>NC_090937.1:1516767999-1521767999 GCF_040938575.1 Ambystoma mexicanum | reverse complement strand
AGCAGCCCATTGAAATAATAGGAGAATTTCAGGACAGAATTTTAGGAGTGGAGAACATGTGCCAAAAGATTCATCACAAGCTGTGGAAAGACTGTGTTATCTTGGGGTTGTGAAGCTGAATTAGGAATCAAGTTAGATCCCAATGCTGAATGACAAGTTAACACAAAAAGTGATGTTCAGGTCATTAGTGAGTTGAAAGAGGAAGAACTGAGGAATTGGGTCCCACATGTGTTTCTAGGCAAGGTTAGGAGTTTAGGGAAAGAACAGTTTCTTTAGGTAAGAAGTGGAGGACAAATTGAAGAGAATGCAAGATGAAGGCATAACAGCACCCACTGATGCCTCAGAGTGGGTTAGACCTATAGTAGTGGTGATAAATAACAATGGTAATGTTAGTATTTGCATAGATCTTACGGAGCAGAATCAAAACATTGGGTCTCATTACGAGTTGGGCGCAAAGGGATTACCGGCACCGGTAAGGACACCGGTGCCGGTAATCCCTTTGCGCCTATTCTGAGTTCCCTTAGCGGGTTCCTTCCTTAATGCCTGGTCTGACCAGGTGTTAAGGATGGGACCCGTTAAGGGACTTTAGAGCTAATAACAGTACCGCAAATTGCAGTACCATTATTAGCTACTTCCCCGTTCCCATTGAGCCCTATTGGGGCTGAAATGGGAATGGGGAATGGTTTTTTCAATGGGGACTTACCGGTCCCTCCAAGGTCGAAATGGACCGGTAAGTCCCCATTGAACCACGTCAGACTCGGCACCAGTATGGGAGGTAGTCATGGCACAAATAGGTCCATGACTACCTCCATACTCGGAATGAGGACCATTGTGTCTGAAAAGTTTCCACTTCCAAAAATAGATGAATGATATCATAGATATCAGGAGCAAGGATATTGTTGTTTTTAGATATCAAATCAGCAGACACTTTGTGTATAGGAGCTATATAACTAAACTATCATATCATATCACCATATCAAATTGCACACCAATAAGCTGATTTGACATCCTTTATGACACATGTTGGAATGCTCAAGTGTATGAGAATGCCATTGGTTTGATTTTAGTGGTTAGTGTGTTTCAAAAAATCATATACAATGTATTGGAAGGAGTGGAAGTGATAAAGTTCTCTGAAGATGACATTTGGGGTTGTGATGAGAATGAACATGACCACAAATTATGTAATGTCATGTAGAGACTGGTAGAAGCAAGTCTCACATTAACGTTAGAAAAATTTAAATTGGGAAAGAAGTCGATTATCTGCGTTATAATCTCACCAAGGATGGAGAGAAGCCAAGTTAAATACCATTAATGCCATATCTGAAATGCCAGTTCCCAAGAACTGAATTAAAGTTTCATCATTTCTTAGACGTATAGAATATTATTCAAATTTTAAAAGGGTTTATCAGAGAAGACAAAGAATATGAGAAGGCTGACGAGAAAAAGCGCTCCATTTTATTGGTCAAAATATAGTGATTATGAGTTAAAGGATATTAAGAATAACATAACTACAGCAGCAGTTCTGTTACAGAGAGGAATTACCGACAGTGGTGTATATAGATGCCAATCAGCCAGGACCTGGAGCAATTTTGGTACAGGAAGACGGTGTTCTCGAACACACAATAACATTTGCTTCAGAGATGTCTAAAAGATGCAGACTCAAGTTATTAATTGAGCAGGAAGCTTTGGCCGCTATATGGGCAGTTCTAAAATTCAAAGCAAATAAAACATGGCTCTTCGACAAATTGTAATCTGTTGTATGTCCATGCTTGCTCTGCTCATTTACATGCCTCGCCTTAACTAATGAGAAGATCTAACCCCCTGTATGTACCCTTGTGTCCTGGATATCCATATACTGTTTTGTAACTTAACTATAACCTGTATGGAATGTAACTTTTTTGTCTCCTTATAACCAGACATTTAAGCTTTCTGTAAGCTGTGCTGTGATACCTCCGGGTTTGGGTGTATAACAAATGCAATAAATACAATACAAATAAATAAAGCATTTTAATATGGGTGATTGTTTATGATCAGAACAGATCATAAACCACCAGTGGCAATATTTAATCTGAAAGGCACAGATGGAGTGTCAAGTATAATAGTCAAATGTGTAGCAGGTCTATAAGGTTTGTATTGTGTAGCAGAGCATGTGGCTGGAAAAAGGAATGCAGTGATAGATGAGCTATAAAATAATCCAATACGTTTTGAGGGTTACATAAAGAGTGAAAAGGTGGATGATGAGAACAATACATTTTAAGTTAAAGGATGTCTCAACAACCATGATTGGCGTAAAGCAAGTAACCTTGATGAATTGGTACCAAAAAGTGTTGTTTTTGATCAAGTGTGGTTGGAGGGATATCAATACCAATAAAGACATTTGTAGGGTTACACTTAGAGGATATAGACGAGTAATGGAAGAGTTGGAGGTACAAGGAACTTATGTTTGCAGAGGACACAGGCTGTTTCTAGCAATAGACATAAGTGATGTAGTTGTGGAGCAGGAACATGAGGGATACATGGGTATATCGAGAACCAAAGCTATAATACACAGTGAGATTTGGTGGCCCAACATGGATGGAAATATTGAGAGAAAGTGGGGTAGTGTGCGAAGTTCAAAGAGAGTAATAAGAAATTAGAGACATAGGTTCCTCCCATGGAATTATAAAAAGCACCTGAGATACCATGGGAAATCATAGCAGTTGATTTATGGGACCACTACATTTTAAGTGTGCCAGAGAAGTTCATTTGATACTAGTCATGGATATGCTGTCCAAAGGTTCAGAAGTGAGTGTTTTGATGGACATCACTGGGAAAAGTGTTATATGTTTCTGAGAAAGTGTGTTTTAAGGGAGGGTATACCCACAGGACCCTTAAGGACCCTAAGGCCATTCCTGGGTGACACCATCTATTTATTTTTTTTGTAACGTGGGGAGGCCCCAGGGAGCCTCTCCCTGAGGTCTTCCCATCTCCACACTCCTTTGAAACCAACCATACCACTTCCCCACACCCTCCCTCCATCCCCACTTACCTGCCAGACTGGAGCTTTGTCCTCCAGTCCTAGCGCTCCTCCCGTCTCCTGGCTACCACCATAGAAATGGAAAAGGGACTTGGTGGTTTTGAGCGATTTCTACTGAGAAAAAATAAACATTCACAGCCCCGCTAAACCCCGTACATGACCAGCCCCCGCTCGAGCCAAGGTAGGCCAGAGCGAAAGACATGCCCGCCCACCACAGCAGGGTTGAAAGCCATATTATATCATCCCAAAGCAACAGAGCATAGAGAGCAAGAGATTTAATTGGACCATGATGGATTGTCTGAGAATGTCACTTAGGTCAGGGAAAGACTGGTTTGATACATTAATGGAACACATTTTTCAATATAGTGTCATTTGGCATGGTACTGCTGGAGTGTTGCCATTTGAAGTGTTGCATAATCGGAGGCTGAATACGATGTTATATCCGGCTTGGATGGGTAAGTCTAGAATGCCTGTATTGGACATAATAAACTTAATAAACATCAGACAGAATAGAGAAGAGAGGGGGATGTTCAAAAGCCAATTATGAAAGCAGGTTTGGTCGCACAAATGTGGAATTCAAAGAAGGTTACCAAGTGAAAGTCAAAATACCAAGGAAGGTGAGGCCGGGTGAATGTGTATGAACGACTGGAACATTTCAGAAAGACTGTGGGGATCCAGTGAGACTGGTAGGAGAAGTATGGAATAAAGAGAACATTGTTAAAAGTACGACTAATAGTAAACCACCTTTCACTGTTTTCATTTTCAGGTGTTATTTATGTATTATCAGTTTTAAATGATTCTTGAATACACATAGCTTCAACAGTTTAGATTAAGACATTGTATATAGTAAATATGTCATGCAAGTTGGCAATCATATTGGGGGAAGGACATGCTTGCATCTAATAGCTTCAGAACACATAATAGCCCCATAATGTCGAATGCTGAGTGCATTGAATGTTAAATATGAAATGGCCATTTGGAAGAAGGTCGCCCAAGCAGAAGGAAGACTGTACTGCAGCACTAGATATACTCTTATGAATAAATGTATTTCTAAAACAAGGATATTCAGTAGATATGTCCTTTATCTGGTATACAGTAGCGTACAACTCCACTTTAGTCAGTGTGATGGTAAGGCATGAATAAAGCGAGCTCAAAGAGTTCACATGAGGAGTTGTTTTGGTCGAAGATGGGCAGGAACTGGGTGGGAATGGCCATAGGGATTAGCATGGCCATGGGCAGCCAATGGGTGGCCAAATGACCAAACAACACCTGCAAGCTCTGTGTCTCTCTTCATCTGCCATTTCTCCCTATCTGTGCTCTAATGTAATAGTTTTGGCTTATAGGTGTCCCTAAAGCGCGACCTGAGAGCCTAAACTAAAATGGTTTGGCAATTTAGGGGCACAAATAAATTGACTTCAAATTTTGAGCAAAGGAAAAATTACAGAGAAATACCTCAGATTACTAAAATGTATTCAACCCCTGAACATGCAGTATTTTCCACCTTGAAAATCGCCAAAATACTGCATTCACTAAACATCTCTATAATTATAATGAGTATGGTTGCTAACAAGGTTTCTTTTCAATATGGGAAATGGAAAGTCCATTGTTTGCCTCCAATGATCACACTTAATAGTAATGAATGCTGGGTGCTGTGTAAGCGTTAGTAAAGATGTTGGTATGAAGTTGATACTAATCCTGGCATAGCTGGTAGTGTAGCAGAAACATGAAAGCAGGTTTGATCGCAAAAATGTGGAATTCAAAGGAGGTTACCAAGTGAAAGTCAAAATACCAAGGAAGGTGAGGCCGGGTGAATGTTGATCATTCAGATCAAGTAGAACCGACAATGATGTAGTTGCCAGTTTTGACGGTACCAACTATGTCATTACCAGTGTTGATGTTAGTTTTGTTGGGACATATGCTATGGTGTTCTGCATGCCTATGTTCTCCACATTACCACCAGTTGAATAGCAGGTCAGGCTTATGGCATACCAGGCTCTGATGGTACCTTTTCATGTATATGGTGGTGGCATGACTTGTGGTGGATCTGGAGATAAGGGACATATTACAAATGTGTCTTCCATTGTCACAGACAGAAATGGCTCTTATTGATAACGCCCTATGTTCCTTTGTACAGTGATTCTTTCCTTCGAAGCTCGATTTGAGTTATGTAAGAAACAGTACACACGGCGCATACAACCATTATGTATTTGCCATGCCCTTTCCTTCTTGTTTTTAAGGTGCTGTTGCGCAAAAGGAGTCATCACTGCGATGACATGGTTTTGCATTTGTTTTAAATGTTTTAAATGTTTCCAACTCCAAAAAATGAAGTTAGAAAGAGATCATATTCAATGGTTCTATTTTTTCTTCTACCATTGACATCATATTTACCTATAACGCTTCTTTTGAATTTAGGTACACCTTTCTTCATTTTACATGTTATTTATGTTTGCTGTATTGTTAGTACCTGACCTAGTAATTTACCCCTCAGCCCACATCTTTTTTTACGGCAATGTGTGGCATAATTCATATTTTTTGTGCTGGCTATTTCATGTCTTGGTCAAAATATGTTTTTCTAAACTCTTTTAACCATGCAACAACAAACCAAACTACACATAGCCTCGCACAAGAGAACACAATGGCTACCGACCGAAAAAGCACTCCTACGCTCAGCACAAGTTGTAAACCAGTCTGAAGCTGCCAACAGCACATCACAGCTCTCTTGCTCTTTATCCTGCTCAGTCCTATTAAACTACCCCCCACACCTTACCCTCTTGCTTTACAGATCTGTCAGTGAGCCAGGGGAACACACAGGTGGTGATAGGGTGCAGTATAAATATCTTTTAACATAACATAGCGTGGATACCCACTGTATATACTGTGTTTTGTAAGCGATATTCAATCAACACTACAGCTAAGTCAATGCCTAGTCTGGGTTGCTGAGGAAAACCCTTATTGATGTATGTTTATGTCCAGTTCAGTACTCTGGATGACAACCCTTGTATAACACCCCCCTATTAGAATCCCCCTGACCCCACTGAGCCAAGAAGTAGGTTTGTTTTGCAAATTAAAAGGTTTATTTGAAAATTTAAACAATATATATATATATGGATATTACACTTGTGAATATGAGCAGTAATCAGCAAGAGGTAACTTATGAATAGGAACAGAAGAATAAGGTGGGAAAGAATGCTTTATATGGTTCAAGGAAACGCAATGATGAATGAAATGCAGTACAGAAAATAACTTTATATGGCTTCAACAAACGACAATGTAATCACTTTTCCTTGACAATTCACTCCCCCCCTATGCAATGTAAGAAATGGAAGGAGAGCACATAGTCTTCAAGAATCCCAACAAATCACACTTTATAATGCAATACACAGTTCCAGTACCCCCAGCAAGCTTAGAGAAAACAGGTATGAGTTTTGAACACAGGCGAATTACTTTGAAATGTGGTGGCAATGAAGTGAAAATGCTAAAATTGATTTTAATTCCCTGCAGGAGGTTCAGGGTGAGGGAGAGATACTTTATATTAGTTCAGGCTCACTTTAGCAATGCTCTATGCGTAACTACCAGGTTGCAAACAGATTTTAACAAAGGAAAGAATGGAGCTGCTATTTTGACAAGTGGAGAAATTGAGCCAAATCGCAAATCGAAAATTGCAGTAAATTTTGCGAGTGCGTGAATCGCGATTGCGGTAAAAGTATAAGGAGTAGGAAGTCGGTTCTAGGCTTGTTGGAAAGCTTAGATTCTAGTTTTCCTAGGACAAGAGATACGGACGATTTAATACAGATAGATTTTCGGATTTAAAGTAAAACTCAAATGACAGGTGACAGCTTGCAGCTGCAGAATTGACAGGTGACAGTTGTGCAGCTTTACAAATGACAGATGACACCATTTCTAGGAGGCTGTTCTAATTAGGTTAAAATAGTTTGGATTAGATTATTTTAACTAAGAGATTGGGTTCTGCACAGTTCTGGCGGATACTCACTCCTAATTTTGAAATGAATGGGCCTCGTCACGGATCTGGTCAACACGTCCAGCGGCGGTTCTCTCTGCTCGGCGGGTCAATCAGGCACCGGTTCTGCTCACAGTGATCCGGATCTCTGGTTCTGCTCACAGCGGTCTGGGTCTGGGTCTGGTCTGCGGTTCCAGCAAAAGATCTTGGCAGGGAATTCAAACAGCTCGCCCGGCTGTTGAATAGTTTGCAAATGATTTTAAGGATGCTGAGGCCTGCTGAGAAGAGTTCTCAGTTTGTGGGTTTAGGCCCTTGCTTTAAGGTCTGAAGTAAATGTCTGGTCTCTGAAGATTGATGGATGTGAAGTCTGGAGTCTCCCGGCAGAGCGTCACGCAGAAAATGGAATTGAATTTCTCTACCTGTCCCAGCAGTCTCTTTCTATGTGTTTTGGAAGTGGGTGTGTGCGTGGCATAACTGAGCCTGCCCTCTCTACTTGCCATTGGCCCAATTCTCCCCTCTCCCATGATTGGGGGAAGGAAATGGATTGTCATCATGATGAGGTCTGTTTATGGGTCAGAGGATCCTCCCCTGGTCAATTTACCCACAAATCTATATTTGATTCAAATACATATTTCCCAAGTACACAAGTGGTTGACATTACATGTACATATTACACCTTGCTTAAGGTAGTCTCTGTTCCTCCTCTGGAGTTTCTAGGAGCTTGCATTCAAAAACGGCAACTTATTTTCGATTTTAGTGGGTTGTGCAATATGGGATTTTCATCAAAAATTATACAAAGGTACATTTCCCTTCCACATATATCCCAGTAACTTCCCATGTCTCTAGCTTAAATACATTGTCTACCATATTCATAATTAGCAGGGTTTTGCCCCAGAACATGGTACAAATTGGAGTTTGGACTCAAATCGTGAGGGCATTTTTCAAACTAAGACTCTCAAAGTTGTACATTCCTGTCATTTGGTTACAATAAGTTATCACCGTTTCTATAAAATATATATTTGTTGCAATTCAACTCCCCAAAGTGTTTGGGCCTCCTCCAGAAGTCTGGGTGGGTCAGTGATCACATGTCTCTCCTTGCTGGCAGAGGGCTGTTGACAGGAAACACTCAAAATTAACATACCCCATTCAACAGAAAGGGGCTATTGTCTCTCTCCTCCAGGCTGAAGGGGAAACCCCCTCCCTCTCACTCAGAAGGGCCATGTGATATCCTGCCTCCTGTGGTGAGCCTCTGGAGTGTTAAGAGTTCTCAGCCTCTTGGCCTCTGGGAACAGCAGGTGGCTAAGATTTTTTTAATTAACCAACAGGCCTTTGAAGTCCAGTTGACTCAGGACCCTTTGTCAGCCAGTTCTCCTGTCAGAGTTTAGACCGCTAGCGCCGCCTTGAGGAATTTGTCGGTACTGCATCCATTTTTGGGATCTGTCTTGAATTACTGCATTTCAATAGAGTGGTCTTTTGCTTGATACAATAGGACCCTTGCTTAACATTGTTTTGATGGCATCCTTACAGTAGAGTGGTGATGTGGAACCCCCCACAAGAAGGTTGTATCTTTGGAGTGGTCTTGTGCCAACTGCGCAGTTCTCCTGGACTCTGGGATGGAATGATGGGCGGCGGCAGCTCATCCCCACATCTACCCAGTCTATTGATTCAGCATGGGTCAAAACCCTTGACAGTTTACATCAAGCTATAGAGACCACGACCTTGGAGTGGTTGGAGTTAAAATATAGTCTTGACCTTAATTGGGTGGTTGGCCAGACTCAGACATGGGTGTGCCGCAGAAGATTACATATACCTTGATGAAGCATAATAGTTATGTTATTTGTGTCTCCTTCTTCTACTTTGTTGGCTAAACACTGCCATTGAGGAACTATTATGCCAACACCAAGTCTTTGATGGAGCATGCTGTTTTTGTTCTGTACCCCTTACTCATTGAATCAATGTCTTTTCATTGAATGAGATCCTTATATTTATCACCTCTTCCTGCTATTCTCCTTCGTCCTTTGTGTTACCATTCTCCTGTGGTTCATTTGGAAATAGATGGACACATTGGTCTTCTTATTATACAGCTAGGGCTATGTGACAAGTAATGAACACTTACAGGCCGATTCATGGAATAATTAGTGCGGCGCAAGTGGGCAAAAATGTGCGAATCGCAGTGGAATTGCGAAAATCGCAGTGCGAGTGCGATAATCGCACGAAAAGCAGCGCACATCGATTCATGGAAGAGCGTGCGCGAAAAAACCATCTGATGTGCGCTAAAAAAGTGCGCAGCGCATGTTGGCGCACAGGCCATCTAACGGCGTGCGCCAGGCCACAGCGAAAATCGCACAGGCCACAGTGAAAATCGCACATAGCGCGGAGCACGCAACAAAAGTAGGCGGAACACGGGGCGTAACACTCGGAATGGGGAACAACTTGCCAAAATGTGGGCGTCACGGAGGAAGTACAGGGTGCAAGTGCGCGGAACGCCCACACGCTCGCCTACAACACGTATTCATGGAATCGAATAGGGCAAAACAGTGCACGGTCAAACCAGCGCACAGGCACAAACACGACCGCCACAAGAAAGCAGGCGGTAGCGTCCCTGCGCCTGTAAAAAATGTGTGCCAAAAGGTGCGCCAACAAATAGCACCTATATACAGCTATGATGAATGTCCTATACTGTGGCCCTCCAGGACAAATGACGTGCAAAGGGGTACCCACAAACACGGACACCCGCTGACTGAAAAATAACGTGTGCATGTATTTCGGGGTGCGCGGGAAGTTTCACACGCGATTTGGCTGGGTACGTGGATTTCAGGGGTGCGCGGGAAGTTCCACACGCGATTTGGCCGGGTACATGGATTTCAGGGCTGCGTGGGAAGTTCAACACGCGATTTGGCCAGGTACGTGGATTTCAGGGGTGCGCAGGAAGTTCCAGACGCGATTTGGCTGGGTATGTGGATTTCAGGGGTGCGCGGGAAGTTCCACACGCGATTTGGCCGGGTACGTGGATTTCAGGGGTGCGTGGGAAGTTCAACACGCGATTTGGACGGGTACGTGGATTTCAGGGCTGCGCGGGAAGTTCAACACGCGATTTGGCTGGGTACGTGGATGTCAGGGGTGCGCGGGAAGGTCCACACGCGATTTGGCCGGGTACGTGGATTTCAGGGGTGCACGGGAAGTTCAACACGCGATTTGGCTGGGTACGTGGATTTCAGGGGTGCGCGCAAAGTTTCACACATGATTTGGCTAGTTACGTGGATTCCAGGGGTGCGCGGGAAGGTTCACGTGCGATTTGGCTGGGCACGTGTATTTCGGTGTTGCGGGGGAATGCTACACGTGATATGGCCAGGTGGGTCCCCCCAGGTGGTCCCTCTACACCCTCCACTGCCCCTGCAGGCAGCACACACCACAGCGAACTACCCTGCACCCCTGCTCATGTCCCACAGGCAACCCATCCACCATGGCCATGCCCACCAGCCAACGCACATGTCACTTTGCACCACTGATCACCAACACATGTCTCCCACCACCCCCACCCCCCAGCCACCAGGGGCACCCTCCACCAGGCCCCCACTCATGTCTCCCACCACCCCCACCCCCCAGCCACCAGGGGCACCCTCCACCAGGCCCCCACCCATGTCTCCCACCTCCCCCTACCCCCCAGCAGTCAGGGGCAGCCTCCACCAGGCCCCCACTCATGTCTCCCACCACCCCCACCCCCCAGCAGTCAGGGGCAGCCTCCAAAAGGCACCCACTCATGTCTCCCACCACCCCCCACCCCCCAGCCACCAGGGGCACCCTCCACCAGGCCCCCACTCATGTCTCCCACCACCCCCACCCCCAGCCACCAGGGGCACCCTCCACCAGGCCCACACTCATGTCCCCTATTACCCTCACCCCCCAGCAGTCAGGGGCAGCCTCCACCAGGCCCCCACTCATGTCTCCCACCACCCCCACCCCCCAGCCACCAGGGGCAGCCTCCACCAGGCCCCCACTCATGTCCCCTATTACCCCCACCACCCAGCAGTCAGGGGCAGCCTCCACCAGGCCCCCACTCATGTCTCCCACCACCCCCACCCCCCAGCAGTCAGGGGCAGCCTCCACCAGGCCCCCACTCAGGTCTCCCAGCACCCCCCACCCCCCAGCCACCAGAGGCACCCTCCACCAGGCCCACACTCATGTCACCCACCACCCCCCAGCAGTCAGGGTCAGCCTCCACCAGGCCCCCACTCATGTCCCCTATTACCCCCACCCACCAGCAGTCAGGGGCAGCCTCCACCAGGCCCCCACTCAGGTCTCCCACCACCCCCCACCCACCAGCCACCAGGGGCACCCTCCACCAGGCCCCCACCCATGTCACCCACCACCCCCACCCCCCAGCAGTCAGGGGCAGCCTCCACCAGGCCCCCACTCATGTCCCCTATTACCCCCACCACCCAGCAGTCAGGGGCAGCCTCCACCAGGCCCCCACTCATGTCTCCCACCACCCCCACCCCCCAGCAGTCAGGGGCAGCCTCCACCAGGCCCCCACTCAGGTCTCCCACCACCCCCCACCCCCAGCCACCAGGGGCACCCTCCACCAGGCCCACACCCATGTCACCCACCACCCCCCAGCAGTCAGGGTCAGCCTCCACCAGGCCCCCACTCATGTCCCCTATTACCCCCACCCCCCAGCAGTCAGGGGCAGCCTCCACCAGGCCCCCACTCATGTCGACCACCACCCCCACCCCCCAGCCACCAGGGGCAGCCTCCACCAGGCCCCCACTCATGTCCCCTATTACCCCCACACCCCCCCGCAGTGCAGGGGCAGCCTCCACCAGGCCCCCACTCATGACCCCTATTACCCCCAACCCACCCGCAGTGCAGGGGCACCCTCCACCAGGCCCCCACTCATGTCTCCCACCACCCCCAGCCACCAGGGGCAGCCTCCACCAGGCCCCCACTCATGTCTCCCACCACCACAATCCCCCAGCCAACAGTGGCAGCCTCCACCAGGCCCCCAATCATGTCTCCCACCACCCACACCCCCCAGCAGTCAGGGGCAGCCTCCACCAGGCCCCCACTCATGTCTCCCACCACCCCAACCCCCAGCAGTCAGGGGCAGTCTCCAACAGGCCCCCACTCAGGTCTCCCACCACCCCCCACCCCCCAGCCACCAGGGGCACCCTCCACCAGGCCCCCACCCATGTCACCCACCACCCCCACCCCCCAGCAGTCAGGGGAAGCCTCCACCAGGCCCCCACTCATGTCTCCCACCACCCCCACCCCCCAGCCACCAGGGGCAGCCTCCACCAGGCCCCCACTCATGTCCCCTATTACCCCCACCCCCCACAGTGCAGGGGCACCCTCCAACAGGCCCCCACTCATGTCTCCCACCACCCCCCCCCCAGCCACCAGGGGCAGCCTCCACCAGGCCCCCACTTATGTCTCCCACCACCCCCACCCCCCAGCCAGCAGGGGCAGCCTCCACCAGGCCCCCACTCATGTCCCCTATTACCCCCACCCCCCGCAGTGCAGGGGCAGCCTCCACCAAGCCCCCACTCATGTCTCCCACCACCCCCACCCCCCAGCAGTCAGGGGCAGCCTCCACCAGGCCCCCACCCATGTCACCCACCACCCCACCCCCAGCAGTCAGGGGCACCCTCCACCAGGCCCCCACCCATGTCTCCCACCACCCCCACCCCCCAGCCACCAGGGGCAGCCTCCACCGGGCCCCCACTCATGTCTCCCACCACCCCCACCCCCCAGCAGTCAGGGGCAGCCTCCACCAGGCCCCCACTCATGTCTCCCACCACCCCCACCCCCCAGCAGTCAGGGGCAGCCTCCACCAGGCCCCCACTCATGTCTACCACCTCCCCCACCCCCCAGTAGTCAGGGGCAGCCTCCACCAGGCCCCCACTCATGTCTCCCACCACCCCCACCGCCCAGCAGTCAGGGGCAGCCTCCACCAGGCCCCCACTCAGGTCTCCCACCACCCCCCAACCCCCAGCCACCAGGGGCACCCTCCACCAGGCCCCCACCCATGTCACCCACCACCCCTACCCTCCAGCAGTCAGGGGCACCCTCCACCAGGCCCCCACTCATGTCTCCCACCACCCCCACCCCCCAGCCGTGCAATTTGCCTGGGTACGTGTACTTCGGGGTGCGCGTGAACTTCCACATGCAATTTGCCTGGGTACGTGTATTACTGGGGGTGCGCGTGAACTTCCACACGCGATTTGCCTGGGTACGTGTACTTCGGGGAGCGGCTGAACTTCCACACGCGATTTGCCTGGGTACGTGTATTACTGGGGGCGCGCGTGAACTTCCACACACGATTTGCCTGGGTACGTGTACTTCGGGGTGTGCGTGAACTTCCACACGCGATTGGGCCTGTGAGAGTGGGTCACATGTATTCCAGGGGTGGGCGGGAATATTTACCCGCGACTGTGCCTGTGAGAGCATGCTACGTGTATTCCTGGTGTGGGTGGGAAGATTCACACGTTCGCCTACGACGAGCCGAAAAAGGGTCCAATCCTGACACACGAACGCCAGCATGAAGTAGGCGAACGTCGACCCGCGCAGCATAAAAGTGCGCGAAAAGCACAAACAAGCTCATACGCCAGGATGAATATACCATTCTTAGCAGCCGTGGCCGTGGGTTACCAAAGGAGGAGGAGGAGGATAGTGAGGGCCCGAATTTTCACTCCCAGAACAAGCCTTTTTGGGATGCCTGATGACCAGGTGTATGGGAGGTACAGGTTTCCCCCACACATAATACTGGACCTGGTCAGTGAGTGGGAGGATGACCTCACATCACCCACCCTGTGCTCCCAAGCACTCAGCCCCCTGGAGAAGGTCCTCAATGTACTGCACTTCTTGGCCACAGGATCATTTCAGCGGACAAGTGCCATAGTGGGTGGGGTGTCACAGGCCACGCAGTCACGCTGCCTACACCAGGTCTTGAACATCATCACTGCACATTAGTCCGTAGGCACATATACCTGCCCAGGACACCTGCAGTAAGGCAGGCTGCCACCCTCGATTTCTACGGTGTGGCACAATTTCCAAAAGTGCTAGGTGCCATTGACTGCACCCATGTGGCACTACGTCCCCCCAGGGCATCTGAGCACATCTATAGGAACCGCAAGCACTGGCATTCCATCAACGTGCAGGTAGTATGTAATGCTAAGGGAATCATCACCTCAGTATATGCCAACTATCCAGGGTCCACCCACGACAGCTTCATTTACCGAATGTCTACCCTAAGCCGGGACCTCGAAGCTGGGTGGCATGGTGACACATGGCTGCTTGGTGAGTATGAATGCCACTGCACATGCATGCATGTCAGATGCAGAGTTATGTCACTACCCCACTAATGATACCCATCACCTCCTCACCAGGGGACAGTGCCTACCCTCTGAGCACCCACATGATGACGCCAATTCGGAACCCCATCACGCCTCCAGAGGTAAGATACAACACAGCCCATATTGCAACCCGGGGCATAGTGGAGCGCACATTCGGAGTGCTCAAGTCACGCTTTCGCTCCCTTGACCGGTCTGGCGGGCAGCTGTTATATGCACCCCCAGTAGTGTGTAGGATCATAGTGGCAGCATGTGTCCTGCACAATGTTGCAACACGCCGGGGCCTGGCCGTGGACATGGTGGTGCCCCCACATCCCCAACCACATGCACGCCCGCTGCGCATGGGAGGGGAGAGGGCACGGGGTGAGGCAGCCCGTACGCAGCTGGTGGCTAATTACTTCACATAGAAATCATACCCCAGTGGAGTGCACACAGGCCTGGCACATACCATCAGATAAGCAATGATGACTCGACCTGACAATTAAGACGAACAAAGGGACTGTCAACTGTCAGAACCATAGCAGCATGAGATTGTTCATGTGGAAGTGTCACAATGTATGCATCCCTACCTACACAAACACCACCAATGCAGTGTCATGAAAGGACACTTCCATGCTGCAGAAATGAATACCCACTTGCAAAATACTACATGAAAACAGTGCCATGTCACCCACCCCATCCAGGGCACGGCCACACAACACACCATGGCATGTCATGCAATGTGAGAGGGAATAAATTAATCCCCACAACATGCCCCAAGTGTCAGCAGCCACAGTGCCCCTAATGGAAACCTGTCCACACATGAAATGCTCACAGTAATGCAGGACCTACAGCCCACATTACCAAATACTTACCAATAATACCAATCACCTACACAACCTCCAACCCACATTAAACATGACATTACAGAACTAAAAATTAGCTAGCCTCACCACCTGATGATGACAGCCCTCCGAACACTTGCAGGTATACAGTGTTAGCGCCACGCAAGAGTGTAGGTGCACTGCTTGGAATGGACCTGCAAATATGGAGGATGAGATGGATGCAGAGGCACATATAAATACACCACGCAGTGTACAATACAACAACAATATGTACTATGAATGTATACACAGTATTAACTACAGACTGCCCACACCGCTCATGGGAGTCCAATGTCACCATGTACGTCAATGTCACTTGGGCACACCCTTTGCAAGCCCATGGAAACGGGAAGCAGGAGGGGTGTGTGTGACAAAAACCCAAGCATCTGAACCAAATCCATGACAAGCCTGCATGTGCCCAGCCACAATGCAGCGTATGCCCATGGGAGCCACACAAGGCAACACACTGTCCCGCAAAAAGAAAAAAAGAAAAAATGGCCATTAATGGGCGGGGGGGGTTGGGGAGGCCACCCAGGAGGTCCGAGGACAGGGTGCACACCAAAACCCACCTGTGTGGATCTTGCGAAAAAAAAAAACACCTCCTTTCGGCTCATGGCCCACACGGCTACCCTATTGTGGGAGTATCACTGCTGTCGCTATTCTCACCCTGTGCAGCTGCATCCGGAGGTGGTGGCACTATGGGAGGCAGCCCACGCAAGGCCCTAGTCTGTGCCTCCATGGCTGCAAGCATGCGGGTGTGGTAGGTCTCGTTCTGGAGGATGAGTGTGCGGAGGTCCCCATGCAACAACTCACGGGATGCCCTGACCTCCGCCCTAGTTGCCTGCATCTCAGCTGAGAGCGTATGGGTGAGACGCTCCAGCTGCTGTTCTGTCCTTCGGTCTGTTGAAGCCTCAAGCTCAACAAGAGTCGTCCTGAGGTGAAGGAGTTCCAGCCTCAGGGCTTCCTGCAGAGTCGCCAGTGCCGCCCGCCTGTCCCTGTTGGACAACATGTCCACCCTGTGTGACTGGCAGATGGAGTAGGTTGCCTGCTGTAGTCGCTCCATCAGCCTTTCGGGGGGAACAATGGAAGTGGCCACCCAATCCATGGCCTGAGCCATCATCTCTGATGATGCTGCCTATTGGGTTGCCATACCGTAAATGGATTGCTCCCATGCAGTATTGCCAGGTGGCGTATGGCCACCACGTCGGCGGGCACCACACCTGTCTGGGGCAAGGCGAACTGCGCCTTGCTGTGCCGGCACTGCCTGAGGCTGCAGGACTGCATTCCCCCTCTGATCTGCTGGCCCAGGAACAGGATCAGATGTCGCGGAGTGTGACCCTGCATCCGTAACCACCAAAGGCGTACCTGCCAACACTGACATCCCCATTCAGGGTTCTAACCCTGGTGCAGGTGGGTCGGACTGAACAGAATCCCTCCCAGGAACACTCACCTGCGACGGCACGTAGGTCTCATCATCCGAATCAACACCTGAGTACAGCTCGGGGGAGGTGCAGCCAGAGACACCCCTTGAGAGCACGACCTGCAGCAGTTGTGGGTTCTCACCCACCACCACACCACATCCCTCACTGGTGGTCGGTTGGCCCTCAGACCCCTCCTGGGTCTGCACCATCTCCACAACCCCAGCAGTATCAGGTGCGTCTTCCCCTGCAAAGACATAAAAGAAAACATGGAAACAGGCATTAGCACCATGGCACACAATGAGGGCTGAGAGGCTACAGAAACAGTACTTGATTGACACATGTCCCACATGACTAAAACACTCCCATGCATGTACCGTCACTGCGTGTGATGGGGAGGCAGATGCCACACATTGATGACACCAAGATGGAAGATGAACACATTTGCTGCATGCTGCCTAGCAAATACACATGCCATCACACAGATGGCATGTACCCTAGCCATGACGTGAAGAGGGAGAGGAGGTCACCAATTGTTCATTCAGTCCAGTTTGTTCATATGATTGATTATTTTCATTGTAATGGTTCTAATGTTTAACATGCAGCTGCCAGTCAAAAATGGTACTATAGCACAGGGACATGTCCAAACTAATCATGTCCACGAAACTGAGCCAGTCCACTGTACCATGGCCGTGTCAGACATGTGACAATAGGACTGAGAAATCCCGAGTAAAAGTGGTGGTATGCAAACAATCTGCCTGAATAAGCAGAGGTAAATAAGCAACAGTGTAGTGGCAAGATGACACTCCAAGGGCAACTGGCGTGGTGTTGGGCTGGATATCTAATGTTGGCCGAAGGGATGCTGCTATACCCAAATGCTGGTGCCAAGAATGTTTAGGAAGAGGCACATGGGTGAGCCGAACCACTCAGGCACTCACACCCTCCCCTGGCACACAAACAGAAGCCCTCCCACACACAACATGCACATGGATGACACACACATGCATGTGCACTCACCGGACAATGCCTCGTAATCTGCCACTACTCCCACGCCTTGGATCTGTTCCTCCGTGACGTAGGTCCCAGCAACCTGCTCATGTGGAGTGAGTTCTATGTCGTCTGCTGGAGACCCACCTCCAGTCACTAGGGTTGCGGCATGACTTGAGGCCAGCTTATTCTTTGCCCTGCGCTTCAGGTAATTCCAGCGCTTGTAGCAATCATTAGCTGTGCGCCTCACAATTCCAAGGGCACTTTTGATGTCCGCAATGGTCTGCCAGTGAGCCTGACGTTGTGCAGGTGTGGTCTTGGATCCTGCAACAATCACCATTTTGCGGTCATGTGCGGACACATACTCTACAAATGCATTCAGTTCGGCCTCATTGAAGCTGGGCTTCCTTGACGGGCCAGACTGTGTAGCCGTGTCTGGGGCATCAGCCTCTACTGGACGAGCACTCTTCCTCTTCCGCTTGGAAGGTGGTGGGGATCCGGAGTGTCCTGCGCCGCTCTGGACACTAGGGGCAGGAGCGTGGTATTGCACACTCAGCATGGGAGTTGGTGCAGGCATTATCTCAAGTGTGATGGTGTCAGGGGGAATGTCAGCATGATGGACTTGGACCGACACTGTCCTGGCTGGGTGTGTGAGAGGTGGGGTGGATGGAGCCGCAGCTGCCCCTGCAGCCTCCCCAGCCTGCCTATGCGGGGCAGCAGATGACCTAGCTGCCCCTGATCCACGTGACCTGATGACACCAACTGTGGGATGTTTTTACCCATGCATCCGAGCCCTACCTCAAAACTGTGCAGTACTGACATGGAAAATATCATGATGGCCAGAGCTTCCCAGAAAATGCACAGGGAAATGCATGAAGAATAGGCTGCCGCTCATTTTTGCCGATGTTATGGGCACAGAAGGGCACTGCCTAAAACCACCATTGGACTACCCACACAGTAGTCTGAAACCATTGGGAATGGCAATGCTGATTGCCAAAAGCAACCTAGAATTGTGGGGAATTCATTTTCTTAAATCCCAAAAATGGGTGCATTACCAGTACTCACCACTATCTGAAAGCCGGCGTTTTAAAACAACACCAGACATTTGTGTAAAACTGAATAGATGAACCCAAAGCAGGCCAAAGTAAGACTTACTGAGAGGTGGATACAATGTAAAGTTATATTCTGAAGTGACTTGAAGGTTTATAACAAGACTGGCTGAGCTGTGGATTTCAGCAGTTTAAGTAAATTTAGACTGAAAGACACTAAAAATCTAAATGTTTAAAAGAAATGAGTGACCTACTTTTGAGTGTCACATAGGTTGCAATTGTTTAAATGTCATAGTTTTAAACTTAGAATCAGCATTCTAGCTGCATATGTAAAAATGGTTAGTTTTATTTGAATGCAGAAAATTGGGTAACTAAAAGTGACATCAGCTGGGGCCTGGCTTAAGGAACTGAATTCTGCCCACCAGCTACCCCCGACAGGAGTTGAGACTTGCACAACTGCTGTGTTCCCAGGCCTAGCTGCCTTTTGCTGTTCCCACCAAAAGGGATATGGCACTTCTCTGATTGAATTACCAAGGGACTGCTAGAGACTAAACATAGGACCCAGGCAGAGGGTTTATTGAAGTGGCCATAAATGGCTTCCTCTTGAACTATGGGCCTTCCAGGGCCCAGGCAGATGGTTTATTGGGGGACCGTAAAACAGCTTCCTCTTGGCAGAAGCTGGGAGGGGCAGGGCCTCTGAGCCTGGCAGAAACTGGACAAACTGGTTTCTACACCATGTGACTTGAGAAACCACACCCCTGTAGCCAGAATATGGTTTTAGAAAAAGATGAATAACTCATAGTACGGACTTGTCATAATTATTTAAATGATACCATAATTCTTGTGATTTTTCTGCCCACATTTTAAGAGGTTTTTAGAACCGGTGGCATGATCTGGGGGCAAGCTAGCAGTTAAGAGGGTATTACTTAAAATATATGCATGTTAAAAATCTGACACTTCATCAATTAATGTCCATACTCCTTGCGCACATGTGTATAAATTTGGGGTAATGTCCGATATTACGAAACCAGTTAAAAAGTGCAAATGTTGCCATTTCTGAATGCAAGCTCCCAGGAAGAGCAGATTTGGACAGGGTATACCTCCTGTGATATGTGATGCGTGCATGTAATTTTAATCAAATGTGTACCTGTGCAAATATGTCTTTTGGGTCAAAATATAGATTGTGTGTAATTTGACAGGGGTGGGTTCTCTGTACCATAAACAGACCTCATGATGATGACACTTCATTTCATTCCCCCAATCAAGGGGAAGAGGATGAAGTGGCCAATGACAGGTGGAGAGGGGTAGGGCCTAGGAAGCTAGCCTCTCCACCCATTTTCAAAACACATAAAAGCAGACAGTCAGGACAGATAGAGACAGTGAATTCTATTTGCTGCAACGCGCTCTGCCGGACCACACAACATCCAGAAGATACTAGATTCAACACTTAGGGCCTCATTACGACTCAGGCGGTAAGGGTTTTACGGCGGCGTAAACAGCGCCGACCCTTACCGCCTGATTCCGAGGTCCCTTAGCGCCATGGAGGTTTTAACACCTGCTTTTAGCAGGTGTTAAAATCCATGGCGCTAAGGGACCTTGATGTTAATTATGCCACCGTAATTTACGGTGGCGTAATTAACGCCTTCCCCACTTCCACTATGCCCTATGGGGCAAAATGGGAATGGGGAAGGGAAAATGGGAAAATGGGGATTTACCGCCCCGCCAAGGTTGGAATGGGGCGGTAAATCCGCCAACCACCATGGCGTAAATGTAGTTTACGCCATGGTGGTAAAGTCACGGCCCAGGCGGTACCTTACCGCCTGGGTCGTAATGAGGCCCTTAGACTTTAAAACTCCAAAGAACTTGATTCAGAACGCAAAGCAAGGGCCTAAACCCACAAACTGAGAACTCTTCTCAGTGGGCCTCAGCATCCAGCAAACCTAACAGCGATAGCAGCATCCAGGAGCCGTGCAGATCAGCGCTGGGTCCAGAGAAAGCTGTGCAGAAAGATCCAGAAGCAGTGCTGTACCCAGAGAGAGCAGAGCTGACCCGGACCGCTGTTCGCAGAACTAGAGAGCTTACCCAGACGCTGTGCGCAGAGACCGTCCATGGCGAGTGAAGAAAACCTGACCAGATCCGTGGCGAGGCCCATTCTATTTCTAAATATATTGTGAGTACCTAGCAGAACTGTGCAGAACCAATCTCTTAGTTAAAATAATATACTTCAATCTATTTTAATCTAACCAGAACTGCCTCCTAACTGTCACCTGTCATTTTGCAAAGCTCTCACCTGTCATTTTGTAAAGCTGTCACCTGTCATTTCTAGCTGCTAGCTGTCACTTGTCACTTTGAACTTTTAAAATTTCAAATCTGAAAAACGACCTTTACCATATCGCTCATATCTCTGTGACCGTTTGTCTTAGAGACTTGCAGTAACGTTCCTCTGAAAGCTGGGAATCTTGGCTTCTCAACGAACCTAGAACCGCATTCCTTTTCCCTATACTTTTGCCGCAATCGCAAAAAACTCACTCGCGAATTTTACCGCGATTTGCAAATTTCTCCACGTGTGAAAACAGCAGCTTCCTTGCTTTCCTTGCCAAAAATTTGTTTGCCTCTTAAGAACCATCCCTGAATCATTGCTAGAGTGAGCCTGGACTAATATTAACTTGACACCACTCACCCTGAACCTCTAGAGGGAATTAAAAGCATTTTAGCATATTTTTCACTTCATTGCCAGCACATATAAAAGCATTTTGGGCCTGTGTTTCAAACTTCTGTAGTCTAAGCTTGCTGGGGTGAACTGAATTACATTTGATTGCATTTCTGAGAACTGTGTGCTTTCCTTCCATTTCCTTGCATTGCATAAAAGGGGGGTGAATTGCCAGAGAAAAGTGATTACATTGTTTTGTTGAAATCATATTGAGTATTTTCTGTATTGCATTTTTCATTCAACATTACATCCATCTGAACTTATATAAAGTATTCTCTACCACCTTATTCTTCTGTTCCTATTCACAAGTGTGCTAGTGCCAGACTATCCATTATTGATTACTGCTCAGATTAAGTGTGATATTCAATTATTAATTATTATAAAGTGTGATATATATATTGATTGTTTAAATTATCAAATAAACCTTTTAACTTGCAAAACAGAACTACTTCTTGGCGCAGTGGGGCCAGGGGGATTCCAAGAGAGGGGTGTTATATAGGGGTAGTCATCCAGAACACATGAACTGGACATAAAGATATATCAATAAGGGTTTTCATTGAGTATTCTAGACTAGGCGTTGACTTAGCTGTAGTGTTGAATTGAATCCTCTTACACAACGTTCACCGGCGCACGTGGCCTAGACCTGCTGACCTGGAAGTCAGCCATGGAGTCACCCTGTGCCAGGTCTGGTTCCACAGTGGGCTGGTCCAACAAGGGCTGAGCATGGATGGTGTCAGCCACGGTAACCTCAACCGGGGGGGGGGCATGGGTGTCCCTGACGGCTCCTCCACACATGGGGGGCTAGGGGCACCCTGCAAATCATGGCCACGTCCCCTACCGGATCCACCACGGCCACCACTTGGGGCTCGGCCACCTTTGCCACCCTTACGGCTTGTTCGCCTCCCAGCCATGGCACTGATGTTAGTGTGCATATGGGAGTTGATGTGAACTATTGTCCTGGGCAATTGGGGGTCAAAGGGCTTGGGTACCAGATGGTAATCGTACCTTAGTGCTCTAGCAAGGCTGTATGTCACCCCTGGGGAAAGATGACGGGTCACGCAACGCACAGGCAGCCCAAAAAAGGGAAGTAAGGTGCACGCAACCCCTCCTAGACCACGTGCGTGGAAAAAAAACCTGCACTACGCTGTGGCACCCAGGAACACAAGAATGAACATGTGCGTGTCACACGCAGCCTAGAATGACCTCTGAAGGGGTACGCGACACACGTGGCAAGCACAGATGTTAGATACGTGCGCGACTCACCGTCTGACAGGAACAAAAGTGTGGAAAATATGTGCGTGTGCGCGTTGGCAACACCCCCGCCAAAAGAAGAATTGTACGCTGTCTGAGGAGAAAGGACAACAGTAGTAGGGAAGCTGTTTGAGGAAACTGGCCCAGGAAAAAGAGGAGAAGAGAAGAAACTGTCAGAGGTAACAGGGAGTACGAACTGGAAACGCTGTGAAGTAAATCGCGTGTGAACCGACAAGAAGTACAGATTTCACCCACTCGCTCTCCACGAAAAGCACGTACAAGGAAATGGCGTCCTACACATACCTTTTATACACACGTCACAGACGCGCATACGCAATGAGGCCATTTCCACCAATTACGCGCTTTGACACTCGGACGTGTATCTCTTCATTTTTACAGGCGCCATTCTCTACGGCCATGCGCGTGATGTCACAGCTACGCATGGTGGCCTTTGGGCCAATGAAATGAAACTGCACGTCCGAGTGTCATCGCGTGTAATCGGAGGGAAGTGAGCGTACACGCGATTGGACTGGGTATGTGTATTTCTGGGGTGCGCAGGAAGTTCCACACGCGATTGGTGGAAATCCACGTGTGCTCTGTCATCACGTGTAATGAGGGAAAAACCTGCGTGCCTCACGTCACAGACACGCTCACGCGCTAAGGGCCTTTGGTCCAATGAAATCGCATATGCGTGCTGACGTGCATACGCGCTAAGGGCCTTTCCTCGATTTACACGCAGACGTGCAGGATTTTCACGTGCCAAATCACTCCGTATCAAGCTGGCCACGCGTAAGCACACGGAAGACCACGCTCCTGCCCAAAAGGCCGAATTACTGCCCCCCAGAGCCCCGAGCAGCCTCCCACGAGCCACCTGCTGCTGTCTGCCTGCCTGCCTGCCTGCTGCCACCGTGCCCTGCCATTTGGTGCCTGCACATCAGCCATCTGCAGGGGTCCATTTGCTGTGTCCACCCCTGCTGGAACAGAAGACTCCCGACTGGGATACCATCGCTCCACAGCCCAGCCCCAGGACCCAGTTGCCCACCCACTCCTGCCTCTGGGGTTGCCATGTCGGACACTGCTACATCTGGCACCACTGGCAACCCCCGGCCAGAGAGGCAGAGGGGCACCAGCTTCAGTGCCACCGAAGTTGTTGTCCTGGTGGAGCAAGTCCTGGGGCAGTATGATGCCCTCTTCAGAAGCAAGTGCGCCAACAAGGAAGGACGGACTCGGATCTGGACGGACATTCTGACTGCCATCAACGCGGAGGGGGTGGCAGTCCGCGACTACCAACATGTCAAGAAGCGCTGGGATGAATGCAGGTCCAGTACCCTGTTGAAGGCCCGGCGCCTCATGGAGGGGGGCCGGGCCGCATGAGTACCATCCAGATGAGGGTCCTGGAACGCGTAGGCCCAGCGCTCCACAGCCAGATCCTTGAGAGGCAGACCCGTCTGGAGTTGAGCGGTAAGTGGCCAAGCATTGCTGTGTGAGACAGGGCATGTCGCAGTGTGCTGGTTGTCTGATACTTGCCTGTATGTGTGACATAGCCCATGTATGCATGTGTGTGTGCAGGGACGTCATGCATGTGAGACCAGTAATGTGTGAACCACACGGTTGGTGCATGTGTTCAAATGCAACATGGGTTGCCCTATGCGGAATGGCCACATGAAAGCATGCCAGTCTCTGTTCCTGGACATGGGTGAGTGATGGGTGCTGATGCCATGTACATGCTGTCCATGTCTGTGTGTCTGACCAGCGTGTCTGTGACTTGTGAATGCCTGGGATGCATGACACATGTCTGTGGCAATGTTCCGGTTCACTGATGCAGCCTAGTCATCCTTCTATCCACTGTGTCTGTGGTGTACGAGGACAGATGGATGAAACTAGGGTGAAGCGTGTGCATGTGATAGGCATGGCACAGGATGCATGTGAGTTCCAAAACAACAGTGTATGTTTAAAGAATAACTTGGACATGTATGCTAATGTCCATAGCATGCGCCATACCTGTTACCGCATGTGTTTTACCTGCACTGAGCCATGTGTTGTGGATGGACATGATGGAAGTGATCTTTGACAGTGCCACTCATCTGCTATTGCTTCCTGTCTAGGGGACCATTGTACAGTACCCTGATGCTTGTGTTCTATCTCTCCCTCTACACAGCGCCACGTGAAGAAGAGGGCAGAGATGGCTCTGTGGAGCAAAGCGGCAGGGATGCCCCCACGGCTGCAGCGGAAGGAGTGGGTGAGCCCCCACAGGGGCTTGCAACGGCGGAAGACGGGGTGGAGCCATCCAGGTTGGTAGTTTCCACAGAGGAGAAGGAGGCCGCTACTGAGGCGCACATGGGGCCTGGTAGGGGCATCCCTGCTGGTGCAAGTGTTGCAGTCCAGGGGCAGGGGCAGGAGGCAGCACAAGTGTTGCAGTCCAGGGGCAGGAGGCAGCACAGGTCGCCGTTGAGGGGCCTGTTCATGTCACTGTCCCTGACACTGTGACTGCACCACCATGCATCAGCAGGGATGCCCCATCCCAGGCCCGTCTGCAGGTAGGGGGGATGTCCATGTCATCTGACTCCCATACACCTGCGTACGAGGGGACCCCTGGCCGTATGGAGAAGGTCCTAATTGGTGTTGCGTTGCGCACAGGTGCAATTCGCGATGAGGTGCGTGCTTCCGGGGAGGAGCATGCACGTCATTACGGAGAGCACCGTGCCGACGTGGCCCAGTTGGGAACGGCCATGGTCGGGGGTTTCCTACATGTTTCGGCCAATCTGGCGACCCTCTCCTCCTCTGTGGAGACTATGCACCAGTCGTTCTCCATGCTGTCTTCCGGCCCAGATGCCACTAGTGCCCCCTGTGGACCTGCCCCGACCAATGCAGCCGGCTCAGTGGGGATCCCATCCCTGCCACAGTCGGGAGTCGGAGGTCCAGCAGGGGTGGACACACCAGCAACTGGACCCCAGCAGATGGAGGATGTGACGGCATCATTGGACAGGGCACGTGCACGACGGCGTCGGTGGATACCATCAGCCTGGATGCCGTTTTGCTGGCACAGGCAGTTGCGTCGGAGGCAGCGGCAGGAGGCATCATGGCTCGGGCCATCAACATCAGGGGTGCAGGCATCGGCCGGAGGGCAGGAGAACCCTGGAATGGGAGTGGCTTCCGTGTGGGAGCGGTTGGGCCATCGGATAGGTGCGGAGCGGCAGCGGGCAGAGGAGGAACGGCTTACAATGGTCAGGGCGGAGAACTCCATGCAGAGGGCGCTGAGGCGGGCTGAGTGCCTCGAGGGTCTTCGCAGGGAGTTGGAGCTGGACACTGCTTTATCCCTGCGAGACCTCGGGGCCACGGAACATGCCCGCCACCAAGCCATTGAACAGGAGTTCGATGATGCCCTGGCCCATGACAACATCCAGTGAGCCGTTGGACTAGCCCGCTGCCCATGTAAATAGTTATGTAGTTAGTGTTAGGTTTCCTTTGTTTTTGCTTTTTCTTTGGACCTTTTGGACAATGGGCCACATTTTTGTATATAGTTATTTTTTATTAGGTAGTGTTGTTAGATAGGTTTCATTTC
The DNA here is from genome assembly GCF_040938575.1 of Ambystoma mexicanum. NCBI lineage: Eukaryota > Metazoa > Chordata > Amphibia > Caudata > Ambystomatidae > Ambystoma > Ambystoma mexicanum. Next base: position 1,521,741,836 of record NC_090937.1, on the reverse strand, counting down.
TTTTGTTGGGATCATGGACCATGGCTTGTTCACCTGTACATAGTTCACTGTTGGATTTTCGCTTCTTTTTAACATTTACCCATGGAGCAATGGCTTTCTATTATGATTTCACATTGGATTTTCTTTTCTGGACTGTGACTTTGGACACCATTCCTTTGGATTCTGATTTTTGGTTTTGCATTTTTTCATGGACATGCTTCTTTTTACTTTTTTTACATTCCCATTTCTGTTAGTTTATTTTTGATTCAATTCTTGTTTTCTTTAATACATATTTTTAGATCAAACTTCAATGTGTAGTATCATCTCATTGGTTTCATGCATATCAGGCCCCCACTCATGTCTCCCACATGGAGATTCACTGACACCCATTGGGTGTATGTGAGGGACATGTGTTTGTTTCCAAACTTGCAATTGCAGTTCTATCATGTTGTTTCCATTTCTGAGTGGGTGGATGCAATACTCGGGTGGGTGTTTTGCATTTGGAGGCTGACCATGGGGACCGGGGATCTAGATTGTGATGACATGGTGGCAGGGGAACATGAGTTGGACATGAGTGGGGGCCTGCTGGCAGGTGCCCCACGGTGCTGGGGGGTGGGGGTGCAGGGGAACATGAGTTGGACATGAGTGGGGGCCTGCTGGCAGGTGCCCCACGGTGCTGGGGGTTGGGGGTGCAGGGGAACATGAGTTGGACATGAGTGGGGGCCTGCTGGCAGGTGCCCCATGGTGCTGGGGGGTGGGGGTGCTGGGGAACATGATTTGGACATGAGTGGGGGCCTGCTGGCAGGTGCCCCACGGTGCTGGGGCGTGGGGGTGCAGAGGAACATGAGTTGGACATGAGTGGGGGCCTGCTGGCAGGTGCCCCACAGTGCTGGGGGGTGGGGGTAATAGGGGACATGAGTGGGGGCCTGGTGGAGGCTGCCCCTGACTGCTGGGGGGTGGGGGTGGTGGTAGACATGAGTGGGGGCCTGGTGGAGGCTGCCCCTGGTGGCTGGGGGGTGGGGGTGGTGGTAGACATGAGTGGGGGCCTGGTGGAGGCTGCCCCTGACTTCTGGGGGGTGGGGGTGGTGGGAGACATGAGTGGGGGCCTGGTGGAGGGTGCCCCTGCACTGCTGGGGGGTGGGGGTGGTGCTAGACATGAGTGGGGGCCTGGTGGAGGGTGCCCCTGCACTGCGGGGGGGTGGGGGTAATAGGGGACATGAATGGGGGCCTGGTGGAGGCTGCCCCTGACTGCTGGGGGTGGGGGTGGTGGGAGACATGAGTGAGGGCCTGTTGGGGGGTGCCCCTGGTGGCTGGGGGGTGGGGGTGGTGGGAGACATGAGTGGGGGCCTGGTGGAGGGTGCCCCTGCACTGCTGGGGGGTGGGGGTGGTGGTAGACATGAGTGGGGGCCTGGTGGAATCTGCCCCTGGTGGCTAGGGTGTGGGGGTGGTGGTAGACATGAGTGGGGGCCTGGTGGAATCTGCCCCTGGTGGCTGGGGGGTGGGGGTGGTGGGAGACATGAGTTGGGGCCTGTTGGAGGCTGCCCCTGCACTGCTGGGGGTGGGGGTAATAGGGGACATGAGTGGGGGCCTGGTGGAGGCTGCCCCTGACTGCTGGGGGTGGGGGTGGTGGGAGACATGAGTGCGGCCTGGTGGAGGGTGCCCCTGCACTGCTGGAGGGTGGGGGTGGTGGTAGACATGAGTGGGGCCTGGTGGAATCTGCCCCTGGTGGCTGGGGGGTGGGGGTGGTGGGAGACATGAGTGGGGGCCTGGTGGAGGGTGCCCCTGGTGGCTGGGGGGTGGGGGGTGGTGGGAGACATGAGTGGGAGCCTGTTGGAGGCTGCCCCTGGTGGCTGGGGGGTGGGGGTGGTGGTAGACATGGGTGGGGGCCTGGCGGAGGCTGCCACTGCACTGCTGGGGGGTGGGGGTGGTGGTAGACATGAGTGGGGGCCTGGTGGAGGCTGCCCCTGACTGCTGGGGGGTGGGGGTGGTGGGAGACATGAGTGGGGGCCTGGTGGAGGCTGCCCCTGACTGCTGGAGGGTGGGGGGAGACATGAGTGGGGGCCTGGTGGAATCTGTCCCTGGTGGCTGGGGGGGTGGGGGAGGTGGGAGACATGAGTGGGGGCCTGGTGGAGGGTGCCCCTGCACTGCGGGTGGGTGGGGGTAATAGGGGACATGAGTGGGGGCCTGGTGGAGGCTGCCCCTGACTGCTGGGGGGTGGGGGTGGTGGGAGACATGAGTGGGGGCCTGGTGGAATCTGCCCCTGGTGGCTGTGGGGTGGGGGGTGGTGGGAGACATGAGTGGGGGCCTGGTGGAGGGTGCCCCTGACTGCTGGGGGGTGGGGGTGGTGGTAGACATGAGTGGGGGCCTGGTGGAATCTGCCCCTGGTGGCTGGGGGGTGGGGGTGGTGGTAGACATGGGTGGGGGCCTGGTGGAGGCTGCCCCTGCACTGCTGGGGGGTGGGGTGGTGGTAGACATGAGTGGGGGCCTGTTGGAGGCTGCCCCTGCACTGCTGGGGGGTGGGGGTAATAGGGGACATGAGTGGGGGCTTGGTGGAGGCTGCCCCTGACTGCTGGGGGGTGAGGGTGGTGGGAGACATGAGTGGGGGCCTGGTGGAATCTGCCCCGGGTGGCTGGGGGTGGGGGGTGGTGGGAGACATGAGTGGGGGCCTGGTGGAGGGTGCCCCTGCACTGCGGGGGTGGGGGTAATAGGGGACATGGGTGGGGGCCTGGTGGAGGCTGCCCCTGACTGCTGGGGGGTGGGGGTGGTGGTAGACATGAGTGGGGGCCTGGTGGAGGCTGCCCCTGGTGGCTGGAGGGTGGGGGTGGTGGGAGACATGAGTGTGGGCCTGGTGGAGGGTGCCCCTGGTGGCTGGGGGTGGGGGGTGGTGGGAGACATGAGTGGGGGCCTGGTGGAGGGTGCCCCTGCACTGCGGGGGGGTGGGGGTAATAGGGGACATGAGTGGGGGCCTGGTGGAATCTGCCCCTGGTGGCTGGGGGGTGGGGGTGGTGGTTGACATGAGTGGGTGCCTGGTGGAGGCTGCCCCTGGTGGCTGGGGGTGGGGGTGGTGGTAGACATGAGTGGGGGCCTGGTGGAGGGTGCCCCTGCACTGCGGGGGGGTGGGGGTAATAGGGGACATGAGTGGGGGCCTGGTGGAATCTGCCCCTGGTGGCTGGGGGGTGGGGGTGGTGGGAGACATGAGTGGGGGCCTGGTGGAGGGTGCCCCGGGTGGCTGGGGGGGTGGGGGGTGGTGGGAGACATGAGTGGGAGCCTGTTGGAGGCTGCCCCTGGTGGCTGGGGGGTGGGGGTGGTGGTAGACATGGGTGGGGTTCTGGCGGAGGCTGCCCCTGCACTGCTGGGGGGTGGGGGTGGTGGTAGACATGAGTGGGGGCCTGGTGGAGGCTGCCCCTGACTGCTGGGGGGTGGGGGTGGTGGGAGACATGAGTGGGGGCCTGGTGGAGGCTGCTGCTGACTGCTGGAGGGTGGGGGGAGACATGAGTGGGGGCCTGGTGGAATCTGCCCCTGGTGGCTGGGGGGGGTGGGGGAGGTGGGAGACATGAGTGGGGGCCTGGTGGAGGGTGCCCCTGCACTGCGGGTGGGTGGGGGTAATAGGGGACATGAGTGGGGGCCTGGTGGAGGCTGCCCCTGACTGCTGGGGGGTGGGGGTGGTGGGAGACATGAGTGGGGGCCTGGTGGAATCTGCCCCTGGTGGCTGTGGGGTGGGGGGTGGTGGGAGACATGAGTGGGGGCCTGGTGGAGGGTGCCCCTGACTGCTGGGGGGTGGGGGTGGTGGTAGACATGAGTGGGGGCCTGGTGGAATCTGCCCCTGGTGGCTGGGGGGTGGGGGTGGTGGTAGACATGGGTGGGGGCCTGGTGGAGGCTGCCCCTGCACTGCTGGGGGGTGGGGTGGTGGTAGACATGAGTGGGGGCCTGTTGGAGGCTGCCCCTGCACTGCTGGGGGGTGGGGGTAATAGGGGACATGAGTGGGGGCCTGGTGGAGGCTGCCCCTGACTGCTGGGGGGTGGGGGTGGTGGGGACATGAGTGGGGGCCTGGTGGAATCTGCCCCGGGTGGCTGGGGGTGGGGGGTGGTGGGAGACATGAGTGGGGGCCTGGTGGAGGGTGCCCCTGCACTGCGGGGGGTGGGGGTAATAGGGGACATGGGTGGGGGCCTGGTGGAGGCTGCCCCTGACTGCTGGGGGGTGGGGGTGGTGGTAGACATGAGTGGGGGCCTGGTGGAGGCTGCCCCTGGTGGCTGGAGGGTGGGGGTTGTGGGAGACATGAGTGTGGGCCTGGTGGAGGGTGCCCCTGGTGGCTGGGGGTGGGGGGTGGTGGGAGACATGAGTGGGGGCCTGGTGGAGGGTGCCCCTGCACTGCGGGGGGGTGGGGGTAATAGGGGACATGAGTGGGGGCCTGGTGGAATCTGCCCCTGGTGGCTGGGGGGTGGGGGTGGTGGTTGACATGAGTGGGTGCCCGGTGGAGGCTGCCCCTGGTGGCTGGGGGTGGGGGTGGTGGTAGACATGAGTGGGGGCCTGGTGGAATCTGCCCCTGGTGGCTGGGGGGTGGGGGTGGTGGTAGACATGAGTGGGGGCCTGTTGGAGGTTTCCCCTGCACTTCTGGGGGTGGGGGTAATAGGGGACATGAGTGGGGGCCTGGTGGAGGCTGCCCCTGACTGCTGGGGGGTGGGGGTGGTGGGAGACATGAGTGGGTACCTGGTGGAGGGTGCCCTTGCACTGCTGGGGGGTGGGGGTGGTGGTAGACATGAGTAGGTGCCTGGTGGAATCTGCCCCTGGTGGCTGGGGGGTAGGGGTGGTGGTAGACATGAGTGGGGGCCTGGGTGAGGCTGCCCCTGGTGGCTGGGGGGTGGGGGTGGTGGTAGACATGAGTGGGGGCCTGGTGGAATCTGCCCCTGGTGGCTGGGGGGTGGGGGTGGTGGTAGACATGAGTGGGGGCCTGGTGGAGGCTGCCCCTTGCCTTGCTGGCGGCTGAGGGTGGTGGGAGACATGCATTGTTGATCAGTAGTGCAAGGTGACATGTGGGTTGGCTGGGGGCATGCCCATGGTGGATGGGCTGCGTGCGGGACATGAGCAGGGGTGCAGAGTAGTTCCCCGTGGTGTGGGCTGCCTGCAGGGGCCGTGGAGGTTGTAGAGCGAACACCTGGGAGGACCCACATAGCCAATTCACGTGTAGTACTCCCCAGAACACCTGAAATACACGTACCCTGCTGAAATCGCGTGTGGAAATTCCCGCGCACCCCTGAAATACACGTACCCTGCTCGCACGGGGCCAATCGCGTGTGGAACTTCCCGCGCACCCCTGAAGTACACGTACTCTGCTCGCATGAGGCCAATCGCGTGTGGAACTTCCCTCGCACCCCTGAAATACACGTACCCTGCTGAAATCGCGTGTGGAACTTCCCGCGCACCCCTGGAATACACGTACCCTGCTCGCACGGGGCCAATCGCGTGTGGAACTTCCCGCGCACCCCTGGAATACACGTACCCTGCTGGAATCGCGTGTGATACTTCCCACGGACCCCTGTAATACACGTTCCCCGCTTGGCGTTTGCTGTTTGCCAGCCCTGTGAACTGGTCCAGGGTTAGCGCAGCCCTTTGCGATTATTTGGGGATTTTTAAGGCTTTTCCTTGCGCAAGGGCGTTCTTGGGGGCGTAACTGTCGCTGCTGCAGGGTCTCTGCGCCACGCTGCGCCACGGCTGGTTTTGGATGCGAAAATCCATAAATACGCTGTGCGCGGAAATCGATTTTAGCGCACGCGGCTGGCGCAGACATTCGCACGGGCATGCTGTGCGACAGTCGCGTGCGCAACTTTTGTGCGATTTTCTATGAATTACCCTGTCAGGCTGTTCGCTGTTCCCTGTATTCTTGAACTTTACCAACCTGCTTTGAGGTGTCCACCATCTTACCTTTAAGAAAAAAAGGTTGGCTGGCCCACACAATTCTGCTAACTCCTATCCCATCTCTCATCTCCCCCTCGCTATTACAAACTCCAAGAGTGCATGGTGTTCATAGCCTCCTTAACAGCCACAAGCCAACAGCCACAAGCCTGACCTGCACAGAAATCAACCAACAGAGGCAGGACACAATAATTTCTTCACTACTACCTACCCATCTCATTCAACCTCTATCACTGTCCTCCTTGACTTCTCTGCTGACTAAATGTATTCTGTTCATAACACTTTATACACTCTCACCTCAGCTTCCAGGTCGCCGCTACTGCCTGTATTGCATCCTATGTAACTAGCCAATCCTTATCCATCTGCTGGAATTCTGGACAATTCTCTGCAAAATGGCTACCTGTAATGGTATTAGTAGTCGGTCCTTTTACAGTCATATCAACTCTCTATATCTCTTCCATTGTCAAATGCATCCCCTACTTTGGATCCCCATATACACCCTTCACAGAATACAACAAAATACTTTCCTCTATTTCTTCACCCCAGAAGTTTCTTCCCACATTTCAGATTTAAGGATTACCGTTTGCCACTAGATGGCTTTTTTGCTGTCTAATTATAACATCCTTTGAAACTGAGGTCATCTACCTCCCAGAATCTCATCCCTCGTTATTCCTCCACCCGCTTCTTACCTTTGCCCTTAAAATCTATTCTCCTCCCATATAATTCCAAACATGATAGCATTCTGAAACTACAGCAGTTTATCGCCTGTATGTCTGCAGCTACCAGGTCAACTCTAATAAGTCTCAAATCCACATGAAACCTTGCAAAAATAAAATCTAGAGCTAGCGCTGAATTTTGCTAAGAAGGGTCCAAAACTTTTAGATATCCGGATCGATTTGAATGGGAAACATGTTTTGCTCATGGCTCCAGTCCAACCCGCTGGACGGTTTGCAATACACTTGCACAAGTAGTGGCCTTGTCCGAAAAACTGGTGTGTGATGTTAATCCGTCGAGTAGATATTTAACAAATGCCCAGTACATAGGTAAATGAAATATGTGATATCTCGGTATAGTCCACAGACTCACATCATGTTTCGGTGTCTGTGAAGTAACATTTGCCGACATTGCATAACAAGCACTGGTTGGTTAACTGAGGAACATGAGTTGCATCAAAATTCCTCAAACATAATGGTGAGGAAAAATACAACATTAGACATGTCTTACAAATGAAACAGCCTCTGGGGAGGTGGGTGGTGGCGAAGATAGGTTGGAAAATGTCAACAAAAAAAAACAAAGAAATTGTATTTCTTTCTTTTTAGATGTCTGCAAATATCTCAGATATTCACGGACATTGCTGTGATGATCACAAACTTGACTAATGGTTGAAGACAATAATGCATATGTATACCTACACATACATAACAGGGTCTGCGAAAACTGGTTTTTGGGACCCCCCTATACAACTTTGGCGTTGAAACTTTGCAGAAAAAATATAGTCGAAACATTGCAAAGTTTTCTGTGGTTTCTTCAGGGGAGTACAAAGTTGTAGGGGGGGTCCCAACATTTTTCAAATCCAGATATGCATGAATGGAAAAAAAAACAATGCTTGCGGCTACAGCCCAAACCACTGGACAGATATGTACGAAACTTGCATGAACATACATATTTCAAAGCATTTCTTTTAAGAACATTATTTCTGTATGATCTTCTAACGGATCTGCATGTTAGAAGATCACACAGAAACATCATTTTTGCTTTGGACCTTATTCATACCGTGTGGAATGTCCAGCCTTCACATCAATCATGGCAGAAATGTGTAGCATTGTGTTTGGAATACAGAGATGTTTTGTAGTGTATCTGCATATCTCACATGTTATGGAGAAATGTTCTTGAATTAACTGTTTTGAACTATGCATGTTCATTTTTTTCATATATTGCTGATTTGCAAAATGTGTTTGTCTCGTTTGTATGTCAAGTCAATATATTCTGAATTTAACAGATGTTTATTTTTCTAGATGTTGTTGGTGGTAAATTGTATTGTAATTACTTCTGTTTAGCCTACTTGGTTTTAATGTGATGCATTTCTGTTTCGACCAATGCATGTTGAGATCCCAGCCCTTCCCAAATGATTCCGATTGTAGAAAGTATATTAAAATGTGGGAAATACACAGTACACAGAAGCGGGCACGGGGGGAGACTTGCAGGTATTGGTGGATAGCACAGGGTACACTAATGATAGGACTTTATAGAGCAAACAATGTACATGCTTCATTGAAAGCTAGGTGGATACATTGCATGCGCACAACATACACATAGAATGGATCTTTGACACAATATTCGGAGGTAGGCCTGAATACTCGCAGGCTGTGTTGAGTGGACAAAACGACGAGGCCATGCGGTTGAATATTTCACCCCCATCTCTGGCGAGGTTGGGAACACAAACTCACACACACATACAGCTTTGCAAAATTAGAAAGGAATTGGAGCGGGCCACCATGAGTAAGGGCTGCAGCCAGTTGGGAAGGACAAACCCATGGGAGACAGGGCAGAGGTCTTGAGCTGCCAAAACACAAGCAGAAATGTAGGACACTAGCGCCCCTAGGATAATATCCATCCCATTTTAACTACCAGATGCCCATGAATAAAACGACTAGATCCTTCACTATTTAGAATGATTTGTGGGACCTGCAGGAAGCCCAGGCCTGCCCCTCGGGAGGGTTAGCTGATAAGGCAGGAGCAGAGGACAACAAAGTCCATGATTTGTACTGAGGATGGCAAAGGATGACACCAACTCTTCTAAGATTACGACGGGGAGGCATGATGGGGGCGCCTGTGCGTCTGGGATGAGAAAAGGGATGCTTTATTTGCTAGGACCAGACTGACCTTGACGTTATCTGCTGAAATCATGTTGCTGGACAGTTTACATCACATGATTAGGCTTCAGGGCAGGGCATTGATTTCTGAAACTTAACCACTCATTTTACAGTGACCCAAGGTGAAGAGATCATCACCGAAGTGTGAAGATGTTGGAGTCAGCGAAGATGCAACCAATGAACTAGGGGCCTGTATGTGATTAGTATCATGTAAATAGGCGTTAGCCAATGAGAGTGGGGGATAAGCACTCTATACTTTCCTTTCTGTGTATGTTGTATAGTGGGAACCACACCATGCTGCAGGCTTGGACCAATGGATTTATTCAGCGTCATGGTGGGGCCAAAGTCTGGGCTGAGCCTCATGCCCTAGACAATTCACCCATGACTTGCAGCCCCAACATGTGCTTCTCACAGTGACACATGTCAGTACAAGCTGCAAAAAATGAGATTTTTAAAGGAAAATTAGAGTTCTTTCGTATATGTTAAAAAAAAGAATTATAAATAACCTTCATACACTGCTGGAGAATCATAAATCTTGTTTAGTTCCAAAAATCGTCACAATTCAGTGTAGAAACATTCTTAAATTGACACTGTGGTTAAGTTCATCCAATAAAGACCTTTGAAATTCAGTGAAAACTCTTTGTAATCGGGATGTTTTGGTTAAGGTATTCTAAAAAAAGACACTATGGTTGCAGTGCCAAATTGAAAAACTAAAGAAATGTGCTAGGTACTGTAACCTATGCAACCCTAACTCGTGCCCCACCATGCACTGCTCTACTCAGACTACCACCCAGGACATCAAAGATGACATCACAAATTACATCATTGATGACAATATGACATCACTAATTTGTAACATTCCTGATAGCTATACCTTACAAAGGCTTGTGTTTAGGGTATTTCTAGAAACATGTCAAGGCTAATAGGTAGGCCTCTCATGAATTAGTCCATGTGTTGCAAAATGCACTGATTCACTTGGGATTGCAAGGCGTTCCCTGGGTACAGTTGATCCACATGGTTGTCAGCCTCAGAAAAGGGGAATACATTCAGACTATGTCACTTTCATATGATCAGCCAATACATTGTATACTACAACATATCCAGATAGAACGTAAAACATCATATTCAAAATTGGTGACATAACTTAAATTATCTACACACCACAAAACTCATCCTTGGTAAATTACTGTTTTGTGCACACTATTGCAATATAATCAATCTCCACTAACAGTCCCTTCATTGTTTTCTTACTGACAATATCCATCCATCTGTTTTTGTGCTTTTCACATCACATTGTCAGTGTATTATATCCTGACATCTTCAGACATTATGAGCGCTGTCAGTTGTCAAACATTTTTTATGAAGAATCACGAACCATAAAACACTTGTTTGGCATGTTTTACAATGAAGAATGCATTGTTTACCTTGTTTTGATCAAAAGGACTCATCAACTATGTTCTCATTCAATAGAATACTGACCAACAGAACCCTTGCATCTTCTCACAGTATTATTTGATGTTGAATTATACTGCACACTGTTACCATTTGCATGGTCTCCAGGTGCTCACGTGGCTCTGTAAGAACGAAGGCAGTGTGGGTTAGTGAGGGAAGAGGGGTAGGATAGAGGTTGTGCTCTTCTGTTGATGCCTGCAGAACCGAACCGGCGTCTGTGCGTGGCAGCTTTCTAAGCTTGCTTTGATTGTGAGCAGTGGCGTGTTGTGCCTGGAGGGCTAAGGCCCAGTGTCTGGCTTGTTTACGGATGTTTGTTGTGGTGGATGTGTGGTTTGTGCATTTCCTGTGTAGAGTGTCTGGCACTTTGGTATGTATGTGGTCCTTCGGAGGTCCGTATCCTGTTGTAGTGCAGCCAACTCCTGCTGAATCTTACAATCCAGCTCTCACCCTCTTTTAACACATTACTTGTTTCCTGCCAACAGAAACTACAGCAAAAGGGACCTAGCTGAGCATTATTTGACCAGGACAGAGGGGCCATGGAAAGAAGGCCAGATTCCCTACAGCACAACCTCTGAGATGAAGGATGTCTGTCATCACACTAGAAGGATCATGCAAAGAAAATCGAGTAAAATGCTCGGCCACAAACCAGGAAATTGGAGCCAACCATTCCTCAAACCAGATGCTTGAAGCATGCAAAGCCAGACACAAATCTAAGTGCACAAGCCATGAGATCAGATCAAGATAAACAGAAACATGATAAAGGAATGTTCTAGGTCAGTGTAAGGTCATTCACATCTATCGGGCAGAATCAACACACACAGTCCACAGTCCCTCGTCTTCCTGCCCACACAGGGATGGACTGTGGCATAAAAGAGTCCAGCATCAACATAACTGCACCTCATTTATGCAATTCGTGACTTTTCTGAACAAAATAGTGTGAATAATACCCAGTTACACATGTATGGGAAAGGTTTCATATGTTGTGCATTTTAGAACACATAGCTGAAACTTTTAGCCTCACATGGCACTAAGCTACGAAAGTGGCTTCATTGGCCCAGAAACCTTGCCCACAGTCACCAGTTTGGAGAGCCTTGTGGGAATTCGTCTGCTTTTCTATTGGCCATTCTCTGAGACACATCTTTGCCTCAGTTTAGGGCTCTGAATTTCTGTAAAATGTTTTCTCCCACCCGCAGAATACTTTACATACAGTTGTGTGCCGGTGGGCAATTGTGTTCGGAATGCTGAAGGACGGCTTACATTCATAATGGATGGTGGTGGCGATCAGAAAATGGCGCTAGTTAAGCACGTGTTTAGAGGTAATGATTTTTACTGACGGAGCTCTATTTCCGGTTAATAGTATTTTTCTGTGGATTTAGGGGCGATGCAGGCGTGAGTGCCCTCGCCGTCATTGAACGAGTCATGAATTTGCGTGGAGCAAGATTTCGGTGACTCTCTCACTCACCCCTCTCTCAAAGACTCCCCCCTCCCCCACACCACCCTGTCTTTACTGACAGGGGAAAGACGCTCTCTCAAGTGACAGTTGGATCTCTTCCTTCCTCTGAAGCACAGGGTGGGGTGAAAGGTCGCAGAAACACATTTCTTTAAATTCTGCAGCTGGTGGTTGATTCAAGGTCAGGGAAAAGCTACATGACTCATGATCCGTGTGCAAACCCCAAGCCCAGAGGAACATACTTCAGCAAAGTGTCCGATGTCTTTCAAAGAGAAACTAGGATACAGAACATTTGTCTCACATTTTAACCACTACGTTCCATTTTTGGGTGTTGTTTTGTCAATGCAGCCCTCTTTCCCTTAATCTTATATTCAAAAAGCGATTCTGTTTAACTCTTTGCATGCAATCGTCTTGTTTTGGGATATTACTCGGGCAAGCATACATATACAAAGATGTTCATTGTTGATGTGAGAAGATTATTGCCTACGGATTTCTCCGTTAACACTATAGCACATGCCTATTGATATGTTTTAATGTGTAGGTGTGTTTATGTGTATCCGGAAGATGTGGTGATTTGCAATTTGCATTGTAAACTGTTTTTTCTGTTCCTAACATATTCTGTCTATAAAGTGATACAGTAGGCATTATATAAGGGTGACATTTGCATGCTTTGTGGGCTAGCATCTATTTACCTTGGTGAGGGGGGTATCTCAAGGGCAACGCGTTTGTGAGGGAAACACAGGTTCGAACCCCGACCCGGCGAGATATAAAAGCATAATTATAAGTGACATATGCCACAACCTCATGTTAAGTATAGCTTTTGTATTGTGAGAGATTCCATACATTTTCTGCAAGACTAATGACAATATTAGCAAAGACAATTTATCTTTTAAAGGACGGAAATAGGCTGTAGTAATTAGAAGCGCGCGCCTACTGTCAGCCTCGTGCCGTGCACTGAGGGAGTGGTGGCAATGGTCACTTCTGCATACTAGAGCACGGCCACGCACTCTTCAAATATGCCCCCTCGCGCTCATAAACAAGAATACTTCTGGGACACAGGAGCTTCCCCTATCTTGTCCATTACAGATGTTCGAGATATCTACACAATTCTGGGAACAATTGTATTTTTGAAAATTCCAAAATCACAACAGGAGAGTGTTCTGTAAACACAAGACGTGTGAAATGGATGTCGTTTTTAAACAGAGGAGCGGGGGCTGCATGGGAACTCCCGTGGTTGTGGAGGCCCTGGGAAATACCAAACGCACAATACGCTTTTGCAATGCATCGTGGAATCGGAAAGGCTGCAGGCCCGCATTTATTTCCCCCCTCATTGGGACAGCACAGATTCCCACAGACGGCCTTAATGTTTGCATTTCATTCCGCCTCTAAACACACAACCGCTATGTTTCCACCGGCTGGAAGTGCGCAAAAAAAACCGTCATCAAAGACTGAACATTTGAATACTAAAATACGAATTACATGCTCTCAAAAAGCCATGGTTCTTTTTTAAGGCTGATGGACAGGGATTTAGTCAAGAGATAGCTTGCACGGAATTTGCCCATGATCACATGTTGTTGTTATTATTATTATGAGCCCTTTACAAGTCACATCGGGAGGTAGGGATACAAAGGAGCTGCAAAGTACTGCGAACGAGAGGGCGGGACATTTGGTAGAAAGGGATCTAGAAGCAACCAGAGGAGGAAGCGGGGGAGGACCACTGTCCATTCTCAGGTTAGGTGGGTGGTGTGAGGACATGAGTGTTTAGGACTGTTTTTGAAGAGGAGGGACTCCTTTCTGAAATGTAGAAATTAAGGTTATCTCACAGCACTAACCGTGAATACATTGAAGGGCTGGTAGTCCGCAATGGTTTCATACAACCATTCCACTCGGGCGAGCATTCTGCACGTGGGTTGCAAAGGCTATTTTATATCACACAGAATGATCGGTGCCTCAAGATGCTGTCAGGTGAAGCACCTTTCTACTAGTAACTAAACTGTCCATTCGAAAGGCAAACAAGACAAAAGCAATAATTTGAAGCAAAATCTTTCTGTGTACCAGTACAAATTACCCCCAACATTGTTGTATCCCCAAAATGTCCCAGGTCGTGGCCTCATTACGAGGTTGGCGGAATGGGTTTACCGGCGCCGGTAATGGTGCCGGTGCTGGTAAACCCATTCCGCCCTATTACGAGGTTCCCTTGCGGGACCCGCTCAAAACGTCTGGTCAGACCACACGTCCTTTGCGGGTCCCGCAAGGGGACCAGGGAGCTAATAACGGGCCTGTTATCAACGGGCCTGTTATTAGCTCCCTCCCCATTCCCATTGAGCCCTATGGGGGCTGAAATGGTAATGGGGATGGGTTCCTTCAATGATGAATTACCGGGTCCTCCAAGGTTGGAATGGCTGGTAATTCCTCATTGAAGGAACCCGGACCCGGACCCGAGTTAAGGGCATGGCTGCCTCCAACCTTATAATGAGGCCTGTTGTATCTTAAGCTTCAGTTGGGCACGCTACCGCTCACAGAATCACTACACAAGTGAAATTGTGAAGTCGCTTAAAAATGCCCTTCATGTGAGAATGAAATCGAGAATGTAACGCATTTTCCTTCAATTCTGGCGTCTGTACCATGTGATTAGGAAAAAAGTAAGACTCTATAAAAGGTCCCCAACTCTTATTATACTGTTGGGATGTAAATTAGTCTGTCCCACCCCCCATAGGCGCTTAAGATAAACAGTCGCGCAATGGGCTGGGGGGGAAAGAGCTGTGGTAAAGAAACCCGGCACAGATACAATATCAGGGGCAGTATAGATGCATAGACTTAATGCGCGCATATGAAAAGACGCCTTTTATAGCTATGGAAGGGACATGCAGTCCTACATGGCTGTGCGGTAAACGTAGGCCCGATGGAGAAAAATGAACAGACCCAAATCCTGAGGACAGGTGAATCTGCGCAGCTAATTCTCACAGAAATGTCCCCTGTCCCCTGACTGTTTGCAATTATTTAGTATTGCAGAGAGGAATGCGCTCTGAAAGACCATGAGACAGCACCAGGCTCTTTGTAATGCCCATTCATCAAAACCAGGCCAACAGCAGACCTCTAACCCCCACCCAGCCTACTAGGAATAATAGCACCCACCCCAAACCCAGTCCAAGAACCCCTGCATTCCATGATAGTGATTGACCCCAGCCCGCCAGCGATAAAAACAATGGTCATAAAGGATCTGAACATGCATGATCATGTCCCCTCTTCCCATAAATACACCCTTTGTAGTACGAATTTCAGGGAGGGAGGATTGCCGGGACCCTGAGATTTACTCTCCGGTTGGGCCCGGACTTGGCAATAACTGGGATCCAAATTAATCTTGTGTCGGTTGAGGATGTGACTGCCCATGTAAAAGGCGGAAGGAACACCTTGCACGACCCAACAATTGTGTTCTATGCTTTTATCATCTCTAGAAATATTAATCATACAACTGCTAAGCAGAAGATGTTTGGAAATGGGGATTTCCAGGCCCCATACCCATTGATACACTGACTCTACAGTTGATAGGGTCTGGTCTTTTGGGAGCTTCTTGAATAATACTTCGCTGATGAAGCTTTCTTCGCTATTCAAATTACTACTCAAATTACTCCTTCCCGTAATTTAACTTAATCGGAAAGAAGAGCTGTTCGCCCTTCTTCTGAACACCAGCTACACTTTGTGCTGGTTGGTTATCAATTTTGGCTATCGAATTGGGATTTTCAGATTGTGAATCAGTATAGAATTTCAGAGTATTTCCTTCCAGTGTGGAATGCCACTTGAAACTGGAAGGAAGGTTGATTTTCAGAAATGGAGAGGAGTTCCCATCACCAGTTTGTTGCCCCACAGCAATTATGGTAACGTCGGATATTTCATTATTTTGAAGATGAAACTTAATTTGATCTGGTTTTTGTTCAACCATGTGGCATGTGCCATTTAGACTAACAAGGTTGACACTCTGTTTTAATTCGATTGGCCTGTGAGTCTGGGTCCCGAGTACCTTATTCACACAGTCAATTAGTAGAGACAACCTACGAGGATGTCATTCCCTAATAGACAGGGGGTTCCCTCCGGAGCCATGACTATGACCGGGTGCTTCATCTTGTGTCGCCCTATTTTAATTTCCAGCTCTGAAGACCCCTCGATAGGAATTTCCTTCTCGTCGAAGTTCTGGAGTTTTCCAGGAAGAGGGGTGAGAGGGATCTGGTATCTCTCCCCCCTTGTTGAATTTAGCTGGTCAAAGGCCCTCTTTGACAGAAGAGTTGCTTGGGTTCCAGTGTCCACCAGTGCCGACACTGTACACTGCCCTTGTATTTGGACCGGGGCATAAAATATTCCCTCCTTCTCCTCAAGGGGGCAGAGATATTGTGCGTTTTGGGTCAGTTGGTCAATTTCTTGATTCTTGATTCTGATACCGGGGTAATTTGGGCAGGATTCTGTGAGGGAGCTTGGGGATCTGCAAGAAAAATATGACAGTTGGATATTTGGGGAGTTTTGGGCTCCCCTGGGTCTGATAATGGGCCGCACCCACCCTTTTTTAGAGGTAGTCACCAGAATAGGTTTGGGCAGTGTGATTGTCTTGATTATCATTCTGGGGTTCAATGATGGGCGATTCTAACTCAGTCCCCACATTCACCCAGTCTTCATTAGGATCTCTTGGGATCTATTTTACTTTGGGAGGAGTTACCCCATCCCTGAAGGAGAAGATCTTTTTTCCAGAATCCTCTGAGGACCCCTCCCCTTCAAATTGGAGGACACTAACCTCCTCCACAAAATGGGCCTTTTTGGGTTCTTTTTTTCTCCTACCCGCCCTCCTTGGGTTGCAGACTTTCGGGGGCAAGAGATTTTGATTCCGGTTCCTGGGTGTCCAAGTGCTTTTCACAGGTGGCGAACGAAGCTTCCTCTAAGGCTTTTGGTTCTGAGCCACCAGGTCCATCTGAGGGTTCTACTGAGCCCCAAACATGTGACCCAGATCCTGTTCAGATCTGTCCAGATCCAGTTGAGACACCCTTTCTGGCTGGTACGGGGTTCTCTGGTCCATCCAAGGTGAATCACGGGAAGGGTAACTATCCCTTCTCCCATAGAATCCTGGGTTTGGAAAATTGGGGTAAGCCTCCATTATTGGCCTCCCCTCTCCCAGATTGGGCTGTCTGGGCACTGGCAAGTGGGGAAAGAAAGGAGGGTGGTTCTGTAGGTTAAGGTTTTGAGAGTGCCAGGGAAAGAAACTCAACCCGGCATTTGTGGGACTACTGCCCTCCTGGAGAAAGTTAGGCGGGAAGTTTCCCGGGGTGTTACCTACCTTGTTGGACCCCCCCTCCCCTTAGGCTGGGGGAGTCCAGACATACCCCAGGATGGGTTTGTTACCCTTGTATCAGGGGCTGATGTAATCAGGGGAGTTAGGGGTTCCAATTGTGGGATTACCTCCTTGACTACCGCCTGTCTAAAATTGGGGCAACCTTCACCTCCGCCACCTTAGCAGCAACCGGGATGTTGGCTGGTTTGGGTTTTTTGTTTCTGTTCTTGTTATCTACAGGTTTTTGTCCCTCATAAATACTGGTCACCTGTTCTAGGACCCAGTCCAGTGATCTCTTCTCGTGAAAGTCCCTCACCAGCTGGGTCATTATATATTTGGAGAGTGCATGGAAGAAGTTGGTGATGAACTCCCTACTATCTGTGCACACCCTCCTAGTGGTCTGCGCGAAGGCACGTTTGAGCTCCTGCACAAATTCTTGTGGGGCCTGATCTTCCCCGCACTGCAGATTGTAGGCCGCTTTGCGGGACTCTTGGGGGTGTCTATGTGCAGAGAAATGTTTTAAGATGGCCGTACTGAAGGTGGACCATCTTGAGTGGTTGTGATCCTCCAGTCCTGCAAAGAAACTGGAGTATTCAGGAGAGAATGTCCACTTCACATACTGTATGCAATTCTGACTGTCTTTCGGATGAAAAGTGTCCATCATCTGTGCATATAATTGTAGGTGTTCCCAGACATAATACTTGGCATTTTTATGATATGGAGTTAAACCACTCCTAATGGCCTTGATCTGCTTAAGGGGGTCTTTTTGCATATCTCGCTTAATTGTGTTTTCCTTCTTGGATTTAGTCACCAAAGAGTTCATGGTATTGAAGAGGCTAGAGTCCCTGAGTACAGGGGTCCTTATGTTTGTTTTATTTATAACACGCAGACCATCAGGCCCGGGGGCATCAGGACGCAATTTGTACAAAGTTACATAAATGCGTATATACAGACATAAAATTACTGAAGTTAACATTAACAAAAATATTAACATGGTTCCTATCTACAAATATTACAGTGGTGTCAGTGCCGCTGGGTGTACAGAAAAAATAATAACGGAGGTCAGTGGGTCAGAGCATGTAAGACAGGGGTACTGAGCACGTCTTAAAGTTGGTCGAAAAGCCAAGATTTGGTATTGGCCTTGAATGTGGTGAATGAGTCTTCGGCTCTGATTGTAGTGGGGAGGGAGTTCCAGAGGCTAGGACAGGGAAGCTCGAGCCCCCCGCTTTTTGCAGTTTAAACCTAGGGATCGATAGACAGTGGGACTGGGCAGTTCTTAGTGGTCAGGAGGTTGAGTGGCGTGTCAGCCAATTGCAGAGGTAGATAGGGGCCTTGTTAGCCAGACATTTGTGCGTAAGGGCAAGTGTTTTTAGTGAGATTCTCTGCTTGACAGGTAGCCAGTTTAGGTTGGTTCTAGATTCTGAAATGTGGTGGTTGCGGGGGATGTTTAGGGCAGCACGAATGGCGCTGTTCTGGGTTGTTTGGAGTTTATTCAAGTTCTCTTGGCTGGTGCCTAAGTAAAGAGCACTACAATAATCAATTTTAGCCATAATGAGGATTCTAGCTAGTGTGACACTGTTGGGGGTGGTAAGAAACGGTCTGCAAGCTGCAATAAGTTAGCAAGTATATGCTGAAGCAGATCTGACTGCATGTATATGTCGGGATAAGGATAGGGTGGCGTCAAGGTAAAAACCTAACGTTTTGGTATCTTTTGAGACTCGTAAGATGTTACTGTCTATGGTGAATGATTGATAAGACGGAGCTAGTTTGCTCAGGCGTTGTGCGGTGCCCAGGATCAGGAGCTCTGTCTTGTCGTCGTTTAGGCATAACTGGTGTTAGGCCATCCAGGCTTGGATGACCAGGTAGACGTCGTTAAGGGCCTTGGTGTCAGCTAGGTAATCACCTGTGATAGGAATGAGTATCTGGGTGTTGTCCGCATAGTTAGTGTAGGAGACACCCAGATAGTCAAGCACATCAAAGAGAGGTTTCGTGAAAATGTTATAGTGTGGAGGTGACACGCAAGATCCCTGAGTTACGCCGCAGAGAATTGGGGAAGATTCCGCGGCTGCGGATGGGGCAAAGACCCTCATAGATCTATTGCTCAAAAAGGATTTGATCCAGGCCGCAGCAGAGGACGAGAAGTTGGCCGCAGAGTAGAGGTGCCTGCATAGGATCTGGTGGTTGACCAAATCAAATGCGGCTGAGAGGTCGAAAGTAGTAGCATTGCTAGTTTGCCCTGATCCTTCAGTACCTCAATTTGGGTTTTTAGGTCTATTAAAGCAGTTTACGTCCCATGTCTGGGGCGAAATCCGGATTGTCGTAGACCTAGCAAGTTGTTAGATTCCAAGTAATCTTGAATCTGAAGGTATGCTGTGCGGTCTAGAATCTTAAGCAGAAATGGAACTGTGGTGATAGGTCAGAAGTTGGTAGGTATGCTGGGGTCGAGGGATGGTTTTTTGAGCACAGGGATCACCCAAGCGTCCTTAAGGTTGTCCGGGACAATACCTGTTTTAAAGGAGGAGTTGATAAAGGCTGTGATGAATGGGGCCAAATCATGTGCAGAGTCCTTAATGAAGGGAGCTGGGCAGGGGTCGCCTTGGCAGTTGGATGGTTTAATTCTCAGGATGATATTTTCTACCTCGGTAACGGTGAGTGGTGAGAAGGCAAATGGTTTGGTGTTCGCTGTGTCTAGAGGGAGGGCCCTAGCCGGGGAATGTGAGCGTTGATCGAGCTTCAGGCCGTCCTGCTTGTCTTTAAATTTAGATTGTGACTTAGAGATTTTGTTTAGTAGGGCTGCTTGAATGTTAGCACACCATTTACTATCTTTCGTGAAAGTGTATGGGGGGAGACTGGAGTTTCTAGCTCTTTGAGGATTCTGAAGAGTTCCTTTGTATTCGAATCAGCTTGCAGAATGCGATTGTTAAGAGATTCTTTTTTTGCGGTGATGATAGCATCTTTATCGGTGAGTGAAGCAAGAAGGAAACCATCTTTATGCTCATCAGAAGGGTGGCTTTTCCATCGATTTTCAGCACAGCGTTTAGCTTTGCAGAGCATTCTTAACTGTGGGGTGAACCATGAGTTGAGATGTGCTTGTGGTTTGCCCTTCCTGAGTTTGATAGGTGCTATAGAGTTTATGGCCGTAAGCATAGTTTGGTTATAGGTGTCTGCTAGGGAGGTGGGATCAGAGCAAGTGTTGGTAACTGCATTAAGGGAAGGGAGTAGCAGTGGGAGGAGTTTCTCCTTAGTTATGTCCTTTTTACTTCTAGTAGGGAGTGCTGGGGCTATCGGTGTCGGAGTTCTCGGGGTTGCTTCGACATTAAAAGTTATGATGTGATGGTCAGACCATAAGCAAGGTGTATTGTCGAGAACCTTAATATTGCAGTTAAAGCCGGCTAACCAGTCAAGGGCTCTGCCTTTGATATGGGTGGGTTCTTGAATGTACAAGGTGAAGCCGAGGTCAGTTAGGACATTGTACAGATCTGTTGCAACAAGATCTTTTGGATCACCAAGACCTAAGTTAACGTCGCCTAGGATGATAGTTTGTGAATTATTTTTAGTTTTGTCAAGGAGGAGAGTGGATATTTCACAGACAAAGGTTGGTGCCGGGCCTGGGTGCCTATAGATAAGGTGGAGGGTGGCTGTTTGGTTGGGCGTAAGTGATAATTTGACTGACAACGACTCGGCTGAATCGAGTTTGGAGTCAGTTATCACTCTTAGGTCAAGAGCGTTTTTATGGATGAAGGCCACACCACCGCCTCTAAATGGGCATTGGTACGGTCACATCGCGTGATGCCGTAATCAGGCGGTAAGGGCAGGGATAGTGAGGGGCCAGATGCAGCATGTAGCCATGTTTCGAATATAGCGATGAAATCGAGGTCAGAGGTGGTGATAAGGTCAGCGATGTCTAATGCGTGTGCTGTGAGAGATCTGGCGTTGATAAGGGTGCCCTTCAACACAGGCAGTTTAACCTCTGTGGTAGTGGAGTTGCATGTGGCGGTAGATGAGGGTGAACCAGGTGGTGACTGTGAAGTTTGCTTGGTGGCGTTGTTGCGGGAGTGTCGAAGGCGGAATCTGGTGCCTAATCTCTTGTTTCTAAGAGAGAGGGGGCATTGTTGGTTAGGTGTAGGTTTCTTGACGAAGTGCTCCAGCCACAGCGCTGGGTCATTAAGGTAATGGTTAATAAGGTTGCTGGATTAATGTAAGCCTGCAGCGGTTGCTGCAGGGCTCATTCTAGGAGTCACAGTCGGCTGTGCCTGGTGGTGTAGGTTCGGGCAGGCCAGACTATTGGGTGTCTGGTCGGGTTTGGCCCAAAGGGGGAGGATTGTTGCAGTGGGTGCCTGAGTGACTTGGGCAGACCGTAGGGCTAGGGTGTAGAATAGTAGAAGGAGCACACTGACGTGCATGATGGTAGTATTAGTTATCTGGGTAGGATGTCTACGAAATTGTTTACACTAGTCAAGCTAGGGTCTCATTAAATAGGGCTATGGTATCAATGACCAAAGCGGCAAAGTGGATATATGTGCTTCGAGTAGACTGGGTGTCA
This sequence comes from Ambystoma mexicanum, assembly GCF_040938575.1. Taxonomy (NCBI): domain Eukaryota; kingdom Metazoa; phylum Chordata; class Amphibia; order Caudata; family Ambystomatidae; genus Ambystoma; species Ambystoma mexicanum. Next base: position 1,521,720,318 of record NC_090937.1, on the reverse strand, counting down.
GTAAACATAAAGGTGACCTGAGAGTACCGTGTGGGCAAGAGCAAACAAGAGATACCTAAAATCAATTTAGCAGTGAGCGCCAGAAGGCACTAAATTCATTAAATTCGATTGCATAAACAAGAGATACCTAGATTTGTTTTAGCAGTGAGAGCCAAAAGGCACTAAATTCAAATGTAAAAGGCACTAAATTCAAATGCATAAACCAGAGATACCTAGATTCGATTTTAGCAGTGAGAGCCAAAAGGCACTAAATTCAAATGTAAAAGGCACTAAATTCAAATGCATAAACAAGAGATACCTGGATTCGATTTTAGCAGTGAGAGCCAAAAGGCACTAAATTCAAATGTAAAAGGCACTAAATTCAAATGCATAAACAAGAGATACCTGGATTTGATTTTAGCAGTGATCGTCAAAAGGCACTAAATTCAAATGTAAAAAGCACTAAATTCAAATGCATAAACAAGAGATACCTAGATTTGTTTTTTAACAGTGAGAGCCAGTAAGTACTAAATTCGAGTACATAAACAGAGGACGCATAATTGTGATTTGCCTGTGAAGAGTAGGCAAGGTATGGTTGTCCATCAGGATGCAGGACACACAGGCACCTCTAGAGTTGGGCACTATTGCAAATGCTAAGCAACATTTAAGTCCAGTACAACGATAAGTCCCTAATGTATTAGGGCACATGGCAGGTTCAAGGGAGGTGATAGAGGGAGCTGTTTTGAGTGGATAGGTATATAGAGAGTGCAGATGGAGTAAGTTAGACAGACTTACTCCCTGCCTCATGGTATACGAGCAAGGAGTATGGCCCTGGGCTCTGGTCAGCTCGGGACAGTCTCTGGACAGTTGTTGGCCTTGCCCTCAGGACCCTTCCAGGAAGGGAGGGCAGAAGATGGTGAGCAATAGGGGAGACCCGGGCGGCCATCTTGGAAAGTGGAAACACCTTGTGTGTTTCAATGGTGGCACAGGGTGCTGGAGAAAGATGCTTCAGGCAGCACAACTCGTGTGCATCACGGGTGTCAGAAAATTAAATACTTTCAATTGTTGGAGTAATCTCTAGGCTACCGCGCTTTCCGCGTTAAGAATAGCCGCATCGATGAAAGCTATGTTCAGATACAGCCAGCTGCAATCCTACCTTTGCGTGAGGAATGCTACAACCAGCGGATGTCGTTGCTGGCTGATCCTGCAATGAAGCGCAGCTCCTGCTGCTGCTCCAGGAAGGTTGCGAATGGCTTGGAGGTACAGTGGAATCACAAAGCCTTGTTAGAGTGAGCTCCCACCTACCCGCCTCCGATAGGCTCCTGGTGTTGCTGCAGGGCCCAATCACCATCAGTCATCACTGTGGTGGGAGGGCAGAAGATGGTGATGATCAGGGGTTGCTCTGTCCCTCTCTACCTTTTTATTTTCAGCCCTGACATCCAAGGTGATAAGCAAAAACCTGAGCCTTTTGTTCCTCTATCAAGGCCTTACTGGTCTCAATGATTCGGTCTTGCATTGCCACTTGCTGGTGGAGTCCATCATTCTTTTCACAGACTTTACTTTACTTTATTCCAATTATGTAGCACGTCCATGGACCCTAAGGCGTGAGGGCGCTACAAGACATATAACAAAAATTGTGGTGGAACAGGTGTGAAAGCTAAAAAGGAGGAGTACTCAAGTAAAAACTACGCATAAATTAGTTAAAAAGATGAGTCTTCGATCTTTTCTTAAACATGTCAAGTGACTCTATGCATCTCATGTCCAATGGTAGTGCGTTCCAGCCCTTTGGTCCCATGGAGAAGAACGCTGAATTAGCCACTCTGGTGGTTAGGCATTTTGGTTCAGATTATTAGACCGTAATGTTCCAGTGTTGTTTCTCATGGTAAGAAGCTTTTGCAGATATTCAGGCATGTTACCAGATCTGCATTTATATACTAGAGTCAAAGTCCTGAATAAAATTCTAGACTCTACGGTCAGCCAGTGGAGGTCGCGTCTTGCCATCGAGACGTGATCTCTGTACTTAAGTTTCATAACGGCTCTAGTGGCCCCTTTTGGCATACTTGCAGTCTGTTACAATCAGGGTTGTTAAGTCCCATAGGGAGACTAGAGCAATAGTCTATCTTTGAGCCGATTATTGCTCTAGCGATAGTCTCTGCATTATCTTGAGATATAAGTGGCCTTAAGTGCATTAAGAGTTTGATATAATAAGCACATGATGATACCAGACTACTAACGTGTTTTTTCATAGTCATATGTTGGTCGAAAGTCACTCCCAATGTTTTCACCTTTTTTAGAGGCATGATAGATTCATCTCCCATCTGAAAACCATCACATTGAGGGCCAAGTTTATTAATGATGTGTGGGGATCCTATGACCGCCAGCTCAGTTTTTGATTTATTCAGGGCCAACTTGTTGTGGACCATCCAATTTTCGAATAGGGTAAAAACTCTATTAATGGCAAGTTTGTCTGCAGTATGAGAGCCAGAGAGCGGGATGACACATTGAGTGTCATCCGCATAGTTGGTAAATATTATGTTCTCATGGTCAAGCAAGCCTCATTGTCTCTGTGCGCTTCCTGCATGGTGCTTCCTGCATGGTCTGGGAATACTGGGCAGGAGACTCACCTCCTGAATTTTAGCATCCTTGGTCTAGGTGTTCCGTTCCAGAGCATTCTCACCCGTCTGGTGTGCTCTAGTAGCTTCCCATATTCTGTCTTTAATTCATTGAGCTCCTGGAGGGCCAGCTTTCTTCCTTCTAGCTCGGTTTTAAATTGGCTTACTTCCTGGCCTAAGGCGTCTCGCTCCTGACTTAGGGTGCCCCTCTGATCAGCCAGGTCACCCCTTTGTTTTTTGATGGCATTGGATTTCTGGCGCTGCTCTTCAAATTCTGTTTGAGATTGTAGGTCTCTTATAATTAATTTATTATTTTCCTCTTTCAAGGTTTCTATCTGGTTTTGTAGGTAACTATATGTTCTGCGCAGACTCCATTATAATTCAATTGTTGCGCTAGTTTCTGTTGACTCTGTTGCAGAGAGTCAACCCTCTCCTGACACTCCTCTTTTAGTGTCTGTAATTGGGTGTCTTGCACTGCCTTCTCTTTCTGTAGGAGAGACAGATCTTCTTTTAATTTTGTGACATAATCTCTCGATTCTGCCTCTAATTCTTGGCTCTTCAGTAACCTTTGTTCTGCAGAGTCTAGATCATTCTGGATTCTCTCTAGTGATTCAATTTGATTCTGTGCCAGAACTATGTTTTCAGCGTGCTTTTCCCACATCACTCCTATGTGGAGGTATAGGTAGGCCGCAATCCTGGCAATTTTGCTTTGCTCCTCTTTAATTTATGGGGCCATGTACAATTCACTAAGAGCTTGCTGTAATTGGCCCTTGTCCTGCCATGTATCCAGGTTCATGGCAGTGACCTGTTCTGTGATTTCCTGCAGCCAGACATGTTCATTCTGTTCTGGCCACTCACCCCTGACAAAAAGTTTGTGCAGAAGGTGCTCCCGAGCCATTTTGATTTCTACAGGAACAGCCATTTTAGAAATATCAATGTCTTTATTAATTATTTCGGGGTTGATTTACTTTTACTTTTACTTTTACAGACCAGCCTGGTCTTGGAGTATTTGTTTTGGGAGGTGCTTGTACAGTGTAGCACAGTACACCAACCAAGCAAAGGGTCTCTACCCTGCTGGTTAGTCCTTTGTGCTAGACTGTCAAGGATGGTAGCTCAAACTCAAAATCATGGCACAAGCCCCCAAATCTGAAAAGTATTTCAATCAGGCGATACACCCTGGTCTCAGCCTAGTATGCAGCGCACAACTGAAATGCTTATTTTATTATAAATATAGGTTCAATATTTTGAGTGATATGCCACTCATATCACACCCCTTCTCAAATACCCCAGGTCACGATGGACCAGGACTCAGGCTAGTTGGTAAAGGTAATATTTATTTATTTATTTAAAATTCAAATCAAACATATGCTTTGAGTGTTCAAACGATCTCAACAAACATACTAGAGAGAGGTATCTCAGATCATGCTCTGTTGGACCTCCAGTTGATTTTGGATAGTAAGAGTACTAAGACGAGGAGGTGGAGGATGCAAGCTGAAATGCTGAAGGATAATTTGGTTGTGAAGGGCTTGGAGGCTTTCATTGGTCATTACTTTAATGAAAATTTAGACTCGGCCAGTATTGAGTCTGTTTGGGACTGTTTTAAGGCGGTTTTGAGGCGTGAATTGATTAGTAGAGCTGCCCATGTGAAGAAGAAAAAACAACATTTGATTAGTGATTTGGAGGCAGAGATTAGAAATCTGCAGAGGGTCTGTGCTACTAACGGTTCAGGACAATCCAAACTGAAATTGCGTAAATTGGAGGCGGAATTGGAGACCCACATTCAAAACTTGGCAAGTAAGAGTTTGTTTTATTCGAAACAGAAGTCCTGGGAATCGGGTGTTCGTAATGGCAAACTATTGGTGTATAAGCTTAGGGAGATAGTGTCTGATTCATGTGTTTCTTCTATCCAACTGATGGGGGTGTTACTTTAAATAGAAATGGCGATATTTGTAGATACTTCAAAGGTTATTATGAGGCATTGTATGGAGAAGATTGTGACCCGACTTCTGATAGACTGGACACATTTTTTGAGAAAATTTCACTCCCAAGCCTGACTCTGGAAAAGCGTACCTCTCTTGATGCTGCAATCGAGGTTGCTGAGGTTAGTTTGGCTATATTGCAAATGAATGATGGAAAATCGCCGGGTCCAGATGGTATTGTCTCGGAATTTTATAAAAAATGTGATGTTCAATTGGCACCTGTTTTATGTGAACTTTATAATGATTTTGTTGTATCGGGTATGATGTGTGATTCCATGAAAGAGGCAATGATTGTGGTGATCCCAAAACCTAATAAAGATCACACTAGATGTGGGATTTACAGGCCTCAATGCTAAATGTGGACCTTAAAATTTTCACAAAAATTTGGGCTAACAGATTGGGTTTATGTATGAGAGATCTGGTTGATGGGTCACAGGTGGGTTTCATTCAAGGGAGATATGGTTATGACAATATTCAAACCGTGTTAAATGTGGTTGATGACCAATTTGGGAAGGACACAAATGAAGTCATAGGTTTTTTTGATGCTGAAAAAGCCTTTCATAGGGTAAGCTGGAAATTTCTAGAATTCACTTTACTGAAAATGGGTTTTGGCCCGATTTTTATGAGGATGGTAGATTGTATTCATAATGATGTTAAGGCCCGGGTGTTGGTTAATGGGGTGGTTTCGGATCCATTTCAGTTGTTAAGGGGCACGAGGCAAGGCTGTCCGTTGTCACCTTTTTTGTTTGATTTGGCGTTGGAACCTCTTGTTACTTATCTTAGACAATGTGAGATTATTAAAGGTATTAATGTTAGGAAGGTTGAAGTGAAAGTTCTATCCTATGCTGATGATATGCTCCTTATGTTATCGAATCCAGAAGTGTGTGGAGATGTAATAAAGTCAATGTTTCAAGAAGTGGGTGAATTGTCAGGACACAAGGTGAATTGGGACAAGACTGAGGTTTTTCCTTTGTCTGGTCGGCGTGTGAATACGGTTTTGAGCTCATGCAATTGTAAATGGTCTCCAGAGGGGGTTAAATATCTAGGAATTCATATTATTGGGGACTTGAAGAAATTACTGCAATATAATCTGGATTTGGTAAATGCGCAAATGTCATTATTGATTAGGAGATGGGAGAGATTGACTCTGAATTTGTGGGCAAAGATCAATGCAATTAAAATGGTTCTTTTGCCAAAAATCTTGTATGTTATTCAGTCCATCCCGTTGTTGTTGTATAAGAAGCAGTTATTTAAGATTGAGAAACATTTGTCTTCTTTCTTGTGGGGTTCTGGTAAGAGGCCTCGGGTTCCGAAATACATGCTAGTACAAAAAGTTGAAGATGGAGGTTTTGGATTCCCTGACTTGATGAAATACTATAAGGCATTTGTACTTAAAAAAAGCTCATATTACTTTAGGGATAGAGTGGTGAATGAACCAATTTGGTTGCGTATGGAAAGGGGCGTTTGTGCTCCTTTTGACTTGAGATCCATATATAGTATGGATAAATTGCCAATTAAGAGATTGAAGTTGCGCCCGGTTGTGGCTACTAGACAAGTAATTGGGGAGTGGTTTCGGGATAATGGTATGAGTTATGGATTCAGTAGAGATGCTTCTATATGGTACAATGCTGCTTTGCAGATTGATAATAAATGTTTGAGTTGGCTTAGTTGGATTAATAAGGGTATCCTGAAATTCGCAGATGTATTGGATGGGGATAGGTTGTTGAGTTTTGAGGCATTAGTGAATAGGTATGGTTTGAGGCGAAGTGAATTGAATAGATACATGGCTTTTGAAAATTTGATAACTTGTAGATTGGTTTTGGCTGATGGTTCTAGTGGAAATAAACCGGAGATTGCTACCTTATTGGAAGGTCCGGAATATGGAGTGCGTACTTATATGCAATTTATGCCTATTAATGAGAAACTTCGGGAGGCATGGTCTAGATTAAGAAATATTTGGTCTGATGATGTCCTGGATGAGATTTCTGAGTTGGATTGGAAATACATTCTAAAGGTTAATTTGCGCTTGTGTCCTGATATGGGCTTACGGTTAATTCGACAAAAAATTATTGGGAAGGTGTATTGGACACCTGTTAGGATGTTTAGATTGGGGCTCCGACCGGATGATTTGTGTTGGAGTTGTAACAGTGATAGAGGTACTTCAGTGCATTTACTGTGGGATTGCCCGAGAGTGCTGGAGTTTTGGACAGCAGTGATTGATAGAATTGATTTGATTTTTGATGTGGTTTTGCGGTGGTCGGCAGTGAATGTCATCTTACTTTCCCGTAAAGATAGGAGTGGTCGAATTGAGAGAACTTCTTGTTGGATTTATAGGGCCATTATGGTGGCTATTAAGTTAATACTCAGGGTTTGGAAATCAAGGAAGAAACCTAATGTTGATGAGTGGCTGACGGAATTACATGTGTTGGCACAGTATGACAAGGTTTCATTTCATAATAAAGATAAGGATGAAGATTATTTGAGATTGTGGGGTCCTTTTATGGCCTTGTATGGCTGATGGGGAGATGGCATTGTTTTGGCGGTAAAGGTATTCGAGGTGTAGAGAGTGGGGTTCCCTTTTCTTTTTTTTCTTTTTTTTGTCTTGTCTTGTCTTGTCTTGTCTTGTGTGGTTGTGGTTCTTTTTGATGGTTATGTTTCACTATGGTTGGTTTTCTGCTTGAAATGAACTATTTAAGATACTCTTGTCAGTTTGTACATTTCATGATTATACTGTCTGTGAAACATTGTTTCTTTTATTATTGTTGTTTATGAGATAACTAATAAAGTGTTGTTAAAAAAAAAACATATGCTTTTTAATATATGGAGCAGCAATCACCAATATGGTGACATTCACAGATAGGAAGGTATGTAATGCACTTAAATTCACTCTTTAGCAACACCAATATAAAACACCAGAGAAAAGAACACAGTTGGCTCGTTTGGAAAGATAGCACTTAAGTTAGGATTTCCCCCTGCAATATTCCTCAACCCACAAATAAACAATTCTAAATAGATATACAGAAGCAGCGGGTAATCAGGAATAAGGAATGGAAGACAGAATTCGATTCCAACCTTCCCTCCCCAAACAAGAGAAAGAAACAGATTTGAAATCTTACACTTTAAAATTACATTCAGAAATGACTGGGTAAAACAATGAATGTGTGCAAAAATCTTATATCAGTACAAATCTCTATAGCAGCAACCTTGGAAAGATACTAACAATCATGAGCTATAGTTAAAGCAATAGTAAACACTTTCATTCTGAATGGAAGGTTGAAAATAATTTTCAATAAAAATTACACATGCAAAACTTTGAAAAATTGTGGATTCCCGCCTAAAATTAACCAAACGGTTTTTAAGAAAAAACAGGTAAAATACAATGATTGGAGTTGAAATGAAGTCTCTAGCTATTAAGGTGAGGAAGATATGCAAGGTTGAATGAGAGGCGTTTTTAGAAAAATCGGGTAGTGAAACAGAAAAGAAACTCAGTTTGGACAAGAAAATATTTACTATAATTTTACTCTAGACTAGAGCAGGCAGGCTAGAATACCAAAAACGGACACAGTAAGCTCTGGAGTCGATTCATGACTTCAACCTCAGATCCCCATCGCACGCTCCGGCGGAACCAGACCGACCACTCGAAATAGGATTGATGATTTAGGATTTACATATGATAAAAATGATTAAAGAAATGGCGTATAGCAAAATAAATCAAAACAGATTGCAATACGGATTCTGACAAGGTTACAAGTTATTAAGATAAGGATAGGATGGTTTAGAGATGGGATAGGACAAAGCAAGGCAAGGTATGCTATAGTTTTTCTATGATTCCTATTAATACTTACAGTCCACTTTAATTTAGGATTTTGGACCGTCAAGTGTTCTGGTCATCACACGGATCAGGTCTAGCCAAGGACAGCTGAGCAAATCTGGTGGGGCAGGATCATCTGGGCAGTTCTGGTCACCGGACTGCACTGGACTGGCCCTTCTGGTTACTGGAGATTGGAGATCAGTGGGATGGCGAGTTTGCAGGCCGGGTTGGATCAGGATGCTTCCCTCAGGTTTTTGGTATTTTTAGAATTTGAGGCCTAGTTGAAAAGGGGTTCAGCAATGCATAGGCCTTGGCTTTGCAATGAAATCTGGAATCAGTATCAAGCAGGATGAAGAAATCAGCACACAAGTTTGTAGAACACGTCCACTGCCACCAGTCATAACTATAGGGCTGTCACGGTGACCACTAAGTCACAGGAGCAGAGAGAAGGGGGATACTAGGTATCCCCTAAATTGGTGTGTGCTAATCTCTCATATATTATAGTTGTAGGAAGGATACAAAGTATCCCCCTATCCTTAAGAACAGCAGTTCTTAAGAATAGTCAAAGAATATCAAAGTAGAACCCAAAGGGTTCCCACCAATACTGCACATAGGGTGCTGTGTGCTGCAAAAATATAACACAGATGCCTTTAAGAAATATGGAGGAAAGCAGACTCCATAGAATAAGGTAAAACAAAAGAACAGATTCCCCAAAAGTCAGAGCAAATAAGAATGAATGAGGGTGAAAGGCTCCTCTCATTCAGGAGAGAAGGAAAAAGGTCCAGCAGTCCAGCAAAGCGTGCTGAGGGTCACACTAGGAGAGGAGATTAAGCACAAAACTAATAAATCTCCCTAACACCGTTATTCAGATGCAGAGCTGTCAGAACCACACAGCAAGCATTAGCAATGTGTGTAAACTGAAATGATGACTTGGCAATTATTGTAAATTATTTGGCTACGGCAAAGAGGGGTAGATTACATTGCACTGCCTAAATATTGTATCCCACAACGAAGCCGGGGCAAGATTGGGTGTCATTTATTAAAGCTGTTTTTTGCACATATGAGTCTGTTATTGCATTTGAATTCCTTTTATTTGGGGCACAACATTACTGGTTGCATTATGTACTTGTAAGTCTGTGTTTTAGGGGTCTTGTATGAATGTATATGTGCTTCATTTAGCTATTTTTATATACTGTGAGCTTTCTGCTTTGTGGATTATGGGGTGTAATATTACAAAATGTTTTAATGCTTGCATCTGCTTTGATAATATATTATGCAAAAGATTGTTGGAGATTTTTAATTTCTTGTGATATCACTTTTATGGTCTTTGACCAAAATAAAGTTAAAGTTAATCGAATAGGAATCTACCAATTTAGAATACATTAAATGCAACATTTACCACCTCTAGGCTTTCAAAATGCATAATTCATAGAACTGAGCAGCACCATCTTTTGCAAGACTAGGGTTTCGGACAGGACGCTGGTCTTCCTTACAGGATTTTACTGGCCTGTGGGTCAATAGGGAAATGCCTGAACCCAAAACGCAAAATGCTAGCGTGGGCTAATTTTTTGAGGTCAAAGTGTGCCACCTTTTTGGCCAATGTTGGCCAGTTTGATGAGTGACTTCAAAATGCAGCTAGTAGTTGTAACCATTGTTAATGATTAAATATTCTTTAAAATACACAATTTGCATCACATTTTATCAAAAAAACTCCCCTTAGGTACTACTCAAGCAGCCCATCACAATAGGCATGAATTGTCATTTTCTACTCTGGGACACGTTTTAATTGGTGCCAGAGACAATGTTATGCCCCAGTCCAACCATCCTTCCTTAACCAAAATACTAGGTCATGTTTGCAGATGTCCTGCCAGTACAAGATTTCAGGCAAAGTGGCAGATAGGAAAGACTTCCAAAGGGGCCTCAGGAGAGAGATGAAAGTGCTGCACTGGATGCAGTGGGCTTTGGGAGTGCATCTTTGTTGTTAATATACGCAGCATTGGGCCTAACAAGCCTCTGTGACTAAATGACTACTGCCCTGCAGGGGTACAGGAATAAGGAGTGGCTAAATCTCCTACTCAGCCCATACTACTACAAAACGAGCAGTGATCCAAATCATAAAGGTAAGACAGGCACAGCCTGAAAAGTGTAACTCCTTTGCCTCTTTTGGTAATGTGGATCTCCATCTGTCTGTTTCTTCAGGAGGGGTGCAAGTTGATTAAGGTAGTGAAAGCACGTCTATGTTTATGCTCATGCCAGAATACATACAATCCTATAGGGAAAGAAGCCAGGATATAGCTTGCAAGGATATCAAGGTTTAATTGTACAAATTGCAAAGGTGTCAGCAAAGAACTCTGCTGCTCGAGAATTTTCTGGTCTACCCCAGTACAAGCAGGGCCTTAAAAGTCAGTAACACATCATCAACATACAGTAAAAATAAGCGCCACTGTTTGGCGAAAACTCTATACATGGGCCTGCTCCATAGGGGATGCCAGGCTACAATTGGTTTGCTTCTCAGCCGTCTGTCAGTCTCCATGTGAGTCAGTGGGGATCATCTCTCCACGGAGTGAAGGGCAGGTCTCTCATAAATTACATTATCAAAAGTGCTACGATACATTAGGCCTACTACTACATCACTGTGGCATGCACCTGGGAGGCTCTGGGACTTGTGCCAGGGGGAAGGGAGGAAGAATTACAGTCATACTGACCCACACATTTTCTGCTTTGTTGCTACCGCTCCTCTCGCACCCACAGTTTCCACCCTTGTTTTGATCTATAATGTATTCCTCCCTGTAGCTCGTGTTACAAAGGATGTGTTTATGTCAAGAGGTGTAGCAGTCGCTTAGGTTAAGATCTTTTATGGCCACGGGGTTTACGATTTGGGCTGGGGTAATTCACTATCTTAGATTGCAGGGGTGTGGGGATCAATACGGAAGCTGTCGGGTGTCCAAGAACTGATCCAAGAGAGGACCAGGTCCTCTTCCCGAGCTACGAGGGAACAATGTGCACCAGCTCATCTTCATCAAGGCACCCTGGTAGCCAGTCCCTAACAGCTGTCGACCTGAGATGGGTTCTGCTAAGAAACATTGAAGTAAGCACCAGGACGTTGAGGCTGTCGAAGAACATTGACTGAGGTTCGGAGGACCACTGTAACCTCCTCGACCAGAGCCGCAATGCTCCATTGCCTAAGACACTTTGAAATCAAGGACTCCCTTGCCACCACCGTTGACCACTCTGTCCTGCCGGAGAAAGTCGAGGTCGCTGAAAAACCACCACCGGAAGTCCACAAAGACGCAGACGAAGATCCGAAAGCTGGCCATGGTTGAGTCCTGATCACTGACGCCAAACGCTGACGACCTGACGCCCTTGCTGGGCCTACGTTCTTCATCAATCTGCTTTCCAGCAACAAACTCTTGAGGTATACCTCATCTTCACAGGACGTCCATGATCGAACGTCGACGAGCACTGCGAAGGTCGAATCTGCTCTCCCAATGACATTGTTAACCTTTTCTTGGAGGTGTCTCGATGACCCATGGCTCCTGCCTTAAAGGGAGTCCACTCAAGAGGGATCCGTTGACGAATCATCGACGAACTCTGCTAAACCAGGTACATTGGGGTAGTAGAACATTTCTAGCTGGAAACAAGACTATTGTAAACATATATGGACTGTACTTGTTAATACACTTTATTTATGGGGTACCCAGGTGGGGGGATTCTCACCCAGAACTCTGTCTACGGTAGGGACAAAGTATTATGCCATTTGTTTAACCCAACTTGTCTTCCTTCCCATGTCTATTGTGGATTCACATTACATATTTACCATATTAGAATTGTCAGAGTACAAAGTGTGTTATTGATTCTGTATATCTATTGAACCTTATTTATATATGAACTGTGTTATCACTTAACATAGTGTGTGGACATTCCTTTGTTGGGGCTTGGGGACTACACTGTACTTCAGAACCAGCCCACATCACCTCCTGAGAGTTTAAGCCTTGATTGCTCGTCCATTGCTACCACATAGACAATCTTGGCTAGGGTGCTCTGTGCTTCTACTCTGCCATATAGAGGGCAGGAGTATAGAAACCCCCCTCCAGTCTTTACATGGGGGAAAGTGTGAAAAGGAAGAATACCTCTGAGGTGGTGCAGCTGGTAATGGGCCTTCTAGGCAAGGTCTGGCATGTGAAGAGAGAAGGAGAGAGTGGAGTTGAAAATGACACCAAGGTTTTTTGCTTCACTGGACGCCAAAGGGGGAGGGCCAAAGGAGAGCGGCCAGAGTGAGAGAGGGAATGCTGGAGCAGGAGTTCCAATGAGAAGGATCTCCATCATACTGGCATTAAGGCAGAGATCGTCAGAGTTGCACCAATCCTGAATCGCAGATAGACAGTCAGGAATGAGCGAGAGAGGAGGGGAGGCTGAGGGGAGCCTGAAAGAGAACTGATTGTCATCTGCATAACACTGGAAGTTAGAGGAGAAGGTAGAGATCAGGTGGGCCAACGGGGCCAGGTAGACATTGAAAAGCCATGGTGAGAGGTTAGAGCTCTGGAGGACACCAAACATGGAGAGTAAGGTGGTGGAGAGAAAGGACCCAAGTTGGACCTAGGAGGGTCAGTCCAGGAGGAAGGAGCTCACCCACTTTGGGTCCAGATGGTGATGCCCAGGTTCTCACAGAGTCAATTAATCAGGATGGAGTGATTGACTGTGCCAAAAGCAGAGAAAAGATCAAGGAGGGTCAGGACAGAAGGAAACTGGAATCAAGATTAGAGAGCAGATCACTGCCTTGAATCAACTGTTCAAATGCACTTTCTGCATTATTTGGAGTTCCACAACTGACAGTCAGATCCACTTCTGGTATTCCCATATATGCACTCAATGCCTCAGTTGTAGGGAGTTCCTTACTAGAATGTGGGAGGGATACCAGGTTGTTTTGTCGTGAAAGGCCTTTTTCATGACTCCTAACACTTTGCGATGCACATTAATCCTTTGTATGCCATACTGATTTGTTTTGTGTGGTTTTAGCATTGTCTGCACTGTTGAAATTATTGTCCAACACAGCCCAATACAGTTCTTTCCCACACCATGTGTACCCCTTGGTTGTCTTCTAACCTCTTTCCCTGACAAAAAGTCACACCGCTAAAATGCACTACCATCTCACACCACAAACACACACACAAAGCCCCAAACATGGGCCACCAGGGGTCTAGCTGTTTCTATATGAACCTTAATTGAGGCATGATTAATCTATCAATAGTCCAATCTGACTCCTGCACATCATTTAATACCTAGACTCAAAGCACTGGGTTCTCTATCAGATCTTGGGTTCTCTCATTTAGATATCATGTTCCCAGGTGCCTCTGTCAACCCTTTAGAAGCAGAATGGCACACTTGTTTCAGTCACTACCAACCTCCTCCAACTAGCACCACAGGAGCCCTTCCCAATATCCCAGTAGCAAACCCCTCCTTCCCTCTTTTTCCTAAGCCACATCTGGGAAGCTAAAAAGAAATAAAAGAAATACGCGACATACATTTTACATCGCATTAGAAGGGACATTCCTAGGCCAGATCCTAGCTAGTGGCCCATATGTGAGGGTCGCCAACGCAATTCCTGTCTTGTGAATTGATGTTTGAATCAGCCAGAAAAACCCTATATGTCACATTAAAACAAATCCAATCTTTTAAGCCCACAGTCCCTTGTACTCAGAGCGGGAAACCATCCCAAAAGTATGCTCCAGAGATTTTTGAATGCTGAAGGTCCCCCCACATTTAGGACAACCCAAAAACTCTTCCGTGGTTCATATCATCACTTACATTTTTGTAAGCTTGATATGCGAGAAAAGAAAAACGCTTGGAGGAATTTGAATGATGCCGAATCACTTGCTGAAAAAGCAGTTTTCAATGCTAAATTATGTTTTCAGGAGAACCAAATTGTTGTAGCAAAAAAAAAAAAAAATGTTTACCACTGTACACTCTTGTATTATCCAACAATGCTGCTCTACGAAGAATGGAGTCTCCTTGAGAAGGAACATAATTTCATTGATTTGTTGTCTTTTTCAAAACTCTAGACATCCAGATTTACAAAAATCAAGGAAAGTTTAGGTTCCCTCACCGTTTTAAGTGGAGACTTGCATTGTTGAGTCCAAGTTCACATTTCTTGCAGTAACAGTGGAGGATGTTTTACCTTTATTGGATACCTGGAAACTAACATGTAAGCAGGAAGTAGACTTGCGTGCGTCGGTATCACTCCAGCCTACCAACAACTTGGTAATTCCTACTGCCGACTACATCTCTCTATTGAAAGGATATATTATCACGCCTCTTCTAAAAGACAACATTGGAAAGACATTCTTAGAAGTGCTTATGAGGGGAACCTGTCACTGTTGATGTTGTTGTGTTTATCTGCTGCATTCAGTATGGTCATCCACAATATTCTGCTCTTTCCTCTTAAGTAAGGCATCTCAGAATCAGTGCTTGCCTGCTTTCTTTCTGCCCTGTGCTGCAGAGCTCAACCTGTCACACTGTGCCTGCTTTCCCATAGATGTATTGGTGTTTGCTCTCTTGTCTCTCTCTTAGTACTCACTTGGGTGTATCTTAAGGTTCTTGGAAACTTTTTATAGTCTCTCTTGCTGTCAGCGTGAGACGAGTGATCAGATTCTGAGTAATGGATAATAGCTTCTACTTCAAAGACAAGTAGTTTGCTTATGGCCTAAAGGTTTGCTTAATGACTTGTCTCAATGACAAACCCCCATTGATATTTGCTCTACCAATGTCCTACTTTGAGAAGGTTAGGAATCTGGGGGTTATCACCATGTTGCACCTCAAGTGGGGGAGGTTGTGGAGTTTTCCTTTTTCAGACTACAGCTTTTATGTTGCATTCTCCCCCATCTCCCTTAAGAAGAGCATGCAATGGTTGGTGCTGTAATATTCAATTCTAGACTTGATTGTGTGAGTGATCTCTATGCCGGTCTACCTGAGTGTCCACTTAACTATCTGCCACCTGCACAAATGGCAGCTGTCATGATCTCTGCTTCCAAAAGGTCAGGGTTTTCCCAACTCCCTTGGAAGCAGATCCATAACCCAGGTTCCGAGTGCCAACCAGTCCCAATTGGGACCTTTTGGACCCAGTCCTGGCGCCAGTGGCACCAGGCTCATAAATATGCCCAGTCCCAGCGCTGGAAGCGCCGGGCTCATAATGCTTGGGTGGACTTACCTGCAGCAGACCATGCTGCTTACTTGCCTGCCAGTTGAGCCTCTGATCCTCTTCTGTTTGGAACTACTTTTCCTGTTGGGTGTGGCTGGAGCCACTCCCTAGATTCAGAACTCTTTTTTTACCAGGAACTCTTTTCTTACTTAGGCGTGGCTCTGGAAGGAGACACCTAAGCACTACAGGAGGTTATTTAAACCACACCCGGTGGATGAATCTTGCTTTGCGTTATTCTGCACCCTCTGCAGCAGAACGCTCATCGTGTCTTCTGCATCCGGTCCTGGGCCTAAGGAAAAAGGCTTACCATCCTGAATCCAGTCTTCAGCAACACCTATAAAGACAAGAAAGAACAGGTTAGCATTCCGGCGTCTGAAAGGCAAAGGCTTACCTACTCTTCGTGCGCTCCGGCGGTCTTCACACTACATTCCGGCATCTGAAAGACAAAAGCTTACCAACTCTTCGCACGCTCCGGAGGCCGTCGGCGCTGCATCTCGCATCTGAAAGACAAAACAAGGTGCGTTTAAAGACATTGGGGAACTTTAATACTCACGTGCCATTACTCCTTTCTACATCTAACCCAGTGGGTATCCCGGCACCCTGCAGCCGCTCCGAACTTGTACCTGCAAAATAAAAAGACAGTTAGAGCGCTTTGTGAAGCTGGCAACAAGCGCTTACTTACGTGCTTCCGGCGCTTCTATTCATCACACGGGCTCCATCTTCAACTCACTTCAGCCCGTCATCCGCCATCGCCGGAACCCTGCAAAACAAGAGACATCATTATTAAAGACTTTAAAGACATTTGAGTTACTCGAAACTTACCGTTCGTGCAGTAAACGACGGACAGCAGTCCTCTGAAGTCAAGAGGCCTGCGCTACCTATCCAGTGAAGAAACTGGCTACAGCACCCTGCCCCGAGGCAGATGGAGAGCTCGGCATTCACTTACCTAAGGTGAGAGCGTTAACCTGTGGGGGTCTACAGGAGAGGAGAAGAGGAAAGAGACAGGGACACCCCAATAACCCCAGTTCATTAACCCCGTATTTTCTATCTGCAGATATCTTACTCTGCACGTCAGGCATACAGGGCACAGAGGTCCAGCCCAAAGAGCCAATCGGGTGCTGCACATCACCTTTGAAGATACGGTAGTCGCCCAGTCAAGACCGGCGCCTCTGCGAGAATCAGGTGAGCGTTACAGAAGCAGTTTGTTTGATTTACGGACTGCCCAAGTCTCCCCCGACATTATCTACAGTCAATCCTTCACTGGTTCCTATCTGCCAGAGAATTAATTTTCAATTGTTGTGTCTGGTTTTCAAATGACCTCAGTATTTATCATCTCTACCAACGTATTCAATATACATTGCAGTAATTAAATAGTTTCCCGCTGGATATACTCCCTCTAGCCTCTTAACCATGTGCCCTTAATTCTTACTATACTTGTGCAAGGCTTTAAATATTGACCTCTTTACTTCCCTCTGCCTCTTTTTAAAGTTACTCCATTACCAACTGCACGCAGATGCAATCCACTCTGCCTGCTATTGCTCAGTACAAATCCAACAGAATATAAAATAAATAAATAATTGTTAACAGAACAATTAGTTACCAAAATTCACTCAGTGCCAATGCAAGAAAGCTAATGATGTCGGTGTGGTTATATGGCACACTCAACCGTGCACGATGGCAGTAAATGCATAACAGTGCATTAGAACATTACATAGAAATTCATTGACAGCGAAGCTCAGATGAAGTATTATTTTCACTAAGGCAGGTACAATGTATGTGTGGAATTTAGCATATAGTGTTGAGCTTTTGACGTGTTTGAAATGGCCAGAGAACAATCCACTTCTGAGGGGATGACAAGGAGCTTGGATGAGGTCTTCTTTGGATCCCTTTTAATAAGCTGCAAATGGCTTCGCCTTTTACTACCTCAAGTTAGTAGTTAAGCAAGTATGACAGTCTAAATACATGTGTGTCTTATGATAGCAGCCCCCCAATATAGAATACAGTCACGAAATGAAACCGACCGAGTCTGTTAAATAGGGGCCAAACAAGACCCTGGTTGGAGGAGATTGGTTGGGAATACGGGTATGAGAATGGCAACATGCGCGAATTAGTGTCCTAGACAGCGAACATTTAAGGACAATAAATTAGTTTGAAAGATTGGTGAGGTGGCATAGTGAGTGCATTGAGGGATTGCAAGCGACATTTTCCAGGAGAAATGAGTGGAGGGAAATAACATATGCCTGCTGCACTGTGCAGCACTGCACAGGGGGCAGTGTGGGTAAGGAATTGGTGCTGATACAGAATGATCCTCCAGACATATGAGGTCATAACCCCACACACACTATCCGTTCGACTACCTCGGATCACTTCCATAAACCTCACAGCTATGAAAAGTGATGAAACAGTTGTTGGTCATTCTGTATAAATAGTATTGAGATCGATGTGCTACCACTAGGGCACAGCAATGTGTATACTGTGCAAACTAACCAGATACCTGTACACCTCGACCACAATGTCCGTAAGCGTGCAGTCCGTCCTAGTAGAGACCTCCGGTACTCCAGCCCTATGATGCGCTGGCATCGCTATGACATGGTGCCATGCCATTGCTAGGGTACAACCCTCCATGCCTAAGTGGGCTAGATAGTAAAACCCCTCTATACAGAGCAGACTGATGTTCCTTCTGAGTGCGCGACACACACACCGAGCCTCCTTACTCGCACTATTCAACCTCTTGTTTATTTTTTGTAAAATCTAAAAGTGTTCTTTGTTGAACTTAACTTGCCAACATTCCTGGGTATATCTTAAAGCAAGTACTTATATACTCGATGGAATATGTGATTGAACAGAATGTTCAGAAAAGTGGATATATTACTGTGTCATAGACGCATGGCTTGAGCTTCTGGGCCTCATAATAAGTTGGCCGGTCCATGGTTAAAGTGCCAGTAACAATATTTACCTGCTCTTTTATTGGACCAGCCAACTACAACTTTGCTGTTAAGGATGGAGGCTTTACCTTGAACTAAAAGCTGGAGGGAAACGTGATCCCTCCTGGGAAAAATCTTCCAGTATTGCAGGCAAAGTAACATCGTTACTGGTATTACTGGCAAAATCCCTCCAGCGATTTACTGTCTAGACCGGCACTTGTAATCTGCTGGTAATATTGGCAGACAAGTGCTGGGAATGGTATCATGATTGCCGGTATCCCGCCGGTATAACCGGCGGGATACCGGCAGACATCTAATGAGGCTATGCCTGCCTGCACTATGCCTACTGCCAATGTGAAATGGCAACTAGAGCATATTTTAAATTCCACGTTTCGTATGTTTGGGATTTATAAATCACAAACCTACCTCGATCGAAACAGAGTGCTGCATACAGAATTTTCCACATTGTGGACTGATTATGGGCATGGTCCCATACTTGTGGACAATATTCACCTTAGAACCTATGCCTCTCAGCCCCTCCTATTGTAACACTGTGGCTCATTTGGGCCCTCTGTCCCAGCATCCATGTTGCAGATCTGGAAAAGCGAACCAGATTGGCTGGCTCATTTAGAGTAACATATGTTTCAGCCATGTCATTCTCACATCCAAGCCTTGAAGATTTCCAAAATGAGTATATTATTATTATTACTATTATTATCATTATTAAGGTATTTAGTGAGGGAGAACCTAGCTATGGGAAGCAATGGAGCAACTTAACAGTCATAGGGGGAAGGACACGGTGAGCGGAACAGAGACACAAGGGAGTGAGGAGCTAAAGAAAGAGAAAGGAGAGGGCGCAACATGCTCATCTTGGAAGCAAGACGACACAGGGCAGCACAGGTTCGATCCCTGGGTCGATGCCTAAAACCTCTGTGTATGACGCGCGTTATAAATAACATTTATAATTATAATAATTATAAACAACCAGCGGAGGAAAAAGTGGGGAGCAGATGACACAGTCTCAGATTAGAAGGGAACAGGAGGGGGAGCAGACCTGGTCATTAGAGAGGAGACATTCCTTAAAGACAAGTGTCTTGATATTCTGGTTTCAAATGCTTTAACATTAGGATAAGTGTTGTGAACATTTAAATGGGATCCAAGCACAGTATGCATTATATACTTAGTGATTCAAGCATACAACCTGTCCATCACATACGTATTTTTTAAATATACATATGTGTGGTCTTACTTAGGTTTTGCAAATGTTCTTTGATTTTATGCTAAACAGCTAGGAACCATCATTGATGCTATCTCTTCCCTCCCCTTTTCTCATAGACATAAGTTGTAAGAGTACACATGGATTTGACTAGACTTTGCATCTTGGAAAAATAACATATATGCCTATTCAATATTTTAATGGTGTGCTTTGCTCAGTAAGAAAAGGATAGCTCTCTCATTGGCAATATGGTATATATAATGAACTTTGCAACATTTTAAGAAGAACTAATACACAATGTTTGTACAATTATATGAGTTCCTTTTGTAATGACTTGCTCAAGCATCGAATACACATTCTTTTTCCCTACCAAATTGTGTCTGAGTGGATTGAGTGCTTGCTGTTGCGATCTGTGTGTGATTTGCAGTTTGCAGGTTCGAATCCCGGGAAGGCCAACTCAGCTTTTCATCCTTGCCAGGTCAATAAATGAGTGCTAACTTTGGTTGGGTGATAATTGTATCTAAATATGTCCCATGTACAGCGCTTTTGCAAAACTGCCATATAAATAGAAAATCATTATCATTTCATTATCCAAATGTTCTTCTTTCTTGCAAAGGGTCATGCTCAGATCATAACCAATGATCTGTTTCTTCTATAAGCAATGCTTAATGGTGTGCTGTCCACCGATTGTTTGGTCAGTAACAATATGCAAAATACTAATAATTAACACAAACATTGAAAATAACAAAGACTATTTTAGAACTTAGAGCCTGGACCCTACACTTCAGGCCTCTTGCAAGGTCTATCAGAGCCCTAGCACCCACCAGAGAAACTATCAGCTCCCCCACATGTCCTTGATTATGGACTATGAGCTCCACGTGTGATCAAAATATTCCTGCAGAACCCACGTGATGACAATCTATGTTTCCAAATACCAGCATCCCCCCCAACCCTAGCATCAGTACTGTATCTGTTCTACATTTCACCAGTAAAAAATAGTACCCCTTCAATGTGTGTGTTACTCGGTTCACATGTCCTGCAACAACTGGATTGGCTCTAGCAAACATGCACCTGACAATGCAACTCTGGCCCAAAAAGAGAGCGGGAGAGAGAGACAGAGGCACAGAGTGAGACAGAGAGAGAGAGAGTGGGTTACGTAGTAGCCGCAGGTCTTTATGTGATACCACGTGGTGAAGTAATTAGATGTAAAAACTTAATAGTCAACATGTTCTTTTTGTGGTGATGGAATTCATACTATCTATTCAAAGGCACCACTCTTTGCAGGAGTCTTTTTGACTGCCTTTGCTCCCCTATGTCCCGGATAGAACATTTCCAACCCTTGGAATGGCATTTAAAACATATGGGGCCTCATTACAACCCTGGCGTTGGACCATGGTGCTATTAGCACCATGGTCCATGCCGGATTCCGCCATGGTGGATGGCGGATTTACCGCCCCATTCCAAGGTTGGCGCGGCGGTAAATCCCCATTCACATGGCCCCTTCCTCATTCCCATTTTTAGCCCATAGGGCTCAATGGGAATGGGGAAGCAGCTAATTACGGCACCGTAAATTACGGTGCCGTAATTAGCACTAAGGTCCCTTAGCGGGTTAGACTTTAACGCCTGCAAAAAGCAGGCGTTAAAGTGTGAATCTGGCGTTAAGGGTTTAACGGCGCTGCAGCCTTTTACGGCGCCGTTACCCCTTAACGCCAGGGTTGTAATGAGGCCCATGATATTGAAGTTCATTACTTTGTCATACAAAATCTGACATCTGATTTGTGTGCCCAAATGTTTGATTTAAGCAGAAACCGTTGAGTCTTCATGGTGTGATTTGTTTTTCCAATTTACTAGATGACAAAAGTCTACTGAATTTTCTGTATCAAATGTAACTAAGTGTCTCCATTAAATCATGTTATAAGTTGATGGATGGTACACTGTATTGTCATTTGCATCGAGAATACAGTTCTGACAGTACAGACACATGGATAGGCCATGTATTGCTTAACATTGCAGTACATCTTGTTTTTTTTTCTGTTATTATGAAGTAATCCCAGTTTCAATTTTAATTTTGAATGTACACAAACATATTAAATGTGAAATTGTTATCATCATGGGGTTCTGCAACAGGTCTTTTTTCTATTGGATTTGTGTTTTCAGTTTTGTCTATTAGGTCGTTCTAAAATGCCACCTATACGACAACGCCATTGCATTGGAGTACAGCTAGGAGGGAGATGGCTTATGAGGATGAACACAAAGCTTGTAGATGCTGTTTATTTACCCAACCATTGACTGCCCATGGCCATGCTAATCTCCATACGGACATATCCACCCACTTCCTGTCCCTCCCTGCCCAAAACGCAATGGATTTGAGTTAGCTTTACCAAGCCATAACATCAAATATTGTGCCTGAATGCGTTGTTTCAAAGCAGCAGGCACGTGAAAAGAGCCCATGTCAGCAGCGAGGCGGTAACATCGGCTGAACGCAAACCGGGCCCGTGGAAATGGCTAACCCAAAGCTGGAATAAAAACACAGGAAATTAGCAACGACTAGGGTCATCCAACGTCCTCGAGAAAACTTCCAGAATTGGCATGGAGAGGCCTGGAAAGGAAAAATTCAGCTTGGGTTTGTGGAATACAAGAGGCTATGCACATTTGACGACAGCCGGAGAGGTCAACCTGGGCCTCTACGACATAATTTTTCTGCAAGAAACGTGGTTGGTAGACAAACCGGCATTTGATGGCTATACCGTCGAAATTTAATCGGCGGTGAAAGGTCTGCTAGGTAGACCATCCTCGGGTCTCCTAGTGGCAATTAAAACGGGACAGGGGCTATCGGAGTCAAGAAAGTGGAAAGAGGCATATGAAGTGCTGGTGGTTCTGACTTCATGGAGTTATTCCTATGATAGGAAGTCTAACATGCACCCAAAGTCCCTAGCAATAATAAACTACTATTGGAACCCGCAAAAATTTTCTTTGCAAACATGAGCACCACGATCGACAAGCTGGATGAGGAATTCGAGAGGATCGAAATCATAATATGCGGCGACTTCAATGCAAAATGCACCGACCCGGGGACCTTACAGTCAGGAACTGGGGAGGGGGATAAAAGAAGCAACTGAAGAAAGAGGAAAAGCGTGGAATGAAGTCATCAGTGCAAGAAATATACAAAACACAGCCTCTCTCTACCCATCCCAATTAAACCTCCCAATGTGGGAACGTAATTACTCGAAAGGTACCCTCGATTATATGTTTATTTCAGATGGCCTTACATGCGGAATAAAGAGTTTTCGAGGTCTTAAAAACCCCACAAAGTGACCACACTTTACTGACTTGCACATGGCAAGGAAGTAGACCAAGAAAAGAGACTTATGAAACAGCTATCGAAGCGAACGCTCAAAGAACCCGACTCAGGATATCTGAAGTAGACATCGTGACAATTAAACGAGCATGGGTCCAAAAGGTAAACAACAACCATGCAAACAATATCGAGGACAGGCCAAACTACTTATCCCTGTTACTGGATTTTTGAACGCAGGTGCCTAAAAACAACAGTAAACCAGATGCTGTAAAACACGCGTATGATAAAGCATTGGTTGATAAAAGAAAAGTGGTACGTAGATGGAAAAGAATAGCTAAAAAAAACAATGTTCAGGAAGACTTGGAGAAATGGAAGCAGGAAACGAAAGGGTACAAAAATTGGCGGAAACAGCACAGAGCATGTCAATATCAAAAGGACGCCGAGGAGATGATGGGTAAATTGAAATAAAAAAAATCCAGTGAATTTTGGGGTCTAATAAAAGCAATGACCAACACGCCAAGCACCACGCAGATAAATGATGTGGTTGAAGAAAGGTGGATACGGTACCTAACCACGGAATTTAAGAGCCCAGACAGTGTTGTGTCTATGGAGAAACAATGGTCCAATATACCCTCGGTAGATGTATCAGACCCAGCTGGGATCGAAATGACAATCAACAAACTGAAAATATCCAGAGCTCCGGGCCCGGACGGGCTAACAAACGTGGACCTCAAACTGTGCCCCAAGGAATGGTCGGAAGTGATCAGTAAGATCTTCGAGGAGTGTGGCAGAAGAAAAATGATCCCGAAAACTTGGCTGAATGCGGTCATAGTTCCGATATATAAAAAATGACCCAGAAGAGAGCCTGAAAGTTACAGACCTATCGCCTTACTGGACCTAATAGGGAAGATTTTTGCAACGCATTTGCTTTCTCACTTTTGAATCTGGGAACAAAACGGTCCTTCAAAAGACTCCTTGCAAACGGGCTTCCAAAAAAACAGTAGTACCATGATTAACATCCTACTTTTAAACATCTTGAAAGCAAAAGTAAAGGAATGGGCGCCTAAGATCTTTCTGGCCTTTGTGGATTTATCAAAGGCTTTTGACAGGATAGACCGGAACAAGTTATGGTCAAAATTACAAAGTTGGAACTGCCCGGCAGAGGTGATGGATCCAATAAAAGCATTTCATGCCGAGACTAAAATCAGGGTGAAATTAAACCAACAGGGCACCTTATCCGAGGAGATCGACGTAAACAGATGCATCAAGCAGGGCTGCCCACTGGCCCTGGCCTCATTTACAGCGTTTCTGGGAGATTACCAGCAGTCAGAAAGCAAAATAAGAGCATTTCCGCCACAAATTGGAAAAACAGAGATTCCCCTTCTCTTGTATGAGGATGACGTGATTTTGATCGATCAAACGAAAGTGGGGCTTCAGAGGAAACTATCCAACTTGGTAAACGACATCAGCGAAAATAACCTTGAGATAAATAAATCGAAAACAAAAATGTTGGTTACGGAAAAAGCCCCAAGCAAGATGAAAAAAAAATGGTTTCTCTATAACATCAAAATCGAAACCGTTAAAAGCATCAAATACCTGGGCATAATGATGGATAGTTCCGGAACAGACAACTTCTGGCAAATTCAACTGTGGGAGAAAGTAAAGCGTATGACCGCACAAACAAGAGCAGTGGACAGGAAATATGGAAAATTCTCGCTAACTCCGGTGATAACCTTTTATAAAACAAAGGTAGTACCATCGCTAGTCTACGGAACAGAGTCTTCACTGTATATACCGCGCCAGCTCTGGACTAAATTGGAGGGATACGTATGGAAATCTCTGTTAGGTCTACCGAAATCGACTGCTATGCCTCCGATTAGGAGAGAATTGGGCCTGGTATCCTTAGCATCTATGGTGGATCAAAGCGCGATGAGGTTATTCAGAAAAATAATAATGTCAGACACCCTACACATTTATGATATCCTGAGGGAGGAAATCGAATCAGGAAAATGTACAGCCTTAAATGAATTGGCCAAGGCGAGAAAAGACGATCTAACACAAATAGCCTGCTCAGAAAAAGATCTAAGGGAAAACCCAGACCGTATTAAACAAAAAATGGAAGAGTGGGATTGGATTACTACAGTGGAAAAAGCAGTAGGAAACAAACTTCTAACCAACTTACCTCCAGCATACAATAAGTTGAAAAAAACGCAAAATTATTGTCTAAAATTCCTGGACAAAAAACTGAGAAACATCTTTCTGAAAGCCAGATTAAATTTGCTCCCAACGCAGGAGATTATAGCCATTCGTGAACCTAAGAGCGTCAAGTCATGTCGACTGTGTGAAAACCAAGCAGTGACAGAATCTTTCAAACATCTCGTGATGGACTGCCCGAAAACCATGGAAAATCGAAAAGCTTACCTCCAACCTTTGCTCGCGAATGCTTGGATCTTGGAGCCTGATGACTGGTGGAATAGACTGATCTCAGGCGAAAAAACAAGCTGGACTGTGGCCATGGCGAAGCTAACAGTTTTAGCAATGAAAAAAAAAAATAATCTCCACACGGCCATAGAGTAGACACAATAAAGACTTGAACCAGCATAAGGAATGGGACAAAGTCGCAAATCCCCGGTACGTGTCTACGATGCTAAACACATCCACGAGAAGACAGGGGGGTTTGCGTGAAGACGTTCCCTAATGAAGGATAAGCTAGAGCGAGGAGTTTTGATAAAACTCAGTTCTTTTTAATGAGTAAAATTAAAAAAAAAAAAGAAGTATTGGCAAATCAAACATTTTTTGCTTCTGTACACATATTAAATATACATTGCCACTCACTGCTATAATATGCCCAAGTACTTGCACCATTTACCAGCTACTAGCATGAATGGCCAGTTCGTTTCATCATGGTAGTGGTTGGCAAATGCATTTCTCATGCCTCCGCAAAAGCAAAAACTGTTGGCATTATCGGTAGAATGCCCAACAACAGAATTGGCTATCTCACATGAAATTTGATGGATTTATGCCTTAACTCTCTCCACATGCAAAATCTCTTAACTTCACTCTCAACTGTGACCTTTCATTCAAAACACACATCACTAAGAAGAGCCAGGAAGCATGGGACCAGCTTGCATTTATCATCTGCAAAGTAAAGCCTTTGACCACTGCAACTATTTTCAGAACCATGGTCCAAGCCTGGTCATCTAACACATTGATGAAGGTAACACCTTGCAGCAGTCCCAGATGCCTCCTTGGCCCCTCTGGAATCCATCCAGCATGTGGTAGTGCATCCCATCACATCACTTAACTAAGAAAATGCAGCCACACCACCCAGTCCTCAGGGGGCTACACTGGCAACTTCGAAAAACATGTATCATGTTCAAGATTTCCTGCATCATCTAGAACACAGTGACAACCAAAACACCACTCTACTTGGCAGAGAACATCACCATCTCCAGATGTCAGTGCATGACTTGAAGCCTCAACATCGCCAGACATAATGAAGGAACTGCAAGGGGGAGAAACAGGAAACAGGTCATTTCCTGCTATGCAATAACACTGCCAGGTTGCAAACAAAAAACTGAAAGAGGGAAACATGCAAGAAACACACTTGTCTGTGGAACAAATTGCCAATGCAGTTAAGGCTGGCCTCTTTCAAATCACACTTCAGGAAGGACCTGCAGACTGATCCCTCCACTCAATCGTTCCCCCCCCCCAGAGTTCTAATCTCTCCTCCTCCCCATACTTATATCAGCTTCCCTGCTACCTCTTCACTACACCATTACCTTTAGATGTATCTCCTTTGTACAGCTCTCTTTTGCTTCAAAGCTTTGTTTACACTTCATAGATTACTTACATAAAACGATGTGAAGTGCTCCTGGGATGGAAACATGGCTTTGTTGGGTAAGAAACATTTCTGTGGCTGACTGTCCTCTCTGTGATTTGTCTGTGGCTTAAATCTGGAACCTTAAATAATATTCCATTACGGTAAGCCAGTTTGGAGAAAACAAATCATTGGACCATTATGTTGACTTGCGGTTTATCATTGAATTCAAGAAGGTGTCTTAACTTTCCAAGGTAACACCTGCGTGTCTGAGCTACTTCAGCTATCTGGGGCTCTAAGGACAGTGTATTGTCGAGGATTATGCTGAAGTTCTATACTTCACTATTTGGACTAGGGACGACACATTTGATTCTGGCAAGTATTTAGAAATCCATTCATGGTCTTGGTTGGAAATAAAGGATGACCTATGTTTTATTAGAGTTCAGTGTTAACAATATTAGGGTCATTCATTGAGCAAGAAGTCCTACATTGCAATTCAATGATTCACCATTATATAAAATCAGGTGAATGAATGCTCAATAACAATATATGAAGATATATTTAATAGACCAATGTGTAATAACATCCTTGGTAGGACCTACAATGATCCTTCATGAATGATTATCTGGTACTCAGTACCCTTTTGGTGTACTGATCCAATTCTCATTTTATAGTGGGTTCCCTCTATGCCAAAGTGCCCAAGGACTGATGAAGATGTCTCTGGAGTCAGCAGATATAGGACTGGCAGAAGGGTCATGCAGCCATCCATGAGATTCTGTTGGTCACTGCTCCATACCTCATATCTATTGTTACTCTCGTCTTGAAAGAGGGGAGGTGTGGGATAGCATTGCTTGCTGGGACACTGTCAGGCTCACAGTTCCCCTATATGGAACCATCTTCATATCCTTGTAATATAACCATTTCCATGACACCAACTTCGAGATTGTAAAGAGAACATTGCCTGTTCCTCAGCTGTGGGTTGGCAGTGCTTGTTAGCATTGTATCTCAAAGCTTATGCATCACAGTATTTTTCTTCACATAACCTTGTCTTCACTTGGTTTCCGTTTGAATACAACATCGCCATTACTGATATGGATATCATGTATGTAATAATGAAAAGCCATCTCATGGATGGGAACAAATGATCTGGTTTGACGGTAGGAAATGAATATTAGAAAATAACAGACATATCCAATCTCTAATGAACACTACTCCCAACTGGGTGTAGATTAATAGGGGGCATCACCGGTTAGAGCTGATAATATTCCAACGAAATGATTTCATATTGTCACTTCTGTTGCAAACCTGAAGGCTATGGCTCAGCAGATCCCTACTTTGTAGAAATAATGCACAGAGTTTACAGATACCTTCATATCAAAGATTATAGATAATACGATGAATATCTTGTTATGAAAATTAACTAAAAGCAGTCAAATGCTGCCTTCACTCGAACAAAGATCAGCATCTGATAGTGACGAAGACCAGATTAGTAATAGTTTCACATTCTGGACAGTCACTCTGGAGGAAACTATGGAAATGGAAAAACCACTAAAGCCCACAGCATGCCCTGAGAGGGTTGTTCCTGTCCGCTTCAAATCAGCCATTCAATCCCTATTGTTTAAAAAAACCTAACTTAGATCCTCTAATGTTCAGCACTTATAAGCTGGTCGCTGGACAGCTTTGGTTGGCTAAGATGTGGGAATAGATTGTGTCATCCCAGTTACAAGATTTCATCAAGACCAACCACCTATTTTCAGTTTGCGATGAAATCTTAGATTAGGTGAATCAGGGAGGCTGTACCTTGATGGTTATGTTAGACTTGTCTTCAGCTTTCGATATGGGAGATCTCCTCATTCTCATCCACCAGCTCCAGCAATAGGCTATGATTTTGAATCCAGTGTCTTCATGGTTCCAATCTTTCTTAGTTTACAGGACCCAGCAGCTGAGTTTAGGCCCCCATCTATCACCAAAAAATCTTACTTTGTGGAGTAGCTGAAGTCTCTCCTTTATCCCCACATTTATTTAACATCTATATGAGACTGGTTAATGATATACTTGAGAAGATTTAGCATCATGCCTATGCGGAGGACACCCATATCTATAAAACAGTCTGACAGCAACATGGGGATCGATGCACACCCAGAGCTATAAAACAGTCTGACAGCAACATGGGGATCGATGCACACCCATAGCTATAAAACAGTCTGACAGCAACATGGGGATCGATGCACACCCAGATCTATAAAACAGTCTGACAGCAACATGGGGATCGATGCACACCCAGATCTATAAAACAGTCTGACAGCAACATGGGGATCGATGCACACCCAGATCTATAAAACAGTCTGACAGCAACATGGGGATCAATGCACACCCATAGCTATAAAACAGTCTGACAGCAACATGGGGATCGATGCACACCCATAGCTATAAAACAGTCTGACAGCAACATGGGGATCGATGCACACCCATAGCTATAAAACAGTCTGACAGCAACATGGGGATCGATGCACACCCAGATCTATAAAACAGTCTGACAGCAACATGGGGATCGATGCACACCCAGATCTATAAAACAGTCTGACAGCAACATGGGGATCGATGCACTAACCGTGTGGAATCCTGGACGCTCGAAAGTATTTGTGAAAGCTTAACTCTAATAAAATGTAGGTTATTTTACAGGGCCCTTAAAACAAATTGTGCAACCAATAGGTGCCTTGACAAATTCAAAAACTGATTATGGCAACAGGCTATACATAGGCCTTCCAGTTTACCAGATTAAACAGCTACATGTAGTCCAAATTGCAGCTGTTAGATTGATTTGTCAAATATCATGCCATAATTCCATCTCTGCCCTGTGCCGTTCCCTACAGAGCCTTCCTGTGAATAGATGGATTGAATTTAAAGTAATGTGCCTGATGTTTAAATTCTTACATAGTCCAGTACCCTCGTATCTTCAGAAGAAAATCTACAGAAACTCTTCATCGTAATCTGTTCGCTCAAAACAGACACAGCCAACACTTGGTAGTAGCAGTGCCCACATTATTGAATGCCTTGCCCCAATATATCCGCAACTTGGACAACTTTATTCAGTTCTGCAAGGCAATTACAACGTGGTTGTTTTGATAGTATGCCTCCTGATGTAGAGTACAGTGTCTCTTTTGTCTTTATCTACTTAGCGTCAGCTAGCAGATTTGTTCACACCTTGATGCTGTTTGGTCCGTATATATCGTTTTATAATTTAACCCCTTAAGTGCGAGAATGCTTGTCCTTTTTGCATAGACTTGCATAATAGCCTGGCAGAAACATTCATTCACCACTGACTGAGAGCAATCAAACAGTCCATATCATGGCTTACCACATAGGACGAGGGCAGCATTACCTCCCATGTCCAGTTCTAGTCTAATATCTTCATTGCCTCCCGGACGGAAACTTGCCTGGAGAGGACCCAAAATGTGAAACTCTTCAATACAGTTCTGTAGTTGGACAAGAAGCTATGTTTCGACTATTTTGAACACAAATAGTGTGTTGGCAATTTGGTCAACATTTGACGATTGTTGATTTCCAAGTCTATAATTGTTTGGGCGGTAGTGACCACTTACATGCTTGAAATATTTGTGAAATGTGCTTTGCTGAAGTGAATGGTTAGTTGCTTGTCTAAATAAACAATTTTTTTTTTAATAGAGAATGTTTGTAAAATATAAGTTTATGTATTAACTATGCATTAATTCATGTATACTGTAATGAGAGATTTGTTGTGTTCTAAAGTGGCAAAGCATGAGCTCCTGCAACTGTTTAGCCTCAGTCATGCTTGGATTTTTTGGATGTTAGGACGAACTGAAGCAGCAACAATATGGATACAAACATTTCAGCCAGGCTAAAGGACATTTTAAATTCAAATGTTCATTTTAAATATTTATTTTTCTAATTTGCCGCTGTAATGTAATGTGTTCTGATTTTGTTTTATATTCCGCAAGATTTGTTTTCATAATTACACAGTCCTGAAAGAAAGACTGATTTTGAATCAGCGGTATAGATATTTCTTCTTCTTGAGCCATTCTTGTTTGGAAGTGGAGATTTATTTGTATTTATTTATTTATTTCAGTGCACAAAACCCTGAGGCACCAAGGAACTAGTTACAGTAAGTGCTTGTTACAGTTCTTAGGTGCCAGAACATGCTTAATGGTGTAGGTGAAAGCCAACACTGATATGTCTCACCTCCTCTTGTGGGTGGCTACAACAGGTGTGAAGGCATCATAGGACAAAATAGGTACAAGTATACAGACTGGCAAAGCCACAACCCATGTAACGGGGGGCTACATCAGTCATGCAGTCATCATAGGGAACATTAGATACAAGTATACAGACTGGCAAAGCCACAACTCATGTAACGGGGGGCTACATCAGTCATGC
Organism: Ambystoma mexicanum; assembly: GCF_040938575.1. Lineage (NCBI taxonomy): Eukaryota > Metazoa > Chordata > Amphibia > Caudata > Ambystomatidae > Ambystoma > Ambystoma mexicanum. Next base: position 1,521,689,071 of record NC_090937.1, on the reverse strand, counting down.
AGTCATGATAGGGAACATTAGATACAAGTATACAGACTGGCAAAGCCACAACTCATGTAACGGGGGGCTACATCAGTCATGCAGTCATCATAGAGAACATTAGATACAAGTATACAGACTGGCAAAGCCACAACCCATGTAACGGGGGGCTACATCAGTCATGCAGTCATCATAGGGAACATTAGATACAAGTATACAGACTGGCAAAGCCACAACTCATGTAACGGGGGGCTACATCAGTCATGCAGTCATCATAGGGAACATTAGATACAAGTATACAGACTGGCAAAGCCACAACTCATGTAACGGGGGGCTACATCAGTCATGCAGTCATCATAGGGAACATTAGATACAAGTATACAGACTGGCAAAGCCACAACTCATGTAACGGGGGGCTACATCAGTCATGCAGTCATCATAGAGAACATTAGATACAAGTATACAGACTGGCAAAGCCACAACTCATGTAACGGGGGGCTACATCAGTCATGCAGTCATCATAGGGAACATTAGATACAAGTATACAGACTGGCAAAGCCACATCTCATGTTAAGGGGGGGCTGCAGTGGTCATGGAGACATCATAGCACAGAAATAGAGCATTGCACAGATTTGAAACTACACCTCAATTCGAAATCTCAATAGAGCAAAAAAATACAGTACAGATCGGGAACGCACAGGTACATTTAAGATGAGTCAAGAGCCATTGCAAGGCCTCCCATTCACAACACGCGAGTCCACGATGTTTGGAGCAGGTGAGACACAAGCATCAACATTATAGTAGCACTTATATAGCAAGCATGGCATGGTGTTTAAGTGTGTTTAGGTCTGTCGGGGCGGTCAACAAATAAGGCATATGGAAAGCGGTTGTCAAAACTGCATGATACTGTGATGTTATAGAGTAGCAAAGTGGATGCAATTCGTTTTGAGTGCCTGCAAATAAGGCTGGCATATGTTACTAGACAGTTAGAATGTTCAAGCATTGTCTGAGATATTAAAGGCATTGTGGTGTCTGGAGAGAGCGAGGACATCATCACACTTGAGGGCAAGCAGGTAGAAGGTTGGGTGCAGGAGGGTTGAAAGCAGCGGTGAAAGTGAAGGTTCAGGATGGAGAGCGCACAGAATGATGTTCTAGAAAATGGGGGCAAGTTGAGAGGGTGCAGAGTGAGCACGGGGTCAGACAGCCACCAGAGGCATGCAGGAGTACGGGTAAGCACTTTGAAGACAGTGGAAGCGGGACTTGTGCACCTCTTACCTGAGGGGTGAAGGTGGTGGACTTAATGTAGGGGAGGAAGTCTCAAGATCAATTGGGGGCAGCAATGGGAAGACTGGGAAAGACAGGGGCATTTGCTGTGGGGAAGACCAATCACAGTGCTCGGTGCTGTTGAGTGGCTCACCTGGCATTTCGGTTAGGCAGGGCTGGCAGGGAAAGGTGGTGGCCATCTTCCGAGTGGTTTGTAAACCACAGTTGTCCAATGTAGTGGGATAATGATGCAGTCTTTGTACCTCAATGTTGGGAGGCACATCCCAGATTAAGAAGGGTAATGGATAGTAGATTATTTTCTGCTACTTGTGATTACTTGTTACTAGAACGGGAATGGCTTGTTGGGTCCTCTAGCATATTTCCTACAGGTTCATTGTCTAACTTGTTCCATTTTCGTTACTGAGTATGTTGAGGGAAATAGGTGAATGTTCTGTAAGACAAATAATGACTAATATATGGTCTCTTCACTAAAGGCACCACTGATTTAACAACCCCTATCATACAGTCCCAGCCCACAATTCTGGGACAATGAACAAGCTAGGTTTTATGGATAAAGCTCACTTTTATTTAAATACACAAAGTCAATGGTGCTGGAGAAGTCACCACAAAACATCAGCTATACTTTACATGAGATTTATTAACCAGTTAATCTTGGCCTGCTGCTTGTGACAATTGTGTTTTATATAACACACACATCCAATCATACTACAGCACTATTACTAATATGTCAACAATTCTAAGCCTAAAGAATACCAAAGCGGATCAGATTTCAGTCGAAAACTCTGAATAAAACCTTGTGTTGCTTATTTTTTACATATTCAGGCACATGATGGTGGTCTTCAATAACCCCCATTGCTTAACATTTGAGATTTCTCTCCCACACCCTCCTGTATTCACTGTTAAATCAACCAGTCCTAGCACCTGGGTGGGTTTTGTATATTCCCAAACCTAGTCTATCGAGAGAGTTGTATGATCATTGTATTAATGTTTTGTCTTATACTAATATGTTTATGTGAAATACAATTAAGACCAGTAAAAACAACACTTCCCAGCTTTGTTAAATTCACCCTGGACATCTCCCACCACTCTCCCATTTGGCATATTCAAAGCACATCAGCATCTTACATGAGTATATATGGAGGTTGTTCTATTGGGTCATGATCAAATCTGTCCAAGTAAATGCTGTTTGTTGGCCTATTGTGGGATCTGTGTTTTTCTGTGTTTCATTTTTCTTTTCCTCTATGGGAAAGGGATAACATAAAACTTAAATAGGCTGGGATTCCTTGAACATTACATCTTATATCTGAGTAAAACCAATTTTGACTCACATGTTTTTGCAATAAATATTATTTATTTGACAAGTGATATTTTTCTCTTAATACTCACCCGTCATATTTTCCGATGAGAGTGTGTGCACAATGGCCCTTCTCCATTGTCAGGCTAAGACAGCAACAATACATGTAGAACACATGATACACTTTGAAAGATACATATTAGACACTGTTCCAGCGTTACCAAAGAGAACACGTCTGCTATTCAAGTGTGATTGGAATAACTAAATGAACTGAGATTTGTCAGTTGAGCACAATAAAGCAGTTGCTCCACTATCTCCTTCTGGGGGAAATAAACAAAATGGGTCAACAGGAAAAGGAACTGTTTACCACATGTACATAGGTTCGGACATACATTGAAATAGGCACATACACTAAACTGGGAGGTGTTAGTCATATGTTCACTGAGCATTTCAACTAAAGACAATACACCCATACATGCCATCAGTGCATGGACCCAATGTGTCAGTGTGCCAAGAGTCCCAATCTATTCATGATTCCCAATAAGGCATAAGCATGTCTGGGTGCTCTTATGGACTTGTACAGTCGGGGTGTGACCTAGCAATACAAACAAAATAATGTAATTATCAAAATAACACCATGTCGCATCAACATTTTAGTAGCTTTCTTCCAGCTTTCAAAAGTCCAAAGAATCAATATCGCTGTTCTAATTTTGAGACACTGTACTCTTCACTTGCTTTTGACCAGTTAGATACAAAGTGTGTCTAGATATCTAGACGTGGTTTGATTGTGAAATGTCTTTGAAGCCAATACAACTTGCATAAGAAAATTGACCCAAGTGCTCAATGTGGTGAAATATTGCATGACTGTATCAAGAAAAGATACTGAGAAGAAGTGTGTGTTTGCCAACTAAGCAAATATACCTAATCCACCAATAGTTATTAGTCAAATGCAAAAAGTAATGTCGTTGTTGCAGTGGAAGAACTTTTGGAACATTCCTTGCTGTTAATCATACCTTGTAGTTAATTTCATTAAACTTAGCAAACTGGACATCTTGGCCTTCATAGAAATATGGCTGACCGTGACATCTGGCCTAGATGTGTCCATCACTATCCACTCTGGCTATTCCATCATCTGCAATAACTGAACTGAGAGAAAAGGCAGAGGTTTAGTGATTATCTACAAAGATAACCTCCCGCTCCGCTCTGCCCAATCAGCTCTATTCAGCATCCCCACTGAGATTCTCTCTCAGTCAAGCTGACATGGACACCAAGCACCACGATCAACTTCAACCTCACTTACCGCCCTCCAGACCCGCTGTCAGTTTTGAAGACAACCTTAAACCCTCAACACAACTCATCACTCTTGGAGACTTTATCCTCGGCTTCAAAGAACCATCCGTTACTGAGGCTTCTACACTAGTTAAATGCACATCAGACCTAGGCTGCACCCAGCACATCCTCCAACCTATGCACACCCAATGTCGAACTCTCAACTGGATATTGGATCATGAGTGCAACATATCCCTGCTCTCCTACACCCCAAGCTCCTGGTCTGACCACCATCACATCACCTACAGTATTCCCACCCCAAGTAGCAAACGTAACCCCAACAAGACTACTAGCCGGTATTCCATACATACCCATTTCTCGCATCACCCGAAACCTCACCAGTGCCCTTGTTCACCCTCTGCTCAACCACCCCTTGCCTACTGCACAGGATGTAGACATATTGGTTGACCACTACAATACTAGTCTTACTAACACTACCAACATAGTACCTTCCCTCAAAGCCAGTAAGGCTATACAAACCAAACACCATCCCTGCTGATATACCTCAGATCTCCGTGTCCTACTCTGAAAAGAACAGCTGAAACTGCCTGGCTGAAAATGTCTTCCACAACTAACAAATGTATGGAAGCAGCAATGCATTACAAATGAAGCATCCTCTTCACCCCCCTATCTGGCAACCACTCCCAAGACACAGCCATGGTAAATGCCATCTATAAGACCATTCAAACGTGGATAGCAATGCATAGCCTCTGTTTGGACGATGAAAATACAGAACAGTTGATCATTGGCTCCAGAGCATGCCTCGCCAAACTTGACAAGTCCTTCAACTCCTTCACCATTGTATCTGCTGTAAAAACTATGGGGGTCTACCTTGATGCCTTTCTCAACATATCGCGATAGGTGAATCACATTGCATCCACTTCTGACTAAGCTACAAAGCTGATTAACGTCTTGAGAGTTCAGTTTGTTATATGTCCCTGTTGGGCCTTCCGAGAAAGTGAGCCAAGTTGGGGTAGGCTTACCGATTTTCAGATGGGGGTAACACACACACCACACACTGCTTGGTTAGGGAGGGAAGTGAAGAAGGGAGGTGTCCAAGTTGGGGTGAGTTAGTATAAAAATGGCAATTGCGACACAGCAGACCACATGTTTGTAATTTATCGTTTGAATGAAACAATACCTGACAAAAGAAAGCAGGAAACATGGGATGTCCCCTGAACTGTTAAATGGCAACTAAGCTAAAGTCGTGGAATGTATGTAGAGTGGGTAACTTTACTAAGGCACTCAGAATCACTCCATAGGCACAGAGGCATGGGGTAAATATACTCCTCCTTCAGGAGACACATGCTACCAGACCCACAGCAGCTGGCCTAGCACCGTCTTGGTGACCCAATCGGTATTACGCTACCTTCTCAACGAACGCAAGAGGGGTACTAACACTAATTCACAAATCAATCCACTTCATATTGAAAAAAGATTACATAGATCCCGACGGCAGATACGTTATTCTACATTGTATAATTGCTGTTGGTGAACACATATTGCCCTAATATCGACCCCCCTGATTTTTTTGACAAAGTGGCCTCCATATTAATGGGATTCATAGGGATTCAGATCATCTGTGGGGAGACGTGAATCTGATATTTGACACTGGCATTGATAGAACAGGGTCAGCCCCCAGGACCTTATCACAGGCAGCCTGTAGACTAATCTCACACATGACAACACTGGGCCTACAGGACACCTGGAGAATACTGCATGCTCAGAGGAGGCAATTCTCCTACTACTCATCGGCACATGATGGCTGATCACGAATTGGTATGTTTCTGACATCTGGCACCCTGATAGGCAAAGTTGTAGACACTGAAATACTCGCTCGCAGATTATCAGATCATTCCCCAGTGACATTGTAAATAGTATTGGGATCGAATCCTCCCACCCACTCCACATGGTGAGTTAAATCGGTGTGCTATTTATCATTGTATTCAAGGCAGAAATCCAATCTGATACTGAGACATTTTTTTAGTGCAACGTTCAACATGACACGTCCGCGGGGTACGATGGGCGGCCTTCAAGGTGTACATTCGGGGCATGTCTATATCCAGGGAAGCTGGCATATTGAAAGCGATCAGGAACGATCTCCACCACTCGGACGACAAACTCGGGGCACTAGAGCAGGACTGTGCGACTGTGACAAAACTCAACAAACTGGCACTGATATGTGACGAGCTCGAGGTCTTCGAATCGCATGCCCTCAGAGAAATGTGTTATTTCTCACGCCCACAGCGGAAATATAGAGAGGGTGAGTGGCCGGGTAGGACACTAGCTAGGTTGACAAGAATGGAGGGAGGCCAAACCCGTGGGTTGTAGTACGCACTATAAATACAAATAAATAAATAAATAAACCCAAGTGGAATGTGTTACTGATGAACAGGGTGCCCTGCAATGGGTGGGTCATCAAATCCTTGAGGTCTTTGCCAAGTTTTATAGCACCCTATATACATCGAGCCAACTATAGGACGTACATGCAATATGTGCCCTACTTGATCGTATCCCTATGACCTCCATTAGCCCCCAAACTAGAGATGTCCTTAACATCCCGATCAGCTTGGATGTAATAGTAGAAGCTATAACCGCACTTCCGAAGGCAAAACCCTGGTGCCTGATGGCCTCACCTCAGAATTCTATCAAGAACATGTAGCGCTCCTTGCCCGGTGGTGGTTAGAATTCTGGACTGAATCACTGAGTCCTTTCTCCACCCCTCCCTGCGTGAAGCCACTATCACCGTCCCCCTAAAGCCTGGTAAATCAGTAACCAAGTGTGGATCATATACGCCCCTGTCCCTAATGAACATAAACACTAACATCTTTGCGAAAACCATAGCAAAGAGGTATCTGCCACTCATGCCTCACCTGGTACATGATGACCAAGGAGGATTTGTCCCCGGGAGATCCACGTCTCTGAACATTAGAAGACTATTCAATGTTATTTCCAGGATCGACCAAGGGACAGACGCAGTGGCTGTCACCCTTGACGCTCAGAAGGCCTTTGACATGGTCTCCTGGCAATACATGTGGGAGGTCTTGGAACAGATGGGTATCAGTATAGCAGCGATCAGATACATCAAATTACTATACACATGTCCCTCGGCGAGAGTACTAGTCAACTCCCAGAGGTCCACCCCCATCACGTTGGGCAGAGGCACCCGACAGGGCTGCCCATTCTCCCCCATTCTCTTGGCATTGGTTATAGAACCCATGGCAGATTATATTAGTGTGCGTCATGCCCAAAGAGGGATACGGCTGAAAGACCACCTTGAGATAATATCGCTATATGCTGACGATGTACTTTTATATGTCAGAGCCCCGTCCGAGAATTTGGAACCAATATTAAGAGATGTGATCGGAATAGGCACCTTCTCTGGATTTACGATCAATCACAGTAAATCAGAAATCTTCTCACTCAACGTGGCAACCAAAAGGTCCCACATGCACATACCCCCGCAGATGGTCACCCAATGCTATCAAGTATCTGGGGGTCCAAGGTGCAGAACTAGGAATACCCTGATGGTTGACAACTACTTCACTGTGGAAAAATACATTGAAACCAAAATTGCAAGATGGCACTATCTCCCTATCGCTATGGCGGGTAAACTATCAGTAGTAAAAATGATCCGACTCCGAGGCTCTTATATGTCTTTGCGAATGTCCATATATGGCCTGGAAAGCAATACTTTGATAGACTTCATGGCATCTGTGCACAATTTCTCTGGCATACTGGGGCAGTACATAAAAAGTAGACGCACATGACTCGATCTGTGGGATTTATTGACCCACTCCACTATCTTATGCGGCATCACTCTGATAGTTATAATGCAAGGAACAGCAACAATGGTGGCAAAGCTCTTGCGTGTGCCAAAAACCAGGTGTTTAAATGCACAAAAAGATGGATGCAAAAACTGCCACCCATGGTGCATATGTGGTGGGATAGAGCACACACTGCACAAAATATGCCAGTGGGCTCCATGACCAGCAAACAGAGTGCAGAGAGAGAAGCAGCGCTTTGCAAATTAAACTCCAAAATGTGCCTATAAATGACATTTGCTTTGTTGCTAAAAACTCCAAAATGCTTATACACAACACTTCTCAACATTCAAAATCTTGCTTGGTGCTAAAATTCATGCAATCTATTGAAGCATGGCGAATATACAAAGTCCTAAAGTGTAAAGAGCAAAACATTTCCTCAGAAAAACTGGATTGTCTGTAAACTGACAGCTCTTGTCAAAATATGTGTGCAGTACACTGGGCTACCTGTGAAAGACAGCTGACAGATGAGCTCTTGATGAAACGTCACAGTATCTAAACTAAAAGTCTGCCGGATTAGCAAACATAAAAGGATTGTTGCTAAAAGGAATACAGATCTCAGGTGTGTTTGTGATCCCACAGTTAAAGCTAAGAGAGCAATGTAGTTATGTTATTTGATGCAACAAATTTGGTTTCTGCTTGACTTTAAGAAATTAAAAATAAATTAGCCTGGCTGAGCTGCAAAAAGTGGAAAAACAGGTTTCTCACAAGGGTAGGGAAATCCTCTCAGCAGAAACTCACTGGTAGATGATAATTGTGGGTTAGGTCAGACTTGTGTCTACAAAAAGAGAATGAACAATGGCAGATCCTTCAGCCCAGGTAACAGATGTGTGAAAGGGTCGTAAACTGCTCCTGGAAGGAATTCCCCAAAGGAGGGTGCTACTCCTGCCTGGACTCCAGGAAGAGACAAAGGGGCGGACCATTTGCTGTTAAGAATGAACAATGAACAATTTTTAGAGACTCATAATTTGTTAATTCAAAGTGGTGAAAAATATAAAAAGGAAAGAGTTGTTAGTCGAAATTTTGGCTGCACATTTTAAGAGGCGGTAGAACTGTGTAACATATTCTGGACAGGAATGGCAATATATGTGGTTTTATGTGAATGGTATTAATGTTATAATTGTAAATACACACACACACACATCCCTATGGTAAACACACACATTTGTGGAAATTTGCAGAAAATTTAGAAAATGTGTTCATGGCGAAAAGGACCAAATTCTGTAGAAAGGTGAAACAAGATCCCACAGCTGAGGGATTTTGAGGAACAGCTACTACATACAATATGGAATCTTTGTGTGTGATTTGTGTAAATGTGACCAATGTAGAAATATGTATTTAGGATAAAATTTGATTTTGACACTAGTGGCTGAGGGGAGGTTTCTAAGGACTGTAAAGCTAAACTATAAATGTGACATCATCCGGTCTTGATCCAATCACTCAGATGCAAGGTGGAGTTGAGGTCCTGATCCAATCCCAGTTGACAGGGGCAAGCTTAGTTAATCCGGCCCATACACCTATTTTGTGATGTCATTTGAAAGGATAAATAGAGACAGCTGACAACACATAGGGACTCACTGATTCACTCACTTTCCTGATTCCGGCGAAGCACTTTGTTCCAGCATTCAACATCCAGCTTTAACATCCTTCCAGATTCAGATGCCAAGACTCTTGCCAAGTAGTAGATAACTATTGACTTTCAACAAGGCCTAAATCCTCATACTCATTCTCACAACCCAGTGGAGCGCTGTGGTGTGGGAATGCCTTCTGAACCAGTATCCTGAAACTATCTGGCTTGCTACCACAAGGCTTGCCTGGTGAACTCGCTATCCAGCTGATTTGAAATAACCAGAAACAAGGAGGACAGATGCGGTGCAAACCGGTGACCGGCCTATCTGATCCAGTCCTGCGCCTGATGTGCTGTCCTTCCTTGACAGACCCAATCCATGACCAGAACTGATGGTCCAAATTAATAACTTATTATACTGTGTTAAGCGGCTTCACTTCAACACTACAGCTAAGTCAATGCCTAGTCTGGGATGCTGAGGGAAACCCTTATTGATATAATTTTAGGTCCAGTTCATGTACTCTGGATGACAACCTTTATATAACACCCCTCTCTTAGAATCCCCCTGACCCCACTGAGCCAAGAAGTAGGTCTGTTTTGCAAATTTAAAAGGTTTATTTGAGAAATATAACAATATATATCTATCACACTTTTATAATAAATTAATATTGGATATCACACTTAAAATATGACAGTGATGAACAATGGATAATGTTCTACTGGTAAACTGATTTGGTTACTTAGAAGTAGTATAGAGGATGAGGTAGCTGAAATGCTTTATGGTTTCAAGGAAATGCAAGTACAGAAAATAAACTGATATGGTTTCACAAGAGATAATATGTTCACTTTTCCCCAGGTGGCAATTCACCCCCCCCCCTATATGCAATGCAAGGAGATGGAAGTAACACACACAGTCTTCAGGAATACAATCAAATACAATACGGAATTCAGTTCCCCCCTAGCAAGCTTAGACAACAGGTATGCTTTTTAAAACACGGGCAAGAGTGCTTTGTAATGTGGTGGCAAGGAAGTGAAAAATGCTAAAATTGCTTTTAATTCCCTATAGGAGGTTCAGGGTGAGTGGTAGACACTTTAAATCAGTTCAGGTCAGCCCTAACAATGGTTCAGGGATGGTTATTAGGTTGCAAATGAAGATTAGCAGTTCAGGCAAAAGCGGCTATCTTTTTACAGATGACGAAATCAGGCCAAATCGCAAATCGCGGTAAATTTTGCGAGTGCGTAAATCGCGATTGCGGTAAAAGTATAAGGAGTAGGAAGTAGGCTTTTTGGAAAGCTTAGATTCTAAGCTTTCAGAGGCAAGTAAAATCTCATTCCTAGGACAAACGGTTCCAGAGATACGGACGATTTAATAAAGGTATTAAAAAAAAAACAAGCATAATCCACAAGGCCTGTTGAAAAACCCCCCACTCATCTCAACATCAGAGAAACTCACATGTTGGCAGGTACGATGTCACCCAGTCCCAATTGCTTCATCAGTTTCCTTCAGGGATCCAGAGACACACATTCATCAGTATTTGAAGGCGGCTGCAGTTTGCCAGATAACTCAAATGTGATGCTGTGGACAGCCATGCTATTTGAGCACCTCCAGAGCTTGGCCACAATCAGTAAATGGCCTGTGTGCGTTGAGAATGGCTGCAGAGGGCAAGCACCACGTATCAGAACGCCATGAAAACTGGTATTCAATACATTCACCAAGCAATGATAAAAGGATAGCTTAATAGTGGTGCTATTCAAAACAGTAACCTGATGCACACACATAGATACCTGGGATAACCAAACTATTGGGTAGTCAGGTAGTGCTTGAAGTGAAGGAACATCTGGCTATGATGAGAACACTTTTTGGAACATTGTGGGGCAAGGATATTGGTCAAAGCACTGTACTGGTGGCCATTTTGAATAATAATCATCACTTAAAGCAGATCACATTTACATATATGCCACATGACTTGCTCCTCAAGTCCAACTACTTACATTGTACATCCGTCCCAAGATGGCCGCCCCGCTCTGAGGACCCACCTCTGAGCATTTTCCCTTCGTCTGCAGCCTGCTTCTGGATTGGCTACCAGCAGCCACAACAACCAATCGCAATCGCCGGCTGGTGAACGCCGGCCCAGAACCAAGGCACGGAAATAAGGCACTCCTGACTGAGCTGACCGAGCGTGCTGCGCTGCAAGCTGCCCCAGGTCGCTTAGTCTGTTCGGCTCTCGTGCCCCTCTCATTGCCCTCTCCAGTGCTACCGACCTCACGCGCCTGCCAAGTCTATCATCTGCCTCCGGCCCGGAACACAATCCCTCTGCTCCACAGATACTCAAGGTACTGTTTGGCCACTGACACATGACCAGAACCGCCTCATGGCCTTGCTGACACGCCACTACCATCACCAACGGCCTAGACACCTCCAAAATGCCACGGCACATATTAACTTTGTCAACGCTTAAATGTGATGTTTAACAAAATGTTATGCTGACTCTAATTACCACTAGCTCTGAATGTTTGCTGTGCTACAAGCCCGTACACGCATTACCTTCGAACCACATGTGACGCTAACATCACTAGACCCACTTTCTGCACTCTGCTAGTGAAGCCTCTGCCTCACATACACACCCTCAGTGCTGCAACTTCCCCACTCACGGAATCAATTCCGGCCCAGAGCCTAACCTGCCCTCGCACTAGCCACCCACGCCTTACCACTCCCACACAGCTTAATGCACCCCGTACCGACCACTATCTCAAAGCCCTAATCCTGGTTTTGTATCAGCACACTAATGCTGCACTATGACACAGCGCACGACTCTGCAGACAGCAGCCCGACACTAGCTCACAGACCCAAGCTTGCCCCTACCTCTGAATACTGACAACTATACTGATGCACATTATATTCTATAATGGTCTTGTAGCCTTAAGATTGTCTTATACTTGCTTAGTACCAACTACATTGACCACTGCGCCTGATACGGCACGCAGCACCCTAACAACTGTACTGTAATTTCAAGATTGCTTCTACATTGGCATATTGACATTTCTATTGACCGCCGTGCCTGTTATCGTACGTAGTATCTGCAGACACTGTATTACTTACAGTACCTGTAAACACTGTATTGCAGTTCCAAGATTGCCTTACACCTGCATATTGACAACTGTACTGACCCCCGCGCCTGTTATCGCATGTTGTATCTATAGACACTGTATTGCTTCTTTTATCTCTAGACACTGTATTGCTTGTAGTATCTGTAGACACTGTATTGCAGCTCCAAGATTGCTTTTTTCCCACTCTAATATTGACAACTGCATTTATGACCACTGTTCCCAATTTCGTATGCAGTACCGCAACACGGCAGTGTAATACTAAGCCCGCAGCTCCTACAGCACTAGCCTAACAGCACTAAGTCTGCCTCTGCTCCAGCACTCGGACTCTAGGCCCCTAAGGATTCGGCATCCTATCAGCCACACCATCACCCAGGCAACAATAGCTATGCTAACCTGGACTATTGCCATCTTGTTTCCCTTCTGCCTAGTACCCATCGACCTGCCCTGCACAGGATCTCATTTCATCTCACACCCCAATGGTCTTAGCAGACCAGCATGCCCGAGACACCACCCCATCCCCTGTCCCACTCCATTCTTACCCAACACCACACCATTCCAGCAGGCCCTTACTGAATCTCACCCCCTGGTAGACACCTGCAGCACCCATAAAACCATGCGTGCCACCAGCCCTTGCACCATTAAGAACAACACTATTAGGAATTCCTATCCCAGCATAGGCACAATCAGACTCGACCGCCTCAGATCCAGGACACACACATCCCTGACTACTCCTAACGCAAGACCAAGAAAAAGTAAAACCAAACCCATGCCAGATAATCACACCATACGCCCTTCAGCATCTCCCAAACAGACCACCCCGCAACCCAATACCTCGTCACCCTGCACACTCAATAAAAAACCACACCAAGCGACCACCGAAACAATCAAAGGCGCACTCATCAACGCTAGATCTCTACCCGCACACGCCCTAGACATAGCCGACATCATTTCTCTCAATGACCTAGACCTCATAGCTTTCACCGAGACCTGGCTCCATGCTTCATCAGGCCCCGCTCTAGCACTAGCCATCCCCAACAATTACACCATCTACCGCGCAGACAGAGAAACTTCCAAAGGTGGCGGTGTTGCCATTATTGCAAGAAGCTCCCTTACCATAAGACACATACAAAATCAATCACTTCCATCTGCGGAAATACTCACCATTAAACTTTCCACATCCAACACAAGCACAATCACCACCCATCTTATCTACAGGGCGCTGGGCCACATATCCTCATTCAATGAAGACATAGCTCTCCTGCTCTCCAACAACACCAAACCTAATTCACGATTACTTAGTCTTGGGGACTTCAACCTCGGACTCAATGACGAGAAGGATAACATAGCAAGTACCATTGCTAACACCATCTCAGAATTAGGCTTCACCCATCACATCACTCAACCCACACACAGCAAAGGCCGCACTCTCGATTGGATAGCAGACCTCAATTGCAATACCACTATCCTCTCCAATACATCATGCGCCTGGACTGACCACCACCTCATCACATTCACCATTGATAAAGACATACAAAAATCTGCACCCCACCCACACTCACTAGAAACAGCAAAAATATCACAGTCGACAAACTCCTCCCTCTACTCCAACCCATCATTGACCTCTCACCCACTATCACCAACCCCACTGAACTAGTAGACCTCTATAACTCAACCATTCTCAAGGCCACAAACACCGTAGCACCACTCATACTACGAAAAGACAAACCACGCGCCCATCTCAACTCTTGGTTCACCCCCGAACTAAAAACTCTCCGTAAAATCAAAAGACAAGCGGAAATAGCGTGGAAACAGTCACCCTCAGCCAACAATAAAACCTCCTATACCCTAGCCTCCAATACCTACAAGGCAGCAATTATCCAACAATGAGCGAATCTGCAATGCCAAATCCAACACCAAAGAGCTCTTTAATATCCTTGTCGGAATAGAAACAATATTATGCCTCCTATTGTAATAATTGCATGTGTATTGGCCTACGCCAAGTTGTCTAAACATCATGCGCGAACAAACTCCACGACAAGGTCTTGACCTTAGAGAAATTAATGTAAGCCGCCATCTTGGATTAAACCGCCATTTTAGGTTCTCTTGTTATGTAGAAGTCACCCTGAACATCAAAATGGAGGCCAAATTACATTCTGAGTAAGATTCTGGCCATTGTGACCTCCGTACAACTGAATAATTAATATGCCTGCAGGCAACTTGTCGGGGTCGCGAACAGAGACCTTGTCCTACTTTTGACCTATATGTAAATGTACTACTTATATCAGCAAAACTAATCGAAATGCATATATTAAAGGATTGACCTGGCAAGGAACCCTAAGACCAGAATTAAATATTTCTCAGAATGGTTAACCCGCAAGAGGGTTGGCCAAGGGCTGGACAAATTGTATAAAAGGCCCGGGTATTCCAATATGCGGTCTCTCACTAACACATCGAACCCTCGTTGAAGTTCGTTATGTTATACTGAGAGCCGAATAGCTATCCGTTTGTCAATTCACTTGGTAACTGTTGTAGCTTGAAATAAAGCACTTGTATGTTTCTTTGTAACCTGTGTTGGTGTGTTTCTTTTTGGGCTTCCCGGCCTCATATTATTTTTCTGTTTCCACATCCTAAGAGACCTCGAGTCCCCATCTCTCATCCCAGACACTTGCATCAAAGATATCTCCTGGTGCACTAACACACAAGAAGCACTCCTTGGCAAAATTGCTATGTTACAAGCCAAAATTGAGGCAAAGAAAGAAAGTCTCACCCTCACAGAGAACCCAATCCTTTCCTCCCCCTCCTCACGATTGGACAACACCAACCGATTCCAATTCTCCACCATCACTACCAAAGAACTTGAAGACATAATTAACTTTCTAAAACCCTCCAAATGCCAAGGTGATATCTGTCCCGTGCCAGTCATTAAAGAAGCGGCCAAACATCTCGCCCCCTTTATCACATCTCTCATAAACTCATCCTTCATCTCCAGTACAGTACCCAACAACCTAAATGACTCCTGGGTTCTACCTCTTCTCAAGAAACCCACGCTCGACCCCAGTGTCCCCACGAACTACAGACCTATCACCACTGTGTCCTTCCTCCTAAAAATCCTCGAGAGAGAGCAGCCTACCTTCGGATCCAGAACCACTTAGAGAAAAACAACTTACTTAGACTAAGAGAGTCAGGCTTCCGCCCCAGGCATGGCACTGAGACAGCCCTGATTGATCTCAAAACACAAATGTACAATCTCAAAGACAATGGCAAACTTGCCCTCTTGCTCCTCCTCGACCTGTCGGCCGCCTTTGACCTGGTAAATCACGACATTCTCTGCAAACACCTATTCTCAACAGCTAATTTCTCTGACAAGGCCAATGCCTGGATTCAGTCCTTCCTGAACAACAGATCTATGAGGGTCTTTGCCCCCATAGCCTCAGCCGAACCAGCCCCCGTCACATGTGGCGTCCCCCAGGGCTCCTGCGTTTCCCCCACATTATACAATGGGCCTCATTACAGCTCAGGCGTTAAGGGTTAATGCCGTCGTTAACCCTTAACGCCTGATTCCGATTTTAACGGCTGCTTTTAGCAGCCGTTAAAATCCATGGCGCTAAACCGCCTTGGTGCTATTTACGCCACCGTAATTTACGGTGGCGTAATTAGCGCCTTCCCCACTCCCATTATGCCCTATGGGGCAAAAATGGGAATGGAGAAGGGTAAAATGGGAAATGGGGAATTACCGCTCCACTCACCTTGGAATGGGGCGGTAAATCCGCCATCCACCATGGTGTAAACGTAGTTTACACCATGGTGGTAAAGTTGGCGTACTTACCGCCTGGGGCGTAATGACCCCAGTGTGTTAACTAAACCTCTTTTCGACATTCTGGACCGTTTGGGCGTCATCTACATGAACTACGCAGATGACATCCAAATACTCATCCCTTTGACAGGCGACTATGCCACTGACACCACAGTACTCAACAACATCTATTCCATCATCCAAGAATGGATGGCTAAACATGGACTCTGCCTCAACGACGACAAGACCGAGCTACTTCTCCTAGGCACCCAATCCAGACTCAACAAACTTGACAAACTCTACCAGACATTTACCATTGACGGAAACAACATCATAGTCTCCAACAATGTCAAAACTCTTAGGATCAACCTTGACTCCTCCCTTACACTGACAAGACAAATCAACGCCATCTCATCCGCCACCGCTTACACCTGTAAGCTCATCAACGCTAGCAGACCCTACCTCTCGACCCTCAACTGCACCACATTAGCTAGAACAGTAGTACTCTCCAAAGCAGATTACTGCAACGCCCTATACCTGGGTACTAGCCAAAAGAACATTAACAAGCTGCAAGTTATTCAAAACAACGCTCTAAGAGCTGCTATGAACATACCCAAACACGAACACATTTCTGACGCGAGACGATCCTGCCACTGGCTATCCATACCTCAGAGGATCGAATATAAAACACTCTCTCTCACACATAAATGCCTATCTAACCAAGCACCTAGATACCTCTCAGACAACTTCACACACCATAACACATCTCGCCCAACCAGATCAGGACAAACACACTGCCTTAACATCCCCAGATTTAAGCTCCAAAAAGTAGGAGGCAACAGCTTCCCTGTGCTTGCCGCTAAACTTTGGAACTCACTACCAGTGGATCTCAGATCCGAACCATCCTATCACCGATTCAGACTCACGGCCAAAACCTGGATTCTGTCCAAAGAAGTCCAAAACACGAACTCTTCCGACTATGTATACTACCTATAACTGTATTACAAGAACTAACTAAACTGTATGATGTAACATATTGGTGTTGTAACTGTTGTAACGGTACTAAGCGCCTGGATGCCCCTGGGCCAGGTGGCGCTATACAAATAATAAACTAAACTTGTTTTCCTATTAGGCGATAATTTGAAAAAAAAAAAAAGTTGAAACAGGAATACTTTTATAATAATAATTTAGCACTTATATAGCGCTATGAACCCTCAGGTATCTGAGCACTGCTTATTATTACCCATGGTGTGTGGTGCTCATTTATCGACCTCAGAAGGATGAAAGGCTGAGTTTGGCCATGGCTGACAACCCTAACTATGCACCACTTTAAGCCTGAATACTAAAGGTGAGATCAGGCTTAGACAAGCATCAGGCACAATGGGGTATTATTGAACAAAGTGCTGGGTCGCCATGCTAAACAAAAGATGCGATGGCTGGAAGGTTTGGAATGAATCCTAACCTCTGGCATTGCGTCAGAACCCCTGCAGAGCATCGTTCTTCAGCTTGACAAGCCATTACAGAAGGGGAAAGACCACATGCAAATCAGGCTTTGTTCCCCTCCAAAAGGAGCAGTACAGTCCGAATTGGTAGGTTACATCCCTTCTGCAAGACCACAAGGCTGCAACATATTTATGGATGCCTCTAGTCTTTTGTAATGATGGTCTGGAGGGCTGCCCAGAGCAATGCCAGAGGTTAAGGTTAATTCTAAACTATCCAGTCAAAACCGCTTTTGTTTTGCTGGTGTCAACATGCTAGTCTGGGTTTATTATTGTGGCCAAAGTGACGAGTTATTTCACTGTGCAGCCACTTTAAATAAACAGATCATAATGTAAATGCATGTGTGGAACACTATATATTTAGCCTCACCAGATTTGACCCTCACAGGAAATGTCTTGGTGATACTTAGAAAAATATTTTAAGTGAATAATCATTGACAAGCTGACATATTAGAGACATATACATTTGCTGAAGAGGATGGATGCATGGATGGATGAATTGATGTCAAGTATGACACATATTGGAGGACCGGGGTTAGTATTGTAAAACCTAGTCCCATAAGACAGAAAAGAGGCAGCCGGGCTGGTGAGAGTACTGTGATGTTTAGATAATATTTGTATTAATGTAATGTTGTACTAACTCGTTAATAGAGAACTGCAGAGGAATAGTGCCTCATAGGTCATGTATTAATGTTATCAGCATACAAAGAAGTAAGTCACACTGAAGCTTTGGCACCAAGTGGACCGATAAACCCACGTGACTTGATTGAGGCTCAGTTAATTCATCTTTTATGTCACCATCTTGACTGGGCAGTTTTGATCTTGTCTTGATTCCATTTCTCCATCAGTATACCCAGGTTCAAAGATAAAGGTGTACAAACCATCCACAGGCCTTTTTAAAGAGGTTGGGTTAAAATAAATAATATTTTAGTGTTGATGATCGATCATTAAGAAACATCATAGACACAATATAATGGAACAATGGTAAACACTTTATTTATGCTTTAAATGTGGTTCATATAATGTGTTTTATAAAAACATTACATTCGCAGAGAATGCTCAGTGAAATACAATGACAGATGCAGACCCAAACATTTAAACTAAAATCAATCCATCCGTCGAGTCCTTCTTCTGCCAATGCATGTTGCAGCATTGATATAGTTATGTACATCTAATGTTATTTCTTATCGGAGATCTAGAAAGAGATTTGGTAAACTAAAAATCTAGTATTGAGCAATTCACAAGACAAAAAGTTGGCTAAAATGCAGAAAGGCTGCATTTATGTGCATTGCCGGCAAGACAGTCTTCTCCCTTTCCATTGACACTGTGGTTAGTAAAAGCACCAAGAGTAGATTCTTTCCTATGGTTGCTGGCATTACCAGAAGGGGTGTATGCCCCACTTTATGCCACCACAGCATTCAAACTCAACAAATACTGGCTTACCATTACTGCAAGATGACTCTGGGGGCAACCTGGTATAACACATCCCTACGAGGTGCAGAAAGGGTGCCCTCGTGATTAATCACAAAACAACACAAAATGGTGCCGGTGGCCATTTATACCGTAACTGTCGGTACATCTAAGCATCAACAACTTCCCAGGCAGCATTTCATCCGTACTAGGCACCCACTCTTGTTGCCAGCAGAAAGCATCTTCCAATCTATACTGGTGGTCACAGGGCATGGAGGATGGTGAACCAGACAGGACGAGATGTTCATTATCTCTGTGAAGTAACAGTCCTTAACTGAAATTCCTTTTGGGGTTAACAAGACATTACTAGAATGTGACTGGTGTGCTAATGGAACTAGGGTGGAAGATTATAGAAATGTGGAACATTATAGAAATTACACATAATATGCTAAGTTCAGGAATGGGCCGGTTGATTGGCTAAATAATTACGTAGGTTCCACAGCAAGAATTAAGGACATTTCTTTTCATTTAAGAATGCATTTATCGGTTACATTTTATGTCCAGGGCCCAATTAGAAAACCTAAATTTGATCAAAAGGGGGGTAGACTTTTTAAATGAAAAGATAGCATTGAATCATGCAATCAAGGAGAATAAGGGTGAGGGGTTTTGTCAGGTTTGTTCATAACCCCTCCTAGATCATAACTGATCAATTATGGTTGCATATTTTCAAATGGGAGAGACTGCAGATTTCATTGATATTACTTGTTACATATTTGATTGAGCACATTGTATACCTTCTTGAAGATAAGGGTTAACGTTTAGGCGTTCATTAATGTTATCATAAACACTGTTATGATATATCATGATTTATTTATTGAATCACTTGAATTGGATTGTGGATTTCCACAAATTATTCTTCAGGGAAACTGTTTATTTTGGATATTTCTATTTCTTATGCTCTTGTTTGTGAAAGTTTTATTGTAAACCAACACGTAATAAAACCAACAAAAATATACGTTTTGCTGGAATCTAGATGCAGGGAAATCCGGACCTTTGGAGCATAACACATAAGTGTGTATGAAATGCAGTTAACATGTGTTTTTTTTTTGTCTGGTAGTACTAAAATACACTTGAATTATTTGTGAAAGAATGTTTCTGATGAAGTTTCAATACATTGTTGGATTAAATTACGACACCAAAAACGGAATTCTTAATGAATTGTCCCCTTTTGATCAATGTGCTTGTTGGCATGCTAGAAAGAGTGTTGGGTATGCATAGAGTTATACAGATAACCTCAAGAGAAAACCTTAAAACTATTTTAACATGCAGCTTAAATTAGGCAGTTCAAGAGTTCGTGAATTCTGTTTCAACACACATTAGTGTAGAAAACAGATCTACTATACTATTGCCTTGATGCACTGTCATCAAATAACTGTTTTAGGATGAGCCCTGCATATATGTCACTTCTTAACTGAGCCTTTTCTGTGACATCTGGAATGTGCCCTTCTGCCCGATTCGCCTGCTTTTGTCCTCTATCATTAAACAAAAAAATGGTTTCAAGAAAACAGACGTTTCTGGGGATTTGATTTAGATGCTCACATTACAGAACCTGGTTCGTGTTCCAGCAGCCTGTAAATATAAATATATGTATACACATTTCCCCTTCACTCATGTCTGCAATGGTTTTGCTTGAGGACCCTTCCTTTGTACTCATTTTAAATGTTCTGGGGATAAAACAGAAACGCAGTGCGCCAAGAAACCTGTGTGCTTTGTAGCATGTAAATGTGATTACATCAGATTTGCTCTCAGTTTATGTTTATAGTGTAGAACTGACATCAAGCGAGCAGTAGTGAAAACGTAATGGGCCTAATTTACAAAAAAGTCTGAACATAGTAGCGGATGCCACATTCACAACACACCCCCAGCGCAAAATGAACATAGCGCTGTCGAGCAACATTTGTGCCAAACCCATGGAAAAGAAGTAAATTACTTACCAGCTATCACCATTACTAACACTGCTCTTCTGCAACTGACAAATCCGTCACAGTACCTCCACGAATATATGCCCCAACACCCTACATTACGGCAGCACCCACAAGTCCTCAACCATCAATCTTCATGTGGCTTTTAGGAAAAAAATGTAGGATTTATAGGGAAGAAGATTTTTCAGTATTTCTAGAACCTGGTCTGGGTGACCGATTTTAGGAAGTCATCCTAGTTAAAGTGACCAGGGGAAATCTGAGAGATTGAGAGGTTAGCCAAAATCCAATCAAGGTAGCAAAGGTGGGCAGTCAAGTCTCAGGACAGTAAGAGTGGGTTCAAAGGTCCACAAAGAATGCACACGGTGAAGCACACAATAATTCAACTTAGACAGGAATATATTAAAATACAGTATTTAACCTATGCCTACAACACACACTGCCTGTGAACTTGATTGATTGATAGGACTTATGAAATAAGGTGTCATGGAAATGAAATAAATGCAAGGTTGCATCAATAGTCGGTTCAATTCGCCAAAAAGTCAGCCGACACGTATTTCGACCAGAATCGTTTTCAAGGCAGGCTGTCAAACTGTTGGGAACTGTGCAAATACGACCTTGTAATTAAGGAGGATAGAAAGAAGTTCCTATTGTTTCACTGTGTCGGTTTTCACCAATGGAAGTTTCCATTTTTTGCGCGCTTGTGCAGATTGTAAATGCAATGATTCAATAGTGAGTTGTAAGCTGATCCTTAACTCAATCTAACACATGATATGGTATGCATCTTGTTGGCCTGAATAGAGCTCGAAGAAAACAAAGTCATGGGCTCGATCCCGACGTGGCGCGCGTGTTGAAGTTGACAGTGGAAATCTGAGCGGTTTAGAGGTTAGCCAAAACCCAGTCCAGGTAGCAAAGATTTGCAGTCAAGTCTCAGAACAGTGTGAGTGGGTTCAAAGGTACACAATGAATGCACACAGTGAAGCCAAAACCTCAATAATAAACATATAGAGCCTCATTACACGTTGTGCTGTAAAAAACAGCATTTACCGGCATGGCGCTATTAGCGTTTCCGCCCTCGCAAGAGGCCGCTAATTGCGTACCATTACGAGTACGCAGACACGAGCATAGCGCCATGCCGGTAATGACCCTACCGCCATGCCGCAAAAGTCCCCAAAAAGTCCCTTCGACTAAAGTGCTGATAGCACCTCCGCCCTCACGCTACATGCAAATTGCGGTCACCGCTATTAGCGGTCACCGTTAAATTGCGGAACCGGAAATCGCACAGGAACGGGACAGAGCACGGCGGCCATCTTTAAAAACACAATCCATTGCCATCCTCTGCATCCAAGACCTCTTTCCAGAAAACTCGAACACAAATTCATCCCGGATAGCCCAAAGATGCCCAAGGCCGTCAAAAAAACAGCTGATCGCCAGCGAAAAGAAAAATTCAGCAATGAGGAGCTGATCATGCTCACTGAGACACTTGCGGCAAATGCCAGTGTAGTCTTCAGCAATGACATGCGGCGGGAGACCCTCCTCAAGAAAAAGGCCATCTGGGCACAGGTTGCCCACAAAGTCAGTGCGTTGGGCACCACCACCCGCACTGTCAAGGACTGCCGTAAGAGGTGGGACGACCTCCGGGTCCGTGTCAGAAACATACTGTCAGTGAATTGCAAGCTGGCAATGGGCACAGGAGGTGGCGCTGATTCCCCTATGAAACTCCGGGAGTGGGAGGAGACGTGCGCCTCCACAATTGGTGTGGAATCAATAGAGGATGTTGGAGACATGGAGCATGGTGTGGCCACTTCATCCAATGGAGTTGAGTGTATACATCAAACAATGCACAGTGAAGGGTGAGGGGCCCCCCAAATATGTGTCCATAATCAGGCCATGGATCCAGCCACAAACAGACATGCATGCATCATCACATACACGTGCATCACAGACCCATTCATGCATGACCCACCCGACATCCCCATTACCGGAATCCAAAATAAAGAGGCCCCAATGCATAGAGAGGCATGACGTAAACATTCTGCATAAGGCACGTAGAACCATAAACGATGATATTGCCTATTTTTGACCCCTACAGGATCACAGACAGACACTGAAGACCCACGCACTGCGACACCCGCTCCACTAGCAACGAAAAAGCCCAGGAGAGATGACACAGGGGACACCGCGGGAACCGGGAGGAGTGTTCAGCAGCAGAGGACCAAAGGCACCAAGAGCACCAGTTCTACGCAGCCTGAGGCCACGGCTGCTGCTATTGTTGCACCCACGGCAGTGTGCCCCATTACATGTGAAACCAGCACCGAGGGCACGCACTCTGCTGCCACCAGTTCAACTGGTGAGGCAGCAGCCACCGCACCGCTTTTGGACGAGGAGGAGGCAATTGGCATTCTGGATTGAAGCCAGACCCCCAGCCCAACACGGTCCATTGAACCAAGCCCAAGGCCATCATCAGGATCAGGTAGCCATGGAGAATCAGCCACCCACACCGTGGAAGGGGCATGGAGCCCTCAGGTGTCCTCACCTGATGCCAGAGGCATGGACCAGGGCGCAGCAGCCACCCCAACAGCTCGTGGCAGGCAACATGACCTTGCAACCATCAGCCAGAGGCAGGTAGAAATCACTGCGCTGGTTGGGCAGCATGTGGCCGAGGCAGCCCGTCTGAGGGATGACCTCAGTATGTATGCAAGCCAGACAAGGGAGGGCATGGAGGCCTGCACGAACAGGATTTGCGAGGAAAGGCCCAACTCAGGCAGGCCATGACAAGTATTGCAGACGCCATGGAGCGCCAATACCCACCCCCAACACAGGATCAACCGGGCACCTCCTCCTCTGCGAGTTCCCGGCAAACAAGCCCCCTGCACCTCTCTCTGCGCAACATGAGGCGCACAACATTCCAACCACCCAATGGCGGAGTAGGCACTGAGGATTAGGGCCAGCAAGGACTAGGTGACACATGTGGAGCAGGACACGTACACACTATAAGGCTCACATGGGGGTGTTGTGGAGAGAGGGGGGAAAAGGTGTTTTTGGGAGTGTTGTGGGGGGGAAGGGTGTTTTTGGGAGAGTTGTGGGGGGAGGGGGAAGGGTGTTTTTGGGAGTGTTGTGGGGGGAGGGGGAAAGGGCGTTTGCACAGTTGGGGCCATGCACTTTTTATTCACATTCTGATCACAATACACTGTTGAAATGTTGAAACACAGGCTTGGACTTCATCATTGTGTATGTGCACTTTATTGGGGAGAGGGTCCTTTGTGGGCCTCACCACATGCATCAGGGCAACAATACTCATCTCCATCCATAATATTTCTCCCTTGTATCTCATAGAATCTGATACATCAGATGCTGACGCACATCATGTCCCTCCTGGCCATCGCCTCTTGCATGTCCTGGCGGACCATTTCCCCCATCCTCATCCCCATCAACATCATCCTCATCTGGTGGTTGCATGTCAATGTCAGATGGCATAGGCACATTCCGTCTGATGTACATTTTGTGCTGCATTACACATGCCATGGTTATCTTCGGCACTTTGTCATGGCCGTACAGGAGAGCCTCACCCGGCCTGCTTAGGCACCAGAGCTGTGTCTTCGAAAGGCCAAATGCCTGCTCAATCACGACGCGGGTACGGGTATGTGCAATATTGTAGTCCTCTTCCTGCTGGTTCTGTGGGTTCCGTACAGGAGTTAGGAGCCACCTCTTCAGGGGATAGCCGGCATCGCCTGTATGGGGTGAAGAATGGGTACCTATTACCGGTCACCTCTAGTGAGGCCTGTACATGTCACACAAATCGTCTTTGCATTGTGATTGAAAATCACGACTACCAGCATGCATGCAGACAATCTGCGTGACTGCAATGTGCAAAACTGGGCTCGACCCTGCAAGTGGACATGCCCGAATCATGCCTCCAACAGTAATTGAAATGTCCTGGTTGAGGCCAGGTCTCAGGTGTCCCTGAGCCCAGGCAAATATAGTACCACACTGCTAGTGTACTGCCATTCCGACATCGATGTTGCCATGCTGTGACACATCACTTCAGTGGTGCTATAGGTGTGTGGTTCGATGCTATGGCTAGAGGTGATCCCTTTGCATGCATTCAAGGGCACATTGCTGTATTGATGTTGTGCTGCCCTAATTCTGTATGACTGTCTTGACGGCATGTTGCTGATTTGTGTATTATGTGGTGTGGCATGATGTGCAATGTGGGTGTGGATGGATGTGTAATATTTTGAAACATGGATTGTTTTCAATGTTGTGCAGCTTCAAATTGCATGTGGGGTCTTCCCAAGTACATTGTGGCCTTCCCTGCTGGACATTGGCGTAGATCTGTATGTCCATTTGTCCTACGCACAACAGTCAACACCCAGTTGGAGTATGTATCTCCCCGCCCCCAATCACACCGCCATGTGCATGCCCTGCTACTCACCAAGTTGCCACGATCGTTGTCCGGCTTGTCGCTCCATGTTGCGTGGTATGGTTGAGTTCTGCAGGACCATTGAATCATGGGTTGATCCCGGATATCTGGCACAACAATGTGTGATTATCTTGTTTGCGTCACATGCCATTTTGACATTGATGGAGTGGAATTGTTTTCTGTTTCGGTAGACTACTTCATTGTGATGTGGGACCACCAATTCCACATGGGTACAGTCGATGGCCCTGATGCTACTTGGGATGCCTGCCAGTGAATAGAAGGCAACTTTGGTGTTTGCGATCTCCTAGGCAGTCCGTGGCAGGAATATGTGTTCACGTGCATGCTTCAGGAGGGCATTGAGTACCTGGTTCAGCGTGTGTGAGAATACTGGTTGTGAGATGCCATGCATCTGCCCCACAGTATGCTGCTAGGAGCCTGTGGCTAGGAAGTGGAGCACAGTCACCACCTTCAGTAGAAGGGGGATTGCAGTTCTGATGTCTATGAGGCTCACAATGTCGTCATGTATCTTATCCACGATGCTGGTGATGGTATCCCGGTCCAGACGGTACAGGGTATGTATCTGCTCAGGTGTTAGGTTAAATGGACTGGCTTGGATCCTGGGAATTGGTGGCTGCCTCTGTGGTATTTCTGGGTGCCCTGGTGGTGCTTGCTGCGCCTGTCTTGCCCTCCTCCTCCTCCTCCTCCTCCTCCTGCGTCTCCTCTGTGCTGTCTGTTGTTGTTGGTGCTGCACTGCAATCATGTCCTCCAGCCCATGTAATGCTGCTAGTATTGGAACCATCTTGGTGTGAGAAGGGGTGTGGGAAGGGGTGTGGTGTGCTCTTTTGTGCTGCCAGTCTCCATTGCCTCCACCTTTGCTGATTGTGTCCACCTGTGGCAGGTGGGAACACTGCTCAGGTCTCTCAACGGGTTGTTCGCGATGCCGGTATTAGCGCCATGCCGGTAAGGGGTTTTTGGGTCTTTACCATTGCGCTATTGCCATGTCCGCATGGCTTGTAATGGTGTGCTATTAACGCCATGCCGCTATTTCCGACCTGGGGGTCGTGCGCCCACGGACTTGCCGCTATTAATGGCACCGTACTTACCGGTTCCGCTAATAGCGGCAGGTCCGGATCGTAATTGGCTAGGGAATTTAGCGGTACCGGTAATCCCTTACCGGTACCGTTATTCCATTACCGCACAACGTGTAATGAGGCCCATAGGTTCTTAAAATACATTCAATGGGCCTCATTACACGGTATGCGGTAAGGGTTTACCGGTACCGGTAAGGGCACCGGTACCAGTAAACCCTTACCGCCTTACTACGAGGTCCCTTTCCCGGACCCGCCCTCAACAGCTGGTTTTACCAGCTGTTAAGGAACGGGCCCGCAAAGGGACCTTGGGGCAAAAATGGGAATGGGGAAGTGCCTTGGTGAATGGGGAATTACCGCCCCCGCTCACCCTGGAGCAGAGCGGTAATTCCGCCATCCACCAAGGCGGACAAGGTAAAATACCAGCGGCAACCATTGTGCTAATATCGCCATGGTAACCGCATACCGTGTAAAGAGGCCCAATGAGTTAAATCAAGCAAGGAAGTAAGTAAAGTGATGCCGCAGGATGGAACTAAGTTACAAGTGATATTCCCTAGCTTTAGCAGTCCAGTCCCTAACAAGAGTGGGGCCTTGTGCCAAAAAGTCACAATCCTTTTCCCCAAAATGTATCTGTAGCAGGTAAGTTACTGGTGTTGGTGATTGTTCAAAAGAAGAGATGTAACAAAGTTACTAGGTAAGTAAAATTTGTTCTTATCTTTCAGGTTTTACTATTCAAGTTAGACCACCAAAAACAGTGAAGGATACAAAGCAACTTGTTCCCAATATTATCCTATGGAGGACAGGGGGAGACATATGCTTTGTGTTTACTTACCACTTTGACTCCAATTTCCCCAGATGACTGTATGGGGCAACTGGAGCTTGGATTTCTCGGCATTCGTTTTGGTGAGATATGCCCAAGAGCTGAGGGTATAAATATTCTTCTGGTTGGGGCTAGGATCAGAGTACAAGCCTTGGTGTTGGAGAAATGCAAGCTTCACCACTGCAGCCCTCTTCAGGACTCTACAACAGGATGGGAGAAGACGATTTCCAGTGATTGGCACCACACACAGTTGATTGCAGACATTCTTCCAGTCACGATGTAGAAATCCTTCAGGGACAGGATCCCTTCAGGCTGGCAGGCTGACATTCGGCAGAAAGGTGACTTATATCACTAGCTGGTGACCACCAAAGGTCTGGCTACAAATGCAGCCCTGTTACGGTTCTAACTAAGTAGCCTACTGAAGAGCTGGACAGTCCAGCAAGTGGTCCAGGGACACTTCCAAAGGCTCAGGGTGGCGGGATTCTTGGGAACACTTGGAGACTAGTTGATCTCATCAGTCCAGAGGCTGAAGCACTGCTCAGGGCCTTTGCAGATTAGGTAGACCAACAGGGTTCACCAGGACAGACGCAGGCAGGGATGCTGGGACTCTTCAGGAGCCTTCTTCGGATCTTCAGTTGGATGTTCCTCTATGAGGGTTTCTTGACTCCAATGCTGATCTGAAGAAATGGCTGCAGGAGTCCACCCCTTATCCAAATTCCAGCCTGGAAGCAAGGCCAAGCCCATGAAGGGTAAGGCTCTGCACCATTCAAACATCCACTAGTTCTCCAATCATGGCCAACTATTGGTTTCACTCATGTCCCACACCTAGACTCACCGTACCATGGATGTGGAGTGGGCCCAGACAGTCCCACCCCTTCCTGTGCCACACACACAGAAAGGCATCACTAGCCCGCAAAAGCTGTGGCAGGAAGAAGGCCAAAACAATAATATGGCTAAACAACAAGTGAACATCTTGTGGTGTGGCAATTTAAGGTCATTAGCCACCTGTAGGTGCCGTACATGGTAAACGTGAATGTGCATACTAGAAATAATACAAAAATGGTAAAGATATCATTGTTGGCACCAGTTTATCTTCAAGGAACATATAAAAGCAACCAGAAAATCCCAAGTGTAAAAGGCTAGGGGATACAAAAGTATTCCTATTGCACTTCATTGTAAAATGTGGTGTGCAATGTCAAAAAGTTACAAAAAATAAAAGACAAAAAGGGACACATAGTTTCCCAATGCTGATAGTCTAAAGGACTGATCTGTTTCTCCATAACAAATTGTAATGGCAGAGCATACACAGACAAGGTAAGGTAAGGGGATCATATATTATATTTATTTAATCATTTACTTCGATACAATAAATTATGTGGATATCTGATGAGAGTCCTGCCAGCACCAGCCCCGCTGACTCCTTCCAACCATCGCTTCCATCTCTCGCATCCCACCCTCACAGGGCACCTGCTCTTGCAGGGCCCATGAGGCTGCAGGATTGGCCACTGAGGTAGCCGACCCTACACATCCCTTCTTATTCACAGAGACTCCCCAACAGGATTTTAACAAATAAAACAAAGGACTATGGAACATAATCTCTGTGGTAGGTAGGTCTGCAGCAGATCCTGCCACTCCTGGAACACATCGACTCCGTAGTTGTAGTATCTTGTGCAGGCGAGACACCAGGCCTGTGACTCCGTCTTCGCAGCACGACTTCCCATCTTAAGTACTCTGCAAGGAGCTTGCACCTGAACTTATTCGAGCCCTGGCGGCACAAGCCCCGCTAACTCCTTCCAACTGTCGCTTCTGTCTCTCGCATCCCACCCTCAGGGGCACCTGCTCTTGCAAGGACCATGATGCTGCAGGATCGGCTCGCGAGGAAGCCAACCTTCCATAAATGAGAAAAAGTGAATCTGAAGGTTTTACTTCCCTTCAAAAAGTCAGAACAGGCCCAAAACAAAGCAAACATATGGGTGGCATATACAACTATCAAGGGAAAGTTGTCAAAAGAGAAATCTTTCCTAACAGTAGCCTTGAGACAACCAGTCCACAGATCCATCCCTCTATGTTGGATTCTCCCAGGGATCCCACACTTTATGCGTCCCACCCACACTGGCTGCATAAATAGCACTCTGGGACTGACCTCACCAGGCAAAAGACTCAGCAGCCAGCAATGCACCCCTTACATATAGCCGGAAGGAGACCAGTCCACTGTGGAAGATTGACTATTTAGTGGGCTGAGACCAGACCCCTGTCTAATTGTCTTTGGACTACAGAAGAAGAAGGATCTCAACAGAATCTGTATTTATGGGTACAGTCTTACATTAAGCCCTCTTGCATGGAGATTAAGCAGAAAACGTCCAATTAAAGAGCAAGTGATTTTTCTCAGCCATCCCAGATAACATTTGGGGTGAACTGCTGACTGGAAAAGGCCTGCTATAAGCTGAGACTACTGGTAAACCGGAGCCTGCTCATTGCAGTCTCGCTTTGCAACCCTTTTGGATGGAAGGTGCAGAGCAAGGATCCACATTGGCCCTGAAGACCCTGTACTTGTTCCCCCATTAACCAGAAGTTAAGAACTATATATAGCGCTGCCTTGGGACTAACTGCTTTTCAATCAACCATTCTTCAATCTCGAATACCAACCCTACCAAGTAGAAGCAATCATCTTTACCCATTGTGTCTGCCAAATCAACCCATTGGAAGCCACTGACTCACGTGTCTTGAATGTTGATTTGACCCGCTCGATTCATCTCGATGCCATCTCAGCCCATCTCAAAGCTGACTCCATTTTCTGAAAATATTTGACTCAATCCACCTCGACGTTGTCTCAAACTGTGGTAAAGCACATTGAAATGTATTTTAATGTTGTCGGTCCCCCTGGCCTGCTTTAAAGTGCATTGGTGACATTTAGGAACCTACTCCTTTTTTAAATACCTTTGTCATTGAACTTGACTTTGCCTATAGACCCCTTTCTTAATATAGACCCCTTTCTTAAAGCCAGTGTGGCCCTTACAGGATTTAGCTTTGCTAGGCAATGGAGCACTTTACAATCATAGGGAAAAACCACAGTGAGGGAAGCTGAGAAAAAAGGAGCGGGGCGCTAACAGAGGGGGATGGCCAATTGGCAGCATTGGTGGAAGACAGTGGGGAGCAGATCACTGAGTCTCAGGTAGGGTGGGGAGGGCAGAGTGTAAGGACCTCAGTGTTAAAGAGGAACCATTCCTTGAAGAGAAAGGTCTTGAGCTCTTTCCTGAACTGTAGAAGTGATGGGGCAAGTCTGATGTTGATGGGAAGGAGGTTCCATAGTCTTGGTACATAGACAGAAAAGGCCTGTCTTCCTTCCTGAACTGTCATAATTCAAGTCTGCACATTTCCTTACTTATGGTGGTTTGCAGGCCTACAGAGATAATGAGTTTATCAGTGGGGAATCTTTGGGACCTTAGGATGGCAACCTTGTAGGTGATGCAACAGAATGTGAAGATGATACAGGCTTGCAGTGGGAGCCAGTGCAGTTTGATGAGGGTCCGCATGATGTGGTTGAATTTGCAGAGTCCTTTAAGAAGTCTTGCTGCAGCATGCAGGACCCATTTCAGGGGTGCAGGGGAGACGCTGCAAGGTCTTCCAAAAGGGCACTGCCACCATCCAGGTGGGAGAGGACCAATGATTGGACAGCATATATGAAGTTGTTTTCTGGGATGAATGGCTTGATTTTTCGCAGGTGTGAAAGTTGGTACAACACCTTTTGTGTATTCCTTGCTATGTGCTGTTTGAACGTGAGGTATCTGTTGATGTTGAACCCAAAGCACTTGGCAGAGGGCCAGTTGGGGTGTGAATCAATCAAGGTTCATAGAAGAGACCCAGGTCTGGATGTCATGGTGTTCGGTGTTGTTGAACAGCAGTAGGAGTTCAGTCTTGGGGTTGAGCTTAAGTTATGCACTGGACATCAGGACTGGATCAAAGTGAGGCAGGCCTTGAGCCTCTGAATTTCTTCGATGGAGGATATCTTAGGTAGATCTGCATGTCATCTGCGTATTTGTGAATGTGGATGGTGTGTGGAGAGAGAAGGGTTTCGAACGCTTCCATGTAAAGATTCAAGATCACGGGGGACATGATGGATCCTTGCGGGACTTCACAGTTTTAGTAGAAGTGCGGGACTGATGGCTGAGTAGAAGTTTGACCCACTACCCATCGCTGTACTCCTGCAGAGCAGTAGTAGTTTCATCACACCTGCATGCAAATTATTCAAGAAAATGATGTATGACTTTTGATGTTGTCATTATGAAGCTGCATAACATAAGGGTGATAAGGAACATGCTATTGGTTACAGAAGAATGAAAAAATCTCAGTAGAAACTCTCCCCAAAATACAAACAATCTCTACCAATAGCTGAATTGGACATCAGTTCAGTACTCTCTGAATTTGAAATTGTATTTTACAATGCAATGCGCTATTTGGTATTGGTTTTAAGGCATATGGGCCTCATCACGAGTTTGGCAGTAACCCTTAAATGCGGCAGTAACGCTATTACTGCCGCATTTAAGGGCCCACCAAATCACAGGCTTGTCGGATTTACCGCCATCTCTGAGCTGGGGGCAACTGCCGTGATTTTGCTGATTTTTGGTGCTATTACCGCCGGCCGTAATACTGCCAGCGGTAATAGCGCCAAACATTCCCCATTGGGAACAATGGGGAATGGGAAATTCCTGAATTGGCCCAATGGGGATTTACCGTTCTGCCTAATCCGTGATATGGTGCTAATAGCGCCGGGGGGTTTGGCAGTAGGGCTATTAGCCCTGGCGGTAATACCGCCGGGTTAGCGCCCAACTCGTGATGAGGCCTGACAGGGGTTACATTAAAATGGTGCAATGATGGACACATCAGTACGCATGGAGAGAAACTGAGAAACTTCACTCATTGAGAGAAAAAGGAAGCAATTCTCGTGGACAAAGGAATGAAAATGAATACCAATACTCAAAGGCAGGGACATTCATTACAATAAATCTTAGGGTTTGGCAAGGTGTATATTTGGAGCTCTTGGACCTGATTTACATTTTAGCGTTTATGAATGGTAATTTCTCGTTGTGAAATGCTTTTGCTTTGTAAATCATGCCCCTTGTCATCTACGTTAAGAAAGAAAAACCAGTGCACTGGGAGCTAAACGGGTTCATTACCATGCTTGTGATTATGGACAAGTAGTTATTGTGGGGTCTTTTTTCCATTGTGGTGGGAAGTAAATAGATTTAACGCAAAATAAACTTATGATACTTGGTGAATTCTAAGCTTTTGTGTTCCTGCCCTGATGAAGAACACAACCAGTAAAGCAGTCTGTTCTGGGTTGAAGGGACTGATTCCTCTGCAGCTTTGTGATCTTGGACGACATGTTCACCCAGTGGCCGTGTGTTTCAACTAAAGAGAGGCTCTGAAGCTATCATCACTTGAAAGCAAAATGAATTCTTGCTGAGAAGACTTGGGCGAGGAGGATACTCTGTGATTATAAACTCTAGTAGAAAGCATGACACACAACGCCGAGGGGACGTTCTTCCAGTGTGTTAATTGCTGCTCATCATACCCAATAAATGCCCAGAGACACGTTGGTGTCACTTAATCAACACTGTCTCATTTCATCTGTTCATTACTTAAAAAGGCCAACAGTGCCCCCTAACTGTATACCCAACCTTTTTGCCCGATGTTTACTTGCAGATGGATTCTTGCCAATGGTAAACTCCATACTTGGGGTCATGTGAATAGGAGTTATTTTGACCATAGGCTTCAGCATTTTTCTGCAATCTACATTAAGTCACGTTTTCATTATGTTTCTGTGAAACATTTCACCAGTTTCTCAGAAAATGTTACATTTGTTGTAAGAAATATACAGCAAAGGTATTTCATTTGGAGTTTAAGGGGTGCTTCGTTGAAGTAGTCTGTGATATTTCCTGTCTGTGTATTGTACTCGCCATGATCCTCTTCAACAACATTGTGCACATTTAGGACTATTTCTGTAACAAAATAAAGTTAAGGAGACCGCTTTTCTTTTCACAAACAGTGTCCATTCACTTAACCCTCGTCATACAGCGCCTTGAAAGCCATCCTATCTGGATGAATAGCAGTAATTCACAAGAAGAAACTAGTTCCATAAATGAATAAACAGTTTAACGGTTTACTCCAGTTTCGGTATAGTTTGATGCGTGACTGTGTGGATGAAACAGCCCCTAATAACGAGAGAAATGTCCTAGACCACTAGGTCCGTCGGCAGGTATTAATTTGTGTATGCACAAATTGCTAACTCAAAACGAAAACAAATGATGGCATTGTGTGGTCTTCTCTTGGTTATGTTTTCACCTAGCTTCTGCATCAGCAATCTCCCCATGCGTGTTTTCTGCGTGTGCAGTGCATGCATTTGCAGGCATGAGGAAAGAAGAGAGGTTTATGCTGCACTCTCAACCCTAGAGACTGCGAGTAACCGACTCCCAACAGAAGAGAGAGGAAGAATAAGAACCATGGTCCTGAGAGAGAATTGTGCGTTAGTTGTGCCCACTTTGCAAAGCACGTGGGCTCGGTTCGACCTAATCTCAGTGGGGTAGCACAACATTTTGGGGCCATGCTGAGACAAGCTCTATAAAGCACAGGGCACGCCACGCAGCGGGCCGTCCCTGATCCCCAAGTGTGTGCATTGTCCATGATGATTATGCGGTTGCAGGCTCATGCACTACTCCCATTATGTTTTTTTAATCAAAGCTTAAAGGTTTAACTTGGTGTAGAAAGAAGTGGGTGGTGCCTGGTCCCCAAATATACCAGCCTCCAATGATGGCTGGAGAGTTGTTTTATTTTAGTATGTAAACATTTGTTACACGTATGGGATTAAGACCGAGCGTAGCGTGCAAGCCCGAACCAACAACAACGGATTTCAGAGTTCTGGAGGTGGATACTTCCCCACCCCTGAGAATTGTTTTTTTAATAATGGCTTAAAATGCTGCATAATACAGCACACTTTCTGTGAAAAATTGGGCAAAAGGACAGACAGTTTGCAGTCTTTTTTTTTAGGGTAACTCATGAAAAAATACAGAAGATGCAAGTCAACAAATATGCACAGGGTCTTTTTCCCAATTTATTTTCATGCTTTTCCCCGACAGTGTATGCCAGTATAAATGTCCATACTGGCTCAGCCAACCTTTTCCAGTGTTCCCATATAAGAACATATTCAAGTTTGCTTTGCACATCATGCCAGTAATGACACTATAAAAAGATGTCAAAGCTGGCTCTGCCAATACATGCCAGTACTCCTATGTAAGAACTATAGGGTAACTCCACAACAACCAAACATGAAAAAAAAAAATGATAAAGAAAAAGGCTAGGTGCACCCTTTTTTGAGACGAACAAGAGCTTTATTTTGTATACGAAAAGGAAACAGTGACAGGGTATTATGAGTCCACTGCCACAAAGCTCTCTCTCGTCATCAAAGTAAGGTTAATCTTATAAATGTGCAAATTGTGATTCATGACCTATTCGGTATACAGTATTCATCCCCCACCCTCAGCCCTACATATAATGGTTGTATCAGCCATTTTTACTGCCTAAAAGAAAAAGGCAAATACTCCCCAAAAATAAAAATAGGGTGTAAAAATACTCCCAACAAAAACTGGGAAACAGAGACTTAGGACCTTGTGCTCCTGTTTTCACCCTAACAGCTCCATGGATATGTTTGGGTCAGTAGTGCACATATTGCCATAAGACGAAACTATTATTATTGCCTGATTTGAAGAAGTGAAAATGTATATTTTCTAATGTACCTGAATAACTAGGTGCAGAGGAATGATTATTACAAAAACATTCCAATTTTCTAGTTCAAATATTTGTACTCACTCATAAAAAAACTCCCATTGGGAATTGGACTTTTATTTCTCCCTAAAAAATAATTTTACTCCCAACTTTTAAAAAAAGGGAGTAAAATACTCCCACTTCAAAATCTTATCTGCATCACTGCCCACCCTCATTGGCTGCTGCCTAATTAATAGTTACATATGGACCCTCCTCCAATGGTTCATGTCGTCTTCTCCTCCATCTTCTCCACACGGGAGTAACAGCCTCTTCACTTCGAAGCACTGCAAGGTAAGTGGTTAAACTTAACAAGACACCCTCCTATCTTTGCTCCTTACCACGTAATGTGCATCTGTTCGTCAACATGACCTCGGCAGATAACTTTGTGGTCAGCCTGGTCCTTGCAAACAAAGCAACTCTCCTTTCATCCCAGACACACAGACACCACCACCATGCCTGCTTGTTGCAATATTATAATTTTGGCATCACCCTTTGCTCTCACTGGTACAAATCACAGGCCTGGTTGTTCTTTGCTCCCTCTGTATCAGTTACCCCTCCCCAGAGGTAGACCCAGTGCCCTACTAATCCATCCAATTCATGAAGGATTTAAGAGTGCTAGTCCTGTATATCTGGTAGTTCAAATGGAATGACGATTATTCTGGGGGGTCCAGGATGGGTGTTAGAGCCCTACATCTCAATTTGTATGTTGACAGCTCAAGACCTCTGCAACGGCTCCCATGAATATGGCCTTCGTATTGGGCCACAGCCCTTCTCTCATTTGGCTGCTTGTAGTCCTACCTAATTGTTCAGAGGCCTAGCTAGATACATTTATATGTGGGTGTACCTACGTTTTCCCTACCGTGCTTGGAAAATAGAATGTGATAATCGAGCAGGAAATGGGGCCTTGTTGTTTTGTGTCTCCGGCATGGCTTGCGAGGATTCACGCCTACCCTTAGATGCTGTGTTAATTCATTTTATAAGCATTGCACACATGCAATGTATTCCAGTTAGCACTGTCACAAAAGCAATGGTTTGTTTTCCCTGGTATAACCTTCCAAAATACATGGGTCTTCCGCCATTTTGTCCTGACCATATGATTCCCCCCTCACCCCTACACCACAGTCTAAATCATTTGGCAGGCTCTGCGATCTGGACATGCATCATAGCAGAACATACTCCTGTTGGTTTGGCCATTAAAAGTGACATTCAACCAGAAAAATACATGTCCAAAAAGTATTCCAATGTAGGCAGTTTTTTAAAATTTGGAGTAGTAGAAATAGTAGAAATAGTGAACTGGAGAGGTATGAGATGTGGTTTTGTTTTAAGAAACGCATGATCAAAGATCAGTTCTTCCAGGATTTCTTTTTTTATCTACCTTTCGCTGATGTTTTTTTTGGTCATAATTTATAATAGATGGAATACTTTCCTGTGTGTTTTGTTGGTATGGTGATTTATGGTGTGTTGTGATACGGTCAGTGTTATAATGTGTTTGTTGGGTCTGATGTTCTGATGTTATTATATTTCAATCTAATAAATTGTTAATATATTCATTTTTTCATGCACCTCATTTTCTGAAACATAACAAATTATATAAAAATAAAATTGGTATCCAGAGGAGAAGCAAGCATACACCTGACCATCACGTCGCCCCTCACGCCACCTGACCCGTTAGATTCCGCCCGCACCTCTCCTCCACGCCACTCGGTACAGCTATACCCCTCCTCTATGCCCCTCTGTATCCTACCCACGCTGTATATCTGTTAAAAAGGGCTCCATTATGCATCTGTACTGTCGTATACCTCTGAAAAGTGCTCCATTATGGTCTGTGTTGTTGTATGAGTCTCTAATGCACTCCATTCAGGGGAGTTGCTAGGTCTGGAAAAGACCCGGGGCTACGCTGATGTTGGAACTGTTGGGACTGGGGGCTAGCTAGTCTTTTGGCTGTAGCTCCTGAGATTCTATCCGGGGCTACAACCAAAAGATCAGGGGCTATAGCCCCCTTAGCCCTCCCCCTAGCATCGCCCCTGGCTCCATTGCTTCTCAAATCAAGCTGCACCATTAATAGATACCTTAATAATAGTAATAATTATAATAGTAATAATGATAATACATTCAGACATATAGAAAGTGACAAGAAACCATTAATAATGCTCCCGTTACCATTGGTGTGCTCTCCTTGCACTAGGCTGCATTGGACCCACTCGAGTGATAGCCACATATAGGCCCATAGAATAAAAATAAAAATGGGGAGAGGAGGAAAAAGTGGGTGAAGAGGTTAAGGGGAATCAGCTCTCACCAAAGGGAGGTATGTGGGTAGAAAAGGCATATGGGGGCAATTCGTGCTGCTGTTTGAACGTGTACCACTAACCATTAGCATGCGGTGGGGGGCCGGAGGGGTATTTACTCGAGCAACAGAACAGCAGAAATAACAAAGCGCATCTTTATATGTAAAAAGTGTTCCCTGCAATACAGTCACAGCCCATCATACTTTCATTATATTTAATCAGGTTAAACAAAGCCCAGAATTATCCTCTTGGCATGTGAGACCCCAGCTAGATGAAAATTGAGTATCTGGTCAAAAACAGTTATTAAGCTTATCTTCTTGTAAAATACAAACTGGGAACTCTCCCTGCCAGCCTTCCTTTCAGCCAAAACGTCGTTGAATCCACAATTAAGTTATCTTTCTATTTTTTCGCCTTGTTCTTGGAAGTAAAATGCCATACGAGGAATATAAGAAAACAGTTTGTTAAACATAATCCCCGGCCACCATCACAAGCTCAGCCTTTGAAGTCGCGCTCCTTTCTGGCAGTCGACATTACAGCCCTTCTGCAGCGATAAGAAGACAACATCTTTAAAAGGTATCTTTGACGTTTTACAGAATGTCTGCACTGCACGAAGGTGCCTTGTAGAGCCTTTGTTGCAAGCTAGGTTTGAGTTAAAATGACGCGTGAGTGGTCTCTTTTTACATATGACGCCTTGTTTTTGCAGACAGGCACAATTATATTTTACGTGCACGACTGGAACTTATTATAATTCCAGTGTGCCATTGTCTAGCAATGCTACAGAGGTCTGAGACTGCCGCCCATTTGACCCTTGCTGAATAATAAATCGGTTGGGGGTAGTAAAAACAGTCTAAATTTAAAATACTCCCAATTTCAAAGGACGTTTCAACAGCATAGTAATACAAAATATGTTCGTCTCATCTAGTTGGCTAATTTCTACAGTGTAGATTCACTTTAAAATGTACATTAATATTATTATATTATATTATTTTTTTACTAAGTAATCATATCACTGTAATGTCCCATTCGGGATATTTGCTCGGTAAACAGGCAAAGATGTCTGTCCAATGCCCTACTGCAGAGACTTGCGCATGCGTAAGTCTGATGCTATAGTTAACATGTTCTGTTAATGTGGAATCCACTAAGCTAGTGTTCTAAAACAAAATGGCTGTGTGATTATTTCCAGTCACCACTACAAAGGTTTGATGACCCATAAATGTTAGCGGGTTACTTTCCAAATCCACATCCCAAGCGCCCAAATGCTCTCCTCCTCCTCCTCACCACATAGATTGTCCTCCACACAGCACCCCACAAGGTATGTTGTAGGAATGTTATAGGACTCTGCGGGCAATCCAGGAATATGGCCCCATTTCAGGATTCTTGTAGGCCCTCACTGCTGAAGTTTGGACTTTTACAAAAGAATTGACAAACAAACATTACAAAAGTTTGATAGACTGTGCGACTTTGAACCACCGAAAATGTAAGTTGCTTGGGTTTTCCCCAAAGAAGTGCCCCAGCACTATTAAACACACTAACAGTGGTCTTATGATAGTTTAGATGTGTCACAATGTTGGTATTTGATTTGACTACAAACAAGCTAGCTGATAAAGTCAACATGCAACACCAGTCAGTGGCTAAGGGGAACCAGCATGGTGCAAAGGCGGATCCATGGAAGATTTGCAATAGCTTCTTGAGAGTAAGTGTTAGGAAAGATTTCGTAATTGTAGGTAATTTTCCTTCCAAGTGGCAACCCCTAAACTTTTTGCTGTTGTTTTTCACCTTGTTCTTGACTTTGCCAGAGAAGTGCAGCCTTCTGCCGCACTCCTCTGGGCTTTTTGCTCCTTTCTTACGGGGAAACTGACATGCCCTTAAGACAGTCAGTACCGGGGAACGCTGTTTCCCGTAGTTTCTTTTATCATGTTGCGGCTTTCGTGCAACATGACACAAGAGGGCACTGTAAGCTAAGTTACTGCTCTCTTGGGTCTCTAGCCTTCTACAGGCCCTAGATACTCGTTTAGGATTGTATCTGATCGGTGCAAGAGATTCAGGGACGGGAATGGTGGCAGCAATCGTTTCTTGTGTTTTGAGCTCCTTTTGGCGTTCTAAGTGCGTTTCTCGCGCTTAACCCAAAATGGTGGCCTGGCTCCCAAAATGGCCAGACCACGAGGCTCCTTTGTCCTGTCCGCTGACCGTCTTGCTCCCTTCACCTTCCCCAGGTCGAGCCGACCCAGGGCCTTCCTTATTTGGGCATGTACTTTCCCGCGAAACACGGATGCTTTCGCGGGCTTCTACATGTCTTGTGTGTGGCTCCAGGATGTGGGCTGGGATGTCTGGTCCCAATACACATCCTGGGTGCCAGAGAGTCTAGGGTGGTGTGAATGCCTGGGACCACCGTGGTCCGTGATTGGTCCACGAATGGTGTGAGTGTTGATGAGCGGATCTCCCATTGGGTCCCCTCCGTTTTGGCGCGAAGGGAACCGTGGATAAGAGGGGGCTGGAAACACCACTACCATGTCGATCTCCTGAGTTCTCACAAACAAAGGAATACAGGAGCCAAGTATCCTGCAACCAAGAGGCTGGACCGAGGAATCGCTGGTGACCCGCTGAAGGACTTCTCCTCTGCACTGCTGTCGCCTTGTGAAACCCTTTTCACCTTTGATCGAACCAGAAGGCCTGTACTGGTACTTCGACCCTTGGAATAGCGGGAACAGCTATTCTCGGCATCTTCACCATCTCCTGCCAGTAAGCCTTTGGAAGCGTCTCTGGGCCATCCAGCTGACTGACCAGCTTTCACGGGAGCCTTGCTCTGTAACCGCCGCCAGGTTGTGTAGTATTTCGAGTCCTTGTCACTCTCACACGCTTCGTACACTTGGCGTTCCCAGGTCTGAAGTGAGTAGTGTACATTTGGCTCAGATACACACGGCCACTCCGTTGCCCTGCTGTGGTAACAAACTGTGCGGGTTTCTTCGATTGGGACGTCTTTTTACTCAACACGACGACGAGGCGTTCCCTGCTCTTCTGAACCTGCCAGCTGCTGAAACTGACGTGGAGAAGCCTGGGTCTGCTTGCATCGGGGACCGGTGAGATGCATAGCTAGGATCTGGTCGCCCTCCTGCAGGAGCCCATTGCTTTTCCCCGCTGTGTCAAACAGCACCCTTTTCCGTACTCGCGCTCTGCTTCTGCCCACTGTGGAGGCTGCGCTTGAGTTGTGGAACTTGTTCTTCTTCTTTTGTGCACTAAACTGAACTGCCTGATTTCCCTCGAAGAGCTTCTCCTTTTGCCCGTTGGCACCAGCGCGTGCAGGTACTTTTGAGCACAAGGCTCCACTCTTCGCAGGGCTCGGACTTCCATCTAGCTAGGTGCCTCTGAAGGCGAACTGGGTCTAATCATTATTGCGCACTGCCTGTTTTCCCTCCCTTTTAGGTGGACTACACATTTCGTGCATATAACGCTTGAGACTTGTTGTATTTGTATATATATTGTGTTGATATGGTATGTGTTGGTTTACTATCGTTATATTGTGATTTTCTCGCTACGGTCATTGTTTTAAATGCCTTGAAATAAATGTGTATATATTTTTAATATAACAACTGTTTGGAGTAGTTTGTAAGTGTTCTTGCTTTGTGTGCTCATTGCGGGCTTTCAGTCACCCTCACCCCTCTTGAGACCTAGTCTTGACCGCCGCGATCGCTACCTTGATTGGTCTGGCTCGTCCAGAGGTTACCCTGTTCCAAGTAATTAGGTTGGCCTTCTGAACTTCTGCGCCACCAGGACAGAGTTCAGAAATCCGTCTTAACAAATTGGTGTACAGCGGTGGGATACGACTGAAGGTATCCAGTGTTGCGCACGAACTAAGGCATTTCAGGTTATTCCAACCAGGACACGTAGTGAATTGTTGTAGTATAACTTTAAAAAGGCCACAGTCCTATCTAACAGTATGGAAACAAATACCTTGTTAACTTTAAATGCTTCCAAATCAGAAACATTGAAAAAGATGTGTGCGGAGAGAGGTGTTTCCTCTCAAGGCACGAAATTGGAAATGATCCAAAGAATCGTGGCGTGGCAAGAAGCGCAGCTTGACGCTATAACTTCTGAGGACAGTGCGGAAGGAGGTGGGGCTGCTCTCACTGGTAGAACCGACGGTTCTGCCGCTGCACTGATCCATCGCGACCACGAGGACAGGGAGGGCGAGATGTCTAATATTTCCTCTGCCAGTGCTGATGGGGAGGCTATGCTTGAATTCAAGAAGCAAGAGCTGCGGTTTAGGCAGCAGGAGCTTGAATTCAGCATAGCCAAACTAAAAATGGAACAGGCAGAAAAACCATAAGACAGGGA
Organism: Ambystoma mexicanum; assembly: GCF_040938575.1. Lineage (NCBI taxonomy): Eukaryota > Metazoa > Chordata > Amphibia > Caudata > Ambystomatidae > Ambystoma > Ambystoma mexicanum. Next base: position 1,521,647,239 of record NC_090937.1, on the reverse strand, counting down.
TCACCAGTTGGAACTGGCCAAGCTTCAGGTTGCAAATGGGTCCAAGGGTCCTGGACATGGGTCTGGGGCCTCCTCTCATCCACGGTTTCCGAAAGATCTGCTCAGTGTGTATAAGGAAAGGAATGACATTATGGACTAGCTGAATGCGTTTGAGTATGCATGCGAAGTTCAACAAGTTGACAATGCTGATAAGATTGCCTGGTTACTCAGCAGACTGCCCCATTCTGGCTGTAGTGCCATTATGGAAATGTCGAAGGCTGAGCGAGCTGATTTCGCAATGTTAAAGCAAACTCTGATTTTAAAGTTTAGGAAGACTCCGGCCCAATATTTGAAACGTTTCAGAGAGTATAAGAAAAAGGAAGGTGGTACTTGGGTATCTTATGTCACTGAATCCTTGAAAAACTTAACTGGCTGGGTCGAAGGTTATAAGGTTTCTACCTTCGAAGGCATGATAAATCTTGTCATGCTGGAACACATTTTTGCATCCTCTTCCCCGGAGCTTAAGCAGCATTTGGCCGATTCGAAGGAGATAGATCCTAAGAAGCTGGCCATTGCAGCCGACTTATGGGTGTCACATCGAGTGTCCCATAAGGACAAAACTCATCCTGGTAAGCAGGAGGAAGGGAAAAAGTCCAAAGATAAGGAGGGTGGAGAATCTGATAAATCTTTTTCTCATAAGGGCCACAAAAAGAAAAATAAGGGTAAGACACAAGAGAACTCACAGGGTAGTGGAGGTCAGCCTCCGAAACAGAACTCTGGTTACAATAAGCCTCCCTATGTTAGCAGACCCAATGGATCTTGTTTTGCTTGTGGAGCAACTGACCACGTGAAGGGGGATCCCCGGTGTAAGGTTAGACCTTTGGGGGTCCACTCCGCTAATCTCGCCTTCTCCTCCTACGAGGAAGAAGAGATTACAGGAGCATCCTTCTCCTCAGACTCATTTCCCATCGGGATAGAGGCTGAGGTAGTTTTAGTGTCCCTGGGTTCCTGGGAGCCTAAAGTCGCAGAGGCTTATGCTAGGATTCCGGATAATACCAAGCACTACTTTAAAGACAGTGTGCTGATCAATGGAGTAGATACTCCAGCTCTTAGGGATAGTGGGTGCAGTCGCACTGTAGTGGATTCTACCTTGGTAGACTCAGAGGAAGTTGCAAGATCTACTCTGATGCCCACTAAGTTGGCTGACGGCCCACTCCGTATGTTCCCAGTAATACCTGTAAATCTTACTTTAAATGGTACAGCAGTCAGGATTCCAGTGAGCATTCAGAGAAACGTCCCGGGAAAGGTCTTGTTAGGTAATGATCTCAGAGCTTTAGGGCTCGTAGGAGACACTGCCGAAAGACCCTACACACGGTCTCAAGCACGGGCAGCATTGGCCAAGACCAATACGCTGCCCCGGCCGAAGGGGAAACCCAAGGCGAAAGGAGTCGATAAGTCAAGACGAGGGAAAGAGAATATTCCCCCGAGCTCGCCTACCACTGCGGTGGAGGAAGTTGGTCAATCGCCCGGGCCTGACTAGGAGGTGGCGATGCCTGAAGTATTTGACCCCAACGATCATCCTGAACTAAACGACTTGTTAGTTGAAGGAGGTCCTGATAGGGACGAATTCAGTAAAGGCCTCCGTGAGTGCCCATCTCTGGAAGGCCTAAGGAGACAGGCCTGCTCCCAGCTTGAGGGTGAATCTCCTGGGACGCATAGGATTTATTGGGAAGGTGGACTCCTGTATAGTGAGCCCACAGAGTCTACAGAAGGAGACCATAGGAGGTTGGTGGTTCCCCTTGCTGTTAGGCCCTTCCTCCTGCAGTTGGCGCATGAAGTGCCCCTTGCTGGTCACCTTGGTATGAAGAGGACCAAGCAAAGGTTATCCATGCACTTCTACTGGCCCAAGATGGGGGTGCAAGTAGAAAGTCACTGCAGGAGTTGTGCCTCCTGCCAGTTGTCTGGTAAGGTTGGCGCGACAATCCAAGCTCCGTTGGTACCGCTCCCAGTTGTGGGGGTACCATTTGAAAGGGTAGGGATCGACATCGTTGGTCCCCTTGACCCGCAAACATCCTCGGGCAATAGGTTTATCCTGGTGCTGGTCGACCATGCAACCAGATATCCTGAGGCCATCCCATTGAAAACTGTAACTGCCAAGTCAGTTGCAAAAGCTTTACTTGGCATATTTACTAGGGTTGGCTTCCCTAAAGAAGTTTTGTCGGATCGTGGCAGCAACTTTATGTCGAAGTATATGCAGGCTATGTGGAAAGAATGTGGGGTCACCTACATGTTCTCTTCTGCATACCACCCCCAGACCAATGGTCTGGTGGAACGTTTCAACAGAACGTTAAAGAGCATGATTGGGGCTCTGGAGGAACCTCAGAGAAGAAAATGGGATCTTCTTTTACCATGCTTACTGTTTGCCTACCGAGAGGTACCACAGGAGGGTGTTGGCTTCAGCCCCTTCGAACTTCTGTTCGGTCATCCCGTACGGGGACCCTTAGCTATCGTCAAAGAGGGATGGGAGATGCCCACTGCCCCTGTTACTACCAACATAGTTGATTATGTGCTAGGGCTCAGAAAACGGATGGTACTTCTGATGGGCTTGGCTAGTGATAAATTGAAGGCAGGACAAGCGCTGGTGAAACATTGGTACGACCTGAAAGCTTCCCTCATCAACTTTACACCTGGTCAGCAAGTCCTGATCATGAATCCCATAAGGCCTCGAGCTTTACAGGACAAATGGTCAGGCCCTTACACTGTGGTGGAGCCCCTGGGTGAGGTTAACTATTTAGTGGACCTTGGAAGGCCTGGACAGTCTCCAAAAGTGTTTCACGTGAATAGGCTGAAGGCTTTCGTCCCAAGAGTCGAAAATCGCAGCACTGCTACTGGCTTCAGATGTTGAGGAAGAGGAGTCTGAACCTCTCCCCGACCTGTTCCAAAGCGGTCCTTCAGATAGCTCCTTTGAGGGTGTCCGAGTGGCCCCTCACCTGACTTCTGATCAGCAGGCTGAGGTGAAAAGTGTGCTTAGGCAGTTTTTCCCCCTGTTTTCACAGTCTCCTGGTTTGACACCTTGGTGCAAACATAACATAGACACAGGAGACAGTGTACCTACCAAATGTAGGGGATACAGGATGTCAGACAAAGTACGGTCTTATATTAAGACCGAGGTCAACAAGATGTTAGACCTTGGGGTGATTGAACCCTCTAGTAGTCCTTGGTCCAGCCCTGTGGTTTTGGTTCCAAAGGCAGGCACTTCTGAATTGAGGTTCTGCATGGATTACAGGGCTCTGAATGCTGTCACCAAGACAGATGGACACCCCTTGCCTCGAACAGATGAACTGGTGGATACTTTGGGTGCCTCCAAGTACCTCAGCACGTTTGACCTCACTGCTGGCTATTGGCAAATAGCTTTAGCAGAACATGCCAAGGAGAAGACAGCATTTTCTACTCCAGACGGCCTTTACCAATTCCGGGTAATGCCGTTCGGGTTGAAGAATGCACCTGCCACTTTCCAGAGGCTTGTGAATCATGTGTTGAATGGGTTGGACGAATTCTGTCTTGCATATCTGGACGATATAGCAGTTTTCAGTGCCACCTGGGAAGACCATGTGAAACACCTCGGGATTGTGCTCCAGGCTCTTCAGAAAGCACACCTGACCATAAAGGCTAGTAAATGCCAGATTGGACAAGGCTCAGTGGTTTACCTTGGACATGAAGTAGGTGGAGGGAGGATACAGCCTCTTCCCAGTAAAGTACAAGCAGTACAAGACTGGCCTACCCCCACTACGCAAACCCAAGTGAGAGCCTTCTTAGGACTCACAGGGTATTACCGCAATTTTGTGGCAGACTATGGCACCATAGCTGCCCCTCTGACTGCCCTCACAACTCCGAAGAAACCCAAGAAGGTAACTTGGACCGACTAGTGTGAGAAGGCCTTCAATGGCTTAAAAGACTCCTTGTGCCAGGCCCCTGTCCTCAGGGCCCCTGATTATCAAAGACCTTTTATCGTGCAGACGGATACCTCTGACACTGATATAGGAGCTGTACTATCACAAGTAGATGAGAAGGGTAAGGAACACCCTATTGGTTTTATTAGCCACCAGCTTAAGGACAGAGAGCTCAGATGGTCCACGGTAGAGAAAGAATGTTTCTCTGTTGTGTGGGCCCTAAGGAAGCTGAGGCCCTACCTCTATGGGACCCACTTCACTGTGCAAACTGACCATAAGCCCTTAAAGTGGCTAATGAACATGAAGGGGGAGAATCCAAAGTTGCTTAGGTGGTCCATAAGTCTACAAGGCTTCGACTTCACTATTGAGCATAGGCCAGGTGTCCAACATAGCAATGATGATGGGTTGTCCAGAATGTTTAACCGACCTGAACAAGAGACTCATCCAGGGGTGGATTAGTTCCCCCTGTCCATAGTCTGGGAGGGGCGAGTGTTAGGAAAGATTTCGTAATTGTAGGTAATTTTCCTTCCATGTGGCAACCCCTAAACTATTTGCTGTTGTTTTTCACCTTGTTCTTGACTTTGCCAGAGAAGTGCAGCCTTCTGCCGCACTCCTCTGGGCTTTCGCTCCTTTCTTACGGGGAAACTGACATGCCCTTAAGACAGTCAGTACCGGGGAACGCTGTTTCCCGTAGTTTCTTTTATCATGTTGCGGCTTTCGTGCAACATGACACAAGAGGGCACTGTAAGCTAAGTTACTGCTCTCCTGGGTCTCTAGCCTTCTACAGGCGCTAGATACTCGTTTAGGATTGTATCTGATCGGTGCAAGAGATTCAGGGACGGGAATGGTGGCAGCGATCGTTTCTTGTGTTTTGAGCTCCTTTTGGCGTTCTAAGCGCATTTCTCGCGCTTAACCCAAAATGGTGGCCTGGCTCCCAAAATGGCCAGACCACGAGGCTCCTTTTTCCTGTCCGCTGACCGTCTTGCTCCCTTCACCTTCCCCAGGTCGAGCCGACCCGGGGCCTTCCTTATTTGGGCATGTACTTTCCCGCGAAACACGGATGCTTTCGCGGGCTTCTACATGTCTTGTGTGTGCCTCCAGGAGGTGGGCTGGGATGTCTGGTCCCAATACACATCCTGGGTGCCAGAGAGTCTAGGGTGGTGTGAATGCCTGGGACCACCGTGGTCCGTGATTGGTCCACGAATGGTGTGAGTGTTGATGAGCGGATCTCCCATTGGGTCCCCTCCGTTTTGGCGCGAAGGGAACCGTGGATAAGAGGGGGCTGGAAACACCACTACCATGTCGATCTCCTGAGTTCTTACGAACGAAGGAATGCAGGAGCCAAGTATCCTGCAACCAAGAGGCTGGACCGAGGAATCACTAGTGACCCGCTGAAGGACTTCTCCTCTGCACTGCTGTCGCCTTGTGAAACCCTTTTCACCTTTGATCGAACCAGAAGGCCTGTACTGGTACTTCGACCCTTGGAATAGCGGGAACAGCTATTCTCGGCATCTTCACCATCTCCTGCCAGTAAGCCTTCGGAAGCGTCTCTGGGCCATCCAGCTGACTGACCAGCTTACACGGGAGTCTTGCTCTGTAACCGCCGCCAGGTTGTGTAGTATTTCGAGTCCTTGTCACTCTCACACGCTTCGTACACTTGGCGTTCCCAGGTCTGAAATGAGTAGTGTACATTTGGCTCAGATACACACGGCCGCTCCGTTGCCCTGCTGTGGTAACACACTGTGCGGGTTTCTTCGATTGGGACGTCTTTTTACTCAACACGACGACGAGGCGTTCCCTGCTCTTCTGAACCTGCCAGCTGCTGAAACTGACGCGGAGAAGCCTGGGTCTGCTTGCATCGGGGACCGGTGAGTAGCATAGCTAGGATCTGGTCGCCCTCCTGCAGGAGCCCATTGCTTTTCCCCGCTGTGTCAAACAGCACCCTTTTCCATACTCGCGCTCTGCTTCTGCCCACTGTGGAGGCTGCGCTTGAGTCGCGGAACTTGTTCTTCTTCTTTTGTGCACTAAACTGAACTGCCTGATTTCCCTCGAAGAGCTTCTCCTTTTGCCCGTTGGCACCAGTGCGTGCAGGTACTTTTGAGCACAAGGCTCCACTCTTCGCAGGGCTCGGACTTCCATCTAGCTAGGTGCCTCTGAAGGCGAACTGGGTCTAAGCATTATTGCGCACTGCCTGTTTTCCCTCCCTTTTAGGTGGACTACACATTTCGTGCATATAACGCTTGAGACTTGTTGTATTTGTATATATATTGTGTTGATATGGTATGTGTTGGTTTACTATCGTTATATTGTGATTTTCTCGCTACGGTCATTGTTTTAAAGGCCTTGAAATAAATGTGTATATATTTTTAATATAACAACTGTTTGGAGTAGTTTGTAAGTGTTCTTGCTTTGTGTGCTCATTGCGGGCTTTCAGTCACCCTCACCCCTCTTGAGACCTAGTCTTGACCGCCGCGATCGCTACCTTGATTGGTCTGGCTCGTCCAGAGGTTACCCTGTTCCAAGTAATTAGGTTGGCCTTCTGAACTTCTGCGCCACCAGGACAGAGTTCAGAAATCCGTCTTAACAGTAAGTGAAAATAAAAATCATGTGAATTGTCTGGTGGAAAGGACCACTGTGCCTCCAGAAGCTTGTTTCACACATTGGCCCAGGTTAACTCTTCTGGACACACATTCCAAATTCAAGGACAAGAAACATGGGGGAACAATTGTTTACTTATTATGTGCATGTTTCTGGAATGCACAGGACCTAGTGCTGACGGATCTGCACAGCATATCAGCAGTCCCTAAACCGCTAAAAGCGTTCCTTCTTGAAGAAGCCTTCACTAACCAATACCAGGATCACCCTCCAGCTCCTTTAACCCTTAACAGAAGGGACTCTGCCCTGATACCATGCTCGGGAACCAGAACCCACTACATTGAACTACACTTAAATACGAAAGGACACAGAGAGAGTGATGACATTATAGCCCTCACTTATAACAACTAAGTGTCCTCAACTCCAAGGCCAGCAAAGTGGCCTTACTGATACATAACAGCTTTATAGGAAACACCCACATCCATAATTACGATGATAAAATATAGTCAGGCGTAAAGGTTCTGCAAGTGCCTAAACACCTTCTGAACTGCTCAAGATGATTCAAGTTTCATAATGCCCACAAAGTCCCTACAGCACTGGACCACAAATCAAATGAAGCAGGACCACTGTTCAATGAAACCAGGGTTGGTTAACAGGTTAGATATGATGAGATGTTAGTTGCTTGAGATGGGCGACACTCATGTGTACCCCTCATGGCTCGTCCCCTTATTCTCTGTGAATATAATGATGAAAGAAAACACAATTTAAGTAACTTTAGGTCTCACCCTAAGTGACTAGGGGAATCCAGACGTGGACCCCTTGCTCACTATTCTTAGAGAGGGACAGCTCCACCCTACTGATGAGGTCCACCCAGACCGTAACACATGTCTGGGGTTGCTGTTGGTACTCTTGTTCAGAGGAGAATTGCCCAGCATTTTGTTTCTGGACTGCCCCATGGCAGTACAAAGACTGATATGTTTTGGATATTTCTCCTCTGTGAAAGATAGTGAGCTAAAGAATCTAGGTAATACTAATTTAGGATTAACAGAGGTTAGTGAAGGGGGAGGCTAGCCCATACAATAGGGGTGCTATGGTTATATATGATCTTACCGATGGAAAATTCAGAGTGGTACATTTCATTATGACTAAAATGCTGACTTAAATGCAGATGAAATTTGGAGGGGGGTTCCCAAACCCCCCGATTCCCTATCCTTATAACGCCACCCCAACCCCATCCCAACCCATTTGGTTTTCAGTGAAATGTTGCACTCTGAATTATTTTCTCAACATTGACTGGGTACCGGGTGATATACCTAGGGGTCCTAAGTGGCCCCTAGGTATTTCCAGAAGAGCAGGTTCTTGATATACTATTTATTTATTTATACTTCCAAACTGAAAGAGCATTGGATTGTGACCAGGATAGTTGTACACTCGGCTGGGATGTAGGAAGGGAAATCATGTTTCCTGGTTTTCTCTTTGCATGCCGGTTTAGTCTTGAACCTTGAACCTTGCAGTGGTCTGACTCCTAAAAGAGCACATACAATGTTCTTCTCTTCATGATTCAAGTAAGTTAAGCGTCATTTCGCAGTGCTCTGTAGGAAAAGAGAGGGCATTAGTGGGAGAGCAGGAGAGCCAAATGCAGAACATGTGAGGTTGAGGGATGCATGCCAGAAGTACCTAGATCCTGTTGGACAATATGCTTTGGCGTGGAGACTTGCAAATATATTATCCATTGGAAAGAGACCAAGATCTGAGAGGGTACAGAGCTTTGGGACTGGCTAGCCACTGACATGGGAGAGTGGGATAGGGCTAAAGGGCTTGGTCATGGCTCACCTGTTGTTAGGGTGCTAACGGCTAGGGCTGTGGCTTCTATCAGGGGGGCTTAGTGTGTATAGTGTAAGGTTATGACAAGATCTTAGAAGGGCGTTCAATAGTCAGTCGTGGAGGGGTTTAAGTCTTAGAAGGCAAAACAACCTGCCACTTTCCATTCCTACTCCTAAAGTTCCCTGTTTTAATGTCCACATAGTAGCTTAGGTTGAGCAAGGTAGCATGATCTCTTCTCTTCTATCAAATCCCATACGACGCTGCAAAGTTGTCCAGGAAATGAGGAAAGCTCTTTCAGGTTTCCAAAGTGCCAAGGACGAGGTATCTCGTCCTTGGGATTACCTCCCCAGTGCCAAGGACGAGTTAGCTTGTCCTTGGCACTTAAGGGGTTAATGAAGGCGAAAATGTTAGAAGGCTTTGCATGGTGAAATACTGAAATCACCAAAAAAGGGCTTGGCACTGGGGGGAAAACCCATGGCAGTTAAAAGGTTAAACAGTTTATGCAAATCTTGTTCCATGTTTCAGTGTTCTTTCTTTCCAGTCAAAGAGCCACATGGAAAAGCATCAGAGACCTCGCTGGGTGCAGTCTTTAAACCATTGTTCTAAAAGTGCTGGTAAGAACTCACCAGTCTGGTGAGAATTCAGTCCAACTTCGGTCGCAAGTCTTCATCATCACTTTCTTGGCACACAGCCTCAGCAGTTGCACCTTTCTGCTCCGTTTATATGCATGTTCCATGTTTCTGTTCTTTGGTTAATGTGGCTGGTTTGTGAGACGCAAGTGAAGTCCGGCCCCATTGTCATAGCGTCCTCGGGATGTGTCTTTCTTGTCCAATATCACCTTCATGGTCAGAGCTCCACTCTTCTAACCTAACTGCCTTCCAGCTTCTATTTGGCCATGGGGTGTAATAGCCACCATCAGATTTCCATCATTCCCCTTCACAAAAGTAGAGTCATTTTACAGGTATATTGTGAGTAATTCAGAAGGAATTGCTTTTAAACATGTTGAAAACAAAACACTGGGTTTCCAATATAGAAGTATGGTCTCGGGAGGATAGCTCAGGGGCAACGGGCTCGGAGCAACACAGGTTCGAACCCCGGGTCAACGTTTAGAAACATCTGGCTATTAATATCATATCATGACCATTCTAAAATGTGCACCGCAGTTTTGAATCCTTACAGAATCAAACTGGGAGAGAATAAACGTTAATTATTAAACTAGATGGGGATCATGTTATATGTTCACCTGTATGTGTGCACTTCAGTGAAAACAGGGACCCGCTGGCTCATTTTCCTCATTTCCACTGTGATGTATTAAGTTCTGGCAAGCTTGCCTATATCCGTCCCTTTGCACTTCACAGTGCACATTGAGTAAACGCTGCCTGTCGTGTATACACGGCAGGCAGCAACTACAATGGATTCTGTGGAAACTGCCTATATTATGCATGATTAAAAAAGCACGCATATTTCATAGGAATCCACAGCATTTAGGCCAGCATGAAAATGGTAAACTGGCGTAAAATCTATCTCGTTTGTATGGCAAAGAGGCTGAGGAAGTTGGAAATGGAAATTCTGCTCGATGTCTTTCTCCGCACACAAATGAAATCTGGGGTAGCGTTAAATTAAGGGTACAATGTATACACATACATTAAACAGAAGCATTTAGTATTACTAGCTCAATTATTTTTTTCTGCTAACTGATTCATGAGTAATCTTCTTAAAACCTCTTATACATGATTGATGCTGCTCTGCAGATGGGGAAGAAATATAAGAAAACATTATCATTTAAATAGACAATGACAAACTGATTCACAATATCCGAAATTGAAAATCCACCAACCTTTAAAAATCAAATGAATTACACAACCCAGGGGAAATTTCTCAATACGCGTAGTCTGCCAAAAAAAAGTCCCAATAAGTCGTCCACTAATCACCAGATGCTGTGCAGACAATGTGATGCGCTCCATATTCATTCCATTTTATTCATACTGTATGCCCATAGTGGGATATTAAATGATAACTGAGGAAGTCAAACCTAATGTTGCTATCATTCTTACATACATGGTGCATATTTGGACTACTAGAACACCCATCAACAGGTATCATGTGCAATGCCCAGAGATGATTCCTGTGAGGAGGATGGTCACGCTGTTTGGGTTTCGCATTCACATCTAGAAACTTACTAAAAGTTGTATCAAGTGTAACCAATAAAACCAGCGAAGCCCTTGTATGTACTTTCTGGTTCATAGCAAATCCCAAAACCCATTTCTGACCATACAATTCTCTTTTCAAACTGATGAACACATTATATCTGGACGTGAATTCCAGCTAATTAAAGGGTTATGTTTTATTCCCACCTGACAAAGGGTGCTTAGCCAATCAGGTGGCTGGAACAGCAGGCGAGAATACACAGTGTCCACCCACTGCTTCAAGCCACCCAAAGCCATACCCCAGATCTTGATTTTCATTTTATTTTTCAATGTGGGGCGGCAACAAAGAGCCTTTCCCTGTTGCACCCCACCCCATCAAAACAATCCCTTGTTCCCTCCCCACTTACCCAATGGACCAGAGTTTTGTGCTCTGAACCTCGTGCTCCTCAAGTCTTCCGGCAGCCACCATAGAACTGCAAAAGGGACTTAGTCCCTTTAGCCTATGGCGGCGGCCATCTTTTTTCATTTTCTTTCCCCTCAAGAGATTGCCAAACCACTGGATCTGTAAAATAAACAATTAGGAGTCAGCAACACTTTGAAGACTAATATTTGTATAATTACTGAGGTCAAATACCATTTCGCTTTACTTAGGTCAAGAACCTTTGTTTGAGCATGAATAGGCCTTTAAGTGATTACGATCTCATCCAAAGCATGGACCTCATTCACCAAACTCTGGTAGGACTCATATACATACCTGAAGCCCTTGAATCCAACAATGCAGAATACACAGATATAACAACTTTAAGATTAACATAGATCAATGAACAGCTACATGTCAACCCTTTTATCAACCGTCCGATTAAAATGATTAATTAAATCTCGCAAAGTGTGGTGTGACATCATATGCATCTGCAATAACTTGTACATAGGGAGCACCATGAGACAACTTACAAAACACATTAGAGAGCACCTTGCAAGCCTTAGGAGTCAGGATACAAGCCTGCTGATTGCCTTACATTGGCAAGAGTGCCACCAAATGCACAACAGAAATTAATTGAACATCTTTGGAATGATGACAGCCAAATGTGGCAAATTAGGCAGTGAAGTTATACTCGCATTACGGCAGTTGGAATCGAAATGCACCTATTGTCTACAGTGCACGTGGAAGTTCAGAACATGAAATTAACGTGTTCCTATGATGATAATTGTGTACATTATTTCGGAGCATCAGGCTTTCTTAAACAGTAGACAGGATCTATACTTGGTTTTCTCATCATCAATTCTGATGATTTGGTTAAAACACAGTATATTGAATATATTTGGAACAATGTATTAATCAAATGTGTTTTTAATTAATGTTTGTCAACGGGGCAATTATACATGTGTTGTGACATTATTATCAAAGTCCATTGAGGAGTGTTGTACCTGTTTACCGACCCGTATACCGAATAATGCCACTCACCGAGGTTTACAAATGTTAAAATAAACCAAATATTACCATGTTTTCCTTTCACTAAACGCACTGACGACAGGATGCACCCTCAATGCCTACTGCTTATTTAAGCCATTTTAAGATTGAGATTAAGATTAATATTTGTAACCTCATTTATTGAACTAATTGGCCATTTGGCAGTTTTCACTTTTAATTTTGACACAACATGAGCTGCACGTTGGTTATCATGTAACACTATATAGCAATAGAAAATGGAAGATGCAAGCAACATGCACGCAAACCGCTAGATTCCACAGAGAACACCCAGACAATTAGGTAAGTCATTTACGGGAGCAGTGCATTATGGCACATAGTATCAGGCATTACTAGATTGATATTTGGAGGTGACATCTAGAGAAAGAAAAAATCACAGTTCATTGTGGAACCAATCAAAGTTTATGACTCGATCCTTCTTCCCTTTTTTGATTTCTATAGGTACAACATGTATATAGGGTTCATGAAAATAGGAAAAGCTTCATGTATGGATTTGGACCGTTCTCTATCATTCATTGGCAATTTAGCCTTAAGGTAAGGGACCCTCTATTATGATCGCCATTTCTATTTGTGCTAGCAAATAGACCTACAATTTAGTCACACATACCAGGTCACCAGATTGACCACATCACAACTTTATATAATATATTTTGTTCTATAGATTTTGGCAAGTGGAACGATTTTCCTGGACACAAATTCAATTTCTCGCAAACAACTCTAGGGCTGTAGGAGCCATGCCCTCAGACTCAGAGATTCCGGGTTGTGATGCAGAATGAAAACAAGTCTGCTTGGGTTGCAATTGGACCACATTGAATAAGGGTTGCAATATGCCATTTGAAATTAATTTTTAAACTCATGGGACCTTACAATCCCATGATCAGCTGTTCACTTTTCCAACCACAGTTATTTGCATGTATTGCTTTAATTGACAGCAGGTCCGAACAAAAAGAATTCTAGGAAAACCCCATATTTTGGTTTCTATGTTTATCAATGGCACCATAAACTATTGCTATGTTGCTCACAGGGGCAATGACCCTTCCACAAACCCACCCACAGTGGGACACATAATAATGTAGTTAATTGACCAAATTGAGCGCAATTCACAACTAAGGAGATGTGGCTGTGGGCACAGTCACGTATGAACATCCTTTTTGGGGTATCCAGTCAATGCATTGAATATAAAGCATTAAATGCCAAAAGCATCGAAAAAAATGCATCGAAAAAAAACATTGAATGCATTTTTTTCAAAGGTAAAGGTTTTATTTTAATTGTAATGGGTTTTAAGGGGTAAAAAAAAGGTTTGGGGGGACCCTCCATAATTAAAAAAAAATAAATACATTAGATGCTTTTTTTCTGTTGCTTTTTCTTAGCTGCTAAGGCATTCGATGCTTTGGCATTCGATGCAATCACTATAAACCGTTTTTGGACAATTATGAGTAGGGTATTTGGGAGCGTCATCTACTCCACCCGTAGGACTAGCATGTCTCATAAAATTATTACAGGTAGAGAGTATCAATTACAAGTAAGTTATGTACTAAATTGTAAAATATGGGTTATCTAATGCTATGTGTTTTGCCTTTTAATACTGTTTTTTTCCCAATATTCCTTGTTTTCTCTATCTATACTCCCGTCAATTTATAATCAACGACTGTATCAATGATTTGCACTAATTGTGATAAATGATAAATGCAATTGGTTTTGATTTAATTTGTATATGGGACATAAACAGCCTTGACAAATATAGTATGTCGAAACACGTGTAGTTGGGACTACTTTCATTCCGGAGAAAATTAAATATTGATTTATGAACATCATGCAACTATCTACTTGTCTTTGTATTCACACAAATTAACTTGTTACAATTAGCATGTAGCTAAGTGCGAAGAGCTAGTTAGTAACATTCTTATACCCTATATATTTAGTTCTATCTCACACCAGTTTTGGACATTATCCAGAATATGAAGAGTTTGAATGACACCTATGTTCTTACATTATTCACAGACATTTCTACTTAAATTCCGATTTTTAGAGCGTACATGTAAAATCTCCCTGTTGGTATTATTTATTGTATTCATTTATTATACAGCCTACAGGCATCAGAGTGCATACATGAACACCAGAGGAGTGTAAAGGAGGAGCCAAGTACCCCCACTTCAAGCGTTCTACCCCTATTGCCTGTATGTTGGAAACCAGAGTATGTGACCTACACAGAGCAGTTGAAATGACAAAGACCAAAAGGAATCCTAGATGCAAGACTCCCATTGAGGAACCCATACCTGCATACAAGGAAATATGATGGTTGTTTAAATGAGATTCCTGAAGAAGCAGAGCAAATAAATGGCAAGGAAGAATGGTGACATCACCAACTATCACCAAGTAAATGTCACACAGAGCTGAACTGACGTACCTAGAAGAGATGCAGACCCCAGAGAATGCAGATATCCTATAAGGCAACAAGAAAGTATCGAGGAAAAGTGACATCTTTGGATCAAGGTGAAGAAGTGTATGCCACAGAAACAGATGAAGACATCAAGCTGTGTTACACATGTACAGATACAGAAGAAACGCATGCAGACAAAATAATCTTGAGGCAAGCTTTATAGTGAATCAATTTTGGCTGTGTATATATATATATATTACATGGCCACGATAGTATGGTTAAATTGGTGTTTCCATAGGAAGAGCACTTTTTGGGTGGCTTATAACTTCACTCTCCCTAGACGAATCCTCACCAAACTTTGCAAAAAAAAGTATTTTGGTCACTCTGAATTTTTTTGCAAAGTTTGGTGAGGATTCGTCCAGGGGGGGCAAAGTTATAGGGGGGGGGGTCCCAAAACTTTTTTTTTCCCATAGACTGAATGGGAAAAAAATTTTGCTCGCGTCTACAGCCCAAACCGCAGGACGGATTTTCACCAAATTTGGACCCGGAGCAGCGGCTTGGTCCCGAAAGCGTGCTTTTGCAAATTTGGTGAAAATCCATCCAGTAGTTTTTTTTTTTAAATTACCAAAAAGTAGGTAAAAAAAAATTAGTGATATCTGTGTTCGGTCCGTGGACACACTTCCCTGCTCCGCGGACAGTGTCCTGATTGGCCAATCGGCTTGCGTGATGTTTCGTTAGCGCCCGCCATCTTGGATTCGCGGTCGTCCGCGGATAGCGCGGTGAAACTTTGTTCAAAATTTGTATTTAGTAGAGTGTGTTGGTGTGTAGGAGTGTTTGGGGAGGGTGGGAGTGTATTAGATAGGATGAAAGTTGTGTGTGTTTTTTATGTGTTAGACGTTCTTTTTGTGTTCGATTTGTCTGCGAACATCACAGGTGTTCTGAAATGTTCTAAATAAACTCAATGGGGGGTGTTCTGAGGACTCAATATGTGTTCGTTTTGTTCGCAAGCAAACTGAAACTGTTCTAAGAACACTCGCAGTGTCCTGAAATGTTCGCAAATGACCAAAATGGGGGTGTCCTGAGGACGCTGTCCGTATTGTTCTCTGTCAAGTTGAATGTGTTCTAAGAACACTTGCAGTGTCCTGAAATGTTCGCAAATAAACAAGATGGTGGTGTTCTGAAGACGCTTCTAAGAACATTCGCGGTGTCCGCGGAATGTTCGTAGGGGGTGTCCTGAGGACGCTGTCCGTATTGTTCGTTGTCAAGTTGAATGTGTTCTAAGAACACTCGCGGTGTCCTGAAATGTTCACAAATACACAAAATGGGGGTGTTCTGAAGACGTTGTCGAACACTCGCTGTGTCCTGAAATGTTCGCAAATATGAATGGGGGGTTGTGGCTGGCAATTTGAATGTGTTCTAAGAACAATTGTGGTGTCCTGAAATGTTCACAAATAAACAAAATGGGGGTGTCCTGAGGACGCTGTCCGTATTGTTCTCTGTCAAGTTGAATGTGTTCTAAGAACACTCGCTTTGTCCTGAAATGTGCACAAATAAACAAGATGGTGGTGTTCTGAAGACGTTTCTAAGAACACTCGCGGTGTCCTGTAATGTTCGCAAATAAACAAAATGGGGGTGTCCTGAGGACGCTGTCCGTATTATTCTCTGTCAAGTTGAATGTGTTCTAGGAACACTCGCGGTGTCCTGAAATGTTCTCAAATAAACAAAATGGGGGTGTTCTGAAGACGTTTCTAAGAACACTCGCGGTGTCCTGGAATGTTCGTAGGGGGTGTCCTGAAGGCGTAGTCTGTATTGTTCGCTGGCAAGTTGAATGTGTTGTAAGAACACTCTCGGTGTCCTGAAATGTTCGCAAATAAACAAAATGGGGGTGTCCTGAGGACGCTGTCCGTTTTGCTCTTTGTCAAGTTGAATGTGTTCTAAGAACTCTTGCGTTGTTCTGAAATGTTCGTAGGGGGTGTCCTGAAGATGCTGTTCGTATTGTTCGATGGCAAGTTGAATGTGTTCCTAGAACCCTCATGGTGTCCTGAAATGTTCGCAAATAAACGAAATGGGGGTGTTCTGAGGACACTGCCCGTATTGTTCGTTGTCAAGTTGAAAGTGTTCTAAGAACTATCGCGTTGTTCTGAAATGTTCGTAGGGGGTGTCCTGAAAACACTGTCCGTATTGTTCGCTGGCAAGTTGAAAGTGTTCTAATAACACTCATAATGTCCGCGGGCATTAAAGTTTCCATAGACCATAGTTGAAATGTTTGACTCTATGGATGTGATATGCTGCGGTGGTTGTTGCCAGGGCATAGAGTCTTGGGTGCATGGCCATTTGGCCATGCACCCAAGACACTATGCCCTGGCAACAACCACCGCAGCATATCACATTCATATTTGCTTATAACTTTGGGTGAAAAACAAATGTATAAAGAACAAAGGTATTAGATACTATGGATGTGATATGCTGCTATGGTTCTCCTTATTATTGTATACTTACTGTTTGGTCTAGTAACCGGAGTACATGTATTTCTTGTTAATTTCTGTGATAAAAGAAAATAGCATGTTAGTATTAGTATTTTGTAATGACTTATTACATTGTATAATCAACATACTTTTATTTTTTTTGGGACCCTCATATTTAGTAGATTACAAATCAGAGTACTGTGCAATTTGCTCAGTTTCTTTATTTGTTGCTAAAATCATTGGGTCTGTGGGAGAAAAAAAAAATCCATGTTAGATTAAAAAAAAACCTTTTTCTGTTATGCTACAGTTCATTTGTTTGTTTGTTTTCAGTGATCACTTGTTGTTTCTGGCTAATGCTTTATACTTTGGCTTGTTGCATTTTTTTGGAGCAGTAACATATTATTTATTTGTTTTGATATTACACATTTTTGGAGCAGTTAGATACCAATTGGCGTATTCTAACTGTCTATTTTTTTGATATATTTTAGTGCTATTGATATATCTATTTGGATATTGTAAAATTTTGGGACAGTTAGATACCAATTGGCGTATTCTAACTGTGTATGTTTTGGTCTAATTAAGTGGTATTCATTTATCTGATTAGTTGTTGTAGAATCTTTGAGCAGTTAGATAGCTTTTGGAGTATTCTAACAGTTTATATTTTTTTAGCACAAGTTTACTTAGGGTTTAAATACAGTTTAGTTATCAAATTTTGGTTTTAAGAACATCAAATAAGCGTTTGTGAGATTTCCTGGTAATCTCTGCTTTAGATTAATGGTACTATCATTACATTCAAACCATCCACATTTCTTTTTTATATATGCAGTGTAGTGCCCTGAATTGGTTGTGGCTCCTGCGTGGTAGATTACACCTATTGCGGTGAAGGTTTTCTTACCAAGTGATATTTGACCATGTGTGAATCCAGTCAGCTTGCAGTTGTTTTTGGTACCATCTGCATTGTAACGTAGAAGCATTAGTATTATGTATTTACTATGTGTTTGTATTACTAACGTGGAGCGATTATCTGAATTGCAGGTAGAGCATAATCTACCATGGTTTGCATTTTGTACAAGTCGCTGAAATGGAATGGATTCACAATTTGGTATTGATATATATATGAAGCATTCATTGGGGATTTCTTCTTGTGTCACATTGTTGCAGAGAGTGCATGTATGTTTCCACATGTATGAAATCTGAAAGATTTCCTTTATAGGTATGTTTTTGTTTTCCAGTACTTGTAGTAAGTACATTAGAAATTATTGTGGATCTTCCTGTGAGTTTATAGTGAATTTCACCATTCCAGCACAGTAGTCCAATTGTTGTCTTATTCCATAAACACTATACGTGTTGTCAGGATTGTTTGCTGCATTTCTGTGAAGTACTAACATTTGCAAACACAATGGGTCTGTACTGTGTAAGTAAATGTTGTCAACAATTGGTGGTAATTGAAATAGAATATTCATTGCTACATTTGCGTAGCAACTTCCACCAACTATATTTGAGAATTTAAATGGTCCAGGTAGTTCTGTATCTAACTGCTTTTTTGGGAGTTTGTCTTCCTTCTTTAAAGAAGTACCTGATTAACTTTCCCTAATTGATTCTTTTTTGCTTGTGGTACTTGATGAAGTATTAGTTTCTTTTACTCTCTTTGGAGGATTTGCAGTGACATCCTGTTGCATTTCTGTTTGATTTATTTTTCTTTTATAACGTTTTACTTTTTGTGGAACAGAATATGTGTTTAGGTGGGGGGTGTATAGTGAGCGAAGTCTATTGTATTCTAAAATGCAAGGAATATCAGCGTTAATTTTACTTGCATCAAAGTTGATTAGAAATAGACCGTCAAGTGTACTTAAGCGTGATAGTGCTACATAGCTCATGCCTTCTTTAAAGACTGTGTTACCAATATCTATCATTGCTTTGTCTAGGGTAAGACCTTGTGATTTATGAATCGTGACTGCGTATGCAAGAGTTAGAGAAAATTGTTCTCTGCGTACATACATATCTTTGAAGAGAAGGAATCTAGCTGTTGAGCGTCCTATCCTTTTTAATTCTGAAAGTTTGTCAAAGAGTATATTGACAAACTGAATTTTGTTGTTGCGTGGGTATGTTTGAAAGCCAACAACTGTACCCAGTGCTCCATTAACTAGTCCTTGGTCCACGTCAAGGTTACGTTTAAGCATTACTCTGCAATTTAAGGATAATTTTAATATCTTTTCTAAGCCTGCTGTGTTTGAGATTGATTTTTCTAAACTCTTTAGTCTTGTTGTGGCTTGGTCACACATGGGTAGTGTCATACCATGTACATATAGTTTGTCTGTGGCGCTAATTTCCATGATTGGTTGCATTTCTTTACTTAGCATGATTTCATTGAATTTGAAACAGCTTGCAAGAGTTGGCATTAAGGCCATACAATTGACATTTTTGTGGGCTAATTTTTCCATAACATCTGTAGCACATGCATTATCGCCATAAAGTGCATTAATGTGCCGGTTTTTCAATATTGCTTCTGCTTCTTTAGAAAGTATACCAACTCTGATACTTTTTAAAATGTTGGCATAAGTGAGATCTGCAGATTGCCGCATGTTTTCTGTTAATTCTCTGTATTGGAAATGTTGCCAAAGGTTGACATTTCCAATGCTGCCAACAGTTTTACGGCAGAGTTTGTGTCCTAATGTTTTAAAAATAGGCTCACCTTTTACTGGTGTTAATTGAAGCAGATCTCCAAAAACAATAATGTGTTTTTCTGCAAAGAGCTCTTCATAGTCTGTTTTGAGTACTTCTTGTAATATGAGGTGAATCAAAGCTAACATCAGGTTGGAGTCCATGCTCACTTCATCTATTAGTAGCATTTTCATTTGTTTCAAAACTCTGCGTAATTCCATTGCAGCTTCTGCAGAAAGTTTGTAATAGTCTAATTTGTTCTGGTGTTCTACTGGTAATAGTAGTAATCGGTGTAATGTAACACCACCTATGTTGTAGGCAGTGACAAAAGCTGACAGTTTGTTGTTTGTCAATTGTTGAAGGAACTTACTAATGATTTTGATTAGGAATGTTTTGCCAGAACCAGCTTCACCACTGACGTACAGTAGTATAGGTTTATAATTATGGCAGGAACATTCTTTATTTTCATGTTTTATACCATGTGCAATTTGTTTTGTTACTTCTTGAAAAATGCGTCTTTGATCATTGTTTAGTTTTGATTGTAGTATAGTTAAGTCTTCTTTATCTTCATACTGACACATGGTGTTTTCTACTTCTATCATAGCTAATTCTGCCTCATTTATTATTAGTGGTTCTCCCAGTGGTTCTTGGCTTCCTGTTACAGAAGGTTGACTACTGTCAGGAGTGTCCTTATCTAGTTGGGCTTGGAGTTCTTCTTCGTGTTGCTGGTCATTGTGCAACATTGTTTTGTACTGTGTTATAGTTATAGTGCTTTAATTTGCTTTGAAAGCATCCTCATATGAGTCATAGTTATCTCGTAATTGTTCTTCTTTTCTCCATGGTTTGAAGAGTTGTAGCAGGGACATGTAATATACTTCTTTATGTTGAGGAGTATTTAATGACAATTTGATATGATTAATTTCATTTGGTTTAGTGAGTTTAACTAAGCTGCCTTCACAGTTTGTCACTCTATATTTACCTTTTTTTTCATCAGGTTTCATATTATTTTTGTATGTGTAGTTTTGGGCTATGTGGTATAGACACATGTTTTCCAAAGTATTACTTATGTTTGGGTAGTATGTGTCCAATACATTGTTTTTTAAAATGTCTTGGCTGTTGGGATCAACGTTTGGCTATTGCTTCTATATCTTCATATGATTTTAGAACTCTTTTTCTAGATTTAGCCATACTATATTTTCAGATTTACTATACAATGCAGTACCAGTTAAAGGATCAGCTGCTTCATATGATCCACATTCTCTATGGCATTTTTATGCCCAAGCTGTATAATTTCTGAGACACTGTTTTATCTGATGACAGGTCATTCCAGAGGTCTTGGAGCTCTGTCTTTTCTGCTTTAGTTAAGTATGCTGTGACATATCGTGCAACTGCAGTAGAATTGTCTGCAATGTACTGCACATCTATGTTTGCATTCCATAAGTGGGCAATGATTGCATTATAATCATTGATATATTTGTCTTCTTCTTTTCTTTTTATGTAATATGATTTTTTAGGTGACTTACCTTTAACACTATGTCTAACTGAAGACATGAGGTTGTTCACTTGACCTGTATTTGTAACTGGTCTAGGGAAACCAAATCGGCATTTGGTGTAGTATTTCCCTTTGTTTTTGTATTTGCGACGACAATATTTTCCACATTTGTGTCTTTGAAATTGTAAAATTTGTGCATGAAGATCACTATTTGTGGCTTCTGATGGAATTTCACAAGTGACATATTTTTCAATAAACTGTAAAACAGTGGCATCACTGTCTTGACCAAATTTAGGAGCATCTTTAATCCATAAAAGCATGTGGATATGTGGTGCTCTTCTGGCTTGGTATTCTTTTCTCCAAAAGAAGTTTTGCACTTATCCAAGGGGAGGAACAGTTTTATTACAAATAAAATGTAGCATAGCAATGAAGCGATGGTGAAAATATCTTGAAACATTAACAGGATCCAAAGAACAAAGTTCTCCAGGTGTTAGTATATCTATGTTTGTTTTGTTTTTATTTGATATGCGTAGGAAATCACGTAAATCTTCCCATGCATATTCTGCACAACTTAATGTAAAAAACCAAGTGGGTGGGCCAAGGTTTCTGATCATACAACGTACATCTCCATGACGTTGAAACCTGTACTCTTTAGTACCACGCATATTTGCTAATAGATTTGTAATATTTGATTGTAAAACCTCATCCTTTTGTTGCACTTTTTCTAATAATTGTGTTGCTGTCATATTTTGAAAGTGTGATCCTGATTTTAATATGTGTGCAACTCCGTAACATAAAGTTGCTAGTTCACTTTCAAAGAGTAGGTGGAATATGTATTCCACATTTTGTCTAAATCTGGGATCTTCAGAATACATCCGTAATGAGCGGTATTCTGAAGCTGATATTTGAATAGGTCTATCATCATACCTTCCTCCTTTGCCAGTAGGAAAGAGTAGAGGAAAAGCATGTGCTTCTATACTTTTTTCACATATGCTGATTGGCGATCCTTTTGTTTGACGCATTTGGTAAGTTTCCATTAAATCTTCTACGGTGTCATTACAGTGCAAAGGATGAATTGTATAATGGTCTAAAGTATTTGATATTGTAGCAGGATCTAGTAGCTCAAATTTACCAGCTTCTTGTTTTTCTTGAATTATTTCAGTTGTATCTTTCAAGTTTTCTTCAGTATTAATTTCTTTGTAATATTCATTATTTTCTTTAAGATATTGGAAGGCTTGTCTAACTTTATATAAATCTACCAGCTGTTGCCATATTTTTTTGTCTTTTGTAGGTACTCCATTTACTAAGATAATTAAAGATTGCTGCATTGGACGTTGCACTCCTAGAGTATGCACATTTTCTTTTAGATCTAATGGTAAATAAACTACTTTTCCACGAACGCCTTTTACCGATTCAGAGGGAGGTAATTTTGCTGTTTTTGGTTGAAGGCGTATTATTGCTTGAAATGGGTGTACTGTTTGAATTATGATGCTCTCATATAAATTAAGTTGTTGTAGGGGTTTTGGTACTGGGTATAATTCCAAATTATTTGTGATAGCACGTGAAGGAGTTTGGTTGCTGTCAAGTTTTGTAGTGCAGTAACTGCAAAGTATTAAGGGCTCAGTTATTTCATATTTGTTTTCTGCTACAAGGTAGAGAGCTAATTCAAACCATTCAGAATCTTCATTGTCTTCTATTTTGTATGATAGGTCTACAGTTTTTGTGTTACTTTTATAAAAAGTTCTACGGCAACATACACATACATGGTTTGGTACTTCAGCTGATGTACTTTTAAATTTTAGTATTTCTTTTTTGTATGTGGTTAGCAAAAGGTTGCCATGTGTAGAATTGTTGCTTAATTGGTTTAAAGCTATTTCATTCTGTAAATGGCTTTCACTTCCAAAATATTTTTTCTGGATATAGTGAATTTCTTCAAGTAGGTCTTTTGCTATGCAGAAGGATGTCATTTAACTTTGCTAGTGCTAAAGCAAGACTTTTAGCATAGTACAGTTTATAGACTAGATTTCTTATAGTTGAATGATATGTTGATATCCTTTTGATATCATGGAAAGTGGTTTTACAAGTAGGTCCTGTAATGCAGGCTAATGAATGTCCTTGTAGTCCTGTGTACTTGCGCACTGGACAGGTATCCATATTTTGCAGTAATTTAATTTTGATTTTGTCGTTGCTTTTTACATATTTATTGAGGAATTGGCGTAAAGATGTGAAACCTTGTTTGGGAATGTTACACATTGACGTGCATGGCCATTTGTACACTAGACGTTCTGATTCAGTTGAATGGAGGGGTAATTCTACGTTTTCAGGGCATATTTTTATAAGGAGTACTTCTTGTTCCATTATGGTATTATTCACTTTTTCATAACCTCGACCACTGCTATGTATGTCAATTGTATTTGTTTGCTTTTGTTTGTACGCTTCTTCATTAAAATATGGTTCTGTGCTCGTAGTGTGATTCCATTCACCTCTGCAGATACTTAAGAAGTTCTTTCTGTTGACATTTCGCTTATTGAGAAGTCTTTTTTGTAATGTAGTTATTAGTTTTGTTAGTGGTTTCATTTTGTTTAACAGTAAAATAAATAACTTTGTTTTGACAAGAATTGCACTGTCCATCAATGCTTCTAAGATTAATTTCCTACGTTAGGTTTTAAGCATTGAACCTGATTTCTCTCCTGTTTTTATAAGATTTTGAAGGACTTTGTGACGGTACATTCTGGCTAAAATACTTTTCTTGGTTTGCTTACTTTGCACTATAATACAATTTGAAGAAGTAGTTTTATCTGTAGTGATAGCTGATTTTCTGTTAATTGTTTTTTGGTTTGTTTTACATTTTGATAGAGGAGGCAAAGTGTTTGTACTTGAAACTTCTTGTGTTTCACTAAATGACTGTATTAGCTGTTTTGTTTCAACTTTTTTTTACAAATTCTGCTACAGATGGATGCTTATGTTGGACACTTTTATTTTCATTTGCTCTACTTTTGCGTTGCTTTCTACGGACTTGACTTTTGGTAGGCATTCTTTAGGGTCTGTTGAAAAAAATAAAGAAGATATGGGTTGGGGTGTTCTGGAATGTATGTGTGCTGTGCGCATGAGTGTTTGAATAAGATGATAAAGATGTATATAATGGTGTGTGATTGTGCATTGGGAACTACAACTAGTAGGGATAGGTATTCTTGAATTTATGTGTTACTAAACTGGGGTTCAGATGAAAAAAAAAAGTAAGCTAGTGGTGTGGAAAAGTACAAATAGTAAATCTAATGTATACAATTAAAACAGTTGTTTGTTCTATAATATGAAAATTGTAGCGGTTCAGTTGGGTAATTTGTGTGTCCAAAAATAGGAATTTGTGGGCCATTCTGGCTGTAAATCGCTGTTTAAGACATGGAGATTTTTGTACAAAACGGTCTCTTTTTTTAGGCACAGAAATAGCTTGTATTAACGTTATAGTATGTTTGAGTAATAATACAAATATTATGGTGATATTCTACTTACTTTTTTTCTTATATTAACAGGTAACTTCTTAGTTCTTCTTTGTTCTTCGAATTTGGCTGTTTCTTTTCAGGAGACTGGTCTTCACTGCAACTGTAAAAGCTTCAAATTAGTAACGTTGTATATAGCGCTGTTTTTAATTTAGATATTGATTTTATTAATTGAAATCCTCAGTGCCTTCTTTAAAACAATTAAACTCATTTATTTATATAAGATACATTGCATCAGTTCAGTACATATGATATGTTCTTAATGAACAAATTGTATTGAATGACTAACTGTAGCAAAGAAAATATCTTTACTATGTCTTGTGAAATTTATAATATACCAGTGAATACCACTATTTCTGTAACTAAGCTGTTCTAGGTAATAGCGCCTCAATGTCATGTCTAAATTAAAGTAATTAAGTAAATAAATGAAAATAAAAAAATATGAAATTGTATACGTTTTTTTTAAAGATTTAAACATAGATTGTGCTTGCATGCAATTTTGTTTGAATATATGTAGTCTATATATTTCATTTAAAAAATGTTTGTTTAACATGATTTGAGAGTGTGTGTATAAAGAAAGTAAATATTATAAAGGTTTATAAGTGATAGTTGATTTTAGGAAATTGAAAAAAATACAGTAAATTCATTTTACAGATTACACAAGCTAAAAGTCTGTTTGAAAATGTGTTCATCTACTGTACAGAAAATATGCATACCTGAAGTTTGTGTTCATGCATATGGATATGCATCGAGCTGCAAGTAGAAATCTTGGAGACTTGTACAGTATTTCTGGTAGATGGTGCTTGCCAATGATATGACACTTGTACTCAGAGAGATTCACAGTACATTTGCAGTGCTGATCTATGATGATGCAGTTAGATGTAGAGGTCTTGAATGTGATTGGTGCATGGTCATGTGATTTCTTAGCTACATCCAATGAGGAAATGGCAGAGAGAGTGAAGTGGAAATGGTAAAAGGGCTGTTCATGTTACGATATGTCTGCGGACATGGCGGTAGTTCGCGGACATCGGAAGTTACATCCGGGGATTTCTGGGTTCAGAAGTCATATAAATGAGAAATGAGTACTAAAAGGGATTGGTCAGGAAAGTTTAGTGGGTGTGTTGTGCCAGAAGAGAGTTTCTCATATACTGTTTTTGCTGAGAGAACAACAGATAGCTATGTCTGTGTATTTTAAGAAAAATATTGTATGGATTTTGGGAGATTCATGGATATATTGGTTGAAGGTGCATGCAGAAAGCTGTGGAGTAGCTGTAGATCTTGGATTCCCACATGTGGAAGTACACTGGCATGGAGTACGTGGAATGAAGTGGTTGGACATGCTACCTCTCTGTGCTACTTTGTTGACAGAGCAACATCCAGACATAATTGTAATTCATTGTGGAGGGAACAGTTTAGGACATGTGACTGGAACTCTTTTGCAATTTGCTATGAAAGAAGGACTTGGGAAGGTTATGGACATGTTTCCTAATTATCAAGTTATATTTTCACGGATTGCGCAGAGACAAATGTGGCTTTGTTCTTCTTCATTTGGTCCACAAATGGAAAAAGCAAGGTGCAATGTTAATAAAGCTGTTTGTGCCTTTGTAAAAGATTTTGGCATGTCTTCTTTTCACAATAAAAATATTCTGTTTCGTAGTACAAACATTTTTCGCAAAGATGGAGTCCATCTTACTTATGGTGGCAATCAGATTTTTCTGAGAAATGTACAAAATGCATTACGACCTTTTTTGGAATTACATCATCCATTTTGAAGTAGGTGTTAAGCATTTATAATTTTTGACTTACAAACACCTCCCAAAGGCTCTTTTCAGAGCCACCACTTCCTCCCAGAGAAAATTGCAATGTTTGTGATAGGGTAGCAACCCAATTTTTTAAATGTTCCCGAACTGTCTGTGGACTTCTAAAAAATACAAAGGGCCCTGCTTTATTTATTTTCACTTCTATTTTTTAACTGTGAAAGGCGGCTCTGAAAAGAGCCTTATTTTATTTTTGATTTTTGATATTTTGTATTTTTTTGGGTTTTTTATACACGACACACTAGGAGAGGAGGGGAAAGGAAGGTAAAGGGGGGGACACCAACCACAGGGAAAAGAAAGGGCGAGCTGAGAGAGGAAGATGTAGAGTGGGTTTTATTTGGGTAGTGAGCAGATCTTCTCGTGCTCTGAGACGATAGTCTCAAAAGCACTACGAAGTCGCTCCCTCCTGCAGAGTACTGTGTCACAGTACATACATACAACTGTGACCCTCGAAAGGTAAGGGTCATAAGCATTCTGTATGGCCTGTGAGGCAGCTTGAGGAAGATGCTGTCCCACAGAGGTGGTCCTTGTGGTGACAGGATCAGAAACAGAGGATGAAGTAGAGGAAATCAACCTGCTACGTTCTTCGCAAGGTACAACCCTGCGAATAGCCCCAGAGTGAAATGACCTCAGGTGTCGCTTCATAGTAGTGGTCCCAAAGCTGTACTTACTGTGCTTCCCGCGACTGAGTATCATTTTGCACTCATTGCAGGTAACACGTTTTGCACAAGCCTTAGGAACATTCCCATGAATGGTAAATAACCGCCACACCCAAGACTCACGCCTAGTGCGGGTAGTAGGGTTTTCCTCTACCTCATTCTCATCATCCTCTTCTTCCTCCTCTGCATCCTCACTCCTGTTCCCCTATTCAGGCCCTTGGGGAGGTGGTGGTGGTGGAGGGGGTGGGGGTGTTGCTGAAGCAGGTGCAGCACCAGGTGGCAGTTCAGCAGCCAGGGATGCCATCTCGATGATGGTGTAATCTGCAGGTGGCAGCAAAAATCGCTGTGTTTTGAAGAATAGCCAGAAACACAATGAGAATAAGCTCTAGGGCATAGTCTTTTATAGGGGTGCTTGTGCGTGGTCCGCAGACATGCGCGCTGTCCGCGGACAGATCGAACACAAAAAAAAGTTTGAAAAGTTTCAAAAGGTATGTAGAAACTCAGATTACTATGTGGGACTTGTGCCATGGTGAGATTTTATTGAAAAATATTATGGATTAATTGTAAATGTACTGTTAAGTTGTTCGGGAACCCGAACAGTGTCCGCATTCAGAACACGCAATCAGCGTGGGCGCGGTCATATGATCCGTACACAAACAAGTCCGCGAAGGAAGCGCATGTCCGCAGGACACCAAATGCACAGAGATTGGCTAGCGCATGCGCGTTAATGTTCTACGGACACTGTTCGGGTCCTGAACTAATTAAAATTGCGTCACACGTGAAACGAACATTTCAGGACACTGCGTGTGTTCTTAGAACAGTTTAAACTTGCTAGCGAACAGTAAGGGCAGATATAGTGTTCTTCAGGACACGTTCAATTTCGTTTATGTACGAACATTTCAGGACACCAATTGTGTTCTTAGAACATGTTCAACTTGCTAGCGAACAGTACGGACAGGTATAGTGTTCTTTAAGACACCTCCACTTTTGTTTAATTACGAACAATTCAGGACACCGCATGTGTTCTTAGAATAATTTCATCTTGCTAGGGAATAGTACGAATAGGTATAGTGTTCTTCAGGACACCTCCATTTTCATTTATTTACGAACATTTCAGAACACCTGCACTGTCCGCGGACACCTACATAGTTTTTATTTAAAAAAAAATGAAACTATATACAACACAATATAAAAATTAAACTTTATTTAACATATATTAATAATTTATGACAGAGAAGGTGAGGCAGAAACAGAAACAAAAACAGGAGAATTAGGGGTTTCAACATGATTGTTATTAGGTGAAGAAGGGATGGAAGTCTCATCAAAACGTTTTGGGTTATGGAGAGGGTTTGGGGATAATTGACTGGGATATGGTGAGGAGGGACAAGTACATGTGGGGCAATGGTCAAGGTTTTTGGTTTAAAATGATCTTCCACAAAAGTTTTCAAATTATTAAAATTAGTCAACAATAAATCATTTTTTTCTTCTATACTGTGAAAAGTGTTATCCATAACAGGTTTTTCTGAAGTATTTTCTATTTTGGTATGCTCTGTACAAAAAAAAAATATATATATATATGTTAAATGTATACAAAATAATAATAATTAAATGATTTATATTATAAAGTGTTTACCATTAGTTTCACTATCTTGTGACATTTCTTCATGTGGGAAATGCTCCTCTAGCCATTCCAGAGTACTAGTCATTTCTGTGAGACAAAAAAAAAGATAATATATTTTTTTATCTAATACAGAAAGTTTATAAATATATGAATAAAATGAAGTACACTTACTATTTCAGGTAAGATATGTCCTATGTACTCAGTGGGTCTGCTCTTGTTCATAGTTCTGTCGTGTTTGTGAGGTAATTATGTTGGAAGCCAATTTATTTTCTTGTGGTATATTCCATTTTAGAACATAGTGCATTTAAATGAATGGTTAGTGTGTTGTATATATGGGTTACATTTCTTATGTATTAGTAGATATAATGTGTTTGTGTGCTTCTTTTTGAATTTGTTAAATGTTCCTATGTCATGATATAACAATCAAACATACCCCCCCAGAGTTTTTAGGTAGTGGTAATGTTCTTCGAACATGTCCGCGAACATTAAATGAGTTCGCGGACATCAAGTACAGTAGAACAGATTCAGTCAATTCCATATGATATGTATATAAATGCAAAGTCATTATTGTTAAGTTGCACTACTAAAAACCTATGAAATTCAGTGAAAAAACTTTGTTAAATGGATGTTATGGTTAAGTTGCACTACTAAAAACCTAAGAAATTGAGTGAAAAAACTTTGTTAAAGGGACATTATGGTTAAGTTGCGCTGTTAAAAACCTATGAAATTCAGTGAAAATACTTTGTTAAAGGGACGTTATGGTTAAGTTGCGCTGCTAAAAACCAATGAAATTCAGTGAAAAAACTTTGTTAAAGGGACGTTATGGTTAAGTTGCGCTGCTAAAAACCTTTCAAATTCAGTGAAAAAACTTTGTTAAAGGGACGTTATGGTTAAGTTGCGCTGATAAAAACCTATGAAATTCAGTGCAAAAAGTTTGTCAAAGGGACGTTATGGTTCCAAGTAAAACCGAAAACCCTTGAAATTCGCCAGTTATGGTAAGCTAAGCAACCATAACTCGCACCACCACCGTGCACTGCTAAGACTAACACCCAGGACATCAAAGATGACATCACAAATGTCATTGATAACATCACTGATGACATCACATGTCTGGCTCACTCTTTTTTCTTTTGCTGACCATGTGGTTTTCTTCAGTAACAGTCAGAAACTAAAAATGTTATTTTATTTGTAGACGTATCCTTCAAGTAGGTTCTTACAGTAATTCCCTTAGAGTCCAGTCACATCATATGAAACACATACATACGGGAAGACACAAGCTTGAAATACAGAAATCCTTTTTGTGCATAAAGATAATCAATAGACTTATGAGCACTTTCTGATAGTTCTGTTGTATTTTTTATGGATGTACTTTCCCTGTATATGGTCATATTTGTATACATTGTACTCACACTACTTTCCTTAGGGTCCAATCACATCAAGTGATACATATACCTAGGGTAAATAGCAGCTTTGAAACAGAGCAATCATTTATTTGCATGAAAATAATCAGTTAAATTATGAATTGCTTCTGCTACTACGTGTGCTTTTTTGCTAACTTCACTTTCCCTGTATATATCCATATTGGTATGTGTTCTTGTGTCTTTGTGTTTTGTCTATAGTAATGCAATTATGTAATACATGTGTTTTATTAGCTACTTATTACATATTTCACAGTACACAAAAATCTATTAAGAAAACAATTATCATATCATTATTCAACATATTAACATTACGAATATTATACCTTCATCTTGTACACTGCACACAATGTTATGTTTCTGTATGAGTTGCTTAGTATACTAGATAGAACCCCATAATAGAATGCTATTTATATCAATGCATCATTCAATGCACTAATTAGGGTATGATATTTATTGCAATGATCCTTGATACTTGTTTCACAACATTATAATAAGAATCCCTTGTACACATATTTCATGAAAAGTACATACATATGTGATGTCATCAGTTATGTCATCAATGACATTTGTGATGTCATCTTTGATGTCCTGGGTGTTAGTCTTAGCAGTGCACGGTGGTGGCACGAGTTATGGTTGCTTAGCTTACCATAACTGGCGAATTTCAAGGGTTTTTCGGTTTTACTTGGAACCGTAACGTCCCTTTGACAACATTTTTGCACTGAATTTCATAGGTTTTTATCAACGCAACTTAACCATAACGTCCCGTTAACAAAGTGTTTTCACTGAATATATATATATATATATATATATATATATATATATATATATATATATATATATATGTATATATTCAGTGAAAAAACTTTCACTGAAATGGAAATATCCATCCTTTACTTGTCCATATGTGTGTGTATGTATATATATATATATATATATATATATACACACACACACATATGGACAAGTAAAGGATGGATATTTCCATTACACATTATAGCAGTGCTGGACTTCAGCAAGAAGGCAGAGAAAGCCTCATTTCCAGAGTGATGCAGTTGAAAAGATAATTAAATTATGAAGAGATTCAAAGACCGCCCTTTGTTTTGCATAAATTAACTGTGGATCTCACCCTAAGTTACCAGGGCGATCCAGATGTTGAACCCTTGCTCACTGTTCTTAGAGAGGCACAGCTTCAACTCACTGATGATGCCCAACACGGCTGAAACACGTGTATGGGTTTGCTGTTGGTACTCTTGTTCAGAGGAGAATTGCCTAGCATTTCGGTGCTGGACTGCCCGTGGGCAGGACAAAGACTGATATGCGTGGACATTTCTTCTCTGTGAAAGGGACTGTGAGCTAAAGACTTGGTAGTGTCTCTTCCAGGGGTTATTCATCCAAGAACAGGTCATTGGTCTGTGTTCGTGCTGGTCGAGAGATTCCCAGACCCCCCTTTGTTTTGCATAAATTAACTTTGGGTCTCACTCTAAGTAACCAGGGCGATCCAGACGTGGACCCCTTGCTCACTGTTCTTAGAGAGGCACAGCTTCACCTCACTGATGATGCCGAACAAGGCTGAAACACGTGTATGGGGTTGCTGTTGGTACTCTTGTTCAGAGGAGAATTGCCTAGCATTTTCGGTGCTGGACTGCCCCTGGGCAGGACGAAGACTGATATGCTGGGGCATTTCTTCTCTGTGAAAGGGACAGTGAGCTAAAGACTTGGTAGAGTCTCTCCTAAGGGTTATTCACCCAAGAACAGGTCATTGGGCTGTGCTCGTGCTGGTAAAGAGATTGCCAGACCCCCCTTTGTTTTGCATACATTAACTTTGGGTCTCATCCTAAGTTACCAGGGCCATCCAGACTTGGACCCCTTGCTCACTGTTCTTAGAGAAGCACAGCTTCACCTCACTGATGATGCCCAACAAGGCTGAAACACGTGTATGGGGTTGCTGTTGGTACTCTTGTTCAGAGGAGAATTGCCTAGCATTTCAGTGCTGGACAGCCCCTGGGCAGGACAAAGACTGATATGTGGGGACATGTCTTCTCTGTGAAAGGGACAGTGAGCTATAGACTTGGTATAGTCTCTCCCAGGAGTTATTCACCCAAGAACAGGTCACTGGGCTTTGTTTGTGCTGGCAGAGAGATTCCCAGACCCCCCTTTGTTTTGCATAAATTAACTTTGGGTCTCACCCTAAATTACCAGGGTGATCCAGACGTGGACCCTTTGCTCACTGTTCTTAGAGAGGCACAGCTTCACCTCACTGATGATACCCAACAAGGCTGAAACACGTGTATGGGGTTTCTGTTGGTACTCTTGTTCAGAGGAGAATTGCCTAGCATTTCGGTGCTGGACTGACCCTGGGCAGTTGAAAGACTGATATGTGGGGACATTTCTTCTCTGTGAAAGTGACAGTGAGCTAAAGACTTGGTCGAGTCTCTCCCAGGGGTAATACACCCAAGAACAGGTCATTGGGCTGTGTTTGTGCTGCTAGAGAGATTTCCAGACCCACCTTTGTTTTGAATTACAAAGTGAATCTCAGAAGACAAGGCTGGATGAGCAAAAGAAGCCACAGTCTTATAAAATTGGAGTAAACTGACATTGGATACAAATCATGTGAAAGAACAGAACTCCTGTTCAGAAGGCATGAACAAAATAAGGAAGACGTCAGAGGTCTATTAAAATATAGTATTAAAAAGCACTACAAGCTCGATTCCATGGTCTCCAGTCACATGGAAGGATGACGTTGGACTAACGAGATGGTCACACTTACACACGAGGG
Source organism: Ambystoma mexicanum (assembly GCF_040938575.1). Lineage (NCBI taxonomy): Eukaryota > Metazoa > Chordata > Amphibia > Caudata > Ambystomatidae > Ambystoma > Ambystoma mexicanum. Next base: position 1,521,614,469 of record NC_090937.1, on the reverse strand, counting down.
CAGAGCGTGCTTTCACTCCCTCAATTTCTCAGAGCTCGGAACACTCTCAAGGCTGAGCTTGAAAGCCTAAATGAGAGTAGACCACTGAGGTGATGATGGATTGATATGCTAGTTGGTGGGAAGCAATGGTTAAAGTGAGCTCACCAGCGCCTGGATGGCCAGCCTGCATGCTGCTATACGTAGGTGAAAAAGTACTGATGGAGGATAGAGTGCCAACCAATTGTAGAAGGCCATGTAATTGGGGGTCCTATAGTTGTGTAAACCAATGGTATGCTGTGTATTTAGTGACGTTCATAGTGTTCGTTTTTAGGGGAGGGTTTAGTTGCCCCACCTGATGTTAAGTAACTAATAACACATTTGCACTTTTTTAGACTAGTATGAATCATATACTTAGATGTTCACTCAGAGCCAATCACCCATTCTCATAGATTTTTGTAGTTTACCATGTAGAATGACGTTAGTAAACACGTAGGTTAACGACATTGATGACGAGTTTTGTATATAAAATCTCTGTTTTTTTTCTAGAATGCTTTAAGAGGATCGAGCAAATTTGTTGATGTTTGTTGTACTCCCTGTTTTATTTACTTAATTTTAAAACAGTTTTACTTTTACCAACTATCTGAGTCATTTTGATTTTTGATGTATGAATAAACATCTGCATCCCCATCCATCTCCAGGGTAATGCTACTCATCTTAAAGGGCTGGGTTCAGTTCAGGACTTTAAGATTACAGAACAAAACATAGATATCTAGAACTCAAACTGTAGACAATGGCTCACTGAGCATTAAATGCAGGAAAGGGTGAAGTTATTCAAATAAGAAAATGTGTAGGCGGTTCCGAAACAGCAGGTGACATGTTTCCAAACATAATTCCACAGGCAACGCATTCCATGGTTGAGCTGCAAGGCCGTAAATGGAACACCCACAGGCTCTAGCTTTTTTTGCTTTTAGGAACAACCAACTGCCCACTAGTGCTGGATCTGAGTAGTCTGGGGAATGCATACAATTTCATTTGTTTCTTGAGATAGACCAGTGCATCACCATTGACAGACTTGTAGACCAAAGAAAGGACCTTAAATTGTATTCTTGCTAACACAGTAAGCCAATGAAGATTCTTCCTAGCATGAGAAATATGCTCCTTCCTCGGGATGTCGCAAATGCTTGGACAGCTTCCTTTTGAAGAATTTGGGTCTGCCTATACAATTTTTGCTTGCCCTAAGCAGAAAGGGCATTACAATAATCGAGGCATGGCATAATCATTGCACTAATCAAGATTTCTCGATTTCTAAGGGATATGATTGGTTTGGAATGTCTTAACACCTTTAAATGGTACTGCAAACTGCCAACCACACCATCAACAAGCGCGCCAGAAGCGAGAGATGCTTTGACATGTGTGCCAATCACCTTAACTTTGTCCGTAATGTGTATGCGATTCCCTTTGATTTTCATAGGAGTGTATTCAGAGACTAACTTGGCTCTGGCCTGTGTAGAATTGAAAACAATTAGTTCAGTATTGGCACTGTTCAATCACATCCAATTACAGGACATCCAACTTTTTACCGAGCCATAGATGTAGTCTAGTCTACCTAATAGCTTCTGCTTAATTCCATCAGAGGTTGGGTATTATCAGCATAGTTTGTAAAATGTATTCCAAAGATGGTTAGAAGATCACAGAGAGGCTTAATGTATATGATATGATATGATATGATATGATATGATATGGCATTTAATACGCACCTATACACAGGTGTATCAAGGCGCGATGAGGCAAGGGAGGGGGAACAGAGGGAAGACAGACAACGAACTTACTTGGCCAAGTGTCATTCAGATCTCGCAAGTGCATGGGAAGAGGGAAGGGGAAAGTGCAAGGGGGTACGGGGAAGGGGACAGTGCAAAACAAGGGATAATAGAATAAATAACAAAATAAAGTACGGCCAGTAGGTGGCAAGTGCAAGGGAGAAGGGTAAGTGCAGGTATCAGGTGTCAAATGATTGTGGTAGGACTGTAGGGATACAGAGAACAGTCCACAAGTGCGGGGGTATCCAGGAGGGCAGTGCAGGTGTGTGGCTGGCGGGGAAGGGACTGGGCCTGCGATCAGACGGTGGCCAGGTAGACCAGTCCAGCATCACTATAAGCCAGGAAATCAGCAGGGGAGAGGAGGAAAAAAATCAGAAGCAAAAAGAAAGGTGTTGAGGTGCTTCCGGAACCAGAGATGGTTCTCCTCAAGTTTCAAGGGGCCAGGGAGGCTGTTCCAGAGGGAGGCCCCGCCCGAACAAAGTGACCTACCACCAACTTGTTTCTTGGAGAAGCGACTGACCCTGAGGGAGTTGGAGGAGGATGAGCGAAGAGCTCGAGAAGGGAGATATTTAGGAAGAGAGAGTTGAAGGTATTGAGACCTGCGGCACCAGAAGGCCTTGTGGACGATGCAGAGGGTTTTGAACTTAATGCTCGCAGCCACCGGGAGCCAGTGCAGAGATTTCAGTCCTGGAAAGATACGCTCGCTGTGCTTGAGGCCAAGGACAAGTCTCGTAGTACTGTTTTGGATGAGCTGCAGAGAACAGAGAGTAGAAGCAGGCAGATTTAGAAAGAGGCTGTTGCAGTAGTCCAGCTTGGAGAGAACCAGAGTTCTGGAGACAGTGAGCTTCTGGGGGAAGGACAGGAAAGGAAGAATACCTCTGAGGAGGTGCAGCTGGTAGTGTGACTTCTTAGAGCTATCACAGATGTGAGGAGAGAAGGAGAGTGTGGAGTGAAGATGACCCTGAGGATTTTAGGCTCACAGGTGGGAGCAGGGAGAGGGCCAAGAGAGGCCGGCCAGAGAGTGACGGTATAGGAGGGTGTGAGTGTGCAGATGAGGAGAATCTCAGTCTTGCTGGCATTCAGGCAGAGATCGTTGGCGGCACACCACTCCTGGATGGCTGACAGGCAGTGAGAGATGAGAGAGGGAGAAGAGGTGGCTGAGGGTAGCCTAAAAATGAGCTGAGTGTCATCTGCATAGCACTGGAAGTTGGGGCAGAGTGTGAGGTTAGACCGCTGGGGAACACCTCAGGTAGAGATAGAGATGGAGGAGAGGAAGGACCCAAGTTGAACCTGGGAGAGTCGATCGGAGAGAAAAGAAGTCAGACCCGCAAATATAGATTTAACAGTGGCGGAGACAAGCATGCTCTCTGCGGTCTCCGCAGCATATTTGCTCAACATTTGAGGAGGCGTCACCCCAGCACACCCGTGATTGCCTATTACTCAGAAAGCAAAAATCCAATTTGTATCCTTTCTGGAGCACCCGCCAATGGTAGACAGTTTGTCCAATAAGCGCTTGGGGTCAAGCAGATCCAAAGAGGCCGAGAGATCTAAGAGTATGAGTAGCCCAGACCCACTTTCTTCCACCCCTCAAGCATGTGTGTTTGGAGATCTAATAAGGCACTTTGCGTTCCAGGGTGAGCTCGAAAAACAGATAGTTTTGAATTGAAAATACCAGAGTCTTCAAGATGTTGATGTTGTTATTTTAAAAATAGAGTATTTGTCATGGGGTGCAAGTTGTTTGGATCTCGTACATTCATGTCAGATTTATTTTAGCAGAGGTGTAACAGCAACCTGTTTGATGTTATCTGGGACATAGCCCTGATTAAAAGAGGCATTTACAAAGCATACCACAAAAGGAACAATGACTGTGGGATTACATAGGATTTTAAGGTGAAGGATCTCACCTGGACAAGAGGTAGGATGCATGTATTTAAGAAATGTCCAAATCTCTTCTTCAGTTATTTGCTTAAAGAACAATCCTGAATCGCCTTTACTTCCCGAAATCTGGATTTCCGATAAGTGTCATAATCAGGGAGTTAGACATTCTGTCGTGGGCAAGAGTGATTGTATTAGCACAAGTATGTTGCACCATACTTCAATCCTCACTAGGTGAATTGAAGGATTGGGGATGGGGCAGAGGTTTCTCAAGACATTTGTAAATCTCAAATTATTTCTTATTGTTTTTTGCTTCAAACTCAATTCCATCATTGCAGAAATTCCTTTTTGCCTCATACGTATGATTTCTATAGGCCTTTTGTTTCCAAGTTGCCTTCTTCTCATTAGTTTGATTTTTCACCCAAATCCTTTCTGCCTGCCTTTTTTCATTTTAAAGTGACCAGGGTGGAGGTGAATCAAGACTGTTGGAATATATTATCTATGACAGTGTTTGATTTTAGGGGAGCCACTCTGTCCAAAACCAACCACCCTCTTTTTCTCTGCACTTGGATGTTCTGAATGTGACAAGGCCTAATAGGACCGCTGTTCGTTGTTTTCTTATTTATTAATTGTCACGTCCATGTTTTATTTGCTCCCTTGTTCCTTTCCCTTTGTTGAACTCGTAGTGACAACGGTACCAGCAAGTTTACCGGTACCGTTGTTACCGGACCGGCAAACTTATAATGAGGCCCATTGTGCTTTCAGTACATTGTTTTCAGTGGAACAATTTTAGATAACTTCATATAGTTATATTTTAGGAAAGTTGATATTAGCATACTTTGCTATCTATAAGTTTGTACTATAACAGAAGACATAGGTTAGACTCTTTTGTGTTTAAGCCATACAATTCGGGAATTTTCCTGGTGTATGGAAGAAGTTGCATCATAGGTTGGGTGCTGTCCCTCAGGTGAGCAGATGTCTTCATGGAGTTGAAAGGCACCATCCAGGCATTTCTTGCTTTAAATTTTGACATTCCACATTTTTCCTAACAGAAGAGGTTAATATCCTATTTAGGAAGGGGATAATAATTAGTGATAATAAATAATACCTTGAGGAGAATGAAGAGGAATAACATGTCCTGAAAAATATAAAAAAATCGAATACCAACATACTTTGGACACAGGATAATCAGGACATTTGAGGAGGCGTCACCCCAGCACACCCGTGATTGCCTATTACTCAGAAAGCAAAAAATCCAGTTTGTAACCTTTCTGGAGCACCCGCCAATGGTAGACAGTTTGTCCAATAAGCGCTTAGAAATGTTTTGCCCTTGCAGGTAGATAGATCTTTTTACTAAACAGATGTTTTCCAATTCTATTTTCACCAAAACATTCTTCCACTCTGTCCAAACTTGCTTTTAGAACTTTTGTTGTTTTAGCAATGCTTTTAGTTGAAATTGAAGGTTTTGGATGCTTGGTTTTGATATGTTTTCAAGCAAGTAAAGTGTATTGGATTCAAAGATGGATAATACAAAATGGTTATCTTAATCGCATCATACTTGCCAACATAACCTTTTCCAATCTGTAGGTGCTTATACGATGATGGTTGTTTCTATGCATTCTGGGACTTGTAGTTCAAGTATTATAATGGGAAACTTGGAACTACAAGTCGCATAATGCAAAGAAACAAACAGGACGGTATATGCACCTACATATTGGAATGGTTCATGTAGGCAAGAATGTAGCATGAAGCAGAGGAATCATCATGTTGGTAGTACATTTCAGGTAGACATCATCGGGAATGTCTTGCTGATTTGGCAGGGGGTAGGTGAGTGAACATATACGAGTGAAAACTGAAGAAACCAGCCATTGGAAGCAGGGTCGGACTGGGATAAGAAATAGGCCTGATCACCACCAAAAAAGTAGCCCACCCCTCGCCTGAAAAACGTTTCCCACCCCTCGCCTCACGACCCTTGACCTATGATGACATCACCAGCAGTGAAGTCCTTTGACCACACCCCAAAGTGACATCCCGGGAAGCGATGAAAGACAACCTTTCACCTCTTGACAAAACAGGAAATGGCATCAAATAGCATTGTTCCTAAGTACACTAAATTACTGCTAATCCAAGCAGACGCCCAAGGCCAAATAATAATATGTTATTGTATAGCATTTACGCTTAAGCTCTTTTTTATAGTACACATATGCATACAATACCACCCAACCTCTGTTGGTACTCATTTATCGACCTAAGAAGGATAAAAGGCTTTTTGAAAATAAACATTTAAAAAAAATAATAATAATAATTATTCAAGAACTAAATCTGTGGGGGGAAAACAATGTGTGCTTCAAATAGGATTCAGGAAAGGCATGGAGTCTAGTGGGAACGCCAGGGGTGTTAATCTTTTATAGGCCTAGGCAATGTAAAAAAAATATACTTACATTGTATGCCTCTTTTCTTTATTTGGAAGAGGCCTTCAACAAAGTAGATAGAAGAGAGCATTGTATTCGGCAACAAACCGTTAATAATTTAAACAGTATGCTACAAGCAATCACCATCAACAATGATGCATAATGCGAATCCCTGAACTAGCCCTTTAAAGGAGCAAACTGACAACCATACTATATAAAATGTACATTGTTATAAATCACAAAATGTCACATTGCACCTACACAAGTATTGCATTTATTTTTAATAAAAATGGATCCTAAGCAATTTTTTTGTAAATCGATAAGATTGTGCCAAATCAATAAAATACTAAAAATATCCTCAACAGAACCAGACCTGCAGGCGCATTTCCTGTCACCACCCAACCATTTCCCTTAAGTACCAGAACATGTAAGCAATTAATACAACTCTTCTACCCTATACAACTTCAATAGTTCCTATATTACTACTATCTACTAACAGAGCACGCATTAAAACCAACCTCATGGCCATAGTGTTGTGTAAATTCATAATGCTATTGCATACCAGCGGCAATGTTCAAGTTAGATCTACAGCTTACATTCATAAGATCACTGAATTGTGTTAAAAGGGCATGGAATTGTTCAGCCTCAGTTTGACCAGATACATTTAACATGGCTTACATATATGAATGGCAAAACACGGTATGATATAACTCTGATAGGCCTACTATGTTTTGTAAATTCAGAATTACAAACCCTTTGGAAATGAATAAACACACGTCCTGGTGTCCTTGTCTTTCAATCCACTCTAAAAGGAAACAAAAATGTGGGTGTCAGTTGGCCGGCTATTATGCTTTTTTTGTCACAATTGGACTTGCATTGGCACAGAATGCATGTGGTAGCATTTTCACCATATGCCTATGAGAAGTGTGGGATTTTTGATATATAGACCCTTGTGGTGAACCAGAAAAATGTCTTGGACAATTCAAGGTAATTTTCAAGGAGTTTAGTCCAGAAAAAAGAACCAAAATGCCTAACTAGACCTATCGCTATGAAGGGTGTTCCCTACCTAACAAATCAAAAGCTAACGGTGTGCTTTAAAGTCCAAACCCTAACCATCTAACGGCCCTAAAACTTTAGAAAAACGTCAAACTAAAAGGGAAATGGGAGGCTTTGTACAATAGCCTCAGCAGCACATCTGCCTGGCCCAATGTCTATTTGGTTTGCTCTTGGATTTCAAATTTCCTTTTTCACAGCAGGCTATTTTTCCCAGACTATGGGCCTCATTAGAAGTGTGGCAGTCTGGTAATAATGTGATGGCAATTCTGATTATTGGCATTGTTTCTGTATGAGACCACTATGATAGGGAATGACGGTAGCAACGGCACTAGTAACAGTGTCCATCAGTAGCACAGTTAACTGAAACAAAGAGACATTCTGTAAGCCGTGCCAGAAACACTGCCATCACAGAAACAAGGCGGCATCACGACAGCTGTATTCCCGGAAACACTGGCACAAAAATGCTGGTGCCACTGGTAAAATTGTGCTGGAAAGGCCTGCACCATTGAGCCGGCCGTAACAAGGCCCAGGTGTGGAGGAACAGGTCACAGGTGCACCCAATGCACCTAGCTGCACACAATGAGCAATAGGACTACTGAAAAGGACCACACGCACTTGCCAACACAACCATGCTGCCTCTCGTAGCAGTAGTTATGGGCCTGGTGCTGCTGCATGCTGGAGCTGCATCAGTGACAACAGGATGACAGGCAGTGGAGGAGGAGGAGGAGGAGGAGGATGAGAAGGAGAATGCATATGAACAGTGGCATGCTAATGGTGCACGCAGGCGTGCACCAATACCCCGCACAAGGGCCACACCATGTGTCCTGACTGACAGCCAGATCCATCCCCTGTACCACCTGAACAGGGAGACTATCCTTAAACTCATGGAGCTCCTCCAGGATGACATCGAGAGCATCATAGGCATCAGGACTGACATACCACCCCTGTTGAAGGTGGTGTCAGTGCTGCACTTTCTTGCCATGGTACATTCCAGCAGCTCACAACCAGCATTTTTAACTGTGCTGCTTCAGGTTCTGGATAACCTCCTGCGTCATTTGTCCCAGAACATCGACCATATCAACCACACAGGCACAGGTCAACACCCCCAAGGTCTGAATCAATGCACTTGTGGGCATGCCTAATGTATTGGGAGCATTGGACTGGACACATGTAGAGCTTGTGGCTGCCCACGCCACAGATGTGAATAGGAACCATAGGCAGTACCACTCATTGAGTGTGCCGGTCGTCTGTGATGCAGACCTAAAAATCATCTACTGCTTCGCCCGCTTCCTGGGATCAACCCATGAATCCATGGTCCTGCAGAACAGCACCCTGCCTGTGTGCTTGGTGCGCTATGGGGGATAGCAGACCTAGCTATTGGGTGAGTGAAAGCATTAACACACACACCTAATTGAATGGGAACTGGGGCACGGGGGTGTTCGTTCACTGGCACCAGTACATGCCCCATAGCCACCATGCCAATGCAGGGAAGCAATCAGCATTTAAAAGAGGCTGGCCATGACTGGCATCTACCACATGCGTCAACAAATGGATACACCATCACAATCTGAGCATGGATCGACGGACACATGCAACGCACTGCAGGTACAAGAATGCCACACTGCTATGTCAACGTAAAAAAAGCATATCCCGACTCTAGCCCCACCCACCTCCATCAACCCATCCTTAGGAGACAGACCCTACACATGGCCTGACCAGCATTGCCTGTCACAGGGTGCATCAACAAGTGAACAAGTTTCCACAAGTGCACCAACACAAATGCATGTGTCACTCACTCACATCCCTAGATGCATGCACTGTCCAGTCACTTGAATCTAATGGCGCTCCCTGTGACCCTTTCCTTGCAGGTGATTCCGGTTATCCTTTACTACCATGAATGATGATCCCTGTAAGAGATCCTCAGATTCAGCAGGAAATAGTATACAATCGCACTCACATCCGAACACGGATGACAATAGAACAGACCTTTGGACTGTTGAAGGCACATTTATGGTGCATTCACTGTTCAGATGTGGCATCAATGCAAACGCCAGTGAATGTGGGGAAGATAGTCCTGGCCTGTGCAATGTTGCACAATATTAGCATCAGGCAGAATCCCCCTGCCCTGAGAAATGGACATGCTGCCAGCAGACGATGATGACGATGGTGACGGGACGCAGCTACAGACTTGCAATAACACCAACACATGGATGTCAGAGATGGCCATGCAGCTCGCCAGGATCTTATTGCAAACTTCGTTTGAGCACCCATACACTGCACAGAACCCATGACACGCACTGCATTTGCTGCAGTGCAATAATAAAGTAGACCACTCCACAAAATGAATGTCCAGATGTGCCATTGCACAACTATATGTATTTAGAAGGAAACAATCATCACAAAATGTGTGAACCACCACCCACTCCCCAACAAACACTCCTCCCCAACCCCTCCCCAGCTAACACTCCCTGCCACCGTCTCACCAACTAACACTGCCCACCACACCTCTCCAATTAACACTGCCCACCACCACCTCCCCAACTAACACTTCCCACCACCCTCTCCCAAACACACCCTCCCCATAAAACCACTAGATTGCAGTTGTGTAACATTAACTTTTGTTCAGGGCCACTTATGTGGCCACTTGTCACAGGACTTGCCCTTTTTTGGGGACCCTTACAGGTGCAGGGAGCAATGCCTTGGGTGGCGCTGTTGGGAGGTGTCACCCAGAGTGATCATAGAGATGGGGTCAGTACCAGTGTATCCCCGCACTCTGGGGTCACTTGCAGGGAAAGGGTGAGTGACTCAGCTAGTGCAGAGATGGCCTCATTCCCCTCTGTGCCAGCAGGACCGTTGTGCAGGTGGAGCGGCCGAGTGCACAGACACAGAGCCAGCTGGTGGCTTCCACACTTTCACGCATCATGCAGCAATCCTCTGGATGTGTGCGAATACTGGGGATCGTTGGTGGATGTGGGTTGTGGAGGTCTGATGGGCTGAAGGTAGGATGATGGTAAGGGGGGGTGTGGTCTGGTGACCCATCAGTGCTGTCCCTGCCCACCTGCACGGCATCATCATCTGTGGACGTGGCAACATATCTGGGAGGCTGGCGTTGGGCAGTGGTCGTCTTGCCGGCCACACAGATGTGTGTCTGCTGCAGTTGGCTGGGCCTCTGTGGGTGTTGGTGCAGTTGCAGGGGCAGCTGGCTGTGACTTTGTGGGTGCTGTTGCAGCTGCAGGGGCTGCTGGCTGTGCCTCAGCGGGTGCTGCTGCAGCAGCAGTGGCAGCAGGCTGTGCCTCCATGTGTGCTGTTGTAGCTGCAAGAACAGCTGCCCTGGTCACAGGGCCTGTAACTTGCACTGGCAGAGCTGGTGTGGCCTTGGCAGTGGTGGCACGATGTGTGGACCTTTCCCTCTGCGTCAGTGGCTAGGACATTCTTGGTCCACAATGATCGTTGTCAGATGAGGTCCCTGTGGTGTGAGAGGGGCATGCTATTATTCCCCTCTGTGACATCCTTTAGCCTTGCAACATGCAGTTTCAACATTGTGAGACATGATGCCTGTGCATGGAGTCATGGCATAAAGGACTGCTTTGTGTTATGGGGGCACATTGCTTGTGGTGAATGCATGCCACCTTGGTCTGGTGTGTGCCTTCTGTTTGTTTTGCTTCTCATGTCGTCACCTTGTGCACATGACCAGTATTCATGTGGCGATATGTTTTTTTTGGATGTTTGGGCGGATCAATGCTTGGGTACCCCCGGGCAACGGACTTGGATTTTTGGTCATTCTATGAGTTTTTTGGTGGCTTGCAGTTGGACATGTCTCCATGTAGTGTGTGCTGCATTTCCCTGTCCACTGTGTATTGTTGTTTTGGTGTGGCACATTGTTCTGAACGCCTTCTGCATGTGTCCCTGCTCCGGCCTCTGCCGCTCCCACTTGCTCGATTCCTTCGAGGTGCACCACACTTTTGCATTTCTCCTCCCATGGCATTACCTTGTTTGGGGAGGCCATCCCACCTCCAGCAGCCATGCATTCCTTCCTGTGGGGTGAGAGCAGGCTGTGGACCCTCAGGTGGGAGTCATCCCCCCGTGTGTGGCAGTCTCTTTGTGTGTGTGGGGCCGGGGCTGACGGCCGACACCTTCTGTGCCACCAACTCCCTGTGGTCACTGGCAAACAGTTACCCTGCATTATCCACTATGGTAATCGTCAATACAGTCAATTTCTACTCTGTGAAACGTGGCTTCCACTGGCACACATCATGGCTGCAGTCAGGATGCTGGTATCACAGTGACTGGATGGCCACAGGACATTGGTGATTAGATCAAGATTGGGTTTTTCAAAATGGCCACAGACAAGCTTCCAGTTCCTGTAATGACGTTGTTTCCAGTCCTTGTGTTTCTGTTGCCAGTCTTTCCATCAGATACTTGCTGGTAACAGTGCCACCAGCATTTGTTATGACGTTGCCACTGAATATACTGGTCAGTGGCAGTGTTTCCGTTATGCCAGTTGCACCGTTACCAGCATGCCGAAATGCACGCTCCTGCAGGTTTGTGATGTGCCGGTGATTCAGTGGTTGCGGTTGCCTGAAACAGTGCCACTGGTTCCATGGAATCACTGGTACATTACCAGAAAACTCGTAATGAGGGCCTATGTATCAATTTAGGGATTTCAAGTTCTCTAGTAAATTAAGAAAATTGTCTCTTGTTGTGAACAGTTCTGCTGCTACAGGAGTTCTTGTGAACAAACAACAGAAACACCACTTCCTGCTTTGAGGAGTTGGGTTTTCTCTAAAGTCCTGTTATTTTCAAAAAGGATATTTTCTTTCAGCCAAGTTGTTTAACATAGGGTGTTGGTCTCCTCTGAGTTCTGTATCTTCTGTTTTTTATCAGCCTTAATTTGCAAAATTAATATCTCTTACTCAATCCTACTTTTGTAGGGTAGTTGAACATTCAATTTTCCCAGGCTTCCATAACCTTGATATCTTTCCCAGCCATTATTCACAATGTTTGTATTTTTATTGGTCCCCCTACCATATGGTATTTACACCCTCAAGTTTCTCATGCTCTCGCAACTTTGATGGCCTTCACAGCACTTACTCACAATATTTGTACCAGGTAACGGTAGGCTCTCTGTTGGTTTTTTTTAGGCTCTCAAAATCTTTTTGGCTTTCCCCAGGGATACTGGTCTCTGTATGAACAATCCAACATGTGCAATGCTTCTGGACTCAGGCTCACTCAAATAATCTGGCATTGGCATCTGTTACCGGCCTACAGGACCACCACAGTTTTTTTGTGGTAAAGCCACCAGATGAGATGGGGGGATTCCCATCTCTGCTCTCACTCTGACCTCGGATCCCTAGTTACGTAAAACACCAACCTTCAGATATTCGTCTCACCGCTTGATTGGCCCTCTACTCTGCCACTGGCTCTGCGGCCCAGAGTGGCTCCACCCCTCCAGGACATCAATGATGCAAAATGGTTCTCCTCTCTCCATAGGAGTTTCCTCTCTTATCAAGTCACAGGAACAATCAGAACAGTGTTCTTCTTTACTGGCCTTCAGCCAATACATGAAAAGAAGGATCTTTTTAAAATATAGTCTTTACAGGAGATATTAACGTTGTTTTCACATGCATGAATGCAATAAAGGTGGCTTGGACTGGGAGTTCCGCTCCCATTGAGGTCCCACTTGCCGAGACCCTAGGGAGGATCTTGCATGACAAGCTCACTTCCTATCCTCAAAGGGGATGCCACCCCATTTGGGAGAAGGGGCAAATTGTCCAGATTCATCAAGCCCCCTCATTAATGCCAGGATTTCCCCCAGTATTCGACTGGGTTTTTCACATAATAATAGGACACTTAATATAATAATGTTGTTCAAGTTTATTTTTAAGAATCTGTTGACTGAAAGGACAATGTCTTTGTCCCAGCTATTGAATAATGAATTCATATATTTTGCCTGGTATATTTTGGGAGTACAGAAAGAACAGCACATGTCCCTGTACTGATGTGTATTCTTCACACAAGCCCTCTCTTGAAATATATGTTATCTAAATATATGTAAAGAAATGATATTTTCCATTTTGTTTAGAAGGGTTAGAACTAGTTGCTATTATTTCTCAGGCTTCAGACTTACAAAGGGATGGTGTGTTCTGAAAAATATATCTTTGTCATTACATTTGTCACAGTTACATTTAGCATTGCTTAAACACATCACACATCTCCCATTCAGGACGGCTGGCCTCCCGGTGATAGGTTTATTATGTAATGGGACTCACTGTTTTTGCTTAGGAAAAGGCTGCTATTGTAGTGACAAAGGGTAGTTTATGATAAAGGCATTTCATACAAACTGCAATTTACAGTATATCAGTTGCTAATGAAGAGTTCTCAGTTTGCTTATATTGTTTGGGGGCCAATGTTTCCATGTGTTTCTCTTTAGTCTTCTTGAAGTAAGTAACTAAGTAAATTGGTCTTGGAATGAATGATTGTCTGTCATTTGTTGTAGACCTTGCTGCATGGGAAAAGCTGAAATCAGTTGTTGTTGCAAACAGTGGTTTGTAGGTAACTGCACAGTGGATCCGGACTTATTGGATTGTTGACACTAGGGGATCTGATGGGTTTGACTGACCACTTCTATTATCATCAACATGTCTACTTAGCTTAAGTGCCTGTTTTTCCCCATAGAAGAATTAATTATGGGCAAATTAATGTTTGCTTTGATTATAACATTTCTCTAATAGCTCATTGCAGAACATTCTCAGACAGAATTTTGAAATTGCTCAATGGTTTCCAGATTTTAACCTGGCTCCTATTTAAGCTTAGCTGAGACATGTTTTGGCAATAGAACACGTTGAAATCCCTAGCATTTACAGATCCAGAACTTCAGACCTTCTTGACTCAGGGTACTTTTTGGGTGTGTTGCATTTCTCAATGGGCATAGATTTGTGTATGGTTATTTATGGTTATAGATCCTGCAGTGCAGATTTTATCTACATTTAATCCATGCAAGTGAGCAGTCAATTGGAAACGATAGAGGAGAGAAGCTCTTTTAGTAAAGGCATCAGCAATGTATGATTCTTTACTTTAAAATCCTTACTATATGCCATCTCCTGATATATATGCTGTCATTTGGTAACTGTCCTACATATTGGTCAGGCATATTTTCATTTCCTCTCTCTTTTACAAGCCATTGCCTTGTAGAGGAGCAGGTAGATGCCTCTCCTCTGGTCCCCACCCCCTTACCACCGTCCTATTGGAGTAGCAGACAAAGAGCTACAATTGTGAACCCATGCATGAATAAATGCAACATTCCTATACCACGCTGTGTGTGTGAAAGACGATATTGTCACAGCACTATGGAACTTGTTGTGGTGAAGATGGAAATGGGTGCAGTCTCTCATGCCATTACGGTATCCTCGTAACGTGTCCAACAGGTCTAGTTGATTCCAAGATGGCCACAGCCATTCTATTTATTATGGTGGATTGCAGAGAGACAATGCGTTGCAACCCTACGGTTGCTGGGTAAGACGCTAGTGGTGCCTTGCTCCCGGCTCTGCTTTCCTGCCCCTCTATTGCCTTGATTCCTGACTCCTCTTGCCTACCGATCTTCCCTCCCTGTTTTCTTCATGTTTTGTTTGTTCTTTCCCATTCGCTCTGGTCATACATTTTTCCCTTTTTCGCTCCTGGCCTTTTTCATATCCTCCTGACTACACTTACCATTTGTTTGCTCTGACTCCTGCATTGTCGTCTTCTTCTATATTGGAACCTACTTTGTTTCTGTTGCTGTTATTTCACCACAACTGCAGACTTAGATTCAACTAGTAGTTTGGTAACGGTGAAACCCAGTGGCAATTTAGACCTCACGCAATACTTTGAAACAGACTACATTCTTCAGCCTACACTTTTTCCCAAAACTGTGGCCTCTTTGTCTAGTATGTACTACTGACAGGCGCTGTGGCTACAGGGGGTGAGAGGGCACCCTTTTCAACCACTGTTAAGGATTTCAATCAGGCGATACAGCCTAGTCTCAGCCTAGTATGCAGCGCACAACCGAAATGCTTATTTTGTGATATATGTATGTTCAATATTTGAGAGATACACCACTCATATCACACACCTTTTCAAATACTCTGGGTCACGATGGACCAGGAATCAGGCTGGTTTGTAAAGGTAATATTTATTTCTTTATTTAAAATTCAAATCAAACATATACTCTTTAATAGGGAGCAGCAATCACCCATGTGGTGACAAAACAGATAGGAATGTGAACAATGCACTTAAATTAACTCTTTAGCAACACAGATGGAAAACACCAGAGAATAGAACACTTTTGGCTTGTTTGGAAAGATAGAACTTGAGTTAGAACTTCTCCCACCAATAAGCAATTCTACATAGATACAAGGAAGCAGCAGGTAATCTGGAATGAGGAATAAGCAACAGAATTCAAATTCAACCTTCCCCCCCAAACAACAGAGAAAAACAGATTTGAACCTTTGCAATGTGAAAGTGACACTCGGAAATGGCTGAATAAAACAATGAATGTGTGCAAAAATCCTTAAATCAGTACAAATTTCTATGGGAGCAACATTGGAAAGATACTAGCAGTCATAAGCATTAGTTTGAGCAAAAGTAAACAATTCGAATTTGAATGGAAGGTTTAAAATAATTTAGAATAAAAAAAATGTGTAAAACTTTGCAAAAATGTTGATTCCTGCCTATAATTAACCAAACGGTTTATAATAAAAACAGGTGAAATTCACTGGGGTTTTTGGGTTAGGGTGTAGTTATAGGTCTTAGGTATAAACAAGAATTGAAATTAGGTCTCTAGCTTTTTAACTGAGGGACATATGCAATGTAGAATAAGAGGCGTTTTTAGAAAAATCGGTTAGAAAAACAGAAAAGAAACTCAGTTTGGACAAGAATAGTTTTACTCTAGGTTTTACTCTATACTAGAGCATTCTGGCTAGAATACCAAAGAGGGAAACAGTAAGCTCTAGAGTTGATTCGTGACTTCAACCCTAGATCTCCAGCGCCCGCCCTTGCGGAACCAGTCGGATCAATCAAAATAAGATTGATAGGTTAGGATTTACACAAGATAAACTTGACTAAAGAAATGGTGCTTAGCAAAATAAATCAAGGACAGGATTGCAATAAGGATTCTGACAATGTTACAAGTTATTAAGGTAAGGATAGAATGGTTAAGAGATTGGGATAGGAAAAGGCAAGGCAAGGTATGCTATAGTTTATTTGATTCCTATTAATACTTACAGTCCACTTTAATTTAGGATTTTGGACCGTCAAGGGTTCTGGATCACAAAACGGATCTGGTCTAACACAGGACACTCGGACAAAATCAGTTAATTTATCCCACACCACAAGGAAACCTCTGCATCCTTTAAGGGGCAGTCTAAAGGGAAGAAGATCGCCAAGATGACCAGGAAGATGGGTGAGTTTGATTCCGACACCGAGCATTGTGAGAGATATGCACTCCAGCAGCCATTCTGAATAAACCCTCACATAGAGGCAGAAGAAGGATACTACTAGGAAGGATATCCACTACCAAGATGACAGAATGAGGCTATGAGTAATATGGAAGAACTCCAAATAAAGTCTGATGACAACAGAATGATGTCATAAAGATGATGTATGAAACTATTCCGAAACGATATGAAAACACTTAAAACTGACAATGAAACACTAAGAGAAACATGTTCCTAAAGACAAAGTAATCATGAATATAAGAAGATTAAGTAACGTGTTGACCAATACATGTAAATAAGCTGTAATGCAAGGAAGAAAAGGTACATATAAGGTTGCTAAAAAGTGGTATATACACAATGTTTAAGGCGTCCATTGGAAGAAAACAGATGATGGCCTCTGTTAAGAATGAACCCTGCAACCTCAAAACACAGGCCTAGGATTGCAAATTAAAGAACTGATGAAGAGCTGTTTTTGTGTGGAGAATAAGGGAGTACCTTGGCCTGGGATCAAGAAGGCTATTTTGAGAAATAGGTGCAAGGCACAAAGGGAGTCGAATGAACAGAGCACGTGGTGCATAAGATTAGAAGAGACAAGGACATCTGCAACTGCCAAGTGTTGGACAATCACAAGGGCAAAAACCTACGTGAGGTTGAATGAGCGGGTCTCTAAAGGCCAGAAAGGGTAATGGCACCCTGTTCAATAAAATCAAATAGTCAATCATGGTCTTCTAACACGTAATTCAGAAGTCGGAAACAAGGGTTATTCATTAAAATCTCAGAGGGAGATAGCAGTCTGCTCATACTCTCTTGAATATTCCAGGACAGTGAGCAGACTACAACCCGTCTAACTATAGGCCGATAACAACTGTACCCTTCTTACTAAAGATACTAGATACAGCAGCCTACCTGCAAATACAGGCTTATCTAGAAATAAACAATCTTTTGGGACTAAGGCAATCAGGCTTCCGACCTAGACATGGCACAGAAACTGCCCTAATAGATCTCACTACTCAGATTCAAATTTTAAAAGACAATGGCAAACTAGCACTGCTCTTATTGCTTGATCTGTCAGCAGCTTTTGACTTGGTCAACCACCAAACGCTTTGCCACCACCTGAAATCTGCAGCTCACTTTTCCGACGCAGCCACTGCCTGGATCAGCTCCTTCTTGGCTAACAGAACCATGAGGGTCTTTTCTCCTACTGACTCGGCTGAACCCTCACCAGTCCCGTGTGGTGTCCCGCAAGGCTCTTGCGTGTCCCCAACGCTCTATAATGTATTTACAAAGCCCCTTTTCAATATCCTTGACTATCTGGGTGTCACGTATACTAATTATGCAGATGACACCCAGATACTCATTCCTATCTCTGGCGACTATGAAACTGATAGCAAAACCCTCAATGAAATATACGCAGTAATACAAGCGTGGATGCACACCATGGACTTTGTCTCAATGACGAAAAAACTGAGTTGATTATCCTTGGTACTCACGCTAAACTAAAAAAACTAAATACTGCTTTCAAATCGTTCACTATCAATGGTAACCCCATCCCTGTCTCTAATAATACTAAAACCCTTGATATCTACCTCGATGCTACATTATCCTTCACCAAACAAACCAATGCAGTAGCGTCTTCAGCCGCCTACACATGTAAACTTATTACCGCATGTAGGCCGTTTATCTCCACTCCCAACTGGATTACTCTTGCTAGAACGTTAGTCTTGTCCAAAGTAGATTATTGTAATGCCCTCTACTTAGGCACTAGCCGCAAAAATATTCACAAACTACAAGTAACTCAAAATAACGCCATTAGGCAGCCCTCAACATCCCTAAGAAGTCACATATCTCTGAGACTAGACGTAATCTACATTGGCTCCCTATAGAGCACCGAATATCCCTCAAAGCTCTTGCCCTTACCCACAAAGCCAGGGCTAACCTCGCACCACCCTACATCTCTAACCAACTTACCCCCCACCCATCTACAATACCACTTAGAACAGCTCAAGTTAACACTATGGCCCTCATTACAACTCAGGCGGTAAGGGGTTTACGGCGCCGTAAACAGCGCCGACCCTTACCGCCTGAGTACGAGGTCCCTTAGCGCCATGGCGGATTTAACACCTGCTTTTAGCAGGTGTTAAAATCCATGGCGCTAAGGGACCATGGAGTTAATTACGCCACCGTAATTTACGGTGGCGTAATTAACGCCTTCCCCACTCCCATTATGCCCTATGGGGCAAAAATGGGAATGGGGAAGGGTAAATGGGGATTGGGGACTTACCGCCCCGCCAAGGTCGGAATGGGGCGGTAAGTCCGCCAACCACCATGGCGTAAACGTAGTTTACGCCATGGTGGTAAAGTCACGGCCCAGGCGGTAACTTACCGCCTGGGTCGTAATGAGGCCCTATGTCTATACCAAGATTCAAACTCCATAATTCGGGAGGAGTTAGTTTCCCTGTACAAGCCTCAAAGCTATGGAACACTCTATCTGTTCCAATCAGGTCTGTAACCTCCTTCAACCTATTTAAACGCAACACCAAACGTTGGCTTCATGACCTGGACACATTGACAGTTTAACATCTTAGAGCTTAGATTTACTGCCTACCAACTGTACATATTGTAAATAATATTACTATCTGTCTCACCTTCGGCCCACCGCCTTAATTGCAACATGTATGCTTGTACCTGTAATACCAATGTATGTATTTATTTGTAACCACAACTATTGTAACTGTTGCCTACTGCTTGCTAATGTAACTGTACTCTTATGTAACATGATCAAAAAACGTATGCGCCCGTATGCCCCTGGGCCTAGTTGCGCTTTATAAATAAACCAAATACAAATACAAATATGAGGTCAACTACAAACAAAAGGCCTTGGCTAAGGATCAGGTTGATGACATACAAAGGACTAATTGGGAAAACAAGAAATAAATTGACGCATTTCAAGCACCTAAGTTTCATTTCTACTCACGTGCTGCTAAACAAGCCAAAAGTCCAAGGTTGGATGGGGTTGCCAACCAATCATAAAGCCTGACATGCACTTTTACATTCAATGTTGCATTTACCAACCAACTGCCATAGTCGCTGCTGTAACATTATATCACATATCTAGATGTAGCTCATGCGTGTCCTACAGACCAGGGGCTGCCAATGAGATAGTAACCCATAAATGATTCTAGTAGACATGTTCCCGTAATCCAATCCCTCCCGTTAATCGGTTTTGCAAATGTCACATAGGATGATGTCATAAATAATTTATGTAAAAGTAAATAAACTCTGTATAAATCAGATAAGGTGTGAATATGCAGAGATTAAAGCAGTATTTTACCATATTCCTTGGGTTGGTCCAGTTATTTGATCATAGGTATTTAGGGGCCGATTCATTGAACAAATGTGTGCCGAAAAAAGAGGCGCAAGCTGGCGCAAGCAGGCGCAAGTGTGAAAAAGGAAGCACATGTGCACTAGTGCGATTCATGGAAGTCCCTGCGCGTGTTTTTCTCAGGATGTGCGCCAAACCCGTGCGTGACGCACACGTCATTGCAACATCCCGAACGCTGTGCGCGACGCACACAGGGAAAGCGCACAACATCCGCGCACATGCCAAAAAGGGGGCGGGACACGGGGCGTAACGCATGGAATGGGGAACAACGCGTGTAAAAGAAGGATTAACAGGGGAAGTACTGCAGGGAAATACACGGAACGCCCACACGCACACAAACAACTAGTATTCATGGATTTGAATACGGGAAACAAGCGCACGCTAAAAGACGCGCACAGGCGTCAACATGTCCGCTACAGGAAGGCAGACATAAGCGTCCCCGCGCACAGTATAAAAGCGCGCACAAACAACAAACACGTACATACCGCTACGATGAATGCCCCATTTGTCGCAGCACTGATCGTGGGACACCCCAGGAGGAGGAGAATAGCCAGGGCCCGCATTTTTTCCCCCGGACAAGCCCTTTTGGGATGCCTGATGACCAGGTGTACGGCAGGTACAGGTTTCCACCTCGTTTCATCCTAGACCCGGTCAGGGAGTGGGAAGATGACCTTAGATCACCCACCCTCTGCTCCCAAGAATTGAGCCCCTTGGAGAAGGTGAGAAGGTGCTCAATGTCCTGCGTTTTTTGGCCACTGGGTCATTTCAGCGGACTACTGCCATAGTGGGGGGGGGGGTCTCACAGGCCACGCAGTCACGCTGCCTACACCAGGTTTTGGCAATCATGACTGCGTGCCCCTCAGTCCGCAGGCATATATACATGCCCAGAACACCCACAGAAAGGCAGGCCGTCGTCCTGGACTTTTACAGGGTGGCACACTTCCCCAAAGTGCTTGGTGCCATAGATTGCACCCATGTGGCCCTACGTCCAGCTAGGGCCACTGAGCACATCTACCGAAACAGCAAGCACTGGAATTCCATCAACGTACAGGTGGTATGCGATGCCAAGGGAATTATCACCTCTGTCTATGCAAACTATCCTGGCTCCACCCATGACAGTTTCATATCAGAATGTCCGCCCTGAGCCGGGCCCTGGAAGCTGGCCAGTATGGCGACACATGGCTCCTAGGAGAGTACAAATGACCGTGCACATGCATGCATGTCACACACAGACAAATACACAAACCCCAATAATCACAACCGTTATCACCTCTCCAGGGGACAGTGCCTACCCTCTGAGCAACCACATGATGACGCCAATCCGGAACCCCACCACACCACCCCAGGTAAGATACAACGCTGCCCATATTGAAACTAGGGCCATAGTGGAGCACACATTCAGAGTGCTCAAGTCACGCTTCCGGTCTCTTGACCACTCTGGCGGCCAGCTACTCTATGCACCCCCAGTAGTGTGCAGGATCATTGTGGCAGCATGTGTCCTGCACAATGTTGCAACACGGCAGGGCGTACCGGTGGACATGGTGGTGCCCCAACATCCTCAACCACAGGCACAGGTGTTGCCCATGGGAGGGGTAAGGGCAAGTGGCGAGGCAGCCCGGACCCAGCTTGTGTCCACATTTTTCACCTGAACTCCCACCCCTGCAGAGTTCACACAGGCCTGGCACATACCAGGCGACAATCGATGATGACAGAAGACAGTCAACTGTCACAACCTTACCACCCTGAGAATGTTGCCATGGAAGTGCCACATTGTGTGCATCCCTAGCTACTCAAACCTAACCAATCCTGTGTGACCAAAAGGTACACATGCAAGGTGTGTATCACACAGTCCTGCAGAACAGGCCATGTCAATCACTGGTATGTCACACTTAGCCACCAAAACCACAACATGACATGGCAAGCAATAGAAAAACGCCAACACAATAACAATAATGTACACATTGACATGTGAAAAATGCAAAGTGGCATCAGACAATGATGCCTGACATGGAATCAGATGAAATGACTGACCAACAACCTCCCACACAAAGCAAGTCATACCCAAATGCATAACAACAGTTGTAGCTTGAACATAACAATGAATGCCTGTTCACATGCACATTGTACACAGCAAAATAAACACTGCATAATACGTGTGCTGTGTCCATCTCCTGCAACACACTGCTCAGCACACAGCATAGTGACCAGTCATTGTGTGTGATGCACACCCTGAGCATCACATGAAAATGACAAACTAAATAAAAAAACAAATCACGCATGTACAGGATCCACAAATGGTCATAGATCATGTGTTGCAGGGACACAGTGGTCCCCAGAAGGCTAACTGGGTGCACATGTGGACATGGAAGGGTGGTTGTACATGTTGTGGATCATAGTGCAGTGTGTGTGTCAGTAGGGACATGCACTCAATACATGCATGTGCAATCAAGTGACCATCAGTGTCCTCATCACATGTGAACATTGCCCATGTGTACACCCCAGCATGTCAAACCACAACTAAACCCTCACACCTGAAAGGAAAACACAACACATGAACAGCCATTGATCAGCAGAATACATCATGTACAAAGGATACCACAATTACAATGTCAGGGTGCCCATCACACTGTGGGGCAAGGTAACTGTCCAACAAAATACCCCCCCTCCCTCACATATCACCATGACCAACTGAACAACTGTGCGTAGGGTATGTAGCCTTCATCCTTGAAGTTCACCTGGCCACAGGATCACCCTCCCCTTTGTCTCCATCTTCCACCTTGCGTGTAAAAAGTGTCCAGCACCCTCAGAGACCACATTGACTTGCAAAAACACCAAATCAAAGAGAACTCAAAGCAGGCCAACACAGAAGACAAGCAAAAAGCCTGCAGGCAGCAAAACAAACCAGAAGAGCCTCCAGTAGATGACTTGAAGTAGCAGTACGTCACAAAGCCCAAGTACTAGCACAATGAAGTGAGACACCCTGCATCAAGTACAAATGTATTATTTATTTATTTATTTATTTATTTATTTACTTATTTATTTATTACATTTATTACTCGCCCAGACCCGGGGGTATCACGGCGAAAGGTTTCAGTTGAATTTTCACATGTTTATACAGTGTTGCAGTTACAGACAAATAATCAAAACATTTATACTGAAATCACGCATAGCGACTTAAGTCAAATTTCATATGCTTAATTACACTGGTTCAAAGTAGCAACTCACAATTTGTTTAAAGGGTAGGCTTGTAGCGTTCTAGTACTGGAGTCGAGTAGGGTTAGTAGGGTTAATATTTATTGAATAGCCAGGTTTTCAGCTCTTTTTTACATTTTAGTAGAGAGTCCTCGTTTTTGATGCTGAGGGGTAGTGCGTTCCAGTGAGATGGGGCTAGGACTTTGAAACTGCATCCTCCCGCTCTACAGTATTTGTATTGAGGAATTCCAGAAGGGCCAGTTTACTAGATCTAAGTTGCCTACAGGAGATCTTTTTCTTGACACTGTTATTGAGGTAGCTGGGTGCTTTGTTAGTGGTGCATTTATGGACAATACTAAGTGTTTTGAAGATGATTCTTGCTTCAATTGGCAGCCAATGATTTTCTCTTCTGATGCTAGATATATGTTCAGATTTCTTGATACCTAATGCCGCTCTGAGGGCTTGGTTCTCTAACAATTGAAGTTTGTTTAGGTTAGTTTTGGAGGTTCCTAGGAAGAGGATGTTACAGTAGTCCAATTTTGTTAGGATCAGGGCTCTAGCCAGGGTGATGCAATTTGTGTGGGTGAGAAATTGGCGAATGAGTGCGATGAGTTTTGCTGTGTAGGTTGTGGATGAGGAGAGGGCAGCTATTTGTTTGTGCATAGAGAGGTTAGCGTCAATATAAACACCAAGAGTTTTAACTTGTTTGAGTACTGGGATCAGTGTGCCGTCAATGTTGATATAGGAGTAGTCAGAGTGGAGGGTGCTTATTCTTTTTTGAGAGCCCACGATGAGGACCTCGGTCTTCTCATCATTGAGGCAGAGGCTGTTTAGAGCCATCCAGTTTTGGATTATTGAGTAGACTTTGTTTATGGTGTAGGTGTCTTGGGTGTAGTCACCTCTAATGGGGATGAGGATCTGGGTGTCATCTGCAAAGTCGGTGTAGATGACACCCATATCGTCAAGAGCCGAGAATAGGAGTTTAGTGCATGCATTATAGAGGGTGGGGGAGAGGCAGGATCCCTGGGGTACTCAAATGGGTACTACTATGGGTTCAGCTGCATGATTGCCGATGGCCACGCAGGATGTGCAGTTTGTTAAAAAAGGATTTGATCCACTGAGTAGCGTTGTTAGAAAAGTTAAAATCTTTTTTTAGAGTGTCACATAGTTTATCATGGTCGACTAGGTCCAGTAGCAATAGGGTGGCAAAATTCCCTGAATCTCTTAAGGAGTCCAGTTAGATTTTCAAATCCAACAGGGCTGTCTCCGTACTGTGGTTAGGCCTGAAGCCAGATTGTCTAGCTCCTAGTAGGTTGTTGTGTTCGTGGTGAGTTTGTATTTGGTTGTAGGCTATTTTATCAATGATTTTGAGTAGAAAGGGGACAGTCGATATAGGCCGGTAGTTCGTGGGCACTAATGGGTCCAGAGTAGGCTTTTTCAATAGCGGGTTGGTGAGGAAGGAGGCATTCACAAAGTTGGTAATTATAGGTGTGAGGGTAGGGGCACATAATTTAATTAAGTGCGCCGGGAAGTTGTCTCCTTTGCAGTTAGACACTTTGAGTTTGGAAATAGTACTGAGTACTGTGTCATGGGAGACTGGTGTGAACTTGAAGAGAGGGGTGGTATCTTCTATGTTCATAGTGATTTGGTTAGACGTGGTGTGCTTGTTAGATAGGAGATTTCTTTTGGAAATGATTTTCTTTTGTAATAGATTGATTTTAGAAGCCAGGGCATCTTGGATGGTGGTGCACCATTCTTTACTTGGTTGGACTGGGTTGATTATGGGGATCAGATTCTCCAAATCTTTGAGTATGGTGAATAGTTCTTTACTATCAGAGGATGCATTGCTGATTCTGCTATAGAGGGCATCTGCTTTATGGGCAATGATAGCTGATTTGTAAGTTTTGTTTGCAGAGTTAAATGCTTCTAAGGCTTCTGGGGTGTGGGTTTTGTTTAGCCGGTGTTCAAGGGATCTTTTAATCCTTGGATGGGAGACTAGGTGCTCGTTAAACCAGAAGGAAGATTTTTAATCTTTGCGTTTTGTTGTGTTAACACAAGGAGCTAGGGTGTCAATTGTGCTGGTGAGACAATTGTGATAAATGTTGGCCAGGGCACAGGGATTTTCAGTATTCATTTTTTTGTTGTTAGGGGTTGGTGGTGGTAGTCCTTGTGGGTGGTTTGGGTCTCTAGTCGTGGTGAACTTCCTATAATGGTAGAGGTGGTGTGGAGACTAGTGCTAGGATGCTTTAGGAGTCGGGATCTGAGTCTTTGAGTTCTTATGATTCCTGTCAGAGTTGTTTGTTTAGTTTGCTTTATTTTGGAGGGGTCTTTACTTGGAGAGCAAATAGTGGTGAAGGTCCGTGATCTAAGTCTATTGAGTCTAAGTGAGCTAACAACCGGGGTGGTCGCTTTAGGTAGATTATTAGTGGCGGGTGAGTTATGTAAGGTGGTTATTTGAGGATTTTGGTTGCCTGAGTGGTCTAATTGATCGTTAATCAGATGGTTCTGTTGGGTAAACGGTTTTGTAGGGGGTTGGAAGGGCGTGGGACAGGGGATGGGGTGGTGCCAAGGGCATGCTACTCTAGAGAGCCTGTTATCATGGATAATAAAGTGGGAGCCTGTGCAGGGTGTATCATATGGTACAGCACAAAATGGCAGCATCATGAGTAATAACCAACCTAACATAGTTTAGATGCAATGCAACTGAGCACCTATGTGCAAGAGAGGGTGGCAATAGCAGGGAATACTGGACAATTAGCAGCAATCTAAATGCAACTGAGCACCTATGTGGTAGGGGGAGTGGCAACAGCAGGACTTGCTAAACATTTTACCGCAGTCTAAAAGCAACTCTGCACCTGTGTGCTAGAAAGGCTGTACCAGCAGGGAATACTGAACAATTAGCAGCAATCTAAATCCAACAAAGGATGTACCCCACAGCATATGTCTGGCAGATTGGCTGGTGGAAGTTAGCATGTACACAGGACGCATGAACAGGCAAGTACTCAATGGCAAAATTGAAGCAGACCAGTGCAAAGGTGGAAATGGGGTGCAGAGGGGGGGTGAGGGGCAAGGGAGCATGCCTACATGGAGTACCCGCATGCAGGCAGAGGACACATGCACGTTAGTCATGCTATGACATAGTCCCAGGGCTGAGAGGAAGGTCACCCCAGGCTACATGTAGAAGGGCCAGTGAGCTGGAACATGGACCGGAGGGGCATCCTGGTGACCAGCATGTGAGTAGGGTGCAATAGTGGTGATGTGGACAGTCTCCGTCCGCTCCACATGTCCACCATCCTGCAGATCAGCCATTCATCAATGAAGCATTGCATTACTTGCACATCAGCACCATGTACACATGACATGTAGTGGCAATCATGCACAACACATCACACATGTCCTCAACAAACACGCAGCAATACTCACTAGACTGGGCATCAAAGTCCGGCATCTCTCCCACTCCTTCGACCGATTCTAGTGGTATGAACTCTGCAACGAGTGACTCGTGCAGAGTGAGGTCTTCCTCCTCAGGTGCAGGCCCACTGCCAGTCACCAGAGTCAAGTTGTAATTTGAGGCACGCTTAGCCTTAGCGCTGCATTTGACGTCATTCCAACGCTTTTTGCACTCTTGCGCCGTGCGCACCTCATGGCCGAATACACTCACATGTTCCGCAACTTGCTTCCAGTGAGTATCATGGTGGGCAGCCGTAGTCTGACAATTAGGCCCCACTAGCATGTCACAGCAGTTGTCCCGCACGTAGTCCACGAGGAAGTCCAGTTCCTGTTTGCAGAAAGACTTCTTCCTCGACATGCAGGAGGTTGTGGCTGTGTGTGGGGTTCCAGACTGTGCTGCAGGTGCAACCTTCCTCCTCTTGGATTGTGGCGCAGACCCTGGCTGGCAAATGCCGCCCTGATCAGTATGGCCAGTGGCACCGGTGGATTGAGCCAAGGGAGTGGCAGGTGGAGGGACGACCAAAGGCCTGACTTGCTTCAGTGGCAGCTGCGTGCCCTCTAATGGACCCTGCGCAGCAACATCCACTGTGGCAGGGTCATTGAAAGTGACTGTCCTGGTTGGCAGACTCACAACTGGGCTGTTGTTGGCTGCATCTGCCCCTGCACTTGCCAACACCCGGCTGGTCGGGGCAGCAGATGACATTAATGCCCCAGGGACACGTGTCTCGGTCAGGGCAGCCCTGTGTGCACCTACGGTTTCCCTCCTGCCCTGTTTGAAATCTTCCAAGGACTCATCAAGTGCCAACGCAGCCTGCAATGGCAGACCCTGAGCCTGGGTGGTGGTGTCCACAGCTGCATCTGCAGCTACCACTACCCTTGGGCTCATGGCAGTCGATGAAACAGACTGCCGGGGCACACGGGCGCCAGTGCCAGATGCAGAAGCTGCATCTCCCGGAACCACAGGGGGTGGTGGCATGACTGCACCGACACATGGTACAACATCGTGCACAAGTGGCGCACCCCTGCCTCTTCCCCCTCTGCGGCCACCCTGGACACCCTGGAGTCCCCCTACTCCGTGGTCACCCGGCCACGTCCCTGACCATGCCCACCATGAGGAGGATGCCCAGCTGAGGCGCCCCTCCCCTTTGGTGGCCTCCCAACCCTGGCACAGATGGAGTAGTGCCGGCACAGATGGAGGAGTGCCAATGGGAGGTGTACACCACAATTGTCCTGGGAAATTGGGGTGAAGGGCGTGGGATGCAAGATGTTAACAGCACCCCTGCACCTGCAAGGTTGTATGTGACACTGGTGATGTAGTGACGGGTCACGCAATGCTCAGGCACCCCAAAACTGCAGTAAAACCGTGCACGCAACCCCTGCAGCCTATGTGCGTGGAATTAATCTCCTGCAGTACGCGGTGGCACCCAGCAAAACGAAAAAAGCGTACGCGTGGGACACGCAGGCTACTATGACCTCGAAAACGGGTGCGATACACAGGGGCACCCGCAGTGGGAAAAATAGCGTGCACGACTAACCGTCAGACTAGCGCGATGATGAAAAACATGCATAGCCAATACCCCTGCCAAAAGAAGAGATATGTCCTTGATCCGCTGTGAAGTTGTGATGGCGCGTGAAACAACACGAAGTAGCAACACACAAGTCGGTCTCTGTGAAAGGAACGTACAGCGATCTGCTGGCCCCGCTCACCTTTAACCCGTGCTGAGGGAAACACCCGCACGTGTCGCGTCACTTACGTGCGTAGGCCCTTTCCTCGGATTACATGCATTTACACGCGGACGTGCAGTTTTGTTCATGCTCTGAAAGACTATGCACACGTCACGAGGGAAACACCTGCGCGGGTAACGTCACAGACGCACTTACGCGCTAAGGGCCTTTCCGCGGATTTCACGCTGACGTGCACTTTTTTCACATGCCAAATCACTCTGTATCAAGCTGGACACGCGAAAACACACGGAAGACCACGCTCCTGCCCAAAAGGCCATTTTCCTGCCCCCGAGAGCCCCAAGCACGCTCCTACCAGCCATCTGCTGCTGCCTGCCTGCTGCCCACGTGCCCTGCTATTTGGTGCCTGCACGTCAGCCATCTGCAGGGGTCCAGTTGCTGTGTCCACCCCTGCTGGAACAGAAGACTCCTGACTGGGATACCATCACTCCACAGCCCAACCCCAGGACCCAGTTGCCGACCCACGCCTGCCTCGGGGGTCGCCATGTCGGGGCAAACAATATCTGAGACCACTGGCGACCCCCAGCCAGAGAGGCAGAGGGCCACCAGCTTCAGTGAGAAGGAAGTTGGTGTCCTGGTGGAGCATGTCCTAGGCATTATGATGCCCTCTTCACACCATCGCGCGCCGAAAAGAAAGGACGGAGGAGGATCTGGATGGACATCGTGGGTGCCATCAATGCGGAGGGGGTGGCACCCCGAGACCTGAGACACGTCCAGAAGCGTTGGAAGGTCTACAAGTCCAGGACCCTCAGGAAGGTCCGGCGCCTCTTAGAGGCAGAGGATGCAGCCGGACGCCGGGGTCAGCTTACCAACCAGCAGATGAGGGTCCTGGAGCGCATTCGTCCAGTGCTTCACCACCAGATCCTCAGGATGCAGGCCCGTCTGGAGTCGAGCGGTAAGTGGCCATGCATTGCTGTGTGAAACAGGGCATGTTGCAGTGTGCTGGTAGTCAGCTACTTGCCTGTATGTGTAACATAGGCCATGTATGGATGTGTGTGAGCCGGGACATTATGGTAGTGCATGTGAGACCAGTGATGCGTGAACCACATGGCCGGTGCATGTGTTCCAATGAGACATGGGGAGCTGCATGCGTAAACCACACATGAATGCATGCCAGTCCCTGTTCTTGGAGATGGGTGGTGGCTGAGAGATGGGTGCTGCTCTCATGTACATGTATGGTGTGCATGTCTGTGTGCCTGAGAAGCGTGTGTGTGACTTTGAAACGCCATGGATGCATGACACATGTCCGTGACGATGTGTAGATTCACTCATGCAGTCTGTTCACCGTTGTATCCACTGTGTCTGTAGTGTACGAGCCATGATGCATGACCCTCCGGTGATGTGTGTGCATGGGGTCAGTGTGAGCCATGATGCATGTGAGTTTGAAGGCAACATTTATGTCCATGGAGGGCCTTGTACATGGATGCTGATGTTGATTGCATGCATCGTGCCTGTTTCTGCATGTGTTTGCGTCCTTGACCCATGTGTTCTGGAGGGACAGGATGGAAGTGACGTTTGACAGTGCCACTCATGTGTTATTCCTTCCTGTCTAGGGGACTATTGTACAGTGCCCTGATGCTTGTGTTCTATGTCTCCCTGTACGCAGCATCGAGTGTAGAAGAGGGTGGAGACGGTGCTGTGGAGCCAAGCGGTGGGGATGCCTCCACCGGGCGGCGAAGCGAGGCCAAGCCACCCTCCCAGGAATTGCCATCATCCGGGAGTGAGGGGACTGGTGCCGCGTCTGCCACTACGGCTGTAGCGGAAGGGCCGGGTGAGCCCCCACAGGGGCTTGCAATGGCAGAAGACAGTGCGGAGACATCCAGGTTGGTGGTCTCCACAGAGGAGGAGGAGCCCGCTACTGAGCCGCACATGGGGCCTGGTGGGGGTAGTACCACTGGTGCAAGTAGTGCAGTCCAGGGCCATGGTCAGGAGGCAGCACAGGTCACCGCAGAGGGGCCTATGCATGTCGCTATCCTTGACCCTGTGACTGCACCACCATGCACCAGCAGGGATGCCCCGTCCCAGGCCCGTCCGCAGGTGGGGGGAGGCCCATGTCATCTGCCTCTCCACTACCTGCGGACGAGGAGTCCCATGACCGTATGGGCTCCATCCTGATTGGTAATGCGTTGCGCACGTGTGACATTCGTGATGACGTGCGTGCTTCCTGGGGGGAGCATGTACGCCATCACTAAGAGCTGCATGGCAACGTGGCACTATTGGGAGGGGCCCTGGTCGGTGGATTCGTACATGTGTCACGCACTCTGGCGGACCTCTCCTCCTCTCTGGAGACTATGGCCAGTCATTCTCCCTGCCGTCTTCTGGCCCACATTCCACCTGGGCCCCCTGTGGACCTGGCCCGACCAACACAGCCAGCTTGGTGGAGATCCCATCCCTGCCACAGTCGGGAGTCGGCGGTCCAGCAAGGGTGGACACGCCAACAACCGGAGACCAGCAGATGCAGGATGTGCAGGCATCATCGGACAGGGCATATGGATATCAGCAGCAGCAGGCTCTAGGTGGGATCCATGATGGCTCGGGGCCATCAACATCAGAGGGGCAGGCATTGGCCAGAGGGCAGGAGAACCCTGGAATGGGAGTGTCTTCTGTGTGGCTGCGGTTGGGCCAGCGTATAGATGCGGAGCGGCGGTGGGCGGAAGAGACACGGCTCACAATGGTCAGGGCGGAGAACTCCATGCGGAGGGCACTGAGGCAGGCCGAGTGCCTCGAGGCTGTTTGCAGGGTGTTGGAGTCCAACATGGCATCATCCCTGCGAACCCTCGGGGCCATGGAAGAGGACCGCCTCCAGGACATTGAGCAGGAGTTCGATGACGCCCTGGCCTGGGACATCGGAAAGTAAGCCGTCAGACTAGCCCGCACCATTGTAAATAATTTGTAGTGTTAGGTTTCATTTTCATTTTCATTTATTTTGGGGTGATTGGCCTATGCCCCACACTTTTGTATATAGTTCTTTTCTTAAGTAGTTTTTTGGATATGTTTCATTTCTTTCGTTTGGCTCATGGACCCTGGATGAACTCGGTGTACATAGTTGAACACTGGGTCATGTGAGGATTTGATTTTATTAATCACCATGGATCAATGTATTTTTCAATTTACGTTTCCTTTGGATTTCATTTGGTGGACCGTGAGATTGGATACATGTTTTTTTTAATTTCATTTCATCGTTTGAAATATGTTTTATGCTTTCATTTCATTTCATTCATTTTGTTCATAATACATTTTTGTTTTTTACTTCCATGTGTGGTATTCGCTCAATGGGTTACTGCATGTGAAAAAGTGGATTTCGAGAATCACTTGCACCCAGTGTGTGTGTGTGGGACATAGTTCACTTTCATTTTTGTGTCATGCAATAGCCATTTCAGTGTGGGGTGGATTGGGGACTTGATTGCCTCCCAAGACTAGGGTGGCGTGCTGTGGGATTTTGGTGCACATGAGGCCCATGATTGTGCATCTTTATGACGTGTTGGGGGGACATGAGTCGCGGCCTGCTGGCAGGTGCCTGTCAATGCCGGGTGGGTGGGGGTGCTGAGGGACATGAGTCGGGGCCTGCTGGCAGGTGCCCGTCAATGCTGGGTGGGTGGGGGTGCTGAGGGACATGAGTCGGGGGCCTGCTGGCAGGTGCCCGTCAAAGCTGGGTGGGTGGGGTGCTGAGGGACATGAGTCGGGGCCTGCTGGCAGGTGCCCGTCAATGCTGGGTGGGTGGGGGTGCTGAGGGACATGAGTCGGGGCATGCTGGCAGGTGCCCGTCAATGTTGGGTGGGTGGGGGTGCTGAGGGACATGAGTCGTTGTGCAAGGTGACATGTGGGCTGGCTGGGGGGCATGCCCATGGTGGATGGGCTACCTGCGGGACATGACCAGAGGTGCAGGGTAGTCCTGCATGGGCTGGGGAGGGGGTCGAGGGCACACCTGGGAGGACCCACACTGGCAATTCACGTGTGTAACACCCCTGCACACCACTGGATACACGTACCCCGCTCGCACAGGGCCAATCGCATGTGAAACTCCCCACGCACCCCAGAAATACACGTACCCCACTCGCACAGACCAATCGCGCGTGAAAGTTCTAGTGCAACTAGTGCAAGGTGACATGTGGGCTGGCTGGTGGGCATGCCCATGGTGGATGGGCTGCTTGCGGGACATGACCAGAGGTGCAGGGTAGTCCTGCATGGGCTGGGGAGGGGATCGAGGGCACAACTGGGAGGACCCACACTGCAATTCACGTGTGTAACACCCCCGCACACCACTGGATACACGTACCCCGCTCGCACAGGGCCAATCGCGTGTGAAAATCCCCGCGCACCCCCGAAATACACGTACCCCGCTCGCACAGGCCAATCGCGCGTGAAAGTTCCCGCACACCCCCAAAATACACGTACCCCATTCGCACAGGCCCAATTGCATGTAAAACTTTCACCACACAGCGGGGTACGTGTATTCGGAGGGGTAAGCGGGAGTTTTACAGACATTTTCATGGTTGGGGGGCTGTATGCTGGTCCACTGGCCTGTGCGCCGTGTACGGGATTTGTGCGCTGTTCATGGTGCAAGGGGCGGGGTTGGGGGCGTAACTGGCACTGCGGCAGGGTTGCTGGGCTAGTCTGCACCACAGCTGGTTATGGATGTTGAAATCCATGAATACGCTGTGCACGGAAATTGATTTTGGCGCACGCGGCTGGCACAGACTGCCGCACGCGCACACTGTGCGCCAGCCGCGTGCGCCACTTGTGCGCTGAATTCTATGAATTACCCCCTTACTGTTCATTCCATCTAGTACATAGAGCATGGTTCAAAGAGCCAGAGCACAGCCTGCCTTGTCGTAACTGCATAGGGCAGGTAAACCTTTAAGTGCTGGATAATTTCTAAACTTTAGGGAGATAAGTACGAAGGAAAACATCTTGAAAAATCTAAATAATGTTGCTGTGATCTTGGTTTTAAGTCAGAAAAACACAGTTGTTATTCTTAGAACCTTACTGGTACATCATTCATGAAGAATATGTTCATCTGCGGACTGCAGATCTGGAAATAAAAATTGGGCGACACAAGGTGAAACACCCAGTTATAGTTGTGACTCCAGAGGGAAACCCATGTCTATTAGGAAATAACCTCCTTTGGACTCAGGCTAACTGGCCAATAAAATTAAAAGAAAACTTCAGCTATGTCAGTTTAAATGGCACATGCCAAATTATTGAACAATGATCTGACCAAATTGAGTTCCATTTGCAAAACAAACAAATTCCTGACATTACTGTAATTGCTGTAGGACAACAAACTGGTGAAGGGAACACCTCTCCATTCCTGAAATCAACCTTCCATCCAGTCTCAAGTGGCATTACACACTGGAAGGAAATACCTTGAAATTGTATACCAATCCACAATTTGAAAATCCAAGTCCTGTAGTAAAAAGTGATGAAAAACCAGCTAAAAGGTTGGCTGAGGTTCAGAAAAAGGGCGAAGAGCTGTTCCCCCCCATTCCGGTAAATGAAGGCGGGAGCCTGTACTCTCCAGAGTAGCCCTGAATAGTGAAGAAAGCTTCATCAGCGAAGCATTATTCAGGAAACTCCCAAAAGACCAGATCACTCCCACTGTTGAGTCGGTTTATCAATTTCAAACACCTTCTGCTTAGCAGTTGTATGCTGATAATGTCTATCTCTGGTAAAAGCATAGAGCATAATTGTTGGGTTGTGCAAGGTGTTACCTCTGCCTTCTACTTAGGCAGTAACATTCTCAACCGATTTGCATTTAATTTGGATCTCATTAATTGTTAAGCCCTGTCCCAACTGGAGGGTAACCTTAAGGGCCTCCCAGTTAGCTCAATTGCTGCCGTAGGAAGATGAAGTTCAAAAGTGGAGAGGCCGCCACCATTCCAGGAGAGCTGTCAGAAGTGAAATGGGTCCACATCAATCATTTAAAAAGTTGTCACCCCAGACACACTTTGCAGCTGATTGATGAGCCAAAGGAAAATCAAACACAGGAACCATCGGAAGAATAAGAAGAAAGGAAAAGAAGAAGCAGAAGGAAGTATTTAGATGTAAAGGTATATCTATCTAACAGGGAGTACTTTTTTTTTTAGTGTTATTGTAAAAATGAAAAAAAAAACAATGGTTTGAAAGTCAAATGGTGTCCTTGCCCTGTTGAGTAATTTGCTTGATGTTATTACCAAAATATGAGACAGAAATAAGAAATATCGTAACTGTAATCATTGTTTGGCTGTTATAAATCTTCCAGGAACGCTGTCATTTAAAAATCCTAAAACCTGTTTTTTATCTATCTTCTATTAGATGCTTAACTCCATTACCGCCTAGCCTCGTGAGGACCCCGCGGGGACCTGGAAAGGGAAGGAAGGAAAGAGGGTGCTGCACCCTCCAAATCAAAGACGGGAGGGAATCCGGGATTGCCGCACCCTGATGAAGGAGAATTCCTTCAAGTGAACCCCACCCTTCTCCACTCTCCCTCTACAAAAAGTCACGGGAGAGCAGGGTGGAAGATTCTGTGGGGGGTACATTTAAGGCCTTTGCTGAAATCCCCTTAAAACAAAAAACGCATGGAAATAATGCGGAAACGGCAGTGCTTTTCTTTCCATGGCGCATATATTTGGCAAGCACTGAACACAAGAATGACACCAAAAGAAGTGCTCTGCATTGCTTTACCTCCATTTGAAATCATCTGAAAATGACCTGCATGCAGGGTGGCACCACATGTGCTGTTCTGTTTTCTGAATACTAAAGCTACACACATGACATCCAAGGCGGCTTTGCAATTTTCTCTTGATTTCATTTTAAAACATCACAAAGTTGTGCCCTGGGATGCTTTACTTCTGCTGAATACCAAGATGTGAGGCAATACATTTCCAGAACAGCTGAAGTACTAGGAAATCACTTGAAAGGCAAAGAATTTGGTTTTCCATGTAAACACGGATTGTGTTTTCTTTTTCTATAAACCTTTGCACACAAACTGCAGTAAATGAAAGAAATAATGCAGTGTTTGTTTTTCTCATGTCAATTTCAAAGAAATGCTTGGCGTTATACCTCTCTGTGTCCAGAAACTGACCAGATCTGTAAAAGCACTCCAGAAGGGTAATTAACCAGAAACTGTGTGCTGCAAAAACTGCATTGGTAACCTCAAAATGAACGGAAATAAACACTAGTGTGAATTTATTCTTCTGAAAATCTGGAAATGATGTTTAAAAGTTAACTGATGAATGACAATGTTGCTCGCATAGAAACAGTATTGTATATGTGGGGGGTTTACAGTGAGATAGCAACCTAAAATGTACATTATATTCATTCCCAAAAAGACTTAGTTTCTGTTGAAGGAAAGAATAAAAAGCTGTGAAATCAGCAGAACAGGTTTTGTACAGGCACTTAGTTCAAATGGGAAATTAATTACCTCCACAAGTGAACCAGCCTCCATGGGCACATGAAAAGGCCAAAGTGTGGGAGTTTGCAGCCTCGTCAGACTGGCTGGCATCCCTACCCAAAAGGAACAAAGGACCCAAGGGGAACTAGCATTTCACCAAAAGGTGTGATTTCCTTTGACACCCCTCCCCAGCCCAAATGCCTGGTTTCAAAGGGTGTCATGGAATCCTTTTGTTCAGACTGACCCAGGGAAAGACAGTTGCTGTGGGGATTTGTAGCACCACCCACATCTGTGACAAATCTACACCATTGACAATAAGGGACAGTTATACTTTAAGAAATGTTTCCCGGAAATCTGAATAAGCAGCAATATGATATTATGACTGTTTTCATGTGATTTTTAAAGAAGCACAATGAGACTAAGCATATGCCCCTAGCACCTGGGAATGCATTTGTGGGTGAAGTATAAATGATACAGACATCACACTTAGTGAACATATGCAAAATAAGGGTGGGCATAGTGTGGGCCATTTGCAGAATTTTAAATATTATGTGTCTCCTAAAAATGGTAAAAGTGTGCCAAAGAGCGATGCAACATCACATAGAGTTTGTGATTGGATTGTCAGATTCCTGGTGAAATATGGAATCTGCATATTTGTTTCTTATGATGGTGACAAGGATGGATTTGAAGTTTTGCTCCATAACTTATTTTTGTAAAAAGTAACTCTTGGGAGACAAAGGAAGTCATAAAATCACATACATAAAACGATGTCAGTTCCCCTGAACCAATCAGCCTTGATAGAGGATGGGACAACATTAGCTTGGCCTATCCCAGCGGAGGGGCAACTCTAGAGTATGTCCGCCCAGATTGTAAAATTCTATGATGTCAATCTGGCTATTTAAGCAGGAGACAGGGGGACACAAGGATATTCAAAGATTTAAAAACTTTCAAAAACAGATCCAGAGGCAGCTGATCCCATCCAGGCAGGACCATCAAGATCCAGACAGAACCACCCCTCCAGATCCAGCCATACCCAAGCATCCAGGGAGAAAGGAGGAAAGACAGCTGATCCCATTTAGGAGAGCCCAGGGACCAGGATTTGCCATGCTGCCCCATCCCACTGTCCACAGTGACCAGACCTTGCCCTGCCCAGCTGTTCCCATCCAGGAGAGGCCAGCTGTCCCAGTGACCAGATCTCTTGACCCCGCTGTCCCAGTGACCAGATACTTGGCCACGCTGTCCAGAAACCTGACTTGCTGCCCATTTACCAAACTCAAGCTTATCTTGTAAGTATCATATCACCCAGTACCCAAAGACTGCATTTCCCACTGTATTACCCTTGCATATTCAAATTGCATACCAAATCCCAAATTGCCAGTATAATCTATTCACCTTTCATTAGAAGAATCTGTATTCGTCCATATCTGTTAGCGTATTCCTTTTCTAATTATTTCAGTTATCTGTGTAAATCCCAAGCACCATTTTAAAATAAATCAATTAATTCCCTATAAATAGATTCACAGTGAGCTGGTTGCAATTCAAACACAACCACCTCAAGACAAGTGCCTTTCTTTAACAATTATAGCCGTTAAAATATAGTCTCAGTAGAACTAGACATTGTTCTAACAAAACCAAATGTTCCCGTCTATTTTGCTTTTCTTTAAAATCCGACTTGTATTTCCCATAGAAAAACCTACACTATCATCCTATAAAGAGTCATCCCTTCCCTTTAGAATCCTATCTGTTCTGTGCCTTTTTTTCCCATGCCAAAACCAATTTCCGATTTTGACTGCTAAAACCATTTGCTTAGCTGTTTGTCATTTTAAAGCCTGTGTAAAATAAGAAATTGCAATTCTGCCACGTGTGTTTTCCTATGTAGTATTTTCATGTTGCTTTAGTGCCCTGCTCAGTGGTCTGTACGCTTCCTTGACTCTTAAGTATCACCACACAAATTTCTGTCCTAGCTTTCCCACTGCAATTGTAAACTGACATACAAGTAACCAGTAAAATCTGAGTATGCCATGTTTCTCCTTTTGAAGGTTTTCAATTAGTTTCTGGCCTCCCATCCTGGGGTGGCGGGTTGAATTTAAAATTCGATTTTTCCTCTTTATATGGACTCCTTGCCACTAGTTTCCATCCACAAAGAATTGCATTAGTAGGTGTTTAGGGAAAGTTTTGCAGGAGGAGTGCATAACCTGTGTGCCATCTGTAATTTTTGAAGAACATTTATTTTGCTTCTGCTTTCTATTAAAGGTTAATGTAGATGATGCTAAGAATTTGAATTAATTGTGTTGTAGGATTTTTGCATTGTATATCCACAGTAGTGGTGACTGCTGTCCTAAATTTTGATTTGCTTGATTTTCTTTGAAATAGGAAAATGTACAAATATGTCATTGTTACACACTGGCCTGGTTCATTGTACATTGCAACACAGGGTATTTGTTAAGGTGGGTGTGAGACAGGTTAGGTGCCTTCTCAAAGTAGAATCCGGGGATAAAAAAAGTTAAAAAGCGTTTTTTGTTTGTGCCACATTCATTGTCAGTGGAAAGAGTCCCTGGCTGGAGTGTGTTGTGTTCTAAAATCTGTTACAGTTTGCATTGTTTAAATACATGTGCTAGGCTGTTTTATTTGTTGGATGCTTGTCTAGGAATGATACCTGTAGATTTTGTGCATTTGACACCTTGGAGATGTCTTCTCTGTTACATTGTATTTGTGGAGTTTCTAAATCCATATATATTCTATTGCTATAGTTGGTCGGGCAAAGAAGAAGCAAGTAGTCCGTCTGTCTATTATTATTTCGTACACGAAGAAGGAGTACTGTAAATAAAATAAAAACATGATTCCTACTGCCAGGCCATGCAAAAAGGACGCGCATACTCATCCTTGGCACTTAAGGGGTTAAGGAAACATCAACACCAGCACTGGTCGGCCGATAATTCTTTTTATTTTTTTTATTTATGTACGTTTTCTTTTTTTGTATTTGGGCGCAAAGCACGTCATCAAATGGTAATGATTTGTTACATAATACCTGGCATTTTGTAGGAACAGGATCGGTGGGCATCTGATACTGGCAAAAGTCTCCGACCCCCCCTTAGGTTGCTGGAGAGTTATATGGGCAGGGACACAAGGTGTGACATGATGTGCACACAACTAAGGCAAACATGACATAATCAGTGCATTCACAAAGTAAAATGCGTGGAAGAGGCTCCTGCAAGCTTGGGGCAAGGGGAGCATAAACACAAATGTTAAAGCAGTGAGTTCTTTTGTGCGGATCATGCTTTGCCTCATTATAAATCTAATAAGACAACATTGAAAAATAACACGTTTCGAAGCACAATTTGCTCTCATTTCAGGTTTCATTGTTAGAGGAAACTGTGTTTAAATAAGACAAATGAGTAGTGAGTTAATAAAAATTATAAAAGTATCCGAGACTGCAGAGTTAGCATTTGCTTAGCCAAAGGTAAAATAGAATTGAATTAATTCCACAAAATGTGATAAAGGAATGCAAAGCTGGTGTCTCAGAAACAAGTTGAAAACAATATAAATGAATTATTTGGCTGAACGGTTAATGAAAGAATGAGGTGTACCTCGTTCAAAAGCAACAGAACGTCTTACTGCTTGCATTAGGTTCAGTGCTCGAGGCGATTCATCTGTCATGGGCATGAAACTGAGACACTAAATGATAGCAGCTACTACGAGGAGAGGATGACTTTTTTCAAAGACCTTTATTAGGAATTTAAAGTAATGTTTGACATTTATTTATTTATTTGTTTATTTATATAGCGCTCCTAACCCTAGGGTATCTGGGTGCAGATGTTAAGAATCATATGTTAAGAATCTTGCAGCTGGTACAGTGTTTCATATTTGTTTTGATAGATGATTATGAATAGCAGTGAACCGATGAGGGTTGTGTGACGGATTCACTGAGAAGATGCTAGGGGATGCGGACCTCGGAGTTCCTGGGGTTTGGAAGTCCTGTATTGTCCCTGGAAAGCTTATTTTGCTTTAACCAGGTACCCACGTATATCATCCAACCTACCTAATTGGACCTCCACTATGTTCTTTTAACTTTGATAATGTTTGATTGTGGTGCTGGATATGTTTGACTAACGAAACATCAGTGTAATCTGACAACATGTGGGGAGAAGGGAGCTGTTGGCATATACCTTCACACCCTTCAGACTCCACCTCTCAATGGAGGTCGATGCGTCACCTGTTCTCCGCACAGTGCTTGTATCCAACAGTTCCGTACTTCACAGCACGCATTATCTCTAGCTCCTTCATCGTGCACGTGGTCTCGTTGGCTGACTTGCAATTCTTAGCATAGTAACAATTTAATTTAGGTATGTTCGGTATTATTAACTTGTGAACAGAAGTTATATCTTTTGGTGGGTTATAGGACGCCCATGCTCATTACAAAACGTGAACACTTTGAATAGTGGCTATTATGCAATTCCCACTGAATGCATTTAGAAGTACTGTTTACGCTGACATTTGGCTCACTTGTTTATCTCTTTCACCTGGGAGAGCTGGAGCACCCAGCTCTGATGCATCTGAATCTGGTAATGGTAAGGCGGTGGCAGTAGGATATGATTTGATATGATATGGCATTTATAATGTGCATATACACAAGTGTTTCAAGGCGCGAGGAGGCAAGGGAGGGGGAACATAGGGAAGACAGACAACGATCTTATTAGGCCAGGTGTCATTCAGATCGTGCAAGTGCAGGGGAAGGGGAGAAAGGAAAGTGCGGGGCTGGAGGGGTGAGGGGAAAGTGCTGTACATGGGATAATTAACATCACTAACATAGAACTTAAAAAACGCCATACTGCACCAGCCTGTCCTACCAGGAATAAGCCAACATTACTGTCGAAGCCCTAATACCCCTCGCACTTCACACTCTCAACATACTTCCGGCCACAGTAGAACTTAACCTATTGGTCAACACCTATAACGACTCCATGGCCAATGCCATCGACACTATCGCCCCATTGAAAATGCGCAAAGGAAAACCTAGAGCGCACTTGAACTCTTGGTACACCCCCGAACTCAAACTACTGAGAAAAAAGAAAGCTAAGCTAGAGACACTGTGGAAAACGGCACCATCTATTGAAAACAAAACCAATTTTACAAATATCTCTTCCTTATACAAAAATGAGATAATACGTACCAAGAAAGAAGCCTACAACATTAGGATAAATCAGGCAGGATCTTGCATTAGAAAACTATTCAATATTCTAAAGGAACTAGCAAACCCAAATCCTCCAGTAGATACGTGCACGAAAGACAAACCTTGGTGCACTAGCATCCAGAATGCCCTTGCCAACAAAATCACAGGGCTCCAAACCAAGATTGAGGACAAACGACAACTCACCTGTAGCAAGTCCACCAGCCCAAGCACACCACCTCCCATTGACACTAAGTTAGGCTTCACATTCAATAAGGTAACTATACCTGAAGTACACAAAATTATAGCCTCTCTAAAACCGTCCATCTGTAAAAGGGACAGCTGCCCTGCCCAGATTATAAAAGACGCAGCCAGAGATCTATCCCCCTCACTAAACTAATAAATCTATCATTTTCCACTAACTCAGTCCCCAGTAATTTGAAACAATCATGGGTTCTCCCACGTATAAAAAAAAACAATCTCTAGACCGGGCTATACCCACCAATTACAGACCCATCACTACAGTCTCATTCCTGCTAAAAATCCTAGACAGAGTTGCTTATCTGCAAATTCAAGATTATCTAGAGACAAATCAACTATTAGAAATACGTCAATCTGGCTTTAGACCTCTACATGGAACAGAAACGGCCCTTGTCGACCTCAAAAGCCAGATTGATGAACTCAAAGATAAAGGCAACGCCGCCATCCTACTCCTTTTAGACCTCTCAGCAGCCTTCGACTTGGTCGACCACAAAATCCTCTGCAACCACCTATCATCAGCAGCTCATTTCTCCTCCTCTGCTGTCATGTGAATACAATCCTTCCTGGCTAATAGAACCATGAGGGTCTTCTCACCTGTAGCGGCAGCTGACCCCATCCCAGTCACATGTGGTGTCCCACAAGGCTCATGTGTTTCGCCCACTTTGTATAATATATTTAAAAAGCCACTCTTCGACAAACTGGACCATCTGGGTGTCACCTACACCAATTATGCAGATGACACCCAGATACTCCTCACCCTCTCAGGTAACTTTAACGCTGACGTCATCCGAATTAACGAAATCTTCACCATCATTCAGGCATGGATAGCCACACATGGCCTCTGCCTGAATGACAAGAAAACTGAACTGCTCCTTGTTGGCTCACCCAATAACCTGTTGAAACTTAGCCCCAACTATAACAGCATCCTCATCAATGGAAATACCATCCCCATTGTTAAAAGCGTGAAAACCCTTGGTGTTTATCTTGATGCTAACACCAACCTTTCAAAACAAATTAACATGACTGCCTCAGCCACTCCCTACACAGGTAAGCTGATTAGGGCCTGCAGACCTTTCCTGTCCCCTAATAGCTGCCTCACACTGGCCAGGGCTCTTATACAATCCAACTGTATTACTGTAACAGTCTATAGCAAGGCGCAAACAAATCCATAATTAATAAACTACAGGTACTCCAAAATAACGCTCTATGAGTTGCTTTAAACATTCCGAGGCAAGAGCACATCTCTACCACTAGAAATTCGTGCAAATGGCTCTCCATACAACAAAAAATCGATCTAAAAACCATCTGTCTCACATACAAAGCCCTGAACCACCTAGCCCCTCCATTTCTCACTAACAACTTTACCCTGAAATCTGCTGTCAGAATCACTAGATCCACTAACACCTTATGCCTAACGGTGCCCAGATTCACTTTAAAAAGAGCTGGAGGATCTAGTTTCATGGTCCTCGCCGCCCAACTCTGGAACACCTTACCATTGAACATCAACTCCA
Source organism: Ambystoma mexicanum (assembly GCF_040938575.1). Lineage (NCBI taxonomy): Eukaryota > Metazoa > Chordata > Amphibia > Caudata > Ambystomatidae > Ambystoma > Ambystoma mexicanum. The sequence continues at coordinate 1,521,571,783 of NC_090937.1, read as the reverse complement.
TCCATACATTTCTATCTTTCAGAAAACATGCCGTTAGATGGCTACTGAATAAAAACGAATGCTTACCACCTTTATCTCTCTTATGTTCAATGATATTGCCTTAAACCTTAAATGTGCTTATTACATACAAACTGTATAAATGTATACCTTGTAAAATGTATATAATGTATCCTGTAAACACTTCCTTTGCAGCCTTTTTACCTCTGGGTCTGCAGCGCTATACAAATAAATAAAACAAACAAACAAACAAACAAGATACAGAACGGCAGGCTGGTGGCAAGTGCAGGGTGGGTGCAGACATACGTGCTCTGGGGGACTGTAGGGATACAGAAAATAGTCCCCAGGTGCAGGGTTGCCAGGGAGGCAGTGCAGGCATGCAACAGGCAGGGCTTGGCCCGAGATGAGGTGTGTGTCCAGGTAACCAGTGCAGTCTCAGTATCAGCCAGGACTTCAGAAGGGGAGAGGGGGAGAAAAAGCAGAAGCAAAGAGGAAGGTTTTAAGGTGCTTCCGGAACCGAAGATGGTTCTACTCAAGTTTAAGGGAGGCAGGGAGGCTGTTCCAGAGGGAGGCCCAGCTGAGGAAAGAGATCTACCACCAACTTGTTGCTTTGAGAAGTGACTGACCCTGAGGGAGTTGGAGGCAGCTGAGCGAAGAGCACAAGAAGAAGATATTTAGGAAGAGAGAATTGAAGATATTGAGGCCATGTGCCCCGGAAGGCCATGTAGGCAATTCAGAGGATTTTGAACTTAATCCTCGCAGCCACTGGGAGCCAATGCAGAGATTTCAGACCTGGAGAGATACAATCCTTGGGCTTGAGGCCAAGGACAAGTCTTGCAGTCCTGTTCTGGATGAGTTGCAGAGGGCGGAGAGTAGAAGCAGGCAGATTTAGAAAGAGGCTGTTGCAATAGTCAAGCCTAAAGAGAACCAGTGCCCTGGAGAAGGTGAGTTTCTGGGGGGAGGAGAGGAAATGAAGAATACCTTTGAGGAGGTGCAGCTGGTAGTATGACTTCTTAGAGGCATCAGAAATGTGAGGAGAGAAGGAGAGTGTGGAGTCGAAGATGACCCCCAAGGTGTTTTGCCTTGCAGGTGGGAGCAGACAGAAGGCCAAGAGGGGCCGGCTAGAGAGTGACAGGAAAGGCGGGAGCAGGTGTGCCGATGAGGAGAATGTCAGTCTTACTGGCATTAAGGCAGAGGTCATTCGTGGCACACCACTCTTGGATAGCAGACAGACAGTCAGAAATGAGGGAAAGAGAAGAGGTGGCAGAGGGTAGTCTGAAAATTAGCTGTGTGTCATCCGCTTAGCACTGAAAATTGGGGCTGAGAGCGTCAATGCGGCGGGCAAGTAGTGGCAGGTATTAGTTGAACAGCTAGGGAGAGAGTTTAGACCCCCGGGGGACACCACAGGTAGAGAAAAAGATAGTGGAGAGGAAGGACCCAAGTTGGACCTGGGAGGGTCGTCAGAGAGGAAAGAAGTCAGCCACGCCAGGGCCTGACCAGTGATACCAAGGTTATTACAGACACGATTGAGCAGGATGGCATGATAAACAGTGTCAAAGGCAGAAGCGAGATCAAGTAGGATAAGGACACAGGGGATGTTAGAGTCAAGGTTGGAGAGCAGGTCTTCACGGATGTTCAGGAGAGCAGTTTCCGTGCTTCTGGCAGCTCTGAAGCCAGACTGCTTGTCATAAAGACAATCAACAGATTCAGTGTGGAGGTCAAGCTGGGAGATGGTCAGTTTCTCCAGGAGCTTGCCCAATAAGGGGGTGATGGAGATTGGGCGATAGTTAGCCGGGCAGGAGGGGTCGGCTGAGGTTTTCTTAAGAAGAGGGTGCACAAGGGAGTGCTTCAGGGTGGATGGGACGACTCCAGTGGCAAAAAGTGGTTGCAGAAGTCAGCCAGGGCAGGAGCCCAGGATGAGTGGGTGGGCCTTCTCGAATTGGCTTTTTTGAGTCTCTGTGATAGGTATGCTGGGGTATGGTTGGTAAGGCATTGATGGTTGATGGAAAGGGTTTTCGACTTAATGTGTTCACAAATCATCAGTCAATGCACCTTTCTTCTGGCAGCTGAGAAGTGCTTATGCTTAGGGAGATGGAGGGCAGCACAGAGGGCATTATTTTGGATGATGTGCAATTTATTGATGTTCTGCTCAGAGGTGCCTGCATATAGAGTGTGCAGAAGTCTGGACTTGACCCTGTGAGGGCTCGTGCAATGGTGAGGCACTTGTTGACAGAGAGGAATGGTCTGCTGCTGTTAATATGTTTGTAGTAGTGTAGGTGGCAGAGGATGCAATGGCGTTAACTTGCCGTGTCATGTCTAAGGTGGAATCGAGGTAGATTCCCAGTGCTTTCACTGCTGATGATACCAGGATTGTGATACCGTCTATCACAAAGGAACGTTAGGCTGGGTCTTGTTTGTTGAATAGGGCTGGGGGGCCAACAAGTAGGATTCCTGTCTTTTTAACATTCAGGCAGAGCAGATTGGAGGTCACCCAGTACTGGATAATATCGTAGATAGTGTTACGTGTGGTGGTGTCATGTATGTGATCTCATGTGAGCGGAGGAGAATTTGTGTGTCATCTGCATAGTTTGTGTATGTAATTTTAAGGGCATCCAAGGAATCGAAGAGAGGTGTGGAAATTGTAGAGTGTAGGGGAGATACAGGAACCTTGTGGTACACCGCAAGCGACTGCAGATGGGGTCTGTAGATGCCCCAGCAACGAATTGAGTGGTCTGTCAGCGAGGAAAGAGGCAATCCATTTGGTTGCCACAGGGGAGAAGTTAGCAGCAGTGGTCAGATGGTGGCAGCAGGTTTTGAGGTCGACAAGATCAAATGAAGCGGATAGGTCTAGTAGAAGTAAGAGGGGCAGCTTGCCGGTATCTATGATATCATTGAGTTGGGTCTTTTAGATCCAGTAGGGCTGATTCAGTTCTTTCTTTGTTCTCTGCAGGAGCCTGTCTGTTGGATGCCAAGGATGTGATTATACTCTAGGTAGTCTTCGATCTGGAGGTAAGCTGCTTGATCCATGCAGTAATGATGGGACAGTAGTTAGTAGGGATGGTGGGGTTGAGCAAAGGCCTCTCAAGTAGGGGTAGTATCCAGGCTTCCTTAAGGCTGGCGTGGATGAAGAGTGAGGCAAAGGAGGTGTTGATGATGGCAGTGATGATTGGGTTGAGGGCCTCTGCGCCGTCTTTGATTAGAGGGGCAGGGCAGATGTCGTCTTTGCAACATGAAGGTTTGAGTCCTTTGATGAGTTGGGCTACTTCCAATTTGGATTGTGGGCGGAATCGAAAGAGGGTGGGCAGGGAGGTGTGTCAGGGTGTGCTGGGTGTGCTGGGATTTGTTGCGGATGGCCATTTGTGTGGGCACGTTTTCTCCTGCAATGAGGCAGTTTTACCAATAAGGTCATCTTATATCTGAATGCACCAAGTGCCGTCTTTGACTACTTAGGAGGTGGTTTAATTGGGAACTCGAGTTTACGCAGGATTGCGAAGAGATCACCCATGTCTGATTTTGCATGAATAATTCTGGTGTTTTATGTGTAAGCTTCAGCGTCATGTGGGGCCTGCTTGTACTTTAGCAATGGTAGTAAAGTGTGATTTGTTGCCATTTTGCTTCAGTGTCTTGTTTCTTCGAATTGGTGCTTGAAGGTTTGGGGTAAACCATGAGCTTTTGTGTGTGAAGCTTTTAGCCTTGCACTGTACTAGTGGAGCAAGTGTCTTTACTGCTTGGGAGATAGTGTTGTTGAAGCGGTTGACAAGCATGGTATGGTTGGTTGAGGGACGGAAAAAGGTTTAATGTCTGGAAGCATTAGGGGAATGTGGTCCTTCTCACGAGAATGTGAGACCAACAAGATAGTGCGGAAGGCATGGCGGCAGTGGTGCTGATGGGGGGGGTTTAGTGGTGATGGTGAAGGGGATGATGTGATGTTTGACCAAAGGCAGTGCGTGTTGGATAGTACCGAAGTGTGACAGTTAAGGTCTGCAAGCCATTCTAATGTGTGGCCTAGGATGTATGCAGGTGTTGATATGCATTGGGAGAAATCAAGAGCACTTAAGGTGTTGGCGAGATATATGCCACCTTTGTCTGCAGTGTCAGTATAGCCTAGGGTGTGATCACCAAGGAGTAGCAGTCTAGTGCTGGGTTTTCCGTCTTTAGTGAGGAGTTGCAGGAGGATTTCTTTGAAGGATGGGTTGGGTACTGGGGGCGATAGATAGGGTATACCGTGACGGTGGCAGTAGTGGATAGGGGCAGTTTAGCGGACAGGATGTCACAATTAGGTGGGAGGCTAGTGTTGAATGCTCTGATGAGGAGAGATTCTTCATAGATCAGAGCTACACTGCTGCCTCTGCTGTCAGATATGATGTTGCAGAGGCTGGTGTAGCCTAGGAGCATGGTTATAGTTAAAGCCAGACAGGCTTCAGCTTGAAGCCATGTTTCAATTATAGAGAGTAAATCTACATAATCAGTGTTGATTGGATCATAAATGTCTGGGGCATGCACAGCAATGGATGTAGCATTGATTAAGGTACATTCCAATTGGTGTGAGTGTATGGCAGTGAGCCGCTGTTGGTGTGGTCTGTGTGGGCTACGGGTTAGCTAGGGGATTGCTTGGGAGGGGGTGGGGGCAGTAGGATGGCTTGGTGACGCAGTTGGGCAGCTAAATAGGGTGGTGAATGAGTGAAGGTGAGTGTTTCTGGTATTGATGGGGCTAGGAGCTGGGTGGTGAGGGAGTCAGTGTGCAGGATGCGAGACAATCGTTTCTGGCAGAACCTAGCCATGGTGGCCGGGTTGTTCAGGGTTTGCTTGAACAGGAGGCAGGGTTGGTAAGGCAAGGTATATTTCCCACAGGTGCAGGTGGGTGTGCCAATGGCAGGAGGAACCTGGTGGGGTAGGTGGTGGTCTGAGAAGGAAGGAGTCTACGAAGAAAGCATGTGGCTGGTGGTGAGATGGTGGTAGAAGTGACATACCTTGAGCCTTCGAGGTGCGCAGAGCTGTACAGGCCCAGACAGGCACAGAAAGGCTACAGTGGCCATAGAAGTTGGCCTTTGATGAGGGCTGGCTCGAGCTGCCAACAGATGCCAGGAGCCAGCCTTTCTAGGCTGAATGGCCAATCAGAGGAGCCAGTGATGGGGGCTCATCTGGATGCTGCACCGCAGCTTTGTAGATCTTATGCGGCAGGGTTTGTGGATTTGGCGGCCATCTTGAGGGGGAGATGGTGCACAGGTTCATCTAGGGGATGTCCTATTCAGCTTCCCCAGTTGACACAAACACCAGCTGGTGTCTCTTCTTTGGGGTCACCATGAGTATGCTTGTTGGACAACGGAAGAGTGGGAGCACGGACAGGCCACAAGGGCCTTAGAAGCATGGCTTTGATAAGGGCCAGCTCCAGCTGCTGGCATTTGTTGGGAGAAGCCAGTCATGGGTGCATGGCTGGATGCTGCACCGCAGCTTTGCAGATCTAGTGTGGCAGGGTTTGTGGTTGCAACTGGTGTTTCTTCTTCGGGGGCACGATGAGTATGCTTGGTGAATGACGGGAGAGTGGAAGGATAGACAGGCCAACAGGTCTGAGAAGTGGGCCTTTGATGAGGGCCGGATCTGCCTGCTGGTATATATCGGGAGCCAGCCTTTTCAGGATGGTTGGCCAATTATAGGAGCCAGTGATGGGGGTTTGGATGCTGCACCGCAGCTTTGTAGATCTGGAGCGCCAGGGTTAGTGGTTGCAGTGGCCATCTTGAGGGCAAACAGTTGCTGTGGTTCATCTAGGGGATGTCCCATTTGACTTCCCTGGTTTATACAAATACCGGCTGGTGTTTCCTTTTTGGGGGCACAATGAGTTAATAAGGAGATGGCCTTCACAAGTAATCACTAAAATGTATCCAGAAGGCAGATACATACTAGTGAAGGGGTGGTGGGAGGGCTCCAAAACTATCCTGTTTTCTATATATGCACCAAACAAAGCCCTGGACATTTATTTAGGCCCTCCTCCTGATCCTGAGGGAGTTTACTGAGGGGAACGTTATATCTGCGGGAGACTTCAATTAGGATTCCATCTTTAGAAAAAAACATCACCACTAAAACAATCAGACAGGTGTAATGTACTGGCCAATGCAGAGTTTCTGAGAGAACTAACCCTAATCGAGCTGTGGAGATTCTTTCATGAAATGGATGAAACTATACACACTACTCCTTTGCACACACAATTTTCTCTGGCATAGACATGATTTTAGCCTTATCGAGCCTCATCCCCTGTATAGATAGGGTGGAGATAGGGCAGAGATATCTCTCTGACCACACACCGGTGGAGGAGGCCATAGTCAAAACCCCTACTCTGGCTCCCATAAAGTGCTATTGGCAGCAGAATGATCTCCTCCTCAAGGACCAAATGATTAACACCCACATGGAAGAAACTCTACAGAACTATTTTGAGGACCACAGTAAAGTGGATTATGGACTGGACATGGTGTGGTATGAAAAATAAGTAGTGGTCAGAGGGGAGTTCATGAAGATGTTGGCAGCCTTCGTGAAAGTCAGGGAATCCCTAAGGGTCTTGCTAGAACAGAATGACATTGAAGCAATACACAAACGCGACCAGTCCACTAAATCAGCTGAGAGCTCAAATAATAAAACAGCAGCTAAAATGCTTATATGCCACCAGATCAGAAAATGAATTGCTGAGAGCAAGACACTCATATTTCACAAGAGGTAACAAAGCAAACAGGTATTTTGGATGGAAATTTGAAAAAGATGAAATCACTAATGTTATAACATGCATTAAAGATGACCAGCAGGCGGACCAATGAGGGGGAGAGGAGTAAATACAATTAAAGGGGCAGTTTGGTCAGAAATGTTATTGTCCCAATCGTCAGGCATGTATTTTAGATCATGAATTGAATGTTATTAAATCAAATTCTAATGCAACGTACCCAGGTTTTTCTCACATTAAGAATTGCGAAAATGAAGCGTCTTGTGCTAATCTTAACTGTTGATCTATCGCCCTAAATTCAAGTGCCCTCCCTGCACTAATTCAGATCACCCGCCACTAATGCTTCCATCACTAGATGCTCACGCCCCATTTGACAATGCCAATGCACGTCTCATGTCAATGTCCTCTCTGCGCAATCTATTGACGTGTCTCCATGGAATTGCAAAGACGCCTCATTCCTTGACAAGTGTAAACAAGCCCTTTCTGATCACACAACATTGGAGTTTATTTTTCCTTTGTGTCAGTGTATTTCATTTCGACCGTCCCTGACTTGTTTTTCTGTTCGGTTCAGCTACCTGCCAAGTACAACACACTGAGAACCAGTACTAATACTGCCTTAAATGAATTAACTCAGTAGTCACTTTTCATTTCTTATATTAAATGTATTTACCAAACCATATTTAAACATGTGTCCTTGTGAACTTTTAAAGTTTGAGCCTATTAATGTTAACTTTTCAAATGTTCTTATGTAACATGGCTGTTTCTTTGCTTCTGTTTCTTTAGCATTCGGTGCTAATGGTAAACCTCTTTTCTTTACTGTATACAAAGAAACAACGTTTTGTATTTACCTCACTGTTGATTCTGTGCTTCTTCGCTATTCAGGAACTATGGCAACAATTCAGCCCTACCTGTATGAGCACGAATATTTAGAAGAGGAAATCCAAAAGTACGCCTCTTTCGGCTTCTTCTCTGCATACATTTCTTGCGCCGGTGGGCGCTAATGTTCCTCCACAGCAGGGTAGGGCTACCTGGACCTTGGAATTGGGTTCTGACTTATCGGAGGGAGATTGGAATTGTATTTGCGCTGGACCTTGCAGATACAAAGTTGACTTGGATCTGAGGGTTACTCAATAATGGGTAGTGCATTACATTTATTGGACGCTTAGAACATGAAACATTTTAAACTTGTGCAAGATGATATATTCTGGTCCTGTTTGAAAATTACTAGCTTTTGGGATGATGTCCTGCAGCATATGGAACTTGTCCTAGATATATCGCTCTCTCATACTCCATTGCAATGTGTGCTGGCTTGGTTTCTGGTAGATATTCGGCTATCTGTTGGCCAGCTCTTATAGAACACTGTTGGTAGCTAAGAAACAGATCCTAAAATCATGGAAGTGTGATGCTAGTCCTTCCATAGATGGCTTTCATAGATGGCTGGCTGCAGGATTTAACCATTCTAAACCCCAAAACCTTCCTCTTTGCTTCTACTTTCTCTCCTCCTCTTCCCTGCTGAAAATGCACTGGTTACAAGGCCACACTTTCTGCTCTCGGGCCCAGGCCCAACCAGTTGCTCATCTGCACTGCCTCCCTGGCAACCCCTGCACCTGGAGGCGGTTTCTGTATCCCTACAGTCCCCCTACCTGCACTTATGCCTGCCCTTACCTTGCACTTGCCACCAGCTGGCCATTTTATTTATTCTTATTTATCCTACTATCCCATGTACTGCACTTTCCCCTCTCCCTTCCCCTTGCACTTTTCCCTTTCCCCCTTCCCATGCTCTATCAAGATCTGAATGACACCTGGCCTAGTAGGATCGTTATCTGTCTTCCCCTGTTCACCCTCCCTTGCATCGTCATGCCTTGAAACACTTGTGTATAGGCGCGTTATAAATGCCATATCATATCATATCATATCAAGTAGAGAAAAAGTGACTCATCAGAGATTAAAACAAGCCGACAAATAATCTGCTATATGGAGTATCACCAATGACTTTCATATCTGAAGAGTTCCCTTTTGTTGATGCATTTATTTATTTATTTATTTATCTCTGTTCCTTCATGCTCTTTCTTTTCTCTCCCCTTCTCTGATAGTATTTTCCTTTTCCTGCCTATTACACAATTTATAAACATTTTGTAAATATAAAGGTATGTTGTCTAAATGATGTTTACTTGTAAAAATGTTGCTGTTTATATCTTCTTCATGTTAAAAATGTCAATAAAAAAAGAAAAAAAGAAAAGAAGAGGTAATCCTTGAAAGAAAAAAAAAAGTCCAGATGATGTGGAATCAGATGAAAGTCATGAGGATCAATCACCGGAGCCTGAATCCAGTCGTATGGAACACGTTTTCCTCTGGTGTGCCTGCCATCATTGCGAGCTTATGCCTACTCTGGTGGAGTACTGCTGTTGCAGTGAAAACTCTAACTGCTTGGCTTACATTGCCGAAGAAGACACTCTACCGCTATGCGTTACCGAGCTGCATGACCACAGGACTACCTGCCTTACAAGATCCGTGTTGCAAATGATGGTGGCCCTTATGCACAAACTGTGAGCTACAGTTTGCCCTTGTAATCGGAGTAATAAGTAAGTTCACGTTATATATGTTGTGTGATTGAGGAATGAGACAGCTAACATAATATGTTGTTCGCCTACATCAAGCAAAACTTAGACATTTCTGTAAATTGAATAAATTAACATTCTAATCTTAAACCAAAGTGTTGATATTTAAATTTATCGTCCGAACAATTACGTTTCTTTCACTTGGAAGTATCTCCCAAACTGTTTTTGCTAAAATATGCATTCACATTTCTATTAGATCCCTACTTTAAGGGGGTCATTTATGGAAATCAGCACACAAGTGGCGCACGAGGCTGGCGCACAATGTGCGCGTGCGGCAGTCTGTGCCAGCGGCGTGCGCCAAAACCCATTTCAGTGCACAGCGTATTCATGGATTTTAACATCCATCACCAGCCGTGGCACAGAGTGGCGCAGCGACCCTGCAGCAGTGCCAGTTATGCCCCCGACCCACCCTGTGCACCATGAACAGCGCACAAATCCAGTACATGGCGCAAAGACCAGTGGACCAGCATACAGCCCGCCAACCACGAAATTGCGTGTAAAACTCCCTGCGCACCCCTCAGAATACACGTACCCATCTCGCTGCTAGCGAAATCGCTTCTAAAACTCCCCGTGCACCCGACAGAATACACATACCCCTCGCGCTAGCAAAATCGTGTGTAAAACTCCCTGTGCATCCCTTGGAATACATGTACATCTCTCATCGCTAGCGAAATCGCGTGTAAAACTCCATGCGCAGTCCTCAGAATACATGTATCCTGCTCCTGCCAGGTAATTGCATGGAAAAAGTCCTCCCTGTCGTGTGGGCTACCTGTGGGGCATGGCCAGGGTGGATGGGCTGCCTGTGGGGAATGGGGAGGGTGGATGGGAAGCCTGCACAAATTTCATGGGTGTGCAGGGATTTTCACATGTGATAGGCCCTGTGCGAGCGGGGTACGTGTATTTCTGGGGGTGCACAGGGAGTTTCACATGCAATAGGCCCTGTGCGAGTGGGGTACGTTTATTTGTGGGGTATGCAGGGATTTTCACACATGATAGGCCCTGTGCGAGTGGGGTATGTGTATTTCGGGGGTGCGTGGGGAGTTTCACATGCAATAGGCCCTGTGCGAGTGGGGTACATGTATTCGTGGCGTACGCAGGGATTTACACACGCAATAAGCCATGTGCGAGTGGGGTACATGTATTCGTGGGGTACGCAGGGATTTACACACGCGATAAGCCCTGTGTCAGTGGGGTACGTGTATTTGGGGGTGCGCGGGTAGTTTCACATGCGATAGTCCCTCTGCGAGCGGGGTACGTGTATTTGTGGGGTATGTGGGGAGTTTCTCAAGTGATTTGGCATCGTGGGACCTCCCGGGTGTGCGGTTTCCCCCCTCCCCATGCCCTGCAGGCAGCCCACACCACAGGGGACTACCCTACAACCCTCACCATGCCCTGCAGGCAGCCCACATGGCACCATGCACTTGTGAGCACACTTGTGAGCACCTGCCACCAGGCCCTGACTCATGTCCCCATGCACCCCCACCCACCCAGCAGTGACAGGCACCTGCCAGCAGGCCCCGACTCATGTCACCCTGCACCGCCACCCACCCAGCAGTGACGGGCACCTGCCAACAGGCCCCGACTCATGTCCATCCACCCACCATTGACGGGCACCTGCCAGCAGGCCCCGACTCATGTCCCCCCACCCACTCACCAACCCAGCAGTGACAGGCACCTGCCAGCAGGCCCCGACTCATGTTCCCCTGCACCCTGACCCAGCCAGCAGTGACGTGCACCTGCCAGCAGGCCCCGACTCATGTCCCCCTCTACCCCCACCCACCCAGCAGTGACGGGCACCTGCTAGCAGGCCCCGAACTCATGTGCCCCTACCCACTCACCCACCCACCATTGATGGGCACCTGCCAGCAGGCCCTGACTCATGTCCCCCCAACACGTTATCACGATCAACACTCATGACCCTTATGGCCACCCAAATGCCACCCCACACCACCCCAGTCCAAACACCCAACCAAGTATTCCATCCACCCCACATTGAAATCCCCATGTCATGATTGATCCCAAATGACAAGTATGCACAGCAATACATGTCCATCACACACACACAATGGGTGCAAGTGAATGAGAAAACCCACATCGTGACATGCATGAAACCAATGAGAGAATACCACACAGATAAAGTATGAAACCAAAATGTATTAAATACAAAAGCAAGGGAATGAAAGAAAATCACACAATAAAAGAAATAATAAACAAAAGGCTGCATGTCCAAAATGAATGAAAAATATATGAATGCAGAATCCAAAAAAATCCAAATAAAAAAGGCTCCAAAGCGTTCGTCCATCAAACCAAATCCAAAGGTAAACAAAACAGAAAACCATTGCTCCATCGGTAAAAAAAAATCAATGAAGTCAAATCCGGTCCAGAACTATATACAATGTAAAAATCCAGGGTCCATTAGGCCAACAATCCAAAGGAAACCTACAAAATACCCTACCTAACAAATAACTATATACAAAAAGGTGGGGCATAGTCCATGCGCCCCAAATGAAAGAAAAATAGAAAGGAAACCTAACACTAATGAACTATATACAATGGTGGCCGGCAAGTCCTACGGCTCACTTGTTGATTTCCCGGGCCAGGGCATCATCGAACTCCTGTTCAACGTCCTGGAGGTGGGCCTGTTCCCTGGCCCGAGGTCTCGTAGGGATATCGCCATGTCCTCCTCCAAATCCCTGTGAATTTCCTGCGCATGAAGTTCTCCGCCCTGACCATAGTGAGCCGTGCATCTTCCGCTTGCCACCGCTCCGCATCTATTTGCTGGCCCAACCGCTGCCACACGGAAGATACTCCTAATCCAGGGTCCTCCTGCCCTCTGGCCGATGCCTGCCCCTCTGATGTTGATGGCCCCGAGCCATCATCGCTCCCACCTTGAGCCTGCAGCTGCCGTGCGTGTGCCGTGCATGTGCCCTGCCTGTTGATGCCTGCACGTCCTCCTCCTGCTGGGGTCCAGTTGTTGGGGTGGCCACCCCTGCTGGACCTCTGACTCCCGACTGTGGCAGGGATGTGTCCTCCACCACTCTGGCCGCTGGGTCAGAGGCAGCTCCACAGGGTTCCCAGGTGATACTTGGACTGGGAGATGGCACGGAGGATGACTGATGCATAGGGGGTTCAGTTGAGGAGGGGGTTGGCACAAGGCCCAGCAGACGGAGGAACCCAGCACTGGAGACCCGTCCAAGTAGGTCGACACGGTCAATGAGGCATCCCAAATAACGTACAGAGTCCTCATGAAAACCCTGCACGTCATCCCGGATGCCACGTTGACGCAACGCCACCCCAGCCAGGACAGGCTCAACACTGTCCCGGATTGCCACGTCTGCAGGGAGAGGAGGTCCAGTTTTTGTTCGTGCATCCCCTCCCTGAGAACGGGTCTGGACGAAGGCATCCCTGCTGGCGGAGGATGATGCAGTCACAGGATCGGGGATGGGATTACACACAGGCACCTCCGTGGCCCCCTCTGCTGCCTCCTATCCCTGCCCCTGGACTGCACCACTAGCACGAGTGGAATCCCCCCTCCAGACCCTGTGTGTGGCCCATCCATGGCCTTCTCCTCAACCAAACCCCCATCCAACCTGGATGACTCCAGGCCATCTTCCTCCATAGGTCCCTGTGGGGTCTCAGCTGCCCCTTCTGGTGCCTGCCGAGGAGTCCACCTCCAACCTCCGCCTCTTGGACCTAACCTCGGCAGCTGTGGCGACGGAGGCGGCACCAGACTCCTCACTCCCCGATGAGATGACAACCTGGGAGGGGAGCTGGGCCTTGCGTCTCCGGCTGGCGATGCGATCCCTGCCGCTGTGCTCTGCAGCAACGTCTCTGCCCTCTTCATCAGTTGACGCTGCAGACAGGAAGACAAATAACACAGGCATCAGGGCACTATACAATGGTCTGATACACACATGACAGTTGCATGAGTGGCAGTGTCAAACTTCACACATGGCATCACACTCCCAACACACATATCATTTGAACCCACACACATGCGCAAATTAACAGGAATGTTGCACCATGCAGCCCCATCCATGCACATTCAACAGCATGAGCATCCGAAGGTTAGCCTGCAACACGGGGAGTGCAGAACACATGCACACACACCACCAGACATACATGCATCTGTACATCTCAACCACCTGTTGCAGTGATATCATCGCCATCCATGTCACATCTGCCAATCAGACTCCTACTTATCAGTGTCACATGCATCCATGGTGTATCACAGTGACACACATGTCAAATACACACACATGCACATGTACATTGTGCACATACATGAAGGCGGAACCAGCATCCATGTGTCACACCACCACCATGCCAGAGTACATACACAGAAATTTAAATATGTGTGTACCCACACATGCATTTGATCACATACACCATTGATGTGCCTCACACATGACTGGACTCACATATGCCAGGGACATGTCCCTATACATACACATCCATACATGGGCCTACCAAGACAAATGTCCAACCTGCACACTCCTGCCACACCTCAACATGCAAGGCGTCCAATCAGTACGCATGTACACTTACCGCTCGACTCCGGATGGGTCTGCCTCTGAAGGATCTGGAGGTGGAGTGCTGGGTCTATGTGTTCCAGGACCATCATCTGGATGTTGGTAAGGCGGACCCGGCACCCCTCTGCATGCTTTGCCTTCAAGAGGCGCCGGGCCTTGCTGAGGGTCCTGGACCTGAAGTCCTCCCAGCGCTTCCGGACGTGTTGCATGCCACGAGCTGCCACCCCCTCCATGTTGATGGCAGCCACGATGTCCTTCCAGATCCTCTTCCGTCCTTCATTGTCGGCGCGTGAACTTCCAAAGAGGGCATCATAATGCCCCAGGACTTGCTCCACCAGGAAGCCAACTTCATTGGCACTGAACCTGGCAGCCCTCTGCCTCTCTGCTGGGGGGTTGCCACTGGTGCCAGATGGTGTTGTGTCGTACATGGCAACCCCCGAGGCAGGTGTGGGTGGGCAACTGGGTCCTGGGGCTAGGCTGCGGAGCGATGGAATGCCAGTCGGGAGTCTTCTGTTCCAGCAAGGGTGGTCACAGCAACTGGACCCCTGACCCCTGGCACCAAACAGCAGGGCACGTGGCCAGTAGGCAGGCAGGCAGCAGCAGATGGCAGGTGGGAGCATGCTCAGGGCTCTGGATGGGCAGGAAAATGGCCTTCTGGGCAGGAGCGTGGTCTTCTGTGTGTTGTCGCGTGGCCAGCTTGATATGGAGTGATTTGGCACGTGAAAAAACTGCACATGTAATTCGAGGAAAGGCGCTTAGCGCGTAAGTGTCTATGTGACATAATACCCGCAGGCATTTCCCTCAGCACGGGTGTATCTGCACGTGCCAAAAAATCACGTACACGTGTGAATGCGTGTATAATCCGAGGAAAGAGCCTAAGCGCATAAGAGAAGTGACCCGCATGGGCATTTCCCTCATGACGGGTGCATCCGCACGTGCCAAAAAATCACATACGCGTGTGAATGCATGTAATCCAAGGAAACGGCCTAAGCGCGTAAGAGAAGTGACCTGCATGGGCGTTTCCCTCAGCACGGGTGCATCCACACATGCCAAAAAATCACATACGCGTGTGAATGCATGTAATCCGAGGAAAGGGCCTAAGCACGTAAGAGAAGTGACGCGCACAGGTGTTTCACTCAGCACGGGTTAAAGGTGAATGGGGCCAGCAGTTTGCTGTACGTGCCTTTCATGGAGACCGACGTGTGTGTTGCTACTTTGTGTTGTTTCACGCGCCTTCACAACTTCACAGCAGATCAAGGACGTATCTCTTCTTTTGGTGGGGGTATTGGCTACGCGTGATTTTCATTATCATGCTAGTCTGACGGTGAGTCACGCAGGCTATTTTTCCCACTGCGGGTGCCCCTGTGTATCGCATACCCATTTTCGAGGTCATAGTAGCCTGCGTGTCCCACGCATACGTGTATTTCATGTCCCTGGGTGCCACCGCATACTGCGGGAGGTTAATTCCACACACCTGGGGTACCGGGGTTGCATGCACGTTTTTACTGCAGTTTTGGTGTGCCTGAGCGTTGCGTGACCCGTCACTTAATCACCGGGGAAACATACAGACTTGCAGGTGCAGGGGTGCTGTTAACATCTTGTATCCCACCCCCTTCACCTCATTTGCCCAGGACAATTGTCGTGTACACCTCCCATTGGCACTACTACATATGTGCCGGCACTACTACATCTGTGCCATGGCTGGGTGGCCACGAAAGGTGAAGGGCGCCTCAGCTGGGCGTACTCCACATGGTGGGTGTGGTCAGGGATGTGGCTGGGGTGACGAGGGAGTAGGGGGACTACAGGGTGTCCTGGGTGGCTGCAGAGGGGGAAGAGGCAGGGGTGTGCCACTTCGGCACGATGTTGTGCCACCTGTTAGTGCAGTCATGCCACCATCCCCTGCTGCTTCGGGAGATGCAGTTCTTGCATCTGGCACTGGCGCCCATGTGACCCGGCAGTCTGTTTCATCGACTGCCACGGGCCCAAGGGGGGTGTTAGCTGCAGGTGCAACTGTGGACACCACCACCCAGGCTCAGGGTCTGCCAGTGCAGTCTGCGTTGGCACCTGAAGAGTCCCTGGAAGATTTCCAGGAGGTCAGGAGGCACACCGTAGGTGCACGCAGGGCTGCCCTGACCAAGGCATGTGTCCCTGGGGCAGTAATGTCATCTGGTGCCCCGACCAGCCGGTTGTTGGCAAGTGCATGGGCAAATGCAGCCAACACCACCCCGGTTGTGAGTCTACCATCCAGGACAGGGCCAGTCAATGACCCTGGCACAGCGGATGCTGCTGCGCAGGCTCCATTCCAGGGCACCCAGCAGCCACTGACGCAAGTCAAGGCTTCCGTCCTCATTCCACCTGCCACTCCCTTGGGTCAACCCACCAGTGCCACAGCCCATACTGATCAGGGCGGCATTTGCCAGCCAGGGTCAGGACCACTGTCCGGCATGTCGAGGAAGAAGCCTTTCTGCGTGCAGGAACTGGACTTCCTTGTAGACTACGTGCGGGACCACAACCGTGATATGCTAGTGGGTCCGAATTGTCAAACTAGGGCTGCCCATCGTATGTCCCGCTTGAAGCAAGTTTCGGATCGTGTGAGTGCATTTGGCCATGATGTGCGCACAGATCAAGAGTGCAAAAAGCGTTGGGATGACCTCAAACATAGTACTAAGGCAAAGCATGCCTCTAATTACAACATGACTTGGGTGACTGGCAGTGGGCCACCTTCCCTGAGGAGGAAGACCTCACTTTGCACGAGTCAGTCGCTGCAGAGTTCATACCAGCAGGAATGGTCGAAGGAGTGGGAGAGATGGTGGACTTTGCTGCCCCGTCCAGTGAGTGTTGTTGAATCTTTGTCAAGGACATGTGTGGTTTTCTTGTGTGATGTGTTGTGGTTGACTGCCACTACATGTCATGTGTACATGGTTCACATGTGCAAGTCATGCAATGCTTCAATGATGCGTGCCTGCTGTGCAGGATGCTGGACATGTAGAGCAGACAGGGACTGTCCTCATGGTCACACTTGCACCCTACTCACATGCTAGTCATCGGGCTGCCCCTCCGGTCCATGTTCCAGCTCACTGGCCCTTCTGCATGTAGCCTGGGGTGTCTTTCCTCTTAGCACTGGGACTATGTCATTGCATGACTGACGTGCATGTGTCTTCTGCCTGCATGCGGGTACTCCACGTAGCCATGCTCCCTTGAACCTCCACCCCCCCTGCACCCCAATTCCACCATGGCACTGGTGTGCATCATGTTGGCGTACTGCAATGGCCTGTTCAAGGCTCCTGTGTACATGCAAACTTCTACCAGCCAACCTGCCAGACACATGCAGTGGGGTACATCCTCTGTCCTTGATGCAGGGTGTCTCACTTGGACTGTGCAGATGGCAGATTCTCCGCCAGGACATGAGTGCCTATTCATGCTCCATGTGCATTCCATGCATGCTCCTTTGGGTCCTTGACAGGATGATCATAGTAGTACGTGTCCAGGATGACCTACATTTCATGGCATTTGATCATCAATTACATGCCCACTCTGGCTCAGGCCAGCATCACACACAGGTTTAGGGTGTCACAGTCTGTGTGGGGCACAGGCGTCCCCCTGTTTCAGGCCCAATGACTCTGTTCAACTGGTGTAGTGGCTTCTGCACACATGGGTGTACTACTGAGGGTTCATCAGGTGTCCTGCTTACTGTCCCAATCATCATCTGCTGTGTTGTCAGTTGACTCAGATGATGCAATTGACGCTAATCAACACTGTCTGGCAATACACAGGGCTCTGGTAACCCTTTTGCTGCCATGCAATGCCTCCCTGCATTTTCACTTAGAGGGGTGGGGGGATTGCTTGTAGCCATGCAATCCATTGCATGCACATTGCATGTAATGCCTGAACTTGCCCTTGCTCTGCCTTGACGTGTATTGTTAGACTTCTTAATGTACTTGTTCATGTAAATAGTGGGCCATGTACACATGTTCTGCACTGCATCAACCCACTTCTGAGCCGGGTTACACCCTTCTACATGACTACTCACTGATGCAATGTCAAAGTAACCTGGCATGTATGCACTGTTTTTCGTACCTTCTCTGTCATGTATGCGATGGGCACAGGTGTATCCTGTGTCACATATACTCAGTATTGGAACTCCCTAGTGGCTGTTTAGATGAGTTGATTGGTCAATCTGCGGCCTATACCAACTGGCATAGGGCGCTGATTGAATGTAGTCTGCCAATCGGGTTGTAATGACTGTGGAGGTTCCTTCATGTGTGCATGTGTGCATGTGTGCACTTCCACATACATCAAAGCAAGCAGCGTTGTAGCTGCTTGCTTTGGTGTATTGGATGCTGGTCATGTTCACAATACAGGTGAACACTTTCACATGTACATATGCAAACAGCTTCAATGTTGTGTAGTGCAACATTGACGGTAGTCACTTATGTGTTTGTAAAAGTGTTCATTTACACATGTGTCTTCCACAGCTTTTTTGTTGACTGACTAATATGTAGTTGATAGACGTTTATGCTGGTGAGATTTCTGCATTGCGCACGTTATGTGGAACTGGCATGATCCCAAAGGTTCACTGTTGTGCAGTATGTGTATGCCCAGGCCCACTTAGCTACTATGGTGGGTCCTGGGCGTGGAGATTTCCACAAGGATTGATGTAATAGGGCACATTCATAGCCCAATGTACTCAATCTGGCCCTGAAGGGTGTTGTGGAGGCCTCATGTCCTGCAGCTCGGACGGTACTGGCCGTTATGGTCCCTCATGCCTAGTTGCAGGCCCCTGCTTTGCTTGGGACATTCACTATTTCTACATGGCCCATGCCACCCGATACAGGCCGAGCTGCTGATGGATGGAGCTATATTGATGATGATGCTTTAGTGATGCATGTCTACATGTATGTTACCTGTGTCATAGTGTGTTTGGATGCACTTGCAGCAGTGGTCAATTTGCAGTTCCGAAATGCTTATGGTGTGTTGCATTTCTTAGTTGCCATCTGTATTTTCTGCCTGTGACATGTGCCTGACAGAGGTGGTGTCTGATGGAGTTCATATACTACATTTTGTACTTGTGTAGGCTTTGCTATTTGGACACATCCATTTCTGCTTTTGGGATGTGTTTGCATATCAAGGTCACTGGATGCATGCCAGGTTCTCATTTGTGTGTGACATGTCTGCTTCATGTGTTGGCTTTCTATGTGATGTCTATGTGTGTGTGTGTTTTATGTGCTTCTGACATGTGTACTAATGCTATTTTTTTTCCACTTTTCAGATGATGATGCAATGGAGCCAGAGGATGGTGTTGTTATGCCAGACACAGGGTTGCTATCACACCAGCAACCCAGCACAAGTGGGGGTTGTGGGGTGGTAGACCACGAGAACCCACTTGTGTTACAAACCATCGTGTCTAGGGCTGGCAATGAGTCTAACCTGGAGGATCACTCTGACAACAATGTTGAGTTGGATGTGCATCGGGTCCATTCGTCAGGGGTGAGTGATTCTGATGTGGACGCTCCTCTGTCCGCGACACCTGCACTGAGGGGCCAGACAGTATTGGGACCTCCGCCTGTGGTGGATCAGGATGCAGGGTCACCCTCCACACCAGTTGCTGATGTGCCTGGGGCATTACGTCGATGGAGGAATGTAGTCCTGCTGCCACGGGCAGTGCCAACCCAACAAGGACGTTGGCTCCTTGGGCCCCGCAGGTGTGAAGCTCAGCAACACGGTGGCCGTGCGCCACTGAGGTATACTGAGTGGGAGCAAGCCATTGTTGCCAATTCAGAACACCAGCGGGCAGCAATTGATAACATCGCTGAGAGCATGGAACGTGTGGCCCAATCTGGGCTCCCCCCTGCTAGGCAGGTGGAACTCCAGCAGCAGGCAGCACAGTCCACAGTCTGCTCGCTCAGGCTAGGCATGGCGGCCTCAGACAGGGCACGCTGGGCTGAAATGGTGTCTTTGCGTCAAGCAATTGCTGCTCACGCAGAGGCGTACATGGAGGCTATGAAGGTTGACTATGAATCCCTCAAATCTACTCTGGCTGTGCTCATGATGGCCGAGAGGAAGCGGTCAGAGGAAAGGTTGGAGCAGCTAGAGAATACCATCTCGGTTGAGCTACGTGCTTGCCAGGAGGTATACCAGTTGTCCAGCCAGGCCATGCAGGGGGAACTCTGTGTTACACATGTTACCTTGCAAGAGGAAGCACGCGTATCACGCGAGGTTCTACATGCTGACCTACGTGTCACTGCCACACAGAACCAGGCTCACCCATCCCACAGACTTGCTGCTGACGAGGGGCAAGCTGCGCCTAGGCATGGTCAGGGTACTGTGCCACATCAAACTTTTCAGCCAGATGGTGACTCTGACTCGGACTCCCACA
This sequence comes from Ambystoma mexicanum, assembly GCF_040938575.1. Lineage (NCBI taxonomy): Eukaryota > Metazoa > Chordata > Amphibia > Caudata > Ambystomatidae > Ambystoma > Ambystoma mexicanum. The sequence continues at coordinate 1,521,551,554 of NC_090937.1, read as the reverse complement.
CAGGTCGGGCTGTGCAGGCATTGAGCCCATGGAGGATTTTTTTTTTGTCTCAGCATCATCGCATGTGGGTGTTGAAGTGCACCTTGTACCTCCCCCCTCCTGGGTGCCTCCCCCTCCGGGCCGTATGTGGACATTTTTTATTTTTCTTGTTAGTTTAGTTAGTTAATATGGCTTGTGATAGTTAGTTTAATTAGGTAACATAGGTTTTTTTTAGTTAGTTTAATTAGTTAATATAGTTTAAAAATTGCTTGTCTATTGTGCATTCATGTGACGGTGTGGTGCTTTGTGGCTTTTGAAAGCATCCACTGTCTGTGCCAGCTGGGCCCTTCAAGCTTGTCTCGTGTATGTGTTTGCGGCTTGGGGTCCTGACTCACATAGGCCACTCCTGCTTCCCTTATCCATGGGCTCGCAAGGATGGTTTGGTGTAACAAACATTTACACAAGGGCTTTGGACTTTCGTCATATCTGTAGCCTGTCTGCTGCTGTACTACTTGTGTTAACACCCCTAGTGGAGATTGAGTGGGTTTTATCCACGGCATGTCTGTAATCTATTTGGGTGAATACATGATTGATGTGTCCATTAATTGATGTGGATTGTGATGTATGTTATTTTCTTGCCTGTATATGTGCTTGATGCACTTCATGCTGTAGACAGTAGCCTGCACCCTTTGTCTGTCAAAGTCACACTGATGGTGGGAGGAGTTCTGATGTAGGTCTCTAACAGGGCCCAGTGACAACCAGCATGAAGACATACACACAGGGAACTTTCCAGCATTATTAATATGTTTTATGACCTTTCTGCAGGAAAATGAGCCTCCAGACTACCTTTGCCAGCAGACACAGGGGCAAGTACTACAGAAACCTGGCCACGTTCGGTGGTGCAGACGTGCGCATGTGTGCGCAAGCAGAAGCACAGGGCTTGTGCTCAGACATCTGACATAAGCAGACATGTTTCCAGGAGCTCCAAGCAAGGTGAGCAGCACAAGGGGCCACAGCGCAGCCAACCATCCACCAGGCCACTTGCACATGCATGCTAAGTAGCGCCAGTGCTGGGGACCTTGCCCAGATATTGTTTTAGAAGCGCACAGTATAGCTAAGATGCGTTGAGGGACAAATGCCAAGTAGCTTTACAAGTTGTCAGGGGCATACGCAGGGGCTGCGCACATATCTTCCAGTCCACCCTGCTCCGTAGAAGCTGAGTTATTAGCGAAATAGCATTCCTAGCCAGAAAGTTATACAGCGCACAGGGACACCCAGCGAGGCACAGACTTCTGTGCAGTGCATATTATTTGCATGTGCAAATTGCCACTTGCACTACCTATTGTAATCCACGGCTGCCAGAACACGACTGAAGTCACACCTCGCTATACACGTCAAGCAGCTCACCCAGGGACCATTCTATCATGGGTGATTCTTGACGCATTGGTCTTCCATTTTCGGTGTGCCCATGTGCTCTGGCCTTACTGCATTGACAGTGTACGAATCATGACGGGGCAAGCTAATATATACGTACATAGCAGCAGACAAGAGAGTTTGTTTGTGGAGAAGTCACTTACTTTGGAGCATGAATGGTGTTGTGTGTGTGTTGTAAACACACACAGATTAGTAACTCACGCTCTCTTTGCAGCATTGAACTGATCCTGTTACCGGACCTGAGAGTGCGCAGGCAGGAGGCCAGCACTCACCCCAGAGATAAGTCTCTCTTTGTCTTGCATTTGACTCAGTTAGTACAATGTGCATGTAGAACATGGTTTCTCTGATTGAGTATGTGTTATTGTCGATAGTTGTATTTTGTATTTTGCCTACTTTCCCTTGCCAATCCAACTCCCCTCTCCTGCCCCTCTTTCCGGTTACCCTGAATTCCAATGCCTGTCCAACCAATGGATCCCTGACCCTCTTTCCCCACCGGGGTCTCGGAGGCCTGTGTAAGTTTAACCTTGCAGGCACCGAGACCACAGAGGGGGTGGTTGGTTTGTGCCACTCCTGCGCCTGGAGACCGGAGCTCTGACACTACCCATCAGTTGTTGCATCCTCATTGCACGTTATTTCCGGAAAAAGGTACCCATCCTGTTGAACCATTGTTGAACTGTGCTACCTTGGTAGTTCTATCATTCTGCTTGTACATGTGCCTGGACTTTTATTTTCCACTTCAAGTAATCTACTGGAGAATCTTCCAGGGTTTTTTTGTGCCTAGAGGATTTTTCCCCAGTTTGGGGGTTTGGCTCCTTGGAGTTCTCTGTGATTTGGGATTTTTACCAGTCAAGGAGGCCTCTGAGTGGGCTGCACCCTATTTACACGCAAGGTGGCACATGAAGATCAAGGGGTAGGGGGATCCTGTAGCCAGGTAGACTAAAAGGGAGAAGGCTACATTCCCCAGACAAAGTTGTTCAGAAGGTCATGGTGATGTGTAAATGAGGGAGGGCCTTTTGTTGATGGACACTCTCTAACAATGTCATTGTGGGGTACTGTGTACATGATGTGTTCTGCTGGTAAATGGCTATTCCTGTGTTGTATTTACTTTTCAGGTGTCAGGGGATTGGTGTGCTTTGACATGCTGGGGTGTACACATGGGCAGTGTTCACATGTGATGTGTACAGGACATTGGGGGTCATTTATTTTCACATGCATATATTGGGTGCATGTCCCTATTGACACACACTGCACAATGCTCCATCACATGTACAACCACCCTTCCATGCCCACAGGTGCACACATATTTCTCGGGCACACTGTGTCCCTGCAGTGCATGATCAATTTCCATTTGGGGATCCTGTACATGCGTCCATAGGTTATTTATTTCTTTGTCCTTTTCATATGATGCTCAAGGTGTATCCCCAACACAATGGCTGCTCACTGTGCTGTATGCTGAGCAGTGTGTAGCAGGAGACACACACAGCACACAGATTCTGGAGTAGCGATTTTGCCTTGCCCAATGTGCATGTGAACAGGCATTCAGTGCTCTGTTCAAGCTACCACTGGTGGAAGGCATTTGTGTATGACTGGGTATGTGTGGGAGGTTGTTGGTCAGTCATTTCATTTGATTCCATGTGAGGCGTTATTGTCTCGGCCACTTTCCATTTATCACATGTCACTTCGTATCTTATTGGTCATGTGTTGGGCTTTTGCTGTTGCATGCCATGTCATGGTGTGGCAGACAAGGGTGATGTGGTTTGGGAGGGTTTGGGTGACATACCAGGGATTGTCATGGCCTGTTTTCCGGGGGGTGATACACACCTTGCATGCGTTCCTTTTGATCACACGGGATTGGTTATGTTTAAGTAGCTAGGGATGCACACAATGTAGCACTTCCATGACAACATCCTCAGGGTGGTAAGGTTGTGACAGTTGACTGTCTCTTTGTCATCATCGATTGTCACCTGGTATGTGCCAGGCCTGTGTGCACTCCACAGGGGTTGGAGTTTAGGTGAAAAATGTGGCCACAAGCTGGGTCCGGGCTGCCTCTCCACTTGCCCTTTCCCCTCCCATGGGCAGCACCTGTGCCTGTGGTAGGAGATGTGGGGGCACCACCATGTCCACCAGTACACCCTGCCGTGTTGCAACATTGTGCAGGAAACATGCTGCCACAATGATCCTGCACACTACTGGGGGTGCATATAGTAGCTGGCTGCCAGAGCGGTCAAGGGAGCGGAAGCGTGACTTGAGCACTCCGAATGTGCACTCCAATATGGCCCTGGTTTCAATATTGGCAGCGTTGTATCTTACCTGGGGTGGTGTGGTGGGGTTCCAGATTGGCATCATCATGTGGTTGCTCAGAGGGTAGGCACTGTCTGCTGGGGAGGTGATATGGTTGTGATTAGTTGGGTTTGTGTATTTGTCTGTGTGTGAGATGCATGCATGTGCACAGGAATTTGTACTCACCTAGGAGCCATGCGTCGCCATGCTTCCCAGCTTCCAGTGCCCGGCTCAGGGCGGACATTCTGTATATGAAACTGTCATGGGTTGAGCCAGGGTAGTTTGCATACAGAGGTGATGATTCCCTTTGCATCACAGACAACTTGCACGTTGATGGAATGCCAGTGCTTGCGGTCTCGAGAGATGTGTTCAGTGGCCCTAGGTGGAAGTAAGGCCACATGGGTGCAATTTATGGCACCAAGCACTTTGGGGAAGTGTGCCACCCTGTAGAAGTCCTAGACCATGGCCTTTCTTTCTGCAGTAGTTCTGGGCATGTATATGTGCCTGCGGACTGAGGGGCGCGCCGTCATGTCTGCCAATACCTGGTGTAGGCAGCGTGACTGTGTGAGCTGTGAGACCCACCCACTATGGCAGTTGTCCACTGAAATGACCCAGTGGCCAAAAAATGCAGGGCATTGAGCACCTTCTCCAAGAGGCTCAATGCTTGGGAGCACAGGGTGAGGGATGTAAGGTCATCTTCACACTCCCTGACCAGGTCTAGGATGATTCGAGGTGAAAACCTATACCTACCATGGACCTGGTCGTCAGGCATCCCAAAAAGGCTGGTCCGGGGCAAAAAAATGCTGGGCCTGGCTATTTTCCTCCTCCTGCGGTGTCCCACGATCAGTGCTGATTCCATGTTGTTCACGTGCGTGTGGGTGTTCCGTGTATTTCCCTGTAGTACTTCCCCAGTTACACCTTCTTTTTCACGCGTTATTCCCCTTTGCGCGTGTTACGCCCCGTGTCCCTCCCCCTTTTTGGTGTGTGCACCGACGTTGTACGCTTTCGCTGTGCACATCGCGCACAGCATTTGGGATGTTGCTGTGATGTGTGCGCCCGTGATCGCCACGCTCAGATTTGGCGCACATCCCGCAGTAAACAGGCGCAGGCCCTTCCATGAATCGCATGCGTGCCCTTGTTTTTTCACGCTTGCGCCGGCTTGCGCCGAGATTTTCGGCGCACATTTGTTCCATGAATCGGGACCTAAATCACAAGTACTGCCAGTACTTTGCACAAAAAGGTACTTTTTAAAGCATAACAATGCCTTACAGTTTACATGGTAGTGTAAACCAAAAAAATTCAATTATTAGGTTCATTCAAGTGAACATTTCCATTTATCCTACACAAGTGGTAGAGACTTGTGGAAAATCATGCCTTTACATGGTGGATTCATGGAGGACTAGGATTTTGCATTCTACTAGTAATACCTGCCTGTGTGGTTCGAGCCATGAGTGATGAATTCATTAGTGACCATGGACAATACCATGGATTTATAAAGACATTACCTTGACCACAGAAGTATAATTTGTAGTGTCATTGCCATCTACGTTACCAAAAATAACTTATAAAAAAAAGAGAATTTATTAATCTGAACACAATAAGTAAAAAAGATTGGTGTGCTTTAACAAGTGTACTCGCCTATTGTGCTCCCATCATCCACATCCATCCAACCTCCGCTATGAACAACTGTTCGCACAAGTGGGCGTCTGCTTGCAAGGGGGCTGGGAGCATGGGAACGCTCAACGTGCCGAACACCATGCATACCACAAAGGGTTCTTTCGCATGGGGACCCTTATCCACATGTCTAACCCAGGCCCAATGTCTCCAGACTGCTCTTTGAAGACCTCGTCACTTCAATAAACATATGTCTGTGTCATTTGACAGTGCACTCACCTCATCCACATCCACCCCCCCTCTGCTATCAATGACAGTTTACAGCTGTAGGCGTGCACTCGCAAGGGGGCTGAGAGGATGGGAACGCTCAAGTTGCTGAATACCAATGTACACCAAAAAGGGTTCTTTTGCATGGGCATCTATATCGACATGGCCACCCCAGACCCAGTGTTTCCACACTCCCATTTGAAGACTTCCTCCCTGCAATCAACATAAGTCTGTGTCCTTTGACTACATTCTGGGCCTATTGCGCTCGCCTCATCCACATCCATCCCCCTCAGCTATCAATGGCTGTTTGCACCTGTGGACATGCGCTAGCAAGGTGGCTGGGAGAATGGGAATGCTCAAGGTGCCTAATACCATGTACACCACAAAGGGTATTCTTTTGTATGGGGATCCTTATCCATGTGCCCACCACAGATCCAGTGTCTACAGACTCCCCTTGAAGACCTAATTCCTGCAATCAACATATGCCTGTGAACTTTGACTGTGTTCCGGGCCTATTGCACTCGCCTCATCCACATCCATTCCCCTCTACTATCAATGACAGTTCGCACCTGTGGGAGTGTGCTCGTAAGGGGTTGGGAGGATGGGAATGCTCAAGGTGTCAAATACCATGTGCACCACAAAGGGTTCTTTTGCATGGGCACCCAGGTCCACAAGGCCACCCCAGACCCAGTGCCTCCAGACTCCCATTTGTGGACCCCGTCCCTGCAATCAGCATGTGTCTGTTTCCTTTGAGTGTGTTCCAGGCCCTCCCACAGATATTTTGTGATATCTCCGACCATTTCGGTTTCAGGAAAAGTTTAAAGACCTGACGATTTAAAAGTTAACTTGCCTCTCTGACCTAGTAATTGCCGGTCTTATTCTGCTTAAATAGCACCCTGATGACTCCTGGCCTGGTTCTCATGCTTTATAAATTATGTAACATAACATAACATACCATTGTGCTCACCTCATCGACATCCATCCCCCACTGCTATCAATGACAGTTCGCACCTGTGGGCGTGTGCTCGCAAGGGAGCTAGGAGGATGGGAATGCTCAAGGTGCTGAAAACCATGTACACCACAATGGCTTATTTCGCATGGGGACCTTCATACACATGGCCATCCCAGACACAGTGTCTCCAAACTCTCCTTTGAAGACTCTGTCCCTGCAATCAACCTATGTCTGTGTCCTTTGACTGTGGACCGGGCCTATTGCGCTAACCTCATCAACATCCATCCCCATTTGCTATCAATGACAGTTTACACATGTGGATGTGAGCTTGCAAGGGGGCTGGCAGGATGGGAAGGCTCAAGGTGCCAAATACCATGCACACTACAAAAGGTACTTTCGCATGGGCACCCAATTCCACATGGGCACCCCAGAACCGGTGTCTCCAGGCTCCCCTTTGAAGATCCGGTCCCTGCAATCAACATATTTCTGTGTCCTTTGACAGTGTCCCAGGCATACTGCGCTCGCCTCATCCACATCCATCCCCCTCCGCGATCAATGACAGTTCACACATGTGACTGTGCGCTCGTTGAGGGCTGCACAGGTCAAACATTGTCAGTGAGTCCAGGTGGGTGTGAACGAACACATCAGTCATTCACATACACACCCACTTCTGTAATCCTTTATAAACACTGTAGGAGTTAACAATAAATGAAATAGTATGTTACTTGAGATGTCATTCTTAAATACAATATTTTGTATTAATTAATGTTTGTGAAGTAATATCCTTACAATGTCTATACTTTTGTATTTATTACCACCAATATAATTGATTTATATAGAAATAATAAATGTCAGTCTGATTATTTCAAGCATGCGACTCAAATCAAATGTAGAAGAGACTGGTAAGCTTAAAACCAACAGTTATCAGGAGCTTGTAATTCCTGTTTATCCAATCCTAATTTTGAGCCCTGTTTGTAATGAACTCACAATAGTTGAAGAATCTAAGAAGAAAATTGGAGCAGCAGGAATACAAATACTCAATGTCTCCAGATCTCTGGTCCTCGCTGGTCCTCTCCAGGCTGGACTACTGCAACAGCCTCCTCCTCCTCCATCTGCTTTAATCCTCCCTTCGCCCCCTTCAAATAATCCAGCATAGAACACAGAGATTTATCCTTGGCCTCAAACCCAGGGACCACATCTTTCAAGCCCAAAAATATATCGACTGGCTCCCACTGGCTGTGAGGACAAAGTTCAAGAACCTCTGCTTCATCCACAAGAATTACTGGGACCAGGGAACCCACTACATCCAACTCTTTCCCTAAATATCTCCCTCTGAGAGACATTCAGTAATCAAGCTGCAATTCTCGGCAGATCAGACACTATTCCAAGCAAAGATTGTGGGTAGATATCTTTCCTCGATAGGAGCATCCCACTGTAATGGCATCCCTGCCCCTCTCAGGCTTCTGCCTGATCTCCCTAAGTTCCAGAAGATTCAAAAGATCAAACATTTCTATTCTTCATCTCCCCCTGCCAATCCCCCATGCTATCACATTGACTGGCTGCCTGGTTCCTTCTGAGCTCCACAGGGCATCAGGCCCTCCTCGCCCAGTACCTCCAAGTAGCCTGTTTCTCTGTCCTCCCCACAACCTGCACTTGCTCTTCCGGGCCACTTTCCCCTGACAAGCCTGGTGGGGTATGCATCCCTACCAAGCCTGGTCCACCCCGTCTTTGTTCTTCACATGTGGTCTTCACTCCCTGCCTCTCCTGGCACTTGCCCACCTGGCCTCCCCTAAGAACTTTCCTAACCCCATTGGCCCTCTTCTTTCCCACCTCCTCCTCCCCACCTAGACTAGTATATCGCCTCTTGCCCTGCACCTCCCTCCCACCCTAGCATGTTCCCTTCTGCCCGACTGACACCTCCTGCTCCCCAGTGCGCCCCCCTACACTTCTTGCTAATGCTCATGCATGATCCAAATGACACAAGGCCTAGTAGGACAGTTATTGTTTTTCACTTACCTGCCCCACCCCCTTTGTCTTGTGGTGCCTTGAAGCACAATTTTTTGTGTAGGCGCTTTACAAATAACCAATAAATAAATCAATTAATAAATAGTCTAACCTCGCTGGATAGTAGGAATCAGAAGTGGTTGCAGATGGCAATAGACCAAACGTGTATGTGGCACAGTGTTAGCCAACATTGAAATAACGAGTGAAGGAATATGTCTTGCCAATGTGCACTATGAACATGCACCCATGGCCTTTCAACATTTACATCTGCAAGACAGGAATGTGGTTTTATTACGTAGGAATACATGGTGCTCCAATGTTTTTTGTTTTAAGACTTCTGCTAGTGTGTCCCACTCCTTACTCATAGTCCCATTGTTCTCATTAATTGATTTAACTTGTTCTACTCTTAGTTTCTCATTGATTCCAACCTCACATCATATTTACAAGGCTGCCATCCCTCTATAATTACATCTTGTACCTTGATTAATTTTGTTCCTATCATATAGGTATTTTCATATTAACATCTTTTCAACAGTTTTTTATATTTTCATACAAAGATAGAAGTTAAAACTCAAAGCTAACCTAAGTACCATGTTCCCTTTTAATCACTCTGCTATATTTTTCACTTGATTGAAATATCAGCCCTTGACCTATATTTTGATATTCATACATACTTTACACTTTTTTCTCACAATGCATTAGCACAAAAATCATATCAGAATCATTACATATAATATTATTGGATCCCGCTTCAAACTGTTTCTTGTCTCAGAGCTCAATGCTCACATATTGAGGTTTCCCTTCATTTTATCTGTATACTGATCCTCATATATCATTTTATCTCATTGAGGTCTTGTTTACTATTTGCAGCTCTGGCTGCCTCAAACCCCTTATATATTGTGATATCACATATTCCTATGTCCCATTTTGCTTTCATTTACTTTTCCCTTTTGCAATTGTTCTTCAGAGTTGTCTGTCTTAATTCAAATATTTCATGAACTCTCACTAACTTGGTGTGATTGATGGCATCTACATTAGTATTCCATGTCCTAGATACTGAGTTCTCTTGATACCCTGGCCTGCTGGCCCTAATTTTGTTTGTTCCTCTTTCTCTACCATTTGTCTTGTTACTTTTAATTGGCACCATCTTTTCCTACTCATTCTTTTATTCCAATTTTTAGTTATTAAGAAGTTGAAATCTTCTATTTCAGTCTGGATTGATAAAAAGTCACTCCAAACACGTACCCGCTCAAACCCCTTCCTTTAAAGTTCTTCCATTATTTCTGCATGTTCATGGTCCATTTGTCCAATCTCACAACTTTTTGAGGGAAAGTAAGGTTGTTCTCATTTTCATTTGGCTCATTCTCAATTTGACAGCGTTTATTCTGTTGGTCTATCAAACATACCTTTGATACTCTAATCCCACAAAAGATTCTGCAGCGCTTTTCAAAATCCAGATGATTGGTAATCTATTCATTCATCTTGTCATGCAGTTAAACTATTGTTTTAGTAGAATGTGTAAAGCAGTTAAGGAAGAAAATGGCAGGGTTGAGTTCACTGGAGATTGGGAAATGTCCTACAAGAAATTTGTCTGACCATTATTTAGTAGGAGTCCCTTTAAATACCCAACCCTATTGAGGCATCGCTAGTATTTCCTAATTGTGCATCACTTTTTTTCTTTTTCATTTTTACTACTCAACTGCTGTTGCAGTTGCTTTACTTCATGTTCCAACCTCATACAAGTTGCCAACAACTGGTTTTTCCTAATAATATCTGTCCATGTGAAACCTGTCTGAATTGCCTTACTACCATCTTCCTGGTGATCAGGTATTTTGATTCTTTGTTGTACCTTAATTTTTTCTTTTGACCTTTACCAACTGAACTTTGGAAAATGTTCAATTTGCTTTACTTTATTTTCTAAACTAAAGCAATTATATAACAATGAATTGTCCATAATTACGTCTCTCTGACATTATCACTCTTGACTTAAATCATTACAACCCATCTCTTGACCAGGGTCCATATCATTTACATTTAAGCAGAGTGCATTTTTTAAAGAAGAGCCAATTCCACCCTATGGGAAGGAGTTTCGGCTAATGGCTTCTCCACCTCCAAATAATGTGTTATCTTTCCCTTATTATTGTTGTCTTTTGTCCACACTTCTGTCACTCCATCCTAATCAAAATGAGAATAATTATTATACATTCCTCAGCCTGCAATAGCAGACGTGTAATTATGGTTAAGTTGCTCACCACATAGAACAAGCACTTTTTGGGTGGCTTATAACTTCACCCACCTGGACGAATCCTTAATGAAACTTTGAAGAAAAAGTATATGGCCCCCTCGGAATGATTTTGCGAAATGTGTGGGGGAGAAGTTATAGGAGGGGTGCCAAAATGTGTGGAAATCCTCATAGATGCAATGGAAAACATTATTTGTTCACACCTACAGCCCAAACCGCTAGATGGATTTTCAACAGATTTGTGTCAGGTGCAAAGACTTGGTCCCGAAAGCATGCCTTTGTAAATTTGTTGTAAATCTGTCCAGTAGTTTAAAAAAAAACAGCTAAACAGTAGGTCCAAAAAATTAAGAGACATCTGGGTTCCGGTCCGCTGACTCACCTCCATAGCCGGTCTGCGGACACCCTCCTCGGCCAATCAGAGAGCAGAGTGATGTCCGCGGGCATTGTATGTGCCCGCTGATTGGATGGAGAAAGGTGTGAGCTACGCCAGATATTTTGAAACATGGTCTATATTGGATCCACAGACAGCCGCCGTTGACCGCAGACAAAACATATTAAAAAACACAACATTGCACTTGTCAAACTAATGTGAGAATCTCTGGGAAGGTGAGGGGTGATGAGGATGGGATGGGATATGGCCATAAAAAGCCCAAAACTGTTTTTTTAGACATCCGAAATCCGTGAACATCTCAAATGTTTGGGGGCATCCATTCTTATTTTGAAATGACTGGGTTGGTGAAATGCAGTTATTGGATGGCTTATAACTTTGCTGCTACTCAATGACACTGCATGGACATTTGCAATGTCATGCTAAACCTGACTCTGAATGATATTGCAAGTGCTCTTATGCCAAGAGGGGGCAACATTAGAGGGGGTTTCCGAAATATTTGGTGCTGTTTGATGAATCTGAACAAAGGTTTACAAAAGGATTTTAGACCCAGATGTGAATGTTTTTCAAAGTTTGGTGGGATTTTGTCAAAAAGGAGACAAAATTAGAGGGAGCGTGTCTACATTTTTAGTTGGCTTATAAGTTTGTTGCCATTTGATGAATCTGGACACAAGTTTTCAGATAGATTATAGACCCAACTTTGAATGTTTGTGCAAAGTCTAAATGGAATTTGTCAAGTGGTGGTTAAGTTATATGGCTATTTTGTGTACATACACTTTGACACGTTTCAAAAAATTAAACATGGACAGATTTGCAACAAACTCATGCAAGGAGCTTTGATAAGGACCTGAAAGAATGGTTTTGCAAATGCGTCTGTGAATTTATTTTTGCAAAGTGTCATAATATAGGTATAACCATAGTGATATCCCTTTGGTGACTGAGGTATAGCCTGTGGCTATGGGCAGTGGCCACATTTCCCAGTTCATAGCTACTGGCCATGAACATGAGGGACCGGCAATGGGGTTAAAGTGGGCATGGCCACCAGGGACTGGCTATGTGGTAATGTTTTTCGAAATCGGGATAAGTTTGAATGGGAGACGAAAATCTACTTGTGATTACAGCCTGAAGTTCTGGAAAGGATTGCAGCAAACATTTGTGAGGAGAATCAGCAAGGACCTCAAAGCATGGTTTTGCAAATCTGTCCTGTGTTTTATTTTTTCTAAATTGTCAAAATGAAAGTAAAAATAAATTGTGATATAACTTTGCTGCTTGGATAGTGGACCTGACTCTCTACAAGGACACATGTCTATCTGATTTACCTATTGCGTAATGCAGCATGGCCGAAGCCACTAGGATGCAAAGTAGGTGCAGTGGATAAATTACATTTGTGATGTCATCTTTAATGTCCTGGGTGTTAGTCTTAGCATAGCACTGTGGTGGCGCAGGTTATGGTTGCATAGTTTACCATAAATGCTGAATTTCTGGGGTTTTTGGTTTAACTTGCAACCATAACATCCCTTTTACAAGGTTTTTCACTGAATTTCATGGATTTTCATTAGTGCAACTTAACCATAACGTCCCCTTAACAAAGTTTGTTCACTGAATATATTACACTACTGTGTAGTTATGGTTAAGTTGCTAATCCCATAGGAAGAGATATTTTTGGGTGGTTTATAACTTCGCTTTTTAGTGCAAATTGCAACATTTTAGTAAGGTTTGGTTCAGGGAGCCGCAAAGTTATAGGGGGGTCCCAAAATATATTTTTTTTCCCGTAGACATAATGGGAAAAAACTTTGTGCACGGCTAGAGCTCAAACCGCTGGACGAATTTCCACCAAATCTGCGGCAGGAGCGGCGGCTTAGCCCTGAAAGCGTGCTTTTGTTAATTTGGTGTAAATCCAACCAGTAGTTTTATTTTTACACGGCCAAAACATAAGGCAAAAAAATATGTGATATCTATGTCCGCTCCGCGGACACACTTCCCTGTTTGCGCCGCGGACAGGACACCGATTGGTTGATCGGGTTGCATCATATCCGCAGACACGAAATGTTTTCGCCGATTGGTTGAAGTGAGGCGTGAGGCGCGGCACATTGTTTTGATGCGGCCGCCATCTTGGATCCGCCGACAGCGCTGCAGTGAACAGAGAAAACATGCAATTTTGGGGAGTGTGTTGGTGTGCAGGAGTGCTTGGGGAGGGTTGAGGAGTAAGAGATGGGTCAAATATTGTATTTCTTTAGGTGACAGGTGCCCTTGAGGTGTTCGCCATACCCACGGTCGCAGCGGCAATCCGCTGACATAATGAATGCACTGCTAGCTATTTTACTTTAGTATGATGTTGAATTTGGGTTGTTAGTACAGCATTGATTATAATTAATATCATCTATAAGCAGCCCACATACCACAGTCAAAATGTTTGTATCACTCCCATAGAATCAATCACCCATCAAATATCCACAACCCAAAAGTGTGTGTACTGTTTCATTTGTAGAGTTTGTATGTGAAGTTTTGGCTAGGTTATGCAGATAAGATTGTACAGTTTGTAACAAGAAGTGCAGTGTTTCTGAGTTGATTTATTGGATACTTACTGGTTGAGTTTTTTGTGGTTGTATGCAGTTTTTTCATGACATGGGTTACTGGACCAGACATACTTTTTCGATCTCTGTGATAAAAGAAAATATTATATGTTAGAGCAGGTAATTCATAATGACTTATTGCATTGCATAATAAACATTTCTGTTTTTTTTGTTACCCTCATATTTAGTACTTTACAAGTACTATAGTTCAAACCAGTGTACTGTGCAATTTGCTCAGTTTCTGTGTTTGTTTTCCAAATCATTGGGTCTGTGGAAAAAGGAATCCATGCTGGATTAAAAAAAAAGCTTCTATGGTGTGGTATAATACATTTCGATCATTGTTTTACTGTTTATTTTTTGTTTCTTGCTAATCGTATATTTTTGGTTTGTTGTACATTTGTGGAGCAATTAGATACATGTTGGCATATTCTAATGGTTTATTTTTACTTTCATGCTATTCATCTATCTGTTGGGTTGTTGCAGATTTTTTGGGGCAGTTAGATACCTGTTGGTGTATTCTAACTATATGTTCCATGTCTGATTTTAGTGGTATTTATTTATCTGTTTGCTTGTATCAGAATCTTGGGGCAGTCAGATACCTGTTGGCATATACTAACTGTATATTCCTTGTTTGATTTTAATGGTATTTATTTATCTGTTTGCTTGTTGCAGAATCTTGGGGCAGTTAGATACATGTTGGTGTACTGTGCACAGTTTTGAAGTTGAAGTTTTGCTTATGTTCATACACAGATTACGTATAAAATTTTGGTTTCAAGAATATTAAGTAAGCCTTTACAAGATGTGCTGGCAATCTCTGCTTTAGAGTAATGGTACTATCATTACATTCGAACCATCCACAAATCATTGTATATATGCAGTGTAGTGACCTGCATTGGTTGTGGCTCCTGCGTGGTAGATTATACCTATTGTTGTGAAGGTTTTCTTACCAAGTGATACTTGACCATGTGTGAATCCAGTCAGTTTACAGTTGTTTTTGGTACCATCTGCATTGTAACTTAAAAGCATTACTATTACGTAGTTACTATGTGTCTGTATTTGTAAGGTGGAGCGATTATCTGAATTGCAGGTAGTACATAATCTGCCATGGTTTGCATTTTGTACAAGTTGCTGAAATGGAATGGATTTACAGTTAGGTATGGATACATACACAAAGCATTCATTAGGGACTTCTTCCTGTGCCACATGGCTGCAGAGAGTGCATGTATGTTGCAACATGTATGTGTTTCATGTATAGGTATGATTTGTGATCCAGTACTTGTAGAAAGTACATTAGAAATTATTGTGGATCTTCTTGTGAGTTTATAGTGAATTTGACAATGCCAGCACAGTAGTCCAATTCTTGTCTTATTCCATGAACACTGTAAGTGTTGTCAGAATTGGTGGTTGCATTCCAATGAAGGATTAACATTTGCAAACACAATTGGTCTGTACTGTTAAGTAAGTGTTCGCAATAATAGGTGGCAATAGGAATAGGATGTTTATTGATACATTTGTGTTGCAATTTCCAGCAGTTAGATTTGAAAATTTGAATGGACCTGATAGTTCTGTGTGGAAGTCATTTGTTTGGAGTTTATGTGGCTTCTTTGAAGAAGTAGTTGAGTTACTGTGACCACTAGATTCTTGTTTGATTGTGGTACTTGAAGAAGTATTAGTTTCCGTTTTTTTTTCTTTGGAGGAATTGTAGTGATATCCAGTATCATTTCATTTGGAAGTAGTTTTTTTAAAATAATGTTTTGCTTGTTGTGGAACAGGATAGGTTTTCAGATGGGGGGTATGGAGTGAACGCAGCCCATTGTATTCTAGAATGCAAGGAATATCAGCATTTACTTTACTTGCATCAAAGTTGATTAGAAATAGCCCGTCAAGGGTACGTAAGCGTGATGGTGCTACGTAGCTCATGCCTTCCTTAAAGACTGTGCTACCAATATCTATTAATGCTTTATCTAGGGTAAGACCTTGTGATTTGTTAATGGTCGATGTGTATGCTAGAGTTAGTGAAAATTGTTCTCTGCGTACATACATGTCTTTGAAAAGAAGGAAGCAGGCTGTTGAGCATCCTATCCTTTTAACTTCTGATAGTTTGTCAAAGAGAATATTGACAAATTGAATGATGTTGTCACGTGGGTATGGTTGAAAGCCAACAACTGTACCAAGTGCTCCAGTAACTAGTCCTTGCTACACTTCAAGGTTACGTTTAAGCATTTCTCTACAGTTTAAAGATAATTTTAATATTTTCTCCAAACCAGCTATGTTGGAAATAGAGTTTTTTAGGGTATTTAGTCGTGTTGTGGCTTATTGAGACATGGGTAGTGTCATACCATGTACGTCCAGTTTATCTGTGGAGCAAATTTCAATTATTGATTGCATTTATTTTTTTAACATTGATTCATTGAATTTGGAACAGCGTGCAAGAGTTGGCATCAAGGACATACAATTGACATTTTTGTGTGCTAATTGTTGCATGACATCAGTAGCACATGAGTTACGGCCATAGAGTGTATGGATGTGCCTGGTTTTTAATATTGATTGTGCTTCTTGAGATAGTACACCAACTCTAATACTTTAAAATGTTGTCGCATGTGAGGTCTGCAGACTGGTGCATGTTTTCAGTTAATTCTCTGGGCCTCATTACACTGTAGGCGGAGGACCAAGGTTCTACTAGCACCTTGGTCCATGTCAGTAAAATGCCGGCACCGCCTTGGTGGAAAGGGGAATTACCGCCCTATTCCAAGGTTGGCGGGGCGGTAATTCCCCCTTCCCCCATTGCCCTTCCCCATTCCCTTTTTTGCCCCATAGAGCTCTATGGGAATGGGGAAGGCACTAATTACGGTGCTGCAAATTGTGGTACCGTAATTAGCACCATGTTGCCTTTGAGGGTTGGTTTTTAACGCCTGCTAAACAGCAGGCGTTAAAGTACCTACCCGCAAAGGGACCTCGTAGTAAGGCGGTAAGGGTTAACGGTCACCGGTACCATTACCGGTGACCGTTAACCCTTACCGTCTTCCATGTAATGAGGCCCTCTGTATTGGAAATGTTGCCAAAGGTTTACATTTCCTATACTGCCAAGAGTTTTATGGCACAGTTTGTGCCTTAAGGTTTTAAAAATAGGTTCAGCTTTCATTGGTGTCTATTGAAGAAGATCTCTGAAAACAATAATGTGTTTTCCTCTAAAGAGCTGGTTATAGTCTGTTTTGAGGACCTCTTTTAATCTGAGGTGAATCAAAGCCAACATTAGGTTGGAGACCATGATTACCTCATCTATTAACAGCATTTTCATTTGTTTGAAAACTCGTAGTTCCATTGCAGCTTCTGTGGAAAGTTTGTAATAGTCTAATTTGTTTTGGTGTTCTACTGGAAGGAGTAGTAATCGGTGTAAAGTGACACCACCTATGTTGTAGGCAGCTAAACATATGGGGGCAGTAACAACAGCTGACAGTTTGTAGTTTGTCAATTGGTGAAGGAACTTGCTGATGATTTTGATTAAGAATGTTTTGCCTGAACCAGCTTTCCCACTCGCGTATAGCAGTATAGGTTTGTAGTCTTGGCAAGTACAGTGGCAGGTACAGTTTTTATTTTCATATTCCACACCATGTTCAATTTGTTTTGTTATTTCTTGGAAAATGCTACGCTGTTCATTGTTCAGATGTGATTTCAGTACAGCAAAGTCTTCTGTAGCTTGTTTTATATTGATGCATGGGGCCTCATTATGACCCTGGAGGAACGGGTTAACGGGTGCCGCAAAAGGATGCGGACCCGTTAAACCCGTTCCGCTATATTACGAGGTCCCCTCGCTGGACACGGTAAGCATGCCTGGTAAAACCAGGCGTGATTGCCGGGTCCCGCGAGGGGAAGAGGGAGCAAACAACCGGCCACTCGTAATCGGCCCATTGTTTGCTCCCTCTCCCATTCCCATTTAGCCCTATCGGGGCTGAAATGGGAATGGGGAAGGTCCGGGTCCTTGGAGGGAGAAATTACTGGGCCCTCCAAACTCGGAATGGCCCAGTAATTCCTCATTCTGCGAACCCGGACCCGGACTTGATTTCGGTGGCAGCCATGCCGCCAATAGCGGCATGGCTACCGCCGAGGTCATAATGAGGCCCATGGTGTTTTCTACTTCTGTCATTGCTAATTCTGCCTCATTTGCTATTAGTAGCTGTCCAAGTGGTTCTTGGCTTCCTGTTACAGAAGGTTGACTACTGTCAGGAGTGTCTACTTGTAGTTGGGCCTGGAATTCTTCTTCATGTTGTTGTTCATTGTGCAACATTGTTTGGTACTGTGTAAAGTTTACGTCTGTTATAGTGCTTTCATTTGCTTTGAAAGCGTCTTCATAGGAGTCATATGTATCCAGTAGCTCTTCTTCTTTTCTCCATGGTTTAAAAAGTTGTAGCAGGGACATGTAATACAGTTCTTTATGTTGAATAGTTATTAATGAGAATTTAATATGATTAATTAAGTTACATTTGGTAAGTTTCACTAAGCTGCCTTCATAATTTACCACTCTGTATCTACCTTTCTTTTCATCTGGTTTAACATTATTTTTGTATGTGACGTTTTGGGCTACGTGGTAGAGACACACGGTTTCCAAAGTTTCCAAAGTGGTACTGTTTGGGTAGTATGTGTCTAGTAAATTGTTTTTCAAAATGTCTTGACTGTTGGGATCATTTGTGGCTATTGTTTCTATGTCCTCGTATGATTTGAGAACTCTTTTTCTAGATTTAGCAGGACCAAGACTAAGCCATACTATGTTGTCAGATTTCCATACAAGGCAGTACCGGTTAAGCGTTCTGCAGCTTCATAGTACCCACAGAGGTCTTGAAGCTCTGTTTTCTCTGCTTTGGTTAAGTAAGCTGTGGCATATCATGCAACGGCAGTGGAATGGAATTGTCTGCAATGTACTGCACATCTATGTTTGCATTCCATAGGAGGGCAGTGATTGCATTGTATTCATTGATGTATTTTGATTCTTCTGTTCTTTTTATGCAATATGTGTTCTTACCTTTGACACTATGGGCCTCATCACGAGTTTGGTGGTAACCCTCAAATCCAGCGGTCGCGCTATTACCGCCGAATTTAAGGGTCTGCCAAATCAGGGCTTCGGCGGATTTTTCCCCAGTTCTGATCCGAGGGAAATCCACCGAAAATGTGCGCTTATTACCGCCCGCAGGAATTCCGCTGGCGGTATGAGCGCAAAAATTCCCCATTGAGCCCAATGGGGAATGGGGCATTCCGGAATGGGCTCAGATGGGAATGGGGAATTCCATTACTGCCAAACCTGTGATCCATGGCTAATAGTGCCGGGGGGTTTGGCGGTAGAGCTAATACCGCCGGCAGTAATACCGCCAGTGTTACCGCCCAACTCGTGATGAGACACAATGTCTGACCGAAGACATGAAGTTGTTTACTTGACCTGTTGTTGAAACTGGTCTAGGGAACCAAAGCGACATTTAGGGCCTCATCACGAGTTTGGCGGTAACCCTTAAATCTGTTGGTTGCGCTATTACAGCCAGATTTAAGGGTCCGCCAAATCAGGGCTTCGGCGGATTTCTCCCCAGCTCTGAGCTGGGGGGAAATCTGCCGAAAATTCACGCTATTACCGCCGGCGGGAAATCCGCCGGCGGTAAGAGCGTGAAAATTCCCCATTGTGTCCAATGGGGAATGGGGCATTCCGGAATGGGCTCAGTGGGGAATTCCATTACCGCCAAACCCCCCGGCGCTATTAGCGCCGGATCATGGGTTTGGCGGTAGGGCTAATACCTCCGGCGGTAATACCGCCGGCGTTACTGCCCAACTTGTGATGAAGCCCTTAGTGTAGTATTTCCCTTTTTTATATTTGCGTCAACAATATTTCCAACATTTGTGTCTTTGAAATTGTAAAATTTGTGCATGAAGGTCACTATGTGTTGTTTGTGAAGGGATTTCATAAGTGACATATTTTTGGATGAACTGCAAAACAGTGGCATCACTGTCCTGACCAAACTTAGGAGCATCTTTAATCCATAATAGCATGTGGATGTGTGGTGCTCCTCTGGCTTGGTATTCTTTTCTCCAAAATAAGTGTTGAACTTCTCCGAGGGGAGGAACAGTCTTATTACAAATGAAGTGTAGCATAGCAATGAAGCGATGCTGGAAATATCTTGATATATTTACAGGATCTAGAGAGCAGAGCTCTCCTGGTTTTTTATATCTATGTCTGTTTTATTTGTGTTTGCTATGCATAGGAAATTGTGTAAATCGTGTAAATCTTCCCATGCATATTCTGCACAACTTAATGTTACAAACCAAGTGGGTCTGCCAAGGTTTCTTATCATACAGCGTACATCTCCGTGACGTCGGAACCAGTAATCATTTGTACCACGCATGTTTGCTAAAAGATTTGTAATACTTGACTGTAAATCCTCATCTTTTTCTTGCAATTTTTGTAATAATTGTGTTATCTGTGTGGGTCCATCATCATACCTTCCTCCTTTTATAGTAGGAAAGAGTAGCGAAAAGGCCCATGCTTCTATATTGTTTTCCCATATGCTGATTGGAGATCCTTTGGCTTTGTCGCATTTGGTAAGTTTCAAGTGCATCATCTATAGTGTCTTTAGAGTGCAAAGGATGAATTGTATAATGATCTAAAATATTGGATTCTGTAGTAGGATTTAGAAGTTCAAATTGACCAGTTTCTGGTGATTTTTGAATTATTTCTATGGTGTCTCTCAGGTTTTTCTTCAATATTAATGTCTTTGTAGTATTCATTGTTGTTTTTTAGATATTGCAGGGCTTGTCTAACTTTATGAAAATCCACGAGTTGTTGCCAATTTATTTTTGTCTTTTGTAGGTATGCCATTTACTAAGACAATTAAAGATTGATCTAATGGCCGTTGCACTCCTAGAGTGTGTACATTTTCAGAGAGAGCTAATGGTAAATAAACTACTTTGCCACAAATGCCTTTGAATAATTCATAGGGAGGTAATTGTGATGTTTTTGGTTGGAGGCGTTTTGTTGCTTGAAATGAGAATAATTCCAAGTTATTTGTGATAGCACGTGAAGGCGTTTGGTTGTTGTCAAGTTTTGAAGTGCAGTAATTGCAAAGTATTAAGGCGTCAGTAATGTTGTATTTGTTTTCTGATATAAGGTAGAAAGCTAATTGGAACCATTTTGAATCTTCATTGTCTTCTATTTTGTACGTTATATCTATAGTTTTTGTGGTACTTTTATAAGAAGTCCTGCGGCAACACACCCACACATGGTTTGGTAGTTCAGCGGAGGTACTTTAAAACTTTTGTATTTCTTTTTTGTATGTGTTTAATGGAAGGATGCTATTTGTACAGTAGATGCTAGTTTGTTGTACATCTATTTCATTTAGTAAGTGGCTTTCAATTCCAAAATATTTTCCCTGGATATAGTCTATTTCTTCGAGTAATTGTTTGGCTGTACCATGTAGAAGATTGTTATTTAAGTTGGCTAGTGATAAAGCAAGACTTATAGCATAGTAGAGTTTTTGGACTAGATTTCTTATAGTTGAATGATGTGTTGATATCATTTTGATATGATGGGAGGTGTTTTTGGAAATAGGTCCTGAAATGCAGGCTAATGAATGTCTTTGTAGTCCTGTGTATTTGCGCACTGGACAGGCATCCATATTTTGTAGTAGTTTAATTTTGAAATTGTCTTTGCTTTTTACATACTGATGAGGAACTGGCGTAAAGATTTGAAAGATTTTTTGGCAATGTTACACATTGTTGTGCACGGCCATTTGTAGACTGGACGTTTTGGTTCAGGACATTGGGGAGGTGATACTGAGTTTTCTGGGGATATTTTTGTGAGCAGAGTTTCTTGTTCCACAATGATGTTATTAAGTTTTTCATGCCCTCGTCCACTGCTATGTATGGCAATTGGGTTTGTTTGTTTTTGTTTATATGCTTCTTCATTAAAAGATAGTTCTGTGGTTGTGGTGTGACTCCATTCACCTCCACATATGTTTAAGCAGCTATTTTTGGTGATATTCCGTTTATTGAGAGGTCTTTTTTGTAGTTTAGTAGTTAGTTTTGTTAGTGGTTTCATCCTGTTTAAAACTAAAATAAATAACTTTCTTTTGAGAAGGATTGCACTGTCTACGAGAGCTTCTAGGATTCATTTTCTACAGTAGGTTTTAAGGGTTTTGCATCATTTCTCTCCTGTTTTTAAAAGGTTCTGAAGGACTCTGTGGCAGAACAATATTTGTAAAATATTTCTTTTGGTATGCTTACTTGTCACTACATCGAGATTTATAGGTCCAGTGTTAGCAGTGTAGCAGTAGTGGTAGCTGAAGCCTTGTTAATCACTTTCTGTTTGGTTTTACATTTTGATAGAGGAGGGAATGTTTCTGTACCCGAAGCTTGTTTTGTTTTGCTTAATGACTGTATTAGCTGTTTTGTTTGAACTTTTTATACAAAATCTGCTAGAGATGGATGCTTATTTTGGACACTTTTATTTTGATTTGCTCTACTTCTGCGTTGCTTTCTACGGAGTTGCTTTTTGGTAGGCATTCTTTGGAGTCTGTTGGAGAAAATAAAGAAAGTGTGGGTTGGGCTGTTGTGCAGTGTATGCGTGCTTTGTGCATAAGTTTCTGAGTATGATGGTAAGTATGATTGTGGAGGTGTGTGATTGTGCAATGGCCAGGTACATCAAGTTGAGAGGCTATTTGTGTATTTTTGTGTTACTATAGTGGGTTTCAGATCACAATATAATGTATGTAGCTGGCAAGGGGAAGCACTAATACTACATCAAA
Source organism: Ambystoma mexicanum (assembly GCF_040938575.1). Classification (NCBI taxonomy): domain Eukaryota; kingdom Metazoa; phylum Chordata; class Amphibia; order Caudata; family Ambystomatidae; genus Ambystoma; species Ambystoma mexicanum. The sequence continues at coordinate 1,521,529,044 of NC_090937.1, read as the reverse complement.
TGGTAAAGGGATAACATATTTGTGTGTTCTTCAACACTAAAATGCTAGTATATTTGAGTAACAGTTAGAACATTATGTTAGTTTTGTATGGAAAGTGTAGGTTTCTTTTAAGTACTTGTTCGTACTTCAGATGCTGCTGCTTTTCAGGAGAGTGGTATTCACTGAAAGTGTAAAAGAAAAAAGTTAGTGCATATGTGTGTTTATAGCAGTTTTGTTAATGAAGGCATTGGGCCTCATTACGAGTCCGGCGGTAACCGTGCCGGAAATTCGGGCAGGTTACCGGCGGACCCGTATTACCATTCCGCCTCTGTGATTGCCGGAATCACACGTGGCAGAATGGTAATTCCGGAGGCGGAATTCAGTAAATCCCCATTCCCAAGGAGTCCCATAGTGGGGAAGTGTAAACACCGGCCCCATGCTGTAATGGTGCCAGTGTTTCCATGTCCGCCTGCAGACGGGTGGTGTTAAACCCGCCAGGTCTGACCTGGTGGGAGTGACACCGCCTGCCTGCAGGACTCTTAATCAGCCGGTTCGGAAAGAACAGTGGTGGCAGATTTACCACAACCTTTCTTTCCGGACCAGCTCACTTGTAATGATGCCCATTGTTTTGCACTATTCTTTGCCTATGTGCATCCTGTAGATTTTATTTAGAATCTGTTAGTTGAATATGTTTTTTGAATGAGTATAATAGTAAACATATAGAGCACACTTGTTTTTTAATGTTATGTTAATGGATGTTAAGAGATAGAAGAAATAATCATATGCACTGTGTGCTATTTTTACAGGGTAATTGGCAGAGATTGAACATAAAAGCATTCAATGTTTGCCTTTGTGAAGGTGTGGGTAATAAAACAGAAGGATATGATATAGCGGCAGTGCTGTTGTTTGATCTGGGAGCCTTTCTAATGATATTGTCTGTTTGTGTGCTTGAATGAAGATGTATGTACTCATTCTGGCTACGTGTAATTTTATAACACAGTGGACAGTCTTTTTCATAATTATACTGTTATTTTTCACATCTTATTATATGAAATAATATTATTTTAGATAGGTGTGTGTGTAAAGAAAAATGTGGAGAGCTTAAAGCTTTGCAAGTGACACTTCATCATAGCAGATGGGAGAAATGACAGTAAATTCATTTTACAGTTTATACAGGGTCAGTTGCATTTACTCTGTTCATATCTTTATTTATTTTGTTTTGCATTTATAAAGCACTTACACAGCCCACAGACGTTGAGGCGCTGATGCAGGAATGGGTTGGTTTTTAGTTGCGTTATTATTTTGTGCGCAGACATGGGGTTCGAATCTGTTTTGCTTCATGACGTCTTGCTTTCAAGGCGCACAAGTTGCCCCTGAGCTATGCTCCCGGGATGTATTGTATTTCTAGAAGAAGTGTACAATGTACTGTAAAAAATAGTCATACCTGTAGTTTGTGTTCATGCATATTTTACATTTTTAAAGCACTTACACAGCCCGCAGGTGTCGAGGCGCTGATACCGGAATTGGTTGTTTTTTAGTTGCGTAATTATTTTGTCTTAGTTGAGTATTTATAACAGGCTTAAATACCTAGAGGTTGCTAAGTGCGGACCCGGGTTCGAATCTGTGTTGCTTCGTGTCGTCTTGCTTTCAAGGCGCACATGTTGCCGCTGAGCTATGCTTCCGGGATGTATTGTATTTCTAGAAGAAGTGTACATGTACTGTTTAGAAAATATTCATACCTGTAGTCTGTGTTCATGCATGTGGATGTGCATCAATCTGTAAGTGGAAATCGTGGGAAATGTTATAGTAGTTGTTGCTGTAGGTTTTTTGCAGTCACAGCCAAATGGTACTGAGAGTGATCAATAGTACATCTAAAGTGCTGATCTGTGATGACAGAGTTAGATGCAGAGTTCTTGGATGTGATTGGTGGATGATTGTGTGACTGCTTAACAGTAGCCAATGAGGAAATGGTGCAGAGTGTGCAGTGGAAAGGGTAGAAGGGCTGCCCTCAGTGTTACTTACGTGATCCGCTGACAGCGCGGCTATTCGGAGACAGGGCATGCTACATCCGGGGTTTACGAGCATGAAGTGGAGTGTATTTTGAGGATTAGCCAATAAGGTGTTGAGGTTCTGCTTCGTATTGAGAGAGGCTGTGTGTAGTGAAGATGGCAGAGGTGCAGAAAGTCAGGGTGTTGGTGGTTGGAGATATGTTTGTGAACGGTTTGGAGCAGTATGCAAAATTCAGAAATGTGGCTAACCATTTTGATACAAAAGGAGTGGATGTGTTGTGGAGCACTGTGCCTGATTTTAATTTGCAGGCACTTCTAGTAGTTTGTCAGGATGTGGCTAGGTTTCATAGTCCACATGTAGTTGTCCTACATTGTGGTGCTGTGCATTTGGGCTATGTTAGTGGCCCTACTTTGTTGCAAGATTTGAAAAATTTAGTTCAGGAAATCATGAAAGTCCTTCCAAATGCCAAGGTTATTTTTTCTGGGTTGACACCTAGGGCAATAAGGGACAATAGTTCTGTTTTTTGTCCTCAGCAAAATGTTGCTAGGTCAACCGAGGCATGTTTGGTTTTATGACTAGATCGGGCATGCTGTTTTGTAATAATGACAACATTGACTCTGGTAATGTTGATTACTTTAAGGAAGAATGCATTTCTTTATCTATTATGGGAAATGCCATGCTGTTTTAGAACGTAAGGTTTGCTTTGGAGAAGCTAATGTGAAGCTTTTTGGAGTAAAATAAGCACAAAAAATAAAACAATATAAAATAAAAGGTGTTTCTGAAGCATCTGCAAAAAAAAGGCTCTTTTCAGAGCCAACCTCAAAGGGGAAATGGGGCACACTAATTATTTTTTCATCCCCTATGCTCAGATTTTTCAATTTCTCCATGGACAGTGCGATTGTTCGAGGACAGCACATATTACATATGGGGATTTTGGGGTTCAGTGGCATGCAAATGAAACTGAGCAGATCAAGAGATTTGTCAATAAGGTTTGGAGTTGCATTCGGGTCGCTGTGGAGTGGCTGCACATCTTGGATTCTCTCATGTGGAAGTGCACTGGCATGGAGTGCGTGGAATGAAGTGGGTGGATTTGGTACCTCTCTGTGTTTCTTTGGTGACACAGCATCATCCAGACATTATTATTATTCATTGTGAAGGGAACAGTTTAGGAAATGTGTCTGGAATCTCTTTGCAATTTGCAATGAAAGAAGGACTTGGGAAATTCATGGACATGTATCCAAACTCCAGAGTCATTTTTTCCTGTATTGCGCAAAGTCAAATGTGGCTGCATTCTTTTTCATTTTGTCCACAAATGGAGAAAGCTAGGTGCAATGTTAACAAGGCTGTTAGTGCCTTTTTGAGAAATGTTGGTATGTCCTCTTTTCAGAATGAAAACATTATGTTTTGTAGCACACATATTTTTCACAGAGAAAGAGTACATCTTACTGATGCTGGCAATCAGATTTTTCTGCAAAATATACAAAATGCATTGCAACCTTTTTTGGAATTAGGGCAATCCATTTTGAAATAGGTGTTGACCATTTGAAGTTTTCAAAACACAAAAAAACACCACAAAAAGTCTCTTTTCAGAGCCACTACTTCCTCCCAGAGAAAAGTGCAATGGTTGTGACAGGGCAGCACTGTACAGATTTTAGATGAACGACACAGAAGGAAAGGAGGGGAAAGGAAGGTAAGGAAGGGACACCAACCACGGGGATAAGAAAGGGCAGGTGGAGAGAGGAAGATGCAGGGTGGGACTTACTTAGGTAGGTCGCTGTTCTTCTGGTGCTCCTTGACCGCAGTCTCGAAAGCACTTCGAAGGTTGTCCCCACTACAGGGTACTGCATCGCAGTACATGCACAATATTGTGACCCTCAAAAGGTAAGGGTGAACAGCATCATGAATGGCCTGTGAGGCAGCTGGAGGGATGTGCTGTCCCACAGGAGTGTCACTTGTGGTGGCAGGAGCGGAAAACGGAGCATGATGTAGAGGAAGTCAACCTACTACATTCATTGCAAGGTACAACCATACGAATAGCCACATCGTGGGACAACTTTAGGTGTCGCTTCATTGATGCAGAACCATAGCTATACGAACCAGGCCTCCCACGACTCAGCACCATGCGGCACTGAGTGCACATGCATGAGCATTTGACTTTCCATCAATGGTGGTAAATAACTGCCACACCCTAGACTCACAATGATTGTAGTAGTAGGGCTTCCACTAACTCATCCTCTGCATCCGTCTCTTCTACATCCTCATGCCTGTTCCCCTCTGCAGGCCTTTGGGGATGTTGTGGTGGTGTATGGGGTGGGGATGCTGATGAGCAGGCAGTAGCGGCAGAAGCAATTTGGGGTGCCATCTGGAAGGTTAATAACCAGGAACTGGGAAGCAGGAACCAAGAACAGCAACTTGCAAAATTGTCCTGTTGTAAATCTTGGAAATCCAAAAGCAGAATGAGGATCAGCTCTGGGGTGTGGCCTCTTATAGGGGTGCTGGGGCACGCTGCATGGACACCCACACCATCCCCAAACACTTTGAACAAGAACGGGCTCAAAAAGTACCCAAACTAGGTAGATCGGTAGGGACATTGACTGGGACATGTGCAATGGTGAACTTTTACTGTAAAATACCGTGGATTGCTCAAAAAGCACTTTTTTAAATGTGCGGGGACTCAGACAGTGTCCAGAAATAAGGACAGACGTTCAGCATGGGTGCGGTCACATGATGACGTCACAGACACGTTCACAAATGGGACGGCTGTCCGTAGGACACCCAATGCGTACCGCCAGTTGTGCGCATGCACGTGGGTGTTCTGCAGACAGTTTTTGGGTCTCTGAACTAATTAAAATTGTGACACACATGCAGCGGACAGTTGCAGAGAGGCACGATGTTCGTAGGACCCAAGTGTGTGATGCGCATGTGCGCGGGTGTTTTACAAAAAATGTTGAACTCCCCAAATAAAATAAATGTACGTCAAAACTTTGCGGACAGGCGGACATCTTGTGTGTTCTAAGGACACCTCCATTTTAATTACGGACAGTACGGACAGGTATAGTGTCCTTGGGAGAGCCTAATTTTGGGTACTTGGGGACATCACGGACAGCCGCGCTGTCCGTGGACACCCTGACTGCCTTTTTTAAAAAAATATGACACGGGTATTTACTAAGAACACATTTAAAATGTTATTATTGTTTAACATAGAACAATTAGGAAAGAGAGAGGGAAGCAGAAACTGAAACAAATATAGGGGAATTAGGGGTTTTGACATGATGTATGGGAGGGGAGCAAGGGATGGAAGTTTCATCGTAACATTTTTCTTGGTGGGGGGGTTTGGGGATAGTTGGGTGGGACATGGAGACATTGATGTCCTGGGTGTTAGTCTTAGCAGTGCACGGTGGCGGCGCGAGATATGGTAGCTTAGCTTACCATAACTGGTGAATTTCAGGTTTTTTTTTGGTTTTACTTGAGACCATAGCATCCCTTGAACAAACCTCTGTGTAGGTAGTTTGGTATAGAGGATCAACTTCTTCTCCATACGGGATGGGGAGCATTTCATACTTATGGCCACCCTGTGGGACATCAGTTTGTACTTCAACATTTTTGTTTTTGCGGTTTGCTTTTGGAACCCCAATTGATACCATCATTCTTGCGCTATTATGCGCCATATTGGCACAACATCGAAGGGCCAAATGACCAGTGCAGAAAATAACAATGATGAACACAATGAAGGGCATTAACATCTTCATGATAGCTCCGAGCCACAATGGGGCCCAACTGAAAGCCATAGTAAACCAATCACTGTCCGGTATTCTTTCCTCCTTCTTCATGTGATCATCCAGGCCATTGACAGCTGTGATGATGTGAGAATATGATGCTTTCTCTGCATCCTCTGTAGGCACGAAAGTGCAGCAGGAATCACCAAACTTTTTGCAAACCACACATTCCATTGCTGTTAACATGTCCAACACATAACAATGTTATATCGTCATGGGTCTCAATGCACCCAACTCAACTTTTATTGTGTTAAACCCATTCTCTGTGTTGTTCGCAAGCTGGACCAGTTCCCATCTTACGACTTGGCATTTTCTGCGGTCTGTACTCCTGGCAAAAGAAAAGATGTATAAAGAGTTCTGCTGAGCTGAAGGGCATGTATTCTTCTGGTATTTCAGCAAGCACTGTGGAAGAGTCTTTGGATATGGAATGTGATCGTTTTATCCTCTGCAGTTGTTGGAACTGTCCTTTTCCTGGCCAGATATGGGGCTCTTGTGTGGGCTCCAGGCCCTTATCTTCATTTTCGACTGTAGGGAGACTAGTTGGTACCCCTGCAGGAAGTGTTCCCCCTTCAGGTGTCCTTTTGGGATTACTAATAGCACTGAGTGCAATTTGGCCTGTTAACAACAGCTCCTCCATGTTGGTGGGAAGTGCAAGTAAGCATGTCGGCCACAGACCTAGTAGTAATCCAACAGAGCCGCTGTTCCTTTCTGCATGTATGTGATCAAGAGAATCTTTTGCAATGTTCATTTGAGCCGACAAAGACTGTACCCTTTCTGCAGTCTATATTCTTCTTCCTTGTGTACTCATACCCGCCTTTCCATTGTTGCAATCTATGTCAGCTATGTCCATGAAGTGTCCACTCTTGCTATCCTTTCCTTCTATATGTTTACCAGTCCTTCTGCCAAGCAAGGCAGTGTGATGTCCTGCCAGTTATTATTGACATGTTTCCACCCTTTCAGTTAGGGTAGCTCCACACACTTGATGTGTTTTGGATCATCGTTGCACTTTACAAAATCTGGACCCACCATTTGCCAGTTGCACGCTATGTCCCTGGATCGTTCTTTTATTCTGCATAGTGTAAAATGAACTAGGCATTGTTCCTCTATAATTGGGACTGCTTGCGGTACTGACACCTTGGGATCCCCTGACGTGTGTAGAATGAGTGAACACACATAACAGCTTCCATTCACAGCATTTCTCCCCACACCACTCATATAATGATACCATGAGTTGGTGAACTCAGGCTGATGAATATCCTCAATCACATCCAAACCCAGCCCTTGGTACGTGTCATGCTTTTGTCATACTTCTCTTTTCTTTCTTCTATACACGGGCTCAGGGATGGCGGCTTTACTAGTGCTATCAAAAATAACATTATATCGTTTCGCAGTGGTAGACAATCTCCTATTTGCTAAATACAACCTTTTCACTGTTTCCCCCACTGACCTATCGTGCTTATTAAAGTAATTGATAAATTAAATTCCATTAGTATTATTAGGGTTCACATTAGGGCTAATACATGTAAATCTACTCACATTATTAACATGTATATCTATTGTCCCATTTGGAAAATATACAATCCTACTTTGCCCATTCCTCCCCTTTATAAGACCTCCCTCTGTAACACCCTCCCCCTAATACACTCCCAACAGTACTATCAATATCACACTTAGACCCACAATAATAGCCAATCCACACTTATAAACATAAGTCCATATTCTCTCATTAGTGCATCTGCACCTCAGTCCCTACTTAACAAATTATTAACATAGTCATGTTCATCTTTTTTCCTGAAATGAAAACACAGACAAACAAGACAACGAAAAAGACAAATGGACACAATGTACTTTATACAAAGAGAAATAAAAGAAAAAAGGAAGAATGAACAGGAGGAAGAGAGAGAGAGCGAGAGAAAGAAAGAAGGAAGGAAGAAAGCGCTCCTGAAAAAAGAAAGAAACAGATCTAGCAGCTAAGCTTCAGCCTGCCACTGGAACATGCCACCACACATGTATCACGCCTACATAGGCTGATGAGGTAGACAGGGTACAAGTACTGCTACCCCTAGTTTTAAGATAACTGATGCACCAATGTGTTCTCTGAAGGTATCCTATGAATGTCAGAGAGAGGGACCCAGTAGCACAAGTCCTTGACTTTAACAGTGGTGTAGTGCAAAACAACACCTTGTGGAGCACTTGGAATCAAGGGTTATTCCATCTGCATACGAAATTGTTGAGGTAAATGAAGTCCTGCACCAGCAGTAGTTGTGTGGTCATAAGCTCGGTATCTGTCACCGTAGTAGTCTCAAAATCTGGTGTCTCTGTCATCGCAATCCTGGGAGTTGCAATCTGTCGGGAGACATATTTAATGGCCATAGTTAGTGTAGTTGAATACTCCTTGAACACAACACCTAGCACCGCTGCAGCCCTATGTGCATCTGAAGCCGTTCTTACAGGGGATATGGGAGTATGCATATGCCGGCCAGTGACCACTACAAAAGGTGACAAATAGTGGTCTTTGCTGGGCTGCATGCGTAAACTGAAGATGGGCAGGGGCATACAGTGCACCCAGTTTTAACTTAACGTGGTACGCAGTTTGGATGACTTACTTTTAAGGAGCCCATTTATTCTCTCCAGAACACCTTTGACCTGTGGGTGGTAAATCGAACACATCCGAAGCTTGATGTGAAGTAGAGTTGTAACGTGCTGAAATAATGCATTAAAGAAATGTGTGCAATTATCTGACATTAAAACCTCATGCACACTGCATCACAGGAAAACTTCCAGCATTAAAAATCTAGCAGCACACTTGGCATACGGATGCACCACGTCCATGCTTGCACTCACCTTGAGAGAGGGCAGACCACTACAATGAGGTACCTAAATCCATTACAACATTGACTTATATCAGTGTACTCTGTGTGTAATTCATGGAATGGCCAAGTACGGTGGGGCAAGGTTCCCTCATAACATCCATAGGGTCATCCCTCTAATGAAACGTTGACATGTGGTGCAATGTACGACCATTTCTGTGATACTTTCCTGAATATTTGGTATGAACCAGTCCTCCTGTATATCTGCTGTTATGTGCTGTTTCAAACTGTGAGACGGGTAGTCTAACTGTTCAACAGCTATGGCTAGCACATCCTGGGGCATTACTGTCTTCCCAGAGCTCTCCTGCCACCATAAGAGATTTGTCTGAATTTGCGTAAAACCTCTCCGTGACCACAACTCCTTTTCCTTTTCAGGTGCCCTTCCTTGTAGTTCAATAATCTGGGGAATGTAAAATGCTGTGTAAGGTACTTGATGCTCGCTTGTCGGTGGGGCATTCACAACATACTCAACAGGTATTTCATTGGGCATATACACCCACTCATATACATATACTCATTGGGGGCTGCGTTCTGCAAAGATATTTTGTCTGTGCCACGCGTGTGGGCAGTGCCCTTAACGACTGCCACAACAGATGGATGCGATAACACTTCTATCTCTGTATTTTTAGCAGTGATGCATGCTGCACTGGGGATCCATCTGCCCTCCGAAAACCTCTCCTCTTTCTTCTGGATAGACTGGCATGTACCATTGTTGTAATGTACGCAGAGTCTGAATATTGTGTAACATAGCACCTTTCAGATTATCTTAATGCTTCGATGAATGCTATGAGTTTGGCTGCCTGCACAGAATAATGCATGGGCAATCATTTCATGACCCCAATCTTATACTGCCCTTCCACAAGTCGTACCACAACTGCCCCTGTCCATCTTTTCTTAACCTCCTGGTTAATTGTGGAAGACCTGTCAAAGTCTCTTGCTTTGGGAATGCCATCCTCCTCCCCCTCATATGTGGCACAGTTGCCCACCATTAAGTACTCTGTGGTGGGCATGTCCGTTAAAAAGTGGCAGGGTTCACTGTTTTACACATAACCACATGAATATCTGGTTTAGAAATGATGATCTCATATGCTGAAGATCTTGGCATAGTTAGAGTAGATTTTGTCCTTTCTAGAATTGCAAACAGAGAATGTTCCACGTATAACATGACTGAACACCCCATTACAATTGCAGAACTTTTCTCTATTGCAAAGGCAGAAGCTGCTAAAACGTGTTTGCACGCAAATTGTCTTTGCATCACTGTATCCAAAGTACTGCTACGGCTCATAGTGCTTTTCTGAGTCAACACTACTGTCATAAACTGGCCATCTGAATTTGAAAACACCATACAATTCCTGCATGTAATTTTGGGTGGCCAGTACAGGTGCCAAACTAATGACTTATTTTAAGTCATCAACTGTTGATCATCGCTGCTGTCCACTGTAACTTGTGGTCCTTTGTTTTTGTGCTTCCCTAAGGGCCTGTAGAAGTGGCCTTGGTTATGCCGCTTAATCTAGAATACAAGGCCTACAGTAGTTACACAGGCCAAGGAACTTCTGCATTTCCTTAAATCAGGTGGGTCTGGGGGTGGCATGTACTGACGCTGCCCTGTCTGGTAGTATTCTTTTACCATTCTCTGATTTGAACCCAAATAGAGCACTTCCTCTTTACAATATTGCAATTTTCCCTTGTCAACTTTGTACCCCTTACAGACCAGCAATTGTAGGAGTGCAATGGAGTCCATTAGGCTGTGCTGTTCACTGTCACTACAAACCAGCAGATCGTCGACATACTAGATAATAATAGTAGGCACCTGAATATTCCCCACATCGGCATGCAGTATTCTGTAAAATATGCTGAGCTCTCGGAGTGGCACTGAGGTGACCTAGTGTATTCACACCACACCTGGTCCTGTGTAAATGCTGTGAGGTATCTCAACTCAAGATGGAGTGGAATCGAGATGAATGCATTTTTTGAGTCCACTACAGTAAAATACGTGGCTTAGTTGGGGATGCTACATAAAATTGTTGGAGAATTAAGAACAACTGGAAATTTGTTCTGTCCCACATCATTTAGGGGGTGCAAGTCCTGAATCATTCTCCAATTGCCCCCTGTTGATTTTTTGACAGAATATATTGCTGTATTGCTTGGGCATGTAGACGGCACGATGAACCCCTGGTCCAGTAGGGCCTATTTTGTCTTTCGAATACCCTCTTCCGCCTCCCTCGATAATGCATATTGTCTTACCCTGGGCAGCACCGCACCTGGCTTCAGTGTTATACGCACAGGGGTTTCATATTTCAGTAACCCCTACACCAAGTGGATGTGTAGTCCACAACTGTGAAGGCATGTGTTGTAAGTCTTTGTCAAAAAATAGAGCTGGAGTTAATACTGCCATCAAGGGACACTGCACTCTTTGGTATTGTATTAATATGACACATGGGATACAGATCTCATGGATTATTTCTCCCATTTGTCGTTACCTTCAAACACTTTGTCATCCCTCATTTCCTTTAGCTATACCATTGGATCTACACAGAGCACTGTGTGCCACTCGCATCCATCCCTGTCCATTCCCAAGAGTACAACGTTCTTGTCTAAAACCAACAACCCCTGTAAATCCAGCAACAATATCATTGCTGCCACCACCTCAGGTGACACTGCTGGATGAAAGATAAAATCAGTGGGCACTCACCAACACTGTTTGGAAATCAGGGGCACACCCTCCACAAGCCCTGTAATACTATAAATAAATATGAATCCCGCGGACCACGACCTCTCTTGTCATTGTGTGTATATCAACATCACCCTGAGAACGCATATCCCAGGTGTTGAATAGACTACACTATAATATGTAAAGGATATAGTCATGTTTAACTTGCTGAGCAGGTCCCTACACAGTCATTTAACTGGGGAACTCTCAGAATATAGTAAGGGCGCCTGTACTACCTTCGTTACCACTTTTACGTCCAACTCCTCAGTGTTGGGAACCTTAGAAATAGCCCCAGAGAACCCCTGTACATCAAGATATTTTCCTGATAATAGAAAGGTTCCTACCATGATAAATGATTTTGTTGTATTCTTTCTTTCTTTTCTTTTGTTTGAGATATTTGTATAGTGCTTCTTTCACGAAATGAATTGAATCACAGCACAGATGTTAAGTCTATGAGCATAGCTCAAGAAATTCTTCAACTGATTCACACTAGTTCTTCTCTATCGGTAGTAGTTCTCTATTTAAAGTGGGTTTTTAATCTTTTCCGAAAAGCTGACATGGGGCCTCATTACGAGTCTGGCGGTAACCGTGCCTGAAATTCCAGCAGGTTACCACCGGACTCGTATTACCATTCCGCCACCTGTTATTCCCAGAATTACCGGGGCATTATGACCCCGGTGACCTGGGAATTCCGGAGGTGGAATTCGGTAAATTCCCATTCCCATTGAGTGCTACAGGACTCAATGGGAATGGGGAAGTGGAAACACTGGCACCATCTTGTGATGGCGGGTGGTGTTAAACCCGCCAGGTCAGACCTATGCCTGCAGGACTTGAGATCACACAGTATGGAAACAACAGTAGCGGCAGGTTTACAGCCACCGTTATTTCAATACCGGGTGACTCGTAATGAGGCCCATGGTGTCCGAACTTCTCAGATCAAGAGGGAGGCTATTCCAAAACTGTGGACTGAAAACAGAAAATCTACAGTTTCTTCTAGTCGCACATTTAGTGGGATGAACAATTAGCAAGTGCTTATCACTTGATCTCAATGATCGAATTGGTTGGTAGTGCTTTATCTTTTCCACCAGTTAGCTTAGTGCTAAATTGTTCAAGTATTTAAATATTATGCATCCATCGTCAACCAGTGGAGAGATTGACGCAGGGCTGATATCTGAGTTGACTTTCTTATTCCAAATACCAGGCGACTGCCGCCTTTTGTGCCTTTTGCAGATGGTGGATTTGTTTGGCTGGTGCCCCCATTAGTAGGCTATTCCAATAGTTCAATTTAGAGTTTAGCAAAGCTCCCACCACAACAGTGTGATCTTTTTTTGGGACGTAGGGAACAACCTGAAGGGGCAACCTAAGAGTGTAAAAGGCGGCTATGACTTTAGCGGTCACTTGACTATCACATACCAGATTACTGTGCCCTATGCATCCCAGATTCTTCATCTTGGAAGCATATTTCAATTCCGATCCCAAGAACGTTGGTGGCAGAGGGCACCTTGTTTCGGCAGTAAGCTGTTTTGGGCCAAACAAGAAAACTTTTGTCTTATTTGGATTTATTGGGAGCCAGTTATCAGACATCCAGGCTTCAACTTCATTCAGGCAGTTATTCACCTGTGAGAAGGATTCTTCAATGTTATTTAATCTGATGGACCCCTGCGTGTCATCTGCATATGACTGAAATCTGATGTTATGCCTTCTCAATCTGTCCATAAGAGGCCATCGATAGCAGCAGTGACCGGGATGATCCCTGCAGAATGCTGCAGCACTGCCAGTGGGGGCCTGACAGGAAGCCCCCCCAGTTTCACCCTATGTTATTGACCTAACACAAAATACTTAAACCATTTTTAGGGCATTTAATGGCACATTTCCTACTGTCCTATGGTATGATCCACAATGTCAAAGGTTGTGGATAATCCAACATGCACTGCACTGGCCTCGCACTTCATCTCAAAAACTCAGGACATCCTGTCCTCGCTCTCCTCCTCTCTCCTCCCTCCCTCTCTTCCCTGCTCTTCCTCTTGCTCTCCTGCAGCCGCCCCTCCGCCCTCCTTCTCTGCTTTTCCACCTTTTTCTGCTGATGAGGTTTCCAGACAAGTCCGATCTATGAAAACCTCGTCTAAACAGGTTCACCCCTGTTCCTCCAAAACCATCAAGGACCACATCGACTCCCTGGCTCCTGCCCTGGCTGACTTTTGCAACCACTCATTCGCCTCTGGAGTCTTCCCATCCCCCCTCAAGCACTCCCTTGTGCACCCCCTCCTCAAGAAACCCTCTTCTGACCCCTCCTGCCCGGCCAACTATCGCCCAATCTCCATTACTCCCTTCCTGGGCAAGCTCCTGGAGAAATTGGCCATCTCCCAGCTTAACCTCCATGCTGAATATGTTGGTAATCTTCATGACCATCAATCCGGCTTCAGAGCGGCCAGAAGCACGGAAACTGCTCTCCTGAACATCCGTGAGGACCTGCTCCTGAACCTCGATTCCAACACTCCCTGTGTTCTCATTCTGCTCGATCTCTCCTCTGCCTTTGACACTGTCAACCATGCCATCCTGCTCAACCGTCTCCGTGATAACCTCGGTATCACTGGTCAGGCTCTGGCATGGCTGACCTCTTTCCTTTCTGGTCAACCCTCCCAGGTCCAAATGGGCTCCTTCCTCTCTGACATCTTTTTCTCCACCTGTGGTGTCCCCCAGGGATCCAACCTCTCTCCCCGGCTTTTCAATCAGTATCTGGCACTCCTTGCCCACCGCATCGCCGCTCTCTGCCCCCACTTTCAGTGCTATGCGGACGATACCCAGCTCATTTTCAGGCTACCCTCGGCCTCCTCCTCTCCTTCCCTCATCTCCGACTGTCTGTCTGCTATCCAGGAATGGTGTGCCGCCAATGACCTCTGCCTTAACGCCAGTAAGACTGAGATTCTACTCATCGGCACACCCACTCCCTCCTTTCCTGCAGCTCTCTGGCCGGCCTCCCTTGGCCCCCTTCCTGCCACTACCTGCAAAGCTAAAAACCTCGGGGTCATCTTCGACTCCACACTCTCCTTCTCTCCTCATATTTCCGACGTCTCTAAGAAGTCACATTACCAGCTGCACCTCCTCAGAGGTATTCTTCCCTTCCTCTCCTTCCCCCAGAAGCTCACTGTCTCCCGAGCCCTGGTTCTCTCAAGGCTGGACTACTGTAATAGCCTCTATCTTAATCTGCCTGCCTCCACTCTCCGCCCTCTGCAACTTATCCAGAACAGAACTGCGAGACTTGTCCTTGGCCTCAAGCCCAGGGACCGTATCTCTCCAGGACTGAAATCTCTTCACTGGCTCCCAGTGGCTGCGAGGATTAAGTTCAAAACCCTCTGCATTGTCCACAAGGCCTTCTGGGGCCTGGGGCCACAATACCTTCAACTCTCTCTTCCTAAATATCTGCCTTCACGAGCCCTTCGCTCATCCGTCTCCAACTCCCTCATGGTCAGCCGCTTCTCGAAGCAACGAGCTGGGGGCAGATCTCTCTCCGCAGCAGGGGCCTCCCTCTGGAACAGCCTTCCTGCTTCCCTGAAACTTGAGGAGAACCATCTCCGGTTCCGGAAGCACCTCAAAACCTTCCTCTTCGCTTCTGCCTTCTCTCTCCCTCTCCCCTGCTAAACCTGCTTAACTCCCCTCCGAAGTCTGCACTTAACCTGCATCTGGGCCACTCTGTGACCTCGGCCCAGGGCCCAGCCACTCTCCACTTGCACTGCCTCCCTGGCTCCCCCTGCACTGCGGGACTGTCACTGCATCCCTACAGCCCCCTTCCCAGCACTTGCTCTGCACTTACCTCGCACTTGCCACCAGCTGGCCCTTTTATTTATTATTATTATTTTTTTTTTTTTTTTTTTTTTTTACGCTACTTACCTTGTATTGCACTTTCCCCCCCACCTCCT
The DNA here is from genome assembly GCF_040938575.1 of Ambystoma mexicanum. Classification (NCBI taxonomy): domain Eukaryota; kingdom Metazoa; phylum Chordata; class Amphibia; order Caudata; family Ambystomatidae; genus Ambystoma; species Ambystoma mexicanum. Next base: position 1,521,513,782 of record NC_090937.1, on the reverse strand, counting down.
CCCCCTGCACTTCTCCTTTTCCCCTTACCTCTGCACTTGCGCGATTTGAATGACACCTGGCCTAGTAGGATCGTTTGTCTGTCTTCCCCTTGTTTCCCCCCCTCCCTGCCTCGTCGCGCCTTGAAACACTCGTGTATAGGCGCGTTACAAATACCATATCATATCATATCATAACATTATCAGGAGATATTGTCCTATTGGTCCCCTGCCTGAAGTAGTTTGTCCCAGACTGATTCCAGGGCAGTTTCCGTACCGTATGTCAGACGAAACCCTAATTGTAAAGGGTCCAGGATACCTTCTCTCTCCACAATTTTCTTCAATGTGCTGTGACTACCTTTTGCAGGATTTTTTTCTGGCCATGGATGGCCTGCCACTGGGCATTACTTTGAAGGTTGTCAGGGTCTAGGTTAATTTTGTTTTCAGAAATGGCGTAATGATGGACATTTGAAGTTCAAAGACATGTTTACAAATTGTGTCATAAATGGTGTGAAGTCTGATGCTAATCGCTTGACCACACTTGCTGTCGGTTTTAGAGCCGCTAGGTGGGGGTGTATGGCTTTCTCTGTAACATAGTCAAAGGCAAAAAGTATACCATCACCCTCTCCTTTAGGACCAACATCTAAATCATTGCATGTCCCCATTCCTTCTACGTCTTTTCCCTGTGCAAGATTTTCCTGTATAGTGTTCATTTAATCCAGGAAGAAATTGTTAAATGCTTCCGCCTGTTCTACTGAAGGCTCCTTCCCACAACATGTGCTCTTTTCCCTAATGAAATTTGAGCTGACCTGAAAAAGTTTGTGAGGCTAATTAGCTACAGCCTCTATCTTGCCACTAAGAAAGTCTCCTTTAGCTTGAAAGATTGCTATTTTTGTATTTGGGTTTTTATTGAGACTTTCCAAGGTTCTTTCTTTCCTCCATTTTCGTTCCATTCCCATGCATGCTCTTTTCAATTCAAGGACTCTAGAAGTAAACCATGGTTTGGAGACTTTTGTTGGTGCTATAGCTCTAAGTGGTGCATTTCCAGTACAGATATTTTCCATCACTAGGGTCCCTTGTTTGAAAATAGAATTGCATTCCCCTATAGACTCACTAGAAGCCAATCCTTTCTGCAGCTCTGTTTCAGAGACTCTCTCCAGATCTGTAGGCTTGTGACTTACTATCAAGCCATTTTCTCTAAGAGGTTTTACCACGGAGAACATCCTCAAATGGTGGTACAACCATTATATAGGCCTTTTTTCCTTTATCATAGTTCCCTTTCCTCTTTCCATAAGTATGTCCAAATAGTGGCTGTGGCTATGAGATGCTGAAACAGTAAGAGCTGTTATATCATGTAAATGCATGATTTCCTACTGTTGCTTTGCATCTGATCCTGATTTCTCCTCTAGCCATATCTTAACATCACTAAGACATAGTAAGTCATTGTGTTTACTCCCTATATTAGTGAGGTATTGATCCAATCCCTCTAGGAATATAGTGGCAGTGCCCAGAAGGCCTATAAACTAGTAATGTTGTAATCAATCTGTTTGGTGATATTGATATCACCACATGTCCAATTTCTGCTGAGACGTCTCACTGCATTGTTTCGAAATGTGAGACTTTTAGATGTGATATATAGATAATGGCGTGTGCGTTCACAGTGTTGCATTAAGCACCCTTCTGGTATCAGGGTATGCCACATGGCATGTGACATATCCCTAAACCATGAGGCTCAGGCCCCTCCTCACTCCTCCAATCTTGTCTCATGTCTCCTTACATCTGGTGGCACATGACACCTTTGCTCTGGTGGCCCTCAGAGTCCCAACCAGAGCTGCATCTCACAGAGTTCTCATCCATCTGGGGTGATTCACCCCTGGTTATGCATAGCTCATCTATTTCTGTACTATCACAACCCCCGGACCCACATACATAGCATGTGCCAATGTGCTATTATTAAATGCTGCTGCCCAAACAGAAAATATCTGTGTCACAAGAGGACTCCCACATTCCTCCCTACATGCAGGCCCGTCTCAGAAAACTGTCTTTTGATAAAATACCCAGAGAATTTCTCTACTGTAAGTGGTGAGATGCAGAATGTTTCTGGACCCATACAGAAAGCAGAATCCCAGATGTGGACCCCTCTTTTGGCAACAGCCTCTTCTCTGGGATACTCAAACGCTACCCTATGGTCATGTCTACCTAATTCAAAAGTATATCAGTAATCATGACCCTGTTGTGGGAGTGTCTTTCCAATAACAGGATTGTTTTTGAAACACCAGAGCCCAATGAACCTACTGGGGAAGGTTCTTAGCTCTTGAGGAAGAAGTTGGCCCTCAGCGGGGTGGGGTTGCTATTTAGTTGCTATGATGAAGCCCAGGCCAGACAACCACTACATACCATTGGTGTCATAATTGAGTAATTTTGGCAAGATGACACTAATATGACATGCAAACGTTGTGGCTCTTTAATTGTGGAATCCCATTTGCCACAATGACATATCCATACATGCATAGCCTGTTTTTTGGAATAATCTTTTCAGTGTACATGGTACTTTTACATAATATCCAAATTAAATACATTTCGATACAATTAGGAGGTATGCACTCAACATAAATTTAAATAATTCCACAATTTGCAACTCCTTTCACAAATTAATCTGAAGTGCTGCCTTCACTGTTTACATCAAAGAATACTCTGCTCATCACCCCATCTCTTCCTTCCCTCTCCCAGAGTGGGTGAGTGGTACAGTTTGTTGCAAGTGCCCTACCTAGTTCCCACCAGTTTGTACCTTCGTCACCTCATCCAGTCTGCCAAAAATAACAATCAAAAATGTTGCCAGAGCCAGCGTAATTGACAGGTAGGTAGTTGTCATGAGTCCATGCCATAGGTCAGCTGTTATAAGCATGACAGGGAGTTGATGAATGGCACAAATGTTGCAATCCTCTCCTCCAATACTCAGGGGCAGTGAATTACCAGATGTTGCACTGACTCTATATCCCTTCCACACAATCTGCAGAGTCGTAGCTCTGCAGGAATCCCCAATGTAGGCCCTACCACATCCAGGGTCGGCAAACAGTAACATATTAATTTAATGTACCAATCTCTCAGCATGGCCGATGGATTTTTTTTTACATAAAGTCTAAGCTCCTTAGGAAGCAGATACCAAACGTCCTGCCAATCATACCTTTTAGCCATCCTAACTCTTGGAGATCTGCTATGATGTCCCATCTTGTTACCTTTAATTTGAATATGTCATCTGAGACCGGCCTCTGCAGGTCCAATTGATCCAGAAATTCTTCACACCTTTTCTTAAATGTATGCAGGAAGGGAGTAAATCCCTTTTTGCGTAAATTTAAGAAAAGGTGTGAAGTCAATCCATGACTGTTCTGCTCTGGCCATCTTAAAGAACATAGTCAGGCTATGCTTCATCAACTGTGCCCAGCAACCCGAGCTCCAGTTTTAGTAGACCCACTGGAACTGAGATGGGGAGCCCCAGTACTCTCTTTAGAATCCTCCCTTCCTGGATGTCAAAGAACTTTCTGCTCTTACCATGAGTCAGCTCGACTCCATACAGGTCAATCACTGATATCTTGGCCCTGAAACACTCGATTAGGGACAGGAGGGTGATGTGGGCAACCTGTGTTTAACTGCTTTGGCTAGGGAAAACCAGACCCCCACTATCTCTTTCATTTTCAATTCCTCAATTATACGTCTCTGTTTGTGGGTAACCAAGAATCCCAGGTATTGGATGCACTCCACTTTATTTATCCATGAATTGTTTTTCCACCTGTAGCTAATCTGTTTTGTCCTCTTGCTACACATCATCACATAGGATTTGGCTGGGTTTACTATAAGATGGTTCTTTGACAAGTATGTCGTAAGCCCTGTGAAGCAGTGCTGTAGTCCTGCAGGAGTGTAATCATTCAGGACTACGTCATCTGAATATGAGATGGAGCCTACTTGCAACTCCCCCACTTCAGAACAAACCACCTATGTCTTGGCTTCCTCCCTCAAATCTGCCAAATACAAATTAAAGAGAGTGGGTGCGACCACTCACCCTTGTCGGCACCCCTAACAACTGAAATAGCTCTAGAAATATCTCCTCTGTTATTAACCCTCGCTTTGCAGGAGGTGTGGGAGTAGAGCATCTGAATCATAGCCAGACGACCCAGGTCCATGTCCCAATTTACCAGCTTCTTCCATAAATGTAGAAGATCCACATTATCAAAGGCTGCTGAGAGGTCAACGGTGGCTACATACAAATTTGTAAAACCACTACCATTGACCTCCAAAAGACAGGTATGGAGAACTAAACCACTCTTTAGGGTGCCTATACCCCTCCTGAATCCTGTTTGTAGGGGGTGCAGGTGATGGGTGGCCTCCGCCCAGGACCGCAGCTCTCACAGAACCATAGTGGCGAAAACCTTGGAGGACGTGTCTATGTTTGAAATGGGTCGATAACTCACCAGAGCTCCCCAGTCTCCCTTTTTTAAAGATCGGAATCAAAATGGAGCTATGCCAAGAGTCAGGACATTTGCTGTACTTTGCTGCTTGCTCAAATACATTACCCAGGATGTTAGCCCAAAGTGAGGGGTTGTTTTTCAAGACCCTGTTTGTCACCCATCCTGCCCATTTGCCTAAGAGTTGTCAATATTGGTGATAATTAATTCAAGAGCCTCCCTATCGAAATTTAGCGTATTTCGTACCGGGACTTGACTCACTGCCTGTATCTCCCCGCTGGACGTCTCCCCACCCCCGCTAAACTTATCCTGAGAAATCTTCACCAGGTCTTCCTCTGCCAAACCCATAGATTGTAGTGGATATTGAAGTCTGTTCTTATTATCCAACGTCAACCAAATACCTTGAGAGTCTTTCTATACAAGCTTTAAAAGAAAGTCTCAATTATTATGCATGTGTTTCTGTGTTTTCCAGTGTCTACACCACAGTCTATGTTTCTGCTTCAGGGAGTTAATTTCCTTTTTCATCTCTGACTCATTCTTCAGGGGGGATTTGTTTACACTCCTTATTTCTATAGCAGGCATTTTCTCTAATAAACCTCACTGTCGAATGGGTGCCACTTTGCATTTAGACCCAGACTTAAGGGCCTTCCTGATATGCCTCCACTCTTCCCAACTTACTTAACAGTTTGGGAAAAGAGTCAGGTGCAGCCACCACCCCTCCTATCTTCTGAGTTAAGAACGTTCCACCACAAAGCAACAATCTTATTGATTTTCCCCACGTTGACACTACGCTGGACCAATCCTCCACCTTCACCCGAAATTAATAGTTGTCTCCCCCTCACATAGACTTCATTTTGTCCAACGCGGCTCCCGCTAACACCATCGTCAGGAGGAGGTAGTGGTCACTCCTCTTAGATTTTAGAATCTGGAGATCTCTCAACCTTGCCATCACTCGTTGAGGATGTGATTGCGTTGGCCCAGGTTGGGGTATATTTCAGGGGCCTCTCCCCTATCAAATTGGATTGGTTAAAGCCCCATCTTGGCAGGAAGTACAGTCATTCCCTCCCAATGTTGGCCTTTCTTTTTGTTTTTTTACTCTTTATTTCTAATTTTACAACAAATTATCAAAACACAGAAATAACCAAGGTACCGGTTTTGGACTATCAACAATTTCAAATAGCAAGACAGGTCCAAATAATATATCCAACAGAGCTCAACAAATTTTCCAACAATCAAGATCCAAACCCAAAGTATAATCATAAGCACAATACCACACATAAGACATAAACATAACAAGACGAAAGACAGAACAAATATACACCCATACCATAAATCCCCCATTCAAAATTACTACAACTCACACTCCACACGCCAATCTAACAACTCCCATATAATTCATTGAAAGGGCCCCAAAGTTCCTCATATATTGTCTCCTTGTGCTGCTTACAAAACAAACTTTTCTCATATTTTGAAAGAATCCTCACATAGTGTTCCACCAGTGGCTTTTTACTTGTTTTCCACACTTTTAGTATCTGTTTAGTCACCACCAGTAAAGCTCTGTTAATCCAGCAACTTGTTACACAGTCAATATTTCGCCCACTTCTTGGAGACTGTAAAACGGATTTTGTGGGAAGGTAATGTTCTAGATTGCATCAATTCTGTCCAGCACGTCCTTCCAAAAGTCCATCACCCTGTCACAATCCCATAGCATATGCAACAGAGTATCTTTCTCTTTCCGACAACCCCAGCAGCATTCACTCTCCAACCCCTAAAACACACACAAGGAAAGGGGTCCAATACACCATTCCCAACACCCTTTGATGAATGTAGCATAGGTTCAAGTCAATTTTTTCCTTAACTGGAACTTTGCAGAGATTCTCCCATTTCTTTACCGGGATGACACTGCCCAACTCTTCAGACCAGGTCAATCTTAGCTTCTCCCATGAGGCCAACCAATGACTCTCTAATGGCATAAGGTTCAAGAAATTAGACACTTTCTGCAACATTTCAAAAAAGGTTAAAAATCTATGGTTTCTGCGTAAATGGTGTGTTCACTATCTGTTGCCTTTCAGAAATCAAAACTTCCAAAACTCTATATCTTCCCAATTCCTGCCTATTTAACCCATATTTCTCCATCAGTTCTCGAAGAAAACCACTCCCTCATCACTCCAAATGTTGCCAAACACTAGGATACCTTTATTACTCCAACTCCTCCAATACAACATCTTATTATTCACCTGTAATCCTGGGTTATACCAAAGTGACACATCCTTATACATATACAGCCCTTGCCCACTATCCACTATCAATTAAGTTAATTCATCCTTAGTGACAACAATAGGCTTTAGGTTCATAACTTGCTTTGGTAATTTGCCAAAAGAGTACAGACTCTTTGCATAATATGGATCTAGTATTTTTTTATCTATTTGTACGCACCACAGCACCCACCACAGCATCGGGCCCTGTTCCACATCAGAGAAATTACACAGCTTTTTAATAGAAATCCTTTACAATAATTCCTGAGTATGGGCTATCCGAATCCTCCTTCCTGAACACTCCGAACCATAATATAGCGAGGTATCCTAGCCCTTTTTCTCACACCCCACAAAAATCCTTAAAATACCTTATCTATACGCCCTAAGACTTTCTTTGTGAATTGTAAAGGAAGTGATTGTAAAATGTATAAGACCTTTGGCAATAGCATCATTTTAATTGCATTAGCTTTTGCCCAGATATTCAAGATAATACGTCGCCACTTTCTAACATCCTTCTGACGAACCTCGATTATTTTATCTACATAATATTCAACAGTTTTTTTAATATCCTGAACCAAATAAACTCCTAAGTGTTTCACACATACACTTTCCCACTTACAGTTGTAACCTAGCAGTTGATTATGAGCCGGGGTATTTTTAACCGGAAATACGAATGTCTTCCCCAATTGATCTTATAACCTGACAACCTTCCCACTTCATCAATCATATTTTTAAAAAAAAGGGCCTCCTTCCTTTGGGTTATTCAAGATAACCATAACATCATCTGCGTAAACCAATTCCTTAACTTCCCCACCTTCCACGCATAAACCTATTATATTCACATTCTGTCGAACATATGCTAACAAGGGTTCCAGCACCAAATTAAAAAGAAAAGGGGACAATGGGCAACCTTGTCTCGTACCTCTATGCATTTGACATGATTCCAAAAATCCTGCATTTACCTAAACCCTCGCGGATATATCTGATTGCAATGCCCCTACAGCACTGATAAACAGTGGCCCAAATCCCATTTTCAATAACGTATAATTTAGAAATATCCAGTTCACCTTTGCAAAATCAAGAGCCTTCTCGGCATCTAAAAAAATTAACAAAATGTCTCTAATCTCTGAATCCGGCAGGCTTAATATATCCTAAAGCGTTCTAATATTATATCTTTATCGCTGCCTCAAAAACCTGCCTGCGATCTGTCAATTAGTTCTCCCATATACGTGTCTACTCTATTTGTCAATATCTTAGTAAAAATCTGTATATCTACATTTAATAGTGATATTGGGTGGCAATTACAACACTTAGGGGGTAATTCATAGAATTCAGCCCACAAGTGGCGCACGCGGCTGGCGCACAGTGTGCGCGTGCGACAGTCTGCGCCAGCCTGTGTGCGCCAAAATCCATTTCCGCGCACAGCGTTATCATGGATTTCAACATCCAAAACCAGCCGTGGCGCAGAGTGGCGCAGCGACCCTGCAGCAGCGCCAGTTACGTCCCCAACACTTGCCCGTGCGCCATGCACAGCGCACAAATCCCGTACATGGCGCACAGGCCATTGGACCAGCATACAGCCCCCCAACCACGAAAACACCTGTAAAAATCCCCGCACACCCCTTCGAATACATGTACACCCCTGCGCTGGGAGATTGGGCCTGTGCGAGCGGTGTACATGTATTACTGGGGTTCACGGGGAGTTTCACATGCGATTGGGCCTGTGCGAGCAGGGTACGTGTATTACTGGGGCTCACGGGGAGTTTCACACGCGATTGGGCCTGTGCGAGCGGGATACGTGTATTACTAGGGTTCGCAGGGAGTTTCACATGTGATTGGGCCTGTGCGAGCGGGTTACGTGTATTACTGGGGTTTGCAGGGAGTTTCACATGTGATTGGGCCTGTGCGAGCGGGGTACGTGTATAACTGGGGTTCACGGGGAGTTTCACACGTAATTGGGCCTGTGCGAGCGGGGTATGTGTATTACTGGGGTTCGCGGGGAGTTTCACACACGATTGGCCCTGTGCGAGCGGGGTACGTGTATTTCAGGGGTTCGTGGGGAGTTTCACACGCGATTGGCCCAGTGCGAGCGGGGTACGTGCATTTCGGGGGTTCGTGGGAAGTTTCACATGCGATTGGCCCTGTGCGAGTGGGGTACGTGTATTTCGGGGGTGCGCGGGAAGTTTCACACGCGATTGGCCCTGTGCGAGCGGGGTACGTGTATTACTTGGGTTTGCGGGGAATTCCACATGCGATGGCCCTGTGCGAGCGGGGTATGGGTATTACTGGGGTTTGCGGGAAGTTTCACACGCAATTGGCCCTGTGCGAGCGGGGACATGTATTTTGGGGGGTGCACAGAAAGTTTCACGCACGAATGGCCCTGTGCGAGCTGGGTACGTGTATTGCTGGGGTTCGCTGGGAGTTTCACACGCAATTTCGCTGTCAGAGCGGGGTACGTGTATCCAGTGGGGTGCACAGGGAGTCCCACATGTGAATTGGCAGTGTGGGTCCTCCCAGGAGTGCCCTCTACCCCCCCTGCAGGCAGCCCACACCACAGGGGACTACCTATCACACCTGGTCATGCCCCGCACGCAGCCCATCCACCATGGGCATGCCCCCCAGCCAGCCCACATGTCACCTTGCACTAGTGTTCACCAACTCATGTCCCCCAGCATCCCAACCCCCCACCAGTGAGGCTCAGGCACCGACTCGTGCCCCCAGCACCCCCACCCACCCAGTATTGACGGGCACCTGCCAGCAAGCCCCAACTCATGTCCCCCAGCTCCCCCACCCACCCAGCATTGATGGGCACTTGCCAGCAGGCCCTGACTCATCTCCCCCAGCACCCCCACCCCCCAGCATTGACGGGCACCTGCCAGCAGGCCCCGACTCATGTCCCCCAGTACCCCCACCCACCCAGCATTGACAGGAAGCTGCCAGCAGGCCCCGGCTCATGTCACTCAGCACCCCCACCCCCCAGCAGTGAGGCTCAGGCCCCGACTCATGTCCCCCTGCACCCCCACCCACCCAGCATTGACAGGAAGCTGCCAGCAGGCCCCGGCTCATGTCACTCAGCACCCCCACCCCCCAGCAGTGAGGCTCAGGCCCCGACTCATGTCCCCCTGCACCCCCACCCACCCAGCATTGATGGGCAACTGCCAGCAGGCCCCGGCTCATGTCCCCCAGCACCCCCACCCATCCAGCATTGATGGGCAACTGCCAGCAGGCCCCAGCTCATGTCCCCCAGCATCCCCACCCACCCAGCATTGACAGGCACCTGCCAGCAGGCCCTGACTCATGTTCCCCAGAACCCCCACCCCCCAGCAGTGAGGCTCAGGCCCCGACTCATGTCCCCCAGCATTCCCACCCACCCAGCATTGACGGGCACCTGCCAGCAGGCCCAACTCATGTCCCCCAGCACCCCCAGCCACCCAGCATTGACGGGCACCTGCCAGCAGGCCCCGACTCATGTCCCCCAACACGTCATCATGATCCACAATCATGGGCCTCATGGGCTCCCAAATCTCACCACATGCCACCCCTGTGCAAAGACCCAACCAAGTATCCTATCCACCCCACATTGAAATGCCCATTACATGATAAAACCCAAATGGCAAGAATGTACATCAACACATGTCTGTCACACACACACAATGGGTGCTGGTGATTGTGAAAACCTACACCGTGACTGCATGAAACTAATGAGAGAATGCCACACATCAAAGTAATAAACCAAAATGTATTGAACTCAAAAAGAATGTAATCAAATGAAAACATGAAAAAAATGTTTGAAAAAAAGGTGAAATGCAGCATGTTCAAAACACAAAAAGAAAAACATGAAGTCTGAATCCAAATATATCGAAATGAAAATGTGTCCAAAGTCTCCGGCCACCAAATCAAATCCAAAGGAAACGGAAACAGTAAAATCCATTGCTCCATGGTGAGAAAAAAAAGAATAGATAAATCCACTGTTCAACTATGTACAAAGAAGTAATCCAGGGTCCATGAGCCCAACAAATGAAATGAAACCTAGGAAAAAAAACGACCTAATAAAGAACTATATACAAAAAGGCGGGGCATAGTCCAAGCGCCCAAAATGAATGAAAAAGATAAAGGAAACCTAAAACTACAAACTATATACAATGGCGGCGGGCTGGTCCAACGGCTCACTTCCCGATTTCCCGGGACAGGGCATCATCGAACTCTTGCTCGATGTCCTGGAGGCGGTCCTCTTCTATGGCCCCGAGGGTTCGCAGGGACGATGACATGTTGACCTCCAACTCCCTGCGAATTGCCTCGAGGCACTCAGCCCGCCTCAATGCCCTCCGCATGGAGTTCTCCGCTCTGACCATTGTGAGCCGTGCCTCTTCCACCCGCCGCCGCTCCGCACCTATTGCCTGGCCCAACCGCTGCCACACGGAAGACACTTCCAATCATGGGTCCTCCTGCCCTCTGGCCAATGCCTGCCCTTCGGTATTTGAAGGCCCCGAGCCAACATGGCTCCCACCTAGTTGCTGCTGCTGCTGTGCCTGTGCCCTGGCTCTTGCTGCCTGCATGTCCTCCTCCGGCTGGGGTGCAGTTGTTGAGGTGGCCACCCCTGCTGGACGTCAGACTCCCGACTGTGGCAGGGATGTGTCCTCCACCAGCCTGGCCATAGGGTCAGAGGCAGCTCCACAGGGTACCCAGGTGATACATGGGTGGGAAGATGGCAAGGAGGACGACTGGTGCATAGGGGGTTCAGGTGAGGAGGGGGTCGGAACAAGGTCCAGCATACGGAGGAATCCAGCCCTGGTGACCTGTCCCAGTAGGTCAACGCGGTCAATGAGGCATCCAAGATGACGTGCAGTGTCTTCACGAAAACACTGCAGGTCACCTCGCATGCCCCGTTGACGCAACGCCATCTCAGACAGGACAAGCTCAACCCGGTCCCGGATTGCCACGTCCGCAGGGAGAGGAAGGCCTGTTGTTGTGCACTCATCCCCTCCCTGAAAACAGGTCTGGACGTAGGCATCCTTACTGGTGCTAGTGATGCAGTCACAGGATCGGGGACAGGATTACACACAGGCACCTCCGCGGCAGCCTGTGCTGCCTCCTGTCCCTGCCCCTGCACTGCACCACTAGCACCAGTGGAATCCCCACCTCCAGACCCATGTGTGTCCCTTCCACGGCCTCCTCCTCCACCAAACCCCCCAACAACCTGGATGACTCCATGCCATCTTCCTCCATCAGACCCTGTGGGGTCTCAGCTGCCCCTTCTGCTGCCGAGGAGTCCACCTCCGACCTCCGCCTCTTGGACATACCCTCGGCAGCTGAGGCCTGGGACGCGGCACCAGACTCCTCACTCCCCGACGAGATGACAACCTGGGAGGGGAGCCGGGCCTTGCGTCTCTGGCTGGTGGTGTGATCCCTGCCACTTTGCTCCACAGCACCCTCTTCGCCCTCTTCATCAGTTGACGCTGCAGACAGGGAGAGATAGAACACAGGCATCAGGGCACTGTAAAATGGACTGATACACACATGACAGTTGCACATGAGTGGCAGTGTACAACTACAGACATGGCATCACACTCCCCAACACACATGTCATTTCAACTCACACACATGAGCAAATCCACAGGAATATTGCACCAGGCAGCACCGTCCATACAAAAACAACAGCACGAGCAGCCAAAGGTGAGCCTGACGTCACATGAAACACAGGGAGTGCACAACACATGCACACATGCCACCAGACTGACATGCATCTGTACATCTCCACCACTGCAGTGATAATGTCACCATCCATGTCACATCTGGCAATCAGCCTCCTACATGTCAGTGTCACATGCATCCATGTTGCATCACAGTTGCACACTTGTCAAATACACACACATGCACATGTACACAGTGCAGATACATGCAGCAGGAACCACCATCCATGTGTGACACCACAAACATGCCAACATACATACACAGAAATTCAAACATGTGTGCTTCCACAAGTGCATTTGGCCAGCATGCTTAGCAACACATACACCATCAATGTGTCTCACACATGAGAGGACTCACATGTGGCAGCCTCACGCCCCTGTACATACACATCCATACATGGCCCTACAAAAAGACATGTGCAACCTGCACACTACTGGCACACCACAAAATGCACAGTGTCCAATCAGGGTGCATGTACAATTACTGCTCGACTCCAGATGGGTCTGCCTCTCAAGGACCTGGACGTGGAGCACTGGGCGTATGCGTTCCAGGACCCTCATTTGGAGGTCGGACAGGTGGCCCTAGCGCCACTCCGCATCCGCTGCCTTCAAGAGGCGCCGGGCCTTGTCGAGGGTCCTGGACATGAAGTCCTGCCAGCGCTTCCGGACATGTTTGATGTCGCGGACTGCTACCCCCTCCTCATTGATGGCAGTCACGATGTCCATCCAGATCCTGGTCCGTCCTTCATTGTCGGCGCATGAACTTCCAAAGAGGGCATCATACTGCCCCAGAACTTGCTCCACCAGGACACCAACTTCCCTGGCACTGAAGCTGGTGGCCCTCTGCCTCTCTGGCTGGCTTTTGCCAGTGGTGCCAGATGGTGTTGTTCCCGACATGGCAACCCCAGAGGCAGGTGTGGGTGGGCAAATGGGTCCTGGGGCTGGGCTGTGGAACGGTGGTATACCAGTCGGGAGTCTTCAGTTCCAGCAGGGGTGGTCACAGCAACTGCACCCCTGGCTGATGTGCAGGCACCAAATAGCAGGGCATGTGGACAGCAGGCAGGCAGCATCAGATGGCAGGTGGGAGCATGCTTGGGGCTCTGGGGGCAGTAATTTGGCCTTCTGGGCAGGAGCGTGGCCTTCCGTGTGTTGTTGCGTGGCCAGCTTCATACAGAGTGATTTGGCATGTGAAAAAATTGCACGTCAGCATGTAATTCGAGGAAAGGCCATTAGCGTGTAAGAGCATCTGTGACGCAACGCGCGCGGACGTTTCCCTCGTAACGTGGGCATGGTGGTTCAGCGCGCGTGTGAAAAAACTGCACATCTGCGTGTGAATGAGTGTAATCCGAGCAAAGGGCCTACTCGCGTAAGTGACGCGATGCGCGCGGGAATTTCCCTCAGCACAGGTTAAAGGTGAGCGGGGCCAGTAGTTTGCTGTACGTGTCTTTCATGGAGACCGACGTGTGTTGCTACTTCGTGTTGTTTCATGCGCCATCACAACTTCACAGCGTATCAAAGACGTATCTCTTCTTTTGGCGGGGGTATTGGCTATGCGTGTTTTTCATTATCACGCTAGTCAGACGGTGAGTCGCGCACGCTATTTTTCCCACTGCGGGTGCCCCTGAGTATCGCACCCATTTTCGAGGTCATAGTAGCATGTGTGTACCACACGTATGCATTTTTCGTGTTTCTGGGTGCCACCGCGTACTGTGGGAGGTTGATTCCATGCACGTAGGCTGCAGGGTTGCGTGCACGGTTTTACTGCAGTTTTGGGGTGCCTGAGCATTGCGTGACCCGTCACTACATCACCGGGGTCACATACAGCCATGCAGGTGCAGGGGTGCTGTTAACATCTTGCATCGCACCCCCTTCACCCCAATTGCCCAGGACAATTGTGGTGTACACCTCCCATTGGCACTCCTCCATCTGTGCCGGCACTACTCCTCCATCTGTGCCATGGTTGGGAGGCCACCAAAAGGTGAGAGGTACCTCAGCTGGCCGTCCTCCTCGTGGCGGCCATGGTCAGGGACGTGGCCGGGGTGACCAGGGAGTAGGTGGACTCCAGGGTGTCCAGGGTGGCTGCAGAGGGGGAAGAGGCAGGGGTGCGCCACTTGAGCACAATGTTGTGCCATTTGTCGGTGCAGTCATGCCACCACCCCCTGTGGTTCCGGGAGATGCAGCTTCTGCATCTGGCACAGGAACCCGTGTGACCTGGCAGTCTGTTTCATTGACTGCCATGGGCTCAAGGGTAGTCGTAGCTGCAGGTGCAGCTGTGGATACCACCACCCAGACTCAGGGTCTGCCAGCGCAGGCTGCGTTGGCACTTGAAGAGCCCTTGGAAGATTTCCAACAGGCCAGGAGAGAAACCGTAGGTGCACGCAGGACTGCCCTGACCAAGACACGTGTCCCTGGGGCAGTAATGTCATCTGCTGCCCCGAACAGCCGGGTGTTGGCAAGTGCAGGGGCAGATGCAGCCAACAACACCCCGGTTGTAAGTCTGCCAACCAGGACAGTCGCGGTCAATGACCCTGCCACAGCGGATGTTGCTGCGCAGGGTCCATTAGAGGGTACCCAGCTGCCACTGACGCAAGTCAGTCCTTTGGTCGTCCCTCCACCTGCCACTCCATTGGCTCAATCCACCGGTGCTACTGGCCATAGTGATCAGGGCGGCATTTGCCAGCCAGGGTCTGCGCCACAATCCAAGAGGAGGAAGGTTGCACCTGCAGCACAGGCTTGGACCTCACACACAACCATGTCCACCTGCACATCGAGGAAGAAGCCTTTCTGCAACCAGGAACTGGACTACCTCGTGGACTACGTGCGGGACCTCAGCCGTGAAATGCTAGTGGGTCCTAATTGTCAGACTACGGCTGCCCACCGCGATACCCACTGGAAGCAAGTTGCAGAACATGTGAGTGCATTCAGCCATGAGGTGCGCATGGCGCAAGAGTGCAAAAAGCGTTGGAATGACCTCAAACGCAGCACTAAGGCTAAGCGTGCCTCAATTTACAACTTGACTCTGGTGACTGGCAGTGGGCCTGCACCTGAGGAGGAAGACCTCACTCCATATGAGTCACTCGTTGCAGAGTTCATACCATCTGAATCGGTCGAAGGAGTGGGAGAGATGCCGGACTTTGATGCCCAGTCCAGTGAGTGTTGCTGCGTGTTTGTTGTGGACATGTGTGTTTTACTTGTGTGATGTGTTGTGCATGACTGCCACTACATGTCACGTGTACATGGTTCTGATGTGCAAGTAATGCAATGCTTCAGTGATGCATGTCTGCACTGCTGGATGGTGGACATGTGGAGCGAACGGGACTGTCTGCATCACCACTGTTGCACCCTACTCACATGCTGGTCATGAGGATGCCCCTCAAGTCCATGTTCCATCTCACTGGCCCTTCTGCATGTAGCGTGGGGTGACCTTCCTCTCAGCCCAGGGACTATGTCATAGCATGACTGATGTGCATGTGTCCTCTGCCTGCATGCGGGTACTCCGTGTAGTCATGCTCCCTTGTCCCTCCGCCCCCCCCTCTGCACCCCAATTCCACCTTAGGACTGGTATGCTTCAATTTTGCCATTGAGTACTTCCCTGTTCATGCGTCCTGTGTACATGCTAACTTCCAGCAGCCAATCTGCCAGACATATGCTGTGTGGTACATTCTTTGTATTTGATGAACGGTGTCTCACTTGGACTGTGCAGAGGTAAGATGCCCCACAGGGACATGAGTGCCCATTCATGCTCCATGTGTATTCCACTCATGCCCCTATGTGTCCTTGACTGGATGATCATTGTAGTAGGAGTCCAGGGGGACCTACATCGCATGGCATTTCATCAGCCTTCCCATGTCCACTGTGGCTCAGTCCTGCGTCGCACACATGTTTAGGGTGTGACAGTCTGTGTGGGTCACAGGCCTCAGCCTGTTTAATGGCCAATGACTCTGTCCAACTGGTGTAGTGTCTTCTTCACATGTGGGTGTACTCCGGAGGTTTCATCATGTGTCCTGCTTACTGCCCCATCATCATTTGCTGTGTTTTCACTTGACTCACATGATGCAGTTGATGCTAGTCTATACTGTCTGTCAATACACAGGTCTATGGTCAGCCTTTTGATACCATGCTAGGCATCCCTGCAATTGCACCTGGGGGGAGGGGTGGTTGCTTGAAGCCATGCTAGCCATTGAATGCACATTGCACGTGATGGCTGAAGTTGACCTTGCACTGCCTTCACATTTTCAGATACACATCATGAAGTACTTGTACATGTAGACAGTGAGTAACGTACACATTTGCTGCAATGCATCGACCGACTTCTGTGCAAAATGACAGCATTCTGCATGCCTAATCACATAAGCAGTGTCAAGTTGACCCAACATGCATGGCAGGTTCTC
The DNA here is from genome assembly GCF_040938575.1 of Ambystoma mexicanum. Taxonomy (NCBI): domain Eukaryota; kingdom Metazoa; phylum Chordata; class Amphibia; order Caudata; family Ambystomatidae; genus Ambystoma; species Ambystoma mexicanum. The sequence goes on along the minus strand of NC_090937.1, from coordinate 1,521,497,010 downwards.
TTTTGTGTGTGACATGTCTGCTAGATGTGTCTGGTGTATGTGTGATGTGTTTGTGTGTGTGTGTGTTGTGTGCTTCTAACATGGGTAGTGACATTTTTTCTCTCTACTTTTCAGATGGTGACACAATGCAGCCAGAGGATGGTGTTGTCATGCCAGGCACAGGGTTGTTATCACTACAGCAACCCGGCACAAGTGGGGGTCGTGGGGTGGTAGGCCATGAAAGCCCACATGTGCTACAGTCCATCTTGTCTCTGGCTGTCAATGAGTCCAGCCCTGATGACCACTCTGACATCCATGTCGAGTTGGAGGAGCATCAGGTCCATGTCAGGGGTGAGTGATTCTGATGTGGGCACTCCTCTGTCCCTGACACCTGCACTGAGGGGTCAGACAGTCTTGGAACCTCTGCCTGTGGTGGATCGGGATGCAGGGTCACCCTCCTCACCAGTCACTGATGTGCCTGGGCCTGGGCCATCACTTCAACGTAGTCGTGCAGCCGCGGGCGGTGCCAACACAACGAGGACACCCAGTCCTTGGGTTCCGCAGGGGTCAAGCCCAGCAACGCGGTCACCGCACGCAACCGCTGTATACTGAGTGGGAGTAAGACATGACTGCCAATTCTGAATGCCAGGGGGCAGCAATGGAGAATCTGGCTGTGAGCATGGAGCGTGTGGCCCAATCCGTGCTCCCCCCTGCTAGGCAGGTGCTTCTCCAGCAGCAGGCGGCACGGTCCACGGCCCGCTCGCTCAGGCCGGGCATGGTGGCCTCAGACAGGGCACGCCAGGCTGAGATGGTGTCTTTGCGTCGAGCAATTGCTGCTCACACAGAGGCACACATGGAAGCCTTGAGGGAGGAGTATGCTTCCCTCAGATCCACTCCTGGTGTCCTTATGATGTCCCAGAGGGAGCGGGCAGAGGAGAGGTTTGCGCAGATTGAGCGTACCATCTCGGCTGAGCTACATGCTTGCCGGGAGGTGCAACAGTTGTCCAGCCAGGCCTTGCAGGAGGAACACTGTGTTACACGTGTTACTTTGCAAGAGGAAGCACGTGTATCACGTGAGGTCCGGCATGCAGACCTACGTGTGATCGCCGCACAGAACCAGTCTCACCCATCTGGCAGACTTGCTGCCGACGAGGGCCAAGCTGTGGCTAGGCATGGTCAGGCTCCTGTGCCACCTCCTCCTTTCCAGGAAGAGCCGGATGACAATCTATCTCCCACATAGGTCGGGCTGTGCAGGCGTTGAGCCCATGGAGGTTTTTTTTTTCCTCAACATCATTGCATGTGGGTGTTGAGCAGCACCCTGTACCTCCCCCCTCCTGGGTGCCTCCCCCCGGGTTGTATGTGGCCATTTTTGATTTGTCTTTTAGTTTAGTTAGTTAAGTTTCTATTTGATAGTTAGTTTAATTTGCTAATGTAGCTTTTACATAGTTAGTGTAATTAGTTAATATAGTTTAAAATTGCTTGTCTATTGGGCTTTCATGTGACAGTGTGGTGCTTTGTGGCTTTTGAAAGCATCCACTGTCTGTTACAGCTGGGCCCTTGTGTACTTGTGTATGTGTTAATGTGAGTAGTACAGTGTTGTGCATTTCCTACTTTCCCGTGTCAATCCTACTCCCCTCTCCTGCCCCGCATTCCGGTTTTCCAGTATAGCAATGCCTGTCCCGACTGCATATCCCTGACCCTCCTTCCCCACCAGGGTCTCAGAGGCCTGTGTGAGTTTGACCTTGCAGGCACCCAGACCACGGTGAGGGTGGTTGGTTCGTGCCACTCGTGCGCCTGTACACGGGAGCTGTGACAGTACACATCAGTTCGTGGTGCATCATTCTGTGTTATGTACCACACATGGTACATATCCTGTTGTGACATTGTTTTACTGTGCTACCTTGGTTGTTACGTCATTGTGGTAGTACTTGGGCTTTGTAACGTACTGCTACTTCAAGTCATCTATTGGAGGCTCTTCTGGTTTGTTTTGCTGCCTGCAGGCTTTTTGTTTGGCTTCTGTGTTGGCCTGCTTTGAGTTCTCTTTAATGTGATGTTTTCACAAGTCAAGGTGGCCTATGAGGGTTCTGGACGCTTTTTGCACACAAGGTGGGAGATGGTGACAAAGGGGAAGGGTGATCCTGTGGCCAGGTGAAAATCAAGGATGAAAGCTACATAACCCAAGTGCAGTTATTCAGTGGGTCATGGTGATTTGTGAGGGAGGGGGGGGGTGTTTTGTTGTTGACAGTTGCCTTGCCCTACAGTGTGATGCGCACCCTGACATTGTAATTGCGGTATCCTATGTACATGATGTATTATGCTGATCAATGCATGTTCATGTGTTGTTTTTACCTTTCAGGTGTGAGGGAATAGTTGTGGCTTGACACGCTGGGGTGTACACATGGTGAATGTTCACATGTGATGTGTAGAGGAAACTGATGGTCACTTGATTGCACATGGATATATTGAGTGCATGTCCCTACTGACCCACACACTCGCACTATGATCCACTACATGTACAACCACCCTTCCATGCCCACATGTACACTCCATTTGCCTTCTGGTGCCCACTGTGTCCCTGTAGCACATGATCTATGACCAATTGTGGATCCTGTACATGCGTAATTTGCTTTTTGATGTAGTTGGTTGCTTAGATGTGATGCTCAGGGTGTGCGTCACACACAATGGCTGTTCACTATGCTGTGCGCTGAGCAGTGTGTTGCAGGAGGTGGGCATGGCACACAGAAGCTGCAGTGTTGAATTTGCAATGCACAATGTGCATGTAGACAGACATTCATTGTTATGTTACAACTACAACTGTTGGAATGCATTTGGGTATGACTTATTTTGGGTGGGAGGTGGTTGGTCAGTCATTTCATCTGATTCTATGTCAGGCATCATTGTCTGATGCCACTTTACATTTTTCACATGTCAATGTGTACCTTATTGGTACTGTGTTGGTGTATAGCTATTGCTTGCCATGTCATGTTGTGGTTTGGGAGGGTTTGGGTGACATACCAGTGATAGTCATGGCCTGTTTTGCAGGTCTGTGTGATTCACACCTTGCAAATGTGCCTTTTGGTCACACAGGATTGCTTATGTTTAAGTAGTTAGGGATGCACACAATTTGGAACTTCCATGGCAACATTCTCAGGGTGGTAAGGTTGTGACAGTTGACTGTCTCTTTGTCATCATCGATTGTCACCTGGTATGTGCCAGGCCTGTGTGTACTCCATAGGGGTGGGAGTTTAGGTGAAAAATGTGGCCATAAGCTGGGTCCGGGCTTCCTCGCCACGTGCCCAGTCCTCTCCCATGGGCAGCGCCTGTGCCTATGGTTGGGGATGTGGGGGCACCACCATGTCCACCGGTACACCCTGCCGTGTTGCAAGATTGTGCAGGACACATGCTGCCACAATGATCCTGCACACTACTGGGAGTGCATAGAGTAGCTGCCTGCCAGAGCGGTCAAGGGAGCGGAAGGATGATTTGAGCACTCCGAATGTGCGCTCCACTATGGTCCTGGTTGCAATATGGGCAGCGTTGTATCTTACTTGGGGTGGTGTGGTGGGGTTCCGGATTGGCGTCATCATGTGGTTGCTCAGAGGGTAGTCACTGTACCCTGGAGAGGTGATGATGGTTGTGATTATTGGGGTTTGTGTATTTGTGTGTGTGTGTGACATACATGCATGTGCACAGGCATTTGTACTCACCTAGGAGCCATGTGTCGCCATGCTGCCCAGCTTCCAGGGCCTGGCTCAGGGCGGACATTCTGTATATGAAACTGTCATGGGTGGAGCCAGGGTAGTTTGCATAGACAGAGGTGATGATTCCCTTTGCATCGCATACCACATGCACGTTGATGGAATGCCAGTGTTTGCGGTTTCGGTAGATGTGCTCAGTGGCCCTAGGTGGACGTAGGGCCACATGGGTGCAATCTATGGCACCAAGCACTTTGGGGAAGTGTGCCACCCTGTAAAAGTCCTGGACAACGGCCTGCCTTTCCGCGGGTGTTCTGGGCATGTATATGTGCCTGCGGACTGAGGGGCGTGCTGTTATGATTGCCAAGACCTGGCGTAGGCAGCGTGACTCTGTGGCCTGTGAGACCCCCCCCACTATGGCAGTGGTCCGCTGAAATGACCCAGTGGCCAAAAAATGCAGGACATTGAGCACCTTCTCCAAGCGGCTCAATGCTTGGGAGCAGAGGGTGGGGATGTAAGGTCATCTTCCCACTCCCTGACCAGGTCTAGGATGATACGAGGTGGAAACCTATACCGGCCGTAGACCTGGTCATCAGGCATCCCAAAAAGGCTTGTCCGGGGTGAAAAAATGCGTGCCCTGGCTATTCTCCTCCTCCTGCGGTGTCCCACGATCAGTGCTGCGACAAATGGGGCATTCATTGTAGCTGTATATACGTGTTTATTGTTTGCGCGACCTTTTATACTGTGCGCGGGGACACTTCCACCTGCCTTCCTGTGGTGGACGCGTTGACGCCTATGCGCGTCTTTTGCTGTACGCAGGTTTCCCATATTCAAATCCATGAATACGGGTTGTTCGCGTGCGTGTGGGTGTTCTGTGTAGTTCCCTGCAGTACTTCCCCAGTTACGCCTTCTTTTTCACGCGTTGTTCCCCATTTCGCGTGTTACGCCCACTGCTCCGCCCACTTTTGTTGTGTGCACCGCGCTATGTGCTCTTTCGCTGTGCACGTAGGGCACGCCATTTGATGACGTGTGCGCCCACTTACGCCACACACGGATTTGGCACACAACCAGTGGTATACACGCGCAGCGCCTTCCTTGCATCGCACGCGTGCGCTTGCTTTCTCACGCTTGCGCCACCTTGCGCCTGCTTGCGCTGGGATTTTCGGTGCACGTTTGTTCCATGAATCGGCCCCTTAGTTGTATCCTGCCCTGACTTTGGGATAACAGTAATGACAGCCTCCTTCATTGAGGGACACAATGTCCCCTCCATCAGAAAACAATTATATAATTGACACAATTCTGGTGTCAATTGTACATCAAAACATTTATAAAATTCGACTGGCAGACCATCCATACCTTGATATTTCCTTACCTTTAATTCACTTATTGCTAGTAAAATTTCTGAAACAACAATTGGAGCGTCTATGGAGTTTGTACCTTCCTCGGATAAAGAAGGAATGTCAATGTTCTCATAAAAATTATCTAGTTCCTGCATCTTCAGAGTAAGTTCTTCAGTATATAAGTCAGCGTAAAAGGAGCAAAAACAATCTCCTATCTCTTTTCTCTTAACCGCTGCACCTCCCAACCCATTCTCAATCTTACACATGTGACCTTTCTGAGAAACCTTTCAATTTGTTTGTCAATAACTACCTCCTTGATGTCCTTCTTCCCAATATTTTTCCTTAATGTAAAACATACCCTTTTCCAATTGCGAATCAATCTCGAGTTTCAAGGCTTCTTTTACCATGTTCAATTTAACTCTATCTTCCTTATCGCTGCACATAGAATACTTCCTTTGCAGGTCTCCCAATTCCATTTCAAGTTCTTTCATCCTTGCCTCTCCTGTTTTCCTCGCCCTAGCAGTCCAGTTCATCAACTCCCCCCTAATTGAAGCTTTAAAGGAGTCCCAGACCACAAAACTATCAGCCGATCCCTTACTTTCCTTAAAGTAATTTGTTATGAAATCACTGAAAGCTTTTGAAGCGCTTACCTCTTTTAGAATAAAGGGTTTAAGCCGCCATCTGTAAATTCCTTGCCTATCAGTATTACAGTTCAACTTAATCCCCACCATCGAGTGGTCAGAAAGATTGCGTTCCCCCATGTTTGCCTCTATCACTGCTTCAACCAATTTATCCGATACCAAAATATAATCAAGTCTGGAATATGAATCATGCACCGGAGAGTAAAAAGAGAAATTCCTGCCCCCTAAGTGCACATTCCTCCAAATATCCACAAAGTCAAACACATCCATAAATTCTTGAAACTCTACTCGATTATTTCCCGTTGAAATTACATGTTGAAGATCTATCCATTTTGTAATCCAATACACAATTAAAGTCACCTCCCTAGATGCTCCCATGTCATGCCACATCATTTCTAAGGACTCAAAAAATGTGCCACCTCCAACACACGGACCGTATACAGAACCAATTGTGAACAATTTACCTTCATATTTTAAGTCAATCAGTATAATGCGATCCTCCTTGTCCATAGTTACTCTATCTACATACATGTTCAAACCCCTTCAGAACAAAATCCCTACACCCCTTGATTTTGAGGAATGACAGTTTAATAATATTTGTGTGTATTTTGAGTTAGTTAGCAGATCCCCAGAACCGTCCATCAAGTGTGTCTCTTGCATCCATAGTTTAGGTAACACGTTCCTCCTTTTCCTTGGACAGTTTAGACCTTTACATTTGTAATATAATTCCACCTTTAAGCTATGCAAAACCTCAGAACACCCTTAAATCCCTTACAACACCCTACATAACTACATATTAATCAACCAACATTAACCATCTATACATCTTACTTCCGATCATCAGTTTTCTTGACTATAACCGGACATGTGCTTTCCTCATTAAGCACACTAACATATGAACTCTCTAGCAATCACCCCCTCAAAATTAAACCCAGTACCTATGAATTCAATTAGTAACAAGTAGGCTATGTAATTTGAGCGACTACACACTGACTACAAGTACAGAAAACATAAAATATCTAACCCAACACTATCTATCTTTTAGTCTCCAAATGATAAGTCCTCTACCATAAGTCTGTAACACTCACTACAACTTATTAGTCTAACTCTAAAACTCTTACAAGTATCACATTATAATAAAGGTCAACATTTGTTCGGGAATGTATGAATTTCATGCATGTCTTGTACTTCATCTCTTCCTCTCAACACCAAACCATTAAGGGCCATACTGCGCCAACCATAGCCCTGTAATCAACAATTGCAATACCACCACCCCTAAGGCAAGCTCAGGTGGCGTGGTACCATTATATTAAAAATTGGGAGATGCATTAACGAGTGCTAATCCAAAGGTCATAGTAGTGCATGAATACCGGGTGCTTAGCTGGGGCAAGGTGGGTAAGAGCTTGGCAGGTTTGGCGTATATTACACAGAAGCATTCCTTTGCTTTAGTATTTTCCCCTAGCTAGCTTCTGTTAATGCTACTTCCTGCTTTTTTCCTAGTCACTTCCTGGTCACTTCCTGCTGCCAGTAAGGAAGTGTGTTGAACTACTTGAACATTCTAGTGCTTGAGCGTGGCTGGCTATATAAGCCACGCCCCAAGACTATCCAGCGCTTCATGTTACCTCCTGTATGCTGTGTAAGCAACACACTCACTGCGCTCCTGTTCCTCGAATACTGTCCACGTGCGCGTGGGCTCCTGCTTCATTCAGACCAGCTTCAGATCCTTCGTTTTGGTTCTTCTTTGGAACGCCAGCAGCTCCAGTCTACAGATCTTCGTTCGGGATCATCGCTCGAACGCCCAGCAGCTCCTGTTCCATTCCGGGTCATCGCGCAAACTTCCAGTAAATAGAAAAATACATGTTAGACTTCGCTCGCATAACGCAGCAATGTCATGCCTGCTCACCGAAAAGGTACCCTCTACTCGCGCACACTTCTCTTATCTCCTGTACATTGGGCAGTACCTGTGAAATAGAAAAGAACAACAGTTAAAAGGTCTCCCCACAAATTCCAACTTCTAATGCTGAGCAATATGTGAATGACACTTACCTGGATAACAGAACACCCTCAACCCTAAAGACTTTGCCGCCTGGCACTGAAGACTCTTACATAAACCTGCGGGCTAAGATTGCCAGTGAAGTAACTCGTACTCCATACATCAGTATACTCTGTGAAGCCGGAAACAGCGTTGCACACTGAACTTTGGCATCCACAAACATTTTCCACAATAACCCCAAGAGGGGAATCGGGTTTTCTACCCCTGAAGAATAGCGCCCCTGCTGAGAGCATGATGGAGAGTTCATCCAACTAATTCAATAGGTGAATAGAAAGCAATCCAAACCTCTTCAAAAGGGGTAAGAGGAAGGGGGGCTCAAAGGTCCAGTTAGCCCATATCTTAGTGTATTTACCCTTTTTAATGACAGGCCCACCTTCCAAATCAGGTTTGGGAGAGAGCACAAGGGTGAAGAGGTCTAGACTCCATCACTCCCGCAGAGACACAGGTAAATGTGACAGTAGTGAGACAGTACCCTAAAATCAACAGGCAATCAGCCATACATATGCACTCATGCAACCACATAAGAAACATCAAAACAAGATCAGCATCCATCCTAACGCTCGCCTTAAGAACCTCCCCATGTGGAAGTTTTAAAAGCATTCTGTAAGAACAAAAGTAAGCAGCTCCCAAAAGGAAGCAGCTCCCAGCAACAGAAAAGAGACATACTTTCGCATAAACTATAAATGGACTATGGCAAGAAATATGACTGTTATTCTCAGAAAGCCGTACTATCAGGTCAGAAAGTCAGCCCATTTCGTTCTGAAGGACAGCTTGATAACATGCTGCTATCACTACACAGTCAATGGGAATATGGAGGTCGGATGCACCGGCACCATTTAGAATGTGCCGGTGCATCCAACATGCTCTGCTTGCAGGTGCCGGTACGGCTGCCAGCTCAGACCTTGCAGCCGTAATGGCACCTGCGAGCAGAACCCGTAGTTAGCTGGTCTGGAAACTACGGTACTGGCAAGCTTACCGGTATCGTAGTTCCCAGACCGGCAAACTTATAATGAGGACCAAAGTTTACAAATAGGTGTTTCAAAAAGTAGAGAAGAGAGATTAAATGTGACTAAGGTCCTTTCCGTTTTAAGCTGGGAATGTTTATGTCAAACCTGTAGTCTAGGCGCTGTAGGCACTCGACCATGGTGAAGTTGGGGAGTGCGTTGATAGTTTCCAATGAGGCAGTGCAGTCATCACAGGCAATCGATTGTGGGACCAAAATGCTGGGGATGGCCGGCAGTCTCTGATCGGTAGTGCTGAAAGGGTCAGTGGCCATACGAGCAGTGAATCAGAGACTTGACTTCCAAAGTGAGTGTGCTCCATAGGCTCAACACGCCATCCTAGACTGCATTGGTGATAGCATGGAGCTTGAAGAGGCTAGTGACCACGCAAGGAGTGTCAAGTCTGGAAATCACTGACAATATGCTTCTGTCCTACAGGAGGAGTAGTGGCTAAACTACCTGCCCTGCCCTCCCACGTCTAAAAAACAAGAATGATCCCATTCAGAAGATAAACAGGCACAGGTAAGCATTATACCTCCTCTCCTTGTCTGATAATGTTGGCTGAGGACAAGCTACATACTCTTTAAAAGTTGTGTGAATGTGAAACAGTAACAATCCAAACAGCAAAGCACCACAGTCCAAAATAAAGGAATGTCAGATCAAAATTGTACAAAAAATATACTTTAATTAAACACAAATATGCAAACATAACTAAATAGAACAACACTAAACAAAACCCACACCAGTGCAACGAACACAGAATATGTAAGAGATTGAAATATGCACACTGGGTAATAAGACAGGGGTGAAAGGTAAATAATAACCACAATGTTTGAATATGGATATGTTCTTGGGTGATACAAGAGATTAAGGGTGGCCTCTCAAGGGCCTCAAGGGCCCAAAGAAGGAAAGAGGGGCTGTTAGCAATCAATAATACCTTGGTGCTTGTTCATTGTGATTTGACAGTGTCAAACCAGGCTTCTTGGTTCTGTGAGAGTGGTTTGGATCATGTTTGGTTTTGGATTAATTCTGGATACGGGCAGACATGGTGATCCAGATGGGGAGCATGTGTTGAGTTTGGTTTGAATTCATCAGGGGAGGCGAGCTTCAGCTTCAAGAAGAGGCAATGATGTACTCAGCTGGTACAGAGTGGCAGAGAAATCGCTCAAGGATGCAGCAACAGCAGTTGAGCGAGTTTGAAGAAGTGCCAAAGGCAGCAGGCTAGTTAGTTTTGAATGCACGTGAACACAGTTGAAATGAAAGAGACCACTTCTTGGATTCTTCAGTGGCTATTAGTCTGTTAGCAATCACCTGCAGATATCCTTCACCTCCAGCGAGGTCCTGTGTATTGGTGTAGGTGTCAGAGAGCCAGATCTTGCTCCAGCAGAAAGTCAGCACCAATGTGCCCTGGCGGGTGTAGAGGAGGAGCCAAAGCCTCTACCGAAGTCCTGCCCCTAACTTGCCTATATGTTGGGAACTGGAAATAGTGACAAAGGCGACACTGGTAATGGTGCCTATAACAAGAGAATACTTTGAAGCAAAGTATCCATTAAGAAGACCATTCTTTATGTATCCACGAAAAGCTGACAGCCTCTTGGGAAAGATTCCTGAAGAGCACATGACGATGGATGAAAGAAGAGACTGGTGATGTCACATGAAGCAAAGTGACATGCCTAAGAAGAGATGATAAGAGAATGAAGGTTGATACACCATACGGAATCTGATGACGAAGTTAAGAATTGAGTAAACTTTCATATGCCGAATGAAGATTGCACGTGTAAAAGCACAGACGAAAATGAAAAGCATTTTATAATTGTATATATGCAGTAACGCAAGTAGATTAAGTATTCATGAAGACTGGCTGTACGGTGCCGCTAAGCTATATATATGCATAGGAATCTGGAAGTTCCACATTGTATTTTAGCAAACTGAAGATCATGTGAGTGGGAGGTCTTCAAGTGTGGCACAGCAGAATAAGCCTGGCTGTAGATAAAAGGAGAATTGAGAGGGTTTGCCTGGCCCAGTGTCAAAGATTGGGTCAGCCAAGAAACTGGTTATCTATCATGGAAAGCTACAATAAACGAGAAGGTGAGAACTAAGCTCCAGTTAAGGTGTGGCGGAAGAACAATGATTGCTAAGTTGTATTCATTAAATGGTATTAAATATAAGAAAGTCCAGTCACATGGTCAGATTAAAATAGATTTTGGGCAAGCTACATTGAGACCAGAAGATAAGAACATGCTCACACTCCCTTCTATTGCCAAGAGCAGTGATACTTGCAAGCCAAGTTCAAAAGACTATTCTCATGGCAGACAGCTTGAGTGATGATAGATGATGGCCTAATTGGGTTGGGAGGCATGGTCATGTCGAACCCACCAGCACCTGAGGTACCAGCTTGCACGCTGCTAATTAGTGGAATATTCCAGAAGGGTAAAAGCATGCCAACCAATTTTAAAGGGCCACGTATCAAAGAGCCCTATAGTTTATAAATCCAATAAGACATGTATTTGATGATGCTCACAATGACTTGCACTAGGGGTGGGCAGAGTTGCCAGACCCAATCACAACCCCAACCCCCATATAAAGTATACCTAGATGTTTCTCTTTCCCCAATCACAGTCCAACATAAGTGTTCTTAGTTTGCCACATAGTATTACATCAATGGTTATGTGTTTTTAGTATATAAGTGTGTTTTTTGTGAAATACTCTGAGATGAGATGAGACTGCATGACATCCAATGATGTCTGTTATACTCCCTGTTTTAGATAATTGTTATTAAAACAGCTAACATCTTTGCCAACTTCCTGAGTCTGTTTTATTATTGATGTTTGACTATATCTCTCTATCCCCATCCACCCTGCAGAGTGTTATCTGGTTTAAAGGACCTTTGGGTTCACTTGGTAGCATATGGGGATGGTTTAAAAAGCCCATTGATAAGTAGGTCTTTGGAGTAGTCAGAATATCCGACACCCTCCACCATCCAGCTGGAGGACCGCAAGGTTTCCTGTGTAGAGCAGCCAATATAGACAACTTCCAAGTACAGAAGGTACAGGTGGGACGGGCCCCTCTTTGACGAAATCCCTCCTGGTTTCAACAGACGCTGAGAGGATGGAAGGTGACAATGGCGAATTGGAGGATGGGGCGATCCTGTTAGTCCGGAGCAGAAAGGCGAATGGTGAGTAGATTGAGGGAACTGGCAAACTATGAAAACGGGATTGTGGTATCCTGTAAATAAGTAACTTGAAGTTGGTTAAAATTAGACGAGGAGCGATGGGGGTGGAGGGAAGAAGTGTTTTGGATGAGAAGCATTGTATAAGAAGCCCAGAGTCCTAATTCAAGGAATTTTAGAAGGCGTTGTCTCAAAACCCAAGTGGGTGAACTAGGCTGAGGACAGATAGATCTGTGAGAGGAGATGATTCAAACTCCTATCAGTGTAGTTTAGGGGCTGAGAGAAAAGGAGTATATATCATGTAAAGAGTTGACTAGTTGTTTGTTTGTTTTTATATTTTATGTATTAGAGAAGTGTTGAAGAACTACAAAGATGGGTTGTGTTACATAGAGAAAAAGTTCATTATTTAAGCTAGTTTATTGTCGGTGCCGACTGTAGGATAAGATTGAGATAAATGGAAACTAGAGGCTTTGAGTGGCGAGTGTTGGAGCGCGCCATATTTGTTATTTTTCTGAAACGTATTTTGGGTAAAATCACTGGTAAGTATTGCCAGTCAATTGAGACTTGTAATAATGGGATAAGTTACACCACTGATGCACGTGTGCAAAACGTTACTGAAACCTATGCCCAAGATCAAACAGTACAGTGCAGAATGGGTAAAAGGCACAGCAGATAAGATGTTCATGCCATGGCCACAAGGGGGATCATTGGCAAAAGCTGTATTACAACACATAACCACATACTTGCATGCAGCGCACATGGGAAAGATATTGGAGAAGGGGTTAGTTCTTTTAGAGCTTTGGAAAATGTACCAAGAGGAGCAGGAAGACCTTCCCCCTGAGGAATGGATGCTTAACCAGAGAAGGGAGAAAGGTGTTGAGCATTCAGCTCCCCTTACTCCACAGGAAGTAAATGGTGATAAATCATAAGATGCAGGACTGTATCCGTTAAAGCAACTGAAAGTGGTGACAGGGTATACTAACCCGATATATGAACCGCATGCTTATGGTAGTCACGATAGTCAAGAAGAGACTAAAAGAAAGGAAGAGATCTTTAAGGTCTTGCAGGGAAAGGAATAGAAAAGTGAACAATTGAATGTAACCAGAGATATAGAACAGGAAATTAAAAGATGGAAAGGAGAAAAGGACAAATCTGATGAGATTACGCTCATGCAGAACAAATGGATGGGTGCACAGATATCGTTTAGACTTGATGGGAAGTGTATTGAGGAAATAAGGAAAGCCAAGACAAGGACAGAGAAAGGAGATTGAAGGAAGATAAGAACAAGAGAAAGAATAGACAAAGAAGAGAGCAGATGTATCAGAAGGAACAGCAAAGAAAGGAAGGGAGGGAGGGCAGATGAGCTAAGAAAGTATGATGATAGGCAGAGAGCAGTCGAAGAACAAGACAGGCTAGAAAAGAACAGAGAAGAGGGAGAGGCTCAGAGATTATTGGATAAAAGAATGCAAAGACGAAAAGAAGAGGAAGTGCATAGTGCAAGCGAATGAAGGGAAGAAAAAATACAAGACGAGGAAAGGGTTAGATGGGAAATAAAGAAACAAAGGGAATTAGACATAGAAATGGAGCAAAAAAGGAGGCAGAGGGCACGCAACATTGATGGCCTTGAGAAAGAGCTGACAGAACCAAGTCCAGTAATATCATGAGGCGACATAGAGGAGTTTCTCCCATCACAAGGAGTAATGCCAGGACCATCTGGGGTGAACCTTGATGATAATTTTGAGATAGGAAGCATCGGAGATAGGCTTGATAAAGCTTATCAATAGATGAGGGCAAAAGGTGAATCAAGAAGCAAGGGAAAAGAAGATCGATCTCTAGTTGCCCAGTCACGAGGCAAAGAAGGAAGCCTATTTAGTCACAAGCATAGAGCCTTGTCTCTAGACAGGCTTTTAAATAAGGATGAAAGCCATACTAGTTGGGGACTAGATGTGTCAGACAAAGACAGAGAAACCTTTGGTGGGATGGAGGGAGAAGTGCATGTGGTCCTGAAAGATGCATGCTGTCAGAAAAGGAAGTAAGATGGTCTGATCTGGAACAACCAAAGGATAGGACAACATATCCCACAGCATATACAGAGCACCCGAAAGGATGATCACACAGTGAGAAAAGGAGAATCACCACTATATGTGAGCAAGTTAAGGTCATTGCCAGGTAAAAGGCAATGCAGAACCATTGTCCCTGATATGGATAGGCAGACAATGGGAGCTGATTGCAAATGTGGGTTCACGCGGTTCCCTTTATTGGAGAAGGGAGAAGCTAGGCCACAGTATATCCCATTGCCGCAGATGGTTAAGGATAATCTAAGATGTAAACTCCTTAGTTTAACAGCGGGTGCGGGAAAATTGATTACTAAACTAGAAAAAATGACAGAAGAAAACACCCTACCATAGGGGACATTAAGGGTCTCCCAGCAGCCATTCTTGGGGGAAGGGCTGATGACATTTGGACACGAGCAGGCTACTTAAGTGTCACTGCGGAGAATACAGATCATGATGGAGCACCAATTAAAAACTGTGGAGCAGCATGTGGAGAGTTCTTAAGGTACATGATCCTGACACATCAGATATGGGTGCAATTATGCCACGTAAAATGCCAGAAGCGGAGGATGACTTTCTTACATTCAAAATATTCAGGAACAGTGGACTTTGGAAACTGAAGAGCCATGGGGGAAATCAGTGGTGGTATTTTACCACGTTTTATGTCAGGGACTACCGGAGCAGGTACAGAGACTATTCATGAAATTAGAGGGAATGAAAGCAAGGCCTTGGGCGGGGATACAGTTGACCATAGTGCACCACTGTCAACTATTGCAAGAGAAAAAATAAAAGAAGGAAGAATTTGGGAAGCTTGAGGAAGCCAACTTAGTTCAAACGAAATTTTCAAAACACGCCATAGAAGTTGCAGCATTGACAAGCGGAGAAGGGCTGGGAATGCAGCAACAAGCAATGGATGCATTACAGGCAAATAATCAACGCCAGATGGACCATTGAGGAAATTGTCTCATGCAGAGAGGCCGAGGAATAGGTTTCAGAGGGAGAGGTGATTTTAAAAATAATCAAGGTGGCTTTCAGAATATGCAGGATGATAATCAGAATATCCAAGGAGGGCAAATTAGAAGAGCACCTCCTATATGTTGGAGGTGTGGTATGGCAGGGCATTTTTCACGCATGTGTGGAAGTCAAGGGTTTGTACTGAATGGCCAACTTTCAAGAGGGGGGACAGCTTATCCTCCTGTATATAGCCCACAAGCTAGGAATGGGTTTGCACAAGATCAGACGGTTTATCAAGCGCAAGCACTGCAAAGGCAGCAAGCGCAACAGTCACAACAAGCACCATTGAATCCACTGGGAGAAAAGTCACAGCATGCACCCATGCCGATACAGCAGAACGCAAACACACGGCAGTTATTGACTCCCGGGGTAGGGAGTGTTCCTGTGGTGGGAGGAAGTCCCTTCACAGGTGCAGGGATGAGTATATATCCACAATAGGATAAATAGGACAGCTCACAAGGCGAATTGATGTGTTCAGTACTATCGGTAACACCAGACCCTCAAGAGGAACCAAGGGTTGATGTGACCATAGGAGGCAAATCATTTTCTTTTTTAGTAAACACTGGCGCACTCGCTCACGTATACGAGAGGGAACATTTCCGTTATCGGGAAATGCCATGAATGCTCAGGGCTTCTCTATAGCTCCAATTAGAGTTCCTTTTACTGATGAATTACCAGTCTCAATAGGAGTATGTGACATGTCTGTTCCATTATCGTATTTACGTCAGACACCAGTAAATATTCTAGGACAAGATTTAATGACAAAGCTTAATACGTCGATTTCTTTCACTGGTGACGGCACAGTGTGTTCTACTCCAGGTATATACTATTCGTCTTGGGAGGATAGCTCAGGTGCAACGTGCTCGCCTTGGAAGCAAGACGACACAGAGTACCACATGTTCGATCATCGTTTCTTCACTTAAAAACCTCTGGGTATTAAGCTTACTATAAATAACATATCATATCAAACGTGGACAAATTTATTATAGCATTTACCGGGCACATGGCCCTGCGGGGAGTCCCAATGGAACCTGAAGTCTTTCTTTATGTGATACGCATTTTGTTAACATGGCTACCCGGCTTAGTGGGAAAGACTATGAAAATACCTGATGAGTTTTTATTCAGGACAGAGACACCTATGGACAAAGAGGGGGGATGGACTATTACCTTAGAACTAGTTGCAGCTGTAGTGCAAGGGGAATAGGGCATGCTCGAAGGATTTAATGACGGCAGGCCATGGAGGACAGCGATTGCCATTGGGGAAGGGCATAGACTGACTGATGTCACGGATGAGGATATTTTTAAAGATGATTCAGCAGACGTTGAAGTAATATTTGAGATTCACATTACCTATTGGATCAAAATAGAGAAAAGAGTGGTCCCACAGCGAATGATGATAGTGCAGGTGCGTCCAGCATATTTTGACGAGTGCCAGCCTCATTATGGACTACAGGTCCCTATGACTTAGGCCTATGGAAGGGCGTTGGCGAAGTTAAGCTTAAACTAAAGTCAGGAGCAATTTAACCTCGAGCAAGACAGTATCTCATGTCTTGAGAGGACGATGTGGGTATTTTTAAAACTTTTTCTGCACTAATGGAAAAGGGTAGCTTCGTGACGTCAGAGTCCCCATGCAATACTGCAGTGTACCCTGTGAATAAATCAAAGTGGGGGTCATGGTGTTTAATTCAGGACATGGGCCGATTGCCCAGATTGTAGAGGCAGAGTTTCCTCTGGTTCCCAATCTAGTGTTGCTACTATGTAGTAGCCCCGTTGAGGTTGGATATTTCACAGTGATTGACTTGAAAAATGCCTTATTTTCTGAATCCCATTGCATAAGGACTCCCAAGGCTTGACGTCATTTACTTTCCACCAGCCTAAGTTACCTTAAGGGTACTGTGAGTCTCCATCAATTTTTAATAATGTCCTTCAGATGGACCATGGCAATATTGATTTGAAAACTGTTGTGCTGCAATATATAGATGATATTATGGTTTGTAGCACGACAGAAGATGAGTGCAGGCAGACTCATTTCAGTTAATGATTATCCTAGCATACAATGGATATAAAGTGGAAAAAGAGAAGTTACAGTATTGTCAAGCAGAGGTGTTGTACATAGATCAGTTGATTTCACATGAGTGAAGAAAGGTCAGAACTGAAAGGGCTGAGGCAATTATGAAAACAGCAAAACGGCACACGATAAATCAAATGCAGCAATTGCTGGGATTATGCAACTATGTTAGAGCATGGGTTTTTGATTATAGTTCATACACAAAACCACTTTTGCAGGCTTTAAAAAAGGCACAGGTAAATAAGGATAACATAGATTGGGCAGAGGAAATGAAGGAGGGGTTTGAAGAATTAAAGAAAGCAAGTTTACAGCTCCACCTTTCGGAATTCCCAATTATTCTGAGGATTTCTACGTGTTTTCGCACATGAATGGGCAGTTATGACAGCAGTGCTTACACAGAGGGCTATATTAGGCTACACACCGCTGGCATTTTACAGAGGGATTTTAGATCCAGTTAAGAGACGACACTTTCCTTGTGAACAATCGCTGGCAGCAACCGCGTTCACAATTGAGAAATCTATGAATATTGTAAAGGGGTGTTCTATGTCATTATTCGTTGAGCATGCTTTGTTTGCCATGTTGGAAAAACCTTAGGGTACGTTGGCATCTTAGGGAGCATCTGCATATGAAGTTGTTATATCTAATCCTGCAACTAAGATAGTCAGGTGCAGAATAGTCAACCCTGCCACATTTGTAGCAGAGCGCGTGGCAGAGGGTGAGCATGTGCATGACTGCACTAGTTATGAAGAGTCATATGACGACATGCCGCATGTAAAAGAACATGCACTGTCAGGAGGGGAGATTCTCTTTTTTGATGGGTCATCAAAAATGTATCCAAATAATGGAGAAAGACTGACTGGGTCAGCTGTAGTGATTCATAGAGAAAATGGAGATTTTGTGGCAAGCATAAGGCTGCCATCTCACATTTCGCCACAAGTAGCAGAATTGGTGGTGCTTATTATCGTGCTTGAGAAATACAAAGGGGAAAAAGTAACGGTGTACAGTGACTCTGCCACATCAACCGTGCACGCAGGGCTAGCATGCTAGAACTGGAGGTGCTACCTCTGAGCGTACGGCACTCCTGTGCAACATGCAGTATTATTGGACAGGCTTATTAATGCACTACAACTCCTAGAAGCCATTGAAAGTGCAGCACATACTAAGATGAATGAAGCCGTGAATGAATAAGCCAAAAGAGTTGTATCTTCTTCTGACATCTTGAGTTTTTATACTCCTTATATAAGAAAGGGGGACATTTATTGCTGTGATAATGCAAGAAGGTTTTAATCATTTACTGAAAATACAGTTCATGGAAATTCAAGACAGTGCACCGCAGGAAGAGCAAGAATTGTGGAAATGGAGGGGATACCCTTTATCCCCTTCCGAAGCATTATGGCAGCAATATAGCACTGGGAAGCCAGTAATACCGGTAGCATTTTTCATAGTTACATGTGCAGAGTAGTGTAGCTGTTCAAGCGTCACTGGGAAGCCAATAATGCCAGTAGAATTATTAAGGGTGGTGCTTGAAAAGCTGCACTACCCCGTACATATAATTAGGGAAAGCCATGCAGCAACTATTGCAGAGGATTGGTTTGTACCAAATTTAAATTTGTTAGAACACGGTGCATTCTATGTAGTAAATTGCATTGTATGTCAAAATTCTACTTCCAGGCACACATTTTGAACAATCAGAGGAGTAATTGCTCGACCGAATGCTCCTTTTCAGCATTTACATATTGATTATGTTGATATGCTGCAAGTATGTAGTGGGTACAGGTATATGATAGTGGTGGTGTGTCCCTTTTCAAAATGGATTGAGGCAGGTCCATGTACACACCCTGATACCAGTTGTTTAGCAAAGTTTTTAATTTGAGAAGTATTTCCAAGATAGGGAGTAAGTGCTGAGATCTGAAAATGGCCCACATTTTGTTAATGAATTATTTGAACAGATTAGCTTGTTATTGAACGTAGAACACACATTGTCTTCTGCGTAGCACCTGCAAGTGAATGGAGTATGTGAGAGACTTAACGGTCTTCTCAAAGAGAGAATTGCTAAATTAAAATTGTCACTGAAGTAGGGATGGCTGTATTGCATGGCACTAGCATGATATGCATTAAGGAATCAGCCCGGTTGGACCACTACATCACACCCCATGAACTAGTAACAGGGATGCGAATGAGAATGCCTCTGACTCCTCCATCAAGGATTAGAAGTGATGCCCAGAATACAGCAGAAATGTTAGGAAATTAGTTACTTTCGTATTTTAAATATATGACTGCTAGTATCTCTGTCATTTCAGATCAATTCAAGAGCAAGGGTGTTAGTCTCAGGACGCAGATAAAGACCATTCAGCAACCAGACCTGAAAAACTTGTATTGGTATCTAAACATTTTGAGGGAGATGCTGTGTTAGTACGCAACTTCACTAGGAAGTGGCCCAAACCTTGTTTCAGTGGACCCTATATCGTGGAGAATGTTACTCCCTCAGCAGTAAATGTCCAAGAACGACACACTTGGATTCCCCTCAGTGACGTCAAACCATATGCTTGTGAGACTGGAACACCCCCAACCGATTCGGAAGCAAGTCAACACAAAGTAGTTCAGCATGTGCAGACTCGATCGATGACACGTAAGAAGGACGCTGAAACTGCTATTTGAATATATGGACTGTGGCTCCCATGGGACACTCTTTATAGATATTATAGCAGGAGTGCGAAAAGCAATCGTTCTTGAGCCAGATGAGTCTTTTGAAAATGAATTTTAGAAAGTTGTGGATGTATCATGATTATGCTTAAACGACAACATTTGGTTAAAAATTGGAAGAGTGAGCAGTTTCCCAGCTCATTTCTTACTGAATTTCAGATGGTCCTATCTGATGTCGACATTCATCGGCTCTTGCTTATTGTCTTTATTTTTATTCTTTAGGTAGATCCTGCACTTGTTGGGAGAAAAACTGACATTTGTGTGTTCCTGCACAATCCTAAAAATGGTCCAGCAATAAGGAGATTGCTCTCAGGAATCATTGAGCAAATTCTGCAATTGCCGGAGCACTTAACAAATTTGCCTTATTAAAAAGGTTTTTTCCTTCCTTAAAAAGTAGTACACAGGCATAATGTGGAATCCTGAAAATGATACAGTGGCGGTAAATGAGCAAACTCAGAGAAGTATGGGAAATCGCATCTGGTGGGAACTAATGTATTGGTGTATAATATATGCATGCACAGCAGCACAACATTCATCATTGTTTTCCTGATTCTTTTGGTACATACTGTTTACTTTATTGGTCCAAATAGTCCCCCTGATATTTCCCTCATCAGTGACCCTTGCAGACATACCTGTTACGTCAAGACCAAGAGAATATGTGATTATCCCTACACAATGTGCATACTCACTATACAAGAAAGAGACCCAAGAGAGGTGCAAGAGAAGATGATTATCTGTTGAATAATTATCTAGACAGTACACTACAGCACACTTGGAGAACAACATGTGGTATCAACACATGAAAGAAGTGGTAAAAAGAACCTCTGGGAAGACTTGCTATGTTTTGCTAGGTTTTTGCTCTCCTACCCTATGTATTGGGGAATTCTAAGATATTCATAGCTATAGAAACAGACGTCCAGACAGCTCATTGCCTGACACACCTTGCACTCTGCTATACGAGAAGTCAATTCCAGAGTTGAACACCATCCTTCAGATGGGTGACAGAATGTTCAGCACCAGAAGAAGATTATGTACAAGATTTGAAAACAAGAGTAAGAGCACACACCAGAAACCATGTGATAACATACAAACATCCTGACATGAAGGGAGCAGGAATCCACGGGGAAAAACAGAAATCTCAATTGCCAAGGAAGGACTGTTGAAGACATACAAAGATGCAAGGAGAGGATGCAAATCTGGGGAACAGTACTTTCACCAGATGGATGGGAAGAAGGCACAGTTCTATGCAGAGCAATGGCAGTAACCAGACATCACAAACCAGCTATTGATCATGTGGGGAAGGGGTGCAAACCACTCTGACAGAAGCTTGCCAAGCTGCTGACATGGGTTGAAGATAGAGGGGTCCCAGTGCAGATAGTGCCTCTGGCAAGCGCAGAGCTATGCTTCAGAAAAAAAGGCACAGGAAAAGTTGGAGAGAACCAACAGTGCGGTTAATTCTTTAATGCACCAGGAATGAAGGATGAGACAGTGGTGGGTTTGTGGATCCCGAGCTTATATAAAGCTACCCTAAGACTGGGGAGGACTGTGTTCCATAGTGATTATTCACATTCCGGCACTAGTGATTCCGAAAAGTGACTTGAACATTGGAGAGTTTCCAAAGGCTGATTCTCATCTGAGGAAGAGGAGATCACTTGAATTTCTCAATTGAAAAAAGAGGAAGAACTATTTCTCAGCGAAATCAATAGAACCTATTGATGCCTTTCCATATGAAAACTGATTATTCAGTCAGACTTCAGCAATATTCACAACAATCTTTATGCCAAGAATCCATGTGATGAGGAATGTAAAATGGTTATAGCTAACCAGATGGGAGCTTCTGCAGACAATCAACACAACTGTTAGGGGTGGACCCCCGGTCCAGCCGAGCTGCTCTGGGAGCCCGCAGGTGCGAAATTGTGGAAGGCCTAACTCTGTCCACCTGCCCAAGCAAGAATGCCAGGTTCACACAAGAGGCAAGGAATTACTGCAGTTTATGACAGTAAAAGCACCACAGGGATCACATAGATGGAAGGACGCCCATGCATCTCTCAGCAAATACTGGCCCGCATGCCAGTTTTGATAACTTCTGATTGGTTGATATCAGGACATGAAATCCTCCTCACGTCAGCAGTGGTGGAATTACTGAGGGCCCTTAGCCTTCTAAATTAGAATACTGGAAAATCAGGCAGGGAAGGGAGGGGGTGTACAAGTACGAATCAGAATGTAAACAAGACAAGCAACAAGGAAAACCAAAGAATTTGATCATATACCTGATTTCAATATTGTCACTTGGAAATGTACTGATATATAAGAAACTGAGAAGAAAACATTTGTAAAGGTTTACATTTTCACTAAACCAAATACAAATAAATAAATAAAAGATAACATCTGAAGTCACAACTGGTGCCATTCTCTGGAACTGTCTCAAAAACCTATCTTCCCTCGGGATAAGCCATTGTGTAGTAGGTCCCATATAGGAGCCTATAGGTTTGCGCTGTTATTGGACGAGGTAGTGTCAGGTGGTATGCTTGGCCATTCCCAAAAAGTTGTTACTTGAAATTTGTTACAGTGAGCAAGCCCTGTGATTGGTCAGTGACCACCACTGTCCACCCTTAGGGTCCTTGCATGCCATGCACCCCCAAGCCTAGGACAAACTCTTTTCCCAGCACGCGGAGCATGTGTGAATGGTGCCTTGTGCAAGTATGTATCTGCAAGGTGCAACTATGTGTCAACGTCATAACGTTATGTAGCCCATAGCTGAAATGAGCGCGCTCCGGTTCCCAACACAGAACTGTAGCGTGGATGTAACAACTTTGTTGCAGCTATTGTCTGGATGGCAGGACAGGTTACTCTTCTCAGACACCAATCTTGGCAGCTCCTCTGCTCAGCCAGATCACGTGCCTGTGAGCACAGGATCTTCAATTATTATGTATTTTGTAAGAGAGCACACCTCTCCTGCAGTCAGTGTTACTTTGGTTCAGAGTGAGGAATGCATTTGCAACATTGTGACCTTGGCGGCTGCTTCGCTCCTGTCACAGTGGTTCTGCTTGCATGGCATTCTGTGAGGCCTGGGGTCCCGTTCTGCATTGATCGTGGCCTACTACATTTCCTTACCCATGATCTGGCTTCTACCGTGCACCTCTTCTAATAGCCTGTAGGTTAGTACGTTATGACTGTCATGTCTCTTGAGTGCACCTGCCACACCATAGCGTTATTTGCATATGAGCATCTGCAAGCATGCACATGAACTCTTCTTGCTTCTTGCGTTAATGCAGTGCTGTAGCCGGCCTAATGGCAAAATAATAAACATGCAGGCAGTATGTATATGCCACTGCCATCTAACAGTGCTGTATACCTGTGTTATTCGTGTAGATGAGTGTGTGTGTGTCAAGAGTGTGTTGATAGCACCTGTGCTTCATATCTGATGTAGTTATGTCATTGTGGTGTCTCTAATGACAAGTGGCTTGGTCTTTAGTGTTTAGTCAATTCTGTCCATGTAAGTGTCTCCAGCTCCAGCTTGGGTCTCTTTGTTCACTCTGGATAAAGTCTGCACTGCTGCAGGATTGCAGGGTCTGCTGGGAGGGTATCTCTCATGATAATTATCCATTGTGGGAGCAGTGGGAATGGATGTGAGTTCACATGAACGACGGCCATATTGTCGCACATGATTCTTTCTATTGGAGGATCTTTCTGGGATGGAGGGCATATTATGATTCTCCCTCTTCACAACCATAAAGGGTTTCAATGTTATCAGGGAAGAGCTGAGAGCCATAAGACTGATAACACTCCACAATAGATATGTCCTTGACATGGTAACAGACATGGGTGGAGGTGTTGTGCCAAAATCGGAGACTTGTGTTGCAAATTCATTGGTCACAATGAAGAGAATGGGACCTTGACAGAGGCCATAACTTCGTTGATAACGTTGTATACCAAGACGGAAGATGAAGTAGGAGATATTGCAGACGACAGCTGCTTTGCATCAATCTTCTCATGGGTACCACAGTGGATGGCGAATATCTTTAAGTTCCTTGGAGCGTTACTGCTGATGATAATGTTTTGATTCTGTGTGATCAAGATAATAATCACACAGTGTAAGAAGACAGCAAAGAAAGCAGTAGGAATGAAGTTCATGATTGATGTTGAATCTGGATTGGAACCCAAAGAGCAGACCTATGAAGAGATCAGAGACTACATAATGGCCAGCAGTCAAGTTTCTATATCTGAGAGACAACAAGAAGTATGTGGGAAGGTGGATCTACTGCAGCCTGAGAGGACAGTGCAGCCACATGACCAGGAGTGTTGATGAACACGTAAAATCTGCAAGATCTTTGAAAGGTGTGATGAAGCTATGGACCCCAAAGAAGCATTTCTTCAAGAGAGAATTTCTAGATGCGGAGGGGGGAATGTAGAGGATGAGCAAAAGGCATCTACCAGAAGTTCGCCTCTAACTTGCCTATATGTTGGGAACTGGAAATAGTAACAAAGGCGACACCTGTAATGATGCCTATAACACGAGCAGCCTTCAAAAGCAAAGTATCGATTAAGAAGACCATTCTTAATATATCAAATCAAAGCTGACAGCATGTAGGGAAAGATCCCTGAAGAGCATGCAAAGACGGATGAAAGAAGAGGCTGGTGATGTCACATGAAGCAAAGTGACACACCTAAGAAAAGTTGATAAGAGAGAAGGTGGATAGACCATATAGAATCTGATGACGAAGTTAAAAATTGAGTGTAACTTTCATATGCGGAATGAAGATTGCCCTTGTAAAAGCACAGAAGAAAATTAAAACCATTATATAATTGTATGGCTGCAGTAATACAAGTAGATTAGGTATTCATGAAGGCTGGCTATATGTAGTGAATGGTGCAGGCTGTTCTGCCAAATTATATATGTGCATGGGAATCTGGAAGTTCCACATCCTATTATAGCAAACTAAATTTTGGAACTGGCAACTCAGGTGGTGTTCTTTTTCAAGTGCTTTTGACCCTCATGTTCATTTCAGGAAGGCAGTTCAAGTGTCAATGATTATTTCATCTCCCATCAGTGCATGGAAGGAGAGGGAAAGACTGACAGTACAGCATTCCTAAGGTGGAGTAACCCCGGTGCTGCCCTGTCTGTCTCAGAACCTGGCAACTACAATGTCAAAAATTCCTGGCACTGATGGGGGATGTAATAATCATCAACACCTGGGACTGCCTTCCTGAAGAGAGCATGTGGCTCAAAATTGCTTTAAGGAGAACACCACCTGAGTTGTCTGGTATACTGAGTGTTCATCTTGTGTGGTATATTCAAATATTCACTCTGAACAAAAAACAAAGAATGAAAACGAAACTTTACTCAAATGCACTTGAAGAGGACTAGATCCTCCCCTCTTTGGCGATAAACAGGTGAAAATGTCATTCCTGACATGTGCCCCACCCTCCTGTCCAACATTGTAAAAATCAGAAGCATTGTCCATTGAGGCAGCCAGGCTGGCATTATTGTAGGCAGGTACATTAGAGAATAGGTGACACTTCACACAATATTTTAGGATAAACATGAAAACAAAGGAATGCTTGAATTGTGCACAACATACTAAATATAGATCGCACCTCGCTTTGACATAAGACGTATCACCCATACTCAATAGATATTAGAAAATAATATCTGAAAAAAGGTCCATGTCAATGGCAAAAGTATTCATTATTTTCACGATATAAATAAAACTGAATGCAGGCCTTAAGCCTTGTGTGAATTCAAAAGTACTCAACATATAACAAAATACAGAGTTGGGAAAAACCCAGACACATTCATAAGAAGCCCAAGGTTGGCTGAGAGCAGGCTGGGGTTTGAACAATGTGGCAGCATCAAATGCAGAATATATGGTTTTCCATGTTGCTACTCACAAAACGAAAATGGCATTGAGTTAGAGATAGATAAGGAAGGGGGATTAGCCAATAAGAAAGTAGACTGCTTAATCTGTGACCTTGGCAGTTGTCTGGAGCTTGCATCATTTACAAAACCTGCTTTTTTCCAATTTTAAGGTTGTAAACTGTATCTTTTGTTCAATGGAATAGCATGAGTCATTGTGACATGACATTATCTTGGGTTTCAGGAAGTGTTTATATCCAATACAAAGGGCCAGTACACTTTGTTTGTAGAAATGTGATCAATTGCATTATGGGGTTCATATTAGAACAAAGCTGATGGAATATTTTAAAATCTATAAGACCTTGATGGATGTAGAAATGCAGTGAGCAATTCTTTTTGTCAGCCTGTAAGATGGTTGATGAAAACAACATACTCTTGGCTAGTTGTTATCTGGGTCTGTCTTTTGCACATTGTGGGTTCCCTCCCAGGGAGGCTGGCAACTGGAAATTATCCTAGGAAAGTGACTCCCCTATTGCAATCAGCAGAGTATATTTACTCGTACATTTCAATGAATACACTCATGCAATCTGCAGCATTAATGAGCTCATTCACATTCAGGTATCACATGCATCCATTCACAAGCACAGTAAAAAAAATACATCCTCACTCACGCATATAAACAATCACTCACATACATGCCCATCGTGGGGCCCCTCCCAGTGAGGCTGGCAACAGGAAATTATCCTAAGAAATTGTCTCTTTAACATTTGGCCAACCACAAAGCAACGCTTTGTATCTTTGACAGATTAATAGCGACAAGGACCCAAAATCTTGTCTGATGAGTGGTGCTGCCAGATACAAAGAATTTGCAACAAGAAACACATGAGGGGCATGGAAAGGCAGAAGACTGAACCGCATGTTTTGAAAGCATATTGTCTCCACAAAAGGCAGCGCGGCAGCAGGTTTGGTTATATTTGACCTAAAACATTTGATCTTATTTATTTGACCTCTTTTCGGCCTAAAATGGAGGGTGGGAGAGACTCCCCCCACCCCTCTCCACCTCCCAACCTAATCTATGCCCTTTCCCACTATATATATATATATATATATATATATAATTTGGCATTTATCTAGCACTACAAACCCTCAGGTATCTGAGCACTGCTTATTATTACCCACAGTGTGTGGTGCTCATTTATCAATCTCAGAAGGATGAAAGGCTGAGTTTGGCCTCACCGGGATTCGAACCTGCATAAGCAAGCTCCCTGTGCCACTTGACCGGCTATTTATATATATATGTATATATATATATAATTAATTAACACAATTCGACCAAAAAAAGGTCAAAATAATTCAATGAAATGTTTTAGGTCAAATGTTTTTAGGTCAATTATGCTAATACCCGGCAGACGGAAGAGAAGAGAGCCAATCTCAATACATTTGTGGTGATGTATCGCTGTGCAAATGACAGAACTAGGGAAAAAATCAGATTGTGTGGGTAAATAATATATAAACTTGAAACAGGTTTTTTTGTAAATAGAAGCATTTGTTTAAGGAAAGGATACCTCTGAATACTGATAGCAAGGGCCATCAAAGGTGATGTGCTGTTCTCTGCAAAGAGACAAAATATTTATGTATAGTTATCCTGAGGCAAGGGCCTGAGAAAGCACATTTCAAGCTCCAAGATGGGGCAAAACGGATATGTAAGTTACACCCACTACAGACACTCGATAACATGATCGTAAGGAATTCAATGTGCACATTTTTCTGGGGTTTAGCTGTGAAATAAAAGATATTTTGCATTTAGTGTTAAAGGTATGTGGTGAATGAAGCTGGATTTGATTTTGCCTGCATCTAAATGGAGAAAAGGGCAATTGGCTTTTTAATGGAAACATGTTATGAATATTTGTTATGTTATATGTTTTATTGTGTGCCCATGAAGACTAACCCGTGTGGTAAGGGGTGTGTCATTGTCTGTTTAATTCAATGAAAACAATATTTTCTTTTATATAGAAAGGGATTTTTATTTTACTTTTTAACAAAACAATGTCGTTTTTGTCATAGTTGCCATAATAACAGAGCTGGGAAGGGAAGTAGAGCGCTTTTTTTTTTAATAGTTCTGAGTTCAAAAAGGTACGTTTTTAAAGTCAATTTTATTTAGACCTGTAGAATGTGCATATCTTATAATGTATTTAGGCTAAAAAAGGAAGGAGTTTTAAAGGAGACAAAGGCCCTCATTACGACCCTGGCGGAAAGTGACTGACCGGACCGCAACAGCGTAAATAGCGTTTCCGCCATTGCACGAAGGAGCAAAGAGCGGTCCATTCCGACCCATCGGGCACGAGCACCACGCCATGGCGGAAGTGCAAAGTCCGCGATGGCGCAAATGGCCCCAAAACGGCCCACACCGCCGCCGTACGTCGCCCTAGGTGCAATACCGCCACCCATCACAGCGGACACCGCAGAGTGCGCCTACCGGAAAGTACGGTGACCGGAAATATACGGAAACGGAAGTAAAAACATGGGCCCGGAACGGGAAACAACCCGCCGTACACCTATAAAACCACTAAAACCACACTATCACTAAAAACACAACCCTGAGACACACCCCAACCCGTCATCCACCCTAGCGAAACCAAGTAAAATGGGAAAAGCAGCGAAGAAAGCGTGCGACCGCAAGCGGCAGGTCCACTTCTCCCGCGAGGAACTCACCGTGCTAACAGAGACCCTCCAGGAGAATGGTGCCGTCGTCTTCTCCACGCAATGACCAGGACGGCACTTGCGAACAAGAAGGCCATATGGGCTCTGGTAGCACAGCGGGTAAGCGCGGTGGGGACCGCACCCCGCACACCACAACAATGCCGAAAGCGGTGGGACGACCTGCGGATACGCGTCCGCAGCATACTCTCTGCCAACCGCAACATTGCCACAGCCACCGGGGGAGGTCCTGAATCACCCATCAAGTTGACCCCCTGGGAAGAAATCTGTGCCTCCACCATCGGAATGGAGAGCATTGAGGGAGTCGGAGGGTTGGAGAAAGGAGTGCAGACATCAGAAGAATCAGGTAGGTGGGCCAGATAAAATAATGCTAAAACCACAATGTCCAATCATGTGAAGTACCATGTGTCCACATAGTGCAACAGGAACACATGTCCAGGAGAACGTCCACACACATCGCCCTCATAGCGCACCTTAAAACCACAATAAATACATAAATAATTAAAAATCCCTAAAACACCCACCACACGTCCAGCAGGCACACCCTAACTGCAGGCTGCCAAACAACTGCACCCTCACCCCACACACAAATGAAAGCACCACTAAGGCCCCGACCCAAATCACCCTCATGTACCACCCCAATGCATGTGATACAATGCCATTCCAATACCCACAGACCCATTAATAACCCTCGCCCTCCTTTACTCCACCACAGGGTCCGATCCAAACGACGAGCATCAGGACACCCCTACCAGCACACCTGCAAAGAGGGCCAAAGACCAACGGCCAAAGACCCTCCACCTCAGCTGCACGCATCAAGACACGGCAGCAGCACAAATCAGGTGGCAGCACAGAGGAGGGAACATCAACAGGCACCCCAGCAGCCAGCATGCCCACTACACCACCACCACAGGTCCCCCCAACGGATGCCACAGAAGGCACTGGCTCTGGTGGCAGCAGCACCATAGGTGACACCCCAATGATGGCAGCATGCTCCGACACGGAAGACGGAGATGTCGAAGTCAGATCCATCCATGACCTGTCCCAATCCCCCTGTCTGTCCCATCCCGTACAACATGAGAATACCACGCAGGGGCACCCACAAGACGACGACTGGCCATCCCCCCCAAGCCCTGTGGCAAGGCAACATGAGGTCAACAGCCCCTCTGTGACCCCCCCGCAAATGGCCATGGCCCAGCAGAGGCAACAGTCCCTCGACAAGTTAATCGGGCAACAGCAGCAACTGGCCACGCTCCTCAAGGACCATGCCGATGAATGTGGGGGCACTAAGGCAGACATAGAAACATCAACTGAGACACTTAGGGCAGAAATGGAGAGAAGTACAGAGACACTAAGGGCACAAATGGAGAGTAGCACCGAGAGCCTGAGAGTACAAATGGAGAGTGGCACCGAGAGCCTGAGAGTCCAAATGGAGAGAAGCACCGAGAGCCTGAGGGGGGAACTGCATGCGACGTCCAAAGACGTATGTGCCGAACTTGCCGCAGTGCGCCGTGTGCTCACTGAGCTCTCACAAACCCTTAGGGACATGCATGGACGTGAGCAGGCAGAGACATCATCCGTTGCAAGTTCCGTCCAGGGCAGCCCCCAACGTAGATCTGGGAGGAACCTGCGCTCCACAGGCAGGGGTGCCCCTGATACCCGCAGAGGGGGCTTGCAATAGCGACAGCCCACTGACAATGAGCATCTTTGGACACTGGTGTTCGGGGGGGAGGTAGGAGGGTGGAGGGGGTGTGTTGGGCTCACTTGGGTGGCGGGTCGATAGGGTGTTCACCATGATATCACATATGCCATAAACAAGTGCACGATCAACCAATGAGATGTGTCGACGATGATCATTATGTACTAGGCCATCCTAGGCGTATAGTCCATATTGTGCATGTACCAGACACACACAGTGCCACGAGTCCCGTGTCCATGTATCAGCCACCAGGCGTGAGTGCTAGAAGCATGCATCAATGACATGCTGACGAATGTCACGGCCCTCCGGCGCCTCGCAGACTCCTTGAGGTGCTGCCACATCCCCACCCTCATCATGACCATCATCAGGTGCTTGCAGTTCTGCGTCTGGGGGCATGGGCACATTTCTACGTACGCACATGTTGTGGAGCATGACACATGCCATCACCATCTTTGCAACCTTCTCATGGCGGTACAGGAGTGCCCCGCCAGACCTGCTGAGGCAGCGGAAACGAGTCTTCAGTAGGCCGAATGCCTGTTCAATGACTACACGGGTACGTGAGTGGGCATGGTTGTAGTCCTCCTCATGCTGGTCCCGTGGGTTCCGGACTGGTGTGAGGAGCCATCTCTTCAGTGGATACCCAGCATCACCTGTATGTGGACGATAAACGTATGATGTGGAATGCCATTGCTACGTACGCACCCCCCCCCCCTTCCTGCCAGGTCATTGCCGCATCACATACCCCACATCATCATGCATGAAAAGAGACTCACCGAGTAGCCAGGATCTGTTCCCTGCGTGTCGCTCCATGTAGCGTGGTATAGTAGAGTTCCTCAAGACCATAGAATCATGGGTTGATCCAGGGAATCTGGCACAACAATGTGTAATGATCCTGTTGGAGTCACACACCATCTGTGCATTCAGGGAATGATATTGTTTTCGGTTGCGGTACTGGGCCTCCATGGCATGTGGGACGACCAATTCCACATGGGTGCAGTCGATGGCACCAATGCAACCCGGTATGCCGGCAAGTGCATGGAATCCCACTTTGGTGTTGGTAATGTCCTGCTCCGAGCGTGGTAGAGAGATGTAGTCGTCTGCGTGCTTCAGGAGGGCATCGAGCACTTGCAATAGTGTCCGTGAGAACAGTGGCTGTGATATGCCATGCAACTGTCCGACTGTGTGCTGGTAGGTGCCTGTGGCCAGGAAGTGGAGTACAGACACCACCTTCAGTAGGGGTGGGATGGCGGTTGGGCTGTCTATCATGCTGACAAGGTCAGCCTGTGTCATGTCCACTATTGCGGCTATGGTGTTCCGGTCCAAACGGTAGAGGGTGTGGATCTGCTCATCAGTGAGGTTGAACGGATGTGCTCGGAGGCGTGGGATTGCGGGCTGCCTGCGTGGTGGTAGTGGCTGTGCTGGCGGCCCTTGCGGGCCCTGCCTTGGCCTCCTCCTCCTCCTGCGTCTCCTCCGTGCGGCCGGTTGTAGTTGGTGTTCGTCTTCTTCTTGGAGTTGGAGTACTTGCAGTGCTATCAGGTCACCCAGGGCCAACATCGCGAGTCCTGCCGGTAGCATTTCGGAGTGGGTGTGGTTGTGGGAGGAGACTGGGTGTGCACTTTATGTGTTTTCAGGCTGTATGGCCTCCACCTGTGGTGATTCATTCCACCTGTGCAAGCTGCTCTCCTCTTTGGCCGAGCACGTCCCGCACACAACGCTGCTAATCGAGGAACGGCATCTTGCTATTGCAATCATGTATTTGTACCCGATGGCCGTGTAACATTTGTTGATATGTACATTCGGCTATGGTCCCATTGTTTTACATACAATCTTTGCAGTCGCGAACAGACTTGTGATGGGTCAGTGGAACGTAGTACTCGAGTAACGGTGGGCCCTCATGCATCACTGTACAGGGTTGCAACGACGGGCGGGGCGTCCCATTAGTGGGTGATGGCAGTTGACATTTTCACACACAGCTGCACTAGCTGGATTAATTTGTGATTTCAAACGGCCACAGATGCCTTTTCGACGTGATGTTGCAAATGAGGAATTCGAAGGCCGGCGCTTTCGGTCTTCGGCTAGCTGAGAGGAGATGCCCACAGGTCTGACTGCAAGTATAATGTTCTATTGTTCGATGTCCTTGAGACAGAGGCCATGGCGAGGAAGCAATGATTGATATGAATAGTTTGGGATGCGCTATATTGACGTGGGCGATGAGGCCGGACGTTCCCAAAATCATGTAACTTCACAACACAGATATTACGGGCTGGGACACTGTGGATTTTGCAGGCTGCATTACGCACAGACTCAATGGAAATCCCGAATGTCTTGTGAGTAAATATTCCGGTGTATTTATAACAGGATGAGGGAATGATGAATGGATGCATGGCCAGCTGATTTGATACAGGGTTTGCCATGTACAGGGCTTGTTGGAATCTATCCGCCTCCCCTGCGCTATGTGATGCAGGGCTGCCATAGTGGCACCATCGTCTATCTGGCCTTGTTGAGCCCTCCCTGTCTCGACGCGCCTTCAGACACTTGTGTCCATGCACGTTGACATTCCCATCTGATGGAATCTGTTTTGACAGACGCATGCACAGGTACACTCGTTTGGGATGGTGTTTACACCTCGATGTAGATAGTTATGAGTGGCAAGTGGTTTTGGGGTGGTGATGATCCTTTGGAGTGGGCTAGCATGCATATGGCTGTGGATTTAGTGTGGTCATTGGAGTGAGTTGTTCGAATGTACTTCTGAAGGCCATTCTGTTCTTTTTCTTTTCTTTTTGTTGACAGGTATCTCCTGCCCTTTTGCCACTGCCATCTGTATGCCACTCCTGCAGATGGCGTTTACTCCCGACACCTGCTGCTTCGTGTTAATCAGTGGAGCAGCATTACGATCTTATGGGACGATCGCCAATGGGCCACATGCCCTTACGCAGTACTAGTGGCTCGGAGCAACATTTCGGCCTTTCAGTTGGACTAGTGCCTCCCCATTGGGACGGGCCTGCGGTTCTGTGCGCTTCCATGTTGCCTTTTCGTACGTGAATGTGGCTCTGTGTACCATGATGGGACAGGGCGTCACACAAGTAGTAGCTGGTCATTCCTTGCGGATGCAGCCCACAATGGTGATATGTGTTTTGGAGTTCATGGACTGATGGCTGTATGGGCTTGGTGATTTAGTTGTGCATTGAATTTCTATTCTGATATGGCCCGTGTAGCGTTCTTCTTTGCGAGTGATGTGGCATATTCCTATTTGGGGAGCGATGTTTTGTGAGGAGATCTGCATTGGGTTCCGGTTTCGGAGTATAGTCGCGTGGTACTGTGCTGGGCGCGTTTGCCTACGGAGCCCAGTGAGGTCAGGGATGGGGGATGCCAATATGACTGTTTGGATGTTGTCATGCTCAGGGGCGGGGGATTGGGTTTTGTGTAACAGACGACGGTCAGCCAGGTGGACTGGTGGAATGTTGTGAGTTTCGTGATATTGCTGGTCACAGGTGCCTGTGTTTGCGTGCGTTTCGGGGGGGGAATGTGGTCATGTCCATTGGAATGGCTTCTGTATTCGTGCCATCTGTGCCCTGCAGCTCCCATTGGCCCCTCTTGTGGATCTTTTGTTCGTTGGCATGCATGGGTGACTTGTACATTTCACTGGTAGCATTGTGACTTCATTGCACCTACGAGGAGTTGTGCTTTGTGGGCAGGGAGCGGTGTACAGGCACTCAGTGGGGCCGTTTACGGTTGATTCGCGATGCCGTACTTCTCACCATGGCGGAATGGTGCTTTCCGCCATGCTTGATGGCGTTAGGTGCATGTCCGCTAGGGTCGGAATTCGCGTACCCTTGCGCCATGGTGGTATTTACGGTTTGGCATGGCGCGCGCGCGCGTACTTGGTGCAGTTAGCGTTGGCGTTCACTACGGTGTCGCTAATGACTTCGTACTTTGCGGTGGCGGGTCATAGTCGCACCGAGCGCTATTCGATGGCGGTATTGCATCTCCGCCATCGTTTTCCGATTTCCGCCAGGGTCGTAATGAGGGCCAAAGTGATTTGCTATGCAAACATTTAATCTAAAGTGCAACATAATTTATGGTCTTGTGAAGCAGAGATAACATTCCTTTGTTTTGCCTCGCAGACTTCAAACAAGTGGCTTTTGGGGGCATAACTGCAGTCTTCAGCAGAAGACAAGAGGGGAGGGCTCAGAAAGAGAGCAGGACTCAAAATAGTTCATTGAGTCAAAGCATGGGTAGTTCAGTTCCTCACATCCGATGCAGTAATATGCATTTAGAGCCAAAAGAGTTGTGTTGGGAATTTTGTGTTAGAGATGTTACAGATGTCAGTAGTGTTGTGATAAATGATAGTTGAATATTTATGGAGAAGCTTGGAGAAACGATATGAAGCGTTTTATTTTTAGAAAGGTGGATTGGGCTGTTTTGCAAGTATGTTTGTAATAATATGTGGAAAAGTGGTGGTATGGTTTTGTGGTTGAATGATCAGCGGGAGTTTAGTTTAGTTTAGTTTAGTTTATTATTTGTAGTGCGCTCCAGACCCGAGGGTATTCAGGCGCAAAGCATAAGGATACTCAATGCTTGGTTTCAGCATCTAAGATACATTTGTACAGGTGCCAGTTGGTTACATGTAGGCACACAATGAGGATGCAATATATACAAGAGGGTACATTGAGGCATGCATAGTTACACAAAGTAGTTGATGCGGTTGGTGCATGCAGTGTAGATAGAGGTGCCGGGCAAAGTCAGCGAGATATATGCCTAGATGTCGGCAGCTTTGAGCCAACTAGTGATGCTCTGGCGGAACTTGTGATAGGTTTGATCGATTCTTAGAGGAGATGGTAGCGAGTTCCATGAGAGGGCTGCCTTGACCTGGAAACTGCTTCCTCCGATTTTGGCCAGTTTGTATCTGGGGACCCAGAGGTAGTTGGTGTTGGCGAGTCTGGTGATTCTTGTGGCAGGCTTCAAAGTGAATCTGTCGGCTAGGTATTGGGGTGCTGCATTGTTCAAGCATTTGTGGGTGATGGAGGAAGTTTTTAGTTTTATTTTATCGTGAGTGGAGAGCCAGTTGTTGGCTCTTCTGGTGTTAGATATATGTTCTCTCTTGCGGATTCCTAGCGCTGCTCTCAGCGCATTATTTTGTAGGAGTTGGATTTTATTGATGGTTTGTTAATTGGCTCCTATGTAAAGAGCGTTGCAGTAGTCCAGCCTGGATAGGATGAGGGCTCTGGCTAGGGTGATGCAACTGTCCTGTGACAGGAAGGCCTTACCTGCTCTAATCAACTTGCATGTATATGCCGTGGCCGATGCCAAAGGATTGACCTGCTTGTTGAAGGAGAGAGTGGAGTCCAAATAGAACCCCAGAGTTTAACCTCTCTGGCTACAGTAATAATATTGTTGTCTATGTTGAATGCTGAGTATTCGGGGCTGAGTTTTTTGAGAGACGAGGGAGTGGCCAGGATGATGATCTCTGTTTTGTTGTCAATCAAGCATAGATCGTGGGTGGCCATCCATGCCTGGATGATGAGATATATCCTGTTCACCAAGGCCAAATCCTTGTCGTAATCACCAGTAAGTGGTAGGAAAATCTGTATGTCATCTGCATAGTTAGTGTAGGTGACCCCCAGAAGGTCCAGATTATCGAAAAGGGGCTTGGTAAAGATATTGTAGAGGGTGGGTGAGACACAGCCTCTCTGGGGCACTCCGCAAGTTATGGGGATTGGATTGGCTGCTGCCATGGGAGAGAAGACTCTCATAGTCCTGTTAGTTAGGAACGATTATATCCATGCTATGGCTTCTTTAGCGAAGTGATGGAGTAATTGAAAAGTCATGCACACATATACATGCGAGTGCCAATTTCTATTGGGTAATGATAAATAGTAATAATATATGTAAATATTGGTCTGGTAAAACACTTTAAATTAAGGAGCTCTGTAAAATACATTGAGTTATGCTGAAATACAATGTGAAGAATAATACAGTTTGCTTTAAATTAGCACTTATGGGTTGAACATGTGGATATTAGAATGAGATGAAAAGTTTTGAAACAGTGGTTTGAGAAAAAATATACATAATCGAAATGACACATAGAGGGTGTGCAAAAGTAGATATAGGACCTTTTAATGAGGTAAAGAGTGGTTGGTATATATATTCTGTGACTATAAGAGGAAAAGGGAAATGAAGTAGGTTAATTTAAAAAATATAAACCTCCTTTTAGCATGTGTGATTTGAGGCACACAATAGTACATATGTGAAAAATAGATTGGACAAATGTAGGGTTTGGACTATAAGAGATAAGAATGAGTAGGTTTAGAGATGATCTATGTGTGTGAATGTATAGTGTAGATTTTTGTGTAAAAATAGTTTTTTAATATTTGTATTTTGTTTAGAATGTTATGTTGCATATAGTAGTAAAGTGATCTTCGACTGACATTGTCAGTAGAGGAAAATGTAGAATGATTGTGGTGATATATGTTGAAGACATTTATTTGAATACAGAGCTTTAAGTGAAGCAGGGGCTCAGTACCACTCTCATTGAAAAATTATTTAGAGCCAGGACTCATTACATTGACTTTCATTTTTAAGTTTGTACACAATATATCAGTAATAATGGTGTTTTTATTTTAGTAGAGGATATCAGTTTTAGTTTAATTTGACAGCACCAGTTGAAGGAATTAAAGATTGGATGTTTTTAAAGAAGAAACAGAGATTTGTTTTTGTGTTATGTGTTATGTTGAAATGATGCCCTTTGGAATGCCTTTATACATATCAATGTATAGGATTGTGGGGTATAAGGACCCCTATTTTTTTAATTGGTGTTTTTTAATTGGTATGGTTCTATATGTTTGAGTATTCTTATTCTGGCCACAAGTTATGTATGAGTAACCATATTTGGAGCACATCTGTTCACCTTAGAATTTGTCCCCATTCTTTACTCATATATGGATTAGATTGGCCTCATTAGATAATTAAAAAAAAATACACAAGTCACTTCCCATGTTAAGGTTTTATTCATTATTTCGGAAGTTTTCAGCTATGCCAGTTACTTTTGTAAGGACCTGACCATAGGCATTATATTAGCTCACACCACAGTCCCCTTCCCCCTTTAAAAAGAAAATCTCATTTAAACATTGTAGTTACCTTTAATAGTAATAGATGGGGCATTGTCAAAAGGCATACACTATAAGTGTGCACAGGGTAGTCACACAGATAAGGAAGAAAGGCAAGTTGAGCAATGGAAAGAACCATTTTTAAAGTTTAGGCACATTATTGAAAAGTAATTTGGAAAAGGGAACAGTGCCTTGCCCAATGGTTTTCCAACATATAGTGAATGAGCACACGCTGGTGATTCGTGCCCTCGTGTTAACTAGCATAGAAATGACTGCCACAACTGGAGCAACCACACACAGTTGATTTTCAGAGACGTTGTAACAATAAAAAGGCAAGGAATTTACATCAGAAGAGGAAAATGGAAAAGTGATTGAGGAAGGAGAGGGAGAGAATTGGTGGTAAGAAAAGAAACAGGCATGGGAGAGCAAGAGTGAGATCGAGATTTCAATGAAGGCACAGGAGAGGGCTACGAATACCTAGAAAGTGAGGGCACTGGTCAGAATAGCATATCCCCACTAAATATCATATAGTTTTTGAAATAATATGCCCAAGATCACAGAAGGTGCCATGTGTGTGCTGAGAATTAAAGTAAAATTATAAATGCAAAATACACTACAGAGAAGGTTAATGCAATGGCAAGCAGCACCAGATCAGGCACAGCAAACTTTAACATGAGTACAGCAGAATTAATACAATTATTAGCACATTTTGCAGTAGCACCATGAAATACACATGCACTTACATACATATGTGTATTCAGAATAGGGGGACATATATTATCCCCAAAATAATGCATGTTATCCCCTGGTCAATTACTGAAATCTCTGCCCAATATATCTGTTAATATGTTGCAAAAAATGTAAGAATTGTATAAAAAGAATATGTTCCCCTATCCTATAGTGTATGTAATTTCAGTCTTGTGCTGTTCAGACAAGGGAGAGACGAGACCCCAGGTGAGTACAAGTGAAAGGAAGTGAGGGATACAGTGGTTTCAAACTGATAGCATTTCTCCTAAGAAGAGTGTATTAGTTGTACATAAAGTATAGTAGATGTATATGTATGGCCATATCTACTGAAGAAGGTAGAGATGAATCTTGGATGTAAGAAGTATGAG
Organism: Ambystoma mexicanum; assembly: GCF_040938575.1. Classification (NCBI taxonomy): domain Eukaryota; kingdom Metazoa; phylum Chordata; class Amphibia; order Caudata; family Ambystomatidae; genus Ambystoma; species Ambystoma mexicanum. The sequence continues at coordinate 1,521,458,798 of NC_090937.1, read as the reverse complement.
TAACCCTTTTATGAGTATGTCACTGAAAAATATTAAAAGGTTGTTTTATATTTGTTATGTTTTAGTAATGGAAGGAAGAAATAAATGGTCATGAAAATGAAGTGGTAGGCAAACATTGTATGCATATATGTCACACTTAAATAGTACACATGCTTCTTTTCAAGAAGGGCAACGCTAAGTATTAATTGCATTTTTTATTCACCAGAATAAACACAGTAAAGAAAGAAGATACTGCGGCCCGGCGACATCAGAAGAAGGACTACAAAAGAAGAGTACAGAGAAGATTTTCAGCAAAACAAAGAACACTAAAAGCACGCCAGCCAGCAAATCTACATAAAAAAGAAAAAGCATAGTACACTGTTGCCTCTACTTTAAAAAGATAAGATTGCGTTCTATCTGGCCATGGATATAAAGAGATGACACTGCATCATCACATTAAGGAAATATACAACGACAAGGCTAATGTCAGAGACAGGAGAAAACGTACTAAAAGGAAAATATAGTGTAATGTGTTAGAATATCATGAAGATATATCTACAGAAAGTATAGGATATTTAACTTATAGATTTGCCAAAAGAATGAAAAAGAGCAGCCATTGTTGGTTTTGCCTTGTTGTGTGTTTTGTTTTTTCATTATTTGGATTATAAAGAAGGGGAAAATTTAACGCCATTAGTGTTCAAAATGACACAACCATTTACAATAAGTTCTATCACGAATAGAGGAGAAAGGTTTCCTTTTTCAATTAAGAGAATCATTTGGAGATAACATTTGAGCTCAGCATGGCACCAAGAAGAACATGGGGTGTGAACCTCTGAAAAGGGTGGCGTAAGTGAGGGTAAGACAACATATGTGTGTGTTTTTTGGTCCCATTTTATAGGCACACATTGCATTATAAGGTTCATATTAGAAAAAAACAGATGCAATATGTTTAAATCTATAAAACCATGATAGATTATTTTTGTCTGCCTGTAAAATGGATGATTAAACCAAAACACTCCCGGCTAGTCATTATTGTGGCTGTCTTTTGCACATTGTGGCTTCCCTCCCAGGGAGGCTGGCAACAGGAAATTAACCTACAAATGTTTTCTTTTTATTTGTATATGGTTTTCAAGTAACCTTACAAAATTCTAACCACTTAAAAAACACAGAAATGCAATTAACACTAAAGGAAAAAAAACACATCCGAAAAAAGAAAAGGAAATATTTTTGATCCTAAGAAATAGACTCTTTCACACATTCCCTATTGCATACACTCACGCAATCATGAGATTCACGTATGAATTTCCAATTAATACGCTCATGCTATCGGCAGCATTCATTTGTTCATTCACTCTCACATTCAGGAATCACCTGCATCCATCCACATGCACATTCAAAAACAATACATCCTCACGCATATAAACGATCACTCATATTCATGCACACATGCACACGTACACCCCCACCACAATCTAGAATAGGAAGCTCTATCTGCTTCTGTGTTTTCAGAAAACAAAAATAATAGAAATCAAACACTTGCAAAGCTTCCCACCCAACCATGCCATGTAAATATACACTAAACCTAGTTCAACCTAGTGATGAGGCTCTGGCCTGCTGAGCACCAACACCCATGAACAACCTAAGGCATACCACAGGCAAAGCACACACTCAGCTACAGACAGACAACTATTCAATATGACCTGACTTGCATAGATGATATAATCACTGCTTTGTTCCCTCTATTCTCACTAACTGGCCCATTCACTCAAAGCGCCAAGCCAAACGGTTGTATCAGGGGTTCTCCAAAAACTCATAATAAATAAATACCACAGGTTCTCCAAAAAGGAGCACTCACTGGGCAAGAAGTAATGTTGTTTATTACAGCTGGATGAGCACAAATCAAACAGAACAGTGATTGAACTTATTGATGAGAGCTAACATATGTGCATGCTGCAAACATTAGTGTTATCCTTTGAATACAATGGTCAAGGCATTAGAAACTGTTGCAGCTCGAGTTTTCATATTTTCAAAAGTTTCCATGAAACTCATTGGCTAAACTACATCAAATGCTTAGTGCTAGATGTATGTTAGAGGAACGTGATTGGCGCAAACAGGTCAATAGGATCTCAAAAATTCACCCTCCTATGTGGCGCCACATTGCGTCTCACATCTTCCAGGGACAATTTGCAATTAGTTAAATAACATTTATTCTGACCGCTGGCGCTTTATTATTCGGCCATTGGCCGGCACCATTGGGGAAGAGACACGAACGAGACACCCAGCGTCTAGATGGGAAGGTAGACATTCACACGGCACCTGCCGGAAAAATGTTCTTTGCAGACCTTGTGCTGGATACACTGAAGACTGGCCACCTTGCAGTGGCATAGTAACTTACCGTCTGATTGGACCTTCAGGCGTGCAGTTTCCCCATTCCCATATCCAACTGCTGAAAGGTATTCATGGCTATGAGAATGGTTCTCCGGCTCTGGTCCACTTCCCCTCTATCGCTGAGTGCCTGTGACATTGGCTTGCTGCCCCATCGTTACATCACCCAGTACTGTCTCAGCTGCTCCGGTCTGTTCCTGACGTGCAACCTGAGCTTCATCCTCCTTAATCCATTGTATGTTGATCATGTGCTAAATGCAGGTTTCCTGAGCCAGGCCCATTCTGAGGGCATCTTTGCTCAATGTGATTACCTGGGATTTTCTCCTATCTCGTAGTAATGTACATAAGCTTCCTGGGTCAATGGATGGTACAGAAGAACCCTATAATTGCGTTTCCCTGTGAGGTCTTCATTCGTGGTGTTACTACAGATCGTATGCATGTCTGTGTCTTTCCTGCCTCGGTGGTGCCCCATCCCCTCTTCCCTATTCTCGTATGTGATTGGTACGTCTCCCTATCTGGTGCTCAATTAGCTCCTTTAATTCAGTACCCCGTTCAATCGATCTTTCGATCAACATCTCCTTCCAACTCATTTCCTCACCCTTTTCCTTGCACATCCACACTCGAGTCAACCTGTTCATGTACCCTTCTTCATACCCTTCTAGGTATTTACAAAATACTAGTAGATTTGTCCCTTCAGGTGAGCACCCAGCCCAGAATGCTTCATAATTTCCTCAGTCTGGTTGGGGCGCTGCAAAAATTAACTACACCTCATTCTCACTTTAATTCACGCTTGGAGGCTCTTTATCTAAATCTTCACCGAGCTCAATTTTATTTGCTGTCATTATGTATCATGCTTTCCTTTGGTGGCATCTGGACTGGCTGATGAGCCACCGACCGAAAAAGATGGTGACAAGCATCACAATGAGCACATGGACAGTCACTTTGAATATTGCTGCCAGCCATTCTGGAACCCAGGCAAATACCGAATCGAGACAGGTGTTTGACGTGGTATTGTATGTCTCTTTTATCATTCTTTCATGTATTGTATGTATCCCCTCAACAGCTTCCCTGAATGTTGAATTTTCAACATTGCTAGCTGGTATTGCTGTGCAGCATGTGCTCCCGATCTTGTGGCACACACCGTCATCTGTTGCAATTATAAGGTCCAAAATATAACAATTCTGTAGGGCCATCATAGGCAGAGCTTGGAACTCTTCTCGCACTGCATGCAGTCCTTTTTCGGTAGCATTTGCCAATTGAAGCATCTCATAACATGGTATTTGAATCCATTTCACATTGGTTGCTGTTTGCACCATAGGAAGTAGGCACAAGCTGAAGAACATGGACACCTTGCTGAAGAGTCTCAAATGTGGTAGGATAGGGTCCAAGCTCTGGGTGGATTCTGCTGATATGTAATTGCTCTCCATCTTCCTCTTTGTTATCTATGGTTGTTCTCCTAATGTATACTTTGGCCCTTTTGCTTTATTCTTCCATTTCTGAGTGGATAGCTCATTGAATGGCATCATATCTGCATGGAGCACCAACAATGCAGGACTGTGGAGGGCCACACATTTGCAAACTCTTCTCCAATCTGGTGGTAGCTGGGTGTCCATATTCTCCTACACACTCCCATCTATTTTTGTCACCACTTTCTCTTCAAATACTACCAGCCCTTCTGCGTGGCGGCACTGTACCATCTCTCTTTCACATTTTCTGTTGTGGTACACCAAACCCTGTATTTGCATTAAGGGTCTGGTGTGGAACCAGGGTATATCGTGTCCTGTTGCACTATTGCAGAATATTCTCTAGTCGGCAGTAACCACCAGTTTTCCGCTCTGTGCCCCATCAGTGTTATATTCTAAGATCATATGCTTGGGAGCTTCTCCCTGGGTCATGCTTTCTAGTTTTACATAGTTATCTGTGTACACCTCCCCCCATCTATCCATTTTACCTCTACAGTGGGCCACTAGAATAGCCCCATTGTTTTGCACAGGGACATATGCATAAGACATCCCCCTTCCTCTACTATCATATCGTGTGGCAGGAATTGTTTTGGTGTCCCTGCAAGGTGTGGGATGAGTGAGCACACTTTGCATGTGCCATTGGTGCTTACTCGCCCCACCCTCTTCATTTCTCCATTCCATATCTTTTCAGATGCAAGGTCTCCCCCTCCCAAACAGCACTGTAGAATTCTTCAATACTAGATATATGTCTTCTAGTGTGTATCTCCCTTTCACCATCAGCTGGAGCAACCATACCACCCCTATGCATTAGAAACCAGAAGAAAAAGAGAAGGCAGATGACAAAAAGACAGAACATTACAACCCCTAGTGCATGTGCATATACTTTATCTTTTCCTCCGTTCCCCCTGGTAGTGTCGTGCCCATTTTCTCCTTCATTTATGGGTCTCCTATTGAGTCTTAAAGAAGTACACAGAGTCAATGATAATTTGGTAATACTTCCCAATAGGTGATGCTTCTCCCTTGTCTTTTCGTTGAGCTGCTATGGATTCCGCAGACATCCGTTAAATGGAACCATGTCCTACTTTCCTTCATTGTATTCGGCCATCTGGGTTGCGTAGACAACTTTAAATGGGCCGTAAAACCTTGGTTGTTTACACTTTCTTATAATGTTGCAGATGAGAACTGCGGGACAGAGGGGCTGGGACCACAGAAAGTCCTCCTACCTGTGGGCACTTGTACACTCTTCAACGTTAGTCGTCCAACCTGTAGGTTGCTGGACCAGTTCAGGGATGTATTTTAGGACATTTGTCACTTCTGTTAAGTCATTTTTAATTTCATCTCAAAGGATCTCTGAGCTAGGGTTAGCATCTGAAATTGAACGTGCATGAGGGATAGGCGCATGCATTCTTGTGCCTGTTACAATTTCATGCAGAGTCAAATGGTGATCCACACTAGGTTGTGAAGGGCAAAACTTTCCAATGGGAGGCAACAAAGCCAATTTTGACATAATGACAATGTTAGTTTTGCCAACTGTGGTTTTAGCAAGCCTTTTCATTTTTCGATAATCCTGTTTGCTTGAAGTCAGTATACTTTGCAAAGTTTGTTTTATTCCCACAAGGTGGGTTACTTCTGCAAATAGATAGTTGTCAAAATGTTGGCCATTATCCGATTTTATTTCTTCGCATACTCCAGATCTTGGAAACACCTCCCTCACCAAGAACTTGGCTGCTGACTTTGTGTCGTTTTTGCACAGGGTCCCGCCTCAAGCCAATGAGAGAATGGACAAACAACAGTGATCATGTACCTATAAGAGACACATCTCTCTTGCATGTCAACATAGTCGATATGCAAGTGCTGGAAGGACCCTTCTAGCCGAGTTATTGTTGCCTTGATTGTTTTCAGCGTATGACCAGACATACATTGATGACAGGTTACAGTTTCCCATGAACTCTACCACTCTCTCATGCAAATTTGGCAAATAGTATCATTCATTTATTTCTGCTGCCATAATTATTTTCATTTGTATTGGTGGGGAAGTGCAGCTGTTCTAGTGCTACACTTAGCAATCTTTGGGTATTACTGTCTTTCCCATGTTATTCTGTTTCCAGATTTAGTCAATGGGTGAGAGTGAGCTCCCACACTGTAACCATAAGTCTTTTTCCTCTTTTGGTGCCTCTCCTTGCAGCTCCATAATTTGGACAATGGGTATTTTGTTGAAACTCTCCCCTCTCTCTTCCTCTTCAACCACATTTCTTACTGCTGCCATAATTTGGGTTGTTTTCTTTACCCCTGAATATTGTATGGTACTTCCTTCAGGTAAGTAGGCTGCTTCTTTTACTGCTCTGTTGGCCATTTTTCTTCCTAATGATATTCTGTCTTGTTTACCTATGTGGGGGCCACATTTTAGTATTGTCACTTCCACTGGAACTTTTAGTGCCTCAATTAACCATTTAAGCAGGTCTGCTTGCACTGGGGACCCTGCACCTCACCTGAACCCTCTCTTTTCCCACCAGGCGAAACCTGAATGTATCGTTGATAAAAAAAAAGGCGGAATCAGAAAATATGTAAGACGCATGTCCTTCCGTCATGTGTAATGCAATGATTATTGCCAGTAATTCTTCTGCCTGTGCTGAGTAGAGTGAGGGTAGTCATTGTTGGGATGCTTTTACATTTCATTTTCCCCATTTATGTAGAACACTACTCCCACTCCAGTATGTCTCCTTCCTGTCTCTGGGTCTATATTCAACGACCCATCAATATAAACCATGTCTGCCCCTGAAATTTCTTTGTCCTTTACCTGTATGTTCCCTACCATTGTGTCCATGTGCGCTCACAATCGTGTATGTAGTCCCCTTCCTCTACAGGTTCTGATATGAATGTTGCAGGGTTGACCGTGTTACACCTTACTACTTCATTTGCTGGGTTTTGTTAGTATAACCTCGTAACCGGAGGCCCATTGTGTCATTAATGTGCTTTTTGAATTTTCAAGGATGGCAAATAACAGATTGTGCTCCACATACATTACTATGGGGCACCCCATGGTAATTGTCATTGCCTTCCCAATGGCAAACGATGCAACAGCGAGTGCCTATTCACAAAGGAAGTGTCCCTGCATCACCGGGTCTAGAATACCACTTTAATATGCCAGTGGCTTGTGTTCCTGTGGCTTTGTTTGTATGAGGACCGCTGTTTATCACTGAGCCATCTAAATGTGAGAACATATAACACATTTCTTTGTAGTTTGGGGTGGCTTCCTTGAGGCCCTGCAGTAAGGGTTTCATGAATGTGGAGGACCCATGCCCTGCAATAGTTGCATATTCCCAGGAAATTCTGCATTTCCTTCACTGTGCATGGGTGACCTGTGGAGTGATCTACCTGTACCCTCAATGGATATTATCTGTCCCAGGTACACAAGCTCTTTCTTGCAGTATTGCAATTTTTCCTTGTCCATCTTCCCCTGTCTGCTAGCAATGTCAGTAGGTGCCCTGAGTCTGCTGTACACTCTTCTTCCGTCTCACAGCATATCAACATTTGTACATTGCTCGGGTTCATCTGGATCACCCTGTTACAAATGCTAGATGACTCACATCAGGCAAATGAGTGTGCTTGAATCTCGTTCTGCGATATGTAAACGCAGTTAAGTAACTTGAATCTGAGTACAATGGAATTGAAAAGTAGGCAATGACTGTGAAGTACTTTGCCTTTGTTGGGATGTTGCACAATAATGTGGAGGGCTTCAGGACCAAGTGAACTTCTGCCTCAACCACATCGTTTAGAGGGTTCAGATCCTGGATGAATCGCCATGACCCACCCTTCAATTCCTTTATCGGGTATATCACTGTGTTGCATGACGATAAGAATGTCTGAATGATGCTCTGATGCTATAGTGCTTGTAGAGTGGAGTGTATTCCCTCATCTGCTGCTCTGGACAATGGGTATTGTTTTGTGCGGGGCAATAGTGCACCTTCCTTTAGTTTTATATTCACTGCTCCCACTCCTTCAGTACCACTACATCATGGACCCCTTGGTCCACAATTTCTCTGGAACTTTTTTTAGATCTTCTTCTGTATATTTGTTTACTTTTTCACTAACTGCCTTAGTATGGGTACCCGTTTTTTCCATTACTGAACAGGACAATGTATCTGTCTCTGAAACAACATCTCACCATCCTCATCCTCTTTGAAGAACAATTGATTATCCAATACCCCTGTTATTGTCAGTATAGGGTCGATGCCATTCCATGCTGTCATTGTCTGTCCAACACAGGATCACCATGTCATGATATGATAAGTTATTTTTAATGTGCCTGTACACAAGTGATTCTAGGTGCAACAGGACAAGGGAGTGAAGAAAGGGGGAGAACAAGACGAACAATCTTACTAGGCCTTTTTTCATTCAAATTGTGCAAGTGCGAGAAAGAGAAGTGCAGGAGGAAAGGGGGTGAAGTGCCAGGGAGAGGGATGGGGAGACAGGGAGGCAATGATCTGCGCAAGAGCAGCACATATCAGCGTGGCTCTGGGTAAGTGCAGAACAAGGCAGCGCGGCTCTGGGAAGTGCAAGGAGGCACATGACTGTAGAGGTTACAGTTACAGCCCCTAAGTGCATGGAGGTCCCAGAGGCAGTGCAAGAGTGAGTGATCAAGAGAGAGCATGGTACCCAATAAGACTCAGAGTGTCACCAAACAACTGGTCAGTGCGGCAGTCAGGTAGGTCAGCAGGGGAGGGAGAAGAGGAAAGTCTTTAAACTGTTTGCAGAACTTCAGGTTGTCCAGCTCAGGTTTTAGAGGGGCAGGGAGGGCATTCCAAATTGAGGCACCTGCAGAGGAGAGAGATCGACCCCCCACTCTCTGCCTGGAGAACCGTCTCACCCTTGGAGGTAGCTGAATGAAGGGCTCAAGACGGAAGGTATTTAGGAAGAGAGCATTTGATGTAGTGTCAGTCCCAGCCCCAGAAAGCCTTGTGACAATGCAAAGGGACCTGAACCTGATCCTTGCAGCCAATAGGGAGATTTCAGGGATGGAGAGATACAGTCCCTGGGTTTCAGGCCAAGGATAAATATTGCAGTCCTGTTCTGGATTTGTTGCAGAGGGCAGAGAGTAGCAGAAGGCAGACTGGAGAAAGAGGCTATTACCAAAGTCTAGCTTAGAGAGAAACAGGGCTCTAGAGGCAGTCAGCTTCTGGGGGAAGGAGAAAAAGGGAAGAGCACATTTAAAGAGGTGCAGCTGGGAGTGGGACTTCTTGGCAACTTCGGAGATTTGTGGAGAGAATGAGAGAGTGGAGTTGAAGATGACACCAAGGTTTTTTGCTTCACAGGAAGGTGAAGGAAGGGGGCCCAAGGAGAGTGGCCGGAGAGAGAGAGGGAAAGAGGGGGGCAGGAGTCCCAATGAGAAGGATCTCTGTCTTACTGGCATTAAGGCAGAGATGATTGGGGGCACCAGTCCTGAATTGAATCGTGGATAAACAGTCAGGAATGAGCGAATGAGGAGAGGAGGCTGAAGGGAGAAGGAAGGAGAGCTGAGTGTCATCAGCATAACACTGAAAGTTAGCAGAGAAGGTAGAGTCCAGGTGGGTCAAAGGAGTCAAGTGGAGGCTGAAAAGCCAAGGTGAGAGGATAAAGCACTAAGGAACTGCACAGGTGGAGAGAGAGGTGGGGGAGAGAAAGGAACCAAGTTGGAACTTGGTGGGGTGGTCCAAGAGAAAAGAGGTTAACCACTCCAGGGCCTGATTCATGATACCCAGGTGCTCACAGAGTTGATTGATCAGGATGGTGTGTTTGACCATTTCAAAGAAGGCAGAGGAGTGATAAAGGAATGCAGGAATCAAAGTTAGAGAGAAGATCTTCACGGATGTTCAGCAAAGCAGTTTCCATGCATCTGGCAGCTCTGAAGCCAGACTGATGGTCATGGAGACAACCAACAGATTCAGTGTGGAGAGTAAGCTGTGAGATGGCCAGCTTTTCCAGGAGTTTTCCCAGGAAAGGGGCGATAGAAATCGGGTTATAGTTTGCCGGATAGGATCGCCAGGCGGCATTTTGAGGTGGCTGGAGGGAGGGTGTCAATATGGTCGTCAATATGGTCGTTGATGGTTCTGGAGGAGCAGGGGAGCATCTGTTTGGATAACACATAGATCGGACTTGTCTAGAAACCTCATCAGGGTTGTCAAAGAGAAAGAAGAGAAAGGAGGAGGAGAGGGAGAGTTGACCAATGGGAGGCCAGGAAAAGAAGAGGGAGAGGAAGAGGAACTATAGGACAGGATGTCCTCAGTTTTTGAGGTGAAGTGAGAGGCCAGAGCTGTACAAAGGGCCTGGAAGGGCACAGGAGAGGTAGAGACTGCAGCAGGACTGGACAATTCCTTGCAGATTTTAAAGAATTTGGCTGTGTTGTTGTAAACCCCAGAGATGTAGGCTTGAATGTGCGTTTTCCTCTTGGACAGGACAGAGCATCAGTTTTTCACTTGGAGCAGGCAGCAGGCCAGTTTCTCGGAGGATTCACCTGAAGCCCTCCACTTCCTCACAGCCACCCTACAGTTGTGTTTCAGGAGGGCGATGTCAGAGTCATACCAAGATTTGCACTTGGCGATAGGCTTCAGCCAGATTCTCGTGACAGGGGCCAGGAAGTCCAGAGTGTTGGAGATAGAAAGATACAGATTAGAGAGGGATGTGTCAGAGTCTGAGCCACATGAGCCCGAGGAGCAGAGAAAGAAGAGGCAAAGTTCTCAAATGACAGAAGCTTCACTGGCCGAATGACCGCAAAGGTAGGTGACAGTGTTGCGGTGGGCTTTGTCTGAGGGATAGAGGGGTTCTAGGTTAGAGGAAAGCAGAAAGTGGTCAGTCCAGGAGAGAGGAGTGGTGAGAGGGAAAGAGAGGGGATATCTAAGGAGATGAGAACATCCAACGTATGTCTGGTACAATGTGTCGGAACAAAGGGTATAATGGAGAGAGAAAGCGTGTTGCAAAGGTTGCAGAAAAGCCCAGAAGAAAGGTTAGAAACATCCAGGTGGATGTTGAAGTCTCTGAGGAGGGTTAGTTGAGAGGTAAAAGCAAGGAGAGAATAGGAGAGGTCAGCCCACTCTGAGAGGAAGAGGGCAACCTTGCCATGTGGCCTGTTTATAGTAGTCACAGTCAGATAGAAGCCAGGAGAGATAGAGAGTTTGCAGACTAGGCATTAAAATGAGGAGTAGGTCTGCATAGGAATGACAGAAGCTGCAAGCCACTCAGGAAAGGTCAGAGCTTTTCCACCTCAGAGGTCGGTTGGATCTGGGGTCGGATAGGATCTTGTAGCTGTCAGGGTAGTGAGTGTCAAAACTCATGACAGAGCTGGCCATGAACCATGTCTCGGTAAGAGCAAGGACATCCAGGTCAAGTTCTCCAAGGAGGTGACAGATGTTAGAGGAGTGTTTGACAGCAGAGTGAGAGTTGAGAGTAGGGACATGGAGCAGGTTGCCACATTTTAAGGACTACCGGGGAGGGGTACATGCTTGATGTGCACCCAGCGGAAGTAGAAGAGGGACCCGAGTGTGGGAATAGGTGGAAGCGAGAGGTGGCAGAGGAGCCAGCAGGGTGCTAGTAGGAGAAGCAGGATAAGATCCGGGAGATGCCTATCAAACAGGAGAAGATTGGGCTAAGGGCCCAAAACCAAGACAGTGCCTTTCAGATAGACATTAATGATGACCTTGGAGGAGTGGAAGTAGGCTAATAGGGCCTACCACCAAGTGCCACTATTAAGGGGAGAGGAAGAGATATGATAGAGCGCCAAGACCATATGAAGGGTCCATAGGTCAGGTGAAGGAACGACAAAGAGTATGTAGGTCTAGAGGACGCACTGATGCAGGTTTCAGCGATAGGAAGGTTTACAGAGGTGGGCTCCCAACATTTATAAACATATTCAAAACTAGTAAAATATGTGTAGACAGAGAAAAGGACATGGATGCATGAGTGTGGAAACATATAGTAGTTAGAGGTAGAGAAAGATGCGTGTGGCTGGCAAACTCTCCTGTGTACGTTATTGCTTAGGAGATATATAACCTTCTGCACTCGAGTACATATCAGAAAATAGATTTACATTTTTTCAGTGTATTTTACATGTTGGTGCATTACATAGCTTAAAACATAGAGCATAAAGGTACAACAATGACAAATAGAGTGTGAAACAAAGAAATACATGAACTAATCAAAAAACATTGCAATATACACACTATGTATTAAGTACGAGTATGATTTCACAAATAGTTGAGACTATGCAGGAAGTGGTTCGTAAGACAACTGTCTGTCTAGCCCAACAACAGACTGAATCATAATGCAGGTCTACATCAAAGAAAGAATGTTTAAGGAGATTCCATTGTGTGGGGCGCAGTATTATTATTTCTATGCCACGAGCACTGTGCAATGGTGGCTATCTGCCAGTCCGTCAGTCCGGTTTGCCGTTTTGGCAAATATCTCTTGCTCAACTGTTGCCTTCTTCAGGACACAAATCGAGGGACCCTCTACATACGTTGCAGATAGGGTCGCTTGATGTGCCTTCGGGCTGTCTGTGTGCAGTAGATGTGCGATGTACTGTAATGAGTCCCAATCCGGATAAGTGGAGGTATGAAGATTCTCATTCTAATATGTTGGGAGATGGTGGATTCCTCCTTGCTGTAGAAGCCAGACTGTATTAATGGCTGTAGGAAGGAGACCAGATGTTGCAGGTGGTCCAAACTGTACTTCAAAACAAAATAGCACTGAAGGCTGAAGAAATGCCGGGCATGCTGAGCAACGGCAGACCGTCTATTGAAAAGGTTGCAGAAGGGATCATATGCGCCTGGCTGAGAGTACAGGCTGTGTCTGTGTCCGTGTCTCGTGGCTCGGGGAGACACTGGCTGCGATAGGGAGGCCTTGGTTGGAGACCAGAATGTCCCTCTTGAACTTCTTTCTTCCAGACTTAGTGAGAGGGATAGGATAGGAGATAGAGTAGCAGTTAGAGAACATGGGAGAAACAGAGAGCACCATAGAGGGTGCAAAGGAGGAAGGTGGGAGGAGAAGGCTAGAAGAGAAGAGAAAGAGGCACAGCCCTGCGACACAACACAGGATGTGCAGAGTGTCGGGGGAAATTCTGCCGGGGTCTGCTGGCCGTCCGCGGACCCCCGGGCAGGGAGGCCCCAACTCCTCCCGCGTACCCCAAAAATGAGTATGAGGCACACGCAAGAAGCAAGGTGGTTCTGCTGTTTATTAAAAAACTGCAGGGATGGGTCAAGGATCGTACGCGTCCGTCCTGACTCTCTCTCCGTGGGGCTCGCAGGCCCTTTTTACCTCGGTATGACGCGTTACTCGCGTCACCTGGGAAAGTTAGCAAAAAACCTATCGCCACTCTGGATTGGTTCCTCGAGTGGTAGGGTTACTATAGCATACGTATAGAGAACGCTGTTAGTGGTTGAGGGTCAGTCAGGTGGTATACTTGGGTTGTCCCTTCAATTTGATACATGAAAATTGTTACATGAAGACCCCTGAGTATTGGCTAATGTTAATGGCATCAGTGATAAGTGCCCCATGTTCTGATTGGTCCACTCGCGAGCCCCCCAGTCTGGGACCATCGTTGTTCCCAGCTCGCGGTGCACCTGTCATTTGCAACAATGTATAACTATGGGTATGTGCAGACAATGCGAGGATTTGTTCATATGCTGGAGGGCAGACTACTCCCACCGCCGCAGATGTCCATTGGGTCACTTCATTGTTGCTGCCTGTGTCTCAAAACGTGGGATCCAGGCGCCTCCTTCCTCCTGGGTCTGGCACCCTGTCAGGTTCGGCTTGGTCACGTGAGGAGAGACCGTGGTTGAGGCAGAATTCTGCACATTTAATATTGCATTTTCCACTGTGTGTCTGGCTTAGTTTGCAGGTGTGACCTTGGCTTCGGCTTGTGGCATGCAAGTTTGCAACATTGTTCCCTTGACTGTCTGTTCTCGCCGGGCTCACTCTGCAGGGTCAGCAATTGTACTCTTGCTCGTTCAATGTTCATGGAGGCTCTTGCTTGCGGCCTACTTGGGCCTGGTGCATAGGTGGGGATGTTTGATGCACGGCGCTTTAAGTTACAGTGTCATGTTGCTTTATCCCCAGTATCATGTCTTCGTTATATTTCTCATTGCAATGTATGGGTTAGGAGAAGCGTCAGCAAGCATTGTGCGTCTTGCGTTTCTGCATTTTGAAAACCTATGTGAAAAATAATAACGATGCGCGTCAGTGGGCGTGTCCGTCACCTATGTCATAGCACTGAATATGTTCTTCGTGTGGATTAGTGTGGGAGTGACCAGTGTGCATGTTTGCACGGGTGTGCTGACTGTTGGCTAGGTCGTCAGGGCATCTCTAACGATGTGTTTATTTACTGTTGAATGGTTCAGTCGAATTCATCCATGCCGCAGGTGTCGGCATGGGCAGGGCAGGCTGGTGGGCAGGCGGGTGGGCACATCCGTATGTTCCTGTACCAGGGTATTTGGTCGTCTGGTAGATAGGCAAACTCCTCTCGTGGCGGGTGTCTGGGCCGCGATCCTCTAGGCCAGGGGCATGAGGGGATTGGTGGGAGCCTTTTGTTCCATTCTCCCACTTCAAGAGGGATGTGGGGATGCAGGGGTCACAAGCCAGGGGGGAAGAGTATAAACCAGTGACTCTCACCAGTACAACGGCACCCCTTGCAGGGTGCAGGACATAGCGAGTGGCAGAGTTCCTAATGGCACATAGTTAACAGTACCAAAGTTACCACAATGTGAACACCCAGATGAAACTTTCCTAAAAAGGCGAGAAAGGCCTATTTTTTTTAAACACAGCAGCAATGCAAAACACCAGATTAAGCTTTCCTAAAAAGGCAAAAAAGGCCAGGTTTTTAAGCACAGCAGCAATGCAAAGCACCCAGATTCAACTTTTCCTAAAAAGGCGAAAGGGCCTGGTTTTTAAACTGTCTTAGCCTATCACAATCTCCTCAAACTGAAACACAACTGTTGTCTGCTTCATATAATCGTTCTGGCACTGTGGTCTGAACAGAAATTCTGAGGCCAATTGGAACACCTTCCCTTGTATCTCCGGGTCCCATTCTAGCAGGACCTCGACCATGACCAAGAACATTTTTGGGTGCAATTGCTGTACTCGCAGGGTGCTCTTTGCATGCGCTGCCTTTTCTCCGTATATGAGATCAGTGCATTTAGCTTGCAGAGCAAATCTCTTCCAAGTATATTGATAGGAGTGTCTTTTCTGAATATAGGAGATGTGCTATGTTAGGCAGAATCACCCCATTCATTCAGCCTGGCTGTCATTCACCCAGCAGGGTGGCTGTCCTTGCCGGACAACTCCCTCACATCCTGTCCACCCCAGACACTCCAGCGGAGGGCTTCAGCACAGAAGCCCGCCCAAAGGGCATGAACAAAGGAACCAAACCTGGTTTGGCACACAGAGACAAACACAAGAAGGACTTTTCCTATAAGAAATGGCGATAAAAGATGACAGGAGTCTGTTTTTACAGATAGGTCTGGGGAGCCATATTGAAAAACATGGCTACCCCTGATTATGGGCTACCGTTGTTAGCTGTCTTGAAAAATCACGGTCGTTGATGTAAACCACTGCCACCAGCCATTTAAAATAGGGAACAGTAACATTTTACTGTTACATGAGTGTTACTCAGGGGAAGCTATGCAACACCTCCAGCACTCTATAGTAGGATAGGGTGTGCTGGGTCAGTAAATTTAAAGAGACTAGTAAAGTCAATTTAACTTTACATGCCGTGGGAGACAGTAGTCAGTCCCAAGAAAGGTATTTAAATCTTGGGGAGCCTGAAAGACACCCCTGTGCCACTGCACTGAAAGTCCTGTGTGACAAACAGAAAAAGAGAATGCCATGGAGGTTGTTTTAAAAACTCTGTTACCAAAGAACACAAAAGTAAAACACATTGAAAATGAAAAGTTCAAAGCCCCAAAATATAGCAAAAGAGCTATTGGGCTCTAATGGAGAGGGAATTAAGCACTTGTGTGAGAAATCTCCCTAACATGCTACAATGTGTTGCGTCCCTATTGTTAGTGGAACATCTTTTGTTATTGAAACCATAATCCCCTCCCTGATGCAGGATTTGGGTGCTCCTGTGTCTATCAGAAAGGAACATTCACTTTGTCCTATTTTCAATGCTGCCTCTGGTTTCTCTTCTGGGTCATCAGTTACTGCTAGGACTTGACACACTTGGGCTTTCTGTTGGCCCCTCTATTGTTGCGGGTTACTTGGTGGGAAAGGAGAGGGATATCCCCTGACAATGCTGACCCCGGTGTAGTGGGGCACTACTTTGTGTTCTAGCACAACTGCAGTTCCTGCTGCTACTGCTAGAGCTTGCGTCACAGTTGGAGCTGCTATCCTGCCATCTGTTGCCCCTCCGTATGCCTATGTTCCACCCTGCTGGGTGGGCATCTGTGCTTGTTATAACTGTGTGTGAGAAGCTGCATCTGCTGCCACTGTGTCTGTACTGTGCTGGACCCCTGTTGCTGTGCCACCTGTATGCCTGTGCTTGGACTTGCTGCACAAATGGGGAGATGCACACAATTAGCCCCATGTTCTAGCATATATAACACTGTCCAAAGATCCTGTACCCTCACCGTCTATACCCTTCTCTTCCTCTTTGTGGGTACCCTCTTCCCATAAGAACAAATTCCCTTAGCATGTAATTCCCTTGTCGTAGCGTTCCCTATTGTGGCGTGTATTGCGACCGCATGTAGCTCCCTTGCTGCGGCATGTTCCCTTTGGGAACCCCTCCCTGTAGTGCAGGCACCACTTCTGCGGCATCTTGCACAAGCACTGTAGCTTCCATTGTGTACTTTTATAGTTTCTTTTGCACCAATTTGTTTTCTGCTTTAGCAGCATTTTCTGCTGCCTGTCGTCTTTCACTTTCTTGTTTTTGTTTGCAATAATGAACTATCATTGCCTGAATTTCAGGCTATCCCTTACCTTCAATGCCCACAATCTTATCTAATGATGCCTGTACTTCTGTCGGCAGTCCCTTTATCAACATGTGATAGAACATGGGTTTGCATTCATCCGAGAACCTTTGCATCTCTTGCATCCATAGGTCCTGCACACGTTTTTTATAATCTGATGGGTCATTGTCACTTTTTAATTTATGAGCCATTACGGTCCTAGGTCATAACTGTCAGGAGAAATGCTTCTCAGAACCTCCCAGACATGTGCTGGACAGTTATTAGATAAAGCTTGTCATGAGTATTTGTGCTTAATTTCACCCCTTTGTATCCTGCCTGGTTTGTTTCTCTGATCTCCTATGATGGCTGTGAATACACTTTTCATGTTCCCTAACACTAATGTCACCCCTGCTGTCTTCTTTCTTCTAAAGTGTCAGTATCCATTTAATGGGCCGAGCGCAGGCTGCATATAAGATTGTCCCTGTCCATCATTTGCCATGGTACATAATATGCGTCCCCTCTCCCTTTCTGTAGTAATGGCATTACTCTTGTCTTTGGACCTATCCCTCCTCCTACTTTGGTTGCTTGAGAGTTTCCCATTTTTGCCTTCCCCACTCTACTGTGGAGGGAGGGGGACCAGTCCCTTTCACTTATGCCGCTGTCCTGTCACTTTCATTATTATCCCCCCCTCCTCTTCTTAACCAGTGTCCACTCATTGCTGTCCCCATCACTCCATTCCTCCACTAGCCGACCTCCTATTGGAGCTGCATCATCCTCATCCCCTTCTTCCTCCTCTTTTCTCTTCCCCTCTTCTTCCTCATCATCCAGTTTCAATTTTATTCTCACAGATGGACGCTCCCCCTTGTCTTCCTTAGTTTTTCTTTGTACCATCTCCTCTATTACTCTTTCTGCCTCACTGAATAATGCAGCCACTTGCTGGTGCATCTTCTTTTCTACTTCCGGTAGGTATTTCCTCTCTCCCCTTGTGTGTATTTCCTCCCTATGTGCATCTTTGTCCCATTCCCATGTATTTTTGTGTGGTCCCCTTTCTCACTGGGAGTTGGTGTACCCCGGTTTGGGTTGTAATAATGGATAGACACCATAGGGTGAGGACAGAGAGCTCAATCCTCCTCCTCCCATAGTCTCCTCTTCCTCCTTTTTCACATTTTCCCCTATAGTCTCTTCATATAATTTCTAGGGCTCCAATATGTTCTGTCTGCTTTTCAACGTAGTACTCTTGTATTTTATTAATTTATACAAGAATGTATTCTCTGTTATTTTGCCGTCAAACATACCCTCCTCGGGCCATGCCTGGAAACACTGACCTGCAGTCTCCTGAGCCCATTGAAATGTATACTTTAATATTTTATTGCGATACTGTGGCAATTTTCAGACATAGGGTCCAGGGGGCTTTCTAAATAGGCCATTTTACCCCTGCCCCCTGTTGTTGTTTTTTTTTATCCCAACTACCCTGTTTATTATTCCCTGCTTTCCTCTTTTCTTCTCCCCTTTTCTCCCATAACAAGCACACTGGCTGCCTTTCTCACCTTGCTCACCGCTCACTCCGACCCTCTCCACAGACCCACCCAAGTACTCCACTCGACATGCTAGCGCTTTCACCAGGTCCACCACTCACTCTGTGTTAGTATCCAACGGCCCTCTCCATTGGCTCATCGTTCCCTATTCTAATAAAAAATAAGCTACGCGCCTCCTCTGTGCCATCGGCTTACATCCGCCACTGTGATGTGTAGCACACTATTTTACATGAGGTAACGCTGGGTGTTTACTCCTCCACCATGAATCCACACCCTTAAACAACACCAACTACCACACACGTATCCCTCGCTATACCCCCAGAACAAAAGAAATTAAATGACACTATCCTTACCCCGTTGACCCAAATATACAATCGCTGGTTCTATGCGCAACTCTCGTCTGACGGGGTTTGCCACACACTGCGCACATCTCCTGCTCTAATGCAGGCATGCTCACAGTTGCATCCACTCCTTATTGGGTGCCACACACTTATTTATAATGCTACTATGGCTGATTGTCATCCCTCCTTCAGGAAGCCTCCTAGACACCATACAAAAAAATCGATCCCTCCCCTTCCGTCAGCATCCTAGAGACCCTTCAGTCCCCTGACATTGAGCCTCCAGCATTTGCTCACCGTTCCCACTGAGCACAGGCAGAGCTCGGGATCAGGCAGCCCTTAGTGAACTCAACATTTGCAGACGCACGCCCCCCAGGATGCCAGCCTGGATACCCTCGGCTAACTAGGAAGTCTGAGGATCTCGATGGGGCATCCAAAAAATGCATCAGGGTTCCACCAAAAACTCATAATAAATAAATATCACAGGTACTCCAAAAGGAACGCACACCAGGCAAGAAGTAACACTGTTTATTACAACTGGGCAAACAGAACAATGTACTACTGCTGAATGATGAGAGCTGACATCTGGGCATGCAGCGAACATTAGTTGTATACTTCAAATACCATTGTCAAAGCATTAGAAACAGTTTCAGCTTGACAGTTCATATTTTCCATTGTTTCAATAAACTCATTCGTTCAACTATGTCATATCATTAGTGCTAGGCGTATGTTACTGGAACGTGATTGGAGCAAACAGGTCAACAAGATCCCAAAATAACACCCTCCTACGTGGCACCACATTGCTTCTCACACCATTCCAGGGGCAATTTGCAATTAGTAGAATAACATTTATGCTGACTGATGAGACTTCATTTTTCTGCCATTGATCAGCTCCATTGTGGATGAGACATGAGACACCTTGCTTCTGGTGGGAAGAGAGACCTTCACACTGCACCTGCTCTGTGAATTTTCCCCATTTCGATGCCCACCTACCAAAAGACATGTGTGGCCCTGTGAACGGTTCTCTGGCACAGGTCCACTTCCCCTCTACCCCCGAGTGCCCATGGGATTGGCTTGCTACCTCATTATTACATCAACCAGTGCTGTCTCTGCTGCTCCGGTCTGCTCATGACGCAAAACCTGAGCTTTGTCTCCCTCTTCCGTGATCCGTGGTGAGTTGATCATGTGCTCAATGCAGTTTTCCCAAGTGAGAGCCATCCTGGGGGGCATCCCTGGTCATTGTGTTTACCTGGGATTGTCCCCTATCTTTTAGTAATGTACATAAGCTTCCTGGGCTGACAGCTGGCACTGTGCAACCCTGCCCCTGCATTTACCCGCTAAGTTTTCATTTGTGGCATTCCTACAAATCGTTTGGTTAACGTGTCTCTCCCCCTAGGAGGTGCCCCATCCCTTATTTCCTACTTCCATAGGCGGTAGGTGCGTCCCCCTATCTGGCGCTGAATTAGCACCTTTAATACAAGGTCATGCAAATGTCAAAGATATTACTACATCACAACCTTGCAACTCAACATGATATTGTCAGGCAAAGATGGAACTATCATTGCGTTCATTAGACGTGAAACTTACTTAAGGATTTCATGGCATAGCTATACATTTATGCATAGAATGTTTATGTAAACCATTGAGGATGATCGTTGCACATGATTACAGCGATTGAACATGTGCTGTAACACCTTACCACGTGGCATCTGAGGCTGCACTTGACATAAGACCGCCAAAACTATTGACTTTGTGTGTGGATATCTAACCATAGGGCTGTCCCAACAGACCACTGTGGACAATCATTCTGGGCCAATCTGGGCCACTTTAATGGCTTTGTACACTGTGCAGCTGATAGAGTTGATACAATGTTACTAGCCCAATGTGTCCTAAAATGAACAATGTCCCAAGCGCTTTACCATAATGTGCACCTAAATATTATTTAAACATTTTTTCGTGAAAAAGTCACAAATTGTGATTTTTTAATTCTGGCCACTTATTTATTTGGATGTTCTGTACTAGTGCCTGTTTCTGTTCGTCTCTGTTTGTGATTGTAATTGGGGTAATAAGATAGATGATTACAATATTTGATTATACGTGTACTTATTTGATTTTTTTATTATCAGGAATGCTACAATGATCTGAAACATGTCGATAACCCCCACACCTACCCACATCAACCAGTTTTGCATTCCAATCACTTCCAACAATAACTGCCTGATCATAGGAACTTCCTTGCCAGGCAGTATAAATGGTGGCCAATTGGTCCGTAATTTGATCTGTGTGGGCTTCCCCGGGGGGGGGTCATAGACACAGATCATTAGTATATCCCGATAATTGCCAAATCCCCCTAAGGGAGAAAATTGTACAGCCAGTATGTTACCTCCAGGGGGAGCTTGATGTACCAATCTTGGGTTTAACGAAGCTCTAGCACTGATCAGTAGGCCACCACTCGGGCGACCCCAAACCTGTCTGACAGCAGCAACCTGAAAGGTGGTGAAAGGTGGTGAAACCATCAAACTCAACATCAAAAGTACACCAAGTCTCCTGTAGCATAAACACATCCTGTATCGCCAGATATTCTGAAAAAGTGCCCCCATGTAGCCAATGACTAAAACCTCTGGTGTTCCACTGGAAACTGCCCAATTTCATTCTGAGCTAGTTTTCAGCACAATCATGGCCTTCAACCATTCCCACCCCTGCTCATCAGTGCAGCTTGTCTTGGATTTAACAGGTGGAATTTCTTGGCTAATGACTTTTAGGTGCGCTACCTGAGCACAGTTGCATTTAGTGCAGCCGTCCTTTGGCAATTCTTCAATGATTGGCATATCCAGCACGTACCCCAGATGTTCTAATGAGTCTTTGTGCAATCTAATTAAGGATATAATTTCCGGTAGGCTGCAATGCAACTTGGTAGTATGAGCCCCAGCAGTGCAAACAGGTTCTACAAAGTCAAAATCATTAGAGTTTAAAATTCTAAGGGAGGGTATTTTATTGAGTAAAGCCAGAAGTAGAGGTCGATTTAATCGACAAGTACCTTTCGATCCCTGTATTGGTGAAATAGTTAAAGTCTTTGGATCCAAACATACAGGCATTGGAGTCAGCGACTGAGAGATAGTGACGCTTGCAACAGCACCTAAAGGTGGTTGGGTATCAGTTGTAGTAGGCGGTACCCCCATCCTCATCTCTAAGTCTGAAATAGAACTATTTATATCTGGTACCAAAGGGACTGAGGAATGAAGGCCCTCTTCAATCAGCCAACTTGTGAGAGTACCTACTGTCTGCGCAGAGCGCCCATTTTCTCTGTGCAGCTCGTTTTCTTTGTTATTTTGACAAATTAGCACTATTGGGCCGTAATGTGGAGTTCAAAGGCTGATCAGATCCCAGTGGTTTGTCCCCCATTGTAGGTAGATCAGTGGGACTATTTACAGCCTTCCTCTTTGTCTCCTGATGATTTAGAGGTATTGCATGCCCATTTTTCACATTTGTCTTGGCTGGAATGGGAGTTGTCACTGTTTTCGGGCCTTCCAAAGTATCAGGTATTACAAGTACAGTAACTTCTTGTTT
Source organism: Ambystoma mexicanum (assembly GCF_040938575.1). Classification (NCBI taxonomy): domain Eukaryota; kingdom Metazoa; phylum Chordata; class Amphibia; order Caudata; family Ambystomatidae; genus Ambystoma; species Ambystoma mexicanum. Next base: position 1,521,436,620 of record NC_090937.1, on the reverse strand, counting down.
AGGCAAAGTCGGTTTACTGGCATTTTCTGGCAGAGAATCCCATTTTAGCTTCAGTATTGATTTTTCAACAGAAGTCAAATGGCTATGTAGTGTTGTAATAGCCAAGGCCTTGAATTTCAAATCTTCCTGTATAGTGCCACATAACTTTAACAGAATCCTTACTGCAAAATTCAATATTCCGTTGTTTTGGGCGATACTGGATGAGTCATGTGAAATGGAGTCCACCGGAAGCGACTCGCTATTTCGGTTTGCAGAATCCGGCACAAGATTGGGGCTCGCCGAAAGTCTGGTGTCCTCCTGTGGGGTAGTCGTAACTGTACCCCCAGTTCAATTTTCGATGCCTCTAATACCAATGGAGGAACCATTTTGTTTTGGGGCCCTAGGTTGCCTAGACACGCAATATCGGAAGGCTCTGTCACCACATTAACCTCTTGTTCTTCAAGAGTTGGTGGTACAGGAGAGTCTTTACCCAAAGAAGCTTTGTTCCCCCTCTGTCCACAAAGGCTGTGGAATGGTCCTGTAGGGCATAGCACAGTTGTAGTAGAGAATCATTATCAAGGTCCAATGGTTGATAGCTAGTATTACCCTCAAGATTTTGCACAGGCAATTCCAATGTATGTATGCCTATATCTTGTCTTGTGGTTTTGGCTCTGAAAAATGCATCAGGTGGACCTGTAAAATGGGTTTGTACTCCCGTAGAGCTCACTCCCATTCTGGTACCATTATCCTTGTTTGTGGAAGTCGCCTCGGGAGTGGGGCGCAGATTCGCAGATCGAAGCCCATATGTTTTTTTCCCACGGGTCACCCCTTTACCTCGATTTGCCGCTTTCCCCGGCATCAGGTCAAAATATGCGCAGGGTAATAACACTTCAAAATACCACTCACGGGTTCACACACAGTATTCAAGTGCAAGGGTTAAAGGAGAGTTCAAAGGCAACAGCCCACAGTCACTCTCCAATGCACTATTCTTTAATTAAGTAAATGAATAATATTTCTATAATTGTTCCCAGTGATGAAATGTCTGCAAAGTACCAGTTAGTGGAATTCAGTTAACTGTGTAAATCCTGCGCCACTGGCAAACACTTTTGTAGTTTTAGTAGTTTCAAACAGAGCTAAAACAGCAGCAAGAGGCAAATAAAATAAAATAAGATTAGCGGGCGGGTATGGGTAAAGAATGAGGTCACTCACCCCAATTGGAATTTACAGTCACCGTGTTTACACCGTGAAAGGATGAAACGACAAGTACCACAAAATCAGGCACAACAGAATCTGCCAACAAGTGGCAGGTGAATGGGCCAGCAAATACGGCCCTGAAGTATATTAATTTACTTGTTTTTGGGGTCGTGAATTTACCCCAAGCCTCCACACAGCTCTGCTCCGCTGCCGCTCCGCAGCCACGCCGCCCGCTCGACCACTCCAGCACTCGTCCAACGGCATTCTTCGTGTCCCCTTTGTTAGAAGAGAGGACGTAGAAGCGTTACTCAAATGCGAGTCCGGAGGCCCGTCAAGCTGCACTGTGGTCGGTGTGCTTCGCTTCACACCCCCGTAACCAGCAGCCGCTTCCGACAGCACCTCTCTGAGTATGCCAAGTCGTAGTACTTATGTAATGACCTTTAACTTCCTATAGGATGTATGTCTCTCGAGAAAGCGTAACATTTTAAGACACAACTAGGTATGATTGTATAATGTGACTCTGCATGTACATGTGGCACCCTGATGCCTGCGGGCTCCGGCGCGGTACAAATAAATATATAAATAAATAAATACATACAATTTAAATGTATTAACCCCTTAAGTGCCAGGCTATTATTGAAGTCTATGTAAAAAAGGACGAGTATATTCGTCCTTGGCACTTACATTGGGCCTCATTACGAGGTGGGCAGTAAGGGATACCGGGCACCGGTAAGGAGACCGGTGCCGGTAATCCCTTACCACCCTATTCCAAGGTCCCTTGGCGGGGACCATAAGGAACGTGTGGTCTGACCACACGTCCCTTACAGGTCCCGCTAAGGGACCAGGGCGCTAATAAGGGGCTTGCAAGTCGCGAGCCCGTTATTAGCGCCCTCCCCATTCCCATTGAGTCCTATGGGGGCTCAAATGGGAATGGGGAATGGTTTGTTCAATGGGGACTTACCGGTCCCACCAGGGTCGGACTACACCGGCAAGTCCCCATTGAACAAGACCGGACTCGGTCACGGTATGGGAGGCAGCCATGGTGCTAATAACACCATGGCTACTGCCCATCTCGTAATGAGGCCCATTTTGTGTCGCTGTCGTCTACATTGGCAAATGTGTTCATTTTAAAATACCATTGCAACACGGGACACAACACAACAAACTTAAAGTCCCTATAAGCACTGGGCGCACAATTCTGCCCACGTGCTTCCTGAAATACGTTTGCTCAAAGATCAAGCTAGAATAATAATGAAGGCCCTTTATTCCGAGACGATTGCCAGGGTTGGTCAGTGTCCAGATAAACAGATGCTGCCTTACAGTTAGTTACAGATGAGTGGGTGCTGCGTCTGACTTTAGAGTGAATGATAAAAAGCGCCCTTTGGCTTATAATCTTTCCAGCGCTCAGGCCTCTTGACCCCAAGGAATAAAACACCTCGCCGTTGCATTTGAAGTGCAAATAAACTGTTTGTTTGGTTTCCCTGTCTGGTTTATTTTACTTCCGCTGTGAATGGACTGTCCGTAAACGCCGGGTCCTCGAGATGGTGCCATAACAGCTTTTGTATTCTTGAAAGTGCTTGGCAGAAAATTGCGCGGTTTGGAGACGGTAACCTTTTAAAAAATATATTCTAAAAATCAATCGCTTTTATTTTGTTAAATTGGAAGGAACACAGTGTATTCAGCATTAGTCATTAACAATAAATAACAATACATACAACCACATAAACAATTGTACCGTTTTTAAAAACCATCCTCTTTTTAAAATGCAAAAAGGAATATTAAAAATGACCACCTAAGCTTCTAAAACCCCCCACTTACAAACGCCTGATACAAAATCAAATAAAAAATGAAATCATGTTTTTAATTTAATGTGTTTGGCTAAGAATCTAGCATTTTGCATACAAATAAAAACGTATACATATTCATAAAACAGTGATAATATATACAATATAAAAAACAACATTTTTGTTTTGTTTTGCTGATGTCAAGAAACACTGCCAAATATACAATTTAAGAAGAAGTCAAAGTATCAACATTACCTATTGCTCTAGTCAAACCTATTGCCAGTAACTACACAACTGGACATTTACGAAGAATACATTCCCATTCATGGAAAGCCACGGCCACTATAACTAATGATTCTGCTTAAAAGATGGTTGCACATTATCGGTCTGAGTCGACTCTATCAAAAGAACAGAATTTAATATATCCTGTTGTGTAGAGCTCATTGAAACATACGCAATCAGTCAGTATATGGTGCCTCGTTTCCACACAACACTATTGCTCGAAGTGAGTGGGAACGTTCAGGAGCGGCGTTCCACTGCATTTATTTTTTACTGTTAACAGTTCCACTACTCTTTTTACACTTCTCCACTTTAACACATGATAACAGTTATACCGTTAATTAGATCGGTTGCATGTTGATCCCTTCCTGCCTACTCTGGAAGTCCTACCCGGGGGGCACAGCTCCACTATCTTTTTTGGTACACATCTATCACTGCCCAACACCCGCAGAAGCCGCACAATCTGTGCTCACATTGGGTGTTTGTTCATGCCCGTATGATCTAAAACAGGAAGCAAATTATGGCAAAGATATAAAGTGAATTGCCTTAATGTATTACTGCTGATTTTGGTTAGATAACTACAACGTTCCATATATCGAAAGCCCTGAGTTATGTAATGGGAGTGCCGTCTCTTAGTGGTTTGATAGTCTATGGAAGACGTACAATCTCAAGATAACAATTTCTTTTTAAATTTGGAATGGAAATTATTCGCATCCAACAAAGCGGTGAATTGCCGGCCAATGACCTTCAGGTGTTTTGAAACCGTGTTGACCAAATTAGCATGAGCAGTGTTGCCAGTTCTGCATCTTGGGTGCGTTGCAAACAGTGGTAACACAGTGCCATCCATGTCATCAGCTGTTGCAATTATTCCCAACATCTTGCAAAATGCCTTTTTCCATAGGGTGAGTAAGGAGGCATCCCCTAATTCTAAGCATGAAGCTTCTACAGAGATGTTGGAAGACCGAGAAGAGACCTCAAAAGCTTGCCCTCTTTGATGCTGAGCCAGTTGACATGTTTGCATTGAAGGGTTACCATACAAAAAACATGGCACTACAGCCTTTGTGTGCACCTGAGGATACCCTTCAATGGATCACCCACCCACATTGGTGATGATACCTTTAATGACTTGCCGCTTGCATGATGCTTTGAGGGAAATGCGGGCCCTGTTTTGCTGAGCACTAGGAACACTGTAAACAGGGAGGCCCAAATACAAGTACCGATCTACAGTGTGCAACTTCTCACCACCCATATACCAAGCATGCCCCTTAGGTCGCCTTCTTTTCCCATGAATCTCTAATACCTTCGTTTTATTTATGGTTGATGCCCAGATGATTCACAGGTTCATATGAATAGAGGGTGTACATTGAGCGTTGTAACCCTGACGTTGTCTTGTCCAGGAGGGTCGTATCATCTGCAAATGATATCTAACATGTGGCAGCTGCTCGCAGATTTCATAGGAAATTGTTACACTTGAACCGGGTGTCATTCATGTCGGCCACCTAAAGATTGAACAAGAGGGGTGCGAGAAAGCACCCCGTCTTGAGTCCTTTATTAGTGGCCGCTGGGGCAGAGATTGAGCCCTCCTCAGTGATTCTGACTGTCTGTCGCTTGTGTGTTGGAATACAGCTTTTCTATGTAATATTACAGAAGGGGAATAATACCCCAGTGCTCGAGCTTGTTCCACAGCAAAAGGCGTGATAATGCTGTTGAACGCCGCTGAATAGTCCACGAAGCACAAACAAAACCCTCTGTCAGACCCGTGAAGTACAACTGCTGACAAAAGTTGCAACGCCCATGTAACATGCATTGTGCTTTGTTCCTTTCTGTAATCAACTTGTTGAGCCTTTAACAATGTCATTGTTTCTGCCCCTTTACTGAGGAGCAGCAGGAGAATGGTCGTAATATCTTGCTGTTTGTATCAATCATGGCGAGCAGTCTAAAAGAAGCTGGATCTGTATAACTACCCTTATTATGAACAGGGATAAATATTGACCTTCTCCAGCTATTTCTAATTGCACCAGTTTAATGATCTCATTGATCATGATGAATAACATATTACCCCAATAAATCAGATTGCTCTTCAAAACACGGGGCCTCATTACACGGTATGTGGTAAAGGTTTACCGGTACCAGTAAGGGCACCGGTACCGGTAAACTCTTACCGCCTTACTACGAGGTCCCTTTGCCGGACCCAACCTCAATTGCTGGTTTTACCAGCCGTTAAGGAACGGGCCCGCAAAGGGACCTTGGTGCTAATTACAGTACCGCAATTTGCGTTAACGTAATTACCTCCTTCCTCATTCCCATTGAGCCCTATGGGTGCAAAAATGGGAATGGGGACGTGCCTTTGTGAATGGGGAATTACCGGCCTCGCTCACCTTGGAATAGGCCGGTAATTCCGCCATCCACCAAGGCGGACACGGTAAAATAATAGCGCCATGGTTACCGCATACCGTGTAATGAGGCCCACAGTCATCCAGTCCATCCGGGCAGGGGGCTCTAGATGCCTTAAGTTTTTTTAATATGTTCAATATATCAAAGATGTCAATCTGGACATCATCTGAGCAAATAAGTGGCTTTTGACGAATGAAGCACCTCACAGGCGCTAGTAGAATCCTGATATGTTTTCATATGAATGATCCTTAACCTGCTCCGAGATAGTGCTAATCTCCCGAGAAGTATGTACTGAAAGATGGCGGTGATATAGATGCCATAACTTTCTGCCATTGTGTGTCTTAATTAAAGCATACGCCATCTTCCAGTTAGAATTGTAAATGATTGACTTATGAAACCGTAACCAAATTTTGTATTAAAAAAATTATAAATAAGCTCATTGCTTCCTTGGTCTCTCTAATTCCTTTGTTGATAACATGCTTTCTATGCAGTTGCCTTCTAAGGTCAACCAGTAATGGCCAATTCAGTAAACAATGTACAAGATTGTCATCATGGCTAGACCCACAGAAACACTCTGCATATCACTCATCCAATTCATTTTTGCAAACAGAGGTAACATTTTAAACAAATCATTAAAATTGTCCTCCTATGAACCAGCAATCTAAAAGAGCTTACAAGGCTCCTCTGATTACTGTTCTTGCGCGCTGTACCAAAGAATGACATTGATGGAAGTGTGAGTATTCGCCTCAGCATAGCTGCATTTTCCAGCCCTACCTCCTTGGTTAAGTACAATGTCCCATTTCTTTGCAGGCATATTTCCATATTTACACCAAGTATACTACTTCTGTGCAGAGGGCGAGCAGTTTTGCTCACAACATTTTACCTATTTGGGCTCATAACATCACATGTATTAATCCTAACAAAATAATTTTAAAAATGTGCATTCCGCGGGAATTGAGAGACTGCAATGCTTAGTACCCCCAGTTCAGAACTTAGGACGTCTCCCGGGGTGCTAAGGCCCAGGCAGACATTTTCTTTAAAATGTGTTTTGGACAGCATCTAATCTGGAGCAGTTGGCAAAGCCTCATATTTTGCTGCCATATAATGCAGACAAATGGACTTTAGCCTCCATCACCCTAAGGCATTTGTTGAATCTTTGCCCCTAAATCTATAATAATATCATAACAGACCTCTGAAAAATATATGGATCCATGTTTGGATGCTTTTTACAAACGTTTTGATCACATGCAACCAGCTGCCATACCTGTGGAACGAAATATCTAAATAATTGTATACGTCCCCAAGTGAAATGTTGATTTTGTTTATAGAGCATTAAAAATTCGGTCTACTGTTCCAAAACATCGCTATCTTTGTTTTTCCAGGTTCATTTCTAGACCATGCTCCGCAAAGAATCTTGATGCATACAGCAAGCTCTGTTGGAGACCCCTCTGTGTTAGATCTATCATGGCTTATCAACAGTGTACAATAAGGCACCATGCCTTACCCCATTTAGAAATGGTGGATTGCTGTTTATCAAGGAATTGTAAGGTTCGAAGTCCGAAAGAAACAAGATAAATAGTAATGGGACAAGAGGACACCCATGTCTGACTCTTTTTTTCAAATTCCTTGGTATACACCTCAGATCCTGAGCATCATACAGAGGCAGATGTTTTCCACATATGGAAGTTGACTTAGCTGGAATAACCCCTCTGGTACCCCCAGCCTGTTCAGTTTCCTCCATAGAATAGCCCTAGTGAGTCAAATGCTCTGGCAAGGTTCAAGAATGCAAAAAACACACACACCCCTCCCTGATCTTAACATATTTTTCTATGGTAGTGTTCACTAAAACACAATGGGCCTCATTACGACCCTGGTGCTAATGGGTTAACAGCGCCGTAAAAGGCTGCGGCGCCGTTAACCCATTAGCGCCTTACTACGAGGTCCCTTTGCGGGACCCGACCTGAACGGCTGGTCTAGACCAGCCGTTAAAGTAGGGACCCACAAAGGGACCTTAGTGCTATGTACGGTACCGCAATTTGCGGTACCGTACTTAGCGCCTTCCCCAGTCCCATTGAGCCCTATGGGCCAAAAATGGGAACGGGGAAGGGCCAATGTTCAATGGGGAATTACCGCCCCGCCAACCTTGGAATGGGGTGGTAATTCCCCATTGAACATTGGCGGACTCGTTACGATACCGGCACCAACCATGGTGCTAATAGCGCCATGGTTTAGCGCCAGTATCGTAATGAGGGCCAATGATCTACCGTATTACAGCCTTTCCTGACCCTCACCTGTGTGTTGGACCCTGCCCATTCTTCTAGCCATTACAAAATACATTTTGTGAATATTTTCCACTGTCAACCAGAGAAAAAGGCTGATAGCATTGCGCATTGCTGCTTGCTCCTTTTTTAAAGAGCAGAATGATAAGTCTCTTTTCCCACAATGCAGGGAGTATCTTTACGCTCACTTGCCTTAAACTCCCTTACCATTATAGGGTCCACAACTCAGGGAACCATATGATAACCTCAACTCAGATGCCATCTGACTCTGCATTTCCACACACCCCCCACCCCACCCTTAGCTGCTAGCAGGGAAGTCGTGAGCTCTTCTCCTGTAAAGGTGGGTCTATCGTTGACATCATTTATCTTTCCTATCTTTATGGGACTATCCAGCATTGCTTTAAATAAGATACAGGAAAAATGGGAACTCCAGACTTCAGGCTTAATTAGACTTGCATCACCATGTTCGCTGAGGACCATTTTGCCACTAGTCTCCAAAACTCCTTAATATTATTTTCTCGGACTGTTTTATCTCATTTGTCCACTGTTTTTCTACGTAGGCAAATTATTTCTTTTTCAACATGTTTTTGTAGTCATATTTTCGGGTATGTAATTCCCAGCATTCAGAGACCTTGTTTTGGCTACCTCATAGAGCTTCCGTTTTGCACCTATACAGTCAGAGTCAAACTAGGGTGCATCTAATCTCCTTGTAGTCATTACACTAGATGCGCCTCATTGCTTCGGTATGAGTGCCTTGGCAATTCTCCGGGATAAATCCTCAAATGCAGCTACTATATGGTAATCTGTCTTATCCAGTGCAAATATGACTGATTTTAGGGGACTAATATCATTGTAATTTAGCTTTCTAAAAATTGAATCTCTATTTTTCGTAGTTCTACCTTTATGTGTGTTAGGCAGAAACCTGTGCAGTTCTCTTAGGGACCACTGCAAAAGGCTTAAGACTACAGATGTTGGCAGTAAACCCAATTGGTAGCAGTTTGTACCACCCACATTTACCTGGTAGCTGTGGCTGAGCAGCCAGACTTCTCTCAAGAGGAGTTAGACAGTATATAGAGTATAGAAGATAGGTACCAAAATACAGTAGCACAAGCAAACACTGACCAGAGCTTTGGTATCAAAGTATATAATTATTTATTTAAAGAGACACTTATAGAAACACTCCAGCACTATTATTGTAAGCAAGTTCAAAACACAGTCACTATTAATATATATACATCCCTTATTACTTATCAGACAAGTCTTAGTTAACACCACTTATTTTCAGACAGAGGTGAGCGCTTAACTGAAGATGGCACTCCAATAAGTTATCAGAAAATGGAGGGGAAAGGCAGAAATTAGAAAAGCACACAACACTAACACTTTAGAAGCACCCAGCATGGCAGCAAAGTCAAAGTCTACTTGTGAGCAAAAAGTTCAGAGGCCAGGCTCCCTCTTGGAGAGAGCAGAGCACCAATGCGCCCAAGATCACATAGTTTAAGAGGCTTGAAAAAGTCTTGCAGAGAGTTCAAAAAGGAATTAGTTCAACTCAGAAAAGTTCAGTTAGTCAGCCTAGGGTCAGCCCAGGTAGTAAATCGAAGATTTAATAGACACCCCGTACAGACCGTTGCAAGGGAGGCTAGGCGGACACAGTACCTTTAAAATGGCGAGGATCCTCCAGCGGGGGCAGTTGTTCCTGGCAGTGGGTGCAAGTCGTGGCGTCATCTAGAGGAAGAGAAGATCTCGACGTGGAGGAGAGCTGAAGGTCGTTGCACTGCCAGGGAAGAAACAGGCCGCCGAGTTCTCCGGTTAAAAGGCACTACCCTTTTATTCGCGGTAGTGGTAAAACGTGGTATCCCGGTTGCCGGGGTGCTGTTCACAGGCAAGGCGGCCACGAGATGATCCGGGAAGGCGAAAAGACAGGCAAACTGGTTATCCCCACCAGTCAAAGGAAGAAGACTCTTCAGATGAAGATCTTCTCTGTTGTCGGGGAAAAGTGGTGAGACGGTTCAGCAGGGCTCCACCGGTGGTGTCGTCGTTGCAGGTCGGCTCAGCTGCTCCCTCTTCGGATTCTTTAGGTCCTGTGGCGACTTCTCAAGTTCCAGTCCCCAAAGCCATGCTTTTATGCAGAAAACCCCCATTCATCAGTCTTAGCTGTCACTCAAATATGCTAACTGGTGAGCCGGGCAGCTCACCACTGGGTCAATCACACAAGAGTGCGACTTGAGTTGCCGAGGCAACTCAGTCCAGGGTTCCTAAACCCCCCTCCCACACATCCTGTAGACACAGACAGAGTGGCACCACTTTTGGAGGCTTCTGTGTAGAAGCCCGCCAAAAAGCGGAACAAAGGGCTTGACTTGGGTTGGAGTTACAGAGGCGAACACAAACACCATTTTAAAACAGAGTTCTGGCAAAAAGACCCAACCGGGGAATAAATATTAAATAAATAACCCGGCGGTATCTTTAACATTGCACCAAAAAGTGGTGCGTTTAAAATGAATGGGAAAATCCCATAGGAAATATTCCGGGGGAATATTTCGCCTGGTAACCACTGCCACCAGCCAGAAACTCGACGAGGGGGGACTGCACAATGCCCCCTCGAAAAACAGACCCAGGGGCAATCTAATTACCCCTACTTCAACAATATGATGGTTTGTACTGGTTCTGTTCCCAATTTAAGACTAGTAAAGTCAATAGTGACTTTACATGCCCTGGGAGACAGTAGTCAGTCCCAGGGTATGGATTCTATGTTTGGGGGTCACTATGACACCCCTGTGTTACTGCACTGATAGTGCTGTGTAACACACTTACCAAAAACCACATGAAACCCTATGGAGTAAAAGACCCCATAGCCCATAAAACACATTACAAAGTCAAAGGATATCTCAAATCATGTCTAAGAGTGGGAGAAAAAGAGTCTCACTCTTAGCAGGAGAAAATAATAAACCTCAAAAATCCAGCAAAGCTGCTGGGGGACTCACTAGGTTTGGGAAATTACCCTTAACAGAGAATTCTCCCTAACAATGTGCCAGAGTCGTACTATCCTCAATCACGTCTAGGGGATCTTCTCTTAATATTTTCCATTTGATTAATAGCAGACTATGATCTCTTTCCGTCAACTGATAACTGTGAATCTAATATATGTTTATATGTGAAGTAAACCACCAGTCCGTAATCTGTCACAGAAGATGGTTCCCCGGCACATCTACCATTTAGCTCTACCAGCCAGACTTGTTTAATAAAATGGTTTGTTATTTGTCCCCTGGCATCCTGTTTTGGGCGAAAAATGATATGATCAGGAATACTACACGCTTCTACTAGTTGCTCCCAATTTTGCATTACAGTCATCCACTATCAGACATTTGGTGTCTGCATCATGGGACAAAAAAAACTGCTGAGTACCCCCTCAGTCTAAATACTCCTTTGGATGGATGTAAATATTAATAATCAAAGGTTTCTCTTCGGAACGTGAAATCGTTTCGAGAACAGTTATAATACAGTCTTTGTTACCAATAGCCAGTATTTCAACGTGTTAATGTACTTTTAGAATCAATGTGGGCGTCCTGCCCTTGGGCGTCCTGGACCCATTTGCCTTGCTCCAATTGAAAATACCAACAAAGGGCCTCATTACATGGTAGGCGGTAAGGGTTTACCGGTACCGATATTTTACTGGTACCGGTAAATCCTTACCGCCTTACTACGAGGTCCCTTTGCAGGTTGGGGAATTTAACGCCTGCTTTTTGCCTGCTTTTTGCAGGCGTTAAAAATCCAACCCGCAAAGGGACCAGGGTGCTAATTACGTTACCGCAATTTGCGGTACCGTAATTAGCGCATTCCCCATTCCCCATGGGGCAAAAATGGGAATGGGGAAGGGCAATGGAGGAAGGAGGATTACCGCCTTCCCAACCTTGGAATAGGGCGGTAATTCCCCTTTCCTCCAAGGCGGTACCGGTAAATTACCGGCATGGACCATGGCGCTAATAGCGCCATGGTTTACCGCCCACCGTTTAATGAGGCCCAAACTCTTTAAAGTGTTTTAGTATACAGCTTTCTTCTGTGAGCCAGGACTCCTGCATACAGATCACACACACCATGCCCTTTTAACCAACATGGGAAACAACACAGCAAACATAAAGCATTGGTCGAACAATTCTGCCAACGCGCTTCCTGTTTACTCTCAAGATCAAACTAGTGTAATAACCAAGACGCTTTCTTTCTTCCAGACGATTGCCAGGATCGGTCAGTGTCCAGTTGCCACGATCAGATAAACAGATGTTGCCTTACAGTTGCAGATAACTTGGCGGGGCGGATGATAAAAAGCGCCCTTTGGCTGATAATCTTTCCAGAGCTCAGGCCTCTTGACCCCAAGGAATAAAACACCCCGTCGTTGCATTTGAAGTGCGTGTTTGGTTTCGCTGTCTTATTTATTTTACTTCAGCTGTGAATGGACTGTCAGCAAACGCTGGGTCCCCGAGACGGTGCCATAACAGCTTTGTGATTTTTGAAAGTGCGTGGCAGAAGGCGAAAGGGTAAAGGTTTGAAAAATGGTTTAAAAAAATCAATCGCTTTTCTTTTGTTAGCAAAGGGCACGGTGTTTTCGAAAATGCGCATTTCGTTGGGAACTGCAAAGAAGCTGTCCTCAGGCAACAACAGATGCGTCCGTGGAACAGAGCGGCACAATACTAAAAATATTTTGCCTGCACAATGGTGGTACCTAATTCTGTCCCAGTGAACCACTGAACCCTTCTTCCTTTCTGTTGTTTTGATCGGAAGATGGAAATAAAAGAGAACAGGCACCAAAACAAAAATACAGCTGCGATTTGGTGCTCCTTTATATATTAGGGGCCTGATTCATGGAATTGAATTGAATTGAATTGATATTTTATTTCCATCGTGTTCTTACACAAGTGTTTCAGAGCGCGACAAGGCAAGGGAGGGGAACAGGGGAGAATGCGCAAGTGTATGGGAGAGGGAGAGGGGAAAAGTGCATGTAAGGAGGGAGAAGTGGAAAGTGCGAAGCAGAGGAGAAACAGATAAATAACAATAAATAAATGATAAAGGCAACAAACGCTGGTAGTGCAGCCAGCAATTTGCAAGTGCTAGGTTTAAGGCAGCAAACAGGGTAGGTCTGAAAGTGCAGGAAGAAAAAAGGGGGGAGCTGTATGGGTACAGATACAGACCCCAGTGCAAGGGGTGGTCCGGAGGCAGTGCGGGAGGGTGGCAGGGTGAGCAGGTACCCGGGCCTGGAGGACAGAGGGTGGAAAGCTGAACTGTGCAAGAGAGTACAGATCAGTAGGGAAGAGGGGGGACCAAGGCAGAAGAAAAGAGGAAGGTCCTGAGGTGCTTCCGGAACCGGAGGTGGTTCTCATCAAGTTTTAGAGTGGCAGGGAGGCTGTTCCAGAGGGAGGCCCAGCCGAAGACAGAGATCTACCCCCAGCTTGTTTCTTTGAAAAACTACTGACCCTGAGGGAGTTAGAGGTAGAGGAGCGAAGAGCTTGAGAGGGGAGGTATTTGCGGAGGGATAGCTGAAGGTTTTTTGGACCCAGGCACCAGAAAGCCTTGTGGACAATGCAGAGGGTTTTGAATTTAATCCTTGCTTTGCACCACTGCGAGCCAATGGAGAGATTTAAGAGCTGGAGAGATGCGATCCCATGGCTTCAAGCCAAGGTCAAGTCTAGCAGTCCTGTTCTGGATTAGTTGCAGAGGACGGAGAGTAGAGGCAGGTAGATTTAGAAAGAGGCTGTTACAATAGTCCAACCTAGAGAGAACCAGAGCTTGGGTTACCATGAGCTTCTGGGGGAAGGAGAGTACCTCTGAGGAGGTGCAGTAGGAAATTTGATTTTTTAGAGACCTCAGAGATGTGGGTGGAACTTCTCGCAGAAATCGGGCAACGGCAGAGTGCCGAGAAGGACACTGCATGAGCTTACATGCCGAAAGAAAAATGTTCATGGAATATACAGCGCAAAGTAACCGTGTTCGCAAGTAGCGACCGGAACACCCCTGACATGCCCAAACGCAGAGCATAAACAGCCAGAACAGCTCCCCCGGGTGCGAATACATGCACCCTTCAAACAGTGTGTGGGGTCCCACGTATCTGTATCCGGCACCCCAACAACATGTACATGAAAAATCGTAGCTCAGCAATAACTCAGGAAATCTGCATGTGAACCCCCATGAAATGTTCCTGCACCCTGGTACACTGCTTACGCGCACCCTTAAGTTACATCAGGACCCTGATTGAGTACACGCAGCCCAAAATCTGACATGCAAGCCCACCTGCACGCTGGTAATCCTACGCACAAGTGTACTTATACTTGCCTTCGGATGGCAGCTCATATGAAGGACTTGCGTTGCCATTTCCCCACTGAGACATTGCGTGATCGAATCCACGACTATGTATCGTGCTCTGCAATTGGGGGCATGCGAGAGACTGCCTGCAGGCCGTCACTCAGAACGGCCACTTTTTCGCAAGTTCTTCCCCATTTGTGGGTTTGCGCCCTCTTCCCATCCCTTTGGGCAAGCCACGCCCATGCTCTGCTTGGAGACTTGCGCATGGCCCTTGACAGCTCACACAGATGTGCCAAGCCAGCACAAACTCAACTCAAGGCCAGAGAAAGTACTGTGCATTCGATTTCATGAATCGATGAAGGGGATTGCGTGTGCAATTACCCTATTTTCTGCACCAATAATTCCATGAATCGGCCACAAATCCTTTGGCGAGCCTTCTATGTCAATATTGTTGGTCCTAAACCAACATTTTTGTTAAAACCTGTTTATAACAATGATTGCATAATAATTGTCCATAACCCCTTAGGATTTGGAAATGTGCGAGTCCTGTGAGATAGTTGCTATCACACTAGGTCTTTATCTAGCCCAATGTTGCTACTTTATATATGTGGCAATTTGAGAGGACTTTCATTTTACATAATTCCAATCCTTTCGCTACAGTCATTTACTTAAACAAGCACTATATCGATGATTGTGTGGGATACTTCCTTGGGGAATTTTACTTCCTACCCCCCATGGATTAATACTTTGAATTCCAACCTCAAGTTTACCATGTCCAACAGCAATATTTCCCTACCATTTTTGGAATTTTGGACTTAGTCATCAAGATTGATGGGGACCATATTATTGTAGACTTATTTTGAAAAGACACAGATCTCAATACCATCTTGCAGATTCAATAGCTTTCATCCCAAGGCTCTCAAGGAGAGCATTCCATATGGACAGTTTTTGAGAGCTATTGCTCCAAAACAAGGGACTGCTCTACTCAAGCGGGTATCATTTCTGATAGACTTTTGGCCAGAGGTTATCCTTCCTACCTGTTGAAACGGGAACGAAAGAGAGCCAGACATCAACATCGAGATGTGCTACTCTCCAAAAATAATAGGACCGATATCACCAATCAGTGTATTGTATATGCCACCACTTTCAATACACATCACAAAGATATCCAGAAAATGATTCACAGACACTGGCATCTTCTTCAGATTAATAATCCTGAATTTAAGCGACCTTTGTGTGGTTTCAAAAAAGGAAAAAATTAAAAAAATTGGCTGTCTCCGGCCGATCGAGGTAATCTGCTTCTGCTCAGTCCACCATTCGTTCTCAGTAGGGTCTTCCACATATAATGGGACATTTCCCATGTGGATCTTGCAGTTCATTCAATTCCACTTCTGCTTGTTCCACTGTTCCTATGAATGGGAGAGTGTGGTCTCTTAAACACCACACCACGTGTAATTCCACCAACGTGATCTATGTTATTGTTTGTCCATGTGAAAAATCTTACATAGGCAAAACATCCAGACCCATTAAAATTAGTATTTTTTAACACAAATCTAGAATACACACTAGGGCCAGCAGTTCCCCACTAGTGACCCATTTTATGGAACATTCAGATAACTGTGATGTGTTCAAACGGTGGGTACTCGAGCGTGTAGTGGGTACTGATCATCTTAATACTGCAGCTAGACTTTCCCAATGGGAACAATGGTGGATGTACCAGACTGATAGTTACCGTAGTGGTCTCAACCATCAGGAAGGGTGGCTTCATTGTGTTGCTTGAACCTATGTTCCTGTTTTACTAGAGTCTAGCATTGGTTTCCTCCATTTTCCATAAGAAGGGTTCCATTGTTGGACTCAAGGGCTAGGTCAAGGCATTCACTCATGAGCTTAGCTTACGATTTTATATTATGGGTGCACTTTTTCACCCTACTCTTTCGTATTTTTTGTTCATATCCTCATTTATAGACATACAGACATTTAGTCTAGGGAGTGGCTATTTCAATAGTAATACCCTGTGCTCTGCAATGTTCATATGAGAGCAGTTCCCTTTTGGAAGGTAGACAGAATGTTTTCTCCCTGATTAGGGTGTGCATTATGTTTGGATCCGTTTTATACGGTGAGGTTACACAGAGGGCTGTTTGGGTGCCTTTCTCTTTAAAAATGCGCTGTTCATGTGATACGGCATTGGCTTTAGTTATGTGACCTATGACTCACTCTTTTTCCGTGGCCGGAAGTGTTGTGGACGGTCCTGCTTTCAGAGCAGCGCAAAGGCGGCTGTTTTCCTTGCGCTGTACATGGGGTGGCTAGGGCGTATAACCAGACGGCTCTCTCCTTCCTTTGTACATTGGGGTGGAGGCTCCGTTTTCGGCAGACGCAGGTATGAATTTGCAAAATCTTCTTTCTGCTTGAGCGAGGGTACGCCTGCTGCGTATGACTCCTATAGGTCTATGTCTTGCAGCGTACCACATACATACACGGTTACCATATATACATTGAGTGTCATCATTTACTGCCTTTTAACGCAGAATGATGGTTAGAACATATTCATTCATTTACAGTATATTCACACAGAATGATATTATAGAGTCTGTGTGACACGGGCCCTTTTTTCAACTAAATTTTGTTCACGAGTCATTAAATGTTTATTGACATTTAGACAACATATAGTATTGGGTAATTATGCAGCTAGTTCTTAGTTAGAGACCACCGCCCATACAGAGCATATTGCTCAGTACTTTGCATTGTCTATTACTATCAGGACTCATTATGCCTCTTGGGGCATTTGTGTTTTGGTTTGTTTTAGCTTTTAGAACGGTTTCTGTGAATGTACGCAAAGTTCTACACAGATGGATGAGAATTCACACATATGCGACATTCGCGATCCTACTGTCCTGGTTTCCATTTTTGGGCGGAGGATGAATTTGTTGCATTTTATCCAAAGGGTATGCAATTTGGGCCAGTCATTTTTCTGGTTGCATGTCCTGTCTATGTGTTCAGTATTCATAGGGAGAGTGGAGAGTTCTCATTTGAGTTGTGTTCTCTCCTCTCTTTTCCATGTCTCTACAGACTGACTCTTTCAAGTATCTGTTATCCGTCCCGAGTGGCTAGAAGAGTGATCCTTACTTACCATCCACATGCGGGTTCTACAATGTGCCTTTTTTGAGCAAACCTTTTCTCATTTAGATTTCTTTAGGGAACTATTTGGAGATTATTTGAATGAGGGCACTGTATATGGGGGATTTAGGCCATGTCAAGGTTTTTAATATTATATTTTATTACATTTGCACTTTTCTGTTTTATATTTTTGATGGTTTTTGTTTACAGTGAAGAATCAGGCAGGGGTTGAACCAAAAGATTCTCCACATTTACAGAAGAAGATTGTTGATATGAAACAACAGATGGAAGAAAATTAAGTTGTTTATCTTTTAGTACTACAATTTATGTTGACCTATTGACATGGAACCGTTTCTTGCAAGTCCTGAAGAAGACGATTGTCATTTCGTCCCTCTCTTTTTAGAAAGGTACGTTGTAGACACTTTTTGAGATCGTCAAAACTACTGTCTAATAAGTATTAGTGATACCTTGCTATTTATAAGAATGCTGAAGAATTTACAAGGTACTGGTGGTTGGCTTTAAAGCTGGAAATGGTATGAAATTTTGCACATAGCAAATTTACACCTGCTATGGCACAAATGTAATTTATAGAATCAACTGTTCACATATTGATTAGTCTAGGCTATTATGCTGGATATGATTCTTCAACATTTAGTAATGTTTGTACTTTTAATGTTAGTTGACTATCTTCATTGATTATACATTCATGATCTTATATGTATGATGCTAAACAGACACTATTGAGAATATGCATCTAGGAGTCAGAAGAGTCTTGCACATCCTGTTGGAGTTTTTTCTCCCAGGTGTTTCCTCCCTTTTCTTTTTTTCTCTTTCTTGCATTCCTTCAACAGCAACATATTAGAATTCTACTGCTGCTTTCTATCTCTAACTGCAGCATGGGTTATGGTGAAGCATGCACTTCCAATTTTTGCATTATATTTAAATTGTGCAACATTATGAATTGTGTATCGATATGTATTTTTATGATATATTATGTGTTTATTTTTTCTAATGGTTTTTCTAATGGCTTTTTGATATATGATGAATAAATTGTGTTAATTGTATTACTTCCTTGACTTGGCCTATTTCTTCCCTGGTGTTTATGATTTGAGTTATGTTAATTCCTTTTTAAGTTTGGTTCTCAGTTCCGTGTGACCCTTTCCCTCCTGGGTTGTTCTTTTTGGCATACATGGCTAAGAGTCACACTGATAATTACTGTTTTGTCTTCGGTGCATTGAGCAACACGTACATGCACAAAACAGCTGCACATACACAGAAAGACTGCAAATAGCTACTTGCCATGGCCTGTGAACACTTGACAGGGCAGCCCAAAGAAGAGGCAATAAAACGGACTTTGCAGATGGTAGTCAGGTTTTTAGGCTTGGCCGACTCATTGAGGGTTGGGCCTCTTCGTAAGACGAATGTGAATGCTATATAAGAAAGCAACATATTCCATCTCGACCGAAAGGTGAAAGGCCAATGCCCATGCTTTGAAGAAATAATGTTTGTACGCTTATTTCCAGAATCACACTGGTCATCATCCTCGTGCTCTGGCAGCAAAAAACATTCCAGCTAAACAGTTTTCACGTGCTATGTACATTACTGCTACTATAACCATTTTTGGAATGCACCAGGAATATCAAAGATCTTGTGTATGCATTTTACATCTTCTACGAACTACAATGTATTGACATAGGCCTTCATTACAACTCAGGCGGTAAGGGGTTTACGGCGCCGTAAACAGCGCTGACCCTTACCGCCTAAGTACGAGGTCCCTTAGCGCCATGGCGGACTTAACACCTGCTTTTAGCAGGTGTTAAAATCAATGGCACTAAGGGACCATGGAGTTAATTACGCCACCGTAATTTACGGTGGCGTAATTAACGCCTTCCCCACTCCCATTATGCCCTATGGGGCAAAAATGGGAATGGGGAAGGGTAAATGGGGATTGGGGACTTACCGCCCCGCCAAGGTCGGAAGGGGGCGGTAAGTCCGCCAACCACCATGGCGTAAACATAGTTTACGCCATGGTGGTAAAGTCACGGCCCAGGCGGTAACTTACCGCCTGGGTCGTAATGAGGGCCATAGGCTTTCCTTTGCTCAGTGACTGTCATTGTTTGTATGTTCTCCTGAGAGGTTGCTCTTCGTGAGTTGAAATATATTCAGTCTGCTACAAACCTTCCCTCGTCTGGTCTACAACTTATTGAGAGCAAAAGAGAGCTTGTGACTCTAAACTGAGAGTCAGCCAACACCCAAGTGTTTTCCACAGCGCGGGCATGCAGGCATTACACACACCAGATGATGGTGTGGTGGGGGGCAGTACCCAAGGAGGTCCGAACCCTGAGGACAGAGGAGCACTGAGAAGCGTGCCGCCGACCCTCTTTCAACCCTGATAGTGGAATCTTTTGGGGTGGAGGGAGGCTATCAACAATAAGGTCACACCCACTTAACCTCACCAAGTCAATAGCTTCATATAAATAATCTGAACAAAGCACGTAACATAGCACAACAGTTATACCTTACACGAGTAGCTATTCTAAAACACTTCCCAAAGCATTCTATGATGTGCAATACTTAATCAGTCCTGGTAATGAAATATGATCTAATTGAAAGTTAACAATGGCTGACAATGGTCCAATGCCCTACCTGGAGTAGAATATACAATATGTTTTTGTTTATTCAAGAAACATTTTTATTGAGTCTATTTGGGCTATGTCAGGAGTGGGCAATATCCCAGCATAAAATCTGCCGGGATACCGCCCAATGCAATTAGCGTTACCGCAACTTGATCCGGCACTATTAGCACCAGATCACAAGTTGTGTTGGCATGGTACTTCCCCATTTATTTATTTTATTTATTGAGCATTTTTCAGGTGTTTCAAGGCACCACAAGGCGAAGTGAGGAAGGAATAAGGGGAGAAAATAACAGAGGCAAAAACAGTAAATGTACAGTCGTTGTCCTGCTAGGCCTTGTGACATTCAGACGTGCAACTGCAGTGAAGAGAAGTGCAAGACATAGGGAAGGGGGGAGGGAGTAAGGTATGGACAAGTTCTGGTGGGAGCCCAGAAGTGAAATGCAAGGGGAGCCAGGGAGGCAGCCACTGGCTTAGTGTTAGAGTGGAGGAATCCCAAGGGCAGTGCTGGGGGGAGTGGGTGATGGTGAGGGCATGGTAATGTGTGAGATTCATGAAGGACCAGGACACCAGTCTCAGTGACAGTGGGGTGATTAGCAGGGAAGGGGATGAGGTAAAGAGGTAGAGAAAAGCAGAATTTTAAGAAGTTATCAGAACTTAAGGAGGTCCATATCAAATCTCAGATAGGCATGGAGGCTGTTCCAAAGAAGAGAGGCACTGGCCGAAGAGAGAGAATTGACCCCGCTCTCTGCTTTTAGAAGTGTTTGACAAGCAGAGAGTTGGAGTTGGAGGAGCGGAGGGCTCCTCCAACTCCAACAGGGAAGTATTTGGGGAGGGAAAGTTGGATATAGCATTGTCCCAGACCCCAGAAAGCCTTGTGGATGATGCAGAGTGTCTTGAATTTGATCCTCGCGGCCACCCGGAGCCAGCAGAGAGATGTTAGGGCTGGAGAGATACGGTGTCTGGGCTTGGGGCCAAGGATAAGTCTTGCAGCGACATTCTGTATTAGCTGAAGGGGGTGTAGGGAGGAAAGTTGAGACTGAGAAAGAGGCTGTTGCAGTAGTCCATCCTGGAGAGGACCACAGCGCTGCAGACATTAAGCTTCTGGGGAAAGGTGAGGACAGGGAATGCCTCTAAGGAGGTGAAGCTGGAAGTGGGCCTTCTTTGCAAGGTCCAAGATATGAGGGGTGAAGGAGAGAGTGGAGTTGAAGATAACCGCAAGGTTTTGGGCCTCACAGGATGGTGAGGGTAGAGGTCCCAAGGAGGGCAGCCAGAGGGTAGGAGGGAAACAGGCATGTGTGTCCTAATGAGAAGTATCTCTGTCTTACTGGCATTAAGATAGTGATCGTTAGCCACACACCTGGATGGTGTTGTGTTTCTGGTCTTGTTTACTTCTGCTTAAGTTCTAATGTGGTTCCAGAATCCAACAGGGTTCTAGAACCAGTGATCAGTTGGAGCTGGGCCGGGCTGGGTGCCTGTTGCTCGCTCGAGTTAACCTAATAAGTTATTATGCAAAACAAAGGGGGGTCTGGGAGTCTCTCTACCAGCACAAACACGGCCCATTGACCTGTACTTGGGTGGTTGGCCCCTGGGAGAGTCTCAACCAAGTCTTTAGCTCACTGTCCCTTTCACAGAGGAGACATATCCTTGCATATCAGTCTTTGTCCTGCCCAGGGGCAGTCCAGCACCGAAATGCTAGGCAATTCTCTGAACAAGAGTACCAACAGCAACCCCATACACATGTTTCAGCCTTGTTGGGCATCATCAGTTAGGTGGAGCTGTGCCTCTCTGAGAACAGTGAGCAAGGGTGGATTCCCATGGTAACTTAGGTGAGACCTAAAGTTACTTAATATGCAAAACAAAGGGGGGTCTGGAAGTCTCTCTACCAGCATGAACAAGGCCCATTGACCTTTTCTTTGGTCGATGGCCCCTGGGAGATTCTCAACCAAGTCTTTAGTTCACTCTCCCTTTCACAGAGGAGGAGAAATATCCCTGCATATCAGTCTTTGTCCTGCCCTGGGGCAGTCCAGCACTGAAATGCTAGGCAATTATCCTCTGAACAAGAGTACCAACAGCAACCCCATACATGTGTTTCAGCCTTGATGGGCATCATCAGTGAGGTGGAGTTGTGCCTCTCTGAGAACAGTGAGCAAGGGGTCCATGTCTGGATTCCCCTGGTAACTTAGGGTGAGACCCAAAGTTATTTAATATGCAAAACAAAGGGGGGTCTTGGAGTCTCTCTACCATTTCGGTGCTGGACTACCTATGGATGGGACTTTGAAAAGTATAGTGAGCTAAAGCGTGGTTGAGCTCCTCCCGGGGGCCATCCACCCAAGAACAGGTCAATGGGCCATGTTCGTTCCGGTAGAGGATTTCCCAGACCTCGTTATGCAAATTTTGAGTACTTTGGGTTCTCATCCTAAGTTACCAGGGGAATCCAGACGTGGACCCCTTGCTCACTGTGCTTAGATAGACACAGCTCCACCTCCCTAATGAGGCCCAATTAGGCTGAAACACGTGTCTGGGGTTACTGTTGGTACTCTTGTTCAGAGGAGAATTGCCTACCATTTTGTTGCTGGACTACCTATGGGTGGGACAAAGACTGATATGTGTATGGACATTTCTCCTCTGTGGAAAACATAGTGAGCTAAAACGTGGTTGACATCCTCCTGGGGGCCATCCACCCAAGAAAAGGTCAATGGGACATGTACGTACCGTTAGAGGATTTCCCAGACCTCATTGTGCCAATTAATTATTGTATTCCGCTTACCTCGGTGTTGGTGTCTTCAAACTTATCAGTGGTGACGAAGATCCAGAGCAGCAGTCATGGCTGGCCATGCCGAGGCTGCTGTGAGCTTCCTGGACCAAGTGTGTGATAAGAGTAAAGTGGTGAGGAAAAATCCTCTTTTGCCAGTACGTGTACTGAGTGAGCCTTGGAAAAAGGAAGCTGTTGATTTAATGGGCCCCATCCAAGGTATGGGAGATGGTTTCAAATTGTTGGTTGTGTTGATTGACTATCATTCAAAGTGGTTGGAATGGCTGGCTTTGAGAGAGGCAACCACAGTGGAACTATTGGCGTTCTTCGAGGATGTGTTTTTCAGAGAAGGTTTCCTCTCAGAGATGGTTACCGATAATGGTGTCCAGTTCTGTTCTGAGAAAATGAAAGCATTTTTATCGAGTTTTGGGATAGGTCACACACAGACAGCTTTATATCACCCCAGAGCAAATGGGTTGGTGGAACGTGCTAACACATTTTTGAAGTGTGGCGTTCAATTAGCCATGAGGGCTGAACTGTCTTGGATGGAGGTTCTAAGACAGATGGTGTGGTGCTATTGCACCACACCTCATTCCGTCACCAGGGTGTCGTCATTTGTGTCTTTAAAAGGGCGGCAGCCAGCCCCCAAGTTGTGTCCAGGTTGGATGGGGTTGTCTGGATGCATTGATGTGAACAGCAAGGAGATTATGGATTTGATAGAGAAGGCTTAGTGTCAAAATAGCTTTTGATGATGCAGCTAAAGTTAAGCCGCAGGAGTAGTCAGTTGGGGATGTGGTCCTGATAATTTGGACTCAAATGCTTAGAAAGTCAATTTCTGGGACCCAAGAAGATTACAGCTGTACATGGAGGTGTGGTGATCGTAAAGGTGGTGAGATTTGGTCAAAAGGGAGGTTGGTTTTGAGCGGTGCAGGGAAGAGTGATTGCGTTGAGCAAAAGAGGATGTTAGGTTGTGCAATATCTTGAGGAGTGCTGGTGAGGAGAAGAATGTGCATGATGGTGAATCTGAAGTTGGTAGTCAAGCCAAAGGAAGGATCAGGAACATTCCTATCAGGTTCAAAGACTTTTATTTTGACTAGGTTTGTTGTGTGGTTTATTATAAGGGGGAGATGGGTTGTGTTTGTTGTCTTGTTTACTTCTGCTTAAGTTCTAATGTGGTTCCAGAATCCAACAGGGTTCTGGAACCAGTGATCAGTTGGAGCTGGGCTGGGCTGGGTGCCGGTTGCTCGCTGGAGGTAACTTAATAAATGATTACAATCCGCTTACCTCGGTGTCAGTGTCTTCAAACTTATCAGATGATGGTCAGACAATCAGCAATGAGAGAGGGGGCTCAGGAGGAAGTAGTGGATGGAAGTTTGAAGGAAAGCTGTGTGCCATCAGCATAACACTGGAAATGAGGAGAGGAGGAGGAGATCAGGTTAGCATCAGGTGAGGAAGAGTGGCAAGAGTGGCAAGATAATAATAATAATAATAATTTTGCATTTATATAGTGCTACGAACCCCCATCTGAGCACTGCTTATTATTACCCATGGTCTGTGGTGCTCATTTATTGATCTCGGAAGGATGAAAGGCTTAGTTTGGCCCTGCCAGGTTTCATACCTGCATCAGCAGGCTCTGCACAGATGTCAACGCAATTGCTCTACTCACTGTGCTATAGGACCTGCATACTGAGATAGATATTGAAAGGGTGGTTAGAGAGGAAAGTGGTCTGCAAATTCAGTGTCCGGTCCATGATGCTGAGGGTATCACGCAGCTGTTTTATGAGGATAGAATAGTTGACCATGTCAAAAGCAGAGGAGAGTTCGAGGAGAATGAGAACAGCAGGAGAGTTAGACTCAAGATTTGTAAGCATGTCTTCACAAGTGTTCAGCAGAGCAGTTTCCATGCCTCTGGATGTCCGGAATCCAGATTGATGGTCACGGAGGCAACAAACAAGTTCAGTATGAAGGATCAATTGGGGGACAGCCAATTCTCCAAGAGTTTACCAAGGAAGGGGGTGGTGGAGATAGGGCAATAGTTAGCCGGCCAGGCAGGGTCAGCAGACAGCTTTTTTTAGGAGAGGGTCCACAAGGGAGTGCTTGAGGGATAGAAGGAAAGAGCCGGTGATGAAGGAGTGGTTACAGAAGTTGGCAAGAGCTGGAGCGAGAGAGGAGATGTTGTCCTTAATGGATGTGGAAGAGCAGGGGAGTAATTGTTTGGATGAGACCTTCATAGAATGGAAAACTTTAGAGACCTCATCAGGTGCTATGGGCAGGAGGGAGGAGAGTGCGGGCGGTGGGGGAAGGGGAGCCAAGGGAGACAGAGAAGCAGGAGTGATGATGGGCGTGGTAGAGAGTGAGGACAGAATGTCCTGAGTTTTAGATGTGAAATTGGAGACCAAAGCGGTGCAGAGAGCCTGGGAAAGATGGAGAGAGGTAGAGACTGCAGTTGGATTGGCAATCCTTGCAGATTTTGAAAAGTTAAGCCATGTTGTTAGTGGCACCAGAGATGCAGGCTTGGACATGGGCCCTCTTATTGGAGTGGAGAGAAAAGCGATGTTGCCTTTGAAGCAGGCGACAGGCCAGTTTGTCAGAAGATGAACCCAAGGTCTGCCACTTGTGTTCAGCGACTCTGCACTCATCTTTCAGAGAAGCTAGATCGGAGTCATACTAACTGTTGCAGTTGAAGGCATGCTTCAGGTGGATCCTCATGAAAGGGGAAAGGATGTCAAGGGTGTTAGAGATGGAGAGGTTAAGGGAGAAAGTTAATGAGAGAGGGCAGGCACTGGTCAAGAAAGAGAAGAGTAGGGTAAGAACCTTGGGCCATAATAGTGTCATTGTGATAGACATTAATGATGCACCTAGGAGAGGAGAAGTATGCAAGAGTACTTCCGATCTAGTGCCACCATTAATGGATTAAGAGGAGAAAGGGGACAGAGTGGAGACCAAGTGGGGAGTCCATAGGTCCGGGGAGGGTCCAGAAAAGAGGATGTAAGTAATAGTCTGCCTAGAAGTAGCATTGGCATAGGTGTCAGAAATAGGTAGGCCTGGTTTAGAGGCCAGGAGATCTCTTTTCAGCTTTTCCCTTCCAGACTTCATGAGAGGGATAGGATAGGTGATAGGGTAGCAGTTAGAATAGATAAGGGAGATTGAGAGCACCATGTGAGTGGAGGGGAGAGAGACGGACAGGGGATCTGCACAGTGCACTTATTAACTCACCAGGAGGCCTAGCAACCAAGTAGGTGCAGATGAAGGGGGTGCTTTGAACAAGATATGCACAAGGTAGCATGATTTTAAGTATCCAAACTGCGTGAGTGCTAAAATACCTTTGCTCAGGGATCCAGCTCAGCCTGCTGGCTCCTGGATTGTCCAGTAGTAGAGCGAGTGGGCCAATACAATTTAATGCAGAGGGGCTCCGGTGGGTGTCACCAGGCACTCCTGTGCATGTGGATGGTGGCAGTCATCTCAGAGAGAAAGATGCCCATCAACAAATAATGGTGCTCACCTGAATTAATGGTGGAATTTTGGATATTTTTTCAGGCGCATCAGGCAGGTCTCGTCATGACTGCATATAGCACGAAAATGGATCAGAATCGGGGCATTTTTGGTGCAATTAGAGCCACGGTAATCGCAACCGATATAGGCAGAAAGTTGGTGCATTCACCGCCAGCTCAGAGCTGGAGTAGGGTAAATGTAAAACCTCACATTTCTAACCTGGTTTGTGTGCTGAGCAGGGAACTGGAAACACTTTGTGTATTTACTCAGGCCTACCCAGCTCAGGAATGTGCCATCAAAATATATAGAAAACTATCAATGATTGTGTTCTTTGAGTCCTCAGTCCAATTACTGGACTGAAGCACACCTGCACTCTCCACCACTCAAGGACTATCACAGACACTGAGAACAGGATTTGAAAAATGTAATTAGACCTCCGTCTAGCATCATGGGTAGGCAGGAACACTATGCCTAATTAGAAGTTTGCCCGTCCGGGAACTACGGTACCGGTAAGCTTGCCGGTACCGTATTTCCCAGACCGGCAAACTATGAGTTGTGCTTGCGGGTGCCTTTCTGCCCGCCAGGTCTGACCTAGTGGGCAGAGCGGCACCCGCGAACACAGCATGTTGGATGCACGGCACCATTTATATAATAAATTAATAGGTTCTCTGTAACACAAGCTCTGATTAACTCCAAATATTGACATTGTGCAGATAAGAATAACATATATCATAATGTGGAATGCAAATTATTGTGTGCCAAGGTGTTTATTGGCCACAATTGCCAAAACACATGAAATCATATTGAAAAAACAAAATTCAAATTTTTTAGAAAGGAACATTTTTACTTACCACCTTTAGGCTGGAAAACCAAACCTCTTTCATGGGGCTAGTATAGTATATTTTCGTGACTATATGCAGATGGGAGATTGACTTCCAAATAAACCATCTAAACTGCAGGTTTGCTTATGGAATAATGTCTTACTGGTTGTGCTCCTTGCTGGTTCTCCTGAAATCAGAGTTACACCTTAAAAGGTAAATTAATAAAAAAAACACTTACAAATCCCCAACCTGTTCAACTTGATCAAGGTAAAATATGGGAACATAAAAGGACTGGGAACGCAGGTGGATACAATTTGAAAACATGGACAGAGGTAACAATATTTAAATGTTCTGTGTTCCTCATCTCTATTGCATGCAATGCAAGATAGTGTTCTTTAAAGCCTAATCTACTTTGTACAAAAAGTGATATTCAAAACTGAATACATTGTGGGTCTCATTGTACTGTGGAATTGCCATTGTCGAGTTAAATATTATTTAAATTAAATGTAGTGGTTTAAACCAGCGTAGAGTCCTTTGGGTCATGATATCATTGCAGCATACCGTTGCCTAGAGAGATATCATGCATTTAATGCAACTGGGGAAAGACATAGTTGTAGACCAGATGTTTGTGCAACAGAATAAATGCATTCTGAAAGAGTGAATTCAATT
This sequence comes from Ambystoma mexicanum, assembly GCF_040938575.1. NCBI lineage: Eukaryota > Metazoa > Chordata > Amphibia > Caudata > Ambystomatidae > Ambystoma > Ambystoma mexicanum. The sequence continues at coordinate 1,521,408,942 of NC_090937.1, read as the reverse complement.
CATTAAGAACTGTGCATAGGCAGTCCTCTGAATTCCTTTGTCTTCCAATGCATAGGGATACCCAGGTGTAATATGGCTAGGAAGGGCGACTAAGTATAAGTATCTGTTACAGGAGAATAGTACAATAGTACATCTCAAGCTCAGACATATAAAGAGACTGAAAGCATTACATGTAGGCAAGGTTAAAACCATAGATTGAAAGGAATACATTAATGTTCAAGGAAAGACAAATACGCAAACACCGACAAATGAAAAGAACAGATCTGAGTTTAAAGAAAGCTATATACACATGCACTTAGGGAGCCCCACCCACACATTCAGAGAACATAGTATTCATGTGGATTCAGAACAAAACATATAGAATCCAGAGACCATTACTGTTAATTCAAACTTACATGAGCCAGGGCTAGCAAATCACCTGTTTTATCTATGTGACTTGACACATAGTCCCATGCTTGCTGGTCATGGTCCATATGTCAAGTGGCTGTTACATACCTAAGATATTCAAAGTCTCACACCTGCAAAACAAGGTTGGTGCACACATATATTTTGAATGTTAATTGATGTAATTTTTTGTTTGTTACCAGAGAAAAGTGAGAAGTGAATGCAGGCATTTGCCTTATGTTGACAGATCATAAGTTAAGTTATGTGATCTAATGGAGCCAATATAAAGTAAAAATAGTAAATGTCTTGGTAATAGGGACATCCCTCTAAGCTATAGACCGATCACACGAATCGAAATAGTATAAAAGAAACTTGCTCGGCTCTTTTTAAGAGACCTAATGAAGTGGGCTGAGAGTGAACACAGGTTGCATGTATTACAAACTGGCTACAGAAATTGAATTATTATGACAATGAGTGGCATGGTTTTTACATCATGTATGGTGCAGGCCGTAATAGGCGCAGGACAGTCTTTTTATGTTGCATGTCTGGATCTGTCTTACTCATTCGACAAGGTAGACAGAAGGAGGTTATGGGGAATGTTCAATGCGTGGGGAATAGAACCTGGGCTCCTAAATAGGCTGTTTCTGATTTACACAAACAATGAGGCCAGAGTCCGACTTAATGCAGATGGGGATTTGTCGAACACAGTGGATGTAGGGAGAGGATTGCGCCAGGGGTGTGTCATGGCGCCAACGCTCTTCAATTTGTATGTTGCAGATTTATGGTCTGATAGTGAAAAGGGGAGTTTTCCTCCAGAATTGAATGATCTGAAAGTTCCCTGCATAGCTTATGCAAATGACTTGATTCTAGAAGGATTATAGTGCTCATTGAATGGGGTAGCATCCTTTTTAACTGACAATACATTGGTGGTTAATGCTGATAAATCCAAAGTAATGACAATAAAGAACAAGAAGAAGGGAAAACATTACTTTTGGACCATAAATAGTGAGAGGATCAAGGCGGCGGAATCCATTATATACTTAGGATTAATCATTTCTAATAAAAAGAATGTATAGAGACATATTGAAAAAATGGCAGCAAAATGTTGGCATGTCGATCACTGATGAAGGTAGTAAAAAGCAGATTTTGGGCCTCATTACAATTGTGTCGGTCTGGAAACAACAGTGCTGGTAAGCCTACCTGCACCGTTGTTTCTGGACCGAGACACTACAACTCTGCTGGCGGGTGCCGTCCCGCCTGCCAGGGTCAGGCCTGCCGGGCAAGATGGCACCCGCCTGCAGAGTTTTCACGGGAGCACCGGCACCGTTGTTAATGGTGCTGGTGTTCCTGTGGCCCCATTCCCATGGACTCCTATAGGATGTAATGCTTTGGAGTCCTATTGGACTCCATGGGAATGGGGATTAACAAAATTACTGACTTGGAATATCACAGTGGTACTGCAAAATCAGGCATCAGTTATTATTTACGGGTCCGGCAACAACGCGCTGGTAGCAACGGCAGGGTTACCACCAGACCCGTAATGAGGCACTATGTGCATCAAACTCTCAATTTTATTGAATTCTATTGGGCTGATGGAACCACAATGGTTTTATATGGTGTAGTATTGGTACCTTTTGTATATAGGAAATAGTTTGATATATTGGAGGGTGGACTATGGAAATCAGAATTAGGTCTGACAAAGTCAGTACCTATTAGCGTTATCAGATTAGAACTAGGGTTACCGTCATAGTGGACCCTGTATATAAATAGGTGTATATAATATTGATGAACAGGATGGGCCCTAGTTTATGTCTGCATTGGGGAGATATGATGAGAACTAAAACCAATGCATTTATGATACATTTCAGCAAAAGCTGTGACAGATACTTGCAAGAGATTGGACTTGTTCTCAATGCTACAAAATGGGTAATTAAAAACAAAATATGTAGTTGGGACAAGTCAGAATATAATAACGATGTGATTAGACTGCGACTATATAGAGAAGTGTCCTCCTGGTACTCAACTCAGCCCATATTTGAAAAGATTCTCCTTTCAGAATATGAAGATGTGTTATGTGAAATTCTGTTTAAATTGTTTGTCAACTTTAGATGTAGAGGGACCTAAATTGGGAATTGTAAAAGAGTTAAGATCATGTAAATTATGTGATATGAATTTCTTAGAGGCTGTTTATCACATAGTAATGGAATGTCCCACTGTTGCACCGCAGAGGATAACGTTTCTGAGGATGTTTGTGAAATCATTTTCCTCTGTAAAAGGAAGAGGATGTATGGGAAAGTTTAATGAATGTGACACAACTCTCGATAATTATTGCTTTCCCACAATGTTTAAAAGATATTTTTATGAAACTCGAATCTGTGGAATGACAAGAAAGGTAATGAGATTTAACAATGTCTTTTTGTTTTCTGATTTTATTGGACAAAATTCTTGGTCGAATGTATTTTTATAGATGTGGATTATGTTTTAATTACAATGGATGAAATTTAAATATATTATGGAAATGTGACTTTTATATTATGTTTAATACAAACTGTGTAAGGTATGCTATAAACCATATACACAAAAATAAAAAAAAATAAAAAATAATATTGTAATCCTCTTCATTGTTAAGCTGACGATAGACTTAGTTCAAGCTACATCATTCTTTTAAATACATTTCCATTTTTGACTACCTCACTGCCTGTGGCGCATGGGGTTGCATAGATAGGAGCATTAAATTGGCATTATACATCCGTGTGTGCCATTAATAAATACATATATATTCTACAATGGCTTCTGTGCACACATCTACACAGTGGGTGCAAACATCTACACAGTGGATGCAGACATCTACAAAGTGGATGCATACAGTTAAAGGGCAACTTTGATGTTTAGTTTAATCCTTCTCAGGGTCTCTGCCAGGCCTTAACCCATCATACCCATCACTGTACTGGTGGTGTGCTTTTGTTTGAGACAGTTTTCTGGACATGCGCTTGTTGGGAATTAAAAAGTTTCCAACTCCCCACGCCATGCCACTGACTGTGGGGTGGACATGTCATCATCGTCATGTATGTCACTTTCACAAATTGCTACAAATATTGCAATATTTATGGTAAATGGGATACGTGTTACATTTAAGTTACCTTGTGTTATTTTGTGTAGAGGCGATACATTTGTAGATATGCATGCACGCAGAAACATAATGATGAAACATTGTCACACGGAGGGCCCCTCCCACTCAGGTGAAGCAGGCTATCAATATGCCCGTGGAGTTTAGCTTTATGAATGGCGGTCATTAGAGGAGAGCATAATAGGTATAAAATGCACACATAATGGTATACATGTATGGCAAGTATTTTGAGAATTTAGTGAAAGATATGAAATATGTGAGGTGTTGTTGTTCTGTGTATCATTGGTCTCTGTATTGTGGATTAATTAGTAGTGTGTTTTTGCAATCATGTCAAAGGCCCATCAGCAGTCAGGGAACAGGTTTGGTAAGTTGGTAAACAGGCTGGCTGTGGTCGGTGATCTCTGGTAAATAGGAGAAGTCATTGTCATTGTAAGGGATAGGCATCTTGTGAACTTGTGGGGTTATTTGGAAAGGTTCCTTCTCCCAGGGAACTTACGGAGATCAGTGGTAATACATTTCAGGAGAGCGATTGTGCTGTCAGAGGGTGGGCAGAACTCATGTGAATAGGAAAGGTCAGTAGTCATAGAAATCGGACACCAGACAGGTTTGGCCAATGCGGTTAGCAAACACAAATAGGTCAAAAGGGAATCTTTGTGTCTTTCTCTCATCTTCATGTGCTTTGGTATTTTTAGGGCAGGTCCGTGTGCATCATTAATAGGAATTCTGTAATTCTGTAACTAAGAGAAGGCAAGGGATGTGTTGAAAATGTAAACCTTGTAATTATATTTTTTAGGGGATTGTCTTATGTCTGTGTCCAATGAACTGTGTGGGTTTTAGATTTCTCTGTACAGGGCAACCAATCAGGTTTGGGGGATGCCTTTGGAACAGTATCTGGGGAAGTGTAGTAACTGAGTGTAGCCACTGTTGCAAACCGTATATAATATGTGTTCTTTTTGTGGTTCAGGGAAACCAGGGTTAGTGTGACTGTTAGATGCCATCTAAGCAGTCTCCGGGCCGTTTGTACAATAAACTTGCTTTATGGAAAAAAGGTGCGCTTACTAATTCTAGAGGTGGGCCTAATTTGGGTAAAGGCTAGAGCAAAAGGTCCACACCTACACAATTTTATTTTATTCATGTATCTATTTTCTTCCCTGTGCTTTGCAATACACTGATGTGTCTCAAATCACTAGAAAGTAAGTTTAAGGCAGCATGTTATAACTTTTTAAAAAACAAAGCAAATCATTCCATATTATGAAGGCTACCATTCATTTTAAACGATTAGACATGACTTAGTTGCCAAAAAGAGCCCACATGTTTTTAGTCTTTATCAGGGGTGGATCTGCTCCACTTTCATTGCATCCCAGGAGGTGCCATGTATGCAGGATGCATTGATGATGTTTAGAAATGGGGGAGGGCTCCACCTGTGATGAACTTTACGATGGAGGAGAGGAGGATGCCATCTTTGTAGGTACTGAATTTTGGGGCTGAAAGAATGTTGGTCAGCTATTATAGAGTAATTGTCCTGAATCCAGTCCATGTTCATACATTGCAGTCTGGAATAGGCGGGATGTGTGTGGCGTGTTTGGAGCTATCAATGCATTGCCTTATCATGTCTATCTTGTTCAGGGAAAAGCTGTTGACGTTGTTGCATTTGTCAGTTGTATTTCAGTATTTCTAGATCTGGCAGTTGATTCATGGCTTGGAAGACCTATCTGAAGGATAATTCCATGATGGCTGTTGTGAAGTAATTTGCTTTGGCTGTAGTGATGAGTGCACCCTGAGTAGAGGGTAATCCGTGAGACACGTTCTAGTTTGTGGGAATTTTTCCAGCACTCTTCTTGCCTGTGTACTGCACATTTCCTGTCTATGAATTTGTGTTTGTACCAAGGTGCTGATAGCTTTTGCTTGTTCAATCACGTGTTTAGTGGTACAAGGGTGTTTGTGACCTCAGTTAAGATGTGGCTTGGTGTACTGAGATGCATGCTGGGAATCTCTAAGTGGTGGGACATGGAGGAAAAGATGATGAGGTTTCCTTCCACTGTGTCAAAGGGAACGTTCTTGAAAGAGCAATGGGATGCCTTGACCATTTTGGGTCATTGATGGATGGTGAAATATTACAGTGGCAGGGTGTAAATATTTCCCATTTGTATGAGTTGCAAAGCTTAGTAAAGGAGTCCCATAGACCGTAGTGGGCTTCAGGGGTTTGTGGTTCATCCCCAAGCTTTTCCTTCAAATAATGGGATAGAATGGAGCCAATTTAAAGCATGTTTTTTGCTAACATGTGGGTAAACGCCACTCAAGTTCATACCAGTTCTAAAGGGTAACGCATGAGAAACAGAACACAGGGAGCCTCATTACGACTTTGGAGGCAGCCGTGCCCTTAATAAGGAGGATAAGGGCATGGCTGCCTCCAAAACCGTGTCTGGGTCCGGGTTCCCTGAATGGGGAAATACCGGGCCATTCCGAGTATGGAGGGCCCGGTATTTCCTCCTTCAGGGAACCCAGGCCCGGTCCTTCCCCATTCCCATTCGAGCCCCCATAGGGCTCAATGGGAATGGGTGCAGGAGCTAACAACGGCCCGTTTACGACCGGCCCGTTGTTAGCTCCCTGGTCCCCTCACGGGACCCGCTCTGGACGTCTGGTAAACCAGACGTCCAGAGCGGGTCCCGCGAGGGGACCTCGTAATATTGCGGAATGGGTTTAATGGTGCCGGCACTATTAGCGGTGCCGTTAAACCCATTTCGCAATAGTTGTAATGAGGCCCGGGGACTTTCTACTGCACATTTACGGATTTCTCCGACCCCCAACATGCGCCAGGATTGCCATTGTAAAGCATGTGTTTGTGAACCCTGTGCACACAATGTTTTTTTAATGATTTCAACTTCAAATCTTTATAATGGTGCAGGTGCTGTCAAAAGACCTTATCATTGTCACTTAACATGCTTTCATGATTCTGGCGCTGTTAGTATTCCATTGTTGCCACTTAAAAATAACCTTTCCTCATGCTGAAACTGCAAATATACTCCAGCATTGTCACTTAGAAACGCTTTCATGATGCTGTGCTCTAAAATGCCATTATTGTCTTTGAAAAATTCATTACCTCAGGAACCCAACCCCATCCACACACGTGCACATAAAAACTTACACATGTATGCAAATACACAAACACCCCCATGCACATGCTCTCACTGGAACACATTCTCGAAGACATCTGCATCTCACCTTCTCACACACAGATACAAACACACACACAGCACAAGCATTTTATCTCACAATTTGGCCCAGTCATACTGCACTCTGGTTCACTCCTGGAAAGATCCACACCTCGCCACCAAAGAAGCCGTGCACCAGGAACCTGCGTTGTTTGTGTCATTTTCAGAGCCCTGGGCATCAGGCATTGCACATTCTGGGGCTGTGAAATATGAATACCCTGATACTTTGTATTCTGTCCGAATGAGAGGAGGATGCACAGTACAGCCATCTCCACTGTAAAAACCCATCCAGCATGGTCATAGTGCCATGACTGGGTAGGAGAGCTGTATGCCAAAGCTAGGCACAGGCCACATGCGCCACAATGCAAGATTCCTGGAGAGAGAGAACACTCATGTATGATGTTCTATTTTCTCTGGTCTGTTGGCTACTCCATAATGGTTGGATGGGTGGTGGTTTCCAATTCAGCCTCCCATTAAGCACAAACCAGTCCCAGTTTGGGTTGACATTGGTCCGGGAGTGGTGTGTTATTGAGCACATCTAGTTATGTGGCCTTTGCAGTCCAAATGCATGGGTGAAGACATACATTGGCCTTTGAGGCGATGAACTCCAGATCAAGTGTGCTGCCTTTAAAGTGGGTTGGTTCTACGACCATTATAGCAGCAAGGAACATGTACTATGTTCTTTCAACCTGTTTTACCTTTACCTTTAGGACTGTAGCACTACTGAGCAGAGAGGTAGTGGAATTTTAGACAAGGAACATAAGACTATGCGCTCCATTATACTTCTTCAGGTTAAAAACGGATTTTGCCACAACCATCTTTACTGTATATCTGCTGAAATATCCCTATTGATACTCCTCTCTGTTCCCTTGTCTTTGTGTTTTGCCTCTGGATCATATTCCGCCCGACACCTATCACTTCCTGCTACTCTTTTATTGTTCATGCTTGTGTTGTTTGACACCCATTTGCAGATTTCCTCTAGCTACTGCGAATGTTTATTGTCAAAATAAAAGGCCTTTATAAACCATTTGCGTTACAATTACGATTAGTGAGGTTTGCGTCACATCAGCAGAATAAAGGTGCTGTTTAAGCACTACAATTTAAGATCAGTGCCTTCTGAGCGGAGGGCCTGTACCAATGTAGGCCCTGGGTAGTCATATCATTCCATGCAGATGAAAGGTGCCTGGCTGTTTAATAAGTGATATTTCTGGTTATGAAGCACTCTAGGGGGAGCACAGACCAATCATCACTCCAGAAGACTTTGCTTATGTCTTTAGCAATTGTAGACCTCTACGATGGCTACTTCCACGTGACGTTAAGAGTTACTCATCAGGGTTATATATGTGCCTTTTGTTATTCAGGATTATAATATCCAAAAGTTCAAGATAAATGCACAAAACATGCATGCAATACACTAAATCCCACACTACGGCCAGCCATAGTGTGGGATGTAGTGCAACCTTACGACAGGGGGATGATTGATCAGATAAATTAGTCATGACTAAAATCACAAACAATCCTATAGATGAAGCGGGTGTGTCCACAAACTTCAAATGTTTCTACTGTAAACGTATACCTACAAACCTAACAACATGTAACTTGAGGAAAGTGATCATATTGCAAACAGAAAAAATCAAACTTGTGTAATGCCATTGGTTCTGGCTTTTCTTTAGGCAAAATGTGTATCTATTGATGGCTGCATTTAGATGTATCTCCTTGTATGGATGGGTTAGTGGGTAAATGGGCATGTTTGTGTCTGTGCTTCAGTGAGGGGTGTAATGTGTTGAGGAATGTGTTCTTGTGTGGAACGGTTAAGTGCGTAGTATGTGTGTGCACGTGTGTGTGCATACGCGTGTGTGTTTGCGTATGTGTATTTGTTTTGATGGGCTGTTAGCGGACAGATGTTATTGGGTGAAAAGAGTGAAGATGTAGGAATGTATCAATGTGCCCCCAGGGCATATATGTTTCAGTCTGAAATGAATACCACTAGCCCAGGGCATACATTTTTCAGTCTGCAGTGAATACCGCTTGCCCCACAGTGTCTACCCCTCCAAATATATGAACATCCTCATGCTCACCTCAATTGACTACCTAGAACACAATTGGAATAGGAAGGAATTCTCACTAACAGGCAGCGACAGACGTGGGGGATCCTGAAACCACCCACTTAAATTGGTGTTGCACCAGAATTCAGAGTTCTCATGAAGAGAGGCCGGCAATCCTTTTGACATTAGTTTGGCCAATGCTTTGGCACCCTCGCAACATTAGTGTACAATGGGGAAGAGGCAGGGGCTGCAAAACTCACTTTCCTGACATATGGCTATTGCAGAACAAATAGGTGTATCTTCGTAGGCAGCCGCTATAAAAGTTTAAGACCTGCCTTAGAAACTTACCAATGGCCACCAAGCGGACATACCTAGTTCCCCTCCTGAGCCCCATATGTCAACTACCTGTGTCATTGTACCTCTTTTGAAACCACATACTAGTACTCCCACAGCTCTTATAGGACCTGCTCACACCAATCCACCCCCATCTAGTCCCATCAACATACCCCATCACAGACTAGAGGATAGAATCATCATGGGCGCCTGATCATGCCCCGGGAACCAGCAAGGTATATCTGGGAAGTCATCAAAATCACAGGAGAGTGCCAAACATCAATACTCAATGCATAACGCACAATGTGAGACATAGGTGGAGATGGTGAGGATAAAGGGAAAAGGTGGTTGAGATTCCCAATTGGGAATGGCAAGAAGAGGGCAGGCAAGAAAAGGGCAAAGAGTACAGATTTAATGCTAGGTGCCGGATTTGAATGGCCGATAGAGTGAAGGGCCAGCATAGCAGTGATAAAAGGCAGAGCAAGGAAAGAGGACGCCGATGGGTGGCTTATCAACACTGGATGAGAAGTTGAACCCTTCAAATTTGCACGAACATTGATTGAACTCAAATTATTTTTAAAATACTTATAGTAAAAAGGTGTGTGTGAAATGCAAGATGAGTGCTTATGAGAAGCTTCAGAAGGTATCACACGCTGAAAGGTTGGTAATTAGCATTACCTATTGAATGGAATCACACAACAGCGGTTTATATAGATGACAGCTTGCACAATAAATGTGCCCAGGGTCACTCGACAATTGACACCAAGACTACACAAGCCTCGGACAAAGAGCACATAGCTCGAAACACGTGTCAGAATGACCTTCACTCAATTAAATGCATGCAACCTATGCATGAACCTTTGCGATTTGTGCACAGTGTGAATGCAACCTTTGCTCTATAACTTACAAATTGTGGTAAGCTTGGCTGGCGACCACACCTTGCATTTACCTGCTGCCAAATTCACTTCTAACATAACAGTACAAGCGCTCAGGTTTTCAAATTTCTCTTTCTGCCAAACTATCTCATTCTTATAATTGGATTATATAATGTGACATATGCCCAGCATGTTTCTGGCTGCCGGCTAAACCCGGCTATGGCAGATTTGTGAATTAGGGCTCAAGAAGTGGGCGTAGATGTACGTTTAGAAATGCATAGGGCATTAACCTTCCATGTCCTATGTAAGCACACCTGATGTTTTTTCATTTAATTTTTATTAGAAATAAACCTATAACAAAATGCTTTGTATATACAACACATATTACAAACAAGTTTAAAATACGTATTCGTCATGACACTTACAGATTTAAACGATTAATTAATACACAACTAGCAGCATAATCTGGAATAAAACAGTAGACATTACATGATTAAAATACGCTATCGAGTACACATGATTACTACAAATTAAACTAAAAACACACCCAGACACCAACCTATCATACTCGCTTAAGAAACACATTTGAATATCATCAACATTTTTAGGCAAAATCTTAACATAAAATACATAAAATGTACAAAATCACCATTCATAAAATTCAGCCATATCATTGACACATCACTAGTGTCCAACTTATTATCATGTGGTTTTAGATAGGAGTCACGGATCTCAGTGAGGCTTTCACAGTACACAAGCAGGTGTTCAAGTGTCTCTTGTTCGTCACATCCACATAGTCAGCAAAGTCTATCGGATCGGGTTCTCCCTATTCGTGACCCTACAATTACAAGCACGTCACAACAGTTAAATTTCATCAACAAATAGTTTCTGAATATATATGGTTCAGGATATGCTGTTATATACAAAGGCATAGTGCGACCTGATTGCCAATAATGGAAAACTTGCCCACTAGTTCTCTTGCTGGCTAATTCTACCAGTTCGCACTCTTGACTAAACAGTCGCAGTTTCCTTTTCAGCCATTTTTTCCACTGCTGTAGGGATACTTGACTAGATGCTCCATCAATACCAACAAACCATTTGTTATACAACGTTACCATTCTACCTATCAGTCTGCATACATACGTGCATGCATGACACTAATAATAATGTAGCATCTATATAGCGCTACGAACCCTCAGGTATCTGAGCGCTGCTTATTACTACCCAAGGTGTGAGGTGCTCATTTATCAATCGTGGAAGGATGAAAGGCTGAGTTTGGCCCTGCCGGGATTCAAACCTGCATCAGCAGGCTCTGCACATATGTCAAAGCGAGTGCTCTACTTGCTGTGCTATCAGACCGGCCTATTATCTGTTATGGTTCCATTATCTATTAACATTGAATTTACATACCACATAATCATTTTGCGCAAACACTCAATTGCTACTCCTTTCAAATCTAATTCTAAGTAGATGTATTCAATTGATGAACTCTTAGGCATTATATATAGTTTCTTTAGCAAGAGTGACTCACATTTATTTAGTTCATGTAGTCGATACTAGCCCCGAATCTCACAGCCATATAGTAACAATGGTAACATTGTTGCAGAAGATAATAACAATATTGCGTGCCTTGAAACCCCTATATTCCTCCCAATAAATGAATTTATAGCATTTATGGATTTTAGACACTTTTCTTTGATGGGATTCCAATGTGCATTCCATTTTAATTTCTCATTTATTACCACTCCCAAATACTTCTAAGTCTTTACTTGTTCAAGTTTCATACCATCTATTTCACAGGTATAGTGTATTTCTGTGGACAAAAGACCAGAACTTTGCTTTTTTCTATATTTACTTTTAGCCCATTTAGTTTAGCATATTCTGATAAAGCATTTAACAAGTTTTGTAAGCCACTGGATGCATGGTCTAAAAGTAACAGGTCAGCCGCATGTGCAAGCCAGTTTATCATTGTGGTACCAACCTTAACCGGACATGATAACACATCAATAAAGTGCAAAAACATGTTAGCTAGATAGAGGTTAAATACGGTAGCCACAACTGTGCATCCCTGTTTAACCCCTCAACACGTACTTAGCGGAGCAGACAATCTTCCGTTACCATCTAGACGGATACATACTGCGGTATCGCCATAAAGGAGCATTAATATTTTTAACAGCACTGGGGGTTTATTCCAAGCACTCAGTTTTCTCCATAGGTTGTTCCTTAGAACCGAATCAAAAGCAGCACTAAAATCTATGAACGCACAATAGACCATGCATTGCCGCTGTTTACTTGTATACAGGGGTGTTGCTAGGTCTGGAAAAGACCAGGGGCTACTCTGATGTCAGACCTGTTGAGACTGGGGGCTAGCTAGCCTTTTGGCTGTAGCTCCTGAGATTCTATCCGGGGCTACAACCAAAAGACCAGGGGCTATAGCCCCCTAAACCCCCACTAGCAAAGCCTCTGCATGTATATTCTATTGCTGATGTCAGTATAAAAATGTTATGTATGGTGTTTGCTTTCGAACAAAAACAATTTTGATAACTAATCAGGATGTTATTAGCCTTCATCCTTCATCCAGATATTTAACTCTGCCAGTAGTATTCTAGCAAATATTTTAGATGAGATGACCTGCATTGCCAACATGCGATAATTCACAGGATTGTCCCATGCCTCTTTCTTATATGTGGCCAATAAGTGGCTCATATGCGATGTAGCTGGAATTCTACCACTTAGACCAACTTCAATGAATAGACGATGTAATGCATGTGCCCAAAGTTCTGGGGCTAATTTCATTAAGTCATTACACACCCCATCTGGCCCTGCCACCCTTGAGTTTTTCAGTTTTTCAATTATAACAATAATATCCAAGACAGACGCCTTACAACACCATGTTACATTTGGTACAGGATGGGGAGAGTCTTCACAGACAGACGAGGAGCCCAACCTCCCTTTAATGTGCTCCCTCCACTGAGTTTCCGATACTAAATGAATGAAATGATATGATATGATATGGCATTTTGTAACACGCCTATACACAAGTGTTTCAAGACGTGACGAGGCAAGGGAGGGAGGGCAAGGGGGGAGACAGACAACAATCCTTTTAGGTCAGGTATCATTCAGATCGCGCAAGTGCATGGGAAGGGGGAGGGGACAGTGCAGTACATGGGATAATAGAAAAAATAACAATAAGTAAAAGTATGGCCAGCAGGTGTCAAGGGTAAGTGCAGACATCAGATGTCAAGTGCTGGTAGTGGGACTGTAAGAATACAGAAAACAGTCCCCAAGTGCGTGGGTTGCCAGGAAGGATCTACGTGAAATTTCCGAGGCGGTATAACCTGCGATGGAAATGTTTGCATGGGATATGTACGCACTACAAAATGTTCGTACATTTCTCATGCAAACATCCATTTCAAAACCCTACAAACTTACACCCCAACCCACACCCACAACACACCCACAACACACCCCCACCCACACCCCCAACATACCCCCACCCACACCCTACTTATCTTTTAAGACGCGCTGTGTCCCTGCAGCGCCAGTTCCCTTTTACTTGCATGATCGGGAACCTGCGCCTCAGGGTCCCTTTCTTTTCTTTTTCGGGCAGCTGCAGGGGTGTCCCCCACAACCCCCGCTCACTATACTGTACAGTTCAGTGAGCGCGGTGCTGTAGGGGCCACCCCCACAGACCCCAGCTTTTTTTTGCTCAAGTGAGTTGCAGGGGTGTCCCCCACAATACCCCGCCCACTATATTCTATACTATAATGAGCAGGGTGTTGCGGGTGACACCCCCGCAGCCCCTGGCTTTTTTTTTTTTTTAATTACCGACTCACCGAAACACATACCACAAAAGTTTGAACTTTTGGAAGTTCAAAACTTTGATGCTATGTGTTTAGGTCTTTTTGTAAGGTCAGTAAATTGCATTCGGACATTTCCTCCTAACCCGCCAGGATGGCAGTGCAGGTGTGTGTGACTGGCGGGGTACGGACCTGGGCCCAGATCAGAGGGCAGCCAGGTAACCAGTGCAGTTTCAGTTTCAGCCAGGGGGTCAGCAGGACAGAGGAGGAGAAAAAGCAGAAGCAAAGAAAACGTTTTGGAGGTGCTTCCCGAACCAGAGATGATTCTCCTCAAGTTTAAGGGCGGCAGGGAGGCTGTTCCAGTGGGAGACCCCAGTTGAAGAAATAGATCTACCACCAACTGGTTACTTGGAGAAGCGACTGACCCTGAGGGAGTTGGAGGTGGATGAGCGAAGAGTTTGAGAAGGAAGATATTTAGGAAGAGAGAGTTGAAGGTATTGAGGCCCCAGGCCCCAAAATTCCTTGTGGACAATGCACAGGTTTTTGAACTTAATCCTTGCAGTGACTGGGAGCCAGTGCAGAGATTTCAGTCCTGGAGAGATATGATCCCTGAGCTCGAGGCCATGGACAAGTCTCGCAGTCCTGTTCTGGATGAGTTGCAGAGGGTGGAGAGTAAAAGCAGGGAGATTTAGAAAGAGGCTGAAGTGGTTGGAATAGTCCAGCCTAGAGAGAACCAGAGCTCTGGAGACAGTGAGCTTCTGGGGGAAGGAGAGGAAAGGACCGATTTATACGTCCCAGTGACCCTGTTGTTCATGCCAATTTCTAACATCATATCTGAAGATAGTTGTACAATATCAATCATTGGATCAGTGTTACATTCTCCACATTTAATGATTAAGTGCCATATTTTTATCCAAGGATACATGGTTGAAGTGCTTGAACATGACAACATGATCTATGGGCAATGTGGGAGGTAGGGAGGTGGAGACCGTCAACTGAGAAGGAGCTACCTGGCCAGGAAACGTTGTTTGTATTAATGGATTAGTGGGTGCAGGCAGTCAACTCTAGGTTTCTATAAGTGACATAGTTGGGACTGGATTATAGGGATAAGTAGGAACATGGTCAACAACTCTATTTCTCTCAGTAGCAGGTGTTATGTTTATGTTAAAGTTGTCAACGGCTACCTAAGTACCCATTGTCAGATACACACCTCTTTTTGTGTGAGTCTACCTCTGGTAAAGCTATAGAAGGTACTATCAGATCTTGAGTAATACTCTGGGCTCAGGTTTCAGGCACCACACAAGAGTTCTTTCTGAGTTTAGTTCGATTGTCATACATAAATGCTTGACATATAGATGTATGCTTATTTCGTTTGGCTTTTGCACTCAACCTATTTTTCACCAGAAGTTTTCACCAGAAGCTGGTAGACTCCTAGAAGAAGAGAGATTCCAGTTTACTTTCTCATTGCTCATTGAATTATTACTCTCGGTGGCAGTACCCATGATATCAGTGGAGGTGCTAAGGTCTCGCACAGACTTTCTACTCAGATTAATGCACTTATGTAGAAGTAGTGATTGTAGATCTAATTTTTTCTCGATATTTTCTGATTTAATCAAGTGACGGTTGAGTAGATTTTCAAAAGCTTCAAACATTTCATTAGAAGAAATGCTGCTGTCACTGACATGAAGAAGCTCGACATGTTTTAACTTGCTTGGATCTTCAATCACCTTATATTGCTCTTTATAGCCTTTGCCAATACTACCTGTTATGCTATTATTGTCACTTACACAATTTTATTTGGGGCAGTTAGAGGGAGGAAAAAAAAACTTGAGGATTGATGTCTGTGTGACTTGCTGAAAACAATTCCATCATGTCACCCAAGCATTCCACCTCAGCTTCTCCACTAAGTTCACACACCAATTCAATATTTGCTGGCAACTCATTTATCTTTGATAGCTTCACCTTATCAGTATCACAAGTCATTGTTATTGCAATAATATTTGATACAATAGATACATTCTAAGGTAATTCCTATGTGTTCTGTAACGCCTCTTTATGGTTCCCAACTAGTTATTCACCAACAATTTCGCTGACCACTTGCGGAACAGTCAACATAACACTCTCAAGAAGTTTTGAAGTAACACAGCCTAGAGAGTCGCTGAGCTCAGCAACAATTCCTTTAGCAGCAGATTCCTCGTCTATTTGCTATAAGGTTCGTTGTTTTGTCTGAATTTTAGGAAAATAGGCTGCCATCTGTTTAGATTTTCCAGCAATCGTCGGTTTATATATAGTCTTAGGTATGCATGTTCTTCGACCTTTACGCAACGTTTTCGGTAGACTCTCAGTTACTGCCATAGAACTAGAGACCAGCACACAACAATCACTCTGTTTAGAATCGAACGTGGCTGACATAGTGAGAAATTATTAATTATGAAAGGACAGGGTTCTGATTTTTATGTGTATTTGCTGAATATTCCCAAATGTGTGAGTTCACAATATGAGATTATATAAAATTTGTAAATTCTCTAACTCAACCGTAAGCACACAGCACCCTGTCAATGCTACAAGTAAAAGAGTTTAACACGGATTATACGGCGTGTTGTTTGGTCTACAACATGTCTACGCAGTGTGTCAATTATTAAAATGTCTGCACACATACATACATCATACGTCTTGCAAACGCCGTTGTAATACTACAGGCTGTGTGAGTCTTAACCTCTAAATTCAAGTAACGTTTAATGGCTTAATGGCTTTATGACTTACAAATAATAAAACACACATGTCAAATACAAATACTTGTGTATAGGCGCGTTACAAATGCCATATCATATCATACAAATAAACAATATTGCTGCAGGAAACTCGGATCCCGTTGCCTTTTTTCACTTTCTTTCAACTATACTGTTGCCTTGCACGTGGTTAAGTTGCTGTTTACCATAAATGATATTCCAAAGAAACTAGGCAACAAACAGATTCAAAATCAAGTCACTATGTTGCACTTTCAGTGCTCGAATTACAGTTGCGAAATGTACTTTATACTCTATGCTGTTTGTTTATTCTTATTATTTCTTGTGCTCTAGTTGCACTGGGTGCTTAACACACTTTGCATGCGCTATACGAGTTGGTAGACAGCTTCGGTAAGGAACTGTTATTTAAATGAGAGGACCTGGTCAGACGCTGCCAATTCAATCAACCTCTGGCTCCCCAGATAGCTTCCGTTTTACCCAAAACAGAAGGAATTAGTGTCCAGCACGGATAGGTACCGCACCACCATGAACCGGACCTAATGGAAACACACACTACCAGGTTTCAAAGACACATGGGGGTAATTCATAGATTTCAGTGCAGAAACAGCACACGCGGGCAGCGCAGAGAGGGAGCGTGTGCCAGCCATGTGCGCTAAACAGCCTTCTGCTGCACTGCGTATTCATAGATTCCCGAAGCCATTTTGAGTAGTGGCGCATCGAACATACCGCAGCACCAGTTACCCCCAAGAACGCCCCTTGCGCAAGGAAAAGCCATCGAAAACCCCCCAATATGGCACAAGGGTCCGCGCTAAGCCTGGACCAGTTTACAGGGCAGCTACAGTGAAATTGCAGAAAAAACTACGCGTACCTCGCTAGCGGCAGACAAAAGGCGTGAAAATGTACTCATACACCCCCTTGAATACATGTACCCCGCTCGCAGCAGCCAAAATGTGTGAAAATGTACTTGCCACCCCCTTCGATACACGTACCCTGCTCGTGGCAGCCAAAACTTGTGCAAATCAACTTTTGCACCCCCTTGAATACGCGTACTCTGCCTGCGTCAGGCAAATTGCATGCAAAATGTAGTGTGGGCTACCTGCGGGTCATGGTCTGGGGTAATGGGCTGCCTGCATGCCCGGGGGTGTAGGGTGGTCCCCTGTGGTGTGGGCTGCCTGTGGGTCATGGTCTGGGGTGATGGGATGACTGCGGGGCATGCCCAGGGGTGTAGGGTGGTCCCCTGTGGTGTGGGCTGCCTGCGGGTCATCGTCTGGGGTGATGGGCTGCTGTGGGGCTTGCCCAAGGGTGTAGGGTGGTCCCCTGTGGTGTGGGCTGTCTGCGGGTCATGGTCTGGCGTGAGGGGCTGCCTGCGGGCATGCCCAGTGGTGTATGGTGGTCCCCTGTGGTGAGGGCTGCGTGCAGGACATGTTCTGGGGTGATGAGCTGCCTCCGGGTCATGGTCTGGGGTGAATGGCTGCCTACGGGTCATGCCCAGGGGTGTAGGGTGGTCCCCTGTGGTGTGTGCTGCCTGCGGGTCATGGTCTGGGGTGAATGGCTGCCTACGGGTCATGCCCAGGGGTGTAGGGTGGTCCCGTGTAGTGTGGGCTGCCTGCGGGTCATGGTCTGGGGTGATAGGCTGCCTGCGGGTCATGCCCGAGGGTGTTGGGTGATCCCCTGTGGTGTTGGCTGCCTGCAGTTCATGGTCTGGGGTGATGGGCTGTCTGCGGGTCATGGTCAGGGGTGATGGGCTGCCTTTGCGTTTTTGGGGGGTGCGCAGGGAGTTTTACACAGGATCGGCCTGGTGCTAGCGCGTTACGCGTATTCCGGGGGTGTGCGGGTAGTTTTATACGCCATTCGCCTGGTGCAAGCGGGGTACGTGTATTCCAAGGTTGCGCGGGGAGTTCTACATGCGATCGGCCTGGCGCGAGCGGGGTACGCGTATTCCGGGGGTGCGCAGGGAGTTTTACATGCGATTCGCCTGGCGCGAGCGTGGTACGCGTATTCCGGGGGTGCGCGGGCAGTTTTACATGCAATTCACCTTGTGCGAGCAGGGTATGCGTATTCCGGAGGTGCGTGGGGAGTTTTACATGCAATTTGGTAGTGTGGGCCCTCCCGGGTGTGCCCTTCCCGTCCCATGCCCCACAGGCAGCCCACACCACAGGGGACACCCCTACAACGCCTCCCCATGTGGAAATCGAAATAATATTGTACCTCCTATCGCATTGTTTGAATGTATGTTGGCCTACGCCAAGTTGTCTAAAAACATCGTGTACATAGATTCCGCGGCAACGTCTTGACCTTAATGTATTGTGTAAATCGCCATCTTGGATTAAGCCGCCATTTTAGGTACTCTTGCAGTGTGGAGGTCACCCTGAACAACAAAATGGAGGCCGAATGACATTTCGAGTGGGATTCTGGCCGTTGTGACCTCCGCACACATGAATAAGTAATATGCCTGCAGGCCACTTGTTAGGGTCGCGAACTGAGACCTTGTCCTCTCCCTGACCTATGTGTAAATGAACAACTGTATCAGCGAAACTGATCAAAATGCATACATTATGGGATTGACCTGGCTACGAACCCTAGGTTTGGTTCTGAGAATGGTTAACTTGCGAGGGGGTTGGCCAAGGCTGGATAAAAAGTATAAAAACCCAAGTATCCCGATGTTCGCTCTCTCACACTAACACGGCGAACTACCATTGATGGTTCGTTCTGTTACTCTGAGGGCCGAATAGCTATCCGTATGTCAATTGACTTTTGGTAATTGTTGTAACTTTGAATAAAGCGCTTTGTATGTCCTTTGTAACCTGTGTTTGTGTGTTTCCTTCGGGCTTCCTGGCCTCATATCAATTTTTCTGTTTCCACAGTTGGCGCCCGAATAGGGACCCTCAAGATTGATGCCGGATCATTGAAGGTTGACGCAGACTATCGAACCGGGATCGGACAGTGTCATTCTGCGGGCCCGACCGATCGAGACGCGATACCTTGGCAGCGCTGCACGATCCGATCCTTGGACAATAGTCGTGTGGTCTGACACGGCATCTTGACGAGGGTCCAATTTTGAGGTGGGCAGATTTGCCGAAACCACCAAACGCAACGTAAAATTCGTTAGGTAAGTCCTTTGTAAACCGTACGGTCCTCCTTAGGTTTGGTCAGGTGCAGTCGTGACCCGGCTCTTAATTTAACCCTGACAATTTGAATTTGGCGTATTGTATCTGCAGACACAATTATTGGACCAGGTAACACCAATTTTTTGAGAAATGCCTGGGAAATTGTCTAGCTGTTTTAGGGCTCTGTTCCGCAGCGATCGACAATCTTTGGAATTTAGCCGTCCGGCACCACAGGAGGGGTCGCCGGCGTGTACTATGTACTGAAGTATGGCATTGGTAGTATCGTATTTAATGACATTTGGCACAGACAGACCAGACATGCCTCCTAATTTCAGTGGCCAATCAATGGTAGTTTTGAGATCCCCCGTATTGAATATTTAGAATCGATCTTGTTAAAGAAAAAGGCTAGACCAGCAGCCTTTGATGTGTTACAAAATTGGAAGAAAGAAGCATTGCAGCAGCTTAAAAGTAGGGATAAACATGCACGTCGTCATAAAACAAACGCTGAAAAAGCATTATTATATGATAAAGAAAAGCGGTCAGAATTAGTTAAAAATATGGATAGAGCCTTTTCACTCGGGATCCAGAAAATGTACCCCTCTAAAGATTTCCATGTTTCTGAAGAATTTATTGAGAAGTTATTAAATGAACGCAGGCCCGATGCCTCAGCGCCACCTCTGTATGCTCCTGTCTTGGGCACTCTGCCCATGCCTGCTGTTGTTCCTGTTGCTATTCCTGTTCCCCCTGTACAGCCTATTGTTCCTAGTTCTTTGGTTGTCGTTCCTCCGCCTATCGCACCGCCCCTTCCCCCTGCACCTGCACCTTTGTTAAGTTTACCTATACCTCCGCTTCCGAGTGGCCCCATATTGATTGGAGTCGATCCAGGTGCAGGGTCAAAGATTGTGACTCGTAG
This sequence comes from Ambystoma mexicanum, assembly GCF_040938575.1. Lineage (NCBI taxonomy): Eukaryota > Metazoa > Chordata > Amphibia > Caudata > Ambystomatidae > Ambystoma > Ambystoma mexicanum. Next base: position 1,521,388,399 of record NC_090937.1, on the reverse strand, counting down.
TACTGTTTCTGCAGACAGGAAACAGGAATTGTTTGCATGGGCTAAGCATTGTATGGAGAATGGTGATCAAGCTAATGTTTTTTCTACATTATCTAATTTGAATAGTTTTCCCGAGAAAAATGTTTTTATCGAAGGTTTGGGGACTCATTTGTGTGTGATGTGGGGTAGATTACAAAATTCGGATCTTCCACAAGGAGTGAGAGATCTGAATGCTTTGGCACTTTCGAGGGACACAGAGCAGAAAGTATATGGACATGTTGAAAGATTGTTTGAGTTTAGGAAAGACTTTGAAAAATCACGAGATGAGGATGATGAAGACGATAGAATATATGTACAGAAACGGTTCCTTCCATGCCGTAGAGCGGCACCTGAGGAAGTACGAATTTGTACCAAAGATGCGGTTCGATGGATCTCGGATTCATCGATACCGCCAGACGAAGTGTATGACACGTATAGTCAGTATACAGTAGAGATGCAAAGAAAAGTAATTCAGGTGATGGTACAGCACCTGAAAGAGGAATGTCTAAGGAAGAAGGTTAGTTGCCCCATAGAATTATTGGGGATTTGTAAAAGGGCTTTTTCGCCCGACTCTTCTACAGCTGCCTTAGCACTCGACCTGGCTCTATTGCTTAGTAAGCGGCCAGAGGTATCTATATCTCAGTTGCCTATGAGAGAGGTTCCTCCGACCTTTGTCCCAAAAGTTAAGATCCCCGCCAACGCGGCGACTGGTGCCCCCGCGGTGGATATCCCTGCACATTATGTATTGCAATTCGTTCACGTCCCGTTTTCACGACAGGAAGTGAACACAATTAGACAATCAGTTCCCGATATTAGGAAAAACCCGACAGGGTTTTATAAAGAAATAGAGTCCGTTCTACAGTCCTCTGTGTTCACCTTGAGTGACATTGACTTGTTATTTCCTGTACTCCTACCCGTAGATGTATGGAAGCAGGTTCGGACAATAGATGATGTGCCGGGGTTGGGAGAAACGTGGGCAAATATGATTAGAATTGATGGAGAAAGACCAGCTGGTGAGAAACCGCCACAGGTAATACTTACTTTACCTGATAGGATTGTCGCTAAACTAAAAACTATAATTCCAGAAAAAAGGATTATTTGAGACAAGCTTACGGCCTGTGTCCAAGGGAAAACTGAAGGAGCCACCGAATTTTTTAATAGATTCGAGCAGGTATTTTCTGACTTCAGTGGACAGAATTTAGGTACAGAGTCGGGGAAGAGGTTGTTCGTGGACAAATTTGTACGTGGATTGTTACCTGACATCCAGTCACAAATTATGTCCTCTGAGAGCGCTTGGCAGGCAAAATCTCAATCTGAGGTTTTGCACATGGCTCAGTATTATGAGAACCGTGTTAATAATGAAAGGGAGAAAATCGAAAAGAGAAAGGGTGATTTGAAAACCAAAGTATTATTGCAGCAAATTGTTAGAAACCCCAGAGGAGGTACGACACAGACTAGAGGTCAGTACGTTCCAAAAGGAAATGCTCCTCCGAGTACTGTGAATATTAATCAATGTGCTTATTGCCGCCAGGAAGGTCATTGGCAAGCACAGTGCCCTGTCCTTCGCCAGAGGTGAAGCAGTGCGTTTGGGGGTATGGGTAGACGACCTAGGGGCCGCCCTGGAGCAGGGGGCCCTGACAGAGGTCAACTGTTACAAGATTCTCAGCAACCTTTTTCACGGGAAAATCAGACCTCGAGTATGGACTCGAGAAACATATTTGATCACCCTTCTGCTGCCTACCTTTCTGAAGAGCTTCCTTCTGATGAGGCTCTATTTTATTAGGATTGCCCGAAGCAGGGCTTGGAACCTTTGCCTATTCCCGTTAATCAAAAAGGCCCCTACTTTGAATTATTAGTGGGGAATAGGAAACACCAGTTTTTGATTGACACTGGAGCACAGAAATGCTCCATTGAGCATTCCAGGGTTCCAAACATCCCACTGTCAGGGCAAACAAATGTTTCCGTAGGGTTTTCTGGTATACCAACCGTCTGTCCGGTTTCTGCGCCGGTATCCATTTCTTTGGGTCCCTTCACGGACCATTGCCCTTTTCTTCTCACTTCAAACTGTGGAGAGAATTTGCTGGGGTTGAATTTGTTAAAGAAATTGAACGCAGTGATTCATTGTTCTTCGGATGGAATACGGCTAACGGTTTCACCACAGCAACTTCCTAATTCTCAGTTCTTGATTCGACCTTTACCTCCCGAGTTTAGCATTGTTCCGGAATGTTTGTGGGCAGTGGACGACAATGATGTTGGAGTATTACATATTGAGCCTACATATTGAGCCCGTTTAAATAGTCCTGAAACATGGGGTGAAACTGCCACGCATTCCGCAGTATAAAATATCAGCTGAAGGCGAACGTGCTTTGAAATGGATTGTCTCTGATTTTGTACATCGTGGGGTGATCGAAGAGATTACAGGTAGTTTGTGTAACAGTCCGATCTTACCCGTATATAAGAAAGGCGACAATGCAATTCCATACCGGTTTATAATTGATCTTCGTGCTATTAACCGAGTGGTCGCCCCACAATTTCCAATTGTGCTTGATGTCACGACGATATTAACAATGATCCCTGCTACGGCTACGCACTTTAGTGTTGTGGATCTGAAAAACGCCTTCTTTAGTATCCCTATACATAAAGAAAGCAGATATCTGTTTGCGTTCACCTTGGGGGGACGCTCATTTACATTTACAAGGGCGCCTCAAGGGTATACTGAAAGTCCTAGTATTTATAGTAGAGCTTTAAAGGAGCAGCTCGACACCCTTGAATTGCCACCTACTTGCACGCTGCTTCAATATGTTGATGATTTACTTTTGGCTGCAGATTCTGAGGAAGCCTGTAAAGAAGGCACTATACTGTTGCTTGTTCATCTAGCTAAAAATGGTCACAAAGCTTTGCTTAAAAAATGTCAATATCGTTGTCAGGAGGTTGCCTATCTAGGCTACCTCCTGTCAAAGGAGGGGAGAAGATTGACACCTGAAAGAATAAAACACATTTCTGGCATGTCTGTTCCAAAAACGCAGAAGGAAGTCAGAGCCCTGATAGGGATGGCGTCCTACTGTAGGTTGTGGATCCCGAATTTCGCACTAGTGGTAAAACCGATGTTGGCTTTGACGAAGAAGGGCATTTCTCTGCCACTGCCATGGGAATCGGAACATCAACGATCATTTGAGCTTCTCAAAACCGCGCTATTTTCGGCACCGGTTCTAGGTACTCCAAATTATGACAAGGCCTTTGTGTTGTTTGTGCATGAATGTGATGGATGTGCTTTGGCTATGTTAACACAGGAACACGGAGGGAAGAATAGGCCGTGCGGCTACTACTCCTCCGCCCTTGATCTTGTTGCATGCGCTTTGCCAAGATGTTTGCGCGCTGTTGCTGCTGCTGCCGCGTCTGTAAAACAGAGTGAGGGAATGGTCCTAGGCCATGATTTGATTTTGATGGTACCTCACTCTGTTGATATCCTATTGAACAAAACCCAAACGCAACACCTCACCTCTGCACGGTTAACAAGGTATGAACTAATTCTGTTTGCCCCTCATATCCAAATTAAGAGGTGTTGTGTTCTCAATCCGGCTGAACTCTTACCTTTCCCGCAAAACACTGTTTGCGGTGACGAAGAATCACATGACTGCCTGTATACCACCGAACAAGAAACGAAGGGCAGGATAGATCTCATAGATACTCCTTTGGGTAATGCAGAAGGGGAGCTGTTTTGTGATGGCTCCTGCTTCAAACTTTCGAATGGTACATCTACAGCTGCTTATGCAGTTACTACATTGAGCAAAATGGTTGAAACTAAGAGAATTTCGCAAAACTCCGCGCAGGCCGCAGAGATTATAGCATTGACCCGAGCTTGTGAACTTTCCCAAGGGCGAAGAGTAAATATATATACCGATAGCCAGTACGCATTGGGGGTGGCTCACAACTTCGGAAAACTTTGGTCGGAAAGAGGGTTTCTGACCTCACATGGGACCAAGATTCAGCATGGTCCTTTGATAGTGCAATTACTTTCGGCGCTCTCACTCCCTAAATGGTTAGCAATCATGAAATGTGCAGCACATCGCAAGGTCATAGATGATGTGGGCAGAGGGAACGCTTTTGCAGATTTGATAGCCAGACAAACGGCCACAGACCTTAGCACGGACATGTATACCTCGAGGGAAATGAGAGATGTTTGCATAATGGATGAAGGTATTGGGTCTGTGCGAGATATTCAGACTGATGCCACGATGGAAGAATCTAGAAAGTGGGCTGGAGGAATGGGGAAATTGGATGACAAAGGGTGTTGGGTGGATACATCCGAAGGGAAATGGTTGCTTCCTGATTCTTATGTATTGGCGATGGTTACGATGGCACACGGTCCTACGCATGTGTGTGCCCAGCAGATCACGAAAATGTTAGAACAGGTTTGGGTAAATGACAAAATTATGGAAACTGCAAAGAGGCACGTCCAGAACTGCATGATCTGCCTACAGCAGAATGTGGGTAAAGGGACAGTGACCCCAAGGGGAGGTTTCGGGCCCCCCTCTGTCCCTTTTGAGGTCATTCACTTTGATTTTATTGAAATGGAGCGATGTAATAATTTGAAATATGTTCTTGTCATTATTTGTGCCTTTAGTAAATGGGTCGAGGCTTTCCCCGTCAAAGATGCTACCGCCATGACCACTGCAAAGATTATGGTAAAAGAATTCTTTCCTCGATTTGGGCTCCCGAGGATAATCTGGTCGGACAATGGTCCTCACTTTATCGCAGCAGTAATTTTGCAAATGTGTACAGCCCTAGGTATTGAGAAACGATTTCATTCAGCTAGACATCCTCAAAGTGCTGGGTTGGTAGAAAGACACAACGGTATTTTAAAGAATAAACTTGCAAAAACATGTGCTGATACCAAACTGAAATGGCCAGAGGCTTTGCCTATTGTGTTATTAGCTATGCGTACCACACCTCAGACTAGAACTGGGCTTTCTCCATTCGAGGTAGTGATGGGGAGGCATGCTAACATTTGGGGTCTCCCGAAACATAAAGCCCTGAAGGAGGTGGAGAATGTATTGCTTGAAGACTACTGTAACCAGTTAACTAAAAACCTGTATTTAATCTACCACCAGGTGCATGCTGCTTTACCTGTACGGTTCACGGGCCCAGGACACGATATACTGCCCGGAAGTTGGGTCCTCGTGAAGGCCTACGAGAGGTCTTCCTGTCTCACGCCTCGCTGGCGGGGACCCCACCTGGTATTATTGGTCACCAGGACAGCAGTGCGGGTGGCTGGAAAGAAGAACTGGATTCACGCGACGCACGTCAAGAAACTTCCTCACCCGACGCCACACGCTACAGAAGAAGCAGAACCCCTCGCTGATGCTACAGTCTCTGATCTTGGAGTAGCAAACAGCGCTGCGAGTGTGTCGGAGAATTTCTCTGAGCCTGTGGAGCTTGGGGAACAGTCCATTTTATCTCCGCACTCTCTTGATAAATCACTTCAGGCTCGTCCCTCAGGAAGTGACAATACTTTGCTTCTGGACCAGACAAATTTGGGTACCTTCAGGTACAACCTTCGACCACGGAAATAGAACTACGGCACGAGTTTCGGGCATCTGGAAAAAGAAAGTGATCGGAAAATTGTTTTGTTTTGTTGAACAAAAAGGGATTCTGCTGGGTAGGGTTGGGAAGGACTAAGAAATCACGCGACCGTAGTGTCGCCAGCAGCGAACATTGGGGCCGTCGATCAAGGAACTACGATGCCTGCCACCTTCACCGCTGCTCCCCGTACTGGACCTTTAGATAAGGGGGTGACCAAATCGAACAATGAACAATGTGCCTGGGCCCCGAAAGCGTACTGTTGTGTTTTGATTTTGATTATTATTATTTTTGCAACTGCTGCTGTAGGACTTTGGTATTTCGAAGAAGTATATCCTTTGAAACCTTTATTACCGCCCAAGATCGTACCAACTGTTCTGACTCCCTCTGTACACCTTCACACTCTGTCCCCTAGAGACTCCCAACATAGACAGAAGTATCATAATAATACTCTGATGATAGTAATGAATGCTACTCATGACATTTTTAATAAGAGTAATTGTGGGATTTGTACTCACTTACTGCAACATGGGAACAAGGGACTGGGATGGTATATACATCCTCTACCTTTAACGACTTCTTGCTATGCCTCTCTTAGAGCACTATTCTTTGGCCGATGGAATGATAGCATCTCAGGGAACTTTGATGGAACTAATTTAAATGACTTTGAGAAACGTGAATTGACTCCCCTGGGATGCTCGCTTTTCGCAAATAGAAGTAAACCTAACATCGCTTCTATTAGGCCGTCTGACAAACTATCTCTTCCTTTCCAAACTCTGATTTCCTTTAAAATGGCTCCGATAGGCAATAAGGACGCTGTACCTCCTTCTTATTCAGTAAATCATAGTCCTGACTCGGTTCCATTCTGTGTACAGAGAAATGGCACTAGGCCAATGGGAGATTTTGAAACTTGTAAAAATATTGTAAATTTGACTGGGGAAAACAGGCCTCTGTATGTAGGAGGGCCTGTTTACTTTGTTTGTGGTAGTTAAGCATTTCCCTGGTTGCCCAAGGATTGGCAGTGGACCTGTTATTTAGGAATATTGTTACCCGGGGTATTTGTAGCTAGTACCTTGGAGGTTTCTAAGGCTCGCCCACGGCGAGACAACAATGGAGATACCCCTGGGCAAGTATTTGGGGACATAGCCAAATCAGTTGTGCCCTTTTGGGGACAAATAGCAAACTCAGAGAATATTAGGGGATTGGCAAGGGTATTGGAGAGAACGATCAACCGGACCACGGACATACTCTACAATATGACCTTAGAGCAAAAGGCGATAAGATTGGTAGCACTTCAAAATCGGATGGCATTAGATGTCATCTTGGCAGAACGAGGTGGAGTATGCAAATTAGTGAGGTCCGCTTGTTGTGTTTTCGTACCAGACTCCTCAACAACAATTTTTAAAGCAATTCAGAACTTGCATACTCTCAGTTCTGAAGTCCATATCCCTGTAGGAGACTGGAACCTTAGTACTTGGTTTTGGGATTCTCTGCGATCTTGGGGTTGGAAGGTGCTTTCTGTCATTTTGGTTATTTTAGGGATTCTGTTATTCCTTTGTTGTTGTTTTCAATGCCTCCCAAGTATATGTGGAATGATAGGGGGGGTGTTGTGCTCAAGCAGTGAGCGCAATAGGGCATAAAATATATACCTCAGATATAGCATCTAAAGAATTCATGTTGCAAGAGGTTCTTATGAACGACCTTATGGCTATAGACATTACAGACAATGATGCGGAACCTATGGATGATAATACATGAAGTAATTTTCGAAAGTATTAGGGATGATGTTTAGCACTTGGCATAGGCCAAAATGAGGGTCTGTGGAAATCGAAATAATATTGTACCTCCTATCGCATTGTTTGAATGTATGTTGGCCTACGCCAAGTTGTCTAAAAACATTGTGTACATAGATTCCGCGGCAAGGTCTTGACCTTAATGTATTGTGTAAATCGCCATCTTGGATTAAGCCGCCATTTTAGGTACTCTTGCAGCGTGGAAGTCACCCTGAACAACAAAATGGAGGCTGAATGACATTTCGAGTGGGATTCTGGCCATTGTGACCTCCGCACACATGAATAAGTAATATGCCCGCAGGCCATTTGTTAGGGTCGCGAACTGAGACCTTGTCCTCTCCCTGACCTATGTGTAAATGAACAACTGTATCAGCGAAACTGATCAAAATGCATACATTATGGGATTGACCTGGCTACGAACCCAAGGTTTGGTTCTGAGAATGGTTAACTTGCGAGAGGGTTGGCCAAGGCTGGATAAAAAGTATAAAAACCCAAGTATCCCGATGTTCGCTCTCTCACACTAACACGGCGAACTACCGTTGATGGTTCGTTCTGTTACTCTGAGGGCCGAATAGCTATCCGTATGTCAATTGACTTTTGGTAATTGTTGTAACTTTGAATAAAGCGCTTTGTATGTCCTTTGTAACCTGTGTTGGTGTGTTTCCTTCGGGCTTCCCGGCCTCATATCAATTTTTCTGTTTCCACACCCATGCCCCACAGGCAGCCCACAACGCAGGGGACCCCCTACAGCCCCTTGCCATGCCCCAAAGTTAGGCAACACCACAGGGGACACATTTATAACCCCTTGCCATGCCCCTCAGGCAACCCATCCACCCTGACCACGCCCCGCAGGCAGACCACATGGCACCATGCAATTGGGAGCCTCAACACATGTCCCCCCAATCCCACCCCACCCCCTTTGACGGCAAGCTGCCAGCAGGCCCCGACACATGTCCCTCCCACCCCCATCCACGGCAACCTGTCAGCAGGCCCCGACACATGTGCCCCCACCCCATCCCCATCGATGGCAAGGTGCCGGTAGGCCACTACACATGTCTCCCCCACCCCACCCTCATTGACGGCAACCTGCCAGCAGGCCCTGATACATGTCCCCCCCACCCCAACCCCTTTGATGGCAACCTGCCAGTAGGCCCCGACACATGCCCCCCCACCCCACCCCCATTGGCAACCTGCCAGTAGGCCCGACACATGTCCCCCCCAAACACCACATCCCAACAATACAGACCCATGGCCCTAATGCCAACCCAAACCCCCCCACCCCCAGTACAAGCATGCAACCATCCACTGCACCCACTCCCAAATTAACCATGCAATGAGAGTCTGAAAACAACCAGCATGGCCATGAAGACATTTCCAACAGGGCCACACAGTGGCAACACATGACTGAACCAATAAGTACGCAACACCAATAATGAAGATATAGGAAATGTATTAAACAAAATAAAGAATGACATAATGAAAAACACACATGCAAATGAAGAAATAATGAATGCAATACCAAAAATAAAGTAAAATTCAATGAAAAAAAAAAGATCCACGACATGAAAACTGAAAAGTGGTCCATTGCCAAAGTCCATATGAAGTAAATAAAAAACAAAAGCACAAAAAAAACATTGCTCAATGGATGGGATGCTGTAACAAAGAAAGTATGTACAAGTCTGCTACTATTTACAATGAAAGTCAGAAGGATCCCAAAACAAAAGGAAACCTACCGAAAATCCTATATAAAATACAACTATATACAAAAAGTGGAGCAAAGTCTGTGAACTCCAAATAAAAACTTTTTTATGTTCCGGGCCAGGGCATCATCGAACTCCACGTCGATGTTCCGGAGGCGGGCCTCTTCCCTGGCCTCGAGGTCTCGCAGGGATGCAGCCATGGCCTCCTCTAACTCCCTGAGAGTTGCCTGGAGGCCCACTCAGCCCGCCTCAATGCCCTGTGCATGGAGTTCTCCGCCCTGACCATTGTGAGCTTTGGCCTCTCTGCCCGCCGTTGCTCTGCACCGATCTGCTGGCTGAACCACTGATACACGGAAGACAATCCCAATCCTGGGTCCTCCTGCCCGCCGGCCGATGCCTGCCCCAATGATGTTGATGGCCCCGAGGCCACATGCCTCCTACGCCGAGCCTGCCGCTGCCGCCCTTCTGCTGCCTTCCGCCGCCACCACGACTGCCTCTGGGTAGATGGCAACACCCGGGGCTGTCGTTCAGGTGCCCTGCTTGCATGTGCCTGCACATCTTCCGTTGCCAGGGGTCCAGTTGCTGGGGTGACCACCTGTGCTGGAGTTCCGACAACTGACTGTGGCAGGGATGGGATCTCCACCAGCATGGCTGTGTTGGTTGGGGCAGGTCCACAGGGGGCGCTAGTGTCATCATGGCCGGAAGACGGCATGGAGAGCGACTGGCGTATCATGTGCACAGAGGAGGAGAGGGCCGCAAGACAGAGCGACACATGGAGGAAACCAACGACCACAAGCCCTCTCAACTGGGCCACGTTGGCACACGTCTCATCGTGATGACATGCGTGATCCCCCCAGGAAGCACACGTCATCACGAATTACACGTGTGCGCAACCCAACACCAATGAGGACGAACTCGATCCTGTCACGGGACTGCACATCCGCAGCTTGTGGCCTCCTCCTCCTCTGTACACACCACCAACCTGGATGTCTCTGCACCATCTTCCACCATCTCCAGCCCTTGTGGGGGCTCACCGACCCCTTCAGCTGCAGCGGTATTGGCAGACGCAGCACCAGTCCCCTCACTCCTGGATGATGGAATGTCCTGGGAGGGTGAATGGGCTTTGCTTCGCCAGCCGGTGGAGGCATCCCTGCCGCTTTCCTCCACAGCGTCATCTCCGCCCTCTTCTTCACTTGCCGCTGTGTAAAGGAAGACATTGAACACAAGCATCAGGGTACTGTACAATAGTCCACTAGACACAAAGCAATAGCACATGAGTGGCACTGTCACAATTCACTTCCATCTTGTCACTCCACAACACATGGGTCAGTGCAGGCAACACACATGCAGGAACAGGCATGGCACATACAACAAACATTTGCATCCATGTCCAACATCCAATGGTGGCCTGAAATTCACATGCATCATAGGACATGCTGATCACATGCACACACATCACCAGAGGGTCATGCATCTGGCCCCGTATACCCCCAGACTGTAAGCGATATTCAATCAACACTACAGTCAATGCCTAGTCTGGGATGTTGAGGAAAACCCTTATTGATGTATTTTTATGTCCAGTTCAGTACTCTGGATGACAACCCTTGTATAACACCCCCCTCTTAGAATCCCCTTGACCCCACTGAGCCAAGAAGTAGGTTTGTTTTGCACCTTAAAAGGTTTATTTGAAAAACTGAACAATCTATATTACATGGACGCGGCAGCGTCCATGTAGTTATGGTTACGTTGGTGTTTCCATAGGAAGAGCATATTTTGGGTGGCTTATAACTTCGCTCCCTCTAGACGAATCCTCACCAAACTTTGCAAAACAAGTATATGGCCCACCCTGAATTTCTTTGCAAAGTTTGGTGAGGATTCGTCCAGGAAGAGAAAAGTTATAGGGGGGGTCCCAAAACTTGTGTTTTTTCGTATAGACATAATGGGGAAAAAAATTGCGCACGGCCACAGGCCAAAACGCTGGACGGATTTACACCAAATTTGTGGCAGGAGCGGGGGCTTGGTCCCGAAAGCGTGCTTTTGCAAATTTGGTGTAAATCCGTCCAGTAGTTTTTTATAAAATGACCAAAACGTAAGGCAAAAAAATTAGTGATATCTGTGTTCGCTTCGTGGATGGACTTCCCTGTTCGCTCCGCGGACAGCACCCCGATTGGCCCATGGCCTTGCGTCATGTCTGCGGACATGCGACGTGTTCACTGATTGGACGGCCAGGGGCGTGGAGCGCGTCAGATTTTCTGTGGCGCCCGCCATCTTGTATTCGCCGTCGACCGCGTACAGCGTGGTGAAACGTGGATAAGAAATAGTATTTAGTGCCGTGTGTTGGTGTGTAGGAGTGTTTGGGGAGGGTGAGGGAGTATGAGATAGGTTCAATGTTTTGTTTTTTTATGTGCTAGACGTTTTTGTTGCGTTCGATTTGTCCGCGGAGAACACGGCTGTTCTGACATTTTGTAAATAAACTAAATGGTGGGGTGTTTAGAGGACGGAGTATGTGTCATTTTTGTTCGCAAGGAAGGTAAAAATGAGCGATGAACACTGGCGGTGTACTTATTTGTTCGTAAATATACAAACTGGGGGTGTCCTGAGGACGCTGTCCGTATTGTAATCTGTCTAGTTGAATGTGTTCTAAGAACACTCGCAGTGTACCGAAATGGTTGCAATTACACAAAATGGGGGTGTTCTGAGAACGTTGTTTGTATTGTTCGTTGTCAGGGTGAAAGTGTTTTAAGACCACTCCTTTTGTCTGCTAATAGTACAATTTCCTACGGGCGTCAACCGACTTTTTGTCCACTAAAGAAACGATAAATCCGTCTGGTGTGTGCCGACATTATGTGATAATCCTATGACTGGCGCTATTGACCTGGCTGACTTGCTTTTGCGACACTAAATCATATCTCCCACCCCTAAGCCTGATATTATCAAAGCATTCATATTCCCCGTCTCTCTCAGTGACGTTACAGGGTGCGTCATCAAACAAGCCCAGTCCTCTGCAGTCCTAAGTGACTTTACACAGAACCCGGAAGACAACACATATTATGTCACAACACAGCGCGCCACAATTCGGAATATGAAACAGTGATTTAAAAGCAAACAGCAAGATTGTAAATTTTGTAAAGTACATTTATTTGACATCAAATGTTTAGAGAATATTCAGCAATTTGCATATGTCTTTGTTGTCGATCCGCAAAAGTTCATGTTGAGGCACGCGATGTTCCTTTGCGGTACAGAGGGTGTTAGATCAGCTTACAACTCAGTGCGCCACAATTCGGAATATGAAACTGTGGTTTAAAAGTAAACAGCAGGATTGTACATTTGGTAAAGTACATTTATTTCACATGAAATGTTTAGTGAATATTCAGCGATTTGCTATTGTCTCTGCTGTCGATCAGCAAAAGTTTATTTTGAGCCACGCGTTGTTCCTTTGCGGTAGATAGGCTGTTGGTTTATGATAAAAGCAGTAAATGGTCGCTCTGACTTGCCCCTACTTTGTTGGCTGATTTGGAACGCTTGGTTCAAGCCGTAATGAAGATCCTTACAAATGCGAAAGTAATTTTTTCTGGATTACTACCTAGGGCAATATGGGACAATAGTTCAGTTTTTTGTCCTCAGCAAAACATTGCTAGGTGTGTCATCAACCGAGGCATGTGTGCCTTCATGCTTAGAGCTGGTATGTTCTTCTGTAATATTTAGAATATTGATGCCAGTAATGCTGTTAATTTTAAAGAAGATGGCATTTCGTTATCTTTTACGGGAAATGCCTCTCTATTTTGGAATGTAAGGGTTGCTTTGGAGAAGGTTATGTGAAGATTTTAGGAGTAAAGAAAAAAAACAAGAAAAAAATACAAAATAACAGGTGTCTGTCAAGCATCTGTAAAAAAACAAAAAAAATTGGCTCTTTTCAGAGCCAACTTCAAAGGGGAAATGGGGCACACTATTTAAATTTACATTCACCACGCTCAGATTTTCGATATGTCCGCGGACATGGTGCTAGTCCGCGGACATGAAAATCACTACGAGGGGGTTAGTATGTTCTATGTTACACGTATATGAAGTCAAGGATATTATGATTAAGTTGTGCTACTAAAAACCTATGAAATTCAGTGAAAAAACTTTGTTAAAGGGACGTTATGGTTAAGTTGCGCTACTAAAAACCTATGAAATTCAGTAAAAAAACTTTGTTAAAGGGACGTTATGGTTAAGTTGCGCTACTAAAAACCTATGAAATTCAGTGAAAAAACTTTGTTAAAGGGACGTTATGTTTCAAAGTAAAACCGAAAAACCCCTGAAATTCGTCAGTTATGGTAACATAAGCAACCATAACTCGCGCCACTGTGCACTGCTAACACTAACACCCAGGACATCAAAGATGACATCACAAATGTCATTGATGACATCACTGATGACATCACGTGGCTGGCTCTCCCTTTTTATCCTTTACTGACATATCGAAGCCACATAGTTTTCTTCAGTAACAGTCAGGAAGTAAAAATTGAAAAGGTACTATATTTGTAGACTTAGGTTCAAGTCACATCATATGAAACATATACATAGCGGAAGACACAGGCTTGAAAGAGAGCAATCCTTTCTGTGCATGAAGATAATCATTAGGGTTATCAGCACTTTCTCATAGTTTTATTTTTATTACTCTACCTTCCCTGTATATGCTCATATTTGTATACATTATACTCACTCTCCTTTCCTTTGGGTGCAGTCACATCATGTGATACACATATATATGGTAAGAAGCAGCTTTGAAACAGAGCAATAGTTTCTCTGCATAAAGACAATCAGTTAGGTTATGAACTCTTTCTGCTACTACTCCTGCTTTTTTGTTTACTTCACTGTCCCTGTATATACTCATATTTGTATGTGTTGTTGTCTCTTTGTGTTTTTTCTGTAATAATTATGTATTAAGTGGGTTTTATTATCTACTTATTACATGTTTCACAGTATGCAAAACTCTAATAAGAAAGCAGTTATCATTTCAGTATTCAACATGGCAAGATTATGAATATGGCACCTTCATCATGTATGCTGCACACACTGCCTATGTTTCCTCATGAGTAGCTTAGTAGAACTTCATAATAGAATGGTATTTATATCAATGCATTGCTTAATGCACTAATTAGCTCATGATATTTATCCCAATGATCCTTGACAGTTTTTGGTCAGCATTATAAGAATCCCTTGTACAGAGTTTTTATGAAAAGTAAATGCACATGTGAATTCATCAGTGATTTCATCAATGACATTTGTGATGTCATCTTTGATGTCCTGGGTGTTAGTGTTAGCAGTGCACGGTGGCGCGAGTTATGGTTGCTTATGTTAACATAACTGCCGAATTTCAGGGGTTTTTCGGTTTTACTTTGAACCATAACGTCCCTTTAACTAAGTTTTTTCACTGAATTTCATAGGTTTTTAGTAGCACAACTTAACCATAACGTCCCTTTAACAAAGTTTTTTCACTGAATATATATATATGTATATATCACACTTTTATAACAAACTAATATCTGATAGTACACTTAGACATATGATGTGGATCCATAATGGGTAATGTTACAGTGGTACACCTGATTACTTAGGAGTAGTATAGAGGATGAGGTATCTGAAAATGCTTGATGGTTTCAAGGAAATGCAAGGTGGAATAAAATGCAGTACAGAAATAACTTGTTATGATTTTAGCAAAAGGTAATATGATCACTTTTTCTTTTGACAATTCACTCCCTCCCTATGCAATACAAGAAATGGAAGGGGAGCACACAGTCTTCAGGAATCCCAACAAATAACACTTTATAATGCAATACACAGTTCCAGTTCCCCCAGCAAGCTTAGAGAAAACAGGTATGAGTTTTAAACACAGGCGAATTACTTTAATGTGGTTTGTAAGGAAGTGAAAAGGTGCTAAAATTGCTTTTAATTCCCTCTAGAGGTTCAGGGTAGGTGTTGGCTACTTTATATTAATTCAGGCTCACTTTAGCAAGGCTCTATGAGTAACTAGCAGGTTAAAAGAATTTTAGCAAAGGAAAGCAAGGAGCTGCTGACTTTTACAGGTGAAGAAATCAGGCCAAATCACAAATCGCGGTAAAATTTGCGAGTGCGTGAATCGTGATTAGGGCAAAAGTATAAGGAGTAGCAAGTTGGAAAGCTTAGAATTTTAGCTTTTGAATGAAAGTTAAACCAGGTTCCTAGGACAAACGGTTCCAGAGATACGGACAATTTAATAAAGTTCGTTTTTCGGATTTTAAATTTTAAAGCTCAGAATGACAGGTGACAGCATGCAGCTTTAGAATGACAGATGACAGCTCGCAGCTGTAGAATGACAGATGACACGATTTCTGGGAGGCAGTTCTACTTAGGTTAAAATAGTTTGGATTAGATTATTTTAACTAAGAGATTGGGTTCTGCACAGTTCTGGCGGATACTCACTCCTAATTTTGAAATGAATGGGCCTCGCCATGGATGTGGTCAACTGGACTGGACTTCGGGCGGTTCTGCTCAGTGTCTGGGTCAGCTCTGCTCTGCTGGTCCAGCCTCTCTGGATACAGCGGCCTCTGGTTCTGGATACTGCTGACACAGGGTTCTAGGCCAGAATCAAACAGCTCAGCCCGGCTATTTGAAAAGTTCAGTTGCAAAAGATTTTGAGGCCTGCTGACAAATACTTTTGCTTGCAGTGGGCCTTCTTGGTTCAAAGTTCTGTAGTCTCTGTTTAGCTTGGAAGTCTAAGTGTTGGATCTCTGGATGTGAAGTTGTCGGTCAGCACGCTCCGCAGCAAATGGAATTGAATGTCCCATCTGTCCTGCACTGTCTGCTTTTATGTGTTTAGAAAGTGGGTGGAGAGGCTAGCTTCACTAAGCCTGCCCCTCTCTTAATTTGATAGGTCAATAGATTCTTTGTTCCCTGATTTGGGAAGGGATAGTGTGTCAGAGTGATGTTATTTTTATGACCTGCAGAAATGACACTCCCCTGGTCAATGTGCACACAACTCTATTTCTGATCCAAATACATATTTCCCAGGTACACAAATGGTTGACATTACATGTACATATTTCACATTGCTTCAGGTAGTCTCTGTTCCGACTCTGGCCTTTCTAGGAGCTTGCATTAAAAAATGGCAACTTATTTTCAATTTTAGTGGGTTTTGCAACATTGGTTTTTCATCAATAATTATACAAAGGTACGCCCTCCTTCTCCACACATTCCAGCTATTTACGAGGTTTCTAGCATAAAACCGGTGTCTGTAATATCAATAAATAGAGGGGTTTGGTCCTAGAACACCGTAGAAATTGGATTTTGGACTCAAATCGTGAGGGCATTTTTCATACTAAGAATCTCAAAGTTGTACATTCCTGTCATTTGGTTACAATAAGTTATCAATGTTTCTATAAAATATATATTTGCTGCAATTCAACTCCCCAAAGTGTTTGGGTCCGCCTCCAGAAGTCTGGGTGGGTCAGTGATCACATGTCTCTCTTTGCTGGCAGAGGGCTGTTGACAGGAAAAACTCAAAATTAACATACCCCATTCAACTGAAAGGGGCTATTGTCTCTCTCCTCCAAGCTGAAGGGGAAACCCCCTCCCTCTCACTCAGAAGGGCCATGTGATATCCTGCCTCCTGTTGTGAGTCTCTGGGGTGTTAAGAGTTCTCAGACTCTTGGCCTCTGGGAACAGCAGGTGGCTAAGATTGTCAATTAACCAACAGGCTTTGAAGTCCCTGCCCCTCTTGCAACTCCTAAATACAGTTTCCCTGTCAGAGTTTAGACCGCTAGCGCCGCCTTGTGGAATTTGTCGGTACTGCATCCATTTAGGAGTTGTCTTGAACTTGACAGGAGATTTTTGCTATTGTTCTGATAGGCATCCTGACATTAGAGTGGTTATGTGGAACCCCCCCCCACAAGAAGGTTGAATCTTAGAGTGGTCTTGTGCCCATGATTTCAGCAACTTTTTGACATCAGTAAAACAGATTTTTGAACAAAGGTCTCCGGTATTAGCTATCTTGCAATGTTTGAACTTGACATTTGGAGCTTGACCTCAAAGAAACAGAGGTGATTTAAAAGCACTTTTGCTCTGACAGGTGCTGATATTTTTCCTTTGGCACCACCTTTCACCGCTGGCACTTTTGGTAAGCGCACAACTGCG
Source organism: Ambystoma mexicanum (assembly GCF_040938575.1). Classification (NCBI taxonomy): domain Eukaryota; kingdom Metazoa; phylum Chordata; class Amphibia; order Caudata; family Ambystomatidae; genus Ambystoma; species Ambystoma mexicanum. The sequence continues at coordinate 1,521,371,154 of NC_090937.1, read as the reverse complement.
CGGTTCTCCTGGACTCTGGGATGGAATGTTGGGCGGCGACAGCTCATCCCCACATCTACCCAGTCTATTGATTGAGCATGGGTCAAAACCCTTCACAAAACCCCCCGCCAGACTATGCTTTGATTCAAGTTGAGGGGAAGTCGGGTGCAAAGGAGGTTTTGACCCCTTGTGCTGGTATGTCCACATTATCTTCTTCCAATTCTGTAGACGGCACAGTTCAGCATCTTTTCCTCCACCCAGTTGGATCGATCGGTCCTCCTCGCCGGTCCTGGTGTGAATATTGGGCGGTACCCCGGGCCCCTTGGATCTTTGCTCCCAGTCCCTGGGCGTCCTCCTTGGCCAGTCTCCAGGTTTTCTTTCTCCTAGGACGACAAAGGAAAGCGGCAATACCTATTCATAGACATTTCTCCCCCACTATTGATATAGTGGGGCGACATATACATTTTATACTTTAATAGACATAGCATTCCAATTTTTTAAAAACAAGATATAATTCAGAGACAGTGGCTTACAAGCGTCATAATATTTTAGAGACTATATGTGGGATATTTTAGGGTTGGAACTGAATTAATATGTAGCGGTCCCCTCTGGTATTGCAGATGACTTCTCCAGTTGCTGCAGCGTGTGCCTGGGATGGCAACACTTTAGCTGATTTATATGTACCCACTTGTCTTCCCCTTCCGCCAGACTACCTCTGGGGATGCGGATCTTGTACGCTATAGGGGAGATCTTGTCTATAATTTCAAACGGTCCATTCCATGTAGGCAAAAATGTTCGCTGTTTGGCCTGGTTCCTTTGGAAATTGTATAGATAGACCCGGTCCCCCACAGTATATTCCTTCCTGGTGGTCTTCAGCTCATAGTGGGTTTTAATGCTATCAGCTGATCTTTCTAGATTCCACTGAGCATAGGCAAAAGCATGCTGAAGGTGTTTCCTTAAATTCTCCACATACTCATGAGTTGTGGAGGCCTTTATCAGTTTCTGCTCTTGGGTCCTGTAGAGCAGATGCTGGGGAAGCACCATCGTGCGTCCGATCATCAACTCAAATGGTGACATTTTAGTTGCAGATGAAGGGGTAGATCTGATGGCCATTAGGACCAGAGGTAATCGGATATCCCAACTTGGCCCAGAATCTGCCACAAACTTTTTTAATATGCTCGCAATGGTTCGGTTGTATCTCTCCACTGCTCCAGAAGAAGCTGGCCTGTAAGCAATGTGTAGCTTCCTATTAACCCCCAGTATCTCCCACATCTTTGTCATTACTTCACTGGTGAAGTGGCTACCTCTTTCTGACTCAATCCTTTGAGGTAGACCAAAACGAGAAAAGATGTGGTCAATCATCAAGGCAGCTGCTGTTTCTGCCTTGCAGTTTGGAGCAGGGAGACATTCCACCCACTTGGTAAACAAGCATGTAACGGTCAACATGTACTTGTTTCCTCTAGACGAGCGAATTACAGGGCCTACAAAGTCGATTTGCAAATCTGACCATGGCAGTGTCATCCCCCTCTTTTGGAGAGGCGCATGGTGTGTGAGGGATGATGGCTGAAATTGTGCACACACAAGACACCCCTTCAAGTATTGGTTGAGGTCCTGCCCCATGTGTGGCCAGTATGCAACGTCTCTTAAGATTTCCAGTGCTGTGTGAAACCCCCTATGACCGGCGGTGGCCGCATCATGGGTGTGACTTAACATCAGGCTTCGGAATGAGGTAGGGACCACCCACTGATCATGGCCAGCGTGGGATTTCCTTACCAACAAACCGTCTTGGATTCAGAACCTTTTTGGACATTTCATCAACACTCTTAGGTCCTCTTTCCCAATGTAATTCGTATCCGTCAGGGGAAAGGTCTCAGGGTCCTCAATGTGTTGGTAAAACTTACCAATTATTGGATCCCCTCTGAGCTGTAATCAGATCAGCATCAGGGGTCTCCTTACTCCATTGTGCAGTTGAAAGATCATTGTGAGCATTGGTCTGTGACATAGTGATGGCAGTGACCTGGATTTCCCCCAACAGGGACTCTATCTCTATTAGATCCTCTTGGATGGCCCCGGTTTTGGCCAGCTGATCAGCTAAGTCATTTCCAGTTTTGTCTGGTCCCTCTACTTTGGAATGATCCTTGAACTTTTTCCAGTAGATGGTCATCCCATTCGATGTGACCAGATCAACAATATTTTGGATTAACTTCCCATGTTTCAAGGGTTTGTTATTAGCACATAACATGCCTCTGGTTTTCCAATTAACCAGGTGCTCCACAAACCCGTTCTGTACATAATACGAATCTGATTATGACCAGTTTGTGGAGTTGATGTTGGACAGCAGTGAGGATGGCCTGATGCACAGCCATCAATTCTGCCACCTGACTACTTCGGGGACCAATTTTGTATCCAGCGGAGGGTTCTGGGGACTCATTCACCCATGCATTCCCTACGCCAGACACCAGTTCTTTCTCCCCGTTGTTGTCAACATGGTACGAGCATCCCTCCACATAGACAGTGGGCATTCCCTCACACTTGTCCTCTTGAAAGACTTTGTGTGGAGAATTAAGGTATGCCTCCATGTTGTCCATGATTTTTAGACTTCCGTCCTCGAGACAGTTTTCTCTGGCACAATCATGCAAGTCAGCCAGACCTTGCGCGAGGGGACTCTTCTTGTTTCGGCCATATCTGACCTCCACAGGAAAGCCTTGCATTGACAGAATCCAGGAAGTAATTCGGGAATTACTCACATTTCCTGCCCGGATTCTGTCACTCTGGAGATATTGCAGAGGCTGGTGTGGAGTCTCCACTATGATGTGTTCCCCCTGGATAAACGGGCGGTAATTCTTCAATGCCCACACCGTTGCCAGGAGTGCCTTCTCACAATCGTTGAATTTTTCCTCCACAGAGGATAAAGTTTTGCTCGCATAGGAGATTACTTTTTTGACCTTGTCATGCTTTTGGTATAATATTGCCGTCAAGCACGTATTAGAGAACCCTGTCTCCAGGAAGAACTCCTTGTTTCTGACAGGGTAAGCTAGGCAAGGCGCTTGTGAGAGGCTTCTTTTGAGTTGTCTTACTGCCTCGGATTGTTCTGGACCCCATTCCCACTTGACCCCCCCCTTCAAGAGATGAATCAGGGGTCTAGTGATCTCTGCGTAGCCTTCAATGAACTTTCTGCTGTAATTAGTCAGTCCAAGGAGGCTCCCTAGTTCCTGCAGAGTCGTGGGGTCTTTCAGTTTCTGAAGTGCTTCCACTTTCTTTTCCTGGGGACAGAGACCCTGAGGAGTAATCTCATGCCCCAAGAAATTAACACGGGTTCTACACCACTGTGCTTTCTGAAAGGAAAGTTTTGCTCCGGCGGCCCTCAACTGCATCATAACATAACGGATCTCCGCTATGTGTTCCTCCACGGATTAACTTTTGATGAGGACATCATCTACATAAGCCAGGTCACCCCTCGCACCCAGGTGTTGAATTCAATGCCGGAGTTGAGGTATCCGAAGGGAGTACGGGTCCAGGTGTACTGCTGGCCCCCAAAGGTAAAAGCCAGTTTGCATTGGTCCTCCCTACTAACAGGCACGGTCCAGTATCAATTGGTCAGGTCTATTTCAGTGAATACTTGTGACCCTTGAATCTGGGCCAGCCCTTGGTCAATGTAGGGCAGAGGCCATCGGAAAGTATGGACCCGTTTGTTGAGCTCCCTAAGGTCGGCGCAGAGTCTCCACTGGCCGTTTGGCTTCAATATTCCCAGCACTGGATTATTGAAGGTGCTGTGTACTGGACGGATTATTCCCCGGGACTCAAGGTACTTAATTATTTCAGTAAGGGACTCCATGGATGCGAAAGGCAAACGATATTGCTTCACAAACACTGGAGTCATTCCAGGGTCCGTGGGGATTGTTGTGGTGTGGATATCGGTGCGACCACAGTCATATGAGTCTACCGCAAAGAGATCTTTGAAATCCAAGAAAACTTGTTTCAATTTTTGCTTCTGTTCCAGAGTCACCCAGGCATCAGCTAGGTTGACCCTCTCTTCCACCATCTGCCTGAAGCCGGGAAAGACTTCTGGTTTGGCTATCTCAGTGGCCTGCTCCAGCTGGGTGGAGAAGTCCCTGGTCAGAGTGCTGATTTGGACTGGAGGCTTCAGGTTGGAAAGGCAGCCCTCATGGACCTGGAAAATCACCTCATCCCTCCTGAAGTCACAAGTCACATCTTCTTTACCATAAGGGCAAGGAGTGTACACCAGGAAGTTCCCCCCATGCCGGGTGAAAATCCTGTCTGGTGTTGTGTTGCCATCACTGTCACTGTCAAAACAGTCCTTGGGGATCGGTCCTAACAGTTCATTCCCTAAATCAATGGAAAAATGTCGGTCATCAACCGCCATTCCGATAATGGTGCCTGCGGCTAGAGTAATACTCTTTAAGTCGCTGTTATCCACCTCTATTGGAATGGTGTCATGTTCTATGTTGACTAATGGTGTTGGGTTTACCCCCAGCCCTTGCTGTTGGAGAGAAGCATTTAGATGTATATAAGCATCAGGGTTTTTCAATTTTTGTCCTCTTTTAACTTTCACTTCCAGGGAGAATTGTCGGGTCCTTTCTGGGATGGTGACTTCCTCTTTGATCTGAATTTCAACTGCATAAGGTAGCAATTGAGCTGACCTAAATGCTTTTTCTGGATCATCAAAGCCCATGGGATTATCCGCTAATTGGGGCCAAGCTTTGAAGTTTATTAGGTCCAAACTAATGGCAAAGCGATTGAGAATGTCGCTGCCTAAGTAAAAGGCGGCAGTGACGTCTCGCACGACCCAACAATTATGGACTATGCTCTTGTTGCCAATGGAGATTTTGAGCATACACCTGTTTGGCAGGAGATGTTTTGAATTGGGTGCTTCCAGGTCCATTTCCCATTTGTCTATCAGTTTGAATGTGGGAATTGCTGGATCTTTTGGGAGTTGGCAAAACATGGCTTCGCTGATGAAGCTCTTACCGTTGTTCAGACACACTCAGGCGAGAACAGAGTCCTTCCCCTCATTTAACTGAACTGATATCCAATTTGCTGAATATCAGCCAGGCTCTGAGCTGATTTCACATCTTTCTGAACTATTGTGGTGGGAATGTCTGGTTGTGGATTGGTAAAGAATTTCAGAGTATTTCCTTCCAGTGTGGAATACCACCTTAAACTGGAAGGAAGGTTGATTTTCAGAAATAGAGAGGACCCCCCATCACCAGTCTGTTGTCCTGCTGCTATTACTGTCACGTCTGGAATCTGGTTGTTCTGGAAGTGAAATTCTACTTGGTCAGATTTTTGTTCAACCATGTGGCAGGTGCCATTTAAACTAACATGGTTCACACTCTGTTTTAATTTTATTGGTCGGCTAGTCTGGGTCCAGAGGACCTTGTTTACACAATCTATTAGGGGTGACAACCTTCTCAGGAGGTCGTTCCCTAGTAAACAAGGGGTGCCCTCTGGAGTCCCTACTATAACCGGGTGTTTCACCTTATGTCGCCCAATTTTAATGTCCAAGTATGCAGTCCCTTCGACGGGAATTTCCTTCCCATCAAAGTTCTGCAGTTGTCCAGGAACAGAGGTGAGAGGAATACGGTAATTCTCCCGCCTTCCTGCATTTAGTTCATCAAAGGCCCTTTTGGACAGAAGGGTAGCTTGGGATCCAGTATCCACCAGTGCCAAAATTGTACCCTGCCCCTGTACTTGTACCGGGGCATAATATCTTCCCTCCTTCTCCTCAAGGGGGCACAGATAATGCACATTTTTGGACAACTGGTGGGCTAACTTTCTGGTTTTGGACATTGCTAACGAAGAGATGTGGGCAGAATTCTGTGAAGAGCCTGGGGAATCTGAAAGAAAAAGTTGGCAACTGGAGATCAGAGCCATTGTGGGTTCCCCTGGTTCCGGTTCTGGGCCGCCCCCCCCTTTTTGGAGGCAGTCACCAGGATGGGTTTGAACCAGGGGATTTCGGTATTGTGGGTTCTGGGATGAGATGATGGGCGGCAGTAGCTCAGTCTCCATATCTCCCCAGTCTGGATTGGAATCCCTTGGGACCCATTTTTCTTTGGGAGAAGTTCCCCCATCTCTAAAGGAGAAGATCCTTTTCCCAGCATCTTCTGAGGATACCTCTCCCTCAAATTGGAAGACCTGTACCTCCTCCACAAAGTGCGTCTGTTTGGGTCCTTTGTTTCTCCTACCCACCCTCTGCTCCTTGGGAGGCAGGCTCTCAGGGGCAAGAGATTTTGTTTCCGGTTCCTGGTTTTCCAGGGGCTGTTTACAAGTTGGGAAGGAAGCTTCCTCCAAGGCTTTACACCACCTTTCCCCTTGTGCCTCCTCGCTGGGAACCGGTGGGTTATCGGGGTGCTGCCCCCGTCATTGTTCTGGAGCACCAGGTCCAGAGTTTGGGGCATTCTGTGGTGGCATGCTCATCTGAGGGTTCTTTTGAGTCCTCAGTATGTGACCCAGATCTCGTGCCATATTTTGGACCTGGCGCTCAAGTTGTGAAACCCGCTCAGGCTGATACGGGGCTCTATTTTCTCCCCTGGGCTGATCCCGGGAAGGGTAGCTATCCCTTCCCTGGTAATACCCCAGATTGGGAAGATTTGGGTATCCCTCCACCCTTGGCCTCCCCTCTCCCGGATTAGGTTGTCTGCGCTCAGGGAATTGGGGAAAGAAGGATGGATGATTTTGGGGCTGGAAATTGGGTGGATACCTCAGGAAAAAGTTCTGCCCAGGATTTGGTGAATTTCTGACCTCCTGGGGGACGTTAGGAGGGACGTTCCCTGGGTCAGGTGCTTGGCTGGATCCCCCCCTTGGGCTGGAGGAGTCCACACATAACCCAGGATGGGTCGGTTTCCCTTGTAGCGGGGACTTACATAATCAAGGGGGCGAGGGACCCCATTTGTGGGACTACCTCCTCGACTCCCTGTCAGTGACTGGCCCGAGGGCCTTCAGGGCTTGACATTATTAGGTGCAGGTAGGTTTTTAGGCCCCCCCATCTCCAAATCCAAAACGGGGGTGACCTTTACCTCTGCCACCTTGGCAGCAGCAGAGGTGCTGTTGGTTTTGGGGTTTTTCTGCGCATTATTTTTATTTTCGATGGGCTTCTGCACCTCATAGATCCGGGTAGCCTGTTCAATGACCCAGTCTAAAGATCTTTTCTCATGAAAATCTCTCAAGAGCTGGGTCATTATGTATTTGGGTAAGGCATGGAAAAACGTATTGATAAATTCTCTGCTATCCGTGCGCACCCTTCTGGTGGTCTGCGCAAAAGCACGCTTTAATTCTTGCACAAACTCTTGTGGGGCCTGATCCTCCCCACATTGCAAATTGTAGGCTGCCTTGCGAGCCTCTTGAGGATTTCTGTGCACAGAAAAATGTTTCAAGATGACCGCCCTGTATGTGGACCACCTTGAATGGTTTTGATCCTCCAGCCCTGCAAAGAAACTGGAGTATTCTGGTGAGAAGGTCCATTTGACGTACTGGATGCAGCTACTGCTGTCCTTCAAATGGAAAGTCTCCATCATTTGCTCATAGAGCTCCAAGTGTTCCCAAACAGAATACTTGGCGTTCTTATGATAAGGCGTGATGACACTACTTATTGCCTTTATTTGTTTCAATGGGTCCTTAAGCAAGGCCCTTTTTGCCTTATTGGCCTTTTTGGTTCGGTAACCCTGGTCCATTCATCCTCTGACTCAGAAGCACTGCTCCCAGAGGTGCCCGTCTGATCTTCCAGGTTTTCCCGGTTTCTGCAAGCCTGGGAATGGCTGGCAGAATGTGGGGACCTGGTCTCCTGTGTCCTGTAATGCTCAGAGGAGTCTTCAGATCCCTCCTTGCTGCCAGGATTTGATGGGTACCACCCCCACTGACCTAACTGGGCAGAGGTTTTCAGGATGCCCTTAATGGGCCTACTCTCCTGGGGTTCCCCACTAAATTGCACTGTGCTTGGGTGCCCATACCCGGATGCCCGCCCATCCATTCCTGGGAGGTACTAGCCTATGAGCCCCATACTTCAAGCTGGATAGTAATCTGCCATCCCCGTGGCCCTGGGCTCATGTGCGCGAGGGGACATGGGGGTGGCAGAGTCCAGGGACTGGGAGAGATGAAGGCCTCTGGTACTAGGGCTCCTGAGGTTATACTCAGGAGTTTCTCTTTCCCAGCGAACCTCATCTCTATCCGCCCCTGCTCCCTGTTGCAATGCAAGAGCCTGCGCTTTCAGTTCGTCAGTTAAGGCCTTACTAGACTCTATCAATCTCTCCTGCATCGCTACTTGTTGCTGGAGCCTATCATTGTGCTGGCAGAAAGCCTCATTCTCTCTCTGTGCCTCCTGATTGATCCTGGAGTACTGGGCCAGTCTTTGCTGCAGGAGGGTTACCTCCTGAGCTGTGTCCCTATTGGCCTGCTCCTTTCTTGCCAGAGCATCCTCCACCCTCCTGGTGTGCTCTAACAAGTTCTGGTGTTCTTTTTGGAGGTCACCCAGTCCCTGGAGGGCCAGGTGATTTTTTTCCATTTTCCTTTTTAAGTGGCAGACTTCCTGGCCTAAGGTATCCCTTTCCTGACTAAGACCCTGCATCTGTGCCGCCAGGTCATCCCTTTGCCTTTGGAAGGCACCAGCTTTCTGGCGCTCCTGGTCAAACTCTGCCTGGGTATCCAGGTCTTTCAAAATCAGTTTATTGCTCTCTGCCTTCTCCCTATCTAGGTGGCTTTGCAGGGTGACTACCTGCTCAGCACATGCTCTATTGAAGTCTAACTGTTGCTCCAGCTTTTTCTGGCTCTGCAGTAGGGAGTCCAAACCTTCTTGGTACTCCTTCTGCAAGGCCAGAAATCTGGTATCCTGGTCCGCCTTTTCCTGTTGCAGCACATCCATATCCTCCTTTATTTTAGTGATGTACTGTCTGCTGTCCTTTTCTGACTCCTGGCTCCTGAGCAGCCTCTGCTCAGAAGAGTCCAGATCATATTGGGCCTTCTCTAACACCATCTGTTGCCTATTTGCCAGATCTTGGCCTTCAGCACATTTGTCCTGCATGGCTCCCATATATAGGTACAAATATGCTGCTATCCTGGCAATCTTATTATGTTCATCTTTGCCTTTAGGGGCCATATATAGTTCACTCAGGGCCACATGTAGGGGACCCTGATCTCTCCATTTATCTGACCCTGTTTCAGTGACCTGTTGCGCGATTGCCTGCAACCAGACCGTTTGGTCCTGATGAGTCCACTCACCTCTCACAAATAGCTTATGTAAGAGGTGCTCCCTCGCTATTTTCATGTCTACCACGGTCGTCATTCTAGAGACTGATCTCCCTCCTGGCGCCTTAAGTTTGTATTTTATTTTGCAAGACAGACCGTCTCCTTAGGGCGTCCCTTTGAGGAGTGCTTTACAGTGTACCACAGCGTGGTGATCCGATCGGATATATGTATCCGTCAGTTAGCACACTGTAATAAGCTGCACAAGTGATAAATCTAATTCAGAATTCCCGGCTTCGAGCCCCCACTTTGTAAGCGATATTCAATCAACACTACACCTAAGTCAATGCCTAGTCTGGGATGCTGAGGAAAACCCTTATTGATGTATTTTTATGTCCAGTTCAGTACTCTGGATGACAACCCTTGTATAACACCCCCCTCTTAGAATCCCCCTGACCCCACTGAGCCAAGAAGTAGGTTTGTTTTGCACATTAAAAGGTTTATTTGAAAAACTGAACAATCTATATATATGTATATATCACACTTTTATAACAAACTAATATCTGATAGTACACTTAGACATATGATGTGGATCCACAATGGGTAATGTTACAGTGGTACACATGATTACTTAGGAGTAGTTTAGAGGATGAGGTATTTGAAAATGCTTGATGGTTTCAAGGAAATGCAAGGTGGAATAAAATGCAGTACAGAAATAATTTGTTATGATTTTAGCAAAAGGTAATATGATCACTTTTTCTTTTGACAATTCACTCCCTCCCTATGCGATACAAGAAATGGAAGGAGAGCACACAGTCTTCAAGAATCCCAACAAATCACACTTTATAATGCAATACACAGTTCTAGTTCCCCCAGCAAGCTTAGAGAAAACAGGTATGAGTTTTAAACACAGGCAAATTACTTTAATGTGGTTTGCAAGGAAGTGAAAACGTGCTAAAATTGCTTTTAATTCCCTCTAGAGGTTCAGGGTAGGTGATGGCTACTTTATATTAGTTCAGGCTCACTTTAGCAAGGCTCTATGAGTAACTAGTAGGTTAAACAAATTTTAGCAAAGGAAAGCAAGGAGCTGCTGACTTTTACAGGTGAAGAAATCAGGCCAAATCGCAAATCGCGGTAAAATTTGCGAGTGCGTGAATTGTGATTACGGCAAAAGTATAAGGAGTCGGTTTTAGGTTCGTTGGAAAGCCTAAAAATCTTAGCTTTTAAATGAAAGTTAAACCACGTTCCTAGGACAAACGGTTCCAGAGATATGGACGATTTAATAAAGGTAGTTTTTCGGATTTGAAATTTTAAAGCTCAGAATGACAGGTGACAGGTGACAGCTTGCAGCTTTAGAATGACAGATGACAGCTCGCAGCTGTAGAATGACGACATGATTTCTGGGAGGCAGTTCTACTTAGGTTAAAATAGTTTGGATTAGATTATTTTAACTAAGAGATTGGGTTCTGCACAGTTCTGGCGGATACTCACTCCTAATTTTGAAATGAATGGGCCTCGTCACGGATCTGGTCAACTGGACTGGACTTTGGGTGGTTCTGCTCACAGCGTCTGGGTCAGCTCTGATCTGCTGGTCTAGCCTCTCTGGATACAGCGGCCTATGGTTCTGGATACTGCTGTCACAGGGTTCTAGGCCAGAATTAAACAGCTCAGCTCGGCTATTTGAAGAGTTCAGTTGCAAAAGATTTTGAGGCCTGCTGACAATTACTTTTGCTTGCAGTGGGCCTTCTTGGTTCAAAGTTCTGTAGTCTCTGTTTAGCTTGGAAGTCTAAGTGTTGGATCTCTGGATGTGAAGTCGTCGGTCAGCACGCTCCGCAGCAAATGGAATTGAATGTCCCATCTGTCCTGCACTGTCTGCTTTTATGTGTTTAGAAAGTGGGTGGAGAGGCTAGCTTCACTAAGCCTGCCCCTCTCTTAATTTGATAGGTCAATAGATTCTTTGGTCCCTGATTTGGGAAGGGATAGTGTGTCAGAGTGACATCATTTTTATGACCTGCAGAAATGACACTCCCCTGGTCAATGTGCACACAAATCTATTTCTGATCCAAATACATATTTCCCAGGTACACAAATGGTTGACATTACATGTACATATTAAACATTGCTTCAGGTAGTCTCTGTTCCGACTCTGGCATTTCTAGGAACTTGCATTCAAAAATGGCAACTTATTTTCAATTTTAGTGGGTTTTGCAACATTGGTTTTTCATCAAAAATTATACAAAGGTACGCCCTCCTTCTCCACACATTACAGCTATTTACGAGGTTTCTAGCATAAACCCGGTGTCTGTAATATCAATAAATAGCGGGGTTTGGTCCTAGAACACCATAGAAATTGGAGTTTGTACTCAAATCTTGAGGGCATTTTTCATACTAAGAATTTCAAAGTTGTACATTCCTGTCATTTGGTTACAATAAGTTATCAATGTTTCTATAAAATATATATTTGCTGCAATTCAACTCCCCAAAGTGTTTGGGTCCGCCTCCAGAAGTCTGGGTGGGTCAGTGATCACATGTCTCTCCTTGCTGGCAGAGGGTTGTTGACAGGAAACACTCAAAATGAACATACCCCATTCAACTGAAAGGGGCTATTGTCTCTCTCCTCCAGGCTGAAGGGGAAACCCCCTCCCTCTCACTTCGAAGGGCCATCAGATATCCTGCCTCCTGTTGTGAGTCTCTGGGGTGTTAAAAGTTCTCAGCCTCTTGGCCTCTGGGAACAGCAGGTGGCTAAGATTTTCAATTAACCAACAGGCTTTGAAGTCCCTGCCCCTCTTGCATACAGTTTAATACATAATGCATAAATACAGTTTCCCTGTCAGAGTTTAGACTGCTAGCGCCACCTTGTGGAATTTGTCGGTACTGCATCCATTTAGGAGTTGTCTTGAATTTGCCAGGAGATTTTTGCTATTGTTCTGATAGGCATCCTGACATTAGAGTGGTTATGTGGAACCCCCCCCACAAGAAGGTTGAATCTTAGAGTGGTCTTGTGCCCATGATTTCAGCAACTTTTTGACATCAGTAAAACGGATTTTTGAACAAAGGTCTCCGGTATTAGCTATCTTGCAATGTTTGAACTTGACATTTGGAGCTTGCCCTCAAAGAAACAGAGGTGATTTAAAAGCGCTTTTGCTCTGACAGGTGCTGCTATTTTTCCATTGGCACCACCTTTCACCCCTGGCGCTTTTGGTATGTGCACAACTGCGCGGTTCTCCTGGACTCTGGGATGGAATGATGGGCGGCGACAGCTCATCCCCACATCTACCCAGTCTATTGATTCAGCATGGGTCAAAACCCTTCACAAGACACAGTGCATACAAAGATAACTAGGCTGTATCAGTGAATCAACACATTGTCACTGACATGTGTCATGCATACATGGCATTTACCAGTCACTCACACACTACTCAGACAGATGGACCTGTACACCATGCATGTCCATGACAGCAGCACCAATCTCTCACACCCCAAACATGTCCAAGTACAGTCACAGGCATGCATACATGTGTGCATTCTGCATTCTGCTCCGCATGATGCAATGTATCACATACACCATCCATGTGGGTCATGCCTGACTGGACTCACATGCAGCACCATCATGTCCCTGCACACACACATCCATAAATGACCCACATCACACATACAGGCAAGTAGCTAACTACCACCACACTGCAACATGCACTGTTTTGAAGGGCAATGCATGGGCACTTACCCCTCGATTCCAGACGGACCTGCATCCTGAGGATCTGGTGGTGAAGCACTGGGCGAATGCGCTCTAGGACCCTCATCTTCTGGGTGGTAAGGTGGACCCGCCGCCCCAATACATCCGCTGTGTCCAAGAGGTGCCGGGCCTTCTTGAGGGTCCTGGACTTGTAGTCCTCCCAGCACTTCTGGACATGTTTGATGTCGTGGGGTGCCACCCCCTCTGCATTGATGGCACCCACTATGTCCTTCATTGGCAGTGGAGCAGGCAGCCCTCTGCCTGTGTGCTGGGGGGGTGGCCACAGGTGCCTGATGGTGTTGTGTCGAACATGGCAACCCCCGAGGCAGGTGTGGGTGGGCAACTGTGTCCTGGGGCTGGGCTGTGGAGTGATGGAACACCAGTCGGGAGTCTTCTGTTCCAGCAGGGGTGGTCACAGCAACTGGACCCCTGCAGATGGCTGATGCGCAGGAACCAAATGGCAGGGCACTGTTGGCAGCAGGCAGGCAGGCAGGCAGCAGCAGATTGCTTGTAGGAGGCTCCCCAGGGCTCTGGGGGGCAGGAATATGGCCTTCTGGGCAGGAGGGTGGTCTTCCATGTGTTGTTACGTGGCCAGCTTGGTGCAGAGTGAATTGGCATGTGAAAAAACAGCACGTCAGCGTGTTATTTGAGGAAAGGGTCTTAGCGCGTAAGTGCGTAATTGATGTAACATGCGCAGGCATTTCCCTCGGTACGGGTGCATAGTGAATCTGCACGTGCAAAAACAGCACATCCACGTGTGACTGCGTGTAATTGGAGGAAAGGCCATTAGCGCATTAGCGCGTAAGTGACATGGCGCGCATGGGTGTTTCAGTGGGAAGGGATTAAACGTCTGTGTAGGCTGCCATTTCCTTTTACGTGCTTTTTGTGGAGAGCGAGCGGGTGATTCTTGTACTTCTTGTCGTTTCACACGCGATTACTTCACAACGGTTTCAGTGTGTACTCCTTGTTTAGCGAGACAGAGCTCAATTCTTCTTTTAGCAGGGGTGTTGCCTACGCGCCCACGGGCGTCTTGTTCACGTTATTTTTCCAGGCAGATGGTGAGTCATGCACGTATTTTTCTACGGTGGTTGCCCCCGTGTGTCGTGTACCCATTCAAAGGTCATTGTAGCCTGCATATTCCATGCATATGCTTATTTTTGTGTTTCTGGGTGCCACACCGTACTGCGGGTCCTTCATTCCACGCATGTGGGCTACCGAAAGGTCGCATGCATGTTAATTTTTTTTTGGGGGTGCATGACCCGTCACCTTCCCCCAGGGGTCACAGACAGCCTTGATAGAGCACAGGGGTACATATTCCATCTAGTACCCTGCCTCCTTCACCCCAATTGCCCAGGACAATTGTTTACTTTACCTCCCATTCGCACAAGAACATCAGTGCCATGGTTGGGAGGTGACCAAGTGCTAAGGGAGGCAAAGGTGGCCGAACTCCAAGAGGTGTCCAGGGTTAGGGACGTGGCCAGGATGAGCAGTGTGGCCAGGGTGGCCAAGGTGGCAATGGTGGGCAACATGGGCATGGTGGCCCAAGAGGCCAGAATGTCAAGGACCAATTAGGGACACCTATGCCCTCCCCCAATGGGTTGGGGAGATACAGCTGACACCATCCCAGCTCAGGCCCTGTTAACCTGGCCCAGATTGGTCACGGAACTGACACGCAATGACTCACAGGCGACTTCCGTGTCACGAAGTCAAAGCCACATGTGGTGGCGAAAGTTGCTGTCACCAGGCCACGTGGATCTGGGGCAGCAATGTCATCTGCTGCCCCGAGTAGCCAGGGTGAGGAGGCTGCAGGGGCAGCTGCAGCTGAATCCACCCTGGCTCTGAGTCACCCAGCCGGGACAGTGATGGTCCCAGACCATCACACCAAGGCAGTTGTGCCGCTTGGTCCTGGCAACAGCACCCAGCAGCCAATGCCTGCAGTGAGACCTTTGGTCATCGTGCCATTGCCTGCTTCCAGTGGTCAGTCCACCTGCGCTTCAGCTCCTACCGACAAGAGTGGCATAAGCCACTCATGGTCCGCACCACCGCTCAAGAGGAAGAAGCGTGCTCTTGTGGAACAGGCTTGGACCCCAGACATGGCTCTCCCCTCTGGCACGTCAAGGAAGCAGAGTTTCAATGATGTGGAACTAGACACACTCGTGGGCTGCGTGTCGGCACATGGCCGCAACATGCTGGTGACTGCAGGGTGCAAGACTACAACTGCTCAACGTGGGGCCCACTGGCAGTGCCTAGCGGGCCAGATTAGTTCCCTTGGATTCGTGAAGCGCAAAGCTGATGATTGTTCAAAGCAGTGGAATGACCTCAAACGCCAAGCAAAAAACAAGCTGGCTTCCAATTATGCCTCTACTCTGGTGACTGGCAGTGGGTCTCCACCAAAGGAGGATGAACTCACAGAACATGAGGCAATCACTGGAGGGTTCATCACAGAGGATCAGATCCAAGGTGTGGGAGTCCTACCAGATCTTGATGCAATGTCCGGTGAGTGGGCATGCTTGTGTGTCCAGACCATGTGTATGTTGCTTGGGTGATGTGTTCTGATTGAGTGCCAGGTCAGGCTGTGTAGTCATGACTGCTATATGTCACCCATATGGTGCCTCCAAACCATCCCCACCCTTGGGTTTGGGTTTCACAGTATCCCTACTGACCACTGAAAATACTTTGCACATAATGACTGCACTTGCCCTTCAACTGGCAGCATGCCACAACATTCTTAATACTGTTTTTCTTTTCATTCTGCCTGATTGATGGAATCATTTACATGATCAACACTCATTTTTGTGCTGTTCTGCCCCAAATTCACCATACTTCAGACATAGATTTCACCCCTCAATGCCCCACATTTGTTAACTTTTTATGGAAATGATTTCATCAATCAGGCTAATTGACTTTTGTGCACCTAAACATGCAGTGCACCAGATCACTTCGGAGCCCTGTTTGAATGTTCAACATGACAATAGACTTGTGGCATGTCCAAGTGACCTACCATTGATGTATCCATGTGCCTCCCATCACTGTATTAGTAAACACTGGCGTTGTTCCAGTGTGTGACACATGTGTGTTTTGTCACACTCTTTTGCATTTTCTATTTCATGATGTGCGTCTCACATGGACGGGGGACAGTACTTATTTACTACCATCTGGGTGCCCTTGTCATTTCTGCCATGGCTATGCTACGTGCCATCTGTGTGCTGGCATGTGTCATGTTTGTGGATTGTTCATGCCACTCACAGGCTAATGTGTGATGCAGGTGCTATGCACCATGCAGCACATGTGTTGATTTTCCATTTTGGAGTCCTCAGTGTCTGCTTTTAGGGTCCCCTTCCACTTCAATGCCACTGCATGCATGCCAGAGTTGGTGTCATGAGTGACATGTCTCATTAATGTATGCGATGTGTAGATTGTGATGCCTATGTTTGTCGGCTATGCTGTTCATGCCTGTCTTCATTACTTTTGTTTTATTTTTGTGCAGGTGATGAGGTACTAGATGCTGTTGAGGAGGAGAGGGCTCATGGGCAGGAGTACTCAGAGAACCAACCAGGCACCAGTGGAGGATGTGTGGTGGTGGTGCAGGAAAATCCATTAGTCCCACAGACCATCCTGTCCATTGATGTCTCTGGGTACACCTCCGATGACCTCTATGGCTCAGGTGCTGAATCAGACATTGAGACAAATGTCCCGCTGGTGAGTGTTTCTGGCAGGGATGCTGTGCTGTCCAACGCACCTGCCCTGGGGGTGGACCCCTCAATGGCCCATTCAGTGTTGGAATGTCTGCTTGTGGCGGTCACAGATGCAGGGTCACACTCCACTATATTTGCTCCTATTCCTGGGCCAGCAGATCAAAGGAGGAATGCAGTCCTGCAGCCTCAGGCAGTGCCAGCACAGCAAGGTGCACATCACCTTGGCCCAAACAGGTGTGGTGTCTGCCAACGCGGTGGCCATGCGCCACCGGGCAATACTGTGTGGGAGAACCCCATATATACTATTGCAACACAACAGGGGGCATCGTGTGAGATGATGGCTCAGGCCGTGGATAGGGTGGCCACTTCCATTCCCCCCCAGAAAGGCAGGTGGAGCTCCAGCAGCAGGCACCGGAGTCCACGTGCTGCTCACACAGGGAGGTCATGTTGGCAGCCAGCAGGCACTGATGGGCTGAACTGGAGACTCTGCGCACAGCCATATCTGCAGAGTCTCGGGCCTACAGAGATGCCCTGAGGGTAGAACACAGGTCCCTCAGAGATACTCTGGGTGCACTTGAGGTGTCCCAGAGTACAAGGTCAGAACAGCAGCTGGAGCAGCTAACAAGCACAATCTCAGCTGAGCTCCAGGCAACCCGTGTGGAGTTCCAGGCATCACCTGAGGCCTTTCAGGCAGAAGTCTGTGCTACCCGTGAGGTGCTGCGTGGGGATCTCCGGACCATCATCCTGCAGAACCAAACCTTTCAGACCAGCATGCTTGCTGTCATGGAGGAGTATGCCAGGACTTTGCGTGGTCTGCCTCCCATGCCATGCACACCTTCTAATGTAGCACCAGAGGGTAACGACAGCGACGGCAGTTCTCCCACTATGAGCCCACTCATATGAGCCCATGGAGGGTTTCTTATTTTCTCAACATCCACGCATGTGGGTGTTGGGGTGCACCCTGTACCTCCTCCCTCCTGGGTGGTCCCTCCCGCCCCCTTGTCGACCCATGGCCCTTTTTGATTTTTGATTTTAAATTTTTCTTTTTTTTTTCCTTTTCATTTTTCTTTTTTCCTTTTCATTTTTCCTTTTCTATTGTAATTTGTACATTTTCATTAGTAATTTTCATTTTCATTGGGATTTTTTTATTTTCATTTTCATTTTTCATTTTAAATTGTTTTATTTTTTTCCTTTTTTGTTGAAAATTCTTTTGCTTCTATTGTACATTCATGTTAAAGTGTGTTGCTTTGTGTGGCAACCGTAGGAATCCATTGTGTGTCCGGCAGGGCCCATGCAGGCTTGTCCTGTGTTTGTGTTAGCAGCTGGAGGTCCTGACACATATGCCACTCCTGCTTCCCCTTTCCGTGGGCCCACAAGGGTGTCACCGTGTGACAGTAACTTACACAGAGGCATTGGGCTTCCATCAGTTGTGTGGCCAGTCTGTAGTCCAAACAGCGTATACACCCCTAGTGGGGATTGCTGATGATTTCTCCACTTCATGGTTGATTTGTATAGTGTATGACATACTGCCCATTATGCATATTTGCATGTAGCTTCTTCATGTGTTAACTTGCCTGTGTCCATTGCAGATGCAGTTCATGCTGTATGCAGTAACCTGCCACATTTACCTAGCAAGAACACACTGAAGATCGAAGGGGTCGATGTGCTGCCTTTGTCAGGTTGTAACACTTGCACTATTGTCATTGGTTACTGTCATACATTGCCACTGTTTCGTCCTGTATTCATGTTTTTTCTTGCTGGTAAATATTTGTTCATTTGTGCTTTTTATTTTTCATAGGTGAGAGGGAATTGTCTCTGCTGTTTCAATTTGTGACAGTGCACTTTGTGAGACTTGTGTGACGTGCTGTGCATTCATTTGGTTGCTTTGACATTACATGCCATGCCATGTTGTAATAGCCAGCTCAGATGGGGTTTGGGAGGGGTTATGTAAAATTTGCCACAAGCTGGATACAGGCTGCCTCACCACGTGCTATTTCCCCTCCCATGTGCAGAGGCTGTGCATGTGGTTGGGGATGTGGGGGCACTATCATGTCCACCGGCACGCCCCGCTGGGTTGCAACATTGTGCAGGACACATGCTGCCACTATGATCCTGCGCACTACTGGGGGCGCATATAGCAGCTGCCCACCAGAGCAGTCAAGGTAGTGGAAATGTGACTTCAGCACTCCGAATGTGCACTCCACTATGCCGCAGGTTGCAATAGGGGCTGCGTTGTATCTTACCTCAGGTGGTGTGGTGGGGTTCCATATTGGCGTCATCATGTAGGTGCTCAGAGGGAAGGCACTGTCCCCTGGGGAGGTGATAATGGTTGTCATTAGTTGGGTTTTGCCATTTGTCAGTGTCTGATATGCATGCATGTGTGGAGGCTTTTGTACTCACCAATGAGCCATGTGTCGCCATGCGCTGGGAGGCCAGGTCCCGGTTTAGGGGTGACATTCTGAATATGAAACTATCATGACTGGACCCTGGATAGTTGGCATATACAGAGGTGATGATTCCCTTGGCATCACATACAACCTGCACGTTGTTGGAATTCCAGTCCTTGCGGTTTCGAAAGATGTGCTCAGTGGCCCTAGGAGGACGTAGAGCCACATGGGTGCAATCAATGGCACCTAGCACTTTGGGGAAGTGTGCCACCCCGTAAAAGTCCTGGACCATGGCCTGCCTTTCTGCAGGTGTTCTGGGCATGTATATGTGCCTGCGGACTGAGGGGTGTGCAGTCATGATCACCAACACCTGGTGTAGGCAGCGTGACTGTGTGGCCTGTGAGACGCCCCCAACTATGGCACTTGTCTGCTGAAATGACCCAGTAGCCAAGAAATGGAGTACATTGAGCACCTTTTCCAAGTGGCTCAGTGCTTGGGAGCACAGGGTGGGTGATGGGAGGTCATTCTCCCACTCAGCAACCAGTTCTAGGATGATATGGGGTGGAAACCTGTACCTGCCATAGACCTGGTCATTAGGCATCCCAAAAAGGCTGGTCCTGGGTTAAAAAAATGTGGAACCTGGCTATCCTCCTCCTCCTGTGGTGTCCCACGGCCACTGCTGTGAGGAACGGTATATTCATTGTAGCGTTTGACCTTGTTTGTTGTTTGCGCACACTTTTATTATGCGCTGGGACGCTTACGTCTGCTTCCGGCTGGCATTCTGGATTAGCGCATCTTTTGCAAGGATTTGGCAGCAGTACTTCCCCCATAACGCCCATAATTTCACGTGTTGTTCCCCATTCTGCGTGTTCTGTCCCCTTTATCGGTGTGTGCGCTGACCTGTGTGCGCCTTCGCTGGCCGTCTTGCGCACACACTTCGGGATGTCGCTATGACATATGCACTACACAAGGATTCAGCACACATCTCAGGTAAGCCACGCGCAGCTTATTCCATGAATCGACTAACCGCTGCGTGCGCAGCTTTCGCTGCGATTTTCACGCTTGTGCTCCCCTTTTCAGTGCACATTAATTCCATAAATTACCCTGACAGAGTTCTAGTCAATTATCCCTATAAGTGGGTGGTGAACCTCGGAAGTGTAACTTCCGATTCGACAACTTAGAAAACTGTAATTGCACAGCTACACAGCCACGTGACTTGGGACTGGAAGAGGATGCACTATAACAGGTGTAGACGGAAATTACACATTATATTTCACATTCTTAAGTCGTGCTAAACCATTATTGCTTAGAATCACTAATGAACATCTACTTCCGAATGAATGCAAGGTAATAGGCAAAAGTGTTCTGGCTGTGGCTGACAGCGATACAGCCAATAGCACTTATGGAGCACTTGCTAGGATGCTCACGTGCCGGACTTTTGTAGTGCCTGCTGGGAAGGTAGGCAGAGCAAGGTAAGTTTATCTAAAAGTAGGAAAAATAATAAGAATTAGGAACTGGTAAGGTAAATCTTAGTTCAGTATAGTAACTCTAAGCAGTCTTTGCTTCATGAGTCCAGGTTGAAGCCAAAAAGAGCCAAAGACAGGCTTACCAAGTCCAATGGATCCGGGAGCAGCGAGACTCCAACATAGCCAACAGCACTTATGGAGCACTTGCTATGATGCACGTGCGCAGGATGTGTATGTGTCCGACTTTTGTAGTGCAAGGTAAGTTTACCAAGTCAAATGGATCTGGGAGAAGAGAGACTCCAACGTAGCCAACAGCACTTACGGAGCACTTGCTAGGATATAGCTTCCCGTAACTTAAAGAGAGGCTTTAGCAGTCTGTATACTTGCACCTACCATGTCCTGTGTATGCAGGCCTGATCTAGTTCACCGTAACATGAGTCGTGGCTTTACCAGTCTGTATATCTGCATCTACCAGGTCCTATGCATGCACGCCTGACGTAGCTCCCCGTAACATGAGGAGTGGCTTTACCAGTCTGTATATTTGCATCTACCATGTCCTATATATGCACACCTGATGTAGCTCCCTGTAGCACGAGGAGAGGCTCCACCAGTCTGTATATTGCATTTTCATTGTCTTGTATCAAACACTTACTGTAACTAGCGCCCAGATGCCTCAGGGCTTTGAACACTGAAATAAATGCAAAAATAAATATATAAATAACCTGCTTCAATGCCCCTTCTATGGGCAATAGGTGAGGATGCCATGGGAACAGTGTGAAGAATTTACTTCTGCCCTGCAGTAGTACAAATATGAGCAGAGGGTAAAGCGCCTATTCAGGCCTCATACTTCTAGAAACCAAGAGCCAACACAACCATAAAGGTAAAACAGGCACAGTTAAGAGATATCCCTCCTTTGCCTTTCGTAGTAATGTGCGCTGAGACAAGGCTACTCTCGAGGGGTGTGAATGTGATTCAGTAGCAAAACCAAACAATGATGTATAAATAAATGAATTTCCAATCAAGGCTGTACAATAATATATACTCTGATGAAACACAAAATGTACAATAATAACTTACTAGAAAACAGTGCAAAAACCCACCTCTGTATAAAAAAAGCAGTATTTGCAAATATAGAAAAGATGCAGCACTCTGGGTAATGAGGCAGGTGAGAAAAGGCAATAAAATACCATAATAGTCACTCAATTGATGCCTTGTTGGCTTATACTAAACAAAATAACCTTCAAATTAACATTTCAAAGAAAAATGTTGTAGTCATTCGAGGTAGATCTAGAAGGAGACCATCTTACACATGGATGATTTGCCGTAATCCCCTTGACGTGGATGAAACCTATATGTATCTCGGGGTTGTGTCCTGAACGTGATTTTGATGGTGCTATTGTCAGTCCCTGTTCTGAGGAATTGGCTGGTAATTAAAAAGTTAATTGGCAATAAGGGAGGACACAACATAGAGGGTCTCATCAACATCTACAGGGTGAGCATAGTTCCAGGAATACTATATGGACTTACAGTGCTCCCAGAATCTGAAATCAGGTGGTTTGAAAAATGTATTACGATCAATTTTATCAGTTCCAGTGGAAGAACTAAGTTTAGAACTTGGTTTATGCTGTTTGAGATTCCCTCTGGTTACAATCACGTTGTACATTTTTTCTCTCTTTATATCATCCCGAATTGGCATCTGATTCGCTACTAGGACTCATTGAGAAACAATATCATTGCGAACAAGCCAACCTTCTACTCTATGAACTATGGGATACTGTCACAAAACACCTTAGTAACACAGGACTAACGACGGCCCATCTGACTACACTCGCTAATGCACTGATCACTTTAAAGGGGAAAACAATGGGTTGGGATGCAAAGAAAAGTCTCTAAATACTGATAGAAGCATTACAAAACGTATAACACCCAATGTTTTAGACTTAACTTACAATACAGCTATCACACGATGATATGCAGTGGTCAATTGAGAAAATGTATGACCCCCATGCGTTATAATATTCTTCCCACTTTCGAATTCCTTGGTAGCGGGACTGGAATTTTATATGACAATAGAAAGTGCTGTTTTTGTAAATCAAGCGTTGAAACTGTTTGCCACATCCTTACCTCTTGTCCTCATTTGAATGGTGTGTACCTGAAGGGTCATTCCACGCTTCCTCCATCCATTTATTAAGACCAATACATTTTTGAGTGGCCTTGACGGAGAAGAAAGTACTGTCCTCTACTCAATATAATATAAAATATCAAACATGTTTGTTGACCTGGCGTGGGGATAGCTATGTTGTATCTATGTGTACACTTTAATGAAAAATTCGCGACATTTTAACATCTGAAATATTTATTGATTATGAATTGGTGTTTTATGAAGCAACTTTTATTATCATATAATATGGTATAATTGCATGACACATGTGCTTGTCTTTTTTTATGTCAAGTCATGTTTATTGAATCAGATTTCTCCATTAACATTAAAAACTAACAATATAAAACAAATGGAGAAAACACCAAATACAATCATAAGGAGTCAATAAAACAACCGATAATATACCCAATAAAATCAGTCAACCATTAGCCCCGATTCTAAAAAAGCAACCCACCCACCCCACCTACTATATACATAACATCACACAACCTTTATCTAAAACTAACTCTGGGTGAGCCTATGATACCGAGGTAAACATGCATGATTCTAGCATGGGTCATCATAGCACCTTTGACATAATCACACAAATCATAAATACAAAGAACCTCATTTAAATTCAGAATAAGACACAGAGCCTCCCCACAGTGCTGACTTTTGTTGCTAATAAAATGTGGTTTTACCAACTTCTTACGTAAGTACATTAAACACTTACAAATCAACAGGAAATGACATAAGTCCTCCTGAGCGGCCATGTTACAGAAATAAATAGTTGTCGATGCTTCTGACCCCCATTCAATACGATCCTTTAGGGGCAATATATTCAAACGTATCATTAAGACTGTCCTACTTTCCCTCCTCTCAAGACGTCACATCTCAGCGTGGTAAACAGTCTCAAAGAATTCAGACTACATACAGTTTTCCAGTCCTCTTCTCAGTCAACACAAAGTACTGTGTGTCTCAGTTTAGCTTTCCGGGCACTAAAATAAATTGCAACAGCATATTAGCCAGCCCCCACCTCTGAAACAACGTATAACCTTCCGAATACCACCTAAACCCCCTACAAAAGCATGCCCTTGCAAATCTGCTAAGTGTGAGGCAAAATTATGGTTCACAAATTCCCCCATAAAAATGTTCATAAAAAGGGTACCAAATTTTAACCTTGCCTAGGTTTCCAATGTGTACATTCCAAGTTCAAGTCTCAGTGTACTGTTTGGTGTTCCTGGCTGGAGACCAAGTAGTTTTTTTCAGGATTTTATTATGTAAAGT
The DNA here is from genome assembly GCF_040938575.1 of Ambystoma mexicanum. Lineage (NCBI taxonomy): Eukaryota > Metazoa > Chordata > Amphibia > Caudata > Ambystomatidae > Ambystoma > Ambystoma mexicanum. The sequence continues at coordinate 1,521,347,272 of NC_090937.1, read as the reverse complement.
AAAATAGTCCCAACCTTGATTTTGTATAACTCTAGGCATTTCTGCAAAATACAACCCCCAAATCTATAATAGAACCTTAAATGTCCCCCCAGCCTTATCATTGCTTTCTTAAATAACATATCCAGATGTTTTGACCACTTGCCATTTTTATTTCAAACAAAACACACAAATAACAAAAGGAATCCACCACCTCAACCTTTGTACCTTCTAAGGCCCAAAGGTAAGTATTTTTCTTTCCCCCACTCCCAAAAACCATAATTTTATTTTTTTCTCATTCAATTTCAAAGTATTACTGTTGAATTATTTTTCTGCATATGTTAAACTTTGTTGCAGACCCCCAGGTGTGAGGATAATTAAAACTGCATCATCTGCATATAATAATGAAGCAAAAGGCACTTTTCCTACGGCCATAGGAATGACTTTAGGCCCAAGTGCCATCGGGTTAAAAACATCTAAAAGTACTATGAATAGAAGGGGGACGAGCAAACAACCTTGCTCTACCCTATGATTTGTCATGAAGTCTGTCGAGCAGCTCCCCGTTTTCCTACCCTGGAACACCACATAAGTGTTCGTACAGCAAAATATCATTTGCCACAAACCGCTGGGTACCATCACGTCCTTCAACTTTTTCAAAACACATTCCCTATCCACAGAGTCAAAGCCCTTTCCGGGGTCAAAAAATGCTACATATAATCACCCACCTCTGACCGTACAGAGGTCTCGATTAATAAATTTAAGATAATACAATGGTTCATCATTGAGAAACCTTCCCTAAACCCTGCCAGCGAGGGTTGAAGAATATTTTTTTGGAATCTGCCCATTCCCCCAGTCTATTTTTCAGACATTTGCAAATAATCTTACTAGATATGTCTAATAGGGAGATGGGACGGTAACAATGTTGATCATTCACGGATCCAAGGTATGTTTACCTAACAGTAGGAAATAATAGCATAAAAAAGTTAAGCAAAGACGGGAGCCCATACGTTTTGACCCCATTTTAAATAGTCTGATCTAAATCCATCGGGCCGGACAATTTTCCAGATGGTAAAGCCTTCACACAGGCCACACTCTCTTCCAGGGAGAAAGCTAGATTTTCTGATCTGCCTTATGCCAAAGAGACCTTATGCCCCTGCTTGGGATCATACATATTATTGGTGAAATGTAATTTCCTCTGTTCTAACGAAATTGAACCCCTATCAACAAACCTCCAAAATTGCTTATAGTCATTTGAGGACCCCGCCTTGCCCATCTGCTCCCACTGTCTCATGACAGCATTTTCTGTTTTCATCTCAGCAGTTATTTATAGTCCCTCTTAAAAGCAAGCTTAAAGCACAAGGCTCAATGCTCAAATCTCAACAAATCTAAAAAAAATAAAAAAAAAAAAATAACGCACTACATCTGTAGAACCGTGCAATTAGCTACATACATATTGGTTCATCTGTGCTCAGGTGAGCCATCCCTCACACTGCACAACGTGTTTGCACAACACCCGGTCCACTATTACACCTGCTACACACCTATTACACACCTTAGAGCAGGAAAATAAATAAGATGCAGGGATATGGATTGGTTTTTCATAGTGTATCCACTGAAGCACAAAGGCGTTGCTCTGCCTCACCCAAGCGGCACATCCCCGAGTATCACGGCAGATCAAGACGGATCAAATCAAGTAAGGCAGGTCGGGCCGCATTGGGTCAGGTCAACAAGTCAGCAGGTCGATTTTACAGTGCTTAGTCCTTGCTCAACTCTCACTCAGACCTCGCTCAGACCCCCCCCCTTCATTAACCTCATACGGGCAGCGTTTTTTGCTCCTGCTCATGCTTGTGCAACACACCGGGTTTCCTTCAAGCTAGAGGAAAGGACCTATATATATATATATATATATTCAGTGAAAAAACTTTGTTAAAGGGACGTTATGGTTAAGTTGCGCTACTAAAAACCTATGAAATTCAGTGAAAAAATGTTGTCAAAGGAATGTTATGGTTCCAAGTAACAAAGTTTTTTCACTGAATTTCATAGGGTTTTAGTAGCGCAACTTAACCATAACGTCCCTTTAACAACGTTTTTTCATTGAATTTCATAGGTTTTTATTAGTGCAACTTAACCATAATGTCCCTGTAACATTTTTTTTTTACTAAATTTTAAAGGTTTTTATTAGTACAACGTGACCATAACATCCTTTTCAATAGATGAAGACCACTAACATCTTATGTCCTCAAAGTGGGAATGCCGGGTGGTAAAAAAAACAAAAAGATTTTCCTTCCTACGCTGGGACGCCTGCGGCGTCTCGGTGTAGGAAGGAAAATCTTTTACCAAGATGGCCACCATGGAAAGGGAAGGCGGGTATATAAAGAACACAACAGCGCATGAGCGGGTTTGGGGGGGCACAGGGGAGACACATGGGCATGAGCAGGGGGTGAGAGGGAACAGGGTACAAACGGGGCATGAGCAGGGGGTCGGGGGGAAAAGGAAGGAAACACAGGGCATGAGCGGTGGTGGGGGGAACACGAGAGAGACACGGGGCATGAGCAGCGGGTGGGGAGGAACATGAGCGAGACACGGGTATGAGCAGGGGGTGGGGAGGAACACGAGGGAGACACAGGGCATGAGCGGGGGGGTACAGGGCACATACGGGACATGAGTGGGGGTGGGGAGGAATGAAGAGAGACAAGGGGCATGAGCGGGGGGTGGGGGGAACACAAGGGAGACACAGAGCATGAGCGGGGGGTGGGGTCAACAGGAGAGAGACACGGGGCATGAGCGGGGTGTGGGGAGAACAGGAGACAGACATGGGGCATGAGCGGGGGGGTGGGGAGAACAGGAGACAGACACAGGGCATGAGCGGCGGATGGGGGAACAGGAGACAGACACGGGGAATGAGCGGGGGGTGGGGGCAACAGGAAAAAGACACGGGGCATGAGCGGGGGGCAACAGGAGAGAGACACGGGCATGAGCGTGGAGTGGGGGAATGCAGGAGACAGACACGGGGCATGGGTGGGAGCAAGAGGAGACAGACATGGGGCATGAGCGGGGGGTGAGGGGCAACAGGAGACAGACACGGGGCATGAGCGTGGGGTGAGGGGCAACAGGAGACAGACACGGGGCATGAGCGGGGGTGGGGGGCAACAGGAGAGACACGGGCATGAGCGGGGGGTGGGGGGAACAACAGACACGGGCATGAGCGGGGGGTGGGGGGAACAACAGACACGGGCATGAGCGGGGGGTGGGGAAAACAGATACGGGGCATGAGCGGGGCGGTGGGGGGCAACAGGAGACAGACACGGGGCATGAGCGGGGGGTGGGAGGAACAGGAAAAAGACACGGGGCATGAGTGTGTGGGGGGAACAGGAGACAGACACGGGGCATGAGTGGGTGGGGGGAACAGGAGATAGACACGGGGCATGAGTGGGGGGTGGGGGGAACAGGACACAGACATGGGGCATGAGCGGGGTGTGGAGAGAACAGGAGACAGACACGGGGCATGAGCGGGGGAAGAGAAGACAGACATGGGGCATGAGCGGGGGGTGGGGGAAGGGGAGAAAGACACACGGGGCATGAGCGGGGGGTGGGGGGAGGGAGAGAGACACGGGGCATGAGCGGGGGGTGGGCGGGAGGGAGAGAGACACACGGGGCATGTGCGGGGGGTGGGCGGGAGGGAGAGAGACACACGGGGCATCAGCGGGGGTGGGGGTAAGGGGAGAGAGACACACGCGGCATGAGCGGGGGGTGGGGGGGAGGGAGAGATACACGCGGCATGAGCGGGGGGTGGGGGGGAGGGAGAGAGACACACAGGGCATGAGCGGGGGGTGGGCGGGTGGCTGAAAGACACGGGCAAGAGCGGGGGTGGGCGGGAGGGAGAAAGACACGGGGCAAGAGCGGGTGTGGGCGGGAGGGACCAAGACACGGGCCAAGAGCGGGGGTGGGCGGGAGGGAGAAAGAGCGGGGGTGGGCGGGAGGCAGAAAGACACGGGACAAGAGCAGGGGTGGGTCGGGAGGGGGCAAGACAGGGGGCAAGAGCGGGGGTGGGAGGGAGGGAGAAAGACACGGGACAAGAGCGGGGGTGGGCGGGAGGGGGAAAGACACTGGGCAAGAGCGGGGGTGGGAAAGACACGGGGCAAGAGCAGGGGTGGGCGGGAGGGGGAAAGAGACACGGGGCAAGAGCGGGGGTGGGCGGGAGGGGGAAAGAGTCACGTGGCAAGAGCGGGGGTGGGCGGGAGGGGGAAAGAGACACGGGGCAAAAGCGGGGGTGGGCGGGAGGGGGAAAGAGACACGGGGCAAGAGCGGGGGTGGGCGGGAGGGGGAAAGAGACACGGGGTAAGAGCGGGGGTGGGCGGGAGGGGGAAAGAGACATGGGGCAAGAGCGGGGGTGGGCGGGAGGGGGAAAGAGACACAGGGCAAGAGCGGGGGTGGGCGGGAGGGGGAAAGACACTGGGCAAGAGCGGGGGTGGGCGGGAGGGGGAAAGACACACGGGGCAAGAGCGGGGGTGGGCAGGAGGGGGAAAGAGACACGGGCCAAGATCGTTGGTGGGCGGGAGGGTGAAAGAGACACGGGGCAAGAGCGGGGGTGGGCGGGAGGGGGAAAGACACAGGGCAAGAGCGGGGGTGGGTGGGAGCGAGAAAGACACGGGGCAAGAGCGGGGGTGGGCGGGAGGGGGAAAGAGACACAGGGCAAGAGTGGGGGTGGGCGGGAGGGGGAAAGACACACGGGGCAAGAGCGGGGGTAGGCGGGAGGGGGAAAGACACACGGGGCAAGAGCGGGGGTGGGCGGGAGGGGGAAAGACACACAGGGCAAGAGCGGGGGTGGGCGGGAGGGGGAAAGACACACAGGGCAAGAGCGGGGGTGGGCGGGAGGGGGAAAGACACACAGGGCAAGAGCGGGGGTGGGCGGGAGGGGGAGAGACACACGGGGCATGAGCGGGGGGTGGGCGGGAGGGGGAGAGACACACGGGGCATGGGTGGGGGGAGGGAGAGACACAGGGGGCATGAGTGGGGGGTGGGGGGAAGGAGAGAGAGACATATGGGGCATGAGCCGTGGGTGGGGGGGAGGGGGAGAGACACACGGGGCATGAGCGGGGGTGGGGGGAGGGAGAGAGACACACGGGACATGAGTGGGGGTGGGCAGCGGGTGGGGAGAGACACACGGACATGAGTGGGGGTGGGCGGGAGGGGGAGAGACACACGGGGCATGAGTGGGGGTGGGCGGTGGGCGGGGGGGGACACACGGACATGAGCGGGGGTGGGGAGAGACACACGGACATGAGCGGGGGTGGGCGGCAGGTGGTGAGAGACATACGGACATGAGCGGGGGGTGGGCGGCGGGTGGGGAGAGACACACGGACATGAGCGGGCGGCGGGTGGGGAGAAACACAGACATGAGCAGCGGGTGGTAGAGACACACGGGGGTGGGAGAGACACACGGGGCAAGAGCAGGGGGTGGGTGTTTGGGAGAAAGACACACGGACATGAGCGGGGGGTGGGCGGGAGATAGAAAGACACACGGACATGAGCTGGGGTAGGCAGGAGGGAGAAAGACACACGGACATGAGCCGGCGGTGGGCGGGAGGGAGAAAGACACACGGACATGAGCGGGGGGTGGGAGGAACAGGAGACATACACGGGCATGAGCGGGGGTGCGGGACTTACTGTGCAGGCGGGATACAAAGCCTCTAATGCGAGGAACAAAGATGGCGGGCGTCACTGAAGCCAGACGCACTGCACGCTTTCACGCATCCAATGAGAGAGCACGTCAGATGTCCGCGGATATCACACAAGCTGCTTGCCCAATCACCGTCCTGTCCGCGGAGCGAACAGGGAAGTGTGTCCACGAAGCGAACACAGATATCACTAATTTTTTTCACTTACATTTTTGTCATTTTTTAAAAAACTACTGCTAATTTGGTGTAAATCCGTCCAGCGGTTTGGGCTGTAGGCGTGAGCAAAGTTTTTTCCCATTATGTCTATGGGAAAAAAAAAAAGTTTTGGGACCCCCCTATAACTTTGCCCCCCCTGGACGAAACCGGAAATGCCTTTCTATTTTGGAATGTAAGGGTTGCTTTGGAGAAGGTTATGTGAAGATTTTAGGAGTAAAGTAAGAAGTATAAACAAGAAAAAAATATAAAATAACAGGTGTCTGTCAAGCATCTGTTAAAAAAAAAAAACGGCTCTTTTCAGAGCCAACTTCAAAGGGGAAATGGGCACACTATTTAAATTTACATTCACCATGCTCAGATTTTCGATGTGTTTGCGGACATGGTAGACATGAAAATCACTACGAGGGGGTTAGTATGTTGTATTTTATATGTCAGGGATATTATGGTTAAGTTGCGCTACTAAAAACCTATGAAATTCAGTAAAAAAACTTTGTTAAAGGGACGTTATGGTTAAGTTGCGCTACTAAAAACCTATGAAATTCCGTGATAAAACTTTGTTAAAGGGACGTTATGGTTCCAAGTAAAACCAAAAAACCCTTGAAATTCGCCAGTTATGGTAACATAAGCAACCATAACTCGCGCCACATAACTGATGACATCACATGGCTGGCTCTCCCTTTTTATCCTTTACTGACATATCGAAGCCACATAGTTTTCTTCAGTAACAGTCAGGAAGTAAAAATTGAAAAGGTACTATATTTGTAGACTTGTGGTCCTGTCACATCATATGAAACATGTACATAGCGGAAGATACAGGCTTGAAAGAGAGCAATCCTTTCTGTGCATGAAGATAATCATTATGGTTATCAGCACTTTGTCATAGTTGAACAAGTTACTTTCTTACCTGGTAACGTTCTTTCGATGGGATGGTCCGACGACGTATTCCATATCTATGACATGTAATCACCACAGCTGTGCTGCTTCAGAAACTTTTTTCGGCGTCTGCGTCCTGCGTCGATGACGTCGATGCGCCGTCGTCGAGGACCTCCTCCGACGTCCGACGTCATCCGATGTGATAAGTAGGACGCACGACGCCCGTAGCCTCAGTTGTAGTTTTTTCCCCCAGAACGTGTGACATAAGTCAACTGCCAGTCAGACACAAAGCCTTGCGGATCGTAAGCTGCAATCGCAAAAGAAATTCTGCAGCGGGGAAGGCAGGGCGGGAGCGATATGGAATACGTCGTCGGACCATCCCATCAAAAGAACGTTACCAGGTAAGAAAGTAACTTGTTCTTCGAGGGGATTGGGTCCTCTGACGTATTCCATATCTATGACAGACTCCCAAAGCAGTACCAGAGCAAGGAGGAGGGAAAGAATTTAGAATTAAAATTTAGAATAGCCAATCAAATAGCAGAGCAAAGGACCGCCTTGCCAAAGGCCAGATCCTGCCCTCGGATGGAATCGAGGGAATAGTGACGCACAAATGTATGTACTGAAGCCCAGGTGGCTGCATCACAGATGTTGCGAATAGGAACACCCCTCTGCAGTGCAGTAGATGCAGCCACACCAATGGTAGAATGGGCCCGCAAGCCAGCCGGTGGGTCCTTACCCGCCAAACGGTAACACTCCGAGATGGCTAAAATAATCCAGCGAGACAAAGTCTGTTTCGTCACAGCTTGCCCCAAACGCTTCCCAGCATAACCAATAAAGAGTTGATCGTCCACTCTGACCCGGGACATGCGTGAAACATAAAAGCTTAAAGCTCTCCTAGGATCAAGCCTATGGAGCCTCTCCTCTTCCTTACCAGGATGCAGAGGAGGATAGAATGCCGGAAGAACAACCTTCTGGGCCAAATGAAATTCCGACACTACCTTCGGAAGAAAAGAAGGACGAACACGAAGGACAACCCTGTCCTTGTGAAATACAGTGAAGGGAGGCTTAACTGAAAGTGCCTGTAACTCACTCACTCTGCGAGCGGAAGTAACCGCAACTAAAAACACAGTTTTCAGAGTTAACAGCCTCAAAGGGCAAGAATGTAAAGGCTCAAACGGAGCACCCATAAGAAACCTAAGAACAAGGTTTAAATCCCAACCAGGCACCAGGAAAGGTGACGGAGGGAACACATTAGTGAGCCCTTTCAGAAACTGTGAAATTAAAGGGATTTTAAAGTAAGAACACTCTACAGACGAGCGCTTAAAGATTGACAGCGCCGCCAGGTAACCTTTAATGGTACCCACTTGCAAGCCCCTGTGGGCCAAAGAAAGTAAAAAGGACAGAACGATGGGGATGTCACATGCAAAAGGATCCACATTCTGAACTCTGCACCAGTCGCAGAACTTACGCCAATGGCAACGGTACAGAGACTTTGTTGCTGGCCTTCGGGCCGAAAGCAACACCTCCATCACGTCTTCAGGGAGGTCCCAATCCTTATACCTCAACCTCTCAGAAGCCAAGCGTGAAGGTTGACGGATCTGACCTCTGGATGGAGAACCTGACCCCCCTCCCGTGAGAGCAGATCGTCTCGGTAGGGAAGACGACGTGGAGGGCAGATGGACAAGTCGAGAAGGTCCGGGTACCACGTCCTCCGAGCCCACACCGGAGCAATGAGGATCATCCGGGAACCGAACTTCCGTAACCTCCGCAGCACTTGCGGGATGACGGGGACTGGAGGAAACGCGTACAGCAGCGGGAATGACCACTCCACCACGAACGCGTCCCCTAAGGCTCCTTTTGGAGGAAATTCCCGCGAGCAAAACCTTTCGCACTTCCGGTTGACACTGGAGGCGAAGAGATCCACTTGAGGGGTCCCCCAAAGGGCGAAGATCTCCAGGAGAATCTCCTGAGCCAACTCCCACTCGTGAGAGATCGTGCCCTGCCTGCTCAGAGCGTCCGCCGTCACGTTTTCGGCTCCGGCCAGATGAACTGCCGAGATCGAAACTTCCTGCTTGATGGCCCAGAACTCGAGCTGCATCGCCTCCCTGCACAGAGGAAGTGACCCTGCCCCCCCCTTTTTGTTGAGGTAGTGCATGGCCACTGTGTTGTCCGTCAGGATCAGGACATTCTTCCCTCGCACAGACGGCAGAAAAGCCTTCAGGGCTAGCCTGACAGCCCTCAGCTCCAACAGATTGATATGGAGTCTGGACTCCGACGGAGACCAACGACCGCTGACTGTCAGCCCGTTGGCATGAGCTCCCCATCCCGTGAGGGATGCATCCGTCACGATCGTCACCTCCGGCCAGGGAAGCCAAAATGGAGCCCCCTTCATCAAGTTGCCTTCGACGGCCCACCACAGAAGGTCCCGGGCGACCGAGGACGGCACCTGAATCGAGTCCAACATCTGCCGAAGGACTGCGACCATTGCGTCTTGAGTGCCCACTGCAAAGATCTCATCCGCAGGCGAGCCTCTGGCACCAGAAGAATGCAGGATGCCATGAGGCCGAGCAACCTCAAGAACTCGAACGCTGGGAGCGTCTGGGCATGCTGAAACTTGTGCACCATCTGCTGAATGTGAAGAGCCCTCACCTGGGGAGGAAAACACTGCCCCAGGGAAGTGTCGAGCACTGCTCCGATGTACTGGAGCCGCTGTGTTGGCGTCAAATGGGACTTCTTTAAATTGAGGGAGAAGCCCAGCCTGTGAAGGGAGCGACAGGTGACCGATAGATGATCCAGGACTTCCTCGGGAGAGCTCCCCCTGATCAACCAATCATCCAGGTAGGGGTAGACGTGAATCCCCCCTTGCCTGAGATGCGCTGCCACCACCACCATGAGCTTGGTGAAAACCCTCGGGGCGGAGGTCAATCCGAACGGCAGGACCCGAAACTGAAAGTGCGAGTCGCCAACCGCGAACCTCAGGTACTTCTTGTGCTTGGGATGGATCGGCACATGGAAGTAAGCATCCTTGAGGTCGAGTGACACCAACCAGTCCTGAAGCTGAAGGGCCTGGAGGACTTGAGAGAGAGTAACCATCTTGAACTTGTCCTTCCTGAGGAGTTTGTTCAAACCGCGCAAGTCCATGATGGGTCTCAATCCCCCGTCTTTCTTGGAAATCAAAAAATAAGGGGAATACCATCCCTTGTTCCTCTCCGCTACAGGCACCAGTTTTATGGCGCCTTTCTCCAGCAGGGCTTGAATTTCCTGCGCAAGGAGCGGATCCGGACACCGCAAAGAGAGGTTCCCCGGTGGATTGTCGTGAGGCCTGTGCCGAAAGGGAAGACAGTAGCCGTGGGTTATGATCTCCAGAACCCACACATCTGAAGTAATGGCTTGCCACTCTACAAGATGCTGCGCCAGCCTTCCTCCAACCAGCGAACCATGGGACATGGCCTCATGACTGAGTGGGAGCGGCTGCGGCGTTACCTGAGGGCAAAGAGGCAACTGCCCGAGCGGCCTTGGCACCACGTGTACCCTGTCGTCCACCTCTGGTACCCCTGCGTTGGCCTCTTTGACTGCCAGCTCCTCTCGCTTTACTGAAGGGCGAGTAATAGCGAAAGGAACCACCCCTCCACTGCTGTCCCCTAGGACAAAAAGGCAGAGGTTGGCGAACTGCAGCGCCCAACGACTTCGCTGCAGCTTCCGAGGTCTGCAACCTCTCAAGGCTCTCATCAGCCTTGCTGCCAAAAATGTGCTCACTGTCAAAGGGCATGTTGAGGAGCCGGGACTGCACATCCGGAGCAAACCCCGACTTCCGCAACCACGCAAACCTGCGTATCACGGTGCTCGCCGCCATGGACCTACTGACGCATTCAGCTAAGTCCAAACCCGACTGAACGGACTCACACATGGCATCCTTACCATCCTGGACCATAGCAAGGAAACCATCCCGTTCGTCCCCTTTGGGAATATGTTCAGCCGCTAACGCAACACAGTTCCACAGAGTGTGCGTGAAACGCGACAAGGCACAAATGGAGTTGGCCGCCTGAAGCGCCATACCACCAGAAGAAAACACTTTCTTCGCCCAGCCATCAAAACGTTTGTCGTCCCTATCAGGAGGGATGGTAGGGTAGGACGCCTGCCTCGCCGGGGCCGTGGCCGCCTGCAGCACCAAACTCTCCGGAGTGGGGTGCCTGGTCAAGTAGCGGGGGTCGCCACTGGCTGGACGGTATTTTCGCGACAAGGATCTGCCCACCGCCGGGAGACTCGCCGGAGCAGTCCAAGCCGCCGCCACCCTTCTCTGTAAAGCCATATGGAACGGCAGAACCGGGTCAGTTGGGGGACCAACATCAAGGATGTCCATCAGATCATCCTGCACAAACTCCCCCGGGGGAGCAGACCATCCCAAGTACTCAGAAACCCTAGCCATAAGGCGCCGGTACGAGGAATCAGCATGAGAGCCAGGCTCAGGCCTACAAAACTCCACCTCCGGAGAGGTGTCCAGTCCACTGGCATCATGCAGTGACTGTCTCAACTCGTCAAACTGACTATGGCCCGAGACAATTTCATCCGGAACCTGACTAGGAACCAGGCCATCAGAATCCTCATCCGCCTCTGAAATATAGTCCAGGTGGCGAAAAGAAGGCACCCTAGAGTGCTTGCTCTTAACCAGAGCCTTCCTAGGGGGTCCACCCGTGCCACGAGGCACCTCCGACACGAAAGGCGTCGATGGCGTTGAGCGAATCGGAGCCAGCGTCGAGAGAACCGGCATCGGCGCCGAGAGGATCGGCGTCGAGGAAATCGGCGTCGACGTCAGATGCAGCACCTCCAGAATCGGCAGCATCGACACAGCCCTCGAGGCCGGAGCCCCGAGCGTGTCCCTCGACGACCTGAGCGTCGACGGCATCGACGACTTCCTCGGAGCCAGAGCCTCGAGAAAGCCTGTCGAGGCCCTCGACGCCACAGACGTCGATGCCTTCTTCGAAGACCTCACAGGTGCACACGGTCTCGAACGCGTCGAGGACCGGGACCTGGAACGGGTACGTCGAGAACGAGTCCCCTTGTCCGAACGGGACCCCTCCCGTGACTCGTGCCGACCACTCTTGCGAGCGGTGTCTCTCGACCTCACACGACCGACCCCACTCGGGGGCGCGGACGGCTGAGTACCCTGCGACTCAAGAATCGCCAGCATCTTCTTCCCGAAGGAAGCCCATTCCTCCTGCGTCGCACGGCTGGAGGGGTAAGCGACGTGCCAGGCAGAGTCCTCCGAAGAGGACCTGGAAGACGACCGGTGTCGGCGCTTCCGAGAATGCCTCGAAGAGGCTGAGGAGTGGCGAGACCGACTCCTAGAAGGAGACCCATGAGTCTTCCGACGATGACGCGGAGAGTCACCCCTCGAATCATCCGTCGAAAGCCCCGCAGACTTCGACTTCCGGGACTTGGACACCCGACCTACCGACAACTTCTTCTTACGTTCGCGTAAGGCTTTGGACGTGAGCGACTGGCAGTCGATACAGTCATCCGTGTCGTGGGCCTCCCCAAGGCACCAGAGGCAGGCGTCGTGCGAGTCCGTCACCGACATCTTGGACCCACACTCCCCGCACTTCTTGAAACCCGGACGCGGGGTCGAAGACGAAGTAGAAGACATCTTCTGAGTAGGATTTCCACAAAACGAACAGGTTCGAAGAACCGAGAAGAACAGAACTCCAAAGAGTCGAGGCGTTTAAACCGAGAAACACAAAGCAACACGTTCGCAGAAAAAACGGAACTGAGGCTACAGGCGTCGTGCGTCCTACTTATCACATCGGATGACGTCGGACGTCGGAGGAGGTCCTCGACGATGGCGCATCGACGTCATCGACGCAGGACGCAGACGCCGAAAAAAGATTCCGAAGCAGCACAGCTGTGGTGATTACATGTCATAGATATGGAATACGTCGGAGGACCCAATCCCTCGAATTATTTTTATTACTCTACCTTCCCTCTATATGCTCATATTTGTATACATTATACTCACTCTCCATAGAGTGAATGGGAAAAAAATGTTGCTCGCGCATACAGCCCAAACCGCTGGACGGATCGGATTTCCACCAAATTTGGACCAGGAGCAGCGGCTTGGTCCTGAAAGCGTGCTTTTGTAAATTTGGTGAAAATTCGTCCAGTAGTTTTTTTTAAAAATGACCAAAAAGTAGGTAAAAAAAAATTAGTGAGATCTGTGTTCGGTTTGCGGATACACTTCTCTGTTCGCTCCGCGGAAAGTGTCCTGATTGGCCAATCGTCTTGCGTGATGTTCCCGGACATGCAAAGTGTTCGCTGATTGGACGGCGTGGAGCGTGAAGCGCGTCAGTTTTTCGGTAGCGCCCGCCATATTGGATTCGCGGACGTCCCCGGACAGCGCGGTGAAACTTTGTTCAAAATGTGTATTTTGTAGAGTGTGTTGGTGTGTAGGAGTGTTTGGGGAGGGCGGGAGTGTGTGAGATAGGATGAAAGTTGTGTTTTTTATGTGTTAGACATTCTTTTTGTGTTCGATTTGTTTGCGGACATCACGGGTGTTCTGAAATGTTCTAAATAAACTGACTGGGGGGTGTTCTAAGGAGTCAATATGTGTCAGTTTTGTTCGCAAGCAAAGTCAAACTGTTCTAAGAACACTCGCGGTGTCTGGGGAGTGTTCGTAGGTGGTGTCCTGAGGACGCTGTCCGTATTGTTCTCTGTCAAGTTGAATGTGTTCTAAGAACACGCGCAGTGTCCTGAAATGTTTGCAAATAAACAAAATGGGGGTGTTCTGAAGATGCTTCTAAGAACACTCGCGGTGTCCGGGAAGTGTTCGTAGGGGGTGTCCTGAGGACGCTGTCCGTATTGTTCTCTGTCAAGTTGAATGTGTCCTAAGAACACTCGCCGTGTACTGAAATGTTCGCAAATAAACAAGATGGTGGTGTTCTGAAGAGGCTTCTAAGAACACGCGCGGTGTCCGGGGAGTGTTCGTAGGGGGTGTCCTGAGGACGCTGTTCGTATTGTTCTCTGTCAAGTTGAATATGTCCTAAGAACACTCGCAGTGTCCTGAAATGTTCGCAAATAAACAAAATGGGGGTGTTCTGAAGACGCTTCTAAGAACACTTGCGGTGTCCGGGGAGTGTTCGTAGGGGGTGTCCTGAGGACGCTGTCCGTATTGTTCTCTGTCAAGTTGAATGTGTCCTAAGAACACTCGCGGTGTACTGAAATGTTCGCAAATAAACAAGATGGTGGTGTTCTGAAGAGGCTTCTAAGAACACTCGCGGTGACCGGGGGGTGTTCGTAGGGGGTGTCCTGAGGACGCTGTTCGTATTGTTCTCTGTCAAGTTGAATGTGTCCTAAGAACAATCGCGGTGTCCTGAAATGTTCACAAATAAACAAAATGGGGGTGTTCTGAAGACGCTTCTAAGAACACTTGCGGTGTCCGGGGAGTGTTCGTAGGGGGTATCCTGAGGACGCTGTCCCTATTGTTCTTTGTCAAGTTGAACGTGTCCTAAGAACACTCGCTGTGTCCTGAAATGTTCGCAAATAAACAAGATGGTGGTGTTCTGAAGACGCTTCCAAGAACACTCCCGGTGTCCGGGGAGTGTTCGTAGGGGGTGTCCTGAGGACGCTGTCCGTATTGTTCTTTGTCAAGTTGAATGTGTCCTAAGAACTCTCGCTGTGTCCTGAAATGTTCGCAAATAAACAAGATGGTGGTGTTCTGAAGACGCTAAGAACACTCCCAGTGTCCTGGAATGTTCGTAGGGGGTGTCCTTAGGACGCTGTCCGTATTGTTAGTTGTTAAGTTGAAAGTGTTGTAAGAACTATCGCGTTGTTCTGAAGTGTTCGTAGGGGGTGTCCTGAAAACGGTGTCCGTATTGTTCGCTGGCAAGTTCAAAGTGTTCTAAGAACACTCACATTGTTCGCGGACATTAAAAGTTTCCCATAGATCATAGTTGAAATGTTTGACTCTATAACTTTGGGTGAAAAACAAATGTATAAGGAACAAAGGTATTAGATACTATGGATGTGATATGCTGCTATGGTTGTCCTTATTATTGTATATTTACTGTTTGGTCTAGTAATGGGAGTCCATGTTTTTCTTCTTCATTTGTGATAAAAGAAAATAGCATGTTCGTATTAGTATTTTGTAATGACTTATTACATTGTATAAGCAATATACTTTTATTTTTTTTCGACCCTCATATTTAGTAGAGTACAAATCAGAGTACTGTGCAATTTGCTCAGTTTATGTATTTGTTGCTAAAATCATTGGGTCTGTGGGAGAAAAAAAAATCCATGTTGGATTAAAAAAAAAACCTTTTTCTGTTATGCTACAGTTTTTGTTTGTTTGTTTTCAGTGTTCACTTGTTTCTGGCTAATGCTTTATACTTTGCTTTGTTGTATTTTTTTTGGAGCAGTAACAGATTCTTCATTTGTTTTGATATTATAAAATGTTGGAGCAGTTAGATACCAATTGGCATATTCTAACTGTGTATTTTTTGGTCTAATTTAGTGGTATTCATTTATCTGATTAGTTGTTGTAGAATCTTTGAGCATATCTCAGAAACTCTCCTGGCACAACACACCCACCAAACTTTCCTGACCAATCCCTTTCAGTGCTTATTCTCATTTGCATGACTTCTGAACCCAAAAATCCCCGGATGTAACTCCCGATGTCCGGGAACTACCGCCATGTCCGCGGACATATCGTAACATGAACAGCCCTTCTACCATTTCCACTACACTCTCTCTGCCATTCCCTCATTGGATGTACCTCGAAAATCACATAACCATGCACCAATCACATTCAAGAACTCTACATCTAACTGCATCATCATAGATCAGCACTGCAAATGTACTCTGAATCTCTCTGAGTACAAGTGTCATATCATTGGCAAGCAGCATCTACCACAAATACTGTACAAGTCTTCAAGATTTTTTACTGGCAGCTCCATGCATATCCATATGCATGAACACAAATTTCAGGTATGCATATTTTCTGTATAGTAGATGACATAGCTCTCAACCATTTTTGTTTTACAGGCGGGTGAAATCACCCGATTTTGTTTTTGGCAGGTGAGACGCCCATTGGAATGAATGGGCGTGCAGGAGGCTTGGCGGGTGAGTCTGCCCTTTACAAGGCGTGTGACACCCGCCAAAAGCGTGTGAGTTGAGAGCTATGGTAGATGAACACATTTCCAACCAGACTTTTACCTTGTAAAATCTGTAAAATGAATTTACTGTACTTTTTTCAATTTCCTAAAATCAACTACCACTTATACACCTTTATACTTTTTACTTTCTTTATACACAAACACTCAAATCATGTTAAACTAACATTTTTTAAATGAAATATATAGACTACATATATTCAAACAAAATTGCATACAAACACAATCTATGTTTAAACCTTTATAAAAATACTTATACAATTTCATATTTTTTGTTTTTATTTATTTATTTACTTAATTACTTTAAATTAGACATGACATTGAGGCGCTATTACCTAGAACAGTTTACTTACAGAAATAGTGGTATTCACTAATATATTATAAATTTCACAAGACATAGTAAAGATATTTTATTTTTGCTACAGTTAGTCATTCAATACAATTTGTTCATTAAGAACATATCATATGTACTGAACTGATGCAATGTATCTTATGTAAATAAATGAGTTTAATGGTTTTACAGAAGGCACTGAGGATTTCAATTAAAAAAAAATCAATATCTAAATTAAAAACAGTGCTATATACAAACAAAGTTACTAATTTGAAGCTTTTACAGTTGCAGTGAAGACCAGTTTCCTGAAAAGAAGCAGCCGAATTCAAAGAAGAAAGAAAAACTAAGAAGTTACCTGTTAATTTAAAAAAAAAGTAAGTAAAATATCACCATAATATTTATATTATTAATCAAATATACTATAACATTAATACAAGCTATTTTGGTTTCTTAAAATAGAGATTTTGTACCATTTTGTCCAAACATTTTCATGTCTTAAACAGCGATTTACAACCAGAATGGCCCACAAATTTCTATTTTTGGACACACAAATTAGCCAACTGAACCACTACAATTTTCATATTATAGAACAAACACTTGTTTTAATTGTATACATTAGATTTACTATTTGTACTTTTCCACACCACTAGCTTACTTTTTTTTGTCATCTGAACCCCAGTTTAGTAAAACATAAATTCAAGAATACCTATCCCTGCTAGTTTTAGTTCCCAATGCACAATCACCCACCATTACATAAATCTTTATCATCTTACTCAAACACTCATGCACACAGCACACATACATTCCAGAACACCCCAACCCATATCTTCTTTATTTTTTTCAACAGACCCTAAAGAATGCCTACCAAAAGACAACTCCGTAGAAAGCAACACAAAATTAGAGCAAATGAAAATAAAGGTGTCCAACATAAGCATCCATCTCTAGCAGAATTTGTAAAAAAAAGTTGAAACGAAACAGCTAATACAATCATTTAGTGAAACACAAGAAGTTTCAAGTACAACAACTTCGCTTCCTCTATCAAAATGTAAAACAAACCAAAAAACAATTAACAGAAAATGAGCTATCAGTACAGATAAAACTACTTCTTCAAATTTTAATATATTGCAAAATAAGCATACCAAGAAAAGTATTTTAGCCAAAATATACCGTCACAAAGTCCTTCAAAATCTTATAAAAACAGGAAAGAAATCAGGTTCAAAGCTTAAAACCTATCGTAGGAAATTAATCTTAGAAGCATTGATGGACAGTGCAATTCTTCTCAAAAGAAATGTATTTATTTTACTGTTAAACAAAATGAAACCACTAACAAAACTAATAACTAAATTACAAAAAAGACTTCTCAATAAGCGAAATGTCAACAGAAAGAACTTCTTAAGTATCTGCGGAGGTGAATGGAATCACACTACGAGCACAGAACCATATTTTAATGAAGAAGCGTACAAACAAAAGCAAACAAATACAATTGCCATAAATAGCAGTGGTCGAGGTTATGAAAAAGTGAATAATACCATAATGGAACAAGAAGTACTCCTTACAAAAATATGCCCTGAAAGCTTAGAATTACCCCTCCATTCAACTGAATCAGAACGTCTAGTGTACAAATGGTCATGCACGTCAATGTGTAACATTCCCAAACAATGTTTCAAATCTTTACACCAATTCCTCAATAAATATGTAAAAAGCAAAGACAAAATCAAAATTAAATTACTGCAAAATATAGATACCTGTCCAGTGCGCAAGTACACAGGACTACAAGGACATTCATTGGCCTGCATTACAGGACCTACTTGTAAAACCACTTTCCATGATATCAAAAGGATATCAGCACATCATTCAACTATAAGAAATCTAGTCTATAAACTGTACTATGCTAAAAGTCCTGCTTTAGCACTAGCAAAGTTAAATAACATCCTTCTACATGGTACAGCAAAAGACCTACTTGAAGAAATTCACTATATCCAGAAAAAATATTTTGGAAGTGAAAGCCATTTACAGAATGAAATAGCTTTAAACCAATTAAGCAACAATTCTACACATGGCAACCTTTTGCTAAACACATACAAAAAAGAAATACTAAAATTTAAAAGTACATCAGCTGAAGTACCAAACCATGTATGTGTATGTCGCCGTAGAATTTTTTTATAAAAGTAACACAAAAACTGTGGACCTATCATACAAAATAGAAGACAATGAAGATTCTAAATGGTTTGAATTAGCTCTCTACCTTCTAGCAGAAAACAAATATGAAATAACTGAGCCCTTAATACTTTGCAGTTATTGCACTACAAAACTTGACAACAACCAAACTCCTTCACGTTCTATCACAAATAATTTGGAATTATACCCAGTACCAAAACCTCTACAACAACTTAATTTATATGAGAGCATCATAATTCAAACAGTACACCCATTTCAAGCAATAATACGCCTTCAACCTAAAACAGCAAAATTACCTCCCTCTGAATTGGTAAAAGGCATTCGTGGAAAAGTAGTTTATTTACCATTAAGTCTAAAAGAAAATGTGCATACTCTAGGTGTGCAACGTCTAATGCAGCAATCTTTAATTATATTAGTAAATGGAGTACCTACAAAAGACAAAAAAATATGGCAACAGCTGGTAGATTTATATAAAGTTAGACAAGCCTTCCAATATCTTAAAGAGAATAATGAATATTACAAAGAAATTAATATTGAAGAAAACTTGAAAGATACAACTGAAATTATTCAAGAAACACAAGAAGCTGGTCAATTTGAGCTACTAGATCCTGCTACAATATCAAATACTTTAGACCAGTATACAATTCATCCTTTGCACTGTAATGACACCGTACAAGATGTACTGGAAACTTACCAAATGCGTCAAACAAAAGGATCGCCAATCAGTGTATGGGAAAAAAGTATAGAAGCACGTGCTTTTCCTCTACTCTTTCCAACTGGCAAAGGAGGAAGGTATGATGATAGACCTATTCAAATATCAGCTTCAGAATACCGCTCATTACGGATGTATTCTGAAGATCCCATATTTAGATAAAATGTGGAATACATATTCCACCTACTCTTTGAAAGTGAACTAGCAACTTTATGTTACGGAGTTGCACACATATTAAAATCAGGATCACACTTTCAAAATATGACAGCTACACAATTATTAGAGAAAGTGCAACAAAAGGATGAGGTTTTACAATCATATTACAAATCTATCAGCAAAAATGCGTGGTACTAAAGAGTACTGGTTTCGACGTCATGGAGATGTACGTTGTATGATCAGAAACCTTGGCCCACCCACTTGGTTTGTTACATTAAGTTGTGCAGAAAATGCATGGGAAGATTTACATGATTTCCTACGCATATCAAATAAAAACAAAACAAACATAGATATTCTAACACCTGGAGAACTTTGTTCTTTGGATCCTGTTAATGTTTCAAGATATTTTCACCATCACTTCATTGCTATGCTACATTTTATTTGTAATAAAACTGTTCCTCCCCTTGGAGAAGTGCAACACTTATTTTGGAGAAAAGAATACCTGCCAGAGGAGCACCACATATCCACATGCTTTTATGGATTAAAGATGCTCCTAAATTTGGTACTACCCAAACAGAAGTAATACTTTGGAAAACATGTGTCTATACCAAATAGCCCAAAACTACACATACAAAAATAATATGAAACCCGATGAAAAAAAGGGTAAATATAGAGTGACAGACTGTGAAGGCAGCTTAGTTAAACTCACTAAACCACATTTAATTAATCATATCAAATTGTCATTGAAGACTCCTCAACATAAAGAAGTATATTACATGTCCCTGCTACAACTCTTCAAACCATGGAGAAAAGAAGAACAATTACTAGATAACTATGACTCATATGAGGATGCTTTCAAAGAAAATGAAAGCACTATAACGGATGTAAACTTTACACAGTACAAAACAATGTTGGCACAATGAACAGCAACATGAAGAACTCCAAGCCCAACTAGATAAGGATACTCCTGACAGTAGTCAACCTTCTGTAACAGGAAGCCAAGAACCACTGGGAGAACCACTAATAACAAATGAGGCAGAATTAGCTATGATAGAAGTAGAAAACACCATGGCGGTCATTACAACCTTGGTGCTAAGTGCACCAACTTTACCACCATGGTGGATGGTGGATTTACCATTCCAAGGTGAGTGGGGCGGTAAATCCCCATTTCCCATTTTCCCTTCCCCATTCCCATTTTTGCCCCATAGGGAATAATGGGAGTGGGGAAGGCGCTAATTACGCCGCCGTAAATTACGGCGGCGTAATAAGCACCATGGTGGGTTAGCGCCATGGACTTTAACGCCTGCCAAAATCAGGCGTTAAAGTGGGAATCCGGTGTTAAGGGTTAACGCCATCGTTAAGCCTTAACGCCGGGGTTGTAATGACCTCCCATGTGTCAGTATGAAGATAAGGAAGACTTAACTATACTACAATCAAAACTAAACAATGAGCAAAGTAGCATGTTTCAAGAAGTAACAAAACAAATTGCACATGGTGTAAAACATGAAAATAAAGAATGTTCCTGCCATAATTATAAACCTATACTACTGTACGTCAGTGGTGAAGCTGGTTCTGGCAAAACATTCCTAATCAAAATCATTAGTAAGTTCCTTCAACAATTGACAAACAACAAACTGTCAGCTGTTGTCACTGCCCCCACAGGTTTAGCTGCCTACAACATAGGTGGTGTTACATTACACTGATTACTACTATTACCAGTAGAACACCAGAACAAATTAGACTATTACAAACTCTCTGCAGAAGCTGCAATGGAATTACGCAGAGTATTGAAACAAATGAAAATGCTACTAATAGATGAAGTGAGCATGGTCTCCAACCTGATGTTAGCTTTGATTCACCTCAGATTACAAGAAGTACTCAAAACAGACTATGAAGAGCTCTTTGCAGGAAAACACATTATTGTTTTTGGAGATCTGCTTCAATTAACACCAGTAAAAGGTGAACCTATTTTTAAAACATTAGGGCACAAACTCTGCCATAAAACTGTTGGCAGCATTGGAAATGTCAACCTTTGGCAACATTTCCAATACAGAGAATTAACAGAAAACATGCACCAATCTGCAGATCTAACTTATCCCAACATTTTAAAAAGTTTGAGAGTTGGTATACTTTCTAAAGAAGAGGAGCAACATTGAAAACCCAGCACATTAATGTACTTTATGGCGATAATGCATGTGCTACAGATGTTATGGAACAATTATCCCACAAACATGTCAATTGTATGACCTTAATGCCAACTCTTGCAAGCTGTTTCAAATTCAATGAAATCATGCTAAGTAAAGAAATGCAACCAATAATGGAAATTAGTGCCACAGACAAGTTAGATGTACATGGTATGACACTACCCATGTGTGACCAAGCCACAACAAGACTAAATAATTTTGAAAAATCAATCTCAAACACAGCAGGCTTAGAAAAGATGTTAAAATTATCCTTAAATTGCAGAGTAATGCTTAAACGTAACCTTGACGTGGACCAAGGACTAGTTAATGGAGCACTGGGTACAGTTGTTGGCTTTCAAACATACCCACGTGACAACAAAATTCAGTTTGTCAATATACTCTTTGACAAACTTTCAGAAGTAAAACGGATAGGACGCTCAACTGCTAGATTCCTTCTCTTCAAAGATATGTATGTACGCAGAGAACAATTTTCTCTAACTCTTGCATACGCAGTCACAATTCATAAATCACAAGGTCTTACCCTAGACAAAGCAATGATAGATATTGGTAACACAGTCTTCAAAGAAGGCGTGAGCTACGTAGCACTATCACGCTTACGTGCACTTGACGGTCTAATTCTAATCAACTTTGATGCAAGTAAAGTAAACGCTGATATTCCTTGCATTTTAGAATATAATAGACTTCGCTCACTATTCACTCCCCATCTAAACACATATTCTATTCCACAAAAACTAAAACGTTGTAAAAGAAAACTAAATCAAATAGAAATGCAACAGGACGTCACTGCAAATCCTCCAAAGAGAGTAAAAGAAACTAATACTTCATCAAGTACCACAAACAAAAAAGAATCAATTAGAGAAAGTAAACCAGGTACTTCTTTAAAGAAGGAAGACAAACTCCAAAAAAGCAGTTAGATACAGAACTACCTGGACCATTTAAATTCTCAAATATAGTTGGTGTAAGTTGCTATGCAAATGTAGCAATGAATATTCTATTTCAATTACCACCAATTGTTGACAACATTTACTTACACAGTACAGACCCATTGTGTTTGCAAATGTTAGTACTTCACAGAAATGCAGCAAACAATCCTGACAACACATATAGTGTTTTTGGAATAAGACGACAATTGGACTACTGTGCTGGAATGGTGAAATTCACTATAAACTCACAGGAAGATCCACAAGAATTTCTAATGTACTTACTACAAGTACTGGAAAACAAAAACATACCTATAAATGAAATCTTTCAGATTTCATATGTGGAAACATACATGCACTCTCTGCAACAATGTGACACAAGAAGAAATCCCCAATGAACGCTTCATATATATATCAATACCAAATTGTGAATCCATTCCATTTCAGCAACTTGTACAAAATGCAAACCATGGTAGATGATGCTCTACCTGCAATTCGATAATCGCTCCACGTTAGTAATACAAACACATAGTAAATACGTAATACTAATGCTTCTACGTTACAATGCAGATGGTACCAAAAACAACTGCAAGCTGACTGGATTCACACATGGTCAAATATCACTTGGTAAGAAAACCTTCACAACAATAGGTATAATCTACCACGCAGGAGCCACAACCAATTCAGGGCACTACACTGCATACATAAAAAAGAAATGTGGATGGTTTGAATGTAATGATAGTACCATTACTCTAAAGCAGAGATTACCAGAAAATCTTACAAACGCTTATTTGATGTTCTTAAAACCAAAATTTGATAAATAAACTGTATTTAAACCTTTAAGTAAATTTGTGTTACAAAAATATAAACTGTTAGAATACTCCAAAAGCTATCTAACTGCTACTCTTTTTGCTGAGAGAACAAAAGATAGCTATGGCTGTGTGTTTCAGAAAACAGATTGTTTGGATTTTAGGAGATTTGTGGATACATTGGTTGAAGGTGCATGCATAAAGCTGTGGAGTAGCTGTAGATCTTGGATTCCCACATGTGGAAGTACACTGGCATGGAGTACGTGGAATGTAGTGGTTGGATTTGCTACCTCTCTGTGCTACTTTGGAGACAGAGCAACATCCAGACATAATTGTAATTCATTGTGGAGGGAACAGTTTAGGGCATGTGACTGGAATTTCTTTGCAATTTGCTATGAAAGAAGGACTGAGGAAGGTTATGGACATGTTTCCTAATTCTCAAGTGATAATTTCACGGATTGCGCAGAGACAAATGTGGCTTCATTCTTCTTCATTTGGTCCACAAATGGAAAAAGCAAGGCGCAATGTTAATAAGGCTGTTTGTGGCTTTCTAAAAGATTTTGGCATGTCTTCTTTTCACAATGAAAATATTATGTTTTGTAGTACATACATTTTTCGCAGAGATGGAGTCCATCTTACTTATGCTGGCAATCAGATTTTTCTGAAAAAATGTACAAAATGCATTGCGACCTTTTTTGGAATTACAACAACGATTTTGAAGTAGATGTTAAGCATTTACAATTTTTGACTTACAAACACCACCCAAAGGCTCTTTTCAGAGACACCACTTCTTTCCAGAGAAAATTACAATGTTTGTGATGGAGTAGTAACCCAATTTTTTTAATGTTCGCGAACTGTCCGCGGACTTCTAAAAAATACAAAGAGCCCTGCTTCATTTATTTTCACTTATATTTTTTAACTGGGAAAGGCGCCTCTGAAAAGAGCCTTATTTTTCTTTGATTTTTCTAATTTTGTATTTTTTTTGCTTTTTCAGACATGACACAGTAGGAGAGGAGGGTAAAGGAGGGTAAAGGGGGGGACACCAACCACAGGGATAAGAAAGGGCGAGCTGAGAGAGGAAGATGTAGAGTGGGTTTTATTTGGGTAATGAGCAGGTCTTCTCGTGCTCTGAGACGATAGTCTCAAAAGCACTCCGAAGTCGCTCCCCCTGCAGAGTACTGTGTCACAGTACATATATACAACTGTGACCCTCGAAAGGTAAGGGTCATCAGCATTCTGTATGGCCTGTGAGGCAGCTTGAGAAAGACGCTGTCCCACAGAGGTGGTCCTTGTGGTGACAGGATCAGAAACAGAGGATGAAGTAGAGGAAATCAACCTGCTACGTTCTTCGCAAGGTACAACCCTGCGAATAGCCCCAGAGTGAAATGACCTCAGGTGTCGCTTCATAGTAGTGGTCCCAAAGCTGTAGTTACCGTGCTTCCCGCGACTGAGTATCATTTTGCACTCATTGCAGGTAACATGATTCGCACGAGCCTTAGGACCATTCCCATGAATGGTAAATAACCGCCGCACCCAAGACTCACGCCTAGTGCGGGTAGTAGGGATTTCCTCTACCTCATTCTCATCATCCTCTTCTTCCTCCTCCTCTGCATCCTCAGTCCTGTTCCCCTCTTCAGGCCCTTGGGGAGGTGGTGGTGGTGGAGGGGGTGGTGGTGGTGCTGAAGCAGGTGCAGCACCAAGTGGCAGTTCAGCAGCCAAGTATGCCATGTCGATGATGGTGTAGTCTGCAGGTGGCAGCAAAAATCACTCTGTTCTGAAGAATAGCCAGAAACACAATGGGAATAAGCTCTTGGGGGTGGTCTTTTATAGGGGTGCTTGTGCGCGGTCCGCGGACATGCGCACTGTGCGTGGACAGATCGAACACAAAAAAAGGATCGGACAGTTTCAAAAGGTATATAGAAACTCAAGATTGCTATGTGGGACTTGTGGCATGGTGAGATTTTATTGAAAAATATTATGGATTAACTGAAAATGTACTTTTAAATTGTTCGGGGACACGAACAGTGTCCGCATTTCAGGACACACGATGAGCGTGGGCGCGGTCATATGATCTGTTTGCGAACTAGTCTGCGAAGGAAGCGCCTGTCCACAGGACACCAAGTGCACGGAGATTGGTTAGCGCATGCGCATTGATGTCCTACGGACACTGTTCGGGTTCTGAAGTAATTAAAAGTGCGTCACACGTGAAACAAATATTTCAGGACACCGCGTGTGTTCTTAGAGCAGTTTAAACTTGGTAGCGAACAGTAAGGACAGATATAGTGTTCTTCTGGACACGTGTAATTTAGTTTATGTACGAACATTTCAGGACACTAATTGTGTTCTTAGAACACTTTCAATTGGGTAGCGAACACTACGAACGGTTGTACTGTTGTTCAGGACACATCATTTTGTTTATTTACGAACATTTCAGGACACCAATTGTGTTCTTTGGACAGTTTTAAGTTGATAGCGAACATTACGTACAGATATAGTGTTCTTTAGAACACTTTAATGTTTGTTTCTTTAAGAACATTTCAGGACACTACGAGTGTTCTTAGAACATTTTGAACTTGCATGAGAACATTACGGACAGATGTAGTGTCCTCAGGACAGTTACATTTTCGTTTCTTTACGAACATTTCCGAACAACCGCGGTGTCCGTGGACACCTAAATTGGTTTTATTACAAGGAACTGAAAGTAATTACAACACAATATAAAAAAGTAACTTTATTTAACATATATAAACAATTTATGACTGAGAAGTTGGGGCAGAAACGGAAACAAAAACAGGAGAATTAGGGTTTTCACTTTGTGGGATCAGGTGAAGAAGGGATGGAAATCTCATCAAAACGTTGTGGTCCATGGAGAGAGTTTGGGGATAAATGAATGGGATATGGTGAGGGGGGACAAGTACAGGTGGGACAATGGTATGTTGTTGGTGGTTTTAGGTGATCTTCCACAAAGTTCTTTAAATCCATAAAATTTGCCATAAGTTGGTCCATTTTGTGGGTAATGTGTTCAAGAGTGTTATCCACAACTTCTTTTTCTTTGGAAGTTGCAATTTTTGTAGGGTCTGTAAAAAAAAATGTATATGTTGAATGTATACAAAATAATATTTATCAATTGGTTTATACAGTAAAGTGTGTACCATTAGGTGGACTATCTTCTAACATTTCGTCTCGTGGGAAATGGTCCTCTAGCCAGTCCAGAGTACTACACATTTCTGTGAGAAAACAAAGAAGTAATATGTTTTTTTTTTGTAATATAGAAAGTTTATAAATATATGAGTGAAAAGAAGTGCACTTACTATGTCTGGTGATATATGTAATCAGTAGTGTATACGTCTGGTCTTGCTGTTGGTTGTGTAGCGTCTGTGAGGTAATTATGGTGGAAGCCACTTTATCTTCTTTTGGTATATTCCATTTTAAAACACATTGGCCCTCATTAGGACCCTGGCGGATTTTTTCCGCCGTCGGCGGACTTTTCCGCCATGGCGCAAAGTCCCTTTACGCCATGGCGGATGGCGGACTTACCGCCCCATTCCGAGGTCGGCGGGGCGGTAAGTCCCCATTGACCCATTTACCCTTCCCCATTCCCATTTCGGCCCCATAGGGCTCAATGGGAGTGGGGAAGGAGTTAATTACGCCACCGTAAATTACGGTGGCGTAATTAACACCAAGGTCCCATAGCGCCATGGATTTTTACGCCCGCAAAAAGCGGGCGGAAAAATGACCATGGCGCTATGGGAACTCGTAGTTGGCGGTAAGGGGTCGGCGCAGCTAACGCTGGCGCAAACCCCTTACCGCCAGGGTCCTAATGAGGGCCATTGTATTTACATGAATGGTTAGTGTGTTACATATATGGGTAACATTTTTTAAGTATTACTACATATACTTTGTATGTGTGCTGCTTTGTGAATTTGTTAAATGTTCCTATGTTATGATATAACTATTACACATCATACCTCCCCAGAGTTTTTAGGTGGTGGTACTGTTCTCCGAACATGTCCGCGAACATTAAATAAGTTTGCGGACATCAAGTTCATAAGAAGAGATCTAGTCAGTTCCATATGACATGTATATAAAGTCAAAGTCATTATTGTTAAGTTGTGCTACTAAAAAACTATGAAATTCAGTGAAAAAACTTTGTTAAAGGGACGTTATGGTTAAGTTGCGCTACTAAAAACCTATGAAATTCAGTGAAAAAACTTTGTTAAAGGGACGTTATGGTTCCAAGTAAAACCGAAAAACCCTTGAAATTCGCCAGTTATGGTAAGCTAAGCAACCATAACTCGCGCCACCACCGTGCACTGCTAAGACTAACACCCAGGACATCAAAGATGACATCACAATTGTCATTGATGACATCACTGATGACATCACATGTGTATGTACTTCTCATGAAGTATGTGTAGAAGGGATTCTTATTATGTTGCGAAAAAAGTGTCAAGAATCATTGCAAGAAATATACCCTAATAAGTGCATTGAACGATGCATTGATATAAATAGCATCCTATTATGGGGTTCTATCTAGTACACTAAGCTACTCATACAGAAACATAACATTGTGTGCAGCGTACAAGATGAAGGTATGATATTCGTAATGTTAATATGTTGAATAATTAAATGATAATTGTTTTCTTAATAGATTTTTGTGTACTGTGAAATATGTAATAAGTAGCTAATAAAACCCATGTATTACATAATTGCATTACTATAGACAAAACACAAAGACACAAGAACACATACCAATATGGGTATATACAGGGAAAGTGAAGTTAGCAAAAAAGCACAAGTAGTAGCAGAAACAATTCATAACTTAACTGATTAGTTTCATGCAAATAAATGATTGCTCTGTTTCAAAGCTGCTATTTACCATATGTATATGTATCACTTGATGTGATTGGACCCTAAGGAAAGTAGTGTGAGTACAATGTATAGAAATATGACCATATACAGGGAAAGTACAGCCATAAAAAAAAACAGAACTATCAGAAAGTGCTCATAAGTCTAGTGATTATCTTTATGCACAAAAAGGATTGCTGTCTTTCAAGCTTGTGTTTTCCCATACGTATATGTTTCATGTGATGTGACTGTACTCTAAGGGAATTACTGTAAGAACCTACTAGAAGGATACGTCTACAAATAAAATAAAATTCTTAGTTTCTGACTGTTACTGAAGAAAACCATGTGGCCTAGATATGTCTGCAAAAGAAAAAAATAGTGAGCCAGACATGTGATGTCATCAGTGATGTCATCAATGACATTTTTGATGTCATCTTTGATGTCCTGGGTGTTAGTCTTAGCAGTGCACGGTGGTGGCGCGAGTTATGGTTGCTTAGCTTACAATAACTGGCGTATTTCAAGGGTTTTTCGGTTTTACTTGGAACCATAACGTCCCTTTAACAAAGTTTTTTCACTGAATATATATATACATATATACCATCCACACCTTCGTGGTATGCAGTTGCTTCAACTTGGATCACAGAAAAACCCTGACTTGATATTTTAAATCACCTATTTACTCAATGGTATGTCTTTAGCTTAATCACCTGTGTGCAACCTTGGTGTAATAATATAAACCAACCTATCCCTAGGCCCTCAGACCTGTCCATAGGCCCTCAGATCAAGAGTTAAAACAGATGGTTTTCCAGCTCAGACAACTGTACCATGGCCTTCTTTTCTTTGCTAAAGAGGATAGCGACATTGTGGTTGGTACTGTGGCTAACTACCACCAGGATTACATCAATACCATATACACAGGACTTCTTAATTACTATATAAGTGATCAACAACTGATACAGATACAGTGTTTATCATATAAGCAATCACATCACTGCGGGAGGAATATCTCTTAATTTGCTGAAAATAACATCATTCACTCAAAATAGATGCATTTCTGGCATAACCCTTAGCATCACACGTACATATAACATAATTAGAGTACATACAAGATCATGACAATAAATATTACGTTTCAAGGTCATAAAAAAGGTTGTTTTGTAATGTAGTCCTGATGCAGAGTCCACAGAGGCACCTTGTCATGCCGGCGAGAGCATAGTGGCCACTAAGATGCCTAGTGTGGAAGCATCAGACTCAGTGACCTCAAGGTTGCCTACGGGCATAGAACCAGATCCTGAGGGGGATGGCCCGGTAGCTTCAGACCTCCAGGGTCCCTCAGAGCTAAGTTACTTGTCCTCAACTGGAGGTCAGAGTCAGGCTGACTTTTGTCAAGCGCAGCAAAAATCTCTGAACTTCGGCAGATCTACATGAGCAGGCACAAAAGCAGGCCCAGGGGGAATATGATAGGATCTTCAGGGTGTACTGGGAGTATGGCCTCCTGTGCAGTGAGCCTAAAATCTGGGAGGCATGGACCAGCTGGAATATGGTGGTTCCCTAGTGCCAAAGCCGGTTCCTTCTGGACTTGGCCTATGGCATTCTGTTGGCAGAGCATTCCGTTGAACCAAAGATGGGGTCAGAAATCACAGCATTTGGCTGGTCCTGCCACAATTGCCAAGCATCTGGCAAGGTTGGCAGAGCCACCAATCTCCCATAATTCCACTTATTGTGGTGGGCGGCTTTTCGAGAGGATAGTTATGTACATTGTGGGTCCTTTGAATCCCCAAACCACCTCAGGTAAATGGTACATATTTATCGTGGTAGATCAATCCACCTTGTACCCTGAGGCTATGTCTCTGAGGAGCATCAAAGCCCATGTGGTGTTTTAGACCCTCATTGGAATAATATCTGGAGCAGTATTCCCTAAAGAAGTCATTTGTGACAAGGGCTCCAACTTCATATCTCCATGTAAGAAGGTGATGTAGGATGAGTGTGGTCTAACCTACAAGTTCTCCACAACCTATAACCCTCATACCAATGAGCTTGTTGAGCTGTTCAACAAGATACTCAAGGGCATGATAGCTGGCTTGGAAGAGCCCCTCAGAGAAAGTGGGCTATTCTCTTACCATGCCTCCTGTTCTTCTATGAGGAGGTGCCACAGAACAGTGTTGGGTTCAGTCCCTTTGTGCTTCTGTTTGGCCACCCTATTAGGGGTCCATGGTGTCTTGTGCTGGAGGGAAGGAAGGGCAATCCCTGAACTCCTTCCCACAACATAGCGGACTATGTGCTTGGCTTTAGATAAGAAAATGACCAAGCACAGAGAGCAGAGCACCCAAAACCTGAAGGCCATCCAGGAGCTCAAGAAGAACTGACATGACATGACCAGAAGGACACCATGATTGTGTACATGCCCGGCCAGATTGTTTGGATCATGGAGCCAGTCAAGCCCATTACCTTGCATGACAAGTGGATGGGCTTTATGTGGTGCTAGAAATAAAATATTGACACTAAGGCCCGTGGCAGGGGCATAGCATCTTTTATTCAACTGGTTGAAACCCCATTACAGCCGGAATGAGTGAGTGATGCTCTGGTCACTGATGACAAGACTGAGGAGAAACTGATCCCCTCCCAGAGTTTTTACACACAGTGCCCACTGACAGGGCTCTAGAAGAAGTTCAGCTCTTCCGAGACCTCAAAGAACAGCAATTGCATGACTGTCAGCAAAGGCTGGATCAGTTTGCAGGACTGTTCGTGCTGACTCCAGGGAAAATCATTTATTTATTTATCATATTTGTTTATTTATATCACACCGGTAGCCAGCAGGGTGCCCAATTACACAAGTTTACGAACATAGAGACGGATCATTCAAGACGCAAAAGAATCACTAACTAGCTATTGGGTGATCATTTACTTAAAGAGTAGGGTTGTTACGGACCAAAAAACAGCGCTTGTGTTTTCTTCCTGTCGTAGGTTCAGGGTAAGTGAGTTCCATCATTTATCAGAGCAGATGGGGAACGATCTTCCTAGGCCATTGGTGCTTTTATATCCAGGGCAGTTAACCAGTGGGATGTAGCGAGACGCTAGTGATTTTAGGTACGGTCGGTCAGTCCCATGAAGGCATCGATGGACAAGGCATGTCAATTCTTAAGTGAGGTGTATCAGCATAGAACAGGTAAGAAAGGCAGGTTAGTTGTGAAAAGTGGCAGAATGCTTTCTTTAGACTAGATGAACAAGTTACTTCTTACCTTGTAACGTTCTTTCGACGGGATGTTCCTCCGACGTATTCCTCATCTTAGATATCTCCTTCCAGCTCTGCTGGCCTCGGAACATTTTTTATCTCTAGAGGGCGCTGCGCGTCGACGTCCTCCGAGTCGATGTCCCTCGACAGCCGCCGTATCGACGTCATCCTGCCTATAAAGGTCACGCGCAGCGTCCGTTGCTCAGTTCCGTTTTTTAGCCCACAATAATACTTTCTGGACTAACTAATCACCCTGAAGGAGCGAAAGCTGCAACAACAAGGGAAGTAGAACTGCGGGGATGGATGGGAGGGTCGATGAGGAATACGTCGGAGGAACATCCCGTCGAAAGAACGTTTCAAGGTAAGAAGTAACTTGTTCTTCGAAGGGATTGTGTCCTCCGACGTATTCCTCATCTTAGATAGGCTCCCATAGCAGTATTCTATTATCGGAGGAGGGAGTACTGACTTCACGCTGTCTTCTATTGATGAATAGAATGCAGTACAGCCCTTCCAAACCTAGTCTCTTGACTGGAGGAGGAATCCAAATTGTAAAAACGTGTAAAGGTATGGACAGACGACCATGTAGCGGCCGCACAGATGTCTTTAACCGGCACGCCTCTTTTGAAAGCCGATGAAGCTGCAATACCTCTGGTCGAATGAGCCCTAAGGTTTTGAGGGGGCTCCTTCCCTGCCAGTTTATAACATTCCAGAATGGCTAGAATGATCTGCTTAGTTATTGGTAACCCCAGCTTGTGACCTGCGTAACCTACAAACAGCTGGTCTGCCTGTCTTATCCTGGCTAGTCTACTGATGTAAAAACTTAAAGCCCTCCTAGGGTCTAGCCTGTGTAACCTCTCTTCCTCTTTCCCCGGGTGAGGAGGAGGATAGAAAGATGGTAGAGTAATCTTCTGAGTGACATGGAATTCAGAAACCACCTTTGGGAGGAAATTAGGCTTCACTTGCAGGACAACTTTGTCTTTGTGAAATATTGTGTGAGGGGGTTTACAAGAAAGAGCTTGTAATTCACTCACCCTTCTTGCAGATGTAAGTGCTATTAATAAAACAGTTTTAAGGGTAAGGAATCTTAACGAACAAGAATGGAGAGGTTCGAAAGGTGTGCCCATCAGGAAAGTTAGTACTAAGTTTAAATCCCATAGGGGAACTTGGAATGGTCTTGGGGGATAAACATTGGTTAACCCCTTTAGAAACTGTATTACCAAGGGTAATTTGAAATAGGATGGTTCTTCCGCAGTACGCTTAAAGATGGATAGCGCTGCGAGATAGCCCTTAATGGTGCCAACTTGAAGGCCTGAATTTGCCAAATATAGTAGGAAGGACAAAACCATTGGTGTACCACATGATAAAGGGTCGATATTCTGTTCTCTACACCAGCTGCAGAATGTGTTCCAACGGCAGCGGTATAAAGACTTTGTTGCTGGCCTCCTTGCCGAAAGCAACACCTCCATAACATCATCAGGGAGGTCCCAATCCTTGTACCTCAGCCTTTCAGAAGCCAAGCGTGAAGGTTGAGGGTTTTGATGTCTGGATGGAGAACCTGACCTCCCTTCTGTGAGAGTAGGTTCTCTCTGAGTGGAAGTCGAATTGGAGGGCAGATGGACAAGTCTAGAAGGTCCGGGTACCACGTTCTCCTGGCCCAATCCGGGGCAATTAGGATCATGGTTCTCCGGAATCTTCTCAACCTCCTGATCATTTGAGGAATGACAGGGACCGGTGGGAACGCGTACAGAAGCAGAAACTCCCAGTCCACTATGAACGCGTCTCCCAGAGCTCCTCTCGGGGGAAATTCCCTTGAGCAGAACAGGTAGCATTTCCTGTTTAGGCTGGTGGCGAACAGATCTACCTGAGGGGTTCCCCAAAGGGCGAAGATCTCTTGAAGGACTTCCTGAGCTAGC
Source organism: Ambystoma mexicanum (assembly GCF_040938575.1). Taxonomy (NCBI): domain Eukaryota; kingdom Metazoa; phylum Chordata; class Amphibia; order Caudata; family Ambystomatidae; genus Ambystoma; species Ambystoma mexicanum. The sequence goes on along the minus strand of NC_090937.1, from coordinate 1,521,314,065 downwards.
TCCCACTCGTGGGAGACTGTGTTCTGCCTGCTCAGAGCGTCCGCTGTCAAGTTCTTCTCTCCGGCAAGGTGAACTGCCGATAGAGAGATTCCTTCTTGGATTGCCCAAAACCAGAGCTGCATCGCCTCTCTGCACAGGGGTAGTGATCCTACGCCTCCTCTTTTGTTGAGGTAATGCATGGCCACCGTGTTGTCCGTCATTATCAGGACCTTCTTCCCTTGTACAGCTGGCAGGAACGCCTTCAGCGCAAGTCTGATGGCTCTCAGCTCTAACAGGTTGATATGTAGTCTGGACTCCGATGGAGACCAATGACCGCTGATGGTCAAGTCGTTGGCGTGGGCTCCCCACCCCGTGAGTGAGGCATCCATGACTACTGTTATCTCCGGCCAGGGTTGCCAAAACTGTTCTCCTTTCAGAATGTTCTCCTGACAGGCCCACCACTGAAGGTCTCGAGCCACCCTGCCGGGAACCTGAAGAAGATCTGTCATTCTCCCTGAGAATTGTGACCACTGAGTCTTCAGTGCCCACTGGAGGGATCTCATTCTCAGGCGAGCCTCTGGCACTAGGAAAATGCAGAATGCCATGAGGCCTAGCAACCTCAAAAAGTCGAAGGCTGGGAGACGTTGGGCATGTTGGAACTTGGTAACCATCTGTAGAATATCTTGAGCCCTCACCTCTGGTGGCGAGGCTTTTCCCAGGGAAGTGTCCAGGATCGCTCCTATGAACTGGAGTCTCTGCGATGGTATCATTTGTGACTTCTTTAAATTGAGGGAGAAGCCCAGTCTGAAGGGAGTGGCACACGTGATTTAGCTGGATCTGAGCTTGTTCCGAAGAAACAGCCCTGATCAACCAATCGTCCAGGTAGGGGTAGACGTGAATCCTTTCCCTCCTTAGACTTGCAGCCACTACCGACATTAACTTGGTGAAGACCCTCAGGGCGGAGGTCAGCCCAAATGGCAGCACTCGAAATTGATAGTGAGAGTTGCCAATTGCGAACCTCAGGTATTTCCTGTGTTTGAGATGGATAGGCACATGGAAATAAGCGTCCTGAAGGTCCAGAGATACCAACCAGTCCTGGAACTGAAGGGCCTGGAGGATCTGAGAAAGAGTGACCATCTTGAATTTGTCTTTTCTGAGGAATTTGTTCAATTCTCGCAAGTCCAAGATGGGTCTCAGTCCTCCGTCTTTCTTTGGAATGAGAAAGTAAGGGGAGTACCAGCCCTTGTTCCTCTCCGCTACAGGTACCGGTTCTATGGCACCTTTCTCTAGCAGGTCCAAAATTTCCTGCAAGAGGAGCGGATCTGGAGCTTTCTGAGAGCTGATCCCCGGTGGATGACTCTGAGGTATACGTAGGAAAGGCAGGCAGTAACCTTGGGCAACTGTTTCCAATGCCCAAGCATCTGACGTGATAGCCTGCCATACTGCCAGATGTTGAGTCAACCTGCCTTCTACAGGTGTCCTGTGAGGGAAGTCCTCAGAGTGCTTTTGGGGCGGCTGATGCAGATGCCGATGGTAAAGAGGCACCTGCTGTTGCTGCGGCTTTTGAATATCTACCCCGTCCACCTCGGGTAGATCTTCTTTGTCCCCTTTGAGCCGGTCGTCCTCTACCTCTTCCGAATGCGGAGTAGAAGCGAAAGGACTTGCCCCTCGCAGAGGTTCCTGTGGGACGAAAGGGAGTCTGACGGATTGCAGCTCCTAGGGATTTTGCTGCTGCTTTTGAAGTTTGCAGTTTCTCTAAACTGTCATCCGCCTTTTTCCCGAACAAAGAAGAGCCATCGAATGGCATGTTCAAGAGCCTGGCTTGCACATCTGGGGCAAAATCAGACTTTCTCAACCAAGCAAATCTCCTGGTTGATGTACTTGCCGCCATTGCTCTGCTGATACTGTCAGCCAAATCAATGCCCGTCTGGAGGGATTCGCACATAGCGTCTTTACCGTCCTGTATAATATTCAGGAACGCATCCCTTTCTTCTCCCTCCGGGATGCAGTCAGCCGCTGTAGAAGCACACTCCCAAAGTGTATGGCTGAACCTAGCAAGGGTGCAAGTAGCATTAACAGATTTTAACGCCATGCTACATGCTGAAAAGACTTTCTTTGCCATAGCATCATATTTTTTATCGTCCCTGTCCTGTGGGACGGTAGGATAAGCCGTCTTGACATCGGTAGAGGATGCTGCCTGTACCACCACACTTTCTGGGGATGGGTGTTTAGACAAAAACTCCGGGTCTGTAGAAGATACCCTGTACTTTGTAGACAGTTTTTTATTTACTGCTGGTACTACATCTGGGGTTTCCCAGTTTGTCATGATCTTCCTCTGAAGAGCTTTATGAAAAGGCACCACAGGATCCTCCTGTGGGCCTTTGTCAAGAATATCCGTGAGGTCATCTTGTTGGAAAGATTGTGAAGGTGCAGACCACCCCATGAACTCTGTGATCCTGGCCATTAAGGCTCTATAGGGGGTTTCAGCATGCTCCCCCGGGTCTGGCCTAGCAAACTCCACCACAGGGGAAGTGTCTAACCCACTTGCCTCATGTAAGGAATCATGAAGTTCCCTTAACCTGCGTTCTTCAGAGGAAAATTCCTCTAATTGGGGTTACAGGTCCCTGCAACTCAAATGTGTCTTCCTGTTCAGACAAATCACCCTCTTCCAAAATTGAGGACATAGTTCTCAATTGTTCTGAACTCATAAAGGGAGTAAACCCCATTTCCAAGGCAGAGGGTGCCGAACTTGTCATTATCGGCCTCGAAAATGTTGATGTCGTTGACGCCGACGTCGAAGGATTCGAACGTGGCATCGAAAACAAAGGCGGAGGCTCGAAGACCTCGACAGAATTGGAATTCTACTCGACAATCTCGACGCCATCGACGTCGAGGACCTGGGGATAGTCACTGGGTGTGTCGTAACCGTGACTTTTCTTGGCGTCGACGCCGGTGTCGAAGCTGGCGTCGAGTCGACAGACCCGTGTGTCGAAGGTCCCTTCGACTACGGCGCTGAAGACACCGACCTCGGCGTCGACGGAACCCTCGTCGACGGAACCTTCGAGGAAGGTTTGGAGGTCATAGTTCTACTCGAGGGTTCGAGACGCGCTCGAGAGGTTTCCTTCGCCGGGTACTGTGACTCGCGGCGTTTTTTACCTTCGGGTCTTTCGACCAGAGCATCGCTCTCGGCAGTCTTCGAGGGGGTCAAGGCCGCTTTCTCGAAGACGCGCATCATATTTTTGCGGAATTCCTCCCATTCAGCCGGGAACTATGTTTCGTGGGGCAAGGGATTCTTTTTGGCGAAACAGAGGAAGACGGAGAAGGGGATCTTTGACGTCTCCTCTTCGAGTGCTTCGATCTCGAGTGATGGGACCCACTCCGAGACCTGGAGCGCGAATGGTGACGAGGAGACGAGTGTCTCGACTTCATCGACGAAGAAGAAGCTTTAAAAGTCTTACCTTTCTCCAGCTTCCCCCTACGCTCCTTCAGGGCCTTAGCTGTCATGGACATACAGTCCTCGCATTCCGAACAATGGTGTTCAGCTCCCAAACACCACAGACAAACTCTGTGAGGGTCAGTCAACGACATCTTTTTCCCACAATCTCGGCATTTTTTGAAGCCGGATCGAGGAGTTGTCGGTTCCGACGAGGAAGCCATAGAGTACGGATCGAATGACTCGAGGTAAATAGGATTAATCTGACTAAGAACTGAGCAACGGTATTCCGAGGCACTGAGTAAGCGCGGAAAAACGGAACTGAGCAACGGACGCTGCGCGCGGCCTTCATAGGCAGGATGACGTCAACGTCGATACGGCGGCTGTCGAGGGACATCGACTCGGAGGACGTCGACGCGCAGCGCCCTCTAGAGAGAAAACATTTTCCGAGGCCAGCAGAGCTGGAAGGAGATATCTAAGATGAGGAATACGTCGGAGGACACAATCCCTTCGAAATACACTTCTGTGTGAAGATCCCCCATCTGAGCAACCTGTAAGGGAAAGTTAGGGAGTAACTTTTCTTGGGCCTCATAAGTTGTGTGGTAGCCTTGCCGGTAAAACCGGCAGGCTGCCGCCAAACTTCTGATAAATTCTGTCACCCTCAAATGGGCAATTACCGGGTCATTACATCCCTGCCGGACCCGGTAATTGCTCATTCGCGGGCGCCGGAATGAAATGGGGAGGTCGATGCACCGGCACCATTCAGAATGGTGCCGGAGCATCCGACAAGCTCTGCTTACAGGTGCCGGTATGGCCGCCAGGTCAGACCTGGCGGCCGTAATAACACCCGCGAGCAGAACTCGTAGTTTGCCGGTCCAGCATCTATGGTACCGGCAAGCTTACCGGAATCGTAGTTACCGGACCGGCAAATTTATAATGAGGCCCTTTGTCTTTTACAGCGTAGTCCAATAATGTTCAATAAACTTGTTCTTCCTTTTAGAAGGTTCTACAACCCCAAAGTATCTGAAAGGTCACAGAAGAACAGGATCCACACTGAATCTGGAACCCCTGGATGTCTACTGAGGCTACAAGATGCTCTTCCTCATATCAGTACCTTTGGTGCCTTGGCAGGCGAAGTGGCAGAGTTTCTCAGTTTCACTCGGTGATTACATTCAAAGCTGGACCCCCTTTGGAAGAAGCAGTCCCTTGGATGTAAGACCAAGAGGAAAGATGGAACCAAAGTCTTTCTGAAGTGCAGCAGTTTTACTCTTCACAGTGCTCTCCTTTGGTCGACGACTTCCCTGACTGTAGAATTCCTGTGAAGATGAAACTGGCTGTGGGCTCTTTAAAGGCTTGGCAGATGAGAGTAAGAACCTTGGGACCCTTTGATGACTTATGGAGACGATGGGTGCATAGATCACTTTTCTTGCCGGGTTTGAAATATCACGGTTTTCCGACTTTCAGTTCTTCTGTGCTGCAGCTAGTGGACACCAGTGGCAACATGGACTTGACAACTGGAGTGGACCTCAGACCCGCACTAACCCTTGGGACATCTTCATTAGCTTCTGGTGGAGGGAAACCCACCAGCAGACCTTACACCGCACCCAGTGACTGTGGACTCTCTCTGGTGGGAAAAAGTAGTCAGCGGTGATGGCAAGGATGTCCTTTCAAATGTTCTTAGGCAGTTTTGAACTTTTATAGCTCTGGGTGTCCTGAAGCACTATGCCATAGTACCGGCTCTTCTGGTAGGTAGACAGAAACTGCTTCTAGTGGTCACAAAACACACCTCCGGACCCTGGGTGACACCAGTGGACTTCTGCCACTCAAGATGTCCAGGAACTCCTCTTCAGAACTTATGAAAACCTCTTCTCTGGATGGCAGGCACACAGGACTGGTTTCTAGGGTGCTTCGAATGAAGAGTAGCAGGTTTGCACAATGGTCCCTAATAGCTCGGGAGAGGTCTCCTTTGCAGGTCCTCTCAGGATCAGTCGTTGGGAGACACAACAGCTTTCAGATTAAATTGAAGAAATGTAGAAACAGACCTCTCTTCCAGTTGGGCTTCAAGGAACAGCACCTTCTTGCTTCAGTTTCGACTTCAACTTCTGAATAAATTTGTAAATGAGAGGTCCCCAGATATACACATCTGTTCTCCATTCACTCTGGCTGAGCCAGGCTCAGTCATCCAATCACAATAAAGGACATTCATGCAGGTAGGCAGCCAATCAGGCTCACAGGCATTCAGGCCATTTACTCCACCCAGACACCCATAACAAAGAATATGCATTGGGACAAGTACCCAGACGTTCAGCACACTATACTACATTGAACCCTTTAGGCCCTTTAAGAGGAGGTAACAATATCTGAAATGGATGGGGATGCAGACCTTGCTCATACATGAATAATCAGACTGACTCGGGAAGTTGGCAGAATTCCACTGTTTTATTTGCAATTGTTTAACGGATCAACTGGTGCCAAATAGTCATAAATCTCTCAAAGCAACGTATAAAAATAACATTATTTTATAACAAAACTTTGTTATCAGTGACGTCATACTTCATGGCATTAATAAAAAACCTAATAGGGGATGTGATAAGCTTAAGGCGAAGTATACTTAAGTATACTTTCTAGGGGTATAGAATAGTGATTGGGTCTCTACGGTCAGGTGGACAGAAAAGCACACCCCTAGTGCAAGTCATCTTCCGCCTCACACTAAAACACATTTTATTGGCTTCTCAAACTTTAGGGCTCTTTGCAACGTAGTCCTCTTCTATTGGTTGCCATGCTTGTACCTTCTGGAATATTCCACTTGCTAGCAGCATGCAAGCTGGTACCCCAGGTGCTGGAGGGTTGGCTTGGTCATGCATATCCACCCAATTACCCCAACATCCATCATCACTCCTGCTGTCTGCCAATCAATTAGTCTTTGATATGATATGATATGCCATTCATAACATGCCGATACACAAGTTTTTCAAGGCGCGATGAGGCAAGGGAGGGGGAACAGAGGGAACACAGAGACAGCGGTCTTACTAGGCCAGGTGTCATTCAGATTGCGCAAGTGCAGGGGAAGGGGTAATGAGAACAGTGCGGAGGAGGGGAGAAGGGGCAGTGCAGTACAGGGAAAATAGAATGAATAAGAAACAATAAATAGAATAAATAAGCACTAAGTAAAAGTATGGCCAGCTGATGGCAAGTGCAAAGATAGGTGCAGAGATCAGGTTTCAAGTGCTGGTAAGGGACAGTAGGGATACAGAAAACAGTCCCCGAGAGCGGGAGTTGCCAGGGAGGCAGTGCAGGTGTGCAACTGATGGGGGAGGGGACCTGGGCCCAAGATCAGAAGTTGGCCAGGTAACCTGTGCAGTTACGAGCAGTTTCAGCCGGTAGATCAGCAGGGGAGAAGAGGAGAGAAAGCAGAAGCAAAGAGGAAAGTTTTTGAGGTGCTCCCGGAACCAGAGATGGCTCTCCTCAATTTTCAAGGAGGCTGGGAGGCTGTTCCAAAGGGAGGCCCCAGCCGAAGAAAGAGATCTACCACGAACTCGTTGCTTGGAGAAGCGACTGACCCTGAGGGAATTGGAGGCAGATGAGTGAAGAGCTTGAGAAGGAAGATATTTAGAAAAAGAGAGTAGAATGTATTGCGGCTCCAGGCCCCAGAAGGCCTTGTGGACAATGCAGGGGGTTTTGAACTTAATCCTCGCAGCCACTGGGAGCCAGTGCAGGAGTTTCAGGCCTGGAGAGATACGATCCCTGAGCTTGAGGCCAAGGACAAGTCTTGCGGTCCTGTTCTGGATGAGTTGCAGAGGGCGGAGAGTAGAAGCAGGCATATTTTGGAAGAGGCTGTTGCAATAGTCCAGCCTAGAGAGAACCAGAGCTCTGGAAAAAGTGAGCTTCTGGGGAAGGAGAGGAAGGGAAGAATACAGCGGAGGAGGTGAAGCTAGTAGTGTGACTTCTTAGAGACGTCAGAGATGTGAGGGGAGAAGTAGAGTGTGGAGTCTAAGGTGACGCCAAGGTTTTTAGCATTGCAGGTGGGAGCGGGAAGAAGGCCAAGAGAGGCCGGCCAGAGAGTGACAGCAAAGGAGGGAGTGGGTGTGCCAATTAGGAGAATCTTACTGGCATTAAGGCAGAGGTCATTGGCGGCACACCACTCCTGGATAGCAGACAGACAGTCAGAGATGAGAGAAGGAGAAGAGGTGGCTGAGGGTAGCCTGAAAAGGAGCTGAGTGTCATCCACTAGCGTTGAAAGTTGGGGCAGGGAGCGGCAATACGGTGGGCAAGAAGTGCCAAGTATTGGTTGAACAACCAGAGAGAGAAGTTAGACCCCTGGGGTACACCACAGGTAGAGATAAAGATAGAGATTGGCCTTGGCCTTGCATTGGATCACTGTGCCTAAGGATAAAAGGGAGTGTGAGCATGCCCTTATCTTCTGGTCTCAGCGTAGCTTGCCCCATGTCTAATTTCAACTTGACAATGTGACAGGAAACCACATTTTGAGCTCCTTTGTTGTATTTATTACTATTCAATGAATAAAACCTGTCCCTTCTAGTGTTTTTCCATTACCACTTCAACAGGAGCTCGGTTTGGTTATCACATTCATTGTATCACCTCGAATAGATAACCAGTTTCCTGGCTGCTTCACCCCTTAACACTGGGCCAGACAATCCTTCTTGAATCTTCCTTCGCCGTCAGCTGCTTTATTCAACTGCGCCACACTTTCAGCCCTTCCATTCTCGGAGTGCAAGTTTTCTAAAATGTGTCATGGAACATCCATGTTATATACATTCTTATATATATTGGCGCCACTGCCTGCAATCTATTCACTACGTATAGCCAGGCTTGTGATTATTTAGACTACTTGCATTACTTCATCTGTACAATTATAAAACAGTTTTCATTTTCTTCTGTGCTCTTTACACGTGCAATCATCATTCCGCACATAAAGGGTCACTCGATTATTTACTTTGTTATCCGATATCAGATTTTATAAGGTCTGTTCACCTTCTTCATTGGTAGCTCTTCTTGGTGCGCTATTTCTTCTTTTTGCGATGTCACTAGTCTTCCCTTTCACTCACCTTCACACTTTGTCATTTCTTCGCAGATATATCATATAGGTGTTTCTCAATGGATACCTTATTTCAAGGACTTTTCGCTGCATAGGCACCATTATTGGCCTTGCGCATGTCGCAATTTCCGGTTTCCAACATATAGGCAAAATGGGGGCTGGACTTCTGGTAGAGGCACTTAGCTTGTACTCTACAATATTCATGTCAGTTTCAGTCTGGGCAGCCTCATTCATTGTGTCAAACACAGAGAAACCAGACACTAACAACAGAAAATGTGAGTTCACTTCAGACTCCATTCATGCGGTCCCACCCCTAGGGTGTACCCACAACACACAGGCACTGCGAAGGCTCCAGTCAGTCTGACAGGAGGCAGCCCCAGAGCCATGAGCCATGCATCACCCACCATCTGCTCCATGCACTCACACCCACGGCGGGAATCAGGTAATATCTGCACCAATAATATTGTCATATATATGGTCAACGGGAATGGCCATAGGCGATATTATTAGTGGGGATCATTTTTGGGGTAAATGGTAGCAGGGGTTGCAGGGGTGTCCCCAGCTCCCTTTAAAATCATATGGGAGTTGCAGGGGTGTCCCCTGCAAGTTCAATGGGTTAATATTGTGCAAAAATATGGCACTGTTCTTGTATGGTGATATTTTTTCAGGGATATTAACACATGGAACCCCCCTGGAGGAGTTGCTGACAGCCCTACATGTCCTAGCCACAGGCTCGTTTCAGCACACCACTGCCATTATTGGTGGCATATGGCAGGGCACACAATCTCGGTGTCTACACTAGGTATTGTACTGCATCACATCAGGTGCGTGTGTGCGCAAGTACATATACATGTCATGCACACTGCAGGTAAAGCAGAGAGTGAGCCAGGGGTTTTATGCCATAGCACACTCCCACATCTGCGTAGATCCATTGATTACAAGAATGTAGCACTACAGCCCCCCAATCGGTGGAGGGCATTTACTGCAACCAGAAGCATTGGCATTCAATCAATGTCCAGGTCATCTGCAATGTAAATGGACTCATCATGCAGGTCAATGCCAATTTCCCTGGAAGTACACATGACAGTTTAATTTACTGACAGTCACCACTGTACCAGGCCATGGCATCAGAAACCTTGGCAACACCTGGCTCATCAGTGAGTGAGATATAGAATTGGGCGCTCCGCGATTTTTGTTAACGGGGGTCAAATCTGTATATTGGGGAGAAATTATAGTCAGCAAACAGAAACACAGATTGACTACCCCTCTCTATATGGTCCCTTCTGCACTACAGGTTAGCTGATCTAGTCTAATTTGTCATTAAGTAGATAAACCTCCTAGATCAATGTAGGAATTTCCATATATCACACAACTTTAATCACAAAAATATTTGCTTTATTTAAAAAACATATAAACCATTAATCAATAAACATCATTCACCACTTACATACAACATTGATTTTACATTAATGGGGTAATTGAATTAATTTGTCTTCAAACATAACCTTTGGTGAGTTATGTATAAGAGATAGGGAAAGACATTTAATTTCCTTGTACAGTCGACATATGTTTCGGCCCTTACAACATGTACTACACCCTCTCTTGGGTTGTCACTTCAACTTAGTTATTGGACCATCTTCAGGACACACATCATTTATTCCAGAAGGTGAATTTCATTCCCCAGTGTTGGAATCAGTGATCTAAAGAAATACATTAAAAAAAAAAAAGGAAATGCCAAGCTGAATAGCTAGATTTGAAGGTGATGACTCATAATATTTTAGAATCAACCACACCATTAACCTGCTGTCCATATAATGTGACTTGGGACTTTAGAGCATCTATACTGGCAGATAAGATTTGTAGCGTCCAGTATCTTTTTCCTAAAAAAATAAAGGAGTGGGAGTTTTTTAATTGTCCTGTATAACTAATGGTTAATTATCTTATTTCTAATTCTACCACTGGGGAATGAAGTTCGCCTTCTTGAATAAATGATGTGTGTCCTGAAGATGGCCCAATAACTAAGTTGAAGTGACAACCCAAGAGAGGGTTTAGTACATGTTGTAAGGGCCGAAACATATGTTGACTGTAAAAGGGAATCAATATGTCTTTCCCTATCTCTTATACATAACTCAGCAAAGGTTATGTTTGAAGACAAATGAATTCAATTAACCCATGAATGTAAAATCAATGTTGTATGTAAGTGGTGAGTGATGTTTATTGATTAATGGTTTACATGTTTTTTTAGAATGGTTTTATGATGAATAAATAAAGCAAATATTTTTGTGATTAAAGTTGTGTGATACATGGAAATGCCTAAATTGATTTAGGAGGTTTATCTACTAAATGACAAAGTAGACCCAGATCAGCTAACCTGTTGTGCTGAAGGGATTGTATAGAGAGGGGTAGTCAATCTGTGTTTCTGTTTGCTGAGTATAATTTCTCATCAGTGAGTGTCAACTGTTACGCACATGCATGCAGTCACGTGACACACTGAAGAACATACCATGACAAGAACCATTTTCACATTTGCAAGGGACAGTGGGTACCGGCTCTCACCATTCCTGCTCAAGCCATACCGGAATCCTGCCACACCAGCTAAGATGAGATACAATGCAGCACCCATAGCCACTAGGTGCACAGTGGAGTTCACATTTGGGGTTCTCGAGTCCCGTTTTCGCTGCCTTGACCACTCTGGCAGCATATTGCTATATGCCCCACCAGTAGTATGCAAAATCATTGTGGTAGCTTGTGTCCTGCACTATGTTGCCACATGGCATGACATACTAGTAGAGATGCAGGATGGACATTGCCCTTAGTCACAGACACCACCCATGCCATTGTTCTACAAAAGGGCACAGGGTGAGGCTGCACACAATCAGCTTGTGTAATTGTACATCACTTCAATACATCCCTGGAGGATCACACACAGTGTAGCCACATCCATGAATCATGATGAAGGGCCAATCCACCATGCAATAACAACACCCTGAGCTGTCTGGGAGAGGGAGAATGTATGTGTCCATAGCAATAAAATCACCTGCACCAACCACTGACACAGTCATAGCAAGTTGAAACAGTAAACATATTGCTCACACCAAGGAACACAACACAATCAACAAAATCCCTAACCACTTTCACATTCTCCACACCAACTATAGTTCATGCAGACCCCCAAAAGCAGACAGGAAAACACAAGCATGAATGCACAGCACAAAAAGTAATCAGTGACTAACACATGTGAGGACTGTCCTAGCCACACTATGCGTGTTAAACAGCGATATACAGGTGGACAGTCCAAGCCATTCCTTGTCAACAATTATGTACAAAATACACATCTACATCTAAACAGTCATATGCACTGAGAAAATAGCACGCTCACTTCAAGAAAGATGCACATCTCAGCTCACATCTATCCCCTTGCAAGCCTGCTCCAGCTGTACCCAGGAATGTAACCATGCACCCCCCCATAGGCGCCTAAACTAGCGTACACTGCAAGGGTTTACGATCAGGCATCCCAGAGCACTGTTACCTTGAATAGCAACAACCATCTCCCCTTGCAGAATGCCTCAGTTGAGAAAAACAACCCAAGGACAGAGGAGGTAACACATCCATGCGCCCAATGACACCACAAACTGAATAAAAAAAAACACCCCACAGAGTGACAGCATCCCTGCCACCAATGACACCACAACCATTTCTCCCATGATTGCCTTGAACTTTGCTGCAAACGGTGCCCACCTGTCTCGTATCCACAGCATTCCACCTGAAAAAAACATTCTTAGCTTGCAAAGACATGCCTTGCATGAAAGTAAACAAACAGGACACCCTTGATTTGTCCCATATGGAACAAGGTAACTTGCCCGCCATAGTCAACCCAGTGTCAGCAACCGGAAGGCCATATCAAAGAGCGTGAGCAACAATGAATACATTAAAATCGAAACTCATTGACAAAGTAATTGCTGGCAGTGAAGCAAAAAAATGTCCACAACAGCATGTCATGCACTCTGGACACAGGGGTTAGTCTGCCCTGGGGTGCGGCACAAGCTGGTCCATTGATTGCAGGTATACAATTTGTGCACACCCACCGTCATGTGTCACGTGTGCCTTTGGGTCACCCTAGGATGAAGGAGAGGGAAAGGCACATCAAGTGAGGAGGTGAAGGTCTGGGGATTGGAAGTACAAGTGGAGGAGCTGATGTGAAGGATGAAAGAGGACAAGAGGGAGAGAGTAGATAGAGTTATGGACCTGCAGCTGTGGAGCAGAGAGAGAGGTGGGAGAGAGAGCGAGAGAGAGTGAGAGAGAGAGAGGAATTGGAGAGCAAGGAGGAGTCTGGCTAGTGGGGAGATGAGGAGAGAGATGGGGCTGTTACAGTGGGTGAGGGCAGAGAGAAGGGGGTGAGGGTTAAGGGCAGACTGGGAAATAAAGGTCACCTATGAAAGGAGAATCTTCTCATCATAAAAACAACAAAGTTAACACACCATGGTATTTAAACTAGAAAGAGACACATATTCACAACATCCACACATATAAATCATTCCACCCCAACTCCAGACTCTGCACCACCTACCAAACCCCTGTTGGACACCACAGTTCATGGACAGGACTTCACTCCCTAGCTGTTATCTTCCCCTCCCACAGATCACACACCCTGGATGAGCCGTTCCCAGGACTGGGGTGGCGATAATATTGTGTACTGCAAACACCTTAAGGCATGACAGATAAAGGAAGCTGTGGTGAAGCGATGATGCACCATATGATGCATGTGCCCACAATGTACATACACATACAGTGCAGTCACACACAGTGCCGGATTAGAACAACACGTATTGGAAACAAAAGTCATGCAATACATTCAGGAGGAGAGAAAATATAGAAAAATAACAATAAACAACATGTGACTTGAATGGGGAACACAGGTAAAAACTGTCAGGTGTCCCCATGGGCAAACCAGTACAAACATGTCCTGTGGAGTGCATGGACACATGTGGCCAGTTCTGTGTGTCCAGGGTCAAGACCATGAAGGTGAGCAGCTGAGGTCTTGGAGATCTGTGAATGGATGTGTACGTAAGACATGCAGCAGTAGCAGGGCAGGTCATCATGCGAGTGGAAAAGGGTGTGGAGTGGGCTCTGGCACAGGTCGAAGAGTATGGTGGACAGGGAGTACACCTGCACGACCCTGTAAATATCTATGGGGAGGTAGGGGGGTTGTGGGAGGAAAACTTCAGAACAGCTAGTGAGGCAAGAAGTGAACAATCATAATGCAGAGTGCCCAGAGAAGTGAGGATGAGGATGAGGATGTTGTCGTATAATGGGAAAAATACTGCCAATGCCCAAGTGGGCTTTGTGCAGCACATTCTTTTAAATCTGCTGTCCTTTGTGGAAGTGCAACATGAAAACCAATGCACATGCATGCATGTTCAAGGGGACACACACACACACATGTGGACAAACAAACAATTGCACTTGTACTCTGAAAATCAGCAATGGTAAATATATACAGTTCTATAGTGGTACCACTAACGTTATTAGATCTTATTAAAGTGCATACGGTTAGAATGACACACAGATCAGAATAAAGAGGAAACCAGCAGTAGAGAGAGGAAGGAAAGCAAGATGGTTGAGCAATTGGCAGAATACTGGCCCCGATACCTAGACACAGTTCTGTGTGGAGATCCCCCCACCTGGGCAACCTGTAAAGAAAGATACAAGCCCAGTCCATATATTGTTCACACTAGACTTTCTAATAGTTCTGCAACCCTAAAGTACATTGGTGTTGTAGTGTTCTTTGTTGGGGAATCGATGGCCCTTCTTGAATGCCCTCCGTGTAAGGCAGGAGTCACGGGTCATCGAACGTCCGATGGAGAACAGGTCGAGTTACGACGTTGAAGTAGCTGCGTCGTTCCTAGCAGTGCTCGTTAATGGGGAAGCGTAAACGTCCTGCAAGGAAGAGGCTTGCAGGGCACCTCGGTGTCGATAGATCTGGACCACAAAGAGTTTCAAGAACTGTGGCCCAGCAAGGGCGTCGAGTCGTCGGCATCTCTGTGGTCTTTTGGGTGGCGGGAAACCCACTGGTGGATGCTCCTTGGCGCGTCGACTGTCAGGCCTTCTCCGGCAGGATAGAGCGTCGACGATGCAGACGAGAGCATCCTTGGATCAATGAAGTTCTTAGGCAAACGGGAGCACAGCGGCTCCAGTCGGCGATGGCGGTCGTCGACAGTGGAGGACAACAGTCCGGGTGCTTCTCCTTGGATTTCCGCAGCAGTCCCCGTATCGGGTCGGCAGCCTGTCGAATGTCTGTCTACCAGGGAGCTTTGGCAAAGGTCAGCTGGTGCACGATGGTCCCTCGTAGCTCGGAAAGAGGGCGCCTTTCCAGGTCCTCTATGGGTCAGTCCTTGGAGACACAGCAGCTTTCAGATTGTGAAGGAGAGCAACATCAATTCTTGTCTTCCAGCAGGGCTTCAAGGTCAAGCGTCAGTATCACTCCAGTTACTCTTCGTAGTTTGGACTTCAGCTCTGAACACTTCTGAACACGATTCCTAGCAGTGAGAGGTCCCCAGATATACTGTGGATCTTCCATTCATTCCGCTGGGTCACACTGAAGCATCAAATCACTACGAAGGGCATTCATGCAGGCAGGCAACCAATCAGGCACACAGTGCATTCAGGCCATTCACTTCCCTCCAGACACTCACAACAAGTTATGTGTATTGGCACAAGTGCCGAACCATTCAACACTTCATACTGCTTTCATACCGTTTTCGGGCAGGGCTGTCTCAGTCATTGTGTCAACAACCAGATACTAGACACCCACAACATAGAATGCGTATTCGTCACACACTCCATTCAACGGGGTCCCACCCACAGGCGTACCCACAACATACGGTTGTTGAGAAGGTTCCACCCAGTCTGGTCGGCACTTCCCCACATTACCATATATGGAACTTCCACCCAACAGCCAGTCAAGGGGAAGGGACAGAGTCAGGGCTTCCCGGGACTTCAGGAAGATTAAGGTAACAGGCAATGGAAGGCAAGAGGCCATGGGGCCATTTTGTGTCCATCAGGAATCTACCGATTCCAATGACAGGGCCTGGGCATCCCAAAATGGAGGACGCTCAGGGGACCAGTAATTTCAGCATGTAGCTGCCACCAGCCCATACCCTGCTCTGTTGGTCACCCACAGGTGCACAAAAACATACAGTAGGGGCAAAGGGTTTCAGCCCTACCCATGGGTGCCATAAGGGTATCCCATGGGTATGTTCACCAAACCAAGAGAGAGACCGACTCTGCCAGGAGTCCCACACGAACTCCTGCGCGGAAAACACGACAGAACACGATAAAAAACAGTAAAGGACCAGGAAATTGAGGCCCTGTCCCTCCAATGCCTTTCCAGCATCACAATAGGGACTAGGGAGGTGAAAGGGTGCTGCGTGGACCTCTCACGAAGTGCAGTCACTGGATGATTCAGGACCCCTACAACCACTTGGGAAATTGCATTTCACCATCGAAAGGAGGAAATTATGCCGGCTGCACATATGTTTCGAAAGGGCTTTTGACTGATCATCACCTGTACGTGGGATCCTGATGCTTTCAGTTGAACCATGGCAGTTGACACCACTGTGTATGTCTGCATGTCCAGTTATTCACTTATTAATCCCTTCAGAGTGCAACAACACACATGACATGTACATAATGGACAAGGGTAAAAGAGAACATGTGTTCATCCTGGACAGGGGTATAAAAAGTGATTTCAATGTGTCCATCCCGAACAGGCGGAAGAAAATCTTCACTCTGTTGTGGTGTTGTGGGAAAGGGGAGGGAGTCTGTCCATGAAAAAAGTCAACACACAAAAAATACAATAAAATCAATCCCTCCATGGGCTCATAGACACCAGGACACCGGTGGTTGAGGTGGCATGGGTGTACCATGACTGCCATCCTGTGGTGGATCATCGGGTGGTGGCATGGGTGTACCAGGACTGCCATCCTGTGGTGGATCATCGGGTGGTGGCAGGGGTGGTGGTGTATCCTGTTCATGCAGTGCCAAAGCCTGGTTTTCATTGTCTAGAGCCCCCCGTGATACAGATGTATATACCAGCATCCCAATGGCTGAGTGGTCACAATGAACTTCTTCCCGATAGACCACAGAGTTTGCATGTGCGCTCACTCATGATGCATCAATTTGCCAGAACCGCGTCTGCCTCAAGGCGTCCCTCTCCTTGTGGAGTTCTGACCTTGTGGCTGAAAGTTCCTTGCGCAGTGAAGGCCTCAAGCTCACCATCTCACAGCTATTGTAGTCTCAAGATGCCAATATCTCCTGCTTTAGGGCTTCTCTATGTGATGGAGAATTATAATGCAGGGAGTCCTGCAGAGACTTCAGATCAGCTCGTTGGCCCTTGATGTTGCCCTCCACACCCAGTTTGTGGGAGAGCATTGGAGACCGCATCCCAACATGCAGTTTCTTCTCCAGGCTCGACAAGAGTTGCTGCTGATGTCCCTGAGAGTCCAGATGTTTTGCATACCAGGAAGTTGGTGTGGACATGTTCTCGGCCAGGGGATCCATGCCCCCAGGAATCTCATTCATAAAACATATTGCCATACCAGATAGCTGCATGCAACATCTGCTGCTCCAACACTGTCTCTCCGGCATACACAAGTCCACCAAGTGTGCGAGCCGACGGCGGTGCGATGCCAGAGTCCAAGCCCATTGCAGTGGGACTCCTGTCCCTGACAGGAGGACTGCAACCCTCTCTTGGACATCAGTCCCAGAATCTGACCCCAACTCAGGTGAGGGTGATCTTGCAGCCATAACCACAGCAAATGAGGGGCTTACCACTAACAGGACCAATGAAGCCGTGTGCACCTATGCAAACTGAACAGTCCCATCTGACCTGCCCATTGGGGCACTCTTCATGTCCCTCAATGTGCCACCCACACATGGTTCTGCATCTGAACTTGCAGAATCAGAAGAGTATGAAGAGTTACATGACTGAGGATTGTCAGTAGCACCTATTGATGTTCATGGTGTACAAAACACAAAACCACAGCCTCCACTTGTTAGACCAGAAATTACCCTATAGTATGTATATTATGTTAGCCAGAAACCAATTGCATCATGTGACAAAAATCGCAAACGCAGAATTGTCAATGTAACCAGAGGGCGTCCATTTTGTGAAATGTCAGCCATTTGCTTTTTTCCTTTCTGTCAAAACACTTTGCAAAATGTATTTTATGCTTCGAACTCACACATGGTACAAGGCCACGGCCTGAATGCTGAAAGACTAACACAGACAAGAATGTCAAACGATACAGAAATACATTGTTTTCCTCCCTCATGAAGTCCTTGAAGGCGAGCAGAAGCCGCATCTAATCAGCAGTCCAGGTGCCGGCCTGTCTTGCAAACGCTGTAGTAAAAGGCAGTTAAAGCATGAATTATATTCTTTTAGCGGTACTCCTTCATGGAGACTGGTATTTTCTGCCTCAGAACTGCCTGACCCTAGGTTCATGAATAGGAACACATAGATAATGTGCTAAGGAATGTTTCTCTCCTATGAACATGATGTCCTTGAACTAAGAGCTTTATGTTTCCCATAACAGAATGTCTCTGCTACTATTACTAGAAAAAACTATATAGATTTGTCATAATGTGTTATAATTGTCATGATTGTCAATCACCGAACCCTAGCCTGAACGATACATTTATGGGCGGATTGAATTGCCTTAAAAAAGATTGCATGTTATGTATATATATGGCCGCTTGAGCGTTGCTCACTCTTGCGTCTCACAAGGCCTGGGTACACAAGTTGCGAGACGTTGAGACCCCAGTCGGCCGACTGAGAATACTTTGAAATAAACCAGACTTGTTTGGAAATCGAACCTCATGTCTGTCGTGTCACTAGAGTATATGGTTATTGTGCCTTAGTTTCCATATGCAGTCTTTATGGCCTAGCACACTGGTGGGCTGACATACAACCACCTCTTCTTCCTCCTCCTCTGCCACCACTGCATCATCACCTGTGAATGGACAGACAGCAACATTGTTAGTCATGAGTACCTTGACAAACATGCATATGTGTATTACAATCCATACAGAAACAACATATCTGGACACACACACATCACACATCGTGACTTTGCACACTATTAGCTGTATGTCACAGCTGAAAGGAATTTGCTAACATGCACAGTCATATCCGGTCATATCAATAAGTACAACATGGCATGGTTTGTGAGTGCGAGGATACATACATACAAACGGACATGAGTGGCAGAGAAACACATCAGTGGAAGGATGGAGGTCTGTGCATCAGCAGTGATCCCGTGCACAAAGCAGACATTTATATGTGGCAATATGTGCAAGTGTGACCTTCACATCTGACGCCACTTATTTCATGCAAGCATATGTGTTGCCAAGATATCCCCATCCACAATTACAACATTAACCCCCCACAAGCTACATGGCTGAACACAGTCACATGCCTTGCATACATGTGTGATTATACTGA
Organism: Ambystoma mexicanum; assembly: GCF_040938575.1. Taxonomy (NCBI): domain Eukaryota; kingdom Metazoa; phylum Chordata; class Amphibia; order Caudata; family Ambystomatidae; genus Ambystoma; species Ambystoma mexicanum. The sequence continues at coordinate 1,521,295,096 of NC_090937.1, read as the reverse complement.
GACATGTAAATGACAAAGGCACACTTACATGTCCTCTGCACCATTGGCAATCCATATGTGAAATGGACTACACAGAACCAATTACTGGGCATTCAGTTATCGTCCCGCCGGGAAGAGGCCCTCATGAGGAAATACACAGACATTGTTGCTCATTCATGTCCACCTGTCGCCATGGCAAGGAAATGGAAGACTATGTAAACATGCACAAAAATGTGTGGCACTGCATGGGTCATGATTGTCTCAACCACTGGACATACACATGCAAGACACTGTGAACGTGCAGTCACATGTGTGTTGTATGCCATTGACACACGTACAAGCTGCGCCATTTCATGGTCCATGCGGAGGATGCGACTTCCTGAGGAACAGAGATTAAGACACAAAGATGTGTACCCAGGAAGGTTTGAGCGTAGACACCTGACTCTGAGTACACCGCTGGTGAAAAATACATACATACTCATGTATCCAATAATGGAGAGCACATTGAGAACACTGAAACTGAGATGCTCTTGATACATACACTCTCTGGCTTGCACCCACCCCCTGTGTCCAGCTCATGCCCATAGTGTAGACATAGCCATTACATTGTGGGCTACTTGGGACTGATGGACTATTCAACAAGCATGTTATTTCAAAACACAGGGATGAGTGCTGCACATGGGGCATTGTAATTCTGAAGGCCAGCACAAAGCATCGGTTAGCTGACCAAATCTACACATTCTTTCAAGATAAAATAAAAACATGACACACATAGCAAGATACAAACTATGTAATTAATTTCCATGTCTTGTCAATTCACATACAAAAACTGTTCATTTATATCACGCCATTGCTACATATGGTGCATGCCTGACAAGGTAAACAGTTATATACATGCCAAAGTGCTCTAATGGATGCATTGGGACATGGAGTACACGCATCCCCTTGCCATCAATATACCATCCATCCTCTCAACATGCCAACCACTGCCAGATGTCTCAGCAATGGAACTGTGCACCTTGATTAGGACAGCAGGGTCCATTGTGCCACTGTGCAGACTGTAGTCCATGAACCATCAATTATGTGATGTGTGCAGCAATGATAAGTGCGCTGGCCAAATCACTACATTGTCAGTCAAAGTCTCCATGTGCTGCCCCAAAATGAAACGACAAATATGAAAGTTACTGTCTGATGTGTCACATCATTGCTGACCCCTGGTTTACAAACACCCTGTGTGAGAATTCACATGGGTGTGAGCTACCGGCTGTTTGCCTAGCGCAATTCATGAATAGTCAGTGCCAATTCACATTGTGTGAGATGACAGCTCCCTTTACATGACAGTGCAGTGTCATGTAAGGTGTCAGGCAATGACTGTCTATGAGTGAGTGACTGACAATCATTAACTGTCACTTTACATGACAATGGGCCTCATTACGAGGTATGCGGTAGAGGGATAAGGGGGCCGGTAGGGATGCCGGCCCCGTTATCCCTCTACCACCCCATTACGAGTTCTCCTAGCGGGACCCGCTAAGGATGCTTGATTTTACCAGGTGTCCTTAGCGGGTCCCGGGAGGAGACTAGGATGCTAACAACGGGCCCATCATTAACGGGCCTGTTGTTAGCATCATCCCCATTGAGCCCTATGGGGGCTCGAATGGGAATGGGGATGTACTGGGTCCGGGTTCCCTGAATGGGGAAATACCAGGCCCTCAAAGGTCAGAATGGCCCGGTATTTCCCCATTCAGGGAACACGGTACCCGGTATGGAGGTAGCCATGCCGCAAAAAGAGGCATGGTTACCTCCATCCTCGTAATGAGGGCCAATGTCATGTTAAGGGCACTGTCATCTCACACAATGTGAAGTGACACCTTACATTGTGTTTGTTGGCTGTGCACTATATTTGCTGAATACATTCACTCTCAAATATGTTTGCCCTCAAATTCGATCCTCCACTGGGCTAAACCCCCTTACCACACTGCCACAACATGGTATTCACTGGCTGCAGGGCAGCACTAAGAAGAGATGCTAATACCAGCCCTGTCAGACAAAGTATGGTCCTGCTCTTGTGTGCAGGATTTATCCCTGAGGCATGTTTTAATGGTGAGGCGGCAGTGGATGGGTAAATGTAAACCCCATAAAACATATCAGGATCCGGTGTTGTTCTAAATATTATTGCAGTCTATAATGGTCTTTCAAATGTACATAAGTGGAACATTATTTCCCTACATGTATACCTCCTGTCTGGGTGATTCTTGTGGGGCATCTGTCCCTGCCTATGAACATTATCCACTAAAGATATGTCTGTATTGGTGACCAGGCATGCTCAGACTGAGAACAAGCACATCCTCACCTTCACTTCTGCTGAGACAAGGAGCAACTGAGCCCTCATGGCTTATCAGAGTGGGTGATGCTGCTGCCCTGTCATTCCATATCCCAATTAATGTACATGTCTGGACAAGTATAAATGTCTCATGGTTACAACCATAGCAGCGTTAGGGTGGGTGTTGTGAATAAAGATTTTTTGCAACAAGCCATGTGCCAGTCATGCATTCACTGATGCCCACATATGAGCCTTTCATGTCACACTGGTGATGTGAAAGTAGAGCTCTATGATCATATTTTCAATTACAACATGCACATTCATTACATACAAAGCAGACATGTACACTCATTGGTGTTATTCATTCCCTTACCCTTTCTCGTGGGTTATCATCAGACAGTTCAATAGGAGAGTACCAGACTGTCTACCTTGGAATGATGACCCTCTGCCAGCTAAATAAAATTATATTTGGTCTAGTGTTGTCTTTGCAATATACAAGTGAAGCTGTTTCAACATAATGCCTGGAACACAGGGCAGTGGTCTGTGGGCTCTCTGCCCCCAGCAGGCTGATGACACCACAGTGTGTCACTACAGGCAGCTTGAAAATCCTATCTGACAAGGTGTTCCGTGTCGAAACTAACATGCATCTCAGCGGTGTGGCTTGGAGATGATGTGTCCCTGTCAGGGGGGCACACCATACGGTCTTGCACTGAGCACACATTTGGATTGTAACAACCCTGCATACAAGTACTGGCACAGCTGTGAAAGGCAGCAGAGAGTGATGTGTACTGTCAAACTAACATGGTCCACACATGGAAACCACATCCCAAACATGAATTGACCATGGATGGCTGACAACTGCAGCCAACTGTACCACAACACATATATGGGCAGGTCAACCATTTGTGTCCACGCATACGATGAACACAAAGGCCACTTATCAGATGTGTCCCCATAGGTCTACATGCCTCTCACGCCTTGTGCCAGCTCACTGCTAATGAGTTGACTTGCATCCTCTACAAATGGAGCCAGTTGCTCCTCCTCTGCTGGACACCTTCGAGTGGCCTGAGCAGAGGCCAGGTTGTCACACAGTTTCTGCTTGGTCCTTCACGTGAGGCCATTCATCCACTTCTGGAGCACTTTAGCAGTGCCCCTTCTCCACACCACAAGCGTTGATGACATGCTGCCACTGTGCCATTCGGTATGCAGCAGTATGGGTGCTGCCCGCCGAGGGGTACATCAATAGTGATCCGTCACATTGGACCTCATTACGAGAACGACGGTAACCCTGCCGGTGCTACCGCAGACTTGTAAAATGTTGCTGGCGCCTGGTGTCACCAGGAGATTACAGGTCTGGCGGTCTGGGAAGTCAGACGTCGGTCAAATGGAAGTCCCCATTCCCATAGAGTCACATAGGACTCTATGGGAGTGGGGACTTGGATGCACCGGCACCATTGCTAACGGTGCCAGTGCTTCTGTGAATGGTCTACCTACCGTGGCCGCTGTGCCCGGCAGGGTCAAACCCACCAGGCCCGACAGGCAGACTCCTAGAACCTCATTACAAGTGTGGCGGTAGCCATGCCAGTAAAACTAACAGGCTGCCACTGGACTTTCATTTTTCAGCGCCTGACTTGCTGGATTTACTGGAGCATTATTACAGCCCCGGCGGTCTGGGTAGTCAGGCTCCAGAAAAGGTAAATCCCCATTCCCATAGGACTCAATGGGAATAGGGAGCATGGAAGCAACAGCACTGTGTGCAACAGTGCCGGTACTCCCATGTAAGTCTGCAAGCGGGTGCTGTCCCGCCTTCCAGGTCATGCCTGGCGGGCAGGACGGCAGCCGACAGCAGACTCGGAGTCCGGTAAAAACAGTGTTTTGTAATGAGGCCCCTTGTCTGGAAGCAAGGGTGCCAGTGAACTTACCTGCACCCTTGTTTCCAGACCGGCAAACTTGTAATAAGGCCCATAGTCTTATGAGGATCTGAAGCGCATCATCAGTGAAGCTCTTCTTCCTCAGCGGACTCTTATACTGTGCCTGGTCTTGGGGTGAAGCCTCTTCCTGCTCTACAGGGCATCCCCTCTTGTACCTAGTGGTCCTTGGTGGTGCTAGTCCACCTGTCAGCCTCCAACAATGTCCATATACAGGTGCCAGGCCACTTATGGGCTGAGGCTCACCACGTCCTCCTAGGGCTGGGGCACATGTGTCCTCACCATGTCTCTGTCTTCTCTCTTTTCCTACTGTGGTCTTACCACTCATGGTGCAGGCAAAATGAATGATTGAAAAGCCCCTCAATATATTTCTCAGAGAATAATATAAAAGAGAACTGTCTATTTGATGTACTAAGTAGATGTATGGTCCTGCACGGCTCCAAGGCCCCCTTAAACGAAATAATATTGGTACACAAAACGCAGAGGCACCCCAAATCCATAAATTGCATGCTCAATACACTGCACACTTCTGAAAACCTAAAAAATGCAGAATGTGATACACAGCGGCACCACAAACAAGAATTGCATATGCGATGCACCCAAAGCTTCTGAAATGTGAAAAAAGTGGTACGCAATACACCGAGGCATCACAAACACAGACGTTGAGTACCCGATACACTGAAAGCTAACGAAAACTGAAAAAAGTGGTACGTGATATGCAGTAGCACTCCAAAAACAAAAGAAATGCATATGCGATGCACCAGAAGCGTCACAATGGACAAAAATACATGTGCATATGCACCTAGAAAACCCCCAAAATCAAAAATATGATACGCATTACTTGAAGGAAACCACTTGCGTAGAACCCCCAAATGCATGTCTGCGAAACTGATCCATCTTAGTACCTTCTTGCGCACAACCAGTGATAAAAAATTAAATATCCCTATAATTGCTGTGGGCCTTTAAACTCTGTTAGTCAGTCTCGATGTGCTGCAAACAACCTCTGACTCATTGCCACTAAGACTAAGAACATTCACATTGGGACTCCTGCTCCAGCTTTCCCACTCTCGCTCTGGCCCGCCTCCCTTAGTCCTGCGCAGGCACCCACCTTCGAAGCAAGAAACCAGGTGTCATCTTTGACTCCACTCTCTCCTTCTCCTCTCACATTTCAGACATCTCTAAAAAAATCTAACTATCAGCTTCACCCTCTACCTTTTCTCACTTTCCCCCAGCGGCTCACTGTCCCCAGAGCCATGGTTCTCTCCGGGTTGGACTATTGCAACAGCCTCTTCCTCAACCTCTGTTCTTCTGCCCTGTGCCCTCTGCAACTCATCCAGAACAGAGCAACAAGATTTCTCCTTGGCCTCAAGCTCAGGGACTGCATCTCTCTGACGCAGAAATCCCTCCACTGGCTCTCTGTGGCTGCAAGGATCAAATTCAAGACCATTTGTATTGTTCACAATGCTTTCTGGGGCCAGGGACCTACCTACCTGCAACGCTACCTACCTAAATACTGTCCCTCACAAACCCTCTGCTCATCTACCTCCAACCTTCTGCGAGTGAGTCAGGCAGAGATTTCGAGGGAGATCCTTATCCTCAGCAGGCGCCTCCCTCTGGAATAGCCTCCCTGCCGCCCTCTGTCTTGAGCCAGATCTCCTTAAATTCTGGAAACTCCTCAAGACTTTTCTCTTCTCCTCTTCCTTCTCTCTTCCTCTACCCTGCTAACCCAGTTGTATGTTGTTTCCCTCTCTCCCTCCTCTTCCTTACAGCACGCTAACTAGCCGCCGGTTGTACCTCAGAGTCTCACCGGTCCCCGTCACCCCTGCCAGTCCTCTTTTTCACTTGCCTCAGGGCCCGACACCACACCCACACTCAATGCACTTAAGAATTTAATCCCAGAGAGTGGCTCTCTCTGCACTTACCCGAGTCTCAACTGACCGGGTGCACTTGATCCCCCCTGTGACCTTCTGTGCACTTGCTCGATCCCTCTGCACCTGGCCTGAAGATCGTATGTCTGTTCTTCCTTGTCTTCACCCCTCAATTGCACTGTTGAAACTGGAGAATCACCCCCAGGCCTATTTGCTGTCTTCCAAACTGTTTAAATGTATTTTTACGCACTTACTCTGCCTGTGCAGACTATTATTGTCTCCGAATTTCAAGGGATCTGAGAGACTGTTTGTTTTTTCCCCTTGTTCCCACACTCCTTGAGTGCTTTGAAACACTTACCTGTGTATAGGTGCTATATAAATAACAATACCATACCATACCATACTCTGTTATCTGCTGCCTCAGATGTGAGACATGCACCAAAGTCCCCCATACCTACGTGCCATCGATTTTGTCTCCTCCTGCCCTTCATTGCCTCCAATACCCACCTCTGCTGCTGTATGATTGAGTGTAAGTGCTTGCTGCCGACCAGCACTGTCTTAGAGTGCCAGCTGTTCTGCCATTGCCTGTTCTCCAGTATGGGGCCGTGACCACCCCATCTGAAAATTTGGGAATTCGACCTCTCCTTAGCACCTCTACCACAGCTCCACAGCACATCTCCAGGACCCAGTGCAGACACCCCTGCCTCGGGGTTGACCTATTAGCGCCTTCTACCTCATCTGGAGAGATCAGCACCCCCATATCTGTGAAGCAGAGGGCTGCCAACTTCTCCAGCACTGAAGTTGGCATCCTGGCGTATTGGGTACTGGGTACTGGGTAGTTATGACACCCTCTTCTACCCCGCAAATGCAGCTGGACAATGACAAACATATAGATCTGTGAAGAGTTTGCGGCTGCCATCAACGTGGAGGGGTTTCAGACCGTTCAGTTAAGACTGAAGAAACGAGAGGATACAAAGGCGGAGCCAGGTCTTGTGACAGAGCCTACCATGGAGGTGTACCATGCAGGCTGCCACCAGTTGTCACCAAAACAGCTGCGGGTCCTTGAGAGGTTCTACCCAGAACTTCACTCCCAGATCTGTGAATGGAAACAATGGGCCACATCACGAGTCTGGCGGTAACCCTTAAATGCAGCGGTAGTGCTATTACCACTGCATTTAAGGGTCCGCCAGGTCATGGCCTTGGCAGATTTCCCCCAGCTCTGAGTGGGGGGGAAATCTACAGCAAATTTGCTGATTTTTGGCGCTATTAGCGCCGGCGGGAAATCCACCGGCGGTAACAGCGTGAATTTTCCCCATTGGATCCAATGGGGAATGAGGAATTCCCAAATGAGCCCAATGTGGAATGGGCACTAACCGTTCCGCCAAACCCTTGATCCAGCGCTAATAGCACCGGGGGGTTTGGCAGTAGGGCTAATAGCGCCAGCGATAATAGCGCCGGCGTTACAGCCCAACTCGTGATGAGGCCCAATGTCTGGAAGCTGCTGGTGAGTACCCATGTTGTGCACTGGTCCACAGTGTATGTGTGTCGTGCATGGGTAAGCATGATTGCAGGTGCCCCCTTATGTATGCAGCATGTGTGTTGCACTTAGCCACAGTGGCATGCAAACTCCTGGCAATGATGGGCGCATGTTGTGGCAGGCATATGTTTATGGGATATGCATTGATATATGCACTGTTTGTCCTTGGTAACTTGTTGCACTTGTGCATATGCTATGTGAGTTCATGAGAAGAAGGTCTGAGACAGTATGAATGCCAGTTTATGAAATTGTGGCCATGTGAGGGACATGCATGCAGAGCACCTCGATGTGTTGCACATCTGCAAGTGCGACAATCCAGACAAATCCGCTGAGAGTGACAGATGTGCATCAATATTTGTGAATATCATGTTGGTGCATTGACCTCTCATGGGCGGGGATCTGATGTGTCATCACACTGCATGTGAAGCCCGACTTGACGTGTGATCATGCCACATGTATGTGCTGGGTGAAACAGCATAAGCATTTGTTTTCCTCAGATATGTGTGCTGGTGCATGTTGCATCTTTACACGTCAAGCTGTCAATGGTGCATATTGATAACTGTAAATGGGTCGACAGCTGCACTTCCCATGGCCCTGGCTGCATGTCCAACTTGTGTCACATTGGCATTGGCGTAGTAGCATTGCCTGTTTTTGGAAATGTGTTTGTGGCCACACAGAATGTGCTGGGGTGACATGCATGTGAGTCAGCATTGTCGCTACACTCGTGTGTTAGTAGTTATGCAGATAGCATGGGAGTCCATGTGTGGGTGTGTGTCAGTTGCTGGTGGACACCTGCTGAATGAATGTTACTGTTAATGTTGAGTATGCCACACATGTTTGAAAAAGATGACCAATGTAAATGTTCTTTGTCCCATTTTCCACAGCTGCTGCACCTCATGAAGAAGGCCGAAGCATTGCTCTAGAGCAGACCCAGGCGGACATCCCAGCCAGCCACCATTGACACCACCTCTCCCAAGGGTAAATTGGCATTGGAAGCCCCAGTAGCATCAGGCGAAGCTGCTGGCAGTAGGTCCCAGGAGGTGATTGTGGTGGAGGACACCTCAGCAGCTGTGGGACAGAGTGCAGAGGCACAGGGGCCATCGAAGGTGGTAGACTCTTGGAGTTATACAGGGTGTTGGAGGTGGAGGTGGACAAGGATGCAACTGCAGGCCAGCCCACTGGGAAAGATGGGGGCACCCGAGTGGGTGTTCACGCTGCACCTGTGGCCCAGAGACTTGAGGATTTGCAGTTCACCGTGTAGGTTGCTGCACAACCTCCTGTCCCTGGGCCATCTGTTGCAGCAGTGACCACCATTGTGGATGCCTCCCCCAAGGGAGCCAACCAAGATGTGGTGCAGACCCTGCTGGCTGGTCTTGTGGGTCAAAACGTAATCGATTTGTGATTCTATATCAGCATCATGAGTAGATTAGCCAATTCCTGGTCCAGTTCGCAAGAGCACTGCTCTTGCAGTTGCCCCCTCCTCCACTTCCTCCTCTGTGCCCCAGTCATCCTCAAGTGAGCCTACCATGCCACATTCCAGCACGGCCCTGTGTGCACCAATGGCATCCACACCACCCATTCTGGTAGTGCCTGCGTCCCTGCCTCTGGTGGAAGACCCAAGTACGCCACATGAGCTGGCCACTGCCCAGGCACCAACACAGAAAGAGGCTGTAGTTGGACAGCTGGCCCTTCAGGCCAGTACAGGTGTTATGCCCCCCCGCCAAATGTTATCCAGTCAGAGGGAGTACCTGAGCAGCTTCTTGTCTTCCAGGCAGCAGCAGATGAGCAGTATGTGGATGCAGTCGATGCAGGGCTGACTAACACTAAGGAGGCAAATCAGGCAGGACATGTTTCGAATCTGGCAGTAGGAAACGAGGCAGCTCCAGGAAATTGTGTGCATCAGGACTCAATGTCAGAGGCAGCTGTTGATGGAGAGGCAGCAGGCTAGGGAGGTACCCATTGCCAGGACCAGGGCAGAGGTGTCAGAGGTTGACAATGGGCTGGGCAGCCATCCTGGAAGTTGCTTGCAGGAATGCGTCGGGGGAGGAGGGGTAGATCGTAGATGGCCAGCAAGCCCTCCAGGCAATAATGGAGGCCCGCCACCAGGAGGAAGATGACGATTGTGACTCTGCCCTTGCGGAAGCATTGAGAGACATTTAAGCCAGCTGCCTGTGTATACAGTTCGTAGTGTTAGGTTTCATTTTGGACTTTTCTTTTCTTTTGATCCATGGACATTTATCCTTCCCCATATTTTGTTTTTGTAGCGTGCATATTTTCAATACATTAATACATTTTTTCTGGTTCTTGATCACACACTTGTTGCAGTCTCTTTGTCCATGTGCAAAATCACTTTTTCAATGTTTTCTAAATGCATTTCTTCTAAGACTGCCTTGTGGGATGGGGCTGCACTGTGGATGTGTGGGCAACACTCCTCACTTGTGCATTCATTATTCATTAGCTGCATCTTTCCCAAGGCATAGCCTCACACCCGCACACATCTGCAATCACCCACAACCTGCTCTCATGTCATGCAGCACATCTGCCACTCAAATTCTGCATATTCTCATAACTGATTTTTCAGTCTGGCTGTACACATTTTCCATCTCCTTGACTCGCACACTCACCCAACCACATCCCTGTTCGGATTGTGTCACTTGCAGGGACATTTCCACCACTGCCTACTTACCTGATTACCTTCCTTCCTTTCTGCAGGCTACTATGCACAAAAACATTACATATGACGCAGTACAATCTGTGATGTCTTGGACTTGGGTATTCCAAGGGCATTCACCTACAGCGCTTTGAGGCCAATGCAATGGCACATGGGCACAGTGATTCACAACATTGCATTTCATTGAATTACCCTGCCACATATACATGGTATGGTCACAGTGGAGCTGGTGCTACATTGTGCTGTCCTTTTGATGTGCAACTGAGTGTGATGTACCAGGGAGTTCTGTGATGTGCTACGGACATGGATTCTGAAGCAGTGCTCCCATTTTGTCAAGTTGGAGGAGGATATGTAGCCAGAGAGCTTCAGGCCTGTGGAATTGAGGTGAGTTGTTGTTCAACATTGGACTCATAGGGGTGTGATCTAGAAGGGATTGCATGTGGTAGTGGGAAGAGGTCAAGGGTTTGTGATGTTTTGTACTGGCAGAGAGCTGTCTGGCCGTTGTGGCGAAGGTGATGGGGAGGTGGGTGGTGTCAGGACTTGAGGGTGCTGCTTAAGGGTTTTGGGGGAAATGAGGGGTGGTGGTGTCAGTACTTAATGGGGCTGCCTGGGGGGTTGGTGGAGGTGAGGGGTGGGTGGTGTCAGCACTTGAGAGGGCTGCCTGGGTTTGTGGCAGAGGTGAGGGGGTGGTGTTAGGACTTGAGGCGGCTGCTTGGAGATTGTGGGAGTGGTGAGGGGATGGTGTCAGGACTTGAGGGGAAAGCCTGTGATGGAGGTGGGGGGGTGGTGTCTGGACTTGAGGTGGCTGACTGGGGGTTGTGGCAGAGGTGAGGGGTTGATGGAGGTGTGAGGACTTGAATAGCAGCTTTGGGGTTGTGGTGGAGGTGAGAGGGGGTGGTGCGTAGTGTCCAGACTTGATATGGCTGCCTGGGGTTTGTGGCAGAGGTGAGGGGGTAGTGGGTGGTGTCAGTAATTGAGAGGGTTGCTGGGGGTTGTGGCAGTGGTAGCGGTGGGGCTGGTGTCAGGACTTGTGAAGGATGCCTGTGGGTTGTGGCAGAGGTGAGGGTGGTGGTGAGTGGTGTAAGGACTTGAGAGGGCTGCTATTACTTAGATGTGAGGATCACAGTTTAGGTGTCTTGAAAGTAGAGGTGATGGTCCTCAGTTTCGCTGAGGTACTGCCTTGAGTTACGGGGATTGCACACAGTATCACCAGAGTGCTGCCTTCAGTTACGGGGGGCAGTATGCAGTTTCGCCGGGGTGCCATTTGGAGTTAGGGGTAACGGTTTGCAGTTTTGCCAGGTTGCTTCCTTGAGTTACGGGGATTGCACACAGTATCACCAGAGTGCTGCCTTCAGTTACGGGGGACTGTATGCAGTTTTGCCAGGGATCTGACTTGAGTTACGATGGATCATATGCAGTATCGCTGGTGTTCTGTCTTGAGTTACAGGGGATCATACACAGTATCACCGGGGTGCTGCCTTGAGTTACGGGGGATCGTGCGCAGTATCGTCAGGGTGCTGCCTTGAGTTACAGGTTATCCTGTGGAGGTATCACCAGGGTGGTGGTGCAAAGGCTGGCAAAACGTTGGTTTGGTGGTGCTGGTTTTTATTTGCATGTGGGCGTGTTGAGGCCGTTCCAGGCGCAACACTATTTTCTTTGTGCTTCAAGTTACTTTGCACTTTGGAACACATGAATACATGGAACACGCAAAAAGGATCGCTCGCAAGTGGGCTCAAAGTTGTTTTAGGCTCCAAGTACTTTGCAGGGACCTTACATTGTTTACATGAATCAGGCCCCTGGTGTGGTGGTGCCACAGGGCAATGAAAGAAGTGCTTACTTTGCTAAGTATATACAGAATGTGAATACATCTATGAACAGTTTATATTAAGGGCTATTAGGTACCCCAGAAGAATAACTCCTATCAAGGCAGACAACTGAAAAGAACGGATAACGACCCTATACGTAAGCAATAGTTCATGTATTTAGAAATAGGCAGGTTTAAAATAAAATGAGTGTATTAAGGTGAACAATACAATATATACAATAAGGACAGTATTTCTTTTCACTTCATTAGTAGGAGGGTCCATGCACACGGGTTAGACCCATGCTAGCTCTTACAATCTCATACATTGAACTCCCTGGAGATCAGTATTATCGTATAAGTCTAAAACACACTCTGACATATGGCGTACATTGGACATATGATATGATATTTTATTTATATCGCGCTCCTACAGAGTGCACAACATGCCAAACCATATTCTCTACCTAGCACGTATTATAGTGCCTAAAACAGGACTAACACAGATCTTTCCTCAGACACCTGTCAGTCGCACTCAGTAGCTCCAGTAGTGAAACCCTTTAATGGCAACCCCACTTTCTTCTCAGGAGTCCCTACGTGACACTATGTTACAATGCTCGGCAGAGCTTCAGTGACAACACCAATTTCCTCTCCGGAACTCCAGTGTGTTATTCTGTAGTGAAGTTAGTGTGAATATATTTCTGCGAATACAATTTTGGATGACAAGGATCCATTGCACCTGGGACCACTCGCTGGAATACATAACACCTGCTACTAAAGTAAGGCTGTGTGAGTTGGCCAGAATCCACAAGTTGACATAGCAAGAGGATAAGCATCGTGATGTTTGAGGATATTTAAGACTTGTAACAGCAACAAACCTCAACCTGCATTGACTCTATAGCATTGGAGCTTCTGATCCATTACCCCACCCTATGCACCAGCTCCAGTTCAGTATTCTGTGAGTCAACTCTCTGCTTGGGCCACAGCTTTGCACTAGTGCAAACAAGTGGAGCAAATTAGCGGAGCAAATTAATTTAGCATCCATTTTTCTGCCTGGATAATTCGGAATAAAGCAACAGATTTATCCCCAATTTGAATTATCTAAAAATGTTTACACAAAGGCAAAAAGGAAACAGAAGCCTTCCTTACAAGTATGGCGGTCCGGAAATAAGGGTGCTGGTAGCAACGTACCACCACCCTTTCTGGGCAGCCATACTACAACAATTCCCGTAGGATCCACGGATCCCCCAGCAGGCCCGACTCGTCAGGAGTTCAGGCATTCGACTGGCATGGTTGTCATGAAAGCACCAGCACCATTTGCAATGGTGCCAGTGTTTCCGTGTCCCCATTTCCATGGAGTCCCGCGGGACTCCATGGTTATGGGAACTATCCCTTACCACCGCTGCTTGTGAAATCCCGGTGGCACCCTCTCATGCTAAAAAGAGGAAATTGCCATGGTAAAACCCTTGGGACTTGATCACAGAAACTGCACCATTGATGGACAATGTTTCCCCAGTGAAGAGCGGGTTAGCTTGAGTATATGCAAAGACTAAAACTTGGTGTTCATATGTTGTGTCATGGTGCAGAACCGTCCCCCATGGGAATAATGGGTCAGCAGCACAGGAAGAAGTACCTGACTAATGGGATTCGGTGATGTCCCTGCTCAAACCAGGAAGAAAGTGAACTTAACCCTCCACTCACCAGCATCACCTCGCTGGTGAAATTAGAAATAAAAACCATACAGGTGTAAACCCTTATTCTTGTGGGTTTATTTGTGTGGATGGCCAGAGGGTTACCATTGGCAGGCATTTTTTTCTCCCTTTCTTGCTCTACCCCACCCCACACTCCTGTCATATTCCTTCGTGCACGAAGAGCTTATTTCCAGCAGTACATGGTATGCTCCGCCCGCAGGGGGAGCGGACCTATGTGTGAGGTGCTTTCACCTCAAGGGTGACAGCAGCTCCCCTGCCAGCCACCGCAGGTGGTATGTCCCGACAGAGGATAAAGCCCAGAGGGGATCCTTGCCGGGAGATCCATGAGGGAGGGAGAACTCCGGAGCATCTCAGTGGGCAGCCAGGCCCTCTGTTGTGACGGGACGTCCACTGAGGCCGTCCACTTTTCCGGGCCGTCTTTTCTATTCCCCTACCCAGGTTTGAGAGAGTGTGCTGGGGTTGGTATCAGTAGTAGAAACTGAGCGGGTGATGAACTAAGCACCGGCACCTCTCATTGAAGGACAGAGCAGCGTTGATCGCTTCACGCTGTGTGACAGCTGACAGGAAGGAGTTGGAAAGAGCAGGAAAAAGGCACCACATATCGTGTGTGTAAAATACAACAAACACGTGGGTCCTGTCAGACAGGCCTGATTGTAGGTTCTATCAGGATTGTTGCAGAGAACTGGGGCAGGCCTGTTACGAGTTAGCCCCACGGAGTGTGGTACTGAAGTATCTTACCTTAGGTAAGCGGTGAGTGCCCATTCAGGGTACCAGGTGTAAGGCCATGGTGGTATCTAGAGGGTGCAACTCACCCAGCTTGTGGGGGTGTGCCATTGTTTCTATAGAGGCTGCATTTGGCCGTAGGTGGTACGTTAGAGGGTCTGTGTTTGTTTTGTTTGGGCAATACCGGCCCTGTGTGGCCTTTCCCAGCCAGGCACGTGTCTAGTGCCGCAGGCTGGGGAGGGGACACTGACGTGGGAGAAAGATGCTTCAGCCGACCAGCACCGGTTTTCAGGGTGAAACAGTACTTGGCTGCCTCGCCCAGGTTATAGCTGCTCAAGGGACAGTTATATACTCATTCCGGACCTTACAACATAGGCGGCGCAGCAGGAGAGTTGTGAATCCCTTTAAGACCTATCAGGGGGATCGCCGGTCCACGTGTGATGGATGGTTATGGGACAGTGCTTTGGCAGGTCGATCTGGGAATTTATGTTCTAGAGGTTGTGCGTTCAGGTGGTAGTCTGCAGCTACCAGGAATATAGAATTTCTAAAGCGGGGCTCAAGTTACCACTCGAGTACCGGGAGGCTTGCTTCCAGACTCCCAGTGTATGGAGTGAATGTTATTGAATTCTTTATTTCACAAATGTGAACCAACTTGGTCTCAGGTGACTCCCTCAATGTTATTTAATTATTTATTTAACAGATGAGAATCAACTTGTTCCCAAGTGACCCTGTCAATGTTATTTGATTATTTACCAAAGGTGAATCAACTTGCTCCCAGTTGACCCCAATGATGCTATCTAATTATTCACCAAATGTGAATCAACTTGTTTCCAGGTGGCCCCAATGATGCTTTTTAATTATTTGTTTACCAAATATGAATCACCTTGTTCCCAGGTGACCCTGTGAATGTTATTTGATTATTTATTTGCCAAACGTGAATCAACTTGCTCCCAGTGGACCACGGTGATGCTATTTAATTATTTTTCATCAAATGTGAATCAACTTGTTTCCTGGTGACCCCATAAATGTTATTTAATTATTTATCAAAAGTGAATGAACTTGCTCGCAAGTGGCTGACAGATGTTATGTAATTATTGAATACCTGTGATCTGGTTTTACATATTCTGTTTATAAATAAGGCTTGCAAGCTTTATCAAATGACATAAGACTGACTGTTATTTAATCAGGTGCACACTTATTACAGTTAGCAACCAGGGCTGTACTGGCAATAGTAGAGGGCTTAACCCCCTCACGGGGCAACCGGCCCATACCAAGGTCAATCATTAGCCCTCATGTGTGGTCCCAGCCATCAGCCCCCTGGGTTGTCATTCGTGCAGTGAGGTGTAAATATCCCATGTTCAGGGCTCCTGCCGGTTGCTGCTCACCCCTTCTGATAGCTCAGGGGCAACGGTCGCCTTCGAAGCAAGACGACACAAAGCACCACAGGTTCGATCCGGGTGTCCGCACTTAGAAACCTCTGTGTATTGAGCGTGTTATAAATAACCTTTCATATCATGTCTTATCGGAAACATAGGGAATTACACCTTATGCAGGCATCTACTAAACCAGATTTCTGGCAAGGGGACCGATACATCATTCTTTTAATATAGACTTGCAGCCAATAAAAAGACTTTACCTATTGGAACCAGGCGAACTAATCTACTCATTTAACAGGATGGAAAATAGTCTTTC
The DNA here is from genome assembly GCF_040938575.1 of Ambystoma mexicanum. Classification (NCBI taxonomy): domain Eukaryota; kingdom Metazoa; phylum Chordata; class Amphibia; order Caudata; family Ambystomatidae; genus Ambystoma; species Ambystoma mexicanum. Next base: position 1,521,278,865 of record NC_090937.1, on the reverse strand, counting down.
GGCAGAACACACAAGGGGCCAGCATTACAAAGCGTTTTTCAATAGGATTGTCCCATTGAAACATACATTTGTAAATCTAGTCTATGGTCTCAGTCATGCCGTTAAATTATATGTTAACAGGGGGCTAAAGTACCGCAGTTCACCACCGGAACACTTGCCTATGCTTCGGCCACAGAGAATATACTGGCAATGCATTGCAGCTGCCAAACTGAACAGAAGAAAATCACTTTCCTCACTAGTAACCGAACAGTGCAAATTAGTAAGAAACGGATATTTATCAACAACTTCTGTTGGAAAGCCTGTGAAGAAGCAAGACGAATGCTATCTGCAATCGAAGGAACCATACTTGTATTATCTGCATGAAGCCGCCCTTTCCAAATACACAAAAACAGCTCGCTGTGACTAAGCATCGGGACAGGCATGGGAATCAGATTAAGAAGCTACACTATGACGAACGCATCTCTCATTAAAATTGTTTTGACAACAGGCGACAACTGCGAGTGTCCCCTTTCTGGTGCGCGCCATGATGGATTAAGAGATTATTACAGTTCGCCTCAAATGTAATTACTGTCGCCCCACGGAGCTCCCCTCGTATCTCCCACCAAGACCTTCTTTGCAGAACAGCTTTCACTCAACACATTGTCCTCCATGCGTCGCCAGATGTTAGAAAAGAAAAGTGATTTTTTTGTATTTTGTTCTTGTTGTTTTGTTGATTGCATGACAAGCACCGCTCACCCGGCTGTCCTGTGAGTCCTGCGGTCATCCCACACACACCTCTCTGTCACGCAAGGCGTCTCAAACGAAGAGTGACACAAAGGGATAGCATTCAGTCACTATGATTCCAGCGGGCCAACACATCCTTCCAACACATCAGGATGGAGCTGTTGCAGACGCTGGCAGCGAACAGGAAGCACGTGGAGGGGAAATGCCAGCCGCGAACAAGGCCCCCGTCGCCTTGGGTCACTCCTCACTACCTGCTCCATCATCCTCCCCGAAATGCAGCACTTCCTGTGGAAAAGTAGGCCTGATGCTTGCGTTGCAGCATTGCATCAAAAATAGAAGCACACAAAAATGACACCTGCTTAACGGTAATATAAATGGCCCGCCCCTTACAGAAACCTCACTAGCGACGTCCTTTTACTTTATGCTGGTGTCCAGTGATTGCAACTACAGGGAAAATAATTCATTGAGAAAACAATATTCCTTTCTCGCAGCTTCCAGAATTTTCCACTATCGAGCACTTTAACTCACGGGAACGCTTTCCCTTTAACTTGGGTATGTTTCTGCTGTAAAAGTTGTTTGCAGAGAGGAAGAAAAGAACGGAAAAAAGAGGGGCGGTCCTTCGGTACATATTCTCAGACTGAAGTTTGTGGAATCACACTGGTCTGGATTTCTGGGTTTCAGTCTTTCCTGCCGTTCAGTCGTCCTTCCTTCTCTGCACTTCCTTAGCCTCCTACACAACCAGTGTTGCCAACTCCTCAGTAAGAAAAGTAGCTAATGGCCGTCCAAAAAGTAGCTAGAAGTATCTAGGTGACGTCATTACCTAATTTGCATAATTCGCCAGGTGCATGATGGGTGATTGCCAAGGGCATGGTTGTTACAGCCTCTCATTGAACCCACCCCTTTTTTGTAATAAAAGTCTGAATGCACAGATGCAAACTCATTACATCCATATGCATACATGGACATGCAAATGCAGTAGCATTTTGGTTGTATTAATATTTGGGATTGCACGTTCTGTTGTAGCTTCTTAAACTTGTACTGCCATTTTTAATATGCTAGTATTTTATAATCCAGCTATTCTACAAATGTAAACACATTGTCACAATATTGCATTAGTTTGACAAGTGTAGAGAAAATATATTTATTATTAAACAAAGAAAAACTTAGCAGACAAATCTATGAATGCAGAGTAAGGTGCAGGGCAAGGACGTTCTCCTATTGGTCAGAGCGGGAAAGCCTTCAAGATAAGCCGAAGCAATAACAAGCAGCCATTGCACACATGCACGGCCATATAACCAGTATTGCCAGCAAGGTGACTTTCTCTGTATTTAGCGAGAGAACACGGCCCCACTTTTTTCTATTGGTTTGGAAACTTGTGTAAATGACACAAGTCTCCAAACCAATAGAAAAAAGTAGCTAGATTTCTCGCTAGCCGCTTTTTCCCAAAAAAGTCGCCAGGGGGCTGTGCTTTATCGCTAAATATAGCGAGAACGTCGCCAAGTTGGTAACACTGTACACAACCTCTCCCCTCCCCCAATGCCGCCAGGGACGTTATTTCACCAAAATGGCAGGGGTAGCAGAAGTGACATCACACAACCCTTGACCCCTGACCCCACCTCGAAGTGATATCGCAGGAAGCGATGGAACACGACTTTTCACCCGTTGACAAATCATGAAGTGGCATCACATAGCATTGTACACTACGAAAAATATGGTTAAGATATCACTATAATGTGATATACATTTCATACAAGAATGGATTGCCATATGTATCATTAAGATCAGTGTGTATAGGCCCAAATTACCAAATTACTGTGAATGCAAGCAGACGTCCATGACCAAATAATGATGTGTTATTATATAGCACTTACGCTTAAGCGCTTTATATAGAAAAAATATACACACAATATCACCCAACCTGTGTTGGTACTCATTTATCGACCTCAGAAGGATGAAAGGCTGAGTTAAGGCATTTAAGAACAGACTAAATCAGTGACTCACCCCCTGAAGTGTGCCTGAAATAAACCTTTAATGAGTCTAGCAGTTTTTGTATAAAATTCCAGAAAGACACATTATTTGGTAATCCTATTCTTTCTTATTTAGGGTCAGTGCTGAAAGTGTTAGACTTATGGAACTCCTGTTCTTATTTTTCTTATTATTTTTAAGAGGCCTGAACAAGAAAGCTAGCCACTCCAGAAGAGCCACATGGTGCTGGCCATAGCCCAGGAGCTTGCATTACAAAAAAACCCCCAAAAACTTTTGGTGTTTTTCTTTTTTTTAGAGGTCACAAGGGTGACCACAGAGGTCGCAAGGGAGACCTCAGAGGTCGCAGTTGCGACCTCTGGTGACCCCTAAATGACGTCCCTGAATGCCGCCTGTACAAAGCACTGGGCTACCCTCTACTGTCGCATGCACCTTCTTACTCCTCCACTTGCCCATGTGACACACAGTGCTTAGATGCCATGAATTATGGCAATATGAGCTATACAAATTCAAGATGACATAACATAGTATGAGCTGTGAAGACAGGTAGGTGGGAGAAAAAAACACATACCAACCCATGAATCACTAAAACAACCATATAAGAGAGCAAGATATAGGGCCTGATTCATGGAAATATCTTCACGGAAAATTCGGACTTTACACACCAAACTATGTGCAAAATCCTGTTTCATGGAAACAGCTGCGTGGCACTTTCTCATACTTTGCATGGGCTTTGCGCATGCTCAACGCACCACTGCAGAAGGCTGAGTGCCTGGCGTGAGAAACCACGCACAGCATGGGCGTGGCTTGCGCAGAGAGCAGGGTAGGTGACATCCACCACACGCCCACTATTACGTAGAATGATACGTATTCATGGATCCGAGCGTTCAACCTCTCGGCGAGTAAATTACCACATAAAGACTTCATACTATCCGCCACCAGAAGGCAAGCGTACAGACACTTGCACATAGGATTCACTGCGCAGAGATAAGATCGGGTGCCGGATTTAGGGGTGCGTGTATGCCGCCAGGGTTCCGATCTGACTTAGGAGTACACATACACAGTGTAGCAGGGTGCAGGAATGCTTTATGGGGGTTCACACAGCATTTTCAAAGTTTTACCCGAATCATGATAAATCGCACGCATAGTGTCATTGTGCCGGTAACAGTTACGGGGGACAACTCGCAGGGTCCCCGAGTTGCAGGCCTGCCTTCCATTTGAAGGGTGCATGTATTAGCGCCTGCTGAAGAACGCAAAGGTAGCTGTTCTGGCTGTTTTTGCTTTGTGTGGGGGCGTGTCTGGCACGTTCCAGCTACGACTTCCATACACGGTTACTTGGCGCAAACAATTCGGTGAATACGCAGAGCAGGCAGAATAACTTCAGCATGCAGGGTCATGCAGAGTTGTTCTCGGGGCACTGGTTTTGCAGGATTTCGGCACACATTCCATGAATCTGGCCTCTAGTGTGGTGAATGGGATTGATGTATTTTACTTAGAATGTGCTTGTTTAACTACTGGACCTAGCACCAAGCTCTTTCTTGTGTTTGCCATAATGTATGTAGGTTTTGACATGTTATTCTTTTACTTGTTTTTGTCTCTTGAACCTTTTGTAAAATAATATATTGTATAAAATTATGAATCTACCATGAACACGTGTTCCTTTCCGTCATCAATTTTACTGCCACATTGGTAGGGTACCAAATGGTCAACATCTCCAAGAAGATACCGATGCACGCTCCTCTTTCCCTTAGGACATCTAGGGCCGTATAAACGTAGCTGTGATGTCTCAGGTACAGCATATTAGGGCTGTGTCAGGAACAGGCCAGGGCGTTGCACTCCACTAATCACACAGACTGCCATGTCATAGCAAACACAGTCAGACAGCTCAGGTGTGGTGCAGATAATTTCTCTCATGCTGTACAATGATCTGCACCAGTTGGCCTTTGCTAAGACTGGCAGATAGATCCCTGAAATGCTGGTAGTGTTAGCAGAGAGCCACCATTTCAGAAAGGGCCAGGCCGTTGCTACAGGGGGGCACTCTTGTCCCTTGGATCCTGTTTCACGCTTGTAAAAGCAAAGACATCAGTGCACAAGTCAAAGGACAACGCAAGTGGATGTCTTCCATCCATTTTTGGTTTTGGTGCATTTTTATGGGACTTGCCAATACCATTTGTACCGTAAGAAATAGGGAAGGGGACTTGGAAATAGAATACCTGATTGGCATGGTAACCAACAATGCTTGGGAAATGAAAACACTGATCTACCGGTTGTTACTTTTCTGTGTTCGGCGCGCTCCTATTGATTTCCCCCATAATGCCATGTGCCCCCTAATGCCATTTTGTATGTCATTGTGAATACCTTCTCTTATAATATATATGTGTGTTCATGGGCTTTGCCACGGGAACACACCGATTTAAGCCAATCATGATTTACCTAATCCACTGAATTTCAGGAGTTTTGTTCCAAAAAAATGTGGGCACTTTATCTAAACTTTAACTACATTTTATTCAGTGAATTTCATGCGTTTTCTTACATCATCAATCATTTTTTTCCATGCCACTGGCCATGGCCTTCGCCTGTGTCACTTTATATTTTATAACGTTGCCAAGCCACTATCCATGTCCTTCGGCCATGGGAAGTATCTGCGGCCTTCGACCGTGCCCTCTGGATATATTACAACACTACAAGCCACTAGCCATTCCCACTGTATATTTTACAACACTACAATGACACTATCCATGGCCTATGCCCATGCCCACTGTATATTTTACAACATTACCAGGCCACTAGCAATCGGCTTCAGGCATGGCCAGTGGCCACGGCCTTCAGTCATGCACACTGTATATTTTACAACACTACCGGCCTTTGACCGTGCCTACTCTATAGTTTAAAACACTACCAAGCTGCTTGCCATGGCTAGTGATGTTTCACCCCTTACCTCACTGTTGCAGTACACATTATTATTTTATTTACTTTTTTCCCAAACCCGTGGGTATACGCACAAAGTAGTACAGATAGCCATGGTTATTTGTAGTTGATAGATACCCACAGTTATCGAGAAAGACGACAAACAAATGAAATGTATCCCTGCCCTCCCAGGCACTCAACAAGTGCTCCCCCCATCTGCACTGGCTCCCCTCACTCCCTTCATGGCATGCTCACCTCCCCAGCCCTCTCTCATTCCCCCCAACACTCGCTGTTTCTGTGTGATGCACTTTAATTCCTGTTTGCATTTTATTATGTAGCCGTGGGTACCCTCCCAGAAAACCGCAGGTACGGAACAATGCTCTTGCTCTTAACTTGGTCCCTAGCCAACTTCCAACTCCCACATTTTACATGGTGATCTCTTCCCCCTGCCCCCTCCAACATCTACCCTGATACCATTTCACTGTATTTCCTCCTACAAATGTCATTTTGTGCCTTTTCGTTTTTGGGTAGCCTAGAGCCTAGCCGCGGTTATCTCTTACATCGGTAAAAAAAGATGGCAGCTTTTTCATTTCTGAAAAGTCTGTCTGCTGTAATGCACCATGTGAGATAGCTCTACTTTTTGGGGTGGGGGTACACACAAATCTATGTCGAACATAAAAGAAAATACTGGATGCTATAACTCCAGGCACTAAAAGGATTGTGAGTCAATGCTTCATGCCCAAGTTGTTTTGGACCTGGTCCAATTCCGTCCAACGGTTTTCGCTGTGCAGTCTGGCAAAAATTGACTTTTTTAGTCTATGTAAATATGTATGAAGGCGAGTCCAAATGTGTTTTTGTTTTGTTTTCGTAATCCCTTTTTAAAAATAATGTTTTAATCTTTTCCTTTCCAAAAGATTTCCAGCCTGTTGGAGGCAGAATTTCAGCCAAATTCATCATACGAGTCGGATGATATTAGCAATTAATTTATTCATTTTCTTGATTTCCCATGGAACTCAACACTCACCTTAATTAACTCAATGAAAAAACTTTAGTTGCAGGGATGTTAAGGTGAAAATGTAACAAAATGTAAATTCGGTAGACAATTCAGGCAAGGCCACCTTAAAATGTTGCCCCCTATTGTGCAGAATATGTCCACAATGATGACATCACAGATTACCTAACTGTACCTAACTGATGACATCACGTGGGACTGCAACAGTTTATTGAGAGGCCACCCTCAACACAGGAAGTTCCTTCCCTCCCTAATGAAGATTTCACACAACAAACTGTTTAATGTCAATCCTTTGTTCAGCCCTATTTCCGATTCATCTTATGCCCCATGGATCCCTTCCCCTGTGCCACCAATGGGCCAAGAACCAGGCCGGTGTACAGGAAATATATTTGTATTTATTTGAATTGTAGTTAATGGAGATCACACTAAAACTACACATGTCACCTTCTTTGGGGCACGCAATTAAAATTCTTCAACACTGGTCAATGAAAAAAAACAATTTACATATGCAGTGCTGTGCAGTTGTCAGGTGGTCAAGGAGGTTCGCTTTTATTATGAGGGATTCATTTTGCGCACACCATATTGATGATGGGGGGATGGCAGCAAACTAGCGAAATGTTGCACATCCATATGTATCAAGTGGAGTCAATCATGAATGGGATATGTTACTTTTAGTGTTACAATTGTTTAAGAATTAGTATATATTAGATCTTCACGCATGTACAAAAATACAATAGGAAAACTGCAATCCAACACTAGCACAATCCACACAATGAGGTGCTTTTGCTCCATGGTTAAGCTATTCCACATGCATTCTAAGTAGTAGGGACATTCTTGATGAAAAGAGAATGAGTCACCTAGTAAAGCACCTTAAGAAACAGGGCAAGGGTTATAGTCCCCCCGAGAGAACAGATGTTATCTCACCCTTGTATTAGAATCTTTAGAGGGGGTTAGTCATTTGTAATAAACATGAGGCCCGAGGTTAGGGTCAGGCGGTTAAGTGGTTTTCCAGGCCACCAGAGGCTGCATATAGCTGCATAAATTAGAAGGTCTTGTAGAGGCACCAGGATTTAAGATCACGATCTGTAGTTCAAAGACAATCCTGTTTATACATACCTTCCTCTAGTTCCTAAAATACATCAGAGAGACCATGTGCAATCATACTTAAAGTTAAAGGTCTTTAATCAGTTATTTCTAGCAATGAATTAAGTTTTCAATACCAATGTTTAACCATGTCCTGACGTCAAGACCCACTACAATGAATCCCAAGAAGAGGTGTGTTTTAGATATGATCTGAAAATAATAATGAAGATAAGCCTGAACAATGAAAATGGAAGAATTGGGGAAAGATGGGATTGCTTTGAAAGTACCTAGAAGTGTTTTAAAATGGTTGCAAAAGGTATATAAGCTTCCAACTGATGTTGAATTGTTGAGACATGGGTTAGTTGGTCCTGCAACACCATCTAACCACTCCCTGTAGCTTTTGTACAGTAAACTTGCTTTATGAACAACCTGTGTACCCGCTTCTTAAGTGGTGGGCCTGTTTTGAGTTGAGATGATTAAAAGTCCACCCCTACACAATTTTGATTTTCCTGCACCCTTAAAAGGCTAGCAGTTTGGTTTACAGATTTTTACAAATGCATGTGTCAATTATGATTTCACCTACACCTTTGATTTAAAATAAACGCAGGGTGATTTAGCAGTTTGTTTTACAGATACCACTACGTTGGTCTTAGTTGAGGAAGTGGGACAGAAACATTGGAATGATTTAGGAATTTTGAATTTCTGACCCCCCTCCACTTAAAAAACTCTGTTGGGGAAACTGGCCAGAACAATGGGATTTTAATTTAGGGACCAGGACACTCCTCTTCCTTAAAGAAGTTGGGATCACAGGACGGATAGGATTATCCAATTACACTACAGGCTATATTAAACTGGGAATGAGTTTTGCTAATATCGGATGTTAACAAAAAAAAATCACCCCAGAGTGTTTTGCTAAATGGGAATTAATTAAATTATATTCAGTGAAATAGGCTAAGGATCTACACAATTCCCCCCAAAACTGCTGAACTCTGGACTGAAACTGCACTAGTCACCTGGCTACCCTCTGATCTCAGGCCCAGATCCCCTCCCCTGCCAGCTGCACACTGGCACTGCCTCCCAGGCAACCCCTGCACTTGGGGGCTGTTTATGTATCCCTAAAGTCCCCACCAGCTCCTGACCCTTGATGTCTGCACACACCCCTGCACTTTTCAAAAGCTGTCCGCAATTTTTACCAATTGTTTTTATTTATTCTATTTATTTATTACTGTTGATTCTATGTGCTGCACTGACCCACCCTTGCCCCACACTTTCCCTTTCCCCCTCCCCTGAACTTGTGCAATCTCAAAGTCACCTGGCCTAGTAAGATTGTGGTCTCTGTCGTCCCTCTGTTCCCCCTCCCTTGCCTCATCGCGCCTTGAAACACTTGTGTACAGGCACGTTATAAATGTCATATCGTATCATAGCTAAAAAGTCCACAGGGAGAGAGACCAAGGATGCAGAGCTGACTGGCACAGGAATACAGATTCATGTAAGAACAAAATATTTTTTTGGCTCAGGATCAAGGGGAGAAAGAGCTGATAACATTTGGAGACGAGTAGGATATGCGAGAGTGACATCGCAAAACGTGACATATGATGGAGCGCCATTTAACAGTTGCAGAGCGGACGTATGGAGGGCACTTATGGTACGATATCCTGACAACTCAGACATGGGTGGGATTATGACAAGGAAAATGGGTGGGGAAGAAGATCCTGTTGCCTTTATTCAGGAGATTCAAGAATGTTGGCATCTTGAGACGAGGGATATGTGGGCTAAAACGGTAGCCGGTAAGATAGCTCAGCGGGTTGAGCGCTCGCTGCTGCGATCTGAGCGTGATCTGCAGGTCGCAGGTTCGAATCCCGGCAAGGCCAACTCAGCCTTTCATCCTTCCGAGGTCGATAAATGAGTACCAATTTCGGTTGGGTGATATTGTATGTAAATAGGTGCTCTGTACAGCGCTTTCGAATAAGGGGCTATATAAATAACTTATCATTATCATTATTCTATCATATTCTATGTCAGGGACAACACTGCAATGGCAACAGTGCAACAGCAGATGATGAAACAGGTAGGGATGGAAGTGAAGCCATGTCCAGAAATACAGTAGACTATTGTACATCATTGTCAATTGCTACAAGAGAAAAATAAGAAGAAATCTGAGAGTAGAAAGCAGGAGGAAGCAAAGCAATTTCTGAAAAAAAGTGTCAAGATTTGCCATAGAAAGAGCAGTGTCACATTATCCTTGTGAACAAGCTTTGGCTGCTGCCGCTATTGCAATTGAAACAGCTGGAAGTATTACAATGGGGTGTTTAATGACGTTATTCATTGAGAATTCCTTATTTGCCATTTAGAGAAACCCAATAGTACATTGACTACACAAAGAGCATCAGGTTATGAAGTGATTATTTCAAACCCAGCGATCAGACTTAAATGTATGATATGATATTTTATTTATATCTCGCTCAATAGACAAGTGTTTCAGAGCATGTCCAAGCAAGAGAAGGGAACAAAGGAGAATAAGAACAACAATCTAGGCCCAGTGACATTAAGAATGTGCAAGTGCATGGAAAAGGGAAAAGGGGAAGTGCGAGGAAGGGGGAGGAGTGGAGAGTGTGGCACAAGGGAGAGAACGGCATAAGTAATAAGTGCAAAAATAAATAAATGCAATAAATACATAAATAGAATATATACAGGCAGAGGCAAGTGAGTAATTTGTCAGATAGGGTGAATCTGATAAGTGCAGAAGAAAAATGGGGGACTGTATGGGTACAGATACAAATCCCAGTGCAAGGGGTGGCTCAGTAGGCAGTTCAGGAAGATGAGCAGGTACCTGGGCCTGAAGGACAGAGGGTGGTCAGGAACATGATGCCAAGAGAGAAACTAGATCACCAGGGGAGAGGAGGGGCAAAGGCAGAAGCGAAGAGGAAGATCTTGAGGTGCTTCCGAACCAGAGATGGTTCTCCTCAAGTTTCAGGGTGGCTGGGAGGCTGTTCCAAAGGGAGGCCCCCGCCAAAGACAAAGATCTACCCCAGCTTGTTTCTTTAAAAAATGACTGACCCTGAGGGAGTTAACAGTAGAGGAGAGAAGGGCTCGAGAGAGGAGGTATTTAGAGAGGGATAGTTGAAGGTATTTTGGACCCAGGCCCCAGAAAGCCTTGTGGACATTACAGAGGGTTGTGAATCCAGCAACGTTCATAGCAGAATTAGTAGCAAAGGTGGACTATGTACATGACTGCACAACATATACTGAGTTGTATGACGATATTCTAGAAACAAAATAAGTTCCCTATTAGGGAACTCCCGTCCCCTGCACACTGTCAATGGCCTTAGAAGCCAAATCATTTGGGAATAAATCTTGAATATCTCAGCGTTTCAATAAAGGATAATGACAACAATCTTCAATAGCATGCAATTCTATGAATGTACTCATAAATCGATTCAATAATCAGTAAGACTTGAAAACAGGTATTCAATTTTGTACAAATAATGAATTCATCCACGTGTGTTTGCCCAACGAATTTTGAGATTGATTCTCTTCTTCAGGGGCTGACTATCTATTCTAACTTCAAATCTATTTTAAAAAAATCAAACATGTATTTCAAATAAATTCCACCACATTTATTAGTAACATTTTTTTATTGGAAGGGCACATATCCTATGCCTAAAAAATTAAGATCTCTTAGATAATTCTGGCTGAATCAAATGCTATAATCCTTTGAAAAACACTAAATATATCCTTCTATACCCGCATTTTATATCGTGGAAATTCAATGTTTACATACGGCACACCAGTGCAACATGCGTCTCTACTTAATAAACTCATTAAGGCACTAAAGCTCCCACTGGCTATCACCGTTGTTAATTGTGCAACCCATACTAAGAGGGCAGACATGATTTCTTGCGGGAACGAAGCCACAGACGTAGAAGTGAAAAGGGCAGCAACTTACCACATATTTATGATTTTGAAGTAGAAAGTGTTAAGCAAATGTCAGGGCGATATATGATGATGAGGGAAGGTTTTCATGTGTTATCCAATGTGGAGTTGCATTTTTTCCGGGCTCAATGACAATAGGGAAGCCGGATGCACAGGCACCATTAAATGGTGTGCTCGTGGGTGCCTTTCATTCATGAAAGGCACCCACGAGCACAACTCAGAGTTTGCCCTTCCAGATACAACAGTACCAGTACTCTTACCAGTACCATTGTGTCCTGAAAGGAAAACTCGTAATGAGGCCCATATTGACTTGCTAAAGCAAGCTAGTTTTTATCCAGGGCACCAAGTGCTTGTGAAAAGCTGTGTTCGCAATTGGAATATGCCCCATTTTGAGGGACCGTACCTAGTAGAGGGGGACACTCCCACCACAGGTATACTCAAAGGAAGAATAGCCTGGCTACACTTGAATGACGTACAGCAATACAAAGTAGAGACCATGTCCCCTCTTGCACCACTTGACAGTGAAGCAAGAGAAGAAGTTCCATAGATGACGAGATTGGTAACCAAGAGTCACAACAATGACTCATTGAAAGACAATTTGAACTTTCAGCTATTCCCAAGTTTGAAGGGAAATAAACTTGTAATGCACTTCTCACATAAAATCGGTGAAAAAATCAAAGAGCGAATACATAGCTACAAGTACCTGGTTGTGGAATTCACCACTAATTCTGATTAAGTAGAGCTCAGGGAGGCAAGAAAGCGCAAGGCTATCTTTAAACTAAATATGATATCCTGATGTGTATGATCTGCATCCGGCTTTAGCCTCAAAGGAGTCTTGACGCTTTATAAACAATGCTTTAGCACCTCATTGCTCTATGGCCTTCAGGCACTTAGTATGAAAGATCTAACAGGGCTGTGTGTGCTCGTCAGTCATAGCATTCAGTTTGATCATTATCTTCATCCCAATAGCTTTCTTTGCTAACTTGTTGCATTTTCCTATGCTTATTCTTGCATGATACAATCCACTACTATTGCTCCAAGCTGATTGAAGGCATCTGCTAGCCAGGTTAGTGGCCACGAGAACAGGGATGAGAACCAGTCATTATCTTAAGTCTCATCTAATTCCTCCTCCATTTTCAGGTGCAGGGTTGACAGCATAGCTATTGTCTCCATCACGGTTCTATTTTCACCATCATGGGCAGGGTTGTACATACAGCAAGAAGGCCTGATCATGGTGCACATGCCACTACCCATTGCTATAATCAAGTCCATGACATAAATGTACTGGAGGGTTTATTGTTGTGTTATTTGTTTGTAACAGCTCCAATCTGGTTATCTGTAACCATTCAGAATTCCTGGCCTGGCTATGGCTGTAAATATCACTGCTGTTCTACTAAACAACGTATGCCCAGCTGGAATGTCATTATAGGCTTCTGTTGATTTTCCTGCGAAATAGTGTTCTCTCTTTAATCGTCTAAGTTTAATAAACCTCTTCTTTCTTTGGTGTACATCAATTTTCAGAACATCGTCGATATGGAGATCACTTTGGGGAATCATCAATGCTGGAACATGTATGATCATTATAAAGCATATTCCTCCACAAAGTGGTCCATTTGCATGGCAGTTCCTCCATTCATTCCAACCCCTTGCTTCTGAAACACATTGTTGTATTTGTAAAGACTGTCTCACTATCATCTATCTGGGCTCTGGCACTCCTGGATGAGGAAAGGGACTCTGAAGCACATCAGGACAATGGAAGCAGGATTTTCAATTACCTCATTTTTATTCTGTTTTAGCACAGTAGGACACAGGTTACAGCACACCAAGACATCTCTGCAACTCCTCCTAAAGTTATACATTTTCCCTCCTTAAATATCCTTCTTGTTTGGCTCAGCTCCCTATCTATGATGCAGAAAACTGTCATAGGTTAAGGCACTCCACGAGAAGCCCCTTCCTCCTCTAGGGTTAGCTGACTGAACTGTCAATTCAAATGTAAGTCTAGAAACGACTCTAAGCAAGTATAGAAGGTATGTTGGCCACAAACCAATTGCATCATATGCCCTACATTACCAACAAGGATTTGTCAGTCCAACAATAGGGCATCCATTTTGTGTAACATCTGCCCTTTTCTTTCTATTCTTTCCTGTTAAACGCTTTGCAAAATGTATTTCATTCTGAAAGCTCATGCACGGTGCGAGGCCACATTCTACATGTTGAGAGATCGGCCCAGACAGAAATGCCAAACAGTACAGAAATACATTGGGCCTCATTACAACCTGTCAGGTTTGGACCGTGATGATTCCGTGACAGTGGTAACAAAGTTTCCGTGTCCGCAAGGTTGCAGAAAGACCGTCCGATTACGTGCTGTCAGTCGCGCGCACCACACGGATGCGGAAACGTTGTTACCGCCATCACAGAAAAAGCCACGGAAATGGACATAGCGATGCCACAAGTAGCACAAAAACCGTGTCCGCCTCCGTCGCCACGGACACGGAACCGGAAATACCATGATCGCCAAAACAGGAAACAGAGAGGCGGCCATCATATAAAGCACAATCCATTGCCATCCAGAGTCAGCACAAGCAGAATCCACACTGTGAGAAGGCAAAAGGGACCACCAGCATGTCTGCCAGGATTCCAGCTCAGAGGCAGCGCAAACAGTGCTTTAGTGAGGCAGAGCTAACTGTTCTGGTGGAGCATATAGTGGAGCATGCAGAGATGCTGTTCAGTGCCGATCAACGGCGTGCCACACAGCAGCGGAGGAAGGAAGTGTGGGCAGAAGCAGCACGCAAGTGCACTGCTGTGGGCGTGACTGTGAGGAGTGTCAAGGACTGCCACAAGCGGTGGGACGACCTCAGGCTGAGGGTTCGGAACCTGATCTCCACACACCGCCAACGCAGCAGTGGGACAGGTGGAGGACCCCCTTCCCCACTGAGGCTGCAAGCATGGGAGGAGCGTTGCAGCAGTGTCCTCCACCTTGAGGGCATCCATGGGATCGGGGAGGCTGAGGCAGGAGTGAGCCCACCTGCAGATGCTGGTAAGTGGTGAAACATGAATGCCACATGAGTATGTTGATGGCATGACTGGGCTAAAGGACCCATTAACAACCCCCCCCAAGCAGTGCATGAATGGGCCAAAGGACCCATTAACAACCCCCCCAAGCAGTGCATGAATGGGCCAAAGGACCCATTAACAACCCCTCCCCCCCCAAGCAGTGCATGACTGGGCCAAAGGACCCATTAACAACCCCCCCCCCAAGCAGTGCATGACTGGGCCAAAGGACCCATTAACAACCCCCCCAACCACCAAGCAGTGCATTACTGGGCCAAAGGACACATCATGATCCTTATGGCAACCAATATCACAACAATGCATACCCCCGACAATCAGATGCATATAACTAACACTATTGAATGATCAACCTGTATGATGCATGTGATGCACCCATCAGCCGCCACCACCACAACACTAATTGCATGTCCTCTGTGTCCCCACAGCCATATCAAGTGACAGTGATACTGCACAACAGGCCAGGCAATCTGCACCGGCACGTGTCCAAGCCACCGCCCCTGCACAAGAGGATGCTGCCAGCAGTTCGGCATCTCTGCCCCCAGTACCAACTGCAACAAATGTGCTGGCCACCACCACCAACATCCCCAGCATCTTCACGCTGCCTGAGTTAACACAGGTGCCACGGGAACCCATCATGCCCACCCAAACCAACAGAGAAGGCAGCAGCACTGCAGAGGAAGCGGCCTGTAGTGACAACAGTTGCCCGGCAGAGCACTCGGATACTGGGCCACAGGGGGAGATGCCCACATTTGATGACCTGGGATCCTTCCATCAGCTGGAGTTTAGCCCCACATCACTCCGAAGTCCCATGAGGTCACCCACCGCATCTAAGGCAGAGCTTAATTCCCGCATGCAGTGGATGGAGGGGCAGCAGGCTACCCTCACCAAGCTGGTGGAGAGGCAGCTCGAGGAATCTAGGCTGCAGACGGATTGCTACAGCATGTCAGTGCGTTGCCTATCAAGGTCCATTGGACGCTTTGCCAGCACTATTGTCACCCTGGCACGCCATGTGTGGGAGGGTAATGACAGCACAGCCAGGCTCATAGAGTCCATGTTGATTGGGCAACAGGCAAATATTGCACGTATGCCATCTATACCTGATTCTGTGCCATCCAATACCACCACCCCATCCAGCTCCATTACTGCCAGTCCAAGGAGGCACTCGAGGCGGCTAACGGGGCTCTCGGGCAAGGATGCACAGGCACAGAAGCACACACGGAAGTGATGGCATGTGTGTGGGGCACTGCAGGACACACTTGGATGTGAAGGGTGTGAGGGGTGGGTACGTTTGGGTGGTGGGGGAGGTTGTTTTGGGTGTTTGAACATTGGGGCCTGGGTGGGGGTGGGTACGTTTGGCTGGTGGGGGAGGTTGTTTTGGGTGTTTGAACATTGGGGCCTGGGTGGGGGTGGGTACGTTGGGGGGTGGTTGGCCACGGGTGTCCAGCTTCCCTAACCATTGCACCTCCTTCCCTGTTGTTAATTCATCAATATATCATCATTTGAAATCAAAACATACATTTGTGGACATCTATCATTTCATTTGCAGTACAACAACTCATTTATTGTCATCACCATGTCCATGCATTGCTGTGAATGTGCTGTGTCTCAAAAGTAAATGCGAATCAGTTCATCCCGTGCTCTTTGGCCATCAAGTGGACCCCAAGGGGGAGGTGGTGCCATCCCATCTCCATCCCCATCTTCTTCATCTGCGTCTGGGGGCATTGGAATGTTCCTGCGCAGGCAGAGACTGTGCATCATGGCACATACGAGCGTGATTTAACCCGCCTTCACTGGGCTGTACAGCAGTGATCCGCCAGATCTGCTCAAACAGCGGAACCGGGCCTTCAGCAGTCCGAATGTCCTCTCAATCATTCCACGTGTGCGGACATGTGCCCTATTGTACGCCTCTTCATGCCCGTTCCTTGGTCTCCGTACATGTGTCATCATCCATGGCGTGAGTGCATATCCAGCATCACCTACATGGGATGTAGATGGGGGGACATGTCAGTGTTTGCGGTATCATGTCTTCATCTGATGCTGTGCTATCTTGTATCATTGTTCATTCATGCATGTGTGCCATGCAGTGGTTGGAAGTGTTTATTGGCCATCACAGTGGATGTAGCCAAATGGATATTGACCTACACATTTACGTGCATGTGTACTCTGCCCTGCGGGTGACATTTGATTGTGAGTATGGCATAGTGCAGCGATGTGCACACATGGCAGAGTCACTCCACTGTAATGAAGTAGTTAATGCAGGACGTCTCATTTACAGGCATCATGTGCATTGGGAGGGCAGTGTTCCATTTGTGGGTGGGTGTTTGCAGTGGCACAAGGTGTATGGGACAATGACAGTATCGGCTGTGTGTGTCATGTGGCAGGGTGTGTACGGGCACACTGTGTTGACCTGTCATGTCTTCCTTTGTGATGTTTGGGATCCGCTGTCTATTTGGTTGATGGCAGGGGGGGTAATGCATGTGCGGTCACAGCGGCACACCCACATTGCTCATTGGCCTGGAGGCACACACACCACTTCAACAGGGTCGGAGCATTGTCAGCTGTACTCACCTAATAGCCATGTGGTTTGCCCAGCATAGAGTTCCATGTACCGTGGCAACGTGGAATTCTGCAGTACCATGGAGTCATGGGTTAAGCCTGGGAAACGTGCACAGCAGTGTGTAATCAGTAGCGTGGCATCACATACCATCTGTACATTCAACGAGTGATACTGTTTCCTATTGCGGAACATCATCTCAATTGCACGTGGTACTGTCAGCTCAATGTGGGTGCAGTCAACTGCACCTATGCAATTTGGCATGCCTGCTATGGCATGGAAGGCCAACTTGGTGGCAATGACCTCGGGGAGGGTACGGGGTAGGGCTATGTGTTCCGACACATGGCACAACAGGGCATCCAGTACCTGTACCAGGATTTTTGAAAAACAGGGTTGTGATATGCCGTGCAGCTCACCGACCATGTGTTGATAGGTGCCAGTGCCAAGGAAATGCAGCACACACACAACCTTCAGGAGGGGGGGATGGTGGTGGGGGTGTCTATGTGGCTGCTGATGTTGTCCTCAATCATGGCAGTGATGTACAGGATTGTTGGATGGTCCAGCCGGTATAGTGTGTGGATCTGTCCTGGGGTAAGGTTCCAGGGTGAAGCCCTGATGCGTGGTATTGCAGGCTGCCTGCAGGGTTGTGCCGGCTGGACAATGGGGTTTGGCATGGGTGCAGGGTTGGCTGGTTGGCGCCTGCGCCTCCTCCGCCTCCACCTCCTCCTCTGCACCATTACTGCCATTGTGTGCAGTGCTGCCTGTTGGTTGAGTAGGCCCAGTCCAAGTGCTACTAGAGCTGCTGCCTGCATAGTTCTGTGTTGTGTTGGGCTGGGTGTGGCCCTTTTGAAGGCTCCCAGTGTGCTGCTGGGTCCAGCTGGGCTGATTTGGTGCACCTGTGCCCTGATTCAGTTCAGCAGGCACTGTTTAATGTCATGTTCGCGGTGGCGGCGGTACCGCCACCGTGATCACGGTTTTAACGCCATTTTCTTGGCGGTGTTTCTGTGTCCGCGCTTGTTGTGATGCTCGCTGTGTTTCGTATTGCCGGTAACGGAGGGGTTTCCGTGCAGGTGGACTTTACGGGACCCTTCACTCTGCAGTGGCGGTTGGGGGACGTGCTATTTCCGGGGCCGCGGGTCACGATTGGGCAGACGTGGAAATGGTGCCGGTATGGTTTTACCGGTGGCGTTAACTCCGGACCGGTGTTCTTGTAATGAGGCCCATTGTTTTCCTCCCTCATAAATCCTTGGAGGTGAGCAGAGAGGCATTTAATCAGCGGCCCAGGTTCCGGCTAGTCTCGGTAAAACTGCAGAAACAGGCAATTATACATGAATTCTTCGAGCGACCCCCCATTTGGGGCTCTTCTTAGAGCAGACTGACCCCTAGTTCACGAATACAAACCAGTAGATAACATGCTTTGGAATGTGTCTCTCCCACAAACACTGTATCCTTGCCGAACAAGTGCCTTATGTTCTTCTTAACAAAGAACTATATCTGCAAGCTGCAAATTGTAACTGTTGCTAAACGAGTATAATAGATTAAGTAAGAAACATGTCATAATGTGTCATAATTGTCAATTACCGAACCCTAGTTCGAGGAAGATAAATTATGGGCGGTTTTGATGCATCACAAAAAGATTGTATGATTGCATGTTTATATATAGGATACAGCTTGCGTCTCACGAGGTCTGGGTGACACACGTTGCGAGACGTTAGACCCCAGTCGGCCGACTGAGAATATATTTGCTTTGCAATAAACCCTAGTACTTGGAAATCGAACATCGTGTCTGTTGTATCACTAGTATATGGTGATTGTGCCTTGTTTCCATATGAAAAGGGTCTTCAGTGACTGGCAAAAAATGCCACCCGTATAGGGACCCTACCCCTTTTGCTCCATCGTGTACGTTGAATTTGAAGAAGGTGAAAACGAATCAAGGACAAGGCCATCGAGCCGGGATCGAAAGGTGTTCGTGGCGCCCCTGTGAAAGTAATGAGACTCCTTTGCAGATCTGTACACAGCCGATCCCTGATTGACGGGCAACGTCCAGAGAGCATGGAGGCGAGGGTCCCAAAACGAGGCAGATTGAGCCAGATACGCAGCCACGACGATTCTTGGTTGAGTCTGTATATGGACGAATTGCGTCTTGAATGACGAACTGATTGATCAGATGAGTCGTGTCCCGATTCTTAACAGCCCTGATATTGGTTGAGTCTTGCTCTTGCAAGATGAAACGCCCAGGGTAAGGTACAAATAAGATCAATATGCCTGGGAAATTGTCTTCCTGTGCGGTAGACAATCTTTGGAAACTGGCCAGGTTGCACCACCCATAGGGTCGCCAGCGTTTGAAATGTCCGTGAAATATGGAATAGGGGCAATAATGTTTAATGTAATTTTACATAGGCAGACCAGACATGTAGCAGATATGCAGTGGCCGAAAGATGGAACTTTTGAATTGGCACATACAGAACACTTAGAATCAGCACTGCTGCGCAAGAAGGCATGCCCAGCGCCATTCTATATCATGAGAGATTGGAGGAAGGAAGCTAATCTTCATTTAAAAAGTAGGGATAAACATGCACAAAGACACAAATCGAACACAGAAAAAGCGATAGAATTAGATGAGCTTAAAGTGACAGAGTATATCAGAAGAGGCGATAGGAGTTTTCAATTAAGCATACAAAAAATATATTCACAACAAGAGTTGCATGCATCAGATGAACTAATAAATACAATTCTGAATGAAAAGAGACAAGAACATCCTCAAAGTAATGCTGACACTATTGCACCAATACACATTGCTCAGTTGTCACCTCCCATTCCTGTTGTTCCATCTGCACCATCTCCCCCTGTGCACGTGACACCATTTCCCCCACTACCGACAGATCATGAATTAGCAGCTGCCGCAAGAGGCAGTTCTACAGAGGAGGGGCCTGTGCAGAAAGAGGGCACAAGAGTAACTTGTAGTACGGTTAGTAGGGAGAGAAAAAAAGAACTGAAAGAATGGGCAGAAACGTACATTGAAGGCAATGACGAGAGATCTGCGCAGAGTGCAATGTATGAATATAAGAAGCCAGGTGAACAACAGGTATTGTTAGAATGCATGGGGGAATATCTAATAGATATACGGAAGAAAGCAACTGGTATGTTGGCACCAAAGAAGTTGCGGGACTTGAATGTTTTTTCTCGTATGATGGAAAGTGCGGCAGAAGTCCAAGAACACGTAGACCGGCTATTTGAGTTTAAAAGGGAGCTTGATCAATTGCAAGAAGAAATGAAAAGAGGGAAACAACAAGGGGTACCATATGTCCAGCAGCGATTTCTTCCGTCGTTAAAACCTGTTACTGAAGAGATGAAAATTTGTATGCGAGAATCAGTATACCCTAAAGATGCAAAGGAAGGCATTGCATGTGATGGTTGAGTATTTGCAAGATGAGTGTTTTGAAAATAATTATTGTTGCCCCCCCGATTTAATGACAATATACAAAAGAGCATTTTTACCTGAAACTGGAAGGTCTGCCCTCTCCCTCGATTTAGCTATATTGCTTAAAAAACGAACAAATGCGGAAATGCCTAGTTTACAATTGCCCATGAGAGAAGTACCCCCCATATTTGTACCGAAAGTAGAGATTGCTGCCGCTGATGGACAACCACCGAGCGTAATAGAAGCCCATTATACAGCACAGTTCGTGCATGTCCCTTTTTCCAGACAGGAGGTCAATAATATAAAATCAACAATCCCTGACTTGAGGAAGAATCCGGCAGGATTTTATAAGGAGACTGAGTCCTATTTAAAATCGTCTATTTTCACAATGAGTGATATTCATCTATTTCCTGTGATTCTCCCAATAGATATATGGAAACAAATTAGAAACGTAGATTATGTTGGTATCCTGGGTGGTACGTGGGAACACTTGATTTAAGAGGATGCAGACAGAAAAGCTGTCGAGAAGCCATTGCTGGTTCTCTTAGCATTACCAGCACGAATAGTACAGAAATTAAAAATACTAATACCTGAAAAAATAATTATCTGGGATAAATTAACGGCATGTGTGCAAGGTAACGATGAACTGGATACTGACTATTTCAATAGCTTTGAAGAAGTATTTGCAGATTTTAGTGGCCAAGATTTGAGTACTGAACCCGGGAAGAGATTATTTGTTGACAAAGATGTGAGAGGGTTGCTACCGAAAATTCAAAATGTAATGATGACATCTGAAAGTGCATGGCAAGCAAAGTCACAGAGTGAAGTATTCTACATGGCACAATACTATGAAAATAGAGTAAATGCAGAGAAGGAAAAGAAACAAGGGACAGAGTTCATTTGAAAACGAGAGTGTTAATGCAGCAGGTAGCAAATAATAACAGGGGCGGAGGAAATACACAAACAAGAGGGAACTGTTCCAACATGCACGGAGGTCCAATAGGACTGAACCAATGTGCATATTGTAGAGAAGAAGGTCATTGGCGAGCACAGTGTCCACATTTACAGAATAGGAATGGAAATGCCCCGATAAGGCAGAATAGAAGTCGCCCAGGAACACAAGGACAAAATAGAAATTCAAGGATGCCACAGAGTCAGAATAATCAGGGAAATCACAACCAGAATCAGAACCAAAACCAACATCAGCAGAATAGTGCAGGAGAAGTAAACGTTTTTTGATGCTCAGTCAAATTCATACTACTCTGGTGACTTTACATCGGATGATGTATTGTTCAACTAGGACAGCCCGAGACAGGGGTTGGAACCAGTGTCTATTCCTGTTGACCAGAAAGGGCCCTACGTAGAGATGCAAGTCGGGAATAGAGAGCACACCTTTCTAGTGGACACAGGTGCACAGAAGTGCTCAATTGACCATCACTTGGTTCCAGAAATGCTGCTGTCAGGGCAAAACAATGTTTCAGTAGGGTTCGCAGGTACACCAGTAATTAGCCCAGTGTCACAATCACTACCTATAACATTAGGCCCATTCACTGAGTCTTACCCATTTCTTTGACCCAAAATTGCGGCGAAAATGTATTAGGTCCAAATTTGTTGAAAAAATTGAGGGCGGTTATTCATTGTTCTCCTGATGGAGTGTACTTGACAATATCATCACGAAAAATGCCAGTGTCGCAATTTTTGTCTAAACCATTACCAACTGAATCAAGTAGTGTACCAGTTTGTATATGGGCAATGAATGATAATGATGTTGGTTGTTTAAAAATAGAGCCGGTGAAAATTGTTTTCAAGGAGGGAATTACACTGCCACACATTCCACAGTATAACATTACGGTAGAAGGTGAAAAAGCATTGAAATGCATTGTTTCTGATTTAATTAAACGAAACGTAATTGAAGAAATTACTGGTAGCCCTTGCTACTGGTAGCCCTTACTGGTAGTCCAATTCTTCCAGTTTACAAGAAAGGAGGAAATGAAATACCATATCGATTCATAATTGATTTGCGCGGGTTGAATAAAGTAGTTGATCCCCAATTTCCATTGGTCCCAGATGTCACTAACATTTTAACTATGATTCCAGCATCCGCATCGCATTTTAGTATTGTAGATCTGAAGAACGCATTTGTTTGCATTCCAGTACATACAGATAGAAGATGTTTATTTGCTTTTACATTAGGAAGACGTTCTTTCACATTCACACAAATTGCACAAGGTTATACTGAGAGCCCACGTATGTATAGCAGAGCATTAAAAGAACTAGACATGCTAGAACTACCAATGGGTTGTGTACTATTGCAATACATTGATGACCTATTGTTTGCTGCAGACACAGAAGACATTTGCAAAGAAAGTACAGTTAAACTGTGGACACATTTGGCAGCACATGGGCATAAAGCTTCATTAGAAAAATTCCAGTATTGTCGAAAGGAGGTGGCCTATTTGGGTTACCTACTTTCGAAGGAGGGAAGGAGACTGACAACAGAAAGAATAGAAAGCATCTCTGGTATGCCTATTCCAAAGATGCAAAAGGAAGTCAGAGCCATAATAGGCATGGCTTCATATTGTAGGCAGTGGATTGCTAACTTCGCCATGATTGTGAAACCAATGGTGGCATTGGCAAAACAGGATGTTGCTTTGCCTCTGCCATGGAGCGTGGAATGTCAGGATGCATTTGATCTGCTCAAAGTTGCATTGAGCTCAGCTCCAGTTTTGGGCACACTAAATTATGAAAAGGATTTCAAGTTATTTGTGCATGAGAGTAAAGGTTGTGCTTTGGCTGTTTTGCCTCAGGAACAAGGAGGGAGAAATAGACCATGCGGTTATTTTTCTTCTGCGCTGGATCCTGTGGCATGTGCTTTGCCACGCTGTTTGTGAGCTGTTGCTGCGGCTGCCGCGTCAGTAATACAAACCAAACCGAGGGAATGGATTTGGGTCACGCCTTAACCTTAATGGTGCCTAACACAGTAGATGTTCTTTTAAATAGAACGCAGACACAACATCTTACATCAGCTATACTGCGAGATATGAAATTGTCCTATTTGCACCGCATATTCAAATTTTGAGATGTTGCGCTTTGAATCCTGCAGAGTTAATGCCCCCTCCCAATGAAAGAAGGGGTGAAAAGGAACCGTAACCACATGATTGTATAATGGTTACTGAGCAAGAAACAAATGGAATAATTGATTTAACAGACACCCAATAGAAAGAGCCAGATGGAGAACTGTTTTGTAACCGTTCCAGTTTCAAATTACCCGATGGTACATCAACTGCTGCATATGCCATCACGACACTAAAGAGTATTGTAGAGAGCAAAAGGATCCCATTTAACGCAGGACAGGCGGCAGAGATAATAGCGTTAACAAGAGCATGCAAAATTTCTGAAAGCCTGAATGTAAACATATATACTGACAGTCAGTACGCGTTTGGGGTGGTCCACAATTTTGGTTGACTCTGGGCTGAGAGGGGTTTTCTCACATCACATGGAACCAAGATTCAACATGGTCTTTTGAAAGCAAGATTGCTGTCTGCACTTGCGCGTCCTAAAAGATTAGCAATAATGAAATGCGAAGCTCATAAGAAAGTAACATGTAACGTTGGAAAAGGAAACGCATTTGCAGACAAAACTGCAAAACAAACTGCCACTGATTTACATATGAAAATGTGTATTGAAAGGTCAAAGGAGGTACCCTGCATGGTAGAAAATGGAATTGCCACAGTTAAAGAGATGCAAACTGAAGCAACTATAGATGAAATAAAAGCCTGGTCAGAGGTACAGCAGAACTAGACGTGGAGGGTTGTTGGGTGGACAAAACGAGTAAGAAGTGAATGTTGCCAAATGCTTATGTAACAGCGATGGTCACCATGGACCATAGATCCACACATGTATGTGCTAAAAAAAATTATTCAACATCTAGACACAGTATGGCAGAATCCGCACATTAGAATGAATGCTGAGAGACTAGTTCAAAACTGTCTGACTTGTTTACAACATAACATTGGAAAAGGGACCTCAACTCTTGTAGGTATTTTTGCCCCCCCCCTCTATGCCATTTGAAGTGATCCATTTTGATTTCATAGAAATTGAGAGGTGTCAGAACCTCAAGTACATCCTTGTGGTAGTCTGTGCATTGAGTAAATGGATGGAAGCATGCCCACTTAAGGACTGCACAGCGATGAGCACAGCAAAAGTGATGCTGAAGGAGTACTTTTCCAGATTTGGCCTGCCACATCTGCTATGGTCGGATAACGGCCCACATTTTATTGCGCCCGTGATACTACAAATTTGTGCTGGCCTCCAGATTGATAAACGCTTCCATTCGGCCAGACACCCGATGAGTGCCGGTCTTGTTGAGCGCCAGAATGGTATCTTGAAGAACAAAATTAGTAAAATATGTTCAGGGAGTCAGTTGAAGTGGCCTGATGCACACGTCTGTGCAGGCAAGGACTGGACTCTCCCATACGAAATAGTGATGGGAGACCCGCGTATGTTTGGAGTGCCCCACAGTCTAGGCGTTTCAATGAAATTGAATACCCTTTACTCAGCTCTTATTGTAACGTGCTAACTCAGAAATTACGTTTGATTCATCAGCAGGTGCAGGAGGCTCTTCCTGTCAAATACATCGCTCCAGGGCATTGTCTGCAGCCAGGAGAGTGGGTGCTAGTGAAGAACTTTGAGAGGAAATCTTCACCTCCACCGCGTTGGAAGGGCCCATATCAGATCCTCCTGGCGACACATTCTGCAGTCTGAAAGGATGGTTGCAAGGCATGGATCCATGCATCACATATGAAAAGGATTCCTTTCCCTTTGCAAGAGCTGCCTGATCCAAAGGAGGAGAAAGACACAGCTGCAATCGATCTCAAAGACACCAACGCCAGTTTTCTGCCAAAAGTGCTCCCTAAGCCAGAGAAAGGGCCTGGGGAGAATGCAACGTCGGAAAGGTGGCCAAAGGTGCCTCACCCTTGCCCAGCTGTAGCCATATCATCACTAATTGCATCGCAGGCTGAAACTAAGCCTGCCTCTGGAAGTGAAAATGCATTATTCATTGATCACACAGTACCTGGAGCAATAATGTACAACCTATGTTCTCAAAATCAGAAGTTATCTGATATACGTGTTTGTTTTGCCTCCATTCCCGACACGGATGAATTGGGAATTGGAGGCCTAGAAAAAAGTGGAGCGTGGGAGCTGTCGTCAAATCTGCATCAGATTGAAAAGCTCTGAAACGCGGCTTCCCGGTGCTACCTTTGAAAAGTGAAGGACCAATGTGATCAACCCGTGCGAACAAGCGAGGCACATATGATACCAACACAACTGACGCTTGCTCTAACGTTTTAGAGCACTGTGCAGAGGCACAAATAAGCATGCTATTCCTTTATCAAGCAAGCTAATGAGAAATAGCCTACACGCTTTGCATATTTCTTCGGACGCTTTGCTGATCAAACGGGTGCTGCTGTGAAGAAATTATTCGCAACGAACATAGCCGGGAGAAGAATTGCAGACAATGCCTATAGTTACTTCTGTTCCCTCCTGCACCAACGCTGATACTATAGATATAGAGACTAAAAAAGTGTCAAGAAGGATTTGCTGTTTGAAATTTATGCTAATGATTATAACACTACTTTGCATTCTGAGTACATTGATCCCAGTATTATGGTATCTGGAGAGTGTGCATCCATTAAGTTCCTTTTGCCTACTACCAATACTCCTGCCACAGACAGTCCAGTCCATGTACTCTCTTATACTCTCCCTCCAACAGAAGAAAGACACAGAAGAGGGTACGACAATAACACACTGCTTTTGATCATGAATATGACTCACACTATCCTGAATAGAATGAATTGTTGGGTCTGCTCCCATTTAACCCAACATGGCGGGAAAGGAATGGGTTGGTATGTACAGCCATTACCCCTTAATACGGCATGTTATGCATCATTGAGTGCACTATTTTATGCAAAATGGAATAAGAGTGATACGGGTCAATTAGATGGAACAAACATGGATGAGTTCGAAAGAGTGATAATGGAACCGGTGGGTTGTTCTATATTTAACAGAGCAAGGGTAATCAAACCAGTGGTGAGACCAGTAGATAGACTTGTTGTGCCTTTTAAATCATCTGTAATCACTTTCCACATGAGTCCAGGATGGAACAAGGACGTTGTGCCCCCCTTCTACACTATCAATTATAGCCCACACTGTCCCATTTTGCTTATGAAAGAAGGGTTCTTACTCAGTAGGGACATTCACTAGATGCATGAATATTGCAGTACTCAAGAAAGAAGAACCAATATATGTAGGTGACCCCGTTTATTTCATATGTGGAGAACAAGCGTATCCCTGGTTGCCTAGAAATTGGGGAGGGACGTGTTACTTAGGGATCCTTTTCCCTGGTGTATTTCTTTCTAAAACGTAAGATATAACAAAATTATCCAGATCTAGTCCACGGCAAGATGAGACAGGATTAATTGCAGAGGACATAGCAAAATCATTTATACCATTCTGGGGGAAAGCCATAAACTCTTGGAATATAAGAAGACTGTCTAGGGTATTAGAAAAAGAGATAAATGGAACAACGGATATATTATATAATATGACATTAGAAGAAAAAGCAGTTAGATTAATGACACTTCAAAATAGAATGGCTCTTGATATAATCTTAGCTGATCGTGGAGGTGTGTGTAAAATTGTGGGGTGAGCGTGCTGGGTATTTGTAAGTGACTCCTCCCCTACAATTTTTGATGCAATTAAGAAATTGCACATTCTGAGTTCGACATTCATACCCGACAGGCAGTTGGGAGCTGAATATAAGTTCATGGTTTTGGGAGTTACTGCGCTCATGGGGATGGAAACTAATTGCAATTCTAGCAACGTTACTTGGAATCATCATAACATGTTGTTGTTGCATACACTGTCTGCCAATCTTTTGCTCTGAGATCACAACTGAATGTGTACACACGTTGACAGAAAATAGAACTCCCAGATTGTATACGGATGCAAACAACGAAATGGAAACAATGAAAGAATTCATGTCAATTAATATTGATGATGATGATTATAGTAGCATGCATAGTTCAGAACTAGATACATGGTCAGATGAAGATGCGATGTATGGTTGATGCTCTTAGCTTACGGCCAAAAGGCCACTCCACCATCCTGCAGCAAGGGTAGAGGGCAGGAGCACCCACCCCCCCGGGAAGCCAGATTCCAGCTCCAGGAGTGCGGGCACACAGAGCAAGGCCTGCCTGACCTTGTCTCCACGGAGTGCCTGACCCAGAAATGTGGCGCATCGCGGCGCCACAACGAGGCCGCACTTTCCTTTTTTTGATCTGGCATCCGCCGGCAGGCGGAAACGCCGGCCACAAAAAAGGCCATACAAAGGCCTGTTCTTCACCTGTTCCGAGCATCCTGAGCCTGGGCCAGAGCCGCTGCCCCTCACCAGTGCCATCCTGAAAACCATCTGAACAATCTTACCACAACCATATAACTGCCCAGGGCATCCGTTACATCCTGCATCTACCGATGAGGCGCCATTGATGATCCATCACAACCATGCACCTGTATATCCATTTGGCCATGTGAGTAAACTGTCAAACCTAGGCGTCACCTAATGCACGATGCACTATTCTGGACCTAGATGCTGCCACACTGCATCATGTGCTGCACTTGATCTGTGCTGTGCCCTATGGTCGCTAATAGACCTCATTTGATCTGTGTTGTGCCTTATGGTCGCTAATAGACCTCACTTGATCTGTGCTGTGCCCTATGGTCGCTAATAGACCTCATTTGATCTGTGTTGTGCCTGATGGTCGCTAATAGACCTCACTTGATCTGTGCTGTGCCCTATGGTCGCTAATAGACCTCATTTGATCTGTGTTGTGCCCTATGGTCGCTAATAGACCTCATTTGATCTGTGTTGTGCCTCATGGTCGCTAATAGACCTCATTTGATCTGTGTTGTGCCTTATGGTCGCTAATAGACCTCACTTGATCTGTGTTGTGCCTTATGGTCGCTAATAGACCTCATTTGATCTGTGTTATGCCTTATGGTCGCTACTAGACCTCACTTGATCTGTGTTGTGCCTTACCTGTAGTCACTACTGCACTCTTGCTAAAAACCCATGAACTTCACTGCCCCCATCATCAGAGCCAAGCCACTTACAATGGCCACACTTAGAGGCACCACTCTAACTATGGCTACCCTCCTCCCTTTGCTCCACGCCCACACAACCACACCTCTTTACCCAGACCTACTATCTCCAATAGAATGGATAAACAGATTCGACCGCCCACCTTCACCATGCATACCCTGTCCCACACCCCTTAGAAATACAAGACTAGGTTCTTGCCTTGTTGTACCCACTACCACATGCCTGAACGCAGCCCCACTGACCATAATTAGAAACGATAGGCTCAGCTATCGTACTAATCTTGTCGCAAAATTCACTAGAATGCTCACCAATCAGACTACGAACCCCAAGCAGCCTACCTCACTTTCTGAACTCCCACCCAGTCATAACCCTACTATACCGCACTCGCCACCACACACGAAAGCTAACCCTCCACAGACGTCTATCAAGGGAGCCCTCATCAACGCTCGCTCATTGGTTGCCCACGCGACTGATGTCGCCGACATTATCTCGACTAACCACCTAGACTTTATCGCCATCACGGAGACATGGCTCCACCCAGCAGCCGGTCCCACAATAGCTCTAGCTACTCCTGACAACTACAACATCATCCGAGCTGATAGGAAAAGTGGAATCAGCGGAGGAATAGCAACTATTGCAAAATCCACCCTTAACATCAGAGAAGTAACTAGCACAACCCTACCTTCCGCCGAACTTCTATCTGTCAAACTCCCATTATCTGACACACAAACCATCCTGCTCCATATTATATACAGACCCCCAGGACCCCCATCTATCTTTGAAGAGGATATCTCTCTCCTACTCGCTACCAATTTGAAACCGAAATCCCAAATCATCATTCTGGGAGATTTCAACCTGGGACTCAATGACCCCAATGACAACCAAGCCACTTCCCTAAATGACACGATTACTCATTTAGGCTTCACCCAACACATTAATCAACCTACACACACAAAAGGAAGATCCTTGGATTGGCTTGAAGATACCAATTGCAACCTTACACTGACTGACATCACTCCCTGTGCTTGGACTGACCATCATCTCATTACCTTCTCCTTACCCAGATCCCTATCATCTACCACACGACTCACAAAGTTACCTCAAATAATCTCCAGAAACAACCGCAACATCACTATAGAGAACCTCAAACCTCTTCTCGCGCCCATCAGTATAGCTAATCTACCCACGCAAAAACACAAACCAGCAGCCATAGTAGACCTATATAACAATACTTTAGAACTAGCCCTCAACCAGATAGCTCCTCTCAAACAACGAAAAGCCACACCTATTGCCCATTCCAACAAATGGTTCTCAGCAGAATTAAAAGCTCTCTGCAATATTAAAAGAACTGCAGAAACCAGCTGGAGAAAAGCCCCTTCTCTCTCCACTAAAGACAAATTTGCTTCAGCTGCATCAACCTACAAATCCGCCATCTTAAATGCTAAGAAAGAGACCTATAATTTGATAATACAAAATGCCAAATCTGGCACCAAAGAACTCTTCTCTATACTAAGAGAACTTGAATCACCATTGCCCCCTACAGAGGACTGCATCAAAGACAAGGCCTGGTGTAACAATATCCAGCTTGCCCTCGCTAACAAAATTGCCCTCCTACAAACGAAGATAGAAGCAAAAAAAGCTAGCCTTGCCTCTAAGCAGAACCCCAGCAGCAAAATGAACCACACTACCCCTATCTGCCCATCTTTCCACTTCTCACCAGTCACAGAAGAGGAACTAATCAAGATAATCGTCAGCCTCAAACCATCCAACTGCAAAGGTGACATTTGCCCAGCATCCGTCATCAAAGATGGTGCTAATGAGTTAGCCCCTCTCATCACCTCTCTGATCAACTCCTCCTTCAAAAACTCAGTGGTCCCCAACAACCTTAAAGAAGCGTGGGTCCTACCCCTGCTCATAAAACCTAACCTAGATCCCAACACCCCCACAAATTACAGGCCCATCACCACAGTCCCATTTCTTCTCAAAATCTTGGACAGGGTAGCCTATCTCCAAATACAACAACATTTGGAAGAAAACAACCTCCTAGGCCTGCGAAAATCCGGCTTCAGACCAAGGCACGGGACTGAAACTGCCCTCTTGGATCTAAAAATCCAAATGGATGATGCCAAAGACAAGGGCAAACTGGCCATCTTGCTCTTGTTGGATCTCTCTGCTGCCTTTGATCTGGTTGACCACCAGATCCTCACTCAACACCTCTCCTCGGCTGCTTCCTTCTCTCAGAATGCCACTAAGTGGATCCAGTCATTTCTGTCTGACAGGACGACTAGAGTCTTCGCCCCCACTGCGGCTGCGGACCCTATCCCAATCACATGTGGAGTGCCACAAGGTTCCTGCATTTCCCTCACCCTTTACAACATCTTCACGAAGCTCCTATTTGACCGTCTTGACGATCTGGGTGTCAGCTACACTGATTATGCTGACACCCAGGTCCTCATCACGCTCACTGGTAGATATGAGGAAGATGCTGCAAAGCTTAATGATATCTACTTAGAAATCCAAGCCTGGATGGCCACACACAGTCTCTGCCTTAACGACGATAAGTCAGAATTGCCTATCGTAGGCTCCCAAGCTCGCCTCAACAAACTGGACCAAAGTTACCATTCCTTTACCATTGATGGTAACATCATAAAAGTCTCCAAAGAGGTTAAAACACTAGGTGTATACCTCGACTCTACCCTATCACTAAAGAAACAAATAAACTCTACCATCTCAGCTACCTCATACACCAATAAATTGATCAATGCCTGTAGGCCTTTTCTCTCCACCTCTAGCTGCCTCACCCTATCTAGAGCGCTGATATTGTCTAAATTAGACTATTGCAACACACTCTACTTAGGCACCACCACTAAGAACGTGAATAGACTCCAGATCCTGCAAAATAATGCACTTAGATGTGCCCTCAAACTCCCGCGCAAGGCGCACATATCCACGGCGAGAAAAGAAGTCCACTGGCTCCCGACCCGTGACAGAATCAAGCTAAGAACACTGGTCATCACCCACAAGTGCCTATCACACACTGCCCCATGGTACCTTTCTGACAAATTCTCTAGACACTGCCCCATTAGACCCACCAGAACACCTTACCTACACCAACTAAAGATCCCTAATTATAACCTAAAAACAGCAGGGGGCTCCAGTTTTCAAGTGCTCGCAGCACAATGTTGGAACACCCTCCCCACTACAATTAGATCGGAAGCCGCATTCTGGCCATTCAGAGCCATGGTAAAATCATGGCTTCTAGCAGCCTAAACATCCAGACTCTCACCGTCATGACCTGCTAGCCGCCGCTCTCCACCTGTAGTAATGTTCACTCTACCTACAGCATGGTCAGGACCAACCTGTAACCCGGTCCGCTTTAGCCACTGTAACTTGTTTTTTCTCTTTGCATATTCTCTGTACATACTGTTCTCGGTATATTTTACTCTTGTATATAAATATTCAGAGCTTGGACCAATGTACGCTCTGTCTGTTGTACTATGATGTGCGTGCAACGATATGTAACCCTGGTGTACACATGATTATGCGCCCAGTTACCTGAGGGTTCGGATGCGCTTTATAAATAAACAAACTAAACTAAAATAAGGAGGGTTTGTATGTCTAGAAACCACCCTAAGCAAGTATAGAAGGTATATTATGTTGGCCGACAACCAATCCCATCATATGCCCTACATCGCCAACAAGGATTCGTCAGTATAACAATAGGGTGTCCATTTTGTGTAACATCCGCCGGTTGCTTTCTATTCTTTTCTTTTAAACACTTTGCAAAATGTATTTCATTCTGAAAGCTCATGCATGGTGCAAAGCCACAGTTTACATGTTGAGAGATCGGCCCAGACAGAAATGCCAAACAGTACAGAAATACATTGCTCTCCTCCCTCATAGGTCCTTGGAGGCGAGCAAAGAGGCATTTAATCAGCGGCCCAGGTGCCGGTTGGTCTCGCTAAAACTGAAGAAACAGGGCATTATACATAAATTATACTTTTCTAGCGGCCCCCCTTCGGGGCTCTTCTTAGAGCAGACTGACCCCTAGTTCACAAATAGAAACCGGTAGATAACACGCTTTGGAAAGTGTCTCTCCCACAAACACTGTATCCCAGCCGAACAAGTGCCTTATGTTCTTCTTAACAAAGAACTATGTCTGCAATCTGCAAATTACAACTGCTGCTAAACAAGTATAATAGATTATGTAAGAAACGAGTCATAATGTATCATATTTGTCATAATTGTCAATTACCGAACCCTAGCTCGAGGAAAATACATTAAGGGCGGTTTTGATGTGTCACAAAAAGACTGTATGATTGCATGTTTAGATTTATGATACTGTTGTAGAATATTCGCTCTCTTGCGTCTCACGAGGTCTGGGTGACACACGTTGCGAGACGTTAGACCCCAGTCAGCCGACTGAGAATATATTTGCTTTGCAATAAACCTTAGTACTTGGAAATCGAACCTCGTGTCTGTCGTATCACTAGTATAAGGTGATTGTGCCTTACGCATGCAATTGATTAAAAGTGTTTGAAATGTATCTAACCTTTAAAATGCGTACACTACTGACGTCAATAATTTTAGCAACAGCATCATGGCTTCTGTTATGTACAAAGGGAGGCTTTCACATAACCAGTAGTTTAAAGGTAAAGAACCTTTTATTTGCAAGTTGATGACATAAGACGACCCCCAGCAGGAGGAGTACAATCTTCCCACTAAGGCCCTGCTTCTTCACTGGCTCTCCTTGGAACCCTGCTACATAAGATGCAGTTCTATGTTCTATAGTATCTAAGTGACAATAGACATAGTGAAGGAAATATTATACACTCATGGTTTAACAGGTAAACATTGGAAACACTGCACATCCTAACACCTCTCCTCCTTAAACATAACAAGTAACTGTGTGGGTGAGGACCCACTAAAATTGAAACCTGTAAAACACATATTGAACAACTGAAATTGAAACCTGTAAAATAAATATTATACACTCGTGGTTTAACAGGTAAAACATTGGATGCGCTGCAAGTCCTGGCACAAATCAAGAGCATAGATATATGACATCTAGTGGTTGATTAGGTAGAGTCACAAGAAAGTCCCTGTCTCCAACTAACTGAAGACAAATTAACATTGAAACGGAAAAGCCACCCTTTCCTTATTCCAAATAGCTCCTCCTTTGACCAACACTGACGAACCCAAGTCTTTCACAACTTGCTTGGGTTCAGAAAACAACGAGGCTCCTTTACGAACTTTGGTGGGGAGCTTGACTTTAATCCAATCACCCTCTTTGACCTTGAGTTCCCTACAACAATTCTTCTGATCATACCTCTCCTTGGATCTAACTCCAGCTTCAAAAATTCTCCTTTTTACACTCTCTAGATCCACATCCACCATTTTTGATTTGCCCATCCAACCTGGACATAAATGAGTATTTGGTTTTCTTCCTCTCAAGATCTCAAATGGACTCACGCCTGTGACACTATGGGTAGTTAGCCTATACTGGAACGTGCGTTCCATCACTGTTCTCACCCAATCTCCTCCAGTAGCCACCGCTATCCTAATAGCCTCCATCAGAGTCCTATTAAATCGTTCCACACACCCATTACTCTGGGGATGATATAAAGAAGTATTCACCTGCTCAATCCCATGATTCTCTAAGAATTCTTTAAACTCTCTGGAAACAAGTTGGGTCCCATTGTCAGACAAACACTTTCTTGGAAACCCTTCTCTCCAAAACAGTTGTTCCAAAAATCTGATTATACTACTACTGGATATGTCCTTGAGTACACATACCTCCGGCCATTTTGATAATAAATCTATGACTACTAATAGGTAGCTATCTCTGCCACCACCAATATTAAATGGACCGAGGAGATCCAACGCAATTTCGTCCCAAGGGACACGCGGGGACTCCCTCACTACCATGGGAACTTTTTGCACTTTCAAGCCTTTGTTTCCCTCAATACATTCCACACAGTCTTTGACTTGTTCCTCTATGTCCTTGTCGATACCAGGCCACCAAAATTCAGACCTCACAAGTCCCTTCGTCCTGGCCAGACCTAAATGCCCAACATGGGCCAACTCCAAGACAGACTTCCTCATACTGACTGGCACAACCATCTGGTGACCCTTGTATAAATAACCATCCTGAATCCATAGCTCCTCCCTCACTTTGGCAAAACCATTCATCTCGCCCCTGTGGCTCTTAATTTTACCTTCTGCAACCAGAGCAAGTACTCCTTGATATACAACATCCTCCGTGCAAGACACATCCCACTCACTTTTCTTTAATGTTTCATGCACCTGGAATATTTCTGCACTCTCCTCTGAACTTGTAAAGTCACTATCGTCAGAAATTTCCCTCTGGACAGATCTAGACAAGGCGTCTGCAACCACATTAACCTCCCCTTTTACGTGGAGCATGGTATACTGTAACCCTTGCAATGCCGTGACCCATTTCATAATGCGTCTTGACACTCCCTCCAAACCACCTTTTGTAAAAATTCCAACCAAGGGTTTATGGTCAGTGCAAATGGTGAAACTCCTCCCCCACAAGAATCTTTTAAATTTCTCGACACCCCAAACGCATGCTAGAGCCTCCTTCTCAATAACTGAATATCTAGATTCTGGGCCCTTCAAAGACCTGGACGCAAAAGCCACAGTCTGTAAACCTGTCTGATCCTCCTGCATCAGAACAGCCCCAACACCATAATCACTGGCATCAACAAAAAGCAATGTGGGTTTACTTTCCTCAAATATTTTCAAAATGGGAGCATTGACAATAGCCTCTTTTATCATCAAAAATTCTTTCTTGCACCGGTCACACCATTTAAAAACGACTCCCTTGCGAGTGAGAAATCTCATATTCCTCGACATTTCTGCTAACCCCTTGACAAATTTGCCGTAAAACTCCACCAGTCCCAAAAATGATAGTATGTCCCCTTTAGACTTAGGCTCCTCCATTCTTTTTATGGCCTCAATAGCCTCCTCCTTGGGTCTAACCCCTTCCCCAGTGATCTCATGACCCAGGTACACCACTTTGTTGGCTTTAAAAGTACATTTTTCCAAGGCAACGGTGAGGCCTGCCTCCTTCAAAATATCCAAAACTCTTTTCAAACGAACATCATGCTCCTTCTCATCGCTCCCACATACAAGAACATCATCCTGATAACACATCACCCCTTTTTCACCCCCAAGTAATTTATGCATAATACTCTGAAACACACTTGCGGCTGAGACCAAACCAAATGGCATGCGAACACACCTGAACAATCCAATCGGGGTGATGAAGGCGGTGAGATCCCTGGAATTAGGGTGCAATTCAACCTGATGGTAGGCCGATTTAAGATCTAGTATGGAGAACACTTTTGACCCAGCTACTCCCACCATCAGATCATCTATTCGGGGAAGGGGAAACCTGTCTGCCACAACCATGCTGTTTAGATGTCTAAGATCTATACAGAGCCTCAAAGACCCATTGCCTTTTCTGACTACAACTATAGGACTGACCCATTCAGATGCTTCTATCTTTTCAATGACACCATCTCTTTCCATTCTCTTGAGTTCTTCCTCTACATCTCCTCTAAGAGCAAGAGGAATAGTTCGCAGTTTTGCAATCTTAGGGACAGCTCCTTTCTTTAGGCGAATTACATGTACAAAGCCCTTGAGACACCCCAATTTCCCAGATAACGTGGTTTGTATCTCTGTGGGCTCTCCTCCCGCAACAGACATTACCTGCTCGGGATGACTTGCCTCAAGCCTTATCTTCAATTCAGCTTGATCACTCCATGACAACAATTCACCCCCTCTGTTGGTAACA
Source organism: Ambystoma mexicanum (assembly GCF_040938575.1). Classification (NCBI taxonomy): domain Eukaryota; kingdom Metazoa; phylum Chordata; class Amphibia; order Caudata; family Ambystomatidae; genus Ambystoma; species Ambystoma mexicanum. Next base: position 1,521,242,194 of record NC_090937.1, on the reverse strand, counting down.
TACACACAACCTTTGGCCTTCCTGTCCTTAAACTGTAATTCAGCATCAAAGCAACCTATAATATCTATGGGAACATCTCCATAAGCATTTGCTTTAACAGTATTTTCCCACAGAGTACAACTATCGAATTTGTTCCTCCACACTTCCGCACTTATCAAGGTGTAGTCAGCACCACTATCCATTAGCATGCGTTCGGGTACACCTCGAATTACAACCTCAGCATAAGGTTTCTGCATTTTCACTCTGCCATTGACAGCATTCACTGTAAATACCACTTCTCTGCCATCCTCACAATATGACTCATCTTCATAACTTGCACTTATTTCATGCACTTGATTTGACCCAGCATTAAAATTTCTACAACATCGGGCAATGTGCCCTCTCACACCACACTCATTGCATATGATATGAATAGCAAAGCAATCCTTATCAGAGGCTATATGCGACAAGCTTCCACATCTAAAGCATCTTCTCCCTGGAAAACCTCTGGATTGTCCTGAATCCCTAACCATCTTGAAAGAATTCATGTCTTTGGGAATCCCTCTGCTATCTTTTGCAGGAACCCATTGACGCCATCCTCTGCCAGTTGCCGGTCTGTTCTCTTCGCTCCTTTTAGCATTCTGCGAGGCGCGTCTTGGATTCCACGTACTCTGCCTCTGAACAACCTTTGACACCTTCAGCACTGAACCCTGACTCTCATCCAACTTGGGTTTACCATTGTTCACAGTATCCGATTGAAGAACTTCAATGCACTTATCTGTGTGTTCCACCATTTTCGCTATCTCAATTGCTCGATCCAAAGTGGGGTTCCTCTCTTTCCATAGTTCTTTCCTAATACTGTCATTGGAACATTTAATCATTAGCTGGTCTCTCAAGTGCTCATCCTGACAGTGAGTGAATTTGCATTTCACTGCTAAGCCCCTTAAAGCCGTGACAAAATCCTCGATACTTTCCCCATTCTTCTGCTCTCTCGTGGCAAATTTATATCTTTCCAATATAATGTTCTCCTCCACTCTAAAATGCCTGTCCAGTTTGGCTAATGTCCTTTCATATGGACCAGCATCCAAAATGTCAGAAGGCTCCGGCAATCTCTTTAAGACCTCTTGGCCTGCAGTTCCCAAACAGTGAAATAGCAATGCCTCCTTGCGCTCATTGGAGTAGTTGGCACCAAACACTGCTAAGGCATATTTGCTGAATCCTTCCTTCCAGTCTTCCCATCTAACCCTGGGTTCACCTGGCACTGCCAGAAAAAACACAGGAGCAGGCACATTTGCCATGTCTCAAAGTTGCAGAATAGAATAACAAGCTTGCAATTCTGGTTCAACCAATAGAGCTCCCACCCAATCAGGTAGGTGACACTAATTAAAAGATAGCTGCTTGGTTATGTACTCACCCTGGAGCGCCTCACCAGGGTCATCGGCGGCGACTCCTTTCTCAACCTTGCTCAGTGTGGGGCCAGGGTGTCCAATGGCCGCTCAGAAAACACACAACCCAAAATCCAATTATAAAAGTGCCAAAGCCGTGTCTTTGCCAGCCCAGTCTCCACAAGTTCAACAAAATTGCAGGGGTCCAATTCCAGCTCCCACAGACCACGGAGCCTCCAGGGGTTTTCCTCTGGCGCTAGCAATGTCCCTCCGGTGGATGCCACACACTGGATGTCAGGCTGTCAATAATCCACTGAAAAAGGCCCTCCCTCAGGCAAGTCAGGCTGGCTCCGCTCCACAGCCAGCACACTAGATCTGTAGAAAAGGCGCTGGGGGTCGTCCTCCGGGTCCCAGTCAAAATCCTCGTCGCCAAATGTTATGTACAAAGGGAGGCTTTCACATAACCAGTAGTTTAAAGGTAAAGAACCTTTTATTTGCAAGTTGATGACATAAGACGACCCCCAGCAGGAGGAGTACAATCTTCCCACTAAGGCCCTGCTTCTTCACTGGCTCTCCTTGGAACCCTGCTACATAAGATGCAGTTCTATGTTCTATAGTATCTAAGTGACAATAGACATAGTGAAGGAAATATTATACACTCATGGTTTAACAGGTAAACATTGGAAACACTGCACATCCTAACAGCTTCCTGTCCCAGAAGCCCGAATATGGGCATCAGCTGTGCCTTCTCTGCTTATTAAAACAGCTGCATGCAACACTCACTATCTACCCTTGAATGATACCTCACTCCCCCTGGCTCATCACCGTCAAGAATAGAGATAGGATGCCCAGACACCATGTCCTTGACTACTGAACTCTCACTGAACCATGAGGTAATAATTTTTTCTTCATTTCAGCAATATTTTTTCTGAAATCCACTATTTGTATGCCCAGCATTATCTCCGAGTTTGCCTGACTTTGTCTCATCCTAATAAGCCTGATCACTTATGAAATGCCTGACCAACCTATTTATGCCTATAGCTTAGTCCCTACTCAATTTCGAATCTAGATTGTTTGATAATTTATCATAAACATGCACTACCTTATATATTCAAAACTTTGTAAGGCATTCTGACCTCATAAAATAGGTTGCCCTTTAAAGTGCATTTCTAAACAGCACTACATTTCTTATTTTTCCAATATTAAAGTCATTGATCAACCCAACAAGTTATCAGCATTTGGTTTGAGGGGGAGGGGGTCTATCTCCAGTGCATTCAGTTTGAGGGGGTATAACTAGCTCATGTACATATTCTTCATTGGCAGTATAGATACAGACCCTGCTTTATTCTCAACCAATGTTAATAATTTTGAATTCTTGACCCATTCTTTCAGGCCTTTATCATTCACTATTTGTACTTTATGTACTGATGCTGTCATCAATAAATGTGCACTGCATGCCAGCATTCCGTCTTCCCATCCTGTGCTGGTTGCTACTCGTCCATATTCTAATAGCTGAGGTCTCTTCCAGCATCCTGGCAATCCTGGCATTTCCCATGTGTCTGCACAACCCAGTCTCTTTTGTTCAACAATCCATATTGTTGAACAATCCAGCTGCCCCAGGTGGAGAGGGCAGGAGCCCCCACCCACAACAGCAACACTGCAATCTCCTCGGTCACGAGGCAGCCACAATGACACTGCTGCGACCCTCGCTGTATTTAGCATTCAGGGTGAGGCAATTTGCAACCTGTGCCCCCTGTGTGCCTGACGCCTACTTTGTGCCCAAATTGCCATTTTTGCGCCAAAATTTGAATCTCCGTACTCCAGCGAACCCAGCCAGGTGAACTTTGCATCTGTTTCACTGTTCCAAGTTGTCCGGTGCTAAGGTTTGCCCGTTCCCTAGCAACCATACTGTTTTAAGTACTTGATTTCCGCTGGCAGGCAGAAACGTCGGCAACGCAGAAGGCCTGCAAAAGGCCCTGTTCACCCCTGTTCACCTCGGGAGCATCGGGCGTATCATCCCCAGAACACCATGAAAGAGTTACATATCTGACCGTGAGTACTCTAGCACCTCTATTGGTCTGAAGTGACGAATATTCCATCTGCCTCATTCAGCGTTGCCACGGTCTAGTTGTCATTCACCATACCACATGACTTGGCTGTAACCAGCACTTCCATTCACACTCCTATTTTGGAGAAGCCCAGCATCCTGTTTTCTTTCTTCCTGTATCCTGCTAGTTAACTTTCTACACTCTGCTAGGAACCTCGCACCTAGTCAGGCTTACTTTTTGTATTCAGCCATTCGCTATACTGTATTGTATTAGCATCCACAAACCTAGTGATAATGCACCCGCATTTAGTCTTGTTATTGTGTATGGTATAAAAACTGCTGTTTTTAGCTGGACTTGCATTCTGCATTCAGCCCAACCACCATACTCTGATTTGTTCGTACTTCGCATTGTAGCCCGTGTGCTTTGTATTGAAACCTTGTGGCACTTAGCACTGTGCAAGCATCCCTGTTTCTTAGTCTGACCTGCATTTTGCACTTAGCCCATCTGCCTCCCCGTGCTAGACCTGCAGAACCGCATTTATCTGAGACTGCACCCTATAAATATTATATCTACTCTACTGGCCTTACGGTTCATCGGTAGTGGTCTGGAGCCTTTTAGACGCTTCATTATTTGCCTAGTATTAGCCATGCTTAACTGTCTCCTTGCCATCATGTTCCCCTTCTGTCTTTTACCAGCTAGTATCCCAGGCACAGGTACCCACTTTGTTGCCGGATTGGCTTGCCCTAGGCACCACCCCATACCCTGCCCGACACCTTTTCTGCCTTCCACTCCACCATTCTCCAACAGCCTCAACCAAGCTCATTCCTCCAGCACCATCACCACTACTCCAGGAAAAAAGTCCATATCTACAGATCACAGAGCTGCCCTGCCCCCATACTATCGACCAGGTTAGGCATCAAAACCCACCCCATTTCAGGGAATGATAGGATGCAGCGTCTAAGATTTCGTACCAAGTCAATCCACTGGAGCCTCACCCCCACTACCAGAACACCCAAAGTATCTAAATATATTGACCCTTGGCAACACTAAAAGCACAACTCAACCACGACCCCAGCCTCTTCCAACAAAACATCCACTGCCTCACATCCCCAGAACCTTAAGATCGCCCCTGCAGCAGATCCTAAACCACCCACGATGTTCAAGAGTGCCCTTGTGAACGCTCGATCCTTAGGAGCTCACGCTATCGAAATCCACAACCTAATCATTGAACAAAACCCAAGCATCAGGACCTCTCCTAGACTTGGGTATCCCCCCGGACTACTCCATCCTCAGAGCTGACAGAACCTTATCTTCAGGAGGTGGCGTAGCTATAATAGCAAAGAGCAAATTCCAAATCAGTTCAAGTGGCATTGAAGAAATTGCAGGGTACGAGTTACTGTTAGGTAAATTCACCATGAATAAAAATACCACAATTAACACTGTGGCGATTTACACAACGCCTAGCTCCAACAGTCACCCAGAAATCGATATCCCCCTACTTCTCTCACCCATCATCAAACCTAAAACAAATTGTATCATCCTAGGGGACCTAAACCTAGGTTTTAATGACAACCAAGACCCGAAAGCAGCAGCCCTCCACCTAACACTTCAAGAAATGAACTTCATCCAACTGGTTAATGTCCCTACACACTCCAAGGGTAGAACCCTGGATTGGATCCTCACTCTTAACACCAGACTCACCATAGACTTAATTACCCCTCTTAATTGAACAGACCACTACTGCATAGAATTCACCCTCATGAGTGACCAACCCTCATGTCTCCCAAAATCACAATAATGGATACCGTTAAAGCTAGAAACCCATGGAACCTTACTGTAGATAACGTTGCGCCCATCCATAACAAAACAATTGAAAATAACCCAATCATCAGCAACGATCCTAACATCATCGCTGACTACTACCATAAATGCCTCTACCTCACTATCAAGGAAGTAGCCCCCCATCACAATGAAAATCAGACGTGCTCACAAAAAGACTCACTCCTGGTTCAATGAAGAACAAGTCTCTCTAAGAAGAACTAAACGCACGCTGGAACACATCCATAACAAGAGCCCTACCATTGATTCCGCCAAAGCCTTCAAGAACGCAAGCAAAATTTATAAAACAGCCATTATATCCCACAAAGACAACGCCTACAACACACACATTAGCAATGCTTCCTCAGACACTGGTAAGAACCTTTCTCCATCCTTAGGGAACTGGAAAATCCCACACCTATCGTGACAGCTTCCAATTCGAGCAAAGCATGGTGCACAACCATACAAGATGCACTCGCATCCAAAATATCCTTGCTTCAAAATAAAATGGTCACCAAAAAACTGCTCCTTGCAGACAAAAATGTCATTAACCCCAACCCCAACCCCACCCCTACTCCCAAGGATAACACTAACACACTATTCCATTCCACACCAGTCACTCAAGAATTAGTGCTTGACACCATTTCTAAGCTTAAAGCTTCCAACTGTAAAGGTGATTGTGTCCCAGCCAAACTAGTCAAAGCATGCACCTCCACACTCACCCCTACTTATACCAACTTTGTTAACTCTTCCTTCAATACCAATACAGTCCCCGCCAGTATTAAAGAAGCTTGGGTCACTCCACTTCTAAAAAACCCTACCCTAGACTCCACTATACCAACCAACTACCGACCTATAACGACAGTCCCATTCCTACTCAAACTCATAGATAAAATAACTTACAATCAAGGTGTACTTGCCTTGAGCGGAACCAGCTCCTTGGATCAAGACAATCAGGTTTCAGGACAAACCATAGCACGGAAACAGCCTTATTAGACCTGAAAATCCAAATAGACACCATTAGAGAGCAAGGCAAACTCTGCATACTTCTGTTCTTAAATCTGTCTGCCGCGTTTGACCTTGTAGACCATGACAAACTGTGCACCTCACTTGCCAAGGATGTTTACTTCTCCAAGGACGCCACTATGTGGGTGAAATCCTTTCTGGCAGAATGCACTTCGAGAGTAGCCATAGGCAAATAAGCAGCAGACCCCATCCCAGTCCCCATTGGAGACCCCCAAGGTTCATGCCTCTCCCCAACACTCTATAATACCTACACAAAACTCCTCTTCTCTGCATTAGATGATATGGTGTCATCTACACTAACGTTGCTGATGACACCCAGATCCTCATACCCATCACTGGCAACTATGACCAAGACACTGTTACCATCAACAAAATATATGCAATCATTCAAAACTGGATGGCATTAAATAGCCTTTGGCTCAACGATGAGAAGACAGAAATTCTCATCGTGGGATCCGCAGCTAAATTAGCCACCCTCCACTCAGATTATGCAACCTTCAACATTGATGGTATCGCAATCCCTATACGCAAACAGGTGAAAACCCTTGGTGTTTACCTAGACGCCAACCTTAATATGACCAAACACATCAGCTCCCTCTCATCATCCACGGCCTACACATCCAAGCTCATTGCTCTTAGTAGACAATTTCTGATACCCACTAACTGTCTCACCCTTGCCAGAGCCCTTGTCCTGTCCAAGCTGGATTACTGCAATGTGTTATTGCAAGGTACGTCCAACACCAACCTTGCTAAATTGCAGCTCCTGCAAAACAAAGCCTTAAGGGCAGCACTAAGGATAAAAAGGTTTGATCATATATCTAAGTCAAGAAAGGAAGCCCACTGGCTCCCCATTAAAGACAGAATTATCTTTAAAACCCTTTGCATCACTCATAAATGTCTTTCTAAAAAAGCCCCTATCTACCTTAACAATGCCATACAGATAAGAGGCTTCAAGAACCCTCAGATCCATGGACAACTGCATGCTAGTTCCCCCCCGCTTCAAAATAACCAGGGCAGGTGACAGTAGTTTCCGTGTGCTAGCACCCAAACACTGGAACACCCTCCCCCTTAATATCAAGAAAGATTCATCCTTCCCCGGCTTTAAGAAATGACTAAAAACATGGTTATTCAACCGATTTTAGCACACCCCCATGACAACTTGGGATAACAGAAGTCTCCCAGTAGTAACGTGTAAATCTTGTAAATTAGGCCCCTGACGAATGCTCTGCATATTTTCTTCTGTATATATATTTTTTTAATTAAATGTCATTGTGTTATGTACTCCTGCAATTCTCATACCCAAAATGTCTGTAACCACGCCGTGATACCCCAGGTTATGGGCGTGTAATAAGTGAAATAAATAAATAAAATAATAAATATCTGGTCTACAATCCTACCACTGAGTGAGTATATGAGTACTCTAGTTTTCCAATCTGGGTCCCTCTCCATTTTTTGTGTTTTTATATATTCATCTTCATATGGGAATGTCTTTCTCGAAGTCCATGGTAGGGTTGCCCATCTTCCTTCAAATTGTCCTCTTGTTGTGCACGGTGCTAGGTGGCTGAGATACTTTACATCATGTACAGGCATTTCTCTTGTGATAAATGTTCTGGCTGTGCTCATGGCATAAGGGATGAGAGAACACACATAGCAGCTCTCATCTGGTGTTCTCCTCCCCACCTCCTTCATGTTCCAAATGTTATTCTTTAAATGAGCTGAATTATCAAAGTATGCATTTATACCCTCATGATCTTCCCCAGCATCCTTCTTAAATCAGATATTTTGCTTGGATATTGTTCTTTTGTTAGTTATAAAAATAGATTTCTCATTGCTCAACACTTCATCTGCATTATTGATCATGATTTGATGAAATGCCATGTTAATAACGTTAACCTGAGTATTCCAAATAAATGTATCGATTTTCTTGCTGGCAGTGTCTCTTATAACTTGGAAAATTCCTATTCTCTGTAATTCAACGTATAATTGTTGTCACTTGTATAAACCACACTTTTTATAATAGAATTTGTAAAATGATTGCAATAATGATCCTGAAAATAAAAGAAAACTGCTTTTAGGATTTCCCCAAAATGGAACAATATCAAAGTGTTGTCTCACCATCGCTGGGTAAGACTGAAGAATTTAAGTAAAAACAGCATACAGAAATATGTGCAATGTTACTGTTATAGGCAACATAAAGTGTCATTTGTAAACTCTGTGTATTATATTCAACACATGGGCTTCAATACAAGTTTGCCAGTCCACAAACAAGGGTTCCGGTAAGCTCACTTGGACCCTTGTTTCCGGATCGGAAAACTCTGAGTCTGCCTGCCGTCGCCATTGTGTCTGACAAATCTGACCCTGCTGGGTGCTGCGACCATGGTAGGCAGACTGTTCATGGAAGTTCCGGCACCGTTGCTAACGTTGCCGGTGCTTCTGTGTCCCCACTCCCATAGGAGTCTATTGGAATGGGGACTTACAATATACCGGAGCCTGACTCCCCAGGCTGCCGGACTCGTCATGAGCCGGTGGTACCAGGAATTCAGACACCGGTAAAATATTACAGTTCAGGCAGCAACCCACCGGTAGCACCAGCAGGGTTACCGCCGGACCCGTTGTTAGGGAGAATTCTCATTTAGGGCTAATTTCCCTCACCTAGTGAGTCCCTTAGCAGCTTTGTTGGATTTCTGGGGTTTATGTTTTCCACCTGGTAAGAGTGTGAGCCTTTTTCCCACTCTTACATGTGTTTTGCCATGTGTATTTCTACTGTTTGTGTGTTCTTGGGCTCTGGAGCTATACCACTCCATGAGACCCACTTTTTGTGTGTGTTACACAGCACCTTCAGTGCAGTGACACAGGGTTGTCTTTGCGACTTCCCACTGACTCAATTTTTCTGGGGCTGACTACTGTCCCCCAGAAACAGGTAACGTTGCCATTAACTTTACATAGTCACTTTAAACTTCAGACCAAGAACAAACCATCTTGGAGTATTGGAAAGGGTTAACTCTTATCCCTTTTTGCCTGTATCTCTTAGAGCCTTGTTTTACTCCCTTAACCTTAAGACTTGGCTCATGGCAGTGGTACCTACCCTAACTTTTCTACCGCGATTATAGTATATAAACATGGTACAGTTTTAGGCTATTGTATTAGCCTCGAACATAAACCCGCTTGACCAAATGCTTTTTTATTTTGGCTCTGGTCGGGTTTAATCGCCATTTCTTGTTAAAGCCCTTCTTGTGTTTTTATTTTTCGCACCAAATCAGGTTTGTCTTCTTTGTTCGCCGACCATTGGCTGGCTTCTGTCCAGAAGCCCTCCTTTGGCGTCTGGGTGTCTAGGTGAGCTGAATGTGAGGGAGGGGTTTAGTCACCTCATGCACAGGGTCTCCTTGGAGACCCAAGTCGCACTTTGTGTCAATTGACTGAGGTGTTTGTTCGGTCCGGACAACCCCCATGCTGAGTGATTGACAGCCAGGCTGTGTGAATGGGGGCTGTTGGCATAAAAGGCAGGAGTCTTGGGCTGGAAGTCAGAGTCGCCACTGGAACTGCAAGAACCAAAGAGAAGCGGAGAAGAAGACGGCTGATGCAAATCCCGAGTCCCGGTGAAGCACTGCTGCAGTCCTGAGCTATCTATCTATCAACGACAGAGAGGATCCCATCCGGATTCTTCTTCCCTTGAGCCTGGTGGGATCAATCACCTCAACTTCCACAGTCAGAGGATCCTCCTCTTGGTCGAAATCGCTGCACACAGCTGTAGTGGTCCGCATAGCCATCTGAAAAGCCTCTCCTGTTTTAAAGGAGCACACCGATTATTCACTGTTTCTTCGCTGCTGCTGGCCTCATCCATGGGTAGTGCAGATCTCTCCAGACTTCCTCCTTCTTGTCCCCACGACTGAAGCTCCAGGGACCGTGAGTCTGCAGGAACTACCAGGAACAACTGCCGTAGCATCAGCCTTCTTCAAACGAATAAAGTATTGTGTCCAACTTCGAGGAATTGGGGTGAACCCTTTTTCCTCATCATCAGGCTTGTCCTTGTCTTCCTTCCCTCTTATAACTTTTGCTTCCCTTTTGACAATATCCAAGTACTCCTGGCAATCTCGAATCGTGAACTGTTCTAACCTTGTGATCCTTGACAACAGGACCCCTGTTCTATTTGACAATGGCGCAGGCCTATTGACTTTTATCTACGTTTTAGAAAGTGTCCTCTGATTCTATTTTCCTTGACAAAAGTATTGCCTATGATTTTTATCCCCTATTCTCTTGTGTTAATTCATGTGCTAAGTGTGTTTGATTTCAGTAACATTTCTTCTCGCGGGAACGCTTTTCTTTCGTAAGACCGAACTGTCATTACTGTCAAAAAGTGTTCGCATATTAACCCACGGTAACATCTTTTGTTTCACAACACCGGTCTATCAAAAACCAATCTACTTACCTTGAATTTATCTACACAAGGGGAATTGGTTGTGTGAAGTATAATTAAAGTTTGATTTTGTTTTAATAGAAGTGAAGTGTTTTGTGAACAGATGGTTTAAAAATAAATGTAATTATATTTTTTACCAGAAACCTTCAGTCAGTGTTTGCTTGGGTCACAGTAATTGTAGTCCTTTGTGTAGTCTCTACTACTGCTCATTTGCTCTTGAGATAAGTCTGGCTGCTCAGCCATTGCTACCACTTTTTCTGTGTAGTACAGGTTTGTACCAAAGGTGAAATTGTACTACCACTTGTAGTCTTAATTGTGTGTATTGGTCCCTAAGGGCACTGGACAGGATTCTGCCTAACACCCGTAATGAGGCCCATGTCTCTTTGGCATAACTGGAATTGTCCTGGAACTGCTGCAAAGGTTATATTTTGTTATTTATTACTAATTATGATTATAGCTCAAAGAGCTTCAACATAATACATGTACAAACAAATTCTCAAGAAACAAATATTATTCACTCAGTATAGACTGTTTTTCCATTACTACATGGTTGAGTTCTTTGAGTTCTTCACGTTAAGAACAATCACATGGATTTACTTACTCAATATGCTTAAAAAGCTTAAAATTTAGCTTAGTTTGATTTAATGAATTAATTATACTAAGTGAGAGTGATACAATAGCAATCATAAAATTCATACGATTCATAAAAGATCATAAAATAAATTTGTAATACTTACATAAAAATCATAAAATGAATACTAACTTTCAAGCTCATATTAAAGAAATATATCATACAGCTGAGCTGTGACTGCATCGTTATTTACATTCATGTGGCATGGGTCCCTACTTTACCATGTTTGAAGAGTTCCTTCCAAATGCTAGAAAGTGCAAAGTTCACTGATTTATAGCCTGAGTTCAGGCAGTTGTGCCAAAATGTCTCTGATTTAATACTATTGGGATCAGAGACAAAGGCCCCCAACCTACTTACATGAAGTGGGCCATGCTCCCTGCACTCCATTAAGACGTGCTGGGCAGTCTCCAAATGGTTCTCAAGCCCACAGGAACGGCAGAGCCTCTCCTCCTTTGGAATACCCTGCTCCGGGCGAAGGACCGCAAGTGCCGGAAACTTGCCAATTCTCAGAAGGAGCGGAAATCTAAGTAAATCTGGAGAAGGGCAGGCAGCAAGTATCCTTGGGTGCTTTATAACTGTGCACCAGTTGTTCCATTAGACTATGGTAGCTAGTTAGTTCAGCAAAATGTTCGTAGATTTTGCACCAATCCCATTGGTCTATTTTACGGGCTGCTTTCCTAATCAAAGCATGCAGATTTCCTTCCATCGCAGGCTACCAGCCCACATTGGCAAGATCACTAAGTACCAGAGATGCTAGTGTTACCGGATTTGTCAAAGGTGAGAACCTGAAAGGAGTTCTCTGGCGCCCCCAGTAACAAAGTTATATTACCCCAAGGACCATGAAAATTATGTGGGATGTTGGGTATTTTGTCTACAGACTGGGGAATGTTGTCATATGACTTGGAGCATGGATGAGCATATAAACGCACATAAAGGAGGCAGGTGACCTGAGGGGGTGACGAAGATATGTATTCTGAAGAAACCACAGTGTGAAGAAAAGGTGAAGAAAATTGAGGAGGTGGTTGAGGACTCGACCAGAGGGGAGAATGAAGAGAGGCAGATGTAAACATTATCTATAGTGCCTGCTCCCTCACCTCCATTAGATTGGAAGAACAACAAAAAGACACTGTATGACATCCGGTATTGTCCCAATGCTCCATTTAAGATATGAGCTACATTACGGGCTCAGACAACCATATTGAATGTACCCTCATACTGATGTGATAGAAGGATGTCTGCATACACCATTGAACATAAAAAAGCTATACGTGAAATCTGACAGAGGGTAAAGTGATGTTGTGAAGATAAGATACAAGGACACACTGAACCGATATGCAAATACTTAAAGAATACCGATGTGACTGATGTAATGAAGTAAACATTCATGCAGAAAAACCATACACACTGAGGAGATAAGTGAGAAGAATTGCTGTAGATATACATACGAAGAAATGGAAGGTAGATGAGACATATTGAAGCTTGCTGCAGTAGAACATGAAACATGGGTAACGCAGCCATGATGAAAAGATAGACGTCTGTCTTGTATAATGGTAAGCTAAAGAGCTCTGGGAGAGAGACTAGGGCTGCAGAGCGGACATGCAAAGGATACAGATTCAAGTAAGAATAAAGAATATTTGTTTTGCTCAGGATCAAGGATGCCACAGCAAGAAGCAATTGCAAAGTATAGAAGACGTTGAAGAGGATAAACTACATATGCACAACATATTTCTCTTAGATTAAGCAAAGGAGTAAACATTTGAAAGTGCCAAGTATTGAACAATCAAAAATGCAGAAAGTGTATGCAAGGTGGAGGCCAAAAGGAATAATAGCACCCAGTATAATTGAATCAAATAGCACTAAATAAAAGGTCAGAATGGAAAAATAAATTGTTGTCTCCACACACGTAGTGCAAGCCTGGAAAAACAAGCCTATTCATTAAGCTCCAGATGAAGATAGCAATGTACCATCACTCACTTTAAAGTCCAGAAGAAGAGAACAGTCAGCAAGCTCAACTACAAAATGAAACCTTGTCTTAGGGCCTAACCAATGACAGATGGTAGGCTAATTGACCAAGTGGGCAGGCATCTGATGATGTTCCCAGCGCCTGCGTTTTGTTTTATTTGCTTGCTGCTAATCAGCCGAATGTCCGAGGTTGGGAGAGAATGCCAACCAATACTGAGGGCCAATGTAGCAATGATTACATTGTTGCAGAAGCCAATCAGCTGCTGTTATTCTGCTATTACTCTGTATTGTACATAGTTAGTGGTAGTTCAAGGCGTGCCTACCAGATAAGGGGCAGCCAATTGTGTTACTAACACCTAAACCAAGTATAGGCACATATGGTCCCTTAACCAATCCCTCCCTTAGCTGACGTACATCGAGGAATAAAGCTTTTGAGTATTTGAAATGTTTTTGAGATTGAGTGAACTGTGATCTGTTTGTTCACTAGGTTTCCCTACTTTATTGAGCTGATAATAAAGTAGTATTTTGCATTATTCTTTGAGTCTGTCTGTTTTTTGGGTCTGAGATCGTTTATTGGTAATTCCATCTGGCACTTGGAACGCTCCAGGTGCTACTGCACACTATAGAACAATTAGGACAGAACAAGTGGGGTTCAGGCAAATGCCCCCACTTCATATAGAACAATTTCTTGCACAATGTAGCCGCAGTTGTAGGAAACCATTCCAGGATAGAACTCCCATCAGCACTAATCAAACTGTCTTTGTTTTTTGCTGCCAAACAAAATTGGCTGCAGATGTCTGAAGATGTTAAGCTGATATCCATAACAGCTGTGGGCTAAACCATCATAATCCGAGTTTCGCTCACTGGTCAGCTGTCTGTGCACCCTACTGTGGGACATCATCGCTGTTCAAAGGGACGATACATTTATTGAACTTTCTTTTATGTATACTCTATAAGCAGTGAATACATGATGATTATTATGAGAGTGGTTTACTGCTGTGTGCAGTTTGATTAATAGTTATTGAAATCAGTCCATAAACTCATGGGGAGGGACATGGATTTTCCCATGGCCAGATGCTTTGTGAAACTTATCTTTTTCCAAAGCCTATCCCTTGAGAACTTGTTTGCTTTTGCACAGTGCTGTCCGCAACCTTGTGGTGGCCTCAGAGCACTAATGAGTGCAGAGAATAGACAAAGCAGGACAGCAGTCGATCTATCCGGGCTCTGCAGCCTTTAGCTGCACAGATGATTTTCACTACAACTACCATCAGCTCAAGCCAGCATAGTCGATGGTGAGGTGTCATGGGAGTTGTCGTCAAAAACCTCTCATGAGCCTCAGGTTGCAGGCCCTGATCTAGACAGCCCTACTTTGCATAATGGCCATATGGTTTGCGGTTGGACTGGTGATCCGGTCTAAAGTGAGGAAATGGCATATCCCACGGGCACTAACTCTTATTTATGTGATGTTGGAGCTGTGGGCAGAGCAGATCTATATTAACTAAAGTTTGGAAAATGTTTTACTCCAACGTTTATAGTAAATGAAAATACTCAACAAACAGGCCATTCAACTTCCAGAACTGTACACGTTTTGTTATTTGATAACTCGTAGCCCGTGTGCCTATTAATCAATATTAATCTATTCATTTCTTACACAGCAGTGCTTAAAGAACCAAAAAAAACATGGTCATCAAAACGAATGCTGCTTTCCATGTTTTTCACTTTGGAGAGGCACAGCTCTATGTTGTCGAATACTGTGTCTTCTCTCCATTCGTAAATATGTCGATGGGTATAATTTCAGGAAAACTGTTTTGATTGTTGTGAAAATAACTTCGATGGAAAAGGAAAGACATTTCTGTCTGAAACGTTGTCGTCTGTCGATAATTTCAGAATGGTATGACCATTTTAAAAAGACTACCAGTCTGCAATTTGTTTCACTTCTTTTGGTCGTTTCCACCAAATAAATATAAAAAAATATATAAGGCCTCATTACGAGTTGGACGCAAAGGGATACCGGGCAACGGTAAGGACACCGGTGCCGGTTAACCCTTTGTGCCCTATTCCGAGTTCCCTTAGCGGGTCCCTTCCTTAACGCCTGGTTTTACCAGGCGTTAAGGACGGGACCCGTTAAGGGACTTTAGAGCTAATAACGGTACCACAATTTGCGATACCGTTATTAGCGCCTCTCCCCTTCGCATTGAGCCCTATGGGGGCTCAAATGGGAATGGGGAATGGCTTTTACAATGGAGACTTAACGGTCCCGCAAAGGTCGGAATAGACTGGTAAATCCCCTTCGAACCAGGGCGGACTCGGTACCGGTATTGGAGGTAGTCATGGTGCTAATAGTGCCATGATTACCTCCATACTCGGAATGAGGCCCATAGATGCATGCATATATATTTATATGTGTGTAAGGAGGCTTTGGAAAGGGAATTAATTTGATGGGAAGGGGGGGGTCATGGGTAGGGAACGAGCTTTGGGAATCCCAAAACATATATAAAAAGGTTACATTTAGGTCAACTAAAATTAGTTCACCAAATTGTAGACCTATAGTCTATGTAACAGCCATTCTGAATGTTTACAATAAGATGATTGCTGTTAATTTGAAACCCCTATACTAAGGAGCCAATTAGGTTGCTCTAAACATGTGCTACACCAGGCGGTATGAACCATCATTCGTAAGAAGCCAGTGTTGGCCATGCACACTCTCGCCATACTCACAGAATCTGCCCATCAACCGCATCTCGGTTATTATTATTATCAGTGTGTTTATTGAAGACGGCGCAAGCTTTGGGAAGCAGAGAAGTGCTTTACAATCATAAGGAGAAACACAAGGTTAGGGAGCAGAGAAACAAGGGAGTGGAATTTAACAGCAGAGGAGGGAAGGCAGTTGTAAGCAATGGATCTAAAAGTAAGCAGGGAAGGAAACAGTGGGGATGGCATCACCTAGTCACAGGTAGGGTGGAGAGTGGACGGTGTATGAACCCTGGTGCTCTAACCCATTAACTCGCCCCACCTTTGTCCGGGCTACTCACACAAAACAAAACAAAAAATGAAATCAAGCTAGCTCCTTGCATATATAGGGAAAGCACCATTTAAGTAGAAGAGGGGCTCCAGCTGGAGCACTAGCTTTCATTGTAATGGTGGACATCTGTGTTTCTTTCTTTTTTGGTTTGAATGAAAAAGCAGCTTGTGTGGTCCTGGCAGCCATTCCTTTCCCTCATACATGACTTTAGAACACCTGATCTCAACTCTGGATTTCCAGAACACTGGTAGGCTGAAAACGGCTCACGGTAAATGCGTGCTGGGCATATTGTCATTTTTTTACTGCTATTGCAACCTTTTGATCATATAACTAATATTCTCTGAGACATTGGAGAATGTAAGAACAGGTTTGACTGTAATGTTCTTTTTTCACATATGTTTGAGAAAATACTGAACAAATATAATACATAATTACAGGAGTGAGTGTTAGGCAATAGTAGGACGTACTTTTGCTTTTTAACGAATTGTTAATTCTACAATTGTTATCCTGTCGTAATGTGTCGTAATGCCAACAGAGACCTTGGACATGGCTGCGCTGTGCAAATTACATTTCCAACTCAGTTTTATGTATTCCAGACAATCATATCTGGGAGGGGCCAGAGGCATGCAATCTGTAAAAGGACCCCACTCCAAAAACAGCATTAGATACTGAAATGTATTCCCCGTGAAATCTAAAGAATGTTGATGGAAATCGTCATGTAATCAGGAGACTGATGTCATTGCAAAGGGCGTTGGTGGCTGTAGGCGTGTGCACGCTTTCAAAATGTAAAATAAATAAATAAATAGAAAGGCACTTAGCACAAATCAGAAACGCTTCATTCGAACTTGTATTCCTAAAAAAAAGTAAATGCATGGCTGAAATGTGGCCGCTGCATAAGTGTTACGTTAATACACATGGGGGTAAATAAATACACGGATGAACGAGTGTATAAATGAAAGGATGACCCCCGGAATTAACGAATGAACAAATACATGAACGAAGGGCTCAATTGTCATGCATAGCGCTGCACTGCAAACCCTATCTCAACGGAGAGCGTTTTTGGTGAGAAATTGAAAATCAGGCGGGAAATTCACGCGGTATTTGCTTTAGAAAAGTATAAACAAAGAGAACCTGCCCTTCCAAAGCCCTGCTGAAAAAGGTCAGGGAAGCGGATGTGCCGGTTCAGCTTTACCATTTGCTATAGCGTGAGAAATATTTCCTTATAATGAAACGACTTTGTGGGCTGTCACTTCTCCAAATATTTGTGCTTAGACCATATGATGTATTGCGTGCAGATAATGCCGGGTTTAATGTTCTGAGGGTGAACGGATGGCGGACTTAACATATAGCAGAGGAGTCTCCCAGAAGTGTGTTCGGCACGATTTATCTAATTTTTTCATGCCAGAGCTTTGCGAGAAAAATGCCACGGGTCCCGCAGATGGATGGCTCGTCCGTCTCTTAAGGGAATAGGCCTCTAGTCACATTCCACGAACGTGTCTACTATGCAGCTCCTAATAGCACAGTTTAACACCATTGTGTAGGATAAGTGCATGCGTGCATGTTTGTATGTGTTGCTAGACATGAACTAGAAGCATCCATGATTGCATTGAGCTAAACATAGAATTGGATAAGCTGTCTTCAGGAATGCATAATGACCGTGAATTACATTCCTTGGGCCTCATTACGACCCTGGCGTTAAGGGTTTAACGGCGCCGTAAAAGGTGTCGGCGCCGTTAAACCCTTAACGCCTGATTACGAGGTCACTTTGCAGGACCCAACCTTAACGGCTGGTTTTACCAGTCGTTAAAGTAGGTGCCGCAAAGGGACATTGGTGCTAAGTACGGTGCCGCAATTTGCGGCACCATACTTAGCGCCTTCCCCATTCCCATTGAGCCTTATGGGGCAAAAATGGGAATGGGAAAGGGCCCATGGTGAATGGGGAATTACCGCCCCGCCAACCTTGGAATGGGGCGGTAATTACGCCATTCACCATGCCGGACCCCGGCATGGACCATGGTGCTATTAGCGCCGGGAACGTAATGAGGCCCCTTGAGCTGAACTATGGCACAAGGAAATTCACACATTAACCCAAATAAGAATCATATATATATATATGTGAGTCTTAGACACATACGAACCTCTCAAAATTCTATTGTTAATAACTTTTGATTCGAGTGACAGATCTGACCGTAATTTCTAAAGTGATTAAGAGTCTGTGGGTCGCTTCAGACTGCATTGTTTCGTAAAGAAGTTTTTTAAGCGTCCAAACATTTTTTTTCTCCAAAAGTGCAGCCTTTTTCCCATTCATTTTCCCATAGATAAAAAAGGTCCTTTTTTGCCAACGTGACAGCCCAAAACGCTGGACAGATTTGGACCAGGTCTAAAAAAACATGGGCACGAATCGTTCAAAAGAGTGCCTTGCTTGGTTTGGGGTTATTCTGGATCAAGGTTTTCAGAAATGAAATGACCGCCACCTTGTTTTTCTCTTGATGCAAGAAATATTCGTGGCCATAGCCGAGGTTACGGGAAAAGTAAATGCAGTAAAAAGTTATTTGTCGTTAAAATACATTCAAATGTCATCATCGTAAATGTGGGGGGATGGCTAGAGGGCCCTGAGTGAAATTTGGGAGTTGGAGGTGGTCCAGGGACTGAGTTTGCAACACAAAGGGCCTCATTACGACCCAGGCGGTAAGGGGTTTACGGCGCCGTAAACAGCGCCGACCCTTACCGCCCGAGTACGAGGTCCCTTAGCGCCATGGCGAATTTAACACCTGCTTTTAGCAGGTGTTAAAATCCATGGCGCTAAGGGACCATGGAGTTAATTACGCCACCGTAATTTACGGTGGCGTAATTAACGCCTTCCCCACTCCCATTATGCCCTATGGGGCAAAAATGGGAATGGGGAAGGGTAAATGGGGATTGGGGACTTACCGCCCCGCCAAGGTCGGAATGGGGCGGTAAGTCCGCCAACCACCATGGCGTAAACGTAGTTTACGCCATGGTGGTAAAGTCACGGCCCAGGCGGTAACTTACCGCCTGGGTCGTGATGAGGCCCAAAGCATTTGGTAGCCTCGACAATAGCTGCAAATAGCCGATATTGGAAAACAAAATGCGTCACAGTAACAGCATGTGTTGTGGGTGGAAAGGGAGAGGTCAGAGTTGACTGGGGAGTGGGAAGGGGGAAGGGGCTGGCACAGATTAAGGGGGCACTTGGTGAGGTGCTGGGGGTGCAGGAAAGTATTTTCTTCCTGCCGTTTTGCCGATATTCGCGACTATATTCGATGCTACAAAGGACAACAGATAACCGTGGATGCTAGTAGTACTGTTCTTGTGGCTATATATTTTGGGGTGTCAGTGTTTCATTTCTTTTTTAAAGTTATTTCTATATTTGTAGTGATGTTGAGGGTGAAAAATCACTGGCCATGGTCAATGACGTCATAGGTATTTGAGACTTTTTTTTTATTTTGGCTGTGTGTTTTCAGGCTTTTGCATATTGTTACGCTCACCTAGCTCCCACAGAGGTGTAGATCTGGACTGGACTGCTGCGGTCTCCACCAATGTGATGCGTAGGGCCGAGATGACGGACTGGACTGGCCCGCCTAGCTTCCTTTGCTTGGCCCATAGGAATATTCTTCTGCAAGTGGAGAAAGGGAATCAGCCACCCGTGGAGTTGAGTGTAAATCCCCCCACCCCGCTGTTCTTCCCACTGATCACCTTGGATGTTCCCTCTTATAGTCTCAGCTGATGACTTGAAAAGATGAGCTCTCCATCCTGCATTGAACGCAGGGGCGCGTCGGAAACCAGTTGCTTCACTGGCTCGAAGGAATAGGTGAGTTCCAGGACAATATTGACTCCGATATTCTCGGCAAGATGCCGTAAGTATGTGGTTCGTAAGAGTTCAAATGCCTGACTTTCACTCTCGTCCGATTACTTGCAGGTTGCAGCTTGACCCTACTGAAGAGTTCCTCGGGGCAACTGGTAATGTTCTGGTAAGGATTTGTATTATCCAACACAGTTGGATAAAATAATGTCCATATGTAACCTGTTGCTTTCTCCCTTATTCAGGCGCTGAGAGAAAGTATGAAGTCTCGGGGAATAATGCCTCCGGCGGTAAAATCAGGTAAGTCTTTTGTGGTTAGGAGGGTTCCCCTTGTTAGTCCCTTGTTTCACCTTGCTGTCCTTTTGTTTCCCCTTAGGGGCCGGGGTTCGGCTAGGATGCAGTGGAAGCTGCGCCGACCCGTGAAGAATAGTACCCCCGGTGGTAAAATCAGGTAAGTCTATGGGGGTATTCCTCTGTGTATTCCCTTGGCTCACCTTGCTGTTCTTGTCTTCTCCTTAGGTGGCGGAGTGTGGCGGTAACATGCAGGAGGATGCAGTGAAATGTGAAGATGCTGCGAAGGCCGGTGAGGTCAGCGCGGCGCTACAGCAGGCGAGGTGACGCGCATAAAATAACTTCTTTCTTCCAGCTCGAAGGCGTGATGGATCGGGAATTCAGGTAAGGATCAAAGGTATTGCTCTTGTTCTAACCTTTTCTCCTTCTTTCTCCCTTTTTCTAGGAGCTCCAAACTCGAGGCAGGCGTGGCAGAAGACTGGATGCAGACTTGCAGGCACAGTGAGCGTTACGCTGCTGGATGCAGAATAACGCGAAGCGTGTGCTGCTCTTCGGTCGTGGTTTAAATAGCCTCCAAAGTAGTCCCAGGTAAGTATTCCTCCCCAGCCCCACCCGAGTAAAAAAATAGTCCCTTCCAAGCCTCGTTTGGCTTGGAGCTCTTACAGCATGGTCTGCATCAGGTAAGTTTGCAGCATGGTCTGCATCAGGTAAGTTTTAATCTATGAGTCTGGTGCCTATGGTGCCAGGACTGACTCTCCATATGAGCCTGGCGCCATAGGTGCCAGGACTGCACCCAAATAGCCCCTAGCGGGGGTTGTTGGGCTTGCTTGGGGTAACTTGATGCCTGATTCCGGGGTTGCTGGACTTGGTCTGGGTCCCCGGGGGTAGGCATAATGACACATATGTGAGACTTTGGAGGAATAGAGAAGAAATTAGTTTATCAAAATGAATATAAAGAGGATCAATTGTATTTTATTTTTAGATGCCCTGTACAATGTATTTTAGGTTGTGTGTTCTTACTTATGTTATTATGTTGTGTGGCTGTGGAATGTTTGTTTACCCAGTTTACTATTATGTATTATTCTCTGCTTGCTTTATATTCAGCTACTTTATATACGTACATGAGTAGTGTTGTACTGTATTGATATTTTAAAGTTGTATTGTAGTATAATGCCTAATGTGAGGCTCCCTTTTTATCTAATTTATGTAACTGACGTTATGATGAAAGTCAATGAAATGTAACCTGTGTATAATACAAAACTTTTTTTTTTCTTTTTTATTGTATTTGTGTATTTACACTGTATTTTCTTCATCAGTTATATGTAATGAGTTATGTTTATAAAAATTGGGTATGTAGAACTGATTTTGCGGCTTCTTAGTGGCTATCCAGTGCGCAGCATTGTGATTCGCGGGTAGATGTGGTACCATGTGCAGCCGCGTCTATTTGAGGGCAAATGGAACGTTGTGTATTTGTGGACATGTGTGCTTTTGTGTTCACATGAATTGCCGGCTTTTAAAAACTGCGACAAAAACGGCGTGGCTTTTGCTTTTGTTTCATTTAAAGTTAAAGAGCCATATTGAATGGGGCCTACCTATCATTTCAATGGATCAGCAGCAGTATTCATGAAAGAAGGAGGAATCAAAGAATCCTCTGACATATTTGTTAGCCTGGCGAGGCAAGTGTTGGCCCCTGAAGATCCTGCTGGACCTTGATTGCAACTTGTGCCCTGGTTAGCCTCATGCTCTTGCTGTTTGGTACCCCGATCCCTCCTGCTTCCCTCTTCCTGCTTCCTCCCTCTTCCCGCCTCCTGCCTCCCGCTCTGATTGGCCGCTTGGGCCTGCTGTGCCTAGTGTTACGTGGGGCTCACTCCCTGCTCGCCTCTTTGTTAGCCTGGTGAGACAGGTGAGTGTTGGCCCCTGAAGACCCTTCTGGGCCATGATTGCAACTTGTGCCCGGGTTAGCCCTGTGCCCTTGCTGTTTGGTTCCCCGATCCCTCCCGCTTCCCTCTTCCTGCTTTCTCCCCTTCCCGCCTCCCTACTCACCTCCCGCTCTGATTGGCCTGTTGTTGGTCTTCACTGACCTCCCCAGGGCAGCCCTCTGCCCGGCAGCCCCTGCAGCTCAGGGCCCCTAGGCAAAGGGGCGCCTCAAACTGTGGCGCTCCATCCAGTGTCTGTAGGTGTCCGCAGGGAAAGCCAGTTGTCAACCATCCGCGCCTATAGCAGGTAAGTTTGGCCCGTTTTAGGCTTAGAACTGCACTCCACCCTTCAAACCTGACCATCTAGCATACTTTCAAACATAGGCATGTTTTCCTGTTTGATTTGCATTGTGAAAGTAGCTATAATTGCACCGTGAAACCTAGACCTTTTTCCCACTATTCAGGACTCTCAAATTTAGGCGTGTTTTGCTGTTGGATTTGCATTGTGAAAGTAGCTAAAATGTGCACTGTGAAACCTAGGCCTTTTTCCCACTATTGTGAACTCTCAAACTTAGATGGGTCTTTTGTCTTATCTTAAAATTGCATTGTGATAGTCTTTTAAATCTGAGTGTCCTTCGTCCTGTCCAATTGTTCAACTTGTGTTGCCTCATCGCCCCGTCTGCTTGCACCCTGCCTTGTGTCCTTCCCCTGTGTTTTCTCCTTCCCTCCCTTTCCTCTTCTCTCCCCTCCCTACCTACTCTATGGTGCTCACTGTCTCTCCCAATTTCTCTAACTGCTTCTCTATCGACTATCCTGCTCTCCTCACTAAATCTGGTAGGAAGAAGTTTAAAAAGGACATCCTGGTCTCCAACCCAGACCTCCCTATCGCTGACACCTATACCAGTGCCTCCTCCAGGCAAACTTTTCCCCCCCGACATCCTCTTTGTCATTCCCTCTCCAGACCTATGGACCCTACATATGGTCTCTGTGTTCTCTCCTTTCTCTTCTTCTTCCATTAATGGTGGCACCCGGTGGGATGCCCTCCTGGCCTCCTTCCACTCCTCTAAGGTCATCATTAATGTTTATGTGAATGGCACCGTTTTGGTCCAAGGCCCCAAGGCCAGCCTCCTCCTCTTTGATAGATGCTTCCCGCGCCTCATCAATTTCCTCCCTTCTTCTGCTGTCCCCTCTTCCACATCCTCGGCTTCCCCTGCTGCCTCCTCCTTGGCTTCCTTGCCCACTCCTCCTTCCCTTTCTGCCCCCCTCTGGCTTCTTCTACACCTCTGCAGGGCATACCTCTGATGTGTACCCCTACCCGGAAGTCTTTCAAGGATGGCAACCTTCTCCATATTGCCATTCTTAACTCTCGCTCAGCTGTCAAACACTCCTCTGACATCTGCTGCCTTCTTGAGGAACATGACCTTGATGTCCTCGGTCTCACCGAGACTTGGTTCACGGCCAGCTCTGTCACAAGCTTTGGCACTCTCCTCCCAGATGGCTACAAGATCCTCTCAGCGCCCAGGTACAACCACTCGGGAGGGGGTGTAGCCGTGATCTTCCCCAAATGGATTCCTGCCTCCGTCATTCCTACACAGGCTCCTCCTTTAAATGCCTCATCTGCAGGCTCTCTCTCTCTCCTAGCCACTCCCTTATTGTGACTACTATCTATGGGCCACTTGGTTATATTTCTTCCTTCCTCTCTGAAAGGGCGGACCTCTCCTCGTCCCTCCTGGTCTCGACCACTCAACTCCTCCTTCTGGGAGACTTCAACATCCACCTGGATGCTTCCTGTCCCTCCTCAGGACTCTTTTGCAACCTCTGCAACTCTCTCTCACTCTCTATTCTCCCCTCTGGCCCGACTCACTCTGCAGGGCATAGTCTGGATGTTCTGATCTCCTCAGACCTTCCCCTCTCTATCCCTCTCACCACTCCTCTCTCCTGGAGTGATCACTTTCTCATTTCCTCCCATCTCACCCTCTCTACCACCCAGGCCAAGCCGACTCCATCACTGCCACCCACCTTCTTGGTCATTCGACCCATGAAGCGCGTGTCTGTTGAGGCTTTCGCCACCACTTTCTCCCCCTCCTCCCCCTTTGGCTGACTCACACCCTGACACAGCCCTTTCCATGCTCTATTCTGCTATATCTGACACTCTCAATGTTCTCGCCCCTGTCATGAGGATCCATCTGAAGCCCAAAGCCAATTGCAACTCCTGGTAGGACTCAGACCTCGTCACTCTTAAACGCAAATGCATGGTGACTGGGAGGAAATGGCATGCTTAATTTTTCATTCTCTGACAAACTGGCCTGCCGCCTGCCCCAAAAGCAATACCGGCTCTCTGCCCGCACTAAGAAGATAGCCTACATCCAAGCCTGTGTCTCTGCAGCATCCAACAACTTGGCTGAACTCTTTAAAATCTGCAAGTAACTGACTAATCCTGCTGCGGTGTCTACCTCTCCTGTCCCTTCCTAGAACCTCTGCACAGCACTGGCTTGTCATTTCATCTCTAAAACTCAGGACATCCTGTCCTCTCTCTCCTCCTCTCCCCTTCCTTCGTTTACTCCCTGCTCTTTGCCTGGCCCTTCTTTGGCCTTCTCTCATCCCCCCTTCTTAGCCTTTCCGCTGTTCTCCCCAGACAACTTTTCTAGACAAGTCTGATCTATGACAGTCTAGTCTAAACAGGTGCACCCCTGTTCCTCCAAAACTATCAAGGACCACATTGACTCCCTGGCCCCTGCCCTGGCTGACTTCTGCAACCACTCTTTCCCCACTGGAGTCTTCCCTTCCCCTCTGAAGCACTCCTTTGTGCACCCCCTTCTTAAGAAACCCTCAACCGACCCATCCTGTCCAGCTAACTATTGCCCAATCTCCATTACTCCTTTCCTGGGCAAACTCTTGGAAAAGCTGGCCATCTTCCAGCTCAATCTTCAGACTGAATCTGTCGGTTGTCTGCATGATCATCAGTCTGGCTTCAGAGCTGCCAGGAGCACAAGAACTGCTCTCCTGAACATCAGTGAAGTCCTGCTCTCCAACCTTGATTCCAAAACCCCTTTTGTCCTTATCTTACTTGATCTCTCTTGTGCCTTCGACACGGTCAACCATGCCATCACGATCAACTGTCTCCGTGATAACCTGGGGCTCATGACGTGGCTGACTTCTTTTCTCGCTTATCGACCCTCCCAGGTTCAACTCGGGACCTTCCTCTCCTCTATCTCTATCTCTACCTGTGGTGTCCCCCAGGGGTCTAACCTCTCTCCCTGGCTTTTCAACCAATACCTGGAACTTCATGCCTACTGCATTGCCGTGTTCTGCCCTAACTTCCAGTGCTATGCGGAGGACAATCAGCTCATTTTCAGGCTACCCTCAGCCACCTCCTCACTCTCTCATTTCTCACTGTCCGCCATCCAGGAGTGGTGTGCCGCCAATGATCTCTGCCTTAATGCCAGTAAGACTGAGATTCTCCTCATCGGCACACCCACACCCTCCTTTCCGGTCACTCTCTGGCAAGCCTCTCTTGGCCATCTTCCTCCTCCCACCTTCGATTCCACTCTCCTTCTCTCCTCACATCTCTGACATCTCTAAGAAGTCCTTCTACCAGCTGCACCTCCTCAGATGTATTCTTCCTTTCCTCCCCTTCCCCCAGAAGCTCACTGTCGCCGAGCTCTGGTTCTCTCTAGGCTGCACTATTGCAACAGCCTTCTTCTAAATCTGCCTGCTTCCACCTTCCGCCCTTTGCAACTCATCCGGAACAGGACGGCAAGACTTGTCCTTGACCTCAAGCCCAGGGATCATATCTCTCCAGGACTGAAATCTCTGCATTGGCTCCCAGTGGCTGCAAGGATTACGTTCAAAACACTGAATTGTCCACAAGGCCTTCTGGGGCATTGGACCTCAATACCTTCAACTCTCTCTTCTTAAATATCTTCCTTCTCAAGCTCTTCGTTCTTCCGCCTCCAACTCCCTCAGGGTCAGTCGCTTCTCCACGCAATGACTTGGTGGTAGATCTCTTTCTTCGGCTGGGACCTCCCTCTGGAACAGCCTTCCTGCCCCCCTGAAACTTGAGGAGAACCATCTCCGGTTCCGGAAGCATCTCAAAACCTTTCTCTTTGCTTTCGCTTTCTCTCCTCATCTCCCCTGCTGATTTCCTGGCTGAAACTGACAGTGCACTGGCTACCTGGCCACCCTCTGATCTTGGGCCCAGGTCCGCTTCCCCACCAGTTGCACACCTGCACTGCCTTCCTTGCAACCCCGCACTTGGGGACTGTTTTTCTGTATCCCTACAGTTCCTTTACCAGCACTTGACACTTGAAGCCTGCACTTAGCCTTTACCCTTGCACTTGCCAGCTGCTGGCCGTACTTATTGTTATTTATTCTATTATCCCTTGTACTGCACTTTCCCTCGCACTTTCCACTTACCCCTTCCTATGCACTTGCGCTATCTGAATGTCACCTGGCCTAGTAATATCGTTGTCTGTCTTCCCTCTGTCCCCCCTCCCTTGCCTCGTCGTGCCTTGAAACACTTGTGTATAGGCACGTTATAAATGCCATATCATATCATATCATATATCACATCATGGAAAACGTGATTGTTAAAAAATGAAAGCAGAAAACCGGCCTGCACATGTGTTCGCAAATAAAAACGGCTTTAAAAAGCCAAAATGGGAAAAATATAACTGCTCAGAGAAAAATATCAAGAAAGTAACACATGATGTGTGGTTTCACCAAAGCAATGTATATTATGTTTCACCCCCAAAACATCTGGTGACATTTGAAGAGACACTTAGGGCATGATTCATGGAATATATTGCACGGAAAATCGCAAACACTCGTTCGGCGATTCATGGAACACAATGCACAGGGCTAAACTGGGACTAGAGAGGAATCCACGCCGGTCTGACAAGTAAATGCAACAGCACGTACAACCTTGCGCGAGAACCCAAGCAAAGGGCCGTCCGGGTCTGCGCAGCCACCTAAAAACGGGGCGGAACATGTGGAATGGGTAACAAGCAAAAATGTGGGCGTTGCGAGGAATGTTACAAAGTCAAACAATCTCAATGTCCATACGTGCGCAAATAAACCATATTCATGGATTCAAACAGGGATTGACAGCATGCAAAATAGTATGTGCAAATCCCAAAACTGCTATGCCACATGATAGAAGGTGGAAACATCAATGTGCACACAAAAACAATGTATAACAATTATACGTGATCAACAAATGCACGTATACTGCGACAATTAATGTACCATTTGTTGCAGCAGTGATCGTGGGACACCGCTGGAGAAGGAGGATGGCCAGTGCCCAAGGGCCACACTTTTTGGGATGCTCGATGACCAGGTCTACACCAGGTATAGGTTTCCCCCTCATATTATCTTAGACCTGGTCACAGAGTGGGAAGATGACATCACCCACCCTGTGCTCCCAAGAACTGAGCCCCTTGCAAAAGGTGCTCCCTGTACTGCATTTTTTGGCCACTGGGTCATTCCAGCGGACCACTGCTATAGTCAGGGCCATTTCACAGCCCACTCACTCACGCTGCCTACACCAGGTGTTGGCAGTAATGACTGCTTGGCCCTCAGTCCGCCAGCACATCTATATGCCCAGAACACCTGCTGAAAGGCAGGCCATTGTTCAGGATTTGTATGGGGTGGTGCACTTCCCTAAAGTGCTCAGTGCCGTTGATTGTACCCATGTTAATCTGCATCCACCTAGGGAAACAGAGCATATATATCACAACCGGAAAAACCGGCACTCCATAAATGTTCAGGTTGTATGTGAGGCTAAGGGCATAATTACTTCTGTCTACACAAACTATCCTGCCTCCAACCATGATAGTTATATATTAAGAATGTCAACCCTACACCGGGCCCTGAGAGCCTCGAGGCATGGCAACACATGGCTCATTGATGAGTATAAATGTCTCTGCACATACATGCATGTCAGACACAGATGAATAGACTCCAATGACAAACATTCTCACCTCTCCAGGGGACAGTGCCTACCCTCTGAGCACCTACATGATGACAACAATACGGAACCCCACCACACCTGCCCAAGTAAGATATAACACTGACCATATTGCACCTCAGGCCATAGTGTAGCACACATTCAGAGTGCTGAAGTGATGTTTCCGATCCCTTGCCTACTCTGGAGGTGAGTTGCTATATGCAACACCTGTAGTGCGCAGGATCATAGTGGCAGCATGTGTCCTTCACAATGTTGCAACCCAGCGTGACTTACCGGTGGACATGGTGGTTCCCCCCATGCACACCCACAGACATGCTGCTTGCGTACGGCTGGGCAAAGGGCATGTGGAGAGGCTGCCCGTACCTAGCTGGTGGCTACTTTTTTCACCTAAACTCCATCCCATATGGAGTGCACACAACCATGCCACATTCCAGGTGCCATTGCAGGTGCCATTCAATGATGACAATGGGCCAATCGACTGTGCCCCCAAACCACCCTGAGCATGTCCCCCTGGATGTGCAAAATTGTGTGCTTCCCTTACTAATTAAAAGACATTCCTCTCTTACCACCACAAGTAACACAATGACACTACTACCAACATGCCAAACCTTTAATTAAGTCACTTCTGTGTCACTCAACCCATCCGATATGTCATGTAAAATGATCATTGTACTATATCATGGTATGTCACGTCATGCAAACGTATATTTGGAAAGGCCTGATACACAAGGCAAGTGTCTCAAAGAGCTCAAGGATGGATGGAACAAGGGGTGAAAAAGAACACTTGTACAGAGCCATACAATCACTGAAACCATAATAGTCACTCCAGGCTGTCTCTGTGCATGTCACAGAATCAACAGTGGTGGCAACAGTGATTATGTTTGATGATGAAGCTACAGTTTCATCAAGTGCATGAATGTACCACCATGCAGAGACCGAGGACGGGTGGAACAGACAGAAGCCGTACAGGCATGGTGTAATCAGAACGTGCAATTGCACAGACGTTTACAGGGGAGTCATATTTGATGGGTGGAAACCAGTTCAGGGGTGGTCCAGGTGCGTCCAGTCAGTGGAGGCTGAGGTACGTGCAGAGAGATGCAACTCTGTAGCGTCATTCACCAAGTGCAGTGATGATGACATTAGCTCAGGTCCTGGAGGCAAGTGCACAAAACCTTGCTGTGGGTGACAGGAGCCTGTGAGACCCTAAGGTACATCAAGCAGCCAGTCATCAAGCTGCAAGTAAACAAGTATGGAGAGAGAGAGAGCAGAGGGATTGTTTAGCAGGGAAGAGGGAGAGAGAAGGAAGAGTAGAAGAGGAAACTCCCGAGGAGTCCAGGAGCACAAGTATATGAGGGCCCAAACAGAGGGTGGCAGGAAGGTTATCCCAGAGGGAGCCCCTACTGACGATAAAGGTCCCCCTCAAAAAATCTTCATCCAGAACTGGCATACCTGAAGAATGTTGGAGCAACATGATCATATGGCTCGGGAGGGACAGCATTGAGGTATGAATATTTGCAGATAGTTAGTACACGGGACCCACAGAGCACTGTGTACAATGCATACTTTCTATGAATCCACTCTTTCAGCCACGGCTAGCCAGTGGAGGACAATCAGTGGCAGACGGATGTGGTCCTTGGTCTTAACGTCTGGCATAATCCTTGCATTCTTGTTCTGAATGAATTACAGAGGGTGTGGATTTGAATAGCAGAGTTTGCAAAAGAGGCAGTTGCAGTGGTGCAGCCTGGCTAAAATCAGGGCTGTGGAGACAGTGACCTGCTGGGGGAAAGTGAGAAAAGGTGCAGTAACTCAGAGGAGGTGTAGCAGATAATTTTACTTCCAATAGATGGCTGAAATGGGACATGAGAAGGATAGATTTGAGGCAAACATGACCACAATTATTAATATCTGTGCAGGTGGTTGTGTATGTACGGTCAAGGGAATCTAGCCACAGAGAAAGTGGAAGAGCTGGTTCTGGGGCCACAATACAAATGTACCCAGTCCTGCTGTCGTCAAGGCAGAGGTTATTTGGCGCACACCATCACTGAATGGTGGACAGAAAGTCACATATCAGTGATGAAGATGAGGCACCTGAGGGTAGCCTGACATCCACTTCACACTTGAATCCAAAGGTGAAAGCACTAATCACACATGCAAAGTCAGCCATGTACACGTAGAATCACCATGGGGTTAGCTCACATTCCTGTTTAGCGCCATAATTAGAAAGAGCCATAGAAGAATGAAAGCTTTTGTTGTGCACGTGGGATGAGTTGGCAGAAAGCAATGAGGTTAACCACACCATAGCTTGATCCCTGAACCCAGTGCACCATACACACAGTAGTGTACACAAGCTGCATTGGTGGATGACAACTAACATAACCTTACATAACGATCAACGTAAAAGAACACCTTACCTGTACCCTTGCCATGCAGTTCACGCTTCAATTTCCTAACATGAAATGCCCATCATTATCAGACATAAGGATCAGCAGACAACGAAAAACATGACACAACATGGATGCATAAAAATACTTAAATACACACAG
Source organism: Ambystoma mexicanum (assembly GCF_040938575.1). Classification (NCBI taxonomy): domain Eukaryota; kingdom Metazoa; phylum Chordata; class Amphibia; order Caudata; family Ambystomatidae; genus Ambystoma; species Ambystoma mexicanum. The sequence continues at coordinate 1,521,211,371 of NC_090937.1, read as the reverse complement.
GCACCCCTCAGTGAACTGAAACACATGCAAACCACAAGTCCCAAATCAGCCAGTAACATGTGTTGGTGCACAGATAAAGAAACACTGCTACACTGCATGCAATACAAACACACAATACACAAACACCCAACAATTTCTCACACACTGCCTGTCCACATCAATGCCATGCAGCAAATGTGCATGCAACACATCCACAATCATTACACATTGTAACATACACAATGCACACTTCATTCCACATGCCACATGTAACTGTGAAGAGAACACATATGACAAAAATGTTACCGAAACAAATCATGGGACACCCTCCGAACAATACCAATGTCTGGATAAGGCAGACCATCACCTGCGCATTATCGGGACATTGTAATCCACACAGTCAAGGACGTAAATTACAAATTAACACATGTGTTGCGCATTTCTCAGGCATACATCCAATATCAAAAAAAGTTTGCAAGGGCACACAAGATACCAGGCTGGGGACAGGAGAATGTAGACAATCATGCACTAACACAGATCAATCAGACAATCAATACTTCCAAGAAATCATGACAATCACTTGAAGGGGATATAAGGCTACAATTCCCTGTCAGTGTATATAATGTGCAAGTGTACAGGTGATGTCTTTAAGGCAAAAGGTTGGGATGAGTGCATGGAGAACATCTTGTGCAGAAAAAAAAGAAAATAATACACTAATGGAAGTGATTAGTCACTTGTCGATGCTGATCATGAGCAAGTACACCATATACACAGTACTTCACATGATACATGTGGGGGTCAGGGCACCAAGGACACATAAGGCACATGGACATGATGCACGCTACTTCATCAATAGCACGGAATAGAGTGGGAGATGGAAGTGGAGAACAGAAAGGACTACATGATCAATGTGACCTTAAGGATTACTTGCTCAATGTGTAGGGGGAGAGTGAGTCTACTATACAGAAGGCATCACGCATAGCAAATGTACCACAACCATCCCTTCCAATACCTAAGTGTGTCACATACTGGGAGTAGTTGCCTGAGGAATGCAGGAGTACAAAAGGGTAGTGTATCATCAGGAAGCATTGAAGATGGTACCGAGACCCAGACATACATGTGGATGATATACCGGTATTACAATATAATACATGCGGTGTCTGTGAGCCTCAGAAGCAATCATATTGCATGAGAGACGTTGGCCCTGGCCCTGAGTCAAATGACGAGTTCTGCATACATAATCTGGGTAAGCTGTAGGGGTCGCAGGGTAGAACAAAGGAACACTCATGAGTCATATGGCAGGATTGCAGTTGATGTGATGTGTTTGCACTTTCCTTTTTCATTAAATAATACATTAATAAATATTTTATTGGGACACACCGGCCTGGTTCCTAATCCATTGTAACAAGGGGTGTTTGTGGAAGTTGGGTGCGAGACGGGTTGAAGGCCTGCTCAAAAGGAATCTGTAGTATACAAAAAAAATAAAAAGCATTTTATTGTGCGCCACATTCATTGCAGGGGAAGGAGTTCCCTAGCTCGCGTGTGCCGTGACAAAGTGGGCGCTTGTGCTGTGATTGAGGAAGTGTTTTCATCTTTGACAGTGTAGCACAGCAGAGTAGCCCATTGAAGGTATTGTTACATTTAGTAGATAGAAAGCTGGTTACATTGTAAAGGCGCCAGCCTAACTTGTACCCTGGGTGTCAGGGCTGTGTGTCTAAATAAAATATTGTGCATACAAAATAGGCAGAAGCAGGTTTGAGATTTTGCCCCAGCATAGAGAACCCATCAGGTGCAGAACACATTTAACAATGAGCATCCTAAAAATCAACATGGCTAGGAAGCACCTTCTATCCAAATTGTTCATTAAAGGTGAATGCGCAAAATAAGAACATGAAGCCTGGCAATCTAGAATGATGCATCAGGTGACCTCTATAAATATGGATGTGTGGCAGGATAGTGGCCTGTTACATCAAGCACTGACAGATTTTGATATGACACAGACAACCAGATATGAGCAAATTAAAATGGTCCAGCTCACTGCATATTTGTACTTCCATATGATGATCATGGAAGAAAGATACCAAGAGAGTGTAGCCTCTGTGAAAAATCAATCTGAGTTATTGGAGCAAGCACAGAGAGAGTTAAGGCAGGTAGAGGAGAAAGTGCTACAGAGCCGGAATTCTGAGTTAAAATTAGGAGACATTATTCAGCAGCAAAATGATGAGTTAGCAATAAATTAAATTAATTCAGAGCGAGAGTCTACATTTTTTGAACTGAGAGAGGAGTGTCGAGAAGGTGTTGAGAACCTAAAAGAGTGTCAACTCAAATGGAACCAACAAGTGGCATAAAATACAACCTGCTTGTGTGCATTTCAAAATCAGATTAGGCAATTGAAAGAGGAGAATAAACAGTGGGTCATAAAGGAGGTCCATTCCCAAGTGTAATTTGATCAGGAGCGCCAAAGTTTGAGTGCTATGAAACAGCAGAGACCACCTCAGTGAACAGAATTGGACAGGAAAACAATGCCGTGTGCCAGGAAGTGTGCCAGTTAAAAACAAGCCTGGAGAAAAGTGAGTCATGTTTTCAGGAACTGACTCACATGAGGGTAGAAAATAAAACATCAATGGGACACGTAAGACAAGTAGAATTGGATTTAGAGCAGACAACACAGATCAGAAATGCACAGAGTGAGGAGATTAGTCTCCTGCAAAAGAAGAGTTCTGAGTATTTCCATATAATACCAGATTCACAGAAAGAAAAAGAGTCCCTTTGTGAGGGAAACAAGGGACTCCATAGCCAAGTAGTGGCTCACAGCAAGTTTATCGTAGCTACTAAAGCTCTGGTAGCAGAGCTCAAAGCTCAGGCCTCTATCTACCACCAAGAGATAGGGGCTGAGAAAGATACAGCAGAGAGATTGGAGACGGAAATGGCTCGACTCCATCAGGCCTCGAGAAACCCCCAACAGTTAGGGTATGGAGGAGCAACCCCTGACCACAGTGCAATGACACCTTTACCAGGGGCCTCAAGCCAACTCACCAAATTATATACGCAAGACGCTGTAAATTTCATGTCTACCAGTTCACAAAAACCAGGAACCATGAGGCAGCTGGACTCAATTAGCCCTAGTATAAATGGGTCAGAAGGCCAGTCCCTAACAGATATTGATGTGTGTGCATCATTAATTAGGTTTAATAATATCTTGGCAATTACATCTGACCAGGAGGACTCCTATGATGAGAGGTTCAGGGAGTTAGACTATCAGAAACACAGTTTACAAAAGGGACCATCTGGTCCACTTTGCAGATAAAGAAGAATCAGAGTTCAGGCCCCAAAATAACATCCTGAAAGCCTCCACCCATTCAGGGAGGTGGGGGGAGTTCTTCACCTCACCCGGAAGAAGGGAGGAGTCAGATGAGTACTCCCCTGTGTGAAAAAAGGAGCCCAAGGGAAGTGACTCAAAGAGCCCACAATACATCAGGGGAGAACAGACCAGACCCAGTTATTCTGGGAGGGACTCCCAGTCTCAAGGAATCAGGGAGCACCTAGAGGACAGGGAGTGGACCACGAAATAGCAGTGTTAAAAAATAGATGCTGAGCGGTTCAGTAGTTATTGACTTGTTTATTTAAGTCTGCTACAAGCGACAGCAGGCAACACCTGGAGAGGCAGTACCCAACTGAATATTTTCAGAACTAAACACAGAACTCCACAAACCCTAACACTCTAAGAATACACTTGCCTTAAATGGAACCTTGAGTATAATACATGAACAGAATATTGTGATTGGTCTGAATCCACATTCAGAACTATATTTCCATATTGATCATTGTTAAGTACGACCTACTTACATAACACATAGATCAGTAAACTCAACAAGCAACTCTGAGTCTGAGGGTGAATGGACTCAGGTGCAGCGGAAAAAGAAGGCTGCCAAACAAAAGAGAACTCTTGTAAAAGACCCAATTTGGCAAATAAAAGCCATCAGAAGCTTCATGAGTCCCTACCACAAAAATGTAAAATACTCAGTGTGTTAGCCTCTAAGACTGTATGACCAGATGATGACATCATTTGGCATTCAAAATTATTAGAATTCCATGGAGTTTGTCAAGTGGACATTCTCCCCGGAATACTCCAGCTTCTTTGCTGGGCTGGAGGATCAAGTTCATTCAAGATGGTCTACTTACAAGGCAGCCATCTTGAAACACTTCTCTGTGCACAGGAACCCTCAGGAGGCTAGCAAGGCGGCCTACAACCTGCAGTGCAGAGAGGACCAGGCACCTCGAGAGTTCATGCAGCAACTGAAGTGGGCATTTGCCCAGACCTCTAGACGGGTGCGCACAAATAGCAGGTAGTTTATTAATACATATTTCCATGCCCCCCCTAAGTATATCATGACCCAACTGTTTAGGAACTTCCATGAGCAAGGAACCCTGGATTGGGTAATAGAACAGGCTACCCGGATCTATGAGGTCCAAAAGCCTGTTGAAAACAAAAACACCCCCAAAAATCCCAAACCATCCAACATCCCCACTACTGCCAAGGTGGCAGAGGAGAAGAATACCCCCATTCTGGATTTAGAAATGGGGGGCCTAAATACACTCCTCCCTCTAATATTTATTTATTTTATTTATTTGAATTTGAATAGCGCACATCTGCCCATGGGCATCGTGGCGCTGTTACAGTATGCTCACTTGGGACAAGGGTACAATACAGAAGGTAAGTACGTTAAATACAATACTTGGTACAAAAGTACAATACAGCGGTAATCATTACATACGGTAAAAGGTGAACTGGTGGCTGATGAGACAGGTTAGTTGAATAGAAGGATTTTGAGCTGTTTGCGGAATGTGATGTAGGATTTCTCATTTCTTAAGGCAGTGGGTAGTGCATTCCAGTTTTTAGGTGCTAAGTGTTGGAAGCCACAAGAGAGGCAGAGGTGACCGGCGACCCTCTCATCAATCCCAAGTGGGTGGTAGACAGACAGGTTATCCAACTAATGCACCACTGCCACCTGCATTAGCCCGAGGTACAAGAGTAACAGACCCATCTTGGGGTATTTATTGACTCCCCCGGCTCAAGGGTGGGAATCCAATCTGGTAAGTACGATCCCAGGAAACTTTACTTCAAACTTCCCTCCAAATTTCCCACATAACTTCCCTATGGAAGAAATAAATATTCCATCCTCAAACTTAAGTTTCTTCCCTAGGTACCTTCCTAACCCCAACTTCCAGAATAATCCTCCTCTCTTTCCCCACTCTCAGGACTCTAGAACCCCAAATCACGGAGAAGGGAGACCAAGGATGTAGGGCTACCAGGGAATCCCTCAATACCCAAGCTACACTATGAGAAGAGACAGTTACCCTTCCCAAGAGCCGCAAAGGTATGACTCCAAAGGTATGTCTCTAGACACCCCTACAAACTGGAGAGGATGTCCCTCCCAACTGGAGCACCAGGTCCAAAGACTGATACAAGAGCTGAGTCGCATGTTGAGGGAACAGCAGTGTGAGTGTGGGAACTGACCCAGAAGCACCAATTCCCAAACCCCAACTATGTCACCCAGATGACTCTACAATCAATGAGAGATCCTCCCACCAAACCAGTTCAAGTGACTGTCTCCAGGAAAAGGGGGACAGCAGGGAATCAGTGGAAAAAGGGGATTCCGAAATCCAACAGATATCTGGGTGCCACATTTTTTGTTACAGATTCTTGGACTCCGACACAGAAAACCACCCTAGATCACAGTGTCAGAGTTCAAAATAAAGAAATTAACTGCCAGATTGGCCCAAAATGCACATGTCCTTTGCCCCCTTGAGAAGAGACAAGGCTGGTCTCATGCCTCTGTCAAGCTCCAGGGCCAAGGTGCATTTTTGGCGCTGGGGATACTGGTTCCAAAGCCACCATTCTGCCCAAAAAGGCATTTGACCAAATTAATTTAGGAATGGGGGAGAGTCATCAAATTCCCCTCACACCTCTTTTCTAGACAACTCCAAAACTTCAATGGAAATGAGATTTCCATCAATGGGACTGTGGATCTGGAGATCAAAATTGGGTGACATAGGGTGAAATATCCTCTAATAGTCATCATTTCAGAGGGCACACCTTGTGTCCTGGGGAATGATCTTCTCCGGAGGTTGTCAGCCCTGATCGACTATGTGAACAAGGTCCTCTGGACACAGTCTAACCAGCCAATAAAACTAAAACAAAGCACAAACTACATAAGTCTAAATGGCATATGCCACATGTTTGAACAGCGGTCTGACAAAATCGAATTCCACTTAAGGAACAATCAATTCCCTGACATCATTGTAATCTTTGTAGGAGAACAAACTGGTGATGCAAACCGTTCTCGATTTTGAAAATCAACCTCCCTCCCAATTTCAAGTGGTATTTCACAGTGGTAGAAAATAACCTGATATTTTATACCGATCCCCAATTTGAAGAGAACCCAAATCCCCTGAAAACATATGATGAAAAACCAGCTCAGAGCTTGGCTGATATTCAGAAAAAGGGTGAACATTTGTTTCTCCCACTTCAGGTAAATGATGGAGGGGAGCCTGTTCTCGCCAGAGTATGCCTGAATAATGGACAAAGCTTCATCAGCGAAGCGCTATTCAGGAAACTCCCAAAAGATCAAACCATTCCCACATTTAAGTTGATTGACAAGTGGGAAATGTGCCTGGAAACACCAAATTCCCAACATCTCCTGCCTAGCAGGTGCATGCAAAAAAACTTAAACAGAAAGGAGAAGCTGCTGCTGCCGATTGATACTGAAGTGGTTACTGATTCAAAACCTTATTGTATCAACCTATGATTTAAATAGTGATTAAATTGTTTTTGGTGCCAGAAAATGTATTCATAAAACATACAAATAATGTGTTGCTTAATCAATAAGAGCTCTGCAAAGGGATAGTACAGAGAATTTCAAGCTGCATTGCTCAAACATTTTCATATCTGGTGTTGTAGATATTTATCTGCAATGTTCAGTATGTTGTAATTATCCACAAATACACAGAGAGTGGATGCATAACCCACATGTTGTGCAGAAGACCCAGTGTAGGAACAGATGTGAAGACATAGAGCTGGCCGACAAAAAGAACCAAAGTGGAAAAAGAAAAGAAAAAAAGATTCTTTAATATGATACAAAAACTATACACATAGAGGCCAATTTTTAAAATCACAATTTGTATCAAATGAAGAAACATTTAAATGCTCCAATTGTGTAAAAAATGCATTTCCTAGTTAAGCTCATTGAATGCTCATTCCCTTGGTATGGGAAATATGGTTCAAACAGGGTCTACCAACGCACTCCGGGGTAATTCCTTAACAGGAAAAACAAACAAACAGAATGTCCGTGAGTTTCAGGGTAGGTCCAACAGCAGGACCCCCAGGTCAAACCCTTTTGGTATCGTGTTTCAGTGACAGTGTGGAAAATGTCAGCCGCTTTCATCAGGGCGTGGTTTGAGGACCCTGTGGAGTACACACACAAATCAAACCAATCTTAGTGTTGCATGTTTTAATCTGGCACCAGACCAAATCTCATAAACAAAATGTAAAATACTCAAATAGTTTTGGCAAATAAATGGAAAAACTTCGCGTAACAAGGCTTACCGGGAGAGTCTGTGATCCCTTATTTTAACAAATGAACCAGCACAGGCAAAAATTCCACCGAGGCTGCCGGGCTCAAAACAGATAGAAATAGGAGGGAGTTCTGGTGCTCCAGAGAATGTTGCTTGGTATGCCAGAGACAGAGAAATGTGCCTGAGTCGGTTAGAGGCTGCAACAAAAGAGCAAATGGTGTTGGTAGAGGTGCAGGCTCTGATCGTATCCTACGTGGCCGAGGCAGTGGACCCATAGGTAAAATGTAATAGAAAATGGGAATAGTCTTACCTGATGCTTGCCTGTATTGGAAAAAGGCAAAACGTCGGTGTCTGGCGTTCCGGTGTTCCGAGGCGGGCGCTGAACTATTTGCTGTCTGGGGATTAGTCTCCAAAGTTGCTGCAAATATCAGACTGATCACTTGTTTGCAAAGGACCGGCGAGCAACAGAAATGCCAGGCTGGAGGAAAATAGAAAGAAAAAGGAGGGGATAAGGGAGAGGCTGGGCGCGGAACCGTGGTTGAGGCATCATGCGGATGCCGAAGTGTAATACGTGCTGATCTAATGGCAGTCAGAATGAGAAATTTCACATACTAAAGCTTACCTTAATAGCTATATGTGCATGCCTGAATGGATCATGCTCCAGGCCGAAGTATCTCAGTAGAGGAGAGGAGCGTCCGGTAATGCCGCTGCCAGCTGAAAAATGTAGCCGGAAAGAGCAGGTGCGGCTACTGCCGAAAGAATAAGGCGTGCGCATGGTCCGTGGGCGTGCATTAGCATTGCCAGGATATGGTGAAGGGCTCAACAGCCTGGATAAAGGGTGTGTTGGGCTGGAGCCAATCACGTCCTGGCTGAGTCATATCTATGAGGCTGGGGTGCAGCTTTCAGCCGTTTGCTACGTGACCTACTTCAGAAGTTGAAAAACAGGCTGTGCCGGAAGATGGATAAGGCTCAGTCAGGGAATAAAGAATATTAGTGCAGGTACAGTCACTGATCGTGACTTGGTAAAAAAAGCCCACAAAGCACCATGTGGCATAGCGATAGTCAAAACACGTGCGATTATGAAAATGCAAACTTCGCAGTGGCGACACCATGGTCCTGAAAAAATAAAATATTGATAGAAACACCCGCCCTGACAGCGAGCGGAATGAATACACAATGATGGAGGCAACATGCCTGCAAAGCCGGGTATGGATTGAAATAGGAGACAGGTAGAACACCAAGTTAACCTGCTCAGGGTGCTGTACACCCCAATTATGATAATAAATAGTCATGCAATGGGAAATGTAAGTTGTGACCATGAAAGTGTATCAAAAAAATCTAATGGGCAGAGACTTAGCAATACCGTTGTAGCTGATGGAGCCTCATTTCCAATCACACCAGAAGATAATAGACTATGTACTGGACAGGGTGGGATTTAGGTATATGGTGGTGAAAACTGCTCATTCAGGCCATGGTCAAAGGTGTCTAACCTATGGATCCATCTGCATTTGAGCTCCGAGAGACGTCTTTGTATGTTGGCCCCACCCTCACTCTTTCAAGTTGTACAATACTTGTACAATATTCAAAGAAACCAGACCAAACGGAGGAAGTTCCTCCCCTCCCATCCACATGTCCTAAACTGTTCCCTCCACAATGAATTATAATTATGTCAGGATGACGCTCTGTCTGTAAAGTAGCAAAGAGAGGTAAAAAGTCCAACCACTTCATTCTACACACTCCATGCCAGTGCACTTCCACATGAAGGAATCCAAGATCTGCAGATATACCAAAACGTTCTGCATGCACCTTCAACCAATGTATCCATGAGTCTCCCAAAATCTAGGTAATCCGTTTTCAAGAACACACAGCCATAGCTGTCTGTTCTCCTCTCAGGAAAAAGATGTCCTCACTAAATCTCTCCGTACACAGCACACCCACTAAACTTTACTGACCAATCCCTAGCTCCGCTCATTCTCATTTGCATGCCTCTCCAGCCCAGAATCCCCGTTTGTAATACGCGCTGTCCGCAGACTACCGCCATGTCCGCGGACATGTAGAAGATCTGACCGTGGCGAAAGTACATTTAAATAGTGTTCCCCATTTCCCCTTTAAGGTGGGCTCTGAAAAGAGCCATTTTTTTTTTATTCTTTTGTTTTGCAGATGCCTGACAGACACCTGTTATTTTGTATTTTTTTAGGTTTTTTTTCTTCTTACTTTACTCCTAAAATCTTCACATAACCTGTTCCAAAGCAACCATTACATTCCAAAAAAACATGGCATTTCCCAAAAAAGATAAATAAACACCATCTGCTTCGAAATAAACCGCATTACTCGATGCAATGTCTCATGGCTACAGAAAATCATACCAGTTCTTAGCATGAAAGCACGCATGCCTCGATTGATTGCACACCTAGCAATGCTTTGATCAGGACAAAAAACTAAACTGTTTGTCCCATTTTGCTCTATGAAGTAATCCAGACAAAACTACTTTCGCAGTTGGAAAGATGTTGATTACTGCTTGAGCCAACTGTTCTAAATCTCCCAACAAAGTTGCAGAACTCACGTAGCCCAAATGGAAAGCACCATAGTGCAAAATTCCACATGGGGACTGTTCATCCTACGCATATCTCTGCAAACTTGGAGAATAGCCTCTACACTGCAGTCAGTCACTGCGCTCCACACCACCTCCACTCCTCCAACATCGAAATTGTTTGCCACATGGCTGCATTGAGAATAATGCTGTAAACCATGGAAAAACATATCTCCGAGCACCAACACTCTGACTGTCTCCACCTCTGCCATCTTCAATACACAAACTCTTTCTACACAAATGAACATCAACATCTGATTGGCTGATCCCTACACTCCCCTTTCCATGCTGGATTTGCTGTAAAACCCTGTATGTGGCACACCCTACCTGCAGACAGGCGCAGTTTCTGTGCAGCACGTAACTCTTAGCCAGCCCTTCTACCCTTTCCACATTACTCACAAATCCATTCCCTCATTGGAAACAGCTAAGCAGTCACACAACCATCCACCAATCACATGCAAGACCTCTACATCTAACTCCATCATCAGAGATCCGCACTTCAAATATACTGTTGATCACTCTGAATACAAGTCTGATATCACTGGAAAGCACCTACAACAAAAACTACTGTGCAAGTCTCGAAGATTTCTACTTACAGCTCCATGCATATCCACATGCATGATTACAAAGTACAGGTATGCATATTTTATTCAGAGTACATGTACAACTCTTATGAATCCATATAAACAAAGTAATGCCACTAAATCTGCATAGCCAATACATACATGGCAACGCTCCCGCTTTAAGCATGAGACTCGATTTTTCATTAAAAAATGTCACAATTTTTTAGTGTCACCTGCCTAAATTAATGCTAATCTCAATGCGATTTTATGAGAAAAATAAACTTTCCCGATTGCTGTAGTGAAATCTCCCTCTCAGGTGCTCCCGATCGTTCGCATGTCTAGTTATAATATGAAATTATTTAAATTTTTCCCATCTACTATAATGAACTATCACTTCCAAACCTCTCTACAACACAGCTGCAAAACAACAAGGGAATTTCATGAACTTAAAATTGTACTCATTTGCGAAGCAGGTCGAACTAACATACTGCAAATAACATATAAAGGCTGCACATAGTCAAATAAAATGGGTGCATACACTATATTCAGATATCAAACGAGAATACTGGCACAAAAACATAAAAGTTAACTTGTACATTAACATCAGTGCTATAAACACACAAAATTACTAACCTCTTCCTTTTACAATTGCAGTGAAGACCCCTCTCCTGAAAATCAACGCCACCTAAACTACAAACATATCTGAAGAAACCTGCTCATTCCACAAAAAAAAGTAAGTAGAATACTACCTTTATATTTTTACTGTTCCTCAAAGAGACTGTGGTTCATTCATGTAATTTGCGCACCAAAAAGAACATTGATTTCTGAACCATTCTGCCCACAAATCCCCATTTAGTAAACAGAGATTAACAGGCAAAATAGCAAACAAATCCCCATTTTTTGGAACACAAATAACATACTCAAGCCTTAGAATGTTAGTACTACAAAACAAATAACTGTTTTAATTTCATACCATTACATTTACTATTAATGCTTCTCCTCACCACTAGCTCACTTTCTACTCTCATCTGAACCAAAGTGTAGCAACATTCAAACAGAAAAGTAGCCTTCCCAACTCATTGTAACTGCCCAATGCACATTCACACACCACCACAAACAACTTCCCCATCAAACTCATACATGCATGCACACAGCACACATACATTGTAAAACAGACCAACCCATACCTTCTTTTTTTAACAGACCCCAAAGAATGCCTACCAAAAAGCAAGTCCGTAGAAAGCAACGCAGAAATAAAGCAAAGGAAAATAAGTGTCCAAAATAAGCATCCATCTCTGCCAGAGTTTGTACAAAACTTTCAAACAAAACAGCTAATGCAGTCATTTAGCGAAACAAAAGAAGCTTCAACTACAGAAACTCCTCCATCAAAATGTGAAAAAAACAGAAAATGCTTAACAAGAATTTGGCTACCACTACTGCTAACATTGCTCCTATAAATCCTCATACTAGCAAGAAACCATACTAAAAAAAGTATTAGCAAAAATGTTCCGCCATAGAGTCATTCAGAATCTAATAAGAACAGGAGCAAAATCATGCACAACCCTTAAAACCTACGGTAGAAAATGAATCCTAGAAGCTCTCGTAGACAGTGCAATCCTTCTCAAAAGGAAGTTATTTATTTTAGTTTTAAACAGGATGAAACCACTAACAAAACTATGTACTAAACTACAAACAAAACTTCTCAATAAGCGGAATGGTAACAAAAATAACTTCTTAAATATCTGTGGAAGTGAATGGAGTCACACAACGACCACAGAACCATATTTTAATGAAGAAGCATGCATACAAATCCAAACAAACACAATTGCCATTCATAGCAGTGGATGAGGATATGAAAAAATCAATAATACCATCATTGAACAGGAAACACTGCTTACAAAAGCATCCCCAGAAAACTCAGAATTACCTCTCCATTCGACTGAACCTGAATGTCCAGTATACAAATGGCTTTGCACGTCAATGTGTAACATTCCCAACAAATGTTTCAAATCTTTACGCCAGTTCCTCAATTAGTATGTGAAAGGTAAAGAAAAAATCAAAATGAAAGTGCTGCAAAATCTGGATACCTGTCCTTTGTGCAAATACACAGGACTACAAGGACATTCATTAGCCTGCATTTCAGGACGTATTTGCAAAAGCACCTTCCATGATATCAAAATGATATCAACACATCATTCAAATGTTAGAAATCAAGTGTATAAACTATACTATGCTAAAAGTCCTATTTTAGAACTAGCATATTTAAATAACACTCTTCTATATGGTACACCCAAATACCTACAAGAAGAAATCAACCGTATCCAGAGAAAATATTTTGGAAGTGAAAGCCACTTACAAAATGCAGTAGATTTAGAACGGACTAGCAACAATTGTGCACATGGCAACCTTCTATTACACACATACAAAAAAGAAATACAGAAATGTAAAAGTACATCCGTTGAAGTACCAAACCATATGTGTGTGTGTTGCCGCAGAACTTTTTACAAAAGTAACATAAAAACTATAGACGTAACATAAAAAATAGAAGACAATGAAGATTCCAAATGGTTTGAATTAGCTCTCAGTTACTGCACTACAAAACTTGACAACAACCAAACTCCTTCACATGCTATCACAAACAACTTGGAATTATTCCCACTAACAAAACCCCTGAAACAACTCAATTTGTATGAGAGCATCATAATTCAAACAGTACACCCATTTCAAGCAATAATACGCCTTCAACAAAAAACAGCTAAATTACCTCCTTCTGAATTGGTGAAAGGCATTCATGGAAAAGTAGTTTATTTACCATTAGATCTGACAGAAAATGTGCACACTCTATGAGTGCAACGTCCAATAGAGCAATCTTTAATTGTCTTAGTAAATGGTGTACCAACAAAAGACAAAACAATTTGGCAACAACTTGTGGACTCACATAAAGTTAGACAAGCCTTGTACTATCTGAAAGACAATAATGAATACTACAAAGAAATACATATTGAAGAAAGCTTAAGGGAAACAACTGAAATAATTCAAGAGTCATCAGAAACTGGTCAATTTGAACTTCTGGATCCTGCTGCAGTATCCACTCTTTTGGGCCATTATACAATTCATCTTTTGCACTCTAATGACAGCATAGATGATGCACTAGAAACTTACCAAATGCGACAAACCAAAGGTTCCCCAATGAGCATATGGGAAAAAAGTATAGAAGCACATGCTTTTCCACTACTATTTCCTACTGGCAAAGGAGGAAGATACGATGATAGACGCACTCAGATTACAGCATCAGAATACCGCTCATTACGAATGTATTCTGAAGATCCCAGATTTAGAAAAAATGTCTAATACATAATCCACCTACTCTTTGAAAGTGAACTAGCAACCCTATGTTACGGAGTTGCACACATATTGAAATCTGGAACCCACTTTCAAAATATGTCAGCTACGCAAATAATACAAAAAGTGCAAGAAAAAGATAACGTTTTACAATAAAGCATAACAAATCTGTTTGAAAACGTGAGTGGTATGAAAGAATACTGGTTCCGACGTCACAGAGATGTATGTTGTATGATCAGAAACCTTGGACCACCCACTTGGTTTGTTACATTAAGTTGTGCAGAATAAGCATGGGAAGATTTACATGATTTCGTATGCATATCAAACAACAACAAAACCAACGTAGATATACTAACACCTAGAGAACTGTGCTCTCTAGATCCTGTTAATGTTTCAAGATATTTCCACAATCGTTTCATTGCTATGCTACACTTTATTTGTAATAAAACTGTTCCTCCCCTAGGAGAAGTGCAACACTTCTATTGGAGAAAAGAATACCAAGCCAGAGGAGCACCACATATCCACATGCTTTTATGGATTAAAGGTGCACCTAAATTTGGTCAGGACAGTGATGCCACTGTTTTGCAGTTTATCCAAAAATATGTCACTTGTGAAATCCCTTCACAAACGAGACATAGTGACCTTCATGGACAAATTGTACAATTTCAAAGACACAAATGTGGCAAATATTGTCGCTGCACATACAAAAACAAAGCGAAATATTACACCAAATGCTGCTTTGGTTTCCCTAGACCAGTTACAGAAACAGGTGAAGTGAACAACTTCATGTCTTCAGTTCGACATAGTGTTAAAGGTAAATCACCTAACAACACTTATTACATAAAAAGAACAGAACAATCAAAACATATCAATGATTACAATACACTCATTGCCCTCTTATGGAATGCAAACATAGATGTGCAGTACATCGCAGACAATTCCAGTGCAGTTGCACGATATGTTACAGCCTACTTAATAGCCGAAAGAACAGAGCATCAAGACCTCTGGAATGACCTATCATCAGACAAAACCCTATCTCAGAAATTGTACAGCCTAGGCATAAAAATGCTCCCTCACAGAGAATGTGGCGCCTATGAAGCTGCAGATCGTTTAGCCAGTACTGCTTTGTATGGAAAATCTGAAAATATAGTATGGCTAAGTCTTGGTCCTACTAAATCTAGAAAAAGAGATCAAAAATCATATGCGGACATAGAAACAATAGCCAAAAATGATCCCAACAGCCAAGACATTTTGAAAAACAATTTACTAGACACATACTACCCGAACAGGAGTACCACTTTGGAAACCATGTGTCTATTCAACGTAGCCAAAAACTTTGCATACAAAAATAATCTAAAACCCAATGAAAACAAAGGTAGATATAGAGTGACAGATTGTGAAGGCAGCTTAGTGAAACTTACCAAACGAGGTTTAATTAATCATGTCAAATTGTCATTAACACTCCTCAACAGAAAGAACTATATTACATGTCCCTGCTACAACTTTTTAAACCCTGGAGAAAAGAAGAAGAGATACTAGATAACTATGACTGCTATGCAGACTCTTTCAAAGCAAATGAAAGCACTATCACTGATGTTAATTTTACGCAGTACAAAACAATGTTGCACAATGAACAGCAACACAAAGAAGAACTCCAGGGCCAACTAGATAACAAAACTTTCGACAGTAGTCAACCTTCTCTAACAGGAAGCCAAGAACCACTAGGACAGCCACTAATAGCAAATTAGGCAGAATTAGCTATGACAGAAGTAGAAAACATGAAGTGTCACTATGAAGAAGATACAGAAGACTTAAAGGTACTACAATCAAAACTTAACAAAGACCAGCGCACCATTTTTGAAAAAGTAACAAAACAAATTGACATGGTGGACAACACGAAAATAAAGAATGTACCTGCCAAAATTACAAACCTATACTGCTGTACACCAGTGGTGAAGCTGGTTCAGGCAAACATTCTTAATCAAAATCATCAGCAAATTCCTTCAACAATTGACAAACTGTCGGCTGTTGTAACTGCCCCCAGAGGTTTAGCTGCCTATAACATAGGCGGTGTCAATTTACACCGATTACTACTCCTTCCAGTAGAACACCAAAACAAATTAGACTATTACAAACTTTCTACAGAAGCTGCAATGGAACTATGCAGAGTTTTAAAACAAATGAAAATGCTACTAATATATGAAGTGAGCATGGTCTCCAACCTAATGTTGGCTTTGATTCACCTTAGATTGCAAGAAGTACTTAAAACAAACTACGAAGAACTCTTTGGAGGAAAACACATTGTTTTCGGAGATCTTCTGCAATTTACACCAGTGAAAGATGAACCTATTTTTAAAACCTTAGGAAACAAACTATGCCGTAAAACTGTTGGCAGCATAGGAAATGTCAACCTTTGGAAACATTTCCAATACAGAGAATTAACAGAAAACATGTGTCAATCTGCAGACCTCACGCCAACATTTTAAAAAGTATTAGTGTTGGTGTACTATCTCAAGAAGCACAAGCAATATTGAAAACCCGGCACATCCATTCACTTTATGGCGATAACGCATGTGCTACTGATGTTATGGAACAATTAGTGCACAAAAATGTTAATTGTATGGCCTTAATGCCAAATCTTGCCAGCTGTTCCAAATTCAATGAAACAATGTTAAAAAAAGAAATGCAACCAATAATTTAAATTTGCTCCACAGACAAACTCGACGTACATGGTATGACTTGGTTGGAAAAAATATTACAATTATCCTTAAATTGTAGAGTAATGCTTAAATGTAACCTTGAGCAAAGCATTGATAGATATTGGGAACACAGTCTTTAAAGAAGGCATGAGCTACGTAGCACTATCACGCTTACGTACACTCTACAGTCTATTTCTAATCAACTTTGATGCAAGTAAAGTAAATGCTGATATTCCTTGCATTTTAGAATACAATAGACTACGTTCAATGTACACCCCCATTCTGAAATCATATCCTGTTCCACAAAAAGAAAACGTTGTAAAAGAAAACTAATTCAAACAGAAATGCACCAGGATCTGACTGCAAATCCTTCAAATAGATTAAAAGAAGCTGATACTTCATCAATTACCACAACTAAAGAATAAGCTATTATGGAAAGTAACTCAGGTACTTCTTCAAAGAAGCAACACAAACTCGGAAAAAATGACTCTGACACTGAACTATCTGGTCCATTCAAATTTTCAAATGTAACTGGTGTAAGTTGCTATGCAAATTTAGCAATGAATATTCTATTTCAAATGCAACCAATTGTTAACAACATTTACTTACACAGTACAGAGCAATTGTGTTTGCAAATGTTAGTCCTTCATAGAAACGCAACAAACAATCTTGACAACACGTACGGTGTTCACGGAATAAGACAAGAATTGGACTACTGTGCTGAATTGTGAGGTTCACTATAAACTCACAAGAAGATCCACAAGAATTTCTAATGTACTTACTACAAGTACTGGAAAACAAAAACATACCTATAAATGAACTCTTCCAGATTTCATACATGTGGAAACATACTTGCACTCTCTGCAATGTGACACAGGAACAAATCCCTAATGAGCTCTTTGTGTATGTATCCATACCTAATTGTGAATCCATTCCATTTCAACAACTTGTACAAAATTCAAACCATGGCAGATTGTGTACTATCTTCAATTGAGATAATCGCTCCACCTTACTGATACAAACACATAGGGGCCGATTCATGGAACAAACGTGCGCCGAAAATCCGGCGCAAACAGGTTCAAGGAGGCGCAAGTGTGAGAAAGCAAGCGCACGCACATGCGTGCAATTCAAGGAAGGCGCTGCGCTACTTTCCCACTGGTTGTGCGCCAAATCCGTGCATGACGCACGCTGGCGCACACGTCTCCAAACAGCGTGCGCTAAGCGCACAGCGAAAGCGCACATAGCGCAGCGCACACAACAAAAGTAGGCGGAACCGGGGGCGAAACTGGCGTAATGGGGATTAACGCGTGAAAAAGAAGGCGTAACGGGGAAGTACTGCTGGGAAGTACACGGAAAGCCCACACGCATGCGAACCACATGTATTCATGGAATCGAATAGGGCAAACCCGCGCTCGGGCAAAGACACGCACAGGCCTAAACACGTCCGCCACACGAAGGTAGGCGGTAGCGTCCCTGCGCATTACAAAAGTGTGCACAAATAAAAAGCACACATACTGAGTGGGGTACGTGTATTCCTGGGGTTCGCGTGAAGTTTCACACGCGATAGGCCCTGTGCGAGTGGGGTACGTGTATTTCGGGGGTGCGCAGGAAGTTTTACACGCGATTGGCCTAGGTACGTGTATTTCAGGGGTGCGTGGGAAGTTTTACACACGATTTCAGCAGGGTACGTGTATTTTAGGGGTGCGCGGGAAGTTTCACATGCAATTTCAGCAGGCTACATGTATTTCAGGGGTGCGCAGGAAGTTTTACACATGATTTCAGCAGGGTACATGTATTTAAGGGGTGCGCGGGAAGTTTTACATGCAATTTCAGCAGGGCACGTGTATTTCAGGGGTGCGCAGGAAGTTTTACACGCGATTGGCCTGGGTATGTGTATTTCAAGGGTGCGCGGGAAGTTTCACACGCGAAAGGGCCCTGTTCGAGTGGGGTACGTGTATTCCTGGGGTTCGCGTGAAGTTTCACACGCGAAACGGCCCTGTGCGAGTGGGGTACGTGTATTCCTGGGGTTCGCAGGAAGTTTTACACACGAAAGGGCCCTGTGCGAGTGTGGTACGTGTATTCCTGGGGTTCGCGGGAAGTTTTACACGCGAAAGGGCCCTGTGCAAGTGGGTACGTGTATTCCTGGGGTTCGCGGGAAGTTTTTACACGCGAAAGGGCAACGCGATACATCAAACATGCGCTTACACGCTAAGGGCCTTTGGTACAATGAAATCGCATACATGTGCTGACGCGCTTACGCGCTAAGGGACTTTGTGGTTGCCATCAACGCGGAGGGGGTGGCAACCCGCAACATCAAGCAAGTCAAGAAGCGCTGAGAGGACTTGAGGTCCAGGACCCTAATAAAGGCCCAGCGCCTCATGTAGGGGGGCCGGGGCAGCATGAGTGCCATCCAGATGAGGGTCCTGGAACGCGTAGGCCCAGCGCTCCACACCCAGATCCTTCAGAGGCAGACCCGTCTGGAGTTGAGCGGTAAGTGGCCAAGCATTGCTGTGTGAGACAGGGCATGTTGCAGGGTGCTGGTTGTCTGATACTTGCCTGTATGTGTGACATAGGCCATGTACGTATGTGTGTGTGCAGGGACACCATGGTGATGCATGTGAGACCAGTAATGTGTGAACCACATGGTAGGTGCAACATGCGGAGCAGCATGCGGAATGCACACATTAATGCATGCCTGTCTGTTATTGGACATGGATGGGGTGTGAGAGATGGGTGCTGTGGTCATGTATGATGTCTGTGTGTCTGACTTGCGTGTCTGTGACTTGTAAATGCCATGGATGCATGACACATGTATGTGACAATGTTCAGATTCACTGATGCAGCCTACTCATCCTTGTATCCACTATGCCTGGGGTGTACGAGGCCAGATGGATGAAACTATGGTGAAGTGTGTGCATGTGATAGGCATGACCCATGATGCATGTGAGTTTCAAACAACATTGTATGTTTCAAGAGTCCCTTGGACATGTATGCTAATGTTTATTGCATGCGCCATGCCTGTTACTGCATGTGTTTTGCCTGCACTGACCCATGTGTTGTGGAGGGACATGATGGAAGTGATGTTTGACAGTGACACTCATCTGCTATTGCTTCCTGTCTAGGGGACCATTGTACAGTACCCTGATGCTTGTGTTCTATGTCTCCCTCTACACAGCGGCAAGTGATGAAGAGGTCGGAGACGGCACTGTGGAGCAAAGCGGTGGGGATGCCCCCACCAGCCGGCGACGCAAGGCCCAGTCACCCTCCCAGAATTTATCATCGTCCGGGAGTGAGGGGACTGGTGCTGCGTTTGCCACTAGGGCTTCAGCGGAAGGAGTGGGTGAGCCCCCACAGGGGCTTGCAACGGCGGAAGACGGTGTGGAGCCATCCAGGTTGGTGGTTTCCACAGAAGAGCAGGAGGCCGCTACTGAGCCGCACATGGGGCCTGGTGGGGTGGTACCACTGGTGCAAGTGGTGCAGTCCAGGGGCAGGGGCAGGAGGCAGCACAGGTCACCATGGAGGGGCCTGTGCATGTCACTGTCCCCGACACTGTGACTGCACCACCATGCACCAACAGGGAAGCCCCATCCCAGGCCCGACCGCAGGTAGTGGGGATGTCCATGTCATCTGACACTCCTCTACCTGTGGACAAGGGGACCCCTGGCCGTATGGAGAAGGTCCTGATTGGTGTCGCGTTGCGCACGCGTGACATTCGTGATGACGTGCGTGCTTCCCGGGGGGAGCACGTCATCACGAAGAGCAGTGTGCCAACATGGCCCAGTTGGGAGTGTCCATGGTCGGGGGTTTTGTACATGTGTTGGCCACTCTGGCGCCCTCTCCTCCTCTGTGGAGACTATGTGCCAGTCGTTCTCCATGCTGTCTTCCGGCCCAGATGCCACCAGGGCCCCCTGTGGACCTGCCCTGACCAACGCAGCCAGCTCGGTGGGGATCCCATCCCTGCCACAGTCGGGAGTCCGAGGTCCAGCAGGGGTGGACACCACAGCAACTGGACCCCAGCAGATGGAGGATGTGCCGGCATCATCGGGCAGGGTACGTGCACGACGGCATAGGTGGATTCCATCAGCCTGGATGCCGTCGTGCTGGCAGAGCCAGTTGCGTCTGAGGCAGCGGCAGGCTCAACGTGGGAGGCATCATTGGGCCAGCAGATAGGTACGGAGCGGCGGTGGGCGGAGGAGGCACGGCTCACAATGGTCAGGGCGGATAACTCCATGCGCAGGGCACTGAGGTGGGCTGAGTGCCTCGAGGGAATTCGCAGGGAGTTGGAGGTGGACATGGCGTTATCCCTGCAAGACCTCGGGGCCAGAGAATAGGCCCGCCTCCAAGACATTGAACAGGAGTTCGATGATGCCCTGGTCCATGAAATCAACAAGTGAGCCGTTGTACTTGCCCGCCGCCATTGTATATAGTTCATTAGTGTTAAGTTTCATTTCTTTTTTCTTTCATTTGGGGCGCATGGACTATGCCCCACATTTTTGTATATAGTTAGTAATTAGGTAGGCTTCATTGTAGGTTTCATTTATGTCGTTGGGCTCATGGACCCTGGATTTGCTATTTGTACATAGTTTTACAGTGGATTTTTCTCCTTCATCTTTTTTTTTCTTCACCATGGAGCAATGGATATTCTGCTTTTCTTTCCCTTTGGATTTGCTTTATCGGACCGTGACTTTGGACACAATTTCATTCTGATTAATTTGGATTCTCATTTTATTTATTTATCATTTTTTGGGACATGCTGCATATTGATTATTATTGGCATTATTGTGTGTTTTGATTTCATTCCCTTCATTTTGACTTGAATACATTTTTGTTTCTTACTTCAATGTGTGGTCTTCTCTCATTGGTTTCATGCATGTCACAATGTGGGTTTTCTCAGTCATGTGTTGCCATTGTGTGGGTCTGACAGACTTGTACTCATGCGCATACTGCTTATTTATGATCTATCATGTAATGGGGATTTCAATTTGGAGTGGATGTAAAGCTTGGTTGGGTGTTTGGACTGGGGTGGCGTGGGGTGGGATTTGGGTGGCCATAAGAGCCAGGGATCTAGATTTTGATGATGTGTTGGCTGGGGGACATGTGTCAGTGCCTGCTGGCAGGTGCCTGTCAATGATGGGGGGGTGGGGGTGCTGGGGGTCATGTGTCGGGGCCTGCTGGCAGGTCCCTGTCAATGATGGGGGGGTGGGGGTACTGGGGGACATGTGTCGGGGCCTGCTGGCAGGTACCCGTCAATGAGGGGGGGTGGGGGGGCTGGGGACATGAGTTGGGGCCTGCTGGCAGGTGCATGTCAATGCTGGGGGGGTGGGGGTGCAGGGGGACATGAGTGGGGGCCTGCTGGCAGGTGCCCCTCACTGCTGGGGGGAGGGGGTGCTGGGGGACATGTGTCGGGGCCTGCTGGCAGTTGCCTGCCAATGCTGGGGGGGTGGGGGTGCAGGGGGACATGAGTGGGGGCCTGCTGGCAGGTGCCCCTCACTGCTGGGGGTGGGGGTGCTGGGGGACAAGTGTCAGGGCCTGCTGGCAGGTGCCTGTCAATGATGGGGGGTGGGGTGCAGGGGGACATGAGTGGGGGCCTGCTGGCAGGTGCCCCTCACTGCTGAGGGGGTGGGGTGCTGGGGGACATGACCAGGGGTGCAGGGTAGTCCCCTGTGGTGTGGGCAGACTGCTGGGGCCGTGGAGGGGGTAGAGGGGACACCTGGGAGGACCCACACTGCCAATTCACATGTAGGACTCCCCGCGCACTCCCGAAATATGTGTTCCCCGCTCTGACAGCAAAATCGCGTGTAAAACCTCCCGCGCACCCCTGAAATACACGTACCCAGGCCAATCGCGTGTAAAACTTCCCGCGCACCACTGAAATACACGTACCATGCTGAAATTGCGTGTAAAACTTCCTGCGCACCCCTGAAATACACGTACCCTGCTGAAATCGTGTTTGAAACTTCCTGCGCACCCCTGAAATACACGTACCCAGGCCAATCGCGTGTAAAACTTCCTGCGCACCCCTGAAATACACGTACCCTGCTG
The DNA here is from genome assembly GCF_040938575.1 of Ambystoma mexicanum. Lineage (NCBI taxonomy): Eukaryota > Metazoa > Chordata > Amphibia > Caudata > Ambystomatidae > Ambystoma > Ambystoma mexicanum. The sequence goes on along the minus strand of NC_090937.1, from coordinate 1,521,188,581 downwards.
AAATTGCGTGTAAAACTTCCAGCGCACCCCTGAAATACACGTACCCTGCTGAAATCGCTTGTGAAACTTCACGTGCACCCCTGAAATACACGTACCCAGCTTGCACAGGGCCAATCGCGTGTGAAACATCCCGCGAACCCCAGTAATACATGTACCCCGCTTGCCGTGCTGGTACAGGGTTAGCGCTGCCCTTTGCGCTGGATTGGGGATTTTGATGGCTTTTCCCTGCGCGAGGGGCGTTCTTGGGGGTGTAACTGGCGCTGCTGCAGGGTCGCTGCGCCACTGTGCGCCACGGCTGGTTTTGGTAGCTAAAATCCATGAATACGCTGTGCGCAGAAATGGATTTTAGTGCACGCGGCTGGCGCAGTGATTTGCACGCGCACACTGTGCACCAGCCACGTGCGCCACTTGTGCGCTAAATTCTATGAATTACCCCCATAGTAACTACGTAATACCGACGCGTCTATGTTACAATGCAGATGGTACCAAAAACAACTGCAAGCTGACTGGATTCACACACGGTCAAGTGTCACTTGGTAAGAAAACCTTCACAACAATTGGTATAATCTACCACTCAGGAGTCACAACCAATGCAGGTCACTACACTGCATATATTAAAAAGAAATATGGTTGGTTTAAATGTAATAATAGTACCATTACTCTGAAGCAGATATTACCAGCAAATCTTACAAACGCTTATTTAATCTTCTAAAAGCCCAAATTTTATAACTAATCTGTACTTCAACATTAACAAAAATGCAATTGAAAGACTATGAACAGAATATGCCAACAGGTATCTAACCACCTAACATTGTATAACAACCACACAGATAAATGAATAGCACTTAATTGTAACATAAAATACAGTTAGAATACGCCAACAGGTATCTAACCGCTTCAAAAATCTGCAACCAGCCAACAGATAAAACATTAACCAGAAACAACAAGTGAATACTGAAAGGAAACAAAGAAATAGTGTGTAGCATAGCAAACATTTTTAATCCGACAACGATTCTTTTTTTCCCCAGACCCAATGATTTGAAAAACAAATGCAGAAACTGAGCAAAATGCACAGTACACTGGTTTGTAAACTAAATATGAGGGTAAAAAAAAAAGCTAAAATGTCTACTATGCAATGTAATAAGTCTTTATAAAATACATACACTAACATGCTCTTTTCTTTTATCACAGAAATCGAAAAAGAATTTTTAACTCGAAGTACTAAAGTCATGTAAAAAATATATTGATTCTCAACAAATGAATCAGTAAGTATAATTTAAAACATTTCATACATATTTGAATCTATACGTGTGATCTATTGCTGTAATACGGTGCGGTGGTTGTGGCCAGGGCCTAGAGTCTTGGGTGTATAGCCTACGGCCTACGGCCTGCGGCCATGCAACCAAGACTCTGGGTCCTAGCCACAACCACCACAGCATATCAAACCCATGGTGGCTTATAACTTCACTGCTTATAACTTTGGTCTTGGGTGCACACAACCACTGCACCACATCATACCCATGCTGACTTATAACTTCAGTGCTTATAACTTCAGTCTTGGGTACATGGCCTTTGGCATTTGGCCATGCACCCAAGACTCTACATCCTACCCACAGCCACCACAATATATAAAACCCATGATGGCTTATAACTTCACTGCTTATAACTTTGGTCTTGGGTGCATGGCCTTTGGCAAGACTATGTCCTGGCTACAACCACTGCAGCATATCACACCCATTGTGCCTTATGACTTCAGTACTTAAAACTTTGGCCTTGGGTGCATGGCCCTGGACACAACCGCTACAGTATATGAAATCCATGGTACCTTACAACTTCAGGGCTTATGTTATGTTATGTTACTTTGCATTTATATAGCGCCTTATGTACCACTGGTATGGTCTGAAGGCGCTGGTAGGTTGAACACCCTCGGGAACCAAAGTTCAAGTCAGTGGAGAGAGTAGAGAGAGGCAAAGGTGCTTGTGAGCACCGGATGTGTGTGCAGCTGGTGTGGCATTCGTGTAATAACTGCTTCATAGCGGTAGGTGTGGTAGTTGAGTGATCAGGGGTATGTGTTAATTCTGGCAGGTTTTATCCATACTGGTTCTGGCTGTGTTAGGCCTGAGGAGAACGCCTGGCTGGAGGGTTTGAAACCAGCAGTGATTAGTTAGAGTGATGTGGAGTATGAGGCAGATGTTGGTATGAAAACAGCTATACCAAATGGTGTCATTGTATCTCTGTGTTCTAGTTGAATGGTGATGTAAAGAGGAGAGTAAGTATGGTGATGCGATAAGATGGTTTACATGCTCTTTCAAACGTTACATGCATTCCAAACCATTCATGTATGTTGCACACTTCTATGCGCTCTAGTCCGCTCCATGCATTCCAGGCCGCTACATGCGCTCCCGTCTGTTTCATGCATTCCAGTCAGCTCCATGCACCCAACTTCACTGGTTACAACTGCACTGCTTATAACTTTGGTCTTGTGTGCATGGCCTTCGGCCATGTATCCAAGACTGGAGGTCCTGGCCAAAACCCCCGCAACATATCACACCCATTGTGGCTTATAACTTTAGTACTTAGAATTTTGGTCTTGTGTGCATGGCCTTTGGCCATGCACCCAAGACTCTAGGCACTGGACACAGCCACCTCATAGATATTCAATTCTATGGGTGTGATGTATGGGTCTGATATACTGCGGTGGTTGTGGCCAGGGCCTAGAGTCTTGGGTGTATGGCCTACGGCCTATGGCCTGCAGCCATGCACCCAAGACTCTAGGCCCTGGCCACAACCACCGCAGCATATCACATCCATGGTGGCTTATAAGTCATTAGCACACCCATAGAAAGAAACATTTTAACTGCACCATATACTCAATTTACACTCAGGACTCTAGGCCCTCCCCACACCTATCAGATAGATATTAGATTGTATGGGTGTGATATGATGCAGTGGTTGAGGACAGGGCCTAGAGTCTTGGGTGCATGGCCTACGACCTATGGCCTGCGGCCATGCACCCAAAACTCTGCCCACAACCACCGCAGTATATGAAACCCATGGTGGCTTATAACTTCAGTGTTTATAACTTTGTTCTTGGGTGCATGGCCTTCAGACATGCACCCAAGACTTGACGTCCTGGCCACAACCACCGCAGCAGATCACACCCATTGTGGCTTATAACTTCACTACTTATATACAACCACCTAATAGATATTCAATACTACGGGTGTATCGATTGCTGTGATATGCTGTGGTGGTTGTGGCCAGGGCCTAGAGTCTTGGGTGTATGGCAGTAGATATTCGAATCTATGGGTGTGATCTATGATCAGTGATGTCATCAATGACATTTGTGATGTCATATTTCTTGTCCTCGGTGTTAGTCTTAGCAGTGCACAGTGGTGGCGCGAGTTATGGTTGCTTAGCTTACCATAACTGGCGAATTTCAAGGGTTTTTGCCATAACGTCCCGTAAGGTTTTTTCAGCAAATTTCATAGGTCTTTAGTAGCGCAACTTAACCATAACGTCCCTTTAACAAAGTTTTTTCACTGAATTTCATAGGTTTTTAGTAGCGCAACTTAACCATAACGTCCCTTTAACAACGTCTTTTTACTGAAGTTCATAAGTTTCTAGTGGTGGCACGTAACCATAATGTAAACGAACATCTGATTCATTGCACACCTTCCGGAGAATGCCACATGACCAAATGCTGGTGCACAGCAGGGTGACATGTCCGAGAATCCGTACACACTTAACATTAAGATCTATGCCTCTTGGACAGTGTGGAACTACATTTTTTACTGATGTAGAACCTTGCAACGTCAACATTTCCCTTGCTGAGCACCAACACCTTTTCCTACTCAGCCATGAACAATCTAGTACACAGTACATACTTTTAACAAAAGTACTTTTTATCTGAAAATGACATGAGCTAAGGCCATCCCTCCTCCCCAAGAAACAGCTGATGTAATGAAGGAGCATGAGAAACACTGCCCCTACCTTACAAATAACACACGCACAACATTTTCCCCCGTCCACCTACCCCTCCATATTACCGTTTGGTGCCTCTTTGCTCATTTCCGTCCGCAAGAACCACCTTTCACAGTTAAAAAATATAAATAAAAAGAATCGCATAGACTCCATCTACTTTATATTTCTCAGTAAAGTACATAGACGCAATAAGATTTTCCAACATTTCCATTTGCAATGTGTGTTATGCTAATGGGAATATTGTAGCGTTCATCCTCCGTTCCAGGGACTGGAACGTGAATAAAGGGCCAGCAGGCCAAGTTATCAGCCCAATTGAAGCGAGAGTGCATAACGCAATCTCTTGCTCATTACCCCCCCCTTTGATCCCTATGATGCCATTAACAATCAAGATTTCCAAACCAGTAACCTGTGCTACTAAAAAAGAGGATTTTTCGTCCCAAACCGGGATGCCACTGGCGTCCCGGTTTAGGAAACAAAATCCTTTTCCAAGATGGCCACCAAAGAAAGGGAAGGCGGGTGTTCCATACAGGGACCCTCTTCGCTTTCCATGGCAGACTGCAAAAAGCGAAAAAGGAAACCCTATTAACATATTACCACAAGCACTTTTTTCTTCCCTTTCAAATGTATCCTAATGTCGAACGTCTTTACCACAAAGCCAGTCCCATGTGGACATTGCCACGTTAATCTTATCTTTTCTCCCTTCTGGTCATGCCCAGTAGCCACATTGTGTGGATCATGACCTTATACCATGACGGCGACATTCTGCCCACTCCCCATGGCTACAGCCTACCACTCAGTCAGTTAAGTTATACCGCTATTTTTTTTAACTACACGACGACACATGTCAAATACGAAAACACTCCCACATTTCCTCACATAACCAACCCTAATGATATTCTAAACCTTATTTGGATGACGTTCCTCTCCAGCGTAGCCAAATGCGCTGATAAGCACCTACGTGCCGTGACGCAGAACCTGAAAATTAACACAGAAATGTACAACGTAGCATGTCACATTTTGAAATAATAAACAGTTTTTTAAAAGAAAACATTAACACTTTACACTTTGTAAAGTACTTTTATCTCAAAAGGGTCCTGCACGATTGTCCCACAAAACAGTCACGGTTAGGCAGCCGTTCAGGAGTACGCGCATCTGGCGTGCAAAAAATCCATCACTTGGCATCTGGAATCCATGGCGATCGCAGTAAGGCAGGATGTAGCTATTTGGAAAACATAACAGAAAATACATATCAATACCCAACCTTTAGTAAACAATTTAAAAAAAGACAGAAAGAACGTGGAAAATGATACACAAATCGATGTGGTCATACATGACATTTTAAAGAAATATTAGCTTTGAACATGGGTAAATCTAATGATAGCATACAAACGCCAAGAATCTGCACTCTCCATAACTAAAAAAAAATACCAAGTACACAGAAAGATAGTACTTCAGTTACATTGCCAAAATTAATATTCAGGTAATAAAAAATTAAATCTCGTGATTTCAAAAAAGACAAAAAGAATGTGGAAAATGATACACAAATCGATGTGGTCATACATGACAATTTAAAGAAATATTAGCGTTGAACATGGGTGAATCTAGTGATAGCCTACAAACGCTGAAAGTCTGCACTCTCCATAACTAAAAAAATATGACAACTACACAGAAAGATAATACTTCAGTTACATTGCCAAAAATAATATTCAGGTATTAAAAAGTTAATCTCGTTCCGGTGTAGAGTCGTCAAAAGCAAATGTACACGATAGTCACTGTCTCCATTGTCTTCATGAAACTCAGACACCAATGTGCTTGCAGCAAAGAATCTTCAGGAACTGATATTACATGTGCCTTACAAACGTTTTGAATGCATAACCTTATCAAATGGTATTTTTGCAAACTTTCACTCCCTGCATTCTTAATGAATTTTCCCTTTTGCTCAAGGTCAAAAAACAATTGACCCTTATGGGTTCAGTCAGATGCTTGGGCCTACTGAGCTCGCAAACAAAAAAGCAAAGCAAGTGACCTTCACTCAGAATGCAAATACATTCTGACTTTGCAAGAACATGTCTCAACGTATTCATGAGAACTGGTACTCCCTTACACTTGCAGACCCGCTGTTTCCATCAAACACTGCAGGTGGCTGCCTCAGATTTCAAACTCTAGGGCGCCAGTCTGACTGCAATATTATTTTAAATACATTGTAACACAGACACAGTAAATCTTCGCCTGTACTTTACAGACATTATATTGAGCAACAACTTCCAATTCACTGTATGACTTCGGTGACAAAAAAACACCACTTTTTGACTTCCTGCTGCCACATCCCATCCCAGCCTCATTAACCCTCACCTTCCGAGACAGTATTTCATAAGTTTAACAAGTGCAATGTTGTGTTTTATATTTTAGCGGTGATGGCCGCGTACACCAAAACATGAATGAAACATGGCGGGCGCATCGAAACAATCTGACACACTTCACGCTCTTCAACAGCCAATCAGTGAATCCGTGTACATTTGCTTTTGACGACTCTACACCGGAACGAGATTAACTTTTTAATACCTGAATATTATTTTTGGCAATGTAACTGAAGTATTATCTTTCTGTGTAGTTGTCATATTTTTTTAGTTATGGAGAGTGCAGACTTTCAGCGTTTGTAGGCTATCACTCATGCCCCGTGTCTGTCTCCTGTAACCCCCACCACCCGCTCATGCCCCATGTCTGTCTCCTGTTGCCCTCCACCCCCCGCTCATGCCCCGTGTCTCTCTCCTGTTGCCCCCACCCCCTCTCATGCCCCGTGTTTGTCTCCTGTTGCCCCCCACGCCCTCTCATGCCCCGTGTCTGTCCCCTGTTCTCCCCACCCCCTGTTCATGCCCCGTGTCTGTCTCCTGTTGCCCTCACCCCCGCTCATGCCCCGTGTCTGTCTCCTGTTGCCCCCCACCCCCCGCTCCTGCCCTGTGTCTCTCTCCTGCTGCCCCCCACCACCCGCTCATGCCCCGTGTCTGTCTCTTTTGTTCCCCCATCCCCTGCTCATGCCCTGTGTCTCTCTCCTGTTGCCCCCCACCCCCTGCTCATGCCCCGTGTCTGTCTCCTGTATCCCCCCGCTCATGCTCGTGTCTGTCTCCTGTAAGCTCATGCCCCGTGTCTGTCTCCTATTTCCCCGCCTGCTCATGCCCCGTGTCTGTCTCCTGTACCCCCCACCCCCTGCTCATGCCCCGTGTCTGTCTCCTGTACCCCCCCACCCCCCGCTCATGCCCCATGTCTGTCTCCTGTTCCCCCCACCCGCTCATGTCCTGGGTCTCTCTCCTGTTGCCCCCACCCCCCGCTCATGCCCCGTGTCTGTCTCCTGTACCCCCTGCTCATGCCCCGTGTCTGTCTCCTGTACCCCCTCCCACCCCCCGCTCATGCCCCATGTCTCTCTCCTGTTGCCCCCCACTACCCCGCTCATGCCCCGTGTCTGTCTTCTGTACCCCCCACCCCCCGCCCATGCCCTGTGTCTGTCTCCTGTTCCCCCCACCCCCCGCTCATGCCTCATGTCTGTCTCCTCTTGCTCCCACCCATGCCCCGTGTCTGTCTCCTGTACCCCCCCACTCCACACTCATGCCCCTGTCTGTCTCCTGTTGCCCCCCACACCCCCGCTCATGCCCCGTGTCTGTCTCCTGTTGCCCCCCACCCCCCCGCTCATGCCCCGTGTCTGTCTCCTGTTGCCCCCCACCCCCTGCTCATGCCCTGTGTCTGTCTCTTGTTGCCCCCCACCCCCCACTCATGCCCCGTGTCTGTCTCCTGTTGCCCCCCACCCCCCCGCTCATGCCACGTGTCTGTCTCCTGTTGCCCCCCACCCCCCCACTCATGCTCCGTGTCTGTCTCCTGTTCTCCCCACCCCCCGCTCATGCCCCGTGTCTGTCTCCTGTTGCCCCCCACCCCACGCTCATGCCCCGTGTCCGTCTCCTGTTGCCCCCCACCCCCCGCTCATTCCCTGTGTCTGTCTCCTGTTGCCCCCCACCCCACGCTCATGCCCCGTGTCCGTCTCCTGTTGCCCCCCACCCCCCGCTCATTCCCTGTGTCTGTCTACTGTTGCCCCCCACCCCCTGCTCATGCCCCGTGTGTCTCCTGTTGCCCCCACCCCCCGCTCATGCCCCGTGTCTCTCCTGTTGCCCCCCACCCCACGCTCATGCCCCGTGTCTGTCTCCTGTACCCCCCCACCCCTGCTCTTGCCGTGTGTCTGTCTCCCTCCCGCCCACCCCCGCTCTTGCCCCGTGTGTCTTTCCTGCTCCCGCCCACCCCCGCTCTTGCCCCGTGTGTCTTTCTCCCTCCCGCCCACCCCTGCTCTTGGCCCCGTGTGTCTTGCCCCTCCCGCCCAACCCCGCTCTTGGCCCCCTCCCGCCCACCCCTGCTCTTGCCCCCGTGTCTCTTGCCCCCTCCCGCCCACCCCCGCTCTTGGCCCTGTGTCTCTTGCCCCCTCCCGCCCACCCCTGCTCTTGGCCCCGTGTCTCTTGCCCCCTCCCGCCCACCCCCGCTCTTGCCCCTTGTGTCTTCCCCCCTCCCGCCCACCCCCGCTCTTGCCCCTTGTGTCTCTGCCCCTCCCGCCCACCGCTCATGCCCGTGTGTCTCTCGCCCTCCCGCCCACCGCTCATGCCCTGTGTGTCTCTCTCCCTCCCCTCACCCCCGCTCATGCCCCGTGTGTCTCTCCCCTTCCCCCACCCCCCGCACATGCCCTGTGTGTCTCCCGTTCCCCTCCACACCCCGCTCATTCCCCGTGTCTGTGTCCTGTTGCCCCCCACCCTCCCGTTCATGCCCCGTGTCTGTGTCCTGTTGCCCCCACCTGCTCATGCCCCGTGTCTGTCTCCTGTTCCCCCCACACGCTCATGCCCCGTGTCTCTCTTGTTGCCCCCCACGCCCCCTGCTCATTCCCCGTGTCTTTTTCCTGTTCCTCCCACCCCCCGCTCATGCCCCGTGTCTGTTCTCCCCACCCCCCGCTCATGCCCCATGTCTGTCTCCTGTTCCCCCACCCCTCGCTCATGCCCCGTGTCTGTCTCCTGTTCCCCCCACCCCTCGCTCATGCCCCGTGTCTGTCTCCTGTTCCCCCCACCCCTCGCTTATGCCCCGTGTCTGTCTCCTGTTCCCCCCACCCCGCTCATGCCCCGTGTCTGTCTCCTGTTCCCCCACCCATCGCTCATGCCCCGTGTCTGTCTCCTGTTGCCCCTCACCCCTCGCACATGCCCCGTGTCTGTCTCCCGTTCCCCTCCACACCTCGCTCATTCCCTGTGTCTGTGTCCTGTTGCCCCCCACCCTCCCGTTCATGCCCCGTGTCTGTGTCCTGTTGCCCCAACCCGCTCATGCCCCGTGTCTGTCTCCTGTTCCCCCCACACGCTCATGCCCCGTGTCTCTCTCTTGTTGCCCCCACCCCCTCTGCTCATGCCCCGTGTCTTTTTCCTGTTCCTCCCACCCCCCGCTCATGCCCCTTGTCTGTTCTCCCCACCCCCCGCTCATGCCCCATGTCTGTCTCCTGTTCCCCCACCCCTCGCTCATGCCCTGTGTCTGTCTCCTGTTCCCCCCACCCCTTGCTCATGCCCCGTGTCTGTCTCCTGTTCCCCCACCCCTCACTCATGCCCCGTGTCTGTCTCCTGTTCCCCCCACCCCTCGCTCATGCCCCGTGTCTGTCTCCTGTTCCCCCCCACCCCTCGCTCATGCCCCGTGTCTGTCTCCTGTTCCCCCCACCCCGCTCATGCCCCGTGTCTGTCTCCTGTTCCCCCACCCCTTGCTCATGCCCTGTGTCTGTCTCCTGTTGCCCCCACCCCCCGCTCATGCCCCATGTCTGTCTCCTGCTGCCCCCCGCTCATGCCCGTGTCTGTCTCCTGTTACCCCCCCACCCCCCGCTCATGCCCAGTGTCTGTCTCCTGTTGCCCCTCACCCCCCGCTCATGCCCTGTGTCTGTCTCCTGTTGCCCCCCACCCCCCGCTCATGCACCGTGTCTGTCTCCTGTTGCCCTCCACCCCCCGCTCCTGCCCCGTGTCTGTCTCCTGTTGTTCCCCCCACTCATGCCCCGTGTCTCTCTCCTGTTGTTCCCCCCACCCCCCGCTCATACCCCGTGTCTGTCTCCTGTTCCCTCCACCCCCCACTCATGCCCCGTGTCTGTCTCCTGTTGTTCCCCCCACCCCTGCTCATGTCCCGTGTCTCTCTCCTGTTGCCCCCACCCCCCGCTCATGCCCCGTGTCTGTCTCCGGTTGCCCCCCACACCTTCTCATGCCCCGTGTCTGTCTCCTGTTCTCCCCACCCCCCGCTCATGCTCCGTGTCTGTATCCTGTTCCCCCCACCCCCCGCTCATGCCCCGTGTCTGTCTCCTGTTGCCCTCACCCCCCGCTCATGCCCGGTGTCTCTCTCCTGTTGCCCCCCACCCCCCGCTCATGCTCGTGTCTGTCTCCTGTACCCCCCACCCCCCTGCTCATGCCCCATGTATCTCCTGTTGCCCCCCCTGCTCATGCCCCGTGTCTGTCTCCTGTTCCTCCCATCTGCTCATGTCCCGTGTCTCTCTCCTGTTGCCCCCCACTCCCCGCTCATGCCCCGTGTCTGTCTACTGTACCCCCCCACCCTCCCGCTCATGTCCCGTGTCTCTCTCCTGTTGCCCCCCACCCCCCGCTCATGCCCCGTGTCTGTCTCCTGTACCCCCCCCACTCCGCGCTCATGCCCCATGTCTGTCTCCTCTTGCTCCCACCCATGCCCTGTGTCTGTCTCCTGTTGCCCCCAGCCCCCGCTCATGCCCCATGTCTGTCTCCTGTTCTCCCCACCCCCCTCTCATGCTCCGTGTCTGAATCCTGTTCCCCCCACCCCCCGCTCATGCCCCGTGTCTGTCTCCTGTACCCCCCCACCCCAGCTCATGCCCCATGTCTCTCTCCTGTTGCCCCCCACTACCCCGCTCATGCCCCGTGTCTGTCTTCTGTACCCCCACCCCCCGCTCATGCCCCGTGTCTGTCTCCTGTTCCCCCCACCCCCCGCTCATGCCCCGTATCTGTCTCCTCTTGCTCCCACCCATGCCCCGTGTCTGTCTCCTGTTGCCTCCCACCCCCTGCTCATGCCCCGTGTCTGTCTCATGTTGCCCCCCACCCCCCGCTCATGCCCCGTGTCTCCCTCGTGTTCCCCCCACCCCTGCTCATGCCCCGTGTTTCCCTCGTGTTACCCCCCACCCCCCGCTCATGCTCTGTGTCTCCCTCCTGTTCTCCCCTTCCCCCTGCTCATGCCCCTTGTCTCTCTCCTTTCCTCCCCACCCCCGTTCATGTCCCGTATGTGCCCTGTACCCCCCAGCTCATGCCCTGTGTCTCCCTCGTGTTCCACCCCACCCCCTGCTCATACCCCGTGTCTCCCTCATGTTCCTCCCCACCCGCTGCTCATGCCCCGTGTCTCTCTCGTGTTACCCCCACCACCGCTCATGCCCTGTGTTTCCTTCCTTTTCCCCCCTACCCCCTGCTCATGCCCCGTTTGTACCCTGTTCCCTCTCACCCCCCGCTCATGCCCATGTGTCTCCCCTGTACCCCCCAACCCCGCTCATGCGCCGTTGTGTTCTTCATACACCCCGCCTTCCCTTTCCATGGTGGCCATCTTGGTAAAAGATTTTCCTTCCTACACCGAGACGCCGCAGGCGTCCCGGCGTAGGAAGGAAAATCTTTTTTTTTTTTTTTACCACCCGGCATTCCCACTTTGAAGACATAAGATGTTAGTGGTCTTCATCTATTGAAAAGGATGTTATGGTCACGTTGTACTAATAAAAACCTTTAAAATTTAGTAAAAAAAATTGTTACAGGGACGTTATGGTTAAGTTGCACTAATAAAAACCTATGAAATTCAATGAAAAAACTTTGTTAAAGGGACGTTATGGTTAAGTTGCGCTACTAAAAACCTATGAAATTCAGGGAAAAAACTTTGTTAAAGGGACGTTATGGTAAAGTTGCGCTACTAAAAACGTATGAAATTCAGTGAAAAAACTTTGTCAATGGAACGTTATGGTTCCAAGTAAAACCGAAAAACCCTTGAAATTCGCCAGTTATGGTAAGCTAAGCAACCATAACTCGCGCCACCACCGTGCACTGCTAAGACTAACACCCAGGACATCAAAGATGACATCACAAATGTCATTGATGACATCACTGATGACATCACATGTCTGGCTCACTCTTTTTTCTTTTGCTGACATATCTAGGCCACATGGTTTTCTTCAGTAACAGTCAAACTAAACATTGGGCCTCATTACGACCCTGGCGGTAAGGGGTTTACGCTAGCGTTAGCTGCGCCGACCCCTTACCGCCAATTACGAGGTCCCTTAGCGCCATGGAGCTTTTAACACCCGCTTTTAGCGGGTGTTAAAATCCATGGCGCTAAGGGACCATGGAGTTAATTACGCCACCGTAATTTACGGTGGCGTAATTAACGCCTTCCCCACTCCCATTATGCCCTATGGGGCAAAAATGGGAATGGGGAAGGGTAAATGGGGATTGGGGACTTACCGCCCCGCCAAGGTCGGAATGGGGCGGTAAGTCCGCCAACCACCATGGCGTAAACGTAGTTTACGCCATGGTGGTAAAGTGACGGCCCAGGCGGTAACTTACCGCCTGGGTCGTAATGAGGCCCATTTTATTTTATTTGTAGATGTATCCTTCAAGTAGGTTCTTACAGTAATTCTGTTAGAGTCCAGTCACATCATATGAAACATATACATACGGGAAGACAAGCTTGAAAGACAGCAATCCTTTTTGTGCATAAAGATAATCAATAGACTTATGAGCACTTTCTGATAGTTCTGTTTTTTTTTTATGGCTGTACTTTACCTGTGGGTCCAATCACATCAAGTGATACATATACATAGGGTGAATAGCAGCTTTGAAACAGAGCAATCATTTATTTGCATGAAAATAATCAGTTAAGTTATTAATTGTTTCTGCTACTACTTGTGCTGTTTTGCTAACTTCACTTTCCCTGTATATACCCATATTGGTATGTGTTCTTGTGTCTTTGTGTTTTGTCTATAGTAATGTTTTATTAGCTACGTATTACATATTTCACAATACACAAAAATCTATTAAGAAAACAATTATCATTTCATTATTCAACATATTAACATTACGAATATTATACCTTCATCTTGTACACTGAACAACATGTTATGTTTCTGTATCAGTAGCTTAGTATACTAGATAGAACTCCATAATAGAATGCTATTTATATGAATGCATCGTTCAATGCACTAATTAGGGTATGATATTTATTGCAATGATCCTTGACACTTGTTTCGCAACATTATAATAAGAATCCCTTGTACACATATTTCATGAAAAGTACATACACATGTGATGTCATCAGTGATGTCATCAATGACATTTGTGATGTCATCTTTGATGTCCTGGGTGTTAGTCTTAGCAGTGCACGGTGGTGGCGCAAGTTATGGTTGCTTAGCTTACCATAACTGGCGAATTTCAAGGGTTTTTCGGTTTTACTTGGAACCATAACGTTCCTTTGACAAAGTTTTTTCACTGAATTTCATACGTTTTTAGTAGCGCAACTTTACCATAACGTCCCTTTAACAAAGTTTTTTCCCTGAATTTCATAGGTTTTTAGTAGCGCAACTTAACCATAACGTCCCTTTAACAAAGTTTTTTCCCTGAATATATATATATATATATATATATATATATATATATATATATATATATATATATATATATATATATTACATGGCCACGGTAGTGGCCATGTAGTTATGGTTAATTTGCTGTTTCCATAGGAAGAGCACTTTTTGGGTGGCTTATAACTTCGCTCTCCCTGGACGGATCCTCACCAAACTTTGCAAAAAAAGTATTTGGGTCACTCTGAACTTTTTGCAATGTTTGGTGAGGATTCGTCCAGGGGGGGCAAAGTTATAGGGGGGTCCCAAAATTTTTGTTTTTCCCATAGACATAATGGGAAAAAACTTTGCTCACGCCTACAGCCCAAACCGCTGGACGGATTTACACCAAATTAGCGGCAGGAGCGGCGGCTTGGTCCTGAAAGCGTGCTTTGCTTTATTTGGTGTAAATCCGTCCAGTAGTTTTAAAAAAAATGACAAAAATGTAAGTGAAAAAAATTAGTGATATCTGTGTTCGCTTCGCGGACACACTTCCCTGTTCGCTCCGCGGACAGGACAGTGATTTGGCAAGCAGCTTGCGTGATGTCCGCGGACATCTGACGTGCTCTCTCATTGGATGCGTGAAAGCGTGCAGCGCGTCTGGCTTCAGAGACGCCCGCCATCTTTGTTCCTCGCATGAGAGGCTTTGTATCCCGCCTGCACAGTAAGTCCCCCACCCCCACTCATGCCCATGTGTATTTCTCCCTCCCGCCCACCGCCGGCTCATGTCCGTGTGTCTTTCTCCCTCCCGCCCACCGCCGGCTCATGTCCGTGTGTCTTTCTCCCTCCCGCCCACCACCGGCTCATGTCCGTGTGTCTTTCTCCCTCCCGCCCACCCCCCGCTCATGCCCCGCTCATGCCCCGCTCGTCTCTCCCAACCGCCCACCCCCCGCACTTGCCCCGTGTGTCTCTCCCACCCCCGTGTATCTCTACCACCCGCTGCTCATGTCTGTGTTTATCCCCACCTGCCGCCCGCTCATGTCCGTGTGTCTCTCCCCACACGCCGCCCACCCCCCACTCATGTCTGTGTGCCTCTCCCCACACGCCGCCCACCCCCGCTCAGGTCCGTATGTCTCTCACCACCTGCCGCCCACCCCCCGCTCATGTCCGTGTGTCTCTCCCCACCCCCGCTCATGTCCGTGTGTCTCTCCCCAACCGCCGCCCACCCCCCGCTCATGCCCCGTGTGTCTCCCCCACCCGCCCCCCGCTCATGCACAATGTGTCTCTCTCTCCTTCCCCCCACCCCCCACTCATGCCCCGTGTGTCTCTCCCTCCCCCCCACACATGCCCCGTGTGTCTCTCCCCCTCCCGCCCACCCCCCGCTCATGCCCCGCGTGTCTCTCCCCTTCCCCCACCCCCCGCTCATGCCTTGTGTGTCTGTCTCCGTACCCCCCACCCCCGCTCTTGTCCCATGTGTCTTTCCCCCTCCCGCCCACCCCAGCTCTTGCCCTGTGTCTCTTTCCCCCTCCCGCCCACCCCCGCTCTTGGCCCGTGTCTCTTTCCCCCTCCCGCCCACCCCCGCTCTTGGCCCGTGTGTCTTTCCCCCTCCCGCCCACCCCCGTTCTTGCCCTGTGTCTTTCCCCCTCCCGCCCACCCCCGCTCGTGCCCCGTGTCTTTCCACCTCCCGCCCACCCCCGCTCGTGCCCCGTGTCTTTCCCCCTCCTGCCTACCCCCGCTCTTGCCCCGTGTCTTTCACCCTCCCGCCCACCCCCGCTCCTTGCCCCGTGTCTATCACCCTCCTGCCCACCCCCTCTCATGCCCCTTGTGTCTCTCCCCCTCCCGTCCACCCCCGATCATGCCCCGTGTGTCTCTCTCCCCCCCACCCCCCGTTCATGCCGCGTTCGTCTCTCTCCTTCCCCCCCACCCCCCGCTCATGCCCCGTGTCTCTCTCCCTCGCCCCAGACCCGCTCATGCCCCGTGTCTCTCTCCCTCCCGCCCACCCCCAGCTCATGCCACGTGTGTCTTTCCCTCCCGTCTACTCCCTGCTCATGCCGCGTGTGTCTCTCTCCCTCCCGCCCACCCCCCACACATGCCCCGTGTGTCACCCTCCCACCCCTCGCTCATGACCCGTGTGTGTCTCTCTCTCCCCTCCACCCCCCACTCATGCACCGTGTATCTCTCGCACCTCCCCCCACCCCCGCCCCGTGTGTCTCTCCCCTTCCCCCACCCCCCGCTCATGCCCCATGTCTGTCTTCTGTTCCCCCCTACTCATGCCCCGTGTCTGTCTCCTGTTCTCTCCACAACCCGCTCATGCCCCATGTCTGTGTCCTGTTCTCTTCACACCCCGCTCATGCCCCATGTCTGTGTCCTGTTCCCCCCACCCCCCGCTCATGCCCCGTGTCTATCTCCTGTTGCCCCCTACCCCTCCCGCTCATGCCCCGTGTCTGTCTCCTATTCCACCCACCTGCTCATGCCCCGTGTCTGTCTCCTGTTCCCCCCACACGCTCATGCCCCGTTTCTCTTGTTGCCCCCCAACCCCCGCTCATGCCCCGTGTCTGTTCTCCCCACCCCCCGCTCATGCCCGTGTCTGTTGTTCCCCCCACCCCCCGCTCATGCCCCGTGTCTGTCTCCTGTTCCCCCCACCCCTCGCTCATGCCCCATGTCTGTCTCCTGTTCCCCCCACCCCTGCTTATGTCCCGTGTCTCTCCTGTTGCCCCCCACCCGCGCTCATGCCCCGTATCTCTCCTGTTGCCCCCCACCCCCTGCTCATGCCCCATGTCTGTCTCCTGTTGCCCCCCACCCCCCGCTCATGCCCCGTGTCTGTCTCCTGTTCCACCCCAACCCCCGCTCATGCCCCGTGTCTGTCTCCTGTTGCCCTCCACCCCCCGCTCATGCCCCGTGTCTGTCTCTGTTGTTCCCCCCACCCCCCGCTCATGCCCCGTGTCTGTCTCCTGTTCCCCCACCCCCCGCTGCTCATGCCCCGTGTCTCTCTCCTGTTGCCCCCCCCGCTCATGCCCCGTGTCTGTCTCCGGTTCCCCCCACCCGCTCATGTCCCGTGTCTCTCTTTGTTGCCCCCCACCCCCCGCTCATGCCCCGTGTCTGTCTCCTGTTGCCCCCCATGCCCCTCTCATGCCCCGTGTCTGTCTCCTGTTCTCCCCACCCCCCCGCTCATGCTCCGTGTCTTTCTCATGTTCCCCCCACCCCCCGCTCATGCCCCGTGTCTTTCTCCTGTTGCCCCCCACACCCCGCTCCTGCCCTGTGTCTCTCTCCTGTTGCCCTCCGCTCATGCCCTGTGTCTGTCTCTTTTGTTCCCCCACCCCCGCTCATGCCCTGTGTGTCTCCTGTTCCCCCCACCCCCCGCTCATGCCCCGTGTCTGTCTCCTGTACCCCTCCACCCCCCGCTCATGCTCGTGTCTGTCTCCTGTACCCCCCCACCCCCCCGCTCATGCCCCATGTCTGTCTCCTGTTGCCCCCCCTGCTCATGCCCCGTGTCTCTCTTCTGTTCCCCCCACCCGCTCATGTCCCGTGTCTCTCTCCTGTTGCCCCCCCACCCCCCGCTCATGCCCAGTGTCTGTCTCCTGTACCCCCCACCCCCGCTCATGCCCTGTGTCTCTCCTGTTGTCCCCCACCTCCTGCTCATGCCCCGTGTCTGTCTCCTGTATCCCCCCACCCCCTCTCATGCCCCATGTCTCTCTCCTGTTGCCCCCCACTACCCCGCTCATGCCCCATGTCTGTCTTCTGTATCCCCCACCCCCCGCTCATGCCCCCTGTCTGTCTCCTGTACCCCCCCACTCCGCGCTCATGCCCCATGTCTGTCTCCTCTTGCTCCCACCCATGCCCTGTGTCTGTATCCTGTTGCCCCCAGCCCCTGCTCATGCCCCATGTCTGTCTCCTGTTCTCCCCACCCCCCTCTCATGCTCCGTGTCTGAATCCTGTTCCCCCACCCCCCGCTCATGCCCCGTGCCTGTCTCCTGTTGCCCCCCACCCCCCGCTCATGCCCCGTGTCTGTCTCCTGTTGCCCCCCACCCCCCGCTCATGCCCCGTGTCTGTCTCCTGTTGCCCCCCACCCCCGCTCATGTCCCGTGTCTGTCTCCTGTTGCCCCCCCACTCATGCCCCGTGTCTGTCTCCTGTTCCCCCCACCCCACGCTCATGCCCCGTGTCTGTTTCCTGTTCCCCCCGACTCCATCGCTCATGCCCCGTGTCTGTCTTCTGTTCCCCCCCGCCCCCGCTCATGCCCCGTGTCTGTCTCCTGTTCCCCCCACCCCCCGCTCATGACCCTTGTCTGTCTCCTGTTCCCCCCACCCCCCGCTCATGCCCCGTGTCTGTCTCCTTTTGCCCCCACCCATGCCCCGTGTCTGTCTCCTGCATTCCCCCACCCCCCGCTCATGCCCCGTGTGTCTCTCCCCCTCCTGCCCACCCCCCTCATGCCCCGTGTGTCTCTCTCCCTCCCCCCCACTCATGTCCCATGTGTCTCTCTGCCTCTCCCCCACCTCCGCTCATGCCCCGTGTGTCTCTCCCCCTCCCGCCAACCCCCCGCTCATGCCCCGTGTGTCTCTCACCCTCCCGCCCACCCCCTGCTCATGCCCCATGTGTCTCTCTCCTTCCCCCCACCCCCCACTCATGCCCCGTGTGTCTCTCTCCCTCCCCCCCACCCATGCCCCGTGTGTCTCTCCCCCTTCCGCCCACCCCCCGCTCATGCCCCGTGTGTCTCTCAACCCTCCGTCCACCCCCTGCTCATGCCCCGCGTGTCTCTCCCCTTCCCCCACCGACCGCTCTTGCCACGTGTCTCTTTCCCCCTCCCGCCCACCCCCGCTCTTGCCCCGTGTCTTTCCACCTCCTGCCCACCCCCGCTCTTGCCCCGTGTCTCTTTCCCCCTCCAGCCCACCCCCGCTCTTGCCCCGTGTCTCTTTCCCCATCCCACCCACCCCCGCTCTTGCCCCGTGTCTTTCCCCCTCCCGCCCACCCCCGCTCTTGCCCCGTGTCTCTTTCCCCCTCCCACCCACCCCCGCTCTTGCCCCGTATCTCTTTCCCCCTCCCGCCCACCCCCACTCTTGCCCCGTGTCTTTCCCTGTGTCTTTCCCCCCGCCGCCCACCTCCGCTCTTGCCCCATGTCTTTCTCCCTCCTGCCCACCCCCGCTCTTGCCCCGTGTCTTTCTCCCTCCCGCACACCCCCGCTCTTGCCCCGTGTCTTTCACCCTCCCGCCCACTCCCGCTCTTGCCCCGTGTCTATCACCCTCCTGCCCAACCCCCGCTCATGCCCGTGTCTGTTGTTCCCCCACCCCCGCTCATGCCCCGTGTCTGTCTCCTGTTCCCCCCACCCCTCGCTCATGCCCCGTGTCTGTCTCCTGTTCCCCCCACCCCCGCTCATGTCCCGTTTCTCTCCTGTTGCCCCCCACCCCCACTCATGCCCCGTGTCTATCCTGTTGCCCCCCACCCCCTGCTCATGCCCCGTGTCTGTCTCCTGTTCCGCCCCACCCCCCGCTCATGCCCCGTGTCTGTCTCCTGTTGCCCTCCACCCCCCGCTCATGCCCCTTGTCTGTCTCTGTTGTTAACCCCACTCCCCGCTCATGCCACGTGTCTGTCTCCTGTTGCCCCTCACCCCCCGCTCAAGCCCAGTGTCTGTCTCCTGTTCCGCCCCACCCCCCGCTCATGCCCCGTGTCTGTCTCCTGTTGCCCCCCCGCTCATGCCCCGTGTCTGTCTCCGGTTCCCCCCACCCCACGCTCATGACCCGTGTCTGTCTCCTGTTCCCCCCACCCCCCGCTCATGCCCTGTGTCTGTCTCCTGTTGTCCCCACCCATGCCCCGTGTCTGTCTCCTGCATTTCCCCACCCCCCGCTCATGCCCCGTGTGTCTCTCCACCTCCCACCCACCCCCCTCCTGTCCGTGTGTCTCTCCCCACCCGCCACCCACCCCCCACTCATGTCCCATGTGTCTCTCTCCCTCCCCCCACTCATGTTCCATGTGTCTCTCTCCCTCCCCCATCTCCGCTCATGCCCCGTGTGTCTCTCCCCCTCCCACCCACCCCCCGCTCATGCCCCATGTGTCTCTCTCTCCTCCCCCACCCCCCACTCATGCCCCGTGTGTCTCTCTCCCCCCCACCCATGCCCCGTGTGTCTCTCCCCCTCCCGCCCACCCCCCGCTCATGCCCCGCGTGTCTCTCCCCTTCCCCCACCCCCCGCTCTTGCCCCGTGTCTCTTTCCCCCTCCCGCCCACCCCCGCTCTTGCCCCGTGTCTTTCCCCCTCCCGCCCACCCCTGCTCTTGCCCCGTGTCTTTCCCCCTCCTGCCCACCCCCGCTCTTGCCCCATGTCTCTTTCCCCCTCCTGCCCACCCCCGCTCTTGCCCCGTGTCTTTCCCCCGCCCACCCACCCCCGCTCTTGCCCCGTGTCTCTTTCCCCCTCCCGCCCACCCCGCTCTTGCCCCGTATCTCTTTCCCCCTCCCGCCCACCCCCGCTCTTGCCCCATGTCTTCCCCCTCCTGCCCACCCCCGCTCTTGCCCCGTGTCTTTCCCCCTCCCACCCACCCCCGCTCTTGCCCCGTGTCTTTCCCCCTGCCGCCCACCCCCGCTCTTGCCCCATGTCTTTCAACCTCCCGCCCACCCCCGCTCTTGCCCCGTGTCTTTCTCCCTCCCGCCCACCCCCGCTCTTGCCCCGGTCCTTTCACCCTCCCGCCCACTCCCGCTCTTGCCCCGTGTCTATCACCCTCCCGCCCACCCCCAATCATGCCCCGTGTGTCTCTCTCCCTCCCCCCCACCCGCCGCTCATGCCGCGTGCGTCTCTCTCCCTCCCCCCCACCCCCCGCTTATGCCCCGTGTCTGTCTCCTGTACCTCCCCATTCCGCACTCATGCCCGTGTCTCTCTCCTGTTGCCCCCCACCCCCTCGCTCATGCCTGTGTCTGTCTCCTGTTCTCCCCACCCCCCGCTCATGCCCCGTGTCTGTCTCCTGTTGCCCCCCACCCCCACTCATGCCCTGTGTCTCTCCTGTTGCCCCCCACCCCCCGCTCATGCCCCGTGTCTGTCTCCTCTACCCCCCCACCCCCGCTCATGCCCCGTGTCTGTCTCCTGTACCCCCCACCCCCACTCATGCCCCGTGTCTGTCTCCTGATGCCCTTCCAACTCATGCCCCGTGTCTGTCTCCTGTTCCCCCCACCCCCCGCTCATGCCCCGTGTCTCGCTCCTGTTGCCCCCAACCCCCTGCTCATGCCCCGTGTCTGTCTCCTGTTCCCCCCACCCGCTCATGTCTCGTGTCTCTCTCCTGTTGCTCCCCACCCCCTGCTCATGCCCCGTGTCTGTCTCCTGTACCCCCCCACCCTCCCGCTCATGCCCCGTGTCTCTCTCCTGTTGCCCTCCACCCCCTGCTCATGCCCTGTGTCTGTCTCCTGTAACCCCCACCCCCCGCTCATGCCCCATGTCTCTCCTGTTGCCCCCCACTACCCCGCTCATGCCCTGTGTCTGTCTTCTGTACCCCCACCCCCCGCTCATGCCCCATGTCTGCCTCCTGTTCCCCCCACCCCCTGCTCATGCCCCATGTCTGTCTCCTCTTGCTCCCACCCATGCCCCGTGTCTGTCTCCTGTACCCCCCCACCCCCTCGCTCATGCCCCATGTCTGTCTCCTGTACCCCCCCACCCCCTCGCTCATGCCCCATGTCTGTCTCCTGTTGCCCCCCACCCCCCGCTCATGCCCCGTGTCTGTCTCCTGTTCCCCCCACCCCAGCTCATGCCCCGTGTCTGTCTCCTATTGCCCCCCACCCCCCGCTCATGCCCCGTGTCTGTCTCCTGTTGCCCCCCACCCCCGCTCATGCCCCGTGTCTGTCTCCTGTTGCCCCCCACCCCCTGCTCATGCCCCGTGTCTGTCTCTGTCTGTTGTTCCCCCAACCCCGCTCATGCCCCGTGTCTGTCTCCTGTTCCCCCCACCCCCCGCTCATGCCCCGTGTCGCTCTCCTGTTGCCCCCCACCCCCCGCTCATGCCCCGTGTCTGTCTCCTGTACCCCCCCACCCCCGCTCATGCCCCGTGTCTGTCTCCTGTACCCCCCCACCCCAGCTCATGCCCCGTGTCTGTCTCCTGTTGGACCCCACACTCATGCCCCGTGTCTGTCTCCTGTTCCCCCACCCACTCATGTCCCGTGTCTCTCTCCTGTACCCCCCCACCCCACGCTCATGCCCCGTGTCTCTTTCCTGTTGCCCCCGACTCCCCCGCTCATGCCCCGTGTCTGTCTCCTGTTGTCCCCACCCATGCCCCGTGTCTGTCTCCTGCATTTCCCCACCCCCCGCTCATGCCCTGTGTGTCTCTCCACCTCCCACCCACCCCCCTCATGTCCGTGTCTCTCTCCCCACCCGCCGCCCACCCCCCACTCATGTCCCATGTGTCTCTCTCCCTCCCCTACCCCCGCTCATGCCCCGTGTGTCTCTCCCCCTCCCACCCACCCCCCCCCGCTCATGCCCCATGTGTCTCTCTCTCCTCCCCCACCCCCCACTCATGCCCCGTGTGTCTCTCCCTTCCCCCCACCCATGCCCCGTGTGTCTCTCCCCCTCCCGCCCACCCCCCGCTCATGCCCCGCGTGTCTCTCCCCTTCCCCCAACCCCCGCTCTTGCCCCGTGTCTCTTTCCCCCTCCTGCCCACCCCCACTCTTGCCCCATGTCTTTCCCCCTCCCGCCCACCCCTGCTCTTGCCCCGTGTCTCTTTCCCCCTCCTGCCCACCCCCGCTCTTGCCCCGTGTCTCTTTCCCCCTCCCGCCCACCCCCGCTCTTGCCCCGTGTCTTTCCCCCGCCCACCCACCCCCGCTCTTGCCCCGTGTCTCTTTCCCCCTCCCGCCCACCCCGCTCTTGCCCCGTATCTCTTTCCCCCTCCCGCCCACCCCCGCTCTTGCCCCGTGTCTTTCCCCCTCCCACCCACCCCCGCTCTTGCCCCGTGTCTTTCCCCCTGCCGCCCACCCCCGCTCTTGCCCCATGTCTTTCTCCCTCCCGCCCAGCCCCGCTCTTGACCAGTGACTTTCTCCCTCCCACCCACCCCCGCTCTTGCCCCGTGTCTTTCATCCTCCCGCCCACTCCCGCTCTTGCCCCGTGTCTATTACCCTCCCGCCCACCCCCGATCATGCCCCGTGTGTCTCTCTCCCTCCCCCCCACCCCCCGCTCATGCCCCGTGTCTGTCTCCTGTACCCCCCATTCCGCACTCATGCCCGTGTCTCTCTCCTGTTGCCCCCCACCCCCACGCTCATGCCCCGTGTCTGTCTCCTGTTCTCCCCACCCCCGCTTATGCCCCGTGTCTGTCTCCTGTTCCTCCCACCCCCGCTCATGCCCCGTGTCTGTCTCCTGTTGCCCCCCACCCCCCGCTCATGCCCCGTGTCTCTCCTGTTGCCCCCCACCCCCCGCTCATGCCCCGTGTCTGTCTCCTGTACCCCCCCACCCCCGCTCATGCCCCGTGTCTGTCTCCTGTATCCCCCCACCCCCACTCATGCCCCATGTCTGTCTCCTGTTGCCCTTCCAACTCATGCCCTGTGTCTGTCTCCTGTTCCCCCCACCCCCCGCTCATGCCCCATGTCTCTCTCCTGTTGCCCCCAACCACCCGCTCATGCCCCATGTCTGTCTCCTGTACCCCCCACCGCCCGCTCATACCCCGTGTCTGTCTCCTGTTGCCCCCCTGCTCATGCCCTGTGTCTGTCTCCGGTTCCCCCCACCAGCTCATGTCCCGTGTCTCTCTCCTGTTGCCCCCCACCCCCCGCTCATGCCCCGTGTCTGTCTCCTGTTGCCCCCCACCCCCCTCATGCCCTGTATCTGTCTCCTGTTCTCCCCACCCCCCGCTCTTGCCCCGTGTCTTTCCCCCTGCCGCCCACCCCCGCTCTTGCCCCATGTCTTTCTTCCTCCCGCCCACCCCCGCTCTTGCCCAGTGTCTTTCTCCCTCCCGCCCACCCCCGCTCTTGCCCCGTGTCTTTCATCCTCCCGCCCACTCCCGCTCTTGCCCCGTGTCTATCACCCTCCCGCCCACCCCCGATCATGCCCCGTGTGTCTCTCTCCCTCCCCCCCACCTGCCGCTCATGCCGCGTGTGTCTCTCTCCCTCCCCCCACCCCCCGCTCATGCCCCGTGTCTGTCTCCTGTACCCCCCATTCCGCACTCATGCCCGTGTCTCTCTCCTGTTGCCCCCCACCCCCACGCTCATGCCCCGTGTCTGTCTCCTGTTCTCCCCACCCCCCGCTTATGCCCCGTGTCTGTCTCCTGTTCCTCCCACCCCCGCTCATGCCCCGTGTCTGTCTCCTGTTGCCCCCCACCCCCCGCTCATGCCCCGTGTCTCTCCTGTTGCCCCCCACCCCCCGCTCATGCCCCGTGTCTGTCTCCTGTACGCCCCCACCCCCGCTCATGCCCCGTGTCTGTCTCCTGTATCCCCCCACCCCCACTCATGCCCCGTGTCTGTCTCCTGTTGCCCTTCCAACTCATGCCCTGTGTCTGTCTCCTGTTCCCCCCACCCCCCGCTCATGCCCCATGTCTCTCTCCTGTTGCCCCCCACCACCCGCTCATGCCCCATGTCTGTCTCCTGTACCCCCCACCGCCCGCTCATACCCCGTGTCTGTCTCCTGTTGCCCCCCTGCTCATGCCCTGTGTCTGTCTCCGGTTCCCCCCACCAGCTCATGTCCCGTGTCTCTCTCCTGTTGCCCCCCACCCCCTGCTCATGCCCCGTGTCTGTCTCCTGTTGCCCCCTACCCCCCTCATGCCCTGTATCTTTCTCCTGTTCTCCCCACCCCCCGCTCATGCTCCGTGTCTCTCTCCTGTTGCCCCCCACCCCCGCTCATGCCCCGTGTCTGTCTCTTTTGTTCCCCCTACCCCCCGCTCATGCACTGTGTCTGTCTCCTGTTCCCCCCACCCCCCGCTCATGCCCCGTGTCTCGCTCCTGTTGCCCCCAACCCCCTGCTCATGCCCCGTGTCTGTCTCCTGTTCCCCCCACCCGCTCATGTCTTGTGTCTCTCTCCTGTTGCTCCCCACCCCCTGCTCATGCCCCGTGTCTGTCTCCTGTACCCCCCCACCCTCCCGCTCATGCCCCGTGTCTCTCTCCTGTTGCCCTCCACCCCCTGCTCATGCCCTGTGTCTGTCTCCTGTAACCCCCACCCCCCGCTCATGCCCCATGTCTCTCCTGTTGCCCCCCACTACCCCGCTCATGCCCTGTGTCTGTCTTCTGTACCCCCACCCCCTGCTCATGCCCCGTGTCTGCCTCCTGTTCCCCCCACCCCCTGCTCATGCCCCATGTCTGTCTCCTCTTGCTCCCACCCATGCCCCGTGTCTGTCTCCTGTACCCCCCCACCCCCTCGCTCATGCCCCATGTCTGTCTCCTGTTGCCCCCCACCCCCCGCTCATGCCCCGTGTCTGTCTCCTGTACCCCCCCACCACACGCTCATGCCCCGTGTCTCTTTCCTGTTGCCCCCGACTCCCCTGCTCATGCCCCGTGTCTGTCTTCTGTTCCCCACACCCCTCGCTCATGCCCCGTGTCTGTCTCCTGTTCCCCCCACCCCCCGCTCATGCCCCATGTCTGTCTCCTGCATTCCCCCACTCCATGCTCATGCCCCGTGTCTCTCTCCTGTTGCCCCCCACACCCCCCGGTCATTCCCTGTGTCTGTCTCCTGTTCTCCCCACCCCCGCTCATGCCCCGTGTCTGTCTCCTGTTCCCCCCATCCCCCGCTCATGCCCTGTATCTGTCTCCTGTTCTCCCCACCCCCCGCTCATGCCCCGTATCTGTCTCCTGTTCCCCCCATCCCCCGCTCATGCCCTGTGTGTCTCCTGTTCCCCCATCTCCCGCTCATGCCCTGTGTCTGTCTCCTGTTCTCCCCACCCCCCGCTCATGCCCCGTATATGTCTCCTGTTCTCCCCACCCCCGCTCATGCCCCGTGTCTCTCTCCTGTTGACCCCCACCCCCTGCTCATGCCTGTGTCTGTCTCCTGTTGCCCCCCAACCCCCGCTCATGCCCTGTGTCTCCCTCGTGTTCCCCCCACTCCCCGCTCATGCCCCGTGTTTCCCTCGTGTTACCCCCGCCCCCCGCTCATGCTCCGTGTCTCCCTCGTGTTCCCCCCACCCCCCGCTCATACCCCTTGTCTCTCTCCTTTCCTCCCCACCCCCGCTCATGTCCCGTATGTGCCCTGTACCCCCCCGCTTATGCCCTGTGTCTCCTTCGTGTTCCTCCCCACACCCTGCTCATACCCCTTGTCTCCCTCATGTTCCTCCCCACCCGCTGCTCATGCCCCGTGTCTCCCTCGTGTTCCCCCCACTCCCCGCTCATGCCCTGTGTTTCCTTCCTTTTCCCACCCACCCCCTGCTCATGCCCCGTTTGTACCCTGTTCCCTCTCACCCCCCGCTCATGCCCATGTGTCTCCCCTGTGCCCCCCCAACCCCGCTCATGTCCCGTATGTGCCCTGTACCCCCCCGCTCATGCCCTGTGTCTCCTTCGTGTTCCTCCCCACGCCCTGCTCATACCCCTTGTCTCCCTCATGTTCCTCCCCATCCGCTGCTCATGCCCCGTGTCTCTCTCGTGTTCCCCCCACTCCACGCTCATGCCCTGTGTTTCCTTCCTTTTCCCTCCCACCCCCTGCTCATGCCCCGTTTGTACCCTGTGCCCCCCCAACCCCGCTCATGCGCCGTTGTGTTCTTTATACACCCCGCCTTCCCTTTCCATGGTGGCCATCTTGGTAAAAGATTTTCCTTCCTACACCGAGACGCCGCAGGCGTCCCGGCGTAGGAAGGAAAATCTTTTTTCCACTCCGGCATTCCCACTTTGAGGACATAAGATGTTAGTGGTCTTCATCTATTGAAAAGGATGTTATGGTCACGTTGTACTAATAAAAACCTTTAAAATTTAGTAAAAAAAAATGTTACAGGGACGTTATGGTTAAGTTGCACTAATAAAAACCTATGAAATTCAATGAAAAAACTTTGTTAAAGGGACGTTATGGTTATGTTGCGCTACTAGAAACCTATGAAATTCAGTGAAAAAACTTTGTTAAAGGGACGTTATGGTAATGTTGCGCTACTAAAAACCTATGAAATTCAGTGAAAAAACGTTGTCAAAGGAACGTTATGGTTCCAAGTAAAACCGATAAACCCTTGAAATTCGCCAGTTATGGTAAGCTAAGCAACCATAACTCACGCCACCACCGTGCACTGCTAAGACTAACACCCAGGACATCAAAGATGACATCACAAATGTCATTGATGACATCACTGATGACATCACATGTCTGGCTCACTCTTTTTTCTTTTGCTGACATATGTAGGCCACATGGTTTTCTTCAGTAACAGTCAGAAACTAAACATTTTATTTTATTTGTAGACGTATCCTTCAAGTAGGTTCTTACAGTAATTCTGTTAGAGTCCAGTCACATCATATGAAACATACATACGGGAAGACACAAGCTTGAAAGACAGTAATCCTTTTTGTGCATAAAGATAATCAATAGACATATGAGCACTTTCTGATAGTTCTGTTTTTTTATGGCTGTACTTTCCCTGTGGGTCCAATCACATCAAGTGATACATATAGATAGGGTGAATAGCAGCTTTGAAACAAAGCAATCATTTACTTGCATGAAAATAATCAGTTAAGTTATTAATTGTTTTTGCTACTACTTGTGCTTTTTTGCTAACTTCACTTTCCCTGTATATACCCATATTGGTATGTGTTCTTGTGTCTTTGTGTTTTGTCTATAGGGTTGTTTTATTAGCTGCGTATTACATATTTCACAGTACACAAAAATCTATTAAGAAAACAATTATCATTTCATTATTCAACATATTAACATTACGAATATTATACCTTCATCTTGTACACTGCACACCATGTTATGTTTCTGTATCAGTAGCTTAGTATACTAGAAAGAACCCCATAATAGAATGCTATTTATATCAATGCATCGTTCAATGCACTAATTAGGGTATGATATTTATTGCAATGATCCTTGACACAACATTTCGCAACATTATAATAAGAATCCCTTGTACACATATTTCATGAAAATTACATACACATGTGATGTCATCAGTGATGTCATAATGACATTTGTGATGTCATCTTTGATGTCCTGGGTGTTAGTCTTAGCAGTGCACGGTGGTGGCGCGAGTTATGGTTGCTTAGCTTACCATAACTGGCGAATTTCAAGGGTTTTTTCGGTTTTACTTAGAACCATAACGTTCCTTTGACAAAGTTTTTTCACTGAATTTCATAGGTTTTTAGTAGCACAACTTAACCATAACGTCCCTTTAACAAAGTTTTTTCTATATATATATATATATATATATATATATATATATATATATATATATATATATATATATATATATATATATATATATATATATTCAGTTATGGTTAAGTTGTGCTACTAAAAACCTATGAAATTCAGTTAAAAAAAGGAATGTTATGGTTCCAAGTAAAACTGAAAAACCCCAGAAATTCGGCAGTTATGGTAAGCTAAGCAACCATAACTCGCACCAGCACCGTTCACTGCTACGACTAAAACCCAGGATATCTATATAGATATAGATAATGTTAATATTATAAATGTTTCCTAAAACTCCCTTAGCTTACATACATATAACATAGAAAATACTATACCCCCTGCCACACTATTAATTTTGATGCCTGCGGACCGTGCGAATGTCCGCGAACGGATGCGATCACCATCAAGACTGCAAAATCTCAGGAGGTAATGTACATTATTGTATTATACAATAATAACAACAAACATATTAAAAAATACCACATAAATACATTACATTCAATAATAAATAAAAAGTGCAAACTGTATATGTAACACACCAACTTTCCAATTACATAATGCAATATACCTCACACAAATATACCTCAGCACCCAGGTTCAGGGACCTGCAGTATCAGCTGCTGTACCCACCATCCAGGGTCAGGGTGCTGCAGTGGCAGCTTCTGGCCCAGCTTCAGTGGGTGATGGCATGGCCCAGGCCACTAGTGGTTGTAAGGATATTTGGCGTGTTACAGCACAGAGTACAGCACTACTGCACAGGTAGCAATTTTTTTTTTTTATGCAGCACCAAATGCCTATGGTGCATTGCTATATGTGTTACCAGATTAACAAGGAAAGACAGGCTATTCAGTCAAAAACGATTTTAACATATAAGATGCAAATCTATTTTTACAGTTAAAAGCACACGTGCACATTCAAAAATGCACACTATTTTTCACCTGAAATGCCTATGGTGCAAGAGACACATTTGAAAATTAATAACTAACATTACTCATAAATAACCTGACTAATAAAAATTGAATTTAACATAACCCACTAATAAAAATGTGTCTCCACTGCAGAAATAGGCCTACTCTGAAAGTGAACTTTTAAACGCACATTCATTTTTTTGTTTTCTCTGCTGCTCTGTCCACATAACTACAGGAAGCAAAAGGGCTCGAAAGAACAGGAAATCAGTTGGTTACAAAGTATTACTATAAAAATGAGCCATTGTGTAGAGAGGGAGGAGATGGCATGATTGATTCTGATTGGAGCAGCGTCGTAGCAAGTATCATGCTAGAGGCAGTGATTAGGGTTTTGCTGGGTGGAGTTTGAAGAGAGAGGGAGGACAGTGGAGATTTGGAGAGCTGGGAGAAGGACCTGTTTTTTCCTGGTTGGAGCATGTCTGCTGAAAAAGCTGAGAGTTCCAAGCAATGACCCCGGTTTGAAAACGAAAGGCGCTCGTTTCACTGGGGTTAATCTTCAAGGGAGCCACATTCAGAAAGAGAACAGCTGAAGAAAACTCGGGCTGAACAGATAAGGTAATTACATAAGTGTGGGAGCTAAGTGTGTACGAGAATATTCAGTCAGTGTAGGAAAGGAGATTCCTGTGCCTTAATCACATGTTAATGTTGCAAATCGAGTTCTTTTCTCCGCCACTCTCTTTTCAGTGTATCACAGACAATGCTGTTACTGTGCTATTTTATTTATTTCTGTAAAGAGTGAGATCGTGTTTAAATGCAACTTTTATAATACAGAAAAATATTTGAAAGCAGACGGGTGGTGTGTTTTATATTTACCAATACAGTGCTGATGATGAGGGGAGATTTTTAAACAGTGCAATTGTCATTTTAAGACAGATGTGTGCATGATCATATTCAGTATGAACAGTTGAGAGTGATTGTTTGTAGCATAGCTCGTTGGAGGTACATGAGCCAACGGGAAGAGGGACTCTCTGGACATAGTTCCCTACCGTATATAAGGTAGTGGAAATTACCACAAAATTACCACATATAACTCTCTGTCGTAAATAAGTCAGAGAGATCGCCCATGGTGGCACACTAACACTAACACTGAAAATGTGGTATTCCTGAAATGTAGGTCTGAGGTCTCTCTAGTGATTACACAAAAATCTAAGCAAAGATAAGGGATTCTGGACATTGGGGCCACAAATAAAACAAGGGAATTATGCTCACCAAAATACCACCAACCACGCATACCAACCACGCATACCAAATATGCATGTCTGGGTGCTGAAATAATGCATGTCCACTGTATTATTGTTGCACATGGCCCAATCTGAATACAAGGAGTGATTATTGCTAAGTTATTTTTCGGCGGTAATAAAATACCGTCAGGCCCCAAATCTCCACAAAATACCCTACATATTTATGGTGCGTTGGCCGGGAAAGTGATCATAGAGTACCTACTGGGCGTGGCAAGCGTGTCTCACACTGCCATTTGCACATTAAAGGGAACCCATTTTAAAATAGCAGTGTGCCACTAAAAACGAATTTCAGAATGTCAGAAAGGGAAACCACATTCTCAGATCTAGTGCAATATTTAGAGGCAAAGTTGTTTGCACATGGGAATTGGTCGTCGAATAGCACGTTAGAATGGAGTAACCGCATTCAGGGTGAGGTGCAGAAAGAAAAACTAGACAATATTTTCGCAGAAGGCAGCATAATTCAGGTCTGCCTTACAAGATTATTGAATGCAGCCGATAAAAGTGCAGAGAAAGACTGTTTAATACGGCTATGCGGCAATATATGGTTTATTTTAAACAAGTCCCTGCGAATGCAAGAGAATGATACTCAGCTAATTAACAGGTTAAAGACTGAATTAGATGGGGCAAGTAAAAATCAGGAAATGTTGAGAGCAGAATTGGATGTATGCCAAAAAGACATGCAATTAAAATGCAGAGACTTTGATACTCAGTTATCCAAAAGCAAGAAACAATTTGAAGATAGTGAGCAAGAATTGGCACACTTAAAAGCATTAGTGGATCACATTAGACAGGATAAAGATGAGGTTGTTTCAGAGATGCAGATTTTACAAAAAGAACATTGTGAAAAAGAAGGTGATCTCCAGAGCGCAGAACAAGAAATGATTAAAATGATTCAAGAAAGAGACAAGAGAAATAAAGAGTTCAATGAATGCCAATGCACATGTGCGACATGCAGGAGGTGATTAATAAGATGAATGGTGAAAACAACTATTTGCAAGATGAAGCCAACAGGCTCCTTAAAAAGTGTAAAGACTTAGAACAGCAAATGTGCATTCCCAGGTCCCAAGAGAGGCGGCAGGGTACCACATTCAATGGAGTGGAGGTGAATTCTAGCTCTGCCCAAAGAGCTAGTGCTCCAGTGACTGGGCCGGTGACTGAACTTGGTTGCCGCGCCCTTGGGGGATTTGATACTCCCATTGGGGGCAGCCACCAATCTCATACACCTGAAAACAGGATTGAATCACAAAATAGTGCAATTCCATGCATTACAACAAGTAGCCCCATAAAAATAATGAAATCCATTAAAGCCCTGATCAAACCATTTAAAAAGGGAGGTGAATGCTGCATTGAGGATCACTTAGAAGCGGTGCATGACATTTTTAAAGCACTCCAGATACCTAAGGAACAGTACAGACAATATTTTCATTTAACTTTAGATGCCCCGATGGCCAGCATCATAAGGGGATTAAATGAACAGCAGAATATGACATGGTTGGAGTTTGAAAAAGAAATTAGGCGTCATTTTTCTCCTTTACAGTCATTGCAGGAGGCAAAGAAAGTCGCCCTCACAATTACTGCTGGACCTAATACATCCCCTCGCCAATTTTTACAAGACTTCAAAAGAGCATTTTCTCGCTTTGATGTATCTTTTGACTCAAATTCCAATGAGTTTAAAACTTCATACTTCTATGGGCTACAGAAAGACATATCCCAATTGGTCCGTGAATTTGACCGTGACAAGTCCCTTGAATGGATTGTACATCAAAGCACAAAACTATATGAGGTACTCTATTGTCAGGTTAGAGAAAGTGATAAAATGAAAGATACTAGACCTAAATCTAAAAAACCCTCAGCCACAGTAATGGAAATCAAAACAGCCAAAATGTCCCTTGAGTCTGCTCAAAGCCAAGGTAAAAATAATGTGACACCTGAACAAAGGGGTAATCAACAAGGATCGCCATTTCCTGTACCAATGTTCCAATCACATGATCCTAGTAATAGAGAGAGCTACATCAGCCCTAGGTATTTAGGGGACAGACCCCGGGTAGGATACCGGCCTGATATGGCAGGTATGAGCAATAACCAGAGACAAAATCAAGATCAAAGAAATGATGGTCCCTACCAGTCATTGGGGACACAGAGCAGATTTGATCCCAACACCATGATATATGGTAATCAGGATAGGCCCCGATATGTGGTTCGATTTACTGATAATGGAAATCAACCTAGGGGCCAGTACCCACAATCTGAGAGACAGGACATGAGGCAAAACGTGAACTACAATACACGTCAATACAATGATTCCCCACCAGGGGATTATAATCAAAGGATGGGTGCAACCCGCTCCCCTCCACAAATGAATCAAGACTTCAGAAACCATCCCAACCGACATCAATCACCTGAGAGGTATCAGAATAGATCCAATCAGGGGGAAAACAACCAATATCGACCTAGGCCACAGAAAGAGGATCCCAGAGAGATGGAAAGGTTCCAATGCCTTGAGGCCCAAGTGAAAATGTTAGCTGAGCAAATAGGAAAGCTCTGTACAGCGCAAAAACAACCTTCCAAAGAGGGGGCTGATGGCCATAGCATTGACCGGGGGGCTTCCGAAAAGTGACTAAGTACTCATGATAACTGCAGTGCCAAAATGACAGATTGCTCTGATATAATTTTGCATAACGACTCTGAGATGCCTAATGGATTAAATGTGAAAGTGCCAGTAAATGAACTTGTGACAGAAAGTGCAAATGCTTCTAAAAAAGAGGTACGGTTTAACCTGGAGCTAAATAAAACAGTAAAGATTTGCACAAATGAAAAAGAAACATTAGGAATTTCAAAAGAACAAAGGGACAGATTTAAGAAAAATGACTCATGCATGGGGAATACCAGTGAACAGGGAGTAAGTGGGGATGCTATAGCTCCTTCCCTGGGCAAGCAAAACAATGACCAAACACAGACAGAAAAAGGAAATACTCAAAAGGAGGGTACAAGTCAATCACCTGAAGAATTCTTTGAGCCACATATTTTTGAAGAGGCTGAAAGGGCTGGTATCACACTAAATGATCACAAATGCACAGAATTAAAAAATGACAAATTGCTGAATGATGTTGTTACACATGTTCAGTTGGAGGATTGTAATGTGGTCTCTGATGTTACCCAGATGGATGGGCGAACAGTGGCCACACTCCAAAAAACCTCTGATCATGGAGAAATGAATAAAATCTCTCGCGCAGAAATGGGTAAAAAGGAGGGAAAAATGTCTTTCCATTTACCAATGTGTTTAGCCAAAAGTGAAAAAGACCTGAGAAAGGTGAGCCCTGAAATCAGTAAGAATTCACATTTCTTATGTGTATTAGAGGAAGGTGAGGACAGATATTATGCACCCATCACTGTAGAAGAAAAATGCCACACCTTTGCTATGATTGACACTGGCGCACAGGCCACAATTATGTCCAAGGAGCTGGTAAAGAGTATCAATGAAGGGAGACCCCCACAGAGTCAGATCACAGTGAAGGAAAATCAAGGCCCAGTGCATAACTTTAATGGGGAGGAGGTGCCCATCATAGGTGTAACTGAGGTTGACATAAAAATAGGAAAGCACAGAATGAAACAAGAGGTATTGATCACATCTATTTGTGAAATTCAATTTCTGATGGGGACAGATTGTCTGAAAAGATTGTCTCCTCTAATAGATGGGGTGAATGGAGTGCTGTGGTCCTTAACCAAAAAAACATTGAGGCCTAAGAAACTAAAATCACAAAACAGCAATATAAATGAAGGTCACACCGTTGCCAAAAAAATTATGCTGTGGAGGTATATCTCCAGAATAGCTGCATACCTAGTGTCACTGTTATATTAATGTGTCAAGACAAAATGCAGAGCGACAATGAAAAACTACCTGTACAAATATACTTGGACCCAAGGAAAAATTGGCAGACTGCCATAGATGAGCACACATTACGTTTTTATTTAAAAGAGAAAACATGCAAACAGAATATTGCTCCTAAAACAGATTCAGAAAAACACATTACCACTCTGGCAGAAATACACATGGAAGATGAGCAACCATGGGTTCATGTTGGTATAAATGACTATTTTAAAACAATAAAAGCCACTTTAACGCTTGAACATGAAAGGAGTTTCATTAATGAGAAATTGTTGCAAAAAATAATGGAAAGGGAAGAAATCCCGAGATTTAGGATTAAAAACCAATATGTTTCTGGCTTGGACAGTCCAGACTTTGAAAACCGAATTGCAGGCAGATGCATGCCTAAAATTAGCATTGGGCAGAAAACAATTTACCATAATGTATGGAGAGTGAGTGGAGCACAAAATGAATTTTACATGGGAAATGACATCATGCACAGAATGTGTATGGTGTTAGATTTCCTTAATCAAAAAAATATGGTCACGCCTAGGTGGTCCGGCACCTGAATTTGAAGACAAAAGAAGGGCTTATCATTGTGCACAACTGGTTCCTTATGCAATCGAATTACAAATGAGGAAAGATACTATTATTCCTGCATTTACAAAACAGTTTGCAATAACACTGAAATGCAAAAATGGACAGCAGATGAAAGGCTCTGATGCATTTGTATGCCTGAATGAATCCATAAAACAGCAAGGCCTGGATTATGAATACATTCCATTGGTAGATATTGGTGAAGGATCTGTAAAAATTATGGTAAATAATGAAGGTTGTCAGGATATTCATTTAGAGGAAAACTCCCCATTAGGAATGGCCATACAAAAATCACATTATACGGCAGATTTAAATAACATGGTGATTGGAAATATTCCTGAAAAGTATGTAGATGCCAAGGGTGAGTTACCAGAACACCTGGACTCTCAGCCCAAAGAAATATTTAAAATTCATTCTGTGTATCCTTATGATTCAAATGAGACAGTGTGCTGCCATCAAGAGGATTGCATAATATTGAATTTAAATGAAAATGAAACAGAAAATCAGCCCATTGAAGCTGATATGCCAAAATATTTAAAAGTGGCAGCTTTACAAAAAGACACAGCCACACAGTTAGAGGAAAGCGCCGAGATTCCCTTACCAGATTTTCCAGAATTTTCCAAAATGGTAGAAGAGCAGATCTCCTTAGCGGATGCATGTGAAAGCAATGAAGAGAGGGACAATCTGAGGGAGATATTTATGGAGTTTAAGGATGTATTTGCAAAAGATGCTTATGATTGTGGTTTAACTGATTTACATGTGGCCACACTACCAGAAGGGTGTAGCAGAAATCCAGTGTTTGTTCGCCAGTATAGACTACCGCTGGCATGTTTAGAATCATTGGCAGAGATTATTAAAAATTTGGAATCGCGGGGAATCATCAGGCCCATTCATAGCACATCCAATACACCTATTTTAGGTGTGTTAAAGCCAAATGGTCAATGGCGGCTGTGTGCAGACTTGAGAGAGTTAAATAAAAGAGTACCAGTATCTAGATGGCCACTGCCATTCATTGATCAGGGCCTAGCTCAGGTACATGGTTCAAATGTATTTACCACATTAGATCTCACCTCTGGATATTGGTGCGTGCCATTGGCAGAGGAGATACATTTATTTTCCTTTACATTTGACAGGACTCAATATGCCTGGCTTAGAGCTCTGTTCGGGTACATCAATAGTGGGAGTGAATTTGGCATATTTTTGAGAAAGGCCATGCCGGATGCAGCGGAAAGAGGAACAATAGTTTATGTGGACGATGTTCTGATAAAAAATGAAAGCCTGAAAAGCCATTTTGATGAAATAAGACGTGTACTTGGCCAATTGCAGAAAGCAGGCGCCAAAGTATCTTTGCAAAAGGCACAATGGTGCAAGAAAAAAGTGAACTTTCTAGGGCATGAAGTGACTGAACATGGGCTAAATCCACAAAAGAAGAAAATAGAGGCCATACAAAGATTAAAAGATCCTAAAAATGTGAAAGGAGTAAAAAGTTTATTAGGGATGACAGGCTATAACAGAAAGTTCATTGAAAATTATGCAGAAATCACTCAACCATTGACTAAACTGCTTAAACTGAATACTCCCTGGAAATGGGAAAAAGGGCAGTCTGATGCAGTGGCTAAATTAAAGGAATGTCTTGTAAAGGCACCATGTTTAGCATACCCCATAAAGGACAGGGATTTCTTTATAGAAATAGGTTTTTCTGAACATTGTATGTCAGCAGTGTTATCACAAAAACACGATTTGAATCACAAAACCATTGCATATGCAAGTAAGGCATTTTCCCAAGTTGAAATGAAATTTAATGAATGTGAAAAGGCCCTATTAACCACTGTGTGGGCGCTACAACATTTCCGCCCCATTGTTCAGGGAGAAAAGGTAATTATTGAAACAAATCATCAACCTTTGCAATTTTTAGAGAGTAAAAGAATTAGATCAGGTAATCTAGCGCAATCCAGAATCACTTCATGGATGCTGGCATTACAAGGTTTTCCCGTAGAAGTGAGATATGGACAAAATAAAAAGAACCCAATTGCTCAAGGGTTAGCTGACTTACATGACTGTGCAGCTGAACAAATACCAAATGAAATGGAAGTAGAAACTAGTTTGCAGGAATTTGAACAATCACCACACAAAGCTTTTGATGAAAAAACATGCAAGGATTTGCCAACTGTATATGTGGATGGTTGTGCTTTTCACATTGAAAATGACAGTAATAAACAGTTAGTGGCAGGAATAGGAAATGTCTGGTTGAAATGTGAAGGTGTCCCCAGTATAGGGATGAGGATTGGAGATAGGAGCAGTCAGATGGCGGAGTTGGCAGCCATGTATAAAGCAATTGCTACTGCAGTTGATAAAAAGTTCAGTGAAATTGTCCTGGTGACTGATTCTGACTATGCACGGAATAGCTTTGTGGAGTATTTGCCTGGTTGGAAAGCAAGAGGCATGGTTACATACAACAAAAAGCCACTTAAGCATGGAAAAATGATACAAGCCATAGACAAATTGGCGTCAGAGAATAAGTTAACAATATACTGGAGAAAAATTTGTGAGAATTTAAAAACACCAGGAGAGGATAAGGAGGGAAATGATAAGGCAGGCCACCTGGCTAAGATTGGGGCTGTGATGGGAGAATTGCTACCTATTGATTATTTAATGGGTGAAATACAAATTGATGCAGTCACACGTTCTAAAGCACCAAAGGAGGTAGATCAACCGGTGGTGCAGTGGAGTCATGACACGCCAGACCAAGATTTGATTGAGGCACAAAAGAATGATCAAATTTTGGGAATCTATTATAATCATTTGATAGATCCCGAACAAAATCCTTTAACAGAAAATGATTGTATGGGAAAAGAAGAGTTGAGGGTGCTATTAAAGAACAAAACACGAATTAGATTACAGGATGGACTCATGATTAGAGAGTCCATAACAGGACAAATACAGTGGGTAGTACCCCTTTCATTCAGAGGACTAATGCCACACCATGCACATGATGCCATAACTGCAGGCCATAGAGGTTCACAAAAAACATTAGAAATACTAAAAGATTATGCTTACTGGCCACATATGTCCCAAAATGTGGAATTATATACTAGAGGATGTCTAGTATGCGCCCAATTTAAACCTGCTTCACCAATGCATAGAGCACCATTGATGAAAAGAGGCCTAACTCTCCCATGGTCAGATTTGCAAATAGACTATGTAGGTCCTTTAAAAAGGTCGAGCAGGGGACACCGTTATATTTTGAGTGTGGTATGTTTGATGTCGAAGTGGATTGAACGCATTCCTGCACCAGATTGTAGTGCGCAAACAGCAGCCACATTGCTGGTGAACCATGTGTTCTCAAGGTTTGGGTTGCCACAAAGAATTGAGTCAGACAGAGGAAGTCATTTCACAAGTACTCTAATGAGTAAGGTATGGCAAATACTAGGTGTGAAAAGGAAACTACATATCGCATATCGGGCGGCGTCTTCAGGTACAGTTGAAAGAAGCAATAGGTCTGTTGTGGATATTTTAAAGAAATTTGTGGCAGAAGCAGGTTCCAGCTGGGATTTACGTTTACCGTTGGTTTTGATGGCAATCAGGTCAACTCCTGCCAAAGCAACAGGTGTTAGCCCCCATGAGGTCTTGACAGGTAGGAAAATGGTGTTACCACAACACCTACTATATAGAACACAGGAGCAGACACTTGTGAGTGCATCCACAGTTCATTAATATATTGATGAACTGAGGAGGCATTTGCAACATGCATTTGCTTTTGTGCAGAGAAATCTGGAAAGACCTGCTGACAGTGCAAAATCTTATTATGACAAAAAGACATCAGTAAAGGAATACAGTGTAGGGGATCAGGTGTACAAGGTTCATTTTGGAAAAAGTAAACAGAAAAATTCTAAATTTCTAGCTGCCTGGCAGGGGCCATTTCGAATTATAGATAAGGTCTCTCCTGTAGTTTATAAAATTTTGAAAAATGAAGGTGAAACGGCAATAGAGCAGTTTGTCCATGTAAATCAAATCAAACCATGCCATCCCAGACATGAGATCAGGCAGCTTGAGCATGTAGAAACAGATAAAGTCCCTTGAACACAAAAAGAGAAAATAAATGGGTGCAATCAGGAGGCAGTGACAAAGAAGTTAAAAAGTTGATTGTTATAATGGCACATAAACACTGTAATATATGTAAAAATATATAATATAAAATAAATAAATAAATAAATATATAATGGAAGCTCATGGTTGGTGTGCGGAGAGAAAATGTATTAAATATTGAATGCTGTTTATATGTGCTTGTTTTCTTTTAACTTGTGTTTAATTTCAGAAAAAAAACGAAATATTTTTACCAAGCATGTTTTATTTTTGGCAAAAGGGTGAAGTTAGTATTGTGCTATGTACTTAATTTGTTTATTTTCTATTTGATTTAGAAAATTAACATTATTTGGTCGGAGGTTCCGGGATCAGAGGCCACGGGAGACGATGGAGTCATGGAGTCCCCTGGATGAAGACCAAAAGATGCCTGCCTCCAGGTGGAGGTGAAGACAAGATAACCAGAATGCTAAAAAAAGAGGACTCCTATGAATCTAAGATTGCCAAGATGAAAGTGTACTCAAATGAACCAAATAACATCGCTGGTCGGGACATAGAGGCAGACAAGAGTCCTGACATATGGAGTTCCACGTATTTATTATTTTAATTATTTATTTTAATTTGTTATATTGATTATTTGTTTTGGTTAGTTGTTTTATTTCATTGTTTTTAATTGACTTGTAAAATCTAAACTTAGAGTAATGCCACTTCCACTGAAAAGGCAAATGTAGAACATTTTGTAAACTAATGAACCCAGATGAATACTGTGTTGATTGCAACTTTTTCATTGATGCACATGAATATTCATTTTGTTGGATTGCTATATTGTGAAAAGAAGAAAAAGAACAAATTGTTTTTAGGAATTGGCTTGGATCGTAGCCAAATTCTAAAAACAAAAGGAGGGTATGTAAGGATATTTGGCGTGTTACAGCACAGAGTACAGCACTACTGCACAGGTAGCAATTTTTTTTTTTGATGCAGCACCAAATGCCTATGGTGCATTGCTATATGTGTTACCAGATTAACAAGGAAAGACAGGCTATTCAGTCAAAAACGATTTTAAAATATAAGATGCAAATCTATTTTTACAGTTAAAAGCACACGTGCACATTCAAAAATGCACACTATTTTTCACCTGAAATGCCTATGGTGCAAGAGACACATTTGAAAATTAATAACTAACATTACTCATAAATAACCTGACTAATAAAAATTGAATTTAACATAACCCACTAATAAAAATGTGTCTCCACTGCAGAAATAGGCCTATTCTGAAAGTGAACTTTTAAACGCACATTCATTTTTTTTGTTTTCTCTGCTGCTCTGTCCACATAACTACAGGAAGCAAAAGGGCTCGAAAGAACAGGAAATCAGTTGGTTACAAAGTATTACTATAAAAATGAGCCATTGTGTAGAGAGGGAGGAGATGGCATGATTGATTCTGATTGGAGCAGCGTCGTAGCAAGTATCATGCTAGAGGCAGTGATTAGGGTTTTGCTGGGTGGAGTTTGAAGAGAGAGGGAGGACAGTGGAGATTTGGAGAGCTGGGAGAAGGACCTGTTTTTTCCTGGTTGAAGCATTTCTGCTGAAAAAGCTGAGAGTTCCAGGCAATGACCCCGGTTTGAAAACGAAAGGCGCTCGTTTCACTGGGGTTAATCTTCAAGGGATCCACATTCAGAAAGAGAACAGCTGAAGAAAACTCGGGCTGAAAAGATAAGGTAATTACATAAGTGTGGGAGCTGAGTGTGTACGAGAATATTCAGTCAGTGTAGGAAAGGAGATTCCTGTGCCTTAATCACATGTTAATGTTGCAAATCGAGTTCTTTTCTCCGCCACTCTTTTTTCAGTGTATCACAGACAATGCTGTTACTGTGCTATTTTATTTATTTCTGTAAAGAGTGAGATCGTGTTTAAATCCAACTTTTATAATACAGAAAAATATTTGAAAGCAGACGGGTGGTGTGTTTTATATTTACCAATACAGTGCTGATGATGAGGGGAGATTTTTAAACAGTGCAATTGTCATTTTAAGACAGATGTGTGCATGATCATATTCAGTATGGACAGTTGAGAGTGATTGTTTGTAGCATAGCTCGTTGGAGGTACATGAGCTAACTGGAAGAGGGACTCTCTGGACATAGTTCCCTACCGTATATAAGGTAGTAGAAATTACCACAAAATTACCACATATAACTCTCTGTCGTAAATATGTCAGTGAGATCGCCCATGGTGGCACACTAACACTAACACTGAAAATGTGGTATTCCTGAAATGTAGGTCTGAGGTCTCTCTAGTGATTACACGAAAAATCTAAACAAAGATAAGGGATTCTGGACATTGGGGCCACAAATAAAACAAGGGAATTATGCTCACCAAAATACCACCAACCACGCATACCAACCACGCATACCAAATATGCATGTCTGGGTGCTGAAATAATGCATGTCCACTGTATTATTGTTGCACATGGCCCAATCTGAATACAAGGAGTGATTATTGCTAAGTTATTTTTCGGCGGTAATAAAATACCGTCAGGCCCTAAATCTCCACAAAATACCCAACATACTGCAAAATCTCAGGAGGTAATGTACATTATTGTATCATACAATAATAACAACAAACATATTAAAAAACACCACATAAATACATTACATTCAATAATAAATAAAAAGTGCAAACTGTATATGTAACACACCAACTTTCCAATTACATAATGCAATGTACCTCACACAAATATACCTCAGCACCCAGGTTCAGGGACCTGCAGTATCAGCTGCTGTACCCACCATCCAGGGTCAGGGTGCTGCAGTGGCAGCTTCTGGCCCAGCTTCAGTGGGTGATGGCATGGCCCAGGCCACTAGTGGTCCAGCATCTTGTGTCCTGAGTGGTCCCAGCCACACAGGTGCTGCACGGCCTGCCAAGAAGGCAAAGTGTGCACAACAAGAAGAGGCTCAACCCCAATGCACTGCAGAGGACACCGCCACATTGAGGAAGAGGAGCTTCAATGATGAAGAACTCCAGGTCCTTGTGGACTACGTGCGTGAACATCACCATGGCATGTGCATGCAGCCAGGGGGCACTCAGATGCCTGGTCAGCGTATGTTGCACTTGCTGCGAGTCACGGATGCCATCAACACCTTAGGTAATGAGAGGCGCACCGCTGCTCACGTCATGAAGTGGTAGAATGACCTCCACCGTTGCACCAAACAAAAGCTGGGTGTCAACCTCTCTGCTCTGACAACTGGAGGGTCGTCACCACAGGAGCAGGACCTCACACCACATGAAGATGCCATGAGCACATTAATTCATGTGGATCAGGTGCAAGGTGTGGGAGGCCTGCCAAATTACGAGGACTAATCCAGTGAGTGATCAACCGTGTGCATCCTGAATATGTGTATGTAGTTGAAACAAAAGAATATTAATGTGTTGCACTTGTGCCTGTATTTGAATGACTGCCCTGGGTGAACCATGTCATGACGTACTGACTTGTGCACAGTGTACTCCAGAGTGGATACAACCCATGTGCTGTACATCCGTAGAACATGGCTTTGTGACAGTAGGAATCACCAACCGTCATACACAAAAAGACATTTTCTACATGCCCCCACAATGTGGCATCTGATTACTTGCATCTGTGATGTTAGTGACTCTGCTATGCTAGACAAGTGCTTGTGTCTGCAGCATGTGTAACACATCATACACTGCATGTTGTAGATAGTCCTTCCTAAGATGTACGTAGCTGGTTCCATGTAAACTGGTAGCGGGTGTGACAGTGTGCCATGAGTGACATTGCCTGTTTATACACTGTGCACATCCACGCTGAAGCTATGGCACAGACCCTGTTGTCAAATATTTGTCACGATTCATCCCAGTTAACCTCCCACACTCAACACACACTCCATGGGTCCATGGCCATGTCCCTCTTGTGTGTCATTGTCCCCTCTTCCTATCTCCCAGTGCATGTCATTACTCTCTCCACATCACACACCTGGGACTCCACACTCCGGCCATGTGCACATAGGGTGCGCTCCCTGCGTCAGTGGGACACTTGCGTTTAATGTAATGGTAGGGACTTGTCTGTGATTATGTGTGCATGTGTTCACATGTACTGTAATGGCATGTTGTATAGACACATGATGAGTCACATTTTGCATGTTTTAGTCAAATGTTTGCTGTGCCATGGGACTGAATGTGCTTCCAGATATCTATTGGCATGTCTGTTGGCAATGTGTCCAATGTCTACATGGTCAAGGAAATGGGATGTGGTTGCAAGTCTACATATGCCATGATCTGACACATTTTTGTTCCTAGTGTGTGTATGCAATTCATGTCATGGTAACATGCATGGCAATGTTTTGCAGGACTTCATTGTGATACAAATGTATATTGTTGATGCAATTAACATGATTATTCATGTCTTTGTATGTCCTTGTGCCAGTGATGATGCACTAGATGCAGGGGAGGCGGTAGAGGAGGAATGGAAGTCTGAGCCGGAACAGACCACCAGTGTAGGACATGGTGTGGCAGCCCATGAAAATCCACTGGTGCTACAGTCTATCCGGAGAATGGCTCAATATGACACTAACACTGATGAAACCAGTAGCTCTGGTGCTGAACGGAATATCCATTCCTCTATACTAAAATAAATAACAAGATAAATAAAAGAATGGCCAACTGGTGGAAAGTGCAGGGTGAGTGTAGACATAAGTGCTGGTGGGGGATTGTAGGGATACAGAAAAACAGTCCCTAGGTGCAGGGGTTGCCAGGGAGGCAGTGCAGGCGTGCAACTGGCAGGGCTAGGGTCCAAGATCAGATGGGTGGGCAGGTAACCCTGCATTATCAGTGTCAGCAGGACCTCAGCAGGGGAGAGGGGAGAGAAAGCAGAAGCAAAGAGGAGGGTTTTAAGGTGCTTCCAGTACTGATGATGGTTCTCCTCAAGTTTCAGGGAGGCAGGGAGGCTGTTCCAGAGGGTGGCCCCAGCTGAAGACAGAGATCTACCACCAACTCGTTGCTTGGAGAAGCGGCTGACAGAGTTGGAGGCAGATGAGCAGAGAGCTTGAGAGGGAAGATATTTAGTAAGGGAGAGTTGAATGTATTGAGGCACCAGGCCCCAGAAGGCCTTGTGGATGATGCAGAGGGTTGTGAACTTGCAGAGATTTCAGTCCTGGAGAGATACAATCCCTGGGCTTGAGGTCAAGGACAAGTCTTGCAGTCCTGTTCTGGATGGGTTGCAGAGGACATAGAGTAGAAGCAGGAAGATTTAGAAAGAGGCTGTTGCAATGGTCCAGCCCAGAGAGAACCAGAGCTCTGGAGACAGTGAGTTATGGGGGAAGGAGAGGAAGGGAACAATACCTCTGAGGAGGTGCAGCTGGTAGTGCGACTTCTTAGAGACATCAGAGATGTGAGGAGAGAAAGAGAGTGTGGAGTCAAAGATGACCCCCAGGTTTTTAGCCTTGCAGGTGGGAACAGGAAGAGGGCCAAGAGATGCCGGCCAGAGAGCTACAGGATAGGAGGGAGTGGGTGTGCTGATGAGCAGAATCTCAGTCTTACTGGCATTAAGGCAGAGGTCATTGGAGGCACACCACTCCTGGATAGCAGACAGTCAGAGATGAGGGACGGAGAAGAGGTGGCCGAAGGTAGCCTGAAGATGAGCTGAGTGTCATCCACATAGCACTGAAAGTTGGGGCAGAGAGCGGCAATGCAGTGGACAAGGAGTGTCAGTTATTGGTTGAACAGCCAGGGAGAGAGATTAGACCCCTGGAGGACACCACAGGTAGAGAAAAAGATACCAGAGAGGAAGGGCCCAAGTTGGACCTGGGATGGTTGGTCAGAAAGGAAGGAAGTCAGCTACACCAGGGCCTGACCAGTGATACCTAGTTTATCACAGAGACAATTAAGCAGGATGGCATGGTTGACAGTGTCAAAAGTAGAAGAGAAATCAAGCAAGATGAGGACACAAGGGTGTTAGAGTCAAGGTTGGAGAGTAGGTCTTCACGGATGTTCAGGAGAGCAGTTTCCGTGCTTCTGGCAGCTCTGAAGCCAGACTGATGGTCGTGAAGGCAACCAACAGATTGCGTGTGGAGATTCAGCTGAGAGATGCCCAGTTTCTCCAGGAGCTTGCCCAGGAATGGAGTGATGGAGATTGGGCGATAGTTAGGAGGCGGAGGGATCGGCAGAGTGTCTCTTGAGAAGAGGGTGCACAAGGGAGTGCTTCAGGAGGGATGGGAAGACTCCAGTGGTGAAGGAGTGGTTGCAGAAGTCAGCGAGGGCAGGAGCCAGGGTGTCAATTTGGTCCTTGATGGTTTTGGAGGAACAGGGGT
The DNA here is from genome assembly GCF_040938575.1 of Ambystoma mexicanum. Lineage (NCBI taxonomy): Eukaryota > Metazoa > Chordata > Amphibia > Caudata > Ambystomatidae > Ambystoma > Ambystoma mexicanum. Next base: position 1,521,143,692 of record NC_090937.1, on the reverse strand, counting down.
GAACCTCTTCCGACGAGACTTTCATAGATCGGACTTGTCCAGAAATTTCGCCAGCTGAGAACAGGGGAAAGGCAGCGATGGAGGGAGGAGAGGTAGCTGCAGAAGGGCTGGAGGAAGAGCAGGGAGTATAGGGAGGAAGGGTAGAGGAGGAGAGTGAGGACAGAATGTTCTTAGTTTTAGAGAAGAAGTGAGAGGCCAGTGCCATGCAGAGGGCCTGGGAAGGGACAGGAGAGTTAGAGACTGCGGCAGGATTGGCCAGTTCCTTGCAGATTTTAAAGAGTTCAGCTGAGTTGTTAGATGCCGCCGAGATGCCGGTTTGGATATGAGCTCTCTTCTTAATAAGGACAGAGAGCCAGTATGCCCTTTGGATCAGGCAGCAGGCCAGTTTGTCAGAGGATGTACAAGCATGCATTTCCTCTCGTCCACCCTGCACTTGCGTTTTAGGGTGACGAGGTCTGAGTCGGACCAGGAGTTGCACTTGGCTTTGGGCTTCAGGCGGATCCTCATGGCAGGGGCAAGGATATCAAGAGTATCATATATAGCAGAGTGGAACATCAGCCAAAGGGGGTCAGGGGTTGAGAAAGGGGCAGCGAAAGCCTCAACTGATACACGCTTCATGGGTCGGATGACCGAGAAGGTGGGTGTAAGTGATGGAAGTGGCTTGGCCTGATGTTTAGAGAGGGTGAGCTGGCAGGAAAGGAGAAAGTGATCACTCCAGGAGAGAGGAGTGGTGAGATGGACAGAAAGGGGAAGGTCTGAGGAGATCAGAACATCCAGAGTGTGCCCTGTAGAGTGAGTCAGGCCAGAAGGGAGAATAGTGAGTGAGAGAGAGTTGCAGAGGTTGTGAAAAAGTACAGAGGGAGGACAGGAGGCATCCAGATAGATGTTGAAGTCTCCAAGAAGGAGGAGTTGAGTGGTCAAGGCCAGGAGTGAGGAGGAGAGGTCTACCTACTCAGAGAGGAAGGGGGAAATCGGTAGATAGATAGTAGCCACAGTAAGGGAATGGCTAGGGGACAGAGAGAGCCTGCAGACGAGGCATTCAAAGAGGAGTAGGCCTGCGTAGGAATGACAGACACAGGAAGCCACTCTGGGAAGATCAGGGCTACACCCCCCCGGAGCGGTTGGATCTGTGTGCGGAGGGGATCTTGTAGCGATCAGGGAGGAGCCTGTACAAGCTTGTGACAGCCGGCCATGAACCATGTCTCGTTGAGGCCGAGGACATCAAGGTCAAGTTCTTCCAGAAGGCTGCAGATGTTTGAGGAGTGTTTTACAGCTGAGCGAGAGTTAAGAGTGGCAATGTGGAGAAGGTTGCCATCCTTGAAGGACTTCTGGGTAGGGGTACAGATCAGTGGTACGCCCTGTGGAGGTGCGGTCCACATGCCTCTACCACAGGCTGGGCATTGAGGCCAGCAGCAGGAGCCGACGGGACGATCTGAGGCTTCTGCAGGCATCCTTGTGTGCAGAGGGTTGGGCCCACAGGGACACCTTGAGGCAAGAGTTGTTGGCCCGCAGAGCTTCAATGGAAGTGCTAGAGACAAGCTGCAATACCACAGTACCAACTGGAGATGCAGCAATTGAGGCATGACTATCTCGGAGGTAATACATGCATCCCGTGAGGTGTAGCATGAGGACCTCTGAGGCTTCATGTTTGAGATGCATTCATCTGCATCCCACTGGGTTGCTGCCACTGAGGACCAGGCCAGGGCAATATGTGGTCAAGCTCCCTTAACACTAACACCTAATTCTACACTGGAAGGTGGCCAAAGCAGAGGCAGGCCACCCAATCCAAGACACCCATGCAGTCCATTAGCACATGGACGGAATAGTGTTTTCAACATCCACCCATATGGGAGTTGACGTGCACCCTGCCCCTTCCCCCTCCTGGGTGCCCTCGCCACGGTCCAAGATGGGCATATTTATTCTTGGTTTTAATTTTATTTGTTTTTTACACCCCCCCTGGCCAGATGTTCACATATTGTTATGATGTTTATCCCTTTCCTGGTTGTGTTATTTGTTCATTTATGTCTTAATTGTCCTTGAGATGGATCATTAAATCCTCATGGATTACCCGTGTGCTGTGGTGTACGTACAGGCAGGCCTAGTGAAGTCAACTAGCATGTTTGCATGGTGGGGCACAGGATGGCATGTCCAGGTCATTATAGGATTGTAGTTCCATTGCACGTGTGTGCTGTATCAATGGTAATGCACAATGGGTGTTTTAGTATGTTCTCCCATGTTGTTCCTGTAATCTGTGATCTGGCTGTGACTGCTGGCCCCGGCGGAGACACCCTGCACCATTTGAAGTCCATGCTCCCCATGCTCTCCACCAGACACTGTCTTTCTTGTACAAAATTAGAAAACACACTTACTGGTGAAGGTCATGTGGGATTTACGCCATGCAGCCACAGTCATTGGGTAAGCTTTTGCACTGTCTTCCATGTTTAGCATGCATCATAGTTGGGCATGTTTGCTGCATGTGTCAGTTGCCTTATGTGTCCTGTGCATGCTCACATGGCGTTATCGTAATTAGATTGTTGCTCCTGTCACTGTGTAACCTACCTATGTAGGTACCTCTATCGGCGCACCAACAGTGCTGTTCAGCATGTCATTGTACATCTGAAAACCAGGCCATGAACTCCTTCATCTGTCATTTCCTTGTTATTCCCTCTCTGTGTCTCTCTCTCTCCCTCTATCTGGTGTGGTACACTGCACTCCTGTCCAAATCACTATCCATAACCATTTACCCTGTGTCACCCTGTGTTGCTCATGCACTCTGTGTTGTATGCATGTTTTCTTTATGTGATCAATTATGATAATATATGTGCATGTAGTTTGTGTTGTTACTCTGCATTGCATTCCATTTACGTAAAGCATTAGGTGTGCAAGGCAGGTGAGTTCCACGGACAGGTGAGTGCATGGCATTTGATGACACTTTGTTGGAGTTTGCATGGGAGTGGGGCACTCTGCGTGTTCACTCTGGGATTGATTTACCTTGTGCTCAATCACTATTGCTTGAAGGTGGCAATAATCACACAGGGGTGATTCCAATGATGGTTATGGTCACGTTCATCAGATGGATTGCTGGGGCCCCTGTTCACTCATTATCATAACTGGACTTTCTAACTGTGTGTCCGGCTTTCATGTTTGTTTGGGAGTGTGTATCATGGTCAACAGTTTGTGGGCTGTGGTAGGTGCAGATGTTTGGGCTGAGGTGTGTGTTATTCAACTTTTATTTTATCAGGTCTAATGAGTGACAAATCAGATCCCTATCAGGGTTTGTGAGATTAGGGATGTTTTTCACATTTGGTGGGTCAACATTCTGGTTCAACTTTTAGTGTGTGCTATAGAATTGTGAAGCCACGAACATGTTACTATCTCTGCTGGTATGTAGGCTAGGTGGTCTAACAGCACATCAGGTTTCATGTTGTTAGTGGGTTTTCTTCCTTTTCTCAGGCATGCAGCAACATGGTGTATGCAACTTCTAGTGTAACACTTCTGGGTTCATGGTGGTGCAGCATTGGAATAGATGCAGCATTACACCAGTGTTATGTGGTGACAATGAAGTCTGCATTGACCATGGTCTGGTGGTTAACTGTACTTAATATTATATAATTGTTTATAAATGTATTTGTTTGCTTGCTGTTGTTGGCTTATTGGTTCCAATGCCGCTTCATCAGAGTGCAGCGTAATTTGTGCCATCAAGCAGGGTTCTGGTGGATGAGCAAGAGTTGAGTGGCTGAATAATTGTCAAGACATCCCCGGTATATACTCCAAGACCTCCTTCACAGTACCTTTGATACAGCACATATGTCTTGCTAATAAACATGACTGACTGAACCAACTAGTGATAGGCTCTTCAAACACATTGGCGCCTCCTGACACTCACCATCATCATTATTCATTCTTCTCATTCACTCATGTCTCCCCTGAAGTAGTCAACCAAGTTGACAAGTACATGATGGTGTCATCTCTATTGGTGTACAGCTGCTCCTACAGAACCATCATTGGCAACATATCTCTTTCTAATGCTGTTGCTGATCTATGCATATTCTTCTTTACTGCTGTTTTGTTTCAATGCTCCATCGGCACTCACTTGTGCACACCATTGTTAATATGACATTCACTGCCTTCCTGACCACCAACATACTGGGGAATAGCTTTATACACCTTCCGGAAGAAACTGCTAACCAAGTTGGTCCACACACAAATGTACGTGCATTAGGGCATTCTTGCGGATGTATGTCAACACAAGTTTGGATTGAAACAGTCCGGAGCAAAAGACAATGGAGTCACATGATGAATGGTGGCATCCCTGCATTCATAATGGCCTGCTGTCCTCTGATGTCTCACATGATTTTCACACAGTGATGAATTCCATTCTCATTTTCATGCTCCATGAACGGACAGTTTGCTTGCTTATCTCATTCCAGAAAATCAATTCCATGGAAACCCCATACTGTGCCCTTTCTTCTACCTTAATTCAGCCACCACCTATGGCATCTTGCAGGAATCCTTTCCATTTCCATTCATCTTTGACATATACATTTTCCTGCTGCAACACATATTTGTTCCATTGCTGAAATGATTACTGTGCTATGAGGAGGCCAGACTACTCTTCAGCACTGTGCCTAGTGACACACTGGCCCCCTTATTCACCATGTCTGCCGCACAGCCATACTGGATTGGTTCCCTCGAAATGACCTTGGCTTGTGCGCCATTTATAAAATTGCATGTTCCAATTTGCTCCACTGCAGCCTACTTCGCCCACTGACTCTGTGCTTCCTACATGTGCTCACTCCCTGCACACTCATCCCAATGCAAGAATGTTGCATTAATCTTCAGCTACCCTCTTCCCTTACTGCCACATATTTATGTGATTGTCAAGGAGTCTGACTTGCAGGTCTTGAGGCACACAGTTAATTTACACTTCCACAACATCACGCATAGGTGCAATGTTACACATTCTGTGGTACTGTCCATGCTACACTACTGCAACATCCAAATCATGAGTGTTCCTTGTTCAACCCTGCAACACCTACAGCTTAGCCAGATTATGTATGCGTGACTTGTCAGTTGACTCAGGGCCACGGCCAACCTCTATCCTGCTATGTGAATGCTTGTGAGGCCCACAGACTCTGCAAGTATTACATTGTGATACTGTGATCTCATCCACAGGGATGTCTGGTTCCATGTACCGTCGTCTACGCTTCATGATGATATACTGCCCTTCTGTACTCCTGCGTTCTTCTGGCAACTACTCCCTGTGCATGAAGCACTTAGGTATTAGAAGGAATGGTGGTGGTACAATTTGCTCTGTGTGATGCCTCCTGTGTAGTATGTTAAGTTATCTTATTGGGATATATAGAGCGCGCACAAGCCAAAAGGCACCATGGCATTAAGGGAAACAAGAAAGTTAAGTATGAGCCAGTAAAGTGTGTTCTAGAATAGAAAGGTTTTCAATTTCCGTCGGAAGTAGGTACACTCTCCCTCTGAACATTGAGCAAGTACTCCTTAAGGTCAAATTGATCATGTAGCTCTTTCTCTTCTCCACTTCCATCTCCCACTGTATTAGTTTCTATTGATGCAGTAGCGTGCTTCATGTCCACATGCCTTAAGTGTCCTTGGTGCCCTGACCCACCACATGTTTCATGTGCGGTACTGTGTATATGGTGTACTTGCTCACGATCAGCATAGACATGTGACTAATCACTTCCATTAGTGTATTGTTTTCTTGACATTTCTGCACAAGATGTTCTCCATGCACTAATCCACACCCTGTGTAATTAATTTAGAACAAGACTGCAAGGATTATTCTGGATGTCAAGACCAGGGACCATACCTGTCTGCTACTGGGTAGCCGTGAAAGAAAGCGTCGAGTCATAGGAAGTATGCATAGTACAGAGGGATTTGTGGTGTCTGCATACTACCTATCTGCTGATAATCATACCTCAATGCTGTCACTCCAGAGCCATTTCATCATGTTACTCTGTCCTTCAGGTGAGCCAGCTTTTGAAGGAGATATTTGGTGGGGAATCTTTGTTGTCAGCATGGGCCAACCTCTGGGATACCCATCCTGCCACCCTCTGTTTGAGGCGTCAAATCTTTGAGCTCCATGAACTAGTCATGTGTTTCATCTTCTACTCTTCCTTCTCTCCCCCTCCTCCCTGCTAAGCGATCCCTCTGCTCGCTCACTCGCTCCATTCCTTTTGTCCTTGCTGCTTGATGACTGTCTGACTGATGACGCGAGAGAGTTCTATCACTTTACACTTACCTGAGCATCCGCTCACTGGATGCACTTGAAACATCCCTGAACTTGTTGCCACCCTCCGAATACCACGCCCCTCTAAAAATCTGTGCACTTGCTCCTTCTTATTGCAGCATACAGGTATGGTGTCTCTCTGTTCCACCCTATCCTCGCTCCCTGCATGGTGGCACATTCATGCACTTGATGAAACTGATGGTTCATCATCAAACATAATCACTATTGCCACCACTGTTGATTGTGTGACATGCATAGAGGTGGACATGAGTGACTATTATGGTTTCAGTCATTCTAGGGCTCTGTACAAATATTCTTTTTCACCCCTTGTTCCATGCATCTATGAGCTCTTTCAGAAACTTGCCTTGTGCATCAGACATTTTGGTAGATCCTTTTACATGACGTGCCATACTATGACACAGTATGATGTTAACTTTACATGACATAAGGGATGGGTTGAGTGACACAGAGGTGAGTTAATGTAAGGTTTGGCATGTTGGTAGTGGTGTTATTGTGTTACTTGTGGTGGTAAGAGAGGAATGTCTTTTAAGTTGCAAGGAATGCACACAATTTAGCATTTCCAGGGGCTCATTGTCCGGGTGGTTTTGTGGGCACTGTTCATTGGCCCGTCATTATTGAATGGCACATGAAATGCGGTATGACCGTGGCCACTCCACAGGGGATGGGGTTTAGGTGAAAAAAGTAGCCACGAGCTGGGTACAGGCAGCCTCACCACGTGCCCTTTGCCCAGCCATAATCAAGCGGCATGCCTGTGGATGTGGATGTGGGGGCATTATCATGTCCACCGGTATACCACACCGTGGTGCAACATTGTGCAGGACACATGCTGCCACAATGATCCTGCACACTAGTGGTGGTGCATATAGCAACTCACCACCAGAGTGGTCAAGGGTGCTGAAACATGACTTCAGCACTCCAAATGTGTGCTCCACTATGGCTGAGTTGCAATATGGGCTGTGCTGTATCTTACCTGGGCAGGTGTGGAGGGGGGGTTCCATATTGCGGTCATCATGTAGGTGCTCAGAGGGTAGGCACTATCCCCTGGAGAGGTGAGAATGTTTGACTTTGGTGTCTATTTGTCTGTGTCTGACATGCATGCATGTGCATGGCCATTTATACTCACCAATGGGCCATGTGTTGTCATGCCTCCCAGCATCCAGTGCCCAGTGTAGGGGAGACATTCTGAATATATAACTCTCCTGGGTGGACCCTGGATAGTTAGCATATACCGAAATAAGGATGCCCTTGGCATTGCATACAACCTGCGTGTTGATGGAGTGCCAATGTTTCCTACTACGATAAATGTGCTCTGTTGCCCTAGGTGGACGTAGAGCGACATGGGTGCAATCAATGGCACCAAGCACTTTGGGGAAATGTGGCACCCCATAAAAATCCTTGACCACGGCCTGCCTTTCTGCCGGTGTTCTGGCCATGTAGATGTGCCTGCAGCCTGAGGGGCACGCAGTCATAATTGCCAACACCTGGTGTAGACAGCCTGACTGCTTGGGCTGTGAAATGCCCCCAACTATGGCACCGGTCTGCTGAAATGGCCCAGTTCCCAAAATAATGCAGACCACTGAGCACCTTTTGCAAGGGGATCAGTGCTTGGAGCACAGGGTAGGTGATGCAAGGTCATCTTCCCACGCTGGTCATCAGGCATCCCAAAAAGGCTGGTCCTTCGTAGAAAAATCCGGGCCCTGGCAATCCTCCTCCTCCTGCGGTGTCCCACGATCACAGCAGCGAGAAATTGTACATTTATGTAGCTGTATACGTGCGTTTGTTCATCGTGCAGGATTTTTATGCATTTGTTTTTGTGCACGTTGACATTTACGCCAGCTATCGTGTGGCGTACTTGTTTCAGGCCCACATTTTTTCTTGTTGTTACCCATTCCACGTGTTCCGTCCCCTTTTTAGGTGACTGCGCAAACACGGGCATGCCTTCACTTGGAATCTCGTGCAAGGCGTTTGTGGTGTCACAGTTACGTGTTGGACCGGTGCAGATTGCTCGCATGTCCCTGGTAAACCTCGCGCATTGTGTTCCATGAATCGACAAATTGGCACTTGAACGAGATTTCACGTGCAAGGCCCCTATTTTCTGCGCAAATATTTCCATGAATTGGGCCCATAGTATCTTTACCCTTTTCATGGCGGCTAGTAAAACTTTATATGTATTCGTTTTTAGAAAGACGATTTGACACAAAAGATGTACTTTGTGTATAAACACTGCGTTTGTTTTTATAATGAAACAATTATTTCTGCAAGAAGTGTTTTGAATGGCATGGTAGTGCTTGATATCTCTGTTGTGTTTTAAAAACTAAACATGTTTGAAGTGATTGCATTGCGAACTGTTCATCTTTTTTGGGTCATTGGGCCTCATTAGGAGTTTGGAGGTAGCCATGCCATTCTTAGCGGCATGGCTACCCCCAAATCGTGTACGGGGTCCCAATAAAAGGGAATTACCGGGCCATTCCAACCTTCCAACCTTGGAGGGCCCAGTAATTCCCTTTCGCGAGACCTGGAACTGGTACGTCTCCATTCCCATTTCAGCTCCCATAGCGCTCAATGAGAATGTGGAGGATGCTAACAACGGGCCCGTTAATGACAGGCCCGTTGTCAGCATCCTGGACTTCTAGCGGGTCACGCTCTGCACGTCTGGTTTGGCCAGGTGTCAAGAGCGGGTCCTGTTGCAGACCTCGTAATGTGGCAGCCTGGAATGAACGGTGCCGTTCATTTCGCTGCCGCCAGCCTCATAATGAGGCCCATTGTCCATTTCATGTTGTCATTTTTATTGTTTTACATATTCCTTGCCCGGTTGGAAATTCCAACAGTTATGAATCCATCGCAACCGGGGAAGAAGGCAACTGAGATGAAAACGAATGCTGACAGCTGGCACTTCTTTAAAGTTAAAGAGTTTTGTTCTAGAAAATAGGCAGGTCAGTACTTTGAGCATTCTGCAACAAAACTACCTGTGTCAAAGCCTGGGAACATCTATTATGATTAATCATCTAGTATGAGTCCACTGGGATAATGTTGATAATGACTATCAGAAAGTGCATAAACATAATAAAAGAAAAATGCATATGTCCCATTCTTTGCATAGACAGACATCAGCACCACCTGCAGCGCATACATTCACCAGTGCACCAGAATTGCAAACTGCAAAGTAGGCCTCAACTTCAGCAGCGGTGTCAACTGCACAGTCTCCTGTTTTTCCTTCTCCCGAAATTTCAATGATGCAAGTCATGTGTAGACAATGTTTCGAATGGATAGTCAAGGGAGATGGCAAATTTGAGGAATGGCAGAAATTAATTACTGAATAGCATATTGTCATTCGTATTTTCTTTTTTTAAGTGGCACATTTTCCCCCACCTTTTTAAAAATAAAAATAAAAACAAACAAAATAAAAAATAAAGTATACGTTGCTTTTTATTTTAATTCCCTTAGTTATATGTTTCATTCTTATGTGTTTTCCTGCCCTTTTTCAACCCCCTCTTTAATTCCCCCATAACGGCCCTTTTAGGGGCCACCTTTTAAACTACAAAAATAGATAAAATTGAACACAGACTGCTACAATATATTACAATATCTATTGTAATTTATTTTATGCAGTATCAGTAATTAAAATATCCCAATTGTTTGTTTGTAGTCGCGGTTACACTGTTAACAGGGGCAGTGGTTTATCCCTGAATAAAAGCACTCCAAGCGTTGCTCGTCTTGGCTGCACATGCCAAATCCTGCAATTCATTGGCTGATGTAGCTGCGGCTGCAAATAATAATGTGAAAAAAATATACTTTTCAGTGTCTCTAGATATGTGCATTTCACATATACATATTCAAGGGAAAAACCTTAGTTGCAGGGACGTTAAGGTGAGTAATACATTGCAACAGAACATTTGAAATTCAAGGAAAACGATTTAGTTACAGGGACGTTAAGATGAGAATTTAACACAACCCTGAAATTCAGCTAAAGCAAACCTTAACTTTGTGCCCCTGTTTGATGACGTTACGGATCACATCACTGATGAGAGCACTAATTGCATATTGTATGAGAACACTGATGACATTACAAACCACATCACTGAATCCATCACTGGTGACAACACTAATTACTTTCTATATAACGGATTACATCAATAACAATGAATTAGACATAACTTCATTTATAAGTTAGCTCATGAAAACTTTGATTACCTTAATAACAATTTAGGTCATGGACTTGGTCATGACATAGGCTGCGGTCACTAGCCAGCTCCAAAGGCTATAGCTAGTGCTCAGTTAAAGTTCAAAAATACCAATGTTCATGGTTAAAAGCCATGCCTAGTAGGCCATCACTGTTTAAAATATACAGTGGGCAACTTTGAAAGCTGTAGTCAGTGGCCAGGACTATATTCCATAGCTAGCGCCCATTAATACGTTAGAATATACAGTCGGCACTGTCAAAGGCCGTGGCCACTGGCTAGTATTGTTTTGAAGGCCACAGCTAGTGGCTGGTTAGCATATTACACGCCTGCGGTAGCGGCCATGTAGTTATGGTTAAGTTGCTCAACTCATATGAAGAGCACTTTTTGGGTAGCTTATAACTGCACTCCCCCTGGACGAATCCTTACCAAGCTTTGCAAAAAAAGTATATGACCTGCTCTGAATGTTTCTGGTACGTTTGGTGAGGTGTATTCAGGGAGAGGCAAAGTTATATGGTGGGTCCCTAAACTGAATTTTTTTTCCACAGACGCAGTGGTAAAAATGTTTGCTCATGCTTACAGCCCAAACCGCTGGACGGATTTTCACCAAATTTGCAGCAGCAGATGTTGGCTTGATCCCGTGAGTGTGATTTTGTAAATGTGGTGTAATCTGTCCAGTGTTTTTTTTTAAATGACCAAAAAGTAGGTAAAAAAAAATGAGTGATATCTGAGTCCGGTCCGCAGACCCATTTGCCAGTTTGGTCGGAGGACGGGCATTCCATTGGCCTAGAGGGTGACGTGATGTCCGCGGACATCAGACGCACCCTCTGATTAGATGGTGAAAAGCATGAAGTGCATTGGATTTTTGGAAACACCCGCCATGTTGGATTTGCGGACAGCGGGCAGTGTCTGTGGACACTGCGGTAAAAAAACTATTATTATTATTTTATTTTTTTTGTAATTGAAACGTCAGTCTGAAATGTCAGTGTTATCGCTGTGGCATCAGACTTTTATTACAACATTTGTTTACAGTTGATCACAGTGATCCTCCTAAAAAAAAGACAACAGAAGAAGAAAAAAAGGAAGGGAAACAGCCATTGCCAACATTCAATCACTCATCAGCATCTTAGTTTAAGATGTTCTAGTTAATCATTTGCCCCCAATTCTAATGAGTCCACAAAGTCAACTATCGCACAGCATAGTTTCACGGAATTGCCAGCCATGGCATATGACCACCAGTCTCGAGACTCTGAGCTCTCAGGACTAAAGTTTCCAAGGTGCAGCATTCGTTTTGACGTAAGCTTCGTGCATTTTGTTAAAAGATGTTCTATGGATTCAGTTTAGTTCAGACAAAAGCGACACTTATCATCAGTTACTTTTTTTAGATAATGAAGCCGCAGCGACGCTCTAGTATTTATAGCATTTAGGCGAATTCGCAAGAACTGTTCATGGTGATGTCTAGACGGGCAATTTATTAGGTAGCTACATGGAGCACCCAGCTTGTGTTCGCCTATTCCGGAATCCAAAGTTGAAGCCATCTTAAGCCGTAGCTCATTCTGTATCCAATTCGCAATTTCAAACTTTCTTTTCACTGATTGCGGTCTCATTATCAGTTCATCGATTTTCAACTCAGCACAAGTTAAGATCTGTACCAGGCGATGTTTCCACTCTTCAAGAAGATTTGATTTACCTGTTCCAGGTCTTGTTGAAAAAATCTGATAAGCAGGTGGAATGGGCGTAGTAATCATCTTCCGGAATGCCATCAAGGATTTCCACATGACTCCGGCGTGTAAGGAAATTAAGGACAGCTCATATCTTAACTGGATCATTGAGATGTATGTTGGCAGCTTCAAGACACGCCGCCAGAATATGCCTTCCAGTTTCTGCCAAAATGTAACATCAATGCTCCAACCTGCTTCTGATCAGAAAGTGATTGCCGGAACTACTTTCTGAGAGTAGAATATCAATATTGGGGTTAGAGTAAATTTCCCGGAGGATTTATTTAACAACTGAGCTTAAATACTGAATTGAATCATACGATTTGTCAAATCAGTTTTCCAATGATGTTCACAAAGTGAATTGTTAAGAGATTCCCAAATATCTTATTGAGTCCACTACGTCAAGATGTTTCTTATCAACTTGCCAAGTGAAAGAACGTTGTTTTTTGGGGTTTGTTTTTCCAATGATGATAATCTTTGTTTTTTCAGTGTTTATTGGCAAGTCGTTGTTATTAAGATATTCATGTAGGTTTGCCAATTGCCGTTGTAGGCCTATCTGGGTCTTATCTAAAAGGACCACATCATCAGCGTAAATGAGGCATCCAATTTCTGTGTTGTTTAAAATTGGTGGAAAGCATCTCACGTTTTTACGGTGCGCTGGAATATCGGCAATAAACAGTTTGAATAACTCGGCCGCTAATGGGCAGCCTTGTTTCACACCCATATTCGTAGATATTTGTTTGGATAAGGTCCCTTGATTGTTTAATCTTATACTAATGACTGTATCTGAGTATAGTGCTCGTATTGGCTCAACCAATTTACTTGGACAATTCCAATTTTTTAGTTTTTACCATAGTTTTGATCGACTGATACTGTCGAAGGCGCCACATAGATCGATAAATGCTACATACAGTCGTGTTTTGGCCCTTATACTTTCGAGTTTTAAGATGGTCATTATCAGCAAATTCACTTCAACCCCAACGCATTTAGTGAATCCAGTTTGTCGAATGTCGGGACTTTGTTCCACTACTGAACATTGTACTAACCGTTGACGTAAAAAAGACAAAGATTTTACCAATGGTGTCCGACAGGGCAATCGGGCGATAGTTGGTTGGATCTGCCCGATTGCCCTTCTTGTAAATGGGAACTATTATTGCTTTGCGCCAAGACGCCGGTAACGTCATTGTTGATGATAATCTTGAGAATAAAGTTTCTATGAATTTCGCCCATTCAACTTCGTTGTTTTTCAGCATTATATTGGTTATTAAGTCTGGACTGGCGGCGTTTGAATTCTTCAAAGACCGAACGGCCGTTTTTATATCTTCAGCAGATATTTGCATATCCCATGAAGGAAGGTTTTGTTCAACGCAACCTTCCTCTTCGTATTGTGGGTTGCTGAAAATTTTTGCAAAATGAAGTTCCCATTGCGCTGAATCAATCCCGTTTGTTACGATGGACTGATATTTTGAGTTACCAGTGTTGAGGATAGCCCATATTTCACGTGTGTTCCTCTGGACTATCTGTTTCATTAGTAACTCTGCCTTGTCTTGTTCTATTATGAATTTCTGAGATTTTAGCCAATTTCGATACAGTTGGCGACGTTTATGGATTGCGATTTTAATGGAGGTTGTATCGTTGGCGATCATATGCCTCTTCTTCAGGTTCCTAACATCCCGTCGCATCGCTTTTTTGGCTTGCGTCAGTATCATTGATGATAGATGTTTATGTTTTTGACCCATAATAGAGTTTGACGCTCGTACAGTTACAAAATCTGAAAACAAGGGAACGTACTCAACCGACGATTTTTCGTCATTAGTGAAATTTTGATTGATTTTTTGTATTTTTGATCTATCAATCCTAAGTCGATTTCCTCCAGCATTCACTAAAACAGGAATGTCCTGGGATCTAGTTTCTGTTGACCATTCCACTGTAGTAGTGAGCCGCATAAGATTGTGGTCACTATTTGGCATAGGTAGAATCGATAATGACAATTCTTTTTCAATTAGATTTTGTGAAACCGAAAAGTAGTCAATGATTGAGTGAGCCTTGTTGTTCGACCATGTTTGTCTGGGTGGTTGATCTCCTGACACATGTCCATTGACCATTTGACAGTTCCGAATAAAAAGCGCCTGACTCCACTTGTGCCCACGACAGACTTTCGCTGGTCGGAGCTAACTTATATATCTGGTTAGCATGATCGTATTTAAACCATGTACAGTTTAAATCACCGGCGCAAATGATTGAAAGATTATTGTACTTCAGTATGGCTTTATCAATGATATAAATCATTGAATCAGGGAAGGATTTTGTGTTGATTTTATTCGGGTTCCAATACCCATTTAAAATAGGCAAGTGCATCCTTGTCCCTGTATTTTGGTTGTTTGATTGCAGTAAGGCTCCTTGCACAAACGGGTTTGGAGTAAATGAGTCTATAAGCTGCCACCATGTGTTTATCCTGATCATCATCAGTAGGCCAGAGGAAGGACGACCCTTTGCATTTTTAATTGCTGGATTTTATAAGATCACGAATCCATCTCTGACCGGGGGCACGCTTAACCATGTGTCTTGTAGGCAGATGACAAATACCTTTCCCAATTCTACGTCAAATTGAATGAATAAATGGGTGAACCCTCCGGTATTCCAAGAAAGAAATTCTCGCAAACATTCATATGCGATGGCTGGTGGCTAATGCCGGTTTACTTTTCCGTTTCGCTTGTTGTGTTTTGCGGTCTGATTCGAACGCAGTCTTTGAGAATCCGCATTATGCAGGTTCCGGCGTAAATCAAAACATCTTTGTTCCGCTTTGTTGAGAGCGACGTGCTCTGGACTGGACTTTGACATGGCGGAGCCGGAACTAGATGGTTCGAGTGAAATGTCGAATCCAAAGCTCAGTAGTTCATCTGCAGCATTCAAGATGGTGTTACGAACTAGAGCTGATGAGATATGCAATAGAAATTGGTCGCAGCATCGTTCAGTTGCATACTCCACAATTTGTATGTCATCAGACGTGATTGTTCGAAGTGAAGGAATGCAGGTAAGTAGTTTCATCACATTGCTGCGATTCAAGTTCAAGTCTTCGTCGTCCTGATGGAGATTTTGCAATCTCAGTTTACAAGTCGCAAGATTATTTCCAGATCCCAATGATGTAGAGGCCTGTGTATGTAGCGTGCTGGCTTGTTTTTTTTGAGAGCTGGTGTGTTTTGGATTCAGTCGTGATGGCATCTTTTCCTTATTTTCCTCAGACGTCCCTGGCCTATGATCAGGCTTCTTGTTCCTGTTTGTCTCAGAGGTTAAAATCGATTGGCGTCGAGCTTGAGGGGCTTCCCAAGCCACACCAGAATTAGATGCAGGTTGTTCATTCGCTATATCATCGGAATATGTGGAAAGATCACAGATGTCGATCGTAGATCTGGGAGAATTGCTTGTGATACTTTCCAAATCAGAGTCAACTCTTTGACGCTTACTAGGAGGAACTGCATATGAGCCAAGGTCCTTTGTTGGATTTTCTCCATCCTTTATGATGTTCGGGGCGTTCAGATTAGACGTCTCGACCCGGTCAAATAGACCTGACTTGGCGTCTACAGGTACATTTTGAATAAAATTTCGTGGTTTCTGAGACCGTGTTCCTTTCCTGATTGCCTGCCCTCCTTTTCCATGTCTTGTTTGAACCAATGGTCGTTTCGAAACACTGTCAACCTTCTTTAACGTTTCCTCTAATGATTTAGCTGGTCCTTGGAAAATTCCAAAGGACGCCGTAGACATCGTAGATGTGTGTTTTAAAGGTTGTTCGTTCATTGGTTGACACGTTGATTGAACTGGACCTAGGTCATTACAAGGTATATCAGAGTTTATTACACTTTCAAAGGAACCTAGACCAGAATGAGAAGTTGTTTTAGAAATCACCTTGGATGTTAATTTTATTTCAGGTCTATTTATAGACCGTTCTTGTGAATTATTTGGGTCCTGAGTCGTGAGTTCAACAGTGAGGGTTGAAGTTACATCAGATCTCCCTCGCACAATAAGACAGTTGGTCGAGATTCGGTTTTAGAATTCGTCACAGCAGACTGCCTCAAGTAAGCCCATCTTTTCTTTTAATGAAATTATAAGGGAGGTCTGATCCTCATGAGCCTCATGAAGGGACTCCAACATCTTCAAGAATGGCAAGAGAGTTGCAGATTAAGCAGCCAATACATTATTGTATATCTGCATAGCAGCGGCTGATGAGACTGGGTTTTGACTCACAATACCAAGCTTATCTGCTGAATTTGAGTGAATGATGTTTACTGATTCTGACTGGGGATCAGATGTTAATAGTGAATCCCCAGTTGCATTCATTGAAGCGACTTTTGATGAGGGTAATTGAATTGAACGCGTTCCCCTGATTCTCGGTACACACACTGGAGGTGTCTTGTGATGTTGAATGCCAGATTTATGTGACAAGTGGCTTGTTTCCTGGGTTACTCCATCATTGGAGGCACAGTTGTTGCCTGTTGGTTGACCGGTCAATATGAGATTTCCCGTTAAGACGTCCCTCTGCACCCCACAAGATGAGTCCGAAATTTCATTGCTGGATTTTAGGTTGCGATGAAGTGAATCAATTTGAGGTCTTTGATCTACACGAACGAATACTGAACTGCTCGTTTGTTTCATAACGTTGTCTTTCTCAGAAAAATGGGGCCGTGGATATGTGAATATAGCACATGTCAGTGATTCTGTAATTGTTTTTGTTTTAATTTCTCGATGTGGCACTACTCTTAGTTCTATGTTATCAGAAACCATATGTTTCTTGGTGTTTATATTGGCTACTGATGAACTGCCAGCCAGGATTGTGTCGTTGTCAGCGATGAAAGTTGCAAGTACTGATGAGGCCTTTGGCAATGTTACGGCCGAGTCATTCAGTGATAGATTATCCTCCTCATCTTGTGAAGCTTCCATTAACTCTGCATCTGTTAGATCGAATGCAGTGAAAAACTCATCACCCATTTCAGATTGGTTTTGATTAGATGGGGCTGGTCTCACTGCACTCCGTTCAAAAGGTCGTAAATCAAGTAGAGATAATAATGGTCTTTGTCAAGGACTGGCGGGGTGAACAGCCTCATTATCCAAGTCTGCCATTGCAGCTGTGGCCTCAACTTCGCTCTCAGAGGCGAATTCGGACACACAAGGATCCGCAGGATTATTTACCTGACTCTGCCGCACCTCAACAACGAGATCGTCGGCAGACGTTGCATCAATACTTCGGTCAGTGTGATCATACAGCGACGGACAGTTTAAGGTGTCAGCATTATCGAGTGGAATGGTAAGACTCATTGAGCCTGCATTTTCTCAAATATGGATGTTTCTGCACTGGCTTCAGGTACATTAGTAGATACACCTTCAAAAGTTTTGTTTGTTATTACAGGGGGCATACCGTCTGTGTGCAATTTGTTACAATCAATGGAGGTCAAGTGTGTGCAAGACTCCAAATGTTTCTTTGGCGCACGTTTACGTGATGCAGAGCTTACCTTCAAAGTCTCGAGTGACGAGTCTGCTTTAAGGGCAGTCCAGGGATTCTGCATCCTACGTTGCTGGATGGTCTTTCGTCGGGTTACTGGGCCGTCCTGGCCTCCTATGCCTGATTGAGCCGTCATGACAGTCACGACACTCTGCTGTAGTCAACTTGAGTAAGCCACCTAACAGCCACACAACAGTCGCCGCCCTTTACCGCTGACGGGCTTAATGCCGCAAGGGTGACTGTGGCCGGCTTTAATAGCAGAAAAAAGTCACGTGATTCAGCACGTGACTGCCAATAGGCTCCGCCCCCTCCTGGTAGCGAGCACAAGGCAGCAAGAATCTCGGAGACTCGCAGTGCTGAGCTGGATTCAGTGAACACACACACGTTCCTTCCTGCAGCTTAAGTACAAATGAACAGAACGTCCTCGCCACTCGGGCGACTGTGGCCGGCTTTTGCAGCAGAAAAAAGTCACGTGATTCAGCACGTGACTGCCAATAGGCTCCGCCCCCTCCTGGTAGCAAGCACAAGGCAGCAAGAATCTCGGAGACTCGCAGTGCTGAGCTGGATTCAGTGAACACTCACACACGTTCCTTCCTGCAGCGTAAGTACAAATGAGCAGAACGTCCTTTAAAATATTAAAAAGCAGAATATTGAACTCAAACTTATCAAACAATCTCCGGGGAAGTAACAGATGATGAGGATGGGCTGGGATATGGCCATAAGAAGCCAACAAATGGGTGTTTTTCACCCCCTGAGGTCCGCAAATAGTCCATATGTTCGGGGACAATTCTGTGATGTTTGCAAACACTTCAGATGTTCGGAGACATCTATGCCTATTTCTGCATTACAGGATTGGTGAAAAGCAGTTCTTGGTTGGCTTATAACTTTGGCGCCACTCAATGAAACTGCATGACATTTTTTAATTTTATTCTAGACCTGATTCTGAATATTTTCGGAAAGTGTGATGTTTTGTCAAGAGTGGAGAAAATTAGAGGGGGGCCCAAAATATTGCAAAGGCTTGTGGTGTCATTTGAGGAATCTGCACAGAGGTTTGCAAAAGGATATGAGATCTAGATATACATGTTTTTGCAAAGGTTGGTTGGATTTTGTCAAGAGGGGAAAAATTAGAAGGGGGTCTCAAAATATTGCAAACGGCTTATAAATGTGGTGCCATTTGACAAATCTACACAAAAGTTTGCAAAAAGTATTTTAGATTTAGCTATAAATGTTATTGTAAAGGTTTTTGGGATTGTGTCAAGAGGGGGCTAAATTAGGGGGGGGAAACAACATTTTTATATGGCTTATAACATTGTTGCTGTTTGACGAATGTGTACAAAAGTATTCAGAAAGATTAGAGACCCAACCGTGCATGTTTGTGCAAAGTCGGAATGGATGTCAAGTTACATGACTATTGCATGTACGTACATTTTGACACTTTGGAAAAAATAAAACACGGGTGGATTTCAAGCAAATTTGTGTAAGGAGCATTGGCAAGGACCTTAAAACATGGTTTAGCAAATGTGCCTGTGTTTTATTTTTTGACAAGTGTCATAATGTAGGTACAAAAAATAGTGATATTCCTTTGGTTAATGAGGTGTGGCCTGTGGCCAGATTGTCCAGGTAATGGCATAAGGTCATGAACCAGACAATCTGGCTACTGGCCATGACCACGAGGGACGACTAATGGGGATAAAGAACTATGTCCACCAGGTACCGGCTATGTGGTAGCGTTTTTTTAAATTGGGATAGGTTTGAAAGGGAAAAAAATGTGTTTGTGGTAATATGGTATAGTGTTCTCTCGATGCCTTCTGCAGGCAACCAGGGAAAGAGAAGAGGGGACCTGTATGGAGCCCTACCTTCTCTTTCCATCCATGGTTGCCATCTTGGAAAAAGATTTTCTTTCCTACATCGGGACGCAGCGCGTGTACCAGTGTAGGAAGAGAAATCTTTTTTTAGCTCCCCAGGTTACCGCTTTGGCCAGGGTGCTAATGACCTTCATCCCCCATTGCAGGGGCTGGAATGGGAGATAACGGTCTGTAGCCCTTTTTATCTGCCCTCGCTTCATTTGGTCTGATAACTAGGGCTGGTGAACGTCAAATTATTTGCATTAGCATAACAAAATGCTAATGGGAATGTAGGAAAATCTTATTGAAAAAGTAAATGGAGTCTGTAAGATTTTGTTTGTAGTTCTATTTTTTTAACTGTGAAAGGTGGTTTAAAATGTGTTTTTGTTTTTTTGCAAGGGAGGTTAGAACCTAAGGTGGGGAGGTGATATGAAGGAAGTGGCACCATGCACTAATATGGAGGGGCAGGTGGACAGGTAATGATGTTGCGCGTGTGTTCATGTAGGGGGCAGTGTTGCTTATGTTCCTTGATTACAGCTTTAAAAGCACTTCGAAATTGCTCCCCTCTGCAGAGTGGTGTGTTGCAGTGTGTATAGAGTACTGTTGTCTTATAAATATATGGCTCAACCGCCTGTTTAATTGCTTGCAAGGTAGCTGGTGGGATTGTGTGTCCCACAGAAGTAGGCTGTGTGTTTACAGTGTTGGTTGAGGAAGATGCTAAGAAAGGAACAGCCTTTCTGAGAGCGTTGCAGTAGTTGGATTGGGTGTGGTGGCGCATGGAAGTGGTCCCGTAGGACCATAGCAGTACAATATTTATAATCTTGTAATTTTGGATAGTAAAATATTGAATGCTACCTTATCAGAGTTTTGAGTAAAGTTAAACATGTAATAATTAGACCAACTACACGCTTGTGCTACTACACACAATAAATGTGAAGCCCCACAAAACATACAAATCAGAGGCACATACAGTGAAACTAAAGTAAGGAAGAAAGAAACAGCATCACCAGAAACTGTTAATAGCATTAAAGTTCATCTTCAAGTATACAAATGAATTGTGTGTTTGAAGCCTGCTTATTTATGTATGTGCTCCATGAGCTGAGACCAAACCCCTATTTATTTATTTATCTATCAATTTATTCATATTTGTAGAGCGCGCAACAGCCCGGAGGCATTGTGGCACTTTTACAGTGAATGAATAGAGCTTAGTTACACATAAAACAGACATACTTATTGTACAATTTGTATGCAACAGTTTATATAGGGCATAGAGTGAGGTGGAGGCTAAGAAGGTGGTGGGACAATTGAACGTTGGAGAGTAGTTAGTTAAAAAAGGAAGTTTTCAGGTTTTTTATGAAATGCAGGGAGAGAGGTTTCTGCTCACAGGGAAGTACTAGGAAAATACTTTAAAAACATATGACCAGGTTAACGTCTAGATATATGGCACCTTTTCAATTTTAATGCCCCGCCTGTCAGTGAACAAATTCACCTGGCCTAGATATGTTGGTGACCAAAAACAAGTGGCCCAGACATGTGATGTCTTCAATGATGTCATCAATTACATTTGTGATGTCATCTTTGGTGTCCTGGGTGTTATTCTTAGCAGAGCACGGTGGTGGTGCGAGTTATGGTTTCTTAGCTTACCATAAATGGGAATTTCAGAGGTTTTCCGGTTTTACTTGGAACCATAACGTCCCTTTAAAAACATTTTTTCCCCAAAATCTAAGCACTATGCCTCCTGAAACACATTAGCATGGTCATTTTAAATCCACTCTCAACAACTACTAACAAAACTCGTGCTACACTCTCTTCCTGTACACCACACCCAGGAAGTCAGATTGGCTGGAATCCTCGACTGTCTATGGCTTCTGCAGACCTCTTTTCATGCCAGGCAGCACCAAAAGACCTGGATGTAACATCAATGACATTTGTGATGTCATCTTTGATGTCCTGGGTGTTAGTCTTAGCAGTGCAAGGTGGTGGCGTGAGTTATGTTTGCTTAGCTTACCATAACTGGCGAATTTCAGGGGTTTTTCGGTTTTACTTGGAACCATAACGTCCCTTTAACAAAGTTTTTTTACTGAATTTCATAGTTTTTTGTAGCACAACTTAACCATAACCTCCATTTATCAAAGTTTTTTTTACTGAATATACATTTTCACAGTGTGAATTTGATAGATGTTTACCAGGATTCCCTTACTTTATAGACATGTAATATAGAACATACTGAACCTCCCACTAATGATTTTGATGTCCGCGGACTGTGCGTATGTCTGCGAATGGACGCGGACATCCTCAATACTACCCAAACACTCAGGGGGTATCTTAAATTGTTATATCCTGCCATATAAACACTGCACAAGTTCAAAAAGCAGCACATTAACGCATTATATGTAATAATAAATGGAACCTATGTACCTAACATCAACCATCCATTTAAATGCCATATGTACTAAAATGGAATATACCAAAACAAAAAAGATATGCATCCAACATAATTACCTCACAGAAACTGCACAGCTAGGAACAGCGGACCTACACAACAGTAAGAACACAATTTACCAGAAACTAGTAAGTAAACTTCATTTTTCTTATATATTTCTAAACTTTTTGTATTAGGTACAATAAAATGAATATATTTTTGTATTTCACACAGAAATGTCCAGTACTTTGGAATGGCTTGAGGAAAATTTCCCATGTGAGGAAATGTCTGAAGACAGTAATACTAATGGTAGACACTTCTCTTTATAAGCAAATTAATAATCATTACTTTATGTGCACTTAACATAAATATATATATATATATATATATATATATATATATATATATATATATATATTTTTTTTTTTTAACAGACTATACAAAAATTGAAAATAATACACCAAAAGACACATCGGATAATACGCTTCACCTCATGGAACAAAAAATGGACAAACTCATGAAAAATGTCAATCTTTTGAAACATTTTGTGGAGGACCACATAAAAGAAAAAAATAAATACCATTGTCCCACATGTACATGTTCCCCCTCTCGATGTCCCAGTCAACTATCCCCAATCCCTCACCACCAAGAAAAACGTTATGATGAAACTTCTATCCCATCCTCTCCAAGCCCCTAATTCCCCTGTATTTGTGTCAGTTTCTGCTTCCCCCTCTCTTTCATAAATTTTGTATCTGTATATAATTAAAAAAAATGTGTCTTTTAATTCAAACCTTTGGGCCTCATCACGAGTTGGGCGGTAACGCCGGCGCTAATAGCGCTGGCGTTATTAGCCCTACCGCCAAACCCACCTGCACTATTAGCGCTGGATCACGAGTTTGGCAAACAGGAAATCCCCATTCTCCATTGAGCGCATTCGGGCATTCTCCATTCCCCATTGGGCTCAATGGGGACATTTTGCGCTTTTACCGCTGGCGGATTTCCTGCTGGCGGTAAACGCACCAAAAATTGGCAAAATCTTGACAGATTTCCCCCCAGCTCAGAGCTGGGGGAAAAGCAGCCAAAGCCGTGATTTGGTGGTCCCTTAAATCTGGCAGTAACAGCACTACCGCCGGATTTAAGGGCTACCGCCAAACTCGTGATTAAGCCCTTTGTGTCTTATTTTTTCCAAAAAGTCAGTTGGGGAGACCGCGGACAGCGCGCCTGTCACAAATGTCCGTAATTAGCCAAAATGGGGGTGTCCTAAGGGCACTGTACCTGTCCGTACTGTTCGCAAGGAAGATGAAACTGTTCGTATAACACACTCGATGTGCGGGATGTCCATAAATGAACACAATGGGGGAGTCCTAAGGATACTATACCTGTCCGTACAGTCTGTAGAACATCTACGCACACGCGCACCACACCCATAAGTCCTGCGAACATCGTGCCTGTCCGTAACTGTCTGTAACTGTCCGTCTCACACTTTTAATTTGTTTGAGGACCCGAACACTGTCCGCAGAACACCTGCACGCGTGCGCATGACTGTTCCTGTGCATTTAGTGTCTTGTGGACACCCGTTCCCCTTCGCAGACGTGTGACCGCACTCATGCTGAGTTTCAGACAATCCAAATATTTTAAAGTAAAAATTAACCTTTGCACATGTCCCAGACAATGACTCTGGCTTTCCATATACTTTTTGGAACTTTTTGAACCTTTTTGGGGTGTTCAATCTGTCCGCTAAATGCACCCCTCCACCCCTCTAAAAGGCCACACCCCAGGGCTGATCTTCATTGTGCCTCTGGCTATTGCAGATTGACGTCTGCTGCCTTTGCTGCTCTTGCTGAGATTATCACATCAACCCTGATGGCATCATTGGCTGCTGTTGCTACATCTGTCTCAGTACCAACCCCAACCCCTCCACCACCACCACCCCCTCCCCAAGGGCCTGCAGAGGGGAACAGGCGTAAGGATGTAGAG
The DNA here is from genome assembly GCF_040938575.1 of Ambystoma mexicanum. Lineage (NCBI taxonomy): Eukaryota > Metazoa > Chordata > Amphibia > Caudata > Ambystomatidae > Ambystoma > Ambystoma mexicanum. The sequence continues at coordinate 1,521,119,779 of NC_090937.1, read as the reverse complement.
GACAAGGATGAAGAGGATGAAGATGATGAGGTAGAGGAACTCCCTACTACCAGCACTGGCCGGGTGTTCTGGGTGTGGTGGTTGTTTACCATTCATGGTAACGTACCAAAAGCATGTGTGAACAAGGACACCTGCAACCAGTGCAAAATGGTGCTGAGTCATGGGAGACGTGGTTTGTACAGCTTTGGTACGACATCAATGAAGCGACACCGGAAGTCGTTCCACGGTGGGGCCATTCACAAGGTTGTACCTTGTTATGAACGTAGTAGGTTGAGTTCCTCTACCACATGCTCCGTTTCTGCTCCTCTCACTACAAGAGACACTTCTGTGGGAGAGCGCATCCCTCCAGCTGCCTCACAGGCCATTCACAATGCTGTTGACCCTTACCTTTCGAGGGTCACAATATTGTGTATGTATTGTGATGCAGTACTCTGTAGGGGGGAGAGTCTTTGAAGTGCTTTTGAGACAGCAGTGACGGAGCACCAGAAGACCTGCTACCTACTTAACTAAGGCCCACCCTACATCTTCCTCTCTCCACCTGCCCTTTCTTATCAACGTTGGTTGGTGTCCTTTCATTACCCTCCTTTCCCCTCCTCTCCTAGCGTGTCGTGTATAAAAAAACAAAAAACAATTAAAGAACAAAAATTAACAAAAAAGGCTGTTTTCAGAGCCGCCTTTCACAGTTTAAAAATAGAAGTGGCAAATGAACAGTTCAAGGCCCTGTGCATTTTTTGGAAGTCCGCGGACAGTTCTAGGACATATAATGTTTTAGGTTGCTGCCCTAGCAAAACCAATGTACGTTACTCTGGGAGGAAGTGGTGGCTCTGAAAAGAGCCTTTTTGGTGTGGTTTTTGTGTGTTTGAAAAACTTGAAATCGTCAACATCTACTGCAAAATAGATGACTAATTCCAAAAAAGGTTGCAATGCATTTTGTACATTTCTCAAACAAATCTGATTGCCAGCATAAGTAAGATGGACTCTTTCTCTGTGAAAAATGTATGTGCTACGAAACATAATATTTTCATTGTGAAAAGAGGACATGACTACATCTCTTAGAAAGGCACAAACAGCCTGTTGTGGACTAAATGAAGAAAAACGCAGCCATAGTTGTCTTTGCGCAATATGAGAAAAAATTACTATAATTATTTGGAAACATGTCCATGACCTTCCCCAAGTCCATCTTACATTGGAAATTGCAGAGAAATTCTAGACAGATGTCCTAAACTGTTCCCTCCACAATGAATTATAATTATGTCTGGATGATGCTCTGTCTCTAAAGTAGCACAGAGAGGATACAAAGTCCAACCAATTAATTCCACGCACTCCATGCCAGTACATTTCCACATGAGGGAATACAAGATCTGCAGCTACTCCACAGCGTTCTGCATGCACCTCCAACCAATGTCCCCATGAGTATCCCAAAATCCAGATAATCTGTTTTCGGAAATACACAGCCATAGCTATCTATTCTTCTCTCAGGAAAAACACGTTCTGACACTCTCTCCTTACACAACATACTCAGTAAACCTTACTGACCAATCCCTTGCTCTGCTCGTTCTCATTTGCATGCCTCTCCACCCCAAAACCCCTGTATGTGATACGCGCTGTCTGGGGACTACCGCCATGTGCGCGGGCACATCGAAAATCTCAGCCTGGTGAATGTAAAATTAAATAGTGTGCCCCATTTCCCCTTTGAGGTTGGCTCTGAAAAGAGCCATTTTTTGCAGATGCTTGACCTGTTATTTTGTATTGTTTTGTTTTTTTTCTTCTTACTTTTCTACTAAAATCTTCATATAACTTTTTCCAAAGCAACCCTTACATTCCAAAACAGCATAGCATTTCCCAAAAAAAGATAAGGAAATGCCATCTTCTTTAAAATAAACAGCATTACTGGAATCAATAGTCTGATTATTAGAGAAAAACATACCAGCTCTAAGCATGAAAGCACACATGCCTCGGTTGATTGCACACCTACCAATGTTTTGCTGAGAAGAAAAAACAAAACTATTTTCCCATATTGCCGTAGGTAGTAATCCAGGTAAAATTACTTTGGCATTTGGGAGATGTTCATTACTGCTTGAACCAAGTGTTCAAAATCTGCCAACAAAGTAGGGACACTGACATAGCCCAAATGAAAACCACCATAGTGCAAAACTACCAGATGGGGACTGTTCATCCTGCCCATATCTTCACAAACTTGTACAATTCCCTGTAGATTGCAATCAGGCACAGAGTGCTCCACACCACCTCCACTCCTTTAACATCAAAATTGTTTGCCACATGCCTGCATTGAGCATACTGCTGTAAAGCATGCACAAACATATCTCCAAGCACCAACACCCTGACTTTCTCCATCTCTGCCATCTTCACTACACAGTCTCTTTCAACACAAATCCACAACCTCAACATCTGATTGGCTGATCTCTACAGTCCACTTTCCATGCTGGATTTGCTGGAAAACCCCAGCTGTGGCATGCCCTATCCGCGGACAGCCACGGTGTCCGTGAAACGCATAACTCTTAGGCAGCCCTCTACCCTTTCCATATTACTCTTGGTGCCAATCCCTCATTGGATACAGCTAAGCAGTCACAACCATCCACCAATCACATTCAAGACCTCGACATCTAACTCCATCATCAGAGGTCCGCACTTCAAATGTACTGTTGATCACTCTGAGTACAAGTCTCATATCATTGGAAAGCACCTACTACAAAAACTACTGTACAAGTCTCAAGATTTCTACTTACAGCTGCATGCATATCCACATGCATGAATACAAACCACAGGTATGCATATTTTATTCACAGTACATGTACAACTCTTACGAATGCATATAAACAGAGTAATGCCACTAAACCTGTATAACCTATAAAATGAACTTATTGCAATTTTTCCGATCTACTATAATCAACTGTCACTTCCAAACCTGCCTGCTATCTACAACACAGCTTTAAAAAACCAAGTGAATTTCATACACTTAATATTCTACTCATTTGCAAACCATGTTGAACTAACATAGTAAATAAAATGTAAAGGCTCAAATAGTCAAATGAAATGCATGCATACACTATGTTCAGATATCAAACAAGAATACTACTGCAAAAGCATAAAAATAAATGTCTAAATTAACATCAGTGCTACAAACACACAAAACTACTAACTTCTTTCTTTTAGAATTGCAGAGAAGACCACTCTCCTGAAAATCAGCAGCATCTGAACTACAAATAACATATCCGAAGAAACCTGCTCATTCCACAAAAAGAGTAAGTATAATACTTCCTTAATATTCTTACTGTTACTTAAACACACTGGGCCTCATCACGAGTTGGGCTGTAGCCCTTAAATGCGGTGGTAACGGTATTACAGCTGCATTTAAGGGCTGGCCCTATCACGAGTTGGGCGCTAAATGGGCTGTTTTACCTCCAGCCTTTCTCTGGAAGTGAAAATCCCCTGTTTCAGGCTGTATTACCGCCGGCTGTATTAGCCGGCATAATTAGCGCTGAAAATACCCCATTGAATCCAATGGACCCAATGGGGAATGGGGATTTACCGTTAACACCCAACTCGTGATCCGGCGGTAATACAGCCGGACCGGTCGGTGCTAGGGCTATTACAGTCTGCGGTATTACAGCCGGGAATACAGCCCAACTCGTGATGAGGCCCACTGTGTGGTTCATTCATGTAATTTGTGCACCAAAAAAACGGAGATTTCTGAACCATTCTGCCCACAAATCCCCATTTATTAAACAGGGATTGACAGGCAGAATGGCACACAAATCCCAATTTTTTGGAACACAAATAACATAACTCAACCCCTAGAATGTTAGAATTACAAAACAAAGAACTGTTTTAATTTTATACCATTAGACCTACTATTAGTGCTTCTCCTCACCACTAGCTCACTTTCTACTGTCATCGCAACCGCAGTATATTAAGACACAAATAGAAGAATAGCCTTGCCAACTAATTGTAGCTGCCCAATGCACAATCACACACCACCACATACATCTTTACCATCATACTCAGACACCCATTCAAACAGCACACATACATTGCAGAACAGCCTTTTTTTTCAACAGACCTAAAGAATACCTACCAAAAAGCAAGTCCGTAGAAAGCAGCACAGAAATATTACAAATGAAAATAAAAGTGTCCAAAATAATCATCCATCTCTAGCAGAGTTTGTACAAAAAGTTCAAAAAAACAGCTAATACAGTCATTTAGAAAAAACAAAACAAGCTTCCAGTACAGAAACTTTGCCTCCTCTATCAAAATGTAAAATGAAACAGAGAATGATTAACAAGAATTCAGCTAGCTACCACTACTGCTAAAACTGCTCCTATAAATCTTGATATACTAGCAAGTAACCATACCAAAAAAAGTATTTTAGCAAAAATGTTCCGTCACAGAGTCCTTCAGAATCTTATAAATACAGGAGACAAATCATGCACAACCCTTAAAACCTACCATAGAGAATTAATCTTAGAAGCTTTGATAGACAGTGCAATACTTCTCAAAAAAGTTATTTATTTTAATGTTAAACAGAATGAAACCACTAACAAAACTAACTACTAAATTACAAAAAAGACTTCTCAATAAACGGAATGTCAACAAAAATAACTTCTTAAATATCTGTGGAGGTGAATGGAGTCACACCACGAGCACAGAACCATACTTTAATGAAGAAGCATACAAACAAAAGCAAACAAACACAATTGCCATACATAGCAGTGGACAAGTTTATTAAAAACTTAATACCATAATGCAACAAGAAATACTGCTTACAAAAATATCCCCAGAAAACTCAGAATTACCTCTCCATTCAACTGAACCAGAATGTCCAGTATACAAATGGCCATGCACATCAATGTGTAACATTCCCAAAAAATCTTTCAAATATTTACGCCAGTTCCTCAATCAGTATGTGCAAGTCAAAGACAAAATCAAAATGAAACTGTTTCAAAATATGGATACCTGTCCAGTGCGCAAATACACAGCACTACAAGGACATTCATTAGCCTGCATTTCAGGACCTATTTGCAAAAGCACCTTCCATCATATCAAAATGATATGAACACATCATTCAACTATACGAAATCTAGTCTATAAACTGTACTATGCTAAAAGTCCTTCTTAAGCACTAGCCAATTTAAATAACAATCTTCTACATGGTACAGCCAAAGACCTACTCGAAGAAATCAAGCATTTCCAGAAAAATATTTCGGAAGTGAAAGACACTTACAAAATGCAGTAGCTCTACAACAGACTAGCAACAATTCTACACATGGCAACCTTCTACTACACACAAAAAAAAAGCTAAAATTTAAAAGTACATCTGCTGAAGTATCAAACCATGTGTGTGTGTTGCCGCAGAAATATTTATAAAAGTAACACAAAAACTATAGACGTAACATACAAAATAGAAGACAATGAATATTCCAAATGGTTTGAATTAGCTCTCTACCTTATAGCAGAAAACAAATAAGAAATAATTGACCTCTTAATAATTTGCAGTTACTGCACTACAAAACTGAACAACCAAACTCCTTCACTTGCCATCACAAATAACTTGGAATTATTCCCAGTACCAAAACCCCTCCAACAAGTCATTTTATATGAGAGCATCATAATTCAAACACTGCACCCATTTCAAGCAATAATACGCCTTCAACCAAAAACAGCAAAATTACCTCCCTCTGAATTGGTGAAAGGCATTAAAGGCAAAGTAGTTTATTTACCATTAGATCTAAAAGAAAATGTGCACACTCTGGGAGTGCAACGTCCAATAGAGTAATCTTTAATTGGCTTAGTAAATGGTGTACATACAAACGACAAAAATAAATTGGCAACAACTCGTAGGCTTACATAAAGTTAGACACGCCTTGCAATACCTAAAAGACAATAATGAATACTACAAAGACATAAATATTGAAGAAACCTTAAGGAAAAAAACAGCTGAAATAATTCAAGAGTCACCAGAAACTGGTCAATTTGAACTTCTAGATCCTGCTACAGTATCCAATATTTTAGACCATTATACAATTCATCCATTACACTCTAATGACACCATCCATGATGCACTAGGAATGTACCAAATGCAACAAACCAAAGGATCACCAATCAGCAAATGGGAAAAAGTATAGAAGCATGTGCATTTCCTCTACTCTTTCCTACTGGCAAAGGAGGAAGTTACGATGATAAACTTATTTAGATAACAGCATCAGAATACCACTCATTACGAATGTATTCTGAAGATCCCGACAAAATGTGGAATTCATATTCCACATACTCTTTGAAAGTGAACTAGCAATTCTATGTTACACAGTTGCACACACATTGAAATCAGGAACCCACTTTCAAAATATGTCAGCTACACAATACAAAAAGTGCAAGAAAAACATGAGGATTTACAATCAAGCATTACAAATCTGTTAGCAAGTGTGTGTGGTACGAAAGAGTACTGGTTAAAACGTCATGGAGATGTACGTTGTATGATAAGAAACCTTTGCCCACTCACTTGGTTTGTTACATTAAGTTGTGCAAAATATGCATGGAAAGATTTACATGATTTCCTACGCATATCAAACAAAAACAAAACAAACATAGATATACTAACACCTGGAGAACTTTGTTCCTAAATCCTGTTAATGTTTCAAGATATTTCCATCATTATTTCATTGCTATGCTACACTTCATTTGTAATAAAACTGTTTCACCCCTCGGAGAAGTGCAACACTTCTTTTCGAGAAAAGAATGCCAAGCCAGAGGAGCACCACATATCCGCATGCTTTTATGGATTAAAGATGCTCCTAAATTTGGTCAAGCCAGTGATGCCACTGTTTTACAGTTTATCGAAAAAATATGTCACTTGTGAAATTCCATCGGAAGCAACAAATAGTGATCTTCATGCACAAATTGCACAATTTCAAAGACACAAATGTGGAAAATATTGTTGTCGCAAATACAAAAACAAAGGGAAATACTACACCAAATGCCACTTTGGTGTCCCTAGACCAGTTACAGAAACAGGTGAAGTGAACAACTTCATGTCATCAGTTAGACATAGGGGGTAATTCATAGAATTAAGCGCACAAGTGGAGCACGTGGCAGGCGCACAGTGTGAGTGTGCGAATCCCTGCACCAGCCGCGTGCACTAAAATACATTTCCACGCACAGCGTATTCATGGATTCCAGGCACCAAAACCAGCCGTGGTGCACAGTGGCGCAGCAACCCTGCAGCAGCGCCAGTTACGCCCCCAAGAACGCCCCTTGCGCAGGGAAAAGCTATCAAAATCCCCAATCCAGCGCAAAGGGATGCGCTAACCCTGTACCAGCACAGCAAGCGGGGAACGCGTATCACTGGGGATCGTGGGAATTTTCACACGCCATTGGCCCGGTGCGAGCGGGGTACGTGTATTACTGGGGTGTGCAGGAAGTTCCACATGCAATTGGCCCTGTGCGAGCAGGGTACGTGTATTACTGGGGTGCGCGGGAAGTTTCACACGTAATTTCAGCTTGGTACGTGTATTACTGGGGTGCGCGGGAAGTTTCACACGCGATTTCAGCTAGGTACATGTATTACTGTGGTGCGCGGGAAGTTTCACACGCGATTGGCCCTGTGCGAGTGGGGTACGTGTATTACTGGGGTGCGCGGGAAGTCTCACACGCGATTGGCCCTGTGCGAGCGGGGTACATGTATTACTGGGGTGCACGGGAAGTTTCACACGCGATTTCAGCTAGGTACATGTATTACTGTGGTGCGCGGGAAGTTTCACACGCGATTTCAGCAGGGTACGTGTATTACTGTGGTGCGCCGGAAGTTTCACACGCGATTGGCCCTGTGCGAGCGGGGTACGTGTATTACTGGGGTGCGCGGGAAGTTTCACACGTGATTTCAGCAGGGTACGTGTTTTACGGGGTTGCGCAGGAAGTTTCACATGTGATTGGCCCTCTGCGAGCGGGGTACGTGTATTACTGGGGTGCGCAGGAAGTTTCACATGCTATTTCAGCAGGGTACGTGTATTACTGGGGTGCGCGGGAAGTTTCACACCCGATTTCAGCAGGGTACGTGTATTACTGGGGTGCGTGGGAAGTTTCACACGTGATTGGCCCTGTGCGAGCGGGGTACATGTATTACTCGGGTGCGCGAGAAGCTTCACATGCGATTGGCCCTGTGCGAGCGGGGTACGTGTATTACTGGGGTGCGCAGGAAGTCTCACACACGATTGGCCCTGTGCGAGCGGGGTACGTGTATTACTGGGGTGCGCGGGAAGTTTCACACATGATTTCAGCAGGGTACGTGTTTTACGGGGTTGCGCAGGAAGTTTCACACGTGATTGGCCCTCTGCGAGCGGGGTACGTGTATTACTGGGGTGCGCAGGAAGTTTCACATGCGATTTCAGCTGGGTACGTGTATTACTGGGGTGCGCGGGAAGTTTCACACACGATTTCAGCAGGGTACGTGTATTACTGGGGTGCGTGGGAAGTTTCACACGTGATTGGCCCTGTGCGAGCGGGGTACGTGTATTACTGGGGTGCGCGAGAAGCCTCACATGCGATTGGCCCTGTGCGAGCGGGGTACGTGTATTACCGTGGTGCGCGGGAGGTCTCACACACGATTGGCCCTGTGCGAGCGGGGTACGTGTATTACTGGGGTGTGCGGGAAGTTTCACACGCGATTTCAGCAGGGTACGTGTATTACTGGGGTGCGCGGGAAGTTTCACATGCGATTGGCCTTGTGCGAGCGGGGTACGTGTATTATTGGGGTGCGCGGGAAGTTTCACACGCGATTGGCCCTGTGCGAGCGGGGTACGTGTATTACTGGGGTGCGCGGGAAGTCTCACACGCGATTGGCCCTGTGCGAGCGGGGTACGTGTATTACTGGGGTGCGCGGGAAGGTTTACACGCGATTTCAGCTGGGTACGTGTATTACTAGGGTGCGCGGGAAGTTTCACACGCGATTGGCCCTGTGCGAGCGGGGTACGTGTATTACTGGGGTGTTCAGGAAGTTTTGCACGCAATTTCAGCAGGGTACGTGTATTACTGGGGTGTTCAGGAAGTTTTGCACGCAATTTCAGCAGGGTACGTGTATTACTGGGGTGCGCGGGAAGTTTCACACGCGATTGGCCCCGTGCGAGCGGGGTACATGTATTACTGGGGTGCATGGGAAGTCTCACACGCGATTGGCCCTGTGCGAGCGGGATACGTGCATTACTGGGGTGCGCGGGAAGTCTCACACACGATTGGCTTGTGCGAGCGGGGTACGTGTATTACTGGGGTGCGCGGGAAGTTTCATACGCGATTGGCCCTGTGCGAGTGGGGTACGTGTATTACTGGGGTGCGCAGGGAGTTTCACACGCGATATCAGCAGGGTACGTGTATTACTGGTGTGCGCAGGAAATTTCACACGCGATTTCAGCTGGGTACGTGCATTACTGGGGTGCGCGGGAAGTCTCACACACGATTGGCTTGTGCGAGCGGGGTACGTGTATTACTGGGGTGCGCGGGAAGTTTCATACGCGATTGGCCCTGTGCGAGTGGGGTACGTGTATTACTGGGGTGCGCAGGGAGTTTCACACGCGATATCAGCAGGGTACGTGTATTACTGGTGTGCGCAGGAAATTTCACACACGATTTCAGCTGGGTACGTGTATTACTGGGGTGCGCGGGAAGTTTCACATGCGATTGGCCCTGTGCGAGCGGGCTGCGTGTATTACTGGGGTGCGCGGGAAGTTTCACACGCGATTTCAGCTGGGTACGTGTATTATTGGGGTGCGCGGGAAGTTTCACATGCGATTGGCCCTGTGCGAGCGGGGTACGTGTATTACTGGGGTGCGTGGGAAGTCTCACACGCGATTGGACCTGTGCGAGTGGGGTACGTTTATTACTGGGGTGCGCGGGAAGTTTCACACGCGATTGGCCCTGTGCGAGCGGGGTACGTGTATTACTGGGGTGCGCAGGAAGTCTCACACGTGATTGGCCCTGTGCGAGCGGGGTACGTGTATTACTGGGGTGTGCGGGAAGTTTCACACGCGATTTCAGCTGGGTACGTGTATTACTGGGGTGCGCGGGAAGTTTCACACGCGATTTCAGCTGGGTACGTGTATTACTGGGGTGCGCGGGAAGTTTCTCACGCGATTTCAGCAGGGTACAGTATTACTGGGGTGCGCGGGAAGTTTCACACGCGATTGGCCCTGTGCGAGCGGGGTAGGTGTATTTCTGGGGAGCGCAGGAAGTTTCACACGTGATTTCAGCTGGGTACGTGTATTACTGGGGTGCACGGGAAGTTTCACATGCGATTGCCCTGTGCGAGCGGGGTACGTGTATTACTGGGGTGCACGGGAAGTATCACACGCGATTGGCCCTGTGCGAGCAGGGTACGTGTATTACTGGGGTGCGCGGGAAGTCTCACACACGATTGGCCCTGTGCGAGCGGGGTACGTGCATTACTGGGGTGCGCGGGAAGTTTCACACGCGATTTCAGCTGGGTACGTGTATTACTGGGGTGCGCAGGAAGTTTCACACGTGATTGGCCCTGTGCGAGCGGGGTACGTGTATTACTGGGGTGCGCAGGAAGTCTCACACGCGATTGGCCCTGTGCGAGCGGGGTACGTGCATTACTGGGGTGCGCGGGAAGTCTCACACACGATTGGCTTGTGCGAGCGGGGTACGTGTATTACTGGGGTGCGCGGGAAGTTTCACTCGCGATTTCAGCAGGGTACGTGTATTACTGGGGTGCGTGGGAAGTTTCACTCGCGATTTCAGCAGGGTACGTGTATTACGGGGTGCGCAGGAAGTTTCACACGCGATTTCAGCAGGGTACGTGTATTACTGGGGTGCGCGGGTGTTAGGGAGAATTCTCTGTTTAGGCTGAATTTCCTAACCTAGTGAGTCCTCCAGCAGCTTTGCTGGATTTCTGGAGTTTGTTTTTTCCATCCTGCCAAGAGTGAGACTCTTTCTCCCACTCTTGGACATGTATGTGGGTAATTCCTTTGAATGTCAATGTGTTCTATGGGCTATGGGGTCTTTTTCTCCATAGGGTCTCATATGTTTTGCTATGTGTGTTACACCGCACCCTACGCGCCGTAACACTGGGGCGTCCTAGCGGGCCTCCACCATAGACTCCATACCCGGGGACTGACTACTGTCTCCCCGGGCATGTAAAGTCACCATTGGATTTACTAGACCTAAATTTACTAACAGAACTAGTACAAACCATCTTATTGTGGACGTACTAGTAGGGATAATTCGATTACTCCTGGATCTGTTATTCAAGGGGGCACTGTCCCGTCCCCCCTCGTCGAGTTTTGGCTGGTGGCAGTGGAAACTACTTGTTATGTTCGACCCCGAACATAACCCTATGGGATTCGTCCCATTGTTGGAGATTGATACTTTTTCTCGTTAATCTCTAACGTACCTCTGATCTACTTATCTTAAATAAGTTTATCGGATGGTATTTTCTGCCAGAACTCGGTTTGTAAAATGGCGTCTGTGTTCGTCTCTGTGACTCCTAAACCAAAGGTCGAGCCCTTTGTTCCACTTTTTGCGGGCTCTGTACAGAGACCCTCCAAAGTGGTGCCATTCTGTCTGGGTTACCACAGGGGTGTGGGAGGGGGTTTAGGCACCCTGGACCGAGTTGCCTTGCCAACTCCGGTCGCACTCTGGAGTGATTGGCCCAAGTGGTGAGCCTCCCCGCTCACCACTTAGCATGTGTTGATTGACAGCTAGGCTGAATGAATGGGGGTTTTCTGCATAAAAGCAGGGCTTTTGGGACTGGATCTTCAGAAGTCGCCACAGGACCTAAGAATCTGACGAGGGCAACGCTGAGACGACCTGCACGACGACACCTCCGGTGGAGCCCTGCAGAACCGACTCACCACTTCCCGACGACAGAGGAGATCTCCCTGCCGGAGAGTCTCTTCCCCTGGCTGGTGGGAACAACCAGTCCCCTTTGCTTTTTATTCGCCTCAGGACGCAGTGGTCGAATTGCCTGTGCAGAGCACCTCGGCAACCGGATAGCCACTACCCCTGTACCGCGACCAAAAGGTGGTGCCTTGTGATGGAGCACTCCGCGGCTGGTCTCTTCCCTGGTGGTGCACCGGACTTCACTTTTCTTCGACGATGAGATCATCTCTACTCTTGGCAAAGACCCGACGTGCATCCACCACCAGGAACAACTGCCCCCGCCGGTGCTGCCCTCCACAACAAGGTACCGTGTCCGCCTGGCTTCCCTTTCGATCGGTTCCAGTGAGGTGTCTTAATCCTCTCCTTTCCGTTGGGTCGCCTCCAAGCTTTCTCACGTGTTTTTCTGAACTAGTTCAATCTGCTGATAACAAGTTGCTACAAAGACTCGAACGCATTTCCACTAAGAGACTTTTGGGACATATCGCCTTGCCTCTCTCCGAGTGGGCCTGGCCTCCGAACTTTATGATCTATTGTGATTCTTGCCTTCTTGCCTTGCATTTTTCCCGCAAAGGATTGAACTGTGTTGATTTCGTAACCTGCCTATTTTTCTCTCCCGTCCTAACTAATATTAGAGTGCCATCTAGGTTGAGGCATACACCTCTGTCTGTAAAAATTGGTGTCGACATATTGCTAGGGGGATTGATCGTTTCTTCTTCATAGAGTAATTGTGATTGATTTGTTTGCCGTGATAGTGCCATAGTGTTTTTGATCGATGTTTCGTTATAAATAAATACCTTAATATCTTTACACTGAGTCTCGTTGCGTGTTTGCTTGTCTTGCTGTGAAGAATTGTCCTATCTTGTATACGCCACATACTGCTTAACTCTTCTTGAGAGAGGTCTGACTGCTCAGCCACAGCTACCAACAGTGAATCTGTGTGGTGCAAACTGCTACCAAGTGGGTTTACTGCCAAACACCTGTAGTCCTAAATCTTTTGCAGTGGTCCCAGAGGGAACTGCACAGGTAGCGGAAAGTTTCACACGCGATTTCAGCAGGGTACATGTATTTCAGGGGTGCTGGGGAGTCCCACACCTGATTTGGCAGTGTGAGTCCTCCCAGGTGATCCCTGTACACCCTCCACGGCCCCTGCAGGCAGCCCACACCACAGGGGACTACCCTGCATCCCTGGTCATGTCCCGCAGGCAGCCCACCCTACAAGGGCATGCCCCCCAGCAAAGGCACATGTCTCCTTGCACTACTGATCACCAACTCATGTCCCCTGCACCCCCACCCCCCACCATTGCAGGGCACCTACCAGCAGGCCCCCATTCATGTCCCACTCATGTTCCCCTGCACCCCCACCCCCCAGCATTGCTGGGCACCAGCCAGCAGGCCCCACTCATGTCCCCCTCAACCCCACCGCCCCAGCATTGCGGGGCACCTGCCAGCAGGCCCCCATTCATGTCCCACTCATGTCCCCCTGCACCCCTACCCCCCGCATTGCGGGGCACCTGCCAGCAGGTCCCCACTCATGTCCCACTCGTGTCCGCCTGCACCCCCACCCCTCAACATTGCGGGGCACCTGCCAGCAGGCCCCCACTCATGTCCCACTCGTGTCCCCCTGCACCCCCACCCCCCAGCATTGCGGGGCACCTGCTAGCAGGCCCCCACTAATGTCTCACTCGTGTCCCCCTGCACCCACACCCCCCAGCATTGCGGGGCACCTGCTAGCAGGCCCCCACTAATGTCTCACTCGTGTCCCCCTGCACCCACACCCCCCAGCATTGCGGGGCACCTGCCAGCAGCCCCCACTCGTGTCCCCCTGCACCTCCACCCCCCAGCATTGCGGGGCACCTGCCAGCAGGTCCCCACTCATGTCCCACTCGTGTCCCCCTGCACCCCCACCCCCAGCATTGAAGGGCACCTGCCAGCAGGCCCCCACTCATGTCCCACTCATGCCCCCCTGCACCCCCACCCCTCACCATTGCGGGGCACCTGCCAGCAGGCCCCCACTCATGTCCCACTCATGTCCCCCTGTACCCCCACCCCCAGCATTGCGGGGCACCTGCCAGCAGGCCCCCATTCAAGTCCCACTCATATACCCCTGCACCCCCACCCCCCAGCATTGTGGGGCACCTGCCAGCAGGCCCTGACACATGTCCCCCAGCCAACACGTCATCACAATCTAGATCCCTGGCCCTTATGGGCAGCCTCCACATGCCAAACACCCACCCAAGTATTGCATCCACCCACTCAGAAATGCCAATTACATGATACAACCCCAATGTCAAGTATGCAAATGAACACATGTCCCTCACATACACACACGACCCAGGCCGTAAGTTACCGCCTGGGCCGTGACTTTACCACCATGGCGTAAACTATGTTTACGCCATGGTGGTTGGCGGACTTACCGCCCCATTCCGAGTTTGGCGGGGCGGTAAGTCCCCAATCCCCATTTACCCTTCCCCATTCCCATTTTTGCCCCATAGGGCATAATGGGAGTGGGGAAGGCGTTAATTACGCCACCGTAAATTACAGTGGCGTAATTAACTCCATGGTCCCTTAGCGCCATGGATTTTAACACCTGCTAAAAGCAGGTGTTAAATCCGCCATGGCGCTAAGGGACCTCGTACTCAGGCGGTAAGGGTCGGCGCTGTTTACGGCGCCGTAAACCCCTTACCGCCTGAGTTGTAATGAGGCCCAATGGGTGTAAGTGAATGTCAAAACCCATATCATGATATGCATGAAACCAATGAGATGATGCTACACATTGAAGTTTGATGAAAAAAATGTATTAAAAGCAACATAAATGGAATTGAAAATCAACAAACGACAATGGGAATTAAAAACAAAACGCAACATGTCTGTAAAATAATGAAAAACCACAAATCATAATCCAAAGGAAAGGTGTCCAAAGTCAAAGTTCAAAAAAGTACATCCAAGGAAAAAACAAAACCGAAAACCATTGCTCCATGGGTAAATCCAAAAAAAAAAAAACAATCCAACAGTCAACTGTATACAGATAAACAATCCAGGGTCCATGATCCCAACTGAAGAAATGAAACCTATCTAAAAATACTAACTAATAAAAAAAACTATATACAAAAATGTAGTCCATTGTCCAAAAGGTCCAAAATCAATAAAAAATCAAAGGAAACCTAACACTAACTACATAACTATTTACAAGGATAGCGGGCTAGTCCAACGGCTCACTGGTTGTTGTCATTGGCCAGGGCATCATCGAACTCCTGTTCAATGGCTTGGAGGCGGGCATGTTCCCTGGCCTGATGTCTCGCAGGGATAATGCAGTGTCCAGCTCCAACTCCCTGTGAATACCCTCGAGGCACTCAGCCCGCCGTAGCACCCTCCGCATGGAGTTCTCCACCCTGACCATTGTGAGCCGTTCCTCCTCTGCCGCTCCGCACCCATCTGCTGGCCCAACCGCTCCCCCATGGAAGACACTCTCCTGCCCTCTGGCCGATGCCTGCCCCCTGATGTTGATGGCCCCGAGCCATGATGCCTCCCACTTCGAGCCTGCCGCTGTCTCCGACGCAACTGCCTGTGCCAGCACGACGGCATCCAGGCTGATGGAATCCACCGACATCGTTGTGCACGTGCCCTGCCCGATGATGCCGTCACATCCTCCATCTGCTGGGGTCAAGTTGCTGGTGTGTCCACCCCTGCTGGACCTCTGACTCCCGACTGTGGCAGGGATGGGATCCCCGCTGAGTTGGTTGCATTGGTCGGGGCAGGTCCACAGGGGGCCCTGGTGGCATCTGGGCCAGAAGACGGCATGGAGAACGACTGGCGCATAGCCTCCACAGAGGAGGAGAGGGCTGCCAAAGTGCCGAACACATGTACGAAACCCCCGAGCATGGCCGCAACCAACTGGGCCACGTTGGAACGCTGCTCTTCGTGATGACGTGCGTGCTCCCCCCGGGAAGCACGCACCTCATCACGAATGACACCTGTGCGCAACGCGACATCAATCAGGACCTTCTCCATACGGCCAGGGGTCCCCTCGTCCGCAGGTGGATGGGATTCAGATGACATGGACATCGCCCCTACCTGAGGACAGGCCTGGGATGGGAGCCCGTGCTGGTGCATGGTGGTGCAGTCAGTGTCAGGGACAGTGACATGCACAGGCACCAACACGGCAACCTGTGCTGCCTCCTGCCCCTGCCCCTGGACTGCACCACTTGCACCAGCAGGCCCCATGTGCGGCTCAGTAGCGGCCTCCGCCTCCTATGTGGAAACCAACAACCTGGAAGGCTCCACCCCGTCTTCTGCCGTTGCAAGCCCCTGTGGGGGCTCACCCACCCCTTCCGCTGCAGCCGTGGGGGCATCCCCGCCGCTTTGCTCCACAGCGCCGTCTCCGCCCTCTTCTTCACTTTGCGCTGTGTAGAGGGAGACATAGAACACAAGCATCAGGGTACTGTACAATGGTCCCCTAGACAGGAAGCAATAGCAGATGAGTGGCACTGTCAAACATCACTTTCATCATGTCCCACAACACATGGGTCAGTGCAGGCAAAACACATGCAGTAACAGGCATGGCGCATGCTATGGACATTATCAAACATGTCCAAGGGACTCTTGAAACATACAATGTTGTTTTTGAACTCACATGCATCATGGGTCATGCCTATCACATTCACACACTTCAACGTACTTTCATCCATCTGGACTCGTACACCCCAGACACAGTGGATGCAAGGATAACTAGGCTGCATCAGTGAATCTGAACATTGTCACAGACATGTGTCATGCATCCATGGCATTCACAAGTCACAGACACGCAGGTCAGACACAGACATGGACACCATACATGTACATGGCATCATCACCCATCCCTCACCCCCACCCATATCCAGGAACAGAGACTGGCATGCTCTCATGTGTCCATTCCGCATAGGGCTTCCCATGTTGCATTTAAACACATACACCAACCGTGTGCTTCACACATTACTGGTCTCACATGCATGACCATGATGTCCCTGCACACACACACGCGTACATGGCCTATGTCACACATACAGGCAAGTATCAGACAACCAGCACACTGCAACATGCCCTGTCTCACACAGCAATGCTTGGCCACTTACCGCTCGGCTCCAGACGGGTCTGCCTCTCAAGGACCTGGACGTGGAGCTCTGGGGATATGCGTTCCAGGACCCTCATCTGATCTTCCGACAAGTGGCCCCGGCGCCCCTTAGCCTCCGTTGCCTTCAAGAGGCGCTGGGCCTTGTTGAGGGTCCTGGACCTGAAGTCCTCCCAGCGCTTCTTGACATGATGGAATAGTCGGATGCCACTCCCTCCGCATTGATGGCAGTCACGATGTCCGTCCAGATCATGTCCCATCCTTCCTTGTCAGTGCGTGATGATCCAAAGAGGGCATCATAATGCCCCAGGACATGCTCCACCAGGACACCAACTTCCTTCTGACTGAAGCTGGTGGCCCTCTGCCCCTCTGGCTGGGGGTCGCCAGTGGTCTTGGATGGTGTTTGCCCCGAGGCAGGCGTGGGTGGGCAACTGGGTCCTGGGGCTGGGCTGTGGAGCAATGGTATCCCAGTCGGGAGTCTTCTGTTCCAGCAGGGGTGGATACAGCAACTGGACCCCTGCAGATGGCTGATGTGCAGGCACCAAATGGTAGGGCCCGGTGGCAGCAGGCAGGCAGCAGCAGCAGATGGCTCATGGGAGGCTGCTCGGGGCTCTGGGGGGCAGTAATTCGGCCTTTTGGGCAGGAGAGTGGTCTTCCGTGTGCTTACGCATGGCCAGCGTGATACGGAGTGATTTGGCACATGAAAATTCTGCACGTCAGAGTGTAATTCGAGGAAAGGCCCTTAGCGCGTAAGCGTGTCTGCACGCATACGCGATTTCATTGGACCGAAGGCCCTTCAAGCGTAAGCGCCTCGGACGTGACGCTTGGGCGTGCCCGGGCGTTTCAGCGCACGTGAAAAACTGCACGTCCGCGTGGGAATGTGTGTAATCCGAGGAAAGGGACCATGCGCGTAAGTGAGGTGACGCGATCGGGCGTTTCCCTCAGCACGGGTTAAAGGTGAGCGGAGGCAGCAGTTGGCTGCATGTGCCTTTCGTGGAGACCGATGTGTGTTGCTGCTTCCTGTTTCGCGCGACATCACAACTTCACAGCTATCAAGGACGTATCTCCTCTTTTGGTGCGGGTATTGGCTACGCGTGTTTTTCTGCATCGCACTAGTCAGACGGTGAGTCGCACACGCTATTTTTCCCACTGCGGGTGCCCCTGTGTATCGCACCCATTTTCGAGGTCATAGTAGCCTGCGTGTCCCACACGTACGCGTTATTCGTGTTACTGGTTGCCACCGCGTACTGCGGGAGGTTGATTACACGCACGTAGGCTGCAGGTTTGCGTGCATGGTTTTACTGCAGTTTTGGGGTGCCTGAGCGTTGCGTGACTCATCACTACATCACCGGGGTCACATACAGCCTTGCAGGTGCAGGGGCGCTGTTAACATCTTGCTTCCCACCCCCTTCATCCCAATTGCCCAGGTCAATTCTGGTGTACACCTCCCATTGGCACTACTCCATCTGTGCCGGCACTACTACATCTGTGCCATGGTTGGGAGGACACCAAAGGTGAGGGGCACCTCAGCTGGGCGTACTCCTCGTGGCGGGCATGGTCAGGGACGTGGCTGTGGTGACCAGGGAGTAGGGGGACTCCAGGGTGTCCAGGGCGGCCACAGAGGGGGAAGAGGCAGGTGTGCGCCACTTGAGCACAATGCTGTGCCATGCTTTAGTGCAGTCATGCCACCACCCCCTGTGGTTCAGGGGGATGAAGCTTCTGCATCTGGCACTGGCGCCCGTGTGACCCGGCAGTCCGTTCCATCGACTGCCACGGGCCCAAGGGTAGTGGTAGCTGCAGGTGCAGCTGTGGACACCGCCACCCTGGCTCAGGGTCTTCCAGTGCAGGCTGCGTTGGCACTTGAGGAGCCCTTGGTAGATTTACAACAGGCCAGCAGGGAAACCAGAGGGGCACGCAGGGCTGCTCTGACCAAGACACGTGTCCCTGGGGCAATTATGTCATCTGCTGCCCCGAACAGCCAGGTGTTGGCAAGTGCCGGGGCAGATGCACCCAACAACACCCCGGTTGTGAGTCTGCCAACCAGGACCGTTGTGGTCAATGACCCTGCCACAGCGGATGTTACTGCGCAGGGTCCATTAGAGGGCACCCATATGCCACTGACACAAGTCAGGCCTTTGGTTGTCCCTCCACCTGCCACTCCCTTGGCTCAATCCACCGAACCCACTGGCCAAACTGGTCAGGACGGCATTAGCCAGCCAGGGTCTGCGCCACAGTCCAAGAGGAGGAAGGTTGCACCTGCAGCACAGGTTGGGACCCCACACACAGCCACAACCTCCTGCACGTCGAGGAAGAAGCCTTTCTACAAGCAGGAACTGGACTTCCTTGTGGACTACGTGTGGGGCCACAGCCGTGACATGCTAGTGGGTGCCAATAGTCAGACTACGGCTGCCCACTGTGACACCCACTGGAAGCATGTTGCGGAACATGTCAGTTCATTCGGCCATGATGTGCGCACGGCGCAAGTGTGCAAAAAGCGTTGGAATAATCTCAAAGGCAGCGCTAAGGCTAAGCGTGCCTCTAATTACAACTTGACTCTGGTGACTGGCGGTGGGCCTGCACCAGAGGAGGAAGAGCTCGGTCCGCATGAGGCATTCGTTGCGGAGTTCATACCACCTGAATTGGTCGAAGGAGTGGGAGAGATGCTGGACTTTGATACCCAGTCCAGTGAGTGTTGATGCGTGTTTGTTGAGGACATGTGTGTTTCACTTATGGGATGTGTTGTGCATGATTGCCACTACATGTGACGTGTACATGGTTCTGATGTGCAAGTAATTTAATGCTTCCATGATGCATGTCTGCTCTGCTGGATGGTGGCCATGTGGAGCAGACGGGGACTGTCCGCATCACCACTATTGCACCCTACTGACATGCTGGTTACAAGTATGCCCCTCCGGTCCATGTTCCAGCTCACTGGCCCTTCTGCATGTGGCGTGGAGTGACCTTCCTCTCAGCCCAGGCACAATGTCATTGCATGACTGACGTGCATGTCTCCTCTGCCTGTATGCGGGGACTCCATGTAGGCATGCTCCCTTGCCCCTCCTCCGCCTCTCTGCACCCCAGTTACACCTTTGCACTGGTCTGCTTCAATCTTGCCAATGTGTACTTTCCTGTTCATGCGTCCTGTGTACATGCTAACTTCCAGTGTACAATCTGCCAGACATATGCCGTGTGGTACAGCCTTAGTACTTGATGCAGGGTTTCTCACTTGTACTATGCATAGGTCAGAAGTCCTGCAGGGACATGAGTGCCCATTCATGCTCCATGTGCATTGCACGCATGCCCCTATGTGTCCTTGACTGGATGATCACTGTAATACAAGTCCTGGGTGACATACATTGCATGGCATCTCATCAGCCTTCCCATGTCAACTGTGGCTCAGTACTGCGTTGCACACATGTTTAGGGTCTGACAATCTGTGTGGCTCACAGGCCTCAGCCAGTTTAATGGCCAATGTCTCTGTCCAACTGTTGTAGTGTCTTCTTCACACGTGGGCAGCCTCCAGAGTTTTCATCTTGTGTCCTGCTTACTGTCACATCATCATTTGCAGTGTTGTCACTTGAATCACATTAAGCTGTTGATACCAGTCAACAATGCCTGTCAATACACAGGTGTATACACAGCCTTTTGATACCATGCTAGGCATCCCTACTTTTGTACTTGGGTGGAGGGGTGCTTGGCTTGTAGATATGCTACCCATTGAGTGCACAGTGCATGTGATGCCTGAATTTGACCTTGCACTGCCTTCACATTTCCTGACACACTATGGAGTCCTTGTACATGTAGGTAGTGAGTGGCGTACACATTATCTGCACTGCATAGACCCACTTCCATGCAAACTGCCACCTTTCAACAGGTCTGATCACAGGAGCAATTCAAAGTTGAGCCAGCATGCATGCCAGGTTCTATGTTGTGTGTCACATGTCTGCCTGATGTGTCTGTTGTCGGTGTGTGTGTGTGTTGTGTGCTTCTGACATGTGTAGTGACCTTTTTTCTCTCTATTTTTCAGGTGATGACGCAATGGAGGCGGAGGATGGTGTTGTCATGCCAGACACAGGGTTGTTACCACTGCATCAACCCAGCACAAGTGGGGGTCGTGGGGTGGTAGGCCACGAAAACCCCCAAGTGCTACAGTCCATTTTATATCTGGCTGACTGAGTCCAGCCTTGATGACGACTCTGACGTCCATGTCGAGTTGGATGAGCATCAAGTCCATGTGTCAGGGGTGAGTGATTCTGATGTGGACACTCCTCTGTCCGCAACACCTGCACTGAGGGATCAGACAGTCTTGGTTCCTCCGCCCGTGGTGGATCGGGACGCAGGGTCTTCCTCCACACCAGTCACTGATGTGCCTGGGACATCACGTCGACGGGGGCATGTAGTCGTGCAGCCGCGGGTGGTGCCAACACAGCGAGGACACCCGGTCCTTGGGTCCCGCAGGGGTCAAGCCCAGCAACGCAGTCACCGCGCGCAACCGCAGTATACTGAGTGGGAGCAAGACATGACTGCCAATTCAGAATGGGAGGGGGCAGCAATGGAGAACATCGCTGAGAGCATGGAGCGTGTGGCCCGATCTGTGCTCCCCCCTGCTAGGCAGGTGCTTCTCCAGCAGCAGGCGGCATGGTCCACGGCCCGCTCGCTTAGGCTGGGCATCACAGCCTCAGATAGGGCACGCCCAGCTGAAATGTCGTCTCTGCGTAAAGCAATTTTGCTCACGCAGAGGCGCACATGGATGCCCTGAGGGAGGAGTATGCTTCCCTCAAATCCACTCTGGGTGTGCTTATGATGTCCCAGAGGCAGTGGGCAGAGGAGAGGTTTGCACAGCTTGAGCGTACCATCTCGGCTGAGCTACAGGATTGCCGGGAGGTGCAGCAGTTGTCCAGCCAGGCCTTGCAGGAGGAACTCCGTGTTACACGTGCTACCTTGCAAGAGGAAGCATGTGTATCACGTGAGGTTCTGCATGCAGACCTACGTCACATCGCCACACAGAACCAGGCTCACCCGTCCGGCAGACTTGCTGCCGACGAGGGGAAAGCTGCAGCTAGGCGTGGCCAGGCTACTGTGCCACGTCCTCCTTTCCAAGATGAGACAGACTCGGACGACCATCTATCTCCCACATAGGTCAGGCTGTGCAGGCGTTGAGCCCATGGAGATTTTTTTTTGGCTCAGCATCATCGCATGTGGGTGTTCAGCAGCACCCTGTACCTCCCCCCTCCTGGGTGCCTCCCCTCCCCCCCGGGTCGTATGTGGCCATTTTTGATTTTTCTTTTAGTTTAGTTAGTTAAGTTTCTGTTTGATAGTTAGTTTAATTAGGTAATGTAGGTTTTTCATAGTTAGTGTAATTAGTTAATATAGTTCAAAATTGCTTGTCTATTGTGCTTCCATGTGACGGTGCGGTGCTTTGTAGCTTTTGAAAGCATCCACTGTCTGTTCCAGCTGGGCCCTTCAGGCTTGTCTTGTGTATGTGTTTGCTGCTTGGGGTCCTTGACTCACATATGCCACTCCTGCCTCCATTATCCATGGGCTCGCAAGGATGGTTCGGTGTGACAGCCTATTACACAAGGGCTTTGGACTGTCATATCTGTGGCATGTCTGGTGCTGTGTAAATTGTGTTGACACCCCTAGTGGGGATGATTGCGGTGTTATTGACCACTGTTCAGCTTTTGCTAGATGGGGTGTTTCATGATTAATGTGTACACTCATTGATATGCATTGTTTAGTATGTTTATCTGTACTGTACACGTGCTTGTTGCAATTCATGCCGTAGATAGTGTGTTCCACATTTTGAATGTGAAAGACGGACTGATGGTGTGATTTCTGATGTAAGTCTCTGACATGGTCCAGTAATGAGATGCCTGAAGAGACACACACAGATGACTTTAAAGCATTAATCATGTGTTTCATGCCCTTTCTGCAGGGGGATGAGCCTCCAGACCACCTTTGCAAGCAGACATGGCCCATTGGACGTCTGAATTCTGGACACGTTTGTTGGTGCCCACATGCACATGTGTGCGCAAGCAGAGGCACAGGGATTGCAGACCTACATCCTAGAACTGCTGACGTGTTCCAAGGAACTCCAGGCAAGGTGAGCAGCACAGGGGGGCCACAACACAGCAAAGCTTCCACCAGGCCAGTTGCACTTGCAGGCTTAGTAGCAGCACTGAGGGTGATCTTAGACGAATATTGGTGTTGAAGCACACAATACAGCTCAGATGTGTTGGTGGACTGATGGCTCTTGATTGTAACGTTGTCTGGGCAGTGGCACATACCCTCCGTTACACCAAGGTCCATTGAGGAACTTGTATCAACCATGTAGCCTTCCGAGACATGGAAAGGAGCAGCTCACAGGGACATACAGCAAGGGACATACTCAGGTGCAGTGCATTTCATTTCCATGTACATTTTGAAACATGCACTGCCTACTTTGTTTTGGTCATGGTGGAACACGACTTGTTCTGAAGTCATGCCTTGCTATATGGGTCTGTCTGCTTACACAGGGAACATTGCATGTTGTGTGAATTGTGACTCATTGGTGTTCCATTTGCCACGTACCCACCAGCGGCTGACTTACTGCATTGACTGTATATGACCCATCACAGGGGTAATGTTACATATGGGTATGAAGCATCCACACCAGATTGTCTGTTTGTAGAGTAGTTTGTTGCTATGGGGCATATTTGGTGGTGTGTTTGTGTTATGGGCAAGCACAGATTATTAACTGTGACTCTCTTTGCAGCATTGAAGTGCTCCTGTAACCGGACCTGAGAGTGCGCAGGCAGGAGGCCAGCACTCAAAACCAGAGCCAAGTGTCCTGTTGTTTTTCTTTCAAACTGCTCTGCATAGGCTTGTTGGGGGGTGCACTAATGCATGGATGAATGTGTAATTCAATTTGGTATGTTTTTTCCCCCTAATCACCCAGAGTCCTATTCAATTCTAAACCCTGTACCCTCTACCCGGTGTTCCTGCTTCCCGTACCTATCCAAACAACGTTCCCTAACCCTCTTTCCCCACTGGGGTTGCGGATGCCTGTGTAAGCCCCAAACCTGCAGGCGCCAAAACTCTAGATGGGGTGGTTGGTTCGTGCCACTCCTAAGCCTGGACTCCAGAAGGCCATGACAATGATGTACAAGTTTGTTTGATTGTGTATGTGTTCATGCAGGTAGTACATTTTCGTGCATTCCCTACTTTCATGTGTCATTCCTCCTCCCCTCTCCTGCCACTCATTCCAGTTATCCAGTGTGCCAACGCCTGTCCCGACTGCATATCCCTGACCCTCCTTCCCCACCAGGGTCTCAGAGGCCTGTGTGAGTTTGATCATGCAGGCACCCGGGCCACGGTGGGGGTGGTTGGTTCGTGCCACTCCTGCGCCTGTACATGGGAGCTGTGACAGTACACATCCGTTCGTGGTGCATCATTCTATGTTATGTACCACACATGGTTCACATCCTGTTGTGACATTGTTTTACTGTGCTACCTTGGTTGTTACATCATTGTGGTAGTACTTGGCCTTTGTGAGGTACTGCTACGTCAAGTCATCTACTGGAGGCTGTTCTGGTTCGTTTTTCTGCCTTGGATTTTGTGATTTTGCAAATGAAGGTGGACTCTGAGGGTGCAGGCACCTTTTTACACACAAGGTGGGAGATGGTGACGAAGGGGAAGGGTGATCCTGTGGCCAGGTAAATTGAGGGTTGAAGGCTCCATGACCCAGGTGCAGTTGTTCAGTGGGTCATGGTCATTTGTGAGGGAGGGGGGGTGTTTTGTTGTTGATAGTTGCCTTGCCCTGCAGTGTGATGGGAACCCTGACATTGTAATTGTGGTATCCTATGTACATGTTGTGTTCTGCTGATCAATGCCTGTTCATGTGTTGTGTTTACCTTTCAGGTGTGAGGGGATAGTTGTGGTTTGACATGCTGGGGTGTACACATGGTGAATGTTCACATGTGATGTGTAGAGGACACTGATGGTCACTTGATTGCACATGCAAATGTTGAGTGCATGTCCTTACTGACCCACACACTTGCACTATGATGCACTACATGAACAACCACCCTTGGATATTCACGTTACACTCCGTTTGCCTTCTTGTGCCCACTGTGTCCCTGCAGCACATGTTCTGTGACCAATTATGGATCCTGTACATGCCTAATTTCCTTTTTGATGTGGTTTGTCGCTTGGATGTGATGCTCAGGGTGTGCATCACACACAATAGCTGTTCACTGTGCTGTGCGCTGAGCAGTGTGTTGCAGGAGTTGGACACAGCACATAGAAGCTGCAGTGTTGATTTTGCAATGCACAATGTGCATGTAGACAGGCATTCATTGTTATGTTACGGCTACAACTTTTGTAATGCATTTGGGAATGACTTATTTTGGGTGGGAGGTTGTTGGTCAGTCATTTCATCTGATTCCATGTCAGGCATCATTGTCTGATGCCACTGTACATTTCTGACATGGCAATGTGTACCTTATTGGTACTGTGTTGGTGTATGGCTATTGCTTGCCATGTCATGTTGTGGTTTGGGAGGGTTTGAGTGACATAACAGTGATGGTCATGGACTGTTTTGCAGGTGTGTGTGATTCACACCTTGCATGTCAGGGTCAGCCGCTTCTCGAAGCAACGAGCTGGGGGTAGATCTCTCTCCGCGGCAGGGGCCTCCCTCTGGAACAGCCTTCCTGCCTCCCTGGAACTTGAGGAGAACCATCTCCAGTTCCGGAAGCACCTCAAGACCTTCCTCTTTTCTTCTGCTTTCTCTCTCCCTCTCCCTTGCTAAATTCTTCACTGAAACTGCACTGGATCTGCAACTGGGCCACCTTCACCAACCTCGGTCCCTGGCCCAGCCACTCTCCACTTGCACTGCCTCCCTGGCAACCCCTGCACTGCAGGACTGTCTCTCTATCCCTACAGCCCCCCCTTCCCAGCACTTGTCTGCACTTACCTTTGCAGTTGCCACCAGCTGGCCTATTTGTTTTTTTATTCTACTTACCCTGTACTGCACTCCCCCCCCTCCCCTTCCCCTTGCACTTTTCCCTTCCCCATACCCCTACACTTGCGCAATCTAAATGACACCTAGCCTAGTAGTATCGTTGTCTGTCTTCCCTTGTTCCCCCCTCCCTGCCTCGTTGCACCTTGAAACACTTGTGTATAGGCACGTTACAAATGCCATGTCATGTCATATGTCATGTGTGCCTTTTGGTCACACAGGATAGCTTGTGTTTAAGTAGCTAGGGATGCAGACAATGTGGCACTTCCATGGCAACAATCTCAGGGTGGTAAGGTTGTGACAGTTGATGTCTCTTTGTCATCATCGATTGTCACCTGGTATGTGCCAGGCCTGTGTGCACTCCGCAGGGGTGAGAGTTTAGGTGAAAAATGTGGCCCAAGCGGGGTCTGGGCTTCCTCGCCACGTGCCCTGTCCCCTCCCATGGGGAGCACCTGTGCCTGGGGATGTGGGGGCACCACCATGTCCAGCGGTACGCCCTGCCGTGTTGCAACATTTTGCAGGACACATGCTGCCACAATGATACTGCACACTACTGGGGGTGCATAGAGTAGCTGCCCGCCAGAGCGGTCAAGGGAGCGGAAACGTGACTTGAGCACTCCGAATGTGCGCTCCACTATGGCCCTGATTGCAATATGGGCGGCGTTGTATCTTACCTGGGGTGGTGTAGTGGGGTTCCGGATTGGCGTCATCATGTGTTTGCTCAGAGGCTAGGCACTGTCCCCTGGGGAGGTGTAAATGGTTGTGATTATTGGGGTTTGTCTATTTGTGTGTGTGTGTGACATGCATGCATGTGCAAGGGAATTTGTACTCACCTAGGAGCCAGGTGTCGCCATGCTGCCCAGCTTCCAGGGCCCGGCTCAGGGCGGACATTCTGTATATGAAACTGTCATGGATGGAGCCAGGGTAGTTTGCATAGACAGACGTGATGATTCCCTTTGCATCGCATACCACCTGTACATTGATGGAATGCCAGTGCTTGCAGTTTCGGTAGATGTGCTCAGTGGCCCTAGGTGGACGTAGGGCCACATGGGTGCAATCTAGGGCACCGAGCACTTTGGGGAAGTGTGCCACCCTGTAAAAATCCAGAACGGCCTGCCTTTCTGCGGCGGTTCTGGGCATGTATATGTGCCTGCGGACTGAGGGGCGCGCTGTCATGATTGCCAGTACCTGGTGTAGGCAGCGTGACTGTGGCCTGTGAGACCCCCCCACTATGGCAGTAGTCCAGTGAAATGACCCAGTGGCCAAGAAATGCAAGACATTGAGCACCTTCTCCAAGGGGCTCAATGCTTGGGAGCAAAGGGTGGGGGATGTAAGGTCATCTTCCCACTCCCTGACCAGGTCTAGGATGATATGGGGTGGAAACTTATACCTGCCGTAGACCTGGTCGTCAGGCATCCCAAAAAGGCTTGTCCGTGGTGCGAAAATGCGTGCCCTGGCTATTCTCCTCCTCCTGCGGTGTCCCACGATCAGTGCTGCGACAAATGGGGCATTCATCGTAGCTGTATATACGTGTTTGTTGTTTGTGCGCACTTTTATACTGGGCACAGGGACGCTTTCGCCTGCCTTCCTGTGGCGGACGCATTGACGCCTGTGTGCGTCTTTTGCCGTGCACGGGTTTCCCGTATTCGAATCCATGAATACGGGTTGTTCGTGTGCGTGTGGGCGTTCCGTGTAGTTCCCTGCAATACTTCCCCAGTTACGCCTTCTTTTTCACACGTTATTCCACATGCCGCGTGTTACGCCCACTGTTCCGCCCACTTTGGTTGTGTGCGCCGCGCTATGTCCGCGTAGCGCACTCCTTGTGTGCCCGCGTGCGCCATGGCAGGATTTGGAAGAAGGACAGCAGGAAACATGCGCAGTGTCTTCCTTGAATCGCACGCGTGCGCGTGCGCTGGGTTTCTCATGCTTGAGCCACCTTGCGCCTGCTTGCGCTGGGATTTTCGGCGCAGGTTTGTTCCATGAATCGACCCCATAGTGTTAAAGGTAAATCACCTAAGAACACATATTACATAAAAAGAACAGAAGAAGCAAAATATATCAATAATTACAATGCAATCTTTGCCCTCTTATGGAATGCGAACATAGATGTGCAGGACATTACAGACAATTCCACTGCAGTTTCACGATATGTTACAGCCTACCTAACAAAAGCAGAAAAAACAGAGCTTCAAGACCTCTTTAATGACCTATCATTGGACAAAACACTATCTCAGAAATTGTATAGCTTAGGCATAAAAATGCTCTCTCATAGAGAATGTGGCTCCTATGAAGCTGCAGATCGTTTAACCGGTACTGCTTTGTATGGAAAATCTGAAAATATAGTATGGCTAAGTCTTGGTGCTGCTAAATATAGAAAAAGAGTTCTCAAATCATACCACGACATAGAAACAATAGCCAAAAATGATCCCAACAGCCAAGGCATATTGGAAAACAATTTACTAGACACATACTCTCAAAACAGGAGTACCACTTTGGAAACCATGTGTCTATACCACATAGCCCAAAACTTCACATACAAAAATAATATAAAACCAGATGAAAAAAAGGTAGATATAGAGTGACAAATTGGGAAGGCAGCTTAGTGAAACTTACCAAACCAAGCTTAATTAATCATATCAAATTGTTATTAAAAACTTCTCAACATAAAGAACTATATTACATGTCCCTTCTACAACTTTTTAACCCATGGAGAAAAGAAGGAGATACTAGAAAACTATTACTCCTATGAAGACACTTTCAAAGCAAACGAAAACACTATAACTTGTTTTACACTGTGTAAAGTTAACGATGTAAACTTTACACAGTATAAAACAATGTTGCACAATGAATAGCAACACGAAGAAGAACTCCAGGCATAACCAGATAAGGACACTCCCGACAGTAGTCAACCTTCTGTAACAGGAAGCCAAGAACCACTAGGACAGCCACTAATAGCAAATGAGACAGAGTTAGCTATGACAGAAGTAGAGAACACTATGTGTCACTATGAAGGAGATACAGAAGACTTAACTGTACTACAATCAAAATTGAACAAAGAGCAGCATACCAAGTAACAAAATAAATTTAGAACATGAAAATAAATAATGTTTCTGCCAAAATTACAAACCTATTGTACTATATGTCAGTGGTGAAGCTTGTTCAGGCAAAACACTCTTAATCAAAATCATCAGCAAGTTCCTTCAACAATTGACAAACAACAAACTGTCAGCTGTTGTAACTTTGAAACAAATGAAAATTCTACTAATAGATGAAGTGAGCATGGTCTCCAACCTAATGTTGGCTTTGATTCACCTCAGATTGCAAGAAGTGCTTAAAACAAACTACGAAGAACTCTTTGGAGGAAAACACATTATTGTTTTCGGAGATCTTCTGCAATTGACACCAGTGAAAGGTGAACCTATTTTTAAAACCTTAGGAAACAAACTATGCCGTAAAACTGTTGGCAGCATAGGAAATGTCAACCTTTGGCAACACATCCAATACAGAGAATTAAGAAAAAAACATGCGCCAATCTGCAGACCTCTATTACGCCAACATTTTAAAAAGTATTAGAGTTGATGTACTATCTCAAGAAGCACAAGCAATATTAAAACCCCGGCACATCCATGCACTTTCTGGCCATAACTCATGTGCTACTGATGTCATGGAACAATTAGCACACAAAAATGTCAATTATATGTCCTTAATGCCAACTCTTGCAAGCTGGTCCAAATTCAATGAAACAATGTAAAAAAAAGAAATGCAACCAATAATTGAAATTTGTTCCACAGACAAACTGGACGTACATGGTATGACACTACCATGTGTCAACAAGCCACAACAAGACTAAATTTCTTAGAACATTCTATCTTCAACACAGCTGGTTTGGAAAATATATTAAAATTATCCTTAAACTGTAGAGTAATGCTTAATTGTAACTTTGACGTGGAGCAAGGACTAGTTAATGGAGCACTGGGTACAGTTGTTGGCTTTCAAACATACCCACGTGACAACAACATTCAGTTTCTCAATATTCTCTTTGACAAACTTTCAGAAGTAAAAAGGATAGGGCGATTAACAGCTTGATTCCTTCTTTTCAAAGACATGTATGTACGCAGAGAACAATTTTCTCTAATGCTAGCATACACAGTCACCATTCACAAATCACAAGGTATTTCCCTAGATAAAGCATTGATAGATATTGGGAACACAGTCTTTAAAGAAGGCATGAGCTATGTAGCAATATCACGTTTTCGTACACTTTACCGTCTATTTCTTATCAACTTTGATGCAAGTAAAGTAAGCGCTGATATTCCTTGCATTTTAGAATACAATAGACTATGTTCAGTATACACCCCCATCTAAAAACATATCATGTTCCACAAAAAGGAAAATGTTGTAAAAGGAAACTAATGCAAACAGAAATACAACAGGATCTCACTGCAAATCCTCCAAAGAGTAAAAGAAGCTAATACTTCATCAATTACCACAACCAAAGAAGAATCTATTACTCAAAGTAACTCAGGTACTTCTTCAAAGATGCAACACACACTCCGAAAAAATGACTTGGACACAGAATATCTGTTCCATTCAAATGTTCAAATATAACTGGTGTAAATTGCTACGCAAATATAGCAATCAATATTCTATTTCAATTGCCACCAATTGTTGACAACATTTACTTACACAGTACAGACCAATTGTGTTTGCAAATGTTAGTCCTTCATAGAAACGCAAACAATACTGACAACACATAGTGTTCATGGAATAAGACAAGAATTGGACTACAGTGATGGAATGTTGAAATTCACTATAAACTCACAAGAAGATCTACAAGAAATTCTAATGTACTTACTTCAAGTACTGGAAAACAAAAACATACCAATAAATGAAATCTTACAGATTTCATACATGTTGAAACATGCATGCACTCTCTGCAACAATGTGGCACAGGAACAAATCTCTAATGAGCGCTTTGTGTATGTATACATACCTAATTGTGAATCTGTTCCATTTCAGCAACTTGTACAAAATGCAAACCATGGTAGATTATGTACTACCTGGAATTCAGATTATCGCTCCACACCTTAATAATACAAACACATAGTAAATACGTAATATTAATGCTTCTACGTTACAATGCAGATGGTACCAAAAACATCTGCAAGCTGACTGGATTCACACATGGTCAAGTATCACTTGGTAAGACAACCTTCACAACAATAATAGGTATAATCTACCACGCAGGAGTCACAACCAATGCAGGTCACTACACTGCATATATAAAAAAGAATTGTGGATGGTTTGAATGTAATGATAGTACCATTACTCTAAAGCAGAGATTACCAGCAAATCTTATAAATGCATATTTAATCTTCTTAAAAGCAAAATTTAATAACTAATCTGTACTTAAACATTAACAAAACTTCAAGTAGAAAACTATAAACAGTTAGAATATGCCAACAGGTATCAAACTGCTCCAAAATTGTTCAACAACCAAACAAATAAATCAATACCACTAATAATTAATCTGTGCATAAACATTAATACAATTTCGATTAAAAAACTATAAACAGTTAGAATATGCCAACAGGTATCTAACTGCCCCAAGATTCTATAACAAGCAAACAGATAAATCAATACCACTAAATTATAACAAGAAATAAACAGTTAGAATACGCCAACAGGTATCTAACTGCCCCAAGATTCTGCAACAACCAAACAGATAAATCAATACCACTAAACTATAAGAAGAAATAAACAGTTAAAATACAGCAACATGAATCTAACTGCTCCAAAAATCTGCAACAACCCAACAGATAGATCAGCAGCTTGAGAATATAAATAAAAAACTATGACCAATTAAAATTCAACAACAGGTATGTAACAATCTGCAACAAGCCAACAGATAGAACATTAGCCAAAGACACTGAAAACAAATAAAACAAACATACTGTAGCATAACAAAAAAGGTTATTTTTTAATCCAACATGGATTTATTTTTCCCACAGACCAAATGATTTAAAAAACAAACAAAAACTGAGCAAATTGCACAGTACACTGGTTTGTAACCTACTAAATATGAGGGTCGGAAAAAAGCTGAAATGTCTATTTTGCACTTTAATAAGTCTTTATAAAATACCTACACTAACATGATATTTTCTTTTATTGCAAAAAAAAGAATATCTGCTCCAGTTACCCAACTCATGGAAAAAATATATCCAATCACAAAAAATCAACAGTAAGATTATTCTAATAGAACGCATAAATACTGCTGCATAACAGAACCATTGAATCAAACATCTAATCATACACCACAATACAAAATGTTTACTTCCATGGATAGGTTATACTGCAGTGCTTGTTACCAAACTCTACAATCTTAATGACAAAACCTCACATACAAACTGTACAAATCAAACAGTCCACAGACTGTAGATTTGCAAATATCAGATATTCGATTCTATGGGTGTGATCTATGGGTGTGATATGCTGAGCTGGTTGTGGCAAATTTACAAAAGCACGCTTTCGGGACCAAGCCGCTGCTCCTGCCGCAAATTTGGTGAAAATCTGTCCAGCGGTTTGGGCTGTAGGCGTGCACAAAGTTCTTTCCCCATTCAGTCTATGGGGAAAAAAAGACATTTTGGGACCCCCCTATAACTTTGCCCCCATCTTCAACCAAAATTATCCAAATTACCTCCATCCGAGCTACTAAAGGGCAACCCTGGCAAAGTAGTATATTTACCATTGGACTTGAAAATGTTCAAACTCTAGCGACCAATAGACCAATAGATCAATTTTTGGGGATGCTAGTTAATGGTGTGCCAACAAAAGACAACACAATTTGGCAACAACTAGTTGACTAAAGTCAGGTTACACAAGCCCTACAATATCTAAAAGAAAACAATGAATACTACAAAGATATAGACATAAAGGAAAACTTAAAAGAAACCATCAACATTATTCAAGAGTCACCAGAAACTGGCCAATTTGAACGTGTTGATCAGCAGCCAACATTTTAGACCAGTATACCATTAACCCACTGCTCTCCAAAGACACCATTCATGATGTATTAGAAACATATCAAATGCATCAAGCAAACAATCCCCCAATGATCACATGGGAAAAAAGTGTAGAAGCGTGTCTTTTCCTCTACTCTTTCTTACAGGAAAAGGAGGAAGATATGATGAAAGGTCCACACAAATTAGTGCAGCTGAATATCGCTCTTTATGAATGTATTCTGAAGACCCCAGATTCAGGTAAAATGTTGAATACATTTTCCACCTCCTCTTCGAAAGTGAACTAGCAACTCTATGTTATGGAGTTTCACACACATTAAAGCAGGCTCTAATTCTTTAAACATATTTGCTACATAACTGCTTAAAAAATAAAAGAAAACGATTACATTTTGCAATCAAGTATCACAAATCTCTTGGCAAACATGTGTGGTACAAAAGAATACTGGTTTCTGACATCACATGTATGTTGTATGGTAAGAAACCTAGGCCCACTAACATGGTTTGTTACTTTAAGTTGTGCAGCGTACACATGGGATGACTTGCACAACTTCTTATGCACTGCAAACCAAAATAAAGATGGAATAGACATAAAAATACCAGGAGAACTCTTTTCTCTTGACCCTGTAAATGTATCAAGGTACTTTCACCATCGCTTCATAGCCATGCTGAATTTTATCTGCAATAAAACTGCTCCTCCGCTTGGAGAAGTACAGCACTTGTCAATATCAATCCAGAGGAGCACCACACATCCACATTCTTTTGTGGATAAAAGATGCTCCAAAATGTGGCCATGATTCTGGTGCCACTGTTTTATAATTCATTGAAAAATACATTAGCTGCAACATCCCTTCAGAAACCACACAATGCGACCTACATACACAAATGTTACACTTCCAAGAACGTAAATGTAGCAAGTACTGCTGGCATAGATATAAAAACAAAGGGAAATACTATACCAAATGTCGCTTTGGCTTCCCTAGACCAGTTTGCAAAGCTTGATGTCTTCTGTAAGACACAGCATAAAAAAACAAATCTCCTAAACATACATCAAATATTAGATGGGAGGAAGCATCCAAGTACATTAATGATTACAATGCAATCATTGCCCTCTTTTGGAATGCAAACATAGACATACAATACATTGCAGACAAATCTACTGCAATTCCAAAGCTGAAAAAAACAGCTAAATGACCTCTGGGATGACATATCATCTGGCAAAACACTATTGTACAACTTTGGTATAAAAATGTTCTCCCATAGAGAATACAGGTCCTACGAAGCTGCAGACCATTTAACAGGTACAGCCTTATATGGCAAATCTGATTGGCTGAAACATGGACCAGCCTCATTCCAAAGAAGAGTACTAAAATCATACCAAGAGATAGAAAACATGGCCACAAATGATCCCAACATCCAGGACAATAAAAAAAAACAATGTACTTGACACATACTACCTAAACAGAAGTACTACTTTGGAAAATGTGTCTCTACTACATTGCCCAAAACTACACCTACAAAAACAATGTCACACCAAATTAGACAACTGAAAAAAAATTCATTTTCAACTTGTCGAGTGAAGCTAACTCAGCCCAGTCTAATTAATCATGTAAAATTATCATTTAAAAGTCCATAACATAGAAAACTGTATTAGATGGCCCTACTCCAACTTTCTAAACCTTGGAGAAAAGAAAAATAATTATTAGGTGACTATGACTCATTTGAAGCTGCATTTCAAGCAAATAAAAGCAATATAACAAATGACAATTTCAAACAATACAAAGAAATGTTGTGCAATGATCATCAACAAGAGGAACATATTGAAGCTCAACTACACAATGATACTCCTGAGGGCAGTCAACCTTCCCTTAATAAGCCAGGACCGACTCAGCGAAACACTCATTCTAAATGAAGCAGAAATAGCCATGGCTGAGGTAGAAAATACCACATATCAATATAAACAATCTGAGGAAAACTTGTTAGTTCTGGAATCTCAGCTAAACGATGAACAACTCACAATTTATCTTAAAGTCACTCAAGAAATTGAACTTGGTTTTAAACTTGAAAGTAAAACCCGTACATGTACAAATGATAAACCTTTGTGTATGCAAGTGGTGAAGCTGGTTCTGGCAAAACATTCCTAATTAAAATAATCAGCACATTTCTACAAAACTTAACAAACAATAACCTTTCGGCTGTAGCAACAGCCCCCACAGGTTTAGCTGCTTACAACATAGGCAGTGGCACTTTAAACTGACTAATACTCCTCTGTATAGAACACCAAAACAAATTAGACTACTACAAATTGTCAGCAGAGACTGCAACTGATATACGCAGAATTCTAAAACAAATGATAGTGCTCCTGACAGATGAAGTAAGCATGGTGTCCAACCTCATGGTGGATTTACTTCATTTCAGAATGCAAGAAGTCCTAAACAACAACTACAAGGAACTGTTTGGGGGGAACACATGTTATTGTTTTCAGAGAACTCCTACAGTTGACACCAGTGAAAGGGAAACCTATTTTCAAAACATTAGGACACAAAGAATGCTACAATGCTCTCAAAAGCATTGGAAATGTAAATCTCTGGCAACATTTTCACTACAAAGAAATAACTCAAAACATGCTCCTGTCTGCAGACCTCACATATGCTAACATTTTAAAAAAGCATTAGAACTGGGCTGCTTACTAAAGAAGCAAAATCCATCTTAAATAGTAGTCTAAAACATGAGCTGTATGGGCAAAACACATCTGCTCCTGATGTCATGGAACAATTAACGCAACACAATCTAAAATGTATGTCCTTAATGCCATTGCTTGCAAGCTGTTGCCAATTCAATGAAACAATGTTGAAAAAAGAAATGCAACCTATACTACATATCATCCCACACACAAACTAGAAGTACACAGCATGACTCTTCCTATGTGTCAACAAGCACCACGACTAAATAGCTTAGTAAAATGTATCTTCAACACAGATGGATTGGAGAAAATATTAACTTTGTGTCTAAACTGCAGAGTAATTCTAAAATGTAACCTTGACATAGAACAAGGCTTAGTCAATGGAGCAATTGGTACAGTTGTTGTCTTCCAGACATATCTGCATGACAACAACATTAAATTTGTCAATAATCACTTTGGCAAACTTGCAGAGGTTAAACAAATAGGACAAACAATAGGCTGTTTCCTTCTTTTCAAAGACATGTACGTAGACAGGGAGCAATCCTCTCTGTCAATTGCATATGCTGTCACTATTCACAATTCACAAGGTCTAACCCCTAGATCAAACATTGATTGACATTGGCAGCACAATCTTTAAAGAATGTATGGGTTACGTAGCACTTTCACATCTGCGTACACTCAATGGTCTATTCCTAGTTAACGTTGATGCAAACAAAGTCAACGCTGACATTCTTTGCATCCTGGAATACAACATGCTATGGGCATGATACCCCATCTAAATATGTTACCTGTACGTCAAAAAAGAAACTTTTTAAAAGACAAATAATTGAAACAGAAGCTATAGCAGATTTGCCAACAATACCACTAAAAAACCAACAACCAACTCCGGCATCGCACAATACAACCACAAAACTATCCATCAGAAAACAAAGACACAAATGTCTCATCTCCACAAAGATCTTCAGGCCCATCTAATGATTAAAAAACAGAACTCTCTGGTTCATTTAAATTAGCAAACACAACTGGAGTAAAACGTTATGCTAATGAATTTTCTCTTTCAATTGCCACCATTTGCATAACCGGCTCAGACCAGTTGTGTTTTCAAATGCTCGTCCTTCACAGAAATGCCACAAATAATCCTGAGAACACTTACAGTGTGTCAGGTATAAGGCAAGACTGTTACTACTATGCAGGAATGGTACAATTTAACATAAACATACAAGAAGATCCACAGGAATTCCTAATGTACTTACGACAAGTACTGGAACCCAAAAACATCCTTTTAAATTAAATCTTCCAGATTTCATACACTTGGAAGTATACATACACTCTCTGCAACCATTTTTCACATGACCACATCCCTAATGAAGAATTTTATATCTATTCACCCAAATGTTGAACCATTCCATCAGCTTCTTCAGAATGCAAATCATGGCATATTATGCCCTTTTTTCAATTCAGATAATCGTTCCACCATACAACTAAACTTACATAGCCAATATGTCATACTAACGCTTCTAAGTTACAATGCACATGGTACCAATAATACCTGTAAGCTTAGAGGCTGCACACATAGCCAAAGATCTCTTGGAAGGAAACTACCTCAGGGCACTACACTGCATATGTGAAAAAAAGAGTTGTTGGTTTGAATGTAACAATACCTCAAAAGATAGGTTACCAGCAAATTTAACAAATGCCTATTTAATATTCCTTCAACCCAAATTTAGTTACTAAACTATAATGCAATTAACAGTAAGAATACGCCAGCAGGCATCTAACTACATCCATAATACTGTAAGAACACTTTACTTTTCAATGTCAATTTAGTTACAATATGCCAACAGGTATCTAACTACTTCAAAAACACCCTTCATTGCAAAGCACTTTGAATATGCTATCTGAATTGTTATGACAAAACATCTTCTAACCTCTAATGTATTTAGAATTAATTCCCTCAATTACAACATACTTCAAAATAAGCATACTAACACCCTTACACCCATGTAACTGTCATCAGGATTTTTTTATCCAATACAGATTTTTTTCCCCAATGACCTAATGATTACTTAAAGTAAAAACAACAGCGGTGTGACATACACTAATTTTGTAGCAAACATAATACTTAAAATGTACTGTTTATGAGTGTCTAAAAAAGAAAATATATTGAAAACTGTATACCACTGCAGATTTTGAAATATCATGCTTAACCAATTGTACTAGGTTTTTTTCTAAACAGAATAGAGAAGTGTTTGCTGCCTGAGAAAAGGGCGTTGGATAACTGGAAAAAACGTTTGTTTTGCAAAGTTTGGAACTAACCTGCACTGCGAGCTGTGAGGGGGCTCTTGCAGGTGCTGGCACTAGAGACGCTTTGCTGAGGAGGCGGGGCTAGGTGCCTGCCAGGTGACCTATCACGTGATACAACTCAGCCTTTAAACCCTTCGCCATCCGCCTGAGCGGTGTGTTTGCTGCCTGAGAAAAGGGCGTTGGATAACTGGAAAAAACGTTCGTTTTGCAAAGTTTGGAACTAACCTGCACTGCGAGCTGTGAGGGGGCTCTTGCAGGTGCTGGCACTAGAGACGCTTTGCTGAGGAGGCGGGGCTAGGTGCCTGCCACGTGACCTATCACGTGATACAACTCAGCCTTTAAACCCTTCGCCATTCACCCTCGCGGCGTTAAGCCCGTTAGGGGTAAAGGGCGTCGGCTGTTATACGGCTGTTGGACGTGCTGTGGAGGGTGTAAAATAACCATTGATACCCAGGAACCGAAGTAAGCTAACTCCACCACTTCAGGATAATACAATTTACCACCTGGTAGGGTGGGAGAGTCGGACTAAGGCCGCTCCTCAAGCTGTTGGGCGTTCCCTTCTTATATGCAATGTGATTTTAACTCATAAACTAAAAGGTGTATCTGATTGCTAACACTCATTTTTTTAAATTGTTTACTAATCAATTGATGGTACCGGCTGCCCTCTATTGCGAAGGATCTTTTCCTCTCCTTAGTTTTATATATTTATTATTAATAGACATACTGCATATTGGGTATAGGTATACTTAAGTCTCCGTTATAGTAGGACTGATCAAATTTTTTACTTGTTGGATTTTATGGAGACGTGACTCCTTAAGGATAAATTAACATATATTACTACTAACTTTTTCTACTTCTATCTCTATTTCTATCACATCTGTACATACCTATTACTCGGTGGTATAGTAATATGGCCCCAAGCACACGATCTAAAAAGGGGAAGAATAACATACCTACACCAAATACCAAACTAGCCACTCAGAAGCCTGGTAAAGGGGAAAAATCTAAGAAGGGTGGTACGAATGGAATTACTGGTGATGGTAAAGGTGTATTAGATCAACCTAAAATACTCAGTTTTCTAACTATTAAGGAAAAAGTAATGGTATCTGATAAAATACAATCTCCACCACCTCCCACTAATAGCTCTATGATAGATAATAATTCACTATTGACATTAGTACATAACTTTAGGCGACAATCTATGGGAACAGGTACTAATTTGGAAATTTCTGTGGTTGAAGATACCGATATGAATAATAAAATTGGATCCAATTTGTCAGCTTCCCCAGACTTGAATAAATTTGCCCAAGAAGAGGACTCTCATTCATGTGATGAGTCATTTAACTCTAGGGGAAATTACTCTGAAATCGAGGATAAAAGTAATAGAAGTAGGGGGTGCGAAAACTCACTGAAATCAGGTGAGAAATTAGACGCCCTAACTACTATGATGGATGTTCTTTTGACCATCTGTACCAAATTGCTTAAAGAACATAGTGATATAAAATCAATGGTACTACAGAACATTGATAATACTAGATCACTTGGGATTATGATACAGGATTACTGTGGCAATGACCCTAACAAGGAGAAAAGACTTACCACGGAGCCAAATCAGGTTATAGGGGATCTGAGTGAGCTGGTTATGGTGGTTGAAAAGGAAAATGAGAATATTATTACACAGACTAATACTTCCCATATGGAACAACTCAACTATAGGGAAAATCTGGTTGAAGAGATTAATAATAGTGTGAGTGAGATAGAAATAAGGGTAGCCCAAGGCTCTAAGAGGCGCACAAGGCGAAATAGGAAAAATAAGAAAGCACCTCGAAAAAGGATGGTGATGGCCAAGACCAAAGTGAATAAAACTGTGAAAAGAAATTCCATGTCCCTTGCTAACACCGCCCCATTAGACTCGGAATGTGTAGAAGTAGGGAACCACTATGAAATTATGGAACATCAAAAGAAGTTGGAGGAAAGGAAAAAAGTGGCAAGTAAAAGTAAGGGTCTAGAAAATTGGTTAAAGGGGAAGGACGATATTATTGAGGAAAGTGAAATAGAGGACACGGTATCCACCGAAAATAACTTTAAATATGTTGAAATCCCGTATAATAGTAATATTGGGTCCCTTACTAAAAGGGAGAAGGAAATTTATACCAAAGAGATGGAACGACTGGCCATGCATAGTAAGCAAAAAATAAGTAGGGTAAATAGTGTGGGAACAAATGAAGAACCCCTACTTATAGTGGGGAAAAGTATTAAAATCATAGAAAAATCCCCGACAGATGGTAGCCCGTTTCTTAATCGGGCCTGGTTACTTAATAAACTATCACATATTCCGCAACTGCAAAATATTAACTCAGGGGATATTGAAACCATTATCCTTCCTGAATATGGAAGCTGGGAAAACTGGGTTATTGTCCAATTTAGATCTGCGGTGTTTGTGGACCTCGTAAGAGAATACTCTGATGGAATATGGGGTAACAACTATGAAATTGTGATATGCCACTCTGCTATTCATAATGATTGGAATGACAAATACATGGAAGGGGTGGGAGTTACTTCCATTAATATGGAATTAAGAAATAAAAATGTACAAGCTAACTCCCAGGAGGTAAATACTATAATCCAAAATTGAGATAAGGCATATAATAATACATTTAACCTCCTGTCGTGGAATTGTAGAGGTTTCAAATCTCTTCTACATAAGGAAGGTATACAAATACTGATGGAGAGTGACATTTTCGCCTTACAAAAAACTTGGGTAACTGGGGAAATTTTATTAGATGGATATAGTATTTGGAATAAAGCTGCCCAAAAAGGTGAAAAAGGCAGGCCTTATGGAGGACTATGTATTGGGGTAAAAAATCATATGTCATTTAAACAGTATGAGATGTATGGGAATCTACCTAATGTTATGTGTGCAATTATAGACAGGGGAAACCAATTAGGGAGTTTCCTTCTTATTAATATATACTCTCAACCAGGGCGGGAAAATATACAAGAGATTGAGGAATACATAAACCACACTATTGAAAGTTGGATCCGGGATTCCCCTGAGCCTGATATTTGTATAGTGGGAGATTTTAATGCCCACTGTGACTCCGCTGTAAAGGAGATGAACAGATGCAAAGAATTGTGGGATGAAACAGACATTATTGCATCATTGGAAACTCAAGAGGGTAACCTGATGGCGGGTTTAAATGCACAGATTAGGCAGGGTTGTCGGTGGATGAACCTTATGACCAGTTGGGACCTAGAATACCTACAACCTCACTTAGGACCAGTTGAGGGAGCAACTTGGACAAATGGGAAGGTAGGCTATAGATTAGATTATATGTTTGTAAGCAAACAATTAAGCCTATCCACAATCTCCTTTGAACATATTGCTACCACTCTGAGTGACCATACACCCATTAGGGGCACATTCACTAAGGGCTTGGAAAGTAAAGGTTGGGAAGTGAGTAAAGAGATGGACATACAATTTTCAGCATCCGGAAATAGGATCACATGGTCGGATAAAAATCTAATCATCTTTAATGAGCTGTTTGATCGGCTGCCCATTGAGGGGCAGGATATTGTATTGAATGGTCTTAACCCAATAACTAATTTGTTGGGTATAATTCGGAGGCTAAATAGCAAGGCAATTGTGAAAAATATAAGGGGTAAAAATCACGCACACAAATATGATCAAATGATCTATGATAGAAAAAAAGAAATGCTGGGGGAAATTCGTAAACTTAGGCAGACATGTGACTTGGATGAAGAAGAGAGAAGTAAGAGAATTAAAAACATAAAGACTCATTACAAAAATTGGATCAAGGATTATAAGTATAACACCAGCAATGCCAATTGGAGGTGCTTATACAAGATATGTAAAACCCATGATTCAAAAAAATGTTGGTATCTATATAGACAGTTCCTGATGGATGAGGATTGTAGGGAAAATTCCAATGTGAGCCAAGATGCATGGAAGCAATACATTACTGACCTCTACTTCAAGACTAGTGACATGTCTGCTAATCTCAAAGGGATATACCCATATGACCAAGATAGTATCCCCTTTGGTATACTAGATATTTTGAAAGTGATCTCTAAAATGAAATCCTCACGTGCTCCAGGCCCGGATGGCCTTGCAAATGCTGTCATAAAACAAAATCCTAAGAAATGGGCAGTGACTTTGCTCCAGCTGTTTACTGGTATTTGGGAGACAGGCCGCATACCAGATAGCTGGAGGAAAGCCATAGTGGTCCCTATTTTTAAAAAGGGAGATAGAAAACTGCCTGATAACTATAGATTGCTGGCCATGGGAGACAGCAGCTGTAAGATCTTCTGCTCCCTTTTAGTGGAGAGATTAAACATTTGGATAGAGGAAAAGGGACTACTATCTACTCTCCAAACTGAATTTCGGAAAGGGTTCAGTACCACCGATAACCTAACTATGCTGAATTACATTATAGCAGGGTTAAAGGATAAGGGGGAAAAACTGTATGTGTGCTTTGTAGACTATTCGAAAGCCTTTGATAGTGTTAACAGGGGGCTTTTGTGGAAGAAACTAAGTGAGAAAAATATCTGCCCCAAAATTTTGCACTTTCTGAGGGAAATGTATAGGGAAACAACTGTCTCCATCTGTTTGGGCAAAGGAGGGATGATATCTCCA
Organism: Ambystoma mexicanum; assembly: GCF_040938575.1. Lineage (NCBI taxonomy): Eukaryota > Metazoa > Chordata > Amphibia > Caudata > Ambystomatidae > Ambystoma > Ambystoma mexicanum. Next base: position 1,521,077,113 of record NC_090937.1, on the reverse strand, counting down.
GAGATCGCCACTAACACTGGTCTAAAGCAGGGATGTGTGACATCTCCTATACTGTACAATTTGTATGTCTCAGATATGTGGGAAAGTTTTTCGACTATAAAAAATTTTCCACCAATAGTAGCGGGAAAACCCATCTGTGGCCTGATGTATGCGGATGATACCGTCCTCTTGGATAAAACTCCAGTAGGGTTGCAAAGAATGTTGAATGGACTACTATTGTATTCCGAAAAGAATAACCTAAGTATCAATATTAACAAAACTAAGGTTATGGTATTTGGAGCCACCAGGCTCGAAAAGAAAAAGCTTATTACTAGGTGGCAGATAAACTCGATAAAACTAGAGGTAGTGGAGGCCTACCCTTATTTGGGGATGCCTATTCTGAGCAATCCCTGCATACATTTTTTCCAAGAGGCGGTAAGTTTAAAAATAGTAAAGAAATGGAAAGTTATAAGAAAATATATCACCAGTAAAGGAGGTCACTCGGTCGAAGGTCTACTTGAGATATATAAAAGCTGTATTATACCTGGAATTTTGTATGCATCGGAAACTATAGAAAGTAAATATTTGAGTAAGCTGCATCTACTTGAGGGGAAGATTTGGAGACCAGCTCTAGGACTCCCAAATTCGGTACCAATACAAGCGATAAGATGCGAATTGGGGCTAATATCCCTTTCGGCCCTATGGAAAATAGAATGTTGCAAACTCTATTTAAGAATAATACTGGGGGAGGGGGATGAAGGTAATATGCTTAACCTTATTGGTAGAAATAAAAGAGAAGGCAGATTTAAGAATTCTTATTTTTTAAGTTTACAAAAAATAGTACTAACATTTCTTGAAGTCCTAGGATATAATGTACATATGAGAAAAGATAACATTATGTACATTAAGAAAATCCTTAAAGATAAGGCCTTTATTTGGGATTTATGTGAAAACCAGTCCTATTTATATAAAAAGTCTAGATACTCCTTTTATGCTCTCCAAGGCCTCAAGCCTGCTACACCAAGACAGTATCTGCTTAACACGGGAAATAAAGCTATGAGAAGATTTATACTGCAATTACGGCTGAACATTCTCCCGTGTAATGAAATTATCGGGGCAAGAACAAAAACTCCTCGTGCAGAAAGATTGTGTAGATACTGTAATATCGAGGTGGAGACAGTAAGACATATTTTAACTCTCTGCCCAAACTTAAAAGAATACTACACTAAAGGGTACTCAAATTTAGTAGGGGACATGCAAAGAATTGAATCAGACCAATTTTGGTCAGTTATTTATGACGGAGAAATTAAGGTTTTTATTGGGGCAGCCTTTTATATTTGGAAGCGTGTAATGGGATGTATTTTGTAAATGTGTCTTAGCATTTATTATTAAATGTGTTGGCTAATGTTTTTCCATGTGAAATATGTAACTAGGTATGGTTAACGTAAAAATTTCTTGTAGTGTATAAGGTTTTAATTAACCAAAAGCACTTTAAAATAAATAAAAAAATAAATAAAAAAAAAAAAAAAAAGAATAGAGACCACAAAAGGCAGACACATGAGGCTAAAACACTCAGTAGCCACAGCAATCTCAATAAACTACATTTTCTGTGAGCACTATCCTCAATTGTACTACACTCATAGGTTCTGTATACAATTCCTTTACATAATTCCTCCATATTACAAACACGTTCTTCTCCCAATACATTGCATACAATTACTGTACACATATTCCTAGTACAGTGATTCTGGCCATACTCCTATTACATTACCTATAATTACAATACACATTTTACTACTGTGGTTATTTTACTCAGTGTACCCAGAATGTGACCAGTGACCACAACACAATTAACTGTATAACAAGTACATAACAGACACAGTCAACCATATAAACTCACCCCCACTCCCTGCAATCGAAATTATATCCGTGGACACTGAAATTCCCTACCATTTCTACATGATATTCCAGCCATCAAATAACCCCAAATGTCTTTTCAAAGCCACCCGTTCACTGCGATGTTCGCAAACTACTGCGTTGCCCGTGGGCAGGTACAGCAGCTGCCCATCCTTTTTCCACCTATCAAGACAGCTCCATATCATCTTGTTTCCACTCCCCCAACCTTCCCAGTCGTCCTTTCTACTATGAAATTACCAAAGATGTGTTTTCCAGATTTTTTTCCCCAACAACCTGTCTGCGGGCTGCTGCAACTGGCCTCGTTTCCCAAAAATCTGACGCACCTCACGCTCTTCACCATCCAATTAGCGAGTGCGCCCATGGCCGCAGACATCACACTGGCCTCTGGGCATATTGGAGGACCGTCCACAGATCAAACAGTGAAGTGAGTCCACAGTCTGATCCAGATATCACTAATTGTTTTTTGCACTACTTTTTGGTCGTTTTTAAAAAAGAAATAACTATCGTGAGGATGCATCCATGGGGTACAAAGTTATAATCTGCCCAAAAAGTGCTATATCTACAGGTTGAGATCATAACCATAACTACACGGCTTCTACCGCAAACCCTGTAATATATATATATCAGTGAAAACACTTTGTTAAAGGGACATTATGGTTAAAATGCATTAATAAAACCTTATGAAATTCAGTTAAATACTTTGTTAAAAGGACGTTATGGTTACAGGTAATACTGATTACTACATTTATTGTTACAGGTAACCCCATGAACTTGCCAGTTATGGTAAGCTAAGCAACCATAACTTCTGCCACTACTGTGCACTACTAAGACTAACAAGAATTGAGCCACATTGCTGTCCTCAAAGTGTCAGATAATAACTTGGTCCCATATACCCTCTATACCCAATATGGCTTCAGGCCTGATCAACCAACTGTATTTGTATTCCTATTTTGATTGGGGAGAAATAGGTGAAACTGAGAAGAGGAAACATGTAGTGACAAATTTGGACCTTGCAAAGGCTTTTGAATACTTGCAGCTTTTAGTTGGAAATACTTTGTATGTATAGGTATAGAAAGGGACTGTTTTTACTATGCCACAAAGATTCAATGTGGAACCGAAAGACTCCTGGCCAAATGTTTGACATCAAATAAGGACGTGAGAAGTGATTTTTCCAGCCTCTACCCTAAATAGATAATCGTGGTAATCTCTAAAGCCTCAAGACTTTAAGGATAAATTACTTCTGAGGGGCAGAACATAACTCCATTTACAGTTCAGGAGCTATGGTTGCTCTTAAATCTCAAAAGGCTAACACAACATGAAAAGTCTGAGGACTGATTATGAGCTTCATGCAAAAATCAGAATATAATTATTACATGGTGGAATGACACTTAGGTTATTTACTGCATTTTGTGTATTTATACAAATATCGATACAAAATATGAAGCAAAAAAGAATAGTGCCTTCCCCATTACGCAATTATTTTTTACATGGAGTTCAGAATCAGGCTCTTATTCTCAGTGGTCTTAACATATTTGCAGGTTTGGTTTTTTGGGTACTCTATTTCATTGCAATTGCTTTCTGGACAATACCGGAACAATATAAAACTATTCACCTATGTTTACAAAGTGTGTGTATGGATGAGTGTGTGAGTTATTGACCAATCTCAGAGTCATTTTTTTTGTAAAATGTTTTTTAAAGGTAATGCTCGTGAAACTCAATAACTGTATTTAGGGCCCGTGGAATGATCCACGCGGAAAATCTGGACTTTGCATGCCAAACTACATGTGAAATTGCCAAAATTGTGGGTGTTGAGGGATGGCCCGCAGGCAGTCCATCGCACGGCCACTATTGCACGAAGCGATACGTATTCATGGAACCAAGCGCACAACCTCTCAGTGGGGAATTGGCCGAGCAAAGCCCTCATACTATCTGCCACCCGAAGACAGTTGTACAGACATATGTGCATAGGATTCACTGCGCAGAGGTAAGATCGGGTTTCAGAATTACATGTAAGTGTATACAGCTATGGTTCCAATCTAACTCAGGGGTGCGCGAACACAGTGTAGCGAGGTGCAAGAACGTTTTTCCGAGTTTTACCTGAGTTACAATTAATAGTACGCATGTTGTCGTTGTGCTGGTAATAATTATGGGGCACCCTATGCTGGGTCCCTGAGATACAGGCCTGCTTGCTGGAGACCCAACACACCATTTCAATGGTACGTGTATTCGCACCCGGGGAACAAACTCTGTGTGCAGGCTCGGACAGTGTTATTCTCGGTGCTCGGCCTTTGTGGGATAAATGTGCACTTTTCCATGAATCAGAAGTCAGATAGGGTTCTGATATTATTGATCAGTGCCTGCACCACTCCCAGCTCTACATGAAGTTTGTGCTCCTGTGATGTGGAATGCAATACCTGATATTTTTAAATTTGAAATCTGCATCCATTTCATGGATCAGTTTCTCTGCTGGGAAGTCATGCACCTGGAGGGTGTTGACAGAGAAATGGTCCAGAAGTTCCGGAAATTGCATTGTGTTAGTTTGATCTGGAATCAGCTCAGATACAGCTATATAAATCTTTATCACATTTCTTATAAGATGTTGGAAGAGGCTAAAGTCCCAAAATAGTGACAATGGAGATGGCATTATATTCATTTGCAGATAATTCACTAATTGTTGTTACAGAACATTCGAACATGGAGATTGTTATTGACCTCCTCTCAGCCAATCAGGACGTTTAGAATGCTGCCAGTAACTACTGATACTGACTGCATTCTGAATATTCTGGGCCTGACTTACGAAGAGTTTTCCAATGGCATAATTACATTGCACATCATTTTTTAGATCAGGCCCTCTGTCTTCAAAGACAGGGAAACAAGTATGCAATTACCAAGCAGTACTTCTTTCAACATGTCAATTCTTTGTTCAATAGTACCTTTTTTTTCGAAGCATCCCATTCAACACACCAAAGAAAAAGCATAACTATGGGTAATTAATTTCTCTTTCTTATAGAGAAATTATTTACTTTTACATGACAACCAATGAATGCTCATGTCAAACCCGCTCCAGTTTGACCAAGTTCGCAATTAAATTGCTTATATTATGAAGACATCCTTGCCTTGTCTATTTACATTAATGGAACGTGTTTACTTCACCAACAAAACATGTATTGCTGCAGTGCCAATAGCCTTGTAGACCTTGGGAGGGGTCCTTAACGCTTGGAATAATTAAGCTTCTCCTCGGCCCATAACTTGGTAGCCGGTCATTATGGTACGATAAGGACCCCTCCCTCAGACTATGCAGTAATACTATTGCCAAGACTTCTTGAAAACTTTGAAGATGCTGCTCAATGCAAAGTCTGTATATTAAAGGAATAAGGTAATTCTGGGTAACACAGTTTTTACTGGTGTCCCCTCCTCTCTCGAACTACCTGGGAGTTCAGTTTTTAGCTTCAGGGCACTGTAACAGTCTTGTGACAATCCTATGACCACATCTGCACTTCCTAAGAGATGGGGAGCAAGGAAAATAGACTTCTTTAGAAGAAAGTGCTGGAACATCTTTGAAAAGGCCCCTCTTACAGCAGTCCGAGGTTGTGTCAGCAAAAAGTGTCAACTTGAAAACAACTTGTTTTTAATTTACCACCTAATTATCGGTTGGGTTCAAAGCAAAGGAGACATTTACTGCATGCCGTTACTGTCTGGGGTAAAAATCAGTTGAGTACCCCATAGAATACCTTCTAACATAAATAAATACATACATAAATAAATACATAAGTAAATAAATTGCATGTTTATATCACGCTACTGTAGGGGAGGACTGGCCGCGAGGCCCTCCTCACCTACAGTCTTCTCCCCAGGTGAGGACCATGACTCGGTGGGCGTCCCCTCATGCCACCCGGGCCCAGGTGGAGGAGGGTTCACCCGCCGACGACATTGCCCACACATATCCTTTCCATGCATTTACCAAAATTCAGTTAGGCCTAGAAGCCATCTTGTCCAGCAAGCATGGCGTGAGTTCAGCACACTGTAACGAGGCTCCCACCTTTGGAGGGCCTTTCATGCATCTCTGCCGCCACAGCAGCCCTGGTGGATCCGCTGCGAGCGCGTTCCCATGAGAAAGTCAGATATGAGCTAAACCCGAGATGCCAACACTGTAACCTTCTCCCATTCACAATGTAATATTGCTCCTCGCATGACCCGGTCCGCAAGGCCGGGGTGACGGGGAAAGAGCTGACGCATCACTATCTGAAGAAAGTAGAAAATAATTCAAGTATTAGTATTAACGAACTACCTCTGTTTAAACAAGTCCTGTAAACTGTGAATAAACCACAAAAATGTAACGTTATATGATATCACTCCAGGTCTGTACTAGTGCTGCTATAACCACAGAGAAAGATGTTAACCAAACGTGTAACCTCTAACTGTATAAGTGTTTTTTCAATAGTATGTAGAAACCTGAACTCATATATGCTTTCTTAACCACCCAAAGCGGCGAGCATCAATCTCTGTAGGCCATAACCTAGTAATGCCTTGTATAACGTTTTATGTACATACAAATACGCACACAATGTAGTGAATATAATGTTAGGTAATGAAAAGGTACTGGAACCGACTGTATTAAAGAAATGTGTAACGAAATGAAAATATATATATGTGTTTAAATGACATCAAAATAAGGCGGAACAGTATAAAAGTTCTGCATTTAAAAGTTAGCAACGCACGAGGAAAAAACCTTTGTGAGTATATGCAAGGCCATTCTCCCTCCCACCCGGCCAAGCCTGTCAGATAAGGAAGCTAAGGCCTGTGCCGCGCTCCCTCACCTCCCCCAACCAAGCTGGAGCCGCTTCAGAGAGTCAGAGGCCCCGATACCGCACCCAAGGCCACAGCCCACCACCTGGGTTATTTACAGCACGGTAATAAACCCAAGTTTTGAATCCTCTGATCTACCAGCACCCTCTCGTAAAGTCCACAACCCTCCCCCCCTAGACCACCCCAAGAACGACCCCCATCACTGGGACAAGACACAGAGACCCATTTGTATAATAACTTCTAACGCGGCAGACAGGCATGTACCAGTCGTCTCAGGCCCCAAAACTCAGCCCCTCGACCTAGAATACCGGTCAATAGGACACAGGTAAATCTCACCCTAACCGACAGTCACCGGACCTCTCAAGAGGTGCATTCCTCATGCGTTGCGTTTATTGTATAAGACAAACTGCGGAGCGATTTATTGATGGACTTAAATGTCGTTTCTTGAATAACTGCAGTGTGCATGGCCTAGGGCAAACGAGTCAGGAGAGGTATTCATCTTTGTCACAGGCTGCCCCAGCATACCAACACCGCTCGGATGACCTCAAGCTGGCCTGCCAGGCCCAACCCAACCCTCGAGGCTGACCAGTGACGTCCTCACGCCAAAGACCAACCGCGCTGCAGCAACACCTATAGTTAGTCGACGCCACCCAATCCCAATTAACTTGTGCCCCCTATAGTGTGTAGGTTCTGATGACGTTTTTTGTATTAGAAATACGCCTGTCTTTGCTATTGTCAGACAGAGCGCTCTCGTAGGTTGCAGAGTTCTTTGCATGCCTTATTTTTGGATAAACTCCCACTTACGCTCACCCGCACTCTGTCTTGGCCTTATTCCCACTACGGGAGAGTCCCTTATTGTCTCTCATTGCGGGGAGGATCGTGCTGAAGTTGGGGGCGCTTCCTTTCAGTGGTGACCCCGATAGCGTGATATCTCCAAATTACTTTTCCTAACTCCTTTCTAACGACCCCCTTGTGGCACGAGAATCTCCGGTCGAGAAGGGATACGCACGGTGAGCCGGCTCCGGGAGGCCGCCCGCCAACGGCGACCGGCACAATAAGAAGTGCGCACTCAATGAGAAAGGGTACGGGATCCCGATTGGAAAAAAATCCCCTTTGAGTGCCGCTCGCCGGAGCCAGGGGCTGACCGTTGAGGTACCGGTGACACCGCCTGGACGGACCCAGTTTCGGAGACTATCGGTTCAAGACGGGCACGTGAGTACTGAGTGCGAGCGATCGTAAAGGGGAAGGGAGGGGAAACGGTGAACAGGAGAACGGGGACAGGTAGAGGAGAAGAATATCGGGGGTCTACTAAAGACGGGTCTTGAAACTTTCTTTATCTTTTCTTTGCATATGGCCATTAGGAGTAAGAAATAAGTGAAGTGGTAGAAGTGACGGAAACCTAGCTCCGAAAGGGGGTGGAAGGCGGCGCCGCATAGTGCTATCTAAACTAGTACTGGGAATATATGAAGAAGTAAGAAATAAGTTATTGGTGTCTGGCAAAAGGAGACACCGGGAATATTTTTTAGTGATTGCTACTCTCTCTATTTCTTTTTTCCAATACACGGGGCAGGGGAAGAAAGCGAAAAGGGTATAAGATAAATATACTTGTAGAAGGGCTATAAAATAGGGAGCACATTTTGACGAGTGGGGGCTAAGTAGTGGCACGTACAGACGTGAACGGAGCAACTTTAGCAGAAAAATAGGGACAGCTGGCCAGGGAGGAAAGGGAGGAAATAAGAAGAAGTGTGAGTGGAATGGCATTGTGATGGGTGCGCGCACCGTGTGAGTGTTGGGGATGATCGGTTGACCGTGAGGTGGCGCCAGAGAGTGTTGACCATAACTAGTACTTGATCAGTTGTGAGCGGAATCACACGGGAGTGTATGGGAATGGAAAGGAAATGAGCTATGGTAAGTGCGAAAGGATTAGTGCAGTAAATAAACTTGGGTGATAAAATTTGAGACGTCCGCTCTTGTCTGTGCCATAAAGGTATACATACATAGATCTACACCTAACTAAACGTAAAGAAGGTGGACACGGCTGTGAGAGTGATTTAGAAGATGGGGGCTGAAACTCCCTTGTCACATATTTGTAAGAGCTTACCGGGATACGCTGAACGAATAAATAAATATCACGATCAATGGGTAACAGAATTGAAGGGGGAGGGTCTGCCCCAGATTTGGCCCGAGGGAGGGTCTTTTGACAAAAGCGTTCTTGATATGGTACGAACATGCATTAGCCTCAAGTATAAGGGGAAACAATGGCAAAATAGGAAGGAGATATTAGACCTCTGGAGATTGTTTGAGGAGGTACCCCCACCCAAAGCTCCGGCACCAAATATTGATCTACCTTCCACCACAGATAATCCATTGATGATCCCAAGAGAGGACAAGGAACAGCTAAGTACAGCACAACCTGCGGAAGTGATTAGTTTGTACCCGATATTACCTAAACCAGCCCCCGCAGCAGGATACAGTGACCCTACGTATGTGCCTCCCCCCACAACTGGTACACCACAAAGACCAACAGCCCCCCCGCCATACGAAAGCACCAGAGAGCGAGCCCAGGGAAGCACACAGAGGGTGGATATAGAGAAATTAACAAGTGACTTAGAGTCGAGGCTTACTGTGGCAAGGGACGAACTCTCAAGGATAAAAGACATATGTGAGCGTACAGCGTGTGCCCCCACACAATCAGGACGCACGTCTAGAGCGTCGAGCGAAGGTAGACAGATAGAGGAAGGATGGAAAAAGGGGGAAATACTGTTCAGGATTGAGGAGGAGCCGACACGAATAATAGAGGTAGGAGCAGTAGAAGGGAGCATTGGTGATGTATCACGAGAGAGAGGGATCAGAGAGGACTTGTTATGTGATGTCAGAGGAGGATTGGATGACAGTGATAGGTTGAGTATGGCAGTGGGAGGGGAAAGCGAGGAAGTGGACGGTACATGTTCTCTAGGAACTATAGACGACGAATGGATGGGACGACTAAGAAATAGGGTGGGGAAGATGGCGTCATTGGAATCAGCAGCGACTAAGGAAAGGGAGGGTGCAACTGCAAAAGGGAAGTTACAACTTCCATTGATACACAGAGGGGGGGGGAGACCAAACTATATACCATGGGCTCAGATGGATAAGGCCAATTTAATGAAATTATTGCCCCAGCTGTCAGGAGGGGCGAGCAAGTGGATATATGCATTTGAGAAACATACCGCCGGCATACCGTTGGCAGTAGGCGATGTGAAAAGCCTACTAGTAACCGCAGTAGGAGATCAAGCGGACAGAGTATGGGCTAAGGCTGGTTTCCCGGCCGTGACGTTAGATTATGATCGTCATGATGGAGCTTCCTTTAATACAGTACGAGCAAGGGTGTGGGACGCGCTGCGGGAGACATTCCCAGATACCCCTGATTTACAGTCAGTAATGCAATGTACAATGAACGACGGGGAGGATGCTATGGATTACATTCTCCGGGTGCAGGAGATGTGGAGAGCGGAAACGGGCACGCCCTGGCACCAATCCACATCTCTATTTTATTTCATCATTAAGAGAGGGCTCCCAAAAGAGGTGCAGAAGGCACTCGATAAGATAGCGGGCGTTGAGGCGAAGGGGTGGCCAGAGATCCAAAGTATAATAGTGCACCATTGCAAAAGGATCAAGGAGAGAGAGAGAGGGAAGTAGCACAGAAAAGGTTGGCAGACGAGGCAAAGTTGGTACAATCAAAACTAGTGAAGGTTGCAGCAGCGGTAGCAGGACTCCCACTCATGAGGGAGGGAGAGGAAGGAGAGGAGGGGCAAATAGCAATACAAGGAAGAATAGCAGCAAATTGGGCAGGACAAGGACAACGACAGTGGACTGAGCAGGAGCAGAACGGAGGTCCAATGTGGCAAGAGTGGGCCCCAAGAGGAGGAAGAGGTGGGTACCGGGGCCGAAGAGGAGGACAAGGGTATGGAGGAATGGGAGGTAATGGGTGGCAGGGTCCCAGAGGTCCACAGGGGAGCTGCTGGAATTGTGGGAGATGGGGGCACTACTCAAGAGAGTGCAGGAGCAGACAAAACAACGGGTTCCAGGAGACAGGACAGTACGGTCACCCCCACCCAGGAAGCCCCTACGGCCTCCCCATGGGACAATATCAACAACCAGAAAATGTAGGACAAAGAAGTAACGCACAGCTACACGGACATCAGTACAGGACACAAAACCACCCACAGAATAATGACAACATGCAATACACGCCAGGTAACACTTTCGCCACAGTAGCTAACGGAGCACCTGCTCCTGCACCTTACAGCGGAGTGTCAGTAGTTTCGGGGAACATTTTTGATCAAGGAGGGGCAATGAGACACCCCGCATAGGACAGCCCACAGAGAGCACTTGCGTGTCCAGTACTATCTACGACCCACAATGCATCAGAGGAACCATTGATAGGAGCGCAGATAGGAGACAAGCAGTTCATATTCATGGTGGATTCGGGAGCGGAGAAATCATGCATTAGAGAGGGCCGGTTCCCGTTATCTAATAGAACGTTAGAGACGCAGGGGTTCTCTGGGGCTGTAATTGAAGTTCCTTACACAGAAGCATTGGATGTGACAGTGGGGGGTAAAACAGTGAAAGCACCCTTACTGTACTATGAACACTCTCCCATTAATTTGCTGGGGAGAGATCTCTTGAGCAAACTAAACATGACAATATCATTCACGGGGAGCGGTATCGTATGTTCAACGCCAGGCATATGTCCTCTCCGCATATTAGCAGTAATACACGGCCACACAATTATGCAAGAGATCAGAGGGTTACCAAGAAACGAGGAGATGTTTGTTGAGGGCATGAGAGCATTGGCTCTCATAGTACCAGAACTAAAAAGGATGGATTGGAGGATTCCAGCCGAATTTCTCTTCCGCCCCATAGCAAGCCCCGACACTGCTCTAGGGTCAGTGGTATCGTTGGATTTACACGCAGTACACGTGTCAGCAAACAGAATATGTGTGATTGGCGTTGACATGGAAGGATGTGAGTGGCGGACAGTACTGTGTACAAATGCAAATATCCCACTGAGGGAGCTCTCGGACGAGGAGCTATTTTCAGACACTGAGACAGATGGCGAAATAGTGATGGAACTAGCAATGCCGTGTGACATTGTAATTACAACCAGAAAAACTCAAGTTGAATTAATGGCAGTGGTAGGAGCACCACATGCATTTTTTGATGATGACATGCGGTTAGTACCCGATAACATATGGACAAATGGCCCCCATGACGTGGGGTTATTACATGAGGTTCAGCCTGTGGTAATAAAACTGAAACCGGGAGCAATTATACCCCGGGTAAAACAATATCCATTGTCACGCGAAGCAGAAGAAGGGATCAGAGAGACACTAGATGCACTGCTAGCACAAGGAATAATAGTGCCCTCAAACTCCCCATGCAACACATGTATTTACCCGATTAAAAAGGCAAAGGGAGGTTCATGGAGGATGATACAGGATTTACGCCCACTCAATGATGTGATTCAGAAGGAGTTCCCTTTAGTCCCGAACCCATCAACAATACTGTGCAACATTCCAAAAACGGCATCCCACTTCACAGTTATTGATTTAAAAAATGCATTTTTCTCGATTCCCCTAGCTGAGGAGAGCAGGTACTTAACAGCATTTACACTAGGGGGGAGGAGATTTGAACACTGCAGACTACCCCAAGGGTATTGCGAGAGCCCAAGCATATTCAACAGGGTACTACATGAAGATCTGGGGAATTTGTGCGTAGAAAGCACAGTGATTCAGTACGTTGATGATTTATTGATCTGTGCACAAACTGAGGAAGAGTGTAGAAAGGACTCAATAACACTCCTGACATTATTGGCCCATAAAGGGTACAAGGTGGACAAGGGGAAGTTACAATACTGTCTGACCGAGGTCCTATACTTGGGACAGCTAATATCAAAGGACGGCAAGCGGATCATACCCGACAGGGCACAGGCGATTAGAGCAGTTGGGGAGCCCAAAACAGTAAAAGAGATGCAGAAATTTCTGGGTATGTGCAACTATTGCCGAGCATGGATATTGGATTATGCAGCATACACGAGGCCCTTGTTACAGGCACTAAAAGAGGCACAGCAGGAAAACAAACACATAGAATGGACAGAAGAGATGAACACAGCATTTGACTCACTAAAAGAGCTGATATCAAGCGCTCCAGTACTGGCAAATCCAGACTATGGACGCGAATTCTTCTTATTTTCACACTGCAAAGGAACACTGATGACAGCAGTATTGACACAAAAGACATTGTTAGGGCACAAACCACTGGCTTACTATAGTGGCACCCTAGACGCAGTAATGCAAGGTCATTTCGCGTGCGAACAATCTCTAGCTGCAGCCGCGTTCGCGATTGAGAAAAGTGCCACGATAGTGATGGGCTGTCCTGTGACACTGTTTGTGGAACACTCACTCTTTGCAATATTAGAGCGATCAAAGAGCACATTGACGACACAACGCGCCACAGCATACGAGATAATATTGTCCAGCGCAAACATCCACATAGTAAGATGTAAAACAGTGAACCCAGCCACATTCATCACAGAGGCATGCACCGTAGAGGATATGCAAAACCACAACTGCGCTACGTTCACAGGTGACGAAGGTCAGGATCAAGTGATTTTTGAGAATGCCCTGAACGAGGGAGAGGTGTATTTCGTGGACGGGTCAGCATCAATAGACATGGAGACAGGAGAGAAACATGTGGGTATGGCAGTTGTACGATTAGAAGAAGATGAATACGAGACACTAGTGCAACACCGCCTCCCATCACACTATTCAGCCCAAGCAGCAGAACTAATTGCGCTAATAGAAGCATTGCATGCCGCCAAGGGGTGCGCAGTGACAATATATACCGACTCAGCATACATGACAACGACAGTACACGGCGGGTTGGCACGGTGGGGGCGGAGAGGGTTCCGACGAGCAGATGGAACACCAGTTCAGCATGCAGAACTATTGAAAGAACTGATTGAGGCTCTGCAAGACCCCACGGCAGTGGCCATCGTAAAATGCCAAGCCCACACCACAAATACAGATTTTATATCTTTGGGGAACGCGGCAGCAGACGCCGCTGCCAAAGAAGCTTCGTATTTACAGAAAGGTGTAGTAGGAGAATACATGTTGCACCACACAGCACGCCAAGAGGTCCCCACAGGATACAACATGATGCCCACACAGGAAATAATAGAGCTGCAAGAGGGAGCTAGTGCAGAAGAAAAATTGCTGTGGACTAAAAGGGGATGCAGCAAATCGCCGACTGATTTGTTATGGCGACAAAAAAGTTCTGGAAAAGCGGTAATGCCAGTCACATTGTTAGAAATAGCATTTCAACAACTACACTTTCCCGCACATAACGCAAAGCAACACATAATGGCAGAGATACAAGAAGATTGGTTTGCACCTTGCCTCCATGAACATGTCACAAGACTGGCTTTAGAATGCACGACATGTCAGATTTACAGCTCAGGCATGACATTGCGCACACTGAGAGGAACGATACCCAAACCAAATGGCCCATTCAGAGAGCTCCACATTGATTATGTAGACATGGGAGAAAGATGTAATGGGGCTCGCTACATGATTGTGGTTGTATGTCCATTTTCGAGATGGGTGGAGGCAGGCCCCTGTGCGCGCCCTGATGCGAAGGGCGCCGCGAAGTTCCTAGTGCGGGAAGTGTTCCCGCGCTGGGGGATTTGCGAAGTTATTCGCTCAGATAACGGCACGCATTTTGTTAATGAATTATTGAAGGAAGTGACTACCCTATTGGGAATAAAGCACAAATTATGTTCAATTTATCATCCTCAAAGTAATGGCGTAGTGGAAAAAATGAACGGTCTGTTAAAAAGCAGATTGTCAAAACTGTGTTTTTCCCTTAAAAAGACCTGGATGTACTGCCTGCCTTTGGCCTTGTTCGAGTTACGAAATCAGCCAAGTAAAGACCACCACTTGTCCCCGCATGAGATCGTCACGGGAAGGAGGATGCACACAGCGCATTCACCTCTCCGTGAACGTTCTGATGCACACAGAAGCGCAGCGATATTAGGAGAGGAGTTCACAGAGTACTTGAGAAAACTGACACGGGCAGCGCGCGTAATTGCAAAGCAACTAGCCCCCCCCTCTACAAGAGAGGAGGGGAACACAACAGAAACAGAGACAATGCCTGAAAAACCATTACAACTAATGCCTGGTGACCTTATATATGTCCGAAGTTTTGTGCGAAGGTGGAATGCACCACGTTTCCATGGCCCTTATGAGGTAGTGTTTTGCACACCGACAGCAGTAAAGGTAAAGGGCCTACGATACTGGGTGCATTTGACAGACGTACGCAGAGCTTATAACGCCGCGGAAGGTGAGGTACAGGACGAGGCACAGACAACTGCGGACAATGAAATTGTGCAGAATGGATGATGGGAATTTTGTGTGCATTAAGTGTTGAACACTGAACACGAATGGCGCACGACATGCGCACTGAAATGAACATGTGTATATACACATATATATATATATATAATTTTTTACAACTTTTGAAGGTTTTTGTCTGGTTCTTTTTGGGTTTTGGAGAAGTTTTTTTCTCTCTCTCTCTCTCTCTCTCTCTCTCGACTTTTCTCTTTATGTATGAAATAATGTACTGATAGTAATATTTGTAAAGTTACCTTGTCTGTGGACATACCCCCTCCCTCACCCACTCCCATACTTTACCGAAAAAAAAAAAAAAAAAAAAATATTTTTCACAACGTTCTAAATGTTTACATGCGTGTACTCAATGCACTTTTATGTCTCAAACAGGATTAACTATGGCATCGGATGGGCAGCCTGCAACTAATAGATTTGTTAGATTTAGAGAAATGTTAGTAGATAGATTAACGTATTCATACGAATGTGGTTTATCAATGTGTGTTATTGTGTTCTTCATCTCAATATTCTGCCTAATGACACATTGGGTCATAGCGTTCATCTCTACTGAGATGAACGAGGGGGGAGGGGGGAGTAACACCACCCTTGCCCCTGGCACGAATTCAATTACAAATATGAATATTAAAGAAGGTGATTTTTTGATCTGGGATGGATCCCGCCTTGTATGGGGTTACTACACTGCACCACCCACTGATGCCCCGTCACGATCAAAAGACAAAGGTATGAAAAATGACACAATGTCCCTACCTGAAATATATAACAGCCCCACTACCCTTCCCGCCCCGATACAAAACAGCGACTTGTTGTTTATCGAGGAAAATGGAAAAGTAATTACAATGACAGAACACAAGTCCCTACATGAAGAAGTGGAAAAGGGGGGAGGGAATGAGAAAGGGGGGCCTATCATTACATCTATCGGAACTATAAGGTATAGGAGGGGGAAGAGAAGTAGGCGAAGAAGAGAGACAAGCAGGAGGGGGTATGATGAGTATTATGGGTTAGGATTAGACAAGATGGAAGACCCACGACACCCCCACCAAGCAAATAAATGGTATGCAGATATGAGTACAACAGCTAAACAGACAACTAATGAAAGCTGCTATGTCTGTTCGCTCATCCCCCATGCATCAGGTACACCCAAAGTGTTGTTGCCAAGAGAATTGCCCATTGTGGATGCCCAATGTCTCCTTCATCTCACACTGTGTAGAATAAAGAACACCTTTCAAGCACACGATGTCTCTTTCAAAATAATACAGGACAACAAAACGTGCTATTCAAAAGCGTCTGGAGTGGTCTGTCCTAAAGAACCTTTCTTTGCAATACAAGGGACGCTGTTTTCAGAAAACAAATGGAAAGATGAAGAAGTACTGTGCAAAGCGGAAGCACTGAGAGGTGTCCAACCAGACAAGCTACGATGGATGGAAAAAACGTGCTTACCAATATGGAAAGAACACATCTCTAAACTAACATGGGTAACAGCGATGGAGAAACCCTTCAAGCTACAAAGTGAAATACAAAACGAACTATGTTTCAAGGGAGAAGGAAAAGTGGCAATGGGAACGAACAAAAACTGTAACAAAACTCTCACCATCCCAGACATGAAAAAAGGAACAGCAGCACTAATGGACACATACTGGGTGTGCGGGAATCAGGCTTACTTGCACCTTCCCCAGGCATGGAGTGGCAGCTGCTCAATGGCCACTTTGCATTCGGCCCTAATGGTGATTCCAGAAAGCCACGTTGACAAAAATAAAAAGACGCAAGGAAACATGAACGAGGACGAGACGTCTCCCACTGCAGAAGCGCACCTCTATGTCCTGTCCTCCGGAGGGAAAGAAGAGGAGCTATCACGGAACAAGCGAGCATCAAACTATATATCACAAGCGTCATCCGATTTATTGGCACAGATCCCAGACAGGTATCGCCTGTTCAGCTCCGTGGAAACATTTTTTGCCTCACTGGTTTCAAGTGTCCAAGCAAGAGCAAATGCAAAATGGCTTCAGATCACACGGTGGGAATTGATTCAGCTGGCCAATGACACTGAAGAAGGATTCAACATAATAAAGGTGGAATTACGAGCTCTGCGACTAATGACCATGCAGAACAGGTATGTTCTGGACCTGCTAACAGCAATCGATGGAGGTGTTTGCCGAAAAATAGGAAGTGCGTGCTGCACGTTCGTACCTTCTGAAGACGCAGAAAATGGGTCCTTGTCCCACGTCATTGAAGCAGTCCATAACCTGGGAGAGAAAATGAAGCTGGAAGGTGGGGCTAAAGACAGCTCATGGTTCGACAATATCTTCTCCTGGGTTCCCTCCTGGCTTGGAATGACGATGAAATTATTGATACCGGTTGCGGTGGTCATCCTCGTGGTGTTCTGCTTGTGCCAGGTGGGCCTTCGATGTTGTGCTAACGCAGTCCCTAACGGTGCGATGATGATGGTGACAATGGGCAACTCAGGTGGTACAATTAAGGCGACACAAGAAGTACATGTACAGACAGGACCGGATAATACTCCCAGATACCAGTTAGTGCCTATGTGCCGTGATAAGTACATAGTAGACAAACTATGGCACACCACTATCAAAGAACCCCGAGATGTGGAACTAGAATGGTATGAGGAGGTCTGGGTGGACTTGGAAGAGACGGGTGACTGTATATATTTAACCTGTACCCCAGATGAGTATGCCAGAAGAGGTGAGAGCTTGAGAGGGGTATGCAGAGCATGGATGCCTAGAAAAGGAACACCTGCATGGGATGACGCAGTGATAGAGGAGCAGGAATGTAGAAGGTTGGAAGAGTTAAAGAATTCGTTACTTTAGTAACGAAAGGGGGGAAATGTAGGGGAGGACTGGCCGCGAGGCCCTCCTCACCTACAGTCTTCTCCCCAGGTGAGGACCATGACTCGGTGGGCGTCCCCTCATGCCACCCGGGCCCAGGTGGAGGAGGGTTCACCCGCCGACGACATTGCCCACACATATCCTTTCCATGCATTTACCAAAATTCAGTTAGGCCTAGAAGCCATCTTGTCCAGCAAGCATGGCGTGAGTTCAGCACACTGTAACGAGGCCCCCACCTTTGGAGGGCCTTTCATGCATCTCTGCCGCCACAGCAGCCCTGGTGGATCCGCTGCGAGCGCGTTCCCATGAGAAAGTCAGATATGAGCTAAACCCGAGATGCCAACACTGTAACCTTCTCCCATTCACAATGTAATATTGCTCCTCGCATGACCCGGTCCGCAAGGCCGGGGTGACGGGGAAAGAGCTGACGCATCACTATCTGAAGAAAGTAGAAAATAATTCAAGTATTAGTATTAACGAACTACCTCTGTTTAAACAAGTCCTGTAAACTGTGAATAAACCACAAAAATGTAACGTTATATGATATCACTCCAGGTCTGTACTAGTGCTGCTATAACCACAGAGAAAGATGTTAACCAAACGTGTAACCTCTAACTGTATAAGTGTTTTTTCAATAGTATGTAGAAACCTGAACTCATATATGCTTTCTTAACCACCCAAAGCGGCGAGCATCAATCTCTGTAGGCCATAACCTAGTAATGCCTTGTATAACGTTTTATGTACATACAAATACGCACACAATGTAGTGAATATAATGTTAGGTAATGAAAAGGTACTGGAACCGACTGTATTAAAGAAATGTGTAACGAAATGAAAATATATATATGTGTTTAAATGACATCAAAATAAGGCGGAACAGTATAAAAGTTCTGCATTTAAAAGTTAGCAACGCACGAGGAAAAAACCTTTGTGAGTATATGCAAGGCCATTCTCCCTCCCACCCGGCCAAGCCTGTCAGATAAGGAAGCTAAGGCCTGTGCCGCGCTCCCTCACCTCCCCCAACCAAGCTGGAGCCGCTTCAGAGAGTCAGAGGCCCCGATACCGCACCCAAGGCCACAGCCCACCACCTGGGTTATTTACAGCACGGTAATAAACCCAAGTTTTGAATCCTCTGATCTACCAGCACCCTCTCGTAAAGTCCACAACCCTCCCCCCCTAGACCACCCCAAGAACGACCCCCATCACTGGGACAAGACACAGAGACCCATTTGTATAATAACTTCTAACGCGGCAGACAGGCATGTACCAGTCGTCTCAGGCCCCAAAACTCAGCCCCTCGACCTAGAATACCGGTCAATAGGACACAGGTAAATCTCACCCTAACCGACAGTCACCGGACCTCTCAAGAGGTGCATTCCTCATGCGTTGCGTTTATTGTATAAGACAAACTGCGGAGCGATTTATTGATGGACTTAAATGTCGTTTCTTGAATAACTGCAGTGTGCATGGCCTAGGGCAAACGAGTCAGGAGAGGTATTCATCTTTGTCACAGGCTGCCCCAGCATACCAACACCGCTCGGATGACCTCAAGCTGGCCTGCCAGGCCCAACCCAACCCTCGAGGCTGACCAGTGACGTCCTCACGCCAAAGACCAACCGCGCTGCAGCAACACCTATAGTTAGTCGACGCCACCCAATCCCAATTAACTTGTGCCCCCTATAGTGTGTAGGTTCTGATGACGTTTTTTGTATTAGAAATACGCCTGTCTTTGCTATTGTCAGACAGAGCGCTCTCGTAGGTTGCAGAGTTCTTTGCATGCCTTATTTTTGGATAAACTCCCACTTACGCTCACCCGCACTCTGTCTTGGCCTTATTCCCACTACGGGAGAGTCCCTTATTGTCTCTCATTGCGGGGAGGATCGTGCTGAAGTTGGGGGCGCTTCCTTTCACTACAGTGCAGCCTCTTTGGGCAGGACCGACTCGCATTGTCGTGTGTCCGAGACGAGTGTGTTGCCCATTCCCCTATGTACCTTGTTGGCAATATTTTAACAATAGTTGGCATGTTAAATAGCACATTGGGCCTCATTACGACCCTGGCGCTAAGTGAAAAACGATGGCGGTAAATGGTTACCGCCATCGTTTACCGCCAGGTCCGATCATGACCCGTGACCGTTAACTACGATGCCATTAGCGGCATCGTAGTTAACGCTGGCGCTAACTGCGCTAAGGGTGCGCGCACGCGACCGCCCACACCGTACTTAGCGCCATGGCGGAAAGGTACGCAAATGCCGACCCAAGCGGACATGCACCTAACGCCATCACCCAGCCCGTTAAGTACCTTACCGCCATGGTGCAAATAACGCCATCGCGAACCAACCGTAAAGGGCCATGTTAAGTGAATGCAGCTGCCACAGGTGCACAGAAACAGCACAGGTGAAGGCAATACAGACTCAGGGAAGCACAAAAAGAGCACACCCCACCCCTTCCCACACCCAGTCACACTCCACAATGATGCCAATACGACTAGCAATGTTGGGGCTGGAGGACCTGATAGCAATGCATGTGCTACAACAGCAACAACAACAACAACAGGCAGCACAGAGGAGACGCAGGAGGAGAAGGAGGGCAAGGCAGGCCCAGCAAGCCCCACCAGCACAGCCAGTGCCACCACGCAGGCAGCCCCCAATCCCACGCATCAGAGCCAATCCATTCAACCTCACTGCTGAGCAGATCCACACCCTGTACCGTTTGGACCGGGACACCATCACCGCCATCGTAGACATGACACACAACGACATCGTCAGCATGATAGAAAGTCCAACCGCCATCCCCCCCCTACTGAAGGTAGTGTCTGTACTCCACTTCCTGGCCACAGGCACCTACCAGCACACAGTGGGGCACCTGCATGGCATTTCACAACCATTATTCTCACGAACACTCATCCAAGTGCTCGATGCCCTCCTCAAGCACACAGACGACCACATCTCATTACCACGGACTGCCCAGGAGATTGCAAACACCAAAGTGGGTTTCCATGCACTAGCCGGCATACCAGGTTGCATTGGTGCCATCGACTGCACCCATGTGGAATTGGTGGTTCCACATGCCATGGAGGTACCGTACCGCAACCGGAAACAGTTCCACTCAATCAACGTGCAAATGGTCTGTGACTCCAACAAGATCATCACACATTGTTGTGCCCGATTCCCCGGATCAACCCATGATTCTATGGTCCTGAGGAACTCCACAATACCACGCTACATGGAGCGACATGCAGGCCCAAGATCCTGGCTACTCGGTGAGTCCAATGTCATGGAAGTGGGCAGGTGAATGACGTACCGATGCATACTCCACCTGGCAGAAAGGTGGGGGGGGGATGATGCATACTCCACCTGGCAGAAAGGTGGGGGGGATGATGCATACTCCACCTGGCAGAAAGGGGGGGGGGTGATGCATACTCCACCTGGCAGAAAGGGGGGGGGATGATGCATACTCCACCTGGCAGAAAGGGGGGGGGGTGATGCATACTCCACCTGGCAGAAAGGGGGGGGGGATGATGCATACTCCACCTGGCAGAAAGGGGGGGGGATGATGCATACTCCACCTGGCAGAAAGGGGGGGGATGATGCATACTCCACCTGGCAGAAAGGGGGGGGGGGGGGTGATGCATACTCCACCTGGCTGTGAGTAACACAGAGACAGCGGATGGGCACTCACAATGCACACAACCCCTCTGCATACATTGGGTGATGGCATGCAAAACAGGCCATGGGAGCCATGAGCATATACTGGTTGCATTGTGTGAATCAATCAGTGCATGTAGAAGTGAGCCAAAGTAACAGTTGGATGCGAGCCATGGTGGAACATCATGTTCCTGATCAGACAACATGACTGACACATACATTCTCGCCTACATACAGGTGATGCAGGCTATCCCCTGAAGAGGTGGCTCCTTACACCAGTCCGGAACCCGCAGAACCAGCACGAGGAGGACTTCAACCGTGCACATACACGTACTCGTGTGGTCATAGAGCAGACATTCGGCCTATTGAAGGCACGGTTCCGAAGCCTCAGCAGGTCTGGTGGCGCACTCCTGTACGGCCATGAGAAGGTGGCAAATATCGTCATGGCATGTGTCATGCTACACAATATGTGCGTCAGACGGAATGTGCCCCTGCCCCCTGACGCAGAACTGCAACCACCTGACGATGAGGATGAGGAGGGTGCAGATGGGGCGGCACCCCATGGAGGAGGCGATGCACAGGAGGGGCGTGCAATGCGCCAAAGTATCATCGACCACTGCTTCTAGCACACACGGCTGGTGTTTATCACATGGAGACTGCACTTGGGGCACTGTGTGTCTCTGGGACATGCACACTGTGGACTGTACACCAATAAAGCACACATACGCAATGAAAATGTCCACACATTACTTTTTTTGAAAGAAAAAAGTGTATTGAAACTATGAAATGTCGTGTCACACCCCCTCCCACCTCCCCCCTGCACACCCCAACACACCCCCTCCCACCTCCCCCCTGCACACCCCAACACACCCCCTCCCACCTCCCCCCTGCACACCCCAACACACCCCCTCCCACCTCCCCCCTGCACACCCCAACACACTCCCTCCCACCTCCCCCCTGCACACCCCAACACACCCCCTCTAGGTGTCAACAGATGCCTGTGACAGTGGCCACAGGCTGTTACAAGCCCCCTCTCCCGGCCCCCGGGGCACCCCTGGCTGTGGAGCGCAGGTTACGTCCAGAACATCGCACGGGGCTGCTCTGTGCAGAACTGGCAGTGGAGGATGTCCCTGGCTGCCCCTGTGCATGCACATCCGGTAGGGTGTGGGTGTGGCCAGTGAGCGCACGACGCAAGGCGGCAAGTTCCGCACAGATGTCCCTGGACATGGCCTGCATGGCATCCCTCAGGGTGGCAGTGCTCTGTGCTACTTCGGCCCTTAGGGTCTCTGTGGCCTGTTCAATGGCAGACCTAGCCCCCACACATTCCGCGGCATGCTCATTCAGCATCGTGGACAGTTGATGCTGCCGTTCTGTGATGTCCTCGAGGGACTGCTGGCCCTGATGGCCCATGGCCGGTGCTGGTGGAGTGATGGAGGGGCTGCTCCCCTCCTGTGGAGTGTGGACAGGGCATGGGGTGGAAGGCCACTCCTCTACCTCTGTGTGCCCCTGTGTGTGATCTTCATGGGGGCTGGCGTCTGAGAAACAGGGGGAATGTAGTAGGTCAGTGGGGCTTCTGACCTCGTGCTCCATGTCTGAGTCTGAGCATGCAGCTGTTGCAGCTGTCTTACCGATATTGCTGCTGGCCGCTGACCCCGTGCCTTCTGTGGCAGGCAATGTCGGTGGAGGTGGAGCAGCTGCTGCTGGCCTGCTGCCTACAGGGGTGCTTGCCGGTGGGACGTCAGGTATGCTTGCAGTGGGACCTGCTTGTAGTGGGGTCTGCCTCACTGCAGCTGAGGTTGAGGGTGCAGGGACGTTATTGAGGGCCTTCTTGGCTCTCTTCGGCGCAGGGGTGTCCTGGTCCTCTGGGTGTGAATCTGTGCCTGTGGTGGAGCAAAGGAGGGAGGGCGTTATTGATGGGTCTGCGGACTTTGGAATGACAATGATTGACATTATTCTGGTCAGTAGATGAGGCAGATTTCAGGCAGTGCCATGCAGGTTGTCTCCTATTAGTGTGGAATGTGGATGCAGGTATGCGGGTGCCAGCAGTGCATGCAGGGTGGTGCTTGCATGTGGCTATGGGCAGTGTTGATATGTGTTGCATTTACACTCTAGGGCAACCTTGTGCTACACATGATTGGACTGCAGTGACTATGGCATGTCTTGTTTGAGGCACCTACCTTCATCGCCTGATGTCGGAGCTCCCCTTTCCATCCCTCCGACGCCTTCAATGGATTCCATGCCAATCGTGGTAGCACAGATCTCCTCCCACGGTTGGAATTTTAGGGGGGATTCCGACCCTCCACCGGTACCCAGGGCAAGGTTGCGGTTTGCAGAGATGACGGCTCTGACCCGTATGCGTAGGTCATCCCAGCGCTTCCTGCACTGCTGTGGGGTGCGGGGTACGGTCCCCACCGCGCTGACGCGCTCAGCCACCAGGGCCCAGGTGGCCTTCTTCTTCCCTATGGCTGTCCTGGTCATTTCCGGGGAGAAAACGACACCTGCGTTGTCTTGCAGGGTCTCTGTAAGCATGCAGAGTTCCTCCCGGCTGAATCTCTCCTGCCGCTGGCGGTCACATGCCTTTTTCACAGCTTTTGGCATTTTCGGGTACTTGGATGGGTGGGTGATAGGTTGGGACAGGTGTCAGGGTTGGGTCTGGTGTTGTTCGGTAGGATGGCAATGTATTGTGTTTTTAAAGATGGCCGACGGGCTGTTTCCCGTTCCGGCGCGATGACGCTATTTCCGGTTCTGCTTTTTACGGCCGCCGCAAATTGCGGTGGCCGCTACTTACGGTGGCCGCTACTTACGGTGGCCGCTACTTACGGTGGCGGAAGTGCACCTTGCTCGCTTTACGATGCCGGTAGGGGCCTTTTCCGCCATGGGGTTAATTGCATTACCACCATGGCGTAATGCTCGTGCGCGATGGGTCGTAATGTGGCGCTCTTTACGCCATCGGCCCACCGCGTAAACGCTCATTACGCCATGGCGGTAATGACGGACGATTACCGCCTGGGTCGTAATGAGGCCCATTGTGTGTAGTCCTAACGAGGCACACGATATACCGTAGCAAATTAAAGCTTTATTGACTCTAAATATTTTGTAAAATATTGACTTTTACATTTTTATCAAGGGTTCGATTGATTCTGCATTAATGGAGGTGACCCACATTGCTTCATATCCCAGCCGCCTCTTCCATCCCATCAACATTATTGAAGGCAACACGTCATTCTTTACTGACCTTTTCTTTGGAGTCCATATGTTGACATTGTTTCGATTCTTGACAATTTTTCTTTTGACCTAGTATATTTTCCACCCGTCAGCGTACATGGCAGCAGGTTACCGGCTAGAGATCTGGTCTATTTCAGGAAAATGACAAGAAAGAATATCTGCTTCAGATTACAAATCTTGCTGGCCTGATAGGCTGCCCTAGGTAGGACATATATATGGGCAGCAGCTACGTTAGAAGTGGCCATAGTAAATAACTAAACTAGCAACTGCAATGTTAAACATCCTCTAGTTGGACTGGGACACAAATAGGATTTTTTATTTCATTGCCTAAAAGAAACTGAACTATTCATTGCAATGCAGCCATGGGAATGTGTAGGTAGCCCAAAAGATGTGCAGATTAGGAGAAGCAATAGACACAGTAAAACAAAACTAAGAGATTGGCGAAGGCCATTCCTGGGGCATGCATTGAATTCTGTAGTCTCGAATTGAATTGTTTTGCCTCTGCATATGCGCTTTTCAAAATGTGTGTTTCCACCTGGGGTATGGGTTTCGTAATCCTTTTCCTATTACAGATGAGCTGCAATTTGGAACCTAAAATCAATGATTGCTGTGTTATCGCGTTTTAGCAAGCGGAATGACTGTTAGACTGCATGCCTACTTTAGAAAATCGGAGTCTGACAGAAGTTGTATCCTCTCTCTCTGGCCCTTTCTCCTGCTTGATGAACCATTCAACCAACAGAGGCATGGCACCTCTGGCAATTCTTTTATTTATGAAAGCATATATCTACCTTTTGGATTCATTCAGTGCAAACCTAGCTACAAAGCAACAGCGAAATGCCCACAAATGAGACGAATAGGAAAGGATGGACAGCCAGAGCAGCGGGAGGAGGACAAACTGCTATCTGGTGTTTCACAGAAGAGGGGCCAGATTATGTGTTTGGCAGTTAGGTTTGCAATGATTCCAAAAAATTACCAACCACATAATTTGCAGTTTATCGTTACCACCACTCAACAGGTGGAATAACCAGTGGATTACCACTGGTGGTAAAGTGGTGTAAATCTATAATGTTCAAGTCCATAGGACTTCAACAGGATTTGTTCACCACCAGCAGAATTTCGACTATGTTAAATCTGACAATTGCAGGTGGTAAATCATTCGCTTGAAGGTCAAAGCCCATGATTCATCTATTGAGCTACGCCATTCCTTTACAAACAAAACACAGTGGCAGTAACGGAATTAACCAGAGGTGTTGCTGGGGGGGGGGGGTTGTTGAGGGGGCTTTTGGATGTAGCCCCGGATAGAAGCTCAGGTGCTACAACCAAAATGCTATATCTGGCCCCGAGTCCCGCCAGTCCAGAAATGAGCCTAGCCCCAGTTACCTTTAGTGAAGGACAAGCATAGTGCTTATACATTGAGTGGCTCTAGGCAGACCTGGCTAGAACCTCTTTATTACACCCGTAGAATGTTTATTACTCCAATTAGGTGATTAAATATCAGAAAACTACATTGAGACAACACTGGCAGGTGCTTCAGATGACAAGTTTCATCGTAATGCTTCATTATAGTGAGCTAAAAGAGTTCATATGAGCAGGTGTTTAGGGTGGGGAGGTGCAGGAACATAGGGATTAGCATGACCATGTGTAGTCAATTGGCGGTCAAATAACCAAACATCTACAAGCTTTGTGTCCCTCATCAGATGCTATTTTTATACTCTAATGCACTGGTTTCGGTTTATAGGTGACGCTAAAGCACCACCTTACAGCCAAAAGTGTGTGAAGGCTTTTGTTGAGAATAATTTCTCTTGCAATTAGGTGCATGTCGATCTGTTGAAGGAGGAACAGAACACATTAGAATAAACAGACATAGGTTGCAATCTCACCTCTGCCGCTCAATATTGGGAATCATTTTTAAAAACAAAAAACACTGACATTCTGCGAGTGTGTGCTTTGCTGCACACCTATTACCGTTCATATTTCATGCAGGGCTGACATTCACACCCTAGCCATTAGCTCCCTGTAAATCTCAATCAGCGCCTCGCTACAGTGATGGCTAATAACAAAAGGTGAGTGATCTATTTGTCTGCATACACTAAAATGTTGCACTGTGGGAGAGGCCAGAACATACGTTTTTACACTTTTTGTTTAAGATTTAAACATATCATGATAGTGTGCTGATGAGGTATTGCAACCAAGTTCAGATCAGATCAACTAAACCTCTACATGTCCAGTATGTGCATTCACTACAGCACAACCTTTGTAGTGATTCCGTCTTGCTTTGCGGAATATATCAATACAATGCAATAATCAATTTTGAAATGTATATTGATAAGTTTGGGTTCCATCATGATGAATAAGCTAGCTCAGTGAGTTAAGCACGTGTTGCAGAGATCTGTGTTTGTTTGCTGGAGTTCATATTATTGATAGGAGCACTTATTGTGATCTTAAACAACATACCTGCAATACAATGAACTTGTTATGTAAACTAAAATAGTGTCTTTGTGGTGTTGGTCTGTTTAGTGGTGGTGCATGTCTTTCCTCACACCAATATTTTTTATTTTTTACTTCAAGAATAGGATTATACGATAAATGATAGTTGCTACATTTCTCTGTGTCAACCATCCACTGGTTTATGCAAAATGTGTGGTGGGAAGTGATGTTACTGTTTCTCAAAGCCCCCTTACAATAGCCCTCTTCAACCTTCATATTATGGAAACCCTTTCATCAATGTCCTGTTTTTCTTTTAATCAATTCCTGAGCATGTATGTCACATTTTAGAATGCACATGGTGTGAAGAATTGCCATCTGGCAAAGGTGCAAAGAGCTGGATTTTTGTTAATTTGTGTTAATACATACAATGTTGTGGGTGGTGCCATCTCCAAAAGGGGAATCTGCCAACCAGATTCCCCTTTTTGTCAACTCAAAAATCATAGTGTGCTAGTGCCCTGCTGCATCAGAAGCCTGAACTGCAGTGCCTGTTCTGCTCATGGTGTAGAGCAGATTCAAAGGTCAGAAGATGCCCACTCAACAGCCACAGCAAAGTTTTGTGCCGCACACAGGCGGTGTTTGGGATATATCCCACCTGTGTAAAAATTAAAATGATCATGAGTAATCTATGTTGGTGGCATGGTATACTCTAAATGAAGCTATACCTGAGTTTAGGCATGGTGCATGGTACTATTTATGATCATGGCCACCACATCCAAATTGATATCACACATGTGTCAGCTCCTGTGAGTCAGTTCTGCTGTGGAAGGTGATGTGTATTCTTTTCAGCTGGGTGGAGACCTGGAGGACTGTGTCTCTTTGTTGATCTCTTTGTGAGGACAGGTAACACCCTCTGCCAGAGGCACCTGTCCTGGGCCTGGGCATCAAAGGAGCACACCCATTCAAAAGGAGTAGCCTTACAGCAAGGAGTTGTATCTCTAAGGACCTTTGTGATTAGTCGGAATGGAAGGGGGTGGAATAAGACTAGTCAGGAATTCCAAGTCAATGGAAGGAGACTTCCACTATGTTGTTTCTTTCTGTCTCTTTCTCTTTCCTGGCCCTCCATTTCCTCTGGAGCAAAGCAATTTGATTGTGACATCAGAAGGGCAAATTCCACTCTGTTCAAGAACCCGGATTGGGCCACTAAGTCATGCTAGCTTTAGACAAATCACCTGGGGACTTTTGCCTTTAAAAGATGTGGTCTCCCACTCCTTTAGATTCTCTCAGATTCCTTTGGATCCTCTCAAGACATGAAGATTCAACTGAGAAGAACTCAATGTACTTATTGCACCGTGAACAAGAAGGAAGATGCCGGCACTGCCTTTTTTGCTCCTCCACCAAGTCAAATTAATACTTGCACTTCGATCCAGCTTGATGCTGCCTCGTGCTCTATCTAAGCCTATCACATGCTAGGCCAGAATCAATTGCTCGACACCGAGACCAGATCTGACTCAGCTAGCCCTTGAACCTCCACCTCATCTACTGCACATTGATGCCCCCAAAGTCCCCACTTCGATGATGGTTGCCCGTCAACTCGAACTGCTCGATCATCACTGATTTTCCCCTCCCAGCGGCCAACTACAAAGCTATCCTGGGACTGTGTTACCCTGCATCATTAAGAGCAGCCCTTCTGCAGCACAGAGCGACCATATTCACCCCTACTCTGCACCCACCATGACCTGAATCCAGGTACTGTTGACTCTATTCTTCTTTTGGTGTGGGTTTTGTTTAAAGTATTTTCAATTTGTTCATATATTTTTTTTATAGACCCTTGATTGGACATAACCTTTATTTTGGATTGTGATCCTGTGTTGTTTGGGTCACTACTGGTGCATCTGCTCAACCCTGTTAAGAGAATAGCCTCCCTTGGCCCATGCTACCACAAAAGGTGAAGGAGGTATATCTCTTAACTGTCCCTCTTTTACCTTTATAATTGAAGCCAGATTGAATTATTTGGCTGTTATACGTTGATTCTGGAATTGTTCAAGAGATAATACTTGCTGACATAATGAATGATTGCTCAATTTTCAAATCTAGATCAAAATATATAGTTTAATCTTGGCAGTGTTTCAGGCACATCAGCCCTGGGCAGTAGAAAGCATATACTTTCAGCGTCTTTTTCATTTTATTCTTTCCATGATTACTTGAATTTGCCTGCTGTGTGGTCATGAACTGAGATGCTAAGTGAACCTTTATGTTTGTTACATTAATTTCTGTTTTCTCTGCCATGTTTTTCCAATGACATGTACTTTGGATCACATTCATACAGAACATAATTTTCAGGTTGAACTGTTAGGTTATCATTCTATTAAATAAATAATAGCTTAAACATAATTGTCCTTTATTTTCTTTCAAAATTAATATATTATTCAAAAAACAAAGTGAACATGTCTTCAATATAACAACTAGAAAATCCATTTAAAGTTTAGACAAGTTTCTGTTGAATTTGACTTGAGGTATGTAATCCCTTAAATTTGTGGATTGGCTGGGGTGCATGGGTTTTGGGGGAAGGGATTGGAAGGAGGGCATAGGTTTCAGGAAGGGGCCCAAGGATGTTTGTGCCCCGGCCCCAGAAACTGTTTAGATGGCCCTGGAAAGGATATCAGTAAGGAGGGCACGGAAGGCATGGGTCTTCTGGGGATTCAGATAGACAGCTGCTTGCAAGTAGCTCCAGGAATACGGATTGAGAGATGGGGGAGAAGGAGGAGAAGATAGGGTGAGTGGGTATATGGGCAAGGACGAGGGTGCAGAAAAACAGGGCAGGAGCGCTGCTAGTTTATTGCAGAGGGTTTGGGTTCTTTGCACAGAAATGTGGAAGTGGTCAGAGAGGGCATCTCAGATTGCTTGGGAGTTGGGAGGGGGGTTGCAGGTAGGGGCCTTGCATTCTGAGATGATTTTGTGGAGTTCCCTGCTGGTGTTAAGGGTGTTATAGATTCTGTTCCAGAAGGAATTATGTTGCCTTCCCGATTTCTGCCTTGTAGCCTTTGATCTGGCTGGCATAGGCAGCTCTATTCTAGGGAGATTGGTCAGCCCACCATCTGCTCTCCAGGTTGTGGTTACATATTTTGTATTTTGAGGGATTTTAGAGAAGGGGTGAACCCTCTGGGGTATGGGCCTTGTCTGTGGGAGGCGGTTCTGGTGGGTGTGAGTAGTCTGAGGGCATTGGAGAGCCATAGGTCAAATGGCTGAGTGGCAGACCTCCCTGGAGAGGGAGATTGAGATGGGAGGCAAGCAGTGAGTCAGCCAAGTCCAGAATTACTATGACCTTGTTGCACAGCGGGTACCAGGTGGACAGTCCAGTGTTAGTCAAGCTGGGAGGAAGACTTATAAGGCACTGCATGCATTTGAGCACCACAAAAAACAGAACGGTAGGGTAGAATAAAAGGTCTAAGGGTACACTATAAACACACATAAACACACATAAAGAAATACCACAATACAGCACATGGCAAAACATGATCCACGTTCCACAGTCAGGTTCAGGTCCAAAGGCAGATTAGAAAAATTGTTACAATTTGCCAAGTAGGGAGGTTGCTATGGCCACAGCCAACTTAATCCTTTGAAGAAACTTCAGATACAAGCACCTTGCGATACCTCGTCCGGTTCTGTCATGAAGCCAGGCCATCACCTT
The DNA here is from genome assembly GCF_040938575.1 of Ambystoma mexicanum. Classification (NCBI taxonomy): domain Eukaryota; kingdom Metazoa; phylum Chordata; class Amphibia; order Caudata; family Ambystomatidae; genus Ambystoma; species Ambystoma mexicanum. Next base: position 1,521,046,140 of record NC_090937.1, on the reverse strand, counting down.
ATTCTTACGGGCATCTTTAGGTTCCAGTCTATGAGGTGGCAAGACATTGGAGAAAATAACATTTCTTGGGTCCATGACTACTTTTCTCAATGATTTATCTGTAAGAGGTGGCATTTCAATTTTTCTGCAGCCAACAGTCCCAAAAGGACGGGTTTTGAGTTTAGAACAGGCATTAGAGGTCATGAAGGAAGAAAATGATCCCACATTAGCATCCTCTACGGACTGCCCATCACAAGCATTTCCAGTAGTGTATGTGGAGGGCGGTAAAGGTGTGTGGATAGGGTGGTGCAACACCACAGTCTCAACACCAGCAGTTTTAAAATGTTCAAAACATCTGGCTCAGACTGGCTCCTCTTATCCTTAGTTATTGTCATGTCACAGGCCTGTGCAGATGATTGGCAGCCAGTATTGACCGTGTCCACGAACCCAGGTAATACAGTCTGACAAAAATTATGCACGATAACAGGGCACCCTAGTGTCGCAACTTTATCCAGCATGATCAGCCATACATCAGTCATGATAGTTTCTACATTGAAGAAGTTCTTCCACAAATCATTCCTTTACTAACTGCCATTGGCTGGGAGGAAACTTCAACTCAGCAACATGATCCTTATTTGATTCAAGACTTACAGCAGGCTCCATAATATCTGTGTCTCTATTATCTACTTCTGACTGGGGCGAGGTCATAATCAATGGGTATGATAACTCAATAATAGTATCCAAAGCCATGGAAAAACCATCCTCTGTTGGCTAGAAACCCCTTTTTCTCCTTCCAGCTTGGTAGCATGCTCAGGTGTCCCTCCCCCAGTAGCTCCCTCACGGAACCGCATGAAAATTCAGGGTGGTGTTATGACTACGTTTTTTCCTACAAGCACTAACAGCTCATACCGCAGATAATTGAACACTGCATGGAATAGACATTTCACACAGTCCCCTGTCTGGTCAGCACCATAATCAAGGTCTGTCAATAGTAGGAGCAGCTGCAATATTCTCCCAGGAAAAACATAATCCCCACATTCAGTGGAGTCTCAGCCACCAGCAGTGATTTTCTGCCAGCTGAAAGGAAAAGAACAATGCAGTTCTCAGCAGCCTAATGCAACAAAAGCCAACATTACACTCACCAGCCTGAAGTGTACCTATGTAACCAGTGTGGCCGGTGGAAGTGGGGTTCAGCACAGCACCTAGCAGGGGGTGGTGAGGCAGCAGGTGACCTCTGCTGCTCCATTCCTCTCCTTTCCACTCGCCTTCCAGGCACTCGCAGCACCCCACAGCAGGGTGAAACCAAGTGTAGTGACATGTTCCTTCACAATCTTCAGAAAAATCAGAATCATCACTTGACAACCCAGGGAAGGAGTGATCAGAATCTGTTGGTGAAATTGTATTTATTTTTCCATCTTCAGAAGAAGTTCATAAACATCCACCAACACCATGAATACAGTCTTTAACTCCATATCTGCAAGAAACAATCCTCTGCCTGAAGAGTATATAAAAGGAATACCACATTCCAATAGAACTACTTCTTGCCAAATACATCTTCTATAAACCAATTACAAATTAGTTTCAAACTCATAATCTCATTGGTCTAAACATTTCACATTTCATTGCTTCTATGAGAGATGTGCTCCCATTGGTTGGTAAGATCCCTGCGGCTACATTTCATCCGTTATAGTGTGACAAAACTACACAACGTGATATTGGTGGAGAGGTAACCGCGGCTATCATAGAAGTGGTATTCCTGTGGCTAAACAGCTGAAACAAACTTTAAAATGACACTTTCAATACAATCAACCCTAGCCCACGCCACAATCAAATATTTTTAGAACATTGAGACTGTAAATAAGAATAATGTCCGTTTTCTTCTGGATTTTTTAAGTGTGTACAGCCCGTTTTTGCAGCTATGAGAGACGTGATCCACTTGGTTGGCAAGAGTAGGCTACACAGCACCCGTTAAACCTGCAGGAATCGTAGCCTGACAAAAATAAACGACGGGCTATTGGTGGAGAGATAGCCATGGCCGGCACAGTATTACAACGGCTAAACAGCAGTTCTGATACAAGCTTTAAAATGACACTTGCAATACAAACAACCCTAGCCCATGCAGCAGTCAAACAATTCTAGGCTATTGACACATTTCTTGGGTTTTCCAGCTTTTCTTTGAGTGTGCACGGCCCTTTATTGCAGCTATGAGAGATGTGCTCCAATTGATCTGCAAGATCTCCGCAGATACACGTCACCCATTATAGCTGCGGGATTCGGTGCCTGCCAAAAATACACAACACGCTGTTTGTGGAGATGTAGCTGAGGCTATGGTTGTTGCGGTATTACCACTGCTACATGACCGTTGTGAAACATACTTTGAAAAGTACACTTGCAGTAAAAAGGAAAAATTTCCTGGTTTGACAGCTTTTTTTAGGTGTGCAGAGCATGCTATCACGGCTATGAGAGACCTGCTCCCATTGGTGGGTAAAATCCCAGCAGCTACACGTCAATCCGAACCCGCCGAAAATATGTCATGTGCTGTTTCCGTGCCTACTGTAAAAATGTGCCGTATTCCTGCTTCTACGTGGCTGTTGTGTGACAGCTTAAAATGGCATTTGTAAACCGATGAAGCATAGCCCACACCACAATGAAGCAATTCTCAGCCACTGACACAGTGAAAAAGATCTAAATCCTGTTGTTTATGTATTTTTTTTGTTGGGGTGTCTGTGACCGGTTAACGCAGATATGAGAGGAAAGCTCCCATAGGTCTATGCCCTGCACGTGTATTCGCGGCTATACAGACATACATTTAATTTCCACGGCTGCAAAGACGTTCTGAAACATGTTTGTATATTTATAGTTACCCTATCATTGCCCACACCAAAAATAAGCTTCCTTAGCCCATTCGTGTTGTTTGAAGGAATGAAATCCCTTCTTTTGGGTTTTTTCGACCTTACTTTTGCACATTACCACAGCTAAGAAACCCCGCTCATTGAGTAAACCTGTTGATGCCTCCCGCGGCTGCACAATGCGGCTCCTGATTGGCCTACACTCATTACTTCAATAACGTCACCACACCCACAGGAAATCTGTATGATTCTTTCATTGCTTTTTGCCTTGGCTTGGGATACTTGTCATTCCAATAACAAAAACCATCTTTCAGCCACAAAAATGTTATGGTTCCTGTTGTGGGCTGCCTCCGGTCTCCGGGGCAGCCCACAGATGCCGTCGGGATCACCCGACTGGATAAACACGCCAGTGGGCAACAGGCGAATCCTCAGTAGGGTTGCACCCTACGGCGCCCGGAACACGGGGCACAGTGTCAGTAGTACGGGGGTGTCACCCCTGCTCACCAGCAGCCGCGGCTCCGAGGACACTCGGGCCACGCTGCACACACAAGGCGTGGCAATACTCAGTGAAAAATAACAGACACAAGTTGCCACTTCCTGGAGCTCTGCTGCTCTGCCCTCGCAGCGCCAGCAGAGCCCCTTTTATTAAATGAGCACGTGAGCGTCATGACACAGTCACGGCGCTCACGTTGCCAAAACTAGACCCCCACACAACATCCCTCCTTTATTATAAACAAACAAAATGAAATGAAACTCCACTGTAAACCTTTGGTGCATTCCAGTCCGCGCACCACCCAACTACTAAAACTCAAACATATTTGACACTGCAAAACAAACAGGTGTGTTCCAGTCCTCACAACACGGGGCCCTATGACGGGCCCCTCCAACTCGCGGGATCAAACTGGCCCCCGGCGCCGCTGCAGGACATAGAGAATATATTCTCTTCGTACTCCTCCTCCCCCATATCATACAGTGCTTCTCGGGGACTCTACGCCACCTGGACCGACGCCACCTTGGGGGTCTTTCTCCCCTTCTCCTCATTTCCCCCTGATGCGCCCAGCATACCGGCTGGGGCTGGAGTGAGACACTTGTGCGAAGTGATCTCCTTTCCCGCACCTCCTACAGATTTGTCCTATCGCCGGGCAATCCTGCGGGTGTGGAAGATCCCACCCACACTTACATATTGTGGCATTGGGGTCTCTCCTCGGCCAGTCTCCCCTCGTCATCCCTCTTCCTCCTGGCCACCTGCCAACAGCCGCCACCTCCTCAACCTTCACTCACTGCATGGGGACCTCCATCTTTAGGTGGTGTCTAGAGGAGTCCATGACCGAGGCCCGCACCTCTGCCAGTTCCTGGGCCCGGCCAAGCTCAAATATTCACTCGAGGGTCAGCGCTGGGTCCCTCAGAACCTGCTTGTGCAGTTTGGTGGAGCTGCAGCCATAGATGATTTGCGCCCGGATCTCGTCCTCCTCGAAATTCCCCAGGTCACAGGACAGTGCAATGCCGCGCAGCTTCCCATGGAATGCATCCAGGCTTTCCCCTTCCTCCTGCCTCGCACACCTCATCCTGAACCTCTCATAGTCCCTGTTGACCATGGGTCTGAAATACTCGTTCAGGGTTGCGATGGCTGCGCCGTACGATTGATCTCGGGGCTTTAATGACTTGAACAGTCTCTTGACGGCCAGCCCGGCAGAGTACAGGAGTGGCGGGCGTTTGGCTGCGTCTTTGATCTCCATTGCAGCGAAATACAACTCCAGGTTCTCCACCCAGGCCACCCACTGGGCCCCCAGGCTTGCCGGCGCACCCAGGACATCAAAATGGGGTATTGGTGTCAGCTGACCCCGACATACTCCCTCGTCGTCCGACATGCTGAGTGCAGGTGAGGATGTCATGTGCAAATCACCGGTGTTGATGGGTGCCTGCCGTGGCTGGTAACACCCAGGGTGCCCCCACCACAATGTACACCCATTTTAGTGCCCACGTTCCTCCTGCCCAGGGGCGCACAAGCACTGCAGGTGGAGCCGCAACCCCTATGGCCCTATTGGGTACTACTGTGGGGGTTGGATGACACCTCTACTTGCAGTTCTCTTTTTTTTTTTCGGTCCGGATGTTGATTGGGACCCAAGTTCACTGTGTACCACGGCAGGCTCCTCCACCGCGGCGCTGATGCAGGAACGTTTCCCCCTTACCCAGCGGGCGAGGCGGAGATGTAGCACCGTTCTGCTTCCTTTTATTCGGGGCTTCAGAGAGGGCACGCCCCTTTTCCGGGCTGATTTCTGGTGTCCCCTCCACCCGGGGCACTTGTTGTGGGATTTCACCCCGCCCACTTTGTTCAGGGTCTGCATGGGCCACACCCACCGCCCTTTCTTCAGGGCTGCAACGGTCCTCCACCCGTAGCGGGCACCAGGCGACCTGTGCCGTTCATCAGCCCAGGTCCCTGGGCCACCCGCTACGTGGCGACCACCCAACACGTGGGTTACTCGCCTCACCTCCACCGCAGTGGAATCTCCTGCGGGGCTCGCACACCGACATGCGTGTGGGGTGAGTCCTCCTCGTCGCCAATGTTGTGGGCTGCCTCCGGTCTTCGGGGCAGCCCACAGATGCCGTCGGGATCACCCGACTGGATAAACACGCAGGTGGGCAACATGCGAATCCTCAGTAGGGTTGCACCCTACGGCACCCAGAACACCGGGCGCAGTGTCAGCAGTACAGGGGGGTCACCCCCGCTCACCAGCAGCCGCAGCTCCGAGGGCACTCGGGCCGCGCTGCACACGACCATGTGGCAATCCTCAGAAACAAATAAAACAGACACGAGTTGCCACTTCCTGGGGCTCTGCTGCTCTGCCCTCGCAGTGCCAGCAGAGCCCCTTTTATTAAATGAGCACGTGAGCGTCATGACACAGTCACGGCGCTCACGTTGCCAAAACAACTAGACCCCCACACAACAGTTCCTATCCCATTTTACCTTCCCTTACATCTTAATCTATCTCCCTTGTCTTGTCATCTGTGTGTTTGGTCTATTCTTTATTTTATCTTTTTTTAACTTTTTCTTTTAGGTGGCCTTGTCCTTTTCGTCAGGTATGTTTTTCTTCCGTTATACATGTTCCTCTGATGCAGGGACCAAGTAGTCACCACAGTGATGATGACATCCAGCAGATCACCATGCCTGGTGAGGAAGTACATGCCATCTTGTTCTCCCGTGCCTCACCTCCACGCAAGAGGGCAAAAAGCATAATGCAGGCTTCGGAAAGCAGGAGACATTTCCTGGTGCCAGGAACAACAGCCTAAAGGAGGTGGAGTCAGTCCCGTGCACATTCTGCCATAATGTTGTTTCCCAGAGCCTTGGGACCTCGACGCTCATCCAACATCTTGTCCAGGTTCACTGGGACAAAGTGGATGAGCCCTACTGGCAGGCCCACCTAAAGCAGAAGGTGAAGACCCATGGACCACAATCAGCACAATGGGCCTGCAGGGCTCCAGCCACTTCCACATTGGCACCATCTACTCTAGCCACATCCACAGGGACACCACCAGCAACACCCGGAGCCACCGCAGGTGCAGCACCTTCCACTTCCAGTGGGAATTACAGTGTAAGATATGGGACCAGTCTGCTGTGATATAGCCATCCATAAACCTAAATGAGTGCATGATATTATGCCTTGTATGCCACCATAGTATTACTTTAGGAGGTACCGCCCTAGATGAGTGGGCAATTCACATTGGAAACAACCGACAGAACTGCGACCACTAGATTTATTTACTTTTTTAAGTGGCACTGTCCCCCTTTTTTCACAAAAATGCAAAAGGCCCCAAAAACAAATAAATAAAAAACGTACAAAAAATGTTCCCTTTTTTAATGTCTTGTTACATCCCCCAACCCTAATGTTCTCCCCACCAAAGGTCCCCCCTTCTCCTTCCTACCCCAAAGGTTCTTTAAAAAACCAAACATAAAGTAATTAAAAATAGAAAAAAAATGCACAAACTGTATAAATGGATTGATAAACCATATATCACCCATTTTATACAGGATGTGTCACTAGAACCTATGTATGCACTCAATTTTCCATTGCTGTGGTCATACAAAATGCACCATTCCATAAGCATTATTATTTGATGGTGGCCTCACGTGTGCACTGTTTATCGTTTGAACACCTGAAAGGACCCCCATTGCACAAATGTACCCCCTCTACACCTAAAGCCACTCTACCCCTCCTCTTAATTCTACAACACTGCTTGTTAATATTCACTAGATGATTTCTCTGACACACGTACATTTCACATATTTAACATTGTAACCGTGTTTATATAGCCACGGTTGAACCCGCTATTATCACGGTTATGGAAAATTCCTTTGATCGGATTTCAGCATCTGCTCCATCACAGACTACTCAATTTCACATGCTGTACTACCCTCCCTCTCCCCACCACTACTCTGATAGCTTTCAATACCTTTTTTCTTCTAAAAAGCTTTTTGAACACTTTTCATTTTTACATAACCCTTATATAAAGGCAGTTATCACTTGCATCAAGCAAAAGTAAAATAGCGGAATTTCATTTCTGAAAAGTCACTCTACCACAATGCATCATGGGAGATATTTTGAAACCCACTGGACAGAATAACAGTCGCCACCCTATAATTAGGGTAAGTTGGACTCCCATAGGAACCTCGGCAAAATTAATTGCTAATAACGTTTGACTTGTGCAATGGATTTGGCCGACATGTTAAAGTCAATTGTGGATGTGTGAGGCCCTGCACAGACTGCAAAGTTTTGGAAAAGATTTATAAACATTTTTTAAAAAGTTATTAAGAAAGCAAACCAAAACCACTTACAGCCTAGTCCCCATTCATTTTCCCATAGACAGTATTTTTTTGCAGGACCTCACATCCCTAACTGCTGGACGGATTTGGGCGGGTTCTGAAACAACTTGGGCATGAAGCAATGACTTGAGGCCTTTTTGTGTTTTGTTGGTATTCCGTCCAGTCTTTTTAAAATATTTGATGGATAAGGGGGTGCGTATAGCGCTGATATACCCAAAAGTATCGGAAAATTAAATGCAGTGAAAAAAGCCCTCTTTGATGTCCTGGGTGTTAGCAGTGCACAGTGGTGGTGCGAGTTATGGTTGTTTAACTTACCATAACTGGTGAATTTCTGGGGGTTTTCGGTTTTACTTGGAACCCTAACATCCCTTAAGCAAAGTTTTTTTACTGAATTTCATAGGTTTTTAGTAGAGCAACTTAACCATAACATCCCTTTAACAAAGTTTATTTACTGAATTTCAAAGGTTTTTAGTAGCACAACTTAACCATAACGTCCCTTTAACAAAGTTTGTTTACTGAGTTTCACAGGTTTTTAGTAGCACAGCTTAACAATAATATCCCTGACTTTATATACATGTAACATAGAACATACTGAACTCCTGCTACTGAATTTGATGTCCGCGGACAGACGCTGACAACAGCAACACTACCCAAAAAGTCAGGGGGTATCTTAAATTGTTATATCATACCATATGAACACTGCACAAGTTCACAAACCAGCACACATACACATTATATGTAGTAGTAAGTAAGAAGTGTAACCCATATATGTGACACATCAACCATTCATTTGAATACAATATGTACTAAAATGGAATATACCAAAAGAAGAAAGATAGGCTTCCAACATAATTACCTCACAGAAACTGCACAACTAGGAGCAACAGCAGATCTACAAACCAGTAAGGACACAATTTACCAGAAGCTGGTAAGTGTACTTCATTTTTATTATATAATTGTAAAATGTCTGTATTAGATACAAAAAAAGTGATATAATTTTCTTTTCCCACAGAAATGTCCAGTACTTTGGAGTGGCTTGAGGAGAATTTCCCACGTGAGGAAATGTCTGAAGATAGTGAACCTAATGGAAGACACTTCTCTATATAAACCAATTAATAAGTATTACTTTATATACACTTAACATATAATTTTTTGTTGTAGAGACCATACAAACATTGAAAATCGTACACCAAAAGAAATATTGGATAAGACTCTCCAACGCATGGAAGAAAAAATGGACATGCTCATGGCAAATTTCAACAATTTGAAAAACTTTGTGGAGGATCACTTGAAAGAAAAAAATAGATACCATTGTCCCACATGTACCTTCCCCCCTCACCATATCCCAGTCAATTATCCCCAAACCCTCTCCATGAACAAAAACGTTTTGATGAGACTTCATCCCTTCTTCACCTCCTATGAATCCTCTTGAAACCCCCAATTCTCATGTGTTTGTCTCAGCTTCTGCTTCCCCTTCTCTTTCATACATTTTACATCTATATATATTAAAGTAAAATTATTATATGTGTCCTAATTCATTTCTTGTTTTTTTATTTTTTTTAAAAGCAGTTGAGGTGTCTGCGGAAAGTGCGGGCGTCCGGAATGTCAGTAATCAAACGAAAATGGGGGCATCCTAAGGACACTATACCAGTCTGTACTGTTTGCAGGCAAGTTGAAACTGTTCTAAGAACAAATGAGGTGTCCGGGATGTCCACAATTAACCAAAATGCAGATGTTCTAAGAACATTATGCTTGTCCGCAATGTTCGCAAGCTAGTCCAAACTGTTCGAAGAACACATTCGGTGTGCGGGATGTTCGCAATCAAACGAAAGTGGCGGCATCCTAAGGACACTATACCTGTCCGCACTGTTCGCAAGCAAGTTGAAACTGTTTTAACACACGAGGTGTCCGCGATGTCCGTAATGAATCAAAATGAAGGTGTCCTGAGGACACTATACCTGTACATACTGTTCACAGGCAAGTTGAAACTGTTCTAAGAACACACAAGGTGTCTGGGATGTCCGCAATTAACCAAAATAGAGGTGTCGTAAGAACACTGTACCTGTCCGTACTGTTCGCTGGGCACTTGAACTGTTCTAAGAACACACTTGTTGTCTGCGATGTCCGTAATGAATCAAAATGGAGGTGTCCTAAGGACAATATACCTGTCTGTACTGTACGCTGCAAATTGAAACTGTTCTTAGAACACACTGTGTCCGGGATGTCCGCAATGAATGACAATGGAGGTGTCCTAAGGACACTACACCTGTGCGTACTGTTCGCAGGCACATTGGAATTGTTCTAAGAACACACTTGGTGTCCGGGATGTCCAATTAACCTAAATGTAGGTGTTCTAAGGACACTATACCTGTCCTACTGCCTAAAGAACATCTACGCACATGCGCACCACACCTGTAATTTCTCCGAACATTGCGCCTGTCCGTTAGTGTTTGCGTCGCTTGTGTCGCACTTTAAATTAATTTCAGGACCCGAATACTGTCCATAGAACACACGCACGCATGCGCACCACCGTTCCCGTGCATTTGATGTCCTCTGAACACCTCTTCCGTTCGCGAACATGTTCGTGGCGCCATCATGTGACCGCACCCACGCTGACCGTGTGTCCTGAATTGCGGACACTGTCCGTGTCCCGAACATTTTAAAAGTACCTTTTCGGGCAATCCACAGTATTTTATACTAAAAATGCACCATAGTACATGTCCCAGACAATAACCCTGACTCTCTACAGATTATCATTTTTAGAACTTTTAGAGCACTTTTGGGATTTTCGTCCTGTCCATGGACAGCGCGGGTGTCCGCGAACCGCACACCAGCACACCTATAAATGGCCACACCCCAGAGCTCATCCTCATATTGTTTCTGGCTACCTCATAAAACACGGTGCATTTTGCTGCCAATTTTTAAAGATTTTCTTCTGAATCCCGATGGCATTCATGGCTCCTTTACTGCCATCTGGTGCTATATCTGCCTCAGCACCGCCCCCAACCCCTCCACCACCACCACCTCCCCAAGGGCCTGAAGAGGATGCAGAGGAGGATGAAGAGGATGATGAGGATGATGTAGTGGAAGTCCCTACTACCAGCACTCGCCGTGATTCTTGGGTGTGGCGGTTATTTACCATTCATGGTAATGTATCCAAGGTGGATGCGATGAAATTCACCTACAACGAGTGCAAAACGGTACTGAGTCGCGGGAGGCCTGGTTCGTACAGCTTTGGTATGACTACTATGAAACCTCACCTAACGTCGTTCCACGGTAGGGCCGTTCGTACGGCTGTACCTTGCAATGAGCGTAGTAGGTTGAGTTCCTCTACTTCATCCTCTGTTTCCGCTCCTCTCACCACAAGAGACACTCCTGTGGGAGAGCGCATCCCTCCAGCTGTCTCACAGCCATTCACAATGCTGATGACCCTTACCTTTCAAGGCTCACAGTTTTGTGTAGGTACTGCGACGCAGTACTCTGCAGGGGGGAAAAGTGCTTTTGAGACTCTGGTCTCAGAGCATGTGAAGACCTGCTCACTACCTAAGTAAGGGCCACCCTACATCTTCCTCTCTCCACCCACCCTTTCTTATCCCTGTGGTTGGAGTCCCCCTTTACCCTCCTTTCCCCTCCTCTCCTATTGTGTCATGTGTAAAAAACCAAAAAAATACAAAACAACAAAACATTTTAAAAAAGGCGCTTTCAGACCCGCCTTTCACAGTCAAAAAATAGAAGCAGGAAATAAATTGAGCAGGCTACAATTTTCTTTTTTATTTTAGAAGTCCGTGGACAGTTCGCGAACATTAAAAATGTTGGGGTGTTGCCCTATCAAAATTATTGCACTTTTATCTGGGAGGAAGTAGTGGCTCTGAAAAGAGCCTTTTGTGGTATTTTTTTGTATTTGAAAAACTTAAAAAATCAACACTTACTGCAAAAAAGCTGGCTGTAATTTCACAAAAGGATGCAATGCATCTTGTACATTTCTCAGAAAAATCTGATTACCAGCATAAGTGAGATGGACTCCATCTCTACCAAAAAGATTTGTGCTACGAAACATTATATTTTCATTGTGAAAAGAGGACATGCCAACATCTCTTAGAAAGGCACAAAGAGCCTTGACATTATGCCTCGCTTTCTCCATTTGTGGACCAAATGAAGGAGAACGCAGCCACATTTGTCTTTGCGCAATACGAGAAAAAATTACTTGGGAATTTGGAAACATATCCATGACCTTCCTAAGTCCTTCTTTCATCGCAAATTGCAAAGAAATTCCTGACACATGTCCCAAACTGTTCCCTCCACAATGAATTATTATTATGTCTGGATGATGTTCAGTCTGCAAACTAGCACAGAGGTAGCAAGTCTAGCCACTTCATTCCGCGTACTCCATGTCAGTGCACTTCCACATGAGGGAATCCAAGATCTGCAGCTACTCCACAGCGTTGTGAATGCACCTCCAACCAATGTATCCATGAGTCTCCCAAAATCCAGACAATCTGTTTTCTGAAACACACAGCCATAGCTAACTGTTCTTCTCTCAGGAAAAAGACCTTCTGACAAACTGTCTTCTTACACAACACACCCACCAAACTTTACTGACCAATCAATTCCTCTGCTCATTCTCATTTGCATGCCTCTCCACCCCAAAATCCCTGTATTTAATTTGCGGTGTCTGCGGACTTCAATTATGTCTGCGGACATATCGTAACATAGACAGCCCTTCTACCATTTCCACTTCAATCTCTTTGCCATTCCCTCATTGGATACAGCTAAACAGTCGCACAACTATCCACCAATCACATTCAAGAACTCTACATCTAACTGCATCATCAGAGTTCAGCACTTCAAATGCACTGTAGATTACTCTGGCTACAAGTCTTATATCATTGGAAAGCACCTACTACAAAAACCACGGTACAAGTCTCCAAGATTTCTACTTGCAGCTGCATGCATAGCCATATGCATTAATACAAACTACAGGTATGCATATTTTCTGCACAATACAAATAAACATCTTATGAATGCATATAAACAGAGTAACTTTCACTTAATCTGTATAACCTATAAAATGAACTTACGGTCAGTTTTCCCATCTACTGTAATCAACTGTCACTTCCAAATCTGTCTGCTATCTAAACACATTTTTACATACACAGCTATCTAAAAAATTACACACAGCCAGGATAAGGTCAAGCACCTTCAAACACTCACACAGATAAACACTAACATTGAAAAACTCCCAACTGCAATAACACCACTACCTGTACATCACATCCTTCTGATTTATTACCCACACCTTCAAAGATGGATACATTCCATGCTTTCCTATAGCGTATCAGCCATTTACCTTATAAAAATGGCAAAATAAGTATATCATTAGTTCTTCTTTCTCCTAATATCCAATAACACAGCCTTAAGAAACCATGCGTGTTTCATACACCTTCTATTCTACTTATATGCATAGCATGTTGAACTAACATAATGCAAATAAAATATGAAGGCTACACATAGTCAAAGGAAACTACATACTATATACACACAAAATTACTAACTTCTTTCCTTTACAATTACAGTGAAGAGCACTCTCCTGAAAAGCAGCAGAATAAACAAACAACAACTCAGAAGTAACCTAATCTTTCCACACACAAAAAAGTAAGTACAATACTACCATAATATTCTTACTGTTACTTAAACACACTGTGCGGTTGATTCATGGTATTTGTGCACTAAAAAAAAATATCAGTGCACCATTCTGCCCACAAATACCCATTCGTTAAACAGGGATTTGCAGGCAGAATGCTGCACAAATCCCTGTTTTTCGGCGCACAAATTAAATAAGCAGCCTCTAGAATGTTATTATTGCAGAACAAATAACTGTTTTAATTCTATACAATTAGATTTAGTATTTGTGCTTCTCCTAGCCACCAGCTTACTTTCTACTGTCATCTAAACCCCAGTATAGTAACAAACAAATAGCAGAATAGCCTTCACACACCATCACATACATCTCTACCATCATACTCAGACACTCATGCACGCAGCACACATGCATTGCAGAACAACCCAACCGATACCTTCTTTATTTTTTTCAACAGACCCCAAATAATGCCAACCACAAAGCAAGTCTGTAGAAAACAACACAGAAGAAGAGCAAATGAAAAAAGAAGTATCAAAAATAAGCATCCATTTCTAGCAGAATTTGTACAAAAAGTTCAAATGAAACAGCTAACAGTCATTTAGCAAAACAAAACATGCTTCAAGTCAGACACTTTGCCTCCTCTATCGAACTGTAAAACAAAACAGAAAACGATAATCAAGACTTCAGCTACTGCTAAAACTGCTCCTTAAATCTTGATATAATAGCAAGTAAACATACCAAAAAAATATTTTAGCAAAAACGTTTCACCAGAGAGTCCTTCAAAATCTTATAAAAACAGGAGAGAAATCATAGACAACCCTTAAAACCTACCGTAGAAAATTAATATTAGAAGCTTTGATAGACAGTGTAATCCTACTCAAAGAAAATTATTTATTTTAGTGTTAAAAAGAATTAAACCACTAACAAAACTAATTAGTAAATTACAAAAAAGACTTCTCAATAAACAGAATGTCACCAAAAATAACTTCTTAAATATCTGTGGAGGTGAAATGGAGGCACACCACAAACACAGAACCATATTTTAATGAAGAAGCATACAAACAAAAGCAAACAAATACGATTGCTATACATAGGGCGAGGTTATGAAAAAATTTATAATACCATAATGGAATAAGAAATACTGCTTACAAAAATATCCCCTGAAAACTCAGAATTACCTCTCCATTTGACTGAACAAAAACATCCAGTATACAAATGGTCATGCACGTCAATGCGTAACATTCCCAAAAAATCTTTCAAATCTTTACGCCAATTTATCAATCAATATGTGAAAGGCAAAGACAAAATCAAAATGAAACTGCTGCAAAATATGGATACCTGTCCGGTGCATAAATACACAGGTCTACAAGGACATTCATTAGCCTGCATTTCAGGACCAATTTGCAAAAGTACCTTCCATCATATCAAAATGATATCAACACATCATCCAACTATAAGAAATCTAGTCTATAAACTGTACTATGTTAAAAATCCTGCATTAGCACTAGCCAATTTAAAAAACATTCTTCTACATGGTACAGCCAAAGAACTATTTGAAGAAATGTACCATATCCAGAAAAAAATATTTTGGAAGTGAAAGCCAATACCTTTACACCAAACTAGCAACAATTGTACACATGGCAACCTTCTACTACACACATACAAAAAAGAAATACTAAAATTTAAAAGTACATCCGCTGAAATACCAAACCATGTGTGTGTGTTGCTGCAGAACTTTTTATAAAACTAATACAAAAACTATAGACATAACATACAAAATAGACAATGAAGATTCTAAATGGTTTAAATTAGCTCTCTACCTTATAGCAGAAAACAAATATGAAATAACTGACCCTTTAATGCTTTGCAGTTACTGCACTGCAAAACTTGACAACAACCAAACTCCTTTATGTGCTATCACAAGTAGTTTGGATTTATTTCCACTACCAAAACCCCTGCAACAACTCAATTTATATGAGAGCATTATAATTCAAACAGTACACCCATTTCAAGCAATAATATGTATTCAACCAAAAACAGCAAAATTACCTCCCTCTGAATTGCTGAAAGGTATTTGTGGCAAAGTAGTTTATTTACCATTACAGAAAATGTACACACTCTAGGAGTGCAACGTCCAATAGAACAATCTTTAATTATCTTAGTAAATGGTGTGTACCAACAAAAGACAAAAAACAAAAAAAAATTGGCAACAACTTGTCGACTTACATGAAGTTAGACAAGCCTTGCAATATCTAAAAGACAATAATGAGTACTACAAAGAAATAAATATTGAAGAAAACTTAAGGGGAACAACTGAAATAATTCAAGAGTCACGAGAAACTGGTCAATTTGAACTTCCGGATCCAGCTGCAGTATCCAATATTTTAGACCATTATACAATTCATCCATTCCACTCTAAAGACAGCATATATGATGCACTAGAAATGTACCAAATGCGACAAACCAAAGGATCACCAATGAGCATATGGGAAAAAAGTATAGAAGCACATGCTTTTCCTCCACTATTTCCTACTGGCAAAGGAGGAAGGTCTGATGATAGACCCACTCAAGTAACAGCATTAGAATACCATTCATAACAAATGTATTCTGAAGATCCCAGATGTAGACAAAATGTGGAATATATATTCCACCTGCTCTTTGAAAGTGAACTAGCAACATATTGAAATCGGGAACACAGTTGATGAGGTTTTACAATCAAGTATAACAAATCAATTTGCAAACATGTGTGGTACAAAAGAATACTGGTTCCGACATCACGGAGATGTACGTTGTATGATCAGAAACCTTGGACCACCCACTTGGTTTGTTACATTAACTTGTGCAGAATATGCATGGGAAGATTTAAATGATTTCCTACGTATAGCAAACAAAACAAAAATAGATATACTAACACGTCAAGTATATCTCAAGATCCTGTTAATGTTTCAAGATATTTCCATCATCGTTTCATTGCTATGCTACACTTTATTTGTAATAAAACTGTTCCTCCACTCGGAAAAGTGGAACACTTCTTTTGGAGAAAAGAATATCAAGCCAAAGGGGCACCATATATCCACATGCTTATATGGATTAAAGATGCACCTAAATTTGGTCAGGACAGTGATGCCACTGTTTTGCAGTTCATCAAAAAATATGTCACTTGTGAAATCCCTTCACAAACGACAAATAGTGACCTTCATGTACAAATTGTACAATTTCAAAGACACAAATGTGGCCAATATTGTCGTTGCAAATACAAAAAGAAAGGGAAATACTACACCAAATGATGGTTTGGTTTCCCTAGACCAGTTACAGAAACAGATGAAGTAAACAACTTCATGTCTTCAGTTAGACATAGTGTTAAAGGTAGATCACCTAAGAACACGTATTACATAAAAAGAACAGAAGAATCAAAATATATCAATGATTACAATGCAATCATTGCCCACTTATGGAATGCAAACATAGATGTGCAGTACATTGCAGACAATTCCACTGCAGTGGCACGATATGTTACAGCACACTTAACAAAAGCAGAAGAAACAGAGCTTCAAGACCTCTGGAATGACCTATCATCAGAAAAAACACTATCTCAGAAATTGTACAGTTTAGGCAAAAAAATGCTCTCATAGAAAATGTGGTGCCTACGAAGCTGCAAATTGTTTAACCGGTACTGCTTTGTATGGAATATCTGAAAATATAGTATGGCTAATTCTTGGTCCTGCTAAATCTAGAAAAAGAGTTCTCAAATCATATGACGACATAGAAACAATAGCCAAAAATGATCCAAACAGCCAAGACATTTTGAAAAACAATTTACTAGACACATACTACCCGAACAGGAGTACCACTTTTGAAAACATGTGTCTATACCACATAGCCCAAAACTTTGCATACAAAAATAATATAAAACCTGATGAAAGCAAAGGTAGATATGCAGTGACAGATTGTGAAGGCAGCTTAGTAAAACTTACCAAACCAAGTTTAATTAATCATATCAAATTGTCAGTAAAAACTCCTCAACAGAAAGAACTATATTACATGTCCCTCCAACAACTTTTTAAACCATGGAGAAAAGAAGAAGAGTTACTAGATAACTATGACTGCTACGAAGATGCTTTCAAAGCAAATGAAAGCACTATCACCAATGTGAACTTTATGCAGTACAAAATAATGTTGCAAAATGAACAGCAACATGAAGACGAACTCCAGGCCTAACTAGATAAGGTCACTCCCAACAGTAGTCAAACTTCTGTAACAGGAAGCCAAGAACCACTGGGACAGCCACTAATAGCAAATGAGGCAGAATTAGCTATGACAGGTAGAAAATACCATGTGCCACTATGAAGAAGATACAGAAGACTTAACTGCACTACAATCAAAACTAAAGAAAGAGCAGCACACCATTTTTGAAGAAGTAACAAAAGAAATTGCACATGGTGTACAACATGAACATAAAGAATGTACCTGCCAAAACATTCTTAATCAAAATCATCAGCAAGTTCCTTCAACAACTGAAAAACAGCAAACTGTCAGCTGTTGTAACTGCCCCCACAGGTTTAGCTGCCTACAACATAGGTGGTGTCACTTTACACCGATTACTACTCCTTCCAGTAGAACACCAAAACAAATTAGATTATTACAAACTTTCTACAGAAGCTGCAATTGAATTACGCAGAGTGTTAAAACAAATGAAAGTGCTACTAATAGATGAAGTGACCATGATCTCCAACCTAATTTTGGCTTTGATTCATCTCAGATTGCACGAAGTACTTAAAACAAACTACAAAGAACTCTTTGGAGGAAAACACATTATTGTTTTTGGAGATGATCTTCATTTGACACCAGTGGAAGGTGAACCTATTTTTAAAATCTTAGGACACAAACTCTGCCATAAAACTTTTGGCAGCATAGCAAATGTCAACCTTTGGCAACATTTCCAATACAAAGAATTAACAGAAAACATGCACCAATCTACAGACCTCACCTATGCTCACATTTTAAAAGGTATTAGAGTTGGTGTACTTTCTCAAGAAGCACAAACTATATTAAAACCTGGCACATCCAAGCACTTTATGGCGATAACTCATGTGCAACTGATGTTATGGAACAATTAGCGGAAACAAATGTCAGTTGTATGGCCTTAATGGCAACTCTTGCAAGCTATCCAAATTCAATGAAACAATGTTAAAAAGAGAAATGCAACCAATAATTGAAATTTGCTCCACAGACAAACTGGACGTACATGGTATTACACTACCAATGTGTCAACAAGCCACAACAAGACTAAATACCTTAGAAAATTCAATCTCCAACTCAGCTGGCTTGGAAGAAATATTAAAATTATCCTTAAACTGTAGAGTAATGCTTAAACGTAACCTGGACGTGGAGCAAGGACTAGTTAATGGGGCACTGGGTACAGTTGTTGGCTTTCAAACATACCCATGTGACAACATTCAGTTTGTCAATATACTCTTTGACAAACTTTCAGAAGTAAAAAGGATAGGGCTCTGAACAGCTCGATTGCTTCTCTTCAAAGAAATGTATGTACGTAGAGAACAATTTTCTCTAACTCTTGCATATGCAGTCACCATTCATAAATCCCAAGGTCTTACCCTAGACAAATCATTGATAGATATTGGTAACACAGTCTTTAATGAAGGCATAAGCTACGTAGCACTATCACGCTTACGTATACTTGAAGGTCTATTTCTAATCAACTTTGATGCAAGTGAAGTCAGCGCTGTTATTCCTTGCATTCTAGAATGCTATAGACTATGTTCACTATACACCCCCAATCGAAAAGCATGTCCTGTTCCACAAAAATAAAAAGTTGTAAAAGAAAACTAATTCAAACAGAAATGAAACAGAATCTGACTGCAAATCCTCCAAAGAGAGTGAAAGAAGCTAATACTTCATCATTCACCATAAATAAAGAAGAACCTATTAGTCAAGTAACTTAGATACTTCTTCAGAGAAGCAACATACACTCCGAAAAAATGACTGACACAGAACTACCTGTCCATTCAAATTTTCAAATGTAACTGGTGTAAGTTGTTACACAAATGTAGCATTGA
The DNA here is from genome assembly GCF_040938575.1 of Ambystoma mexicanum. Lineage (NCBI taxonomy): Eukaryota > Metazoa > Chordata > Amphibia > Caudata > Ambystomatidae > Ambystoma > Ambystoma mexicanum. The sequence continues at coordinate 1,521,026,778 of NC_090937.1, read as the reverse complement.
ATAATCTATTTCAATTGCCACCAATTGTTGACAACATTTACTTACACAGTACAGATCAATTGTGTTTGCAAATGTTAGTCCTTCCTAGAAACCCAAAAACAATCCTGACAACACGTATAGTGTTCACGGAATAAAACAAAAATTGGACTACTGTGCTGGAATAGTAAAATTCACTATAAACTCACACGAAGATCCACAATAATTTCTAATGTACTTACTACAAGTATTAGAAAACGAAAACATACCTATAAATGAAATCTTCCAGATTTCATACATGTGGAAACATACCTGCACTCTCTGCAACAATGTTACACAAGAAGAAATCCCTAACGAGCGCTTCGTGTACGTATCCATACCAAATTGTGAATCCATTCCATTTCAGCAACTTATACAACATGCAAACCATGGCAGATTGTGTACTAACTGCAATTCAGATAATCGCTCCACCTTACTAATACAAACAAATAGCAAATACTTAATACTAATCCTTCTACGTTACAATGCAGATGGTACCAAAAACAATTGCAAGCTGACTGGATTCACACATGGTCAAGTATCACTTGGTAGAAAAACCTTCACAACAATAGGCATAATCTACCACGCAGGAGCCACAACCAATGTAGGTCTGCATATATAAAAAAGAAATGTGGATGGTTTGAATGTAATGATAGTACCATTACTCTAAAGCACAGATTACCTGCAAATCTTACAAACGCTAATCTTCTTAAAACCAAAATTGAATAACTAATGTGTACTTAAACATTAACAAAACTTCAATTAAAAAACTATAAACTGTTAAAATACGCCAACAGGTATCCTAATATCCCAAGATTTAATAACAACCAAACAGATAAATGAATGCCACTAAATTATAACAAGAAAGAAACAGTTAGAATATGCCAACAGGTATCTAACTGCCCCAAGATTTTGCAACAACCAAACAGATAAATCAATACCACTAAATTAAAAAAATAATAATAATTACAGTTAGAATACACCAACATGCACCCAAGACTCAAGGCCCTGGAAGCAACCACTGCAGCATATCATACCCATAGATCACACCCATAGAATCAAACATTTTTATCTATGATCACATCCATAGAATCAAACATTTTTAACTAGGCCTCATGGCATTTTTAATGTCCGCGGACATCTTGGGTGTCCTTTAACCAGTTTCTACTTGCCTGCGAACAATACGGACAGGTATAGTGTTCTCAGGACACCTCCATTTTCATTTATTTGCGGACATCCCGAACACCGCGTGTGTTCTTAGAACAGTTTAAACTTGCCTGCGAACTGTACGGACAGCTATAGTGTCCTGAGGACACCTGCATTTTCATTTATTTGCAGATATCCCAGACACGGCGTGTGCTCTTAGAACAGTTTCAACTTGCCTGCGAACAGTACGGACAGGTATAGTGTCCGCAGAACACCTGCATTTTCATTTATTTGCAGATATCCCGGACACCGCGTGTGTTCTTAGAACAGTTTCAACTTGCCTGCGAACATTACGGACAGATATAGTGTCCTTAGGACATTCCCATATGGGACGATTGCGGACATCAAGGGCAGCACTACTGTCTGCGGACACAACAAACACAACAGCGGTGCCTACCACCTAAATAGGTACAATATTCAAACCATTTCTTACCCCCCCACCATCCTCAAACAGTCTTACACACCAACACACTTGCCAAAATTGTATTTCCCCACCATTTGACAACGCGCTGTCCGATATTCGCCAGTTATGGTAAGCTAAACAACCATAACTCGTGCCACCACTGTGCACTGCTAAAACTAACACCCAGGACATCAAAGATGACATCACAAATGTCATTGATGACATCACTGATGACATCACATGTGCATTTACTTTTCATGAAATGTCTGTACAAGGTATTCTTATTATAATGTTGAGAAAAAAGTGTCAACGATCATTGGAATAAATATCATGAGCTACGTAGTGCATTAAACAATGCATTGATATAAATAGCATTCTATTATGAAGTTCTTTACAGTATAGTAAGCTGCTCATGCAGAAACAGGCATTGTGTGCAGCATACATGACGGTATAATATTCATAATGTTGATATGTTGAATAATGAAATTATAACTGTTTTCTTATTAGAGTTTTGTGTACTGTGAAATATGTAATAAGTAGCTAATAAAAGCCACGTATTATATGATTGCATTATTACAGACAAAACATAAAGACACAATAAGACATACAAATATGGGTATATATAGGGAAAGTGAAGTAAGCAAAAAAGCAGAAGTAGTAGCAGAAACAATAACTATAACTGATTATTTTTATGCTAATAAATGATTGCTCTGTTTCAAAGCTGCTATTTACCCTATGTATATGTATCACATGATGTGACTGGACCCTAAGGAAAGTAGTGTGAGTACAATGTATACAAATATGAGCATGTACAGGGAAAGTATAGTAATAAACCAACAACATAACTATCAGAAAGTGCTGATAACTCTACTGATTATTTTAATGCACAGAAAGGATTGCTGTCTTTCAAGCTTGTGTCTTCCCCTATGTATATGTTTCATATGATATGACTGGACCCAAAGGGAATTACTGTAAGAACATACTTGAAGGATAAGTCTACAAATATAGTACATTTACAATTTTTAGTTCATGACTGTTACTGAAGACAACCATGTGGCCTAGATATGTCAGTAAAGGAAAAAAGACAGATGTGATGTCATCAGTGATGTCATGAATTACATCACTGATGTCATCTTTGATGTTCTGGGTGTTAGTCTTGGTATTGCACGGTGGTGGCGTGAGTTATGGTTGCTTAGCTTACCACAACTGCGAATTTCAAGGGTTTTTGTGTTACTAGGAACCATACGTCCCTTTAACAAAGTTTTTTCACTGAATTTCATAGGTTTTTAGTAGCGCAACTTTACCATAACGTCCCTTTAACAAAGTTTTTTCATTGAATTTCATAGGTTTTTATTAGTGCAACTTAACCATAACGTCCCTTTAAAAAAGTTTTTTCATTGAATTTCATAGTTTTTTATTAGTGCAACCTAACCATAACATCCCTTTAACACATTTTATTTACAGAATTTCATAGGTTTTTATTAGTGCAACGTAACCATAATGTCCTTTTCAATGGATGAAGACCACATTACATCCTAGGTTCTCAAAGTGGGAACCCGGGGTGGTAAAAAAAAGATTTTTCTTCCCAAACCGGAATGCCTGTGGCGTCCCGGTGTAGGAAGGAAAATATTTTACCAAGATGGACACCATGGAAAGGGAAGGCAGGGTGTATAAAGAGAACACAACAGGGCATCAGCGGGGTGTGGGGGGGACCAGGAGATTAGACACGGGGCATGACTGGGGGGTGGGGGGAACAGGGAGACACGGGGCATGACCAGGGGTGGGGGGAACAGGAGAAAGACACAGGGCATGACCGGGGGTGGGGGGAACAGGAGAGAGACACAGGGCATGAGTGGGGGGTGGAGGCAACAGGAGAGAGACACGTAGCATGAGCGGGGGGTGGGGGGTACAGGATGGAGACACGGGGCATGAGCGGGGGGTGGGGGGTACAGGAGGGAGACACGCGGCATGAGCGGGGGGTGGGGGGTACAGGAGGGAGACACAGGGCATGAGCAGGGGTATACAGGGGTACAGGAGGGGGACACGGAGCATGAGCGAGGGGTGGGGGGAACAGGAGAAAGACACGGTGCATGAGCAGGGGGTCGGGGGGAACAGGAGGGAGACACGGGGCATGATCGGGGGGTTGGGGAACAGAAGAGAGACACGGGGCATGAGCGAGGGGTGGGGGGAACAGGAGAGACACGGGGCATGAGCGGGGGGTGGGGGGGAACAGGCGGGAGACAGGGCATGAGCGGGGGGTGGGGGGAACAGGAGAAAGACACGTGGCATGAGCGGGAGGAGGGGGAACAGAAGAGAGACACGGGGCATGAGCGGGGGGTACAGGAGGGAGACACCGCCCATGAACGGTGGTGGGGGGAACAGGAGAGAGACACGTCATGAGCGAGGGGTGGGGGTGAACAGGAGGGAGACTTGGGGCATGAGCGGGGGTGGGGGAACAGGAGGGAGACACGGGGCATGAGCAGGGGAGCGGGGGATGGGGAAACAGGAGGGAGACACGGGGCAGGAGCAGGGGGTGGGGGAACAGGAGAAAGACATGGAGCATGAGCGGGGGTGGGGGAAAAAGGGAGAAAGACATGGGGCATGAGCGGGGGGTACAGGAGGGAGACACTGGCCATGAGCAGGGGGTGGGGGGAACAGGAGGGAGACACGGGGCATGAGCGGGGGTGGGGGGAACAGGAGAAAGACACAGGGCATGAGGGGGCATGGGGGGAACAGAAGAGAGACATGTGGCATGAGCAGGGGGTGAGGGAACAGGAGAGAGACACGGGCATCAGCGGGGGTGGGGGGAACAGGAGGAAGACACGGGGCATGAGCGGGGGTGGGGGGAACAGGAGACAGACACGGGGCATGTGCAGGGGGTGTGGGGAACAGTAGAAAGACACGGGTCATGAGCGGGGGATGGGGGAACAGGAGAGAGACACAAGGCATGAGGGGGGATGGGGAACAGGAGGGAGACACGGGGCATGAGCGGGGGAGGGGGAACAGGAGGGAGACATGGGGCATGAGCAGGGGTGGGGGAACAGGAGAGAGACACGGGGCATGAGTGAGGGGTAGGGGGAACAGGAGGGTGACACGGGGCAGCAGCTGAGGGTGGGGGGAACAGGAGAGAGACACGGGGCATGAGCATGGGGTGGGGGGAACAGAAGAGAGACACGGGGCATGAGCAGGATGTGGGGGGAACAGAAGAGACACAAGGGGCATGAGCGTGGGTGGGGGGAACAGGAAGAAGACACGGGGCATGAGCGGGGGGCGGGGTGAACAGGAGAGAGACATGGGGCGTGAGTGGGGGTGGGGGGAACATGAGAGAGACACGGGGCATGAGCAGGAGGTGGGGTACTGGAGGGAGACACGGGGCATGAGCGGGGGTGGGGGGAACAGGAGGGAGAGACGGGGCATGAGCGGGGGTGGGGTGAACAGGAGAGAGACACGGGGCATGAGCGGGGGTGGGGGGAACAGGAGAGAGACATGGGGCATGAGTGGGGGGTGGGGGGGAACAGAAGAGAGACAGGGCATGAGCAGGGGGTGGGGGTACAGGAGGGAGACACAGGGCATGAGCGGGGGGTGGGGGGTACAGGAGGGAGACACTGGCCATGAGTGGGGGCTGGGGGAACAGGAGGGAGACACGGGGCGTGGGCAGGGGGTGGGCGGAACAGGAGAAAGACACAGGGCATGAGTAGGGGGTGGGGGGAACAGGAGAGAGACATGGGGCATGACCAGGGGGTGGGGGGAACAGGAGAGAGACACGGGCAATGAGCAGGAGTGGGGGGTACAGTAGGGAGACACAGGGCATGAGCGGGGGGTGGGGGGAAAAGGAGGGAGACACGGGGCATGAACAGGGGGTGGGGGAACTGGAGAGAGACACGGGGCATGAGCGGGGGGTGGGGGCAACAGAAGAGAGACAAGGGGCATGAGCGGGGGGTGGGGGGGTACAGGAAGGCGACACAGGGCATGTGCGTGGGGTGGGGGAACAGGAGAAAGACACGGGGCATGAGCGGGGGGTGGGGGGTACAGGAGGGAGACACGGGGCATGAGTGGGGGTGAGGAGAACAGGAGCAAGACACGGGGCATGAGCAGGGGGTGGGGGGAACAGAAGAGAGACACAGGGCATGAGCAGGGGGTGGGGGGTACAGGAGGGAGACACAGGCATGAGCTGGGGTACAAGAGGGAGACACTGGCCATGAGAGGGGTGGGGAGAACAGAAGAGACGTGGCATGAGCGGGTGGTCGGGGAACAGGCGCGAGACACAGGGCATGAGCGGGGGGTGGGGGGAACCGAAGAGAGACACGGGGCATGAGCAGGGTGTGGGTGGAACAGGAGGGAGACACAGGGCATGAGCGGGGGTGAGGGGAACAGGAGAAAGATACAGGGCATGAGCGGGGTGGGGGAACAGGAGGGAGACATGGGCATGAGCGGGGGGTGGGGGGAACAGGAGGGAGACACGGGGCATGAGCGTGGGTGGGGGAGAACAGGAGAAAGACACGGGGCATGAGTGGGGAGTGGGGGAACAGGAGAGAGACACGGGCATGAGTGGGGGACAGAGAGACGCGGGGCATGAGCGAGGGGTGGGGGGTACTGGAGGGAGACACGGGGCACGAGCGGGGGGTTGGGGGAACAGGAGGGAGACATGGGGCATGAGCGTGGGGTGGAGAGGAACATGATGGAGACATGGGGCATGAGTGGGGGTAGGGGGAACAGGAGGAAGACACAGCGCATGAGCGGGGGTGAGGGGAACAAGAGGAAGACACGTGGCATGAGCGGGGGGTGGGGGGAACAGGAGAGAGACACGGGGCATGAGCAGGGGGGTGGGGGGTACAGGAGAGAGACACAGGGCATGAGTGGGGGCCGGGAGGAACAGGAGGGAGACACGGGGCATGAGCGGGGTGGGGGGAACAGGAGAGAGAAATGGGGCATGAGCGGGCGGTGGGGGAACAGGAGAGAGAAGACACAGGGCATGAGCGGGGGGAACAGAAGGGAGACACGGGGCATGAGCGGGGGGTGGGAGGAACATGAGGGAGACCCAGAGCAAGAGCAGGGGGTGGGGGGAACAGGAGGGAGACACGGGGCATGAGCAGGGGGTGGGGGAACAGGAGGGAGACACGGGGCATGAGCGGGGGTGGGGGGAACCGGAGAGAGGCACGGGGCATGAACAGGGGTGGGGGGAACAGGAGAGAGACACAGGGCATGAGCGGGGGGTGGAGGTAACAGGAGAGAGACACGTAGCATGAGTGGGGGGTGGGGGGTACAGGAGAGAGTCACAGGACATGAGCGGGGGTGGGGGGAACAGGAGAAAGACACAGGGCATGAGCAGGGGGTGGGGGGTAACAGGAGGGAGACACGGGCATGATCGGGGGTTGGGGAACAGAAGAGAGACACGGGGCATGAGCGAGGGGTGGGGGGAACAGGAGGGAGACACAGGGCATGAGCAGGGGGTGGGGGGAACAGGAGAAAGACACGTGGCATGAGCGCGAGGTGGGGGAACAGAAGAGACATGGGGCATGAGCGGGGGTGGGGGTACAGTAGGGAGACACGGGGCATGAGCGGGGGGTACAGGAGGGAGACACTGGCCATGAGCGGTGGTGGGGGGAACAGGAGAGACACGGGCATGAGCAGGGGGTGGGGGGAACAGGAGAAAGACACGTGCCATGAGCGGGGGGTGGGGGAAAAGAAGAGAGACACGGGGCATGAGCGGGGTACAGGAGGGAGACACTGGCCATGAGCAGGGGGTGGGGGGAACAGGAGGGAGACACGGGGAATGAGCGGGGGTGGGGGGAACAGGAGAAAGACACAGGCCATGAGGGGGTGGGGGGAACAGGAGAGAGACATGGGGCATGAGCAAGGGGTGGGGGAACAGAAGAGACAATGGCATGAGCGGCGGGTGGGGGGAGCTGGAGAGAGACATGGGGCATGAGCGGGGGTGGAGGGGAACAGGAGGGAGACACGGGGCATGAGCGGGGGGTGGGGGTACTGGAGGGAGACATGTGGCATGAGCGGGGGGTGGGGGAACAGAAGAGAGACACGGGGCATGAGCGGGGGGTGGGGAAACAGGAGGGAGACACAGGGCTTGAGAGGGGGTGGGGTGAACAGGAGAGAGACACGGGGCGTGAGCTGGGGGTGGGGGAACAGGAGAGAGAAGACACGGGTCATGAGCGGGGGGTGGGTGGAACAGGAGGGAGACACTTACTGTGCAGGTGGCAGATCCCGCTCCTGTTAACAAAGCTTCTCGATGGGATAAACAAAGATGGCGGACGTCTCTGAAAATACGACGCACTGCACACTTCACCGCAGCCAATGGGAGAGCACATCACATGTCCGCGGACATCACACAAGCCCTTGCCGAATCCCTGTACTGTCCGCAGAGCGAACAAGGAAATGTATCCGTGAAGCGGACATAGATATCACTAATTTTTTTCACTTACATTTTTGTCATTTTAAAAAAAACTACTGGACGGATTTACACCAAATAAAAAAAAGCACGCTTTCAAGACCAAGCCGCTGCTTCCTGGTCTGGGGGGGGGGGGCAGTTATAGTGGGGGTCCCAAAATGTCTTTTTTTCCATAGTTTGAATGGGGGAAAAACTCTGCGCACGGATACAGGTCAAACCGCTGGACGGATTTTCACCAAGTTTGCGGCAGCTGCTTGAAAGACTCTAGAAAGCGTGCTTTTGTAAATTTAGTGACCTTCTGTGCAGTACTTTTCATTAAAATGACCAAAAAGTCTATGTTCGCTTCAGGGTCACACTTCCCTGTTCGGTCCACGGACAAGACACCGATTGGCTAAGGGGCTGGTGTCAGACCGCAGACACGCGACGTCTCTGCCGATTAGCTGCAGTGAGACGTGTTCTGCATCAGATTGTTTGGATGCACCCTGCATCTTGGATCCGCCGATAGCGGAGCGGCAACCAGTGGAAACATGCTATATTACTCTTTTGCTGTGTCATAGAAAGTTGGGAAAGGTTCAGACAGTGAGACTTGGGTGATGAATGCATTTGTTCTGGCGGTCAGTCTTCATGATGTATTTTCTATGGCCACCTTGTACGCACAGAAAATGAGGGGTCTAATAGCGGTAGTATTTCAGTCCATGCAGTGCACAGGGAACTTTTAACTGTTGTAGGGACATGCGTGGTGTTAGCGAACATTGAAATTGACAACATGCCGTAATTGCATTACTTTTTCCTACGGATATTGCATTCATTAGTACACCATGATGTATTTTCTATGGCCACCTTGTACGCACAGAATATGAGGGGTCTAATAACGGTAGTATTTCAGTCTATAGAATGCACAGGGAACTTGTAACTGTTGTACGGACATGAGTGGTGTTTGCCAACATTGAAATTGACAACATGCCGTAATTGCATTACTTTTTTCTACAGATATTGAATTCATTAGTACGCCGCCATGGTGGTTGTGGCCAGGGCCTAGAGTCTTGGATACACGGCCGTCGGCCGAAGGCCTTACTTCCAAGACTGTAGGCCCTGGCCACAACCACCGCAGCATGTCACACCCATGGATACACCCGTAGTATTGCGTATCGATTGGCTGGTTGTGGGGAGTGTGTGTGAAGGCCATGCACCCAAGAACAAAGTTATAAGCACTGCACGTCCAAGCCACTGCACACCCATCACATGTAATATCTATGGACATACAGCTAGAAGTGCAGCCTCTGGCCAGAGGCACTTACGGATACCCCATGAATAGAAAAACCACAACTACCACACATCACTGAGATGGTTGCGGGGAGTCCATGCACTCTTGGGTGAATGGCTGCATGCCATGCACCCAACAACAAAGTTATAACCTCTTCATGATGTATTTTCTATGGCCACCTTGTATGCACAGAAAATGAGGGGTGCCATAAGGGTAGCATTTCAGTCTGTGCAGTGCACAGGGAACTTGTAACTGTTGTAAGGACAAATTGACAACATGCCATAATTGCATTACTTTTTCCTACGGGTATTGTATTCATTAGTACGCCGCCATGGGTGTGACATGCTACGGTGGTTGTGGCCAAGGCCTAGAGTGTTGGATGCATGGCCGTTGGCCGAAGGCCGAAGGCCTTACTTCCAAGACTGTAGGCCCTGGCCACAACCACCGCAGCATGTCACACCCCTGGATACACCCGTAGTAATGCGTGTCGATTGCCTGGTTGTGGGGAGTGTGTGCAGTCTTGGGTGCATGGTCCAAGGCAATGCCCCCAAAAGCACATGTGTACGTAGTGTAGATATATGCCCCAATGGATGTCATATGGTATGGTAGTAGTGGGCAGGATGTAGAATATTTGAACAAAACAATAAGCACTGCAGTTGTAAGCAACTATGGATTTTATATACTGTATACCCATACATTGATATATCTGTGGCCTCACACGCACGTCTGTAGCCTGTTGCTACAAACTACTGCAGCATAGCACAGCTATAGGTACACTTGTACTACACATCATTAAGATGGTTGTGCGAGTTTCTATGTAGTGAAATTACAAGGCAGAATGGTTCCAATATGCTGTGGTGTTTCTGCTCCAGACCCACAGTCTTGCCTGCATGCCCGAAGGCCATGCACCCAAGACTGAAGTCATAAGCAGTGGGTTTGTAAGTGAATATGGGTGTGGTGTAATGCGTTAGTTGTGTGCACGTCCTAGCGTCTTGGCTGCATGGCTGCAGACGATGGTCACAAAAGTTAACTTATAAGTAGTTAATTTACAAGGCCCATGGTTTTGATATGCAGCAATGGTTGTGGGTAGGAACTATACTGTTTGTACCTTGGTTGTAAGGCGTAGGTGGTAGGGTACACAACCAAGATGCAAGGGCCAGCCTACAGCCACTGCAGCATATTAGTACCATAGATTAGACGTGTAGGTTCACATGTGTAGAAAATGACTGCCAAAATACTTACTCCTTACTTTGTTCAGAATCCATTTATGTGTTAAATGACTTTAGTACTTGGCAGAAGTATCCTTTTTGTAATTTCTGTGATAAAAGGAAAAAGTATGTTATTCTTTGCATTTCATGAAAACTTACTACATTGCATAATAGACAGTTTACCTTTTTGTTTTACCCTCATATTTAGTTTACATTCTGCTCAGTTTTTGTGTTTGCTTTTCTAATCCTTGGGTCTGGGGAAGAAAATCCATGTAGGATTAAAAAAAAAAACCTTCATTTGCTATGATAATAACTACTTCCTTGTTTCCTTTGAGTTTTTACTTCATCTTTCTGAATAATGTTATGTTTGTTGCCTTGCTGATTATTTGTAACAGCTAGATACCTGTAGGCGTATTCTAACTGTGCATTTGTTCTTACGCTTCTGTGATATTCATTTATTTGTGTCGTTGTTATATCCTCTTGGGCTGTTAGATACCTGTTGGCGTATTCTAACTGTTTGTAGTCTTTTCCATAATTTTTTGGTAGTCTTGAAGTACACATTATTTATTAAATTTTGGCTTTAAAAAGATTAAATACACATTTGCAAGATTAGCTGCTCTCTGCTTTAGAGTAATGGTGCTATCATTACATTCAAACCATCCACATTTCTTTTTAATGTATGCAGTGTAGTGACCTGCATTGGTTGATTATACCTACTGTTGTAAAGGTTTTCTTTCCAAGTGACACTTGACCATGTCTGAATCCAGTCAGTTTGCAGTTGTTTTTGGTACCATCTGCATTATAACGCAGAAGCATAAGTATTATGTAGGCACTATACGATTGTATCAGTAAGGTGGAACGATTGTCTGAATTGCAAATAGTACATAATCTGCCATGGTTTGCATTCTGTACAAGTTGTTGAAATGGAATGGATTCACAATTAGGTATGGAAACATACACAAATCGCTCATTTGGGATGTGTTCCTGTATCACATTGTTACAGAGAATGCACGTATGTTTCCACATGTACGATATCTGGAAGATTTCATTTACAGGTATGCTTTTGTTTTCCATTACTAGTAGTAAGTACATTTGACATTCTTGTGGATCTTCTTGTGAGTTCATAGTGAATCTCACCATTCCAACACAGTAGTCCAATTCATGCCTTATTCCATGAACACTATGTGTTGTCAGGATTCTTTGTTGCATTTCTATGAAGCACTAACATTTGCAAACACAATTGGTCTGTACTGTGTAAGTAATTATTGTTAACAATTGGTGGCAATTAAAATAGAATATTCATTGCTACATTTGCATAGCAATTTACCCCAGTTTCATTTGCAAATTTGAATGACCAGCTAGTTCTGTATCTGAGTGCATTTTTCTGAGTTTCTGTTCCTTCTTTGAAGACGTAACTGGTTTACATTTCCTAATAGGTTCTTCTTTGTTTGTGGTAATTGATGAAGCTGTGGCTTCTTTTGTTTTCTTTGAGGGATTTGCTGTTGGATTCTGTTGCATTTCTGTTTGATTTAGTTTTCTTTTACCACGTTTCACTTTATCTGGAACAGGATATTGTTTCATATGGGGGGTGTACAATGACCGCAGTCTATTGTACTCTAGAATGCAAGGAATATCAGCTTTGACTTTACTTGCATCAAAGTTCATTAGCAATAGACTGTCAAGTGTACGTAAGTGTGATAATGCCACGTAGGTCATGCCTTCTTTAAAGACTGTTTCCTATATCTATCAATGCTTTGTCTAGGGTAAGACCTTGGGATTTATGAATGGTAACTGCATATGCAAGAGTTAGAGAAAATGTCTCTCTATGTACATACATGTCTTTGAAGAGAAGGAATCAAGCAATTGAGCGTCCTATCCTTTTCACTTCTGAAAGTTTAATAAAACAAATATTGACAAACTGAATGTTGCTGTCATGTGGGTATGATTGAAAGCCAACAACTGTACCCAGTGCTCCATTAACTAGTCCTTGCTCGACGTCAAGGTTACATTTAAGCATTACTCTACAATGTAAGGATAATTTTAATATTTTTTCCAACCCAGCTTTGTTGGAGATTGAATGTTCTAAACTATTTAGTCTTGTTGTGGCTTGCTCACACATGGGTACTGTCATACCATGTACGTCTAGTTTGTCTGGTGCGCTAATTTCAATTATTGGTTGCATTTCTTTATTTAACATTGTTTCATTAAATTTGAAACAGCTTGCAAGAGTAGGCCATACAATTGATATTTTTGTGCGCAAGCACAATTGTTCCATAACATCAGTTGCACATGCATTATCACCATAAAGTTCATAAAGTTTTCAATACTGCTTGTACTTCTTGCGATAGTACGCCAACTCTAACACTTTTTAAGATGTTGGCATAAGTGATATCTGCAGATTGCCGCATGTCCTCTGTTAATTCTCTGTATTGGAAATGTTGCCAAAGGTTGATATTTCCGATGCTGCCAACAGTTTTACGGCAGAGTTTGTGGCCTAAGGTTTTAAATATAGGTTCACCCTTCACTGGTGTTAATTGTAGAAGCTCTCCGAAAACGATAATGTGTTTCCCTGCAAAGAGTTCTTCGTTGTTACTTTTAAGTACTTCTAAGCCAACATTAGGTTAGAGACCATGCTCACTTCATCTATTAGTAGCATTTTCATTTGTTTTAATACTCTGCGTACTTCCATTGCAGCTTCTGAAGAAAGTTTGTAATAGTCTCATTTATTTTGATGCTCTACTGGAAGCAGTAGTAATCGTTGTAAAGTGACACCCCCTATGTTGTAGGCAGCTAAAGCTGTGGGGGCCATTACAACAGCTGACAGTTTGTTTTTTGTCAATTGTTGAAGGAACTTGCAGATGATTTTGATTAAGAATGTTTTTCCTGATCCAGCTTCACCAATCACATACAGCAGTAAAGGTTTGTAATATTGGCAGGTATATTCTTTATTTTCGTGTTGAACACCATGTACAATTTCTGTTATGTCTTCAAAAATGATGCGCTGATCTTTGTTAACTTTTACTTGTTGTACAGTTAAGTCTTCTGTATCTTCTTGATACTGATACATGGTGTTTTCTACTTCTGCCATAGCTACTTCTGCCTCATTTGCTATTAGTGGTTGTAGTAGTGGTTCTTGACTTCCTGTTACAGATGGTTGACTACTGTCAGAAGAGTCCTTATCTAGTTGGGCCTGAAATTCCTCTTCCTGTTGCTGCTCATTGTGTAACATAGTTTTGTACTGCGTAAAGTTCACATCAGTGATAGCGCTTTCATTCGCTTTAAACACATCTTCATAGCAGTCATAGTTATCTAGTATGTCTTCCTCTTTTCTCCAGGGTTTAAAAAGTTGTAACAGAGACATGTAATATAGTTCTTTCTGTTGAGGAGTTTTTAATGATAATTTTACATGATTAATTAAGCTTCATTTGGTAAGTTTCACTAAGATCCCTTCACAATCGGTCACTCTATATCTACCTTTGCTTTCATCAGGTTTTATATTATTTTTGTATGCAAAGTTTTGAGCTATGTGGTATAGGCACATGCTTTCCAAAGTGCTACTCCTGTTCGGATAATATGTGTCCAGTATATAGTTTTTTAGAATTTCTTGGCTGTTGGGATCTTTTCTGGCAATTGTTTCTATGTCCTCATATGATTTCAGACCTCTTTTTCTAGATTTGAACGGACCAAGACTTAGCCATACTATGTTGTCTGATTTTCCATACAAAGCAGTACCGGTTAAACGATCTGGTGCTTCATAGGCGCCACATTCTCTATGAGAGAGCAGTTTTATGCCTAGGCTGTACAATTTCTGTGATAGTGTTTTGTCTGATGCCAGGTCATCCTAGAGGTCTTGAAGCTCTGCTTTTTCTGCTTTTGTTAAGTAGGCTGTAACATATCGTGCAACAGCAGTAGAATTGTCTGCAATGTACTGCACATCTATGTTTGCATTCCATAGGAAGGCAATGATTGCATTGTAATCATTGATATATTTTGATTCTTCTGTTCTTTGTATGTAATACGTGTTCTTAGGTGATTTACCTTTAACACTATGTCGAACTGAAGACATGAAGTTGTTTACTTCACCTGTTTCTGTAACTGGTCTAGGGAAACCAAAGCAGCATTTGGTGTAATATTTACCTTTGTTTTTGTATTTGCGGTGATAATATTTGCCACATTTGTGTCTTTGAAATTGTAAAATCTGCCCATGCAGCTCACTATGTGTCTGTTATGAAGGGATTTCACAAATGACATATTTTTGGATAAACTGCTAAACATTGTTATCACTGTCGTGACCAAATTTAGGTGCACCTTTGATCCATAACAGCATGTGAATATGTGGTGCACCTCTCGCTTGATATTCTTTTCTCCAAAAGAATTATTGCACTTCTCCAAGGGGAGGAACAGTTTTATTGCAAATAAAGTGTAGCATGGCAATGAAATGATGATGGAAATATCTTGACACATTAACTGGATCTAGAGAGCAAAGTTCTCCAGGTGTTAATATATCTATGTTGCTTTTGTTGCTGTTTGCTATCCGTAGGAACTCATGTAAATCTTCCCATGCATATTCTGCATAACTTAGTGTAACAAACCAAGTCATTGGTCCAAGGTTTCTGATCATACAACGCACATCTACATGCTGTCGGAACCAGTATTTCTTTGTGCCACGCATGTTTGCAAACAGATTTGTTATACTTGATTGTAAAACCTCATCTTTTTCCTGGTTTTTTTTTGTATTACCTGCATAGCTGACATATTTTGAAAGTGGGTTCCAGATTTCAAAATGTGTGCAACTCTGTAACATAGCATTGCTAATTCACTTTCATAGAGTAGGTGGAATATGTATTCCACATTGTGTCTAAATGTGGGATCTTGTGAATACATTCGTAATAATCGGTATTCTGATGCCCCAATCTGAGTGGGTCTATCATCATATCTTCCAGCTTTGCCAGTAGGAAATAGCAGTGGAAAAGCATGTGCTTCTATACTTTTTTCTCATATACTCATTGGTGAACCTTTGGTTTGCCGCATTTGGTAAGTTTCTAGTGCATCATCTATGCTTTCATTGGAATGCAATGGATGAATTGTGTACTGGTCGGAAAGAGTGGATACTGTAGCAGGATCCAGAAGTTCGAATTGTCCAGTTTCTGATGGCTCTTGAATTATTTCCGTTGTTTTGATTATGCTTTCTTCAATATTTATTTCCTTGTAGTACTCGTTAGTGTCTTTTAGATATTGTAATGCTTGTCTAACTTTATGTAAGTCCACCAGTTGTTGCCAAATTGTTTTGTCTTTTGTTGGTAGACCATTTACCAAGACTATTAAAGAATGCTCTATTGAACGTTGCACTCCTATTGTGTGTACATTTTCAGTTAGCTCTAATGGCAAATAAACTACTTTGCCATGCATGCCTTTCACCAATTCAGAGGGAGGTAATTTTGCTGTTTTTGAATGAAGGCGCATAATTGCTTGAAATGGGTGAACTGTTTGAATTATGATGCTCTCATACAGAGTTGTTGCAGGATTTTTGGTAGTGGGAACAATTCCAAATTATTGGTAATAGCATGTGAAGGAGTGTGGTTGTTGTCTAATTTTGTAGTACAGTAACTGCAACATATTAGGCATTCAGTTAGTTCATATTTGTTTTCTGCTAAAAGGTAGAGAGCTAATTCAAACCATTTGGTATCTTCAAAAACGTTCTGCGGCAACACACACATGGTTTGGTACTTCAGCCGATGCCCTTTAAACGTAAGTATTTCTTTTCTGTCTGTGTGTAATAGAAGGTTGCTACGTGCAGATTTGTTGCTACTATTCTGTAAAACTATTGCATTTTGTAAGTGGCTTTCACTTCCAAAATACTTTCTCTGAAAATGGTCAATTTCTTCCTGTAAGTATTTGGGTGCACCATGTAGAAGAGTGTTATTTAAATTACCTAATTCTGAAGCTGGACTTTTTGCATAGTATATTTTATACACCAGATTTTCTAACATTTGAATGATGTACTGATATCTTTTTGATATCATGGAAGGTGCTTTTGCAAATAGGCCCAGAAATGCAGGCGAATGAATGTCCTTGTAGTCCTGTGTATTTGGGCACTGGACAAATATCCATATTTTGCAGTGCTTTCATTTTACTTTTGTCTTTCCCTTTTACTTGCAGATTGAGGAACTGACTTAAGCATTTGAAAGCTTTGTTTGGAATGACACACATTGATGCGCATGGCCATTTGTATACTTGACGGTCTGGTTCTGTCGAATCGAGATGTAATTCTAAGATTTCAGGGGATACTTTTGTAAGCAGTCTTTCTTGTTCCATGATGGTACTATTGATTTTCTCATACCCTTGTCCACTGCTATGGATGGCAATTGTGTTTGTTTGATTTTGTTTGTATGCTTCCTCATTAAAATATGGTTCTGTGGTTGTTGTGTGTCTCCATTCACCTCCACAAACATTTAAGAAATTATTTTTGTTCACATTCTGTTTATTGCTGAGTTTCTTTTGTAGTTTGGTACTTAGTTTTGTTAGTGCTTTCATCCTACTTAACACTAATATAACCCACTTCCTTTTGAGAAGGATGGCACTGTCCATGAGAGCTTGTAGGATTAACTTTCTATGGTAGGTTTTAAGGGGTGAGGATGAAGGAGAAAGAAGGGAGACATGGGGCATGAGCGGGGGGTGGGGGTGAACAGGGGAGACATGGGCCATGAGCGGGGGGAAAAGGAGGGAGACAGACACGGAGCATGAGTGGGGGTGAGACAGGGCATGAGCGGGGGTAGGGCAAGGTGGGGCCCCCACCCGCGCTCATGCCCCGTGTTTGCCCTGTTCCAACAGTGCAGACACGGGGCATGTGCGGGGGGTGGGAGGGAAAGAAGGGAGAGACACGGGGCATGAGCGGGGAGTGGGGGGGAAAGGAAGACAGGGAATGAGCGGGGGGTGGGGGGAAGAATGGAGACACGGGGCATGAGCTTGGGGTGGGGGGAACAAGAGGTCAACAAGGGGCATCATAGGAGGGGGTGACAAGAGGAAGACACGGGGCGTTATTAGGGGGTGGGAGGGAACAGGAGGAAGACACGGGGCATGAGCGGGGGGTGGGGAGGGTACAGGAGACAGACACGGGGCATGAGCGGGGGGCGAGGGGGATACAGGAGACAGACACGGGGCAAGAGCGGGGGGTAGGGGGCAACAGGAGAGAGACACACGGCACGGAGCAGGATATTTTGGGGCGACCGGTTCGGCGCGGGACGATTTGGCGCAGCTGGTTCGGTGCAGGAGCCGGTTCGGCACGGCGTGGCAGCCCGCGCCAAACTGGCCACAAAAATGTCATGCGAGTTCTTCATGCAGGCACCACAGCCACGCAGAGTACACAGCCAGGCCCGCGAAGGTGGGGGCTGTGCTGCAGGGAGCAGTCTGCTCTGAGCAGCACAGCCCCCACCCTCGTGAGCCCAGCAGATCAATTCTGCTCTGTGCGCCGCACCCCAGTGCACATCGCCTGCTGTTTAGGGAAACGTTCAGTGCAGTGCACTGAAACTGCGAGTTTCAACTTCATCCGACACTATTTTAAAATGAAACCATCCTAGAACATTTTCATTTTAAATAGTGTGGGGTGAAGTTCAAACTCGCATTTTCAGTGCACGGCACTGAACGGTTCCCTAAACAGCAGGCGATATGCACTGGTGTGCGGTGTGGCAAAACATCCCGTCTTCAAACCGGCGACGCCAAAACGGGGTGTACCGACGGGGCATGAGCGGGTGGGGGGAAACAGGAGACAGACACGGGTCATGAGCGGGTGGGGGGAAACAGGAGACAGACACGGGGCATGATCGGGGGGTGGGCGGCGGGAGGGATAGAGACACGGGCATGAGCGGGGAGTGGGCGGTGGGAGGGATAGAGACACGTGGCATGAGCGGGGGGTGGGCAGTGGGAGGAATAGAGACAAGGGGGATGAGCGGGGGGTGGGAGGCAGGATGGATAGAGACACAAGGCATGAGCAGGGGGTGGGCGGCGGGAGGGATAGAGACACGGGGCCTGAGCGGGGGGTGGGCGGCGGGAGGGATAGACACACGGAGCATGAGCGGGAGGTGGGCGGCAGGAGGCACAGACACGGGGCATGAGCGGGGGGTGGGCTGCAGGAGGGATAGACACACGGGGCATGAGCAGGGGGTGGGCGGGAGGGATAGACACACGGGGCATGAACAGGGGGTGGGCGGGAGGGATAGACACACGGGGCATGAGCGGGGGGTGGGTGGCGGGAGGGATAGACACGGGGCATGAGCGGGGGGTGGGTGGGAGGGATAGACACACAGGGCATGAGCAGGGGTGGGCGGTGGGAGGGATAGACACACGAAGCATGAGCGGAGGGTCGGCATCAGGAGGGACAGACACACAGGGCATGAGCGGGGGGTGGGGAGGAGGGGAGAGACTCCTGGGGCATGAGCGTGGGGTGGGCGGAGGGAGGGATAGACACACAAGGCATGAGCGGGGGGTCAGGGTGTAGAGGGGAGGGGAGAGACACACGGGGCATGAGAGGGGGGTGGGCGGCGGTAGGGATAGATACAAGGGCATGAGCGGGGGAGGGATAGACACACTGGGCATGAGCGGGGGGTGGGCGGCGGGAGGGATAGACACACGGGGCATGAGCAGGAGTGGGCGGCAGGAGGCACAGACACGGGGCATGAGCGGGGGGTGGGCGGCGAGAGGGATAGACACACGGAGCATGGGGGGTGGGTGGCGGGAGGGATAGACACACAGGGCATGAGCGGGTGGTGGGTGGCGGGAGGGATAGACACGGGGCATGAGCGGGGGTGGTGGGAGGGATAGACACACGGGGCATGAGTGGGGGGTGGGCGGCGGGAGGGATAGAGACACGGGGCATGAGTGGAGGGTGGGCGGCGGGAGGGATAGAGACACAGGGCATGAGCGGGGGATGGGCGGCGGGAGGGATAGACACACAGGGCATGAGCAGGGGGTGGGCCGGGAGGGATAGACATGGGGCATGAGCAGGGGGTGGGCGGGAGGGATAGACACGGGGCATGAGCAGGGGGTGGGTGGTGGGAGGGATAGACACGGGGCATGAGCGGGGGGTGGGCGGGAGGGATAGACACACGGGGCATGAGCAGGGGGTGGGCGGGAGGGATAGACACACGGGGCATGAGCAGGGGGTGGGCGGAAGGGATAGACACACGGGGCATGAGCAGGGGTGGGCGGCAGGAGGATAGACACAGGGGGCATGAGCGGAGGGTGGGCGGCGGGAGGGACAGACAGGGCATGAGCGGGGGCTGGGGAGGAGGGGAGAGACTCCTGGGGCATGAGCGGGGGTGGGCGGTGGGAGGGATAGACACACGAGGCATGACGGGGGGGTCGGGGTGTAGGGGGGAGGGGAGAGACACATGGCATGAGCGGGGGTGGGCGGCGGGAGGGATAGATACACGGGGCATGAGCAGGGGAGGGATAGACACAGGGAATGAGCGGGGGTGGGCGGCGGGAGAGATAGACACACGGGGCATGAGTGGGGGGTGGGCGGGAGCGATTAACACACGGGGCATGAGCGGGGGTGGGAGGTGGGAGAGATAGACACACAGGGCATGAGCGGGGGTGGGCGGCAGGAGGCACAGACACACGGGGCATGAGCGTTGGGTGGGCGGCAAGAGGGATAGACACACGGAGCATGAGCGGGGGGTGGGCGGGAGGGATAGACACACGGAGCATGAGCGGGGGGTGGGTGGTGGGAGGGATAGACCCACGGGCATGAGCGGGGGGTGGGAGGGATAGACACAGGGCATGAGCAGGGGTGGGCGGCGGGAGGGATAGACACACAGGGCATGAGCGGGGGCTGGGGAGGAGGGGAGAGACTCCTGGGGCATGAGCGGGGGTGGGCGGTGGGAGGGATAGACACACGAGGCATGACGGGGGGGTCGGGGTGTAGGGGGGAGGGGAGAGACACATGGCATGAGCGGGGTTGGGCGGCGGGAGGGATAGATACACGGGGCATGAGCAGGGGAGGGATAGACACAGGGAATGAGCGGGGGTGGGCGGCGGGAGAGATAGACACACGGGGCATGAGTGGGGGGTGGGCGGGAGCGATTAACACACGGGGCATGAGCGGGGGTGGGAGGTGGGAGAGATAGACACACAGGGCATGAGCGGGGGTGGGCGGCAGGAGGAACAGACACACAGGGCATGAGCGTTGGGTGGGCGGCAAGAGGGATAGACACACGGAGCATGAGCGGGGGGTGGGCGGGAGGGATAGACACACGAAGCATGAGCAGGGGGTGGGTGGTGGGAGGGATAGACCCACGGGCATGAGCGGGGGGTGGGAGGGATAGACACAGAGGGCATGAGCAGGGGTGGGCGGCGGGAGGGATAGACACATAGGGCATGAGCGGGGGTGGGAGGAGGGGAGAGACTCATGGGGCATGAGCGGGGGGGCGGGAGGGATAGACACACGAGGCATGAGTGGGGGTGGGCGGCGGGAGGGATAGACACACGGAGCATGAGCAGGGGGTGGGCGGGAGGGATAGACACACAGAGCAAGAGCGGCGGGTGGGTGGCGGGAGGGATAGACACGGGGCATGAGCGGGGGGTGGGTGGGAGGGATAGACACAGGGCATGAGCAGGGGTGGGCGGCGGGAGGGATAGACACGGAGCATGAGCGGGGGGTGGGCGGCAGGAGGCAGACACACGGGGCATGAGCGGGGGGTGGGCAGCAGGAGGGATAGACACACAGGGCATGAGCGGGGGGTGGGTGGCGGGAGGGATAGACACGGGGCATGAGCGGGGGGTGGGTGGGAGGGATAGACACAGGGCATGAGCAGGGGTGGGCGGCGGGAGGGATAGACACACGAGGCATGAGCGGAGGGTCGGGGTCAGGAGGGACAGACACACAGGGCATGAGCGGGGGGTGGGGAGGAGGGAGGGATAGACACACGAGGCATGAGCGGGTGGTCGGGGTGTAGAGGGGAGGGGAGAGACACACGGGGCATGAGTGGGGGGTGGGCGGCGGTAGGGATAGATACAAGGGCATGAGCGGGGGAGGGATAGACACACGGGGCATGAGCGGGGGTGGGGCGGGAGGGATAGACAAGGGGCATGAGTGGGGGGTGGGCGGCGAGAGGGATAGACACACAGAGCATGGGGGGTGGGTGGCAGGAGGGATACACACACGGGGCATGAGCGGGGGGTGGGTGGCGGGAGGGATACACACGGGGCATGAGCGGGGGGTGGGCGGGAGGGATAAACACACGGGGCATGAGTGGGGGGTGGGCGGCGAGAGGGATAGACACACGGAGCATGGGGGGTGGGTGGCGGGAGGGATACACACACGGGGCATGAGCGGGGGGTGGGTGGCGGGAGGGATACACACGGGGCATGAGCGGGGGGTGGGCGGGAGGGATAGACACACGGGGCATGAGTGGGGGGTGGGTGGCGGGAGGGATAGAGACACGGGGCATGAGTGGGGGGTGGGCGGCGGGAGGGATAGAGACACGGGGCATGAGTGGGGGGTGGGCGGCGGGAGGGATAGAGACACGAGGCATGAGCGGGGGGTGGGCGGCAGGAGGGATAGACACACAGGGCATGAGCAGGGGTGGGCGGGAGGGATAGACACAGGGCATGAGCAGGGGGTGGGCGGGAGGGATAGACACGGGGCATGAGCGGGGGGTGGGTGGCGGGAGGGATAGACACACGGGTCATGAGCGCGGGGTGGGCCGGAGGGATAGACACACAGGGCATGAGCGGGGGGTGGGCGGAAGGGATAGACACACGGGGCATGAGCAGGGGTGGGCGGCGGGAGGATAGACACACGGGGCATGAGCGGAGGGTGGGTGGCGGGAGGGACAGACAGGGCATGAGCGGGGGGTGGGGAGGAGGGGAGAGACTCCTGGGGCATGAGCGGGGGTGGGCAGTGGGAGGGATAGACACACGAGGCATGAGCGGGGGGTCGGGGTGTTGGGGGGAGGGGAGAGACACATGGCATGAGCGGGGGGTGGGCGGTGGGAGGGATAGATACACGGGGCATGAGCAGGGGAGGGATAGACACACGGGGCATGAGCGGGGGTGGGGCGGGAGGGATAGACACACGGGGCATGAGTGGGGGGTGGGCGGGAGCGAATTAACACACGGGGCATGAGCGGGGGGTGGGCGGCTGGAGGGATAGACACAGGGGGCATGAGCGGGGGTTGGGCGGCGGGAGGGATAGACACACGGGGCATGAGCGGGGGGTGGGCGATGGGAGGGATAGACACACGGGGCATGAGCAGGGGGTGGGAGGCGGGAGGGATAGACACGGTTCATGAGCGGGGGGTGGGCGGCAGGAGGGATAGCACATGGGGCATGAGCGGGGGGTGGGGGGCAGGAGGGATAGACACGCGGGGGTGGGCGGCGGTAGGGATAGACACACGGGGCATGAGCGGGGGTGGGCGGCGGGAGGGATAGACACGGGGCATGAGCGGGGGTGGGGCGGGAGGGATAGACACAGGGCATGAGTGGGGGTGGGCGGGAGCGAATAACACGGGGCATGAGCAGGGGGTGGGCGGCGGGAGGGATAGACACATGGGCCATGAGCGGGGGGTGGGCAGCGGGAGGGATAGGCACACGGGGCATGAGCAGGGAGTGGGGGAGGGAAGAGACACAGGGCATGAGCGGGGGTGGGCGGTGGGAGGGATAGACACACGGGGCATGAGCGGGGGGAGGGGGATGGAGGGGAGGGGCGTGGGGAGAGACACAAGGGGCATGAGCGGGGGGTGGCCGGCGGGAGGGATAGAGACACAGTGCATGAGCGGGAGAGGGATAGACACACGGGGCATGAGCAGGGGGTGGGCGGCGGGAGGGATAGAGACACGGGGCATGAGCAGGGGGTGGGCGGCGGGAGGTATAGACACACGGGGCATGAGCAGGGGGGCGGCGGGATGGATAGACCCACGAGGCATGAGCAGGGGGTGGGCGGCAGGAGGGATAGAAACACGGGGCACGAGCGGGGGGTGGGCGGGAGTTATAGACACACGGGGCATGAGCGGGGGGTCGGGGGTTGGGGGAGGGGAGAGACACAGGGCATGAGGTCAACAAGGGGCATCATAGGAGGGGGTGACAAGAGGAAGACACAGGGCATGGTCAGGGAGTGGGAGGGAATAGGAGGAAGACACAGGACATGAGCGGTGGGTGGGGGGTACAGGAGAGAGACACGGGGCATGAGCAGGGGGTGGGGGGAACAGGAGACAGACACGGGGCAAGAGCGGGGGATAGGGGGCAACAGGAGAGAGACACAGGGCACCGAGCAGGATATTTCGGGGCGGCCGGTGCGGCGCGTGACGATTTGGCGCAGCTGGTTCGGCGCAGGAGCCGGTTCGGCACGGCGCGGCAGCCCGCGCCAAACTGGCCACACATGAATGTCCTGCGAGTTCTTCATGCAGGCACCACATCCACGGAGAGTACACAGCCGGGTCCGCAAAGGTGGGGGCTGTGCTGCTCGGAGCAGTCTGCTCCAAGCAGCACAACCCCCACCCTCGTGAGCCCGGCAGATCAATTCTGCTCTGTGCGCCTCACCCCAGTGCACATCGCCTGCTGTTTAGCGAAACGTTCAGTGCAGTGCACTGAAAGTGCGAGTTTCAACTTCATCCGACACTATTTTAAAATGAAACCACTCTAGAACAGTTTCATTTTAAAATAGTGTGGGGTGAAGTTGAAACTCGCATTTTCAGTGCACGGCACTGAACGTTTCCCTAAACAGCAGGCGATATGCACTGGTGTGCGGTGTGCCAAAACATCCCGTCGCCGAACCGGCGACACCGAAACGGGGTGTACCGACGGAGCATGAGCGGGTGGGGGGAAACAGGAGACAGACATGGGGCATGAGCGGGTGGGGGGAAACAGGAGACAGACACGGGTCATGAGCGGGTGGGGGGAAACAGGAGACAGACACGGGGCATGAGCGGGGGTGGGAGGGAGGGAGGGATAGAGACATGGGTCATGAGCGGGGGGTGGGCGGCGGGAGGGATATTGACACTGGGCATGGGCGGGGGGTGGGCAGCGGGAGGAATAGAGACACAGGGCATGAGCGGGGGGTGGGCGGCGGGAGGGATAGAGACACAAGGCATGAGCAGGGGGTGGGCGGCGGGAGGGATAGAGACACAGGGCATGAGTGGGGGGTGGGCGGCGGGAGGGATAGAGACACGGGGCCTGAGCGGGGGGTGGGCAGCAGGAGGGATAGACACACGGGGCATGAGAGGGGGTGGCTGGGAGGGATAGACACATGGGGCATGAGCGGGGGGTGGGTGGCAGGAGGGATAGACACACGGGGCATGAGCAAGGGTGGGCGGCGGGAGGGATAGACACACGGGGCATGAGCGGGGGTGGGCGGGAGGGATAGACACGGCATGAGCAGGGGGGGCGGCGGGAGGGATAGACACACGGGGCAGAGCGGAGGGTGGGCGGCGGGCTGGATAGACAGGGCATGAGCGGGGGGTGCGGAGGAGGGTAGAGTCTCATGGGGCATGAGCGGGGGGTGGCCAGCGGGAGGGATAGACACACGAGGCATGAGCAGGCTGTCGGGGTGTAGGGGGGAGGGAAGAGACACATTGGGCATGAGCAGGTGGTGGGCGGCGGGAGGTAGATACACAGGGCATGAGAGGGGGTGGGCGGCGGGAGGGATAGACACACGGGGCATGAGCCGGGGGTGGGCGGCGGGAGGGATAGACACATGGGGTATGAGCGGGGGGTGGGCAGTGGGAGCGATAGACACACGGGGCATGAGCAGGAGGTAGGCGAAGGGAGGGATAGACACACGGGGCATGAGCGGGGGGTGGGCGGGAGGTATAGACACACGGGGCATGAGCTGGGGGTGGGTGGGAGGGATAGACACACAGGGCATGAGCGGGGGTGGGCAGGAGGGATAGACACAAGGGGCATGAGCGGGGGTGGGCAGTGGGAGGGATAGACACACGGGGCATGAGCGGGGTGGGCGGCAGGAGGGATAGAGACACGGGGCATGAGCGGGGAAGGGATAGAGACATGGGGCATGAGCGGGGGAGTGAAAGAGACATGGGGCATGAGCGCGGGGTGGGCGGCGGGAAGGATAGACACAGGGCATGAGCAGGGGGTGGGCGGTGAGAGGGATAGACACACGGGACATGAGCGGGGGGTGGGCGGTGGGAGGGAAAGACAGGGCATGAGCAGGGGGTTGGCGGCAGGAGGGATAGACACATGGGGCATGAGCGGGGGGTGGGCGGCGGGAGGGATAGACACGGGGCATGAGCAGGGGGTGGGCGGCGGGAGGGATAGAAACACTGGGCATGAGCGGGGGCTGGGCGGGAGGGATAGACACACGGGGCATGAGCGGGGGTGGGCGGCAGGAGGGATAGACACAGGGCATGAGCGGGGGGTGGGGAGACAGAGGGGAAGGGAGTAGACACAAGGGGCATGAGCAGGGGGTGGGCGGCGGGAGGGATAGACACACGGGGCATGAGCGGGGGAGGGATAGAGACACGGGGCATGAGCGGGGGGAGTGAAAGAGACACGGGGCATGAGCGGGGGGTGGGCGGCGGGACTTATAGACACACAGGGCAAGAGGGATAGGGGGTGGTCGGCGAGAGGGATAGACACACGGGGCATGAGCGGGGGGTGGGCGGCGGGAGGGAAAGACACACGGGGGGTGGGCGGCAGGAGGGATAGACACACGGGGCATGAGCGGGGGGTGGGCGGCGGGAGGGATAGACACACGGGGCATGAGCAGGGGGTGGGCAGCAGGAGGGATAGAAACACGGGGCATGAGCGGGGGCTGGGCGGGAGGGATAGACACAAGGGGCATGAGCGGGGGGTGGGCGGCGGGAGGGATAGACACATGGGGCATGAGCAGGGGGTGGGAGGCGGGAGGGATAGACTCACGGGGCATGAGCGGGGGGTTGGGGGGAGGGGAGAGACACACAGGGCATGAGCGGGGGGTGGGCGGCAGGAGGGATAGACACATGGGGCATGTGCGGGGGTGGCCGGTGGGAGGGAAAGACACACGGGGCATGAGCGGGGGTGGGCGGCGGGAGGGGTAGACACACGGGGCATGAGCGGGGGGTGGGCGGCGGGAGGGATAGACACAGGGCATGAGCGGGGGGTGGGGGAGAGAGGGGAAGGGAATAGACACAAGGGGCATGAGCGGGGGGTGTGCGGCGGGAGGGATAGACACACGGGGCATGAGGGGGGTGGGCGGCGGGAGGGATAGACACACGGGCATGAGCGGGGGATGGGCGGCGGGAGGGATAGACACATGGGGCTTGAGCGGGGGGTGGGCGGAGGGAGGGATAGACACATGGGGCATGAGCGGGGGTGGCTGGCGGGAGGGGTAGACACGGGGCATAAGCTGGGGGTGGGCGGCAGGAGGGGTAGACACACGGGGGGTGGGCACATGGGGCATGAGCGTGGGGTGGCCGGCGGGAGGGCCTGGGGTGGGCGGCGGGAGGGGTAGACACACAGGGGTGGGCGGCGGGAGGGATAGACACATGGGGCATGAACAGGGGGTGGGCGGGAGGGTCTAGACAAACAGGGCATGAGCGGGGGGTGGGCGGGAGGGATAGACACATGGGGCATGAGCGGGGGTGGGCGGCAGGAGGGATAGACACAGTGGGCATGAGCGGGGGGTGGGTGGCGGGAGGGATAGACATACAGGGCATGAGCGGGGGTTGGGGGTTGGGGGGTGGGGGGAGGAGAGACACACAGGGCATGAGCAGGGGTGGGGGAGGCGATAGACACACGGGGCATGAGCGGGGGGTGGGCAGCGGGATGGATAGAGACACGGGGCATGAGCGGTGGGTGGGCAGCGGGAGGGATAGAGACATGGGGCATGAGCGGGGAGTGGCCGGCGGGAGGGATAGAGACACGGGGCATGAGCGGGGGGTGGGCAGCGTGAGGGATAGACACACGGGGCATGAGCAGGGGTTCGGGGGGTAGGGGGGAGGGGAGAGATGCATGGGGCATGAGCGGGGTGGGGGTAGGGTAGAGACACACGGGGCATGAGCGAGGTTGGGGGGAGGGGAGAGACACACGGGGGTGGGGGGAGAGGAGAGACACACGGGGCATGAACGGGGGGTGGGCGGCAGGAGGGATAGAGACATGGGGCATGAACGGGTGGGAGAGAGACACACGGGGCAAGAGCGGTGGGTGGGCGGCAGGGGGATAGACAAGGGGCATGAGCGGGGGGTGGGCGGCAAGAGGGATAGACACATGGGGCATGAGCGGGGGGTGGGCGGTGGGAGGGATAGACACACGGGGCATGAGCGGGGGTGGGCGGGAGGGGGAGAGACACGGGCAAGAGCGGGGGTGGGGGGAGGGGGAGAGACACACGGGGCATGAGCGGGGGGTGGGCGGGAGGGGGAGAGACACACGGGGCATGAGCGGGGGGTAGGCGGGAGGGGGAGAGACACGGGGCATGAGTGGGGGGTGGGCGGGAGGGGGAGAGACACGGTGCATGAGCGGGGGTGGGCGGGAGGGGGAGAGACACACAGGGCATGAGCGGGGGTGGGCGGGAGGGAGAGAGACACACGGGGCATGATCAGGGGTCGGAGGATGGAGAGAGACACACGGGGCATGAACGGGGGTGGGCGGGAGAGGGAGAAACACACAGGGCATGAGCGTGGGGTGGGCGGGAGGGGGAGAGACACGGGGCATGAGCGGTGGATGGGCGGGAGGGGGAGAGACACTCGGGGCATGAGCGGGGGGTGGGCCAGAGGTGGCGAGACACACGGGGCATGAGCGGGGTGGGGGGATGGGAGAGAGACACATGGGGCATGAGCGGGGGTGCGAGGGAGGGAGAGAGACACACGGGGCAAGAGCAGGGTGGGGGGAGGGAGAGAGGCACACAGAGCATGAGCGAGGGTGGGGGGGAGGACGAGAGACACGGGGGAATGAGCGGGGGTGGGGTGGAAGGAGAGAGACACATGGCGTTCGTGTGCAGGCGGCAGATCCGCTCCTCAGCCCTCCGCTGGGCACCGTGTGCCGATGGCGTGAGCGGGGGGCTGGATGAACAGGGGAGACACGGAGCATGAGTGGGGGTGGGTGGGACAAGAAGGACACATGGGGCATGAGCGGGGGTGGGAGGAACAGGAGATAGACACGGGCGGACTTACTGTGCAGGCGGAAGATCCCGCTCCTGCTGACAAAGCCTCTCATGCGAGGAACAAAGATGGCGGGCGGCTCTCAAGCCAGACGCACTGCACGCTTTCACCGCATCCAATGAGACAGCATGTCAGATGTCCGCAGACATCACGCAAGCTGCTTGCCCAATCACTGTCCTGTCTGCGGAGCGAACAGGGAAGTGTGTCCGCGAAGCGAACACAGATATAACTAATTATTTTCACTTACATTTTTGTCATTTTTTTTAAAAACTACTGGACGGATTTACACCAAATAAAGCAAAGCATGCTTTCGGCTTTTGGGACCAAGCCGCCACTCCTGTGGTTTGGGCTGTAGGCTCCAGCGGTTTGGGCTGTAGGCTCCAGCAGTTTGGGCTGTAGGCGTGAGCAAAGTTTTTTCCCATTATGTCTATGGGAAAAAAACGTTTTGGGACCCCCCATATAACTTTCCCCCCTGGACGAATCCTCATCAAACTTTGCAAAAAAATTCAGAGTGGTCCATATACTTATTTTGCAAAGTTTGGTGAGGATTCGTCCAGGGGGAGCGAAGTTGTAAGCCGCCCAAAAAGTGCTCTTCCTATGGAAACACCAACTTAACCATAACTACATGGCCACTACTGTGGCCATCTAATTAATATATATATATATATATATATATATAATATATATATATATATATATATATATATAGCTGATTGGAGAGAACAATTGTTGCCTTTTGCTGAATTGAATGATCGTATTTGTAGTCTCCTAGTGAAGGTGGATGGAATTATACCTCTATTGTGCACGTTCCTGCCTAACATAGTTCTATAATGATTTATATATTTGAGTGACACTATGGTATGTGCACTTTTCAAGTTATCCTTATAAAGCAGAGTATTGTGCAAAGCCAGACATGGGGATGATGAGGGGAAATAATGAGAGAGCAAGTAAGTCATGAGTATTTGTCCAGGATGTGGCAAGAGACTTTGCAATCCTGAACACTGGTGCAGTTATTTTCCCCTGATTGTGGCTGCTTTTTATGGCACAAGTAAAGGACACATATGGGTGGACAGCATGACTTTTTTCAGAGGGTAAACCTAACTCCTTGGGTTTAAGAGATTGGCATGCTTGTTCAAGTATTTGGCTACCAGGATTTTAAACAGGTTGTCATGTCCCTAGCGCAGGCGCTTACCCTCAAGACCGCAAGCATTTGTCTCGTATTGGGATTTTGTTTTGCAGAGAATATTTCACTACAGTTTGCTGGGTTTAAAAGGTGAGCACCTTTAATACTTTGACAGAATATTTATTAGAACATTTCTCTATCAGTGTATTTTTCTGGTCTTCATTACCTTTTTTTATAGTGCATTGCTACTTTGTCTTGCACACTTTCTTCGAAGGGTACAGTCAATTGAACTACATTTGTATATTTCACTATAAGATATATGTTCAATAACTGTGCATATATTCATGATTGCCAGCTTTTTATTTTATGGGGCAAAAGTACCTTGGCATATTTTACAGCCAATAATGTTTTTTCCCTTTTCTATGCTGTTTAAATGTGATTAACTGGGGTTGTGCGATGTATCACAACAGCCACCAAGAGACTGGCGATAAAACAACAGGCTTGTAGCACGCTGCTTATCCAAAGTGTGTGATACTTGGCAAATAATTGCGCCCACTGTATAAATCACAAAACTAACCAGCTACAAGCCATGACCTTCGGACATGCCCCCACATATTCTAACACACTAAGGGGCAGTAGCCACAGCCTTCAGCCATGGCTAATGTCTACAGCCTTCGGCCGTGATTACTGTATATTTTAAACAATAACAGACCCCTAGCCATGGACTAATAGTGTTCTGGTAGTGTTCTAAAATATACAGTGAGAACAGCCAAGGGCCCTGGCTAGTGGTCTGGTAGTGTTCTTAAATATACAGTGGGCATGGCTGAAGGCTGTGCCAACTGAACATGGGTTTAGGCCATGGCTAGTGGTCTGGAAGTGTTTTAAAAAGGAAAGTTCTCAAAACCTGCCCAACGATACCACTGTCAGAACAGGTCAAAACAAAACATCTTTGAGCGATGGGTTGCAATAAAGATTGGGCACGGCCATAGGCCATGCCCACTGGCCATGAGCAAAGGCCATGGGTAAGTGGTCTGGTAGTGCTTTAAAATGGAATGTGGGAACGGCCAAAGGGCATGGCTAGTGGTCTGGTATTGTTTTCAAATGGACAGTGGTTACGACTTAAGCCTGGGGCCTCCGGATCATGGCCAAATGCCATGCTTAGTGGTATGGTAGTGTTCTAAAATCTACAGTGGGCAAAGCCAATTTCAGTGGCCACTGGCCATGGCGCATGGCCATGGTGCAGAAAAGATCTATGGAATGACACAACCCTTGAAATGTAAGGATACAACTTTAGTTGCAGGGACGTTAAGGTAAGAACTTAATGCGGCAAACCCCCGAAATTCAGCTAAAACAACCTTAACTTTGCTCTCCCTGTTGTGCAGCTTATGGCCACAATGATAACATCACAGATCATCACTGATGCCATCTCCAGTAACTTCATTAATTACAGCATCTATGAAATCGCTGATTACTTTACAGCACTAACCGGTTGTGGTCAGTGCCCACAATGTTTGGCTGTACTCACTGTATACTTTAATACATTAAGGGGCCATGCCTTATCCATAGCCTGTGACCAATGCCTTTGCCGTGCCCTCTGTATATTCCACAAAACTAACCATCTACTAGCCATGGACTTCGGCCTGTCCAGTGGTCACGCCTGTCGGCCATCCACCCTGTATATTATAACACATTAAAAGGCAGCCATCTATGATGTCCTGGGTGTTCGTTTTAGCAGTGCATGGTTGTGGCCTGAGTTATGTTGCATAGCTTACCATAACTGGCACATTTCTTTGGTTTTACCTTGCAACCATAATGTGCCTTTAACAAAGTTCTTTTCAGTGAATTTCATACGTTTTCATTAGTGCAACTTAAGCATAATGGCCCTTTAGCAAAGTTATTTCAATGAATTTCATAGGTTTTTATTAGTGCAATTTAACGATAATGGCCCTTTAACAACGTTTTTTCAGTGAATTTCAATGGCCTTTATAAGTGAAAATGTGTCATGATGTTACAGCAGTGTAGAAAAGTTATTAATAATTCCTCCTTTAACATATATGAAAGACCTATAACCTCCTTTCAAAAAGATACTTTTTTCACACACATACTGATGCAAGTCATTTTATGCAGTACATGCTGGGGATGCAAGCCATGGTTTTACTGCATGGGGCCTGAGGCTTGACCATGACCCCAGCCCCACCAAACCTACATCTGCGTCCAGTGTCAAATATACTCCCATAATGTGACCAATGGCCAGTACACACGTCTTGCAGTCACAGGCAGTCTTATACAACAGGTGAACCCAAACTTTGTTTTTCACGAGGGGTTTGTGTTACAATTGGGTTAACGTAACTGTGAGGAAACGGGGGGGGGGCACAAACTGCCTCCTCCTACTGTGCAATGAGACATACATCACTCAGTCTCTAAAAAAAAAACATGGCAAAGACCACAGAAGATTGCGGGTACACAAACAATTTCTTTAACCAAAAAACCCTGGGCCTCTTTCAGGAAAAGAAGAGCTTATGTGAATCATAGGAGCCTGCAGGGTACAGAAGTTTTTATTAACCTGTCTTCATTAGGTTACCATTCATCAAAGTATAAACAAGTGACTCACTCTTTGAGACACCACTTCACATAAAAGACAAAAGTAACATAACATCTGCATCAGGACATATACCTGTATACATACAGTTTTTAAATTGTATCACAACATAGGCTGGTTAAAGTGCCACTTGAATCACATATTATTCCTTCTCAATCACTCAAAGTTCTGACAGCTTTCAGAATTAGTGTTTTTAAGATTTCTTCTTAACCTATTTCCTCTCAGGGGTACTAGTGGGCAGTGGATGAAGCTGCTAGATAATCGTGTCAATGCGGTGTGTTTCGGCCCTTATGGCATGAGATAGACTGCCTCCATCCGTGGTCTTCTCCTTTAGTGGTGCCGGGCCTTCATCAGGATGGGGAGTTAGTTGTCTAAAGGGCTTCTGTAGTCTTATGCCCATGTGATACTTCCCTTCTTTCTAAAGTTAAAATAAATAAAACCATTTAGAACTAGGCCAAAGGGTTATGGTTTTATGAAAATGCTCATTCAGATAGAGCATATCCGACATGTGGTTTCAAAATGGAAATAGGGGGTAGTCACTTGTTGATTATAGTTGACTGTAGTGGCCTGTATGATACAATGAGCACAGGACATATCTTTAGCCTCAAGGTGCTAATGGGGTAACTAATGTCTTTAGCATGCATTGGCGACACTAAATTATGTAAATACCATAAATACCTCCTTTGGAAAACGGTGCCTGCAAGGCTTAATTCTTGCTGCATATCAGGCTGGTGTGATAGGTCAGCCTGAGGTATTTGTCAGGTCTCGTTATTGAAGGAGCTCTTTGTACATACAAGAGCATGTTAGGACCTCTCAATTCTGGCTTTTTTTCTTTTTTTCTATTCACGGTGCACATGGGGAGAGAGAGGGAGGGCAAACATGATTTATTCTACTTACTCGTCGGTGGAACGCTCTGGTATTCCCATTTCTCTCAGCTGCTTCCAACTCTCTCGGCCGTGTTTAGCCTCGACTCGAAAAACGCGAGTCGCCTAGCGCCAGCTTTTTTATATTGTTCTTCAAGCAAGCCATGCACGTGACCTTCGGTCATGTGCTACTGGAGGGGTGTGTAACACTGCTGGCATCTTGGGAAATGGAGTTTTCCCAGCCGATGTCTACATTGTATCGCTCATTCAAAAATAAGGGGATGGATATTCATGACCAAAACTATTCTTACTTCCTTAATTTTATGAATTTCTTGTTCTGATTACACCTGATGAGAATATGCATGAAACCCCTTTGTCAGAGTCACCAACTCACGCCGTCATTTGTTTGTTAGTCACGCTATATGCCTCAACAGTAAAAAACGCCTGAGCAGAACGATTGCGGGGGCATTCTTAGGCAGATATAAACACATAGTACACATAGCTCTCAACTCACACGCTTTTGGCGGGTGTCACCCGCCTTGTAAAGGGCTGACTCACCCGCCAAACCTCCTGCACGCCCATACATTCCAATGGGCGTCTCAACCGCCAAAAACAAAATCGGGTGATTTCACCCGCCTTTGCAACACAAATGGTTGAGAGCTCTGAGTACAGCTTTATACATACATCACAAGAGAAGCAATGCTATCCTTAGTAAAACCCTACTTAGCACATCACATTGGATAAAAGTATCAGACATCCATGGTCAATGTATAGCACATCGGATATGACTGAAACACAAAA
This sequence comes from Ambystoma mexicanum, assembly GCF_040938575.1. NCBI lineage: Eukaryota > Metazoa > Chordata > Amphibia > Caudata > Ambystomatidae > Ambystoma > Ambystoma mexicanum. The sequence continues at coordinate 1,520,992,804 of NC_090937.1, read as the reverse complement.
CATTTGAAAAACGTTTACACAAAACATTTGTATATTAGGCTTGTGGACGAACACCGTCCAATTGTCACTACAACCTGTATTCAATAGTCTGTTGTGCGGTCTAAGGACAGGGCATACAGGGTGTCGATACACATCACATGGAAAATGGTGATGGCCATAACTAAATCTGCTGGTGTATGTTGACCTCTATCCAGCCATCATCTGGTTGTCAGTACCACCTATGTTCAAATTAAGAATGGCCAGGGACACCCCACCACAACCTAACCTGTGTTGTTGTTGCTTAATTGACGCTGTTATTAATGTCATGTATCTCTATTTCTTGGTGTGTCTCCCTTAGAATCAAACTATATGTTAACACACAGGCCCTCATTACAACCCTGGCGTTAAGGGGTTAATGGCGCCATAAAAGGTGGCGGCGCCGTTAACCCCAAACGCCTCATTACGAAGTCCCTTTGCGGGTTGGAGATTTTAATGCCTGTTTTTTGCAGGCGTTAGAAACCAACCCGCAAAGGGACCTTGGTGATAAAAACGGTGCCGCAATTTGCGGCACCATACTTAGCGCCTTCCCCATTCCCATTGAGCCCTATGGGGCAAAAATGGGAATGGGGAATTACCGCCCCACCAACCTCGGAATGGGGCGGTAATTCGCCATTCCGCCATGGCGGAGTCGGTAAAATACCGGCATGGACCATGGTGGACCATGGTCCAATGCCAGGGTCGTAATGAGGGCCACAATGAGGATTAGACTATATCCTTCATTTGCATAGTGACTGGTGACCAGATACTTTTGACAGTGCACTATAACTGGATGTTTATTTTCTCTAAGGTATTAGATCTCAGTGTATCATATTCTTCAGCCCCATTCTGGTTTAAGCGGGATTGCTGCCTTCCTGAGTTCGTATGTGCAGGTGAATGGTTCTTATCGAATTTCAGATAAAGAGGTTCCATTCAATACTGATGTTCAAACCATTTTTTAGGGTATCTAACTTCTGAACCCATCATTGTTCGAGACGTCTCAGGGCTAGATCTCGGTCTCCACCCCGTTTCTTCATGGGTACTGTTTGTATAATGAAGCATTTGATGTCCAAGTGTGTATGCTGTTTCTTCTTGAAATGTTCTACCAAGGGTTTATCTGTTATCTGGTTCTTGACACATGAGCGATGTTCGCATATGTGTTGTTTTATCGCCCTCTTGGTTTTTCCTATGTATAACAGGTTGCACGGACAGCGTATTCCATAGATCGCCCATGGTGTGTTACAATTGCTAAATTCTGCACATGTCCAGTTGATGTTTATGAGAGGAATAGTTTTCAAGTTATCCGTAAGGAGGCAGACTGAGCAATGTCCGCATTTAAAATACCCTCTGACTCTGGGCAAACCCCAGAGTCAGAGTGCATTGGTCATCTTTCTTGTTCTCTTCTTCAAATGTGTGGACTAGCATTTGTTTTAGGTTCCTGGTTTTTTTAAAAGCAAACCCTGATTTGTCCAAGTTGAAGTCAGGCGTCGTAATTGCACACACTGCAGGAGTAGGAGGCAGTTTGTGTTCCCCCCTTGTTTCCTCACAGTCATAGGCAGTCTCCACAATGCATTGGGCATGGGCTTCAGTCATGCAGCATGCTCCAATAAGCAAATCAGAGTAGCCGTGTTTTCTTGCCGAGTGCCAGGCCCACTGTTATTTCACTATTTTTTGTACATACATTTTGACGCTTTGGAAAAAAGAAAACACTGGTCGGATTTTCAAAGGCATGCTTGCAGATCCTTTCTGATGCTCTTCGCGCAGGTTTGCTGCAATCCCATCCAGCACTTTGAAATGTAGCCACAAGCAGAATTTTGTTCCCATTCAAGGCTATCCCGATTTCGAAAAAAGTTACCACAAAGCCGGTCCATGGTGGCCATGGGCAGGGGCCATACTGTCCGGGGTATTGCCTTCTGCCACAGACTATACCTCAGTCAGTATATCAAAATGTTTTAGTTCGTACATTATGAAACATTTAAAAAATAGGGACACATTTGCTAAACCATGCTTTTGGGTCCATGCAATGCTCCTCACATGAGGTTGCTGCAAATCTGTCTGTGTTTTATTTCTTTTTTAATGTCAAAATGTAGGTACAAAAATAGACCCTACTTCACAAAATCCATTCAGACTTTGCACACACATTCAACTTTGGGTCTATAATCTGTTTGCAAACATGTGTGCAGATTTATCAAACGGAATCAAAGCTATTAGTCATGTAAACATATTGGGAGCCTCTCTAATTTTGCCCCCTCTTGACAAAATCTCACAATCTTTGCAAAAACATTCAAAGATGGGACCACAATCTTTTTTCAAACTTGTATGCAGCTTCGTCAAACAGCACCAAATATATGTCATACAAACATTTTTGGATACCCCCTCTAATTTTGCCCCCTCTTGTCAAAACGGCACCAATCTTTGCAAACGCATTCAAAATTGGACCTAAAAACTGCCCTTCACTGACTCTGTAATGCAGAAATACGCATAGATGTCCTCAAACTGTTGTCAATTTTGTGAGCTTCACACCAATGTCCCTGAACCCTATTTTTGGCTTTTTCTGGCCATATCCAATCCCATCCTCATCTCCCCTCCCCTGAGATTGTTTCATTTGTTTGACAGGTGTAATGTGTTTTTTATTTGCTTCACTGTGATATCCACATACTACAAGCGCAGTTCGTGAATCCAACAAAGCGTTCGTTTTTTATAAAATGACCCATCAGCAGACGTCTTCGATATCTGCAAACGTCACGCAGATCCATGATTGTTTCAAAGGCGTCTGCGACAAATGAACCAGGAAGTGATTCCGCCGACCGGATATAGATATCACAAATTTTTTGGACCTAATTTTTGCCCATTTAAAAACAAATCTACTGGACGGATGTACACCAAATTTACAAAAGCATGCTTTTGTTTTGTGACCAGGCAACCGTTTCTCGCAAAAGTTTGTTGCAAATCCATCCAGTGGTTTGGGCTGTAGCCACGAGCAACATTTTTTCAATGTGTGTCTATCCAGATTTCATTATTTTGGGGACTCACCTTACTTTGCCGCCCCTTGACAAAACCAAAGGAAACTTTGCAATTCAGGGGTAGCCATATACTTTTCTGCAAAGTTTCATGCAATTTTGTTGAACGGCGCCAAAGTTATCAGCCGCACAAAAACTGCTCTTCCTATGGGTTGAACAAATTAACCATAACTACAGGGCCACTATAGCAGGCCCTCTCCTATAGTGCAATTTCTAAAATTCATTGAATTAATGAAAAATAACACATTCAAAACCAACACTAGTCAGTAAAATGAAGTGTTCCGATAGCCAGAAGGAACATTTCACTTCCCTGGAGTCTCTTGAGACACCTTCGACGAAGTCAATTTATGAAAAGGCAGAAAGATCAGAATCTTTGCATCATTTTACACCTTCCAGCAGAAATCTCTGCTCAAGTGCATTCCAAACTGTTCCAGAACACATCATATCGCTGATAGGGCATCTCAAGGACAACTTAAATGTTTGAATATCTACTTATCTTATGGAAAACAGTTCAGAAAAAAACAATATGTTCGTTTTACATGGCTAGGCTAGCCGCAGGATCTCCATGATCAAACCACACAGACATCATTTTCATGTATAAACTCAATAGCTGGAGTTAAATGAAAAGAGAAGTGTTCCATATGCACTTGGCGAGTGTCAGTTTTGGGTCTCACTATGGTTAGTATAGTATACAAAACATTGTGATGCACTTCCATTCTGATTACTTCATTATCTACTTTATTCCAACATAATGTATGACAACCCAATTGAATTGTATTGCATGTCCTTTTTGCACAGATCATGTGAATATTCACCCATATCCATGTTTGCATCTGCGATCCATTGTGTTATCACCAGACGAATGGGACCACCTATCACTCTCACAGACCGTTGAATAATTGATGGCAGAATTCTGGGAATTCATGTTTGCCAATGTAAGCTCGCCAGAAAATGTGTGTATATTCGTCGAAATATTATTGCTGTGATTTCCTAAATAATACATGTAAGATACTTATGGTTTTGCCAAGGTGAGATTGGCAGTGCAGAACCCCTTTTGTCTGTGAAATGGCAAAAGCGACATATAACGAGAAATTCTCCAATTTCGTCTCGCCAGCGGAAATGCCACCCCATGCAGAAACCTTAGGGGACCACAGTCAATGCAGATATACCACCACTAACAGGCTATGGACATCTCACGCATGCAGAATTTCAGAAACACCACATGCGGCCCTCATTACGATACTGCCGCTAAACCATGGCGCTATTAGCACCATAGTTGGTGCCGGTATCGTAACGAGTCCGCCAGTGTTCAATGGGGAATTACCACCCCATTCCAAGGTTGGTGGGGCGGTAATTCCCCATTGATCATTGGCCCTTCCCCATTCCCATTTTTGCCCCATAGGGCTCAATGGGACTGGGGAAGGCGCTAAGTATGGTACCGCAAATTGCGGTACCGTACTAATCACCAAGGTCCCTTTGCGGGTCCCTACTTTAACGGCTGGTCTAGACCAGCCGTTCAGGTCGGGTCCCGCAAAGGGGCCTCGTAGTAAGGCGCTAATGGGTTAACGGCGCCGCAGCCTTTTACGGCGCCACTAACCCATTAACGCCAGGGTCGTAAATGAGGCCCTGCTGTTTTTGGAGCATGCCATTTCCTGATTGTATGCACCCGCATGGCGGATGGAAGGAAATTCGTGTGTGAAATACATGTGCGACTGCAATGTTTCCTACATACAGCCACTGTCCAGCAGAGGAAACATCTGTATGGCTGTCATCTCGCTGGACTTACAGAAGAGTCATCTCGGCAATTGCTCATATCATCCCAAAACCTTGTGTGAAGACCGTCCACGGACTTACCTTGGCAAATCTCATTTGGGGTGTCTCCACAAGTTCTGAATAATTGGAATAGATAGACTGGCTCACCATCGCCCCACAAAGACTTTATATCACTGAATAAGCAGCGCAGGCACTTACACTGGCATTAATAAGTCAGTGAGCGCTAACATTATTATATCATTAAAAAAATGAAACTAAATTCTATATCTTTCCATTTTCAGATCCAAAATACAATGGTACTATTAGCAATATGGACGACTAACAATAGTTTAGATGGGCTTTATTTATTTATTTATTCGTTTTTGTATAGCGCTTAGCAGCCCGAAGGCATCGTGGCGCTGGTTATAGGAAATGACTTAGTTACAGCTCATACAAAAAAAAAACATGTTTACATTGAAAAAAGAAGGTAGTACAAGAAAGGTGAGGCGGTGGAAGCAAGATGGAGGAGGACACAGTTTGCAGACAAAAGAAATAATGCAGTGAGACATAATATACAGTGATGGACAGCGTGGTAGTGGGGCAGAGGGGTGAGGGATGATTAGTTGAAGAGAGAAGTTTTTAGGTTCTTGCGGGAAGCCAGTAGGGAGGTTTCTGCTCTGAGTGCGGTGGGAAGCCTATTCCATAGTTTAGCAGCTATGTATGGGAAGCCTAACCCATATGCTTTGGCCCTGTTGGTGTGGGGGGTGACCAGGAAGTTAGAGTAAAAGAGTGTATGTGGGGCGTGTGGAGGTAACTCTCGTGATTTTTCTGACAGGTATGAGGGGGCTGTGAGTGAGAGGCATTTGTGTGTGAGAGTAAGGGTTTTGAAAGTGATGCAGTATTTTACAGGGAGCCAATGTTCTGCTTTTCTAGCATGGGAGATATGGTATCTTTTTGGGATGCTCAGTGCTGCTCATATAGCGTTATTTTGGGTGATTTGGAGTCTATTTTTGTTTCTAGCTGAAGTACCAGCAAGGAGGGTATTGCAATAGTCGAGTTTGGCCCCTATAGTAGCTCTGGCTATTGAGACACAGTTATGCTTGGAGAGGTAGGGTTTTATGGTGTTGATGAGTTTGATAGTGTGTGCCGAGGCTGAGGCAATGGTGCTGACCTGTCTTGTCATGGAGAGTGTAGCATCAATGTGGACGCTTAGTGTCTTGACAGACATGGAGACGGGTATGATAGTGCCTTCAATGCTGAAGTTAGAGTATAAATTGTCTAGTTTGTCTAGCATGTTTTTTTTTACCTAGGATGATAATCTCGGTTTTTTCTCCATTAAGGCAGAGGCCATTGGCTGCCATCCAGGCTTGGATTGTGGAGTAGATTTTATGTAGTGCGCTGGCATCTTGTTTGTAAGAGCCGGTTAGTGGTAGGAGGACATTTGTGTCGGCGTAATTAGTATACGCTATGCCTAGTGCATCAAGTTTGTCAAAGAGGGGTTTTGTAAACAGATTGTACAGTGTTGGGGCTGTGCAAGATTCTTGGGGGACTCCGCAATGAATGGTGTTCGGGGCTGCGTTGGCTATGTCTGAGAATACTTTCATTGCTCTTCCTTCCAAGAAGGAGGTGATCCATGATGCTGCTTCTTTGGAGACATTTGCTGAGTTAGTGTGGTGTGTGTTGAGGGTATTGTGAGCTACAAGATTGAAGGCAGCCGAGAGTTCGAATAATAAGAGGAGTGCTGGCTTACCCTTATCCATGATCTGAGTGATCTGGTTTTTGAGGTCGACCAAGGCAGTTTCTGTGCCATGCCCTTTGCGGAAGCCTGATTGGCTTGTTCCTAGGATGGAGTAGGTTTCAAGATAGTGTTGGATCTGAGAGTGGGCTGCTTTGTCCAGAATTTTGAGCAAGAAAGGGACAGTGGTTATGGGTCGGTAGTTGTTGGGCTGGGTGGGGTCTAAGGTGTATTTTCTAAGTGGGGACGAACCCACGCTTCCTTGAGGCTATTAGGGACGATACCTGATTTGAAGGACGCGTTGATGAAGGCTGTTAGAAGAGGGGTGAGGGAGTTAGCACTGTCCTTGATGAGCTTAGGTGGGCATATGTCTCCTTTGCACGTGGAAGCTTTGAGGAGTTTAAGGAGGTTGATGACTTCTGTTTCCGCAATGTCTCCAAATGAAAATAGGTTAGGAGGGCTTGAGTGTGTGGGGATGGTGTACAGTGGAACGTATAGGTGGGGCAGGGCTTTGTAATGGTCATGTATTTTCTTTTGTAGGAGGTCAATTTTGTTCAGCATGGCGGATTGTATGCTGCCACACCAGGCCTCATCTTTGATGATCTCATCCGGGATAGTGGGTGGGGAGATGAGTTCATTGAAGATGGTGAAGATTTCCTTGAATTGGGAGTTAGCATTGGTAATCCTGTCGTTAAAAGAGTTAGATTTAGCTAAGGTGATGGCATTTCTTTAGTGGAGGGAGATTTTGCTAAAGCTCTCTTTGGTATTATCGCAGGGGTTTGTCTGCCAGATTTTGAGGGCTTTGCATTTATTTGAACGTAGGGCTTGTAGTTCTTCAGTGAACCAGGAGTTGGTATGCAGAGATTTTTTTTCCTTTTTACATTCAAGTGGGGCAATGAAGTTCATGGCTTTTGTTAGGGTATCTTTGTAAATGCCTGTTAGGATGTTAGGGTCATTGGAGAAGGGGGGGTGATAGTTCAGGGATCTACACGTAAGGGGCTAGGTTGTCCTTGTTGAGTTTTTCTGATCTTCTAACTAGGGCCTGTGGGGAGTGTGAGAGAGTTTTGGTGGTGGGGGTTGTGGGTATAGTGAATTGGACACAATTGTGAACGGTCCAAGGCAATGTGGTGTTAGAGGTGATGGTTGCGGAGCAGTTGTGGTCAATGACCCAGTTAAGAGTGCAGCCTTTTGAGTGTGTGGGACTGGTGACTTTTTGAATGAAGTCTAAGTCCTTTAGATCTTTAGCCAGAGTGGTGGCATTTTTATCTTTGGGGTCATTGAACCCAAATTGAGTATTGAGTAGGGCACATTTAAGGTGCAGAGTTTGTGGGTTTGTTTTTAGTGGAGGAGAATCGGTTGTCATAGAGGTGGAGTGAGGTGAGTTAGTGGGGTGAGAAAATTCAGGAATAGTGCTGACCTGAGGGGGGGTGCTGATTTGGGGGCAAGCAAGGAGGTAGGTGCGGAAGGAGGGGTGATTTCGGTTAGAGCGGGTGCATAGTCTGTGATTCCTAGTATTGATAGTGGTAGGTAGGCATGTCAGTGGCCTAGGTAAAGTACAACTTCTAAGTCTAGAGACTCTGCTGTCTAAGTTAAGCGGGCATAACAGTGATAGGGTAGACTCCATGATGGTATGAGGGGGCCCAGGAGCGGCATGGCTGTAGAATGGATGTGGATGATGGAGAATTCTGTGGAGTGGTAGAGATGTGATGACCAAGTGTAAGGGGTGCTGATAAAGGGGGTGACTAGGAGGAGGGTGGCTATTGTGTGGAGTAAGGCTGTTGCCAAGATAAGGGGACGCACCAAGTTGGAGAGGTAGGACGGGTGTTATGGGGAGTGGGAGTGACCCTGAGTGGCATGGCAGTATAAGTCAAGGTGTGTGCATTTGCCAGGCCAGCAGCATATAAGGCAATGAGATAGAGAAAACAGGCACAGAGCAAATTGGGAGCAATTGTAGTAGGTCAAATGTAGTAAGTAGCTGCGGTTAGACAACATGAACAGAAGAGCATGCAATGAAGTTTAGCATTTGCATTAGTGTCAAGAAGCAGCAGCGAGAGCGTGCATAATACAGGCAATGATAGTGAGTACTGTAGTAGTTAAAATTGTGATACAGCAGAAGTTACAATTACAGTAATGTAGGCAGTTCAATACAGGTGTGCAATTTGATAGGGATGAAGCATGGTGCATGAGCACTCACTGTTAGACATAGGCTGGTAAAATTTTACTATAGTTTAGGTGAAGAGGGGAGTAATTGAGACAGAATGTAGATGGTCCGGCAGGTTGGTGGACATACCCAGTAGTGTAGGCTTTTACAAATTAGATGGTATACACACAAGTAATGCGGAAAACAGTAGAGAGTCACATTGGCTGAGTTGACAGCAGATGTCAATTATGCCGGTTAGCAGGCTGGAGATGGCCGCCATTAAGTCTTTAGAGCAGGTAAAGCTGGTAGGATGTTAGGAGTGGTGTGATGCGGACATTTATGAGTGCCGTATGCACCCAAGTGTACGTTGATGACAGAGTACTCACTTAACTAGCATGCAGAGGGTGGCATGCTGCCTAGCGTGTTGGCATGGAGAGTGAGTAAGGGTGGAGGCATATGTTTAGATATGGGGAATATACACAGTTGGAGGCAATACACAAGTGTTCTGCAGCGTTGATTTTCACGTACCCCAGCTGAGGCGAGAGTACGTGGAAGGGAGTCTCCTAGCGACTCCGATGCGGCATAGACTCGCAGGAGACAGGCGCTGGCCTTATGAGGCGGGCCTTGGGGTGGTCGGGCCGGCTTCCGCCTTCCTGTAATGGCTTCCTGATTATCAGGAGAGGAAGGTCAATCAGCAAGAATGACTGTTGCTAGGCAACGGTACACAATAGCTGTGCAGCGGCCATCCTATGAAGGCCTTGTGGATCTTTTCAAGCCGTGGAAGTGAAAAACAGCTGATTGCCAGCGTTTCAATTCAATCTTGGATGCAGGGGCTCATGGGCAGGTCCCACACCAGAGCGGTGTGTAAAGGCAGGAAATGGTGCACAAAAACTCACGGATTGACCCACGGGTGTCGTCAGGACATTGCAGGGCTTTGGTGGAGGCAGGAATGGCTCCTGCACTCCTGGATATGATGCTGGGCTGCTACTGGTGCTGGGTTCCAATTCGAGAATTGGAATGGTGAGAAAGCTTTATAAATAAAATGAACGCGAGAAACAATCCATTCCTAGGTAACCAACATGATCTTAGCCTGAACCTTTCTTCTATCACAAAACAAGGGTGTAATCTGATTGAAGGAGAATGTAATAAAAGGATAGAAAAACAGCAAAAGTAGACATATGGCCACGCAAAGAGTCAATGGGAAAAAATGTTTAAACCAACAACAGCGACATACAACTGACATGGATGGTAGAATTCAAACTCAAACAAGGAAACATGATGGGAAACAGATAGAGGAAATCGAGCACCAAAGCATTCCAGGCTTGTAGAGACTGGTAGGGGGTGTCTGTACTTCCGCACTCTATTTGGTAGAGGAGAGGCACAGAGGACCCCAGCCAAGATTCTATATTATTGGTAACGTAGTCGAGCAATGAAGGCCTAGCTTCTCAGGAGGTGATGCAGGCTGGTTCTTAAGAACAGTGTAGTCCCCGAACCCCCACAAAGGAATGTCCACACACTGTATTACTGAAAACACAGTCTTTATATAATTAATATTCAAAGGTATGTACACGATCACAATAACGCACTTTGTACTCGGAAGTCAATAATGATAAATATATACAATTCTAAAGTGGTACCACCAATGTTATCAAATATGATTAAAGTGTATCAACTGTACGGTTAAACTGTCACACAGATCAATAGCGAGGAAAAAAGCAATAGAGATAGGAAGGAACGCAAGATGGTTGAAACAATAGGCAGAATACTGACCCCTACCGCTAGGCACAGTTCTGTGTGGAGATCCCCCCACCTTGGGAAACCTGTAAATAAAGATGTATAGCACAAGCCCAGACCATATATTGTTCAATAGTCTTATTTCCTCCTATTAAGGTTTTACCCCCCCAATGTACCTGGTGGAGTAGAGTTCTCTGAAGATGCGTCGACCGATCCTTCTTGAGTGACTCCCTTTAAAGCAGGAGCCACGGATCGTTGAGAGGCGTAGAGGAACTCTGCGTTCGGTGTCGGGGAATCGACGGCCCTTCTTGAGTGCCCTCCCTTTAAGGCAAGAGTCACGAGTCATCGAACATCCGACGGTGAACAGCCTGAACTACGGCAGTGAAGTGGCAGCTTCATTCCTAGCGGTGCTCGTCGACGACAGAGCGTTGGCGTCCTGCAGGGAAGAGGCGTGCGGGGCACCTCGTGACGATAGTTCTGGACCGCAAAGAGATGATGAAGAACTGTGGCCCAGCAAGGGCGTTGAGTCGTCAGCGTCTCTGTGGTCCTTAGGTGGCGGGAAACCCACTGGCGGATGCTCCTCGGCGCGTAGACAGTCGGGCCTTCTCCAGCGGGATAAAGCGGACGACGATGCAGACGAGATCGTCAGATGATCAAAATGAAGTTCTTAGGCAAACGGGAGCACAGCGGCTCCGTTCGGCGACGGCGGTCATCGACAGTGGCGGACAACAGTCCGGGTGCTTCTCTCTGAGATTCTGCGGCAGTCCCCATCTCGGGTCGAAGGTCTGTCTACCAGGGGGCTTTGGCATAGATCAGATGTGCACGATGGTCCCTCGTAGCTCGGGAAGAGGGCGCCTTACCAGGTCCTCTCTGGGTCAGTCCTTGGAGACACAGCAGCTTTCAGATTGTGAAGGAGAGCAACAGCACTTCTTCTCGTCCAGCGGGGCTTCAAGGGCAAGCTTCAGTTACTCCAGTTACTCGTCGTAGTGGACTTCAGCTTCTGAACACGATTCCTAGCAGTGAGAGGTCCCCAGATATACTGTTGATCTCCCATTCATTCTGCTGGGTCACACTCAAGCATCCAATCACGAGTAAGGGCATTCATGCAGGCAGGCAGCCAATCAGGCACACGAGGTATTCAGGCCATTCACTTCTCTCCAGACACTCACAACAGGTTATGTGTATTGGGACAAGTACCAAGCCATTCAACACTCCAAGCTGCATTCATACCGGTTTCGGGCAGGGCTGTCTCAGTCATTGTGTCAACCACCAGATACTAGACATCCACAACACAGAATGCATATTCGTCACACACTCTATTCACCCAGGTCCCACCCACAGGAGGTACCCACAACATACATCACCGGGAAGGCTCCAGCTAGTCTGGCTGGGCCTTCACAACAACACCATATATGGCACTTCCATCCAACAGCCAGTCAGGGGGAAAGGACAGAGTCAGGGCTTCCCACTTCCCAGGACTTTGGGAAAGCAAGGTAATGGGTAATAGAAAGCATGAGACCGCAGGGGCCATTTTGTTTTCCATCCAAAATCAACTGATACCAATGGCAGGGCCGGGGTATCCCAAAATGGAGGATGCTCTGCGCACCTGTCAAATTCAGCATGGAGCTGCCACCAGCCCATACCCAGCTCTGCGGGCCACCCACAGGTGCCCAAAAACATACACTAGGGGCATAGGGTTGCACCCCCACCCATGGGTGCCATAAGGGTATCCCACGGGTCCGTTCACCAAACCCAAAGAGAGAGAGCTGCACCGCCAGGAGTCCCACATGGACTCCTGCGCAGAAAACACGACAGAACACAATGAAAAGCAGTAAAGGACAAGGATACGGAGGCCCTGTCCCTCCGATGCATTTCCAGCATCACAAGGCTCATCTAACAGCAAAACGTGCAAAGATTGAGAAAGAAATTCACAATCCGTGTCAACCATACACAATGAACACCGAGCAGAGGCATCTGAGAAGGAAGCAAATACAGCTGAGGCAAAGGACGAGGAATCGACAGGTGAACAAACTGTGCCATGGAGGACATGTCCCTCAATTAAGCAGCAATTAGGAGAGAAAAAACTAAGAGAAGAAGACCCTTTTGCACAATCATCTGGGAAAAGCTAACTTTCTATTGCTGCAGGGATTCAGATTCATAATAACATTATGGCAGCGTTATCAATCTCCCTCGCCCTATACATGAAGTTGTACGAAACCATAAATGAAAACATTAAGGACAACACCAACCTGCTCATGTAAATACAGTCCAAAGTAACGAAATTCGAAACCTTTTCTGCAAAGTTGGAAGAACGTCGAAATCAAGAGGCAGAGAATTCTGCCATATGGCAGAGGATGCTCTGTGACATAGCGAATGGTAATCGAGATGAAACATCAACACTAACAAATGCTCTACTAGATTTACTAAAATGGATGAGAAAAACTGTTGAGTTCAATGAAAGAGAGAGTAAAAGAAGGCATGATATCGTGATTGAGGTAGCAGGGGAACACCAGGGTCCACCAGCTTTACAGCCTCCAGTTCCCCTGGTGGATATTAGATCACCTACAACACAAAACATCCAAAGACCCCGGAGTACTATCGATCACCTCAAAAGAACGAAAGACAAATCGAAAACAGGAATAGCCTTAATTGCTAATGGAGCATCGAACCAGGAGAGTGATGGAATGGAAACACTTAGAAATTCCACAAGCAACGTAACAAACAGAAATGTACAGATTGGTCAAAAATCGTTCCAGAAGAAAGTAATACCAACACAGCAAGCTACTGCATCAAAGGACTGCCTCTATCCTGTTTTCAGCATAAATGATGGAGCGAACTCCGAAGCCACAGAAGCAGAGAAAATGGAGAAAGTTAACCTTGGCAACTTGAGAGGGGCAGCACATCAAGAAACAAACAAAGAGTTGAAGAAAAAAGCTAAAAATACCATAACGGGGACACAGAACAAAGCATCAGAATCAAGGGCCCTCCTAAGAAACATCCAAGTACTCCCATTGCCTAAATTGTCAGAAAGAAATACGCTCTCCAAAGAAGAAGCTAAAACTTCCAAATGTGCTGAAACAACAAGAGTTGTAGCACAGAAAAGCAATTAAGAAGAGGAGAATGACAAGAACTCAGATGGGGAAGAAACGGAAGAGCATTATTATCTGGTAGATGACGTATCCGGTTATAGGTCAAAGTTTTGACTCAAAAGGAACGAATGACAAAAGTGTCGAGTTAATTCGACTGAAAAAAAGGGTCGAATTTTAATTTTTTATTTTATTCTTTCGTTTTTTTCCCTATACTAAAGCACAAAAAAAATATACATTTAAAAAAAAAAATGGATTCTTTTGTTTTCGGTCGAATTGACTCGAACCTTTTGTCATTCGACCCTTTTGTCATTCGACCCTTTTGAGTCGGAACTTTGACCGGACACCGACGTATCCTTCTACATTGACGAAATTAATTCCGATTCAGATATTGAATCGATCAATGAAAAGGTAACAACAAGAGCGTTGATGAAAAAAACGTTCCTCAAACATAACAGCGAGATTGTGAAGATGGTTGTCGAAATTGAAGAGGACACCAAGGAGGAAACTGACTCTTTTATCACAATGGAACAAAAACGAAACAGAGGACAAACAGAAGAACTAAAAAAAAATCAATACAAGAAACGAGGAAAAGACAAGAACATTTTTTTAAAAAAACTGGAACCCAAAAAAAACTGCAGAAACTTTGAGCCCATCACATCGCAGCTCTAATACTAAACGAGAATACACCTCATCCGTGGAAATGAAACGAAATATTAGGATTGAAAATATCCTAACGGATAATAATGACACTGACTTAAATCAAAAAAACGTGATCCACCTACTTCACTGTCTGCATCACTCAAGTGTATCTCAACAGATGATATCGCAGTGGTTGAGTACAAGGATGAGAACAGAGTGGACAATGTCATTCTTCAATTGTTTTCATCAAAAGAAAAAACTGAGGGGCCGATTCATGGAACAAACTTGCGCCGAAAATCTTGGCGCAAGCAGGCGCAAGCATGAAAAAACCAGCGTGCGATTCATGGAAGTCCCTGCTCGTGTTTTCCTTGGGATGTGCGCCAAACACGAGCGTGGCGCACACGTCATTGCAACAGCTCAAATGCCCTGCACTGCTAGGGTGTGGGGGTGCAGGGGCACATGAGTGGGACATGAGTGGGGGCCTGCTGGCAGGTGCCCCGCACTGCTGGGGGTGGGGGTGCTGGGGGACATGAGTTGGTGATCAGTTGTGCAAGCTGATATGTGGCTTGGCTGGGGGGCATGCCCATGGTGGATGGGCTGCCTGTGGGACATGACCAGAGGTGCAGGGTAGTCCCCTGTGGTGTGGGCTGCCTGCAGGGACCATGGAGGGTGTAGAGGGAACACCTGGGAGGACCCACACTGGCAATTCACCTGTAGGACTCCCCGCGCACCCCCGAAATACACGTATCCTGCTCAAATGGCATTTGAGACTTCACGCGAAACCCCAGTTATACACATACTCTGCTTGCACAGGGCCAAGCGTGTGTGAAACTTCCCGCGAACCCCAGTAATACAAGTACTCCACTCGCACAGGCCCTTTCACGTGTGAAACTTCCCGCGCACCCCCGAAATACACGTACCCTGCTCAAATCGGGTGTGAGACTTCACACGATCCCCAGTTACACATGTACCCCCCTCGCACAGGGCCAATCGCGTGTGAAACTTCCCGTGAACCCCAGTAATACATGTACCCCACTCGCACAGGCACTTTCGCGTGTGAAACTTCCCACGAACTGCAGTAATACACGTACCCCACTCGCACAGGGCCTATCGTGTGTGAAACTTCCTGCGAACCCCAGTAATACACGTACCCCACGCGCACAGGGCCTATGGCATGTGAAACTTCCCGTGCACCCCAGTAATACACGTACCCCACTCGCACAGGGGCAATCGTGTGTGAAACTTCCTGTGCACCCCCCGAAATACACGTACCCTGCTCAAATCGCATGTGAGACTTTACACAAACCCCAGTTATACATGTACCCCGCTCGCACAGGGCCAATTGCGTGTGAAACTTCCCGTGAACCCCAGTAATACACGTACCCAACTCGCACAGGCCCTTTCGTGTGTGAAACTTCCCACAAACCCCAGTAATACACGTACCCCACTCGCACAGGGCCTATCGCGTGTGAAACTTCCCGCGAACCCCAGTAATACACGTACCCCACTCGCACAGGGCCTATCGCGTGTGAAACTTCCCGCAAACCCCAGTAATACACGTACCCCACTCACTCAGGGCCAATCGCGTGTGAAACTTCCCACGAATCCCAGTAATACACGTACCCCACTCGCACAGGGCCTATCGCGTGTGAAACTTCCAACGAACCCCAGTAATACACGTACCCCACTTGCACAGGGCCTATCGCGTGTGAAACTTCCCGCGAACCCCAGTAATACACGTACCCCACTCGCACAGGGCCTATCGCGTGTGAAACTTCCCACGAACCCCAGTAATACACGTACCCCACTCACTCAGGGCCAATCGCGTGTGTAACTTCCCACGAATCCCAGTAATACACGTACCCCACTCGCACAGGGCCTATCGCGTGTGAAACTACCAACGAACCCCAGTAATACACGTACCCCACTCGCACAGGGCCAATCGCGTGTGAAACTTCCCGCGAACCCCAGTAATACACGTACCCCACTCGCACAGGGCCTATCGCGTGTGAAACTTCCCGCAAACACCAGTAATACATCTACCCCACTCGCACAGGGCCAATCGCGTGTGAAACTTCCCGCGCACCCCCCGAAATACACATACCCTGCTCAAATTGTGTGTGAGACTTCACGCGAACCCCAGTTATACACGTACCCCACTCGCACAGGGCCAATCGCGTGTGAAACTTCCCGCGAACCCCAGTAATACACATACCCCACTCGCACAGGGCCTATCGCGTGTGAAACTTCCCGCAAACACCAGTAATACATGTACCCCACTCGCACAGGGCCAATCGCGTGTGAAACTTCCCGCGCACCCCCCGAAATACACATACCCTGCTCAAATTGCGTGTGAGACTTCACGCGAACCCCAGTTATACACGTACCCCACTCGCACAGGGCCAATCGCGTGTGAAACTTCCCGCGAACCCCAGTAATACACATACCCCACTCGCACAGGGCCTATCGCGTGTGAAACTTCCCGGGCACCCCAGTAATACACGTACCCCACTCGCATAGGGCCAATCGCGTGTGAAACTTCCTGTGCACCCCCCGAAATACACGTACTCTGCTCAAATCGCATGTGAGACTTTACGCGAACCCCAGTTATACACGTACCCCGCTCGCACAGGGCCAATTGCGTGTGAAACTTCCCGTGATCCTCAGTAATACATGTACCCCACTCGCACAGGCCCTTTCGCGTGTGAAACTTCCCACGAACCCCAGTAATACACGTACCCCACTCGCACAGGGCCTATCGCGTGTGAAACTTCCCACGAACCCCAGTAATACACGTACCCCACTCGCACATGGCCTATCGCGTGTGAAACTTCCCGCGAACCCCAGTAATACACGTACCCCACTCGCACAGGGCCAATCGCGTGTGAAACTTCCCGCGAATCCCAGTAATACACGTACCCCACTCGCACAGGGCCTATTGCGTGTGAAACTTCCAACGAACCACAGTAATACACGTACCCCACTCGCACAGGGCCAATCGCGTGTGAAACTTCCCGTGAACCCCAGTAATACACGTACCCCACTCACACAGGGCCTATCGCGTGTGAAACTTCCTGCAAACACCAGTAATACATGTACCCCACTCGCACAGGGCCAATCGCGTGTGAAACTTCCTGCGCACCCCCCGAAATACACATACCCTGCTCAAATTGCGTGTGAGACTTCACGCGATCCCCAGTTATACACGTACCACACTCGCACAGGGCCAATCGCGTTTGAAACTTCCCGCGAACCCCAGTAATACACGTACCCCACTCGCACAGGGCCTATCGCATGTGAAACTTCCCGCGCACCCCAGTAATACACGTACCCCACTCGCACAGGGCCAATCGCGTCTGAAACTTCCTGTGCACCCCCTGAAATACACGTACCCTGCTCAAATCGCGTGTGAGACTTCACGCAAACCCCAGTTATACACGTACCCCGCTCGCACAGGGCCAATTGCGTGTGAAACTTCCCGCGAACCCCAGTAATACACGTACCCCAATCGCACAGGCCCTTTCGCGTGTGAAACTTCCTGCGAACCCCAGTAATACACGTACCCCACTCGCACAGGGCCTATCGCGTGTGAAACTTCCCGCGAACCCCAGTAATACACGTACCCCACTCGCACAGGGCCTATCGCGTGTGAAACTTCCCGCAAACACCAGTAATACATGTACCCCACTCGCAAAGGGCCAATCGCGTGTGAAACTTCCCGCGCACCCCCCGAAATACACATACCCTGCTCAAATTGCGTGTGAGACTTCACGCGAACCCCAGTTATACATGTACCCCACTCGCACAGGGCCAATCGCGTGTGAAACTTCCCGCGAACCCCAGTAATACACGTACCCCACTCGCACAGGGCCTATCGCGTGTGAAACTTCCCGCACACCCCAGTAATACACGTACCCCACTCGCACAGGGCCAATCGCGTGTGCAACTTCCTGTGCACCCCCCGAAATACACGTACTCTGCTCAAATCGCATGTGAGACTACACGCAAACCCCAGTTATACACGTACCCCGCTCGCACAGGGCCAATCGCGTGTGAAACTTTCTGCGAATCCCAGTAATACACGTACCCCACTCGCACAGGGCCTATCGTGTGTGAAACTTCCTGCGAACCCCAGTAATACACCTACACCACTCGCAGAGGTCCAATCGCATGTGAAACTTCCCGCGAACCCCGGTAATACACGTACCCCACTCGCACAGAGCTTATCGCGTGTGAAACTTCACGCAAACACCAGTAATAAATGTACCCCACTCGCACAGGGCCAATCGCGTGTGAAACTTCCCGCGCACCCCCCGAAATACACATACCCTGATCAAATCGCATGTGAGACTTCACGCGAACCCCAGTTATACTTGTACCCCGCTCGCACAGGGCCAATCGCGTGTGAAACTTCCCGCGAACCCCAGTAATAGACGTTCTCCGCTTGCCGTGTGCTGTGTGGCGGCCATGTATACTGGTACAGGGTTAGCGCAGCCCTTTGCGCTGGATTGGGGATTTTGATGGATTTTCCCTGTGCAAGGTGCGTTCTTGGGGGCATAACTGGTGCTGCTGCAGGGTCGCTGCGCCACTGTGCACCGCGGCTGGTTTTGGTAGCTAAAATCCATGAATGCGCTGTGTGTGGAAATGGATTTTAGCGCATGCGGCTGCCGCAGAGATTCGCACGCGCACACTGTGCGCCAGCTGCGTGTTCGCCACTTGTGCGCTAAATTACCCCCTAAATCTTAAACAAAAGTAGTAAAATAAGAAACCTGGGCTACGACATACATGATAACGAAAGAAATCCAGTGGAAAGCAAAAAAACAAAAAACAAAAGTCACGGAAAAACAGAGGACATACAAAAGGTACAGAAAAGCGACGTCTTTGATGAAAAGTCCATGAGAGGAGATCATTTAAGGGTAACGTTCAAAAACACAATCATAGAACAAGAACAAGTGCAACAAAACCCGAACACGAAGGAAACATCAACTTTTAATGAAGACTGGGTATGGTTGGCAAAATCTCTGACAACACAACAAAAAACAACAGGCAAAGAGCTAGAAAAGAAGATGGATGTGTGAAACAACAACTGCTTATCACTTGGAACACCAGAGGCTTCCAACACTTAATGAACAACACAAACAAAGATCTGAAGGAAGCCTTAATAATTTGTCTCCAAGAGACTTGGACCCGGGAGTTGCCGCTTTGTGAAAATTATGAGGTATACATGAATCCTGCTCAAAAAGACAAAATTGGAAGACCATATGGTGGCCTGTTGCTATTGATTAAGCAAGGTATATCAATACTAAACAAAGGGAACCCACATTGTTCCTTACAATGGGCAATAATTGAGATCAAAGATCACGACTCAGAAACTGAACAAAGATTATTGATAATAAATATTTACTGGAACCAACTGAGAATTAAGGCCCAAATATTGCTGAACAAAACTGAACAATAATAAAGAAAGAAATAGCTAACGTACCAGACCTCGGGGTGCTCCTGTGTGTGAACTGAACATTAAATGCCTGAACACCCAGACACTCAGTAATCGACACTCTAAATTCTGGGAAGTCAAAAGCTGCAAAATGAGTCCAGATGGCCAATGAAAAAACCCTAATTATGTTAAATGGGCATGTGAAAGGGGATATCCCTGGGAGGCCAATTTGGACGAATGGAATGGTCGATTCGATAATAGATTACATTTGGATATCGAATAATCACTTTTGATAGTCTGGTGGTTTTAGCCCAAGATGTGAGCGATCACAACATTCTGCAATTGACTTGGTGGAAGGAATCAAACGTAGAAGTAAGGAGAATTAAATCTCAGAGGCAACCGATTGAGACTAAAGAAAAAATGTGTCATTGACATAATGGACAAATACAGAGATTAAATCTCACATGACAATGCTGATCCTGTGTATGACCCATTATTAAAAATCTGTGAAACAAAGAAGTCTGGAGCAAATTTAGCCCAACTGATATCAAAACATCAATATAGCATAAAACTGGTAGCCACAAGGAAAAAGCTGTCATGATCCACAGAACGCGCCCCTTCTGGACTTCCTGGTCCTTATCGCAGCAGGGCTTGCATTCATTGTTTCTCCCAACATGGCCGGATCACGTGACACGCCTCGCACCAGCCTTCACGGCGGATGTAGTACGTCCCAAAAATATGCCACACCCATGCGGCCTCGCGCATCTCAACGCTATCAACAGGTAGTGACTAGACGTGTACTTCGCAGCTTGGCGTATCCTTCTGTTATCCAAGTTCCTGGACCCTTATTCCCACTCCTTCCACCCTCTCCTTTCCACCCTGTTCCTGAAATCCACGTATCCTTGCAACCGCTTCTTCCTTCCTGGATGTCCTGAACCCGCGAGTATCCTGGAACGCTGAACGCACGCTGGAGTCGGAAGAGACTCATGCCGGCCTGTACAAAACCCGATCTGCCCGCAAGAACAATCTTCCCGTGGATCCCTGCAAGAAGCGATCTCAGGTGAGACAGGTGAGACAGGGGGTGATTAACGACAGTTTGAGACTCTGAACGACCGATATTGAAACCGATATGGAAAAGGCCGTCCAGGATCTCATGCGTGGCATGCAAGAACTAACAACCGAGGTGCAGAACTTAAAAGCGGAGAATGCCGCATTAAAGCAACTTGTTTTGTCTCGCGATTCTGCTACAAAAGTGTGTTACTGGGTGGTGTCGTAGACAAGTATGATGGTTCTGCAAAATCCCTTTGTGGGTTCCTGGACTCCTGTTTGGTGCATTTTACCTTTAAGCCCTATTATTTTTCAACTTCCAGGACAAAGGTGGGCTTTATAATCTCGCACCTCGCAGGAAATGCATTGACTTGGGCTACTCCCTTAGTCAATTCTGGAGATGCCCTGCTAGATGATTATGACGGATTAATACAGGCTCTCAAAACCATGTTCGACCACTCAGAACAGGTTTATGGTGCCCAGGAAATCCTACTTGACTTTCGGCAAGGATCCCAGGACATGCTAACGTATGTCACAAGATTCAAACAATTGGCCAAGGAAGCAGATTGGTCCTCAGAAGCAAGTTTCACTCTCTACCGTAGGGGCCTAAACGAGGATATAAAAGATGAATTAGCCAGAGTGGCTCATCCTAGCTCATTCCAGGCTCTTATGGATTTAGCCATGCAGATAGACTTTCGTATCCAGGAAAGAAAGGCAGAGAGAAAAAAGACCAAGATGCCCTTTCATTAAAGTTCTCTTGAGACTTCAGTAAAAACTGATCCTGTTCCAACCCCTGACACTGACCCGGAACCCATGCAAATAGGAGCCTTCCGTGGACCCATTTCCCCACAAGAAAGGACGAGAAGGATCCACATAAACTTATGCATGTATCGTGCATCGGATAAACACCTGGTTAGAGAATGTCCTCTAGCCCCTCCACGCCAGCTCCCGATCCTAGATGGGGCGAGGTGTCGGGAGAGAGATGCTTGCTCCACATCTATTCCATCCTTGAACTCTCCTGGACAGAACAACCTAGTGGTTCTACAAGCCTTCTTATCATTATCAAAGAAGGAGACATACCCCCATCCTGGCCTTGGTGGATTGTGGGGCTATGGGAGTATTCATTGATCAAGATTGGGTCTTTAAGCACCATATTCCATATGAAGCCCGGGGTGTAATGCAACCTGTGGGAGCAATTGATGGAAGACCCCTCAGTTCAGGACCCATATCCTTGCAGACCAAGGAAATACAACTTTCAAAAACCATCACCAGGAATTGATCAAGTTTGATATTATCAAATCAGCCCACTACCCCATGGTACTAGGCATGCCCTGGTTGCAGAAACACAATCCATACATTAATTGGACAGCAGGATCCTTGTTTCTTGGTTCACAGTATTGTCTGTTTCATTGTTTATCCCCGGATCCCTCCTCAATATCGTCTGAAAGTAATCCAGCAGATCAAAAAGAGGCACTCATGGTTTCCAATAATATCCAGGTCCCAAAGGCCTTTCAAAGTTATGCTGATGTGTTTTCAACTGCCATAGTTCAGGCTCTACCCCCTCACAGACCTGAAGACTGTGCCATAGACACAGAGCCTTCAGCAGTGATTCCCTTTGGGAGGATGTTTATCCTATCCGAATCTGGAAAAAAAGCCCTCCGAGAATACTTAGATACCAACCTTGAAAATGGCACCATAAGACCATCGAAATCCCCAGCTGGAGCCTTGCTGTTCTTTGTTCCCAAGAAGGACACCAAGGAACTTAGACCTTGCCTCGATTATCGTGGATTAAATCAATGCACCCTCAAGGACCGGTATCCCTTATCCTTGATCTTGGATATCCTGAAGCAGTGAGAGGTGCTGTAATCTTCACAAAACTGGATCTCAGGGGTGCCTATCATCTGATTCGTATCAAGGAAGGAGATGAATGGAAAACAGCCTTTAGAACACCTTTTGGACACTTTGAATATCTGGTCATGCCCTTTGGACTTGCTAATGCCCCTGCAGTCTTTCAACGATTCATGGACAGGGTGTTCTCTGACATGCTGTTTCTCTTCGTCATCGTCTACCTGGAAGATATCTTGATTTACTCCAAGGACCTTTTAAAGCATGAAGAGCATGTAAAGGCAGTCTCACAACGACTTTGTGAACACAGACTCCTAGCCAAACCTGAGAAATGCCTGTTTCACGTTACTTCTGTTCATTATCTAGGATTTGTACTTAGTCCAGAAGGAATTGTATTAGATCATTCGAAGGTAAAGGCCATACTATCTTGGCTGGCTCCCACTTCCGTGAAACGAGTTCAATCCTTCCTGGGGCTTGCCAATTTCTATCGAAATTTCATACTACCTTTTCTGAGATTGTTCAACCGATCATCGCCCTCTTGAAGAAAGACACTCCCTTTCTCTGGTCTGCACCTCAAGACAAGGCATTCCAATGCATAAAGACAGAGTTTATTCAAGCCACCATCCTAGCCCAACTCGACATTAATCAGCCATTCCTAGTGGAGACGGATGCCTCTAACTATGCCATAGGAGCAGTCTTGAAGCAAGAATTTGAGGACAAGTTGGAACACCCCATTTGGAACACCCCATTGCTTACCTTTCACAAACCCTGACTCCCAGTGAGACACATTATTCCATCTTGGAAAAGGAACTGTTAGCCATCCACCAAACCTTCAAAGAATGGCAACATCTATTCCTGGGAGCTAGACATCCAGTCCAGGTTCGCACGGACCATAGAAACCTTCAAGTTCTACAATCCTTGGAGTGTAGGAACAGTCGTCAGGCCCATTGGGCCTTCTTCTTTGACCAGTACCACGTTCCACATCAGTCATGTTCCTGGATCACAAAACATAATTGCTGACGCCTTATCTCGATGTCCTGATTACGAAACTATTGAAGATCGGGCCTATCCCAAGATGTTTCCCCACATGATTTTTCTAGCTCAAGCAGTCAGTCTTTTGGAAGAAGTCTGGATGCAAACCCAATCCTCTGAGCTCTGGAAGGATATTTCTAGGAAGAATCCATGGAATCTCAGAACCAAGGACGGATATTTGTTCAAAGATAACGCTCTAGTCATTCCCACACAGAAACTACAACAAAGGATAATAAACCTCTGCCACGATACCCTCCACTCCGGACATCGTGGAATCACCAACACTCTCCGTCTTATACAAAGACAATTTTGGTGGCCTAGAATGAAGACTGATGTACAACTGTACATCCGAGCCTGCTCTATCTGCAGTCAAAACAAACACGATAACAAGAGACCGGCGGGTCTCCTACTGCAACCTACACTGCCGACAAGGCCATGGGAATTCATTGTTACAGACTTCATTGTGGAATTACCACCTTCCATGGGATACACGACTATCATGGTCACCATTGACTTGTTCACTCATATGGCTCATTTTACACCCCTGTACAAACTACCATCCTCATCAGAACTCGCTGGAATCTTCCTGAAACACATTTTCCGCCTTCATGGCCTTCCTTCCAAAATCATATCAGACGGAGGACCTCAATATGTCTCACAATTCTGGAAACATCTCTGTCGCATTCTAGGAATCCAATGTGCTTTTTCATCTGGTTATCACCCACAAACTAACGGAGCTATGTAACGTGTAAACCAGACCCTAGAACAATACCTTCATTGTTTCGCCACCAAGGTAAAGGATGATTGGTTGTTACTTATACCTGTGGCTGAATTAGCCTACAACAATTCCGATCACTCAGCAGTCAAGACCAGCCCCTTCTATTGCAGTCAAGGATTCCACCCGTCAGTTTTACCACATCCTACACCATTACCTACTGTCGACTTCTGGATCCTGGATCGAAACTCTCATCAACATACACAAGGAAGCCAAAGAACATTTAGAAAAGACCCAAACACACGCTAAGCATTATGCGGATTCCAAGAGAAGACCAGGGCCTTCTTATTCAGTCATTGTTCAAGTCTGGTTGTCCTCGAAACTACTACCATGACACTTACGACCAAACAAATTGGCCCCCCGGTACTATGGGCCATTTTCCATAGAAGAAGTCATCAACCCAGTCTGTTCTGGATCAAGCTACCAGACTCCTGGAAGAAAATTCACCCAGTTTTTCACGCTTCTTTATTGAAACCCTACATCTGATACTCCCGGAAATCCTGCAGACCCAGTCCCATGGTTGTGGACGACCAACTGGAATATGAAGTATCCAGAATATGCGATTCCAGGTATAATCGGGGTCAACTTCAATACCTGGTTGAGTGGAAATGATATCCTCCTAGTGAAAGAACCTGGGAACCACTTTCTAACCTGAACACCCCCCGATTGCTCCGAAGATATCATCTCATACACCCGGGCAAACCTGGTGGAACAGGTTTTCGGAGGAGGCATGCTGTCATGACCCACAGAACGCGCCCCTTCTGGACCTCCTGGTCCTAATCGCGGCGGGGCTTGCATTCATTGTTTCTCCCAACATGGCCGTATCACGTGACGCGCCTCGCACCAGCCTTCACAGTGGACGTAGTACGTCCCATCAATATGCCACGCCCCTGCGGCTCTGCGCGTCTCAACACTATCAACAGGTAGTGACTAGACGTGTACTTCGCAGCTTGGCGAACCCTTCTGTTATCCAAGTTCCTGGACCCTTATTCCCACTCCTTCCACCCTCTCCTTTACACCCTGTTCCTGGAATCCACGTATCCTTGCGACTGCTTCTTCCTTCCTGGACGTCCTGAACCCGCGAGTATCCTGTAACGCTGAATGCATGATGGAGTCGGAAGAGACTCGTGCCAGTCTGTACAAAACCCGATCCGCCCGCAAAAAGAATCTTCCCGCGGATCCCTGCAAGAAGCGATCTCAGGTGAGACGGGGGAGATTCACGACAAAAGCTAAGACGTGAAATTCATCAAATAAAGAAAACAAATGGGAAGAACTTCGATTAGAAATTAAAAAATATATATATAAGAGATCAAGAGCAGGGGGAAAGAATTCTACGTGCAATGGCACAATCCACAACAAGGAATATGTGGGATATAATTAACAACCACACCTTAAATCAACAATGTCATCTCACAAGTGGAGTCACGGAACTGCAATGGACAAAGCACTATGCAACAGTATTCGGTAGTGTCAATCTGAATACTGGAGATATACCACAAGAAATAAATACTCTATGGATCATTATGAAAGACGAAGAAGTTATTGAACCAATGACTAGAAAGTTAAAAGACTCAACAGCAGCAGGCACTGATGACCTAACCAATTTAAACGTGAAAAGAAAACAAGAGGAATAGTCCAAATTGATTAGTATGATCTTTAGGGAAATCGAGGAAAACAACAAATTCCAGAATCATGGACTAAAAGCATCACAGTCCCAAATTTCAAAAAAGGTGATCCCCACAACTACCGGCCAATATCTTCAGTTGATATAATAGGAACAGTATTTGCAGCAGACTTATAAAGAAGATTATCAAATTGGGCAGACATCAACAAGATCATAGATACACACCAGACAGGATTTACCAAAGCTACTGGCACAGACCTAAATTTATTCATTTTGACAATCCTAAAACTTACTAACATCAAAGCAAAGGAAACATTAAATCTAGCCTTTATCTAGCCTTTATTGATTTGAGACAAGCCTTTGATGGATTAAACAGGCTTACTCTCTGGACAAAATTGAAAAAAAAAGGAACTGCGCTGAACAATTACGACAACCAATAAAAGCACTCCACCAAAAGACGTCAACACGAATAAGGATTAACAACAAGGGCAGTCTATCCGCAGACCTATTCATCACCAAAGGAGTGCAACAAGGATGCACATTTGTGACAACGCTTTTCAAGCTCTACATTGCCGACCTGCCAGAGGCCCTAAAGCACGCTAGACACTTTCCTCAAAAAATTAACAACCAGGAGATCTCTATGATTTTTTAGGCAGATGAGATTGTCCTGTTAGACCAAACTCAAATCGGTCTCCAATGGATATTAACCGAATTTCAGGCCTATATGACACAAAACAACTTAGAGATTAACATCGGTAAATCAAAAATTCTAACAATAGGTGAAACCAAGAAAACCAGCAAGAGAAGTTTCACCTGGAAAATTGGAGAGGACTCTTTGGAAAAAGTAAAAGAGATTCGATACTTGGGAGTGAGAGTAAATCAATCAATCGCAGAGAAAGAGTGGGAAGACAAACTCTTCTCAAAAGTAAGAAATCTGCATTCCCAAGGAACAATAATGAACAGACAATTCAGCAAATGCTCCTTATCAACTGTCCGTGTGTTCTATATTCAAAAAGTGATTCCTATTCTAACCTACGGTGGAGAGGCAGGCTTGAACCTTTCGTGGAAAATATGGGCAAAACCTTAGGCACAATTTTGGAAACCAATACTAAAGAAGACCAGATGTACCCCAATAGCTGCAGTTAGAACAGAGATGGGCTTCAATCACTGTACTCCATAGTAAAATGGAAATTGTTAGCCCTGCTAAGAAAGATCTCATAGGAAACTCCGGTGATAGGATATCAAATATTTGCAACACATGCCATGGGAAAGAGTGCTGCTATGCTTAATGAGTGGAAAATGGAGTGGGGTAAACAACTTCACACTCTAGATTCCTCACTGAAAGAGGAATCTAGAGATTCCTCACTGAAAGAATTATTAGAGAATCCTGATCGTGTGTAAGAAAAACTGAAAGACATGATTGGATTCTCACAGCAAAACTCTCCTACAAAATACAGAATCATGCGGCAATGAACACAGAAAGAGAGACACTGTTCTGCAATTCGTCAAAAGATTCCTGTCTAAAAATCTCTGTGAAAGATTGATGCAAATCAGGCTTGGGGTCTTTCCAACAAATGAATTGAAACATAAAACGGGCAAGCGTGTAATAAACGATGGATCATGTAGATTCTGTGATAACCTGAACAACACAGAATCAACCAAGCATCTATTACTTGAATGTAATGCATTGAATGCAGAAAGACAGAAATGTCTCGACACATACATGGCATCATTCCAAACGAAATCTCTGGATGAATGGTGGGAACATTTCACAGGAGGAAGGAGTGATCTATTCACCTGTGCAGGAATACATTTCTTGGACATTCTTCTAAAGAAACAAGAACACACTTCAACAAAAACAACAAAAGAAACAAGGAATTTCTATGACAAAGATAAGGAGCACAAGTGGTAAAGAAAGGGCTAGCTTTTTTATTCATGCAGGAGAAGATCATTTCATGGGTTTATGATCATTTTATGATTGTTTGGGTTTGAATTGAGAATGGACAACTGATATACAGGCAAATTTAAATGTGATAAAAAGTTTTGTTATTTCTCTAAAACTAAATCACAATAAAATAAAAAAATACAAATAAAAAAATTGAACAACCTGCCTGTATTTAAAAACACACAAGTAGGCAAGCAACATGGGTGCATGACAAACCTGTCAAAAACTCAAATCCAAGAGCAGTTCACCTCCCCACATCTTCAAGAGCCCACCATGTACATTGAGCATGGATGCAAAATCCATCACACACAAGGAGCATGCACACACGTCCCCCAGCAAACATCACAGTGGCAACATGACACACACAGTGAGGCCCCAAACCAAATGACTGCAATTGAACCAATGAACTTGGAGAACATTGAAAAAGTAAAAGCGCACATGGACAAATAGACTGCAACAAGTATGTTACGAAGGACATGAACACTTGTATTGAAACTATTTACACATATACAATGGGAAGAGAAAAATGTCAAAGGATGGAAATAAATAAAAGTCAAAAATGAAACCTGATGCTAAGAAACTATATACAGTGGCAGCAAGCTATTCTGATGGGATGTAGGCCAAGACTACCACCAGAGCCGATTCAACCTTAACATCCACTTCCTGTAGACTGGGCTCCATACTTTCCTGGAGGGCTTGCAGGGTGTCCAACAATTCAACCTCCACCTCATGCTGCCTTGCATAATGCATCCTAGCCAACACCAGATTTGCCAGCTGGACCCTAACCACCTACCTCAGTTCTTGCACCTGTGCACTTCTTTGCATCCTGTGGGTGGCAAAGCCCTATTAAATGTGCCTCTTCACAGCCACCATCTGCTGCTACCTGGGAGTGAGTGCACTATGGCTGGACCCCCTCCGACCAGATGCCAGTTGTTAGAGGAGGAACAAGGCATCTGCACTGCCCTGAAGTGCCTGCTGTTCCTCCATTGCCTGTTCTTGCATGGAATCCTGGCCAGACTGAGTGACCACCTCTGCTGTTGATATAGGAAGTTCCACCTCCACCAGGGACAGCGTCACATCCAGACAGGGTAGTTGTGGTATTGATGCACAGGGGGCCATGGTGGGAGGTGGAATGGAAGCTGCAGTGGAGGAGTACTGGGCCACAGAAGAGGAAGTGGTGGAGTGAGTCATTGCAAGGGCCAGCCTACAGAAACCACCCGAGAGCAGTGCAATCGCCAACTGGGCCAGGAAGAGGGATATCTGCTCATGATGCTGTACAAGATCTGTGCGAGAAACCTGTACAGCATCATGAATAGTTGCCATCCGCCAAGCAATACCTGCCAGCAGGGGCTGCACTACAACTCGCAATGGCCTCATCGGCAGCAAGGGGAGGCATCACAGAAGGTGGTCACTGCTGTAGCAGATGGCCCAGGGACAGGAGGTGGTGCAGAGCCCTCCACGTTGGATTGCACATCGTCATGTCTCTGGGCCCAGGGTGCAGTCTGAGTACAGTCTGTGACGCCCCTATTTTGGCCCTGTGGGCTGGCCTGCAAAAGCCTCCTTCACCACCTCCACCCCATCACCTCAGAAGCCCCCAGAGAGACCTCTGCCATAGTTGGCCCCTGTGTGTCAGCACCATGCCCCACCGCTGCTGAGGAGTCTCCCCCGACAATCACCTCCTGGGACTTACCCTCAGCAACCCCACTCAATGGAATTGCCACTCCCTCAGCCACATTGCTCTCTGAAGAGGAGGTGTCAATTGGGCGTTCCTGGAGTATGCATCTATTTCCGGAATCCCTGTCCCTACTCCTCTGCTTCACAGCACTGCTTCTGCCCTCTTTGTCAGCTGCAGCAGCTGTGGAAAGTTCAGGGGATCACAAATTGGTGTTGTGGTGGGCGGTGATGCTGTCACTGTGTGGGGTGTTTTTCAGTGCATTGGTCTGAGGTGAGCAGGGCCAGATGCATTGGGTGAGGGGGTAGTCTGGTGTGTCATTGGTTGCAGTTGTTGCATGGCACTCAGGGGACCCAGGGTACAGTGTCATTGAGTGCAGGGATATGTCATGCGCTCTGACATTATTCTTTCCATTCTTCTCAGGCTTTCTGTTGGGGGACATATTTGCTGGTATGCAAAGACACAGGACTGTGGAATCCTGCAAGCTACACCTTGGCAGTGTCGGATGTTTTGAACACCTTCAGAGAAGTGGATAGCTGAATGACTGGGGACAGCTCAAGGAAAAGGGCTCAGTGGAGATGGGCATCTTTGATATGATATGATAGTTTATTTGTATAGCACCCATACACAATGTGTTTGAAAGCACTTCACGGCAGGGGAGGGAACCAGGGAAAAATACAGAGACATTCTTGAATGGCCATGAACAACAAGAATGAGAAATCAACTATCATACTTAGCTTGGCAACATTTCAGGTAGTGCAAGTGCTAAAGACAGATAAGGAAGGAAGGGGGAGAGAGGGGGAAAGGAAACAGACAGGCAACTACCATACTAGGCCTGACGACATTTCTGATAGAGCCGCAGAATACAAGGGGGAGCAGAGGGGGAAAGAAGGGGGAGAAGAACAAAACAAGCAACTATTGTGCTAGGCCTGACGACATTTAAGATAGTGCTGGAGGGGGAGCGTGGTGGAACAATAAGGGAAGAGAGAGGAGACAGACAGTTCTTGCTATCCTACCAGGTCCAGGACAATTCAGATATCATAAGTGCAGATAACAAAGAGGGGGAGGGGGGAGCAAGCATTGAAGGGGGAGAGCAAAGGGGAGAGAGAATACAGTTGCAGAGGACAGTAAATCACAATGTTACAGAGAGCCAAAGTAAGCAAGGATTCAGGAGGGCAAAAAAGAAACACAACATGAACCTCGACCAACCATGCGTACTGGTGGAGAAGGTGAAGCACAAGAGTCAAGTGTCTAGTGACCGGAAGTCAAGAGGACAGGTTGCAATGCATACCAGTAGGAAGGTGAGGCACAAGGACAAAGTGTCTAGACAAATGCATGCATTCGCAAAACGTTTGGTGAAGGTGAACCAATAGTTGAGAACCTGCAATAGTAGTGATGAGGAGAAGTGGTAGTGGGGGAGGAAGAAGAGTGCAGGAGGAGGGGGGTTTGGGGAAGGGACATCATGAAAAGCAAGGAGGGGTTGGGGTGGGGTGACAATAGGAAGACAGAAGATAAGGAAAGTGAGGGGGCAAGTAGACATCAGGGGAGACAAGGAGAACACAGGGGGCAGACTAACAACAAAAGACAAGGCAGGGGGCGGGGGGCATACTAAAAGCAAGGGAGACAAGGCAGGGGATGGAGGGCAGACTGACAGCACGGACGACCGGGGAGGGGTGGGGGTTCAGACTAACAGCATGGGAGACAAGGCAGGGTCTGTCAGCATGGGGGGGGCAGACTAAGAGCATGGGAGACAAGGCAGGGGTTGGGGGGCAGACTAACAGCACGGATGACCAGGGAGAGAGTGGGGGGGCACACTAACATCACAGATGACCATGGAGTGGGGGGAAGACTAACATCACAGATGACCATGGAGTGGGTGGGAGGCCAGACTAACAACATGGGAGACAAGGCAGGGGGTTGGGGCAGACTAACAGCATGGATGACCAGGGAGGGGATGGTGGGGTAGACTAACATCACAGATGACCATGGAGTGGGTAGGGGCAGACTAACAGCACGGGAGACAAGGCAGGGGGAGGGAGGCAGATTAACAGCATGGGAGACTAGGCAGGCGGTGGGAGGGCAGACTAACAGCATGGACAACCACGGAGGGGGTGGGGGGCAGACTAACATCCCGCAAGACCATTCAGTGGGTGGGCAGACTAACAGCATGGACGACCAGGGAGTGAGTGGGGGGTGCAGACTAACAGTGTGGGAGACAAGGCAGGGGGTGGGGGCAGACTAACATTACAGACGACTATGCAGTCGGTGGGGGGGCAGACTAACAGCATGGGAGATAAGGCAGGGGGTGGGGGCAGACTAACAGCATGGATGACTAGGGAGGGGGTGTTGGGGTCAGACTAACAACACGGGAGACAAGGCAGGGGGTGGAGTGGTGCACTAACAGAATGGACAACCATGGAGGGGGTGGGGGCAGACTAACAGCATGGGAGACAAGGCAGGGGGATTGGGGCAGACTAACAGCATGGGAGACAAGGCAGGGGTTGGGGGAGCAGACTAACAGCACGGGAGACAAGGCAGGGGCTGGGGGCAGACTAAAAACCCAGACAAGCAGGGAGGGGGTGGGGGCAGACTAACATCACGGATGACCATGGAGTGGGTGGGGGGCAGACTAACAGCATGGGAGACAAGCTAGGGGCTGGGGGCAGACTAACAGCATGGGAGACAAGGCAGGGGCTGGGGGGCAGACTAACAACATGGGAGACAATGCAGGGAGTGGGGGGCAAACTAACAGCAAGGACGACCAGGGAAGGGTTGGGGGGGCAAACTAACATCACAAATTACCATAAAGCGGGGGGCAGAATAACATCACAGACGACCACGGAGTGCGTGGGGGCCCAGACTAACAACATGGGAGACAAGGCAAGGGGTGGGGGAAGACTAACAGCACAAGAGACAAGGCAGGGTGTGGGGGGCAGACTAACAGCATGGATGACCAGGGAGGGGGTGGTGGGGTAGACTAACATCATAGATGACCATGGAGTGGGTGGGGGCAGACTAACAGCATGGGAGACTAGGCAGGGGGTGGGAAGGCAGACTAAAAGCATGGATAACGAGGGAGTGGGTGGGGGACAGACTAACATCATGGAAGACCATGGAGTGGGTGAGGGGGCAGACTAACAGCACGGACAACCATGGAGTGAGTGGGGGGTGCAGACTACCAGTGAGGGAGACAAGGCAGGGGATGGGAGGGGCAGACTAACAGCATGGATGACCAGGGAGGGGGTGGGTGAAAGACTAAAAGAACGGGAGACAAGGCAGGGGGTGTGGGGCAGACTAACATTACAAATGACTATGGAGTGGGTGGGGGGAGACTAACAGCATGGATGACCAGGGAGAGGGTGGTGGGTTCAGACTAACAGCATGGGAGACAAGGCAGGGGGTGGAGTGGTGCACTAACAGCACAGGAGACAAGGCAGGGGGTGGGGGCACACTAACAACACGGACGACCAGGGAGGGGGTGGGAGCAGACTAACATCACGGACGGCCATGGAGTGGGTGCAGGGGCTGACTAACAGCACAGGAGACAAGGCAGGGGCTGGGGGCCAGGCTAACAGCATGGGAGACAAGGCAGGACATGGGGGGCAGACTAACAGCACGGACGACAAGGGAGGGGGTGGGAGCAAACTAACATCACAGATGACCATGGAGTGGGGGGCAGACTAACATCACAGACAACCATGGAGTGGGTGGTGGGGCAGACTAACAGCATGGGAGACAAGGCAGGGGGTGGGGGCAGACTAACAGCACGGGAGTCAAGGCAGGGGGTGGGAGCAGACTAACAGCACGGATGACCAGTAAGGGGGTGGGGGCAAATTAACCTCACAGACGACCATGGAGTGGGTAGAGGGCAGTCTTACAGCACGGGTGACAAGGCATGGGGAGTGGGGCAGACTAACAGCACGGAAGAAAAGGCAGGGGGTGGAAGGGCAGACTAACAGCATGGACAACCAGGGAGGGGGTGGGGGGCAGACTAACATCACGGAAGACCCTGGAGTGGGTGGGGGGGGCAGAGTAACAGCACAGATGACTATGGAGTGGGTGGGGGCAGACTAACAGTGTGGGAGAAAGGCAGGGGGTGGAGGGCAGACTAACAGCAGGGATGACCAGGAAGGGTGTGGGGGGAAGGCTAATAGAATGGGAGACAAGGCAGGGGGTTGGGGGCAGACTAACAGCACGGACGACCATGGAGTGGGTGGGGGGCAGACTAACATCACAGATGACCATGGAGTGGGTGGGGGGCAGACTAACAGCATGGGAGACAAGGCACGGGGTGGGGGGTCAGACTAACAGCACAGGAGACAAGACAGGGGGTGGAGTGGCACACTAACAGCACAGACGACCATGGAGTGGGTGGGGGGCAGACTAACATCACGGATGACCATGGAGTGGGTGGGGGGGCACACTAACAGCATGGGAGACAAGGCAGGGGGTTGGGGGCAGACTAACACCACAGGAGACAAGGCAGGGGGTGGCGGGCAGACTAATATCACAGGCGACCATGGAGTGGGTGGGTAGTGCAGACTAACAGCACGGGAGACAAGGCATGGGGTGGGGAGCAGCCTAACAGCATGGGAGACAAAGCAGGGTGTAGGGGGGGCAGACTAACAGCACAGATGCATATAGATTAATTTTATGATCTGTTTTGTTGGTAAGGAATGGATAAGTCACTCCACCTGTATATTGCGGTAAAACACACCTATGGTGCCAGAGCAGTCCTCACAAGTGTTTGTTCCTGCCTACATTTGTGCATTTCTACTTGGGTTCTCTTTTGTGTCTGGGTGCACAATTGTTGGTGATGAGCATGTGAAAGTGATTGCATGTTTCATTGATTGTGTTGTGTACTTTTGTGTGAGCAACTACAATACGGTTGTTTCCACTTGCTCTGACTGTGTCAGTGGTTTGTGCAGTTGATTGTATGGCTATGGACACACACACAGTTTGCCTCTCCCAGGCACACATTCTCACAGTGTTGTTATGTGCAAAGTAGATTAGCACTGTTTCATCATTGAAAGGCACCAGGATGTGGCTCAACTGTGTATGCTCCACAGGGGCTGCTATGCATGTGAAATATGTTTGCACACGCTGATTACATGCATACTGCACCTGTGCCCTTTGGCTTGCCAAGGAGATGGGTAGTGCCTGTGACTGTGGATGATGTCTTTCCTGCAGCTCTACTGGTATGCCACACTGTGTGGCTACATTGTGCAGGACACAAGATGCCATGATGATTTTGCATAACTGCTGATGGGGCATATAGCAATACACCGCCTGAGTGATCAATACAGCGGAAGTGTGACTTTAGCACACCAAATGTGCACTCCACTATGCCCCTAAGGGCTATGTGTGCTTCATTATACCTTACCTCAGGTGGGGTGGAAGGATTCCTGAATGGCATGAGCAGGAATGGTGAGAGTGGGTAGGCACTGTCCCATGCAAATCTGAAAATGATTATCATGTGACTGCGTGCATTTGTGTGATAGTTCATACTCACTGATGAGGCAGGTTTGGCCAAAGATTCCCGATGCCAGGGCACTATATGGCAAGGGTTTGTGCCTTACCTAAATCAAATGCCAGCAACTGGCAAGAAAAGCAGGTGTTTACATCAATTGTAAGGGGCATGCATCATTGGCAGAGCTTAGATATATTATGTAATGGGAGGGAGCTTCCAGACAAGATGTGGGGCAACTACATTGGTAACTTGTTTGTCCATAGTGTGCTTGCTACCGGAATGTGTGCCACATGCAGGTTTCCTTGGCTGTACATGTAAAATGTGAGTGTACACACCCCAAGTTGGGTGTCCTGGAAATGTGCCTGGAACACGTTGTACCTCATTCATTGAAAATACCTACTTCAGAATGGGCGGGGACATCTTTCCCCAGACACACCTCCAAGTGTATGCCAAATGGGTGTTTCTGGCCAGGTGGGGATGATGCACCCGGTTTAAGAAAACACAAAGTGGAACTCAGCCTCTCTTTCTACCTGACATAAGTCCTCTTTTAAGTAAATATTCACATTTGTATATTGTTAACGTGTTTGTCCAGTTCATGAATCATGGCTGATTGCTACTTGAGTCGGCTGTACATTGGATTATTTGTGAATCACGATTTGGCTGCCACATGTGAGTGTTCACATCCACAAATTGTGTTGTCCTGAAAATTGTGCCGTTACAAGGTAATTTTACCAAAACATAGTTCTTCAGAAGGAGTTTAGGTCACATCTTATACAACAATTGAAGCTTGATATCAGAATGATGAAAAGATTCACGGGAACAACTTGAAGACATATTCAGGTTTGTATACATTGGTAACACTGCAGGTAACCCTTGAGCCTCTGTAAGCCAAATAATTACATCTAGCATAGCTTCCACAACACCTACAATCTCTATATTGTGCAGCCATATGTAGTAGCAGTACTTTATAGCACTGTTTTTTCTTGATGCAAAGTGAGACAGCAGATTGCAGCCAACTGATCCCCCAACTGCTTTGTCTTCACAGATGTGTCCACAGCCACAGTGGGAACAAACATGGTTTGTGCAGTTGTCCCGATGTCCTCTAGGAGAGATGATCTTCTAAAGGGTTACCAGTTAGCGGACAATGTTATAAAAGCCAAAGACATGCAGGAGTCCCAGTCGCCATTGTCAGTTTAATGGCAGGTTTGCTTCTAATAAGGAAAAAAAGGCACCAAACTGGTCCTTTACTTTACTACATTTATAAAGTGCACCAAATGACCCTGAGGCTTATGGGCTCTTGGTTTATTTCAGTGGGGTCCACCCATACACTAACCAACACACACACACACACACAAACACACACACACACACACACACACACACACACACACACACACATACAGACACACACACACACACACACACACCCTCCCCCCCACGACCACTTTCAGAGCTTCACCCTTCAAAATCAAAACATATATTGTAAAGGTGCATTTTCTACATTGATTGACTGATTTTCCTACATTCATTATTCATCCTCAGGTGACAAACAGTTAACAGTGCAGACACTTGGTTAAAATAGAAGTTACATTGATATATGACCATTGAACAAATAAAGTGCATAAAAAAACAGAACTTTGCATTCGGCTCAAAATCGAATGGTGCGTTCAAACCAACTTTTATGACCCATCGAATTGCCACATTCAAGCCTTCCTTTAATGTTCCATTGGGTTTTGTTCAGATATGGAAACAGGCCATCAATCCTTACATTTGGAGGCAGGCAGAAGCTATGACCATATATGGCAACATCTGTATGAAAGCCATTTTCGTAGGTTACAATGACGGTTTGTGGGTCTCTGCAAATGATTTTGTCCAGAAGTTCCAGAAAGAGACAGGCCACCCAACATGCAATGATGTTTGAACCAGGAAGGAAGGGCCGGTGGAACCATGCTGGTCCTGATGAACCTATCAGCTGAGTTAATCAGTCGGGCAAAAAATGGACACAATTGTAAGTACAGCTTAGTATGTTTGGCCACACCGAAATTATCTGCCATATCAGAAAAAAAAAATAATGTTTTTCATAGGTGGTTTCGCAGAATAACAAAGTGGTAGTAATATGTGTAAATGAACAAGGGAACCTAAAATTCGAGGATCAGTGAGAGTGAGAGTTAGAGAGAAAATTAGAAAGGGAGAGAGAGAAAGAGAGAGAGAGAGAGAGATATTAAAAGACTACAACATGTGGGGGTAGTAGGGACATTTCTACTGGCATACATTGATGCAGGGCTGAATGCAGTAGCTTTCAGGCCTATGCTATTGTCTACCATAATGCAATTGTGCGGTCCTGAATACAGTATGTCATTACTGACTGCAAAGAAGGTCCAATGGCAGGTGGTGCCAAACTCCTATTGTGACAACGGCCATCAATCCATGAACACCATGCGTGTGGAGAGTGGAGAGAGTGTCGACATGGCCAAAACACAGTCTGAAATGCATCATC
Source organism: Ambystoma mexicanum (assembly GCF_040938575.1). Taxonomy (NCBI): domain Eukaryota; kingdom Metazoa; phylum Chordata; class Amphibia; order Caudata; family Ambystomatidae; genus Ambystoma; species Ambystoma mexicanum. The sequence continues at coordinate 1,520,955,339 of NC_090937.1, read as the reverse complement.
CAGAAGTATCATCAGCCCCTCGTTCTGCTTCATGACACTAGTTCTGGCTAATAGACAGAGAGCCGAAGTGAGTGGCTCGAGTCTCATTTTTGGAAGTTATTTAACAAGAAAAAGATGTTGATGTCAAACATATTGTGTTTCTTTTCCTGTATGTTGAAAACCTTTCACCAGGCTTCTGAACAGGACTAAGTCCCCTATAATCAGGAATAATTAGAACTATACCAAATAAGTAAACACTTTAAATCAAGACAATTTCACTGTAGGTTGTTGTGTTTTGTAAATATCACCCAAAACTTACATTTTCTATCAGTATAATAGACAAAGGTGTATGCACCTCGCCCTCATACAGAAAGCAAATGGCTCTGTTTGATGATTTTACCTTAATTAAAAACGTTATTGTTCTTTTCTTTATCATTTATTTCCTTTCGGTCCCTAGGGAATCGGGACAGAATGTTCTGTGAAGTGTGCAAGTAATTAGGAAAGGTGCCGTGAATACGTAATTATCAACATGGCAATGGCCCTGGATTTCCCAGGGTAATTCAGTGCGAAGCGTTTTAGTCACGAGTTTAAAAATTGCATTGATTTAGATTGGGAGTAATTTCTTGCAAAGAGCTTTTTTTTCCAAGATGTTTTCTAAATCTGGCAGGTTCGACAAACTACTCCATACATTACAACAGGTGGTCAATAGTATAACCCTCCGATTACCATAGCAATGGGCTTGAATCAGAATACTTGTATACTTTTACTTCAAATGTGTCCGGATAACATTTATTTCCAATGGACAAACTCTTGGCAATTACTCTGAATCTTACAAATTCGGTCTGAAATGTTATTAGTATTTGTAATGATGTTCTGATTAAAATATGGTCTAGTTCGCTCTGTGTGAGTTTCAAGTATTACATTATGACAGATTTAGATATTTACACAGGCCATGCCTTTGCATTTTTCAGTTGATAGTGTAGTTTCATTATGTAATCGTTTACATTCTAAAGGGATGTAATAGGGGACTTGTGTGGAATGATTTCAAATCATATTTACAATTTTCGTGTCCCATACATTGTTTTGCTCTGTTAAATATGTATATATCCAAGTATTTTTTTACAGTGATTTCTTGATGCTCGTTACATGGTTGAATGGGACAACATTGATTCAGCCAGGATGTCTTAACAGGGACAGCCTGCACCCTAGACAAACTTCAGGTGCTCCAGAATAACTCATTAAGAGCAGCTCTTAGCCTCCCGAGATCCTGCCACATCACCACACACAGACAAAACGCCAACTGGTTGCCCATCCGCGACAGAATTACCCTTCGCACCCTGGCCATCACGCACAAATGCCTCACCAATTCCGCACCAAAATATCTCGCAGATAAACTCTGCCCCCACCAACCCACCCGCATCACTAGATCCTCCAACTCCTGAAATATAATGATCCCAAGATATAACCTCAAATCAGCAGGCGGCGCCAGCTTCCCAGTTCAAGCAGCCAAATGCTGGAACGCCACCCCCATCACCCTCAAACAGGAACCCTCCTTCCTCACCTTCAAAGCCAGCATAAAAATGTGGCTAAACAACAACCCTTCTCAGTAAGGGACCAGCCACCTCAGTTACAAATCCCAATGTAACCAGCGTACACTGTTGCCTTACTATCTGTGTATCTTGTAAATCGACCCAACTGTAAAAAGGGTCACTGTAACTCGCTATCGACCCAACTGTAACCAGGGTCACTCCTTCTGTTATTTACTGGTATAACCTGCATACCTATTGCAACCTGTAACCTACATTCTCAAGCACCAAGTTACCCCCGGGTTCAGCGCGCAATACAAATAATAAACAAATACAAATACAAATATGTGGGCTTGTAGCAGGGGTGCCTGTGAAGTATGGGAGGGGCTTTTATTGTAGAATTTTCCATTGCTCTGGTAGCCCTTAATCAAGTTTGAGTTTTTATAGGCCATTGCATGGATTCATCTAAAAAGTTACAAGGCACAATTCAACCAGAGGCCTCATGACACTTTCACATGCTTAATAAAACTTGTAACCTGCTTGTCAGGTGCATGTGATACTCCAATATGCCATTCTCTAGTCATTTTTGACTGAAGTCAAAGGGAAGACCACGCTTTCAGATGTGCAACACCCTGAGCCTTGTGAAGTATCCAGTATGGAGGATGTGGGGACACTGGGCCTACTATGGAAAATGCCCTGTTTATCATGGGCATATGGAACTCCTGATATGTTATGTTATGCTATGTTATGTTATCCATGTTGTAAAAAGTCCAGCACAACATTCACCCATGGGAATCTTGGTGCTACAAAGTGTTCCGGACAACAGACACATCCAGCCAGGAACACTTTTTAAAACAAATAAGCGTTTTCCAGGAGCTGCAAAACCGCAAATGGTTTGCAATGGAGCGCAATAACAGTGCAAGGGTATTACAGAGCTTTGCAGCAGCCACTGAAAAAGCCAGTTCACGGCTGAACTTATTGAGATCTAGGGACTGAAACAAGAAATCTGTCCCTAGAAAGTAGATGTCGACAGGGGGCATAGGGGTGACATTTGAGATGCAGATATTCAGCTGCACCACCATCAAACGCCCTCAAGACTGACAATGATCCCGGGAGGATAGCTTAGTAGCAACATGCGCGCCTTGGAAGCAAGACGACACGAAGCAACACAGGTTCGATCCCGGTCCGTGCTTAGAAACCTCTGGGTGTTTAAGCGCGTTATAAATAAGCAACTAAGACAACAACAAAAAAACGAACAATTCCTGTAACAGCGCCTCGATGCCCACGGGCTGAGTGAGCGCTTTAAAAAAAAAAGTTAAATAACTATACTCACTTGGCCACAGGGAGCCACAAAACAGGGGAAATATGATTCCTAAATGGAGCACCAGTGGCCAGCCTGGCTGCAGAATTCTGAGGAATCAGCAGCCGCTTCATCAACAAAGCGGGTTGTGCCAGAAACACAGAATTACAGTAATCGATTTGGTTTAACACGAAATCCGCAAACACAGGTGCACAAAGACACTGAGGAAGAAAGCAAAGAATCTAAGAATCTTAAACTGAAAATGAACTGAATGGCAAACTGTACCAATCTGTGTCGCCATGGAGAGTGACGCATATAATTTGACATCCAGATTTGTAACCGTGGGGACAGAAACAGGAAGGGGACTAACAGTGGACGACCAAAATGAAGCAGTCCATAGGAAGGAAGATGATAAAGCATCCACCACCATCATCTCAGACTTTTCACCATTAAGTTTGAGTCAGCCGTCGCTCATCCAACCTCCTCCCCCCACAGAACCTAAACAGTCATTTAACTGAGACGCCTTGGCAGGATAAACCATATTAAGTCGTACTATAATCTGTGTATCATCTGCATATGAATAACAGTGGCGGCCGAGGGAATGAATGAGCACAACTATAGGCTGTATGTAAATGTTAAATAAGGTAGGGGGCAGGGCAGTCTTGCGGAACACCACGTCAAAGAAGAAGGCGCAGAACAAAAAGGGGGAAGTCACAAAGACTGCACACAATCCCAGCACTGGAAAGATGACTGAGGAGGGTGGAGTGATAGATATGTGATCAAACACGGGAGACGGACATAACCAGCCATCTCATGCCCTCCTCCGACAGCACATCTAGGGTCAGGAGGATACTGCTGTAGTTAAAGAGCATTGAGCTGTCCTGCACTTCTTTGTAAATGGCCACAAAATCCTATGCACATATTTACAGAGTCCAGTTACTGTTGAAACCGTAAACAGAGACCTTCCACTAGCCACATCTATCCTTTAAATCTCATACCCCAACTGGCATATACTCAGAGCATTTAAAAAAAAAAACATACCCCGAGTTCTCAATCACTCCCATACACAAACATTCAGCCTAAACTCATGGATAGTCAGCAGAACAAATGGCACCTGAGGTATACAGGAAGATTTTCCAAGCTTTTGGCGCTGAGATGCAGAAGGCTCCCCTTTCAACCTTTCTAGTTCTGCATCTAGGAAGCATAAGGAGTTTGTGGGTATTTGATCTAAGAGATCTGCTTTGGACTTGTTCCATTATCAGATGTAGCAGATAACTAGACATGATGCCCTGTGTGCACTTAAAAATAATTACTAACAGATGGTAGCACACATGGGCCTCCAACAGGAGCCAATGTTGTCCTCTTCTAGCTTCAGACACATGGTCACGACGAGAGAGCCCCATCACAACCCTCACAGCCCCATTTTGAATGACCTATAATCTGTTCCACTCTGTTTTACTAAGGCCAGCCAGAATGCTGCAGAAGTAATCTATTTTTGCTTCGACAATAGCCGTGTCAATTGTCTCGGCAGAAGAAGTGTGCTTTGGTTACAAGTCTGTGAACATATTATCTTCAAAACACAAGCCATTACACACAAATTTCTCACAAACTTCGCCCCAAGATACCTCCCGACTAAGTTCACAAAAGCTAACACAGCGAGACCAACCCGATCCATGAACACTCGCCGACCGATCACCCCCAGATTCAGGCTAAAAAGAGACGAGGGGGGGTGTTGAGCTTCCAAGTATTAGCTATTAGGAATTGGAATGCCCTTCCACCGGCACTGACTCATACTAGGTCTTGAGAAAACACTTTAAAACTTTGCTATTTGACAAGAATCTGCCCCTGTTGAAACTCCATTCTCATTTACACCGTTACCTGCTTGAACTTTCCAAATGTATTACTTAGCTTAGTGAAACAACTACTTATGTACTACCTACTATATTCTTATGCTTTTGTACCCTGTGCAAACAGCACCTTGATGCCTATGGGTTTAGCGTATGGTAGAAATGATAAAAACATACATATTTTATTAGTCTGTGAAAATTAATGCAGATTATAGTGGATATTAGTAGGTATGAACTGATTCCCATAATGTAAGATGATGAATCAGGTGATGTTAAGAGGGAGAACAACTATGCATACTTACTTTTTAAAACATTACATCTCCAAATGTTTCCTTGGTATATATTTAGAGCACATATATCTCTAGAATCACAGTATAAGAGCATTCGAATTTGACAGCAACATTTAACAATGAGATGGAATGGGGAGGCACCATTTTCACTTAAAAGAGACAAGAGATTATCAAAACATAAGACATACTAAGTCAAAGAAATCTAATCATTACCCATAACATTTGGTGTCAGTAAACATATTGTAAATATGGCTGGATAACACATGTTAGTTAACTATGTTAGGCAAACATTGTCCAATTGTGTTATGATTCCCCCATCTGGACCGGAATACTACAAATTACAGAATGCAATTCAGCAAAAGGCAGAAAAAATGGTCTCTGAGTGCAATACTTTCAAGGACTGACAGTGGCACGGTTTAAAAGAAAAGAAATGTAGATGCTGTGTGTTTTATTAGTGTGTTATGAGATATTCAAAACAAAGAAAACACACATTACCGGACTATAGACTGTCTCCCATCCATGCAGGAACTAGGGCCAACCATGCTTAGCTACAAAATGAGGAAATGGCCGGAAACCCTCAGGCCATGTTGCTCTAAGTGGTTCTCTAACTTATGCTTTCTTATTAAGCAACATGGCCTGAGGAGGTTGGCGTGTTCCTTGCTTAGAGGCTATGCATGGGTGGTCCTGGTTAGTGCATGGATGGGAGACCTGAGTCAACAGTGATTTTTCACACCCAATGTCACTGTCATTCTAAACATATCTATTTTATTATGACATATAAAGGATTGCAGTCTATAAGAACTCACAATGTTTTTAGTTAATGCGCTGTGCAATTAAATTATTTGCCTAGGATCACACACTTTGGTTAAGCAGAGTACTACATGCCCCTTTTTTTATGGCTGGTATCTTGGTGAATTTTATGATACATCTTACAACCCCAACTAAATGCATTTAAGCAGCACAGAAAGGGAAAAACATGTTCCCAAAGCTGCTTGAATAAATACGCCCAGTTACTTTTGCCCGCATAACCAAAATCCAAATCTGGCACCCATGAATATACACTCAGTAAGTGAACATATATCTTGAAATGAAATTTACAAATGCAGATCAATTGAATTTCCTTTTGGAAGAAATGGATCAAAATAAAATAGCATTGGTCGTTAAAAAAAAAGTATTGTACACCAGAAAAATAACCTGAGAGAGGAAATATTCCAATAAATATGCTAGCAAAGTTTTATAGGTGCACACCTTTTAAACCCAGCAATCTGTCATGTAATGTTCCCAGAAAAACAAAATCCCAATATGAAAAATGTGCTGGTGGTCTTGTGGGTAAGCGTCTGCACTGGGAATAAGACATACTGAGTAAAAACCTGGTAGCCAAATACTTGAGCAAGCTTTCCAACCTAAATAAAAAAAATAAGGCATTGCATCCGCCATCTGAAAAAAATGTACACTGTCAACCCACATGTGTCCTTTACTTGTGCCCTTAAAATCAGCCAAAATCAGGGGCAAATAACTGCACCAGTGTTCAGGATTGCAAACCTTCTTGTCACATCATGGGCACATACTCATGACTTACTTGCCCTCTCATGTCCCCTCCTCGGCCACATGTCTGACTTTCAATAATAGGCTTTATAAATATAACTTGAAAAGTACACATAACATATTGTCACTATAAATCGTTATCAAACTATGTTAGGAAAAACGTGTACAATTGTGGCATTATTCCCCCCATCTTGACTAGGAAAATACAAATTCCAGAATACAATTCAGCAAAAGGCAAAATAATGGTTTCTAAGTGCAATACTTTCAAGGACTGACATTAGCACATTTAAAAATGAAATGTGGATGCTGTGTGTTTTCTTAATGGGTTATGAGATATTTAAAACTAAGAAAACACATGGCATCCATGAATTGTGGACAGTCGCCCATGCATGCAGTAACTGGAACCAACCTCTTGCTTCAAAGCAAGGAAGGTGCCTGCCCCCTCAGGACACCCGGCTCTAACATGTCTTTTAACATGTGATTGCCTGCGGAGATTGTAACCAGATTATGGACCCCTTCCTTAATAGGAAATCTAGTGTGTGGTACATTAATGTCACCTCTCACACAAAATGTACCAATGTTGTCTCAGAATTAGGCCTTAGTGACACATGGTGTATTACTCTCCCTGCTGACTCCGAATTCACCTTCCATGGATAATCTCCTTCTTACTGCCAGACAGAATCTATAACAATCTCGGATAATGCCCCAGTCTACATCCAACTTGCATCCCCACTGAACTCTCGTAATTCCAATAGATACTAATCAATACTAATCTCTTGAACAATTAATATTTTGCACATTTTATTGCACAGCAGCATAACAACGTTTTCACTGCAAACAAACATCAGGATACGTCCCTCACCAATATTTGGGATTGCTATAAAGTGGTTCTCCAAGGTCATATCATATCCTTTGTTTCTAACAAAAAGAAAAAACTAGAACAAGATTCAGACTCCATACTCAGACAGCTTAAACCCCTGGAAATCCAATTTGCCCATACTAACTGTACCTCTATTCTTAAAGACATTCTGAAGCTAAGATTCCAATATAATAAAATCATTATGCAATATTTGTGTGCCAATCTGCTGAAATATAAGGCTATGATCTAACAATTCTCGAATAAAATGAGTAAATCTTGGCTATCAGACCTTAAACTTAAGAAAGAGAAAACTAAGATTGTAGTTATTAAATATCATTTAGATAACAGGAAATCCTCAGATAAGGAGATTATGCTAGCTTTCACAAAATTTTACTCTAATCTGTAAAACTCTGAGGCCTCCCAAATAATACTCTCGTCAATGATTTTCCACACAATAACCCCCGCAACTCTTATCCCCAAGCAGACCTGCAATCGCTTATTGTTCCAATAACCCCTTTCTAAAATATATAGCTATTAAGAATCTTAAAAAATGTAAATCCCTGGGGCTGGATGGCTTTCCTATTGACTTTTGTTCCCACTTTTTCCAATCTATTAGTTCCTAACTTAATGAACTCTACTCCCATTTCATCTATGGTACAGGGCTCTTTTTTAGAGGCCCTGCTCATTATATTCCCTAAACCCAATAAAGATCCTGAACTTCCCCAAAACTATTGCCCTGCTTCTCTTATTAATACCAATTGTAAGATCTTTGCCAAGATCTTAGCCAACAGACTTCTCCTCTTCTTATCCAATCTACTCAAGCAAGACCAGGTTGGACATGTGAAAGGCAGGGTGTCTTCCTCCAATTTAGACTTTTGCTAGATATCATAGATTTAATACATAATTCGAACTATCCCAATGCTGCTGTTGCTCTTGATGCAGAAAAAGCATTGGACAGAGTTGAATGGGATTATATGTTTGAAGCTCTTAAGTGGCATGGTTTTGGGACCCCTTTTCTTTCAATGATTAATGTCCTCTATTCTAAACCTAAAACTGCAATCTTTGTGAATGGAAATATTTCTTCTTTCTTCCCCTTATCTAAAGGGACACGTCCTCTCTGCCTGATTATGTTATCTTAGCACTAGAATCCTTTTTAGAAGCAATACAACAAAATGATAACATTCTAGGAATTCAATGTGGACAACTACATATTAAAACTGCAGCATATGCTGATAACATACTTTTATTTTATTTTAAACCGAGGTCAAAGTGCCTAACATATACTAGATATTATTTCAAGGTCTTCCAAAGAATTGGGCTACAAAATAAATACAGACAAATCTGAGGTTCTCCCCTTCAATGTACATTGCACATCACAAAATACTCTGACTTTAAGCATGAAATGGTGTCCCAAAGGGTTCCAATATTTAGGTATTCACATTTCAGCATCCAGTAATAATATTTGCAAACAAAACTCTGAAATCCTGTTAGCTAGAGTTATGGAACTAGTATCCTGGGGATCTCCTTTCTACCTTTCCTGTGGTACCATCTGGAATCTATTAAAATGATGATTTCCCCATTATTCTATATCATCTTTACATGTTACCAATCCTCCTTTCTTCTTCCTTTTTTAAATCCATTGATACTCGCCTAACCGCATTCATATGGGGAAAAAAAAAACCACAGAATTTCTCTAAGTAAATAAAAAAAATCCCATATTCAAGGTGGTGTTGGCTTCCCTGACTTCAAAGAATATCACATGGCTTTTGTTATCAAGCAAGCACAGCTCTAGTTTACTCATGAAGAGTCAACCTTTGCACCTAATTGGGTACTTTTGGAAAGAGGTATGGTTTTTCCCCGATTTCCCTTGCAGCTCTTTACCTTATTCTTATTAAAAGTAAGATCACAAGTACTGAATACTCCTCTATCCGCCAATCTGCAACTTTTCTCAGATTATAGATGTTCCCTTGTTCACCTCTTCTTTCATTTGGCTAAATTCCCTGATTAAAATTAAAGGTAAATCTATCTGTTGGAAACCATGGCTCTCCAGATGCATTACATTTTGTAATCTGTTTTACTTGCAGGGTATTCCTATTACCTTTAATGAATTTGCTACTAATTCCACATGCCTATCTCTTTCCTGAAACAATATCTAGATATTATCGCTGCTATTGTGGAGACTTATGAGACGTTAACACATAGCTCCAACATCCCAAACTCGCAGATCCTACTACAAATTATTAACTTTGATATTACTACATCTATGCTTTATAAAACCATACTGCTAGAATCTTCTACTCCAACAGTTAATCACCTTCATAGTGACTGGCAAAATGACTGTCTAATACCCGACATTCAACTATGCTGGCCCCCTCAAGGGAAATTCATCTCGAAGATCACTGCCTCTGCCAGTCTAATCCAAACCCTCGTCATAGAGCTTTTATTACCCCTGTCTCTCTTTTCAAATGTGGCTTAACACCAAATGATAATTTTCATAGTTGCTTACATTCCCTGGGCTCTTTCAAACATATGTTTGTAGGGTGTCATGCTATTTGTTTGATCTGTGTTTAATGGTTGCAAGCCAAACTATCACTGCTAACTGGAAAAATGTAAGTCATATTCATTATAATCTATGGTGGAATTCTATTTGTAACAGCCACAGATTAGAAAGTTGCAATGCCTCCTCTCCTGACCTACTTTGTAAACATCAGTTGATATGGCAGCCATCCAAAGCTAACCCTCATTAATACCCTATGAGCATTACTTTTGTATGAGTGTTTCTGCACTTCCCCTACTCCCCTCTCTTGTGTATGTTCTGCCCATCTGTCTTGTCCTGTTGTATCTGTTCCATTGTTCTCCCCCCATCTTATTTAAAATCTCTTATCTTTTTCATATAATAGTATATGTGTACACTTGGCCTATATGTGCATCGAATATCTATTGTTGTTTATGCTTTTTCCTTGCATATTTCATACATCATACATGTATATGGTGTGTATTTTATGCCATGTATACCCAATTCATCTAATAACATTTTTTAAACGTAATAGTTGCCCACTGCATTGCCGCTCTCTGCTCCAACTTTCAGTGTTATGCGGATGACACCCAGCTCATTTGCAGGCTACCCTCTACCTCCTCATCGCCTTCCCTCATCTTTGACTGTCTGTCTGCTATTCAGGAGTGGTGTGTCACCCATGACCTCTGCGTTAATGCCAGCAATACTGAGATTCTCCTCATCGGCACATCCGCTCCCTCCTTTCCTGCTGCTCTGTGGCCGGCCTCTCTTGATCCTCTTCCTGCTCCCACCTGCAAAGCCAAAAGCCTCGGGGTCATCTTCAACTCCACACTCTCCTTCGCTCCTCACTTCTCTGACGTCTCCAAGAAGTCACACTACCAGCTGCACCTCCTCAGGTATTCTGCCTTTCCTCTCCTTCCCCAGAAGCTCACTGTCTCCAGAGCCCTGGTTCTCTCTAGGCTGGACTATTCCAACAGCCTTTGTTCTAAATCTGCCTGCCTCTACTCTCTGCCCTCTGCTCTCTGCAACTCATTCAGAACAGGACTGCAAGACTTGTCCATGGCCTCAAGCCCAGGGTTCGTATCTGTGCATTGGCTCCCAGTGGCTGCGAGGATTAAGTTCAAAACCCTCTGCATCATCTACAAGGCCTTCTGGGGTCTGGGGCCTCAATACCTCCAACTCGCTCTTCCTAAATATCTTCCTTCTCAAGCTCTTCGCTCATCTGCCTCCAACTCCCTCATGGCCAGTCGCTTCTCCAAGCAACGAGTTAGTGGTAGATCTCTCTCTTCGGCTGGCGCCTTCCTCTGGAACAGCCTCCCTGCCTCCCTTAAACTTGAGGAGAACCTTCTCCTGTTCCGGAAGCACCTCAAAACCTTTGTCTTTGCTTATGCCTTCTCTCCTCCTCTCCTCTGCTGACCTCCTGGCTGAAACCGGTACTGCACTAGCTATCTGGACACCCTTCTGATCCCGGGCTCAGGTCCTCTTCTGCCAGCATCACACACCTGCACTGCCCACCTGGCAAAGCCTGCACTTGGGGACTGTTCAGTATCCTTACAGTCCCCCCACCAGACCTCGATAGCTGATGTCTGCACTTACCCTTGCACTTGCCACTTGCTGGCCGATATTTATTTTATTTATTGTTATTATCTACTCCCATGTACTGCACTTTCCTCTGAATGACACCTGGCCTAGTAGGATTGCTGTCCCTTGTTCCCCCCCCTTGCCTCGTCGTGCATTGAAACACTTGTGTATAGGCACGTTATATATTCCATATCATCTCATATCATAAAGTGCGCCACATGTGCGCTGAATTCTATGAATTACCCCCAAGATGTTCAGCCACTATTGTGGTATCATCTGCTCATCAAATCCGTGATGAGGGGCCACTGGGGTGCGCGGGAAGTTCCTCACGTTATTTCAGCTGGGTACGTGTATTTCAGGGGTGCGCGGGAAGTTCCACACGCGATTCCATCAGGGTACGTGTACATCAGGGGTGTGCGGGAAGTTTCCCACGTGAATTCAGCGGGGTACGTGTATTTCAGGGGTGCGCGGGAAGTTTCACACGCGATTCCATCAGGGTACGTGTATTTCAGAGGTGCGCTGGAAGTTCCACACGCGAATGTCCTGGGTACGTGTATTTCGGGGTGCGCGGGAAGTTACACACGTGAATTCAGAAGGGTACGTGTGTTTCAGGGGTGCGCAGAAAGTTCTACACGCGATTCCATCATGGTACGTGTATATCAGGGGTGCGCTGGAAGTTCCACATGCAAATGTCCTGGGTACGTGTATTTCGGGGTGCGCGGAAAGTTACACACGTGAATTCAGCAGGGTACGTGTATTTCAGGGGTGCGCGGGAAGTTTCACACGCAATTTCAGCTGGGCACGTGTATTCCAGGGGTGCGCTGGAAGTTCCACACGCGAATGTCCTGGGTACGTCTATTTTGGGGTGCGCGGGAAGTTTCACACACGATATCAGCAGGGTACGTGTATTTCAGGGGTTCCGTGGAGTACTAAACGTGAATTGGCCGTGTGGGTCCTCCCAGGTGTTCGCTCCACAACCTCCACGCCCATGCAGGCAGCCCACACCACAGGGGACTACCCTGCACCCCACTCATGTCCCCCAGCACCCCCACCCCCCAGCACTGTGGGGCACCCTCCACCAGGCCCCCACACATGTCCCCCTGCACCCCTACCCCCCAGCACTGTGGAGCACCTGCCAGCAGGCCCCCATTCATGTCCAACTCATGTCCCCCTGCACCCCCACCCCCCAGCAGTGCAGGGCACCCTCCACCAGGCCCCCAACTCATGTCCCCCTGCACCCCCACCCCCCAGCACTGTGGGGCACCCTCCACCAGGCCCCCAACTCATGTCCCCCTGCACCCCCACCCCCCAGCACTGTAGGGCATCCTCCGCCAGGCCCCCACACATGAACCCCTGCACTCCCACCCCCAGTACTGTGGGGCACCTGCCAGCAGGCCCCCACTCATGTCCAACTCATGTCCCCCTGCACCCCCACCCCCACCAGTCAGGGGCACCCTCCACCAGGCCCCCACACATGTCCCCCTGCATCCCAACCCCCCAGCAGTGCAGGGCACCCTCCACCAGGCCCCCAACTCATGTCCCCCTGCACCCCCACCCCCCAGCACTGTGGGGCACCCTCCACCAGGCCCCCACACATGTCCCCCTGTACCCCCACCCCCCAGCAGTGCAGGGCACCCTCCACCAGGCCCCCGACTCATGTCCCGCTGCACCCCCACCCCCCAGCACTGTGGGGCACCCTCCACCAGGCCCCCACACATGTCCCCCTGCACCCCCACCCCCCAGCACTGTGGGGCACCCTCCACCAGGCCCCCACACATGTCCTTCTGCATCCCCACCCCCCAGCAGTGCAGGGCACCCTCCACCAGGCCCCCAACTCATGTCCCCCTGCACCCCCACCCCCCAGCACTGTGGGGCACCCTCCACCAGGCCCCCACACATGTCCCTCTGCACCCCCACCCCCCAGCAGTGCAGGGCACCCTCCACCAGGCCCCCAAATCATGTCCCCCTGCACCCCCACCCGCCAGCAGTGCAGGGCACCCTCCACCAGGCTCCCAACTCATGTCCCCCTGCACCCCCACCCCCCAGCAGTGCAGGGCACCCTCCACCAGGCCCCCACACATGCCCTCCTGCACCCCCACCCCCCAGCACTGTGGGGCACCTGCCAGCAGGCCCCCACTCATGGCCAACCATTGTCCCCCTGCACCCCCAACCCCCAGCACTGTGGGGCACCCTCCACCAGGCCCCCACACATGTCCCCCTGTACCCCCACCCCCCAGCAGTGCAGGGCACCCTCCACCAGGCCCCCGACTCATGTCCCGCTGCACCCCCACCCCCCAGCACTGTGGGGCACCCTCCACCAGGCCCCCACACATGTCCCCCTGCACCCCCACCCCCCAGCAGTGCAGGGCACCCTCCACCAGGCCCCCGACTCATGTCCCGCTGCACCCCCACCCCCCAGCACTGTGGGGCACCCTCCACCAGGCCCCCACACATGTCCCCCTGCACCCCCACCCCCCAGCACTGTGGGGCACCCTCCACCAGGCCCCCACACATGTCCTTCTGCATCCCCACCCCCCAGCAGTGCAGGGCACCCTCCACCAGGCCCCCAACTCATGTCCCCCTGCACCCCCACCCCCCAGCACTGTGGGGCACCCTCCACCAGGCCCCCACACATGTCCCTCTGCACCCCCACCCCCCAGCAGTGCAGGGCACCCTCCACCAGGCCCCCAAATCATGTCCCCCTGCACCCCCACCCGCCAGCAGTGCAGGGCACCCTCCACCAGGCTCCCAACTCATGTCCCCCTGCACCCCCACCCCCCAGCAGTGCAGGGCACCCTCCACCAGGCCCCCACACATGCCCTCCTGCACCCCCACCCCCCAGCACTGTGGGGCACCTGCCAGCAGGCCCCCACTCATGGCCAACCATTGTCCCCCTGCACCCCCAACCCCCAGCACTGTGGGGCACCCTCCACCAGGCCCCCACACATGTCCCCCTGCACCCTCAGCCGCCAGCAGTGCAGGGCACCCTCCACCAGGCCCCCAACTCATGTTCCCCTGCACCTCCACCCCCCAGCACTGTGGGGCACACTCCACCAGGCACCCACACATGTCCCCCTGCACCCCCACCCCCCAGCAGTGCAGGGCACCCTCCACCAGGCCCCCAACTCATGTCCCCCTGCACCCCCACCCGCCAGCAGTGCAGGGCACCCTCCACCAGGCTCCCAACTCATGTCCCCCTGCACCCCCACCCCCCAGGAGTGCAGGGCACCCTCCACCAGGCCCCCACACATGTCCCCCTGCATCCCCACCCCCCAGCAGTGCAGGGCACCCTCCACCAGGCCCCCAACTCATGTCCCCCTGCACCCCCACCCCCCAGCACTGTGGGGCACCCTCCACCAGGCCCCCACACATGTCCCCCTGTACCCCCACCCCCCAGCAGTGCAGGGTACCCTCCACCAGGCCCCCGACTCATGTCCCGCTGCACCCCCACCCCCCAGCACTGTGGGGCACCCTCCACCAGGCCCCCACACATGTCCCCCTGCACCCCCGCCCCCCAGCACTGTGGGGCACCCTCCACCAGGCCCCCACACATGTCCTTCTGCACCCCCACCCCCCAGCAGTGCAGGGCACCCTCCACCAGGCCCCCAACTCATGTCCCCCTGCACCCCCACCCCCCAGCACTGTGGGGCACCCTCCACCAGGCCCCCACACATGTCCCCCAGCACCCCCACCCCCCAGCAGTGCAGGGCACCCTCCACCAGGGCCCCAACTCATGTCCCCCAGCACCTCCACCCGCCAGCAGTGCAGGGCACCCTCCACCAGGCTCCCAACTCATGTCCCCCTGCACCCCCACCCCCCAGCAGTGCAGGGCACCCTCCACCATCCCCCACACATGCCCTCCTGCACCCCCACCCCCCAGCACTGTGGGGCACCTGCCAGCAGGCCCCCACTCATGTCCAACCATTGTCCCCCTGCACCCCCACCCCCCAGCACTTCGGGGCACCCTCCACCAGGCCCCCACACATGTCCCCCTGCACCCTCAGCCGCCAGCAGTGCAGGGCACCCTCCACCAGGCCCCCAACCCATGTCCCCCTGCACCTCCACCCCCCAGCACTGTGGGGCACACGCCACCAGGCACCCACACATGTCCCCCTGTACCCCCACCCCCCAGCAGTGCAGGGCACCCTCCACCAGGCCCCCGACTCATGTCCCCCTGCACCCCCACCCCCCAGCACTGTGGGGCACCCTCCACCAGGCCCCCACACATGTCCCCCTGCACCCCCACCCCCCAGCACTGTGGGGCACCCTCCACCAGGCCCCCACACATGTCCTCCTGCACCCCCACCCACCAGCAGTGCAGGGCACCCTCCACCAGGCCCCCAACTCATGTCCCCCTGCACCCCCACCCCCCAGCACTGTGGGGCACCCTCCACCAGGCCCCCACACATGTCCCCCTGCACCCCCACCCCCCATCAGTGCAGGGCACCCTCCACCAGGCCCCCAACTCATGTCCCCCTGCACCCCCACCCCCCAGCAGTGAAGGGCACCCTCCACCAGGCTCCCAACTCATGTCCCCCTGCACCCCCACCCCCCAGCAGTGCAGGGCACCCTCCACCAGGCCCCCACACATGCCCCCCTGCACCTCCACCCCCCAGCACTGTGGGGCACCCTCCACCAGGCACCCACACATGTCCTCCTGCACCCCCACCCCCCAGCAGTGCAGGGCACCCTCCACCAGGCTCCCAACTCATGTCCCCCTGCACTCCCACCCCCCAGCAGTGCAGGGCACCCTCCACCAGGCCCCCAACTCATGTCCCCCTGTACCCCCACCCCCCAGCAGTGCAGGGCACCCTCCACCAGGCTCCCAACTCATGTCCCCCTGCACCCCCACCCCCCAGCAGTGCAGGGCACCCTCCACCAGGCCCCCAACTCATGTCCCCCTGCACCTCCACCCCCTAGCACTGTGGGGCACCCTCCACCAGGCACCCACACATGTCCTCCTGCACCCCCACCCCCCAGCACTGTGGGGCACCCTCCACCAGGCCCCCAACTCATGTCCCCCTGCACCCTAACCCCCAGCACTGTGGGGCACCCTCCACCAGGCCCCCACACATGTCCCCCTGCACCCCCACCCCCCAGCAGTGCAGGGCACCCTCCACCAGGCCCCCAACTCATGTGCCCCTGCACCCCCACCCCCCAGCAGTGCAGGGCACCCTCCACCAGGCCCCCAACACATGTCCCCCTGCACCCCCACCCCCCAGCAGTGCAGGGCACCCTCCACCAGGCCCCCACACATGTCCCCCTGCACCCCCACCCCCCAGCACTGCGGGGCACCTGCCAGCAGGCCCCCACTCATGTCCAACTCATGTCCCCCTGCACCCCCACCCCCCAGCACTGTGGGGCACCCTCCACCAGGCCCCCACACATGTCCCCCTGCACCCCCAGCCGCCAGCACTGCAGGGCACCCTCCACCAGGCCCCCAATTCATGTCCCCCTGCACCCCCACCCACCAGCACTGTGGGGCACCCTCCACCAGGCCCCCACACATGTCCCCCTGCACCCCCAGCTGCCAGCAGTGCAGGTCACCCTCCACCAGGCCCCCAACTCATGTCCCCCTGCACCCCCACCCCCCAGCACTGTGGGGCACCCTCCACCAGGCCCCCACACATGCCCCCCGGCACCCCCACCCCCCAGCACTGTGGGGCACCTGCCAGTAGGCCCCCACTCATGTCCAACTCATGTCCCCCTGTACCCCCACCCCCAGCACTGTGGGGCACCCTCCACCAGGCCCCCACACATGTCCCCCAGCCAACATGTCATCACAATCTAGATCCCTGGCCCTTATGGTCAGCCTCCAAATGCCAAACACCCACCCGAGTATTGCATCCACCCACTTAGAAATGGCAATAACATGATAGAACCCCAATTGCAAGTTTGGAAATTGTCCCTCACATACACCCAATGGGCGTCAGTGAATGTCAAAACCCATATCATGATATGCATGAAACCAATGAGATTATACTACACATTGAAGATTGAACAAAAATTAATTAAAAAAGCAACATAAATTGAATCAAAAATAAACAAACAAAAATGGGAATTTAAAAAAATAAAAACCAGCATGTCCGTGAAATAATGCAAAACCACAAATCATAATCCAAAGGAAAGGTGTCCAAAGTCACAGTCCACAAAACTAAATCCAATGGAAAATTAAAATCGAAAACCATTGCTCCAAGGGTAAATCATAAAAAAATGAAAATCCAACAGTCAACTATATACAGATAAACAATACAGGGTCCATGATCCAAACAGAAGAAATGAAACCTATCTAATAACACTACCTAATAAAAAAAAAACTATATACAAAAATGTGGCCCATTGTCCAAAAGGTCCAAAAAAAATGCAAAACCAAAGGAAACCTAACACTAACTACAGAACTATTTACAAGGGCAGTGGGCTAGTCCGACGCCGCACTTTTGGATGTCCCGGGCCAGGGCATCATCGAACTCCTGCTCAATGTCCCAGAGGCGGTCCTCCTCCATGGCCCCGAGGGTCCGCAGGGCCGTCGACGTGTCCACCTCCAACCCCCTGTGGATTGCCTCGAGGCACTCGGCCCACCTCAGGGCCCTCCGCATGGAGTTCTCCGCCCTGACCATCGTGAGCCGTGCCTCTTCCGCCCGCTGTCGCTCCGCATCTATGGCGTGGCCCAACCACTGCCACACGGAAGACACTTCCGGTCCTGGGTCCTCCTGCCCTCCGGCTGATGCCTGCCCCTCCGATGTCGAAAGCCCCGAGCCATCATGGCTCTCACCACGTTGCTGCTGCTGCTGTGCCTCTGCCCGTGCACTGCCTCCTGCTGCCTGCACATCCTCCGCTGGCTGGGGTGCAGTCGTTAATGTGGCCACCCCTGCTGGACGTCTGACTCCCGACTGTGGCAGGGATGCCTCCTCCACCAGCCTGGCCGCACCGTCAGAGGCAGCTCCACAGGGCACCCAGGTGACTGATGCGTGGGAAGATGGCACGGAGGATGACTGCCGCATAGGGGGTTCAGTTGAGGAGGGGGTCATAGCAAGCCCCATCAAATGGAGGAATCCGGCCTGGGTGACCTGTCCCAGTAGGCCGAGGCGGTCAACGAGCCATTCGAGATGACGTGCAGTCTCCTCATGAAAAGACTGCAGGTCACCTCGCATGGCCCGTTGACGCAACGCCACACCAGTCAGGACAGGCTCAACCCGGACTCGGATAGCCACGTCCGCAGGCAGAGGAAGGCCAGTTGTCGTGAGCTCATCCCCTGCCTGAAAACGGGTCTGGACGTAGGCATCCCTGATGGTGCAAGATGATGCAGTGACAGGATCAGGGACAGGATTGCACACAGGCACCTCCGCGGCGGCCTGTGCTGCCTCCTGTCCCTGGTCCTGCACTGCACCACTAGCACCAGTGGAATCCCCACCTCCAGACACCGTCTCGTTGCTTGCACAGCCTCCTCCTCCACCAAACCGGCACCAACCTGGATGACTCCGTGCCATCTTCCCCCGTTGGGCCCTGTGGGGTCCCAGCTGCCCCTTCTGCTGCCGAGGAGTCCAACTCCAACCTCTGCCTCTTGGACCTCCCCCCGGCAGCTGCGGCCTGGGACGCGGCACCGGACTCCTCACTCCCTGACGAGATCACAACCTGGGAGGGGAGCCGGGCCTTGCGTCTCCAGCTGGCGGTGCGATCCCCGCCGCTGTGCTCCACAGCACCTTCTCCGCCCTCTTCATCAGTTGACGCTACAGACAGGGAGAAATAAAACACAGGCATCAGGGCACTGTACAATGGACACATACACACATGACAGTTGTACATGATTGGCATTGGCAAACCTCAGACATGCCATCACAATCCCCAACACACATGTCATTTCAAATTGCACACATAAGCCATACCACAGCCATATCGCAACTGCCAGCACCATCCATACACATACAACAGCATGAGCAGGCAAAAGTGAGCCAGACATCACATGCAACACAGGGAGTGCACTACACATGTACACACACCACCACACTTGCATGCATGTGTACACCTCTGCCAACTGTCGCAGTGTTCAGATGTGCATCCATGTCACATCTGCCAATCAGGCTTCCACATCCCGCTGTCACATGCATCCATGTTGCATCCTTGTCAAGTACACACACCTGCACATGTACACAGTGCTGATACATGCAGCTGAAAACAACATACATGCGTGACATCACGAACATGCCTACTTACATACACATTCATCGAAACATGTGTGCCCACACAACTGCATTTGGCATGCAAGCCTATACACACAAGCACCATCCATGTCTCACACATGACAGCCCTCGCATGTGTTAGCCTCACGTCCCTGTACACCACCACCCATACTCGGCCCCATACAAACAGATGTGCAACCTGCACACTAGTGGCACATTACCACACGCACAGCTTACAATCAGGATGCATGTACACTTACCGCTCGACTCCAGACGGGTCTGCCTCTCAAGGACCTGGACGTGGAGCGCTGGGGATATGCGTTCCAGGACCCTCATCTGATCTTCCGACAAGTGGCCCCAGCGCCCCTTAGCATCCGCTGCCTTCAAGAGGCGCCGGGCCTTGTTGAGGGTCCTGGACCTGAAGTCCTCCCAGCGCTTCTTGACATGTTGGAAGTCGCCGACTGCCACCCCCTCCGTGTTGATGGCAGTCACAATGTCCATCCAGATCCGAGTCCTTCCTTCCTTGTCGGCGCGGGAACTTCTGAAGAGGGCATCATACTGCCCCAGGACTTGCTCCACCAGGACACTAACTTCCCTGGCACTGAAGCTGGTGCCCCTCTGCCTCTCTGGCCGGGGGTTGTCAGTGGTGCCAGATGTTGCAGTGCCCGACATGACAACCCCAGAGGCAGGAGTGGGTGGGCAACTGGGTCCTGGGGCTGGGCTGTGGAGCGATGGAATCCCAGTCGGGAGTCTTCGGTTCCAGCAGGGGTGGTCACAGCAACAGCACCCCTGGCTGATGTGCAGGCAGCAAATGGCAGGGCACGTGGGCAGCAGGCAGTCAGGCAGCAGCAGATGGCAGGTGGCAGAGTGCTCGGGGCTCTGGGGGGCAGTAATTCGGCCTTCTGGGCAGGAGCGTGGTCTTCCGTGTGCTTACGCGTGGCCAGCTTGATACGGAGTGATTTGGCACGTGAAAATTCTGCACATCAGCGTGTGATTCGAGGAAAGGCCATTAGCGCGTAAGCGCGTCTGCACGCATATGCAATTTCATTGGACAGAAGGCCCTTCAAGCGCAAGCGCCTCTGTGACGTGACGTGCGCAGGCGTGCATGGGTATTTTAGCGCGCGTGAAAAACTGCACGTCCGCGTGTAATCCGAGGAAAGGGCCCATGCGCGTAAGTGACGTGACGCGCATGGGCCTTTACCTCAGCACGGGTTAAAGGTGAGCGGGGCCAGCAGTTCGATGTACGTGCCTTTCGTGGAGACCGACGTGTGTTGCTGCTTCCTGTTGTTTCACGCGCCATCACAACTTCACAGCTATCAAGGACGTATCTCTTCTTTTGGCGGGGGTATTGGCTACGCGTGTTTTTCTGCATCGCGCTAGTCAGACGGTGAGTCGCACACGCTATTTTTCCCACTGCGGGTGCCCCTGTGTATCGCACCCATTTTTGATGTCATAGTAGCCTGCGTGTCCCACGCGTACGCGTTATTCATGTTACTGGGTGCCACCGCGTACTGCGGGAGGTTGAATCCACGCACGTAGGCTGCAGGGTTGCGTGCACAGTTTACTGCAGTTTCGGGGTGCCTGAGCGTTGCGTGACCCGTCACTACATCACCGGGGTCACATACAGCGTTGCAGGTGCAGGGGGGCTGTTAACATCTTGCTTCCCACCCCCTTCACCCCAATTGCCCAGGTCAATTGTGGTGTACACCTCCCATTGGCACTACTCCATCTGTGCCGGCGCTACTACATCTGTGCCATGGTTGGGAGGACACCAAAGGTGAGGGGCGCCTCAACTTGGCGTACTCCTCGTGGCAGGCATGGTCGGGGATGTGGCCGTGGTGACCAGGGAGTAGGGGGACTCCAGGGTGTCCTGGGCGGCCACAGAGGGGGAAGAGGCAGGGGTGCGCCACTTGAGCACAATGTTGTGCCATGTGTCGGTGCAGTCATGCCACCACCCCCTGTGGTTCCAGGGGATGCAGCTTCTGCATCTGGCACTAGCGCCCGTGTGACCCGGCAGTCCGTTCCATCGACTGCCACGGGCCCAAGGGTAGTGGTAGCTGCAGGTGCAGCTGTGGACACCGCCACCCAGGCTCAGGGTCTGCCAGCGCAGGCTGCGTTGGCACTTGTGGAGCCCTTGGTAGATTTCCAACAGGCCAGGAGGGAAACCATAGGGGCAGGCCGGGCTGCTCAGACCAAGACACGTGTCCCTGGGGAAGTTATGTCATCTGCTGCCCCGAACAGCCGGGTGTTGGCAAGTGCAGGGGCAGATGCACCCAACAACACCCTGGTTGTGAGTCTGCCAACCAGGACTGTTGCGGTCAATGACCCGGCCACAGCTGATGTTGCTGCGCAGGGTCCATTAGAGTGCACCCAGATGCCACTGACACAAGTCAGGCCTTTGGTTGTCCCTCCACCTGCCGCTCCCTTGGCTCAATCCACCAAACCCACTGGCCATACTTGTCAGGGTGGCATTAGCCAGCCAGGGTCTGCGCCACAGTCCAAGAGGAGGAAGGCTGCACCTGCAGCACAGGCTGGGAACCCACACACAGCCACCACCTCCTGCACGTCGAGGAAGAAGCCTTTCTGCAAGCAGGAACTGGACTTCCTCGTGGGCCAAGTGCGGGGCCACAGCCGTGACATGCTAGTGGGTGCCAATAGTCAGACTACGGCTGCCCAACGTGACACCCACTGGAAGAATGTTGCGGAACATGTCAGTTCATTCGGCCATGAGGTGCGCATGGCGCAAAAGTGCAAAAAGTGTTGGAATGACATCAAACGCAGCACTAAGGCTGAGCGTGCCTCTAATTACAACTTGACTCTGGTGACTGGCGGTGGGCCTGCACCAGAGGAGGAAGAGCTCACTCCGCATGAGGCACTCGTTGCGGAGTTCATACCACCTGAATTGGTCGAAGGAGTGGGAGAGATGCTGGACTTTGATGCCCAGTCCAGTGAGTGTTGATGCGTGTTTGTTGAGGACGTGTGTGTTTCACTTGTGGGATGTGTTGTGCATGATTGCCACTACATGTGACGTGTACATGGTTCTGATGTGTAAGTAATGCAATGCTCCTGTGATGCATGTCTCCTCTGCCTGCATGTGGGGACTCCATGTAGGCATGCTCCCTTGCCCCTCCTCCGCCACTCTGCACCCCAGTTCCACCTTTGCACTGGTCTGCTTCAATCTTGCCAATGTGTACTTTCCTGTTCATGCGCCCTGTGTAGATGCTAACTTCCAGCGTAGAATCTGCCAGAAATATGCTGTGTGGTACAGCCTTAGTACTTAATGCAGGGTATCTCACTTGTACTGTGCATAGGTCAGATGTCCCGCGGGGACATGAGTGCCCATTCATGCTCCATGTGCATTGCACGCATGCCCCTGTGTGTCTTGACTGGATGATCAATGTAATACAAGTCCTGGGTGACATACATTGCATGGCATCTCATCAGCCTTCCCATGTCAATTGTGGCTCAGTACTGCGTTGCACACATGTTTAGGGTCTGACAATCTGTGTGGCTCACAGGCCTCAGCCTGTTCAATGGCCAATGACTCTGTCCAACTGTTGTTGTGTCTTCTTCACACGTGGGCGGCCTCCAGAGTTTTCATCATGTGTCCTGCTTACTGTCCCATCATCATTTGCAGTGTTGTCACTTGAATCACATTAAGCTGTTGATGCCAGTCAACACTGCCTGTCAATACACAGGTGTATGGTCAGCCTTTTGATACCATGCTAGGCATCCCTGCTTTTGTACTGGGGTGGAGGGGTGCTTGGCTTCTAGATATGATACACATTGAATGCACAATGCAGGTGATGCCTAAATTTGACCTTGCACTGCCTTCACATTTCCTGGCACACACCATGGAGTCCTTGTACATGTAGGTAGTGAGTGGCGTACACATTTTCTGCACTGCATAGACCCACTTCCATGGAAACTGCCACCTTTCAACAGGTCTGATCACAGAAGCAATTCAAAGTTGACCCAGCATGCATGCTAGGTTATATGTTGTGTGTAACATGTCTGCCTGATGCCTTTGTTGTCGGTGTGTGTGTGTGTTGTGTGCTTCTGACATGTGTAGTGAACTTTTTTCTCTCTATTTTTCAGGTGATGATGCAATGGAGGCGGACGATGGTGTTGTCATGCCAGACACAGGGTTGTTACCACTACATCAACCCGGCACAAGTGGGGGTTGTGGGTGGTAGGCCACGAAAACCCCCAAGTGCTACAGTCCATCTTGTCTCTGGCTGCCTATGAGTCCAGTCTTGATGACGACTCTGACGTCCATGTTGAGCTGGATGAGCATCAAGTCCATGTGTCAGAGGTGAGTGATTCTGATGTGGACACTCCTCTGGCTGCGACACCTGCACTGAGGGATCAGACAGTCTTGGTTCCTCCGCCCGTGGTGGATTGGGACGCAGGGTCACCCTCCACACCAGTCACTGATGTGCCTGGGACATCATGTCGAAGGGGGCATGTAGTCGTGCAGCAGCGGGTGGTGCCAACACAGCGAGGACCCACGGTCCTTGGGTCCCGCTGGGGTCAAGCCCGGCAATGCGGTCACTAGGCGCCACCGCAGTATACTGAGTGGGACCAAGACATGACTGCCAATTCAGAACGGCGGGGGGCAGCAATGGAGAACATCGAGCGTGTGGCCTGATCTGTGCTCCCCCCTGCTAGGCAGGTGCTTCTCCAGCAGCAGGCGGCACGGTCCACGGCCCGCTTGCTCAGGCTGGGCATGGCAGCCTCAGACAGTGCACCCCAGGCTGAAATGTCGTCTCTGCGTCAAGCAATTGCTGCTCACGCAGAGGCGCACATGGATGCCCTGAGGGAGGAGTATGCTTCCCTCAAATCCCCTCTGGGTGTCCTTATGATGTCCCAGAGGCAGCGGGCAGAGGAGAGGTTTGTACAGCTTGAGCGTACCATCTCGGCTGAGCTACAGGCTTGCCGGGAGGTGCAGCAGTTGTCCAGCCAGGCCATGCAGGAGGAACTCCGTGTTACACGTGCTACCTTGTATCACGTGAGGTTCTGCATGCAGACCTACGTCACATCGCCACACAGAACCAGGCTCACCCGTCCGGAAGACTCGCTGCCAACAAGGGGCAAGCTGCGGCTAGGCGTGGCCAGGCTACTGTGCCACGTCCTCCTTTCCAGGATGAGCCAGACTCGGACGACCATCTATCTCCCACATAGGTCGGGCTGTGCAGGCGTTGAGCCCATGGAGTTTTTTTTTTGACTCAGCATCATCGCATGTGGGTGTTGAGCAGCACCCTGTACCTCCCCCCTCCTGGGTGCCTCCCCTCCCCCCGGGTCGTATGTGGCCATTTTTGATTTTTCTTTTAGTTTAGTTAGTTAAGTTTCTTTTTGATAGTTTGTTTAATTAGGCAATGTAGGTTTTTCATAGTTAGTGTAATTAGTTAATATAGTTTGAAATTGCTTGTCTATTGTGCTTTTATGTGACGGTGCAGTGCTTCGTGGCTTTTGAAGGCATCCACTGTCTGTTCCAGCTGGGCCCTTCAGGCTTGTCTTGTGTATGTGTTTGCTGCTTGGGGTCCTTGACTCACATATGCCACTCCTGCTTCCCTTATCCATGGGCTCGCAAGGATGGTTCGGTGTGACAACCTATTACACAAGGGCTTTGGACTGTCATATCTGTGGCATGTTTGGTGCTGTGTGACTTGTGTTGACACCCCTAGTGGGGATGATTGCGATGTTATTGTCCACTGTTCAGCTTTTGCTAGATGGGGTGTTTCATGATTAATGTGTACATTCATTGCTATGCATTGTGTAGTATGTTTCTTATCTTTACTGTACACGTGCTTGTTGCAATTCATGCCGTACATAGTGTGTTCCACACTTTGGATGTGAAAGACAGACTGATGGTGTGATTTCTGATGTAAGCCTCTGACATGGTCCAGTAATGAGATGCCTGAAGAGACACACACAGATGACTTTAAAGCATTAATCATGTGTTTCATGCCCTTTCTGCAGGGGGATGAGCCTCTAGAGCACCTTTGCCAGCAGACATGGCCCATTGGACGTCTGAATTCTGGACACGTTTGTTGGTGCCCACATGCACATGTGTGCACAAGCAGAGGCACAGGGAGTGCAGACCTACATCCTAGAACTGCTGATGTGTTCCAAGGAACTCCAGGCAAGGTGAGCAGCACAGGGGGGCCACAACACAGCAAAGCTTGCACCAGGCGAGTTGCACATGCAGGCTTAGTCACAGCATTGAGGGTGAGCTTGGACGAATATTGGTGTTGAAGCACACAATGCAGCTCAGATGTGTTGGTGGACTGATGGCTGTTGATTGTAAGGTTGTCTGGGACACCTGCAGGGGCAGTGGCACATACCCTCCGGTACACCAAGGTCCATTGAGGCACTTGTATCAACCATGTAGCCTTCCGAGACATGGAAAGGGGCAGCTCACAGGGACATACAGCAAAGGACATACTCTGGTGCAGTTCATTTCATTTCCATGTACATTTTGATACATGCACTGGCAACTTTGTTTCGGTCATGGTGGAACACGACTTGTTCTGAAGTCATGCCTTGCTATATGGGTCGGTCTGCTTACCCAGGGAACATTGCATGTTGTGTGAATTGTGACACATTGGTGTTCCATTTGCCACGCACCCACCGGCGGCTGACTAACTGCATTGACTGTGTATGACCCATCACAGGGGTAATGTTATATATGGGTACGAAGCATCTACACCAGATTGTCTGTTTGTAGAGTAGTTTGTTGCTATGGGGCATGTTTGGTGGTGTGTTTTTGTGTAATGGGCACGTACAGATTATTGACTGTGGCTCTCTTTGCAGCATTCCAGTGCTCCTGTAACTGGACCTGAGAGTGCGTAGGCAGGAGGCCAGCACTCAAAACCAGAGCTAAGTGTCTTGTTGTTTTTCTTTCAAACTGCTCTGCATAGGCTTGCTGGGGGGTGAACTAATGCATGGATGAATGTGTAATTCAATTTGGTATGTTTTTTTTCCCCTAATCACCCGGAGTCCTATCCAATTTTAAACCCTGTACCCTCTACCCGGTGTTCCTGCTTCCCGTACCTATCCAAGCAACGTTCCCTAACCCTCTTTCCCCGCTGGGGTTGCGGATGCCTGTGTAAGCCCCAAACTTGCAGGCGCCAAAACCCTAGAGGGGGTGGTTGGTTCGTGCCACTCCTAAGCCTGGACTATAGAAGGCCATGACAATGATGTCCAAGTTTGTTCGGATTGTGTATGTGTTCATGCAGGTAGTACATTTTCATGCATTCCCTACTTTCATGTGTCATTCCTCCTCCCCTCTCCTGCCACTCATTCCAGTTATCCAGTGTGCCAACACCTGTCCCGACTGCATATCCCTGACCCTCCTTCCCCACCAGGGTCTCAGAGGCCTGTCTGAGTTTGACCTTGCAGGCACCCGGGACACGGTGGGGGTGGTTGTTTCGTGACACTCCCGCGCCTGTACACGGGACCTGTGACAGTACACATCCGTCCATGGTGCATCATTCTATGTTATGTACCACACATGGTTCACATCCTGTTGTGACATTGTTTTACTGTGCTACCTTGGTTGTTACATCATTGTGGTAGTACTTGGCCTTTGTGAGGTACTGCTACGTCAAGTCATCTACTGGAGGGTGTTCTGGTTCGTTTTTCTGGCTTGGATTATGTGATTTTGCAAATGAGGGTGGACTCTGAGGGTGCAGGCTCCTTTTTACACACAAGGTGGGAGATGGTGACGAAGGGGAAGGATGATCCTGTGGCCAGGTGAAATTGAGGGTTGAAGGCTCCATGACCTAGGTGCAGTTGTTCAGTGGGTCATGGTCATTTGTGAGGGAGGGGGGGTGTTGTTGTTGATAGTTGCCTTGCCCTGCAGTGTGATGGGAACCCTGACATTGTAATGGTGGTATCCTATGTACATGTTGTGTTCTGCTGATCAATACCTGTTCATGTGTTGTGTTTACCTTTCAGGTCTGAGGGGATAGTTGTGGTTTGACATGCTGGGGTGTACACATGGTGAATGTTCACATGTGATGTGTAGAGGACACTGATGGTCACTTGATTGCACATGCATATGTTGAGTGCATGTCCTTACTGACCCACACACTTGCACTATGATGCACTACATGTACAACCACCCTTGCATATCCACGTGTACACTCTGTTTGCCTTCTGGTGCCCACTGTGTCCCTGCAGCACATGTTCTGTGACCAATTATGGATCCTGTACATGCCTAATTTGCTTTTTGATGTGGTCTGTCGCTTAGATGTGATGCTCAGGGTGTGCATCACACACAATGGCTGTTCACTGTGCTGTGAGCTGAGCAGTGTATTGTAGGAGTTGGACACAGCACACAGAAGCTGCAGTGTTGATTTTGCAATGCACAATGTGCATGTAGACAGGCATTCATTGTTATGTTACGTCATTAACTCTTGTAATGCATTTGGAAATGACTTATTTTGGGTGGGAGGTTGTTGGTCAGTCATTTCATCTGATTCCATGTCAGGCATCATTGTCTGATGCCACTGTACATTTTTGACATGGCAATGTGTACCTTATTGTTACTGTGTTGGTGTATGGGTATTGCTTGCCATGTCATGTTGTGGTTTGGGAGGGTTTGAGTGACATAACAGTGATGGCCATGGCCTGTTTTGCAGGTGTGTGTGATTCACACCTTGCATGTCAGGGTCATCCGCTTCTCAAAGCAACTAGCTGGGGGTAGATCTCTCTCTGCGGCAGGGGCCTCCCTCTGGAACAGCCTTCCTGCCTCACTGGAACTTGAGGAGAACCATCTCCAGTTCCGGAAGCACCTCAAGAGCTTCCTCTTTGCTTCTGCTTTCTCTCTGCCTCTCCCTTGCAAAACTCTTCACTGGAACTGCACTGGATCTGCAACTGGGCCACTCTCACCGACCTCGGTCCCTGGCCCAGCCACTCTCCACTTGCACTGCCTCCCTGGCAACCCCTGCACTGAGGGACTGTCTCTCTATCCCTACAGCCCCCCCTTCCCAGCACTTGTCTGCACTTACCTTTGCAGTTGCCACCAGCTGGCCTATTTATTTGTTTTTTAGTCTACTTACCCTGTACTGCACTCCCCCCTCCCCTTCCCCTTGCACTTTTCCCTTCCCCCTACCCCTGCACTTGCACAATCTAAATGACACCTGGCCTACTAGTATCGTTGTCTGTCTTCCCTTGTTCCCCCCTCCCTGCCTCATCGCACCTTGAAATACTTGTGTAAAGGTACGTTACAAATGCCATATCATGTCATGTCATATGTGTGCCTTTTGGTCACACAATATAGCTTGTGTTTAAGTAGCTAGGGATGCAGACAATGTGGCACTTCCATGGCAGCTATCTCAGGGTGGTAGGGTTGTGACAGTTGACTGTCTCTTTGTCATTATCGATTGTCACCTGGTATGTGCCAGACCTGTGTGCACTCCGCAGGGGTGGGAGTTTAGGTGAAAAATGTGGCCACAAGCTGGGTCCGGGCTTCCTCGCCACGTGCCCTGTCCTCTTCCATGGGCAGCGCCTGTGCCTGTGGTTGGGGATGTGGGGGCACCACCATGTCCACCGGTACGCCCTGCCGTGTTGCAACATTGTGCAGGACACATGCTGCCACAATGATCCTGCACACTACTGGGGGTGCATAGTGTAGCTGCCTGCCAGAGCGGTCAAAGGAGCGGAAACATGACATGAGCACTCCGAATGTGCGCTCCACTATGGTCCTGGTTGCAATATGGGCTGCGTTGTATCTTACCTGGGGTGGTGTGGTGGGGATCCGGATTGGCGTCATCATGTGGTTGCTCAGAGGGTAGGCACTGTCCCCTGGGGAGGTGTATATGGTTGTGATTATTGGGGTTTGTGTATTTGTGTGTGTGTGTGTGACATGCATGCATGTGCAAGGGCATTTGTACTCACCTAGGAGCCATGTGTCGCCATGCTGCCCAGCTTCCTGGGCCAGGCTCAGGGCAGACATTCTGTATATGAAACTGTCATGGGTGGAGCCAGGGTAGTTTGCATAGACAGAGGTGATGATTCCCTTTGCATCGCATACCACCTGTACATTGATGGAATGCCAGTGCTTGCGGTTTCGGCAGATGTGCTCAGTGGCCGTAGGTGGACGTAGGGCCACATGGGTGCAATCTATGGCAGCAAGCACTTTGGGGAAGTGTGCCACCCTGAAAAAATCCAGGACAACGGCCTGCCTTTCTGCGGGTGTTCTGGGCATGATTATGTGCCTGCGGACTGAGGGGCGCAGTGTCATGATTGCCAGTACCTGGTGTAGGCAGCGTGACTGCGTGGCCTGTGAGACCCCCCCCCACTATGGCAGTAGTCCGCTGAAATGACCCAGTGGCCAAAAAATGCAGGACATTGAGCACCTTCTCCAAGGGGCTCAATGCTTGGGAGCAAAAGGTGGGGGATGTAAGGTCATCTTCCCACTCCCTGACCAGGTCTAGGATGATATGGGGTGGAAACCTATACCTGCCATAGACCTGGTTGTCAGGCATCCCAAAAAGGCTTGTCCGTGGTGAGAAAATGCGTGCCCTGGCTATTCTCCTCCACCTGCTGTGTCCCACGATCAGTGCTGCGACAAATGGGGCATTCATCGTAGCTGTATATACGTGTTTGTTGTTTGCGCGCACTTTTATACTGTGTGCGGGGAAGCTTCCGCCTGCCTTCGTGTGGCGGACGCGTTGACGCCTGTGTGCGTCTTTTGCCGTGCGCGGGTTTCCCATATTCAAATCCATGATAACGGGTTGTTCGCGTGCGTGTGGACGCTCCGTGTATTTCCCTGCAGTACTTCCCCAGTTACGCCTTCTTTTTGCACGCGTATTTCCCGATTCCGCGTGTTCCGCCCACTGTTCCGCACACTTTGGTTGTGTGCGCCGCGCTATGTGCGCTTTTGCTGTGCGCGTAGCACACGCCGTGTGTGCCCGCGTGCGCCATTGCAAGATTTGGTGTACGGACAGCGGGAAACACGCGCAGCGTCTTCCTTGAATCGCACGCGTGCGCGTGCGGTGGGTTTCTCACACTTGCCCCACCTTGCGCCTCCTTGCACTGGGATTTTCAGCGCACATTTGCTCCATGAATCGACCCCCTTATCTCACTGTACAGTATTGTGTTGTCTACATAGAAATGGTTTGGTTTAGCGCCTTCTGATGGGATTACGTAAAACGTTGCTTGCTCTATTTTTCATTTGTTTGTTTGTTTGTTTGTTTGTTTATTGTTATATCTGTAAGGCATCTGAGTGGAACGACAGGAGAGAGTCAACCACATGTCACAGGTCTCTGGCAAGCTTATTAGACTGAAGTGGGAGAATGGAAGACCAGGCTCCCGCCCTTCCCCCCTCGCGCTTGGCCTAGAGGATCACGGCCTAGACACCCGCCACGAGAGGAGTTTGCCTATCTACCAGACGACCAAATACCCTGGTACAGGAACATACGGATGTGCCCATCTACTTGCCCAGCAGCCCGCCCTGTCAATGCCGACACCTGCGGCACGGATCAACTCGACTAAACCTACATGTCGTTAGAGATGCCATGACGACCTAGCCACGGTCAGCACACCTGTGCAAATATACACACCGGACACTCCCACACCAATCCACACAAAGAATATACTCAGTGCTATGACATAGGTGACAGACATACTCACGGACGTGCATCTTTATTATTTTCCACATAGGCTCTCAAAATGCAGAAACGCAAGACGCATCATGAACTTATCTAAAAAGGCTTGCTCACGCTTCTTCTAAGAAACATGTACCATAATGAAGAATATAACGGGGACACGATACTGAGGATAAAGCAATATGATACCGTAACCTAAAGCACTCTGCATCAAACCTATGCACCAGGCCCAAGTAGGCCGCAAACAAAAGCTTCCATGAACATTGAATGAGCAAGAACTGGGTTGCTGACCCTGCAAAATGAGCCCGGCGAAAGCACACCGCCAAGGGCACGATGTTGCAATCTCACACGCTGAAAGCCAACGCCAAGGTCGCACCTGCAAGATAAACCAGGCACACAGTAGGAAAAACAATATTAATTATGTTGAATTTTGCCTCAAACACGGTCCCACCTCCGTGACAAAGCCAAACCTGACAAGATGCCAAGCCAAGGAGGAAGGAGACGCCTGAATCCCACGTT
This sequence comes from Ambystoma mexicanum, assembly GCF_040938575.1. Classification (NCBI taxonomy): domain Eukaryota; kingdom Metazoa; phylum Chordata; class Amphibia; order Caudata; family Ambystomatidae; genus Ambystoma; species Ambystoma mexicanum. The sequence continues at coordinate 1,520,923,583 of NC_090937.1, read as the reverse complement.
TCAAGACACAGGCAGATACAATTAAAAGACTCATTGGACATCTGCAGCAGTGGGAGTAGTCGACCTCCCAACATATGAATAAATCCTCACATTGTTTACACCTACCCATATTAAAACATTGTTGCAAATTACAGGTGCACCGCGAGCTGGGAACAGCGATAGTCCCAGACTGGGAGGCTCGCGAGCGGACCAATCAGAACATGGGGCTCTTATCACTGACGCCATTAACATTGACCAATCCTCAGGGGTCTTCATGTAACAATTTGCATGTATCAAATTGAAGGGACAGCCCAGGTATACCACCTGACTAACCCTCAGCCACTAACACCGTTCTCTATATGTGCGCTATACTAACCCTACCACTAGAGTAACCAATCCAGAGTGGAAATAGGTTTTTTACTAAACTTTGTAAGATGACACAAGTAGCGCGTCATACTAAGGTAAAAAGGGCCTGCGAGCCCCACGATTGTGTGTGTGTCAGGACAGACGCGTACGCTCCTTGACCCATCCCTGCCGTTTTGTCTAATAAACAGCAGAGTCACCTTGCTTCTTGCGTGTGTCTCATACTCTATCTCTTTTGGGATATACGGGAGGAGTTGGGGCCTCCCTGCCCGGAGGTCTGAGGACGGCCCGGCCGACCCCGGCAGAATTTCCCCCCCGACAAGTTGGAGGCACTGCTGAGATCTGTTTAAGATCTGCTTTTTTATTTTTACTTTTTTCCAGGTACTACTGTTGCGAGGAGGCCCGGCGGCGCGGCCCCCTCTGCCGGTGCCCCCTTCTGAGGACTACAGGACCATCGCAGAACTGCGAGAAGACCGGGCAGCGCAATCCGGATATTGGCCTTCGGGAGCCGGTTGAGAAGTATCCCGCCCGCGGTTGGCGAGTGTCCAGACGTGGTCCAGACGAGGGGAGGTGGCGAGCCGCTTGGAGGGGTGCACGCAGTCGAGCGGCCCCGCATCAAGAGAACTTGGTGAGCATGCCACGCACAACAAGCAATGTGAAATTGTGAGGGAGGGGGGAGGAATTAAAATACGGGAGGTGGGAGGTGTTGCACAGGTGCGCGGCGAAGGTTTTGACAATTTAGTGTTGGCAATGACATGAATGGTAGCCGAACGAGTGCGAGAGCAGTCTGCTACGTTACGCGAGAGAGGGGGGCGGAGCACGAAAACATCACGTGCGGCCGCTCGTAGACACTGATTGGCCTAGGTCGCGACTACGTGTAAGGGTGTGTGTGTGTGTGGTTTCCTACGATTTGCCATTTATTGACCAATGAGTAGATGAGGATCCCTATTGTTCGAGCAAGAAACTCGATAGGTAGATGACGTTTCCCTGTAGGCGGTAGCTAGTCAGTTGCCCAATACGGAAGATAATTGGCTGGTTAAGCCCTCCTGTCGAGGGGCGTATCACACGCGAGGCGACGCAGTGTGCGCAGTCCGATTATATTATTGATTACCTTGTTCCAGGAGTGACAGGAAGACAGCTGTGAGGTTAACGGGGGTAGATTGCAAGTGTATTTTGAACTTAAAGAATATATGAAAAACTTACCAGTAGCTCAAAGAGATCGGTGACGTCACCAATAGGGCTTTCATAGGATATCCCGAGCACAAGGCATCTTTCCTTCTGAGAGTGGTGGGGAAGAGAACTGTGGTAAGGGAGCGGGAACGGAGATAAACGGTCATGAATTGATCAAGGAAAGGCGAAACGGGGGACGTGGCGGCGCACGGAGAACGCCGGCCATGGCAAGTGTGGAAGAAGCAGGAGGAGCAAGTGAAAATAGGACGACTGTATAAGAACATCACAAGGGGTACGCAGCCGCAGGGGGCTACGTGCACCTCGTCCGCAGGGGGCCGTAAGGGTGTTGTGTAAAGGAAGAAAGAAAGAAGAAAATATACAAATGTAAATACTATATTTTAATAATTTTCCTTAGCGGACTATCGCAAGTCCCCAAACTTACGGGGCCAGGTAACGATATAAGGCTGTATATTGTAAACTGCTAGTGAGATAACCGCTACCAAATAGGGGAAGGGTAACAAGTGGAGCGCTACTATGTCATACGGGACAGGATCGGGAGGGTGGGGGAACACCCTCACTACCCCACTACAACACATATGTACCACACTGTCACCCCATAGGGAGAAACTGATTAAGTATAGCATAGAATGGACCCAGGGGACGGACAACAAAATGATAACACCGTGGCCGCCTAATGGTAGCTTCGATCCATATGCCCAACATTCACTACTAAACCATCTGCATAATACATACAAAGGGAAGAAGTTGGCAAACCACGTGGAGGTGTTTAATTTATGGAGGATGTTCCAAGGGTCCCGACCTGGACCAAATGGAATGTTCACTGTGGGGGAAATACCGGAAGAAAAAGAGATTAAGGAGGAAGGAGAGGATGGGAAAAAGGGGAGTGAAGACCCAAAGAACACGGGGAACGGACAAGAGGGATGAGAAAAGAATAATAAATCAAATGAGATAAAAAAGGAACCGAGCAACGACATACCCCTAGCAAAGGGAGTGAAAACAGAGGGAGGGGGGTTGTACCCTTTAAGGGAGTTAGGAGAAATAGAAAGAGGTCAGTTAAGGGCGGCTGAGGGGTACTCGAACCTGGCATACAGCCCTCCACCATATGTGGCTCATAGGAAGATGCCAGCAGGAGAGGGGAGGACTGGAGAAGAACAAACTGTGGAAATAGGAAATGATGAGTGGGTAGCTGCACAGATACTATTAAAATTATGAGGTTCATTAACAGGAGAAGAGAAGGAGGTAGTAAGGAAAACAGACGAGGATAATACCAGGGAGAGTGGAATGAGAGGGGAAGAGCTGTTACGGCAAAAGGAAGAGATTTTGGAGGAACGACTAGCAGAGTTAAGGGATGAGCAGAACGAACTGATCAAACAGCTCGAGAGGGAGGAAAGAGAGAGAGCGAGGAAAAGGAAAGAAGGTAAGAACGAATTGGAAAAAATAAGGGAATGAACTGAGGAGCAAAGGAGAGAAGCTGAACGGGTAAAGGTAGCAGCAGAAAGGGTATCAAGAGCAGTGCTGAGAGAAAAGAAAAGGGAAGAAGAAGAGAAAGAAAAAGAAATGGCAATGTGGAAGAGGAGATGACTATCAGAAACGACTAAAAAATACGAAGAAGGGAGGGTGATAGAGTGTATATTAGAAAGGGAAAGGGTGAAATGGAAAAGGAAGAAAGAGGATGAAAGAATATTGGAACAGGTGAGTAGTGAAGTAATGGAGGAACTAAAAAGGAAAAGGGAGGAAAATGGTAGGGAGATGGAGGAGAGAAATAAAGGAGAAAGAGAACATAGGAGAAGGGAGAGTGAACTGTGGGGGGATGTATATAGAGACACAGAGGTAGCAACAATATCAGCGCAAGGGGGAGCGGTTGATAAAGGAGAAAAAGGCGGACTGGACCTAATAGACCTAAAAACGGTAACAATCAAGGGGAAAAAGACCGAGTGGGGGTTACCATTTATGACTGACTTTTGTAGTGAAGAAGAGGAAGGAGTGGGGAAGGAAGGAAGAAACAGTGAAAGGGAAAGCCTAGATAAACTATACATAACCCGGAACAACACAGACTCACCATGGATCCGTAGGAGAAAGGATGAACTAGAGAGAAGTGAGGAGGAAGAGCAAGGAATAGTGGAAAGACAGACACATGGGGCAACACCGTCCCCATCACGCCCTCTCCCATCCCACCCTACATGCTCAACCACCTCACGGTCGTCACGTACAATAAAACTTGCGCCCTTTACAGACGAACTGACACCCTATGCATGTCGGCTTAGAAACCTCCCTAGACGCAGGCAGGAAGGACGAATACACATGCCCATTTTAAATACAGGAAGTGATGGAAGAAGGGGAAAAGATGGAGAAGAAAGAGTTACGAGCAGGGGAAATACAGACGAAATTGACGATGTAGAAGAGAGGGAAGAAGAGGAAGGGTGTGAGGACTTGATTTTATGGAACACATAGGGTAAAACGAGACATAACTTAATGCCACTTCTGGAGAGGGGAGGGGTTAGACCACAGTACGTCCCTTGGAAGCATACAGACAAAGAAAATATAAAGTGCAGGCTCCCATCATTAAGTGGAGGTGCGGGTAAATGGATATATGAAATGGAAAAACACACCGCAGGACAGAAACTGGCAGTGGGAGATGTAAAGGGCCTTCTAATATCAATATTAGGGGATGCAGCGGATGACATTTGGAAGAGAGCGGGATTCCCTGGGGTAACAATAGCAAACACATCGCATGATGGGGCACCATTCGCAAACTGCAGACATGCACTATGGCAGGCACTGAGGGTACAGTACCCAGACACATCAGACATAGGAGGAATTACCTCACGCAAGATGCGTGAGAACGAAGATCCTGTTGATTATATCCAGGAAATCCAAGAGAAGTGGCGCATGGAAACTAGAGAAAAATGGGATAAAACACCAGCAATATTTTATCATATACTAGTACAAGGGCTCCCAGAAGGAGTTCAGAAACAACTGAAGAAAGTAGTGGGAATGGAAGCAAAAGCATGGCCAGAAATACAACTGACTATAGTGCATCATTGCAGGACATGGCAAGGAAAAATGAAACAAAAGGAAGAGGACAGGAAAACGGAAGAGGCTAAACTAGTACAGAAAAAGCTTACTAAATATACAATGGAAGGGGCACTAATAACTACGCCTACAACAATGACCCAAAGCCCCACACAAGTAGTGGCTGCACAAGATCCCTCTCAAATACCACCTTCACAGACTATAACACAACAGGTGCCGCCACTCCAACCATACACGACCAACATGGGAGGAGGATATTCAATGCCAGGAGCTGGGTATTATAATTACAACAGGGGGAGAGGAGGAATTATGAGAGGGAGAGGATACGGATATAATACCCAACAGCAGGTGGGAGGACTTAGAAATTCCTACCCCACAGGGCAACCAGCATACCAGGACAACACAGGGAGCTTTCCATGGCAGAGTAGGGAACCACCGGTGTGTTGGAGTTGTGGATTATTAGGGCACATGTCACGCACGTGTAGAGTAAGACCAGGAACACCATCATGGAGTGAACAGGGGCAATCAAGGCCCACACAGGAACAGCAGGGCATACAGCAACAGCAGACGTTGCAACAGGGAAATGAACAGCAACAACTAATAACACAACAACAGCCACAGACACATTCACTGTCACAACAACAGGTAGCGATAACACAACAACCCCAAGTACAACAAACACAACTGGGTAGGGTGACGGTCCTGGGATACAACCCTTACACAGGAAATGGTCAACCGTTGTAACCTCAATAGGACAGCCCACAGACGGCCTTGGTGTGTCCCATCCTGTCAGTAACACCTAATAGTGCGGAGGAACCATGCATAGAGGTAACGATAGGTGACAAAAAATTATCATTCCTTGTTGACTCCGGGGCGACCCGGTCTTGCATAAGGGAAGGTAAATTTAAGATGTCAGGCGAAGCCATGAACACCCAAGGATTCTCTGGGGCTAGAGGGTTGGTTCCTTTTACTGATAACATTCCCTTATCTATAGGAGATTATGACCTGTCAGTTCCACTTCTATATTATAGTGCCTCACCAGTAAATATACTGGGGAGAGACATAATGAACAGGTTGAATATGACAATCTCCTTTACTGAGGACGGCATAATTTGCTCTACTCCAGGGATTAACATGCTCACAGCACGACAGATTATGCAAGCATACTGCGGACAGACAGCGATTAGGGCGGAGCCAGTAGATGGCGAACTCTTCCAGTACGGGACAGACATGGCATTTGCATGGATGCCAGGGATAGAGGGAAAATATGGAGGAGGCCAGCAGCCTATCTGTTCAGACCAGAAACACCAGTCAATGAACCAGAAGGGAAGGTGGTTCCAGTGGACATTGAGAGCATTACAGCAACAGCTGATTACATTGCTGTACATGCCCAAGACAGAGAAGGAAGGGCATGGAGGGCAGTGATAGCACTAGCAGAAGGATGTAGACTCACCCAGGTATCAAATGAGGAGCTGTTCTCAGAAGAAAAGGAGGAAGGTGAAATGGTGTTTATGATGAGTGTGGAAGTATGGCTAAGAGTGGCGTACAAACAAGTAGCACAGAAAATTGCAATGGCACTTGAGGCACCCGCATGCACCCCAGTCCCCTTCTTTAAGGAGGATATGACAAAGGTACCCACATCATTGTGGACTACTAGCCCCTATGACGTAGGGTGCATAAAAAGTATAGGGGGAGTAAGGATAACATTGAAAAAAGGTGCACTCCCCAGAGTGAAACAGTACCCACTATCAAAAGAGGCAGATGAGGGCATATATGAAACCATAACGGCCCTTATAAATAATGGCATATTGGTCCCCTCAGAATCACCATGTAACACGGCTGTATACCCAGTGCGCAAGGCTAAAGGGGGTTCTTGGCGCTTCATACAGGATCTCAGGCCCTTGAACAACATAGTAGAAGCAGAATACCCCATAGCAGCAAACCCGGCCACAATATTGTGTGGCATTCCAGCAGAAGCATCACGATTTACAGTATTCGACCTTAAAAATGCATTCTTCTCAATACCATTGCACCCAGACTCACAAGATCTGACAAGCTTCACTTACAGAAACACAAAGTGGAAACACACCAGATTGCCACAAGGGTATTGCGAATCACCCTCAATTTTCAACAGAGTAATACAGATGGATTTGGGTAACATTGAAGTGGAAAGCACAGTGTTGCAGTATGTCGATGACATAATAATTTGCAGTACAAACAAGAGAACATGCAGAGAGGACTCATTAAAGATGTTGACCATATTGGCTGAGAAAGGTTACAAGGTAGACAAGGAAAAGTTACAGTACTGTCAAGAACAGGTACTTTACATTGGTCAGCTCATATCCCAACATGGAAGAAAGATTGCAACACAAAGAGCACAGGCCATTTCGAACACACCAGTGCCACAAACAGTGAGGGAACTGCAGCAGTTCCTGGGTCTGTGCAACTACTGTAGAGCATGGGTATTTGATTACAGTTCATACATAGGACCCCTGCTTGAGGCGTTAAAGGAAGCTAATAAAGGGGAGAAAAAGCTGGGGTGGACAATGGAAATGAAAGAGGCTTTTGATGAGTTGAAAGATGCAATATCAACTGCTCCGGTACTGGCATCCCCAGACTATGAGCGACAATTTTTTATATTTTCACATTGTGACTCAGCAGTAATGAAAGCAGTGTTGGCCCAAAAAACAAGCATGGGCTACAAACTAGTAGCATTTTACAGCGGCCACTTAGATCCTATGATGCTAGGTCATTTCCCTTGCGAACAAGGTCTCGCCGCAGCTGCTTTTGCGGTAGAGAAAGCATCAGCAATCACCATGGGGTGCCCAACTACACTGTTTGTGGAACATGCACTATTTGCCATATTGAATAAACCTAAGTCCACCCTAACCACGCAAAGGGCATCAGGTTATGAGATCATCTTATCCAGAGCTGAACTATCAATTGTTAGATGTAGCACGGTCAACCCTGCAAGGTTCCTAGCAGAAGTAATTGAGGAGGGAATCTATGCCCACGACTGTACGCAAATAACTGACATGTACTCATGTACTAGAAAGGTTGAAGAAAACGCACTAGAGGGAGGTGAGCTCTTGTTCATTGATGGGTCATCAACTATCGACCAAAGGGATGGTGTAAGGAGGACTGGGGCAGCAGTGGTAAAAATGATGGAGGTACCGGTGTGTGTGGCCATGAAATGTGTACAATTACCACAGCATTACTCCGCTCAAGCAGCGGAATTAGTTGCACTGATCTTGGCGTTGAAGGAAAGCTTTGACAAACGAGTGACCATATATTCCGACAGCGCATATGTTACATCCACTGTCCACTCAGGGCTGTCGAAATGGAGAAGAAGAGGGTTTAGGAGAGCTGATGGCACTCCAGTGCAACATGCCCTCCTATTGGCTGAACTAATTGAAGCAATAAATGACCCCCAAGAATTAGCTTTGGTCAAATGCACCGCACACACCATGGGTGAAGACCACATCTCAAAAGGGAATGCAGCAGCAGACGCACATGCAAAGTATGCTGCATACTTTGGTGAGATATGGAACCCCCCAGAGTCACAGAGAGGGAGAGGGAGGTGAATGGCTAAGGAGATGTTGATAAGAGAAGGGTACACCCATCTCCCAGCCACACAGATTATGGAGCTACAAGCGGCTGCACCAATGGCCGAAAAAGAAATATGGTTAAAAAGAGGATGCTCAATGTCACCAACCGACGCACTATGGCGCCAGGGTGACACTGGAAAGATTGTAATACCACTGGCACTATTGAACACCGCCCTGAGCCAACTACACTACCCAGACCACACAGGCAAGGAAGTAATTGCAGCACGAATTAGGGAAGACTGGTTCTGCCCCGAGTTAAATTCTCATGTGTCAAATTTTATCAGCAATTGTCTCACATGTCAACAGTTTACGGCCGGTCATACTCTGAAGGTGATAAGAGGTACTATACCCCGGCCAGAGGGACCTTTCCGGCATCTCCATATTGACTATGTTGATATGATCAACGTATGTCAAGGAAATAGGTATATGATTGTAGTAGTATGCCCATTCTCGAGGTGGATTGAAGCAGGGCCCTGTTCACACCCAGATGCATTTAGAGCAGCTAAATTCCTAGTGAGGGAGGTCTTCCCCAGGTGGGGAGTGTGCGAGGTACTGAGGTCAGACAATGGCCCACATTTCGCAAACGAAATGTTCCAGCACATCACATCCTTGCTGAACATCAAGCATAAATTTGCATGTGCATACCACCCACAGGCCAACGGTGTATGTGAACGCCTGAATGGCCTATTAAAGGAGGCAATTGCAAAGATACAGCAAACAACAAAGAAAAATTGGTTATATTGCCTTCCATTAGCCCTATTTGAACTAAGGAATAGACCAGGGTCCGACCACCACCTCACCCCTCACGAGGTGGTTACCGGACGTCAAATGCGCCTTCCCCTAACGCCAACATCAAGAGCATTTACTGACCACGAGAGTACTGCGAGTGTTCTTGGTGATGAAATGTACCAATATGTGTCTTCTTTGATTACTAGTGTAGTGTTTGTGTCTCAACACCTCGCGCGCACGCGGGGCGGGTCTAACAGCGATCAACAAGAAGACGTGGATAAAGAATTGGAAAAGGAAAGACTGTGCAAAGTTGCTAAAGGTGACCACGTACTACTTCGCAATTTCAACAGAAAGTGGAACAGTCCACGAATCACTGGCCCCATCTGGTAGAGGAGGTATCAACGAGAGCAGTAAAACTACAGGACAAACGTGCTTGGAACCACCTACACGACGTAAAGATCTACAAACTCCAGACCCGCCCCAGCGCCACCGACAGGGCCACTGGAATAACAACAACAGCGTCACCAACGGAGGAAGAGACTTCTATCACGACTAACAGAATAAGTGTCCCCATACCCTGCCACCACCCAGATCCCCCAGAGACAACTATTAGAAAAGAAAGGGGTGATCCCCATACCGCCCACCCCATGGTTACACGATCAAAGGGTAAAGAGACTTCCGCCAGTTGAGCCCCAAACCCTCTGCCCATTGACCCCCTGCCCACTGTAGTAACAATTGAACTGAAGGACATTGTTTTGCACCTATTCACATGTAAACACCTGAATGTTCTCTTTCTTTTCTCTCGCACATGCAGGTACAGCGTATTATTGTACTGTTAAGAAAGTAGATAACTAACCAATTCACTGCCCAGGAGTAGATGGTACCCTCAGACGATAATTACCTGGAAGAATTGTCACACCAATTTGTATATGAAGTAAGAAGGCCAACGTACCTGAAAAGAAGGAGAGTACGTGTCTACTACACAGCATTCCTCTTGGCCATAGAACATTCAATGCCCCACCTCCAACCATACTTGCCTGCCCTGAGAGATAGATCGCTTAGATTGGCGTGGGAACAGCTCTTCGCCTGGGCACTGAATGACTACTTGATAGGGAGAGCTTAATAACAATAACTAACCTTAAATAACGAGCATATTAAGAATTTTCAGGCGGGCAACTGTAACGTCGCAAGAATAAGCTGCCGGACTGCAGCAAGGTAAGAGCAAAATGCCGGTGAAATTAGCATTTGTAATAAAATTGATAGGGATTTTAATCATCACTGGGTTCTTGGCTGCCTCTGTATGGCAGTACAGCTATGCTATCAATATTATTGCTGTTCCCAAACCTAATACACCCCCACCCCCAGCTGCAACAGGTGTTATGGCAGGTGGTACTAGTAAAATCCCACACAAGGAAAATAGAGTTAAACGCAGCACATACTCAGATAATAAAGGCATTGACAACTACGTACAAGATTCAGCACACATCTCAAACAACATATGGTATCAACACATGACCCACATTGGTAAGCAGACAACAGAAGACAGCTGCTACATTTGCTCATTGATCCCATATGCCATGAGCGCTTCTCGAACATTTGTTGCCACGGAGATAGATGGAAAAATAGCACGATGTATAATATACCTGCACTGTTCCAGACGAAAGGAAGATTTCAAGGGACCGTGGTGCATCTGGTGTGGACAACACGAGATACATATCCATATGAAAACAACTTCCTCAAGACTTATTTGAGTTACCACAAGAGCAGTTTACATGCTGAAGGATTCAAATACATAACAAGTGGTCCTGAAAAAGGAGAAACAAAGAAGGTAACACTGCAGTACCTACCATGTGATTGGTACGCCACTGAAGTCCCTGGTAAAAACTGATGTTGGGAAAGACCACTGATGATAATAACAGGGAAGGTGTACATGGACAACAAATGGGACATAGGAGTGGTTGGCAGTAACATGGTAACAAGAGAAAACATTTCAACTATTGATGGACATAACCATAGATGTTGGATGACTTGGATCAAGTACGTACCCATGCTCACATGGATGGAGAAGGATGAAGACCCAATAACAATATTGCCGCTAACTGCGCCTAAGGTATGCTACCAACATAAGGGAGAGGTGGATGTAGGATACAATACCAACTGTGAAAGCGTGATGGAGCTACCTGAGAGGGGAGCAGGAACAGCAGTAGTAATGGACCATTACTGGGCCTGTGGAGACAAGGCGTACCACACACTGCCCCCTTTGTGGAATGGTGTATGCACTATAGTACACGTTAATGTACCATCACTGGTGGTACCCCAGAAGCATGTAAATATGGCGAATTTCCCCAAGATGGATGAAGGGAACAAAAGGAAGAAGAGATCTGCACAGCCTTGGAAAGGGCCAGAGAACAGACGCAACGGCAACCACACTGTCCTCAACAGAAGGAAAAGACAAGGAGAACCTCTGACAGGAAATTACCTGTGGGGAAGGTCGGAAACAGCACTGACCTCAATTCCGCCGGAACACCGACTATTCAGCAGAGCAGCTATGTTCTTCTCCTCAATAATACATCCTGGACTGCAGGCTTACGCAAACGCGAAATGGCTCCAGATAACTAGGTGGGAACTAATGATGACAATTAACTCTACAGTAAATGGATTCAACGCAATAAAAGAGGAATTGCGAGCAGTAAGAATGGTTGCACTACAGAACAGATATGTACTGGACCTCCTCACAGCAATGGAAGGAGGAGTTTGCGCAAAGATAGGACAATCATGCTGCACATTCATTCCTGCTAACGATGCTGACAATGGGACACTCACGGAAGCTGTATCACAATTGGCCCAGATGCACTCAAAAATGATGGATGAAAGTAAAGGTGTGAAAAAGGATGAGAGTTGGTTTTCAATATTATGGTCATGGATGCCATCTTGGCTGTCCGATGGACTGAAGATTATAGTTGGATGTACTATTTTGGCTGGAGCTACACTGATCATAATAAGATTTTGGAAAGCCCGGAAGGCACGCACCACAGACGAGATGATCGAAATGGTTGGTATACACCTCTTGATGCCAACAGATGACGGCCAACACACAGGCACAATCATAAAAGAGAGAGAGAAGTTGCACAACCAGATCATCACCAACCACCTGGACCCACCATCTGTCAAGCTCGAAAACCCAAGAAACCCAAAGAGCTACATAGGGAAATGGGTATACTGCACTCCTGGAGGAACCTGTGAATATATGTATTGGTCATTTGAAGACCATGTTAACCACTATGGACATTTGGGAGGAATAACTAAAATATGGAGAGTAAGAGGAGATAAAGAAAAGGATATGTTTGTGGTCGACAAGTCGACCAGAGGGGGGACTGAAGTGGGAGAATGGAAGACCAGGCTCCCGCCCTTCCCCCCTCGCGCTTGGCCTAGAGGATCACGGCCTATACACCCGTCACGAGAGGAGTTTGCCTATCTACCAGACGACCAAATACCCTGGTACAGGAACATACGGATGTGTCCATCTACTTGCCCAGCAGCCCGCCCTGTCCATGCCGACACCTGCGGCATGGATCAACTCGACTAAACCTACATGTCGTTAGAGATGCCATGACGACCTAGCCACGGTCAGCACACCTGTGCAAATATACACACCGGACACTCCCACACCAATCCACACGAAGAATATACTCAGTGCTATGACGTAGGTGACAGACATACTCACGGACGTGCATCTTTATTATTTTCCACATATGCTCTCAAAATGCAGAAACGCAAGACGCATCATGAACTTATCTAAAAAGGCTTGCTCACGCTTCTTCTAAGAGCCATGTACCATAATGAAGAATATAACGGGGACACGATACTGAGGATAAAGCAATATGATACCGTAACCTAAAGCGCTCTGCATCAAACGGTTCCACCTATGCACCAGGCCCAAGTAGGCAGCAAACAAAAGCTTCCATGAACATTGAATGAGCAAGAACTGGGTTGCTGACCCTGCAAAATGAGCCCGGCGAAAGCACACCACCAAGGGCACAATGTTGCAATCTCGCACGCTGCAAGCCAACGCCAAGGTCGCACCTGCAAGATAAACCAGGCACACAGTAGGAAAAACAATATTAATTATGTTGAATTTTGCCTCAAACACGGTCCCACCTCACGTGACAAAGCCAAACCTGACAAGATGCCAAGCCAAGGAGGAAGGAGACGCCTGAATCCCACGTTTCAAGACACAGTCAGATACAATTAAAAGACTCATTGGACATCTGCAGCAGTGGGAGTAGTCGACCTCCCAACATATGAATAAATCCTCACAGTGTTTACACCTACCCATATTAAAACATAGTTGCAAATTACAGGTGCACCGCGAGCTGGGAACAGCGATAGTCCCAGACTGGGAGGCTCGCGAGCAGACCAATCAGAACATGGGGCTCTTATCACTGACACCATTAACCAATCCTCAGAGGTCTTCATGTATCAAATTGTAGGGACAGCCCAGGTATACCACCTGACTAACCCTCAGCCACTAACACCGTTCTCTATATGTGCGCTATACTAACCCTACCACTCGAGTAACCAATCCAGAGTGGAAATAGGTTTTTTACTAAACTTTGTAAGATGACGCAAGTAGTGCGTCATACTAAGGTAAAACGGTCCTGCGAGCCCCACGATTGTGTGTGTGTCAGGACGGACGCGTACGCTCCTTGACCCATCCCTGCCGTTTTGTCTAATAAACAGCAGAGTCACCTTGCTTCTTGCGTGTGTCTCATACTCTATCTCTTTTGGGATATACGGGAGGAGTTGGGGCCTCCCTGCCCGGAGGTCTGCGGACGGCCCGGCCGACCCCGGCAGAATTCTCCCCCCGACAAGTCACAGACAGCGTATACATTTGTCTGCTTTTTCAAAGGTTCTTCTCTACATTATGACTTACAATGTTAAAGTCTGTGTCAAACAATTGCTATAAGGAGGTGAATAGGGGAACACATGTTCTTGTCCTGTGTGGATTTACATGTTTGAAATACAGTAGACAAAATTGGATGTTTATGGTTGACTCAAGTTATTATTCTGATACAACTTCCACTTATGATGGAGAAAAAGCTGCAATCGTTCTTCAGCATTTCTCTATACAGATTTTCTTTTTAAAAAATATAGTTATTTTGGTTTATCAAGTGATTTGTGAACATGTAGGTCAGGTTTACAAAACAGATCAGTATTATTATTAGCTCAAACATTAATAAATAATTGCAACTTACGGTATTGCAAGAATTAGGAAACGACTGAGAAAGGGTCGGACATTTTTGTTACTGGGCAACTCATTTGACAGAGTGCACACCTGCCAACAATGACAGCCCCTAAAGGTATTTTAGGTACCAGAGTGTGGCCTTGAAAAAATCTACACTCATGCTTTAAGTGGCCTAAATGTTTGATTACATACAATAATAGTGACAATTTAAAAATTGCTTAATTTAGAACAATTAGCATTCTTGTTGTTATTATTATTATTATTATTATTATTATTATTATTATTATTATTATTATTATTATTATTATAATACTGATAATAATAATAATAATAATAATAACAATAATAATAATAATAATAATAATAATAATAATAATAATAGTAATAATAACTACTATGGCGGCCTAAAAGCAAATTGTCTGAATTAAGGCATATTCAGTACAGCCCATAAATCACAGGGCCTTAGTCATTGAAGAAAGTTGAGTAAAATAGCAAATGCAAAGTTGGTGTTGATGCATAGTAACTGTATATCTATACTCAGGTGTGTGTGGGCAAATATGTGCAGGCCACACTCTCTGAAAAACTGGGTAAAAATCCAAACAGTTTGCAATAGATTCCAATCCAAAAATGCACATCACCAACAGTGCACAGGAGCATTTCACAATGCATTTTCGTAATACCTTCTCCAACAATAAACGCCTGTATACAAAATGTTCATCCTGGCTGTGCCCATACATTTCCATGTTGACTGCACCAATATATGTCCAAATTCCTATATAAGAACATACTCATGTTTGCTTTGGAAATAATGCCAGTAAACCTACAATAAGAAAACATGTCCACTCTGGCTCTGCCAATATTGGCAGTATCCCCACATAAGAACATACTCATATCAGCTTTACCTTTAAAAACGTAATGCCACAATAAGAAAACATTTCTACACTGGCTGCACAATGTAGTTTATTCTAAACTCATAATACCAGGCATCATGTCAGATTTATCCTTGATGCCCAGAATAAAATGCTATGCCAAAGCAATAAATAGCTAACTGTTTGCAGCAAAATGCTAGTCTAGCCACATAATCACACTTGACAGGCTTGCTTTATCATGGATGTCCAGAATAAAATACTATGCCACAGTTAGAGATGGCTAGACTGGCTGTCCCAAAAATGCCACTCTAGCCAAGTAATAACACATATTATGTGTGGCTTATCATTGAAGCCCAGAAAATTCCACAGTAAGAAGGGTTAGACTGGCTCCCCACAAAATTCCAGTGTAGCCAATTAATATCACATACCAATTAATATCAAATTCCAGTGTAGCCAATTAATCATACATGCCCAGAGGGGAAAAAGAGTCAGTCCACTGTAAAAAAAAAAAAAGAAAAGTACTAGACTGGCTGCCCCAAACTGACAGCCTAGCCACAGTAAACAATAATTGGTAAAGCCAATAGTTTTGTCGTTTGTAATTGTGTATTACATTTAAAATTGAGTGTGGAGGGAATGAATGAGGAATGACAGCACAGAGAGGAAAAGCATTGGAGGGAAGAATAAAAAAAATCCAATAGTCAAAAGGAAGGCTAGCAACAATACACATGGGTATTGAACAACATTTGAATGAAGGAGTGACAGTGCAAATGGGAGGAAGGAATGACAGAACAAATGGGAGTGGAGCAAGGATTGACACCCCAAGGGTTGAAGAGCAGTAGCACAAGGATTCAGAGTGACAGCAAAAGGCAAACAAGGTACCGCGCAAGGAGCAGGAGGGCAGTGCAAGTGGGAGGGACAGAACAAGTGGGAGGAGAACAGTGCAAGGGTGGAGGAGGCAACTTGCAAGGTGGAGGGAAAGCACATGGGTGGACAGCACAAGGGAGGCAGAGGGCAGGGCAAGGGGGTGACAAGAGACAAAAAAACAGCAATAGCGCAAGGGTGGGAGGAGAGACAACACAAGGGGGAAAGAGTGACAGCACAAGGTGGAAGGAGGGACAGTCAAGGGGTGGAGAGGATGGCCAGTGCAATAGAGAGAGGAGGAACAGCACATGAGGGGTGGTGGGACAGTGCAAGTTGGAAAGAGCAATAGCAATGTGAGGGCAGGCGTGACAGTGCAAAGGTTGAGGAGTGACAGAACAAGGGGAAGGAGCAACAGTGCAAGAGGGGTGAAGAGACAGAAAAGGTGGGAGGGGGGACAGCTCAATGGTAAAGGGGAAGCACAAAGGGGGCAGACAGCACAAGGTGGAGTAGGGAGAGCTCAAGGAGAGGACGGAAAACAGAAGGGGGAGGAGGGACAGCACAAGGATGAGGAGGGACAGCCCAAAGGGGAGATGAAGGACAGCACAAGGGGGAGGAGGAGCAACACAAGAGGGAGGATGGACATCACAAGTGAGGAGGTAGGGACAGCACAAGGGGGGAAATGAGCAACAGCCCTACTACAAGGTCCCTTAGCGGGTTCCTTCCTTAACGTCTGGTCTGATCTGGCATTATGGACGGGACCCGTTAAGGGACCTGGGCGCAAATAACTGGCTTGACATGCGCCAGCCCGTTATTTGCACCCTCCCCATTCCCATTAAGCCCTATTGGGGCGCAAATGGGAATGGGGAATGGTTTGGTGAATGTGGACTTACCGGTCCCGCCAAGGTCTGACTAGACCGGTACCGTTATTGGCAGCAGTTATGGCCCAAATAGCGTCATGACGACCACCAAACTCGGAATGAGGGCCATTGTGTGGCTACATGAATAAAGCATTAGCACACAATGTTTAAAAAGACATGCCACGACTTGCTGTTGACCTGCCCTCATCTCATTTGATGATGGATGGAGATTCAGCATCAAATTGATCAACTTTCTCCTGGAATAACTCGCTTACAGGAACGTCCAACATAGTGCGGTTATATTTTGGTTGCTTATGCAAATTATGGAAGCAAGGCAAAATGCTGCCAAGATGAGGTTTTTGCCAGATTTATGGGAAATGAGCGAGATGAGCACATTGGATTTGACTGGGTGTGCTGTCCTTTTACTATTTGGTGTTCCAAACCGAGCAGTGAGGGTAAAAACCATGTGGCAGCACACAGTTCTGCCAAATGCATGTTTTCGCAGTTTGTGAGTAATGTGGCTGCACTGTGTGAGTCAGTGGGTTAGGTCTCTTTCAGTGAGGTTTTCAGGGCTCCCATTTATCACACGCAAGATTTCTAGTAGTATTCTCAACACTACCCAGAAAGTGAATTCCATGCATTTGATTTTATTCAGCTCTCCTTGCTTTAAAGAAAGATATGCAATATGTGGTTGAAAAAAACGTTGTTAAAGGGACTTTATGGTTGCAAGGAAAATGCCAGTTCGCCTTTGTGATGTCCTAGTCTTAGCAGGGAATGCCGTGGTGCTAGTTATAGTTGCATAGCTTACCATAACTGTAACAGCCTCCCTGCCACTCTAAAACTTGAGGAGAACCATCTCCAGTTCTGAAAGCACGTCAAGACCTTTCTCTTTGATTCTGCCTTCACCCACCCTCTCCTCTTTTGATTCTACTCTCCCTCTGCACCATGCACCTGGCCACCATCTTTCCTCCGGCACAGGTACCTTCTCCTTTTGCACCCTCACACACTGCCTCCGGGCCACCCCTTGCATTGGGGTATGTATCTGTACTAATACCATACAGTATCGGTACAGATACTAGCAACCATAACTAGCAAATTTATTTTGTTTTTTGACTTTACATTGCAAACGTAACGTCCCTTTAACAGAGTTTTTCACTGAATTTCATAGGTTTTTCATTAACACAACTTAACCATAACGTCCCACTAACAAAGTTTTTCCAAGAATTTCATAGATTTTTACCAGTTCAAATATAATTTCTCTTCACAAATTTTGCACTCAAAAATCATTCTCTGCCGCCACATAATAGCTATAATATCTGCGGACAGTATTGCTAGTCCACGAACGTACCTGAGACATGCAGCATCAATATTACCCAAAATCACAACGAGAAACAATGTTCTTTTTTTGTTTTAGTAGAGAAAATATACGTATAGCAACAATGCAAACACTCAATTCAACTGTGTTTACATTCATAATAACTTTACATAGATACATACTGTGTAGAGGAGGAGCAAAATGCCTCTACCAGAAGTCCCGCCCTCATTCTTCCTATATGTTGGAAGCCAGAAATTGCGACATGCACAACGCCAATAATGGTACCTATGCCACAAAGAATCCTTTAAACTAGGTATCCACCTAGAAAACCCTATATGATGTACCTGCAGAGAAATGACAGTCTTCTAAAGGAGGTTCCTGAAGAAGTGTGAAGTGAGAAAGGAAAGAGACTGGTGACGTTGCATGAAACAGGGATGACGCACCAAGAAGAGATGCCAAGGAAGAAAGTATATGGACCTTCTAGAATCCGATGACAAAGTGAAGAGCACTGAACAAAATGCAAATTGCTTTATAACTGTACAGATGCTGTAATGCAAGTAGACTAAGTAATCATGAAGGCTGGCTATATATAGTGAATAGACTACAGGCAATGCCACCAATATGTATATGTTTATAGAATCTGGAGGATCTATGTTGTAGGATGCCAAGAAACTGGTTATCTAATTGAGAGGATACAATGAACGTGAAAAGTGAGGCGAGTTCATGTTGAGGTGCAATGGAAAAACACTATGAGTGCCAAGTCTTATTCATGTAATACTATTAAATGCGAGGAAGGAGCTACAACATGGTCTCCTGTCACATGGTGTAGATGGAAATAGACTTTGAGCAAGCCACATCAAAACTGAAGATAAGACTGTGCTCACACTCCCCTTTATTCTCAGGTGCAGTGATACTTTGCAAGGCCGATTTCAAAGACAATTCGAATGGCAGACAGCAGGAGTGATGATGGATGATGGGCTAATTAGGTGGAATGGCATGGTCACTTCCACCCACAAGCACCTGGGGTACCATCTTATGTGCTGCTAGCGAGTGGAATATTCCAGAAGCATACAAGTGTGCCAACCAATTATAGAGTGGCATGCAGCAAAGATCCCTATAGTTTGAGACCCAATGAAACCTTGTGTATTTTATGACAACAAAGATCACTTGCACTCGGGGTGGGCATAAGTTGTCCACCTGGCACTAGAGATCAAATCACGATCCTATCCCCATAGAAAGTATACCTAGATGAACCCCTTAAGTCTATCACAACCCCAAGTAGGTTTTCTTATTTTGCCATGTAGTATGCCATCACTGGTGACAAGTTTTTATTATAAATATGTGTTTTTTCATGTGAAACGTTGAGAGACTTGAGCGAACGTCCGTTGATATCCATTGTACTCCCTGTTTTAGACAATTGCAAATAAAACAGCTAAGTTTTTCCAACACAAGTGATTCAGAGCGCGACAAGGCAAGAGAAGGTGAGCAGGGGAGAACAAAAACAACAACTAGGCCCAGTGACATTGAGAACTTGCAAGTGCATGGTAAGGGGGGAGGGGGCGAAGTGCATGGAAGGGGAACAAAAGGAGAGTGTGAGTGAGGAGGAAAAAAACATAAATAATAATAAATTAATACATAAAAAGGCAACAGTGGGAGTGCAGCCAGAAAGTGGCAAGTGATGGGTTAAAGGCAGCAGGCTGGGTAGGTCTGATAAGTGCAGGAAGAGAACAAAGGGAGAGGGGCTGTATCGGTACAGATACAGACCCCAGTGCAAGGGGTGGCCTGGAGGCAGTGCGTGAGGGTGGCAAAAGGAGCAGGTACCTGGGCCCGGAGGAAGAGGGTGGCCAGGTGCATGGTGCAGAGTAAGAGTAGAATCAGCAGGAGAGGGGGGAGAAGCTAAGAGAAAGATCTTCAGGTGCTTCCAGAACCAGAGGTGGTTCTCCTCAAGTTTTAGAGTGGCAGGGAGGCTGTTCCAGAGGGAGGCCCCAGCCGAAGACAGAGATCTACCCCCAGCTAGTTTCTTTGAGAAACGAATGACCCGGAGTGGAGTGCTCGAGATGGGAGGTATTTGTGTAGGGGTAGCTGAAGGTATGTTGGACCGAGGCCTCAGAAAGCCTTGTGTACAATGCAGAGGGTTTTCAATGTAATCCTTGCATCCACTGGGAGCCATTGGAGAGATGTCGGAGCTGGAGAGATACGATCCCAGGCCTTGAGGCCAAGAACAAGTCTTGCAGTCCTGTTCTGGATAAGTTGCAAATTGCGAAGAATAGAGGTAGATAGATTAAGAAAGAGGCCTTTGCAATAGTCCAACCTAGAGAGAACCAGAGCTTGGGAGACAGTGAGCTTCTGGGGGAAAGAGAGGAAAGGAAGAGTACCTCTGAGGAGGTGCAGTAGGAAGTTTGACTTTATTGGTACATCCGTGATGTGGGCGGAGAAGGAGCGTGTGGAAACCAAGGTGACTCCAAGGTTCTTGGCCTAGCAGGTGGTGATAGGAGGATGGCCAAGGGAGGCCGGCCAGAGAGTGAGGGGAAAGGAAGGTGACGGTGTGCAAATGAGGAGGATCTCAGTCTTGCTGGCATTCAGACAAAGATCGTTGGCGGCACACCAACTTGGGAGATAGTGAGCTTCAGGGGGAATGAGAGGAGTGTAAGAGTAACTTCTGCATCCCCATCCATCTAATAAATGGTTACCTCGCTTAAAGGGCCTATGGGTTCAACCGTTTTCAAAATAATAGCACACTATTATAGATTGCAGCAAATATTGAAGAAAACTGTTTACCCTGTATAAACAATTCACTTCTACAGCTGACATACACTGAAGCAGAACATTGGTTGCAGTGACAAAGATAATTTCAAAACTTTAGAAAGTAAACACTACTTTTTAATTTCATTTATAAACATGCATTGTTTAATAGTAATACGTCTGTGAACATGTGATATAACTAAATATAAACAGTGTATACTGTAATAGAAATGGCAAGAACTCTGGAATGCTTAGAATTATCCTTCCCCAAAGAAGATATACATGAACAAGAAGAGCCTTTTAATGGTACATTATGGTGTATTGTATATAAAATAATACCATTCTGTTACCTATTTATGAACTATTGAACTGAATGTGTTACATGTCTTTTCTACTTCACAACCTAGAATAACAAGAAGAACAAGCCAAAATCATGAGGAAAAAAAGAAGATTTTGAAGCTAGATTGGAGAATATATAAAATCAAATTAACCAAGTATGTGTGGAATAAAACATCAAATTGCTGCACTGTGTTCATATGGTAAACATGTGATTAGAAATGTTGATTTTCATTGATCTTCCTATATCTGCGACACTTTCCCCCATCAATCACCGAAATCATTCCAAGAGGACATTAGAGATCGCGGTTTGATGATATTTCTATACCCTGTTTTTGTTTAGCACACTTACACTCCCTAACTACCACAGTGTGTATTATTGTAAATGTGATGTAAATATGTGTTTTAAACCATATCTTCTTGTCTGCTGACTATATACATGTTCATGTCCACACCACGGTAGGTAAAGATGTCATGTGGCGTGCCGATGTTCACAAACAGATCGTCACATCGTGGTGACAGCGATTAAGTTTTAATTAGTTTGCGAAGGTAAGAGAGTGGTGACGTCCTCGATAGTGACCCTGATTGACGTCATCGTCTGTGTGAATGTTTGCAAACAATGAACGTGACTGTGAAGGCATGACACATTTTTAATTAGTTTGTGAACATCTGAGCATGTCCTTTGTCAAAGCAACTCACCCGGGTGATGACACATGGTAGCTCCAATGTTTGTGAATATCACGGTATGACCACACCTGTGTGGCTTGATGCGGTCTGCAGTTGATGGCTGTGTTTCACAGACACTTAAACATACAATTTGCACCTACCCAACCAACTCTCCGGTTGAAACTTTACCCTTCCACTACTGTTGCTAACATTCTCTATTGTTCGCTAAACTTGTTAAAACCCTTTATGGCCTCTGAATTTCACAGACAGGAGAAAAGACCACAGATGGTTTCTCCAAAGGTGATCCACCCATTTGTTATACTCATTCACAATCTAGGTAAGAGAAAGGATGAGACACCTTTTGGGAGCTTTGAAGAAGAGATAAAACCTGAGACACCTCCAGGATAACAACCGCTCTGCCGGGAATGTAAGCATAGCCACAGGCCCATCCAGGAGCCGAGCCTGGGAGCATAAAGGACCTAATAAACCCCAAGGGGCCTACAGCTGGGGCACATACCCCCACACCATAATATCGGACCTAGTCTTGATAAAGATCCCTGAGGTCGAAACACGTGTCAGCTGACCACCACTAAGACTATGAGCCTACACTGAAATAAATTCACACTGTACCAAACACACACAGCATGGACATTGTGGGATATTTTGACCCATGCCAATATGCCCCACTGCACCACTTTACAAATGGGGAAAGAAACAGACAAAAATGGATGCACTAACATCTGTGCACGCAAGAATCTGCAAAACTATGTGTGGGTCACAACCACAAAAGGCTGCACACCCCTGCCACACACAGTCAAAGTGGGGGTGAAAACAGAATGCTCACTGTAGAAGCACGCCAGTGGGCTCTGTTCTATTCAACATGAAGCAAGGCCTCAGAATTGGGCTAAAAACCGAAAATGCCTTTTAAAATGCAGCTTTGCAACCTTCAAAGTGCTGTTTTGGTGCTAGATCCAGTTATTTTCCAGTAAATGATTGAAATTAAAAGGGTTACAGATCATCCAGGTGACTCAGAGGAGCTGGGCCTCATTGACTGACAGCAGCTAAGAAATGTATGTCATGAAAAAGGCAGCCCAGCAACATTGTTTTCAGTTCCACTGAAAAATGTGGCTAAAAATGGCAACATGTAACAATTTCAGCTGTGCAGAGGGAACCCCAGGCAAAGGCTGGATACATACATACAGACTGCAAACAAATCCCAGCACTCAAGGACAGAAATAATGCTGAATAAAATGGGTGTGCTGCAGAGCAGAATATGATGTAAAAGACTCAGTTTAAATGTGTTTTTCATGAAGAAAGTGTAAAATCGCATGTTTAAAAGCATGATTTGGTTTAAAGGTTTAATCCTTCAAGAAAAGTCAAAGGATTGCTAATGTCAAAATACACTGATAACTGTGTTCATTTATATGTGTTAATGAAAGATGTAGGTAACTTAAAGTCAAAACCCAGTCTTGAGTTAATTAAAATATTTAATTTTGGGCTGACAGCTTCAGCCTGGGAATGGTTGACACCTCACCACTGACAGGAAAGGACTAATTGCTGCTGGAAGGTTTTTGCATACTCAGAACAAAGAACTCATTAGACATTTGTCTGTGGCCCAGCCAAAGACAATGGCAGGCTGAACACTCGACCCTACAGGGGAGTGGCTGGAAGCTTCCCTCTCAAGGAAGAGTACACCCCACCCTGATCAAAGGAATTTTACAGCTGTTGTCAGTGAAAGAAAAGTAAAAAAAACTGCTAAAGGACTTGGGGTTTAAATGCCTATTTGTAATTAAGCTTTAAAAACCTTTAACTTTGCGATATGAAGGAAGACAAATCTAAAAATTGGTAGTTGTAAATCAAATTTTACGCTCTTTCTGTGAAGACGTAACTGAACCCTGTTCTTCATAATGAACAAAGGTTACACAAAAAGAATAATTGTGACAAAACTATTGATGCTGCAAATATAATATTGTATACTAGTGTTCTAGGGGTGATTGCACAGATATGTACTGAATTAGGAATTGTTAGGCTAAAATTGACAAAATTCCACAGAATGACAAAGCCAGCTCTCACTGACACGGGAGTTGGAGGGAAAGGTAACCCACAAAATATGTAATGAATGTGTCCGATTTTATTAGAGGGCATAATTATGGAAATGTGTATTTGTAGGAAAGTTAAATTGCGGTTCAAATAATTGTGGGAGTTCCCAAGTCACATTATAAAATATGACAGCACTTTCTGGCTTCCAACCGGATAAAGGCAAGTGCCTGTGACCTATCCCAGCCCTGGGGGTGTGGATTGTAATTCTGCCCCTACCATAAACTTAGTGATGTCACTTGGCATGATAAATAAAGGAACTTCACCACATACAGACACGCACTGATTCCTGACTCCATCCTGATTTCCCTGTGACCCCTGTTCCAGAATTTTTCATTTTGTTCCTGTTCCAGATTTCTTTACCAAGCCAAGGCCTCAGCATTTGCTGATCACTTTTCAGCTAGGCCCAAATCCTGAACCATCCCAAACTTCAGGGAAATAGGTCTGATCCAGTTTGGCTTGCTACCATTCATGCTTGCCTGCTGAAAATCGCCATCCCAATCCATCCAATCTGATGTGCAGTCCAATTGACCACAACCGCCCAGCTGACCATCCCGCCAGAAGTACCCTGCTGCCCGAAGATCCAATCTATGATGACCAGAACCCTGACGGGCCAATCTTAATTTAAAGAGGACTGTAAGTATCAAAAGGAATCATAGTAATCATAGTATATTTGCCTTGTCCTATCCCAATCTCAACCCATCCTCTCTTTAACTTAAGAACTTGTAATAGTGTCACACCAGTCTTGAAACCTTGCTTTGATTCCTTGTGCTAGTGATAATTTCTTTAAAATCCTTTGGTCTTGTGAAATCCGAAACCCTTAAAATCATCCCACTGGTTATCCGACTGAGTCCGTCAAGGCGACACGGAGGTGCTGGGGTTAGTTTCCGTGGACAACTCTGGAGCCTACTGTGTTGCGAAACAGTGTATTTGACATATTTTTATTAAAAATCGCATAGTGAAATTTAGGCGGGAATTCACATTTTGGCAAAAGTTTTACACATGTAATCTCCCATTCAAAGTATTTCCAAGCTCCCATTCTGATTTAAAGTATGTTCTGTTGCTCATCTAGTAGTTCATGTTTGTTAGGACCTGTTCAGTTTTGCTCCTCTAGAATTTATATCAATTTAAGGATTTTTGCACACTTTTCATTGTTTTTCTAGGCCATTTTCAGCTGTCATTTTAAAAAGTGTAAATTTCCAAAAATGTTTTTCTCTCTTGTTTGGGGAGGGAAGATTATATTCAAACCCTATACACTGTTCTACATTCCTGAATACCTGCTGCTTACTTACATCTGTGTAGAATTGCTCATGTGTGAATTAAGAACTTTGCAGTGGGAGATCTTCACCTAAGCGCTATCTTTTCACAAGCCAAAGCTGTTCTGTTCCTGTGTTTTTTATTCTGTAGTGCTATGAGTTCATTCAATTGCCTTACTTACTTTCTGAATTGTTTTGTCACCACATTGGTGATTGCTGCCCCATATATTAATTTGTGTGTGATTTGAAATACATATTTACCTTTACCAACAAGCCTGGTTCGTGGTCCACTGTCACCTGGGAGGGGGGGGCATTTTGAGAAGGTTGTGAAATGAGTGGTATATCACTCAGAATATTGAACCTATAGACATGATAAATAAGTATTTCATTTGTGCATTGCATGCTAGGCGAGACCCGGGTGTATTGCCTGATTGAAATCCTTAACAACATGTATCCTTTCCAAAAAAAACAATGCAAGGTAGCCAACACTGTCTCTCCAGAGATAAATCATGTTGGCAATGGTATCTGTCATAGCCACCCCTTCCCCTCTGGGGCCACCACTACAATTTGGAGGATCTGGAGAAGGGAAATGGGGCACTTCATCAGATGAGCTGCAGGAGGAAGAGTAGCATGAAGTTGGAGAGAGTTCTAGGTGTGGCTCAGGCTGCTTGTGTGTGCTGCACTGAGTGTGGAGCCACACTCAGTCGTGGCCAGAATATGCAGTACTCCTTTAACACTAACTCCATGTGTCACAACACCCAAACTATCCACCCGACTGCCCTCAGAAAGGTAATTCTTTTCAATGCATGTATCCTTTCAATGGATGTAGAAGCACCACTTCTACTGCGCCCTTGACTACCACGCATTACAGGCTATGCAGGAGGCAGTTGATCCCTACCATCAGAGGACAACTGTCTTATGTGTGTACTATGATGCAATCATCTGCCCTCGTATGCACTCATCTCCAGGGGGAGCAATTCTGCAGCACCTTTGAGGCTGCTGTAAAGGCCTCCCAAAGGAATTGCACCCTACCTTAGTTGTATGACCAGTGTGCCACATCTTCCATTATACACATGTCCCTCCTTTATAGTGGTTTATGCTCCTCCATCCTTCCCTCCCTTTTTCTGTCAGTAAATAAATGAATACAAATAAAAAAGAAAACAATTAAAAAGTAAGTTCCATGGGAACAACCTTTCAAAGTCTATAAATAGAATTAAAACATGTGTAAAAGAAATCCTTATGGATTCAATCTTGTTCATGTTGAATAAAGCAGCCAGACTCCATAAGAATCTCCATGCCAATGCAAATATAAGACGCTTTGTATAGAACAGAGTAAAAGAGGTGACGGAAATGAAGTTCTGTTCTAACCCTCTTCTCAGCCATACCATGACATTTATATAAGGCATTAAAGTCTTACTCAAGGCTATTACACCTTCCATTCACATTACACCAATAAAGAACATGAGCTCCCTTTCTGTGTTTTTTCACTCTTGATATCTGTACACAGGAGAATATCTCTGTGGACATATAAAAAAACAGAGACTAGAAACTGTATGAGCTCAACTACTTTTGTTAAAGGAAGCTTTTTGTTCTTGTAAGACTGTGATCTTAGTAGGTACACTTACAATGTGTACGTATCCATGTTATTATTACATACCTTTCTTCTTCCAATTTAATTTCTTTGACAAAATAATTTCACTACATTCCGA
Organism: Ambystoma mexicanum; assembly: GCF_040938575.1. Lineage (NCBI taxonomy): Eukaryota > Metazoa > Chordata > Amphibia > Caudata > Ambystomatidae > Ambystoma > Ambystoma mexicanum. The sequence goes on along the minus strand of NC_090937.1, from coordinate 1,520,896,727 downwards.
ATATTGCAAAAAAGTTGTAATTTCTAAAACATGTCAAATGTACTCCCACTTTACTAAAAATGTTCACTCCATCATGTCATATATAATCATTTTCAAAAGATGGCATTCCAAAATCTTGCAGAAATGCACACACAGCTTTATTCACATTCTGCCTTGCTTTTTCTATTTGTGAACAAAACAGCTGAGATCTTTTCCACACTTGTCTCTGTGTAATTTGTGGAAAAAAAAACATTGTTTGTGTAAAAAGTTTCATCAGACTTTTGAAAGTATTTTTCATGACAAGCTGCAAAGCTACACCAGTTAAATACCCTAAGCTATTAACTCCACAATGTACTACAATGCATTCTATATGTTTCTAATGCACCATATCTTCACACATGGGTAATAGTTGACTGTATTTCATGTCACAAATGCCATACCATACCACTTCCAATTTTTCAAAGCCAAGATTATGGCAGATACCAAGCTGCTCTACATATATATGCAGCCAATTAACCCACTCATCTCCTATAATCCAAACTGCCTCCTTGTTGAACTATATGCTTTTAGCAATTCAAACAAGAAATGAAACATGTTCTGCTCTGTCCTCCTCTGCAGTTAAACTCCTCCTCCACAAAGCCTGATTGGTTGAGTCTCCCAACATCCGCGGACATCTGCATGTCTGCAGTCTCTACAGTCCTCTCTTCCTGCAGGGCATTGTAAAAGAGTCAGATGGCACCTGCGATCCATCCATGAACAGTTGCGTTTGTCCGCAGATGTCCGTTAACAGGACAGGCCTTCATTCCTTGTTCCCCTTACCTCTGTAACACTTCCTGACTGGCTACATCCAAACATTCACTCCCCCATCCAAATCACATCCAAACACCCTACATCTAACCATCTCACTATAGTTCAACGGTTCAGATCAATCTTTCAACTCTGAGAGTTCATTTGTGCTGTGATTCAGAGCCTGCTCTATCACAATCTATTGTACAAACACACACAGATTTATATTTCCAGATTCAGCAGGATCTACATTCCACAATCTACATCTAAGAAGACACACTAAAGGTATGCTTTAATTTGTAATATTGTATACCAGCTTTTTATAATATAATATGACTTCAAGAATAGCTGATGATCTGTGCTGCAAAACATGATTCACTGCATCACCTATCCGAATCGCTTATTAGTGCTTTTAAAGGTATTTCTGCTTGCATAGTGACTTACATGTGCTTCTACTCATAGCACTTCTCAATCTCATAATTAAAAGTACCTCAATGATCAAGCTGCAGTACCACAAATAATAGCATCCTGTTTTAAAACATGACCTGCATTCTGCCAAAACTTTGGCAGACTTGTATATTACACTTTTTACTGATTTTAAATGTATATCTGCTTCCATTGTGACTGGTACATATGCTACTACTTATACCAGTGCAACATTCCATAATTAAAAATATCTCAATTATCAAGCTAGAGTGCAACACATACATTTTCTTATTTAAAATGTATTTACTTTTTTTTATTACCTGTATTCTGTCAAAGTTAAAGCAGACCTCATGTTATATTATATTATATAACATTGCATTTACCTTCAACTATAACTCGTTTTCCTGTATTACAAAACATGATTCACTGACCCAATACTTCATTCGTGCTATTAAATCAACTGTGTTTTGCATAGTGACTGCTACATGTGCTACTACTTATAGCAGTGAACAAATCCATACGTAAAAAATACCTCAATTATCATCCCACAGTACACAAATAATGACATGTTTTAATAAAAAATGACTTATCGTCCTCAGAAATAAAGCACAGCATATTACAGCGTATTAGCTAACCGTCCTCTTAGCTTTACTTCATTTGTATTGTTGCTGCACAATATTCTTCAATGCAGCAGCCATCACAATACTTTAACATTGCTTTTCAAATGACTGATTCCATAGTCCTACTACTTATAGCAGTGCAGAATTGTGTCACTTGAAACTTTTCAATTTCTACAAAGAAGGTATATTAATGTGCCATGCATGTTGAAAAAATTATAATAACATAACTATACTGTGTATTATCTTAAACTATCCATTCATACTAGACTCTATGATATTTCTCACATTGCGGCAGTCACACTCATTTCCATTACAACACACCATTCATCCTTATCCTATATCACCACTCTCCAAACCATAACACTACAAATATTTTGTCACACAACCCCCATCAACTATACATACTTCTTCCACAAACCATTTTCCAATTACAATCCATATAATGTACCCTATACCCCACAGTTCTACAACCTCTCACACTACAAATCTGTTCTACCACACCTCCTATCACCTACACATCTCTCTGCCTCATGTTAATTGCACAACAACCATATTGTCCATCCCAGCACCCAACATTAATCTACATATCTATGCTTAAAGAACTCTCCCTCATGCAACTTCACAAACAACACTCCATTCACTGGTGTATTTCTCCCTTACTCATATCATTACTCAAATCACATTATTTTGCATTATCCCCATATCCCTCTTCCTCATACCACTAAGCCAGAGAGATACAACCTCTTCCTCTATGAATGCTTCACTCCAAACCTCCCATTATCTATACAATCCTCTTGCACATCCTACTGTGCAATTATAATCTATAGTATTACCCCAACACCCCTCTTCTTCATCCAGTACCCAACATTAACCTATGTCTTTATTCTTAAATAACCCACCCTTACATCACTTCACAAACAACAATGCATTCATTGCTGTATTTCCTCCTTCATCAAAACATTAGTGAACCCCATTTTCGCCCTTACCCCCAACATCCCTCTTCATCAAACGACTTCACAATCATCATCTATATGACTCCAACCCTAATCTTCCTCATCCCAGTACCAAATATTAATTAATATTATTATCCATACACTATTCTTCCTCATCCTTTTACAATAACACCCACAGAACCCTTATGAAACATTACAGTACACACTTTCTTTTCTCGATTAGATACACGATAATGCCTGCTAAAACTCAGCTCTGTAAATAACATAGAAAAGATTGAGCAGAACAAATAAGGAAAGTCATATACTCACCCTCAACTAAAAACAATGAATAGAACATATACAAGTGAGAGAACAAGTAACTGTTCCCTTGCAAAGCATAACAGTGACCAATAACAAAATAAGTGACCAATAACAAAATTATTGATCCTGCATCAAAAAAGAAAAGTAACCACATTTGTAGTAAATAGAATTACAACGGAAAAGGAACTATAGCTAGAAATATCAATGTAGAAACAATAATAGATTAACAAAATCAATTTTACAAAAATAATTCCCACACAGAGTTCTTAGCAATCTCATAAAAAGAAATGTCACATTCCTCACTACTAAAAAAACCTGATACTTGATGCTCTGATTGACAGCACATTCAAACTAAAAAGAAAATAATTGCATTAGTTTTAAATAGAATGAACACCACTAAGAAAATTAATTAAAAATCTACAAAAAACCTTCTAAACATGCACAATGTGAACATAGATAACTTTCTAACGTCTGTGCAGGTGAATGGTTTCGCACCAGTAGTACAGAACCATATTTCAATAAAGAAGAATATACAACAAACACACCTAATTTCCATAGACTCTAATGGATGAGGCAATGAAATAATAGCAGGTACCATTATGGCATAAGAAATCTTATTAGAAATATCTTCCCTAACAAACTGTCAACCAAATGTTCAATATGTCCACACTAGTCATCCAGAGTACAAATGAACATGTATGCAGCTCACTATACAATGTGCGTCAACAGTCATTCAAATGTTTCTGACATATCCTATGTTAAATAAAAACTAAAAGTAAAATAAAAATGTTACAAAACATGTACTTCTGTCCAGTGCACATCCATACTGGACTACAAGGACATTCATTATCCTATATTTTAGGACCTGCTTGTAAAAGCCCCTTTCATCACATGAAGAATTTTAGCAATACACCATTCTACCATTCTACAACGTGATACCCTGTGCATAGGTTGCACAATGTTAAACATTCAGTTTAACTACAAAAACACAATGCCACTCTCCTAAATGATGAATCAGCCAAGAAACCCTTAGACACATATAGCAAATGCAAAGTAAATATTTGGGAACTGAACAAGAATTGGAAAACACAGTTAACATTAACCAACAACGTTATAACACTAACCTCCTTACAAAAACGTACACAAAAGAATTAGCAAAGTATGTGTCTGTTGTGGCAGAACTTTCTATATAAATACAAACATAGTAGATATGTCTAACAAGAAAGAAGACAATGAAAAATCACAATTGTTTCAATTTGGTTGTATTTAATAAGCGAAAAATAAATAAAACATCATGTATCCCTTAATAGAATGCATATACTGTAATAGTAACCTTGATGATAACCAAATACCATCTTGAGCTATCAATAATAACTTACAAATGCTCTCCAACAACCTATTCTATATATGAGTATCACAATTAATACAGTACACCCATTCCAAGTTCTAATAGGCCTGCAACCCAAAACTGCCAAATTGTTTCTATCAGAAATACTCAAAGGTATTTGTGGCAAGTTAGCATACTTACCATTAGCCCTTAACAAACATGTGAAAACACAAGGAGTAGGCTGACTGGTACAACAATCTTTGATTGTATTAGTTAATGGTGTGCCCCAACCAAAGTCAACAAAAATGCAACAATCAGTTGTCTTACAAAAAGTTAAAGAATCCCTAGAGTATCTTAAACAAAATAATTAATACTATAACGATATAAGCATAGAAGAAAATATAAAAGAAACCACACAAATATATGAAGATGCACCACAAGCACGTCAATTTGAATGTGTTGATCCTATCACTATGGAGAAAAATCTTGACCAGTATACAAATCGCAAACTACATTCAAGAGACACCATTGAAGATGCTTTAGAAAGATATCAAAAGCGTCAAGCCAAAGGGCCTCCAATGACTATATGATATGGTATGATAGGTTATTTATAACGCGCTTGATACCCAGAGGTTTCTAAGCGCGGACCTGGGGATCAAACCTGTGTTTCTCGGTTTCATCTTGTCTTCAAGGCGAGCACGTTGCCCCAGAGCTATCCTCCCGATGTGGGAAAAAGGTTTAGAAGTACGTTGTTTTCTACTACTTTTCCCTACAGGAAAAGAAAGAGATGTGATGAAAGACCAATACAAATCAGTGCATCAGAATATAATTCTCTAGTAATGTATTCTGAAGATGCAAGATACCGGCAAATAGTTGAATACATGTTTGTTCTCTTGTTTGAAAGTGAACTAGCAACTCTATGTTACAGGGTTGCACACACACTAACAACAGTCACAACATTTCCTAAAAATGTCAGCTACTCAACTCCTTGAAAAGATAAAAGACAAAGATGAATTGTTGAAGTCAAATATTACAAATCTCTTGAAATATTCACAGTACAAAAGAATACTGGTTCCAACATTATGCTGATGGACGTTGCATGTTAAGGAATCTAGCCCCCCAAATGGTTTGTTACTCTGAGCTGTGCAGCGTATGCATGGGATGATTTGCATGACTTTCTATGCACTGCAAACCAACATAGAGATGGAATAGACATAGAAACTGCAGGAGAACTCTGTTCTCTTGATCCTGTCAATGTCTCAATATACTTTCACCATTGTTTCATTCCCATGTTCCACTTCACCTGTAATAAAAATTGTCCTCCACTCGGCGAAGTGGAACACTTCTTTTGGAGAAAGAATACGAATCAAGAGGAGCACCAGATATCCACATGCTTTTGTGGATTAAAAATGCCCCCAAATGTGGCCTATCAATGTATTCATTTCATAATTACCTTACCTGTGACATCCCTTCAGAAGAAATACATAATTACATACAGATGCAACTCTTACGTTTTCAACAACCTAAGTGTGGCAAATACTGCTGATGTCGATAAACTAAGTCACCAAATGTTGCTTTGAATTCCCTAGACCAGTTGGTACCAAGGTCAAGTAAATTGTTTCATGTCTTCAGTTAGGAACAGTGTCTAGGCAAATCACCCAAATCACCCAAAAATACATACAGCATACAAAGAGATGAAGCATCCAAGTACATCAATGATTACAATCCTATCATTGCCCTCTTGTGGAATGATAATATGCTACTATGTGGAAGAAACTTCAAAGAAACCGGTGGAACAAATATAGGCCATGCATCCGCACGGGAAATATGTACTTATCAGTAGCAAGGCACTTTAATGAACATGGACATTCAATAGCCTAGATGAAATTCCATGTCCTCAATGTCATCAAAACAAAAGAATTCAATGTTGACACTGAATGAAGAAGAGCACAAAAGGGAGATGTTTTGGGTTTACTGATCGGATTGCTTGGCCGAGAATGATATGATATGATGTGGCATTTTATAACACACCTGTACACAAGTGTTTCTAGGTGTGACAACACAAGGAGGGAGAAACAAAGCGAGGACAAAATAACTATCGTACTGGGATTTTTGTCATTCAGATTGTGCAAGTGCAGGGAAGAGGGAAGGGGAGAAGTGCCGGGGGAAGGAAGGGGAAAGTGCAGTTAACTCACAAATGCAGCCAGTGGGTGGCTCATAATTGCAGAGAGAAGGGACTGTAGGGTTGCAGATACAGACCCTTAAATGATGGGGAGTCCAAAAGCAGTGCAAGGGCAATTGGACATGCAGGAGCCTGGGCCTGAGTTCAGAGGGGGACCAGGTGACCAGTGCGTGGAGCCATCAGGTGCATCAGCAGGGGAGAGGAAACATGAAAGTGGAAGCAAAAAGGAATGTCTTGAGTAGCTTCCGGAACTAGAGGAGGCTTGGCTCAATTTTTGAGAAGTTTGGATTCATGATACAGAGGTATGCTCCAGCTAAGGATATAGATCTACCCCAACTCTCTACTTGGAGAAGCGTCTGACCCTCAGAGAGTTGGTGGTTGATGAGCAGCGCGCTACAGGAGGAAGATGTTATGGAAGAGAAAGTTGGAGGTAGAGCAGTTCCAGGCCCCAGAAAGCATTATGGATAAGGGTCTTGAAGTTGATCCCTGCAGCCATGGTGATCCAGTGAAGAGATGTCAGAGCTGGATCAGTACGATCCCTGAGCTTGAGGCCAAGGACAAGTCTTGCAGTCCTGTGCTGGATAAGGTTGAAGAGTAGTGGCATGAAGATTTAGAAAGAGGTTGTTGCAGTAGTCCAGACTAGAGAGAACCAGAGCTCTGGAGACAGTGAGATTCAGGGGTAACGTGAGAAAAGGAAGAATACCTCTGAGGAGGTGCAGCTGATAGTTTGCCTTCTCAGAGACATCAAACATGTGAGGAGAGAAGGAGAGGGTGGCGCCAAGGATGACTCCAAGGTTCTTAGCCTCACAGGAAAGCACAGGAAGAGGGCCCAGAGTGGGCAGCCAGACAATGATAGGAAAGGAGGGAGGGGGTGTCCCAATCAGTAGAATATCAGTCTTACTGGCATTAAGGCTGAGATCATTGGTGGCACACCATTTGTGAATTTCGACCAGGCAGTCTGGTATGAGAGAAGTAGCAGAGGTGGCTGAGGCGAGCCTGAAAGAGAGCAGAGTGTCATCCTCATAACATTGAAAATTGGAGCAGAAAGTCATGACGCGGTGGGAAAGAGGTGCCAGGTAGTGGTTGAAGAGTCAGGGAGAGAGGTTAGACCCCTGGGGTACACCACAAGTAGAGAGAGAGATAAAAGAGAGGAAAGATCCCAGTTGGACCTGAGAAGGCGGGTCGGTAGGAAAGGGGGTCAACCAGGCCAGGGCCTGATCAGTAATACCAAATTTGTCACAGAGACAATTGAGCAGGGTGGCATGGTTGACCATTTCAATAGCAGAGAATAATTTAGGAGAATAAGTACATAAGGAAGATTTGAGTCAAGATTGGAGAGCAACTCTTCATGGATTTTCAGGAGAGCGGTTTCTGTGCTTCTGGCAGCTCTGACGCCAGACTAGGAGTCATGGAGGCAACCAGCAGATTCAGTATGTAGGTTAAGATGGTAGATGGCTCATGGCTTTGTTAGAAGAAGAGCTCAAGGGGGAGGGAAAAGATTCAGTTGCAAAGGAGTGATTGCAGAAATTGGCCAAGGCTAGAACAAGGGTATCGATGGGGTCATTGATTTCTCTGGATGAGGAGGGGAGAACCCGCTTTGACGAGACTTTCTTAGATCGGACTTGTCTATAAACATCATCAGAGGTAAACAGAAGAAAGGAGGAGGTGAGAAGGCCTCAGATGGGCCAGGAGTGGTAGAGGAGAAGGAAGTGGAGGTAGAGGAAGAGAGGGTGGACAGGATGTCCTGTATTGTAGTAGTGAAGTGAGAGCTCACAACTGGGCAGAGGGCCTGGCAGGGTACAGGAGAGGTAGAGACTTCAGCAGGATTTGCCTGCTCCTTGCATAATTTGAAAAGTTCAGCCGAGTTGTTAGATGCCACAGAGATGAGGGCTTGGATGTAGGCTCTCTTCTTAGAGAGGACAGAGAGTCTGTACTGCCTTTGGAACAGGCAGCAGGCCAGCTTGCCACGCGTTGTGCCCGATGCCCTCCATGTCTTCTCCGATGCCCTACACTTGCATTTACGGGTAGTGAGGTCGGAATCGTGCCAAGGATGGAATGAATGAAGAATTGAATCTACACTGTTTTCTATTAATTCCTTATCAGAAAGGGATTTTGTTTGTGTGGATCTATGCAACAATCATCAATTAATGCTCACTAGACGCCTAGGCTAGTCAAAGAGATTGCAGCCCTCTCTGTCAACTTTTGAGCCTAGGTCTTGTTGCTGAACATAGACATTGAACATAGACAATTAATGCATGCAGGCAGTTTAACTGTTGGTGCAAGATATGGCACAGCTTATCTCACCAAAGCTGAGAAACTGAACTAAAATAACTCTGTGATGACATATAATATGACAACACATTTTCACAAAAAACATGCCGCTTTGGTATCGAAATGCTGTCACATAGAGAATGGTGGTCCTGTGAAGATGCATTTCTTTAATAGGTGCAGCTTTGTAAGGGAAGTCTGAGAACATTCTCTGGCTCAACCGTGGTCCATCTTCATCACAAAAAGAGTAGTTAAATCCAGCCAAGAAATCAAATTTATAGCCACAGAAGATCCCAAAATAATCTCATTGACGCATATTATTCAAACAGAAGATCTTCTTAAAATATGTGTTTGTACGATATAGCCCAAGACTGTACCTACAAAAATAATGTTATGCCAAATGAGAAAACTGGCAAATACTCAGTATTAAATTGTGAATTAAGTCTAGTAATACTTTACATATAATTAACCATACACATGTATCATTTAAATCTGCAGAGCATAGATAACTGTATTACATGGCCTTGCTACAACTATTCAAACCTTGGAGAACAGAGGAAGAAGTGTTGGGTGACCATGACACATTTGAAACTGCATTTAAGTCAAATGAAAGCAGTATGACAAATTACAATTGGGGGTCAATTAGAGGAAGCCACTTGGAGAAGCCCTCATTCAAAATGAAGCAGAAATAGCAATGAATGCGGTAGACAAGACCATGTATCAATGCACACAATGTAAAGACAATTTGTAAGTGCTTAAATCAATGTTAAATGATGAACAATTTGCCATTTACTGAGAGGCCACTGAAGAAATTGACCATGAACTGTAAAATGAAAATAATAATTACAAACCTCTGCTCTTGTATGTAAGTGGTGAAGCTGGTTCACCATCCTGATTAAAACAATTAGATATTTTCTAGGAGACAAAACAAATAGCAACCTTTCTGCATATCTAGCTCCATACGACATAGGAAGTATAAACATTACACTGACTACCCCACCTCCCATTAGAACACCAAAACAAATTAGAATATTGTAAATTGTGAGTAGAAGCTTCAACTGAAGTACGAAGAATGCTAAAACAAATGTAAGTCTTACTAGTATATAAATGAAGCATAGTTTCCAACCTAATGCAGGTAAGAATGCAGGATGTCCTAAACACTGGATACAAAGAACTGTTTGGAGGAAAATATGCTGTTGGTTTTGGAGACCTCCTACAGTTAGCACTAGTTAAAGGACAGCCCATATTTAAAACAGTAGTCTATAAAGAATGCTGTAATATATTCAGCAGCATAGGCAATTTCAATCTGTGGCATCATTTTCACTAGAGAGAGCTTGCCCACAAAATGTGTTCACATTTTAAAAAGCATCAGCACTAGCGTGCTTAATGAAGAAGCACGTTCTTCCTTGAAACATAGACTAACACATGAGCTCTATAGACATACAAGATTTTCCTGTGATGTAATGCAACCATCAGAAATGCTTGTGCTTAATGCCAACCCATGCAAAATGTAACAAATTCAATGAGACAATGGTAAACAAAAGAGATGTAACCTACTAGATGTGCATGGCATGACAGTCCATGTGTCTCAACAAGCAACAGCACAACTGGCTCACCTAGAAAAATCTCAAACACAGCTGGATTGGAAAACCTATAAACCTGTTAACTATCTACATAAACTAAAGAGTGATACTAAAACACAACCTTGACATAGAACAAGTTATACTCAATGGAACAATTGGAACAGTTATTGGCTTTCAAATGTTTGAAAATGCAAACAATATCCAGTTTGTCATCATCATTTTTGACAAACTTGAACATCCTAAACAAATCTGCATTACCACAGAACATCTCCTTCTTTTCAAAGATATGTATGTAGGCAGAAACAAAAATATCTGTCTTTTACATATTCTGTTAACATTCACAAGTCACAAGGTCTAACCATAAACCATGAACTTGTAGACATTGGGCCTCATTACGACCCTGGCGGAGATCGCGGTGCAAAATGCACCATGGAGCACGGCGGAAAGCTGCCGATACCGCCATGGGGGTTGGCGGATTTACCGCCCCATTCCGACCGTGGCGGGGCGGTAAATCCCCATTCCCCATTTTACCCTTCCCCATTCCCATTTTTGCCCCATAGGGTATAATGGGAGTGGGGAAGGCGTTAATTACGCCACCGTAAAATACGGTGGCGTAATTAACAACAAGGTCCCGTAGCGCCATGGATTTCTCCGCCCGGAAAAACCAGGCGGAAAACGGCTCCATGGCGCTACGGGAACTCGTAGTAGGGCGGACGGGTCCGCCGCGAATACCGCTGGCGTAAACCCACTCCGCCAGGGTCGTAATGAGGCCCATTGTCAGCACAGTCTTCAAATAAGGTATGATTTATGTACCACATTCACTTCTTCATACATTGACCTATATATTCTTAGTTAATGTTGATGCAAGCAAAGTCAAGGATGACATTCTTTGCACCCTAGAATACAACACGCTGTGTACACTCTACAATCCATGTCTGGATATGAACCCTGTACCTTGGAAAAGAAAACCTTTACAAAGTTAACTAGTACAAACAGAAACCATAGCAGATCTCCCCATAATCCCAGAAAACAAAACAATTGCAGGACCTTAAAACCAAACATAGACAACATTCTCTGGTCCTTTTAAATTCAGCAACACAACTGGAGTAAACTGCTATGTAAAAGTAGCAATCAATCTTCTATTCCAATTGCCACCAGTTGTGGTCAACATGTACTTAAATGGCTCAGAACATCTATGTTTGCAAATGTTCATCGTACATAGAAATGCCACAAACAAACCTGACACTATCTACAGTGTGTCACGGATAAGACAAGAATTGGACTACTTTGAAGGTATTGTTAAATTCACTGTATACACACAGGAGGGTCCAAAATAATTCCTAAAATACTTATTACATGTGCTACAAACACAGCACAATCCTATAAATGACATTTTACAAATGCCATACACTTGGAAATGTGCATGCAGTCTCTGCAATCATGTTTCACAAGTGCATATCCCTAATGAACAGTGTATGTAGTTATCTATGCCAAATTGTAATTACGTTCCATTCCAACAACTTCTCTAAAATGCAAATCATTGCATATTATACTGATTTTGCAATTCAGACACTCAGTCCAACATACAAATAGATACACATGCTGAATATGTAATGTTAACACTTTTAAGATACAATACAGATGGCATTAAAAATACATGTAAACTCACTAACTTCAGACATGTAAAGATATCTCTTGGTAAGACAACCGTCGCAACAGTAAGCATAATATACCACAAGTGGTTGGTTTGAATGTAACAACACTTCTATTAAAACACAGGTCACCAGCAAATCTAATACATGCCTACTCAATATTCCTTAAACCTAAATGCAGTCAATAAATTACACTTTAAATTCACATTTACAATACTATACATTTAGAATATGCCAATGGGTAGCTAACTACTTTAACATAAACTCACAACACAAATATTCCTTAATTATAATACATTTAAACATGCTATCACCTTTATAAATATATAAAACATCCATACTACCACTATACTACTTTTACAATACTATACAGTTAGAATATGCCAATGGAATCTATTTCAAACATAAACACACACATGCTTTAATTACAATACCCTTAAAACACACCATCACCTATGTAATTAGTTAATTCACAAATACTATCACTGTACTACTTTCTACATGTACGAAATGAGTCTCCCTTTTTATAAGTGTACTAGTTTGAACAAACATTTAGAAAAAGCTGAAGAAACTGTTATGTTTATTAACAGTAAATATCCAAAATGTTTTTTTTCAATCCACCTTGGATTTTTTCCCCATGACCTAATGATTACAACATGTTAATACAACAACAGTGTATGACACACAAACGTTGTAGAAAACATAGTACATTGTCCTACTTATGAGGGTCACAAAAGCAAATGTATGTGTATGTGTAACATGGTATGTATGTATATCTTCCAAACAATGTTCTACAACTAACTTTCTTTTCACAGAAACACAGATCTTCCCTTGTTATCATGTCCAATTATGTGCACTATTTTAGCCATGGCCAAAACCGTATGTGTTGTTATTAGAACTACTACCAAAGTAAAAATACTCTTATGCCCTTAACCAGCAGCCACATTCTATCAAGCATTCAACACATTATTGCAAGCATTCAAATTAAGTAATCTTACTTGGTATTTCAATAACCAAGAGAAGCATGGCAATTTCCTGAACTGGAGCTAGTTGCAATGATGACTTGTGGCCACCTCCAGACTGCAAAGTTCCGAAAAGTTATTAAGCAGACAATCCAGTTCTTTTTCTCCAAAGGTTCAGCCTACGTCCCCTTCATTTTCCGATAGACAAACAAGGTCCATTTATGTCTAAGGGCACAGCCCAAACAGCTGGATGGATTTGGACCAGGTCCAAAACAACTTGGGCACATAGCTTTGCCACACGTTCCATGCTTAGTTTGGGGTTATTCTGTGCAGTCATTTTTGAAATATATGATGGAGAAGGGGGTTCCGCTTGTCAAACAAAAAAATATATATGTATATATATCTCAGGGATTGACTGACAATCAAGTGTTTTTAGAAATGAAACAGCTGCCATTTTGTTTTTCTCTCAATGCAAGAGATAACTGCGGCTATAGCCAAGGATATGGGAAAATCAAATGCAGGAAAAAAGCTATTTGCAGGTAAAAAAACATGCAAATGTCATTAGGCATAGTTGGAGGGGGTCTAGGGACTGAATTTTCAACACAATGCTTTCTGTAGCCTTGGCTATAGCATTGACTAGCCGAAATCTCAAAGCAAACTGCATCACAGAAACAGTGTGTGTTGTGGGTGGAAAGGGAGATGGCAGGGGACGTGACTAGGCCATCTGGGAAGTGGGGGGAGCTGGCACAGATGAGAGGGTCGGTGAGGGCCTGAGGGGGCAGAAAAGCATTTCTTTCAGCTGTTTTCTGTGGCTATATTCAAGGCTATAAAGGACTAGAAGGACTACGGATAGACAAGGGTATGTGTGGATCAGTACCCATGACTAGTTGTTTTTTTTAAAGATTTTTTTTCAGCTCTAGTGACGTCTAGGGTGAAAAATGACTGCCCATGGCCAAATGACCAGTGACACAATTGCCATCCAGTTCTCTCTTCCATGCAGTAACCAGGACAGACCACGCTTATCTTCAAAGTGAGTAAGGGACCACCCTCTTCAGGCCACAGTGTCCAATAAGTCTCCCAAAGGTACAAGACCACTCAGATAAATGGCCCGGCCCTTTCCTTGCTTAGAAGCTAAACAGAGTCAGTCTTGGTTACTTCATGAGTGGGCGACCAAATAGGCATCCAAAATATTTGATTTTTTAACCCTGCTATTGTCAACTATTGTCAGTTTTTGAAGGTTTTGCACTCAGAGACCATGTTTTGCCTTTTGCTAAATTGCATTATGGTATTTGTAGTCTACCAGTCAATAATAACAAATATTACATTTTTACAGCAACAGTGGGATTCCCATCCCAGCTGTAGCTGGGACAAACTCTGCATAGCTATACACCGTGGAAGGGTTCTGCCCCCTAAGGCCATGTTTCCTAATGAATGAACCCACCTTAAAAGACCACTTGGAGAAACATGGCCTTAAGGGGGATGGGTCTTTCCACACTTTGAAACTAAGCAGGGTTGGTCCCACTTACTGCATGGATGGGTGACAGTCTAGAGTCATGAATGCCTTGTGTTTTCTTAGTTTTAAATATCTCATAACATACAGCATCCACATTATTATGTTTAAAACCGTGGTACTGACAGTCCTTGAACGTTTTGCACCCAGAGCCAATTTGCCTTTTGTTGAATTGCATTCTGGTATTTTTAGTCTGACAGTCAATATGGTGGGAATAATGCCACAATTGTAAACACATAAACACACAATACACATATTCCTTGACTACTATACACTTAAAACATGCTATCACCTTTGTAATTATGTAATACGTCCATACTACCACTATACTACTTTAACAATACTATACAGTTAGAATATGCCAATGGGAATCTATTTCAAACATAAACACACACAAATATGCCTTAATTACAATACTCTTAAAACACACCAACACATATGTAATTAGTTAATTCATCCATAATACCATTGTTCACATACAAAATGTATCTCTTTTTCATAAATGTAATAGTTTGAACAAACATTGAGAACAAGCTGAAGAAAATGTAACTTTTATGAACACCTTGGATTTAATATAAGAACAGTGTATGACACACAAATGTTGTAGGAAACATAGTACTTAAGAGGGTCAACAAAAGCAAATGTATGCGTAACATCTTATGCCTAACATAGTTCTATACGAATGTATATATTTGAGTGGCACTATGGTATGTTGTGTACTTTTCAAGTTAGTTGTATAAAGCAGAGTATTGTTGAAATCCAGACATGGGGGTGATGAGGGAAAAAGATGAGAGGGCAAGTATGTCATGAGTATTTGCCCACGATCTGGCAAGAGAGTTTTTATCTTTCCGCTGTAATATTCAGAATTCACCACTTCTTAGGGAACAAAACACTTCCACATTTCATCTGCTTCAACAATGTTTCCACAATAGTTCAAAAAGTAGTAGAGTGGTCTTGATGCTTCTTCTTTTTGCAATCTTGAACACAGTACTTCAATAACTTCTTCTGGTACCCTCACCTGGCAAGACTACCACTACAATGTCCCTGCCATGGAGTACTCTCCTAACAGGGCTCCAAAAGATCCTAAAACAAGTACTCCTGTGGTAAAGTTTACTTCAAACAACTTAGCAAAGTCGTTTGACTCTCAACAACATCATTATTGACTCCTTCCTCTGGGAAAACATGAGAGACATTGGTGCTGTTTGTTCAACACTTGTGATTGCCATATGCAACAAGGTTATGCTCCTCTCCTCCTGAATATTTCCTATCAGGAGGGCTGCTCTCTTGCCACTCTTGTTTACCCACTCTTACATCAACCAAATGCTGATAAGGGTTTCTTATTACACTTGCATCTCTCTGGCCTAGACAATGCTTGTTTGGGTCTTTTCCAACTATTGCCTCTTTCTCTCTTTGGCAATAAATGTTTTACCTATTTACAATGATAATTCTTGTCAATTTACTTTATTAATGCTCATTTTGGCTTTGGCAATATTGGTTCTTATTAATTTCTTTTAAGATTGCCCTGTTCTAACTTTGGCAATTATGTTCATCTTTATAAGTATACATATAACGTTCTTGTCTTTTCCCAAAGTTGTTATTCTGCTACTTTAGCCTTTTTGTATCAGTTTGGTAATAAAGGTTACTCCTATTCTGCCACTTCACCTTCTTTACAACAGTTCAGTATACAAAGTTATCACTAATGGCCACCGGCGATTATGGAGCATTCCAGGGTTTCACAATAACAGCAAAGTCACTGGTTGCTGCATATGTATCTGATCGCTCCACTGCTAGAAGGACCACTGATTACTTTGCTTCCTTCTATACAGAGAACCTCTGCATTTATCTTCACACAGCCTGATCCCGTCAGCAGAGGAGTGCCCTTCACTCAAGGGACACTTTGGTGCTTGCCGGCCACCAGAGCACAATTTACAATGGGGGAAGCTTTTCAAATTAATGCTTCCCGATGTGCAACCTCTGCATTCACAGTCATCCAGAGAAAGCTTTCCAAAACATTGCTTCCTGATGTGCAACCTCTGCGTCCAGTGCCTTCAAAGGTAGGGCCCCTCTCAATACCGGCATACGCTATGTAAATAGCAGTGGTTCCAGCATCTCTGCTTTCCCTCGTCTGCTGCTGCCACTGCAACATGAATGGAGTTACTGCAATCACTCCACCTCATGCTTCTTATAATGGCCTGCACATGAGAGGTTCTTATGTACTTCACAGTCCCTCTCAGGATTGGTTCATTAGCACTACTCTGGTGCACCTTGCAGTGTACAGTGCATCTGTATGCCTCTTCCTTGTCCCAGTACTATGGCCATTGTGGGACTTGGAACCCTCAATGTTCACATCACCATCTTCTCTTACAGTGTTAATCTTACACTAGGCCATTAAGATTGTAAGGTGCCTGTAAAAGTTAGTAACAAGGGGTTTTACCATCCCTTCTGAACTGATCCCCCACCATTTGATCCTTCCACTTAACACCACCCTAGGGTCAGGATCTAGAAGCATATGCCTTTCCCTGGCCACATGAGTTCAATAAATATGTTTCTTTTTGTAATATTAACAGGTATCATTCAAAATGTTATGAAGCTACTGAAGCTCGCTGAGATGCACTGAGTTTCAGTCCTTGACCTCTGACATATCGTTCAGGTAAGATTGAATATGTAAGTCATTTACTTTGCAATGGCTGCTTCTGATCTCAAAGCACTCAAACAATCCATTCAGCAATCCTATCTTCTAATACTTCAACATTTTGAACCCAGCTTGCAAAATTAAAGGCTTTGTGCCGGTGACACACAATGACTTAGAACATAATTTGTTTTGCTGTCCATAACATACTCTCTTAGAATAGAGTCCTGAATCACAGCATGAACATTTTTTTCTTTATATGAGTAGCATTCACAGTCGGGAAAGTTCTGATATTACCTATACAAGTTGTTAAATCCTTGGATTCTTTTGATGGTAATTTCGCTACACTTCCCGGATTTACTAGCAGCTTCGGGATGTCATCCAATTTAGGAGTCGTCTGAATATTGTCATCCCTACCGCCCCTCAAAGGGACTTCAGCGACTATTTGGTTTGTTTTGCTGGCTCTGCCGCTCCTACATGGAAAACGCAAAACAGGATATTCATCCAGTTGACACTGATTATCAACTTTAACAGGAGGGGTTTCATTGACTGTTTCTTTGGTCTGGCAGGCTATATGTCTCATAAGTGTAAAACTTTGAGAAGGATTTTCATCCATTTGGCACTGAATATCAACTTTAGCTGGAGTGTCTGGAATCACAATATTGTCAAAAGATTCTACCCAGCAGGTGAAATCCACATTATTTGTCATTGAATAAGATCATCAATGATCTTCTCCTTGATATATTGCCAACTCACCCTATGGGATTCCCCTCTGATCAGATTACTATTCATCCGGATGTGTGTGCAAGGACATCCGCAATGACCTGTGGGATGTTTTTACCCATGCATCCAAGCCCTACCATAAAACGGTGCAGTACTGGCATGGAAAACATCATGATGGCCAGAACTCCCCAGAGAGTGCACAGGGAAAACATGAAGAATAGGCTGCCACCCATTTTTGCCTATGTTGTGAGCACAGGAGGGCACTGCCTAAAACCACCATTGGGCTACACACACAGTAGCCTGAAACCATTGGGAATGGCAATGCTGATTGCCAAAAAGCAACTCAGAACTGTGGGAAATTCATTTTCTTAATCCCAAAAATGGTTGCAATACCGGTACTCACCACTATCACAAAGCCGGCGTTTTAAAACCACCAGACTTTTGTGTAAAACTGAACAAATGAACCTTTCACCAGGCCAAGGAAAGACTTGCTAAGAGGTGGATACAATGTAAAACTATATTCTGAAATGACTTGAAGGAAGTAATTATTTAATGTATATGTAAAAAGTGTTAGTTTGATTTAAATTGGGAACTAAAGTGACATTTAGCGGAATTCTGCCTGACAACTACCCCCGACAGGAGAAACCTGCTCAGCCACTCTTCCCAGGCCTGGCTGCATCCTGCTGCCCCTGCCAAAAGGAGCTCACACCTCCCTGATTGAATTAAGGGAGGGGATCTGCAGACTGCAGGAGGTTGAACAAAGCCTTGTCTGGACTCAGGCAAATGTTATATTGGAGGGGCCGTAAAGTGGCTTCCTCTTGGGAAAACTGGGAGAGGCAGTGCCTCTGCTAGCAGCTGAGCTTGGGGGAAGTGGATAAACCAGTTATTCCACCCTGTGATGTGGGAAGCCACACCCCTTTTTGACCAGGGCATAATTTTAAAAAGATAGATAACTCATAGTGCGGACTGGTCAAAATTATATAAATAATACCATTATTCTTGTGATTTTTCGTTGCACATTTTAAGAGGTGTTAGGACCCTGTGGTATGTTCCTGGGGATAGTAGCGGAAACAAGGTTGTTACTCCAAATGTATGCATGTTAAAAATCTGACACTTTATCATCTGTAACCCATATCCCTGGTGCACATTTGTGTAAAATCTGGAAAGGTTTAGAGGTCGTTATCTGGATGAAAAGGGGAGAATTCTGTCATCAGTGGACACAACATCGTACAAAGACAGGGATCGGATGGTTTGGTGCTACAGAAAATATGTTAACTGGACCTATAATATTATAAAAATGGTACATAGATAAATATGTATTTGGGTCAGAAATAGATTTGTGTGCAAATTGAACAGGGGAGGATCCTCTGACCCATAAACAGACCTCATCATGATGACAATGCATTTCCTTCCCCCAATCATGGGAGAGGGGAGAATTGGGCCAATGACAAGTAGAGAGGGGCAGGCTTAGCTAGGCCCAGGCACACACCCATTTTCAAAACACATAAAAAGAGACTGCTGGGACAGGTAGGGACATTCAATTCCATTTGCTGCGGAGTATGCTGACCGACGACTTCACATCCAGAGATCCAGACTTCAAATTCATCAATCTCCAGAACCTGTAGCAGAAATTAACTCCAGAATTTGTAGCAGAGAGGCCTGAATCCACCAGCTGAATCCTCTTCAGCAGGCCTCAAAACCAACCAAACTATTCGGGCGAACTGTTTGAATTTTTGCCAATAATTTTTGCAAGAACCTTTAGCAGTATCCAGAAAGCAGTGCTGTATCTGGAACCCGAGAGAACCACAAACCAGACCGTTGTGAGCAGATCCGGTGCTTGACAGACCCAGAGAGCAGAGCTGACCCAGATAGCCGGGACTTCAGAACCACCCACCGGAAGTCCCGTCCCACCTGACCAGACCGTGACGAGGCCTATTTTAAATTGATATTGTGAGTACCTAGCAGAACTGTGCAGAACCAATCTCTTAGTTAAAATAATATAATCCAAACTATTTTAACCTAAGTAGAACAGCCTCCTAGAAATCGTGTCATCTGTCATTTTTAAAGCTGCACAACTGCCACCTGTCATTTTGAGTTTTACTTTAAATCCGAAAATCTACCTTTATTAAATCGTCCGTATCTCTGGAACCGTTTGGGCTAGGAACGTGGTTTAACTTTCATTCTAAAGCTGTGATTCTAGGCTTTCCAACGAACCTAGAACTGACTCCTTTAGAGCGATTTGCGATTTTGGCTCAATTTCTCCACTTGTCAAAATAGCAGCTCCATTCTTTCTTTTGTTAAAATCCATTTGCAACTTGGTAATAACTCATAGAGCATTGCTAAAGTGAGCCTGAACTAATATAAAGTTGCCATCACCTACCCTGAACCTCTAGAGGGATTTAAAAGCAATTTTAGCACCTTTTCACTTCCTTGCAAACCACATTAAAGTAATTTGCCTGTGTTTAAAACTCATCCCTGTTTTCCCTAAGCTTTCTGGGGGAACTGGAACTGTGTATTGCATTATAAAGTGTGATTTGTTGGATTCTTGAAGACTGTGTGCTCTCCTTCCATTTCTTGTATTGCATAGGGGGGAGTGAATTGTCAAAAGAAAAAGTGATCATATTACTTTTTGCTAAAATCATAACAAGTTATTTCTGTACTGCATGTTCTTCCACCTTGCGTTTCCTTGAACCATATAAAGCATTCTTTCCCACATTATTCTTCTGTTCCTATTCATAAGTTATCTCTGGCTGACTACTGGTCATATTCACCAGTGTAATATACATTATCAATTTATTTATAGAAGTGTGATATATATATATATATTGTTTAAATTTTCAAATAAACCTTTTAATTTGCAAAACAAACCTACTTCTTGGCTCAGTGGGGTCAGGGGGATTCTAAGAGGGGGTTGTTATACAAGGGTTGTCATCCAGAGTACTGAACTGGATATAAAAATACATCCCCCTCATCACTGAAAAAAACTATTGAAGCTCCCTTATCTTCATCCTGTTCTATGTTCTCTTCCTGGAGACGCTGTCTTCTCCTGGAACTCCGTTCAGGTACCATCGACAAATGACTGTTAGTAGGATTCACATAACCAGGAATACAATGCGATTGTACAAGGGCCTGTTCTCTAGACTCTACATTGTCCATAAAATGGCATGTATCTTTAATTAAGTTTACATTCATAGGCTTAGACTGAGGATTGGACCCCAATACTTGGCCATGTGCGCACTTTGCAAAATGTGCCCTAGTTATATGCACAATGTGCTAACAAACAGCAGCAAGAAGGTAAGTATATGCTGAGAGAGACATCCTAACCCGGCCTGGAACACAAAAAAGTGAAAACACAGGGGTGCTTAATAAAACACACCTATCTCAATGATCCTCACCTGCTTCTAAGTGACCCCATATGTCATCCAATATCTAAATCCAGATCTATAAGGGAGCAGCCATATCTGCAGCCCTTACACTGTGCAAAAATTATCCAGTACGAGTATGCTAACCAGTCTGCGGACCGCTGCCGGCCACTCTCAACAGCATGAAATCAAAACAACACCCTCAAACCAAGGGTAGCCGCCGGCATACCATAAGCATCAGCAAATACCTCAATGGTGAAATAGGGCTCCCACAGCTAAGAATCCCACAGAACCTCTGCCTCACCGACCTAGACAGGCCTCAAAAGATCAGAAGCCCAGAACCATAACCACTGTATCCACTGTATTCACTGTGTCCGCAATACCTACAGAGTTCAACGTTCAGCATTAAGCGGCAACATCAGAGGAAGGGACCCCTCTGCGTGACAATCAACCTGTTCACATGATTAGCACATCAAGCCGCACCGGTCTAGTCGTGTATTTTAACTAGCTAAGAGTATCCCATGGCCTAGAATAGTTGAAACGTTTGCATGGTCCACTGAAGCATGCCAAAGAGCAAACCCAAAAACAATAACTATATCTCTTTTAATTGCATATTACCCTTCCCTGGGCCAACTGGTATAAGGTGCAGGCCCACCTAGACAAGAAGTCCTGGTATAGCTTCTTGGGGCCACCCAGAAGGGGTGGGGAGAGCAGTTACCAATGATACCTCCTCACGTATGGTAAGTGGTCCCATTCATGTGTTCACTTGTCCATTCGCCCATTGTAATTCTATGTGCTGTGATAGCGAAGGTAATAGCCAGTGGTTTAATAAATCTTCACTGCTTCACAGGGGTGCTGTGTATACACTGGGGTCAACACATGCTTTAACTAATAGGATGCAAAGCACTGTCCTCTATATGGCAGGGCATATGTCCACGGCACACCTTTGTAACTTCACAATCTGGTTCAAAATCAAACAGTACACATGCATTCAAGCTGTCCCAATGGATTATGTACTGCTGTTCTCATGCAGATTCCGTGTTATTGATACACTGAAGAAGGCATGCATACGATCTGACCTGTTGGGAGTCACATATTAGCCAATGATATATTTCTAATCTCAATATACTGCCCAAAAATGTGCATCTCGCCAGCTAGCATTGTTGGCTAAGGAATGCATACATCTTTGCAACCTGGGCAATTGCTTGTGTGTCTTGGTCATTATTAAGAGCTACCCAACTTAACGGGAACTCATTTTATCATACATTGATGGAAGGCAGGATGACCCAGTCATGATGGCATTCCAAAACAAGATAGTTAAAGGGGAAAAGACTGCTAAACTACTTATTGATTTAGGGATAGCAACATGCATGCTTGTAATATGTGGGCCATTGTTGTGAGATGGTGTCGACACCGAGCTGTTTATTTTAACAGGGGACCACTATCTGTGGAATAGGGTTATGTAAGAGGCATGAGAAAAGTCCAAGCAGAAAGGAGAAACAATGGCATGAGTAAAACAAGGGTAATTGACATATGAATTAAGAATGGTCGGAAAGAGTGTAATATACTGTTAGAAGGAAAAACAAAAAATGATGTAACGAAGAACACTGTACAAGAAAAGCTAATATTTTGAAATAAAAGGAGGAATTGGACGGAAAGGGGCTGAAATATACCAAAATGCAAAACAGCAGACATTACTAAAAAGGTGAAAGTGGATTCAGGGACATTGAGGGAATTATTGTAAGAACATACTTGAAGGATAAGTCTACAAATATACTACCATTTCCACTTTTAATTCCTGACTGTTACTGAAGAAAACCATGTGGCCTAGATATGTCAGTAAAGGAAAAAAGGCGGAACCAGACATGTGATGTCATCAGTGATGTCAGCAATGACATTTGTGATGTCATCTTTGATGTCCTGGGTGTTAGTCTTAGCAGAGCACGGTGGTGGCGCGAGTTATGGTTGCTTAGCTTACCATAACTGGCAAATTTCAAGGGTTTTTCGGTTTTACTTGGAACCATAACGTCCCTTTAACAAAGTTTTTGTCATTGAATTTCATAGGTTTTTAGTAGCGCAACTTAACCATAACGTCCCTTTAACAAAGTTTTTTCACAGAATTTCATAGGTTTTTAGTAGCAAAACTTAACAATAATGACTTTGACTTTATATACATGTCATATGGAACTGACTAGATCTCTTCTTATGAACTTGATGTCCGCGAACTTATTTAATGTTCGCGGACATGTTCGGAGAACAGTACCACTACCTAAAAACTTTGGGGGGGGTATGTTTGATTGTTATATCATAATATAAGAACATTTAACAAATTCAAAAAGCAGCACACAAACACATTATACAGAGTAATACATAAGAAATGTAACCCATATATGTAACACACTAACCATTCATTTAAATACAATATGTTCTGAAATGGAATATACCACAAGAACATAAATTGGCTTCCAACATAATTACCTCCCAGACACAACAGAACTGAGAACAATACCAGACCCACTGAATACATAGGACTTATCTTACCAGAAATAGTAAGTGTACTTCATTTTACTCATATATTTATAAACTTTCTGTATTAGATTAAAAAATATATTATCTTTTCTTTTTTTTCTCACAGAAATGTCTGGTACTCTGGAATGGCTACAGGACAATTTCCCACATGAAGAAATGTCACAAGATAGTGACACTAATGGTAAACACTTTATAATATAAACCATTTAAATATTATTATTTTGTATACATTTAACATATATATTTTTTTTTATACAGAGCATAACAAAATAGAAACTACCTCTGAAGAAGCTGTTATGGAAAACACGCTTGACAACATAAAAGAAAACATTTATTTACTGTTGACCAATTTTAATAATTTGAAAACTTTTGTTGAAGATCATTTTAAAACAAAAACGCCATACCATTGCCCCACATGTACTTGTCCCTCCTCACCATATCCCAGTCAATTATCCCCAAACCCTCTCCATAATCCAAAACATTTTGATGAGATTTCCATCCCTTCCTCACCTAATACCAATCATGTTGAAACCCCAAATTCTCCTGTTTTTGTTTCTGTTTCTGCCTCACCTTCTCTGTCATAAATTATTAATATATGTTAAATAAAGTTTAATTTTTATATTGTATTGTGAACAGTTTCCGTGTTTTTTTTTAAAAACAATAAAAGTGTCCGCGGACAGTGCGAGTGTTCTGAAATGTTCGTACATAAACGAAAATGGAGGTGTCCTGAAGAACACCACACCTGTTCGTACTGTTCGGTATCAAGTTGAAACTGTTCTAAGAACACTCGTGGTGTCCTGAAATGTTTGTAAAGAAACAAAAATTAAAGTGTTCTAAAGAACACAATATCTGTCCTTAATGTTCGCTATCAACTTAAAACTGTCCTAAGAACACAATTGCTGTCCTGAAATGTTCGTAAATACACGAAAATGATGTGTCCTGAACAACAGTACAACTGTTCGTAGTGTTCGCTACCCAATTGAAAGTGTTCTAAGAACACAATTGGTGTCCTGAAATGTTCCTACATAAACTAAATTACACGTGTCCTGAAGAACACTCTATCTGTCCTTACTGTTCGCTACCAGGTTTAAACTGTTCTAAGAACACACGCGGTGTCCTGAAATATTCGTTTCACGTGTGACGCACTTTTAATTACTTCAGAACCCGAACAGTGTCCGTAGGACATCAATGCGCATGCGCTAACCAATCTCCGTGCACTTGGTGTCCTGCGGACAGGCGCTTCCTTCGCAGACTAGTTCGCAAACAGATCATATGACAGCGCCCACGCTCATCGTATGTCCTGAAATGCGGACACTGTTCGTGTCCCCGAACAATTTAAAAGTACATTTTCAGTTAATCCATAATATTTTTCAATAAAATCTCACCATGCCACAAGTCCCACATAGCAATCTTGAATTTCTATATACCTTTTGAAACTTTCCGATCCTTTTTTTGTGATCGATCTGTCCGCGCACAGTGCGCATGTCCGCGGACCGCGCACAAGCACCCCTATAAAAGACCACGCCCAAGAGCTTATTCCCATTGTTTTTCTGGCTATTTTTCAGAACACAGTAATTTTTGCTGCCACCTGCAGACTACACCATCATCGACATGGCATCCTTGGCTGCTGAACTGCCACTTGGTGCTGCACCTGCTTCAGCACCACCACCACCCCCTCCACCACCAACACCTCCCCAAGGGCCTGAAGAGGGGAACAGGAGTGAGGATGCGGAGGAGGAAGAAGAGGATGATGAGAATGAGGTAGAGGAAATCCCTACTACCCGCACTAGGCTTGAGTCTTGGGTGTGGCGGTTATTTACCATTCATGGGAATGGTCCTAAGGCTTGTGCGAACCATGTTACCTGCAATGAGTGCAAAATGATACTCAGTCGCGGGAAGCACGGTAACTACAGCTTTGGGACCACTACTATTAAGCGACACCTGAGGTCATTTCCCTCTGGGGCTATTCGCAGGGTTGTACCTTGCGAAGAACGTAGCAGGTTGATTTCCTCTACTTCATCCTCTGTTTCTGATCCTGTCACCACAAGGACCACCTCTGTGGGACAGCGTCTTCCTCAAGCTGCCTCACAGGCCATACAGAATGCTGATGACCCTTACCTTTCGAGGGCCACAGTTGTATGTATGTACTGTGACACAGTACTCTGCAGGGGGGAGCGACTTCGGAGTGCTTTTGAGACTATCGTCTCAGAGCACGAGAAGACCTGCTCACTACCCAAATAAAACCCACTCTACATCTTCCTCTCTCAGCTCGCTCGCCCTTTCTTATCCCTGTGGTTGGTGTCCCCCCCTTTACCCTCCTTTACCCTCCTCTCCTACTGTGTCGTGTCTGAAAAACCAAAAAAAATACAAAATTACAAAAATAAAAAAAAAATAAGGCTCTTTTCAGAGCCGCCTTTCCCAGTTAAAAAATATAAGTGAAAATAAATGAAGCGGGGTCTTTGTATTTTTTAGAAGTCTGCGAACAGTTCGCGAACATTAAAAAAATTGGGTTACTACTCCATCACAAACATTGTAATTTTCTCTGGAAAGAAGTGGTGGCTCTGAAAAGAGCCTTTGCGTGGTGTTTGTATGTCAAAAATTCTAAATGCTTAACATCTACTTCGAAATCGTTATTGTAATTCCAAAAAAGGTCGCAATGCATTTTGTACATTTCTCAGAAAAATCTGATTGCCAGCATAAGTAAGATGGACTCCATCTCTGCGAAAAATGTATGTACTACAAAACATAATATTTTCATTGTGAAAAGAAGTCATGCCAAAATCTCTTAGAAAGCCACAAACAGCCTTATTAACATTGCGCCTTGCTTTTTCCATTTGTGGACCAAATGAAGAAGAACGAAGCCACATTTGTCTCTGCGCAATCCGTGAAAATATCACTTGCGAATTAGGAAACATGTCCATAACCTTCCTCAGTCCTTCTTTCATAGCAAATTGCAAAAACATTCCAGTCACATGCCCTAAACTGTTCCCTCCACAATGAATTACAATTATGTCTGGATGTTGCTCTGTCTCCAAAGTAGCACAGAGAGGTAGCAAATCCAACCACTTCATTCCACGTACTCCATGCCAGTGTACTTCCACATGTGGGAATCCAAGATCTACAGCTACTCCACAGCTTTCTGCTTGCACCTTCAACCAATGTATCCACGAATCTCCTAAAATCCAAACAATCTGTTTTCTGAAACGCACAGCCATAGCTATCTTTTGTTCTCTCAGCAAAAAGAGTATCTCAAAAAATCTCTCCTGGCACAACACACCCACCAAACTTTCCTGACCAATCCCTTTCAGTGCTTATTCTCATTTGCATGACTTCTGAACCCAAAAATCCCCGGATGTAACTCCCGATGTCTTGGAACTACAGCCATGTCCGCGGACATATCGTAACATGAACAGCCCTTCTACCATTTTCACTACACTCTCTGTGCCATTCCCTCTTTGGATGTACCTCAAAAATCACATGACCATGCACCAATCACATTCAAGACCTCTACATCTAACTGCATCATCATAGATCAGCACTGCAAATGTACTCTGAATCTCTCTGAGTACAAGTGTCATATCATTGGCAAGCAGCATCTACCACAAATACTGTACAAGTCTTCTAGATTTCTACTTGCAGCTCCACGCATATCCATATGCATGAACACAAACTTCAGGTATGCATATTTTCTGTATAGTACATGACATAGCTCTCAACCATTTTTGTTTTACAGGCGGGTGAAATCACCCGATTTTGTTTTTAGCGGGTGAGACGCCCATTGGAATGAATGGGCGTGCAGGAGGCTTGGCGGGTGAGTCTGCCCTTTACAAGGCGTGTGACACCCGCCAAAAGCGTGTGACTTGAGAGCTATGGTAGATGAACACATTTTCAAAAAGACTTTTACCTTGTAAAATCTGTAAAATGAATTTACTGTACTTTTTTCAATTTCCTAAAATCAACTACCACTTATAAACCTTTATACTTTTTAATTTCTTTAAACACACACACTCAAATCATGTTAAACTAACATTTTTTAAATGAAATACATAGACTACATATATTCAAACAAAATTGCATGCAAACACAATCTATGTTTAAACCTTTATAAAAATACTTATACAATTTCATATTTTTTATTTTTATTTATTCATTTACTTAATTACTTTAAATTAGACATGACATTGAGGCGCTATTACCTAGAACAGTTTACTTACAGAAATAGTGGTATTCACTAATATATTATAAATTTCACAAGACATAGTAAAGATATTTTATTTTTGCTACAGTTAGTCATTCAATACAATTTGTTCATTAAGAACATATCATATGTACTGAACTGATGCAATGTATCTTATGTAAATAAATGAGTTTAATAGTTTTACAGAAGGCACTGAGGATTTCAATTAAAAAAATCAATATCTAAATTAAAAACAGTGCTATATACAAACAAAGTTACTAATTTGAAGCTTTCACAGTTGCAGTGAAGACCAGTTTCCTGAAAAGAAGCAGCCGAATTCGAAGAAGAAAGAAAAACTAAGAAGTTACCTGTTAATTTAAAAAAAAAGTAAGCAAAATATCACCATATTATTTATATTATTAATCAAATATATTATAACATTAATACCAGCTATTTTGGTTTCTTAAAATAGAGATTTTGCACGATTTTGTCCAAAAATTTCCATGTCGTAAACAGCGATTTACAACCAGAATGGCCCACAAATTTCTATTTTTGGACACACAAATTAGCCAACTGTACCACTATAATTTCCATATTATAGAACAAACAACTGCTTTAATTGTATACATTACATTTACTATTTGTACTTTTCCACACCACTATCTTACTTTTTTTTTGTCATCTGAACCCCAGTTTAGTGACACATAAATTCAAGAATACCTACCCCTACTAGTTTTAGTTCCCAATGCACAATCACACACCATTACATACATCTTTATCATCTTACTCAAACACTCATGCACACAGCACACATACATTCCAAAACACCCCAACCCATATCTTCTTTATTTTTTTCAACAGACCCTAAAGAATGCCTACCAAAAGACAACGCCATAGAAAGCAACGCAAAATTAGAGCAAATGAAAATAAAGGTGTCCAACATAAGCATCCATCTCTAGCAGAATTTGTAAAAAAAGTTGAAACAAAACAGCTAATACAATCATTTAGTGAAACACAAAAAGTTTCAAGTACAACAACTTTGCTTCCTCTATCAAAATGTAAAACAAACCAAAAAACAATTAACAAAAAATCACCTATCAGTACAGATAAAACTACTTCTTCAAATTTTAATATAGTGCAAAGTAAGCATACCAAGAAAAGTATTTTAGCCAAAATATACCGTCACAAAGTCCTTCAAAATCTTATAAAAACAGGAGAGAAATCAGGTTCAAAGCTTAAAACCTATCGTAGGAAATTAATCTTAGAAGCATTGATGGACAGTGCAATTCTTCTCAAAAGAAATGTATTTATTTTACTGTTAAACAAAATGAAACCACTAACAAAACTAATAACCAAATTACAAAAAAGACTTCTCAATAAGCGAAATGTCAACAGAAAGAACTTCTTAAGTATCTGCGGAGGTGAATGGAATCACAATACGAGCACAGAACCATATTTTAATGAAGAAGCGTACAAACAAAAGCAAACGAATACAATTGCCATAAATAGCAGTGGTCGAGGTTATGAAAAAGTGAATAATACCATAATGGAACAAGAAGTACTCCTTACAAAAATATGCCCTGAAAACTTAGAATTACCCCTCCATTCAACTGAATCAGAACGTATAGTGTACAAATGGCCATGCACGTCAATGTGTAACATTCCCAAACAATGTTTCAAATCTTTACACCAATTCCTCAATAAATATGTAAAAAGCAAAGACAAAATCAAAATAAAATTACTGCAAAATATAGTTACCGTCCAGTGCGCAAGTACACAGGACTACAAGGACATTCATTGGCCTGCACAACAGGACCTACTTGTAAAACCACTTTCCATGATATCAAAAGGATATCAACACATCATTCAACTATAAGAAATCTAGTCTATAAACTGTACTATGCTAAAAGTCCTGCTTTAGCACTAGCAACGTTAAATAACATCCTTCTACATGGTACAGCAAAAGACCTACTTGAAGAAATTCACCATATCCAGAAAAAATATTTTGGAAGTGAAAGCCATTTACAGAATAAAATAGCTTTAAACCAATTAAGCAACAATTCTACACATGGCAACCTTTTGCTAAACACATACAAAAAAGAAATACTAAAATTTAAAAGTACATCAGCTGAAGTACCAAACCATGTATGTGTATGTTGCCGTAGAATTTTTTATTAAAGTAACACAAAAACTGTGGACCTATCATACAAAATAGAAGACAATGAAGATTCTAAATGGTTTGAATTAGCTCTCTACCTTCTAGCAGAAAACAAATATGAAATAACTGAGCCCTTAATACTTTGCAGTTATTGCACTACAAAACTTGACAACAACCAAACTCCTTCACGTTCTATCACAAATAATTTGGAATTATACCCAGTACCAAAACCTCTACAACAACTTAATTTATATGAGAGCATCATAATTCAAACAGTACACCCATTTCAAGCAATAATACGCCTTCAACCAAAAACAACAAAATTACCTCTCTCTGAATTGGTAAAAGGCATTTGTGGAAAAGTAGTTTATTTACCATTAAATCTAAAAGAAAATGTGCATATTCTAGGAGTGCAACGTCCAATGCACCAATCTTTAATTATATTAGTAAATGGAGTACCTACAAAAGACAAAAAAATATGGCAACAGCTGGTAGATTTATATAAAGTTAGACAAGCCTTCCAATATCTTAAAGAGAATAATGAATATTACAAAGAAATTAATATTGAAGAAAACTTGAAAGATACAACTGAAATAATTCAAGAAACACAAGAAGCTGGTCAATTTGAGCTACTAGATGCTGCTACAATATCAAATACTTTAGACCAGTATACAATTCATCCTTTGCACTGTAATGACACCGTACAAGATGTACTGGAAACTTATCAAATGCGTCAAACAAAAGGATCGCAAATCAGTATATGGGAAAAAAGTATAGAAGCACGTGCTTTTCCTCTACTCTTTCCAACTGGCAAAGGAGGAAGATATGATGATAGACCTATTCAAATATCAGCTTCAGAATACCGCTCATTACGGATGTATTCTGAAGATCCCAGATTTAGACAAAATGTGGAATACATATTCCACCTACTCTTTGAAAGTGAACTAGCAACTTTATGTTACAGAGTTGCACACATATTAAAATCAGGATCACACTTTCAAAATATGACAGCTACACAATTATTAGAGAAAGTGCAACAAAAGGATGAGATTTTACAATCAAATATTACAAATCTATTAGCAAATATGCGTGGTACTAAAGAGTACTGGTTTCGACGTCATGGAGATGTACGTTGTATGATCAGAAACCTTGGCCTACCCACTTGGTTTGTTACATTAAGTTGTGCAGAATATGCATGGGAAGATTTACATGATTTCCTACGCATATCAATTAAAAACAAAACAAACATAGATATTCTAACACCTGGAGAACTTTGTTCTTTGGATCCTGTTAATGTTTCAAGATATTTTCACCATCGCTTCATTGCTATGCTACATTTTATTTGTAATAAAACTGTTCCTCCCCTTGGAGAAGTGCAACACTTCTTTTGGAGAAAAGAATACCAAGCCAGAGGAGCACCACATATCAACATGCTTTTATGGATTAAAGATGCTCCTAAATTTGGTCAAGACAGTGATGCCACTGTTTTACAGTTTATTGAAAAATATGTCACTTGTCAAATTCCATCAGAAGCCACAAATAGTGATCTTTGTGCACAAATTTTACAATTTCAAAGACACAAATGTGGAAAATATTGTCGTCGCAAATACAAAAACAAAGGCAAATACTACACCAAATGCCGATTTGGTTTCCCTAGACCAGTTACAAATACAGGTCAAGTAAACAACCTCATGTCTTCAGTTAGACATACTGTTAAAGGAAAGTCACCTAAAAATACATATTACATAAAAAGAAAAGAAGAAGAAAAATATATCAATTATTATAATGCAATCATTGCCCACTTATGGAATGCAAACATAGATGTGCAGTACATTGCAGACAATTCTACTGCAGTTGCACGATATGTCACAGCATACTTAACTAAAGCAGAAAAGACAGAGCTCCAAGACCTCTGGAATGACCTGTCATCAGATAAAACAGTATCTCAGAAATTATACAGCTTGTGCATAAAAATGCTCACCCATAGAGAATGTGGATCTTATGAAGCAGCTGATCGTTTAACTGGTACTTCATTGTATGGTAAATCTGAAAATATAGTATGGCTAAGTCTTGGTCCAGCTAAATCTAGAAAAAGAGTTCTAAAATCATATGAAGATATAGAAACAATAGCCAAACATGATCCCAACAGCCAAGACATTTTAAAAAACAATTTATTGGACACATACTACCCAAACAGAAGTAATACTTTGGAAAACATGTGTCTATATCAAATAGCCCAAAACTACACATACAAAAATAATATGAAACCCGATGAAAAAAAAGGTAAATATAGAGTGACAGACTGTGAAGGCAGCTTAGTTAAACTCACTAAACCAAATGTAATTAATCATATCAAATTGTCATTGAAGACTCCTCAACATAAAGAAGTATATTACATGTCCCTGCTACAACTCTTCAAACCATGGAGAAAAGAAGAACAATTACTAGATAACTATGACTCATATGAGGATGCTTTCAAAGCAAATGAAAGCACTATAACTGATATAAACTTTACACAGTACAAAACAATGTTGCACAATGAACAGCAACATGAAGAAGAACTCCAAGCTCAACTAGATAAGGATACTCCTGACAGTAGTCAACCTTCTGTAACAGGAAGCCAAGAACCACTGGGAGAACCACTAATAACAAATGAGGCAGAATTAGCTATGATAGAAGTAGAAAACACCATGTGTCAGTATGAAGCTAAGGAAGACTTAACTATACTACAATCAAAACTAAACAATGAGCAAAGTAGCATTTTTCAAGAAGTAACAAAACAAATTGCACATGGTGTAAAACATGAAAATAAAGAATGTTCCTGCCATAATTATAAACCTATACTACTGTACGTCAGTGGTGAAGCTGGTTCTGGCAAAACATTCCTAATCAAAATCATTAGTAAGTTCCTTCAACAATTGACAAACAACAAACTGTCAGCTGTTGTCACTTCCCCCACAGGTTTAGCTGCCTACAACATAGGTGGTGTTACATTACACCGATTACTACTATTACCAGTAGAACACTAGAACAAATTAGACTATTACAAACTTTCTGCAGAAGCTGCAATGGAATTACGCAGAGTATTGAAACAAATGAAAATGCTACTAATAGATGAAGTGAGCATGGTCTCCAACCTGATGTTAGCTTTGATTCACCTCAGATTACAAGAAGTACTCAAACAGACTATGAAGAGCTCTTTGCAGGAAAACACATTATTGTTTTTGGAGATCTGCTTCAATTAACACCAGTAAAAGGTGAACCTATTTTTAAAACATTAGGGCACAAACTCTGCCATAAAACTGTTGGCAGCATTGGAAATGTCAACCTTTGGCAACATTTCCAATACAGAGAATTAACAGAAAACATGTGCCAATCTGCAGATCTAAATTATGCCAACATTTTAAAAAGTTTGAGAGTTGGTATACTTTCTAAAGAAGCAGAAGCAACATTGAAAACCCGGCACATTAATGCACTTTATGGCGATAATGCATGTGCTACAGATGTTATGGAACAATTAGCCCACAAAAATGTCAATTGTATGGCCTTAATGCCAACTCTTGCAAGCTGTTTCAAATTCAATGAAATCATGCTAAGTAAAGAAATGCAACCAATAATGGAAATTAGCACCACAGACAAACTAGATGTACATGGTATGACACTACCCATGTGTGACCAAGCCACAACAAGACTAAATAATTTAGAAAAATCAATCTCAAACACAGCAGGCTTAGAAAAGATGTTAAAATTATCCTTAAATTGCAGAGTAATGCTTAAACGTAACCTTGACGTGGACCAAGGATTAGTTAATGGAGCACTGGGTACAGTTGTTGGCTTTCAAACATACCCACGTGACAACAAAATTCAGTTTGTCAATATACTCTTTGACAAACTTTCAGAAGTAAAATGGATAGGATGCTCAACAGCTAGATTCCTTCTCTTCAAAGATATGTATGTACGCAGAGAACAATTTTCTCTAACTCTTGCATACGCAGTCACAATTCATAAATCACAAGGTCTTACCCTAGACAAAGCAATGATAGATATTGGTAACACAGTCTTTAAAGAAGGCATGAGCTACGTAGCACTATCACGCTTACGTACACTTGACGGTCTATTTCTAATCAACTTTGATGCAAGTAAAGTAAACGCTGATATTCCTTGCATTTTAGAATATAATAGACTTCGCTCACTGTACACTCCCCATCTAAATACATATTCTGTTCCACAAAAACTAAAACGTTGTAAAAGAAAATTAAATCAAACTGAAATGCAACAGGACGTCACTGGAAATCCTCCAAAGAGAGTAAAAGAAACTAATACTTCATCAAGTACCACAAACAAAAAAGAATCAATTAGAGAAAGTAAACCAGGTACTTCTTTAAAGAAGGAAGACAAACTCCAAAGAAAGCAGTTAGATACAGAACTACCTGGACCATTTAAATTCTCAAATATAGTTGGTGTAAGTTGCTATGCAAATGTAGCAATGAATATTCTATTTCAATTACCACCAACTGTTGACAACATTTACTCACACAGTACAAACCCATTGTGTTTGCAAATGTTAGTACTTCACAGAAATGCAGCAAACAATCCTAACAACACATATAGTATTTTTGGAATAAGACGACAATTGGACTACTGGGCTGGAATGGTGAAATTCACTATAAACTCACAGGAACATCCACAAGAATTTCTAATGTACTTACTACAAGTACTGGAAAACAAAAACATACCTATAAATGAAATCTTTCAGATTTCATACATGTGGAAACATACATGCACTCTCTGCAATAATGTGACACAAGAAGAAATCCCCAATGAACGCTTCATATATATATCAATACCAAATTGTGAATCCATTCCATTTCAGCAGCTTGTACAAAATGCAAACCATGGTAGATTATGCTCTACCTGCAATTCAGATAATCGCTCCACGTTAGTAATACAAACACATAGAAAATACGTAATACTAAAGCTTCTACGTTACAATGCAGATGGTACCAAAAACAACTGCAAGCTGACTGGATTCACACATGGTCAAATATCACTTGGTAAGAAAACCTTCACAACAATAGGTATAATCTACCACGCAGGAGCCACAACCAATTCAGGGCACTACACTGCATACATAAAAAAGAAATGTGGATGGTTTGAATGTAATGATAGTACCATTACTCTAAAGCAGAGATTACCAGCAAATCTTACAAATGCTTATTTGATGTTCTTAAAACCAAAATTTGATAAATAAACTGTATTTAAACCTTTAAGTAAATTTGTGTTACAAAAATATAAACTGTTAGAATACTCCAAAAGCTATCTAACTGCTCAAAGAGTCTACAACAACTAATCAGATAAATGAATACCATTAAATTAGACCAAAAAATACACAGTTAGAATATGCCAATTGGTATCTAACTGTCCCAAAATTATAAATGTGTGTTAAAATAATATAAACTGTTAGAATACTCCAAAAGCTATCTAACAGCTCAAAGATTCTACAACATCTAATCAGATAAATGAATACCACTAAATTAGGCCAGACAATACACTGTTAGAATACGCCAATTGGTATCTAACTGTCCCAAAAATTAACAATATCCAAATAGGTAAATGAAAACCACTACAATATATTAAAAAAATAGACAGTTAGAATACGCCAATTGGTATCTAACTGCTCCAAAATTTTATAATATCAAAACAAATGAAGAATCTGTTACTGTTCCAAAAAAATACAACAAAGCAAAGTATAAAGCATTAGCCAGAAACAGCAAGTGAACACTGAAAACAAACAAACAAATAAACTGTAGCATAACAGAAAAAGGGTTTTTTTTTAAATCCAACATGGTTTTTTTTTCTCCCACAGACCCAATGATTTTAGCAACAAATACAGAAACTGATTAAATTACACAGTACTCTGATTTGTACTCTACTAAATATGAGGGTCGAAAAAAAATTAAAGTATATTGCTTATACAATGTAATAAGTCATTACAAAATACTAATACTAACATGCTATTTTCTTTTATCACAGAAATGAAGAAGAAAAACATGGACTCCCATTACTAGACCAAACAGTAAGTATACAATAATAAGGACAACCATAGCAGCACATCACATCCATAGTATCTAATACCTTTGTTCCTTATACATTTGTTTTTCACCCAAAGTTATAAACAAATATGAATGTGATATGCTGCGGTGGTTGTTGCCAGGGCATTGAGTCTTGGGTGCATGGCCAAATGGCCATGCACCCAAGACTCTATGCCCTGGCAACAACCACTGCAGCGTATCACATCCATAGAGTCAAACATTTCAACTATGATCTATGGGAAACTTTTAATGTCCACGAACAATGTGAGTGTTCTTAGAACACTTTGAACTTGCCAGCGAACAATACGGACACCGTTTTCAGGAC
Organism: Ambystoma mexicanum; assembly: GCF_040938575.1. Classification (NCBI taxonomy): domain Eukaryota; kingdom Metazoa; phylum Chordata; class Amphibia; order Caudata; family Ambystomatidae; genus Ambystoma; species Ambystoma mexicanum. The sequence continues at coordinate 1,520,860,184 of NC_090937.1, read as the reverse complement.
ACCCCCTACGAACATTTCAGAACAATGCGATAGTTCTTAGAACACTTTCAACTTAACAACGAACAATAAGGACAGCGTCCTAAGGACACACCTACGAACATTTCAGGACACCGGGAGTGTTCTCAAAAACGTCTTCAGAACACCCCCATCTTGTTTATTTGCGAAAAATTCAGGACACCACGAGTGTTCTTAGGACACATTCAACTTGACAGAGAACAATACGGACAGCGTCCTCAGGACACCCCCTACGAACATTTCAGGACACCGGGAGTGTTCTCAAAAACGTCTTCAGAACACCCCATCTTGTTTATTTGCGAACATTTCAGGACACTACGAGTGTTCTTAGGACAGACTCAACTTGACAGAGAACAATACGGACAGCGTCCTCAGGACACCCCCTACGAACACTCCCCGGACACCGTGAGTGTTCTTAGAAGCGTCTCCAGAACACCCCCATTTTGTTTATTTGCAAACATTTCAGGACACCGCGCGTGATCTTAGAACACATTCAACTTGACAGAGAAAAATACGGACAGCGTCCTCAGGACACCACCTACGAACACTCCCCGGACATCGCAACTGTTCTTAGAACAGTTTCACTTTGCTTGCGAACAAAACAGACACATTTTGACTCCTTAGAACACCCCCTAATCAGTTTATTTAGAAAATTTCAGAACACCTGTGATGTCCGCAAACAAATCGAACACAAAAAGAACGTCTAACACATAAAAAACACAACTTTCATCCTATCTCACACACTCCCACCCTCCCCAAACACTCCTACACACCAACACACTCTACAAAATACACATTTTGAACAAAGTTTCACCGCGCTGTCCGGGGACGTCCGCAAATCCAATATGGCGGGCGCTACCAAAAAATCTGATGCGCTTCATGCTCCACGCCGTCCAATCAGCGAACACTTTGCATGTCCGCGAACATCATGCAAGACGATTGGCCAATCAGGACACTTTCCGCGGAGCGAACAGGGAAGTGTATCCGCAAACCGAACACAGATATCACTAATTTTTTTTTATCTACTTTTTGGTCATCTAAAAAAAAAAACTACTGGACGAATGTTCACCAAATTTGCAAAAGCACGCTTTCGGGAACAAGCCGCTGCTCCTGGTCCAAATTTGGTGGAAATCTGTCCAGCGGTTTGGGCTGTAGACGCGAGCAAAATTTCTTTCCCATTCACTCTATGGAGAGTGAGTATAATGTATACAAATATGAGCATATAGCGGGAAGGTAGAGTAATAAAAATCAAACTATGACAAAGTGCTGATAACCATAATGATTATCTTCATGCACAGAAAGGATTGCTCTCTTTCAAGCCTGTATCTTCCGCTATGTACATGTTTCATATATGATGTGACAGGACCCCAAGTCTACAAATATAGTACCTTTTCAATTTTTACTTCCTGACTATTACTGTAGAAAACTATGTGGCTTCGATATGTCAGTAAAGGATAAAAAGGGAGAGCCAGCCATGTGAAGTCATCAGTTATGTCATCAATGACATTTGTGATGTCATCTTTGATGTCCTGGGTGTTAGTGTTAGCAGTGCACGGTGGCGCGAGTTCTGGTTGCTTATGTTACCATAACTGGCGAATTTCAAGGGTTTTTCGGTTTTACTTGGAACCATAACGTCCCTTTAACAAAACTTTTTTCACTGAATTTCATAGGTTTTTAGTAGCACAACTTAACCATAATATCCCTGACATGTAACATAGAACATACTAACCCCCTTGTAGTGATTTTCATGTCCGCGGACTACCGCCATGTCCGCGGACACATCGAAAATCTGAGCATGGTGAATGTAAATTTAAATAGTGTGCCCCATTTCCCCTTTGAAGTTGGCTCTGAAAAGAGCCGTTTTTTTTTTTTTTTACTATGTCACGATTTGCAGACTCCAGCGAATGCGGTCTTCAACTGCCAGGTGCAAGTCCAAATATGCAACTTCATGACCCTCACCATTTTATGGGACAATCACCAAGGACCAATATGCCCTTACGCAGTACTAGCGGCTACAAACAACATACCAACCAATACGGTGGTCTAATGGCTCGTTGTTGGAGCAACCTTCTGATTATCAGAGAGACCATTTACTGCCCAACAGCCTATCTACCGCAACGGAACAACGCGTGTCTCCGAATAAACTTTTGCTGATCGACAGCAGAGACAATAGCAAATCGCTGAATATTCACTAAACATTTCATGTGAAATAAATGTACTTTACCAAATGTACAATCCTGCTGTTTACTTTTAAACCACAGTTTCATATTCCGGATTGTGGCGCAGTGAGTTGTAACCTGATCTAACACTCTCTGTACCGCAAAGGAACATTGCGTGTCTCAACATGAACTTTTGCGGATCGACAACAAAGACAAATGCAAATTGCTGAATATTCTCTAAACATTTGATGTCAAATAAATGTACTTTACAACATTTACAATCTTGCTCTTTGCTTTTAAATCACAGTTTCATATTCTGAATTGTGGCACGCTGTGTTGTGACATAATGTGTGTTGTCTTCCGGGTTCTGTGTAAAGTCGCGTAGTACTGGAGACGACTGGGCGCGTTTCATTACGCACCCTGTAACGTCACGGAGAAAGGCCGGGAATATGAATGCTTTGATAATATCAGGCTTAGTGGCGGGAGATATGATTTAGTGTCGCAAAAGCAAGTCAGCCAGGTCAATAGCGCCAGTCATAGGATTGTCACATAATGTCGACGCACACCAGCCGGATTTATCGTTTCTTTAGTGGACAAAAAGTCGGTTGACGCCCCTAGGAAATTGTACTATTAGCGAACAAAAGGAGTGCTCTTAAAACACTTTCACCCTGACAAAGAACAATACAAACAACGTTCTCAGAACACCCCCATTTTGTGTAATTGCAACCATTTCGGGACACTGCGAGTGTTCTTAGAACACATTCAACTAGACAGATTACAATACGGACAGCGTCCTGAGGACACCCCCAGTTTGTGTATTTACGAACAATTAAGTACACCGCGAGTGTTCATAGCTCATTTTTACCTTCCTTGCAAACAAAAATGACACATACTCCGTCCTCTAAACACCCCACCATTTAGTTTATTTACAAAATGTCAGAACAGCCGTGTCCTCCACGGACAAATCGAACGCAACAAAAAGGTCTAGTACATAAAAAAACAAAGCATTGAACCTATCTCATACTCCCCCACCCTCCCAAAACACTCTTACACACCAACACATGGCACTAAATACAATTTTTTATCCACGTTTCACTGCGCTGTACGCGGTCGACTGTGAATACAAGATGGCGGGCGCCACAGAAAATCTGAGGCGCTCCACGCCCCTCGCCGTCCAATCAGCAAACACGTCGCATGTCCGCGGACTTGACGCAAGCCCATGGGCCAATCGGGGTGCGAACAGGGAAGTCCGTCCGCGAAGCGAACGCAGATATCACTAATTTTGTTGCCTTACATTTTGGTCATTTTTAGAAAAACTACTGGACAGATTTACACCAAATTTACAAAAGCACGCTTTTGGGACCAGGCCACCGCTCCTGCCGCAAATTTGGTGTCAATCCGTCCAGCGGTTCGGGCTGTAGCCGTGCGCAAAGTTTTTTCCCATTCAGTCTATGGGAAAAAAAAAGTTTTGGGACCCCCCTATAACTTACCCCCCTAGACGAATCCTCACCAAACTTTGCAAAAAAATTAAAAGTGACCCAACTACTTTTTTTGCAAATTTTGGTGAGGATCCGTCCAGGGAGAGCGAAGTTATAAGCCGCCCAAAAAGTGCTCTTCCTATGGAAACAGCAACTTAACCATAACTACATGGCCACTAAAGTGGCCATGTAATATATATATATATATATATATATATATATATATATATATATATATATATATATATATATATATATATATATATATATATATATATATAACCTTCCATCACCAGAATGCAAAAAAGAGTCTCTCATACCAGGAGTCACTTCCTCACCCTCAGTAGAGAAAATTATTTTTACAATCAGAGACTTCACTTTATTTACTTTTGACAAGGCACATTTATGCTGTTGCACAAAACCCATGTCTTCAGTTGATCCTTTGGAACCCCTCTCTTTAAGGCACTGTTCAAGGAAATGAGAAGCACTGGCACATTTGTGATACACCTCTCCCCCTTTATGGAATTTTAGGGTTAGCAAAAAGGAATATGAGTACCTAATTACTTTACAGAATACATTATATACTCACTGCAGTGATGTTATTGATTTCAAATTTCAACAAAATCACCCCGTGCTTTTTGGCTTTTGAGAAATTAATTAAATGATTATTTGGTAAGAGAATTCCAGGGGTCTACTTTGTCTGCCCCACCCACTAAATAAAACAGATCCCCACCTGACTTGGTGTACTTGGACAAGTTTACTTACATTAAATATCTCTGCGGTTTTACGCTCAGGAAAGTACTCAAAGGTTCTGGATACTCAGAGGAAATATCAGGACTTGGTTAGAGGACTCTCCAGGTCGAGTGGAGAATGGCCACCAGCCTTTATTTGCTTCTCCTTATATCGATTCCAGTCAGATGTTCATCATTCACTGGTTCTCCAGCAATTTTGTCAGCAGCTCTAGGTCAGGTAATTTCAGGGAGTCTCCCTAATTTCCATTGTGCGTCTAGTTATGTATTCTTCACTAGTCTCACAACAATGCCTAAATTATGAGGTGGCAGCTTATTGCCTATTAGTTTTGATTGGACAACTATTGTCCATCCCTGTAGTCAAGGTCTTTAACCTCTCCTTTGATTGGTCCCTTCAGTTTACCAATGCCAAATTTGGGAGGGCAGTTCCTCCACTTGAACATAACATTTCTGCACATTTCAATGTTGCAGTTAAAAATACTCTAACATCACAGATATTTTTAAATTACAGTGAAGCGTTCTGCCCATGCCAGACCTATTAAAATGAATCCCCTCTCAGCACAATGTTACAGGTTTGAGTGTCAGTTTTTCAGGAATTACTCAAAAATGATCAAAGTAAATTTCACAATATTTTACACAGTTCTTTATTTCCATAAGCTACTATTTTCCAAAATGGCTGCTTTTTGACATTTTCTGTGAAGCTGCCATCACATTTCAGATTATAACTTTGGTACCCAAAGTCAAATTGTTAGGTGTCAACAGAAAGGTATTCACATAACCTTCACATTGATATATGGGTTATATTTCGGAGACTTATGGATCCCAAGAAAATTGACAATATATGATCCTCAATGTAAATCTATGGCAAACTAATTACATATGTATGATTATTATCATCAAACAGAACATTTATGCTCCCATGACCTGTAGGCAGGACTTGCCTTTGGCCTTGTTTACCCAATTGTGCAATAAAGTCCAAGGTCAAATGCCGTGCCATGGGTCTGCTTGTCTTAAAGAAACGAGAAGATTGACCCATTTCCAGTGTCAGTGGAATCCCTCGGGAACAGACCTTGTGATCAATATCTCTGAGTTGCCCACAGATGTGGATTGTATTTTCAAGAATTACTTGAAATCTTTTTCACCTCTTAGCAAGCCCCACCCACCTCGTGCGTTCCTGCTTGCCACCCCTTTTTCACCGAACTACTTAAGGAGTCCTCCAGCCTCTTTTCCTTTGCAGATGGGGAGTAGGTGCAAGTGGATCTAGGTTACCTGGTCTAAGCACCACCCACCTTCTTAGCCCTGCCTCTTCCTTCCTGCTCTTGACTATTAGATCAAGGGAGTCTCTCGCCCGGGCGTTTGCAGTGAAGGGCAGACGAAGAAAAGGGCAATTCCTGTTTGGACCTGTTCGGACCAGGAGGACCCAGGGCCCGACCCCCTGCTCAGACAGCAGGTAAGCATGCACCAACATATGTTACCCCCTCTGTCCCCACAGGCCATCCCTACCCCCTCTGCTCCCCCTGTGATGTTCCCTTGTGCCCCCCCTTCTCGCACGCAGGTGTTGCCTTTTTTGTTGATTCTTCTACCCTGCTCCCCCTCAACCTCCTCCAGCCTACTTATGCAGGAGCCTGCCCTGATACATTCTGGTTTCACCATCACCATCTTGTGACCAATGCTGGATTTGACTTTTATAGACTTCATTCATTCACGGTGCGTCACTCTTTCTCAACTCTCATGCTGGAATTCCTTTGCATCTTATACTCATGGTGGCCCTGAATCATGCTGTTCCCATCTTCATCTTGTATCCTGGCTTGCAACATTATGTGTTACTACTGACTTCTGCAATTGTATTCACTCACCACTCTTGCTTCTCCACTCTTTTTGACTGCTTACTCTCTGTTCTCTCCTCCTTTCCCTTCTCCCATTTCCTATCTCCTCCCCTTACTTTCTTCTATGCACTTACTCTATTAGAATTGTCCCTGGACCTAATATGATAGCAACCTCGTCTATTTCCTCCACCCTCCCATTACTGTATTTTTCCTCCCCACACCCCCTCCAGCACTATCTGAAATATCGTCAGGCCTAGTATGATAGTCGCTTGTTTTGTTCCTCCCCTCCCTTTCTGCACCCCTCTCCCTCACCTTTTGTTTTTCTCCAGCTCTACCAGAAATGGTGTCAGGCCTAGTATGGTAGTCACCTGTCTGTTTCCATTTCCTTCCCACTCTCCCCCTCCCTTCCTTATCTATGTCTTAGCTCTTGCACTATCTGAAATGTCGTCAGGCCGAGTGCGATAGTTAATTTCACATCCTCACTGTTCATGGCCTGTAAGAATGTCATTGTATTTTCCCTTGTTCCATCCCTTGCCTTGAAGCACTTTGACCATACAAAACTGCAATTATTCTGCGAATAAGTGCACCCCTCCATTCATTTATTAAGCAATTTATGCGTGAAGACGCTGACAAGCATCATTTCCAAAAGGATAGTCCTACTCAAAGGACATATGTTGTAGACAAATCTCAGTAGATGTGTTTGAAGTTCATTAATTGCTCAAAAATCATTATAAAACATCCATTTGTAGAAAGACCACACATAACACAATGACATTTCATGTATTAAAAAGATCAATTTTTAAAGATACACATATCACATCTAAAAAACACATATCATATCAAGACCCGTGACCACATTACACCCAGCCGTACTCACATTCACTATCATCCACATTCATACCATCCACCATTCGTACTGTGCAAAGAACGCAATTCTAATCACTCTGTTCTAAAAATATAACACCCATCTATTAGAGCTTGAATGTTGTTATATATTTGTAAGAACCTTTTTAACATTAGATTTTTCTTTTCACATAGTTAAACAAGACAAATGTTCAAACGAGCTTATTCATGAACATATACCAATTGCCTGTATATTTTGTAAAGACTCAAAGAGGCCCAACTTAACAAAGTGGGCACTATGGTGTTGTCTACTCGAGTTTGGGCACCAAAATAGACATATAATATTTCTATCTGGTGCACCTCATCAGGACCTATACATTGTTGGATATCAAAAACCAGTTCATGTTAGCGTATTTCAGCTCGATACGTAATGTGTGTCGTCTAGATGTTCCAAATATAGCTTCTTTCCATTCTTAAACAGATTTTCATACTTCTGTAGGTCAATTGTGTTTCTATATGGGCCTCCGCAGGGGACGGAATGGCTGGGGAGAAAAGACACGAAGTCAGAGCGCACCGAGGTCTAAGGCGTTCTCAATGGGATATGCTTTATATGGTGAATCTGCGCTTGCTGTCAATGCCTGTTAATATGTTGGCCATCTTGTAGTTGTGGCCTGTTTCTTTCAGTGTATGTGCCACCCTGCCACAGTTTTGTAACTCCACGTAGTTGTTAACTCATGCGGGATGTTTGTTCCGTTCACTGTATTACTCCAGCCCAGTCTCGCCTGTTCATTAGTGGTTACTCTTGATCATGGTCCAAGCGGTGGCTGTGCCGTGCGTGCACAAATTTCCCTCAGGGCCTGCAGACCTCCATTCATGAAGCACTTTGAAACACATTGTGTATAGGCGCTATATAAATAAACTATCATATCATATCGTACTCTGAGTTCAACTCATAAAGGGCTGACTCACAGTTGACTCAGCTTTTTATTCCACTGCAAATACTCTGCTGTCATGCATGAGTACAGCCTCCTCTCTGGCCCTGAAACTCCAAAGAAATTGTGTTTGAGATAGAGAGCAGAACAGAGGCTTTGTCTTTTTTTTACATTAGGCCTGCATAGATATTTGACCTCTTCTCATATGCAGTTTTCTCCTCTATCATACCATCAATGATCATCTATACATCGTGGTATATATATATTTTGTGTATTTCTGGCTATGGAGATTCATTTTCCCCATGTGTTTATTGTTCTAATCTGCACAATGCACACCTTTCCATGGTAAATTCCTTTTGGGAAAAGTACACATTGGGCCCTCAGTCACTTGTATTCAAATGTAGCCAGCCCTTTTGTTTTGGGCTTTGTCAATCTCCTGCATGGCCCATTTAATTTTATTTCTCTGGAAACAGCATTTCATTGTGACAGTTGAGAATGAAATGCTGCCTTTTCAGTTTGGCAGTGCTCTCTGTGCGTTTTCAATACTCTACATTTTAATGCAGGACAAAGCCAAATGCAGTTTCCTTTCTTCCAGGGGCTTTATTTGAAGCTGACATACTTTTCATCACAAAATGGCATACACATGCATGCACATGAAAAATGGCATACCTGCACTTTCGGACATCTGCTGTCTGCACTTACCCTTTCACCTGCCTCCTGCTGGCCGCACATCTTGCTATTGTTTTGATCCCTTGTAAGCACTGTCCTCCTCCCATTTCTCCTGCCACTTTTCCCCTCCCACCTCCCCTGCACTTGCGCGATATTAATGTCACCTGGCCTAGACAGATTGTTGTCTCTGTCCTCCCTCTTTTCCCCCTTCAATGCCTCAGTGCGCCTTGAAACACTTGTGTATAGGCGCGTTACAAATGCCATATCATATCATATCACACCATATAATTGCATCAAACTGCATAACATTCATTTTCGAAAACAATGAAAGCTTCATATTAGACGTTTTATATTTAATGTCATTCAAATATTTTTTACATCAGTTATGCACGTCAATAAGTAGAAGATCTCTTGCATTTGAGTAAGAAAGAGAACAAAGTACTAAATGGGATATCCCTTGGCCATGTGTTATAAGCAATTATGTACACTTGTGTGGAATTGTCATATGGCAAGGGTGTAAGAGTCCCCGCTTTTTTTTATTAGTTAATTAAATTATTCATCTAATTCCATTTCAAGAAGGACACTGGGCTGAAAGATTTCCCTTTCATAGGCTCCATGCCAAAAGCATGATGTACAACTGTGCCAGATGCATCAGTAGATTGATCTGCAGCACCAGTGGCACAGAGCAGGTTCAGGGGTCACACCTGCCATCTTGAGTCTCTGCAGCACAGTGGCTGCAATTAACTTTTGCATGCCTCTTCCAGAAACTACATAACTATGAGAAGGATGTCCTGATGGTACACTAAATTGTAAATATAAGCCATACCCGAGTTTATGGAATGCTGGCCAGTATCTTTCATAGCCAGATGCATTTAATATCAAACATGTTTCATCCTTGTGAGCCCAGTTAAGCTGTGCAATGGTTACGTGTATTCTCCACATAGAGGATGTTCATTCTTTTGCTGGCAAGTCTGTAACCTTGGGGTTTGCCTCTCTTTGTTCCTTTGTGAGGACAGGTAACACGCTCTCCAGAGTCACAGCCACTCCATGGGAAGCTGTACTGGAAACAGAAATCAAAGGACACACCCATTGTCAAACAGCGTATCCTCACACCAGGGAGCTCCATATCAAAAGGCCTTTGATTCTATTGATAAGAAATGTGTAGACAGAGGGAGCTCTTTACAGCTGGAGGAAGATTCCACCATTGTGTTATCTTGTTTGTTGTTCCTTCCTGTTCCCTCAGCTTCCCGTAGCACAAAGCATGTTGGGTGCAAAGTCAGAAGGCCAAGAACAGGGATTGGAACCTTAAAGCAGGGCAAACTTTAGTCCAATCACATGGGGCTTTTACTTTTAAAAATAGGGTTTTCATGCCAATTCTTTGGATCCTATCTGGACATTCAAGATGAATTTGTTGGACCCTGTTAGGAGAGCAGTCTTTTACAAACTCCACCAATTGTGAGGTGAAGGCAGGTGTTCCAGGGCAGAGGCAAGCCCTGTCCATTAAACATCCCAAGGGATCATTGGGGTTGAACCGCTGCTGGAACAAGACCAACATCTCCGACAGCCAGATCCCAAGAAAAGGACTCATTTTGCCCCTGTGTCCCTGGAGTGGGATAAACAGTTTCTAAGAGTCAAGACAGCCAAGATTCCTGCAATTCTGCTGTCAAATGTCTTAAAACTGTGATACAAGTTTGTTAAGTGTGTTAAGTGTGTTAAAAACAGATCGAACTACCAGGACTGTCTGCTGTGCCCACATCCTACAGTGCCCTTTCAACACCACTCCTGGTCTTTTCACCTGGAGCTCTTCTCCTCTAAGATATCACTTTTCCTGACACTTTTCAGCATGTCATACCTTTCCTTCATTCTGGTCTTCCCACTCCACAATTCACACTCCTCCCAACCACGGTGGACTCACAGACATGTGAGGCTTCCTTATTCTCAACAGTTCGACTGGGACCAAGCCAGTCATTGGGGCCAGTGGTGCCAACCTATATACAAAAACGATGGTATCCTCCCACCTGAGACCCCCCTCCATAGCCATCTTGATACCCTGCCTGAGAGTTCGGTTGATGCATTCCACTGCTGCGTTGGTCTCAGGTGATCCCAATGCCCTACAAAAAGGCTTCTATAATTCCTGAAGTTAACTGAAACCTTTGAAATACTTCATCGAGAAAACCGACTGCAGCTCCCGAGTATGCTTCCAGCACAATTTCCACCCCCACCCATTTGGAGTACCCCTCCATGAGAATAATGCCTCCTTGTCTCTTTGTTCTTCACTACTGCAGTACACTCTGTCTTGCTCTTGACACATGCCATCATGTGCTCCATCTTCTTGGCTATCTCCAGGACCTCATTCAGGCTGGGATCACCTTTGCCCATATCTCCTCTTGAATTTTGCTCTCACAGACCTCCATAATGACAATCATATGATTGGACAAAGTCGCATTTATTTGCCAGCTCTCTTAATCCGGTGAACTGATTCCTGTAACGAGGCACGTGGGTTCAAACCCCATCATCGTCACCAATGTTGTGAATTAGCTCTTTATCCAATCACAGGTGAAGTCCAGAGGTACACGGTAGCAGATGGTACTCCCTACAGCTCACTCTCCCTTCATCCAACAAACTTACAAACAACAAAACATTCAAGCCCTTCTATCGCTCTGCCATTCTAACCTGGAATCCCCATCCGGATTTAACTACATACAATACACCACTGCAGTGTAGCAAGCTGATGGAACGTCCTACCAATAAAACAGATACATTATGGGATGTGGAAGTAGTTCATGTAAAGCCTCAATTATATATAATCTGCCGTTAAAGGCGTCACTCGGAATACGGCAGGCACAATAAAAAACAGGCAAAACAACTTAACCCATTTGTGTGCATCTTCCATTTTGGAAACTGTTAGAATCAGGATTCCCTGTAAGCGTGTGCGAAATCGGCTGGTCGTCGCAGCATGTGGATTCGTTGGGTGTTCCATTCCCCTTGAAATCGGGTGAGTTCCACATAACATGCCCGGTTTTCCTGTATCTGGCTGAAGTACACAGCCATATCTGCTGGGATAAACCAGGCAACGGTGCAACTGCTAACACTAATTTTGAAAGAGCACACACATCAACGGTCACCGTGCGATTTCTGTATACACATATGGGCATATTGAGCCATGCTTCGGAGCACTATAACAAGTAGATGTCATCATAACCTACCGCACATGTCCACAACCTATGATCTTCAGATGGATGAAAAGCTGCTTTGGATAAGCTCAACTTTCAACCCGGATACTCCACATTTTACTGAGATTTCAGGAAATAGAACCGAACACACTGAGCTATCTAAATCTAAAAAGGCAAACGTGAAAGCCGGCAAACGAAACGTTAAGAAATGGTATGAACCAGATTAGCAACAGGTATATGTTCATAATTGGTAAACAATTATAAATGAACGTAATAGGCGCAAACACAATCACAGTATAGCGTGTAGTTCTGTGGCTGAATACACGCTTTGATAATACCGTGTAACGGTTCAGCTCCTTTGCGTTCCACCTCCGTCTTGGATGAGCACCCAACTTAGTCCCTGCATGAGATTTCTATGGTGTCTATGATTGCGCCTTGCATTTGCACTTGCTAAAAAGCAGGTGGATTCCAAAGGAATCCATTGTAAAACACTGCTTGCACTCCATACTTTGCAGGCAGGCAGTCGTATATTCTCTGCAAAACGCAGGGTGAAACTGATGAGTAAAAGTGATTTCGCATTCAGTTACCATTCAGAATTGCACTCCGCTCTTAAAAATAGTACACAGTAAATGCTGGAGACTCAACAGCATATAAGTGTTGATGATGGTAGTCACCTGCGGGCAAAATTAGCTGCTTTTGAAATGTCCCCCAATATGTTTACAAATAGAAATTACAATGGGTGATTTATCTGGTTGTATCTGACTCGTTGCATGAGCCACCTTGAAATTCATGAATCTACAAGCATTTTCACTGCCGGACCACAAAGAGCTGAACGGGGGTGGTCTGGGGGGGTGGGAGAGGGAGGCTGCATGTCTGTGATTATTGTTCACCAAAGGCGTTTATCTTTGCCGAGCAAATTCACGTTTTGAAGTGTAAAGATATTAGGGAAAATGTGCATGCCATTAGCCCTGCCTTGTGGCATCTGTGCCCAGTTCATGGCGAAGCATTGAAAGAAGGGGAATAATAGCTGCAAATTATCAAATGTCATGTTCTTGTGCCACGCTGAGCAAAACAAATAAAGGAAACCGGCGGGGAGCTGAAACCCTTAATGATAGCTTATGAAAGGCTATCAAGCGTACATTGTCTGAGTCAAAGGGGCCCCAGTGGTATGTAAGCCCATCTCAATTGAAAGAGATGAAACACAGTCTTGATAAGCCTACGTTTCCAGACAAATGCAATGTATAAAGCATTTCGTGACACTGCCATGCAAGGCCATATCGCTGTATTCCTGTAAGAGGGGTTATTTATTTATTTATTTATTTATTCTGCATTTGTTAGGTGCTTATACAGTAAATCGTTTCTGTTTCAAAGCGCCCGCAGGGCATCTGTGAAGGAACATGGGATAGAAAAAAAACAATGAATACAGTGGAAGATAAAGATGGACCTTCTATGCCTTGTGAGCATTCAGAACATGCAAGTGCAGCAGGAAGACGGGAAATGGGGGGTGTGGGTAAGTGCTGGAATGCCCGTGCTCATGGGTGAGCAGCAATTTAAGTGCATAGTATGGTAAGTGCTATTAGGTGGAAAGTTTAAGCCTACAGAAGTCAGGCCAGAGGGTGCCAAGGCAAGTGCTGAGAGGTAGGCAGAGGCTGGGGCGATTGGATGTGGGAGACCAGGTCCCAGAGGAACAAATAAGGGCCCTGGCCATCAATCACAGCGACTGTGAGATCAGCAGAGGATGGACGAAGGGAGGAGGAGCTGAAGAGGAAGGTCTTGAGTTGTTTCTGGAACTTGAGTAGGTCCTGCTCAAGACAAAGAGGGTGAGGGAGGCTGTTCCATAAGAGGGAACCAGCTGAAGAAAAGGATTGACCTCCGGCTCTCTGTTTAGCAAAGCGCTTTACACATAGAGAGCTGATGCCAGAAACTGCAGAGGTATAGAGGGAGGTTACTTAGAGTTGCATATTACGTGATCCCAGGATCCAGACAGCCTTGTGGTTGATGCAGAGGGATTTTAATTTAATCTGTGCCACAACCAGGAGCCAGTAGAGGGATGCAGTCCCTGGACTTAAGTCTAAGGATAAGTCTTGCTGCCCTGCTCTGGATTAGCTGGAGGGGTCGCAAAGTGGAAGAAGGTAGATTCAGGAGAACGCTGTTGCAGTAGTCAAGCCTAGAGAGAACCAGAGCTCAAGTAACATTGAGCTTCGGGGGAAAGTGAGAAAAGGGAGAATTCCTTTGAGAAGGAAGAGTTGAAAGTGGAACTTCTTGGCAATGTCCCAGATGTGAGGGGAAGGAGAGAGGAGTCGAAGATAATTCCAAGGTTTCTGGCTTCAGAAGAAGGAGCAGGGGGAGAGCCCATAGAGAATGGCTAGAGTGAGGGGAAAAAAAGAGGGAGCAGAGGCGCCAATGGGAATGATCTCAGTGGGCTGGCATTGAGGCAGAGATTGTTGGAAGTACTCCAGGACTGCATGGCAGATAAGCAGTCAGGGATGATGGAAAGTGCAAGAGGGTCATCAGGAAGTTTGAAAAAGAGCTGTGTGTCATCTGCGTAGCACTGGAAGTTGGCAGAGAATGAGGAATGAGGAATGCTAGCTGAGCAAGGTAAGTGTTGAAGAGCCATAAGGGAGAGGTTAGAGCCCTGGGGGACACCACAGGTGGAGAAGTAGGTGAGGAGAAGATATAAAAATGACTTGCGATGAACGGTCAGTTAGGAAGGAGGTACGCCAATCCAGTGGCCAATGGTATCGTGAAGCCTTTTCATGAGAATGGAGTGGTAAACCGTATCGAAGGCAGCGGAAACACATACATAGTTAAAGATAATAATAAGGTTAACCTCATAAGAGTGAAAGACGGATGTTCAAAACTTTCATCTGCCGTTTGAACACTGCCTGAATCCCATCTGCACACACAATTAGTTTAATTTTTGTAACCCAAAATGATGCCAGTAAAAGTGCCAGAGAAAGTGAGCTTTGCTAATCATGTTTACTGCCATAATGTTCAATGCTGAAGAAGTTCAGTAAATAATGGTAACACTGCTGGGACAGTTGAATGACAACCCCAGCAGCTTCCTTGTAGTTTGGCCACATTGCAGCTACATAGTAACATGCGCATTTCTGAAAATAGCCTGCTGGAACCGAAGGTACCAACAGCCATGGGTGCCCTTAGCAACACTGATCCAAATGGTAGGCACAGGTACATCCCCAAGGCCTGATGGCAGATTAATTCATCCAATATAAATAAAAGCCATGTCTGGCTTCATATGGTGACCTATGGGAATATACAGTTAAAATGGCCAAACACATTTTGAATTGGTACTTGGTGGGGTGACAAAGCCTTGTTTGGTGTGGGCGCTGGCAGTTAAGGGGGTCCCGTATTTGGTACTCAGTTAATGACAGTTCACTCTTGAGTTGTTGTACTTGGTGTTTTTATTTTTCTGATAAAGCATGACAAATGTGGCATCTTGTGCCAGGAGAGGTGAAACAAAAAGTTGACACGCATTTCAACCGTAGTCTTTATCAGGGCTGTGATGGGTGAGAGGTGTGGGGTGAGATATGTGAGAGAAATAGGATGATGCAGTGGTATTGCTAGGATTAGCAACATGATGGTGGCAAAAATAAACAATTTACTCAATCATGGTTTGTCAGATATTTGCATTGGTGATAGCAGGTTGTTTAAACAAGTTGAACATGTGTGTCAGAGCACGTGGTGGAAGGTGAGTTTGTGGTGTTAAGTAACACCCAGAGTTACTAGGGGAATCCAGACGTGGACCCCTTGCTCACTATTCTTAGAGAGGCACAGCTCCTCCCTACTGATGAGGTCCAACCAGACCGAAACACGTGTCTGGGGATGCTGTTGGTACTCTTGTTCAGAGGAGAATTGCCTAGTATTTCGGTGCTGGACTGCCCCAGGGCAGGACAAAGACTGATATGTTTGTGATATTTCTTCTCTGTGAAAGATAGTGAGCTAAAGACTCTGGGTAAGTCCCTTGTAACCAGGGACTAATGTCTGGCAGAGGGACTCCCAGGACCCCCCTTGTCAATTTGCATAGTTAAGTAACTTTGTGTCTCACCCTAAGTTACTAGGGGAATCCAGACGTGGACCCCTTGCTCACTATTCTTAGAGAGGCACAGCTCCTCCCTACAAATGAGTTCCAACCAGACCGAAACACGTGTCTGGGGATGCTGTTGGTACTCTTGTTCAGAGGAGAATTGCCTAGCATTTCGGTGCTGGACTGCCCCAGGGCAGGACAAAGACAGATATGTTTGGAATATTTCTTCTCTGTGAAAGATAGTGAGCTAAAGACTAATGTCTGGCAGAGGGACTCCCAAGACCCCCCTTGTCAATTTGCCTCATTTTTGTCAGACTGTATAGCGACCTTGAATGTAGGAATTGCCCCTTATGGACACCCAATGCGAACTGTAACTAACTGATAGCGTTAGCGCAGTTTTCACTGCTTACTACTACCCTGACTACCATGAGTGAAAACATATATACCCAGATCTTCCTACTTACGATTGGTCTCTTCACCATCATGGCCTCTGCCACCTCGAACACAAGCCCACCTATAGACAGAAACATGTGACTTAGGGCAAGACTACCCTGCATTTATGAACCTAAAAGCAATAATATAAACAATACCACTGGACTCCTCTCTACCCATGACCACTTGGCTAAGCGTGCATAGGCAACTAAAATAGACATCCCTAACCCGGTGCCTGCCCAATCTTACACAAAGAAGCACCCGAGTCAAAAAATCCTCCAACTGCAAGGGTGACAGCTGCCCAGCGCAAATAATAAAGGATGCAGCCAGAGCCCTTTTATCTCGAAGCTCATAAAATCCTCCTTTAAATCAAACACAGTACCTACCAACCTGAAAGAATCCTGGGTCCTCCCCTTACTCAAAAAACAAACCCTCGATCCTTCCATCCCAACTAACTACAGACCCATCCCTACCGTGCCATTCCTACTCAAAATTATTGAGAGAGCTATTTACAAATTCAAGACTACCTGGAAGCTAATCATCTGCTAGGCTCTCGGAAATCTGCGATTCCGCCCTCTCTATGGCACCGAAACAGCCTTGCTAGACCTTAAGACAAAATTTGAGGAGTTAAATGATAGTGGTAAAACAGCTTTGCTACTGCTACTGGACTTGGCAGCAGCCTTTGACTTGGTGGGCCATGCAGTTTCATGCAGCCACCTCAGGCTCGCTGCTAACTTCACAGGAGAAGCTATAGCCTGGGTCCAATCCTTTCTAGCCAACCGGACTATGAGAGTTTTCTCTACTTCCACCTGCGCTGATCCTATCCAAATAACATGCGGAGTCCCACGGGGATCCTGTGTCTCACCCACCATGTATAACATTTTCACCAAGAAACTATTTTAAAAGTTGGACAGACTGGGCATCACCTACACTAATTATGCAGATGACACCCAGATCCTTATACCCCTTTCGGGCAGCTATGAAGCGGACCTGGCCTTGGTGAGTAAGATATACATCCTCATTCAGGCATGGATGGTGACCCATGGCCTCTGCCTGAATGACGATAAAACTGAGATTCTGCTCCTCGGATCTGACTCTAACCTAAAAAAACTAACCCCAATCTACGCATCCTTCAACATCGACAACAATATCATTAAGGTTATGCCTGAGGTAAAAACTTTAGGATTCTATCTGGACTCTTCTCTCACCCTGAAGAAGCAAGTCAACTCCCTCTCCTCCACAACAGCTTACAGGTGTAAATTAATCCGAGCTGCCCGACCATTCCTCTCCAGTGCCAGCTGTGTCACCCTGGCTAATGCTCTTATCATGTCTAGACTAGACTATTGCAACTCCCTGCACTCAGGAGCCAACAAGTATGTCACTGACAAACTCCAAAGATTGCAAAACCACGCCCTAAGAGCAGCGTTGAATATCCCATATAGAGAGCACATCTCTAAATTCCGGAAAGAGGCCCGTTGGCTCAAAATAAAGGCTAGAATCCTCCTCAAAACCATATCTATTACTTCCAAATGCCTAAACAATATAGCACCTCCTTACTCATCGGTAAAAATCTCCAGGAAATCTACAACCCAACCTTTGAGATCTGCCAATACATTCTTGCTCGAAATCCCTAGATTTAAACTGACCATGGCTGGAGGAACTAGCTTGAACAGTCAAAGCTGCGCAATCATGCAATACACTCCCAATTGACCTCAGACGTTCCCTACCCTACGCCAGATTTAGAATCAATGCTCTCAAATGGCTTTGCATTAATGACCCATAACCACCTCTCCCTCCCACTGCCACTCTACCCTGACAACCACTGCACCTAACATTTCTACTGCAACTTATACACCGGACCTGTTTGTCCATAGCCATAGCCGTAGGCGTTCCCTCAATATACGCAATGTTAAGTCTGACCCATGTCATGTATCTGATCAGTTATACCTTCCATGCTCCTCGAATGGCAAAGGTCTGTACTGTTTCATATACTGTACTACACATTGTATGCACATGTATGCACCAGCCTGTGACAGGCACTGTAACTAAGATTTGAGACTTCTATTACTGCTGCACCCAGCTGCCCAAGGGCTTGGTGCGCATTATCAAATTAATAAACAAAAAAACAAACAAACAAACAAACATTATGACAAAAGGTGAAGGAGGCATATGTCTTTACTTTACCGGTTTAACCTTCATGAATGCGATCACTGTTAGGTTCATGAGGTCTGTCATCTGAGTAGGTATTTTATCCACTACTCAGTGTTAGACTCATCAAGCACACACGTAATTTCATCACAGAAACACTATTTGCTTCTCTGCTGGTGAAGGATGTATTCCTTTTATAGAAAAAACGATATACCCTCATATCAAAAGGGTGTGTGAAGGCATCATTAAGAAGGACACAAACAACAGATTCCACATTAAAAACAAAACAAAAATGTTAACAAAAATGTCAGGATGGAGAATAGGCTAACTTGCCCTATGCTAAGGTGGGATTTCCCTACCTAAATAAAACTAAGGAAAGTCTGAGTAAACAAGTTCAACTTAGAAATCTGTCTGTGTCCAAGCCCTATACGTGCCTTCACAACTGTAACTATACAATGTAGAGGGATGTCAGTATCCAAAAAGAAAATAGTTTGTAACACACATATCTGAGCTTCTTTCAGCTCATAGCTTCCTTTCAGCTCCCTTCCTCAAGTGCTAAAAAGTTCCACCCAGTGAAAGTTTCAGAATTTCCTTTTAGGTTGAAACAGTTGTATTCACGTCTCTGGGGTTTCCTTCCGCCAAGTTAGGACTTGGGAACCCGTTCTCAATTTACCAGTCAGATAATTCACATAATCCTGAAATGAAATGTTCTTGTTCCCTTCCCCATGTTTCAAAATATACAATTCAAGCAGCCTTGAACTAGAAGCTCCTGGTCTGAACTCAGGTTCCCTTCCCCAAGTTTCAAGTGACAGCATTCAAAGAAAAAGAAACAACAAATGTTCTTGACCCCGCAGTTCAAGTCAAGGTAATTTTCTAATATTATTTCAGACAAAGTGTAGCTTTCATACAGGTTGAAAAAGGGCACTGTAAATCAGGCTTTGTGTTTGCCTGTTATGTTAAATCCATATTAGGGTTCAGAATACTGTGATCTGTTGAGAGGTATATTCATTGTAGGACTTTAATTTAATATGTGATACATTGCCTGGATTTAAACTTCTTTTACCCTTTTTAGATTCCAAGTGTTTTATCTCTGATTCATAGCAAGGTTTTAGTTCAGTTCAGTATTCAATAATGATGTTTCCTACTTGTGGCTCATTGCCCTTTTAATGCAGTCATGTAGTTTGTTTCACTTTAATTCAAGAGCTCAATAAGATTCCAATTGTTTTATTTCTAAGTGATAGCAAGATTTTAGTACAGTTTGGTATTCAATACTGATGCCTCTTACTTGTGGGTTATTTCCCTTTAAATGCTGTTATATAGTTGTTCATTTCACTTTAATTCAAAAATTCAATACACAGAGACCTTCGAAAACTTGTTATTTGCTACACGCGGCCACTCCGATACAAAGTATTTAATCTTTATTTTAATAATTGACAGATGAAATGATCAGAGACTTTAGAAAATGTGCTAATCAATGGCACTCGACCACTCTGACACAAAGTATTCAGGAGATGTTCAGAGACGTATATTCACACACACGTGCACCGGGTTTCCCAATCATCAGAAACATACTAGTCGCTTTGAAAGTTTACTGCTGCAGCGCAGATCACACAGCCTTCATCCTTTAGTGTTGGGGCTCAAGTTCCTGCCCCTCAGACACTGCTGGGGTGGTCCTCCACCTCACGGGAATGAGAACCCTGAGTAGAAAGTGAAGGAGCATCCTCCTGGCACAGATCCCCTCTTATATTCCAGACTGCTCCAGGGAGACCCAGCTCCCAAGCCACACTGTGTGGTTCTCTGCTGGAGGCACCAACCTCCTGGTCCTTCTCCAGTTGTTCCCCTTTGCCATTGAGCAAGGCTCCATTTATACACCTGCAGCCCCTTGACAGGCTGCAGGTGAGGATGATTACTCTTCCTTGCCTGACTTCAATTAAAGGGGCATGCTTTACCTTAACTGCTCTTAGCAGGCAACCTCATCGCCTCAGTACTAAAGCGGTAAAAGAGCATAGTCTTCATTGCTCTTAGTTGCCTCTTCTTTGTCTCAGTACTCTCAATTGTCATTTGTGGGGAAATTAGGGGAGCTGGATTACAAAAGTACATAAAGGGTGGAAATGGGGTGGGTCGATTGCCACTAGTGAAAGGGTGATACCATGCTCGCCCAAGGGCACCCCACTGCCAGTCCCTAAGGACCCTCCACAAAGGTGATCCTCTTTCACTTCTCCACCCCCAGGGTCGGGGTCCAATAGCAATGGCCTTTCCCTGGCCACCTGCACAGAGGATCCAAGGGATCTAGGAGTGAAAATACTCTCAGGTTTCTCACAGGTGGTAGTTACTGGAATTTCTTTCATGTAAGACTGCCAGAGAGAGTTATAAATTAGGGCAGCCCAATAGAGATGTTACATCCAGGAGTGAGGTCCCATCATCTTAGAATGTCTTAGGCCACTCACACATCCTGTCCCGCCTCACTTCCTGCAGACACAGCACCCTGGAAGTAATACCACAAGACAGCGATTTGTATTGCAATAGGCAGGATAGAACTAGCGCAGAATGGTTGAATTGGACTAATCCAGTGTGGCAAAATAAGTATATTAGAGTATTAGATTCAACTTAATCTGATTCATCTTTTAATACCATAGGAAGAACGATGCACCTCTACCTTTATTGGGGTACAGTCTGTCCAAACTGCTCTGCTCTGCCATAGAAGTGAATAGAAAATACTTCCAGGCAGGGAGCAGGACCCTCTCTTTCCTACTTCCAAAGACCATCTGAAGAAACCAACTACTGTTAACAGTGACCCAAAATATTGAATTTGGTAGCCACTGCAAATTCTATCTGGCAACCTTCCTGTCAGGGAAGGGCAGGTGAGGGCTTCACCATATCCCTGGAGATCCTGTACATAGTGTTCCAGCAACAAAGAAGCAATGGAGGAGCTCTGGACTGTGTTTCCTTTCTCAAAAGCAGTCTTAACAGTGACTCGATCCATTGGGAGCACCTGATTCAACTGTATCAATGCAACATGGCCAAATGGAAAGCACTAAGATCCCCGGTGCAACAGTCTTGATTCCCCCAAGAAGAGGATAAAGGTATTCACAGTTATTCTGTCCCCCTGCCTGATTTGGAGGATAATAGTGACAATGTAAGACCCCACTCAATACCTTTTGGAAATATCTCCTTGAATATAGCTGCACAAACTATTACTGGTGTACACTTGTGACTTAGAGTACTCTTTTATCTGAAATTTTGCATATTCTATGTCTTCCTTTAAATGGGTGGGTTACTAATGGTTTTAATTGTGTGTTTGTAGTTTTAGTTTAATTAAAAACCCTTATGTTATGCACCTTGACTTGACGTTCCTTTCATTTTGGCATTCAAGTACTGCTGTTTTTTGATAACTTCATTGCAGGCTTACAGCCCTCAGCCCCTGCTACCTTATGGAGGTGTATTATGCACTGTGTGCCTGTTTCACCTTTAGGATTGAGCTCACTATTAGGATTAGTAGGAGTGTGGGGGGTGCTAGAAGGAGTTTAGAATCCAATACTCATCCCTTTACTCTGCAGCATGATAGTCATTTTGTCACATCAACACTTACATCTACAACAGCTTTAAAACCCGCTGTGGCATTGTACCACCTTAAAGCATACCATTTCTTTAAACATGGGCAAAACCTGATTGGCCAAGGTTCTTGCAATATGCCCGTGAAGGTGGAATGTTTAACAAGAACTATGAAAGCCAACTGCGTATGTAGGTCATATGTCAAGTGAAGTCTCAAACGTCTCAGTAACGTTGTTATTTTATTAATATAGTTGTCAGATTCTAATGTACAACCCCCAAATGTGAATGTGCTGCTATTCTACCAGTAAGTTATGTAGTGAACACCCCAATAATGCCACGATGCCTTCACATGCCCTGTGCGATGCATAGCCTCACATCAGCTGGCTTCATATTCCAAATGTTGTCTCAGATAGCCCATAAGCCTCTGAAATATTCACTAAAATTGTGTGAATTTGTATAATTCCGCTTTCACAGACTTAGAATAATACCAGGTGCATGTTCCTCTACATTTTGCACTTTTGCACTGTGTTTTAAAAAGTAGAATCACAAATGTTATTTGATTATTTATTTATTTTTTAACCTTCAAAATAGCATTGCATAGTTCGGTTATTGCACAAATGTACACATTTTTCCGGGATCAAAATGTATGCAAATAATCTTGACTTGGGATTTGTCACTAGGTAGTTTACCTTGCTCTTCATTTGCAAGATCACCCCAACACTCTTGATATTTATTTTTATAAATACTTCAAACTGCTACTTAATATGCAAAACAACATTGTTGTGGAATACCGTCCATTCAGTTATAGTTGTTGCTATTTTTGCAATATGTTTTACAGTTCTAGATCATAGGCTGTGTGTGAAAATCTGAGACTATAGTCTTTCTTCCCACTCATGGTTAATTCCACCATTGCATTTTTAATGAGCCGCCTGTTGGAAGCAATTTTATGTAATTTAACTTTGGGAACTTTTGGTGTATTCCAGCAAGCAGTGCAGCAGGGAAATGTAATTATTTCTAACAATTGTGTTAGGTTTGGATGAATTCTCAGGGCATAAAAGGCAGACACTGTCAGAAAGATATTACTAATTTCATTATAAATCTATGATTTTTCTTTTTCCACTTAGCATTATATAAAATATTTGTGATTTTTCATTGTCGCAGTAAAAATCCACATAGGCCTAAGTAACATCCAGGTGCTTCCAACGTATTTGAAGTGCACCCTCAAATGGGTCAATAATCCAATGTAGGCCTGGCAAAATGGCGTCAAACAGCAATTTGGAGGCAGAGACCAAGAGAGAGAAAGACTGCTCTACTCTGTGCTGCTCATGAAGCAGTGCATATCTGACAGATCTAGGGGTTTGTGGAGTGGGTTCTCATGACAGATGAGTAGATGGCACTTGAAATAACCCCAAAACTCATGATCCTGCCTGCGATGCCACATCGTGCTTTGAAGGGTGTCAAACAGCAGTTTGTAGTTGTTTGTAGGAAGATGTGCTTTGTGTCTATCCCTGAGGAGACTTCGATCTGCTGCAATGATATTCTTCCTATACATAAATCGTCCTTTTTTTATTTCTCCAAACTCACGATTTGGAAGCTGAGCAGGCAAGAAGAATACCAAGGCCCAGTGGTGTGAATAGTCAAATGGAAGAAGTACTGAGTTTGTCTGTCTGATGTGGTATGTGCTTCATTTTAGGTGCGGATCGATGGAGAGAGTCTGTGGACCTAGGTGTTCGGTCTTTGGAAAGTTGCTCTTTTGTCACCCCATTCCCTGCTTCATCTGCTTACACTGATACTCTGTTTACTATTCCAGATGGCCAGGGGCCTGAGTTCTTTGAGATCACAACAGTTCTGTTGGATGGTGTTTTGCCTGGAAACACGTAATTACCAAATACATTTTACCAACAAGTTAATAACGCTGCAGGCCTTCCTAAACTGAAAAGGGAATCAGACCTTGCTGTGTACTGCTCAGGGGCTTAGGAGACATACACAATCTGGGGTGAACAGGGGCTACCTCGGTAACTTTGCTACAGACACAACCCACATGCCGTAGGGCTAATGGCTGGACCTTAAAATCGCTATAATCATGTGTGCTGTTCGACTGATTCAAAAAAGAACACCACATAACTGACGGCTGTTTGAAAAACACAGCCACTAGTCAAATGAGTTGAACATTTCTCATCTATGGCACCACATTTGAAGCTGATTGTCAACACATTTTCATCAAGGAAGTTTTAGGAATAAGGTATTTGTGCTCTGCCAGAACAAGCTTTCAATTAATTGAGATCTTGCCGCAGGGATTTTAAGGAAACAAAGTTCTCTTAATCTATTGGAAGAATCAAAGTAGTTGTACTGAGGGGGCTTTGATATTGTTCAATGGATATGTTATGGAATGTAAGAATATTTGAGGATCACAATAAAAATGTTTTGTATTTTGTACAAAGAATCCTCCAAATCAGGAAATACAGTTCAGTCATATGTTTCTGCACTGCTGTAATCCTGTACCATTGAATACAGTATGGAGAAGCTTATGTTTATTTGCAAAATCTATTTTGGGCTCAACAACCGAATAATTCAAATGTACCTTCTGGTTCTATGTCAACAAAAAAACAACTTTGGAGTTTTATATCATACACTGGTGGATTTTTGGTGTCCGATATCACTAAGGTATATCGCACGGCCCGCAGTAGTGGCCGTGTAGTTATGGTTACGTTGTTAAACTCATAGGAAGTGCACTTCTTTGGCGGCTTATAATTTCGCTCCCCCTGGACGAATCAACAAACTTTGCAAAAAAAAGTATATGGTTGGCTCTGAATTTTTCACCAAGTTGGGCGAGGTTTTGTGCAGGGTGGGCAAAGTTATAAGGGGGCCCAACATTTGTTTTTTCTCCATAGACTGAATGGGGAAAAACTTTGCGCACGGCTATTTGAAGAACAGCTGGATGGATTTTCAGCAAATTTGCGGCAGGAACAGGTGCTTGGGTCAGACAGCGTGCTTTTGTGTGTTTGGTGGAAATCCGACCAGTAATTATTTAGCAAAATACTGAAATGCATGTCCGTGGACCCATTTCCCTGTTCGCTCCGTGGACAGACGTGTCATTGTCTCACGGTACGGCGTGCTGTCTGAGAAGTTTGGACGCGGCCAGTGGTTGGCTGGAGGGAAGCATGCTGTGTGTCAACATTTTTAGGGAAAGCCACCATGGTGTATCAGAGGACAGTGCGTGGCTGAAGGGTCTGGAAAATGTAACGTACACAATGTGTTGGCGGCAATAAGGGAGGGAACGGGTGGGGGA
This sequence comes from Ambystoma mexicanum, assembly GCF_040938575.1. Classification (NCBI taxonomy): domain Eukaryota; kingdom Metazoa; phylum Chordata; class Amphibia; order Caudata; family Ambystomatidae; genus Ambystoma; species Ambystoma mexicanum. The sequence goes on along the minus strand of NC_090937.1, from coordinate 1,520,834,874 downwards.
GTTAGAAGTTGTTCATGTCGTGCCTTCAAAGACTTGTGTATAGGCGAGTTATAAATGCCATATCATATCATATCATATGTGACATATGTAGGCAAGTACTTTGTGTGGTGATTGGAGGCAGCTGTTGTAACGGCCCCATAGCTTTTGTCACAACCTGTTTGCAGTGACGTCTTTTCGTGGTGAGTGGTGGCAGGTGAATTGCAGAAGGGGAGTGAATTGCAGAGGAGATAGGTTGGGTGGGAGCGTGGGTGGCTGTGCGGTGCGGATGGAATGTGGTAGTTGGGCACATGGTGGCATTCATGGGTGAATGAAGGTACAGTGGATCTGTGAAAGGATTAGACTATTGGGTGCATGGGCAAAGATCGTAGGCCGTAGGCTGTAAGGCATGCACTCAAGAGCAGAGGGCTGCAACACACCCACTGCAGGAGCGCATGTTTGACTCTGCATCTGGTAGAGGATGGTGCTTGCATAGTGTGGTGTGTGCAGATTGGTTGCAGTAGGGCCAGAGTTGTGAACAGAATGTAGGTAGGTTGGCAGTGACACAGAACTTAGTGAATGGAAGTGGATACGCCCATAGTATGTGAATGAAAGTGCACAGGGTTGCAGGAGAGAGTGTTTTATTTGTGCATTATGTTAAATGTTGCAATTTGTTGCTGCATAGCTCCATGGCGGTGTGCAGGTTGGGTAGGAGTGATGGTGGAAGTAGTGTGTATGTGGATTGTCGTAGTTGCTGACATGGTAATATTCATGGTAGCATTAGGTTGCTGTGGGTGTGTTCAAGGCCTAGACTATTGGCTACATGGCCGAAGGCCGTAGGCCGTAGGCCATGCACTCAAGAGCCTAGGCCTTGAGGACACCCACAGCTGTAATGCATTTTTGACTGTGCATCAATTAGAGGGTGTTGACATGTAAGGAATGTTTGTGGAGCACATTTTAGCTGTTTTAGGCCAGTGTTGCAAACAGAATCTGGGTAGGTTGGCAGTGGAAAAACACTTTATGAATGGAAGTGAGTATGTCCATAGTATGTGATTGAAAGTGCACAGAGGTGCAGGAAAGAGTGTTTTGTTTGTACATTATGGTAACTGTTGCAGTTTGTTGCTGCATAGCTCCATGGCAGTGCGCTGTGATTGAAAATGCTGCAGTGAAAAGTCACGCAATGTTGGCACTGGGTGCAGCGTTTGCATACTGTCAGTTTGGTAGAGGGTATGGTTGAAGGGCAGCTTGAGTGTGTTCAAGGCCTATGCTGTAAGCAGATTTGTTGAAGGAGGCCGAATGTTGTGAAAATGTTGTGGTTAATGACACAATACTTTGTGAATGACAGTGCGTAGGGGTGGTGCAGGCTGTGGTATGTTTGTGGATTCTGCTAAGTGTGACACGTTTTCATGAATGGGTGTTTTATGGTGTGGGGGAGTTGGGTAGAAGTGCTGCTACGTATCTTATGTTTGTGCATAATGTTAGGTGCCCAAATCGCTTGGAAAGGGCCGGCGTACCGATTCCAAATCGCGTATCCTGCTTGCGCCAGCCCAAATGCATGGAAAAGGCTGTGCGTACCCCGCGAAATTGCATACCCCGCTCGCACCAGCCAAATCACAGGGAAAGGGCAGCGCGTGCTGCTATCAGCCGAGAACCCGCAGGCAGCCCACAATACAAAGGACCCCCATCACCTGTGACCATACCCCACAAGCAGCCCACACCACAAGAGACCCCCCAGCATCCGTGACCATACCCCGCAGGCAACCCACCCCACAAGGGACACCTCCTCCACCCGTGACCATGCCGCACAGGCAGCCCACACCACAAGGGACCCCCCATCATCCGTGACCATACCCAACAGACAGCCCACACCACAAGGGATCCCCCACCACCCGTGACCATACCCCGCAGGCAGCCCACACCAAAAGGGGAACCCCCCACCACCCATGACCATACCCCACAGGCAGCCAACACCACAAGGGACCCCCCCATCACCCGTGACCATACCCTGCAGGCAGCCCACACCACAAGGGATCCCCCCATTACCCATGCCCATATCCCACAGGCAGCCCACATCACAAAGGAACCCCCATCACCAGTGACCATACCCCAAAGACAGCCCACACGACATGGGAACCCCCCACAACCTGTGACCATACCCCGCAGGCAGCCCACACCACAAGGGACCTCCCCATCACCCATGACCATACCCCGCAGGCAACCCACCTCTGACCATACCCTGCTGGCAGCCCACCCCACAAGGGACCCACATCACCCATGACCATACCCCACAGGTAGCCCACACCACAAGGGACCCCCCCTATCACCCGTGACATAACCCGCAGGCAGCACACACCACAAGGGACCCCCCACCACTCATGACCATACGCCGCAGGCAGCCCACACCACAAGGGACGTCCCCATCACCCGTGACCATACCCTGCAGGCAGCCCACCTGTGACCATACCCCACAGGCAGCCCACATCACAAGGGACCCCCCCATCACCCATGACCATACCCCGCAGAGAGCCTGTGTAAGGCAGAATCACATGCAGTACCCTTTGGGAACACTACACACAATTAAGACTAAAGGTGTAAGTACAATTTCACCTATGGTACAAGCCTGTACTACACAGTTATGTGGTAGCAGTGGCTGAGCAGCCAGACTTATCTCAAGAGGGAAGTGAGCAGTACAAGATGTTACACAAAGTACTTGCAAATACAGTTGTTCAAACAAACACTTGCTCAAGGTTTCTTGGTAAAAAAAAGGATATACATGTATTTACAAATTTGGTTAGAAAACATTCCATTAGCAAGAGCAGCTCAATATCACCCTATAATACACTACAATACTAAACCAATAAGTTCCTTAACAAGTTAAGCTCCCCTGAAGTGGGAGCAACATGGCACTTCAGTTACTTTCAAAGGGGATAGAAAGACAAAGGTTATAAGAATCAACACACAGTTACTTCCTTAGGTAGGGCACATAGTTAGAGTTCACTATAAGAGGCAGTTCAATTCAATAGGCCTGGGCCAAAGTTAATGGTTCAGCGTCTTGGATAGGATAGCACAGTTCTGATAGTAAACGGTTAAGTCTTTGCCACTGTTCTTAGAAGTAGTTTGCCAGAAGAAAAGTTATATGTCGGTTTAGGGAAGGACAAGCCTCCAAAGTTGGGAAAGTTTCACAAACTTTCACCACGGCAGAAAGGATTTCTTGACTGCCCTTGCATAGTACCTTTTAAATGAAAAAAATCTGTATCTGAGGCAGTTGTTCCTGGCAGTTCATGCAGATCACGCTGTTCCTGAGCTTCAGTCGTGGGGACAAGAAGGAGGACGTCAGGAGGTTCCTGCACTGCACAGGGAAGATGCTACAAGCTTGACAAAACATTGGTTTAAGGTGTGAGTGCCTTAAAGTCCACAAACTGTTTTCCTTCTCACTGGCTATCTGGTTTTCATCAGCACTCTGAAGAAAATTTGACCAGTATGGAGACAGTGTCCAGGTGGCTTTTGAGTTGGTGGTTCCCACCAAACTCAACTGAAGAACTTAACCTTGAAGGGCTTCTCTGTGGATGGAGTTTCAGGCAATTTGGACCTGCAGCAGGGCTTCACCGGTCATCTAGGAGTTGCAGCAGTCCTCTTCCTTCAGCTCGTCTGCGGTTCTTTCGGTCCAGTGGTCGACTCTGCTTTCCATGTCCCAGAGACCTGCTTTTAAACAGTTTTCCCCCATTCATTCCAGCCTGGCTATCACTCACGCAGCAGGGTGGCTGACCTTGCCGAACAGCCAGCCGGACAATCACGCCAAAGTGCATTCAGGTCTCTTAGGAGAGTTTCGGGCACCTCCCTCACATCATGTCCATCCCATAAAAGTACCAGAGGAGGGCTTCAGCACTGAAGCTCTCCAAATGCCAATGAACAAAGGGACCAAACATGGTTTGGCGTGCAGAGACAAACACTAGAAGGACCGTTCCTAAAAGAAACGGTGAAAAAAGTTGACCGGCGTCTGTTTTTACAGAAAGGTCTTGGGCGCCATATTGAAAAACACTGCTGACCCGATTTTTAGCTACCGTTTTTTGCGGTTGGGAAAAATCATGGTAGTTTTATCTAAATGACTGCCACCTGCCATTTAAAGTAGGAAAGGGTAACATTTGACTTTTACATGAGTGTTTTGACTCAGGGGAAGCTAGGCAACCCCTCCAGCACTCTATAGGAAGATAGTGTGTGCTGGGTCTGTAAATTTAAAAAAGACTAGTAAGTCAATTTAACTTTACATGCTCTGGGAGATAGTAGTCAGTCCCAGAGAAGGTATTTAAACCTTGGAAAGTCTGAAAGACCTCCTTGTATCACTGCACATAAAGTGCTGAGTGACACACAGAAAAAGATGATGCCAATGAAGTTGTTTTAAAACTCCATAACCTAACAACACAAAAGTGAAATACACATCAAAATACATGGATGAGTGGGAAAAAAAGGCTACACTCTTTCCAAGTAGAAAAATCAAATCCTAGAAATTCAGCAAAGTTGCGGGCGGTCTCAAAAGCTAAAGGTGATTAGCACATTTTGAGAATTCTCCCTAACACTCGCCCCCCCCGACTAAGGGACAGGAGGATTGAATCCACTCCTGGATGAATCTCCTTACTCCAGTCGGTCAAACATCCTGGAGAGACCATCAGCATTTTGGTGGTGACACCCAGACCTGCGTTCAATGCTAAAATAAAACCCTTGCAGACTGATTGACCATCTCAGTAGTTTAGGGTTTTCCCCTTTCATTTGCATCAAACATCTCAAGGGTTGGTGGTCAGTCTGAACCACAAAAGTAGATCCATTCAAGTTTGGTCAAAACTTCTTCAGTAACCACACAATAGCAAAACATTCTCTTTCAATGGTTGCCCACCTTGTCTCAGGTTCCTTTAGCTTCCTGCTGATGAAGCAAATGGGGTTCTCCCTACCTTTCCCATCCAGCTGACTCAGAACTGCACCTATACCTGTATTGGAAACATCTGTTTGCACAATGAAGGTTTGGTTGTAGTTAGGAGCTCTTAGGACTGGAGCTTGACAAAGGGCTTTCTTAAGGCCTTCAAATGCTTGTGTGAGCACCTCATTCCACCTGACCTTTTTAGGGAATTTTGGAGAGGAGACCACATTCAAGGGAGAAGTTATATTCCCATAGTTCTCTATGAAGTTCCTATGGTAACCAGTGAGGCATAGGAAGGCTCTCATTTGGGTTTGAGTAATAGGGGTGGCCCAGTTTTGTACAGCTTGTACTTTGCTAGGCAATGGCCTGATTTCACCTCTTCCTACCTCATGTCCAATGTAGACCACTTTACCCAGACCAATTCGACACTTACTTGCCTTTATGGTGGGATGGGCCTGCTACAGAGCCTGCAAAAAATATCCTAAGTAGTCAACATGTTCTTTCCAAGTAGGGCTGAGCACTGCAATATCATCCAAGTATGCCCTGCAGAAGTCTTCCATCCCATTCAGAACCTGGTTAACCATCCTTTGGATGTAGCAGGTGCATTCTTTAGTCCAAAAGGCATTACCTTAAACTGGTAGAGGCCTGCTGGGATTGGGAATGCATTTTTCTCCTTGGAACGATCTGTCAATGCTATTTGCCAATAGCCTGAAGTGAGATCAAATGTACTGAGGTACTTGGCTGAACCAAGTTTGTCCACCAGTTCATCTGTCCTGGGTAAGGGGTGGGCATCAGTCTTGGTGACTGCATTAAGAGCTCTATAGTCCACACAGAATCTCAACTCCTTGGATCCTGCCTTATGTACTAGAACAACTGGACTAGACCATGGACTGGTAGAGGGCTCTGTTACCCCAAGATCAAGCATCTTGATGACCTCCTCCTTTATGTGGGATCTTACATGATCTGACATCCTGTCACCTCTGCTTTTAACAGGTAAACAGTCACCAGTGTGAATATTATGCTGGCCCCAAGTGGTGAAGCCTGGTGATAGTGAAAACAGGGAGGCAAACTGATTTAACAGAAACTTGCACTCCTCCTGCTGTTCAGGTGTCAAATTAGAAGAGAGATTAACTGGCCTCTGAGTAGGTCAGGTAGAGGTTCACTCACCTCCTCCTCTTGAGCTGAAGCTAGAAGCAAAACTCCCACTTCTGGTCTTGAGACATAAGCTTTTAGACGGTTGGTGTGAAAGACTCTGAGAGTCTCCTTAGGATTGCCAACACCAGATAGTTGACCTCTCAAATTGTACCCACGACCTTGAAGGGTCCTATCCATTTGTCCAGTAAGGCCCTCTGCCTTGTAGGTACGATAACTAGAAATAGCTGGACTTGAGTAAACTCAACCATGTTGGTCTCCTGGTCATGCCAATGCTTCACCAGAGCCTGAGCTGCTTTCAAGTTATCTGATGCGTCTGCCATCATGTGTGACATTTTCCTCTGGAGACCTATCACATAGTCAGTGATTTTCACTGGCTTGGGTGAAGGAGCACTCTCCAACCCCTCCTTAATTAGGGCCAAGGTGCCTCTAACTGGATTGCCATAGAGAAGTTCAAAGGGACTAAATCCAACTCCCTCCTGAGGGACTTCTCTATAAGCAAATAGAAGGCATGGCAGTAGAAGGTCCCACTCTCTTCTAAGGGGTTCCTCTAAAGCACCTATTATGCTCTTCATGTACGGTTGAACCTCTCTACCAATCCATTTGTCTGAGGATGATAGGCCAGCCCTTTCAAGAGGAAAGGGTAACATTTGACTGTTACATGGGTGTTTAGACCTACGGGATGCTAGGCAACTCCTCCAGCACTCTATAGGAACATAGTGTGTACTGGGTCTGTACATTTATAAAGACTAGTAAAGTCAATTTAACTGTACATGCTTTGGAAGACAGTTGGCAGTCCCAGAGAAGGTATTTAAACCATGGAAAGTCTGGAATACATCTCTGTGACACTGCACTGAAGGTGCTGTGTGACACACAAGAAAAAGATGATCCCTATGGAGTTTGTTTAAAACTCCATATCCAAAGAACACAAAAGTAAAACACACATCAAACTACATGAAAAAGTGGGAAAAAAGGCTCACAGTCTTTAAAATCCTAGAAATCCAAAGAGAAGGGGAATTAGCACATTCTTGAGAATTCTCATAACAACCACCTCCTCCTAAACCCCTCCAAAACCGAAATCATGGTGTGTGGCTACACCAAGCTTCTTCCCCACCCGTTACCTTGGCCTATATCCATGGGAAATCCACTCGGCCACGGTACAAAACCTTGGATTCACTCTCGACTCTGACCTAACCCTCTATCGCCAAATCAACCTCGTATTTAAGTCTTCTCATTTCCACCACAAAATTCTTAGACGCATTTTTCCCTACCTCTCTTTTCCTAACAGACTTGCTGCTGTTAAGTCTATTGTAATGTCGAGACTGGACTAGTCTAACTCCCTCTATCTTGGAGTCTGGGCATACCACCTTATTATATTACAAAGAACACAAAACGCTGCAGTCAAAATGCTTCTAGCACTGGGCCCAAGAGACCACATCTCTCCAGCTCTCAGAACTCTCCAATTGTTCCCAGTTGGACGAGTCGTCACTTTCAAAACCCTAAGCATCACACACCAAGCCGGTTATACCTTCAAGACAAGCTTAAACCATACCACCCACCACGCACTCTAAGATCAATCTCCGCCCTCCTTTTAGTGATACCAAAAAATAACTCAGTCAGGATAGGAAGATCCTTGTTCTCAGCCTTGGTACCCACTCTATGGAACTCGCTTCCACCCCACATCCGACTCACTGAAGACTACTTTCCTTTCCACAAATTACTGAAAACATGGCTCTTCCCATAACACAAATGACTTCCCAAGATATGCCCAAAAACCTGAGCAACCGAATGACGAAAAACACAATGAATCTGTCCTACCTGGTGCACACCCACATGATAGGACAAAATGGATGGATCAGAGGGACTGATGGAGTGAATAGAGTCGAAGGAAGGAGTAAACAGAGTGAATAGTCAAGGTAAAAAAAAAAAAGAAATTCAGAGTAGATTGAGCAGGGAAAATAAAAGAGTAAATGGAGTGGAAGGGATGGATAGAGAGACTAAAACAGACAGACTGAATGGAACGAATGGAGTGGATGGAGCGGATCATGTGGATGGACTGGATGGACTGAATGAAGTGGATGGAACAGATGGAACGGGTGGAGCGGATGGAATGGATGGAATAGATGGAGTAGATGGAACGGAAGGAACAGATGGAACAGATGGATCGCATGGAATGTACGGAACAGAGAAGGTGGCTGAAACGGAAGAAGTCGTCGGAACGGATTGAGAGGACAGAATGGATGGAGTGGACTTTACGGATGGAGTCGGTGTTATGGATGGCGTGGATGTTACGGATGGTTCTGATGTCACGGATGTTATGGATGGTGCAGATGATATGGATGTTGTGGAAGTTACGGATGGTGCAGATGTTACAGATGTTACGGATGTTACGGATGTTATGGATGTTGCGGATATTACGGATGTTGCAGATGTTACGGATGGTGCGGATGGTGCAGATTCTGCAGATGTTGCAGATGTTACGGGTGTTGTGGAAAGTTCGGATGGTATGGATGTTACAGATGGTGCAGATGTTATAAATGTTGCAGAAGTTGCGGAAGTTATGGATGTTACAGATGGTGCAGATGTTAGGGGTCGTACAGATGTTACAGATAGTGCAGACATTATGGATGGTGCAGATGCTATGGATGGTGTGGATGCTACAGATGTTACGGATGTTATGGATGTTACGGATAGTGAGGATCTTGAAGATGTTGCAGATGGTGCACATGGTTCGGGTGGTGGGGATTTTGCAGACGTTGCAGAAGTTACGGTTGTTGCAGATGGTGCAGATTTTATGGGTGGTGTGGATGGTGCGGATGTTATGGATGGTGCGGATGGTACGGATGGTGCAGATGTTACGGATGGTGCAGTTGTTACAGATGATGCAGATCTTACAGATGTTACAGATGGTGAGTATATTACGGATGGTGAGGATGTTGCAGATGGTGCGGATGGTGCAGATGGTGCAGATGGTGTGGATTTTGTGGATGTTGCAGAAGTTACAGTTGTTACAGATGGTGCAGAAGTTACGGGGTGCTGCAGATGGTGTGGATGTTATGGATGGTGCGGATGTTATGGATGGTGCAGATGTTACGGATGGTGTGGATGTTACGGATGTGATGGATGGTGCGGATGTTACAGATGGTGCCAATGTTACAGATGATGTGGATGTTACAGATGCTGCAGATGTTACAGATGATGCAGATATTACGGATGGTGCTGATGTTACCATTAGTACGGATGTCATGGATAGTACGGATGTCAAGGATAGCACGGATGTTATGGATGGTGCGGACGTTACGGATTTTATGGATGTTACGAATGGTGTGGACATTACGGATGGTGTGGATGTTACAGATGGTGCGGATGTTACGGATGATGCGGATATTACGGATGGTGCGGATGTTACGATTAGTACGGATGTCACAGATAGTATGGATGTCAAGGATGTTACAGATGTTACAGATGATGCAGACTTTATGGATGTTGTGAATGTTACGGATGGTGCAGACGTTACGGACGCTACAGACGGTGTGGATGTTATGGATGGTGCAGATGGTGTGGACTGTGTGGATGTTGCAGATGGTGCCGATGTTATGGATGGTGCAGACGTTACGGGTGGTGTGGACCTTACTGATGGTGCAGACATTACTGATTGTGGGAACGTTACAAATGGTGCAGACGTTATGGATGGCGTGGACGTTACGGATCATGCGGACGTTAGGGATGGCGCAGATGTTATGGATGGTGTGGACGTTACGGATGGTGTGGATGTTACAGATGGTGCGGATGGTGCGGATGTCACGGATGGTGCGGATATTACGGATGGTGCGGATGATACAAAATATCTGTATCCCCAATATATGCTATGTACCCGTATCCATATATATATATATATATATATATATATATATATATATATATATATATATATCCCATATACACCTCTATCCATCCTGTCGCTAGATATATGTATGTCACTATGTACGTCCCCACTGTCCTGCTCATGTGCCTGGTCTCAGGCGTTTATACTGAGAGCCACCATATCACACCACTATGCCTACTCTCTACTATACACCATCACGCAACAATAACACAGCTATACTCCTGATAATTCGGCATAGCTGTCCACATACAAACATAACTCCACAATCACCTCATCACCCTATTAAAAACACAACTGTAGCTCATTCCGGTGTTCCTCAGGATAACTCAGCCAGAAACCAGTCTGGAACTGATTTCCTCAGCACCACACCTATCGCTAAGAAGCAGCTATCATCCAACAACTATACCAGTTGCACACATATCCGGTGCTCCAACGCACTATAAGACTCTCTCTCTCTCTACTGACTAGAACTATGGTTGCCGAGGGCGTTCAACCTACCAGCACTTTCAGATCATACCAATGATACATAAGGCGCTATATAAATGACAAGTAACATAACATAACATAAACGAAGTGAGGGCGGATAACGAAGGCTCTGGACCGTTAACCCTATTACAGCCATGCAATGATGAATAAAGGCCATTAGCACCCTGGGTTGGTGCTAAAAATAATAATTGGTCTTCCTATACCCGGACCTGCCACCATGGAAAGGGAAGGCAGGGCTACATACAGGGCACCTCTTCCCTTTCCATGGCAACCTGCAGAAGGCAAAGAGAACCCTATAACCATATTACCACAAGTACATTTTTTTCCCTTTGAAATCTATCCCAATTTTGAAAAACGTTATCCTATTGCCAGTCTCTGATGGACATAAGCACTTTGTCCCCATTGATCTTCATGGCATGACCAGACAATCTGGCCACTGCCCATAGCCACAGGCTATACCTCAGTCACCAAAGTAATATCAGTATTTTTTGTAACTATATTATGACACTTGTCAGGACCTTGCTAATTAATGCTCCTTACAAAAGTTTGCTGGAAATCCACCCTTGTTTTATTTTTTCAAAAGTGTCAAAATGTACTTACATACATTAGTAACTTTTGCAGACAGTCATCAAACAGCAACAACGTTATAAGCCCTCTAATTATTTTGAGAACCCACACCAATTTAGCCCCCTCTTGACATAATCCTACCAAACCTTGCTGAAATATTTATATTTAGACGTACAAACTTTTTGCAAACCTTTGTGCACATTTGTCAAATGGCACCACATTTATAAGCCTTTACAATATTTTGGGACCCCACTTTTATTTTGTTCCTTTTTGACAAAACAGCACCACCCTTTTCAAAATCATTCAAAATCAGGTCTAGAATGAAATTCCAAAATGTCATGCAGGTTCATTGAGTGGCACCGAAGTTAAAAGCCATGCAAAAACTGCTTTTCACCAACTCTGTAATGCACAAATAATCATTGATTCCCCCGAACATCTAATATGATCGCAAACATCACATGACTGCCCTGCACCGTTCGTGGACATCAGAGAAGGAAAACAACAGTTTTTTTGCTTGTTAAGGCCATATCCCATCCCAACCTCATCACTCCTCACCTCTCCAGAGATTGCTTCATTAGTTGCTAAGTGCAATATTGTGTTTTTTAATATGTTTTTATTGTGATGTTCGCGGACAATGGGCGCCATCTGTGAATCCAACATGGCAGGCGTTTCCAAAGATCTAACTCTCTTTGCGCTTTTCACCATCCAATCAGTGGGCGTGCATAATGTCTGTGAATCTAACGTTGTCCCCTGGATAAATCGAAGGCCCGTCCACGGACCGAACAGGGAAGTGAGTCCATGGAGCGAACCCAGATATCACATATTGCTTTACCTATATTTTGGTCATTTAAAAAAAAAATACTGGATGGATTTACACCAAATTTACAAAAGCATGCTTTCGGGAACAAGCAGCCACTCCTGCCACAAATTTGGTGTAAATCCGTCCAGCGGTTCGGGCTGTAGCTGTGCGCAAAGTTTTTTCCCATTCAGTCTATGTCCTCAGGACGCTGTCAGTATTGTAATCTGTCTAGTTGAATGTGTTCTAAGAACACTCGCGGTGCCCCGAAATGGTTGCAATTACACAAAATGGGGGTGTTCTGAGAACGTTGTTTGTATTGTTCGTTGTCAGGGTGAAAGTGTTTTAAGACCACTCCTTTTGTCCACTAATAGTACAATTTCCTATGGGCACCAACCGACTTTTTGTCCACTAAAGAAACGATAAATCCGGCTGTTGTGCGCGACATTATGTAATAATCCTATCACTGGCGCTATTGACCTGGCTGACTTGCTTTTGCAACACTAAATCATATCTCCCGCCCCTAAGCCTGATATTATCAAAGCATTCATATTCCCCGCCTCTCTCTGTGACGTTACAGGGTGCGTCATCAAACGCGCCCAGTCCTCTCCAGTCCTAAGTGAATTTACACAGAACCCGGAAGACAACACATATTGGGGCTGATTCATGGAACAAACGCGCGCCGAAAATCTATGCGCAAGCAGGCGCAAGCGGGCACAAGTGCGAAAAAACAGGCGCACGCACACACGTGCCATTCATCGATGTCCCTGCGTGTGTTTTCCTCGGGATGTGCGCCAAACCTGTGCATGGCGCACACGTCACTGAAACATCCCGAACGGCGTGCGTGACGCGCACAGTGAAAGCGCACAACCTCGGCGCACACACCAAAAAGGGGGCGGAACACGGGGCGTAACGCGCGAAATGGGGAACAACGCGCGAAAATAAGGGAGTAACTGGGATGTACTGCTCGGAAGCAGACAGAACGCCCACACGCACGCGAACCACACGTATTCATGGAATCGAATAGGGAAAAGCTGCTCACGGCCAAAGACATGCACAGGCCTAAACACGTCCGCCACACGAAGGCAGGCGGTAGCGTCCCAGCGCATCACAAAAGTGCCAATATACAGCAATGATGAATGTCTCATACTGCTATTGTGCCTGGGGTTCGCATGAAGTTTTACACGCGATCGGGCCTGGGGGAGCGGGCTATGTGTATTACGGGGGTTTGTGTGAAGTTTTTCACGCGATCGGGCCTGGGGGAGCGGGCTACGTGTATTACGGGGGTTCGCGTGAAGTTCATCACGCGATCGGGCCTGGGGGAGTGGGCTACGTGTATCACGGGGGTTCGCGTAAAGTTTATCACGCGATCAGTCTTGGGGGAGCAGGCTACCACTCACTGTGTGCCTTGCGTGTAGAAGAACGCGTAGCCAACACCCGCTGTGAACCCCAACGGCTGGAAAAAACACGGACCACACCCCACGAAAAGCACGTACAGAGCAATGTAAAGGCACGTGTGATCTACAAGCCCTGCCAGGGAAACGCCTGTGCGCGAAACGTCACAGACGCGCTTACGCACTAAGGGCCTTTGGTCGAATGAAATCGCGTATGCGTGCTGACGCGCTTACGCGCTAAGGGCCTTTCCTCGATTTACATGCAGACGTGCAAGATTTTCACGTGCCAAATCACTCCGTATCAAGCTGGCCATGCGTAAGCACACGGAAGACCACGCTCCTGCCCAAAAGGCCGAATTACTGCTCCCCAGAACCCCGAGCAGCCTCCCACGAGCCATCTGCTGCTGCCTGCCTGCCTGCCTGCCTGCCTGCTGCCATCGTGCCCTGCCATTTGGTGAATGCACATCAGCCATCTGCAGGGGTCCATTTGCTGTGTCCACCCCTGCTGGAACAGAAGACTCCCGACTGGGATACCATCGCTCCACAGCCCAGCCCCAGGACCCAGTTGCCCACCCACTCCTGCCTCTGGGGTTGCCATGTCGGGCACTGAAACATCTGGCACCACTGGCAACCCCCGGCCAGAGAGGCAGAGGGGCACCAGCTTCACTGCCACCTAAGTTGGTGTCCTGGTGGAGCAAGTCCTGGGGCAGTATGATGCCCTCTTCGGAAGTAAGCGCGCCAACAAGGAAGGACGGACTCGGATATTGACGGACATCGTGACTGCCATCAACGCGGAGGGGGTGGCAATCAGCGACTACCAACATGTCAAGAAGCGCTGGGATGACTGCAGTTCCAGGACCCTCTTGAAGGCCCGGCGCCTCGGGGCCCATCCAGATGAGGGTCCTGGAACGCGTAGGCCCAGCACTCCACGCCCAGAACCTTGAGAGGCAGACCCGTCTGGAGTTGAGCGGTAAGTGGCCAAGCATTGCTGTGTGAGACAAAGCATGTCGCAGTGTGCTGGTTGTCTGATACTTGCCTGTATGTGTGACATAGGCCATGTATGCATGTGTGTGTGCAGGGACGTCATGCATGTGAGACCACACGGTTGGTGCATGTGTTCAAATGCAACATGGGTTGCCCTATGCGTAATGGCCACATGAAAGCATGCCAGTCTCTGTTCCTGGACATGGGTGGGGGTGAGGGATGGGTGCTGATGCCATGTACATGTATGCTGGCCATGTCTGTGTGTCTGACCTGTGTGTCTGTGACTTGTGAATGCCAGGGATGCATGACACATGTCTTTCGCAATGTTCAGGTTCACTGATGCAGCCTAGTCATCCTTGTATCCACTGTGTCTGTGGTGTACGAGGCCAGATGGATGAAACTGGGGTGAAGTGTGTGCATGTGATAGGCATGGCCCATGATGCATGTGAGTTCCAAAACAACATTGTATGTTTCAAGAATCCCTTGGACATGTATGCTAATGTCCATAGCATGGGCCATGCCTGTTACCGCATGTGTTTTACCTGCACTGAGCCATGTGTTGTGGAGGGACATGATGGAAGTGATCTTTGACAGTGCCACTCATCTGCTATTGCTTCCTGTCTAGGGGACCATTGTACAGTACCCTGATGCTTGTGTTCTATGTCTCCCTCTACACAGCGCCAGGTGAAGAAGAGGGCGGAGACGGCTCTGTGGAGCAAAGCGGCGGGGATGCCCCCACGGCTGCAGCGGAAGGGGTGGGTGAGCCCCCACAGGGGCTTGCAATGGCGGAAGACGGGGTGGAGCCATCCAGGTTGGTGGTTTCCACAGAGGAGGAGGAGGCCGCTACTGAGGCGCACATGCGGCCTGGTGGGGGCATCCCTGCTGGTGCAAGTGTTGCAGTCCAGGGGCAGGGGCAGGAGGCAGCACAGGTCGCCGTTGAGGGGCCTATGCATGTCACTGTCCCTGACACTGTGACTGCACCACCATGCACCAGCAGGGATGCTCCATCCCAGGCCCGTCTGCAGGTAGGGGGGATGTCCATGTCATCTGACTCCCCTCCACCTGCGGACGAGGGGACCCCTGGCCGTATGGAGAAGGTCCTGATTGGTGTTGCATTGCGCACAGGTGCAATTCGTGATGAGGTGCGTGCTTCCCGGGAAGAGCATGCACGTCATCACAGAGAGCACCGTGCTGACGTGGCCCAGTTGGGATTGGCCATGGTCGGGGGTTTCCTACATGTGTCGGCCAATCTGGCGACCCTCTCCTCCTCTGTGGAGACTATGCACCAGTCGTTCTCCATGCCGTCTTCCGGCCCAGATGCCACCAGGGCCCCCTGTGGACCTGCCCCGACCAATGCAGCCGGCTTGGCGGGGATCCCATCCCTGCCACAGTAGGGAGTCGGAGGTCCAGCAGGGGTGGACAAACCAGCAACTGGACCCCAGCAGATGGAGGATGTGACGGCATCATCGGGCAGGGCACGTGCACGACGGCGTCAGTGGATTCCATCAGCCTGGATGCCGTCGTGCTGGCACAGGCAGTTTCGTCGGAGGCAGCGGCAGGCTCGACGTGGGAGGCATCATGGCTCGGGGCCATCAACATCAGGGGTGCAGGCATCGGCCGGAGGGCAGGAGAACCCTGGAATGGGAGTGGCTTCCGTGTGGGAGCGGTTGAGCCAGCAGATAGGTGCGGAGCGGCAGCGGGCAGAGGAGGAACGGCTCACAATGGTCAGGGCGGAGAACTCCATGCGGAGGGCGCTGAGGCGGGCTGAGTACCTCGAGGGACTTCGCAGGGAGTTGGAGCTGGACACTGCTTTATCCCTGCGAGACCTCGGGGCCAGGGAACATGCCCGCCGTCAAGCCATTGAACAGGAGTTTGATGATGCCCTGTCCCATGACAACATCCAGTGAGCCGTTGGACTAGCCCGCTGCCCATGTAAATAGTTATGTAGTTAGTGTTAGGTTTCCTTTGTTTTTTTATTTTTTTTGGACCTTTTGGACATTGGCCACATTTTTGTATATAGTTTATTTTATTAGTTAGTGTTGTTAGATAGGTTTCATTTCTTTTGTGGGGTTAATGGACCCTGGCTTGTCCGTCTGTACATAGTTCACTGTTGGATTTTATTTTTCTTTCACAATTTACCCATGGAGCAATGGCTTTTAATTATTATTTCCCATTGGATTTTCGTTTGTGGACAGTGACTTTGGACACCATTACTTTGGATTATGATTTTTGGTTTTGCTTTTTTTCACGGACATGCTTCTTTTAATTTTTGTACAGTCCCATTTCTGTTTCTTTATTTTTTAATCTATTTATGTTTCCTTTAATACATATTTTTTTATCGAACTTCAATGTGTAGTATCATCTCATTGGTTTCATGCATATCATGATATGGGTTTTGAGATTCACTGACACCCATTGGGTGTGTGTGAGGGACATGTGTTTGTTTCGAAACCTGCAATTGGTGTTCTGTCATGTAATTGCCATTTCTGAGTGGGTGGATGCAATACTCAGGTGGGTGTTTTGCATTTGGAGGCTGACCATAGGGACCAGGGATCGAGATGGTGATGACATGTTGGCTGGGGAACATGAGTTGGGGCCTGCTGGCAGGTGCCCCACAGTGCTGGGGCGTGGGGGTGGTGGGGAACAAGAGTTGGACATGGGTGGGGGCCTGCTGGCAGGTGCCCCATAGTGCTAGGGGGTGGGGGTGGTGGGGATCATGAGTTGGACATGGGTGGGGCCTGCTGGCAGGTGCCCCACAGTGCTGGGGGGTGGTGGTGGTGGGGAACATGAGTTGGACATGGGTGGGGGCCTGCTGGCAGGTGCCCCACAGTGCTGGGGGGTGGGGGTGGTGGGGAACATGGGTGGGGGCCTGCTGGCAGGTGCCCCACAGTGCTGGGGGGTGGGGGTGGTGGGGAACATGAATTGGACATGGGTGGGGGCCTGCTGGCAGGTGCCCCACAGTGCTGGGGGGTGGTGGTGGTGGGGAACATGAGTTGGACATGGGTGGGGGCCTGCTGGCAGGTGCCCCACAGTGCTGGGGGGTGGAGGTGGTGGGGGACATGGGTGGGGGCCTGGTGGAGGGTGCCCCTGCACTGCTGGGGGGTGGGGGTGGTGGGAGACATGGGTGGGGGCCTGGTGGAGGGTGCCCCTGCACTGCTGGGGGGTGGGGTGGTGGGAGACATGGGTGGGGGACTGGTGGAGGGTGCCCCTGCACTGCTGGGGGGTGGGGTGTGGGAGACATGGGTGGGGGCCTGGTAGAGGGTGCCCCTGCACTGCTGGGGGGTGGGGGTGGTGGGAGACATGGGTGGGGGCCTGGTGGAGGGTGCCCCTGCACTTCTGGGGGGTGGGGGTGGTGGGAGACATGGGTGGGGGCCTGGTGGAGGGTGCCCCCTTCACTGCTGGGGGGTGGGGGTGGTGGGAGACATGGGTGGGGGCCTGGTGGAGGGTGCCCCTGCACTGCTGGGGGGTGGGGGTGGTGGGAGACATGGGTGGGGGCCTGGTGGAGGGTGCCCCTGCACTGCTGGGGGGGTGGTGGAAGACATGGGTGGGGGCCTGGTGGAGGGTGCCCCTGCACTGCTGGGGGGTGGGGGTGGTGGGAGACATGGGTGGGGGCCTGGTGGAGGGTGCCCCTGGTGGCTGGGGGTGCAGGGGGACATGCGTTGGTGGGCAGTAGTGCAAGTTGACATGTGGGTTGGCTGGGGGGCATGGCCATGGTGGATGGGGTGCCTGCAGGACATGTGCAGGGTAGGCCTCTGTGGTGTGAGCCACCTGCAGGGGCCGTGGAGGGTGTAGAGAGAACACCTTGGAGGACCCACACGTGCAATTCACGTGTGGTGCTCCCCGTGCACCCCTGTAATACACGTACCCGGATGGAATCGCGTGTGAAACTTCCCGCGCACCCCGGAATACACGTAGCATGGACATTCGCGTGTGGAACTTCCCGCGCACCCCTGATATACACGTACCATGCTGAATTCTATCGAACTTCAATGTGTAGTATCATCTCATTGGTTTCATGCATATCATGATATGGGTTTTGAGATTCACTGACACCCATAAGGTGTATGTGAGGGACATGTGTTTGTTTCGAAACCTGCAATTGGTGTTCTGTCATGTAATTGCCATTTCTGAGTGGGTGGATGCAATACTCAGGTGGGTGTTTTGCATTTGGAGGCTGACCATAGGGACCAGGGATCTAGATGGTGATGACATGTTGGCTGGGGAACATGAGTTGGGGCCTGCTGGCAGGTGCCCTACAGTGCTGGGGGGTGGGGGTGGTGGGGAACAAGAGTTGGACATGGGTGGGGGCCTGCTGGCAGGTGCCCCATAGTGCTGGGGGTGGGGGTGGTGGGGAACATGAGTTGGACATGGGTGGGGGCCTGCTGGCAGGTGCCCCACAGTGCTGGGGGTGGGGGTGGTGGGGAACATGAGTTGGACATGGGTGGGGGCCTGCTGGCAGGTGCCCGACAGTGCTGGGGGGTGGGGGTGGTGGGGAACATGGGTGGGGGCCTGCTGGCAGGTGCCCCACAGTGCTGGGGGGTGGGGGTGGTGGGGAACATGAGTTGGACATGGGTGGGGGCCTGCTGGCAGGAGCCCCACAGTGCTGGGGGGTGGTGGTGGTGGGGAACATGAGTTGGACATGGGTGGGGGCCTGCTGGCAGTGCTGGGGGGTGGGGGTGGTGGGGGACATGGGTGGGGGCCTGGTGGAGGGTGCCCCTGCACTGCTGGGGGGTGGGGTGGTGGGAGACATGGGTGGGGGCCTGGTGGAGGGTTCCCCTGCACTGCTGGGGGGTGGGGGTGGTGGGAGACATGGGTGGGGGCCTGGTGGAGGGTGCCCCTGCACTGCTGGGGGGTGGGGGTGGTGGGAGACATGGGTGGGGGCCTGGTGGAGGGTGCCCCCTTCACTGCTGGGGGGTGGGGGTGGTGGGAGACATGGGTGGGGGCCTGGTGGAGGGTGCCCCTGCACTGCTGGGGGGTGGGGGTGGTGGGAGACATGGGTGGGGGGCTGGTGGAGGGTGCCCTGCACTGCTGGGGGGTGGGGGTGGTGGGAGACATGGGTGGGGGCCTGGTGGAGGGTGCCCCTGCACTGCTGGGGGGTGGGGGTGGGGGGAGACATGGGTGGGGGCCTGGTGGAGGATGCCCCTGGTGGCTGGGGGTGCAGGGGGACATGCGTTGGTGGGCAGTAGTGCAAGTTGACATGTGGGTTGGCTGGGGGGCATGGCCATGGTGGATGGGGTGCCTGCAGGACATGTGCAGGGTAGGCCCCTGTGGTGTGAGCCACCTGCAGGGGCCGTGGAGGGTGTAGAGGGAACACCTTGGAGGACCCACACGTGCAATTCACGTGTGGTGCTCCCCGCGCACCCCTGTAATACACGTACCCGGATGGAATCGCGTGTGAAACTTCCCGCGCACCCCGGAATACACGTAGCCTGGACATTCGCGTGTGGAACTTCCCGCGCGCCCCTGGAATACACGTACCCTGATGGAATCGCGTGTGAAACTTCCCGCGCACCCCAAAATACACGTAGCCAGGACATTCGCGTGTGGAACTTCCCGCGCACCCCTGATATACACGTACCCTGCTGAATTCACGTGTGGAAATTCCCGCGCACCCCTGATATACACGTACCCTGCTGAATTCACGTGTGAAACTTCCTGCGCACCCCGGAATACACGTAGCCTGGACATTCGCGTGTGGAACTTCCCGCGCACCCCTGGAATACACGTACCCTGCTGATATCGCGTGTGAAATTTCACGCGCACCCCGAAATACACGTAGCCAGGACATTCGCGTGTGGAACTTCCCGCGCACCCCTGATATACACGTACCCTGATGGAATCGCGTGTGGAACTTCAAGCGCACCCCTGTAATACACGTACCCTGCTGAAATCGCGTGTGGAACTTCCCGCGCACCCCTGATATACACGTACCCTGCTGAATTCACGTATGGAACTTCCCGCGCACCCCTGATATACACGTACCCTGCTGAATTCACGTGTGAAAATTCCCGCGCACCCCTGATGTACACGTACCCGGAAGGAATCGCGTGTGAAACTTCCTGCGCACCCCGGAATACACGTAGCCTGGACATTCGCGTGTGGAACTTCCCGCGCACCCCTGTAATACACGTACCCTGATGGAATCGTGTGTGAAACTTCCCGCGCATCCCGAAATACACGTAGCCAGGACATTCGCTTGTGGAACTTCCCGTGCACCCCTGATATACACGTACCCTGCTGAATTCACGTGTGAAAATTCCCGCGCACCCCTGATGTACACATACCCTGATGGAATCGCGTGTGGAACTTCAAGCGCACCCCTGTAATACACGTACCCTGCTGAAATCACGTGTGAAACTTCCCACGCACCCCGAAATACACGTAGCCTGGATATTCGCGTGTGGAACTTCCCGCGCACCCCTGGAATACACGTACCCTGATGATATTGCGTGTGAAACTTCCAGCGCACCCTGAAATACACGTAGCCTGGACATTCGCGTGTGGAACTTCCCGCGCACCCCTGGAATACACGTACCCTGCTGATATCGCGTGTGAAACTTCCCACGCACCCCAAAATACACGTAGCCTGGATATTCGCGTGTGGAACTTCCCGCGCACCCCTGGAATACACGTACCCTGATGATATTGCGTGTGAAACTTCCAGCGCACCCTGAAATACACGTAGCCTGGACATTCACGTGTGGAACTTCCCGCGCACCCCTGGAATACACGTACCCTGCTGATATCGCGTGTGAAACTTCCCACGCACCCCGAAATACACGTAGCCTGGATATTCGCGTGTGGAACTTCCCGCGCACCCCTGGAATACACGTACCCTGATGATATCGCGTGTGGAACTTCAAGCGCACCCCTGTAATACACATACCCTGCTGAAATCGCATGTGGAACTTCCCGCGCACCCCTGATATACACGTACCATGCTGAATTCACGTGTCGAACTTCCCGCGCACCCCTGATATACACGTACCCTGCTGAATTCTCGTGTGAAAATTCCCACGCACCCCTGATGTACACGTACCCGGATGGAATCGCGTGTGAAACTTCCTGCGCACCCCGGAATACACGTAGCCTGGACATTCGCGTGTGGAACTTCCCGCGCACCCCTGTAATACACGTACCCTGATGGAATCGCGTGTGAAACTTCCCGCGCACCCCAAAATACACGTAGCCAGGACATTCGCTTGTGGAACTTCCCGCACACCCCTGATATACACGTACCCTGCTGAATTCACGTGTGAAAATTCCCGCGCACCCCTGATGTACACGTACCCTGATAGAATCGCGTGTGGAACTTCAAGCGCACCCCTGTAATACACGTACCCTGCTGAAATCGCGTGTGGAACTTCCCGCGCACCCCTGGAATACACGTACCCTGATGATATCACGTGTGAAACTTCCCGCGCACCCCGAAATACACGTAGCCTGGACATTCGCGTGTGGAACTTCCTGCACACCCCTGGAATACACGTACCCTGCTGATATCGCGTGTTAAACTTCCCGCGCATCACGAAATACACGTAGCCTGGACATTCGCGTGTGGAACTTCCCGCGCACCCCTGGAATACACGTACCCTGCTGTTATCGCGTGTGAAACTTCACGCGCACCCCCGAAATACACATAGCCAGGACATTCGCGTGTGGAACTTCCCGCGCACCCCTGATATACACGTACCCTGATTGAATCGCGTTTGAAACTTCCCGCGCACCCCTGATATACATGTACCTTGCTGAATTCATGTGTGAAAATTCCCGCGCACCCCTGATGTACACGTACCCTGATGGAATCGCGTGTGGAACTTCAAGCGTACCCCTTTAATACACGTACCCTGCTGAAATATCGTGTGGAACTTCCCGCGCACCCCTGGAATACACGTACCCTGATGATATCACGTGTGAAACTTCCCGCGCACCCTGAAATACACGTAGCCTGGACATTCGCGTGTGGAACTTCCCGCGCACCCCTGGAATACACGTACCCTGCTGATATCACGTGTGAATCTTCCCGCGCACCCCGAAATACACGTAGCCTGGACATTCGCGTGTGGAACTTCCT
The DNA here is from genome assembly GCF_040938575.1 of Ambystoma mexicanum. Lineage (NCBI taxonomy): Eukaryota > Metazoa > Chordata > Amphibia > Caudata > Ambystomatidae > Ambystoma > Ambystoma mexicanum. Next base: position 1,520,812,650 of record NC_090937.1, on the reverse strand, counting down.
GCGCACCCCTGGAATACACGTACCCTGCTGATATCGCGTGTGAAACTTCCCGCGCACCCTGAAATACACGTAGCCTGGACATTCGCGTGTGGAACTTCCCGCGCACCCCTGGAATACACGTACCCTGCTGTTATCGCGTGTGAAACTTCACGCGCACCCCCGAAATACACGTAGCCAGGACATTCGTGTGTGGAACTTCCCGCGCACCCCTGATATACACGTACCCTGATGGAATCGCGTGTGAAACTTCCCGCGCACCCCTGAAATGCACATAACCAGCTGAAATGACGTGACGTACTTCCCGCGCACCCCAGTGATACACGTAGCCCGCTTGCCGTGCTGGTACAGGGTTAGCGCAGCCCTTTGCGCTGGATTGGGGATTTTGATGGCTTTTGCCTGCGCGAGAGGCGTTCTTGGGGGTGTAACTGGCGCTGCTGCAGGGTCGCTGCGCCACTGTGCGCCACGGCTGGTTTTGGTAGCTGGAATCCATCAATACGCTGTGCGTGAAAATGGGTTTTGGCGCACACGGCTGGCGCAGGGATTCGCACGCGCACACTGTGCGCCAGCCGCGTGCGCCACTTGTGCGCTGAATTCTATGAATTACCCCCATTATGTCACAAAACAGCGCGCCACAATTCGGAATATGAAACAGTGATTTAAAAGCAAACAGCAAGATTGTACATTTTGTAAAGTACATTTATTTCACATTAAATGTTTAGTGAATATTCAGCAATTTGCATTTGTCTTTGTTGTCGATCCGCAAAAGTTCATGTTGAGGCACGTGATGTTCCTTTGCGGTACAGAGGGTGTTAGATCAGCTTACAACTCAGTGCGCCACAATTCGGAATATGAAACTGTGGTTTAAAAGTAAACAGCAGGATTGTACATTTGGTAAAGTACATTTATTTCACATGAAATGTTTAGTGAATATTCAGCGATTTGTTATTGTCTCTGCTGTCGATCAGCAAAAGTTTATTTGGAGCCACGCGTTGTTCCTTTGCGGTAGATAGGCTGTTGGTTTATGATAAAAGCAGTAAATGGTCTCTCTGATAATCGGAAGGTTGCTCCAACAACGAGCCATTAGACCACCCTATTGGTTGGTATGTTGTTTGTAGCCGCTAGTACTGCGTGAGGGCATATTGGTCTTTGGCGATTGTCCCATAAAATGGTGAGGGTCATGAAGTTGCATATTTGGACCTGCACCTGGCAGTTGAAGACCCCATCCTCTGGAGTCTGTAAATCGTGACATAGGCAAAATGGGGCCACATACCTGTTTTAAAAAACATAAATTAGTCTCACCAGCCGATCTTCATTAAAAATCATCATTTTATTCATTAGGGCATGAAACTATTTGCTATCGAAGATAGTGCAACGGAGTATGTTAATAATAAAATAATAATATTTTCCCATTCATATAGCGCTAAGAACCGTGAGGTATCTAAGCGGTGCTTATTATTAACCACGGTGTGTGGTGCTCATTTATCGACCACGGAAGGATGAAAGGCTGAGTTTGGCCTTGCCGGGATTCGAACTTGCGTTAGCAAGCTGTGCACGGATGTCAAAGCGAGCGCTGTACTTGCTGTGCCATTTGACAGGCTACAGTGAAGTGGCACAGCGAGTAGAGCGCTTGACCGCCTAAAGACCGGTTACATTATTTGTATTAACCCACCCTGTGTCGTCTGCCTTTTTCAGAGCCCTCTAAACAACTGGGGATCAATTCGGCAGTGATAGTGTGCGGTAGAAAACATTATGCCACTTTCAACTAACAAGTTCAACTTGAGCGGTCTTTAATGCTACGCTATTGTAATTATATTTGGTATAAAATAATATAAAGGGTTACTTACAGTACAATTGCAATTTCCATTGTCTACGAGTGGTGCAGTCCCAAAATACGACTCCGCGTGTGCCAACGATCTTTCGCATAGTGATATAATATATAAAAGTGGTTTCGTTTCATAAATTTCATCCTTATCTTCTCTTACGTTTTAGCAACACTCCTTCAAGAGAAGTCTTTCATCACAATCTCTGTCTGTCAATGTCAAAAAACAATACAACCTTATAGTCCGCTTCGTGAGCCTCTCTGGGGCCCGAGAAAAAAATGGAAGCAGCTGACCTTCACTGTGAACGAGCATACATACTTACTTTGCAACATTCTGTGTAAAGCCATCTGTAGAAGTTGAATTCACAAAATGGGGGTGTTCTGAGGACGGTATTCATATTGTGTCCAACATGGAAAGAAGATGTCGAGGTTGTGGATTTGTGTTGAAAGAGACTGTGTGTGGTGAAGATGGCCGAAGTGCAGAAAGTCAGGGTGTTGGTGCTCGGAGATATGTTTGTGCATGGTTTACAGCAGTACGCTGAATGCAGGCATGTTGCAAAGAACTTTGATGTGAAAGGAGTGGAGGTGGTGTGGAGCACTGTGCCTGATTGCAATGTACAGGGAATTGTACAAGTTTGTGAGGATATGGCCACGATGAACAGTCCGCATGTGGTAGTTTTGCACTATGGTGCTTTCCATTTGGGCAACGTTAGTGCCCCTACTTTGTTGGCTGATTTGGAAGGCTTGGTTCAAGCCGTAATGAAGATCCTTCCAAATGCGAAAGTAATTTTTTCTGGATTACTACCTAGGGCAATATGGGACAATAGTTCAATTTTTTGACCTCAGCAAAACATTTCTAGGTGTGTCATCAACCGAGGCATGTGTGCCTTCATGCTTAGAGCTGGTATGCTCTTCTGTAACAATGAGAATATTGATGCCAGTAATGCTGTTAATTTTAAAGAAGATGGCATTTATTTATCTTTTACAGGAAATGCCTTTCTATTTTGGAATGTAAGGGTTGCTTTGGAGAAGGTTATGTAAAGATTTTAGGAGTAAAGTAAGAAAAAAAAATACCAGGTGTCTGTCAAGCATCTGTAAAAAAAAAAAAGAGCCAACTTCAAAGGGGAAACAACAGCTCTTTTCAGAGCCAACTTCAAAGGGGAAATGGGGCACAATATTTAAATATACATTCACCACGCTCAGATTTTCGATTTGTCGCGGACATGGCGGTAGTCCGCGGACATGAAAATCACTACGAGGGGGTTAGTATGTTCTATGTAACATGTATATGAAGTCAGGGATATTATGGTTAATTTGTGCTACTAAAAACCTATGAAATTCAGTGAAAAAACTTTGTTAAAGGGACGTTATGGTTAAGTTGCGCTAAAAAGCTATGAAATTCAGTAAAAAAAACGTCGTTAAAGGGACGTTATGGTTAAGTTGCGCTACTAAAAACCTATGAAATTCAGTGAAAAAATGTTGTTAAAGGGACGTTATGGTTAAGTTGCGCTAAAAAGCTATGAAATTCAGTAAAAAAAACGTTGTTAAAGGGACGTTATGGTTAAGTTGCGCTACTAAAAACCTATGAAATTCAGTGAAAAAATGTTGTTAAAGGGACGTTATGGTTCAAAGTAAAACCAAAAAACCCCTGAAATTCGGCAGTTATGGTAAGATAAGCAACCATAACTCGCGCCGCCACCGTGCACTGCTAACACTAACACCCAGGTCATCAAAGTTGACATCACAAATGTCATTGATGACATCACTGATGACATCACGTGGGTTTCTAGATATTGTAACTCTAGTGATGTGAGAATACAATATAGTATAGCCGGGATCAGTGTGCGCTTATTAGCTAATTTCCAAAAAACAGCCTGAATTTCCGATTATATGTTAACAGTAAAAGATGGTATTCCTCTGTATCGAATTCAATGAGAAATCTTTTTTATATAGAAATTGTCACCTAGATGTAGGGGAGGAAACATGATATTCAGACCCCTCGATCATTCTCAAGGTCGTAATTAAAGCGCATAGAGCTGTAAACATTAGTCATCGATAATTCCACAATTAAACCAATAACTCCTAAAGTGCATAGTGCTCCTCATTATTCCTCACATGCGGGCAATTAATTAATTATCAATAGTCTCATTGATTGATACAGACAGAAGCTAAGTTCATAAAGTGCATAGTGCTGTAAACATACATTGATACTGACAATCAGTATACAACATAGAATATTATAAAACCAGGATTTAGGGAAATGTAGTCAAGAATTTGTACAGCAGAGAAAGAAAAGTAAAAAAGGGGAAGAATATTGAGAATATGTGCTAAAAAGCTGTGCAATTTTTCACTAAAAAAGTTAACATACACCTATAAAAAATTGGAATTGTTAAAACGAGCTCAGGTATCAAAAAATTCAGCAGAACATTGCCTATTGTTATCGACTACAGAAAATGTGTCAGAGTTCAAATGCCTAAGGAGAGTTATGTCGAAGGAATGTATACAGTTCTTCATCCAAGTTATGTCCTCCTGGTTTTTTAGTTTGGAAGTCTAAAATGTAACGTGTCTCCATCTGTCGCAGTTCTAGCTCGCGGTTGCCCCCACGTGGATTGAGTTTGATATGATGCAAACAAAAGAATATAAAACTGTCCAACTTGCTCTGGTGTTGATCTCTGAAATGTACTGCCATAGGGTATGGGGCATCTACGTTTTTTATGGCACGCATATGTTGCAAAATTATCAATTTTAACTTGCCAATGGTGCTACCCACATACCAAAGATTGCATGAACACAATAAAAATACACAACAAATTCAGTATTGCATGTGATTTTAGTTTTGACTTCCACATCATATCCCAGTATAGGATGTTTATAGCTTGTCTTTTTCTGTGCAAATTGGCAGGCTTTGCATTTGGTGCTTTTCGAAAACCCAGTATTCGTTATGTCCAACCACATGGGTTCCACTTGGGTTACATTTTTCTGTGCAATGAAACATGTGACTAGTGTGTCTTTGATGGAGACTGACTTCCAATAGGTTATGTTGACCCATTGCCCCATGAATGGGAGTAGAACTTCATCGGTTTTCAGGACATGCCAATGTTTTTGTAGTATTTGCCTTATCGTTTTGGCATGTGAACCATACGTGAGTATCAGTGTTACATCATCGGTTTCCAATGACTGTTTAGGTATTCGATTGGTTGAGAGCAGTGCCGCTCGGTCTAGATTTCGTGCTTTAGTATACGCTCTTTCAATGATGGCCTTTGGGTAACTTTGTTTGGTGAAATTTTGAGCTGTAATTTTGCACTCCCTGTCAAAACAGTCCAGTTTGCTACAGTTACGTCGAATCCTGACAAACTCTCCGTATGGTATACTCCATTTAAGTGGAGTCGGATGGTTGCTTGTCGCAAATAATGGCATGTCCGAACTTGTTGGTTTGCGATAAAGTTCAGTACTGATTTCTTTTTTGTCCATTTTCACCAGGACATCTAAGAAGATTAAGTATTATTGGCTATGGGTCTCTGTAAATTTAAGATTAAGGTTATTTGTATTCAATATAGTCACAAAATCAACCAATCATTTTCTTTTCCATTCCATAGGATAAACAAATCGTCAATATACCGCAGCCAGAGGACTACTTGCTCAGTGTACCTGGTGTTGGCATCAGTCCAGACAATGAATTTTTCCCACCAACCCATAGTGAGATTGCCATTGCTGTTCCGCGTAGTTGATTGTAGTAGATATTGTCAAAATGAAATACATTGTTGGTCAAGCATAAATCTACCATTTCCATGATCATTTGTCCATGACTCAAATAGTTTAATGATCTGCTATCAAGAAAATATTTGCATGCTGTTTTGCCATCAGTGTGTTGGATAGAAGTATAGAGTGATACTACATCCAGTGTAGCAAACATAAAGTTTCTTTCCCAGGTGATTCCTTCAATTTTACTGAGGAAGTATTTCGTATCACGTAGGTAAGAAGGTAATGTTAAAACTAAGGGTAGTAATGTTTGATCAACGTATTTTGATATATTTTCCAGTGAGGCGCCGTTCAGGGTAACAATAGGTCTTCCAGGGGGGCAAATAGGGTTTTTGTGGATCTTTGGTAGGAAGTAAATAGTGGGGATAATGGGTGTTTTATTGAAAAGATATTTCCAGTCGTCATCATCAAGAATGTTCAATTCCTGCCATTTATGCAAAAAGTACTCAACTTTTTTTTTATGGATTCCAATGGATTTTCTTCAAGCTTTTCATAGCAGTGTTTACCACCAAGTTGGCGCTGCACTTCCTTCACATAGTCTTCCCTATCAAGAATTACTATGTTGCTTCCTTTATCTGAGGCTTTTATGATCACATGGTCAATTTCTTGCAGCTCTTTTAAAATTTTAAATGGTTAAGTTGCGCTACTAAAAACCTATGAAAATCAGTAAAAAAATGTTTTTATGGTAAGCTAAGCAACCATAACTAGTGCCACCACCGTGCACTGCTAAGACTAACGCCCAGGACATCAACAATGACATCACTGATGACATCACATGTCTGGCTCCCTATTTTTTCCTTTACTGACATATCCAGGCCAGATGGTTTTCTTCAGTAACAGTCAGGAACTAAACATTCAAAATGTACTATATTTGTAGACTTATACTTCAAGTATGTTCTTACAGGAATTCCCTTAGGGTCCAGTCACATCATATGACACATATACATAGAGGAAGACACAGGCTTGAAAGACAGCAATCCTTTCTGTGCATGAAGATAATCAGTAGGGTTATCAGCACTTTCTGATAGTTCTTTTGTTTTTTTATTACTGTACTTTCCCTGTATTTGCAAATATTTGTATACATTGTACTCACACTACTTTCCTTAGGTTCCAGTCACATCATGTAAAACATATACATAGGGGAAGTAATAGCTTTGAAACAGAGCAATCATTTCTCTGCATGAAGATAATCAGTTACGTTATGAACACTTTCTTGTACTACTGCTGCTTTTTTGCTTACTTCACTTTCAGTGTATATACTCATATTTGTATGTGTTGTTGTGTCTTTATGTTTTGTATATAATAATGAAATTATGTAGTAAGTGGGTTTTATTAGCTACTTATTACATGTTGCACAGTATGCAAAACTCTAATAAGAAGGCATTTATCATTTCACTATTCAACATGGTAAGATTATGAATATTGCACCACCATCATGTATGCTGCACACAATGCTTATATTTATACATGAGTAGCTTAGTATACTGGAAAGAACTTCATAATAGAATGTTATTTATATCAATGCATTGCTTAATGCACTAGGTAGCTCATGATATTCATTCCAATGATCCTTGACACTTTTTTGTCAACATTATAAGAATCCCTTGGACTTTTCATGAAAAGTAAATGCACATGTGATGTGATCAGTGATGTCATCAATGACATTTGTGATGTCATCTTTGATGTTCTGGGTGTTAGTCTTAGCAGGGCACAGTGATGGCACGAGTTATGGTTGCTTAGCTTACCATAACTTTTGAATTTCAGGTTTTTTTTGGTTTTACTTTGAACCATAAAGTCCCTTTAACAAAGTTTTTTCACTGAATTTCATAGGTTTTTAGTAGCACAACTTAACCATAATGTCCCTTTAACAAAGTTTTTTTCACTAAATATACACATAGATAATGGAAATGTGACAAATGTTTACTAAGACTCCCTTACCTTACATTAATGTAACATAGAGAATACTAAACCGTCTGCCCCGCTAGTGATTTTGATGTCCGCAGAGTTTTGTCGCACATTTATTTTATTCGGGCAGTTCAACATTGTTCGTAGAACACCCGCGCACATGTGCATAACACACTTGGGTCTAACGAACATCGCGCCTCTCCGCAACTGTCTGCCGCACGTGTGTTGCACTTTTAATTAGTTCGAGGACCCGAACACTGTCCGCAGAACGCCCGCGCACATGCGTACAACTGGCACTGCGCATTTGGTGTCCTGCGGACAGCTGTCCCATTTTCAAACATGTCTATGACATCATCATGTGACCGCACCCACCCTGAGCATCTGTCCTTATTTCCGGACACTGTCCGGGTCCCCGGACATTGAAAAAAAGTGCCTTTTGAGCAATCTAAGGTGTTTTACAGTAAATGTTCACCATTGCACATGTCCCAGACAATGTCCCAACCGATCTACATACTTTTTGAAACTTTTTGAGCCTGTGCTTAGTGTTTCAAGTATTCGGGGATGACACGGGTGTCCACGAAGCGTGCCCCAGCACCACTATAAAAGGCCACACCCCAGAGCTGATCCTCATTCTGCTTTTGTATTTCCAAGATTTACAACAGGACAATTGGGCAAGTTGCTGTTCTTGGATCCTAGTTCCTAGTTCCTAGTTCCTGGTTATTAACCTTACAGATGACATCCCAAATTGCTTCTGCTGCTACTGTCTCAGAATCAGCATGCCCACCCCCTCCACCACCACCACAGGCGTGAGGATGGAGAGGAGACGGATGAAGAGGATGAAGAGGATGAGGTAGTAGAAGTCCCTACTACTAGCACTCATTGTGAGTCTTGTGTGTGGCGGTTATTGACCACCATTGATGGAAAGTCAAAATCTTAAGCAAACAAGGTGATCTTCTTTCAGTGCCACATGGTGCTGAGTCATGGCAAGCCTGGTTCATATAGCTTTGGTTTACATCAATTAAACGACACCTAAAGTCATCCCATGGTGGAGCTATTTGTAAGGTTATACCTTGCGATAAATGTAGTAGGTTGAGTTCCTCTGCAGCATCCTCCGTTTCCACTCCTGTCACCACAAAAGACACTCCTGTGGGACAGTTCATCCCTCCAGCTGCCTCACAGGCCATTCATGATTCTGTTGACCCTTACCTTTCGAGTGTCACAATATTGTGCATGTACTGCAACACAGTACTCTGCAGAGGGGAGAACCTTTGGAATGCTTTTGAGACTGCAGTCACGGAGCATGAGAAGGTCTGTGACCTACCTGTATAAGGCCCACCCTACATCTTCCTCTCTCCACCTGCCCTTTCTTATCCCCGTGGTTGGTGTCCCTTCCTTACCCTCCTTTCCCCTCCTTTCTTTGTGTGTTGTGTTTAAAAAACACAACAAAAATATATTTAAAAAAAAACAAAGGCTCTTTTCAGAGCAACATTTCAGAGTTTAAAAACAGAAGTGACAAATACATAGTGCAGGGCCCTGTGCCTTTTTTAGAAGTTCACGGACATCTAAAATCTGTGCAGTGCTGCCCTGCCACAACCTGTAAAAGAGCCTTATTGTGGTGCTTTTTTGTGTTACGAAAACTTCAAATGGTCAACACCTACTGCAAAATGGATTGCTCTAATTCCAAAAAAGGTCTCAATGCATTTTGTATATTTTGCAGAAAAATCTGATTGCCAGCATAAGTAAGATGTACTCCATCTCTGTGAAAAGTGTGTGTGCTACAAAACATAATGTTTTCATTCTGAAAAGAGGACATACCAACATCTCTCAAAAAGGCACAAACAGCCTTGTTAACATTGCGCCTTCCTTTCTCCATGTGTGGACTAAATGAAAAAGAACACAGCCACATTTGTCTCTGTGCAATACAGGAAAAAATGACTCTGGAGTTTGGATACAAGTCCTACTTTCATTGCAAATTGCAAAGAAATTCCAGACACATGTTCGACACTGTTCCCTCCACAATAAATAATAATAATGCCTGGATGACGCTGTGTCACCAAAGAAGCACAGAGAGGTACCAAATCCACCCATTTCATTCCAGGCACTCCATGACAGTGCATTTCCACATGAGAGAATCCAAGATGTGCAGCCACTCCACAGTGATCTGCAGGCACCTCTAGCACATTTATCCATGAATCTCCCAAAATCCAAACAATCTGCTTTCTGAAACACACAGCCATAGCTATCTGCTCTTCTATCAGGAAAAATACCTAATGACAAACTCTCTCCTTATACAACACACCCAGTAAACCTTATTGACCAATCCCTTGCTCTGCTCAGTTTCATTTGCATGCCACTCAACCGAAAACCCCTGTATTTAATACGCACTGCCCGTGGACAACCGCGTTGTCCATGGACAAATCAAAAAATCTGAGCGTGGGGGAAGACCCTTTCCCCTTTGAGTTTGGCTCTGAAAAGAGCCTTTTTTCTTTTTTTTTGCAGATGCTTCAGAAACACCATTTATTTTCTGTTTTTCTTTTTTTCATTTCTTATTTTCCTCCAATAATTATCACATTAGCTTCTCCAAAGCAACCCCTAAGTTCCAAAACAGCACAGCATTTCCCATAGAAGATAAAGAAATACCATCTTCCTTTAAGTAATCCACATAACCAGACTCAATGTTGTCATTGTTGCAAAACAACATGCCCGATCTAGTCATGAAACCAAATATTCCTTGGTTCACTAAGCACCTAGCAACATTTTGCTGAGGACAAAAAACAGAACTATTGTCCCATATTGTGCTAGGTGGCAGCCCAGAAAAAAGAACCTTGGCATTTGGAAGGACTTTCATGATTGCCTTAACCAGATTTTGCAAATCTTGCAACAAAGTAGGGCCACTAACATAGCCCAAATGCACAGCACCACAGTGTAGGAGAACTACATGTGGACTATGAAAAATAGCCACATCCTGGCAAACTACTAGAATTGCCTGCACATTCAAATCAGGCACAGTGCTCCACAGCACATCCACTCCTTTTGTGTTAAAATGGTTAGCCACATTCCTAGATTTTACATACTGCTCCAAACCATTCACAAACATATCTCCAACCACCAACACCCTGACTTTCTGCACCTCCGCCATCTTCACTACAAACAGCCTCTTTCAATACGAAGCAGAAGCTCAACACCTAATTGGCTGATCCTCAAAATACACTCCCACTTCATGCTCGGAAACCCCGGATTTAGCATGTCCTGTCTGCGAACAGCAGCGCTGTCCGCGGAGAGCGTAAGTAACACTAAGGGAAGCACTTCTACCCATTCCACTGCACTCTCTGCACCATTTCCTCATTGGCTACTGTTAAGCATTCATACAATCATCCACCAATCACATCCAAGAACTCTACATCTAACTCTGTCATCACAGATCAGCACTTTAGATGTACTATTGATCACTTTGGCTGTCACGCAAAGGACCTACAGCAACAACTACTATAAAACTTCCCAAGATTTCCACTTGCAGATTCAAGCATTTCCACATGCAAGAACACAGACTACAGGTATGAATATTTTCTTCACAGTACATGTACACCTCTTCTAGAAATACAATACATCCCGGGAGCATAGCTCAGCAGCAACTTGCGTTCCTTAAAATCAAGACAACACGAAGCAACACATATTCAATCCCTGGGTCTGTGCTTAGAAACCTCTGGATGTTTAAGCATGTTATAAATACGCAACTAAAACAAAATAATTACGCAAATAAAAAACAAACAATTCCTGCATCAGCGCCTCCATGCTCGCGGGCTGTGTAAGCGCTTTCAAAATGTAAAACAAAATAAATAAAAATATTAACAGAGTGAATGCCACTGACCCTGTATAAACTGTAAAATTAACTTACTGTCATTTCTCCCATCTGCTATGATGAAGTGTCACTTCCAAACAGTTTAGCTCTCCAAATTGTTCTTTACACACACCTATCTATAAAAATATTGTTTCATATTATAATATGTGAAAAATAACAGTATAATTATGAAAAAGACTCTCTATCCATCTTCATTCAAGCACACACACAGACAATACCATTAGAAAGGCTCCCAGATCAAACAACCCCACTGCCTCTATATCAAATCCTTCTGCTTTATTACCCACACCTTCACAAAGGCATATATTGAATGTTTGTATGCACAATCTCTGCCATTTACCCGGTAAAAAAAGCACAACATGCTCTATACGGTTACTATTATACTCATTCGAAAAACACATTCAACTAACAGATTCTAAATAAAATATACATGGTGCACATAGGCAAAGAACAGTGCAAAACAATGTATATATTTATAAAAGTGCAATATACACACATATGCACTAATATCTTTCTTTTACAGTTTCGGTGAACACTAGCCTCCTGAAAAGCAGCAGCGTCTGAAGTATGAACAAGGACTTTGAAGAAACCTACTCTTTCCATACAAAATAGTAAGTACAAAACCAACATAATGTTAATGTTTACCATTAGATGTAGTATTAGTGCTTCATTTTACCAGCTACATACTTTATATTGTTATGTGAAGCCCAGTATAGTAACACACAAATACAAGAATAGCCTCCCAACTTGATGTACCTGCCCATTGCACAATCACACACCTCCACGATCATACTTACCATCAGACTCAGACACTCATGCACAAATCATGCATACACTGCACAACAGCCCAACCCACACTTTCTTTTTTTTTCTCCAACAGACCCCAAAGAATGCCTACCAAAAAGCAACTCCGTAGAAAGCAACGCAGAAGTAGAGCCAATCAAAATAAAAGTGTCCAAAATAAGCATCCATCTCTAGCAGATTTTATACAAAAAGTTCAAAGAAAACAGCTACTACAGTCATTAAGCGAAACAAAACATGCTTCCAGTACAGAAACTGTCCCTCCTCTATCAAAATGTAAAAGCAAACAGAAAGTGATTAACAAGACTTCAACTACCACTATTGCTAACACTGGACCTATAAATCTTGATTTAGTGGCAAGTAAGCATACCAAAAAAGAAATGTTTTACAAAAGATGTTCTGCCACAGAGTCCTTTAGAACATTTTAAAAACAGGAAAGAAATCATGGACAACCCTTAAAACCTACCGTAGAAAATGTATCGTAGAAACGCTCGTAGACAGTGCAATCCTTCTCAAAAGGAAGTTATTTATTTTAGTTTTAAACAGGTTGAAATCACTAACAAAACTAACTACTAAACTACAAAAAAGACTTCTCAATAAACAGATTGTCACCAAAAATACCTTCTTAAACATCTGTGGAGGTGAATGGAGTAACACCATGAGCACAGTACCATATTTTAATGAAGAAGCATATAAACAAAAGCAAACAAACCCAATTGCCATACATAGCAGTGGACGAGTGTATGAAAAACTTAATAACACCATTCTGGAACAAGAAACTCTGCTCACAAAAATATCCCCAGAAAACTCAGGATCACCTCCCCAATCTACTGAACAAAAATGTCCAGTCTACAAATGGCTGGGCACATCAATGTGTAACATTGCCAAAAAATCTTTCAAATCTTTATGCCAGTTCCTCAATCAGTATGTAAAGAGCAAAGACAAATTCAAAATGAAAATATTACAAAATATGCCTGTCCAGTGCGCAAATACACAGGACTACAGGACATTCATGCCTGCATTTCAGGACCTATTTGCAAAAGCACCTTCCATAATATCAAAATGATATCAACGCATCATTCAACTATAAGAAATCTAGTCCAAAAAGTATACTATGCTAAAAGTCCAGCTTTAGCACTAGCCAACTTAAATAACAATCTTCTACATGGTACAGCCAAACAACTACTCGAAGAAATAGACCATATCCAGAGAAAATATTTTGGAATTGAAAGCTACTTACAAAATGAAATAGATGTACAACCAACGAGCAACTACTGTGCAACTAGCAACCTTCTATTAAACACACACAAAAAAGAAATACTAAAGTTTAAAAGTACCTCTGCTGAAGTACCAAACCATGTCTGCGTGTGTTTCCACAGGACTTCTTATAAAAGTACCACAAAAACTATAGACATATCGTACAAGATAGAAGACAATGAAGATTCAAAATGGTTCCAATTAGCTCTCTACTTTATAGCAGAAAACAAATATGACATTACTGACCCCTTAATACTTTGCAATTACTGCATGCAAAATTTGACAACAACCAAACGCCTTCACATGCTATTACAAATAACTTGGAATTATTCCCACTACCAAAACCCCTGCAACAACTAAATGTATATGAGAGCATCACAATTCAAACAGTGCACCCATTTCAAGCAATAATACGCCTCCAACAAAAAACAGCAAAATTACCTCTTTCTGAATTAGTCAAAGGCATTCGTGGCAAAGTAGTTTATTTACCATTAGATCTCACAGAAAATGTACACACTCTAGGAGTGCAACGGCCAATAGATCAATCTTTAATTGTCTTAATAAATGGCATACCTACAAAAGACAAAAATATTTGGCAACAACTCGTGGACTTACATAAAGTTAGACAGGCCCTGCAATATCTAAAAAACAACAATGAATACTACAAAGAAATTAATATTGAAGAAATTCTGAGAGAAACCATTGAAAGAATTCAAGATCCACCATAAACCGGTCAATTAGAACTTCTAAATCCTACTACTGAATCCAATGTTTTAGACCATTATACAATTCATCCATTACACGCTAAAGACGCCATAGATGATGCACTTGAAACGTACCAAATGCGACAAGCCAAAGGATCTCCAATCAGCATTTGGGAAAAAAGTATAGAAGCATGGGTCTTTCCGCTACTCTTTCCTACTGGAAAACGAGGAAGGTACGATGATAGACCTGCACAGATAACAGCATCAGAATATCGCTCTCTACGAATGTATTCTGACAACCCCAGATTCAGACAAAAAAGTGGAATACATATTCCACCTTCTCTTTGAAAGTGAACTAGCAACTCTATGCTACAGAGCTACTCACACATTAAAATCAGGTACCCATTTTCAAAATATGTCAGCTACACAATTATTACAGAAAGTGCAAGAAAAATATGAGCTTTACAGTCAAGTATTAAAAATCTTTTAGCAAACATTCGTGGTTCAAAAGAATACTGGTTCCGACGTCACAGAGATATACGCTGTATGATAAGAAACCTTGGCCACCCACTTGGTTTGTAACATTAAGTTATACAGAATATGCATGGGAAGATTTACACGATTTCCTATGCATAGCAAACAAAAATAAAACAAACATAGATATAAAAACACCAGGAGAACTCTGCTCTCTAGATCCTTTAAATGTATCAAGATATTTCCATCATTACTTCATTGCTATGCTACACTTTATTTGTAATAAGACTTTCCTTCCCTTGGAGAAGTTCAGCACTTCTTTTGGAGAAAAGAATACCAAGCCAGATGAGCACCCGATATCCACATGCTATTATGGATTAAAGATGCTCCTAAATTTGGTCAGGACAGTGATGCGACTTTTTTGCGGTTCATCCAAAAATATGTCACTTGTGAAATCCCTTCACAAACAACACATAGTGACCTTCATGCACACATTTTACAATTTCAAATACACAAATGTGGCAAATATTGTCATCACAAATATAAAAAAAGGAAAAATACTACTCAAATGCCGCTTTGGTTTCCCTAGACCTGTTTCAGCAACAGGTCAATTAAATAACTTCATGTCTTCAGTCAGACATAGTGTCAAAGGTAAATGACCTAAGAACACATATTTCATAAAAAGTACAGAAGAATCAAAGTACATTAATGATTACAATGCAATCATTGCCCTCCTATGTAATGCAAAAATAGATGTGCAGTACATTGCAGCCAATTCCACTCCAGTTGCACGATATGTCACAGCCTACTTAACCAAAGCAGAGAAAACAGAGCTTCAGGACTCTTTGGGATGACATATCATCTGACAAAACACCATCACAAAAATTGTACAGATTAGGCATAAAAATGCTCTCTCATAGAGAATGTGGCTGCTATGAAGCTGCAGACCATTTAACGGGTACAGCCTTGTATGGAAAATCTGACAATATAGTATGGCTAAGTCTTGGTCCTGCTAAATCTAGAAAAAGAGTTCTCAAATCATATGATGACATAGAAACAAAAGCCAAAAATGATCCCAACAGCCAAGACATTTTGAAAAACAATTTACTAGACACATACTACCCAAACAAGAGTACCACTTTGGAAACCATGTGTCTCTACCACATAGCCCAAATCTTCACATACAAAAATAATGTTAAACCAGAGGAAAATAAAGGTAGATACAGAGTGGTAAATTGGAAAGGCAGCTTAGTGAAACTTACCAAATGCAGCTTAATTAATCATATCAAATTGTCATTAAAAACTCCTCAACATAAAGTATTAAATGTCCCTGCTACAACTTTTCAAACCATGGAGAAAAGAAAAAGAGTTACTGGATACATATGACTCCTATGAAGACGCTTTCAAAGCAAATGATAGCACTATAACAGACGTAAACTTTACACAGTACAAACAATGTTGCACAATGAACAGCAACACGAAGAAGAACTCCAAGCCCAACTACAAGTGGACACTCCCAACAGTAGTCAAACTTCTGTAACAGGAAGCCAAGGACCACTTGGACAGCCACTAATAGCAAATGAGGTAGAATTAGCCATGACAGAAGTAGACAACACCATGTGTCAGTATGAACAAGCTACAGAAGACTTTGCTGTACTGCAATCACAACTGATCAAGGAGCAGCGTAGCATTTTCCTAGAAATAACAAAACAAATGTAACATGGTTAGGAACATGAAAATAACAACTGTACCTGCCATGACTACGCACCTATACTTCTATACGTGAGTGGTGAAGCTGGTTCAGGCAAAACACCCTTAATCAAAATCATCAGCAAGTTCCTTCAACAATTGACAAACAACAAACTGTCAGCTGTTGTAACTGTCTCCACAGGTTTAGCTGCCTAAAACATAGGCGGTGTCACTTTACACTAATTACTACTCCTTCCAGGAGAACACCAAAACATATTAGACTATTACAAACTTTCCACAGAAGTTGCAATGGAACTACACAGAGTTTTAAAACAAATGAAAATGCTGCTAATAGATAAGGTGAGCATGGTCTCCAACCTAATGTTGGCTTTGATTCACCTCAGATTACAAGAGGTCCTCAAAACAGACTACAACCAGCTCTTTGGAGGAAAACACATTATTGTTTTCAGAGATCTTCTTCAATTTACACCAGTGAAAGCTGAACCTATTTTTAAAATGTTAGGGCACAAACTGTGCCATAAAACTCTTGGCAGCATAGGAAATGTTAACCTTCTCTTTATTTTTAATAAAGAGAATTAACTGAAAACATGTGCCAGTCTGCAGACCTCACATATGCCAACATTTTAAAAAGTATTAGAGTTGGTGTACTATCTCGAGAAGCACAATCAATATTAAAACAGGCACATCCATACACTGGCCATAGCTCATGTGCTACTGATGTCATGCAACAATTACCACACAAAAATGGCAATTGTATGTCCTTGATGCCAACTCTTGCAAGCTGTTCCAAATTTAATGAAACAATGTTGAAAAAAGAAATGCAACCAATAATTGAAATTTTCTCCACAGATAAACTGGACGTACATGGTGTGGAACTACCCATTTGTCAACAAGCCACAACAAGACTAAATACCCTAGAAAACTGGGTTTGAAGAAAATATTAAAATTATCTTTCAACTGTAGAGTAATGCCTAAACGTAACATTGACATGGAGCAAGGACTAGCTAATGGAGCACTTGGTATAGTAGTTGGCTTTCAAACATACCCACATGACAACAACATTCAATTTGTCAATATTCTCTTTGACAAACTATCAGAAGTTAAAAGGATAGGACGTTCAACAGCTTATTTCCTTCTTTTCAAAGACATGTATGCACACAGAGAACAATTTTCACTAACTCTAGCATACGCAGTGACCATTCACAGATCACAAGGTTTTACCCTAGATAAAACATTAATAGATATTGGTAGCACAGTCTTTAAAGAAGGCATGAGCTATGTACCCCTATCACGCTTACGTAAACTTGACAGGCTATTCCTAATCAACTTTGATGCAAGTAAAGTAAATGCTGATATTCCTTGCATTCTAGAATACAACAGGCTGAGTTCACTCCACACCCCCATCTGAAAACCTATCCTGTTCCACAACAAGCAAAACGTTGTAAAAGAAAACTACTTCAAACTGAAACGATACAGGATATCACTACAATTCCTCCAAAGGAAAAACACGAAACTAATACTTCTTCAAGTACCACAATCAAACAAGAATCTAGTGGTCAAAGTAACTCAACTACTTCTTCAAAGATGCAACACACACTCCAAACAAATGACTTCCACACAGAACTATTAGGTCCATTCAATTTTTTAAATGTAACTGCTGTAAATTGCTACGCAAATGTAGCAATAAATATTCTATTCCAATTGCCACCAATTATTAAGACCATTTACTTACACAGTACAGACCAATTGTGTTTGCAAATGTTATTCATTCATAGAAATGCAACCAACAATCCTGACAACACTTACAGTGTTTATAGAATAAAACAAGAATTGGACTACTGTGCTGGAATAGTCAAATTCATTATACACTCACAAGAAGATCCACAAGAATGTCTAATGTAATTACTAGTACTGGAAAACAAAAACATACCTATAAATGAAATCTTTTAGATTTCATACATGTGGAAACATAAATGCACTCTCTGCAATCATGTGGCACAGGAAGACGTCCCTAATGTAGCTTTGTGTATGTAGCTATACCTAACTGTGAATCCATTCCATTTCAGCAACTTGTACAAAATGCAAACGATGGCAGATTATGTACTACCGCCAATTCAGATAATTGCCCCACCTTACAAATACAGACACATAGTAAATACGTAATAGTAATGTTTTTACGTTACAATGCAGATGGTACCAAAAACCACTGTAAACTGACTGGATTCACACATGGTCAAGTATCACTTGGTAAGGAAACCTTCACAACAATAGGTATACTCTACCACACAGGAGCCACAACAATGCAGGTCACTGCACTGCATATATAAAAAAGAACTGTGGATGGTTCGAATCTAATGATAGTACCATTATTCTAAAGGAGAGATTGCCAGCAAATCTTGTAAACGCTTACTTAATATTCTTAAAACCAAAATTTAATACGTAATCTGTGTATGAACATAAGCAAAATTTCAACTTCAAATCTGTGCACAGTTAGAGTACACCAACATGTATCTAACTGCCCCAAGATTCTGCAACAAACAAACACATAAATAAATACCACTAAAATCAATCAAGGAATATACAGTTAGAATACGCCAACAGGTATCTAACTGCCCCAAAAATCTGCAACAAGCAAACAGATAAACAAATACTACTAAAATCAAACAAGAAATATACAGTTAGAATACGCCAACAGGTACCTAACTGGCCCAAAAAATCTGCAACAAGCCAACAGATAGAAGATTAGCAAGAAACACGAAATAAACAGTAAAGCAATGAAAGAAATATATTGTACCACAACATAGAAGTTTTTTTTTAATCCAGCATAGATTTGTTTTTCCCACATACCCAAAGATTTACAAAAAAAAATAGAAATGTCTATTATGCAATGCAATATCTCATTATGATCAAAAAAGTATGTCTGGTCCAGTTACCCATGTCATGGAAAAACTGCATACAACCACAAAAAACTCAACCAGTAAGTATCCAATAAATAAACTCAGAAACACTGCACTCCTTGTTGCAAACTCTACAATCTTAACTGCATAACCTAGCCAAAACTTCACATACAAACTCTTCAAATGAAAAAGTACACAAACTTTTGGGTTGTGAATATTTAATGGGTGTTTGATTCTATGGGTGTGTTATGCTGCGGTTTGGTACTCTGTGGGAATATTTTTAACCCACTTTAGAGCTGGCTTCTTTAACTAACCCCAGCTCTATAGCTAGCCAGGAACTATTAGGCTAGCTTGTATTTTTTACTTATTAGTTTTTCTCTTTCGCTTCCTGAAGACAAAGCGCATGAGCACATCCCCACTTTGGATTAATACAAGGGAACATGTATATCGAAATACTGTAGAAGTTGTGGAGAATACTGCCTTTACATGTGTAACCACTGTTATTTTGTCTTTCGGTTGTTTTTCTACAAAAATGTAAATATGATGTAATATTTACCTCACGAACAGTACTAACACACCCTTAATTTATACGCTGTGATGTGGTCTAGTACTGTTTAAAACACTACAATATCTATACTCTGTTCATTTGTTGAAATATGAATATGATAGATGTAAATCCAGCCAGAGGACTGGATCTGCTAAATAAAGCAGCTTTTTCTGAGCACGAAAGTAATGTCTCAAGATATGTGTATGAAATCTATATCCAGTGTAAAATAACCCTACTATTTGGATACTCAGCTTACTCTTGACGCACCAATTGACAATGATAAACTGATAAAGCACAGTAAACACTCCAATTAAGGTTAGTGTGTAAAACACTTGACATGTGGTTGGAGCCCCCCTTTCTTGTTCTCTACAGTGGTTGTGACCAGGTCCTAGAGTCTTGGGTGCATGGCCGAAGGCCTACCTTCGGCCATGCACCCAAGACTCTAGGCCCTGGCCACAACCACCGCAGCATAACACACCTATACTACCAAACATTTTGACTGTGGTATGTGGGCTCCTTCTAGATCATATTAATAATAATCAATGCTGTACTAACAACTCAAAACCAACTTCATACTAAAGTAAATAAGCTAGTAGTGCATTCATTATGTCAGTGGACAGCTGCTACAACCGCGGGCATGGTGAACACATCAAGGGCCCCTGCCACCTAAACAAATACAGTATCTGACGCATCTCTTACTCCTCAACCCTCCCCAATCACTCCTGCACACCAACACACTCCCCAAAATTGCATTTTTCCTCTGTTTGCCGCTGCACTGTCGGCAGATCCAAGATGGCGGGTGCATTGAAACAATGCAACGCACCTCACGACTCACCCCAGCCAATCGGTGAACACGTTGCATGTCCGCGGGCATGACGTAAGCGAATTATCCAATCGGTGTCCTGTCCGTGGAGTGAACAGGGAAGTGTGTCCGCAGAGCGGACATAGATATCACTAATTGTTTTCCCTTATGTTTCAGCCATTTAAAAATAATAACTACTGGATTGATTTATACCAAATTAACAAAAGCACTCTTTCCGGACTAAGCCGCCGCTCCTGCTACTAATTTGGTGGAAATCCGTCCAGCGGTTTGAGCTGTAGGCGTGCGCAAAGTTTTTTCCCATTATGTCTATGGAAAAAAAATATTTTTGGGACCCCCCCTAAAACTTTGCCCCCCCTGAACCAAACCTCACTAAAATTTGCAAACAAATTCAGAGTAGGCCATATACTTTTATTTGCAAAGTTTGGTGAGGATTCGTCCAGGGGAGCGAAGTTATAAGCTGCCCAAAAACTGCCCTTCCTATGGGATTAGCAACTTAACCATAACTTCACAGCCACTAATGTGGCTGTGTAATTCACTGAAAAAAACATTGTTACAGGGACGTTAATGTTGTTACACTAATAAAAACCTATGAAATCCAATGAAAATACTTTGTTAAAGTTACATTATGGTTCGAAGTAAAACCAAAAAAACATAGAAATTCACCAGTTATGGCAAGCTAAGCTAAGCAAACATAACTCATGCACTGCTCAGATTAACACCCAGGCCATGCAAGATGACATCACAAATCACAACTTAACCATACTGTCACTTTAACAAAGTTATTTTAGTGAATTTCATAGGTTTTTATTAGTGCAACTTAATCATAACGTACCGTTAACAACGTTTTTTCAGTGAATAAATGTCTATATATTATTACATTCTAAAGAGAATTAAGCAGTTGTATCTTCCTGAAATGTTTTCTGATGTCCTCCTTATTTAACCATTATAATCTAAATGTAGTGTCTGGTAAATGTGTCTTCTTTTGCAAGGCCATCATATTCACAGCTAAACGGACAACCTTTGCATTTAATTTTCTATGGTGTAACATTGTCTTGACTAACGCTTGCTGTCCTCATCAGTATTTGAATTGCCATTATGTATCATTTTTTTACCATCTCACTAAGGTGGCACAGCTGGAAAATATACACACAATCTGATTTCTGTTCCATTGGCATGCGACTGCTAGAGGAAGCTCACATTATTAGGGCCCAAGCACACTAACGGTGCTCCAATGGTGGAAGCTCACTCAAAATACTGGCGATAGCACATGGTGAGTGAGAGGAGATCAAGATACACATATTGAAGGCACGCCCGTAAATGCTCACACCAGAAAATATTAACCCACTATGGAAAAAAGGCCAAGAGATTCTTGTAAGGATAAAATGTATTTATCACAAAAAAAGTAGGTGTGCCAGCAACAGGCTCTTCTGCCCAGGAATGGTCTGGTCAAAAATGGTGCAAGCAAGAGCTTTATAGAGGACAAAGCATCATTTATATAAAGTAATTATATAAAGTAAAAACCTGTGAGGCTGGTTGGTGTGACCCTATGCATTGTCGGCCTACTTTATATGGGATGCCAGTCCATTAGTACACCCCCCTCCACCTGACATGTCACAGGCCTCCTGATGGGATTTGCCAGACCCTAAAGCGCCTAGGGGGGCAGAATAGGTTAATTTCCTTCCCAACAATATCCTCACACCATTCACATGCATACATTATTGACACTGTCACACAACATTCACAGGTAGAATTAAGAGTGTGGTTTGGCCTGATTGAGTTATTGATAAAGCAACTCACCTATCCACAAACAATAAACTAATGTATATTTTTCACAACATGTATTCTGTTTTCATACCCACATACTACATAACATACACTGGATTATTTACAAAGGTATACAGAAACATAAATCCGAAATCCAACTATATTAAACACATAGAACATGACAAATAGGATTAACATGAAATTCCTTCTAGACTGATCAGCCCCAACACTGTTCCCCGACTGCACTATTGTTTTCCACTCCATCCTAGGATGTATAACTACTGTTGGAGAATTTCAGGTAAAATATAGATTCTACGCTGCAAGTGTGTTAGCATTAGCATAGCATTCGAATTAGATGGAGAGTATAATAGAGTTAGGTTTACTGTAGGTGTAAATGGCACAGGGAGTGTGGAAATTCAATTGCCAATTTAACGTGTGTATAGAAATTATAGGAAGGAAAAAATATATGACTCTGTGAAAGAAGATGAGATGGCTTGTTGGGGGATGAATACGAAATGTTCTGCGGGAAGAAAACCTTGAAAAGAGAAAGATGCTTCTGAACAAAGAGAGAGCTCAACTGGTCATACGAATAGACAGTACAAGGGAAAAAGTTAATTGTATCTAAGATTTCCACAAGCAGACCTAGAAAGATTGTTTTTGGTACTGAACATTTGATTCGAAAGTCAGATGTTATGGGGAGCGATGGCAAGTAACCGAAACAAAAACATGATATGGGAAGAGATGATGCAGAGCTGAAGGGGTTGGATTAAGGTAATACATAATGAGCATGTCTACTTAAATTGGGAAAGGGGCTAAAATGCTGGGGTCGGGGGGGGGGGGGGGCAGGAGAAAAGGACTAAAAGAGGATGAGAATTTGGAGTTTGGACTTTCGGGAAGCTGAGTTTTGGCATATCTGATGGCCAATGCTGGGATTTTAGAGGCTGTTTTTGGTTTTTGATTAGATATTTTGTGGACCATCTGGGAGCAAATATTAAAAGGGCGGTCTGAGTCACATCCTGGAGGAAGATGGTCTGCCAAGTCCTGGAATGTCAGCAAGAGCATTGGAGACATACAACTAGTATTGGGGATGTGTTTGTTCTCACTTGGTGACTAACTTTGCATATTACCTCCTGAGAGAAATAGCATTGCCATTTTGTTGATGTTGGGATTACAAAACTGGATGAAATGATGGTCACATTATTGTGTGATACACATAGTATGTTTAAAGATTTTAATCTGTCATGTTAGTGAAATAATCATGTCCTCACTGCATTCTTTATTGTGAGTGATATACTGGATGACAGCGGTATTACCATATAATAGATTTATATTAATGAGCATGTTAACAATAATTCCATAACAGTCTTTTAATAGAAATTGGACTGCATGCGAGTTGTATTGTGTCATGCAGTGTTTACCTAAGGCATGGTCGATAACTCTGAATGACAGTACCAAGTCTGGCAGTGTATTAGCTGAGAACCAAGAAAAGAAAATTGGCAACATAGTACTCCTACACCACAAAAGTACAATTATTGAATAGGCAGTGATGAGCATGCAAGTTTGTCACAATACACTTTTTGTTTGCATTGTTTAGTGCTTTTGCTTTTTGTAAATTGACAAGATCTACAAAACATTTATTTATGTATATGACACATGGAAACATTATTCAGTATTTTATGAGACATAGTTGCCCATTGCCAGGTTTGCTGTCATTGTGAAGCACTTAAACTTCTGTCAGTCTTGCAGGAAGAAGCTAAAGCAGTTAAGAGTATTCATAGTAACTTCTCCACCTGTACAGAGAAAGCTCTTTCTGTGGGAAGCATGCTTTGAAAAATGTCTTCCACTTTTGAGACTTAAGTAAACTTGTCTATGCTTCATAAGGTTAATTGGCAAGAGAGGAGATATTAAATGTATGTGTATTTAACAATCTCTGTGAAACGTCTACTTAGTTGGTGGAAGAGTGGAATGGAAGAGATTGAAAGGTCAGAATGGGGTTGAGTGAAGGACAGCGCTCCAAAGCGCTTTAGTACCTACCACACTTTAAACAATACAATTAAAACATTTGTACAAATAAGGGAGGGGGTGCACAGAAGTAGAGGTAACCGATTTGAGTGAGATTGCTGGTAAAAGATTATCAGGATGGAAGAGCATTTGACATCAAAATCCAATTACTCATTTGTCTATTACCATTCGTGCTGTAACACTTTAGAGTTCATTTAGAACGAGGCACTGATTAAGCCAATAGTGCTGGCTGATGTATAAAAATTTTATAACCATTGGCATCATGATTTTAGGTGCTCATGCTAATTCCATTATACGCCCAGAAATGGCCACAATGTGTCAGGTATGGGCATTATGTGCTTAGGTACTCACACCATGTACCATGTTTTCAAACAATATACCAGTTAATGTTTCAAACAGCAGGTACTCACCACTCAAGTTTCCACGGTACTCTTACCATTACCAGGTATTGTCATCAATATAATGAATACACCAGGTTCTTGCACTATTACCATCCAAAGCCCAGGTACTCACTCTGAATTTTGAGGCTATGCACAAATATCATAGCAATGGGAATGTCCATGATGTCCAATTATGTCGAGTTAATATAGCAGAGCAAGATTTCATTGCATGCAATTAGGACATTGATGGCAAGTTCCATTATGCCCACGTAGGGCAGAATAACTAAATGCCAGCATGGCAAGTTATTATTAGCAATGGCAGATTCAAAAATGCCTAGCTAGCACATTTAAGACATATTCCATTATTTGTAGTTATCACAGTAAAGCAAGATAGCAGTATAACCACCAGAATTGTAATCCCCAAACTCCAGTATGCACAGTTAATACTGGACATACATAATATGTATTTGGCATTATGTTTGTGGTGCGGTGGGATGTATACATATGCGTCTAGGGGCAGTCTGAATGTGCAGTGCTGGGTCACCATGCACACACTGGTGT
The DNA here is from genome assembly GCF_040938575.1 of Ambystoma mexicanum. NCBI lineage: Eukaryota > Metazoa > Chordata > Amphibia > Caudata > Ambystomatidae > Ambystoma > Ambystoma mexicanum. The sequence continues at coordinate 1,520,787,368 of NC_090937.1, read as the reverse complement.
GGTGTGTGTGCAGTGTAGTGCTTGAGGCTATATGAAGTGGAGTGCTATGTAAAGACTGGAGGGGGGGTTTCTGTACTCCTGCCCTCTATATGGCAGAGTAGAAGCACAGAGCCTGCCAGCCAAGATTCTCTATTCGGTAGCTATGGACAAGCAATCAAGATATAAGCTCTCGGGAGGTGATGCGGGCTGGTTCTTAAGTACAGTGTAGTCCCCAAGCACCCACAAAGGAATGTCCACACACTATGTTAGTGATAACACAGTTCTTTATATAAAAAGGTTCAAGTTATATACACACAATAACAAACTTTGTGCTCAGGCAATACTATAATGATAAATGTACACAGTCTCTATGTGGTACCACAATGACTCTTGATTTCATTCAAATGCACCATCTGCTGACAGTTTCAAATGGCCTACAAATCAGTAGCAAAAGGTATCAACTATAGACTTGGGAGGAAAACAAGTTGGTTAAACAATTGGCAGAATACATTTCCTGTTACACAGTTCTGTGTGAGGATCCCCTCACCTGGGCAAACTGTAAATAGAGTACTGACAAGCCCAGTCCATATATTGTTTAGCAGAGTCTTTTTTCCTTCTACAATTGTTCTACCACCCCAACGTACCCGGTATAGCAGATTTCTTCGATGGATCATCGACAGATCCTTCTTGAAGGACCCCCTTTAAGGCGGAGCCATGGATCATCTATAGTCCTCGAAGAAGGTGAACCTTGGGGTCGAGAAACCTTGATGAAAAGGTTTGATGGCGTTGAGGCAGCAGCTTCGGTCCTGGCGGTGCTCGTCGACGTTCGGTCATGGACGTCCTGCGAAGACGAGCCATGTGGTGCACCTCAACAACAATAGTTTGTTGCCGCAAAGAGTCAATGATATGATATGATATGATATGGCATTTATAACCCACCTATACACACAAGTGTTTCAAGGCACGATGAGGCAAGGGACGGGGACCAAAGGGAGGACAGACACCGACCCTACTACGCCAGGTGTCATTCAGATTGCGCATTGCATGGGATGGGGGAAGTGGGAAAGTGCAGGGGGAGTGGGGAGGTGATAGTGCAGTACCTGGCATAGAATAATAACAATAGGTAAGGTAACAGCCAGCAGGTGGCAAGTCCAAAATAAGTGCAGACATCAGATACCAAGTGTTGGTAGTGGGATTGTAGGGATACAGAAACAGTACCCAAGTGCGGGGGTTGCCAGGCAGGCAATGCAGGTGTGTGTGACTGCTGGCGGAGGGAACTGGGCCCGAGAACAGAGGGTGGCCAGGTAACCAGTGCAGATTCAGTTTCAGCCAGGAGGTCAGCAGAGGAGAGGAGGACAAAAGGCAGAAGCAAAGAGAAAGGTCTTTAGGTGCTTCCGGAACCGGAGATGGTTCTCCTCGAGTTTCAGGGAGTCAGGGAGGCTGTTCCAGAGGGAGGATCCAGCCAAAGAAAGAGATCTACCACCAACTTGTTGCTTGGAGAAGCGACCAACCCTAAGGGAGTTGGAGGCAGAAGAGTAAAGAGCTTGAGAGGGAAGATATTTAGGATGAGAGAGCTGAAGGTATTGAAGCCCCAGAAGGCCTTGTGGACAATGCAGCCGGTTTTGAACTTGATCCTCGCAGCCACTAGGAGCCAGTGCAGAGATTTCAGTCCTGGGGAGATACGATCCCTGGGCTTGAGTCCAAGGACAAGTCTTACAGTCCTGTTCTGGATGAATTACAGAAGGCGGAGAGTAGAGGTAGGCAGATTTAAAAAGATACTGTTGCAGTAGCCCAGCCTAGATATCTCTGGAGACAGTGAGCTTCTGGGGAAGGAGAAGAAAGGTAGAATACCTATGAAATACCTATGAGGAGGTGCAGCTGGTATTGTGACTTCTTAGAGACATTGCAGATCTGAGGAGAGAAGGAGAGTGTGGAGTCGAAGATGATCCCGAGGTTTTTAGCTTCATAGGTATGAGCAGGATGAGGGTCAAGAGAGGCTGGCCAGAGAGTGATAGGAAAGGAGGGAGTGGGTGTGCTGATGAGGAGAATCTCAGTCTTAGATGAGAGACAGAGAAGAGGTGGCCGAAGGTAGCCTGAAAATGAGCTGAATGTCATCCACATAGCACTGACAGTTGGGTCAGAGAGCTGCAATGCAGTGGACAAGAAGTGCCATGTATAGGCTGAACAGCCAGGGAGAGAGGTTTGACCTCTGGGGTACACCACAAGTAGAAAAAAGATAGCAGAGAGGAAGGACCTAAGTTGGACCTGGAAGGGACGGTCAGAGAGGAAAGAAGTCAGCCACGCCAGGGCCTGGCCAGTAATACCCAGGTTATCACGGAGACATTTGAGCATGATGGCATGGTTGCCATTTCAAAGGCAGAAGAGAGATCAATCAAAATGCGGACACAGGGGGTGTTAGAATCAAGGTTGGAGAGCAGGTCTTCACGGACGTTCAGGAGAGTAGTTTCCATTCTTCTGGCAGCTCTGAAGCCAGACTGATGGTCATGAAGACAACCAAAAGATTCAGTGTGGAGATTAAGCTGGAAGATGGCCAGTTTTTGTAGAAGTTTGCCCAGGAACGGAGTGATGGAGATTGGGCGATAGTTAGCTGGGCAGGAAGGGTCGGCAGAGGGTTTCTTAAGAAGAGGGTGCACAAGGGAGTGCTTCAGGGGGGATGGGAAGACTTTAGTGGCAAAAGAGCAGTTGTTGGATGCCGCAGAGATGCGGGCTTGGTTAAGACCTCTCTTCTTGGTGAGGACAGAGAGGCAGTATTGCCTTTGGAACAGGCGGCAGGCCAGTGAAGAACTTTGGCCCAGCAAGGGTGTCGGAATGTCCGTGTCTTTGCGGTCTACGGATGGCAGGAAACCCACCAGCAGATTCTCCTCAGTTCATCAGCAACCTTGACTTTCTCAGGTGGGACAAAGCAGTCGACGGTGCTGAGCAAGTGAGTCCTTGATTCAAAGTGTTCTTAGGCAATGGAGCATTGCAGCTCTGGTCGGCGCATGCACAGTGTCAAGCTGTCCCCGCTTTTGGGAAACTTGGCTTAGATGGGCTTCCAGCTGTTACGGCAATCCTCTGAATCCTGGTTGATGGCAATGGACTTCGATGGCCTGCATGTCCGGGTGCTTTGCTTCGAAATTCCTCGGTGGTCCCCATCTCCGGTTGACAATCTTTCAATGGGTGACTTCCAGGGCAGTTCGGTGAAGGTTAGCTGTCTTCACAATGTTCCCTCGTAGCTCAAGAAGAGTTATCCTAGCCAGGTCCTCTCTCGGATAAGTCCTCGACAAACTTGACAGCTTTCGGATCAGGTCAAAGCAAATGCAGCAGCAAGTCTTCTTCTTCCAGCTGGGCTTCAAGGATAAGCAGCAAGTTTCACCTTCAGCTTCGGAACAGTTTTCATCAGTGAGAGGACCCCAGATATACTGTTTGGTCTCTCATTCACTCTGCTGGTTCACACTCATGCAACCAATCATTCAGAAGAGCATTCAGGCAGGCAGGCAGCCAATCAGGCTCACAGTGTATTCAGGCCATTCTTCTCCAACCAGACACTCACAACAAGGAATGTGGATTGGGAAAAGTACCCAGCCATAAATGCACTCCGAACTCCATTCATACCAGTTTCGGGCATGGATGTTTCAGTGATTGTGTCACACACCAGAAAGTAGACACCCATAACATGAAGTGCATATTGGTCACGCACTCCGTTCACCCAGTTCCCATCCCAGGGGATGGGAACCCACAACATACAGTCATTGGGAAAGCTCCAGCCAGTCTGGTCTGCACTTCCCCACAACACAATATATGGAACTTCCACCCAACAACCAGTCAGGGGAAGGGACATAGTCAGGCCTTCCCAGGACTTTGGGAAAACAAGGTAACAGGCAATAGAAAGCAGGAGGCCACTGGGCCTTCTTGTCTCCTATCAGGAACCAATTGATTCCAATGGCAGGGTCTGGCTATCCCAACATGGAGGATACTCAGACCAAATGTCAAATTCAGCATGGAGCTGCCACCAGCCCAAACCCTGCTCTATGGGTCATACATAGGGGCCCAAAAACATACACTAGGCGTACAGGGTTTTACCCCCCACCCATGGGTGCCATAAGTATACACCAATGGTCTGTTCACCAAACCAAAAAGAGGAAGAGCTGCACTGCCAGGAATACCACCTGTGCAGAAAATAACACATAAAACATGTGATAAAAGGGCTACAGGACAAGGACATGGAGGTCCTGTCCCTCCAATGCATTTCTAGCATCACAGTATAGAATTGTGCTTGTGTGCATTTCAGCTCTTAGGGTGAATGTGCAATTTCTGGGGTGATGAGTCTGCTGTGCAGTGATGGGGCAGTGGGCGTGCAGTGCTGGGTCAGTGTGTGCATGGTGCAGTGTTATTGTGTGTGTCTAAGCAGTACAATGCAGTGCTGGGAAAAATGTGTGTGGTGCTGAGTGTGATTTGTGTGAGCTGTACAGTATTGGAAAAGTGAGAGTGCATTTGTGCATGTAAGTGGGTGTGTATGTCTGTGTTTACAGTATAGTGCACTGCTGAGTGATGTTTGTGTATGCGGGTGTGCAGTGGTGGGTATGTGTGCCTCGATGTAGTGATTGGATAGTGTGAGTACACTGCTGGAAGCAGTGTGTGCAGAATGGAGTGGGAGAAGTGTGCATGTAAGCATTGCAGGGATGTTGCGACTTCGGGGCTGGAGGCAGTTTTTACAGTACAGTGTTGAGGCTGTAATCTTTCATGCAGTGTGAAGATGGTGTGAGGGCAGAGCAGTGCTGGGGCTGTGCTTATCCATGCAGTTTGGGGATGGTGTGAATGCAGAGCATGTCTGCACTGTAGTGGTATGGTGTAAGTGCAGAGCAGAGGAGTGTGCGTGTGCAGTGCAGTGGGCAGTCTGTATGCACAATACTGTTTGATATAGTTATGCAGTGGAGTGGGCTGTACAGGCATTGCTGGGCAGTGTGGGTGTGCAGTGCAGAGGGGCAATGTCTGTGAACTTCTGTGGTGGCTGGTGGCTGGGTGTGTGTGTGTTTGAGTCTAAGGGCTTGGACTAGCTGGTGTATATGTTTCTGCATACCCTAGTTTTGCATGTGTATTACCAAATCATACTTGGGCATATGTTGGGCCTGCCAATATTTAAAGGAGGCACTTAATGTTGAACACATCTCAGTACCCATTTCCATTTAATGTACCTGATAAATGAAAAAGAAAGTGAAATGGTGATAAGTGGCATTTGGCAGTATTCCACTCTGCTCTACCTTGTTGTTCGTTTCATTTTCTGTTTGTGCTTGAATAACATTGGATTTCATTGGAATACGGCTTGTGGAAGTGTAAAAGCGATCCTTTCACTTTAATTCTGGGTAACACTGCATGGGCATCCCACAAGCGAGGCAGGCAGGGTAACTGCTGTTACCATCGGCAGCTGGGAGAGGGGCAGCCCCAACCCCCCGCGCATGCTCCTCTCCTTCCCCCCCAGCTATGGAGACATGCAGTCTCGGCAGCACAAAAGCCACGGAAGGGTAAGGTGCGAACAGTCATCGCACCCTTTCCTCCAAACAGCAAGGTGCTAAAGCGCCACAAGGAAACAACCATCAGGCAGGGCCCATGTTTAAAGATCTGCCACCAACAGGGGGTCAGACAGTCGGCTATCCGGCTGGCGGCTGCTACAACAGCGGCCCCCATCACATACACAACAAAGACCCAGGGCCTCCCTGGGTCCTATAAATGAGAGCAGCATGCTCAGAGTAAACACAATCTGTTTGTGGACCCTGAACGGGGACCCAAGCAAACAGGAGGTTCACTGTTTACTCAGTGTCTTCCAAATCTTCTTGCTTCTTTAGCAGTTCGCTGTACGTCGCAGTGTCTTTTTCCTTCCAGAACATTGTACTGTTCAAAGCATTTGCAATATAGCTTTAACGAAGGAAGAAGTGGCAACCAAACGGCCAGCGCGCACACTGTCCATTTCAACATTTTCGGCATAGAACCAAAAGCGAGTGGCGAGCGTGTCCGAAACAAAGCAAACAAAGACGCGTGCCGCTGAATCATCCCCAAAACCAGTGTGAACGAGGGAGAAGCTGCACACGAACAATCACGGTGCGGACGGCGTATGATTCAACACTTCTAAGGTGAGCCACCACGCTGGGGCTATGAGGGAGGATAAATAGACATTTATGTCCGGAAGTTTTGTTTACAGTGGACAGGAACCCTCGCGTTATAAGGCAGACGGGGCAAGATAACACAAGGCAGTTTTAAACTCGGGCAGAGTCACAAGCCAGCTTGGGACCTCGTCTTTGCTTTACAACCACACAGAGCTAACAAACACAGTTCCAAGCACGGCGGGCCCAAAGACTGCAGATTTAAAATAATTTCTGTAATATTGCAGGGCGACCTCACAGGGAAACCAATTTAAATCAAACTTGGGGGCTGCCCAATTTTCTGAACCCAGGCAAAAAGGCACCAGTCAACAGTTACCCAGCACGGGCAACAAATAGAACAGCCACAAAGAGCTCGCCGATAACAACGGTTTAACTCCTTGATAAAACCCCTTCTTTCTTTTTCCTATAGCATGCATAGAAAAACATGGGACCCAAACGGAAAACACGGGCACCCCCAACACCGGCGCAGAAGCCCAAATCTCCACAACTGCTAGCAGCCATTAAAGCGGCAGAGCACTACGGATGGGCATGGGTTAGAGAAAACATGTACGGCCTACCCAGGGAAGGAATTACCAGCCCACCAAGCCAGGAGGAGGTTTCTGCACCATTACAAAGGAGAAAATATCCGAAGAAGCCAGAAAAGGTACAAAAAATTGCCAGAACTATGCGAGAATGTAGCAGAATTACAGGATCTAATGGTAGAAATAAAGGGGAAGCAGACACCGCCCACAAGCGAACCTGGGGCCCCAAACCCCACCATCGCAGTAGAACCTACAATAATGGTTGTCAACCTACCCGTAACACCACCTATTGCAATCCCGCCACACCAAGCACAGCAGTTGCCAATAGCCCCTACATCTAGAAATGCTTCAGCCCCCACATCTCCAGCAACTGATCTAGCGGGTGCCCTAAAAGCATGGATAACCCCAGGTACAGACAACACAGGCGCAACAGGGACACCCGGCAGCAATACAACTGACATTGTAACAATTTGTAATGCACAATTAGATCAGAAAATGAAATCCTTTCAAACAGAGATATTGAATAGATACAAAAGATGCCTGGCATGGAACATTGATACCATAATCAAAGAAGCCATATGGGCCAAAGAATTTATAGAAATCTTTTCCCTAATAGAAGCCCAGCGCAAAGGGAAAGACGCTTTCAGAGACCCCAAAAAAATATAAGAAAAAACTATTGCCAGAAACACCCAGGTTGAACAAAACTGGGACAACTGGTTACAGGCTTTTGCCATCTTAGCAACAATATACGAAGAAAAATTCCCTTTGGATGGCAGGAAGATCTGGGCATACGTTGATAAAATAAGGGAAGTAAAAGTAACACAGAGGGGGAAGACATGGCTTGCAAACAACATTAGATTTAGGAGGAGCATGTCAGAAAGGCCGGCCATTGAGTGGGATGAAGTCCAGAACGATTTATATACCCTCAAGAAGAAGATACCATGCAGTCTTCTTCCAAAAATAGCAAAAATTCCCAAGTTAGCAAATCCCATGACAATGATAAATCCAAATAAGGGGAGCAGCCCTTTCGGAGGAACCAGCCCTGGGCGGCTAAAAATAATGCCCACAGACAGAACAAACAGCAGGCTGTCAAATCCAACATCCCATGCAGAAATCTTGGGAAAAACCAGTGTACACGGGGCAAAGAATGCTGGTAAAAACACACCTGCACAAACTGCAACGGCGACCATGCAGCAAGCAACTGCACCAGACTACCAGCCAAGAAAGAATGATATCCCAGTTTTAGAACCAGGACTAACGCCCATCAACCCGGGCAATTTTAGGGATGCCCTAAACAGCTACCCTGACAAGGAAACCAGCAAGATAATATCGCATGGTTTCACCAAAGTTTTTTTTTTTTATCCCATTTAAGGGCACTGAGTCACACCACATCCTGATGAACCTAAAGTCAGCCAGGGACAACCCCCAGATAGTAGAAACCAAAATCAAGAAAGAACTGCAACTTGGAAGGGTAGCAGGTCCCTGGGATATCATGCCTTTAAAAGACTATTTAATATCTCCACTAGGCCTGGTCCCCAAAAAAGAACCCGGAAAAAATGAGACTAATTCATCACCTCTCCTACCCTAAAGGCCAGTCTTTAAACGACGGCATCCCACACACAGAATCTGCGGTATCTTACACGCATTTTCAAGAGGGGGTAAGGCTCATACAAGACTGCGGCAGAAACTCGTTAATGGCCAAACTGGAAATCGAATCTGCTTTCAGACTCCTGCCAGTCCATCCAGAGTCACAGCACTGGTTAGGTTTCACCTTTAACAACAAATTCTACGTAGATAGATGCCTGCCCATGGGGTGCGCAGTATCCTGTGCACTATTTGAACAATTCAGTTCCTTTTTTCAATGGGCTTTCCTAAAACAGAGACCAGGGACAAAAATAGTGCACTACCTTGACGATTTCATGGTCATAGGGCCACCAAACTCCGAGGAATGCGGCCGGGCTTTAGCAAAACCACCAAACCAGACACAAACATAATTTTTCTGGGCATCGAAATAGATTCAGCAAAGGGACTCTGCAGAATCCCCAAAACAAAAATATCTGAACTCCTGGCAAAAATACAAAACCCGATAATGAGAGAAAAAAGGGGACCGTAAAGGAAATACAATCCTTGGCAGGCAGCCTCAATTTCGCATCCAAAATAATACCTCAAGGAAGGATATTTGCCAGAAGCCTGGAGTTTAAAATCAAATCACTCACCAAACCACACTTGCTAATCCAGCTAGGCAGAGAGGTGAAACAAGACCTGGAAACATGGGGAAAATTCCTCAGAGATTTCAACAGGGTTTTACTTTGGCGAACACCTCTAAATACCCGGTCAAACAGGGTCCTATACACTGATGCAGCTGGGAGCAAGGGGTTTGGAGCCATACTAGACTCCGAATGGGTGGCAGGACACTGGCCCAATTCATGGCAAACAGCAGGGTGGACAAGAAATCACCCTACTGGAAATATTTCCCATCTGTCTAACATTACACATCTGGGGCAGGCGAATATGGAACTTTTGATCTGGTGCGATAACATGGCTGTAGTGGCCTCCATAAACAGAAGGTCTACAAAATGCCCTCTAGTACTAAAAGTACTACGAGCCATTACAACAGTCAAACTACAAGTAAACGTTGTACTCAAAGCGAAGCACATTTCAGGGGCAGATAATAACATTGCTGATGCCTTATCTCGTTTCCAGTGGACAAGATTCCGAGAGCTAGTGCCGCACGCCCAAGAATAGATGACGCCAATAACAGCAGAATGCTGGACAATAACGGGAAGACAAGAATAACGGCATCACCACCAACACCAGAGAGCACAAGCCGGGATGCCCAACGAAAACCAGGCACCTCTAAAACGGGTGCCAACAAAACATTGGCATCAACGCCAGCACCAGAGAGTGCAGGCCGGGATGACCAACACAAAGCAGGCACCTCTAAAACAGGTGCCAACAACACATTGGCATCAACGCCTGCGCCAGAGAGCCCAGGCCGGGATGCCACAACAAGAATCAGGCACATCAACAACGGGTGCCAACAACCTCACAGGCTTCCTAACAGAGATGGCAGAGAGGGCGGTGGCAAGCACCACTGCAACGCAGTACAGTAAGTGTTTGCAAACAGTATTTAAGGCCACAGGTGTAAACCACATAGAACTTATAATGATTAAAGATATAGCAGTATTTTTAAAATGGGCCCGGGAACAAGGCTTCAAAAGGGATTGGGCAAAAAGACACCTGGTGGCAATTTCATACTTTACAAAAATTCGGGCCGATTCAGACCCCATCCAGAACGCCCTCATCTCTTACGCAATGAAGGGATGGGGCAGAATAGAGGGTCCACAAGTGGACACCCGCAGACCCCTTGATTTCAGCAAACTGGTGCAGATAGCAAGCCATTTGGAAGCCATAGGTTGGCACCCATACGAGATAATGTTATTTAAAACAGCTTTTTTCGTAGCCTACTTCGGGGCTTTCCGGGTGGGGGAACTCATCGCTTCCAGCACCAAGGCCACAAACGGCCTGGGTGTCATGGAAATCAGGGCGAGGCAAGAGAGTGTTAACATAGAAATGCAACAGTCGAAAACGGGTGCGAAAAGAACCATCAATATGTGTTGCATCGACGAAGCAACAAACTGCCCAGGTTATATCACCAACCTCTATTACGCGCAAGGACCCAAAGTAGGGGGGAGCTTTTTAATCCACAAGGATACGTCGGCCCTAAGCCGCTACCAATTTAAAGGAGTGGAGTGCTGATAAAAGCAATCAGCAGAGCAGGGTGGGATCCCAAACAATTCGGCACTCATTCCTTCAGGATAGGTGCCGCCACTGCAGCATGGCAAGGAGGTTTAGCACCGCAACTACTGAAAAACATAGGAGGATGGAAGTCAGACTGTTATAAAAGATATATCAGACAAACATTGATATAGCCTTCCACCCTAAAATTTTCTTTCCCCCCCCCCACCACCACAGAAACAACAGGTGAATCGAGGACCACACTACGATCAGCATGGATAGTTGGCCACTCTTTCGTTTTCAGGACAGGCAGATGGGCTGAAGAGACCAAAGCAGGGCCACCGTTCAGAAACACCATTACTTCATGGTGGGGATACAGAGGCCTACGCTGAGCTGACGTCCACGAAACGCTAGCAGAACTGGTGGCATTCAGGGACCCCCCCAATTCCTGATCATCCATCTAGGGGGCAATGATCTAGTTAACACAGCTAGACGCATCCTATGCATAGAAATCTGCTCCTCCCTTGCAGGCATTTCACACAACTGGAGGGGGGCGGAAATATACTTCTCAGCCATCTTACCAAGAAAGATATGGCTAGGGGCCAACTGCTACAAATCTATAGACATATCTACAATAAAACTGAACAGGACAATAGAGAAATTATGTATGACAAGAGGACTGGGTTTTATAAAACACCCAGCCATTACACTAGGCAACCCAGACCTTTTTCTCCATGACGGCACCCATCTGTCTTACCAGGGCATGGAGCATTTCTTTTGGGAAATTAATAAAACGCTTGCTCACAGGGGCTGTCTCTAGCGCATACTCTTGGGGGAACACGGTCAGCCGGGAACCTGCCCGTGTGTGGCGCCACAGGTCCGAGGGGGTAACCTCAGGACCCGGTGCCCAAAAGTATGATACCATCATGATATGTGATATTGTTATTGTCATAACCCATATCAGTACAATAAAATCCTATGGCCTTTTTATTGCCAACACTTGAAACAAGTTGTGAGCCTATCATTATGGGTGAGGCTTTGGGGTTCGGCCATTACTAATGCATGCATATGGGTTCAGCAGTTATGGGTAATGCTGCATGGGGTAACTGCTGTTACCATTGGCAGCTGGGAGAGGGGCAGCCGCAACCCCCCGCGCCTGCTCGTCTCCTTCCCCCCAGCTGCGGAGACATGCAGTCTTGGTAGCACAAAAGCTACGGAAGGGTAAGGTGCGAACAGTCATCGCACCCTTTCCTTCAAACAGCAAGGTGCTAAAGCGCCACAAGGAAACAACCATCAGGCAGGCCCAGGTTCAAAGATCTGCCCCCACCAGGGGGTCAGACAGTCAGCTATCCGGCAGAGGGCTGCGACAACAGCGGCCCCCATCACATACACAACAAAGACCCAGGGCCTCCCTGGGTCCTATAAATGAGAGCAGCATGCTCAGAGTAAACACAATCTGTTTGTGGACCCTGAACGAGGACCCAAGCAAACAGGAGGTTCACTGTTTACTTCCAAATCTTCTTGATTCTTTACCACAGAACCCACCCACCCTACAAAAGGGGCGAAGAACAACAAGTGGCGGGACACAAGAAGGCGGCACGGGTCCGAGGGGGTAACCTCAGGACCCGGTGCCCAAAAGTATGATACCACGATGATATGTGATATTGTTATTGTCATAACCCATATCAGTACAATAAAATCCTACAGCCTTTTTATTGCCAACACTTGAAACAAGTTGTGAGCCTATCATTATGGGTGAGGGTTTGGGGTTCGGCCATTACTAATGCATGCATACCGGTTCAGCAGTTATGTTGGGGATGATGTGAAGACGGAAGTGCTCCACCCCGTCCTCTAAATAGTTGAAATGCACTTTCACCGGTAAAACAGCGCAAAGTGGTGATAAGTGGCAGTTAGCTGGTAGCTGCAGTGGCAACGGCCAGTAACGATCGCTCCACGTTAGCAACAAACATTGTGATCACAGAGAAAAGTTCTACCCATCAAAAAATCATCAGTAAGTATTGTGTGGGGCGGAGAGAGCCTATCAGCTCAGCCCCTTGTGGGTGTCTGTGGTTGTTGCAGCCATAAACATTTGTAGCTGTGTGCTCTGTTAAAGCTGCGAGCCTCTGGGAGACTGTGGGGCTTCGTCCATTGATCCCAGTGGCAATACGGCCTCAGAAGTAACAAGGCTCAGTGCCGTCTTAGTTTGGATCACCCTTTGGTAAATCCTAGCCCTGAATAACCTCTAGTAAAATCAGCGATCTCAGGCCCAAACTGGGTCTCGTTGCCTGTAACAGGTGTAATCAGTGTTGGATTGGCCCCTCGGCCTTTCGAACCATGGCCAGGCCGAAATCGTCCCTCGGGAGTGGGGGCCGGTTTCTGGTCATGCCTGGGCTGGTTTGATTCACAGTAATTTAGTGTACTTAGGTACAATGCTATTTGATGCCACTTCCTGTTTTGTCAAGGGGTGAAAGGTCGTGTTTCATCGCTTCTCGGGATGTCACTTTGGGGTGAGGGTCAAATGACATCACTTCCGGTGATGTCATCAGATGTTAAGGGTCGTGAGTGAAGGGTGGGCCACTTTTTCGGGGGCTGGGCCACTTTTTTTGGGTGACCGGGGCCTATTTCTTGTCCCAGTCCGACCCTGGGTGTAATTGCTAGTGTATTTCACTCCATAGAGATTTACTGAGCCCTCTTGCCTAGGTACATTCTTGCCGATATTTCTTGCAGTGATTGAAGCCACTATGGCGCAGTACAGTGCAGTACACACAGCAATAGCACTTAATTGTACGCTTATTAACAGGCTCCTGTTCTATTGTTATATACAGCAATGCTCATACTGCCTGGGATTGATATTCGTTGAGTGAAACAAATTGAAGAAAATACAGGGGCGCTAATAAATGGAACTACCCCTACATCTGAGTCAGCGGTAAATGTCCTACAACTTAAGGAGTGGTAGTGGGGGTCCCAGTGACATTTGGAAGGACGATTTCAGGGCTCCAAAGATACACAGTAGGCAAGGACCAGTGGCTCAGGATCCCACTATGTCTACATGTTACCCCCTAATTCATCATGCTTAGAATGGGGGGATCAGTAGACTTGGAGACTAATCATTTATTGTGGAACTGTCTTGACTACACCCTTTCAACCTCTTCCATCAAAAACACATTGATGGTTGTAATAGCTAGCATTGAGTGACAGTGCAATATGTGATGCGCTTGTTTGGGGGCCCATGAACACTGAGATAGTGACTGGAGCTGCGGACGGGGAGGTAATGGAATTCTCCCAGGAGCAGAGGAATGAACGCGATACTCCAGGGGCCGCAATTATTTGATCTGTATCCCAGGAATTATTTTCTCCTATATGTGAATTGAATGAGAATGAAGCAAAAAATGAGCAACTAAACTTCAATTAAAACTCAACAGAGCGGCCTAAGACTCCCTCAGATGCCACACTTTTGATACTGAGTTTTGTATTAAACTCTTTAGTGAGTGAGTTCGAACTCTTAAAGTCTGAGGTTCAATCCCATTCTGGGACTCTACTGGAATTAACTGAGAAGGTGGGAGCTTGTGAGTCATCTAAATAGTATTATAAACGTCTCAGTCATGAAAAATATATTGCATTTGAGGGAAGAGTCTAAGCAATATATATCGATGTGGAAGGATATCAAGGCACATTTAGTTAAATTTGACTAGGACTTGGTCTCATTAAAATCGGAAGTCAATTGACCGAATTGAAAGAAGCCAATTGGGAGTTGTCTTCTGAATTCATCGCATTAGATGACACTCCACTCTCTCAATCAACATTAGAAGAATTCATTAGATTGGCGCAATTGGGTTATGCTGTTCAGCGCAAATTCCTGCCTAAGGATAAATCTAGGAATGCATAAAGGGCAATAGAAGGAAAGGCCAACGTTCCAACATTTTTTAAAGTGAAGTACACATGAAAAGAGCCCCAATAGTTAACGGAGGAGGGTGAACCCTTAGATAAATCCATTCCCCAGTCAATACCACTAAAGAAGTTACTGATTAAGAGTGCAATATGAAAAATCAGTGGAAAAGAAAGGAAAAAACATAAAAAGCAACGCAAAAGAATGTCCCAGACTTGGATATATATCGATCTTGACGACTCGTTCAACAAAAAACCAAAAACAAGAAACAAGCAAAGCAAAAGGCAGCTGGGAAAAGACAATTCTTTAAGGCTCTGAATAAAATTGTGGATTAACATCCACCGAGAACAATAATCAGAATCAGGTCAATGGAAAAGCAAAGAATTCCATTAGAGAAGCAGAAGATGCCATAGGAATTTCCGTTATGTGCCCAAGGTCCACCAAAGAGTGACCAAAAACAACCAAGGTTAGTGGGGTTTACAAACAGACAATCTCAAAGTCCAGTCCAAGAACCACTCAGAGTAGCCCCCATATTTCTGAACAATCAAACAAAACACTCTGGTGCCACTAAATGAGAGAAGATTAACTATGGAGGTTTACTGAATGAAGAAACTGACCCTTTATCTGAACAGGAAATGGTGGTCACTTTCTTCGGCCTTGATAGTACTGTTGTAAAACGTCACGGGGCGGTGTGTAGTCAAGGAAGGACCCAGAAATGGGATTTGAATTGGGGGGACAGGAGTGGTGATACCTGATGACACCTATCCAGTTGGGAGCAAGAAGATAGAAGTAAAAGTTTCTGTCAATATAGCCTAAAGTGATGACTACACCATGTTGTGTTGGCTCCGCCCACCCCGCTACGAGCAGCTACATCAGCAAGAAACATGCACACCCGTGACCCCACACCTGAAGTGTGTAACGCAAGTGTGCTAGCTGTTGGGCTGGGAGCAGTTGCTTTCTCAGCGATTTCGCATTTGTGGATTACTTTGGTGTTCTGAGTTGCTGGTGATGCCCTATGCTCAAGAGGAAGGCAGGGTTCTCCTTCTCAGCCATAACAGCGAAGGCTGATACAAACTACATTTTCCATTTCTATTTTCAGTGATGACTATACCATGATATGTTGGCCCCGCCCACCCCCTGTACGAGCAGCTTAATCAGCGTGAACCACGTGCACCGGAAGTGTGTAACACAAGTGTGCTGGCTGTTGGACTGGGAGCAGTTGCTTTCTCTGTGATTTCGTATTTGTGGATTACTTTGGTGTTTTGAGTTTCAAAAGGAAGGCAGGGTTCTCCCTCTCAGCAGTAACAGCGAAAGACTGATTCAAACTACATCTTATATTTCGATCTAAGAGGACTCATTACACTTGACTGGTTTCTTTTTTTAAAGACTTTACCTTGACTTGGCAGCCCGCTAATCATTATACTCTCTGCTTTTTCTCTAGTTTCAGTGACGACTACGCCATGTTGTGTTGGCCCCGTCCACCCCCGCAATGAGCAGCTACATCAGCGAGAACCACTCGCACCCATGCTAGCGCACCCAAATTGTGTAACACAAGTGTGCTGGCTGTTGGGCTGTTCAGGTGGCGAGGACAGGTGCGGTGCAAGATGTGAGTGGAACACCTTGTTGAATTTAAATTGCCTCGTTAAACATGTCACTAACTTAGTCCTGTCTGCTGGGGAGTAGTGTAAAGGGGATTTTGCACGGCCGAGTCAGACCCTGGTGCACCATGAGGAGGAATAAAATACCTCTGCTTAGGAAAGAACCCGGAGCAGACTTCTTTGCCGCAGTAAGCACGAGGCGTGCAAGTCTTGCAAGGGCAGCAGCATTACCCCTGCCGGTACCTAATGAGGTGGAGGACGCACTGCTTCAGTGCGCACAGGATTGTTCCCTGGCAGAAAAGGTCAGGAAGGACCCTGTTGATCCATCCCAATCCCTGTTTGTGGAGGAGGTGGCAATGGTCTTCTTAAAGACAAACCTGTCCGGGGACATTCCCTGGACGGCACTAGCAAGCCCTCGTCCTCTTTCAATTACGACTTTCTTTTAGATATGCCCAGTATCTTTATGGCAAACCAGTACTTCGTCGAATTCAATGCTTATGTATTAACAACAGAGCCTAATCAGCTAACCTGGGGGTCGGATACGTGAAATTTGCTGGGTATTTTTAATAGATTGATTCTGCTCGAACTACGAAAGCAGGCCGCATAACTAACCAAACTGACAAATTATTTGGAGGTGCTGCCGATCAGAACGGGAGAAGTACTGCAGTTTTTGACAAAAATGAGCGAAATAAAACAGATCCTTCCAGGGAGGGGGAGTGAATACATTGTGCAGCTGTCTAAGGGGCAGGTGGGGTTCGATGAAACAGGGGAAATAATTGTGATTGCTGAAACCCAGGGAGGGGAAGAGGTCCCCACAGTGCCACCTATTGAAGGGATTGCTGGAGGGGTGGAAAAGAAGATGTTGGAGGGTGGTACTCACAAGTATGCGGTTACAGCCGAAGATGTCCAAACTAAAATGTCAAAAAAAATGGCTAAACTGAGAAAAAATAATGAGTTAAACAAAAATCGTCAAGGAAATTTCTTTGGGATCCTGAATTTAAACATACTTTACAAGAAACACTCAATGGGGCGGGGGAGCAGGATAGACCTTTGGAAAAGGTCTGCCAAAGGCCCAGGGATTCCACTACCCCCGACCAAAACTATCAACCAAGCCTCGCAGAGCGTATACTCAGAGGGGGATTATGCGCTCTTAGATTTTATGTAAAAAAACAAGATGATTTCTATGTGATTTTTTAAAATCAGATCTTAATTTCTGATGGATTTGTCATAAATGACCGCAACATTGAGAGTGGGACCTCAGGCGACACATTATCCATGACCGGTCCAGATTCGGAGGTGAGGTCAAAGCAATCTACTTCACATACACTTGAGCCCCATAGCTTAGAGAAGAGAGAAATACTGTAAATACAGGTCTAGGGCACAAGGACTGGAAAGCAGGGAAGCCTATGACTTTTATCAATATTAATTTGACCACAGTGGCTGATCCTGTAATCATTCATGTAATCATTCATGAAATGAGTGAAGTTACACTGATTTCAACTGAGGCTACGAAAATGCCTAAAAACTTGGATAGGGCTGGGTCTCAGATTAATGAAGATGATCTGCCACGTATGGTCCATAAGGTGCTGGCTGAAACTCTAAATCTACCAGTAGTGTCCACCGATACTCCTGACAAGGGCCCCTTAAATGTACCCAAAGAAGTCAACAATAGTAAAGACAAAGGGCAACCGGATGATGTACTTAAGCATGCGGGTATGCACGGGGAGGAGAGGGTAGCAGGGGTGGGTCGGACGCACGCAGAAATAGTGAATTGTGAGCTTGATCTGAGAAAGCCCAGATACACTGATTCACCAGGCTTAATTCTCAGTTTATTATTCAATGAAGGTGGCAAGATTTCACTGATTAGATCTTACATTCTTTCCTTATTTGATACCATCCCGGAACTGAGCCTTATCAGTTCAGCGTATATTGTCCTGGTGTATTTTATTCACAAATACACATACGATTACATATGTTTGGTCATACCCTCTCCATTAGTGAGGGCACTACTTCTGAAAGAAGCCGAAGTGCTGCAATGCAGAGGCTTTGATATTCTGGCACACAATCTCATGATTCCATCTGGCCAGCCAAAGGTAGATGAGGCTCCTAAGGGTGAATGGGGCAGAAAAGAGACGAATATTGAGTTGTTGAACTCCAATCAGAATTTTAATCCTGAAAATCAAGATTGGGGGTGGTTAGCCTTGACGCTACGAAAATCTATTGACTCATTGAAACAGTTTGGTAAACCCCTTTAGCCCACTGTATCTTTTGAAGCTATTAAGTTGGAACTCGTGTGGGTGCTTCAATCTATTGAATAATGAGCAGTTGATGAAGGAGTTGGCTTTTTTTGACTTTGTCATAATTCAAGAGTCATGGGCCCGTGAGAAACTGTGTTGGGAAGGCTTCCCAAGGGAGGGCTCATTCTGGCATTCAAAGATTCCAATCTAGTGGTCAAAACCAGAGAATGCTGTATTTCACAATTCTTCTTGTCAGTGTCCTTTACGGTAGGTGTACAAGGAGGGGATTTCACGTTACTAATAGTTAACGTCTATTGGAACCCTAGTGAACAGACGGATCATCAATTGGAGAATGAGTTAATGAACCTAGGGGCCTTAATCGAAGTATGGATTCATGAGAATCCAGGGGGTCAACTTGTCATCGCAGGGGATTTGAATGCTGACTGTTCGGTTGAATGGGTGGTGGGGGAAACGATTTACTATAATTTGATTACCCAGACCAAAGTGGGAGGGAACGCCAAACGTAGAGGGAGGTTATGGAACCATTTTGGGGAGATGTGGGGGCTTAAATTAGTGCACAACAACCATTATACTTGGTATGCGAGGGGTCTCACATCAACAATAGATTACATCGTTCTCTCTGTAGAGTTGAGAAAAGGCTTGGTGAAGTTCGTGGTTAAGGAGTCCTCTTGTAGTGACCACTGTATGCTCATGCTTGAAATAGCCGTGAATGTCCTGCAGTTCAAGGTTAGTGATTAAAAGGAAGGGGTGTTAATACTAAATACTAAGGGGAACAGATTAAATAGACCAACAAAAAAACAGTAAAATTCTCCTCGATCATGATCAGGGATTATGATACATCAGTGGTTCATTATGAGGTTGGAGGTAATGGAAAAACGATGCCGGTAAAGGATTACCAGCGTCGCATACCACTCTGGGCTATTCCGACCTAAGAACCCGGTATTAGAGGCACTGCTAATAACAGTGCCTCTAATAGCGGCAAGGTCGCGGGCACGCGGGCCTTCAGGCTGGCAATACCGGCATGCCGCTAATGGGAGGACATCACAAGTCAGGGGGACATGCAAATACCAGCATCATGAAGGTGCTAATAGGGGATACCGGCATTGCAAACCAACCGTAAAATGCTATGTGCAGTGTTCTCAACTGCCACAGGTGCACACAATCCGCACAGGTGGAGGCAATGGAGTCTGGGCCAGCACAAAAAGAGCACACCCATACACCACACCCCTTCCCACACCAAAATGATTCCACTAGTAGTAGCAATTCAACAGCAACAACAACAGCAGGCACCACAGAGGAGACGCAGGAGGAGAAGGAGGGTGATGCAGGCCCAGCATGCCCCACCAGTGCAGCCAGTGGTACCACACAGGCAGCCCCCAATCCCTCGCATCAGAGCCAGTCCATTCAACTTAACCCCTGAGCAGATACACTTCCTGGACCGGGACACTATCACCACTATTGTGGACATGATACATGACGACATTGTCAGTCTCAATGAAATAAGCACTGCCATCCCCCCTCTGCTCAAGGTAGTGTTGGTGCTCCACTTCCTTGCCACAGGCACCTACCAGCACACAGTGGGGTACATGCATGGCATATCACAACCCTTATTTTCTCGCATGCTGAACCAAGTACTGGATGCGTTCCTGAAGCACACAAGGGACTACATATCCCTACCACGGACTCCCCAGGAGATTTTTGATACAAAAGTTGGCTTCCATGCCCTGGCAGGCATGCCGAATTGTATAGGTGCCCTTGACGGCACCCACGTGGAGTTGGTGGTCCTGCAAGCCATGGAAGCGGTGTACCGCAACCGCAAGCAATACCACTCCATCAATGTGCAGATGGTATGTGACGCCAGCAAGATCATCACACATTGTTGTGCCTGATATCCCGGATCAACTCATGACTCAATGGTCCTGCGGAACTCCACACAACCACGCTACATGGAGCAACATGCGGGACGACGTAACTGGCTGCTTGGTAAGTTGCATGACAGGCACATGGTAGTGAAATGGGGGGATAGATGCACACACCACCATGGTGTCATTGTTGATGTGACAGCACGATGTGCACATCACAAAACACTGCCCCAAAGCACCCCTAACTGAACATGACAGCCAAATGCCATAGCAATGAAGTCAGTTGGACACCTATCACAACATGGCAAACTTAAAAACACCCCACATCCCACAACACGTCCACCACCCATCATCGTACCTCACCCTCCGTAACATAATCCAGCAACATGCTGCAAATAATCACTATGTAAATATGTCTTCAGCAAATAACTACACAGGACATGCATCCATGGGAGTGCACTGAACAAAATAACCAAGGGAATCCACAGTTTATCACAGGGCCACCACCACCACAGAAGTGCAGCATGTCACCATCATAATAATGAGAGCTGAATGCCAAATATTGCAGAACCTACTGCCAACGCCGCCAGTTTGTAAATCATACAGAACACAGCACATCACCAATTTCACACAAACACAGCGGTATGCATCCACAATGCATGATCAACATCAAGGCAGTGTACACCGTGTATGATCTTGGAGATGCAACCCACACCATAAATCCATGGCATAGAACACATTGAGGACATTAAAATTGTGTGCATACAACCAGGGACATGTGCATGTGACCAACGATAATCTGCAGGCATGTGTGTCTAGTACAGCTGTCCATCATGATTCAACTGACATATACCTTTTATTGCCTCTCATGCAGGTGATAGTGGCTATCCCTTGAGGCCATGGCTCCTCACCGCTGTCCGAAACCCACAGAACAGGCATGAGGAGGACTACAATCTTTCCCATACCCGTACTCGTGTGGTCATCGAGCAGACCTTTGGCCTGTTGAAGGCACGGTTTTGCTGACTTAGCCGGTCGGGTGGGGTACTCCACTACAGCCATGAGAAGATGGCCAAGATCATCATGGCATGTGTCATGCTGCACAACATGTGTATCCGACGGAATGTGCTCCTACCCCCTGACATTGAACTGCAACCACCTGGTGATGATGAAGGGGATGACGAAGATGTGGGTGCACATCATTGCAGTGCCGATGCACAGGAGGGACGTGTTGTGCATCAGTCAGTGATTGTATAATATTTCTGACACACATCGGTGCAGAGGCTGACATGAAAGTCGGACAGAGGGCACTGGGTGTGGGAGTACATGTACAATATGCACTGTTTATCAATGAATGACACATATGCAATAAGGAATGTCCACTCAAGAATTTTTGTTTCACACAACGGGTGTATTTAGTATTTAACTGTCTAAAAAATATTAAAGTGTTGAAACCCTCCACCCCACACACCCTCACCCCCTCCACCCACACCCCCCCACACACCCTCAACCCCTACTTTCTCCCCCCACAACTCCCCCACAAACCCTCATCCCCCTCCTCCACGACTCCCCCACACATGGTGTCCAAGCAATTGTTTATTGCCTTCATCAGGCTGCCCCGTCTACATCCTGCCACTCCCTACACCAGGTGGCGGCATTTCCGAGCAGCACAGGGTGCGCGCCGACCTGCGTAGGGGGGTGGGTTGCATGGAGCTTGAGGAAGATGTGGTGACCGCCTGCTCCATTCTGGTGGCTTGACGCGCAGACTCCATTGAATCAGCAATGCGGGTGAGGACCTGCCTCAGGGCAGACACCTCCTCACACAATCTATTTGTGCTTTCCAAGATGATCTCCCTCAGGGAGGGGGTGTTGTCGTGCCCCTCCTGCCTTGCTTGGGCCCTGTCTGTGATGAACTGTCTCATTAGGGCAATGAGTTCCTCCTGCCGCTGTGCAGCGTGTCCTGCCTGCTGCACCACCGCCGGTACACCAGTGGAGGGGGAGGGTGCATGTGTTACATGGGCAACTGCATTTGGGTCCTCTATGGGACTCATGCTCCCTTGTATGGACTCAACCCCAGACTGCTCCGGGGTGGTGTCACAGTATGAGTCGGCAGGTGTGAGCTGGTGGGATGGGGCCGGACTTGGTGTAGCAGGTAGATCGGAGGAGTCGTCCTTGACAGGCATACACACCTGTCACTGCACGTGAGAGGTAATGTAGCTGCCGCATCCCCAACAGAGCTGTCCTCTGTAAATTGTGGCCCTTCAACTGTCTCCTCTGCAGGTGTCACAGGTGTTGTGGGTACTGTGGTGATGGTTCTTAGTGGCAACAGTGCCGTGGCATCCAGGGCTGGTTTGGTCTTTGGTGTTTGTCGTGGCTTGTGTGAGGCTTTGGAAGTGGAAGGCATGTTGCCTTCATCCCTGGGCCTCTTCCGGGTGTATTCGCCTGTGGCGTTGAGCCCCGGTGCTCGCTGTCAGGGTCTGAGCCTGTGTGGGACGAAGAGATAGGGACGGCATGAGTGATGGTTTGGCAAGCATCATGCAAACATTAGTATTATTGCTCATCTACATATTAGAGGGGAATAGGCAGTGGAGTTTTGATGATCAAGTTGCTTGCTATATGGGTGGATCATGCAGGCATCCGTCAGGGTCACTCATTTTGGGGCGGCCATATGCTATGTGACATGCATTTCTGTTGTGGCCTGCGTGCAGTGTGACTTATGGCTTTTTCATATTTGTGTGGTGTGTATCAGGTATGGCATTGCCATGCTGCAGGCATGTGCAAGTGTCTGTGCTGCAGACAATAACTAGGCTAGGAATGTGTATGTATTGGGCAATGCCTTGCCTTTTTAGACAGACAAATTGGTGGACTGTCATCAGACTTTGCATTACAGTGTTTTCTTGGGCTACTCATCTCCCTCCACCGATGACGTGGTGCCACACTCCATATTGCCCACGCCTTTGATGGCCTCTATGCCAATCGTGCTGGCACAGATCTCCTCCCACCGGCTCAGCTTTATTGGTGAGCTTGCTCCCCCACCAGTAGCCATAGCCTGGCTCCTGTTTGCGGACAGGATGTTCCTGACTCGCAGGTGCAGGTCATCCCATCTCTTGCGGACGTCCTTTGTGGTGCGGCGGGAGTTGCCTACCGCGCTGACCCTTTGGGTGACTAGTTCCCAAATGCCCTTCTTCTTGAGGACTACCTCCCTCTTGAGGCTGTTTACAAATACGACATCAGCATTGTCAGCCAGGGTATCAGCCAACATCGTGAGCTCATCCTCGTTAAAGTGTTCCTTGCGCTGACGGGAGGTGCCTTTTTGACTTCCTCGGGCATTATATAGTTGTTGGAGGTTGATCTATGTACTCAGCAATATGCTCCAGATCCTTGGTGCTGAAAGTGGCAATGGATTGTGTTTTTAAAGATGGCCACTGTGCTCTTTCCCGTTCCTGTGCAATCACGCTACTTCCGGTTCCGCTTATTTACGGGCACCACTTTTAGCGGTCACCGCTAATAGCGGTGCCCGCTAATGCTGTATCCATTGATGTCATTAGTGCTGTCAGCGCTTTCCATGATGCCGCTAAGGTCAATTTTTTGGACTTTAACGGCATGCCGGTAATGTTGAAACCGGGATGGCGCAAAGCTTGTGCCCGCAAACTCGTAATAGCCCTCTATTAGCAGGCTCTTTACTACACGGATACCGTATTTGCTCCATGCCGGTAAGGACAGTTACTTACCTCCAAACTCATAATGAGGCCCATCATCTCTAAACCAGCGTGAGGGCAGATACACATCGAGCAATTTCACACAATACATAACTTCTAATATAGATAAGATGGAAGCTAACCTTACCAGTAGGCCATGGGGTAACATATTTCCATACACTGTATGGACACTGAGGTCTGCGAGCAGAAAGTTCTCATGAGGAAAAAATGCCATCACTTAAACAAATTTGGATTAACTGAAGTCACTGTGCTGAATATGAAAAAAAGAATCAAACAAAGTTACAAAAATTGAATCACCCACAATAGAGGGAGAAGAGCTCAGTTGGACGGGGAAGCTATGTTGCAGGCATTGAGGGGTGCAAATTCCTCTAACTTTTAGAACTTGATAAATGGCCTATAACGGTCTCAGACAGATTTAAGTTTAAATCTGATTACTGAAGAGGTCTGGTTCGGCCAATTCTCCACCCTTTATAAGAGTGGGGATTTTGAAGGATTTGGTCGACGTTGGAATTAAATGGTCACTAGACAACTCAGTTGAAAAGATTGTGGCCCTTATTAGAAGATCTAAAAATTCAGGAGCACCGGGGCCTAACAATCTGTCAAATAAAATACTGAAGTTAAATCCTGAGTTATGAGCCAGAATACTGTATATTCTTTTTGATAACATCCTGTGTACTAAATCCATTCCTCAATCATGGAGGGTCTCCATTGTCTTACCTGTTTTTAAAAAGGGATCCCATTTGTGCCCCTTGAGCAATTGGCCAATCCTTGTAGCGGACCCGGAGTCCAAGCTGTTTGCATCTTTGGTGTTGTTAGATATTGAGAAATGGATCCAGACTAATCAAATTTTGGACCCAAAACAAATTGGCTTTAGAAAGAACAATGGGACCGATTGTGGTGACTTAATACTACAATGTTTATCTGATAAATCAATGAAAATGGGAGCAAGGCTGACATTTCTAGCCTCTATGGAACTTAACATGGCCTTCGACCTCGTTGACAGACATACATTATGGAAACGGCTGTCAGATCTTGATATGCCAAGCAATTTACTTGACATTGTGCTTGCCCTTTATCCTGATACAAGGTTAAAGGTTCGACTGAACTCAGAAGGGAGATTATCATTGGAATTTGGAATTACAAACAGTCTTCACCAAGGGTGCATGCTAGCTCCAACGATATTTAATCTGTACGTAAGTGAGGCGAAGAAAGCGTTGGCTAATAAAGGTCTAGGCAAAACTATTATTGTTTGTTTTGGTAAACTCAACAAGATGCAAAGCGCTTTTACGTGGTTCTGTGAAGGCAAGTCGATAAAATCCCAACCTGCTTTAAAATGTTTGGGCTATTGTTTATCGGGCTTGGGCTCAACTACCTTCATTAAAAATCATTTAAAGTTGATAGCGGAAGTTGCTATACGACAAATGTGCTCTATTGAAATTAAATTTGGCAGATTCTCTATGGTACCATTGAGGGAATTTTATATCGTAAAGGTTTTTGCTGAGGCTGGTTTACGGTTTAGAATTGTTTGCGTATGAGTTCATGGACTATTTGAATATTCTGGAGGGTAAAATTTGGAGGAGTCTGTTGTTTTTTTTTACCGAAATGTACCCCGATGGAACTCATTCGATATGAATTTGGTTTACAATCACTCATATCTTTGGTAATTTGGAAAAGAATGTCTATGTGGAGAAAATGTAAAACGATTAAAGATTGGGATCTTTATGTATGTGTGGGTAATGAAACTGCAAGCCCCTTCATTAACATCCTGAATATCAAGATGGTTAAATGCCTGAGAAATCTTGGGCTCTCAGTCGCAACGTTGATTAATAAACCAGATAAAATAAAAACTAGTCTTAGGGGTTTCGAATGGCAATCCACTGTGAACAGAATTTCAGAGACAAAACTGTATAAACAGGCGTACTCACTTTGGAAATTTGCTCCAGTTATGGAAGGATATCTGAAGACGTATCCGTGTAGGAGGGTGCACAATGTTTATATGTTTCAGGTTTAATGTGATTCAAACAAATCAAATTAAGAGCATTAGAAGTAAATGCTTCGGGGGTTGGCAATTGTGCAGATATTGTAAAATAGAAGGGGTGGTTGAATCGCTACACCATATACTACTTATTTGTCATGCTCTTCTCAGCCAAAGGATTGTTTATTTTGCTCAATTTGTAAGATCAACCAAATCAGTCAATAGGGAATTTATTTGCCATAGAATACTGCATGAGAACTCAACTATTGAATAATACGTGTAATGATCTGTGCTGAATGCAGTTGCTGCTTAAATGTGAAATGGAAATTTCATGTTCCAACAGTGGCAGTTAAGGAATTATTATGAGGTTTCTACCTGATCATTGTTTTAAAGTATTCAGTGTTGTTTTTTAGTTTTGAAAGACGAAATCAATTGTCATTGTTGGTGATTTGTAAATGTATTTTCTATATTATTGTGTTCTCAATGTTCTTGATGTTTCGAAACTTAAATAATAAGTTAGGGAATTCTCACTCCTCGGTCGTTCCGCAGTCCATACCTACTAATCCCAAGGGAGACACTAAGGAAGGGTCTGAAGCACAACTGAAGCACAATTAGTGGCCCAAATCTCTGTGAAAACTACTCTGAATCCATTTGCAATCCCAATAATCTGGCTCAAAAGGGCCCATCCTACTAAGTGTCAGGGGATCCTCAATAGAAGATCTATTTTGAAACTAACCAAACAAATACCTGATCTATATCTTCTTTCAATTTATTTTCCCTTATAATCAAATTACATGGGTGGTGGAAGTGGTTATGAAGTCTAAAAGGGGGGATAATGCCCTAATGAATGCATCAGCACAACTAACTAAAGTGCGTCTGGAGGTCTGCCTCACAATGCCGAAGATGGACGGTGAGCTGACGTTACATCAGGACTTAATTTCACCGAAGGTGGTGGGTCCTATTCAATCAGGAGTCTTACAGAGGGGGGGAATAGCTGTGAATGAAAGCAGGGGAGTGAAGGATCAGGGGTTGAATCTGAAAAGATATGGGATCTTTTTCCAGGTATCATCACGGAGGTCTTTCAAAAGTTGCCTATGGCTGATGACTTTCTCTAGTGAAACAATCTTTAGAGGATGTCAGTTGGAATATGCTGGGCTCGAGTTCATTCAGGTAGAAGAATATGATGACTTACATCTTTGGGGAACATTATGTCATTCTCTTACAAGCGACGTGGCACCTGACATGAATACAATTAGATGGCTTTACGTCATTCTATCAGGGGGCACAAAAACTGTCCATGGGAAGACCATCAGGTGAAATGTTGACAATGATACGGAACTCATGCACATCTCGCATAGAACAACTGCCATCAGGCAGGCAGGGGATTCTTGCTACAAGGGTGACCTTTCTAACTGAGGATTATAGTAAGTTTATACTGGAGCCATGCTCATTCCAATTGCATGATTTTCTAGATGACTTGTCTGATCTTTTGTCATATGTTTCCATGCATCATCCTGAAGACAATCTTCTAAACGGTCAGTAGTGATCAAATTTCTTCAATGAGTGGAATCTTAAGATAACAAACGGTTCAATGGAGGGAAATATCTGAATGCCAAAACCTGGAGGAGTGGTGGAAAATCATCTACTATTCATTATTTTATAATGTCAGAATATTTATATGCTAATTGTAAATATATTTAAATTGTGTACAGAGAGTCTAGTGACAATATCCCTCTCTTGCTATCTTTTGAACTTAAAAAAAAATATTGTGAATAAGAGATACATATCGGAGCTCATTATCAATAAATCAAAGTGGAACTTGGGTTCTCAGGTTTAGACAACAACGTGTTCCCCTAAATAACAAACTAGATGTTCAAGTGAAAAGCTTTGAGAATAATCTGACCCATTCATTATTTTCTCCAAGCTCATTTTTGGAATCTCTTTGGGACAATGATAAACCCATTAATAAACATGGTTGGGAACCTCTTACACATCGGCATAGATACGACCAAGAAACAGCTTGTCGTAAAAGAAAATTAAACCAAAAGATACGTAAATTACAATGAGAAGGGGGTGTGTATGAGGTGATGGTTGGAGAAATAAAATAACTCTGAAATAAGTATTGCAACTGGTCTAAATTTCAAAGGGCTGAGAGACTTGATGCAGATGGTAAAGTTATGCTGAAGGCAGTCACAGAGTCCAATTCTAGAAATTTCTGGAATTTAATTAGTAGATCTACACATACAATAATGAGCTCTCAATCCAATTGCATCGGTGAATCAGTTTGGATTAAACATTTTGCAACAAAATTTGAAGAACCTAATCCAATCATCTGTCAATTGGAAAGAAGTCAGAGGTGGGAACTTACTATGAACGAACAGCAGATTGAGGACTTCATGTGTAGCACTTCTAAATCAAGAGCACCTTGACCAAGTGGTCTGACAAATGAAGTCCTACGTAAATCGGTTTATTTATGGTCTTCAATTCTGTTTGCTCTTTTCAATAATATTTTGAGTACTCGTAAAATTCCTCCATCATGGAGCATGGCATTAATCATCCCAATTTTCAAAAAAGGTGAGAGATCCAGCCCTGTCAACTACAGACCTATAGCATTGATGGATGTGGAAAGCTAAATATGTACTAGGCTGGTCCTAAAAGATCTCGAGGATTGGGCGTATCGAGCCAATATAATATCAAAATATCAAACAGGCTTCTGCAAAGGTCTTTCCACATCCTTGAATGGAACAATACTGAAGATTCTATCTATTAGCAACTCTAAACATAAATGTCTGTATGGGGCATGGATGGATCTCTCTCATCAATAGGGGCAAGTTATGGTGCAAACTGAGGAACTGGGGCATACCACATGGACTATAAACCATACTAATCCATCTACATGAAACAACTTCTATTCAGGTGCGATTGAATTTCGAGGGAGATCTCTCCACCAAAATTCTGACAAACAAAGGTGTAAAACAGGGTGCAAAGTTGCTCCATGTCTTTTCAACATGTTTATGTGGAACTATCTTATTGGCATTGCATTTTTACCTCCACTGATGGGTGAACAAAAGAACAAAAACATCTGTGGATTGGGCTATGTGGATGATGTTGTTCTATTGGATTGTACAGCGATCTGCCTGCAGAGATTGATTATTGCATTTGCAAATTATGCCAAAGAAAATGATTTTCAGATTAATCCCACTAAACAGTTTTTATGGCTCAGCCAAGGTAGGTGGCTAGAGAAAATGTAGGTTGCTCTTTGATGACATCAAACTGGCAATAATGAAGGAAGCTAAATATTTGGGTTTCCAATTAGATCCAAACCATCAATCCTATCTTAGTGCGAAAATAAGACTATTGGCAACTCAAATGAAATCAATATTGCATAAATATTGTAAATTCTCCCTTGCTCCATTGCTAAAATGTTATCAAGGTAAGGTTGTCCCAGTTCTAATGTATGGGATTGAATTGGAATCCATAAAGGGAAAAATCAATTGGATTCGACTTGAGGGTGAATTGTGGAAAAAAGTTCTTAACCTGCCACCCTCTTTGCTGATGTTAAGGTTAAGTTATGAATTGGGTATCCAATCCCTAGGCTTTCCGGCTGAAAGGAAAATAATTGCTTTATACAGGCCTATCTTAGTCCCAAAAAAGAAAATCTTTATATGAATATGTAACGAGTCAGTTGGAATCAAATACTAATTCCTTTCTAAATTAAAATAAAACACAAAGTTTTGACCCAACTCACAATATGTAATTCATCAGAAAGGGAACTAATTGATAATCCTGTAAAAAGGTTGACTGAGCAAGACTGGGTTGCCACAAGAGCTTCGTTAGTGGACAAGAAATGCTTTGACTGTAAGTTAACACTTGATAGACCTCTGGATCTTCTTCCTCTGTATCTGAAAAGGTTTCTGAAAGACATTCCACCCACTTGGTAAACAAACATGTCATGGTAAAGATGTCCTTGTTTCCTCTAGAGGAGCGAATCATGGGCCTGATGAAATCTACTTGCAAATCTGACCAAAGCAGTGTCATCCCCCTTTTCTATAGGGGAGCTCTGTGTGTGAGGGAACTTGGCTGAAATTGCATGCACACAAGACATCCCTTCAAGTATTGGTCACTGTCCTAACCCATATGTGGCCAGTATGTGACTTCTCACAAGAGTTCCAAAGTTCTATGGAACCCCCTATGAACAGCTGTGGCCACGTCATTGGTGTGACTTAACATCAGGCTCCGGAATGAGGTAGGAACCACCCACTGGTCACATCCAGAGATGGATCTCCAAACCAACAAATCATATTGGATTTGGAACATTTTGGAAAACTTTGTCAACACCTCTTTCGCGATGCAATCGGATTAGGTTAGAGCAGAATTCACGGGGTCTTCAATGTGTTGATAACATTTCCCAATAATTGAATTCCCTTTTCATGCCGTATTCAAAACAGCATATGGGGTTTCTTTACTCAACTGGGCAATTTAGAGTTCATTTTGGGCAAGTGTTTGGGGCCTGGTAACAGCAGCAACCCGCATTAACCCCAACAGGGACTCGATCTCTATGAGATCCCTGTGGATGGCTCTGGTTGTGGCCAACTGGTCAGCCAAGTCTTTTCCGGTTTTGTCTGGTCCCTCTATTCTGGAGTGACCTTTGATTTTTTCCCAGTAGAAGGTTATCTCATTAGAGTTGACCAGATCATCAATGGCTTGTATGTATTTCCCATTCTTGAGCGGTTTGTTATTTGCTCACATCATGCCTCGATTTTTACAATTTATCAGGTGCTCCACAAACCCATTCCTGACATAATTTGAATCAGTGAGTACGACTTGAGCAGAACCATCTCCAGTTCCGGAAGAACCTCAAAACCTTCCGCTTTGCTTCTGCTTTCTCTCCCTCTCTCTCCTGCTAAATTCCTGACTGAAATTGCACTGAAACTGCAACTGGGCCACTCTCACCGATCTCGGCCCCTGGCCCAGCCTCTCTCCCCTTGCACTGCCTCCCTGGCAACCCCTGCACTGCGGAACTGTCTCTGTATCCCTACAGCCCCCCTTCCCAGCACTTGTCTGCACTTACCTTGCACTTGCCACCAGTTGGCCCTTATTATTATTTATCTTGTTATTCTACTTCCCCTTTACTGCACTTTCCCCTCTCCCTTTCCCTTGCACTTTTCCCTTCCCCTCTACCCTTGCACTTGCGTGATCTGAATGATACTTGGCCTAGTAGGATCGTTGTCTGTCTTCCCTTGTTCCCTCCCCCTGCCTCGTCGTGCCTTGAAACACTTGTGTATAGGCGCGTTACAAATAACATATCATATCATATCATACCAGTTCTTGAAGTTGGTGTTGCGCGGCAGTGAGGATGGCTTGATGGACTGCAATCAACTCTGCCACCTGAACACTTTGGGGATCGATCTTGTACCCAGCAGAGGGCTCCGGGGCATCATTCACCCAGGCATTCCTAACACCAGCCACTAGATCATTTTCCCTGTGGTTGTCAACATGAAAGGAACAACCATCCACATAAAATGTTGGTATCCTCTGGCAAGTGTCTTCCTCATAGACTTTGTGCAGGGAAGTGTAGTACTCCTCCATGTTGTCTTGGGTTTTTAGACTTTCGTCCTGGAGACAGTTTTCTTGAGCACAGTCATGCAAGTGAGCCAAACCTTGTGCAAAGGGACTCTTCTTGTTTTGGCCATATCTGACCTCCACAGGAATGCCTTACATGGACAGAATCCAGGAAATAATTCTACAATTACTCACATTCCCTCTTCGGATTCAGTCACTTTGGCGATATTGCAAGGGCTGTTGAGGAGTCTCGCCAATGATGTGCTTCCTCTTGATGAACGGGTGGTAATTCTTCAATGCCCACAACATCGCCTGGAGTGCCTTTTCACAATCATTGAATTTTTCTTCCACAGAGGACAAAGTCCTGCTCGCATACGAGATGACCTTGTTGACCGTGTTGTGCTTCTGGTATAATACTGCTGTTAAGCAAGTATTTGAGAACCCTCTCCACAAGAAGAACTCCTTGTTTTTGATGGGGCAAGCCAACTATAATTAGTAAGTCCTATAAAGCTTCTTAGTTTATGCAGAGTCCTAAGGTATTTTAATTTCAGTAAGACTTCCACCTTTTTTGTATGAAGACTGAGAACCTCAGGGGTGATTTCATGCCTTAGGAAGTTCATTCAGGTCTTACACCACTGTGCCTTCTAAAATGACATTTTGCTCTGGCTTCCTTCAACTGGGTCAGAATATAGCGTATTTCTGCTATGTGTTCCTCCACAGTTGAGCTTTTGATTAGAACATCACCTATATAGGCTAGGTTTCCCCTTTCACCCAAATCGGGCATGGCCGTATGCAGAAGATGTTCAATTTATTGCCATAGATTATGTATCCAAAGGGGGTTTGGGTCCAAATGTATTGATGTCCTCCCAAAGGTAAAGGCAAGCTTGTACTGGTCTTTCCTTATCACGAGTGCTGTCCAGTAACCATTGGTCAGGTCAATGGCGGTATACACCTTTGACCCTTGGATCTGGGCCAATCCCTGATTGATGTATCGAAGAGGACATCTTGACATGTGGACCCATTTGTTTAACTGCCTAAAATCGGCGCAAAGTCTCTCAAGGGCATCAGCGAGGTTGATTCCTTCCTCAACCATCTACCTGAAGTATGGAAATACCTCTAGTTTTGCAATTTCTGCATTATCCTCCAGTTGAGTGGAAAGATCTCTTGTTATGGTGTTGGCCTGGACATGAGGTTTCAAGGAGGAGAGGCAGTCACTTTTGACTTAAAAATACCACCTCATCCTTCCTGATGTCACAGGTTACCTTTACCCCACCATAAGGGCAGGAAGAGTACACCAATAAATTCCCCCCTGGCCGGGTGAAATCTTTTCCAGAGGTATGTCATTGTCACAATTTTAACAGTCATTTGGAATTTGTCCCATGATCTCATTCCCTAAGTCAATGATAAAATTTTGGGAATCAACCGCCCATTCCAATAAAGGTGTCTTCACCCAGAGGGATACTTCTAGGGTCGCTGTTATCCATCAATATTTGAATAGTGTTGTGTGCTACGTCAACTGGAGACGGTGAGCCTTTGGCCGGAAGGTGAGAAAAGGTAGAATACCTCTGAGGAGGTGTAGCTGGTAGTGGAACTTTTTGGAGATGGCCGAGATGTGACATAAGAAGGAGAGTTGAATTTTGGATGCTTTACAACAAAGACATCTTTGGGTCTCTTTTTTGAAATACCAGAATTGTTTATCCTTGTTACTACGACAAAAAGGTCTCCAGATGAGATTATGTTTTTGTTAACTATTATGACAAAATACCAGCTCATGTTTGTTTCAAACAGTGTACAGCCCTGGCCTTACGACGACCAGCTCACATACAGAATGTTATCATACATGATTATGCTTTTGTTTTCTACAACCGGTATTTATTGTGACAAAATACTAGTTCATGCACTATTGACGTTGGTTTGCCTGAGGACTGACGGCCCAGAGCTATGCATGCACACCAGCACTCAGACACTGCCCTTTTGCACATGCGCGATTGCGGCGCCCTGCTTTAGCCTCGTTCTGGTTAAATAACTGTCCTCCAGGGCACTCATACGCACAAACAGTCTGCAGTGACACAGCTCTTTCTTAGTTCGGCACAGGTAAGACTCAGTCCGCTCACTTTCTTGATTCACTGCCGTTTTTATCAGCGCTAATCCACCAAGCGTCTGGGCTCTCACACTCCTTGATCCCCGTTTTAATGAAATCCACTCTAACACATTGTGACCTAGTCACCTTCTTTCGGCCGCCATTAAAAACATTTCACAGGGCATTTATAACAACAGTCCTCCCGTACTTCTGCACCAATCGCACAGTCACGGCTAAGTTCCTTGCACTTTGATGCTTTAACAATTTTTAACACTTTGGGCCTCATTACACGGATGGCGGAGAACTATGGCGCTATTAGCGCCATGGTTCAGGCCGGTAACATACTGGCACCGCTTTGGCGGAAAGGGGAATTACCGCCCCATTCCAAGGTTGGCGGAGCGGTAATTCCCCCTTCCACCATTGCCCTTCCCCATTCCCATTTTTGCCCCATATGGCATAATGGGAATGGGGAAGGCGCTAATTACGGTACCGCAAATTGCGGTACCGTAATTAGCTCCCTGGGTCCCTTTGCGGGTTAGTATTTAACACCTGCAAAAAGCAGGCGTTAAATCCCCCAACCCGCAAAGAGACCTCGTAGTAAGGCGGTAAGGATTTACCGGTACCGGTATTTTACCGATACCAGTAAATCCTTACTGCCATCCGTGTAATGAGGCCCTTTGTGACCTAGTCACGTCTCTTTGGCCGACTCTTGTTAACAAACAATCGCATAAGCACGTTTATCTGCCTTATTTATGCATTCAAAACTCACGAAGGTCATTCATTTGTATGGACCTTACTCGAAAACTAATCACCAACCCACGCACGACAATAGCTTACCTGTACCTCAACCTTTTCTTTCAACCGCCAATTACCAAATTGTCATTTTTGACCCCCTTCCAATTAGATTTGGGCATCTGATTTCCACAGACTACCCCCCCCAGCCGTAAAAATCAACAGCTCGGTAAACAAGACCACCGCCATGACGTCAACTTACTTGCACATGGTAGGTCGACTCCTTGCAGCTCTACTTTCATTATCTGGCAATTCTTGCATCACCGTATCTAAATGCGTTCTCCATTCTTAAACTATAGGATGACGCCCATTTTACTTAACTAAGTCCGATCACGACTTGATGTCCTGAAGACAGTTCGGTACAACTTTGCAGCGCTGCTCCATTTCATCCCGCCACTGCCCTTTGTAACCTACCGAAACAGAAACACCAATTAATGTGTCGACAATTTTAATGTATTGTGAATGTAAACAATACATGGAATAGTTTGTCATTATTTATTTATTAGTAACCCACCGATATGCAGACTATAAATGTACTTCAGTATGCATATATTATGTGCCACGGCACATAAAGAATTCTGTAAATATGTCTTCTTGTCAAAATAAATCTTCCTGTTTTTTGTACCTTACGGTGATCTCTTTTTCAAGCTAGTATTCTCCTAGCTCTCCTGCAAGGAGTATTGTGACCCCCTGTCACGCCTTTGGCCTGGGTAGCCGCTGACTCTACTCCCCTTTATCTCTGTACCTCTCAACCCTCTAGAGTCAGGCCCCCAACAAAAAAGAGGGTTCCGCCCATTTTTCTTCCTTTTGAAAATGACCTCCATATTTTCGGTCTCACTAGCAGGTGGGGGTGCTGGTCCAAGGAAGGCTGGCCAGTGAGAAATTGGGAAACCGTGGACAGTGGTCACAATTAAGATGATCTCTGTCTTACTGATTACATTCAGAATGTTCGAGAGTAGCATGTTGTAGGTTGGAGAGCTTTTGCAGTAATTGTCCTGAATTTGGTCCATCTTGAAATATTGTGGG
The DNA here is from genome assembly GCF_040938575.1 of Ambystoma mexicanum. Classification (NCBI taxonomy): domain Eukaryota; kingdom Metazoa; phylum Chordata; class Amphibia; order Caudata; family Ambystomatidae; genus Ambystoma; species Ambystoma mexicanum. The sequence continues at coordinate 1,520,752,217 of NC_090937.1, read as the reverse complement.
CTGTATGGGCAGGTTTGTTTGTGGAGTGTTTAAAGCTATCAATGTCTTGCCTTACCTCATCTATATTGTCTGTAAAGAGGGTGTTAATTGATTGAACTCAGGGGGCTCATTCATTTATTTTTAGCATGGAAGAACAATCTGCCCGTGTTGGATGCTTCCATAATGTTTTCACAATAGTGGTTAGTGGTATTAATTAGTGTCTTGGATGCTGAGTAGAGCCTTATCTGGGTGATGAGGTATTCTAGTTGGTGGAATTTCCTTCAGCACTTTTTTGAAATTGAGTTTTTATTGTGTTTTTATTGTGTACCAAGGTGGTGTTGGTTTATGTTTGCTGAGTCAAGGTTTCAGTGGGGCATGAGTATTAGTGGTCGCAGCAAGGGTGTGGTTAAGTGCTCCAAGATGGTAATGACATTGCCTGAGTGATCACATGTGGAGGCCAAGATGATAAGGTTCCATCAAGTGCATTTATGGGGACATTCTTGAAGAAGCAGTTTGGTGGCTTGTTTGCTCTCTTGGCCCCACTGGGAGAATGGTGTGTGGAGGGGGAAGTATGGTTATAACTGCATTTTCTTTCCAGTCGATAGACAGTGGAGACCCATGCAATTGCTTGGGAAGTGTTAAATAGCAGGTTGAGCGTCAAACCTTAATTGTGTGTTATTTCACTTCATAATTATCTAATGATTTTTGTTCCTTATTGTAAGACTCACTATTCAATGTCTCCAGGTGGTCAGGACCCAGTCATTGCTATTGGATCCAGTTCCTGAGGTGGGCCACTGCAGAAAGATCACCTGGGTGAGGGGTCCTTGGGGAGTGGAAGTGGGACACTGACGGGTGAGAAGAGGTATCCTCCTTCTTAAAACACCTTTTCCCCATTCTACCATGTAGGATTCTCTACCCCATCCCCTTTTTTGACACAAACACTTATGCACACCTTACTAGGCCTGACGACAATTCAGGTAGTACCGGAATTTAACAAGAGATGGGGGTGACAGGGAGAAGGAGAAGAACAAAACAAGCAACTATCGAACTAGGCCTGATGGCATTTCAGATAGTGCTGGAGGGGGAGAGGGAGAAAAACACAAGTAAGGGAGAGGGGAGGTGACAAACAAGCTGCTATTAAACACATCCGGCAACATTTCTGATAGAGTAAGTGTATGGATACAGTGAAGGGAAGGGGAGAGGAGAGAAAAGGGGAAGCAAGAAGAGGGATACAAATAAGCAGACATCTAAACAAACAACAGGGAAGCATACGGCAATCAGGGTAGAGTTAGAGATAAAGGATAAGAAGGTAAGAAAGAGAGGTAAAGAGATGCAAGAAGGTAAGAAAGAGGATTGCAACTAAGCTAAATGCATGAAAACAGCCAAATTTGAACTACGCTAAATTCATGAAAACACAGCCATATTTGAACTAAGCTAAATGCATGAAACACAGCCAAATTTGAACTAAGATAAATGGGGTTCACCCAAAATGACCAAAAAAAAATGTCCGAATGTGTGATTTGGCTGTTCGAAAATTCTGAAGGTCCGAAAAGTTCAACAAATCACGCATTCGTTTCTGGGGAAGCCAATCCCCCGCACCCCAAACAAACACATTTGCAATCTACAATGATTCATACACATTATTTTAGCTCCTCTAGGTGTCACCACAGCACCAACAATGTGCCAAAACATATGAGGGCATTTTTACCACTTGCTTATTACAAGCAAAACATATACACAACTGTTTTTATTTATTTAAATCATCCCTCCAACAATTGTGATGGTGTCACATCCTACACTGCTCTCATTGTTTCACTTTCCAGTTGTTTGCTTCTCTTAGCACTCCTTACAAGCACTGCATGTAGTTTGCTCTGGGAATGCAGTTGCAGGATATATCTTATGAGAAACTCATAAGCTTGCAAGGCGACGCATGCTCAGCAACGTTTTCTGGGATGGAGCAGCAGTGATCAGTGGTTCATGGCAATGCCTCATTCATTGTCACCTGTAGACAAGACTGGTGCCATGAGGTGGCCCATGGTAGCGGCACACTTGTCTGATTTTGCTGAGCTAGAGCAGCAGAGATTGTAGGAAGCAGAAGGTGAAACACATTTGTACAAACGTGGAACAAAAATGTAAGCACCCAAACAAGCAAAAAGAAGGGGATGCTTGCTTTTCTTGGTCTTTTTACTCTTGCAGCAGCAATTGCTATTTGCAGGGCAGATTCAAGAATTGCACATGATCAATTCAAGAAAACATTCAACTCATGTTCACGCTGGGGTACATGTGTCAGTACAAGAAAATTTAGAGGCATTCAAACACGACAATGAACATCCCCTTTCTGCCAACCTTTTGGTGTACAAGCGAAAGGTGTACAGATATTGTCTAATGAGGATTATGAAAGGGCAACAAGCAAAGCAATTGGAGGTCAGAGAGCAATGATGCTGATCTATACAAATAAAATATTGTATTAGAGTCCATACAGGAGAAACCATTGCTGTAGTAAAGCAGCAGGACTGAGGAGGAAGAGGAGAATTTCACAACAGATACTGAGGTGATGGGATTAGGAGACTCTGACCCCCTCATTACGTGGCATACAGAATACCACCAGCCCTACCAATGCCCACACCATCATGCCCACATCTACCCGTCATGTGTGTCATCTCACTATGAAAGTAAAGTGTGTGGCAGTACTTCACAAAGATTTAAGAACAATTAAATCTGGCCACTTACAAACTGCCATAAAACTGTGTGCTAATGATAGGCAGGGACGATGTGCTTCAACTGCATGCAGAGACATGAGAAGATGGCACAATATCCGAGCTGCTTCCATAGCCATGTCATAGAGAAGCAACATATCTCCACTAATCTGCACAATTAACCCTAAAAATCCTTCAGCTGAAGAGTGCTTGGTATTAAGAGATCAGGATCTAAACATAGTCAATCAGTGACACTTAGGAATGATTTCTCATGTTGTTAGGGCAGTGATATGTAAGCATTTTAGTGATAGGAAATATCAGAAGTCTAATTCTAGATAGGGCATTCTCTTTGCTATAATGTTGGCAATAGACCTTTTACCCTTGGAAAACCCTGCATTCTGTTCCTTACGCAAAAAGTCATTCACCAGTTCCCAGATATGATTTTCTCTAGAAAATCAGTAGCATAATTGTATGATGAAGTTATGGCTGCAGTAGGGCAGGCACAACTGGAGTCCAGGATCCAGACCATTGACTTCTTCCTGCCAAAACACACTGCACGGCCTTTCCTTCCTCCAACAGCCAAGACTGAGTTCAAACTTAATTCAAGGTGGCAGCAGGTGTAAGCAGTTCGATACCAGCCATTGTTTATCATGCAACCACAGTAGAGCTGACTTCTGGGAATAGGTGGGGGAGTTATAATCAGAGTGGCTAGGCTCTCGTTCTTTACATCTGGGCTTTGGTGCAGAAAACAATAGTTCAAATGCCTTATGAATTGGTAAGACAATGCGTGCACCCTCTTTTGCACATGCCTTTCACCTCATTTGTAACGTCATTATCAGTAATTGTGAGCTTTTGAAAGAAATGATTGCTGTGTCCCAGAAGATTAGCTCCCATTTCAGGTAGGCTTAACAGGGTAGCTTGTCGCTCTTACAAGCTGCCCTCACGGTTTCATGGCACAACCCACTCTTCCTTCAAGATGTCATTTACTTATTTGCTTCAGAAGATGGACATTGACTGGTGTGACACTAACTCCCTACATCTCAGCGTCTCCTCCCTGCAAAATCAGCCAATCAAGATTCTACCACAAGATTGCCTTAGAATTTCTTGGTTCCTTCCATTCCTCATCGCAGGTGTCACCCAATGTCACATTCACTGTCTTGAAGGTAAGGATACTGACTCGTGTTTTAGCCTCCTTCCTGAATCTCTGCTGTTCCTTCCAGTAAAACCATGACTCATTCACAAGTTGCCCTCGATGTTGATTAGCTCCACCCGCTCATACGTGAAGGTGTCCAGTGATGGTTTGTCTCACATCCAATCATTTCCAGCAAAAGACACTTGAAGAGATGGGCCCAAATTCCCAATAGCATGAAATAGGAGAGGAAGTGGCGGAAGGCAGCATGAAATGAGTTGGGAATCATCCGCATAGCACTGAAAGTTTGGGCTGAGAGCAGCAATGCGGTGGGCAAGAAGTGTCAGGTATGTTACGCTCACCTGATATCCCCAGGGGCGTCTGTAAGGCTCTGAGATCTGGAACCCTGGATGCGTAGTTGCCCAGTGCTGAATAATGAATCTGCAATTACAGAAGGGAGGATTTGTGATAAGTGTCTCTAATGGTTGTATCTCCCACCTCCCTCTGACCTATTCCCTCCCCACTGGGTTCTTTTATCACCTTAGTTATTGGTAGGGTGAGAAATCTGTCCTGTGTTTCTTTTGCAGGGGTGCTTGACGTTTGTTGGCGAGCTGCGCCAGTTGCTTCACTGGTGCAGTATGTCTTCCTTGGGCCCAGGCCCACTGTGACCCCGAATCTGCTAGTAGGTAGGTAGGTTTGTTAATTATAAATATTTGTTCTGTTTATGGTGGCAATTCGTTAATGTCTTTATCTCATTCTTTTCAATTGCGAAGGTCTTGATGCTGGGGTGCCGGATGGAGAGGCACGTTTCTAGGTAAAAGAAAGTGCAAAGCGCAGCGCCTTCATTGTCTTTTAAAGCTAACCTGTGTTTTCTTCTTCTTCTCCTCACAGGCTGCTGTGGTGCTGTGAGTGGATGAGAGCACAATGAAAAACAGGACCCTGAAATCCGCTAAGGTAAGTACAGCGCTGTGCGTTTGTTTAATATTGAAAGCGACCCTGAATATGTCTCTTTTCCTTTGCAGATGTTGCTGTGGTGCTCCGGATGAAAGCGTGGCGTAGCACGATGGAATTCAGGTAAGACTGATGGAATTCGATGTTTTGGAAGCGCGCGTTCTAATATTGTTTTTCCCGCGTTCTAATATTGTTTTTCCCTTTCTCGTTATTGCAGGTTGCAATGTTCGAACAGCAGCTGTGGTAGCGGTTCGCTGGAAGTCCTTAAACTAGTACTCACTGGTGAGTGATGTGTCTTCTTCTCTCGGTTTCCACAGATTGCAGCCCAGTTGAGATGCTGAGTGATGGATGGTGTTTTCTCAGGTAAAACAGAATAATCTTGTTCTTGCAGGATTACAGGAAGATGCTGAAGACCAGGAGCTGGACACAGTGAGTGGCACGCAGCTGGTTGCAGAATAACACGAAGTGTGGTCTGCAGTCAGGGTGTGGTTTATATAGCCAAGGAAAAGTAGTACCAGGGAAAGTAGTTCCAGGCCTGCCACATCCAAAACACTAGACCACATGGCTTGGGTCTTCGAACTAGACTGCGTGGGTGCTTCCATGTTGGATTTAAAGACCCATGTACATAAATGGGACCTACTTTGAACAGCCCTTCCTTCCTACATATGAGCCTGGTGCCAAAGGCACCAGGAGTGGCTCCAGGAGCCCTTTTGCAGTGGTTTTAAGGCCCTAAGAGTTCTGGTGGGAGCCTGTTTGGGACACAACTTGTGCCCCCTCACAGTGGTCATAACAGGTATTGGTTGAACAACCAGGGAGAGAGGTTAGACCCCTGTGGAACACCACAGGTAGAGATAGAGATAGAGGAGAGGAAGCACCCAAGTTGGACCTGGGAGGGTCGATCGGAGAAGAAAGAGGACAGCCAAGCCAGGGCCTGATCGGTGATACCCAGGATATCACGGTGACGGTTTGTGGAATCAGAAAAAATACAATATTACGGCTGTTACACCGAGCAAAGGAAAATACACTGTCATGGGCTTATAAAGATTCCCAGAATCTTTATTACAAAACTGAACAGTATTCAACAAAGTACACAAATAGCTATTCGGCTGTCAATACATCACAGAGACCACCAGCAGGGTTCAATATGAGCAGTGGGGGAATTTCCTAGCTGGCCATCGACGCATTTATACAATTTGTAAAATGATGTCCAGCCTCCTTACAGGTTAATCATGCACTGGGCTAGGGTCGCGCCAGGTTCACTTTCCTAATTTACATATCTTGTGCATGTGATTTATTTTTCAATACATTTACTAACACACTCCATTATTCTTCAATTTAACATTTACACTCTTTATATATTGCTTTAATACAGACCAAACATTGTTTTGCATATTATATTCGGATAGCATTACTGTTCTTGTATACTTGTAGTTTAACATTGCTAATTCAAGTAATCCCCTGCTCCCGAGGTCAACAAAGGACAAGGTCTACATGACCCTAACATGTAGCCTGAGAGCAGGTTGGACATTAACTCCCCTACAGAGGTTGGAGAGGTTAAGGCAAGAACAAGGACACACAAGACGGCCATTTTAGATTACAGGGTGACTTTGTATAAAACCCCAAAATGGCGGTTTCTAACCTAAAATGGAGGCTTGATTCAAGATGGCGGCTTACATCAATTTCTAAGGTCAAGACCTTACCGCAGAGAGTTATTCGCGTACAATTTTTAAGCAACTTGGCGTAGGCCAATATACATACAAATCGTTTTTAATTAGAGGCATAATTTAATATCCGGTTTGACAGGTTGAGCAGGATGGCATGGTTGACCATGTCAAAGGCAGAAGAGAGATCAAGTAAGGTGAGGAGACAAGGGGTGTTGGAGTCAAGGTTGGAGAGCAGGTCTTCAGGGATGTTCAGGAGAGAAGTTTCCATGCTTCTGGCAGCTCTGAAGCCAGACTGATGGTCATGGAGACAACCAACAGATTCAGTGTGAAGGTTAAGCTTAGAGATGGAAAGCTTTTCCAGGAGTTTGCCCAGGAAGGGAGTGATGGAGACTGAGTGATAGCTACCCAGGCAGGAAGGGTCCGCAGAGAGTTTATTGAGAAGAGGATGCAAAAAGGAGTGCTTGGAGGGAGAGTGAAAGACTCTGGTGGTGAAGGAGTGGTTACAGAAATCAGACAGAGCAGGAGCCAGTGTGTCAATGTGGTCCTTGATGGTTTTGGAGGAACAGGGGTGACCCTGTTTTGATGAGACATTCATAGATCAGACTTGTCTAGAAACGTTATCAGGGGAGAACAGGGGAAAGGCAGAGAAGGAGGAAGGAGAGGTGGCCGCAGAAGGGCTAGAGGAGGAGCAGAGAGGAGGGGGAGAGGAAGAGAGAGAGGACATGATTTCCTGAGTATTAGCGATGAAGTGAGAAGCCAGGGCCATGCAGAGGGACTGGGTGGGGACAGGAGAGGTAGAGACTGCTGCCGTATTGGCCAGCTCCTTGCAGATTTTAAAGAGTTTAGCCAAGTTGTTAGATGCCGCGGAAATGCGGGCTTGGATGTGGGCTCTCTTCTTAGTGCAGACAGAGAGCCGAAAACCTCCTGAATTTCACTGTGTTGTGCCTCCATTTTTAAAATCCGAATTTAGGTGTGTTGCATTCCACCTGTGCCTTCTTTTTTTAAATCGTATTTAGGTGTGCTTGTATTCCACCTGTGAACCTCCTGCATTTCATTGTGTTGTGCCTCCAATTTTAAAATCAATTTTAGGTGTGCTTGTATTCCACCTGTGAACCGCCTGCATTTCACTGTGTTGTGCCTCCATTGTCCAAATCGGATTTAGGTGTGCTTGCATTCCATCTATGACTCCTTTATTAAAATCATATTTTGGTGAGCTTGTATTCCATCTGTGCACCTCGTAAGTTTCACTGTTTTGTGCCTCCATTCTTAATATCAGATTCCCATCTGTGCTCCATTTTGTAAAATCGGATTTAGTTGTGTTGTATCCCATCTGTGCCTCCTTTTTTTAATAGGATTTCGGTGTGCTTGTATTCCATCTGTGTGCTTCCTGTATTTCACTGTGATGTTCCTCCATTTTTAAAATCTGATTTAGGTTTGTTTGTACTCCATCTGTGCCTCCTTTTTTAAAATCGGATTTACGTGTACTTGTATTCCACCTGTGAACCTCTTGCATTTCACTGTATTGTGACTCCTTTTTTTTTTAAATCGGATTTTGGTCTGCTTGTATTCCTTCTGTGCACCTCCTGCATTTCTGTGCTGTGCCTCCTTTTTGAAGTCTCCTACTAGGCCTCCTGGTGAGTTTAGCTAGAACTGTACTGTTTAGCCACTCCTCTTTCTTTCCTGTCCAAACCTCTGACGCCCCATTGCTCTCTCCATTTCTCCAATATTCTCTCTCAAAAGTCCTGTAGAAAAAAGCATAAAAAGACACTGTGAGTGCAAACCCTGGACTTCCAATTGCAGACACCTCTGTCAGTGCTTCCTCTAGAGAGGTTTTCACGGATATTCTCTTCTTTGTCCCATCTCCAGATCTATGGACCCCCATTTCATCTCTACTCTCTCTTACTTCCCATGTTCTACCATTAACGGAGGCACCAAGTGGGAAGTCCTCTTGGCTAGCTTCACATCCGCTTGCTGCTTCGTTAATGTCTATCACACTGGTACTATCCTGGTTCAGGGTCCACAACCCAACCTCCTCCTCTTTGACTGGATCCTGTCCTCTCTCATTAGCTTTCTCCCTTCTCCTGCATGTCCGCCTTCTACACTCTCTCCCCCTCCTCTGACTGATGTATCATGCCCCTGTACACCACATCAGAAAACCTTCAAAGACACAGACCTCCTCCAGAAGGCGACTCTTAACGGCCGCACAGTTAACAAACACTCTGCTGATCTCTGTCTCCTTGAAGATATTGACATCGAAATTCTCGCTCTTACTGAGACATGGTTCAATGCCAGCTCAGTCACTGCTTTTGACTCCCCCTACCTGAAGGATTCAAGATCATCTCAAAAGCTCGACCACACTCACTGGCAGGGGGGGTTGCCTTAATCTTTGCTGAGTGGGTCCCTGCTTCCATCTTACCTACCCAGCTTTACTCTTCCTTTGAAACCCAGTTTGCAAGTTCATCATCTCTCCCATCTCCACCCTGACCATTGCCACCATTGACCGGCCTGCAGGTGCCACCAGCTTGATCCTCTCTGAATGGACTGACCTCTGCTCTTCCTTACTTTCATTCACATGCAAACTCCTCCTACTGGGTGACTTCAACATCTAATTGGACTTCCCAGGTTCTGCATCCATGCTCTTCACTGACCTCTGCCCCTCGCTGTGCCTCTCTGTCACCCCTTTTGAGCCAACCCACTCAGCTGGACACACTCTGGATGCCCTCATACACTCTGACCTCTCTCTCTATCCCCCCCACTAGTCATCCCTCTCTCCTGGTCTGACCAGTATCTCCTTTCCTCCCACTTGAGTCCCCTTGGCCCCCTGACTGCCCCCAAAAGTCTCATCAACCACGTTTGCCAACATCCACCCGATGAAATGAGTCTCTACCCTCAGCAAACTCCACCAATACCCTTGACATTCTTGCCCCAGTCATGAGGATCCACCTGAGATCTGCCTCTAAGTGTAACACCTGGTACGACACTGAACTCGGGGCCCTGAAATGCAAGTGCAGGGCAGCAGAATGGAAGTGGCAAACCACAGGCTCATCATCTGACAATCTGGCCAGCTGCTTGATTCAAAGACAATACAGACACTCCATCCATGCCAATATAAGAGCCCATATTCAGGCACAGGTTTCCAGTTTATCCAATAACATGGCTGTACTTTTCAAGATCTGCAGAGAACTAACCAATCCCTCCTTGGTCTCCTCCTCCCCTTCTCCCTCCTAGGCACTCTGCAATGCACTGGCCTCAGACTTTGCCTCAAAAACCCAGGACATCCTTGCCACCCTTGCTACTGTCCCTCATAACCCATCCCACACCTCCTCACATCCATCCTCCTCCCTTTTTCGTCCTCCTTCTCCTCCTTCACCCCTGTCACACATGAAGAAGTTACCAGAGTTGTCCGCTCCATGAAGGCCTCTTCTAAGCAGGTTTCCCCGTGCTCATCCAGGACCATCAAGGATAACATTGGCTCTCTTGCCCCCTGCTCTCACTCACTTCTGCAATCACTCTTTCATCACAGGATCTTTCCCCTCCTCCCTTAAGCATTCCCTTGTGCACCAACTCCTGAAAAAAACCTTCATCACTTCCTACCTGCCCTGCCAACTATTGCCCTATTTCCATCACCCCCGTCCTAGGAAAACTGCTGGAGAAGTTGGTTTTGCCCCAACTCAACTGACTCACTGAATTTATTGGAGGTATCCACAACCATCAAACTGGATTCCGAGTATCCAGAGGCATGGAAACTGCTCTTCTGAACACCTGTGAAGAATACCTCACATCTCCGTACTCTAACTCCTCAGCTGTCCCTCTCCGTTCTGATCTCTTCTCTGCCTTTAACACATTCAACCATTCCATCCTCATACAAAGGACCCACAATGCCCTTGGCATCTCAGAACGGGCACTGGACTGGCTGACATCCTTCCTTACTGACTGCTCTTCCCAAGTCCTCCTGAGCACTTTCTCCTCTCCTACCTCCCTCTCCACCTGTGGTGTCCCCCAGGGTTCTATCCTCTCCCCCTGGCTCTTCAAAATCGACCTTGCTCTGCTTGCATGCCTCATCTCCTTCTCTTCAAACCTACAGTGTTACACAGATAACACACAGCTCTTTTTCAAACTCCCTGCCAACCCTCTTACACCTCCATCATCCCTATTTGCCTATCTGCCATCCAGGCTTGGTGCACCACCAATGATCTCTGCCTTACAGCCTGTAAAACTGAGATCCTTCCCATCGGCACCCCTGCTCCCTCCTCCTTCCCTTGACTCTGGCCTTCTTCTTTGTGCTCTTCCCCTGCACCCTCTTCAGAAGCTAGAAACCTTGGACTAATATTTGTCTCCTCTTTCCCCTTCTCCCTCACACTCAGGACATTGCCAAGTAGTCCAACTTTCAGCTCTTCCTTCTCAAAGGAATTCTCCCTCTTCTCACTTTCCCCCCAGAGACTCAATGTGACCCAAGCCCTGGTTCTCTCTAGGCTTGACTATTGCAATAGCCTCCTCCGGAATTGACCATCTTCCACTCTGTGCCCCCCCAGCTAATCCAGAATAGGGCAGCAAGACCTATCCTTTGGCTTAAGTCCAGGTACTGTATCTCTCCTGCACTAAAACATCTTCACTGGCTCCTAGTTGCTACACGGATTAAATTCAATCTTCAACTTTATTTTACTAAATACTCCCCCTCTAGACCACTACGCTCCTGTGGCTCTAACTCTTTCTGTGAACAGCCTTCCCCTCCCTCTGTGCCTTGAGCAGGGTCTTCTTAAATTCCAGAAGCTCCTTAAGACTCTCCTTTTCACCTCCTCCTTCCCTTGTTCTCTCTCCTACTAATCCAGCGGTTGCTGCGATTGGTGTCCTGGACTCTTATACATTTTCGGGGCCCTGACCTCCCACACCCAATCGATTCAGATCCTGTCTATGTGCACTTGCACTTACACCCTCCACCCTGGTGGCTCGCACTTATACCCCTCACGGATCCAGGCGGTGTAGCATTCAAAATTCCTAGCACTTCATCTGTGGCTCACCCATGAGCTCAGACTCCACAACACTGACCCCCCTGCCTTCTTCCTTGCTTCACTGGCACATTCTGAATACTCACAATGCATAGTGGGTTTGTCCTGTGTTCCTTTTCCCCCACTGCTCTTATGTATTGTGTTTTTTATGTATTTTAATGTATTTCCCTGCTCCCTCCCTTGCCCCGTGGGCACTTTGAAATTGTATGCCCTTATTGTATTAGTGCCCAACAAGCAAAAACCAAAATAAAAATAAATAAAATACATTTTGGTTACAAAACTTATGAGGGGTTAGGATTGGTGAATACCTTAAGATACACATAGATTGAATTTCCTCGTTGGTTTATAACTATCTGATGACTCCTCCTGAGCCCAGCCCATCAGAGATAATATTTTCACTACATAATTTTATTAGCCACTATTGTTTGGCAAAATATTCACCAAACCTGGGCAATTTGATGAGATGTCAGAATATGAGAGACACATAGGGTAGGGGGAGAGAGAAGTCCATGGTCTGCACTAATTCCAAGTAAAAGTACTTCCCATCATTCCCAGGCCATGTGGCCTATACATTCCATTGCATTTGGCCTTGTGTATCATTGTGTGGCGGTGTGTGTGGGAGAGAGTGTCAGCAGGTGTCTTATCTGTACTTGGCTTATAATGAATTGCTAGTGTGCTTCATGTCTTGATCACATGTTAGGTTACTGTGTTGTAGAATGAATTCCTTTTTATTTATTGGGTTTTTAGCTAATTCTATCATGCACTTTGTACACTTGTGGCCACTGGAGACACACTTTATCTTCTATCTGAGACAAAGTATTTTGGCCTACTGAACTCATGCATATGAACATCAATGGCTGTTTGTGCTCTTATGGTAGATTTAATTAACTTGAAAGTCTGCACTTTGCGTCCTGGGAGCTGCTGTTATCTCGTCTCTGTGCTCTGCTCATCCATTACTCCCTTCCGTGCATTTGACCTTGCCACTTGCTACAAACTACTTTCTGGGCAGCTAACTTCAACACTTCTAAATTAACTACTCTTTTAGAATTCAGCATCTTTGTCTGTGGCCTTGCTAACTCCTAAGCCTGTTGTTGACTCTGTACTAAGACAATGGCTGCACTCATGTGCTGTTCGTCTCCATATTAGAGATCTTTATGTCCCTGTTCATGTTACTTTCACCTTGTGCCTTTGCTATATGTTTGTTTCCCTGCCTGTGTATTCTGCATCTATTCTGCCTATAATTCAATCTGCCCTATCAGTAAAGTGAGTCCCTCTCTAGGTTTACCTGAATCCTCCTCCCTTCTATGCTATATTCAGTAGACTACTTGTGCTTCCTACTAACTGTAATCCCTAGTAGTGTCTCACAACCTAACTACTTCTTTTTGGCAGAAGCTTGTACATTGGTTATTTAAAGTATTGCGTCTTAGAACCTGCTTTAGTTTGTCTCATCTCTTAACCCTAGATGTATGGGGCGGTAGGGCTGCCTCAGCTGGTATAATTTCACAACTGTATGGTAATGATAAGGGGTACGATAGGAATTGGTTATTGCCTAGCAGGTGCAGTGGATGATACCTGCATATTACACACTGACTGGTGTGGCACCCATCTCATTGAACTTCTGATTCTCCATCCCAGCACAAACTGGCAAGCTTGACTTTCCCACAAGCTGTCCTGAGAGTTTTGCAGCTATACCCTCGGTTTTGTACAAAAAGACTGTATCTAAACGGTCACATGTACAAAAAGTTCAACATATGCTAGCACCAAAAGTTCAAACACCAAGGGCCTCATTACGAGATTAGTGGTAGTCATGACGCTATTTGCGACATGACTGCCACCAATAACGTGGCCGGCACCGGTCTCGTTCAATGGGGACTTACCGATGTAGTCCGACCTTTGCGGGACCGGTAAGTCCCCATTGAAAAAGCCATTCCCCATTTCCATTTGAGCCCCCATAGGGCTCAATGGAATGGGGAAGGCACTAATAACGGTATCGGAAGTTGTGGTAGCGTTATTGGCTCTGATTTTCCTTAACGGGTCCCGTCCATGAGGGACCCGCTAAGGGAACTCATAGTATGGCGGTAAGGGATTACCGGCACCGGTCTCCTTACCTGTGCCCGGTATCCCTTACCGCCCTACTCGTAATGAGCAAAAGTTTGAACTTTTGGTGATAGCGTTGCAGGTAAGTTTAAAAAAATAAAAAAATAAAAACGCAGAGGCTGCGTGGGTGTCCCACGCAACACCCCGCTCGCTATACTGTGTGGTATAATGAAAAGGGTGTTGCAGGAGACACCCCCGCAGCACACCCGTGGAAAAAAAAAAGGACCCTGCAGCGTCAGTTCCTGAACATGGAAGTGAAAGGGAACTGGCGCCGCAGGGACCCAGCGTGAAGAGAAGGTATGTGGGGTTTGTTTATGTTGGGGGTGTGGGTGGGGGTGGGTGGGGGGTGTGGGTGAGGGGTGTGTCATTGGTGTGTTGTGGGTGGGGGTGGGGGTTTCCGGCCGCTGTAAATTCAACCGCAGTCGGATCACGTGGATTCTATACCCTCACCTTCTGGGTGTCAACTAATGATAAGTGCATCATGCACAAGCTTCAATAAATGGTGCTAAAAGGTGTGTTACCTCTTCTCTGAGCCGTTGTTGCTCACTCTCAGCAGAAAGGTATCAGTGTGCCTACCCTATAAGCTGGGCCCAGGGTTTTGTGGTTACTTTTGCTCCTCTAACAAAGTGTCATCCTATCGTCTTCTCACTGAAAGTGACAAACACTAAATGATGTTTCACCCACCTCCCCAAATCTCTGCTGGTGGCACTTGTGTTGTTTACCTACTCTCCCCACTCCAAATCACTCAATATTTCACACAACACTGTGTATGCGAACCCAACCCTAACACACACTATCAGACTGGTTCTCAGTCACTCTATACCCTGCTTCCTACAACTAGATTAATTACTCTAATGTATTACTAAGCCTTCCTACAGAAACTTAGACTGAAAAAAGAGTCTTCTTCAAGTCATGTGGTGGAACCCTTGAAGAATGTTGTACACGTTTCCTTCTTAATGAATCACACACAATGTAGGTGATTTGTGTTTGTGGAGGGAGCATTCACCCAGGCTTACCACTAACATGTGCTATGCCCTCTCTTAGACAATCCCTAGTACATTTCTTAAAACACCCACATTTGCAGATCGGGTTGTAAGCAGCCTTCAGTGGCTAGTGTGAGCCTCTAGAACGTCTGCACAACTACACCAATGCGTTTCTATCCTCTGCAGCATTGTACATTTATGACCCCGTTTATTTTTCTAATTCTTCTCCTGCATAAGGAATGGAAGCTGAAAAACACGAACACTAAACCGGGGAGAAACAGCATGGAGGGGGCCATCGCGTTCATGAAATTTCTAAAACGCTAGCGTAAGAAAGTACACTTCTTGAAACTAAACAGTCAACACGTTCATGCGCCATTCCTCTTTAAGCCTGTTCATTGTCAGAACCATGAAACACAGTTTAGCCAATAACATTACTTGAGATACGAATTTCGAAAAGCAAAGCCATCGTAATGCATTCATCAGTGACCTGAGCGATCCAGTCTGTGCTTGTATAGAAACCACACACATCGGATATCCTACCCAGGACAGATATGGGCAAGGCTCTCAGATGATTACATCACTGTTCTTAAAGAGAGAAAAAAATGCGCACAACCTCCATGCTGTGACAAATTCAAGAAATACCAACACAGTAAAATAGGGTACTTGTTAAATGCATTGTATTCGGTGTACTATTTATTAGTGTGCTCGTCACAATAGAGAAACATACAAAGATATACATAAGAAAACATAAGAGCCAAGTCTCATCAACTTTATATCACTGGTGGTTGGTGCCATTTCTAATCGGAGGGGCATACATGTTAGCCTTGATGATGCAGGAGCTGCCAACTATAGCGATGGAGCGACCAACCATAGCGAAGGAGGCTTTCAGGGGTACTGAGATGAAAGGTGCATTTAACAACACACTTTCTGTAAAGAATTGGAAGAGCCACAGATTGGTTTTGCATGGTAGCACATGAAATGATCTCACAAGCAGAAGTCACCAACACATGAGCACATTCATGATGATGTTGCCCACAATATATGCCAGTATAAAAACATTTTCATCCTGGATGTGCCCATACATGTCCATGCAGGCTGCACTCGTGTAAAATATTACAAACAAACTTACTGTGCCAGTAAAAAAAATCCAGTAAGAAATCATAACAAGAATGGCTGTACCCACGTCGGCCAGTTGAGCCATGTAATAAATAAACTAATGTTTGCTTAAATCTTGATGCCCACTAAAACTGGCCTGTCATAGTAAGGTATCCAAAATGGCTGTACTAACAAGGGGAAGCCATGTAATAATTATCATGTTTGCCTCACCTTTGATTCTACGTCAGAAATACAATGCCACCAGTAGTGTACTCTTAAAATTAGAAGTCTGCTCTCCCTTCACCCAAACAGACAAACCCACTCACTCAAACGGCACACAAGGCTCATTCACGCATTCATTCATAAAACATACACTCTCTCTTCCACCCACACATTCATAGAGCATGCATGCTGTCACCATCTTTGACACACTCCTACCTGACGGTTACAAGATCCTCTCCGTGCCCATGCCCAACCTTTCAGGGGGGGGGGTGTGGCCCTTATCTTCCCTGAGTGGATTCCTGCCACTGTCACTCCTACGCAGACCTACTCCTCTTTTGAATGTCTTGTCTTCTGACTCTCTCTCTCTCCTAGCCATTCCCTTACCGTGGCTACTATCTATCGGCCACCTGGTCAAATTTCCACCTTCCTCTCTGAGTGGGCTGACCTCTCCTCCTCACTCCTGTCCTCAACCACTCAACTCCTCTTTCTTGGTGACTTCAACATCCACCTGGATGCCTCCTGACCCCCCTCTGGACTCTTTCGTGACCTCTGCGACTCTCTCTCACTCTCTATTCTCCCGTCTGGGCCTACTCATTCTGCAGGGCACACTCTTGATGCTCTGATCTCTTCTGACCTTCCCCTCTCCGTCCCTCTCTCCACTCCTCTCTCCTGGGGTGATCACTTTCTCCTATCCTCCCACCTCACCCTCCCTACCCCACAGGCAAAGCCACCCTCATCACTGCCACCCACCTTCTCGGTCATCCGACCCATGAAGCGCGTGTCAGTTGAGGCTTTCGCTGCCACCTTCGCGCCCCCCACTCCCCCTTCGGCTGACTCCCACCCTGACACAGCCCTCTCCACGCTCTACTCTGCTATATCTGATATTCTTGATATCCTTGCCCCTGTCATGAGAATCCGCCTGAAGCCCAAAGCCAAATGTAACTCCTGGTATGACTCGGATCTCGTCACCCTAAAACGCAAGTGCAGGGTGGCAGAGAGGAAATGGCGAGCTCTGACAAACTGGCCTGCTGCCTGCTCCAAAGGCAATACCGTCTCTCCGTTCTCACCAAGAAGAGAGCCCTTATCCAAGCCTGCATCTCTGCAGCATCTAACAATTCGGCCGAACTCTTTAAAATCTGCAAGGAGCTTGCCAACCCTGCTGCAGTCTCTACCTCTCCTGTCCCCTCCCAGGCCCGCTGCACTGCACTGGCCTCTCACGTCATCTCTAAAACTCAGGACATCCTTTCCTCACTCTCCTCCTATCACCTCCCTCCCTCTCTACCCGGCTCTTCCTCTGGCCCTTCTGCAGCCACCCCTCCTCCCTCCTTCTCTGCCTTTCCCCTTCTCTCTGCTGACAAGGTTTCCAGACAAGTCCGATCTATGAAAGTCTTGTCTAAACAGGTTCACCCCTGTTCCTCCAAAACTATTAAGGACAACATCAACTCCCTGGCTCCAGCGCTGGCTGACTTTTGCAACCACTCCTTCGCCTCTGGAGTCTTCCCATCCCCCTTAAGCACTCCCTTGTGCACCCGATCTTAAGAAACCCTCTTCCGACCCCTCCTGCCTGGCTAACTATCGCCCAATCTCCATCACTCCCTTCCTGGGCAAGCTCCTGGAGAAACTGGCCATCTTCAAGCTTAACCTCCATGCTGAATCTGTTGGTAGTCTTCATGACCGGTGTCCGGACATTTCGTCGAAAGACATTTGGTCGAAAGACATTTGGTCGACGGAATTTGGTTGAAAACCAAATGGTTGAATTATTTTTTTATTTATATATATATTTTTTAGGTTTTAGTTTAGGGAAAAAAGGGTTTTTTAGAAAAAAAGGGGGTTGAGGGGGGGACCCCCCCAAAAAAAAAAAAAAAGTGAAAATAAAAAAAACAAAAATTCGACCATTTGGTTTTCGACCAAATGGTTTCGACCAAATGTCCTGTCGACCATTTTTTTTTGACGAAATGTCTGGTAACCTTCATGACCATCAATCTGGCTTCAGAGCTGCCGGAAGCACGGAAACTGCTCTCCTGAACATCCGTGAGGACCTGCTCTCGAACCTCAACTCCAACACTCTGTGTTCTCATTCTGCTCAATCTCTCTTCTGCCTTTGACACTGTCAACCATGCCATCCTGCTCAACCGTCTCCGTGATAACCTGGGTATCACTGGAAAGGCTCTGGCGTGGCTGACCTCTTTCCTTTCCAATCAACCCTCCCAGGTCCAACTGGGGTCCTTCCTCTCTGACATATTTTTCTCTACCTGTGGTGTCCCCCAGGGATCTAATCTCTCTCCCTGGCTTTTCAACCAGTATCTGGCACTCCTTGCCCACCGCATCGCTGCTCTCTGCCCCAACTTTCAGTGCTATGATGACGATACCCAGCTCATTTTTAGGCTACCCTCGGCCTCCTCCTCGCCTTCCCTCATCTCTGACTGTCTGTCTGCTATCCAGGAATGGTGTGCCGCCAATGACCTCTGCCTTAATGCCAGTAAGACTGCGATTCTACTCATCGGTACACCCACTCCCTCCTTCCCTGCAGCTCTCTGGCCAGCCTCTCTTGGCCCTCTTCCTGCTCCTACCTGCAAGGCAAAAAACCTCGGGGTCATCTTCGACTCCACACTCTCCTTCTCTCCTCATATATCTGACGTCTCTAAGAAGTCACACTACCAGCTGCACCTCCTCAGAGGTATTCTTCCCTTCCTCTCCTTCTCCCAGAAGCTCACTGTCTCCCGAGCCCTGGTTCTCTCGAAGCTGGACTACTGTAACAGCCTCTATCTTAATCTGCCTGCCTCCACTCTCCGCCCTCTGCAACTCATCCAGAACAGGACTGCTAGACTTGTTCTTGGCCTCAAGCCCAGGGACCGTATCTCTCCAGGACTGAAATCTCTACACTGGCTCCCAGTGGCTGTGAGGATTAAGTTCAAAACCCTCTGCATTGCCCACAAGGCCTTCTGGGGCCTGGGGCCTAAATACCTTCAACTCTCTCTTCCTAAATATCTTCCTTCCCGAGCCCTTCGCTCATCCGTCTCCAACTCCCTCAGGGTCAGCCGCTTCTCGAAGCAATGAGCTGGGGGTAGATCTCTCTCCGCGGCAGGGGCCTCCCTCTGGAACAGCCTTCCTGCCTCCCTGAAACTTGAGGAGAACCATCTCTGGTTCCGGAAGCACCTCAAAACCTTCCTCTTTGCTTCTGCTTTCTCTCTTCCTCTCCCCTGCTAAATTCTTCACTGAAACTGCACTGAATCTGCAACTGGGCCTCTCTCTCTGACCTCGGGCCTTGGCCCAGCCACTCTCCACTTGCATTGCCTCCCTGGCAATCCCTGCACTGCGGGACTGTCTCTGTATCCCGACAGCCCCCCCTCTCCAGCACTTGTCTGCACTTACCTTGCACTTGCCACCAGCTGGCCCTATTATTTATTTTGTATTCTACTAACCCTGTACTGCACTTCCCCCCCTGCCCTTCCCCTTGCACTTTTCCCTCCCCCCTACCCCTGCACTTGCGCGATCTAAATGACACCTGGCCTAGTAGGATTGTTGTCTGTCTTCCCCTTGTTCCCCCTCCCTGCCTCGTCGCGCCTTGAAACACTTGTGTATAGGCGCGTTAAAAATGCCATATCATATCATGCTCTCATTCACTGACACAATCGTACAACCTGCACGCTCTCATTCACCCACACACTCAAACATCATTTAAACAAGCATGCATACAAACAAACTCAAACACACAGACATTCAAACGTGGACAAATTCATAAATGCAACCAGTCAGACAATTCCCTTTGCATACATGCATGCAGATGTACTAGTGGTCCTTCGGGGCTTGCCAAAATTAAGTTACCACTAGTAGTCCAAAAAGGAGCACACACCAGGTGAGAAGTAATGCTGTTTATTACAGCTGGGCAGCACAAATCAAACAGCACAGTGGAACAGAACTGATTGCTAAGAGCTGGCAATCGGGCTCACAATGGACAGTAATGTCATACCTCAAATACAATGTTTGTACAATTATAAACAGTTGCGCTTAAGACTTTGTGTCTTCTCGGTTCCCAATAAGCTTACTAGTTCAGCTACATCATACCCCTATAGCTAGACATACATTTGTTAGACATTATTAGAGCAAACAGACATACCCCTTTCAGCCCACCTCTTCCATGGATGGTGCTCCTCCCTGAAAACACTTTGCAATTAGTAATGGCATAATTGTGCTGACCTCCAGATCTTTATTAATCTGCCATTTGTCAACACCAGAAAGGAAGGAACACAAGACACCCAGAACTGGTGGGAAGGGAGACTTTCACATGGCACCTGTGAGATAGTAACCCTCGTAAACACAGTTTTGAACATTCTGAGTGCTTGTTACTTTCCATACACACCAGAGCATACCGTCCGATTGGCTCTTCTTAGAGCACCACACCATTTCACATCCTCGTTTCCATACCCACTGGCTAAGGGGTGATTTGAAACAGCCTTAGTGCCATGCGAGTGCCTCTCTGTGTCACGTTGATTTCCCCAGCTCTCACGAGTAGACGTGGGACTGGCTCATCAGCCTTGATTACATCACCTGTTGCTGTACCCAGCGACTGCAGTTTGCTGGAGACGAGCAGCCTGAAATCAGCGTACCCACTCCCTCTCCTGCGGTCCATAGGCAATGTGTTTAAAGCATGCCTGTGAGGTGCAGACCCCCTGCTGTGCCCTTATGAAGAGTGCTTACCTTTGGTTTTGCCATTCTCAATTTTTTGCAGCTACTTCCCTTGTGTCCATGTTATGTTATATGCAAAGTGTCCCCCGTTGTTCCCCTCCACGCCTAACCCTTGTGGCTGGCTTCAGCTTCCTGTGTCCCCCTGGTTTCCCCACAGAGGGTGTCCCAGTCCATCCCCTTTATACCCACAATTGGTAGGTGTGCACCCTGTTCGGCACTGAATCAGTACCTTCTTTACACACGTATGCAAACAAATTACACATGCACACTACACTTACCTGCTCTCACCCACATCGGCATACAAGAGATATCAGATGGTCCGCCCTTTCTGCAGAGCATGCTGGGTGACTGTCAGTCAGCCTGTAAACTATTAGCCCGATAATGAAAGGCAGCAGGGCCAAACTTCCTATAGCTTGCTGGGCTCTCATTGTTGGAATGAGCATTGAAACTAAAACAAAAGAATGTAGCGTGGGGCATGCCCCTGTGCTGAGGCATAGAGTAGTAGAGTCCAGCGGCCAAATAAAGCACCCAGTTGGACTGTTCTGCCTCGCACTGAGATACTGCTTTGGACTTAAAATCACAGTCGGAAGCAGTAGACCAGTCCCAGAGAGATGTATATAATGTGTACATCTCTCACCAAAAACGAGGGGGCAGCGCCTCCTGCCCTAATGTAGGAGCCGCCACTGCTGTATATAGAAAAAGAAGTCAAGGCACAGGTTTGCTGATGCAGGCCAAGGTACTCGAAATTGCATGTAGGAAGGTCATATCACGTGGATGATAAAACTACAGAGGAAGCAGAGCTGCCGATGGACCACCTCATTAATTAAACTGTGTCTGACTGCTCCCAACCAATAACTCGCTGGATCCCCTTGCTCCATCTGCTTGCATGTGTACTTTGAATAGTCTTCCCAATTGTATGCAGATAGTGTGTACTATTAATCTATTCTATGATTCTATTCTAATCTTTTAATCTATCATCTATTAATCTATTCCATCCTATGTTACCTCTCCACTACATTGGAGCTGCATATGAAAAGCTGCACATAGAAATGCATTGAAAGCGCACTAGAGCAATCCTGCCACACTTTGAAGGAATGTTAAGGTATGTTGAGATTCTGCAGAAAGGAAGAATCAGTAACACAACCCCAAAATGTGTCTGCTACAATGTTTACATTTTTAGAGCTCTCCAAAACGGCTAACAGGGCAATGTTTTCTTCAATGATAGATTAAAAAAAACAATATTAATAGCACAGGAAAAATCTGTAGACTAAAAAGCAATACAACCAATTAGCATTTTAGGGGGGCGTTTGATCTACCATTGATCTACTAGTTCAATGCTGGCTCACATTGAAGACTGAGCAACTCAAACATTGGGTGTTGTACATAGAACTACATGATGGGTGAGATCATCAATTGCCATTGGAGTTTTTGCAGAACCCTCCTGAGATCCATGTGGCACTACGAGTGCGCCTGAGCAGGCTGACTTGTAGCCATGGCCAAAGTCCAACTGTTTGGATGCCACTGATGAGATTGGTCTAATTATCTGCATGCCACCCCTTCTATTGTTTCCTGGGTGTGCTTCACAAAGGGGGGTGGGGTAGCACCTCAGTTTCATCAGTTGGCCCCTACAAGCTTTTTATTCTGTATCTCTGCTCCCTAGGTCTCTGGCCAGCCCACTGCCCCTGAGCTACAGTGGAAGATGAGTGTCCCGGGCTCTGGATTCGTGCTAGTGGTGAATCCCAAAGCAAGTCGTTTAGTGCTGACCGCTAAGACAGTCTGAATGACCAATTAAAATATGGATATGTGCCAGCACTCCAGCTGGATTCGGGTCATATATAGTGTGAGACACGGTTTGGGGGGTCCTGGTTCGTGAATTTGTACTACTGTGGTACTTGTGGTTCTTAAATTCTAGATAAGTGGATATTAGGCTAACCGCCCAATTTCTTTTCTTATATTCTGCTATTCTTTTAGGGAAATTGCTGTTTCTTTTGGAGGGAGGAAAGGTTTAGTTCAAGAAGTGGATTCGTTTGGGAGGTCCATGTTGAAACGTACAGTCTGCTGTCAGCGTGCGCGCCTTTCCTTTTCTCAGGACGCATGCGCTAACAGCGAAAGAGCCAGTAGCGTTTGGCTGTAACTTTAAACTGCATACTTGCAACATGTGAATCACAGATTAGATAAGCACATTGGAAAAGCAGAAAAGATATGGGCCCCTTGTTCTGAAACTCTTACATCACTTTTGCTTCTAGGAAACACTCGTGATAATTAGGCAGAAAAGGCAAGTTTCTGAGCGTGACATTTTAAAACACTAAACCATACATAAGCAAAACTATCTGTTCAAAACTTGTTATATAAATTATTTTAATCTGCTTTGTGCATAGTACAATTTAAAGAGTGATGCTGACAGCAGTGGAGTAACACAAAATGTGGGGGCCCCCATGCGTGCCAGGTTGAGCCCCCCCCCCAAACTTAGCAACACATCACAGGTCACGTCACACTCTGGGCCGGCCTAGATTATCACATTTGCACAATATGCACAAACGTACTTCGGCAGGGGTACGCCGCAGACTGCACTAGGAGAAACATGAAAATGTCTTTCAATGCATTATACAGCACACTTTCTGAGAAAAGGTGGCTAAAAGGCCAGAGTATTTGCAATTATTTTGCAGCGTAACACCAATTAAAAATCCAATACATGCAAGTCACCAACAGTGCACAGGATCATGAATGCTTTAATTAATATAATGTTTTGCTATTAAAATGACCATGCCACGATCAAAACATGTCCAACTGGCTGCACAATGTAGACCAGTCTAGACTCCTAATAACATATTACAGTAAAACATGCCTGACCACATTTAGGGATACCTAGACTGGTTTCACCAAAATGCCTGTCGAAGCAGTAACACTTATCATGGTTATTTTATCAAAGATGCCCAGAGAAATATACAATGCTGCAGTAAGAAATGGCTAGACTGGTTACACTCAAATGCTAGTCTAGCCAGGTGATTACACTACGAGGACTGCTATACCATTTAAACAAAGTCAAGCCAAACTAAGATATGACTAGACTGGCTGCACCAAAATGCCTCTCTAGCCACTAATACTACATATCATGCCTGCTTAGCCTGGACATGGATGACCAGTAGGATTTATTGTAAAATCCCACCCCCAAACGTTTGCTAATGTTAAAGGAGAGTTCCGGGACTTTTTTTTTATTGTCCCTACGGGTCGGCCATGTGTTTGTAAGCATAAATCGGTAGATCGTAGGAAACTTTCCTATGGACCTTACCCGACTTTTCGCCCCTTATCGCACTCGAAATCAGCCTCCATTTTGTGATAATCCTATCATTCCGCCGCATCGACCTGGCTCACCTGCCTTTGCGGCACTAAATCAAATCCCCCGCCCCTGAGCCTGACATCAGCAGACGCGTACTGCCCATTTCAAGCACGTCTCGTGTCAACAATCGCTGCGCCTCAGCTATTGACGTGTTGCCATGGAAATGGCAGGACGCCTCTTTCCCCAATAAGTATAAACAGACCGTTTCACAACATACAGCAGCAGATTTTCGATTCCATTCCTCTCTCTGTGTTACTTTGAGTATTCTGTGACTCGTTTCAGTGCTCTGGTCAGCTACCTTCGCCGCTTGTAGCCCGTGTGAACAGATACCAGTACCACCGCTATAAATTATTTTACTATCTTTACCGCACAATGGCCACAATAATGCCGTATATGTACGAGCCCGAGTACACCGAGGAAGAACTACTGGAAAGGCAAGCACGCGAAAACGATGGGGATTCGGACGGCAGTTGGGAGGACCAGTCAACGGATGAAGAGCCTGGACCATGTCGCATGGACGGCGTCTCCACCTGGTGCACGTGCAATCGGTGCGAGCTAATGCCAACTGAGGAGGAGAACTGCTGCTGCCGTGAAAATTCCGGGTGCTTGGCCTACATTTCGGAAAGCGAGCAAAGTCAGCAGGAAGGCGAGCAAAGTCCGCAATGCATCACCGAGCTGCCAGAGTTCAGGGAAGCCTGCCTCTCACGGACAGTGTTGAGGATGATGATGGTGCTTATGCACGAACTTCGTGGCACTGTTCGTCCGCGTAATCCGAGTAACGAGTAAGTATACTCTGTTTGTGATGTCAGTGATGCCACCACTATTTCATGGTCGTCTCCCACATATAAAATTACATTTACATATCATTGGAACGCATGTAAATTGGTTCCATATAGTGCATTTTCTAGATATAATTTTTTTCTAAGAAAAATGACATGTGTTACCTGAATCGACATTGATAAGAAAGTTTGGTCAGTTTAATACAGTTTGCATCTTTTTTTTTCACAGGTGGTACAGGCTGGTGGCCTATCGTTGCTTCACTTGGTGGCTTCACGGGAGGCTCGGACACCGCGTTCGGAGAGTAATACCTGCCTGTGCGGTACTTGCCATTAGACAACATTTCCCCAGTGACAGTGGACAATACCGCGGATTTTCCCTCGATGTGCTGCAACCTCAACTTTACAATGTGTAATGTTTATTATTTATGTTTAATTAAAATCTAAAATAAAGCCCAACATATATTTTAACAATGGTTGTTTTGATTTTTTAAATGAATCTAGTGTATATTCTCCTGGGAGGGTGAGGTATTTATAAACTCACCCCCCTGCCTTCCATGTAGTAGATCCTGCAGCCATCCTCTTACATTCAGTTAGATGGCCTCTCCTTGGTGAGGCCCTGCGGCAAACGGGTCTTGTCTGCACGACCACCGCCCCGATCCACCCCCCGCCCTATCAAAGGCAGTTCGCACCGGGGTACTTGAGCTGCTGGCAAGTGGAGCTGTCAGGGAGCGATAAAGGCCAAGAGGTGCCAAAGACCATGTACACTTCAAAGTGGTCTATAGAGCATGGGTTTGTTGTTCCCATGTCTACCTCCAGACCCCGTGTCTCCTGCCAAGCATCCCCCTCACGCTGGACGGCCCCCTGCAATCCACATAAGTGTGTCTCCATTCACGAGTCTTCCTGTGTCTTGTCTGCACGACCACCGCCCCGATCCACCCCCCGCCCTATCAAAGGCAGTTCGCACCGGGGTACTTGAGCTGCTGGCAAGTGGAGCTGTCAGGGAGCGATAAAGGCCAAGAGGTGCCAAAGACCATGTACACTTCAAAGTGGTCTATAGAGCATGGGTTTGTTGTTCCCATGTCTACCTCCAGACCCCGTGTCTCCTGCCAAGCATCCCCCTCACGCTGGACGGCCCCCTGCAATCCACATAAGTGTGTCTCCATTCACGAGTCTTCCTGTGTCTTGTCTGCACGACCACCGCCCCGATCCACCCCCCGCCCTATCAAAGGCAGTTCGCACCGGGGTACTTGAGCTGCTGGCAAGTGGAGCTGTCAGGGAGCGATAAAGGCCAAGAGGTGCCAAAGACCATGTACACTTCAAAGTGGTCTATAGAGCATGGGTTTGTTGTTCCCATGTCTACCTCCAGACCCCGTGTCTCCTGCCAAGCATCCCCCTCACGCTGGACGGCCCCCTGCAATCCACATAAGTGTGTCTCCATTCACGAGTCTTCCTGTGTCTTGTCTGCACGACCACCGCCCCGATCCACCCCCCGCCCTATCAAAGGCAGTTCGCACCGGGGTACTTGAGCTGCTGGCAAGTGGAGCTGTCAGGGAGCGATAAAGGCCAAGAGGTGCCAAAGACCATGTACACTTCAAAGTGGTCTATAGAGCATGGGTTTGTTGTTCCCATGTCTACCTCCAGACCCCGTGTCTCCTGCCAAGCATCCCCCTCACGCTGGACGGCCCCCTGCAATCCACATAAGTGTGTCTCCATTCACGAGTCTTCCTGTGTCTTGTCTGCACGACCACCGCCCCGATCCACCCCCCGCCCTATCAAAGGCAGTTCGCACCGGGGTACTTGAGCTGCTGGCAAGTGGAGCTGTCAGGGAGCGATAAAGGCCAAGAGGTGCCAAAGACCATGTACACTTCAAAGTGGTCTATAGAGCATGGGTTTGTTGTTCCCATGTCTACCTCCAGACCCCGTGTCTCCTGCCAAGCATCCCCCTCACGCTGGACGGCCCCCTGCAATCCACATAATGCCACGACATATACACGTCATTCATTCACAAACACACCCCTGGTTCGAATTCTTTATAACCCACCTCATATTTCTAATGAGAACTTCTTTGCGCTTTGCTAGTCAACCCGTGAAGGTGCTGGTTATCTGCTCTTCGTCTCTGTGAACTTCCGTGACCACTTTGAGCAAACTCGTCAGTTTGCAACCTGTGAACTGCTCCCTGTTCTACGACAAGAAACTACTCTGATCCCTGCATCTAACTGTTTGTTCGTCAAGGTAAGTCCATGTACCATAATCATTTTGCGTCCAATTTTTTAATTTATATCTATTTGCTAGTAGTCATCAAATTGCATCCATGTTTTCTTTTCGTTCACGACAGTACATGCAAGGAACTAGTCACATGTTCTGAGTTTAGTCAAATTACTTTTTCTATTTTTTGAAAGTTATTGAAATACTTATCCGCATGTGAATAACGTGTATAGTTCCAAGAACCAAAACGGACCTTGCATTGAACCTTTTATGTGTCATTTACTGTTTTAACACATTGGTATTCATAGAGAATTGTTGATCTTTACTTTTCAGAACTTTCCATAATGCCTGCCTGTTCCATTGGCGGTTGCCCTTCGAAGACCCATAACAAATCTGAAGGTACTATAATGCATGTTTTCCCTAAGACAATAGATCAGATAAGAGGATGGGTCCGATATTGCGGATATCCAGCCTCTGAGCTAGAAAGTAGAGTCCTAGAAGTCTTTGCGGACAAGAGGGGTGATCGATACCGCATCTGCAGCAGGCACTTTAGCCCAGACATGTACTCCACATCATTGCTAATAAAGAAGAAAACACCGCGAGCGAGGCGAAAATTGCTCTCAACCGCTATTCCCACTCTATTCGTCCACATGCCTCCACTGGTGAGTCAAGTTTACGGATCTAGTTCTCGGCCTTGCGGTAGTGTGTAGCAGTAGCTAACAATAATTTCCCCATTTATGTATCCACTCAATATGAAGGCGGAAGATTCTCCATCCGTGTCGTTATTGCAGTCATCAGCCACTTCAAGCGCCTATCGGGTAATCTTACTTAGCTATTCTGACACTGACTTGTTTTAGGCATGTAAATCAATAGTTTTAATTGATCGTGTAATTATTTTACCTAATGGTACACCCTTGTACTCGTCCTCTAGTCTTTGTTTTCAGTTATAATTATTGTTATCCAAAATAATGCAAGTACTGTCTTTCAGGGAGATGCTGAGGAGTCCAACGCATTGACGACAACCGTAGATGTCACTCAGATGCTCGAGGTACGTTTCTTTCGTTTTTAGCCATTGATATGTCCTTCTGTCGTCGCCCTCCTATTTGTCTTCTTTTTTCAATATTGTGTTCATTACTAATGAAAGTCCTATGTTTCAGGGAGTCGATGGAGCATTAGTCCAAGTAGAAGGGGGAGCATGCAGTTACGGGTCGGCGCAACAGCTTGCAGAAGTGTGCACCGCAGTTACATCGTCCCTTGATGTTCTTATGCATTTCGAGGTATGGATACTGACAGTTCGATCAAGCGAAATCATATGACGTGATTACATCCGCTATACTTCCTTCTTTATTAACGCAAGTACTATGTTTCAGGGAGATGACGGAGCTTCTTCTACAAGAACATCACCCCTAGTAGTTGATGCAGATCTCTGGGTGGTGACACTTCCAACGATCGAGCAAATCGAATCATATTTACATATCCATTATTTATTTTAGACAACTGATCATTTGTGCAGGTCTATTTAGATGAGCCGTTGACGCCTGCTCAAAGTTTATGTTCTTTTTAACAAAATAGAAAAGCATACTAATGCAATTACTGTGTTTCAGGGAGTTGCTGAAGCGTCATCTTCAATAATATCATCAATGGAAGTCTATGCGGAGCCCGAGGTATGGATCTTGACAGTTCAATCTAACTAGATCAACAATGCGTGAACTATTGTCGTTTGAATGTTCTACACAATGCGTTCATTCGTGTTTTGCTATTGAGATGTACGTATGGGTATTGGTCCCCAAGTACATTTTGTGTTTTCAATATTATTATACATACTAATGAAAGTTCTATGTTTCAGGGAGTCGATGGAGCCTCAGTGAGTGATGGATGTGCTTATCATGAAAATATAGTCGTTGCAGCGCGAGAGGAAGTGGAGACATGCACACACGAGTCGGAGCAACAGCATCCAGATGTTGAAGTTCGAGGCAAGAAAGTTTCAAAGAAAAGAAAGCAAAAGAAGGTTAGTGTCCTGTTCACTATATTATGTTGTCTTTCACTGTCAATAGTTCAATACTGTAAGTTGTGTTTAAACTGAACATCCCTTTTCTAATCTGTCCTCTAGTTGCGAGTGGGTGTAAGAACTAAATCTACACAGACAGTGAAGCGAACGAGAGATGTTGCTTGTCAAACCTTTTGGCAGGGACTTGAGACTGGAGATGCATCGTGCCAATGGGAAGAATATGAAGTGATTGACAACGGAGCTATACCACCACCAGCCATTGATAGTGAATGTCCTCCTGGTAGTTTGGATGCAGTCGGAGATCAATTCACAGAATCCACACCCGCAAAAAATAAGAGCGCGCGAAAGTTGAAGACATTGTTTTTTTCTCCCATCTCCGGACAAGGAACAGATGTTGCAATGGAAGAGAATGACGTGGACGACAATGAAACACCATCAATATCACTCAGCATAGCGGAAGACGATATCAGAGATTGTACCTTTCATGCGAGTGACATGTCCTCAACGTTACAGGCCGAACCAGCTGGGATGCAGAGTGAAAGTATAAGGAAAGAGGCCAAATTCATTGTATTCGATAGCTGTTTGATGGATATTATTATGATGATGAAATGTGGGCATTCGGTTGGTGGGGAAGTATGTGGGGAGCCATTGATTAATGTGACTCGTGCAATTCGAGGCACTAACCTTAAAATACATGCCACCTGTACACAATATCATCCGTTCGCATGGTCTGCACAACCCATGCTGGGGCAACTGCCAGCAGGCAATCTACTTTGTGCAGCGGCCGCACTTTTTAGTGGTTCAAGTTTTAAAAAGTTACAGTATTTCTTTCAGTTTGTGGGAATCCATTTCATTGCGAAAAGTCAGTTCTACAAATACCAAACCGATTATCTATTTCCAGCCATCAGCGAAGCTTGGAGAATGGAAAAAATGTCAATGGAAAGTACATTCGCGGGCAAACGCTTCAGGCTAGCCGGTGATGGACAGTGCGACAGCCCAGGATTTTCAGCCAAGTACTGCACCTACCACTTTCAGGACATGGAAAGTAAGAAAATTGTGAGTTCGGTGGTCGTGCAGGTGTCACAAAGTACATCCTCAGTGGCCATGGAGAAAGTTGGCTTTGTAGCATCATTGCAAGAACTACAATCGCGGGGAATGGTGATCGACCTGATAGCCACGGACAGACACGTTTCAATTGCCAAGACAATGAGAGAACAGTACAAAAATATAAATCACCAATTTGACGTTTGGCATCTTGCAAAATCAATCAATAAAAAATTGTCTGCTGCAGGTAAAAAAAAAGAATTGCAAGGTATTTCACAGTGGTCCAAGTCAATCAGCAACCATCTTTGGTGGAGCTCAAAAACATGTGAAGGGTCGTTGGAAATTCTACTGGAAAAATGGCGGTCAGTAATGTTGCACTGTAGCAACGTACATCGATGGTCGACAAATGAGCATTTCCACAAATGTGAACATGGCCATTTGTCCACAGAGGAGGCACGGAAGAAGAAGTGGTTGATTCCTTCATCACCCACTCACAAAGCCATTGAAAAGATTGTATTTGATAAAACTATAACAAAAGCTTTGAGGGGACTCACGGAATTCTGCCACACAGGAGATTTGGAGGTGTTCCACAATATGTGCCTCAAGTACAGGCCCAAAAGATTGCATTTTGGCATGGAAGGCATGATAAATCGGACTCTTTTAGCGGTCTTGGCACATAACCATAATGTTGGCCGTCAACAAAGTAGGACGACCGGAACTTTAGGGACGCTTCGCTACAATAAGGCCTTCACTAAAAGAAGTAAACAATGGGTGATCAAACCAGTGTTTGAGGATATGCAATATGAGTTTATTGAGAGACTTATCGTAGATGTCCTCGATAGGCACATACATGGAGTGGTGAACGAACCTATGCAGGGGACAACTGCATTGCCACCCAACATTGCCTCTGTTCCATGTCCACCTAAAGCAGAGCTCATTGAGAAATACACATCACGGTTTAAATGATTGTAATTTGATTGTCTGTTCTCTCGAGTCTCCTCATGTTGCAGGCCCATTGCAATTAAACCAAACAGTAATATAAATCATTTTTACAAAAATTATAGAATGTTTCCGTATTGCAAAAACATGGCCGACCCATAGGGACAATAAAAAAAAAGGCACGCAGACAAGATGTCCCTAAAACTAACTGCAGCTAACTAGAAATGTGTGCTCGCTCAAAGTGAAGGTCAGCTGCTTTGATGTTTTGCTCGGGTGGCGGAACGGCCCACGACCCAATATAAGGTTCTATTGTGATTTGACCTTGACAGGCCGGGACCATCCTGAAAGACTAAGAAAAGATAATGAATAAAATTTCAGAAACGAAACGATGAGCCACGTTCATTAGAAGAAGTAACGTCGGCAAAGAAGGAGTGGTGTTTCGGGTCTGCCCTACACAGAGACACAATGGAAAATGCAAATATAATGTAAGTAACTTTTGATGAGTTTATACCGCAATTTCATTACTATACAGTGGCTTTAAAGACGGGTTCAGTTGTACTTGTTCGTTCTATGTGGCATATTGTTTTCTACCGCGCACTATCTTGAGGAGAAACATCTGCTTTTACTGAAGCACCTCAAAACCTTCCTCTTTGCTTCTGCTTTCTCTCTCCCTCTCCCCTGCTACAACTGGTCCACTGTCTGCGACCTCAGTCCTGGGCCCTTCCACTCTCCACCTGCACTCCCCCCCCCCTCCATGCCTCGCCACGCCTTTAAACACTTGTGTACACCCAGTAGCGCTGTCCTCGCTATGAAATGAATAATTTTAATAAGGATCTGATGGTGAGACTAATTTCATTTTTTATGTTTTTAGGTACATCATTCACTACTGTCTGTGTCACGAGTACCAGACACCGGCGGACGGCTTCTACAGCCGCCAGTTGCTTCTCCGCGTGAACAACGTTACCACCCTGACCATTTTATGGGACGATCGCCAAGTACAAGTATGCCCTTACGCGGTACTAACGGTTAGATGCAACATACCTACCATTGTGGTGGCCTAGCGCCTCGTTGTTGGAACAGCCATGCGATTATCAGTGCGACAGAAGAGCTTATTTTTATCGTAAACCAACACCCTGTGTACTGCACACGAACATCGCTTCCCTCAAGACGAACTAATTTGGATCGAGAGCAAAGAAAAATGCAAATCGCTGAATATTCTCTAAACATTTGATGTCCAATAAACGTACTTTGCCAAATGTACAATCTTGCCGTTTGCTTTTAAACCACGGTTTCACATTCCGAATTGTGGTGCTGTATTGTGAGATGCTCTAAGACCCTGTGTACAGCAAAGGACCATCGCGTTCCTCAATACGAACTTTTTGGAACATGAGCAAATAAAAATGCAAATCGCTGAATATTCTCTAAACATTTGATGTCAAATAAATGTACTTTACCACATTTACAATCTTGCGGTTTGATTTCAAAGTACAGTTTCATATTCCGAATTGTGGTGCGCTGTATTGTGAGCTGATCTGTGTTGATTTCCGGGGTCTGTGTGGAGTCGCGTAGAAGACGCCTGGGCGCGTTTGCCTACGCAGCACAGTCACGTCACGGATAGAGGCGGGGAATATGAATGTTTTGATAAAGTCTGTTTCAGGGGCGGGGGATTTGATTTAGTGCCGCAAAGGCAGGTGAGCCAGGTCGATGCGGCGGAATGATAGGATTATCACAAAATGGAGGCTGATTTCGAGTGCGATAAGGGGCGAAAAGTCGGGTAAGGTCCATAGGAAAGTTTCCTACGATCTACCGATTTATGCTTACAAACACATGGCCGACCCGTAGGGACAATAAAAAAAAAGTCCCGGAACTCTCCTTTAAGCAATTCACTGTTAGTACCTGCATGCAAATGCATAATTATATAGGCAATTGAAATCTTGACGTGGGTTTAGTACTTGCATGCCAGGAAGTGATTGGAAAGGTGGAGAGGGAACAGGAGACCCCTTATTCTCACAGCAGTCCATAGGTGGGTGCTTTCAGACTTAAAGGAGAGGGTTTACTGCTTGTGACATTCAATCTGCACTAGAATAGTCTCATTGTGAGTGCATAAAGAAGTTAGATGCCTCACACAAATGTTTGCCCCTCCCCCACCTCCTGTGAAGTTAGTACTTCTCCCAACATTTGAAGGGTTAGCACCCCTTGCCCCAAAATGTGGTTTTGTTGCACCCCTCAACACAAGCACATACACAATTTGCCATACACAGGCACACCCAGGCAGCCACCCATACATTTAAGTGTGCATCCTTTCACCAGACAGGCACACCCAGGCAGCCACTCATACATTTAAGTGTGCACCCTTTCACCATACAGGCACACACAGGTAGCCACGCATACATTTTAGTGTGCACCCTTTAACCATACACTCAACACACACACTGAGCCACCCATACATTTAAATCTGCTCCCTTTCACTGCACACTCACACATGCAGCCACCTATACATTTAAGTGTGTTCCCTTTTACCAAATAGGCACACCCAGGCAGTCACCCATACATTTAAGTGTGCACCCTTTCACCATACAAGCAAACACAATCAGGCAGCCACCCATACATTTACGTGTGCACCCTTTCACCATACACTCATACAGGTGGCCATCTATTCATCATTCGGGCGCACCCAGGCAGCCACCCATACATTTAATTGTCCTCCCTTTCACTGCACACTCACACATGCATCCTATACATTTAAGTGTGCACCCTTCCACCATACACTCACACAGGCAGCCACCTATACATTTAAGTGTGTACCCTTTGATCATACAGGCACACCCTGGCAGCATCCCATACATTTAAATGTTGTGTACCCTTTCACCATACACTCACACACGCAACGTAACGGGGTTGAGGAGAGCCCTATTAATTAAAAAAGAAATGGTTTCCTTTTTAAAGTCATTCTGACTTCATAAAGAATCTATTTCCATTAAGGACCGAACCATAATGGAAATAATTTCTTTCTGAAGGCAGAGTGACTTCAAAAAGAACCTGTTTGTTTTTGAAGTCATAGATCTTCCCCACTCCACGAATGTGAGGGCTCCATCCTAGAGGCTTCCATGTCATGGATGGGGGAGCTCTTGGGCTTCAAAACAAAATAGTTTCTTTTTATAGTCACTCTGCCATCATAAAGTTATTCTTTATGTTATGCTGTAACAAAAAGTTAGTTTGTTTAGTCCAAGGGGGCCTCCCTCCCAGGACATCTGGTGGTTGGGCCTCCCGTTACGCCAGTAAAATGCCTTTATAAAAAAGGCCCCTGTATTAAAAGGGCACACAAAACAAATATGTTTTAACTCCAAAGAATAAGGGCCTCATTCTGAGTTAGCCATGAAAATCCCAGAGTTACCGGTGTGTGGTGGCACCAATTCTATCACCCATAAGCATGGAACCACTGCCAAAGTTCGACCTGTCAGCCGCGCGCATTCCGTCATGCTGGAAACGATGCCAATGGCACCACAGAATCACTGCAAAAATGTCCAGAAATCGGTCGCACCACAAGCAACAGTGTCACAATTTCCGGCATGTCGTTGCTGGAAAGAGCGGCACTGGAAATTGGGCCCATGAAAACAGCGGCAACAGAAACAGTGGGACCAGAAACAAAGTTATCACAGGAACAGGAAACACGTCATCGCCCATTTTGAAAAACACAATCTGCTTAAAATCGGCAACTTCCACTAGCCATCCGGGCCTGAAGACACTGTTAGCTCACCACCAGCCATGGCATCTTGCTACCCAGAGAGACCCCAGGGTAAGCCACGCTTCACAGAGACAGAGTTGACAATCCTAATGGACTGGATAGTAGAATATGCTGGAGAATTGTTTGCCACGGACCACCGCCACATCACCCAAATCAGGAAGAATGCAATATGGGTGGAAGTAGCCCAAAAGGTGTCCGCTGTGGGAACCACACCCCACATAGTACGTGACTGCCACAAGTGGTGGAATGACCTCCGCCTGAGGGGCAGAAACCTGCTGTCGGTCCACTGCAAGCAAGCAATGCATGGCCACTGTTGGGGGAATCTCGTCACCCATCCAACCGATGCCATGGGAGGACAAGTGAAGCAACGTGCTGCACCTAGAGGGAATAGAAGGAATCAGAGCAGCCGAGGCTAGAGCCGGGACACCTGTCAAGGGAGTTGAATAGAATGTGCCACGACAGATCAAACACAGTAGACATGCAAATGCATAGCACCACATAACTCCTGACCCACTGTATACCTCAAGGACTCACCAAACCCATTACGTGAATGACACAGAAACAGAACCACAAATATACACACACATATATGCCCACTGGGCACTGGTATCTGCACAGTCAAGGACACCATGGACACAAACACATACAGAATGCCCCTCCCCCTTGGCATGCATGTACCAGGTGCTATGCGCACCCGTCACACACTCACAGGCATGCACGCACCCAAGACGCCCTGACAGAACCAGCAATGCCAATCCAACTGCCCAGCTGCAGGACCAACATGTCAAAGAGCAATGCTGGCTTACCAACACCTCCACATCACACCCCATCTGTGTTGGGACACTGAGCACAGCTCAATAGACACCCCACCTGCCCTACCCTACCATCACCACCATACACCAATAAAAGTGAAATGACAGTGACACACCGGCCACCTACCAACACCCATCCTGCACCACCTCACCATCCATCTCATACATTTGTGAGTTTGGGTGGGTAGGGTAGGCCTTGTGGTGGACAGATGCCTCGCTAGGGCGGGCTAAGGAGGCTCTAGCCTGTAAGAGGATTCAATTCAACACTACAGCTAAGTCAACGCCTAGTCTATAATACTGAATGAAAACCCTTATTGATATAACTTTATGTCCAGTTCATGCGTTCTGGATGACTACCCCTATATAACACCCCTCTCTTGGAATCCTCCTGACCCCACTGAGCCAAGAAGTAGTTCTGTTTTGCAAGTTAAAGGTTTATTTGATAATTTAAACAATATATATATATATATATCTATATATATATATCACGCTTTATAATAAATTAATAATTGAATATCACACTTAATCTGATATGATAAAGATTAACAACGGAGAATCTGGCACTAGCACACTTCTTTATAATCACTAAGGAGTTGACATGAAATGGATAAGATAGCAACAATACTTTTATGGTTTCAAATGGATGCAATGTGGAATGAAATGCAGTAAAGAAAATAACTTGATAGGATTTCAGCAAAGACAATGTAATCACTTCCTTGGACAATTCACCCCCCCCCCCCTTTTATGCAATGCAGGGAAATGGAAGGGAGGCACACAATTCTCAGAAATGCAATTCAAATGTAATTCAGTTCACCCAGCAACTTAGACTACAGAAGTTGAAAACACAGGCAAAATGCTTTTATATGTGCTGGCAATAAAGTGAAAAATATGCTAAAATGCTTTTAATTCCCTCTAGAGGTTTAGGTGAGTGGTATCTAGTTAATATTAGCTCAGGCTCACTCTAGCAGTGATGCAGGGATAGTTTTTATGAGGCAAACGATTTTTTTCAGAGGAAAGCAAAAGCAGCTATCTTTTTGCAAGTGGAGAAATTTTCAAATCGCGGCAAATTCGCGAGTGCGTTTTCCGCGATTGCGGCAAAACTATAGGAACGGTCACGGAGATATGAGCGATTAAATAAAGGTCGTTTTTCAGATTTGAAATTTTAAAGTTCAAAAAGACGCAAGTGCAGCTTGCAGCTTGCAACTAGAAAATGACAAGTGACAGCTTTACAAATGACAGGTGACAGTTAGGAGACAGTTCTACTTAGATTAAAATAGGATTGAATTATATTATTTTAACTAAGAGATTGGTTCTGCACAGTTTTCTAGGTACTCACACTATATTCTTGAGTGAAATGGGCCTCGCCACGGATCTGGTCAGGTTTTTAGACTGGACTCTGGTCTCTGCACTTCACAGTGATCTGGGTCAGCTCTCTCTGGTTCTGTTAACAGGTCAGCTCTACTCTGCTGGTCTGGTCTGGGTCTCTGAAGGTTGATGGAGGTAAAGTATGGAATTTTGGCAGAGCTTCCAGCTGCAAGTGGAAAATGAATCCCTATTTGGCTTGCACTCTCTGCTTTTATGTGTTCTGAAAATGGGTGTGTGTGAGCAGCATCACTACCAGCCCCTCTCCACTTATCATTGGCCAAGCTTTCATTTCTCCCCTGATTGGGGGAGCTAAGTTGTGTCAGAGTGATGTCATTTTACAGCCTGCAGAAAGTCCACTCCTCCTGTCAACTTGCACACAAATCTAGATTTGAACCAAATACATATTTCATAGCTACACAGTGGTTTGAAATTACATGCACCCATCACATATCACAGGTGGTATCCCCTGTTCCAACTCTGCTCTTCCTGGGGGCTTGCATTCAGAAATGGCAATATTTTGCACTTTTTAACTGGTTTGCAATATCGGACATTAACCCAAATTTACACACATGTGCGCAAGGAGTATGGACATTAGTTGATGAAGTGTCAGATTTTTCACATGCACACATTTTGAGTAATATCCTCTTTTCCGCTAAAACCCCCCTGAACATGCCACCGGTTCTAAAAACCTCTTAAAATGTGGGCAGAAAAATCACAAGAATTATGGTGTCATTTAAATAATTTTCACAAGTCCGTACTATGAGTTATTCATCTTTTTAGAGTTATGTTCTGGCCCCAAAGGGGTGTGGTTTTCCCCCAGCACAAGGTTGAATTTCTGGTTTTTCCAGTTCTGCCAAGCCAGCTTGCTCTCACAGGCAGTGCTCCTCCCCTTTACTTCCAGGAGGAAGCTACATTTACGACATCTGCAATAAACCATCTG
The DNA here is from genome assembly GCF_040938575.1 of Ambystoma mexicanum. NCBI lineage: Eukaryota > Metazoa > Chordata > Amphibia > Caudata > Ambystomatidae > Ambystoma > Ambystoma mexicanum. The sequence goes on along the minus strand of NC_090937.1, from coordinate 1,520,714,535 downwards.
CCTGGGTCAGGACAGGGCTTTGTTCAGAGCTCCTGTATTCTGTGGGGGCTCCCCTTAATTCAATTATCAGAGAGATGGCATATCCTTAGTGTGGCCAGCAAAAGGCAGATAGGCCTGGGAACACAGCTGTGACTCAAGTTTCACTCCTGATGGGGGGTAGTTGCCAGGCAAAATTGGAATCTCTTTAAGCCAGTTTTTAGCTACATGTCATTTCTGTTCCCCAGTTTTCTGCATTCAAATAAAACTAAACATTTTTACATATGCAGCTAGAATGCTGATTCTAAGTTCAAAACTATGACATTTAAACAATTGCAACCTATGTGACACTCAGAAATAGGTCACTCAGTCAATTTAAACATTTAGATTTGTAGTGTCTTTCAGTCCAAATTTACTTAAACTGCTGAAATCCACAGCTCAGCCAGTCTTACTATAAACCTTCAAGTCACTTCAGAGTATAACTTTACATTGGATCCACCTCTCAGTAAGTCTTTCTTTGGCTTGCTTTGGGTTCATTTATTCAGTTTTATACAAAAAGTAAAATCTGGTGTTGTTTTAAAACGCCGGCTTTTGGATAAAGGTGAGTACTGGTACTGCACCCCTTTTTGGGATTTAAGAAAATGAATTCCCAACAGTTATGGGTTTGCTTTTGGCAATCAGCATTGCCATTCCCAATGGTTTCAGACTACTGTGTGGGTAGTCCACTGGTGGTTTTAGGCAGTGTCCTTCTGTGCCCATAACATCGGCAAAAATGAGTGGCAGCCTATTCTTCATGCATTTCCCTGTGCATTTTCTGGGAAGCTCTGGCCATCATGATGTTTTCCATGTCAGTACTGCACAGTTTTGAGGTAGGGCTTGGATGCGTGGATAAATACATCACACAAGCCCCCCTCTTGCGATGGCCATTCTATTTCACTGATGGGACTCGCAAGACCTGGGATGTAGTTCTCATCTTCTTCCGGTAGATGGCCAGTTCAGCATCTCTTCCTTCATCCGGTGGATCGATCGGTCATCCTCCCCGGTCCTGATGGGAATATTGGGCGGTACCCCGGGCCCCCTTGCGTCATCCTCCCAGTCTCCGGATCATCCTCCTTGTCCCGTCTCCAGGTTTTCTTTCTCCTAGGACGACAAAGGAAGAGCGGCAATACCTATTCATAGACGTTTTTCCACCACTGTTGAGATAGTGGGGCAGCATATGTATTTCATCATAACAAAACATTACATTCTTATTTTGAAAAAAAAACAGTATAACTAAGTGTCACGACTCGCTCCCTTCGCTCCCGTTCCCGCCACTTGGGGGCATGTTTTGGGGCTTGTTCCTTGCTGGACATTTCCTCCGAACCTAATGCCACAGTGCTGTAATGAATTGGGAGCGCTAAATCCCTGTTTTCCAAACTACTTCCCTTCCGGATCCATTCCAGGTTTTTGGCAGCCAGCATGCTTCTTTAACCAAATGACTGTGCTTCCCAGAATGCCTGGCCCACTGCTCCACCTCCACCCTTGCAGGACAAGGTTGGGTGGAGGATAGGCAACACCTGTGGTTGCAGGTGCAGCAGTCAGCACACCTGAGGCGTGTGCTCGTTAAACAGCTTTAAAAGCCTCAGTCTCACTTCAGTCCAGCGCTGGTCATCGTTTGCAGTGTTCCTGTTTTTGACTAGTCCCTGGTCCCTGGTTCCTTGCCTTTGTACCTACTTCCTTGTTCCTGTTTTCTTGTTTCCTCCGCCCTGAATTTCGGATTCATGCGCTAATTGATTTCTGCTCCCTTGATTTCCCTTTTTGTCTTCCCCTGTTTGCAGGCAGCATTTCTCAGTGCTTTCCCCTTTTAGATGCAGCCCAGTTTGTCTGTGTTCTATATTTCTTTGACTCTGTCCTTTGCTGCTGTTACCCATTTGCCTTAGCCTTCCTCTTAGTTTAGTTTCCTGTCTTTTCCTTGGAGGGGTAGGGAGAAGTTTGCATAGGTTATTTCGTTTTTCCCTGCTCCTGATCCTTACTTTCTAGAGGATCCATTCCATGTTTTCCATTGCACTTCTGCATCCATTTCCCATTTGATCATTAGGTGTGGTGTGTGGTGGTAGCTAGCTCCTGTGTGAATGCTTATGTTTTCCCCACTATTTGTAATCCCTATTCCTACTTAGGTATTTAGTTTTCTGCAGCGGATCACGCTCCGCTGCCTTCCAGTCTCCGCCCTTGTCCTGCCGGGCTCTCCACATTGCAGCGGATCTCGCTCTGCTGCCTTCCAGCCTCCGCCCTTGCCCTGCGGGCTCTCCACATAGCAGCGGATCTCGCTCTGCTGATTCCCAGCCTCAGCCCTTGTCCTCTGGGCTCCCTGCCCGGCAGCCTGCCTCATTCCGGCTGCCTTCAGCCCTTGTCCTCTGGACCTCCCTACTTCTCCCATTGCTGTTATAGCCTTTCTGGGTCCCAGATTCATCAACAGGATTCGTGGGCTAGCTGACATTCAAGAGGTGTATCTCGTCCTCGTGAGTACAGTTCCTAAGTTCCCTTATGTAATACCATCAAGAGTGTTAGTACACAGATCCTGTCATTGCTGGCCCTCCACGTGGGTTTAGCGCTGTCAGTACCTGTAACAGCAATTGGGGGTAAGGCGCTTGCCGACTTTCCTCGCGGTCAGGTGCTTACCCCACATCCCTTTTCATATATTGGTTTTGATGTCACACTCTATTTTGCACTCCTGGGTTCTAGCATACCTGAGTCGTTGTTCCTGGGTGCACATTTCCCTTGCCATATTCGCTGCCTTAGTACTCGCCTGACTAATCCTGACAGTATGACCAGCCCAAAATTCCCATTGAATATGGCAAGTTTAAGAAAGAAAGGCAGCAAGGCCTCTAACAAGTTTGTACAGAAAGCTTCCCCTACATTTACCTGTGACAATCAAATCACTAGTCCTGACTCCAATGAACTCCTTGTCACGAATGGGCATTTACGTGCAAAGTATTTTTCCCATAGGATGGCACATCCTACATGGCCTGATCCTAGTTCTATCTTTGGTTTTGATCCCGATTCTATGTCAGCACAAGCCTTAGCCGCAAAAAACAACACACTGTTAGACTTATTATACGAGAGTACCTCTGTTGTTGAACCCCATGATTCCAGTTGTGCTTCACCTCAGATAGAACAGTTTCATGGTACAAACATAACGAATGGAGGGGTTCCTTGCATAACTTCAGTTTTCTACCCTCAGTCCAAATACTTCTTTGCACAAGTACATACGGTAGTCCCTAATGTCAAGAGGTCTAAGGTCAATAGATTGCTTAAGGGTAACACAGACCAAGTTAGTATGAGAAAGTATAAATCTCAGAACCTGAAAGCAGTTGAGGATAATGCACAATCGGTGCACATCCAGATTGCTAGTGCAGGATCCAGCCCTGATGCCACTATGCCTCCCCCTGTGCCTACTGATAGTGATGTACAGTTAATGCAGGGCATGCTAAGAGCTAAGCTTGAGGAGTTAACACAAGAATTCATTTCTTTACAAGAGGAGAATAAGATCTTGCACGCATTCCTGAATACACCTCAGACTTTATCCATTGATGTTGATGAAGTGAACACAGTTCAGCCCCTGAGTGCAGAGACTTTGGTAAACCATGATAACTGCCAATATGTTAGATCTATTGGAAGTGAAAGTCTTTCTTCTAGCACAGCGCTCAATCTAGGCACAGTTTCTAACAATTGTTCTGCTGATTGTCAGGGATTGCAGTTAGCTGAAGATTTACAAGCCACTCCTTTACCTAAAGTTTCCTGTGTAGCAGTCTGTCATAATTCTGAGCTAGCACACATACAAGCTTCTGATCTCCAAACACAATACACAAAGGTGGCATACACAGATTCAGTCACTACAGTAGGCTTAGGTCCTGCTCTTGATACAGCTGCTGAGACTGAAGTAGATGTTAAAGCTGATGTGGAAGACGATCTTACCTCTGGGTTCACTCTTCCTTCTGCCAATTCTGATCAATACGAACAGTCAGAGACAGTACAGATTTCATGTTCTGATGAACTCATTCCACAGTATACAGAACCAAAAGACCAGCAGGCGATTCCTGAACTGTTGATTGTTAATCTGCCTCTTTCAGAAGCTAAGACAGAGGAATGGACAATTGACGAAATCCTGATTAACAGAGACTTTACTATGGTGATTCCACTGGTTGATTTTGGCTTCCACAAAGAAAGAGACTCTGTGTCACCCACTAAAGAAAAGGACTGCAAGGGTACAGTTCAGTCCTTGGTTACTGGAGCCAAGGAGTCTAATGCCCTAAAGGTGCCCTCCATTCCTGAGCCACTAATGTGTCTATCAACTTCTGAGACTTCTGTGTGTCCTCCTACAACCATTGACTCTTCTATGATCCAATCCACAGCCCTGCAGTCATCTTTGGTACACGTGTCTTCAATCAATGAACCGCTGCCATGTCTGCCATTTAATCAAGAGCCTCCACCATGCACGGGGTTAGTCCCAAAGACCCTGACATGTTTGGATTCAGCTACCGAGACGGCTCCAACTCGCATGCCTTCAGCTTCAAAGTTTCCTCTGGCCTGCCTGTCTTCAGCTACAGTGACTCATCCAGAAGATCATCCTTCAGCCAGAGAGCCTCCGGTAGTCCATCATATGTGCATGTCTTCAGTTCCAGAGTTTATTGCTTGTTTGCCTTCAGTTCATGATACACCGGTATCCTGCTTAGCTTCGCTTCCAACATCAGAGGTATACCTGTCTACACCATCAGATCCTGCTATATTTTCTACTGCTCCAGACAGTCCTCCTGAATCCCAAACATTTACTGTCGATGAACGTTTAGATTGCCTTTCTTTTGCTTCAGGAGGAGCACCAGAATGCCTGCCTTTTCCACAAGACGATTCTCCCAACTGCTTCACTTTAGCATCAGAGCCTCCTAAAAATGCAGCATCAGAGTTTGAGACTTTTGCCAGCTCCCGCTTCAGAGTCATCAAGCTGGACCAAGTGGTGAGTCAGAACCACTCACCTGGGTGTGCACGGTGGGTGGTGCAGACCGGCGTATTACCTACAGAACTTGTGCAACAGAATTCCGCCAAGAAGCACCAGTTGGGTGCTAGTAGCCAAAGGAAGGGAATGACTGCTGCAGTTCAAGATGTGTCTGTTATTGCTCCTTCTGCGAGTGTGCCTGAAATACCAAGTACTGTGTCTATCACTCCTATCAGTATGCCAAACGTCCCTGCTGTTGTATCCAACGTGCAACAAAGTGGCTACACGACTGTCACCAGGAGTACCAGCCTCGTACAACCCATGGGACTTCCAGGCATCCAAGGCGTAGAATATGTGCAGTCAAACCTTAATCATTTTCAACCACAAGCCTTTTCCCAGATGGATGACAGAAAAAGATCTGAACCTCTACCTGAGCCGCCACCTTCTCTAATGGCTGAACATGAACATTTCCTGAAGCCAGCAACTTCCTCACCTCCCGCATGTCCGCTCTCGGCGGAAAGGCTAACAGAACTTCTACCATCGTCTAAGGCAAGTTGCACCAGCCTGCCTCCCTCCTCAAAGACTTACAAGGGTCCACTCCCAGTGACTGAGCTTCCTGGACCTTCCAACTCTGCTCCAGGTCCTGCAAGTTCTTCATGCCTTTCTTCGAACCATGAGTCTTTTCCTCACCAGAAGTCACCGTTTCCATCAGTATCACCTCCAAAGACAACACACTCCTATCATGGAAGCCCATCTGCCTTTGCCCACAAGCCACCATTTCCATCAGTGCCACCTCCAAAGAAAAAGCACTCCCATCATGGAAAGAAGAAGTCTCGTACGGGTGGCGGGCACCCGAAGAGGGCCGTAGGAGGGGGTATACTGTCACGACTCGCTCCCTTCGCTCCCGTTCCCGCCACTTGGGGGCATGTTTTGGGGCTTGTTCCTTGCTGGACATTTCCTCCGAACCTAATGCCACAGTGCTGTAATGAATTGGGAGCGCTAAATCCCTGTTTTCCAAACTACTTCCCTTCCGGATCCATTCCAGGTTTTTGGCAGCCAGCATGCTTCTTTAACCAAATGACTGTGCTTCCCAGAATGCCTGGCCCACTGCTCCACCTCCACCCTTGCAGGACAAGGTTGGGTGGAGGATAGGCAACACCTGTGGTTGCAGGTGCAGCAGTCAGCACACCTGAGGCGTGTGCTCGTTAAACAGCTTTAAAAGCCTCAGTCTCACTTCAGTCCAGCGCTGGTCATCGTTTGCAGTGTTCCTGTTTTTGACTAGTCCCTGGTCCCTGGTTCCTTGCCTTTGTACCTACTTCCTTGTTCCTGTTTTCTTGTTTCCTCCGCCCTGAATTTCGGATTCATGCGCTAATTGATTTCTGCTCCCTTGATTTCCCTTTTTGTCTTCCCCTGTTTGCAGGCAGCATTTCTCAGTGCTTTCCCCTTTTAGATGCAGCCCAGTTTGTCTGTGTTCTATATTTCTTTGACTCTGTCCTTTGCAGCTGTTACACATTTGCCTTAGCCTTCCTCTTAGTTTAGTTTCCTGTCTTTTCCTTGGAGGGGTAGGGAGAAGTTTGCATAGGTTATTTCGTTTTTCCCTGCTCCTGATCCTTACTTTCTAGAGGATCCATTCCATGTTTTCCATTGCACTTCTGCATCCATTTCCCATTTGATCATTAGGTGTGGTGTGTGGTGGTAGCTAGCTCCTGTGTGAATGCTTATGTTTTCCCCACTATTTGTAATCCCTATTCCTACTTAGGTATTTAGTTTTCTGCAGCGGATCACGCTCCGCTGCCTTCCAGTCTCCGCCCTTGTCCTGCCGGGCTCTCCACATTGCAGCGGATCTCGCTCTGCTGCCTTCCAGCCTCCGCCCTTGCCCTGCGGGCTCTCCACATAGCAGCGGATCTCGCTCTGCTGATTCCCATCCTCAGCCCTTGTCCTCTGGGCTCCCTGCCCGGCAGCCTGCCTCATTCCGGCTGCCTTCAGCCCTTGTCCTCTGGACCTCCCTACTTCTCCCATTGCTGTTATAGCCTTTCTGGGTCCCAGATTCATCAACAGGATTCGTGGGCTAGCTGACATTCAAGAGGTGTATCTCGTCCTCGTGAGTACAGTTCCTAAGTTCCCTTATGTAATACCATCAAGAGTGTTAGTACACAGATCCTGTCATTGCTGGCCCTCCACGTGGGTTTAGCGCTGTCAGTACCTGTAACAGCAATTGGGGGTAAGGCGCTTGCCGACTTTCCTCGCGGTCAGGTGCTTACCCCACATCCCTTTTCATATATTGGTTTTGATGTCACACTCTATTTTGCACTCCTGGGTTCTAGCATACCTGAGTCGTTGTTCCTGGGTGCACATTTCCCTTGCCATATTCGCTGCCTTAGTACTCGCCTGACTAATCCTGACACTAAGAGACAGTTTCATGCAAATCACAATATTTTAGAGACTAGATGTGGTATGTTTTATGGTTGGAACTGAATTAATCTGAGACAGTACCCGCTAGGATTCCAGAGGATTCCTCCAGTTGTTGCAGAGTGTGCCTGGGATGGCAACATTTCAACTGGTTTATGTGGACCCACTTGTCTTCCCCCGCTGCCAAAGGACCTTTGGGGATGTGGATTTTGTAGGCCACAGGGGAGATCTTGTCGATGATCTCAAAGGGTCCCTTCCATGTAGGCAAAAATTTGCGCTGCTTGGCCTGGTTCCTTTGAAAGTTGTATAGATAGACCCGGTCTCCCACCTGATATTCCTTCCTGGAAGTTTTCAGGTCATAATGGGTCTTCATGCTATCAGCCGATCTTTCTAGATTCCGCTGAGCATAAGCAAAAGCATGTTGAAGGTGTTTCCTTAAATTCTCCACATACTCATGAGTTGTGGAGGCATTTATCAGTGTCTGCTCTTGGGTCCTGTAGAGCAAATGCTGAGGAAGCACCATCTTGCGCCCAGTCATCAACTCAAATGGTGACATTTTGGTTGCAGATGAAGGGGTAGATCTGATGGCCATTAGGACCAGAGGTAATCGGATATCCCAACTTGGCCCAGAATCTGCCACAAACTTTTTTAAGATGCTCACAATGGTTCGGTTATATCTCTCTACTGCCCCAGAAGAAGCTGGCCTGTAAGCAATATGCAACTTCCTTTTGACCCCCAGTATCTCCCACATCTTTGTCATTACTTCACTGGTGAAGTGGCTACCTCTGTCTGACTCAATCCTTTGAGGTAGACCGAAACGGGAAAAGATGTGGTTAATCATCAAGGCAGCTGCGGTTTCTGCCTTGCAATTTGGGGCTGGGAGACATTCCACCCACTTGGTAAACAAGCATGTCACAGTCAACATGTACTTATTCCCCCTAGCAGAACGAATCACAGGGCCTACAAAGTCGATTTGTAAATCTGACCATGGCAGTGTCATCCCCCTCTTTTGGAGAGGCGCACGATGCGTGAGGGATGATGGCTGAAATTGTGCACACACAAGACACCCCTTCAAGTATTGGTCGAGGTCCTGCCCCATGTGTGGCCAGTATGCAACTTCTCTTAAGATTTCCAATGTTGTGTGAAACCCCCTATGACCGGCGGTGGCCGCATCATGGGCGTGACTTAACATCAGGCTTTGGAATGAGGTAGGAACCACCCACTGATCGTGGCCAGCTTTGGATTTCCTTACCAGCAAACCGTCTTGGATTCGGAACATTTTTGGACATTTCATCAACACTCTTAGGTCCTCTTTCCCAATATAATCGGTATCCGTCAAGGGAAAGTTCTCAGGGTCCTCAAGGTGTTGGTAAAACTACCAATTATTGGATCCCCCTTCTCAGCGGTAATCAAATCAGCATCAGTGGTCTCCTTACTCCATTGTGCAATTGAAAGGTCGTTGTGAGCATTTGTCTGGGACCTAGTGATAGCAGTGACCTGGATTTCCCCCAACAGGGACTCAATCTCAATTAGATCCCCTTGGATGGCCCCGGTTTTGGCCAGCTTATCAGCTAAGTAATTTCCAGTTTTGTCTGGTCCCTCTACTTTGGAATGACCCTTGATCTTTTTCCAATAGATGGTCATCTCATTCGAGGTGACCAGATCATCAATGTTTCGGATCAACTTCCCATGTTTCAAGGGTTTGTTGTTAGCACATAACATGCCTCTGGTTTTCCAATTAACCAGGTGCTCCACGAACCCGTTCCGTACATAATCCGAATCTGTGATTATGACCAGTTCGTGGAGTTGATGCTGGACAGCAGTGAGGATGGCCTGATGCACAGCCATCAATTCTGCCACCTGACTACTTCGGGAACCAATTTTGTATCCAGCGGAGGGTTCTGGGGACTCATTCACCCATGCATTCCCTACACCGGCCACCAGTTCTTTCTCCCCGTCGTTGTCAACATGGTAAGAGCATCCATCCACATAGACAGTGGGCATTCCCTCACACTTGTCCTCTTCAAAGACTTTGTGTGGGGAATTAAGGTATGCCTCCATGTTGTCCTTGATTTTTAGACTTTCGTCGTCGAGACAGTTTTCTCTGGCACAATCATGCAAGTCAGCCAGACCTTGCGCGAGGGGACTCTTCTTGTTTTGGCCATATCTGACCTCCACAGGAAAGCCTTGCATTGACAGAATCCAGGAAGTAATTCGGGAATTACTCACATTTCCGGCCCGGATTCTATCACTTTGGAGATATTGCAGAGGCTGGTGTGGAGTCTCCACTATGATGTGTTCCCCCTGGATAAACGGGCGGTAATTCTTCAATGCCCACACCGTTGCCAGGAGTGCCTTCTCACAATCGTTGAATTTTTCCTCCACAGAGGATAAGGTTTTGCTCGCATAGGATATTACTTTATTGACCTTGTCATGCTTTTGGTATAATACTGCCGTCAAGCACGTATTAGAGAACCCCGTCTCCAGGAAGAACTCCTTGTTTCTGACAGGGTAAGCTAGGCAAGGCGCTTGTGAGAGGCTTCTCTTGAGTTGTCTTACTGCCTCGGCTTGTTCTGGACCCCATTCCCACTTGACCCCCTCCTTCAGGAGACGAATCAGGGGTCTGGTGATCTCTGCGTAGCCCTCAATTAACTTTCTGCTGTAATTAGTCAGTCCAAGGAGGCTCCTTAGTTCCCGCAGAGTTGTGGGGTCTTTCAGTTTCTGAAGTGCTTCCACTTTCTTTTCCTGGGGACAGAGACCCTGAGGAGTAATCTCATGCCCCAAGAAATTAACACGGGTTCTACACCACTGTGCTTTCTGAAAGGAAAGTTTTGCTCCGGCGGCCCTCAACTGGGTCAGAACATAACGGATCTCCGCTATGTGTTCCTCCACAGATGAACTTTTGATGAGGACATCATCTACATAAGCCAGGTTACCCCTCGCACCCAGGTCGGGCATGGCCTTATGTAGGAAAATGTTAAACTCATTGCCGGAGTTGAGGTGTCCGAAGGGAGTCCGGGTCCATGTATACTGCTGGCCCCCAAAGGTAAAAGCCAGCTTGTATTGGTCCTCCCTACTGATAGGCACGGTCCAGTATCCATTGGTCAGGTCTATTGCAGTGAATACCTGTGACCCCTGGATCTGGGCCAGCCCTTGGTCAATGTAGGGCAGAGGCCATCGGGAAGTATGGACCCGTTTGTTGAGCTCCCTGAGGTCGGCGCAGAGTCTCCACTGGCCGTTTGGCTTCAATATTCCCAGCACCGGATTATTGAAGGTGCTGTAGACGGGACAGATTATTCCCCTGGACTCAAGGTTCTTAATTATTTCAGTAAGGGACTCCATGGATGCGAGAGGCAAGCGATATTGCTTCACAAACACTGGAGTCATGCCAGGGTCCGTGAGGATTGTTGTTGTGTGGATGTCAGTGCGACCACAGTCATATGAGTCTACCGCAAAGAGATCTTGGAAATCCAAGAAAACTTGTTTCAACTTTTGCTTTTGTTCCAGAGTCACACAGGCATCAGCTAGGTTGACTCTCTCTTCCACCATCTGCCTGAAGCCTGGAAAGACTTCTGGTTTGGCTATCTCAGCGGCCTCCTCCAGCTGGGTGGAGAAGTCCCTGGTCAGAGTGCTGATTTGGACTGGAGGCTTCAGGTGGGAAAGGCAGCCCTCATAGACCTGGAAAATCACCTCATCCCTCCTGAAGTCACAAGTCACATCTTCCTTACCATAAGGGCAAGAAGTGTACACCAGGAAGTTCCCCCCATGCCGGGTAAAAATCCTGTCTGGTGTTGTATTGTCATCACTGTCACTGTCAAAGCAGTCCTTGGGGATTGGCCCTAACAGTTCATTTCCAAGATCAATGGAGAAATGTCGGTCATCAACCGCCATTCCAATAATGGTGCCTGCGGCTAGAGTAATACTCTTTAAGTCGCTGTTATCCACCTCTATTGGAATGGTGTCATGTTCTATGTTGACTAATGGAGTTGGGTTTACCCCCAACCCTTGCTGTTGGAGAGTAGCATTTAGATGTATGTAAGCATCAGGGTTTTTCAACTCTTGTCCCCTTTTAACTTTCACTTCCAGGGAGAATTGTCGGGTCCTTTCTGGGATGGTGACTTTCTCTTTAACCTGAATTTCAACTGCATAAGGTAGCAATTGAGCTGACCTAAATGCTTTTTCTGGATCATCAAAGCCCATGGGATTATCCGCTAATCGGGACCAAGCTTTGACGTTTATTCGGTCCAAACTAATGGCAAAGCGATTGAGAATGTCACTGCCTAAGTAAAAGGCGGCAGGGACGTCTCGCACGACCCATCAATTGTGGACTATGCTCTTGTTGCCAATGGAGATTTTGAGCATACACCTGCTTGGCAGGAGATGTTTGGAATTAGGTGCTTCCAGGTCCATTTCCCATTTGTCTATCAGTTTGAAGTTGGGAATGGCTGGATCTTTTGGGAGTTGGCGGAACATGGCTTCGCTGATGAAGCTCTTACCGTTGTTCACACACACTCGAGCGAGAACAGAGTCCTTCCCATCATTTAACTGAACAGGGATGAACAACTGCTCTCCAATTTGCTGAATATCAGCCAGGCTTTGAGCTGATTTCACATCTTTCTGGACTATAGGAGTGGGAGTTTCTGATTGTGGATTAGTAAAGAATTTCAGGGTGTTTCCTTCCAGTGTGGAATACCACCTTAAACTGGAAGGAAGGCTGATTTTCAGAAATAGAGAGGACCCCCAATCACCAGTCTGTTGTCCTACTGCTATTACTGTCACGTCTGGAATCTGGTTGTTCTGGAAGTGAAATTCTACTTGGTCAGATTTTTGTTCAACCATGTGGCAGGTGCCGTTTAAACTAACATGGTTGACACTCTGTTTTAATTTTATTGGTCGGCTAGTCTGGGTCCAGAGGACCTTGTTTACGCAATCTATTAGGGGTGACAACCTCCTCAGGAGGTCATTGCCCAGTAAACAAGGGGTGCCCTCTGGAGTCACTACTATGACCGGGTGTTTCACCTTGTGTCGCCCGATCTTAATGTCCAAGTCTGCAGTCCCCTCAACGGGAATTTCCTTCCCGTCAAAGTTCTGCAGTTGTCCAGGAAGAGAGGTGAGAGGAATTTGGTAATTCTCTCCCCTTCCTGCATTCAGTTCATCAAAGGCCCTTCTGGACAGAAGGGTGGCTTGAGATCCAGTGTCCACCAGTGCCAAAATTGTACCCTGCCCCTGTACTTGTACCGGGGCATAGTATCTTCCCTCCTTCTCCTCAAGGGGGCACAGATAATGCACATTTTTGGACAACTGGAGGGCTCATTTTCTGGTTTTGGACATCGCTAGCGAAGTGATTTGGGCAGAATTCTGTGGAGAGCCTTGGGAATCTGAAAGAAAAAGTTGGCAACTGGAGATCAGAGCCATTGTGGGTTCCCCTGGCTCCAGTTCTGGGCCGCCCCCCCCTTTTTGGAGGCAGTCACCAGGATGGGTTTGAACCAGGGGATTTTCTTGCTGTTGGTTCTGGGATGAGATGGTGGGCGGCGGTAGCTCAGTCTCCACATCTCCCCAGTCTGGACTTGCATCCCTAGGGACCCATTTTTCTTTGGGAGGAGTTCCCCCCTCTCTGGAGGAGAAGATCCTTTTCCCAGGATCCTCTGAGGATCCCTCTACCTCAAATTGGAAGATCTGTACCTCCTCCTCAAACTGTGTCTGTTTGGGTCTTTTGTTTCTCCTACCCCCCCTCTGCTCCTTAGGAGGCAGACTTTCAGGGGCAAGAGATTTTGTTTCCGGTTCCTGGGTTTCCAGGGGCTGTTTACAAGTGAGGAAGGAAGCTTCCTCCAAGGCTTTACACCCCCCTCCCCTTGTGCCTCCTCCCTGGGAACCGGTGAGTTATCGGGGTGCTGCCCCTGTCATTGTTCTGGAGCACCAGGTCCAGAGTTGGGTGCGTTCTGCGCCGGCACCCCCATCTGAGGGTTCTGCTGAGCCCTCAGTATGTGACCCAGATCCCGCGCCATGTTTTGAACCTGGCGCTCTAACTGGGAAACCCGCTCAGGCTGATACGGGGCCCTGTTTTCTCCCCTGGGCTGATCCCAGGAAGGGTAGCTGTCCCTTCTCTGGTAATACCCCGGATTGGGAAGATTTGGGTACCCCTCCACCCTTGGCCTCCCCTCTCCCGGATTAGGTTGTCTGGGCTCAGGGAATTGGGGAAAGAAGGGTGGAGGATTTTGGGGCTGGAAATTGGGTGGATACCTGGGGAAAAAGTTCTGCCCAGGATTTGGAGAATTTCTGCCCTCCGGTGGGAAGTTAGGAGGGAAGTTCCCTGGGTTAGGTTCTTGGCTGGATCTCCCCCCTTGGGCTGGAGGAGTCCACACATAACCCAGGATGGGTCTGTTTCCCTTGTAACGGGGGCTTACATAATCAGGAGAGCGAGGGACCCCATTTGTGGGGCTGCCTCCCTGGCTCCCTGTCTGTGACTGGCCCGAGGACCTTCTGGGCCTAGCATTATTAGGTGCAGGTAGGTTTTTAGGCCCCCCCATCTCCAACTCTAAAACGGGGGTGACCTTTACCTCTGCCACCTTGGCAGCAGCAGGGGTGTTGTTGGCTTTGGGGTTTTTGGGCGCATTATTTTTATTTTCTACCGGTTTCTGCACCTCATAGATCCGGGTAGCCTGTTCAATGACCCAGTCTAAAGATCTTTTCTCGTGAAAATCCCTCACGAGCTGGGTCATTATGTATTTGGGCAAGGCATGAAAAAATGTATTAATGAATTCTCTACTGTCTGTGCGCACCCTTCTGGTGGTCTGCGCAAAAGCACGTTTCAGTTCTTGCACAAATTCTTGTGGGGCCTGATCCTCCCCACATTGCAAATTGTAGGCTGCCTTGCGAGCCTCTTGAGGATTTCTGTGAACAGAAAAATGTTTCAAGATGGCCGCCTTATAGGTGGACCATCTTAAATGATTTTGGTCCTCCAGCCCCGCAAAGAAACTGGAGTATTCCGGGGAGAAGGTCCACTTTACATATTGAATACAGCTTTGGCTGTCCTTCAAATGGAAAGTCTCCATCATTTGCTCAAACAACTCTAAGTGCTCCCAAACAGAATACTTAGCGTTCTTATGGTAAGGCGTAATGACGCTCCTGATCGCCTTAATCTGCTTTAAGGGGTCCTTAAGCAACGCCCTTTTTGCCTTATTGGCCTTTTTGGTTCGGGTAACCCTTGTCCATTCATCCTCTGACTCAGAGGCACTGCTCCCAGAGGTTCCTGTCTGCTCTTCCAGGTTTTCCCGGATTCTGCGAGCCTGGGAATGGCTGGCCGAATGTGGGGACCTGGTCTCCTGTGTCCTGCGCAGTTCAGAGGAGTCTTCAGATTCCTCCTTGCTGCCAGGATTTGATGGGTACCCCCCCCCCACTGACCTAACTGGGCAGAGGTTTTCAGGATGCCCTTAATGGGCCTACTCTCCTGGGGTTCCCCATTAAATTGCACTGTGCTGGGGTGCCCATACCCGGATGCCCGCCCCTCCATACCTGGGTGGTACTGGCCTATGAGCCCCATACTTTTGTCTGGATAGTAGTCTGCCATCCCTGTGGCCCGGTGCTCATGTGCGCCAGGGAATATGGGGGTGGCAGAGTCCAGTGACTGAGAGGTATGAGGGCCTCTGGTACTAGGGCTCCTGAGGTTATGCTCCGGAGCTTCCCTTTCCCAGCGAACCTCATCTCTATCCGCCCCTGATCCCTGTTGCAATGCAAGAGCCTGCATTTGTGCCTTCAGTTCCTCAGTTAAGGCCTTACTAGACTCTATCAGTCTCTCCTGCATCGCTACCTGTTGCTGGAGCCTATCATTGTGCTGGCAGAGAGCCTCATTCTCTCTCTGTGTTTCCTGATTGGTCCTGGAGCACTGGGCCAGTCTTTGCTGCAGGGGGGTTACCTCCTGAGCTGTGTCCCTATTGGCCTGCTCCTTTCTTGCTAGAGCATCCTCCACACTCCTGGTGTGCTCTAACAAGTTCTGGTGTTCTTTTTGGAGGTCACCCAGTCTCTGGTGGGCCAGGTGATTTTCTTCCATTTTTCTTTTTAAATGGCAGACTTCCTGGCCTAAGGCATCTCTTTCCTGACTAAGAGCCTGCATTTGTGCCGCCAGGTCGTCCCTTTGCCTTTGGAAGGCACCAGCTTTCTGGCGTTCTTCATCAAACTCTGCCTGGGTATCCAGGTCTTTCATAATCAGCTTGTTGCTCTCTACCTTCACTCTATCTAGATGACTTTGCAGGGTGGCTACCTGCTCCGTGCATGCCCTGTTAAAGTCTAATTGTTGCTCCAGCTTTTTCTGGCTCTGCAGTAAGGAGTGTAAAATGTCTTGGTGCTCCTTCTGCAGGGCCAGAAATCTAGTATCCTGGTCAGCCTTTTCCTGTTGCAGTATATCCATGTCCTCTTTTATTTTAATGATATACTGCCTACTATCATTTTCTGACTCCTGGCTCCTCTGCAGCCTCTGCTCAGAAGAGTCCAGATCAGATTGGGCCTTCTGTAATGCCAGCAGTTGCCTACTCACCAAATCTTGGCCTTCAGCACATTTGTCCTGCATGGCTCCCATATGTAAATATAAATATGCCGCTACCCTGGCAATCTTGTTGTGCTCATTCTTGGCCTTAGAGGACATATATAGTTCACTCAGGGCCACATGTAAGGGACCCTGGTCTCTCCATTTATCTGACCCTGTTTCCGTGATTTGGGGTGTGATGGCCTGCAACCAGCCTGTTTGGTCCTGGTGAGTCCACTCACCTCTCACAAATAACTTATGTAAGAAGTGCTCTCTGGCTATTTTCATGTCTACTAAGGTCGTCATTCTAGAGATTGGTCTCTGTCCTGACTTACAGAAGTTTGTATTTTATTTTTGCAAAACAGACCTTTTTCTTAGAGCGTTCCTTTGAGAAGTGCTTTACAGCGTAACACAGCGTGTGCTCCGACCGGATATGTGTATCTGGTCAGCTGGCACGCTGTATTAATCTGCACAAGTGATAGATCTAATCCAAACGTCCGGCACGAGCCCCCAATTTATAAGAGGATTCAATTCAACACTACAGCTAAGTCAACGCCTAGTCTATAATACTGAATGAAAACCCTTATTGATATAACTTTATGTCCAGTTCATGCATTCTGGATGACTACCCCTATATAACATCCCTCTCTTGGAATCCTCCTGACCCCACTGAGCCAAGAAGTAGTTCTGTTTTGCAAGTTAAAGGTTTATTTGATAATTTAAACAATATATATATATATATATCACGCTTTATAATAAATTAATAATTGAATATCACACTTAATCTGATATGATAAAGATTAACAACGGAGAATCTGGCACTAGCACACTTCTTTATAATCACTAAGGAGTTGACATGAAATGGATAAGATAGCAACAATACTTTTATGGTTTCAAATGGATGCAATGTGGAATGAAATGCAGTAAAGAAAATAACTTGATAGGATTTCAGCAAAGACAATGTAATCACTTCCTTGGACAATTCACCCCCCCCCCCCCTTTTATGCAATGCAGGGAAATGGAAGGAAGGCACACAATTCTCAAAATGCAATTCAAATGTAATTCAGTTCACCCAGCAACTTAGACTACAGAAGTTGAAAACACAGGCAAAATGCTTTTATATGTGCTGGCAATAAAGTGAAAAATATACTAAAATGCTTTTAATTCCCTCTAGAGGTTTAGGTGAGTGGTATCTAGTTAATATTAGCTCAGGCTCACTCTAGCAGTGATGCAGGGATAGTTTTTATGAGGCAAACGATTTTTTTCAGAGGAAAGCAAAAGCAGCTATCTTTTTGCAAGTGGAGAAATTTTCAAATCGCGGCAAATTCGCGAGTGCGTTTTCCGCGATTGCGGCAAAACTATAGGGAATCGGAATGCGGTTCTAGGAAAGCCACGATTCTAAGCTTTCTGAGGAAAGTTACTGCAAGTCTCTAGCACAAACGGTCACAGAGATATGAGCGATTAAATAAAGGTCGTTTTTCAGATTTGAAATTTTAAAGTTCAAAAAGACAAGTGCAGCTTGCAACTAGAAAATGACAAGTGACAGCTTTACAAATGACAGGTGACAGTTAGGAGACAGTTCTACTTAGATTAAAATAGGATTGAATTATATTATTTTAACTAAGAGATTGGTTCTGCACAGTTTTCTAGGTACTCACACTATATTCTTGAGTGAAATGGGCCTCGCCACGGATCTGGTCAGGTTTTTAGACTGGACTCTGGTCTCTGCACTTCACAGTGATCTGGGTCAGCTCTCTCTGGTTCTGTTAACAGGTCAGCTCTACTCTGGTGGTTTGGTCTGGGTCTCTGAAGGTTGATGGAGGTAAAGTAAAGTATGGAATTTTGGCAGAGCTTCCAGCTGCAAGTGGAAAATGAATCCCTATTTGGCTTGCACTCTCTGCTTTTATGTGTTCTGAAAATTGGGTGTGTGTGAGCAGCATCACTAGCCAGCCCCTCTCCACTTATCATTGGCCAAGCTTTCATTTCTCCCCTGATTGGGGGAGCTAAGTTGTGTCAGAGTGATGTCATTTTACAGCCTGCAGAAAGTCCACTCCTCCTGTCAACTTGCACACAAATCTAGATTTGAACCAAATACATATTTCATAGCTACACAGTGGTTTGAAATTACATGCACCCATCACATATCACAGGAGGTATCCCCTGTTCCAACTCTGCTCTTCCTGGGGGCTTGCATTCAGAAATGGCAATATTTTGCACTTTTTAACTGGTTTGCAATATCGGACATTAACCCAAATTTACACACATGTGCGCAAGGAGTATGGACATTAGTTGATGAAGTGTCAGATTTTTCACATGCACACATTTTGAGTAATATCCTCTTTTCCGCTAAAAGCCCCCTGAACATGCCACCGGTTCTAAAAACCTCTTAAAATGTGGGCAGAAAAATCACAAGAATTATGGTGTCATTTAAATAATTTTCACAAGTCCGTACTATGAGTTATTCATCTTTTTAGAGTTATGTTCTGGCCCCAAAGGGGTGTGGTTTTCCCCCAGCACAAGGTTGAATTTCTGGTTTTTCCAGTTCTGCCAAGCCAGCTTGCTCTCACAGGCAGTGCTCCTCCCCTTTACTTCCAGGAGGAAGCTACATTTACGACATCTGCAATAAACCATCTGCCTGGGTCAGGACAGGGCTTTGTTCAGAGCTCCTGTATTCTGTGGGGGCTCCCCTTAATTCAATTTTCAGAGAGATGGCATATCCTTAGTGTGGCCAGCAAAAGGCAGATAGGCCTGGGAACACAGCTGTGACTCAAGTTTCACTCCTGATGGGGGGTAGTTGCCAGGCAAAATTGGAATCTCTTTAAGCCAGTTTTTAGCTACATGTCATTTCTGTTCCCCAGTTTTCTGCATTCAAATAAAACTAAACATTTTTACATATGCAGCTAGAATGCTGATTCTAAGTTCAAAACTATGACATTTAAACAATTGCAACCTATGTGACACTCAGAAATAGGTCACTCAGTCAATTTAAACATTTAGATTTGTAGTGTCTTTCAGTCCAAATTTACTTAAACTGCTGAAATCCACAGCTCAGCCAGTCTTACTATAAACCTTCAAGTCACTTCAGAATATAACTTTACATTGGATCCACCTCTCAGTAAGTCTTTCTTTGGCTTGCTTTGGGTTCATTTATTCAGTTTTATACAAAAAGTAAAATCTGGTGCTGTTTTAAAACGCCGGCTTTTGGATAGTGGTGAGTACTGGTACTGCACCCCTTTTTGGGATTTAAGAAAATGAATTCCCAACAGTTATGGGTTTGCTTTTGGCAATCAGCATTGCCATTCCCAATGGTTTCAGACTACTGTGTGGGTAGTCCACTGGTGGTTTTAGGCAGTGTCCTTCTGTGCCCATAACATCGGCAAAAATGAGTGGCAGCCTATTCTTCATGCATTTCCCTGTGCATTTTCTGGGAAGCTCTGGCCATCATGATGTTTTCCATGTCAGTACTGCACAGTTTTGAGGTAGGGCTTGGATGCGTGGATAAATACATCCCACAAGCCCCTGGTCTTTTGGTTCTAGCCCCGGATAGAGGTTAATAGGTTACAACCAAAAAGCCTAGCTAGCCCCCATTCCCGACAGTCCCAAAATTAGCATGGCCCTAGATCTTTTACACACCTATCTCCACCCCTTGTGGTGGGGTGGTGGGCTACAGGTTTGATGTTTGAATTTCATGTTTAATACACATGGTGCTGTATTTCAAATCACGTCTGGACATTCAGTTTGTGCTCAAGTGTTTTTATTAGTACGCAGTTCCACTGGCAGTGTGTGCCCTTGTGAAGGAGCAGGTGTTGTGTGCTCAGGCGTAACGTCTTATCAGTTCCTGGTGGGCTACACACACGCCCATGACATCCCTGACACAGTGTTGTTGCATGCTTGCAGCTGCTCCTTCTTTGTTGTCATCTATATCATCTGCTGGGGGCAAGCCCATGTGGTCCTTGCTCTGCTGGAGGTGGTGGTCCTTGCTCTGCTGAGTGTGCAGATTGAACAGAGCCAGGGGTATGCAATACACCCAGTTCTTTTTCAGAGTGTTACATAAATTAGAGAGCCTGTTTTGAGGAGGCTGCTGATACGTTCCACCATCCCATTTGCTTGTGGGTGGTAAATCGAATACCTGCAGTGTATGATGCACAATAGTGCAGTGATCTCTTTGTAGAGTTCAATGAAGAAATGGGCGCCGTGCCATTGTCAGATCATAAAACATCACATACCCCCATCGGCGGAAAACCTCACATACAAGGAATTTTGCAGCACACTTGGCATCAGGGTGGGTGCATGGACTGGCATCAACCCACCTTAGAATGTACATACCACCACAATCCGGAATTGTGCCCCATGCATCTTTTCCCCATGTCTGTATAGTCGTGAAATGGTCCGATGGGAGCAAAGCGGGGAGCCTTGCAATGTTCTGAGTGTCATCTCTGTACTAAACACTTGGCAGGTGGTGCATTGAACGACCATCGCTGAGAGGTGTTCCGGTAATGAGATATAAACTAGTCTTCCTGAATGTCTGTTGCAATGTGTTTCTTGGAGCTGTGAGAAGGGTAGTGTAATTGCTCAAATGCCATGTGTAGCAGTTATATAGGCATCACTACTTTCCCAGTGCTTTGCTGTCTCCATAAGAGGTCAGTGGGAGACTGCACGCACCCCTGCTTGAGCCAGATTTCCTGATCTTCCTGTGGTGTCCTACGCTGAAGCTCAATTATTTGGGCTGTGGGCAGGGCAGTGAAAGGGTCGGTCTCTGGCCTTGTGGTTACCGCTGTGATGACATATTCAGTGGGTGTGGGCCTTGGCTGCCACATCAGCGACTGCATTCTCCAACGCGATTTTGTCAGTGTTGTTGATGTGGCCTCCACATTTGACAACCGCCACTACAGACGATTCTGCGAGGGCGGAAATGAGTGTATTGAGCAGGACGCTGTGTTGCACTGGTGAGCCGTCGGCCCTCCTAAAGCCCCTCCTTCTCCAGCGTGAAAGACCTGCATGCACCATTGTGGTCCGAGGGACCTCAATAGGTGCTATGAGTGCTGCTGCTTGGGGTGAGTAATGTGTTTGCAACCTTTTCATTACTAGTGTCTAGTCTCTCATTGTCATCTGCTTCTAGGCGCACCACTGCCGCCCCAACATGTCACTGACCCACCAACAAAATGAGCATCTCTTTCCTTTAAAGGGATATTGCTTGCTTTATGGATATCATCTTCCTCGCCCTCATAAGGTGCACAGTCATGCTGTTGTAAATCCTTGTCAGTGCATAGCTTTGTGAGGAACATGGCTGGGATCACTGTTTTACACCTCACAATGTGGATGTGTGGGCTTGAGAGAATAATCTCATATGCTGATGCCCCCTGAATGGTGTGGGTGGACTTTGAAAGATCTATGATGGTGAACACTGAGTGTTCCGCATACAAAGTTACTGAGCACCCCATCGTAATAGTGGAACTTTTTTCTCGATTCCAAAGGCCACAGCAGCAAGAGCTTGTTTGCATGCAAATTGTTCTTGTGTGACCATGTCTAGTGTGCTGCTGTAGTAGGACAGCAACTTGTGACCCACGGTGGTTTTTTGTGTCAGCACCGCAGTCATGAGTGTGCCATTTGAGTGTGGGAATATGTAAAACTCCTGTGTGTAATCTGGAGTGGCAAGGACGAGGGCTGTTGAGATCACTTCCTTTAAGTCATTGAAACTATTGATCATGACTGCGGTCAATTCTATGTTGATGTTTTCTTTTTGTGCTTCCTTGAGGCCCTGTAAGGGCGGCCTTGTGTATGTTGTGTAGTCAAGAATCCATGCTCTGTAATAATTGCATAATCCTAAAAATGTCTTCATGTCATTCACTGTGAGGGGCTTGGTAGTGGCACACCCTGTTGCTGGATAATTATGGATAATTATTTTCCCCAAGATGAGTTGCCCTAGGTAGAATACCTCTTGTTGGTAATATTGCAGCTTAGCATTGTCTACTTTGTATCTCTTACGTGCTAACAGTTGCAACAGTGCAATGGAGTCTCTGCGGAAGTTCTGTTGACTTACTTTCATTGCATACCAGTAAATCATATACCTACTGAATATTGTACTGAATACCTGGATGTTTCCTAGGTCTTCGTGCGGTATCCAATTGAATATGCTTGGGCTTTCACAGTATGCTTGGGGAAAACAAGTGTGCTCATAGCGCTTTCCGCCCAGGCTAAACGCTGTGAGGTACTGCAAGTCTTGGTTCAGAGGTACCGAAAAGAAGGCATTCTTTAAATCAAACACTGTAAAATGTGTTGTTTCTTGGGGGATACTGCACAGGATGGATGCCAGGGTGGTGGCAAGTGGAACCTCTTTCTGCACTACGTCAATGAGGGGGCAGAGATAATGGATCATCCTCCAACTACCCCCTGTTGCCTTTTTAATGGGGTATATGGCTGTATTGCATCGTAAGAAACCCAAGAAACCTGATTACTCAAGAAACCCACAGCTGATCCTTCCTGTCTAGCTCACTATCGCCCAATTTCCATTGCTCCCTTTCTGGGCAAACTCCTGGAAAAGTTGGCCATCTCTCATCTTAACCTTCATTCCAATTCTGTTGGCTGTCTCCATGAGCAGCAGTCTGGCTTCAGAGCTGCCAGAATCACAGAAACTTCTCTCCTGAACATCCATGAAGATTTGCTCTCCAACTTTGACTCTAACGTTCCCTCTGTCCTCATCCTCCTCGATCTCTCTTCTGCCTTCGACACGGTCAACCATACCATCCTGCTCAACCGTCTCCGTGAAAACCTGGGGGTCACTGATCAGGCTCTGGCCTGGCTGACCTCTTTCCTCTCAGATCAACCCTCCCAGGTCCAACTTGGGTCCTTCCTTTCATCTATCTTCCTCTCTACCTGTGGGTGTTCCCCAGGGGTCTAACCTCTCACCCTGGCTTTTCAACCAATACCTGGCAACTGTCACCCTCTGCATTGCCACTTCCGCTCAAATTTCCAGTGCTATGCTGACGATACTCAACTCATTTTCAGGCTGCCCTCCGCCACCTCCTCTCCCTCTCTCATCTTTGATTGCCTAACTGCCATTCAAGATTGGTGTGCCGCCAATGATCTTTGTCTGAATGCCAGCAAGACGAAGAGCCTCCTCATCGGCACACCTTCACCATCCTTTCCCCTTACTCTCTGGCCGGCCTTCCTTGGCCCTCGTCCTTCCCCCACCTGCGAGGCTAAGAACCTCAGGGTCATCTTTGACTCCACCCTTTCCTTCTCCGCCCACATCTCTGAGGTCTCTAAAAAGTCAAATTTCCTACTGCACTTCCTTAGAGGTACTCTGCCTTTCCTCTACTTCCCCCAGAAGATCATGGCATCCCGTGCTCTGGTTCTCTCTAGCTTGGACTATTGTAACAGCCTCTTTCTAAATCTACCTGCCTCTACTCTCCGCTCTCTGCAACTAATCCAGAACAGGACTGCAAGACTTGTCTTAAACCTCAAGCCCTGGGATCGTATCTCTCAAGCTCTGAAATCTCTCCATTGGCTCCCAATGGATGCAAGGATTGCATTCAAAACCCTCTGCATTGTCCACAAGGCTTTCCGGGGTCTGGGTCCAAAAAACCTTCAGCTATCCCTCTGCAAATACCTCCCCTCTCGAGCTCTTCGCTGCTCTACCTCCCAATCCCTCAGGGTCAGTCGTTTTTCAAAGAAACAAGCTGGGGGTAGATCTCTGTCTTCAGCTGGGGCCTCCCTCTGGTACAGCCTCCCTGCCACTCTAAAACTTGAAGAGAACCATCTCCGGTTCCGGAAGCACCTCAAGACCGTCCTCTTTTCTTCTTCCTTCGCTCCCCCTCTCCCCTGCTGATCTGAACTCTCTTTGCACCGTGCACCTGACCACCCTCTGTCCTGTGGCCCAGCTACCTGCTCTACCCTGCCACCCTCCCGCACTGCCTCCAGGCCACCCTTTGGACTTGGGTCAGTATCTGTACCCATACAGCCCCCCCTTTTTTCTTCCTGCACTTATCAGACCTACCCTGTCTGCTGCCTTAAACCTAGAACTTGCAAATTGCTTGCTGCACTACCATT
The DNA here is from genome assembly GCF_040938575.1 of Ambystoma mexicanum. Taxonomy (NCBI): domain Eukaryota; kingdom Metazoa; phylum Chordata; class Amphibia; order Caudata; family Ambystomatidae; genus Ambystoma; species Ambystoma mexicanum. The sequence goes on along the minus strand of NC_090937.1, from coordinate 1,520,690,614 downwards.
GTTTGTTGCCTTTATTATTAATTTATTGTTATTTATCTGTTTCTCCTCTGCTTCGCACTTTCCACTTCTCCCCCTTCCATGCACTTTTCCCCTCCCCCTCGCCCATGCACTTGCATGTTCTCAAAGTCATTGGGCCTAGTAAGATCGCTGTCTGTTCCCCCCCTTGCCTTGTTGCGCTCTGAAACACTTGTGTACGAGCGCGATAGAAATAAAATATCAATATCAATAAGGAAGAGGGGGATATAATCCATTGGTGTTGTAAGGCTTGTATAGTCTCTCTGATCCCCTCCTCTGCCTCCCTCGACAATGGGTACTGCTTCACCTGGGGTAACACAGCCCGGCTTTTAGGGTTATTCTCACTGGGGTCACTTCCTTTAACATTCCCACATCATGTTTGCAAGTATTTGAATTCTTCATTACTCACCATAATGTCACAGGGTATGCACATTTAATTGTTACTATCCTGAAAAAGTTCAGCATCGCTCATGTCTTTAAGGGGCACAGTAGGATCGATGCATAAGACGGTGTGCGATTGGAATCTGTGGGGGTCAGTACCTAATATGACAATTATTTTGGCTGACACCAGTAGACCCTCTACATCTAGGAAGAGTATTGTACCTGTAAATAGTTCTGGGGACACCACAGACCGAAAAATTAAATCAGTGGGTACTCTCCAGCAAGCTCTGGTAATCTGTGCAACGGCTCTTGCAAGCACAGTAATGTCATAAATGAACATGTCAGGGTTGATAGGGATACCTAGTACAACTACATCACTTGCCATTGTATGTATGATGAGAACAACTAGGGGTTGGTCCCAACAGGCAGAAACATGCAGTATCACAGTGGAATAACTCACTGTAGGTTGTCTCAATGAGTGACTGCAACGAGGGACACTATGCACACTGTGTCACTATGGTTTCCTCTTTCTAACGCTGTAAGAAAACGAGCTAGAACCTTTTGTTAATAATTAACATGTGGTGTAATGTCCTTGTGTGAACTCTCGGAAAGGCAAGAGAACTATGACACATTGCGCTGAATCCTTGGCATAAGTGCAAGTATTAAGCAGTCACTCACTGAGACAGCCTAGAGTGAGCTATTTCACTGTGATACTACTTGTTTCTGCCTGTCGGGACCAACCCCTTTTTGTTCTAGTGTTATACCCGAGTCCCAGACAGAGAGGGGTCTACCCACCAGTTCAATAATAGTGTATGTATCACAAGCATAGCCCTCATTGAACACTTGCCAGGTGCCACAATTTTTCGGCTCCTGAGTCCACCGTAAGGATGTATTGTTTGTTCCCTATCTCTGCCCCCACCAACGGTTCCTCTTCTGGATATATAGTCATTGATAGGACTTGTCATGCAAGTGCTCTCTGTGGGCTATTTTATGGGGAATGCTCAAGAATGTGCTAATTTCCCTTACCTTTTGAGAGTCCCAGCAACTTTGCTGGATTTCTAAGATTTTTTTTTTTTTTAACCTGGGAAGAGTGTGAGCCTTTTTTCCCACTCTTCCATGTATTTTGAGATGTGTTCTACTTTTGTGATCTTTGGTTATGGAGTTTTAAACCAACTCAATGGGCATCATCTTTTTCTTTGTGTCACACAGCACCTTCCGTCATCCCAAGGTTTAAATACCTTCTCTGGGACTGATTACTGTCTCCAAGAGCATCTAAAGTTAAATTGACTTTAAATTTACAGACCCAGCACACACTATCTTCCTATAGAGGTTTGGAGGGGTTGCCTAGCATCCCCTTAATCAAAACACTAATGTAACAGTCAAATGTTACACTTTCCTACTTGAAATGGCTGGTGGCAGTGGTTTAGATCAAACTACCATGATTTTTCCCGACCACAAAGAATGATAGCTAAAAATCGGGTCAGCCATGTTTTTCAATATGGCGCCCAAGACCTATCTGTAAAAACAGACTCCGGTCACATTTTTTCACCATTTCGTTTTTGAAAGATCCTTTTTGTGTTTGTCTATGCGTGCCAAACGAGGTTTGGTCACTTTGTTCATTGGCCTTTGGCGGGCTTCAGTGCTGAAGCCCTCCTCTGGCTCCTGAGTGTTTGGGGTGGACAGGATGTGAGGGAGGTGCCCAAAACTCCCTGTGCTTAGTCTTCTTGGAGACCTGAGAGCACTCTGGCGTGATTGGCCGGCTGGCTGTCTGGCAAGGACAGCCACCCTGTTGTATGAGTGACAGCCAGGCTGCAATGAATGGGGGAAAACTGTTTAAAAGCAGGTCTTTGCAGAGTCGACCACTGGAACGAAAGAACCGGAGACGAGCTGAAGGAAGACAACTGCTGCAACTCCTGGACGACCGGTGAAGCCCTGCTGCAGGTCCAAATTGCCTGAAACTCCATTGACAAAGAAGCCATTCAAGGTCAAATTCTTCCCTTGAGTTTCGTGGGAACAACCAACTCTTAAACCGCCTGGACACTGTCTCCTCTTGGTCGAATTTTCTGCAGAGTGCTGTGATAAACCGGATAGCCAGTGGGAAGGATACCAGTTTGTGGTCTTTAAGGCACTTAAACCTTAAACCAACGTTTTGCCAAGCTTCTGGCCTCTTCCCTGGGCAGTGCAGGAACCTCCCTACATCCGCCTTCTTGTCCCGACGACTGAAGCTCAGGAACAGCAAGATCTGCTTGAACTGCCATGAACAACTGCCTCAGCTACAGCAGTTCTTCACTTTAAAGGTACTGTGCAAATGCGGTCTGGAAATCTTTTCGGCCACGGAGAAAGTCTTTAAAACTTTCCCTACTTCGAAGGCTTGTCCTTCCCTAAACCAACATCTAACTTTTCGTTTGATAAAATTCTTCTAAGATTCGTGGCAAAGACTTAACCGTTTACTACCAGAACTGTGCTTTCCTATACAAAGTCTCTGAAACATTGACTTTGGCCAGGCCGATGAACTGAATTGCTGGTTGTAGTTAACTGAAACCCTTTTCGTAGCCTATGAAAGTATTTGTGCTTCATGTCTTTTTACCCTTTTTTAAAGTAACTCAAGTGCTACTTTGCTCCCAGTTTAGGGAAGCTGAACTTGTTCAGTAACTTATTGGCTGTGTATTTGTAGTATATTAGTATATGATATTGAGCTGTTCTTGCTAGTGTAATGATTTCCAAATGACAATGTACATAAATGTATATTCTTTTACCAAGAAACATTGAGAACGTGTTTGTTTGAATCACCGTCTTTGTTGGCCCTTTGTGTAACTTGTTCTAATGCTCACTTTACTCTTGAGATAAGCCTGGCTGCTCAGCCACTGCTACCACATTACTGTGTAGTACAGGCTTGTACCAAAGGTGAAATTGTGCTGAGACTTGTAGTCTTAATTGCATGTAGTGTTCCCCAAGGGTCCTGCATGTGATTCTGCCTATCAGGCTGTCCTAGTCAGGGTATGTGTCTGTCCCAGGGAACGAGAAAGGGTCCCCCCTACCAGTGTAGCACCTTGGAATGGGACCACTGTACCATTCTGTGCACTGCAGAAGGAATTCCTGTTCTCCACTTGTTGCATGTTGGTGCAGGGTTGAAATTGCTGAATTGCCCGCTGTCGGTGCTGCAATTGGAACGGGCCAGAGGCCTGCTGGGTTAGTTTTGTGTATGACTGGTGAATCTCATAGGGTATTAATGTCATTCTGGGAGATGGACCCTGGGGGTTCAATTGCGGGGGAGGGCCATAATTCTGCTGGTTGTTGTTGTGTCCCGTACCTTGCCTACACTGACATTCTCTGGAAAAATTCCCCCACCTCCCTCCTGTCCAGCATTACCCTGGTCCCCCTCTGCCTGGCCCTGGACCCCCAAACCCACCTCCTCTAGAACCTCGTAACCCACCTCGCCCTCATTGCTATCCTCCTTGCTGTTGTGGCCCCAAGATTTGCTGGTTGCCTCCCCACTGTTCTTGTCCTCCTTAAACCCATACTGCTTCTATTCTTGTTTTTGTCACATTAGGGGCATAACCTGTCGCCACCAATGCTACTTTAACTAACTTATTTTGGACCAGTTTCGCTTCCTCAGCTTGTCGCCTCTGAATGGTTTCTTTCTCATGCTCTTCTATCCTTCTACAATGGTGAACTGTAATGCTATGAATTTCAGGCCATACTTTTGCTTCTATCCCGCTATTTTGTTGAGTGCCTTCTGCACTTCTTTGGGTAGGCCCTGTTTCACTATAAAATAAAAAAAAGTGCTGTTGATTGTTCCCATGCATTGCCCTTTTCTGCCCTCCACATCTCTTGGACCCAGAGAATAAACTGAGCAGCAGCATAGTACACTGCATGATGGATGGTAAATCTGGAATATCCGGGAACGCCCATCACAAGGCATCCCACACTCTGCCCTAAACTTGTTAAATGAAGCTCCATCATGGGCATCATTGCTCAGTATTACTCCTGGGTACCATGCTGTCACCCATACATTTTCAGCTTGCTCCCCAACTGTGTCCCCAACTGTGGCCACTAACAAGCTTTTAATATCCCCTATTGCTAAAGACTCTCCTGCTGTGTTCATTTCAAAAGCATATATGCATATATGCATTTCTCGGCCCCCTCCGTGAGTGGTGGGAGTGATTTCTGGACGTTATCCTTGTCCATTTGTGCCCAGGGTACATAGTGAGGCCTCCCTGCTCCCTTGTGTATCAGAGCATTTTCATCTTGCATTTTCCACCTTTAGTTACACTTCCCATTTTTCTTGCTAATGCTATCCTGCCAAATCTCAGTCTTCGGTCCAACAGACTTTCTAATCTCGGTGTACGCTGGGGCGATGGGTCTGTGCCCCCTTTCCCATCTTCCTCAGTCTCGTCAAAATCATTCCAGTATTCCTCATCTCCTTTCCGTGACCCTACCTTCTCATAGCCGAAACTGTCTGTCTCTCTGTCACCCTCTACATGCATGGTTCTTATGGGTGCATTGTCAATTCTGATTAAGAAATCTCCTGACTTCCACTTGTCCCCTGCTGGCGGTACCGGTGCCCCATAATTATCATGGTGTCTCTGCCATGTTTACATTGCATGCTGCCGATGGCCTAGCTAACTCTGTCCGTGTCGATGACAGTGCTATTAATAAGTCTCTTGTGCCTACCCCGGTGTGGGAAGTGACCTCCAGAGGTTGAGACAAAAGGGGGAGGTGGGGCCGTGGCCGGTGCTTCTGCCATCATGCCCACTGATACATACGTTGGAGTGTTGTACCCTTCTGCTGGGGGCGTTGCTAGCGGATATATCCCTTTTTTCCCTTCACCATTCTTCCCATTTTCCCCTGTGCTTAGCTCTTTACTACTGTCGTTTGTCTCCCCTTCCCCCTTAGGATCCTCTGTAGCCTCAAACATTTTTCCAGAGGTTCACTACTTTCCTCCTATTCTGCAAAGCTCTTCCTTTGTATTTTGCAGTCAGGAAGGTAGATATATGATCCAACACGCTTCTGTCAAAAGAGCCCTGATCTGGCCAGGAGTGGGGTAATCCCCCTCCTATAGCCTCAGTTCCACACTGGTTGTGAAACTTCTTAATCTTTTCACAATACAGAGGCAGGGCCTTGCATATGTGGTCTAGGGGCGTGTCTACCCCCATAGTTGAGTCTCCTGTGTGTCTGGTAGTGGGGCTACAAATATGCTGCTTGTTAGGGAGAATTCTCTGTTTAGGCTGAATTTCCTAACCTAGTGAGTCCCCCAGCAGCTTTGCTGGATTTCTGGAGTTTGTTTTTCCCATCCTGCCAAGAGTGTGACCCTTTTCCTCTCACTCTTGGACATGTATGTGTGTAATTCCTTTGAGATGTCAATGTGTTCGATGGGCTATGGGGTCTTTTACTCCATAGGGTCTCATAAGTTTTTCTATGTGTGTCACTCTGCACCCTACGTGTCGTGACACGGGGGCGCCCTAGCGGGTCCCCCCACCATAGACTCCATACCCGGGGACTGACTACTGTCTCCCCGGGCATGTAAAGTCACCATTGGCTTTACTAGACCTAAATTTACTAACAGAACTAGTACCAACCATCTTATTGTGGACGTGCTAGTAGGGGTAATACGATTACTCCTGGATCTGTTACTCGAGGGGGCACTGTCCCATCCCTCCTCGTCGAGTTTTGGCTGGTGGCAGTGGAAACTACTTGTTATGTTCGACCCCGAGCATAACCTTATGGGATTCGTCCCATTGTTGAAGATTGATACTGTTTTTCGTTAATCTCCAACGTACCACCGATCTACTTATCTTAAATAGGTTTATCGAGTGGTATTTTCTGCCAGAACTCGGGTTGTAAAATGGCGTCTGTGTTTTTCTCTGTGACTCCTAAACCAAAGGTTGAGCCCTTTGTTCCACTTTTGGCGGGCCTCTGGACAGAGACCCGCGAAGGTGGTGCCATTCTGTCTGGGTTACCTCAGGGGTGTGGGAGGGGGTTTAGACACCCTGGACCGAGTTGCCTTGCCAACTCAGGTCGCACTCTGAAGTGATTGGCCCAGGTGGTGAGCCTTCCCGCTCACCACTTAGCATGTGTTGATTGACAAGCTAGGCTGAATGAATGGGGGACGTCTGCATAAAAGCAGGGCCTTTGGGACTGGATCTTCAGGAAGTCGCCACTGGACCTAAAGAATCCGACGAGGGTAACGTTGACTCGACCTGCACGACGACACCTCCGGTGGAGCCCTGCGGAATCGTCTCACAATCTCCCGACGACAGAAGAGATCTCCCTGCCGGAGAGGCTCTTTCCCTGGCTGGTGGGAACAACCAGTCTTCTTCTTCTTTGTGCTTTTTGGTCGCCCAGGACACAGTGGTCGAATTGCCCGTGCAGAGCACCCGGCAACCGGATAGCCACTACTCCTGCACCGTGATCGAAAGGTGGTGCCTTGTGACGAAGCACTCTGCGGCTGGTTTCTTCCCTGGTGGTGCACCGGACATCTTCTCTTCGACGACGAGAGCATCTCTTCTCTTGGCCAAGACCCGTCGTGCATCCACCACCAGGAACAACTGCCCCCGTCGGAGCTGTCTTCCACAACAAGGTACCGTAACCGCCTGGCTTCCCTTTTCGATCGGTTCGTGTGAGGTATCTGATTCCTCTCCGTTCCATTGGGTTGCCTCCAAGCTTTATTCACTCTTTGTTCTGAACTGGTTCCACCTGTCGCTAACCAATTTGCTAAACGAGACTTGAATGCATCACCCGTAGAGACTTTCCAGGACATCGTGCCTTGCCTCTCACCGAGTGGGCCTGGCCGCCGAACTGTATGATCTAGTGTGATTAATGCTTTCTTGCCGTGCATTTTTACCCGCTTCAGTGCGAACCGTGTTGACTTCGTTACCTGCCTTTCTCTTCTCTCCCTTCCTCACTAAATATTCGAGTGTCATCTGGGTTGAGGTATACACCTCTGTCTGAAAATAAGTGGTGCCGTAGAACCTAGAGTTGTCGATAGTGTGTTTCGGGGGATTGAGCTTATTCCATTCTGCAGACTAATTGTATTTTGAATTATTTGCCGTGTTCCGCTTTAGTATTTTTCATAGACGTGCTGTTATCAATAAATAACATACTATCTTTATACTAAAGCCTGGTTGCGTGTTTACTCGTTTTTCTCTGAGAATTAGCAGAGAATTACCCTATCTTGTATGCTCCCTATACTGACCAACTTTTCTTGAGAGAAGTCTGACTGCTCAGCCACAGCTACCAATTGAATCTGTGTGGTACAGACTGCTACCAAGTGGGTTCATCGCAACACCTGTAGTCCTAAATCTTTTGCAGTGGTCCCAGAGGGAACTGCACACTGCTGCACCACAATTATGCAGTAATTTGTTCCGGGAATATACAGTTAAGGTTTGTCACTAATGCAACTTGAAGTCATCAATAAAACCCCAAGAACTTCATCAGTTCAATTTCCCCAATAGAGCTTTTTACACGCACCCCCTCACGCTCCCCTTTCACACCTGCACACGCTCCACATACACACCCCTCCTGGGCCTCCTCCTCATACTGGAAAATACACCAACAAAACAAATCAAAATAACAAATTAAAACAACAACCACTACTATTCCTGAACTCTCTAATTGTACAGAGATCCTATATGTATCATTGTATTTTTCCCGCACTGATTAAAACAGTGCACATGGCGCCACCTTCCCCCCTTACTCGGGAAGGTTCCCTCTCTTCCGTTTTCATTTTCCTCAATATCCTTAAAAAATGTATTAAAACAAAGAAACAAAAATCACCACACTCCACAAATATACCACACTCTCAATTTCAATCACCACGTGTTCACACTGTTCACACTGCTCCATCCATACATTCACCCAAACGGCTCCATTCACGGGGTTCCTGCACCTCTCCTTGGTTCCACACCCCGCTCCTAAGATCAGGCAGGATTCTGCAAAGACAGCTCCCACAGGGCCACTTGGGGGTACGCATTTTAGGGCTGGTCACAGTAGGTGGGTACAGCCCTTTCGAAGAGGCCGCCTGGATACCTCCACAGGCATAGGGATCACATCGGCAGGGTCACCAAATGAAGGCAAGTCCATGTTTACGCCCACGCCAGAAAGATACAACCCTCTAGAGAAAAAAGGCCAAGAGATTGCTTCCAGCAGTAACAAAGTTCAATTGTTCCAAATACAAAGGTATCAGCAAAGGATTCTGCTGCTCGAGAACATTCTGGTTCATTTTAGCACAAGAAGGGGCTTAAAAGGCTGTGTAGCATCATCAACATACAGTAAAAACAGGCGTCATTGATTGGCAAGACCAAATACATGGGCCTGCTCCATAGGGGATGCCAGGCTAAAATTGGTTCACATTTATGCCATCTGGCAGTTCCCACGTGGGTCAGCTGGGCTCATCTCTATGAGGAGTGAAGGTCAGGTATCTCATAAATTACAATATCAAAAATTGCTATGATACACTAACCCTACTACTGTATTAGTGTGACATGCACCTGGAAGGCTCAGGGACCTGGTGACAGGGGGGAGGGAGGAAGAAATACAGACATGCTGACCCACACATTCTGTGCTTTGTTGATATCACACCCCTCGCACGCAAGGCCTGCACCCTCATTTCAATCTATAATGTATCCCTCATTGTACCTCGCACTACAAAGGATGCCTTCATTTATAGAGGTGAAACAGTTGCACATGCTTGGATCTTTTATAGCCATTTGGTTTATGATTGGGACTGGGGTCACACATTATCATAGAATGTAGGGATGTGGGAATCGGGTCAGTGGTTTGGGCCATGGCTCTTGGTAGTCTGGGTGGAGGTTGGAGGTCAGCTCCCAGTTTGGCTGTGACGAATGGGCACTGCGAGGAGCCTGGAGTTGTCTCACAGCTTTGCAGGGTGCATTCCTTCCAGTGATACTGTTTAATTGCAACAATGGAGGGAAAAGAGGCAGCCTCTGTGGGAAATGGTCATGCAGACTAATCTCATCTTACTTATCTGGGCCTAGTCGAGTCCTTTTTATGGAACTAAAGTCATGCTGCACGGCCATGCAGACTATGCATCCACCATAATTACAAAAGGGCGTTCCTTCCTATGCGCACACTTGGTGTATGTGTTCCTGTTACAATATATCCATGACAAGTTTCATAGCACTGCCGTCTCCCCCCTTGCACACTACACAACTTCATACAGGATTTGCCTCACCTTAAAACGCCTAAGGTGTCGGATAGACTAATTTCCATCCCAACACCGGCAAACTCGTAGAGACTCATAATGACCCCCACTGATTTGTAAGGAGCAGAAGAATAACATGAAATTGCTGCAAGATATTTGGATTGGGATATGCATAGGAAGTTATTTCCTTATCTGTGAAAAGTATCTTCAATAATTGCGTAACTCAAATTCACATATGGACAAACATGTGCACAATTATGTTAAATGATCACCAGAAACGTTTTTTCAGTGCCTCCGTTAGTGCTTGCTTCTTAATCAGGGAATCCCAAACACTGAGGATGTAGGCTTTGCAAATGAATACAAAATCATAATGTTATTCCCATAGCAAAGTGTCTACAAAAAGCTAGCCTAGCAGCATTGTGTTCCAGGTTGAGATACTCTGTGCTCTTTTTATGTGCTTTTGGTGCTATACGTCTTTGGCAGTCCCAATGGTTCACACAACTGTACATCCTCAACAAAAACATACAGGCTCAAAAACCTGCCAACAAAATGCCAGGTCTCCATAACATTCCATTTTGTGTGACGGGCTGCAAACTGGAGTAACATTCTCATTGGCTGCCTGGTGTGTTGTGCCATTCTCAGAAGCTCTGTGGTAATCCACAGCAACACATATGGCCTCATTCCAAGTATGGCAGTCCGGAAATAAGGGTGCAGGTAGCAACGTACCGCCACCCTTTTCAGACTGCCATACTACAACAATTCCGGTAGTGGCACGACATCCCGGCAGACCTGACCTGCCTGGAATTCAGGCCCCTACGAGCATTTTCTGCACTGAAGCACTGCCACTGTTAACAATGGTGCCGGTGCTTCAGTGATTCCATTTCCATGGAGTCCAATGGGACTCAATGGAAATGTGGAATAACTGTTACTGCTGCCTCTTGCCATATCCTGGCATCAGTGCCAGTGCTATCGCTGTCATGAAGTTGCCGGAAAGCTGACGCCTACCGGTGAGTTTTCCGAAACAACCTCGTAATGAGGCGCATAGACTCAACCTGTATGGCCCATGCCTATTGCAGCACAGCCATGAGTTAGATTCGAGAAGAGGAGACACCACAAACTGCTTTGCTGCCTCCCCTTCTGGTGTCCAATGATAATCATAGGTCTTGAAGTGTATCCATCAGTAGACACAATTTCTGATTGAAATCTACAACATAAAGTACGTTCAGACATTTATTCAGTAGCTTGGCTAATGAGGTAGGCAATTTTAAAACAATGTCCACCCTTGGTATGCTTCGAAGTTTCATTCTCAAACAGTCACACAATCAGGAACCAATGAAATAAGCTAACAGTGTTAAATGCCTTCTCAAGTTTCTGGGAATATTATTCATCATGAACAGCAGAGATGTGAGCAATTGGAATGTCCATTTCTCACCATTCAGGGCACTTGCTAATCCTTATAAGCAAACAAAGAGTGTTGCACTTAACGTATTTCACCACAGGGCTACTTCAGAACCATTTCCTATGTGCATATAATCCCCCCTCTATATCAGTCCAGATCCATGCAGCAATACATTGTGGGTATGTACATTTGCCAAAATGTATGCTTTTAGCTGCAGACGTGTTTCTTTGTCTTATTGGGAAGTGTTATGTTATACATATCAACCTAAGACAGAGATCTCTCAGGAATGCAGAAAGCTGCATATGCATTTTTCTGCAGGTATTGCTTTAAAGTCAATTTGCTGCAAGCAGGATCTCTTATCTAGATTTAAGGATTAAAGCATAAATAGGATAGCCTATAATAAAACCCCAACTTTGTAAATTAGATGACTGTTGGAGTATTCATAACTTGCTTATGTTACAAAGAAAATGGACACTAAATGTAACATTAAAAAACAGTTAATCATTGTGCCTCATTACCATTTTGCCGGTATGGAAACAACAGTGTTGGTAAGCTTACTGGCACCATTGTTTCATGACCGGCAAACTACGAGTTCTGCGGGCAGGTGCCGTCCTGCCCGCCAAGTCAGACCTGTTGGGCGGGACGGCTCCCGCCCGCAGTCTTTGACAGAAGCACCGGCACTGATGCGCACAGTCCTCCAGGGAGCTTCCATCCTCCCTATTCTCATTGAGACCTGTGGGACTAGGGAGTTACGAATGCTGCCACCTGACTTACCGGACCGCCGGGGATGTAATGCTGCGCTTATGCTGGCAAGGCAGGCTTCGGTAAATCAACATGAGTTCAGCAGCAGCCTGCCAGTTTTACCAGCATGGCTATCACCAAAATCTTAACGAGGCCCGTTGTTAGTAGTTAGTTGTGTAAGTATCATTACAAAACAACCAACCACCTTTCGGTTTTACACAATACAATAAATGACCTGATGTACTGATATATCTAATACCTGTATGTTATTTGGTGTGTTTTTAAAAAATTCCTAAACATGTATCCAATTATTCACTTATGGAGCATATCCTGTGATTAGTATCAGCATTTGTTGATCCTTTTTAGTTCAGCGAGTGCACTACAGAGCTGTTTCGAGTCATGAAAGAAATTGCTATTTGCAAGTGCTGATAATTGAAACAGCAGATTGGCAGCTTCATTTGCATAACTATTCACTCCAGTGCTTTCTCAAATTGAAATGGAGAAGCAGACATGGGGTAAGACGATATTGACATTTGCGACACCTTTTTTTGCTTTTTTATGTGTTACTACAGGGACGTCTGATATGTTATATTTAGTCTTATTGAGTTACTACCTCCAATTGTGAGGGGTTCAAACTGCAAAGTCTACTGCACTCCGGAATGCATGGGAGGTCTGCAATTATTTTGCCTGCTTCAAAGTTTAGTAAATCTGGACCTGTGAAAATATGAATATTTGAGAGTGCCAGGAAGCTCATGATGTCTTTAAAAAACGTTCTGCCTTATGTATACATGTGCATGGTCCAGAGTAAGACCTTTAGATTTGTGGATTGTATAGCGTATGCACAAAAAAGAGAGTAATATTCTTGTATTAAACACATATCATTGAAAAGAAAGAAGAATGCTGATATTAAGGGAACGTTTTGCTACAAAATGGATATTTCCTTGATTTGAATAAGGTTGCATATCCAATACTGTCCCCATTGCTCCAGCTATTAAACTGTGCTCCATATTCATGCTGTATCAATAACCATTCTGTTTGTAAAGCAGAAGCTCAATGTTCTTTTGAACACTGCTATTTTTTTAATAAAGATTTGTATAGTTGGTTTGGGCATAATTTGGCTTGTTGACACATATGGAACGTCATGCTACTTAATTGTAATGTGGCTATACTATTAGCATAGGCTATGCATTGCTTTTTTTCTAATATGTTTTCATTGAATTGGGCACAGCTTGCATGTATGCATACCACGGCTCACAAACTCTACTAAATAGACTCGACCCAGCAAACAAATCATTTGATACCAATGGCATCACTATCCAAGTAGCCAGACATGTCAAAACCCTCTGAGTTTCCCTAGGCTCTACACTGTCACTATCCAGGCAATTCAACACCATCACCTCGTCAGAAGAATACATCACAAAACTCATCTGCACCTGTCATCTGTTTCTCTCCTCAGAAAGTTGCCTCACCATTGCAAGGGCTCCGATAGGGTCAAGATTGGATTACTGCATGGCCCTCGTTGCAGACACCTAATCTAATCTGGGAACATAAACAAGTTACAAGTCATACAAAATAACACTTTACGAGCTGCCTTGAACATTGCGAAAAAATTGCACATTTTGCCAGGTAGAAGAAATGCTCACTGGCTTCCCAACAAAGAGCGCATCCGATTCAGAACTCTAGCTATAACCAACAAATGTATTTCAAACTCCACTTCAAGATACCTCACTTCCAAATTCACCACAGCCTCAAACTCCAGACTTACTCTCTCAACCCACACGAATCGACTCAACACCCCTAGATTCCGCCTTGAAAGAGCTAGTGGGACGAGCTTTCCGGTCATTGCCGCCAAGAGCTGGAACAATCTCCCACGATCTTTGAGACTTGTACACTCCTACTGGTCATTCCGCAAGCAGCTCAAAACTCTTTTCTTCCAAGATACATATTGGCAAACTTCCTCAGGTATCTCTGACCAGTCTCATCAAGCCTGTATCTTACACCACCCAAGAATGTCAATGACTTATTTTACATTTGAAACTGTCTAATTGATTGTATCAATGGGCCTTGATGCCCCAGGGCCTGGTGCGCTATAAACATGTCAAAACAAATAATAAATACATGTGTAGATATTAAACACAGTCATTGTACATGTTGTTGTGTTACTAGTCCATCAGTTGAGGGTATGATGTTTCCTTTTCATATAGTTCAGGTGCAAGTCCACTTATTAAGGTTCAATTAGTCTGCTCATGGGGGGCGTCGCCAGCAGCCATCCGATGAGGACGTGAGCCAGTGCTGCTCCCGCGCCACTGGCCTTATCCTGCCGAAATCCTGCTAAAATATATATCCGAGCTGAACCCTGAAATACTCCAGCGGTGTGTGAGACTCTCCTGCACCGAATCGCGGTGCTCTGACGCAAATCCGTAAAAGGAATCGCCGTCCAGATTGAGTGGAAGTTGCAGGAACCATGACAAGTGCGGAGCCCAAGATGGCCGCCATAACTGCGAGCGCGCACTAACTGTCGGCCGGCGGGAACAGCTCCACCGGGCTCTGCAGTAAATATCGGCGGCGGGACGGTGCAGCGATCGCAGGTCCAGCCCGCCTGGCGAACGCCTCTGCCTGCGCGAGAACCCCTTCGAACCGGGGGCCTGAAGAGGGCCCGGAGCGGGAAGCTTGGCGTGTCAGTGTTGGCGCGGAAGAAGACGCACGGCGCACCGGCGGGTGATCCGACTAGCGCGCTCCCTACAACCGGAGACGTGGACCCGCTACTCGAGGCCTGGAACATCCGGCGATGTGGTAAGGAGTGGGGAAGGCGGGATAGAGAGCGCTAGCAAACCGCCTTCCCTCCCCCCACGGGCGAAGGACCTTCAGACGGAGCTGCGATCCCTACCGGCGCCTGCTGACAACTTGGGCTGCGAACCCCCTCTCATTTCTGGGACACAACAGGCACCCCCACAGCGACGTGCAGCCCAGTGCGTGTGGCCGCTACCAGGGGACAGACCCACAGGGCCCCGGTGGGTGCTATAAAGCGGTGACTGACTCGCATATCACGCACCCACACCGTCTTGGCCCCCAGAGCTGCTGAAAGTGTGGCTAATAGACATTGTTTGGACAAGGGAACTGTAAAGCTAGCACAAGCATAAATACCCGCCGGTCGCAACGTGCCCGGCACCACCATCAATAACTTACCAATAGTGCCTACCCCCAGCCCCTGCCGGAACCCCCTCCCCCGGGACCCGACATCAGCACACTGCAACAGTACCACAACAAGCAGAGAATGGGTAAGGAGAAGCCCAGGAAAACATCCACACAGAGCAGGATCGAGCAGTATGCAGCTATGCCAGCACCCCGCTCACCAGAGAGGCCACCATCGGTCGACCCGGATCATGTGGACAATATTTCTCAAAGAGATATCATGAGCGACATCACCAACTCCAGGACCTCGATGGAAAAAAAGATTGACAGTATTGGTGCAGACGTGTCCCTGCTACGCCATGATCTGCAAAAGCTGACCTCCCGTACGGGAGAGGCAGATGCACGAATCTCTGAAACCGAGGATGGCCTGCGTGGTGTAAATCGGCAAGTGGCGAGTATGCTAGCATGGATAAAGACCCTGGAAGCAAGAGTGTCCGATAGCGAGGGTAGATCCCGGCGCAATAATATCCGCATAATCGGCCTGCCGGAAAAAGCCGAAGGGGAATGCATGGAACTCTTCCTTGAGGATTGGTTGACGAATATCTATGACGGAGAGGCATTCTCTAAATTCTTCTCTATCGAGCGGGCCCACCGCATCCCAGCTGGCAAAGTGACACCAGGAGCTCCACCACGCACAGTAATTGCCAAATTTTTGAACTATAGAGATAGGGACACGGTACTCCAACTGGCAAGATCGAAGGGCACGGTCACATTCAACGGATCCAAAATAGCCTTCTTCCCCAATTTCACCAAGGAGGTACAGAAAGCACGACAGTCATTTGACCCGCTCAAGAAACGTCTACAATCAATGGGTGTCAAATATGGACTGCTCTTCCCTGCCCAACTCAAGATATTCCATGGGGGCACAACTGTGCACTTCACCGACCCCAGAGAGGCGTGGAACTGGGCCGAACGGCACATAGAAGGGGACTGGAACACGGAGGGAAGAAGGAGGGATAAACGCAATAGTCCTCACCCAGAACGTCCGCCAGAACAGGGCCAACAGCAGCGGCCACAACCCGGAAATCCACTGCGGGAAGAAATATGAAATGGGAGCAGTTTTGGGCAGAATGCCAAAGCTACTAAGCCTAGGAGCACCACAAATCTCTCACCCCCCACGCCAATCTACGCACGGACTACAACCAGGCCAGTGGCCAAACAGCCACCCGCCCTACGAGCTAAGACTAAAACTAAAGAAGTCTGCGACAGCACCACGGACAGGTGCTGTGAAATCTACGAAGTTCATGTGCCACTGAGGGTGGCTTAGTTAAGGTTTACTTGTTCTGTTCAAATTTTGGGCGACAGATACTCCAGGTTGGGTGGGAGTATAGGGAGGGGGGGTTAGGTAACACTACCGGGGAAGTAGATGCCTCCAGGGAACGAGGGATGGAGTTGGGGGGAGGGGGAGTTCTTATTCTTGCTCTGGGTTTTGTCTTTATTATTGTTCATGTATGGTCCAACAACACTAAATATTCACTCCTACGAACCCGCATCACACGGTGAAACAACAGACCGTGCATCTTCCCGGAATCCTACATATACTGCCCAACAGTAACCCGCCCCCAACCAGATGACGAATGCTAGATCTAATACAAAATCATTACGTCTCATGACATGGAATGTCAATGGGTTGGGTAGTGGGATAAAACGCAGACTGGTCACCCAAGCGTTAAACAGGCAAACGCCAGATGTGGCGTTGCTCACAGAAACACACCTGGCGGGCACCACATGCAACCTTTTTAAACGTGGTAACTATCGCACAGCACTGCACTCAGGTTTTACTTTAGGCTCCAGAGGGGTCCTCATACTGATCCATAAGAAGCTGCCGCTCACACTTTCCAGTGTGTCACAGGACACAGGAGGCAGATTCGTGCATATGACAGGAACCCTATGGAATCGAACCATAACAATACTAGATGTTTAAGAGATAACTCCCCTGATAGTACAGGACTCCTCAGACACACTAATTCTTGGTGGCGACTTTAATGATGTTATGAACCTGGGTATGGACCGTACACACCTAAGGGGCAGGAATCCCGACACGCACACAAGGCTAGCCACCTTCACATCAGCACTGGGACTGAGGGATGTATGGCATGACCTTCACCCCGAGAATCGAGAATACTCTTTCCACTCGGGCGCCCATGCATCCCTCTCTAGACTGGACTATTTTTTCGTTCCAACCACAGAGGTGCATAGAGTACTTAACGCCACCCTACTCCCACGCGGCATCTCTGACCACTCGCCCTACTAATAGAACTATCAACGTCAAGGCCAATCCCTCCAACTTCATGGCGCCTTAACAACTATTACTTAGGCTTCCCGGAGCTTGTAGAACGTATTCAAGAAACCACAACCAATTACTTTGAACTAAACGCAGGGTCAATTGATAACCCAGGATTGTTGTGGGAAGCGTAAAAACCGGTATTGCGGGGAGAGATTATCTCCTGGACAACGGCGCACAAAAAGGCTAAAAGAGGCTGAAGAACAGGTGGAACGTGCAGAGCGCGCACATCTGGCGCGAGACCTGCCTGAAACGAACCGAGCAGTGATCCTTGCCCAAAAAAAAATGCACAATGTAGCCCTAGACAACGCTAAACAGGCGCACACCACGATGCGCGCCAGATTATATGAGACTGGAGATAAGGCGGGTAAAATGTTAGCCTGGCTGGAGCGCAGGGATGAAGGGCACAAACAGGTCAGGATGATCAAACCCGACAATTCGGAACCGCTGTGGACAGATCAGGCTATTGCAGAAGGCTTCGCAGCCTACTATGCAACGCTCTATGGGTCACCGGAAGCCCCCACTGACCTCTCCGTGTTAAACGGGATCACCCTTCCTAGCCTAACGGGCACACAGAGAGATCTACTGGAGGCAACCATTACTGAAGAGGAACTAGGGTTGGCCATGTCAGAATTACATCCCAGGAAAACACTGGGGCCGAACGGCTTCCCGGTGGAGACATGGAAAAGGATAGAACCAAGTGCGATACTCCCACATCTCCTGCAGATGTACACACACTAGAGGGAGCAAGGACAGCTCCCCCCAGACCTAAGGAGGGCAACTATAATAGTGATCCCCAAACCAGATAGGCCTCCAGAGAAATGTAGTTTGTACAGGCTGATTTCGCTAATCAACACTGAAACCAAAATCCTGGCGAAAGCATTAGCAAATCGACTGCAGAAAGTTATCCTGTCACTTATACATCCAGACCAGTGCAGCTTTATGCCCCAGAGTTCTACGCGTATGAATATACACAGACTGTACGCTGCACTCGAAAAATCCTTCCTCCTGCCGGGTCCCTTGGCTCTATTAGCAATAGACTTTGAGAAAGCCTTCGACTCGGTGCACTGGCCAGCACTGTGGGAAATAATGCATCGAATGGGTTTCGGTGACCAATTCCTGGGATGGGTGCAGTTGCTATACAAGTCCCTAGAGGCCATGACCAGAGTAAATGGGTGGCTCTCGCAGCCATTTAAATTGGGCAAGGGGACACGACAGGGCTGCCCCTTGTCTGCAATGCTTTTTGCGCTTGCCATAGAGCCGTTGGCGATTCTGCTAAGAGAATCACAAATGTGGAAGGGCTTCCGGTGGACAGATGATTGGGAGGATAAGGTCTCACTATATGCGGACGACCTGCTCCTGTATCTATCAGACCCCATAACCTCTTGTCCTGCAGTGATAAGCTTACTGAAGGAATACGAATCCTTTAGTGGTTTGAAGGTAAACTGGTCAAAATCCACACTGTTTCCACTGAGAGAGATGGGTAACGTAGGGATACAGAATTGCCCCTTTCGTATAGAAGTTGACCAGTTTTGCTACCTGGGGGTTCAGATAACAACGAACTTAAACGATTACGTAGAAAAAAACCTCCACCCAATCATAAACCGCTTTGCAGAGGACGTCAAACACTGGAACGCCCTGCCACTGATCCTACTGGGGAGAGCAGCACTATTTAAGATGATGGCACTACCTAGATTCCTGTACATACTCCAAAATGCCCCGTTACACATCCCCAGACGGGAGTTTCACAAAATCGACAGAATCCTCTGTGGAACAATGGACACCCGAGAATAGCGCTCCACATCCTGCAGCGCTCCATCTGGGAGGGAGGCATAGGATTGCCGCCTATACAGACGTACTATTGGGCGAGTCAGATGGCAGTAATAAATGACCTATTACACGGCAACCCCTCTCTACCTCACATGAAATCTGATACCCTGGATCGAGCGAGCATAACCCCATTAGAGTCCCTATACCAGAAAACTAATATCAACACTACCAAAACAATGGCTGCTCACCGGGCATTAATCTGGGCAGAGGCGCATAAACATATAAACTGGGAAGGGAAAACCACACCGGTACAGCCACTGTGGGTAAATAAACACATCCCTGAGCTGGACAGGCTCCCAAAATGGCGGAACTGGATAACTGCGGGAATAACAAAAGTGGGGGATGTGATTCGGGATGGGGGAATTGTGCCATTTGAGAGGTTGGTGGAGGAGTTCAACCTCCCTGTCACTGACCGATACCGGCATATGCAATTAAGTCATGCCCTACAGTGGTACTTGCCTGACCTGCGGGACATGGCAGACTGCACCCCCACAGAGAGGAACCTGGTCCTAGATAGCATAGACGCCAAAATCACCTCGGTGATGTATAATGTTCTCACCTCGTTTGCCACACCGGAGCTATCAAGTCTAAAATCTAAATGGGAAAGGGATGTGGGAGAAATACTGCCTGAAGACTGGATAACAACCCCAATGTACCCGAGAGAAACCGCCATTTCGGCCAGATTACGCCTTGTCCAGCTCAAAATCCTGCATAAAGTCTACTATCCAAGTGTCGCATTGTACCGATGGGGTAAAACCACAGACCCGAATTGCCTGCGCTGCCACCAGGAAGAGGGCACCTTTTTCCACATCACGCTATACTGGCAAGGCTGCTGTGACACACTTAGCAAGGTACTGGGTCGGACTGTGCCCAGAGATCCGAAATTGATGTTGCTGGGTGTCGAGGACGAGGGTGAGATGTCTCGCACTGATAAGCTATTGTTTGCAACCACCACGGCACTGATCAAGCGCAACATTGCCAAGCTATGGGGTTCAGATGTAACCCCTGAGCATGCACAATGGATAGATGATGTAGATGCATGCATTGCGATGGAGCGAAGAGTGTATGCGGCCAGAGGATGTCCTGGGAAAGCAGGGAAAATCTCGGAAAAGTGGGAGAACGCACAATAAGACTTTTGTATGACACAGGCCGGTGGCCAGAATGTAATTGCAATGCAAGAGTGTACAAGTAATTGTTAACATATCCTTACGTTGTTGGAAGACGGACCTTATTTTCTTTTGTGATGTTATTGGTTGTTGGACCCCATCAGGGTCATCGTTCCTTTTTGTGTATTATGCAATAAAATCAATAAAAGTGTTTAATAAAAAAAAAAGATGGCAATTAGTCTGCTCAGAAAACACACCATTTGCGATGCTCTTCATTATTTGAACATAGTTAGGGTACTCTGCCTAATGCATATTTTGCAACAGTTGGTTGTAGCAAACATTACACCAGAGGTTTACATTGGCTGTGCTACATAGTGTGGTATGGCATTCTTTATGAGCTGATGTATTGAAATAGATTGGCCTTTGCTTGGTGTTAACTTAAGAAGATCACCAAATAAATAAAATACATTTTCTCCTAACAATTCCTCATATGTGGTCTTATGTGTTACGCGCATCTTAAGGTGAATGAAGGTTATCATTAAGTTAAAAAAAACATTCTTATCTCATCTGTTAAGAGGGCCAGCATGTGTCATATTGTAAGCGATATTCAATCAACACTAAAGCTAAGTCAATGCCTAGTCTGGGATGCTGAGGAAAACCCTTATTGATGTATTTTTATGTCCAGTTCAGTACTCTGGATGACAACCCTTGTATAACACCCCCCTCTTAGAATCCCCCTGACCCCACTGAGCCAAGAAGTAGGTTTGTTTTGCAAATTAAAAGGTTTATTTGAAAAATTAAACAATATATATATACCACACTTTTATAAATAAATTGATAATGGATATTACACTTTTGAATATGAGCAGTAATCAGCAAGAGGTAACTTATGAATAGGAACGGAAGAATAAGGTGGGAAAGAATGCTTTATATTGTTCAAGGAAACGCAATGATGAATGAAATGCAGTACAGAAAATAACTTGATATGGCTTCAACAAAAGACAATGTAATCACTTTTCCTTGACAATTCACTCCCCCCCCAATGCAATGTAAGAAATGGAAGGAGAGCACACAGTCTTCAAGAATCCCAACAAAATGCAATACGAATTGCAGTTCCCCCCCAGCAAGCTTAGAGGAAAACAGGTAGAGGTTTGAAACACAGGCCCAAAATGCTTTGAATGTGATGACAATGAAGTGAGAAATGTGCTAAAATGCTTTTAATTCCCTCTAGAGGTTCAGGGTGGGTGATATCTAGTTTATATTAGTTCAGGCTCACTTTATCAATGCTCTATGTGTAACCAGCAGGTTAAAACGAATTTTACCAAAGGAAAGCAAGAAGCTGCTGATTTTTACACGTGTCTGAAATTGTGCAAAATGTCAAATCGCGGCAAATTTACTCACGCTCGTCGAGCGTAATTACGGAGGCACTATAAGGAGGAGGAAGTCGGTTCTAGGTTCGATGGAAATCCTAGAATCTTAGCTTTAGGATGAAAGTTAGATCTCGTTCCTAGCACAAATGGTTCCAGAGATACGGACGATTTTGTGAAAGTAGTTTTTCGGATTTGAAATTTTGAAGCTCAGAATGACAGATGACAGTTCTCAGTTTTAAAGATGACAGAATGACACGATTCTACGAGGCAATTCTAATAGCTAAAATAGTTTGGATTAGATTATTTTAAACTAAGAGATTGGTTTTGGCACAGTGAGTACTCACACTATCAGGCCGATTCATGGAATAATTAGCGCGGCGCAAGTGGGCAAAAACGTGCGAATCGCAGTGGAATAGCGAAAATCGCAGTGCAAGTGCGAAAATCGCACGAAAAGCAGCGCACGTCGCGTGCGCGAGAAAACCAGCGGATTTGCGATAAAAAAGTGCCCGGCGCACGTTGGCGCACAGGCCATCTAACAGCGTGCGCCAGGTCACAGCGAAAATCGTATAGGCCACAGCGAAATTCGCACCTAGCGCGGCGCACGCAACAAAAGTAGGCAGAACACGGGCGTAACACTCGGAATGGGGAACAACTTGCCAAAACGTGGGCGTCATGGGGGAAGTACAGGGCACAAGTGCGCGGAACGCCCACACGCTCGCCTACAACACGTATTCATGGAATAGAATAGGGCAAAAAAGCACACGCTCAAACCAGCGCACAGGCACAAACACGACCGCCACAAGAAAGCAGGCGGTAGCGTCTCTGCGGCTGTAAGAAATGTGCGCCAAAAGGTGCGCCAACAAATAGCACCTATATACTGCCATGATGAATGTCCTATACTGTGGCCCTCCAGGACAAATGACGTGCAAAGGGGTACCCACAAACACGGACACCCGCTGACAAAAAATACATGTGCGTGTATACCGGGGTGCGCGGGAAGTCTCACACGCGATTTGGCCGGGTACGTGGATTTCAGGGGTGCGCGGGAAGTTCCACACGCGATTTCATCAGGGTATGTGTATTTCAGGGGTGCGCGGGAAGTTCCACATGCGATTGGCCCAGTGCGAGCAGGGTACGTGTATTTCAGGGGTGCGCGGGAATTTCCACACGCGATTGGCCCAGTGCGAGCAGGGTACGTGTATTTCAGGGGTGCGCGGGAATTTCCACACGCGATTTCAGCAGGGTACGTGTATTTCAGGGGTGTGCGGGAATTACCACACGCGATTTCATCAGGGTACGTGTATTTCAGGAGTGCGCGGGAAGTTCCACACGCGATTGGCCCAGTGCGAGCAGGGTATGTGTATTTCAGGGGTGCGCGGGAATTTCCACACGCGATTTCAGCAGGGTACGTGTATTTCAGGGGTGCGCGGGAATTTCCACACGCAATTTCATCAGGGTACCTGTATTTCAGGGGTGCGCGGGAAGTTCCACAGGCGATTGGCCCAGTGCGAGCAGGGTACGTGTATTTCAGGGGTGCGCGGGAATTTCCACACGCGATTTCAGCAGGGTACGTGTATATCAGGGGTGCGCGGGAAGTTCCACACGCGATTTCAGCAGGGTACGTGTATTTCAGGGGTGCGCGGGAAGTTCCACACGCGATTTCAGCAGGGTACGTGTATTTCAGGGGTGCGCAGGAATTTCCACACGCGATTTCAGCAGGGTACGTGTATATCAGGGGTGCGCGGGAAGTTCCACACACGATTTCAGCAGGGTACGTGTATTTCAGGGGTGCGCGGGAATTACCACACGCGATTTCATCAGGGTACGTGTATTTCAGGGGTGCGCGGGAAGTTCCACACGCGATTGGCCCAGTGCGAGCAGGGTACGTGTATTTCAGGGGTGCGCGGGAATTTCCACACGCGATTTCAGCAGGGTACGTGTATTTCAGGGGTGCGCGGGAATTTCCACACACGATTTCATCAGGGTACGTGTATTTCAGGGGTGCGCGGGAAGTTCCACACGCGATTGGCCCAGTGCGAGCAGGGTACGTGTATTTCAGGGGTGCGCGGGAATTTCCACACGCGATTTCAGCAGGGTACGTGTATATCAGGGGTGCGCGGGAAGTTCCACACGCGATTTCAGCAGGGTACGTGTATTTCAGGGGTCCGCGGGAAGTTCCACACGCGATTTCAGCAGGGTACGTGTATTTCAGGGGTGCGCGTGAATTTCCACACGCGATTTCAGCAGGGTACGTGTATATCAGGGGTGCGCGGGAAGTTCCACACGCGATTTCAGCAGGGTACGTGTATTTCAGGGGTGCGCGGGAAGTTCCACATGCGATTGGCCCAGTGCGAGCAGGGTACGTGTATTTCAGGGGTGCGCGGGAAGTCCCACACGCGATTTCAGCAGGGTACGTGTATTTCAGGGGTTCTGGGGAGTACCACACGTGAATTGGCCGTGTGGGCCCTCCCAGGTGTACGCTCCACAACCTCCACGGACCCTGCAGGCAGCCCACACCACGGGGGACTACCCTGCACCCATGCTCATGTCCCGCAGGCAGCCCATCCACCATGGGCATGCCCCCCAGCCAACCCACATGTCACCTTGAACCACTGATCAACAATGCATGTCTCCCACCACCCCCACCCCCCTGCCACCATGGGCAGCCTCCACCAGGCCCCCACTCATGTCTCCCACCACCCCCACCCCCCAGCATCCAGGGTCACCCTCCACCAGGCCCCCACTCATGTCTACCACCACCCCCACCCCCCTGCCACCATGGGCAGCCTCCACCAGGCCCCCACTCATGTCTCCCACCACCCCCACCCCCCTGCCACCATGGGCAGCCTCCACCAGGCCCCCACTCATGTCTAAGACCACCCCCACGCCCCTGCCACCATGGGCAGCCTCCAGCAGGCCCCCACTCATGTCTCCCACCACCCCCACACCCCAGCAGTGCAGGGGCAGCCTCCACCAGGCCCCCACTCATGTCTACCACCACCCCCACCCCCCAGCAGTGCAGGGGCAGCCTCCACCAGGCCCCCACTCATGTCTCCCACCACCCCCACCCCCCAGCAGTGCAGGGGCAGCCTCCACCAGGCCCCCACTCATGTCTCCCACCACCCCCACCCCCCAGCATCCAGGGTCACCCTCCACCAGGCCCCCACTCATGTCTACCATACTCACCCCCACCCACCCACTCATTTCTCCCACCACCCCCACCCCCCTGCCACCATGGGCAGCCTCCACCAGGCCCCCACTCATGTCTACCACCACCCCCAGCCCCCTGCCACCATGGGCAGCCTCCACCAGGCCCCCACTCATGTCTCCCACCACCCCCACCCCCCAGCATCCAGGGTCACCCTCCACCAGGCACCCACTCATGTCTACCACCACCTCCACCCCCCTGCCACCATGGGCAGCCTCCACCAGGCCCCCACTCATGTCTCCCACCACCCCCACCCCCCTGCCACCATGGGCAGCCTCCACCAGGCCCCCACTCATGTCTACCACCACCCCCACCCCCCAGCATCCAGGGTCACCCTCCACCAGGCCCCCACTCATGTCTCCCACCACCCCCACCCCCCAGCAGTGCAGGGGCAGCTTCCACCAGGCCCCCACTCATGTCTACCACCACCCCCACCCCCCAGCATCCAGGGTCACCCTCCCCCAGGCCCCCACTCATGTCTACCACCACCCCCACCCCCAGCAGTGCAGGGGCAGCCTCCACCAGGCCCCCACTCATGTCTCCCACCACCCCCACCCCCCAGCAGTGCAGGGGCAGCCTCCACCAGGCCCCCACTCATGTCTCCCACCACCCCCACCCCCCAGCATCCAGGGTCACCCTCCACCAGGCCCCCACTCATGTCTACCACCACCCCCACCCCCCAGCAGTGCAGGGGCAGCCTCCACCAGGCCCCCACTCATGTCTCCCACCACCCCCACCCCCCAGCATCCAGGGTCACCCTCCACCAGGCCCCCACTCATGTCTACCACCACCACCACCCCCCTGCCACCATGGGCAGCCTCCACCAGGCCCCCACTCATGTCTCCCACCACCCCCACACCCCAGCAGTGCAGGGGCAGCCTCCACCAGGCCCCCACTCATGTCTCCCACCACCCCCACCCCCTAGCATCCAGGGTCACCCTCCACCAGGCCCCCACTCATGTCTACCACCACCCCCACCCCCTGCCACCATGGGCAGCCTCCACCAGGCCCCCACTCATGTCTCCCACCACCCCCACACCCCAGCAGTGCAGGGGCAGCCTCCACCAGGCCCCCACTCATGTCTCCCACCACCCCCACCCCCCAGCATCCAGGGTCACCCTCCACCAGGCCCCCACTCATGTCTCCCACCACCCCCACCCCCCAGCATCCAGGGTCACCCTCCACCAGGCCCCCACTCATGTCTACCACCACCCCCACCCCCCTGCCACCATGGGCAGCCCCCACCAGGTCCTCACAATCCCCAATCATGTGCGTAATGGACAGCCTCCACAGCCAAAAAGCCCTACCAAGTAACCCATTCACCCACATGGAAATGGAAATCACATGTTACACCCCCAATGTTCATTAAGCTAATGAACCCATGTCCGTCACACACAATGGTTGCAATTGAATGGGAAAACACACAACATGACATGCATGAAACCAATGAGATGATACCACACAGTGAAGTATGGAAACAAAATTGTATTGAAAAAAATAAAGAATGCTAAAGAAAGAAAACAAACTACAATGTGAATGAGAAAAAAAAGCTGCATGTCCGTATAAAAACCCAAAACTGCAAATCAGAATCCAAAAAATATTTGCCCAAAGTGAAAAGTTAAAAAATCTCCATGCAATAAAGAACTATGTAAAAAACTACCAAGGGTCCATGAGCCCAACTGAACAAAGGAAACCTACTAAAAAACCTACCTAAAAATCAACTATATACAAAAAGTGGAGCAGTGTCCGTCGACTCCAAATCATAATTGTTATGGGTCGTCATTCACCCCCCTCTGTGCGCAAAACCCAGCCACCTGCTCATCTAGCACTTCGACTTCCTAGTGCAACTACCAGAATGAAGAGGAGATTTGTGGCACTCCCCAAAAGAATTCGGCATTATGCTGCCCCATTTCGTGCACGATGGCAGCTGCCGTGGAAGTTAGCGAATCGAAAGACTACATTCCCCAGCAAACCCGGCTCCGTACGGTAGTTTGCCGGTAGAGCCTCGCATTGGCTTGCCCCGCCTCTCCCACTGATTTAGTCCATGGAGACAGCCAGGGCGCCGCTTCTGTTTACAGCTACTCCCGGCATTTAGAAGCTCCATCTTCAATAGCTGAAAACCTCCTTGTTCTTACGGATTCGACTCGGACTGTTAACTGGACCCTCTATTTTGGAATACCCTTATTGAACTGCCTTCCCGTGTACCGAACCTGTTTTGCTTCACGGACCCCGCTAGAAAAAGTTTGTCTTTGTTATTGTCCGCTAGTGTACCAGACCTTGCCTGCCTTCGACTTCCTATCTCAGGAATAGCCATCCCGACTGGCTGTTCTGCATCGCGCCAAACCTTACCTGCCTTCCACTTACCTTCCCTGGAACTGCCATCCCAACTGGTTGCTGTCATCATCCTTCGTTCATCAGTGGTAAGACTTTTTGCTTCACAAACGGAACATTTGGAAAGCCCCTGGTTAATCCGTGCACTCAAGGACGCTCTGCAGCTGTGCACCATCCCGAATCCAGTGCGACTCTCGTGCCGCCCGGGTATTAGCATCCTCCTACTAACATTTCCTTTTTCTTATTTTATCCCTGTCGTTGTGTTCTAAGCTACTCAAATCCTCCATTCAGTCTCCACTGGTAAGATCCTGTCCACCTCTTGAATTGTGTCTTAGTTTAAGCCAGTTAGATACTAAGTCTTGTTATATTCCTAGGTGATTCCCGAATTGTGCTGTTCTTCTATCCTACGGGGGGAAAAAGCCCAGGTATTACATGAGTTAGTAAGGATTACAGGGGACAACTGTTATCTTCGTGTTACTCACTTGTTATTCTTCCTTTACAGCCTGGTTCGTGGCGGTGCGCTTTCTCCCCGCCCTTCTGGGTGATCAGTCCCCTTGTCTGGTTAAATACAGCAAGTGGTCATATCATTTTGAAGGTCTTATTCCCTCACAGAGAGGAGGCTTGGGTAGAGGCCCTACCCAAAGCTCTTCAAGCAACTTCCTGGGTTTTGGATACTCCCCGGTTCCACGCACTCATCTCACCGGTGAGTAACAATAATAAGAAAGAAAGGAAACCTAAAACTAAAGAACTATATACAAAGGCGGCGGGCAAGTCCAGCGGCTCACTCCGTGGTGTCCCGGGCCAGGGCATCATCGAACTCCTGTCCGATGTCCCAGAGGCGGTCCAGTTCCATGGCCCCGAGGGTCCGCAGGGACGACGCCGTGTCCTCCTCCAACCCCCTGCGGATTGCCTCGAGGCACTCGGCCCGCCTCAGGGCCCTCCGCATGGAGTTCTCCGCCCTGACCATTGTGAGCCGCGCCTCTTTCGCCCGCCGCCGCTCCGCACCTAAGGCGTGGCCCAACCGCTGCCACACGGAAGACACTCTCTGTCCTGGGTACCCCTGCCCTCCGGCCGATGCCTGCCCCTCCGATGTCGAAAGCCCCGAGCCTTCATGTCTCCCACCATGTTGCTGCTGCTGCTGCTCTGCCTCTGCCCATGCACTGCCTCCTGCTGCCTGCACATCTTCCGCCGGCTGGGGTGCAGTTGTTGATGTGGCCACCCCTGCAGGACCTCCGACTCCCGACTGTGGCAGGGGTGCCTCCTCCACCAGCCTGGCCGCACTGTCAGAGGCAGCTCCACAGGGCACCCAGGTGACTGATGGGTGGGAAGATGGCACAGAGGACAACTGGCGCGTAGGGGGTCCAGTTGAGAAGGGGTCAGAGCAAGCCCCATCAGACGGAGGAATCCGGCCTGGGTGACCTGTCCCAGCAGGCTGACGTGGTCAACGAGCCATTCGAGATGACGTGCAGTCTCTCCATGAAAAGACTGCAGGTCACCTCGCATGGCCCGTTGACGCAACGCCACACCAGCCAGGACAGGCTCAACCCGGACCTGGATGGCCACGTCCGCAGGCAGAGGAAGGCCAGTTGACGTCAGCTCATCCCCTGCCTGAAAACGGGTCTGGACATAGGCATCCCTGCTGGTGCAAGATGATGCAGGGACAGGATCGGGGACAGGATTGCACACAGGCACCTCCCCGGCCGCCTGTGCTGCCTAATATCCCTGGTCCTGCACTGCACCACTAGCACCAGTGGGATCCCCACCTCCAGACCCCGTCTCTGGTGCTTGCACGGCCCCCTCCTCCACCAAACCCCCCACCAACCTGGATGACTGCGTGCCATCTTCCCCTGTTGGGCCCTGTGGGGTCCCAGCTGCCCCTTCTGCTGCCGAGGAGTCCAACTGCAACCTCCGCCTCTTGGACCTCCTCCCGGCAGCTGCGGCCTGGGACGCGGCACCGGACTCCTCACTCCCCGACGAGATGACAACACGGGAGGGGAGCCGGGCCTTGCGTCTCCGGCTAGCGGTCGGATCCCCGCCGCTGTGCTCCACAGCACCTTCTCCGCCCTCTTCATCAGTTGACGCTGCAGACAGGGAGAAACAAAACACAGGCATCAGGGCACTGTACAATGGACACATACACGCATGACAGTTGCACAT
The DNA here is from genome assembly GCF_040938575.1 of Ambystoma mexicanum. Lineage (NCBI taxonomy): Eukaryota > Metazoa > Chordata > Amphibia > Caudata > Ambystomatidae > Ambystoma > Ambystoma mexicanum. Next base: position 1,520,661,437 of record NC_090937.1, on the reverse strand, counting down.
GAGTGGCATTGGCAAACCTCAGACATGTCATCACAATCCCCAACACACATGTCATTGCAACTCACACACATGAGCCATATCACAGCCATATCGCAACTGCCACCACCATCCCTACACATACAACAGCATCTGCAGCCAAAGGGGAGCCAGACATCACATGCAACACAGGAAGTGCACCACACATGTACACACAGCACCACACTTGCATGCATGTCTACACCTCTGCCAAGTGTTGCACTGTTCAGACGGGCATCCATGTCACATCTGCCAATCAGGCTTCCACATACCGCTGTCACATGCATCCATGTTGCATCACTGTTACACCCTTGACAAATACACACACATGCACATGTACACAGTGCTCATACATGCAGCCGAAAAAAACATACATGCCTGACATCACGGACATGTCTACTTACATACACATTCATCCAAAAATGTGTGCACGCACAACTGCATTTGCCATGCAAGCCCACACACACAAGCACCATCCATGTCTCACACATTACAGCCCTCGCATGTGTCAGACCCACGGCCCTGTACACCCCCACCCATACTCGACCCCATACAAACAGATGTGCAACCGGCACAATGCCGAATAATCACCACACACACTGCTCACAATCAGGATGCATGTACACTCACCGCTCGACTCCAGACGGGTCTGCTTCTCTAGGACCTGGACGTGGAGCACTGGGGATATGCGTTCCAGGACCCCCATCTGTTCTTCCGACAAGTAGCCCCGGCGCCCCTTGGCATCCGCTGCCTTCAAGAGGCGCCGGGCCTTGTTCAGGGTCCTGGACCTGAAGTCCTCCCAGCGCTTCCTGACATGTTGTAAGTCCCGGACTGCCACCCCCTCCGCGTTGATGGCAGTCACGATGTCAGTCCAGATCCGAGTCCGTCCTTCCTTGTCGGAGCGGGAACTTCCGAAGAGGGCATCATACTGCCCCAGGACTTGCTCCACCAGGACACCAACTTCAGTGGCACTGAAGCTGGTGCCCCTCTGCCTCTCTGGCTGGGGGTTGTCAGTGGTCACAGATAGTGTTTGCCCCGACATGACAACCCCAGAGGCAGGAGTGGGTGGGCAACTGGGTCCTGGGGCTGGGCTGTGGAGCGATGGAATTCCAGTCGGGAGTCTTCGGTTCCAGCAGGGGTGGTCACAGCAACAGCACCCCTGGCTGATGTGCCGGCAGCAAATGGCAGTGCACGTGGGCAGCAGGCAGTCAGGCAGCAGCAGATGGCAGGTGGGAGCGTGCTCGGGGCTCTGGGGGGCAGTAGTTCGGCCTTCTGGGCAGGAGCGTGGTCTTCCGTGTGCTTACGCGTGGCCAGCTTGCTACGGAGTGATTTGGCACGTGAAAATCCTGCATGTCAGCGTGAAAACCGAGGAAAGGCCCTTAGCGCGTAAGCGCGTCAGCACGCATATGCGAATCTATTGGACCAAAGGCCCTCAGCGCGTAAGCGTGTCTGTGAAGTGACCCGCACGGGTGTTTCCCACACAGTACGTGATGACAGAGCACACGTGGAAAGACTGCACGTCAGAGTGTCATCGCATGTAATTGGACAGCACGGCAGAGTCTCATCGCGTGTAATTGGACAGCACGTCAGGGTGTCATTGCGTGTAATTGGACAAAAGTGCGCGTACACGCGATTGGCCTATGTACGTGTATATCAGGTGTGCGCGGACACTTGCACACGCAAGTACGTCAGCGCACCTGTATCCCGGTGTGCGCAGGAATTTCCACACGCTATTGGACTGGGTACTGGACTTCAGGGGTGCGCGGGTCACACGCTCGCCTACAACACGTGCAACGCATTAATTTGCACGCTAAAAAAATAACAAGCTCAGACCCAGGATGAACATACCGTTCCTAGCAGCAGTGGGCGTGGCCTACCAAAGGAGGAGGAGGAGGATAGTCAGGGCCAGAATATTCACACCCAGAACCAGCCTTTTCGGGATGCCTGATGACCAGGTGCATGGGAGGTACAGGTTTCCACCACACATCATACTGGACCTGGTGAGTGAGTGGGAGGATGACCTCACATCACCCACCCTGTGCTCCCAAGCACTCAGCCCCCTGGAGAAGGTCCTCAATGTACTGCACTTCTTAGCCACTGGATCATTTCAGCGGACAAGTGCCATTGTGGGTGGTGTATCACAGGCCACCCAGTCACGCTGCCTACACCAGGTCTTGAACATCATCACTGCACGCCCATCAGTCCGCAGGCACATATATCTGCCCAGAAACCCTGCAGAAAGGCATGCTGCCGCCCTGGATTTCTACGCTGTGGCAAGATTCCTCAAAGTGCTAGGTGCCATCGACTGCACCCATGTGGCTCTACGTCCCCCCAGGGCATCTGAGCACATCTATAGGAACCGCAAGCACTGGCATTCCATCAACGTGCAGGTAGTATGTAATGCCAAGGGAATCATCACCTCAGTATATGCCAACTATCCCGGGTCAACCCACGACAGCTTCATTTACCGAATGTCCACCCTAAACCGGGACCTAGAAGCTGGGCGGCATGGCGATACATGGCTGCTTGGTGAGTATGAATGCCACTGCACATGCATGCATGTCAGATACTGAGCAAGGTCACAACCCCACCAATGATACCAATCACCACGTCCACAGGGGACAGTGCCTACCCTCTCAGCCCCCACATGATGACGCCAATTCGGAACCCCACCACGCCACCCCAGGTAAGATATAACGCAGCCCACATTACAACCCGGGGCATAGTGGAGCGCACATTCGGAGTGCTGAAGTCACACTTTCGCTCCCTTGACCGTTCTGGCGGGTAGCTGTTGTATGCTCCCCCAGTAGTGTGCAGGATCATATTGGCAGCATGTGTCCTGCACAACGTTGCAACACGCCGAGGCCTGGCCGTGGACATGGTGGTGCCCCCCCATCCCCAACCACATGCACAGCCGCTGCGCATGGGAGGGGAAAGGGCATGGGGGGAGGCAGCCCGTACACAGCTAGTGGCTAATTACTTCACATAGAAATCACACCCCTGTGGAGTGCACACTGCCCTGGCACATTCCATCTGACAATCAATGATGACTCAACCTGACACTGATCCTGAATGTCTGGAGAAAGAACCGTGAAAACCATATCAGCCTGAGATTGTTCACCTGGAAGTGTCACAATGTGTGCATCCCTACCCACACAGACACCACCAATGCAGTTTTGTGAAGTTACACATTCAAGCAGCTAAAATGAATACCCACTTGCAAAATGCAACAAGAGGACAGTGCCATGTCAGCCAACCCAACCCCAGCACCGCCACACCACACACCGTGCCATGTCATGCTATTTTCAGGTAAACAAAGTAATCCCCACAACATGACACTAGTGTCACAATGTACAGTGTCCCTATTAGAAACTTGCAACACCTGAAATGCTCACAGTAATGCCGGACCAACAACAAACTTGAGCAGGTACTACCATTAACATGACATCACTAATGTTAAATATCAGTAGTCTCACAACCTGGAAATGCCTGCACTCCCACCACTACCAACTGTGCAGTGTTGGCGCCATGTAGAGTTGTAGGTGCACTGCAGCCAACATGGACCACATCTCCAGACTAGAGGTCCTTGTGTAGACATGAGGAAGGGACCTGCAAATTGGGAGGTAGACACAGAAGATGAGTTACACATCAATGCAACATGCAGTGTACAACACAACAGCAATATGCACTAGGAATGTATACACAGTATTGACTACAGACTGCCCACACAGCTCATGGGAGTCCAACGTCACTGTGTAATTCACTGTCACTTGGGCACACCCTTTGCAAGCCCATGGAAACGGGAAGCAGGAGGGGTGTGTGTGACTCAAACCCAAGCATCTGAACCAAATACATTACAAGCCTGCATGTGCCCAGCCACAATGCAGCGTATGCCCACAGGAACCACGGAAGCCAACTAATCGTCCCAAAAAAATTGGGAATAAAATAAATAAAAATAAAAATCAAAATAAAAAAAAATCAAAAATGGTCATTGAAGGGCCCGGAGGGGGGGTTGGGGAGGCCACCCAGGAGGTCCGAGGACAGGATACACACCAGAACCCACCTGCGTGGATCCTGGGAAAAAAAAACACCTCCATGGGCTCATGGCCCACATGGCTACCCTATTGTGGGAGTATCACTGCTGTCGCTATTATCACCCTGTGCAGCTGCATCCGGAGGTGGTTGCACTATGGGAGGCAGCCCACGCAAGGCCCTAGTCTGCTCCTCCATGGCTGCAAGCATGCGGGTGTGGTAGGTCTGGTTCTGGAGGATGAGTGTGCGGAGGTCCCCATGCAACAAATCACGGGATGCCCGGACCTCCGCCCTCGTTGCCTGCATCTCAGCTGAGAGCGTACGGGTGAGACGCTCCAGCTGCTGTTCTGTCCTTTGGTGTGTTGAAGCCTCAAGCTCAACAAGAGTCGTCCTGAGGTGAAGGAGCTCCTGCCTCAGGGCTTCCCTGTGGCCCTGGGACTCAATGGAGATGGCCTCCTGCAGAGTCGCCAGTGCCGCCCGCCTGTCCCTGTTGGACCCCAACATGTCCTCCCTGTGTGACTGGCAGATGGAGTCGGTTGCCTGCTCTAGTCGCTCCATCAGCCTTTCAGGGGGGACAATGGAAGTGGCCACCCTATCCATGGCCTGAGCCATCATCTCGGATGATGTTGCCTGTTGGGTTGCCATACCGTAAATGGATTGCTCCCATGCGGTATTGCCAGGTGGCGTACGACCACCACGTCGGCGGGCACCACACCTGTCTGGGGCAAGGCGAACTGCGCCTTGCTGTGCCGGCACTGCCTGAGGCTGCAGGACTGCATTCCCCCTCTGATCTGCTGGCCCAGGAACAGGATCAGATGTCACGGAGTGTGACCCTGCATCCGTAACCGCCAAAGGCGTAGCTGCCAACACTGACATCCCCATTGAGGGTTCTGACCCTGGTGCAGGTGGGTGAGACAGAACAGAATCCCTCCCTGGAACACTCACCTGCGACGGCACGTAGGTCTCATCCGAATCAACACCTGAGTACAGCTCGGGGGAGGTGCAGCCAGAGACACCCCTTGAGAGCAGGACCTGCAGCACTTGTGGGTTCTCACCCACCACCACACCACGTCCCTCACTGGTGGTTGGTCGGCCCTCGGACCCCTCCTGGGTCTGCACCATCTCCACAACCCCAGCAGTATCAGGTGCGTCTTCCCCTGCAAAGACATTAAAACAAAGAAATGGAAACAGGCATTAGCACCATGGCACACAATGAGGGCTGAGAAGCAAGAGAACCAGTACTTGTTTGACACATGTCCCACATGACTAAAACCCTCCCATGAATGCACCATCACTGCGTATGAAATGCAGGCAAATGGCACACACTGATGACACCAAGATGGAAGATGAACACATTTTCTGCATGCTGCCTGGCAGTGGCATCACACATTGGCCTGTGATTGGCAGGTGAAACACACATGCCATCACACAGATGGCATATACCATTGCTATTGAGTGAAGATGGAGAGGAGGGCAGCACCTATTCATTCAGTCCAGTTCCCGCATGTAATAGCTTTTCTAATTCAAACAGGTCAGATTCTTCACCTGGAGCTGCCAGTCCGAAATGGTGCAATTGCACAGGGACATGTTTTAACAAATGATATCCAGGTAACAAAGTCACTCCACTTTACCATAGCCATGTCAGACATGTGACTAGAGGACTGCGACATGCCTAGTAAAAGTGGTGGAATGCAAACAATCTGACTAAATGAACAGTGAAAAATCAAGCAACAATGTTGTGGCAAGGTGACACTTCAAGGGCAACTGGCGTGCAGTTGGGCTAGATATCTACTGTTGGCAGAAAGGATACTGCTATGGCCAGATGCAGCTGCGCAGGATGTATTGCATGAAGCACATGGCTGACCCATACGACTCAGGCGCACACACTCTCACCTGTCACACAAACAGAAGCCCTCACACACACCATGCACATGGATGACACACGCATGCATGTGCACTCACCGGACAATGCCTCGTAATCAGCCAAATCTCCCACGCCTTGGATCTGTTCCTCCGTGACGTAGGTCCCAGCGACTGACTCATGTGGAGTGAGTTCCATGTCTACTACTGGAGACCCACCTCCAGTCACTAGAGTTGCGGCATGACTTGAGGCCAGCTTACTCTTTGCCCTGCGCTTTAGGTCATTCCAGCGCTTATAGCAATCATTGGCTGTGCGCCTCACGATTCCAAGGGCACTTACGATGTCTGCAACGGTCTGCCAGTGTGCCTGGTGTTGTGCAGGTGTGGTCTTGGATCCTGCAACAATGACCATCTCGTTGTCATGTGCGGACACATACTCGACAAGTGCATTCAGTTCGTCATCCGTGAAGCTGGGCTTCCTGGATGGGCCGGACTGTGTAGCCGTGTCTGGGGCATCAGCCTGTGCCGGACGAGCACTCTTCCTCTTCCGCTTGGAAGGTGGTGGTGATCCTGAGTGTCCTGCGCCGCTCTGGACACTAGGGGTAGGAGCCCTGGTGGACTCTGTATCAGGAGTGTGGGATTGCACACTCAGCATGGGAGTTGGTGCAGGCATTGGCTCTAGTGTGATGGTGTCAGGGGGAATGTCAGCAGCATGGACTAGGACCGACACTGTCCGGGCTGGGTGTGTGAGGGCTGGGGTGGATGGAGCCGCAGCTGCCCCTGCAGCCTCTCCGCCCTGCCTACTTGGTGCAGCAGATGACCTTGCTGCCCCAGATGCACGTGGCATGGTGACATCAACGTGCACCAGCGCACGTGTCATAGGCCTGCTGACCTGGAAGTCAGCCATGGAGTCAGCCAGGTCTGGTGCCACAATGGGCTGGTCCAACAAGGGCTGAGCATGGATGGTGTCAGCCACATCAGCCTCAACGGGAGGGGTGGGGGGGGGATTATGGGTGCCCTTGACTGGTCCTCCACACATGGGGGGACAGGCTCACCCTGCAAGTAACGACCACGACCCCTACCAGATCCACCACGGCCACCACTTGTGGCTCTTCCACCTTTGCCACCCTTACGGAATCCTCGCCTCCCAGCCATGGCACTGATGTTAAAGTGCGTATGGGAGTGGCTGTAAACTATTGTCCTGGGCAATTGGGGGTCAAAGGGGTTGGGTACCAGATGGTAATTGTACCCTAGTGCTCTTGCAAGGCTGATTGTAACCCCTGGGGAAAGATCACGAGTCACGCTACGCACAGGAGCCCCAAAAATGGGAGATGACGTGCACGCAACCCCTCCTAGACCACGTGTGCAGAAAGAAAAACCTGCACTACGCTGTGGCACCCAGTAACACAAGAATGAACGTATGCGTGTCACACCCAGCCTAGAATGACCTCTGAAGGGGTAGGCTACACACAGGGCAAGCACAGATGTTAGATACGTGCGTGACTCACCGTCTGCCAGGTAAAAGAGCGTGAAAAAGGAGCGTGTTTGGTTGGCAACACCCCCGCCAAAAGAAGATTTGTACGCTGTCTGAGGAGACAGGACAACAGTAGAAGGGAACACTGTTTGAGGGAACAGGCCCAGGTAAACCAGTAAAAGAGAAAAAAGAGAAAAAGCTGTCAGAGGTAACAGGGAATACGAACTTGAAACGCCGTGAAGTAAATCGCGTGTGAAACGACAAGAAGTACAGAATTCACCCACTCGCTCTCCACGAAAAGCACGTACAAGGAAATGGTGTTCTACGCGTACCTTTTATACAGGCCCACACGTCCAGCGTCACTTACGCGGCGTGTACGCGCTAGGGCCATTTCCACCAATTACACGCTTTGTCACTTCTGCGTGTAGGGCCATTTCCACCAATCACACGCGATGACACTCTGACGTGCAGTCTTTCCACGTGTGCTCTGTCATCACGTGCTGTGTGGGAAACACCCGTGCGGGTCACGTCACAGACGCGCTTACGCGCTGAGGGCCTTTGGTCCAATAGAATCGCATATGCGTGCTGACGCGCTTACGCGCTAAGGGCCTTTCCTCGGTTTTCACGCTGACGTGCATGATTTTCACGTGTCAATTCACTCTGTACCAAGCTGGCCATGCGTAAGCACACGGAAGACCACGCTCCTGCCCAGAAGGCCGAACTACTGCCCCCCAGAGCCCCGAGCACGCTCCCACCTGCCATCTGCTGCTGCCTGACTGCCTGCTGCCCCTGCACTGCTGGGGGGGGGGTGGTGGGAGACATGAGTGGGGGCCTGGTGGAGGCTGCCCCTGCACTGCTGGGGGGTGGGGGTGGTGGGAGACATGGGTGGGGGCCTGGTGGAGGCTGCCCCTGCACTGCTGGGGGGTGGGGGTGGTGGGAGACATGCATTGTTGATCAGTAGTGCAAGGTGACATGTGGGTTGGCTGGGGGGCATGCCCATGGTGGATGTGCTGCCTGCGGGACCTGAGCAGGGGTGCAGGGTAGTCCCCCGTGGTGTGGGCTGCCTGCAGGGTCCGTGGAGGTTGTGGAGCGTACACCTGGGAGGACCCACACGGCCAATTCACGTGTAGTACTCCCCAGAACACCTGAAATACATCGCGTGTGGTATCGCGTGTGGAACTTCCCGCGCACCCCTGAAATACACGTACCCTGCTGAAATTGTGTGTAAAACTTCCCGCGCACCCCTGAAATACACGCGCCCAGGCTATTCGCGTGTGGAACTTCCCGCGCACCCCTGAAATACACGTACCCTGCTGAAATCGCGTGTGAAACTTCCCGCGCACCCCTGAAATACACGCGCCCAGGCCATTCGCGTGTGGAACTTCCCGCGCACCCCTGAAATACACGTACCCTGCTGAAATCGCGTGTGAAACTTCCCGCGCACCCCTGAAATACACGCGCCCAGGCTATGCGTGTGGAACTTCCCGCGCACCCCTGAAATACACGTACCCTGCTGAAATCGCGTGTAAAACTTCCCGCGCACCCCTGAAATACACGCGCCCAGGCTATGCGTGTGGAACTTCCCGCGCACCCCTGAAATACACACGCCCAGGCTATTCGCGTGTGGAACTTCCCGCGCACCCCTGAAATACACGTACCCTGCTGAAATCGCGTGTGAAACTTCCCGCACACCCCTGAAATACACGCGCCCAGGCTATTCGCGTGTGGAACTTCCCGCGCACCCCTGAAATACACGTACCCTGCTGAAATCGCGTGTGAAACTTCCCGCGCACCCCTGAAATACACGCGCCCAGGCTATTCGCGTGTGGAACTTCCCGCGCACCCCTGAAATACACGTACCCTGCTGAAATCGCGTGTAAAACTTCCCGCGCACCCCTGAAATACACGCGCCCAGGCTATTCGCGTGTGGAACTTCCCGCGCACCCCTGAAATACACGCGCCCAGGCTATTCGCGTGTGGAACTTCCCGCGCACCCCTGAAATACACGCGCCCAGGCTATTTGCGTGTGGAACTTCCCGCGCACCCCTGAAATACACGTACCCTGCTGAAATCGCGTGTAAAACTTCCCACGCAAACCTGAAATACACGCGCCCAGGCTATTCGCGTGTGGAACTTCCCGCGCACCCCTGAAATACACGCGCCCAGGCTATTCGCGTGTGGAACTTCACGCGCACCCCTGAAATACACGTACCCTGCTGAAATCGCGTGTGAAACTTCCCACGCACCCCTGAAATACACGCGCCCAGGCTATTCGCGTGTGGAACTTCCCGCGCAACCCTGAAATACACGTACCCTGCTGAAATCGCGTGTAAAACTTCCCGCGCACCCGTGAAATACACGCGCCCAGGCTATTCGCGTTTGGAACTTCCCGCGCACCCCTGAAATACACGCGCCCAGGCTATTCGCGTGTGGAACTTCCCGCGCACCCCTGAAATACACGTACCCTGCTTAAATCGCGTGTAAAACTTCCCGCGCACCCCTGAAATACACGCGCCCAGGCTATGGTGTGGAACTTCCCGCGCACCCCTGAAATACACGCGCCCAGGCTATTCGCATGTGGAACTTCCCGCGCACCCCTGAAATACACGTACCCAGCCGAATCGCATGTAAAACTTCCCGTGTACCCCTGTAATACACGTACCCAGCCAAATCGCGTGTGATAATTCCCGCATACCCCTGTGATACACGTGCCCTGGCTAATTGCGTGTTAAACTTCACGCGTACCCCTGTAATACATGTACCCTGGCCAATCGCGTGTTCAACTTCACGCGTACCCCTGTAATACATGTACCCTGGCTAATCGTGTGTATAACTTCACGCGTACCCCTGATATGCACGTTACCCGCTTTGCGTTCCTTGTTTGGCAGCCCTGTAAACTGGTCCAGGGTTAGCGCAGCCCTTTGCGATGATTTTGCGATTTTGATGGCTTTTCCTTGCGCGAGGGCGTTCTTGGGGCGTTACTGGCGCTGCTGCAGGGTCGCTGCGATACTCTGCGCCACGGCTGATTTGGGAGCCTAAAATCCATGAATACGCTGTGCGCGGAAATCAGTTTTAGCACACGTGCCTGGCGCAGACATTCGCACGCGGACACTCTGCGCCAGCCGCTTGCGACACTTTTCTGAGAAATTCTATGAATTACCCTGTATATTTTTGCAATAAGCCGTCAAGGTCTGGTCAGGTTGGACGGGACTTCCGGCGGGTGGTTCTGAAGTCCCGGCTATCTGGGTTAGCTCTGCTCTCTGGGTCTGTCAAGCACCGGTTCTGCTCACAGCACTGCACAGTTCTGGTCTCTCTGGATCTCTGGTCTCTCTGGATCTCTGGTCTCTCTGGATCTCTGGTCTCTGGAGGTTGATGGATTTGAAGTCTGGAGTCTCCCGGCAAAGCGTCCCGCAAGAAAGTGGAAAGTGAATTGTTATACCTGGATTTCAGTGGCCCTTTTTATGTGTTTTGAAAATGGGTGTGTGCCTGGGCCTAGCTAAGCCTGCCCCTCTCACTTATCATTGGCCAAGCTTTCCTCTCTCCCTTGATTGGGGGAAGTAATGGAGTGTCAGAGTGATGCTGTAGGTTTTATGGTCAGAGGAACCTCCCCTTGTCAAATTGCACACAAATCTATTTCTGACCCAAATACATATTTATCTATGTACCATTTTTCTAATATTATAGGTCCAGTTAATATATTTTCTGTACCACCAAACCATCCGATCCCTGTCTTTGTACGATGTTGTGTCCACTGATGACAGAATTCTCCCCTTTACATCCAGATAATGACCTCTAAACCTTTCCAGATTTTACACAAATGTGCACCAGGGATATGGGTTACAGATGATAAAGTGTCAGATTTTTAACTTGCATACATTTGGAGTAGCAACCTTTTCTCCGCTACTATCCCCACAAACATCCCACAGGGTCCTAACACCTCTTAAAATGTGCACAGAAAAATCACAAGAATAATGATATTATTTATATAATTTTGACAGGTCCGTACTATGAATTATCCATCTTTTTAAAATGATGCCGTGGTCAAAAAGAGGTGTGGCTTCCAACATCACATGGTGGAATAACTGGTTTATCCACTTCCCCCAAGCTCAGCTGGCTCTCACAGGCACTGCCCCTCCAAGTTTCTCCCAAGAGGAAGCCATTTTACAACCCCCCCAATATAACATTTGCCTGAGCCAAAGAAGGCCCATTGTTCCGTTCCCTGCAGTCCTCAGCTGCCACTCCCCTTTCAATCAACAGGGCCATGTGATCTCCTTTTGGTGGGGCCAGCAGGATGCAGCCAGGCCTGGGAAGAGTTGTTGAGCCAGTTCAACTCCTGTCGGGGGTAGTTGTCAGGCAGAATTCAGCTAAACGTCCCTTTAGTTCCCAGTTTTCTACATTCAAATCCAACTTACATGCAGCTATTTTTTATATATACATTAAATAATTACTTCCTTCAAGTCATTTCAGAATATAGTTTTACATTGTATCCACCTCTTAACAAGTCTTTCCTTGGCCTGGTTTCAGTTCATTTGTTCAGTTTTACACAAAGGTCTGGTGGTTTTAAAACGCCAGCTTTCTGATAGTGGTGAGCACCGGTACTGCTGTCAGGAATCGAGGGTGGAAGCTGTGGGATCGATGGACGCTCTAGTCCTCACCCAACATGGCTGCCTCCACTATAAATTTAGGCCCCGCCTCCAGCTCGGCGCGTTGTATCTGTGTATTGCTTACACTTCTACCAGCGCTCAGAGTATCTCGTAACTTTTCTCCGAGTATTCCTCCTAGCTCTCGTTTTCGGCATGAGCTTGTTATTTTCTCCTGTGTCCCTCTCCCCTTTCTGTCCGCTCTGTGTTCTAGTTCTATGTGGTTTTTCGTAACCGACTATCTGTGTTAAGCCTTTCTCGCTAGCGATCCCTTTCGCGTTCCGCTTCTTGCTTACCTTCTGTTTACTTTTTTTCCACTAGCGAATCCCTTCGCACTCTGCTCCTCGCTCTGCCTTTCTGAATCCTTTTTCTCCGCTCGCGATCCCTTTCGCGTTCCGCTTCTTGCTTACCTTCTGTTTACTTTTTCTCCACTTGCGAATCCCTTCGCACTCAGCTCCTCGCTCTGCCATTCTGAATCCTTTTTCTCCGCTCGCGATCCTTTTCGCGTTCCGCTTCTGGCTTACCTTCTGTTTACTTTTTCTCCACTTGCGAATCCCTTCGCACTCAGCTCCTCGCTCTGCCTTTCTGAATCCGTTTTCTATGCTCGCGATCCCTTTCGCGTTCCGCTTCTTGCTTACCTTCTGTTTACTTTTTCTCCGCTTGCTTATCCCTCCGCACTCTGTTCTTCGCTCTGCCTTCCTGTACATTAAACTGCTTGCGGCCTCTATCTGCTTCGGTGTCCGAAGCATCTGACACTCCCGGCTTTCTGAAGTGTCCTGACTTAGGAGAAAGCTCTCGCTTTTCAATCCATCATAACTGAACCTTCATCATCTCAGCCTGGGAGAACCTGCCTTATACCTGGCCTGGAACCACTCCTCACCTTGCCTGCAGATCTTCGTTCAAGGGTTTTTTCTGCCGTTACGGCTTTTTCCCTTGGGCACCGAGGCTGGCCCACTGGGAGCCCCCCACGGCAGGTTTCCACTTCTGCCACAGTGGCCTCCGGAGGGGCCAGACCTTACTTGCACGATAAGAAGGTTAGATCACCTAAGGATCTTATCTCTAACAAGAAGAAGGAACGTCCCTGTATCCGGACTACGGTAAAGGACTCAATATCAGAAGATTCAGGTGAGGAGAAGGGGGAGGTGGAGCCGAAGTCTGACAACTGCATCCATTTTTGACATTAAGAAAATTAATTCCCCACAGTTCTGGGTTGCTTTTGGCAATCAGCATTGCCATTCCCAATGGTTTCAGGCTACTGTGTGTGTAGCCCAATGGTGGTTTTAGGCAGTGTCATCCTGTGCTCACAACATAGGCAAAAATGGGTGGCAGCCTATTCTTCATGTTTTCCCTGTGCACTCTCTGGGGAGTTCTGGCCATCATGATGTTTTCCATGCCAGTACTGCACAGTTTTATGGTAGGGCTTGGATGCATGGGTAAAAACATCCCACAAGCCCCCCCTCTTGCGATGGCCATTCTGATCTTTCACTGATGGAACTCGCAAGATCTGGGATGTTCGCCTCCTCTTCTTCCAATTCCGTAGATGGCACAGTTCAGCATCTTTTCCTCCCTCCAGTCGATCAATCAGTTCTCCTTGCTGGTCCTGATGGGAGGATTGGGCGGTACCCCGGGCCCCAGGTCGCCTTCTGTGGTCAGTCTCCATGGTTTCATCTCTCCTAGGATGATAAAGCAAAGCGGCAATACACATTCCTAGACATTTTTCCACCACTATTAATGGTGTGGCGAACATATACATTTTATAAATCAGAAGATATGAACATATACATTTTCTTTTTTAAATTAGGAGACAAGAACATATATATATACAAGTATCACAGAATTGTATATGCTATATGTGGAATATTTTAGGGTTGGAAATGAATTACTCTGGAGCGGCACCCTCTGGGATTCCAACACTTCAGCTGATTAATATGGACCCACTTATCTTCCCCTTCCGCCAAATTACCTTTGGGGATGCGGATTTGTAGGCAACAGGGGAGATCTTGTCTATAATTTCAAAGGGTCCCTTCCATGTAGGCAAACATCGTCGCTGTTTGGCCTGGTTCCTTTTGAAATTGTATAGATAGACCCGGTCCCCCACAGTATATTCCTTCCTGGTAGTCTTCAGGTCGTAGTGGGTTTTCATGCTATCAGCTGATCTTTCTAGATTCCGCTGAGCATAGGCAAAAGCATGCTGAAGGTGTTTCCTTAAATTCTCCACATACTCAGTTATGGAGGTATTTGTCAGTGTTTGCTCTTGGGTCCTGTAGAGCAAATGCTGAGGAAGCACCATCTTGCGTCTAGTCATCAACTCAAATGGTCACATTTTAGTTGCAGATGAAGGGGTAGATCTGATGGCCATTAGGACCAGAGGTAATCGGATAACCCAACTTGGCACAGAATCTGCCACAAACTTTTTTAAGATGCTCACAATGGTTCGGTTGTAGCGTTCTACTGCCCCAGAGGAAGCTGGCCGGTAAGCAATATGTAACTTCCTTTTGACCCACAGTATCTCCCACATCTTTGTCATTACTTCACTGGTGAAGTGGCTACCCCTGTTTGACTCAATCCTTTGAGGTAGACCAAAATGGTAAAAGATGTGGTTAATCTTCAGGGCAGCTGCTGTTTCTGCCTTGCAGTTTGGGGCTGGGAGACATTCCACCCACTTGGTAAACAAGCATGTAACGGTCAACATGTACTTGTTTCCTCTAGACGAGCGAATTACAGGGCCTACAAAGTCAATTTGCAAATCTGACCATGGCAGTGTCATCCCCCTCTTTTGGAGAGGTGCATGGTGTGTGAGGGATGATGGCTGAAATTGTGCACACACAAGACAACCCTTCAAATATTGGTTGAGGTCCTGGCCCATATGTGGCCAGTAGGCAACCTCTCTTAAGATTTCAAGTGTTGTGTGAAACCCCCTATGACCGGCTGCGGCCGCATCATGGGCGTGACTTAACATCAGGCTTCGGAATGAAGTAGGAACCACCCACTGATCATGGCCAGCTTGGGATTTCCTTACCAACAACCCGTCTTGGATCCGGAACATCTTTGGACATTTCATCAACACTCTTAGGTCCTCTTTCCCAATGTAATCGGTATCAGTCAGGGGAAAGTTCTCAGGGTCCTCAATGTGTTGGTAAAACTTACCAATTATTGGATCCCCCTTTTGAGCCGTGATTAAATCGGCATGAGGGGTCTCCTTACTCCATTGGGCAGTTGAAAGATCATTGTGAGCATTTGTCTGGGACCTAGTGATAGCAGTGACCTGGATTTCCCCCAACAGGGACTCTATCTCTATTAGATCCTCTTGGATGGCCCTGGTTTTGGCCAGCTGATCAGCTAAGTCATTTCCAGTTTTGTCTGGTCCCTCTACTTTGGAATGACCCTTGATCTTTTTCCAGTAGATGGTCATCCCATTCGAGGTGACCAGATCATCAATGTTGTGGATTAACTTCCCATGTTTCAAGGTTTTGTTATTAGCACATAACATGCCTCTGGTTTTCCAATTAACCAGGTGCTCCACGAACCCGTTCCGTACATAATCCGAGTCTGTGATTATGACCATTTCGTGGAGTTGATGTTGGACAGCGGTGAGGATGGCCTGATGCACAGCCATCAACTCTGCCACCTGACTACTTCGGGGACCAATTTTGTACCCAGGGGAGGGTTCAGGAAACTCCTTCACCCATGCATTTCCTACGCCGGCAACCAGTTCTTTCTCCCCGTGGTTGTCAACATGGTAAGAGCATCCATCCACATAGACAGTGGGTATTCCCTCACACTTGTCCTCTTCAAAGACTTTGTGTGGGGAATTGAGGTATGCCTCCATGTTGTCCTTGATTTTTAGACTTTCGTCCTCGAGACAGTTTTCTCTGGCACAATCATGCAAGTCAGCCAGACCTTTCGCGAGGGGACTCTTCTTGTTTTGGCCATATCTGACCTCCACAGGAAAGCCTTGGATTGACAGAATCCAGGAAGTAATTCGGGAATTACTCACATTTCCGGCCCGGATTCTGGCACTTTGATGGTATTGCAGAGGATGATGTGGAGTCTCCACTATGATGTGTTCCCCCTGGATAAACGGGCGGTAATTCTTCAATGCCCACACCGTTGCCAGGAGTGCTTTCTCACAATCATTGAATTTTTCCTCCACAGAGGATAAAGTTTTGCTCGCATAGGAGATTACTTTATTGACCTTGTCATGCTTTTGGTATAATACTGCTGTCAAGCACATATTTGAGAACCCTGTCTCCAGGAAGAACTCCTTGTTTCTGACAGGGTAAGCTAGGCAAGGCGCTTTTGAGAGGCTTCTCTTGAGTTGTCTTACTGCCTCAGATTGTTCTGGACCCCATTCGCACTTGACCCCCCCCTTCAGGAGATGAATCAGGGGTCTAGTAATCTCTGCGTAGCCCTCAATGAACTTTCTGCTGTAATTAGTCAGTCCAAGGAGGCTCCTTAGTTCCCGCAGAGTTGTGGGATCCTTCAGTTTCTGAAGTGCTTCCACTTTCTTTGCTTGGGGACAGAGACCCTGAGGAGTAATCTCATGCCCCAAGAAATGAACACGGGTTCTACACCACTGTGCTTTCTGGAAGTAAAGTTTTGCTCCAGCGGCCCTCAACTGCGTCAGAACATAACGGATCTCCGCTATGTGTTCCTCCACAGATAAACTTTTGATGAGGACATCATCTACATAAGCCAGGTTACCCTTCGCACCCAGGTCGGGCATGGCCTTATGTAAGAAAATGTTGAATTCATTCCCGGAGTTGAGGTATCCGAAGGCAGTCCGGGTCCAGGTGTACTGCTGGCCCCCAAAGGTAAAAGCCAGTTTGTATTGGTACTCCCTACTGACAGGCACGGTCCAGTATCCATTGGTCAGGTCTATTGCAGTGAATACTTGTGACCCTTGAATCTGGGCCAGCCCTTGGTCAATGTAGGGCAGAGGCCATCGGGAAGTATGGACCCGTTTGTTGAGCTCCCTAAGGTCGGCGAAGAGTCTCGACTGGCCGTTTGGCTTCAATATTCCCAGCACCAGATTATTGAAGATGCTGTGTACTGGACGGATTATTCCCCTTGACTCAAGGTTCTTAATTATTTCAGTAAGGGACTCCATGGATGTGAGAGGCAAACGATATTGCTTCACAAACACTGGAGTCATTCCAGGGTCCGTGGGAATTGTTGTGGTGTGGATGTCGGTGCGACCACAGTCATATGACTCTACCGCAAAGAGATCTTGGAAATCCAAGAAAACTTGTTTCAACTTTTGCTTTTGTTCCAGAGTCACACATGCATCAGATAGGTTGACTCTCTCTTCCACCATCTGCCTGAAGCCTGGAAAGACTTCTGGTTTGGCTATCTCAGCGGCCTCCTCCAGCTGGGTGGAGAAGTCCCTGGTCAGAGTGCTGATTTGGACCGGAGGCTTCAGGTGGGAAAGGCAGCCCTCATTGACCCGGAAAATCACCTCATCCCTCCTGAAGTCACAAGTTACATCTTCCTTACCATAAGGGCAAGAAGTGTACACCAGGAAGTTCCCCCCATGCCGGGTGAAAATCCTGTCTGGTGTTGTATTGACATCACTGTCACTGTCAAAACCGTCCTTGGGGATTGGTCCTAACAGTTCATTTCCTAAATCAATGGAGAAATGTCAGTCATCAACCGCCATTCCAATAATGGTGCCTGCGGCTAGAGTAATACTCTTTAAGTCGCTGTTATCCACCTCTATTGGAATTGTGTCATGTTCTATGTTGACTAATGGTGTTGGGTTTACCCCTAACCCTTGCTGTTGGAGAGAAGCATTTAGATGAATATAAGCATCAGGGTTTTTCAATTTTTGTCCTCTTTTAACTGTCACTTCCAGGGAGAATTGTCGGGTCCTTTCTGGGATGGTGACTTCCTCTTTAATCTGAATTTCAACTGCATAAGGTAGCAATTGAGCTGACCTAAACGCTTTTTCTGGATCATCCAAGCCCATGGGATCATCCGCTAATCGGGACCAAGCTTTGAAGTTTATTAGGTCCAAACTAATGGCAAAGCGATTGAGAATGTCACTGCATAAGTAGAAGGCGGCAGTGACGTCTCGCACGACCCAACAATTATGGACTATGCTTTTGTTGCCAATGGAGATTTTGAGCATACACCTGCTTGGCAGGAGATGTTTGGAATTGGGTGCTTTCAGGTCCATCTCCCATTTATCTATCAGTTTGAATGTGGGAATGGCTGGATCTTTTGGGAGTTGGCGGAACATGGCTTCGTTGATGAAACTCTTGCCGTTGTTGACACACACTCGGGCGAGAACAGAGTCCTCCCCATCATTTAACTGAACAGGGATGAACAACTGCTCTCCAATTTGCTGAACATCAGCCAGGCTCTGAGCTGATTTCACATCTTTCTGGACTATAGGAGTGGGAGTTTCTGATTGTGGATTTGTAAAGAATTTCAGAGTGTTTTCTTCCAGTGCGGAATACCACTTTAAACTGGGAGGAAGGTTGATTTTCAGAAATAGAGAGGACCCCCCATCACCAGTCTGTTGTCCTACTGCTATTACTGTCACGTCAGAAATTTGGTTGTTCTGGAAGTGAAATTCTACTTGGTCAGATTTTTGTTTAACCATGTGGCAGGTGCCGTTTAAACTAACATGGTTGACACTCTGTTTTAATTTTATTGGTCGGCTAGTCTGGGTCCAGAGGACCTTGTTTACGCAATCCATTAGGGGTGACAACCTTCTCAGGAGGTCATTCCCTAGTAAACAAGGGGTGCCCTCTGGAGTCACTACTATGACCGGGTGTTTCACCTTGTGTCGCCCAATTTTGATGTCCAAATCTGCAGTCCCCTCAACAGGAATTTCCTTCCTGTCAAAGTTCTGCAGTTGTCCAGGAAGGGAGGTGAGAGGAATACAGTAATTCTCCCCACTTCCTGCATTTAGTTCATCAAAGGCCCTTTTGGACAGAAGGGTAGCTTGGGATCCAGTGTCCACCAGTGCCAAAATTGTACCCTGCCCCTGTACTTGTACCGGGGCATAGTATCTTCCCTCCTTCTCCTCAAGGGGGAACAGATAATGCACATTTTTGGACAACTGGTGGGCTAATTTTCTGGTTTTGGAGATGGCGAGAGAAGAGATTTGGGCAGAATTCTGTGGAGAGCCTGGGGAATCTGAAAGAAAAATTGGCAACTGGAAATGGTTTCGGGTTCTGGGCTGCCCCCCGCCCCCCTTTTTGGAGGCAGTCATCAGGATGGGTTTGACCCATGGGATTTTGGTATTGTTGGTTCTGGGATAGAATCATGGGCGGCAACAGCTCAATCCCCACATCTACCCAGTCTATTGATTCGGTTTTAGGTTCCCCTGGTTCCGGTTCTGGGCTGCCCCTGCCTTTTGGGAGGCAGTCACCAGGATGGGTTTGAACCAGGGGTTTTTGGTTTTGTTGGTTCTGGGATAGGATGATGGGCGGCGACAGCTCAATCCCCACATCTACCAAGTCTGGATTGGAATCTCTTGGGACCCATTTTTCCTTGGGAGGAGTTCCCCCATCTCTGAAGGAGAAGATCCTTTTCCCAGGATCCTCTGAGGATCCCTTTCCCTCAAATTGGAAGACCTGTAATTCCTCCACAAAGTGGGTCTGTTTGGGTCCTTTGTTTCTCCTACCGCCCCTCTGCTCCTTGGGTGACAGACTTTCAGGGGTAGGAGATTTTGTTTCCGGTTCCTGGTTTTCCAGGGGCTGTTTACAAGTTGGGAAGGAAGCTTCCTCCAAGGCTTTACACCTGTCTTCCCCTTGTGCCTCCTCCCTTTTGAACCGGTGGGTTATCGGGGTGCTGCCCCCGTCATTGTTCTGGAGCACCAGGTCCAGAGTTTGGGGCATTCTGCGGTGGCATGCTCATCTGAGGGTTCTGTTGATCCCGTGCCATGTTTTGGACCTGGCGCTCAAGTTGTGAAACCCGCTCAGGCTGATACGGGATTCTGTTTTCTCCCCTGGGCTGATCCCGGGAAGGGTAGCTATCCCTTCTCTGGTAGTACCCCCGGTTGGGAAGATTTGGGTACCCCTCCACCCTTGGCCTCCCCTCTCGCGGATTAGGTTGTCTGGGCTCAGGGAATTGGGGAAAGAAGGATGGATGATTTTGGGGCTGGAAGTTGGGTGGATACCTGGGGAAAAAGTTCTGCCCAGGATTTGGTGAATTTCTGCCCTCCTGGGGGATGTTAGGAGGGAAATTCCCTGGGTCAGGTGCTTGGCTGGATCCCCCCCCTTGGGATGGAGGAGTCCACACATAACCCAGGATGGGTCGGTTTCCCTTGTAGCGGGGACTTACAAATCAGGGGAGCGAGGGACCCCATTTGTGGGACTACCTCCTTGACTCCGTGTCTGTGACTGGCCTGAGGGCCTTCTGGTGTTAGAGTTATTTGGTGCAGGCAGGTTTTTAGGCCCCCAATCTCAAAATCTAAAACGGGGGCAACCTTTACCTCTGCCACCTTGGCAGCAGCAGGGGTGCTGTTGGTTTTGGGGTTTTTCAGCGCATTATTTTTATTTTCTATGGGCTTCTGCACCTCATAGATCCGGGTTGCCTGTTCAATGACCCAGTCTAGTGACCTCTTCTTCTTCTCTTCTCCACTAGCTGGGTCATGATGTATTTGGGCAAGGCATGGAAAAAAGTATTGACAAATTCTCTGCTATCCGTGCGCACCCTTCTGGTGGTCTGCGCAAAGGCACGCTTCAATTCTTGTACGATTTCTTGTGGGGCCTGATCCTCCCCACATTGCAAATTGTAGGCTGCCTTGCGAGCCTCTTGAGGATTTCTATGAACAGAAAAATGTTTCAAGATGGCCGCCCTATATTCGGACCATCTTGAATGGTTTTGGTCCTCCAGCCCTGCAAAGAAACTGGAGTATTCTGGGGAGAAGGTCCACTTTACATATTGAATACAGCTTTGGCTGTCCTTCAAATGGAAAGTCTCCATCATTTGCTCATAGAGCTCCAAGTGTTCCCAAACAGAATACTTGGCGTTCTTATGATAAGGCGTGATGACACTCCTTATTGCCTTTATTTGTTTCAATGGGTCCTTAAGCAAGGCCCTTTTTGCCTTATTGGCCTTTTTGGTTCGGGTCACCCTGGTCCATTCATCCTCCAACTCAGAAGCGCTGCTCCCAGAGGTGCCCGTCTGATCTTCCAGGTTTTCCCGGATTCTGCGAGCCTGGGAATGGCTGACAGAATGTGGGGACCTGGTCTCCTGTGTCCTGTGACGCTCAGAGGAGTCTTCAGATCCCTCCTTGCTACCAGGATTTGATGGGTACCTCCCCCACTGACCTAACTGGGCAGAGGTTTTCAGGATGCCCTTAGTGGGCCTACTCTCTTTGGGTTCCCCACTAAATTGCACTGTGCTTGGGTGCCCATACCCGGATGCCTGCCCCTCCATTCCTGGGTGGTACTGGCCTATGAGCCACATACTTTTAGCTGGATAGTAATCTGCCATCCCTGTGGCCCTGTGCTCATGTGTGCCAGGGAACATGGGGGTGGCAGAGTCCAGGGACGGGTAGAGGTGAAGGCCTCTGGCACTAGGGCTCCTGAGGTTATGCTCAGGAGTTTCTCTTTCCCAGCGAACCTCATCTCTATCTGCCCCTGCTCCCTGTTGCAATGCAAGAGCCTGCGCTTTCAGTTCCTCAGTTAAGGCCTTACTAGACTCTATCAGTCTCTCCTGCATCGTTACCTGTTGCTGGAGCCTATCATTGTGCTGGCAGAGAGCCTCATTCTCTCTCTGTGCCTCCTGATTGGTCCTGGAGTACTGGGCCAGTCTTTGGTGCAGGAGGGTTACCTCCTGAGCTGTGTCCCTATTGGCCTGCTCCTTTCTTGCCAGAGTATCCTCCACCCTCCTGGTGTGCTCTAACAAGTTCTGGTGTTATTTTTGGAGGTCACCCAGTCCCTGGAGGGCCAGGTGATTTTCTTCCATTTTCCTTTTTAAGTGGCAGACTTCCTGGCCTAAGGTATCCCTTTCCTGACTAAGATCCTGCATCTGTGCCGCCAGGTCGTCCCTTTGCCTTTGGAAGGCACCGCTTTCTGGCGCTCCTGATCAAACTCTGCCTGGGTATCCAGGTCTTTCAGAATCAATGTATTGCTTTCCTCTTTCTCTCTGTCTAAACGAATTTGCAGGGTGGCGACCTGCTCTGTGCATGCCCTGTTGAAGTCCAGTTGTTGCTCCAGCTTTTTCTGGCTCTGCAGAAGGGAGTCCAAACCTTCTTGGTACTCCTTCTGCAAGGCCAGAAATCTGGTATCCTGGTCAGCCTTTTCCTGTTGCAGCCTATCCATATCCTCCTTTATTTTAGTGATGTACTGTCTGCTGTCATTTTCTGACTCCTGGCTCCCGTGCAGCATCTGCTCATAAGATACCAGGTCAGATTGGGCCTTTTCTAACGCTATCTGTTGCCTATTTGCCAGATCTTGGCCTTCAGCACATTGGTCCGGCATGACTTCCATATACAGATACAAATATGCCGCTATCCTGGCAATCTTATTGTGTTCATCTTTTGCCTTAGGGGCCATATATAGTTCGCTCAGGGCCACATGTAGGGGACCCTGATCTCTCCATATTTCTGACCCTGTTTCAGTGACCTGTTGCGCGATTGCCTGCAACCAGACCGCCTGGTCCTGATGAGTCCACTCACTTCTCACAAATAGCTTATGTAAGAGGGGCTCCCTCGCTATTTTCATATCTACCACGGTCGTCATTCTGGAAATTGAGTTCCTTCCTGACTTACAGAAGTTTGTATTTTATTTTGCAAAACAGACCGTTTCCTTAGAGCGTTCCTTTGAGGGGTGCTTTCACAGTGTAAAACAGCGTGGTGATCTAACCAGATATGTGTATCTGGTCAGTTGGCACACTGTATTAATCTGCACAAGCTGTAAATCTAACCCAGAATATCCCGGACGAGCCCCCACTCTGTAAGCGATATTCAATCAACAATACAGCTAAGTCAATGCCTAGTCTGGGATGCTGAGGAAAACCCTTATTGATGTATTTTTATGTCCAGTTCAGTACTCTGGATGACAACCCTTGTATAACACCCCCTCTTAGAATCCCCCTGACCCCACTGAGCCAAGAAGTAGGTTTGTTTTGCAAATTAAAAGGTTTATTTGAAAAATTAAACTATATATATATATATACCACACGTTTATAAATAAATTGATAATGGATATTACACTTGGGAATATGAGCAGTAATCAGCAAGAGGTAACTTATGAATAGGAACAGAAGAATAAGGTGGGAAAGAATACTTTATATGGTTCAAGGAAACGCAATGATGAATGAAATGCAGTACATAAAATAACTTGATATGGCTTCAACAAAAGACAATGTAATCAGTTTTCCTTGACAATTCACTCCCCCTCCCGCTATACAATGTAAGAAATGGAAGGAGAGCACACAGTCTTCAAGAATCCCAACAAAATGCAATACGAATTGCAGTCCCTCCCCAGCAAGCTTAGAGGAAAACAGGTAGAGGTTTGAAACACAGGCCCAAAATGCTTTGAATGTGATGACAATGAAGTGAGAAATGTGCTAAAAATGCTTTTAATTCCCTCTAGAGGTTCAGAGTGGGTGATATCTAGTTTATATTAGTTCAGGCTCGCTTTAGCAATGCTCTATGTGTAACCAGCAGGTTAAAACGAATTTTAGCAAAGTAAAGCAAGAAGCTGCTGATTTTTACACATGGCTGAAATTGTGCAAAATGTCAAATCGTGGCAAATGTACTCGCGCGCGTTGAGCGTAATTACAGAGGCACTATAAGGAGTAGTCGGTTCTAGGTTCGTTGGAAAGCCTAGAATATTAGCTTTAAGATGAAAGTTCAAACTCGTTCCTTGCACAAACGGTTCCGGAGATACGGACGATTTTGTGAAAGTAGTTTTTCGGATTTGAAATTTTAAAGCTCAGAATGACAGATGACAGTTCTCAGTTTTAAAGATGACAGAATGAAACGATTCTAGGAGGCAGTTCTAATAGGCTAAAATAGTTTGGATTAGATTATTTTAAACTAAGAGATTGGTTTTGGCACAGTGAGTACTCACACTATATTTTTGCAATAAGCCGTCAAGGTCTGGTCAGGTTGGACGGGACTTCCGGCGGGTGGTTCTGAAGTCCCGGCTATCTGGGTCAGCTCTGCTCTCTGGGTCTGTTCTGCTCACAGCACTGCACATTTCTGGTCTCTCTGGATCTCTGGTCTCTCTGGATCTCTGGTCTCTCTGGATCTCTGGTCTCTGGAGGTTGATGGATTTGAAGTCTGTAGTCTCCCGGCAAAGCGTCCCGCAAGAAAGTGGAAAGTGAATTTTTCTACCTGGGTTTCAGTGGCCCTTTTTATGTGTTTTGAAAATGGGTGTGTGCCTGGGCCTAGCTAAGCCTGCCCCTCTCACTTATCATTGGCCAAGCTTTCCTCTCTCCCTTGATTGGGGGGAACAAATGGAGTGTCAGAGTGATACTGTAGGTTTTATGGTCAGAGGAACCTCCCCTTGTCAAATTGCACACAAATCTATTTCTGACCCAAATACATATTTATCTATGTACCATTTTTCTAATATTATAGGTCCAGTTAACATATTTTCTGTAGCACCAAACCATCCGATCCCTTTCTTTGTACGATGTTGTGTCCACTGATGACAGAATTCTCCCCTTTTCATCCAGATAACGACCTCTAAACCTTTCCAGATTTTACACAAATGTGCACCAGGGAAATGGGTTACAGATGATAAAGTGTCAAATTTTTAACTTGCATACATTTGGAGTAACAACTTTTTCTCCGCTACTATCCCCACAAACATCCCACAGGGTCCTAACACCTCTTAAAATGTGCACAGAAAATCACAAGAATAATGATATTATTTATATAATTTTGAAAGGTCCGTACTATGAATTATCCATCTTTTTAAAATTATGCCCTGGTCAAAAACGGGTGTGGCTTCCCACATCACATGGTGGAATAACTGGTTTATCCACTTCCCCCAAGCTCAGCTGGCTCTCACAGGCACTGCCCCTCCCAGTTTCTCCCAAGAGGAAGCCATTTTACGACCCCCCCAATATAACATTTGCCTGAGCCAAAGAAGGCCCATTGTTCAGTTCCCTGCAGTCCCCAGCTGCCACTCCCCTTTCAATCAACAGGGCCATGTGATCTCCTTTTGGTGGGGCCAGCAGGATGCAGCCAGGCCTGGGAAGAGTTGTTGAGCCAGTTCAACTCCTGTCGGGGGTAGTTGTCATGCAGAATTCAGCTAAATGTCACTTTAGTTCCCAGTTTTCTACATTCAAATCCAACTTACATGCAGCTATTTTTTTATATATACATTAAATAATTACTTCCTTCAAGTCATTTCAGAATATAGTTTTACATTGTATCCACCTCTTAGCAAGTCTTTCCTTGGCCTGGTTTCGGTTCATTTGTTCAGTTTTACACAAAAGTCTGGTGGTTTTAAAACGCCGGCTTTCTGATAGTGGTGAGCACCGGTACTGCATCCATTTTTGACATTAAGAAAATGAATTCCCCACAGTTCTTTTGGCAATCAGCATTGCCATTCCCAATGGTTTCAGGCTACTGTGTGTGTAGCCCAATGGTGGTTTTAGACAGTGTCCTCCTGTGCTCACAAAATAGGCAAAAATGGGTGGCAGCCTATTCTTCATGTTTTCCCTGTGCACTCTCTGGGGAGTTCTGGCCATCATGATGTTTTCCATGCCAGTACTGCATAGTTTTATGGTAGGGCTTGGATGCATGGGTAAAAACATCCCAAAATATAATGTTGCCTACTTTAAATGCTGCCACTGCAGATCAGTTGTGTTTCCTGGTTTGATGGGAGCAATTGGTGTCAATAAAAAGTCACATCTGCTATTTTGTAAGCAGCTAGTCCTGTGAGGATGTAACAATACATATGAGGCTGTTGTTTTTTTTTTTTACACAATGTATTGAGTGTTTCAAATTGGAACCTTTTACCAGAACCAGCTTTTCGACTGATATACATGAGATGGGGTTGCTAATCATTGTTGTTTCATGTTTTGTTGCCCTGGTTTAATCCACAATCCATTTATTCAGTGAGTTAATGGTATATCATGGTGTGCCATATTACTGAGATGCAAACACGGCTAAATATTTTTGGGATTTTTCAGAATGTACTATCGTGTTTGCAATCGAACTTAGTTCTATTTCAGCTTCATTTTGTACAACTAGTTCTCTGAACAGTTTAAGCACACAAAATAGAGTTTCCGGATCAACTGTTATAGCTGTGTGCTTGGCTTTGCAAGTCTCACCTTCTAACATTAGTTTGTACTTGTAAGGCTGTTTTCTGTTGCCTCAAGCACGATGCAAATGTATCACACACACTTCTGCATTCTTCTTCTCATTGCCAAGGTGTGAATACCTGTAGCAGAGTCAAATAAATAAAACATGTTCTCCTCTGCTGATTGTTAAGATAGATTTGCACAGGTAATTAAACTGGCTTTTGAACGGATAATTAGAAAGCCTTCACAATTTCAAATACTAGGTATAGTAACTATTATATCTACAGAGGGATGTTTCATATGTATAGTATTGAGCTATTTCATATAAAAACAGCTGTTCCTGTTCCGAAACAGGAATTCCGCTTGTATAGGGCATTCCAATGATATTTGTGTCAAAGATATCTTGACTGTTTTGATTTTGTACAAGATATTTAATTTATTGGAATGATTGTAGTACTTTTATTTTTCTTACATGAAGCAGGGCCAAGGCTTAGCCAGATTATGTTATTGTTAAATTGTTTCAAATGTCCGAGAAACCACATTCTTTAATGGAGAAGATGTTTATGCCAAAGATTTATAATTATTGAGAGAGAGTTTCCTTACATGACATGTGTTCTAGCACCATGAATCATCTTCTGTGTGCTAGATGGAATTACCAATAATCATCACTTACCATATAATCTGACAGAACAAAGGAAGATGGTAAAACACTGCTTTAATATCAATGATAGAAAACAGGGAGAAATACATATCTCAAAATAGATGCTAGTTTTTTCACACCAAGGTAGCTTGCACAGAGTTTGTATAGTTTTATGTACGTCATTTGTGAAGTCATCCTACATGACATTTTACAAAAACCTAACACTAAGAGGGATTCGAATAGGGGAACATATCTATCTATAAAACAACATTAGTGTTAATATTTCATTGACTGCCACTTGTCTCTAGGACATGCCCTGAGCTACGTCTATGTATGTTACATTCTGATCATAGCAGAGAATATAGCATTGGATTACTAACTGCAACATTGTATATGAAAGTGCATGGCAGGCCCTTTTTGAATGGTTGGCAAACCTATCCAACCTTGGACTTTCGACTTGTTTAGCAGCACGTGAACAAAGTGAAACCTAGGTGTTCAAGCTGCGTCAATTTGTTCTTTGCTTTCCCAAATAGTTCATCATGTGTCATCAACCAGTTACTTAGCCAAGGTCTATTATTTTGTAGTTCACCTCGTAGTCTGCTCACTGTTATGGGACATTCGAGGGAGTGTGAGCACACTACTTTCTTTACTCAAAGAACTTATGATTAGCCGTTCTTTTTCATCACGTGACATGAGAGCACAATTTTGTTCATTTCTGCCTCTCAATTTCTGTTATTTGATTTAATTAACCAGGGTGTCATTACCCTCTCTGGCCTTTAGAAATTTGCTCACTCCACCTCACATAGGTTTTTGATTTCATGGTTTGTTCAACACTTGGCATCAGCAAATGTTCTTGCCCTCCTAATCTTAGCAGAAATATATCTCATACACAAGGACAATTTATTCGACCCTCTCTGTGCCTTTCACCCATCTCTCAAAATAGCCTCACAGGCCAAAGAACTCCCTTATTATGCACATGAAAACAGCTTTTCCATCAATTATTCAATTTGCGATCCTAGTCTTATTTTTTAGGTATCTGGGACTATTCTTCAATACAAGTCTTCATCCATTTTCTTACAATGGCCATCCTAAATGTTAAATATACATACCTCTTTATAGCAAGCTTATATATGCTTCTTCTACCTTGCGCTACTGTGTATTTACAGTTATTGTTCAGCATATTACTTCATGTTCTTGTTTTTCACAATAACTTAATCTTTGGTACATGTTTCTCTTCATCATCAAGTATTTTCATATCATTTCAATTTAGGCTTATAGGTCTTCTTTATGACATCATTTAATCATCATTCAATTCTTATGTTACATTCATCCATGATTCTTAGAGCTGCTTCCTTGTATTTAGGCAATTGACATCCTTCTTGGTAACTTCCCTCCATTGCTCAACGTGAGGATATATTATGAATGGCTGTCTGAGTGCATATCATCTTTCTTACATTCAATGTGGTATAGAAATGTCACATAAACTCACGCATGGATTCCAAATGGTAGCCCTTCGTCTGCTTCTCCAATAGGTTGGTGGTGAAGGGATAGGGAGAAGAGGGCAGGCCTCCACCTGCTCCTTTACAGAAATGTCACACTAGAAATCTTGCATA
This sequence comes from Ambystoma mexicanum, assembly GCF_040938575.1. Lineage (NCBI taxonomy): Eukaryota > Metazoa > Chordata > Amphibia > Caudata > Ambystomatidae > Ambystoma > Ambystoma mexicanum. The sequence continues at coordinate 1,520,632,937 of NC_090937.1, read as the reverse complement.
CATTGATGAGAGGCCATGGCAGTTGAATTTTCCACGATGAATTTGTATTCACCTATATTGTAATCAAACCTACTTACTGCTTTGACAATTTCATCCTGTCCTCCATCATTAAACAATAATGGGCCCATGACTCAAAGCACTCCTCAGCAGCAGGTGTAATTCCTCATTCACTGAAGCATCAGACACTGAAGAATGGACACATACAACCTCTTTTGATAAACTCGACCTCAGATGACCTAACCAACTATCAGACCATTACAAACATTCTGTGTATTGTCAACATCTTTAAAAAAAAGTAGTCACTACACAAGTACTTGCTAGAATTGAAATACTACACCTCCCCAATGACTACCAGTCTGGGTTCCACCCCACCTCTATCATCCAGGCAGCCACCATCCAGCTGGTGGATTATGCCCACCAAATCATGGATAAAGCCGACTCGTGCCTCCTTGTCTTTCTTTACCTCTCTTCTCAACTTCACAATGTGTTGTTTTTGGTACTGTCCTGAATTGGGTTACTACCTACCTCTCAGGAAGACACCACGTTGTCCAGATGAACATGTTGCATTCTAACCAACTCCCAGTCTCCTGAGTAAGACCTCAATGCTCCATACTCTCACTGATCCTTTATGACCTTTATCTGGAGAATACGGGCTGGTCTCTGCAATTACTTAGCCATCATCCAGTCTAGTATTTTGAGTGCCTACTTCAAATGTAACCCTTCCAAGACTGCGCCTGTTCTTCCAGAAATACATAGGGCCTCATCCCGAGTATGGCGGTAAGGGATAGCGGCCACCGCTAACGAGAGCGGTGGCGGTAATCCCTTACCGCCATACTCCGAGTTCCCTTTGCGCCATGGAGGTTTTAACACCTACTTTTAGCAGGTGTTAAAAACCATGGCGCTAAGGGACCTTGATGTTAATTACGCCACCGTAATTTACGGTGGCGTAATTAACGCCTTCCCCACTCCCATTATGCCCTATGGGGCAAGAATGGGAATGGGGAAGGGTAAATGGGGATTGGGGAATTACCGCCCCGCCAACCTTGGAATGGGGCGGTAATTCCGCCATCCACCAAGGCGCTGCCGGTCCGGGTACGGCGTCAACCAAGGCGTTAATAGCGCCATTGGTTAGCGCCATACTCGGAATGAGGCCCATAGACATGAAGGCTGGAATGGCCCGGGTCCAAATCTCCCCCCTTCGCAAAATCAATCCCTTCAACTTACTACAGGATTTTTGGTCCATAATGCAGGTCCTTGTGTACTTGCACATCAATGGGGATTCCAACTTGTCACTTGGCTCCCCTAAAAGTAGTCCAGTACACTGCAACAGCTCATATTACAAGCACACAGAAATGTGACCAAATCATGCCCATCCCATGTGAATTACATTGGCTTTCTCATCAAGCAAGGGTATTGTTCAAGACGGCATGTATTGTGGGATATATTGACCCACTCAGCTGTGCTTCACCACATCACTTTGCTTCATGGGTGCAAGAAACAGCAAAATGGCTGCACTGACTCCTGTGCACGCCAGAATCTCAAAATTGCATTTTTACAACCACCAGAAAAATGGCTGCACCACCCTGCCACACACATTTCAGAGTACACACTGCAGGAATGTAGCAGTGTACTCTGCAACATTTAACATGAAATTAAGTAAATAGGCAACATCGCCTTGCTGAAAAACCCCAAAATTCCCTATTAAAATGAAACTTTTTCACTATTTGTAAAAGCTGCTTTGGCACTAATTCCATCCATTCTTTTTGAAACCACTGTGATTAAAAAAGCCATGCCATGCCCAGGATCATCCATTGTGTCTCAAAACTGGGCCTAATTCCTGAATGACAGCCCCTGTCAAAAGTAACTTTGAAAAAGTAACCAAGAACTCTGGTTTTACTCTCACGGGAAAGTGCGCGTATTTCTCTACAATGTATCAAACACCAACTATCTTCAAAAGAACTTTAACTATCTTAGCTTAGTCAGTTTACCAGTGTTCAGATAAACTCATACATTCAAAGAAAAATGACTTTAGCTGCAAGGACATTGTGGAAATCTGAGTGAGCTGCCCAAAACCGAATGAACTAAAGAAATGTCAGTTTACACCACGTGTGAAAATAGACTGCTTACAAAATAAGGAAAAATGAATGCCTGTGTTTTAAAACAGTACACTGGTAAAAAAAAAGTTGTACTTGTCTTTATAAATATAATGGGGTTTGTTACTGGGGAGAATGTATAACATGTGTTATTTGATGTAACATACTCATTTAATTCTGGATTTAAGGTAAAAAGTGAAAGATGTTAAACCCAGGGTGGCTTCAGTTAATGTTAAACCCAGGGTGGCTTGAGTTACCAAGTTGAAGACAGGTTTTCTACCAAAAGGGCTATCTCTCCCAGCAGATCCTGCCAACCCACTGATAATTATAGGGTGGATTTCAGGACAATGCCTCTTTCCAGGAAAGGAAGCCGGAGGTGTTGAAGACCATCAAACTTCACTAAGGCTGAAGCAACCCCCTATCCTGCTTGAAAGAAAATGCCGGTTGGTGTCAGCTGGGAATTAAAAAATGACACGCAATATCTACATTTGTTCTAAAGTCTATTTTTATAAAGAACTTTAGAAGACTTGTATCTCACCTGCCAAAATTGGTAAACATGTGGCATTTTCACAGCATCAAAGTGGAATTCCAGCCTGTATTTTAAAACATGGTAGAATGTCTTGACACACTCTGGACAGAAATTGTGATATATGTTGTATTACAGGAAAAGCATTCATGTTGCAAACATAACATGTTGTACATACATCCCTGGAGATAATGCACCTCTGTGTACAAAGTTGGGGAATTTTAGGCCACATCTTTCATGTTTAAAATTACCAAAATGTATCAGAAATGCGAAACAAGGTCGCACAGATTGGAGGTTTGGACTAAACTGTGCTGCACATCATATGTAACCTGTGTGTATAATTTGCCAAGAGATTGCAAGTAAAGAAATGTATATTTTTGGCAAAATCGGATTTTAAGTAGAGTAAACGTGGGAGTGTTGGGACATTACACCCCTCACCTCATAAACCTGACATAATCCCCTTAGAAATCCAACCAGCAGAAATCAAGGTGGAGATTACTACCCTTGCCCAATCCTATTGTTAGGGGTGCGAGTAGTAAAGCCGGCCCTATCATATACTGTGATGATGTCACCTGGCAAATTATATAAGAGCCCCTGACAACACACAGAACACACTGAATTCTGACTGGTTCCTGATTTCCCGCCCAGCGTCCTGTCTGTTCCTGTTGTCTTGCAATTATCCATTTAGAATCCAGATCCCAACCACAAGGCCAAACTTTGCTGATCCGGCTTCAGCTAGGCCTCAATTTTTACTTATCCCAATAACCAAAGGGAAGCTGTGGTGTTTTGGGAAAGCATTCAGAATGTAACCTGGCTTGCTGCTCACTAAATGCAAACCTGTCATCCAGCTGATCTGTAGTATCCAGTAACCATAAGTGCTACCTGGTGTCCAGTCCATGCCCACTGATTTTGTCCAGACCAGATCCGTGTGGTGATCCAGAGTGCAGACTGTCCAAAATCCAAATTAAAAGAGGACTGTGAGTATCAATAAGAACGATAGAAAACCGTACCATACTTTACCTTGCCTTGCCCTATCCAAATCTCTAAACCATCCTATCCTTACCGTATTAACTTGTAACATTGTCAGAATCCTTATCGCAACCCTGTCATTGATTTCTAGTGCAAGTGCTATCTATTTAGTCATTCTTGTAATTTAAATCCTAAGCTATCAATACTGTTTCGAGTGATCGGACTGGTTCCGCCAGGGCGGGCACTGGGAACTAGGGTTGAACTTGTGAATCAACCTTGGAGCTTACTGTGTCCCTCTTTCGTATTCTAGCCTGAATGCTCTAGTATAGAGTAAAACTATTCTTGTCCAAATTGATTTTCTTTTCTGTTTTCACTACCCAATTTTTCTAAAAACGCACTTTATTCTACATTGCATATCTCCCTCAGTTTAATAGCTAGAGACTTAATTTCACGTCCTGATTGTACCTAAGATCTATAGCTACACCCCAACCAAAAAGCTGCACTCCAAATCATTTCACCCGTTTTTAGCAAAAACCGTTTGGTTAATTTCAGACGGGAATGAGCATTTTTGCTAAGTTTTACATGTGTTATTTTTACTATCAATAGTTTTAAACCTTCCATTCATTTTCTAATGGTTTTGCTCAGTCTATTGCTTATGATTGCTTGTAACTTTCCAGTGTTGCTCCCTTAGAGAATTGTACTTATTTAAGGGTTTTTGCACACATTCATTGTTTTATTCAGCCATTTCCGAGTGTCATTTTAACATTGCAAGGGTTTCAAATCCGTTTTTCTCTCTTGTTTAGTGAGGGAATGTTGGATTAAAATGTTGGTTCTTATTCCTCATTTCTGATGACCTGCTGCTTCCTTATATCTATTTAGAATTGATTATATGTGGGTTCAGCAATATTGAAGGGGGAAATTCAGGAGTTAGGCAACCTCCTAACTTGAGGGCTATCTTTCGATTTTCTGGTATTTTATATCTGTGTTGCTAAATGGTTACTATAAGTGCATTGCCTACATTCCTTTTGTCATTGTCACCACATTGGTTATTGCTGCCCCATATATTAAAAAGTGTATGATTTTCTTGAATTTTAAATAAATAAATAAATATTACCTTTACCAACCAGCCTGCTTCCTGGTACACCGTGACCCGGGTTATTTGAAAAAGGGGTGTGATATGAGTAGTGTCTTTCAAATATTGAACCTACATATATAACAAAATAAGCATTTCAGTTTGCAGTACATACTAGGCTAAGGCAAGGGTGTATCAACGGATTGAAATACTTAACAGATTTGGGGGCTCGTCCGTTTCTTTGAGTTGGTTAACACCCGTGACAGTCTAGCACAGCAGACTAAGCTGCAGGGTAGTGATACTTTGCGTGGTTGGAATACTGTGCTACACTGTACGAGCGTCTCCTTAAACAAATACTTCAAGACCAGGCCGGTCTGTAAAGTAAAATTAAATCAACCCCGAAATATTTAATTGACAATTCCAAAAGGGCGACTCCAGTAGAAATCAGTATGGCTAGGGAGCACATCCTGCACAAGCTTTTTGTCAGGGGTGAGTGGCCAGAACAGAATGAACATGTCTGGCTACAGGAAATCACAGAACAGGTCACCGCCATGGACCTGGATACATGGCAGGACAATGGCCCATTATACCAAGCTCTCAGTGAATTATACATGGCCCCAAAAATTAAAAAGGAGCAATGAAAAATTGCCAGAATTTCGGCCTACCTATACCTCCACATAGCAGTGATACGGGAAAAGCATGCTGAAAACACAGTTCTGGCACAGAACCAAATTGAATCCTTAGAAAAAATCCAGACTGATTTAAATTCTGCAGAACAAAAATTACGGGAGGGCCAAGAATTGTAGGTAGAATCTAGGAAATATGTCACAAGATTAAAAGAGGATCTGGCTCTCCTACAGCAAGAGAAGGCACAGCAAGACACCCAATTGCAGGCACTAAAAGAGTAGGGTCAGGAAAGGGTTGACTCTCTGCAAGATAGTCAACACAAGCTGGTGCAACAAATCCATTTTAATTGAGCCTGCGCAGAGCAGGTAGTCATCCTACAAGGCCAGATAGATAAATTGAATGAGGAAACACTATAAAATACTATAAAAAAATAAAGAGATGACCTGGCAGAGCAGAAAGGCACCCTAAATCAAGAGAAAGACGCCATAGGCCAGGAAATAAGGGAGCTACAAACTGAGTTACAGGAAAGTAAGTTGGCCCTCAAGGAGTTAAAGGAACTAAGAACTGAGCATGGGAAGCAAATAAGATGAGCATGCCAGACGGGTAGAAGGTGCTCTGAAAGAACACCCAAGCCAAAGACGAACAAACCCAGGAGATGAATCACTTGCAACAGAGAATGTCCCAGTACTCCCAAAACATGCAGGAAGCGCAGAGGGACATTGAGGCCATCTGGGAAAAGATTGATGGACTCCACCAACAAGTAGCAGTGCAAGAGCATATCATTGAGATCAGTAAGGCCTTGTTAGAAGAACAACATGCTCAGATGGTTGCTTATCACCAGGAAATAGGGGCTGAAAAAGAAAAGGCAGCAAGATTGGACAAAGAGGGTGCTAGCCTAAATTATAACTGGAGAGACCCTGAACAGGTAGAGAGGGACAGGGCAACCCCTGATCATAACATAAGGAGCTCTGTACTCAGGGACTCAAAACCCTTCAATACCATGAACACTGCCAGCTTCATGTCTACTGGCTCATATGAACCAGGGTCCATGGGGATGGTAGAATTCAATAGGGTTGGTAAAATGGGACTGACAGATCAGCGCCCCCCAGAAATTGATGGACGGGCATCCCTGTACAAATACACAAATGTTAGATCTGATATCTCTGACAAGGAAGACTCCTATGAGGGGAGGGTCAGGGACTTAGATCCACTAAAATACCAACTTCCAAGGGACCAGTTTGTGAAATTTGGTGGGGAACTCAAGGAAATAAAGCCCCAAAAGTGTGTCCTGAAGACCTCTACCCAGTTAGGGCAGTGGGGGGGCTACTCCGCCAATCCTGGGAGCAGGGAAGAGTCAGAACACTCTTCTAAGCACCACAGGAAACTAGGCCCCAACATTCTGCGAGCCCTTCTCAAACTCGCAGAATCCGGGAGTGCCTAGAAGATCAAGAAGCCACTTCCAGTAGCAGCACTTCTGAGTATGAGGACGAGTGCACTCGGGTGACTAAAACAACGAAGGCTAACAAGCTTAAGAAAGCCATGAACAAAGATCCCATTAGGCAGATCCAGGCAATTAAAAGTGTGATAACTCCATATCATAAAAATACAAAGCATTCTGTCTGGGAACAAATGATGGATACTTTTCATATGAAGAACAGCCAGAATCGCATAGAGTATGTGAAATGGACATTCTCCCCTGAATACTCCAGTCTCTTTGCAGGACTGGGGGACCACAACCACTCAAGATGGTCCACTTACTGGGCGGCCATCTTAAAACATTTCTCTGCACATAGAAATCCCCAAAAGACTCTCAAGTCGGCCTACAATCTGCAGTGCAGGGAAGATCAGACCCCACAAGAATTTGTGCAGGAGCTCAAATGCTCCTTTGCACAGACCACAAGGAGGGTGCGCACAGATACTCAAGAGTTCATCACCACCTTCTTTCATGCACCAAAATACAAAATGACCCAGCTGGTGAGGGACATTCATGAGAAAAGATCACTGGACTGGGTCATAGAATAGGCAACCCACATTTATGAGGTGCAAAAACCGGCAGATAACAAAAAACACAAACAAAAACCCCAAACCAGCCAACACCCCTGCTGCTGCTAACGGCAGAGGTGAAGGTTGCCCCCATTCTAGATCTGGAGATGGGGGGCCCTAAAAATATACCTGTACCGAATCAACCCAATCAAAGGCCCAGAAGGCCCTTGGGCTAATCCCAGACAGGTGGTAGTCAGGGAGGTAATTCCACAAATGGGACCCCTAACTCCCCTGATTACATTAGCCCCCAATACAAGGGTAACAGACCAATCCTGGGGTATGTTTGGACTCCGAACAAAACCAAAACCATACGTCTCCGTATAGTAACCCCTGGGATGCACTCCAAAGGGGTCCCTCCGAACCCAAAGTAAGTATAACAATGTTTTGGTTGGGATCTTAGCACCACGTCAAAGTCCCCACTTTACATATATATGAAAAATATTTTCAGGATTTATACAATAATGTTTCAAAGAGCACAGTTCAACCAGGGATTTTAATTAAAAAACAAATGTAATTTAGTAAACATAAAACAATAACATTCAAAAAAATGTCAGTCAATTAACAAAAAGTAAGCACACTTATCAATGAACCCCTATTAACTCATAGGGCTAGTATTCATAAACAACAAGATAATTTCAAGCAGTGCTGTGCTTCAAAAGATTGATGACTCAGCGACTTCTTGCTTCAATCCCACATGATAGAATTACAATTTTTAGAGCCACAAATAAACAGCTTTGGCATCAAATGACTTTGGCATCAAATGACTTTCTTTTAAAAAAAAACATCCAAATAGACTTTGCTATGTGTTCTTATACAGCCAACGCGTTTCGGATTGGAGAACAATCCATCTTCAGGGCATGGGAAGTCTACATTTTCCACTGGTCAACTCCTCTCGGGTAGGTGCACCTATGAGAGTACAGACATTTCCCCATTAGGGCACTAATCAGAAACAAACATTCACAACACATTAATCCAACACCACCCGATACCAACCTTAACGCTTGGCACAGGGAATTAACATCTTCCAACAAAATCCTAATCAAAGCAAACAAATAATAAAATATGTAACTCAAGTTGTGCCAACAATGCTATATCCTTCAGCAGAGCATCAAGCTCTGTATACTATACCAAAACAATATCACCACACCGTGTAAGTAATCAGAGTGCCCCTGAGGGTGAAAGTGACTACACCCAAAACAGGGGACCTCAAAGCCCATAAAACACCACTGTGTTAAATAGCACCATGCACTCGTCCCCACAAGGGGGAGCTAAAAGCCACCATCGAAGATGGTAGTTAGATCTAAGGGTACAGAAATGTAAGATCCCCACATACCACAGGGACCGGACCTCCAACGTTAAACCGTACCACAACCGTGGTCATCATTCGCCTGTAACAGCAAAACACAAATTGTTCATAAAGTTAAGTCACTACCCGCAAATCAACCACATTGCTAAATCCAAAATGTTCCTCCAACAGGAGAGCATGTACACTTACCAGAGTAACGTCTAACTCCATTCATTCAAGATCAGACTTTCTAGTACCCGGTAGCTGCACTAATCAGCCCGACAGACAGGATCAAGTCACTAATGAGAGTACGCATGCGTAGATAGCATTTAATGACGGAATCCGCCGTGAATGACGGCAAAAAGAATGTACACGTACGTCACCTGCCATCTTGTATCGGTAAGGGAATGCACGCCCAATCCTCTAAGCATCTGGAATTATGCCAAAACAAGTTCAATGATACCAACAAATCAAGGGGGGATCCAACCAGGTAGGTACCGCCCCAGGAAACTTCCCTCCTAACTTTCCCCAGAAGGGCAGTAATCCCCCAAATGCCGGGTTGAGTTTCTTTCCCCGGTACCCACAAAACCCCAACCTGCAGAACAACGCTCCTTTCTTTCCTCACTTTCAAGAGCCCAAACAGCCCAATCCGGGAGAGGGGAGGCCAAGGGTGGAGGGTTACCAAAATTCTCAATACATAGGGTACTATGGGAGAAGGGATAGTTACCCTTCCCGTGACTCACCTAGGGTTGACTAGAGTACCTCGTACCAGCCAGAATGGGTGTCACAACTGGAGTGCCAGGTCCAGAACCTATCCCAGGATCTGGGTCGCATGTTGAGGGCTCAACAGAACCCTAAAATGAACATGGTGGCTCAGAACCCCTCCCACCAAGAGTCTGGTACTCCTGAACAGTGACGGGGAGAGCACCCCAACAACTCATCAGTTCCAGAGGAGGAGGCACGGGGTAAAGCGAGGTGTAAAGCCATAGAGGAAGCTTCCTTCCTTACTCATGAAAAGCCCCTGGACACCCAGGAACCGGAACCAAAATCTCCTGCCCCCAAAAACCTGACACCAAAGGAACAGAGAGCAGGTAGGAGAAATAAAAAACCCAAAAAGACCCATTTTGTGGAGGAGGTTAATGTCACAGGTCACCTATTCCTCATCGTAAGGGCAGGAAGAGTACATCAGGAAATTCACCCCTTGCCGGGTGAAGATCCTTTCTCGTGTTATGTCATCATCATCATACATCCCTACCCCCCACCCCCACTCTTGCCCCGTGTGTCTGTCTCCCTCCCCCCCACCCCCGCTCTTGCCCCGTGTGTCTGTCCCCCTCCCACCCACCCCCGCTCTTGCCCCGTGTGTCTCTCCCCCTCCCGCCCACCCCCCGCTCATGCCCCGCGTGTCTCTCCCCTTCTCCCACCCCCCGCTCATGCCTCGTGTGTCTGTCTCCCTACCCCCTACCCCCGCTCTTGCCCCGTGTGTCTGTCTCCCTCCCCCCACCCCCGCTCTTGCCCCGTGTGTCTGTCCCCCTCCCGCCCACCCCCGCTCTTGCCCCGTGTGTCTTTCCCCCTCCCGCCCACCCCCGCTCTTGCCCCGTGTGTCTTTCCCCCTCCCGCCCACCCCCGCTCTTGCCCCGCGTGTCTTTCCCCCTCCCGCCCACCCCCGCTCTTGCCCTGCGTGTCTTTCCCCCTCCCGCCCACCCCCGCTCTTGCCCCGCGTGTCTTTCCCCCTCCCACCCACCCCCGCTCTTGCCCCGTGTGTCTCTCCCCCTCCCGCCCACCCCCCGCTCATACCCCGCGTGTCTCTCCCCTTCTCCCACCCCCCGCTCATGCCTCGTGTGTCTGTCTCCCTACCCCCCACCCCCGCTCTTGCCCCGTGTGTCTGTCTCCCTCCCGCCCACCCCCGCTCTTGCCCTGCGTGTCTTTCCCCCTCCCGCCCACCCCCGCTCTTGCCCCGTGTGTCTTTCCCCCTCCCGCCCACCCCCGCTCTTGCCCCACGTGTCTTTCCCCCTCCCCCCACCCCCGCTCTTGCCCCGTGTGTCTGTCCCCCTCCCGCCCACCCCCGCTCTTGCCCCGTGTGTCTGTCCCCCTCCCGCCCACCCCCGCTCTTGCCCCGTGTGTCTTTCCCCCTCCCGCCCACCCCCGCTCTTGCACGTGTGTCTTTCCCCCTCCCGCCCACCCCCGCTCTTGCCCCGCGTGTCTTTCCCCCTCCCGCCCACCCCCGCTCTTGCCCTGCGTGTCTGTCTCCCTCCCTCCCACCCCCGCTCTTGCCCCGTGTGTCTCTCCCCCTCCCGCCCACCCCCCGCTCATGCCCCGCGTGTCTCTCCCCTTCTCCCACCCCCCGCTCATGCCTCGTGTGTCTGTCCCCCTACCTCCCACCCCCGCTCTTGCCCCGTGTGTCTGTCTCCCTCCCCCCACCCCCGCTCATGCCCCGTGTCTCTGTCCCCCTCCCGCCCACCCCCGCTCTTGCCCCGTGTTTCTGTCCCCCTCCCGCCCACCCCCGCTCTTGCCCAGTGTGTCTTTCCCCCTCCCGCCCACCCCCGCTCTTGCCCCGTGTGTCTTTCCCCCTCCCGCCCACCCCCGCTCTTGCCCTGCGTGTCTTTCCCCCTCCCATCCACCCCCGCTCTTGCCCCGCGTGTCTGTCCCCCTCCCGCCCACCCCCGCTCTTGCCCCACGTGTCTTTCCCCCTCCCGCCCACCCCCGCTCTTGCCCCGTGTGTCTTTCCCCCTCCCGCCCACCCCCGCTCTTGCCCCGTGTGTCTTTCCCCCTCCCGCCCACCCCCGCTCTTGCCCCCCCGCGTGTCTTTCCCCCTTCCGCCCAACCCCGCTAATGCCCCGTGTGTCTTTCCCCCTCCCGCCCATCCCCGCTCTTGCCCCGTGTCTCTTTCCCCCTACCCCCCACCCCCGCTCTTGCCCCGTGTCTCTTTCCCGCCAATCCCCCACCCCCACTCTTGCCCCGTGTCTCTTTCCCCCTTACCCCCCACCCCCGCTCTTGCCCCGTGTCTCTTTCCCCCTCCCGCCCACCCCCGCTCTTGCCCGTGTCTCTTTCCCCCTCCCGCCCACCCCCGCTCTTGCCCCGTGTCTTTTTCACCCTCCCGCCCACCCCTGCTCTTGCCCCGTGTCTTTTTCCCCCTCCCGCCCACCCCCGCTCTTGCCCCTTGTGTCTTTCACCCCCCGCTCATGCCCCGTGTGTCTCTCCCTCCCGCCCACCCCCCGTGTGTCTATCCACCCCCCGTGTTGCCCCCCACCCCCCGCTCATGCCCCGTGACTCCCTCGTGTTCCCCCCACCCCCGCTCATGCCCCGTGTTTCCCTCGTGTTACCCCCGCTCATGCTCAGTGTCTCCCTCGTGTTCCCCCCACCCCCTGCTCATACCCCTTGTCTCTCTCCTTTCCTCCCCACCTCCGCTCATGTCCCATATGTGCCCCGTACCCCCCCGCTCATGCCCTGTGTCTCCCTCGTGTTCCTCCCCACCCCCCGCTCATACCCCGTGTCTCCCTCATGTTCCTCCCCACCCGCTGCTCATGCCCCGTGTCTCTCTCGTGTTCCCCCCACCACCGCTCATGCCCTGTGTTTCCTTCCTTTTCCCCCCACCCCCTGCTCATGTCCCGTTTGTACCCTGTTCCCTCTACCCCCCGCTCATGCCCATGTGTCTCCCCAGTGCCCCCCCAACCCCGCTCATGCGCCGTTGTGTTCTTTATACACCCCGCCTTCCCTTTCCATGGTGGCCATCTTGGTAAAAGATTTTCCTTCCTACACCGAGACGCCGCAGGCGTCCCGGCGTAGGAAGGAAAATCTTTTTGTTTTTTTTACCACCCCGGCATTCCCACTTTGAGGACATAAGATGTTAGTGGTCTTCATCTATTGAAAAGGATGTTATGGTCACATTGTACTAATAAAAACCTTTAAAATTTAGTAAAAAAAAAATGTTACAGGGACGTTATGGTTAAGTTGCACTAATAAAAACCTATGAAATTCAATGAAAAAACTTTGTTAAAGGGACGTTATGGTTAAGTTGCGCTACTAAAAACCTATGAAATTCAGGGAAAAAACTTTTGTTAAAGGGACATTATGGTAAAGTTGCGCTACTAAAAACCTATGAAATTCAGTGAAAAAACTTTGTCAAAGGAACGTTATGGTTCCAAGTAAAACCGAAAAACCCTTGAAATTCGCCAGTTATGGTAAGCTAAGCAACCATAACTCGCGCCACCACCGTGCACTGCTAAGACTAACACCCAGGACATCAAAGATGACATCACAAATGTCATTGATGACATCATTGAATATATAAATAATGTACACATAATCCAGCGTGGACACAAACAGGTCCAATTTTATGTTGAGTTTTGATTTTACTTTTTAAAATTTCTCTTTTATATCTCTTCAAAAACAGTAATACGTGTTTGAATGGCTGTTGTAGAAAATTGCAGATTGTGATGCATGAAGATTTAGAGACAAGACAGGATGCCTGGTGAGCAAAACATTGGGGTCAATGTCTGTTAGACAAGTAGATGGAATTACATTTATAGCTTCATAATTGTTCATCTGAACATGGCAGAGCCTTTGCCAACTTGATGGAAGAAAGTTTAAATATTGATAGTAGGAGACCAATCATTATGGTAACATTTGCAGAAACTATTGATGTTAATATTGCATACGATTATTCCTTCATTTGCTTTAAGTTTTAGCTCTACTGTTGTTGTATTTAATTCGGTTCGGGATGAGAATGATAAGTTTACATTTTAGTTTGAAGGTGCTGTCAGTAATTGCTCCTAAAATCAGTTTTTGCTGAGGGTCAACAAGTGAAATTCAGATATTGTTTAGATTTTGTTAGGATTCTATGATATCGATATCCTTGCCTTTAAGCTGAAATTGATGAGTTGTGATTGTCTCTGAGATTGTGTATATGTATCTTTGTATGTCAAATGTTAATATTTTCTTTAATTAAACTTGTTTCTATTCATATACTGGATATCCACTGTTTCACTATTGCTTCACTTTAATCTTGGGGATATACACCATGTATCTCCTTTATATTTTTCATTCCCAGCAGATCCCTACCTATTCCTGACCTCAATGTTTGTTTTTTAAGGCTCTATGATCAAACATCAACTGTAAACAATGTTATTATTGGAAGGGCATATTTGGACCACATTGAGATTGGAAGACATGTCTTTTTTGCCTGTGTTGTTCATTTAGTGTTGACCGTGGGGATGGAACTCTTTTAGGGACCAATGTGTTGGTGTTTATTTTTTGGCATAGGTGGAAAGGTAATAGCTATTTTCGTGGTTGTTGTATTTGTAATTTACAAGGTGGCCTCAATGTGTGCTTGTATCTGTACATTTTCAAAAAAATGTCTTAAGAGGAAGATGAATGTATGGTCTACTTTATATCTTGTATATGTACAGGCATACTTTGTTTTCTTTATTTTCTTTGAGTATGGACTTTAATTATAATTATTTTATCCCTTATAAGAACAATATTTTTAAGGTGTTATTTTAATTAAGTGTTTATAAATGCTATATTATATTATTAAAATACTCATTTAAGGTAATGAGATTGTTTGGAATACTTAAGTTATTGTTGTTTATATTGTGAGATAGGACTTCTTGTAAGAGACACAGAATTGAATGCCCTTATATATGTATAGTCATTCATCATTAACTGTATTAAGGCAAGAATTGCCAAAAAAGTGACAAAGAAGAAAAACATAATGTTACATTAATATCATACATCAATAAAAGTAAAGATTCTTAACTAGTCCAAAGTGACTAGCTTGCAGAATAAAAACATGACTGTATGTTAAAGGACATCTGCTATTGTACGCGTACAAAAACAGTTAATTTTAAAAAGGGCTTCTTCTTTTCTAACCTCTCTTGAGATATTAAGGCAAAGGCAAAAATGCTGCATTTGTATTTTATTGTTCACAGTTTGAAGATTTACATAAATTAAGAGCATTCACCACAGTAGTAACTTTTCCATTTAAAAAAAAACAATTATTAAAATGTTTATGTTTACAAATTGGAATTAACTACATGCACCTTAAACAATGTATTCTGGGACAAAACAAAAATAATGAATTTCATATTGGCACATTGGACAACACATAGAAATCGAAGCTCACCACCTAGTAAGTAAAATTCACAACTGCTAGAATACCCAATATGTCATTCATTTAAAAGATAATTGCAAGCATGTTTTATTTGTTTTACTGACAAGATGATTGTTTTGTCAGGAAAATCCCATTATCGGCTCAAATGTATTATCCTCAGAATTCCATTGGTGACATAGCTTATATTTTATCATTTGCAAGTGGTACAATGCTTACTTGTTCATTGGTTATAATTACACTGGAAGAGGGTGTATGTTGGGCTATATTGCTTTGTGGAGGATGTTATAGTTAATAAAATATGAAAAGCATTCTTGGCAGAACAAGAGTAACAATATGTTTAGACTCTGTAAATTATTGGATTTGACTGCCTCTTGCTTCCTGTCACAATCAAAAGAATTGCAGTGAAACTGCATAGCATGCCCACATTGTCTAAATATAGTAAATCTGACATTTGGAGATACTTTATTTCAAAGAAGGAACCATGCAGCATTTGACAGGCAGGCCCAGAAAATGAAGTATTTATTTCTCAAGGAATACAACAAGCCAAAGAATTAAAGGTTCAAGAATTGGATTTCTTCAAAAGCCCTCATTATGAGGATGGTATGTGTAGAAATGATGTCCTTACATTAAAGTTGCATTCCTAGTTTAGATGAGATTAATCCTTATGTAATATTCTCCTTTATTATGACAATTTAGTAATTCATTAAAACATATATTGTGTTAAAATCTTAGAATCAGAATGAAAAAGCTATTGCGTTTTGTTTTACTGTGTCATGTATATTGAAAAGGCAGGTCAGCATTGGAAAGATGGAGAAAATAAACCCAGAAGGGCTAAAAAAATAGCACCACATGTGTATTCAAGGAAGGTTTCCAAAGACGAGAAACTCTCTGCATTTACTACAGGCATTCACTAATGAAAATAGGCTTTTGCTTCAAAGGAGACATTTCATATTAATCAGTTCACATAAGCTTATAAAAACTACATTAACATAAGATGTCAATGGGAAGGAGATTGACATTCAGATGCCTGGCAGCAGACATCTGGCTTGTATTAATCAAGGGGAAAAGTTCATGGAGAATATGAACACCAAGAAAAATGTACTCTGGATAGTGGTAACATGGAAAGAGAATATTTATGCAGTTTGTCATCCCTGCCCTCCTGTGGAAAACCGCCGAAACTGAACACTAAAGAAGTAAATTAATTAGCATGAAGAGAACACATTGTCTTAAATATGTAACGATTGACACCGGATTTGGACAGTTTGGATATAAGGGTAACCTCTATCAAAATCTTTCATGCAACTATATGTCATCATGTTTTAAATTGTTAGAACATTGTAAACATGTATTAAATCATTACATTTCATTGCAAAATATCAATTACATTTGACTGATAAGTGGAAACTTAACATATAAGCTTGAGATAGGTAGCACAAATGAGTCAAATGTTATGGGGGAAAAACACAATTAGCACCTCTTAAACAGAAGTGTTTCCCTCCTAGCCTCAGGGCTGGGAAACCATACATCTATCATATAACAAAGGTGGGGCTATAATAGTATATATTTTGATACGCATAGGACAAATAATTATTACGGCACATTGGGCAAAGGAGATTCTGAAGGACTGCAAACTAGAGACTGGAGAGCAGAAAGGCAGACCTGTCCATTGAGTGAGAAAAGGCCAGAATAGACCATAGATGGAAGACCAGTAGATGCCTGATTTTCAAAGAAGCCACATGAATTGAGGTTTTGCAGCAGGATTCATGTCTGGCAGACTGTGTTCTCCCCTAGTTCTCCCAAAACTGGAAGTTACATCTGGAAATATAAATCCACTCCAATCGACCCCAATCCCAAAATTGCCCTATTTGATTATGGTAATGTCTGGGAAGGTAAGGTTTGGGAATGCATGGAGGTGAAAATTGTAAACAGGGACACAGGTGCTAATATAACAATGTTCTGTGTTACTTACTTATCTCAAATAAAAAGTGAGATATTGTTCTTACAGGCCAAATTGACGTGATATTGAAAAACAGAATACAGAACAGAATACATTTTGGTGTCACTATAAGGTGTAATTGTTTTGTAAAGTTAACTATTATTTGAAAAAGTAAGTAGTGCTTGGAACAATTGTGGAGTCTTGGTGGATCAAGTAGTATTGCCTTGGATGATATTGTGAATTTAATGCATCTGTGGAGAGCCATAGTATAGACTGGAGGTTTGTGCAATGAAAGACATTCATTCTTGTAATTAAGAACCTTGTAAAGTGTAACTCCTCTCTATTCTCCTGTATTTGAATGCTAAGGAAAAGTCAGGGGTAATATGGGTGGGTAGAGGGTCTTGAACTATGTATCTGTTGCTGGAGAGCAGTACATCCCCAGCCCATAAATATACAGAGACTGAAACCATTACATATAGGCCTGTTTTAAACTGTGCATGCATCTTTATTGGAAGGAATATATTCATGTTCAAGGCAAACCCTGCACACACGCATACACTATACACATAAATAAAAGAACAAATCCATCAGTAATGAAAGCCACATACATACGTCTATAGAAAGCTACACACATACATTCAGAAATTGTAGGATGCATTTTGGCTCAGAACATAGCATAGTCCAGAGACCATTAACTGTGAATTCAAACTCACATGAGCCAATGCAAACAAATTACTTTTTGTATGCACATGTCTTAACACATTCTAGCCTGTCATTATCTATATGGCTAGCCGCTACACAGTTAATACATTCACTATCTCATGCCTCCATAATGGGATCAATGGAGTGTAAAAGTATCTTGATTGTTATGTGTCCATTAACTTTCTCCAGTGCCATACTTGTCTTGATGCTGGAGAAAATCAAAGGTGTTACCCATACTTGCATTATGTGATATGGCTCCATTGAAAAAACTGGACTGAAAGTGGATGCATTTATGGAGGTATAATAGCATGATTCAGATAGGCATATTGTAATTGTCTCCATGGTAAAGCTGGAAACTAAGTTTTCTGAAACTGAACCCTTCTTTTAAATACATTTCAATATTTGGCTACCTCTCTGTCTCTTCTTTGCCCTAAATTGTGGGGTTGGGATTGTGTAAATGTGAGAATTAGATGGGTGGGCCACGTATGCATGTACCACTATCCAAATATAACTTGCATTGGTAATGCCACATTTTGGCTTTTATGTAGGCATGGGGAAGGCACTTTCGAGGCACATCTGTAGTGGTGTTACCTACCCATTGTTGGTAGCAGTGGCAAAATGGTGTGAGTACCTAAGCATCTAATATCAGTGACTTGCAAAAGTCTGAAACAAATGCACAACCCAAAAGATGTTGGCTTTGGCAATGCATGTTTTAAACAGGACTTCAGTGGCTTTGACAATGCTTGTTTTTAACAAGAATTCGGTGAAGAACACACAGAGGGCCTCATTCCGAGTCGGGCGGTAAGGGTTAACGGTCACCGGTAACGAGACTGGTGCCGTTAAACCCTTACCGCCCTATTCCGAGTTCCCTTTGCGGGTTGGAACTTAACACCTGCTTTTTGCAGGCGTTAAAAAACCAACCCGCAAAGGGACCTTGGAGCTAATTACGGCACCGTAATTTACGGTGCCGTAATTAGCACCTTCCCCATTCCCATTGAGCCCTATGGGGCAAAAATGGGAATGGGGAAGGGCCCATGGTGAATGGGGAATTACCGACCCCGCCAACCTTGGAATGGGGCGGTAATTCCGCCATTCACCATGGCGGAGTCGGAAAGATAACGGCGTCAGCCAAGGCGCTAATAGCGCCTTGGTTAACGCCAGGGTCGGAATGAGGCCCAGAGTGTTTATACATTGAGTTGCTGAAGGCAGGCCTGGCAAGACATTTGTATTACATCAGTAGTGTGGTTACAACTCCAATTAAGTCATTCACTCTCAGAAGACTGCTTTGAACAAACACTGGTAGGCACTTTGAATTCAAAGCCTGATAGTAAGGCTTGATTAAAGCAAGCTCAAAGAGTTCCTATGAGGAAACCTTTTGTGCGCGATAGAGTCAGGATTGGGTGGAAATGGCCATAGGGATTTACATGACCATGATAGGCAATGGGTTAACACATAGCCAAACAACACCTACAGACTATGGGCCTCATTACGGCTTTGGCGGTAGCCATGCAGCTATTGGTGGCATGGCTGCCTCCAAAACCAGGTCCGGGTTCCCTGAATGGGGAATTATTAGGCCATTCTGAGTTTGGAGGGCCTGGTAATTCCTCCCTCAGGGAACCCGGGCCCGGACTTTCTCCATTCCCATTCGAGCCCCCATGGGCTCAATGGGAATGGGTGCAGGGAGCTAACAACGGGCCGATACGACCAGCCCGTTGTTAGATCCCTGGTCCCCTCGCAGGACCCGGTAACGATGCCTGGTTTTACCAGGCGTCCTTACCGGGTCCCGCGAGGGGACCTCGTAATCAGGCGGAATGAGTTTAACGGGTCCGCATCCATTAGCGGCACCCGTTAACCAATTCCGCCAAGATCGTAATGAGGCCCTATGTGTCCCTCCTCATATGGCATTCCTCCCTATCTGTACTCCAGTGCAATAGTTTTATATTATAAGTGTCCCAAGTAACACCTAATAGTCCAAGCTAAAAAATACTTAATTGTTTATACATAGACAACAGTGGAGTCAGCACATAACCCAGCGGAACATCTTGGATGACCCTGAAAGGTGTATGCCATTCCCTTACTTTTCCCAATCTAACTACAGTTCTGTTTTCTAATAACAGGACGTTATTGCTACTACAAGCTTTGGTTTAATATTTTATTTAATTCTGTCAAAGAATCACATGAAAGTGCCATGGTAACATTGTCGATCACAACCTTTAATTCTACAAATAATAATAAATGACAATACGATTTTTGTAACTGCATTTTTTATCACAAGTGAAAGTCTGAAGACGTTTTTGATGGTTCCAAACCCTGCTCCGAAAATCCAGTTTGAACAGGGCTGAAGATATTGTATTTCAACAATGAGGACAATGGCCCTCATTACGACCCTGGCGGAGGTCCATGGTGCAATTTGCACCATGGACCATGGCGCAGAGCTGCCAACTCCGCCATGGGGGTTGGCGGACTTACCACCCCATTCCGACCTTGGCGGGGCGGTAAGTCCCCAATCCCCATTTACCCTTCCCCATTCCCATTTTTGCCCCATAGGGTATAATGGGAGTGGGGAAGGCGTTAATTACGCCACCGTAAATTACGGTGGCGTAATTAACAACAGGTCCCGTAGCGCCATGGATTTTTCCGCCCGGAAAAACCAGGCGTGAAAACCGCCATGGCGCTACGGGAACTCGTAGTAAGGCGGAAGGGTACGCCATGCATTACGCTGGCGTAATACCCCTTCCGCCAGGGTCGTAATGAGTGCCAATGTCTGATGTCCTCCATGATAATAGGTGTTCACCTTTGTTGTTAACATAGTTACAACATGTGGTAAAGACTAGCATGCAGAGAGCAGGTTTTGATCTAAGTACTTCTATTGGGAAGCTATCTGGTTCTGTGGCCTTTGTAATTTAATGATTATCGAGTGCATAGCTCAATTCTGTAGATCGAAAATACAATAAGATTGAGACTCTTGTGACTGTCAAGTTTTAGTTGCTTTGTGAAGGTACACTTTCTGTGCCATGTGACACAGTTGATGACCCCACCCATCTTCCTTTTCCTACCTTCTCTTGGAATTTAGGACTTTGTCCTCCGTTGGTTCTGTAGATTAGCCCCTCAATCCTTACACCAGTAATAATACAACCCACTAGGAAAAGAGGCCCTGGACAACTCTTGCAAGAAGAACAAGGTTTAATCTCACAAGAATCCAAGAATGTGCCAGCAAAGAAGTCTGCTGCCACAGAGCGCTCTGATAAAAACAGCATAAGCAATGGGTGTTAAAGAAAGATAGCATCACAAGTGACGTACAACACACAGGTTACAAATCCATGTAGCTGGTTGGTGTGACCCTATAACATATAGCCTGATTGATACGAGATGCCAGGCAATTGGTCACAGTATCTTCTGGCCATCTCCTTCCAAGTGGGGATCTTCTTCTTCTTCCGTCATCAAGTACAAAGACTCTAATTTGCCATTTAGTTACACAATTCAATATTTCATAGTTCTATGGTGCACCTGGTACTAAGGACATGAGTGAGGCGGCTGCTTTCGAGGTCGTGATAACTTCTCTGAAATACGTGAACCCCTGTTCCTTATCAGACACACTGGCGCCTCCACAAATTTCCCACCCGGAGCCTACATTGTCCCTGTCCATTCTCTGCCAAGGTATGTAATGAACCTCATCCCTCACTTTCTGTAAAAGGGGAATGTGTGTGTAAGCTCTGCTTTTATTGCCACGTTGTGGTCTCTTGGTTACCACTGTTCTCATTTTCCTGCTCTGGAGCATATTTCCCCAGTCACGCAGTGATTCTTCTCCTTCCTCTTCTTCTCTCTCATCTCTTCTACTTTATTGTCTCCTGTCTGTCAAAGGGTGTGTGTATTTTGTCATCCCCCTGATCGCTGTCAGCACTGTTTTCCCTTTCTGACATGGAGGGCCCTTCTTCTGCCATATCAGTTTCACTATTTTTTCCATCTTGTCCCATTTGTATTTTTTAAATTGTATGCGTCTATCTGTCCCTCCCTGTTCATTGGCTCCCTTTTCAAGTTCTTTTCTTTTTCCTCTATTTCCCTTTCCATTGCTTTTTCTGCTTCCTTGAACACACTGTCAAGTTGTTGCTGCATGTTCTTGTTTATTTCACTTAGATATTTCCTCCTCCCTCTCTCGTCCTTGCTAACAATACTTTTGTTGCTCTCTTCTTTCTTTTTATGTGTCCTTTCCCTGATTGAGATACTCGTTTGTGATTCATATACCCTGCAGCTGGTTTTAACAATGGGTATTCCCTGCTCCACTTCGATATTTTATTGCAGTATTGGGGCAATTTCCTACACTCGCGGTTAAACAGTACATCCATCCAGAAGGATGTCATTGTCTCTTCCTTATTCCTTTCTATTGAAATATTTGTCTCTCCCTACTTCTTCCTGTTAGGCAGAAACCTGTGCAGTTCCCTCTGGGACCACTGCAAAAGATTTAAGACCACAGGTGTTTGGCAGTAAACCCACTTGGTAGCAGTCTGTACCACACAGATTCACTTGGTAGCTGTGGCTTAGCAGTCAGACTTCCCTCAAGAAGAGTTAGGCAGTATACAGAGTATTCACAATAGGTCAAAAGAACATAGTAGAACAAGTAAACACTGACCAGAGCTTGGTGTAAAAGAGATATAATTATTTATTTAAAACCACATCTAGAAAAACACACAGGCACTAATAGTAAGCAATTCAAAAACACGGTCACTAAAAGATATACACTCCCTTAGAAGAATATTAGACAAGTCTTAGACAAGTCTTAAGTAAAGCCCCACTTATTTTCAGACAGCAGTGAGCGCTTAACGTAGATGGCACTCTAATAATTTGTTTTAAAAGGGAGAGAAAAGCAAGTAATAAGCAGAATAATATGAAACAGATCCCAACACTTTTGTGAGATCAAAGCAAGAGAGGAAAGCAAGTTAACCGTGAAGTTAGAGTTCAGTAGGCCGGATCCACTTTAAGAGGATCAGAACGAAATGTGTCAAAGGTCACACGGTTGAAGTGCACAAGAGTCTTGCAAAGGTTCAAAAAGAGTTGGACCAAAAGAAAGGGACCAGATAGAGGGTCAATGCGGCCAGCCCAGTCCAGAAGGTTAAGGGGTTATTATTACCTTGTAGCAATCTTTAGACAGGGAGGCCGGGCGGACATGGTACCTTAAAGTGGTGAGAATACTCCAGCGGGAGCAGTTGTTCCTGGCAGCGGATGCAAGTCAGTGCTTCATCCGGGGGAAGAGAGGATCTCGTCGGAGAGGAAGACAGGAGTCCGTTGCACTGCCAGGGAAGAAACCAGCCGCGGAGTTCTCAGGTAAAAGGAGCAGTCCATTTATTCGCGGTCCAGTGGTAAGTGGCTATCCGGTTGCCGGGGTGCTTGGCACAGGCAATTCAACCACAAGCCGGTCTGGAGTGCAAAGAGAAGAAGGTAAACTGGTTGTGCCCACCAGTCAGGGGAAGAGCCATCTCCAGCCGGGAGATCTTCTCTGTCGTTGGGAAGTGGTGAGTCGGTTCCGCAGGGCTCCACCGGTGTTGTCATCGTGGTAGGTCGGCTCAGCTTCTCCCTCGTCGGATTCTCGGGTCCTGTGGTGACTTCTGAAGTTTGAGTCCCCAAAGCCCTGCTTTTATGCAGCACACCCCCATTCACTCAGCCTAGCTGTCAATCAAACATGCTAAGTGGTGAGCCGGCCGGCTCACCACTTGGGCCAATCACACAAGAGTGCGACTTGAGTTACCAAGGTAACTCAGTCCAGGGTGGCTAAACCCCCTCCCACACCCCCTGTGGTACCCAGACAGAGTGGCACCACTTTTGGAGGCTTCTGTGGAGAAGCCCGCCAAAAAGTGGAACAAAGGGCTCGACTTGGGTTGGAGTCACAGAAGAGAACACAAACGCCATTTTAGAATCGAGTCCTGGCAAAAAATACCAACCGGCAAATTAATATTAAATAAATAAACCGGCGGTATGTTCGAGGCTATGAGAATTAAATAATTAAAGTTGGTAGCCTCGAACTATGGGAAAATCCCATAGGAATATATTCACGTCGAATATAAAAAGTAGTTTCCACTGCCACCAGCCAAAACTCGATAAGGGGGGACAGAGACGTGCCCCCTCGACTAACAAACCCCGGGGCAATCAAATTGCCCCGACCAGTATGTCCACAATATGATAGTTTGTACTGGTTTCTGTTAATAATTTGGGACTAGTAAAGCCAATGGTGACTTTACATGCCCTGGGAGACAGTAGTCAGTCCCAGGGTATGGAGTCTATGGTGGGGTGTCACTATGACACCCCTGTGTTACTGCACGGAGGGTGCTGTGTAACAGACATAGTAAAAACACATGAGACCCTATGGACTAAAGGACCCCATAGCCCATAAAACACATCGACAGTCAAAGAAACACCATAAATCATGTCCAAGAGTGGGAGAAAAAGAGTCTCACTCTTGGCAGGAGAAAAAAACAAACTCCAGAAATCCAGCAAAGCTTCTGGGGGACTCACTAGGTTAGGAAATTCAGCCTAAAGAGAGAATTCTCCCTAACACTTCCTTCCCCTTATTATTCTACATCCTCTCAACTCTCAATTCCTCTCCGCACAATTCCACTTGCTCACTTTTCATTACCACTTCACTCGATCGCCCTAGTTTCACTCGCTCCAGCCTTCTCTGCAGGCCCACCCTTCCACACCTCGCACTCAATGCTTACAAACAGTGGCCTTCTCCACAGGCCTGTATTGTTATATAGTATTAGTACAGAAATGGCCTTCTGCCCAGGCCCACCACCTTAACCACGAGGTACTATATTAGTATGTTAAAAAAATCAGTTACTCATTTTATCGCTCAACTGTATCAGTAACTCCTGCTATTCAGCTTTGCGCTATTAACAAGTTAATTTGGCACTGGATTTTCCATTCCTTCCACAACCGCATAAAACTAACACTATGGGCCTCATTACGAGGTTGGAGGTAGTCATGGCGCTATTAGCGCCATGACTACCTCCAATACCGGTACCGTGTCCGGTCCCGTTCAATGGGGACTTACCGGTTCGGCCTGCCGCCATTGGCCACCATGTAGTAATGTTCACCCTGGCTTTATCCGATTCAGGACCACCCTGTAACCCGGTCCTCACTCTCCACTGTAACTATCTTGTACACTGTTCTCTGTATACTTTATTCTTGTATGTAACTACTCAGAGCCTGGACTAATGTATGCTCTGACTGGTGTATTAAGGTGTTTGTGTAACGATATGTAACTCTGCTGTGCACATGATTATGCGCCCAGCTACCTGAGGGTTCGGACGCGCTTTATAAATAAACAAACTGAACTAAACTAAACTATTCCGACCTTTGCAGGACCGGTAAGTCCCCATTGAAAAAACATTCCCCATTCCCGTTTCAGCCGCCATAGGGCTCAATGGGAAGGTGCTAATAACGGTACCACAAATTGCGGTACCGTTATTAGCTCTGAAGTCCCTTAACGGGTCCCTTCCATAACGCCTGGTAAAACCAGGCATTAAGGAAGGGACCCGGTAAGGGACCTCAGAGTAGGTGCCCTTACCGGTGCCGGTAATCCCTTACCGCCCGCCTCGTAATGAGGCCCTATGACCACTTTCCACAAAACTAAAACAAAACTGCTGCAACTCACAAACACGTGCATGCATATGCACCAAATGAATTCTTCCCCAAAGAAAAGAAAATTACGCAATTATGCCTGTGGGATGTTTTTACCCATGCATCCAAGCCCTACCACAAAACTGTGCATTACTGGCATTGAAAACATCATGATGGCCAGAACTCCCCAGAAAGTGCACAGGGAAACATGAAGAATAGGCTGCCACCCATTTTTGCCTATGTTTGTGAGCACAGGAGGGCACTGCCTAAAACCACCATTGGGCTACACACACAGTAGCCTGAAACCATTGGGAATGGCAATGCTGATTGCCAAAAGCAACCCAGAGCTGTTGGGAATTCATTTTATTGATGTCAAAAATTTGCTAAACTCATGGCTCACAAGACCACTCTAAAGAGTCAACCTTCTTGTGGGGTGTTCCACATCACCACTCTACTGTAAGGATTCCCATCAAAACAATGTTAAGCGAGGATCATATACTATCAAGTAAAATCCCCTTTTTGAAATGGAATTAATTCAAGACAGATCCCAAAAATGGGTGCAGTACCGGCATTGGACACAAACCGGTGCTAGCGGTCTAAACTCTGACTGGGAACCTGTATTGCAGAAGCTAAACAGCATCCTGAGCTAGCTGGGACTTCAAAGGTTTGTTCCCAGGAGGCAGTCTGATTCAATTAAAACAGTTCAAAGGGCCTCTGTCCATGGGAAGCATTCACACCAGCCCTTACCAGCAACAGCCCAGGAGACCACATGGTCATGCTAACCAAATGCAGAGTGGCCCCCTGGTCTGCTGACCTCAGTCAACACAGTAGACTCTTGCCATTGAATAGGGTATGCAGATTTTAGGTGTTTACTGTCGACACACCACTCTGGGAGAAGCCAGACATGTGATCTCTGACTCACCAAGCTTCTGGGGGCGGACCCAAACACTGAAGTGAAGTGAATTGAAGGCAAATATTTGTTTTATAAGAATACTGATAACTGATTGTAACCAGATGACAGAAATGTACAACTTTGGGATCTTTAAAATGACACATTCACTCCCAGTACAAGACTAGACAGGTCGCTCTGTGATGTTCTGAGGCAAAACCCCGGGAATTATGAATGCTGCAAACACTGTATTTATGCTAGAGACACGATAACTTAGATTAATATGCTCACGAAGAGGGTACAGGTCTGTGTAAAGATTTGATGAAAAACCAATGTTGCAAAAGCTACCAAAAGCGAAAATAAGTTGTCATTTTTTAATGCAAGCTCTTAGAAACATCAGAGTTGGAACAGAGACTACCTTGTGTGATATATGATATGTACATGTAATGTCAACAACGTGTGTATGTGGGAAACCAGTTAGTTATGAAAAATTCATTTTCTAAGTAAAAGCAAAGGGGCGTTTATTCAATAGACTGTAAGACTCTGACTCACTCTGACTCACTGCTCCCTTCTCAAATCAGGTCAAAGAGAAATCCTTGACTTATCAAATCATGAGTGGGTTGGGCATAGAAAGTTAGCATCCACACCCATTTTCAAAAGACATAAAAAGAGCCACTGGAAGCCAGACAAGGACATTCATTTTCCAACCTTCAACTGAATTCCTGCACAGCACGCTGATGGAGAACTCCAGATCCAGAACTCCAGAGATCCAGACTAACTCAGAACAAAAACTCCAAAGAGCTGAACTCTTCAGCAGGCCTCAAAATCTTTTGCAAACTATTCAACCGCCGGGCTGTGCGGTTTGCTGCTTGCTAAGAGTCCTGTGTATCCAGAACAGAACCGGTACCCAGAAAGCAGTGCGGTATCCAGAATCCACTTGATCCAGACCAGCAGAACCAGAGACCCAGACCAGACCACTGTGAACAGAACTGGTGCCTGATTGACCCGCCGAGCAGAGAGAACCGCAGATAAACTTGTTGATCAGATCCGTGACAAGGCCATTCCTTTCAAATTTCTAGTTTGAGTACCCAGCTAGAACTGTGCAGAACCCATCTCTTAGCTTAAAATAATGTGATCTGATTCAAAACATTTAACCTGTCCAAAACTGCATCATAGAATCGTGTGTCCCTTCTCCGATTTTAAATCTGTAAAAGTGTCATTTGCCATTTTAAATCATTATTTCATTTCTGAAAAACGACCTTCATAAAATCGTCCGTATCTCTTGAACCGTCTATGCTAGGAACAAGATATAACTTTCATTTGGAAGCTAAGAACAAGCTCTAAACCCACTTTCTATTCATTATACGTTTTCCGTAATCGCGCTCGACGCACTCGGAAAAAGTGCCGCGATTTGTGTTTTGGCTCAAATTTCTTCACTTGTCAAAATAGCAGCTTCTTGCTTTCCTTTGCTGAAATTCGTTTGCAACCTGACAATAATTCATAGAGCATTGCTAAAGTGATCCTGAACTAATTTAAAGTAGCTATCACCCACCCTGAATCTCTTATAGGGAATTAAAATCATTTTTAGCATATTTTTCCCTTCTTTGCATACCACATTTAAAGTACTTTGCCTGTGTTTAAAATCATCCCTGTTTCTCTAAGCTTGCTGGGGGGAACGGGAACTGAATTGCATGTTTATTGTATTTCTGAAAACTGTGTGCTTTACTTCCATCTCCTTATATTGCATAACGGGGGGGAGTGAATTGCCACAAGGGGAAACGTGAACATATTAGCTTTTGTTGAACCTATATCAGTTTATTCCTGTGCTGCATTCTTTTCCATCACTGCATTCCTTGAAACCATAAATGTATTCTCTGCTACCCTATCCTTTCCATACCAACTCCTAAGTAATAAAATAAGTGTGCTAGTGTAAGATTATCCATTGTTGATCAACATCATATTCTTAAGTGTGATATTAAATATTAATTTATTATAAAAGTGTGATATATATATATTGATACATTTTCAATAAATCTTTTAATTTGCAAAACAAACCTACTTCTTGGCTCAGTGGGGTCAGGGGGAGTCTAAGAGAGGGCCGTTATACAAGGGTTCATCATCCAGATTATAACTTGTCATAAAAATATATAAATAAGGGCTTCCCTTGAGCAAACCCAGACAAGGCACTGACTTAGTGGGAATGCTTGATTGGAGTCATTAACATACCGATTGCCAGCACTACAGGCAACTCTTGTACAACAAGGTCTGCCACTTACTACGCATCCCTCTGCTCTACCGCAGATGTGCTGCGGTCCCCTTGCTCACCGAAAAATTACAAAAGATGTCAGAATGGAGTGTACGCTGGTGCAAGTAATGCAGTTTTATTCAGGCCCCCAGACGCAGCTGGGACAGCAAATTCAAACAGATTGCAGAACAGAACTGCATGAATAGGCATTGTCAAAGAAACACCCCTAAAATAAATACCTATATACAAAGCAAAGTAATTCGAATGTGTGAGTATGTGTGAAACAAATTATCTCCCCACACAGAACTGATTATACTTCACGCTTTAGACCCTTATAGAAAAACATACATTGCGATCAACTATTGGTTCCATGCACCTTCCCACACCGCCCTCAATTACAATTTGTGATGTCGCAATACACCCCCAATTCCCACAGCACGAGAATGGCTGCCCAACATGACACCATAAGAGCCTTGAACTACAGACATACTGCTGAAAAGATCTTGCATATCAGGGACACTATAACCCTTTTCCCAGGGAAAATGTTCTACGTGACGATTGGAAACCACTGTGGTTCTTTTCACCTCCATTAAGAAATCACATTTCATGAATGATGTGAAGTATAAAATGGTCATGTTTCATTTATTCGTTGGTGGGACCTGCAAACTCTATTTGTAACCTTTAAAACTAACAACCACTGTGTACTTCTCTCAGCACTGGCCATTGATTGCAGACCCTGCACTAAATCACCAGCCACAATGGCGTTTTCCGCTCCTAAATTGCTAACACAAATTTTCTGAAAAAGCAAGCTTTTAAGGCCTATTTACCACATTTCGTTCTACCACTACGTTGATTAAACTTACCTGTGCCTCAATATTTATGGATTCGTTTTATTAAGCATTTAATTTCAATAACATAAGAAATAGCCCCCTCCCCTTTTACAGCACTATTCTGGCAGTGATAAGTGCGTTCCTTCATACCGCACTGAACTTGCATTTTTATTACACTTGTTTGGTTTTCCTGGAGGTGCAAGGCTGTCACACACCCATATTGACAGATTTGTCTCTGGCACCTGTAGGGGCTTGATTAAGCAGGAGTGCATAGCCCATAGACCTGGCCCCCCCCCGTGGGTATGAACCCTGATTGAGAAGAACTGAAGGGATGCGCCAACTATGATATGAGCTGCCCTGCCTCCGTGCACCAGTCCATGCTCAGTACTGGTGCCCTCTTTAGTGGCTACATGGCAAGTCATGCTGGAGTGTGCCACTCCATTTCACAGAGTTTGGGTGCTCTACTCTCTCTGCAATCTGTCCCATCTGTGCTTTTCGTGATGTGGGGCTCCAATCCACATGGTGCCCTGCTCTCAGGTACGGTGCTCCTCACCTCACTGCTGGACCCATAGTGTCAATAGTGTCTCCCCACCACTCGTGCGTCGTTCACTTCTCCTCACCACTTCCCCCTGATATCCAAATTGCATTTACTTGAGAAGCAGGCCCCATGGTGTCTCATTCTGAGGGCAGGAGACTGTTCCTACACAGGGCAGAAGAAGTGGTCTGAAGTGGATGCCATTACAGGTGCCAAGCGGTGCGCGAGTTGACTTTGGTGGTGGCCACAGTATATTTTCACTGGCTATTGCTCACAGGTGGATCCCAGTGAACAGCCTCTCAACCTGCACATACAATGCCCAGTACAGCTTGCAACACTGAAGTGGAGTAGGCCGCGAGTGGTCTTTGGTGATGGCCACAATATTATTTCGCTGTCTATTGTGCACAGGTGGAGCCCAGTGAACAGCCTCACAACCTGTACATAAATTGCTCAGTACAGCATGGAGTGCTGAAGCGGAGTAGTGCGTGGGTGGTCTTTGGTGGTCCATTGTGTGCCGGGGTTAATAGAGCATTACGGTCCCCTCTACATGTGTGTACTCACTTCATCCCCTGACGCTGCTGGAAAACTGGAGGTAAGCACCCACTGAGACTTATATTCTGTTGCACTGCTGCTCAGCGATGGAAGTCACAACCTCCTGTGATCTTTAGGTCATCATCTCCCCCTCTTTTACAGAAGCACCTCCCTTCCCGGGTCTGTGTGCTCGTAAAGCTAGCTTACTAACTCTCCAAGCCTGCTACATCAGAGCTGTGCAGGTGCCAGATTACCATACTACCTTAACAGGATTGAACTTCCCTTCCTGGATGACAATGCCGTACCCTGTTAAATCGAAGAATTCCCGGTACAACCTTTGAAAGGGGGGGTGCCTCGATTACCAAAAGCGGGTTCCTGCAAATGGGTCAGAAAAGGGGAGTGAAGCAGGCAAAGGCTCTCCCTCTCGTAAGAAGGGGACTATACCTGCATTCATTCAACAATTATTCCACAGACTGTGTCAGATCCGCTAGAATTACAAACGCAGGAGGGAGGGCCAAATCAAGACTCTTTGAATGTTGACAATATCAACAACTCCCTTTTGGACCTATGCCTTACATCCAACAAAACATGGCAAAAACAACAGGAGAAATACCATCTGGGGATGAGTGAGTCATTGGTGGTTAGTGCCCAAGTCATCAAGTTGGAATCAAGCCCTACCCCCATACTTTACCAATTCATCTCTTGGCCTCCCTCAATCTTGTCATCAATTCCTCTGGAGCTGTTCAAATTGAAGATTCTGCACAGCCAGAGGTTTCAATCATGGGCGAGGCAGCCTTCTCGGAATTACAGTTCTTCATGGCTTCTATCCAGTTTGCCATGAACATCTTATTAAATCTGTGTGGACGGATACATTACAATCTGAAGCCATCGCCCAACATGGCCAACCCACAATCCATCATAGAAGAAGCACTGTTGGTAATTCCATCCCTGCCGTGGCATAGCATGGGTTGTAGTTAGTCCCCACATACAATGAGAATGCTGACATCACAGACACCTCAACCATCTCCTTCTTGCGTAATCAACGCCGACTGGCAAGACGATCAGCGACCCTTAATATTCCATGTGAAATAGCTGCCTCATTACCTGCCACCGAAATCCCAGCTAAAACGTCAAGAAAAGCATTCATAAAGGTAGCATGCAGTAAAACATGACAGGAAAACACTCTGAGCAACTTAGCAAGCTGGGTCCTAGCGAACAAGTCCGTAGAGGGGGCACACTCTACATCTCAACAACATGACATAAGCATGGACTCAATCACATCACAAACCCCTGCGAAGGTCCCTTATAACAATTCCACCCCAATTGTGCCCAAATGGCCATTGGACATTAGACCTACCCTAAGGAAGGGGGTGTGCTCGGAAAATGCCACATGCACAGGAATAACATTGGAGAGCAAGGTTTGCACAACAAAGAACATGAACCAAAAATCCTGGGACAAATAGCTATCTCGGACTGCCTTTCTGGCTCACCTTCAACTAGTCCCCCAACTGCCAAGACTGGTATCCAATGACTTTGAGGTCTTCGAGCCCTTGAAGGGCTCCAACCCCAATGTCTCGGCGATACACTACAAACATGTAGAAACGGCACATCTGCACAATTTCAGTACACAACTTTTGACTAGGTGAGTAGAGCTGGATGTTGAGGTGGATGTGGTGGACCCAGCTCTACCAGTCCCTATGGAACTCAGTGGCAGTGGCACAGCTCCCTAACAAGGATAATGTCCAGCTATCTGACATTCAAACTATGCTGAAGTGGTTGGCTGATTCTTTGCCTTTTGCAATGAGTAAACTATGAGAATGGTTGCCTATGACATGGAACACTCAGGGCTTTGCTCATCTTTTATTCCCCTTAGGGTCCCTTCCTTATGTAACACAGCATACTTTCTTTCTGCTTCAAGGAAAATTGTTAACAACCGCTATACTGGTTGACGGTTACACCATCCATCATCACTTACAATAAATGGCAGAGGGATAGTTAAGAGGCACAGAAAGGGATGAGATGGAAAAGGTGGAGGAGCTATGTGTGTAATTTGAACAAATGTATTGTGGGACTCAACTCTATTCCCTGGGGTGCAGATCCAAGAGTCAAGATAGCTGGAGAGGAGGTATTCTCAGCACAGGGAGGGTATGTCTGCAAATTACTCACTGAATAGTGAGCCTGGACATGTTGAAGCCATGACCAAAGAAAAAACATGCAGCAAAACCCTTATACTTACTTCCCTAGACCCCCAACAACAATTTGGAGGGCTTGTATGTCAGAAATCCAAATTTACCAAACTTGTCAAAGCTCCCTAAAAACCCAGCAAAATAACCACTAATTTTTTGCTTTCCTCATTTATGTCATGGTTGCCAAATCCCTAGGCTTGTGTGCAAAGTGCTTATGTCCAAACTTTGAGCCATACCCAAGACAACACAGCGTGCAACGCACCTCTACTTACTCCCCTAAGCCACAGTCACGAACGGCCAGGTTCTATATATGGGAAAGCTGATAGGAAAGTTGGGCACGTTTAGCTGAGCGTGGTATTTCGGCCACAACTTCCTTGGGAATGGAAGGCCAGTCCAGCCTTCCTGGAGATACTTGAGTCCTGCTAGAGCCTTTAAGGTAATGGTTATATTATTGTGTGAGGCAAAAATCTTCTTAGGCTGAGCGCTCATGGGTGTTAATTTACATAATCGTGCTTCATAGCTGCTTGAAACGTGCTTGAAAATTTAACATGTAAAGAAAAAACATAATGACACCTCATCATAATATAAAATGGCCTAACGAGCTAGTATACAAGGACACTGGGCCTCATTACGACCCTTGCGGAAATGGAAAAATGATGGCGGAAATGCAATACCGCCATCGAACACCGCTCGTTGCGATCATGACCCGTCACCGTAAAGTACGATGCCATTAGCGACACCGCAGTGAACGGCAACGCTAACTGCACCAAGTACGCGCACGCGCGCCTTGCAAAACCGGAATCACCGCCATGGCGCAACGGTACGCGAATTCTGACCCTAGCGGACATGTACTGAACGCCATCAAGCACGTCGTAAAGTACCATTCCGCCATGGCGAGAAATACGGCAACGCGAACCAACCGTAAATGGCCCACTGAGTGCCTGTACTCCACTCCCTGGCCTCATTGCACAACTCCTGGCAGGCGCAATGTACCCACACTATGCAACCAGTGAAATCCACAATTCACCCATGCATGCCAACGTAGAAAAGCATGCAGGGGCTCAAAGCGCCCCGTGAGTGGGCATCCATGTACGGCATGTCACCATAGCCGTACTGACGCAGCACAGGCATGTGAAGGTACAATACATCAAAATGAAAATCAAGAACACATGACACAAAACAACAGTAGTCCCCCATCGCTTGCCACCAGCGCAAGGCAACATCCAAAACAGCATCCTGAGGGGGATTGCACCAGCCCTGTACTCATGCCAGTAAACAAACCAACCATCAGCAGAAGCATGTACCACACAAGTCGGCAGAGTGACTGAGCAGCCAGGCTCATCCCAAGAGGGGCCGATGGGAGCTGCAGGGCACAGATGGCATCAATACAGAAGCTATTCCAATGGACATGACCCCAGTCCCCCTCCAACAAACGCACGCAAACACAGTCACCTGTGACCAGCCACATTCTGAACAACCCATCATTCCACCAATCGACCTGGCTGACAGGCACCAGTCGGCCAAAAGCCAATCCCCCGCCCCTGAACAGCACATCATGTAAACAGTCACAATGGCAGCCCCTATCCGTGACCATACTGTGCTACGTAGGCAAACGCGGCCAGTACTGTACCACACAACTCAACTCAGAAGGCGGAACACAATGCAGATCATCACGCAATACATACCGCCACAAAGCGAAAATCGCCACATCACCTGCAAAGAACAACGCAACACGACAAATATCGGAATACAATTTAAATGCACATCCAAATGACAAAGGCCCCACAGCAATTTGCAAAATACCACCAAAACAACCATCATCACCGAGGGCTGCATCTGCAATAATTGACCGGCTTCCACTTGTGTGACGCCCTGTACCATCATGGCACACAGGGCCTACATCAACGTTCCAAAAGGCAACATGGAAGCGGCAAGAACCGCAGGTCCGTCCCATGAGGCAGGCACTAGTCGAGCTGAAAGGCCGAAATGTTGCACCTAGCCACCAGTACAGCGTAAGGGCATGTGGCCCATTGGCGATCGTCCCATAAGATCGAAATGGTGCTCCACTGATTCACCCGAAGCTGCAGGAGTCGAGAGTAAAAACCATCTGGAGGAGTGGCGTAGAGATGGCATCTGCAATAGGGCAGGAGATACCTGTCACCCAAAAGAAACACAAATTAACCGATTGCATTACGGGACTCATGATGCATTACAATCTTCATTCAACACACCAAATCCACACCCATATGCATGCTAGCCCACTCCAAAGGAATATACACACCCCTAAATCAGTATCGAATCATAACGAAACCAATCGAGCTAAATACACCATTGTCAACGTCGGTTACTGTGCATGCGTCCGTCAAGATAGAACCCATGACATGGGATTAGTAACGTGCCTAGACACAAGTGTATGAAGGCGCGTCGAGACAGGGAGGATCCGACAAGGGCAGATAGACGTATGTCCCACTATGGCAGCCTTGCATCACATAACGCAGGGGAAGGGGAGTGAATCAAAAAACCCATGTACATGGCAGACCCTAAACGGAATCATCAGTCCATGCATCCACACATCATTCCCTCATCCCGCAATGAAAACGCATGAATATTCACTCACATAATATGTGAAACTTCCATCGCGTCTGTGCGTAATGCAGTCCGCAAAAACCACTGTGCCCCTGGCCGGATCTGTAGTGTTGTGAAGCAAGATGGATTTGGGAACGTCCTGCCTTATCGTCCACTACGCTGTTGCGCATCCCATACAATTCATATCATTCATTGCCTGCTCGTTATGGGCCATGTCCCAAGGACATTCTACAATAGAACGTTACATTTCCAGCCAGACCTGTGGGCGTATCCTCGCCGCTACTTCAAAACCCAAAATGCTGGCCTTCGAATTCCTCACTTGCAACATTACGTCGAAAAGGCTTCTGTGAACGCTTGCATTCACAATTACATCAATGTAGTGCGGCTGTGTGTCATGATGCTAACTGGCTGCAATCACAAATGGCACGCCACGCCCGTCGGTGAAGTACGTTACTGTGCTGCATGAGGGTCGGCCATCGATCGAGCCCTACATACCACTGACTCTTCACAGGTATGTAAGCGGCTGCAATCATAGCATGTGTAACAATGGGAGCATAGCATGAAAATCAGTCAAAGTACATCACACTGCCATCGGGATTTGATACATGATTCCAATCCCAAGATGCCATGCGGCCAAATGCAGCCTTACGTGCGGGACGTGCTCGGCCAGAAGGGATTGCATCTGCCACAGATTCATTCAATCAGCACAGGTGGAGGCCATACAGGCCGACAGCACATATATTGCAGACCCAAACCCCTCCCACAACCACTCCCACTCCAAAATGCTACCGGCAGGACTAGCGATGTTGGGCCTGGGGTACCAGATAGCACTGCAAGTGCTACAACTACAAGAAGACGACGAACAACAACAGGTACAACAACCGGGCGCACAGGGGAGACGGAGGAGAAGGAGGAGGAGGAGGGCAAGGCAGGGTCAGCAAGGCCCACAAGCACTGCCACTACCACCACGCAGGCGGCCCGCAATCCCACGCCTCCGAGCCGATCCGTTCAACCTCACTGCTGAGCAGATACACACCCTCTACCGTTTGGACCGGGACACCATAATCGCCATTGTGGACATGACACATGCTGACCTCGTGAGCATGATAGATAGCCCAACCGCCATCCCACCCCTACTGAAGGTGGTGTCTGCACTCCACTTCCTGGCCACAGGCACCTACCAGCACACAGTGGGACAGTTGCATGGCATTTCACAGCCACTGTTCTCACGGACACTCTTCCAAGTGCACGATGCCCTCCTGAAGCACGCCGACGACCACATCACACTACCACGCACGTACCAGGAGATTACCAACGCTAAAGTGGGATTCCATGCACTTGGCGGCATCCCGGGTTGCATTGGTGCCATCGACTGCACCCATGTTGAATTGGTTGTCCCACATGCCATGGAGGTCCAGTACCGCAACCGGAAACAATTTCATTCAATCAATGTGCAAATGGTGTGTGACTCCAACAAGATATTTACGCATTGTTGTGCCAGATTTCCAGGATCTACCCATGATTCTATGGTCCTGAGGAACACAAGAATACCACGCTACATGGAGCGACACGCAGGGCACAGATCCTGGCTACTCGGTGAGTCTCATTCCATGCATGACATCGTGGCCCATTTGATGCGTCAATGACCTTGCAGGGGGGGGGGGGGCTACTTAGCACTATCATTCCACTGACACCCTTTATTCGTCTCATACAGGTGATGCCGGGTATCCACTGAAGAGATGGCTCCTTACACCAATCCGGAACCCACAGAACGAGCATGAGGAGGACTACAACCATGCCCACTCACGTACCCGTGTGGTCATTGAACAGGCATTCGGCCTACTGAAGGCTCGTTTCCGCAGCCTCAGCAGGTCTGGCGGGGCACTCATGTACAGCCATGAGAAGGTTTCTAAGATGGTCATGGCATGTGTCATGCTGCACAACATGTGCATACGTAGGAATGTGCCCATGCCCCCTGACGCTGTACTGCATGCACCTGAAGATGATGATGATGATGAGGGTGGGGATGTGGAGGCACCTCAAGGAGTCCATGAGGCACAGGATGTACGTGCAATCCGACAGAGCATCATAGATGCATGCTTCTAGCAACCACGCATGGTGCCTATTACACGGAAAGGGGACCTGTGGCACTGTGTGTGTGTAGTACAGGCACATTGTGGACTGTACGCCTATGAAGGCCTCGTACGCAAATATCAATGTCCACACATGTCATTGGATGATAATGAGGTGCTGTATTGTTAATGTGATTTGATTTATACACCCTATGGACCCGCCACCCAGTGAAGCCCAACACACCCCCTCCACCCTACTACCTCCCCCCCCAACACCAGTGTCCAAATATGCATGCTGTCCGTGGGTAGACGCTATTGCAAGCCCCCTCTACGGGTATCAGGGGCACCCCTGCCCGTGGAGCGCAGGTTCCTGCCAGATCTGCGTTGGGGGCTGCCCTGGACGGAACTTGCCACGGATGATGTCTCTGCCTGCTCGCGTCCATGCATGTCTCTGAGGGTTTGTGAGAGCTCCGAGAGCACACGGCGCACAGCAGCAAGTTCAGCACAAACGTCTTTGGACGTCGCATGCAGTTCCCCCCTCAGGCTCTCGGTGCTTTTCTCCATTTGTGCTCTCAGGCTCTCGGTGCTTTTCTCCATTTGTGCTCTCAGGCTCTCGGTGCTTCTCTCCATTTCTCCCCTGAGGCTCTCACTACTTTTCTCTATTTGTGCCCTGAGTGTCTCGGTGGATGTTTCCATGGCTGCCCTGGAACCCCCGCATTCATTTGCATGGTCCTTGAGTAGCGTGGACGCTTCCTGCTGTTGCTCGATCAGCAGGTCGAGGGACTGTTGCCTCTGCTGGGCCATGGACATTTGCGGTGGTGTGACAGGGGGGCTGCTCAACACATGTTGCCTTGGCACAGGACTTGTGGGGGTTGGCCAGTCGTCGTCTTCAGGGTGCCCCTGCGTGGTTTCGTCATGGTGTAGGGGATGGAACATGCAGGGGGATTGGGAAAGGTCATGGATGGTACCTACGTCGCCAGCACTGTTTTCCGTGTCGGAGCATGCTGGCATGACAGCTGTGTCACCTATGGTGCTGCTACCACCAGAGGCAGTGCCATCAGATACGTTCTTTGGGGGGACCTGTGGTGCTGGGGTTGTGGACTTGCTGGCTGCTGGGGTGCCTGTTGCAGTCCCCTCCAGTGTGCTGCCACTTGATTCCTGCTGCTGCCGTGTCTTGATCCTTGCACCTGAGGTGGAGGCTCTTGGGACGTTGGTCCTGGCCCTCTTTGCAGGCGTGCTGGTAGGGGTGTCCTGCAGCTCGTCGTTGGTATCGGACCCTGTGGTGGAGTAAAGAGGGGCGAGCGTTAGTTATGGGTCTGTCGGATTTGGAATGGCAACGTATCAAATGCATTGGGGTGGTACATGAGGCTGATTTGGGACTGGGCCTTGGAGGTGGTCTCATTTTCGTGTGGATTGAGGATGCATTCATTTGGCTGCATGCAGTTAGGGGGTGCATGCTGCACATGTAGGGGTTGTTTATGGCTTCTTGATTGATTTGTTTGTTCATTCTGACTTTTAGAGGGCGCTGTCAGGGCAAAGTATGTATTGCACTATGGGGTCACATGGTACTGCACATGTTCGTGGTTTGTGGATTTCGCATTGTTTCTCTTGGCCAACCTACCTGATTCTCCGGATGTCGGCACTCCTTTCTCCATCCCTCCGACTCCCTCTATGCTCTCCATTCCTATGGTGGAGGCGCAGATTTCCTCCCAGGGGGTCAACTTGATGGGCGACTCTGAACCCCCCCCGGTAGCTGTGGCGATGTTCCTGTTCGCAGAAAGTATGCTGCGTACGCGGATCCGCAGGTCGTCCCACCGCTTGCGACATTGCTGTGGCGTGCGGGGTGTTGTCCCCACCGCACTTACGCGCTGTGCCACCAGGGCCCATATGGCCTTCTTGTTGGCAAGGGCCGTCCTGGTCATTTGACTGGAGAAGACGACGGCGGAATTTTCCTGGAGGGTCTCGGTGAGCACGGTCAGTTCCTCTCGGGAGAAGTGTACCTGCCGCTTGCGGTCACACGCTTTCTTGGCTACCTTTCCCATATTTATTTTTTTAACTGGGGTTGCTAACGGGTTGGGATGTGTGTCAGGGTCGGATTTTTTATGGTTGTGTTGGGATTCGGATTTTATAGTTGTGCGGCGTGCTGTTTCCCGTTCCGGCCACATGCTTTTACTTCCGTTTCCGTATATTTACGGTGGCCGTAATTTGCGGTGCACGCTCGTTACGGTGACCGCTCATTACGGTGACCGCTAAGATGGGTGGCGGTATTGCACCTGGTGCAGCGTACGGCGGCGGTAAGGGCCGTTTTGGGGTCATTTCCGCCATCGCAGCCTTTCGGATTCCGCCATGGCGTAATGCTCGTGCCCGATGGGTCGTGATTGGCCGCACTTTGCTCCTTCGTGCAATGGCGGAAACGCTATTTACGCTGTTGCGGTCCGGTCAGTCACTTTCCGCCAGGGTCGTAATGAGGCCCACTGACATCATATCCCCACCACCCTCCTCTCCCCCAAATGGAGTGAATGCGTATTTACAGTAGAACTTAGGTAGATTACAGTTGATGAATAAACCAAGAGGTCAGCCTGGCTTGCAGGTGCTCGAGGACACTGTTCTTTGTTTTTGCTGTAGGTAAAGGTTTCCGCAATGAGCACCGTGCTATCATTTTAAGCCTCAGAAGAAGAGCTTGATAGCTCGAAAAACGTGTCAGGCTGACCTCTTACTCTTGAATTAAATACAAGATTGCATCTTCGAAATCGTGGAATTTTTGTGGCGCAGTGTGTCTGGAAATACTTGTGGTTTATTCATTATTTCCTTGGTGTATATTGGCAGTATACACAGCCCTTTCCAGTTCAACTGCAGCCTTCTAGTCCGCCCACAAAATTGTGTGTGTAAACGCTGG
Source organism: Ambystoma mexicanum (assembly GCF_040938575.1). Lineage (NCBI taxonomy): Eukaryota > Metazoa > Chordata > Amphibia > Caudata > Ambystomatidae > Ambystoma > Ambystoma mexicanum. The sequence continues at coordinate 1,520,593,194 of NC_090937.1, read as the reverse complement.
GCGTCCTCTTCAGGCTTTTTTGCCATTTAGTTCCTCACGTGGATTACAGTTAACATGCATTTAGCTTTGGGAAAAGAACACTTTGATCCCTTCAGAACAAAACATTACAAACATGTTTCTTCTGCTCAAAACACGACATCGGATAGCATAACATAACACAGTGTAGTATACCAGACATAATTCAGTGTAGCACTTCAAAACAGAGTTGGGCATAGATTATATGGCTCAGTTCAGGCACATAGCAAAACATCACATCACACACACACATACACACACACACACACACACCCACACACACACACACACACACACATACATATATGTAATTTCTGCTGTCTAAAGTGTAAAAAGGTACGTGTCAGTATGTGTGATTAAGGGTGACAGCTTAGTTTGGGTAAGGGTTGAATAGAAGGGGAAAGCATAGATGGGCTTAGTAAGCAAGAGGAGCAGAGGGGATATAGGGAGAGAGCATTGAGGTTTGGCTGAGTTGAGAGAAAAAGGCTGGGGGGCTGGAGATGTATCGGGAGCAGGGGAAGGAAAGAAGTTAATGGTGATAATGATGTGTTATTTATATAGCGCCTTTATCCAAAGCGGTTTATATAGCACATATTTAAATACAATATCACCCAACCGAAATTGGTACTCATTTATCAATCTCGTAAGGATGAAAGGCTAAGTGGGCCTTGACGGGATTCAAACCTGCGACATTCAGATCATGCTCAGATCCAGATTGCAGCAGTGAGTGCTGAACCCGCTGAGCTATCTTACCTTACATATATAGTAAAAGGCTATGTAGGCTGCAGATGTAGGTAGAGCAAATGGCTAGTTGGTTGATGGTTGAGGAATGTTAAGAGGAGGGACAAATGCAAGAAGGAACTGGGAATGGAAGGATAGCACAGGTATTACTGGGACATAACTGGTGTCAGCTTGAGGGTACGGATACAGGCTGAAGGATGTGCTAAATGTGCAAGACTGCAGAGTGTAAGATGGAGGGTGAAGGCTAGAAGGGGTGTAAATAGAAGTGGCGCAGGGTGGATAGGGTTTGGCTCAGGTTGAGTGGAAACAAAATAGCTAGAATTCCTGGGAATGCAAGAGAAGCAGAGAAAATACTGGGAAATGGTTGAATGGAGCACATCGCTTGTGAGGGAATGGAGAATAAAGGATATCAGAGGGAAATCTTAAGGGAAAGCCAATATGGCTGGTAATGCAAGAGGATTTGAGAGGAACCTGGGAAAGCTTGTGTGCCGGGTTTAGTGGAGAGAAAATGCCAAAGGCAGTGATAATACAATCAATATAGATGAATGATGGATGGACAAGGCAGGAGAGTCTGGGGGTGCAATGGGAGCAAATGGAACAATGGGAGACTGGTAGAGTGAGGTTGTATTGAGGGGAAAAGACCAGAGAGGCTAAGAATTTAAGAGGAGCAGAAGAAGGGCAGGGTGAGAGTTGGGGATGGATTGAGTGGAAGGAGAAAATCAGAAGTAGGGACTGGGGATGCAATGGGTGAAGATATGATATGATATGGCATTTATAACGCGCCTATACACAAGTGGTTCAAGGTGCGACGAGGCAATGGAAGGGAACAGAGGGAAGACAGAGACAACAATCCTATTAGGCCAGGTGACATTGAGATTGTGCAAGTTCAGGGGAAGGGGGGAAGGGGAAAATTGTGGGGGGGAGGGGAAGTGCAGTATATAGGATAAAACAGTAAATACATAAAAACAATAAATAAGAACAATAATTAAGAAGTGAAGCCATGTGGTGGCAGATGCAAAGGTAAGTACAGGCATTAGGTGTTGAGTGCTGGTAGGGGGCTGTAGAGATACAGAAACAGCCCCAGAGTGCAAGGGTTGTCAGGGGGGCAGTGCAGGCATGCAACTGGTGGGGAGGTGACCTGAGCCCGAGAACAGGGGGTAGCCAGGTGACCAGTGAAGGTTGAGTTTCACCCAGGAGTTCAGCAGGGGAGATGAGGAGAGGAAGGTCTAGAGGTGCTATCGGAACTAGAGATGGTTTTCCTCAATTTTCAGAGAGGCAGGGAGGCTGTACCAGAGGGAAGCCCCAGCCGAAGAAAGAGATCTACCACCAGCCCGTTGGTTGGAGAAGCGACTGACCATGAGGGAGTTGGAGGCAGATGAGCGAAGAGCTCGAGAAGGAAGATATTTAGGAAGAGAGAGTTGCAGGTATTGAGGCCCCTGCCCCAGAAGACCTTGTGGACAATGCAGAGGGTTTTGAACTTAATCCTCACAGGCACTGGGAGTCAGTGCAGAGAAGTCAGTGCTGGAGAGATACGATCTCTGGGATTGAGGCCAAGGACAAGTCTCGCAATACTGTTTTGAATGAGTTACAAAGGGCGGAGAGTAGAGGCAGGCAGATTTAGAAAGAGGCTGTTGAAGCAGTCCAGCCTAGAGAGAATCAGAGCTCTGGACAGTGAACTTCTGGGGGAAAGAGAGGATAGGAAGAATACCTCTGAGGAGATGCAGCCGGTAGGGTGACTTCTTAGAGATGTCAGAGATGTGAGGAGAGAAGGAGAGTGTGGAGTGGAAGATGACCCTGCATTTTTTAGACTCACAGGTGGGAGTAGGAAGAGGGCTAAGAGAAGACGGCCAGAGAGTGACAGGAAAGGAGGGAGTGGATGTGCCAATGAGGATAATATCAGTCTTACTGGCATTATGGCAGAGATCATTGGCGGCACACCACTCCTGGATGGCAGGCAGAGAGACATCCAGAGATGAGAGAAGGAGAAGAGGTGGCGGAAGATAGCCCGAAAATGAGCTGTCATCCACATAGCACTGAAAGTTGGGGCAGACAGCGGCAATGAAGTGGGCAAGAAGTGCCAGTTATTGGCTGAACAGGCAGGGAGAGAGGTAAGACCCCTGGGGAACACCACAGGTAGAGATTGCGATAGAGGAGAGGAAGGACCCAAGTTGGACATCGGATGGTCAATCGGAGGAAAGAAATCAGCCAAACCAGGGCCTGATTGGTGACACACAGGTTATCACGGATACGGTTGAGCAGGATGGCATGGTTCACCGTGTAAAAGGCAAATGAGAGATCAAGTAAGATGAGGAGACAGGGGGTGTTGGAATCAAGAATGTTCAGGAGAGCAGTTTCCTTGCTTCTGGCAACTCTGAAGCCAGACTGATGGTCAGGAAGTGTCAAGGGTTTTGACCCATGTTGAATCAATAGACTGGGTGGATGTGGGGATGAGCTATCGCCACCCACATTCACGCCAGAATAGGAGAACTGCGCAGTTGGCACGAGACCACTCCAAAGATACAACCTTCTTGTGGGGGGTTCCACATCACCACTCTACTGTAAGGATGCCATCAAAACAATGTTAAGCAAGGGTCCTATACTATCAAGCAAAAGACCACTCTATTGAAATGCAGTAATTCAAGACAACTCAAAAATGGATGCAGTACCGACAAATTCCCCAAGGTGGCGCTAGCGGCCTAACTCTGACAGGGAAACTGTATTTAGGAGTTGCAAGAGGGGCAGGGACTTCAAAGCTTGTTGGTTAATTGAAAATCTAGCCACCTGCTGTTCCCAGAGGCCAAGAGGCTGGAAAACCTTAACACCTCAGAGATTCCCACACTAGGAGGCAGGATATTACATGACCCTGTTGATTGATTGAGGAGAGACTTCCAGGCAGCCTGCTGGAGCCCACACAAAAGGCTCTTTCTGTTGAATGGGGTATGTTAATTTTGAGTGTTTCCTGTCAACAGCCCTCTGCCAGCAAGGAGAGACATGTGATCACTGACCCACCCAGACTTCTGAAGGCGGACCCAAACACTTTGGGGAGTTGAATTGCAACAAATATATAGTTTATAGAAACAGTGATAATTTATTGTAACCAAATGACAGGAATGTACAACTTTGAGAGTCTTAGTTTGAAAAATGGCCTCACGATTTGAGTCCAAACTCCAATTTGTACCATGTTCTGGGGCAAAACCCCGCTAATTATGATTATTGCAGACAATGTGTTTAAGCTAGAGACATGGAAAGTTACTGGGATATATGAGGAAGGGAAATGTACCTTTGTATAATTTTTGATGAAAAACCAATGTTGCAAAACCCACTAAAATCGAAAATAAGTTGCCATTTTTGAATGCAAGCTCCTAGAAACGCCAGAGTCGGGACAGGGACTATCTTTAGTAATATATGATGTGTGTATGTGATGTCAAACAACTGTGTACCTGGGAAATATGTATTTGGATCAGGAATAGATTTGTGTGCACATTGACCAGGGTAGTGTCATTTTCTGCAGGTCATAAAAATGACATCACTCTGACACACTACCCCTTCCCAAATCAGGGACCAAAGAATCTATTGACCTATCAAATCAAGAGAGGGGCAGGCTTAGGGATGCTAGCCTCTCCAACCACTTTTTAAAACACATAAAAAGAGACTGCTGGGACAGGTAGGGACATTCAATTCCATTTTCTGCGGGACGCTCTGCCGGGAGACTCCAGACTTCACACCCATCAATCTCCAAAGACCAGAACTTTACTTCAGAACTTAAAGCAAGGGCCTAAACCCACAAACTGAGAACTCTTCTCAGCAGGCCTCAGCATCCTTAAAATCATTTGCAAACTATTCCACAGCCGGGCGAGCTGTTTGAATTCTTTGCCAAGAACAATTGCCAGAGACCAGACCAGAGATCCAGAGAGACCCAGACCGCTGTGAGCAGAACCGGTGCCTGATTGACCCGCCGAGCAGAGAGAACCGAAGTCCAGTCCAGTTGACCAGATCCGTGATGAGGCCCATTCATTTTAAAATATTGTGAGTACCGCCAGAACTGTGCAGAACCCAATCTCTTAGTTAAAATAATCTAATTCAAGCTATTTTAACCTAATTAGAACAGCCTCCTAGAAATCGTGTCATCTGTCATTTTTAAAGCTGCACAACTGTCACCTGTCAATTCTGCAGCTGCAAGCTGTCACCTGTCATTTTGAGTTTTACTTTAAATCCGAAAATGTACCTTTATTAAATCATCTGTATCTCCGGAACCGTTTGTGCTAGGAACGAGATTTAACTTTCATCTGAAAGCTTAGAATCTAGGCTTTCCAACGCACCTAGAACCGACTTCCTATACTTTTTCTGTAATCGCGAGACACGTACTCACGAAATTTACCGCGATTTGCGATTTGGCCCGATTTCTTCATCTGTAGAAATCAGCAGCTTTTTGCTTCTCTTTGCTAAAATTCGTTTGCAATCTGCTAATCATTCATAGAGTATTGTTAAAGTGAGCCTGAATGAATATAAAGTAGCCATCACCTACCCTGAACCTCTAAAGGGAACACTTACTTGCAAACCACATTAAAGTAATTAGCCTGTGTTTAAAACTCATCCCTGTTTTCCCTAAGCTTGCTGGGAGAACTGGAACTGTGTATTGCATTATAAAGTGTGATTTGTTGGGATTCTGGAAGACTGTGTGCTCTTCTTCCATTTCTTGTATTGCATAGGGGGGGAGTGAATTGTCAAAAGAAAAAGTGATCATATTACCTTTTGCTAAAATCATAACAAGTTATTTCTGTACCGCATTTTATTCCACCTTGCGTTTCCTTGAACCATATAAAGCATTCTTTCCCACCTTATTCTTCTGTTCCTATTCATAAGTTACCTCTTGCTGACTACTGCTCATATTCACAAGTGTAATATCCATTATCAATTTATTTACAGAACTGTGATATATATATATATATTGTTTACATTTTCAAATAAACCTTTTAATTTGCAAAACAAACCTACTTCTTGGCTCAGTGGGGTCAGGGGGATTCTAAGAGGGGGGTGTTATACAAGGGTTGTCATCCAGAGTACTGAACTGGATATAAAAAATACATCAATAAGGGTTTTCCTCAGCATCCCAGACTAGGCATTGACTTAGCTGTAGTGTTGATTGAATATCGCTTAAAAAAGACAGCCAACAGATTAATTAAGCTGGGAAATGGGCAGCTTTTCCAGGTTTGTGCCCAGGAAAGGGGTGATGGAGATTGGGTGATAGTTAGCCGGAAAGGACGAGTCGGCAGAGGGTTTCTTAAAAAGAGGGTGCACAAGGGAATGCTTCAGGGGGGAAAAGTGGTGAAGGAATGGTTGCAGAAGTCGGCCAGAGCACAGGCCAAGGTTTCAATATGGTCTTTGATGGTTTTGGAGGAACAGGGGTGAACCTGTTTTGATGAGACTTTCATGGATCCGACTTGTTTAGAAACCTCATCTGGGGAGAACAGGAGAAAGGCAGAGAAGGAGGGAGGAAGAGGAGGGAGTAGAGAGAGGAAGAGAGAGAGGGCAGGATGTCCTGAGTTTTAGAGATGAAATGAGAAGTCAGAGCGGTGCATAGGGCCTCGGAGGGGACAGGAGAGGTAAAGACTGCAGCAGGATTGGCCAGTTTCCTGCAGATTATAAAGAGTTTGGCCGAGTTGTTAGATGCTGCAGAGACACAGGCTTGGATGTGAACTCTTTTCTTGCCGTGGACAAAGAGCCGGTATTGCCTTTGGCGCAGGCAGCAGGCCAGTTTGTCAGAGGATGTACCGGAAGCACGCCATTTCCTCTCAGCCACCCTTCACTTGTGTTTGAGGGTGACGAGGTCAGAGTCATACCTGGAGTTGCACTTGGCTTTGGGCTTCAGGCGGATCCTCATGACAGGGGCAAGAACATCAAGAGTATCAGGTATCGCAAAGTGGAGCATGGAAAGGGCTGTGTCAGGGTATTAGTTAGCCAAAGGGGGAGGAAGGAGGTGAGAAATTGGCAGCGAAAAGCCTCAACTTACACACTCATCGTCTAGAAAGAGTCTAGAGGAAGGACAGGAGGCATCCAGGTGGATGTTAAAGTCTCAAGGAGGAGTTGAGTAGTCGAGACCAGTAGGGAAAAGGAGAGGTCAGCCCACTCAGAGAGAAGGGAGGAGATCTGACCGGGTGGCCGATATATGGTAGCATCGGCTGCTGCTCACACCACCAAGCTTATAACCGTAGTAAAACCTTTCCTGTCCAAACAGCACTGCCTATCAATAGCTAGAGCTACCATACAGGCCAAACTAAATTACTGTAATGTCCTCTTAGCTGGCACCTTGGCAAATAATTTAAACAGACTCCAATTTATACAAAACAATGCTCTCAGAGCAGCACTAAACATTCCCAAAAGAGACCACATCGCTCAGGCTAGGAGAGCTGCTCACTGGCTCCCTGTTAAGGAACACATTACCTTCAAGACCCTCACCCTAACGCACAAGTGCTTAACACTCACAGCCCGCCCTACCTCTCAGAAACTATCTTCAGAGCCAATTCTTCACGCCACAAAAGAACCTGCCATGCCAACCAACTGCACATTCTGCCCATCAAAAGAGCCGAGGCAGGTAGGTAGGACCTGACTTTGGAACGCCCTACCCAACTCACTCAGAGCCGAGACCTCCCTCTCAGCCTTCCGGAAAGTGTTAATAACCACTCTCTTCAACTAACACAGTCCTCTCGCTCCCCCTTCTCTCACCTACCACTCCCCTTCCTTTCTCCAGTTTTCTGCTTGTAATTAAGTATGTATATTTGTAACTAAGCATGTTTCACGTAACTAAGCAAGTTGTCTTATAACAAGTGCCACGCTGCCTCTGGGCTGCTGTGCGCTATACAAATGTTAATAAATAAATAAATAAATAAATAAATAAATAAATAAATAAATAAATAAATAAATAAATAAATAGCCACAGTAAGGGAATGGCCAGGAGAGAGAGGGAGCGAGCCTGCACATGAGGCATTCGAAAGAGGAGTAGACCTACGTAGGAATGACAGAGGTAGGGGTCGACTCAGGAAAGATCAGGGCTACACCCCCTACGGGGACATTTGGATCTAGGCACGGAGAGGATCTTGTAGCCATGAGGGAGGATAGTGTCAAAGCGTGTGACAGAGCTGGCCGTGAACCTAGTCTCAGTGAGACCAAGGACATCAAGGTTATTTTCTTCCAGGTGACGGCAGATGTCAGAGGAGTGTTTGACAGCAGAGTGAGAGTTGAGATTGGCAATATGGAGAACGTTTCCATCCTTGAAAGACTTCCAGGGAGAGGTGAAACTCAGAGGTACGCCCTGTGGAGGTGTAGAAGAAGCCTGAGGTGGGCGGGGGGCAGAAGATGAAGGAGGAGAGGGCAAGGAAGCAAGGAGGAGACAGCAAGGAGTAGTAAGGAAGCCATGGGGGGAAGAGAAGGGACAGCAGAAGAGGAAAGGAAATTGATGAGGTGCAGGAAGTGTCAATCAAAGAGGAGAAGGTTGGCCTGATGGCCATGGACCAAGCCGGTACCATTCAGGTAGACATTAATGATGACCTTAGAGGAGTGGAAGGGGCCAGGAGGGCCTCCCACTGGGTGCCACAATTAATGGCAGAAGAAGAGAAAGGAGAAAGCACAGAGACCATATGAAGAGTCCATAGGTCTGGCAAAAAGGATGTCGGTGAGGGTTTGCCTTGAGGAGCACTGGTATGGATATGAGCGATAGGGAGGCCTGGGTTGGAGACCAGGATGTCCTTTTTAAACTTCTTCCTAGCAGATTTAGTGAGGAGAGCAGGACAGTCGATAAAGAAGCAGTTAGAGAAGATAGAAGAGACAGAGAGCACCATAAAATAGGTAGGGAGAGGGGAGAAGAGGAAGGGTGTGGGAGGAGGCAAGAAACACTAGAGAAGGACACAAGCAGAAGCGACAGAGAGAGACGAGACAACAGTAGACAATTGGACAAGACGACAGGAGCTTAGATAATGGTAGAAAAGTTTGCTAGATGAATGCTTTGCTATGAGTACACAAAATTAAATTTAATAACGGAGGAAAACACACCTAAGTCTGAGAATCCTGTAAGTGGGGAAAAGGCCTAGGTTTACAATTCATTTTTAAATACCTTCACAATGCAATTTAAATAACAGAGGAAAAACACACATACGTCTGAGAGTCCTGCAAGTAGGGAAAAGGCCTAGGTTTCACAATTCAAGTTTTATTCAATATCTGCATGGAATATAAGAACAAGAAAACTGATCACAAATTGAAGGTTTTACGAGCTGCCATTTGTGGTTAACCGAGTAAAATGGAGAAAAACAAATGACACAAGTTGTCAATGTGATACTATTTGACCAGAAAACAATATGAATGCTGTTATTTTGCGCATCATATAGTATACCCGGATAGAAATATTTGATTCCCCTTTTAAAGGTTTAGGGTTTTATGCAATGTAGAGAGATGCTTACCACTATCCTATGCTGGCAATTGGTTATAGAGCCTGGAGGTGTATGGGGCACATTTTACCATTTTTTCGAAGGATTATTGTGTCAAGATTGGGGGGGGCACACCGGCACCCAAAACGGACACCAGCAATGACCTTACCAAACAATTCCTTTGCCCACAAGGCTTTCATTATGGGTCATCATATAGTGGCGAAAATTACCATGTTGAAACCAGGGGAAATGTGCCCGAGGGGAGGCAGATTAACCCAACAGGGACAACTAGTGATGTCTTGCCGGATAAAACACGCAGCACACTACCCCATTACAAACAAGCAGTCAAGCAAACTCCTGAACAGTCTGGTGAGGGGGTCCCAGTCACCAAAGAGTGCCAATGCAGCATGTTTCTATTTGAACTCTTGTTAATAAAGAACCCAATCCTATCCCTAATTGAAGTAGCTGGAAATGGAGTAGACAAGGCAAGGCGGGACCACTAATTAACCAAGAGGGTGACAAATGGCCTCTAAGCCGGATTTCTTGCACCCGAAACTTTTTCCAATATCTCTATAGGACCCCAGGCTGGAAGAGGATTTACCAATGGGAAGAAAGCAAAGACCAACATTGCAAGTGCCAAAGTGGGCAAAGAATCACTGCCCAAACCACTCTCAAGCGGGCACAACCCCATCAGGAATTCACAAAATGTTGCCCCATCTTCACTGAGGCGGACTTCCAGGCCGAATGAAGATAGTAATCTTGCCACACTTGCCAAGGCAGCAACTAGGTTGGGCCATGATCCATCCATCCCCACAATTGTCAACTGCACCAAGACTTCCCAGCAGGGTGGGGGAAATCTCTGTCAGAAACGATTTTGGGGTGCCTAACAAGGCTAAGGACATATTGAGTTTTGGCAGTGCATGTCACCCACTGGCAATAGATCTTAGGGCCTACTCCCTGGGAAACATGTCACTGAGTCTTGTGCTCTTCGGAGCAAATGCTGTCTCGCCAGGGGGAAAGGGACACCGGGGCCACTTCCCCAACCCATCAGCACAGACATTGACGTTAATGGTGTTCCAGCAACCCCCTTTGGATTTAGGCTGAAAAGCCTTCGCAATGCACCTGGCCCCCCACGAGACAAATTCGAGCCTCAGTTTCAACCTATTACACACTAATTAATTGTACCTTGAATTAAATGTTTTTTTTCTGTTTAATTAATTTGTAATGTTTTTGTTGTGAAACCTTTCATGGCTTAAAACCGAAATAAAGTTATGCCTCACTATGCAATAATTGTCAAACCCTGATGGGGAAGTTGTAAATGGTACGTTTACTAGTTATTGGAAAACATAACATTCCTAAAGAAAAGTTAATAGGTACACTTTTTCATCAAATGTTGATGTCAGCTAGATAAACCTTAAGATGAAAGATTTATCTACCTGATATCAACATGTTCTTTACTGGCAAATGACTCGTTTGTACTGTAAAATAAATGAACACAAAAAAGAAAAATCGACCAGCTTGGATGACAGGTAAGTCACTTTCAGATGCAAAGCATTGCTATCGAACAATGAGCAATCCCTCATTCACGTTTATTTGAAAATAAATGATATCGTCCTTGAGGATAATTATCAGTCCGTGTTCATAATAAAGAGACTTTCCTGGAGTTTGCAACAAGTTGTTAGAATATGAGAACAGAGAGATCTGTCTGAAGAATAGAAGGGGCATGCTGTGATGGATGAGCAGGCGCGGCTAAGTGGGCGTTTCTGCCAGCCGAGAGATGCAGTGTGTGCTGCGGCATCGTCAATCACGACAGTCCCCAGGAGAACAAAGCACGTCACTCCAATTGTAATTGTGTAATTGGATGCATGCAGGAGCCGAAAAACACATTTGATAACTTGACCCCATAAAAAAAACAAATGACTAACAAGACATAATAACATCTAAACTCGTCACACTATGTGGCAATTATTCCTAATTATGTTCCGCACATTTTATGCAAAGACACATTCACATCATTTGAAGACGTGCACTGTGGTATACAGGATACTGCTGTTTCATTTAAAGAGCTGTCTGTACATGACAGACATTTAGCCCATGGTATGGAGATGAGATAAGATGAAAATGCTCTACCTTTTGAAGACCTCCATTCGGCCTATTTACAGACAAAGGTCATTTTGTTCAGACAGAATTGCTCTTAACTCGGGAGGTGAGGGGGGAGTCAACCAGAAGACTCAGAGCACAAGCTTTGCCTCATGATGTGGGGGCTCGCCACATCACCTGCTGCAGCTCCTCCATTTTCTGTACCCCCGGGTTCCACGACCGAGCTTATCCTCCCTCCTCTCACAACACCCTGAGTGCATTGCCCTCAATGCACTCCCCAAACATGTTACCGCCTACCACCCCAAATGATGTCTGTAATGATAGCGATACAAAAGGCGGACATGTCTCCTTTTCTTCAGCCACCATCTTGTCCTACATTTGTTTTAATTGTATTTATCTATTAGAAACAGCCACCATGTCATTTTTCATATTAAAAAATAAACAACCCTACTACTGTCTCGAACAATATACAGAGTTGATAATAGCTTCAAAGTCCTTGTAGAATGACTTTCCAGTAGGGAAGACGCCTTGGGACGATGTTAAACAACGTTGCTCATGTGGGCCTTTTACCTTGCCTCCAGGCCATTATATTCTAGGCAAAGTCTGCCTGTATGACCCGTACTGTTCACGTATAACATGGGCATGTTCGCAGGTCAGCTAAGAGCCTTGACCAACCTGTGGTTTATCTCCCAGCATATGCATGAATGCTCTGCGTTACTCGCATCCATTATTCCAGCATCTGTCGCAACTGTTGTCTTTTGCTCTGAGCCTACTTTTAGCCTATTGTTGTGGTTTTGAACATTATACAGACATAGCATCTCAAAGAGGGGGAGAGGTGATTTTTCAGGTGTTTTCTGTTTCCCTCATTAGGCCTCTTCAGCGTCTCCTGCTGCCCATCGCACGTTGTGGGTCATTGCTAAGGGGAGAGGCAGTTCCTAACTGCCCTGCAGCAATCCAGGTGCACCACCAAATAGACACGTTCGTCCAATGCTTAGCAGGCAGTAAATGACTATGAGACAGCATGACCGCTACTGTGTATGTGTGGTCACAGCTAGAAGATTTCAAATCATTTTTTTTTATAATGAGCCCCACCCACACCCCACAACAAGCTCCAACTGCCTTTATTTTCTATTAAATGCAGTCACCTTAATTCCTTTTTAAAGAACCCCGTGCCCCACGTTGACATCCTTCCGGCACTTTTGAAGACCACTATTCTAGGTTAACAACTAAGGACGTGATGGCATGGCGAACACATATTTCGAGAAGAGCTGAGCAAATTGGACGTCGTCCTGTGAGCAATTCCAAGCGCCTTGAGGAAATTTAAAACTGAAAACATGCACTTGAATATGCTGGCTATCGCGAGAAGTTGGACTGCCGCATTTGTGAAGTCGTTATTTGCATGAACAGATCATTTTATATAAAACAATAAGAGTGCAGAATTACGTTGAAAAACGACAGCAAGGGAAACTAGTACAAATGGCTTCGTGGCAGAAGAAGCATGCACTCGCCAAGATTGCATTTGCAGGTTAGGGAATGTGATTGGTTGGTAAGGAAGCATACTCATTGTATGTTTTCTCTTTTTAGAATGAGCCGGAACCATGCTATCAAATTAAGAAATACTTTTTTTTTTTTTTTAGCCTGGGACAAAATGTATACATTTATATTGCAGGACCACAATTTTACTTTTTTTTTTAGCATGGGACAAAATGTATACATTTTTATTGCAGGACCACAATTTCTAACAAATGGAAAACAAAATGCTCGTCCTGGTTCATGTGAACGAATACCACGATGATTTAGATTGGAATTCTGATAACCCAACTAACTCACACATATTGCCATGCCAGGTGCCTGGAATGTTACATGGTAACCCCACACATCTTGGAAAGTCACTGTATAAGAAGTGTGTTCAGACCTAATAGTGTGCTTTCTAGAATCGGGTTGCACACCTGGGAATAGGTTTTTAAATTCTAATCAAATACCCCTTAAACGATGGCATTTGTGGACGATGGTGGTTCAGTCCAGGTTAGATTTCAAGGTGCTTGTTGAGCTTATGGATTCAGTCTGAATATAACTTTCAAAAAGATCAGTAAGATGCACTAATGGATCTCTTATGCCAGTACAAGTAGTAGACATCAATAGTTTTCTTGGAAAATACACTAGTATAATAGCTCAGGGAAGATAATTATTGAACAGACTTCAAAAGAAAACTGCTTGTTGCGCTCTAATATATTCTTCAACTATATTGACTCAAAGATACTACATGTGTGTTTTTTCTGGTGAATCAGTGGCGAGCAATTCAGTGTGTGCCCAGTATGTCCAGTTGCACATACACACGAACATACATTTATGCATGCATGCACACATGGGTCATACCTGCTGTTAAGAATGATTTTCTATACTTTGGCCTGGTGTACAAATGTATAGAAGGCCAACCTAATTTAGTGACAGGGACAACTCAGGGAGCTGTAGCCATACCAGTTCAAGGTAGTTGCACAAGTGGTCTAGGCTAAGTAGAGGTGGTGAGCTTGTAAGGGGTCCCCAATGAGCAACTACAGTGAAAGGTCAGGGAACACACTTAGACAATCAGTTATATAAAAGTCATATTCATTTATGGTCATACAACATTATGCAAAATGACTACTAGCATGTAATTTGATCACACAACACTAAATACAAGATACATAAAAACAATCATTGGAGTAGGGCAAAATACATAACAAAACCCTGGAAAGGAAGGATAATATTAGTATGCAACACTACATGCCCATAGAGATACAACACTAACTTTAGGAGTCCATCCCTAAGTTGCATAGGGTCTTGTGTCCAACAGTTCACCAAAGTTCCACACATTTTTGTGAGGCAGGACATATTAGTGTAGGGCTTCTAGGGTTGAATGAAGAGTTCCAAGTGGCAGAGGACAAGTTATTCTAACTAACAAAGGTGTCCCCAACTTTCTGAGTGCTTGCACGAACAAGTAATGGCAAAGAAGAGTGTCCGATGCCACTTTTCCCTCCATAAGCTCTGGTCCCGCAAACCCGGGGGTTGCAGGTTTGAGCACTTCTTTGGTCGACGACAAATGCTGGTGCAATTTCTTCAGGTTGGAGTATGCAGAATAACTTAATGCAGGGCCGCTCTCAGCACGGGATTGAATGCAGAAACACTTTTTCAGACGACAGCCACCGATGCATGTTGATGAAGGGGGGCAGATTTACCGCGTTCAGACTTTGCTTCCTATCTCAGGTCCCTTGATGCTGGAACCACAAAATCTGTGAGAGAGCGAATGAGTCTTGTAGCACAAGCTGTAAATACCCCAAGTTCCAGGTCTCAATGCAGAATGGTGATGTCTGCAGCACGGTAGTGCAATGTCTGAGCTGTTCAGCCGCTGGAGTCCGGGCTGACATCGAGAATGGAAGCTATCTCCACTCCAAGGGTCACAGTTCCTTCGCAGGACTGCTTAAGATCACCTAGAACAAAGGGCTCTTCCAGGACAGCAGCAGAATGTTGTAGCAAGGCATTCTTCCAACTATCCAAGTCTCCTTACACATCTTGCATCTGGACAGGATACTTGACTCCTTCAGTTTCTTCCAGGATCTCTCTGAATGGGTAAAAGGATATCTTCTTATTCAAAAAACAGTCAAGAGCCGCTACTCCCACTATTCAATCAGCGATCTAGCCCACATACCCCCCAGCAGTGGTCCATTGAAGACCACTGGTGGTAGAACTCAGAAATACCATTCAGACACACTGAACCGAATTTGTGGATTGGGACCAGACAGTCCCAACCAACTTCCTGGCAGCATATGCACATGGCCCTACCGTAGCCCACAAAAAAACTCTGTTTATCTGGGAAGTCCATTTAACGATTGTCCTGGTCTCACAGGCCAAGAAGAAAGTTTAATCACAAGATGGCCCAGGAACAACTGAAAAACATTGTGGCACAGCCATGTTTGGACACTAGCCACAGCAGGTAGCCAAACGTGGTAAACACGGTAAGGCTAAAGTAAAAAAACACAAAGAAATAGCAAAAAGTTACTGCTGCCACCAGCTTGTCCCTTAGGCACACTTACCGTAACCAAGATATTCTGAGTGTTAGTCTAGGGCGAAGCAAAGAGTGTACCTAATTGCACTGCACTGTAAGATGCATTGTGAAATGATAAAAAGTTACCAAAAGTGATAAAAATGTAACAAGACTAAGGGAAACCATGTTTCCCAGTGCCCGTTTCCCCAAGAAAAATTAGCAAAAACAGTGTAGTGAAGCTGAATACTTCACTGCACTGCAAAACGAGCAGGTCATATACATAAATAAAAGCAAAAAGTTTGGAGGTCGATACAAATCTAAGGAAAGGTGCAGTTAAGAGAAATCTTTCCTAAAACCTACCTGCATAATCATGAATGCATTGGATGATTCTTTATCACACATGATAGGTTCCTATCTACTGTCATTGCTCTAAATCCAGCAATCAAGACATCTGGTTATCATTCGTGAGGATTGTCCATCAAAGTACATACAACAATAGTATTTGCAAAGGTAAGGCTATTAATATGTCTGGCATTATTGTCTGGTGACAGGTTAGCTTGTTATGGTGTGAGGATTTAGAGTCTATTGCTAAGCAGGGTAAAAAAAAAAACAACACACTTTAAAGCATATTGGATTGAATACTTATTCCGTGAACGATGAGCGAGAATAAGACTCTGTTTTTGGTTTTGGTGCTCTAAGCAACATTCAGAGGGAGGGACAGCTACTAATACAGATAGATATGTAATGTGTAATGACTTGGACAGTGTACACTTTATTATTTTGCGTGTGCGTGTCTATTGGTAGCATGCCACATACATTACTGCCTGCAGTACACACACTAGACTGTCAGTTTCTGTTAGTGTTAAATTACAGTGTTTCATACTTGTTTGTTGTTTTCTCTTTCCATGAGTCAAAATATACAAAGGCTAAAGGAATCGATTGGAAGTGTGAATCGCACACGTTTTTCTGCCTTGGACAACAGCATAAAAAGGCAGTGGGCGTAAAAAAAAACCTCAAGCATGTCACATGGGGTCACGCCACTATGGTATCCTTGTTGCAAATATAATCCACAAAGTAGATGGAACAATGGCTGCTATGGGAAGGTGTGCCGAAGCATTCCTCGACAACCCTAACATTGTCCACTTCCCAGGCCCTGGTAATCCAGAAGAGTGCAGCAGAATTGGGGTGTGTGAAGGATAACAAAGAGATAAATACGGTGTGTTGGAGGATCAAGGAGAACTGCATTGTGAGCTCAAAAACGAACTTACTTTTTTACCTGTGATCAGCTGCTTGGCACTGCGAGCTGAGAGGGGCTCTTGCTGAGCCTGGATTGCTTCCTGGAGGAGGTGGAGCCTGCTAGCAATCACGTGACAGAACACGTGACTTATCTCATCTTCAAAAGGCAGACTCAACCACCCTTGCAGCGAGTTTTGGAGGATG
Organism: Ambystoma mexicanum; assembly: GCF_040938575.1. Classification (NCBI taxonomy): domain Eukaryota; kingdom Metazoa; phylum Chordata; class Amphibia; order Caudata; family Ambystomatidae; genus Ambystoma; species Ambystoma mexicanum. The sequence continues at coordinate 1,520,576,460 of NC_090937.1, read as the reverse complement.
AAGGAGAACTGCATTGTGTACTCAAAAACAAACGTTTTTACCTGTGATCAGCTGATTGGCACTGCAATCTGAGAGGGGCTCTTGCCGAGCGTGGCTTGCTTCCTGGAGGAGGCGGAGTCTGCTAGCAGTCACATGACAGAACAGGTGACTTTTCTCATCTTCAAAAGGCAGACTCAACCACCCTTGCAGCGAGTGTTGGAGGATCAAGGAGAACTGCATTGTGTGCTCAAAAACAAACGTTTTTACCTGTGATCAGCTGCTTGGCACTGCGAGCTGAGAGGGGCTCTTGCCGAGCATGGCTTGCTTCCTGGAGGAGGCGGAGCCTGCTAGCAGTCACATGACAGAACAGGTGACTTTTCTCATCTTCAAAAGGCAGACTCAATCACCCTTGCAGCGTTAAGCCCCTCAGGGTCAAGGCCACTGGCTGTTGTGCGGCTTTTTGGCGCAGGTGGCGCGAATACTGGTTCGAAGACTGCGGAGGTCCTTCCTCTTTGATCCCTTCCAAACGCTTCCATTACGCATTCCATTCTCATTTAATTTTGTGGTATCTCATGCTATGTTATTTTCCATCATCAAAACATAATTTATTACTGTGTTGCTGCTGGTGTGTGAGGCGGTATACCATTTCTCGCTTTACCCAGGTTCATGCTACTTGAGTAATAGCAACAGTTGAAACCTATTTGAACTGAGTAATTGAATTATTTATTTATTTGCTCCTTTATTTAGTTGTTTATTTACTTATTATTGCATTAGGCCAGTTGCTGAATGACCCATTACACTCTGACCACCAGTATGCCACCCATTTTAGAGTTGCGAGCAAAACTGGATGGTCAAGGTCACGACAATACATCTAGAAAAGCACTCTTACAGAGTCGTTTAACAACTTTACTTCCGAGCGCTGGTCGCGCAATTTCTAAGCGTTCAGCTTCAGTGTCTAGTGATATTAGATTATGCCCAAGCGAAAGAGCAGTTCTTGAGGGAGAGGGCAATGATGATCGTGCGTTTTATTCCGCCCAGCCTGTCCCTTCGGTGGCAAGTCTGGTAGATCAGCCACCTTGTAACATGAGTTCTGACCCTCACAGTCAAGTGCACCAGGACCCATAAATGTTGAAATCAATTCGAATGGTGCTCCTACAGACACCACAATAATGGCCGCCTGTCTCTCTGAAGACACGCAAACACTATCATCTGACTTACCGGGTGATCAAATGCCACAACCTGTACTATGCTCTGTTCTAGCCCAACAAAAATTGAGGCAAGCTCATGCGCACTTGACAATGATACGGGACATTGAAGCGGAGGACATTGAACTTATGAACCTCACAAATAAAACTGATGAAGAAACCGATGAAGTGTTATATATCTGCTCAAACACTTGTGACCTAATTCAGCTTGAAGCAGGTGACAAAAGTTGCTCCAGTACAAATATAGATGCCCTATCGTCTGTGCTGCCCCAGGGTGAAGACCATGCAGTGGAGCCAATAACCTCACCTACAAATAATGTAAACCCTGCTATTGAATCTGTTGATGAATCAGTCTCATTTATAGCACCTACACTGAGGCAACCACGTTTTGACCAGGGTGCACGTGTCTCCGATTTCTTTTTTAATCCTGTCTATAAAGACAGGAGTTCTTTTCCAGAGGCTCCGGCCTTGAATAACACTCTTGCGGCCATGAATACGGCTTTACTGGCTGTTGCGAAGCTATATGAAGTCTTGGACTTGAAAGTCACCAAACAGACTGCCTATATTGAGCAACTACTTCTAATAAACACAAGTATTGAGTTTCAATCCAAGTTGGTCCCGCAATTCCCTAAGCTGAATAGTGACAAATCTTTACATTCATCTTTCACGCAAACACTTGAGACCGATTGCATTTCCTCTTTGCCCATGCAGCCAACCATTGAGCCGAACGAGCACGGCTTAAAGGCTGTAGAGCTAAGTACAGCGCCCAACTTAACCATCGCGGGGGAGGCCAATCCTATTGCCAATTCTCCTAAGGTGGCAGAGATCTCAACATCTGCCTCATTAGTGGCCTCTACATGTTCTACAGTTATCGCTACTCCTGCGACCATGTTACAGACTAAGAAAGATGGGCCTCTGCAACTCCAAGATACCACAAATATATTTGAAGTATTTAGTACGGTAGCTTCTAAATCCAGCAGCTCACGAGCAAGTAAAAATGAAAAGTGCTAGTGGCTAAATATCAGATACCTAGCTCAAAGTTGCCCACCGGAATTAAATGGAAGAATTTAATGGATACGCGTATAGATCAGTCTTGTACAATTCCTTCCAAGTCAAGCGCTCACGCGCAGGTTGTAGAGCAGAGGGTTGTTCCAGAGCTGCCACACAAACCATTAGATGATTTGGCGCAGATGGTGACAAGCATTGAAAATCAGCGAGCCTCTCAGACAAACTTGTCGGAGGCAACTCCACCAATGTCTTCTGCCGTGACTGCGATGGCTGTAATTGAGCCCCATGAACAAGAATCCATTGCTCCGGGCATGCCTGTATTGGCAGCAATTCAGAAACAGATCCGAAGCTCAATTGAATCTTATTTAAAACTTCGGCCTAGTCAATCATCGCAGATGTCAATAGGTGAGAAATCTAATTTACAACAGCCAATAATTCCAGTCCCTCATGCCACAGCGCTGAACACTAAATGTAATACTGTGCAAAACATAAATATAAATGATCTCACAGTGCAGATTGCCTCAACTACCGAAGCTGCTCAGAAAGCTGACTGCCATACAAATAAAAAGTAAATCCAGTTGAAAATCATGAACATCACGCGTTGCAAACGCTCCCGGCCCCAATCTTAAATCTGGTGCCAGTCTCAAGACAGGAGATACGGGATGAAATCAAATCGTCAATTGAAGCCTATGTCCAGCAGTCAAAGGCCATTAACAAAATGATATGACGGAAAAAGGGTTTCCCTCACTTATGCCCTTACTAAAGGGGCCCCAACCAGCCTCTTCTAGCCATCAGGAGAGGTGGGCACGGTCCCCAGCTAGATTGCCAAACCAGACGAGAGATCGATCTACTCAGAATAAGGAAAAAAAAGATCAGACTCACCATCGCTTTATTATTAAGTGCCGTGACACGCCATTTAAAATATATGATTTAAACCGGTCAGTGTTCTCAACATCTGTGCGGAAATTCCGGCCTTATCTGCTATATCATCAGTGGATATTGAGCAGATTGAATTTATAAACCACACTGATTTATCCTAGGCCCGGTTATATATACGATCATCCCTGGTGGCAGAGACATTTTGGCGGCTAGAATGTTTTTATTTGATTTGGGACTTAGTCTAACACAAGAAACCCAATTTGATCCTCCTTTGTTGCAAGGCCATATGCCCCGATTTTTACATCGACTAGTAATAATCTACCCCAGCAAGGTTTTTCAGATCAAATAAGGCCTGCATAACTATGCATAGATATGAAAGCCTTAAGTGTGATTTCCTGGAATACTAGAGGGCATCGTCACCTCAATTCCATTTCCACTGGGGAACTGATTGATATCGATATTATAGCTCTCTGCTTTTATCGCCTCCTATCTGGGACTCACATGTAATTTTGTTTACACCAGCAGAAAAAGGTTTTCTGGGTAGACCTAAAGGAGGATTATTGTTAGCAGTCAAAAAAACAAGTGGTTTCGAACTGAAACTCTGTCAGTCTCCCTCATCATCCTTTCAAATTGTTAAAATCTTTACCAGTCATCAAAAATTAGCAATAGTAAATATTTATTGGTGCTCCAACACGTTAAAATCTGATGACTTTTTTGATCAGCCTGTGAAAATATTAGATTTCTTAGCTCTAGAGACCGGTTTGATGTATATTGTAATCTTAGGTGACCTTAATCTCCATCTCATACCAGATGGGGATGTGGAATTAACAGGTGATGAGTTGACTTGGTCTACAATTATGGCGGAGCGCAACTTTCTCATGATAAACGGCAATGTGAGGGGTGACACCCCCGCTCAGGAAACTTGGCAAAGAGGCGCTCAGCATGCCATAATAGATTATGTATACATCAATGCAAAGGAATTTAATTGCGTGCAAAAGCTGGAGGTGATACAGACCGATCTAAGCGACCATAACAAGATTAAGTTATCATTTCAGATCAGGAAGCCCCAATCAATGCTGTCAATGAATGCAAACATATCAGATGTTGTAGTTAACAATGGGGGTAATAGACTGAAATGGAATCGAGCAAAATTACACAGCCTGGACCAAAATCTTGAAAAAATGTATCAAAGCCCTGGTTTGAATGGAAAAGATTATACACTTGCCATGCAGATGCTTAAATAAATTGACAGTGGTAACGGTTTAATTAAGCAACAACATATCCATTTTTTTGATTCGGATATTAAGTATAAAAAAGCTGGGCTAAGACATGAAATTCGACAGTTAAGGAAGTTGAATACGGTACACTCTGCAATCAAAATTAGATCATTAAAGCAGAAATACAAAAAGTGGCTTAAAAATAGAAGAGCTAAGCAATATGAATTGGACGGGGTGGCCATGCTGAAGCAACTTGTAACCAAATCTACTGCCGGCATTTGGGCCCTGCTTAATCATACCTCAGACAACCCCCAAATCGTTACCCAGACTAATTCGATATCGGCTGAAACATGGCAGATGTATTTTCAAAACTTATATGTTTCACCCTTTCCTGATATGCGACTATGTCTGCAGTCAGATATAGCCGCCCATCGGTTTATATTTGACATCGATGACATAAAACTCTGCATCCCAAAACTGAGCACTTCTCGAGCGATAGGTCCTGATGGACTACATAATGCTATGCTAAAAATGTATGTCAATGAGTGGGCAGGAATTCTATATTGTATTTTTGCACCAGTCTTTAAATCTGGCTTCATTCCCGAGACTTGGAAAAAGTCTATCATCTTCCCTATTTTCAAAAAGGGTGATCGAGAGGATCCCAGGTCCTACAGACCAATAGCATTACTGGACTGCCCGGGCAAATTGTTTGCCAGGCTGCTATTAAGGGGGTAATTCATAGGATTCAGCGCACAAGTGGCGCACGCGGCTGGCGCACAGTGTGCGTGTGCGAATCCCTGCGCCAGCCGCGTGCGCTAAAAACCATTTCCGCGCACAGCGTATTCATGGATTCCAGCTACCAAAACCAGCTGTGGCGCACAGTGGCGCTGCGACCCTGCAGCAGCGCCAGTTACGCCCCTAAGAACGCCTCTCGCGCAGGGAAAAGCCATCAAAATCCCCAATCCAGCGCTAAGGGCTGCGCTAACCCTGTACCAGCACGGCAAGCGGGCTACGTGTATCACTGGGGTGCGCGGGAAGTACCTCACGTCATTTCAGCTGGGTACGTGTATTTCAGGGGTGCGCTGGAAGTTCCACACGCGATTCCATCAGGGTACGAGTACATCAGGGATGCGCGGGAAGTTTCACACGTGAATTCAGCAGGGTACGTGTATATCAGGGGTGCGCGGGAAGTTCCACACGCGAATGTCCTGGCTACATGTATTTCGGGGTGCGCGGGAAGTTTCACATGCGATATTCAGGGTACGTGTATTCCAGGGGTGCGCTGGAAGTTCCACACGCGAATGTCCTGGCTACGTGTATCTTGGGGTGCACGGGAAGTTTCACACGCAATATCAGCAGGGTACATGTAACCCAGGGGTGCACAGGAAGTATCACACGCATAATCAGCAGGGTACGTGTATTCCAGGGGGGCGCTGGAAGTTCCACACGCGAATGTCCTGGCTACGTGTATTTTGGGGTGCGCGGGAAGTTTCACACGCAACATCAGCAGGGTACGTGTATTCCAGGGGTGCGCTGGAAGTTCCACACGCGAATGTCCTGGCTACGTGTATCTTGGGGTGCGCAGGAAGTATCACACGCTAAAACAGCAGGGTACGTGTATTCCAGGGGTGCACGGGAAGTATCACATGCACAATCAGCAGGGTACGTGTATTTCAGGGGTGTGCGGAAAGTATCACACGCAATTCCATCAGGGTAGGTGTATTACAGGGGTGCGCGGGGAGCACCACACGTGAATTGCATGTGTGGGTCCTCCCAGGTGTTCCCTCTACACCCTCCACGGCCCCTGCAGGTGGCCCACACCACAGGGGCCTACCCTGCACATGTCCTGCAGGCACCCCATCCACCATGGCCATGCCCACCAGCCAACCCACATGTCACCTTGCACTACTGCCCACCAACGCATGTTCCCCTGCACCCCCAGCTACCAGGGGCAGCCTCCACCAGGCCCCGAACCATGTCTCCCACCACCTTCACCCCCCAGCAGTGCATGGGCAGCCTCCACCAGGCCCCCACTTATGTCTCCCATCACCCCCACCCCCCAGCAGTGCAGGGGCAGCCTCCACCAGGCCCCCACCCATGTCTCCCTGCACCCCCTCCCCCCAGCAGTGCAGGGGCAGCCTCCACCAGGCCCCCACTCATGTCTCCCATCACCCCCACCCCCCAGCAGTGCAGGGGCCGCCTCCACCAGGCCCCCACCCATGTCTCCCTTCACCCCCACCCCCCAGCAGTGCAGGGGCAGCCTCAACCAGGCCCCCACCCATGTCTCCCACCACCCCCACCCCCCAGCAGTGCAGGGGTAGCCTCCACCAGGCCCCCACTCATGTCCCCTATCACCCCCACCCCCCAGCAGTGCAGGGGCAGCCTCCACCAGGCCCCCACCCATGTCTCCCATCACCCCCACCCCCCAGCCACCAGGGGCAGCCTCCACCAGGCCCCCACCCATGTCTCCCATCACCCCCACCCCATCAGTGCAGGGGCAGCCTCCACCAGGCCCCCACTCATGTCTCCTATCACCCCCACCCCCCAGCACTGTGGGGCACCTGCCAGCAGGCCCCCACTCATGTCCAACTCATGTTCCCCTGCACCCCCAGCACTGGGGGGCACCATCCAGCAGGCCCCCACTCATGTCCAACTCATGTTCCCCTGCACCCCCACCCCGCAGCACTGTGGAGCACCTGCCAGCAGGCCCCCACTCATGTCCAACTCATGTTCCCCTGCAGGCCCACCACCCAGCACTGTGGGGCACCTGCCAGCAGGCCCCCACTCATGTCCAACTCATGTTCCCCTGCACCCCCACCCCCCAGCACTGTGGGGCACCTGCCAGCAGGCCCCAACTCATGTTCCCCAGCCAACATGTCATCACAATCTAGATCCCTGGTCCCTATGGTCAGCCTCCAAATGCAAAACACCCACCCGAGTATTGCATCCACCCACTTAGAAATGGCAATAACATGATAGAACACCAATTGCAAGTTTGGAAACGAACACATGTCCCTCACATACACCCAATAGGGGGCAGTGAATCTCAAAACCCATATCATGATATGCATGAAACCAATGAGATGATACTACACATTGAAGTTTAATCAAAAAATATGTATTAAAGGAAACATAAATTGATTAAAAAATAAACAAACAGAAATGGGAATGTAAAAAAATGAAAAGAAGCATGTCCGTGAAAAAAGCAAAACCAAAAATCATAATCCAAAGGAATGGTGTCCAAAGTCAGAGTCCACAAATAAAATCCAATGCAAAATTATAATTGAAAGCCATTGCTCCATGGGTAAATTGTGAAATAAAAAGAAAATCCAACAGTGAACTATGTACAGATGAACAAGCCAGGGTCCATTATCCCAACAAAAGAAATGAAACCTATCTAACAACACTAACTAATAAAAAAAAACTATATACAAAAATGTGGCCCATTGTCCAAAAGGTCAAAAAAAAATTCAAAAACAAAGGAAACCTAACACTTACTACAGAACTATGTACAAGAGCAGCGGGCTAGTCCGACGGCTCACTTTTGGATGTCCCGGGCCAGGGCATCATCGAACTCCTGCTCAATGTCCCGGAGGCGGTCTTCCTCCATGGCCCCGAGGGTCCACAGGGCCGTCGACGTGTCCACCTCCAACCCCCTGCGGATTGCCTCGAGGCACTCGGCCCGCCTCAGGGCCCTCCGCATGGAGTTCTCCGCCCTGACCATCGTGAGCCGTGCCTCTTCTGCCCGCTGCCACTCCGCATCTATGGCGTGGCCCAACCGCTGCCACACGGAAGACACCTTCTGTCCTGGGTCCTCCTGCCCTCCGGCCGATGCCTGCCCCTCCGATGTTGAAGGCCCCGAGCCTTCATCGCTCCCACCACGTTGCTGCTGCTGCTGTGCCTCTGCCCGTGCACTGCCTCCTGCTGCCTGCACATCCTCCGCTGGCTGGGGTGCAGTCGTTGATGTGGCCACCCCTGCTGGACGTCCGACTCCCGACTGTGGCAGGGATGCCTCCTCCACCAGCCTGGCCGCACCGTCAGAGGCAGCTCCACAGGGCACCCAGGTGACTGATGGGTGGGTAGATGGCACGGAGGACGACTGGCGCATAGGGGGTTCAGTTGAGGAGGGGGTTGCAGCAAGCCCCATCAAACGGAGGAATCCGGCCTGGGTGACCTGTCCCAGTAGGCCGACGCGGTCAACGAGCCATTTGAGATGATGTGCAGTCTCCTCATGAAAAGACTGCAGGTCACCTCGCATGGCCCGTTGACGCAACGCCACACCAGTCAGGACAGGCTCAACTCGGACCCGGATACCCACGTCCGCAGGCAGAGGAAGGCCAGTTGTCATGAGCTCATCCCCTGCCTGAAAACGGGTCTGGAAGTAGGCATCCCTGCTGGTGCAAGATGATGCAGGGACAGGATCAGGGACAGGATTGCACACAGGCACCTCCGCGGCGGCCTGTGCTGCCTCCTGTCCCTGGTCCTGCACTGCACCACTAGCACCAGTGGAATCCCCACCTCCAGACCCCGTCTCTGTTGCTTGCACGGCCTCCTCCTCCACCAAACCCCCCACCAACCTGGATGACTCCGTGCCATCTTCCCCCGTTGGGCCCTGTGGGGTCCCAGCTGCCCCTTCTGCTGCCGAGGTGTCCAACTCCAACTTTTGCCTCTTGGACCTCCCCCCGGCAGCTGCGGCCTGGGACGCGGCACCGGACTCCTCACTCCCCGACGAGATCACAACATGGGAGGGGAGCCGGGCCTTGCGTCTCCGGCTGGCAGTGGGATCCCCGCCGCTGTGCTCCACAGCACCTTCTCTGCCCTCTTCATCAGTTGACGCTGCAGACAGGGAGAAATAAAACACAGGCATCAGGGCACTGTACAATGGACACATACACACATGACAGTTGTACATGAGTGGCATTGGCAAACCTCAGACTTGCCATCACAATCCCCAACACACATGTCATTTCAACTCGCACACATGAGCCATACCACAGCCATATCGCAACTGCCAGCACCATCCATACGCATACAACAGCATGAGCAGGCAAAGCTGAGCCAGACATCACATGCAACACAGGAAGTGCACTACACATGTACACACACCACCACACTTGCATGGATGTGTACACCTCTGCCAAGTGTCGCAGTGTTCAGATGGGCATCCATGTCACATCTGCCAATCAGGCTTCCACATCCCGCTGTCACATGCATCCATGTTGCATCACTGTTGCACCCTTGTCAAATACAAACAAATGCACATGTACACAGTGCTGATACATGCAGCTGAAAATAACATACATGCGTGACATCACGAACATGTCTACTTACATACACATTCATCCAAACATGTGTGCCCACACAACTGCATTTGGCATGCAAGCCTACACACACAAGCACCATCCATGTCTCACACATTACAGCCCTCGCATGTGTTAGCCTCACGGCCCTGTACACCCCCACCCATACTCGACCCCATACAAACAGATGTGCAACCTGCACACTACTGAAACATCACCACACGCACAGCTCACAATCATGATGCATGTACACTTACCGCTCGACTCCAGACGGGTCTGCCTCTCAAGGACCTGGACGTGGAGCGCTGGGGATATGCGTTCCAGGACCCTCACCTGATCTTCCGACAAGTGGCCCGGCGCCCCTTAGCATCCGCTGCCTTCAAGAGGTGCCGGGCCTTGTTCAGGGTCCTGGACCTGAAGTCCTCCCAGCGCTTCTTGACATGTTGTAAGTCGCGGACTGCCACCCCCTCCGCGTTGATGGCAGTCACGATGTCAGTCCAGGTCCGAGTCCATCCTTCCTTGTCGGCGCGGGAACTTCCGAAGAGGGCATCATACTGCCCCAGGACTTGCTCCACCAGGACACCAACTTCCCTGGCACTGAAGCTGGTGCCCCTCTGCCTCTCCGGGGGTTGTCAGTGGTGCCAGATGTTGCAGTGCCCATCATGACAACCCCAGAGGCAGGAGTGGGTGGGCAACTGGGTCCTGGGGCTGGGCTGTGGAGCGATGGAATCCCAGTAGGGAGTCTTCGGTTCCAGCAGGGGTGGTCACAGCAACAGCACCCCTGGCTGATGTGCAGGCAGCAAATGGCAGGGCACGTGGGCAGCAGGCAGTCAGGCAGCAGCAGATGGCAGGTGGGAGCGTGCTCGGGGCTCTGGGGGACAGTAATTCGGCCTTCTGGGCAGGAGCGTGGTCTTCCGTGTGCTTACGCGTGGCCAGCTTGATACGGAGTGATTTGGCAAAATTCTGCACGTCAGCGTGTAATTCGAGGAAAGGCCCTTAGCGCGTAAGCGCGTCTGCACGCATACGCAATTTCATTGGACAGAAGGCCCCTCAAGCGCAAGCGCCCCTGTGACGTGACGCACACAAGCGTGCCTGGGCATTTCAGCGCGCGTGAAAAACTGCACGTCCGCGTGTAATCCGAGGAAAGGGCCCATGCGCGTAAGTGATGTGATGCGCGCAGGCGTTTCCCTCAGCACGGGTTAAAGGTGAGCGGGCTCAGCAGTTCGCTGTACGTGCCTTTCGTGGAGACCGACGTGTGTTGCTGCTTCCTGTTGTTTCGCGCGCCATCACAACTTCACAGCTATCAAGGACGTATCTCTTCTTTTGGCGGGGGTATTGGCTACGCGTGTTTTTCTGCATCACGCCAGTCAGACGGTGAGTCCCACACGCTCTTTTTCCCATTGCGGGTGCCCCTATGTATCGCACCCATTTTCGATGTCATAGTAGCCTGCGTGTCCCACGCATACGCGTTATTCGTGTTACTGGGTGCCACTGCGTACTGCGGGAGGTTGAATCCACGCACGTAGGCTGCAGGGTTGCGTGCCCGGTTTTACTGCAGTTTTGGGGTGTCTGAGCATTGCGTGACCCGTCACTACATCACCGGGGTCACATACAGCCTTGCAGGTGCAGGGGGGCTGTTAACATCTTGCTTCCCACCCCCTTCACCCCAATTGCCCAGGTCAATTGTGGTGTACACCTCCCATTGGCACCACTCCATCTGTGCCGGCACTACTACATCTGCGCCATGGTTGGGAGGACACCAAAGGTGAGGGGCGCCTCAGCTGGGCCTCCTCCTCGTGGCGGGCGTGGTCGGGGACGTGGCCGTGGTGACCAGGGAGTAGGGGGACTCCAGGGTGTCCAGGGCGGCCACAGAGGGGGAAGAGGCAGGGGTGCGCCACTTGAGCACAATGTTGTGCCATGTGTCGGTGCAGTCATGCCACCACCCCCTGTGGTTCCGGGGGATGCAGCTTCTGCATCTGGCACTGGCGCCCGTGTGACCCGGCAGTCCGTTCCATCGACTGCCACGGGCCCAAGGGTAGTGGTAGCTGCAGGTGCAGCTGTGGACACCGCGACCCAGGCTCAGGGTCTGCCAGCGCAGGCTGCGTTGGCACTTGAGGAGCCCTTGGTAGATCTCCAACAGGCCAGGAAGGAAACCATAGGGGCAGGCCGGGATGCTCAGACCAAGACACATGTCCCTGGGGCAGTCATGTCATCTGCTGCCCCGAACAGCCGGGTGTTGGCAAGTGCATGGGTAGATGCACCCAACAACACCCCGGTTGTGAGTCTGCCAACCAGGACCGTTGCGGTCAATGACCCTGACACAGCTGATGTTGCTGCGCAGGGTCCATTAGAGGGCACCCAGATGCCACTGACACAAGTCAGGCCTTTGGTTGTCCCTCCACCTGCCACTCCCTTGGCTCAATCCACCGAGCCCACTGGCCATACTGGTCAGGGCGGCATTAGCCAGCCAGGGTCTGCGCCACAGTCCAAGAGGAGGAAGGTTGCACCTGCAGCACAGGCTGGGACCCCACACACAGCCACGACCTCCTGCACGTCGAGGAAGAAGCCTTTCTGCAAGCAGGAACTGGACTTCCTCGTGGACTACGTGCGGGGCCACAGCCGTGACATGCTAGTGGGTGCCAATAGTCAGACTACGGCTGCCCAACGTGACACCCACTGGAAGCATGTTGCGGAACATGTCAGTTCATTCGGCCATGAGGTGCGCACGGCGCAAGAGTGCAAAAAGCGTTGGAATGACATCAAACGCAGCACTAAGGCTAAGCGTGCCTCTATTTACAACTTGACTCTGGTGACTGGCGGTGGGCCTGCACCAGAGGAGGAAGAGCTCACTCCGCATGAGGCACTTGTTGCGGAGTTCATACCACCTGAATTGGTCGAAGGAGTGGGAGAGATGCTGGACTTTGATGCCCAGTCCAGTGAGTGTTGATGCGTGTTTGTTGAGGACGTGTGTGTTTCACTTGTGGGATGTGTTGTGCATGATTGCCACTACATGTGACGTGTACATGGTTCTGATGTGTAAGTAATGCAATGCTTCCGTCATGCATGTCTCCTCTGCCTGCATGCGGGGACTCCATCTAGGCATGCTTCCTGTTAGGCGGAAACCTGTGCAGTTCCCTCTGGGACCACTGCAAAAGATTTAGGACTACAGGTGTTGCGATGAACCCACTTGGTAGCAGTCTGTACCACACAGATTCAATTGGTAGCTGTGGCTGAGCAGTCAGACTTCTCTCAAGAAAAGTTGGTCAGTATAGGGAGCATTCAATATAGGGTAATTCTTCGCAGCAAAACGAGTGAACACGCAACCAGGCTTTAGTATAAAGATAGTAAGTTATTTATTGATAACAGAACGTCTACGAAAAATACTAAAGCGAATCACGGCAAATAATTCAAAATACAATTACTCTGCAAAATGGAATAAGCTCAATCCCCCGAAACACACTATCGACAACTCTAGGTTCTACGGCACCACTTATTTTCAGACAGAGGTGTATACCTCAACCCAGATGACACTCGAATATTTAGTGAGGAAGGGAGAGAAGAGAAAGGCAGGTAATGAAGTCAACACGGTTCATACTGAAGCGGGTAAAAATGCAAGGCAAGAAAACATTAATCACACTAGATCATACAGTTCGGCGGCCAGGCCCACTCGGTGAGAGGCAAGGCACGATGTCCTGGAAAGTCTCTACGGATGATGCATTCAAGTCTTGTTTAGCAAATTGGTTAGTGTCAGGTTGAACCAGTTCAGAACAAAGAGTGAATAAAGCTTGGAGGCAACCCAACGGAACGGGGAGGAATCAGATACCTCACATGAACCGATCGAAAAGGGAAGCCAGGCGGGTACGGTACCTTGTTGTGGAAGACAGCTCCGACGGGGGCAGTTGTTCCTGGTGGTGGATGCACGACGGGTCTTGGCCAAGAGAAGAGATGCTCTCGTCGTCGAAGAGAAGATGTCCGGTGCACCACCAGGGAAGAAACCAGCCGCGGAGTGCTCCGTCACAAGGCACCACCTTTCGATCACGGTGCAGGAGTAGTGGCTATCCGGTTGCCGGGTGCTCTGCACGGGCAATTCGACCACTGCGTCCTGGGCGACCAAAAAGCACAAAGAAGAAGAAGACTGGTTGTTCCCACCAGCCAGGGAAAGAGCCTCTCCGGCAGGGAGATCTCTTCTGTCGTCGGGAGATTGTGAGACGATTCCGCAGGGCTCCACCGGAGGTGTCGTCGTGCAGGTCGATTCAGCGTTACCCTCATCGGATTCTTTAGGTCCAGTGGCGACTTCCTGAAGATCCAGTCCCAAAGGCCCTGCTTTTATGCAGACGTCCCCCATTCATTCTATGGAGTCTATGGTGGGGGGACCTGCTAGGGCACCCCCGTGTCACGACACGTAGGGTGCAGAGTGACACACATAGAAAAACCTATGAGACCCTATGGAGTAAAAGACCCCATAGCCCATCGAACACATTGACATCTCAAAGGAATTACACACATACATGTCCAAGAGTGAGAGGATAAGGGTCACACTCTTGGCAGGATGGGAAAAACAAACTCCAGAAATCCAGCAAAGCTGCTGGGGGACTCACTAGGTTAGGAAATTCAGCCTAAACAGAGAATTCTCCCTAACACTTCCTTGCCCCTCCTCCGCCACTCTGCACCCCAGTTCCACCTTTGCACTGGTGTTCTTCAATCTTGCCAATGTGTACTTTCTTGTTCATGCGTCTTGTGTAGATGCTAACTTCCAGCGTAGAATCTGCCAAACATATGCTGTGTGGTACAGCCTTAGTACTTGATGCAGGGTATCTTACTTGTACTGTGCATAGGTCAGATGTCCCGCAGGGACATGAGTGCCCATTCATGCTCCATGTGCATTGCACGCATGCCCCTATGTGTCCTTGACTGGATGATCACTGTAATACAAGTCCTTGGTTACATACATTGCCTGCCATCTCATCAGCCTTCCCATGTCAACTGTGGCTCAGTCCTGCGTTGCACACATGTTTAGGGTCTGACAATCTGTGTGGCTCACAGGCCTCAGCCTGTTCAATGGCCAATGACTCTGTCCAACTGTTGTTGTGTCTTCTTCACACATGGGCGGAATCCAGAGTTTTCATCATGTGTCCTGCTTACTGTCCCAGCATCATTTGCAGTGCTGTCACTTGAATCACATTAAGCTGTTGATGCCAGTCAACACTGCCTGTCAATACACAGGTGTATGGTCAGCCTTTTGATACCATGCTAGGCATCCCTGCTCTGGTACTGGGGTGGAGGGGTGCTTGGCTTCTAGATATGGTACACATTGAATGCACAATGAACGTGATGTCTGAATTTGACATTGCACTGCCTTCACATTTCCTGGCACACACCATGGAATCCTTGTACATGTAGGTAGTGAGTGGCGTACACATTTTCTGCACTGCATAGACCCACTTCCATGGAAACTGCCACCTTTCAACAGGTCTGATCACAGAAGCAATTCAAAGTTGACCCAGCATGCATGCCAGGTTATATGTTGTGTGTCACATGTCTGCCTGATGCGTTTGCTGTCGGTGTGTGTGTGTGTGTGTTGTGTGCTTCTGACATGTGTAGTGACCTTTTTTCTATCTATTTTTCTGGTGATGACGCAATGGAGGCGGAGGATGGTGTTGTCATGCCAGACACAGGGTTGTTACCACTACATCAACCCGGCACTAGTGGGGGCCGTGGGGTGGTAGGCCACGAAAACCCCCAAGTACTACAGTCCATCTTGTCTCTGGCTGCCTATGAGTCCAGCCTTGATGACGACTCTGACGTCCATGTTGAGTTGGATGAGCATCAAGTCCATGTGTCAGGGGTGAGTGATTCTGATGTGGACACTCCTCTGTCTGCGACACCTGCACTGAGGGATCAGACAGTCTTGGTTCCTCCGCCCGTGGTGGATCGGGACGCAGGGTCACCCTCCACACCACTCACTGATGTGCCTGGGACATCACGTCGACGGGGGCATGTAGTCGTGCAGCCGCGGGCGGTGCCAACACAGCGAGGACCCCCGGTCCTTTGGTCCCGCAGGGCTCAAGCCCGGCAACGCGGTCGCCGCGAGCAACCGCAGTATACTGAGTGGGAGCAAGACATGACTGCCAATTCAGAACAGCAGGGGGCAGCAATGGAGAACATCGCTGAGAGCATGGAGCGTGTGGCCCGATCTGTGCTCCCCTCTGCTAGGCAGTTGCTTCTCCAGCAGCAGGTGGCACGGTCCACGACCCGCTCGCTCAGGCTGGGCATGGCGGCCTCAGACAGGGCACGCCAGGCTGAAATGTCGTCTCTGCGTCAAGCAATTGTGCTCACGCAGAGGCGCACATGGATGCCCTGAGGGAGGAGTATGCTACCCTCAGATCCACTCTGGGTGTCCTCATGATGTCCCAGAGGCAGCAGGCAGAGGAGAGGTTTGCACAGCTAGAGCGTACCATCTTGGCTGAGCTACAGGCTTGCCGGGAGGTGCAGCGGTTGTCCAGCCAGGCCTTGCAGGAGGAACTCCGTGTTACACGTGCTACCTTGCAAGAGGAAGCACGTGTATCACATGAGGTTCTGCATGCAGACCTACGTCACATCGCCACACAGAACCAGGCTCACCCGTCCAGCAGACTTGCTGCCGACGAGGGGCAAGCTGCGGCTAGGCATGGCCAGGCTACTGTGCCACGTCCTCCTTTCCAGGATGAGCCAGACTCGGACGACCATCTATCTCCCACATAGGTCGGGCTGTGCAGGCGTTGAGCCCATAGAGGTTGTTTTTTTTGGCTCAGCATCATCGCATGTGGATGTTGAGCAGCACCCTGTACCTCCCCCCTCCTGAGTGCCTCCCCTCCCCCCCGGGTCGTATGTGGCCATTTTTGATTTTTCTTTTAGTTTAGTTAGTTAAGTTTCTGTTTGATAGTTTGTTTAATTAGGTAATGTAGGTTTTTCATAGTTAGTGTAATTAGTTAATATAGTTTAAAATTGCTTGTCTATTGTGCTTTTTTGTGACGGTGCAGTGCTTTGTGGCTTTTGAAGGCATCCACTGTCTGTTCCAGCTGGGCCCTTCAGGCTTGTCTTGTGTATGTGTTTGCTGCTTGGGGTCCTTGACTCACATATGCCACTCCTGCCTCCCTTATCCATGGGCTCGCAAGGATGGTTCGGTGTCACAACCTTTAACACAAGGGCTTTTTGGTCTGTCATATCTGTGGCATGTCCGGTGCTGTGTGACTTGTGTTTACACCCCTAGTGGGGATGATTTTGGTGTTATTGTCCACTGTGCAGTTTTTACTAGATGGGGTGTTTAATGATTAATGTGTACATTCATTGCAATGCATTGTGTAGTATGTTTCTTATCTTTACTGTACACGTGCTTGTTGCAATTCATGCTGTAGATAGTGTTCCACACTTTGGATGTGAAAGACGGACTGATGGTGTGATTTATGATGTGACTCTCTGACATGGTCAAGTAATGAGATGCCTGAAGAGACACACACAGATGACTTTGAAGCATTAATCATGTGTTTCATGCCCTTTCTGCAGGGGGATGAGCCTCCAGAGCACCTTTGCCAGCAGACATGGCCCATTGGACATCGGAATTCTGGACACGTTTGTTGGTGCCCACATGCACATGTGTGCACAAGCAGAGGCACATGGATTGCAGACCTACATCCTAGAACTGTCATATCTGTGGCATGTCCGGTGCTGTGTGACTTGTGTTTACACCCCTAGTGGGGATGATTTTGGTGTTATTGTCCACTGTGCAGTTTTTACTAGATGGGGTGTTTAATGATTAATGTGTACATTCATTGCAATGCATTGTGTAGTATGTTTCTTATCTTTACTGTACACGTGCTTGTTGCAATTCATGCTGTAGATAGTGTTCCACACTTTGGATGTGAAAGACGGACTGATGGTGTGATTTATGATGTGACTCTCTGACATGGTCAAGTAATGAGATGCCTGAAGAGACACACACAGATGACTTTGAAGCATTAATCATGTGTTTCATGCCCTTTCTGCAGGGGGATGAGCCTCCAGAGCACCTTTGCCAGCAGACATGGCCCATTGGACATCGGAATTCTGGACACGTTTGTTGGTGCCCACATGCACATGTGTGCACAAACAGAGGCACATGGATAGCAGACCTACATCCTAGAACTGCTGACGTGTTCCAAGGAACTCCAGGCAAGGTGAGCAGCACAGGGGGGCCACAACACAGCAAAGCTTGCACCAGGTGAGTTGCACATGCAGGCTTAGTCACAGCACTGAAGGTGAGCTTGGACGAATATTGGTGTTGAAGCACACAGTGCAGCTCAGATGTGTTGGTGGACTGATGGCTGTTGATTGTAAGGTTGTCTGGGACACCTGCAGGGGAAGTGGCACATACCCTCCGGTACACCAAGGTCCATCGAGGCACTTGTATCAACCATGTAGCCTTCCGAGACATGGAAAGGGGCAGCTCACAGGGACATACAGCAAGGGACATACTCGAGTGCAGTGCATTTCATTTCCATGTACATTATGATAAATGCACTGCCAACTTTGTTTCGGTCATAGTGGTTCACAACTTGCTCTGAAGTCATGGCTTGCTATATGGGTATGTCTGCTTACCCAGGGAACATTGCATGTTGTGTGAATTGTGACACATTGGTGTTCCATTTGCCACGCACCCACCGGCGGCTGATTTACTGCATTGACTGTGTATGACCCATCACAGGGGTAATGTTATATATGGGTACGAAGCATCTACACCAGATTGTCTGTTTGTAGAGTAGTTTGTTGCTATGGGGCATGTTTGGTGGTGTGTTTTGTGTAATTGGCACATACAGGTTGTTGACTGTGGCTCTCTTTGCAGCATTGCAGTGGTCCTGTAACCGGACCTGAGAGTGCGCAGGCAGGAGGCCAGCACTCAAAACCAGAGCTAAGTGTCTTGTTGTTTTTCTTTCAAACTGCTCTGCATAGGCTTGCTGGGGGGTGCACTAATGCATGGATGTATGTATAATTCAATTTTGTATGTTTTTTTCCCCCTAATCACCTGGAATCCTATGCAATTTTGAACCCTGTACCCTCTACCCGGTGTTCCTGCTTCCCGTACCTATCTAAGCAACGTTCCCTAACCCTCTTTCCCCACTGGGGTTGCGGATGCCTGTGTAAGCCCCAAACTTGCAGGCGCCAAAACCCTAGAGGGTGTGGTTGGTTTGTGCCACTCCTAAACCTGGACTACAGAAGGCCATGACAATGATGTCCATGTTTGTTTGGATTGTGTATGTGTTCATGCAGGTAGTACATTTTCGTGCATTCCCTACTTTCATGTATCATTCCTCCTCCCCACTCCTGCCACTCATTCCAGTTATCCAGTGTTCCAACACCTGTCCCGACAGCATATCCCTGACCTCCTTCCCCACCAGGGTCTCAGGGGCTGTGGGAGTTTGACCTTGCAGGCACCCAGGACATGGTGGGGGTGGTTGTTTCGTGACACTCCCGCGCCTGTACACGGGACCTGTGACAGTACACATCCGTTCATGGTGCATCATTCTATGTTATGTACCACACATGGTTCACATCCTGTCGTGACATTGTTTTACTGTGCTACCTTGGTTGTTGCATCATCGTGGTAGTACTTGGCCTTTGTGAGGTACTGCTACGTCAAGTCATCTACTGGAGGGTGATCTGGTTCATTTTTATGCCTTGGATTTTGTGATTTTGGAAATGAGTGTGGATTCTGAGGGTGCAGGCACCTTTTTACACACAAGGTGGGAGATGGTGACGAAGGGTAAAGGTGATCCTGTGGTGGAATTGAGGGTTGAAGGCTCCATGACCCAGGTGCAGTTGTTCAGTGGGTCATGGTCATTTGTGAGGGAGGGGGTGTGTGTTGTTGTTGATAGTTGCCTTGCCCTGCAGTGTGATGGGAACCCTGGCATTGTAATGGTGGTATCCTATGTACATGTTGTGTTCTGCTGATCAATGCCTGTTCATGTGTTGTGTTTACCTTTCAGGTGCGAGGGGATAGTTGTGGTTTGACATGCTGGGGTGTACACATGGTGAATGTTCACATGTGATGTGTAGAGAACACTGATGGTCACTTGATTGCACATGCATATGTTGAGTGCATGTCCTTGCTGACCCACACACTTGCACTCTTATGCACTACATGTACTACCACCCTTGCATATCCACGTGTACACTGTTTGCCTTCTGGTGCCCACTGTGTCCCTGCAGCACATGTTCTGTGACCAATTATGGATCCTGTACATGCCTAATTTGCTTTTTGATGTGGTCTGTCGCTTAGATGTGATGCTCAGGGTGTGCATCACACACAATGGCTGTTCACTGTGCTGTGCGCTGAGCAGTGTGTTGCAGGAGTGGGACACAGCACACAGAAGCTGCAGTGTTGATTTTGCAATGCACAATGTGCATATAGACAGGCATTCATTGTTATGTTACGTCTACAACTCTTGTAATGCATTTGGAAATGACTTATTTTGGGTGGGAGGTTGTTGGTCAGTCATTTCATCTGATTCCAGGTCAGGTATCATTGTCTGATGCCATGTAAATTTTTGACATGGCAATGTGTACCTTATTGTTACTGTGTTGGTGTATGGGTATTGCTTGCCATGTCATGTTGTGGTTTGGGAGGGTTTGAGTGACATAACAGTGATGGCCCTGTTCTCGTAATATTGGGCTATGTGTAATATCTCACTCACCGGTTTTGCTGCCCAGGAACTTTCCGACGCCATTAACATATCTTGAATTGGTAATATTAGTCCCCTCACATATTTATCAACAAATAGCCTTTTCCCCGACTCTGCGCTCACATCCTGCCCACTGAAGTCTGTGAATACTCCTTCAAATCTATTGAAATAATCCGTTATTGGCTCATCCTTGCCCTGGACACATGTAGTTAATTTGTCCCACTGAATCCTTCTTTCTGGAATTATTTCTCTCAATCTCCGCATTATCTGTTCTGGTAGATCTGCCATGCGGGTTCCCGGATTTTCCCCTGCTTTTTTATTTTTGTCCTCCAATAATAACTCCGCCCATGTGGTGCCAAAAGCCCCCACGTCATCTACCGTCCTTATCTGTTTCCATATATCTGCTGGCAAAATGACTTGGAAAATCAAATCTATATTGCTCATAGTAAGCACTGCTGATCTCAGGGTTGACTCTACTTCCTTGTAGAAACCTGCTGGATTCTTTCTTATATCGGGAATCGTCTGTTTTATAGTATTCACCTCTTGCCTGGAAAAGGGGACTTGCACATACTGGGCGGTGAAATGGGCTGGTGTTACCTGCGCTTCTACTGTATCCGTCGCAGGGACCTCTACTTTTGGTACAAACGTGGGCGGAACCTCTCTCATTGGAAATGCCCCACTCACGATCCCTCCCCCTTCTCTTAGGTTCAATAGTATTCCTAAGTCCAGTGTTAGGCCTGTTTCTCCTGTACTTCGCTCGAATGCTCTCTTGTATACCGCTAGTATCTCAGGTGGGCTAGCCTTATTGTTTTTTTATATCCTTGTCTATTAAATGTTCAGCCATCGATTGCAGTGCCTTTCTTTTCATTGGCATGGAATATTCGTGAAATATGTCATGTATGACCATTGTTGGGATACTAGGATTCGACATCCACTTTATCGCTTCCCGTATACATACTTTCAGCTTGTCGCCCCTCTCTACAGATGACATTGAATGTCTCTGCTGTATGTATGGTTCTACCGTCCCTCTCCCATCTCTTCTAATATCCCAACCCCTGTGCCCAGGTGCAGCAGTCCATTCACATTTTCCTTTAGTTCTTCATCTTTTATTCTACAACATACTAATTGGTTCAAATCTAACAATCGTTGTAGCGGTAATTTCCCAAGTAACTTTTTCCATTCTCCCACCAAAAATTCCCCCATGTGTTCCAACACTACCTGTCTCTAGTTGCTTCTTCGGTACCCATATAATGAGGCCAATGCTGCCGTCCCATCATTTCCTTCTATGTACCTTTCTGCCTCTTGCTGTAATTCAACCGTTCTTTCTTTGCTGATGGCGCTGCGAGTTACCCGTCCAAATCCTGTTCCTTCAGCCCCGCCTCTCGCCTCCCCAGTCTCAATTTCGACTTCGGGAGAGGCGGTTGGTGCAGAATCTGTCTCTGGAGCGGGAGGTGGGGATGGGACAAGTGACTCAAGTGGCATCTGTGAAGGGCCTTGCTGGGTGCTTGAGCTGTGGGTGGGGCGTGGGTTAATGCTTGCGTGAGGGGAAGTGCTTGGGCTGCGGGAGGGGGTATGAGAGCTACTGGTTGGGCCTGCGCAGTCACTACTGGCGTGTTTGGTTTCGATCCTGGTTTTGGGCCTCGACCCGTATGGGTTAACAAATGTTCCATTAATTAGTCTGCTATGTGTAGTTCCTGCTGAGGGTATATTCCTTTTATGTTAATTTGCTCACGTCTCCCTTCCCGTCTTAGACTTGCTGTCCACTCCTCCTCCTCCTTTTCTTCTGCTACCTCAAGCTTCGATTTGTGCCTACGCGCATGCTTCTCTCTACTCCTAAATCGGAGCATTGCTTCCCTCCTCCAATCTTTGATAGTCTCAAAAGCTGCGGGTCGCGCTTTTTTTCCTAATCAACACCCTTTGTAGGTTATCTATCCTCGCAATCTCAAAGCTACCATTAATCGGCCACTGATGGTCCTGTTGCCTATGCCAAATTTCACAAAATATTTCGCACCCACAACATATTTTGCATACATGTCATAAGCCGGCGTTCCCCCAGGCGGTGCACTTTGCCCATTTTCCAAGGACTGTCTACCGCAGCGGAAAAGCCCCGCTAAAGTGGACAGTACTCCAGGCATGTTTTTAACCTTCCCCTTTTTTAACCAACCTTACTCTGGATGTTTGAATTTGCAAAATCAACACTCTACCAATAATCAGGGTTTCGTTTGAATCGAGGAATGACTCACCTGATAAAACAAGTCGCCTGTGTCCTGAGCAACCTCTCCCAACGTCGTGTCTGCGCTTCTCTGGCTTCTGCCTCGTTTTGGGACCCTCGCCTCCTTTGCCTTCTGGCCCGGTACGTCAATCAGGGATCAGATGTGGTCAGATCTGCAAAGGAATCTCTCCTCACTTCTACAGGGCGCCCCGTACACCTCTTGATCCCGGCTCGATCATCCCGTCCTCGCCGTTCTTCCGCCTCTGCTCTGTTACAATGTCTGCGAAGGGGCAAGTGGGGGAGGGTCCCTATTCGGGCGCCATCTTGTAAAGGGGCCTTAAGGGTCCCTCGCGATATGGACACAAGGCAATAACCATACACGAAAAGATGCGCCAGACACAAGGTTGAAATTCCCAATGCTAGGGTTTATTGCAAGCAAAATAGTCCCAATTGGCCAACTGTGGTCTCACGCCCCGTGACGTGTATTCTCTAGACCTCTAGGGATGCAAGAGAGCGAATTACGTACATCAGTTACATATATACAAAATGCATATCATACAATCAGCTATGACATGTTGAACACCCCCCTTTTATTGAGTTTCTTTGAACTCGGGATGATGATGGACATTTCCGACGAGTATTACAATTATGACACTTTCGATGTCTATTCTAGTAACAATGTGCAATTAAGAAAGTGCGGAGGCATCTTCTAGTTGTTGAACAGAACACAGTGCTTCTGTTCTTGGAAGCAAGCTGCACACGGGGGAAGAGTCACATTCCAAGCTTTGCTATCTATGAGGTGCTATTCGTGTCCTGGGAGCCGACACGCTCTAAAGGGTTTTGTGAAGGGGGGCCGTAAGAAAAGCATAATTCAAGCCTTTAGCTGCTTTATTCTAACATATTCTACCACAGTACAAGACTGGCTGGCAGCTGTGAAATGATTAAATGCCCTGCAGCTCTCCCTCAAGGCTACAGAGAGGGAGCGTGGGCATTCCTTTCTGGGCTGCTCACGAGGAGTTTCAACGAACTCCTCAGTCCTGCGGCCTTGCCCTTTCATATTCAGACAACAATGTTAACAGTTGAGCAGAGTAAGCAGAATTCGCAAGAATTGCAAGCTGTAAAGCAGTTTAGACAGAAAGCTTATGAGCAATGGTTAACAAGCAAAATGGTGATTCTTGCTACGTTTAAAATGGCCGCTTGTTGGTCAAGCATCGCAGTCTGTATTTCTATAATTCTGTGCATAAGACGGTTGGCCTTCAGCCATCAAGATACGTCTATCATCCAAATGAAGGGTATTCACTTTTCGAGATTGACATGTGAAGCAAGGCGTCTCACCATGGTACCAGACCCAGGCTTCCACTCTGCCAGACCAATAAGAACTCCCTGCTAAGGTTTCTGAGTGGAACCACCTATATCCTGTTACCCATGCTCTTAATCTTCCTTGGTCGATGCAGGATGGTAAATGTGATACTCATAGTATCCTTTTTCAACATAGCACATTCTTATTGAATGTTTCCTACCTGAATATCGAGATATAACCCTAAACAGATCTAACATCTGGAGACTTTTTGGTTCAGTGGCAAATTTGAGAGCAATATCAACAAAGGATATCAATAGGGTTGACTTTATTGATATACATCGGACAGATCGGGCCTTATTATGAATTAACTCAAAGTAGTATATGACATTATTATGCAAGAATTACAGTCACCTCTTGAGTTCGGTTTTGATCTAACGCCTTATCTCTTTAGTTATTCAAATGCTGGAAAACAAAAGTGCGATTTCTCCACACAATTGTCACCTAGTGAGATTTTTGTGCCTATGAATGCTCACTCGGGCAGCGCCAAGATGCCTTAGGGCGTACGTGCGCTTCTACAAGTTCTGTTAACATAACATAACATTGGACGAAGGGCGTAAACTTGATCAATGCGAGGGGGCACAGTAGCTCAGGACTAGTTTTGGATAGCGGTTCCCTTAAATGGCCATAGAAAAGAAAAAGAAAGAGAACAGCATCTTTAGTGCATTGAGTGCTGCTAGCGTGTTTTCGCTATTTTCTAGGAACACTAGAGGACACAAGAAACTAATGATTCTACTTTGGGTGCTCTGATGAAAGCATGCATCATTGTATTGTTGCAAGCAACATGGCTTGTTGCTTGCTCGTATTTAGATGGCTATACCACAGTGCATCAGTCTGCCTGGCAGAGTTCTTTGGGGCATCTATCTGGGGGATTTTTGACACTGATTAGATTAGGTGTGGGGTTGGAGGTGGTAAGTGTCAATGATTTGACGAGAGACTTAGCAGTGATACATGTCAAAATCAAGGAAAGAAATCATGAGTTTTTTTTAATTATTTAACGTGTATTGGCATAGAGGCATTTGCTGTTTGAAGAATATGTTGCAAACGGTGTCCCCTTTTGTCAATAAGTGGCATAATTTGGTTCTGGGGGTAGGTGATACTTGCCGCAGACTTCTACAGTGTCTAGAGCTCGATATTAATGATAATCTTGTGTTATTTATATAGCGCCTTTATCCAACTCCCTTTACAGAGGACATATTTACATACAATATCACCCAACCGAAACTGTTACTCATGTATCAACATCGGAAGGATGAAAGGCTGAGTTGGCATTACCGGGAATCTAACATCGAACTGCAGATAACGCTCAGATCGCAGCAGTGAGCGCTCAACCCGCTGAGCTATCTTACCGATATTAAGAGCCCTATCAAGAGCGACATTCCCCCTCTTCCTATTTAAAGTAATTTTAGGTGGCTGTGTGGTTGCAAATGGTTGAAATGTTTGGAGCGGTCTTGGTCTTCAAATGCTGAATGGAATTGAGAATGGTGACAGTTATGGTCAACTTATCTATCAAAACTATTAAATGTTATGGTTGATTGAATTCATTCCATTCTTTTTCTTTGACATTTTAGTTGAATTAAGCAGCCTAAAAGTCAATTTCATCATTCTATGTGTATTTATTTCTCGTCTAATTATGAGTTCACAAACTTGTTGATACTTACAGGGTAATTCATAGAATTTTGCAGAAAAGTGTCGCAAGCGGCTGGCGCAGAGTGTCCGCGTGCGATTGTCTGCGCCAGGCACGTGCGCTAAAACTGATTTCCGCGCACAGCGTATTCATGGATTTTAGGCTCCCAAACCAGCCGTGGCGCAGAGTATCGCAGCGACCCTGCAGCAGCGCCAGTAACGCCCCCAAGAACGCCCTCGCGCAAGGAAAAGCCATCAAAATCGCTAAATCATCGCAAAGGGCTGCGCTAACCCTGGACCAGTTTACAGGGCTGCCAAACAAGGAACGCAAAGCGGGTAACGTGCATATCAGGGGTACGCGTGAAGTTATACACGCAATTAGCCAGGCTGCCAGGGTACGTGTATTTCAGGGGTGCGCGGGAAGTTCAACACGCGATAGTCCAGGGAACGTGTATTACAGGGGTACGCGGGAAGTTCAACACGCGATTGTCCAGGGAACGTGTATTACAGGGGTACGCGGTAAGTTCAACACGCGATTGTCCAGGGAACGTGTATTACAGGGGTACGCGGGAAGTCTTACATGCGATTAGCCAGGGCACGTGTAATACAGGGGTACGCGTGAAGTTATACACGTGATTAGCCAGGGTACGTGTATTACAGGGGTACGTGGGAATTATCACACGCGATTTGGCTGGGTACGTGTATTACAGGGGTACACGGGAAGTTCTACACGCGAATCGGCTGGGTATGTGTATTACAGGGGTGCGCGGGAATGATCACACGCGATTTGGCTTGGTACGTGTATTACAGGGGTGCGTGGTAATGATCAGACGCGATTTGGCTTGGTACGTGTATTACAGGGGTGCGTGGGAAGTTCTACATGCGATTGGCCAGGGTACGTGTATTACAGGGGTACGTGGGAATTATCACACGCGATTTGGCTGGGTACGTGTATTACAGGGGTACGCGGGAAGTCTTACATGCGATTAGCCAGGGCACGTGTAATACAGGGGTACGCGTGAAGTTATACACGTGATTAGCCAGGGTACGTGTATTACAGGGGTACGTGGGAATTATCACACGCGATTTGGCTGGGTACGTGTATTACAGGGGTACACGGGAAGTTCTACACGCGAATCGGCTGGGTATGTGTATTACAGGGGTGTGCGGGAATGATCACACGCGATTTGGCTTGGTACGTGTATTACAGGGGTGCGTGGTAATGATCAGACGCGATTTGGCTTGGTACGTGTATTACAGGGGTGCGTGGGAAGTTCTACATGCGATTGGCCAGGGTACGTGTATTACAGGGGTACGTGGGAATTATCACACGCGATTTGGCTGGGTACGTGTATTACAGGGGTACACGGGAAGTTCTACACGCGATTTGGCCAGGTACGTGTATTACAGGGGTGTGCGGGAATTATCACACGCAATTAGGCTGGGTGGGTCCTCACAGGTGTTCCCTGTACACCCTCCACGGCCCCTGCAGGCAGCCCACAAAACAGGGGACTACCCTGCACACCTGCTCATGTCCCCCTGCACCCCCACCCCCCAGCAGTGCAGGGTCACCCTCCACCAGGCCCCCACTCATGTCCCCCTGCACCTCCACCCCCCAGCAGTGCAGGGTCACCCTCCACCAGGCCCCCACTCATGTCTCCCACCACCCCCACCCCCCAGCAGTGCAGGGTCACCCTCCACCAGGCCCCCACTCATGTCTCCCACCACCCCCACCCCCCAGCAGTGCAGGGTCACCCTCCACCAGGCCCCCACTCATGTCTCCCACCACCCCCACCCCCCTGCCAGCATGGGCAGCCCCCACCAGGCCCCCACTCATGTCTCCCACCACCCCCACCCCCCAGCAGTGCAGGGTCACCCTCCACCAGGCCCCCACTCATGTCTCCCACCACCCCCACCCCCCAGCAGTGCAGGGGCACCCTCCACCAGGCACCCACCCATGTCTCCCACCACCCCCCAGCAGTGCAGGGTCACTCTCCACCAGGCCCCCACTCATGTCTCCCACGACACCCCCACCCCCCAGCAGTGCAGGGGCACCCTCCACCAGGCACCCACCCATGTCTCCCACCACCCCCACCCCCCAGCAGTGCAGGGGCACCCTCCACCAGGCACCCACTCATGTCTCCCACCACCCCCACCCCCTGCCACCATGGGCAACCCCCACCAGGCCCCCACTCATGTCTCCCACCACCCCCACCCCCCAGCAGTGCAGGGTCAACCACCACCAGGCCCCCACTCATGTCCCCCTGCACCCCCACCCCCCAGCAGTGCAGGGTCACCCTCCACCAGGCCCCGACTCATGTCTCCCACCACCCCCACCCCCCAGCAGTGCAGGGTCAACCTCCACCAGGCCCCCACTCATGTCCCCCTGCACCCCCACCCCCCAGCAGTGCAGGGTCACCCTACACCAGGCCCCCACTCATGTCCCCCTGCACCCCCACCCCCCAGCAGTGCAGGGTCACCCTCCACCAGGCCCCCACTCATGTCTCCCACCACCCCCACCCCCCTGCCACCATGGGCAGCCCCCACCAGGCCCCCACTCATGTCTCCCACCACCCCCACCCCCCTGCCACCATGTGCAGCCCCCACCAGGTCCTCCCAATCCCCAATCATGTGCGTAATGGTCAGCCTCCACAGCCAAAAAGCCCTACCAAGTAACCCATTCACCCACATGGAAATGAAAACACATGTTACACCCCCAATGTTCATGAAGCAAATGAACCCATGTCCGTCACACACAGATTTTCAAATTGAATGGGAAAACACACAACATGACATGCATGAAACCAATGAGATGAAACCACACAGTGAACAATGGAAAAAAAAATGTATTGGACAAAAATACGAATGGTAAAGAAAGAAAAATAACTACAATGTAAATGTGAAAAAATAAGCTGCATGTCCGCATAAAAACACAAAAGTAGAAAATCAAATCCATAAAATTTTGTCCAAAGTGAAATGTAAAAACTCTCCATGCAACAAAGAACTATGTACAAAAATAACAAGGGTCCATCATCACAACTGAACTAAGGAAACCTCCTAAAAAACCTACCTAAATATCAACTATATACAAAAAGTGGAGCAGTGTCCGTCGACTCAAATTATAAGAAAAAACAAAGGAAACCTAAAACTAAAGAACTATATGCAAAGGCGGCGGGCAAGTCCAGCGGCTCACTCCGTGGTGTTCCAGGCCAGGGCATCATCGAACTCCTGTTCGATGTCCCGGAGGCGGTCCAGTTCCATGGCCCCGAGGGTCCGCATGGACGACGCCGTGTCCTCCTCCAACCCCCTGCGGATTGCCTCGAGGCACTCGGCCCGCCTCAGGGCCCTCCGCATGGAGTTCTCCGCCCTGACCATTGTGAGCCGCGCCTCTTCCGCCCGCCGCCGCTCTGCACCTATGGCGTGGCCCAACCGCTGCCACACGGAAGACACTCTCTGTCCTGGGTCCTCCTGCCCTCCGGCTGATGCCTGCCCCTCCGATGTCGAAGGCCCCGAGCCTTCATGGCTCCCACCATGTTGCTGCTGCTGCTCTGCCTCTGCCCGTGCACTGCCTCCTGCTGCCTGCACATCCTCCGCCGGCTGGGGTGCAGTTGTTGATGTGGCCACCCCTGCTGGACGTCCGACTCCCGACTGTGGCAGGGATGCCTCCTCCACCAGCCTGGCCGCACTGTCAGAGGCAGCTCCACAGGGCACCCAGGTGACTGATGGGTGGGAAGATGGCACAGAGGACGACTGGCGCGTAGGGGGTCCAGTTGAGGAGGGGGTCGGAATAAGCCCCATCAGACAGAGGATTCCGGTCTGGGTGACCTGTCCCAGCAGGCTGACGTGGTCAACGAGCCATTCGAGATGACGTGCAGTCTCTCCATGAAAAGACTGCAGGTCACCTCGCATGGCCGGTTGACGCAACGCCACACCAGCCAGGAAAGGCTCAACCCGGACCTGGATAGCCACGTCCGCAGGCAGAGGAAGGCCAGTTGACGTCAGCTCATCCCCTGCCTGGAAACGGGTCTGGACGTAGGCATCCCTGCTGGTGCAAGATGATGCAGGGACAGGATCGGGGACAGGATTGCACACAGGCACCTCCGCGGCGTACTGTGCTGCCTCCTGTCCCTGGTCCTGGACTGCACCACTAGCACCAGTGGGATCCCCACCTCCAGACCCCGTCTCTGGTGCTTGCACGGCCTCCTCCTCCACCAGACCCCCCACCAACCTGGATGACTCCGTGCCATCTTCCCCTGTTGGGCCCTGTGGGGTCCCAGCTGCCCCTTCTGCTGCCGAGGAGTCCAACTCCAACCTCCGCCTCTTGGACCTCCCCCCGGCAGCTGCGGCCTGGGACGCGGCACCGGACTCCTCACTCCCCGACGAGATGACAACATGGGAGGGGAGCCGGGCCTTGCGTCTCTGGCTGGCGGTCGGAACCCCGCCGCTGTGCTCCACAGCACCTTCTCCGCCCTCTTCATCAGTTGACGCTGCAGACAGGGAGAAACAAAACACAGGCATCAGGGCACTGTACAATGGACACATACACACATGACAGTTGCACATGAGTGGCATTGGCAAACCTCAGACATGTCATCACAATCCCCAACACACATGTCATTGCAACTCGCACACATGAGCCATACCACAGCCATATCGCAACTGCCACCACCATCCATACACATACAACAGCATGAGCAGCCAAAGGTGACCCAGACATCACATGCAACACAGGAAGTGCACCACACATGTACACACACCACCACACTTGCATGCATGTGTACACCTCTGCCAAGTGTCGCACTGTTCAGACGGGCATCCATGTCACATCTGCCAATCAGGTTTACACATACCGCAGTCACATGCATCCATGTTGCATCACTGTTGCACCCTTGTCAAATACACACACATGCACATGTACACAGTGCTCATACATGCAGCCCAAAACAACATACATGCGTGACATCACGGACATGTCTACTTACATACACATACATACAAACATGTGTGCACGCACAACTGCATTTGCCATGCAAGCCTACACACACAAGCACCATCCATGTCTCACACATTACAGCCCTCGCATGTGTCAGCCCCACGGCCATGTACACCCCCACCCATACTCGACCCCATACAAACAGATGTGCAACCGGCACAATACCGAATAATCACCACAAGCACTGCTCACAATCAGGATGCATGTTCACTCACCGCTCGACTCCAGACGGGTCTGCTTCTCCAGGACCTGGACGTGGAGCGCTGGGGATATGCGTTCCAGGACCCCCATCTGTTCTTCCGACAAGTGGCCCCGGCGCCCCTTGGCATCCGCTGCCTTCAAGAGGCGCCGGGCCTTGTTCAGGGTCCTGGACCTGAAGTCTGCCCAGCGCTTCCTGACATGTTGTAAGTCCCGGACTGCCACCCCCTCCGCGTTGTTGGCAGTCACGATGTCAGTCCAGATCCGAGTCCGTCCTTCCTTGTCGGCGCGGGAACTTCCGAAGAGGGCATCATACTGCCCCAGGACTTGCTCCACCAGGACACCAACTTCGGTGGCACTGAAGCTGGTGCCCTCTGCCTCTCTGGCCGGGGGTTGTCAGTGGTCACAGATGGTGTTTGCCCCGACATGACAACCCCAGAGGCAGGAGTGGGTGGGCAACTGTGTCATGGGGCCGGGCTGTGGAGCGATGGAATTCCAGTCGGGAGTCTTCGGTTCCAGCAGGGGTGGTCACAGCAACAGCACCCCTGGCTGATGTGCAGGCAGCAAATGGCAGTGCACGTGGGCAGCAGGCAGTCAGGCAGCAGCAGATGGTAGGTGGGAGCGTGCTCGGGGCTCTGGGGGGCAGTAGTTCGGGCTTCTGGGCAGGAGCGTGGTCTTCCGTGTGCTTACGCGTGGCCAGCTTGGTACGGAGTGATTTGGCACGTGAAAATCCTGCACGTCAGCGTGAAAATCGAGGAAAGGCCACGCATACGCGATTCTATTGGACCAAAGGCCCTCAGCGCGTAAGCGCGTCTGTGACGTGACCCGCACGGGTGTTTCCCACACAGCACGTGATGACAGAGCACACGTGGAAAGACTGCACGTCAGAGTCTCATCGCGTGTGATTGGTGGAAATGGCCCTACACGCAGAAGTGACAAAGCGTGTAATTGGTGGAAATGGCCCTACACGCAGAAGTGACAAATCGTGTAATTGGAGGAAATGTCCCTACACGCAGAAGTGACAAAGCGTGTAATTGGTGGAAATGGCCCTAGCGCGTACACGCCGCGTAAGTGACGCTGGACGTGTGGGCCTGTATAAAAGGTACCCGTAGAACACCACTTCCTTGTACGTGCTTTTCGTGGAGAGCGAGTGGGTGAATTCTGTACTTCTTGTCGTTTCACACGCGATTTACTTCACGGCGTTTCAAGTTCGTATTCCCTGTTACCTCTGACAGCTTTTTCTCTTCTTTCGCTTTTACTGGTTTACCTGGGCCTGTTCCCTCAAACAGTGTTCCCTTCTACTGTTGTCCTGTCTCCTCAGACAGCGTACAAATCTTCTTTTGGCGGGGGTGTTGCCAACCAAACGTGCTCCTTTTACACGCTTGTTTACCAGGCAGACGGTGAGTCACGCACGTATCTAACATCTGTGCTTGCCCCGTGTGTAGCCTACCCCTTCAGAGGTCATTCTAGGCTGCGTGTGACACGCATACGTTCATTCTTGTGTTTCTGGGTGCCACAGCGTAGTGCAGGTTTTTCTTTCTGCACACGTGGTCTAGGAGGGGTTGCGTGCACGTCATCTCCCTTTTTTGGGCCTCCTGTGCGTTGCGTGACCCGTCATCTTTCCCCAGGGGTTACATTCAGCCTTGCTAGAGCACTAGGGTACAATTACCATCTGGTACCCAACCCCTTTGACCCCCAATTGCCCAGGACAATAGTCTACATCCACTCCCATACGCACATTAACATCAGTGCCATGGCTGGGAGGCGAGGATTCCGTAAGGGTGGCAAAGGTGGAAGAGCCACAAGTGGTGGCCGTGGTGGATCCGGTAGGGGACTTGGTCGTAACTTGCAGGGTGAGCCTGTCCCCCCATGTGTGGAGGACCAGTCACGGGCACCCATAATCCCCCCCCTCCCCCCCTCCCATTGAGGCTGATGTGGCTGACACCATCCATGCTCAGCCCTTGTTGGACCAGCCCATTGTGGCACCAGACCTGGCTGACTCCATGGCTGACTTCCAGGTCAGCAGGGCTACGACACATGCGCTGGTGCACGTTGATGCCATCATGCCACGTGGATCTGGGGCAGCAAGGTCATCTGCTGCACCAAGGAGGCAGGGCGGAGAGGCTGCAGGGGCAGCTGCGGCTCCATCCACCCCAGCCCTCACACACCCAGCCAGGACAGGGTCGGTCCTAGTCCATGCTGCTGACATTCACCCTGACACCATCACACTAGAGCCAATGCCTGCACCAACTCCCATGCTGAGTGTGCAATCCCACACTCCTGATACAGAGTCCACCAGGGCTCCTGCCCCTAGTGTCCAGAGCGGCGCAGGACACTCAGGATCACCACCACCTTCCAAGCGGAAGAGGAAGAGTGCTTGTCCGGCACAGGCTGATGCCCCAGACACGGCTACACAGTCCGGCCCGTCCAGGAAGCCCAGCTTCACGGATGACGAACTGAATGCACTTGTCGAGTATGTGTCCGGACATGACAACGAGATGGTCATTGTTGCAGGATCCAAGACCACACCTGCACAACGCCAGGCACACTGGCAGACCGTTGCGGACATCGTAAGTGCCCTTGGAATCGTGAGGCGCACAGCCAATGATTGCTATAAGCGCTGGAATGACCTAAAGCGCAGGGCAAAGAGTAAGCTGGCCTCAAGTCATGCCGCAACTCTAGTGACTGGAGGTGGGTCTCCAGTAGTAGACATGGAACTCACTCCACATGAGTCAGTCGCTGGGACCTACGTCAGGGAGGAACAGATCCAAGGCGTGGGAGATCTGGCTGATTACGAGGCATTGTCCGGTGAGTGCACATGCATGTGTGTGTCATACATGTGCATGGTGTGTGTGTGAGGGCTTCTGTTTGTGTGCCAGGTGAGAGTGTGTGCGCCTGAGTCGTATGGGTCAGCCATGTGCTTCATGCAATACTTCCTGCGCAGCTGCATTTGGCCATAGCAGTATCCCTTCTGCCAACAGTAGACATCTAGCCCAACTGCACGCCAGTTGCCCTTGAAGTGTCACCTTGCCACAACATATTTGCTTATTTTTCACTGTTCATTCAGTCAGTTTGTTTGCATTCCACCACTTTCACTAGGCATGTCGCTGTCCACTAGTCACATGTCTGACATGGGTATGGTAAAGTGGAGTGACTTTGTTACCTGGATATCATTTGTACACACATGTCCCTGTGCAATTGGACCATTTCAGACTGGCAGCTCCAGGTGAAAAATCTGACCTGTTAGAATTAGAAAAGCAATTACATGCGGGAACTGGACTGAATGAATAGGTGCTGCCCTCCTCTCCATCTTCACTCAATAGCAATGGTACATGCCATCTGTGTGATGGCATGTGTGTTTCACCTGGCAATCACAGGCCAATGTGTGATGCCAATGCCAGGCAGCATGCAGAAAATGTGTTCATCTTCCATCTTGGGGTCATCAGTGTGTGCCATTTGCCTGCACTTCATACGCAGTGAGGGTGCATGCATGGGAGGGTTTTAGTCATGTGGGACATGTGTCAATCAAGTACTGGTTCTCTTGCTTCTCAGCCCTCATTGTGTGCCATGGTGCTAATGCCTGTTTCCATTTCTTTGTTTTCATGTCTTTGCAGGGGAAGACGCACCTGATACTGCTGGGGTTGTGGAGATGGTGCAGACCCAGGAGGGGTCCGAGGGCCGACCAACCACCAGTGAGGGACGTGGTGTGGTGGTGGGGGAGAACCCACAAGTACTGCATGTCATGCTCTCAAGGGGTGTCTCTGGCTGCACCTCCCCCGAGCTGTACTCAGGTGTTGATTCGGATGAGACCTACGTGCCGTCGCAGGTGAGTGTTCCAGGGAGGGATTCTGTTCTGTCTCACCCACCTGCACCAGGGTCAGAACCCTCCATGGGGATGTCAGTGTTGGCAGCTACGCCTTCGGTGGTTATGGATGCAGGGTCACACTCCGCGACATCTGATCCTGTTCCTGGGCCAGCAGATCAGAGGGGGAATGCAGTCCTGCAGCCTCAGGCAGTGCCGGCACAGCAAGGCGCAGTTCACCTTGCCCCAGACAGGTGTGGTTCCCGCAGACGTGGTGGCCGTACGCCACCCGGCAATACCGCATGGGAGCAATCCATTTACGGTATGGCAACCCAACAGGCTGCATCATCCGAGATGATGGCTCAGGCCATGGATAGGGTGGCCACTTCCATTGTCCCCCCAGAAAGGCTGATGGAGCGACTAAAGCAGGCAACCGACTCCATCTGCCAGTCACACAGGGAGGACATGTTGGGGTCCAACAGGGACAGGCGGGCGGCACTGGCGACTCTGCAGGAGGCCATCTCCATTGAGTCCCAGGGCCACAGGGAAGCCCTGAGGCAGGAGCTCCTTCACCTCAGGACGACTCTTGTTGAGCTTGAGGCTTCAACACACCAAAGGACAGAACAGCAGCTGGAGCGTCTCACCCGTACGCTCTCAGCTGAGATGCAGGCAACGAGGGCGGAGGTCCGGGCATCCCGTGAGTTGTTGCATGGGGACCTCCGCACACTCATCCTCCAGAACCAGACCTACCACACCCGCATGCTTGCAGCCATGGAGGAGCAGACTAGGGCCTTGCGTGGGCTGCCTCCCATAGTGCAACCACCTCCGGATGCAGCTGCACAGGGTGATAATAGCGACAGCAGTGATACTCCCACAATAGGGTAGCCGTGTGGGCCATGAGCCCATGGAGGTGTTTTATCTTCCCAGGATCCACGCAGGTGGGTTCTGGTGTGCATCCTGTCCTCGGACCTCCTGGGTGGCCTCCCCAACCCCCCCGGGCCCATCAATGGCCATTTTTGATTGTTTCTTATTTTTATTTTTATTTTGATTTCTTTTATTCCCAATTTTTTTGGGACGATCTGTTGGCTTCCGTGGTTCCTGTGGGCATACGCTGCATTGTGGCTGGGCACATGCAGGCTTGTAATGTATTTGGTTCAGATGCTTGGGTTTGAGTCACACACACCCCTCCTGCTTCCCGTTTCCATGGGCTTGCAAAGGGTGTGCCCAAGTGACAGTGAATTACACAGTGACGTTGGACTCCCATGAGCTGTGTGGGCAGTCTGTAGTCAATACTGTGTATACATTCCTAGTGCATATTGCTGTTGTGTTGTACACTGCATGTTGCATTGATGCGTAACTCTTCTTCTGTGTCTACCTCCCAATTTGCAGGTCCCTTCCTCATGTCCACACAAGGACCTCTAGTCTGGAGATAGGGTCCATGTTGGCAGCAGTGCACCTACAACTCTACATGGCGACAACACTGCACAGTTGGTAGTGGTGGGAGTGCAGGCATTTCCAGGTGGTGAGACTACTAATATGTAACATATGTGATGTCATGTTAATGGTAGTACGTGCTCAAGTATGTTGTTGGTCCGGCATTGCTGTGAGCATTTCAGGTGTTGCAGGTTTCTAATAGTGCCACTGTACATAGTGAGACTGATGTCATGTTGTGGGGATTACTTTGTTTACCTGCAATTAGCATGACATGGCACGGTGTGTCGTGTGGCGGTGCTGGGGTTGGGTTGGCTGACATGGCACTGTCCTCTTGTTGCATTTTGCAAGTGGGTATTCATTTTAGCTGCTTCAATGTGTAACTTCACAAAACTGCATTGGTGGTGTCTGTGTGGGTAGGGATGCACACATTGTGACACTTCCAGGTGAACAATCTCAGGCTGACATGGTATTCCCGGTTCATTCTCCAGACATTCAGGATCAGTGTCAGGTTGAGTCATCATTGATTGTCAGATGGAATGTGCCAGGGCAGTGTGCACTCCACAGGGGTGTGATTTCTATGTGAAGTAATTAGCCACTAGCTGTGTACGGGCTGCCTCCCCCCGTGCCCTTTCCCCTCCCATGCGCAGCGGCTGTGCATGTGGTTGGGGATGTGGGGCCACCACCATGTCCACGGCCAGGCCCCGGCGTGTTGCAATGTTGTGCAGGACACATGCTGCCACTATGATCCTGCACACTACTGGGGGAGCGTATAACAGCTGCCCGCCAGAACGGTCAAGGGAGCGAAAGCGTGACTTTAGCACTCCGAATGTGCGCTCCACTATGCCCCTGGTTGTAATGTGGGCTGTGTTATATCTTACCTGGGGTGGCGTGGTGGGGTTCCGAATTGGCGTCATCATGTGTGGGCTGAGAGGGTAGGCACTGTCCCCTGTGGAGGTGGTGATTGGTATCATTGGTGGGGTTGTGACCTTGCTCAGTATCCAACATGCATGCATGTGCAGTGGCATACATACTCACCAAGCAGCCATGTATCGCCATGCCGCCCAGCTTCTAGGTCCCGGCTTAGGGTGGACATTCGGTAAATGAAGCTGTCGTGGGTGGAGCCGGGATAGTTGGCATATACTGAGGTGATGATTCCCTTGGCATTACATGCTACCTGCACGTTGATGGAATGCCAGTGCTTGCGGTTCCTATAGATGTGCTCAGATGCCCTGGGGGGACGTAGAGCCACATGGGTGCAGTCGATGACACCTAGCACTTTGGGGAATCGTGCCACAGCGTAAAAATCCAGGGCGGCAGCATGCCTTTCTGCAGGTGTTCTGGGCAGGTATATGTGCCTGCGGACTGATGGGCGTGCAGTGATGATGTTCAAGACCTGGTGTAGGCAGCGTGACTGGGTGGCCTGTGACACCCCACCCACTATGGCACTTGTCCGCTGAAATGATCCCGTGGCTAAGAAGTGCAGTACATTGAGGACCTTCTCCAGGGGCTGAGTGCTTGGGAGCACAGGGTGGGTGATGTGAGGTCATCCTCCCACTCACTCACCAGGTCCAGTATAATGTGTGGTGGAAACCTGTACCTCCCATACACCTGGTCATCAGGCATCCCGAAAAGGCTGGTTCTGGGTGTGAATATTCTGGCCCTGACTATCCTCCTCCTCCTCCTTTGGTAGCCCACTGCCACTGCTGCTAGGAACGGTATGTTCATCCTGGCGTCTGAGCTTGTTATTGTTAAAGTCCGCAAATGTATGCTTTGCGCGTGTTCTAGGCGAGCGTGTGAGCCGCGCACCCCTGGAATCCAGTTCCCAGTCCAATAGCGTGTGGAAATTCACACGCACCACGGGATACAGCGTGTGACCCGCGCACCCCTGGAATCCAGTTCCCAGTCCAATAGTGTGTGGATATTCACACGCACCACGGGATACAGCGTGTGACCCGCGCACCCCTGGAATCCAGTTCCCAGTCCAATAGCGTGTGGAAATTCACACGCACCACGGGATACAGGTTCGCTGACGTACTTGCGTGTGTAAGTGCCCGCGCACCCATTAAATACACGTAAATAGGCCAATCGCGTGTACGCGCACTTTTGTCCAATTACACGCGATGACACTCTGACGTGCAGTATTTCCACGTGTGCCCCGTCATCACGTGCTGAGTGGGGAACACCAGTGCGGGTCACGTCACAGATGCGCTTACGCGCTGAGGGACTCTGGTCCAATAGAATCGCGTCTGCGTGCTGACGCGCTTACGCGCTAAGGGCCTTTCCTCGGATTTCACGCTGACGTGCATGATTTTCACGTGCCAAATCACTCCGTATCAAGTTGGGCACGCGAAAACACACGGAAGACCACGCTCCTGCCCAGAAGGCCGAGTTACTGCCCCCCAGTGCACCGAGCAGCCTCCCACGTGCCATCTGCTGCTGCCTGCCTGCCTGCCTGCCTGCTGCCACCGTGCCCTGCCATTTGGTGCCTGCACATCA
Source organism: Ambystoma mexicanum (assembly GCF_040938575.1). Taxonomy (NCBI): domain Eukaryota; kingdom Metazoa; phylum Chordata; class Amphibia; order Caudata; family Ambystomatidae; genus Ambystoma; species Ambystoma mexicanum. The sequence continues at coordinate 1,520,538,060 of NC_090937.1, read as the reverse complement.
GCCATCTGCAGGGGTCCAGTTGCTGTGTCCACCCCTGCTGGAACTGAAGACTCCCGACTGGGATTACATCGCTCCACAGCCCAGCCCCAGGACCCAGTTGCCCACCCACACCTGCCTCTGGGGTTGCCATGTCAGGCACTTCCACATCTGGCACCAGTGGCAACCCCAGGCCAGAGGGGCAGAGGGGCACCAGCTTCACTGTCACCGAAGTTGGTGTCCTGGTGGAGCATTTCCTGGGGCAGTATGATGCCCTCTTTGGATCGTCCCGCGCCAGCAAGGAAGGACGGCAGAGGATCTGGGCCGACTGTGTGGTTGCCATCAACGCGGAGGGGGTGGCAACCCGCGACGTCCTGAAGATCAAGAAGCGCTGGGAGGACTTGAGGTCCAGGACCCTTGTGAAGGCCCGGCGCCTCGTGGAGGGGGGCCGGGGACGCATGAGTTCCATCCAGATGAGGGTCCTGGAACGCGTACGCCCAGCGCTCCACGCCCAGATCCTTGAGAGGGAGGCCCGTCTGGAGTTGAGCAGTAAGTGTCCAAGCATTACTGTGTGAGACAGGGCATGTTGCGGTGTGCTGGTTCTATGATACTTGCCTGTATGTGTGCCATAGGCCATGTATGCATGTATGTGTGCAGGGACATCATGGTAATGCATGTGCGACCAGTGATGTGTGATCCACATGGTTGTTGCATGTGTTGAAATGCTGCATGGGGAGCCCTATGCAGATTTTGAACATGAGAGCATGCCAGTCTCTGTACCTGGACATGGGTGGGGGTGAGGGATGGGTGCTGATGCCAGGTACATATATGGTAGCCATGTCTGTGTGCCTGACCTGCGTGTCTGTGACTTGTGCATGCCATGGATGCATGACACATATGTGTGACAATGCACAGATTCAGTGAAGCAGCCAAATTACCCTTGTATCCGCTGTGTTTGGTGTGTTTGGGGCCAGATGGATGTGACTGAGGTGAAGTGTGTGCATGTGATAGGCATGAGCCATGATGCATGTGAGTTACATATCATTGAATGTTTCAAGAGTCCATTGGACATGCATGGAAATGTCCATGGCATGCACCATGCCTGTTACTGTGTGTGTTTTGCCTGGACTGACCCATGTGTTGTGGAGGGACATGATGGAAGTGTACTTTGACAGTGGTGCTCATCTGCTATTGCTTCCTGTCTAGGGGACCATTGTACAGTGCCCTGATGCTTGTGTTCTTTGTCTCCCTCTACGCAGCGGCTAGTGAAGAAGAGGGCGGAGACAGCGCTGTGGAGCAAGGCGGCGGGGATGCCCCCACGGCTGCAGCGGAAGGGGTGGGTGAGCCCCCACAGGGGCCTGCTACGGTGGGAGACGGTGAGGAGCCATCCAGGTTGGTGGTTTGCACAGAGGAGGAGGAGGCCGCCACTGGGGCACACATGGGGCCTGGTGGGGGCATCCCTGCTGGTGCAAGTGGTGCAGTCCAGGGCCAGGGGCAGGAGGCAGCACAGGTCACCGTGGAGGGGCCTGTGCATGTCGCTGTCCCTGACCCTGTGAGTGCACCACCATGCACCAGCAGGGATGCCCCGTCCCAGGCCTGTCCGCAGGTAGAGGGGATGTCCATGTCACCTGACTCCCCTCCACCTGCGGACGTGGGAACCCCTGGCCGTGCAGAGAAGGTCCTGATTGGGGTCGCGATGCGGACGGCTGTGATTCGTGATGCCGTGCGTGCTTCCCGGGAGGAGCACGCACGTCATCACGAAGTGCACCGTGCCGACGTGGCCCAATTGGGATCGGCCATGTTCGGGGGTTTCCTGCATGTGTTGGCCAATGTGGCGGCCCTCTCCTCCTCTGTGCAGGCTATCCACCAGTTGTTCTCCTTGCCGTCTTCCAGCCCAGATGCCACCAGGGCCCCCTGTGGACCTGCCCCGACCAATGCAGCCAGCTCGGTGGGGATCCCATCCCTGCCACAGTTTGGAGTCGGAGGTCCAGCAGGGGTGGACAACACAGCAACTGGACCCCAGCAGATGGAAGATGTGACAGCATCATCAGGCAGGGCACGTGCACGACGGCGTCGGTGGTTTCCATCAGCCTGGATTCCGTCATGCTGGCAGAGGCAGTGGCGTCGGAGGCAGCAGCGGGCTCGACGTGGGAGGCATCATGGCTCGGGGCCATCAAGATCAGAGGGGCAGGCATCGGCCGGAGGGCAGGGCAACCCTGGGATGGTGGTGTCTTCCGTGTGGGAGCAGTTGGTCCAGCGGATAGGTGCGGAGCGGCAGCGGGCGGAAGAGGAGCGGCTCGCCATGGTCAGGGCGGAGTTCTCCATGCGTCGGGCGTTGAGGCGGGCTGAGTGCCTCGAGGAAGCTTGCAGGGAGTTTGAGCTGAACATGGGGTTATCCCTGCGAGACCTCGGGGCCAGGACAGAGTCCCGCCTCCAGGACATTGACATGGAGTTCGATGATGCCCTGGCCAGCAACATCAACAAGTGAGCCGCAGGACTTGCCCGCTGCCTTTGTATATAGTTATATAGTTAGTTAGTGTTAGGTTTCCTTTATTTGTTTTTATTATTTTGGACCGCTCGGACAATGGCCACTTTTTTGTATATATTTTTTTCATTAGGTAGTAGTAGGTTTCCTTTATGGTGTTGGGCTCATGGACCCTGGTACATTCCTGTATTTAGTTTGTTTTTTGAAGGAACATTTTCTTTTTTTCATTATTGTGTTCACCATGTGGAAATGGTTTTTCATTCTTTTGCTTCTACTTGATATTGCTTTGGTCAACATTTGTTTTTGTATTCCTTTTTCGTTTTTTGATTTTTACTTTTGTTCTCCAACATGGACCATTTATTTTATTATCCACATAGTTGTATGTTTGATTTGTTTACTTATTTTTAATCTTTAATACATTTTTTATTTTTACTTCCACTTGTCTTATTTTGTCTTTGGTTTCATACATGTCATGATATGGGTTTTGACATTCACTTGCAGCCATTGTGTATGTGTGTGTGACGGACATGTGTTCATTTACATACTTGCCATTGGGGTTGTGTCATGTAATTGCATTCACTATGTGGGTGGATGCAATCCTTGCCTGGGTGTTTGTGCTGGGTATGCTGCCCATTACTGCCATGATTGTGAATCTTCAGGACCTGGGGGCAGGGGGACATGCGTGGGGGCCTGGTGGAGGGTGACCCTGCACTGCTGGGGTGTGGGGGTGGTGGGAGACATGAGTGGGGGCCTGGTGGAGGGTGCCCCTGGTGGCTGGGGTGTGGGGGTGGTGGGAGACATGAGTGGGGGCCTGGTGGAGGGTGCCCCTGGTGGCTGGGGGGTGGGGGTGGTGGGTGACATGAGTGGGGGCCTGGTGGAGGCTGCCCCTGCACTGCTGGGGTGTGGGGGTGGTGGGAGACATGAGTGGGGGCCTGGTGGAGGGTGACCCTGCACTGCTGGGGTGTGGGGGTGGTGGGAGACATGAGTGGGGGCCTGGTGGAGGGTGCCCCTGGTGGCTGGGGGGTGGGGGTGGTGGGTGACATGAGTGGGGGCCTGGTGGAGGCTGCCCCTGCACTGCTGGGGTGTGGTGGTGGTGGGAGACATGAGTGGGGGCCTGGTGGAGGGTGACCCTGCACTGCTGGGGTGTGGGGGTGGTGGGAGACATGAGTGGGGGCCTGGTGGAGGGTGACCCTGCACTGCTGGGGTGTGGGGGTGGTGGGAGACATGAGTGGGGGCCTGGTGGAGGGTGACCCTGCACTGCTGGGGTGTGGGGGTGGTGGGAGACATGAGTGGGGGCCTGGTGGAGGGTGACCCTGCACTGCTGGGGTGTGGGGGTGGTGGGAGACATGAGTGGGGGCCTGGTGGACGGTGCCCCTGCACTGCTGGGGTGTGGGGGTGGTGGGAGACATGAGTGGGGGCCTGGTGGAGGGTGCCCCTGGTGGCTGGGGTGTGGGGGTGGTGGGAGACATGAGTGGGGGCCTGGTGGAGGGTGCCCCTGGTGGCAGGGGGGTGGGGGTGGTGGGTGACATGAGTGGGGGCCTGGTGGAGGCTGCCCCTGCACTGCTGGGGTGTGGGGGTGGTGGGAGACATGAGTGGGGGCCTGGTGGAGGGTGACCCTGCACTGCTGGGGTGTGGGGGTGGTGGGAGACATGAGTGGGGGCCTGGTGGAGGGTGCCCCTGGTGGCTGGGGTGTGGGGGTGGTGGGAGACATGAGTGGGGGCCTGGTGGAGGGTGCCCCTGGTGGCTGGGGGGTGGGGGTGGTGGGTGACATGAGTGGGGGCCTGGTAGAGGCTGCCCCTGCACTGCTGGGGTGTGGGGTTGGTGGGAGACATGAGTGGGGGCCTGGTGGAGGGTGACCCTGCACTGCTGGGGTGTGGGGGTGGTGGGAGACATGAGTGGGGGCCTGGTGGACGGTGCCACTGCACTGCTGGGGTGTGGGGGTGGTGGGAGACATGAGTGGGGGCCTGGTGGAGGGTGCCCCTGGTGGCTGGGGTGTGGGGGTGGTGGGAGACATGAGTGGGGGCCTGGTGGAGGGTGCCCCTGGTGGCTGGGGGGTGGGGGTGGTGGGTGACATGAGTGGGGGCCTGGTGGAGGCTGCCCCTGCACTGCTGGGGTGTGGGGGTGGTGGGAGACATGAGTGGGGGCCTGGTGGAGGGTGACCCTGCACTGCTGGGGTGTGGGGGTGGTGGGAGACATGAGTGGGGGCCTGGTGGAGGGTGCCCCTGGTGGCTGGGGCGTGGGGGTGGTGGGTGACATGAGTGGGGGCCTGGTGGAGGGTGCCCCTGCACTGCTGGGGTGTGGGGGTGGTGGGAGACATGAGTGGGGGCCTGGTGGAGGGTGCCCCTGGTGGCTGGGGTGTAGGGGTTGTGGGAGACATGAGTGGGGGCCTGGTGGAGGGTGCCCCTGGTGGCTGGGGGGTGGGGGTGGTGGGTGACATGAGTGGGGGCCTGGTGGAGGCTGCCCCTGCACTGCTGGGGTGTGGGGGTGGTGGGAGACATGAGTGGGGGCCTGGTGGAGGGTGACCCTGCACTGCTGGGGTGTGGGGGTGGTGGGAGACATGAGTGGGGGCCTGGTGGAGGGTACCCCTGGTGGCTGGGGGGTGGGGGCGGTGGGTGACATGAGTGGGGGCCTGGTGGAGGGTGCCCCTGCACTGCTGGGGTGTGGGGGTGGTGGGAGACATGAGTGGGGGCCTGGTGGAGGGTGCCCCTGGTGGCTGGGGGGTGGGGGTGGTGGGTGACATGAGTGGGGGCCTGGTGGAGGCTGCCCCTGCACTGCTGGGGTGTGGGGGTGGTGGGAGACATGAGTGGGGGCCTGGTGGAGGGTGACCCTGCACTGCTGGGGTGTGGGGGTGGTGGGAGACATGAGTGGGGGCCTGGTGGAGGGTGCCCCTGGTGGCTGGGGCGTGGGGGTGGTGGGTGACATGAGTGGGGGCCTGGTGGAGGGTGCCCCTGCACTGCTGCGGTGTGGGGGTGGTGGGAGACATGAGTGGGGGCCTGGTGGAGGGTGTCCCTGGTGGCTGGGGTGTGGGGGTGGTGGGAGACATGAGTGGGGGCCTGGTGGAGGGTGCCCCTGGTGGCTGGGGGGTGGGGGTGGTGGGTGACATGAGTGGGGGCCTGGTGGAGGCTGCCCCTGCACTGCTGGGGTGTGGGGGTGGTGGGAGACATGAGTGGGGGCCTGGTGGAGGGTGACCCTGCACTGCTGGGGTGTGGGGGTGGTGGGAGACATGAGTGGGGGCCTGGTGGAGGGTGCCCCTGGTGGCTGGGGGGTGGGGGCGGTGGGTGACATGAGTGGGGGCCTGGTGGAGGGTGCCCCTGCACTGCTGGGGTGTGGGGGTGGTGGGAGACATGAGTGGGGGCCTGGTGGAGGGTGCCCCTGGTGGCTGGGGTGTGGGGGTGGTGGGAGACATGAGTTGGACATGGGTGGGGGCCTGCTGGCAGGTGCCCCACAGTGCTGGGGGGTGGGGGTGCAAGGGGACATGAGTTGGTGTTCATTAGTTCAAGGAGACATGTGCCTTTGCTGGGGGGCATGCCCATGTTGGGTGGGCTGCCTGCGGGACATGACCAGGGATGCAGGGTAGTCCCCTGTGGTGTGGGCTGCCTGCAGGGGCCGTGGAGGGTGTACAGGGTACACCTGGGAGGACCCACACTGTCAAATCACATGTGGAACTTCCCGCGCACCCCTGAAATACATGCGCCCAGGCTATTCGCGTGTGGAACTTCCCGCGCATCCCTGTAATACACGCGCCCAGGCTATTCGCGTGTGGAACTTCCCGTACACCCCTGAAATACACGCACCCAGGCTATTCGCGTGTGGAACTCCCCGCGCACCCCTGAAATACACGCGCACCCAGGCTATTCGCGTGTGGAACTTCCCGCGCACCCCTGAAATACACGCGCCCAGGCTATTCGCGTGTGGAACTTCCCGCGCACCCCTGACATACACGCGCCCAGGCTATTCGCGTGTGGAACTTCCCGCGCACCCCTCAAATACACGCGCCCAGGCTATTCGCGTGTGGAACTTCCCGCGCACCCCTCAAATACACGCGCCCAGGCTATTCGCGTGTGGAACTTCCCACGCACCCCTGAAATACACACGCCCAGGCTATTCGCGTGTGGAACTTCCCGCGCACCCCTGTAATACACGCGCCCAGGCTATTCGCGTGTGGAACTTCCCGCGCACCCCTGAAATACACGCACCCAGGCTATTCGCGTGTTGAACTCCCCGTGCACCCCTGAAATACACGCGCCCCCAGGCTATTCGCGTGTGGAACTTCCCGCGCACCCCTGAAATATACGCGCCCAGCCTATTCGTGTGTGGAACTTCCCGCGCACCCCTGACATACACGCGCCCAGGCTATTTGCGTGTGGAACTTCCCGCGCACCCCTCAAATACACGCGCCCAGGCTATTCGCGTGTGGAACTTCCCGCGCACCCCTCAAATGCACGCGCCCAGGCTATTCGCGTGTGGAACTTCCCGCGCACCCCTGGAATACACGTAGCCCGCTCCCCCAGGCCCGATCGCGTGAGGAACTTCACACGAACCCCTGTAATACACGTAGCCCGCTACCCCAGGCCCGATCACGTGAGGAACTTCACGCGAACCCCTGTAATACACATAGCCCGCTCCCCCAGGCCCGATCGCGTGTGAAACTTCACGCGAACCCCTGAAATACACGTAGCACGCTCCCCCAGGCCCGATCGCGTGAGGGACTTCACGCGAACCCCTGTAATACACGTAGCCCGCTCCCCCAGACCCGATCGCGTATGAAACTTCACGCGAACCCCTGAAATACACGTAGCGCGCTCCCCCAGGCCCGATCGCGTGAGAAACTTCACGCGAACCCCTGAAATACACGTAACCCGCTCCCCCAGGCCCGATCGCGTGAATAACTTCACACGAACCCCTGTGATGCACGTACCCTGCTGAAATCGCGTGTTAGACTTCCCGCGCACCCCGGTATACACGCACACATATTTTTTGTCAGCGGGTGTCCGTGTTTGTGGGTACCCCTTTGCACGTCATTTTTCCTGGAGGGCCACAGTATGGGACATTCATCATGGCAGTATATAGGTGCTATTTGTTGGCGCACCTTTTGGCGCACATTTCTTACAGCCGCAGAGACGCTACCGCCTGCTTTCTTGTGGCGGTCGTGTTTGTGCCTGTGCGCTGGTTTGAGCGTGCGCTTTTTTCCCCTATTCTATTCCATGAATACGTGTTGTAGGCGAGCGTGTGGGCGTTCCGCGCACTTGTGCCCTGTACTTCCCCCGTGACGCCCACGTTTTGGCAAGTTGTTCCCCATTCCGAGTGTTACGCCCGTGTTCCGCCTACTTTTGTTGCGTGCGCCGCGCTATGTGCGAATTTCGCTGTGGCCTGTGCGATTTTCGCTGTGACCTGGCGCCCGCTGTTAGATGGCCTGTGCGCCAACGTGCGCCGCACACTTTTTTATCGCACATCCGCTGGTTTTCTCGCGCGCGGCCTTCCATGAATCGACATGCGCTGCTTTTCGTGCGATTTTCGCAATTGCACTGCGATTTTCGCTATTCCACTGCGATTCGCACGTTTGTGCCCACTTGCGCCGCGCTAATTATTCCATGAATCGCCTGTATGTATGTCAGAATGGAGCTTATCTCTGCAGTAAATAAGGAATGCAGTGAATGTTTAATATAAATGAATGTGGTAGGACGCCCTCCCCTTTGTTCCTATACAGTTCAGCTCTATAAAGCCCTACCACTTTTTTTGAGCAGTCCCTTCAGTTACGTATGGTCAGCTTATCTGGCAGAGGTTTAAGCACAGCTCAGCAATTGATGACCTCTTTGTAGAGGGTTGCTAAATCGGTGTAAGTCCCAGCCAATTAAACCCTCTTCATTAAGTGATCATTGCATGTTAATGACAGAAATTGAAATACAGATGGGTGAGGTACATTTAAATGGTCCAAGCCACATTACTGTGAATAATGCAGGAAACCATATTTCTTGTAATTCCCTTTGAATTATTCGGTTAATGGTGCCTTTGAAGAATGTTTATTGTTGTCCACGTTGGAACGGAAATTCAATACTTTTATACTTGATTCCTTCAAACTATCTGTAGAACAATTCAGATCACAGTCCTTGAGCTCCTTGTGTTTAAAGTCTCTCACTCAGCAGGCTAAGCATCTGCATAAATATAAGGAACGCGCAGGATGAACTATGAGAGCGGAAAGTAAATCTTTAATAAGGGACAATGATATAGTGCTAAGAATCAAAAAGAAGATACATTTGACCTACACAATTTGGGAAATGGTTAGGAAATCACAGATTCTGCAGAATGACTGTGAGAATGTGCTAATGGTCCTAGGAAACAAAAACTCATCAGCCTTTTGGAAGATGATAAATATGAATTATTCTCAAGAATTTGTTCAGATTAATGTTGCTGCTGAATTGGACTGGGTTAATTATTTGTGTTGAGTGAGTCTCCTGGCGAGTGGAAGCTTGCTTTCGACCAGGAGATCATTAATTACATTTTGAGTAAGATTAGTAACTCCAGGACCCTGGTCCCAATAAGTTATCGAATGCGCTGTTCAGGAGTGATCCTACCATATGGTCTACAACATTGACAATTTTACTTAAAGCAGTGGCAGCGAGTAATGTATTTATTGAGTCCTGGCAAGTCTTTAATGTTGTGCCGATATATAAAAAGGGTTCTAGATGAGGCCCAAGGAATTATAGACCGATCTTTATTATTGATGATGACGGTAAAGATTTTGCAACCCATCTCACAGGTCATCTTGAAAATTGGGCTAATGAAACTAAGCAATTACAAAAATGGCAAACAGGCTTTTGGAAATTCTTAGGTACAACATTAAGCGGCTTTTTGTTAAAATATCTTCAGTCTCTTGCATGGTCCAGGAAATGTGATTCGATTTTGTTTGCTATGATTGACCTCACAGCTGCATTCAACAGAGTAAAAAGGGATTTATTATGGGCAATATCTTTGCTCATCCACCTCCAACTCCCTCGGGGTCAGTTGCTTCTCCAAGCAGCGAGTTGGTGGTAGATCTCTTTCCTCTGCTGGGTCCTCCCTCTGGAACAGCCTCTCTGCCTCTCTGAAACTTGAGGAGAACCATCTCCGGTTCTGGAAGCACCTCAAAACCTTCCTCTTTGCTTCGGCTTTCTCTCCTCCTCTCCCCTGCTGATCTCCTGGCTGATTCTGAAAATGCACTGGTTACCCGGCTACCCTCTGATCTTGGGCCTGGTATCCTCCCTGCCAGTTGCACACCTGCACTGCCCCCTGGCAACCCTTGCACTCAGGGACTGTTTCTGCATCCCTAGAGCCCCTACTAGGACTTGACACTATGTCTGAACATACCCTTGCACTTGCCACCAGCTGGCTGCACTTTTATTTATTGTCTTTATTTATTTCAATGTTATCCTATGTACTGCACTGTCCCTCCCCTTACCCCCTGCACTTTTTCCCCTTTCTTCTCTCCCCAGCACTTGCACGGTCTCAATGTCACGTAGTAGGATCGATGTCTCTGTCTTCCCTCTGTTTCCCCTCTGTTGCCTAGTGGCACCTTGAAACACTTGTGTATAGGAGCGTTATAAATGCCATATCATATCATATCATATCATATCAGGAAGGTAATGAGCGAAATTGTTCAGGGTGCACAATTTGTATAGCCCCACCTCATGTAGCAAGTGGCTACATCAAACATGCTGTTGCAGGTAGGTAAATACCGAAATTGTTCTGGGTGCACAATTTGTATAGCCCCACCTCATGTAGCAAGTGGCTACATCAAACATGCTGTTGCAGGTAGGTAAATACCGAAATTGTTCAGGGTGCACAATTTGTATAGCCCCACCTCATGTAGCAAGTGGCTACATCAAACATGCTGTTGCAGGTAGGTAAATACCGAAATTGTTCAGGGTGCACAATTTGGAAAGCCGCACCTCATGTTGTAAGGGGCTACATCAAACATGCAGTTGCTGGTAGGTAGAGCGTAATTGTTCAGGGTGCACAATTTGGAAAGCCGCCACTCATGTTGCAAGCGGCTACATCAAACATGAAGTTGTTAGTAGGTAAGGAGCGTAATTGTTCGGGGTGCACAATTTGGAAAGCCGCACCTCATGTTGCAAGGGGCTACATCAAACATGCAGTTACAGGTAGGTGAGAGCAACAGATATGAGAAATATATCTTGGCTATTGCTGAGATCCACATTCATGTGGGTCGCCCATCAGGGTCGGATTGGCCCATCTGCCACTCGGCCCGTGGCTGGGCCGAAATCATGTGTGGTCCCTGGGGGCTGGTGTCTGCCCACACTTGGGTCGGTTTGAAAAAAAAAAGTTTAAAAAAAACTAAAAGCACCCGCAATGGCATAATTCATCAAAGCAAGGTAACAGCTGTTACCTTGCTTTGATGATTGATTTGCATGCATGATGTTTGCATCATTAATTATGAAGCATGCATCATTCACATGCTGCTGCAGCATGCGGCCAACTTTGCACCTGCAAGTGAACTTAACTGGTCTACTGTTAAATCTCAGTTACCAGTTTAATGGTATCCACTACAGAATAATTGCTGATTTTTCTATAGCTGATATGATAGCTCAGTGGGTTGAGCACTCACTGCTATGAGGTGTGTGTGTGATCTGTAGGTTGCAGGTTTGAATCCAGCAAGGCCATCTCAGCCTTTCATCCTTCTGAGGTCAATAAATGAGTATGAACACAGGTTTGGTGATATTGTGTGCATATTTGTTCTGTTAACACTGCCTGAGTTTAAGGACCCCAAATCAAAAGGGGTCATCGGAATACAATCAGCATATCCATATGAGCCTAGGGAGCCTAGGGATTTGATTTGACTTCACCAGGATGACTATATTCTATTTCAATTGGAAGACAGTGATCCAGGAGAAAAGCAGCAAATTGAGATGGAGGTTAACATGACAAGATAACTGAGAGTAGCATACATTCATAAGGATGCTGCCATATACTTAAAGGAAAGTACAGAAATTCCCTCTCTGGAGGACTTTCCAGAAGTGTCTACACATTTAAAGGAAAAAATCCAACCTGCAGATGCATGTACAAATAATGTCTAGAAGGACCAATTGAGGACAATATTATTAGAACTCAATGTTGTATTTGCCTGAGATTCTTGTGATTACCAATTTGCTTATTACTACATTACCAGTAGATTGTGGCAGGTAGCCTATTTTTGTGTTAAAATATAGCCTCCCTTCAGCATGCTCTGAGCCATTGGCTGAAATCATTAAAAATCGAGAGTCTGTGTCAGGGTGGCCTCTTCCACTCATTGACCACGGCCTTGCAGAGATACAAGGGTAAAAGGTTTTCATTACGTTGGATTTAACAATGGTATATGTAGTTGGTTGTGCAAAACACATGAGTGAAATAGGAGTTGGTGGCAGTAATTGGAAATGTATGGGCCAAAAATCATGACATTCCAACAATGAGTTTGCAGATAGGGCCCAGGAGTATTCAATTAGCACAATTAGCACTATAGAAGGCACTGTCAACAGCAGAAAAAAAAAAACAAGTTAAAAAAGATTGCCACACACTCTGACTATGCAGAAATAGCTTTTTGGAATATAGATTAGGTTGGAAAGTGAGCCCTATGGTCAATGAGCAATCTCTCAAACATGGGAAACTAATTCAGGCCATTGACAATCTGTTTTTTAGAGAATTATATGAAGGTCCATTTGAAAAATAAAATTGGACATTCTGAAAAAACAGCGGGAGATATGGAAGGGAATGACAAGACTGATCAATGGCCCAAAATGAGGGGAGTAATTGTAGAGCTATTTGTCAAAGTGCATTTGCTCAGTGAGCTACAGGTCGACGTGGTTGAAGTCTCAAGGAGCAGACAATGAATCAGTTGTTTGACAGAGCTTCGACACACTGGAGCAGGGCTCGATTAATGCACAAAAGGAAGACCTCATAATAGGTACAATCTATAATCACGTTGTAGACTCAGAGAAAAATTCTGTTACAGATTAGGACTTTAAGAGCAAAGAAGAATTGGGGGTGTTAATGAAGAATGAAAAACAATTTCAGTTATAGGAAGGATTACTGATTTCCTGATCAATTCCAGGTCAAATTTAGTGGGTGTTCCCTGTGTAATTTTGGGAGATTATGTTACATCATGCCCATGATGAAATTACAGCGTGTCACACAGGTTCTCAGAAAACATTTGAAATTGTATGGGAATAAGTTTATTGGCCACATGTTCCAAGATGTGCAAGTGTATACATGGGGATGTTTGGTGCATGTCCTTTTCAGAGATCAGTACAGGGACACAAGTATATTGTGACAGGCCATGTTTAATATCAAGATTGTTAGACTGCATACCTGTTCCTGATTGCAGGGTGCAATCCATGGCTACCTTCATGGTGAATCACATATTTTCTAGGTTTGGTTTACTCAACAGAATAAAATCAGACCATGGAAGTAATTTTATAAGGGCAGTAATGACTAAAATGTGGAAGAATGTAGGGGTAAAATAGAAATTACATCCTCCAGTGGGGTAGTAGAATGGTGTAACAGCACAACTATTTTTTTTTCTTTTTTACTTTTATTTTTTCGGCTGAATTTATCAATCTTTCAAAACTTTAAAAAAAACTTTTACAACAATTGAATATCAATAACAGTTCATACGAATCATAGCAATATTTACAATATCAATTACAAAAAAAAGATCAACAATCACACCAATTAATAACACATAATTAAATACTTTATTGTCTTCATGTTTGCCCCATAGATAGCATTTCATGATTCAGTAAAAGCCATAATTCATATCTCTATACTTTCTACACATCTGATTGTTGCTAAACTCAATGGGGTATTTTCCCCACTACAAATCATTGCCTCAACCCTTCCTTCAGTTAAATATCTAACATTCTCATAGTACTTATTCAATTGCTTTCTTACAGTCAAATCTGGACACATTCTGATCAAATGCCTCTGTCTCTTTTATACAGAAACGGCAAGACCTTGCAACCATTGTACCTTTGGCTCTGATACCCATTATTGCTTTGTCAGCCATACATTTAAAGGAAGTTTTTATAACCCTCTTCTAATTCTTGGGCATGGGAAGCATCTTAAATACATTGGAAAATAATGGAGAGCTCTACATTCATAGGTGTAATTCTGGAATATCTTGCATCCCTGACATTCTTCAATTGTCCTACACTAGTCTGCTCTCCACAACGTCTGCTTGGCCATAGTCAGGCTCCTAGTGAGCAGTTCCAATGACATGTTTGCCTCATTTAGCTAGATCAGGCAGTACTCCTTCCAAAAGGATATCAACCCCACCGGACAATCCTTTAATAAGGCCCTCAGAATAGGAAGTATAGAGTCACTGTGTGCCTTAATTATTTTCCTGAGAAATGACAGAAACTTCCATTTTACAATTACTGTTAAAAAATGTAGGCTGAACGCATGATGTATATAATCTGTATCGGAATTCCAGTGTAAGACCCAGCCCCTTCTTCCAAAATTGACCCTCAAATCTATTCCAGTCCAAACTTAACAGAAACAACTTCCCTTCAACACCATACATCATGGCTGGGACCACTTTCTGTTTATACAAAATCAGCAGTGGGTGATAGGAGTATTTGCCAAACTTATTGTGTAGCAAGAGCCCTTGGGTAGCTGCTGTAACCATATTCAATTTCAGATCATTCTTATAAGTGTCTCTGTCCAAGAGTCATTTATTAAAATACCCAGATATCGGTACTCGTGGACCCTCTCCAAAGGGGCTTCCTCAACCTTCATAGTCCTCATTTTTATTTTCTTAGTTTCGTTAAGGAAAAGGCACATAACCTTTGATTTTTTGGACTGAGGACGCAAATAGAACCTGGAAATGGTTAATCCATGTGTCTTCTAGAATCATGTTAGCCTGGAGTTCTAATTGTCTACAATCACTCTTATAATTCAGCAATGATCATATTGCAGTGTTGTTTTTTGCTTATAAGGCTCTCAACATTCACTCTGCTTCTTTTTGCAGCATAAATGCATTATTGGCTTGCATTCAATTTTTATATTTCTGCTTGAGGGATTTAATTACTTTTCATCCTCTGCCTGTATGCTGCAGGTCAATTTTCCTAATTTCCTGCCTTATTTCACTTTTTTTTGTACCACCTATGGGTCAAATTCGTTGGTTTGCCTACCCTTTATATCCATTCCTTTAATGATAAAACAGTCTAGAATAATTTGGTAATTCTGTATTTGGTTACCTAGCTGACCCAATTGCCTATAGAAAAGCTTCAATGAATTAATCGACCAAATAAAAGATTTTTCCCCAAAGTCACCTTCGAATTACCAATATATGTCTCTCTTAGATATGGGTTAATGGAGGAAGCCCAAGTTATAGTGGCCAGGTCGTGATCACTATCTGTTTGTGGGGACACCACCAGGTCAAGTATACAATCAAACAAATTCTTAGAGAACCAACATATAATCAAGGGTGGCTGAGTGAATGCTGCCAGTCCAAGTAGGGCAGGGAGAGTTATCCCCCTTTTGTGTGCTGTTGATCTTGATCATAGGTAGGCCTCTAGATTTCATTAAAGTCAACCATGCATTTGTTCTTAACTGTTTTTGCCCCATTGCCTTAGTTAAACAGGAGATATTTAAATCACCCTTTATGATCATCCCTGTACTAAGGGGTCCAGCACAAAGAGATCCAATAAAAAGCTCACACCCTCCATAAAGTCTGTAATGGTTATCCCCAGAGGGTTCCAGTATAGATTAATACGCCCAAAGAACTCCCTGGGCTACCTTGAGTTCTCTCCCAGACCAATCTTGTTAACTGCGAGAACCCATTAGGCGAGAGCCATTGGATAAGCTTTAGGCCATGGTCTTTTCTACATGCACTCAATAACCCTGATGTCGGTATTCCCTGTGCTCCTTTACAAACTGCCACTGAGACCAGAGAATAACAATCCAAAATAATCGCCTCCAGAAGCCATGTCTCTTGTAAATGAAAAACATCCAGGGAGATCGGGTCTTGTCCTTGCTTTGTAAAAGGTGGGAGTGACGCATTGTATTCTAGGACCCCATCTGGATATCTGGGCTAGCGGCCCCTATTTTCTGCTAATTTACACCTTACCTTGCCATCAAGACCAGGACATACACATGTTCAATAGAACAGGGGTAACCAAGGACACCTGGGTAAACGTTATCCTCAGTGGTGAAAAGTGTGGCAGAAGAATCTGCTTCTGCCCCTGTGGCAAAGGAAAGACTCTTACTTGATGTTCGTCCCATTCACTTACCTCAAAGATAACACACCCAATGAGCAACATAAAGCACCCACTTCCATAATGATGTCCTTAGTTAACCTCGATAAAATATGCAGAAAGACTATATGTGAATCTGTTTCATCTAAAAATTCTACCTGATCAATGTCACCCAAACCCACTGCTCTTAGAATCTGGATCCTAATGAAGAGACTTAAAACATTCACTCTATTCAATGCCCTAGGATCAGGGGAATCCACTAAGCATTCTAAGAGAAGGAGACTCTTCATATTGGGCTTCCCAGGGTTTTCCCCACAGTCCCCAGCATCCACCTCAGTATAATCCAGAGCTTCCTGCTGGATATAATTGAGGTCCGGTTGATGCCTATAAGGCATCTCCTCCTGTAATGGGCACCAGTAAGAGGGTTGATTAATAAATGTCTCCTCTTGCTGATCCCAGTTCAAGTGCGATGGATAGTCTATGGCAGGACTAGGTCGACATTGCACATTAAGTGACCTTGATCATCTCTGCTCCAGGGTTACAAACATTGTGGGTTGACCCTTCAGGCCTTGACCACCCCATTCAGCCAGCGCTACCGATTGCAACTTCCCCTCTTCAGAGGAAGTTATGAAATGTATAGACGGTTCACTCGAGGGCTTGCACGATTGAATAGGCAAGCAATTTATCAGGACCTCTCACTGGTCTTCCAATGAATTAGTGGTTAGGTCCAATATTTCTCTTGCCAAACATTCACTCGATGTATCTGAAGTCTGAGTCATGTGAGCACATCATGCCAGTATCAATAAGTTCGAAGTTAAAGTAGGACCCAGTGAAACTGACCTTATAGAAGTTGTTAATGCCAGAGAAACAGTACTGGAGATATTTACTCATGTTTTACGGGCTGGCTTAGCTGTTTTGACTATGTATGCATAAGACATAGTAGTTTTTGGCCTCAAAGCGAGGTAACCCTTATGTCCCTGTGAGGTAATTCCAAAGCAGGAGTTCCTTCATTGAGCTCCCAGGCATCTCCCCACACACTACCATCTCTTGTAAGCACTGGCCCTCAGATTTAGTGTTAAATTAGTGTTCAATTAGTTTAGGCAACCCTTCTCCACGTTCCGAGAATGACTCACCATCTTCTCAAACTCGTGCACCCTCCATCTGCTGGTCTGCTTTCTGAAGAACACATCCAGATCCCGTTCTGCTCCATCTCTGGGCTCATGGAACACAGATCACACTGCAGCACACTGCTGCACTCTGGCATATCCAGTAGTTTTGAAAGGATATGCATAACAATAAATCCAAAAATGTGATACAGCTTTGAGAAAGCCCTCACTGGGTAAATGTAAAACACGTGTTGGCACAACATATGAAAAATAAAGAAAATACTGCTGAACCCAAATAAAATGTTTAATTAGCAATAATATGAAGTTAATTGCATGTTGATACATTTTCAGTGAGGATAAGATACCTAAAGGTTTGTTAAGGTATCCAAATCACAGACATGCAGTACACCTGTCACCAAACAAACAGAACATAATACAAGTGGCACAGAAAACTACCTTATAAACCCAGAATCCTTTTAGTGAGCATGGCTAAAATTGCAACACCATCCAAAGCTACAAATCTCAGCCCACATGAAATAATCACAGTTAATCACTTGTTAGATAGAACAAATGAGCATGTTTTGGGAAATGCGTTCATAATTCACGAATATCTGGAAGACAAAACAAAGCATTTGCTACATGTGTTTGCATTTGCACAGAGAAATATAGAAAGATCAGCTGAAGGTGCCAAATCTTACTATGACCGAAAGTCATCAATTACATAATATGAGGTTGACCATCAACTATATAAATCTAATTTAGCAAAGAACTAAATCAAGAATTCTTAGTTCCTGGTTTCTTGGCATTGCCATTAAAAATGGTGGATACAATTGTGCCTGTGCTATGCTGTATCTAAAGAATATTTTATCCCAGTGCGACAAAAAAGTATTAAAGGGTTATTGATCACATCAGGAACAGATATGCATGATAGTACAGGTGAGAAATGTGGTTTACAATGTTCAAGACAGAGATTTGAGATGCAACGGGTTCATGCTAACAGCTAATTATGAATGCTTAATGCACATGGAAGAATGAATAAATGTTGAGGTATTACCATTACAGACTAAAGTAGGAAACATTGTATGTATTTTTATTATTGGAAACCTAACCTGTTTTTCTGTTTCCTCTGTTCTAGAAATGCGGACTAGCTTTCCTCCACAAAGGTTTTCTGGGATCCGATGCCCACAATTGAACCCGTAGAAAAGGTGAGGTGAGCAAGACTAGAAAAGGCTGGGAAAGGCAAAAGGGAAGACCAGATGATCAGACGGCAGGGCGTATTACAAGGAAGGAAGAAGAGAAGTAAAGACATTAATAGAATGATTAAAACATGTTGAATAATAATGTTGATAACCACATATGTACAATTCGCACCAACAGATAGGCGAGTGGTAATTGCACCTTGAGCCAGTTTCAGGGGTTGCAAGAGATGGTACACCCAGGTTGATGTGTAGCAATATATGGTTGTTACATTATGATATGTATACCAATATAAATCCAAACATTATATTAGACCAAAATCAAATCCATTCAAGTCAAACAGTGTGTTCTTTATAACAGTACCTAAGGAAACTGTGATAGCAGTTGGAGGAGTAACATTGTTCTATGTGGATGTTGACTTATAGGAAGGAAGAGTAAAAAACAATATAATTATTTATAATTTCCTATGATATTTACAGGTAAAAATATGGGTCCATCGAAGGAGTTACAGTGGACAGAGACATGATTGATCATTGTATAGGAAAAGGCGTGGCCAAGCGTCGAAGATGACGGACGCCTGATCCGGAGCTGCCGTCTCAGCAATAATGTCTTATAAAAAATAGTGCCTCATTCCATATGATACTGGTACACAACATCTTGCCTGTTGGTGTAGGAGAAAGAACAGCGCAAAGGAGTCCGAAAGAACCATGTTCCAGAGCATATTGTAAGATCTAGGCACCTCCGGGGGTGTGTGGCTTACGACAGGGAGGTTGCGTTAACAAAGGAACCGACACATCTAGTCAGATGGGTGGCTGACGTGTCCCTAAGACTTTGGTAAACGCGTGGAGGAGTGCTTCCCTCACAACAAAGGCAACTTCATCTTTAAAGTTGCATGCATCTTTTTTTAAAGGTACAACTTCATAGACAAGTACTGTTTATTCTGCTTTTATTCAACAAAATACCCTTTTAAGCAATTATTGGAATTTATATGGGAGGTTCATATAATTTCTCATTTAAACAAGAATAGAAAAAGATAAAAACATCCAGGTCTTTTATTCTGCATAGTATAATTACAACCTCATACATTTGGATTGTCACATTTTTCTTGGCCTTTCACTGAAATTTCTAGTGAAATTATTGGTTATCCTGAATAATTTAAATGTATATAACGGAACCGGCTTATAAGAGATCCAATTAGTCATTGGGTGTCATTGGGCCTCATTACGAGTACAGCGGTAGGGGGTTAACGGCACCAGTAAGGATGCTGGTGCCATTAAACCCTACTGCCGCATTCCGAGGTTCCTTAGCAGGTCCCACTAGGGCCGGCTGGTTTTACCAGCCGCCCTTAGCGTGATCCGCTAAGGGACCAGGGAGCTAATAACGGGCCCGCTATTTGCGGTTCGTTATTAGCTCCTTCCCCATTCCCATTGAGCCCTATGGGGGCTCCAATGGGAATGGGGAACGGTTTTCAGAATGGGGACTTGATGGGTCCTCCAAGGTCGGAATGACCCGATAAATCCCCATTTCAACTACCCAGACACAGGTTTGGAGGCAGCCATGTTGCTAATAGCACCATGGCCGCCTCCAAACTCATAATGAGGCCCATTGTCTCTGTGCAGTTTCAATATCAACAAAGCTGTACAATAACTGCCCAGTTTAAACACTGGAAAAAAAACACATCTTTAAAACAAAGGATACTTTATGCCACATGTTTTGAAAAGTGTGCTTCATACAATTCATCAGACACGCAGCGGGGTGTTTATTCATATCTGGACCCTCATCTCTAAATTTCAGCATGACCTCAAAAAAAGCACTTTTAAAGGCTTCACCATCATCTTCTGCCAGTAATGCCCCCAAAAGGCAAAACAAGTGACTCCCTCACGCCGAAAAAAGATGTACATTATCCTGTCATGCAGGCATTTTAGATGAAATTAAATCACCTAAGCCCTTCATGGAAGCCACCATAGCACAATTACAAGTGCTTGATGATAAACGGTCTTCCTTTCAAACGAGGATAAATGGAGTGGAGAGAAGGGTTAGCAATACCGAGGATGTAGTTGGAAAAGTTATACAGCTTGAGAATATGGTTACATCTCTACAGAAACAAGCAGAGCATTTAGAACATTGGAACAGGAAGAATAATATCTGTATAGTTGGACTTCCAGAAAACATTGAAAAAGATAGTCCGACAAAATGTCTTTACCACATGCTTCCTCTGCTTCTGGATCTTCCAGCAAAGATGCAGCTCAACATTCAAAGAGCCCATCGCGTTGGTCCTAAAACTCCTTCCAGGTACTCTCAGAGAACTCTAATTTTTGCTGTACTGGACTATATACCTGTCATCACCATTATGGACAAGGTGAATGAAAAGAAACTACTCACATGGGAAGGCACAAAGGTTTTTTTTCTCACAAGATGTGTCCAATGCCACAGCAGTGAGAAGGAAGGAATTATTAATGTTCAGACCAGCGTTAAGGCAACTTAACGGTAGATTTGGGATTATCCATTCAGCTGCCCTAAAAGTTAACCTAAATGGACACTTATATACCTTTCAAAATCCTGGAGACTTACTAAGTTTCATCCAGAGCCACAGAAGTGAAGAGATGGACACCTCTAGACCATAATTTAATCAAAGTGAATACATGCACTACATTTTCTTTCAACTATATTATTTCTCCGGGATGTTGCAAAGGTTGGACCCGTCTAGATCCGGTTCTCCACCCAACCCATTCATTGACCTTATTCAAGCATGGAATGGAGTGGCTGCATCCAGTTAGCCACTACTTGGTTGTGTAGTTGTTGGCTCAAAAGGAAATTAGGAAATTCCATGTTCTCTTTCCCGTTTGTCACCCCCTTTTCCTTGTGTTTCTCTCCCATTCATGTTTCATTTAACCAGTGGCTTACTGCTAGCTACAAATGTATAGGTATGCAATTACCACCATTCATGATACTTACCATTGCCACATGGAATGTCAAAGGACTACACAAGCCTATCAAGCGGCAGGAAATTATCTCCAACCTGAATAGGACAAAGCCAGCTGTTGCGTGCTTACAAGAATCCCAACTCTCGCAAAGCTGAAGCTAACAAATTGAAACATCTGTGGGTGGGCCAAATGCTCTCTAGTGCAGCAGAAGGGAAATGAATTGGGTCATTATTCTCATAAACAAACACCTCCAATGTAAGTGCTAATTCATGGAAACTGATACTGTTGGAAGATGGATCTTAGCTAAACTACTCATTGACTGCATACAATACTCTATTCTAAATGTTTATGGCCCCACAAACCCACATCCTATATGTTGGAATCAGTTAAGGAACCAGATTTTCAATTCTCAATACAATAACCTTATTGTATGTGGTGATTGTAACAGGGTTCTTGATCCTCTTCTTGACAGAAAGTCCAATGTACGAATTAAATCCACCAAATCACATATACAGTTCCACAATTTTGTCTCTGAACTAGGACTCATTGACCCTAGGCGTATTACCCATCCATCTGATCTAGATTATAATTTGTATTCACCTCCCCAAACCCCCTTTTCAAGAATTGATTATGTCTTTATATCCAAATCATTATCAAATCTTCTATTAGAGGTAACAATAGAGAGCATCACTTTATCTGATCATGCCCCTGTCTACATTAGAGTATCCAGTACACAGTATGTTCATCCTATTAACAGATGGAGGTTTAAGTCAGCACTCCTGAAAGATGAACAATTTGTGAAATGTATTCACCAATGACATGCTTATTTCTTAGATGAAAACTCCCCAGCTGATACATCAGTACATAACAATTGGGATTGCTTTAAAGTAGTTCTTAGAATCCACATTATATCATACTCCGCAGACAAGAAGAAGAAACTTAAAAAAGAATCAGAAGACATTCGCAAACATATAAAACTCTTACAATCAGAATATATTCGGACTAATGCTTCCCCTGTTCTACAGAAAATAATTAAACTAAGAATACAATATAATATCTTAGTAACTGAATACTCCTGCAACAATCTTTTAAGGTATAAATATAAGATTAATAAGGTATAAATACAAGATAATATAGTAAATAGCATATTTGGTTCAAAATGCACATATATAATTTTATTTTTTTAAATAAAACTGAGAAGGCTCTAGCGTCTTACCTCAAAACTAAAAAGGATAAAGCAAAAGTAACTGTGTTTACAGATCAGGATGGTATAAGAGTCATGAATGATAAAGACATCTTGCAGGTGTTTTCAAAGTTTTATCAAAAATGATATTCTTTAGATGCAGTTCCTAATAGCACTGACACTGTAAATTTCCTTAGGCTGACATATCGTAACTCTTATGGAAATCCCAATTTACAACCTTTAGATTGCCCCATTTCACCTAGGGAGGTACATAAAGCCATTAATGAGCTTAAAATAGGTAAAGCAGCAGGCCCTGATGGTTTTTCAATCAACTATTTTGCCCATTTCAAAGACATTCTTGTTCCTAAACTTAACAAACTCTTTAGCACGTTTTTTGCACATGAGAAAGCAGTGGGTTCCTTTTCCAAAGCTATGCTAATTGTATTCCATGAACGCAACAAGAATCCCAATTTGGTTCAGAATTTGGTTCAGAATTATAGGCCTATCTCTTTAATTGACACAGAGTGTACACTCTTTGACAAACTATTAGCAAATAGACTTACCCCCTTTCTTACACTTAATTAAAAATGATCAGGTCGGTTACGTCAAAGGCAGATCATCTTCAGCCAACATTAGAATAATCATGAATATTCTTCATTCATAATTCCCATAATCCACATGCAGCACTAGCCCTTGATGCTGGGAAAGCTTTGGACCTATATGTTTGAAACTCTCACTTGGCATGGTATTCCTAATTCATTTATTTCCATGATTAAAGTATTCTAGTCCAAACCCACTACATCATTCTTTATAAACAATCATGTATCCCCTTTCTTCCCTTTCTAAAAGGGTACTCATCAAGGTTGTCCACTCTGACCCCTTCGATATATTCTAGCTTTGGAACTCTTTCTAGAAGTAATTTGACAGGATAAAAATATAGGTGGAATTCAATATAGAGATATTGTAATTAAAACAGCGGTCTACGCCGATAATATTTTATTATTTTTGAATATATCTGATAAGTGTTTACATCATTTAACTAAAATCATTACACAATTTTCTCTTTCATCATGAGATAAACTCAATTCGGACAACTCACAGATCTTACCACTTAATATGAATTGCACCAAACACCACACTGCAAGGCTGGGGATGAAATGGTGCACAGCCGGTATAAAATATTTAGGCATCCACATTCAACCCACAGTGAAAAATACAATTAGACATAACACAGCCAATATGCTAACTAAAGTGAAGGAGTTAACACATTCTTGGTCCCCTCTTCTCTTATCCTGGTGGGGCAGACTTGAAACTGTTAAAACAATGAGTTCCCCTATTTTACTTTACTATCTGTATAGGCTTCCTACTCATATTTCCACTTCCTATTTCACATCATTGGATACATGCATCATCAAATTTCTTTGGAGGAAAAAGAAATGAAAAATATCATTATGTAAGCTTAAGAAGCCTAGAACAGAAGGTGGAGTCAGTTTTCCAGATTATAAAAACTACCACTCAGCTTGTAGTTAGTTCAACTGTGGTTCATTCCTACCTATCCTGGTATGCCTAAATGGTATGCTATAGAGAGGGAGATGGTCTACCCACATTCCCTAATGGATTGCCCATAGATTAAAAATAATATCAAATGTTTCAATAGCACGTGTATCAGAGTCTCTATTATGTATCTTAGATCATATTTACTACCAATAACCTCAAACAGATCTCAGCTCATTTCTCAATATATCTGGATGAACTCTCTAATTAAAATTAACAAAAGAACCCTATGTTGGAGACCATGATTTTGTCTTGGCATTACATATGTGGGACCACTGTTTAATCAAGATATTCCTCTTATGTCCTTTTTACCGCAATATGCTGGGATATTAGAGGCAATTATGGAACTATAATATCTTAATGTATAACACTTTTACCTTTTCCACCCAAAGACAACTTCACTTGTCTAATTCTGATGTCTCAGCTGCCATGATGTATAAAGTCTGCTCATCTGCATCATTAGATGGACGTTTACTTAAATGTCTAGAAGCTTGGGATCAAGACTGCTTTCTCAATGACCCCAGAATAGCTGGCCATGTATGTGTGTTCCAATATCTCTAAGATAATTGTTTCAGCCAGCCTGCTTCAAACAATGTTCTTTTTTCATCATACGGCATATATCACCCCAGTAATGTTGTTCAAAGGGGGCCTATCCCCAGATGATAAATGTTGGAGTTGTCATTTTAATCAGCGAACATTTAGACACATTGGGCCTCATTACGACCCTGGCGGAAGACCATGGTGCTATTAGCACCATAATCCATGCCGGTAACTTACCGACTCCGTCATGGAGAAAGGGGGAATTACCACCCCATTCCGAGGTTGGTGGGGGCAGTAATTCCCCCTTCCTCCATGGCCCTTCCCCATTCCCATTTTTGCCCCATAGGGCTCAATGGGAATGGGGAAGGCGCTAAGTACAGTGCCACAAATTGCGGCACCGTAATTAGCACCAAGGTCCCTTTGCGGGTCCCTACTTTAACGGCTGGTCTATACCAGCCGTTAAGGTCGGGTCCCGCAAAGGGACCTCGTAATTAGGCGCTAATAGGTTAACGGCGCTGCAGCCTTTTACGGCGCCGTTAACCCATTAGCGCCTGGGTCGTAATGAGGCCCATTATGTTCAAAGCCCCCAAGTACAAGGGTTTTGGAAGCAGGTATGGTCAATTCTAGAACACATTTTTAAGATTAAACTAGCATTTTCCTTTACAGTTTTATTCCTTGGAAGCAAAAGCATCCAACCCACTATACGTTAGAATAAATGTTACCTGTTTGATCTTTTTATGGTTATTGCAATTCAAACTGTTACCTCCAATTGGAAGGATCTCAAGAGTGTTCATTTTAAAGCATGGCGGAAATCAGTTTGCAATATTCACAGATTGGAATGCAGACCATAATATGATGTTCTTAATATTGTTCAAATATTGTATGCTTTATGATCTGAATACAAAATGTTTAAACACAAAAAACAGTTACAGAAAAAAAGGAAATATATGTTGATGTGGCACATTATTTTTTGCTAAAGAAATCACCTCTCTGCAGATTCCCCATGTTTGATCAGTGTCCTCCTCAGAAAGGGGGCAGGGAGTGTTACAGCATTAGATAATTAATGATGAGATACAGAATCTGCACTGTAGGTGCATTAACATTAACAGAATCGAAATTGGTAGAAGAGTACAGTAAGGATAGATTTATATAGGCCACACAAATGTTAGCATAGCAGTAGGGGCATAAATACAGCAGGGCTTGAGGCAAATAAAAATACAAATTAAACATGACCAGCAGCACTTCAAAGAGGGTTATTCAGAACATGCCAGGGAATTTGGCGTAAGCAAAATTGACCTTACAGGCAGCAAGCCAGAGCCGTACCAAAAGACAGCTCAATTGTTTGTGTAGATAGAACAGAAGCAAAGCAAAGGGAATCTATCAAAGAAGTTCAGCAGGCAGCATGAGGTTGTTGCTCAATGGAATGCTTTACAATGGTCACCATGGAGCGAAGCAAAGAAAAGAAAACTACACAAATTAGCACATGACATAGTGAGAGGTGACATTACATAGAAAGGGTTGGCAAACATTAAATACTAATGTACTGATGGGTGTCTAGAGAGAGAGTTGAAATACAAGGGGAGAGAAAAAAGGAAAAGGAAGAAAGGAAGAAAGGAGAAGGAATGAGTGAGAGACGAGCTCGAGGTGGGATTTTAGGCCCTCTGACTGCTGCGGCTGGGGGAAGTTCAGAGATCAACTTGTGGGCATTAGTCTAATAAGGTCGATCTGAGGACCATTGTTGAAGAGCAGTCTTGAAAGGAGTCTGAGCGGGTAGACGGTGTGGGATACATGAAAGACAGAGAGATCGACGTCCGATATGTGTATAGTGAGTTATGAGAATAGATGAATAAATGACGTGTTTTCTGTCTGATTTGATACAAGACCGGATTTTGTGAACCTTTATGGTACCAAAAGGTTAGTGAATAGCCTGTTCTAAATTTAAGTGGAAGGTGTTCCGTTTATCTCAGAGGTTTAAAGATATAATAATAGCCAAAAAAGTGATGGGTGGAAGGTTTTGAATGAATCTAAACCACTGGCACTGATCTGGGCATTATGGTATTTTTGGGCCTCATCAGTGAGCTGCAGCTTGGTTGCCTCTGGTTCAGCAAGCAAGGGACCCACGTCTGTGCATTCCCTTTTTCACACAGGGAGACAAACTATAACCGAAAAGGTGATGGTGGAAGGCTTTGAATACATCTGAACCACTGGCCAGTCTGTTAATCGCTAGGTGGATGTCCATTTAAGATAACAAATTGCCAAGTTGGAAGAAACAGGCAAACCATTCTACTAGAAACTATGGGTGAAGAAAGGGCAGTACATACCAGGGCCAAACCAGCCAGTAATGAGGTTTGATGGTCTTACATACTGTCCCTTGGCAATGGTAGAGATAAGTCGGGGGGTGGACAGTTCCCTGCACCATGTTGTCGTCAAGGACTCCATCCCAGCACAGTGTCCATTGAGTAATGACCTCCCTGAACCACAATTAATTGAGGTAGTCAATAGAGCACTAGAGCACATGTTCTTTGAGCAGCACAGAAGGTAGTGCTTCAGGCTGAGGCCCTCCTGCTTTCTCACTGATTACTCCCAGTCCAGGACTGAAGTCTCCTGAGGTACCTACTCTTGTCAGAGAGGGGTGGGTGACCTCTAAAATGAACATGAAGTTTGCACACTTTCGGTGTTCTCAGGGGTGCCTAGATTCAGACTGGAAGGGTCTGCCATAAATGAAAGAATTGTCTTCAAATGGAGTGCCAGG
This sequence comes from Ambystoma mexicanum, assembly GCF_040938575.1. Lineage (NCBI taxonomy): Eukaryota > Metazoa > Chordata > Amphibia > Caudata > Ambystomatidae > Ambystoma > Ambystoma mexicanum. The sequence continues at coordinate 1,520,511,117 of NC_090937.1, read as the reverse complement.
TCCGTTTGACTTTTGCAAGGTAGAGAAAGTCTGTCACACTGTGGCACATCTGTAACCAGACAGGGGAGCAGGTGTATATAAGAAGTCCTGAGACACTACAAAAAGTGACACAAGCACAGAGCAAAAGCCTAAGCCTATTCCAAAACAGGGAACAGGTGTAAGCCAAAAGCCCTGATCAGTTCACAGTTATGGATCCCATGAATTCTGGGGAAGGGTACCCCCAGATGTTGGTTAGGCATCCAGGCCTCAGCGGTTTCCTACCAGATCCTACAGATCGCAGATGCATCTTCCTGTCAAACAACATTTCAGTGCTGCAAAGCCGGTTTGAGCAGGGACTCAAGAGTCGACCTTTTAGATTATTGCAGGAGAATGAACACCAGAAAGTCACCTGCCAAGTTGGAATTAGAGTAGCCTCAGCACAGCTGAGCTCAGAAATCGCTCATCTGCCCATGTCTTACCTTCAAGGAAAGCTGATTGGGAAAGAGAAAGAGTGGTCCACACTTGAAAAGCAGCCATAGCTCAGGCATTGGCCATATCTCTCTACATTGATTCACTATATTGGCAATGGCATCAGTTTTCTCATCTTGAGCAAAAGCCTGACCCTTAAAATGGTAATCACATTATTTTTGCATAAGAGTGGGGTTGAATGGGTGTGGAAGCCCTGGCTATTTTGATTTTTATTATTTCATTATTTCATTAATACAATTATGTGACTACTGCTTACTAGACCCATGTTTTATTAAGCTACTTGCCAAAATTATAGTGACGCTTGTGGGATGTTTTTACCCATACATCCGAGCCCTACCACAAAAACTGTGCCTTACTGGCATTGAAAACATCATGATGGCCAGAACTTCCCAGAAAATGCACAGGGAAATGCATGAAGAATAGGCTGCCACCCATTTTTGCCCATGTTGTGGGCACAGAAGGGCACTGCCTAAAACCACCATTGGGCTACACACACAGTAGCCTGAAACCATTGGGAATGGCAATGCTGATTGCCAAAAAAGCAACTCAGAACTGTGGGGAATTCGTTTTTTTTTAAATCCCAAAAATGGTTGCATTACCAGTACTCACCACTATCAGAAAGCCGGCGTTTTAAAACCACCAAACTTTTGTGTAAAACTGCACAAATTAAACAAAACCAGACCAAGGAAAGACTTGCTAAGAGGTGGAAGAATGTAAAACCATATTCTGAAATGACTTGAAGGAAGTAATTATTTAATGTATAGGTACAAATTGTCAGTTTGATTTGAATGTAGAAAACTGGGAACAAAAAGTGACATTTAGCTGAAACCTGGCTTAGTGAAACTGGATTCTGCCTGACAACTACCCCCGACAGGAGAAACCTGTTCAGCCACTCTTCCCAGGCCTAGCTGCATCCTGCTGCCCCTTGCCAAAAGGAGTTGTCACCTCTCTGATTAGATTAGGGGTGGAGCACCTGGGAACTGGAAGGAACAGAACAATGCAACTTCCTTGACTCAGGCAAATGTTATATTGGGGGCGTCGTAAAGTGGCTTCCTCTAGGGGAAACTGGGAGGGGCAGTGCCTCTGCTAGCAGCTGAGCTTGTGGGAAGTGGGTAAACCAGTTATTCCACCCTGTGATGTGGGAAGCCACACCCCTTTTTGACCAGGGCATAATTTTAAAAAGATAGATAACTCATAGTGCAGACTTGTCAGAATTATATAAGTAATATCATTATTTTTGTGATTTTTCTGAGAACATTTTGAGAGGCGTTAGGACCCTGTGGTGTATTCTGGGGGGTTGCTAGCGGAAAATAGGGTCTCACTCCAAATGTATGCATGTTAAAAATCTGACACTTCATCATGTGTGTAATTTTGGGTAAATGTCCGATATTGCAAAACCAGTTAAAAAGCGCAAAATGTTGTCATTTTTTAATGCAAGCCCCCATGAAGATCAGAGGCAGACAAGCATGGACCATAAGGAATATATAATGTGCACATGTAATTTCAACAAATTGTATATCTGGGAAAGATGTATTTGAATCAAATATAGATTTGTGGGCAAACTAACCAGGGGAGGATCCTCTGACCCATAAACGGACCTCATCATGATGACAATCCATTTCCTTCCCCCAATCATGGGAGAGGGGAGAATTGGGCCAATGACAAGTAGAGAGGGGCAGGCTTAGCTAGGCCCAGGCACACACCCATTTTCAAAACACATAAAAAGAGACTGCTGCGGAGCATGCTGACCAACGACTTCACATCCAGAGATCCAGACTTCAAATCCATCAATCTCCAAAGACCAGAACTTTACTTCAGAACTTAAAGCAAGGGCCTAAACCCACAAATTGGGAACTCTTCTCAGCAGGCCTCAGCATCCTTAAAATCATTTGCAAACTATTCCACAGCCGGGCGAGCTGTTTGAATTCTTTTGCCAAGAACAATTGCCAGAGACCAGACCAGAGATCCAGAGTGACCCAGACCGCTGTGAGCAGAACCAGAGAGCTGACCCAGATCACTGTGAAGTGCCAAGACCAGAACCGGAGTCCAGTCCAAAACCTGACCAGATCCGTGGCGAGGACTAGTTCAAATTTATATTGTGAGTACCTAGCAGAACTGTGCAGAACCAATCTCTTAGTTAAAATAATCTAATCCAAACTATTTTAACCTAAGTAGAACTGTCTCCTAGAAATCGTGTCATCTGTCATCTTTAAAGCTGCACAACTGTCACCTGTCAATTCGACAGCTGCAAGCTGTCACCTGTCATTTTGAGTTTACTTTAAATCCGAAAAACTACCTTTATTTAATCGTCCGTATCTCTGGAACCGTTTGGGCTAGGAACGAAATTTAACTTTCATCTGAAAGCTTAGAATCTAAGCTTTCCAACGAACTAAAACCAACTTTTGCCGTAATCGCGATTCACACACTCGCAAATTTTGCCGCGATTTGCGATTTGGCCTGATTTCTTTACCTGTAAAAAGATAGCAGCTTTTTGCTTTCCTTTGCAAAAAATAAATATAAAAATAAAATGTGTTTGCCTCTTAATAACCATCCCTGAATCATTGCTAAAGTGAGCCTGAGCTCATCCCAAGTATCTCTTACTCACCCTGAACTTTCTAAACGGAATTAAAAGCATTTTCAGCATATTTCTCACTTCACTGCCACCACATTTAAAAGCATTTTGGGCATGTGTTTCCAACTCCTACCTGTTTCCTCTAAGCTTGCTGGGGGGGGAACTGAATTTCGTATTGTATTTGATTGCATTCCTGAGAACTGTGTGCTCCTCTTTCCATCTCCTTCCATTTCTTACATTGCATAGGGGAGGGGGGTGAATTGCCAGAGAAAAGTGATTATCTTATCTTTTGCTAAAAATCATATCAAGTATTTCTGTACTGCATTTTATTCCTCATTGCTTTTCCCTTGAAACCATAAACGTATTTTTGCTACTTTATCCATCCTATACTAACTCCTCATTGATTGTAAAGAAGTGTGCTAGTGCCAGATTACCCATTGTTGATCAACATCATATGTCTAAGTGTACTATCAGATATTAATTGATTATAAAAGTGTGACATATATATATATATTGTTTAATTTTTCAAATAAACCTTTTAATTTGCAAAACAAACATACTTCTTGTTTCAGTGGGGTCAGGGGGATTCTAAGAGGGGGGTGTTATACAAGGGTTCTCATCCAGGGTACTGAACTGATTATAAAAATACATCAATAAGGGTTTTCCTCAGCATCCCAGACTAGGCATTGACTTAGCTGTAGTGTTGATTGAATATCGCTTACACACGTGTGCTCTGCTGCATCCGTCTACTGAACTGCAGCACCTGCTCTTCAGTGACCGAGAGCAGATTCACAGGTCACAGTTGCCCTATTTAAAGCTGATGTGACAGCCATGTCACTGCAGTGCAGAGGCTGCATGTACACTCTGCAACTCTGTTACAAAACAACATCATTATGAGGAATGATCATCCTGGTGGCAGCCAAATATTTAATATACGCCACACCAGAGCTTGTAATAGAGTGGCTGATAATTCACATAATGATTAAAGCCACATCTAATTTGAATTATACACATGAAATCTGTGGAAGGGATGTACGTTTTATAGTCATGCAGCCTGCCTCTGCCATCCAACAGGACAAGAGACTGAAATACTATGTGTCTCCTTTGATCCTTTGTGAGGCCAGGTAACACTACTCTCCAACAGTGCAGCCCCTCAATGGGAGTGGTACTGGGAAATAGGAATCAAAGAGCACATCCGACATACAAAGATAAGCCTCACACCGGCATGTTGCACACCAAAATACTGTAGATGCTACTTTGATTCACTTTTGGACCTTTCAGACTTCTTTTGGAGTTTGATCTTTCCAAAGCCGTTAGCCATTGAGGTGAAGAAGGACTGTTCAAAGCCAGAGGAAAGCCACATTGGGGGTGACTCTTGCTAAAGATCAAAGTATACCAATGTGCTCTAAACCTCCCAAGGCTTGGAGAGCAGACCCTGAAATTACACTACCTGTCATATAGCCCCTCCAGTGGGTTTACCAGCATCTGGAGAGGCAGAACAGCCAGGATCACTATTCCACAACATCAGGCCAGTCAAATCGCCTTTGAACTGTGTTAACTGTACTGAAAACAGAGGAAAACACTGATGTTGCTTATGGCAGTTGATTGAACTTCAAACAACTGCTGTTTGCATTTGCTGAATGTGTCGCCAGTGCATCATGCCAAGCATAGAACATCACCTGTTCAGCTCAATCAACCAGCTTGCTGCTGCAGATGGATTCAGGCCGCCTCTTCAAACCCTGCATCGGATCACCAAGGTCACTTCAGTATACTGACAGACCTTGACTTTATCCACTTGGAAGCCCTGGCCTTTTTGATTTGTGTTATTTCATTATTTAATTAATACAATTATTTGACTACTGCTTACTAGAACCATGTTTTATTAAGCTACTTGCCAAAATGATAGTGACACGTGTGCTCTGCTGCATCCGTCTACTGAACTGCAGCACCTGCTCTTCAGTGACCGAGAGCAGATTCACAGGTCACAGTTGCCCTATTTAAAGCTGCCGTGACAGCCATCTCACTGCAGTGCAGAGGCTGCATGTACAATCTGCACCTTTGTTACAAAACAACATCATTATGAGGAATGATCATCCTGGTGGCAGCCAAATATTTAAAATAAGCCACACCAGAGCTTGGAATAGAGTGGCTGATAATTCACATAATTATTAAAGCCACATCTAATTTGAATTATACACATTGAAATCTGTGGAAGGGATCTACGTTTTATAGTCATGCAGCCTGTCTCTGCCATCCAACAGGACAAGAGACTGAAACACTATGGGCCTCATTACGACCCAGGCGGTAAGTTACCGCCTGGGCCGTGACTTTACCACCATGGCGTAAACTACGTTTACGCCATGGTGGTTGGCGGACTTACCGCCCCATTCCGACCTTGGCGGGGCGGTAAGTCCCCAATCCCCATTTACCCTTCCCCATTCCCATTTTTGCCCCATAGGGCATAATGGGAGTGGGGAAGGCGTTAATTACGCCACCGTAAATTACGGTGGCGTAATTAACTCCATGGTCCCTTAGCGCCATGGATTTTAACACCTGCTAAAAGCAGGTGTTAAGTCCGCCATGGCGCTAGGGGACCTCGTACTCAGGCGGTAAGGGTCGGCGCTGTTTGCGCCGCCATAAAACCCTTACCGCCTGGGTCGTAATGAGGCCCTATGTGTCTCCTTTGATCCTTTGTGAGGCCCAGGTAACACTACTCTCCAACAGTACAGCCCCTCAGCGGGAGTTGTACTGGGAAATAGGAATCAAAGAGCACATCTGACATACAAAGATAAGCCTCACACCGGCATGTTGCACACCAAAATACTGTAGATGCTACTTTGATCCACTTTTGGACCTTTCAGACCTCTTTTGGAGTTTGATTTTTCCAAAGCCCTTAGCCATTGAGGTGAAGAAAGAGTGTTCAAAGCCAGAGGAAAGCCACATTGGGGGTGACTCTTGCTAAAGACCAAAGTATACCAATGTGCTCGAAACCTCCCAAGGCTTGGAGAGAAGACCCTGAAATGACACAACCTGTCATATAGCCCCTACAGTGGGTTTACCCGCATCTGGAGAGGCAGAACAGCCAGGATCACTATTCTACAACATCAGGCCAGTCAAATTGCCTTTGAACTGTGTTAACTGTACTGAAAACAGAGGAAACCACTGATGCTGCTTTTGGCAGTTGATTGAACTTCAAACAACTGTTGTTTGCATTTGCAGAATGTGTCGCCAGTGCATCATGCCAAGCATAGAACATCACCTGTTCAGCTCAATCAACCAGCTTGCTGCTGCAGATGGATTCAGGCCGCCTCTTCAAACCCTGCATCGGATCACCAAGGTCACTTCAGTATACTGACAGACCTTGACTTTATCCACTTGAGTATTTCATCACTTATTGAATTGAACAAATGGTTACTAACATCTCAAACTAACCCTGCACTGAGCCATCCAACCACAGGACTCAAACGTCATACTCAAGCACTAAGCTACCAATTCCAACCAACTAGATGCCAGCTTGCTGCTTGATCCCGCTTGAACTGGTGTGCTGCATCCAAACTGGGATCGACCGGCATCGTAGTGCTGCTTGAAGCCCGGTTTGATACTGATAGTCGATGACTATTGAAATAAAGCACTTTGAGAAGCCCTATCCTCCTTATCAACGCTTGGGACCCTACAAACTAGTAAGCCACCCTTTCTGCACATTTTACTTCAATAAAATATCACCTTTGAACCATTGTTGCATTTCTTACCTCTCTCTGCTGAAATAAGTATCCAGAGTGCATCTACGATCTTGTTCTACATTTCTTTGTCTCTTTCAGGGGTGGGGTTTATAGTGTTTTTAATAGGTATTTGCACAATTGATTTGTTGAGTAAAGTATTTATATGTTTATAAAACAGTGATTGAATATTCTTTTATTATCAAATTGTGTAACTTGGCTGATTGGCTCGCTACTGGGTGACATCTACCCCCGTTCTGAGAGTATAGCCTTCCCTCGCACACGTTACCAAAAAAGGTGACAGAGGAATGAGGGCAGAGATGGTGAAATAGTGAATGGTGCTCATTCCGAGGTAGGCGCAAAGGGATTACAGGCACCAGTAAGGACACCGGTGCCGGTAATCCCTTTGCGCCCTATTCCGAGGTCCCCCAATGGGACCCGTAAGGTACGTTTGGTCGGACCAAACGTACCTTACGGGTCCTTTTGGGGGACCAGGGCGCAAATAACAGCATTGGCATACGCCGGGCCGTTATTTGCGCCCTCCCCATTCCCATTGAGCCCTATGGGGGCTCAAATGGGAATGGGGATGGTTTGGTAAATGGGGACTTACTGGTCCCTCCAAGGTCGGAATGGACCGGTAAGTCCCCATCTCACCAAACCGGAGTCGGTACCGGTATGGGAGGCAGTCATGGCTCAAATAGCGCCATGACTACCTCCATACTCGGAATGAGGCCCATTGAGTTGGTAATATGAAATAGAAATTGTAAAATGTTATGGTTTCAGAGCTGTGTGAACACATTCTGAGGAAGCCTGGAGAGATGAAACGTGTCAATTTTGTGATCTCGAATTATTTAAAGCTAGACATCACATGATAAGGCTGTTGTTTCTTACATACACACTTTAGCTAAGAAATGGTCACTATGGACTGTGGAACGGGGACAACGGACTCTTTCAGTTAGTAGATGGAAGAGCATGAGAGGCTCAGTCAAGAGAGAAAAAAGTGTATAGATTGAAGACCTGTAGAACCAAAACCTCTGGGGGGATTTCCACCAAATGAGAAAGGACTTGGACAAGGTGTCACAGATGTGTTATTTGGTGGTTTGATTTAGATCCGTCAAAACGTTTTTAAAATATTTGACAAAGAATGGGGTGCACTCTGCTAACAAAAGACCTTTTGATATTTCTGAGGGTGTTTTGGGGCTGTGTGCCTGAGAGGTTTTACAGAACTGAAAGACCAGGGCTAATGGGCCCCAAACAAACCATTGTATTTCAAAACCCTGAACATTCAATGAAACATCTTAAGAGAGAGCTAAGGTGATCAAGACCATTGAAATTCAGCAGGTGTAGGAATTGATGACCATCGTACCTCGGCATGGATATACATACAGTTCCTAAAGACAGTCTTACATGCATGAGCAACACATATACTCAAGCCAGCAACGGATGAATTGCATCTGCTGATAATATTAATAGGAAAGACGGTAGTAATGCTTGGCCAAATTGTATCAAGTGCTGTGAAGGCTCTTTCTATAAGTGCTTTTCTCCCACTACTTCCCTGCAGAGTTTTAAAATTATCATTCTTGTGGCATGAGGATAGAGTCCTTGGCATCCTTCAATCCATATAACATGTAAGTTAGTCTCACCAGGAAATATTACGTTTGGTCCGATTCACATAACCTGCCCGCCCCTGGAAGTATGTCACCAAGTAAATGAATAAACGTGTAAAAATAGACAATTATATGTACCGGTAACAACCAGATATCCATAAATGGGCATCCCTAGAACAATGCCGCAAAGCATCTAGGCACATCGGTCCTCCTAAACACATCTGCATGGACTGAGCACACTTTCGTTTTCCAAGCTCCTTACTTGCACTAAGTTGGAATACAAGGAAGCAGTGGAAAAAGTGTGCTGAACGGTCAGTAATATGCACAGCCTGGACAGGATGAGTGGAAGAAGTGGCAAAATGTGAAATTGCCAAATAAGAAGCAAATGGAGAACTTGGAATAAAAAGCACCTGGAGGTCCACGATACATGGGGCCTCATTTCGAGTTGGGCGGTAATGCATACCGGGCACCACCGGTAAGGAGACAGGTGCCGGTAATCCCTTACTGCCCAATTCCAAGGTCCCTTAGCGGGAACTGCAAAGGACGTGTGGTCAAACCACAGGTTCTTTACCGGTCCCGCTAAGGGACCAGGGCACTAATTACGGGCCTGCTATTCGCGGGCCCGTAATTGGCACCTTCCCCATTCCCATTGAGCCCTATGGGGGCTCAAATGGGAAGGGGAATGGTTGGTTAAATGGGGACTTACCGGGTCCTCCAGGGTTGGAATGACCCCGTAAATCTCCATCCAACCAGACCGGACCTGGTATTGGAGGCAGCTATGGCGCTAATAGCGCTATGGCTACCTCCAATCTCGGAATGAGGCCCATGGACTGTGGTTCGAAAACGGGTTCACAAATATGTGCCTTTCTGCACTTAATTTCCAATAGCAAGGTCCTATACTTGAACATAAAAATAAGTATTAAATTACTATGATGGATTAGTATACGACATAAATTATACACATATCTCATTTCATGCTTGCAGTTTATAATGAAATGACACAGGCCAGAATGTGCCCATATTGGGCTAATGGTGACATGAAGCAGGCAACATCACACAACATTTGAATACAATATTGAATGTACTATGTATTGTTATTTTTCACATGTTGGACACATTCCAAGAAACAACACTTCGATTGTATATATCCCATTCATGTCACAATGCATGTGTAATTAGCTCAAATGCAAGCTTTTTGCTGCAGGAAATGCTCTTTTGGAAGTGCTGTTTTATAAATAGATTTTTCAGCTCAAGACATACAACTCTCAAGGATCTGTGTGTGTGTGTGTGTGTGTGTTTGTGTGTGTGCGCAACTGGGACTCATTTTAAAGCATACTTTTTAATGTTACTTGGACATCTCGTGCACAGAAAGACATTTTGCATATCTTGTGTTTCGCTATTTTTACATGTACATAATTAATTTCTTCCATTTTTCTGTTTGCCCAGGGGATTAATTTCACACTCTTACATGCAAACGTATCTAGAATATAACATGCGGCGAGCGGGGGATTTGAGAGGAGGTGGGATTTAAATGATTGATTAATGAGGTAGTACAGTAGTCAGAAATAACCCACTCCCTTCATTTCAAAATTAAAGTACTGACCACAGATCCTTCCCAACCTACAATAATTATTACTGAAATAGATCAGAACATTATGGAACTGATAAATACTTGTCACTAACGGTGGTGGTACTTCGGTGAAAAATGTGCCAGTAGGGGCCTGAACGTCCAGCAGGTCAGGCCTGGCAGCATCACACAGCCCCCACCGGCAGATTCAAAGTGAGCCGGTCTGGAAAAGGTGCCGGTAACATTATTAACGGCAGCTTAATTTCCGGACCGGCTCACTTATGAGGCCCACTGTCACTCATTGTTATGTTTCCACCAGTATCCTTATTTCGAATCTAGATTTCTGTGAACACGCAATGTTTTTGCTAAGCAGGAGGTTTTGCAACAATAACTAGCATTTCTTTTTTTAAAACCTTTATTTATTATTGTTTGACAAGGCAACAGGTACAATCAGGTCAACATACTATATAATATTGGGTGCGGCTGGAATTCAGGGGGTACAGACTGGTCGCTCGGCCACCGACGACTCCGAGAAATATGGTTGCCCCGAGTCATCGGCTTCTGTTTCTCCCAGTACAGATAGGGATTGTAAATAGGACCGAAATGGTTGCCATATGTCTCGGAGCCTACAGTGCGATGGTTGCATGAAATCCAGCGTTCCTCCGTGTCGGCAGCCCAGGTACTAGCAGAAAGCCACTGTTTGATGGTAGGTATAGCGGGTCGAAGCTCTAACAATAGTATACTTTGCATTGCTATCAACATGCAAATACTAGCCAGCTTGCGGCTGAACCCCTGGATTGACACAAACTCATGAAATATATAATTCAGGGGAGAAGATTCTATATTTTGCTCAAGCATCACTGATAGGGCAGCACATACATCAGACCAATATTCATAAAGTTTAGGGCATGCCCAGACCATGTGGAAGTACCCAGCATTTTCAGCGTGACATATAGGGCAAAGCGGTGAATGATCCTGAGACATAATAATGTGTAGCCTGGCAGGGGTATAATGGTACCTGTTCAATACCTTGTAGTGAATCATTTGGTACTTAGAATTTAAAGACACTGAGTGGGCCCGCCCCCAGATAGCATTCCACTTCTCCTCCGTTATGTCTTTACCGATGTCTCTGCTCCAGGTCTCTCGAAGTTTAGTTACGGGTGTATTGTGTTGTTCTTTCAGTGCCTGGTACAGCCTAGATACCATGCCAGAGGGGCCACCCGCACCAGACACCATTGCCACTATGAGGTCGTCAGGAGATTGGGTGGGGAATTAAGGTCGTCGCTTCTTAACCGCCCACCTCAGGCCAGCATACTGTAGTCATCCTGACGGGAGTCTTCCCAACTGCCCACAAATATCAGCCCATCCAATAAATAAATAAATATACCCTGTTCGTACATGTCACCCAGTGTAGTGTAACCCTTCGCTGTCCAGGTGGTTACCGCTGCCTTACTGATTCGAGGAAAACCTGGTACATGGTTCCAGAGTGGTAGGTCCCCATGGTATGGGTGGGGTCTGTCAATCCGCCTTCTGATTTTGTCCCAGGCATGCGCTGTGATGTATGCAGGACCGGATATAACGGAGTCATTGATGGCTAAGGAGATTTCCTCGATACCTATGGGATGGTCCAGTGCATTTCTGCTTTCATCAGGTAGGACAGACAGAGGCAGTCCATCCAGAAATGCCCCCATGTCATCGACCTGGGCTTCTTCAAAACATTAGTATACAACAATAATTATAGTCTAGCAGGCTAGGACCTCGTGTAGGACGGTGCCACAAACTGCACCGGCTCAGGAGACAGGTGCCCACCTGAACCTCATGGTCCCAGTCCCTGCGTGAGTAGTGTCAGCCAGGGAAATGCTGTTCGATGAACTTCATAGCCTCTTCAGGCATTGTAAAGAAGAAGACCTTCCCAGAGTGTTCAATGCGCTGCATGGTGGGGAACATCAGAGCGTATTTGACATTCAGTTCACTGAGCCTCTTCTTCACTACAAGGAAGGATTTTCGTTCGTTTTGCACTGCCACCGAGAAATGTGGGTAAAGATAAATTTTATTCGAGTCAAGTAACAGTTCCCCCTTGGCTCTGGCAGCATGCAGCAATGCATCTCTATCCCAGTAATTTAACAACCTAGCGATGATAGGGCGTGGAGGGGCTCCAGATGTAGGCTTCGTCATACGAGAGCAGTGAGCTCGCTCAATCACAAAGTGAGGTGACAATTTCGGAGCATCAGGTAAGGATAAGAGAGGGCTCTCCACAAAATCTTCCATGTTTCCCAGTATGTCGTCTTCTGGTATGCCGATAATGCGTATATTATTACGCTGGGATCTTGACTCCACATCTTCATTTGAGTGTAGTGAGGTCAAATCTAAGTGTTGTAATATCATCCTCGGCCGCCCCAATTCTGGACTCAACCTCAGTTATTCTTGTTTCTGTCCTCTCCATCCGGGCCTTAATAGCACTGATCGGCCCGTTCATGTCGTCCAGCTTTGTGTTAAGGGTTGTGAATCCCTCACGCATATGATCCATAAGCTTCTGTGTCTCTGTGGGCTCTTCGCTGCTCAAAGGATTTACATTGGATGTGGGTTCATCAGCGCCACTGAGTTCTTTGGGGCTAGCCTTTGTGAACATATTCATGGAGCTTTGTTTCTTACTGCCCCCCTTGGTCATGGCGTATCTATACAGCTCACAAGGAGAGCAGCGTTGGGACAGCACCAGCCCAGGAGGGGAGAGAAGGAGCAATTCCAAGATGCGTGCAGAAGCTTTGGGGGCCGTTGCCACAGCTCAGTGTAAGGTACCCAGTACTCCACAAGGTCTTCAGTGACTGCAGTGTAGAAGTGTTGAGCGTGACACTGCACAGGGGTATTCTGATCCCCTGGGTCGTGGTATGTAGTGTTTGAATAACAGGGTTACTCGCCAAAGCCTCCTAGCATTGCGTTCTGTAGAGCCACAGTAGTTAAGGCAGCAAGTCCGTCAGGGAGAAGGGTGTCTGTATTGTATTTGTCCTGGGTCTCGGCTTGCTTATTTGCTCAGTGCGGTTCAGGAGCTCCCGGGCAGAGTAAGTGTTGGGAGGTTGTGGATGTTCCCAGGGCGCTGCCTCTCCCGTCCTCCACCAGAGCTGTATGGCCCTCAGTCAGCCAGGTTCACTTACCAGCTGCAGAGCCAGGGTACCATCAGGGGTCACCGCAGCAGGGCAGCCCAGCTGCTCTGCAAGCTGGGTGAAGTTTCTTCCCTAAAGCCCGTCAGCCAGTCCTCTCAGCAGTTGAGACCGTTCAAGAAAGGGGCTCCAGTATCTTCAGCAGTGATTGAATCCGCGAGGGTAAGTGATGTGGATAAGTATGTCTTCAGGGGGAGGGGCCAGTAATGCAGACTGGATACATATACAGTAGAAATCTTGGCCTTTGCAGTGCTGGCTGTATCACACAGCTGTCCCCTGTCACCTGGGAGCCGGAACCAGGAGGTTGGGGCACATTAGCCTTTCAGGACATGCCACCTCCGGAATATCATGGGTCAGGGATCCCAGCCTTTAGGCAGCATATTCCTTGTAGCAGCCCTCACCCCCTCTCCACAATGCAGCCTCTGGAGCCCACAGCGCCGGGTCATGTGTATAGCTGCCGTCAGTGGCAACTCAGACGCATCGGCAAGGGCCGGGCCATCTCCAGGCCCAGTATACTCAGCAGGCACACGGCTCACTCATACAGCACCATCCGAGCACTGCAATAAGTCCGGGTCAGCCACCAGCCCAAGAAGCCCCCCACACAGCTCTGGTAAGCTTTCCAGTTATTCACGGTGCCAAGAATGGATGTATGGGTGCCGTGCACGCAATGCAGGTTGCAGAGCTGTTAGATCATGCGGGCATCTTGTTGGCGCTCAACAGCGCCCCCCTTAACTAGCATTTCTTTAATGTGGATTATTGTGTTTTGTTGTTCTGACCTATAATCATAAAAGTTTCTTAGTGAAAATGTCCCCAGGAAAATGCAGTCATGTGAAAATGTCAGCAAAAAGTTATTTTAAAAAATGTAGTCATTCAATACAAGCAATACAAAGTGTGAACATGTTGCCAGTAATAAGGTTTACAGGCTGCAACCCTACGTATGGCCCAAACCTCAAAGGAAACCTCAAAAATCACTCTAACTCTATTCCTAAACCTTCTCCAGCTCCAATTAAAACCCTTACCCTGCCCTGAACTCCCACAGAACACTAACACTTCAGTGCGCAAATGCAATGTATTTGCATATTACTGAATGCAAAGTAAATAGAAAATGTAAAGTAAACCTATTTCCAATCTCATCACCAGCTTGCCACAAATTACATAGCCCTTGCCCTAACCCAAACCCTTGCTGTCTTACTAACCATACCCTAACTCCAACCCTAACACTTACCCTAATGATAACTTTATTTCTAACCACCAGCTTTATCTTAAACTCTATCCTACGCCAGCACCACAATCCCCTTCCAACCTCCATATCCCTACCATTAACAATTATCCAAACCCATATCCTAACACTTACCCTGACTCTTAATGTACCCTAACCACTAACCAAACCCCAGGATTGTTGACCCTAATCCCTATCCTTACGCTAGCCCCTATCCTAACCCCAAACCAGGCAATCACAAGCCCAAAAAACCCTCCTTAACCCGTACAATTAGCCAAGCAGCACTACATTTTAGCTAACTTAAAGCTGCATTTTTTACTACTTTTTGCTTGGCAACCTTTTCCCTGAAGAGGTATTTATAACTCTTAGTATTTCACAATAATATAAAATTCTGCTTTTGGCAGTTGACAGGGGTGTGGGAGCCCCTCTACTGAGGACAAACTTCGGTCAATAACCTGTTCTATGGGATGTACCCTACCCAGGAAAGTCTATAACCATGTTTCAGCTCAATGCACCCTTCACAGAGGAAAAATATCCCTTTATATATCAATCTTGTCTCACCCATAAGAGTAGTCAAGCTCTTAAAGGCTAGCCAATTCTCATCTGAACATGAGTACTATTCACAATGCCAGAGACCTGTTTCGGCCTTGTTGGCTTCATTTGTGAGGTGAAACTGAGCCTCACAATGGCAGAGTGAGCAAGGGGCCTATGACGGTGTTACCCATAGTGACTTATTTATTTTTGCATTTGATTAAGTGCACTAAGCCTGAGGGCATGAAGGCGCTGGTTGTCTTCAGTTGTTTCTGGAAGACCCAGTAGGAGGAGTCTGTTCTCAGAGAGAGGGTTATGTCAGTCCAGCTTTTTGCCTGTGGGGTAAAAGGTAGCCCTTGAATGGTAGAAATCAAGAGGCCAGAGTCATTTGTAAAAGCCCACAGAAATATAAGCCCAGCACAGAAAGGATGGTGTCACACATAAGGTCTCCTGAACCTAAATCACCAAGGAAAGAACGTGGGCTTTAAAATCAAGGTGCAAAAAGGTGTGCAATGCATTTCAGGAAGGAAAATACCAAAGTGGCTGACAACACATGAAGAAACAGCAATGCGTACAGTATCTTCAGTGGAATATCAGATGGTGCTCCAAGCAGCTAAAGGGACACAGAGCCCATCGCACAAAAAATAAATAAAAGAATTTCATTTTTGTTTTTCCCTCATCCAAATTGACAGCATGCAAAGCAAAATGCTTACTAGACCTTCAAAGCTTGAATATGGTGTTCTCATATAACAGCCTTATACATACAGACAATCCAGAAGTAATACGCATGTATTTTGAAAATGTGTGCCTTAGAAGATGTGATTTAAAATTGCAATTGTGTGTAAGTTTTAAAAGCCATTTGCGGCTGGGTACATGAACCGTCACTTCTCCCAACATGAAACTAACCTTGTGGCCCTTCCCTCTGCTGCCCTGAAGACACAGGCCTGGTTGTCACCATCAGTCAGAGCCATTACTTAGATATATATAAAGAAATACATAGGTTTAGATCGAAAACACCATGAAGACCAGATAAGCTCATGGCTGTTCTTGCAGCAGGGGTGACCTTGAGGTAACAATTCACATGAAATGTCCATTAAGAGTTGTTATCAGGACCTCACATGCCTTGAAGGAAGACACACATGTAAACACAGACCAGGCTCAGCTTAGTCACATGTGCAAGGAGAAATGAAACTGGAGGAGCAAGGGTGGGGGTCACAGTGAAAGAGTGTGAAAATGCAGTTTGATTAAAATGGGAGAAATACATGTTATTGCATGAAAAGGGCAGTGTGCATGTCACAACAATCATTCTAGACTTTTATTAAAGGTGACAGTAACCCTCTTTTAACCATGCTAAAATGATGTTTGTGTGATACACATAAACTAAAGCTATTAATGAAAATGTGATTCGGGCCTTCCCTTGATTCTGAGAGATGTGAAAGTTGGTATGATCATGCTGGTAATAATTAATATGAAGACTGTAAAGTGGCATATTTTTCAAGGATATGGCTCTTGAGTAAATGAGGAAAAACTGTATCTCTGCATAGGAAGGGTGTGCTGACTGCAGACTAGCATAATCTGATTTGCCTTAAAATGTAGTATCTCAAAAATATATTCATACATGTAAAGATTTGAAATTTAGGGTACTTGCCATGTTGAGAGATTTTGTGAGTTCAAAGCCTGCAGAGCCCACCTTTCAAAGTGCAATGATTAAGGTTTCTCCACCCACAGCTGTCCCAACTCACACCCCCTTCCCCTTTTCCTATTAGCACCCAGGTGGGAGGTGGGTAGTGAAAACCAGCCAATCCTTTCGCGAGAATCATGACAAGTTTGTGATGTCATTTGCCCTATAAATAAACCAGATAGCATTAGAACTGAATTCTTCCACTAATTCTGAGATCCAAACTGCTGCGGAAATCTGGTGAGAAATATCCCAGCAGAGAGGCCTGAACCTTGCATTGGAGACAGGAACCAGGAGACATAGAAGCTGATTGGGACCCCTTGGAGGATCCAGAGGAGATCCTTAACTGAACCCCATTGTTGTCCGAGTGGTGCCCTGATGTTCCTGATGCCCAGTTCAAGGCCTCTCCTGTAAGTCAAACTACCCCAAAGCCATAGATTGAGTAGGCCCTATATTTTTCCAGCATTGCTTTAGTTATTTCCCCATCAAAGAAATATCCTGTTTGTCTGTGTAGATCCCTAGCATATTTAATCAAAGTAAATCAATGAATTCCCCTACAGCGATCACGGGATGGGTAGTGTTGGCCTTTGAAACCAACAATCTTTTCCTAGTTTGTTTTGAAACGGTATAGACATAAAGATCTAAAATGCTCCACTCGAAGAAAAAAAATAAATGATCTCCCTAAGTATATGAAACAATTCCCGTGCAAAAGGAGAAGATTCTTCATCTTTCTAAAATTCAGACTAAATGCATGGGAAACGAAAGAAAGGACACACCAAAAACTGAAAAATGTTTTGCTAGAGCAATCTTGTCACTTTTACAATGGTCCTGAGGAATCCTTGAAGCACCTGGTGCTGTTCTGTCCTAATATGAGAGACGAGAGAATGAGATGTATGGGTCAGGCGATGGACACATATCCGACTCGTACTGCAGAGCAATGGTGGAGCATGATGCATGTTGGCGAAAAATAATAAATTGATATTCGCATTGACAGCTTTTTGAAAACTATCAGCGATGCCTCAAATGATGATTCATAATGATCAGTGTGAATCAGTTGCGAGTACATGGAGTATGTACAGGGCCTCATTACGACCCAGGCGGTAAGTTACCGCCTGGGTGGTACCCTTACCACCATGGTGTAAACTACGTTTACACCATGGTGGATGGCGGATTTACTGCCCCATTCCAAGGTTAGTGGGGCGGTAAATCCCCATTTCCCATTTACCCTTCCCCATTCCCATTTTTGCCCCATAGGGCATAATGGGAGTGGGGAAGGCGCTAATTACGCCACCGTAAATTACGGTGGCGTAATTAGCACCATGGTCCCTTAGCGCCATGGATTTTAACGCCTGCAAAAAG
Organism: Ambystoma mexicanum; assembly: GCF_040938575.1. Taxonomy (NCBI): domain Eukaryota; kingdom Metazoa; phylum Chordata; class Amphibia; order Caudata; family Ambystomatidae; genus Ambystoma; species Ambystoma mexicanum. The sequence goes on along the minus strand of NC_090937.1, from coordinate 1,520,493,245 downwards.
CAGGCGTTATACTCACCATGGCGCAAAGGGACCTCGGAATCAGGCGTTAAGGGTCGGCGCCGTTTACGGCGCCGTTAACCCCTTAACGCCTGACTCGTAATGAGGCCCACAGACTTCTAATCAATGAGCAATTGCTTTAAGCTCTATGCAATTTTTGTGTAAAAAGTTGTTCGCCAATCAAAATGAAATGTTGATGTATTTTATTCTTTTTTTAAAAAAAAGTTCGTAATAAACTAAAAAAAAATAAAAAATTAAGATCTTTTAAAAGAATGAATCCCAAACACTGCTTCCACGTGAGTGTGCAGGGTGAAAAACAAAATTTCCCATTGATCCCCTTCGGTTTAAATAAGAAGGGGAAGCCTGGTAGTGCCTTGCAAAACAAAACTGCCACTGTGTACCCACTGTGCTCTGACCAAAACCCCAAAGCCCTGCCTATTCTTTTTAGGGATGGAAAAACGAATTTCCCATTGCTTTTCTTTCTTTCTTTCTTTCTTTCATATTGTCTCTGTGACTAAAACCCCAAATCCTATTTTCCCATTGTATTCCCACTCTCTGCCACTGGCCTTCCATTCAGAGGAGGTTAGTCTAATTGATGATTGGAGGGTGAGTGTTGCTGGGAGAACAGTATTCTGACCCAATTCGGAAATCACTGTGGGGCTGATTCATGGAATGGGGATTTGTGCGCCATTCTGCCCGCAAATCCCTGTTTAACAAATGGGGCTTTGCGGGCAGAATGGCGCACAAATCCATGTTTTTCGGCGCACATAATTGCCCCTGTGTGTGTTGAATTGTTCTTTTTCTGTATTGTTGGTGATTTAAAAGGAAATAATTGTGACTGCATATTTCTGTGTTGGTACTTTACAGAAGTCATTTTGTTCTTATGTTGCCACAGCATTGGTGGCTGATGTTAATCTAGGTTTGATATTTGGTTGAAATAAATGAATAAATATATCTTTTGAATACATACCGGCCCGGTTCCTCGTCTATTGTGGCATCAGGTACTTGTTGGGGTTGGGTGCGAGATGGGTTGGAGGCCTTACCACAGTGAACCACACAAAAACGAAAAGTGCTTTATTGTGTGGGACATTCATTGCGGGAAAAGGAATTCCCTGAGTTGGGTGTAACCACGTAATAAACCGTGACGTGCTGCAATCACTGGGAAGCTGGAACAACCTGCTTTCTTTTGTCTGAAGTGAGTTATGGTAAGTATGTGATGGGAGGAGGCTCGTTTGGGTCCTCAGGACTGAGCATTAGTGAATTTTAGCGGCAGGAATTTGGGAGCAGAGTTAGAGAGGCAATTATGTGTGATTGATATGTTTTGAAAATAATGCACTCATTGATAAGCAGCCAGTCTAGTTTTATCCTTGCCTCTGAGATGTGCTCATGTTTTGGGATGTTGAGGGCAACTCTGAGACCGTTGTTTTGTTTGATTTGTATTTTCTTAATGTTCTATTTGGAGGTACCAGCGAAGAGGGCCTTGCAATAATCAAGCCTAGAGCTGATCAGTGCCCTGGCAATTGCGGTACAGCTATCAGTGTTTAGGAAAGGTTGACAGGCATTAATGGGTTTTGACGTATGAACCGCCAAGGAGGCAATCACATTATTGTCTGTGAGCATTAGGGTAGCATCAAGGTATACCAATAGCGTTTTGACATTGTTTGAGGATGGAAAGATGTTGACCTCTATTGAAGGATTTGTAGTCGTGTTCAATTGTCGAGAGCTGATTGGGAGCCAACCAGCCAATCTCAGCCTTCTCGTCATTCAGACACGTGGGAAGTCATCCAAGCCTGGATGTTCTGGTAGACAAAGTGCAGGTTCTTGGTGTCAGTCTCATAGATTCTGATTAGTTGCAGAAGAATATGCTTCTCGTCCACAAAGTTAGTATAAGAGATTCCTTTTTCAACCCAAGTTATTCAACTATTACTCAAGTGTGGGAGTCCCTCTACAGAGAATGAACATTGTTCAAATAACTCCAATATAGGGGCTCCCACATTTTTGTAAACTTTTTGAAGTTGACCAGTATGTGGAATCCCCTTTGTTCTGATTTGCATTCCATGATGTGGGCAGTTTCTATTCTCACAAAGTACCTGTTTTGAGGGATAAATGTGTAGAATTTCTGTGGAAGATTTGTCACATTCTGCAAACTATTGTTTTAGTGCTGTGTGCTTCTCCCCCATAAAGTAGTATAGGGTTAATGATGCTGTCAAAAAGCTTTACCATCATTTTACAAATGGTTGGAAGAATGATAGTTCCATCCTGATGGCATTCAATCCACTCAGGGCATTTTCTTGAAGAATTTGTATTGACAATGTGTAATTTCAGATGCATTTATTCTGAGTCCTAGGTAAGTGCGGTTTGTAATGTGCTGAACATCTGTGCCATTAAGTAATGGTTTGAACATGCTGCTGTTTATCTTTTATTTATTCTGGAATACCATGAACTTGGTATTTTTTAGGTTCACCCATAGTGCCCAGGTCTTGTAGTATTTTGAGGTGGTTCATACTGTATATGAATGACTACCACAATATTTGAGGACTGTCCCAACGAAATCACTTCCCCTACCCTGTTCCTGTTCTCCTGTCCAATGCAGAGTCAGTCACCTGCAAGAGAGTAGAATGTCATGGTATACTCAACTTCCATTACATACAGATCTCGTTGACGTATGGCCACATAGCAATACAGGCAGCACATGCCAGAATGACTCAACTGTTGGTCTTTCCATCCGAAATATAGTCATACCTGCAAACAACAAACTGTGATGGTGGTGTATGGAACTCCATATTCCTGGTTGATAGTGGAATAGGTGAAATATGTAGCCTCATGTTTGGGGAACTGAAGGCTGTTTTATGCGGCTGTTTTATGCTGGTGTACCTAGTGATGAGCAGTTGTGACTGGCTGTCAGGAAAATCCAGGCTCTATTTAATGTCCATTCCCATTGCTGGTGGGTATGTCTTAGTCAGACCAAGACTCTGAAGCATGTAATTGTACATTGCCATGCTCCCAAAGGAGCAGCCCGATATTTGTGCATCTCACTTGACTGACATCTTGCATTAGTTAGATATCACAGTGCTTTTACCCCCAATGGGAATGGGGATGGAGCTAATAACGGGCCCGTTAATAACAGGCTGTTATTAGCTCCTTCGCCCCCTCGCGGGACCCGGGAAGGACGTCTGGTTTTACCAGACGTCTGTTCTGGGTCCCGCAAGGGAACCTCATAATAGGGCATCCTATTCTGGGTCCCGTACCGGCACCCTTCATTACGGGAGAAACCTATGTTATAATGAGGCCCATGGTGGTTGTCATCCCTGCCTCTACTCCAGTACTAATCCATCCCTCAAAAACCATCCCTCCTCAGGCAACACTTGATGTGGCTATGCGCCACCTACCCACACAATCACAACAGGAACACTATTCTTCTCTGAGACCTGGCAGTGGAAATGCACAACCTTGTCTTGTGTGAAGTAATTTCCACTTCCCCTTGACCCTCTCCATTCAAACACCTTGCAACGTACCAAGTCATGATTTCAATTCCTTTATAAGGATGAAGTAATAATAAGCAAATACAACTATGATAAGTAGCTGACTATGGTGTACAAACAGATTCCTACAAGGTTCACACAGACAGTAGAAAAGGGTTACGAAATACTCACAGGAAGGGGACTAAAAGATAGGAAGGATTCAGGTTTTTGGTTTTGGTGACTTTTTGTCGAGCCAGCCACACATTTGCCAAAACCATGGTTACAAAAAAGAGAGAGAGGGAAATGAGGCTCTAAACTGAAACTATCTGGTTGGCATAGCAACCAGCAATACCACGGAATGAAATGGCCAACTCACTAAAATGTATTTGTCCAAACTCCTCTGCAGTACTAGCCAATGATGAGCTCCCTAACAAGATGTGTTCCAATCATCAGCTTTCCAAGAAACAAGTCAGCCAGTCTTTCCATTTTCCAGCTGCAAGTGATTTGCCTAATTGGGCTATGTACATGTGGGCTATTTTTGGGCAACTTTCATTGGCTTTCTTGTTTTATTCCTACGCAGGCTGCCTCTCTAATACCAGGCACACCAACCCCATGCGCACTTTCTCTACCCTCACCCATCCCGCTCTCTCAGTAATGGACTGGTCTATAGGGACCTCTGGAGATTTCCCGGTGGGCCTCTGCAACCTGGGCCTCTTTTATGTGGTATTTCCAAATGTTCTCATAGGAAAAGCATTGGGCTTGCTGAAAATGTGTCAAATGGGGCCACTTTGAAAAGTATTTCCAGGGCCTCTTTTGGTCCACAGTAATTATTTCCAGGGCCTCTTTTAGTTTCCAGCCCACCCTGCACCGACCCAACCCTCATTACATGTTTTTTTTTTCTCTGCAGGGCAGTGTTCTGGGTTTGGCTCGAGTACCTTCCAAGATGTAGCGGCAGGCTAAGATGTGGGCATTCTTAGACCAGCATTGGCCACTTCTAGGGACGCTGAGTATCGGTGAAAGGAATCAACGGACACAAATTGTGTCACACACATAAACTGCGCTTCTGAAAGAGGCATTTACAGATGAGCCCCGGAAGAATGGGGCCACTCCTTTCCACTCAGTAACTTTCAAGTACCAACCTAATACATGGAGTCACACAGTATCGCGAGATGCAGCGCATATGGTGGGGCGTAAAACAGGTGAGTCTAACGTTCGCGTTTGGATGAAGTCTTCCACCTATGTTTTTTCTGACATTAGCGACTCAGCGAATTATGGATGATGCAGATTCACCCATCATGGCGAGGCTACCAGAGAGGTTTTGCTGTTTTATTGACCATACAACTATTATCATTTTCCGCTCTAAATAAAGACATTCTGCGATTTATGTCACTCCTCTTGAGTGTCACAAGTAGACCAATTCTCGTGGTTTCTATGAGTGGCCATTTTGAAAACCCTCGGAGTAGACATCTTGTAGAAAAGGTCTTCAGCTACACTGGGAAATATAGAATAGCATTTATAAATAACACACGACTGTGCAGGAAATATTTTTTATACCCCACCATGTGAAAAACAGAACAGATGCCAGCCATTATGCAAAGTCGACCCCTTTGGTCGTCCAAGCTTCTTCCGGATTGTAAAAGGAGATAGTGCACGTTGTGCAAATAACTTAATTATCCTTTTAAAGCACAATCTTAAATGTGCCTTTCTTGGAAAATGACAGGTTGAAATAAACTATGGAGGCGGAGTACGGTAAGTGGAGAGCTTTATTAAGGCCCCCGGAGGCGAGGCTGTCAGTTGGGGAAAATGCCTAGGGCCGTTCCGTGGTGGAACCTCGGGAAAAGCATTCTCCGTTCTGGGTGGAACGGAGTGATGCATTAACATTATAACATCTCCTTATCTATGGGAAAGGGGAGGGCGGAAAGGGGGGAAAAAGAACAAGGAAGAGAGGTGGAAGGATAGGTTTGGGAAATTAACATGGATTGACAGTGTAGTCAATAGTAGATGAAATTGTTGCTGAAATTCCGGATGATCTTGCGATTCCCTTTCGACAGACTCCTGGCAGATCTTTCTTCATTGTGGTGATAGTGTTCGTAGTTCTTTGTATGCTTGAGGTGTCTCCTCAGGAATGGGTTCATTTCTTGACCATACACCATCATATGAGTCTGTGGATGTACTGGGTCTGCATGTGTCATTGTTTGTTCCCTTCACATTCTCCCTTGACCAAGTGTCATTGTAATTGTTTTTAGAAGTACTCGGTCTGCAGGTGTCATTGGTTATTTTCACGAGATCATCATGGGACCATCTCTTTCCATCGTCCAATGTGGCGGACTTGTCGTGGCACTGTATGACTTTTTGTGGAGATCTGAATTTGGATTCGCCCTTGAGTGTTTTCCTGGGTTCTCTGAGACAGACCCAGTCTCCTTCCTGAAGGAGCATCTGTTTTACTCCGTTCTTCTGGTCGTAGTAAGTTTTGTACTTCTTTTGTTTTTCCTTTATAGTTTTATGGATTTGTTCATGTCCACTTTTGGTTCCATGTTCCTCCTTTCCTCACCGGTTTCTAAGAAGATCCATGCTGGTCTCAATTCGTTAGTTGTGGTTCTGCCTCGCATCAAGGTAAAGGGCTCTGAGTTAGTGGTGGAGTGCGGCGTTGTTCTATATGTGTGCAAGGCCTCTTTGAGGGTTTCTCTCCATGGCATGGGATTGGCTGTGGCTAACTGGATGACACTTTTTATCAGTCTGTTCATTCTTTCCACCAACCCGTTGGACATTGGGTGGTAGAGTGATGAAGTGATGTGGTTGATGGATTTTTTATCAAGGGATTCTTGGAATTCCGACAAAGTGAACTGGGAGCCGTTGTCTGAGACTATGGGCCTCATTCCGAGTATGGCGGTAAGGGATAGCGGCCACCGCTAACGAGAGCGGTGGCGGTAATCCCTTACCGCCATACTCCGAGTTCCCTTAGCGCCATGGTGCTTTTAACACCTGCTTTTTGCAGGCGTTAAATACCATGGCGCTAAGGGACCTTGATGTTAATTACGCCACCGTAATTTACGGTGGCGTAATTGACGCCTTCCCCACTCCCATTATGCCCTATGGGGCAAGAATGGGAATGGGGAAGGGTAAATGGGGATTGGGGAATTACCGCCCCGCCAACCTTGGAATGGGGCGGTAATTCCGCCAACCACCAAGGCGCTGTCGGTCCGGGTACGGCGTCAACCAAGGCGTTAATAGCGCCATTGGTTAGCGCCGTACTCGGAATGAGGCCCTATGTCTCTGGGGTCACCTTCCCTGTTAAATATTTCAGTTAGGAAGTCAATGACCTTCTTTGTGGTTGCGCTGGTTTCCACTACACCCCATTTGGTCCATTTAGAGGTGTAATCAACAATTACAATGATGAATATTTTTACTGCCTCTAGATTTTCTAAGCGGCCCATAATATCTATTGACAGTTTTGACCATATGCGTTTGGGTGTTTCCACCGGCTGGAGTGGGGTTTTCCTTAAGGTTTTCGATTTGTCACTGGAAGCGCAAGCACTGCAGTTTTTTACTGTCTCCTCAGCCTCTTTCCACATGTTGGGCCACCAGTAGTTGTTCCTCATTCTGTTCTTTGTCAAACTCCTTCCCATATGTCCTTCATGGGCTAAGTCAAGTAGCTTCTTTCTAAGTGCCACGGCTGGGATTATTCTATTTCCCCTAAAGATGTGATTTTCATTTATGGATATCTCATCTTTAAATGGTGTGAAGTTGGCCAACTCTTGTCCAGTGCCAATCCAATCATTCATTACGGCTCTTCTGATTTCCTGTTGTTCTGTGTCAGCTTTGGTCATGCGTGTCCATTCATCAGAGGGGATGGCAGGATTTATGGTGGCTACTATGTCCTCCTCTTGATCTTCATTTTCGACGTCTTGTTCATCTTCAATGGTGGGTAGTCTCGAAAGACAGTCTGCTACTTGATTCTGTGGACCTGGATTATAGTGAACTTGAAGATTGTATTGCATGATGTCTAGAAACCAGCGTCTTATTCTCGGTGAGATAAGGTGTGGCAATTTGGATTGTAGGATGTTGACTAGGGGTTTGTGGTCAGTCTTTAGGAGGATGGATAGGCCCCAAATAGGATTTCTGAAATGTTGTAGAGCCCACTTGACGGCTAAAGCCTCTCTTTTGATGGTGGAATAATTCAATTCGGCACTTCTTAATACTCTAGATGCAAATGCGATGGTCCCGATGTTGCTGTTCTGTTGTTGTTCTAGCACTCCACCAAGGCCGATCTTACTGGCATCTACTGACAGTATCGTTTTGGCTTTATGATCGAACATGCTCAGGGCTGGAGCTCGGTTGATGTCGGACTTGAGATTCTCAAATTCGTTTTTGCATTCTGTGGACCATTCAAATCTGTTGGATTTCTTCATGAGTTTCCTCATGTTTGCCGTCTTGTTGGCATAGTTGCTCACGAATTTGGAGTAGTACTCCGTCATCCCTAAAAAACTTTTCAACTGGTCTTTGTTGGTGGGCTCAGCTAAACTCAGTATCCATGAGTTTTTTCTTGGGGCAGATGCCTCTGGCATCGATGGAATGGCCAAGATATGCGACTTGACTGCACTTGATGTTGCATTTCTCTAACTTGAGGGTGAGCCCACTTATTATTCGTAACAGGCCCATTAGCTTGGCATCGTGTTCTTCCTCCGTTTTGGCTGATATGAGAATATCGTCTTGAAAACATTGTACTCCATCGAGGCCTCCGAAGAGCTGCGACATGAGTCTCTGGAAAACTGCTGCGGCGGAAGCGAGCCCGAATGGCATTCTGTTGAACATGTATGCTCCTAAAGGTGTGACGAAGGAGGTGAGGGCTTTTGAGCTGTCGTCTAAAGCAATCTGGTGGTATGCTGATGAAAGGTCCAAGGTGCTAAAAAAACTTGCCGATTCGATGGTCGTGAGAAGTTCAGATATGTTAGGAAGTGGGTGTCTGTCGACCCATATGTTTTTGTTTAGGTCCCTTAGATCAGCACACATCGGTATGGAATTGTCGGGTTTCTTTACTAGGACGATGGGGGCAAGCCATTCGGAACTTTCTATGGGTTGTATAATATTCTCATTGCATAGACGTGTGAGTTCTTCCTTAAGTGCTGCTTTGGTCCCAAAGGGGATTCCACGTACTCGATGGACCACGGGAACAGCACCTCTTTTCAATATGATTCTGTGTTGGAAACCTTTAAGCAGTCCTATTTTATTGCAGAACACCTTGGGGAATTGCTCTGCTAAAGTGGATTTGATGTCGGTGTTGTTTTTGAACATGCTCAGTACAGGGATATCTTCTCCGGGGTGAATTCTCACTTGGAGGGCTGCTTGCTCTTCCCTTCCTACTACCGAGGATCCATTCTTGGCCACGTACAACTTGCAGTATGTTTGTCTGTCATGGAACCTGAGCTTGATCCATGTATACCCAATGATGTCGATAGGTGTCTTTCCATAACCTGTAGCCCTCACCGAAGAGCTCCGTAGAGCATGTACCTTGCCAGAGAGTACTTTCGCAAAGGTTTCGAGATCTACCATGGTATAGGGGGATTCTGTGTCCACCATTACTTTCAAAGGTATGTCGTTGACATACATGTTGGCCCATGGACCGCTTGATTCTTGGAAAGAAGTGACCGTGAGGATTTGCACTTGCGGGTTTGTCTGGTTGATAGATAACATGCTGTGTGACATTTGGTCGTAGTCCACTGTCTTCACGGATCCATATCTGTTGGCAGGTCGTCTGCTGGTGTTGTTAGATCTACCTGGTCTTCCTCGGTTGTTTCGGCAGACTTTGGCAAAATGGCCCAACAGGCCACATTTGTAGCATTCAACATTGTTAGACGGGCACATTTTCCCAGCGTCATGGTGTTTATACCACCCACACTTCTGGCAGCGCGTGGGGTTTTGGTTGCCATAGGGTGATACTCTCCCTCTTCTGGAGTTTCCTCTGGTATTTTGAGGCGCTCTTCTCACAGCTGCCACTAATGTGTCTTCTTGATCATAGCCAGAACTGCCTTTCACAGACTTCACCTCAACACCCTCTTTCAGGATCAGTCTCCTTCATGCAACGGTCCCCAAATTCCACTATTTCAGTAGCTTGCTCTAGCGAGGGTTTTTTGTCTGCCATAGTTTTTGCTGTATGCGGGGATCAGCCACATTAAGCACGAGCTGGTCTCTCAAATACTCGTCACTAACACCTGCGAATTCACACGTAGACATCAGTACTCTGAGGGAAGCTAGGTGTAAGAGGATTCAATTCAGCACTACAGCCAAGTTAACGCCTAGTCTAGAATACTGAATGAAAACCCTTATTGATATATCTTTAGGTCCAGTTCATGCGTCCTGGATGACTACCCTTGTATAACACCCCTCTCTTGGAATCCCCCTGACCCCACTGAGCCAAGAAGTAGTTCTGTTTTGCAAGTTTAAAAGGTTTATTTGATAAATTAAAATATATATATCACACTTTATAATAAATTAATAATTGAATATCACACTTAATCTGATATGGTAAATATTAACAACGGAGAATCTGGCACTAGCACACTTCTTTATAATGACTAATGAGTTGACCTGAAATGGATAAGGTAGCACACTGGTAAATAGGAACAAAAGTATAATGTGGTAGAGGATGCTTTATGTAGCTCAGGTGGATGCAATATTCAATGAATGCAGTACAGAAAATACGCAATATGATTCAACCAGACAATGTAATCACTTTTCTCGGGCTATTCCCTCCCCCCCTCTTTATGCAATGCAAGGAAATGGAAGGGAAACACACAGTCCTCAGAAATGCAATCAACTGTAATTCAGTTCAATCCCAGCAAGCTTACAGAAAACAGATAGGAGTTTTGAAAACACAGGCAATGCTTGGATATGTGCTGGCAATGAATGAGAAATATGCTAAATTTGCTTTTAATTCCCTTATAGAGGTTCAGGGTGAGTGGTATCTAGTTAATATTAGTCCAGGCTCACACTAGCAATGATGCAGGGATAGTTAGCAGGTTAAACGAATTTCTGGCCAATGGAAAGCAAACAGCAGCAGTTTTTACATGTGAAGAAATTGCAAATCGCGGTAAAATTCGCGGATGCGCCGAGCGCTATTACAAAGGAACCGCAAGGACTATCTCTACCGTTTTGGGGTCCTAGAAAAGCCTGGGATCTCAGCTTCCAAATGAAAGTTATTGCAAGTCTCTAGCCCAAACGGTTGCGGAGATATGAGTAATTTAGTAAAGGTCGTTTTTGGTTTTGTAAATTTTAAACGCACACTTTTTCAAAATGACAAGTGACACATTTTTGCAGCTAGAATGACAGGTGACAGCTAGGAGGCAGTTCTACTTAGGTTAAATAGATTGAATTAGATGAATTTAAACTAAGAGATGTGTTCTGAGTTTTGCTAAGTACTCACAAGAGATTTTGAACAGGAAAGCGACTTGGTCACGGACTTCAGTCTGGTCAGGTCTTTCCGGGTTCTGCTCACAGCGCCTGGCCTCTGGAACTGCTCACAGGGGTCTGGTCTCTGCTAGGCACCGGTTCTTTGGGTCTCTCTGCTCTGGATAGATTGAAGTCTCTAGTTTGGCTTTCTGGAGTTTGATGGAGGTAAGTATGGATTTTTCCGGCAGAGCTTTCAGCGGCAGATGAAAAATGAATCTCTCTATGTGTCCTGACTCTCTGCTTTTATCTGTTTCTTGAGAATGGGTGTGTGTGTTGCATCACTAGACTTGCCCCTCTCAATCGTCATTGGTCAGCTTTCATTCGTCCCCTTGATTGGGGGAATGAAATGAAGTGTCATCATGATGAGGTCTGTTTATGATACAGAGAACCCACCCCTGTCAACTTTACACACAATCTATATCTGACCTAAAAACATATTTGCACAGGTACACATTTGTTTAAAATTACATATACATGGTGTGGCTGAATTTAGCCATGTCTATGTCCAAATCTGCTCATTCTCGGAGCTTGCATTCAAAGAGTGTACATAATTGACTTTTTAACTGCTTTTCCAATTTCCGACATGGACCCAACTTTACATACATGTGTGCAGGGGGTAGGGACATTAACTGATGAAGTTTCAGATTTTTAACATGCACACATTTAGAGTAATATCCACTTTTCCGCTAAAACCCCCCTGAACATACCACCGGTTCCTACCACGTCTTAAACTGTGGGCAGAAAAATCACAAGAATTATGGTATCATTTATAAAATTTTCACATGTCCGCTCTATGAATTATCCCCCTTTTTATAAAACCATATCCTTGCTGCAGGGGTGTGTCTTTTCAGGTCACATGGTACAGAAACCAGTCTTTCCAGTTTCTGCCAAGCCAGCTTGCTTCTCACAGGCAGTGCTCCTCCCAGCTTCTCCAGGAGGAAGCCACTTTTTACGACGTCTGTAATAAAAAACCTTTGCCTGAGTGGAGAGGGCTTTGTTCACTCTCTGGCAGAGCACAGGAAATTCAATTATCAGATAGATGGCATATCCTTAGCCTGGGCAGCAAAAGGAAGGTTGGCCTGGGAACACAGTGGTGACTCAAGTTTCACTGCTGATGGGTAGTTGCTAGGCAAAATCAAGTTCCTTAAGCCAGACCTTCAGCTAACTTTTTGTTGCTTTTAAAATAACTTGTAATTTTACACATGCAGCTAGAATGCTGATTCTAAGCGCAAAACTATGACATTTCAACAGTTACAAAGGCATGTGACACCAAACATAGGTCACTCATTTAATTTAACATTTTCGATTTTGGTGGTTTTAAATCCAGTTGTAGTTAGGCTTAAGCTGCTGACTCCATAGCATTTTTGTTATAAGCATTGTTTTTGGGCTCTTCATTTCCCAGATTTTGTAGGCACACAAAACTCCATTCTGCCAATGTCTGCTGGTGTTCAGTGAATATTTTGCACATGTTGCAAGGTTTGAAATAGGCATTTTGCTTGCCTTCAGAAAAACACACAGAGTGGTTTTAAAACGCCGGCTTTTGGATAGTGGTGAGTACTGGTACTGCACCCATTTTTGGGATTTAAGAAATGAATTCCCCACAATTCTAGGTTGCATTTGGCAATCAGCATTGCCATTCCCAATGGTTTCAGACTACTGTGCGGGTAGTCCAATGGTGGTTTTAAAGCGCTTTGAAGCTAACCGGCGCTACTGTTTTTCCTTTGGCAACCCATTTCCCTCATGGCAACCCGGCCTTTCATTCTCGCACTGGTGGGTGGCAAGTGAGGCAACCATTTTGGTGGGCGCACAAACTGCGCAGCTTTCCTGGATTTCAGCGCACATGTGGGTTTTCCGCCATCTTGAATTTTCTAAGCCCACAGCACCAAATGTTGTAGCAGGGTAGCTTAAACGTGGGTCAGGACACCCAACATAGGTATGTATCGACTGACTCGCCTTTAGCCTGCTTCCGAGAAAAGAACTTGTATCTTTCTAGCACTACGTTTGTCTTGCTGCCGAAGTGTTTGAGGAGTTTGGTCAAGGCAGTGTCAAACTTCCGATTGCCGTCTCCCCCTGCACTGTCTGGCTCTGGAAGCACCCTGAATAACCTTAGACCCTCGGTTCCTATGCAGTTCAGGAGGGTTGCTTCCTTGAGGTCATCGCTGAATTTACTCCCGCCAATGGCCCTGAGATATATCTGGAAGCTATCAAGCCATTGCTCCCAAGGGCATGTTGGTGTTCCAGGGCAGGGAAGGAACTTGGTAGGGTGTGGCACGTTCTGCATGGCTGGTGGGAGGGAGTTGCTGGGGCGACGGTATGCTTGTGTTGTTGCACAACTGGGGTGACGGTGTACTCGTGTTGCTGTGCCTCTAAGGACTGGTTGCTCCACTCCCAGTCAGTACTCACAGTCACAGCGTGCCTTGGTGCTGTGGACGGCTTGGCAGCCTATTTTATATGTGCAGTTGTCAGTTGTCCGGTGTGTCTTGAGTGCATTTGTCTATGCACCCTCCAGTGCTGTGGTGTGAGGATTGTGATGGCGAGGGTGAGGCCGCACCAGGGGTGCTGTTATTTCCCTCTCTCTTTTTTTTTATTTTTATTTACTGTTCTTGGCCTCTAAATTTATGTCAATCAAAATTCGGTGTTCCTTCACTGTGTACAGTTTGTAGGGCGTTGTGATGCGCGGCCTTATTGTGATGCCGCGGAGGAGCCAAAACTGAGGGGAACAGCTGAAGCGTTTATCAAGCTGACATGTTTGTCAGGCAACGTTTAACAGGCTGAAATGTTTGCCAAGCTGAAATGTTTGTCAGGCTTCTTCACTCCTCCCTTCCCCCCTGCAGCCTGTGGTGGCGCTGTGGTGCGCGGCCTTATTATAGCACTGCCGAGGACAGCGCAGTGTTGTCGCCGTGGAAACAGGGACCGGCAAGGGCCGCACGTAGAGCATGCAGCGAGGTCCTTTACTCTCACGGCAGTTAGCTGGAGATTCGTATGATGCGGCGCGCGCCCATACTGGCTCAAGAAATATGGCCCAAACAGAATAAAAAGGGACCGGTACCTTGTATAACGTTGCCGTTGTTCTCTATGACCGCCGGGCGTCCCCTCCTCCCTTGGGACAGTGAAGCCGGGGAGGCGGCAGGAGCGGCAGTGGGGAGGAGCCGCCGGGGTCACCAAGGCCGCTGCTGCTGCTGGATGAGGGCAGGGATGTGGGCAGTGGGGGGGGCTCCGGGGGCCGGGTAGCGTTCACTGTGGGTTTGTCTCATCGCCAATTGAAATAAACTATGGAGGCGGAGTATGGTAAGTGGAGAGCTTTATTAAGGCCCCCGGAGGCGAGGCTGTCAGTTGGGGAAAATGCCGAGGGGCGTTCCGTGGTGGAACCTCGGGAAAAGCATTCTCCGTTCTGGGTGGAATAGAGTGATGCATTAACATTATAACACAGGTCACCTGTGTTGTTTTTCCTCGATTTTCTGACGGATAACAGCTTGATTTTCATATAGTGCTCCGAAGAATAGTTTGCATAGTTCAGCATTGCACTTTTCCCGTACGTCGGCCCGCCAAACTCCAGATACTTCAAAATTATGAGGGGTAAAAAACGGACGCTTCCATTGCTAATCTCAGACCACAACGTATTTTGCAGTTTCTGCTATTAAAAGAAAATCACTAAAAGTAATGAAAACATAACGAATTATGTAAAGCACGATATGCTAATTTTGTAGCGTCTACTCCAGGCTTCCAGATGATAGCTCAAATAATCTACTCATAACTAGAGGTTACTTAGCAGAAAGGCCCCATTTAAACATTGAAATGAGCCCTCATTGAATCTGCTTTAGTGAGGTGCCAAACATTCTCTATGCTATTTGGGGATGCACAGCAGCCGTACATTTGGACACAGGATTGTTTATGTTAGACATGTAGATACGAGAAGAAACCAAGAGGCACAGTCACCTGAAGCGATAGATTCATGGCCCTGATTAAATGCAACACTTTAAAAAGGATGTGTTTTCACATGTTGGCTTCTGCATTGTACAGATTGTGCATTACAGCACTGGCAGATTGTTAGACGAGTGGTTACCGCCACTCTCTCTACCCTCCCCCACCCAATCCCCCTCTCCGAAACGCTACCTGCCACACTATCCTGTCTACCACCACCCACCCAACCCACGCCCTCTCTGCCGCCCCCAGCCACCCTACCCCCACTCTCTCTACTCCCACACTTCCCCGCTGTCTCTCTCTACCCCCACCCACCAACCCTGCCCCCACTCTCTCTACCCAAACCCTTTCCCCACTCTTTCTACCCCCACAGCCCCACCCACACTCTCTATACCAACCCCACTCTTACTACCCCCACTCACCCTACCCACAGTTCCTCAAATCTCCACTCTATCCACCCCACCCACCCTATCCCCTCTCTCTCTAGGGCGGATAGCTCAGGAGCAACACGTGTGTCTTGGAAGCAAGACAACACATAGCAACACCATTTTGAATCTCAGTCACCCGCTAAGAAACTGGTCTCCAGTATTACGCGTGTTATTAAAGAACAATTATAATTATCACATCCAACTACCCTAACCCCACTCTCTCTACATACCCACCCACCCAACCTCCCCTCTTTTTAACCCATCCACTCACCCTACTGTCACTCTCTCTACCTCCACTGAACCTACACCCACTCTCTCTACTCCCAACCAACCCCCCCATTCTCTCTACTCCCACCCAAACCCCCATTCTCTCTACCACCACCCAACTCTCTCTAATAACCACTCACCCACACCACCCATACTCTACCCACTCTATTCCTTCCTCTGACAGACTTGCGTTATTTCCTACCCTCTCCCTCTCAACCTTTCTCCCTCATGTATCCTCTTGCTCATCATCAATGGCACCCTCTCTCATTGGCTTCCTCCATTGCTCTGTTCTCCTTCCTTCTCATTCTCTTGCACTCCTGCGCCCCTTATCACATCCTTATTAGAAACTTTGCACTCTCTTCCTTGCACCCTGCTGCCTAGAAATGGAAAATGCAAAGAACAGCAGTTAACGCCACAACGATTAGCATTGCCAATGCTTGTTCCCTTAGGTTGCACTCAATCACATAATAATGCAAAGCTGATCATTTACATGTATTTATTTTATTCAGCTCAGTTCCATGGACGTCATTTCATCAAAATGCCAGGGGTAGCGGCTGTGACACCACACAACCCTTAACCTCTGATGACATCACAAGAAGTGATGTCATTTGACCCCACCCAGAAGTGACATCACAGGAAGCGATGGAACACGACCTTTCATCCCTCGACAAAACAGGAAGTGGCATTACATAGCATCGTTTCTGAGTACACTAGAGAAAATGTGTTTATGATATCACTGTAAAGTGATATATTTTTCATACAAGAAGGGATGACCATATGTATCGTTAATATCAGTGCGTATGGGCCCATATTACCATATCACTGTGAAAGCAGGCATACGTCCAAGGCCAAATGATAATGATGTGTTATTATATAGCACTTGGGCTTAAGTGGTTCATCTAGAACAAATATAAATACAATATCACCCAACCTGTGTTGGTACTCATTTATCAACCTCAGCAGGATGAAAGGCTAAATTGACCTTGCTCTGAGTCGAACCTGCAAACTGCAGATCACACAAATTGCAGCAGCCAGCGCTCAACCCACTGAGCTATCTTTCCGGTGACAGCTATCAGAAAACCAGCCACTCCAGAAACAAAGAGCCACTTGCTGCTGGTCACAGCTCATGCGACTCAATGTAAAAAAAAACAAAAAAAAACAATTTGCGACCCCTGGCAACCACTAAATGACGTCCATGCTCATATTTACACGGGATTTAGAGGTGACAGGATGCATTGCTCATAATTCTCTGAATAGGCAATTGGTGAAAATAAATTGACGATTATGTCATTGATTGTATATTACATTATATGCTTTTTAAATGTGTAATTGCAACAAGGAATGCGTTTTGGCTAACATATTCTACCACCCAGTTGTTACAAAAGACAATACATAACCTCTAAGAGTTAGGCAAGTATTGACTTGGGGGACTTGGGTGCCTCCATTTCCACCCTATAAAAAGGTGCTTTTATTGTCCCTGTGTGACTGCTCCATGGGATGTGCTGCATTATCATTCCTATTGTATGTATCTGTATCTAGCTTTGCAGACTGTTTTACCAGCACATTTACCAATTACCTAACAAATGACTTTTCCTGCAATTGTTCACGTACGTGTGGGGAAAAAAAACTGATGCGATGCTAAGCAACGGGTGCAGTGGCGAACGTCAAGCTCAACTATAAGTTGCAGAGCTACTGCGTGATCGACCCAATGCATTCAAATTATTTCCTGTCAGCGCGGCTTGCATGGCTGCTACTTTAAGACGGGGGTCGCTAGGAGCGCTTTCCCTGTCTGTACTCTGCCGAACTGAGTGTGTAGTGACGGGCCTCGTTTCTCGGATCACGCGCTTATGCGTGCGTTAAATAGCTCACAAAATACAGATGTCTCAACTGAGAAGTATTAACTCCATATGCATGTATTTCTTTGATAAAAAGAGACATATTGCATAAACATGTTCGGGTCCTGGCCTCCTTCAAGCTCACCATAAATCCTTCCTAAAAATGTAATACAAAGGAATGGTAAGTTCAGCAAAAGGGAAATCAAAATGTGAGGGTCACACAGAAAGCCACTGGCATGTAGTCAATCGTTTTCCGGCTCATACACGTGAAAGTGGCATTTTGATTATCCTGATGGCTGCCAGCAGTGCATGGCACGTCCGTCTCTACCTTCAACCTCAAAGTACATGGTTTGTGAGAATGAATTTCGTTTAAAAAGATACGGATGTGTAGTAATATTTATCCTTGTTTCATTGAGTATTTATTCTTCATGTATAGCTGTGCTCAAAGGGCAACAAACACTGAAGCACCAGAGCACCATTTATCATGCTAATATAGCAGACACACACTTAAATACCAGGACAACCGAATTTGAGGGTATGTATACGTTCCTGTGATAAACTTTGTATCTTTCTGAAGTGTATAATGCTTTGCAGTAAACCTCATGAGGTGTGCGAAGACGAGGACTGCAAACTTAATATGTCACCGGGTATGCTATATCATTTAAAGACTACTTTTGCAAGAATGGCTTTGCACATTACTTTATCTTCAACTTGCAGGACAGGAGTTAGTAGAGTTTGCCAGGTGCTAGCATTGTTCGCACCTGAGAGAGGTAGCTTAATTGTTGTTCCTGCAGTCACCCGACTAACTTATGCCTTCTTGTTCCTGGTTCCTGGTGGGTCTGAATTCCAGCATTTACACATTTCTATGAAGTGTTTTCCTGTTTCCTGCACCTTTTGCTCCAGGACCAATCATGTGTTACAGTATATCTTTTTAAGTAAACCTGCATTTCTGCTTTGCATTACTACCCATTCGTCCAACTCAGATGCTCTATTATTGAAGTGAGTTTCTGTCTCTGATTCACAATCCCTGATTGCTGCTTCTTAAACTTGCGATCTGGCCACATTTCTATCTTCCTGCATGACTAATGGCTGTCAGTCCACTCTATGTGCCTGCTCCCTACCCTCCCATACTTATTGCTCAGTTACAGGTTATCATTCGATACTACTCCGTGATTGCTGCCTCATGTACATTGTGTCTAAATGGCTGCCTCATATAGATTGATCCTTGGATGACTTCTGTCTCAATCATGCTGTTTCTCAGATTAATAAGTATGACTTCTAGAACGTCCTCGTGGATATGCTATTCATTAATTGACTACTGCTATATATTTACTGTTCCTTCTTTGACAGCTCCATCATATATGTGGCTTCTTGTTTATTTGTGCCCCTAACTGATCTATTAACCATTCTACTTTAGGTGCTACACTAAACACATCGACTATCCATTCACCACTGAATCTGAACACTGTTGGAACTGTGCAACTCTCCTAAAAAGGATATCCTCAAGCCATCCTCAGAACAGAACTCGTCAGCAGCAAAGAGAGCAGGATACCTACCCCTGGGGCATGCTAACAACAACAACATGCAATGGGTCCTTCCCCTGAGCACTCATCGTGCATCTGCCTCTTCACCCATTTGCTTCACCTCTACCTTCTAGTACATGCCTTGGAGCTATGAGGCTGGCAACATGGCATACGGTGTGCCATACAGGACCACCTTACATTACATTACATCTCTGAAACTTTATTTCTGAACTAGCCATACTGAAGTACACATCCCTTTTCTAGATAATCCTAGTTTGTTCTGTAGACCCTTTCTTAAGCATAAATCATTGGGTTATTCCTGTTTCCAGGTCTAGTTCATTTCTCCCTCTCTTTCTTGAGTAAAGAGGAGAGGTAATAGTTATTTCCCCCCTCCCCTTGCAGGTATTCTTTTTTATTGGGTCTGGTATGCTAACATAATTGTTTGTTGTCTTTAAAGTTACTTTATATAGCACAACATGCCGTAACTACCAGAAACAACTGGCGAGGGTCCTGCTGGTCTTTGATGTAATTATAACAAGATGCAGAATGAATACCCACATACCTGGTATCCTTTTTATAATTACTTTTTACAATTATTTTCTTATGTTAAACGTTGTATGGCTGAAGTCGTCTATTGACAATCGTTATGATTGTGTCTTTCTGAAACTTGTGTTAAAGTTAATCAGAAGAGGCATAACACATTAGGAAAATCAAATAATCCAAGACGAAGTATTACCATACTCATGTAGGATGTCCAAACAGGTGTGGCACTCACAAACCAATCACCATGGTAAATAGACAGTCGAGCCCTCACCTCGAATACGCTTGCGCGTGATCCGAGAACGAGGCCCGTCACTACACACTCACAGGGTAATTCATAGAATCCAGCGCACAAGTAGCGCACGCGGCTGGCGCACAGCGTGCGCCTGCGATAGTCTGCGCCAGGCACGTGCGCTAAAACTGATTTCCGTGCACAGCGTATTCATGGATTTCATGCTCCCAAACCAGCCGTGGCGCAGAGAATCGCAGCGAGCCTGCAGCAGCGCCAGTAACGCCCCCAAGAACGCCCTCGCGCAAGGAAAAGCCATCAAAATCGCTAAATCATCGCTAAGGGCTGCGCTAACCCTGGACCACTTCACAGGGCAGGCAAACAAGGAAAGCAAAGCGGGCAATCTTCAAATCAGGAGTACGCGGGAAGTTCTACACGCGACTAGGCAGGGAACGTGAATTACAGGGGTACGCGGGAATTATCACACGCGAACAGCCAGGGAACGCGTATTACAGGGGTACGCGTGAAGTAGAACACGCGATAGGCCAGGGAACGTGTATTACAGGGGTACGCGTGAAGTAGAACACGCGATAGGCCAGGGAACGTGTATTACAGGGGTACGCGGGAATCATCACACGCGAACAGCCAGGGTGCGTGTATTACAGGGGTAGCGGGAAGTTCAACACGCGATTGGCCAGGGTACGTGTATTACAGGGGTACGCGTGAAGTAGAACACGCGATAGGCCAGGGAACGTGTATTACAGGGGTACGCGGGAATTATCACACGCGAACAGCCAGGGTGCTTGTATTACAGGGGTAGCGGGAAGTTCAACACGCGATTGGCCAGGGAACGTGTATTACAGGGGTACGCGTGAAGTAGAACACGTGATAGGCCAGGGAACGTGTATCACAGGGGTACGCGGGAATTATCACACGCGAACAGCCAGGGTGCGTGTATTACAGGGGTAGCGGGAAGTTCAACACGCGATTGGCCAGGGTACGTGTATTACAGGGGTGCGTGGGAATTATCACACGCGAATAGGCTGGGTGGGCCCTCACAGGTGTACCCTGTACACCCTCCACGGCCCCTGCAGGCAGCCCACAAAACAGGGGACTACCCTGCACACCTGATCATGTCCCCCTGCACCCCCATCCACCAGGGGCACCCTCCACCAGGCCCCCACCCATGTCTCCCACCACCCCCACCCCCCAGCAGTGCAGGGGCACCTGCCATCAGGCCCCCACCCATGTCTCCTACCACCCCCACCCCCCCATCCACCAGGGGCACCCTCCACCAGGCCCCCACCCATGTCTCCCACCACCCCCACCCACCAGCACTGTGGGGCACGTGGCCAGCAGGCAGTCAGGCAGCAGCAGATGGCAGGTGGGAGCGTGCTCAGGGCTCTGGGGGACTGTAATTTGGCCTCCTGGCCAGGAGCGTGGTCTTTCGTGTTTGAACGCGTGGACAGCCTGATAGGGAGTGATTTTGCACGTGAAAACCCCACACTCAGCGAATCGCGCGAAAACCCGTCACCAGCATATGTGCGTCTATAGTTACCTGCACGTGCAGTGTCAAAGCGTGTGATTGGTGAAAATGGATCTACACGCAGGAGTGACAAAGCGTGTGATTGGTGAAAATGGATCTACACGCAGGAGTGACAAAGCGTGTGATTGGTGAAAAGTGAGCTACACGCAGGAGTGTCAAAGCGTGTGATTGGTGAAAAAGGATCCACACGCAGAAGTGACAAAGCGTGTGATTGGTGAACATGGGCCAAGCACGTACACGCCGTAAGTGACGCTGTACGTGTGGGCCTGTATATAAGGTAGTGTAGAACACCATTTCCTTGTACGTGCTTTTCGTGGAGAGCGAGTGGGTGAATTCTGTACTTCTTGTCGTTTCACACGCGATTTACTTCACAGCGTTTCCAGTTCGTACTCCCTGTTACCTCTGACAGCTTTTTCTCTTTTTCCTCTTGTACTGGTTTACCTGGGCCTGTTCCCTCAAACAGTGTCCCCTTCTACTGTTGTCCTGTCTCCTCAGACAGCGTACACATCTTCTTTTGGCGGGGGTGTTGCCAACCAAACGCGCTCATTTTTCACGCTCTTTTACCTGGCAGACGGTGAGTCACGCACGTATCTAACTTCTGTGCTTGCCCCGTGTGTAGCCTACCCCTTCAGAGGTCATTCTAGGCTGCGTGTGACACGCATACGTTCATTGTGTTACTGGATGCCACAGCGTAGTGCAGGGTTTTCCATCAGCACACGTGGTCTAGGAGGGGTATTGTGCACGTTCCTTAACTTTTCTGGGGTGCCTGTGCGTTGCGTGACCCGTCATCTTTCCCCAGGGGTGTCATATAGCCTTGCCACTGCACTAGGGTACGAATACCATCTGGTACCCAACCCCTTTGACACCCAATTGCCCAGGACAATTGTGCACACCGACTCCCATACGCACAATAACATCAGTGCCATGGTTGGGAGGCGTGCAAGCCGTAAGGGTGGCAAAGGTGGCCGAGCCACACGTGGTGGCCGTGGAGGATCCACTAGGGGACGTGGTTGTGACTTGCAGGGTGCCCCTGTCCCCCCCAGTCTGGAGGACCAGTCAGGGACACCCATGCCCCCCCCCCCCAGTTGAGGGTCATGTGGCTGATACCAACCCTGATCAGCCCTTGTCGGACCAGCCCATTGTGGCAGCAGACCTGTCCGAGGGTGATCCCATCGCTGACATCCAGGTCAGCAGGTCCACTGCACGTGCACCGGTGCACATTGGTGTCATCAGGGCACGCGCATCTATGCCAGATAGGTCATCTGCTGGCCCCCGTAGCCAGGGTGTGGCTCCATCCACCCCACCTCTCATACACCCTGCCAAGACTGTGTCGGTCCTAGTTCATGCACCTCAGATCAGGCCTGACCCCATCCCACTACCCCCAATGCCTGCACCTACTCCCATGCTGAGTGTGCAATCCCACACACCCAGTACTGAGTCCACCACGGCTCCTGCCCCTAGTGTCCACAGCGGCGTAGGACACTCTGGATCCCCACCCCCTTCCAAGCGCAAGAGGAAGAGTGCACGTCCGGCACAGGCTGATTCCCCAGGCACGGCTGCACAGTCCGGCCCATCAAGGAAGCCAAGCTTCACAGACGCCGAACTGAATGCACTTGTTCAGTATGTGTCAGATCATGATAGGGAAATGGTCATCGTTGCAGGGTCCAAGACCACACATGCCAGACGCCAGGCACACTGGCAGACCATTGCTGACAGAATAAGTGCCCTTGGAGTAGTGAGGCGCACAGCTAGTGATTGCCAGAAGCGCTGGAATGACCTTAAGCGCAGGGCAAAGGATAAGCTGGCCTCAAGTCATGCCGCAACCTTGGTGACTGGAGGTGGGTCCCCAGCACAGGAAATAGAACTCACACCACACGAGTCCGTAGCTGGATCCTACGTCACCGAGGGACAACTCCAAGGTGTGGGAGATCTCCCTGATTACGAGGCATCATCCGGTGAGTGCACATGCATGTGTGTATTATCCATGTGCATGGTGTGTGTGTGAAGCATTCATGTTGGGTGCCTGTCAAGGGGGTGTGTGGCAGAGTTGATAGTGGCACCCATGTGCCTCATCCAGTATGTTCAGTGCAACACCATCTGCCCACAGCACTATCCCAACTGGCAACAGTGCACATATGGCCCTACACCATGGAAGTTGCCCTTGAATTGTCATTTTGTCACTACATTGTTGCTCATACTCCCCTGTCTATTCATCTGATGTCTTACATACCATTCCTATACTTTCCCCCAGCCAATCAAGTTTCATCTTCACATGCCTGACATGCAATGATACCACATGCTAATGCGTCCTCTGTATATAAATGCCAACCAACATGCTGTCATACTGTGGATGTTGCCTTGACATCCACCTCCTACCTGTGTGCTTTGTTACCGTCTGGTTTCGAGCCCCATTCCCTCACACTCCATGCTGCTCTTCATGGTCTATCTTCCCTGACTTCTACAGTTCAGACCATCGTGCCCTACTCACGACACCTGCTTGCTAACAGTCAAATGAGGGCACCCTGCCCTCCAATGCGACCCACCCTATTGCTGACAAGTGCATCTGAGCCTACTCAAAGCCAACTCTCACTGACATCTGCTCATACATGCCTTTGCCTGTCCCATAGACCCTTCACATGGTCCCTGTCCTCTCTCCTTGCTCCTCTTCCACCATCAATGGTGGGACCCGTTGGGGTGTACTCCTGGCCTCCTTCCAATCCTCAGAGGCCACAATTGATGTGCATGGTAATGGGAGCATCTCAGTCCAAGGCCCTTAGGCCAACCTCATTCTCCTTGAGAAATGCTAGCCACATCTCATCAACTTCCTTTCCTCTCCTGCTGTCCCCCCTCCTCTCTCCTCATCAATCCTGCACTGCCTCCCTGCACCCTCCCATGATCCTTCTCCGCCTCCCACTCCAACTCCTACACATGCTGCACCTCTGATCTCTAGCACTCCCCGTAAGTCCTCCAAGGCTGTCAACCTCCTCCACAATTACACTCCTTTCACTGCGGCTGCATCAGGCATTCCTCCGATATCTGTCACTTACATGAGGTTATGCACCTTGACATCCTTGGTCTCATGGAAACATGTCTGACGGCCAGCTCTGTCTGCATCCTTCACACACTCCTACCTGATGTTCAGGAGACCCTCTCCTTGGCCCGCCACTACTGTGCAGGGGGGGTGTGCCCTTGGCTTCCCTGAGGGTATTCCTGCCACTGTCACTCCTACTTAGACCTACTCCACTCTGGAATGGCTTGTGTGACGTCTCTCTCTACCACACCTTGACATTCACAAACTGTGCGTACTGTGTCTGGGAAAACTGGTCAAATGTACTACTTCCTTTCTGAGTGCCTCACCTCTCCTCCTCACTCATGTCCCCAGACACAGAAATCCTCTTCCTTGTTGCTGTACGCATCCACCTGCATGCTTGTTGACCCCCCCACGTGACCTTTCTGTGACCTCAGCAACTCCCTCTCACCCTCTAGACTCCCGTCTGTCCCTACTCATTCTGCAGGGCACACTCTTGATGCTCTGATCTCATCTGACTTTCCCCTCTCCGTCCATCTCTGCACTCCTCTCTCCTGGAGTGATCACATTCTCCTCTCCTCCCAGCTCACCCTCACCACCCCACAGGCAAAGCCACCCTCACCACTGTCACACACCTTCTTGGTATTCCAACCCATGAAGTGTGTGTCAGTCGAGGCTCATGCTGCCAAAATCTCCCCCCCATCCAGCTCCCCCTTAGGCTCACTCCCATCCTGACAGGGCCCACTCCATGCTCCACTCTATGTCAGGTACACTGGATGTCTTTGCCACGGTCATGACCACCTGTCTGAAGCCCCATGCCAATGCAGAGTCCTGGCATGACTCGGATCTTGTGAACCCAGACCACAGGTGCCGGGTGGCAGAGAGGGAATGTCCTGCATCATGCTCATCCTCTGGCAAACTGGCCTGCCACATGCTCCAAAGGCAATAGCGCCTCACCCTTTTCACCAAGATGAGATCCCCAATCCAAGGGCACATATCTGCGGCATGTGACAACTCTGCAGGACACATAGAAATCTGCAAGGACCTTGCCGAGCCAGATGCAGTGTGTACCTCCCCTGTCCCCTCCGAGCCCACAGCACTGCATGATTGTCTCTGTACCCCTATAGGCCACCCCCCCAGCACTTGTCTGCGCCTAACACCATCTGCCCTTGACGTTAAGTCCTACTTACCTTGTACAGCACTTCCAGCCGCCACTTCCCCTTGCACTTCATTGTGCCACCCACCCCTGCACTTGCGTGACATGAATGACACCAGCACCAGTAGGATTGTTGACTGGCATCCCCTACTGCCCCACCACCCCTCAGTGCTCCGCTGTACCTTCATACATTTCTGGACCGGTGCTTCACGAATGCTATATGATTCCTTTACAGGTGATGGGGAGGTGGAATCTCATTGTTTACTGCATTTTGTTGATGTAGACAAGGCACTGTGCATCGTGGCCAATTTGGACTAGCAGATCCATGTACAACATGTCAACTTATTGATGTGATGATGCAATGTCAGGACCAGAGTGGTAGAAATCCAAAAAAGTTGCCCTCCTCTCCCTCTTCACTTGGTGGCTATGTCACATGCCATGTGTGTGATGGCATGTGCCTTTGACATGGCAATCAACGGCCAATGTGTGATGGCAGTGCTAGGCAGCATGGTGAGCAGGCGTTGCTCTCCAATCTGTACATTGTATGCCCTGAGCCTCCCCTACAGACCCAGTGATGGTGAATGCATAGGAGGTCTCCCAGTCATGTGGGACATGTGTCGTAGAACTACTGCCTCTGTTGTTCATCAGCCCTTGTTGCATGCCATGGTGCTAATGCCTGTTTCCATTTTTCTCTTTCATGTCTTTGCAGGGGACGAAGCACTTGTTGATGCTGGGGATGTGGTGGTTGAGCCGTCCCAGGAGGGCAACCCGGGCCGACCTTCCACAAGTGAGGGACGTGGTGTGTTTGTGGGTGAAAACCCACAAGTGCTGCAGGTCGTGCTGTCGAGGGGTGTCTCTGGGGGTTCCTCCCCCGAGCAGTATTCAGGTGTAGACTCGGAGGATGACACCTATGTGCAGTCGCAGGTGAGTGTTCTTGGGAGAGAATCTCCTCTGTCCGACCCACCTGCAGCCGGGCCATTGCCCTCAATGGGGATGTCAGTGTCGGCAGCTCAGCCTCCGGTGGTTACGGATGCAGGGCCACACCACACAATCTCTGATCCTGTTCCTGGGGCTGCAGATCAGAGAGGGAATGCAGTCCTGCAGCCTGAGGCCTTGCCGGCACAGCAAGGCGCAGTCCGCCTTGCCCCAGGCAGGTGTGGTGCCCGTCAACGTGGTGGCCGTATGCCACCTGGCAATACCGCTTGGGAGCAATCCATCTACGGTATGGCCAACCAACAGGCAGCATCATCTGAGATGATTGCACAGGCCATGGATAGGGTGGCCACTTCCATTGTCCCCCCAGAAAGGCTGATGGAGCGACTGGAGCAGGCTACAGAGTCCATCTGCCAGGCACACAGGGAGGATATGTTGGCGTCCAACAAGGACAGGCGGGCGGCACTGGCGACTCTGCGGGAATCACTTTCCATGGAGTTCCAGCGCCACAGGGAAGGCCTGAGGGAAGAATTCCATCACCTCAGGTCGACCCTGTTAGAGCTTGAGGCTTCATCCCATAGAAGGACAGAGGAGCAGCTGGAGCGTCTGACACGGACGCTCTCGGCCGAGATGCAGGCAACTCGTGCGGAGGTCAGGTCATCCCGGGAGTTACTGCATGGGGACCTCCGCATGATTATAACCCAGAACCAGAACTACCAGACCCGCCTGCTTGCAGCCATGGAGGAGCAAACTCGTGCTTTGCGTGGGCTGCCTCCCATTGTCACACCATCTTCTGAGGCAGCTCCCCCACCTCCTGAGTCAGCTGCAGGGTCTGGCCAGAGCGATAGCGACTCATCTCCCACAACAGAGTAGCCGTGTGGGCCACGAGCCTATGGGGTGTTTTAGTTTCCCATGATCCACACAGGTGGATTGTGGCGTGCATCCTGTCCTCGGACCTCATAGGTGCCCCCCCCCCCGCCGGCCCTTTCATGGCCATTTTTTCTCAATTTTCTTTTTTCTTTTCCAAGAGTGTTGCCTTGTGTGGGTACCTGGGCATACACTGTATTGTGGCTGGGCACATGCAGGCTTGTCCTGAGTTTGGTTTAGATGCTTGGGTAGCAGACATCCACACCCCTCCTGCTTCCGTTTCCATGGGCTTGCAAAGGGTGTGCCCAAGTGACAGCAAATTACACGGTGACATTGGACTCCCATGAGCTGTTGGCCAGTCCATAGTCAATACTGTGTAGACATTCATAGTGTACATTGTTGTTGCACCTAACTATGCATGATGGTTTGATATGTGCCTCTACTTACATATGTTGCTCATGTTTTGCAGGTATTTCACACAGTTCTTCACACGGGCATACTCTCTGGAGTCAGACTACATGTCGGTAGATGTGCACTGACACTTTTGCGTGGCGCCATCACTGTACATCTGGACGGTGAGGACATACCAGCAGAATCAGGTAATGAGACTACCATTGATTACATGCATTGTGTCTTGTTTGGGTGGGCTTCAGGGTGGGTTGGTGTGTAATTTGATTGAAATTACTCTTACACAGGTGTGTAGTAGTGGCTCCAGCGCGGTTAGCTGTTCAAGTGCGGCTATGTTCCATTTGGGGCACTGCTATTTGTGACACCGGTGTCATGTTGTGATGGCCAGTTTGTTTGCTCTCACATACCATGACATGGTGTCCTCAGTGGCGGGACTGTGAAGGGAATGGGTGACATGGCAATGTTGTCATGTAGTGAATCGCCTGTGGCAATGCATATTTGATTGATGGAGTTGTGTCTTCTCGTTGTGATGCATTGCTGGTGTATGTGTAGGTAGGGGTGCACACATAGTGACACTTCCATGTTAACAATCTCAGGCTGATGTGTATCTGACAGTTTATTGTCAAGTAATTTTGTGACATTGTCAGGTAGTGTCATCATTGATTGTCAGATGGTATGTGCCAGAGCAGTGTGCACTAGCCAGCACTGTGATTCCTAGGTGAAGAAGTTGGCCACCAGTTGCGTACGGGCTGCCACCCCCCGTGCCCTTTCCCCTCCCATGCGCAGCGGGCGTGCATGTGGTTGTGGATGTGGGGGCACCACCATGTCCACGGGCAGGCCCCGGCGTGTTGCAACGTTGTGCAGGACACATGCTGCCACTATGATCCTGCACACTATTCGGGGAGCATATAACAGCTGCCCGCCAGAACGGTCAAGGGAGCGAAAGCGTGACTTCAGCACTCCGAATGTGCGCTCCACTATGCCCCGTGTTGCAATGTGGGCTGTGTTGTACCTTACCTCGGGTGGCGTGGTGGGGTTCCGGATTGGGGTCATCATGTGGGGGCTGATAGGGTAGGCACTGTCCCCTGCGGAGGTGGTGATGGGTATCATTAGTGGTGTTGTGTCATGACCCAGTATCTGACATGCATGCATGTGCAGTGGCATTCATGCTCACCAAGCAGCCATGTATCTCCATGCTGGCCAGCCTCCAGGTCCCGGCATAGTGTAGACATTCTGTAGATGAAGCTGTCGTGGGTGGACCCGGGATAGTTGGCATATACTGATGTGATTACTCCCTTGGCATTGCATACAACTTGCACGTTGATGGAATGCCAGTGCTTGCGGTTTCTATAGATGTGCTCTGTTGCCCTGGGTGGACGTAGAGCCACATGTGTGCAGTCAATTGCACCAAGCACTTTGGGGAATTGAGCCACACCATAGAATACCTGGATGCACGTCCGCCTTTCTGCATGAGTCCTGGGGAGATATATGTGCCTGCGGACTGATGGCCGTGCAGTGATGATGTTCAAGACCTGGTGTAGGCAGCGTGACTGCGTGGCCTGTGACACACCACCCACTATGGCACTTGTCCGCTGAAAGGATCCAGTGGCCAAGAAGTGCAGTACATTCAGGACCTTCTGCAGGGGGCTGAGTGCTTGGGAGCACAGGGTGGGTGATGTGAGGTCATCCTCCCACTCACTGAACAGGTCCAGTATGATGTGTGCTGGAAACCTGTACCTCCCATACACCTGGTCATCAGGCATCCCGAATAGGCTGGTTCTGGGTGTGAATATTCTGGCCCTGACTCTCCTCCTCCTCCTCCTTTGGTAGCCCACTGCCACTGCTGCTAGGAACGGTATGTTCATCCTGGCATCTGGCTTGTTTATTGATAAGTGCGCAAATTAATGCCTTGCGCGTGTTCTAGGCGAGCGTGTGACCCTCGCACCCCTGGAATCTAGTTCCCACTCCAATAGCGTGTGGAAATTCCCACGCAGCAGGCATACAGGTGCGCTGACGTACTTGCGTGTGTAAGTGCCCGCGCACCCCTGTAATACACGTACATAGGCCAATGGCGTGTATGCGCACTTTTGGCCAATTACACGCGATGTAATACACGTACATTGGCCAATCGCGTGTACGCGCACTTTTGGCCAATTACACGCGATGACACTCTGACGTGCAGTATTTCCACGTGTGCTCCGTCATCACGTGCTGAGTGGGGAACGCCCGTGCGGATCACGTCAGATGCGCTTACGCGGTGAGGGACTCTGGTCCAATAGAATCGCGTATGCGTGCTGATGCACTTACGCGCTAAGGCCCTTTCCTCGGATTTCACGCTGACGTGCAGGAATTTCACGTGCCAAATCACTCCGTATCAAGCTGGCCACCCGAAAACACACGGAACACCACGCTCCTGCCCAGAAGGCCGAGTTACTGCCCCCCCCAGTGCCCTGAGCAGCCTCCCACGTGCTATCTGCTGCTGCCTTCCTGCCTGCCTGCCTGCTGCCACCGTGCCCTGCCATTTGGTGCCTGCACATCAGCCATCTGCAGGGGTCCAGTTGCTGTGTCCACCCCTGCTGGAACTGAAGACTCCCAACTGGGATTACATCGCTCCACAGCCCAGCCCCAGGACCCAGTTGCCCACCCACACCTGCCTCTGGGGTTGCCATGTCGGGCACTTCGACATCTGGCACCAGTGGCAACCCCAGGCCAGAGGGGCAGAGGGGCACCAGCTTCACTGCCACCGAAGTTGGTGTCCTGGTGGAGCATGTCCTGGGGCAGTATGATGCCCTCTTTGGATCGTCCCGCGCCAGCAAGGAAGGACGGGAGAGGATCTGGGCCGACTGTGTGGTTGCCATCAACGCGGAGGGGGTGGCAACCCGCAACGTCCAGAAGATCAAGAAGCGCTGGGAGGACTTGAGGTCCAGGACCCTTGTGAAGGCCCGGCGCCTCGTGGAGGGGGGCCGGGGCCGCATGAGTTCCATCCAGAAGAGGGTCCTGGAACGCGTACGCCCAGCGCTCCACGCCCAGGTCCTTGAGAGGGAGGCCCGTCTGGAGTTGAGCGGTAAGTGTGCAAGCATTACTGTGTGAGACAGGGCATGTTGCGGTGTGCTGGTTCTATGATACTTGCCTGTATGTGTGCCATGGGCCATGTATGCATGTATGTGTGCAGGGACATCATGGTAATGCATGTGCGACCAGTGATGTGTGACCCACATGGTTGTTGCATGTGTTGAAATGTGGCATGGGGAGCCCTATGCAGATTTAGGACATGAGAGCATGCCAGTCTCTGTACCTGGACATGGATGGGGGTGAAGGATGGGTGCTGATGCCAGGTACATATATGGTAGCCATGTCTGTGTGCCTGACCTGCGTGTCTGTGACTTGTGCATGCCATGGATGCATGACACATGTGTGTGACAATGCACAGATTCTGTGACGCACCCAACTAACCCTTGTTTCGCCTGTGTTCGTTGTGTTTGGGGCCAGATGGATGTGACTGAGGTGAAGTGTGTGCATGTGATATGCATGAGCCATGATGCATGTGAGTCACATATCATTGAATGTTTCAAGAGTCAATTGGACATGCATGGAAATGTGCATGGCATGCACCATGCCTGTTACTGTGTGTGTTTTGCCTGGACTGACCCATGTGTTGTGGAGGGACATGATGGAAGTGTACTTTGACAGGGTTGCTCATCTGCTATTGCTTCCTGTCTAGGGGACCATTTTACAGTAGCCTGATGCTTGTGTCCTTTGTCTCCCTCTACGCAGCGGCTAGTGAAGAAGAGGGCGGAGACAGCGCTGTGGAGCAAGGCGGCGGGGATGCCCCCACGGCTGCAGCGGAAGGGGTGGGTGAGCCCCCACAGGGGCCTGCTACGGCGGGAGACGGTGAGGAGCCATCCAGGTTGGTGGTTTGCACAGAGGAGGAGGAGGCCGACACTGGTGCACACATGGGGCCTGGTGGGAGCATCCCTGCTGGTGCAAGTGGTGCAGTCCAGGGCCAGGGGCAGGAGGCAGCACAGGTCACCGTGGAGGTGCCTGTGCATGTCGCTGTCCCTGACCCTGTGAGTGCACCACCATGCACCAGCAGGGATGCCCCGTCCCAGGCCCGTCCGCAGGTAGTGGGGATGTCCATGTCAACTGACTCCCCTCCACCTGCGGCCGTGGGAACCCCTGGCCGCGTGGAGCAAGTCCTGATTGGGGTCGCGATGTGCACGGCTGTGATTCGTGATGACGTGCGTGCTTCCCGGGAGGAGCACGCACGTCATCACGAAGTGCACCGTGCCGACGTGGCCCAATTGGGATCGGCCATGTTCGGGGGGTTCCTGCATGTGTTGGCCAATCTGACGGCCCTCTCCTCCTCTGTGCAGGCTATCCACCGGTCGTTCTCCTTGCCGTCTTCCGGCCCAGATGCCACCATGGCCCCCTGTGGACCTGCCCCGACCAATGCAGCCAGCTCGGTGGGGATCCCATCCCTGCCACAGTTGGGAGTCGGAGGTCCAGCAGGGGTGGACGACACAGCAAGTGGACCCCAGCAGATGGAAGATGTGCCGGCATCATCGGGCAGGGCATGTGCACGACGGCGTCGGTGGTTACCATCAGCCTGGATGCCGTCGTGCTGGCAGAGGCAGTGGCGTCGGAGGCAGCAGCGGGCTCGACGTGGGAGGCATCATGGCTCAGGGCCATCAAGATCAGAGGGGCAGGCATCGGCCGGAGGGCAGGGCAACCCTGGCATGGCGGTGTGTTCCGTGTGGGAGGAGTTTGGCCAGCGGATAGGTGCGGAGCGGCAGCGGGCGGATGAGGAGCGGCTCGCCATGGCCAGGGCGGAGATCTCCATGCATCGGGCATTGAGGCGGGCTGAGTGCCTCGAGGAGGCTCGCAGGGATTTTGGTGAGCACATGGGGTTGTCCCTGCGAGACCTCGGGGCCAGGACAGAGTCCCGCCTCCAGGACATTGACATGGAGTTCGAGGATGCCCTGGCCAGCATCACCAAGTGAGCCGCAGGACTAGCCCGCTGCCTTTGTATATAGTTTTTTAGTTAGTTAGTGCTAGGTTTCCTTTATTTATTTTTATTATTTTGGACCGCTCGGACAATGGCCACTTTTTTGTACATATATATTTTATTAGTTAGTATTAGGTTTCATTTGTGCTGTTGGGCTCATGGACCCTGGAACATTCCTGTATATATTGTTATATTTTGGGAGATACATTTTTTATTTTTTTTATTGTTTACACCATGACGTAATGGTTTTTCTTTGATTTCCTACTACATGGTTTTGTTTGGACAAATTATATTGATTTTTTAATCCTTTGTTTTTTGGTTTATCATTTTTGTTCTCGGACATGGACCTTTTATTTACTTTGCCACATAGTTGTATGTTTTATTGGTTTACTTGATTTGTGTTTTTAATACATTTTTATATTATCTTACACTTGTGTTATTTTCTCTTTGGTTTCTTACATGTCATGATATGGGTTTTGACATTCACTTGCACCCATTGTGTATGTGTGTGTGACGGACATGTGTTCTTTTGCATACTTGCCTTTGGGGTTGTGTCATGTGATTGCATTCACTATGTGGGTGCATGCAATCCTTGCCTGGGTGTTTGTGCTGGGTATGCTGGCCATTACTGCCATGATTGTGTATCGTCAGGACCTGGGGCCAGGGGGACATGGGTGGGGGCCTGCTGGCAGGTTCCCCACAGTGCTGGGGGTGGGGGTGGTGGGAGACATGGGTTGGACATGAGTGGGGGCCTGCTGGCAGGTTCCCCACAGTGCTGGGGGTGGGGGTGGTGGGAGACATGGGTTGGACATGGGTGGGGGCCTGCTGGCAGGTTCCCCACAGTGCTGGGGGTGGTGGGAGACATGGGTGGGGGCCTGGTGGAGGGTGTCCCTGGTGGATGGGGGGTGGGGGTGGTGGGAGACATGGGTTGGACATGGGTGGGGGCCTGCTGGCAGGTTCCCCACAGTGCTGGGGGTGGGGGTGGTGGGAGACATGGGTTGGACATGGGTGGGGGCCTGCTGGCAGGTTCCCCACAGTGCTGGGGGTGGGGGTGGTGGGAGACATGGGTTGGACATGGGTGGGGGCCTGCTGGCAGGTTCCCCACAGTGCTGGGGGTGGGGGTGGTGGGAGACATGGGTTGGACATGGGTGGGGGCCTGCTGGCAGGTTCCCCACAGTGCTGGGGGTGGTGGGAGACATGGGTGGGGGCCTGGTGGAGGGTGTCCCTGGTGGATGGGGGGTGGGGGTGGTGGGAGACATGGGTTGGACATGGGTGGGGGCCTGCTGGCAGGTTCCCCACAGTGCTGGGGGTGGGGGTGGTGGGAGACATGGGTTGGACATGGGTGGGGGCCTGCTGGCAGGTTCCCCACAGTGCTGGGGGTGGGGGTGGTGGGAGACATGGGTTGGACATGGGTGGGGGCCTGCTGGCAGGTTCCCCACAGTGCTGGGGGTGGTGGGAGACATGGGTGGGGGCCTGATGGAGGGTGTCCCTGGTGGATGGGGGGTGGGGGTGGTGGGAGACATGGGTTGGACATGGGTGGGGGCCTGCTGGCAGGTTCCCCACAGTGCTGGGGGTGGGGGTGGTGGGAGACATGGGTTGGACATGGGTGGGGGCCTGCTGGCAGGTTCCCCACAGTGCTGGGGGTGGTGGGAGACATGGGTGGGGGCCTGGTGGAGGGTGTCCCTGGTGGATGGGGGGTGGGGGTGGTGGGAGACATGGGTTGGACATGGGTGGGGGCCTGCTGGCAGGTTCCCCACAGTGCTGGGGGTGGGGGTGGTGGGAGACATGGGTTGGACATGGGTGGGGGCCTGCTGGCAGGTTCCCCACAGTGCTGGGGGTGGTGGGAGACATGGGTGGGGGCCTGGTGGAGGGTGTCCCTGGTGGATGGGGGGTGGGGGTGGTGGGAGACATGGGTTGGACATGGGTGGGGGCCTGCTGGCAGGTTCCCCACAGTGCTGGGGGTGGTGGGAGACATGGGTGGGGGCCTGGTGGAGGGTGTCCCTGGTGGATGGGGGGTGGGGGTGGTGGGAGACATGGGTGGGGGCCTGGTGGAGGGTGTCCCTGGTGGATGGGGGGTGGGGGTGGTGGGAGACATGAGCAGGTGTGCAGGGTAGTTCCCTGTGGTGTGTGCTGCCTGCAGGGGCCGTGGAGGGTGTACAGGTAATGCCTGGGAGCACACAGCCATATCGCGTGTGGAACTTCCCGCGCACCCCTGAAATCCACGTACCCGGCCATATCGCGTGTGGGACTTCCCGCGCACCCCTGAAATCCACGTACCCTGCCATATCGCGTGTGGAACTTCCCGCGCACCCCTGAAATCCACGTACCCTGACTAA
This sequence comes from Ambystoma mexicanum, assembly GCF_040938575.1. Taxonomy (NCBI): domain Eukaryota; kingdom Metazoa; phylum Chordata; class Amphibia; order Caudata; family Ambystomatidae; genus Ambystoma; species Ambystoma mexicanum. Next base: position 1,520,458,319 of record NC_090937.1, on the reverse strand, counting down.
TCGCGTGTGGAACTTCCCGCGCACCCCTGAAATCCACGTACCCGGCCATATCGCGTGTGGGACTTCCCGCGCACCCCTGAAATCCACGTACCCGGCCATATCGCGTGTGGAACTTCCCGCGCACCCCTGAAATCCACGTACCCTGACTAATCGCGTGTGGAACTTCCCGCGCACCCCTGAAATCCACGCACCCGGCCATATCGCGTGTGGAACTTCCCGCGCACCCCTGAAATCCACGTACCCTGCCATATCGCGTGTGGAACTTCCCGCGCACCCCTGAAATCCACGTACCCGGCCATATCGCGTGTGGGACTTCCCGCGCACCCCTGAAATCCACGTACCCTGACTAATCGCGTGTGGAACTTCCCGCGCACCCCTGCAATCCACGTACCCGGCCATATCGCGTGTGGAACTTCCCGCGCACCCCTGAAATCCACGTACCCGGCCATATCGCGTGTGGAACTTCCCGCGCACCCCTGCAATCCACGTACCCTGACTAATCGCGTGTGGAACTTCCCGCGCACCCCTGAAATCCACGTACCCGGCCATATCGCGTGTGCAACTTCCCGCGCACCCCTGCAATCCACGTACCCTGACTAATCGCGTGTGGAACTTCCCGCGCACCCCTGCAATCCACGTACCCTGACTGATCGCGTGTGGAACTTCCCGCGCACCCCTGCAATCCACGTACCCGGCCATATCACGTGTGGAACTTCCCGCGCACCCCTGAAATCCACGTACCCGGCCATATCGCGTGTGGAACTTCCCGCGCACCCCTGCAATCCACGTACCCTGACTAATCGCGTGTGGAACTTCCCGCGCACCCCTGAAATCCACGTACCCGGCCATATCGCGTGTGGAACTTCCCGCGCACCCCTGCAATCCACGTACCCTGACTAATCGCGTGTGGAACTTCCCGCGCACCCCTGCAATCCACGTACCCGGCCATATCGCGTGTGCAACTTCCCGCGCACCCCTGAAATCCACGTACCCGGCCATATCGCGTGTGGAACTTCCCGCGCACCCCTGCAATCCACGTACCCTGACTAATCGCGTGTGGAACTTCCCGCGCACCCCTGAAATCCACGTACCCGGCCATGTCGCGTGTGCAACTTCCCGCGCACCCCTGCAATCCACGTACCCTGACTAATCGCGTGTGGAACTTCCCGCGCACCCCTGAAATCCACGTACCCGGCCATGTCGCGTGTGCAACTTCCCGCGCACCCCTGCAATCCACGTACCCTGACTAATCGCGTGTGGAACTTCCCGCGCACCCCTGAAATCCACGTACCCGGCCATATCGCGTGTGCAACTTCCCGCGCACCCCTGCAATCCACGTACCCTGACTAATCGCGTGTGGAACTTCCCGCGCACCCCTGAAATCCACGTACCCGGCCATATCGCGTGTGCAACTTCCCGCGCACCCCTGCAATCCACGTACCCTGACTAATCGCGTGTGGAACTTCCCGGGCACCCCTGAAATCCACGTACCCGGCCATATCGCGTGTGCAACTTCCCGCGCACCCCTGCAATCCACGTACCCTGACTAATCGCGTGTGGAACTTCCCGCGCACCCCTGAAATCCACGTACCCGGCCATATCGCGTGTGCAACTTCCCGCGCACCCCTGCAATCCACGTACCCTGACTAATCGCGTGTGGAACTTCCCGCGCACCCCTGAAATCCACGTACCCGGCCATATCGCGTGTGCAACTTCCCGCGCACCCCTGCAATCCACGTACCCTGACTAATCGCGTGTGGAACTTCCCGCGCACCCCTGTAATCCACGTACCCGGCCATATCGCGTGTGCAACTTCCCGCGCACCCCGGTATGCACGCACACGTTTATTTTTTCTCTCAGCGCGTGTCTGTGTTTGTGGGTACCCCTTTGTACGTCATTTGTCCTGGAGGGCCACAGTATTGGACATTGATCATGTCTGTATATAGGTGCTATTTGTTGGCGCACCTTTTAGCGCACATTTCTTGCAGGCGCAGAGACGCTACCGCCTGCTTTCTTGTGGCGGTCGTGTTTGTGCCTGTTTGTGCCTGTGCGCTGCTTTGAGCGTGCGCTTTTTTGCCCTATTCTATTCCATGAATACGTGTTGTATGCGAGCGTGTGGGCATTCCGCGCACTTGCCTCCTATACTTTCCCCGTGCCGCCCACATTCTTCCCCATTCCGAGTGTTGTGCCCCATTTTATTCCCCATTCCGAGTGTCCCGCCCTGTGTTCCGCCTACTTTAGAGCTGTGCGCTGCGCTCGGAGTGATAGCGCAGTGGCCGTGGCGCACGACGTTGGTTGACCTGTGCGCCGGCCTGCGCCGCGCGCTTTTTCAGCGCACGTCCTCTGCTTTTCTTGCGCACGGACTTCCATGAATCGACGTGCGCTGGTTTCCCTGCGCTTTTCGCTAATTTTCGGCGCAGCGCACGTATTGGCCCCTCTGCGCCGGGATTTTCGGCGCACATTTATTCCATGAATCGGCCTGTCAGTTCGGCAGAGTACAGACAGGGTAAGCGCTCCTAGCGAACACCGTCTTAAAGTAGCAGCCATGCAAGCCTCACTGACAGGAAATAATTTCAATGCATTAGGTCGATCACGCAGTAGCTCTGCAACTTATAGTTGAGCTTGACGTTCGCCACATCAGTTTTTTTTTTCCCACACGTGCGGATCACACAAATGCTCTTGCCGTGACCGCCTTTTAGCATTCCTGTGATTTCCCAGACATGGGCAATTCAAGTAAGAAAACAGACCAGATGAAGATAATCGAAACAGGCACTAATAAGTCACCCGCCACAATGTGCTGCATGTGCTGGATTAGCTTTGTGAAAATAAGGAGCAGACTTTTTTTTGCACACACAGATAAGAGGTGTTTCGGTCTCTCTTTACAGATAAATACGGCAGATGACAACTAGCACCGCCTGTCCCTCCACAAAGTACAAGCCCTACGAACAGTAAAGATAGGCAATAAAGATAGTGATAGAACACGCGTTTGGCTAAATCACTGGGCCATAAGAAAAAAACAGTTTCCATGTTTTAGTTTCTCTTTTTTACACACAGGGACCAAGTACCTGCAATAAAATTATCAGTTTGACACTTAGGACATGCTAAAGAAGAAAGAAAACTAGCCCAACACACCAGTATTGGTTGCGCAGGTATGTGTGGCACCCATACACGTGTGACTACACGTAGAACACGAGGCAGATACTCCATGACTCAACACCTTCCTTTTTTATCTTGTTTTTAGAACCAGACCCAGAATGGGTAAACCCTTCACCCACAAGTCCTGAGGAAAGCTTGAGAAACACAAAATTAAGAACTGTAACCACTGTACTTCTTTCTCATGCTGGAAACACCAAAAGTGTTGACTTTGAAAGTGTATTGAACCGAGAACAACGCAATAAGTCACGACATACTAGCCTCACTAAACCTTCTGTGTAGGACAATCCTATAGTTCTATATGAATGTTAATATGGAATTCATAGGTGTTCTGGAAAAATAATGCATGTCATTTTTTGCAATCATGAATTTTGAAGCCTTTGTATAGGCATTTTTTAACCTATGTTTTGATGATAAATACATTGTTTATTTTTTTTTATCAATAGGAGTCAATGATCTGCTATTTGAAACACAGACTAATTAGGTGATCTGTGAAAGTGGGGTGCATCACACATACCTGCAGGTGTGAAAGGGAGGGGTAGCCTATGTCCTATCTATATTTCTGTAAAGTCTAGTCCGACACGAGATAGGCCCCCCAAAAACAAAAAAGAGGGAACCCTACCCCTCTCTATATCTAAAGTTATTTGGACAACCATCCCGGTTGGTGGGTGAAATTATTTACATTGGAACAATATCATTCTCCGACAATTTATATTGGAAACTATTAGACAAACCATCACTCCTTGGACAAGTGCCGCCAGCAACAATACCAGACAAGAATACATCAACAATGGACCTTGACATATTAACACAAAAAAAGAAAAAACGAGTCTGTACGGAATCCCTCGGATAGTTAATGTTCGAGTACCTGAAAGCAGGAGAGAGTCCAGATGGACTACAAGTAAAAAACATTCCCTGGGTTTTTCTAGACAACCCACGTTTCCAAACCAAATTCAGCCGAGTAGAACACAAGTGCTCAAGAGATTGGGTCATCTTAGTAATAGAAACTGTGAAAGAGGAAGCAAAGAAACAGATAGAAGAACTGACCATCTGGAGGACAAAATCACGAAGGAGTCTATAATTCCAGACATCAAAATTCAACTGGAAAAAATAGAAGAAGAAATCAAAAAATTTAAATAGTTTGCCCTGGACAAAAAGATTTGGAAACATAAAAAAGACGCTAAGAATTACAAAGAAGAAAGGACATACACATACCTAGTCCCAGGATACTATCAACAACAAAACCGTAACCGCAATAGGAGGAGACCACTATCAACAAAGATTCCCCCAAAAAATGTGTCTAGTTTTAAAATTCATCAAATAGCAGTGACTCAGATTCAGCCAATAGCCGTCCATCTACGTCACCTGGAGGTGCAAAACAACAAAGAGGCCAGTTTTTTCAAGGGCGGGGGAAATGAGGCAAGCCACGGCAACAGGGATTTCATGGAATGAGAACAAGGCAATGGGCACAACAACCACAGCAGCAGACGTGGTGATACCCAGTTTTTATTTCAGCCACCATATACTTACATTGGACAAAACGAGTGTACTGAGCAAAGGTCTCAGTTTTGTTCCCTGCACCAAGGCAGACTGTTTCACAACAGAAGTGGAGCTAAGAAAATTCTTTAGGAATATAAGATTACGGTACCTCATCCGCGAGTCCACTCAAGAAAAACCCACAGATACCACAACAACAGGATTAAAACCTCAACCCACCTTCACCCCATTAGCCTCAATGGTATGCCCAGAGTTCTTATCTTTTGAAAATAAGATTTTGAGAGAAATGGACTCCATTTTCAAAACCCAGAATCATCACAGAGATAATTTGACAAAACAAGAGAGGAAGGCCCTGATGAACCTAGAAAACCAGGAACAATTCATAATAAAACTGGCAGATAAAGGCGGAGGAATCGTGCTATTGGGTAAAACCCTATATGAGGAAGAAATTGAGAAACATCTAAGTAATAACCAATTCTATAAAAAACTGGATGTAAACCCTACTCCACGTATTTCAGAAGAAATAAAAAGCCTCATGATGTATGCCCAAACACAAGGATGTATAGACGATGACGAAAAAGCATACCTCACTAAAGAGCATCTTATAAAATAGGCCTTCTATTGTATCCCAGAGATACACAAGAACAACATCACACCACCGGCAAGAACAATAGTATCTGGGATTGGTTCACTTCTTCAACCATTATCGATATATACAGACGTATTCCTACAACCACTTATGAGACAAATGAAGTCATTCATTTAGGACACCACAGCTATGATACATCGACTGGACACTGTCACGCTGGAGGAAGACAACATACTGGTAACCCTAGACTTTGAATCACTTTATACCAGTATCTCACATAGGGAATGCATACAAGTATTAAATTCATACTTTGACAAGAGATCAAACATAACCACTCCAACATTGTTCATTCTGGTTCATAAACCAGACGTCCATATCAGGTCCCGCGAGGGAACCTCATAATAGTGCGGAATGCTTTTAACGGCGCCAGCACCATTACCGGTGCCGTTAAACGCATTCCGCAATAGTTACAATGAGGCCCCAAGTATTTTGACATTCCTAGCCACTGGAATAGTGACATTAGAAATCAGGAAGGAGGCATATTCCGATGAGAGATTCTTTAACATGTGACTTGCACTTGTAACGAGAGTCCCTGTCTTTTCAGTATTAAGGGCCATTGAGTTTGCCACCATCCAAGAATGAATGATAGTATAGATGGCGTTAATAGCCTGAGAGTCCTTATCATATATGCCTGAGAGTCCGAGCATGACTTGGTGTCATTAGCGTAGTTGTTAAATAGGACACCCAGGTCATCAAGCATCAGAAGAAGAGGGAGGATATGGATGTTAAAGAGAGTAGGTGAGAGTAATATGTTTTTGTATCTGCAACCTACTGTTTACTTGTTTCCGATGTAAACAGTCATCAGCTTCTACACTCCCTCACACTCAAAATAATGTACATGGAACCATTTTTGTAACCCGTACTTATAGGAAACACTTGTATATATTAAAATATACAGTGTTTTACACAATAAAACAGAAGTAGAAGTTTGCAGGATGCTATTTACTCTTCTAGATTATATATTCTTCACAATACTATCTCTACATGTATTTAGTACTGTTAAAAAAAGAACATCCTAGTAACCAACCATGGCCTACGTTACATAAAACACAAAAGAATATTACACATATATTTTAAAACGTTCCTTCTAACAACATTAAGTAAGCATTTTTTAAACCATTTGGAAGACTTGCTTGGTGTGTGACTATAAAGTCATTGCAAACACGCCAATATACTTCTGTATGCACCCATGTCGTGAAATGTCCGGATTCAATGGATGCCTCCTCATGAAAAATCATAGCACACATTTTAAAAGTGTTCTTACAGAATTGTGACTATCTACAAAATTCATTATTGGCATGTTAATTTTCCTACCATCTACATTGTATCTTTGAAACATAATCAATATATATTTATTAAAAACTAGATTATGCAGTGTTGATTGTACATTACAACACAGTCACTGCACTGCATTTCATGGAATGATTTAAATACAAGATCAGACCATTTTACACTTTTCTGATCTGGAGTAGAATAACTATTCTTAAATTTTGGACACATATGATTCCACTTGTAACTAATTCCTACATACATATCTACATTAACAGCTTATTTCACTAATATCTTAGAGACATTCATTAAACATTCTGGACTATCTTCTTGTGTAATTTGAGGAAATTGTTGATTACCACTTGAAACAGCTAGTACATTTCAGATTGACATTGACAAATGTAAACTGTGTGGACTTTCATCTACAGATATTTAAAGAAATGAAAGTTCTACACTTAGCTGCTTCTCTGCTGTCAAAGCTATTTCTTGCATCAATGGAGTCATTTGAAACAACATGCACAAAGCTGTATTACAATAGCATTCATATCCTGTTTCATTACTAAAGCTGCAATCAGAGTATGCTATAGTTGAAGGACTCTCCACCTCCATTAAATTCCATTGTTTTTTTTCTCTCACAAGGACTGATTTCATTTGAATGTGCTTTCACTGACTCCTTAATTTCCTGGATGAGTGTTTCACAGGTACAGGTATAAGGTTCATGTGAGGAGCATACAATACACACAATCTATTATATTTTTCAATGCAAAAAATGTCAGCTGTCACTTTCCTTTCATCAAAGTTTATTAAAAATTAACCTTCTATATTTTTTAGCTACATATGACATTCCTTCTTTAAACACTGTATGACCAATATCAATAAGTGCTGTTTCTAAAGTGAAACATTGTGATTTATGAATAGTTATTCCATAAGCAGGGCACAATGGAAACTGTGCTCTCTTTTCACAAAGGTATCCTTAGAAAGCAGGGAACCTGCAGAGCTCAGAGAAATCAAGAGCATTCCTTCTACATGATCACACTTAACTTCAACATATTCAATACTTGTACTGTATGGAAAAGTGTGAAATGCAATCACTATTCCCATTGCTACATTGACTAGACCAATTTCTACATTCAAGTTCCTCTTTAACATTACTTGTACATAAAATAACATAACCAAATAAAATTCTGTACTGTATCATCCACACAAAAATATGATTATTGGACAGAAAATATATGTTAATAGAGGCAGCTTTAAATATACCTGCGGTTCCAGCCACAAGTGATAAAATGCCGAATAGTATTGACGCGCTTACACACATGCTTTTTAATAGACGTGGCTACAAATACATGAAGTCCCATCTGCCATGCTATAGCCGTGGCTGCAAAACTGTGCACATTTACCCGTGGGTAACAACGCCGAGCAGTGGCTGATGCAGAGCCGTGGTTGAGCACAATAGTACCATAAACCAATTAAAAACCTCAAAACTCACACATCAACTCACCCAAAGGCCATGCCCCCAAGATTCTGCCCACTTGCCATACATACTATAATAATATCTGCATAGTAAATATACTTACTGTAGAGGGAGTATACAGTATTTGTAATATGGTGAAATTATATAATCAAAGTGTATATGGTATTTATGAATGTAGTACAATTGAAGACAGTGTTTATGGAATATGTATTTGTTTCTTTGTGAAGATAAAAAATAGGATAATACTTCAAATGATTAGTTGCTTATGGAAATAAAGCTGGCATCTCTGGTTCTTTCTGTGAAAATAAACATTACAACATGATAAGCAAGATAGTTTAAAACCTTTAATTGCACACAATTTCACATATGATTTAAATTTTGACCATCATAAATAGTACATCAAAGTACTATGTTTATTTCGACATTAGTGTGTGCTACACTGTTGTTTTATTGAAATGAAATAATCATTGGGTCATTGCGAAAAAAATCCAAAGTGGATAAAAACAAACGACTTATTTACATAGTTTTAAAGAATGTGCATGTTACAGAATAGTTGTGTATGGTGGCATGAATTCTTGCAGTAAGTTAAAATGTGATGGCATATTTGACGTGTATTACAATGAACTGTCTTTTTAATCTAGTTAGATACCCGTTGGCGTATTCTGTTTATTGTCCTATACTTTATTGACTACATTTGGGTTGAAGGAATGTTAAGTAGGCATTTGTTAGATTTGCTGGTTACCTACGTTCTGGAGTAACAGAAGTGTTGTTGGATTGTTATTTGCATATTTTAAGTAACTTTGGTTCTCACCCTCAGTTACTAGGGGAATCCAGACGTGGACCCCTAGGTCATTATTCTTAGAGAGGCACAGCTACACCCTACTGATGAGGTTCAACCAGACCGAAACACGTGTCTGGGGTTGCTGTTGGTACTCTTGTTCAGAGTAGAATTGCCTAGCATTTCGGTGCTGGACTGCCCCAGGGCAGGACAAGACTGATATGTTTAGGATATTTCTCCTCTGTGAAAGATAGTGAGCTAAAGACTCTGGGTAAGTCTCTTGTAACCAGGACTCATGTCTGGCAGAGAGTCTCCTAGGACCCCCCTTGTTATTTGTGGATTCAATATAAGGGCCTGAAGTGTTTGTGGCCCTTAGTGTGGTAGATTATGCTGACTGTTGTGAAGGTTTTCTTTCTAAGAGATACTTGGCCATGTGTGAAGCTAGTAAGTGTTACACTCACCTGGCTCCCACAGGGGCGTCGATCTGAACTGGGCAGCTGCGGTCTCCACCAATGTGATGCGTAGTGCCAGATGACAGACTGGACTGTCCCACCTAGCTTTGTTTGCTTGGCCCGAAGGAGTATTCTTCTGAAAATGGAGAAAGGGAATTAACCACCCGTGGAGTTTAGCGATAACCCCCACCCCTGTTGTTCTCCCAATGATCACCTTTAATGTCCCCTCGTATAGTCTCACCTGATGGTTTGGAAAGATGAACTCTCCATCCTGCATTGAGCGCAGGGGCGCGTAGATAACCAGTTGCTTCACTGGTTCGAGGGAATAGGTGAGTTCCAGAACAATATTGACTCTGAGATTTCTGGCAAGACGCCATAGGTATATAGTTCGTAAGAGTTCAAATGTCTGACTTTCACTCTTGTCCGAGTCCTTGCAGGTTGCAGCTTGACCCTAGCGAAGAGTTCCTTGTGGCAACTGGTAACATTCAGGTAAGGATTTGTATTATCCAACACAGTTCGATGAAATAATGTCAGTATGTAACCTGTTGCTTTCTCCCTTATTCAGGTGCTGAGAGAAATTATGAAGTCTCGTGGAATAATGCCTCCGGCGGTAAAATTAGGTAAGTCTATTGTGGTGAGGAGGATTCCCCATGTTTGTCCCTTTATTTCACCTTGCTGTCCTTTTGTTTTCCCTTAGGGGCCGGGGTACGGCAAAGATGCAGTGGAGGCTGCGCCGACCCGTGAAGAGGAATAGTACCCCCGGCGGTAAAATCAGGTAAGTCTATGGGGCGGTAACTAATATTGCCTCTGTTTATTCCCTTGGCTCACCTTGCTGGTCTTGTGTTCCCCTTAGGTGTCGGAGTGCGGCGGGAACATGCAGAAGGATGCAGTGAATAGTGAAGATGCTGCGAAGGCCGGTGAGTTCAGCGCGGCGCTGCAGCAGGCGAGGCAATGCGCATAAAATAACTTCTTTCTTCCAGCTCGAAGGCGCGGTGGATCAGGAATTCAGATAAGGATCAAAGGTATTGCTCTTGTTCTAACCTTTTCTCCTTCTTTCTCCCTTTTTCTAGGAGCTCCAGACTGGAGGCGGGCGTGGCAGAAGACTGGATGTAGACTTGCAGGCACGGTGAGCGTTACGCTGCTGGATGCAGAATAACGCGAAGCGTGTGTTGCTATTCGGGCGTGGTTTAAATAGCCTCCAAAGTAGTCCCAGGTAAGTATTCCTCCCTGACCCCACCCGAGTAGAAATCTAATACAAGCAGAACCTATAACAGATCTTTAAACAGTAGCCCTAAAGAAACATTGACCAACTGCTGCTCCACCAAATAATACAACCACAAAACGTTCTACTACAAACTCAAATGCATTTCCATCAGAAGAGAAAGAGAGAAATATCTATTCTCCAAAACAATCTACAGGCCCATCAAATGATGCTGAGACTCAACTCTCTGGTCCATTTAAATTCAACAACACAAATGGAGTAAATTGCTATGCAAATATAAAAATCTATTTTCTCTACCAATTGCCCCCAATTGTTCACAACATTTACTTAAATGGCTCGGACCGGTTGTGTTTGAAAATGCTTGTTCTTCATAGAAATGCTACAAATAATCCTGACAGCACACCAAATTCAGTACCAAGCTGCCGCTCCTGCCACAAATTTGATGAAAATCTGTACAGCGGTTTGGGCTGTAGCCCTGAGCATATGTTTGAGCCATTCCGTCTATGCATATTTCCAAAAATGTTGGGACCCCCCTATCCTTGCCCCGATGGAAGAAACAACGACAAACCTTCATTCCAAGGGGGCCATATACTTTTTTGCCAAGTTTTGTGAGGATTCGTCCAGGGAGGGGTAAAGTTATAAGCCGCCCAATAAGTGCTCTTTTTTATGAGTTGAGCAACTTAACCATAATTGTAATGTATATATGTATGTGCAGGTTAAAATAACAAATTGCAGATTATTTAAATTGGCCTTGCTTAGACACATTTATATAGTATTACAACTCTCCCATGAAGCAAAGTAAATTGTTGAACGTTTATTAAAGCTTTTCAACAGAGAAGAATCTCTGCATCGAAATGTTTGTTGTAGGGCAGTTTAAATCCCAATTTCTTGAGTCAGTTGGACTCAATGGTGATTTTTGTTGTATTTAATGCGAGCGGTAAAACAACTCAGTACATCTGTTGATATAGGCTGGAGGTGGATCTGATTTCAGCCTTGCAGTAATTCAGTTACCAAGAAAAGAAGTGGTATTTACATAATGATTGCCAATGTTTTACCGCACAACTAAACCTAGAATGAGCCCCATACCTGGAGGCTGCATAAGCCAATGCTGCCAGTTGACCATTAACTTAGGATCAGTCACAGAATATTCCAATTGAGGCTAGGGAGTAAAAGCATCTGAAATTGGTGGCCCTGGCAGTGCATGCCCTGGTAACCCAGCAGTCCATTAGTGCTATGAAATGACTCAGTGGTGTCACTGAAAGCTGATGTGTAGCTGGAGTTAGTCAGGGGGCATATGGGGTTGATTAGGACATCATTCATGTGTGTTTGCTGAGAGGAAATGCCCAATTTACAAAGCATGGATAATTTCCTCCATCTGACTACTTTCTTAATGAAGGTGCATAGAACACAGAATGTCACCAAATGCAAAGTGTAAGTTGTCCTATCATATATCATATCTACACCCTAGACCATATGACTGCTGTCTAGGAACAAAAGTGACCTTCCCTTCCCAATGCTTTTACAGTTATCTTGTAGTACTGAAGCCATCACATCCTCTTCTAACTTACTTTAAGCATGTAGTATATCTGTGCCCACCTCGTATTCCCCCAAGAGTTCTATGTGACAGTGAAGTACAAGGCTTTACACCTAACAATGACCCCAACATTTAATCAAACCTCATCAATCACCCTTACTCTGTTCCTAAACCTTCCCCTAACTTCACCTACTACCCTGAATTCTTACAGGAAACGTACAATTCAGTGTGCTAAAGCATTTTATTTGCATGTTACTCAATACAAAATCAATGGAAATGAACAGTGAACCTAACTGCAACCCCATCCCTAGCTTGCCACAAATGACATAACCCTTTCCATACCCACAGCCTAAACTTAGGGCTACCCTAACTGCAACTCTAAACACTAACTCTTACCCTAAAGCTTACATTGCTTCAACCACTAAATTTATTCTAACCCTTAGCCAAAGCCAGCATCGCCAGCCCCACCAAAACTTCCCTTTCCCTTTCTTTACCACTTAAAAATGAACCAAACCCCAAAACCTGACCCTAACTTTTACCCTAATTGTAATTAAAAAAATCTTTACTATAACCCTAACCAATATCCTAACCCTACACCAGACAATCACAAGTCATAAAGATGCCACTTCGCATTCTTGTATATGCCATACTCTTGGAAGTTTAGTAGATATATAGGGCCTCATCACGAGTTAAGCAGTAGCCCTTAAATGCAGTGTTAACAGTGTTACCGCCGCACACACCGCTCTGCCCAATCATGAGTCTGGTGTGTCTAAATCCCATTTTTGTCACAATCACCGGCAGCGGTATTACCGTGCAATAATTGCACCAAAAATTCCCCATTGGTACCAATGGAACCAATGGGAAATGGGGAGAAACGGTTAGCACCCAACCCGTGATCCAGCGGTAATACCGCCTGATGGGTGGGTGCTAACACAAATACAGAACTCGTGATAAGGCCCATAGTGTGTGTGTGTGTGGGGGGGGGGGAGTGCTCTTGCAACTGTGACTCATATCAAAGCGTACATTTTTAATGTTATCTGGGCATTCTCGTGCACAGAACGTAATTTAGCTTATCTTGTGTTTCTCTATTTGCCCATTTACATATTTATTTTTTTCATTGCTCTGTGTACACAGGGGATTAATATTCAAGCTCTTACATGCAAGCGTATCTAGTATGTTAACTCCGGGAGTGGGGGGTTTGGGGGAGGAGGGATTTAAATATTTGATTAATTAGTTAATACAGTAGTCGGAAATAATGCATTCCCCTTGGTTTCCAAATTAAAGTACTGACCACAAATCCTGCCTGACCTAAAATAATTATTACTGAAATAGATCAGAGCATTATTGATAAATACTGGCCAATTCAATGCATGTTTAAATTATATTGTTTTCACCAGTGAGCTTTCTATACTGGGTAGTGAGTACGCCTGGGTTTAACATTTTGGAGTGGTACCGATTCACCCAAATATTGCACACTTTTGGCAAATGTAGTTATTCCAATTATTTTAAGAAGATAGTGTAAACATAATTTGGGCTGTTTGGACATAAATAGTATACAAAGTGCAGAAACATTTAGCTTTCGGACCAGTTTTGTTAGGCATGGATGTGGTAGGAGGTTGCTGAAGCAGTTGACGGAGTAGAGAGTGGGTTAAATGATGCCACCGGAAAATATTACACAGCAGATGGTTTAGCAGGAATCTGCTTTGTAGCTGTTAATTCATTCACACCACAGCAAAAGCTGTGTCTTTGGTAGAAAGGAAGGGTCTAATGGATGGCAAAACCATAACATTATTAGTAATTAACTGTAACGTTCTCAACAAGATGCATTTCTAATCATAAGGTTTGCTAATATATGTTTCTTCTTAAGATCAAATTTACTTATCTCAACCAATGTGGTATGAAAAGAGAAAGGGAACAATTACTTTTCATTTTGCAACAAAGCCTGATTTGCATATTGTCTTTCCCCTTTTGTAATGGTTTGGCAGGTGAAGAATGATGGTCTGGAGTGTTGTCCAGAGCAATGCCAGGTTAAGATTAAACCTTCCAGCCATCACCTCTTTTGTTTTGGTGTGTGACCACCAGATCCCTCCAAGAGTATTTTGCCACAAGACCTCGCTGTCTAGAACATACTGCAATGCACGATTCTCCAATCATGCCAGATCTTATTAGAATCTGCCCCTACATTGCATTACCATAGAGAACAGAGACAAAGGGCCTCATTACACGGATGGCGGTAGGGATTTACCGGTACCAGTAAAATACCGGTAAATCCCTACCGCCTTACTACGAGGTCCCTTAGCGGGTTGGTGCTTTAACGCCTGCTTTTTGCAGGCGTTAAAAACCAACCCGCTAAGGGACCTCGGAGCTAATTACGGCACCGCAAAATTGCGGTGCCGTAATTAGCGCCTTCCCCATTCCCATAGAGCCCTATGGGGCAGAAATGGGAATGGGGAAGGGCAATGGCGGAAGGGGGATTTACCGCCCCACCAACCTTGGAATGGGGCGGTAAATCCCCTTTCCGCCAAGGCGGTGCCGGTATTTTACCGCATGAGCCATGGCGCTAATAGCGCCATGGCTCACCGCCTTCCGTGTAATGAGGCCAAAAGACACTGGGCCTCATTACGAGGTTGGAGGTAGCCATGGAGCTATTAGCTCCATGGCTGCCTCCAAAACCCTTCTGACTCCTCCCTGGTGAATGGAGCAATTACCGGTCCATTCCGAGGTCGGAGTGACCGTTAATTCCCCATTCACCAGGGCCATTCCCCATTCCCATTTGAGCCCCCATAGGGCTCAATGGGAATGGGGAAGCCGCTAATAACGGTACCGCAAGTTGCAGTACGAGACCCACTGAGGGACCTCGTAGTAGGGCGGTAGGGGATTACCGGTGCCTTTACCGGTAATCCCCAACTGCCTACCGTGTAATGAGGCCCTTATGTTGGCTGCCTCTCTTCCAGAAAGTAATCTAGGGTTAATGATGCAGCCAAAATCCTTTACTGTCATTTTACAAGTGATTGGAAGGATGATAGTTCTGTCCTGATGGCGTAGAATCCACTAAGGGCATTTTCTTGAAGAATTTGTATTGACAGTTTCTTACTTCAGATGCACTTTTATTGAGACCTAGGTAAGTGCAGTTTGTAATGTGTTGAACGTCTGACCCATTAAGTAATAGTTTGGATGTGTTGCTGTTGTTTTCTTATTTAGTCTGGAATTTCATGAGTTTTGTCTTTTTTAGGTTCACCTCTACGGCCCAAGTCTTGTAGTATTCTTTAAGGTGGTTATAATGTATATGCATGACTCCTGCACTATTTGAGGACCGTCCCTACAACCCTGTGTCCAAGGTAAATCACTTCCCCTACCCTGTTTCTCTTCTCGCTCCCAATGCACAGTCAGTCACCTGCAAGCTAGTAGAATGTTATGGGACATTCAACTTCCATTACATACAGACCTCTCTGACTTATGGTCATCCAGCAATGCAGGCAGTACATGCCAGAATGACTCAACAGTGGTCCTTCCATCCCACATATAAGCAGACCTACAAGGCTACCACTGCTAACAACAAACTGTGATGGTGGTTTAGAGAACAACAAATTCCGAGTTGATTGTGAAATCGGTGCAGTATGCAGCCTCATGGTTGGGCGAATGCAGGCTGTCGGTGCTGTTGTAGCTAGTGATTAGCAGTTGTCTCTGTCACACAGGAACATCCAGGGTCTATATAATGTTCATCCCCACTGATGGGGGGTATGTCTTAGTCAGACCAAGACTCTGAGTCATGTAATTTTGCGTTGCCATGGTCCCAAAGGAGCAGCCCTATATTTTCGCATCCTACTTGACTGACATCTTGCATCGGTTAGATATCACAATGCTTTTACCCCCTTTCATAGTCTTCCCCTAAGCCAACTAAAGTAGTCCCAAAACCATAATGACATTGGCACTGTGATTGGTGGATCTTCCCTCTATACTGATTGCAACCCAACAAGGTAAACAGAGCGAACTAGGCAGGGGCAGATTGAGAGTTTTATGTCTCAACCGCCTCCTGAGCCATCTGCCTGGGATCACCTTTGTCACATCCCCATATTGCTCTCCTATCTTCTGCAGAACTACCACGTGTGCTCCCTCTAATTCTTTTCTGTGGTGCCACTCCTTTACCACACCCATTCCCTGTACAGTTATCACCACTTCCTCTCCATTCTCAGAGTCAAACAATGCATTGTCCAGCAAGTGATGTAGAGTTGCCTACAGCTATATGTCGTTCTCTTCCATTAAGACACACATACCTCCCAGATTAGTTTCCTGCTTCTTACACTACATTGGATACATAGACTCTCTGCCTTCTCCACATCCTTTTAGCACCTCCTGCTTCTCCCCTTCAGGTGGTGTTGGAAAACCATACATTGTCAACCCTGTCTCTTCCCCCCTCCTAAGCGTTCCCTCAAAAACCATCTCACCTCTGGCAGGTACAGACCCCAGTGAAAGCGGTGGACCGGAGGCAGTGCAGGAGGGTGGCAGGGTTAGCAGGAACCTAGGACATGTAAGGATATATATAGCACTTTCATTTCCAGCATACAGTAGGTAGCAATTTATTGCCAGCAGATAATAGCATTTTGCCAGTATGTAATATAGCAGTTTTTGTTGTTGCCAGTATAATATATAGCATTATTGGTAGTATGTAAAGTACAGGATTTATAACACAGCCAGGCGCAATTTGAAACTGCAGATATTCAGAGCACAGAACTTAGTGTGCTGCCATGTTCAGATAATGAAGTGTGCCATGTATTTTGGATGCTTCATGTATGGAGACTACATTAGAATATATAACCGACTAACATTATTAACATAACTACTAAATGATAACTTTTAACATGAAATAACTTTTAATATGAGAATGTAGTCTTCTATGCAAAATGAGGTGAAATCCATGTTTTGGTGGCACTGCTGAGATTCATTTTTAAATGCACACTGGTGTTTTCTTCAGCTTGTGGACAACAGAAAATATGCAAGCTGCAGGAAGCAAAGTGAAACAGTAACTCTGGGCCTGAAGATTGCATTGTTCTGAAAATGAAGGCTGGCACAGAGCACAATTCTTTTCAACCTGATTGGGAGAAAATGTAGGCAGACAAGCCACGTCAATAAAGGGACGGGTAAAAGTTTTACTGGGTAATAGAAATGAAGAAAGCAGTTAGTTCATGCTGGGTTGAGGAGACAGACAGATGGAGTTTCCAGGGGGTAGAGCACTGACTTTGGGATCTAACCAGTTGGCGCTCCCCCACACAAGTTTACGGAAGAGTTTTGCGCTGACACTGGGTCTGCATCTGCGAACACAGCGAGGTTGTGTGGGGACTTCAAAGAATTACCGACCTTGGTAAAATAAGTGCTAAGTGAGGACCAGATAAAATGCTGTATGTGTGACTAAGATTTATTGCAGTGTAGGGAAGTTAGGAAATCATTGCATGTTTATTTTTCTCTATTTTCAGAATGTGGGAACAGTAATCCATGTTACACAATACCTGTTTGTTCTATTTGTTCTTTTATATTGCAATTGATGTTGTAAATAACATGGTAAGATTTTGTGAGTTGTAAATGAGATGCAATACAAAAAGCATATATAAAAACAAATGGGATTTTTGTGTCATTCATGCATCTGCAAATTATTTATATAAGTGAAGTACAAAGGGGAGGTTTATATCACTGCAGTAGTGCATTTACTAATTTACCACTGTAATTGAAATAGCAAATAAGAGAAAGTCAGTACTAAATATCTACAAAGTAAAAGATGTGTGTGCTATGTCATGAGTGAGCCTTTCCTTGCATGCTGATGGGAAGGTGTCTAATCTGATATATAGATTACTGGATGTACATAAGCCAGTAATGCCTAATGGCACATAGATTACTGGATGTACATAAGCCAGTAATGCCTAAAGGCACATAGATTACTGGATGTACATAAGCTCATTGAGTTCACTGAAGTGCATACGTCTGGGGAACCAGAAGGTATTCTAATAGAAAGGAAAGGTTTGTTTTATGATGGGGTTATAGTATAAAAAAGAAACCATGCTCACCACTATACCACAGGAATAAAATACTGCAAAACAAGATAACACTACAATCACCACCAATACAAGCTAACAAGCTACAGTCCCTAAAATAGTGTGATACCAAACCCGCTCTAAATGTAAGACTAATTTACCACCAAATTACTGCCAATAATTTTACGGTAAGAGAATACCGCCAAATCCTGAATTTACCCCAATAAAACAAAATCTCCTAAAAATAATGGTGCGTTGGCCAGGAAAGTGACTGTAGAGCATCTACTGGGCGCGGCAAGTGTATTCCACACTACCATAGTGCATTAAAGGGAACCCGTTTTATGAGAGCAGATTGACACTGGAAGTGAATCTCAGAATGTCTCAAATGGAGGACCTGTTTTGATGAGGCTTTCATAGTTCAGACTTGTCTAGCAACCTCATCGGGGAGAAAAGAAGAAAGGAGAAATAAGAGGGTGGGGATAGCTGAGGGAGGGTCAGCAAGCACAGATGGAGAGGGGAGAGGAGGGGAGGGGGAGGAGAGGGTGGACAGGATGTCCTAGGTTTTTGAGATAAAGTGAGAGGCAAG
Organism: Ambystoma mexicanum; assembly: GCF_040938575.1. Taxonomy (NCBI): domain Eukaryota; kingdom Metazoa; phylum Chordata; class Amphibia; order Caudata; family Ambystomatidae; genus Ambystoma; species Ambystoma mexicanum. Next base: position 1,520,439,682 of record NC_090937.1, on the reverse strand, counting down.
GTCATTTCATAGGGCCTGGGAGGCAACATGAGGGGTAGAGAATACAGCAGGGTTGGCCAGCTCCTTGCAGATTTTAAATAGTTCGGCCAAGTTGTTAGAAGCTGCATAGACATGTGGACCTTCTTCTTGGAGGGGACAGTGAGTCAGTATTGCCTTTGGAGCAGGCGACCGTCCAGTGTGTCAGAGGATTAACAAGAAGGCCTCCATTTCCTCTCAGCCACCCTACACTGACGTTTAAGTGTAGCTAGGTCAGAGTCATACCTAGCTACAGGAATTGAACTTGGATTTGGACTTCAAGCGGAACCTCATGACAGGGACAATAACATCAAGGGTATCAGAAATAGAGGAGTAGAGAAGGGATAGGACTGTGTTAGTGTGTGAGTCAGCCAGAGGAGGAGGGGGAGATAGAAGGTGGCAGTGGAAGCCTCAACTGACACGCGCTTCATAGGCCGGATGTCTGAGAAGGTAGGTGGCAGTCAAGGGGTAGGTTTGGCTAAAGGGGAAGAGAATGAGAGATGAGAGGAGAGGAGGCAATGGTCACTCCAGGAGAGAAGAGTGGTCAGAGGGATTGAGAGGAGGGCCAGATGAGATCAAGACATCAAGTGTGTGACCGGCAGAATGTGTGGGCCGGAGGGGAAGGTAGAGAGAGAGAGGGAATCGCATAGGTCGCGAAAGAGCAACGATGGACAGAGAGAATCAAGGTGAATGTTAAGGTCGCCAAGGAAGAGGAGTTGAGTGCTTAAGGCCAGGAGAGAGGAGAAGAGGTGATTTGACAATGGGGCCGATCGAGAGTAGCAACAGTAAAAGAGTGGCTAGGAGAGATTGAGAGCCTGTAGACAAGGCATTCGAAAGAGTGGTAGATCTGAGTAGGAATGATAGTGGCAGGAATCCACACAGGAAAGAGCAGGGCTACACCACCACCGGGCCGGGTGGATCTGGGTGCGGAGAGGATCTTGTAGCCATCAGGGAGGAGAGTGTCAAAACTTGTGACAGAGCTGGCCGTGAACCATGTCTCAGTAAGACCAGTTCTTCGAGGAGGTAGCAGATGTCAGAGGAGTGTTTGACAGCAGAGGGAGAGTTGAGAGTGGCAAGATGAAGGAGGTTGCCAGCCTTAAAGACCTTCTAGGGAGGGGTACAAATCAGAGGTATGTCCTGTGGAGGGGTGGAGGTAGTCTGAAGTGGGGCAGAGGAGAAGGGAGGCGTGGGCAAGGTAGCCAAGGAATGAGAGGAAGGGACGGCCGGAGATGAGAGGAAGTTGATGAGGTGAAAATAAATAAAATATTCAACCAATCAGTTGTTACAAAACACAATACATAACCTAGAAGAGTTATGCAAGTATTGACTTGATTCCGTACATTTCTAGATCCAGCCTATAAAAAGATGCTCTTAATCTGCCTTTGTGACTTCTCCATGGTATGGACTGCATTATCATTTCTATTGTATGCATTTGTATCTAGCTTTGCTAATACCTATGGACTAGGAGCACACCTTATTATTCAATTTAAAGTAAAGGTCTTTTCTAATAAGTAGTTGGATGTGGGGGAGAAGTACAACCCTGACAGTAGGTTGTAACTAGAGAACCAAACAGGTGTCCACAAACATGTGGAGCAATCCCATCCATTGCACACCAACTGATACTGTAATCCAGACAATATTTAATAATGTATACATAATAAATGTAGGTTATAAGTTTACTATGCTTTGTTCAATTATTAGTATATCATTACTATTGATATGAATAATTCTTTAACACAGTCTTTTTGTACAAAATTGTATTTTTCAATTATATTTTCAACAACAAGCAAGGATGGAATGGAATATCCCGAAATGCTTAGAGTATTTGATCTTCGGATTGTGGATTCCTGAACGTCATGTTGTTGAATGCTGGAATTGGAAAGGTCATGTAAAAATGTTGGCCAAGTAGATGGAAGCAATTCTCAAGGGACTTTACAGGTTGTTATATCTGTACAAGGGGGAAGACCAGACAAGTGCATTCAAGTATTAAAACGTAATACCCACATGGCAAAATTATACAGTAGTGAGCTGTGGGCCTTTTCTTCATGTATGGTGCTAGAAACTGTGCAAAATGCTTTCGTAACAAAAAACGTGGGGTTTGTATGCACCATCTCTCTTTGCCCCGTTTTTATGAAAGCATACTTTTACACGCCTATGAACCCCAACATTGAGAATGCCCTGAAATAAATGGGTAGTTGTACCAGGCAGGGCAGATATCAATGGTTATCAATAGGGATCGCTCTAATAGAAAAATGGGGGTTGAGCAGGATAGAGCAGCTGAGAATAATGTCAAAAGGGCAATGAAAAAGGTTGATTATAATGTGAATTGATAAAGAAGACTGGGAAAATACCCAGCGGTGAGGGCTCCCATCTCTGAAAATAAATAGGCAATGATGTTCTGAGATTACCCCCCAAAATTTTATTACAAAGTTAAAATGACATGAATGCAGGAGAATCATGCTAATGATTAAGTTAAATGTTTACCTGTATGTACTAGAACTCCATTGTAAGCGATATTCAATCAACACTACAGCTAAATCAATGCCTAGTCTGGGATGCTGAGGATAACCCTTATTGATGTATTTTTATATCCAGTTCAGTACTCTGGATGACAACCCTTGTATAACACCCCCGTCTTAGAATCCCCCTGACCCCACTGAGCCAAATTAAAAGGTTTAAAAGGTTTATTTGATATCACACTTATCACACTTCTATAAATAAATTGATAATGGATATTACACTTGTGAATATGAGCAGTAGTCAGCAAGAGGTAACTTATGAATAGGAACAGAAGAATAAGGTGGGAAAGAATGCTTTATATGGTTCAAGGAAACGCAAGGTGGAATAAAATGCAGTACAGAAATAACTTGTTATGATTATAGCAAAAGGTAATATGATCACTTTTTCTTTTGACAATTCACTCCCCCCCTATGCAATACAAGAAAAGCACAAACAGAGATACGGATGATTTAATAAAGGTAGATTTTCGGATTTAAAGTAAAACTCAAAATGACAGGTGACAGCTTGCAGCTGCAGAATTGACAGGTGACAGTTGTGCAGCTTTAAACATGACAGATGACACAATTTCTAGGAGGCTGTTCTAATTAGGTTAAAATAGCTTGAATTAGATTATTTTAACTAGGGGATTGGGTTCTGCACAGTTCTGGCGGATACTCACTCCTAATTTTGAAATGAATGGGCCTCGTCACGGATCTGGTCAACTGGACTTCGGTTCTCTCTGCTCGGCGGGTCAATCAGGCACCGGTTCTGCTCACAGCGGTCTGGGTCTCTCTGGATCTCTGGTCTGGTCTCTGGCAATTGGTCTTGGCAAAGAATTCAAACAGCTCGCCCGGCTGTGGAATAGTTTGCAACTGATTTTAAGGATGCTGAGGCCTGCTGAGAAGAGTTCTCAGTGTGTGGGTTTAGGCCCTTGCTTTAAGTTCTGAAGTAAAGTTCTGGTCTTTGGAGATTTGTGGATGTGAAGTCTGGAGTCTCCCGGCAGAGCGCCCCACAGAAAATGGAATTGAACGTCTCTACCTGTCCCAGCAGTCTCTTTTTATGTGTTTTAAAAAGTGGGTGGAGAGGCTAGCATCCCTAAGCCTGCCCCTTTCTTGATTTGATAGGTCAATAGATTCTTTGGTCCCTGATTTGGGAAGGGATAGTGTGTCAGAGTGATGTCATTTTTATGACCTGCAGAAATGACACTCCACTGGTCAATGTGCACACAAATCTATTCCTGATCCAAATACATATTTCCCAGGTACACAGTTGTTTGACATCACATACACACATCATATATTACTAAAGATAGTCCCTGTCCCAACACTGGCATTTCTAGGAGCTTGCATTAAAAATGGCAACTTATTTTCGATTTTAGTGGGTTTTGCAACATTGGGTTTTCATCAAAAATTATACAAAGGTACATTTCCCTTCCACATATATCCCAGTAACTTTCCATGTCTCTAGCTTAAACACATTGTCTACAATAATCATAATTAGCAGGGTTTTGCCCCAGAACATGGTACAAATTGGAGTTTCGACTCAAATCGTGAGGGCATTTTTCAAACTAAGACTCTCAAAGTTGTACATTCCTGTCATTGGGTTACAATAAGTTATCACAATTTCTATAAAATATATATTTGTTGCAATTCAACTCCCCAAGTGTTTGGGTCCACCTCCAGAAGTCTGGGTTGGTCAGTGATCACATGTCTCTCCTTGCTGGCAGAGGGCTGTTGACAGGAATCACTCAAAATTGTGGGCTCCAGCAGGCTGCCTGGAAGTCTCTCCTCAATCAATCAACAGGGTCATGCGATATCCTGCCTCCTGGTGTGGGAATCTCTGAGGTGTTAAGGTTTCCCAGCCTCTTGGCCTCTGGGAACAGCAGGTGGCTAAGATTTCCAATTAACCAACAAGCTTTGAAGTCCCTGCCCCTCTTGCAACTCCTAAATACATTTTCCCTGTCAGAGTTTAGACCGCTAGCGCCACCTTGGGGAATTTGTCAGTACTGCATCCATTTTTGAGTTGTCTTGAATTACTGCATTTCAATAGAGTGGTTGTTTGCTTGATAGTATCGGACCCTTGCTTAACATTGTTTTTCTTACAGTAGAGTGGTGATGTGGAACCCCCCACAAGAATGTTGTATCTTTGGAGTGCTCTCGTGCCAACTGCGCAGTCCTCCTATTCTGGCGTGAATGTGGGAGGTGATAGCTCATCCCCACATCCACCCAGTCTATTGATTTATTTTGTTCTGGGATAGAATAATGGGCGGCGACAGCTTATCCCCACATCTACCCAGTCTATTGATTCAACATGGGTCAAAACCCTTGACAAAACCCTCCCACCCGACTACGCTTTGATTCAAGTCGAGGGGAAGTCGGGTGCAAAGGAGGTTTTGAGCCCTTGCGCTGGTATGTCCCCATTATCTTCTTTCAATTCCGAAAATGGCACAGTTCAGCATCTTTTCCTCCATCCGGTTGTATCGATTGGTTCTCCTCGCCGGTCCTGATGGGAATATTGGCCGGTACCCCGGGCCCCTCGAGTCTCTGCTCCCGGTCCCCAGATCGTCCTCCTTGGCCAGTCTCCAGGTTTTCTTTCTCCTAGGACGACAAATGAAAGCGGCAATACCTATTCGTAGACATTTCTTCCCCACCATTGATATAGTGGGGTGGCATATACATTTTACAGTCAAAACATTTGCGTTCTTATTTAAACAAAAAACAAGATACAATTATAAGACATTTTTTTTTCCAAATCATAATATTTTAGAGACTATGGGCCTCATTACACGGAAGGCGGTGGTCCAGGGTGCTATTAGCACCCTGGACCATGCCGGTAAAATACCGGCACCGCCTTGGCGGAAAGGGGATTTACCGCCCCATTCCAAGGTTGGAGGGGCGGTAAATCCCCTTTCCGCCATTGCCCTTCCCCATTCACATTTCTGCCCCATAGGGCTCTATGGGACTGGGGAAGGCGCTAATTACGGCACCGCAATTTTGCGGTGCCGTAATTAGCTCTGAGGTCCCTTAGCGGGTTGGTATTTAACGCCTGCAAAAAGCAGGCGTTAAAACTCCAACCCGCTAAGGGACCTCGTAGTACGGCGGTAAGGGTTAATGGTCACCGTTGCCATTAACGGTGACCGTTAACCCTTACCGCCGTCCGTGTAATGAGGCCCTATATGTGGGATATTTTAGGGTTGGAATTGAATTACTCTGGAGCGGTAACCTCTGGTATTGCAGAAGACTCCTCCAGTTGTTGCAGAGTGTGCCTGGGATGGCAACACTTTAGCTGATTTATATGGACCCACTTATCTTCCCCCTCTCCCAAACTGCCTTTGGGGATGCAGATCTTATAGGCAACAGGGGAGATCTTGTCTATAATTTCAAACGGTCCATTCCATGTAGGCAAGAATTTTCGCTGTTTTACCTGGTTCCTTTGGAAATTGTATAGATAGACCCGATCACCCACCTTATATTCCTTTCGGGTAGTTTTTAAATCATAGTGGGTCTTCATGCTCTTGGCTGATCTTTCTAGCTTCCGCTGAGCATAGGCAAAAGCATGCTGAAGGTGTTTCCTTAAATTCTCCACATACTCAGGAGGCATTTATCAGTGTCTGCTCTTGGGTCCTGTAGAGCAAATGCTGGGGAAGCACCATCTTGCGCCCCGTCATCAACTCAAATGGTGACATTTTGGTTGCAGATGAAGGGGTAGATCTGATGGCCATTAGGACCAGAGGTAGTCGGATATCCCAACTTGGCCCAATATCTGCCACAAACCTTTTTAAGATGCTCACAATGGTTCGGTTATATCTCTCTACTGCTCCAGAAGAAGCTGGCCTGTAAGCAATGTGTAGCTTCCTTTTAACCCCCAGTATCTCCCACATCCTTGTCATTACTTCACTGGTGAAGTGGCTACCTCTGTCTGACTCAATCCTTTGAGGTAGACCAAAACAGGAAAAGATGTGGTTAATCATCAGGGCAGTTGCTGTTTCTGCCTTGCAATTTGGGGCCGGGAGACATTCCACCCACTTGGTAAACAAGCATGTAATGGTCAACATGTACTTGTTTCCTCTGGACGAGCGAATTACAGGGCCTACAAAGTCGATTTGCAAATCTGACCATGGCAGTGTCATCCCCCTCTTTTGGAGAGGCGCACGGTGTGTGAGGGATGATGGCTGAAATTGAGCACACACAAGACACCCCTTCAAGTATTGGTCGAGGTCCTGCCCCATGTGTGGCCAGTATGCAACCTCTCTTAAGATTTCCAGTGTTGTGTGAAACCCCCTATGACCGGCGGTGGCCGCATCATGGGCGTGACTTAACATCAGGCTTCGGAATGAGGTAGGGACCACCCACTGCTCATGGCCAGCTTGGGATTTCCTTACCAACAAACCGTCTTGGATTCGGAACCTTTTTGGACATTTCATCAACACTCTTAGGTCCTCTTTCCCAATGTAATCGGTATCCATCAGGGGAAAGTTCTCAGGGTGCTCAAGGTGTTGGTAAAACTTACCAATAATTGGATCCCCCTTCTGAGCTGTAATTAAATCAGCATCAGGGGTCTCCTTACTCCATTGTGCAGCTGAAAGATCATTGTGAGCATTTGTCTGGGACCTAGTGATAGCAGTGACCTGGATTTCCCCCAATAGGGATTCTATTTCTATTAGATCCCCTTGGATGGCCCCGGTTTTGGCCAGCTGATCAGCTAAGTTATTTCCAGTTTTGTCTGGTCCCTCTACTTTGGAATGACCCTTGATCTTGTTCCAGTAGGTGGTCATCCCATTCGATGTGACCAGATCATCAATGTTTTGAATTAACTTCCCATGTTTCAAGGGTTTGTTATTAGCACATAACATGCCTCTGGCTTTCCAATTAACCAGGTGCTCCACTAACCCGTTCCGTACATAATCCGAATCTGTGAATATGACTAGTTTGTGGAGTTGATGTTGGACGGCAGTGAGGATGGCCTGATGCACAGCCATCAACTCTGCCACCTGACTACTTCAGGGACCTATTTTGTATCCAGCAGAGGGTTCTGGGGACTCATTCACCCATGCGTTCCCTACGCCGGCCACCAGTTCTTTCTCCCCGTTGTTGTCAACATGGTAAAAGCATCCATCCACATAGACAGTGGGCATTCCCTCACACTTGTCTTCTTCAAAGACTTTGTGTGGGGAATTAAGGTATGCCTCCATGTTGTCCTTGATTCTAGACTTTCGTCCTCGAGACAGTTTCCTCTGGCACAATCATGCAAGTCAGCCAGACATTGCGTGAGGGGACTCTTCTTGTTTTGGCCATATCTGACCTCTATGGGAAAGCCTTGCATTGACAGAATCCAGGAAGTAATTTGGGAATTACTCACATTTCCGGCCCGGATTCTGTCACTTTGGAGGTATTGCAGAGGCTGGTGTGGAGTCTCCACTATGATGTGTTCCCCCTGGATAAACGGGTGGTAATTCTTCAATGCCCACACCATTGCCAGGAGTGTCTTCTCACAATCGTTGAATTTTTCCTCGACAGAGGATAAAGTTTTGCTCGCATAGGAGATTACTTTATTGACCTTGTCATGCTTTTGGTATAATACTGCCGTCAAGCACGTATTAGAAAACCCTGTCTCCAGGAAGAACTCCTTGTTTCTGACAGGGTAAGCTAGGCAAGGCGCTTGTGAGAGGCTTTTTTTGAGTTGTCTTACTGCCTCAGATTGTTCTGGACCCCATTCCCACTTGACCCCCCCCTTCAAGAGATGAATCAGGGGTCTGGTGATTTCTGCGTAGCCCTCAATGAACTTTCTGCTGTAATTAGTCAGTCCAAGGAGGCTCCTTAGTTCCCGCAGAGTGTAGGATCCTTCAGTTTCTGAAGTGCTTCCACTTTCTTTTCCTGGGGACAGAGACCCTGAGGAGTAATCTCATGCCCTAAGAAATTAACACGGGTTCTACACCACTGTGCTTTCTGAAAGGAAAGTTTTGCTCCGGGGGCCCTCAACTGTGTCAGAACATAACGGATCTCCGCTATGTGTTCCTCCACAGATGAACTTTTGATGAGGGCATCATCTGCATAAGCCAGATTACCCCTCGCACCCAGGCCGGGCATGGCCTTATGTAGGAAAATGTTGAATTCATTGCCGCAGTTGAGGTATCCGAAGTGAGTCCGGGTCCATGTGTACTGCTGGCCCCCAAAAGTAAAAGCCAGTTTGTATTGGTCCTCCCTACTGACAGGCACGGTCCAGTATCCATTGGTCAGGTCTATTGCTGTGAATACCTGTGACCCCTGAATCTGGGCCAGCCCTTGGTCAATGTAGGGCAGAGGCCATCAGGAAGTATGGACCCGTTTGCTGAGCTCCCTAAGGTTGGCGCAGAGTCTCCACTGGCCGTTTGGCTTCAATATTCCCAGCACCGGATTATTGAAGGTGCTGTGTACTGGACGGATTATTCCCCGGGACTCAAGGTTCTTAATTATTTCAGTAAGGGACTCCATGGATGCGAGAGGCAAGCGATATTGCTTCACAAACAGTGGAGTCATGCCAGGGTCCGTGGGAATTGTTGTTGTGTGGATGTCGGTGCGACCACAGTCATATGAGTCTACCGCAAAGAGATCTTGGAAATCCAAGAAAACTTGTTTCAACTTTTGCTTCTGTTCCAGAGTCACACAGGCATCAGCTAGGTTGACTCTCTCTTCCACCATCTGCCTGAAGCCTGGAAAGACTTCTGGTTTGGCTATCTCAGCGGCCTCCTCCAGCTGGGTGGAGAAGTCCCTGGTCAGAGTGCTGATTTGGAATGGAGGCTTCAGGTGGGAAAGGCAGCCCTCATGGACCTGGAAAATCACCTCATCCCTCCTGAAGTCACAAGTCACATCTTCCTTATCATAAGGGCAAGAAGTGTACACCAGGAAGTTCCCCCCATGCCGGTTGAAAATCCTGTCTGGTGTTGTATTGTCCTCACTGTCACTGTCAAAACAGTCCTTGGGGATCGGTCCTAACAGTTCATTTCCTAAATCAATGGAGAAATGTCGGTCATCAACCGTCATTCCAATAATGGTGCCTGTGGCTAGAGTAATACTCTTTAAGTCGCTGTTATCCACCTCTATTGGAATGGTGTCATGTTCTATGTTGACTAATGGAGTTGGGTTTACCCCCAACCCTTGCTGTTGGAGGGAAGCATTTAGATGTATGTAAGCATCAGGGTTTTTTCAATTTTTGTCCTCTTTTAACTTTCACTTCCAGGGAGAATTGTCGGGTCCTTTCTGGGATGGTGACTTCTTCTTTGATCTGAATTTCAACTGCATAAGGTAGCAATTGAGCTGACCTAAATGCTTTTTCTGGATCATCAAAGCCCATGGGATTATCTGCTAATCAGGACCAAGCTTTGAAGTTTATTAGGTCCAAACTAATGGCAAAGCGATTGAGAATGTCACTGCCTAAGTAAAAGGCGGCAGTGACGTCTCGCACGACCCAACAATTATGGACTATGCTCTTGTTGCCAATGGAGATTTTGAGCATACACCTGCTTGGCAGGAGTTGTTTGGAATTAGGTGCTTCCAGATCCATTTCCCATTTGTCTAGCAGTTTGAATGTGGGAATGGCTGGATCTTTTGGGAGTTGGCGGAACATGGCTTCGCTGATGAAGCTCTTACCGTTGTTCACACACACTCGAGCGAGGACAGAGTCCTTCCCATCATTTAACTGAACAGGGATGAACAACTGCTGTCCAATTTGCTGAATATCAGCCAGGCTCCGAGCTGATTTCACACCTTTCTGGACTATAGGAGTGGGAGTTTCTGATTGTGGATTAGTAAAGAATTTCAGGGTGTTTCCTCCCAGTGTGGAATACCACCTTAAACTGGAAGGAAGGTTGATTTTCAGAAATAGAGAGGACCCCCCATCACCAGTCTGTTGTCCTACTGCTATTACTGTCACGTCTGGAATTTAGTTGTTCTGGAAGTGAAATTCTACTTGGTCAGATTTTTGTTCAACCATGTGGCAGGTGCAATTTAAACTAACATGGTTGACACTCTGTTTTCATTTTATTGGTCGGCTAGTCTGGGTCCAGAGGACCTTGTTTACGCAATCTATTAGGGGTGACAACCTTCTCAGGGGGTCATTCCCTAGTAAACAAGGGGTGCCCTCTGGAGTCACTACTATGAACGGGTGTTTCACCTTGTGTCGCCAAATTTTGATGTCCAAATCTGCAGTCCCCTCGACAGGAATTTCCTTCCCGTCAAAGTTGTGCAGTTGTCCAGGAAGAGAGCAGAGAGGAATACGGTAATTCTCCCTCCTTCCTGCATTTAGTTCCTCAAAGGCCCTTTTGGACAGAACGGTAGCTTGGGATCCAGTGTCCACCAGTGCCAACATTTTACCCTGCCCCTGTACTTGTACCGGGGCATAGTATCTTCCCTCCTTCTCCTCAAAGAGGCACAGATAATACACATTTTTGGACAACTGGTGGGCTAACTTTCTGGTTTTGGACATTGCTAGCGAAGAGATTTGGGCAGAATTCTGTGAAGATCCTTGGGAATCTGAATGAAAAAGTTGGCAACTGGAGATCAGAGCCATTGTGGTTTCCCCTGGTTCCGGTTCTGGGACGCCCCCCCCCCCTTTTTTGGAGGCAGTCACCAGGATGAGTTTGAACCCGGGGATTTTTGTATTGTCGGTTCTGGGATGAGATGATGGGCGGCGGTAGCTCAGTCTCCACATCTCCCCAGTCAGAATTGACATCCCTTGGGACCCATTTTTCCTTGGGAGGAGTTCCCCCATCTCTGAAGGAGAAGATCCTTTTCCCAGGAATTTCTGAGTATCCCTCTCCCTCAAATTGGAAGACCTGTACCTCCTCCACAAAGTGGGTCTGTTTGGGTCCTTTGTTTCTCCTACCCCCTCTCTGCTCCTTGGGAGGCAGGCTTTCAGGGGCAGGAGATTTTGTTTCCGGTTCCTGGTTTTCCAGAGGCTGTTTACAAGTTGGGAAGGAAGCTTCCTCCAAGGCTTTACACCCCCCTTCCCCTTGTGCCTCCTCCCTGGGAACCGGTGGGTTATCGGGGTGCTGCCCCCGTCATTGTTCTGGAGCACCAGGTCCAGAGTTTGGGACATTCTGCGGTGGCATGCTCATCTGAGGGTTCTGTTGAGCCCTCAGTATGTGACCCAGATCCTGTGCCATATTTGGACTTGGCGCTCAAGTTGTGAAACCCGCTCAGGCTGATACGGGGCTCTATTTTCTCCCCTGGGCTGATCCCGGGAAGGGTAGCTATCCCTTCTCTGGTAATACCCCGGATTGGGAAGATTTGGGTAACCCCCAACCTTGGCCTCCCTTCTCCCGGATTAGGTTGTCTGGGCTCAGGGAATTGGGGAAAGAAGGATGGATGATTTTGGGGCTGGAAATTGGGTGGATACCTGGGGAAAAAGTACTGCCCAGGATTTGGAGAATTTCTGCCCTCCTGTGGGAAGTTGGGAGGGAAGTTCGCTGGGTTAGGTGCTTGGCTGGACCCCACCTTGGGCTGGAGAAGTCCACACATAACCCAGGATTGGTCGGTTTCCCTTGTAGCGGGGACTTACATAGTCAGGGGAGCGGGGGACCCCATTTGTGGGACTACTTCCTTGACTCCCTGTCTGTGACTGGCCTGAGGGCCATCTGGGCTGTGAATTATTTGGTGCAGGCAGGTTTTTAGGCCCCCCCATCTCCAAATCTAAAATGGGGGCAACCTTTACCTCTGCCATCTTGGCAGCAGCAGGGGTGCTGTTGGTTTTGGGGGTTTTCGGCGCATTATTTTTATTTTCGATGGGCTTCTGCACCTCATAGATCCGGGGAGCCTGTTCAATGACCCAGTCTAAAGATCTTTTCTCATGAAAATCTCTCACGAGCTGGGTCATTATGTATTTGGGTAAGGCATGGAAAAACGTATTGATAAATTATCTGCTATCCGTGCGCACCCTTCTGGTGGTCTGCACAAAAGCACACTTTAATTCTTGCACAAACTCTTGTGGGGCCTGATCCTCCCCACATTGCAAATTGTAGGCTGCCTTGCAAGCCTCTTGAGGATTTCTGTGCACAGAAAAATGTTTCAAGATGGCCGCCCTGTATGTGGACCACCTTGAATGGTTTTGATCATCCAGCCCCGCAAAGAAACTGGAGTATTCTGTTGAGAAGGTCCACTTTACATATTGAATACAGCTTTGGCTGTCCTTCAAATGGAATGTCTCCATCATTTGCTCATAGAGCTCCAAGTGTTCCCAAACAGAATACTTGGCGTTCTTATGATAAGGCGTGATGACACTCCTTATTGCCTTTATTTGTTTCAATGGGTCCTTAAGCAAGGCCCTTTTTGCCTTATTGGCCTTTTTGGTTCGGGTAACCCTGGTCCATTCATCCTCCGACTCAGAAGCGCTGCTCCCAGAGGTGCCTGTCTGATCTTCCAGGTTTTCCCGGATTCTGCGAGCCTGGGAATGGCTGGCAGAATGTGGAAACCTGGTCTCCTGTGTCCTGTGACACTCAGAAGAGTCTTCAGATCCCTCCTTGCTACCAGGATTTGCTGGGTATCCCCCCCACTGACCTAACTGGGCAGAGGTTTTCAGGATGCCCTTAGTGGGCCTACTCTCTTGGGGTTCCCCACTAAATTGCACTGTGCTTGGGTGCCCATACCCGGATGCCCGCCCATCCATTCCTGGAAGGTACTGGCCTATGAGCCCCATACTTATAGCTGGATAGTAATCTGCCATCCTCGTGGCCCTGGGCTCATGTGCGCAAGGGGACATGGGGGTGGCAGAGTCCAGGGACTGGGAGAGATGAAGGCCTCTGGTACTAGGGCTCCTGAGGTTATGCTCAGTAGTTTCTCTTTCCCAGCGAACCTCATCTCTATCCGCCCCTGCTTCCTGTTGCAATGCAAGAGCCTGCGCTTTCAGTTCCTCAGTTAAGGCCTTACTAGACTCTATCAGTCTCTCCTGCATGGCTACCTGTTGCTGGAGCCTATCATTGTGCTGACAGAGAGCCTCATTTTCTCTCTGTGCCTCCTGATTGGTCCTGGAGTACTGGGCCAGTCTCAGTTGCAGGAGGGTTACCTCCTCAGTCCCTTCCCTACTGGCCTGCTCCTTTCTTGCCAGAGCCTCCTCCACCCTCCTGGTGTGATCTAGCGAGCCCTGATGCTCTTTTTGGAGGTCACCCAGCCCCTGGAGGGCCACGTGATTTTCTTCAATTTTTCTTTTTAAATGGCAGACTTCCTGGCCTAAGGTATCCCTTCCCTGTCCAAGAGCCTGCATTTGTGACGCCAGGTCTTCCCTCTGTCTTTGAAAGGCACCAGCGTTCTGGCATTCTTCATCAAACTCTGCCTGGGTATCCAGGTCTTTCAAAATCAATGTATTGCTTTCCTCTTTCTCTCTGTCTAGTTGGATTTGCAGGTTGGCTACCTGCTCTGTGCATGCCCTGTTGAAATTGATCTGTTGCTCCAGCTTTTTCTGGCTCTGCAGTAAGGAGTCCAAACTGTCTTGGTGCTCCTTCTCCAAAGCCAGAATTCTGGTATCCTGGTCTGTCTTTTCCTGTTGCAGTATATCCATGTCCTCTTTTATTTTAATGATATACTGCCTACTATCATTTTCTGACTCCTGGCTCCTCTGCAGCCTCTGCTCAGAAGAGACCAGGTCAGATTGGGCCTTTTCTAACGCCATCTGTTGCCTATTTGCCAGGTCTTGGCCTTCAGCACATTTGTCCTGCATGGCTCCCATATATAGATACAAATATGCCGCTATCCTGGCAATCTTATTGTGTTCATCTTTGGCCTTAGAAGCCATATATAATTCACTGAGGGCCACATGTAATGGACCCTGATCTCTCCATGTATCTGACCCTGTTTCAGTGACCTGTTGCGCGATTGCCTGCAACCAGACCGTTTGGTCCTGATGAGTCCACTCACCTCTCACAAATAGCTTATGTAAGAAGTGCTCTCTGGCTATTTTCATATCTACCAAGGTCGTCATTCTGGAATTTGAGTTCCTTCCTGATTTACAGAAGTTTGTATTTTATTTTGCAAAACAGACCGTTTCCTTAGAGCGTTCCTTTCAGGGATGCTTTCACAGTGTAAAACAGCGTGGTGATCTAACCGGATATGTGTATCTGGTCAGTTGGCACACTGTATTAATCTGCACAAGTGGTAAATCTAACCCAGAATATCCTGGCTCTGAGCCCCCACTTTTGTAAGCGATATTCAATCAACACTACAGCTAAGTCAATGTCTAGTCTGGGATGCTGAGGAAAACCCTTATTGATGTATTTTTATATCCAGTTCAGTACTCTGGATGACAACCCTTGTATAAAACCCCCCTCTTAGAATCCCCTTACCCCACTGAGCCAAGAAGTAGGTTTGTTTTGTAAATTAAAAGGTTTATTTGAAAATTTAAACAATATATATATATATATATATATATATATCACACTTCTATAAATAAATTGATAATGGATATTACACTTGTGAATATGAGCAGTAGCCAGCAAGTAGTCAGCAAGAGGTAACTTATGAATAGGAACAGAAGAATAAGGTGGGAAAGAATGCTTTATATGGTTCAAGGAAACGCAAGGTGGAATAAAATGCAGTACAGAAATAACTTGTTATGATTATAGCAAAAGGTAATATGATCACTTTTCTTTTGACAATTCACTCCCCCACCATGCAATACAAGAAATGGAAGGAGAGCACACAGTCTTCAAGAATCCCCACAAATCACACTTTATAATGCAATACACAGTTCCAGTTCTCCCAGCAAGCTTAGGGAAAACAGGGATGAGTTTTAAACACAGGCGAATTACTTTAATGTGGTTTGCAAGGAAGTGAAAAGATGCTAAAATTGCTTTTAATTCCCTCTAGAGGTTCAGGGTAGGTGATGGCTACTTTATATTAGTTCAGGCTCACTTTATCAATACTCTATGAATGATTAGCAGATTGCAAACAAATTTTAGCAAAGAGAAGCAAAAAGCTGCTGATTTCTACAGATGAAGAAATCGGGCCAAATCGCAAATCACGGTAAATTTCGCGAGTGCGTGTCTCGCGATTACGGAAAAAGTATAGGGAGTAGGAAGTCGGTTTTTAATGATGCATTCGATGTATGTGGTTTTTATGTTTGATAGTTTGGGGTCAATTTGTAGAATTCAGCGCAGAAGTAGCGCACGCACCTTGCACAGAGAGGGAGCGTGTGCCGCTCATGCGCCAAGCGCAGTGCAAAACCACATTTTGGTGCACTGTGAATTCATGGATTTTCCGAGTCATTTGCATCCATGGTGCAGCGAAAATTCAGCAGCGCCAGTACAGCTCCCAAGAACACCCCTTGCGCCAGAAAAAGCCATAGAAATCCCCAATACGGCGCGAAGGGCCGCACTAACCCTGGACCAGCATACAGCCCCCCTACACCGCATTTGTGTGAAAAACAGCACATACCCTGTTCGTGGCAGCCAAATTGTGTGAACAGGGCCTTGCAAAACCCTGTGAAATATCATTCCAGGCTTGCACCAGCAAAAGCACATCAAAATATGCTTGCGTACCACCTTGAATACGCATACCCCTCTCACCCAAGCCAAAACGTGTGAAAATCTATCCGTGCACCGCCTTGAATACGCGTACCCCACTCACACCATGCAAATTGCATGAAAAAGGCATACTGTAATCCCTTCAATATGTGTACCCCACTCGCACCTTCCAAATCATGTGAAAAAGGCTTACGTAACCCCTTCAATATGTGTACCCCGCTTGCGCCAGCCAAAGCGTGTGAAAATCTACCCGCGCACCATCTTGAATACACATACCCCGCTCGCGCCATCCAAATTTCGTGAAAAAGGCCTACCATAAGGACTTCAATAAGTGTATCCCACTCGCGTCAGCGAAAACGTGTTAAAACTCATTGTGCACCCCGTTGAATACGTGTGCCCCGCTTGCGCAAGCCAAATCACATGAAAAGGGCCTACCGTCACCCCGCGAATGTGCATACCCTGCTCGCGCCAGCAAAATCGCATGAAAACTCCTCATGCACCCCCTTGAATATGCGTACCCCACTTGCGCCAGCCAAAACGTGTGAAAACCTACCTGCACACCCCCTTGAATTCGCGTGAAAAGCACCTTGTGTAACCCTGTGAACTCGCTCACCCCGCTCGTGCTTACCGAATTGCATGAAAAATACCTTGCGTGCTGGAAGCACCCGTAAACACACTCTGTAGGCAGCCCACACCACAAGGGATCTCCCCATCACCCGTAACCATGGCCGCAGGCAGCCCACACCACAAGAGACCCCCCCATCACCCACGAACACACCCTGCAGGCAGCACACACCACAAGGGACCCCCCATCACCCGTGAATATGCCCGCAGGCAGCCCACACCACAAGGGACCCTCATCACACATGATCATGTCCACAGGAAGCCCACATGGCACCATACACCCCATGCAGGCTCCAACTCATGTCCCCCCACCCCACCAGTGATGGCAACCTGCAGGTAGGCCCTGACTCATGTCCCCCCACCATTGATGGCAACCTGCAGGCAGACCCAAAACATGTCCCCCCAGCAGTGATTGCAACCTGCATGCAGGCCCCCAAGTCATGTGCCACCACCCCACCAGTGACGGCAACCTGCAGGCAGGCCCAGACTCATGTCCCCCCAACAAACACATTGCCACAACAGACAATCATGTAGCAAAAGTCCACCCAAATGCTACACCGCGCTGCCCCCCCTCAGTGCAACTCCACACGCATCCATTTTCCCCACTTCCCAATACAAGCCTCATGGCATGTCATGGACAAAAGCACACATACATGCACCCAAAGACATGCCCAACATGGCCACATACCAGTGACACATGACTGATCCAATGACAACTGACACATGCACCAAACAAATGAGAGCAGACAACACAAATATAGGACTGCATGGAAATGTATTATAAAATATAAAAATTGACCAAATGAAAATCAAACATGACAATGAAAAAGAAATGAATGTAAATCGAAATGAAATGCAAAATCCAAAGGAACATGAATTAAAAAATAGTTAAAATCCTGGTCCTGTTCCAAATCGTTATAGCACATCCAAACGTAAACCAAAAAACACCATTACTCCATGTGTAAAAAAAAGAGGCCAAACATCCACAATAGTCCAACTATATACAAGTAAAGTTTGAAGGGTCCATGATCCCAAAATCAGAAGAATCCCCCAAAAAATATCTATAAAAAAACAAATATATACAAAAAGTGGAGCAATTTCCATGGATTCCAAAGAAAAAAGAAAAAGAAAGGAAACCTAACACTGAAGAACTATTTACAATGGCGGCAAGCTTGTCCTACAGCTCACTGTTGTTACAAAGAGTTTTGGCCAGCGCATCATCGAACTCTGCAGCCCAGAGGTGGGACTGTGCTCTATCCTTGAGGGCTTGCAGGGACGTCGCCATGTTCTCCACCAACTCCCTGCGAGTCTCCTTGCGAAACTCCACCCGCCTCTCTGCCTGCCGCATGGTGTTCTCTGCCCTGACCATGGTGAACCATGCCCTCTCTGCCCGGCACCGCTCTGCACCTACCTACCGCCCATCCGCTCCCACATGGAAGACAAACTTTGTCCAGGGTCCTCCTGCCCTTTGGCCGATGCCTGCCCCTGTGATGTACTTGGCCCTGAGTCCTGACGCCTCCTACGTCGAGCCTGATGCTGCCTTTTAGCCATCTACCTGTGCCATCATGACTGCCTCCGGGAAGATGACAACCCCTGGTGCAGTCGTGCACATGCCCTGCTCGAAGGTGCCTGCACAACCTCCATTGCCAGGGGTCCTGTTGCTGGGGTGACCACCATGGAGGACGAATGGCACATAGAGGGTGACGAGGAGGAAGGGGTCACAAGAGAGCCCAGCACATGGAGGAAACCCCTAACAATGAGCCGTCCTAGCCAGTTCAGGATGGCACACACCTGTTTGTGATGACGAGCATGGTCCTGCCAGGAGCACGCACATCGCAACACCGACTAGGACAGGCTCAAACCTGTCACGGATTGCCTCATCCGCAGGTAGAGGAATGTCAGTTGCTGTGGACCTACCCTCCCCTACCTGCAGACGGGCCTGGACTGAGGCATCCGTGCTGGTGCGCAGTGATGTAGTCTCAGTTTCAGGGACAGGATCACACACAGGCCCCTCCACGGCGACCTGCGCTGCCTCCTGCCCTGCCCCTGGACTGCACCACTTGCACCGGTGGCATCACCCCTTCTGGGTCCCATATGCTGATCTTATGCGGACTCCTCCTCAACCACCACCGACCTGGATGCCTCTGCACCGTCTTCCACACTGTCCTGCCCCTGTGGGGGCTCACCTGCCACTTCCGCTGCTGAGGAGCCTGCTACTAACCTCACCCTCTTGGGCCTCCCCTCGGCAGCTGCGGCCACAGACGTGGCACCAGTCCCTTCGCTCACGGAAGATGACATAACCTGGGAGGGTTACTGGGCCTTGCGTCTCTGCCTGATGGAGGCATCCCCGCTGCTTTGCTCCACAGCCCCGTCTCCAGCCTCTTCCTCAATCACCGCTGCAGATAGGGAGAGATTAAACACAAGCATCAGGGTACTGAACAATAGTCAGCTAGACACAAAGCAATTGCACATGAGTGGCATTGTCAAACGCCACTACCATCATCAGCCTCCACAACACATGGGTCAGTGCAAGCAACACACATCAACAAACAAGTATGGAACGTGCAACATACATTTGCATCCATGTCCAAGGCACTCTAGGAACATCAGAAGAGGGGCTGAACCTTACATGAATCATGGGACCTGCACATCATATGCACACACACCACCGGACAGTCATGCATCTGGCCATGTCTACCTCCTTTCACAGAGCACTCATTGGGAACTGTGCCACATCAGTCAATCATGCATCGAGATGGACATGTGCTATGCATCCATGGCGATTCCCAGTCACACACTCACCACTCAGAAACACGCACATGTACACCATACACGTCCATGAAGGTGACATAAGCATCCATGTATCACACCACAAACATGGCCGAGTACAGACACAGGTGTGCAACATGTGTGCATCTTCAGATGCTGTTGCACATCATGCATTGCAACACAGACACCATTGATGTGAAACACGCTTGACTGGACTAACAAGCGGCACAGTCACATCCCTGCACACAGACATCCACACATGGGGCATGCCAGAAACACGGCCGAGGTGCACACTCCTGCCACACCTCAACATGCAGTACGCTGGACAAGAAAACATGGTCACTTACCACTCGAATCCAGATGGGTCTGCAACTGGAGGACCTGGTGGTGAAGAGCTGGGTGTGTGCGCTCCAGGACCCGCATCTGGATATTGCTCTACTGGTCCTGGCGCACCACTTCTCCACGAGCCTCAACGAGGCACTGGAGCTTGCTGTGGGTCCTGGACCTGAAGTCCTCACAGAACTTCTGGATGTGTTGGTAGTCATGGGATGCCACCCTTACCGCGTTGATGGCATCCATGATGTTCGACTAGATCCCCCTCCGTCCTTCCTTGTCAAGGGGCGATGTCGAGAAGAGGGCATCATAATGCCCCAGGACTTGCTCCACCAGGATGCCAACTTCATTGGCAGTGAAGCTGGTAGCCCTCCGCCTCTCTGACTGGGTGTTGCCACTAGTCCCAGATTGTGTCTAGACCGACATGGCAACCCCAAAGGCAGGTGTGGGTGGGCAACTGGGTCCTGGGACTAGGCTGTGGAGCGATGGTACAGCAGTCGGGAGGCTTCTGTTTCAGCAGAGGTGGTCGCAGCAACAGGAACTCTGGCAATGACTTCTGTGTAGTCACCAAATTGCAGCGCACATTGGCAGCAGGCTGGCTGGCAGCAGCAGATGGTTCGTAGGAGGCTGCTTGTGGCTTTGGGGGCAGGCAAATATCCTTCTGGGCAGGAGTGTGGTCTTCCGCGTGTAGTCATGTGGCCAGCTTAATGCAGAGTGACTCAACATGTGAATAAATAGCGTTTTTAGCATGACATTTAAGGAAAGGCCCTTAGCGCATAAGTGCGTAAATGCATAAGTGACATGACACGCGTGGGTGTTGCCTTCGGCACGGGTTAAAGGTCCACATGGGACAGCAGTTCGCTGTATGTGCTTTTCGTGGAGACTGACGCATGTGTTTCTTCTTCTTGGGGGTTCACATGTGATATCTTCACAATGCTTAGAGTTTGTACTTCTTGTTTTGGCGGTGGAATTGCAAACACACACATGCGCATGTGTTTTTGTTTTCCACGCATGGCAGATGGTGAGTTGCTCATGCTTATTTTTCCCACTGTGGTTCCCCCTGTGTGTCGCGTACCCCATTTACGAGGTCACATTTTCTGTGTGCCTGGGTTCCACGGCGTACTGCGGGAGGTTTATTCCATGCACGTGAGCTACCGGGAGTTACCTGCACATTTTATTTGTTTTGTTGGGGTACCGGAGATTTGCTTGACCCATCTTTTTTCACTAGGGGTTACAGACAGCCTTGCAGGAGCACAGGGGTGCTTCTACCATCGCGTACTCCCTTCACCCCAATTGCCCTGGACAATTGTTGTGTGCACCTCCCATTGACAATAGTCCATCTGTACCATGGTTGGTAGGTCACCAAAATGTAAGAGTGGCAAAGCTGGGTGACCTCCCAGGGCTGGGTGTGGTGGGGCACGTGGCCAGGGTGGCCAGGGTGTCCAGGGAGGCCAAGGTGGACGCGGAAGGGGATGTTGCCAGGCTATTCCACAGGGCAAGATGTCCAGCCACATGCTGGGACATCCATGCCACAAACCTCAGTGGCTTTGGGTGATGCTGCTGCTGAAGATATCCCTGGCGCACATCTGACCCCACGGCCAGTGTCATCTGCTGGCGCAGGCCACCAGGTAGTGGAAGCTGCAAGTGCAACTGCAGCAACCACCACCCATGCTCGTGGTCAGCCAGAGCAGACTTCCTTGGCACAGGAGGACCCCCAGGCAGTATTTCAGGTCAGGAAGGCCAAGCCATGTGTGTCTAAGGAAGCTGTGACCAAGGCACATGTATCTGGGGCAGTGGTGACATCTGCTGCCCCGAGCAGCCAGGTGGTGGGAGATGAAGGGGCAGATGCAGCCCACACCACCCTGGCAGTGAGTCTGCCAGCCAGGACTGTGTTGGTCACAGCCCTTGGCACTCAGGCAGTTGTGCTGCATGGTCCTAGCAACAGCACCCAGCAGCCAATTACTCAATCCAGGCCTTCCGTCCTCGTGCCAATGACTACTCCCATTGGCCTTCCACCATCGCCACTGCCCCTACTGACCATAGTGGCATTAGCCACCCAGGGTCCGCACAACCTGCCAAGAGGAGGAAGTGTGCTTCTGCTCAAGAGTCTGGAACCCCAGACACGGCTCCAGCCGCCGGTACGGTGAAGAAGAAGTCTTTCAATAAAGTGGAACTGGACTTCTTTGTGGGCTACGTGTCAGCACACGACCGCGATATGGGTGCTATAGCCGGTCAAGTGGAACAGCGAGTAGAGCGCTTGCTTTGACATTTGTGCAGAGCCTGCTAACGCAGGTTTGAATCTAGGCGGGTCCAAACTCAGCCTTTCATCCTTCCGAGGTCGATAAATGAGCACCACACACCTTGGGTAATAATAAGCAGCGCTCAGATACCTGAGGGTTCGTAGCGCTATATAAATGCCAAATTATTGTTGTAATTATTATTATTATTATTATTATTATTATTATTATTATTATTATTATTATTAATTATACAATGCCTGCTCAGCATCAGGTCCATGACCGTGCATTGCGGAAAGTGTCAGTGCCATGGGATATGAGGGGCGCACAGCTCATGATTGCTACAAGTGTTGGAATGACCTCAGACGCTGTGCAAAACAAAAAGCAGGCCTCTAATTACGCCCTGACTCTGATGACTGGCAGTGGTCCACCACCAGAGGAGGATAAACTCACTGCGCACATGAAAATCGCTGCAGAGTTCATCGTTCAGGGACTTATCCAGGGAGTGGGAGAGATGCCGGATTATGATGCAACGTCTGGTGAGTGTTGATGCTTGTGTGTCGAGCTCATGTGTGTGTTGCTTGTGTGATGGGTTGTGATTGACTGCCAGTTCAGGCTTTGTATTCATGAGTGCTATGTGTGACACATGATATGCTTGACTGATGCATGCTTGTGATGCAGTCTGCGTGCAGGCCATGTGCTGCACACGGAGGAAGTCCTCATCAACACACATGCACCCTATTTACATGCAAGTGACTCGGCTGCCTCTCCTGTCCATGTTCAAGCTCACTGACATGTTTGCATACAGCCTGTGTTGTTCCACTCAACACTCGGCCTATGTCATCACATGACTGACGACTATGTGAGATCAGCCTGCAAGCTGCTCCTTCTCACGGGCATGCTTCCTTGCCTCTCCACCACTTTGCAGCTCACTGTCTCCATGGTACTGGTGATTTCCGTGTTGGACTACTGCAATGGCCTGTTCCCCATTCCTGTGTACATGCACACTTCCCTCTTCAACCCTGACAATCCTGTACTGTGGGGTATATCCTTTGTCCTTCATGCAAGGTGTCTCACTTAGACCGTCCAGATGGCACAGGCTCAGAGTGGACATGAGTGTTCATTCATGGACCATGTGCATTCCCTGCAAGCCCCTATGGGTCCGTGGCAGGCTACTCATTGTACTACATCTCCAGTATTTTATCTGTCTCATGGTATTTGGTCATCCATTTCATGCTCACTCAGGGTAACTTCCTCATCATGCACATGTTTAGGTTGTCCTTGTCTTTGTCGTGCACAGGCCTCCCTCTGTAACAGCCACCCTGGCTCTGGGCGACTGGTGTTGTGGCTTCTGCATGTATGGGTGTACTTCTGATGGTTCCTCATGTATCCTTCTTTCTGTCTCCTCTCATCTGCTGTAGTCTCAGTTCACTGAGATGATGCAATTGACACCTGCCAAGACTGTCTGCAACTACACAGTACTCTGGTCAGCCATTCAGAGCCATGCACTGCCTCCCTGCCATTCCCCGGAGGGGAACGGGGGGTCACTGTATTCCTACAACCCAGTGCCTGCACTTTGCACATGATGACTGCACTTGCCCTTACACTGCCGTTGTGTCACAAGATTGAGGTTATGTTGATATTTGAGGCCGTACACATGTACTGCACTGCTCCCAAGCACTTCTGAGCCATGTTTCACCCTTCTACATGCCTATTCACGTGTGTGATGTCCAAGTGACCTGGCATGTATGTATCCATGTGCCTCTCTTCACTGTATTTCAATTCACTTGCGTTGATGCATCCTGTGACACATGTACTTTTTTAAATATATCTTTTCTTGTAGTGCATGATGTGTCATGGACAGTTCTATTTAAATTACTGCTGTGGCTATTTGGGAATTCTACCATGGCTATGCTACGTGCCATCTCTTTGTTGCCATCTGTCAGTTTTAGCTAAGATATATGCCTGCCAGAGGGTTGTGTGTGATGCAGGTGATATGCAACATGCAATACATGTGTGCGCCTGACATTTGACACACATCCATGTCTGCTTTCAGGGTCCCCTTCCATTTCATTGCCACTGCATGCATGTCAGAGTTTGTGTTGTGTGTTACATAGCTGCTTCAAGTGTTGGCTGTCAATATTGTGATGTCTATGTGTGCGGTATGTGCTGCTGACATGTGTGCTGATGTGTTTTATTTTGTTACAGGTGATGAGGCACGGTAAGCAGAGGTGGAGGAGATGGCAGACAGGCTGGAGAGTTCAGGTCAACAAACATGCACCAGTGGTGGTTGTGGTGTGGTAGGCCAAGAACATCCATTAGTGCTCCAGGTCATCCTGTTCAGGGATGCCTCTGGGTACAACTCTGAGGATCTCTTTGACTCTGATGTTGAATCGGATGCTCATCAATCCATGCCGTCGATGGTGGATGATTCTGCAGTGGACGCTGTTCTGTCTGCCACACCTACAGTGAGGTTAGACCCCTCATGGGACCAGTCAGTGCTGGAATGTCTACCTGTGGAGGTTACGGGTGCAGGTCACGCTCCACACCAGTTGCTCCTGTTCCTGGGCCAGAAGATTGACAGAGGAATGAAGTCCTGCAGCCACAGACAGTGCCAGCAAAGCAAGGACCTCGTCTCCTTGGGCCCAACACGTGTGGTATCCAGCAATCCGGTGGCCGTGCGCCACTGGGGAACACTGGGTGGGAGAATTCCATGTATGCCATTGTACAGCAATAGGGGGGAGCGATTGAGATGTTGTCTCAAGGCATGGAACATGTGGCTGATTCCATTCTCCCCCCTGATAGGCAGGTGGCACTCCAGCACCAGGCAACGCAGTCCATGTGCCGCTCACTCAGGCTGGGCAAGGTGGCCTCCAACAGGCCCGGCGGGCTGAACTGGGGGCTCTGCGCACAGCTATTGCTGCTGAGGCACAGGCACACAGAGAAGCGCTGAGGGAAGATAACACCTCCCTCAGAACTACTCTGGCTGAACTCATTATGAGCCTGGGGACACGTGCAGAACAGAGGATGGAGCAGCTGGAACGCAACATCTTGGCTGAACTCCAAGCAAGCCGGGAGGAGGTCCGTCTGTCAAATGAGAAATTACATTGTGCCTCCTATTGCAAAGAATATATGTATACTGGCCTACGCCCAGCTTCTTGTAAGTCACGTGCGAAGAAATCCGTGTCGCAAGGTCCTGACCTTAAAATCAATGTAAGCCTCCACTTTAGGTCAATCCGCCATTTTAGGTTTGCTTTGTAAAGTCACCCTGTGAGTTAAAATGGTGGACGATGTCATTTCGAAATACAACATGGCCGTCTTGACCTCTGTGTGTAGCTAATATGTAACTTGCCTGCAGGCCATTTGTTGAGGTTGTGAACTGAGACCTTGTCCTTCGTTGACCTGTGTGTAAAGGATTACTTGCGTCAATGAAACTAATCCGCGAGCATTTGTTAAGAACAATGTATTCAAATACTGAACTGAGAACGCTTGTTTAACTACATTGTATTAATGTTTGAAAAGACTTGTATGAATAATCCCAGAACACACAGTTGCCATGTAGGCTTGTTGATATATGTATTAAAAGCAAACCAGTTACATGTGGATATGCCAACTCGCCATGAGCCCTAGATCAGTAATGTATTAGAGGAATATTAACCTGAAGTAGGGTTGGACATTGTGTTCGCAAATAGTATAAAAGAGCAACGAATTCTAATGTACAGCATCTCTCACTGAATACACTGAACCACGCTGGAGTTCGCTGTGTTGCACTTTTGGGGTACTCAGCCTTGATATTTTGATTTTGTTTTCACACGTCTGTCATGTGAGGCCTCGCAGGCAGAACTCAGTGCTACACGTGAGTCCTTGCAGGAGGAACTCCTTGTTTCACGTGAGGTGCTGCATGGGGACCTCCGTGCCATATTCCTTCAGAACTAGGCTTATCAGACCCGCATGCCTGCTGCCATTGAGGGGCTTGCTTGGGCTATGCATGTTCAGGCACATGTACCATGTGCACCTCCTGATGTACAACCAGAGGGTGATGACGACAACGTATCTCTCACTCAGGTCGGGCTGTCCAGACCATGAGCCCTTGGAGGATTTTTATTTTGTCTCAACATCAACACATATCGGTGTTGATGTGCACCCTTCGCTTCCCCACTCCTGGGTGCCCTCCCCCCTCCCCGGATCAACTATGGCATTTCTCTTTTTTTTCTTTTTTTGTCTATTTTGCATTCATGTCACAGTGTGGTGCTTTGAGGTATCTGAGGGCATCCACTGTGTGTTCCGGCTGGGCCCATACAGGCTTGTTTCGTGTTTGTGTTTGTGGCTTGAGGTCAGGACACATATGCCACTCCTGCCTCCCCTTTCAATGGGCTCGCAAGGATGGCACCGTGTGACAGAAACTTACACAGAGGCATTGGGCTTCCATCATATCTGTGGCCAGTCTGAAGTACAACATGTGTATACACCCCTATTGGGGATTTGTGATGGTTTCTCCAGTGCATGGTTGGACTGCATTTTGGTGAGTATATTGTTGACTGTGCATGATTTCATGTTGCTTATTCATGTATTGACTTGATTGTATACACTTCCTGCAGTATGCGATCCCATGCCCTCTTTGGCTGTTGAAGCCACTCTCATGATGGAAGGGGGACGTGTGGTGTCAATGTCACATTCTGGCACTTGTGTTATGGTGATTCATCACTGTCTGACATTGTCACTGTTGGGTCCTGTGTTCATGATATGGCATGCTGATATATTGATAGTCCTGTGTTGGTTTTGCTTATGATGTGTCATGGGATCGGCAGTATGTTTCCATTGCAGATGTGTCCACGACAGAGTACTTCACATTAAAAATGTATGCAACACTGATGGTTCATGCATTTCCCATGCTAACATGCATGCATAGCCCTGCAAACACACCCCACAACACACACAACATACCTCCAACCCCAACACCACCCCAACATCCCCCACGCACACACTACTTGCCTTCTGAGACATGCTGTGTGCCTGCTGCACAAGTTTACTTTGACTTTTGTGATTGTGAAATGGCGCCGGAGGGTCATTTTTTTCCTTTGTTTTTTTATACAGCTGCAGGGGTTTCCAGACCGCAAACACCCGCTCACTGTACTGTGTTGTGTAGTGAGTGGGGTGTTGTGGGGGACACTCCCTCAGCACCCGCATTTTCTTTTCCTTTCTGGAATTCATAGAAATGCATGCCACCAAAGCTTCAAGGTTTAGGTGTTCACACATTTGGTGGCATGCATTTACGTACTCTTAGTATAGGTTGGATATTTTTGCTCACTCTTCTTCAGAGTCCGTGTCTGAGAGGATTTTCTGTGGCCTGTTTCCTTTTGTGACAGTGCACTTTGTAACAGTTGTGTCATGTGTGTTGATATTTTTATTGAAGTTTTCACATTGCATGCCATGGTATGGTGTGTTGGGCAGGTGACATGGGGTTGAGGGAGGTTTAGGTGACATACCACCATTTGGATGTGCTATTTTTCATGGGGGGTGGAATCTGTAGTTTGCATGTGTGCCTTTTGGTCAGACAGTTTTGTGTTTGTTTAAGTGCCTATAGATGCACACAATGGTGCATTTCCAAGGACACATTCTTAAGGTGTTAAGGTTGTGACAGTTGACTGTCCCTTTGTCATCATCGATTGTCACCTGGAATGTGCCAGGCCTGTGTGCGCTCCGCAGGGGGGGGAGTTTAGGTGAAAAATGTAGCCACAAGATGGTACGAGCTGCCTCGCCATGTTCCCTTTCCCTTCCCATGCGCATCGGTCGTGCGTATGGTTGGGGATGTGAGGTCACCACCATGCGCACCAGGATGCCCCGCTGGGTTGCAACATTGTGCAGGACTCATGCTGCCACAATGATCCTGCACACTACTGGGGGCGCATATAGTAGCTGCCCACCAGAACGGTCAAGGGAGCAGAAGCGTGACTTTAGCACTCCGAATGTGCACTCCACTATGCCCCTGGTTGCAATATGGGCTGCATTGTATCTTATCTGGGGTGGTGTGGTGGGGTTCCGTATTGGTGTCATCATGTAGGTGCTCAGAGATAGGCACTATCCCCTGGGGAGGTTATAATGGTTGTTATTAGTCGGGTTTGTGTATTTTTCTGTGTGTGACATGCATGCATGTACTCACCAATGAGCCATGTGTTTCCATGCCTTCCAGCTTCAAGGTCCCGGTGTAGGGCTGACATTCTGAATTTGAAACTGTCATGGGTGGACCCGGGATAGCTTTCATAGACAGAGGGGAAGATTCCCTTGGCAGCGCATACAACGGCACGTTCATGGAATGGCCACATAGGTGCAATTAATGGCACCAAGCACTTTGGGGAAGTGTGCCACCCCGTAAAAGTCCTGGACAACGGCTTGCCTTTCTACAGGTGTTCGGGGCATGTAAATGTGCCTGCGGACTGAGGGGCATGCAGTCATGATTGCCAACACCTGTTATAGGCAGCATGACTGCGTGACCTGTGAGATGCCTCCAACTATGGCAGTTGTCTGCTGAAATGACCGAGCGGCCAAAAAATGCAGGACATTGAGCAGCACCTTTTCCAAGGGGCTCAGTGCTTGGGAGCACAAAGTGGGTGATGTGAGGTCATCCTCCCACTCAGTGACTAGTTCTAGGATTATATGAGGTGTAAACCTCCACCTGCCATCCCAAAAAGGCTGGTCCTGGGTAAGAAAATGCGGGGCCTGGCTATCCTCCTCCTCCTGCCATGTCCCACGATCACTGCTGCGAGAAATAGGACATTCATCGTAGCTGTATATGCTTGTTTGTTGTTTGCACGCACTTTTATGCTGTGCTGGGGCGCTTCCGCCTGCTTTCACGTGGCAGACGTGTTTACGGCTTTGTGCGTCTTTTGGCATGCGTGCGTTTGCCCTGTTCAATTCCATGAATACGTGCTGTTAGCATGTGTGTGGGCCTTGCAGGGATTTCCCTGCTGAACTTCCCCTGTTACGCCCACTTTTTCGCGTGTTGTTCCCCATTCTACGTGTTCCGCCCCCTTTTTAGGTGTGTGTGCTGGACGTTGTGCGCCTTCACTGGGTGACTCGCACACAGCTATCAGGATGTTGCAGTGACGTGTGCGCCATGTGCCAATTCGGCGCATGTCCCAGGTAAGCCTGGCGCAGTGCCTTTCTTGAATCGGGAAATGGGCACACGCATGCGTTTCGCATTAGTGCGTTGTGTTTTTCACGCTTGCGCCACACATTTCGGCGCTCAATGATTCCATGAATCACCCCGTTTACAATTTGTTTTAAAATCATTGGTTTGGCATAGGTTATTACTCAGAACTCGACCAAGCATTATAATTTTGCGAAGGCCGATATCTTATGATATTTAATTGTGTATGTTTAAAGTATTGTGTTTTTATTGGCAGTTAGACCATGACTTCACTATATTTACTGTAATTATTTAATGCACTGTGATATTATATTTTTGGTTTTAATGGTGTATACCCAGGGATGTCATTTCACCAAAATCACAGGAAGTGATGTAATTTGATTGTGCCCCCAAGTGATATCACAGGAAGTGATGGCAAACAACCTGTGTTTCCAGGTGCTCTCATTTCAACCAGATATATATTTATTCATGTATTTATTTATATAGCGCACAAAGCCCAGAGGCATCTAGGTGCTTTTTAACTTATGAGATTTGTTACATTAGTTACTTACAAAGAACTACAGGTTACAGTCATAGCATCTTTGGAAAAGTCGCACCTCATGGTATGGGGTGCTACATCAAAGTATACAGTTTCAATCAGGTAAGATGCAAATTAGTTTTGAACAACACTTAGGATAAGCCGCACCTCATGTTACGGGGTGTTATTTCAAAGTATACAGTGTCAATCAGGTAAGCTGCAAATTAGTTTATGGGGCACAATTTGGGAAAGCCTCACCTCATGGTACGATGTGCTATATCAACGTATACAGTGTCAATCAGGTAAAATGCGAATTAGTTTTAAACATACACTTAGGATAAGCCTCACCTCATGGTGCTTGGTGTTATATCAGCATTATCAAAGTGAACAGATACACAAAGGTGGAAGACGTGTAGGATGCAAGCTAGGACAAGCTAGTAGTCATTAGCATTAAAGCGCAATAATAGGCAAACTAAACAGTAAGTTTGGTGGAGACAGGAACAATTTGTAGAATATGTGACCAGTAAGAAGTGCGTATGGAGGCATCTGAGGGATGGTACAGAATGTCAGAGTGTATAAGTGTAGTAGGCAAGCATTTTCATGGTAATAGTGAGTCAATGGGCCTCATTCCGAGTTTGGAGGCAGCCATGGTGCTATTAGCCCCATGGCTGCCTCCAAACCCGGGTCTGGGTCCAGTCTGGCCAATGATTCAGGATAGGTGAAAGTGAAAGAACTTTCAGGGCAGTGTTAAATTACATTATACAGCAAATGCGCATGGTGATGAACCCATACCTCTCAACCTTTTTTGATACCAAGGCGGGTGAAAACTCAGAAAGGCCATAAACATAAAAGTAGGACTGCCGTAAAAACATGAAACGGCAGTCCTACTTCTATGTCGCTGACCTTTTACGGGAGGGGGGTGGGGAGGAATGCTCCCAGGCACAATCCTCTCATTGGAGGAGAGCGCCAGGGAGGGGAAGGGGGAGGAAATGGGGGCGTGAAAAGCATGACACTTGCTTTTCACGCCTCCATTCGCGCAGGAAGAGTCACGCCGGGACCCGATTTCGGGATCTCGAAATCGGGTCCCGGCAAAAATATGAATCGTAGCTCCCACCTTTGCCAAGGTGGGTGAAACAGATGAGCTGGCGGGTGGGCGGGTGTGTAGATGCTTTGGCGGGTGACACCCGCCAAAAGCGGGTGAGTTGAGAGCTATGGATGAACCTGGGTTGCAGTGCAGCGTGGCAGAGCAGTGAGCGACAGTCAGAATGTGTGAAAGGTAGTACCTTTTCTTTCTCGACAACCAGTGAATGTTAAAGGAGTGGGCCAAGTTCGGATATCGAAGAAGTCAACAGAAAGGGTTGGTTCTAGAAGTTCTGGTGTAGTCAGGGCCTTCGATACAGGCCTTAGTTCATTGTGCCGTCTGCGGCCTCCCGGTGTGTTGGATTGGTTAAAGTTGGTAAGGTTTGCCAATGGGAGCAGGAGCCAGCCAGGCACATTGGCAAGGGGCCTGTAGCAAAAGGGGCAGCCATGTTAGAAGGCCAAAGCTCGTAATTTGCAGCCACTTCGCAGTGGAAAGACATGTGGATGCATCATGTCCAAGCAAATAAAAGAAAGTGCCTTTTCCTTGATGTAACTATTCAGTAATTAAGGCAGTCAAATACGAAAAATAGAATTCAAAACCCAGATCTAGGAAGGGTCTTACCACTGTGGGAGCCATGGATCTAAGCCCAGGGGTGCACTTGCTGCATGCAGAAGTTTCCATCAGCTGTGTAACAGCTCCTCCTCACTCAGCGTCGAAAGGAAAGAAGGCACAGAGGGAGAATCAAGAGATAAGAAATTGAGGCACAGAGGGAGACATGATTTGTACACGATTACACATTTGGGAAGTGCCATTTTCCAGATTTGACTTGGGGTCTATATGTAAAACATACATAATGCAGTATTTCTAGCAGTGTAACCAAAATCTGTAATGCAGGCTACAGCTAGTGCATGAAAAAACGATAGATCAATGGACACAGAAGTATGTGTTATCTGTGGTGTTGCTGTGTTAAACAAGCCAAAAAAGCACTGACCGGGGAGGCGTGCGCTGCTGTTTAACCAGGAGAACAATGCGGCACGAGCAAGGCTTGAAAATTAAATCATTGACCATTATTTAGGATCAACAAAATTCTCTGGTTATAAATGTATATATGACTCAGCTACCACTACGAAAGAAAAAACCTATTAGACTGGTCTGCATGCCCAGAGCGGAGCACATCTAATAGTTTTATCTTTGCTGAGTATATACCTGGGAAAGTTTCTTTTAATATACCCAAGAACCCCAATAGTTTTGTTATCTAAGCATAATATTGGGTGCCAGAGGACTTTAAAAAAAAAAACACCATTTAATGTAATATCATTGCTCCACACCTACATTCATAGCACCACAGTTATTTAAAATTGAAAACATCCACGAGTTGCTCACGGGCAGACTTCAAGGCGCGTACTGCACACTACCCCATTGCAAGACTCAATGGCGTTGCACATAATTTGGGAGCTCACCTGCGAGCCATGCTGTGCCCCCCCAAGCTCTTTAACAAAGCACAGGGCTCGCCACACCCCAGGCCGGTCCGGACCACCACGTGTGAGGAATGTCCATGATGATTATGCTCCTGTAGGGTCATGTACTACTGAAAGTGAATGAAGTAAATATGTTTTTCAATGAAAGCTTACATCTTTAACGTAACATAGAGAGAAGGCGGCGGTGCCTGGTCCATAAATATACCAGCCAGCAATGGTGGCTGGTGAGCTGTTTTTTTGGAGGGTGAAATGTTTGCCACAAGTATGTGATTGTAACTGAGCATAGCGAGGGAGCCTGAACTAACGAAAATGGGTTGGGGGAGTGCTTGGAGCATTCTTCTCACTCCCCAGAGTAAATGTTTTGAATAATGGGTTCAAATGGGGCATCACAAAGCAAACCTTCTGGGAAAATGTGGGTAAACGACCAACAACATGGGTAAAAGGCCAACAATCAGTTTTGTAAGATGTAGGGCAAATCATGAAAAAAAGTACAATAGATGCAAGTCACCAAAAGTACACAGGGCATTTCCCAAAGCATTATCTTGCCAGTCCCTGCAATATATGCCAGTGTAAAAAACATTTTCATGATAGCTGTACCCATACATTTCCATGCTGGCTCCACCAACATATGCTAGTATTCCCATATAAGACCATACTTATGTTCGCTATAAGTGTTTTTTTTCTATTGTATTGTTACTGGCACTGGGCACAAAACTGGCTCTGCCAATATATTCCAGTACTCCTATGTAAGTAGATACTCCCGTTGGTTTGGCCTTTAAATGTGACATGTCACAATAGGAAAACCTGTCCAAACTGGTTCCAATGTAAGCCAGTCTATTCCCATAAGAACACTTATCTTGCTTGATTCATCATAGATGCTCAGTTAATAAAAAGTGACGCTACAGTGAAGAATATACAGGCCACTACGCCAAAAACATCAGTCTATTGGGGTAATCTCAGGCTTATCATGCTTGCTGAGTAATAAATGCCATACCACAGTAAGCAATGGCTAGACAGACTGCACCAAAATGCCAGTCTAGCCAGGGAATGGCACACATGAACTTGCCTTTGCCCAAAAATACCAGTAAAACAAGCAAAGTCAATAAAGGATTGTGCAAAAATGCTCCAGCAATCTCCAGTCTCCCAGGGCCTTAGACACAAATCCATCCCATTTCACCCACCAGTCACTCACCCATACATCTCCTCTTGCACTTGCTCACAATGGATTCACCACCCAGAACATTCAAACACACACTACCACATGTATGCTCATTCATTCACCAGTCACTCACTCACACCTTCTCCTACATACACTCAATGCATTCTCTACACAGGCACACTCCCACCCAGAACATTCAAAAACGCACCATCACATTCATACTCATTCACCCACCAGTCACTCAATCATACACCTTTCCTTACCTCCACCCATTGCATATTCTACACAGGCGCCACACATGCACAACCATTCGGAGCATTAAAAACACACCATCACATTCATACTTATTCACCCACCAGTCACTCACACCTTCTATTACATCCACACATTGCATTCTCTACACAGGCACACACCCACCCACCCAGAACATTCAAAAACACACATCACATCACTTCTCATTCACCCACCAGTCACTCATACTTTCTCTTGCATCCACTCATTACATTCTCTACACAGGCACACAAACCCAGAACATTCAAAAACACACATTATAGGAGACCACCAGGGGGCACAGATGAGATGGCAGGCTCAGCCATCGTCTCTCTCTCTCTGGGCATGAAACAGGGCTGAAATAATGCGAAGAAAGTGCTGCATTTGCAAGACTAATCCACCACATTGCATTGGTAACTAGAAGCGCACACGAGGATGTAGTTTTAGCCTAGGAACGAGATGCGAGGACGACAGGAGCCCTGTGGCAACACTCGTCCCCCTCCGACCGATTTGCCAGGAGGAGGAAAAATGGCCGCTGTGGAACCCTATTCTTCATCAAGGTCCCTGTGGGACCAGTGGCAAGAGCAGCCCTTTAGAGCGCACTCGGGGGGTAACGCAGTGAAAAGGGACTGCCGAGAACCGCGTCTGTCCACAACCCAGTGCTCCTCCCCCGCACGCCTCCAGCCACCATCACGAAGAGACGGGTTCACCCATCGGAACCCTGGAGCAGAGGGGAGCGGGTGGGGACATCTGTCTAATCCCCTGTCCCATTGGGGAGCCCCGCAGAAGCCGAGATGCACAAGCCCTAAAACATTCAGAGGCTCTATTGTGGGATGTATCCCCCTCCCCTGCAACCCTTACAGCGAAACTCTGGTGATCGAGTTTGAGCCTGTTGTTCTCACGGCCGCTGCCGCTTAGCTGCGGCGACCCTTTGGGAGCCCAGGCCAGCCAGAGATACCTCGCAGGCAAGTAGACCGCAACAGCCATAAGGAATGCAGTCTGGTGCGGATATGTGCACAGAAGATATACGGGAGGCGGCAGTCATTGTACGCTGCCCGTATTGACTCTCAAAAGCGGAAAACGTAAGACACAGCAGCTATACGTGAAACCTAGCAGTAGGGCCAACTGTTCTTGTAATGGCAACGAGTGAGGCCACCCAGAAACTGTGTGAATTACATGCGGGGTCTCTAACTACACCATCCTTCCTCCACCACTGAAGGCAGACATACTGTCCCCACAGGGGGTGAGACATTGAGAAAGGGACCTCAAGATATGCTTCCTCCAACCCACAAGCACACCACTTGCCAGAGTTCTTCCGCAAACCCCTTCACATCAACAAAGGCACCTCAGGCCAGCCTGGCACCCCCAGCCTGTGGGGAGCCCCCCACTTAAAGCAACATGTAGCAGCTCAGTGCGGGGGTCAGTCCTCTGACGCATGTAGCACAGCCTACTGCACCCGAAGCAACCAGGAGACAGTCCATCCAGAAACTGCACGAGATAAACGGAGGGCCGCCAACTATACCCCCCCTCCACTACTGAAGACAGGCGTACTGCTCCCACACGGGGTAAGAGGTGTGGATAGGGACCCCAATATAGGCCTCCTCTGTGCCATGGGCACTTCATTTACCAGGGTGCCTTTGCAGGACCCCTCACATCGTAAAAGGAGCCACCCGCCAGCCTATTAATCCCAGCACTCAGTGTACCCCCCACATAAAGCAAACATACTCCAATAACATAACACTGGTACTCCCAGTGACATAAGAGAAGGGAGGAAAACACTGGCAGTCACCTATACTATAAAAAGAGGTTAGAGAGGAGTTGGTACTAAGGAACAATCCGAAGCCAAGCTCTGATGAGGAAATATCCGTGAAGGGCACAGGTTGCCCCCTCCTGTAAGAATGAACCCAGGCGGCTATACTCTTGGAAGATCCCCCCAAATTCACCACTCAAGGCTCAGAGCCTCTTAGCTACCACCACAGTGCCAAAGCACTCCAAGTGCAGCAGAAAAGACAGTCTGTATCCGCACATGCTCGCAACACTGCGCAAGTTCTCACGACCAGGAGCAGCCATGGAGCAGGATGAAGTCCAAAGCTCCTCCGAGATCCCAGGACATTATCTAGATAGCGCCACGAAATCGGACATAAGGCTCCTACTAGGCGAAATTAGGTCAATCAAATCTAGCCTTATGGAAACTGTCTCCGACCTCCAGACAAAAATGGCTAAAGTAGAAGATCGCTTTGAGGCGGTTGAGAGTAATCAACAGTTGGGGGACATCACAACAATGCAATATGAGGCCCGGCTCACTGAACTTGAGCAAAAAGAACGGGTCATTGAGGCAAGAATTGATGAACTGGAAAACCAAGAGCGACGCTCCAACATCAGAATTATGGGCCTTGAGGAAGAGTAAGGAGAAACCGCGACAGGCCTTAAAAGTAAGATCAAAGAACTGATCCTAACCCTCTAGGACAAAGCCAATTACCCCAAGCTTGAACTTGATAAGGTGCACAGAGCAGCAGGACCACCGGGGGGACCCCGATAAGTCCTCATAAAATGCCACCACTATGCACAGAGGCAGGAAATCTTAAAAAAAGCGAGCGACAAGGACATAATAGACTTCCGGGGCTCAAAAGTTAAACTGCACCAAGACCTGTCTGTGCTTACTCTGGCAAAGAGAAGGGGATGTCGCCCCCTAATGGCATGGTTGCAAGAGAAAGGAGTCTGGTATCGCTGGGGTCACCCTTTCTCCCTGTCATTCGAGTACAATGGGGAAGAGTACCAGACCACCTCAGTGGAGGAAGCTGAGCAAGCTCTCCAACATCTTCAGGGCACCTCAGCGGGCTCAGACTCAGACACTTGCAGAGAACCCGTATGACCAAGACGTTATCCAGAATCAAAGCCTTCAAGACGAGGTCAAGCACAGTTGAAATGGAAGTACAAGTGCCTGAACACCCCATGAGAGATCCGGCTTGATCTTTTCTAACTCTGAAACAGTCCGGAAGCACTTTTTTGAGCTTAGTTCTTTTTGCCCCAGATGCACTGATATCAAAAGAAGTATGTAAAGATGTTTTCAACTTACACTTCAGTGGTAAGCAGCACCCAAAAAAGTACCTCACACAGGCAACTCTTTCTTTGCATAAACATTAATAGTTTAGAACCTCACCCGGTGAGGGGTTCCACTAGTGTGACCCTTCTATGTATAGGGCATCTCATTTCTCCCAGAGGAGATGGCTCTCTGTAGCATCTCAAGGGACGGGGTGTTGGGCAGAATCCTGTGCAGTTCCCTTAGGGAGCACTACAGAAGATTAGGACTACAGGTGAGAACAATAAATTCCCTTTGGTATCAGTCTGTACCACAAAGATTTAGTTGGTAGCTGTGGCTGAGCAGTCAGACTTATGTCAAGAGGGAGATGAGCAGTACTCAGGATTTACACAATAGGCCAAGGAAACACTGACCAAAGCTTTGTATTAAAAAGTAGATATATATCTATTTTATACACTCCTACTAAAACACATTTATCATGGTCATCAAGCAAGTTAAAATAAGTCAAAGAAAAATATGCACACTCCCTAGTTAAATTGTAGACCAAGTGAACCTGAGTGAAAACTGAGCAAAACGGCACAGTGAAAACCACACACAAGGGATACTCTAGCAATTTTCTCACAAGGGAGGGAAAGCACAAGTTATACAGAAATATCTTCTTACACACCCTAGCAACACTTCCCATAAGTTTGTGAACCAGTTTAAGCAGGACAGTGCATCAGTATAGGAAATACTGAAATGAAAACTGAGCAATATGGCATTTCACAGGTTTCAAAAAGGGGAAGAAAATGGTAGTTATAAGAAGTAGGTGCACCAACACAGTTCTAATTGAGAGCAATCTAAAGAAGGCAGTTCTAACAAATGTAGCCAGAGTCAATAGGCATGTGCCAGAGTGAGGGGTACAGGGCAAGGGCCCAGTAGCAAAATGTTCTTGTAGCTGTAGTCAAGTCTTTGGTTAACGATTTCAAAAAGGTGGATGCAGAAGGTGAAAGACAATGTTAAGGGAGAGGGGTGGCCAACCTAATAGGTAGGTAAAGGATTTAAAACACCTTTAGAGCTACCGCAAAGAAAGGGCGTCCTGGTGGAACAATGTACCTTTAAAATGAAGAAGTGGCTCCTGCGGTGGCGGTTGTTTCTGCAGTTCGGGGATCCAGCAGAGGAAGAGAGGCCCTCGTCGTGGAGGAAGGTTCGAGTTACTGCACTAACCAGGGATGAAACCAGCCGCGGTGCTGCCCGACGAATACAAGGTACGCTCCTTTAAATCGCGCCCGGGTGGACGGGTGCCTGGCTATCTGGTCTCCAAGTACACGGTACTAGCGATTCCACCAGGGCAGGTCCAGGAATGCGATTGGCAACCTGGTTGGACCCACCAGCTCAAGGGCAGAAGGCTTTTTTCAGATGAAGATCTTCTCTCGTCGTGTGGAGAAAAGTGGTGAGACGCTGCAGCAGGGCTTCCCCTGTGGTTCAGTCGTTGCAGCAGTCTTTGGCTTCTCTCCTCTTCGGCTTCTTACTTCCAGTGGTGACGTCTCGCTCTTCCAGTCCTCAGGACCCTGCTTTTGTGCAAAAAGATCCCCATTCATACAGCCTAGCTGTCACTCACACAGTGGAGTGGTCATCTTGGTAGGAGACCCTCCAGCCTATCAGGATAGAGTGCAACATCGGTTGCTGAGGCAACCTTGTGCAGGGGTACTACTCCTCCTCCCACACAATGGACCCACCCCAGACTCAGTGGCGCCGAAAGGAGGGCTTCTTGGCAGAAGCCCGCCAAAAGGACGAACAAAAGATCCCCGACCTAGGTTAGGAGTTTAGAGAAAGACACGAGAAAGAAGTTATATGAAAGTTCTGGCAAATAAAACCTACCGCAGTAAAGTTAATATTAAAATACAGCGGTGGTATGTTAGAGGCTGTCAGAAAAAGTGGTTGCCTCGAACAATGGGAAAATCCCACAGGAAAATATTTGTGGTCTAATATATTTGGTAGCAGCCACTGCCACCAGCCAGAAACCTTTGAGAGAGATCCTGTACGGAACGCTCTCAAAATGAACATAAGGGAAAACTATTAACCCTTCCCAGTACTTCCATAGTAAGATGGGTTGTACTGGTTTAGTTAAAAAAAATGACTAGTAAACTCAATGGGGACTTTACATGCCCTGGGAGACAGTAGTCAGTCCCAGGGTATGGAGTCTATGTTTATGGATCGCTACGACACCCCTGGGTCACTGCACTGAGGGTGCTGTCTAACACATGTGAATAAACATGGTTCCTATGGAGGTGAGAGAAACCCCATAGACATTAAACACAAAAATAGCCTAGAACACACATAGCAAAAATGCCTAAGAGTGGAAAAAGGAGTCTCACTCTTAGCAGGAAAAAAGAAACAAAGCCTTCAAAGAGAGCAAAGCTGCTGAGGGCCTCTATAGGTAAGGGAAATTAGCCATAGAATGAGAATTCCTAACACGTGGCAGGGGGAGAAACACTCATATAATAAATCAACGGAACCTATCCACTGCTCCAAGCTACATGCACGCACCACCTTCACTTGGCAAGCCAAAGCTCTGCCCAACAGGTGAAGAATGTGTTCCCAGTGCAACACAAAGGGCAGAGGGAACTCACTAAAGATGCTCATCCGTAGGTATGGCTAGATCTGACAGCATAGTCTTTGGGTCCCTTAATGTAAAAGGCCTAAATTATCTGCAAAAGAGATCCTTGTTAGCGCGCCAATTCACACCGTCCAAGTTACACTAATTGTTTGTACAAGAAACAAAATACACCCAGGGAGGATAATGTAGGATAGTGGGGAAGGGGATTGGCGAAACGCTTTGGGCCTCTGGTCACCAAAAGAAGGGTGGGGTAGGAGTCTTGCTCAAAAGGTCCTTGGGGCTTCA
Source organism: Ambystoma mexicanum (assembly GCF_040938575.1). Lineage (NCBI taxonomy): Eukaryota > Metazoa > Chordata > Amphibia > Caudata > Ambystomatidae > Ambystoma > Ambystoma mexicanum. Next base: position 1,520,400,143 of record NC_090937.1, on the reverse strand, counting down.
AATCACACAAATACACAGAGATGCCCAGGGCTGATACATAGCACTCAAGGGACAGTTAAGGACACACACTATTACACTCTGCTCAGCATACGCCCCCAATCAAGGTCAGTCCAGCTTTTTTGAACCACTGTTCAGATTCTTGGAGGGCTGCAGAGAGGGCACACTGGTCTGTGGGGGAGATTTTAAAATGTGGTTGCGGAACGGGATCTGAACTGGCACCCGGTAAGGAAGGACACTTATCCACTAAGTACCCTACAGGGGGACAAACTCATTAGTCAGTTAAGGGAGCACCATCTAATAGATACATGGTGCTCTGACCATCCGGAAGGGAAAGCCTTTTCTTTCTTCTCCCCTCCCCACCAAACCTTTTCAAGGATAGACTACCTCTTAGTGGGTGCAGAGAGTGAATGTGAGATGTGTAACACTGGGATTGAGGTGGTGGCCTGGTCTGATCACAACCTCTGCACATTAGACCTTGACCTAGTTCCTCTGCCCAAGGCAAATCGTAGATGGGTATGCAATGACTTCCTTGGCCGGGACCCGGTTTTCAACAAAACACTTTCTAAGACAATCAAAAATTACTTTGAGATGAATTACGTAGATGGTATGTCTTTGAACATAGTGTGGTAGGCAAGGAAAGCCACCATTAGAGGCATCCTGATAGCTGAAGGGGCAGCCAAAAAAAGACTTAGACAACTAAGAGAAGGAGAACTAAGGGCTGATATCTCCCTCCTGGAACGCAGCCCGAGGAGCCATCCCACCCACGAAGAGGACACAATGAGTTAGATTAAGGGCCTGAGGGCAGAGTTAAAGGATATATGGAATGGTATAGCACTAACACAACTTAAGTATCTTAAACAGAAATTCTTCGAGAAGGGAGATAAGGCACACACGCTGCTAGCAAATTGACTACGAAAGCAAAGAGCAGACAGAGCAATTTATAAAATAATGGCAAACAAGACACCCCTATTACTAACCCGCAAGAAATTGACAACCGCTTTTCGAGATATTATTCGAAATTATACACGACGGAAGGCGACAGCACCCGCTCTGACTTTGAAAAATACCTGGCTGCTCTCCCACGTCCACCGATAAGTAATGAACAGTTAGACTGGTTAAACGTCCCGATTACCACCTTTGAAGTGCAGAGCGCCATCTCCAATCTAAAAGCGGGCTCCGCACCAGGGGAAGATGGCTACACACCAGAATTCTACAAGTCAAACTGTAACACCCTCTCCCCCTTCCTTACCAAACTCTTTTACTCCATCTTGAAATCCGGACAGACCCCTAAATCATTTACCGAATCCATCATTTATGTAATTCCTTAAGAAGGCAAAGACCCCCTAGAATGTGCGTCATATCACCCAATCTCCCTCATCAATGTTGATGCAAAAATGTTCACCAGCATCCTAGCTGCCCGCCTAGCAATAGTTTTCCCCCAACAAGACCACTCAGACCAAGTAGGTTACGTAAAAGGAAGGCAGGGGGCAGATAATATTAGGAAAACTCTGGATCTCATGGCTACTCTATGGGAAGCCGGAGACAGCCCCATCCTCCTATCTATAGACGCTGAAAAGGCATTTGAACGTGTTGAATGGCCTTTTCTACAAGCGGTCTTAAAGTGGTCAGGGCTTGGTACTGCATGGATTCAGGGTGCAAGGGCACTGTACCACAAAGCCCAAGCCAAAGTTTCCATCAATTGCACTTCATCCAAATACTTCACACTTACACGAGGCACGAGACAGGGCTGTCCACTCTTCCTTTTAATATATTCCTTAGTCAATAAACCCTTTGCACAAGCGTTTCGGGGCCAATCCCCAAATTCACGGTATTCCTTGGGGAGGCAAGTAATATAAATTAGCCATGTTCGCTGATGACATTTTGCTTTACCTTATCCAACCATTAGAGTCCAGTCCAGCCTTGTTCCAGGAAATAAAGTGCTAGGGAGCCCTCTCTGGCTTTCGAGCAATTCTCCAAAAAACCATAGTAGTCCCCCTGAAACCTAATGCAGAACTCTTGAGACAACTACAAACACACTGGGGCTTCCAGATACAATCCCGCGTAATCAGATACTTGGGGGTAAACATTTGGTCTCTTTCTCAGACCACTTCAATGCTAATTACACCCCCCTTTGGACTACTATCCAAGAAGATGTGAGCAGATGGTCTAAACTATCTCTGTCCTGGGTGGCACGCTCCACCCTCATAAAAATGAATATATTGCCCGTTTCTTGTTTTTGTTCCAATCTCTACCAAATTTCCATCACAAATCGTTCCTGACAGAAGTAAAACGCACCCTGTTAAAGTACTCATGGGCTGGGAAAAAGCCTAGAACACCAAACTCCACACTCATTCAACCCAAGGGACATGGGGGCATGGGATACCCCGACTTAGACGAATACTACAGAGCATCCCAGCTGCGAGTGCTACCTGACCACCTGTGGAAAAACCCAGAAAAACAATGGATAGATATAGAAAACAACATCTTCTCACCTGTAACTCTGGGCAAATGACTGTGGGTCCCACTCCCCGTAATGACGAAGCAAATTAAAGAGCATCCTGTCTTAAAAGTTCTATGGTCTCTGTGGCACCCAGCCCAAGACATGCGAGGTGTCACGTCATGGCCCTCTCCTCTCAGCTGTATCTGGTCCCCTCCTATACGCAATTTAATTAATAAAGTTCCCACCTTTCAGTCCTGGTATGAGGCGGGGCTAGTAAGAGCAGGGCAAATGTGGGGAAGGGTACTTTCATCACCCTAGGAGACCTAAAGGAAGCTCTACAAGGCGTTGCAGTCCCCCCATACAATTCCTTATAATGAGAAGTGTCATGCACAACGCCCGCTGGGGTGACCTATTAAAACGCCCCCTCACCCGATTCAAACAAATACTTAGCGCACCCCTAATAACAAAGGGGATAATTTCACGAATGTACAAGTCCTTGCTCATTAGGGGCTATCTTGAGCGTCCTCCTTCTGAAGTCAAATGGGAAACAGAACTAGGTCTTGAAAATAAACCTGAGGCCTGAAGGGCAATACACAGGGCGGTCTGGAAATCATCTATTTCTGTACAATACAAGATGGTCAATGCGCTTCTACTAGTTAGGTGGCACTATACACCATTGAGACTTTCAAGAATGTTCTCAGGCGTGTCCCCGAACTGCTGGAGAGGGTGTGGGAAGAGGTGTAGTTATTGGCACCAATGGTGGCAATGCCGAGAGGTGCAAACATACTGGAAGGAAGTCCTTGGGTGGATTCAGGCAATAGATGGAATATCCAGGGTACTGTCACCTGTATTCATTCTGTTTGGGGTCCAGGTAGACGATGATGACCCATATGAATCACTTACACATATGCCGCGCAACCTGCTCCTAGCTGCAAGAGTGTGTCTCACCATCAAATGGAAGGTGAGACACACTTCTAGGGCCTTGAGTGAGTGGATTTCGTTTTTCCTGTTTTTTTTTTCTTTTTATTTACTCGTGTTACTTTACTTTCCCTGCGTTCCGAGCGCGTGTGTGTGTTTTCCTCCTCCCCCCTCCCCTTGCAGCCTCTTCCTGGTGCCCTCCCCATCCCGCCTCCCTGTGCACCCACCCCCACTGATTGGCTCCCTCTGGTGTCCCTTCTGGACTACCCGACGGCTGCTCTCCCTGCTCGCCTCTTTGTGCAGAGCTTTGGGGTTGCGAGCAGCTCGCCGGGCAGCCCAGTGCAGGAGTGACTCCCTGCTAGCCCATCCACATCCAGCCCTTCCAGGGCCTCGAGTGAGTGGATTTCGTTTTCCTGTTTTTTTTTTTTACTCGTGTTACTTTACTTTCCCTTCGCTCCGAGCGCGTGTGTGTTTTCCTCCTCCCCCCTCCCCTTGCAGCCTCTTCCTGGTGCCCTCCCCATCCCGCCTCCCTGCCCGCCCACCTCCCCCCCATATACCGATCCCCCTGGGCAGCCCCCTGCCCGGCAGCCCCCACGGCTAAGGGTCCCTCAGGCAAAGGGCGGCTCCTACAGCTGCTGCTCCCACTGTGTCTGCAGGTGTCCGCATGGGACGGAAGGCGCAAGTTTCACTTTGCTATCTCCACGTTCTGAACCACCCACCCGACCCACACCTGGTCATTGCATTCGCATGGTGTATTCACCTCACTGTGTTCCACAGTTGTGGTAAACTAGGGTTTTTTCTCCCCTCGCATGATTCTCAAACTTAGAAACTTAGGTGGCACCTCCACTGTATACCTAATACGCATTTACTGTTGTTGCTCTGAAATGTGATAAACTAGGGTTTTTCTCCCCTCGCATGATTCTCAAACTTAGGTGGCACCTCCACTGTATACCTAATACGCATTTACTGTTGTTGCTCTGAAATGTGGTAAACTAGGGTTTTTCTCCCCTCGCAGGATTCTCAAACTTAGGTGGCACCTCCACTGTATACCTAATACGCATTTACTGTTGTTGCTCTGAAATGTGGTAAACTAGGGTTTTTCTCCCCTCGCAGGATTCTCAAACTTAGGTGGCACCTCCACTGTATACCTAATACGCATTTACTGTTGTTGCTCTGAAATGTGGTAAACTAGGGTTTTTCTCCCCTCGCAGGATTCTCAAACTTAGGTGGCACCTCCACTGTATACCTAATACGCATTTACTGTTGTTGTTCTGAAATGTGGTAAACTTGTGCTTGCCGCTCACTTCCTGTCTGCGTGCTCTCGTATCGTCTGTCTTCCCCCCCACACTCCCTTCTACTCCATGGTGCTTTCTATCTTGCCTATCTTATCTTACTGCTTCTCTATTGACTATCCTGCTCTCCTCACTAAATCTGGTAGGAAAAAGTTTAAAAAGGACATCCTGGTCTCCAACCCAGGCCTCCCTATCGCTGACACCTACAGTAGTGCCTGCTCCAAGGAAACTCTCACTGACATCCTCTTTTTCGTGCCTTCGTCTGACCTATGGACCCTTCATATGGGCTCTGTGCTCTCTCCTTTCTCCTCTTCTCCAATTAATGGTGGCACCCGTTGGGATGTCCTCTTGGCCCCCTTTCGCTCCTCTAAGGCCATCATTAATGTCTACACTAATGGGACCGTCTTGGTCCAATGCCCTCAGGCCAACCTTCACCTCTTTGATAGACGCTTCCCACACCTCATCAACTTCCTTTCGTCTTGTAAGGATATTTGGCGTGTTACAGTACAGAGTACAGCACTACTGCACAGGTAGCAAACAGCACAGAGTACAGCACTACTACACAGGTAGCAAACAGCACAGAGTACAGCACTACTGCACAGGTAGCAATTTTTTCGCAGCACCACCACAAGGGTGCGGTGCATTGCTATATGGGTTACCAGATTAACAAGGAAAGACAGGCTATTCAGTCAAAAACGATTTTAACATATAAGATGCAAATCTATTTTTACAGTTAAAAGCACACGTGCTCATTTAAAAATGCACACTATTTTTCACCTGAAATGCCTATGGTGCGAGAGACACATTTGAAAATTAACAGCTAACCTATTAACCATTAACCTGACTAATAAAACCTTATTTAACATAACCCACTAATAAAATGTGTTCTCCACTGCAGAATTAGGCATACTCTGAAAGCCATTTAAATGTGTGTGCAGATTTTTTTTTCTTCTCTTCTCTGCCTGCTTCTCCGCGTTTTTGTGCACAGTAACTGCAGGAAGAAGGAAGTCAGATTTGCAACAATTGCAAATGTATAAGCGAAGCTATTGTTGAGAGTAGGAGGATGAGAGATGATGGATTTCATTGGGACACGTCATACAGAGGGCTGAGATGAAAGTTTTAGTGGGCAGTATCGGGGAAAAAGACAGGCAGACATTTTTCTGCACTACTGGGGAGAAGACCTGGCTGTGGGACTCCTGACTGAATGCAGATTCCTGCGTCCTGCTACAGTCAAGATTTGGCAGAGCTGGGAGGAAGACCTTTTCCTGGTTGGAGGCATTCCTATCTGCAAAAGCTAAGAATTCCAGGCAATGACCCCGGTTTGAAAAGGAAAGGCGATCCTTTTACTGGGGTTAATCTTCAAGGGAACCACATTCCGAAGGAGAACAGCTGAAGAAAACTCTGAACAGATAAGGTAATTACATAAGCGTGGGAGCCGTGTGTGCACGAAAATATGCAGTCAGTGTAGGAAAGGGGATTCCTGTGCGTGTCTTAATCAAATACCAATGTTGCAATTTGAGTTCTGTTCTCCGCCACTCTCTTTGCAGTGTGTCATAGACAATGCTTTTACTGTACCATTTTATTTATTTCTGTAAAGAATGAGATCGTGTTTAAATGCAACTTTTATAATACAGAATAATATTTGAAAACAGACGGGTGGTGTATTTACTATTTACCATTACAATGCCGATGATGTGGGGAGATTTTTAAACAGTGCAATGGTCATTTTAAGACAGACATTTTTAGGATCTTTTAATCTTTGTATGGCCTCTATTTTCTTCCTTTGTGGATTTAGCCCACGTTCAGTCACTTCATGCCCTAGAAAGTTCACTTTTTTCTTGCACCATTGTGCTTTTTGCAAAGATACTTTGGCGCCTGCTTTCTGCAATTGGTCAAGTACATGTCTTATTTCATCAAAATGGCTTTTCAGGCTTTCATTTTTTATCAGGACATCATCCACATAAACTATTGTTCCTCTTTCCGCTGCATCCGGCATGGCCTTTCTCAAAAATATGCCAAATTCACTCCCACTATTGATGTACCCGAATGGAGCTCTAAGCCAGGCATATTGAGTCCTGTCAAATGTAAAGGAAAATAAGTGTTGTATCTCCTCTGCCAATGGCACACACCAATATCCAGGTGTGAGATCTAACGTGGTAAATACATTTGAACCATGTATCTGAGCTAGGCCCTGATCAATGAATGGTAGTGGCCATCTAGATACTGGTACTCTTTTATTTAACTCTCTTAAGTCTGCACACAGCCGCCATTGACCATTTGGCTTTAACACACCTAAAATAGGTGTATTGGATGTGCTATGAATGGGCCTGATTATTCCCCGTGATTCCAAATTTTTAATAATCTCTGCCAATGATTCTAAACATGCCAGCGGTAGTCTATACTGGCGTACAAACACTGGATTTCTGCTACAACCTTCTGGTAGTGTGGCCACATGTAAATCAGTTAAACCACAATCATAAGCATCTTTTGCAAATACATCCTTAAACTCCATAAATATTTCCCTCAGGTCGTCTCTATCCTTATCGCTGTCACATGCATCCGCTAAGGAGATCTGCTCTTCTACCATTCTGGAAAATTCTGGAAACTCTTCTGGTAAAGGAATCTCAGCGCTTTCCTCTAACTGTGTGGCTGTGTCTTTTTGTAGAGCTGCCACTTTTAAATATTTTGGCATATCAGCTTCCACTTCAATGGGCTGATTTCCTGTTTCATTTTCATTTAAATTAAATATTATGCAATCCTCTTGATGGCATTCACACTGTCTCATTTGAATCATAAGGATACACAGAATGAATTTTAAATATTCCTTTGGGCTGAGAGTCCAGGTGTTCTGGCAACTCGCCCTTGGCATCTACATATTTTTCAGGAATATTCCCAATCACCATGTTATTTAAATCTGCCGTATAATGTGATTTTTGTATGGCCATTCCTAATGGGGAGTTTTCCTCTAAATGAATATCCTGACAACCTTTATTATTTACCATGATTTTTACAGATCCCTCACCAATGTCTACCAATGGAATGTATTCATAATCCAGGCCTTGCTGTTTTATGGATTCATTCAGGCATACAAATGCATCAGAGCCTTTCATCTGCTGTCCATTTCTGCATTTCAGTGTTATTGCAAACTGTTTTGTAAATGCAGGAATAATAGTATTTTTCCTCATTTGTAATTCGACTGCATAAGGAACCAGCTGTGCACAATGATAAGCCCTTCTTTTGTCTTCAAATTCAGGTGCCGGACCACCTAGGCGTGACCATATTTTTTGATTAAGGAAATCTAACATCATACACATTCTGTGCATGATGTCATTGCCCATGTAAAATTCATTTTGTGCTCCACTCACTATCCATACATTATGGTAAATTGTTTTCTGCCCAATGCTAATTTTAAGCATGCATCTGCCTGCAATTCGGTTTTCAAAGTCTGGACTGTCCAACCCAGAAACATATTGGTTTTTAATCCTAAATTTCGGGATTTCTTCCCTCTCCATAATTTTTTGCAACAATTTCTCATTAATGAAACTCCTTTCATGTTCAAGTGCTAAAGTGGCTTTTATTGTTTTAAGATAATCATTTATACCAACATGAACCCATGGTTGCTCATCTTCCATGTGTATTTCTGCCAGAGTGGTAATGTGTTTTTCTGAATCTGTTTTAGGAGCAATATTCTGTTTGCATGTTTTCTCTTTTAAATAGAAACGTAATGTGTGCTCATCTATGGCAGTCTGCCAATCTTTCCTTGGGTCCAAGTATATTTGTACAGGTAGTTTTTCATTGTCGCTCTGCATTTTGTCTTGACACATTAATATAACAGTGACACTAGGTATGCAGCTATTCTGGAGATATACCTCCACAGCATCATTTGTTTTGGCAACGGTGTGACATTCATTTATATTGCTGTTTTGTGATTTTAGTTTCTTAGGCCTCAATGGTTTTTTGGTTAAGGACCACAGCACTCCATTCACCCCATCTATGAGAGGAGACAATCTTTTCAGGCAATCTGTCCCCATCAGAAATGGAATTTCACAAATAGATGTGATCAATACCTCTTGTTTCATTCTGTGCTTTCCTATTTTTATGTCAACCTCAGTTACACCTATGATGGGCACCTCCTCCCCATTAAAGTTATGCACTGGGCCTTGATTTTCCTTCACTGTGATCTGACTCTGTGGAGGCCTCCCTTCATTGATACTCTTTACCAGCTCCTTGGACATAATTGTGGCCTGTGCGCCAGTGTCAATCATAGCAAAGGTGTGGCATTTTTCTTCTACAGTGATGGGTGCATAATATCTGTCCTCAACTTCCTCTAATACACATAAGAAATGTGAATTCTTACTGATTTCAGGGCTCACCTTTCTCAGATCTTTTTCACTTTTGGCTAAGCACATTGGTAAATGAAAAGACATTTTTCCCTCCTTTTTACCCATTTCTGTGTGAGATATTTTATTCATTTCTCCATGTTCAGAGGTTTTTTGGAGTGTGGCCACTGTTCGCCCATCCATCTGGGTAACATCAGAGACCACATTACAACCTTCCAACTGAACATGTGTAACAACATCATTCAGCAATTTGTCATTTTTTAATTCTGTGCATTTGTGATCATTTAGTGTAATACCAGCCCTTTCAGCCTCTTCAAAAATATGTGGCTCAAAGAATTCTTCAGGTGATTGACTTGTACCCTCCTTGTGAGTATTTCCCTTTTCTGTCTGTGTTTGGTCATTGTTTTGCTTGCCCAGGGAAGGAGCTATGGCATCCCCACTTACTCCCTGTTCACTGGTATTCCCCATGCATGAGTCATTTTTCTTAAATCTGTTCCTTTGTTCTTTTGGAATTCCTAATGTTTCTTTTTCATTTGTGCAAATCTTTACTGTTTTATTTAGCTCTAAGTTAAACTGTACCTCTTTTTTAGAAGTATTTGCACTTTCTATCACAATTTCATTTACTGGTACTTTCATTTTTAATCCATTAGGCATCTCAGAGTTGTTATGCAAAATTATATCAGAGCAATCTGTCATTTTGGCACTGCAGTTATCATGAGTACTTAGTCACTTTTCGGAAGCCCCCCGGTCATTGCTATGGCCATCAGCCCCCTCTTTGGAAGGTTGTTTTTGCGCTGTATAGAGCTTTCCTATTTGCTCAGCTAACATTTTCACTTGGGCCTCAAGGCACTGGAACCTTTCCATCTCTCTAGGATCCTCTTTCTGTGGCCTAGGTCGATATTGGTTGTTTTCCCCCTGATTGGATCTATTCTGATACCTCTCAGGTGATTGATGTCGGTTGGGATGGTTTCTGAACTCTTGATTCATTTGTGGAGGGGAGCGGGTTGCACCCATCCTTTGATTATAGTCCCCTGGTGGGGAATCATTGTACTGGCGTGGACTGTAGTTCACGTTTTGCCTCATGTCCTGACTCTCAGATTGTGGGTACTGGCCCCTATGTTGATTTCCATTATCAGTAAATCGATCCACATATCGGGGCCTATCCCGATTACCATATATCATGGTGTTGGGATCAAACCTACTCTGTGTCCCCAATGACTGGTAGGGACCATAATTTCTTTGATCTTGATTTTGTCTCTGGTTATTGTTCATACCTGCCATATCAGGCCGATATCCTACCCGGGGTCTATCCCCTAAATACCTAGGGCTGATGTAGCTCTCTCTATTACTAGGATCATGTGTTTGGAACATTGGTACAGGAAATGGCGATCTTTGTTGATTACCCCTTTGTTCAGGTGTCACATTATTTTTACCTTGACTTTGAGCAGACTCAAGGGACATTTTGGCTGACCTGATTTCCATTACTGTGGCTGAGGGTCTTTAGATTTAGGCCTGGTATCTTTCATTTTATCACTTTCTCTACCCTGACAATAGAGTACCTCATATAGCTTTGTGCTTTGATGTACAATCCATTCAAGGGACTTGTCACGGTCAAATTCACGGACCAATTGGGATATGATGTCTTTCTGTAGCCCATAGAAGTATGCGGTTTTAAACTCATTGGAATTTGAGTCAAAAGATACATCAAAGCGAGAGAATGCTCTTTTTAAGTCTTGTAAAAATTGGCGAGGGGATGTATTAGGTCCAGCAGTAATTGTGTACGCGACTTTCTTTGCCTCCTGCAATGACTGAAAAGGAGAAAAATGACGCCTAATTTCTTTTTCAAACTCCAGCCATGTCATATTCTGCTGTTCATTTAATCCCCTTATGATGCTGGCCGTCCGGGCATCTAAAGTTAAATGAAAATATTGTCTGTACAGTTCCTTAGGTATCTGGAGTGCTTTAAAAATGTCATGCACCGCTTCTAAGTGATCCTCAATGCAGCATTCACCTCTCTTTTTAAATGGTTTGATCAGGGCTTTAATGGATTTCATTATTTTTATGGGGCTACTTGTTGCAATGCATGGAATTGCACTATTTTGTGATTTAATCCTGTTTTCAGGTGTATGAGATTGGTGGCTGCCCCCAATGGGAGTATCAAATCCCCCAAGGGCGCTGCAACCAAGTTCAGTCACCGGCCCAGCCACTGTAGCACTAGCTCTTTGGGCATAGCTAGAATTCACCTCCACTCCATTGAATGTGGTACCCTGCCGCCTCTCCTGGGACCTGGGAATGCACATTTGCTGTTCTAAGTCCTTACACTTTTTAAGGAGTCTGGTTGCTTCATTTTGCAAATAATTATTTTCATCATTCATTTTATTAATCACCTCCTGCATATCGCACATTTGCATTTGGCATTCATTGAACTCTTTATTTCTCTTGTCTCTTTCTTGAATCATTTTAATCATTTCTTGTTCTGCACTCTGGAGATCACCTTCTTTTTCGCAATGTTCTTTTTGTAAAATCTGCATTTCTGAAACAACCTCATCTTTATCCTGCCTAATGTGATCCACTAAGGCTTTTAAGTGTGCCAATTCTTGCTCACTATCTTCAAATTGTTTCTTGCTTTTGGATAACTGAGTATCAAAGTCTCTGCATTTTAATTGCATGTCTTTTTGGCATACATCCAATTCTGCTCTCAACATTTCCTGATTTTTACTTGCCCCCTCTAATTCAGTCTTTAACCTGTTAATTAGCTGAGTATCATTCTCTTGCATTCGCAGGGACTTGTTTAAAATAAACCATATTTTGCCGCATAGCCGTATTAAACAGTCTTTCTCTGCACTTTTATCGGCTGCATTCAATAATCTTGTAAGGCAGACCTGAATTATGCTGCCTTCTGCAAAAATATTGTCTAGTTTTTCTTTCTGCACCTCACCCTGAATGCGGTTACTCCATTCTAACGTGCTATTCGAAGACCAATTCCCATGTGCAAATAACTTTGCCTCTAAATATTGCACTAGATCTGAGAATGTGGTTTCCCTTTGTGACATTCTGAAATTCGTTTTTAGTGGCACACTGCTATTATAAAATGGGTTCCCTTTAATGTGCAAATGGCAGTGTGTGACACGCTTGCCACGCCCAGTAGGTACTCTAGGATAACTTTCCCGGCCAACGCACCATAAATATGTAGGGTATTTTGTGGAGATTTGGGGCCTGACGGTATCTTATTTAACATAACCCACTAATAAAATGTGTTCTCACTGCAGAATTAGGCATACACTGAAAGCCATTTAAATGTGTGTGCAGATTTTTTTTCTTCTCTTCTCTGCCTGCTTCTCCGTGTTTTTGTGCACAGTAACTGCAGGAAGAAGGAAGTCAGATTTGCAACAATTGCAAATGTATAAGCGAAGCTATTGTTGAGAGTAGGAGGATGAGAGATGATGGATTTCATTGGGACACGTCATACAGAGGGCTGAGATGAAAGTTTTAGTGGGCAGTATCGGGGAAAAAGACAGGAGACATTTTTCTGCACTACTGGGGAGAAGACCTGGCTGTGGGACTCCTGACTGAATGCAGATTCCTGCGTCCTGCTACAGTCAAGATTTGGCAGAGCTGGGAGGAAGACCTTTTCCTGGTTGGAGGCATTCCTATCTGCAAAAGCTGAGAATCACCTGAGAGGTATCAGAATAGATCCAATCAGGGGGAAAAAAACCAATATCGACCTAGGCCACAGAAAGAGGATCCATTTAACTCTCTTAAGTCTGCACACAGCCGCCATTGACCATTTGGCTTTAACACACCTAAAATAGGCGTATTGGATGTGCTATGAATGGGCCTGATTATTCCCCGTGATTCCAAATTTTTAATAGTCTCTGCCAATGATTCTAAACATGCCAGCGGTAGTCTATACTGGCGTAAAAACACTGGATTTCTGCTACAACCTTCTGGTAGTGTGGCCACATGTAAATCAGTTAAACCACAATCACACCCTTGTGGTGGTGCTGCGAAAAAATTGCTACCTGTGCAGTAGTGCTGTACTCTGTGCTGTTTGCTACCTGTGTAGTAGTGCTGTACTCTGTGCTGTTTGCTACCTGTGCAGTAGTGCTGTACTCTGTACTGTAACACGCCAAATATCCTTACACTCTCCTGCTGTCCCCCCTCCTCTGTCCTTGGCTACCTTGCCTCTACCCTCCCTGCTTGCCCCCTATCGGGCTCCTTCTTCACCTCCTTCTTCTACACCTCCGCAGGGCGTACCTCTGATCTGTACCCCTCCCCGGAAGTCCTTCAAGGGTGGCAACCTTCTCCACATTGCCACTCTTAACTCTCTCTCTGCCATCAAGCATTCCTCTGATATCTGTCGCCTTCTTGAGGAACTGGACCTTGACGTCCTCGGTCTCACTGAGACTTGGTTCACAGCCAGCTCTGTCACCAGCTTTGACACACTCCTACCTGACGGTTACAAGATTCTCTCCGTGCCCAGGCCCAACCGTGCAGGGGGGGATATTGCCCTTATCTTCCCTGAGTGGATTCCTGCCACTGTCTCTCCTACGCAGACCTACTCCTCTTTTGAATGTCTTGTCTGCCGACTCTCTCTCTCTCCTAGCCATTCCCTTACCGTGACTACTATCTATCGGCCACCTGGTCAAATGTCCTCCTTAGTCTCTGAGTAGGCTGACCTCTCCTCCTCACTCCTGTCCTCAACCACTCAACTCCTCTTACTTGGTGACTTCAACATCCACCTGGATGCCTCCTGTCCCCCCACTGGATTCTTTCGTGACCTCTGCAACTCTCTCTCACTCTCTATTCTCCCATCTGGGCCTACTCATTCTGCAGGGCACACTCTTGATGCTCTGATCTCTTCTGACCTTCCCCTCTCCGTCCCTCTCTCCACTCCTCTCTCCTGGAGTGATCACTTACTCCTATCCTCCCACCTCACCCTCCCTACCCCACAGGCAAAGCCACCCTCATCACTGCGACCCACCTTCTCGGTCATCCGACCCATGAAGCGCGTGTCAGTTGAGGCTTTCGCTGCCACCTTCTCGCCCCCCCCCCCTTCGGCTGACTCCCACCCTGACACAGCCCTCTCCATGCTCCACTCTGCTATATCTGATACTCTTGATATCCTTGCCCCCGTCATGAGAATCCGCCTGAAGCCCAAAGCCAAATGTAACTCCTGTATGATTTGGATCTTGTCACCCTAAAACGCACGTGCAGGGTGGCAGAGAGGAAATAGCGTGTTTCATGTTCATCCTCTGACAAACTGGCCTGCCACCTGCTCCAAAGGCAATACCGACTCTCCGTTTTTACCAAGAAGAGAGCCCTTATCCAAGCCCGCATCTCTGTGGCATCTAACAACTCGGCTGAACACTTTAAAATCTGCAAGGAGCTTGCCAACCCTGCTGCAGTCTCTACCTCTCCTGTCCCCGCCCAGGACCTCTGCACTGCACTGGCCTCTCACTTCATCTCTAAAACTCAGAACATCCTGTCCTCACTCTCCTCCTATCACCTCCCCCCTCTCTCCCCGGCTCTTCCTCTGGCCCTTCTGCAGCCACCCCTCCTCCCTCCATTTCTGCCTTTCCCCTTTTTTCTGCTGACGAGGTTTCCAGACAAGTCCGATCTATGAAATTCTCGTCTAAACAGGTTCACCCCTGTTCCTCCAAAACTATCAAGGACCACATCGACTCCCTGGCTTCTGCCCTGGCTGACTTTTGCAACCACTCCTTCGCCTCTGGAGTCTTCCCATCCCCCCTCAAGCACTCCCTTGTGCACCCTCTTCTTAAGAAACCCTCTTCCGACCCCTCCTGCCCGGCTAACTATCGCCCAATCTCCATCACTCCCTTCCTGGGAAAGCTCCTGGAGAAACTGGCCATCTCCCAGCATAACCTCCATGCTGAATCTGTTGGTAGTCTTCATGACCACCAATATGGCTTCAGAGCTGCCAGAAGCACGGAAACTGCTCTCCTGAACATCCGTGAGGACCTGCTCTTGAACCTCGACTCCAACATTCCGTGTGTTCTCATTCTGCTCGATCACTCTTCTGCCTTTGACACTGTCAACCATGCCATCCTGCTCAACCGTCTCCGTGATAACCTGGGTATCACTGGTCAGGCTCTGGCGTGGCTGACCTCTTTCCTTTCCAATCGACCCTCCCAGGTCCAACTTGGGTCCTTCCTCTCTGACATCTTTTTCTCCACCTGTGGTGTTCCCCAGGGATCTAATCTCTCTCCCTGGCTGTTCAACCAATATCTGGCACTCCTTGCCCACCGCATCGCCGCTCTCTGCCCCAACTTTCAGTGCTATGCGGACGATACCCAGCTCATTTTCAGGCTACCCTCGGCCTCCTCCTCTCCTTCCCTCATCTCTGACTGTCTGTCTGCTATCCAGGAATGGTGTGCCGCCAATGACCTCTGCCTTAATGCCAGTAAGACTGGGATTCTACTCATCGGCACACCCACTCCCTCCTTCCCTGCAGCTCTCTGGCCAGCCTCTCTTGGCCCTCTTCCTGCTCCTACCTGCAAGGCAAAAAACCTTGGGGTCATCTTCGACTCCACACTCTCCTTCTCTCCTCATATATCTGACGTCTCTAAGAAGTCACACTACCAGCTGCACCTCCTCATAGGTATTCTTCCCTTCCTCTCCTTCCCCCAGAAGCTCACTGTCTCCCGAGCCCTGGTTCTCTCGAAGCTGGACTACTGTAACAGCCTCTATCTTAATCTGCCTGCCTCCACTCTCCGCCCTCTGCAACTCATCCAGAACAGAACTGCGAGCCTTGTGCTTGGCCTCAAGCCCTGGGACCGTATCTCTCAAGGACTGAAATCTCTACACTGGCTCCCAGTGGCTGCGAGGATTATGTTCAAAACCCTCTGCATTGTCCACAAGGCCTTCTGGGGCCTGGGGCCTAAATACCTTCAACTCTCTCTTCCTAAATATCTTCCTTCCCGAGCCCTTCGCTCATCTGTCTCCAACTCCCTCAGGGTCAGCCGCTTCTCGAAGCAACGAGCTGGGAGTAGATCTCTCTCCGCGGCAGGGGCCTCCCTCTGGAACAGCCTTCCTGCCTCCCGGAAACTTGAGGAGAACCAACTCCGGTTCCGGAAGCACCTCAAAACCTTCCTCTTTGCTTCTGCTTTCTCTCTCCCTCTCCCCTGCTAAATTCTTCATTGAAACTGCACTGAATCTGCAACTGGGACACTCTCACCGACCTCGGTCCGGGGCCCAACCACTCTCCACTTGCACTGCCTCCCTGGCAACCCCTGCACTGCGGGACTGTCTCTGTATCCCCACAGCCCCCCTTCCCAGAACTTGTCTGCACTTACCTTAAACTTACCACCAGCTGGCACTATTTATGTATGTTATTATACTTACTTTGTACTGCACTTCCCCCCCTCCTCTCCCCTTGCATTTTTCCTTTCCCCTACCCCTGCACTTGCGCGGTCTGAATGTCACCTGGCCTAGTAGGATCGTTGTCTGTCTTCCCCTTGTTCCCGCCTCCCTGCCTCGTCGCGCCTTGAAACACTTGTGTATAGGCGCGTTACAAATGCCATATCATATCATATCATATCAAGTCTGCATCCCACCCCTCAAAAAGAGAACGGCTAACGAAAGCACAGTTCAGGAATCTCACAGGAATATAGACATGTTATGGTTGCCATTTCTCGATTTCCACAGAACATATTGGGACACTATTACGAGTATGGAGGCAGCCTTAGTAAGAGCATGGCTGCCTCCATACCGGGTCCAGTACCGGGTTCTGTGAATGAGGAATTACCGGGTCATTCTGACCTTGGAGGACCCGGTAATTCCTCATGCACAAAACCATTCCCCATTCCTGTTTGAGCCCCCATAGGGCTCAATGGGAATGGGGATGGAGTTAATAACCAGGAATCCCATAATGAACGGTGCTGGTCCCATACCGACACCCTTCATTACGGGAGCGCCTACCTCGTAATTATGCCCCAATTGTCTAAACCCTATGGAGAGAGCAATAAACATGTTCTCCATGAGCACTCCATTCCACCCAATGACTTTCAACTCACTGTCAGAAATGTCTTTTCTCTTTGTGATGATACCAAGATAAGTGCTTCTAGTAGAGCGAGCATAGCAGTGTGAAGCTCTGTCCATTTTTACATAATTCTAAACGTCATGACGATGAGTGAGGGATGGGGAGGGGTGAGGGAAGGCAGGGAGGGGGGTCTTATAAAACAAGTTCTTTGTATTTCTCTTTTCATATTTCACACAAACTTTGTAATCTCATTATGTTTGACAAACCTATATTGTGATATTAACAAATACAATGTTGAACTTGTTTGAAAAACTCAATAAAAATCATTAAAAAAACACACATTACATGACATCACTTCTCATTCACCCACAAGTCACTCGCACCTTCTCTTACATCCACTCATTGCATTCTCTACACAGGCACACACCCAAACACCCAGGACATGAAAAAACACACATCACAACACACCTCATTCACCCACCAGTCACTCACAATTTATCGTACAGCCACTCATTGCATTCCCTAAACATGCACACACCCACCCAGAACATTCAAAAACATACATCACAACACTTCTCATTCATCCACCAGTCACTCACTCTTTCTCTTGCATCCACTCATTGCATTCTCTACACAGGCAAACACCTCACCCAGAACATTCAAATATACACATTAGATGACATCACTTCCCATTCACCCACCAGTCACTCACGCCTTCTCAAAATCCACTCATTCTCTACACAGGCACACACCCACCCACCCACCCACGACACTCATAAACACACATCACATCACTTCTCATTCACAAACCCACTAGTCACTCACACCTTCTCTTACATTCACTCATTGCATTGTCTACACAGGCACACACCCACCCACCAAGAACATCAAAAACACACATCACATCACTTCTCATTCACTCACCATTCACATACATACATCTGCAACATAATTCACACATGTAAAACACACATCATATTACAAAACGAAAAAAAAAAAACCTTTTTACCTTTTTCTTGCAGCTTTGGTCCCTCCTTCCAGGCCCCCTCGGCTCCTCCGTGCTGCTCACATACAGGAACCGGGAAGCTCTATTTGCTTCCTGGTTCCTGTATGTAAGCTGCAGGGGAGCCAACGGAAAAGGGGTTGGAGCTGAACGTGGCATGAGACATGTGCCACATGTCACGGCCAGCTCCAACCCCTACTTAGTACCCAGATCTGGTGGGTCTCCTACCCAGTCCTCACCCATTAGGGTGAAGGCTGGGCTGGGGACTACCAGATCTGGTATGGTGGGTCCCCTGTGCCGCGGGAAGGCCCACTGCACCAGGAACAGCCATTTTTCAGGGTGTAAAACAAAAAAAAATCAAATATTTTTCCAATTCTTGTTTTTTCAGTTGCCATCTCAAGGGAGTCCCACTGGTTGCAAGTTGCAACTCCTCGGCAACCCCCAAATGACGTCCCTGTGTATACCGAATACACTTTGTTTTACTGACCGACAGAATACGCATACTTAAATGCCGGCAGAACCTAATGTGTGTGTATTTGTAGGGCCTGTTATGAACTATGCATTTTTGTGAAGATTGTAATGCTTTGCAGTAAAGATGAGGACTGAAAACTCAATATGTTACTGGATATGATATATTACTTGAAAGATTAGCTTTGCCAGAATGGCTTTGCACATTACCTTATCTTCAAATTGCAGGACAGGAACGGGTAGAGTAAGTGGAATGTCTGTGTCTGCCGGGTGCTAGCATTGTTCGCACCTGAGAGAGGTAGCTTAATTGCTGTTCCTGCTGTCACCGACTGACTTATGCCTTACTTCTTGTTCCTGGTTCCTGATATTTCTAAGTTGTTTTCCTGTTTCCTGCACCTTTTGCTCCAGGACCAGTCATGTTTCACAGTATATCTTGTGTAGTAAACCTGCATTACTGCTTTGAATTACCTCCGTATCATCACACTTAGATCCTCTATTATTGCAGTTAGTAGCTGTCTCTGATTAATACATCTTCAATCACAACCCCCTCTTATACCTGCGACTGGACACATTTTAACATCCACATTGGATGTTTTTTCTAACTTATCTGCTATCTTATCTTCGTGCATGACTAGAATTGCCTAATGACTCTCTGTGCCAGCTCCCCAACCTCCCCATACTTATTGCTCAGTTACAGTTTGTAATTGGATAGTACACTGTGATTGCTGCCTCATGTACATTGTGTTTTTTTGTTTACATTTTGTTTCATTTAAAGTACAAAGGGAGTCATCACGAGTTGGGCGGTACCCCTTAAATACGGCGGAAACAGTATTAGCGCCACCACTAACGCTCCACCGGATCACAACTGCAAATCCCGGCAGCGCTACCACAGCCAGCGCTAATAAAGCCAGCTGTTATAGCACCGGCAACCAAACACGCTATTACCGAGCCAGCACAAGTACAGTGTTGGCACTCTTAGCACTGAAAAACCACTGGTAATACCGCCAAAAACTCCTTCGGAAAAATGCTGGCGGTAAAAGAATGCATGAGACAGCAATACGGGCCCAGTTGGAAGCAATGCACACAAGAGGCCTACAAAAGACCCACCCATGGCCCACACTGCCTCCCCAACACAACACAATGTCGCCATTAGGAACAGGGAGGAGACAGCAATAAGGACCCAGGTGGAAGCAATGCACACAAGAGGCCCACAAAAGACCCACCATTGGCCCACACACCCTCCCCAACACCATGTTGCCATTTGGAGCAGGGAGCCTTGATGTTGACATGTGCATGCTGCACTTGGAGCTACAGAGGCCTGCCAACCAGACCAGGGCCCTGGGAGCACAGGAGTGCAGGGGGGAGGGGGTGGCGATGAGGAGGAGGACAGCACCAGCAAGGCAGCCAGCCATCCCCATTCCAGGGTCAGGCCAACACCCGGGGCCTTGTTTCATTGGAATAATTAAAGCTAGGAAGGGCAAAAGAGGTGGTAACCTTAGGCTCAAACTAAAACAACTGGAATGCAAATTAATTTGTTTTTCGAGATGTACTTTGGTTGGCCTCAACTGTGACCATGAGATGCATGTTTTTTGCGAGTATTCATTTGAGGCCACTTGTGTGTTAATAAGATGTCTGTTTGAAAATGTACTATTGGAGTAGTCCATTATAGCTATTCCTGATTTGTGAAGTCTTTCTACCTATTTCCAACACGTAATTTAGTACTGATGGGAAATAGAGATGTAATTAATCCAGACCCTACAGGTTTATGTATATTAATTGGGATTCATTATGGAATATTGTTTTCTGACCAGTTCCCCCATACCTATGAATTTTTAGATAGTCATGCTGAACATGATGGGTCATATTTAACCTGTTCGTTAATTTAGCTTTGAGTATCAATTTGGGTTATAATCGATAGCTGATTTTCTACACAATAGCCAATTTCAGGGTATGTGCAGTTTGCATCATGTCTTAATTGTGGTCTCATATTATTATGGCAATTCCGTAATGGTTTTTACCAAGGTCGAGAGTCAGATTTGACACTGTACACACCTCCAATACTATTTGACGCAATAACAAATTTTGAGACTGTGGCAGTTTTTACCACGTTTCAATGATGTTTCCCAAATGGGCTTTACTAATCTGTAACATTGTAAAAATATGTGTGTGCCTATATTTTCGTGAGAAGATTGTATTAAATCTTTTGAATGTCTGTAATACTGTATAGCGTCAGAAATGGCGTTCCCGCAATGCATTGTTTATGTCTAACGTCACGCGTAGTATTACGCAAGTGACTCTATTACTTTCGGGCATTCGTGGCGGAAATTTCCTTTTCGGCCGAGAGGCGATTCCCCCAGGATTGGTTTGAGAGGGAGTGATCCCTGTAATAGCCTTGCCTAGCAGGTAATTACGTTTTTTTTTTTCATGCATTACATTATGCATACCGGGGGACTGTTTAACACGTGCTCTATGCAATGCTTTCAAGATCAAGGATTTCTCTTTTTGAATAACTAAATCTGGAGACATTAGAAAGGCTCTTTTGAATGTCTTTCTTTTGATTTCTAAAATAACAGTAACTGCACCAAAGTATTTTTGCTAACTAAGATTATCAATCTTGAGTGGACTTAAATAGCCGTTAACAAGATCATCAATTTTAGTGTTACATTATTTATTTTATTGTTATTTTAAAATCCTTATAGGTGACACATATTATTGAACACAGAGCTAAAACAACCAATGTGGTTCTTTATGTAACTCATCTCCAGATATCAGATCACAACGTGACGATCACCACAGGTGGGTTTTATGCCCGGATTTAAATTTACTTTGAGATACTCATTAGCCGAATGGCTTATATGGATATCACTGGTTTTTCACAGATTGGCAATTACTGTCGGCTACAACCAAAACTAATTTGTGATCAAGTTTACGCTGTTATTGAACAAATACTTGGGACCAATTACCATTTTATTCAAGGGACCAGAATTAGTGAAAACGTGTGGGGTAAGGCTTAACAGATAATTATCTGTATTAAAATAGTATTGCATGCTAATTAAATTGACCCGTGAACAACGTTCAGCACATATTTTCTGTTGAGGTTTTATTGCACCATTTGTATTAACATATAGTGACATAACTTTCACTCAATTTTGGGAACGAAAATCATACTATAAGCACATACCTGTTATTAACGCATTGGATTAGTCAGGATGGCTTTATGTGTCCTTGTCACATCATCTTGTATGATGATATATACTTATGTAAGTTACTTTACACCAGTTTGGCTCACTTGATGTGGTAAAGCGACAATTGTATGAAACATTAAATGAAAGATTGGCCAATATTCTAATTTGTGGCCATTTTTATATTCTTTTCCAACCTTCTTTTTACCAACTGATCTACATCTGAATCCACTCCTCCGTCTCTGACCTGACATGTGACACAATATGGTATGGTCTTTTTGAATATGAAATTATCTGTGATCATTTTGTTTTTCCATTTTGATGGTATGTAATTGTTTTTTTGACAAATGAACAATGTGAACCTTGTCTTGTACATATGATACATTTTATTGTTTATGATGTGTGAACTTATTACATACAGCCTTGAAAACGACCGGTGGTCGAAACACGTGACGGCTGTTCACAATTTGAAGAATTAAAAACACTAATTGCTTCATCATTGGAGTCATTTTAGTGATATTAAATTTGCATTAGTGGACTCTTTCAACTTTTAGCGGTTTGAGCAAAAGACACCTGCCCGGATCCAAATCTTGCTCTTAACGTATTCCAAACTTTGTGGGAAGTTTGAGGGGAGTGTATTGCTCACTGCCACCCTTTTCTAACGGGTTTTAAAATTTTAATATAATGATACAAGAGTGGGAACGAGCGCACGCATCAGAACGATCCCACAACCTAAATCAGTCTAGACTGCACACATGTTGCAATGGTAGCACCCCAGGACCATGAGGCAGCCTAAAGGAACCGGAAGGCTTTCCATTTCTTGAGGGTGCAGATGTCCTGTAGCCCGACCTAACTTGCAGCCACTGCTGACCCCGCTACCCAGTATCCATCCACAACTCCATGGTACTGAGCAATAGTACCCTGCCAGCCGACATGGAGACGCACTGAGGCCAACACACATGGATGTTGGGTGAGTACAAATTCTGAATGAAATGCATGCCAACATTCACATGAAGGGGGGGCGTACATACAGGAATCCCTGCATGCCACCAGGAAACACAGCTAGCATAAGCACTGCACCCTTTCCATGCATGTGTGTCACACGAGAACCCTTGCACATGTACCACACAGCAGAACACACAGAATCGGAATGCCACACACTTGTGAAAGCACAATCACATATAGAAACACAACAACCACAATGCATCTTGAGTGTGTTGCAGTGCTGCTCCTCACCCTGACACCCAAGAGCTATCTCACCCTGGCCACCGCTAAGGAATGACAATTGAGTCCAACTGGAGACACATCCACAAAACCACTGTAGAAGAATAATTTGAGTCATGACCATGACCATCCCTGAGATAGTGACCCCTGAATGGCCATTCACATGCCTGGCCAAATGTACATAATTTTGCCAAATAGTGAATGCAACACCAGCCTTAGCAACTGACACAACACATCACCTTACAACATATTACATGAACAGACAGATATGAGGGGAGCCTCATCCTGAAATAAGGGATGGACCACTGTGGCAATTAGACAAAGGGGTGGTGCATGCAGTAAGTACCCAATAAAGGAAATGCCACACATTGCAGAGCACATACGGTGCACATGAAGACACCATAATCAAAGCAGTAATCTATAAAATGACCGTACTTATTCAGCATGAGTGTCACAGACATAACCATAAACATATAAGTCGATCCACTGCTGCATGTACATTGACACCAAGTGCATGCAAAATGAACCTGCCACATAACAGCTTTACAATTTCCACAGGCTGCATGTATACCTCAGCCCATCCATGTCCCGAAAGGTGAAGGATGTATACCAACATTGCAATGAGATAGCATATACCATTTGCGCGCATACATCATTATAATGCTTACGTTGATAATTTCTGAGCCTCGTACATCCACTGAACCTACCTAGGCCTAATGTACACGTTTTCTACCCGGCAGGTGATTCAGGATACCCACAGTACACATGGCTCATGACCCCTGTGCGTAATCCACAGACTCCAGCTGAGCTGGCATATAACATTGCCCATGGGCGTACACACAGCTGTGTGAAAATGGTATTTGGATTGCTGAAGGCACGTTTCCAGCGCCTTGACTGTACGGGAGGGGCACTGATGTACGCACCAGAAAAAGTGGGGAAAATAGTACTCACCTGTGCCATGCTGCACAACATCTGCTGCCTCTGGAATGTGCCACTGCCTCCGAATGATGATTGCCAGCCACCTGGTGAAGGTAGTGATGATGAGCATGTGCCCATAGCAGGAGCAAATCCAAACAGGGATGGCAGGAGGGAGTGGAGGTTGGCCAGACAGGCCTTGATTGAACATTATTTTTGATCTGGTGGATGTGTACTTGTCACTTACGTCACTTGTCAAATAAAGAGCACTTAAACACAATCATGAATGTCCAAGCCTTTTATGCGGTATGAACGGGATTTATTTTTCATTGAAATAACCCCCCTACGCTCACCAACACCCCAAGACACATCTCCCCTCCCCCACTGACACACATCATCCCTTCCCCAACAAACACCCCTATACACCTCCCAAGCCGCCTTCAACACCCCTACACACATCCCCCTCCGCATCCAACACCCCTACACACATCCTCCCTCCCCATCCAACACCCCTTCACACATTCCCCTCTCCAACACCACAAAATGCTGCATGTGTGTTCATGTGCACGGGCCTCAGCCCAACTGTGCACTGTCCTTATATGATGGACGATGACGCTTTCCACATCCTGCTCTCTCTGATGAGCTGCATTGGGTATGGTGCAAGGAATGTCACCTAGCTGAACCCTGCAGCAATCCCTATGTGGGTTTTGTGGAGGTCGAAGGTAATGAACCCGCCAACTGCAGCTTATGGCGGAGGAGATTGTTGGACTCCTGCATCTG
The DNA here is from genome assembly GCF_040938575.1 of Ambystoma mexicanum. Taxonomy (NCBI): domain Eukaryota; kingdom Metazoa; phylum Chordata; class Amphibia; order Caudata; family Ambystomatidae; genus Ambystoma; species Ambystoma mexicanum. The sequence continues at coordinate 1,520,375,579 of NC_090937.1, read as the reverse complement.
CTCTGCATGAGTTGATTGAACCTTGCAGAGCTCACGTTCTCTCTGGGCAAATCCAGTGAAGGCCGCAGTACACCCCTCTACCACTCTACGGGTGCGGGCATTGTCCCGCACAATGATCTTGGTGCCCCCTAATAGCACAGCTAATTGCCTTTATGTGGCAGTTGTGCTCACCTGCCGTGGCGTCAATTTTCCTCTGGCTTTCCTCAATTACGTCCAGCTGTCCCATTACCCATGACCATGGGTCTGTCAAGTGTGGTGTTCATTAGCCTGCCAGGTCTACGCCGGGTGGTAGGGGTGCTGTTGTTGGACATGGAAGTCTGGCTGATGGGACTGCGGCTGGTGGAGGGGCTGCCCTCAGGTGTCCCATATGAGGGGGTGTACACATCGGGCAATAGTGTGTGGCCACAACATCGACATGCAGGAATAGGTGGGGGTGTCTGTCGACTGCCACTTGCTCCGGGGTACCTTGGGGTGTGGCCATGTCCTGATTGCCACACTGGCTAGGTGAGAACACCAAAGCACCATGTCCTTCATCTGTTGATGTGTACCCGTCATGCAGGATGTGGAGGTGCCACTGGTGGCAATCCCCTGGTGGCTTCAGGCATTAGTGGTGGTGAAGCCCTGGTGGTTTGTGGATGTTGAGCCGGTCTGACTGGGCTGTGGTATGGTGAGCTGGTGTGCGTTCTATGCTGTCGTTTCTCAGGCCGCTCCTTTCTCGGGGTGGTGGTGCTGGTCGATGCACGTCTGGGCGTGCCTGTGGATGGGCCTGCTTCTTCTCTGGCAAGGTTGCCCTGTGATGATTGCTGTCTGCATGTAGGGCGCAAAGGGTCTAGTATCAGGAGATGGCAACTTACATTTGTGTCATGCATTTCATTCCTTAAAGGGGGAAGGGCACATTTGGTATCATGCTTTGACATTACATGTTTGTCATACAATATGTTGGGATTGCCTGACCGTGCTACAGGGGAGGGACACTGCTTGCACGTGTTGTTGTAGCATCTCCGGATGTCTGATGTGAATGCACAACTCCCATGGCACTGTATGTGAAGGGGGGGTTTCAAATACACACACACATCACATTGCTGTGGCCAGGCCATGGATATATGGATATATGTCCCTTGGGGCTATCATTGATACATTGGTGGTACTTCAGGCTACTCTGGATACTGGAGGGCACTAGGGTACAGTGGTACAAGGGACCACTCACGGGTGGCTGCAGTGCATCACACGCATTGCAACCAGTAACAATCAAGGCAGGGCGACACACACACAATGATAGTTTTTCAAGGGGGGTTCTCACCTGCATCCCCCTGATGCCAGTGCCTGCCTCCGCTCCTCCAACTCCCTCAATTGTCCCCATGTCAATGAGGGTGGTCATCTCCTCCCCCCACAGTGTGAGCTCCGGTGGTGGTAGTGGCCCTCCTTCACTCCCCATGCTCTCATTCCTGTGCTGGGCCAGGAGCCCACCGACACAGATGCACAAGTCGTTGACCCGCTTAAGGCAGCCCTCCCCGTCCCTCGGCACACAGCCCACCACAGTCACTATATGGCTGACTGCTCACCAGATCTGTGTGTAACGCTGTGCGCTGGTCTTATGCTGCTGTTGCCCATACCTGCTCATCTTGATGGGCCATTACTTCCTCCACAAGTATTGTCAGTTCTTGGTCAGAGAGCTTGGGTTTTCTGACCCTGTCCAAGGCAAACTTGCCCCTGGTACGTTCCTGAGACATTTTGCATGGTTTGCAGTGGTGGATGGCTTGCAGGGGCTGCGATTTTTGGTGGTTTGCGATTTCCAAAATAGCCACCACTTTATTTCCCGTTCCGGCGATGATGCATTTCCTGCAATGCTATTAGCGCGGTCGCCCGACAGTAGCACTATACGGGCTGGATTTTCAGGATCCCGGCCACTGTTGCTGCCAGGCGCTATTTGCATTAATGTCACGGAAGTGTGCGTGTGTACCCCAACTCTTGATCTGGCATTTTATACGCCACACATTGCAGCGTTGACGCAAATAGAGCTTGGCAAATATTACGCCGGGGGACCGCCCAACTCGTGATGAGGTCCAAAGTATACAATGCATATAATAATTACAGCTGACATTTTGATGCACAGTTATGGTGAAACATTTCTGCAAACAAGAATTAAATTAAAGATATATTTTTATTTAGATTTATATATGAAGGCGAAGAATACAACTGAAGTCAATGCATTTGAATTTTGAATATGCTTATAAGCATGACACACGATAAAACAAGACAAGAAGAGAGACCAACATTTACAAAAGAAGGGAAGGGTGGGGGAGAATTTCAGGTAACTCATGCACAGGATTTCATTTCAATGTTAGTTGGGGGCTACATTAGTTACAAATTGTAGAAAAAGCTGCCCTTCAACTCATGCTACAGTAGTAAAAATGGAGAAGAGACATTACATCTTTCCAATCTATGTATGTTACAAATGAAGTTCCACCACAATTTATAATGAAGGCAATCTAAGCTTTTGCAATTAGACGTTATATTTTGAATTGCCACTAAAATAAAAAAGGTCAAACAACTAACAGACATTTCTATATAGAACTTCTTGTAGCATTTCACTACCCAGCAAAAAACAAAACAATTTAAAAGTGTGTGCTCACCTCAGCTTTTTATGAAGTTTTGTAATGAAAATGAATGATGGGAGATCAACCACAGAAAATATGTGGGGCTAATCCGCACACATGTTCCTCTGTTCACTGCACACCAAACACATATTCATGTGTAGTCCGGGAGGACAAAGCCTACAGGCACAGTCCTCCCTGTGTCACATTTAGCTGGAATGTGACAGCCACAGGTACATCAAAGCATCTCAGGAAGGGGGAAGGCAACAACTTAATACACTTTTCTAAAACAACGTTACAATACACATATGTTTGAATGAGCCCTGGGCTTGAAGGCAACTCCAACATGTGTCATTCTGTGTAGCTTGACCTTTGAAGAGTAATAAAGGAGTAATGGAAGCCCTATGGTGAAAGAAGAATACGATTTGAAGTAATATAGCTGACGTGGTTACTTTGGAGATATTATTCCACACTAAGGGCCAGTGTAGTTGGTTATCCAGTAGAGTGCAATCTTGCTGCCATGCAATATGACCATCCCACATAGTTTCAGACGAGGGTATCTCAGACAAAGCTTTGTAGAACAAGGAGGCAGTAACATGAAGGTTTTGCATATGGTGCATTCTTTCTGTATTAGGTCTACAAATTAATAAATCATAGTTATCTAATATTACATTGGCAATTGTCATGTATTGCTGCATATAGCTGACCAGTGTATGGAAGTTAGATGCAAAAACATTAAAGCAGACTGGAGCTCCCTGTACAAATATTTGATTAATGTATCTATTGCCCAGAGAGAGCCATGGTTTCCAAAAAATAGACCTTCCATTGACTTTCATTAAACAATAAAACCATATATATTGTGAGATTAATTGAGAGGGTTTTGAAACAGAGGGAAACATATACTTTCTAAGATAATGGACAGATACTTGCACAATTAATGTATTTGTTTTTCCCGTTGATGATGTAGCAACAAACAAGAGTTAGAGGAGAAACCAAAGCTTTCTCTATTAGCAAACATTTGGGTACATTGTTATTATCTACATGAGTAAATCATGACTGTGTCTGCCTTAAAATAAAAGCCATATGGTATTGCCTAAAATCCAGGAATCCAACATCACCACAGACACATGTTTTTTTATGTTTGCATACACTTATTCTATGCCTCTTCTTTCCCCATAGAAAATGAACCAAACAGGAATAAATAGATGTAAAAAAGAAAGAGGAGAGGGGAATTGATAAGATATAAAGAAGATATAAAGTAATTGAGGAAATCCTAATTTTCATAGATTCCAAATGACCCCACCAGAAAAGATAAAGGGAGGATATTGAGTCTGTTAACTCTTTTTTTCTTGACATAGAGTCATAGTATTCTGTTTGGTAATATCTTTAATGGATGAAGAAATATGGATGTTTAATACATTGAGGACACCACTTCATGCCTACATTTTGAATATGATGCTTAATACAATGCATGTTAAGAGGTTTACGGGTCACTTCATAAAATGCAACGCAGAGAGGGAGCGTCCGCCACGTGTCCGCCAGGCACAGCGCAAAACAGCATTTTGGCGCACTGTGTATTCATGGATTACCTGAGCCATTTGCAACCGTGGCGCAGTGAAAATCCAGCAGCGCCAGTATCGCCCCTAAGAACGCCCCTTGACCTAAAAGTCATAGAAATACCCAATACGGTGCAAAGGGCCATGCTAACCCGGACCAGCATACAGCCCCCCTACACCGTAATGGCGTGAAAAACAGCACGTACCCTGCTCACGCCAGCCACAACAGGTGAAAATCTGCTTGGGCACCGCCTTCAATACGTGAACCCCACTCGCGCCAGCAAAATCATGGGAAAATCTGCTTGTGCAACCCATTGAATACGCGTACCCCGCTCGCACCAGCAAAACTGCAGGAAAGTCTGCTTGCACACCCCCTTTAATAGGCATACCCTGCTTGCGCCAGCCAAAATGTGTGAAAATCTACCCACGCACCCCCTTGAATACACGTACCCCGCTCGCGCCAGCCAAAGTGCATGAAAACTGCATGAAAACTCCTTGCGCACCCCCTTGAATATGCATATCCTGTTTGTGCAAGCCAAATCGCGTGAAAAGGGCCTACCGTAACCCAGCGAATACACGTACCCTGTTTGCACCAGCCAAATTGCGTGAAAACCCCTTGCACACCCCCTTGAATATGCGTACCCCGCTCACACCAGTAAAAACATGTGAAAATGTAGCCGCACACCCCCTCGAATATGCGTATCCCGCTTGTACAAACAAAATCGCGTGAAAAGCACCTCACGTATCTGCGTGAACATGCAAACCACGCTCGTATTGCCGAATTGCGTGAAAAATGTCTTGCGTGCTGGCAGCACTCACAAACACACCCTGCAGGCAGCCCACACCACAAGGGACCCCCCATCACCAGTGACCATGGCCGCAGGCAGCCCACACCACAAGGGATCCCCCCATCACCCATGACCATGGCCGCAGGCAGCCCACACCACAAGGGACCCCCCATCACCAGTGACCATGGCTGCAGGCAGCACACACAACAAGGGATCCCCCATCACCCCTGACCATGGCCGCAGGCAGCCCACACCACAAGGGACCCCCCATCACCCGTGACCATGGCCAGAGGCAGCCCAGAACACAAGGGACCCCCCCATCATCCGTGACCATGGCCACAGGCAGCCCACACCACAAGAGACCCCCATCACCAGTAATCATGGGTGCAGGTTGCCCACACCACAAGGGATACCCCATCACCCCAGAACATAGCCGCAGGCAGCCCACACCACAAGGGACCCCCCATCACCCGTGACCATGGCCGCAGGCAGCCCACACCACAAAGCACCTCCCATCACCCCTGACCATGGCTGCAGGCAGCCCACACCACAAGGGATCCCACCATCATCCAGGACCATGGCCGCAGGCAGCCCACACCACAAGGGACCCCCCATCGCTCATGACCATGGCCACAGGCAGCCCATACCACAAGGGACCCACCCATCACCCGTGACCAGGCTGCAGGCAGCCCACACCACAAGGTATCCCCCCATCACCCTTGACCATGGCTGCTGACAGCCCACACCACTGGGGGCCCCCTCATCACCCGTGACCATGGCCGCAGCCGGCCTACACCACAAGGGACCCCCCATCACCCATGACCATGGCCGCAGGCAGCCCACACCACAAGGGACCCCCCATCACCCATGACCATGGCTGCAGGCAGCCCGCACCACAAGGGGCCCCCCCACCACCCCTGACCATGGCTGCAAGCAGCCCTCACTGCAAGGAACCCCCATCACCCGTGACCATAGCCGCAGGCAGCCCACACCACAAGGGCCCCCCCTCACCTCACCTGTGACCATGGCTACAGGCAGCCCCCACATGGCACCATACACTGCATGCAGGCCCTGACTCATGTCCCCCCACCCCACCAGTGACGGGAACCTTCAGGCGGGTTCCGACTCATGTCCCCCCATCCCACCATGATGGCAACATGCAGGCAGGCCTGAATCATGTCCCCCCACTCCACCAGTGACAGCAACCTGCAGGCAGGCCCCGACTCTTGTCCCCCCATCAAACACAGTGTTGCAACATACAATCATGTAGCAAATGTCCACCCAAATGTCACCTCACACCACCTCACACTGCCCCCCCCAGTGCAACTCCACACCCATCCATTGGCCCCACTGCACACTACTGCACAGTACTGGCCCCATGGCATGGTATTCACCAAAGCACACATGCATGCACCATATACATGTCCAAAATAGCCACACAGCAGTGACACATGCCTGAGCCAATGGCGATTGACACATGCACCAAACAGTTGTGAGCAGACAACACTCAGATTGGACTAAATGAAAATGTATTAAAAATAATATAATACACCAAATGTATATAAAAAAAATGAGAATGTAAATAAAATGAACGTAAACAAATTGAAATGCAAAATCTGAATGAACATGAAAATCCAAAAAGAGAAAATCATGAAAGTGGTCCTTATCCAAAGTAAAGTTTGCAGTTCCAAAGGAAAAAAATAAAAAACCATTACTCCATGGGAAATTAAAAGCCAAACAATCCACCAGTCCAAAAGGCTGAATGATCCTAAAAAACACCCTATAAAAAATAACTATATACAAAAAGTGGAGCAATGTCCATGGCCTCCAAAGAAAAAAGAAAAAGAAAAGAAACCTAAAACTAAAGAACTATTTACAATGACGGCGGGCTAGTCCTACAGCTCACCATTGTTACCCAGAGTTTTGGCTAGGGCATCATCGAACTCTGAGTCTATAGCCTGGAGGCGATACTGTGCTCTATCCTCGAGGGCTCGGCGGGATGCTGCCATACTCTCCACCAACTCTCTGCGAGTCTCCTCAAGAAACGTTGCCCCCCTCTCTTCCCGCAGCATGGAGTTCTCTGCCCTGACCAAGGTAAGCCGTGCCCTCTCTGCCCGCCACTGCGCTGCACCTATTTGCTAGACCATCCGCTGCCATACGGATGACACACTTTGTCCAGGGTCCTCCTGCCCTTTGGCCGATGCCCACCCCAGTGATGTAGTTGGCCCCGAGTCCTGATGCATCCTACGTTGAGCCTGCTGCTGCCTTGATGCCATCTGCTTGTGCCATCACGACTGCCTCCGGGGTGGTCGTGCACATGCCCTACTCGAAGGTGCCTGCACAACCTCCATTGCCAGGGGTCCTGTTGCTGAGGTGACGACCTCTGCTGAACATTCGATTCCCGACTGTGGCATGGATTGGATCTCCACCAGCCTGGCCGCATTGGCTGGGGAGGTCCACAGGGGGCCCTGGTGGCATCTGGGCTGGAAAACAGCATGGAGGATGACTGGCGCATAGTGGGTGAAGAGGAGGAGGGGATCACAAGAACACCCAGCACATGAAAGAAACCCCCGACAATGAGCTGTCCTAGCCAGTTCAGGATGGCGCACACCTGTTCATGATGACGTGCGTGGCCTGCCAGGAAGCACGTGTGTCCGCATCGCGATGCCAACTAGAAAAGGTTCAATCCTGTCACAGATTGCCTCGTCCGCAAGCAGAGGAATGTCAGTTGTCGTGGACCCCTCCTCTACCTGTGGACGGACCTTGACTGAGGCATCTGTGCCGGTGCACAGTGATAAAGTCTCAATTTCAGGAACAGGATCAGTCACAGGCACCTCCGAGGTGACCTGCGCTGTCTCCTGTCCCTGCCCTTGGACTGTACCACTTGCACCAATGGCATCACCCCCCCCCCGGGCCCCATGTGCGGATCTGATGCAGCCTCCTCCTAATCCTCAACCACCACCAACCTGGACGCCTCTGCACCGTCTTCCGCACTGTCCTGCCTATTCCACTGCCAAGGAGTCCCCTTGCTTCCAGAAGATGATATAACCTAGGAGTGTGACTGGGCCTTGCGTCTCTGCCTGGTGGAGGCAGCCCCCTGCTTTGCTCCACAGCACCATCTCCGCCCTCTTCCACAATCGCTGCTGTATATAGGGAGACATTGAACACAAGCATCAGGGTAGTGAACAGCAAATGCACATGAGTGGCACTGTCAAGCGTCACAACCATCATCACCCTCCACAACACTCGGGTCATTGCAAGCAACACACATCCTCAAACAAGCATGGCACGTGCAACAGACATTTGCATCCATGCCCAAGGCATGCATCTGGCCATGTCTACCTCCTGTCACAGAGCACTCATTGGCAACAGTGCTGCATCTGTCAATCATCCATCGAGATGGACATGTGTCATGCATCCATGGCGATTCCCAGTCACACACTCACCACTCAGACACACGCACATGTACACCATGCACGTCCATGAGGGTGACATAAGCATCCATGTATCACACCACAAACATGGCCGAGTACAGACACAGATATGCAAACATCATGCATTGCAACACAGACACCATTGATGTGGAACACGCTTGACTAGACTCACATGCAGCACCATCACGTCCCTGCACACTGACATCCATACATTAGACATGACAGACATGCAGCCGAGGTGCCCACTCCTGCCACACCTCAACATGCAGTACGCTGGACAAGAATACATGGACACTTACCACTCGACTCCAGACAGGTCTGCAACTAGAGAACTTGGTGGTGAAGCGCTGGGTGTGTGCGCTCCAGGACCCGCATCTGGATGTTGCTCAACTGGTCCCAGCCCTCCACTTATCCACGAGCATCAACGAGGCACCGGGCCCTGCTGTGGGTCCTGCACCTGAAGTCCTCCCAGTGCTTCCGAATTCATTGGTAGTCACAGGATGCCACTCCCACCACGTAGATGGCATCCATGATGTCCGACCAGATCCCCCTCCATCTTTACTTGTCTTTACTTGTCGAGGCGCGATGATGAGAAGATGGTATCATGATGCCCCAGTACTTACTGCCCCGGGATGCCAACTTCATTGGCAGTGAAGCTGGCAGCCCTCTGCCTCTCTGAATGGGGTTGCCACTAGCCCCAGATGGTGTTTGGTCCGACATGGCAACCCCTGAGGCAGGTGTGGGTGGGCAACTGGGTTCTGGGGCTGGGCTGTGGAGCGATGTTCCAGCAGTCGGGAATCTTCTGTATCAGCAGAGGTGGTCACATCAAGAGGACCTCTGGCAATGTCTTCTGTGCAGGCACCAAATAGCAGGGTAGGTTGGCAGCAGGCTGGCTGGCAGCAGCAGATGCCTTGTAGGAGACTGCTCGGTGCTTTGGGGTGCAGGTAAATGGCCTTCTGGGCAGCAGCGTGGTCTTCGGTGTGTGGTTGCGTGGCCAGCTTGATGCAGAGTGACTCCGCACGTGAAAAAACAGCACGTAAGCATAAAATATAGAAGCGCCTAAGTGACATGATGCACGTGGGCGTTGCCTTTGGCATGGGTTAAAGGTCTATGCAGTACAGCAGTTTGCTGTACCTGCTTTTGTGGAGACCGACGCGTGTGTTTGTTCTACTTGTGAGTTCACACACGACATCGTCACAACGCTTTGAGTTCATACTTCTTGTTTTGGCAGGGGAGTTGCCTACACGCACGTGCACGTGTGTTTTTCTTTTCCACACAAGGCAGATGGTGAGTTGTGCACGCTTATTTTTCCCACTGTTGTTCCCCCTGTGTGTCGCGTACCTCGTTTTCGATGTCAGAGTAGCATGCGTGTTCCACAAATATGCTTTTTTTGTGTCCCTGGGTGCCACGGCATACTGCGGTAGGTTTATTCCACGCACGTAGACTACCGGGGGTTTCGTGCACATTTGTTTTGTTTTTTTGGGATGCCTGAGCGTTGCATGACCCGTCTTTCTTCACCAGTGGTCAAGACAGCCTCACAGGAGCACAGTGGTGCGTCTACCATCACGTACCATGCCCACTTAACCCCAATTGCCCATGACAATTGTTGTGTGCACCTCCCATTGGAAATAGCGCATCTGTGCCACGGTTGGGAGGCCACCAAAAGGTAAAATGCGGCAAAGCTGGGTGACCTCACAGGGCTGGGCGTGGTGGGGTACGTGGCCGGGGTGACCATGGAGTCCACGGAGTACAGGGAGGCCAAGCTGGATGAAGAAGGGGACGTTACCAGGCTCTTCCACAGAGGCAGGATGTCCAGCCACATGCTGGGACAGCCATGCTGCCAACCTCAGTGCCTCAGGGCGCACAACTGGCCCCACAGCCAGTGTCATCTGCTGGCATGGGCCACCAGGTAGTGGAAGCTGCAGGTGCAGCTGCGGCAACCACTACCCATGCTTGTGGTCAGCCAGCGCAGGCTGCCTTGGCACAGGAGGACTCGCAGGCAGATTTTCAGGTCAGGAAGGCCAAGCCACGTGTGCCTAAGGTAGCTGTCACTAAAGCACATGTATCTGGGACAGTGGTGACATCTGCTGCCACGAGAAGCTAGGTGGTGGGAGCTGCAGGGGCAGATACAGCCAACACCACCCCGGCAGTTAGTCTGTCAGCCAGGACTGTGTTGGACACAGCCCTTGTCACGGAGGAGTTGTGCCATGATCAGTTGTGCCTGATCATTGATCAGGGTCTAATCCAGGGAGTGGGAGAGATTCCGGATTATGACGCAACGTCTGGTGAGTGTTGATGCATGTGTTTCCAACCCATGTGTGTTTTTCTTGTCTGCCAGTTCAGGCTCTGTATTCATAAGTGCCATGTGTGACACATGCAATGATTGACTGATGCGTGCTTGTCGCGATGCAGTTTGCATGCAGGCCATGTGCTGCACACGGGGGCAGTCCTCCTTACCACACATGCACCCTACTTACATGCAAGTCACTCGGCAGCCTCTCCTGTCCATGTTCAAGCTCACTGACATGTTTGCATTTAGCCTCTGGTGTTGTTCCACCCAACACTCGGCCTATGTTGTCACATGACTGACGGCTATGTGAGGTCACCGGACAAGCAGCTCCTCCTCACGGTCCTGCTTCCTTGCCTCTCCACCACCCTGCAGCTCACTGTCTCCATGGTACTGGTGATTTCCATGTTGGACTACTGCAATGGCCTCTTCCCCTTTCCTGTGCACATGCACACTTCCCTGTGCAACCCTGCCAAACCTGTACTGTGGGGTACATCCTTTTTCCTTGATGCACAGTGTCTCACTTGGACCGTGCAGATGGCACAGGCTCAGAGTGGACATGAGTATTCATTCTTGGACCATTGCATTCCCTGGAAGCCCCTATGTGTCCGTGGCAGGCTACTCATTGTACTACATCTCCAGTATTTTATCTGTCTCATGGTATTTGGTCATCCATATCATGCCCACTCTGGGTCACTTCCTCATCAAGCACATGTTTAGGGTGTCCATGTCTGTGTCGAGCACATGCCTCACTCTGTTACAGCCACCCTGCCTCTAGGCAACTGGTGTTGTGGCTTCTGCATGTATAGATGTACTTGTGATGTGCCGCATGTGTCCTGCTTTCTGTCCTCCTCTCATACGCTGTAGTCTCAGTTGACTGAGATGATGCAATTGACACCTGCCAACACTGTCTGCAACTTCACAGTACTCTGGTCAGCCATTCAGAGCCATGCACTGCCTCCCTGCCATTCCCTGGGGTGGAGGGGGCGGGGGTCACTGCATCCCTACAACCTAGTGACAACACTTTGCACATGATGACTGCTCTTGCCCTTACAGTGCCGTCATGTCATGAGATTGACATCACTACATTTTTGGTTCTGTTGATAGTTGAGGATGTACACATGTGCTGCACTGCACCCACGCACTTCTGAGCCATGTGTCGCCCTTCAACATGCCTATCCACTTGTGTGATGTCAAAGTGACCTGGCATGTATGTATCCATGTGCCTCCCTTCACTGTATTTCAATGCACTTGCGTTGTTGCATCCTGTGACACGTGTACTTTTTTAAATATTTATTTTCTTGTAGTGCATGAAGACATGCATTTTACATGTGTCATGGACAATTCTATTTGACTTACTGCTGTGGCTATTTGGGAATTGTGCCATGGCTATGCTACGTGCCATCTCTTTGTTGCCATCTGTAATTTTCGGCTAAAATCTATGCCTGCCAGAAGGTTGTGTGTGATGCAGGTGATGTGCAACATCCAGTACATGTGTGGGTTTCACATTTCACACGCATCCATGTCCGCTTTCAGGGTCTCCTTCCATTTCATTGCCATTGCATGCATTCCAGAGTTTGTGTTGTGTGTGACATGGCTGCCTCATGTGTTGGCCGTCAATATTGTGTTGTCTATGTATTGTGTGTGGTATGTGCTGCTGACATGTGTGCTCATGTTTTTTTTAATTTTGTTACAGGTGATGAGGCACCGGAAGCATTTGCACATCAGTCTTTACCCGCCCACATGGGCAGTCCAGCACCGAAATGCTATGGCAATTCCTTTCTGAACAAGAGTACCAACAGGAACCCCATACACGTGTTTCAGCATTGTTGGGCCTCATCAGTGAGCTGAAGCTGTGCCTCTCTGAGCACAGTGAGCACGGCCTCCACGTCTGGTTGCCACCAGGTAACTTAGGGTGACCAACCCTAAGTTCCTTCCAAAAATCCAAAAAAGGTAGCAGGCGCCCCTCTCTGGAAAGAACACGGCCTGATAACCTGTTCAGTGGTTATTAACCACTTTGAGAGTTCGCAGCCATCTGCTTTTTGCTCACTGTACCTTTCGTGTTCGTGTTTGTGGCTTGGGGTCCGGGCACATATGCCACTCCTGCTTCACCTTTCCATGGGCTCACAAGGATGGCACTTTGTGACAGTAACTTACACAGAGGCATTGGACTTCCGTCATATCTGTGGCCAGTCTGAAGTCCAACTTGTGTATACACCCCTAGTGGGGAGTCATGATGGTTTCTCCAGTGCCTGGATGGACTGCATTTTGGTGAGTTTATTGTTGAATGTGCATGATTTAATTTAGCTTATTCATGTATTTCCTTGACTGTATACAGTGTTGATGCACATCATACAGTATGCGGTCCCATGCCCCCTTTAGCTGTCGAAGCCACTCTCATGATGGTAGGGGGATTTGTGGTGGCAATGTCACATTGAGGCACTTGTGCTATGGTGTTTCCTCACTGTCTGACATTGTCACTGTTGGGTCCTGTGTTCATGATATGTTATGCTGGTGAATTGATAGTCCTGTGTTGGTTTTGCTTTTGATGTGTCACGGGATTGGCAATATGTTTCCGTTGCAGATGTGTCCACAACAGAGTAGTTCACATGGAAAATGTACGCAACACTGAAGGTCAGGGTCAGACTGGGACAAGAAATAGGCCCGGACACCCAAAAAAAAGTGGTCCAACCCTCGCCTCAGAAAAGTGGCCCACCCCTCACCTCAAAAAAAGTGGCCCTCAAACCATCATCCGTGAATCACGTCAATTCTACTTATGGAGGGTACATTTGTCTGTTGCGTGTTTTTATGTTTTGTGTAAATGCTTGAGAAAGTGATAACATTCCGTTTGTTCTTGTTTAAAAAAAAACATCATCACATAGTAAAATACTTATGTTGCAGAACCAGGCTCAAATCATGTCTACTCGTTGCCACCAGTATAAAGGCTTTGAGGTTGTCCTGGCAGAGGTGGTTTCTCAGGCGGGTTTTAATATTCTTCAATTTCGAAAAACTTCTTTCACATGCTACCTGTGTGCAAGATAAGGTCAAGATGAACTTGTATGCCAAATACAATTGCCGGTAAGCACTACTAAAAAGTTCATACCTTTTTAGAATTGCATAGCAACATATTTCACAGTTGTATTGCATTCCTGTACTAAAGGTAGCTCTCCAAAATCTTGTAGTGCTGGATCGTCACTCTGTAGGGCTTCAAAGGCATACTCTTCTGGTAGTGTCCTCCTCAGTTTAGTCCACTTACGTGCAAAGTCTGAGAGTTCTTCCCTTAACCCCTGTAGCATTATGGAGTCATCCAGTCTTTCAAGCAAGGAGCACATATTTGTAAGAGCATTGTCGGGTAGACTTTCATTGACATTTTTGGGATCCAGGCATGCTATATCTGCAGCAAGAGATGAGTGGGTTTTAAAATGACTAGTTAGGCTTTGAATAATGTTGTACATAATGGCATTATGTACAGTAACTCTAAACCGGTCTTTAGCCAAGGTGATTGGCTCATCCCTTGCATTCATTACAGGCATCCTCTTTTTGTGGGACACTCTCCCCTCTGGAAGTGCAGTTTCCACTCCTTTATCATAGCCTCTCTCTTCCAAGCCCACATTGGCCCATTCTGCAAATTTTTCAGCTGCAGAATAGAAAGAATCAAAATTTCTTGACTGTGCAGCAAGCGCTTTTGTAGTGTCCGAGACCGTTATTTGTGACTGGAGGATGTCCGTTCCACTTGTCTGGAGGTACTTAGATAATGGGGTTGTCGAATTAAATACTCTGAGATATAGCGGGGCTGTGAGCACTGTTTGGAATTTGCACAGAGCCTCAGAAAAGTTTAAAGCTGGGTAACAGACGTTTGCATTGAATTCATCTGTATTTGAGCCAATAATATTGAGTGCAACAACCACATCAATGAACATTGCTTTGTTTGGGTTATTAAAGGAGCCAAACACTTTCCGTAGTGCAGAATCCTTTTCCCACCACCTTGTTTCTCCTATTATTTGGATTGTGCAGCCTTCCACAGACAGCGCACGCCCCACATCCATCCTTTTGTAGGACTCCATGAAAAAAAGGCACAGGAGTTTAACAGGCCACACAAAGATGTGGATTCATGTGATGCTTGTGTCCCTTCTACAAGTACAAGATTTAATACATGTGCATAGCACCAGACATATATTTGACCAGGGGATTCCTTACTAAGCCAGGATGTGAGACCATTGTACTGCCCCTGCATATTGGATGCACCATCGGTTGAATTTCCAAAGCACTTGCGTAGGTCCAGACCATTATCTTTAATAACCCTCTGCACCAACTCAAACAGCCCCTTTCCAGTGGACAAAGTGCAGTTGGTTACTGCTAGCAGGCGTTCATGTACAGTGTCTGTTACATATCTAATAATTATAGAGCACTGATCGGTAACACTCACATCTTGGGTTGAGTCTATCTGAATAGAAAATATTCCTGCTTCCTTTATTTCTTTACAGATTACCATTTTGATCAGTTTGGAAATGGCTTCAATCACATACCCAACTGTAGTCTTTGACATGAAGGTCACAGAAGCACCCCGTCCTTGCCCAGTTTTCTTTTTGGATTTGGTTTCAATGGCCTCAATGTGTTCCTTTAGAGGTCAGTCATATTTACTTAGGAGCAGAAGGATTTCAAGGAAGTTGCCATGGTCCAGCTCTTCGTTATCTAGCTTGGCCATGGACTCTGATTTTCCACGAAAACTGAGCCCCCTTTTCCCAATGACTTTTACAACATCAATAACGCACTCCAATATGTCTCTCCTTTTTCTGATTTGCTCACTTCGAGCTAATTTCTGTCGGTGAAAGAGTAAACCGCCTATGTCGACCCCTGAAAAGATCAACATATATGAATCTGTGCACCTCCGATGACCTTGGCCTGTCTCATGTTCTGCAATGCGCTGGTAAAGACGCCTCCAGTTTTTCATCCCGTTGATGAAAAGACCCCTCTCTCCACGTTTAGTAAATGCTAAACAAACTGTGCAAAAAAGGGCCTTTTGTATTTCAGAGTAACTTAACCAATACCGTTTTGCTTTAATGTGTCTATGTTTGGGAGGTTGAATTGGATGGTGCTGAAAGAAATAGTAAAGTTGATCTGGTTTTGGATGTTGAAACAAATAGTCTGCCACCTGTAGATCGTCTTTTCGTGCTCTGTTCCTCACACCCCCGTTCCCTGAGTCTTCAGTATGTTGTAAAGCAGATAAAGATACTTCCGACTGACTAGTAACTGCCACTTCCTCTGGGGGTACGATGTTGTCTCCAATTATTTCTGGCAGACTAGTTTCCGACACTTCCTCCTTGGGGGAATCTTCAATTGTTTGTGGCAGACTGTTACCACCATCGGTTGCCACTTCCTCGAGACGGACACTCTCAATTATTTCTGGCAGACTAGTTTCCGACACTTCCTCCTTGGGGGAATCTTCAATTGTTTGTGGCAGACTGTTACCACCATCGGTTGCCACTTCCTCGAGACGGACACCCTCAATTATTTCTGGCAGACTTGTTTCCGATACTTCTTGCTTGGGGGAATCTTCAATTGTTTGTGGCAGACTGGTACCACCACCGGCTTCCACTTCCTCAAGACGGACACCCTCAATTATTTCTGGCAGACTTGTTTCCGACACTTCTTGCTTGGGGGAATCTTCAATTGTTTGTGATAGACTGGTACCACCTCCGGCTGCCACTTCCTCGAGATAGATACCCTCAATTATTTCAGGCACGCTGGTTTCCGACACTTCCTCTGGGGGGGCACCTTCAATGATTGCTGCTGCATCTGCCTCTGTTGAGATGTCCCCAATAACTGCAGAGACTCTGGCATCTGTCACTTTCGTACCTGAAGAAGATGCCTGGTCACCTTCCTCCACTTTTCTCCCAGCAATGCCCTGTGACATTTTGGTGGTCTGACCTGTAAATAGATCTTCAATTTTGTTGTTTTGCCAGATTTCCTCTTCAATCTGCTTTTTCTTCTTTTCTCGTAGTTTTTCTGCTCCTCCCTTTCTTTTTTTTAATCCGTTTCTCTCCTAAAAAATAAAATTACCTTAAATGGGCATCAGATTCCTGCCTTTATCACATTAGGTCTAAGTAACCTGACTGCCAACATCCAAACCAGCATTTCATAACAAGAAACAAGTGCTTTCATCCTTGTCAGCATTTCCAGATTTGACTGTTCCCCAGCCTCACCATAACCTCCCTCCGCCAAAAAGAGAACAATATCCAGATTGGTCTATAAAATGCTGAATCTAACAGTAATCCAGCCTCATTCCATTGCATGTTAAATTAACTGGATGCATGCATTTTAGTAATCCTGGCCAGTGGCCTGTCTGACCTCTCATAAAAAAATAGTAACCAAAAAGGAAAGCTGCCTCAGCCTTTTCATTAACTTATGAAAAACACAAAGGGCTTTGCAGCAATACATACATATATAGCAAGTGAATTCCTATTGCATGCACACAAATGCACACTAATTCTACCCTCCACCCTAGTGGATGCTCTGAAACAGGGCCTTCGAGAGAGGTGTAATCCTTGTTTTTCTTTTGCCCTGGCACACATTAAGTTGGGATGCAAATTCAAAACAAAATTTGGCCAGATTGAAAGAGGATGAAGACTGGTTCTCTAACTCTAATTTGGGTGTGGAGGAATAAGATAGGAGCTCTACCTGGTCACTGTTGCTTATAGGCTGAACTGGAGGCTAGGGGGGCCGGGCTCCTAAGGGGTGACAAAAGGTGTGCATAATAAAGGCGGCCAAAGTGGCTGAAGTGTGCTATACAGGACCACCTTACATTACACTGCATTGAAGATATATACTCACCAGTGGTTACTTACCCACAGCAGGGATGGGCTCGCCTGGCTGGCTGTTGGTAGCCTGGCTAGAGTGGATACTTGCCTGCAAAAACAAAGTAAAACTGTTCAAATAGACAGCAAGGGGTTGTAAAAAACTGTGTGTGTGTGTGTGTGTCTGTGTGTCTGTGTGTGCGAGAGAGAGAGAGAGAGACAGAAGCAACTGGGGCGCTTTGAAACACAATTTACTTGATGTATAAGCGCCTTACAAATGCACAACAAATAAATAAATAAAATACAGGGAATGAGAGCGCAAGAGAGAGGAGTATTTGTAGATTCACATTTTCCTTAGAAGGAAAGTTGCACTACTTCTCCCGAGCAGATGGGGTGAGCTTGGGTGAAGGAGGGAATCACCTGGACTTGTGGGAACTTCGTGGTGCAAATGAGCAAGTCCTGGTATGGTGCATATACAACACACAGCCCAACATGTTAGAAATAAAGTAAATTAATGCACAGCACAGTAAAACAGATGGTGACAATTAAAGTTAGGGGGTATGTGCACATGTGTGCAAACTGAAAGCATGACAATCCTTATGTTATGCTGCCTGCACACACAGCTCTCTAGTACCCACGCCCCACCAGAATATGACATTGACGAGCCTACAAAGTAAAACGTGTTGACTTTTCTGCAGGGCATGCTGGCTGCCTGCTATCCTATTACAGCCCTGGGATGCACATGGACATGGCGTTCAACCAGAGTAAATCTGCACCACCTTTGCTATTCCAGTGCTGTGTGGCTGACGCTGCTATGTGCAGTTGAGTTTGGATAGATGCATCCTAATTGAGCGGTAGAGGGGCAGTAGAACCCCATGGAGATCCCTTCAAAATATATTTGGATAAAAAAGGTCGTTGTTAAGGTTAGTTTAAAAATTCATGGGTGGGACCTTATATCTGAAATGTGAATATAAATGCAATTACAGGTGAAAAAGCCACAAGTGTGTGATTTGTTTTACAATCTAGGCTCATTACTGAAACCACCAGACCCGCCACAAAGCACCATCCAGTAATTTACGAACGGACAGAGCTCCAAAGACATGCCCACGCGGCCCCACGCTTGAAGCCAAACACTAGCCCACATGCCCATCAAAGCTTACGTTCTCTCCCATTTTGCAACTCCATTCATTTGGACATCGCTACCTTGGCCCGAAGTTCATCAATTAACTCGAGAATGCACAATACTGAATACATGAATGGACTCAAGTCTCCCACACTAATCCTCTGCAAAATACTTGCCCACAGACCACTTCGCAAGACCATAGCACTCAAACTCATTATAAAGGACACTGACAAAATGCCCAAGTGCGTCCGCCTAGTCTGAGTACAACCAGATCAAATTCTACAGGACACACCCTGCTTACCTCAGGGGTTTGCAGCCTGCAGCTCTTTTTGTGTTTGCACTACACCTCCCATGATCCCTCACAATTGGATTTGCTGGCTAGTGCTGATGGTAGTATTAGTCCAAAACATCCATAGAGCCAAAGGTTGCACGCTCCTGCTCGTAGACCTGAACACAGAGCCAGTTTCCTTAAGATCTGAGCACATGAACACAATAGCAGAAGCTTATCTCCCACTAACAAATCCAAATAATTCCCCTTCAGTCCCAAAGCACCAAGAGAACAGAAACATGACACCAGCTACGCCACATAAAAGTTATGAAAACAATGCAACCAATAGTTCTTTTATTTTTCCAGATCACATTAACTTAGTATGGATAAGTGAAGTGCCTGCCTTCTAAAATAAAGACACTGCACACCACTCCCTCTTTTCAAAGGTTTATTTTCCTCTACTACTGATGGGATCTGGGATGCTCACCCAGAGATACTTCACACTTTAAAGATTAATGGTTTAAACAGTGTACATAACTAACAATGCTCTGCATAATTTGCAACCACTTACACAAATGCATCTCTACGGCAAAAACGCACAAGTCCATGTGCACCGCTCCATGCACTCACACAACCAACCTTCAGGTAGGGAGCATTTGAAATGAAAACAGACCACAGCAGGGCACTACCCGTGCAAAACCCCAACTCTTTCAAAACATGAGAGCTTGCACTGTCTCTCCACTGACTGCAGCCTACATTACAACACACGAAGTCTGAGGAATGACACATAGGGGACTAAGGCAATTGTACATCATGGGCGCAAATGCAAGAGGTTTTTCGATAATGCCCGAAAAAGAATGCATAACATATAAAACTTGGACGTTTGGAGGGAACAGGGTGAACTTGGCCGACACATGGTGGCTCAAGAAGCTGGGGCAGTGTAGGGGAGGATGTGTTGACCAATCAAAAAAAATCACAAGTGCCTAAGACTGATTTGCTGTATGTCCAAACCTAAAGGTTCATGCATGTGTTAGAATCAGAATGCAATCAATAACATCAAAATGGATTGGGTTGCACACAGCTGGTGCAGGACAACACAGGTGTGCACAAGGCCTATGCTCATGGCAGATACACATGATATGATATGATGTGGCATTTATAACACGCCTGCACATGTACATATAGCCCTAGTAGTGGCAGGTTCAGAGGGACAGAGGGTAAGGGGAGGGGACCAGGGTCACTGGAAGAGTGCACTGTGACAGTAGAAGGAAGGGGACCAGAAACTGAGCCGACTGGGAGAGAGTGCAGAGAGACAGTCTGGGACAGTAAGGGTAAGGGCCAGGGGACCAGGCAGAAGCTGGGGAGGATGTGGAAGGGAGGACAGAGGTTTGAGAGCGAATTGGAGATGGAAGAGTCTGGCCCTTTGGAGGGAGTAGGGAGACCTTGGCCCACACATGGTGGCTCAAGAAGCTGGTGCGGTGTACAGGAGGATGCGTTGACCAATCAACGAAATCACAAGTGCCTAAGACTGTGATTTGCTCTATATCCAAACCTAAAGGTTCAAGCCTTTAGAATCAGAATGCAATCAATAACATAAAAATGGATTGGTTTGCACACAGCTGGTGCAGGACAACACAGGTGTGCACAAGGCCTATGCTCATGGCAGATACACATGATATGATATGGCATTTATAACGCGTGCGCGCCTGCACATGTACATATGACCGATGATTGCAGCCCCTTACCTTCTCCAGGGGCGGTTCCCTTTGCGACCATTTACACATTTCTGTGATGTGGAGTGCAGGATGTCAAGATGCAAAAACAGCACCAGGGCGGATCATGGAAGTGCTGGTATAGCTGTGGGCAAGGTCTGCGGTCCGAGGTGAATCGGAGCAGTTAGGATGTGAGGCCAGGGCGGCAGTGTCACATGTAACACAACGAGGGGATTAATTCATCCATTAAAATGAAAGGCAAAAATGAAAGGCGCGGCCGCCTACTTGCAATCTGTTGCAACTTGCATCTCTATTCCTGCTTCGCGTTTTATGGCGGGGGCAGAGGGGAGACCCGGGCCATGTGGGAGCCTTTGTGTATGGAGCCCAGAGCGCACGCCTGCTGCTGCCTGCTTAGTGCTTAGCAGCGAGTTTTCGGCTTCCAGTGGCCCCATGTTTTTTTGGGGTGGAAAGTGCCCTCTCAGCCTCAGTGGTAGACTCTGGAAAGATTAAAAGGACCATCAGGAAGGGGATTGGAGAAGTGATTTCCTTAACTGGTTGAGCAGAGCGATAAAGTCAGTCTTCGGCTTATGTAAATATCAATCAACAGCCAGAGACCTTCTCAGATGTCCAGTGCTCCCTGGTGTCTGGAGACGGTGCTTTAATGCGATCCATATTTATGAAGGGCAGGGGAAATGGAAGTGGCGCCACTGGGTGGAGGGTCACAGGCACATGCTGCTGCCATACAAGGGAGTCGGGACATGCCCTAATCTTATTTCCCAGCGTCCTCGGGAGTACCGCCTTCTTGGCTGTACAAGGAGTTGCTACCTCCAAAACTCATGGTCACTTACACACCAGGGCCAAAGAAGTGTTATATCCGCCGGGTCCTGAACGTTCCTTTATCTCTAGGCCTGGCCCTGTACACACACACAGAGAGACGGGCCCGCCACCGGCAGAGTGCAGACACACAGATACAGACTAGGCAGCAAGGTAAGGGGACCTGTATGACAGGGCCCAGGGCCTACTGAGAGAGTGCAGTGAACCAGCTAGAGGGTAACAGGAACCAGAGACAGGGTTCATTGCATTGGGACGGGAGACTAGACTACAGAGGAACAGGAGGAGAGAAGGGGACCAGACGCAAGATGCGAGCGGGAGGGTGAGGTGGACAAGAGACAGTACCTTGGGCCCACTGGGAGAGTGCAAAGAAGGGACAGCAAGAGGGTAATAATGTGAAAAGAGTAAAGAGACGGGCCGAAGGAGGGCAAGAGAAGACAGACGCAGCCTAGTGCGGTTCTGGGTCCAATGTCCAGGCTCAGCTGAGAGTCTCTAGAACTTCCTCTCTTGGTCCGGCCGGACCGGACTTCGGGCCGGGGCTGGCGCCTGCTGCACTGTCTGCGGTGTGGTGTGCGCAGTGGGGTACGTGCTGGCTGCTGCTACAGATTGTAGTCAGTGCGGACTCTGTGGTGTCGTGCTGTGACTGCCGTCAGAAATCATCATGCCCAGGATGGGCCAAAAGGCCCAACTATTTCCTACTAGAGCACAGTCACGTGGACCAGTCCATGGCGACACGGAGTCTCTGAGCAGCCCAGCCCCAGGCACAAGTTGCTTTCAACTTTGGAAAGTGCAACAAATGAGTTGTTGTTACTTCCTGCAAAGTTAAAGCAACTTGTGAGAGAGTGAACTGCCGGGGGTCGTCGAGACCCCCCCCAACCCTGAAGGAGGCAGCCCCAGGCCAGCCCAGCCTGCTGCAGGTGTTATTATTATATTATTCATAGCACACACGGAAGCACGCCCTCACCACTTACCAAGACCAGCGGGCGGCCAGGTGGCGAACACGGGAGCACCAGGCACTGGGCGGGCAGTCACTACAAAGTGGCTGCAGTGCACGGCCGCCACCACAGCGGCCCCATATGCTTGCAAATAGTTATTGATGCAACATGCATGCTGCATACAAATGAAGTCATCAAAGCAAGGTAACAACGTGTATTTGTTGTTACCTTGCTTTGATGAATAATTTTATGCCCGCAAAACCGGAGGCAGGCAGCGCGGCTGCCTGCCTCCGGTGTTGCGACCAACAAGTTACATTAAAAAAAATTGCCCAGTTTGAGCAGGCCCGGGCCGCGGCACTGTCCAGACAGTCAGTTACATTAAAAAGAGCCCAGCTTGGGCGGGTGACGGGTCTGCCTGCCGCAGCACTGACACTACTCACTGACTCACTGGCTCTGTGGCTCAGCTGCCTGCAGCAGAGCCACGCCGGCGCCGCAGTGATGTTCTATGATGTTATAAAAAACCAGCCCTGGGTGGCTTGAAGGAAAACCAGCCCCCAGTTCCTCAAAGTCCATCGGCCACGGGCCGATCGACCGTTACGGCCATTCCGGCCCTGCTGAAGGTTCATACATTTCCCATGCTAACATGCATTGAATAGTCCTGCAAACACACCCCCACAACACACACAACACACCCTCACCCACACTCCCAACACCACCCCAACATCCACCCACGCACACACTACTTGCTTTCTGAGACATGTTATGACCCTGCTGCACATTGACTTTCCTGATCGTGAACTGGCACTGCAGGCTCAGCTTTTTTTTTGCTTTGTTTTTTTTTATTCAGCTGCAGGGGTTTCCAGGCCGCAAACACCACTCACTGTATTGTGTTGTGAGCCAAAATCGTTCCAACTCCGGCCTGGTGAATGGAGTAATAACCGGTAATTCCCCATTCACTAGGGCCATTCCCCATTCCCATTTGAGCCCCCATAGGGCTCAAAGGGAAGGGGGAAGGCGGCAATAACGGTACCGCAAATTGCGGTACCGTTATTGACGCCGGTGTCCATTTGCGGGTCCCATCCTTAACGCCTGCTAAGAGCAGGCGTTAAGGAAGGACCCGCAAAGGGAACTTGTAGTAGGGCGCAAAGGGATTTCCAGCACCGGTGTTATTATCAGTGCCCGGTGTCCCTTTGCGCCCTACTTGTAATGAGGCCCAGTGTGTCCCCTGCTTCTCAAAGTTAGTGATGAATGAATAGTATTCAGGGGTGGTCAGAAGTTGCATCACTGGTGTTGTCCATTGACCTAGCAAAAATGCACAAAATGCAAAACACCTTTGGCCTAATTTTAAAAAAAGAGCTAAGTATGTGATAAGTAGTTAATGCAAGAAAGAACATTGCGTGAAGAAAATAAACAACACTGAGAGCCGATTTATGGATTTCATGCGCTGCAGGAACATACAGCTCAACGAATAATGAGTAGCGCCCGGAACACCCGCATCCCCATGGCAAACAGAACATAGCCTCATTGCGAGCTTGTCGGTCTGCATACAACAGTACCGGTAAGCTTGCCGGTACCATTGTATCCGGACCGGCAAACTCCGAGTTGTGCTCAGGGGTGCCTTTTATTCCGCCAGGTGTGACCTGGTAGAATGAAAGGCACCAGCGAGCACAGCATGTCGAATGCACCACGAATGTTGGTGCATCCGATCTCCCACTTCCCATTGAGCATGGGGCTCAATTGGAAATGGGGAAGATTTCTTTCCAGCGCCCAGGAATTGGCAAATACCGGGTCCGGCAGGGCCGTAATGACCTGGTAATTGCCCATGTGCAGAAATAAATGAATACTGACGGCAGCCGTGCCTGTACTACAGGCACGGCTACCGCCAGCCTCGTAATGAGGCCCACTGTCTAATAAATAGCGGCAGACTCATGTAAAAAATGTATGATGGATTACTTACCAGCAAACACCATTACTTCCATTCCTCTCCTGCAATCGGCAACTCCTCATCCCTAAGTAATTTGCGCTCACACCCGCTAACTGAAGGCAGCATCCACGTATCCCCACTAAACTGCACCCCATCCCCCTATATTAAGGCAGCACCCACAAGTCTGGCTACATCCCAGTACCCCAACTAAACTGTGCCCCAGCCTCCTATGTTAAGGCAGCACCCCCAAGTCTGCCCTCGTCCTGGTACCCACACTTAGCTGTGCCCCGGCCCCCTACATTAAAGCAGCAACCATGTAACTCCACTAAACTGCTCCCTGGCCCACTCAGTGGGCAAAGTGTACGAAAAGAAGTAGTAGAACTATGATCCGTACAGGCCTGCACCGCTCTCCACAGATCCTATCGCCGCAGCCCCTCCCATGCACAATAAAAAACCCCAAAAAATGTCCTGTGCAGTGCACTGAAAGTGCGCGTTTCAACTTCTTCCTACACTTTTATTTTAAAGCGAAGCCGTTCCGAAACAGTTTCTTTTTTAAAATAAAAGTATAGGAAGAGTAAAACATAATTAAAATAAATATAGGAGCACCACTCCCGCCAACTTTGATCACTCTGCCTGCTACATTAAGGCAGCACCCACATACTCCCCCACTAAACTGTGCCCCGGCACCCTACATGAAGGCAGCACCCACAAGCCCGCCTTCATCCCAGTAACCTCATTAAACTGGCCCCCACCTCCTACATTAAGTCTGCACCCACAAATCCACTTCGTCCCAGTACCCACACTAAACTGTAACCCCAATCTGCATCACTCTATTCTCATTCATCTGCCAAACAGTACTTGCCCCAACAAGGTGCTACATCATAATCAAGCACCCCAAACACGCATCACCCGATGCCCATACTTACTCAAACAGTGCACAGTACTGACACCAGGAGTTGGATGAAAATTGACACGTCTGAAAGAACATCCATTGAACAATCGTGCTTACAGAGGTCCATGATGAATCCCCAGTCCACCTAAGTAGAATACATACATGTCCCTGTAATTTGGCTACAACACATGACTATCAGCAGCTCGCTGGATGCCTCCCCCACAGCCCTTGCATGTCGAGACACAACAATCAGACTCCCACAGATGAGTTAAACTTGTTGCCTGATCGACAGACGGAAAAAAAGTATGCTGGCACACACCCAGGATGTGTTGGGAAACGGGTACAGTCACATACCCTACAACAAATGACATCCATGCCCATAAAATGTCCCTACAAAATGACCAACAGGCTTGCTGGCCCTGTTCAGTATGATGGTGGAGTAAGCCATATAATTGTTTTAACACCAACACTTGCCAGCTATGCATCATGAACATGCATGGCCCAGTTCACTGATGAACACTTACCGTTCTCAACTCCTATTGCCTGTGTTTATTCCACGAACTACAACTGCCAGACATCTTCCACCAACATGATCACGTGTAAGCAGTGCTAAAGAATTCGGGGCAGTCAGCCCGTCCTTGGCCTCCCCTTGGATCACATTCCGCTGTGCAACAACAGCCAACCGAAACGTCACCACAGCTGCACTTGTGAGGTGTGTAGCCCAGTGAATCAGAGTGAGACCATATACCTTCCCCTCATCCCCAATGCCAAAAAGCAATACACATACGGGAAGTGTGAGCACATCACATGGACAAACCTGTGCCAAAGGGCCACCCAAACTGCTGTGGAAGCATAAAGGAATGCAACATCCAAGAAACAGAAATCCTGAGAAGTGAATGGGCAGAGGTGAATGAGCTTCAGATACTTTAGACATCCCTGCTCCGTAGAACATCTGGCCAGACATCGATATAAATGAGTATCATCATCAAACGAGAGACCGAAACCATCATCATGAAACATACCTTCCATCTTGACATTTTTCCCCACATCACCACTGTAAGACGCAATACAAAACATGACCAACCAACATTGATACACTAACAGCAAACATGCAATGCCCATGCACCATACATGGCATCAAACAACCATCCCTTGCCCCCTCCACACTTCTGATGCTCCTTCCCTACTTTTCTTTTATTTAGTTTTGTATTGAGCATTTGTATGGCGCCTATACAGCAGACAGTCTTTCCAGATGCCATAAGACAAAAAAGGAGGAGGAGGGCAGAGCAAAAACAACAATAACAGTCATACTAGGCCTTGTGACATTCGGATTGTGCAAGTGCAGTATCAGAAAGAGCAGGGGGAAGGGGAAGATGAGGACAAGGGAAGGGTAAGGAGAGGGTGAGAGAGGGAGAAGTGCTGGAGGGAGAGGTCCCATGGGGCTGGGAAAGTGCTAGGGGGTGCCCAGGATGGCAAATGCAAGAGAGAGCAAGGGGTAGGGGTAATGGTGAGGACGGGGAGGACCAGCTTACATGTCCACATGTCCACATGGCCATGTGGGAAAGTTAATCAAAGTAATGGCATCAGGCTTACCTCAGACAACCCCCAACATGACCCAACACCCATGAACGCATGATATGTTATGATATGATATGGTATTTATAACACCTTTACACAAGTGTTTCTAGGCGCCACAAGACAAGCGTGTGGACACAGGGCGAAACAATCCTACTAGGCCTTGTGACATTTGGATTGTGCAAGTATGACAACAAGAAGTGCAGGGAGAAGGGAGAGGGTGAGGGGGAAGTGCAGGGGGTTACGGGGATATGTAATCATGCAGGCATGACTTTGGGTAAGAGCAGGGAGGCAGGGGGGATGTAGGGGTTACAGTTACAGCCCCTATGTGCACAGTAGGCCAGGATGCAGTGTAAGGAAGACTGGTCATGGAGGAGCCTGTTGCCCAGTGAGACTACTCTCATGTCCCAAGCAACCATTCAGTGCCGCAGACAGGTAAGTAAGCAAGGAAGGTCTAAAGCCACTTTAAGGTTGGCTCAAGTTTCAGAGGGGCGGGGACGTCATTCCAGAGCGAGGCACCTGTAAAAGAGAGAGATCTACACCTACGCTTTGCTTGGTGAAGCATCTGACCCTCATAGAGTTAGAGGTAGCTTAAGCAAAGGGCTCCAGAAGGAAGCTATTTAGGCAGAGAGTGTTGGATATAGTGTGGGCCCCAGAAAGTCTTGTGGACGATGTAGACGGTCTTGAACTCAATCCTTTCCACCACCGGTAGTGAGTTGAGAGACTTCAGGGCCTGTAGAAAGGTGGCCCTTTGGCTTGAGGCCAAGGATAAGACTTGCAGTCCCGTTCTGGATTAGTTGGAGGGACAAAGAGTACAGTTAGGAAGATTGAGAAAGAGGCTATTGCAGTAGTCCATTCTGGAGATACCCAGGGCTCTGGTGACAGTGAGCTTCTGGGGAGGTGCAGCTGCAAGTGGGCCTTCTTGGCAAGGTCTGTGATGTGAGGAGAGAAGGAACAAGTGGAGTCTAAGATGACACCAAGGTGGTTTGCCTCAGAGGACAGTGAGGGAGGAGGGCCCAGGAAGGGTGGCTAGAGCGCGAGAGGGAAAGCGGGAGCAGAGGTCTCAATGAGAAGGATCTCAGTCTTACTGGCATTAAGGCAGAGATGGTTGGATGTTCACCAATCTCTTGATTCGTGGATAGACAATCCGGACTGAGCGAGGAAGGAGAGGAGGCTGAGGAAAGCCTGAAAGAGAGCTGAGTGTCATCTGCATAACCCTAAAAGGTTAGAAGAGAAGGTTGATATCAGGTGTGCCAAAGGGGGCAGATAGACATTGAAGAGCCAGGGTGAGGGGAAAGAGCCCTGGATGACACCACATGTAGAGAGTGAGGAGGTGGTGAGAAAGGACACAAGTTGGACCTGGGAGGGTCTGTCTAGGAGGAAGGAGGTCAGCCATGTCAGGGCTTGATCTGTGTGGCCCAGGTTCTCACAGAGTCGATTGATCAGGGTGGTGGGATTGTCTGTATCAAAACCAGAGGAAAGCTCTAAAAGAATGTGGCCAGATGGAGAGCTGGAATCACGATTTGAGAGCAGATCTTCACAGGTGTTCAGGAGAGCAGGTTCTGTGCCTATGGCTGCTGTGAAGCCAGACTGATGGGCATGGAGACTACTAACAGATTCAGTGTGTATAATAAGCAGGGAGATGGCCAGATTTTCCAGGAGTTTGCCCAAGAAAGGAGTGATAGAAATTGGGTAATAATCTGCCGGTCAGGTAGGAATGGTAGAAGGTCTATTTTTAGGAGGGGGGCACAAGGGAGTGCTTGAAAGATCCAGTGCTGAAAGAATGATTACAGAAATCGGCCAAGGCTGGTGAAAGGGTGTTAATTTGGTCCTTAATAGTTCTGGAGTAGCAGAGGAGCACCTATTTGGATGACACTTTCATAGATCAGTCTTGTCTGGAAACATTGGGCCTCATTCCGGGTTTGGAGCTAACCATGGAGTAATTAGCTCCATGGTTGCCTCCGAAACCGTCCCAAATCCGGCATGGTGAATGGAGTAATTACTGATACATTCCAGGGTTGGAGGGACCGGTAATTCCCCATACACCTTTTGCCCTTCGCCATTCCCATTTCTGCCCCATAGGGCTCAATGGGAATGGGGAAGGAGGTAATTACGGCACCGTAAATTACGGTACCGTAATTACCTCCGAAGTACCATTATGGGTCCCGTACTTAACTCCTGCTAAAAGCAGGAGGTAAGGAAGGACCCGCAAAGGGACCTCGGAATACGGATGTAAGGGATTACTGGCATCGACACCCTTACCGGTGCCGGTAATTCTTTACCTCCAACCTCGGAATGACCCCCATTGTCAGGTGTTGTCGGAGAGAAGGAGGAGATAGGAAGAGGAGATGCAGACGCGGCCAAAGGCACTGAGAGGTAGAGGGAGGAAGAGAGGAGGAGGAAAGCGAGGACAGGATGTCCTGAGTTGTAGTGGTGAAGTGATACTTTCGGAAATGCATGGGGGTTCCCTGTTTTCCTTGGTGGCTGTGACACAACAGGCCCAAATCTGTAGGTTGTCCACCTGAGCAAAATTCCTCAAAATCTGCGATGCCGAAAGACTTGAGGTTACCAGTGGTTTAGCCTTTTCCTTTTGCGCCCAGGTAGGTGAACCTACACCTATGAGGTACCGTTTTTGTCGCGACACCTGTGGGAATGAGGGAAGGTATGAGATTTGCTGTGTTTGTGTGGTTTCATAATGTTTCGACCCATTTGCTGTTGCCCTTTGTCACACAACCCTTTCATTTCCCAAATGTGACCTGCATTTAGTCACTGCTTTAGGCACTATACACTTTTGAAACCTGCACAAGTCACCTACCCTTCAAAAGATCTGCCTGTGCTCTTTTAAGAAATGTATGCTCTTCCTCACCACATTTGTTTCCCTTATTTGCACATGAAAAGTACATCTGTTGAGGCAGTAGGCACAACATTCCTGTGTATGATGGCTCAGTTATTGGCTTGTGGTATTAATTGATTTGTGAAACATAATGAAAAATGTGTTATTTCCTTACTGGAAGAATCGGGGTGATTGTAGCAGAACATTGTTTTTTCTCAAAATTCACAGAAGCCATTGCCTTACCGGGCCAACCATGTCCACCACATACCTTTTGTTCTGTCATTTTCCCGATTTCTCCGCAAACTATGGAATTTTTCCATACATAGTTGTTGCCTGACCTGCACATATCACCCATTCCTAAACTTTGAATTTTGTCTACTATGTATGCCTTTCTGTCGTCCCATTCAACTTTCCTACCCTTCTCTTCCATTCCGCCAACGCATGTCCTACTGTAAAAAAAAGGGCAAAATCGCCTACCTCTCTCAAAATGGCTGGTAACTATATCAAAATATGTTTTTTTGGTTTCCACTCATTGTTATTGAAAGCATGGTAGATGAGGAATTCAACACAGCAAACCATTTGTTCCTAGCACCTACAAGGAAAAAAACATAGGCTTCTTTGTACATCATTTTATTGGCATTTTCTGGAAAAACCCAACATTTTCTCCCTTTTTGGTTATTTTCTCTCACCCCTCCACAGCAAACTAGGATTCGTTGGAGGTGTTATGATGACCTGCAGGGTGGAAACAAGGGGCCAAATTTGGTAGAGATATCTCATTTAACAAAAATGTTACAAGGGATTGAATGGTGATATACAAAAATTACCAAAAAAGGCATTGGCACTGGGGGAGAAAACCTATGGCAGTTAAGGGGTTAAACACAGTAGCAATGCAAAACATGCAACTTTACTAAGGAGATGTGAGGGATGGATGAACAACACAATTAACTGAGATGCTTATGAGTGGTGCAGTAAGCAAAAATAGGAGTAATTTGAGGGGTGGGTCAATTTACTTGGGTTCAGTGATTGCTGTCCCTGCTGAGCTCACTGCAACAACCTGGTTGATCGTAGCAGGTTGACGGTGCAGACTTCTTGCTTCCACGGCGTGCATGTACAAAGGAAGTGCTATGCCAACCACAGCATATATGTCAGACAGACCCACGCACAGCATGCACAATAATGACCAATATGTCTACACTGCAAAGCACAGAAGTAGCCAAGAGACAGATGTGAATGACAAAGATGTCAAACACATGCAATTCCAAACATGTCATCTCCCCACATCTACCATTGTGCTCATATGCAGTTTGGCCATGAAGGCCTCATAGTAAACATTACACTCTTAAGACGCCAGTGGGGGGTGTCTGTACTTCCGCTCTCCATATGGTAGAGGAGAGGCACAGAGGACCCCAGACAAGATTCTCTATTATTGGAATGTGGTCGAGCAATCAAGGCCTAGCTTCTCAGGAAGTGATGCGGGCTGGTTCTTAAGTACAGTGTAGTCCACAAGCACCCATAAAGGAATGTCCATGCACTGTATAACTAAGTCAATGCCTAGTCTGGGATGCCCAAAGGAAGCCCTTATTGATATTTTTTTATGTCAAAGTTCTTTAAATCTGGATGATGAACCCTAATATAATGCCTCTCTCTTTGAATCCTTCTGACCTCACTGAGCCAAGAAGTAGGTTTGTTTTGCAAATTAAAAGGTTTACTTGAAGAATTGAACAATACATATATCACACTTTTATGAATAGAAACAATATCTGAATAGCACACTTATGAATATGAACAGTGATCAGTACTGGGTAATATTACAATATCAACAACTCTTTAACCACTTAGGAGTAGGAACAGAAAGGATAAGGTAGCAGAGAATACTTTTATGGTTCAAGGAAATGCAAGATAGGAAAATGCAACACAGAAATAAAACTAGATATGGGTTCAATCAAAAGACAAGATGATCACTCTTTCCCCTGTTGTTACTCACTCCCCCCACTGGCAATATGAAGAGGTGGAAATGAGGGCACACAGGTTTCAGGAATATTAATCAACAATGCAGTTCAATTCCAGTTCCCCCAGCAAGCTTAAAGAAAACAGGTATGATTTTAAAACAGGCAAAAATACTTTTGAATGTGGTTGCAATGAATTGGAAAATATACAAAAATGATTTTAATTCAGTAAATGTGATTCAGGAAAAGTGAGAGTTACTTTGGATTGTTACAGGTCAACAATAGCAATGGTTCATGGATGATTGTCAGATTGGAAACGAATTTCAGCAGTTGAAAACAAGAAACAGCTATTTTTACAAGTGGTGAAATGGAGCTAAATGGCAATTCGCAGCAATTTTTCCTCGTGCGTAGAACGCGATTATGGGAAAACTATAATGAATTGGAATGTCGTTTTAGGTTTGTTAGAATTCTTAGGATCTTAGCTTTATAATGCAATTAAATTTTGCTTCTAGGACGTGCGGATCAAAAGTTACAGAGGTTTTTGTGAAGGTAGATTTTGCAGAAAGAAAGTCAAGTTTTCAAAATGACAGATCGCGCTTTACAGATTTGAAATCAACAGGATGGACACAAGATTCTATAATGCAGTTCTGAACAGGTTGAAATGGATGGAAGAGGATTACTTTAAACTAAGAGATTGGTTATGGACAGTTCTAGACTAGATACTCACTCCTAGCTTTGGAATGGAATGGGCCTTGTCACAGATCTGGTCAAGGGTTTGGACTTCACTATCGCCACAGGACGGTCTCAGGCACTGGGTTCTGCTCACAGCACGGCCTCTGGTCTGGGTCTGACGGGTTCTGGGTTACCGCACTGCTCTCTCTGGGTCTGGATCTTGGTTCTAGCACAGGGTTCTTAGCTAGAAGCAAACAGAGCACCGCCCGGCTGTTGAAAGGTTTGGTTGGGCCCAGTGGAAGTTTAGGGGTTAGAATCAGGTTTGCAAAAGATTCTGAAGCCTGCTGAAAAGGATTCAGCTTTTGGTTTAGGCCTCTCTGCTTCAAGGTTCTAGAGTTTGGGTTCTAGAGTTTTGGCTTTATCTGTAGTCTGGATCTATCTGGAGTCTGGAGTCTTCCTGCAGAGTGCTGCACAAGAAATGGGTTGAAGAGTGGAAAGAGTGTGTTCCTCATCTGTCCTAGAAGTGCTTATTTATGTGTTTCCAAAGTGGGTGGGTAGGCTGATTCTCTATGCCCAACCCTCTAAGGATTTGATAGGTTAGAGAATTCCCTGTCCCCTGACTTGAGAAAGGATCAGCGTGTCAGAATGAGTCAGAGTGATGCTGTGCTTGTGGCTTAACTGAAATCCCTGCCCTTGGCTTTTACCTAGAAAATCTATTTCCCCCAAAAAACATATTTCCCAGATACACAAGTTGTTCATAATTCATATACACATCAGAGATTAATTAAGGCATGTCTCTGTTCAAGTCCCATGTTCCTACGAGCTTGTGTTCAGAATTGACAACTTTCCATGCTTTTGGTGGGTTTCCCAATATTCTTTCTGCTCCAAATTTGATACATGCATGCATATCCTCTCCGAGCATATTACTGTAATGTCTTATGTTCATAGCAAAAACACTGCAGTGGCAATATTAATAATTCTGGGATTTAGTCTCAGAACATCACACGGCATCCAGCTTAGTCTTAAATTGTGAGGGAATTTTTCATTTTAACCGTCTCAATGTTTTACATTTTTGCCAGCTTGGTACACTTTGTTATAAGCAATTTTATAAAACATATATTTGCTTTCAATTCAATTTACACAATGGTTCGTCTCTGCCCCCAGATCTGGCTTGACTCAGAGGTCACATGTCCTGTCTCTCCCAGAGCAGTTGTTGACCAGTCACACCTAAATCAGCATATTCCTATTCATCCCAAAGCCCCCATTGTTCCTTCCTCCGGGTTGCAGAGAAAATCTCCTCTTCTCCTGATTTACATGTCAATGCGATATCCACTCCTGTTGGTGGGAAGGCCCAAGTTGTGAAGGGTTCTCATGAAAAGAAGGCCTCTTGAAGTTTTAACTAAATCAGATTACCTTCTGATCAATTGCAACATAGTTCCTTGTAAAACGAAATATTTATAAACTTACAATAAGCAACATATCTTTAAATAAAGTCTTTTTCAACAATGAAATCACTGTGTGGCACTCTATATGGCATTTTGATGGAATTCTCTTCTTTGGCATAGTTTGGGATTTCATGTTCAACTTACAAAGAAATGGTTTTAAAACGCAGGCTTTCTGGTAGAAGTGAGCACCGGTATTGCACCCATTTTGACAGCTTTCTTTCCATCAGTATTTTTAAAAGGGGATTTTGCTCTGAAAGCATATGATTCCTGCTGATATTGTATTGATGTGGATTCTTGCAGTAGAGTAATGCAGAACACCCAACAAGAAGGTTGGATCTTTTTGGTGGTTTTGTGAGCCATGATTTTAGCAAATTTTTGACACTCAAGAAACAGATTCCCAAACAGCTCTGTATTTCTTTTGGCAATCAGCATTGCTATATCCAAGTGGTTTCAGGCTGCTTAGTGTATAGCTCAATGGTGATTTTGGCCAGTGATCTCCTGTGCTCACTAAGATAGGCAAAAGTGGGTGGCGGCCTATTTTTCAGATTTTTACTGCGCATTTTCTGGTGATTTCTGGCAAGAAGCATGCTTTCCGGTGGCCATTATGATGTTTCTGCTGCCAGCAAGGCACAGTGATGTTGCAGGGCTTGGATGAGTGGGTTGATACATCCCACAACTGTATTGGTTAAAACACAGTCTTTGTATAATTAATATTCAAAGGTATATACAACATCACGATACCTCACTTTGTACTCAGAAAATCAACAATGGTAAATATAAAGGGCCTCATTACGAGTCTGGCGGTAACCGAGGCGGTAAAACCACCTGGTTACCACCGGACTCGTATTACTATTCCGCCTCCGTGATTCCCGGAATTACTGGGGCATTACATCCCCAGTGACCCAGGAATTCCGGAGGCGGAATGGTGTAAATCCCCATTCCCGTTGAGTCCCAATGGGAATGGGGATCATGGAAACACCGGCACCATCTTGTGATGGTGCCGGTGTTTCCTCGTCCGCCTGCAGGCTGGCGGTGTTAAACCCGCCAGGTCAGAACTGGCGGGATTGACGCCTCCGCCTGCAGGAGTCGTGATCTCCTGGTATGGAAACAACAGTGGTGGCGGGTTTACCGCCACCGTTGTTTCCATACCGAGTGAGTTGTAATGAGGCCCATACAGTTCTAAAGTTGTACCACTAACGTTATCAGATCTCATTAAAGTGCATACAGTCAGAATGACACACAGATCAAAATAAAGAGGAAACCAGCAGTAGAGAGAGGAAGGAAAGCAAGATGGTTGAACAAATGGCAGCATACTGGTCCCGCTACCTAGACACAGTTCTGTGTGGCGATCCCCCGACCTGGACAAACTGTAAAGCAAAGATGTATCAAAAGCCCAGTCCATATATTGTTCACACTAGACTTTCCAATAGTTCTGCAACCCCAAAGTACCTCGGCGTTGTAGCGTTCTTCGTCGGGGAATCGGCCGCCCTTCTTGAGTGCCCTCCCTTTAAGGCAGGAGTCACGGGTCGTCGAATGTCCGACGGAGAACAAGTCGAGCAACGTCATTGAAGTGGCCGTGTCATTCCTAGCAGTGCTCTTTGATGGGGAAGCGTAAACGTCCTGCAAGGAAGAGGCGTGCGGAGCACCTCGGTGTCGATAGTTCTGGATCGCAAAGAGTTTGAAAAACTGTGGCCCAGCAAGTGCGGCGAGTTGTCGGCGTCTCTATGGACTTTGGGTGGTGGGAAACCCAACGGTGGATGCTCCTCGGCGCTTCGACGGTCAGGCCTTCTCCAGCAGGATACAGCGGCGACGATGCGGACAAGAGCATCCTTGGATTCTAATCGAGTTCTTAGGCAAATGGGAGCACGGTGGCTCCGGTCGGTGACAGCGGTCATCGACAGTGGCGGACAACAGTCTGGGCGCTTCACTTTGTGATTCCGCGGCAGTCCCTGTATCGGGTCGGCAGTCTGTCGAAGGTCTGTCCACCAGGGAGCATGGGCAAAGATCAGCTGAGCACGATGGTCCCTCGTAGCTCGGTAAGAGGGCGCCTTACCAGGTCCTCTCTGGGTCAGTCCTTGGAGGCACAGAAGCTTTCAGATTGTGAAGGAGAGCAACAGCAATTCTTCTCGTCCAGCAGGGCTTCAAGGACAGCTTCAGTTACTCCAGTTACTCGTCATAGTGGACTTCAGCTTCTGAACACAATTCCTAGCAGTGAGAGGTCCCCAGATATACTGTTGATCTCCCATTCATTCCGCTGGGTCATACTCAAGCATCCAATCATGACTAAGGGCATTCAGGCAGACAGGCAGCCAATCAGGCGCACAGTGCATTCATGCCATTCACTTCTCTGCAGACGCTCACAACAAGTTATGTGTATTGGGACAAGTACTGAGGCATTCAACACTCCATACTGCATTCATACTGGTTTCGGGCAGGGCTGTCTCAGTCATTGTGTCAACCACCAGCTACTAGACACCCACAACACAGAATGCGTTTTCGTCACACACTCCATTCACCCAGGTCCCACCCACAGGCATACCCACAACATACAGTCGTTGAGAAGGCTTCAACCAGTCTGTTCGGCACTTCCCCACACTACCATATATGGAACTTCAACCAAACAGCCAGTCAGGGGGAAGGGACAGAGGCAGGGCTTCCCGGGACTTCAGGAAGATCAAGGTAACAGGTGATGGCAGGCAAGTGGCCATGGGGGCCATTTTGTCTCCAACAGGAATCTACCGATTCCAATGACATGGCCATGGCATCCCAAAATGGAGGACACTCAGGGCACTAGTCATTTCAGCACGGAGCTGCCACCAGCCCGTACCATGCACTGTGGGTCACACACAGGTGCCCAAAAACATACACTAGGGGCACAGGGTTGCACCCCTACTCATGGGTGCCATAAGGGTAGCCCATGGGTCTGTTCACCAAACCAATAGAGAGACCTGCACCGCCAGGAGTCCCACATGAACTCCTGCATGGAAAACACAACAGAACACATGATAAAAGGCAATACAGGACAAGGATACGGAGGCCCTGTCCCTCCGATGCATTTCCAGCATCACAACATGTCCCCCAGGAAAAAGGCAAATACAATCATGACCCACAGAGTGTGGCCTAAACCCACATGACAGGCTTGGAACAGGCTTAGGACAGGCTTCGAGATCATGTTCAAACACAACATCGACAAAGAGACCAAAAGTAAACCGTATTGATTAAAAACGATGTACAAGAATGCAAAGAAAGAACTATACCTGGAAAAAGAAACATGGAAACAGGAACCCTACAACTACTGATCTATATACCAGAGCCAATGGGTTAGTTCATGGAGATCTCTGACAATGCCCCCGCCCCTGCCAAGGCCAATTCTCCCTCCACTTCTGCCTCCTGCCGGTGGGTTTTCATTTCATTGTTACTTGGAGGTCTTGCAGGACCTTGATCATCCCATGCTCAATCCGCTCTGCTGTCCTGCAGGAATTCTTCATAATGGCAGCCCACGCCTGCACCATCATCTCCTCAGCCTTGCAGCCCTGGCTATTGCCACATCGTTGCCTCTCTTCCTCCTGCTGTCTCATAAAGTGCACCTGGCCTGAAACCAAATCCTGCAGTGGCCATTGTGCCTCTGAACTCACTTTTACCATGTGTGCCTCTGTGCCTCCTCCTTCTGACAATGCCAGCCAGTATTTGGATCCTCACTGTCAACATCTCCTGCAGCCTGGCAATGTGTATGCGCTGGAGGTACTCCCTCCAAATGAAAGAAAGTCTGCATCGGGCGAGTAAAGCACCTGTATTGCCCTCAAGGGCCTGATGTTCCTTCACAGCCTGTTCCACTGAAGGCTCCTGGCAGGCTCAGTAACCATCAAATCTGCCATTGAATGGACATCCAGCTCCACGAGGGACACTGGAACATCCAGACTGGGCAATCGTGGGACCGGTGCACAGGATGCCATGGTGGTAGCTGGCACGGAGGCCTCAGTGGAGGGTGACTGATGCACAGATAAGGAGGAGGAGGGGGCATTGCAGTGGCTTGTCCAGAGAGACCACTGGAAGGAAATGCTGCTGCCAGTTGTAACAAGAGGTGGCCCAAATGCATGTCATGCTCTACAAGCAGCTTACAAGATGCCTGAACAGCAGACACATAGAAGCCTGCTGCCTCAAGTCACCCATCACCTTGGGCAGCACCTCATCTCGGATGGCCACATTGGCTGGAGGTGTGGTCCCTGTCTGTGTAGAGGCATCATTGAAAGTGAAAATGGATGCAGAAGATCGCCTTTGGACAGGAGGTTATGCTGAACCCTCCATGGTTTACTGCACGTCCTCCTGCCTCAGGTCCAGGTGTGCAGCCTGCACATCCCCAAGGTATCCCCAACTGATACAGTGGGAAGGTCTGCAATGGACTCCTCTTCCTATTTGTCCTCAATCAACTCAGATACATCCAATGAGGTCTCAATGGTTTGGGGCCCCTCTGTGGCAATGTCAGCACCACCCTGTCCCACTGCTACTGAGGTGTCAACCCCAATGAGAGAATCCTGGGGCTCCCGCTCAGCAGCATTAACAGTTGTATGGTACACTCACACATCCACATCACCCTCAGAATATGTGGAAACAACTGGCTGGAGTCTAAATGCCTGGTCTCTGAGTTTCAGCTCCCAGCAAAGCTTGTTCCCTCTTCTCCAGCCACAACAACTGTGAAAAGGAAACATAGACCATAGGTATCAATCATCAGTGCCAATGCATGTGTAGTCTCCACAATAGTAACAGTAACATGCAGTCAGCATGAGTCAACAAGCAACTTCCTCACACGCACAAGCCCATGCACTGAAATCAGAATAAATACAGTCTCACAAATAAAAGAAACATGATGAGTCACAATGATGCCTGCAGGTAAAGGACCTGGACACGGATGGCTGGGTTTATCCTCTTCAGCACCCAGAGGTGAAGTGGTGGCAGCCTGCACGGTGCACCCACATGTAGGCTCTGGCACGAGGGCCACCT
Organism: Ambystoma mexicanum; assembly: GCF_040938575.1. Lineage (NCBI taxonomy): Eukaryota > Metazoa > Chordata > Amphibia > Caudata > Ambystomatidae > Ambystoma > Ambystoma mexicanum. The sequence goes on along the minus strand of NC_090937.1, from coordinate 1,520,336,972 downwards.
ACACCTGTCTCCGGATCCTGAGGTTGTCCCAGTACTTCTTGGCATGGTCCACTGTATGGCCTGCCATCCCATCCATGTTGATGGCAACCGTGATGTCTGCCCAGATCTTCTGACACCCTGATGTCACAAGCTGTGCCTGTGGATCGACAAAGCAGGAGTTACACGAAGGAACACAAGTCTTCCGTACATGAATGAGACAGCAGTGTGAAAATCAGAGGACGAGGACAATGATTGTTTTTTCCGGCATCATGCCTACACATGAAGCATTGTATATGATGTGCACTCCCTTGCGTGCATGGAGGCAGAGACATTTAGGGGGTGCAATGAACATTTCCTGAGTGCACAGAATAGGAAATTTCTAGGGATGCAACATGTAATTTCCACCGATATCTGAGGATACTTTTTTTTTTTTTATTTATTTTGTTTTTGATGCAAACGCATCTTTACAAAATTAATTTACAGCAATTACAACCAATTACATTTCTCTTTAATACATGTTATTTAAAAATTAACATTTACATAAAACAAACATTTATATTCCCTTACTGTTCCTTGGCCACAAACATATTCTTTACTTAAACAAGGGCCACAATACCCCTCACGTCATATAAATACATCAAACATAAAAACATAAAGTGCAAAAACACAGGGACTCAACAACGGCCTCACATTGTCCCAACCACACATTTACCATCAACACAGAAAAGAAAGTGCGGACTCAATTATTTTCACTAATCGCACCTTTGCCAAAATTATGGAATTACTAGAGCCCCACATACAACGGGTCAAGATTAATTCTCTTCCCATGTGGGTATTAGTAGTACTGAATAATGAAATGTTTTTTACTCTCGCCATTTCAAAAACTATACAGAACAAAATAAGGTGTTTCAAAGTCTCTGTGCATTCAAGTTTTTTTACAAAATCTGCAACTAATATCAACCTCTTCTCTATCTCTGGTGCCCCAATGTTTCGTTCTTGCTTTCGTGTGCAGTAAGTCCAGTCGAAAGCGCATGTAATCTGAACGAGTTTCAGCATTCGGAATAAGAATGAGGTATTGCTGCCGAGGTACCTGAGCGTGCCTAAAACGTGCATATTCAGAAAAAGAAGAGTAGCTCGATATTTGAGTACAAGTCTCTGCCCAGTCATTCAAAAAACACGCTTATGTGCAATATGGAATCTGCTTTGAAGATCTTCAGCAGAGATATTAATACTTTCAAGGACAGACAATATACGCTGCTTAAAATCAGCAATAGATCTCGGCTTCGATGCTCTTAGCATAAGACAAAAGTCCTCATACAGTGAATTTTCCTCTGGGAAACTCATTTTTAAATAAGTTTTCAGAAGACGCCAATTATATCGTGCTGCCAGTGAGTTTAAGCCAAGCTCATGACGAAGTATTGCATTCGGAAGAGAAGAAGGAAGACATAATGTTGTTTTCCATAGCTTGGCTTGCAGTTTATTCAAAAAGCTTGCTAGATCGTTTAAATTCATTTCCAAACCATAAAGAATGATAGATTCAACTTTTTTTGAATAAAATTCAAATAGTGGACTTAGAGAAAATTTACAAAGTTTACGACAAATATTTCTCATTTGATTCTGTAAAGGTATCACTTTTTCTGCAATCGCACGTTACCAAAAAAGTGCAGATGAATTGTTTGCCAGATTATATCCCAAATAGGTTATCTGGACTGCAATTTGAATGATAGAGGACTCTAAGTGCCACCGAAACTTCCGAATCTTTTTTTTCGAAGAAAGTATCAGGATATTTGATTTTGAGGGATTTATAGTAAGGTTATTTTTTCTACAATACAACAAAAATGTCTCTAATTTATTTTGCAGCCCAGATTGCGTACTATCAAATAGTAATATATCATCGGCATAAGCCAACCACGAGAGATGAATCTTCCCCAACTTCACAGAGTAAGATTTAGAAGAATCCCAAATACCTTCAATATCATGGAGGTATAAATTAAAAATCACTGCTGCGAGATTGCATCCCTGTTTAACGCCAATTGCCGTTGGAATAGAATCTGTTAGAATACCTTTACTTGAAATACGTACTCTAATGGAAGTGTGTTGGTGCAGAAGAGCAATAAGCGCCACCAAACTTGGTGGAAAATTAAGATTTATCATTTTTTTCCACAACCTATTACGAATTACAGAATCAAATGCTGAAGATAGGTCGAGTGATGCAATAAAAATCGGACCATGTGCAGAATTATGAGCTTCCGCAAGTAGATGAGCAAGGACGGAAGCATTCAACTGAGTCCCCATATTTTTTCTAAAACCCGTCTGTACTTTATTTAGAGTTTTTTCTGTTTTGATGTGTTTCTCAACTTCATTGAGTAAAAGAAGGGAAAAAAGCTTGGCAGCGACATCAATAAGGGCAATTGGCCTAAAGGAATTGGGATCGGTGCAGGGTCCTTTTTTATGTAAGGGAATAATAATAGACTTGACCCAAGAACACGGAAGAGATTTGGTTGAAAAGATAGATCTAAATATCCTCAAAAAGACATTAGCCCAAAAAATAGGGTCATCTTTTATGACACATGGCGGTAAACCGTCAGAGCCAGCACACTTCGACGGTTTCAGCTTCTCAATTGCTGCTATGACATCATTGAGCTCCCACGGACAGTGCTCGGGTATATGTTTCAATAGAGATGACATATCTTCTTCACAGAAACTCGTCGGAAGACGATATTTATGTTCAAAGAATTAAAAGCCATGTATTACCATCAATTGCAGGTTCCATATGGGCTACATTTGAATTGTCTGGTGTTGTAAGCATTTTCCAAATATCACGAATGTTGTGATTACATAAAAGCTGAACCATGTTTTGATTATTAGACAAGTGAAAAGCGCACCGAGTAGCCTTTATCTTAGATTTATATATTCTGAGCACCTTCTTTTTTGCGCTCAAAGCCAATCTCCTTTGCTTGAACTCAAATTATTTTTTTAGCGCACGTAATGCAGTGTTCTTTTCAGATTTCAATTTCGAGAGTTTATTTGACAATGCATTAAAAGGATGTAACTTCTGGGTATGATCCAAAGCTTCATCGGCAAGATCCTTAAGAGGAGACTGGATCATCTGCATGTTCCATTCGAGGATTGTGCCAAACGACAGGTCACAAACAAACATGTCGGGCCACCAATCACGATTGACTAAAAAAGTCAAGCGCCGACAAATGGACTTGTTCCAACGGATCGAAATAAACGATCTATCCCCCTGGGCCAAAGCTAACAAGTGGGCCCTATCAAATAACTCAGTTGGCCCTGACAACGTGCATTCTAAAATGGCATGGTCTCCATAGGGCAGGAAAGATGGTTTAACCAAAGAAAGTAAACCCGAAAGCTCTTTGGAACTCACTATTTAGTCAATGGTCGAAGAGGCATTACCCCTGTGCCAAGTGCAAGATGATTTAGATCGATTAAAGTTCATAATACACAAATGCCAACTAGACAAAAAGTTACACCAACTTAGGCCATTCTGAAACGATGTTTTAAAATGTTGCGAAGATTCAAAAGGAATGGAGATCTTAGATGATGCTTCTAAATAAGAATTAAAATCGCCACCGATCAATAACTCAATCGTTGGCTGTATCTGGAAGAATTCTAAGAACGAATCATTCAGCATATTAATAGCATTCACAAGAGGGAGAGATTGAGGATTCCAATATAATGATATCAACAACAACTTTCTTGGCACACCCACGTTAAAGGTAACATCCAGCAAGCGAAAGAGTTGGGTCGCAAACGTGTGATTTATTACAAATCTAAGATCATTATTAAGGAGGATGGCAATTCCACCTACAGGCCGGCCAGACACCGAGCGTGCAGCACCTTGTTGCACAACCGTAAACCCGTCCACATATAAATCATGAACACACATGGTTTCTTGTAACAAGAAGATCGAAGGTAAAGCACTTATATGCCTATCTAGAAACCATTTCGAAATATTGTGAAAACCGCAGCAGTTCCATGAGCAAATGGTGAGGTTTTCACACTATGACGAAACTATGGAGCTTCCACCTAAGGAAGATAGATTCATCGGAGGGGCTGCATTAGGCAAATTCACCAATATTCCATTCAATACAGCAGTCAGCGAAGCTAAGTGAGTTAAGATTTGTGCATTCTCACTATGGACAGCTGGTAAGCCCTCCACACTGGGCTCCTGTTTCTTCACCACAGGCAAGATATATTCCAAGAATTTCATAGCTGTTTCCACAGAATGGAAAGCTTGTAATTCGAGTCCCAAAAATAACAAATCGGATTTATGTTCCCAGATCAGTCTCGCAATAATCGGAGAGACTACTTTGCACAACATCCGATTGTTATTCTCCAAGAGTAATTTAATCCAATCTACATCATGTGAGACCAGATTACGTAAGGAGGGAATTTTGTATAGAGAATTCATCAAAAAGCCACGGTTGATAGGGGCCGTGCCATTAATCTTTGGATTACTAATCCATCCAATAAGTATCTGATTTTCTTCAGAGATGTCATTAAATTCAGGTAGGCTCTTGTCAGGTATAGAGCTTAGAACTGAAGACTGGCCAGTTATAGCAGGATATGTGGATAAAGGAGGCCCTCCTTGCTGTTCGACCTGGGCGGCAGGTATAGATGCCAAGCCCAGAGTCGGCATTACCATCTTAGCCATATTATCGACAGGTACTGCTACATGCTCCCATTTCGGTACTATAGGCAGGTGTTCAAGAGCATCTGGCCTCACAACACAAGCTTCGTGACATGTCTCAGACGAAGGCTGAGAAGGAGGCAGAAAACTACAAGGAGCAGGCTTAGGCAGCATTGCCTGCTCTAAGGACGTAGTAGATGCATCATCGGCGCTTGCTACATGCATCTCCCCAGTTAACACTGTGTGACAAACAGATTTTTTATTCTCGATCATAGGAAAAAACTTATTCAAATTTGTTTGGCTGATAAGAGCAGGTGGAAGTTCTTCAACAGTACTAGCGCTGAATACAGCAATACATCTGTCATCTACATTCTGCTGCAAAGACAAACCCTTATTTACACTGTTTGTACCCTTTAATTTATTCTTTTGATTTTTTTTAGGAGCTTTGATTTGTAGTGCAATTTGGCTCTTGTTAGTTAATTGACTTGCATTAATTTGAAGATCTACTTCTCCAATATGTGATATAGTCGGAGAGGCCAAAGTCACTACCTCCTTAGAAGCTTCATTCTGTGTAACATGATCTGTGGTGAAGATATTAGAAGCACCTTTCTTGTTTTTGTTCGCTTTGTTTTTACGTTTCACTGCTCTCTGGAATGCCTTCTTCATTTTACGGGACGCATGATACGTGTGATTATTCAATTCATTTTCTGCGACTACTACCTGCAACTCGGCAGATTCGATGATATTCGTGAGAGCCGAGGGACTGTCAGGCGTAATCTGATCTACCATACATGTAGGTGAACTGATACAAGGCTCATACATATCTAAATTAAAGAGCTTAGAATTATACATAATATTTTCAATTTGCAATATTCTTTCATGGTGTAATTTAGCAAGATCTACAAGCTCTATAGGCGGAGAAGTCACACTAGGCTGACCCTCAACCGCCGCTTGGGCTACCGCAGATGCAAATGAAGTAGGCATACCATGTAATAAGAGTGAGGCATTGGTTGTTTGAGTGCTTTGAGAGGTTATGACCTGCGGAGCAGGAGAGGAGAACACATTCCTCCTTACAAGTTCCACCATACGCTCTGGACATTTTACATGGAAATTATGACAGGCTTCTTGAGCCAGCATAAAACCCTCAATCTTGGCCAGATGAAGTGAATTTGCCACAACAGAATCTTTCAAATCTTTTAGGAGTACATGAGTAAGTTCGTGCCCTTTATCAAGCAGATTGAGAATTCGTGTCAGAACAGGAAAAGATTGTAATTCCTGTTCTGTTTGAAATATCGAATTTCCCATATTGAGAATAGGAGAGCTTGAGGTATGGGGAAAAGCATGCTCCATAGGGGAAGGTTGGGGGAGCTGTGTATCGGGAGATTTCACCCTTGAGGCTTCTTCAGAATTGGATACCCCAGGTGATTGCAAACCACCCGGAAGATTACTGCACATATTAGCAAAAACCTGGGGAACTTCCCTGCTACTAAGAGAGGCATCCATATTATATAAAGGTAAAGGATGAAAGTGTACCTGATCGCGCAGGCCACAAGTCACTGCCGCTGGAGTTGATGGCCCCAAAGATAGACTAATGCGTCTTTCTAAAGCATCGATTATCCCAGGTGCTAACATTGATATGTCAGAAATCGGTGGATAAGATTTCCCCGTCTCATCTGCAAAGGCTACCACCGATACATTGGCCTCGTTGGCAGATTTCAATGTAAAAAGGGGAAATGCATTAGAGGGCGCTGCCGACTCGTGCAATAAAGTGCCGTTAGGAGGAGGCCCTGAGCCTTGCAACAACACGTTTGATATGTCATCAGTGCAGGTTACATTAACACATAAAGGCAAGTGATTTTCTTCTAGAGTCGGGAGAGGCTCCATATTTACCAAAGACTTTGTAGTGCTTCTCAAACATTTACCACTTCTTAAGGTCGACAATGTGCCCTCCACTTAACTCATTGCCTAGCTCAGGCCGATACAGCAAAACAATTGGTAGAACTGCTTAAACAAACTTGCAGTACTACACTGAGAAACCTGTATCCATGAAGCATGCCATACTCACAACAGAACACGACCCTCACAGCGCCCCGCTCCGCGCACCGCGAACAGCAAACAGCCCTTTGCAGTCCTTCGCGAGTGCGCAGCGCGTGTGCGCTGAGGGTCCGTGTTGAAATAGCCACAGAAAAGAAGGCGTTTCCAGTTCAGGGGAAAGGAAACGTGTCACCAGTCACCTTTAATATGAAAAAAAAATAAAGTGTATTAATAACTGGTAAATGCAAGGCGAGTTAGCCTCCTAAAGAACACCAGCCACTAAATACACAATTCTCAAAACACAATTTCCGAGGCAACAATCAAAGCACCTGATGCCGCGGAAGTCAGGCAAAAAGCGGTGTTGCACAGAAAGACTTCCTCCAGGGTGAAGTCGGCGTGCAGACACTCAACAGTAAATGGGAAAATATCCAATGTCCAGCAAAGTCGAGTGGGCGGCAGAGCGAGGACCAGCAAACAGCCCTTTGCAGTCCTTCGCGAGTGCGCAGCGCGTGTGCGCTGAGGGTCCGTGTTGAAATAGCCACAGAAAAGAAGGCGTTTCCAGTTCAGGGGAAAGGAAACGTGTCACCAGTCATCTGATGCCGCGGAAGTCAGGCAAAAAGCGGTGTTGCACAGAAAGACTTCCTCCAGGGTGAAGTCGGCGTGCAGACACTCAACAGTAAATGGGAAAATATCCAATGTCCAGCAAAGTCGAGTGGGCGGCAGAGCGAGGACCAGCAAACAGCCCTTTGCAGTCCTTCGCGATCTGAGGATACTTTGCAGTGCACTCTGAGTTGGGGAGATCCTCACAGAGAGAGAGGACAAGGACAGGGAAGAGAGCAGAAGAAGGATCCACCTGCTAAACCTGGTGGTGAGACTACAGGTGGCCACTAGGCCTAAGAGGGATCAGCCTGCAGGTCATGGTTAGGCAGCACCCGATGATGCCTGTAAATACATCCATTAACAACAGGTCAACCTGTACCATTGAGCTTGCAGCAGCCTTCCTGTGACCCAGCGGAGGGGGATGTAGCAGGTCAGAGATTACATCAAAGCGTTTAGTGTGTAGGGGCCCACTCTGGAAGAGATCCACAAGTCAATGGAGGACCACATGCAATGGACTAAGGAGAAGCTCGGCAGCAATGTGGCCTGTGCCCAGGCCACTGGAGGTGGATCGCCACGTGTGGATGAGCTGCCTCAATTTTAAGGTTGCCAGTTGCGAGAAGGTGGTCGGTTTGTACCATCCATCAGTACTACAGTAATGCTTCCATGGCCACTTCCATTACAAGTTGTGCATTCTACAAGTGGTTACACATTTGGGGTTTAAATGGTGTGATGAAAGGGTTTTATATTTGAGGGTATGGATAACACCAGTAATTAACATTTTCATTAAGGAGAATATGAGTATGGTTTGTTCTACGATTAAATCAGACATAGAGAGTTGGAGGCAACTACATCTGTCTCTTTGGGGGAAGGTGAATGCCTTGAATTGGTTTCTACCCCCAGGATAAATTATGTCCTAGGCATGATACCACTGAATATTGAGAAAAAGTATTGGATTGAACTGGCCAGGATAATTCAGAGCTTCTTATTGGACCAAAAACCACCACGATAGAAGCTACATAAATTGCAGTTACCCTTGTCAAAGGGGGCTTTGGGCATACCAAACTTGGCTTTTGTTTCACAGTTTCTGGTTGAATTTCTGGAACCTAATCCAGGAGAATGGGTGCTTGCTGAGACTAGTTTTCATGGACCACTCACACCGAAAGCTATGTTGATGACAGTGACTAGAACAGGTGATATAACAGGTCCTATAACTAAGAGTATAAGGAATGCTTGGTAAAAATGGAATACTTACCTTGGAAAAGATGCAATGAGGGACCCAGGAGCCTCAATCTGGATGAATCCAAATATCTAAATTGAAGGTAAAGTTATTTTCTGGCATGAGTGGTTCCTTTGTGGTGTGAAATGGCTTGGTGACCTTTACAAGGATGGTCGTGTGATGACAGGCAAAGAAATTCAAGCTACATTTAACATTCGAAACTTCAGGGTAGCAGATTATCGAAGAAATTAGGAAAGCCATTGGGGAGATTGAGATGAAAGATGGATTGAACTTGGATCTGTTCAAGAAAACTAAAAAAATGGGAGAGAGTGGATTAGCCAGCCGTGTGTATGGGATGGTTTTGGCTGCATACAAAGGAAATTATTTATTAAGAGATGAATTGAGCAGAAGGATTGGAAGTGAGATCAATGAGGGTGATTGGTCACGAATGTGTGAAAATATCAAACTGTGCTCATTAGGGTTAACAGAGAGATTGCTTCAGATCAAGATCTTGAACCGGGTCGTTTGGACACCAGAACGATTACAAAAGAGAGGTATGAGTGACAATTTAGGCTGTTGGGCCTGTGAAAAGGAACGTGGAACCCTAGAACATATGTTATGGGATTGCACTCGTGTTAGAGGATTTTGGTCAGAATATGATAATGTCTGTGCGAAGGTTATAGGTGTGAGACTACAATATGATTTCAAAACTCTGATAATGGGTAGTGATTTGATGTTAGAAGAACTAACTACAAGTCAGAAAAAATGGATTTTCAGAAGTGCAATGATAGGCAAAAAACTATTTTGAGAGGGTGGAAGACAGCATAATGTGTTGACATTGCAGTGTGACTTGCAGAGATGCATAATCTGTCGGGGATTGAAAGAGTTCTTTACCACAGAGAGAAAAAAATGCACCGTTTGAGAAGATTTGGGGTACATTTCTTACTTTATATTAGCTATTGGGATACAAATGTGAACTTTAAGTATTGGGGGAGGGAGGAAGGATTGATTATATTGTATTATGATTATAATTATATTGAATGTATATGTTTGTTTAAAGTATGGCACTTTGTATAAAGTTCAAAATAAAATATAATTTTCAAATAAAAACAGGGGACTACCCTGCACACCTGCTCATGTCTCCCACCCCCCAACCCCCCCAGCAGTGTGGGGCAGCCCCCACCAGGCCCCCACTCATGTCTCCCACCACCCCCACCTCCCAGCAGTGCAGGGGCAGCACCACCAGGCCCCCACTCATGTCCAACTCATGTCTCCCATCACGCCCACCCACCAGCATCCAGGGGCACCCTCCACCAGGCCCCCACTCATGTCCCCCTGCACCCCCACCCCCCAGCATCCAGGGGCACTCTCCACCAGGCCCCCATTCATGTCCCCTATACCCCCACCCCCCTGCATCCAGGGGCACCCTCCACCAGGCCCCCACTCATGTCCCCCTGCACACCCACCCCCCAGCAGTGCAGGGCACCCTCCACCAGGCCCCCACTCATGTCCATTTCATGTCTCCCACCACCCCCACCCCTCAGCAGTGCAGGGGCACCCTCCACCAGGCCGCCACTCATGTCCAACTCATGTCTCCCACCACCCCCACCCCCCAGCATCCAGGGGCACCCTCCACCAGGCCCCCACTCATGTCCCCTATCACCCCCACCCCCAGCATCCAGGGGCAACCTCCACCAGGCCCCCATTCATGTCCCCCTGCACCCCCACCCCCCAGCATCCAGGGGCACCCTCCACCAGGCCCCCACTCATGTCCCCCTGCACCCCCACCCCCCAGCATCCAGGGGCACCCTCCACCAGGCCCCCACTCATGTCTCCCACCACCCCCACCCCCAGCAGTGCAGGGCACCCTCCACCAGGCCCCCACTCATGTCCAACTCATGTCTCCCACCACCCCCACCCCCCAGCATCCAGGGGCACCCTCCACCAGGCCCCCACTCGTGTCCCCCTGCACTCCCACCCCCCAGCAGTGCAGGGCACCCTCCACCAGGCCCCCACTCATGTCCAACTCATGTCCCCCTGCACCCCCACCCCCCAGCATCCAGGAGCACCCTCCACCAGGCCCCCACTCATGTCTCCCACCACCCCCACCCCCCAGCAGTGCAGGGGTACCCTCCACCAGGCCCCCACTCATGTCCCCCTGCACCCCCACCCCCAGCACCCAGTGGCACCCTCCACCAGGCCCTCACTCATGTCTCCCACCACCCCCACCCCCCAGCAGTGCAGGGCACCCTCCACCAGGCCCCCACTCATGTCCCCCTATCAACCCCACCCCCCAGCAGTGCAGGGGCAGCACCACCAGGCACCCAGGTCCTCACAATCCCCAATCATGTGCGTTATGGTCAGCCTCCACAGCCAAAAGGCCCTACCAAGTAACCCATTCACCCACATGGAAATGGAAATTACATGTTACACCCCCAATGTTCATAAAGCAAATGAACCCATGTCCGTCACACACAATGGTTGCAATTGAATGGGAAAACACCCAACATGACATGCATGAAACCAATGAGATGATACCACACAGTGAAGAATGAAAACAAAATTGTATTAAAAAAAATTGAATGCAAATGAAATGAAACAAACTACAATGACAATGAAAAAAAGATAAGGTGCATGTCCGTCCAAAAAAATCAAAACTACAAATCCAAATCCCAAAAAAATGTTGTCCAAAGTCACATTAAAAATAAAATCAATCCGAGAGAGAAAAATAAATGCAAAGACCATTGCTCCATGGTGAATAAATAAAAAAAATAAAAATAAAACAATCCAATGAAGAACTATGTACAAAACATCCAAGGGTCCATGAGCCCAACTGAACAAAGGAAACCTACAAAAAACCCTAACTAAAATGCAACTATATACAAAAAGTGGAGCAGTGTCCGTCGACTCCAAATCATAAGAAGAAACAAAGGAAACCTAAAACTAAAGAACTATATAGAAAGGCGGCGGGCAAGTCCAGCGGCTCACTCCGTGGTGTTCCGGGCCAGGGCATCATCAAACTCCTCGTCTATGTCCCAGAGGCGGTCCTGTTCCATGGCCCCGAGGGTCGGCAGGGACGACGCCATCTGCTCCTCCAACCCACTGCGGATTGCCTCGAGGCACTCGGCCTGCCTCAGGGCCCTCCGCATGGAGTTCTCCGCCCTGACCATCGTGAGCCGCGCCTCTTCCGCCCGCCGCCGCTCCGCACCTATCTGCTGGCCCAACCGCAGCCACACAGAAGACACTTCCTGTCCTGGGTCCTCCTGCCCTCCGGCCGATGCCTGCCCCTCCGATGTTGATGGCCCCAAGCCATGATGCCTCCCACGTTGACTCTGCTGCTGCCTCCGACGCAACTGCCTCTGCCAGCACGACGGCATCCAGGCTGATGGAATCCACCGACGCCGTCGTGCACGTGCCCTGCCTGATGATGCCGGCACATCCTCCATCTGCTGGGGTACAGTTGCTGTGGTGTCCACCCCTGCTGGACCTCCGACTCCCGACTGTGGCAGGGATGGGATCCCCACCGAGCTGGCTGCATTGGTCAGGGCAGGTCAACAGGGGGCCCTGGTGGCATCTGGGCCGGAAGACGGCAAGGAGAACGACCGCGTATAGCCTCCACAGAGGAGGAGAGGGCCGCCAAATTGGCCGACACATGCAGGAAACCCCCGAACATGGAAGATCCCAATTGGGCCACATCGGCACGGTGCTCTTCGTGATGACGTGCGTTCTCCTCCCGGGAAGCACGCACGTCATCACGAATTGCACCCGCGCGCATCGCGACCCCAATCAGGACCTTCTCCATACGGCCACGGGTCCCCTCGTCCACAGGTGGAGGGGAGTCAGGTGACATGGACATCCCCTCTACCTGTGGATGGGCCTGGGACGGGGCATCCCTGCTGGTGCATGGTGGTGCACTCACAGGGTCAGGGACAGCGATATGCACAGGCCCCTCCACGGTGACCTGTGCTGCCTCCTGCCCCTGCCCCTGGACTGCACCACTTGCACCAGCAGGGATGGCCCACCAGGCCCCATGTGTGCCTCAATGGCGGCCTCCTCCTCCTCTGTGGAAACCACCAACCTGGATGGCTCCTCACCGTCTTCTGCCGTAGCAGGCCCCTGTGGGGGCTCACCCACCCCTTCCGCTGCAGCCGTGGGGGCATTCCCACCGCCTTGCTCCACAGCGCCGTCTACGCCCTCTTCTTCACTAGCCGCTGCGTAGAGGGAGACATAGAACACAAGCATCAGGGTACTGTACAATGGTCCCCTAGACAGGAAGCAATAGCAGATGAGTACCACTGTCAAAGTACACTTCCATCATGTCCCTCCACAACACATGGGTCAGTCCAGGCAAAACACACACAGTAACAGGCATGGTGCATGCCATGGACATTTCCATACATGTCCAATGGACTCTTGAAACATACAATGATATGGAACTCACATGCATCATGGGTCATGCCTATCACATGCACACACTTCACCTCAGTCACATCCATCTGGCCTCATACACCCCAAACCCAGCGGATACAAGGATAACTAGGCTGCATCAGTGAATCTGTGCATTGTCACACACATGTGTCATGCATCCATGGCATTCACAAGTCACAGACACGCAGGTCAGGCACACAGACATGGCTACCATATATGTACCTGGCATCAGCAAATATCCCTCACCCCCACCCATGTGCAGGAACAGAGACTGGCATGCTCTCATGTGTAAAATCTGCATATGGCTCCCCATGTCGCATTTAAACACATGCAACAACCATGTGGTTCACACATCACTGGTCGCACATGCATTACCATGATGTCCCTGCACACATACATGCATACATGGCCTATGTCACACATACAGGCAAGTATCAGACAACCAGCACACCGCAACATGCCCTGTCTCACGCAGCAATGCTTGGCCACTTATCGCTCAACTCCAGACGGGTCTCACTCTCAAGGATCTGGGCGTGTAGCGCTGGGCGTACACGTTCCAGGACCCTCATCTGGATGGAACTCATGTGGCCCCGGCCCCCCTCCACGAGGCGCCGGGCCTTCACGAGGGTCCTGGACCTCAAGTCCTCCCAGCGCTTCTTGATCTTCTGGACGTCGCGGGTTGCCACCCCCTCCGCGTTGATGGCAACCACACAGTCGGCCCAGATCCTCTCCCATCCTTCCTTGCTGGCGCGGGACGATCCAAAGAGGGCATCATACTGCCCCAGGACATGCTCCACCAGGACACCAACTTCGGTGGCAGTGAAGCTGGTGCCTCTCTGCCCCTCTGGCCTGGGGTTGCCACTGGTGCCAGATGTCGAAGTGCCCGACATGGCAACCCCAGAGGCAGGAGTGGGTGGGCAACTGGGCCCTAGGGCTGGGCTGTGGAGCGATGTTATCCCAGTCGGGAGTCTTCTGTTCCAGCCGGGGTGGACACAGCAACTGGACCCCTGCAGATGGCTGATGTGCAGGCACCAAATGGCAGGGCACGGTGGCAGCAGGCAGGCAGGCAGGCAGCAGCAGATGGCACGTGGGAGGCTGCTCGGGGGACTGGGGGGCAGTAATTCGGCCTTCTGGGCAGGAGCGTGGTCTTCCGTGTGTTTTCGCGTGGCCAGCTTGATACGGAGTGATTTGGCACGTGAAAATCCTGCACATCAGCGTGAAATTCGAGGAAAGGCCCTTAGCGCGTAAGCGTGTCAGCACGCATACGCGATTCTATTGGACCAAAGGCCCTCAGCGCGTAAGCGCGTCTGTGACGTGACCCGCACGGGTGTTTTCCTCATAGCATGTGATGACGGAGCAAACGTGGAAAGACTGCATGTCACAGTGTCATCGCGTGTAATTGGACAAAAGTGCGCGTACACACGATTGGCCTATGTACGTGTATTTCAGGGGTGCGCGGGCACTTACACAAGCAAGTACATCAGCGCACGTGTATTCCGGGGTGCGCGGAAATTTCCACACGCTATTGGCATGGGTACTGGATTTCAGGGATGCGCGGGAAGTCTCGCCAACAACACGCGCAAAGAAACACGTACGCCAGTAGGAAGCAGGCATACGTCGACCCGAGACGCATAAATTGGCACGCAAAAAACTAATAAGCTCAGACACCAGGATGAACATACCGTTCCTAGCAGCAGTGGCCGTGGGCTACCAGAGGAGGAGGAGGAGGATAGTCAGGGCCAGAATTTTCAAACCCAGAACCAGCCTTTTCGGGATGCCTGATGACCTGGTGTATGGGACGTACAGGTTTCCACCACACATAATACTGCACCTGGTGAGTGAGTGGGAGGATGACCTCACATCACCCACCCTGTGCTCCCAAGCACTCAGCCACCTGGAGAAGGTCCTCAATGTACTGCACTTCTTAGCCACTGGATCATTTCAGCGGACAAGTGCCATAGTGGGTGGGGTGTCACAGGCCACGCAGTCACGCTGCCTACACCAGGTCTTGAACATCATCACTGCACGCCCATCAGTCCGCAGGCACATATACCTGCCCAGGACACCTGCAGAAAGGCATGCTGCCGCCCTGGATTTTTACGGTGTGGCACGATTCCCCAAAGTGCTAGGTGCCATCGACTGCACCCATTTGGCTCTATGTCCCCCCAGGGCATCTGAGCACATCTATAGGAACCGCAAGCACTGGCATTCCAACAACGTGCAGGTAGTATGTAATGCCAAGGGAATCATCACCTCAGTATATGCCAACTATCCCGATTCCACCCATGACAGCTTCATTTACCGAATGTCCACCCTAAACCGGGACCTAGAAGCTGGGCGGCATGGCGATACATGGCTGCTTGGTGAGTATGAATGCCACTGCACATGCATGCATGTCAAATACTGAGCAAGGTCACAACCCCACCAATGATACCCATCACCACCTCCACAGGGGACAGTGCCTACCCCCTCAGCCCCCACATGATGACGCCAATTCGGAACCCCACCACGCCACCCGACGTAAGATATAACACAGCCTACATTGCAACCCGGGGCATAGTGGAGCGCACATTCGGAGTGCTTAAGTCACGCTTTCGCTCCCTTGATCGTTCTGGCGGGCAGCTGTTATACGCTCCCCCAGTAGTGTGCAGGATCATAGTGGCAGCATGTGTCCTGCACAACGTTGCAACACGCCGGGGCCTGGGCGTGGACATGGTGGTGCCCCCACATCCCCAACCACATGCACGCCCGCTGCGCATGGGAGGGGAAAGGGCACGGGGGGAGGCAGCCCGTAAACAGCTAGTGGCTAATTACTTCACATAGAAATCACACCCCTGTGGAGTGCACACTGCCCTGGCACATACCATCTGACAATCAATGATGACTCAACCTGATACTGATCCTGAATGTCTGGAGAATCAACCGTCAAAACCATATCAGCCTGAGATTGTTCACCTGGAAGTGTTACAATGTGTGCATCCCTACCTACACAGACACCACCAATGCAGTTTCGTGAAAAAACACATTCATGCAGCTAAAATGAATACCCACTTGCAAAATGCAACATGAGGACAGTGCCATGTCACCCAACCCATCCCCAGCACCGCCACACGACACACCGTGCCATGTCATGCTATGTGCAGGTAAACAAAGTAATCCCCACAACATGACACAAGTGTCACAAAGTACAGTGTCCCTAACTGAAACTCGCGACACCTGAAATGCTCACAGTAATGCAGGACCAACAAAACACTTGAGCAGGTATTTAGCAATAACACGTATCAGCTACTGACCCTCAAAACTACCATTAACATGACATTATGAATGTAAGGAATCAGTAGTCTCACCACCTGGAAATGCCTGCACTCCCGACCACTTCATACTGTACAGTGTTGCCGACATGTAGAGTTGTAGGTGAACTGCTGCCAACATGGACCCCATCTCCAAAGTAGAGGGCCTTGTGTAGACATGAGGAAAGGACCTGCAAATTAGGAGGTAGACATAGATGATGAGTTACACATCAATGCAACTTGCAGTGTACAACACAACAGCAATATGCACTAGGAATGTATACACAGTATTGACTAGACTACCCACACATGTAGTGGGAGTCCAATGTCACCATGTACGTCAATGTCACTTGGACATACCCTTTGCAAGCCCATGGAAACGGGAAGCAGGAGGGGTGTGTGTGACAAAAACCCAAGCATCTGAACCAAATACATGACAGGCCTGCATGTGCCCAGCCACATAGCAGTGTATGCCCAAGGGAGCCACACAAGGCAACACACTGTCCCAAAATAAAAAAAAATAAAAAAAAAAATAAAAAATAAAATAAAAAAATAAATAAATAAAAAATGGCCATTAATGCGCCCGGGGGGGTTGGGGAGGCCACCCAGGAGGTCCGAGGACAGGGTGCACACCAAAACCCACCTGTGTGGATCTTGCGAAAAAAAAACACCTCCATGGGCTCATGGCCCACACTGTCGCTATTATCACCCTGTGCAGCTGCATCCGGAGGTGGTGGCACTATGGGAGGCAGCCCACGCAAGGCCCTAGTCTGTTCCTCCATGGCTGCAAGGATGCGGGTGTGGTAGGTCTCGTTCTGGAGGATGAGTGTGCGGAGGTCCCCATGCAACAACTCACGGGATGCCCAGACCTCCGCCCTAGTTGCCTGCATCTCAGCTGAGAGCGTACGGGTGAGACGCTCCAGCTGCTGTTCTGTCCTTCAGTTTGTTGAAGCCTCAAGCTCAACAAGAGTCGTCCTGAGGTGAAGGAGTTCCAGCCTCAGGGCTTCCCTGTGGCCCTGGGACTCTATGGAGATGGCTTCCTGCAGAGTCGCCAGTGCCGCCCGCCTGTCCCTGTTGGACGCCAACATGTCCTCCATGTATGACTGGCAGATGGAGTCGGTTGCCTGCTGTAGTCGCTCCATCAGCCTTTCGGGGGGGAAAATGGAAGTGGCCACCCTATCCATGGCTTGAGCCATCATCTCTGATGATGCTGCCTGTTGGGTTGCCATACCGTAAATGGATTGCTCCCATGCGGTATTTCCAGGTGGCGTACGGCCACCACGTCGGTGGGCACCACACCTGTCTGGGGCAAGGCGAACTGCGCCTTGCTGTGCCGGCACTGCCTGAGGCTGCAGGACTGCATTCCTCCTCTGATCTGCTGGCCCAGGAACAGGATCAGATGTCGCGGAGTGTGACCCTGCATCCGTAACCACCAAAGGCGTACCTGCCAACACTGACATCCCCATTGAGGGTTCTGACCCTGGTGCAGGTGGGTGGGACAGAACAGAATCCCTCCCAGGAACACTCACCTGCGACGGCACATAGGTCTCATCATCCAAATCAACACCTGAGTACAGCTCGGGGGAGGTGCAGCCAGAGACACCCCTTGAGAGCACAACCTGCAGCAGTTGTGGGTTCTCACCCACCACCACACCACGTCCCTCACTGGTGGTCGGTCGGCCCTCAGACCCCTCCTGGGTCTGCACCATCTCCACAACCCCAGCAGTATCAGGTGCGTCTTCCCCTGCAAAGACATAAAAGCAAACAAATGGAAACAGGCATTAGCACGATGGCACACAATGAGGGCTGAGAAGCAACAGAACCAGTACTTGATTGACACATGTCCCACATGACTAAAACCCTCCCATGCATGCACCCTCACTGCGTATGAAGGGTAGGCAAATGGCACACACTGATGACACCAAGATGGAAGATGAACACATTTTCTGCATGCTGCCTGGCAGTGGCATCACACATTGGCCTGTGATTGCCAGGTGAAATGCACATGCCATCACACAGATGGCATGTACCATTGCTATTGAGTGAAGATGGAGAGGAGGGCAGCACTTATTCATTCAGTCCAGTTCCCTCATGTAATAGCTTTTCCAATTCAAACAGGTCTGATTTTTCACCTGGAGCTGCCAGTCCAAAATGGTCCGATTGCACAGGGACATGTCTAAACAAATGATATCCAGGTAACAAAGTCACTCCACTTTACCATAGCCATGTCAGACATGTGACTAGAGGACTGAGAAATGCCTAGTAAAAGTGGTGGAATGCAAACAATCTGCCTGAATGAACAGAGGAAAATAAGCAACAATGTTGTGGCAAGGTGACACTTCAAGGGCAACTGGCCTGCTGTTGGCATAGATGTCTACTGTTGGCAGAAGGGATACTGCTATGGCCAAATGCTGCTGCGCAGAATGTATTGCATGAAGCACATGGGTGACCCAAACGATTTAGGCGCACACACCCTCACCTGGCACACAAACAGAAGCCCTCACACACACACCATGCACATGGATGACACACACATGCATGTGCACTCACCGGACAATGCCTCATAATCAGGCAGATCTCCCACACCTTGGATCTGTTCCTCCGTGACGTAGGTCCCAGCGACTGACTCATGTGGAGTGAGTTCCATGTCTTCTACTGGAGACCCACCTCCAGTCATTAGAGTTGCGGCATGACTTGAGGCCAGCTTATTCTTTGCCCTGCGCTTTAGGTCATTCCAGCGCTTAAAGCAATCATTGGCTGTGCGCCTCACGATTCCAAGGGCACTTACGATGTCCGCAACGGTCTGCCAGTGTGCCTGGCGTTGTGCAGGTGTGGTCTTGGATCCTGCTACAATGACCATTTCGTTATCATGTGCTGACACATACTCGACAAGTGCATTCAGTTCGGTATCCGTGAAGCTGGGCTTCCTCGACGGGCTGGACTGTGTAGCCGTGTCTGGGGCATCAGCCTGTGCCGGACGAGCACTCTTCCTCTTCTGCTTGGAAGGTGGTGGTGATCCTGAGTGTCCTACGCCGCTCTGGACACTAGGGGCAGGAGCCCTGGTGGACTCTGTATCAGGAGTGTGGGATTGCACACTCAGCATGGGAGTTGGTGCAGGCATTGGCTCAAGTGTAATGGTGTCAGGGGGAATGTCAGCAGGATGGACTAGGACCGACACTGTCGTGGCTGGGTGTGTGAGAGCTGGGGTGGATGGAGCCGCAGCTGCCCCTGCAGCCTCTCCACCCTGCCTACTTGGGGCAGCAGATGACCTTGCTGCCCCTGATCCACGTGGCCTGATGACATCAACGTGCACCAGCGCACGTGTCATAGGCCTGCTGACCTGGAAGTCAGCCATGGAGTCAGCCAGGTCTGGTGCCACAATGGGCTGGTCCAACAAGGGCTGAGCATGGATGGTGTCAGCCACATCAGCCTCAACCAGGGGGGCCGGGGGGGGATTATGGGTGCCCTTGACTGGTCCTCCACACATGGGGGGACAGGGTCACCCTGCAAGTAACGACCACGTCCCCTACCGGATCCACCATGGCTCGTCCACCTTTGTCACACTTACGGATTCCTCGGCTCCCAACCATGGCACTGATGTTAATATGTGTATGGGAGTGGCTGTAAACTATTGTCCTGGGCAATTGGGGGTCAAAGGGGTTGGGTACCAGATGGTAATTGTACCCTAGTGCTCTAGCAAGGCTGAATGTGACCACTGGGGAAAGATGACAGGTCACCCAACGCACAGGAAGCCCAAAAAAGGTAGATGACGTGCACGCAACTCCTCCTAGACCACGTGTGCAGAAAAAAAACCCTGCACTACGCTGTGGCACCCAGTAACACAAGAATGAACATATGCGTGTCACACGCAGCCTAGAATGACCTCTGAAGGGGTAGGCTACACACGGGGCAAGCACAGATGTTAGATACGTACGTGACTCACCGTCTGCCAGGAAAAAGAACGTGAAATAGAAGCGCGTGTGCGCGTTGGCAACACCCCCGCCAAAAGAAGAATTGTACGCTGTCTGAGGAGACAGGACAACAGTAGAAGGGAACGCTGTTTGAGGGAACAGGCCCAGGAAAACCAGAAAAAGAGAAAAAAGAGAAAAAGCTGTCAGAGGTAACAGGGAGTCCGAACTTGAAACGCTGTGAAGTAAATCGCGTGTGAAACGACAAGAAGTACAGATTTCACCCACTCGCTCTCCGCAAAAAGCACGTACAAGGAAATGGTGTTCTACACGTACCTTTTATGCAGGCCCACACGTCCAGCGTCACTTCCGCGTGTACGCGCTAGGGCCATTTCCAGCAATTACACGATTTGTCACTTCCGCGTGTAGGACCATTTCCACCAATTACACGCTTTGTCACTTCCGCGTGTACGCGCTAAAACCATTTCCACCAATTACACGCTTTGACACTCGGACGTGTCTTTCATTTTTTTAACACGCAACATTTCAAACGTGTGCCATATTCAACGTGTACGTGACTTTATAGACGCACATACGCTAGTGGCCTTTGGGCCAATGAATGTACAGACGTGTGCTGACACGCTTACGCGCTAAGGGCCTTTCCTCGAATTACACGCAGACGTGCTGGATTTTCACGTGCAAAATCACTCCGTATCAAGCTGGCCACGCGTTAACACACGGAAAACCACGCTCCTGCCCAGAAGGCCGAATTACTGCCCCCCATAGCCCTGAGCACGCTCCCACCTGCCATCTGCTGCTGCCTGACTGCCTGCTGCCCACGTGCCCTGCCATTTGCTGCCTGCACATCAGCCAGGGGTGCTGTTGCTGTGACCACCCCTGCTGGAACCGAAGACTCCCGACTGCTTTTCCATCGCCCCACAGCCCAGCCCCAGGACCCAGTTGCCCACCCACTCCTGCCTCTGGGGTTGCCATGTCGGGCACTGCAACATCTGGCACCAGTGGCAACCCCCGGCCAAGGAGGCAGAGGGGCACCAGCTTCACTGCCACCGAAGTTGGTGTCCTGGTGGAGCATGTCCTGGGGCAGTATGATGCCCTCTTCGGAAGGTTGCGCGCCGACAAGGAAGGACGGACTCGGATCTGGATGGACATCGTGACTGCCATCAACGCGGAGGAGGTGGCAGTACGTGACTACGAACGTGTCAGGAAGCGCTGGGAGGACTTCAGGTCCAGGACCCTCAACAAGGCCCGGCGCCTCCTGAGGGCAGCGGATGCTAAGGGGCGCCGGGGCCACTTGTCGGAAGATCAGATGAGGGTCTGGAACGCATATTCCCAGCGCTCCACGTCCAGGTCCTTGAGAGGCAGACCCGTCTGGAGTCGAGCGGTAAGTGTACATGCATACTGATTGTAAGCTGTGCGTGTGGTGTGCCAGGAGTGTGCAGGTTGAACATGTATTTTTAAGTAGGGGGGGTGTACAGGGCCGTGAGTGTGACACATGCGAGGGGTCTCATGTGTGACACATGGATGGTGCTTGTGTGTGTGGGCTTGCATGGCACAGGATGTGGAGGAATGATTGTCAAGTGTGACATGGATGTCGATCGGAACACTGCGACAGTTGGCGGAGGTGTACACATGCATGCAAGTTTGGTTGTGTGTGTGCTTGTGTAGTGTACTCCCTATGTTGCATGTGATGTGTGGATGACCTTTGGCTGCTCATGCTGTTGTATGTGAATGGATGGTGCTGGCTGTTGCAATATGGCTGTGGTATGGCTCATGTGTGCAAGTTGAAATGACATGTGTGTTGGGGATTGTGATGCCATGTCTGAGGTTTACCAATGCCACTCATGTATGACTGTCATGTGTGTATGAGTCCATTGGACAGTGCCCTGATGCCTGTGTTTTCTTTCTCCCTATCTGCAGCGTCAACTGATGGAGGGGGCGGAGAAGGTGCAGTGGAGCACAGCGGCAGGGGTCGCACCACCAGCCGGAGAAACAAGGCCCGGATCCCCTCCCAGGTTCTGATCTCGTCGGGGAGTGAGGAGTCCGGTGACGTGTCCCAGGCCGCAGCTGCCGAGGGGAGGTCCAAGAGGCGGAGGTTGGAGTTGGACTCCTCAGCAGCAGAAGGGGCAGCTGGGACCCCACAGGGCCCAACGGAGGAAGATGGCACGGAGTCATCCAGGTTGGTGGGGGGTTTGGAGGAGGAGGAGGCCGTGCAAGCGACAGAGGCGGGGTCTGGAGGTGGGGATTCCACTGGTGCTAGTGGTGCAGTGCAGGATCTGGGACAGGAGGCAGCACAGGCCGCCGCGGAGGTGCCTGTGTGCAATCCTGTCCCTGCTCCTGTCACTGCATCATCTTGCACCAGCGGGGATGCCTACCTCCAGACCCGTTCTCAGGGAGGGTATTGGCTTACAACACCTGGCCTTCCTCTCCCTGCGGATGTGGCTATCCTGCACCAGGTTGAGCCTGTCCATGGTGGGGTGGCGTTGCGTCAACGGGCCATGCGAGCTGACATGCAGTCTTTTCATAATGAGTCTGCACGTCTTCTCGCATGGCTCGTTGACTGCGTTGACCCACTGGAACAGCTCACCAGGGCTGGATTCCTCCGCTTCCTGGACCTTGTTCTGACCCCCTCCTCCATGGAACCCCCTATACCCCAGTCGTCCTCCATACCATCTTCCCACCCATGTGTCACCTGGGAGCCCTGTGGAGCTGCCTCAGACCGTGCGGCCAGGCTGGTGGACAACAGATCCCTGCAACAGTCGGGAGTCGGACATCCAGCAGGGGTGGCCACATCAACGACTGCACCCCAGCTGGAGGAGGATGTGCAGGCACCATCGGACAGGGCACATGGACAGCAGCAGCTGCAGCAGCAGGAGGCTGTAGGTGGGAGCCACGATAGCTCGGGGCCTTCAACATCGGAGGGGCAGGCATCGGCCGGAGGGCAGGAGGACCCTGGACGGGAAGTGTCTTCCGTGTGGCAGCGGGTGGACCACTCCATAGATGCGGAGCGGCGGTGGGCGGAAGAGGCGCGGCTCACGATGGTCAGGGCGGAGAACTCCATGCGGAGGGCCCTGAGGCGGGCCGAGTGCCTCGAGGCAATCCGCAGGGAGTTGGAGGTGAACATGTCGGCGTCCCTGCGGATCCTCGGGGCCATGGAACAGGACCGCCTCCGGGACATAGACGAGGAGTTCGATGATGCCCTGGCCCGGAACACCACTAAGTGAGCCGCTGGACTGGCCCGCCGCCATTGTATATAGTTATTTAGTGATAGGGTTCCTTTATAGTTTATTTTTATTTGGAGTCGACGGACACTGCTCCACCTTTTGTATATAGTCCCATTTTAGATAGGTTTTTTGGTAGGTTTCATTTCTTCTGTTGGGATGATGGACCCTGAATACTTTGTACATAGTTGGACTTTGGATTTGGAATTTTTTTTTACTATGAATATTTTTTCCCATGGAGCAATGGTTTTCTATTTCTTTTTTCCCTTCATTTCCTTTTTATGGAGTTGAACTTTGGAAGAAATGTTTTTGGATTATCATTTATTGATTTTAATTTGAAAAGGGAGACATGAGGGGGAGCCTGGTGGGGGATGCCCATGGTGGCTGGGGGGTGGGGGGGTGGTAGACATGGGTGGGAGCCTGGTGGGGGCTGCCCATGGTGGCTGGGGGGTGGGGGTGATAGGGGACATGAGTGGGGGCCTGGTGGGGGCTGCCCATGGTGGCTGGTGGGTGGGGGTGGTGGGAGACATGAGTGGGGGCCTGGTGGAGGCTGCCCATGGTGGCTGGGGGGTGGGGGTGATAGGGGACATGAGTGGGGGCCTGGTGGAGGCTGCCCATGGTGGCTGGGGGGTGGGGGTGGTGGTAGACATGGGTGGGGGCCTGGTGGGGGCTGACCACGCACTGCTGGGGGGAGGGGGTGATAGGGGACATGAGTGGGGGCCTGGTGGAGGCTGCCCATGGTGGCTGGGGGTTGGGGGTGGGTGGGAGGCATGGGTGGGAGCCTGGTGGGGGCTGCCCATGGTGGCTGGGGGTTGGGGTGATAGGGGACATGAGTGGGGGCCTGGTGGAGTCTGCCCATGGTGGCTGGGGGGTGGGGGGTGGTAGACATGGGTGGGGGCCTGATAGAGGGTGCCCCACAATGCTGGGGGGGTGGGGGTGGTGGGAGACATGAGTGGGGGCCTGGTGGAGGCTGCCCATGGTGGCTGGGGGGTGGGGGTGGTGGGAGACATGAGTGGGGGCCTGGTGGAGGCTGCCCCTGCACTGCTGGGGGGTGGGGGTGATAGGGGACATGAGTGGGGGCCTGGTGGAGGCTGCCCATGGTGGCTGGGGGGTGTGGGTGGGTGGGAGACATGGGTGGGGGCCTGGTGGGGGCTGCCCATGGTGGCTGGAGGGTGGGGGTGATAGGGGACATGGGTGTGGGCCTGGTGGAGGCTGCACATGGTGGCTGGGGGGTGGGGGGTGGTAGACATGGGTGGGGGCCTGGTGGAGGGTGCCCCACACTGTTGGGGGGGTGGGGGTGGTGGGAGACATGAGTGGGGGCCTGGTGGAGGCTGCCCAAGGTGGCTGGGGGGTGGGGGTGGTGGGAGACATGAGTGGGGGCCTGGTGGAGGCTGCCCCACACTGCTGGGGGGGTTGGGGAGTGGGAGACATGAGCAGGTGTGCAGGGTAGTCTCCTGTTTTGTGGGCTGCCTGCAGGGGCCGTGGAGGGTGTACAGGGAACACCTGTGAGGACCCACCCAGCCTAATTGCATGTGATTATTCCCGCGCACCCCTGTAATACACGTACCCAGCCAAATCGCGTGTGATAATTCCCGCGCACCCCTGTAATACACGTACCCAGCCAAATCGCGTGTGATTATTCCCGCGCACCCCGTAATACACGTACCCTGGCTAATCACGTGTAAAACTTCACGCACACCCCTGTCATACACGTACCCAGTCAAATCGCGTGTGAAAATTCCCGCGTACCCCTGTAATACACATACCCTGGCTAATCGCGTGTTTAACTTCACGCGTACCCCTGTCATACAGGTACCCTTGCTAATCGCATGTAAAACTTCCCGCGTACCCCTGATATGTACGTTACCCTCTTTGCGTTCCTTGTTTGGCAGCCCTGTAAACTGGTCCAGGGTTAGCGCAGCCCTTTGCGATGATTTAGCGATTTTGATGGGTTTTCCTTGCGCGAGGGCGTTCTTGGGGGCGTTACTGGCGCTGCTGCAGGGTCGCTACGATACTCTGCGCCACTGCTGGTTTGGGAGCCTAAAATCCATGAATACGCTGTGCGTGAAAATCAATTTTGGCGCACGCGCCTGGCGCAGACAATCGCACGCGACACTTTTCTGCGAAATTCTATGAATTACCCTGAATTACCCTGTGAGTGTTATGGGGGAATGAGAGACAGAAGGGGGGTAGAGGAAGATAGTTGGGGGATTTGTTTGTTTGTTTATTTATTAGCATTGCACACCTGACCCTGAGGTATCTGGGGGCCTTTACACAGTACATTACAAGAATATTTCTAACTTAGTTACAGCCTAACCTGTATAAGGTTAAGGGTCATGTTACATGGTACAAAGGAAATACAGTAAACACAAGTGCAAATAACAAAGATGCAGATACGGGATAGTGAAGAAGAGAACAGAGGTAATACAAAAAACACACATATTCACAAAAATGAGGATAATATGTATATGTAGTTATGTAGCTAGCGGGGAGAGGTTTTAAGGTCAGTTTGGAGGGGGCAGCATTGAGTTTTTATTTATTTATTTCATTTATAATACACCCAGACCCAGAGGTATCACAGCGTAGTTACAGACAATGGGTAAATACAATCTTAATTACAATACAATAATACGGAGAAGACAACAGTAATGTTACATACATAGTATTTACAATGAGCGGTAGCGGTTAGTCAGGCAAGTTTTGTGGTCATCTTTCAGTTTAGTATTGATTGAATAACCAAGTTTTCAGTAATTTTTTTAATTGTATGTAGGATGTTTCATTCTTGAAATTGGTAGGTAGGGAGTTCCAATGTTTAGGAGCAAGGACCTTGAAGCTACTGCCCCCTGATTTCTATCTTTTGTATCGAGGGATTTCGATTTGTGAGTTGTTGGTGGATCTGAGGAGTCTGGTCTGAGATTTCATCAGGACTGTGTCGTTGAAGTATTTGGGGGCTTCATTCGCAATGCATTTGTGTGTAATGCTTAGAGTTTTGAACAATATCCTGGTTTGGATGGGGAGCCAATGTATGTCTCTCCTGATGTTGGAGATGTGTTCAGATTTTTTTATGCCTAGGGCAGCACAGAGAGCTTTATTCTGCATGAGTTGAAGTTTGGCTATGTTAGTTTTGGTAGTGCCAAGGAAGAGAATGTTACAATAGTCGAGCTTGGAGAGTATGAGTGCTCTTGCTAATGTAATGCAGTTATTAGGTGAGAGGAATTTACGACTGAGGGAGATGAGTTTGGAGGTGTAGGAGGTAGAGGAGGCTAGTGGGTTAACTTGTTTGGACATGGTTAAGGTGCCGTCTAAGAAGACACCGAGTGGCTTCACTTATTTGAGTACTGGGATTATGGTACCATCAATGACAAATGATTTGTAGGCCAGCTGGAGAACATCAATTTTGCGGGGTGAACCTACTATGAGTAGCTCTGTTTTGTCGCCATTCAGGCAAAGGCCATCCAGTTTTGGATAATTGAGTAGATTTGATTGATGAGCTGTGAGTCTTGCTCGTGGTTGCATGTGAGTGGGATGAGGATCTGGGTGTCATCTGCAAAATTGGTGTATATGGCACCTATGGCATCCAGGGCTGCAAAGAGCAACTTAATATACGCATTATACAATGTATGGGATAGGAAGGAACCTTGCAGGATGCCTATAGGAACTGGTATGGGGTCAGCGGATTCTTTGCCGATGGAAACTCTTGATGTCCTGTCTGCTAAGAATGATTTAATCCAATCAAGAGTTGCAGGCGAGTCGGCCTAAAGCTAGCCATGGGTGTCATTGGTGGTGAGCCATTTTATGATGGTGCGTCTGAATAGGTAGAAAGGTTGATTGGCACACAGAGGAGTGGGTAGGGCGTTCCAATCAACCCCTGGTCCCATATGGTCCCATCTGCCTTTTTTAACTTGAATCTTGGTACAAGTTTTGGTGAATTGATGGTTCTAGTTGGCCGGGTCGAGGAGTGTCTGTTAATTCTCTCAGATAGGTAAGTGGCTGAATGGTTGAGGCATTTATGTGTAAGGCATAAGATTTTTAGCAGGATTTTATCTGTAGTATTGAGCGGTTGTAGGTCATCTGGTCAAAAACAAAAGGATTGAATGCCTTTTGATTGACAGACAAATGGTTGAAAACAAGGGTTGTTTTTTTAGTTTTGTTTTTATTTATGGGTGGGTTCGCCCCCCCCAACCCCCATTTTCTTTATTAAAAACATTTTTTTACCAACCCAAACAAAAAAAATATAAATAAAAATAATTCAACCTTTTTTTTCGACCATTTGACTGTCGATCAAATGTTTTCGACCATTTGACTGGACAGCGTATTGAGCCATTTGGTTTGTCTCCTTACATGAGAGATATGTTCCCTCCTATTTTGCAATGTTTGGATTTTGTTGATGAGGTATTTATTAGCCCCTTGATAGAGAGCATTACAATAATCCAATTTGGAAAGGATGAGTGCTCTCGCAAGAGTGGTGCAGCTTGTTTTGGATAAAAATGTTCTGCATGCTCCAATGATCTTACACCTTTATTGAGGGTGAGGGTAGAATCTAGGTAAAAACCTAAAGTTTTTACTACTTTAGCCACTTTGATAGAGTTCCCATCAATGTTAAATGAAGTGTAGTTCTGGCCTAATTTATTAAGGTTGGGCATGGAACCAAGTATTAGTAATTCAGTCTTGTCATCATTCAGGCAGAGGCCATGTGTGGCCATCCATGCCTGAATGATGAGGTATTTTTTATTCACCAAAGCCAGGTCCCTTTCATACTCGACCGATAAGGGAATGAGGATCTGGGTGTCATATACGTAATTAGTGTAGGTGACACCCAAATCACCTAGGTCATCGAACAGTGGCTTTGTGAATATGTTATAAAGTGTGGGGGAGACAAAAGAGCCTTGTGGTACCCCACAGGTTATTGGTATAGGGTCGGCAGCCACTAGTGGAGAGAAGACACGCATGGTCCTGTTATTCAGGAATGATTTGATCCAAGTGATGGCACTCTGTGAAAAGTGCGTTGCCGAGTATAGATAGTTGCAGAGAACTTGGTGGTCTACCAAGTCAAACACTGCCGAGAGGTCAAGGAGTAATAGTAAGGCTGTTTTACCTTTGACCTTGAGTTCGTCAATCTGAGTTTTTAGATTGATTAATGTCACTGTGTGGTGCTCTGTGTGGAAACCTGATTGTCGGATTCCAAGGAGGTGGTTAGACTCTAAGTAATCCTGAATTTGAATGTATGCCATTTTATCGAGGATCTTAAGTAGGTAGGTACCGTGGTGATGGGCCTATACTTGGTCAGGATGGAGGGGTCTAATGTATGTTTTTTCAAGAGGGCTAAGACCCAGGATGCTTTTAGGTTGCAGGGGACAGTGCCTGAAGTGAATGATGAGCTGATACGTTTAGTGATGAAGGGTGAGAGGTCTCTAGCGACATCGTTGATGATCTGTGCTGGCAGCTGTCACCTTGGCAGTTGGATGGTTTAAGAGATAGAATAACTTTTTCCACCTCAACTTGTGATAACTTGAACTGATTTGTGGGTAGATTGGTGGCTGCTGTAGTTGAGCTGGAGTTGTCTGTACTGGGTAGAGAGGCTTTTTAACTGCAATTTTGTTTTTGCGTAGTGTAATTCTGCTCTGTAAGGCGTTCTGTATGCTAGTGCACCAGGGCTTGTCCTTGTTGCAGTAATTTGTCTGAGGGATGGGGGCTACCAATTCCCTGAGAATGGTAAATAATTCTCTAGTAATTGAGCTGGCTTTATTAATCCTTTCAATGTAGGATTCTTGTTTGGCTTTAATGATTTATTTTTTGTACGTGGATGCTAGGTTAATCAGATTAGTTTTGTTTTCCTCAGAAGGGCTAGCTTTCCAGAGAGCCTCCAGTTTCCTTTTTTCTTTTCTCAGAGATTTTAGATTGGGCGTAAACCATGTGTTCAAGTGTGCTTTTGTTTACTTTTCCTCTTCAGTGGTGCAATTGTGTCAAGGGCTTTTATCATGGTGCCATTGTATGCCTCTATCAGGTTATCTGGGCTGGTTGAGTTAGGAAGTAGATCAATAACTGGTAGGATAAGTGGAATAATTTTATCTGCCGTAATGTCCTTTTTGCTCCTTGTGGGGAGGGATGGTGCGATAGTAATAGACTTCGGTTTGGGGGTGTTGGCTGGCATGGTGTAGGAGATCAGACAGTGGTCTGTCCAGGTTAGGGGTGTTATAGATGTGATAGCTGTAGTACAGTTGTAAACAGCAACCCAGTCAAGGGTTCTTCCTTTATTATGAGTAGCTTGGGTCACTATTTGTGTAATTCCTTGTTCACTTAATACGTTAGCAATGGATAGGGCTTGGTGATCATTGGTGTCATTGAATCCTAAGTTGACATCCACCAGCACAAGTATCTGAGAGGTCAATTTGGTATTCTCAGAGAGGCGGGAAGAGAGGTTCTCTTCAAATCTTCCAATGGGTCCTGGTGGTCTGTAGATAAGATGGATAGTAAGGGTATCTTTGTCGGAGATGGGGAGCTTAGCTTTGAGTAGTTCACATGAATTTATATCTGGGGAGGGTGTGATTCTCAAGGCCAAATCTGATTTGGCGATAAGAGCAATACTGTCGCTTCTGGCGCTAGTTCTTTCTGCTCTGATAACGTCATAGTTGTCTGGGATGGCTAGAAGAAGGGCGGGACCAGCAGCCGCATGGAGCCAGGATTCAGTTATGGCAAGGAAGTCATCGTTCTCGTTATTGATCAGGTTTGTTATTTCCATTGGCTGTGCTACTAGAAATCAAGCGTTGAGTAGGGTACCTCTGAGGTCTGGGGGCTTTGTGACACACTGTGGGGTCTTAATTGTAGCTTTAGTGTGATGGAAGGTAGTCGTGGTAGGTATGGTAGGTGAGGTGGCTTGATATGTGTTAGGTAAGTGGAAGGAGGGGCTTGGTAGGTGTGGGTTTTTAATGTGGATTTGGGTAACCACGGTAGTGTTGTTGTTTATACTGCTATGATTAGATTGGATGTATTTGATGGGTAGTTCATGGAGTTTGGATAATCTGACTCAGAGTCTAAAATTTCTGATGAGGGGAGTGTAAGGGAGATTAGTTGAAGGAGTATTGTGGGCAAATACATGCCTGGGGAACATGTTCAGAAGGCTATGTATCTGTGTGGTTTTGGCCGGCCAAAATGTGGTGTGGAGATGTTGGAGGGTAAGAGGAGGGCTATTTCTAGCTGATCTAGGTACTTTTTTGAGATTACTACTATTTGTGGATAGTATAAAGGCTTCTGAGTTCTACAATAGTGATATGTATAGTAGAGAAAGCAGTATGCCTATGAAGGCATGCATGATGATAGGAGGTGCCGCATACAATAGTTAATATCAGGTTCTGGTAGTATAATTAGGTGCAAGATGAGCACTTTGGTAAGGTACTAGGTAGTAAGGCTCAGTTTTCAAGATGACAATTTTTGACAATTAAGCGGCAAGAGCGTGACTTGCCATGATCATTGTCAGAAACATCACTCTGAACATTGGTATGACACTTGCATTGGTAAACTGGTAGTGATGTTGGAGGCACTCAGTTATGGTTTGGGATTGCAGAAAAAACATTTTTACACCATGTTTACAAATAGCCACCGCTATCAACAAAAGGCCTCAGTTGGTTGTTTTTATAGCCATGTGTATATGGGGAACAGGCATAGGTGCGCTAATGAATTTGGCTACAAGATACTGTTTATAACTGTGTTGAATAGCCACGGCTACAAGGCCAGTAAAAAGTTCTGTGCGTTTTATTGTTTGTTATTGGTTGTTGGTTATAGTTTCTTGTTACTGTTGTGCTTGTGTGATTGCCTGTGATAGTTAAGAGGGAAAATGTTTCAGCCATTTTAATGATTTGCTTTTGACACAGTATTCTTTTTGTGTTATTGCTTTTAGGTAGTATAAAAGACACACGTTTGTGCATTATTCTCAGTTTGATTGCAGAACTCACAGTGTACAGTATGCTCAGTGTGTAGATGATGTGGATGTAAGTGTGAGTAACGATTTAAACATTTAAAGGTTTATTTGGGGTGTTGTGCGTAAGCTAAATTACCACTGTTTTCAGATCGTATATATTTCCACTATTATGGACCTACTTAGATTAAGTGGCATTTTATTCTTAATGCATTTTTTCACTTTCACTAACCTGCTGCTTACAAAATGTCGGCCATTTATACTTTGGTACTATTTTCCACATACTCAGATTAAGCGGCAGTTCATGTTTGATGTGCTTTTTAACTTTCACTTGCATGGTACTTAAAAAATATATTTTCAAATCAAGAGTTTGTATATGCATTTATTTCATTTTTTGTATGCAGGTTTTTGAGTGTAAAGATTTACTTTCTTGTCCAGTGGTCTGCTGATTGTGGACTATGTGTTCTCACTTTGTGTTGTACACACGCTATTCTATAGGGTTCTGAGCATCATCTGAATGGACCTGAACAAGATATTGGATCAAAGATGTGTTTCTCAAACTTTGAAATGGCTTATAAGAAGTAACACATTTGCATAAAAAATACACCACAATTGTTCTATCTCCTTCTTACTGTGTTGCTCCTTGACACAAAAATACTGTCAATTATCAGCAACAGTTGTCTTTGCACATTGCATTTTGAATGGAGGTAAAGCAGGAGACATCCACACCCTGCCTTTAACTGGTTCTGAACATGTCCACTGGTCTGCAGATTGTAGGAAGTGCATTCTTAGTATTTTTTGATACATTTCATAGATTTTTTTCAATACATCATGTGTTTTCTCCTAATAACCAAATTGTTCTTTTCTCATGTGTAAGTGACATGTCCTGGCAGTCCTGTACATCGGGTGTAGGCAAGATGGGATGAGGTTGGGAGGAAGTAACTAAGGTGGAAGTCAGTGGCACGCTGCCACTAACCGACGTAACGTATTGTTTTTTTAATCTGCCATGGTGTTTTTTTCCCAACAACTAGATGGTTCTCATAACATTGTTGTTACTGCTGTCAGTTGTGTCAGAGTGAAGTGTGAGGGGCATCACATTTTCCCTATGCGCCTGCAATGTTAGATTTGCGGATATCCGCGGACAGCGCAGCGTCGAACAGGCCGAAATATAATTTTAGGGAGGGTGTTGGTGTGGAAGAGTGGATGAAGAGGGTGGGGTAGTGAAAGATGGGTGAAATGCTGTATTTGTTTAGGTGGAAGAAGACTGTGCAGTGATTTTGTTGTCCACAGACACCATGGCAGTCTGCAGACAGAATCACCACTGGGAAGATTGTTGTGTATTTTACTATATTATGATGTATTGCTTTTGGTTAGTTAGTAGAGTATTGGGTGAAGAGGGTATGCGTTGAAGAGTTTGTGCATTGGCTGAAATTACTGTTTTAGTATGTCAACTGAAGTGGATAGGGCTAGAGGTGGTTGTGTTATGTTTTTGGGTTGTTGTCATTGGGCAGGTGTTTGCTTGCATGGGTATGTTATGCTGCGGTGGTTGTGGCATCCAATTGTCAATGATGCTGTACACCTCTGATATTTTAGCGCTGTCTGTGCTATATTCTCCCTTAGGTTCGAACACAAGCTGCGTGTCGTCGGCGTAGTTGGTAAAAAACACGCCAATTTGTTCAGGAGCTCGCATAAACCTCTCATGTAAAGGTTGAATAGTAAAGGGGACAGGCTGGCACCATGGGGACGCCATATAGGATGGGGGCAACCTCCGAAAAGATGTCACCCCAGTGGATCCTAGCGCTTCTGTCCTTCAAAAAGGATGTCAGCCACTCCAGTGCCTTGGATGTACAACCAACAATTCTTGCCAACACCTCCTGCAGGAGTTGGTGGTCTACCAGGTCGAACGCCGCACTGAGATCTAACAGCATAAGAATCCCTGTGTTGCCTTTATCTATCAGATTTAACATATGAGTCTGAAGATCAAGCATTGCCGATTCGGTGCTGTGTGCGGCTCGTAAACCTGATTGCTGTTCATGTAGTAGATTCTGGTCTTCTACATGTTTTTGCAATTGGTTTGTAGCAATTTTATCTAGGACGTTTAGTATGACATTTGAGTTTGTTATGGGTCTCAAGTTACTGGGGTCCTTTGGATCCAACCCTGGTTTTTTCACTAACGGGGTTATTGTTACCTTCTTGATTTCCTTTGGCACTACCCCTTCCATGAAAGAAGCATTAATTATCTTTGTCAGTACTGGCGCAAAGATTTCTTTGTTGTCCAGAATAATTTTGGATGGCAAAATGTTCTCCGCACAAGAAGTGGGATTCATTTTGTCTAAGACTTTGCAAAGTTCTTCCTCGGATATAGGGAGGAAACTAAAATGCTCTCTTCCTTCCAGGATGCTTATCTTATCGGGAAGGATAATGGTTTCCCCATCTTTTCTAGCTAAAATAATATTATTACGAGCCTTCGAAATCTTGGCAGCAAAAGCTTCTTGGACTTTATCACACTGTTCCCTTGTGGGAGTATATGGAGGGGAGAGTGATTTAGGCTTTTCAAACCCTTTGAGTATTTCAAAGATTTTGCTAGTTTTGTTGTTAGCTCCATCTATTTCCTTGTTATAGTGATTTCTTTTGGCTTCCCTTATGCCTTTCCTATAACTGTGGTTGGCACTTTGGACAAAGATGGTTTGTTGGCCTGTGTTCAGAATGTTGGCTGTATGATATTGTATGGTCGGCTATAAATACTGTAATATAATAGAGGTATTTAATGAATATTGTAACTCCAATCATTGTATACGTACTGTTTGCATTGTTGAGGATGTATGCAGTTCTTTGCATGGTATGTGAAAATGTAGCACACAAAGATTTTTGATTCTCTGTGATAAAAGAAAAGATCACATGTCAGGGTCAGTAGTTTGTAATGTGTTATTGCATTATATAGCCAACATTTGTGTACTTTGGGGACTCTCAAAGTTAGTAATTTGCAAGTGCTATGCTTCAAACCAGTGTACTCTGCAATGTGCTCAGTTCCTGTGTTTGTTTGTAAACTCATTGGGTCTGTGGGAAAAAAAATCCATGCAGGATTAAAAAAACATTCTTCATTTATTTGTTGCAACATGGTAGTCTTTTTCGGTGGTTGATTGTAGTAGGAGGAATTGAAAAGGTGTATGGTTTTTATTTTGGAAGTTCTGGTACTATTGTTGCAGTTAGATACAAGTTGGTGTATTCTAATTGTTTATTTCTTGTTGCATTTCAGCAGTATTCATGTATCCGTATGGTTTTGATGTTTTATAAGTATTGTGGTATTGCTCAGAAATGTTGCAGAAATTTGGGGAAGTTAGATACCGTATTCTAACTTTTGATAGTTTCGAAGTTGTTGAGGGGATGTTTATACCTAATAAGTGTTGCAGGGTTTCCTCAGAAAAACATATATTGCAGTATGATGATTGCAGTTAGATACCAGTTAGCGTATTCTAACTGTTTACATTTTTCACTTCTGCAGGGTATATTTTCAAGCATGTTTTCTCTTGTTGATGGATGAACATTTTCACTGTTAGATAGCTGTTGCCTTATTCTATTAGTTTTTGGATTTAAAGGTTATTGAGGACATTTTGTAGACGTTCATAATCAGATTGGTGAATAGATTTTGGTTTTAAGAATATTAAGTAAGCGTTTACAAGATTTGCTGGTAATCTCTGTTTCAGAATAATGGAAGTATCATTACATTCAAACCATTTACATTTCTTTTCAATGTATGCAGTATAGTGACCTGCATTAGTTGTGGCTCCTGTGTTCGTAGATTATGCCTACTGTTGTGAAGGTTTTCTTGCCAAGTGATACTTGTCCATGTGTGAATCCAGTCAGCGTGTAGTTGTTTTTGGTACGATCTGCATTGTAACGTAAAACCATTACTATTACGTATTCGCTATGTGACTGTGTTTGTAAGGTGGACCGATTATCGGAATTGCAAGTAGTACATAATATGCGATGGTTTGCGTTTAGTCCAAGCGGCTGAAATGGAATGGATTCACAGGTAGGTATGGATACATACACAAACCGTTCATTAGGGACTTGTTTGTGCATTACATGGTTGCAGAGAGTGCAAGTATGTTTCCACATGTACGAATGAAAATTTAATTTATAGGTATGTTTTTGTTTTCCAGTAATTGTAGTAAGTACATTAGAAATTCTTGTGGCTATACTTGTGTGTTTATAGTGAATCTCACCATTCCTGCACAGTAGTCCAATTCCTGCCTTATTCCAGAAACACTGTAAGGGTTGTCAGGATTGTTTGTTGCATTTCTGTGAAGGACTAACATTTGCAAACATAATTGGTCTGTGCCGTTTAAGTAAATGTTTTCGACAATTGGTGGCAATTAGAATAGAATATTGATTGCTACATTAACTTGTATTGGAAAATTTGAATGGACCAGACAGTTCTGTGTCTGACTCATTTGATGGAAGTGCATGTTGTTTCTTTGAAGAGGTAGTTGGTTTTGTTTGTGCAGTTTGGTATGCATTTCTTTTTCAGTAAATCCTTCTTTGGTTGTGGTAATTGATGAAGTACCAGCTGCTTTTAATTTCTTTGGAGGTATTGTTTTGAGATCAAGTATAAGTTGAGTCTGCACTAGTTTTCTTTTACAGAGTATTCCTTTTTGAGGAACAGGGTACATTTTGAGATGGGGTGTGTAGAGTGCACGTAGACTATTGTACTCTACAATGCAATGAATACTTGAATTTACTTTACTTGCATCAAAATTGACTAGAAATAGTCCTTCAAGTGTACGTAGGTGTGACAGTGCTACATAGCTCATGCCTTCTGTAAACACTGTGCTGCCAATATCTATCAATGCTTGATCTAGGGTAAGACCTTCCTAGGTACAGCTTGGGTCCTTCCTTTCATCGATCTCCCTCTCTACATGTGGTGTTCCCCAGGAAGTCTAACCTCTCAAACTGGCTTTTTAACCAATACCTGGCAACTCCGCCATCTCCATTTTCTGCTCAAACTTCCAGTGATATGCTGATGACACTCAACTCATTTTCAGGCTGCCCTCGGCCAACTCCTCTCCCTCCCTCATCTCTGATTGCCTAATCGCCATTCAAAATTGGTGTACTACCAGCGATCTTTGTCTAAATGCCAACACGAAAGGGATCCTCCTCATTGGTTCACCTTCACCATCCTTTCCCCTCACTCTCTGGCCAGCCTTCCTTGGCCCTCCTCCTACCCCTACCTGAAAGGCTAAGAACCTCGAAGTCTTCTTTGACTCCACACTTTCCTTCTCCGCCCACATTTCTGATGTCTCTAAAAAGTCAAACTTCTTACTTCACATCCTCAGAGGCACTCTCCCTTATCTCTCCTTCCCGCAGAAGCTCACTGTCTCCTAAGCTCTGGTTCTCTCCAGGTTGGACAACTGTAAGAGCCTCTTTCTAAATCTACCTGCCTCCACTCTCCGCCCTTTAAAACTAATCCAGAACAGGACTGCAAGACTTGTCCTTGACCTCAAGTCCTGGGATCGTATCTCTCCAGCTCTGAAATCTTTTCATTGGCTCCTAGTGGATGCACAGATTAAATTTAAAACCCTCTGCATTGTCCACAAGACTTTCTGGGGCCTGGGTCCAAAATACCTTTAACTATCTCTCCATAAATACCTCCCTTCCCGAGTACTTCGCTCCTCTAACTCAAATTCCCTCATGGTCAGTTGTTTTACAACAAATCGAGCTGGGCGTAGATCTCTGTCTTCGGCTGGATTCTCCCTTTGGAACTGCCTTCCTGCCACCTTGAAACTTGAGGAGAACCATATCCAGTTCCAGAAGCACCTCAAAAGCTTCCTCTTTGCCCCTTCCTTTGTCCCTCTTCTCCCCTGCTGAACTGCTTTTTTTTCTCTTGGCACCATGCACCTGCCCACCCTCTGTCCTTCTGGCCCAGGTAACTGCTCACCCTGACTCCCTCCTGCATCACCTGCAGGCCACCCATTGCACTGGGATCTGTATCTGTACCCTTATAGCCCCCACCTTTCTTCTGCACTTATCAGATATACCCTATCTGACCAATCATGCACTTGCCACTTGCATGCTGCACTACCATCTTTTGTTTGCCTGTATTTATTTAATTTATTATTTATTCTTTTCTCCTCTCAGTTTATTCCTTGCTCCACATCCAGGTTACGCTTTAGCATCACTCTACAGTTTAAAGACAATGCTAATTCTTTCTCTAAACCAGCTGTGTTAGAGATAGCGTTTTTAAAGGTATTTAGTCGTGCTTTGGCTTTTTCACACATGGGTAGTGTCATACCGTGCACGTCCAGTTTGTCTGTGGAGTGAATTTGAACTATTTATTACATTTCTTTTTTTAACATTGTTTTATTGAATTGTGCTCAGGCTGCAAGCGTTGCCATACAGTTTACATTTTTGAGCGCTAATTGTTCCATGACATCAGTAGCTCATGAGTTATACCCGTAGAGCTCATGGATGTGTCTGGTATTTAATATAGATTGTGCTTCTTTAGATAGTACACCAACCCTAATACTTTTCAAAATGTTGGGGTGTGTGAAGTCTGCAGACTGACGCATGTTTTCAGTTAGTTCTTTGTATTGGAAATGTTGCAAAGATTTACATTTCCTCTGCTGCCAAGAGCTTTACTTCACAGTTTGTGCCCTAAGGTTTTAAAAATAGCTTCACCTTTCACTGGTGTTAATTGAAGATCTCCGAAAACAATAATGTGTTTTTCTCCGAAGAGCTCTTTGTAGTCCATTTTGAGGACCTCTTGTAATATGAGGTGAATCAAAGCCAATATTAGGTTGGAGACCATACTCACTTCATCTATTAGGAACATTTTCATTTGTTTGAAAACTCTATGTAGTTCAATAGCAGCTTCTGCTGAAAGTTTGTACTAGTCTAATTTGTTTTGGTGCTCTACTGGAAGGAGCAGCAAACAGTGTAAAGTGAGACTGCCTATGTTGTAGACAGCTAAACCTGTGGGGGCAGTAACAACAGCTGACAGTTTGTTGTTTGTCAATTGTTGGAGGAATTTGCTGATGATTTTTATTAAGAATGTTTTCCTGAACCAGCTTCACCACTTACATACAGCAGTATAGGTTTGTAGTCTTGACAGGTACAAGTTTTAGTTTTGTGCTGCTCACCATGTTCAATTTGTTTAGTTACTTCTAGGAATATGCTACGCTGTTCATTGTTTAATTGTGATTTCAGCATAGCAAAGTCTTCTGTAGATTCTTCATACTGGCACGTGGTGTTTTCTACTTCAGTCATGGCTAATTCTGCTTCATTTGCTATGAGTGGCTGTCCAAGTGGTTCTTGGCTTCCTGTTAGAGAAGGCTGACTGCTATCAGGAGTGTCTAATTATAGAGTTGTGCCTGGAGTTCTTCTTCTTGTTGGCGTTCATTGTTTGACATGGTTTTGTACTGCGTAAAAGTTATATCTGTTATAGTGCTTTCATTTGCTTTGAAAGCATCTTCATAGGAGTGTCAGATACCTGGTTTATGCCCCGTAGTGTAGTCGAGAGTGCTTGCCCTGTAGCGTAGGCAAAGAATTCTCCCCATTAATGTAACCCTCTAGATGAAACACACATACAGAGGGATCAATTCATTGGGAGAGAGAACACCAGCCGAACCCAGGAACTGAAATCGAAATAAACACAATCAGTAATGGTGTGTGTTTAGCAGAAGCAGCATTTCTCAGTATTTCAGGGAAATTGCTAACCTGAGAATAACCAGAGAAAGTCCTCCAAAGAATTCAGGGAAACAGCCCTCTACATAAACACCACAGCTCACGGTAACCATGAGGGAAACCTAAAGGCGCAAAGTATATTGAAACATGTATACCCAAGAAATAGTCACAATGAAACAAGGCAGAAATGCACTTACCATGCAGGAGAGAGTGAAAAGCAGTTCCAGGTATTGTGCCCGGTCTGTTCTGCTTACTTTTCTTAAAAAAATATTTTTATAGCGCTGAAGCCCGCAGCATCAGGGTGCAATACCTGAAGACAAGAACAACAGAAAAGTGACGGGTCATTAGAGTAAGATTCTGAGTAGATTACATTACATGGACATTAGTATTTATGCAGGTCCTTTATTTGAACAACAGTGTCTTCTGGTTCTTCCTAAAAGATAGGTAGTTGTAATGGTTTCCACCCTTACATCTCAGAATGTGCATGGCAAACAGGACTTTACTGGGTCTACGGCAGTTCAGGCAGATCCCGACATTGCCGGTGTAGTGGTTAATGCGTCCTCTACGCATCTACTGGAAGGAGTGCGTCGAAGGGAAACCGCTGACACGCCCCCAGTGAGCAACATAGACACGTTAAAAGAGGAAAACGCGGACTGCACGTTGCGTCACTACTCTGCTAGAGACTACGAGACGCTCCGTGAGTACGCATCCGGGCTAATCCGAAAGTTTCATTCTGGTGTTGATCTGTTTAGGATTCTGTCAGCCTTTGTAAGCTTACACACCTTTCTTTACTGCCTTATTCAAGGGTCAAGGACTTGCCTCGGTGGACGCGTTCGATCCACCCTCCATTTTCTATTCCATCAGCTTCTGTTTTCAGCTCCAGTTTTCTACATGCCTGTAGGCACGCCTTTAGGGGCATACTAGTTAGTCGTATCTACCTCCACTATGGGTGATACAGCATCAGATTCCTGTTTTCTTCCTCGCCCTCTAGGAAACAGCAATTGTCAAAGGAATCGCATTTACCAGCTCCGGGACTACCATTCCCAGATTCGTTTTCCAGACTCGATTCACACTCCTTCTCTTTCATACAAGGAGGCGCAGCTTCTTCTCCGTTCAGGTGGATAGGCTTTCTTTCTCATTTTGCTCGACAGTATAGAGCATTCTGTTATCAATCTATTTTACAACCTCTGCTTTGTATCTAGCCTTCGCAGGCTATGGGAATTTCCTCCTCTACATCTGTCATTGAGATTCCAGTTCATATTGCATATTTGGTAAGGGGCGGGGAGACTCTTTATAGCATAAGTTATCCTTCTTCTTGTCAGTGTGTAGCTAATGATTGCTCTTTAACCTATTGTGCAGCTGGGCAAAATAGAACACGCAGCTACTCCTTCACCTCAAAGCAAGAACACCCGGCTGGTTCCGTGAGAAGGAAGGCGTTTATCAATGCTCCCATGCAGCTCATCACAGGGTTTTTTCCCCCTTGAGAGTTTCCCTGGGGTTCTCTTCGGGGGATAGCCTTCTTGTGCTTTCCACGCAGGGAGTTCCAGGTGAATCCTCTTTCTCGTCTGGGAACGGTGCCATACACCCTTGCACCTGTCTCGACGAAGACAAGGTAGGAACCGCTGTCAGACTGAATTATCTGTATATTGTTGGCACTCGAGAACTAATCAAGGATGATTAAATACATAATAGTTACAGTATTACAGTAGTTAGATTCTAGTCTTAGGCTGTTTGGAAGCTCGTTCCACTTAGATGCTGCTTTGGTAGGGAATGCTCGTCCAAATCCATTGGCTTTTTTGGAGTGGGTTACTTTCACAAACCCTTGCGCATTGGATCGTAAGGCGTGGCAAGGTTTGTATGTGGTCATTTGTTTTTTTAGTATACGGGTGCAGATCCATATATACAGTGATGGACAATGGTCATTGCTTTAAAGGTGATCTGGTCTTCCAGGGCTAACCAATGAAGGGACTTTCAGTCTTCTTTAATATGTTCCTCCCTTTTTATCTTCGTAACTGACATTACTGCATTGCTCTGTATTACCTGACATTGTTTGATGCATTGGAACAGTGGCCCTGCAAGTTTGCACTGGTCATATCCATGTCGCACTCTCCTCAAACATGGTTGAGATGCATGTGAGTGTGACTAACCACATATCTGGTAAAGGGCAATATGGTGATGGGAGTAAGGGGGATTATTGCAACACATATGCCTGCATGCAGGTTAGGTCAGAGTTCAGACTTCCACATGTTGCAAGAAGACAAGGTTGGCATATAGTTGAAGCACAGTAATGATGCACATACCTCCATCTATCCAATGGTGGGGATTTAACACTCATTCATGTCTGTCAGTATGTATTTTCTCCTAATCCTCCAACCACTGCATGTTTTAAGGCCTAATATGCACTGACATGATTGCAGAGGTCATCGAATTTACAGGTCACACTGTTCTCTGTTCCAATTTGTGATGTATGTGTGGCTGGCCACATTGTGTTTGTATGCCCTACAATTTACAAATGCATGTTCTGCCAGGTACTCATGCATCTATATACTGTTTTCTTTCTTTGTGCAGGTGATGATGCAGCATGTGGGGGAGGAGGAGTATGATGCACAACCATCCACCATTGCAGCCCTGGGTTCTGTGCCTAGTGAGAACTCCCAGGTGCTGCAGAGCATCATCAGCAGGCCTGCTGACTCCTAAAATGATGAGTTCGAATCTGATGTGGAGGGAATATGATGGACATGGATGGTGCACCAATGAGTATTCCGGATGCCATGGAGCTCCAAGAGTTCTTTGAAGCTGCTGAGGCTGAGGAGTACCTGGACACCCTGGGTTCAGCAGTGGGATGGCCAGTGTCAATGGCAGAATCAGTGCCTGCATGATTGCCTTCACCAATAATGGACC
Source organism: Ambystoma mexicanum (assembly GCF_040938575.1). Taxonomy (NCBI): domain Eukaryota; kingdom Metazoa; phylum Chordata; class Amphibia; order Caudata; family Ambystomatidae; genus Ambystoma; species Ambystoma mexicanum. The sequence continues at coordinate 1,520,295,128 of NC_090937.1, read as the reverse complement.
CAGCAGTGGAGGCAGATGTAAATCAGAGGGTTGCAGATTGCTAGAAAATGACAGTCAATGGGATTAGCATCCTGGCTTAGCATAAACCGCACATGAGGTGGACATGTGCCTGCTAGACACTCCAAGGGCGAGGTCCTGCAGGACAGGGCTATGGAAATCCATGGCCTGGCTGAACATGTCATCTCCTCACATAATGCGCACAGCACTCAAGAATGCCTATCGTGCCAAGAGGGGAGACAGGACTGAAGCAGGTCAAGAGTGTGGATGGCATGGCTCTCCAGCAAGCCCTGCATGATGAGTACTTTTCCTACTGGGACCACCAACTGTAGGTGATGGATACATTGAGGTAAACACTGCAAGTGGAGATGTTGTCCTATGGGGTCTCCCGACCTCAAGACGTGGAAACCCCTTAGTAAATGCCTGCAGGCAGAGATGTCTTTGAGAGAATCCCTACATCAAGACAGGGTAACCCACAGCTAATGCCTGCCAGATGTTGGCATCAAGGCAATCCCACTGTCAAGACACAGAGACTTTGGGGCATGATGAAATGTTTGCCACAAGAGACGTCCCCTGCCAAGTGATGACTACCTTGAGGCAATCTCTCAACATGCAGTGGTCATGTATAATGACACTGTGGCAACTCACAACAGACATCACCAGGTCCTTCTAGTGATTGGGGCCCTCATGCATGCATCCCTCTCATGAGTGGCCGAATCGAACAAGGACCAGGCTTTGTCCCGTTTTTGTCAGAGTGCACTGCATAGTCAGAGTGCACCATCCGAGGATCCACCACAGGATGGTGGTCCCAGTTGAACCACACATACAGGTGTGTCTCTATCCTACACCACCTCTTCTTCATGTACCTTGCTGTCCATGTGCCAATGGAGGGGCTATGCATTTTGATGCCTTATTCTTTTACATTTGTGGATCCTTCACACCTATGATGGACTATTGTTGATCTTCTTCTTTTGATTTTTGCCCCGTCCAAGATGGAATATTTTATTTGTTGTCCTCATCTAGGGTGGATTCTATTTGATTTGTACCCCATTCAAGAAGGACTTTTTTTCCTATTTGATTAAGGGTATTTCACATCAGAAGACTGCACATGCAGCTATGAGCAGTACAGTAAACGGACATGGTGTTGTGGACTACTACACCCTCTCACATACAGGTTTTCACCCTATTCTAGATTGATTCTCATATGTGGAATCTGTGTAACTGACTCCTTTAACTGGTCCAAACTGGTCTATGTTGTTACATGTATCTTGACTCATCCAGTGCCCACACTCTGTGAGAAGACCACCCTGTACACTATTTCCACTATAGTCCCCATTTCCTCAGCTGCACCCTGGCCCTCCACGCACCAATGCAGATGCCCAGTGTTGCATGCGAAGGGGTTGGGGGCCAGCTGTTGATTTAACCCATTTCAGGAACATGTACATGCCTGCGATGTGAGAAGGTGAGCAGGTCCAATAGCAGTGGTGTGGACGAGACATCATGAACAGGGCTCTTAAAACCTCCATACCCACTCGCATAGGCATGCAGTGAGAAATGAAACAAGGACTGGCTTGAGGAGTCCTGCATGGGACTTGACTGCTATGATCTACCTAGCAGTGCACTCAGCTACCAAGCCCTGCAAAGCTCAAATGCGTTTCCTGGTTTCACGTCCTGCCAAGGTCCCTGTGGCCTCTCCTGTTAGGCGGAAACCTGTGCAGTTCCCTCTGGGACCACTGCAAAAGATTTAGGACTACAGGTGTTGGGCGGTGAACCCACTTGGTAGCAGTCTGTACCACATAGATTCACTTGATAGCTGTGGCTGAGCAGTCAGACTTCCCTCAAGAAGAGTTGAGCAGTATGTGGAGTATACAAGATAGGGCAATTCTTCACAGCAAGACAACCAAACACGCAACGAGGCTTAGTGTAAAGATATTAAGGTATTTATTTATAACGAAACATCTATGAAAAACACTATGGCAAATCAAGGCAAACAAATCAAACACAATTACTCCACGAAGCAGAAAACGATCAATCCCCCTAGCAATATTTCTACAACTCTAGGTTCTACCGGTACCACTTATTTTCAGACAGAGGTGTATACCTCAACCTAGATGACACTCTAATATTAGTTAGGACGGGAGAGAAAAAGATAGGCAGGTCATGAAATCAACACAGTTCAATCCTACGTGGATAAAATGCAAGGCAGGAAGGCAAGAATCACAATAGGTCATAAAGTTCAGAGGCCAGGCCCACTCGGAGAGAGGCAAGGCGCGATGTCCCAAAAAGTCTCTAGTGGAGATGCATTCAAGTCTTTATAGCAAAATGTTATCGGCAGATTGAACCAGTTCAGAACAAAGAATGAGAAAAGCTTGGAGGCGACCCAACGGAACGGAGAGGATTAAGACACCTCACTCGAACCGATAGAAAGGGAAGCCAGGCGGACACGGTACCTTGTTGTGGAGGGCAGCTCCGGCGGGGGCAGTTGTTCCTGGTGGTGGATGCACGTCGGGTCTTTGCCAAGAGTAGAGATGATCTTGTCGTCGAAGAAAATGAAGTCCGGTGCACCACCAGGGAAGAGACAAGCCGCAGAGTGCTCCGTCACAAGGCACCACCTTTTGGTCGCGGTTCAGGGGTAATGGCTATCCGGTTGCCGAGGTGCTCTGCACGGGCAATTCGACCACTGCGTCCTGAGGCGAATAAAAAGCAAAAGGGGACTGGTTGTTCCCACCAGTCAGGGGAAGAGACTCTCCGGCAGGGAGATCTCCTCTGTCATCGGGAAGTGGTGAGTCGGTTCCGCAGGGCTCCACCGGAGGTGTCGTCGTGCAGGTCGGCTCAGCGTTACCCTCGTCAGATTCTTAGGTCCTGTGGCGACTTCTGAAGATCCAGTCCCAAAAGCCCTGCTTTTATGCAGAAAACCTCCATTCATTCAGCCTAGCTGTCAATCAACACATGCTAAGTGGTGAGCGGGAAGGCTCACCACCTGGGCCAATCACTCCAGAGTGCGACTGGAGTTGGCAAGGCAACTCGTTCCAGGGTGCCTAAACCCCTCCCGCACCCCTGTGGTAACCCAGACAGAATGGCACCACTTTTGGAGGGTCTCTGTACAGAGCCCGCCAAAAGTGGAACACAGGGCTCGACCTTTGGTTTAGGAGTCACAGAGATGAACACAGACGCATTTTACAAACCGAGTTCTGGCAGAAAATACCATCCGATAAACTTATTTAAGATAAGTAGACCGGTAGTACGTTAGAGATTAACGAGAAAAAGTATCAATCTCCAACAATGGGACGAATCCCATAGGGTTATGTCCGGGGTCGAACATAACAAGTAGTTTCTACTGCCAGCAGCCAAAACTCGACGAGGGGGGGCGGGACAGTGCCCACTCGAGTAACAGATCTAGGAGTAATCGAATTACTCCTACTAGTACGTTCACAATAAGATGGTTTGTACTAGTCCTGTTAGTAAATTTAGGTCTAGTAAAGCCAATGGTGACTTTACATGCCCGGGGAGACGGTAGTCAGTCCCCGGGTATGGAGTCTATGGTGGGGGTCCGCTAGGATGCCCCCGTGTTACGGCACGTAGGGTGCGGTGTAACACACATAGAAAAACATATGAGACCCTATGGAGTAAAAGACCCCATAGCCCATAGAACACATTGACATTTGAAAGAATTACACACATACATGTCCAAGAGTGGGAGAAAAGAGTCTCACTCTTGGCAGGATGGAAAAAAACAAACTCCAGAAATCCAGCAAAGCTGCTGGGGGACTCACTAGGTTAGGAAATTCAGCCTAAACAGAGAATTCTCCCTAACACTCACCCCCACCCAGACTAAGGGATAGGAGGATTTAATCCACTCCTGGATGAATCTCATACCTCTAGTCGATGACATACATCCTAGAGAGACCATCAGCATTTTGGTGGTGACATCCTGACCTGTGCTCAATGGTGAAATCAAACCCTTGCAGGCAGATCGACCATCTCAATAGTTTTGGGTTTTCCCCTTTCATTTGCATTAACCATCTCAAGGGTTGGTGGTCAGTCTGAATGACAAAAGTAGAACCATACAAGTACGGCCTAAACTTCTTCACCGCCCACACGATAGCAAAGCACTCTCTTTCGATTGTTGCCCACCTTGTTTCAGGATCCTTCAGCTGGCGGCTGATGAAGCAAACGGGGTGCTCCCTACCTTTGCCATCCAGTTGACTGAGTACGGCACCTATTCCAACATTTGAAGCATCTGTCTGCACAATGAAGTGTTGGCGGTAATCAGGAGCTCTGAGTACTGGGGCTTGGCAAAGAGCCTTTTTCAGGTTTTCAAAAGCCTGATTGCACTCCTCGTTCCATTTAACCTTTTTAGGAAATTTGGGCGAGGAGATGACATTCAGTGGAGAAGCTATGGTCCCATAGTTCTCTATGAAATTCCGGTAATACCCAGTGAGGCCTAGGAAGGCTCTCACCTGGGTTTGAGTAGTCGGTGTTGTCCAATTTTGCACAGCTTCAATCTTACTGAGCAAAGGCCTTATTTCTCCACCGCCTACCTCATGCCCAAGATAGACTACCTTACTCTGTTCAATTTGGCATTTGCTCGCCTTTATGGTCAGATTGGCTCGTCCAAGAGCCTGCAAAACATCTCTCAGGTGGGTTACATGTTCTTCCCAGGAATTGCTGAACACTGCGATGTCATCCAAGTATGCCATGCAGAAGTCCTCCATCCCATTCAGAACCTGGTTTACATCCGTTGAAACGTAGCAGGTGCATTCTTCAGTCCGAAAGGCATTACCTTAAACTGGTATAAGCCAACGGGGGTAGAAAATGCCGTTTTCTCCTTGGCATGGTCTGTCAGGGCTATTTGACAATAGCCTGACGTCAAGTCAAATGTGCTGAGGAACTTGGCGGTGCCAAGTTTATCCACCAACTCATGTGTTCTTGGCAAAGGGTGGGCATCAGTCTTGGTGACTGCATTAAGAGCTCTATAATCCACGCAGAATCTAAGTTCTTTAGATCCGGCCTTTGGCACTAACACAACTGGGCTAGACCATGGACTAGTAGAGGGCTCTATTACCCCGAGATCAAGCATCTTGCTGACCTCACCTTTGATGTGGGTTCGTACGTTTTCTGACATGCAGTATCCTCTGCTTTTGACTGGCAGACAGTCACCAGTGAGTATGTCGTGCTGGCCCTAAGGGGTCAAGCCTGGTGAGAGCGAGAACAGAGAGGCAAACTGATTCAACATGGATTTGCACTCTTCTTGTTGCTCGGGTGTCAGATTGGAGGAGAGATTCACTCCTTCAATTTTTTCATCTAAAGGTAAGCCTCTGAGGAGATCCGGAAGAGCTTCACTCTCTTCTTCTTCCTCGGATGACGCTAGAAGCAACGCTCCTATATCAGGTCGCGAGACATACGCTTTAAGTCGGTTGGTGTGAAAGACTGTCGGAGCCTCCTTGGGATTGCCCAAGTCCACCAGATAGTTAACCTCTCCGAGTTTACCCACTACTCGGAAGGGTCCCATCCACTTATCTTGCAAGGCCCTCTGCCTTGTTGGGATCATAACGAGAACGAGCTGGTCTTGAGCGAACTCAACCATGTTAGCTTTTTGATCGTGCCAGTGCTTGACCAAGGCTTGTCCAGCTTTCAAGTTATCGCTTGCTTCTGTCATCATGTGCAACATTCTCCTCCGGAGACCTATCACGTAGTCAGTCACTCTGACTAGCTTGGGGGAAGGAGCACTCTCCAACCCCTCCGTAATCAGGGCCAATGGACCTCTGACGGGATGACCATAGAGTAGTTCAAAGGGAGAGTAACCTGCTCCCTCCTGAGGGACGTCTCTATAAGCAAAGAGAAGGCATGGCAGTAGAAGGCCCCACTTACGCTTAAGGGGTTCCTCTAAAGCACCTATCATGCTCTTCATGGTTCGGTTGAACCGTTCTACCAACCCATTGGTTTGTGGGTGGTAAGCTGTTGAGAACTTGTAAGTAACTCCACAGGTTTTCCACATGGCTTTCATGTAGTGGGACATAAAGTTTGACCCCCTGTCAGAGATTACTTCCTTAGGAAACCCGACCCTAGTAAAAATACCAAGGAGGGCCTTAGCCACAGCCGGAGCTGTAACAGTCCTCATAGGAATTGCCTCAGGATACCTAGTAGCATGGTCTACTACAACAAGTATAAACCTGATGTCTGAGGAGGTTGGAGGATCAAGGGGACCAACAATGTCAATCTCTACTCTCTCAAATGGGACTCCCACAACTGGGAGAGGCACTAAAGGTGCCACATTCTTGGATCCAACCTTACCAGAGATCTGGCAGGTGTGGCTGCTCCTGCAGTGTTTTTCTACTTCGGCCCCCATCTTCGGCCAATAGAAATAGAGAGAGAGCCTTTCCTTAGTCTTCTTGAAACTCAAGTGACCAGCCAAAGGAATCTCGTGGGCTAACTGCAAGAACTGTGGTCTGTTCTCTTGGGGTACTACAAGTCGTTTGTAGTCTCCGGGTTCAGACTCGGTCGGTTCACTGTAGAAGAGGCCATCTTCCCAGTGTAACCTGTATTTCCCAGGCTCTTGCATTTCAGCCAGAGCTTCTGCCTGGTGGCGAAGACCTTCCAGAGTTGGACATTTTCTCTGTCCCTTACTGAAGTCTGCCCTGCTGGGTCCACCTTCTGCCAGTAAAGACTGCAACTCAGGTTGGTCAACAGGATCCAGATCTCCAATGAGTTCCGGGCCTTCCATTAGCTCTTCCTCAGAGTCTAATTCTACCACACAGGGTCGTACCTCCCTCTCAGCCTCGGCTGGAGGTGGAGTTACGGGTGTAACTTTGGACAACCGTGGGGAAGTCCATGTTGGCTGCACTGGAATGCTGGCTGCTGGTTTCGGGATAGAAGCCTTAGGTTTCCCTTTTGCTTCTGACGTTTTGGAGACAGCGGCCGACAATTCCAGTGGAGCAGGAGTGATTTCTTTCTTTATCACCTCCCCGAGAGTACCGCGCATGGTCCTCTCTCTTGCAGGTCTGGTTAGCTCCTGTAACCGTTTACTAGGAGGTCTGGGAGTATGCGATACAACTCCGAGAGTTTTCAAATCGTTACCCAACAGTACGCGTCCTGGTACCTCACTCTGTATGCTGACAGGTATCTTCACAGTCATGTCGTTACACTGGATGAGAACTGGTAATTGGGGAAGCATCTGCACAGGCCCTCCAGCTAACTTGGTGAGGCGTTTGGGTGCCTTAGCAACATCCTCAGCCTGAAAAAACGATTTATCCACCACAGTTATATTGGCCCCAGTGTCCCTAATGGCAGGAGTCTCCTGACCATTCACCTGGACACTGTCCTTATAATACTCTTTAGTATTATCGGGGATAGAATTATAGACATCTAAATTCTGTTGTTCCCACAACCCCAGAGATACTAAAGAAACGCTGGCTGAGACTCCAATGGGTTCTTCAGCTAGCAATAGAAAGTTTCCACTTGCCATTTGGACTTCCTCCTCTGGAGCGAAGGCTAAGGAGACAAGCTGGACCCCTGAAGGTTTACCCTTACATCTGGGATCTCCTTTCACGTGATCAGTCGAGCCACAAACAAAGGCATTTACCGAATGCTTTCTGGAATGGTGGCTTGTTCTGACCTCCTTCCGGTTTGGCACCAGAAGACACACTATTCTGCTGTGGTTTTCCTTGTTGCTTACCCTTCTGGTTTTGTTTGGGGCCCTCTTTGGAATGTGAGTTATTAGAATTCTCTTTTGAGTCTTTTTTAGGCTGTTTTCCCTCATCCTTTTTCTGAGTTGCCCCAGAATCCTTATGAGTAGCCCTGTTGGCAACCCACAAGTCAGCAGCCTTAGCTAGCTCCCTGGAATCCAATTCCTTCGAATCAGCCAAGTGCTGTCTGAGCTCAGGAGAACAGGCATCATAAATAGACTCCAACATAAAAAGATTTCTCATACCCTCATAAGTGTCCACTTTGTAACCCTTAATCCATCCCTCTAAGTTTTTCAACCCTTCACTCACCCAGGTAGCCCAAGGGGTACCATCATGCTTTTTGAGGGTTCTAAACCTCTTAAGATACTGGGAAGGGGTCTTCCCGAATCTAGCTATTAAAGCTAGTTTCACACTTTCGTAATCCGTCTTATCCGTCTCCCCCAACTCCATTACCACATCAGTCGCAACAGGAGGGAGCCTAGAGAACAACCAGGGAAGTAAAGCATTCCCGGTGATGTCCTGGAGCCCATGATTGTATACAAACAGTTTCAACCAATCCAACACATCCAATCTCGGTTCATACATACCCACTAATTCCTTCGGCATCCGGGGTCTTTTGGGACTGGAGCTCCTAGAGGAACCAGAGGAGAGAGAAGCATTTTCCATAGACAACTTTTTCATCTCTATCTCGTGATTAAGTTCTATTTTTCTGAGTCTTAACTCAGCTTGCTTCTGCTCAGCCTGGGCATTCATCCGTCTGAACTCAAGCTCTTGGTTTCGTTCAGATTGATCCAAGAACCATTTATATTCTAATTTGAGCTTCATTTTTTCTAGTTCAAAATAAGCAGGGTTACTTGTGGGACCTGGTATAGGCCCCGTAGGCACAGCTGGTAAGGCAGGTAGAGGAGCAGGGAAGACAGTTTCGTTAGCCTCTCCGTCCTTGTCAGCCTCTTCATCGCTATCATCAGAATTACGATTCAGATCAACACCATTACTGTTGTCTACAGTCGCTGGAGAGATTGGTTCCTTTGAACCAGTACCCAGACTTTGGTTCGCCAGCAATCTCTCGATTAGTTCTAACTTCTTGCCTCTTACAGGAAGATTCTCTTGCCTACAGAGAGCTCGCAGACTCTCAGTATTTTGACCTGACAAAGACTCTTGACTGTAAGTTTCCATCGTAGACATGTTTTTTGAAAGTTGTTTTTTGTGCAAAGTGTTGTATTTAGTAAAGTCTCTAGTGGAGATGCATTCAAGTCTTTATAGCAAAATGTTATCGGCAGATTGAACCAGTTCAGAAGAAAGAATGAGAAAAGCTTGGAGGCGACCCAACGGAACGGAGAGGATTAAGACACCTCACTCGAACCGATAGAAAGGGAAGCCAGGCGGACACGGTACCTTGTTGTGGAGGGCAGCTCCGGCGGGGGCAGTTGTTCCTGGTGGTGGATGCACGTCGGGTCTTTGCCAAGAGTAGAGATGATCTTGTCATCGAAGAAAATGAAGTCCCGTGCACCACCAGGGAAGAGACCAGCCGCAGAGTGCTCCGTCACAAGGCACTACCTTTTGGTCGCGGTTCAGGGGTAGTGGCTATCCGGTTGCCGAGGTGCTCTGCACGGGCAATTCGACCACTGCGTCCTGAGGCGAATAAAAAGCAAAAGGGGACTGGTTGTTCCCACCAGTCAGGGGAAGAGACTCTCCGGCAGGGAGATCTCCTCTGTCGTCGGAAAGTGGTGAGTCGGTTCCGCAGGGCTCCACCGTAGGTGTCGTCGTGCAGGTCGGCTCAGCGTTACCCTCGTCGGATTCTTAGGTCCTGTGGCGACTTCTGAAGATCCAGTCCCAAAAGCCCTGCTTTTATGCAGAAAACCCCCATTCATTCAGCCTAGCTGTCAATCGACACATGCTAAGTGGTGAGCGGGAAGGCGCACCACCTGGGCCAATCACTCCAGAGTGCGACCGGTGTTGGCAAGGCAACTCGGTCCAGGGTGCCTAAACCCCTCCCACACCCCTGTGGTAACCCTGACAGAATGGACCACTTTTGGAGGGTCTCTGTACAGAGCCCGCCAAAAGTGGAACAAAGGGCTCGACCTTTGGTTTAGGAGTCACAGAGACGAACACAGACGCCATTTTACAAACCGAGTTCTGGCAGAAAATACCATCCGATAAACTTATTTAAGATAAGTAGACCGGTGGTACGTTAGAGATTAACGAGAAAAAGTATCAATCTCCAACAATGGGACGAATCCCATAGGGTTATGTCCGGGGTCGAACATAACAAGTAGTTTCCACTGCCAGCAGCCAAAACTCGACGAGGGGGGACGGGACAGTGCCCCCTCGAGTAACAGATCTAGGAGTAATCGAATTACTCCTACTAGTACGTCCACAATAAGATGGTTTGTACTAGTCCTGTTAGTAAATTTAGGTCTAGTAAAGCCAATGGTGACTTTACATGCCCGGGGAGACGGTAGTCAGTCCCCGGGTATGGAGTCTATGGTGGGGGTCCGCTAGGACGCCCCCGTGTTACGGCACGTAGGGTGCGGTGTAACACACATAGAAAAACATGTGAGACCCTATGGAGTAAAAGACCCCATAGCCCATAGAACACATTGACATTTGAAAGAATTACACACATACATGTCCAAGAGTGGGAGAAAAGAGTCTCTCTCTTGGCAGGATGGAAAAAAAACAAACTCCAGAAATCCAGCAAACCTGCTGGGGGACTCACTAGGTTAGGAAATTCAGCCTAAACAGAGAATTCTCCCTAACATCTCCCACCCAGCTGCCTGGGCGTTGCCTGCTTGGCACACAGCAGGGGGTAATTTTGGCAGGGTGCCTGGGGCCTTCCTGCCTGGGACCATTGGTGTGCATTGCACTACCATATGCTGCTCTCCGGGCCCAGCCATCCTGTAGTTGGCAATATGAATGGATGGAAGAACCAGATGGCTGGCCTATTCTGGAATTCCAGATTGGCACAAATTCATTTATTTACTCCATTGGGTCTATAAAGAGACCTCCCCCTTCGGCACCCAGGGTATACAGACAACAAGAAAGCTTAGTCACCTTCTCCAGAGTACTGTAGACAGTGTGTGTGTGGATCCTGTCTGTGCCCCAATTACTTCTCACTGCCCAACCCATGCCCTGTGGTGAAAGCACAGCTCTCCACTAAGCTGGTCATGGGCCATGACCGACACAATGTCCTGCACTGCTGGGGGTTCCCTGCCAGCACACAGCTAACGGCGGTTTGGTAAACAAAGTCCAACTTTCTTCCCTTTCCATGTGCCTCCCTGCACTCTACGGGATCTATTTGGTGCTCTTTGACTGTCTAGGATTGGTCTGGGTGGCCAGATTCAGCTTCTGTCTTAAGCAATTGGTTTCTAAATGCCTTGGGGCCGTGTCAAGGGTATGCCCTCTCTGGCAGAGCCCCCTTATGCGAGTGGCTACCTCTTCTAAGGACATCAAAGGCCGAGCAGCCTGGCAATTCACTAGTAGTCAGATCAGAGTAGACGTGGTTAGCTGGTGTAAGCCATGCTGTTGCCCATTCTCCACCAAGCATGTTTCTACAGCATTTCAGAATGACCGTTCCGTGGTGTGTCAACTCACCCTGTCACCACCCCAGAGGTGGCATGTGGAGAAACTCCTCTCACTTGAAGTTGTGCCTGGGCCCAGCCTCTCCCCTTCCAACCCTCCCCAGAGAAGGCTGGGCAGCTGGTTCCCATGTGGTTGACCTGTCCACTTCCCCAAGATTTTGGTGGGGCGGGGACACTCTGTTGAATGAAGTATGACTCAAGGCAAACGTAAGGCTCCCCCTGTTGCCAACCTCCAGCAGGTGCGGCTACCTGGTTGATCCTGCCAGTGCCATATGCTTGTTTCAAAGATTGAGCCATGCATGTGTTAGTGCGCATGACCAGTGCAGTGACGCTGCATATGGCTCATTGAATTAGTGATAGTTCCTATGATGGCACCAGCAGTAACTTGGATAAATGTAGTAAATCTACAGTGAATACATCCTCACAAATGCTTACCTCCCGGAATGTGTGCATTCATCAGACCAAGACCAAACCGGCCTTGCGCGCCCCTTATGGTGACTGTAACTGAGCTTGGTCACATCATACGTCAATGTGATAGCAACAATACATTCTAATGTCTGCCCTATCAAATTCCGATGGTTCCTCCTGGGCCTTGCATGGTGATCACAGGTAGTGGGAATCAGGAATCAATCCCAGAAAGGAAGCCTAAAAATCTGTTACCACATCCAAGGAAGGCAGCATACGTGCAAATTGCCCAACCCTATTTCGGGGAGTTTGTAATGAGAATGAACGATTCATGTCTCTTTCGAGGCCCTGTAAGTGCAATGTGCAAACTTCAAATCCTTTAATGAGGATTCATTGGAGGGCAAGTCTGGTGCCAGCAGCCACAGAATTTCCAGCTACAATAGCGTATGTGAAAGTTGCTGCACTTAAAATTCAATGTAGTGCGAGTAAACAGCAGGCGTAATTATGACTCTCTTAATGTGTCCAAAAACGACATCATCTCATTGGTGACACACATGAATGGATGAATGGGATTCACACTGTCCCAACCTACCATCTGGTGAACCACAGCCAAGGATATATGCTTGGCTGAATCAGTAGGTATAGAAGACCATGTTGGGCTTCACTCTAGTATGGCACTGTGAGGAGACATGGGATGTGTAGGATAGGTAGGGGGGTGAAATAAAACTACGGTTATCATGTTTTACTTGCACAGAGAGGCGGGTGGGGGAAAGCCTGGTGGGGCTGTCAGCTCCAGTCGGGCTGAACCTGGTCTGGGGACATTGGCAGGTGGCTAGTTTGACTGGGGCAGTACACCTGTCTGACGATAACACAAGTGTCCTAAGGCAAGCTCAGGCAGGACAAACACATCCGGCTGAGACGAAGGGCAGAAGTATGCTGGAGCTCAATTTTATGTATCTAGACAGACAATGTAAGCAGGGCCTCATGATCGTTCTGACTTTTTGTGTTTCCAGCAGTAGCAGTCAGACAGTGACCACAGGGATAACTGTCTTGTGGGAGCAAATAATTCATAGCAACTTCGCATTTTGATCCTTCCATTTTGGCTTGTCCTATCATCGTGAGGCAGAATTCAGCAAACGTTAGATTGTTCACCGACTAATATGGAACATGAGCTAGGCTTAGACCATCATGTGACAGGTTAGTTTTACCCTACTGATGATGTGTTGTTGCAATAGTAATTCTGCTCAGTATGAGAGGAACCACATTTTTAGACATGTGGTATATGTGCTTGGCTGAGGAGCCAATGGGGTGTCGGTGTCATCTGTGGGATTATGACAGCACAGTGGAGCCTTGGTTGGCCCCTGGACTGGTGCATAGATTGGCTCGCCTCAGGAATTGAGTGTGGACAGAAGGGAGCAAAACTCTCTCATCTGTAGTGCACCACATTTTTTCGGGGACTGTGGTGCATAATCCTTAGTGGATGACCTGAATCTGGATCAGGGTTTCATAAGTAGCAGGACAACTACCTTGCTACAATCTATTGGAAGTCATCCTCTGAGACAGTTTTTTTTATCAAAGACACTGCCGCTGTGCTGTAAGGGTCTCTATCCTTCCTCCTTCTTCTCCTGGGTGCACCTGCGGGGATGTGGGCCGGGCGGGGAGTAATCTTCTCTCTTAATGGTTATCTTAACAGACCAGATGGCCTTGGCCCAGCCGGTGGGCAAGTGGCAGGACCCAGCACATAGAAATCAGGGAAGAGAGGTTGAGCCTTGGTTGCACATGGTGACTTAAGCCCTAGATCCTGGACAGCCTCTTTAAGGCAGGCACAACCTCATGGCCAGTGGTCGGACAAGATGAAATGAATCTCTGCTGAGCCGGCTGTCTTTCACATTTTTCATAGGCTGGGCCCCATAATAGTCAGTGGGAAGTGTCATCCTGTCGGATGGATGTATGTTTCAGCAGCTGGACTGGTGCGCCAGAGCAGGTGGGGACCAACGGGAGAGGCTTAGCAAGCCCAGCAGCTGAAGGCCCAGGTGAGTCCCAAGCCCTGGTAGGTATCTCAGAAAAGTGCTATCTGGGATATGCCAGGTCGGGCCACGGGCCTCTCAAGAGAGCATGGCTCAAAGGTCTCCCAGTCAGAGCCCCAGGCGTCCAGGAGTGCTGACCCAGCCATTGTGGCAACCTAACACAGCGGCAGTCCACGTGAGGGCCCCAGCCCACTTTGGAGGACAAAGCATCAAAACATCAAGGGCAGGGTCCTGTACAGCCAGGGTTCTTCCCCTCCATTGTGTGCCGCTGGGTAGACCATAGCTGTCAAATGAACTTGTTTCATGCGGGACACATCAAGACAGTCCTATTTATTTTCTCTCATGCACTGCATGTCTATGCAGATCAGGTGATTTTGCAAGCCCTGATGAAGATGGCAGTCAGGTGAGGCCTTTGTTGCAGTTATTGCATACCACTCAGGGGAGCACATGGTATGGTGATATTGTGCCTGGGGGATGTCGTCTCTCTGTTCTGAGATTTGACCTGTGTTGGGTGGAGGTGAGCAGGTCCAGCAGAAATGGTGCAGAGGGAGACAGTATGAAGACAGCAGTCAGGTAAGGCCTTTGTTGCAGTTACTACATGCAACTCAGGGGGGCACACAGTGTGGTGACATTGTGCCTGGGGATGTCTTCACTCTGTATATAATGTTGAGCCTGTGACAAGAATACTGCTATTTCCACTTGCTATGACTGTGTAGGTGGTTTATGTATTTGAAGTGATGGATTTGGATGGGGTGATATTGTAGATTTCGTGTTATGGTGCACACACAGTTTAACTTTGCACATTTTTAGGGTGTTGATATGGATAAGCTGGAATTTCCCGAATGCACAAATGAAGGGCATCAGGGATGTGGCTTCACTGTGTGTGCCATTTGGCCTACAAAGGTAATGGGTGTTGCCTGTGGCTGAGGGCGGTGTCGCTTCTGAAGCTCTACTGCTTTGCAATAGTGGCAATATTGTTCAGGATACAAAATGCCACAATGATCTTGCATTCTACAGGTGGAGCATATAGCAATACGCCACCTGAGTGGTGGACTGAGAGCGGAAGCGTGTCATGAGCAGCTTGGATGTGGATCCGCTATGCCCCTAGTGGCCTTGTGCGCTGTGTTGCAACTTATTTTGCCTGGGGTGGCTGGATCCCTGAAGGGTGTCTACAGGAATGGTGAGAGCAGGTAGGAACTATCCTGTGTAAAGATCAAAATGGTAGTTGTTGTCATTGATTGTCATAGCTTGTTTTTCTGTGTGTCATGTGACTGCTTGTATGTGCGTGATAGTTGATACTCACTCACCAGCCAGGTGTTTCCAAAGATTCCCAATGCAAGGGCTTGGTATATGGGTGAATAGCATAGGATGTAGCTGATATGTGTGCATCCCGGATAATTTGCATTGACATGCATGATCTGTCCCTTGGCATCACAGATCAACTGCATGTCAATGGAATGCCAATGTTTCCTGTTAAGAAATATGTGCACAGTTTCTCTGGGGGGCTGCAGTGCTAGATTTGTGCAGTTGATGGCTCCCAGGATTTGTTGAAAATGTGCAATTAATTAGAATTCCTGGCACAATCTCTGCATAGCCTGCAGTTTTAGGGGGGATATATATGTGCCTTTGCACACATGCAAGGATGAAGCAGAATACCTGGTGGAGGCATTTGGATTGTATGGGCTGTGATATGCTCCCAACAATGGCTTTGGTGTGAAGGAATGATCCAGTTGCTAGGAAGTGTAGGGACGATTGCCCCTTCTTCAGGGGTGTCAGAGCATGTGAGCAGATGGTGGGTGATGCCAGGTCATTCTTACACTCCCTGGCTAGGTATATGATCACATGGGGAGGAAATGGGTATCTTGTGTAGGCCTCCTCATCTGGCATCCCAAATAATGTGGTTTGTGGATGGAAGATTCTGGCCCTCCTCACCCTCCTCCTTCCACCATACAGTAGGATCAATGCTAGTAAAGCAGGGTCCAGTATTGTGGGAGTCCTATGTTCAATAGGGTCTGAGTGTGCTTGTATAGTTGAGCTTTCATTGCGCTTTATATGTTGCAATGTGTATCAGGTGGCGATAAGATTGTTAGATGCGCGGTCTCCTTTGGACTCCAGGCAATTGTGCAATATATTCTATGAATGGGGTGTCCTAAGCGCTTGAAAGGGCGTGTTTGATATTTGCATGGCGCGTCCCTCCCCACGCCCATGTTCTTCAGTTTTCTTCCTGATTTGTCTGCATGGAATGGAGATTTTGCATGTCATGTCCCCTATGCATTTCTTTGCTCTGGCCTTGCCCACGCTTTGCACTTTGTGGCAAATTGATCTGGCACAGCACAATGTTGGAAGGACCAGCGCAAATTCCGATCCATGAATCGGTAATTAATTTTTAGTGCCGTGCAAAGTGTACTTTTACACACAAAGTGACTCTGTGCTAAATATTTTGTAATTTAGGCACTGGGTGTTCTGAGCTGTAAATCACACCCTCATGCCCTCCACTACAGCGCATACTATTATTGTGGTAGGTGTATTCTTATTTGAGTATGTGGGGTATACAGGTTGAGTGAAGTGGAGATACCCAGTGTAGAAACCGAGTCTAGCACAGCTCTATGGGCGTGTGAGATTTTGGCGGTAAAATACTAGTTCTGTGTGATAGTTCCGTTTTGGATGAGAAAAACACAGGCTGCTGTGTCCAAATTACCCTTTTGAGTGCAGTACACGAGTAAACCAGCAGGCGGTGTTTCATTTAGGGCCAATAACAGAGAAGAAGTTATGAGACAACTTTCAACAACATTCTAAAACTACCAGAAGGCACATTCAATAAAATATACATTTGCATCTGGTTCTAAAATGTCAGTAGGATCACTGAACCTCTGCAGGATACAACACATTACACTGAAAAGATCTCACAAAAAAGGCTGCCCAGGAGCCGTGCTGCATAGTGTTACTTTGTGGGGCACATCTGGGTTCAAACACCCTTAGGGAATATTTCGCAAGTTTGAGAACATAAAGTTGCATCTATTTGAAGCCTTTCATCCGTCTGAAGGTATTGCACCATCATCTTGACATGCCCTGCAGACAAGAAAGGTGAGAGTCTGTGCACCGAAGTACTCGCTGCCTGTCATATCCACAGTTCATTTTGCAGAGATCATTGATGAAACGTTCTCAGGGCTTGAGAACAAACTAGATAACGTTTGCATTATCCTGATGCAAGAATGCCCACGGACACAACCAAATAAAACAACTTCTTCCCAAAAAATCTTCCCAGATGTTCTGATGTCCCCTTGCAGCAATCTCTCTGCATGTGCTTTTCTGTGAAGAATGAGACAGTGTGCAATAACACATGGCCATGGGGACTTTAGACGGAAGCATGTCTGCACATCACGAGTAAGAACAAGAAAGAATTGTTTAATTAAAATGTGTGTGCTATCTATTCTAAGTTTCCAGTGCTGTGTCCAGCAACTTTTATCGACTTCAATTTGGCAGAGAACCATGGAATTAGTAAGCACAATTAAATAAAACGGTTTGATGATTTGAAAGTTCATGTAAGAACACCATGAAATGGAATAAAAGCATAGCGCAGGTTCACTGTCTTACCTTTTCAACCCACAAGGTGTATTTTGCTATAACGCCGAGGAACTGGCATCAAAAAGTTTAGAAAAACGGAAGGGAGATGGCTGGAAAACTATAAATGAATCCTAAAATCTGGCATTCAACCCTCCAGACAGTGGTAGAAGTGTACCGAAAAAATAGTGGAACTGTGGTCTTGGCAGGGCAGAGGGTAGGCGGAAGCCTAGTGCAACATGTGACAAGGGTTGCGGCCGGGGCATTCCAACTGTCTAAGTGACTGGTACCTAAGGCTCATAGTACAACTTTAAACTTGCAAATGGACAAGAATGGACATTCCTCTCTATAGAATGGTGAATGTGGTCCTAAAAAGTAGAGGAATGGTAAACAGAAAAAGCCGCTCCCGACCGTTCCTGCTCACTTTGATCACTGCCTCCAGACTAACATCGCATTACTGCCTGCCATGCTATTACAGAAATGGAAACGGCATATCCAGATCAGGTTTGGTGCTCTCCAAAAGTAACTGTCCAGCCAGAACCGCTTGGTAACATCCTTTTTCCGTGAGACCAGAAGTACGTCCATGCATGTTTTGTGTCAACAGTCAGATGCATATTCGGCTTCTAGGTATGTAAACTTGAAGACCCACACCTGGACTCTGGGGTGACCATAGAAAAACATACTTCACTTGATGTGACTAAGCAAAACAGAAGAGTGAGGGTTAAGAAGGGGTCGTGACCTCTGACATTGCACTGGCGTTGCCCTATGCAACCTCGTGCTGAACTGTGGATTGGGGTGGGACCAACCATGCAAATGTTCTGACCCCTTCTCAAATGGCATTGCAGACTGAAAATGATGGGTTGGAGGGTTGACAGAATGCCGTGGTAACCAGTGGTAGATTTTTTGAAAACCTTCACCCTTTGAACATTCAGATTTGCAAATTAAATAGTTTGCCATTATAGATGCACACTGATGCCCCAGAGTGAGGAAAATGATGCATGCTCTATTTTCTTTTCACCACCCCTCAAAAAGTCTGCATGTCAATCTTTAGTTTTTTAATACTGACTTGTCCTGCTTATATTTCTTTAAACTGTTAGGCACATAGCCGACAACCAATGCACCTCTTCCTGCTCTAAACTCTTGGAGGGTGAACGTGTGCAGTGTGTGTTAGGGAGAATTCTCATAAATGTGCTAATTCCCTCTACCTTAGAGCCCTCCAGCTCTTTTGCTAAACTTTGGGACTTTCAACTTTCATTTACAATGTGATTTCTGTGTTTATTCTTTTGGGTATGGAGTCTAATCAACTCCATATGCATCATTTCTTTTATATGTGTTACAGAGCACCTTCAGTGCAGTGACACAGGGATGTCTTTTAGACTTCCCAAAGGCTTAAATACCTTCTCTGGGGTAAAGAGGGCGGTAAGGCGTTAACGGCACCGGTAAAGGTGGTACAGCCGTTAACCCCTTACCACCCTATTACGAGGTTTGCTTGCGAGACCCGCTAAGGCCGCCTGGTTTTACTAGGTGGCCTTAGTGTGTCCCGTGAGCAGCCCAGCATGCTAAAAACGGGCCCGTTATTAACTCCCCATTCCCATTGAGCCCTATGGGGCTCGAATGGGAATGGGGATGTACCGGGTCCGGGTTCCTTGAATGGGGAATTACCAAACCCTCCAATATTGGACTGGCCTGGTAATTCCTCATTTAAGGAACCCGGAGCCGGTACCTGGTAATAGCGGCATGGCTACCTCCCATCTTACAATGGAGTGCTGGAGGGGTTACATAGCATCCCCTGTGTCTAAATACTCATGTACCAGTGAAATGCTACCCTTTCCTATTGAAAAGGCTGGAGGCAGTGGTTTCACAATGAACTACCATGATTTTTCCCGACCGTGAACACTGGTAGCTAAAAATCACGGGAGCCATGTTTTTCAAGATGGGGCATTAAGCCCCTTTGTTTAAACAGGTCCTGGTCTTCTTTTTTCGCTGTTTCTTTTTGGAAAGGTCCTTCTAGTGTTTGTCTCTGCGCGCCAAACCAGGTTTGGTCCCTTTGTTCGTGTGCCTTTGCGGGCTTCAGGTGTTAAGACTGCCTCTGGCGTCTGAGTGTCTGGTGTGGGCAGGAAGCGAGTGAGGTGCCTGAAACTTCCTGTACTTAGTCTCCGAGGAGACCCAAATGCACTCTGGCGTGATTGGCTGGCTGACTGTCTGGCAAGGAACGCCACCCTGCTGGGTGAGTGACAGCTAGGCCGGAATGAAAGGGAGAGAACTGTTTAAAAGGCAAGTCTCTTGGACTGGAAAGCAGAGTCGACCGCTGGAACGAAAGAACCGAAGATGAGCTGGAAAAGGATGGCTGCTGCAACTCCTGGAAACGTTGGTTTGCCTGGTGAAGCCCTGCTGCAGATCCAAATTACCAAACTCCTTTCAACAGAGAAGTTCCTTCAAGGACGGCTTCTTCCTTTTAGTTGGTGGGATTAATCAACTCAAAAGCCACATGGATACCATTCTTAAGGCTGGTTAGGATTAACCTGGGAGAGGGACACCAGCTTGTGTGCTTGAATCTACAGCTACTGGAACTGAAGTGACTCCATCTTGTTTGCTTTTTCAACGATCCTGTGCAGTGCGGGAGTCCCCCAACGCCCTCCCTCCTGTCCCCATGACTGAGGCTCAGGAAAAGTGAGATCTGTAGGAACTGCCAGGACCAACGACTTCAGCAGCATGTGATTCTTCATACTAAGGTACTGTGCCAACCCGATTGAGAGAACGCCACTCACGCAGTGAAAGTTCATCAAACTTTCCCAACTTGCAGGCCTAATCAGCTTTTGACCCAACATATGATTCTATTTCGCCTAAACTACTTATAAGAACTTTTGCAGAGAATTTACAGTTTGATACTAGAACTGCTCCTTCCTATCCAGAACATTAGCGCCATTGACTTTGGCCTAGGTCTATTGACTTGAATTGAACTCTTCTGGTGAACTGAAACTACTTACACTGTCTAACAAGTATATGTGATCTATTCTATTTACCTTGTCCCTTTTTCCCCACTTCTAAGTAACTGAGCTGCTATTTTGCTTCTACCTCTGGGGAGCTCAAACTGTCTCAAAATCTTAGAATTCTGTATTGAAGTGTATTGGTATATAATATTAAGTTGCCTCCTTCTAGTGAAATGTTTTCTAAATTATTGTGTAATAAATTAATAAGTGTTTTCCTAAGAAACCTTGAGTATAAGTGTCTACTTGAACCACTGTGATTGAAGGACCTCTGTATAACCTCTTGTACTGCTTACATATACTCTTGAGATACGCCTGGCTGCTCAGCTCGCTACCAAAGACGGTGTGGTACAGGCGTATACCAAAGGTTGATTTGACTGGCACCTGTAGTCCTAATTGTATGAGTTAGTCCCAGAGGGTACTACATGCAATTCTGCCTAACACTGGTGTACAGTGGTGACGATAAAGTATAGTTGCTTCATTGAGAGTGCTGCTCTTTTTTTCAAATAACCTTCACAAGGCTAAGCACCACTAGAACAAAGATTGTTTTATAATGCCAAATATGGATAACTGAAGCCCTGATCATTCTTACAGTAGATCAACTGAAAGATATGTGTAAAGTCAGGTCTCTCTCTGTTAAAGGCAAGAAAAATGAATTGATTGAGAAATTGTTGAAGCATCAAAGACTGGGAAGTAGAACTATAACCCCTACCCCACCAGCTATTGAGGATAGTGTTGATGAGGATGACAACTATTCAGAGTCCAACTCTACTGTTATTGATGAGCTAGAAGAGCCAGCAGAGTCTCAAGATGTGAGCCCCACTGCCCCTCTACCTGCTTTACGCCCTCAACCTGTAGCCACAGGGACCCTACCAGGTCCAGTACTGAGTCCAGAATTTGTCTCTCTTGAAAAGAGGAGACTTGAGTTAGAGTCCAAAAGGCTCTAAATGCAAACTGAAAGTAAACATCAAGAAATCAAACTCAGAGAAATGGAAATCATCATGCTCTTGAAATGAAGAAATTGTCTCTTGAAAATGGTTCCATCCCAGAGTCTTCTAGGTATTCCAGTCCTAAGAGACCTTGCATGCCTAAAGAAGCTGTGAATATGTATGAGGTGAGACTTGATATTTTGGATTGGTTGGCTGCTTTTGAGTATAACTATGGGATTCAGGGTTTCACAGGGAATCAGTTGATTCCTTGGCTTTTGTCCAGGCTCCCCCAGGTTGCAACTGATGCTGTAATGGAGGTGGGGGAACTTGAAAGATTGGACCATGAACATGTGAAACTAGCTTTGATAGCTAGATTTGGGAAAACTCCTTCCTAGTACCTTAGGAGGTTTAGTACCTTCAAAAAGACTGATGGTACCCCTTGGGCTTCCTGGGTGTGTGAATGTTTCAAAAACGTAGATGGTTGGGTAAAGGGATACAGAGTTGACACTTTTGAAGGAATGAGAAATCTGTTTTTATTGGATGCTATTTTTGATGCCTGCTCTCCTGAGCTGAGGCAGCACTTGGCTGACTCAAATGCTATTGATCCCAAAAAGGTTGAAAGAGCAGCTGATTCATGGGTAGCCAACAGAGCCACTCATAAGGATTCTGGGGTCACTCATAAAAAGGATCAGGGAAAGCAGCACACAGGTGAGAATAAAGATAGCTCTAAGGCCATCCAACCAGAAGAGGCCTCCAAACAACAGAAGGGTAGATCCCATGGGAAACCTGGTAGGTCTAGTGAATCCTCAGGTGCCCAACCAGAGGGAGGACAGCAGAAACCCCCATTCCAGAGATTATTTGATAAATGCTATGTCTGTGGGTCTGTAGACCATCTGAAAGGAGATCCCAGATGCAAGGGTAAACATGCAGGGGTCAGCACTGCCTCCTTAGCCTTCTCCCCAGAGGAAGAAGTACAAATGGCAAGTGCACACTTTCAACTGTTTGCTGAAGAACCCTTGGGTCTTCAAGCCACTGTATCCTTAGAGTCCATGGTTCTGGGTAAGAAACAGAATATGGCTATGTATGACTCCATTCCAGAAAACTCCAAAGGGTATTATATTTATTTATTTATTTGCATTTAGCAAGTGCCCTTGCAGCCCATAAGGCATCGAGGCACTGTTACAGAAGATAAGCAGACTTAAGAGTACAGGCGGGTGACCAGTGTGCTCATGGTTACACAGTTACAAGCACATATGCAGGAAATGGCTGATGCAGATTCATATTTGATATTCAGTTTAGACAAAGAGTCTAGTTTTGATAGCCCATAGGAAAGGCTAGGTGTGATTCAATTAATCTTAGGTGAGGTGGAAGTGTGCCCCAGTGCGTGGCTGCTAGGGGGGGGAAGCTGGCGCCACCAGCGCGGACCTTTCGTGCAATAGGCGTGGCAATCGTGTTAGCATAGCATGATCTTAGGAGTCTGGTGGCCGTGTGCCTGGTGATTCTATTTGTCAGGTAGGGAGGGGCAAGTTCGTGGAGGCATTAGTGGGTGAGGGCAAGAGTTTTGAAGACAATTCTCTCTTTGACAGGGAGCCAGGGTGCTTGCCTTCTGATTTCGGAGATATGGGGCCTCATTACAACCCTGGCGGAAGACCATGGTGCTATTAGCACCATGGTCCATCCCGGTAAATTACCGACTCCGCCATGGAGAAAGGGGGAATTACCATCCCATTACAAGGTTGTCGGGGCAGTAATTCCCCCTTCCTCCATGGCCCTTCCCCATTCCCATTTTTGCCCCATAGGGCTCAATGGGAATGGGGACGGCGCTAAGTACGGTGCCGCAAATTGCGGCACCGTAATTAGCACCAAGGTCCCTTTATGCGTCCCTACTTTAACGGCTGGTCTACACCAGCCGTTAAGGTCGGGTCCTGCAAAGAGACCTCATAATTAGGCGCTAATAGGTTAACGGCGCTGCAGCCTTTTATGGCGCCGTTAACCCATTAGCGCCTGGGTCGTAATGAGGCCCATGGTCTCTTCTTGCGGTACCTGTGGCTGCCCTGAGCGCATTGTTTTGAGCTAGCTGCAGTTTGGCCACATTTTTGTTGGAGGTCCCAACGAGAAGGGCATTGCAATAGTCTAGCCTTGACCCGATAATTGCCCTGGCAACGGTGATGCAATTCTGGCGGGCCAAGAAGGGCCTGGCAGCATTGAGGATTTTGGAGTAGTAGGCTGAGGAGCCGGCGATGGCATTAACTTGTCTGTCCATGGATAGATCGGGGTCCAGGTAGACTCTGAGTGTCTTAATATGCTTGGAGACCTTGATAGGAATGTTATCAATGGTGAAGGAGGCGTACTTATCTCCGAGGTTACCCAGTGTGAAGGGTGACCCTACGAGGAGGAGTTCAATTTTTTCACTATTGAGGCACAGCCAATTCTCTGCCATCCAGGATTGGATGGAAGAGTAAATAGTGGTGAGGGTGTTGGTTTCTGCTAGGTAGTCGCCCGTGAGTGGGATGAGTACCTTGTCAGTCCAGAAAATGTAGACATCCCTGGGTGGACTGAAATGCATGATAATTGGTTGGACGAGGACCAACCGCCTCATTTAAAGTGTTAAGAATACATGCTCATTAGTTATTACGTAGCTATTGGCCCAGCTAGAGTGCGGCCATTTTAAGATGACTAGAATCGCTATTTTGTTTTCTCTCAGTTCTCTTTATCGTTGCCTCTTTGCCTCATGTAAAATTGCTTTGCTGTAGATATTATTTCGCTTCAATGGTCCAAGGCTACGAAAACATGTTGAAACATTACACTGGAGAGCCAGACAGAAATGCCCGATTCCCTCCCTCATATATCCTTGAAGACAGGGAGCAAGGCATTTAATCAGTACATGAATGCCAGCGAGTCTCCTGAAAGAATAGCAATGTACAAAACTAGCATTTAAAGAGTTGAATGATGCTCTTCTTTACGGCCCCCCTTTCTTAGCCCAGTGAGGCCCCGGAGAGCGGGCTGAACTCTAGAGCGAGAATCCAAACTAAGAGATAGTGAGGCCTGGTATGTGCCAGACTCCTACGCGCAGCTTGCCCATGAAAAACAGAAACGCTGTGTTCTCGCAAACAAAGAATGATGTCTGTAAAACTGGAGATGGCAACCTGTTACTAAATATGGTGGTCTAAGGTGTCATATTTGTCACACTGGTCAATCATCACCTCTAATTCAAAAGGAAATTAATTGGGGGCAGCATCAAATGTGTCATACTGTGTCATTGCTGATTATAAGGTGCTCTTTTTGTATATATGTAACTGATATATGTAACTGATGTACGTCGCTCGTTTGCTTGCGTCCCCCTGAGGTCTGTTTAGACACACGTCACGGGGCGTGAGACCACTTGGCCAATTGGCACTATTTTGTATTGCAATAACCCCTAGATTTTGGGAACGGAACCTCGTGTTTGGCGTATCTATTTGTGTGTGGTGACTTTGCCTTGTTTCCACATTCGAGGGTCCCTCAGGGGCCCCTTCTACCTGTGTGTCATCCGCATAGTTGGTGTAAGATATTCCAAGGAGGCCAGGATGCTGAACAGGGGCCTTGTGAAGAGGTTGTAAAGCGTGGGTGCGATACCTGGGGAACACCGCAGGTAAGGAGGCTGGGGGTGGCGGATGCAGACTCTGAAAATACTTTCATGGCCCTTTCTTGCAGAAAGCAGGTGATCCAGTGACAGGCTTTAGGTTAGAAAGTGGCTTGGGTGGTTAGATGGTGGCACAAGGTGTTGTGGTCCACGAGATCAAAAGCCGTGGATATATCCAAGAGTAATAGGAGAGCACGTTTGCCTGTATCTCTAAGATCGTCCATTTGGTTCTTAAGGTCTAGGAGGGCCGTTTCGTTGCCGGGTCGTGGGCGGAATCCAGATTGCCGCAGGCCTAGGAGACGGTTATCCTCTAAGAACCTTTGGACGTGCAGGCAAGCTGCTTTGGCCAACATTTTGAGCAGAAAGGGTACAGTGGTAATGCAATTCCCAGGGACTGTTGGGTCGAGCAAGGGTTTTTTGAGGAGTGGGCGTACCCAAGCTTCCTTAAGTCCATACGGGACATGGCCTGACTGGAAGGAGGAGTTGATAAATGCTTTAAGGAAGGGGGCTAAGGTAGGTGCAAAGTCTTTGATGAGGCTAGCTGGGCAGGCATCACCCTTGCAGTTGGAAGGTTTGTTTGAGTTGAGCAGGGTGATGACCTCTCGCTCAGTGATGTCTTTGAACTCAAATAGAGGGGAGGCAGTGGTCTTGATGGGTGGCTCAGCGTGCATGTTAGCTATGATATTGGAGAGGGCTTTTTGTTGGCCGCGGATTTTTTTTTGGAGGGTGTTGAGCTTCTCTAGCATGGCAGACTGAATGCTATTACACCACTTGTCGTCTTTGATGACTGATGGTGGGGGGGCAGATTGTTTTTCCAGTACCCTAAAGATGGTGAATAGATCCTTGGACCCTGACTTGGCGTCAGAGAGCCTAGCGTTAAAGGAGACAGCCTTGGCTAAGGTAATGTTAGTCTTGTAGGACTTGGAGATGACTTTGAACTTCTGTTTGGTGGCTTCAGAAGGGCTGGCTTTCTAGGTGGAGAGGGCAATCCTCTTTAGCGCACGTTGTTCAAGAAGTTCTTTGGAGAACCATGAGTTAGCATGTTTGGCTTTTTTAGCTTTTGTAAGAGTCAGTGGAGCAATGGCGTCCATGGCTGACGTGATGACATACTTGAAGGTGTCAGCTAAGGTTTCAGGGTTGTTAGATTAGGGGGCCTGCAGGGCCGGGTTGAGGAGGTAGGTTACTAGGTTTTCGTCTGTGAGAAGGCGTGAGCTCCTAGCGTAAGTTGCCGGGCACGGTGGGGGGGTGCTAGGGCCACTTTCTTGGTTCCGAGGTTGAATTGGATGTAGTGGTGGTCGGACCAAGGGATGGGGGTATGGGCCATAATGAGAAGAGAGCAGTTGTGATGACTGATCCAGTCGAGGGTGCGCCCTTTGATATGAGTGGGGTCAGAAATGGAGTGCGTGAAGCCGAGGTTGGACGGCGCATTCTTGAGGGATTTCACAGGGGGGTCCTTAGGGTCGTTCAGCCCTAGGTTAAGGTCACCCAGAAGTAAGACCTGTGATGTCTTTTTGATGTTGTTGGACAGTGCAGGGATAAGGATGTCATGGAAGTGAATAGTTGGGCCTGGGGGTCTGTAGACAATGTGTATGGTTATGGTGCAGTTGGGAGAGACATTCATTTTTAGTGGGAGGTAGTCGCTGTTGCTGTAAAGCAGGCCTTCAACTTCTCTAATGGCATGGCTTCCCTGGCGATGAGGGCAACGCCTCTACTTCTCTGAGAGGTGTGGTGTTTCCTGAAGATGGAATGCCCAGAAGGGATGGCCAGTGATAGGGCTGGGCCTGAGGTTTCATGAAGCCAGGTTTCAGTAAGGATGAGGAGGTCGAGGTCGTCCTTAATGAGCAGGTCGTTGATGTTAAGGGCGTGTGCGTGTACGGATCGTGCATTAAGCAAGGCACAGCTGAGCATGTAGGCAGAGGGAGGCATGGAGGTGGGCGGGCTAGCCAGAGTGGAGGGTGGTTTGGATATAATGGGTGGTATGGAGTCAGGGGTGGTCATGGGGGCGGCATCAACATGAGTAATGGGCATAGACACAGCATTAGGCAGCATAGTACAGCATGTGGTCATCGGGGCGGCATCAATATGAGCAATGGGCATAGACACAGCATTAGGCAGCATAGTACAGCGTGTGGTCATGGGGGCAGCATCAACATGAGCAATGGGCATAGACACAGCATTAGGCAGCATAGTACAGCGTGTGGTCATGGGGGCGGCATCAACATGAGCAATGGGCATAGACATAGCATTAGGCAGCATAGTACAGCGTGTGGTCATGGGGGCGGCATCAACATGAGCAATGGGCATAGACATAGCATTAGGCAGCATAGTACAGCAAGTGGTCATGGGGGCGGCATCAATATGAGCAATGAGCATGGGGGCACCAGTGGGGATGGGCGTGGGTGGTGGCACAGAGTTATTGTTATTAATGGGGTTATTGTTTGTGGCAGCCATGAGGTCTTGTTTGTTGATGTGGACATTGAAGATCTGTCGTAGCGTAGCCACAGAGTGCGGGGCAATCCAGGGGCTGGAGTTGGCCTTAGTAACGTAGCGCGAGAGCGCTGAAGGCTGGCTTCTAACGCAAACCCTTGCATTGCGGTATCCTAGGTTGGGAGTATAGGTGATGGGGTTGCTAGGCTGAGTGTGTGACCGTAGTTGTGCATTCCTGTAGTAACGCGGCGTGGTGCGTATGGTTGCAACCTGGGTAGGTGCATGCAGGAGGTGTGGCGGGTGGGCATAGAGGCTGGAGGCCTTACCTTGTGTGAATTTGCCAGAGCCTGGGGGCGCCATCCGTGCCATCGAGCAGCGGAGAGCTGCAGAGGGGGGGAAGGCCTTTTTCCTTGGCCTTCTCCTGACGGCTTTGTCTGGTGGCCGCCTACCGCACCCTTTAAATCAGGAGGGGAGGGGCTGACAGGCGAGTCAGACCTATTGTAGGCCTGGGCCACGGCATTGAATTTCGCGGGTATTCTCCCGGGCTCCAGCATGTTGTTGCTGGTTGCCTGGGCAACCAGGGAGGCCATTTCACGTCCAGTGCTGCCCACAGACCACATGGGTAACGACGATGCCGAGCATGGACGGGCGGCGCAATGGTGCCCTCTACAGAGAACCACACTCTAAGCCCTTGTGTTAGTAAGTTGACATATAACCAATGCAAATCTGAGGCAAGATCGTTAGGGAAATGGGAGCCCCAACCAAGCTCCATCATTGTCTACCCAGTTGTAAAGTCTTTGACCCCCCCATGCTTCTGAGGAAGAGGTGGATAGGCAAACTGGACACCTCTCTAGGCCTAGGAGAATTGGTAATTCTCAAAGCTGGTGGAAGACCAGGAAAAATATGTCTAAGGTTAAACACCTGAAGACTGTTGGATCTTCTACTGAAGACTCAATGGTAAATCCTAGTGTTAGGAGGGAAACTTCTAAGCCAGGTAAAAACAGATATCAGAGGAAGTGGAAGCATGTACCTTGCTTGACCACAGCCCCTCCAACCAAGATGCCTGAGACCCAACCTGCTCTTGTGAGAGAGGTGGTGAGGAACCATGGAGGCCCCTCTAGATCTAAAGGATTCCTTTCTAAGGACCCCTTGAAAAAGCCTAAAGTAGGTTCAGAGGTTGTTACAGCATCTGAGGGACTGTTAGATCAGATCCCCTATACCTTAAATAAAAAAGATGTACCAAACAAGGTGGGTAGGTCATATAGATCACAAATAAAAAACACTGATAAAAAGTATCATAGCAAGGGTTACAAAAGGGTGCTGGTGTACTCAACAGGCCATTAAACAGACTTGCCACAGGAGATCCATCCTGGTGGGGATTAAATCCTCCTGTCCCTTAGTATGGGGGGGGGGATAAGTGTTAGGGATAATTCTCATAAATGTACAAATTCCGTCTTCCTTAGAGCCCTCCAGCTCTTTTGCTAAACTTTGGGACTTTGAAATGTTCATTTTCAGTGTGTTTTCTGTGTTTATACTTTTGGTTATGGAGTCTAACCAACTCCATAGGCATCACTTCTTTTATTTGTGTTACACAGGGCCTTCAGTGCAGTGACACAGAGATGTCTTGTAGACTTCCCAAATGTGTAAATACCTTCTCTGGGGTAAACTACTGTATCCCAGGTAATGTAAAGTGAAATTGACTAGTCTTTCCAAATTCTTAGACCCAGCACACACCATCTTACAATGGAGTGCTGGAGGGTTTACATAGTATCCCCTGTGTATGAATAATCATGTAACAGTCAAGTGCTACCTTTGCCTATTGAAAAGGCTGGTGGCAGTGGTTTCACAATGAACTACCATGATTTATCCCGACCCCGAACACTGGTAGCTAAAAATCACGGGAGCCATGTTTTTCAAGATGGGGCATCTTTTTTTGCCGTTTCCCTTTGGAAAGGTCCTTCCAGTGTTTTTCTCTGCGCGCCAAAACAGGTTTGGTCCCTTTGTTCATGTGCCTTTGTGGGCTTCAGGAGTGAAGACTGCCTCCGGTGTCTGAGTGTCTGGTGTGGTCAGGAAGTGAGGGAGGAAACTCCCTGCGCTTAGTCTCCGAGCAGGCCCAAATGCACTCGGCGTGATTGGCTGGCTGTCTGGCAAGGAAAGTCACCCTGCTGGGTGATTAACATCTAGGCTGGAATGAAATGGAGATAACTGTTTAAAATGCAAGTCTCTTGGATGGGAAAGCAGAGTCGACTACTGGAACGAAAGAACCGAAGACGAGCTTGAAGGGGATGGCTGCTGCAACTCCTGGACCGTTGGTTTGCCCGGTGAAGCCTGCTGCATATCCGAATTACCAAACTCCTTTCGACAGAGAAAGCTCCTTCAAGGACGGCTTCTTCCTTTGAGTTGGTGGGATTACTCAACTCATAAGCCACCTGGATACCATTCTCAAGGCTGGTTAGGATTAACCAGGGAGAGGGACACCAGTTTATGTGCTTGAATCTACAGCTACTGGAACTGAAGTGACTCCATCTTGTTTGCTTTTTCAACAATCCCGTGCAGTGCAAGAGTCCCCCGACGTCCTCCCTCCTATCTCCACGACTGATGTTCAGGAACAGTGAGATCTGCATTAACTCCCAGGACTAACGACTTCAGCAGCATGTGTTTCTTCATTCTAAGGTACTGTGCCAACCCGATTGAGAGAACGCCACTCACGCAGTGAAGGTATATCAAACTTTACCAAATTGCAGGCCTAATCAGCTTTTGACCCAACATATGATTATTATTCACCTAAACTACTTCTGAGAACTTTTGCAAAGTTTGATACCAGAACTGCTCCTTCCTAGCCAGAACACTAACCCATTGACTTTGGCCAAGGCCTATTGACCTGAATTGAACACTTCTGGTGAACTGAAACTATTTGCACTGTCTAACAAGTATTTGTGATCTTTTCTAGTTACCTTGCCCCTTTTGTCCACTTCTAAGTAAATGAACTGCTATCTTGCTCCTACTTCAGGGGAGCTCAAACTGCCTCAAAATCTTAGAATGTTGTATTGAAGTGTATTGGTATACAATATTAAGCTGCCTCCTTCTAGTGAAATGTTTTCTAAATGATTGTGTTACAAATTAATAAGTGTTTTACCAAGAAACCTTGAGTATAAGTGTCTACTTGAACCACTGTGATTGAAAGACCTCTGTGTAACCTCTTGTACTGCTCACATTCACTCTTGAGATAAGCCTGGCTGCTCAGATCGCTACCAAAACTGTGTGGTACAGACTTATACCAAAGGTTGTTTTGACTGACACCTGTAGTCCTAATTGAATGTGGTGGTCCCAGAGGGTCATTCATACAATTCTGCCTAACCGTGTGTCACTGATTCACCCAAATTGTGTGTGTTCTCTTTTTATTTTATTTGTATTTATTATTATCGGTTACAACCAACCTTTAACATGTTCTAAACATATATAGAGAATGTACACAAAAAACGACAATAAAACATACGCAATTCACATCGAACGTTCAGAAATGATCAAAATGAAAATGTTCCTATACAAAAAAGCTATTCATTAAAAGTCACCATTATCAGTAGTAGCTAAAAAAAGAATTAAGAGCATTTCTTTCTTCAAGCTTTAAGATTGTAACAAATACCACAACTGCAATTACATCAGAGATCGAATTACCCTGCAGACATCTCTTCCAGAAGTGAACTACATCGATGTAGGATAATACTTTCATCTGATAAGCATGATGGATGAACAATTCAAAAATAGATGTTTCAATGTTTCAGCTTCATTCAAACATCCACAAAACCTGCCATGAGCCTTTAGCTATTCAATCTGTTTATATCTCACCATGATTTGTTTGGTGGGTTATACTTTCTGTCCAAATCTCAGGAACGTGCCGGGCTATAGATGTGCAAGTACCTCCATTTTCTTATAATCAAGCTGTAAGTGATGACAGGAGCGATAACTGTGCAGGCCTTCCAACATAAGCAGGATTTACCATTAAATCTTCTCTAGAACACCCTACGATACACACAAAAGACTCACACTTGCAATTACATAAGTGCTCCTAGTTGAACACAACTAATATGACTAAAAGAGACAATGGGCCTCATTACAACCTGTCAGGTCTGGACCGCGGTGATTCTGTGACGGCGGTAACAAAGTTTCCGTGTCCGCAAGGTTCTGAAAGTCCGTCCGATTACGTGCTGTCGGTCGCGCGCACCACGTCGCGCAACACCATTGTTACCGCCATCACGGAAAAAGCCACGGAAATGGACATAGCGCTGCCACAAGTAGCGCAAAACCCGTGTCCGCCACCGTCGCCACGGACACGGAACCGGAAATACTGTGATCGCAAAAAACAGGAAACAGAGAGGCGGCCATCATATAAATCACAATCTGTTGCCATCCAGAGTCAGCACAAGCGGAATCCACACTGTGAGAAGGCAAAAGGGACCACCAGCATGTCTGCCAGGATTCCAGCCCAGAGGCAGCGCAAACAGCGCTTTAGTGAGGCGGAACTAACTGTTCTGGTGGAGCACATAGTGGAGCATGCAGAGATGCTGTTCAGTGCCGATCAACGGCGTGCCACACAGCAGCAGAGGAAGGAAGTGTGGGCGAAAGCAGCACGCAAGTGCACCACTGTGGGCGTGACTGTGAGGAGTGTAAAGGACTGCCACAAGCGGTGGGACGACCTCGGGCTGAGGGTTCGGAACCTGATCTCCATACACCGCCAACGCAGCAGTGGGCCAGGTGGAGGACCCCCTTCCCCACAGAGGCTGCAAGCATTGGGAGGAGCGTTGCAGCAGTGTCCTTCACCTTGAGGGCATCCATGGGATCGGGGAGGCTGAGGCAGGAGTGAGCCCACCTGCAGATGCTGGTAAGTGGAAAAACATGAATGCCATATGAGTATATGTTGATGGCATGACTGGGCCAAAGGACCCATTAACAACCCCCCCGACTCCCAGGCAGTGCATGACTGGGCCAAAGGACCCATTGACAACCCCCCGATCCCCAGGCAGTGCATGACTTGGCCAAAGGACCCATTGACAACACCCCCCCCAGTCAGTGCATGACTGGGCCAAAGGACCCATTAACAACCCCCCCTTCCCCCGCCCAGGCAGTGCATGACTGGGCCAAAGGACCCATTAACAACCCCCCCTTCCCCCGCCCAGGCAGTGCATGACTGGGCCAAAAGACCCACCATGATCCATATGGCAACCAATATCACTACAATGCATACCCCCAACAAGCAGATGCATGTAACTGCCACTATTAAATGATCAAACTGTATGATGCATGTGATGCACCCATCAGGCACCACCACATAACTAATTACATGTCCTCTGTGTCCCCACAGCCGTATCAAGTGACAGTGATACTGCACAACAGCCCAGGAAAACAGCACCGGCACATGTCCAAGCCAATGCCCCTGCACAGGAGGATGCTGCCAGCAGTTCGGCATCCCTGCCCCCAATAGCAACTGCAACACATGTGCCGGCCACCATCACCAACATCCCCACCATCTCCACGCTGCCTGACGCAACACAGGTGCCACGGGCACCCATCATGCCCACCCAAACCACCACAGAAGGCAGCTGCACTGCAGAGGAGGCGGCCTGTAGTGACAACAGTGCCCCGGCAGAGCAGTCTGATACTGGTCCACAGGGGGAGATGCCCACATTGGATGACCTGGAATCCTTCCATCAGCTGGAGTTCAGCCCCACATCACTCCGAAGTCCCATGAGGTCACCCTCCCCATCAATGGCAGAGCTAAATTCCCGCATGCAGCGGATGGAGGAGCAGCAGGCTACCCTCACCCAGCTGGTGAAGAGGCAGCTTGAGGAATCTAGGCTGCAGAGGGAGTGCTACAGCATGTGCTACAGCATGTCAGTACGTCGCCTCTCAAGGTCCATAGGACGCTTTTCCAGCACCATAGTCACCCTGGCACGCCATGTGCGGGAGGGCAATGACAACACCTCCAGGCTCATAGAGTCCATGTTGATTGGCCAACATGCAAATATTGCACATATGCCATCTATTCCTGATTCTGTGCCATCCAATACCACCACCCCATTCAGCTACACTACTGCCAGTCCAAGGAGGCGCTCGAGTCGGCTAACAGGGCTCTAGGGCAAGGATGCACAGGCACAGAAGCACACACAGAAGTGATGGCATGTGTGTGGGGCACTGCAGGACACATGTGGACATGAAGGGTGTGAGGGGTGGGTATGTTTGGGTGGTGGGGGAGGTTGTTTGGTGGGTTAGAACATTGGGTCCTGGTTGGGGGTGGGTACTTTTGGGTGTTGGGGGAGGTTGTTTGGGGGTTAGAACATTGGGGTCTGGTTGGGGGTGGGTACGTTTGGAAGGTGTGGGAGGTTGTTTGGGGGGTTAGAACATTGGGGCCTGGTTGGGGGTGGGTACGTTTGGGTGGTGGGTGGACACGGGTGTACAGCTTCCCTAACCATTGCACCTCCTTCCCTGTTGTTAATTCATCAATATATCATCATTTAAAAACAAACATACATGAGTGGACATCTATCATTTCATTTGCAGTGTAAGAATTCATTTATTGGCATCACCATATCCATGCAATGCTGTGAATGCTGTGAATGTGCAGTGTCTCAAAAGTAAATGCGAATCAGTTCATCCCGTGCTCTTTGGCCATCTAGTGGACCACCAGCAGGAGGTGGTGCCATCCCATCCCCATCTCCACCCCCATCTCCATCCCCATCTTTTTCATCTGCGTCTGGGGGCATTGGGATGTTCCTGCACAGGAAGTGATTTTGCAGCATGGCACATACAAGCATGATTTTACCCGTCTTCACTGGGCTGTACAGCAGTGACCCGCCAGATCTGCTCAAACAGCGGACCTGGGCCTTCAGCAGTCCGAATGTTCTCTCAATCATGCAGCGTGTGCAGACATGTGCCCTGTTGTACGCCTCGTCATGCCTGTTCCTTGGCCTCCGTACAGGTGTCATCATCCATGGCGTGAGTGCATATCCAGCATCACCTACATGGGATGTAAATGGGGGGACATGTCAGTGTTAGTGGTATCATGTCTTCATCTGATGCTGTGCTATCTTGTGTTATTGTTCATTCATGCATATGTGCCATGCAGTGGTTGGTAGTGTTTTTTGGCCATCACAGAGGACGTTGCCAACTGGACATTGACCTACGCATTGACGTGCATGTGTACTCTGCCCTGCGGGTGAAATTTGATTTTGAGTATTGCATTGTGCAGTGATGTGCACACATGGCAGAGTCACTCCACTCTGATGAAGTAGTCGATGCAGGACGTCTCATGTACAGGCATCATGTGCATTGGGAGGGCAGTGTTCCATTTGTGGGTGGGTGATTGCAGTGGCACAAGGTGTATGGGACAGTGATAGTATCGGCTGTGTGTGTCATGTGGCAGGGTGTGTACGGGCACACTGTGGTGACCTGTCATGTGTTGCTTTGTGATGTTTAAGGTCCGCTGTCTATTCAGTTAATGGCAGGGGAGGGCTGATGCATGTGCAGTCACAGCAGCACACTCACATTGCTCAATGGCCTGGACACACACACACCACTTCAACAGGGTGCATTGGCAGCTGTACTCACCCAATAGCCATGTGCTTTGTACGGCATAGCGTTCCATGTACCGTGGCAACGTGGAATTCCACAGTACCATTGAGTCATGGGTTGAGCCTGGGAAACGTGCGCAGCAGTATTTTATCAGTTGCGTGGCATCACATACCATCTGTACATTCAGCGAGTGATACTGTTTCGTATTGCGGAACACCATCTCAATTGCACGTGGTACTGTCAGCTCAATGTGGGTGCAGTCAACTGCACCTATGCAAATTGGCATGCCTGCTATGGCATGGAAGGCCAACTTGGTGGCAATGACCCCAGGGAGGGTACGGGGTTGGGCTATCTTTTCCGACACATGGCGCAACAGGGCATCCAGTACCTATACCAGGATTTTTGAGAAACAGGGTTGTGATATGCCGTGCAGCTCACCAACCGTGTGTTGATAGGTGCCAGTGCCAAGGAAATGCAGTACAGACACAACCCTCAGGAGGGGGGTGGCGGTGGGGGTGTCTATGTGGCTGCTGATGTTGTCCTCAATCATGGTGGTGATGTTCAGGATTGTTGGACGGTCCAGCCGGTACAGTGTGTGGATCTGTCCTGGGTAAGGATCCAGGGTGAGGCCCTGATGTGTGGTATTGCAGGCTGCCTGTGGGGTTGTGCCGGCTGGAAAATGGGGTTTGCCATATGTGCAGGGTTGGCTGGTTGCCGCCTGCGCCTCCTCCACCTCCGCCTCCTCCTCTGCACCATTACTGCCATCATGTGCAGTGCTGCCTGTTGGTTGAGTAGGCCCAGTCCCAGTGCTACTAGAGCTGCTGCTTGCATGGTTCTGTGTTGTGTTGGGCTGGGTGTGGCCCTTTTGTAGGCTGCAGTGGGCTGCTGGGTCCAGCTGGGCTGATTTGGTGCACCTGTGCCCTGATTCAGTTCAGAAGGCACTGTTTAACGACATGTTCGCTGTGGCGGCTGTACCGCCACCGTGATCACGGTTTTAACGCCATTTTTCAGGCGGTGTTTCAATGTCCGCGCTAGTTGTGATGCTCGCAGTGTTTCGTATAGCCGGAAACGGAGGGGTTTCCGTGCAGGTGGACTTTACGGGACCCTTAACTCTGCGGTGGTGGTTGGGATGGTGCTATTTCCGGGCCCGCAGGTCATGATTGGGCGGACGCGGTAATGGTGCCGGTATGGTTTTACCGGCGGCGTTAACTCCGGATTTATGTACTTGTAGTGAGGCCCAATATCATTCTATGCTGCTTAACAGTTCTAAATTGTATTCCCTTGCACATAAGTAGTACATAAAAACCGCTGTACTCAAGTAGGAGGCGGCCCTTTAAAGGTATACATCACCACAACTCATGTCCTAATCTTACATTCACCTTTCACATGATTCACAGCTAATTTAGGAGCTAACGATTGGCTTAATTCACCAACTTTCAATCGTATCTGTACTTATACATATGGGAAGGTGCGTAGTAACCTCATTGATATCAGCCTAACTTCACTGCAACAATTCCAACGTCAATTTCCTTTTATGTTAATACAGACATGATGATGTACACATGAGAAAATGAACACATGTATCTCACTGTTATCGCACACAACAGTGCTAGCTCACCACAATGTTACTAACAGTACATATAATATTTGCATATGTTGTATCATGCATTGTTTGACTATTTTGCTTATCTGTTTCTCCCTGTGTTTATTATTATCCTATGTATTAATATTTCTAACACATTTGATTTATCATCATTGTTTAATATGTATCCATGTGATGTTATTGTTTGCGGTTCTGAATATTCATAGTATCAGCCCTGATGAAGATCTGTGCTCGAAACATGTCAGCTGGACATACATGTGATGTTAATGTAAAAATGCTGAATAAATGGGTTTTTTGTAACTGCATGCACTTATGAGCACCTTAAACGGTATATTATAAACATGGCTCAATACATGAGATTCATGCATTTAACGCAAACGCAAGCCTGATTTGCATATAGTCTTTCCCCTTCTTGGTAAGCTTGGTAGGCGCAGAACAATGGTCTGGAGGATTGCCCAGAGCAATGCCAGTGGTTAAGATTGATTCTAAATCTTCCAGCCATCACCTCTTCGTTTCTGCTTCTGGTATAACAAATGTGATTTTTGGAATTACACAAACATGTGTGCATATATGCTACTTCTTGCTCATTATTGCGTATTTTTGTTTTGAATGTTCTAATACCATACCAATAACATATTCATTACAGAC
Source organism: Ambystoma mexicanum (assembly GCF_040938575.1). Lineage (NCBI taxonomy): Eukaryota > Metazoa > Chordata > Amphibia > Caudata > Ambystomatidae > Ambystoma > Ambystoma mexicanum. Next base: position 1,520,258,090 of record NC_090937.1, on the reverse strand, counting down.
AGATGAGCTTTAGAATCTTTGTGAGGTGCACACTGAGACTTGGTGCTCACGCACTTTTGGTATAATGATCCCAATGTGCGATTGATTGTGTAGACCAATGATTAACCATACAAGACTGGCTGAAATGCCACAACTCGAGAGATCGGACCTAAGATGATTTCTGTTGACTTTGTCAAAAGGCTGCGGAGAAATCTATAGGAACTTGATGTAATGACTCTACTTTCTTACTCCAAGTCTGCTTTTCAATTGATCGTGAAATAAAAGGTTGGTCCATGGTTTGGTCTAAATCTGGTTTGCCATTTTTGAATTCGGCCAATTTCAAAGGCCCATTTCTCAAAGTGCTGAAGTAACAGGGCTGAAACCACCTTGCTTTCCTCATCTAGGGGCTGATTCTTTGAAAGTTTGAGGAAATTGCGCAAGTGCTGTGCGCCAAAAATTCCACTGCAGGAGCCTGCGCAATTAAATAAATCTGCACGCAACACGTATTTGTGGAATTGTTTGCGCAAAGTACCCGTATTCACAAGTACTGGCTGGTACTCTCCCGACACGCCCACATGCAAAGCAGGAAACTGCCAGTATCAGCTACCTTTCCGTGGTCCCCGAGGCGCAAATACAAGCACCCTTCAAACAGTGCGTGGGGTCGCCTGTAAGCAGGCTTGCGACTCGGCATGCATGGACTCTGCAATATCTCAGGAAATGTGCGTTCAAACCCACGTAAATGTTCCTGCACCCTGCGAGATACCCCGGTAAGATAGCTTAGCAGGTTGAGCGCTCGCTGCTGTGATCTGAGCTTGATCTGCAGGTCGCAGGTTTGAATCCTGGCAAGGCCAACTCAGCCTTTCATCCTTCCGAGGTCGATAAATGAGTACCAATTTCGGTTTTCGTGATATTGCATGTAAATATGTGCTCTGTAAAGCGCTTTGGATAAAGGCGCTATATAAATAACACATCATCATTATACACGCACCCCTATGTTACATTGGCACCCTGATTGAGTAAACGCCCCCCGAAATACAACATGCAATCCCACCTGCACTCTGAAAATCCTACGAACAAGTGTACTTATGCCAGCCTTTGGGTGGTGGATCCTATGAAGGACTTGCGTGGGTATTTCCCAGCCAAGACGTTGCATGTTCAGTTCCATCAATATGTCTCTTGCCGCACAATAGTGGGTGTGTAAGGGACAGCCTGCAGGCCGTCCATTGGAACCCTCAATTCTTCGCAAGTTAGTCCCCATTTCTGGTGTTCAGCCCCCTTCCCCACCTTCTGCGCAGGACATGCCCACCCACTGTTCGGAGACTTGCACAAGACCCTCTAGGGCTCGCACAGGCATGCCAGGCCAGTGCGAAATCCATGCAAGTCCTGGAAAAGTCCTGCGCATTCGATGCCATGAATCGACAAACAGAGTTGCGCGTGCTGATCGGGTGCAAGTAGCCTATCATCTGAGTGAAAAATTCCATGAATCGCCCCCTAATATCTAGATTGGCCTATTATTGTTCGGGTCAGTACTGTCCTCCTTTTTATGAATTGGGATAATAAATGCAGTTTGCCAAGAAAAAGGCAATGTTTCAGTGACTATAATCTGTTTAAATTACATCATCAGAATTACTGCTCTTAAACAAACGTTTGGAGGGCCCATTCAGGCCAGGTGCCCTGGAACTACCAATCTCATGCAAAATGTTATATATAACTTCATAATCAGCATAAAGTTGCCAATCACCAGAGACCTGTAAACAGGTGGGGGTTGCTTCCACCTCATCTGAGTCTGATTCATCAAAGACCCCGTAAACATGTTTCACCGAAGCAAGTTAATCAACTGGGTTCGATTGCTTATCCACTTGTGCTGTGCCCACTTCATTTACCACCCTCCAAAAAAGAAGGATGGAGTCTTTGCCAATTTTCATCCGTCTGTTTTATATTTGCATCATACAAATAGCCTTTTCATTGCCCACTCCATAGGACCTTTTAATCAACCTTAGTCTGGCACCCATTCTCATTCTTTCCTGGACCACTGTAGGATCATAGCTGTGAGTGTGTTTCCTTTGTGAGTGATAGGTTTTAGAGGATACCCTATTCAACTGCCCTTTCAAAAAGCAATCAAAATTATTACTGAATGTCTTAATTTTCGACACCCATGAAGTGGGTCTTGACATTCATTCCATGGGATGCTTGTATTGCCAGGGTACACTGTCAAATTATTGACGTTGGAGGATTTTACTACGGTCAAAGGAATACTAAATTCAGCAGTGACCTTCTGATGGTCACTCCAATCATTAGAGGCAACTAGAAAATGTACAAAAGGTAAACAAGTTAACATCCACAAAGATGCAATCTAAGATTTCCTTGACCAAGCATATTTATCTCCTTTTCTATCTTCTCTCTATTCTCTTTCCTGTGGCATACCCCAAGGCTCAGCCTTGTCCCAGATGTTATTTAACATACATGTGCAGTCTTTGGTTGACCTCATCCGCTCTCACAGCTTCAGGTGCTATACATGGACGAAACGCAGATCCTGGTCTGTTTAGATCGAGACCTGGAGGAGGTGTCGCCCCGTCTGTGTGACTGCCTGGATGCCATCGGGGAGTGGAAATGGACCAATTGGCTCAAACTCAACTGGGAAAAGACGGAGGTCCTGGTGAAGGGCGCCTCCTCTGAATCCTGTTCTTGTTCCTCGGTCTTATGGCCATCATCACTGGGTGACTTTCCTATTCCATTGACAGTAGTTAAAAATATGGAGGTCTATCTCTCTGCTTCTCTGTCCATGGCATTACAGGTGAGTGAAGTGTGCCAGACTGGCCGTTTCTTTCTGAGGATCCTTCAGAACATCCTGCCCTTTCTTCTTCCTTCTCTTCACCCTCCAGTTGTGGTTTCTCTTATTTCCAGCAGGCTGGACTATTGTAATGCTCTCTACCTGGCCCAACCCTCGGGCCTTATCCATCGCCTGCAACTGCTGTAGAACCTGGCTGCTCGGACAGCTACAGCCACCCCTTATGGTTCCCAAATTAGCCCAGTGCTACCTTCTTTGCACTGGCACCGGGTCAAACAAAGAATAGTCTTTAAATCTCTCTGTCTTGTTCACCGGGCATACTACCAGGCTGGTGCCAATTTCTTGTGGGATAAATTCACTCCTTATATTCCTTTGAGGCTGACCATGAACCATCTGCACTTAAGTCGCTTATTAAACACTTTGCTCTTTCATTAGTCCGCTTGTTTGATTGTTGTTGTACTACTTTGACTACCCTCGTGCCAAGATGCTTTTGGGTGTACGTGACCATTATACATCTGAAAAACATAACAACACGTAACACATGGAATATACCCAGACATGGCTGCTTTTAAAGCAAGCAGTCATAGAGCTTCAAGGCAGCTCACCACTTGTTTCAATTGCGCCTTTTTTTTTAAATTCACTTTACACATGGGCAAGACATCACATTCAATAAAAGGAGAATTAAAATCTCCTCCCTGTATTACACTGCGCTGCACAGTATTTGACTGATAAAAACTGTTAAATGTTCTAGAATCTGATCTATAGTACACATACGTTGATGCCAGTATATGTTAATAAGCAACGCATTATGTTTCTCTCCCCTCATAAAGAAAGAAACATGGGTGGCCAGCATCCCGTTCATTATGCCAAATGTGCATTCAAACATAATACCAGACAGATTGAAGATTGGGGCGAGCAACAAGCGCTCGGATTGGTAATTGAGAAATCTAAACAATATGTAATATAACACAGTTCTGCAGTATGCGCAATGTGGTTTATTCCACCAGTTGGTGCCATTGTACAGCCGACAAGTGTTTCGACCTCCTGGTCATTTTCAAGGCTGTTTACAGTAGAATTACATCGAAGTGTTAAGAACACATTATAACATTGAAACAATAACCGCAGATGTAATCATAATTGCAAAATAACATGATATACAAAGGAATTGTACAAAACAGAAAAGACAAATAAATATGTATAGAACACACAAACATACCACAGCAATTACCAAAGAGGATGTTGTACTGGGCCCATCCTTTTATGATCCATTTTATTTAGTGCTCCTGCGAGCCAAGCCAAGTCCACCTCAACTGGACCTGCATGGGACCCAGATTGGGCCAATTAACCTATCTTCTGCTTAATGAATACAGAGCAGAGATTACCATAGCTTTTAGTGGAGAGATGAATGTCCCTGATGATTTTGTTGATAGGGCTGCTCATTCTTAGGAGCAATATCAATCCCTTCTGAAAAAAAGGATGGGACTCCCTGATGATCAAGTCGTGCCCAATTTTGGAGCCTATGTCTGCGACTGCCAAATCCATTCTTGTTGGATCAGTGAAGTCTACTCGATCTAAATCATTTGTAGATATTGCTCATAAACTAGGAATTCCATCCAAAAGGGCCAGGAAGCACAACCTTTTCAATACAATAAATCTGTTTTCCAGAAGAAAGGTTTCTACTGTCAACTTCTAACAAAAGTGTTAAGAAGGCTACTGAGGTGCTTTTTATTAAAGCGAATCGAAGACTGACCTACCAATCTAACCGGACCTGATGGACCTCTTCTGTTTTTATTCACTAATTGTGGGCCCAACTCTCCCCTCAATACTCTATGTACCCCATGAGGATTAGAATTACCTCGCCTGGTATCGTGACCAGTCGCCGCTCTCAGTATATAGCTTAAAGAAAGATATGCCACCCATGGGGGCTGTGCTTCCATATGAGCCACAACTAGTGACTGATCGTAATTTCCCTTTGGTGGTATAACACTTCCCAGAGACTGCAAACCGCAAATTGAACCTGGGTGAGGCAATGGATAATTTACATCCGGGCAAGTCAATGTGTCAATACCAGTGTGTTTCCCTGGCTTAAGGTGATGGGCCCCTTGAACCACACCCAACCATAGTCACCTGAGACCCTTAAGTACCCGGCATATTCAGTTGTACACCACGTATAATATTACTCTGACCAACTGTATTTATCTCTAAACAAGTTGGAAGAGGAGAAAAAAAACAAAGATTCATCAGTTTGTATTGGAGAATTCTCTTTTTGTGGTCCTGCTGTAGCAAATGTTGGGGCCAAAGGACCTCGTTCCAAGGTTTCCTCAAACTCAAAGGTTTCAAGCTCCTCAGATTGTTCCAGAGCATGAGACTTTGACACAAAGTCCGTGATTTTTCTCTTGTGGCTGTCAGGCAAATTGAGTGACCTCTGACATTTTCCAGAGCCACACCTCTTTACCATCTTTCCTTTCATGTTTGTTTCCGTTTCTCCTCCTTAGATTTTGAATTAGCCCCTTGTAACCTTGAAGGGGAGCTCATTTGAGCTGGAAAAATAAATAAGAGTAGATTTTTCTTGTTGGATTGATGTTGGGCTTGCGAGGGGCACAGTTTAGGAGGTAGAGAGAGTCATATCTGTGCTATTAGGAGAAGTGGGTGTCCGATTTGTAGAAAATAGAACTGTTGGCTCTGTGAACTCCACATTTTTTGGGACACCTTTGGAGAGGTTAGTCCAGCCTTACTCTAGATATGTGTCTTTTACTGTAAGAATTCCAAACGTCCATGGTGTTTGTCTCTCGACTTCACCTAAGCCATAGTTTTAAGTTTGACAAAATACGGTAACATGGAAAAGAGCAGAAAGCAATCAAAAATGTGCGTCTGGATATTGGCACCCATTGTATCATCCCTAATGTTCTGAATAAAATATGAGTCCCTTCAAAAAAAATTGAAATCCTCCTACATAAGGAGGCCTTAAGTCAACAGCATCCACATTTGTTCCACGCATAGGGCCAGGACATGTAAAAACCAAGCAGATATCGCCGTACAGAAATCAACAACTTGCAGGTCAACATGGAAAGGCTTGCGTACATCAATGCGGGACAAATCTTACCCATATAATACACTCAACGCCTTAAATGTTTGTAATGCAATATACTCCCTTACAATGTATACAGCCGTTCAATTAAGTACATGTGTGCATGCAATGTCAATTGCACCAACAGTGCCCATTGGAATTAATTAATGAGATTGGTGATATGAATTTTGATGTGTACATCAAAGCAGTCCACTCAGACCACCATACTCATTCCAATTTTTTTTATATTTTTAAGCTATAACATACATTCCATGCACTTCAGATCTTGGACACTATCAAGCTAGGAAGCATTTATATCAGTAACAGGTTAGAAATATTCTGAAGAGTGGGCGAGGTGGTTAAATAACAAGCTTTATAACATTCTATTCTACGTAGAATTTCATTAATTTTGCAGCCTTCAAAGTCAATTTGATTTTGGTGCTACTGAATAGTCAATGAAATTGCAGCAGGGCATTATGGGGTTGCACCCTTAGTTGGCACTGAGTTCTTACAAGTGGGTAGAAGCCCGTTTTATATTCAGCTGAAAATATATACTGCGCTCCTTCTTGAAAAATGTCCATCACAATTCAAAAGGCGGTATATAGATCTATGGTCCTGCAGTTCAACATTAATAATACTGAATAGTGTGCGGGCTTTCAAATGGCACATGGAAGGAAGTGATGAATGGCTCCCAGCAGAACTCTAATGGAAGCCACATGAAAAATACTTCTCTAGCATAGAAACGTGCAGACACTAAAATGTTCATAGTCGGCTGCCTGCTAATGGTAGTCCATTCAATATACTGGGAACAGAGAAATGATCTACATGACCTGCGGGGGACGTGGGCGGGTGTGTGTGTGTGTGTGTGTGTGCGCTCATTTACTTTCCTTCCTCTGTCATGATCAATTCTCTGGTCAATTTAATTTGATATGCAAATTACTATCATTTACTTTAAACTTAATGCTGTGAAAATGTTTCAACTTTTAATATGTTTTAGTAAAATATGTGCACATACATTTCTGAACTCTTGATCACGATGATATGATATGATATGGCATTTATGACGGGCCTATACACAAGTGTTTCAAGGCACGACGAGGCGTGGGGTGGGGAGGGTTGACAAGGGGAGACATACAACGATTCTACTAGGCCAGGTGACAATGAGATTGCGCAAGTGCAAGGGACGGGTGAAGTGGAAAAGTGCAAGGGGCAAGGGGGAGGGGAAGTGCAGTACATAGGATAACAGTAAATAAATAGAAACAATAAATAGGAACAATACATAAAATGCGGCTGGCTGGTGGAAGGCGCAAGAGGTAACTGCAGGCATCACGTGACAAGTATTGGTTTTAAATCTCAAACTCCTTTGAAGTACATCTTCTACTCCACGAGAGACGAACGGTCTTTTCTTGCTGCCGTGCTGGCTTCCTGACTTCAGACTCTTTCCTGGTGGGTGATCGTTATCCTCGTGACTTTAACATGTATCTTGTAACTTCTAAAATCCATCTAATAATTTGCGGGATGTCTAACTTACCATTATCAATACAATGCAAACTTCTCTACCACAAACACAATACCTTCAAGACCGTCAATTATCTTTCCCATCAACCCTGGAGGAAAGAAGGCACTGCTGTTACAGATTAATAATAATAGAAACGTCTCATAATATGATACATTGCTGTACACTTCTAAGCAGGTCAAGATGTCATATATCCTTTAAGATATGTACACACATTGATAGTAATTAATTCACTATGTTTTAGATCTTGTGCCTATGGAACATCTTCTTAAGACAGAATATTGCAATGCATATGCTAAAACCTTCACTATCTAATGTCTTACCGACACATCTACAATTTCAATGGGAAATGAGGAAACAGGATAGCTACTGAAGTGTTTGGCAACACAGTGTATTCTACGGCCAATAATGATCATATTCCTAGCCCACCAGAGGTAAACAAATAGTGTCAGAGAATGAAAACGTCCTAGTCCTCTTCACAACACATATGTCCCTCCCAGATACAGACAAGAGTCCAGAGGGTTCCGGGACAACCTAGAACCTTACCAGAAATGTAGATCCGGGCAGCCTCAGTTCAATCTCATGAAGCTACTTAAAGTAAACATTGATATTTTCCAGAAAACAGCTCACAGCTGACATCTACTAGCCAAGCAAGACTTCCTATGGTTATCCGATGCAATCACCATGATTGACCAGTGAGACCAACTCCATGACTTTATGCCACACAAGATGAGATTCTGTTTTCAAGTATGTACTTGCTTTGCAGTCCACTCTGTGTGCCATAGAACATGGCAGATACACAAAGCAAGTTGGGGGTCTGGAGCTTGGGAATTAAATGGCAAGGTAGCCACAATTATTGATAACATCTACCGAATGAAAGTGTTGAACAAGTCACCATTCCAGTATTCACATCCATTCAATATCCTGTATAAATGAATCAAATGTTATCCTGTATTTGTTTATATTATGCAACTATATTAATTGTTGTGTTTGGTGGGAGTAGTGGGTCTTTCAATTGGCAATTAGTAGCTTGATAGCAAAATATCATTCCAAATCGGGTTTTGCACATTTCTACTTTTTCGAGGGGACATGTACATCTGAAACCAATAGTAAAAGTTTAATTACTATTGTTCCATTACTATTATGCCAGATGAAACAATTTGAATATTTAAATCGGCACATTTATAATTGCATCTTTTATGGTTAAGGCAGCATTGATGAGGCTGCTGGTCACTGCCCAGGCCCTGTCACTCAGCTGGACCTCCCACCACCAGTTTCCTTCCTTCTATGCAACTACATAAGGACTCCAGGCCTGTTTAAGCCAGACAGTATAATGGAGGCTGCTGGTCACGTGACTAGGCCCTGCCACTCAGCTAATCCACCCACAACCAGTGTTCTGTGTTCCAGGCAGCTACATGTGGACCCCAGGCCACCTCCAAGCAGACAGCTTTAAAGGAGGTTGTGGGTCTAGTGTCCAGGCCTTGCCACTCAGCTGCTTTGCCCACAATTAGTGTTCCTTTTTCAGGTGGCTACTTTAGGACTCATGACCAGCACCAAGCAAACAGCACTGAGGAGGAAGCCAGTTCATATGACCAGGTCATGCCGCTCAGCCACTCTGCCCAACACCTATTTTACCAGTGATTCTTAAGCGTCCTCATCACAGGCATTTTCAGCAATGGCTGAATGAACAGAAGGATGATTTCACTTTGTGCCTCTTTGGGCCAGATAGGGACAAGGACTAGACTGGCTAACCTTCATTTCACCTATAATGTAGTCGCTACACAACCTCTTGCCACTCTTGCTTAGAATCTTGTGTAGAATCCTTGTGAATTAGATTCCTTGTGAATAGGCTTTTTGACAGAATTTTAATTTGTTTTTCTTACCTTCTAACTTGGGCTATTTAATTTCTGAAACAGTCTCTTGCATGTTAAGAAAGTTGTGTGTGGGAAAACCACATCCACTTGTGATTGATTGATTGATTGATTGAATGTTTCCCAGCAGAGAGAAAAGCCCTCTCAATCTAAATAGGGCATTTCCACTCCAAAGCTCTATAACTACAACCCCCAGTTTGCTTGAAGAGCTATTTGTGGAAACATCAGGTGCTTCAGCGCAAGCCTCTGCATCAAGCCGGTTTTTGCTAGAATATAAAACAGAAAACATTCACCGTTCATGTTTGCACTCTTGCTTAGAATCCTGTGTAGAATCCTTGTGAATTAGATTCCTTGTGACTAGGCTTTTTGACTGAATTTAATTTGCTGTTCTTCTTACATTGTAACTTGAACAGTTTAATTTCTGAAAAAACTGTCTCTTGCATGTAAAGAACATTGTGTGCGTGAAAACCGCATCCACTTGTGATTGACTGACTGTTTCCCAGCAGAGAGAAAAGCACTCTCAATATAGAGCATTTCCACTCTGGTTCCCTTTAACTACATCTCCCAGCCTGCTTAGGCAGTTATTTGTGGAAACGCCAGGAGCTTCAGCGCCAGCGCTTCCACGTCAAGCCGGTCTTCTCTGGACATCTGCGTACACACGGTTTCCGTTTGCTCCTCCCAACACTACCCAGCACTAAGTTGTTCATTTGAAGGTTCTTATTATACCCGACAGCTGTTGACTCCGGCCAGCTACTTTAGAGTGCAACTCATCTGATGCTCCTTGCTGTGACGTTCGATCTGAATTTTGAATCATCACCCAATCCTCTGTACTTTCCACCTGAGCAAAATATGTACAAATGGTCTGTAAATATGGATGTGCCTGACACATAGGGCACGTCCACGATATGAGTTCAACCCTCAACTTTAGAGGAGTTAACTAAAGATGGCTGCTCCCACGAAGTAGCTGATGCCTTGAGGCCCCGTGCCCCTATCCAGACTGCCCCTTCATGTGATGACCGAATTCAAAGTTCAATTGCAAATAAATCCCTAACCTTTCCCCCCTGTAAGAAGCTAGTGTAAGTGATTTCAATCTGGCACACACCCAAGTCAATGCCTAGCATGTAGTGCACAACTGAAATCCTTATTTATTTTTGTCAAAAAGTTTTTTATTCTGAACGATGTACCACTCATATCACGCCCTTCTCCTGGAACCCCCCACCCCCGGTCACACTGAACCAGGAATCAGGCTGGTTTGCAAAGGTAAATATTTATTTATGTGTGGTGAGCTGTCTCTATATATGCTCTCAAATGACATCATAAAGGGGGGGTGTGGGCTGGTTCAGCATAAGCCTGCCCCTTTGAAAGGTGATTGGGTCAGAGTCTACTCTCTGCCTTGATAGTCAGAGAGAAACAGAGTATCATCTTTATGGTGTGATTTTATGAGGCTGAGAATCCACCCCTAGCCCCTCGAACACAAAATCTACTTTTGGCAAAATACATATTTCCACAGGTGCAACCTCTATAAAAATCACATATACAGATTGCATATTTTACATAGCAGCTATTCCTCAAAACCCTGTAGCTGTGGGATCTTGTCTCCGCTTTTCACAAAATTGTGCCCTTTTCACTAGGAACACAATGTCCAATTTTAAAGCAAATTTCTACAAGTGTGCGTGTCTAACATGGGAATAAGTGTATAAAGTTTCATATTTCTAGCAGAAATACATTTAGCGAAAAATCACATTTCTTGCCATTGCTGTCCAGAACATGTCACACAGTTCTGGCACCTCTTCACCCGTGCATCCGGAAATTAACTTAACAACTCTGTTATTTTTTTATTTTCACAATTTTGAATAGTAATTTATCAGTCTATTTAAAATATGTTCTTTGTCCTTCTTAAGCAACACATGGTCATTTGGCTCCACCCCTTGGTCTCTCCCTGGAAGCCCAGGAGCCATCCCCCATGTTTGTTCCTTGCAGAGGCTATTTACAACTGTCTTCACACTTCGAATTTCCTGAGCTACAGCTGGTCATTGTTCCGTTTTCCTCAGTAGACCAGGTTCTTTCCTACCCTGTAATTAACACTTCTCTGTGATTTCCTGCTGGGTGGAAAGACCTTCCTTCTGTGAGAAAAACCTTTTATTCAAGTTCTGCAGCTTCAGCAAGGTTTAAATTAATTGTTACATTCTGTGGCCTTTTCCTTAGCACAAAAACAAACTTGTTATCAAATAACAGCTAGGATTCATATTCAAGATTTTAAACCATGGGATCAAAACAAATACAATATGGGTTACTATCAGTAACAGGCCTTTTATATTGCAAACATTTGATTTTCAGTTTATAAATGTTAAAGTTTAATCAGCAGGCCACTGACAGCTGTCATCACAGTATCCCTCTGCTGCACAGAGATTTTGGACAGATCCACAGGCAGGCCTATTTTGCTGTGGAAATCTTTTTATTCTCCCAGTTTTTCAGGACCGTGTAAGTTCATAAGGATTTCTTCAACTAAGTGAATTGCAGCACCCAGTAAGAATTTTGAATTTTTTTGAAAGGTGTTTTGTACCGGCGTTCTGAAGTTTCAGCAACAAATAAAAAGAGAAGTAAAGCAATCCTGGAGTTTCATTTAGCAAAGCAATGCTTTTTTCTTTCTGCAATCCATTTTCAATTGTTCTGGAGCCTGGTGACACATTTCAGTAGTTTTGCTCTGTTCCACCACCGACAACATGCATGGCAGATTGGGCAGCCATCTTTTTGTGCATGGAAAAGCACGATTTTCAGGGGTTTGGCGCACACAAGGGTTTTACGGCCATTTTGCTGTTTCTGGCACTATCATAATAGAGTGATGCAGCATAGCAGTGCAAAAGTGGGTCAATGCATCCCACAGAGCCCCCCCTCACGACTTGAGTTTGACATCCCGTCAAGGGGAAGTCGGGAGATTGGGATGTTCTTTTTTTTTTGGTGGAGAAAGTCGTCTGCTTCTCCCGTCAGTACTGGGTGGACACGCTCTCCTAGCCGGTTCTGTTTGGGATTATGGAGTGATACTCTGGGCTCCTTGGGGCTTTCATCCCGGTCCCCAAGTGGTCCTCCTTGTTAATTAGAATTTCTTAGTTCCAATGCTGGGAGACAGAACATAGCATGGTTATGGACATTTCCCCACTACTACTGTCCGAGGGTGTAGTGGGACAGATGCATACATTGAATACAATTTAAAATATTCCCTGCCTGTATTTACTAATGGTTTTAACAGGTGGATTCTTCTAGGGATCTGGAATTTCCCCTCTGGGTTTCCAGTTGGCTCCTATACTTGCTGCAAAGTATGCCTGGGATGGCAACTGTTCAGCTGATTTATGTAGACCCACTTGTCTTCCCCTTATGCCAAACTGCCCTTGGGGATGCGGATTCTGTATGCGACTGGTGAGATTCTGTCCACAATTTCAAAAGGACCCCACCAACTTGGGAGGAATTTGCGCTCTTTGGCTTGGCTCCTTTGGAAATTGTACAAGTAGACTCGGTTTCCTACTTGATATTCTTTTCTAGTTGTCTTAAGATCATAGTGAGTCTTCATACTGCCTGCACATCTTTATATGTTCCGCTAGCATAGGCAAAAACATGTTGAAGGTGGTTTCTCAGATTCTCAACATACTCATGAGTTGTGGAGGCATTTATCAAGGATTGCTCTTGGGTTCTGCAGAGCAGATGCTGGGGTAGCACCATCCTTCGTCCAGTCATCAGCTCAAATGGAGACATTTTTGTTGCTGAAGAAGGAGTAGATCTGATGGCCATCAGGACAAGGGGTAATCGAATGTCCCAACTTGGCCCAGAATCTGCAAAAAAAGATTTTATTATGCTCACAATAGTCTTGTTGTGTCTCTCAACTCCGCCACTAGATGATTGCCGGTAGGCAATGTGTAGTTTCCTTTTGACTCCAAGTATCTCCCACATCTTTGTCATTACTTCGCTAGTGAAGTGACTACCTTGGTCTGACTCAATCCTTTGGGGTAGTCCAAAATGCAAGAAAATGTGGTTGATCATCAGGGCAGCTGCTGTTTCTGCCTTGCAATTTGGGGCCGAGAGACATTCCACCCATTTAGTGAACAAGCATGTTACGGTCAACATGTACTTGTTCCCCCTAGAGGAGCGAATCACCGGCCCAATAAAATCAACTTGTAAATCTGACCAGGGCAGTGTCATCCCCCTCTTTTGGAGGGGAGCACGGTGTGTGAGTGAGGTTGGCTGAAATTGTGCACACACAAGACACCCCTTCAAATATTGGTCGAGGTCCTGCCCCATATGTGGCCAGTACGCAACCTCTCGCAAGATCTCTAATGTCATATGAGACCCCCGATGACTGGCTGTGGCCGCATCATGGGCGTGATTTAGCATCAGGCTTCGGAATGAGGTAGGGACTACCCACTGGTCATGGCCAGATATGAATTTCCTCACCAACATACCGTCTTGGATTCGGACAATTTTTTGACATTTCATAAACACTCTGAGGTCCTCTTTCACGATGTAATCGGTATCCATCAGGGGAAAGTTCTCAGGGTCCTTAATGTGTTGATAAAACGTACCAATTATTGGATCCTCTATTTGAGCCGTAATCAAATCAGCATCTGAGGTCTCCTTAGACCAAGGTGCAGTTGAAAGTTCATTGTGAGCATTTGTCTGGGACCTAGTGATAGCAGTGACCTTGATTTCTCCCAACAGGGACTCGATCTCAAGTAGATCCCCTTGGATGGCTCCGGTTTTGGCCAGCTGATCAGCTAGGTCATTTCGAGTTTTGTCTGGTCCCTCTACTTTAGAATGACCCTAATCTTTTTCCAGTAGATGGTCACCCCATTCGAGGTGACCCGATCATTGTCATGATGCCTACCCCTGGGGACCCAGACCAAGCCCAGCAACCCGGAAGCAGGCATCAAGTTATCCCAAGCAAGCCCAACAACCCCTGCTAGGGGCTATTTGGGTCCAGTCCTGGCGCCTATGGCGCCAGGCTCATATGGACAGTCAGTCCTGGCGCCATAGGCACCAGGCTCATAGATTAAAACTTACCTGATGCAGACCATGCTGCAAATTTATCTGATGCCGACCATGCTGCAAGAGCTCCAAGCCAAAAGAGGCTTGGAAGTGACTACTTTACTTAGGGACTATTTTTTACTCGGGCGGGGCTGGGGAGGAATACTTACCTGGGACTACTTTGGAGGCTATTTAAACCACGCCCGAAGAGCAGCACATGCATCACATTATTCTGCATCCAGCAGCGTAACGCTCACCGTGCCTGCAAATCTGCATCCAGCCTTCTGCCACGCCCGCCTCAAGTTTGGAGCTCCTAGAAAAAGGGAGAAAGAAGGAGAAAAGGTTAGAACAAGAGCAATACCTTTGATCCTTACCTGAATTCCCAATCCTTGGCGCCTTCAAGCTGGAAGAAAGAAGCGATTTATGCGCATCGCCTCGCCTGCTGCAGCCCCGCACTGAACTCACCGGCCTTCGCAGCATCTTCACATTTCACCGCATCCTCCTGCATGTTCCCGCCGCACTCCGGCACCTAAGGAGAAGACAAGAACAGCAAGGTGAGCCAAGGGAATACACAGAGGAATATTAGTTACCCCCCCATAGAGTTACCTGATTTTACCACCGGGGATACTATTCCTCTTCACGGGTCGGCACAGCTTTCACTGCATCTTCACCGAACCCCGGCCCCTAAGGGGATACAAAAGGACAGCAAGGTGAAACAAAGGGACTAATAAGGGGAACCCTCCTCACCACAATAGACTTACCTGATTTTACCGCTGGAGGTATTATTCCCCGAGACTTCATATTTTCTCTCAGCATCTGAATAAGGGAGAAAACAACAGGTTACATATTGACATTATTTTATCGAACTGTGTTGGAAAACACAAATCCTTACCAGAATACTACCGGTTGCCACGAGGAACTCTTCATTTGGCTCAAGCTGCAACCTGCAAGGAATCGGACAAGAGTGAAAGTCAGGCATTTGAACTCTTACGAACTTCATACTTACGGCGTCTTGCCGGGAATCTCAGAGTCAATATTGTTCTGGAACTCACCAATTCCTTCGAGCCAGTGAAGCAACTGGTTATCAACACGCCCCTGCGCTCAATGCAGGATGGAGAGCTCATCTTTTCAAACCATCAGGTGAGACTATAAGAGGGGACATCAAAGGTGATCTGTGGGGAGAACAGCGGGGGTGGGGGGATTTACGCTCAACTCCACGGGTGGTTAATACCCTTTCTCCATTTGCAGAAGAATATTCCTATGGGCCAAGCAAACTAAGCTAGGTGGGCGAGTCCAGTCCGACATCTCGGCCCTACCCGTCACATTGGTGGAGATCGCAGCTGTCCAGTTCCGATTGATGCCTCTGTGGGAGCCAGGTGAGCGTAACATCATCAATATTTTGTATTAATTTTCTGTGGTTTAAAGGTTTATTATTAGCACATAGCATGCCTCTGGTCTTTCAGTTAACCAGGTGCTCCACGAACCCTTTCCGTATATAATCTGAATCAGTGACTATGACCAGTTCATGGAGTTGGCGTTGGACAGCAGTGAGGACGGCTTGATGCACAGCCATCAGCTCTGCCATTTGACTACATCGGGGAACGATTTTATACCCAGCAGAGGGTTCTGGGGCATCATTCACCCATGCATTCCCTACGCCGGCCACAAGTTCCTTTTCCATGTTGTTGTCAACATGGTAGGAGCACCCATTCACATAGACAGTGGGCATTCCCTCACACTAGTCTTCTTCATAGACTTTGTGTGGGAAATTAAGGTAGGCCTCCATGTTGTCCTTGATTTTAAGACTTTCGTCCTCGAGACAGTTTTCTCTGGCACAATCATGCAAGTCAGCCAGACCTTGCTCGAGGGGACTCTTCTTGTTTTGGCCATATCTGACCACCACAGGAAAGCCTTGCATTGACAGAACCCAGGAACTAATTCGGGAATTACTCACATTTCCTGCCCGGATTCTGTCACTTTGAAGACATTGCAAAGGTTGGTGTGCAGTCTCCACTCTGATGTGTTCCCACTGGATAAACGGGTGGTCATTCTTCAATGCCCACACCGTTGCCAGGAGTGCCTTCTCACAATCGTTGAATTTTTCCTCCACAGAGGATAAAGTCTTTCTCGCATAGGAGATTAATTTATTGACCTTGTCATGCTTTTGATATAATACTGCAGTCAATCATGTATTTGAGAACCGTGTCTCCAAGAAGAACTCCTTGTTTTTGACAGGGTAAGCTAAGCAAGGCGCTTATGAGGGGCTTCTTTTGAATTGTCTTACTGCCTCGGCTTGTTCTGGTCCCGACGCCCACTTGACCCCCATTCAAAAGATGGATCAGGGGTCTTGTGAGCTCTGCATAGTCCTCATTGAACTTTCTGCTGTAATTAGTTAGTCCAAGGTTACTTCTTAGTTCCTGCAGCATTGTGGGGTCTTTTATTCTCTGAAAGGCTTCTACTTTCTTTTCCTGGGGACAGAGACCCTGAAGAGTTATCTCATGCCCCAAGAAATTGACACGGGTTCTGCACCACTGTGCCTTTTGGAAAGAGAGTTTTGCTCCAGCAGCCCTCAACTATGTCAGGACATAACGGATCTCTGCTATGTGTTCCATCACAGTGTAAGTTTTGACTAGAACATCGTCTACATAGGCCAAGTTACCCCTTTCACCCAGGTCGGGAATGGCCTTATTTAGAAAGATGTTAAATTCATTGCCAGAGTTGATGTATCCGAAGTGAATTTGGGGGGTTCAAGTGTACTGCTGCCCACCGAAGGTAAAGGCCAGCTTGTATTGGTCCTCCCTACTGACAGGTACAGTCCAGTACCCATTGGTCAGGTCAATGGCAGTGAATACCTTTGACCCCTGGATCTGGGCCAGCCCTTGGAAATGTAGAGAAGAGGCCATCGGGAAGTATGGACCCGTTTGTTGAGCTCCCTTAGGTCATCACAGAGTCTCCACTGGCTGTTAGGTTTCAAAATCCCAAGCATCAGATTTTTGATGGTGCTGTGGACTGGACAAATTATCCCACGGGACTCAAGGTTCTTACTTATTTCATTAAGGGACTCAATTGATGCGAGAGGCAAGCAATATTGCTTCACAAACACTGGAGTCATGCCAGGGTCCATAGGAATTGTTGTTTTGTGGATGTCGGTGCGACCACAGTCATATGAGTCCACCGCAAAGAGATTTTGAAATGCCAAGAAAACGTGTTTAAATGTTTGCTTCTGCTCCAGAGTCACGCAGGCATCGGCTAGGTTGACTCTCTCTTCAACCATCTGCTTGAAGCCTGGAAAGACTTCTGGTTTGGCTATCTCAGCAGCCTCCTCCAGCTGGGTGGAGAAGTCCCTGGTCAAAGTCCTGATTTGGACTAATGGATTCAGGTGGGGGAAGCAGTCCTTGACGACTTGAAAGATCACCTCATCTCTCCTAAGTCACAGGTCACATCTTCCTTACCATAAGGGCAGGAAGAGTACACCAGGAAATTCCCCCCATGCCGGGTGAAGATCCTGTCTGGTGTTGTGTCATCATCGCTATCGCTGTCAAAACAGTCCTTGGGGATTGTTCCTAACAGTTTGTTACCTAAATCTATGGAAAAATGTCGGTCATCAACCGTCATTCGAATAATGGTGCCTGCGCCCAGAGTGATACTGTTTATGTCACTGTTATCCACCTCTATTGGAATGGTTTTGTGTTCTATGTTGACTAATGGTGTTGGGTTTACCCCCGACCCTTGCTGTTGGAAATGAGCATTGAGATGGACATAGGCATCAGAATTATTTAGTTTCTGTCCTCTTTTAATTTTTACTTCCAGTGAGAATTGTCAGGTCTGTTCTGGGATGGTGACTTCCTCTCCAATCTATATTTCAACTGCATAAGGCAGCAGTTGCTCTGACTGAAATGCTTTCTCTGGGTCATCAAAGTCCATGTGATTATCCGCTAATCGGGACCAGGCTTGGAAGTTTATTAGGTCCAAACTAATGGCAAAGCGATTGAGAAAGTCACTGTCTAAATGAAATGCAGCAGGGACATCTCGCACAACCTAACAATTATGAACTATGCTCTTGTTGCCTATGGAAATTTGCATGAGCATACACCTTCTATGCAGGAGATGTTTGGAATTGTGTGTTTCCAGGTCCATTTCCCGCTTGTCTAACAGTTTAAATGTGGGAATGGCTGGATCTTTTGGGAGTTTGCGGAACATGGCCTCGCTGATGAAGCTCTTACCGTTGTTCACACATACTCGGGTGAGAACAGAGTCCTTCCCCTCATTTAACTGAATAGGGAGGAACAACTGCTCTCCAATTTTCTGAACATCAGCCAAGCTTTGAGCTGATTTCTCATCTTTTTGGTCTATAGGAATGGGATTTTCTGATTGTGAATTGGTATAGAATTTCAGAGTGTTTCCTTCCAGTGTGGAATGCCACGTTAGACTGGAAGGAAGGTTGATTTTCAGAAATAGAGAGGACTCCCATCACCAGTTTATTGTCCTACTGCAATTACTGTTTCGTCTTTGATTTGGTTATTCTGGAAATTAAATTAAATTTGGTCAGGTTTTTGTTCAACCATGTGGCATGTGCCATTTAAACTAACATGATTGACACTCTGTTTCAATTTTATTGGTCGGTTAGTCTGGGTCAGCTGATGAAAGGCACTTTTTGACAGAAGGGTGGCTTGGGATCCAGTGTCCACCAGTGCCAAAATTGTATATTGCCCCTGTATATGAACCGGGGCATACAATCTTCCCTCCTTTTCCTCAAGGGGGTACAGATAATGCAAATTTTTGGCCAATTGCTGGGTTAACTTGTTTGTTTTGGATACTAACAGAGAGGTGATTTGGGCAGGATTTGTTTGGGATCTTGGGAACCTGTAGGAAAAAGGTGACAGCTAGATATGGGGGAAGTTTTGGACTCCCGTGGTTCTGATTCTGGGATGCTGCCCCATTTTTGGAGGCAGTCACCCGAATGGTTTTGAACAAGGGGATTCTTGTGCTGGTCATTCTCGGGTTTGATGATGGGCGGTTTTAACTCAGTCCCCACATCTATCCAGTGTGGATTGGGATCCTTTGGGACCCATTTTTCTTTGCGAGGAGTTCCCCATCCCTGAAGGAGAATATCCTCTTCCCTGAATCCTGTGAGGACCCCTCTCCTTCAAACTAGAAGATTTCCACCTCCTCCACAAAATGGGCCTTTTTAGGCTCTTTATTTCTCCTGCCCACCATCTGTTCCTTGGGTTGCAGACTTTTGGGGGCAGGAGATTCTGGTTCCGGTTCCTGGGTTTCCAGGGGCTTTTCACAAGTGAGGAAGGAAGCTTCCTCTACGGCTTTACACCCTCCTTTCCCCTGTGCCTCCTCCCTGGGAACCAGTGGGTTGTCGGGGTTCTTCCCCGTCATTGTTCTGGAACAACAGACCCTGGGTTTGAGGAGTTTTGGGCCGCCATGCTCATCTGAGGGTTCTGTTGAGCGCTCAGCATGCAACCCAGATCAGGAAAGTGGGGAAAGAAGGATGGGTTTTTTGGGGGTTGAAGTTTGGCGGGTACGGGGGAAAGAAACTGGGCCCGGCATTTGGGGGATTACTGCCCTCCTGGGGAAAGTGAGGAGGGAAGTTTCCTGGGTTTCCAGCTGTCTGGTTGTATCCCCCACTTGGGCTGGGGGATTCCACAAATAGCCCAGGATGGACCTGTTGCCCTTGTATCATGGGCTGATGTAGTCAGGGGAGTTAGGTTTCCCATTTGTGGGGTTACCTCCCTGACTCCCTGTTTGGGATTGGCCGGAGGGCCTTCTGGGTCTGGGGTTGGTCGGATTCTGCGTGGGAAGGTTTTTAGGCCCCCCATCTCCAGATCTAAAATGGGGGCAACCTTCACCTCTGCCACCTTAACAGCAGCAGGGGTGTTGGTTGGTTTTGGGATTTTTCTCATATTTTTGCTTTCTAGTGGCTTCTGCACCTCATAGATGCAAGTTGCTTGTTCAATGACCCAGTCCAGTGATGTTTTCTCATGAAAGTCCTTCACTAGCTGGGTCATAATGTATTTGGGGAGAGCATGAAAGAAGGTGTTCACAAACTCTCTACTGTCAGTGCACACCCTTCTGGTGGTCTGCGCAAAGACACGTTTCAATTCCTGGACAAATTCTTGTGGGGCCTGGTCTGCCCCACATTGTAGGTTGTAGGCTGCCTTGCGGGCCTCTTGAGGATTTCTATGAATAGAAAAATGTTTCAGGATGGCCGCCCTATATGTGGACCATTTGGAATGGTTCTGATCCTCCAGCACCACAAAGAAGCGGGAGTACTCACGTGAAAATGTCCACTTTACATACTGAATACAGCTTTGGCTGTCGTTCAGGTGGAAAGTCTCCATAATCTGCTTAAATAATTCAAGGTGCTCCCAAACCAAATATTTGTCATTTTTTTGGTAGGGCATGATGATGCTCCTAATAGCTTTTATTTGCTTCAGGGGATCCTTGAGTAAAGCGCTCTTAACTTTGTTAACCTTTTTAGTCCTGGTCACCCTGGTCCACCCATCTTCTGACTCAGAGGCACTGCTACCAGAGGTGGCTGTCTGATCTTCTAGACTCTCCTGGATTCTATGAGCTTGGGAATAGCTGGCAGAATGTGGGGGCCTAGTCTCTCGGGACCTGTGATGATCAGAAGAGTCTTCATACTCTTCCTTGCTCCCAGGATTGGTTGAGTACCCCCCCACTGTCCTAGCTGGGAAGAGGTTTTTAGTATGCTCTGAGTGTGCCTAGCCTCATGGAATTCGCCACGAAATTTCACTGACTGATCCCTAGGAATGTGGTATTTCTGAGGATCCAGTTCTCTGATTCTCCCCTCACTGGAGTCTCCCTGATCAGAGAAGATGGCCCTAGCACTTGGGAACCTGTACAAATACGCCCGCCCATCTATTTCTGGGAGGCGCTGACCTATTAGCCCCATATTTCCCATTGTGTTGAAGCCATCTTTTTGTGTGTGGAAAAGAGTGATTTTTAGGGGTTTTGGCGCACACAAGGGTTTTGCGGGGTCCTTCGTTCATATGAGCCAGTGGACATGGGGGTGCCAGAGTCCATGGAATTAAAGAGATTAAAGTCCCTGATGCCAGTGTTCCTGAGGTTATGCTCAGGGGTTTCCCTCTCCCATCTGATCTCATCTCTTTCAGCCCCTACTCCCTGATGACATGCAAGAATCGACCCTTTTGGTCTTCTATTAAGGCCTTACTGGTCTCTATGAGTTGTTCATGCATGGCTATCTGTCTATGGAGCCTGTCATTTTTTTTCACAGAGTGCCTCATTGTCTCTCTGTGCTTCCTGTCTGCATTGGAGCATTGGGCCAATTTTTGCTGCAGGAGACCCACCTCCTGAGTTTGGTCCTTACTGGCCTGATTATTCTTTGCCAGAGCATCTTCCACCCTCCTGATATGCTCAAACAGCTTTTCACAGTCCCTTTTCAGTTCACCTAGTCCCTGAAGGGCCAGGTGATTTTCTTCTAGCTTCGTTTTTAAATGGCTGACTTCCTGGCCTATGGTGTCCCTCTCTTGACATAGAGTTCCCCTCTGCTCAGCCAGGTTGTCCCTTTGTTTCCTAATGGCATAAAATTTTTGGCGCTCATCATCAAAATCTGTTTGAGTGTGGAGATCCTTCACTATTAATTTATTATTTTCCTCCTTTAGTTCATCAATCTGACTTTCAAGGGAAATGATCTGCTCTGCGCAGGCTCTATCATAATTTAACTGCTGCTCCAGCTTTTGTTGGCTCTGTTGTAGAGAATTCAACCTTTCTTGAAACTCTTTTTGCAGTGTCAGTATTTTGGTATCTTGCTCTGCCTTCTCTTGCTGCAGGAGATCCAGATCTTCCTTTAATATTGTCAGGCATCGCCTGGTTTCTCTCTCTCTGATTTTTGGCTCTTTCGTAGCCTCTGCTCTGTAGAGCCCAGATCTGTTTGGGTTTTCTCTAGGGATTGCACTTGCCTCTTTGCCAGATCTAGGCTTTCGGCATAATTTTCCTGTATTAGTCCAATGTGGAGGTACAGGTAAGCTGCTATTTTGGCAATTTTACATTGCTCTTCTTTTACTTTTAGGGCCATTTACAATTCACTAAGTGCCTGGTGTAATGGACCATGGTCCCGCCATGTATTTAATTCTGTGGCAGTGACTTGTTGTTTGATTTCCTGCAGCCAAACTGTCTCATCCTGCTCTACTCATTCACCCCTGACAAACAATTCGTGCAGTGGGTGTTCCCTTGCAATATTGATTTCAACTAGGGTCGCCATTCCGGAAATATTAATTTCCTTCTGACTTATCTCAGGGTTACTTTACTTTTGCAAAGCAGGCCTAACTCATTTGAGTGTTTCTATTGAAGGGTGCTTTTACAGTGTAGCTAAGTATGGTAGCCCACAAAGGTGTATGTACCACGTTAGTGGCACGCTGGGTTAGACTGTCACAAGTGGTATGTCTAATTCACGATCTCGCGATGAGCCCCCAAGCTGTAAGCTATTTCAATCCGGCACACACCCAAGTCAACGCCTACCATGTAGTGCACAACTGAATTCCTTATTTAATTTTGTCTAAAGGTTTTTGATTCTGTACGATATACCACTCATATCACGCCCTTCTCCTGGAACGCCCCCCCCCCCACCCGCCGATCAAACTGAACCAGGAATCAGGCAGGTTTGCAAAGGTAAATATTTATTTATGTATTTAAAATTTTATCAAAATATGTTTTAATAGGTACACCACAATCACCAATGGGGTGATGTAACACTGACTAATCTCTTTAATACACAAGGAGTACGTAGTGAGCAAAACAATTCAGCACAGAAATATTACTTTTGTGTGGGTTCAGACCAGATAGCACTGTGGTTATAGGTTCCCCATGCACACCACTCAACCCCCAATAGGCAATGTAAAGAGATAGGAGGAGAGAGCATGTATTCAGGAATGGCAAAATTCAAACACAATATAAATCCCACTTTCCCCAGCAAACACAAGAGAAAAACGGAATTGACTATCAAGCTGTCAGAATAGCTTTTGAAGTTATCCTTAGAATGAACTGGGCAAAAACACCAAATATGGTCAAAATTGCTGAAATTGTTATAAATTCGTATGGGAGTCGCTTTGCACATTAGCACACAAACACAAACAATGAGTTAATCCAAAGAAAACATTTGAAATCTTAAAATGCAAGTCGGAAGCAATTAAAAGCTGTTTTACACATGTAAAAATTTCCCAAAATGAAAAATTACGGCAACGTTTTCACTGCGCAATATTTGCAATAACAGGAAAATTGGCGATGGATAGATATGGATGTTAGCTACAAGCAGAAGTTGAGATTTTGTTTCTATCACAAAAACTGAGGGAGTTACAGACGTTTTAGTAGAGGTTGTTTTTTAGAGAGAGGCGCAAGAATGGAACACAGGAGCGCTTTTAAAAATGACAAAAGTGTCTGTTACACTAGATAATGACTATGAACAAAACAAATACCACACAGGAACACAGTCACTTGATCAGGGTGAAGGAAACTCTCCTTCTTCAAAAGAGAAAAGATCAATGCAGAGATAGTTTTAACAATACTAGTTTGGGAGGAAAGATGGGATAGGTTGGAGAGAGGTTTCAGACAATGCAAACATACTACTAACAATACAGGTTCTGAATACAAGATAGGATGGGTTTAAGATAGGGATACGACTATGCAAAGTACATATGCTAGTGACACAATTCTTCCTATTTATACTCACTGGATATGTTTTTTAAATGGGACCGTCAGTACTAGTCAGGGAATTGGATCTGGTTTAGGAAAGATGGCTGGGCCCATCGGACTACATTGGATCTGCAAGGCACTCTGTCACAGCATGGCACATGACTGGACAGGGTCAGCAAGGCGCTCTGGTCACAGCACAGCACAGCACAGGACCGGATCGGATCTGCCCATCTTGGTTCTGCAGATATTTATTTTCAGCAGGCACCCAGTAACAGCGCAGCTTGGCTGTATTAGGATGCTTCCGCCTAGGCTTGTGGGATTCTGTTCTGGAATTTGAGGCCTAGCTGAGAATGGTTCAGCTATGCAATAGGCCTTTTGCTTTGGCAAGTTTCTCGAGTCTGGAGCAAGGAAGATGTAGAGTTCAGCAGCAGTGTGCTCCGTCAGCATCAGGATATTGAGTGAATCTGTCTGTCCTTATGTGTGGTGAGCTGTCTCTATTTATGCTCTGAAATGACATCACAAAGGGGGTGTGTGGGCCAGTTTAGCCTAAACTGGCTCCTTTGAAAGATGATTGGGTCAGAGTCTATTCTCTATCTTGATAGGAAGAGGGAAACAGAGTGTCATCCTTATGGTGTGATTTTATGAGGTTGAGAATCCACCCGTAGCCCCTGGAACACAAAATCTACTTTTGGCAAAATACATATTCCGCAGTTGCAACCTCTATAAAAATCACATATACAGATTACATATTTTACATAGCAGCTATTCCTCAAAACCCCATAGCTGTGGGATCTTGTCTCCGCTTTTCACAGAATTCTCACAGAATTTTGCCCTTTTCAATAGGAACACAATCTCAAATTTGTAAGCAAATTTCTACAAGTGTGTGTTTGTATCACATTTCTTGCCATTGCTGTCCAGAACATGTCACACAGTTCTGACGCCTCTTCACCCATGCAGCCAGAAATTAACTTAACAACTCTGTTATTTTTATATTTTTCACAATTTTGAATATTAAGTTATCAGTCTTTTTAAAATATGTTCTTTGTCCTTGTTAAGCAACAAATGGTCATTTGGCTACATCCCTTGGTCTCTCCCTGGAAGCCCAGGAGCCATCAACCATGTTAGTTCCTTGCAGAGGCCATTTACGACTGTCTTCACACTTCGAATTTCCTGAGCTACAACTGGCCATTGTTCCATTTGCCTCTGTAGACCATGTTCTTTCCTACCCTGTAATTAAGACATCGCCGTGATTTCCTGCTGGGGGGAAAGACCTCCCTTCTGTGAGAAAAACCTGTTATTCAAGTTCTGCAGCTTCAGCCAGGTTTAAATTAATTGTTAAATTATGTGCCCTTTTCCTTAGCACAAAACAAACTTGTTATCAAATAACAGCTAGGATTCTCATTCAAGATTTTAAACCATGGGATCAAAACAATTACAATATGAGTTACAATCAGTAACAGGCCTCTTATATTGCAAACATTATTTTCAGTTTATACATGTTAAAGTTTAATCAGGAAGGCCACTTACAGCTGTCATCACAGTAGCCCTCTACTGCACAGAGATTTTTGACAGATCCACAGGCAGGCGGCTTTTGCTGTGGAAATCTTTTTATGCTCCCAGCTTTTCAGGACCTTGTACATTCACAATGATTTCTTGAACTAAGTGAATTGCAGCACCCAGTAAGAATTTTGAATTTTTTGAAAGGTGTTTTGTACCGGCATTCTGAAAAAAGAGATTTAAAGCAATCTTGAAGTTTCATTTAGCAAAGCACTGCATTTTTCCTTCTGCACTCCACTTTCAATTGTTTTGTAGCCAGGAGACACATTTCAGTAGTTTTGCTCTGTTCCACCACTGATAACATGCTTGGCAGATTGGGCAGCCATCTTTTTGTGTGTGGAAAAGAGTGATTTTTAGGGGTTTTGGCGCACACAAGGGTTTTGCGGCCATTTTTCTGTTTCTGACACCATCATAACAAAGTGATGCAGCATAGCAGTGCAAAAGTGGGTCAATACATCCCACACTGGTAGCACACTGAAAATGCCACTCTTGAACATCAGATCCTTAAATAACCATGCTCAAAACATTCACCTCTTTATTATTGAAAAGAAAAAGAACCTTGACATCATGTGCCTTACAGGAACATGGATCACTGATGTCCGTGGTTCAATGATAAATCTAGCGGTCCCAGAAGGCTATTCCATCCTCTCTAAAAATAGAGAACAGGGTTGGGGTATCCCCTTTATTACTAAAACTGAACTGAATCTTTTCCCTTCCACATGTAATTGCTCTGGCTGTGAGATCCTGCACATCAAATTGACACCAACTATTCAACCATGCATTAATTATGTACGGATTTACCGTCCTCTGTGTGGTATGCCAGATTTTAATGATGAAATTACACAGTTATTGAACAGGTGTACATGTCTGAACTGTTCTACTTTATTCATATGTGATCTAAATAGTTGGCATGAACATTCTTTAGACAAAGCCTCTATTGATTTAGAACAAGATTTTAACAATATGACCATCATGTCATAAATAATGACCCAACCAATGCCAAAAAACAATGTACTAGATTGGGTAGTGACCAGGAATCTTGAAGCCCATATTGATCAGAACTCTCCCAGCATATGGTCAGATTATTACGTAGTTGAATTCTCCATACAACTCCAAATGCCTTTTATGAAACCTTCCAATATCGTCAAATGGTCATGAGTCAAAATTTCAAGATAACTATTGACATTCAAACATGCCTGGACACTATTATGTTAGCTAGCTCCAGCTTCGACTCTACAGAGTCTTTAATAAACTCTTACACCTGCACCTTCCAGATTATTGTCAAAAGATTAGCTCTGCTCCAGCTCAAATTTGTTAGACCTAATTTTAGGGCATCAAAAGTGGTTTACTCCCGTGTTGTGTGCCCTAAAAAGAGCAAAAAACACCCTGGAATCTAATGGCGGAAATGCCCATCCATTGAGCTTTTGAAGACACAAGATATGCTCTATAAACAAAATATAACAGTAACAAAAAATAACTTATTTAATGCTCTGATTAATGAAGCAGAGAACAAACCAGTGAAACATTTGCAGATTCTTAAATCTCTAGAGAAGCTAAAAACTCACCCACCCTTCTCCCACCAACAGCACTTGACTGCACTGAAGTTCAGTCAGCTTTTGAATCTAAAATCATACAAGCTAGGAACAATAAAGTTAGAAATCCTCCAGTTCTTGTTCATGGTACTCAAACAAATTCCCCAATTTTCCCTATCACCGATTTGTATCACTGATATGAAGAAGTAACCCTCCTCCATGAAACCAACCTTAAGCACCAAAAATATTCTTCCACCTTAAGTTCTCCTTGAATATAGATCTGCATTTGCTCTGTATCTTACCTGCCTCATTAATTCTTCCTTTTGAGAAAGCGAAGGACCCTCATCAATGAAGGCAGTCGCAGTGAACCCTCTGTGTGCCCTAAAGAGAGCAAAAAACACCCTGAAATCTAATGGCGGAAATGCCCATCCATTGAGCTTTTAAAGACACAAGATATGCTCTATAAACAAAATATAACAGTAACAAAAAATAACTTATTTAATGCTCCGATTAATGAAGCAGAGAACAAACCAGTGAAACATTTGCAGATTCTTAAATCTCTAGAGAAGCTAAAAACTCACCCACCCTTCTCCCACCAACAGCACTTGACTGCACTGAAGTTCAGTCAGCTTTTGAATCTAAAATCATACAAGCTAGGAACAATAAAGTTAGAAATCCTCCAGTTCTTGTTCATGTTACTCAAACAGATTCTCCAATTTTCCCTATCACCGATTTGTATCACTGATATGAAGAAGTAACTCTCCTCCATGAAACCAACCTTTAGCACCAAAAATATTCTCCCACCTTAAGTTCTCCTTGAATATAGATCTGCATTTGCTCTGTATCTTACCCGCCTCATTAATTCTTCCTTTTGAGAAAGCCAAGGCCCCACTTCAATGATGGCAGTTGCAGTGAACCCTCTCCCAAAAAAACCTGGAGATGATTCTAAGGTTCCAGCAATTGTTCTTCCTTTTGAAAATCCTTGATAAAGCTGCTTTCTAACAACTCCAATCATTTTTGGAAACAAATAATATACTGCATAATAGGCAATTGGGCCATAGGCCAGCACATAGCACTGAAACAGCTCTGGTAGATCTTCAAACTCATATGCTAACCATCATTGAAAAAGGGAAGACAGGCCACCTGGTGCTACTCAACCTATCAGCGGCTTTGGACTTGCTCGACCACCAGCCTCTTCTGAATACTCTTGACTCCATAGGAAATTGTTCTAAGGAAGCAATTGAATGCTTTCAATCCTTATCAAATTGCATGTCTCAAATACACTGACGGGATGCCTTTTCACCTTGCTCCGTCATGCAATGTGTTGTACCTCAGGAAGCTTGCCTATCACCAGTATTATTCAATATTTAAGTCCAAACCATTTGCACTCTCCTTGGGGATTCAGACCTATTTTTCTTGAACTATGCGGATGACACATGGTTGGTACTGGAATATTTTTGTTATTTTTATTATTGTGTTATAGCCTACACAAATAAGCTGTTCACAACAAAACCACACACAAGACAATAATATAAAATATCACTTGCTATTAGGAGTTTGCTAACTACCTTTGATTTAGATGCAAAACTTTACACCTACAAATCAATCTAACTTCTTTAAAAATACACATCATAAAGCATTCACAACCACAATCTATTTCACGAGTTTGCCCTGCAATCAGCCTAACCCAGGACATTATAGACAGGTTCAATGCACCAAGGTTAAGCTCTCTCATCTCCCTAAAGGCCTCACAATACAAAAAAACATGTTTAGCATTTCCTCTGACTTCTCCAAACAAAACCTGCAATCACTACTCATCCCCAACTCATCCCATTTGCTCGTCTGCTCAAGAGTAGCCAATTGATTCAGACGAAAGTGCAGAGGGACCACACAAATTATCTGGCAGCAAAACAGGTAAAATCAGAAATCACCTCTTCTTCTCCTGAAGTTTGTGTATTCTCTATAATGAGAAAAAGTGGACAATAGATCCAGGGTTTCAGCCCAATCAGCTTCCAACAATTTCCTCTTAACCACCACAGGAGTGGCCTTCAGTTTGTCTTCTGATGAGACTATCCAGTGCAGAATGCTACACATGTCTGACTTAAATCAGTTTAGTATGGTCGCTGATTGTAGGCCTGACAGGACACCCAGGCATTGGGAAAGAGAATTGTGAGGTGGATATAGGAACTTAGCATATTTGGCCAACACCTTTTTACTCCACAGGCACTCCCCTGATTAGATCCTTTGGTGTGTGAAAGACACTATTAAATCTCCTATTAATGATCTGGATCTTTTATTCGGAAAGGAATTAAGATGGATCGATACAATAGGCAATTGCAAATTAATGGATTGAATTAATTAATTACATTTCATCTGTTCCTTATGTGTAAAATCACAAAACATCCTTGGCTGCATCTCTTCAATGTTATAACACATGAAACCGAAGTGTTGTGAATGCAATTCCATTTTGCCATTGGCACTTGGCTTGAAAATAAGTTATAATGTTTACAACAATCTCCCGTGCGGTGCTTGTGAGTATGAGCATCTGTATAACAAATTAACTGTTAGCTCACACCTCTGTCTTTAGCTTCTATATAATCTTTAATTGAAACCAAATATGTTGTAAAAATGTAAAAGAGAAACAGAAAATAACTACCCATTAACCACCATCTGTAGTAGGGATTAATCAAATGATTTGTTTTGTGAGAACTTTCTCCCAAATATTGGCTATAAATGATTTAAAATTCTTTATAAAACCTACTATCATTTTACCATCTGTAATCTGAAAAAAGAAATGGCAGTGATGTTGAATCTGTTCACCATCATTTGGCATCACCATATAGCCTAATGTCTAGTGACATGATTCAGTCGCCGTGCACGTAAACATTGTTAATTATAATTGTTTGCCACCATTTTAGAACTAGGAAGTTTCTAATGTATTATTTTTCATTGTCTTCCTGTAAAAGCAAGATTATAGATCCCTGCCCGGGATATTCCACAACATGCGATAAGAGAGGTCTAGAGTCCCTTTTCTCTCTCAAACATACGCAATACTTTACCTAGCTTCCAACCATGTGATAGACGCACCATCAAGTGATCGCTCAATGAAGACGTCACTGTCCTCTGCAAATGCGCCCTCTATCCTTTGTAGCTCGACCAGATAAGACTGTTTCCTGACAACACACCGAGCAAGAGTGTGTCATTGCAGCGATGCAGACATCAAAAATTGAAAAGAATGCCACAACCTTGGCTTTTCTACAGTCCAGCATAGAATAGTATGTTTTGATACGACAAATTTGATCTGCTGTTGTTTGCTCCAACTATTACTGTACTGTTTTCTTCCACTAGTAAGCAATAACGGAAGAAACATAATACTTTACCTTTCTATGTATTCTAATAGATTATGTCCCCCAGAAAATGATTAAATGAAGGGGAGAGCACAAGCTAAACTTAGCATTGACAGGATGACTACACTGCCTAGTATGGGTACACACCTGAGCAGTAGTCCCCACTTGTAAATTAAGAGATAGAGTGTTCTGCTCCTCTATCACTGTATATTACCAAATATGCATTCCTTCATGCTCTCTCTTTTTTTCAAAAGTGATTCTGAAAGACCACTTTCTCTCTTTCCTTGATTTAGAATTACCCCTAGTGTGATAGACTCACACTATTTCATAGAAGAATAGGCAAAAACACACTGGTGTGTCCTAGAAGACATCTGTACTTATTAACCTATCCTAGAGTGTGTCCAGTGCTTTTTTTCATTTTATATTTAAAGAAATGTTATTGCAATAGCGCCCTGTACTCCTCCCCTTTCTACTTGAAATAGGGACTTAAACCCTGATCTCTTGTCAATATATCTCCTTTCTCCAGAATTAATGTAAAGAGGACTACCATTCATATCCGGTTGGGTGATGCATTAGATGACTAGCACCATTGGAACTGGGTTGCTTGGAACCTTGAGGAATCTGGTGAGGTGCCTCGCATTTGTTGGCTTTCTTCTGGGAATCTTCCATAGTCAGGTTACAGCTCAGTGGGTAATATGCTTCACCTTTGTTCCCCCTTTCTTGCAATCTTTACCAGGGTTCTCAATCCTAAAGAAGGTGGTACATCTATTTCCACCAAAATTCAATGATAGGCGCCGAACTTGGACAATCTTTGCACTTGAGTTGTTTTGTTCTAGAATACTTTAGTCAGAATTCAATTTCATTGTTTTGTAACTTGCGGACTGTGTCTCATCACACTTGGGTGTTTGTTATTCGGTTGTTACAATCTCTTAATTTGTTTGATACTGTCCATAAGTATGTTTAGTTTAGTTTCTTTACTTGTAAAGTGCACCAAGGCCTGAGGCATCTGGGTGCATATCTTACATATACATTTGTTGCAGAATTGCATAGAGAAAAATGTACATATTATACATGGAAACAAGATATACGAAAGAAGATACATATTATACATTATTACATACTGAATAGTAGATGCAATAGGTTCAATGAAGTGCAGTACAGTAGAAAATAACACGTGGACCGTGAAGATATCTAAGTATCATGCTCGAGGAGCCAAGTTTTCACATTTTTCCTGAAGGAAAAGTAGGACGGTTCAGTTCTAAGCGTTAACGGTAGGGTGTTCCACAATTGGGCTGCTAGCACAGGGAAGCTGTTGCCTCCAGCCATTTGTAGTTTGAATTTAGGGATTTTAAGGCAGTGTGCTTGAGCTGATCTGGTAGGGTGAACTGAGATATGGTGTGAGAAATTGTAATTCTCGTATCTTGGTGCTAGGTTTCCGAGACATTTATGTGTGAGTGACAAGGTTTTGAATGCAATTCTTTGGTTGACAGAGAACTACTTCAGTTTGTGCCTGGATGCAGAAATGTTGTGAGTTCTGGGGATGTTCAGTGCTGCTCTAATAGCGGTATTTTGTATTACATGCATTTTTTCTTTAATGTTCCTTTGGTTGGTACCCAAGTAAAGAGCTTTGCAGTAATAAGGTTTTGATAAGACTAATACTCCGGCTTTAAAGATGCAATTCGTGGTAGTTAGAAACGGTCTGTAAGCTGTGATTAATTTGCAGGTGTAGGTCATAGAGGATGCTGTCGCATGAATTTGTCTTGTTAATATCAGTGTGGAATCGATATAAATGCCTAATGTTTTTACATCCTTAGAAACCTTGATGATGTTACCATCAATATTGAAGGCCTTGAACTGTCTGTCTAATCTGTTAAGTTTTGTTTAGGATCCTAGAAGGAGACAATGTCCATGCCTATCCATCCAGGCTTATACAGGCGTATATGATGAGGTAGGTGTCATTGATTGCTTTAGAGTCTGTTGCGTAGTACCCAATGATAGGGATGGTTATTTGGGTATCATCCATATAATTAGTATAGCTGAAACCCAAATAGTCAAGATCATCAAACACAGGCTTTGTGAACACATTATATAAAGTAGGGGACACCCAGGATCCTTGGGGGACTCCACAGGTGACTGGTGATGGATCAGCTGAATCTGATGGTGCAAAGACCCTCATAGACCTGTTGTCTAGGAATGATTAGATCCAAATATTGAATTTGTTAGAAAAGTGTGCAGCTGAGGTTAGATGATTGCAAAGGACTTTGTGATTTACTAATTCAAATGCAGCTGACAAGTCTAATAATAGGAGAGGGCAAGTTTACCTTTGTCTTTTATGTCTTCAATTTGTGTCTGGAGGTCGGTCAAGGCTGTTTCCGTACCATGTTTGGGTCTAAAGTCTGATTGCCTGAGACCTAAGAGGTTGTTTATTTCAAGATTTTCCTGAATCTGCATATAAGCTGCTCTCTCAAAGATTTTGAATAGAAATGAATCTGTGGTGATCAGTCTGTAATTAGTGGGAAAGCCTGGGTCTCGAGTAGGCTTTTTTAGTAGTGGTAGGACCCAAGCATATTTTAGATTGTTCGGTACTGTCCTTGTATTGAAAGAAGTGTTAATTAATGAGGTAATGAAGTTAGCCAATTCTTTGGCTGCATCTTTGATGATGGGATCCGGACAGATGTCCCCCTGACATCTTGAAGGTTTTAGTTTATTGATTACGTTCTCAACCTCTTGGATAGAGAGAGGAGAGAAGTTAAAAGGTTTATAAATATTTGTGCAATGTGGTAGGTTGCGTTTTGTCAGGGGAGAGACTTTGTTTTTTTAAATTCTATTTTGTCTTGTAGCATAGTTATTTTATCCAATAATGCTTTCTGAATGTTAGTGCATCAGGTGATATCTTTGGTGCAAGTGTCTTGCGGCGATACAGGGGTTTCCAACTCTTTAATTTTATTGAAGAGTGTTTTGGTACTTCATTTGGCTTAAGTTATATGGTCATTATTTGTGTTTTTCTTTGCCTGGTATATAGCCTCTTTGTAATTAAGGGCTGCTATTAAAAATGTGTCTTTGTTCATGGCTATAGGGAGGCTCTTCCACAGAGCTTCAGCATTTCTTTTTGATTTCACGTTGCGATCTGAGGTGAGGAGCGAACTACGAGTTGAGATGTGTGCAAGGTTTGGCTTTGCAAGGTTTAAGAGGTGCTATGATGTTTATGGCATTGAGTAAGGTATGGTTGTAGAGGTGGACTAGGACCATGGGGCCCGAGTGTGAGGTAGTGGCATTTATGATTGGTTGCAACAATGGTAGGAGTTTCTCAACTGTAATGTTGCAATTATTCCTTGTGTATAGAAGGCAAGAGGTTCTTATGATTAGGCTGAGTACCATCCTTTATGGTGATTGAGATAAGGTGATGATCCAACCAAGCACATGGAGTGTTGGAGACGATAGTTATGTCGCAATTAAGGTCAGCCAACCAGTCTAGAGTCCTTCCTTTGTTATGCGTTGGTTCATTGATACAATGAAGAAAATTCTGAAATCATATTAGCGAGGGACTACGCATTAAGATCTTTAGGGTCTTTGAAGCTTAGGTTCAGATCTATATATAAGGTGGATGGTTTTGCATGTAGTGATGGGTAGTTTAATGGATGGTAGCTCAGCTGAAAGAGTTGATTGATTGAATATAAGCTTAAGGCCTAGCGTGGTTTTAAAGATAAAGGCAACACTCCCGCCTTTGGCTAGATTTGATTCTCTATCGATTCGGTTGATGGAGTGCTTATCTGGAACGGCAATTGGCAGTGAGGGCCCAGCCGCCGCATGGAGCCAGGTCTCTGTAATTGCTAAGAAGTCCAAGTCCTGGGAGGTCATACAATCATCAATACGTAATGTGTGTTCAGGCAGGGACCTGGCAGTAATTAGAGAGCCCTTGAGCTGGGTGGAGGCAAACTTCTGCTTACTTTTAGAGGGTGCAATATCTTCTCTAGGTGAAGTGGCAATGTTTGCTGTGTACGTGGCAGTGTCAGCTATTTTGGTAGTATGTCTAGACTTAGGTGAGGGGTAGGCTGGCAAGAGTCTAGATCCTAATCTTAAATTTCTATTTTTCAATGAGCCAGGCTGGTTAGGGGTGGGTTTTGTAGCAAATTGTTTAATCCGTTGGGCTGGTGTGATAAGATAGGGATTACTTATCATAGGTATTGTTGAGTGTGGAGTATGAGGTACTGTTTGACGGCAGGGAGGTAGAAATGATGATGGTGGTATGCTATCTGATGATGGTAGTCTTTGTGAAATAGCTAGAGAAATTAGTGGATTCTTAGTCAACATGTTAGGGTCGTGATTAAGAAGCAACAGGTTGGTCCTAGCATCGTTGGAGGCCATGGTGGTCAGGTTCAGGGAGCTAAGCAGCAGAGCAAGGTATGGCAGGAAAGCACCAGATATAGGCATTGTTTGTCGGCTACTTGTTGTATTTGGGTTTAATTGAATTATAGGCTGCTGTCATCGTTTCAGTGTACTGGACTGGGTCAGGAGGTTAGGGTATAGTTGATAGATCTGGGGTAAAGGCTAGATGCAGGTCTCCAATAATCTATAATCAGGGTGCAATTAATACATCTAGGGCACAGGCTGGATGCAGGTATCCAGGAAATCTATAATCAGGGTGCAATTAATACAACTGAGCCACAGTCAGTCTAGATGCAAGTAAACAGATAATCAATAATCACAGTGCAAATTAATACATTAGTGGCACAGGCTAGGTGCAAGAATCCAGGTAATCCACAATCAAGGTCAAATTAATACATCTGAGGCACAGTCAGTCTAGATGCAAGATGCAAGATAATCAATAATCAGGGTGCACGTTAATACATCTAGGGCGAAGGCTGCAGGTATCCAGGTCATCAATAATCAGGGTGCAATTAATACATCTGAGGCAAAGTCAGTCTAGATGCAAGAATCCAGAAAATCAATAATCAGGGTGCAAATTAATACATCAATGGCACAGGCTAGGTGCAAGAATCCAGATAATCAGTATGAGAGATGCAATTAATGCTTCTAGGGCACAGGAAAGATGCAAGTATAGCCTTATTTATAGCCAGCATGCGGTTATTAGTTTGGGGCATTGACACAGTGTAGGTGCCAGCGGGGCATGTCGGCAGGGCATCCACAGTTGGCGATAATTGATTGTTTTTTTTATAAAAAAATATGAACAACTGAATAAAGCATTTGATTATATCAAAATGTTAAAAGTACACTGAAATAACATGTGCGAGTTAACCTAACTAATAAGGTTGGAGTAATACTCTAGAAACAGATCTGCGCTAATTATTTAAATAATGTAGGATGTGTTGTTCTGGTAGGAACCCCTTTTGTGCATCCTATAGCAAATATCGCCTATGTTTGACTACTCCATTGGACAATGACCTATCTCTCATGACGTGAATACAACCTCCTGTGCATTACCTAATTGTGCAGTCAACAGAAAATGCTTTGTTCTATTTGGCCAATTATATTCAGGTAACTTGTTGCAACTCTGGATTTTTCTTATTGGCCAAAATAACTTGAGATAATTTACAATGTTCATGCCCCCTGAAGTGGGCCAATCACAGACGTATTTGAACATTGAAGTTAACAAATCTGTGATAATAAAATTGAATTGATACTTCTTTGTCATGATACCAGGAAACTTGGCAATCCCAGACAGCTCCCTAACCTTGCAGCTGTACTCATTGGCACCATCTCTTGTGACTTTCATCTTGAATCATGTTGCTGTCCTAGTGCTTTCCCTTCCCTGTTGTTCAGGAACTAGTTGGAGTAATAAAAAACTGAGCCAGTGGACTGCTCTTTGTGATGTATTTCTTGTATTGATTTGCTCTACTTAGCTTGACACCTGTAGTTCCAATGAACTACCATTTCTCAATGGGGGCACCATATCTACAACCTAGCTCAATGTTCTGGCAATTTCCCAAAACCATGTGTTGTTTTCACCAGGCTGCCCTTCGCACCTGCTGCACTTGTCTAATCATCAGGAGATAATGCATTCTGTGCAGAGCTCTTGTGCACTGCTCGGCCTTGACCCATTAACTACTATATTTGAAGCACTTTCACCACCCTCTAGGGACCATGGCTATTTAAACACTGACTGATGGACAACAAGAATAACATACAATTAAATAGACACAACAGAAGCTCTAAAATACAGCCTAATTTTCTAACTAACAAAAGCTGCATCCTCTAACAGGGCCTAATCCAAGATGGCAGAACTTTTGCTAACACAGCCGACATCCCTTATGTTACTAAACATCAACATCTATCCTACTAAATATTACTGTATGTGGCATCTCAGCCACCCTTTCACCAACTATCTGAACAACATATTCTAAGTTCTCCTAATTACAAGCAAAACACAACATAATTCACTAATGATAGCTACAAAGCCCTTAAACGATTGCAGGCTTAAACTCTAAACATTATGAGCAATATTGGTGTGCTCCTCTTTTCACTGTGTGATGTTCTCTAAAGTGTGTTGAAGCTAACTACAAATACCATGTGTACAGATATGCTAATTCAAATGGCAAAAATGCTGACAGTAAATAACCAGCTCGCTTTGCTAATAAAATTAATGCAGTCTGAACCTCCTCCCATGTTTAGGATGTTGCACTTGCATCCCAACATTCCCATTCTGCTTCTCTATCCCTATCAAAATTATCTTTGGGGATCCACACTTTACAAACATAATGGTGGCTCTCTCCCCTCTGACCATACTCTCCCCGTGAGTGCATGTTAGAAAACAAAAATCCCCACCTCACATGATTTTTGCAAAATATATATGTGATTTGCGAATAGTTTTTTCTATGAATCAATCACCTCTCAAATTTCTTACGGTTCACATGCCCTTAGGCCCATCCGTTTCTAGATGTTTTGTACCTATTAAACGTCTGTTTTTATTCTTTTTATATTAAGGATTTTTTTATATGTTTAGTGCCAGTTTGGATTTTGATTTGAGCAGGTGTGGTAAATACGTATT
This sequence comes from Ambystoma mexicanum, assembly GCF_040938575.1. Lineage (NCBI taxonomy): Eukaryota > Metazoa > Chordata > Amphibia > Caudata > Ambystomatidae > Ambystoma > Ambystoma mexicanum. The sequence continues at coordinate 1,520,220,733 of NC_090937.1, read as the reverse complement.
TGTTGTGAAGACATCAAAGGGCACAGGTAAGTCTTCATATATACGTTTATTTAGGATATTTAGGGAAAAGACCCCCAACTACAACATGGGCTCCCTACAGTAACACAGACAAGATTAATTGACACATTTAGAACACTGAGAGTAGTGCTGTACATTGCAACCTCTATGACCTCATCGGAACCTGAGGTACATAACATTCCATGCCATCCAGCTTCACTGTGCTAGGTGGCTCAGGCTGCTGTGTGAGCAGCAACATCATAACACATCTCCCTTTCTTTTTAATAAACTCCTTCACAATAAGATGTTTCACACATCACCTCATTTTTGGTAAACTCCTTCACAATAAGATGTTTCACACATCACCTCTTTTCACTGTGGCAACTCTATTCATATTCCAAACCTGGCCACCAGCCACACGCACTGCACCCTTCAACACAGCCACAACTCTAACTGGGTCGGAATACAACAGATCACCCTTCTTTCTCACAACTCCTTTCTTTATCCTTACCAAGTCACCACACTCCACACGCAATTCCTTCCTTCCTCTCCTCTTGTTTTCCCGCATTACCCACTCACCCTTCTTCTTTTGAGAGTTCTTCTCACCTCGTCAACAACCACATCAGATTCCCTGCTTCTGCCTAACCAAGGCGGGCACGCCATGGAATAAGGTTTTCGACCTCTCATGAGTTCAAATGGACATAGTCCGGTGGTGGCATGGGGTGCCATGCGCAACGCCCACATCCTATTCTGAATGGTTGCCAACTTGTCAAATCCACACTCTTCCCCCATGCGAATGCTCTCCATCACACATCTGTTGAGCATCTCAACAACTCCATTTGTTTCAGGATGGGTCAAAGCTGCCCTCTTATGACTCACACCACATTTTTCTAAATACTTGGGAAAACATCCACCAGTAAATTGCGTACCATTGTCTGTAAGAACACTTCCTGGGAGACCCTCAATTGCAAAAATCTCCTGCAGTACTTTAACCATACTTTCTCCTGTTATTTCTCTCACAACTCTAAAATCCGCCCACCTGGAAAATAGATCAGCCACCACAACAACAAATCTTCCCCGACCATATCCCAAATCGACAGGTCCCAGTATGTCCATAGCTATATCATTCCAAACCCTTGAAGGAACTCCAAAATCAACTAGGGGTTGCTTCTTAGCTTCAACCTCCTTACCACTTCTGAGGCAAAATTGGCACTCGCCCAAACAAACTTCAACTTCCTTGTCAAAACCAGGCCACCAGTAATCTGTTCTCAATACTCCCTTGGTCTTTGCAATACCAATATGACCACTGTGCGCCAGATCAATAATCCTTCCTCAAATCCCCTTGGGAGCCACTGCCCTTTCCCATCTAAACAATATCTCATCGGCAACCGACAGTTCATCTTTTACCTCCCAATAAGGTTTTCCTTCCTCTAGTAATGCTGATTTGCTTGGCCAAACTGCGGAATAAACATACAATATCACCTTTCTTAATATCACATCCTTCCTTATCTTCTCCAACCACTCTTGCTTGGATACAATACCCTCTGTACTCACAAACACCATCTCCATGTTATCATCCTCTATCCTGTCCTGGGAATGAACCTTTACTCTCGACAGACTGTCCGCTAATGTGTTTTCTTTCCCAGGAATTACTTCCATAACAAATCTGTGGGCTTGCATCCCGGTAACCCATCCAGCCACCCTGCGTGATATTTTGTCCAGACCTTTCGTCTCAAAAATAACTTTCAACCGTTTGTGATCCGTGCGGATCACAAATTCCACACCCCAGACACAATTTTTAAACTTCTCTACCGCCCAGTAACATGCAAGGGCTTCCTTTTCAAGAACTGAATAACGTACTTCCGCACCTTTCAAACCATGAGATGCATGAGCTATTATAACTTCCGATCCATCATCTTGTCTCTCTGAGCTAGAACAGCACCCAGGCCGCCCTCACTTGCATCCACCGTAATAATCGTCAACTTCCTAGTATCAAAACATCCCAAAGGTTTTGCCATATCTATTTCCTCCTTGATTCTGGCAAACTCTACGTCACATTCACGGCTCCATACAAAATCCACACCTTTCCTCAATATTTCTCTCATCTCCATGACCTTAGCAGCATAATTATCTATGAACTTCTGATAAAACTCCGCCATGCCTAAAAATGAACGAAGTTCACTCTTGGTCGTTGGCCTCTCAATTTCTTTTATGGAGTTGATAATGCTTTCCTTGGGTTTGACCCCTTCAACTGATAGCTCATGACCCAGGTAATCTACCTTGGATACTGCAAATTTGCACTTCTCTTCCCTCAAAGTGATGCCTCTATCCTCAAAGATCTTCAGCACTGCACACAGACTTCTGTCATGCTCCTCCAACGTCTCACCGCATATCAGCACATCGTCCTGGAAGCAAAACACTCCCTTTACACATCCAAGTAACCAATCCATAATTTTTTGAAATACTGATGAAGCTGACGCCAGCCCGAACGGCATTCTTCTAAATTGAAATACGCCCTCAGGAGTTTTGAAAGCTGTAACCTTCCTACATTCTTCCGTCAACTCGACCTGATGATATGCAGACGCCATATCAAGTTTTGAAAATATTTTCCCTTTGCCCACCATGGTTAACATCTCACCCATGTTTGGCAAAGGATGCCTGTTAACCATAATGCACTTGTTGAGCTCGCGCATGTCTATGCACAACCTCAGATCACCTGAACTTTTCTTTACCACAACAACCGGTGACACCCATTCAACGCCTCCTGCTCTCTCGATCACACCCATTTGTAACAACTTCTTGAGCTCATCTTTTACCCCTTCTCTTAAAGAGAATGGGACTGGCCTACGTTTTGCAACAACTGGCAAACTACCCCTTTTTAGAACAATCTGGTGTTCAAACCCTTTCACTTTCCCCAAACTTTTCTCGAAAACTCCTTTATGCTTTGTCACATAATAATTGCTTGACTCTGTGCACTTGGAGCACCTGTTCAGAATGATTGGGGTCCAAACGGATGCCCAAACTCTTCTGTTCTCTCCATCCCAGTAATGATTGCCCCTTTCTAGTGACATATACTTTGCCTTTACATCTCCTTCCCTTGAACTCGAATTCACTCCACTCATAACCCAGCAACTCAATTCTGTCTTGATTGTACCCCCCGGGACTGATATCCGGATGAATCAAACGATCTACCGCTCCACACATCTCCTTCTCAAACACATTTTTGGATACTAAAGTTATCTTTGAGCCTGAATCCGCCATCATAGAAACTTCACAACCATTCACATTCACTGCCGCATACCGTCGCTCACAATCATCTTCATCGCCACCCATCACAACATTAACGGTATTGACGATGACATTTGGCACTGGAAGCATCACTTCTTCGTCCGACGATCTGCCATCCTCTTCTTCATTTACATAAAGAACTTTTCTTTGACTTGACTGTCCAAACTGTTAGTTCTTACAACAGTTCGCAAAATGACCTCTCCTCTTGCACTTTGCACATGTCGCTTTACGGCCAGGACATACAATGGATGAAGCAAAATATGTCCCACTAGCACATCGAAAAACATAGTCTATCCTCTCTTTTCTCAGATCTCTGCACTGTCTCTTGGTTCTTCTTGTCCTCACCCCCAATTTTATTCAACTGCTTGCTCTTTCATCTTCTTCTGATTTTATTATCTCCTACATTCAATACTTCACTCTTGCCTTCCTTTTGATCATTAGTTTCACCTTTTGACAGTTTTGCGACACATGCTAATGAATGTTCCACTCGTTTTGCCAGATCTAATACCTCATCCAGGTTGGGGTCATCCTTCAACCACAATTCTTCACATATTTTATTAGATCTACAGTGCGTCATAAACTGATCACGAATATGTTTGTCAAACGTTCCTTGAAACTTGCAAGTCAATGCTAAGTGTCGCAAGGCTGTTACATACTCCTCAACCGACTCCCCCTGGGCCTGCATCCACATGCGAAAATTATATCGTTCCAGTATTGTGCTGGTTTTGGGGTTGAAATGCTTGTCCAGCTTCACTAAAGCTATGTCAAATTCATTCCCAGCATCACCTTCACTACCATCTCCTGTTAGTTGTGGAAGAGTCTCATAAATTCTTTGCCCTTCATACCCCAAAAAATGCAATAATAGTGCCAACTTTCTTTCGCTAGAATATGACGTTCCGCCGGCAGCCTTTAAGTAATGTGCAAATCCTTTGCGCCACTGAGCCCATGGTATCTTTGCAGCTCCCGGTATCGGCATAAATATCGGGGGTCCAGCTATCCCTGGTAAACCTGCCATGCTTAGTTCTCAGAAAGAACACTCCTCTCGGGGACACTCTGACCTGTCTTCCGCTCCGCTGCTCGGCCTCCTCTCTCTGTGACACTGGTGAGTGTTTTACTCCTCTGCTTGCCCTGTGTTTTCCTCCTCTGCTTGTCCTCTCTGCTGAGGAACTGGCGGTTGTTTCCCCCTTCTCGTGCACAAGTTCTCACTATTTCGCCTTTCACCAATGATATGGCTTTTATGGCTTCTGTCCTCCGTGTTTACAGCGGCAGGTCCTACCACTCTTGACCCTTCAGTGTGAACCCAATGCACAATGAAGTAAATGGCAAGTACATTATCTCATCAGTCAACTAACAGCCGCAAGTAAGCACTTTCTTTCCACCGTGGAATATTTACACGCGCCTGTACTAAGAGATATGCAGCATCTCTTCCTTTGCTTCAGGGTTGCTGTGCGCATTAACTAGCAGCTGTGTGGTGGATTCCACTGGGGATCTGAATGCGCTTCTGCTAGGCGCAGCGTGGTCATTTTCCTCGGCTCAACCTTGCCTCTTCCCTTCCTTCCGTATCTCTGTGTTCAGTCTGAAGATACGTTTAAACCAAGCCGCGGACCTCTGTAGACCCCATCCGGGGTGCTAGTGAGGGCTTTCCCCACTCAACAACGCCGCGGTGCAGCAGGCACGATGCGATGTGCTAACACCTCAAGAACTTTCCGACAAACGAAGCGGGGTCAGGAGCGCGAGTGACTAGATCAAGGCCTGAGGGCTCGCAGGGCCAGGCGGGCGCACTTACTTGATAAGAGAAAGGCTGCCGGACTCTTGGTGGCCGCTCAACGCTGCGGCAGGGCAGCGCGACCAGCACACGGTGGGGCCTCAGTTCAAACTGCCACTACCACACTGGAGGGAACAGCGGAGCGGCAGTGTCTTCAGGATGCTTGCTGGGGGTCTTCAGTTATCCCATCCTTGTCGCCATTGTTGCGAAGACATCAAAGGGCACAGGTAAGTCTTCATATATACGTTTATTTAGGATATTTAGGGAAAAGACTACCAACAACAACATGGGCTCCCTACAGTGACACAGACAAGATTAACTGACACATTTAGAACACTGAGAGTAGTGCTGTACATTGCAACCTCTATGACCTCATCGGAACCTGAGGTACATAACATTCCATGCCATCCAGCTTCACTGTGCTAGGTGGCTCAGGCTATGTGAGCAGCAACATCATAACAGTATTTCTAAAAATGGTATGTGTATGTTTTTCCTCATATGAATATTCTGACGAATCACAATTAGAGTATCGAATTTCAAATTTTAGTGCTGCTCACATTGCAGTTTGAATCATGTAGTTAAGCAAAATAGAGCACTTCTCTGTGATATTGAACATTTTCGAAAAGAGAGTGCAATTATCAATATTTGTGTAGTGTTTATATTTTCCCTTCACATACAATAAAGTTATTGTAAATTTAAGATGCCGTGCTTATGTTATTGGGTGTGCAGGTGGTCCTGATCTACATTGTTGCTCAATGTACTCGTCCTATGTACTCTTCCTCTTCTCAGTATTGTCTTAATAATTAATAACATTCTAACTTCATGATTCACATGCTATCACACATATTTCCTTTTTTGTTCATTCTCAATATCAGTACTCAAAGACATAGATATTGCACATTAATCTTGATCTTATATTAGCAAATATCTCGTCCTCATCCCAGTACTTTCGTATATCTCAAACTCAGTATTGTTTTTTAAAATAAAAAAAATGATATTTAAAGGTAGCTCTGTGTTTTTAATGTGTAAGATATATTTAAACACCAACTCTGCCTTTTTCATCACAGTCCCCAACTACCCCACCTAACTCTTCCTTGTCATAGTTACTAAATACCTACCTCACTCTTCTTCATCACAGACCCCAACAACACAAGTTTAGTCTTCTCTTCATCATTACAGTCTCCCAATAACCTAACATTGCTCTTTCTTGTCACAGTACACCATTACTAATCCCTTCTTATTTAGTACACACAAAAAAACCAATACTTGGTAAACCTGCTGTTGTATAGCTCAAGAATAGATATTGATAAGATATGATATTACATCAGGTATGTTATCTGAAAACAAAAAAGGAATTTCAGGTGGTGGGAGGTATAGCGTAACACAACCATTGGCAGTTGGTCAAACAAACTTGAGTTAAGGTGAATAGGTTCAGTGCAACAGAACCCTTGACATTCAGTTACAAAAAAAAATTAGTGGAGGCAACGTTAAGGTGAAACAATTCTGAAATTCTACATGTGCTGAAGATGTGCCACCTTAACTATGATGCCCCCATTGCACGCTTCAAAGTGCACTGATGACATCACAAATTACATCACAGATGATATCGCATATGAATGATATCATGTATTGCATCATAATTGTCATCACTGGTACAGCAGATCACGCATGCAAGATAGATAGATGCAACATTTAAAAAGCCTGTTTCTACATTTGCATTTTTTATTTCTAAAAATAACAGGGAAAGCAGTCAATTTTTGCCACAAAAACATGTTCAGAATGTACCATTAATAACAGAGCCGAGGGCATGGGTCCTTTACAATGGGGTGAGCAAATGTCACGTGAAGACCAGATGTTGCAGAGGAATGTGGAATATAAGGGTGGATTCAACTTGGCATTTAAAAATACACTCCATTTACAAACATGGTATTGTTCCACACCACAGTGTATTGACGGAATGTTGAAAATATCCATTGGACTGACACTGTTATGCCAGTTGTGATGGTTTGCCATCTGCTAGATGAATCCTGTTGGATGTGTTGGACTATAAGGATCTCCAGTTTATTGGATCTTGCATGAAATGTGGGCCTCTTAACAAGCTTTATGTCCCTAATACACTTGTTACCTAAAAGGTAGCATTAGTGACTACCAACAGGGTTGCTCTATTGCCCTATGTAGTGCATAACTGCATACATGTCTTACAAATTGTAGAACCACAATACAACGTTACACTGTTAATGAGCGAATGTCACACAAGCAGCTGTTTGGTAACATAAAACCAACACTGACATTAGGACACTAAACTGATTTTATACAATTGCCACGTTGGTACTACTGGCCTTATCACAATGAAAGGCTAATAGTCACACTACACAATTGATCCAGAGGACAGATATCCCCAAAGCTATTTCTAGGTGGATGAGGTTGTTTAAACAAAAAAGAAAGAAATAACATTTTAAAACGCCTTTGACATTCGTGTCTATTCTGTCATATTTGCTGGCATACCAGTACCACTTCACATTCACGTGTGCTGCTCATAAATAAGAAGCAACATATCACCAATGAATGACACTTCAGTATGAGCAACATTGAAGTTATCATGTTATTAATAATTAAAAATACGAAATCATATCTCTGCTTCTTTCCTATCATTGCCCATTTTTGGAACCACTCCTGCAGCTCAGTACCTAACACCTAGTCTGCCTATTGAATGCATAAAGCCTGTAGTCCTGTATTTTCTCTTGCAGGGTTGGGCGAACAGTGTTATGTGTTTATATGTATACTGTGTGCTGTACTAAGTTGTGCTATATTGATTTTCACCTGCTGAGACCACTATGGCCAGTGCTGCAGCACCAGGGCATTTATGGTGGGTTCAACAATCTGATATCTCTGATCAGAGCTGAGTTAGTGTGTAGGCTGAAAACCCCATATAACACTCTCACAGAACTCTCAATCCAATGGGCCTCATTCTGCCCCTGCTGTTCCGGAAACAAGGCTGCTGGTAGCTTACCAGCCCCAGTGTTTCAGGACCGACATATTACAGGTTTGCCTGCTGGAGCCGCCATGCCCGACAGGACTGGCCAGGCACAGCGGCCATGGTAGGCAGACTCATCTCGGTGCTCCTGTATCCCCATTCCCATAGAGTCCTGGGGAACAACGTTTTACCGGCGCCCAATTTATCTGGCCGCTGGGGTTGTAATCTCCCGGTGGCACCGGATAGTCAGGCGCCAGTAAATATGTATGGCTTCGGCGGCAATCAGCCAGTAGCACCGGCACGGTTGCCGCCGGACCCATAATGAGGCCAATGTATATCTCTGTATGCATCTTGCCTTTTTACTAAACACTGACAAATGTGGAGCTGTATATTTTGAATGCATTTATGGACCAACGCACATATCTAGCACATCTGCTTTCCTTTACATTATTCAGTAGTCATATGCTAAAACTTATGTTGGCCAGTCATGTGTCATAAATTAAGAAATCTGGACAAAGCAGCAAATTATGCATCTCTCATGATTGACAGACATGAAGGTATCCCAGAGTTCGTCCAGGCTAGCAGGCAAATCAAGACCCAAAGCTCTAGTCACTTTTGTCTGTAGGGCAGTCATTGCACAGCATTCAAGTACTTGTTATCTATTAATACTAGCATACAACCCTTGAACCAGATGTTTCAGGAATGCCAATACAGTGCCTTAGCGTCAGTACAGCTTTTGAATCACTTGATTGAAGATAATAATAATTTGGCATTTATATAGCGCTACGAACCCTCAGGTATCTGAGCGCTGCTTATTATTACCCACGGTGTGTGGTCTCATTTATCGACCAAGGAAGGATGAAAGGCTGAGTTTGGCCCCGCTGGGATTCGAACCTGCAGTTATCAAGCTCTGCACGCATGTCAAAGCGAGCGCTCTACTTAGATACATTCAAATTGATGACGATGAACAGAAGCTGAAGTGTGTGTTAGCACGTAGACTGCCTCAATGCTGTTCAGCAACACAAATATGTATTAGACCAGCAACTAGCCTCAGGCACTCAAGGTACCTGAGTACCCCTACCTTGCCTAGAGCATATATGGTTGCCTACCTGCTCTTGAAAATGTCCTGTTTTGTTGGACTATTTATGTCCAATTATGCATTGTCCATGTTCTCCCCTCCACAACCTGATCAGAATGTCCCTCAAACACACACTTAATTTAAGAGGCTTCCTGTCAAGCATAATTCCTTATCAATTGTTCATTATTTTGTGATCAAAAGAGCATTGTTCCTCTTGTATATAAATAAATAAATAGTCGCTCATGCAGAGCCATCTTAAGGGATCTTGGGGAGCGGGGCACAGAAGCATTTGGCCTCCCCATCGAATCAATACAAAAGTTGGGATCTAGAATCTCTGACTGTGTTAATTGCTGCTCTCCCACTTTAAATACAATGAATGCAAGTAGGCAAATGTAAGGGAGGAAGGGTCCGTATGCCCCCCTGGTACATTTCTGCACAAAATAAGTCTATTTGCTCATCCCATGCGGGGAGACGCCCCCCGTTTCTTTCACTGATGACAGTTTAAGGAAGCCATTGGATGACACACTCAGACTACATTTTGTGCCAATTTAGAGTTCATTTTTGTACTAGGCCACACAATTATCTCTAAAATGTCTCCTCTCCCTTCACACAGCTCCGCGCACAGCCAGCTACGACAACCTCCACCACCTCATCCCCTGTCTGCGCCACACCAGCCCAGTTCTCATGGAAGCACAGGCGCGAATTGTTGCAAACTGAAAACTGTATTCTTTCTCTTCCTCTGAGCTTACTGCCCTGTGTGTGACCGGGGCGGATCTTGACTTGTGTATTCATCCATCTCCACAAACCTGCTCCTGCTCCTTCACCCCACCTTCATGAAATTATTGCCTGCACAACCTTTTGCCAATCTAGTCTCCATTCATGTAGCAGTTGGCGTGACCCTTCTCTACGGACTACCCTTAATTGCCCCCAATATAACTAATCCTATGTGAGCATTTATTCTTCTTAGACTAACACATATCAATCCGTTTGTTTGAAGGATGAGGCACCAGGGAGAATACATCTCAAATCAAAACCTTTAAATAAGCCACCTAGCAAAGACGACGACCACACCCCTGCCCCACAAAGGCCTAAGTTTAGAATGTGTATACGTTTGCTCACAATTTACAGGCCACCCCGCATTCTGGTTCAAATTGTATGTATTACATTACTCTAAGCATGTCAATGATTACTGTGTAGCTTAGATTAGTTAGGACAATCGCATCTTGTGGACCCAGCCTGACCTTCAGCCCTCCCAGATGAGCCCAGCTGACCCACGTGATGCGAGAAACAACAGCTCCGCACCAACCAATCAAGCTGCACCGGCACAGTGGCCTATACTGAAGCATTGTAATGCACCAATGTACTCGCACTATTCATCCCCTTTACTGTTTGTCACTGATGACGAAATTTATATATAAGGATGTGTTGTTTCTGTACTGTTGGCAGAGCGCTCTCAGCGCAGCAGTGTCCTCTACATGCATCATTTACTTTATAAAACTTTATTCTTTCTCCTGGTCTCATTCCCTACTGGGGTGTGTCCATTTATTCTGAGTTTGGGATTTCTATATGACCACCTTCACAAGCAACACATGTGCATGACAAACCTGGCAAAATCTTCTATCCAATACCCACATTTTCAAGAGCCTACCCACGCACATCGAGCACGGATGCAACATCCATCACACACGACGAGCATGTGCACATGTCCTCCAGAAAACATCACAGTAACAACATGACACACACAGTGAGGCCCCAACCCACATGACTGTCATTGGACCCATGCACTTGGTGAACATGGAAAAAGTAAGTGCACATGGACAAAAAGACTGCAACAAGTGTGAAATGAAGGACATGAAAAGGATGAAAATGAATAAAAGTCAAAAATAAAACCTAACACTAAGGAACTATATGTACATTGGCAGCGGGTTAGTCTGATGGGATGTTGGCAAGGGCTTCCACCAGGGCTGACTCAACTACAACATACCCTTCCCGTAGGTGGGCATTTGTATGTTCCTTGAGGTCTTACAGGGTGTCCAGAAATGCCTCCTCTGATGCCCAGGATGGCAGCCCACCCTCTTGCCCTCTGCTTATCTGCCTCAGTGGTGGTTCTCCGAATGGCTGCATCCCTTGCCCTCCACCTATTCACCTACTGCTGCCTCACATAATGCACCCTGACTGAAAATAGATAAGCCATGCATATCTGGACCCCCTGTGTCAGTGTGTGCACTTGTGCGCCGCTTTGCCTCCTCCGGGTGGCAATGCTCTATGAAATCTGTTTCCTCACAGACACCATCTGCTGCTGCCTGGGTGTGAGTGCCTCATGGCTGGGCTCTCTCCGACCAGATGTCAGTCTTCATTGGGGGAGTATGACACCTTCACTGCCCTGAAGTCCCTGCTGTTCCTCCATTGCCTGTTCCTGTGTGGGCTCCTGGGCAGGCTCAGTCACCACCTCAGCTGCTGATGTAGGGATTTACACCTCCTGAAGACATCACCTCTTTGTTTTTGCTTTGTCACCCCGAGAGGGATGGGTTTGCCCAGATGGGGGTCCCGTGCCTGCTGGGCCTAGAGACCAAAGCTACTCCTTATTGATGAGGCCCAACTAGCCCGAAACATGTCTGGGGATGCTTGTGGTCTCGTGCAGAAGGGATGTGACCTAGCAGTTTGGGCTGGACTGCCCCTTTTGGGGTGGGACCAAGCCTGATTTGCATATGGTTTTGACCCTTCTGTAATGGCTTGGCAGGTGAAGATTGATGGTCTGAATGGTTGCCCAGAGCAATGCCAGAAGTTTAGAATCTGTCATGATCTCTGCTTCCAAAAGGTCAGGGTTTTCCCAACTCCCTTGGAAGCAGATCCATAACCCAGGTTCCGAGTGCCAACCAGTCCCAATTGGGACCTTTTGGACCCAGTCCTGGCGCCAGTGGCACCAGGCTCATAAATATGCCCAGTCCCAGCGCTGGAAGTGCCGGGCTCATAATGCTTGGGTGGACTTACCTGCAGCAGACCATGCTGCTTACTTGCCTGCCAGTTGAGCCTCTGATCCTCTTCTGTTTGGAACTACTTTTCCTGTTGGGTGGGGCAGGAGCCACTCCCTAGATTCAGAACACTGGAACTCTTCTGGAAAGCAGGAACTCTTTTCTTACCTAGGCGTGGCTGTGGAAGGAGACACCTAAGCACTACAGGAGGCTATTTAAACCACACCCGATGGATGAATCTTGCTTTGCGTTATTCTGCATCCTCTGCAGCAGAACGCTCATCGTGTCTTCTGCATCTGATCCTGGGCCTAAGGAAAAAGGCTTACCATCCTGAATCCAGTCTTCAGCAACACCTATAAAGACAAGAAAGAACAGGTTAGCATTACGGTCTTCAGTGACAGCTCTTCACTTACCTGGTCCATCGGCTGTCACCATAGCCTCGCGCTGCATTCCGGCATCTGAAAGACAAAGGCTTACCTACTCTTCGTGCGCTCCGGAGGTCTTCACACTGCATTCCGGCATCTGAAAGACAAAAGCTTACCAACTCTTCGCACGCTCCGGAGGCCTTCGGCGCTGCATCCCGCATCTGAAAGACAAAACAAGGTGCGTTTAAAGACATTGGGGAACTTTAATACTCACGTGCCATTACTCCTTTCCACATCTAACCCAGTGGGTATTCCGGCACCCTGCAGCCGCTCCGAACTTGTACCTGCAAAATAAAAAGACAGTTAGAGCGCATCGTGAAGCAGGCAGCAAGCGCTTACTTACGTGCTTCCAGGCACTTCTATTCATCACACGGGCTCCATCTTCAACTCACTTCAGCCCGGCATCCGCCATCGCCGGAACCCTGCAAAACAAGAAACATCATTACTAAAGACTTTAAAGACATTAGAATTACTCGAAACTTACCGTTCGTGCAGTAAACGACGGACAGCAGTCCTCTGAAGTCAAGAGGGCTGCTCCCCTTATCCAGTGAAGAAACTGGTTACAGCACCCTGCCCCGAGGCAGATGGAGAGCACGGCGTTCACTTACCTAAGACATCTTACCCTTCAAGTCAGACATACAGCGCACAGAGGTCCAGCCCAAAGAGCCAGCCGTGTGTTACACATCACCTTTGCAGATACGGTATACGCCCAGTCAAGACCGGCGCCTCTACGGGAATCAGGTGAGCGTTACAGAACGCAAAGCCTACCACAAAACTCCCGTCCAAGCGCTATGGAAACCTCGGATACCGACCAGCTAGCCCAGTTACTTGGGGAACTAAGGGCAGAAGTGCATGCAGCCCGTCAGGAAACGAACGCTCTAAGAAGGGAACTGATTATTTCCAAGGAGCGAACAGATGATCTCGCTAGACAATTGCTACAGTCACAAGCCGGACAGACCCCGTTACCCGCATCTGGGGGAAATCTTCCTTCTACATCCTCTATGAATCCAGTGCAGATCAACCTACCTGGGAATGTACCTCTGGCTCCGCCCGAACGATTTTCTGGTGACCCAAAGAGGTTTGCAGTATTTATCAATCAGTGCCGGTTGCATTTCTTATGCCGGCCAGCAGCCTTTCCAACTGATCAAGCTAAAGTAGCTTTCGTGCTTTCGTACCTTAGTGGCAATGCGGCAGACTGGTCGATCCCTCTAGTAAATCAAGATGATCCGGTCCTCCATGATTTTCAAGCTTTTTAGCTCAGTATGGAAAAACTGTTCGCAAGACATTCACAGGGGCAGGCCTTGGACAATGAGCTTCTTTCGTTGCGACAAGGTAATCAAGACCTTTTGGCTTATATTGCGTCTTTCAACAGACTGATAGTGGAAACTCAATGGCCTGAGGACAAAAGGATTACGCTGTTTTATAGAGGTCTACGTGGAGAGCTCAAAGATGTGTTAGCCCAAGTAGTGAATCCCCCACAATATTGTTCGGACTATATAGACTTAGTCGTTCAAATAGATCACAGACTGCAGAACAGGAAGGCCGATCGTTCCAAGTTTGATGCTCGAGTATTTTCCAAACCGCCAACTCCTTCCAAAGGAGTAGACTCCGGGGAACCCATGCAAATAGGGGGTCTGAAAGGTCCTCTAACACAAAAGGAGCGGGAAAGGAGAAAACAGTTGCAATTATGCCTCTATTGCGGAAACTCAGGGCACTTTCTTCGAGACTGTCCGGTGAAACCTGCCAAGAAGGCAGTAGGAGCTGCAGTTACCAAAGTTACAAACTCTGAGCAGGGAAACGACCTCGCCCGACAAGAATAGAGGTCCTCTTGCCGAGCGTGAAAACCAGTTCCGTGACCTCGCATTTCGTGATACCTATGGTCCTCATTAGCCCTGATAATCCGGATCGATTACATGCAATTGAAGCTTACGTCGACAGCGGTGCCATCGGCAATTATGTGGATCATGAAATGGTTTTGAGGATGAATCTAACTCTTTGTCCCAAGGCTGTAAAGGACGTCATTACTACGGTGGATGGTACGGAGATAGCCTCCGGGCCAGTAACGCATACCACTCAAGAGGTGACGGTAGTAAGTCAAGATGGACACCATGAGAAGATCGTGTTCGATGTGATCAAGGCCCCTCAGTTTCAGATTATTCTAGGAATACCTTGGTTAGAGAAACACAATCCTCTGATCGATTGGCGAGCAAGAACGGTCCAGTTTCCAGAATGTGTCTCTACTTGTCACCCTCCACCTGGTGTTGCACTGGCAGCAATTCCTTCAGAGACTCCCCAGTTACCTCCCGAATACCTAGAATACCAAGATGTTTTTCGGAAGGATCAGGCTAACTCTCTAGCTCCTCATAGGTCTTATGACTGCCAGATAGACCTGATACCTGGATCTACTCCTCCTTGTAGTAGAATTTATGCCCTCACCGAGCCTGAGAACCTTCACCTTCGACAATACCTGAATCAATACCTGGCAAATGGGTTTATTCGTCCTTCCAAGTCCCCTGCTTCTTCAGCTTTGTTCTTCGTTCCAAAAAAGGAAGGAGACCTTAGAACTTGTATAGATTATCGCTCCCTGAACCAGATCACCGTTAAGAATAGATATCCGTTATCTTTGATCCCTGAACTCCTGGACCAAGTCAGAAAAGCATGCATATATACAAAGCTGGATCTTAGAGGAGCTTACCACTTGGTACGAGTAAAAGAGGGCGATGAATGGAAGACGGCCTTCCGCACCAAGTATGGGCTATTTGAATATCAGGTCATGCCCTTCGGACTTTGCAATGCCCCGGCCGCCTTTCAATATTTTATGAACAATGACCTCAGAGAGCTCATAGATGTGTGTGTTGTTGTTTACATTGACGACATCCTCGTTTATTCTTCATCAGAATCTGAACATCGGAAACACGTGAAAATGGTCCTCGAAAGATTGCGTCAACACAAACTTTTCGCTAAGTTGGAAAAATGTGTTTTCAACGTGACTGAAGTTGAATTCTTGGGATTCATATTATCACCTGGCGGAGTGCGTATGGATTCAAAGAAGGTCGATGCAGTTCTCAAATGGCCATCACCATCCTCCGTAAAAGGTGTGCAAAGCATGTTAGGCTTCGCTAACTTTTACCGCAGGTTTATCCCCGAATTCTCTCGAATAGTCCAGCCCATCACTGCCTTGTTAAAGAAAAACAAACGTTTTGAATGGTCTACCGAGGCGGAACAAGCTTTCCAGGATTTGAAGACTAAATTTATCTCTGCACCAATCTTAAAACACCCTCGCCCCGAACTCCCCTACATCGTGGAAATTGATGCTTCAAGCCTTGCCATGGGGGCAGTTCTATCACAAAAGGACCCAGTAAAGAATCAGTTGCATCCCGTGGCATTTTGGTCCCGCAAATTCTCGCCTCCTGAAATCAATTACACGATTACTGACAAGGAACTTCTGGCTATCAAGTCTGCCTTTAAGGCTTGGCGGCATTATCTGCTGGGGGCCCGACACACTGTTACTGTGATTACGGATCACTGAAACCTGCAATATTTGAAAACCGCAAAAGCCCAATCCTCTAGACAACTCCGGTGGGCATTATTCTTTGCCGAGTTTGACTTCATAATTACCTATCGACCTGGTACAAAGAACGGTAAAGCTGATGCCCTTTCTCGGATGGGAGTGGAAGAACACTTGATCAACCCTAAACCTGTACCAATCATTCCCGAACAAAGAATTCTGGGTGTAATCGCCACAGAATCCATAGAGGAAGTTAAGGATAAGGCCAGGCAATTTGTAACTCCAGCAGACATACAGAATTGGCATCTGCAGGGAAAGGACTTTGCAGTAAAGGACAACTTATTGTATTTCCAAGAACGATTATACCTACCCAGCACAGATTTACAGAAAAAAGTAATCTCTTGTTATCACGATTCTTTAATGGAAGGACATCCCGGTATGGCCAAGACCTCAGAAAAGATCAAGCGCTACTTCTGGTGGCCGTCTTGGAAAAAAGATATCAGAGACTTTATAATGTCCTGTGGAGTATGCGCCCAAAACAAGAGTCAAAAGGAAAGACCAGCAGGCCTCTTACGCCCTATTGACATCCCACCTCGCCCTTGGCATACGCTTTCTATGGACTTCATCACCGATCTACCTCCATGCTCCGGATACAATACGATTCTAGTAATCGTGGACTTATTCTCCAAGATGGCGCATTTCATTCCGCTCAAAAACTTGCCAACAGCAGCAACTCTGGCCCGAGAATTTCTCGAAAACATCGTCCGACTGCACGGTTTTCCTTCGGTTCTAATTTCGGATCGAGGTAGTTAAATACATCTAACCCAGTGGGTATTCCGGCACCCTGCAGCCGCTCCGAACTTGTACCTGCAAAATAAAAAGACAGTTAGAGCACATCGTGAAGCAGGCAACAAGCGCTTACTTACGTGCTTCCAGGCGCTTCTATTCATTACACAGGCTCCATCTTCAACTCACTTCAGCCCGGCATCCGCCATCGCCGGAACCCTGCAAAACAAGAAACATCATTACTAAAGACTTTAAAGACATTAGAATTACTCGAAACTTACCGTTCGTGCAGTAAACGACGGACAGCAGTCCTCTGAAGTCAAGAGGCCTGCTCCCCTTATCCAGTGAAGAAACTGGTTACAGCACCCTGCCCCGAGGCAGATGGAGAGCACGGCGTTCACTTACCTAAGACATCTTACCCTTCAAGTCAGACATACAGTGCACAGAGGTCCAGCCCAAAGAGCCAGCCGTGTGTTACACATCACCTTTGCAGATACGGTATACGCCCAGTCAAGACCGGCGCCTCTACGGGAATCAGGTGAGCGTTACAGAATCATTCTAAACAATCCAGCCATCACCTCTTTGTTTTTGCTTTGACACCCAAAGTTGGACGGGTATGCCCAGATGTGGGTCCTGCGCCTGTTGGGCCAAGAGACCCAAGCTACTCCTCACTGGTGAGGCCCAACTAAGCAGAAATATGTCTGGGGATGCTTGTGGTCTCATGCAGAAGGGATGCGACCTAGCAGTTTGGGCTGGAGTGCCCCTTTTGGGGTGGGACCAAGCCTGATTTGCATATGGTCTTTCCCCTTCTTTAATGGCTTGGCAGACAAAGAGCAATGGTCTGGAGGATTGCCCAAAGCAATGTCAGAGGTAAAGATTCATTCTAAAGCCTCCTGCCATCAGCTCTTTGTTTTTGACTTACATCCCAACCAGGGACACAGGCACATCCAGACTGGGTGGTGGTGAGACTAGTAAAAAGGAGGCCATGCAGTGAAGGGCAACTGGACCACTGAGCAGGAAGTGGTGGGGTCGGGGGGGGGGGGGCATTGCATGGGTCAGCCTGAAGAAACCACCCGAGAGGAGTGCAGTAGCCAAATGGTCCAGTAAGATGGATGTCTGCTTGTGATGCTGTACAAGATCTGTGTGAGCAACCTGTACAGCATCTGAAATAGCTGCCGTCCACCTGGCAATACCTGCCAGCAGGGGCTGCACTACAACTCGGATGGCCTCATTGGCCACAAGTGTGGGATCGGTCTGGGGGGAAGCATCACAAATGGTAGTCAGTGCTGCACCAGATGGCCCAGGGACCTGAGGGTGTGCAGAACCCTCCACGGTGGACTGCACATCATCATATCTGTGGGCAGGGGTACAGCCTGAACACGCTCTATGATGCTCCCATGTGACCCAGTGGGTTAGCCTGCAATGGCCTCCTTCACCACATCCACCCAATTACCCCACCGAAACCTCCAGAGAGCTCTCTTCCCTAGTTGTCCCCTGTGTGGCAGCACCCTGTCCCAATGCTGTTGAGGAGTCCCCCATGAAAACCACCTCCTCGGAATTAACCTCAGCAGTTCTCTCCCACAGCCACATTGCTCTCTGAAGAGGAGGTCTAAACTGTGTGTGGCTGCGGAATGCACCTGAGTCTGGAGGCTCTGTCCCACCCCTCTGCTCCGCAGCACTGCTACTGCCCTCTTCACCAGCTGCAGCAAATATGGAAAAGGGGACAAAGTACAAAGGAATCAGTCAACAGTGATGATGCATTTGTCACAAACACAGCATTAACAGTGCAATGAATTCAGCAGTAGTCAACCATCAACTGCCACATGCAAACGCCAATGCAATCAGCATGAATACTGACACAAAAGGATAGGCACAACAATGATTCACAATCTTGAGACATACACATGTCCACCCAGCTCATTCACGTGTGGCCACATACTAATTAAACCAAATCATCACATATCACTAAACCAATGCAAAAGTGACCCAAGTTGAACATGCTGGCAGGTCCATGGGACGTACACCTGGGCGCATGGCTCAGTACCACCATTGCATGGCTTGCAAGAACACCTTATCGGCTCACATAGACACAATGGCTCAGAAGTGTGGGACCACAAGGTGCACAACTGGGTCCATTCCATTGATGCCCCAGAGTAGTACCCCCGTGGTGGATCCCAAATGCATCATGGAGCCCAACTAGCACCTCCCTGGGACACCTAAAAGGGCATGTGTCCTGTCTGACCCTTCAAGTACTGGCCTTACCTAGCCACTCCCACAGGATACATGCCTATAGTAACACATCTGCTCCGACACAGAGAAGCCCCTTATGGCCCCATGCCTCATGTCTGTCACACACAGAGACTAAATTGCATGCAATAACTGGTGTTCTTGGAGCTTTAATAATAATAATAATTAATAATTTCACATTTATATAGCGCTACAAACCCTCAGGTATCTGAGCGCTGCTTATTATTACCCACGATGTGTGGTGCTCATTTAACGACCTCGGAAGGATGAAAGGCTGAGTTTGGTCCTGCTGGGATTCGAACCTGCGTTTGCAGGATCTGCACTGATGTCAAAGCGAGCGCTCTACTCGCTGTGCCCAGCTGGGACATCTTGTGGGCCAGGCCCGGCAAAGTGTGCAGTTGGGACTGGCCGAAGCAACAGATGGATGTGGGACCATGAGGCAGGGCCACCCATGGGGATACCACCCCAGGTCCGGCCAGGAGCAACCAACACTCTGACAGTGTCTGCTAGTGGCATAATACTGTTTGTGAGGTCAGCTCCATCAAAACAGCCAGTGCTCCCTGAGAGTTGTGCGGATATGGGTCACATTACACCACATTCCCTGTGTTTGCTGTTGGATACAAAACTAGTACTGGGCACTGTGGACATCCCACAACACTCAGGGTGACAGAGAGACACCTGGACATGTTATGATGACCTACTCAAGTAACTCGACTGAATGTCATAGTCCGCCACATCTGACATGAGTGTCTATCCATGTGTCTGTAGTCCAGGTGGCTGGGCTTGGGATAGGCTTCATACCCTAGGCACTGTCTGTTTGACCTCAGAGTCAGTGGTATGCCAAATGCTGCAGGTTGTGGTGTCTTGTTGGTCACTCATATACCAAGGGGCAAGCTGGATTGATTGGACAGAGAGTCTGTGCCCAGGCACCAATATTGTGGAAAGAGGGTGTTGATACACATGCCCACCCCACAGCTGTGGGGAAGGGTTGAATGCCACTTTGTGAAGCTGTCATCTCCCTACTTTGCAGTTGAAGAGTTAGTCCATTTGAGAGGTGCAAGGGCATGGCTCTCTTGGGCCCAAAACCACAGTGTGTTGGTCAGGCTTTGAGGTCAGGCCACCATCCTTGAACTGTAGGGCTGATAATGAACTTGGACAAACAGAATAGCGTCCACAGCAGAAAAAGCTCTGTTGTCACTTTGTGGATGGCACAGCCCTTGTACATCTTGGGTGTGTCCGCAAGTACCAAGTGGAGGGCACACAGGACCATTACACACTGTCATCAATAATCACTATCTGTAAACTGTGCACCCTGGGTGACAGAGGAGGTTGTTTGGCATAAAGTGTCATGACTCCTCATGGACACAACTGGAATACATTCCAGAATATAGCCCATCAGGACCTCCAAAGCAGGCCAGCCCTCTGGACCTACCATGCACACCCATGTCCACCATCAGATGACCAGGCAGGGGGAGTGGACAACTGACAATTAAAATGACTGCAATGGGTCAAGACGGCCAATGGCCATGTCCACTTGGCAAGGACCACTCCCTGTCCCCCTGCAGCATGGCCAAATTCAGGGGTGGAGGGGTAGGCAGTGAGTCCCTTGTTAAGGGGGCAACCAGTACATGTTTGTGAGCAGTGCACGTCTGGTCACAACATAGCTGGCAAGCCACACATTTCTATGCAGGACCCCTTGAGTCAGCCATGGATCGATCATGCTGAGCATAGCGACGCAAGTGGGTGGAGATGTCACATGACACCTGCATGGGGGCTTCTACATCCAATCACATGTGGCAGTTTGAGCAGAATGCATGCAACACGCACATGCACCTATTGCTGAGGTACAAGCACCTGTGGTGTTGCCCCCAGCATAAACAAATGTCAGGATCACTTCTCATCTCTGCTTCCTCATGGATTGGGCTGACAGAACATACTGCAGCCCCTGAGAGGTTAATGCTCTGCGATGTAATTTCTAGAAAGACATACA
The DNA here is from genome assembly GCF_040938575.1 of Ambystoma mexicanum. Taxonomy (NCBI): domain Eukaryota; kingdom Metazoa; phylum Chordata; class Amphibia; order Caudata; family Ambystomatidae; genus Ambystoma; species Ambystoma mexicanum. The sequence continues at coordinate 1,520,199,703 of NC_090937.1, read as the reverse complement.
CATGTTTCAGTCTCAGCTGCTGCATGAGGATGATGCAATGTTCAATCGCTAATGTGTGACCCATACAGTTCTTGTGTTTGCATGTCCCTCACATGGCCCCAACATCTCAATCTGTCCTCTATACCCATATGGGTACATGTAGCCATTGACTCACATTGCATACGCACAAGTGCCCCAACTCATCAAAAACTGACAGTGCTTATACTAGATGCCTGGCATCACAGACACACAGAATTGGCATGAGGCTGAATTCTGGTGTAGAGCAGTAGAACACACATGATGTATACAAGCGGGAGTACCTGCAATCATACATACTCATGCAGAACACACATACACTGCAGAGTAGAACATCACATGGGTGCTCGCCAACAGCTTCCAGTCGTGACTTTCACTCAAGGATCTGGGAGTGGAGCACTTTGTAAAACATCTCCAGAACCCAGAGATGAAGGGGTAACAACTGAAGGCCACTTACATTGTGCTCCTCCACAGTAGCACCTGCATCAAGGGCTGCTTTCACCCTCTCATGAATCTGGTGCTTGATGTCATCCCAGTGCTTTCTCATGGTTTCGATCGAATGGACTGCCACCCCCTCCAAGTTGATGGCAACCATAATGTCCTCCCAGATCCACTTACGTCTGCCCTGAGTTGCTGGGTTGAAGAGGGCATCGAAATAGGTAAAGACCTGAACAAACCAGGTTGCCAATTTCACCACAGGTGAAGCTGGCAGACGGCTGCCTCGTCCAGCGGGTAGCGCTCGATGGAGGGGAGCATGAGCCAGAAATTGAAGCCTCTGAGACACCGAGACAGGTGAGGGCCAGCTGGATCCTGACATGCTGTGGATCGGTGGTGGATCAGTGGTGGTGGTGTAACAAAGAGGGGTATGTGCCCTGTTGGCAGTAGAGGTGGTACAGAGCCTCACGTGATCCACAGGAAGACAGGAAATGGGAAAACAGCAGGCGCTCCAAGATAGTGCTGATGGGCAGAAGACATTCACAACAGGCAGCAGCAGATGGTTCGGTTTGGAGGCAATACACGGCTGGAGTAGGCAAAATAAATGGCACGGAGGCAGGAGGAAAAGGATCTGTGGTATCTGACTCATGAGGCAGCATGGAGATGAGAGGGAAGGTCTACACGCTGCAAGTGGCAGGCCTATGTGACACACCGCAGTGACAGGGATATTTAAGAGGTGCAACACCCATCATTGGTTGTGTGCAAGAAGGTGGAAAGGCAGGTAATTTACTGTTTCTAACACGCATACTGCCGTTTTGGGGTCCCGCTTTCTGTGTAACTCGCAGTGCATTTTTGGGGTTTGGGAAACCCAGACAGTATCGCGTTCTCTTTTTAAAACATTTGGAGAGCTTCTCACTATTGCATACTGCATTTCTGGGGTTTAGGTTGCCCGTACAGAATTGTGTATGCTTTTTCTAATGTTGGAGGCCTTCTGCATATCACATACCACTAGTTTGGGGATTGGGATGACTTGGAGCCTTGCAGGACCACTCATCTACATTGTAAATCACAGCCTATACATGTATGTGGTGTGATACATTTTTGGGGGTGCTTTTCATATTTCCATCACCATGAGTGGTAAAGCTCCAAAAGGGAGAGGTCAGGGATGGGGACATGGTGAGGACACATGTACTCCCAACCCAGGAGGAGGACGTGATGTGCCACAGCCCACAGGTGACCCGGCACCTGGACGAGGACATGGTGGGAGGCCTCCAGGTGGCCCAACACCACCAAGGGTCACTAGGGCCAAGAGGGAACACCCTGCAGATCAGGAAGAGGCACCACCCCATGATCAGGCACAGGTAAAGGAAAAGGGGCTGCTGAGAAAGAAGTGATTCACTGATGAGGAGCCTGAAATTCTCAAGGCATATGCAACGGAACACCATGATAAGCACCGGTACTCCAACCCAGCGAATGGGGATGTGGCAGGAGGTCACGGACCACATAAACACCTATGGTGTGGAGAAGCGCCCTGCTAAAGAGATCCACAAGCCGATGGGCGTTCTCCTTCGAAGGACTAAGCATAAGCTCAGTGTCAACCTGACCTCTGTCTCTGGAAACTGGAGGGGCACAACCAGAGGAGAAGAAGCTGACTCCATTTAAAGAGATTGCAAGGGGACTTATAAGCAGTGAGCAGGTGCAAGGCGTGGGAGGTATGGATACTTATGTGGCTCCATCCGGTGAGTGGCATTTCTGTGTATCGTATGTACAGACAATTATGCATGACATGTTCATGTATGTGTTATAGTACAGTTGGCTGCAGGTGGCAGCCATCCATGGGCACTGTATGTTTTACTACAGTGGACTATTCTGTCACATGACCTGCATTCAAGGAGGCAGTAGTTTGGTTCATGCGCATTGTACATGTTGGTGTCTCCTGTCTGCTGGCTTTCAGAGCTGTGCCAGTACTTGCATGCATGACAGTTTCTAATCAACATGATGCCCAGTGCAGATGCCTATAATGTGCCCCCCTGACTGGCACACATCACTCCCAAGATATACCTCTCTGGCATGCAACAATTCCTCCTCGATATCAATTAATCATTGCTAAAGAAATGAAGTAATTCTCATTGCAAAGCAATTCTACGTACTTTACAAATGATATCTGATATGGAAAAAAATCTGTTGCTGCTCAAGTAAATGGTTTTTCCGTCACCTGTGCTTAGGGAAGGCTTTTGCTATATGCATTTCCAAGCGGCCCATACTGATACACTGTGATTTGACCAGCCTGACGGGGTCTGAGTGCCCACGAACCACTGTCTTGTTTCACAGGCGTTCTGTTCAAATAACCTCACTTGTATTTCGCAAGTGGTGACACTAGACCAACCATAGGAAATATTTGCTAATAGAGGGTCATCATTCCAAGGTTGACAGTCTGGTACATACCTATTCTACTAGCTAGAAATACAGCTATGAGTGAGGGTAAGGGCATGAATATCTCCAATGAGTGTTCCTGTCTGTTTTGCATCAAATCAACGAGCATTTGGGAATTGAAACAATGAGCAGAGAGCTCTACATTCAATTTACAAGTCTGTGATGAAAAGGTTGTATCTGTGAATCAGTGATTACATGACAGACACTTAGCTTGGTGCTCACAACATTGATCACAACACTCACTCTAACATTGACATTTTTCTAACCATGAAACATACATACGTATTCGGATATCTTAATTCATTGTATTATCGTATACAAATAGCAACAACATCAGCCACTCAGATGGGGTATAAGAGCTCATTTGCTCCTTGTGTCTGGAGAATTTCAGATGGGGATGGGCTGGATCTCAGTCTGAGCTTGCCCAGTCACCAATAAAGAAATACATTTAGTGAAAAATGTCTATAGACAGGAACGGATGCCCTACTAGAGACACCAAAACATGAGGGAAAATGATACAGAAGGATTGTACTTCTTGTAAACCTTAGCCTGGCCAGTCATAAACTGATAAAGCGTCTTAAACAAAACCGGCTTCTGATAAGTGATATAGGTTCCACATTTCCTCAGCCACTACCTCCTCACCATTAGGCAGACCGCAGGCATTATTTTTGCACAAAAGCGCAGGACCTTGCTTTATCTGACAAAGCTGGCATTAGCATCTCTTATTAGTGCTGGCCTGCAGCCAGTGGATAGCATGGTATGGCGGTGTGGCCGCCTGGAGGTTCAGTTTTTGTGAACTCCTGTGATTGGTTTATATGTTTAAGTGTGGAGACAGTATGGGACACTCTTTCCATCTGCATGTGTTGACATTTCCAGTGCGCTATTGTTGTCACGTCTCGCATTCGGCCGCAGTCTGTGTGGGGTAGATGGAGATGGATTCAGTCTGTGTTGCTGTCTCTCTCCAGCATAGCGCCCATTGTGCCATGTAACATTATAGTCAACGCATGCAAAGTTAGTTACATGATTTGCAGTTTTGCTATTGCATTGGGCGCGGATACCGGAAGACTACAAAAGCAGCTGTTTCCCGGGCAGTCTCAGCAGGACGCTCCGTGAGTTTGTTTTGATACGTTAATCCTTTCTGATTTTACCTATTCTGTGTCCTTTTTTCTATTACTCTTTCCTTGCTAACATTTTATTCTCTAACCCTAGCTTTCTCTCAGAATCTCCCGAGACAACTCAACATTCAGCACTCTTGCCTCTCTTCCAAGGCAGAGCACAAAGTTATCGGTACGCTCCCTAGTATAGCACTGTACAGAAACCCATGAATACTGCATAGTGTTCTATCTAAACCTTTTCTTTGTTTCCCACTGTAGCAAAAAATTACCTATCGCTTTCAGTGTCGCATACATTGAAAACCGCTTGACAAACAACAATATCTACTCCTTTAACAAAGCTGTTGCAGTTCCTCCTGCAACCATATTCAACTGTTCAGCAGACTCTCCACGGTGTACAGTCTTCGAAATCATGTCTACTCTACAACTAGAACACCGGTATTTTTTTCTCCACAGGGTTTCCCTGGAACTTCTAACTTCCTGGAATCTGCACATTAGTGGAGAACGGGAAATAGAAGTGTCAGGGGATACCTAACTAACGTCCAACCAGTGCTGCAAATGAGAAGGTTAGTCCTTTACTTGATAATCTGGTAAATGACAATTGTATGGACATATGACACAGAACTGGCACAAGGGATGATCAAGTGGTCATACAGGGCCAACACAAATAAAGGGGGCAGCCAGCTCACACAATGTAAAGTCCGACATTACATTGTATGAGCTGGTGGCACCCTTTATATGACATTGGGCCTCATCACGAGTTGGGCGGTATCCCGGTGGTAAATCCTCCGGGATACCTCTGAATGTAATTAGCGTTACCACAAATTGGTCTGGCGCGATTAGCACCTGATCACAAGGTGCGTTGGCGGGGTAAATCCCCATTTTCTGAGACCATATGATTCAGTGGGGCATTTTTGGTGCAATTACTGCAGCGTTAATTGTGCTGCGGTAATTGCCCCAAAAATGGGATTAAAGTTGGCACATTCACCTAAAACTCAGAGCCAGAGGTGAATTCTCAGAGGTTTCCCCAAACTCGGGATTGGGCGGAGCAGTCATGCAGCAGTCATATCATTAACGCTGCATTTTTACTGCTCCATCCAACCCCTGATGAGGTCCATCATGTAAGGAGTCAGTCCAAGAATTGTGCCGTGTGAGCAGCAGGTGGCTTGTGCCTTCGAGAAATGGCACTCAGGGTTCTGGTAGACCTGGGGCTGGCACTATGACATATCAGACAAAAACAGTCATAAGTGCCGCTACATAGAGGATCAGCACATGGACGCATTGCCAAACAGGTCGGTGACTTGGGAAATGCACAAATCATTGCTGAACACATTGATTTTCCATGCAATATGGTCTGCATGGTGACACAATGGACCCTGCTGTCCTATTGAAGTTGCCAAATCAGCCATCTGGCAGTGGTTGGTATGTTGAGAAAATAAAGATGACATTGATGCCGAGGGGATGCATTAAGTCCATGTGACAAGACAGACACTAGAGCACTTTGGCAAGAAAATGACAGATAGCCTTCTCAGGCATTCGGCATATGTAGCTAAAATTTAATATACGTTAAATGTTTTTTTGCCTGAAATAACAAGACATGGAAATGAAGAATATAGTTTTGAGCTTTTTCTGGGTGGCATTGTAGAGGAGCAGGTGGATGCATTTACCCTAGCTCCTGTCCCCTCCCCACCGTCATACTGGAACAGCAGGAGAAGAGCCATATGTGGGAGCCCATGTGTTATGTCCATACCTCATTGAGTGTATGACAGTGTATGAGAGATGATGTGGACTCAGACAACCGTATCGAATGTACCCTTGCACTGCAAGTGTGAAAAGTTGATATATGGAAGGATGTCAGCACGCATCATTGTACATCATGGAGTGCTGAGTGAAATCTGACGTGGGCAAAGTGATGTCATAAAGAAGATATATGAAGGCATGCTGAAACGATATAAAAATACTGAAGAGTGATGATGTAACTGAAGTAACAAGTGAAACATGTAAGAAGCGATCAAGTACTCATGGATGCAAAAGAAGATAAAGTAACTTCATGACCAATATGTGCAAATAAGCAGTAATGCAAGGTAGAAAAGATGCATAGAGTCTTGCTATAGTGGAATATTCAACATAGCAAAGATGGCCATTATTGGAAAGTGGACACCGGCTGGTGTAAATAATCAATTCAACTACATCAGAAGCCGATCAGGGTTGGAGAGTCAGAAAAAACAGCTTTTTGTGCAAAACAAAAGGAGTCGATGTTGGCTTGGGATCAAGGAGCCTATTTTTAAGGAAAAGCTGTGAAGCACAAAGGGAGGTAGAAGGAAGAGCCATGCACATGAGTCATATTTCTCTAAGATTAAAGAAGAAAACATCTGCAAGAGCCAAGGATTGAGCAATTAATTAAGTTTATGCAAGGTAGAGTGAGCAAGCATGTAGAGGCCAAGAGGAGCAGTGACACCCAGTCAAATCAAATCAAATAGCAGTAATTACGAAGCTGAAATGAACAAATTGGTGGTATCTTCACACGTGATTCAAAAGTCAAAAACAAGGGCTATGCATTAAGCCTCGAATGAAGATAGTGATGTGTTTTCACTCCTTTGAATATCCTAGAACGGAGAACAGGCTACAAGGTCAACTACAGATGGGAAACTTTGGCTTTATGGACAAACTGATGAGAGATGGTGGACTAATTGGGAAAGTGGGGAGTAATCTGATGTTATCCAAGCACCTGGGTTTTGGTTTTCTTATGTGCTGCTAGTCGAGTCGAAAGTCCAATGTTGGGTGGAAATGCCAACCAATCAGTGGGTCTATGGGGCAACCTGCTTTACAATGTTGCACAGACCAATCCGCTCATATTTTGTTTGATATAATCAGTATTTGACATATGTGTAGGTAGTTTGAGGGTTGTCTTACAGAATAGAGACTGCCATAGAAGTACTAACCAGTATAGCATCTATAAATGTATATGTCCCCCTAATCAATCCCTCACAATAATAGGTTTTATGTTTTGCCATGTAGGATGATGTCATAGATGACGCATATTGGGGTAAAAGATCCATGTATAATCAAGTTTCTGTGTGAGTGTGCAAGCATCAGTCTGCTGTTTGACAGATGACCTTGCTTTATTACATTAAGAATAAAGTAGGACACATTCCTTGAGTCTGTCTGGTTATTTGGTCTGAGATCTTTATTGGTAATTCCGTCTACCACAAGAGACTCTTCAGGGTGTTAGAGCAAAGCATGTTAATTCTCTTGGCAGGATGTAGAAATTTGATCAACCAAATAATGCTTTATGCTGGTCTTCAATACTAAAATACCACATTTCCAGTTTACACACATCCCTTTATTTTAAAAGCAAAAGCTTGCTAAATCAGCCATCAGTCATGAATTGCCCCCACTTTAAAGACTCTGTCAACACTAACAGCATGAGCTGGATGCTAAGGGGGTGTGCGGGCCAGAAGGTGTGTATCTCAAGAGCATCTCACAGTCTGCTTTCTCAAAATGTACTCTTTATTTGCGAAAAGAGTGGAGTCAACAGCTACCCTAGTCATTGACGCTCCGGTAGAAATCTTTTTAGAAAAGCAGTGGAGCTAAATTAGCACATATCGATTAGCTCTTAACACGAAAACAAAAAGTTAGATTCTTTTTCAAACATAAAAAGTTGTGATTTATTAAATTTTCAAGAGTAGATATTTTTTTTAAAACAGCAACATATGCCATCCTTGACACAGAAAAACATTTTATACACAAAATATGCAACGATTATGCATATAGGAGACACTGCGAAAAAAGGAACTTACCTAGGGTAGTTGGAGCGTCATGGCAAGCGTGGTTTGATAGGAGCCAGATTCTGGGTAAGTTGCTGGCGAATGGGTTAGTCCATGAAATGGACCGACGGTCTCTGAAACAAGTTGGAAACCCAAGTTGGTTGGGATGTAATGAATTACAATGAACATTGATGGCAATGGTAGTTTACATAAAGTTACTTTACTTGGGTCCCAAGTGGTTCTAGATGAAAAGATGTCTCTATCTAGGGCACGGAGTGAAGCCGCGGTCTGTTGTAGACAAAAGAGAAGTGGAGCAGGCCTTGTTAATGTTGGCCAGCTAGTTGCAGAGGTAAAAGGTGATCGTGAGATAGTGCAGGCGTCAAGTGTCATGGTTTTGGTGCACAATTATACAATCAATTTCAAGTGCCTGTGGTCGACAGGTTTTTTGGGATTGTGGTTGTTATTTTTTATTTATTATTGCAGCCTGAATCTGAATAAGAGGCCGATGCCCGTGTAGATGAAAGTTACGGTTTTGGAGAAAGAAAATTCTGGTGTCCCGTGGGGGTTGGGGCTTCCGTGATGTAAATGCAGTGAGTGGTGGCAAAAGGGTTGCAGAACCGCTATCGCTGGTGAATCACAAACGTTTGTGAAAAATGGAAGCAATCTGAAGCGAAGCTTACCTCTGCAATCGAGCTGTATCGGCGACTGGCGGTGCTGACTGATACACGCGCATGCGTATATGGATCGAATTGTTCAAGGCGCGGTCATGTGGCGCATGCGTGGAGCGGGTAGCGGTACTGTACCTGCGCATGCTCGTTGCTGGGAAAAAGGGCTAGTAGTCTATGGGATAGCCGACAGGTCTCGAAAACGTCAAGTCAGGGCAACGTAATATGTAGTAGTTATCTATGATGGTCAGTGTCAAAATAAATCAAAAGATGGTGCGAAAAGGCAAGAAAGGGCTGCAGATACATACATTTCTTGGTTCTTGTAACTGTCAATCTTTTAGATTTCTATTGCGTTTCAAATTGTCCCAGTGGCTGAGAATGCTCTTCTTGATACAGTTGCTAAAGGAAGTGAAGGTGGTTACGCATGTCATCCTTGTTATTTGCATTTCTTTGGCTGTTGGGGTGAGGCACTGTTCCCTGTCAGTGTGTTTAGCTCTTCTGCAAGCTTGACGTATAACGTGACCGGGGTATCCTCGTTCTTTGAGATGTATGCTGAGATCGCTGCTCATGGAGTCATATTCGTTGTTGGTGCTGCAGTTTCTTCGTAGTCTAAGGAACTGACCGAAGGGTAGGTTCATCTTCAGGCCTTTAGGGTGGAAGCTGCTGTAGTCCAGAAGGGTGTTCTTGGACGTGGGTTTCCTGTATAGGGTCGTGGCTAAACAGTTGTTAGAATCTTTGCAGATGTGAAGATCTAGGAAAGGTATCTTATTTTGGTTTTGCTCGAAAGTGAATTGGATGCAGGGGTTGCGTTTGTTTAGCCAGTCTACAAAAATGAGCAGTTGATCATACGTATCTTTCCAAGTTATAAACACATCGTCGATGTATCTACACCAACATCCGATAGAGTTTTTGAAGGGATTAGAGGTGTGGTAAATGGAATGCTGTTCAAAAGAGTCCATAAAAAGATTTGCCACGCCTGGGGCGAAAGTTTCCCCCATGCTTGTGCCGTGACGCTGCTGGTAAAAGGTTTCTTTGAAAATGAAGTAGTTTTCTGTTAATGCTATCCTTGTGCATTCTAGCAGAAAAGAGGTGGGTGGATCTAGGCAGGTTCTTTTGTCCAAGTAGGTTGCCAGAACTTCTATACATTCCATTTGTGGAATGCTAGTGTAGAGATACTCTACGTCGAGGGTCACTAGTAGATTGTTGCTGTACACAGTTAAGGTTCTTAGCTTTTTGATCATTGCAGTAGTGTCCTGTATGTAAAATGGCATAAGGCTGATGAAAGTTCTCAAGAAGTGATCGATGTAGATCGATAAAGGTTCCAATATTGAGCCGATCCCGGCTACTATTGGTCGTCCTGGTGGGCTCTCTGTATTTTTGTGTATTTTTGGGAGCAGGTAAAAGGCTGGAATAATCGGATGATGGTTTACCAGGAAGGCCTTCTCATCTTCGTCTATCCAACCCTCTTGCCAAGCATGGCACATTAGGCTTTCGATTTCGGCCAGTAATCTGGTGGTTGGATTGGCGGGAATTTGTCTGTAAAACTTAGTGTTGGACAGTTGTCTGGTCACTTCGTTGTTATAGAGGAGGCGACTCCAAAGGACAATGCCTCCCCCTTTGTCTGCTGGTTCGATCAAAAAGTTGTGATCTCCTTCTAGTGATTTGAGTGCCTCACATTGTGATCTGGTAAGATTGTCTTTACAGCGGATAGTATTATCTCTAAACATTTTTCGCATTTCTAGCAAAATGCGATTTTCAAAACTGAGGATCTCCGGACATACCATCGATGACAGAGGTTTAAAGGATGACGGATGTTTTAGACCTGTTGTTTCTGGTGCACCTTTTTCTGGGCTATCCGTGAAGAAATAGCGTAGGCGAATGGTTCTGAATAATTTTCTTAGTTCTACTACCGTACTGAACTGGTCAGGTTTTGTGTTTGGTATAAAGCTAAGACCTTTACTGAGAAGGTTGATTTCGTCAGAGGATAAGATGTGGTCGCTGAGATTGAAAATTGGGATTACCATGTTTGTGTTGGCGGGACCCATTGGCGGGTTTGCATTTGGTGGGGCCCTTGGTGTCTCGGCCGACCCTGTTTGCCTCGCCTTTGTAAAAACTGCTGCTGTGGTTGGTTAGTTCCTTGGTTTGTCCCTGCTTGTCCACTGGTTGTAGAATCAGAGTCACTGCTGTGAGAGCTGTTTGAAAATGTTACAAATTTCTTGTTCCTTCTTGAGTTTTGTCTATTGTTAGATGTTGTTTGGTTTAGTTGGTCATAGAAACCAGATACTAGGTAAGGGTAAGTTTTCTCTTCTTTGTAGTTTTTTATATCGTTTTGTAATTTCCAAAGTTTTATGTCAATTGTGAGTTTTTTTAATTTAGCTATCTCTTCTTCTATTTTCTCCAAGTGGGTTTTGATTTCTGTGATTATGCAGTCTGTTTTGCTTTTGTCTTCAAGGGTTTTCAATTCTTCTTGGTTCTTACTTTCCTCGTCTGCTGTCTCGATCACTAAGATAATCCAGTCGCTTGAACACTTATTACCGACTCCAATGAATTTCTTCATATACCGGGGGTTGTCGAGGAAAACTCGTGGAATGTTCTTAACCTGTAAAGCTTCAGGTATCACGCTGGCTTTTAGATATTCGAGCATTAGTTGGCCATGAGACTCTGTCCGGATGAGTTTTTACTTTTTCTGTAGTAAGATGTCTAGATCATTTGGGCCAGGATTATTGGCTGGTCAAGTTGGTGTTGTAGTAATACCTAAGAGTGATGGGGTGTCTAACAATTTTTTTTTTTTATAGAGTTCGTCAGAGAAACTAACGATATTGAGTGTTATTTGATGAATAAATAACCCCAACAACCAAAGGGTTGTTCAAAGGGATGTATGAGGTAAGGCAAGGAACCCTTTTTTTTATATAAGGGGGCTTGACTCCAGAGGGTAGGGCGAAGTTTTGAGAAAATAGTGGAGTCAACAGCTACCCTAGTCCTTGACGCTCTGGTAGGAATCTTTTTAGAAAAGCAGTGGAGCTAAATTAGCACATATCGATTAGCTCTTAACATGAACACAACATTTTTTAAAATTATTTTTCAAACATTAAAAGTTGTGATTTATTAAATTTTCAAGAGTAGATATTTTTTAAAAACAGCGACATATGTCATCCTTGGCACAGAAAAACATTTTATACACAACATATGCAATGATTATGCATATAGGTGGGATAGTACATCAATGGTGACTGTAATTACATGTACTGCTAGTTTTGTGGCAGTATGTAAAAATTGTCGACACACACAGAGTTCAGGTATTTCTTGTACGGTGAATAGATGAAGCGGCCAGCGGTTGAAAGTGTGGAACCTGCTGGTGGATGCACCGGACTGTCTTCCGGACTGGGGAACTTTACAGCACAGGAGTGCTTATCAAGTGCCAGGCAGCTGAAAATGGTGCGACAAGGGATGGAGTGTTATAAAGTAAGATTTAAAAACAAGGAGTGTTCAAAGGGAGACACTGCGAAAAAAGGAACCTACCTAGGGTAGTTGGAGCGTCATGGCAAGCGTGGCTTGATAGGAGCCAGAAGAGGAGTAGGCCTTGTTAATGTTGTGCAGCTAGTTGCAGAGGTAAAAGGTGATCGTGAGGCATAATACTGCAGGCGTCAAGTGTCATGGTGCTTGTGCACAGTTATACAATCAATATCGAGTGCCTGTGGTTGCGGTAGTTGCCTAGGTAGTGGTAGGGCATGCTAGTACAGGCGTCAACTATCATGGTGCTGGTGCCCAGCAGTACTATCAATTTCAAGTGCCTGTGGTCGACAGGTTTTTTGGGATTGTGGTTGCTATTTTTTATTTATTATTGCGGCCTGAATGTGAATGAGAGGCCAATGCCCGTGTAGATGAAAGTTACGGTTTTGGAGGAAGAAAAGTCTGGTGTCCCGTGGGGGTTGGGGCTTCCGTGATGTAAATGCAGTGGGTGGTGGCAAAACGGTTGCAGAACCGCTATGACTGGTGGATCCACAACGTTTGTGAAAAATGGGAGCAATATTGGCATAGAGTGGCACATGTAGGGTTTGCATGGATCATGTCATTTTTGGATAGTGACTATCAGTGCAGATATGATTTTGTTCACATGCCTGTGTGTCTATGTCCCCTTGATCATCCATGCATGCGCTTTTGGTTTATGGCATGATTCCGGAATGGCGTGAGCAGATGTTGTGAGAGCGGATATGCACGGTCCAAAGCAGATGTGTAAATGGTTGTTGTTAGCATTGATTTTTATGGTCTGTTATTCTTTGTGTTACGTGACTGTATGCACATGATAGTTGATACTCATCGATGAGCCAGGTTTTCCAAAGTTACTCGATGTCAGGCCCCGGTATAGTGGTGGCCGGATGTCATGTGTGCTTCCAGGGAAATTTGCATTGACATGCATTATGACTCCCTTTGTGTCACAGATGACCTGGCCATTGTTTGTATTGCAATGGTTTTGGTTGCAGTAAATGTGCTTGGTCACTTGCGGGGAGCTATAGGAAAACATGCATTCAATCAATGGTTCCCAGTGCCATGGGAAGTGTGCTATGGCATACAACTCCTGAAACATTCTCTACATTGCTTCTGGTGCACATGGCATGTATATGTGCCTACACACAGTTGATGTGATGCAGCACAATACCTGGTGTAGGCACCAGTTTTGCGTTGCCTGCGATATGCCCCCAACAATGGCAGAGGTATCCTGGAAAGAGACTGTGGCTAGGAAATGTAAGGCTGTCAGCACATTCTCCAGGGGTGTGAGGGCATGGGAGTAGATGGTGGGTGATGCAAGGCCTTCCCCCCACTCCCTGACCACATCTTGGATGACATACCTTGCATACAACACGTCTTCTTCTTCTATGGACATATTTGATTGCTGCCACTACAGCTGTATTCATCCTGATAGAGAGACGTTTGAATGGTGTACATTGCATGCTTTATATATGTTTCCTTTGCGCTTTGTATGTTACGTCTCAAAATGATGTGACAGTAAGATCACAAGGTATGTGTGTGCCTTTTCCCGAAGTAAAGGTGCACATTGTAATCCATAAATTGGGTTAGGTTTGTGCTGGACTGGGCATGTAATTTAGTTCCATGGCGCGTCCCTCAACAACTTTGAAATCTGCAAGGAACTGGCCAATCCTGCTGCAGTCTCTACCGCTCCTGTCCCCTCCCAGGGCCTCTGCAAAGCTCTGGCTTCTCATTTTACTCTAAAACTCAGGAAATCCAGTCCTCTCTCTCTTCCTCTCCCACTCCCCCCTCTACTCCCTGCTTTTCCTTTGGCCCTTCTTCGGCCCTCTCCTCCCTCCTTCTCTGCCTTTCACCTCTTCTGGTTCATAGACAAGTCCGATCTATGAAAGTCTCATCAAAACAGCTGCATTCCTGTTCCTCCAAAACTACCAAGGACCACATTGACTCCCTGGCTCCTGCAACCACTCCTTCGCCACTGGAGTCTTCCCATCGCCCCTGAAGCACTCCCTTGTGCACCCTCTTCTTAAGAAACCCTCTGCCGACCCATCCTTTGGGGTACATTTATTTGCCCAGCAGAACTCCCCTTCATCACCAAACCACATCTCAGCAGTCACCAGCAGAATGGCTGCACTGGCACTGTTGAGCACTATCGCCTTGCATTAAAACTGTGTTTTTAAATCACCAACATAATGGCTGTGCTGTCTTACCAGCCACACATGGGGCAAGATGAAACACAGAACCCCCCCGAGAATTGCTGCTAGTAATTTCTTCATTTGCACCACAGAAAAAGAGGTTAAAGGCAGTGTTGCTATGCTGCCAGTTCAAAACCTTTTCACTGAAAAAAAAGAAAATATTCTGCCTTTTAAAATCACTGCACCCTGATGCTCTTTTTCAGCTTTTCAACAGTACACAACTTGGTTCCAGTGAGACCCAGCTATGTCCATCCATATTTAGGTATACTCCAGCAAATCGGGGCATTTATCACTGAAGGACAGGTAATGTCAGGCAAGATCTGTGAAATACCAAAGAACTTCACTACAGCCACATGGAAAAACGCTTTACTTTTGCAACAAAATATCACAGATACACTCTTTACAAAATCCCTCTCTCTCTCCTAGCTCATGTCAGTTTCAAATGTCCTTTTATTTGAACAGATGCCTGTGCATAGGAAACATGCCTGGGGCTTTGGAAAAGTTCAGATGGATGAGAGGAAGGCTGCATTGTAAAGTGACAGAAAGGGAAAATTAACCACGTGTGAAATGTTGCTTTTTACAAACAGGAAAATGTATGTTTAAAATTAAATTGTTGAATTAAGGCCCTGTCCTTGCATAGAAACATGATGGGGGTTTTGTTTTAAAAGATATACAGAATATTTAATTCCAACAGATTTGCTTTCTGGTTCAGGAAAGACAAATAAATAAATACATTTGTGTGAGGCCTGCAGATCAGGTTTTTACAGGCCCTGGCTTCAAATGATCTTGCTTCCTGGGAACGGGATCTACCACCCCCAAGTGGACCAGCATCTGGGGCCTATGCATAGGCAGGGGTGGAAGATCTCGCACCCTTGTCAGACAATGTGGCAGTGCTCTAACCTGGGACAATGGATTTCTGGGACAAATAGGGGTGACTTTCTGGTATCACCTCCCCTCAACTCAAACTAAAGAGCTTCAAAGGCACCTCCATAGCAACACTGGACTATGGCTGCTAGAGCATGACTTTTGGCTGTGTGTTGGGAAGAATGCCCTTATTTGGAAGACAAAGCAGGCCCATTTGGAGTACAGGACTGTTCTTATTTAATAAATGTTACGACTTTTATTTCTGGAACCAGAAAATGCTGTAATGCTAAATTTTAACAGTTCAAATGTAATGTTTGTGGCATTAAAATAAGACATTGTAGCTTTCCCTAGAATGTAGGGGAAGCAAATGGCAGTTAAATGTAATTCATTGGAAAAGTAAACATGGTACCACTTTGGAATTTAATGCAAACATGCTCGATGATAATATGTACACATATATAAAATTGTAGAAGTTTAGGTAAAGCGGTTCCCACTAGAAATTGTGAAATATTATTAGAACAACTAAATAACATTGTAGAAATCTGTGAATTGGAATGACAGGTTCAGTGTAAAATATGGAATCTGACCATGTGATTTTCAAAAGAACCACAACTGTAAAAATGTGCATTTTGTGTCATAACTGATTTTGACAAATGTAACTGTGGGATGGCTGTGTACATTGTAAAGCACTCATCATAAAACTGATATCATGTCCTTGAACCTGAAGTCCAGCCGGCTGACAGGAAGGTGGTGACTGCCACCCCAGGCCAATCCAGTTGTTAGAGGCATGTCAAGCCAAAGGTCTTCCCCCATAGTAAATCATGTGATGACATCTGCCTTATAAAAGGTGGAGGCTCAGAGAGACAAAAGACACACTCTTCTGAACTTTGCAGCTCCTGCGCATCCAGAGACCCAGATATTCCAGATTCACCCTGCAAGATTCCAGATTCATCTGCCAGGCCAGGGCTAGCTGACCCTACCCAGGCAGAAACACTGATCCAGAAACAACTTACAAAAATCCCAATAATTCAAGCAGAGCCCAGCTGATTCATCTCATTGTCCAGGGACCAGACCAGGCCCAACTGTTCCCTTCTAGAAGAGCCCGCCACTGTGTACAGTGACCAGACATTGCCTCGGTGTCCAGAAACCCGGTCCGCTGCCTAAGCTACCACATGCAAGTGCTTGTTGTGAGTATTTCCCTTCCTCAGCAACCACAAACTGCATCCCTTGCTGTATTACCTTGCATTATGATCAATCCTATTGAGATCACATAACTGTCCTAGCATGAATCCTTAAAAACTGCCAGAATCCCCTGTGTATCTTGTTGTTAGGAAAATCTGTAGTGATCCCCGAATGTTAACGCCATTCTTTCACATCCTTATAGTCCATTGCATAGATCCTTAGTAATATTTGGAGTAAATTAATTAATTCCCACATAGAGAGGAAACGGCGTGAGGGTGTTAAAACTGCAGCTTAACCGTTCTCACTGGTAGCGTTTCTCTTGTTGATAATCTAGTCATGAAAATATAGCATTAGTAAAACTTGTCATATCCTTTCCAAAACCCATTTTCACTGTGCCACTGCTTTCCGTTTAAAAACCGAGTTTCCTTTCTTGTTCAGAATCTCATCCAGTAATCCATTCAGAGTTACCCTTTCACTTTCATATTATCCCTGTGATGTGCATGTGTCCCTCAGCATAACAACTGCATTCCGATTCTGCCTTTGTCACCCATTTTTCAAACTGTTTTGTCAATTTTGAATTTGTAAAAATAAGCAAATGCATTTTCTACACGTGTGATTTGGCTGCACTGTGCTTTTCATTCCAAAGTTGATTTTCTAAACTGTATGCCTGATGCTAGGACCTTAAACGCACATGTAAAACAAATATCTACTCATTCTGAATGCTATTTGGTTCATTTGCAAAGGTTCCATTTCGAAAGGGGGAAGGTCGGATTTTAAATCTGTTTGTTACGTAGTAAACCTGACTCATTGCTACTCCTTTCTATCCACCCAAAATTCAGTTAATAGGGCTTTGAGGGAGTATTGCAATGGGAAATCTTAAATGGGGTGCTATGTACCCGAAAAGTAACCTTGCTCTCAGTAATTTGTGCTTTGTGTATGTTATATTAGAAGGTCAAACTAAGTGTATTCTATCATTTTCATTTTACAGTGTTATTATCACCACACGGGTGATTGCTGCCCTATATTAAATGTGTGTGATTTTCATTGAAATTTAAAATAAATAAATATTGTATTATTACACAACAGTCTGGTTCATAGTCCATTGCGACCAGGGGTGTTTGTAAAGGAGGGTGTGAGATGGGTTGGGTGCCTTTTCAATCTGAATTCTTAGTCAATAAATTAAAAGTGTTTTAATAGTGCGCTGTCAGAGTCCTGGTCTGGTGTGTGACGCCCCTTTAAAATCCTTAAAAATCCTGCCCAGCTAACTATCGCCCAAGCTCCATCCCTCCCTTCTTTGGCAAACTCCTGGAAAAGCTGGCCATCTCCCAGCTTAATATCCACACTGAATCTGTTGGTTGTCTTCATGACTCTCCAACCTTGATTCCAACACCCCCTGTGTCCTCATCTTACTTGATCTCTCTTCTGCATTTGACACGGTCAACCATGTCATCCTTCTCAACCGTCTCTGTGATAACCGGGGTATCACCGGTCAGGCCCTGGCGTGGCTGACTTCTTTACTCTCTGATCGACACTCCCAGGTCCAACTTGGGGCCTTCCTCTCCTCTATCTCTATCTCCACCTGTGGTGTCGCCCAGGGTTCTAACCTCTCTCCCTGGCTGTTCACCCAGTACCTGGCACTTCTTGCCCACCGCATTGCCTCTCTCTGCCTAACTTTCAGTGCTATGTGGTTGACACTCAGCTCATTTTCAGGCTACCTTCGGCCACTTCTTCTCCATCTCTCATCTCGGACTGTCTGCTATCCATGAGTGGTGTGCTGCCAATGATCTCTGGCTTAATGCCAGTAAGACTGAGATTCTCCTCACTGGCACACCCGCTCCCTTTCCTTTCACTCTCAGGCCGGCCTCTCTTGGCCCTCTTCCTGCTCCCACCTGTGAGGCTAAAAACATCAGGTCATCTTTGACTCCACACTCTCCTTCTCTCCTCCCATCTCTGACATCTCTAGGAAGTCACACTACCAGCTGCCCCTCCTCAGAGGTATTCTTCCTTTCCTCTCCTTCCCCCAGAAGCTCACTGTCTCCAGAGCTCTGGTTCTCTCTAGGCTGGACTATTGCAACAGCCTCTTTCTAAATCTGCCTGCTTCTACTCTCCACCCTCTGCAACTCATCCTTAACTGGACTGCAAGTCTTGTCCTTGGCCACAAGCCCAGGGATCATATCTCTCCAGGACTAAAAACTCTGCACTGGCTCCCAGTAGCTGCAAGGATTAAGTTCCAAACCCTGTGCATTGTCCATAAGGCCTTCTGGGGCCTGGGTCCTGGTGCCTCAATACCTTCAACTCTCTCTTCCTAAATATCATCCTTCTCGAGCTCTTCGCTCATCCACCTCCAACTCCTTCAGGGACAGCCGCTTCTCCAAGCAACGTGTTGGTGGTAGAACTCTTTCTTCGGCTGGGGACTACCTCTGGAACAGCGTCTCCGCCTCCCTGAAACTTGAGGAGAACAATCTCTGGTTCCAGAAGCACCTCAAAACCTTCCTCTTTGCTTCTGCTTTCTCTTCTCCTCTCCACCGCTGAATTCCTGGCTGAAACTGTACTGGTTACCTGGCCCCCCACTGATATCGGGCCCAGGTCCCCTGCCCAGCCAGTTACACACCTGCACTGCCTCCCTGGCAAACCCCCGCACGTGGGCACTGTTTTCTGTACCCCTACATTCCCCCACCAGCACTTGAAACCTAATGTCTGCACTTACCCTACCACTTGCCACCTGCTGGACCTACTTCTCTTATTGTTTTTTTAAATTCTATTTCCCATGAACTGCACTGTCCCACTTTTCCCCTTCCCCCTTTCCCTGCACTTGTGCATTCTGAATGACACTTGGCCTAGTAGGATTGCTGTCTCTTTCTTACCTCTGTTCCCCCTCCCTTGCCGCGTCGCGCCTTGAAACACTTGTGTATAGGCGCGTTATAAATGCCATTTCATAACACGCCCACATTATTCCTCGTTCTTCCTCAGTTTGCGGTGAAAATGGGGAATATACATGTTCCACCCCCTGAAGGTTTCTTTGTGCAAGTAAATTTCTTATAACACTTTAAAACAATAGAATGATGTGAGATAACAACCACTTTGTTTAAGTAAAGTTAAATGTGTAATGCGTACGCCCTATTGAGAATAAATTGCTGAAGGAACTTGACTCATCCTGGACTTGAAATTGCTACTTATTTCTCTGGTCACCTTTCAAAGTCCATGTGCTATTATAATGCCTGCTCGGGGACCCAGGAAATATGCCTTTAAACATTGAAACCATGTGGATTCTCTCGGCACCTAATTTTTTCGCCTTTCAGTGGAGCTGTGCTGATTGTCCTGACCTGTCGCGCTCTAGGTCAAAATCAAGTCACGCATAATGGAAATGGAAAAAATGGCTACACCAGGGTGAGAAAAGTCATTAGGAGACACTGCACTGACGTCAATGGGCAATTACCATCCTATTGTGCGATGAAGTTAGTTCTCGATAAAGTGCTCCCGGGCTTTGTGCTCAATAGCATTGATTGCTATCTGATTTAGTTAGCCCCAGTCTATGCTCCATTATGGCTGCACTTGGTCACATGCACAGCAT
Source organism: Ambystoma mexicanum (assembly GCF_040938575.1). NCBI lineage: Eukaryota > Metazoa > Chordata > Amphibia > Caudata > Ambystomatidae > Ambystoma > Ambystoma mexicanum. The sequence continues at coordinate 1,520,179,981 of NC_090937.1, read as the reverse complement.
AACCTGCATCCTTACAGCTGATTTTTAGACTACGGTTGACTTTCTGGCCTTCCTGCTCAGAACGTGTGACTTTCTAATCGCTTTTCAAAGACGCCCCAGAGGAATACTGTAAACGCAGCAAAATGTAGGGACTTCAGGATCGACTTTGAGGAAAATCAAACGCCTTTCACGAGAGACATTTCCTTTAGATGCACCATTGTAAATCGGGTTGTTTGTTTGCGAGCTGCGTCGACTGTAGCCTCGTGACGCTTAGGAAGTCACACATTATGTTGCAAGATGTGTTTTTAATGCGATACATGTTGGTTGATTCGGAGCCCCGAGACACAATGCCCGGTTATCAGTGATTCTGTGTGATATCTTCTAATTGTATTTTATTGTTAATGCTTTTCCTATTTAGTAATTCAAGAAATATTTCTGCATAATATATGCCATTTGTATTGCGTAATCAGCCTTTCTGTAAGAGATTATTAACAAGGGTGATAGAGGAGACATCCTCCATTTTGGCTGCAACCAATGGCAACGTTTGTATAGTTTTAATATCACCGTACGGTCATTTTGCTGTACTAACATAGTTTCACCCAGTGATTTAAAAGGGTACAGAAAAGAAGTGCAGGTAGTCTTTATGTGTGATGTGGCTCGGACCTGCTACGGTCCAGAAATTCCTCTTGTGCTGTGACCCTGCTGGGTTTCCCTGACCAAATTCTATATAATGTTCCCTGTCTCCCTGTTCACTCAGAGTTCTCTTTTTACCTCACTTTCTATGTGTGTCTTGCTCTTTGTGTGTCACTATCTATTTGCATCACATTCTGGTTGTCTCTCTCCCCACTTACCCCTGCTCCTATCATATATTCACAATCTTTCATTCAGTCTCTTCTTTTTCAGTTTGGGATGTGGCGCCTAAAACAAGGAAGCATTGAAATCAGTGATCCCAATCAAAACATCAGTATAGCAGCGCACTTTTAAGACATGGGGCCTCATTACAAGTTTGTCGTTCTGGTAACTAAGGTACCGGTAAGCTTGCCGGCACCGTAGTTACCGGACCGGCACACTACGGGTTCTGCTCACGGGTGTCTTCCCACCCACCAGGACTGGCCTGGGCAGGCATACCGGCACCCACGAGCAGACCACATCGGATGCACCGGCACCATTCTGAATGGAGGCGGTGCATCCGGCCTCCCATTTGGTGAGCATTTATTTGCGGCGCTCGCAAATGGGCAATTACTGGGTCCAGCAGGGCTGTAATGACCCGGTAATTGCCCAATAGCGGGTGCCGGAAAAGAAAATCACAAGTTTGGCAGCAGCCTGCGAGTTTTACCGGCAATGCTACCGCCAAACTTGTAACGAAGCCCATTCACTTAAAATGTGCCGCTATCAGCATAATGCAGTCATCTCGCAAAGTTGTCCATCAATCACAGACTGATTTTGCACCGTGTCGACACCAGTATTGTGATGTATAAATGTATATGAATAAATGAAATCTATTGATAAACTAGGGTGCTTAATGAAAACAGTCACAATCCCCACTGAAACTGCTGAGGTACACATAGTGGCTGCATAAATAAAACAATTCGCAGATATATACATATCTTAGCATTAAACCTGATCATTTTAATGGGTCGCTCGGCAGAGATGTGTAACTTGGCTTCAAACTTGATCACTCCAACGCAGCTCTGCAGATTTTGGTAAGGGCAACATACCATGCCTACTCTTTCATTGGAAGGTGGTCTTTTTCTTCCCACTCCTAATTTCAGAGGGAGTACTGGGCTCGCTAATTCTGGGTGTTAGAAGCCCTCCCATGTTATTTTGATTAATTGCACAATAAAGCACAAATGCATGGAAATTCAGGTGAACTCGAGTTTCAGTGCATTCTTTGAACTTAGCAGTGCAATTGTACATGCTCCTGCCATATATGTATATAGCGTGAGACATTTACATGAATGTCTATGCAATCCACAGGTTTTAACCAGTTGCTAAAAACGGGCAGATTCCATAGGAATCTAATGCATATCTGCCATCATCAGAATCACATGCTGGCAGACATGCATTAACTTTTGAAATGTGGAGTGGATGCCGTGGTCGGCATGTACGTTTCGTCCTGTGACCCTGCCCGAGCCAGTCAAAAACTTGAAAATACCCTGGTGGTGCAAGGTGGATAAAAACATGCCAAAAATGTTTACACATATTTTTTAAAATTCATTTACTGCTCTGTGCGATTGGAACATGACCCCCTAAATCTGGCCAATTATCAGGCGGATTTCTTTTCTCAGGACTCCCAAATCATTTAGATAAGGTACAGCGGGATTAAAGCATTTGTCCATGATCACACACTTTTCTTAAGCGTTGAAACACGGTTTTATGGCAGAGCTTTAGCTTTAAGCACTTGCAGCCTCATCAGGGGTTGGGCGGAGAGGCAAAAATGCAGTGGCCACGCTTTTACCACTGCATTACAGACCCTGAGTTTGAGGGACAAATGGTAGGTGTACCTCCAGCTTTTAACTGGAGGTAAAATTCACCCCTTTTTGCCCATTTGTGGCGCTATTACTGTGGCGCTAATACCGCCGGCTGTAATAGCGCGTTACTGCCCCTATGGACTCTACAAAAAATGGGGAGCAACAGCCTTACCACGACTTATGATTCAGTGCTAATAGCGCCGGACCGAGCTGCGGTAACGCTATTTGTGTTTTGCTGTATCCTGGCACATTTACCGGCAGGATACCGCCGAGGGCATGATGAGGACCCAAGGTCACTTATCTTCCTATCAATATACTTGTTAAGGTTTGGGCATGAATATATTAAATAATAGTTTGATAACAGTGCACTCAAAAGTACACATTGTATACAACATTATATATATATAATATTTTAAAAACATTTCAATAAAAAATAGGATTGCACCTTTATTTTTACCCATCCTGTTAAGAAGATCACAGTAAATGTGTACACAAGTGTGTGAGTTTTTAAAACTGCTTTCGTAGTGAAAGAATATTCAAAGCAATGTAGAGTCATCTGCTACAGTCTTCATTTCACACAGTAGGCCGAGTTATGCTCCACTCCCATTAACTTTCCCAGGCACTCATCTGCACGGGCTATGGACCGCCATTCGCTCTTATTGCAATGACACACAGCAACACTCCAGGGCGAGCAGCTCTGGTTCCCAGAACTTTCATGTTTCCAGGACAAAGTGAGAGTGCCGGCCTAGGGAGGCTGATGCGTGTGGATGTGAAAATAGGGAATGGTTGACATTGTTATTGAGTACTAGCATTGCCAGTTTACTGATCGAGTTCTGGCTCATGTGCCCTGGAGAATGTTGATCTTGTTCTCATGTCAGCAAGTCTTGCTTCAGTTTGCTCGGGCATCTCATTTGCCCTGGAGAAAGTTGCTCTTGTCCTCTGGTCGGAAAGTTGTGCTGTTGTTTGTTGTTATGTTTCAGAAGCTCTTGATATTGATTTTCGCTTTGCATCCGATGGAGCTTTTCCAAGTAATGTTTGTTTTTTGTGCAGCATGTTTTAGTCACTCAATGCCTTCAGCACATTTGAGAACATGTCCAAGAAAGGTTGATTGATTGTGCTCTCTTCTCGTGAATGGACTTAAGTAAACTGTAACTTTGCCATTTCCCAATTTTTTTTAATTCCCTTTAAAAATGCTTTATTAAACACTTTTGAACTGTATTCAGTAGTAATAAATTTCGAAGGAATAACAAACACATCGAAAATTTAGCTTCAGTCTCTTTTCAAAATGTTGCCTCCTTTTTGTACCTATGTAGTGAATCGGGGTGAGCATCAGTAAATGAGGGTGTCTATGGAGTGAATTTCTTGCATCCATCTTGGCCCAGACAAATAAGAAATCCATGCAAAATTTGGTAGCAGTGTGTTGAACGGTGTGGATTTGCATAGCCACACTAACATACTGACACACATCCACATTTTTTTTGCATATACATGTTTTGCATCCAAATATAGACTCCAATCTTGCCATTGACAAACGAGGAATCCATGCAACATTTGGTAGACGTGGGTTAAGCAGCGTGGACTTGTATAGCCGGACTAACGTACAAACATGTACAAACACACATCCACATTTTTTTTCGCATATAAGATTTTTGAATCCAAACATAGACTCCGATCTTGCCCCAGACAAAAGAGGAATCCATGCAAAATTTGGTAGACTTGGCTTAAATCGTGTCGATTTGTATATCCGGACAAAGATAAACACATACATACATTTCGCTTTATATATAAAGATCAGTATTCTCCTCCAGTTTAGAGAAGTCCCGCTCTCAATGCAACAAAAAATAAGAAGTACAGGTCCTGAGGGCCGGTTAGAGCCCGCCCATTTAAAGCGCTGGTTTGACCTGTGCAAACTGCTCTAAAACCAGTAACTCTCCTGTTCTCTTGCTTTAAGAAACACTTCCTTATCTTTGACAAATACATGTTTTATATGTTTGACAGTGGAGTGAAATAATGGTGGTCATGCCGTTCCTGCCACTATTTTGGGCAATAACAGAATTATGAACAGTTTTACCACAACTCCAAGTTACACGTTTGACATTAGAGTAGAGCATTTACCTCCGGAAAGATGCTGGAGAAAAATTCCCCAATTTAAAGCCAAAACAGTGGTGGATTTAAACTGGGCAGAACAATTCCTGTTGAACATCTTTAAACTCTTCAATGGAGCCCTACGGACACACAAATAGGGTTTAAAATCCCCATGCCTCCGTCTTAATTCCGCTGGACTAAGTGTAGGTAACACTAACTAAGTTAGGTGCTCTTTCTACAGAATTATCATGGGAGTACTTACATAATAAATTGATATTATTTTGCACTTAACTGACTATACCACATCTAGGTGCAGGGTTTATGAACGTTAAGCCAATGTTAAAAAATAATGCACCACAAGAACAGATAACACCCATCACTGTAAAATGCAAATTTTCAGGGCTTTCCTAAAGCCCCCAAAATGTGTCAATTTCGCAAAGATAGAGGTAGGGTATTCCATAACAGAGAACCATACACACCAAAACGCCTGGGTCACCTCTCGAAAAACAATGGGATGATGGAATAGACAACAGGTACTTATCATCCGAGCAGAGAGCGCAAACTGAGTTTACATAAGAAATTGAAATTAACAAAATATAGAGGGACAGAACCATTAATGCATATGAACACCAGCTACAGGATGTTAAAGTCTGTCCTCTGCCTAACCGTTAGTCAACAAAGGCTGTCGTGGCTAGTGAAAGTGAGGCCGTTTTAGGTAGCTTGCAGATGACTCTGACTGCTGCGTTTTTAGAATTGTGTAGTCTATTCAGTTGCTTTACAGGAATGCCTGGTAATAAGCTGTGTGCATAGTCCAACCTGGAATTAACCAGTGAGCCTACCACGACAGCATGATCTGATGATGGGACATATGGAAGGGCATGCCGGAGCAGAGAGAGATTATAAAAAACAGATTGTACCACAACACTGACCTGTTCACACCGTAAATTTGACTGCCAAATACACCCTGAATTCTTGACTTTTTGCCACAGATGTCACAGGGAGACCAAATAGACACGGGGGAGTAATCTGTAGTGACTCCCCTATAAGATGTTTACGTCCAAACAAAATAAGTCTTGCTTGGATTTCTTTGGAGCATATGCTGATGATGGCAGAGGCAGATCAGCTACTTTGCTGTAGAAACTCTTAGGTAATGGCAAAGTGGAATTTCCACCAGGGCACATTTCCTTCAAGTTAAAATCCTGACAAATCAGAGGAGTAGTGGTGGGGTCTCAATTGTTTCCATGCCAGCTGTGATTAGCCCATACTAATGGCTTATACAAGTGGTCTGCGCTGGTGCTTGCAGTACCAGAGTTAGAACGCAGCTTAGTAAATTACCTACTGAATTGTAAATTGTGCTGGCTATAATCAAGCCAGCTTGCATTATTGGGGACCCAAATGGGAATCACATGAACTACTATTCAGGAGCCTGCCAGCAATATGTGGAAACGGGATCTTTAAGCCTGCAGCTACAAGGGCAACTGCAGGGCTCATTATGTGTCAGATCTTATAAGAAACGATTGAAAAGTGTGCAATGCGTGACTACCTTAGACCTGGATAAAAGGCATATGTAGATACTTTTCTGTGTGAAAAGGGGAATCCAACTTTCTTGTGAGACGGACAAGCTGCCACATGGCTACCATATGGAAAGATTCAGGAAGCAAGCAGGAGGCATGATTTGGGCTAGGAGACAAAGCCCCACGAGGCTCTGGAGTATATTGTCTTCAGCAGTGGGCATTCGTGTACAAGGTAACAAGGAGATGTCCTTGCTAGTGTCCCTTTTGGATAAGCTACAAATTCAATCAGATGGCAGTGCCTGCATCCAAGACGTATAGACCGGAAAAAAGCTTTGGTCAATTCCTTGTGTTATTTGACAAAATGCCTCTATACAGACCCAGGAGTGACATGGGATATAGACAACATAACTTGGAAGAGAAGGTCTCTAAATGACAATCTGGAGAGAGGAAAAGACAGTCATAGCAAATACATCAAGAGATGCACAAAACAACCTATATGGAACTCCAAAAGGTTGGGATACAGTGCTGCATCATTCCTCCTTTCAAGGAGTGAGGCATGAATCTCCACTACCCCCTTTCTGTAAATTCTCCTCTTTCCATTAATGTTGCTCTATGGAACATACATTCAGTTTGTAACAAGGCCCATTCTGTCTTAGATACTTTCTTTCATCTTAATTTACACTTTCTCTGCATTCCAGAAACTTGAATCTCTTCCCTTACTCTGTCACTCCCGCAGCTCTTTCTACTTCTTCTAGCTCAGTTATGAGCACCCTCAGGCCCTCAGACTGTGGGGATGGGTCGGTGTACTCCTCCACTTTTCCTCTATTACTCTTGCCTTCTCTTTTCAGCATTCAAGTGCCATTATACCTCTTTCTGTAGCCTTATTCTTTAGCCTTTCTGGTAATCTATTGCCCTCCCAGATCTGTCAGCTTTCTATGACAACATTGATGCCTTTCTCTCATCACTTCTTCCATCCCCTAGTCCCTTTATAGCCTTGGGGAACTTTAACCTTCATCTCTCTTCTACACATTTTTCTCTCCCACTGCTGTCCACCTTTGATTCCTACCATCTCACACCTATTTCTAATCCCTCTTCTCACAACTCTGGTTCCTACCTTGATCTTATCTTTTCTTCTGCTTTATCCACTACCTCCATTTCAGCATTTCCTGTCTATTCTTCTGAAGATTGTCTTCTTTCTCTATTATTCCTCCTCCCTGCCATCGTTTGTTACCCTCTCTTTTTCTACTCTTACATACTATCGTTGGGACCTATGCTCCTTTAATAACACTTTGTTCATCTCTTCTTGTACTTCCCTTCTTCCTGCTCTTTCTGCATTTACCTAATTTTTGGATGATAATGCTGCTTACTCTCTTTCTCAGGTCTTATCCTCCATGCTTGACTCCCTCTACCCTGTTTCTGCCTTTTATCCTACTCACAAACCTCCCCCGGCATGGCATATACGCCAGCTCTGCTCTCTGCAGTGTACTTCCTGCCATGCTGAGCATCACTAGCGTAAATCAGATTCCGATTCCGATTCTTCTTTTCTTTCTTCCCCTCACTCCTCATTCGATACTGCTCTTCTTTCTGCAAACAAATCATACTATTCTGAACTCCTAACCCCTATTCTTCCTACCCTAGCCCTCTTTTCAAAGACTTTAATTCATATTAGAACACCCTAGTGGTGTTTCTGGGAAGCTGATTGGTCAATCTGCCGGCTATATGCACTGAAATAGAGCTCACTCTACTTCAGCACCCTCTGATCATATTCCTTCCTCTCTTTTACTAAAATCCATCCTTCTCTATTGCCTTAATTTACTACCCTGTTTAATGTCTCTCTGCAAACCTCATCCTTTCCATTCTCATTTTAAAATGCCCGCATTTTCCCTATCCTCAAAAAGCCCTCCCATGAACGTTCTCTCCCTTCCAACTTCCGATCAATATCGCTTCTCCCATATCTTTCTAAACCCCTGCAATGCCTTTGCTTACTCTCAACTTTCTTTCTTTATTACTGCTTCTTCCATTCTTTCATGCTTTCAATCTGGATTCTGGTCCTGTCACTCCACTGAGACTGCTCTTCTTTCTGTTTGTAACTCACTTCTCTCTGCAAGCCATCTAAAACATTAATCTCTCTTGATTTCGCTTGACTTGTCACCCACCTTCGACACTGTTGATCACTCGTTTTGTCTTTCTTCTCTTTCCTCTCTTGGATTCTCTGGGTCTGTTCTTCATTGGCTCCAGTCCTCCCTTCCTGAACACACTTATTCTGTCTCCTGGGCTGGATAAAACAGAGTGTCCCCCAAGGCTAACTTGTTCCTCATGACTTCATCTCTCTTGCCCTTTCGTCCCTTCATTGGCTCGCCACAAGTTCAACTTTCTCTGTCTTGTCTATAAGTCTCTACATAATCGTGCCCCCCCCTTACCATGCTTCGCCCCTTTCTTGGTATTGCCCCACTCAGTCTGTCCATTCCCAGTCTCATTTCCTTCTATCAGTTCCTCATCCACGATGTGCCCTATTGCGCTTTCGCTCCTTCTCTCTGCTGGCCCCTTTTCACTGGACCTCACTTCCTCTCTCTTTTTGGTCTCTTTCCTCCTATTTCCTCTTTCGCTCTGGCCTCAATGCTCATTTGCTCTCCCTGTAATTCTGGGGGTTTTCTGGTTGTTTTATCATCAATATTGTACCGTCTTGTGATTGCATTGTCAAGCACGTCAAGCACGTTGGCGTAAAATGCTCTGCAATTCAAAATAAAATTCAAACTACAAATGAATATTGACGGGCAATTACTTGTCAGGTGTGAGCATGTAAAGTGACTGGCATCAGACCATGCAGAGAAGGCAAAGTGAAATGAAAGGTGATGTGACGAGAATGTATAACAATTTCCCATGTAGAGACAGTGAGGACCTACATCTGCCCCCATAAGTGGCCTTTTCCATAGATAGCTGATGCATTCATGTATGGGACACATACAGTAGAAACCCGACTATGGCTCAGGAAATCACAGTAGGCCACAAAGATCTCAGAAAGCTGAAGCCAAGCTGAAATCAATGCAAACCAGAGAGTTGCCATATGTGGAACCGGACCACTGCCAAGGTCGCATTGTTGCAAGGGACATTCTTTTCCCTGTACTGAAGTAACACCAGCACGGCAGACACAAATAATTCTCCTTAAATTCAGAAGAATTCAGAGCTCCTGAAGCTCACAAACATGGTCTCTGAACACGTGGTCCAGCAGAGCTAATGATGAGCCGGGAACTGATGGCTGGGAAGAGCAGAGGTCTCACGAGCCAGACAGCCTACAACTAGAGCCGAAGTTATATGATGGGAAAGGAGCACTCTGATATTTATGGTGGTTCACAGGCGGGTATAATGCAGACACATAGTTGCACATGTCACGTTGAACAGGCACGTTGAACAGGTACACTCCGAGCTGATAACCAAACGTGTGGGGTTATGTGAGTGGTCATGACAAAACCACAGTTGAACTTACTGCCTGTTTGGACTTGCTTTCCTTTTAGGAAAGGGAAGGACTAGGCCTTCCATGAGTTAGGTGTTTTCCCTAACACTTGTATCGGTAATTTTTGTGGCACTTCCACGGCAGAAAAGTGATATCACTATTTTATTTGCTTAAATTTGAACACTTTGGAAAAATACAAACACACAACAGATTTGCAAAACCATGCTTTCAGATCCCTGCTGATGCTCCTTGTGCAGGTGCAGTACAGCACTCAAGGCTGTAGCGGCAAGCAGAATATTCCTTCCCATTCAAACCTAGTGTTTGGCCATGTTGTATGACCCAGTTATCAAATTAGAGAGTACAATTATCAAGTAATTGCAGGGCAGTAGAATGGGTAGTACGTTAAACAGATTACCCTGCTGCTGGTGATGGGGTTCTTTTGTGAAGGTGCCCTTCCTTCTTCAAGAGTTAGGTTTTGAATAGGAGAGTGAGCCCTGTTCACCTCAGCGCTGGATTATTCAGTAAGTAACTGTTGTCTTAATGAAGCAGTCTTCAAATCCATTCTTGATGCTATCATTATTGTTAGAAGTCAGGCGACATGTGATTCGACTGTCTAGGGTCTTTCTCAAGCCGTGTGGATTGTGGTCCAGTTATTGCTGCAAGGTTGTGGAAATGAGTCCTCCAGCCAATCCCAATATCTTGTCCCTATATGGCTGCAAATGTGTGGTTAATATTTTCAAGGGGTGGCCTTCTCACCACGTGGGCACCTGATTTGGCATATTTGGTAATTATCTGCTGATTACTATTGTCTCAGAGTGTACGCAGCGACAGTCACAGCCATCTGTTGGTGCAATCCTTTGCAGTACTTCGGGCTGTAGCCGCAGACAGAATTTTCCCATTAAAACATATCCCAAAATTGAAAAACCTTACCACATAGCCAGTTCCTGGTGGTCATGCCCACTTTAACCCCATTGCCAGTCCTTTGTGGCCATGGCCATTAGCCAGATTAGCCGAGTCATGACAATCTGGCCACTACCCATGGCCAAAGGTATATCACTATTTTTTGTACCTATATTATGTCACTTTTCAAAAAATAAAACACAGACACATTTGCAAAACCATGCTTTCAGGTCCTTGCCAATGTTCCTTGCACAACCTTCCTGCAAATCATACACGTTTTTTGTTTTTTTAAAGTGACATAATGTACATACATAAAATAGTCCTATAAATTAGCTCCCAGTTGATCCCCACCTTCCATAGCATATTTTAGAAGCAAACCGCACGAAACAGCTGCTATTATGAAAGACATGACCTCATTAGGGGCACAAATATGTGAACGCTCCTCATCAAACACCCTAGGGCTGTATGAAGTTGATTATGCCAAACCATTCACACAACAGAGCATGATATGCATTAATCCTGGCAGCCAACACGTGCTAGTGGGTTCCGGTACTCTGCTTCTTCAAATAATAAATTTGAAACAACAATATCAGTTCCCATGACTATGGGACACCTTCAGAATTTGTCACAAGGCAACTTTAACACAGACATCGCCGGCCAGTATAGGCAAGCACTCGACAAATGCACGTCCCTGAATAGGACTACACAGGTTTCCATGATGACGACGCACAAATGCTCCAACTGTGCCTCTCGGCATGTTCTGCATGCATATTTCCCACTAGTTGTGTCCTTGACAACGCACCACGTGCTGCTGCAGACCCTCTGAAACCAACCTGAACGAATCAGACGGCATCTCCCAGGTAAGTTGCAACTGACTACCAGCAAGATGGTCTGGTCTTGCTATACTTTTGTACTTCTGTACATTATAGACATGTATGTCTACGATGAATTCTTTCAATTTCTAGATAAATAATTCACATATCCAAGCAATCACTATCTCTCGCACCAAACTTGGTGGATGTAAATGGAAACCTGAAACAACAACAGGAGGTAGGACAACACAATAGGATGTTTTGACCCGTTTTATTCATGGACCATCTTTGGCTGCCACTTCCCCATACTTTCATAGGACACATGATAGCCCAACCAGGGTCCGTACCACCATCTTCCACGTGATGGCCCTGGCTAACTCTCTGGAAGGCACACAGCCATCGATCTACCTGCGCAAGTGCACCTCATTAGAATTAAGCCCTGTGCATTGGTGTTGTCACAACCCTTTCTCAACATCCCGTTTCAAAGGTCTGCACATGCATGGTAATGAAATAGGCCTCACAGTACTTCATCTGCATCTCTCTGTTAGATAAGAAAGCCACTATGCAAGGAAAATAACCTTCGGGGAGCCCCCTGGCAACCCTCCAGGTCCCACTCTACCGCACCACAAGTTCTGACTGCCCCTTGACCTACCGCCACCCCACTTGATGGAGTGCAGCACATTGGAGTCTCTCACTCACCCCTTGGATATTGGGTAAGTGACCACGAAAGCTATTTAGGCCACCTCTTTAGGATATTCAGTCTAATCCTTGCACATGACTCAACACATATACTGTGTACTCACAGGGTCCACGAAGATGCCTTGACAAAGGCAATTCGATCAAAAGAATATCTCGCCGAAACGTGAAAGATCAGGGTTCCCTCTAAACCACTCAAGACAGCCCTGTAAAAGATAATTGTTGATGCTACCAACATGTTGGCAGACTCTAACCTAGTAAAACGGACTCTATGGCATTGATGTCTCATTCTAAGCAGACTCCAACCTAGGCAGACAAACATCTGAACTTTGAAGTCTCAAATCTAGGGGACTCACACTGTGTGCACACCAGAGATTAAGCGGTTTGCCTACTTTTCTTCTGCTCATATGCTTTACAAACTCATGTAAATTGTAACCAAAGCTGAGAAAGCAGAGCTAAAAGACCTCTGAGATGACATATCATCTGACAAACCACTGTCATAACAATTAGACAGCTGTGGCATAAAAATGCTGACCCATAGGGAATATTGATGCTACAAAGCTGCTAACCATTTAACAGGCACAGCCTTATATGGCAAAGCTGAACACACAGTATGGCTATGCTTTGGTCCAGCTGCATCCAGAGAAAGTGTGCTGAAATCCTACCAGGACATAGTAACAATAGCCACAAATGATCCCAACAGCCAGGACATTTAAAAAAAAACAATTTATTAGACACATACTACCCAAACAGAAGTAGTGCTTTGGATATGCCTGTACCACAAAGCCCAAAATTACTCCTACAAAAATATTGTGAAAACTGTGGAAAATATGTGGTCTCAGCTTGTAAAGGAAGCCTTGTCAAACTTACCAAACCCAGTCCAATTAATCATATGAAGTTATCATTTAAAACTCCTCACCTTAGAGAGCCTTACTACATAGCCCTACAGCAACTTTTTAAATCATGGAGAAAAGAAGAGTATTTATTAGGTAACCATAACTCATTTGAAGCTACATTCAATGCAAATGAAAGCAGTATAACAAATGTCAATTTCAAGCAATACAAAAACATGTTGGAAAATGAACGCCAATAAGAGGAAGAAATTCAAGCACAAAAAATAAAGACACTCCTGAGGACAGTCAACCTTCTGATACAGGAAGCCAGGAACAATTTGGAGAACCACTCCTTGTAAATGAAGCAGAATTAACCATGTCTAAAGTTGAGAACACCATGTATCAATATGAGCAACCAGAAGAAACTTTCCAGTGCTGAAATCACAGCTAAATGATCAGCAACTTAGCATTTTCCTAAAAGTGACAAAAGAAACTGAACATGGTTTGAAGCATGAAAGTAAAACTTGTAGCTGTCCTCATTTTAAAGCTCTACTCCTCTATGCCAGTGGTGAAACTGGTTTTGGTATAACATTCTTATTTACAATCATCAGCAAATTCCTACAAAAGTTAACAATCAACAACCTGTCAGCAGGTTTAGCTGCCTACAACATAGGAGGTGTCACTTTACACCGACTACTGCTCCTTCCAGTAGAACACCAAAACAAATCAGTGTACTACAAACTACACACAGAAGCTGCTACTGAAGTATGCAGAATTCTGAAAGAAATGAAAATGCTCCTAATAAATAAGGTAATGTCATGATGCCTACCCCCGGAGCACCAGGACAGGCCCAGCACCACCGGGAGCAGGCATCATGCCCTCCGGTAAAAGCCCAGCGGCCCCTAATAGGGGCTCTTTGGTATTTTGTCCTGGCGCCTTTAGGCTATTTAAACCACGCCCGGACTGCCACACGTGCTTCGTGTTGCTCTGCATCTAGCAGTTGAACGCTCACCGTGCCTGCTCCTGCATCTTGCCCCCAGCCACGCCCGCCTCGATCTTGGGATACCTGAAAGAAAGGAAGGGAAGAGAAAAGGTGAAAACCAAGAACTTAATCTAATTTCTTACCTGTCTCCGGAATCATCACGCCAGCGATCCTGAAGATAGACATTCTTTAAAAGCATCGCCCTACTTGTAGCAGTGCCGCGCATCACTCACCTGTCTCGTGGGCTCTTCACTATCCACCGCGACCTTCTGGGCATTCCGCCACATCTCTGCACCTGCAGGGGAGAAGAAGAGACAAAAGGTGAGCAGGAGGAACAAATGAGGAAAGCCTGATTTTCCGTCACAAGACTTACCTGGCCATATTTGACGGAACAACTCCTCATTTCAGGTCGGCGCCACTTCTTGGCCTGCTACCGCACCCCGGCCCCTAAGGGGAAAAAAGAAAGACATTACTAGAGGGATTCAAAGACATTTAAAGGGATAATTTTATCACAAACTCATCTGAGTTTATCTCCGGCAATATCCCTTGAAGCATCAATTCCACTCTGCACCTGAAAATAAGGACAGATCGCAGGTTATGAAAAGCAAACAAAGAGAAGACTCTACTCTGGAACTTTTTAAACTGCATACCTACGGCATTTCGCCTTCCGAAACCAGTGAAGTAACTGGTCAAATACGTGCCCCTGCACCAGAAGCAGGATGGAGAGCTCATCCATTCAAATATTAAGGTGAGCCTTGATTGGGGATTTCGGAGGTGGTCAGAGAAGAGCAAAGGGGAGGTGGGAAGCAATCACAATACTCTGCAGTCAGTTAATCCCCTTTGTCCACCTACAGAAAGATTTTTCTACGGGCCAGACAAGCCAGATTTGGGGGTCCAGTTCAGTCGGTGTTTCGAATCCTGCGCATCACGTTCGAAGAGGTCACGGCAATCCAGACCAGGTCAGCGCCTCCGTGGGAGCCAGGTGAGCATTACAGGTAAGCATGGTTTCCAACCTAATGATGGCTTTGATTAACCTCAGATTGCAAGACGTTCTTAAAACGGACTACGAAGAACTCTTTGGAGGAAAACACGTTCTTGTTTTTGGAGATCTACAATTAACACCAGTGAAAGGTTAACCTATTTTTAAAACCTTAGGACACAAACAGTGCCACAACACACTTGAAATGTAAATCTCTGGCAACATTTCCACTACAGATTACTAACTGAAAACATGTGTCAGTCTGCAGACCTCACATTTGCTAACATTTTAATAAGCATTAGGACGGTCTTACTTTTAAAAATGTACAATGTATTTTAAATAGTAGACTCATCCATGAGCTAAATGGGCATGAAACATCTGCTCTTCATGTCATGGAACACTTCGCACAAACAAATGTAAAATGTATATCTTTAATGCCAACCCTAGAAAGCTGTACGCAATTCAATGAGACACTGTAAAAAAAAGAAATGCAACCAATAGTGCATATTAGCTCCACAGACAAACTGGAAGTGCACAGTATGACACTCCGTATGTGTCAACAAGCAACAGCACGACTAAATAGCTTAGAAAAATGTATCTCCAACACAGCTGGTTGGAGAAAATGTTAATGTTGTGTTTTAACTGCAGAGTAATTATTAAACATAACCTCAATGTGGAGAAGGGTTCAGTCAATGGAACAATTGGTACAGTTGTTGGCTTAACTGGGGGCTTCCAGATGTATCCATATGACAACAACATTCAGTTTGTCAACATCCAAAGGCATGTATGTACACAGAGAGTAATTCTCTCTGTTCCTTGCATATGCAATCACTATTCACAAATAACAAGGTCTAACCCTAGATCAGGCTTTGATTGACATTGGCAGCACAGTCTTTAAAGAAGGTATGCGTTATTGTCAGAATGTGCCTGGACACTTGTTCTTCTTAAAGCTTCTTGTTTGTTAAGAAGAAATGTTAGAACAGACCCCCAGGATCTCCAACCTCCAAGTCTGGCAGCAGCGACTAACTGTTAGAATCCTTTTCAAACCTACACATGTTCCCATTCCATTGAGCTTGTTCATCACCCAATCTGACATCATTGACATTCTATATTCCATCTGTACACAGCTCAGCATAACTATATAACACATCTCCTTCCTTTACATGTGAAACTTTATACAACATTAACTAGTGCCATTTATCCTTCACCAGCATAACTATATAATAGTTATGTAGCTCTTTCACGTCTATGTATACTCGAAGGTCAATTATGATGCAAATGAAGTCAAGGCTGACATTCCTTGCATCCTAGAGTACAATAGACTATGTGCACTCTACACACCCCAAATCGATATGTACCCTGTGTATGAAAAAGGTAACATTTTTAAAAGAGAATTAATACAAACAGATCTCTTATAAGAGATCGCCATACAATACCACCAAATAAACTAAAAACAATTGCTACTCCATCATGTAGTACAAACACAAAACAATCTAGTACATGTGAAACTATCTACAACATTAACTAGTACATTTGTCCTGCACCAGCATACCTATATAACACATCTCCTTCCTTTGCATGTAGAACTATATGCAACATTATCACAGTGCTACTTACAGAATCAACATCATACATATTTCACTCATCAATACCCAATCACACATCACATTTCAGCACATCATTCTCAATCCATCTCAACCTCTCTTTGCAACTGCAATCCTGTTCTTATTCCATACCTGTCCAACACTCACCCTGACAGCCCCTCTCAAAACCAAAATTTTACTCAAACAGGATCAGAATACATACATCCCCTTTCCTTTTTATCATACTTTTTCTTATCCTTAACCAATCACCATATTCCACTCTCAACTCTTTCTTACCTCTCTTCATGTTCTCCCTCATCACATACCTCGCCTTCTTCGCCTTTAATTTATTTCTCAACTCACCCACTACACAGTCAGAAACTCTCTCTCTACCCAACCACTCTGGACTGACATCAGTGTTGGCCTCACGCCCACTCAGCTCAAAAGGCAAAACCTCAATTGTGGCATGGGGTGCCGTCCTCATGGCATAATCCCTCTCTCTTTGATTGCCAATTTTTTGTCCATGCCACTGGCATTTGCTATCCTCACCGCCTCCATAGTTCATCCTCTCGACTAACCCATTTCCTTCCGGATGATGTAAAGATGAGTGTTTATGCCTCACCCCACTCTTCTTTATGTACTCTTCAAAACATCCACCTGTAAACTGGGTTCCATTATCTGATAAAATATTACCAGGCATCCCTTCTCTTGCAAACACTTCTTGTAAAAATTCAACAATCGCCTCTCCACTGATTTCTCTAACAATTTTAAACTCACACCATCTGAATAACATATCCACCACCCCTACAATATACTTTCCCCTTCCGCAGCCCCAATCTTCCGGACCCAATATGCCCATGGCAACATCATCCCACACCTTGAACTGAATATCTGATTCAATCATGGGCTGCTCCTTGTCCATTATACCTTTTAAGCTCCTTATCGAAGCCCGGCCACCAATACTCATTTCTTAAAATTTCTTTGGTCTTTGATATACCAATATGGCCCTTGTGTGCCAAATCAATAATCCTTCTCCTGACAGATA
This sequence comes from Ambystoma mexicanum, assembly GCF_040938575.1. Lineage (NCBI taxonomy): Eukaryota > Metazoa > Chordata > Amphibia > Caudata > Ambystomatidae > Ambystoma > Ambystoma mexicanum. Next base: position 1,520,162,651 of record NC_090937.1, on the reverse strand, counting down.
CCGAAGCCAGAGCACACTCCCACCAAAACGTGATCCCAACCACCACGCTTAGCTCATCTCATACTTCACAAAACGTTTTCTCACATTCCTGTATCTCCATTTTCTTTCTTAGCCATCCTGATTCTATCTACAATTTTATCTTGCCCAAAGTTGTGTCTGCTGACGTGCCTGCCACCGACTCATCTTTACCAAGAATCCCTTCATAATTCATGAAAACCATTTTCATACACTCTATCTCTTTATCCTCCTCCTCTCTTCTACTTAAACTGGATAAGCAATCTGCCACCACATTTTCTTTGACACTAATCACTCGTAACTCAAATCTATGGCATTGCATCTGAGTAACCCATCCTGCTACCCCTCTAGACACTTTATCTAGACCGTTAGATTCAAACATGGTCTTTAAGGGTTTATGGTCCATTTGTATAATAAAATCTCTGTCCCACCCAAAGCTTTTCTACTGCACAATAGCATCCCAATGCATTCTTCTCTAAGACAGAATACCTCTTCTCAGCTCCCCTCAATCCTCTGGATGCATGGGCAATTATCTTTTCCTTGCCCTGTCTATCAAGTTGCTTTAAGACAGCTCCAATGCCTACATCACTGGCATCCACAGTTATCATATTTTTCCCTCTAGTATCAAACTTACCTAACTGTCCATCCAGATTTATCTCATTCTTGATGTCCCTAAATTTCTCCTCTATTTCTCATTCCACCCAAATTCTTCCCCCTTCCTCAATAATTTTCTCATCTCAGACACCTTTTCGGAACAACCAATAAACTCAAAAACACCTGTAACTCCCCTTTAGATTTTGGCACTTCAGCATCCTCTATCACCCTGATCAAGGAGCTCTTTGGTTCTATGCCCTGTGATGATATTTCATGGCCTAAATACTCAACGTTGTCAGTCCTACACAAACACTTTTCCTCTCTCAATGTAATACCTTTATATTCTAGGATATTTAACACCGTATCCAATGTTTTGTCATGATCACTCAGATTTTCTGCACAGATCAAAATGTAATCCTGAAAGCAGAAGACTCTAATGCTGATACTAAACCAAACGGCATTATCCAGAAGTGAAATAGGCCTTCATGTGATTTGAAAGAAGTCAACTTCCTACAATCCTCCTCTAGCTCTACTTAATTGTATGCTGAGGCCATGTCAAGTTTCGAAAACACACGCCCACAACCAATGATAACTAACATTTCTCCAATATTTGTCTTTCAATCATCACACACTTATTTAATTGTCTTAAATCCACACACAATTGAAAGTCCCAAGAGGTTTTTTTTACAACTACTAATGGGGACGTCCTTTCTACTCCCCCCGCACTTTCAATTAGACCCATTCTTAACATTTCGTTCAATTGTTTCTTCACTCCTTGTCTTAATGCTCGTGGTACTGGTCGCAATGTTGCTGCAACTGTTATGCTACCCTTCTTTAATATAATTTGGTGTTGCATTCCTCACACTTTGCCAACAAAATTCCTAAATACAGTGCTGTGTTTGTCAACAATAGACAAACTTCCATGCATAACCTGTTCTTCCTCATTGGGATCCAATTTCATCCATATTTTCTATTGCTCACGACACCCAAATAATGTCATGCCCTTTTTTGTGACATAAATCATTCCTTGTTCAAACCTCCCTTTAAACTCCAGTTTCACATCAAAATAACCCACCAACTCAATTTTTTCCTGATTGTAACCCCCCCGGATGTATATCAGGTATGAATACATTCCTGATATCCCCATTCATCTCTTGTTCATACACCATCTTTGACATTAATGAAATCTTTGAGCCAGAGTCCGCCAAGAACGCTACTTCTTTCCCATTTACTAATACACTGACAAACGTGTGTTCACAGTCATCAATCACATCACTCCGAGCAACATTCACAGTGATATTTTCGACAGCATATTTATCCTCATCATCCGATGATTTATGAACCTTCTCATCATTAACATAAAGTACTTTCCTCTGAGAAAACTGGTAATTTTTACAGCAGATTGCAAAGTGACCAGTTCTTTTACATTTCGTACATGTGGCTCTTTTCCCTGGAGACGCCATTGACCTGGCGGAATTTGTGTTGCTGCCACACCTAAAACATAGTAGCTCACGTTCCCGATCATCTTTCCTCTCTCCTCTCTTCCTGTTGACTCTGTCATAGTTCCTTTCCTTCACAGTAAATTATTCTGTAGGTTTCTTCTTGTTTTTGCCTCACCCAGAGCAATCACCTCTATTTTGCTCTTGCATTGGTCTTTTTCTGTGCTCTTCGCTACACAAGCTAATGAGTGTTCCACTCTCTTTGCTATGTCTAGCACTTCATCTAGTGAAGGCTCATCTTTCAGCCATAACTCCTCGCAAATGTTGTTGCTGCTGCAGTGAATCATGAATTGTTTGCGAATATGCTCATCGAGGAGTCTTTAAATTTGCATGACAGTGCAAGATGTCTTAGAGCAGTAACGTACTCCTCCACACTTTCACCTTGTTTCTGCTTGCGCATGCCAAAGTTGTATCCTCCAAAATGGTGCTTTTTCTCTGATTAAAATTCCTATCTAACTTTTTTAATGCAATGTCTAAATAATTTACATTGCCGCCGTCTTCCTCCTTGGGCAGTGGGCTTGGGGTATCATATATTCTCTGACTGTCAAACCCCAGAAATTGCATTGAGGCCTGCCTCCCTCTTGAACAGCCTACCTGCCACTATAAAACTTGAGGAGAACCATCTCAGGTTCCGGAAGCACTTCAAGACCTTCCTGTTTCCTTCAGCCTTTGACCCCTTCTACCCTGCTGATCTGTTCTCTCTCGGGAACCATGTGCCTGGCCACCCTCTGTCCTGCGGGCCCAGGTACCTGCTCACTCTGCCATCCTCCTGCACTGCCTCCGGGCAATCCCTTGCACTAGGGGTATGTATGTGAACCCATAAAGTCCCCTCTTCTTTTTTCTCCATTCACTTATCAGACATACCCTGTCTGCTGCCTTAACCCAGCACTTGCCACTTGCTAGCTGCACTACCACTGTTTGTTGCATTTATTATTTATGTATTTATTATTATTTATCTGTTTCTCGTTTGCTCCGCACTTTCCACTTCTCCCCCTTCCATGCACTTTTCCCCTATCCCTCTCCCATGCACCTGCGTGTTCCCAATGTCACTGGGCCTAGTAAGATCGCTCTTTTGTTCTCACCTGTTTCCCTCCCTTGCCTTGTCGTGCTCTGAAACATTTGTGTACGAGTGCAATAGAAATAAAATATCAATTCAATTTAATTTGTTGAGTATGACATCCCACAAGCCGCTTTGATATAATATAAGAATCCCTTTTTCCACTGCGACCATTTTATCTTTTCTGGGAAAGCCATAAACACAGTTGGTCCGTGTAGTCCAGTCATTGCCATTTTTAAACTTTGCTTTGTTTATCTCAGGGATAGATGTGGACCCTGTAGTTTGTGAACTTGAAATTGTCGTTTTATTTGCACTAAGTTAACGTATTGTTTGTGCCATATCCAGGTTCCTCTCCCTTCACATCATCTGCACGATGGTTAGCAGATCATATCACTTAAATGAGATTATTTCCTCTCAGTTTCACTGTTTGCTGCTGTCCTGCTCAGGCTCTCTATGAAGGTAGTATTGTTTGCTTGTTTACACGTACATAATTAAAGATCAATTAAAGATCATGAGCGTATAATGCACTGATTACAGTGAGCGCCTGCGTTTCCTTGACAACGTGATGCTGCGCGCTCATGCTGAACTGTCCGTCACACTTTCGAGTACAATAGCGCTGCTGCGCATGCATAGCTGCTTCATTCAATCATTACGCTGTGTGCATTGCTATTTATTTTAATGAGCGTTGTTGCGCCTGCATGTTGTAATGCCTGACTCGCATGTGCTGTGCCTGTCAAATCCTTGTCTCCATTTATAAGAATGTGCCTGGTCATTCGTTCTTCTTAAAGCTTCTTGCTCTATTCAAAGCTACACATGTTCCCATTCCATTCAGCTGATTGTTCATCACCCAAGCTGACATCATTGCCATTCTATATTCCATCTGTACACAGCTCAGCATAACTATATAACACATCTCCTTCCTTTACATGTGAAACTATATCAAACAATAAGTAGTGCCATTTATCCTGCACCAGCACAACTATATAACAGTTATGTAGCAATGTCACGTCTACATATACTTGAAGGACTATTTCCAGTCAATTATGAATCAAACAAAGTTAATGCTGACATTCCTTGCATCCTTGAGTACAATAGACTACGTGCTCTCTACACACCCTACCTTGATATATACCCTGTTTCTGAAAAAGGTAAAGTTTTGTAAAGAAAATGAATGCAAACATATCTCTTATAAGAGATCTCCGTACAATACCACCAAAGAAACTAAAAACAACTGCTCCTCCATCATGTAGTACAAAACTATTTAGTACAAACACAAGTGCACATCCAAAAGCAGATATAAAAAGAAATATTTCTTCTACAAAAAAAAGTGGAGGTCCAGCAACTGACACATAGACAGAACTCTCTGGTCCATTTAAATTTTCCAACACAACTGCTGTAAATTGCTATGCAAATCTAGCAATTAATCTTCTGTTCCAATTGCCACCAATTGTTCGAAACATTTACTTGAACGGCTCAGAACAGTTGTGTTTACAAATGCTTGTCCTTCATACACATGTCACAAATAATCCTGACAACACTTACAGTGTCTCAGGAATAAGGCAAGAACTGGAATACTGTGCGGAATGGTAAAATTCAACATAAACACACAGGAAAATCCACAAGAATGTCTAATGTACTTACTCCACTACTGGAAACGAAAAGCATACCCATAAATGAAATCTTGCAGCTTTCATACAAGTGGAAACATATATGCACTGTCTGCAACCATGTTGCACAAGAGCACGTCCCTAATGAAGGATTTGTGTATGTAGCTATACAAAATTGTGAATCCATTCCATTTCATCAGCTGGTGCAAAATTTAAATCATGCCATATAATGCACTTTTTGCAATTCAGACAATCGTTCCACCTTGCTCATAAACTCACGTAGCCAATATGTAATACCTATGATTTTAAGGTACAACACAGATGGTACCAAAAACAACTGCAAGCTTAATAGCTTCATTCATGTGCAAGCATCTCTTGGCAAGCAAACCTCCACAACAGTAGGCATAATCTACCACACGGGTGCCACAACCACTGTAGGTCACTATACTGCATACATTAAAAAAAGGTATGGTTGGTTTGAATGCAACAACACTTCCATTACTCTAAAACAGAGATTAAAAGCAAATCTAACAAATGCCTACTTAATATTCCTTAAACCTAAATTTAGTCACTGACCTGTGAAACTTTCAAACAGTGGTGCACTTAAATATTCCCTTTATTACTGCACACTTCAAACAAGCATACTGTGCAAGTAAAATTCACATACATGTAGTACGTTTTTTTTAATGCTGTATAGATTTTTTTTCTCAATGACCCAATGATTATGCAAACAGAAACAACAACTGTGCAAAACATACAGTAATGTTGTTTCCTAGTACTTAGAATGTACTGATTATGAGGGTTTACAAAGTTTAGTCACTGACGTGTAGAACTATAAACAGTTAGAACATGCCAACTGATATCTTACTGCATCCATAGAACAGTTAGAATATGCAACTGGTATCTAACTGCATCCATACTACTGCAATGTTCCTTTTGAATAGCAAAATAGTTAGAATACACCAACAGGTATCGAACTGCTTCAAAAATTCTCTTCATAACCATAAAACTATCAACAGTTAGAATACGCCAACTGGTATCTAACTGTATATATGGTACTGCAATGCTACTTTTGAAATGGAAAATAATTTCAAAAATGTGTTTAAAAAAAGAGCCCAACAGCACTTTTGAAAAGCAAAACAGATACAATACACCAACAGGTATCTAACTACTTCAGAAATACCCTTCGTTTCACTTCAATGCAAATCCACAATTATGATTCTTCCTACTGCAACACTGCTTGTAAAAACAAATACACTTATTTGTGCACCTTAAACATTCCCTTAAGTACTGCACACTCAAACAAACATACTGTGACATGTAACGTGAAATAAATGTAGTCTTTTTTTAAAAATCCTGTATAGATTTGTTTTCCCAATGACCCAATGATTATGCAAACAAAAACAGCAACTGTGCAGAACGCACAGTAATGTTGTTTCAAACATACTACTTAGAATGTACTGATTATGAGGGTCTAAAAAGTACATGAATATGTGAGATTGTATGCAATGAAACATTGTAAACTATCCTACCTAACATATAATATTGTGTTTTGCACAGAAAAAGAAGCAAAGATTTCTCCTTCATTACCACGTACAACAAACTCAACCTGTACCCCCAATGGTAAGCAATCATGTGAGCACTATTTGCACTTCAATTGCATTGTGTCACCATGTTAGAAATACTATATACTGCCCACACACTATCTATAATTGCGATTCCCCAAATATTTAAATGGTTGTATCCAATGGGCGGATTTAATTTCTGTAGACATACTTTTATAATGGTTGTGGCCAGTGGACAGATTCTTGGGTGCATGGCAGTATTATGCTGTGTTGGTTGTGGCAAGAGCCTAGATTTTTGGGTGCATGGCCTACAGCTATGCAGCCAACAATCTAGGCAGTGGCCACACCCACCACAGCACAACTTGCCCTGAACCTCCCATTTCAAATGACATCTGCAGACATCAAAATGGACCTCCAACCCTATTTTTTTACCTAATATCCCCATATCATCTAGATTTCACTCCCCTACCCTGACCAAGCCCTCTTGCAGTCACACAATAACCCCAAATGTGAGTCTCAAGCTGTCCACCCAAGCCCTCTTTCAGTTACCAAATAACCCAGGATGTCCACGCAAACCCTCTTTTAGTCACCAAATAACCCCAAATGTGTTTTGCAAGCTGCCTGCTCAAGACTCTGCCCATGGACTACTGCAGTGTCTGTGGACTCCCGCTTCACCTGTACGCTCTTCTTCCATATAAACAAATAGCCCCAAATCATCTTTTTTTTCATTCCCCCAACCTTCCCAGCCCCTCTTTCCAACACCAAATGACCCAAAATGTGTTTTCCAGACTTTTTCCCCCACCACGCTGTCCGCGGTCAGTTGTGGCTGTCCACGTATACAAACTGGTGGGCGTTTTGGTAAATATGACGCTCCTCACGCTTTTCACCATCCAAACACTGGAAGCGTCTGATGTCCGCTGACATCACATCGGCCCCTGGACCAATCGCGGGTCCATCCGCAGAGCGAACAGGGAAGTGAGGCTGCGGACCGAACCCAGACATCACTAATTTTTTGGTCTACTTATGGCCCATTCTAAAGAAAACTACTGGACAGATTTACACCAAATTTACAAAAGCACACTTTTGGGACCAAGCCGCTGCTCCTGCCACAAATTTTGTGAAAATCCGTCCAGCGGCTTTGGTGTCATCTCACCTCTCTGCACCTTCAGGCTCAATGTTTGCGGACAGTGGGGTCTCATATGTGTATATCTTGATGTTGCCAAGATCAATCTAAGCATACTTGCCCTCAACCTTCACAGCAAATGGAGTGACAGCCTCCACTCTATATAAACCCTGGAAATGAGGTGTCAGCCACTTCCTTGTGAAATTTTGGCACAAAATATCTTGTCCACATGGTACAACAACAACGGTTTGAACAAGATATCAGCGTCAATTGGCTCTTGGGTTTCATCTGTGATCTTTGAACCTATTGAGACATACATTTAAGAGATTCCGTCATAGTTTTTAAAAAATCGTGCATTTCCTTCCCTAACACAGTATCAGAATTCTCTGCATCAATGTGAGCCCGAGTGGGAGAAGCAAAAGGGGTGTGTGCATTCCCGTCACCAGCTCGTGTGGATTCAGGTGATGGTCAGAGCCTGGTGGGTTGTGCAATGCAAATAAGGCTAAAGGCAGGCAATGTAAAAAACCTTTTTTCTGAGGCTCTGTTAGCCTGGAAATTCTTTCTTTTAGAAGGCTGTTGAGGTGCTCACAAAAGCTGTTTGCTTGTGGATGATAGGCGTATGAGAATTTATGATTTATGCCCAGAGGGATAGTGATGTGCTCAAAAACCTCATTTACAATATGTGGTCCATTGTTAGACCGGAGCACATTACACACTCCTCATCTTGGACATACCTCATGGACAAGATACTTGGCAGCACACGTGGCATACGGATGTGTGTATGAATTGGCTTCAATCAGGAAAAGGGACATGCGACCACTGTAGCCATTTCAAATTTGGAGTTTATCCACATAGTCGATATGCAAATGCTGAAAGGCCCTCTAGGGCAGGGTATTGCTCCTCCCACTGTTCACAGATTATGACCAGCCATGAATTTCTGACATATCAAGCAATGTATGACAGTGCTCCGAGATCAGTACCTTTCCCTGTAATTCAGTAATTTGTGCTATGAGTAGCATATTACAACTCTCCTTAGGCACTATGTTGCATGCATGTGTATGTTTGTTTAGTGTAGTTCCAATGTCAGATACTTCTGGAAAATATGCTACTCATTTTTCTTCTAGATTGACTGCCTTGCTTCAGTGAGAAATAAAATCAACACCTCTGATGTGTGCTGCGCACTTCACCGCAGCAATTCTATGAGCCTGCCTACTAATGATGCATGCATCACTGGTGTGCCAACTGTGTGCAGGAAAACCCTCCTTTTCTATTGTGATAGTACTGTGTGTACTGTTGACATCACATAGGCGGAGTTGGAGAACACCATTACTGCCTCATCTTCATGCACTTCAAGCCCCAGCATCAACACTACCAATTTGGCTGTTTGTGCTGAGAAATACACTGACAATCTCACACTTGTCAGCTTGTCATCTTGTCTTGAGCTGTCATTTTCTCTTATCTTTACCACTGCAGTGCCTGTATGCTTCTTGACCGTGCTCTGGTATATTGATGATGACCTGTCAATGAATAGATGTATCCCCCTCCTAGGGTATTTTGTTTGCCATGTGGTATCTAGTTATGGTATTCAATGTAGTTGGTGCAATCATGCACACAAACTCCCTCATTCACTGAATCTCCCATGAATTTGGCTGGGTTTGCCACTGGACAATTGACAGTTTTGATGGTTGGATTTGACAGAATCATCTCATAACCAGAAGCTTTCAATGTTGTCGATGTGCTGTTGGGTTTTTCAAGGATGGTGAAAAGAACATGTTCAACATATAAAGTAACTGAACAGCCCATTGTTATGTTTGCTGATTTTTCAATTGAAAAAACGGTGGTGGCCAGAGCTTGCTCACACGAATAATGGCCCTTAATTACTAGATCTAGTATCCCACTGTAAAATGCTGCAGGTTTGTGTCCCATGGTATTTTTCTGTGTGAGGACAGCCATCATCACTATTCCATTTCAATGGGAAATCACAAATAAGTCCACTCGAATAAGGGACCCCTAACACTGGAGCTGTGCTAATTGCTAACTTCAACTCATCAAATGCATCTACCATTTCACCTGTACAGGCTATGTCAATGTTGTCTTTCTGTGCTTCCTTAAATCCTTTTAAAAGCAACCTGACATATGTGCTGCAATAAAAGACTCATGCCCTACAATACTTGCAAATGCAGAGGAGTTGCAGTAACTATTTATATGTCTCTGGTCTGTCTGTTTTCATTATTGCTTCTGGTTTTTCCGGTGTAACCCTCTTACCTTTTTTTATTATCAGCTGACCTATGTACAGAACCTCCTCCTGAAAATATTGCATTGCCTTGTTGTCTATTTTATACCCTTTGTCTGCCAATACAGTCATTAGTGTCACTGAGTCTCTCCTGCACTCTTCCTCCGTGGTGCTACACACCAAGATGTCATTTACATATTGTATTACTGAGATGTTAAGTTGTACATTTTCCCAATCCATCTGTTGTACTTGTTTAAAGACTAAAAATTATTCAGAGTACCCCTGGGGTAAATGAGTATGTAGCAAATTAATTCCAAGGTAATTGAACAAGTACAAATACTGTGACTCTTCATGCAAGGGGATGGAAAAGAAAGCATTCTTGAAATCAATCACTGTCAAATATTTAGCTTTGGGTGAGATTTTACACAATATTGTGGCTAGTTTTGGCACCAATGGAAAAGCTATGCAATAATATTTTTCTGGGGCCTGTGCCCTGGATAAATCTCCACGACCCCTTTTGCCTTCTTGATCAGGTACACATCTATGTTACATGGGTATTCTGAAGGCAGTAATATCCCTTGTTGCACTAAGGTAGCACTAAGGTAGCAATAGTTTCATAAATACCCTTTTAGCTTTCCTAAACATGGTATACTGCCTTACTTGTGGTACAATAGCTCCCTTCTTAAGTTTAATCTTGACTGTTCCTACTACTTTTAATAGACCACGTGTGCCAAATTCTACTGATAAAAGGGTGATACTTTCTTTGCTAATGATATTCTCTGGAGAATGTCTCTGTTCTCAATTTGTACCCGATTTGTAAGACTGATGTTAAACATCACTTTTCCATCTGAGTCTTCATATATAGGTAATCCTCATCTGTCAGGTCAGTCAGTCTCTGTGCTTCATTGAGGGCTATTACTGAGCACCACTTTATCCCTTGCTGGTCTATTCCATGCAAAACTACTTTGTCTTCCCTTACTATTGCTGCTTCTAGCTCAACTGGGATTACCTAGAACTCCTGCACATCTGTGGTTTCTTCTGGTCTGAATAAAAGCTCTGCAGGTAACCTCCATGTTTTGTCTTATATTTGGGCAAGCCATGCCAATAACACATGCACCCTATAATGAAATATATCTGGGTCAAGTGGAACCCATCTCAGTGCATTCTGACCATAAAATGCTGTTATGAATTATTGTGCATTCACATTATGGATCCCTAGGGTATAACATATTTCCTGTGGTCAGTAAATGATATTGTCACATTTAATGTACTCATCAAGTTTCTCCCCAATATGTTAACTGGTGATTTGCGAGAATATAATAATGTCATAGACATGTCATGTTCTCCAGTGGTGATGGGTACATTGTCTGTAAATGGTACCATACGTGTCACCCCAGAAAATCCTTGTACATTCTTGGAAATGCCTGACATTGGGAAATTCCCTTCTCTAACACAGGATCTCGTTGCCCCCGTATCTACCACGCAGGAAAATGCTGTGTCACCTATGGTCCCTCCGACCCTAGATTCCTCTTGTGGATCCAGTGTAATCGATAGGATCAAACAAATAATGTTTCCCTGTGCGCTTTCCTATTGTGGGTACATGTTCGGTCCTGTGCTGGTGAAAGGATTCCCTCCCACTACTGTCACAAACCTGATTCTAGGTGTGTGACAGTAGTTGGCTATGTTCATGTTACATAGTGTCACTGTATTCAGCTATGCATTCTGTTGTACCGGTGCCTGAGTCCACTTTGGTGCTTGCTGCACCTGAGATCGCCTTTCCTGTAGCGTTTACTGTATTTGTGGCACTGGTGTCTGATAATGTGTGTGATCTTGGGCATAATATTCTGGTGGTTCTGTACTATAGTGTGGGGAAATGCTGCCCCCCTCTTGGCTCTGTTGCTTGCTGGTTCAGTGGCATCTCTCCTCTGCTTCTGCATGCCCAGAAATTGTGTCCCATTTTCTCACACATCCAACACTGTTGTGGTGGTTCTCTATCTGGGTTGCCCTCAATTAAACCCTTCTCATCACGGAGCTTTTAACCCAAACCCTATGCATCGGGGTGCAAACCCTCGTCCTCATTGAAAATAATGATACTCTCTTCTTCCTGCAGAATATCTGTTCTTCCCTGCTGCACATGGTGTGCCCTTTGTACGTGGTAACGTCCTCCCCCACTTGCAATACTGCTCCTTCCAATGACAATTTCGACAGTTACTTCTGAACCAATTTTGCTTCCTCAATCTTTCTATATTCAAATTTATTTCTGTCATTCTCATGTTTTAATTGACAATGGTGAACAATAATAAATTGTATCTTTGCCCATGGCTTCGCTTCCATTCCCACAATCTTTCTCAACTGTCTTTGCACTTCTTCAGGAAGTCCCTGACATGAAATGTGCTAATAAATAGTTATGTTTTTGTCCCATGATTCTCTAATATCTAGCTGCCATTTTTCTTGAATGTGCTGTATATAAGCAGTTGGATCTTCGTCTGCTCTAATTTTACGTGTCAATTTGCACTCATGTCTGATAAGTCAGGATATTGTACTACCCATACATCAGATTGACAATTGTTAAACTGTGCCCCATCGTGGTAAGTATGTTTTGCTGTCATCTCCGGATACCCTCCTTTCCAAATATTGTCTGATTTCTCTGCTAACATGGCAGCAAGCAAGTGATCCCAGCTGTCATTCTCTCTAGCTCATAAATCCATTTGTATGCCTCTGCTGTGAGTGATGGAAATTTAGAAATTAAATTGTTTTTGTCCCTTGTGTCTACAGGATATATTTTGGTACCCCCTCCCCAATAAGGGGAATTGTGTTAGTCCTCTGCCCCATCTCATGCTGACACACTCTGTGTCTTCATCACTGTGTCTGTCATGCTAACTTTCTTTCATCCTGGTAATTTCCTCAGCCTATTCACATACACCATTCTTTCATCTAGACTGTTTGAGTGCACTTTGGCACTCCTTCCCATGCCTCTACTTACTTCTTTTCTCATCTTGTTGTCTCTCTCTGTCCCTCTCGTCCTTCTCTTTCCCTTTCTGCATCTCTTCAATTTCACTGCTCCTTTCTTCTCCTCTCTCCTGCCTTTCTCTTTCTGCCACTTGTTTGTTTTCACTCTCCCTTACTTCTTAGTCCCTTCTTTTCCTTTTCTTTCTCCTCCCGTACTCTTCCATCTTCTTATCTCTCTTGTCTTTGTTTAACTTCCCTTTCCATTTCTTTAAGATCATCAATGCCCGTTCCATCTAATGTAAGCCTTAATTGTCATCCTATCCATTCATTTGATACACTCACTGACACCCTGTTGATCTGCCTGTTTCTTCACTCCGAACCTCTTTCTAGGCTTCTGCAAGCTTCACTTGTAAGCTGTGGGGCTCATCATTTGCTACATTTGCAGAAATGTGTCATTGGTAGCTTGTTTTCTCTCCATTTATAATGTCTTCACTACTGTATGTATGGGGCTTGTATGTTGGATTAGCATAACCTGCCACTGCTTTTAATGATTTTAATGCTTTTAATGGGTATAAACTTTGCACATCTGAGGATGGTCTGAGGAGGAGGAGGTGGAGCAGTGTGCGTCATACACACTTTGTCATGCTGGTTAATCTTCCATTCCTCCGTAATTGGCTCTGCCTCCTGTTCCTCAAACATTTTTCCATAGTTCCAATATGCTCAGTCTATTCTGAAATTGTGTTCCCTTATGCAAATAATTTCACATGTGTTGCAATACTATCCTCGAATGAGTGCCCTCCTGTGGCTGTGGAATAAACATTGTGCACACAATGTCTCTTTCACCCACATGTTGCCCCTGACACATGTGCATGAAGTGGAACACTGCCCACATTTTTTTTTTATGTGGCCATGCCCCTTCAATTCAGGTGAAAAGCAGATTCTCAAATAATCAAACTAGTAGACCCTCAGAATGTGAGCATTTACATTTTCTTACATCCCAAGGCACATGCCATAACAACAGAATTGGTTGTACTCATTTTTCAATCCAGCTCATTCATAAAATCCAAGTACATGCTAACATACCTCTGCAAGGCATTAGGAGTTTAGCCGATAAGCACCATGTCATCAGCATGTGCCATAAGAGGAAATGCCTATTTCACACACTCAGATATTCTGCATTCGATTCCACTAGAGCTATGTACAGTCCATTAATGTAGAGAGTTAAAATGAATGCAGCTAACACACATCCTTGTCGGACTAAATTAACCTACAAACAAGTGTTAATTGACCTTGTTCTTCAAAGTGACCACATGCCTGAGTGCCCCCATGAACTAGCTGCAACACCTTCACAATCCCTTTGGGGCAACTCATGGACCCTACCACCATCCACAACTTGGTTCTATTTTCCTTATCAAAGGTGGTGCTCAGGTCCATAAATGCCAAATAGATTGGTTCACCCAACTGAACACTAAGTGTGCCACCAAGAGATAGAGGTTCATGGCTTGATCACAGGTGCCCAAACCCAGTCTAAAAACATTGTGTGACAGTGAGAACTGAGTTAGTGGAACTCCATTCATCCAAACGCCCCTGCATTACACGGCCAAATATTTTAAATTACGTGTCCAACAGATAGATTGGTTTGTAAGCAAGAACATGGGGTAAATAATCAACATTTTTCAAGAAGGTGGATTTCCTCAGTTTCAGAAAAGTCATTAAAACTTGCTGTTAGTTATGGGGCCCATATGTCCAATGATTCTTGCTAAATGTCCACAGGGACTGCATCTGGGCCTGGGGTACCATTATGTGCTTACTGATTAATAGCATCCTCAAGCTCCTTCAAAGAGACATTAAGGTGGACCCTTAGGTTAACAGGTCTGGGGGGCTCAGTAGAATCCCAATACAAGGAGGCAACGTTATCCACCCATGCATTAAACTCTACACATGTCTCAGCATATAAGTGCATTCTTTTATATGGAGGGCCCACAGCCACAACATCCCACAAACTCTTTAAATCATTTGAGGAAACTGCAACAAGCAGATTCTCCCAGGACTGAATATCCAACACCTCTTTCCTTTTTGCCACTGCCCGTTATATGCAGCTCTAGCACAAATAATGCCCACTCTTAGACTGTCAGGTGCCCTCGAGGCCTCCAGCAATCTTTTCTTGGACAATTTACACTCCTCATTGAACCAACTCTTTTCCCGATGATTTCTCTGGGCAAAATCACACTGCAAATTGTTTGCCAATGACCCAATCAGTTCTATTAACCGTTTAACTATCAGAGCTGGGGGCGTTGATTCCTCCAGAATTGACAGAATTAAAGACAGATTAGAAGAGACCTGTTTTTCCGATGGAGTGTAGGAGAGTCTATCTTGTGTTTTTATTTTTATTTGGTAATGTGCACCAAACCCGAAGGTAGCTGGGCCCAACGGATACAAGTATATTTAAAGCTTATCCCATTTAATTCTCCTCCTGCTGCGTGGGTGCCGGAAACCAAATGACATAAATTAACCATGGACTGCTATTACACTGCCATTCAAGACTGAGGCTAATTGGGTAGGGATCACTGCATGGCTCTGCTACAACCTTGAATTCTTTAATGAAATACCAGTGCTACATAAATATGTGTAGATAATTAATGGTTGACAAGCCCTGATTGTTTCTGATGTTGGCACTCCTGGAACGTCAGACAGAACTCGTCCATTCAGGGAGCGCAAACCCCATTCTAAAATCCACAAACCAACTTACAGTCCCATGGCACAGTCACGTTTGCCCACCATCTGTGGATGCAAAACTCCAAATGCTACATCCTCAGATTTGTCCTACAGCCCCTCTGGCACCTCATTACACAGATTGACATTAAAGTCTCCCCGACTAACAGAACTGTGTTCTGATCTAACTAATGGAGTACCCTACCTTCCATCATATCTTTGAAAACCAGGAGTCTGTTTAATTCTGAATTATGAGAGCTATTATAAAAGTTGAGAATCAGAATATGGTCGCCATGAGTCAGGAGTAAATGAGGATAGTTCAGGTTTGTGGCTATTACATTGGATGTATAGCCCAAGAAAACGTTTACCAGTGTAGTGAAATCCCCAAAACCTGCCCTCTTATGCTTTTACATGCAGTAACAGAATAAGACACAATCCTAACAAAAAATAGATACTGCAGCAGAATAATGTCATATTGCTTCAAAAAATACAGGATATCATGAACCCCAAATTTAGAATTAGCAACTGTGATATTCCAGCTAAGAAACAACATGCTATTTGCCATACTAGCTGTGTCCATATGCAGCTCTGATTGATTTCCCAGGAGTGATATGATATGGCATTTGTTTTCAAGTAAATTTTGGTGCCACGGTCAACATCATGGGGAGCAGGAATTTCTGCAGATTCCCAAGAGAACAAGCTTGAAGATCTTCCAATTGGGGACGACATTACCCCTTCACTCCATCTGATACTTCAAGCGACAACTTATGCATAAGGGTTTAACAGTGGCCACCACCATCCACGTCATCCGGAGTCCAATAAAAGGGTGCTGCCTCCTCAGCTACCATACAGAGTCCTGCCTTGGTCTAATCAACATACACTTTCATGGAGATGTGGTGATCCAATCGGCTTCACTGACAAGTGAAAGGAAAGAGTCAGTTTACACGATCAACACTGCTTCCACGTGGCAAAACCTCATCACCAAAGAGACGATCCTGGCAAAGTCCACACTCTTATGCACAGGACTAGAGAAACTCAAAGGCCCTCCTGTTAAATTACACATAGACAAGTCCATCCAACCTGTTCCCCAACACCCCAGAACAGTGGGGTGTCTTTTGCAAGAGGCTGTCTCAAAAGAACTCAAACAACTACTGAGGCAGTGATGGCCCCAACCCATGGGTGTCCCCCCTTGTAATTGTGCCAATGAAGATGGATGACTGGGGTTTTGTGTAGACATGAGGATGGCAAACAATGCCATAAAAAGGGAGTGCCATCCTGGGCCGTGCATAGAAGACGTGATCACCCAGCTTACAAAGTCTGTGATGTTTCCAAACTCGACTTAATTCAAGGGTACCATCAGCTGGAACGGCACCCTGAATCGAGGTGCATCACCACATTTGCCACCCACGAAGGCCTTTTTCGGTACAAACACCTCAATTTCGGCATCTACTCTGTGGCTGAGTTCTTTCAGGAGGCCATAAGACAGGTGATCAGACCCATCAAGAGCGCACTGAATTACAGCGATGATATACTCGTATTTGGGACATCACAAGAGGAACACGACGCAGCTCTGCTAGCAAAATGCACAGCAATACAGAAGGCCGACTTAACACTAAACATTGAAAAGTGTTGTTTCAGCAAGAAACTGACATTTTTGGCCATATTTTCAACGGCATGACACCTGACCCTGACAAAGTCAGAACCATCAACAAACTACTGTAGTAGCAAATGTCTGATCATTCCTCGGAATGGCCGGCTACTGTGCATGCTACATCCCTCACTATGCATCCCTCACTGAACCGATACAAAGACTACTGCAAAAAGAGTTGCCATTCGTCTAGTCCACAGACTACCAGGAGGCGTTCAACTCTATCAAGAAGGCCCTGGCAGAGGCATGACGCCTGGCATACTTCGACCCCAACTGGCACACGGAAATCATAGTTGACACAAGCCTTGTAGGACTTGGGGCCATCTTGGCACAGACGAGCGGGACTGATACACACCCCAGCCCCGGCAGTCTCTGAATCCACATATTCGCAACCTGAATTTGAGAAACCTGGCGGCTGTCTGGACCTGTGAACATTTCCACAACTTCATAATTCGGAAGAGGTTCATGCTCATCACGGACCACCAGGCACTGCTATCCCTGTTAGGAAATACGGGCACAAAGATGCCACCCAGGATAGAAAGATGGTGTATCAGATTGCACAAGTATGACTAACATCATTCACAGGCCAGGGGCGGAACCAAAATCTGGCCGACTATTTATCTCGCCATCCAGCAGACACCGATCACCTGGGAGGGTGATACAGAATACATCAACTATGTGGCCGCAAATGCACTTCCTCTGGCAATGTCATTTTAGATGGTCACAACTGCAGCCGACCAATCCATGACACTAGCTGTCAGTTTGATGTGCAACAACAAGTGGAAGGACTACCGTCGTGCAGTTCTAAACCACCCAGGGATGTGCGAAGAAGAGCTGGATAGACTGACAAGAAGACGCACAGAACATGTGGTTAAAGAGCACGTCATTCTACTGAGAGGGTGTCGGCTGATCATCCCTGCTACGCTCAGAGCAGAGGTCATTAAAACAGCACATGAAGGGCACAGAGGAGCAGACAATGCGAAAAGGCAGCTACGGTGCCACATATGGTTCCGCTTCATGGATTCACTGGTTGACAGCTAGGTCAAGAATTGCCCGGCATGCCAGTGTACAGCAAGAGCGGAAGCCCCCATCCCACTACAGCCAACGCACATTCCTGACCGGCCATGGGACAGAGTAGTTGACTTCTATGGGCCAATGGAGTCAGGCGAATACGTTCTGATGTTCACCGATGAATATTCAAGATTCCCCATTGTCAAGAAAATCGCAACAACAGTATATGCCCAAGTGGCTGCAATGTTCAACAAAGTACTCAGTGTGTGGGGCCTCCCGAGGTCCATCAAGTCGGACAATGTGCCCCCATTTAACAGCCACGAATTTGCAGCTTCCACAAAACACATAGGGTTCACACACCAAAAGATTACAACCAAATGGCCACAAGCCAATTGAATGGACAAACTGTTCGGCTACCATCAAGAAGACAGTCTAAAGAGCCAGCATAGAAGGCATCAACCAACATCAGGCACTCTGCAGGTTACTATGAGACTATCATAACATGCCACATGAGGCCACCAAGAAGACGCTGGTAGAACTGATGATACGCTACGAGGTACACACCTGCATCGTGAGACATCCCAATGCCCAAGATGAAGAGGATGCAGAGTTCATAACAAGGGACACTGAAAGGAAAAAACGGGCAAAGGCAGACTCTGACATGAGAAGAAGGGCTGTGCCCAAAGACTTCCATGTGGGAGACGAGGTCCTCATCCAACAAGCCATGATAAGGAACACTGATGAAAGTTAATGCCAGAAACCACTGAACATTGTTTCCATCAAAGGAACCATGGTGACTGCCCAAAACGCAGACCGTGAAGTCACAAGAAACAGTTTGCAGTTCAAGCACCTCATCAAAAGAGAGGATTGCAAGCTACCCCCTCCTGAACCTGATCCCGAACCAATGGAGCCGCAAGATGACCCATGGACTCCCCCAGAAGAAGTCTGCCACCAGGTGCCAGAGACATCTGAGGCATCAGGACCGGCAGGATATGGCAAGAGAAGAGCACACCCCCAGCGCATGATCAGCACATGATCAGCATGACCCACTCGGCTGGCTGAAGAATGTTAAACCAGAAGTTTGAATATTTGTCCCCGGGGTGATGTTATACGTCTCTGCCCCTTTAAGGCAGATACAAGAACTTGGCAGGAGGAAGAGGACCGGGAATGGAAGGGGAGGAGTTTGAGGAAGGAAAATTAGAATGCAGATAGATTTAATAAAGTGAAGCTATTGTTCCAGAATTCCGGGGCCGTTTCCTTTCTTATAGTGTATGGTGCTAATAATAAACATAAGCTTATTTCTTATTTTGTGTGTGTTTCTAGTTTGCAAATGCCACACTACGGCGGCACTTTTGTTTAAAGCATGAGTTTGAGAGAGATTCTTTACACACTTTTCTGCCTCAAAAGTAGATCAGCCTTTCTTTACCCCCCAGACGTGAGCTAAATGAAAGTCTTGAACATGGTGTCAACGAATAATAATGCATTGCGTTGCAGAATATTTTTGGACCTAAGGTAAATAAGGGAATTAAAGTGTCCACAAAAAGATAAATTAGCACCTTTGTACTTATTTTGAATGCACTATCTGAGACCCTACGCTGCCCTGAAAATACCTGAAGTCAAGGTGACATAAGGGTCAGGGAAGGACGGTCTGCAACTTTACTTTTCTGGCCCATTGAGAAATGGTCCTATGCCAAAAGTGCAGCAGACCCAACTTCGAGAACAAGTGAACTCAATACCAACCTCTCCCCTTCACACACATTGTCAAGTACATATGGTAGACATTTTGACATTGCCTTACTTTTACGCAACATATTTATTAGTTATGCTTTTCTTTTCTTAGAGATTGCCCCGCACCCCTCTAAATTCTCCCACTTTCAACAGGATAAATAATTGTTCAAAAGAGAAATGGGGATTTGAATCACGTTTTCATTGTGTTACAGTTTGTAATTTGACAGCAGGCTACATCTCCTTCATCCCAACTTATCTTTAGTTTTAGAAGAATGTAAAGAGGGGGTGAACCTAAAGCATTAATTGGTAGAACAGAGCCATTGCGAACCGGGGAGTCTAGGTTTGCTCTCAAAGTGAAACATGAGCTGGCATCGCAAAATTCCCATACCTGACTTCCTGCCTCCCCAGGCCACAACACAAACCCCAATTCCTGCACCCTGTGTATCCACCCCCCACAAATTAAGTCCCTCACTTGTCACCCTGCCTCCTCAGTATGCTTACATAAATTGTTAAAATTATATTTATAAAATTATATTTACTTTTAGAGTGACACTTAAGAGTGTAAACCGAGGCTTTTGCTACATATAGTTAAGGAAAATAAGACACAGTGATGAAAAGTGATTTTCTCAGGATCACATAATTTATGAACTGTCGAAGGTGTGGATTTGAGCCCTGTCTTCCTGGTTTCGCAGCTTCCAATTCAGAAATCAGGGGTTACCTCATCTTCTCCTATTCCATCTTCAATATTAGAAACAAATAAAAGCTTTCTGCAAAGTTGTTATTCAAGGGCTAAACTAATATACTGCACAGTACATCTGGTTTTCAAAGCACCTTAATCATCTGCAACCTGTGGCAAATACATCTGAGAAACAGACTAAGATTATAATTATAAAGAAAACACAATATATTATAATCTTAGTCTATACAATTGTGTGTACTTTTAAAGAACACAGTCACATGATAGAGCAACCTAAACAATACATGAGAACAAGTAATTGAAACAGATGATCATTAAGTATGCATCCCTTTGTCAGAAAAAAGAAAGGAGGTTGAGTCAGTGCCACAATTGGGTGCAGTTGCTTTCAGGTCAGACATACATCTCAGTAACAGCCAACCTGTAGACATAACATTCCAGATGTGTACCTCCAACTCATTTACCCTATTTTCCTACCCAGAATACTACAGAGTCCTTCCCTTGCAACACATTCTCAATGCCCCCTTTCTTCAAATTAATTTTCAGACCTTCATTCCCCTTTTGCTCAATCCTTCAAATATTAACTCAATCTTTTCCCGTACCTTGCACGCACCTCCTTCCCCTGCCCACATTTCCCATCACCAATTCCTTCCCACTCACGTACTTGAATTTCCCATCACATCAATCATATTCCTTGCCCTTCACCACCCTACTTTTCAATGGCTTACAGTTAGACACTAGATCACCTTGATTTGCAAGTCAGCCTCTGCCAGACACAACAAGAAGACTTGATCAACGTCCTCGCTTTTGAAGCAAGACGACACAGAGCAACACAGGTTTGATCGCCGGGTCCACGCTTAGAAACCTCTGGGTATTAGGCATGTTATAAATAACCTATCATATCATATCAAGGTATTATTGGTAATTGTGGCTATGTGGTCTACACTTGCACAATGAAGAGTGAAAGATGGCGAGGGGATGTGGCTTTTTTGTGCTGCCAAGTTGCATTTTCTTAGAAAAACTGCAGCATATTTCAACTCACTGAAGCAGAGAGAACTGCATGGGGAATATACCTTGGGCCCGGTGATGGTGCAAGAGTGGCCTTTTATATGTATGTGTGTTTTTAAAGAAGGTGGGGTGCGAGTTTCAGTTTCTGTCACTGAGATAATGTGTGCATTTGTGACAGTGTAAAGTATAGGTTAAAGGATATCTCTATGTTCATGTTGTGTTTATATATATGAATCTGCTGTTGATTTGCTTGTGTCTCTTGTTGGTCACATACGAGAAGAGTGTTTTGGACAAGACAATGGAAACCGATGACAGACTTTGGGGTTATTCAGAGTTGGGTGGTAACAGTCAAATCATCCGTATTTGGCAAATACAGTTCATTGTACCATTCACCCAAGGGTTTGATCAAATTTCATTTGTGGCATTCCATGTGGATATTGTCCACTTACTTTTATCTCCAACTTGAAGGTGGAGGTACAAAATCCAAACAAAATCCAAACTGCTCCACATTATTTAAATCTTGTTTTTTTACTGTGCAGCACGGAAGCACATGTGCCTCCCTTCAATAGAGGGATATTTTACAAAGGGCCATGTTGAGTGGGTAAAAGTTTGGGATTTCCTCTTTTGAACACCATACCCATGTAATGCCTAAAAGGGCCAGAATGTACCCGTTTGTTGATAAAGAAAATCAACAACAGGAGTGTCATGAGCTACTAGTCCTCACAATCAATTTCTCCCTTCTCATTGCGGCTGAAAAAAGCTATTAAAAAGTGTTTTAAAAAAAACGTTTTTCATAACGGCCGTCAGAGGTGGTATTTCTGAAATGGCACTAGATGAATTCCAAAAATACCACCTCTGTGAGTGGTAAACTTTGAGTATGGCTGATTTTCAGAAATACTACCTGCCGAACTGGCAACTTTCTCCTGATAAATCTAAAAATCTGACCAACTCTGAATGACCCACTTAGTTTGAAGTCTTCTAATAATTAAGGCCTGCTTATTACATCTGTCTATGTCTATTTTTCAACTGTGTCCAAAAATAATTACCACAAACAGTAAAACAGCTATTATATATTTATATAACTACTGTATAATTAACATCCATGGATGCTATTTGGGGTGCTATTACATTCTTTTTGTATGTACACACTGGTAATAAAGAAATTCTCCACAACATAGGGGAAGAATTCACACTGAATCAAATCGTGCACAAACTCTAATAATATATGTACTCCCGCTTCCTTGGCAATATAGGCATGCTGATAAGCTCCAACGGATTGTAACAGACATTTGCAGGCCGATTCATGGAATTATTGTGTGCCGAAAATCGCAGCGCAAGCGTGCAAAAGCTTCCGAATTGCAGCGCAAGCGCGAAAATCGCAGCGCAGGCGTGCGAAAGCCGCGCACGTCGATTCATGGAAGTCTGTGCGCGTGTAAATCCTGGGATGTGCGCTAAAATCATGCGTGGCGCATGTGGGCGCACACGTCATCAACAGCTGTGCGCCAGGTGCACAGCGAAAGCGCACATAGCACAGTGCACACAATAAAAGTGGGCGGAAAGTGGGGCGTAACACACGGAATGGGGAACAACGTGTGAAAATCTGGGTGTTACGGGGGAAGTACGGGAGGTAAATGCGCGGAACGCCCACACACACGCCTACAACACGTATTCATGGAATCAAACAGGGGAAACACGTGCGCCAAAAAAGACGCACTAATCCGGAAAGCAGGAAGCAGGCAGCATAAAAGTGCGCGCAAATAACAAACAAACTCAGACGCTACAATTAATATACCATTCCTCGCAGGAGGAGGAGGATAGCCATGCCCAGATTTTTTTACACCCAGGACCAGCCTTTTTGGGATGCCTGATGACCAGGCGTATGGGAGGTACATGTTTCCACCACACATAATACTTGACCTGGTGAGTGAGTGGGAGGATGACCTCACATCACCCACCCTGTGCTCCAATCACTGAGCCCCTTAGAAAAGGTGCTCAATGTACTGCACTTCTTGGCCACTGGTTAATTTCAGCGGGCAAGTGCCATAGTGGTGGGGTGTCACAGGCCACGCAGTCACGCTGCCTACACCAGGTGTTGGCCATCATGACTGCATGCCCCTCAGTCCGCAGGCACATATACATGCCCAGAACACCTGCAGAAAGGCACGCTGCCGTCCAGGTCTTTTACGGGGTGGCACACTTCCCCAAAGTGCTAGGTGCCATTGATTGCACACATGTGGCTCTATGTCCACCCAGGGCAACTGAGCACAACTATAGAAACTGCAAACACTGGCATTCCATCAACGTGCAGGTAGAATGTGATGCCAAGGGAATCATCACCTCAGTATATGCCAACTATCCAGGGTCCACCCACGATAGTTTCATTTTCAGAATGTCACCCCTAAACCGGGACCTAGAAGCTGGGCGGCATGGAGATACATGGCTGCTTGGTGAGTATAAATGCATCTGCATGTCAGATACTGAGTAATGTCACAACCCCACTAATGATGCCCATCATCACCTCCTCAGGGGACAGTGCCTACCCTCTGAGCACCCACATGATGACGCCAATTAGGAACCCCACCACACCACCTGAGGTAAGATACAACACAGCCCATATTGCAACCCGGGGCATAGTGGAGCGCACATTCGGAGTGCTCAAGTAACGCTTTCACTCCCTTGACCGCTCGGGTGGGCAGCTGCTATACGCACCCCGAGTAATGTGGAGGATCATAGTGGCAGTATGTGTCCTGCACAACGTTACAACCCACCGGGGCCTGTCAGTGGACATGGTGGTGCCCCCACATCCCCAACCACATGCACGGCCGCTGCGCATGGGAGGTGAAAGGGCATGTGGTGAGGCAGCCCGTACCCAGCTGGTGGCTAATTACTTCACCTAAAATCCTACCCCTTTGGAGTGCACACATCCCTGGCACATACCAGCTGACAATCAATGATGATGACATAAGGGACAGTCAACTGTCACAACCATACCAGCCTGAGATTGGTCACCTGGAAGTGTTACATTGTGTGCATCCCTACCTACTTAAAGACAACCAAAGCTGTGTGAATAAAACACATTCATGCTGCATGAATGACTACCCACTTGAAAAATACTACATGAAAATATTGCCATGTCACCCAACCCCTCCCCATCTCAGCTACCCAACACACCATGGCATGTCATGCAATGTGAAAGAAACAAAATTAATGAACAAACCATGACACCAGTGTCACAAAGTGCACTGTTCCAAATGTAAACAGGCCACAGACAATATGCTCCCAGTAATCAATAAGAATCAGCACACATGAACAAATACTTACCAGCAACACAGAACAGCAACACAGGATGAAACAGTGCCAAAATACGACAGTACAAAATCACAGTAGTGCAATTCTCACAACCTAACTAAGGCAGCACATTGACCCTTCCAACTGCAGAGTGTTGCTGTCAGGCAAATGTGTCAGTGTACTGCATACAACATGAACTGCATCTGCAAAGGAGATGGCCTTGTGAAGACATGAAGAAGGTACATGTGAATAAGGAGAAAGTCATTGATGCACAAGCACATATCAATACACCATGCAGTGTTCAATCCAACAACAATCCCCACTAGGGATGGTCACACAGTTTTGACTACAGACAGCCCTCACAGCTCATGGGATCCCAATGTCACTGTGTAAGTTACTTTCACTTGGTCACACCCTTTGCAAGCCCATGGAAAGGGGAAGCAAAAGGGGTGTGTGTGTCAGGAAGCTAAGCATCTAACCCAAAGACAGGACAAGCCTGCATGTGCCCAGCTGGAATACACAGTGGATGCCCACGGGAGCCACACAAGGCAACACAATGTAAAAAAAGAAAAAAAAAAAATGGCCATGTGTGGACCGGGGGGGGGGGCACCCAGGAGGTTCGAAAACAGGGTGCACACCAACACCCACATGCGTGGATATTGCGGAAAAAAAAAAAACCTCCATGGGCTCATGGCCTGCACGGCTACGCTATTGTGGGAGAACTGTTGTTGCTCTCTTCACCCTCTGCTGCTACATAAGAGGTGGCTGTGCTATTGTGCTATGGGAGACAGCCCACGTAAAGCCCAAGTATGGTCCTCCATGGCAGCAAGCATGTGGGTGTGGAAGGTTTCATTCTGGAGGATGATGGTGCGGAGATCCCCAGGCATCACCTCACGAGTAGCCTGCATTTCTACTCACATGGCCTTGCGTGATGCCTGGATCTCCGCACGTGTTGCCTGGAGGTCTGCTGAGAGTGAACATGTGAGCTGCTCCAGCTGCTGTTGCGATCTACATTTTCGGGAAGCCTCAAGTTCACCCAGAGTCTCCCTGAGGAAATGGAGTTCTAACCTCAGGGCTTGTGACTCTACAGATATGGCTTCGCGCAGAGTCTCCAGTGCCGCCCGTCGGTCCCTGTTGGGCGCCAACATGTCTTCCCTGTGTGATTGGAAAATGGAGTCTGTTGCCTGCTATTGTTGCTCCATCTGCCTTTCAGGGGGGAGAATGGAAGTGGCCACCCTCTCCATTGCCTGAGCCATCATTTCAACCGATGCTCCCTGTTGTGCTGCTATACTGTACATGGAGTTTTCCCATACAGTTTTGCCTGGTGGCATATGGCCACCACGTCGGCGGGCACCACACCTGTTTGGGGCAAGGCGATCTGCACCTTGCTGCAGTACTGCATTCCCCCGCTGATCTGCTGGCCCAGGGACAGGATAAGATGTTGTTGAGAGTGACCCTGCACCGTAACCGCCAACGGCGGAGTTACCAACACTGACATCTCCATAGAGGGGTCTCCCTCTGGTGCAGGTGGGTTGGTCAGAACAGCATCCCTCCCAGTAACATTTACCTGCGACGCCACATATGTCTCACTCTCCGATTCAGCACCTGAATCATAGAGGTCTGGGGAGGTGCACCCAGAGACACCCCTGGACAGTATGGTGTGCAGGAGGATTGGGTTTTCACCCACCACCTCCCCACGTCCTCCACTGGTGCCCGGTTGTGGCTGAGATTCCTCCGGGGTCTGCACCATCTCCTCCACCTCAACAGCATCAAGTGCTTCATCACCTGCAAAAACATGAAAGACAACAAATGGAAACAGGCATGAGCACCATAGCACACACATAGGCCTGACAAGCCAGACTTCCAGTACATGAATTACACATGTCCCACATGACTATAACCCTGGCATGCATGCACTGTCAATGAGTTGGAAGGGGAGGCAAAAAGCAGACACTGAGGACTCCAAAATGGAAAAGCAACACATGTGCAGCACTGGCATCACACATTAGCCTGTGAGTGGCATGGCCAATCCACATGCATGACACATGCCAGCACACAGATGGCACGTAGCATAGCCATGGTACATTTAACAAGTACAGCCATATGTTAGTGAATGAATACTGTCACCCATCCATGTGAGATGAACATGATGAGATGAAAAATTCCAAATAGTGTGACAAAATATGCCTGTGCCACACACTGCAACACATCCAGTGTACAATTATACAGTGATGGCAGGCAGATGGATACATCAATGGTTGGTCACTTCAACATGACAGGAAACGACAATCATGTTCCACATTCAAACAGGCCACAAAAATTAATGTGAGCAGGCCCTTACTCAATCTGCCTGAATGGTCAAATCATTCCCATAACAAAGTAATAAATGTCGGCCATTGTGGGGTGTAATATATGACAGAAGCATGTCACATGTGTGTCATTAGGGCTGAAAAATACATTGCAAAAATGGGAGGATTGAAACAATCAGGCTGAATGAACACTGAAAATTCTAAACAATGTTGTTGCAAGATGACAGTTCAACGGCAACTGCAGTAATGTGGTGCTAATTGGCTACTGTGGTCAGAAGGGATACTGTCATACCCAAATCCAAGGGCAGTGAATGGTTTGGAGTAAGCACATGGGTGACCCATACCACTCAGGACTACACACCCTCACCTGGCACTAAATCAGAACACGTCACCCAAGCAACATACACATGGATTACACACACATGCATGGGCACTCACCGGACAATGCTTCGTGATCTGGTAGGTCTCCCATGCCTTGGATCTGTTCCTCTGTGATGAAGGTTCCAGCAACAGACTCATGTTCAGTGAGTTAGTCGTCCTCTGGTGGAGACCCACTGCCAGTCACCAGAGTAGAGGCATGATTTGAAGCCAGATTGTTCTTTGCTCTGCGTTTCAGGTCATTCCACCGCTTGTAGCAATCATCAGCTGTGCGCCTCACAAATCCAAGGGCACCAATGTGGTCCGCGATGGTCTGCCAGTGAGCCCTACGTTGTACCAGGCATAGTCTTGCACCCTGCAGTCACCACCATTTCGCGGCTATGTGCCAACACATAGGCCACAAGTGCATCAAGTTTGGCGTCATTAAAGCTAGGCTTCCTTGATGTGCCGGAGTGTGTAGCCGTGCCTGTAGTGCTAGAGCACCCTTCTTCTTCTTCTTGGAAGGTGGTGCAGATCCTGAGTGGCTTACGCCGCTCTGGACAGTAGGGGCAGAAGCGGAGGTGGACTGGGTACTTGAAGCCTGTAAAGGCACACTGACCAAAGGTCTTGGTGCAGGCATTGGCATTGGCAGGGTGATGTTGGCAGGGCCAACGTCGGTGTGATGGACCTGGACCGACACTGTCCCAGCTGGGAGACTCGGAGCTGGGGTGGATTGAGCTGCAGCTGCCCCTGCAGCCTCCCCACCCTGGCTACTTGGGGCAGCAGATGACATTGCTGCCGCAGATCCACGTGGCCTGGTGACAGCAACTTTCACCGCCACACGTGGCTTAGACTTGGTGACCTGGAAGTCAGCCTGGGAGTCATCCTGTGCCGGTTCAGTTGACAAAATGGGCCGGTCCAACAAGGGCTGAGCTGGGATGGTGGCAGCTACGTTTCCCACAATCATTGGGGGGGCACAGGTGGCCTGATTGGTCCTCCCCACACGGGGCTCTAGGGGCACCCTGCAAATCCTGGCCAAGTCCCCTACCGCGCCCACCACGCCCACCTCTTTGAGATCGGCCACCTTTGTCTCCCTTACTGCTTGGTCGCCTCCCAACCATGCCACTGATGTTGTTGTGCGTATGGGAGTTGCAGTAAACAATTGTCCTGGGCAATTGGGGTAAAAGGGGTAGGGTACTAGATGGAATTCGTACCCTAGTGCTCTAGCAAAGCTGTCTGTGACCCCTGGGGGAAGATGACGGGTCACTGAACGCACAAGCACCCCAAAAACAAAAGTACACATGCACGCAACCCCTGGTAGACCACGTGCATGGAAAAATGAACCCGCACTACGCTGTGGCACCCAGAAGCACGCAGCCTACAATGACCTCTGAAGGGGTACGCGACACAAAGGGGCAACCACAGTTGGAAAATACGTGCGCGACTCACCGTCTGCCTTGAAAAAGAATGTGAAAAATTAGCACGTGTAGGCGTTGGCAACACCCCCGCCAAAAGAATAAAAGAACGCAGTCTGGGGAAACAGGGAGTATGAACTGGAAACGTTGTGAAGTAATCGCATGTGAACCAACAAGAAGTACAAGAATCACCCGCTTGCTCTCCACAAAAAGCACGTACAAGAAAATAGCGTGATACTCATACCTTTTAAACCAGCCCACATGTGCAACGTCACTTACGCGTTTATGCGCTAAGGCTCTTTCCTCAAATAGCACAGTGACGTGCAGTTTTCTCACGTGCTGATTCACTATGCACCCGTGCTGTGGGGAATGCCCGCGCGTGTAACGTCACTTACGCGCTGACGCGCCGAGGGCTTTTCCTCGGATTTCATGCTGACTTGCACTTTTTTCACATGCCTAATCACTCTGTATCAAGCTGGCAACGCGAAAACACACGGAAGACCACACTCCTACCCAAAAGGCCATTTTCCTGCCCTCAAGAGCCCCAAGCACGCTCCCACCTGCCATCTGCTGCTGCCTGCCTACTGCCCACGTGTCCTGCTATTTGGTGCCTGCACGTCAGCCATCTGCAGGGGTCCAGTTGCTGTGTCCACCCCTGCTGGAACAGAAGACTCCCCACTGGGATACCATCGCTCCACAGCCCAGCCCCAGGACCCAGTTGCCCATCCACACCTGCCTCTGGGGTCGCCATGTCGGGGCAAACACCATCTGAGACCACTGGCGACCCCCAGCCAGAGAGGCAGAGGGCCACCAGCTTCAGTGAGAAGGAAGTTGGTGTCCTGGTGGAGCATGTCCTGGGGCATTATGATGCCATCTTCGGAACATCACCCGCCAACAAGGAAGGACAGGATATGATCTGGGAGGATGTAGTGGTTGCCATCAACGCGGAGGGGTTGGCAACCCGCGACATCAAGCACATCCAAAAGTGCTGGGAGGACTTCAGGTCCAGGACCCTCTACAAGGCCCGGCGCCTTGTGAAGGCAGAGGATGCAGAGAGGTGCCAGGTCAGCATGAGCAACATCCAGATGAGGGTCCTGGAACGCGTAGGCCCAGCGCTCCACACCCAGATCCTTCGGAGGCAGACCCGTCTGGAGTTGAGCGGTAAGTGGCCAAGCATTGCTGTGTGAGACAGGGCATGTTTCAGTGTGATGGTAGTCTGATACTTGCCTGTATGTGTAACATAGGCCATGTATGGATGTGTGTGTGCAGGGACATCATGGTCATGCATGTGATACCAGTAATGTGTGAACCACATGGATGGTGCATGTGTTCCAATGCAACATGGGGAGCTGTATGTGGAATGCACACATGAATGCATGCCAGTCTCTGTTCTTGGACATGGGGGGGTGAGGGATGGGTGCTGCTCTCATGTACATGTATGGTGCACATGTGTGTGTGTCTGAGAAGTGTGTGTGAGACTTTGAAATGCCATGGATGCATGACACATGTCCGTGATGATGGGCAGATTCACTCATGCAGTGCGGTCACTGTTGTATCCACTGTGTCTGTGGTGTACAAGCCATGATGCATGACCATCCGGTGATGTGTGTGCATGGGATCAGTATGAGCCATGATGCATGTGAGTTCTAAGGCAACATTTTGGTTAAAAGAGGCCCTTGTACATGGATGCTGATGTTGATTGCAGGCGCTGTGCCTGTTTCTGCATGTGTGTACGTGCATTCACCCATGTGTTGTGGAGGGACAGGATGGAATTGACATTTGACAGTGCCACTCATGTGTTATTGCTTCCTATCTAGGGGAACATTGTACTCTACCCTGATGCTTGTGTTCTATGTCTCCGACTACGCAGCGTCGAGAGAAGAAGAGGGTGGAGACGGCGCTGTGGAGCCAAGCGGCGGAGATGCCTCCACCGGGCGGTGACGCAAGGCCCAGCCACCCTCCCAGGAATTGCCACCATCCGGGAGCAAGGGGACTGGTGCCGCTTCTGCCACTAGAGCTGTAGCGGAAGGTCCGGGTGAGCCCCCACAGGGGCTTGCAATGGCGGAAGATGGTGCAGAGACAACCAGGTTGGTGGTCTCCACAGAGGAGGAGGAGCCTGCTACTGAGCCGCACATGGGGCCTGGTGGGGGTAGTACTGCTGCAGCAAGTGGTGCAGTCCAGGGCCAGGGTCAGGAGGCATCACAGGTCACCACGGAGGGGCCTGTGCATGTCGCTGTCCTTGACCTTGTGACTGCACCACCATGCACCAGCAGGGATGCCCCATCCCAGGCCCATCTGCATGTAGGGGGGAGGCCCACATCATCTGCCTCTCCACCCCCTGCGGACGAGGGGTCCCATGACCGTATGGGCTCCGTCCTGATTGGTGCCGCATTGCGCATGCGTGACATGCGTGATGATGTGCATGCTTCCTGGGGGGAGCACGCACGCCATCATGAAGAGCAGCGTCGCAACGTGGCACTGTTGGGAGGGGCCCTGGTAGGTGGGTTCCTACATTGGTCGCGCACTCTGGCGGACCTCTCCTCCTCTGTGGAGACTATGCGCCAGTCGTTCTCCCTGCCGTCTTCCAGCCCAGATTCCACAAGGGCCCCCTTGACCGGGCTTGACCAACATAGCCAGCTTGGTGGAGATCCCATCCCTGCCACAGTCGGGAGTCGGCGGTCCATCAGGGGTGGACACCACAACATCTGGACACCAGCAGATGGAGAATGTGCAGGCATCATTGGACAGGGCACATGGACAGCAGCAGCAGCACCAGGCTCTAGGTGGGAGCAATGATGGCTCGGGGCCATCGACATCAGAGGGGCAGGCATCAGCCAGAGGGCAGGAGGACCCTGGAATGGATGTGTCTTCCGTGTGGCTGCGGTTGGGCCGGCATGTAGATGCGGACCAGTGGCGGGAAGAAGAGGCACGGCTCACAATGGTCAGGGAGGAGAACTCCCTGTGGAGGCGGGCCGAGTGCCTCGAGGCTATTCGCAGGGAGTTGGAGTACAACATGGCATCGTCCCTGCGAACCCTCGGGGCCATGGAAGAGGACCGCCTCCAGGACATTGACCAGGAATTCGATGATGCCCTGGCCCGGGACATCGGAAAGTGAGCCGTCAGACTAGCC
Source organism: Ambystoma mexicanum (assembly GCF_040938575.1). Taxonomy (NCBI): domain Eukaryota; kingdom Metazoa; phylum Chordata; class Amphibia; order Caudata; family Ambystomatidae; genus Ambystoma; species Ambystoma mexicanum. The sequence goes on along the minus strand of NC_090937.1, from coordinate 1,520,130,709 downwards.
TGCCGCCATTGTAAATAGTTTTTAGTGTTAGGTTTCCTTTTCGTTTTAATTTCTTTTGGGGTGATTGGCCTATGCCCCACACTTTTGTATATAGTTCTTTTCCTAGGTAGTTTTTTAGATAGGTTTCATTTCTTTCATTGGGCTCATGGACCCTTTCAAAATTGATTGTACATAGTTGGACTTTGGATTTATGTGTGCATTTTCTTTGAATTTCACCATGGGGCAATGGATTTTCATTTTTATGTTTCCTTTGGATTTGTTTTGGTGGACAATGATTTTGGACCATATTTCTTCTGGATTTATTTGGATTGCATCTACATTTCATTTTTCATATTTTTGGACATGCATTTCATTTCATTTTTGTATTATTTTTTTGACTTTCATTTCATTACATTGATTTTGTTAATAATACATTTTGATATTTTAATTCCATGTGTGGGAGTCGCTCATTGGGTTCATGCGTGTCAAATTGTGGTTTTGCACAATCTATGGCAAACAGTGTGTGTGTGTGACCGCCATGTGTTGATGTACATGGTTGACTTTTGATTAGTGTCGTAACATAAGCAGGTCGGTGTGTGGTGGATTGGTGAAATCATTGCATGTCAAGACTGGGGTGGCGTGCTTTGGAAATGTGGTGCACATGAGGGCCATGATTGTGCAGCTTCCTTTCGTGTTGCAGGGGGACATGAGTCGGGGCCTGCTGGCAGGTGCCCCTCAATGCTGGGTGGATGGGGGTGCTGGGGGACATGAGTCGGGGCCTGCTGGCAGGCGCCGCTCAATGCTGGGTGGATGGGGTGCTGGGGGACATGAGTAGGGGCCTGCTGGCAGGTACCCCTCAATGCTGGGTGGATGGGGGTGCTGGGGGACATGAGTCGGGGCCTGCTGGCAGGTGCCCCTCAATTCTGGGTGGATGTGGGTGCTGGGGGACATAAGTCAGTGCTCACTTGTTCATGGTGACATGTGGGCTGGCTGGAGGGCTTCAGCAGGGTGGATGGGCTGCCTGTGGGGCATGGCCAGGGGTGCAGTGTGTACCCCTATGTTGGGGTCTGACTGCAGGCCCTTGGGAGGGGGGAGAGGGCACACCTGGAAGGACACACACTGCCAATTCATTGGGGCACCCCCGAAATAGACGTACCCTGCTCGCAGAGGGCCAATTGCGTGTGAAACTTCCCGTGCACCCCCGAAATACACATACCCCGCTCGCACAGGGCCAATCGTGTGTGAAACGTCCCACACAGCGCAGTATGTGTATTCAGAGGGGTGCGCAGGGATTTTTACAGACTTTTTCGTGGTTGGGGGGCTGTATGCTGGTCCACTGGCCTGTGCGCCATGTACAGGATTTGTGCGCACGGGGAGGGGTTGGGGACGTAACTGGCGCTGCTGCAGGGTCGCTGCACCACTCTGCGCCACGGCTGGTTTTGGATGTTAAAATCCATGAATACGCTGTGCGCGGAAATGGATTTTGGCGCATGCGGCTCAGGCAGACTGCAGCACGCGCACACTGTGCGCCAGCCGCGTGCGCCATTTGTGCGCTGAATTCTATGAATTACCCCCATAGTGTATGGGAAGCTGTGGTGCCAACATCACCATCCAGGGTCACAGAATCTGTTCTTTAAATGCACATATTGATCCTGGGTGATTTGAACATGCCCCTGCAGTCTAGGCTCCTCTTCCTCTCACTGTGGAGACCCATGTGTGGGGGCCACCCAGGCACATCTACAACATAGCTGAAATCAAGATGACTGCCTCGCTCCATTTATAGAGAATCTATAAACTAAAGTAAAATTGAGATAGTTCTTTTATTGAACCCGGAACAGCCCAGAGCATGCTGAGCAAAGCTGCTGGGAGATTCAGTAGCTCTGATTAGCCCGCAAATGTTAAACCTGATCACGCAAATTTGAATGTGGTTTTGGGTGTTGTTCACCCAGACTTACTAACATCAGATCAAGACACATATTTCTACAATATTGGGTTTTTTCAGTTCATGGTGGCTCTGATGCTGTGTCTACCTAAGTATATAAGGCTTTCTGGGGCCTGGGACCCTGCTACACCCAACTCTCTCTCCCTAAATGCCTCCCTGCTAGAGCCCTTTGGTCATTTAGCTCTAACGCTCTGCTTTTCCAATCGGAGAGTGGGACAAGATCTCTGTCCTCCACAGGGGGTTCCCTCTGGAATGGCCCTTTCATACTTGAGCCGGATCTCCTTAAGTTTCCAGAAGCTTCTGAAAACATGTATTTCCTCTTCTTCCTTCCCTTTCCCCCTCCCCTGCTAATGTCACTGTCTGCCTCTTACCTGGCTGCCTGGTTCCTTCAGAGATGTACAGTGCACCAGGCCCCCCTAGTCCAGTTTACCCTGCAGTTAGTCTCCACTAACCCCCGCCTCCCTGCACTTGACCTCCTGGGCCCCTCCCCACGCACTAGCCGTTCTGGGCATGCAACATTGTGACCCTTCCAGGCCCTACCCCGCGCTTAGCTCGTGGATCTTCCTTCCCCTGCACTCTCTGCTTTCCCCTGGCTCTGTCCACCGGGACTCATCTTTTTCTCATGGGACTAGAAGGATCGTTTCTTGTTGTGTCCTCCCTCTCCCCCCACCCACTTGTCTTGTTGCACCTCGAAACACATTGTGATTAGGTGCATTATAAATACCCAATAAATAAAATAAATACTTAAAATATAGAGCCAGAGATCGATGTCTATATTATACTTAGTTTAGTTAAGGTGAAATTCCAAGCATTTGAAATGTGCAAAAGTACAATTTATGAATATTTTTTTTAAATACAATGGATGAGTGTTTAATGTAGCAAATCGTTTGATATTGTACAACGTGTTCATGAACAGCTGTGTTGTATTCTTTTTGTTTTCTTCAGTGCACCTTTTATGTGCTTTTTTTCCCCCAAGCTTGGCATCTATCACTGCAAAGCTTGCTCTCCTTTGTCATCTCTGCTCACCTTAAACTTATTCCTTATTTTGAATGTGTGTGTATGTGTGTGTGTGTTTATAGTTTGCAGATGCCACTCTATGATGGCCTTTTTGTTTAAAGCATGAGTTTGAGAGAGAACCTTTGCACACTTTTCTGCATCAAAAGTATCTCAGCCTTTCTTCACCCTCCAGTCCTGAGCTAAATTAAATGAATTTGACTTTCAACTAGATGATATTAATTGGTTTTAGCATTTACCAGAAGAAGGGATTCGGCTTCACTTGGCATTATTGTTACAATCGCTAGTGAACTTGGCTGCTTGCCCGGGTATTTTCCTGTATTATTTATTTAATCATTTGGTAAAAACACACCTCATCCTTATTTTAACACCAGAATTGGTTATTAATCAACTTAACAGCTAATCAACTTTAATCACGCGATTTAAACATTAATCATGCATGGTTCCTTTTGGGCAAAAAAGTTAAGCAGTTTTTAAATGGAAAATTAGGCAAAGTGTGTCCTACCAAACCAAGGCTTAGGTGGGCCCAGAGCAACTCTTTCTACTTTGACTTAAAACCGCACATTTGAATTGCCTGTAGCATGCATTTTCTCTCTAATAATGGACGCTTTAACAAGGAACCGTAGGCCAAAGGAACTTTTTAGTTTGAATGAATTACATTACACAATTTCTGGAACATGGTGTTAAACAAAGAATAGCAAGGTACCGCGTTGCAGGATATTTTCGGACCTAAAGTAAATAAGGGTTATATGTGTCCACGAAAAGATCAATTAACACTGTTATGCTTATTTTGAAAGTGATATGTGATACCCTAGGCTGTCCTGAATTTACCTAATGTCAAGGTAAAATAAGGGTGAACAATTGTGTCCAAAAACAATAGATTGGAGCCTCAACATCATGCTGCTATAAAGAAACACATGCCAGATTCCTGTAGCTTCTAAGCACTGGCGATTAATCGACCTTGCATTGGTGAAGGTCTGAATGAACGCTGCATGGATTGAAAACACTTGCTGTAGGTCGCAATATTAGCATTGAAGTACATTTTATCTACCACCCACTGTCAGAAGGAGCATCCTATGTATTCATATTTCTCTGTTTAATACATTTGTATTGGAATTTAGAGAATGAACCACAAAACATTTGGAGTGAATGAATATGATAAAAAAATAATAACAATATGATATGCATTGAGGCGAGAATTGGGACAATAGGGTAAAGTCTTGAGAGGCAGAGACTGGTGAATTAATAACAGCAGGTGAATTGAGTAACCAAAGTCAAGCATGAGGACAATTAAAAGGATCAAATAATCAATCACTGTTGTGTGATTTGCATAGGAGTGGATAAACAATTGAGTTTTGTACAAACTGGGGAAAAAACGAGTGACAGACACAATATACAAGGAAAAGGGTGATGGGGTGAAGGGATACAGATAACTGGTTTGCTCATACACCATTGAGGATGCTGCAGCCCATATCGTTATTGGTGTGAAATTCATGTGTTACAAACATAAGAGAAACCTCACGAACCATGTGCAGATATATTATGATGAGCTAAGTAATTAATAAAAGGTGCCTATTTCAAATTGTATTAAATTCTATGTGTGTGGCAGATCTTGTTCCACCATCCCTTAGCAGAGATGTTTTATAAGTGTTTCCAATTGGCAGTAATGAGCGTGATGGCTATAGCAATAAAAATGTTGTATAGGATGGAGGAGCAGGGGTTGACTGGGAACCAAAAGAGCCCCGGGAAATAATGTTCAAAGTATCCCCATAGCGCATATTTTCAGCAAACCCAACCCTTGGAAATACCACACAAAAGAGGGGCAGGGTGCAGAGGCCTACCAGGAAATATCCAGATGTCCCTTTAGGCCAATCCAGCCCTGTGGGGGCGGGAAGTGATTTGTTCTCTTTGACTGCGATACTTCCTAGAAAAACTTTTGTAAAAGATAGAAGGACATGTGTATTGCAGATTGTTGTAGTTATTTTTAAATTTCTTGCCACAGCCCGAGGAGAAACGGTTATTCATAAAATGTATGCTTGTAAGAACCAAGGGTATTCTTGCATGACCAACAGTTGCCATCTGATTCAATTTTAGCTTTTGTCAGTTTCAAAGGGGTGATGAAGGCTCTGTGCGTAAAGAAGAAAAGGTTTTTGAGTGATGTAATCGGAGGTGGAAACAAATCTGTTCCGAGTCCATATGTGAGACCATATATGATCATCGAAGACAAGGCCACTTTCTGTCTCCCATTGGGAGTGTACGAGCCACTTGATGGTAGTAGAGTCAGTCGTGGTGAACAGTTTATAAAGTTTGGCAGCTCAGATATCAGGTTTCATGGCCAGTAGTTGTAGCCTTGTGGTGTCTGGTGAAAGAACGCTGTTGGTGTGTGCTTGAAGACCGTACAGACAGGCGTTGACCAGTTTGTTGTAAAACATAAGGTCAGATGGATGTATAGAAAATTAGTTCTTGAGGTCCTGGAATAAGGTTATGGTGTGATTTTGTACAATTAAATAAGCCTAATACCCTTGGTGAGCCAAGACCTCCGATACACAGGGTCATTCAGAGATTTCATCGCAGAGGCAGCGCACGTGAGCAGCGCAGAGAGGTAGCGTGCGGCAGCGTGCGCCAGCCGTGTGCGCTAAACAGCATTCTGGCGCACCGCGGATTCATGGAATATCAAAGCCATTTTGAGCGCTGGTGCAGAGAACATCCCGCAGCGCCAGTTACGCCCCCAAGAAAGCCCCTTGCGCAAAGATAAGGCATTGAAATCCCCAATGCAGCGCAAAGGGCCATGCTAACCCTGCACCAGTTCACAGGGCCGGGACAGTGCTGTTGGGTGTTGCGTAGGAAGTTTCACACGCGATAGGCCTTGGGCGAGCGCGGTACATGTATTCAGAGGGGTGCGTGTGGAGTATAATACACGATAGTTCTTGTGCGAGCAGGTAAGTGTATTTTGAGTGGTGTACGGGGAGTATCACACGTGCAATAGGCCTTATGTGAGTGGGGTACGTGTATTCTGAGGGGTGCGCGTGGAGTATCCCACACGATAGGCCTTCTGCGAGCGGGGTACGTGTATTATGGGGGTGCGCAGGGAGTATTACACATGATTTCGCTGGACGAGTTTGGTACGTGTATTTTGAGGGGTGCGTGGAGAGTATCACACGCGACAGGCCTTGGGCGAGCGGGGTACGTGTATCTTGGGGGTGCGCGGGATGTTTCACATGCGATATGCCTTGGGCGAGCGGGGTACATGTATTCTGAGTGATGCGCGGGGAGTATCACACGCGATAGGCCTTGAGCGAGCGGGGTACGTGCATTCTGAGGGGTGCGTGGGGAGTATCACACGCGATAGTCCTTGGGCGAGCGGGGTACATGTATCTTGGGGGTGCATGGGAAGTTTCACACGTGATAGGCTTTGGGCGAGCGGGGTACGTGTATCTTGGGGGTGCACAGGAAGTATCACACTCGAATTGGCAGTGTGGGTCCTCCCAGATGTGCCCTCTCACCACTCCCCAGACCCTGCAGGCAGCCCACACCACAGAGGACTACCCTGCACCCCAGGCCATGCCCCGCAGGCAGCCCATCCACCTTGGGCATGCCCCGCAGGTAGCCCAACCACCCTGGGCATGCCCCCCAGCCAGCCCACATGTCACCATGCACCAGTGAGCACCGACTCATGTCCCCCTGCACCCCCACCCACCCAGCAGTGACAGGCACCTGCCAGCAGGCCCCGATTCATTTTCCCCTGCACCCCCACCCACCCAGCAGTGACAGGCACCTGCCAGCAGACCCCGGCTCATTTCCCCTAACACCCCCACCCACTCAGCAGTGAGGGGCACCTGTCAGCAGGCCCTGACTCATGTCCCCCTGCACCCCTACCCACCGGGCAGTGAGGGGCATCTGCCAGTAGGGCCCGACTCATGTCCCCCTGCACCCCCACCCACCCGGCAGTGACAGGCACCTTCCAGCAGGCCCCGACTCATGTCCCCCTGTACCCCCACCCACCCAGCACTAAGGGGCACCTGCCAGCAGGCCCCGACTCATGTCCCCCTGCACCCCCACCCAGCCCGGCAATGAGGGGCACCTGCCAACAGGCCCCAACTCATGTCCCCCTGCACCTCCACCCACCCGGCAGTGAGGGGCACCTACCAGCAGGCTCCGACTCATGTCCTCCTGCACCCCCACCCACCCAGCAGTGACAGGCAGCTGCCAGCAGGCCCCGACTCATGTCCCCCTGCACCCTCACCCACCCAGCAGTAAGGGGCACCTGCCAGCAGGGCCTGACTCATGTCCCCCTGCACCTCCACCCATCCGGCAGTGACAGGCACCTGCCAGCAGGCCCCGACTCATTTTCCCATGCACCCCCACCCACCCAGCAGTGACAGGCACCTGCCAGCAGGCTCCGACTCATGTCCCCCTGCACCCCCACCAGCCCGGCAGTGACAGGCACCTGCCAGCAGGCCCCAACTCATGTCCCCCTGCACCCCCACCCACCCAGCAGTGACAGGCAGCTGCCAGCAGGCCCCGACTCATGTCCCCCTGCACCCTCACCCACCCAGCAGTAAGGGGCACCTGCCAGCAGGGCCTGACTCATGTCCCCCTGCACCTCCACCCATCCGGCAGTGACAGGCACCTGCCAGCAGGCCCCAACTCATTTCCCCCTGCACCACCACCCACCCAGCAGTGACAGGCACCTGCCAGCAGGCTCCGACTCATGTCCCCCTGCACCCCCACCAGCCCGGCAGTGACAGGCACCTGCCAGCAGGCCCCAACTCATTTCCCCATGCACCACCACCCACCCAGCAGTGACAGGCACCTGCCAGCAGGCTCCGACTCATGTCCCCCCAACACGTCATCAAGATCCACAATCATGGCCCTCATGGCCACCCAAATCCCACCACACGCCACCCCTGCCCAAAGAACCAACCAAGTATTACATCCACCCCACATTGAAAAGCCCATTACATGAAACAACCCAAATGGTATCTATGTACATCAACACATGTCCGTCACACACACACACAATGGGTGACAGTGAATGTGAAAACCCACATCGTGACATGCATGAAACCAATGAGAGAATACCACACATTGAAGTATGAAACAAAAATGTATTCAACACAAAATGAAGTGAATCAAATGAAAACACACAATAATGGAAATAAGAAATAAAATGCAGCATGTTCCAAAATGAAAAAAATATGAAATCAGAATCCAAATAAATCCAAATGAAAATGTGTCCAAAGTCTCTGTCCAACAAAGCAAATCCAAAGGGAAACAAATAAGTACAATCCATTGCTCCATGGTGAAAAAAAAAAATGACGATAAATCCACTGTTGGCTGACGTGCAGGCACCAAATAGCAGGGCACGTGGGCAGCAGGCAGGCAGGCAACAGCAGATGGCAGGTGGGGGCGTGCTCAGGGCTCTGGGGGGCAGGAAAATGGCCTTCTGGGCAGAAGCGTGGTCTTCTGTGTGTTGTTGCGTGGCCAGCTTGATACAGAATGATTTGGCATGTGAAAAAACTGCACGTCAGCGTGTAATTCGAAGAAAGGCCCTTAGCGCGTAAGCACATTTGTGACGTTACGCACAAGGGCGTTTCCCTCAACACGGGTGCATGTTGATTGTACACGTGCAAAAACTGCACGTCCGGGTGTGACTGCGTGCAATTGGAGGAAAGGGCCTTAGCGCGTACACGCGTAAGTGACTTTATATGTGTGGGCTGGCTTAAAAGGTACACGTAGGATGCCATTTTCTTGTACATGCTTTTTGTGGAGAGCAAGCGGGTGATTCTTGTACTTCTTGTCAGTTCACACGCGATAGCTTTACAATGGTTCCAGTTCGTACTCCCAATTTACTCAGACAGCGTTCAATTCTTCTTTTGGCGGGGGTGCTGCCAACGTCTTTTTCAGGTTCTTTTTCCAGGCAGACGGTGAGTCACGCACATATTTTCCAACTGTTGTTGCCCCCGTGTGTTGCGTATCCGTTCAGAGGTCATTGTAGGCTGCGTGTACCACGTCGATGCTTATTTTTGTGTTACTGGGTGCCACAGCATAGTGTGGGTTCATTTTTCCACGCACATGCTCTACCAGGGGTTGCGTGCACGTTAAATATTGTTTTCGGGGTGCCTGTGCGTTGCGTGACCCGTCATCTTTCCCCAGGGGTCACAGCCAGCCTTGCCAGCCAGAGCACTAGGGTACGAATTCCATCTAGTACCCTACCCCTTTCACCCCAATTGCCCAGGACAATTGTTTACTACAACTCCCATACGCACAACAACATCAGTGCCATGGTTTGGAGGCGACCAAGCAGTAAGGGAGGCAAAGGTGGCCGACCTCAAAGAGGTGGCCACGGTAGGGGACGTGGCCAGGATGTGCAGGGTGGCCCAAGAGGACAGTGTGTGGAGGACCAATCAGGGACACCTATGCCCCCCCACCCCCAATGGTTCGGGGAGATGTAGCTGACACCATCCAAGCTCAGCCCTTGTTAAACCGGCCCGTATTGTCAACAGAACCGGCACAGGATGACTCCCAGGCTGACTTCCGTGTCACCAAGTCTAAGCCAGTGAAAGTTTCTGTCACCAGGCCACGTGGATCTGGGGCAGCAATGTCATCTGCTGCCCCAAGTAGCCATGGTGAGGAGACTGCAGGGGCAGATGCAGCTCAATCCACCCAGCTCCAATTCTCCCAGCCAGGACAGTGTCGGTCCAAGTCCATCACACCGAGGTTGGTCCTGCCAATATCACCCAGCAGCCAATGACTGCAGTGAGACCTTTGGTCATCATGCCTTTAGCAACTTCCAGTGCCCAGTCCACCTATGCTTCTGCCCCTACCAACCAGAGCGGCATAAGCCACTCAGGGTCTGCGCCACCTTCCAAGAGGAAGAAGGGTGCTCTTGCAGTACAGGCTGGGACCCCAGACACGGCTACCCACGCCGGCACGTCAAGGAAGCCTAGTTTCAATGATGCAGAACTAGATGCACTTGCGGGCTATGTGTCGGCCCATGGCCGCAAAATGGTGGTGACTGCAGGGTGCAAGACTATGACTGCTCAACGTAGGGCCCACTGGCAGACCATCGCAGACCACATTAGTTCCCTTGGATTTGTGAAGCGCACAGCTGATGATTGCTCTAAGCACTGGAATAACCTGAAATGCAGAGCAAACAACAAACTGGCTTCAAATCATGCCTGTACTCTGGTGACTTGTGGTGGTTCTCCACCAGAGGAGGAACACCTCACTGAACATGAGTCTGTCGCTGGAACATTCATCACAGAGGATCAGATCCAAGGCGTGGGAGACCTACCAGATCTTGAAGCAATGTCCGGTGAGTGACCGTGCATGTGTGTGCAATCCATGTGTATGTTGCTTGGGTGATGTGTTCTGATTGAGTGCCAGGTGAGGCTGTCTAGTCATGACTGCTATGGGTCACCCATGTGGTCCCTCAAAAACATTCACTGGTCTTGTGTTTCCGTTTCACAGTATCCCTTCTGACCACAGTTCACTTTTTGCACATGATTAATCCACTTGGCCTTCAGCTGTCCTCTTGCCACAACATTGTTCATACTCTTTTCCTCTTTATTCAGCCTGATTGATAAATAATTAGCATATTTACCAGACATTTTTTTGGCCTAATGTCCCAAATGTGACATACTTCTATCATAGATTACTCCACACAATGGCCCACATTTATTGACTTATTAGGGGAAAGTTTTGTACAATCAGGCTGATTGTGTAAGGTGCACCTACACATGGCCTGCACACTATCATTTTGGGTCCCTGTTTGAATGTTGAACATGACAATTGTATCCTCTCATGTCGAAGTGACCAAACATTGATGTATCAATGTACTTGCCATCACTGCATCAGTGAACACTGGCTTTGTTGCAGCGTGTGGCACACACATGTTTTCTCACTCTTTTTTTACATGTTTTATTTCATGATGTCCATCTCACATCGATGGGTCACAGTACTGATTTGCTACCATCTGTGTGTCCTTGTCAAATCTGCCATGGCTATGGTACGCCGTCTGTGTGCTGGCATGTGTCATGTATGTGAATTGTCCATGCCACTCACAGGCTAATGTTTGATGTGACTGCTATCCAGCATGCAGCACATGTGTTGGTTTTCCATCTTGCAGTCATCAGTATGTGCTTTTTGCCTCCCCTTCCAACTCATTGACAGTGCATGCATGCCAGAGTTATTGTCATGTGGGACATGTGTCATTTATGTACTGGATCTATGCCTCGTCATGCCTATGGGTGTGTGTGCTATGATGCTCATGCCTGTTTCCATTTGTTACCTTTCATATTTTTGCAGATGATGAGGCACTTGATGCTGCTGAGGAGGAGGAGATGGAGCAGACCCAGGAGGACTCACAGCCACAACCGGGCACCAGTGGAGGATGTGGGGTGGTGGTGGGTGAAAATACATTACTCCTACAGGCCATACTGTCCACGGGTGTATCTGGGTACACCTCCGGAGACCTCTATGAATCAGGTGCTGAATTGGACATTGAGACATATGTGCTGTCACAGGTGAGTGTTTCTGGCAGGGATGCTGTTCTGTCCAACCCACCTGCACCGGGGGTAGACCCCTCTATGGGGATTTCAGTTTTGGAAAGTCCACCTGTGGAGGTTATGGATGCAGGGTCACACTCCACAATATTTTCTCCTGTTCCTGGGCCAGCAGATCAAAGGAGGAATGCAGTCCTGCAGCCTCAGGCAGTGCCAGCACAGCAAGGTGCACATCACCTTGCCCCAAACAGAAGTGGTGCCCGCCAACGTGGTGGCCGTGCGCCACCAGGCAATACTGTGTGGGAGAACTCCAAGTACAGTATAGTAGCACAACAGGGGGCATTGTGTGAAATGATGGCTCAGGCAATGGATAGGGTGGCCACTTCCATTCTCCCCCAAAAAGACAGATGGAGCTCCAGCAGCAGGCAACAGACTCCATTTGTCACTCACACAGGGAGGACATGTTGGCGTCCGACAGGGACCAATGGGCTGGACTGGAGACTCTGCGCACAGCCATATCTGTAGAGTCACAGGCCCACAGGGAAGCCCTCAGGTTAGAACACAGGTCCCTCAGAGATACTCTGGGTGAACTTGAGGTGTCCCAGAGTACAAGGGCAGAACAGCAGCTGGAGCAGATGACACATACACTCTCACCTGAGCTCCAGGCAACCCATCAGGAGATCCGGGCATCACACGAGGCCATGCAGGCAGAAATGCGTGCTACCCGTGACGTGCTGCATGGGGATCTCTGTACCATCATCCTGCAGAACCAAACCTTTCACACCCGCATGCTTGCTGCCATGGAGGAGCATGCCAGGGCTTTGCGTGGTCTGCCTCCCATATCACGGCCACCTTCTGATGTACCACCACAAGGTGATGACAGCGACAGCCGTTCTCCCACTGTAGCGTAGCCGTGCAGGCCATGAGCCCATGGAGGTATTTTTGTTTTTTCTCAACATCCACGCATGTGGCTGTTTTGGTGCAGCCTGTACCTCGTCCCTCTCGGTTGGTATCCCCCCCCCCCACTGGTCCACACATGGCCATTTTTGATTTTTCTTTTTTTTTTAACAGTGTGGTGCTTTGTGTGGCTCCCGTATGCATCCACTGTGTATTCCAGCTGGGAACATGAAGGCTTGTCCTGTCTTTGGGTTAGATGCTTGGGTTCCTGACACACACACCCCTCCTGCTTCCCCTTTCCATGGGCCTGCAAAGGGTGTGACCACGTGACAGTAATTTTACACAGTGACATTGGGCTCCCATAAATTGTGTGGACAGTCTGTAGTCAAAACTGTGTATACATCCCTAGTGGGTATTGTTGTAGAACTCTCCACTGCATGGTGGATTTATGTATGGTTCTACATCCATGACTTTTTCCTTATATACATGTACCTTCTTCATGTCTTAACAAGCCCATCTACTTTGCAGATGCAGTTCATGTTGTATGCAGTTCACTGATACATTTGCCTTCCAGCAACAATCTGCAGTTGGAAGGGGTCGATGTGCTGCCTTAGTCAGGTTGTTATTTTTTATTGTGATATATTGCCACTGTTTGACCATGTACTGATGTTTTCTCTTGCTGGTAAGTATATGTTCATGTGTTTTGTTTTTGTATTCATTATTGAGAGAAACTTGTCTGGGGCCTGTTTCCATTTAGGACAGTGCACTGTGTGACACTTGTGTCATGTGTTGTACATTCATTTGGTTGCTTTCACATTTCATGCCATGCCATGGTGTGTTGGGGAGGTGTTGGGTGACATGCCACTATTTTGCAAGGGGGTAGTCCTTCATGCTGCATGAATGTGTGCCTTTTTGTGACACAGCATTGGGTGTCTTTGAGTAGCTAGGGATGCACACAATGTAGCACTTCCAGGTGAACAATCGCATGCTGCTATGGTTGTGACAGGCCTGCGTGCACTCCGCAGGGGTGGGATTTTAGGTGCATTAATTTGCCACAAGCTTGGTCCGGGCTGCCTCACTACGTGCCCTTTCACCTTCCATGTGCAGCGGCCGTGCATGTGGTTGGGGATGTGGGGGCACCACCATGTCCACTGGCACGCCCCACCGGGTTTTAACTTTGTGCAGGACACATGCTGCCACTATGTTCATGCACAATACTGGGGGCGCATATAGCAGCTGCCCACCAGAGCGGTCAAGGGAGCGAAAGCGTGACCTGAGCACTCCGAATGTGCGCTCCACTATGCCCCGGGTTGCAATATGGGCTGTGTTGTATCTTACCTTGGGTGGTGTGGTGGGGTTCATCTTGTAGGTGCTCAGAGGGTAGGCACTGTCCCCTGGGGAGGTGATAATGGTTGTCATTAGTGGGCTTTTCCCATTTCTCAGTTTGTGACATGCATGCATTTGCAGAGGCATTTATACTCACCAATTAGCCATGTGTCGCCATGCCGGCCAGCTTCCAGGTCCCGGTTTAGGGGTGACATTCTGAATATGAAACTTTCATGGCTGGATCCTGGATAGTTGGCATATACTGAGGTGATGATTCCTCTGGCGTCACATACAACCTGCATGTTGATGGAATGCCAGTGCTTGCGGTTCCGATAGATATGCTCAGTGGCCCTGAGTGGACGTAGAGCCACATGGGTGCAATCAATGGCACCTAGGACTTTGGGGAAGTGTGCCACCCCGTAAAATTGCTGGACAACAGCCTGCCTTTCTGCCGGTGTCTGGGGCATGTATATGTGCCTGCGGACTGAGGGGCGTGCAGTCATGATGGCCAACACCTGGTGTAGGCAGCGTGACTGCGTGGCCTGTGACACACCCCCACTATGGCACTTGTCCGCTGAAATGAACCAGTAGCCAAGAAGTGCAGTACATTGAGCACCTTTTCCATGGGGCTCAGTGCTTGCGAGCAAAGGGTGGGCAATGTGAGGTCATCCTCCCACTCCCTCACCCGGTCTAGGATTATGTGTGGTGGAAACCTGTACCTCCCATACACCTAGTCATCAGGCATCCCAAAAAGGCTGGTCCTGGGTAAAAAAATGCGGGACCTGGCTATTCTCCTCCTCCTGTGGTGTCCCATGATCACTGCTGCGAGGAACGGTATATTCACCGTAGCGTCTGAGCTTGTTTGTTGTTTGCACGCACTTTTATGCTGCGCGGGGCCGCTTACGCCTGCCTCCTCTGGTGTACGTGTTTCCGGATTAGCGCGTCTTTTTTGGTGCATGCCTTTCCCTGTTCGATTACATGAATACCTGTTGTTAGCGCACATGTGGGCGTTGCGAGCATTTACCTCCTGTACTTCCCCCGTAACGCCCACATTTTCACGCGTTGATCCCCATTCCATGTGTTACGCCCCATGTTCTGCCCACTTTTCTTGTGTGTGCTACGCTATGTGCACATTCCCTGTGCGTGTAGCGCCCGCCGTTTAGTGACGTGTGCGCCCGCGTGCACCACCCATGGATTTGGCGCATGTCCCAGCTTTTACTAGCGCAGGGCATTCCATGTATCGATCAATGGCTGCGTGCGTGGCTTTGGCACGTGTGCGCTGACATTTTCACGCTTGCCCTCCCCTTTTTGGCGGACATTTATTCCATGAATTACCCCGACAATGTTAATAAATTTGTTATGCCACAAATACGGGGAGAGGACCTGGGACTGGCAAACCTTGGCCACTCTTTGACAACACTAACACTAGGTTAATTGAAGCTATATCAGCTGTACTTGGTGACCTGCGCGAATTGGACCTGAATGAGCCAGCAAAGGTGCTTTGGTGACCTGCAACCGGCCCCGATACACCACTGTGCCCACTGACCGCTGGTGCCCAATGATACTATCTCCAGACACAGGAGACCAGCATACGTGGGCACCTCCAGGTCGACACGCGTGTATTAGTGTTTTTGTTTGTGTTCATGGCAATACTCTGAGACACCATGCCATGATACTTGACATGCAGCACCTGAAGTTGTATGCCTCCTCGGGATGATGCAGATTCTCCACTACACTGTCTCAGGCTATTGGCCTGACTCCAAGATGGCCGCCGGCAGTCCCACGCAGGGCGGCCATCTTTGAATTGCGACCACATGATGTGTGGCGCCATGGTAACTTTAAACAGAGTGGTCTTGCGAGCTGCAGCAAAGAAAACTCTCGCGCACGGCCCGCAAGACCACACTGACTTTTGCACAAGGTAAGAGCACGCTTTGGGCCCAGCGCGCGGCCTGTCACTCCCCCACACGTGGGGTTGAGAGACACGCACGCGGGCACAACGCGCTAGCGAATGGACACACTTTCTGTAGAATACTTGCAAAGATGCTGGCTGTAAGGTATCAGGTGATATTATCCCCACAAAAAATATCGCCGTACATATGGTCGTCGGGAACGGCCATAGGTGATATTTCTGGTGGGGATAATTTATGGGGTAAATGGGTGGAGGGGTTGCGGGGGTGTCCCCTGCTCCCTTTAAAAATATATGGGAGTTGTAGCAGTGTCCCCCGCAGGTTCCATTTGGTAATATTGCTGCAAAAATATGGCAACATTTTTGCATGACGATATTTTTGCGGGGATATTATCACATGGAACCAGCTGTAACGCATGGCACGTGCAGCTAACAGTGTTTAAGGCACAATTTGGTTTAAGTTAATTGTAATTCTAAATGCTTGCTTTCCTGACTCGATGGGACTGTGAATTTACCATTGCAGTAAATACTGTTGTTTGGCCCTTAGGTCTCAGGCTGCCTTACCCCTCGTGTAGAGAGCCATCCTACCACCCGGAGAAGGTAAGCTTTTCCCTCTCCATTGTTAAACTGATGTGACAATGCAGTGTTTTATAATATGCCTACAGTAGAGGTTCCAAAAATTGATATTTATCCCCGTTCCCATCTCTCACTCCCCCCCTCCCTCTTGTCACCCCTACAGGTTGAGGAGCAGAATTACTGCAGACAATGCTGTTTGTTTTGAACAGAGAAGGCGCACATTGTGGTGCCCTTATTCTAGCCCTGAGGAATGTGACCTACCAACATAGCACCACAGAAACCGGTCGGCTGTAGAACGACCTGACCTAGTGCTAATTCCTATCCGCACAGGTTCAGTTTGTTCCTAGAAAGGATCACCACAGTAACAAACCAGGTGTCCCATATCAGAAGAAACCCTCTTGAGAGGACCCTATCGAAGAACGCTGTCTTCCTTGTTTTTAATAAAACCTGCACATGCCAATACAGAGAAAACCTATTAAAGGAAACAATGTCTTTCATCTGCAAGGCAGCAGACACATGTGTAGATTGAGGTGGTCTAGCAATGCCTTTTAGCACATCACAGTGCACCACAGACGAGTTTGAAAGCTCAGCCAGAGATGATGGCCCTTCGCAACCTATTCCCACTCAACAAGCTGTGTGTTTTTTCGGTGTGACTACGATATTGGGCAATCCACAGTTGGCAATCCCAAAAACAGTCCCTTGTGTTTTGTACAGCCTAGAGAAGAGCCAGGGAAGCAATTTATTCCCTGTAAGATCTTGAATACCATGGTTATATTCAAACATTGCCAACCAATCCAAAATATCAAGCTTAACCTCATCCATACCCACAATGTCATCAGGCATACAGGGTCTCTTAGGCCAGGAAGACCGAGAAGACTCTGGGAGAGAAGCATTTTCAAGAGACAATCTTCTCATTTCTAGTTCATGATTCAACTCCATTTCTCTGAGCTTAAGTTCTTGGTGTTTGTGTTCAGTTTGAGCATTTAAACGTTTGCATTCCAGTTCAAGCCTCATTTTCTCTAGAGCAATGAATTCAGGACTGAGTGCAGGACCAGTGGGGGGTCCCAGTGGGCAAGGGTTGAGGTTGCTGAGCAGGCAAGGGAGCAGAGAGACCTACATTAGGAGACACATCTACCCCTTCCATCTCATCAGTAACAGATACATTATCACCCTCAATACTTTCCATATTTGCTAGGCATTTCAGACCCACTCCCTAGACTTGGATTCTTTAACAACTTTTCAATCAAATCAGACTTATTGCCTTTGGCAGAGAGTTTCCTTTCTTTACACCGATTTCTTAGATAATCAGCAGTGTAGCTAAGGAGGGTCTCCTGACTGTAGCTTTCCATATCAGACATGATTAATATTGCTTTTTAGTGATGTTAGCTTTGCGGTTAGTTGAATTGTAATTACTATACTTGATCCTCACCGCTGCACACCAGTGTTAAGCCGAATTATATGCAGTAACCTTTGGGAACACCACACACAATTAAGACTACAAGTGACAGTACAAATTCACCTTTGGTACAAGCCTGTACTACACAGTTAAAGTGGTAGCAGTGGCTGAGAAGCCAGACCTATCGCAAGAGTAAGTGAGCAGTATCAAATAGTTACACAAAGGACAGTAATTACTATGATTCAGGCAAACACTGACTCAAGGTTTTTAAGTAAAAGAATATACATTTATTTCACTCCTCAGTTGTATAACATTTCACTATTATAAGCAGTTCAGAAATCACACTCTTGATACTCCACACAATTCCCAATAAGTTCCAGACAACTTAAGCTCACAAAATGAAGTGGGAGCAAAATGGCACTCCAGCAATTTAAAAGGGAGGGAAAGACAAAGTTAATAAAAATTGAACCACACCACCAGGTAAGTCCTCATGGCAATTGAACAAGAGGAACTACAATGATAGAATCGGGTAAAAAAGCTTAGGGCCAAAGTCACTAGGTCAAAAGCCTTTTGCTCAAGATCACACGGTTCAGGGTAGTTTGCGGTAAAGTTTGTGCCACGGATCCCAGACGAGGTTGTTTGGCAGAAAAGTTAGTTCAAAGAGTGGAGAAGGACAAGCCCTCGGATTGGAGAAAGATTTCAAATACTTTCACTGCGGTTGAACGAAACGAACAACCGGATTTGCACAGTACCTTAAAGCGGAGAGGAATCTGTAGCTGAGGCGGACGTTCCTGGTAGTTCATGCAGGCTCATGGTTCCTGAAGCGACTGTCAGACTGACAAGAAGTTGGAAGACTGGAGGGTCCTGCACTACCCAGGGAAGAAACCAGCAGCAGAGCAAAGCAACAAATAAAAAGACCGCTCCTTAAAAACCAAGCAGGGTCGACCTTCATGGCTATCTGGCCCACTGTAGCAAATTCGACCAGAGGAGGGGTCCTGGCTTGAAGTTTAGGCAAACTGGTTGGTCCCACCAGCTCAAGGGAAGAAGTTTCCTGGAGGATCTTCTCTGTCGTCTGATTCTGAAGATTCGGACCTGCAGCAGGGATTCACTGGGCAGTTCAGTCGTTGTAGGGGTCCTCTTCAATCAGCTCCTTGTTGGTTCTTTCGCTCCAGTGGTGACTCTGCTCTTCCAGTCCCAGAGACCTGCTTTTTATCCAGTTTTCCCCCATTCAGCCTGGTTGTCAATCACACAGCAGGGTGGCTGTCCTGGAAAGGACAGTCACCCAGCCAATCAAACAGGAGTGCGACTTGGGTTACCAAGGGAACCCATGGCAGGGATCCTAAGACCCCTCCCTCACATCCTGCCTACCCAGACTTTCAGGTGCCTTCAGGAGGGCTTCTGTGCAGAAGCCCGTGAAAAGACAGCGAACAAAGGGACCAAACCTGGTTTGGCACACAGAGTAAAACACGAGAAAGACATTTACAAAAAGAAATGGCGAATAAACCCAGCCGGAACCATAACACAATATATATGGTCAAGCAGGTTTATGTTTGAGGCTAATATAATAGCCTAAAACAATACCATGGTTATTTAAGATAACCCCGGTACAAAAATTAGGGTAGTTACTACTGCCACCAACCAAGCCTTAGTGTAAAAGGAGCAAAACAATGTTCCAAGAGACACAGACAAAAAGGGATGAGAATTAACCCTTTCCAATACTCCATGTAAGATGGGGTGTACTGGGTCTGTGGTTTAAAGTGACTAACATAAAGTTAATGGCAACGTTATCTTTTCTGGGGTACAGTAGTCAGCCCCAGAAAATGGAGTCAGTGGGAAGTCTCAAAGACAACCCTTTGTCACTGCACTGAAGGTGCTGTGTAACACACATGAACAATCATGCTATGGAGTAGGTGAGGCTCCATAGCCCATGATCACACAAAAAGTAGAATGTCAGAAAGATCAAAGGTAGTATGACTGGGGCATGATCAAAAATTATACTGTTAGAAATGAGGGAGTCCGTAATAGTATTTGTGAGGGATTTAGTAGTGAAAATGTAATCAAGGCGCGAGAGGGTATCATGGGGATGAGAATGGAATGTGTATTCTTGGTCAAGCGGATGGGCCAGTCTCCAAGTGTCAGTAAGGCCTGATTCAGCTAAGCAGTGTTTAAAAGCTTTATGGGACTTGGAATTCTTGAAGGGGCATTTGTATTTCTATCTAAGAAGGGGTGAATAACAATTTAAATTCAGTATGATTCGCTTCATAGAATCCCATAAATCAGGATCGGGTAGAGTAGGACCATAAATACACTTAACAGTGATGATGTCAGATCCCACCAGCAGTTTGACCCATGCCCACCTCCAATTGGTATCAACATACTGACTTATTGCTACATCATTTGCTTCCCAACCGCTGGACTATCAATAACATCCTTAACACAAAAGGCTTTGAGCTTCATGGCTTCTGTAAGAGAGAGGTGCATTTCCTGTATAGAAGCAACAAATGGGTTTAACTTTTTGAGATGAGAGATCATTTTGTACCTCTTAATTGGGTTATTACAGACCTTAATGTTCCAGGTAACATATCTAAAATCCATCGTACAGAAGTGGCATAGTTCAAACAGGAACACACAAATACCTAAGGATGAAAGTTTAATCTAATAAGGTAAGCAAAACAGTAGTAGCAATAACATCAGTAATTAAATGCCTGAGTGAGCGGTGCATCCAAAACGTTGAGTGTGAACATAGATGGATGACACAAAAGGAGGGTGGAGCAGAAAGGGGATACTTGATCAAGTGAGGTAAGTTAAAACAGAAATACAAAACACTGAATGAGATGACAAATTAAAACAAATTGAGAGATATAGTGTATAAAGAGAGCAGACAGGAACAGCTACATCAAGGAGAGCAAAAAAGGGGAAAATGAAAGGAGTAGGTGACAAAAACTGGTCAGACTAAAAAAGCCATGGAAGAAGAGGGGTACCAAGTGGTGCCCGGCCCACCATCATTGGGCACAAATTAGAGATTGCAACACTTTGTGATGTAAAACAGTCAAGATCCAGACAAAGATGAGTTGATAGGAAGCGACATATCCATGCTGTCGGTTTTGAGGGAACGGGTGAAATTCTTGAGGTCAGCCGGTTCATCAAAAATCGAGGTACGCCCATCATAAGTCACTTTAAAAGAACAGGGATGGTGAAAAAGGCCATATTTGACATTGAGTTGTTTTAGCATAGAACTAGAACGATAAGAGAGGAATTCCTCCCTTCGTTGGGCAGTTTTTTTTAACACATCTTGAGAGATATAGGTCCTTTTTCCGTGCCACATGAGGGTATTCAACTCTTTAGCCTTTGGGAGAATGAGCTTCAATTGGTTGTATTCAAGTATACATAAAGTCCGAGTGCATGGTGGGATGTGTGCTGATTGTGGGCTTCTTGAAGGGCCAATGCAATGTGCACATTGAATATTGAGTAATATTAATTTTGGAATGTGAAGAAGGGCTGGTAACACATTCTGGAGAGAAATGATGGCGTTGTTCCCCTCACATCCTTTATGGGGGCCCGTAACATGCAGGTTGTTGCATCTGCTTCTTTTTTACAATTCTTCATCATGTTTTTGAAGATCTATCACTGCCTTTTTTAGCTGGGACATCTTGGGTGAAATGTCCTCCACAAGGCCAATTCTATTTTCCATTTCACTTATTCTATTTTCAAATAGGTTCCACCTTTTTATTAAGTTGCTGCAATTTTTTGGTTGATGGTTTCCATAAATGGTATGAGCAACCTTATTTCTTTTAGAATGGCCTCAATGGCGGTGTCTTGTGAAAGTGATGGTGGAGACAATTCACTCTTGAACCTTTTGTGGGTAACAGATGAGGTCTGCGCATCTTTAGAAGCATTTGGCAATTTCTGGTTATTTTT
Source organism: Ambystoma mexicanum (assembly GCF_040938575.1). NCBI lineage: Eukaryota > Metazoa > Chordata > Amphibia > Caudata > Ambystomatidae > Ambystoma > Ambystoma mexicanum. Next base: position 1,520,109,248 of record NC_090937.1, on the reverse strand, counting down.
ACCAGAGGCCATGTTGCCTGATAAGTCCCCCAATAATATGGTGTTGACACAGTGAGCCCAAACATATCCCACCAGCAAAAAGCAGAGGGGAGGCGCTAGGAATACCCCAACAGAGGTGAATGAGAGGAAAGAAAATGTTGCCTTAAAGTGTTAGGCAAAAATGTTTACTTGATGGGTCAAGCAGATTTTTTTTCAACTTATGTTCTTTGTTAAGTCGATCCTTTCAATGCTATTTTTCCTTGTTGTGGGCAGTACTACTTGTTGTCCATGTATGTTATGAAGTGCCCTGACTAGCATCATCCGGTCTGTTGCATCACCGCCCCTGCCGGGGATCTCGTCACAGTTGATGGATGGCGTCTGTGCTCTCAGCCGCAGGTCACACAGGCCGGAGAAACTGTCTGTACCAGTGCCGGAGCGCACAGAGAGTGAGTGGCCTGCAGCCATCGCTGCAGTAAGGTGAGGAGAAGGGGAGGGTTTGAAGTGAATGTATGATGTTGCAGGAAGATATTTGATGTGGTGGGCCGGAGCAGCGTGCCTAAGCAGCCATCGTCGCCGGTGCCAAGCCCACACCCCCACCTCTTAAACTCACCCAATTCCCTTTCTTTAGTTATGATCTCAGCTTGTATTATTTTGACACAAGCTAGTCAATGCCCCAGTTAATTGAACACAAACACATCAACATTGAAGGGCTGATTAACTCCCACCATAGTCATGTGCGATGAAGTAACAACTTCTCTGCTGGAGTACATGGTTAATAGTGGCTTACCCACCTGCTGAACCCCACTCTACTACTAAAGCAGCAGCGATACTAGTCATAAAGGTGAAACAGACACAGCACGAAAGTGCATACATCCTTTGCCTCTTTGGTTTCTCAGGCCAAGGGCAGGCTACTAAATCAGGAAGTATGTTAAGGTGATAACAGTAGCCACCCAAACAACTTCAGTAGAAGGATTCCAAAAGACATGCAAGTCCAATTAAGTTTCTATTGAAATATAGATCTTTAATGAAACAATAACAAGTAAATTAATCAGAAAGCATTAGAAACAACCCCCCATGTAAAAGAACAAAAGTAGAATAACAACCTTTGTAAAAGTGAACTTTGGTTAAAAGAGCAGGGCTGGGTAGGCATATCATTATAAACAATGTCATAGTTGTAGGATATGTCTTTGAAGAACAATAAAGAGAAGTGGGCTTAGCAATCAGTATTTTCTTTTAAAATGGATGGGGCAGCAGTACCTCAGTAAGAACAATGTTTTCTTGTGTGGTTCTGCTCTTGAAGAACAACAGCACCAAGGAAGGCTTCAATGTGATTGAATATTGGCGTGTAAGGTGCCTGCTAGGAGACTATAACAATAGTCAGCCTACAGATGACTAATTGGGCACAATTGTTGGTGGAAAGAAAGGGATGAATATAATTCACTTGGTGATCAAGCTGCAGGATGAAGGCAACGTGAGGTCACATAGATAGCCCATCATCAAGAATGACCAGAAGCATCTTCTCCTTCTTTAGTACTGGAATGATGTTTGGAGTAAAATGGCTTAGGCAGGAAATAATTTGCTCAAGCTGACTTTTGATGCCACAATTAAGAGCTCAGTCTTTTTTGCAGTTAAGTGCAAGCCGACTTGACAGCCATCCAAGCCTGGGTGGCTTCATATATGGTATTAATGGCAGCTGAGTCCTGCTCATAATTTCCACTCAACTGGAAGACAACCTGGGTATCATCTTTGTAGTTAGTATACCAAGCAGTGTGTCCAGCATGTCAAGAAGTGGTCGAATGTAGATATTAAATAATGTTGGAGAAAGACAGGACCCCTGGGGGATCCCACATGTTTGAGAAATGGGGTCTGAGCTTTCTTCTCCAACAACCACTTGAAACAGTGCAGGGGCAAGGAAATTATGAGATCCACTGGGAGGCGAGAGGGGGGCAGTGGGCAACCTCCCCCAAGTGTGTTACCAGGAGCAAGTGGTCCACCAAATCAAAGGCTGCAGAAAGGTCCAGAGCATCAGCAGGGCGGGATAACCATTATCTACCATGCCGGCCAAGGTGGATTTTAGGTCCAGCATGGCGGTTTCCGTCCCATGCTGAGCCCTGAACCCCAATTGGCGTGTGCCAAGAATACCATGGTCCATAATATGTTTTTGCAGCTGGAGATATGCACATTTATCCATGATGTTAGGGATAAAAGGCACATTCGTGATGGGCCAGTAGTTGTCTGGAACCTGTGGGTCAAGATTAGGTTGTTTCAGCAACAGCGTGATCCAGGCCTCATTAAGGGTAGAGGGGTCCACACCTTCATCAAAGGAGAGCTTAATGCAATGGAGTCCTTGAAGATATCCACGGGCAGCTATCTGCTGGACAAGTGGTAGGTCTTAGGTCCTGAATAATTTTGGTAACTTGTTCTTCAGTATAATATGAGAAGGTAAAGCATGGTATATTGCTAATGTCTGGGGGGGTGGTTGTGGGCTAGTAGGGGCCTGCATGGTAACAAGGTTATTGATGGTTTCTCTATGAGTGGAGATTTTTGCCAAAGAAGCCATCATGGATTGTCTGACACCATGCATCAGCCTTGGTAACAACATTAGAGGGGGGTGGGTCCTGAAAATCCTTCAGTATTTTGAAAAGCTCACTGACATTTTTTCGAGCATTATTAATCTGATTATTCTAATAGGATGACTTGGAGGAGATGATTGCAGTCTTGAATTTCTCCTAGTTGTTGCTGAAGTAACAAAGTGGGTTTAGGGTTTTTTCGCCATGCCCTTTCAGAAGCCCTTTTCGCTTGTCTATCAGAGATGATATTGTCAGAAAACCAGGTATTATGGTACACCTCAGGCTTGATCATTTTTTGTTTCAAGGGGGGCAGGTCAGAAATGGCTTGTTTTAGGGAGGAGGTAAGGTGATCCACAAGCGAGGAGGACTAGGATAAACTCGACAGAGGTTTATGGTTCGAGACCAAATGCAACGAAAGTCTGTCTGGTGTGACATTTTTAAGGTTACGAGCAAGATTGGTGATCCGAGGTAAGGCATTCTTTTTAGCTATAGGTTTCTGGGAGGTTAAGAGGCCACGAGACAGAGTTAACCATACAAGTAATTTAGTTTAGAATTGAAGATGACTAAACATCTAACTTCGGCTGTAGTATATTTGTTAGGAATTTCATGTGACCCTTGAACCTGTTCTGTGTCACTGCAGATCCGGAGCTGTAGGTGTTGGACTGGTTACACAAAGGCACATGTGTAATATACGTTTGGCAAGAAACATTTATGAACAGAAGACCTCAATTTGTGAGAAATACTTACCTACATCATTTTATGACACTATTGCAGGTGGCGTCAATAGCAGACTCCTCACCTACACCTCTGTCCTTATCTCTCTTAAAAGAACATCAGGCAGGATTCTCCAACTATTGAGAGGATTCATCAAAATGAACAGGAGCATGAATCACAGACTGAATAATGGAATAATTATTGAGCTGATACAGCTAATCAGAGCACTTGCAGGCTGATTCATTGAATTTGTTCAGCCAATCAGCATTGCTGTTCATGGCATAGGTCACCTGCAAGGCTGAAAGTAGAAGGAGAGGAGTTATTAGGGCAGGGTGATCATTATTTCTACTTAAAAGGAAGAAGGATTCTCTCATGATACATTAGGTGGGGGAAGGCATGTGCTGTTTGTTTGTTTTGTTTGCAGTTTATTGTTTTGGGGCCCATGCCACACAGCTTCACTGACGTTCTAAATCGAGTGTTGGGGCCTGAGGTTTTGGAGGATGCCTCAGGAGTGGGAGAGGTGGCATGAACTTGTGGAGGAGGTCTAAGAAGTATAGAACAAGAATCAGCAGGGTCCATTGTCTACATCTCATGGATAGAGAAGAGACATGGCTTATAGTATATGCCTACACAGAGACAGGGCCGTAAGGTCTCATGCCAATGACACCATGGATGCAGTAGGAGCCAGGGGCTCACATTACCAACAACCTTCAAACAAGAAATGGAGGCATTGGAGGAGCTGAAATGTATGTTTCTCATGTGTGAGGAGAGGTCTGTAGCAGCAAGCACTGAGGAGAGGAAGATTGTGACTACTCCTGTCTGGGCGGGGGGCATAGCAGAGAATGCAAACTCCACTGAACTGGGCCAGGGTGCTGCTGAGCATGGGTGGTGGTGGGAATGTAGAACAATAAGGGCATTAGACAATCCTTAAAACTTCAGGGCGCATCTTAATTATTGTCTCTTTTTTGGGAATTTGAAAAATCTGAAAACCTATGAAATTGAGGCTGCTGGGAGGTAGAACAACACTGGCACTAGGTCATCACAATAAGTAAACCAAATATGTTCCTATCATTGAGGATACACCTGTCCCCTGCACACCAAATAACTGGAATCAGTCAAAAGTAATAAGTATTTGCAAATTCAATGTCCATGTGTATCCACTTTGACTCTGCACTGTCTTGTTTCTCACAAATATTCTTAATGTCATGCTCCTGGTGTTTTCAACTCTATAATATTTGAAGGCCCACTGATTCCACTCTTTCCATGCTTTAAAACATCTTATCACCTCTTCTTATCATCTCTCACCATTTTTAGTGTTCTTGTTTACTCTTGGATCTCCCTGCCGACAGCCTCGCTCCTCTTCGTTCTATCTACTCCTCTTTTATTCATATTCCATGTTCTCTAGCCACTAGGGACTCTATCTCCAGTGCTCTAAATCTTTTACACTGGTTATATTTTGCTGCCTAAGTTCACTTCAACTTTATATGTCTTGTCTTTAAATGTCTGTATGATTTTGGTCTTTCCTACCTCTCTCTCTTAATTCCTTCTATTCTCCACCCCATGCTCTTGGCTCCCATTCACTCATCCTTCTTGTTGTCCTTCTTCCATGTGCTCCATCCCATTTCCACTCTGTCCCCCTTTTGGCTCTTAGGCTATGGAATGTTCTCACTTTGTCTCTCCATTCTCTGTCCAGTCTCCCACTTTTTAAATCTAAACTTAAAGATCATCTCCTTTGTCTGTGATTCCTTTAAATGATCCACCCATTTGTACCAATGGTGTCTATGTAAAGTGCTAAGGTAATAGGTACTATATATATATATGAATAAATAAATAAAATGGTTACAAATACATATAAGCAAGATGGTTATAGTGGGATCCTCCAAATGTATAAATATAGAAATAAGATATATATTCGATGTGTTGAACCACACATCTCCTTCTTTAAGGCTTTACCTCCAATTCTGCCCATAATAGACGACTAAGCAAGAATGTGTGGTACAGAGTTTCCACAGCCTGTAGACAAGTCCAGTAAACCATTGGAGTTTCTAAAAGCATCTACCTTCATTTCTTAAAGTGACATCCACCAATTTAAAGGGTTCCCATGCAATGCTTATGCCTGAACCCAGCGTATGGCTTTTGCAAGGAATTCTGCCACCCTAGGCAAACTGTCATATTGGCGCCCCCTCGTCTCCCACTCCACTCCACTCCACTCCACTCCAGATCCTAACCGTTCTTAACCACCCGTCCTCATTTTGTTACTGATTGCCGCAAACCCATTACCTCCACCTAAAACATTGCTTGCGTCTTCTGCTGTGGATGGATCCCATTGCACTTTCATTACCCTCACATGTACTCAGAATATTAGGTTTCAGAAGTCAAAATGAAAACCTCTGTGTTTCATAAATACAGTTTTATTAAACATTATCACAACAACAAATGTAATGCTGAGCTGTTTGGATCTAATCCTTTCTGTACATTATATATAGGCAATACAGATAGCAGGAAAACGATTTTGGTAATGCATACTGGACACCTGAAAGCACATAAGCAGCACTACCTGGTATAAAATGTTAAAAGTATCCCAATATTGAATTGAATTGAATTGATATTTTATTTATATCGAGCTCGTACACAAGTGTTTCAGAGTGCAATGAGGCAAGGGAGGGGAACAGGGGAGAACAAAACAACGATCTTACTAGGCCCAGTCACATTGAGAATGTGCAAGTGCATTAGAAAGGGAAAAGGGGAAAAGTGCATGGAAGGGGGAGGAGTGGAAAGTATGTAGCAGAGGAGAAACACATAAATAATAATAATAAATAAATAAATAAATACCTAAATCAATACATACATAATAAAGGCAATGAACAGTGGTAGTGCAGCCAGCAAGTGGCACTGCTGGGTTTAGCGGACAGGTTATGTCTGGTAAGTGCAGAAGAAAAGAAAGGGGGGTGGGGGACTGTATGGGTACAGATACAGACCCCCATGCAAGGGGTGGCCCGGAGGCAGTGCAGGAAGGTGGAAGGGTGAGCAGGTACCTGGGACCGGAGGACAGAGGGTCGCCAGGTGCACAGTGCAGAGAGAGAAACAGATCAGCAGGGGGCAATGGGGGCAAAGGCAGAAGCAAAGAGGACGGTCTTGAGGTGCTTACAGAACCGGAGATGGTTCTCCACAAGTTTCAGAGTGGCAGGGAGGCTGTTCCAAAGGGAGGCCTCAGCCAAAGACAGAGATCTTCCGCCAGCTCGTTTCTTTGAGAAAAGACTGATTCTGAGGGAGTTGGAGGTAGAGGAGCGAAGAGCTTGAGAGGGGAGGTATTTACAGAGAGATAGTTGAAGGTATTTTGGACCCAGGCCCCAAAAATCCTTGCGGACAATGCAGAGGGTTTTTTATTTAATCCTTGAATCCACTAGGATCCAATGAAGAGATTTCAGAGCTGGAGAGATACGATCCCATGGCTTGAGGCCAAGGACAAGTCTTGCAGTCCTGTTCTTGATTAGTTGTAAAGGCAGAGAGTAGATGCAGGTAGATTTAGAAAGAGGCTGTTACAATAGTCCAACCTAGAGAGAACCAGAGCTTGGGCGACAGTGGGCTTCTGGGGGAAGGAGAGGAAGGGCAGAGTAGCTCTGGGGAGGGGCAGGAGGAAGTTTGACTTTTTAGAGACGTCAGAGATGTGGTTGGAGAAGGAAAGTGTGGAGTCAAAGATGACCCAGAGGTTCTTAGCGTCGCAGGTAGGGGTAGGAGGAGAGTGAAGGGAGGCCAGCCAGAGAGTAAGGGGAAAGGATGGTGAAGCTGTACCGATGTGGAGGATCTCATTCTTGTTGGCCTTTAGACAAAGATCGTTGGCGGTTCACCAATTTTGAATGGCAGTTATGCAATCAGACATGAGGGAAGGAGAGGAGGTGGCAGAGGGCAGCCTGAAAATGAGTTGAGTGTCATCAGCATAGCACTGGAAATTTGAGCAGAAAATGGCAATGCAGTGGGCGAGAGTTGCAAGGTATTGGTTGAAAAGCCAGGGCGAGAGGTTAGACTCCTGGGGAACACCGCAGGTAGAGAGGGAGATAGATGATAGGAAGGACCCAAGTTAGAACTGGGAGGGTCGATCAGAGAGGAAAGATGTCAGCCAGGCCAGAACCTGATCAGTGATACCCAGGTTATCACGGAGATGGTTCAGTAGGGTGATATGGTTAACCGTGTCAAAGGCAGAAGAGAGATCGAGTAGGATGAGGACAGAGGGAATGTTAGAGTCAAGGTTGGAGAGCAGATCTTCATCGATGTTCAGGAGAACAGTGTCCATGCTTCTGGCTGCTCTGAAGCGAGACTGGTGGTCATGGAGAGAGCCAACAGAATTGGGATGGAGGTTTAGCTGAGAGATGGCAAGGTTTTCAAGGAGTTTACCCAAAAAGGGAGTAATGGAAATTGGGCATTAGTTAGCCGGACAAGAAGGATCAGCTGTGGGTTTCTTGAGAAGAGGATGCACATAGGAGTGCTTCAGAGGGGAGGGGAAGGGTCCTGAGGCAAACGAGAGGTTGCAGAAATCAGCAAGAGCTGGAGCGAGGGTATCAATGTGGTCCTTGATGGTTTTAGAGGCCTTCATAGATCGGACTTGTCTAGCGACCTCATCAGGGTATAATGCTATGTATACATTCAACTGTCATGATGCCTGCCCCCGGAAGACCAGACCAGGCCCAGCAGCCCCGGAAGCAGGCATCATGCCACTTGGAGCATGCCCAAAAGCCCTAGTTAGGGGCTGTTTGGGTGCAGTCCTGGCACCTATGGCGCCAGGCTCATAAAGATAAAGTCAGTCCTGGCGCCATGGCCGCCAGGCACATTATTGATAACTTACCTGAAGCAGACCATGCTGCATACTCACTGAGGCAGACCATGCTGCATGAAGACTCAAGCCAAATGAGGCTTAGGAGGGACTATTTTACTGAAGGGACTATTTTGTTACTTGGGTGGGGCTGTGGAAGAATACTTACCTGGAACTTCTTCCAAGGCTATTTAAACCATGCCCGGACAGCCACTCGTGCTTCGCGTTATTCTGCTTGCTGCAGCGTAACGCTCACCGTGTTTTCAGCAGCTCCAGTCTTCAGCCACGCCCGCTTCAGTCCTGGGACTCCTGAAACAAGAAGAAAAGAAGGATAAATGTTAGAACAGGAGTTTTAACTTTAATCCTTACCTGAATCCTGATCCATTTCACCACGGAGCTGAAAGACAGAAGTCTTTGAAACATCGCTTTGCATTCCTACGGCGCCGCGCTGAACTCACCTGCTTGGCGGTACTTCAGCATTCCATCACGCTCTCTCCATCTCGCGGCCGCCCTCCGACACCTAAGCAGACAAAGACAGCAAGGTGAGCAAGGGGACTCTCTAAGGCTATACAAGCTACCCCCAAGGACTTACCTGATTTACCACGGGGGGTACTCACCTCATCTCGGGTCGGCGCAGTCAACTCTGCTTCATCGCCGTACCCCGGCCCCTAAGGGGAAAACCACAATAGACTTACCTGAATCTTACCAATTGCCATTTGGAAATCTTCGAGTGGATTAATCGGCAACCTGCAAGGAATCGGACAGAGTGAAGATCAGACATTTGAACTCTTATGAACAATTGGACTTTAGAGTCAATACTGGAACTCACCAATTCCTCTACGCCAGTGAAGTAACTGGTCATCAACACGCCCCTGCGGTCGACGCAGGATGGAGAGCTCATCCTTCCAAATCATCAGGTGGGACTAAGGAGGGGACATCAAGAGTGATCTGTGGGAAGACAACGGGAGTGGGGAAGGTGGGTTGACACTCAATTCCACGGGTGGTTAATTCCCCTTCTCCTTTGCAGAAGAATATTCCTGCGAGCCAGACAAACTAGGCAGAGCGGGCCAGTCCAGTCAGTCATCTCGGCGCTACACGTCACGCTGGTGGAAACAACAGCGGCCCAGTTCCGGTTGACGCCCCCGTGGGAACCAGGTGAGCGTAACATCAACAATAATTTGCAATATGTCTCTTATTATTAAAAAGTGACCAGGAAGCTGTCAGAATCCTCTACAGGCAAAGTTTCCAGAGGTGGCCGGTAAAGGTGATGCCAGCACGAAGCACAAGATCACACATCGCTCTGTTTTCATGGAGTCTGTCCTCCAAAGTAAAGGTAAAGGTAAATGTAAAGGAGGAATAAAGGTACCTTTACCTTGTCTGTGCAGAGTAGAACCAAATCAGCTCCATGACTCTTATGTCAGATGACACCCACCACCTCATTTGCATAGCATGCAGTGCCTCTGGTATAAGTCAGAACTATCAAGAGACTGGCATAATACCCACACTGTGTCTTACAGCTGTTCAGGGGCGTTGCTAGGGGGGGGCTAAGGGGGCTATAGCCCCTGATCTTTTGGTTGTAGCCCCGGATAGAATCTCAGGAGCTACAGCCAAAAGACTAGCTAGCCCCCAGTCCCAACAGTTCCGACATCAGCTTAGCCCCGGGTCTTTTCCAGACCTAGCAACTCCCCTGCAGCTGTTCCCACAGCATCTGAGAGGTCAGCCACCCACAAGCCAAAATCACCCAAACATTCACACATGAGAGGCGTGACCACACTGAAAAGCCCTGTAATAATACCCTTGATTCCCAAGCACTACGATGAGGTCCAGAGCCTCGTGCCTGGCTATGGGACGGTCAATGAGTTCATAGTGGCCTGGTAAACAGGTCAGGCAATGGGTGCGAAAACCAGACCAACAAATCACAACCCTCCCAAGTGACATGTGAGGACGGAGGTCTTTCCCAGCACAGGGTACCACAGTACCACTCTTCCCACCAAATGCAAGGGCCAATACCCTCTATTGCATCCCTCGAACACACCCAGAGAAAGATAAAGGCGACAGGCACAAGGGGGCACAATATTTACTAAAAGATACAGGAAAGATCAAAATATAACACACTTAAAGACTCTAGCAACCAGCACCTCATCATAACACTGGCAGAGTGGGAGCTGGCACCAAGTTAATTATGGAGAGGTCCACCCCTGGCCAGTCTTTACCCAGGAGTGGTGTGCCCACTCTGAGGCACCAGCCTGCTGGTCTTTAATGGAGTACCTTATTTTGCATAGCGGAAGCATATATGTATTGAAGGTATGTGTGATCAAGAATTATCCCCGCTCCTGCTATTACATTGTGCAACTGACAGTGGAAAAATCAGGATTGTATTTATAATGTAGTAGATGGAAACAGCTGATAAAGCACCACGGTGAATACTGTAATTGTGTATCCCACACTTCAAGTCTCTGCATGGACGTATTTGGACGGTGGTGCTGGATCTTGTGCTTGCAAGTATTGGCAGATCGAGAGGACTTGGAAATGGAGTGACATTCTCCCTAGAAGACCCAATGCACCAAAGTGCAAAAACGTTAGTGTAATTGAGCTTATTTAGGCCACAATGTTTGCTCATTGGTTTGCCAATAAAGAAGGCATTTCCATTTTTATTTTTTCTATTTTTCTTAGCAGGTGATCCTAAGCACCACCTATACCCTGAACCTATTGCATTGTAGTACCACTAGGAGGGTGACGGGATGTGTTAAGGGACACAAAATGTTCAGGTACTGTTTCGTTATTTGTCCACCCATTGATTGCCCATGGCCATGCTATCCCCAGGGCCATTCCACTCACTTTCTGCCTCTAGCTGCTATAAGCACATTCTCCTGGGATCTCTTTGCGCTAGCTTTCTCAAGAATTAGCATTAACCTTTGGTTGAAATGCCTGTCAGAGTTATTTCAATGGAGTCTTTTGCGAATTAATGGCTTAATTGGATCTTTACATGGACTACTTGGGTAATAAAAATGTATCAACTAAGTGTGCCTTCAGCCACTTGATTTATATGCAGGTTTGTACTGCCTATAGTATTAAAAATACTTTGCAAGGCACTAATGTTATATGCCCAGGTACTCACATTATTTTACAACAGCTGCCAATAATTGCCAGTTAGTACCATTACAGCAGTAACTGGCAAATACCTATTCCTATCCTCCACAAAAGTCAAAACGTTAGTTAGTTACAGAGTTATTTATGTCTTTTTAAGTTTATTTCGATGTGTGATGCTCCATAGGCAAGTACACGCCACTGCAAGGCCACAAATGCAAACAATCTCGAATGACAGCCCTTGGAGGTGCTGCTTAGCAGGGGTGGCTCTCCCCTAACACATGAATGAGGGGAGTGGAAATGTGTGAGCTCTATGTCTTTAGCCAGACTTGCAGTGATTTCTTCACCAGTGGGTGGTCTTGCCAGTTCCTGTGTTCTATGTATATTTACTCACTGTGGGCAATGCAAGGCTGGTACTTCTTAATTGCCCGGAGACAAGCATCCCTGAAAATCCCACCAACAAACCTTGTGAATAGGCATTTATCCTTCAAAGTCAAAAAGCCTTACTCGTCTGCATTCTCAGCCAGACTTTTACCTTCTCATGTATGTAAAATGTGTGATGTTTACTTTGAATGCCTGACTAGCTTCGCCAATGGTCAAATATATGATGGACTGTGATCCCTGCTCTGCAGAGGATTTGGAATTAATCTGGTTAAGGATCAGCGCTGGTGTTTCTAAACATACTCTTAAGGTGCTTCATGAGCCTGTGGGTCCTGAACACCATGGGGCGGTGGTCCGCTGCATACAAAAGGCCTAAAATGCTATCATGTCAGAAGAGCCAGCCCAAGTACAGGGGTCAAGAGGGGTATCAACAGCAACAGGGACAAGGGTATTACACAGAGCTGGGGGGAAGGGGCGGATTTTCCCACCTGATTAATCTGCTCCTTCTGCCAAGGCACTAGCAGGAAACTCTTCATGTTCAGCAGCTGCCTGCACCCCTTTCTCCACAACGTCCCTTTGAATATCGTGGGCTGCCTGGTACTTGCTTCTAACGATGCACACAGACAAAGCAGAGGAGCACATGTGGAGCTCAGTTCGTAATGTGCAGGTGCTAGCCTTCACTGCCACGCCCATGATGCCAGTGCCACTCATGACCCAGGCCTTACCCGACCCCAACCTTCACGGCGCCACCTGGTATCTGACTCTGCTGCTGGTGCTGCCGCCAGCGCCAGCCTGCAGACAGTGTTCAGGAGACAGTGTCGGTGCTATCACAGGCATGGCAAGGCAGCACATTAAACTTAGTGTGAGTTAAAGCAGCATTCTACCGCTCTAACATTTTGTACATATAGGCAAGCGCCTAACCTTGCCTAGTGATAACACCAGCCCTTTAAAGGGTATATACTCTATGCCTCTGCGTTGCTTTTGATGCTCTTGGTGTAATTTATTCTTTTCATTTCAACTCAAGCCCCCTGCTGATATTGATTTAATCATGTATTGTTTGTTGGTTTTCATTTCAGAGCGTACCATGGTTTAGCATGGGTGTGTATACTCTTTTTTGTCAACAGGGCCACTGTGTTAATTATTGCTAGATATTAAACACACTGGAGGCCCAGTTTGCATTTTATTGTGGCATACTGGATAGTTGATTTCAGTGCTCAATGATTGAGAAGCTGTTCAATAATAAGTAGGTCTTGTTTGCCTTCCTGGGGGATCCGGCCGGATGTGAACGGTTGCTGTTCCAGAACTTGTTTTTACTAACATTTAACATTTTTACATCTGAGAAATGTTTGGCTTACTGTGATGCACTGCTTCGTTGATTGGTGGGATGTTTGTCCAGGTCTGTAGCTTTCTATGTGATTCAGCACTACTGGAAGTAAACATTCTCCTATTGCTGCATGTTGGGTCGGAGTTAATCTCAATTAGTACCCCGGCGAGAGACAATCAGAATGCAACAAGCATTCTGATTGGCTCTCGCCAGGTACCTACCCGGCCGGGAATCCCTCCGTTGGGAATCCACGGCCTTTGTCCCCGGCGGGGGGCGTGGCAGCCCCTCGGCCAATGAGGACTTCCGCGGCTGAGAGGCTGCCTTCGCTCCCCACCGGGGGCTCGGGTAAGTCTTTTTTTTTTTTTTGTTTCTTCCCTTCCCTCCCCTACCTCCCACCCGCCCCCCCAACTTACCTTCTTGATCCTTCGGCCATCCCCGCTCTGCGCCTCCACGCGGCTGGGGGCTTCCCTCGTCCCCAGCCGGGGACGCAGGAACTTTTTTTTTTCTTTTTCCCCGTCCCACTAACGCCCTCCCAACCCCACTTACCTTTTTTTTTAATCCTTTTTCGGGAGTGGACGCGCTGGGAACACTTGGCCACAATGGAAAGGGAAAACGGACTCAGTTTTCCCTTTCCATGGCGGCAGCCATTTTCTTGGTCGTTTTTTTTTCTGTCCCAAAACGCCACAGCGTTGAAACGCTGCAGCGTTTCGGGACAGAAAAAAATTGCTTTTAGTACCCCGATCACGCATATTTTGCAGGCCGGGATACTAAAAGAAATAGAAGCCTCGCGGCGGGGGCATTACCGACTCTGGTAATGACCTGGGGCCTTCGGTAAGGCCCTCGCTTCGCTCGGGTCCTTTACCTATGAGCCCCAGGGCATTACCTGAGTCGGTAATGCCCACGCCGCTCGGGTTCTATTGTTTAAATAATCTCATTCTTGTTGGTGCTTTCCTGACACCTTAATTGTATTGATTGCTTCAATGGTGGTGGCAATATGTAGCATAGGGAGACATGTTATGTTACTGTTCAGACATTGTGCACCATTTGTTGTCTATTTTAATGGGATGCATTGAACAGATTGTATCATTTAATTTGTTTATGCATAAAGCAATACATGAACAAAATAAACAAATGGTCAAAAAGAAGTACATTCAGGCAAACAATGTGGAGGTTTACGATTAGAAAACGGGCAGCGCATGATAAGATAATAGAAAGAAGAGCAATTCATTTATAAGAACACATACTGCCCTTTCAGGATCTGTCTGGGACCGCCATTGTAAATATAAGGTTTCAAAGTAAGTTAAGTGGTTCCTGAAATGAGGATCTTTTGAAGTTTTACTCTGCCCTGTAATGACCTGAACCTTCTGTCTCAATGCGTAATCAGGCATCAGCAATTATATGTTATGCTGTGTGTTCTAAACGCTGTTGATGATTGTTTTTTTTGCTTAAAATGTGTGTCCAAAATTAAAACAATTATTTTTTTACATGATGGCATTGATTTCCCCAAGAACAAACATTATTGACCTAAGCAATCTTTCAAATATACATTTTGATAATTGACTGCATTGTTCACGAGACTGAGTACAGGCTGTAGTTAAAGTACTATTCAAATTGAATAGCAATATTAGAGCTTCACCAATCACACACTCTTGCTAGTTTTGGCTATTAGATGGTAATGTAAGATGTCCCGATAAGCAGAACTTATTGCCATGGAAAGTGATGATAGCTGAGATATGAGAAGCGGCACATAACCGGAGGCTGTTCTTTGGCCTTTTACGCACCCATTAACTGCCCATGGTCACTACTAGCCCCTGTTTTATTTTGTATTTTATTTTATTGTTTAAAGTGCAAACCTAGCTCAAGGGCAACAAAGCACTATACAGGGTGTGAGTAGACAGGATTTGTCTGGCGCCTTATAAATGTAATGCCGTACTGTGAGTTATGGGCTGTGCATAAGTCTGTGCATCCATCAGGATTAGTCCTTGTTTAGGAATGTTTGAAAAAGCCACATTTTCAGACATTTGCAAAATTTGAGAATTGTTGGTGCATTCCGAGCTAATACCAGGATCGAGTTCCTGAGGGTGGGTGGATGACAAGGAAAGGAATGTTTGCTGGTACTTTTTTTGCAGATACGTTTTTATTCTAGCCGGTTGGTTGATTTGCTGCACATGGATCATATGCCAAGAGGTAGATGGTGAGTGAGTGGTTGACAGTAGGATGGTGGTGTGGTCAGGCAAGTCGAGTAAGAAAGGGTCTGCTCAGGTGATGAGGGGGATGATGTAAAGACTAGGTCTATGATTTTGCATTTGCTGTGTCTGTGGGGGGTAATTTGCTTCAGGTTCATGTATTCAATCAGTGTGATAAGTGTTCTCCTAGTGTGGTTATTGTTGTGAGAATCAGGGACATTAAAATCTCAGCCGAAGACATTATCATGCTTATTTGGCAAAGGAGAGTAGGTTGCAGAGGTCATCAATGTGTAAGCTTGCTCCCAATAATCCACAACAATCAAATAGGGAAGCAAACCATGGTGCATGAAGACACCAACTTTATTAATATACTTGGCCAGAAGAAGATCCACAGACGTTCTTAGCTACATCCTGATCGCTCACATTATATCAACATACTCATAAAAAACGATATCTACAAGTTACTATTGGCTGTTCAAATACATTCACATACATTGTTTTATAAATGTTATACATTTCCTTCTTCCATTGATCAATCATTATCTTGAGTCCGCCCAGAGTCCTTCACATTATGAGAGAGGTTGTGTCCCGGGCATCACTGTACTATGCTCCAATGGTTGGCACCACATAACGCTGATATTGTTAAACTACTGGTCCAATTAACTTTGGTGGAAAAGGAGAGAGTGAAAGGCTGGCTTTGCCAAAGAACTATCAAACTCAATCCCATCTCATTATTCCTCACAGGCCCCAACATCCTAAATAGTTTGCTCATCCTTGACCGCGTGGTTACTCGCATCTCCCTTATCACGTGTCCTTGCAACTTCCTTGCCTTCCGGACCGCGTGCCCTGAGCATAGCCTCGCGCTGCCCGCTTGGTCCCTCACAATCCTTGACTGCATGGTTCCTCGCAACTCCCTTATCGCGTGTCCTTGCAAAATCCTCTTACCGTGTGCCCCACAAATTACCTCATGCTGCCCGTTTGGTCCCTCGCAATCCTTGACTGCGTGGTTCCTTGCAATTCCCTTATCGCGTGTCCTTGCATTAGCCCGCATCGCCCAACCATGTGTTCCATGCACTTCCTCGTGCCCCCCTCAACACCCACCTTCTCACATGCAGCCTCTGTTTGCCGTATGATTGCCTACTTAGATCAACACTCTTCATTGCTGTTGTTTTTTTCCTCCTAGACTGCCTTGTTTCGCTTACACTGCCTGTATTTCTCCTTATATTCATCCTTCATCTGGGTCCGCATTCTACTGTTTTGCTTACACTGTCTGAATGTCTCCTTATATTCCTCCCTATCTAGGTCCGCTCTCGCCGATTTTCTTATATTGGGTTTATTGTGGTGTGTGTATTCGCCTCTCTGATTGCCCTGTCCTATATTGTATTGCTGTGTGTTCTGTTGCACTCTTCCTTCCTCCAGGTTCTCACTTTCCAACTATGTTGCCCTTGTTGTTCTTGGCTTTGTCTTCTTTGAAAATCGTTCATTTAGCAAACTGTTCTACTATTGTCTGAGCTCTTGTCACATTGTTCAATTGTCTATTATTGTCTCATCCCTCTTTGTCTCATCTACTTGCACCCCCCCTGTGTCCTTCCCTAGTGTCTCCCCCTCTACCTCTCCCACCACCCATTCCTATTCTCTCCTCTCCCTACCTACTCCATGGTGGTCTCTGTCTCTCCTATCTTTTCTAACTGCTTCTCTATCGACTATCCTACTCTTCTCACTAAATCTGGTAGGAAGAAGTTTAAAAAGGACATCCTTGTCTCCAGCCCAGGCCTCCCTATCTCTGAAACCTATAGCAGTGCTTCCTCCAGGCAAACCATCACTAATATCCTTTTTGTCGTTCCCTCACCAGACTTATCATATGATATGACATGGCATTTATAAAGTGGTTATACACTAGTGTTTCAATGTGCAACAAGGCAGGGGAGTGGGGAACAGAAGGAAGACAGAGACAACGATCTTACTAGGGCCGGTGACATTGAGATCGTGCAAGTGCAGGGGAAAAAGACAAGTGTTGGGGGAAAATGGGAGGGGGCAAGGCAGTGCATGAGAGCAACAGTAAAATAAATAGGATAAATAAGCAATAAATAATAGTGCGGCCAGCAGGTAGCAAGTGCAAGGGTAAGTGCAGACAACAGGTGTAAAGTGCTGGTAAGGGGCTGTAGGGATACAGAAACAGTCCCCAAGTGCAGGGGATGCCGGAGAGGCAGTGCAGAGGTGCAACTGGCAGTGGAGGGGACCTGGGCCTGAGATCAGAGGGTAGCCAGGTGACCAGTGCAGTTTCAGTTTCAGCCAGGAGTTCAGAAGGGGAGACGTGGGGATTAAGCAGAAGCAAAAAGGAAGGTCTTGAGGTGCTTCCGGAACCGGAAGATGGTTCTCCTCAAGTTTCAGAGAGACAGAGAGGCTGTTGCGGAGGGAGGCCCCAGCTGATGAAAGAGATCTACCACCAACTCGTTGCTTGGAGAGGCGACTGACCCTGAGGGAGTTGAAGGCGTATGAGCGAAGATCTTGAGAAGGAAGATATTTATGAAGAGAGAGTTGAAAGTATTGAGGCTACAGGCCCCAGAAGGCCTTCTGGACAATGCAGAGGGTTTTGAACTTAATCCTCGCAGCCACTGGGAGCCAGTGCAGAGATTTCAATCCTGTAGAGATACGATCCCTGGCCTTGAGACCAAGGGCACGTCTTGCAGTACTGTTTTGGATGAGTTGCAGAGGGCAGAGAGTAGAGGAAGGCAGATTTTAAAAAAGGCTGTAGCGGTATTCCAGCCTAGGGAGAACCAGAGCTCTGGAGACAGTGAGCTTCTGGGAGAAGGAGAAGAAACGGCAAATACCTCTGAGGAGGTGCATATAGTAGTGTGACTTCGAGAGACATCAGAGATGTGAGGAGAGCAGGAGAGTGTGGAGTCGGAGATGACCCAAAGGTATTTAGCCTCACAGGTGGGAGCAGGAAGAGGGGCAAGACAGGACAGCCAGAGGGAGACAGCAAAGGAGGGAGCAGGTGTGCCAATGAGGAGAATCTCATTCTTACTGGCATTAAGGCAGAGATAATTGTCTGTCCACCATTCCTGGATAGCAGACAGACAGTCAGAAATGGAGAAGAGGTGGCGGAAGGGAGCTTGAAAATGAGCTGAGTGTCATCCATATAGCACAGAAAGTTTGGGCAGAGAGTGTCAATGCGGTGGGCAAGAAGTGCCAGGTGTTGGTTGAACAGACAGGGAGAAAGGCTAGACCCCTGGGTAACACCACAGGTAGAGATAGAGATAAAGGAGAGGAAGGACCCAAGTTGGACCTGGGAGGGTCGATCGGAGAGGAAAGAGGTAAGCCAAGCCAGGGCCTGATTGGTGATATCCAGGGTATCACAGGTGTTAGGCAGAATCCTGTGCAGTGCCCTTAGGGACCACTACACACAATTAAGACCACAGGTGGCAATACAAGTTTTACCTTTGGTACAAGCCTGTACCGCTATGTCAGAGTGGTAGCAGTGGTGGAGCATCCAGGCTTATCTCAAGAGTATATGAGCAGTAGCAGAGATTACACAAAGGGACCACAATAACTGTGACTCAAGCAATCACTGACTCAAGGTTACAGGTAGAAAAATATAAGTACATTTATTTTTAAACCATTCATTATAAACACAACACTTCTATTAAACTTAAACAAAAACCACACGTTAAATATACTACAACTAACCAATTCACCTTGTACAGTAAGTCTCAAGGTAAGTACCCTGTGTTTGAATGAACCGGTGTTACGAACAAAACATGTTACCGCAAATACGATTGCAATTACTTTTTGACAGTTCGGTCTACTAAATAAACGCGTATCCATCACATGAAATGCTACCGGGGCAAAAACACACTTAGCACCTGAGATACCCAGAGGGAGTTGGAGGCAAAAATCACAGGCAATATTTTGGTTAGGCAGACAGAATCGAGAAAAACTCAGAGACAGGAGTTCAAAAGTCAAAGGGCCGGAGCCAGGGTCAAGTGACACCGGGAGACTGTTGCCGAAGATCACACAGTCTGACAGTTCACGATTCAACATAGCCAAATGTACTTCGATATTGTCAATGGTCGGAAGCAAAAGTTATAAGAAGGAGGGAAGACAACGGCAAGCCTTGGAGATGAAGAAAAGGAGTTCACCCAGTTTCCTCAAGCAGAACACAGTACCTTATTCCAATGGCGCAGCTGGTGCCTTGGCAGTCGTTCCTGTTGGTTTCCCGCAGACCCACGGTTCCTGGAGCTTTGTTGTGAAGGAGGACGTCTGAAGGGGGTCTGCACCACACAGGGATGAGGCCAGCAGATCGACGAGGAATAAAAGGTGTGCTCCTTAAAAAAAAGGAGAGGCTCTTCAGATGGTTATCCGGACCACTACAGCAGCGTGCAGCAATTTCGACCAAGGAAGTGGATCCTCTGGCTGTGGAAGGTGAGCTGGTTATCCCCACCAAGCTCAAGGGAAGAAGACTCCGGACTGGATCTTCTCTTAGTCGTTGAAGGGAAGATAGCTCAGGACTGCAGCAGGGCTTCACCGGGACAGGGTAGTTGCAGCAGCCATCGTTCTCTCTGCTTCTCTTCGGTTCCTTGTAGTTCCAGTGGCAACTCTCTGACTTCTAGCCCAAGAGACCTGCCTTTTATGCGCAAAACCACCATTCACACAGCCTGGCTGTCAATCACCCAGCTGGGGGGTTGTCCAGCCTGGACAACCACCTCAGCCAATCATGGCGAAGTGCGACTTGGGTTTCCTAGGATACCCTATGCAGGGGGTGACTACCCCCATCCCTCACATTCAGCCCACCTAGACATCCAGGTGCCTGTTGGAGGGCTTCTGAGCAGAAGCCCGCGAAAAGACGGTGAACAAAGAAGGCGAACCTAGTTTGCCGCGCAAAGTCAAACACAAGAAGGACTTTAACAAAATGAAATGGCGAATAAACCCAACCGGAGCCTAAACAAAGACAATTTGGTCAAGCGGGTTTATGTTCGAGGCTAATATAATAGCCAAGAACAGTACCTCGTTTATCTAATATAATCGCGGTAGAAAGGTTAGGGTAGATACCACTGCCACCAGCCAAGTCTAAATGTTAAAAGAGTGAAACAATGCTCTAGGAGGTACAGATGAAAAGGGATACGAATTAACCCTTTCCAGTACTCCATGGAAGATGAGGTGTACTGGATCTGTGGTAGATTGACTAAGTAAAGTTAATGGTAACTTTACCCTTTTCTGGAGGATGGTAGTCGCCTCAGAAATGGAGTCGGGGGTGTCTGAACGACAACCCTGTGCCACTGCACAGAAGGTGCTGGGTGACACACACAAAGAAGGGGGCTATTGAAGTGGTGTACTCCAGAGCCCACAATCACAAAGAACCAGGTAGAAACACATAGCAAAGCACAGGTAAGAGTGGGGGAAAAGCTCACACTCTTACCAAGTGAAAAAAATAAACTCCAGAAGTCCAGCAAAGTTGCTGGGGGACTCACTAGGTGAGGGAAATTAGCCATAAATGAGAATACTCCCTAACACTCGCCCCCCCAGACTAAGGGACAGGAGGATTTAATCAATTCCTGGATGGACCTCATAGCTCTAGTCGGTTACAAACATCCTAGAGAGACCATCAGCATTTTGGTGGTGACTTCCTGCTCTGTGCTCAATGGAAAAATCAAATCCTTGCAGACAGATTGACCATCTGAGTAACATTGGGTTTTCCCCTTTCATTTGCATCAGCCATCTGACTGGTGGTCAGTATGAATAGTGAAGGTAGATCCATACAAGTATGTGTTACAGCTGTCCTGTGGAACCGCACTGCTGCACCCTTTCAGGAATCGATACCCGTGACATCCACGGTTAAACCCGGAATCGGAACACTCAATGTGGAGGATCCAGAGACTGTAAGCCGCGCTCTAGTTGTCTCCGCTCCTCGGACCACGGGGTTAGCTCTGCCCCCAACTTCCGGAATGGTATTTCCGGCAACAGGAACCTCAGCACTACGCGTTGCTTCTCTACTCAGAGTCGCGCTGCGCATCGTAAGTTTGTTTTTCCGTGTCTCTCACAGGGTTTCTCCCTCTAATCTTGCTTATCTATTACGTCAACATTAGATTTCAACTTCAGCCCTATTCAGTCTTCAGTCCCCTCGAGCTCAAGCCCTCCATCCAGCTCTTTACAATTCCTCCCTTGGGCTATCACCTGTTGGTAAGACTCCAACCCCTACAACATTCTTTACATCTCATGTCTTTACTTTTGACATATCCTAACCTCTTTAACATCATATAGACACATAGCCAACTTTTCACATCCGATTGAAAAAGAAAGGCTTAGAAGGGAATAAGCTTGTCAGGGTAAGCTTCATTTCTTTTTCCTACCACTCTACTTTATTAGATTCTGTATCTTTACTTATCTGAAATTCTATTCTGTTTCTATCAGAATCCTCCCTGACAAGATTCACAGCCCAACCAGTGTGACCCTCCACCAGCCGCTGCAGGAATCTACGCTCCCCAGCAGCACCTCACGGGGTTTTTTCCCTTCGGGGTTTCCCCTGGAGACTTCACTTCAATCTAGCCTTGGGCTGGGTTTGAGAGGAGTTTTCAGGTAATTCCCTCCTGCTTCTAGTTCAAAGAGAGCTGACCATCACGGAGGTAGGTGTCATTCTCATTTGCCGAGAGATAATTTGCTTCAAGTACTTTGTTAGTATAAAGTTATAACAGTATGGTCTAAACCTCTTCAGTGCCCACACAATAGCAAAGCATTATCTTTCTATTGTTGCCCACCTTGTCTCATGATCCTTTAAGTTCCTGCTGATGAAACAAATGGGGTGATCCCTACCTTTCTCATCCAGTTGACTAAGCACTGCACCTATACCTACATTAGAAGCATCAGTTTATACAGTGAAGGGTTGGTGATAGTCAGAAGCTCTTAGGACTGGAGCTTGACAAAGGGCATTCTTTCGACCTTCAAAGGCTTGATTGCACTCCTCATTCCACCTGACATTTTTAGGGAATTTGGGAGAGGAGATGACATTCAAGGGAGAAGCTATGGTCCCATAGTTCTCTATGAAGTTCCTATAATACCCAGTGAGACCTAGGAAGGCTCTCACTTGGGTTTGAGTAGTAGGGGTGGCCCAGTTTTTTACAGCTTGTACTTTGCTAGGCAATGGCCTTATTTCACCTCCTCCTACCACATGTCCAATGTAGACCACTGAACTCTGACCAATTTGACATGTTCTTGCCTTTATGGTCAGATGGGCCTGTTCAAGAGCCTTCAATACATAACCTAGGTGTTCAACATGTTCTTTCCATGTAGGGCTGAACACTGCAATGTCATCTAAGTATGCCATGCAGAAGTCCTCCATCCCATTCAGAACATGATTGACCATCCTCTGAAATGTAGCAGGTGCATTCTTTAATCCAAAAGGCATTACCTTGAATTGGTAGAGGCCAGCTGGGGTGGAAAATGCAGTTTTCTCCTTGGCATGGTCTGTCATGGCTATTTGCCAATAGCCTGACGTTAGGTCAAATGTGCTGAGGTTCTTGGCTGCACCAAGTTTCTCCACCAGTTCATCTGTCCTAGGCGAAGGATGGGCATCAGTCGTGGTGACTGCATTTAGAGCTCTATAGTCCATGCAGAATCTCAACTCTTTAGATCCTGCCTTTGGTACAAGCACAACAGGGCTAGACCATGGGCTAGTAGTGGGCTCTATAACCCTGAGTTCAAGCATCTTGTTGACCTCATTCCTTATGTGGGATCTGATGTTGTCTGTCATTCTGTACCCCCTGCTTTTGACAGGCAAACAGTCACCAGTGTGTATGTCATGCTGACCCCAAGGGGTCAAGCCTGGTGAAAGTGAGAACAGGGAGGCAAACTGATTTAACAGTAACTTGCACTCATCCTGCTGGTCAGATGTGAGACTGGAAGAGAGATTAACTCCTTCCACTTGCTCATCTAAAGGTAAGCCTCTGTGGAGATCAGGCAGAGGTTCACTCTCCTCCTCCTCCTCCTGAGCTGAAGCTAGAAGCAGAGCTCCTATGTCAGGTCTAGAGACATAAGCCTTTAAACGGTTGGTGTGAAAGACTCTGGGAGCCTCCTTAGGATTGCCTAAGTCCACCAGATAGTTCACCTCTCCAAGTTTACCCACAACCTTGAAGGGTCCTATCCATTTGTCCTGCAAGGCCCTCTGCCTTGTTGGGACCATAACAAGAACAAGCTGGTCTTGAGTAAACTCAACCATGTTAGCCTTCTGGTCATGCCAATGTTTGACCAGAGCTTGACCAGCCCTCAAGTTATCACTTGCCTCTGCCATCATGTGTGACATTCTCCTCCGGAAACCTATCACATAGTCAGTCACTCTGACTGGCTTGGGGGAAGGAGCACTCTCCAACCCCTCCCTAATCAGGGCAAATGGACCTCTGAATGGATGGCCATAGAGAATTAGAAGGGACTGAATCCTACTCCCTCCTGAGGGACTTCTCTATATGCAAAGAGAAGGCATGGCAGTAGAAGGTCCCACTTTCTTCTAAGGGGTTCTTCTAAAGCACCTATCATGCTTTTCATAGTTCTGTTAAACCTCTCTACCAGTCCATTGGTTTGAGGGTGGTAGGCAGTTGAGAAGTTGTAGGTGACTCCACAGGTTTTCCACATTGTTTGCATGTAGTGGGAGATAAAATGTGATCCCCTGTCAGATATCACCTCCTTAGGAAAACCTACCCTGGTAAAAATACAAAGTAGGGCCTTAGCCAAAGCCGGAGCCGTAACAGTCCTCATAGGTATGGCTTCAGGAAATCTAGTGGCATGGGCCACTACAACCAGGATGAACCTGTTGCCTGAAGATGTGGGAGGGTCAAGAGGAAAAACAATTTCAATCCCAACCCTCTCAAAAGGAATTCCCACCACTGGGAGAGGCACTAAGGGTGCCACATTCTTGGATCCACTCTTGCCAGAGGTTTGGCAAGTGTGGCAGCTTCTGCAGAATTTGTCTACTTCTGTATCCATTTTAGGCCTGTCGAAGTGAAGAGATAGCCTTTCTTTGGTTTTCTTAAAACTTAAGTGACCAGCCAAAGGTACCTCATGGGCTAACTGCAGAAACTGGAGTTGGTAACTAGAGGTACTGCACGTCATTTGTAGTCTCCAGGGGTTGACTCATTTGGTTCACTGTAGAAGAGGCCATCCTCCCAGTGCAACCTATACTTCCCAGGCTCATTCCCATTGAGCTGAGATGCTGCCTGTTGGCGAAGACATTCCAAGGTAGGACACTCTCTTTGTCCCTTACGGAAATCTTCCCTGTTGGGTCCACCTTCTGCCAGTAAAGACTGCATCTCAGGATGGTCAACAGGGTCAAGATCTCCTACCAAGGGAATATCCTCTTCTAGATCGGATTCCTCAGTATCTTTTGACCATACATGATTGAACCTCAAACTCAGCCTCAGTTGGTGTGGGAGTCACAGGTGTGACTTTGGACAGGCTCTGAGATGTCCTTCTGGGCACAGGAGTGCTTGCTGGTTTCTTGCTGGCAGACTTAGGTGTCCCCTTTGTCTTTTCTTGTCCTGCAATGGCAGTAAGTAAGTCCTGTGGACTTGGGTGATAGTTTCCTCTAGCATGTCCCCAGGAGAGCCTCTTAAGGTTCTCTCCCATGCAGACCTTGTGAGCTCCTGCTTCCTTCTGCTGGGGGGTTCGGGGTACTAGACACAACTCTAAGAGTTTTAAGGTCATTACCCAGCAGGACCCTCCCAGGTACGTTATTTTGCACACTTACAGGTATCCTGACAGTCATGTCATTATACTGGATGAGAGCTGGTAAATGGGGAACCATTTTCAAAGGGCCTCCAGCTAACTTGGTTAGGTGTTTGGGTGCCTTAGCAACATCCCCCACCTTGAATAAACATTCATCAATCAAAGTTATGCTGGCTCCAGTGTCTCGGATGGCAGGGGTTTCCTGACCATTCACAAGAACACTATCTTTGTAATAATCTTTAGTATTATCTGGGATTGAGTTATAGACATCTATGTTCTGTTGTTCCCAAAGACCCAAGGACACTAAAGAAACACTAGCTGTGACTCTCATGGGCTCATCAGCTAGTAGCTGAAAGTTTCCACTGGTCATAGGTACTTCATCCACCTGGGAGAAGGCTAAGGAGACAGTGTTGATCCCTGAAGGTTTACCCTTACACCTGGTATCTCCTTTCACATAGCCAGGTAACCCACAAACAAAGCATTTCCCAAATTCTCTCTGGAATGGGGGTTTGCTCTGACCTCCATCTGGTGTGGAACCAGGTGGTACACTAGCCTGATTCGGTTTACCTTGTGGCTTACCCTGGTTATGTTTGGGGCCCTCTTTTGGATTGGAATTATTGGAATTCTCTTTGTTGTCTTTCTTTGGCTGCTTCCCCTCATCCTTCTTCTGAGTAGCGCCAGAATCCTTGTGAGTAGCCCTGTTGGCAACCCACAAGTCAGCAGCCTTAGCTAGCTTCTTAGGATCTATCTCCTTTGAATCAGCCACGTGCTGTCTAAGCTCAGGAGAGCAGACATCAAAAATAGACTCCAACATTACAAGATTCCTCAAACCTTCATATGTGTTCACTTTGTAACCCTTAACCGAACCATCTAACTTTTTCAAACATTCACACACCCAGGTAGCCCAAGGGGTACCATCATGCTTTTTGAGAGTTCTAAACCTCTTAAGATACTGGGAAGGGGTCTTCCCAAACCTAGCTATTAATGGTAGTTTCACACACTCATAATCCTATTTATCCTCCTCCCCCAACTCCATTACAGCATCACTTGCAACAGGGGGAAGCCTAGAGAAAAGCCAAGGAATCAACTGATTCCCTGAGATACCTTGACTCCCATGATTGTACTCAAACATTGCTAACCAATCCAAAATATGAAGTTTAGTCTCATACGTACCAATAATTTCCTTTGGCATACGGGGGCTCTTAGGGCTGGAAGACCTAGAAGACTCTAGGAGAGAAGCATTTTCTAAAGACAGTTTCTTCATTTCTAGTTCATGGTTCAGCTCCATTTCTCTGAGCCTTAACTCTTGATGTTTCATGGCAGTTTGTGCATCAATATGTTTCACTTCCAATTCAAGTCTCATTTTCTCAAGTGCAATAAACTCAGGAGTAAGTGTAGGACCTGTGGGGGTCCCTGTGGACAGAGGTTGTGCATTCTGAGCAGGCAAAGGAGTTGTAGGGTTTCCTAAAAAGGACTAATCTACTTCTTCACAATGAACACTCTCAGAATCAGAAACATCAAAATCCACATTTGCTGGAGTGGAAGGTCCTTCTGACCCACTCTCTAGACTTTTTCCCATTAACTTTGCAACCAGTTCATATTTCTTTCCTTTACCAGAGAGATTCTTATCCCTACACATGGTTCTCAGAACCTCAGCAGTACTACTTTCAAATCCCACCGCTGTACACCAGTGTTAGGCAGAATCCTGTGCAGTGCCCTTAGGGACCACTACACACAATTAAGACCAGAGGTGGCAATACAAATTTAACCTTTGGTACAAGCCTGTACTGCTATGTCAGAGTGGTAGCAGTGGCAGAGCAGCCAGGCTTATCTCAAGAGTATATGAGCAGTAGCAGATATTACATAAAGGGACCACAATTACTGTGACTCAAACAAACACTGACTCAAGGTTTTAGGTAGAAAAATATACGTACATTTATTTTTAAACCATTCATTATAAGCACAACACTTCTATTAAACTTAAACAAAAAACACACGTTAAATATATTACAACTAACCAATTCACTTTGTACAGTAAGTCTCAAGGTAAGTACCCTGTGTTTGAATGAACCACATTCTTCAGTAAACATTCTTGGATGTTTTCTTCCATCCAATCAGGGACCAGCAGGCTTCCGTCGGCCCTCTCAGCAAAGGCCCACTTCCAAGGCCCCTGTCTGCTCCCTGTCCGCTTCCAGAACGCTAATTGGGGTCCTCCTTGCACCTTAACCACAATGATGCGGCCACCTCTCTCCTCTAAGAAATCGGACTGCCTTGACTTTGCCACCTCCAGAACTATGGGTTAGATCCCTCCTTATGGACTCACTTCTACTGCCTTTGACTATCACTGTTCTTTCAGCTTGTTGCTCCCATGTTGTCATCTTGCTGCGCAGTGCTTCCTAAACCCTTTGCCAACATCTGATTCCAAGATTGAAAAAGTAAAATCTTGCTGTTTTTGCTTTGTGCTAAAAAGTCATATCTTGCTGCCCAGTGCGAAATTATATGTATTTTGCTTGTATACTGTTTCTTCTCTGTAACTTGCCAGCCCAGTGAGCTCACTACTCTCTTTTGTCTCACACCTACCTGCCTTAGCCCCCTCCAGTATCTCCATCCTCTCCTTACTTCCACCCCAATAGTGCTTTCTGTTTCTCCTATCTTCTCCAACTGCTTCTCCATTGACTATCCTTCCCTTCTCACTAAGTCTGGTAGGAAGAAGTTCAAAAAGGATATCTTGGCCTCTAATCCTGGTCTTCCTATCGCCCACACCTACTCCCAAGCTTCTGCCAGACAGACCCTTACCGACATCCTCTTTGTCGTTCCTTCGCCAGATCTATGGACTCCTCATATGGTCTCTGTGCTCTACCCTATCTCTTCCTCTCCCATTAATGGTGGCACTCGCTGGGAAGTTCTCATGGCTTCCTTCGATTCCTCTAATGTCATCATTAATGTCTACCTAAATGGCACTGTCATGGTCCAAGGCCCTCAGGCCACTCTCCTCCTCTTTGATAGGCGCTTCCCTCGCCTCATCAATTTCCTCTCATCTCCTGATGTCCCCTCCTCTGCCCCCTTGGCTACTTTGCCCTCTCTCCTCCTCCTCCTCTGCCCCTCCTAGGGCTCTTTCTCCTCCACAGGGCGTACCTCTGATCTGTACCCCTCCCGGGAAGGTCTTTAAGGCTGGCAACCTTCTTCATATTGCCACTCTCAACTCTCGCTCTGCCGTCAAACACTCCTTCGACATGTGCCACCTCCTTGAAGAACGAGACCTTGATGTCCTTGGTCTTACTGAGACATGGTTCATGGCCAGCTCTGTTACGAGCTTTGACACTCTCCTCCCTGATGGCTACAAGATCCTCTCAGCACCCAGATCCTCCTGGTCCGGCGGGGGGGTAGCCCTGATCTTTCCTGAGTGGATTCCTGCCTCTATTATTCTGACTCAGACCTACTTCTCTTTTGAATGCCTTGTCTGTAGGCTTTCTCCCTCGCCTACCCATTCTCTTACTGTGGTTACCATCTACCGTCCTCCTGGTCAAATCACCTCATTTCTCTCTGAGTGGGCAGACCTCTCCTCCTCCCTCCTGGCCTCTACCACTCAACTCCTCCTCCTCGGTGACCTAAATATACATTTAGACTCTCCTTCCTCCTCCTCTGTACTCTTCCATGACCTCTGCGACTCCCTCTCCCTGTCCATCCTCCCTTCTGGGCCGACTCACTCTGCAGGGCACACACTCGATGTCTTGATCTCCTCTGACCTCCCCCTCTCCATCCCTTTGACCACTCCTCTCTCCTGGAGCAAACACTGCCTCCTCTCATCTCATCTCTCCCTCTCTTCCCCCCAAGCCAAGCCTCCCCCAACACTGCCACCTACCTTCTCGGAAAATCCGGCCCATGAAACGTGTGTCAGTTGAGGCTTTTGCCGCCACTTTCTCTCCCCCCCTCCACCTTTGGCTGTCTCTTATCCTGATACAGCCCTGTCTCTGCTCTACTCATCAATTTCTGATACGCTTGATGTTCTTGCCCCTGTCATGAGAATCCGTTTGAAGTCCAAAGCCAAGTGCAATTCCTGGTATGACATGGACCTAGCTACACTTAAACGTAAGTGTAGGGCAGCTGAGAGGAAATGGAGGACTTCCTGTTCATCCTCTGACAAACTGGCCTGTCGCCTGCTACAAAGGCAATACTGACTCTGTGTCCTCACCAAGAAGAGAGTCCACATTCAAGCTCGTGTCTCTGCGGCATCTAACAACTCAGCCAAACTCTTTAAAATCTGCAAGGAGCTGGCCAATCCTGCTGCAGTCTCTACCCCTCCTGTTGCCTCCCAGGCTCTTTGCAATGCCCTTGCCTCTCACTTCATTTAAAAAACCCAGGACATCCTGTCCACCCTCTCCACCCACACTCCTCTTCTTCCCTCTCCATCTATGCTTGCTGACCCTCCTTTAGCCACCCTCCCACCATCCTTCTCGTCCTTTCCTCTTTTCACCCCTGACGAGGTTGCTAGACAAGTCCGATCTATGAAAGCCTCTTCAAAACAGGTTCATCCCTGTTCCTCTAAAACCATCAAGGACCACATTGACACCCTCACTCCGGCCCTTGCTGATTTTTGCAACCACTCGTTTGCCTCTGGATCCTTCCCCTCCCCTCTGAAGCACTCCTTTGTGCATCCTCTTCTCAAGAAACCCACAGCTGATCCTTCTTGTCCAGCTAACTATCACCCAATTTCCATTACTCCCTTTCTTGGCAAACTCATGGAAAAGATGGCCATCTCTCACCTTAACCTTCATTCCAATTCTGTTGGCTGTCTCCATGACCACCAGTCTGGCTTCAGAGCTGCCAGAAGCACAGAAACTGTTCTCCTAAGCATCCGTGAAGATCTGCTCACCAACCTTGACTCTAACATTCCCTCTGTCCTCATCCTCCTCGATCTCTCTTCTGCCTTCGACACGGTCAACCATACCATCCTGCTCAACCGTCTCTGTGAAAACCTGGGTATCACTGATCAGGCTCTGGCCTGGCTGACCTCTTTCCTCTCAGATCGACCCTCCCAGGTCCAACTTGGGTCTTTCCTTTCATCTATATTCCTCTCTACCTGTGGTGTTCCCCAGGGGTCTAACCTCTCGCCCTGGCTTTTCAACAAATACCTGGCAACTCTCGCCCACTGCATTGCCATTTTCTGCTCAAATTTCCAGTGCTACGCTGATGACACTCAACTCATTTTCAGGCTGCCCTCTGCCACCTCCTCTCCCTCTCTCATCTCTGATTGCCTAACTGCCATTCAAGATTGGTATGCCACCAATGATCTTTGTCTGAATGCCAGCAAGACGGAGATCCTCCTCATCGGCACACCTTCACCATCCTTTCGCCTCACTCTCTGGCTGGCCTCCCTTGGCCCTCCTCTTACCCCCACCTGCGAGGCTAAGAACCTCAGGGTCATCTTTGACTCCACCCTTTCCTTCTCTGCCCACATCTCTGAGGTTTTTAAAAAGTCAAATTTCTGACTGCACCTCCTCAGAGGTACTCTGCCTTTCCTCTCCTTCCCCCCGAAGCTCATGGTATCTCAAGCTCTGGTTCTCTCTAGCTTGGACTATTGTAACAGCCCCTTTCTAAATTTACCTGCCCCTACTCTCCGCCCTCTGCAACTACTCCAGAACAGGACTGGGAGACTTGTCCTTGGCCTCAAGACCTGGGATCGTATCTCTCCGGCTCTGAAATCTCTTCACTGGCTTGCAGTGGATGCAAGGATTAAATCCAAAACCCTCTGCATTGTCCACAAGGCTTTCTGGGGTGTGGGTCCAAAATACCTTCAGCTATCCCTCCGCAAATACCTCCCCTCTCGAGCTCTTCGCTCCTCTACCTCCAACTCACTCAGGGTCAGTCGGTTTTCTAAGAAACAAGCTGGGGGTAGATCTCTGTCTTCTGCTGGGGCCTCCCTCTGAAACAGCCTCCCTGCCGCTCTAAAACTTGAGGAGAACCATCTCCGGTTCCGGAAGCACCTCAAGACCTTCCTCTTTTCTTCTGCCTTCGCTCCCCCTCTCCCCTGCTGATCTGTTCTATCTTGGCACCGTGCACCTGGCCACCCTCTGTCTTTTGGGCCCAGGTACCTGCTCATCCTGTCACCCTCCCGCACTGCCTCCGGGCAACCCCTTGCACTGGGGTCTGTATCTGTACCCATACAGCCCCCCTTTTTCTTCCTGCACTTATCGGACCTACCCTGTCTGCTGCCTTAAACCTAGCACTTCGAAATTTCTGGATGCATTACCACTGTTTGTTGCCTTTATTATTTATTTATTGTTATTTATCTGTTTCTCCTCTGCTTCGCACTTTCCACCTCTCCCCCCTTCCATGCACTTTTCCCCTTCCCCCTCTCCCATGCACTTGCACGTTCTCAATGTCACAGGGCCTAGTAAGATCGCTGTTTTGTTCTCCCCTGTTCTCCTCCCTTGCCTTGTCACGCTCTGAAACACTTGTGTACGAGCGCGACAGAAATAAAATATCAATCAATCAATCAACAAACCGGTGTTACGAACAAAACACGTTACCGCGAATACGATTGCGATCACTTTTTGACAGTTCGGTCTACTAATTAAACACGTATCCGTCACATGAAATGCTACCGGGGCAAAAACACACTTAGCACCTGAGATACCCAGAGGGAGTAGGAGGAAAAATCACAGGCAATATTTTGGTTAGGCAGACAGACTCGAGAAACACTCAGAGACAGGAGTTCAAAAGTCAAAGGGCCTGAGCCAGGGTCAAGTGACACCGGGAGACTGTTGCCGAAGATCACACAGTAAGACAGTTCACAATTCAACGTAGCCAAACGTACTTCGATATTGTCAATGTTCGGAAGAAAAAGTTAGAAGAAGGAGGGAAGACAGGGCAAGCCTTGGAGATGAAGAAAAGGGGTTCACCCAGTTTCCTCAAGCAGAACACAGTACCTTATTCTTCTGGTGCAGCTGGTGCCCCGGCAGTTGTTCCTGTTTCCTGCAGATCCACGGTTCCTGGAGCTTCGTTGTGAAGGAGGCCGTCTGAAGGGGTTCTGCACCACACAGGGATGAGGCCGGCAGCAGCGATGAGGAATAAAAGGTCTGCTCCTTAAAGAACAGGAGAGGCTCTTCAGATGTCTATCCGAACCACTACAGCAGCATGCAGCAATTTCGACCAAGGAAAAGGATCCTCTGTCTGTGGAAGATGAGCTGGTTATCCCAACCAAGCTCAAGGGAAGAAGACTCTGGACTGGATCTTCTCTTAGTCGTTGAAGGGAAGATAGCTCAGGACTGCAGCAGGGCTTCTCCGGGACTGGGTAGTTGCAGCAGCCGTCATTCTCTCCGCTTCTCTTTGGTTCCTTGTAGTTCCAATGGTGACTCTCTGACTTCTAGCCCAAGAGACCTGCATTTTATGCGCAAAACCCCCATTCACAAAGCCTAGCTGTCAATCACCCAGCAGGGGGGTTGTCCAACATGGACAACCACCTCAGCTAATCATGGCAAAGTGCGACTTGGGTTTCCTAGGAAACCCTGTGCAGGGGGTGACTACACCTCTCCCTCACATTCAGCCCACCTAGACATCCAGGCGCCTGGTGGAGGGCTTCTGAGCAGAAGCCCGCCAAAAGACGGTGAACAAAGAAGGCGAACCTAGTTTGCCACGCAAAGTAAAACACAAGAAGGACTTTAACAAAAAGAAATGGTGAATAAACCCAACCGGAGCCAAAAGAAAGAGTATTTGGTCAAGCGGGTTTATGTTTGAGGCTAATATAATAGCCAAGAACAGTACCACGTTTATCTAATATAATCGCGGTAGAAAAGTTAGGGTAGATACCACTGCCACCAGCCAAGTCTAAATGTTAAAATAACGAAACAATGCTCTAGGAGGTACAGATAAAAAGGGATACGAATTAACCCTTTCCAATACTCCATGGAAGATGGGATGTGCTGGATCTGTGGTAGATTGACTAAGTAAAGTTAATGGTAACTTTACCCTTTTCTGGGGGACAGTAGTCGCCTCAGAAATGGAGTCGGGGGGAGTCTGAACGACAACCCTGTGCCACTGCACTGAAGGTGCTGGGTGACATGCACAAAGAAGGGGGCTACTGAATTGGTGTACTCCAGAGCCCACAATCACAAAGAAACAGGTAGAAACACATAACAAAACACAGGTAAGAGTAGGGGAAAAGCTCACACTCTTACCAAGTGAAAAAAAAAAAAACTCCAGAAGTCCAGCAAAGCTGCTGGGCACTCACTAGGTGAGGGAAATTAGCCATAAATGAGAATTCTCCCTGACAACATGTTATCACAGAGATGGTTGAGCAGGATGTCATGGTTGACCATGTCAAAGACAGAAGAGAGATCCAGTGACATGAAGACACAGGGGGTACTGGAATCAAGTTTGGAGAGCAAGTCTTCACGCATGTTGAGGAGAGCAGTTTCTGTGCTACTGGCAGCTCTGAAGCCAGACTGGTGGTGATGGAGGCAACCAACAGATTCAGTGTGAGGAGTTTGCCCAAGAAAGGAGTGATAGAGATTGGGCTATAGTTAGCTGAGCATAAGGGGTCGGCTGAGGGTTTCTTAAGAAGAGGGTGCAAAAGGGAGTGCTTCAGGGGTGATGGGAACACTCCAGTGGCGAATAAGTGGTTGCAGAAGTCAGCCTGAGCAGGAGCCTGGGTGTCAATGTGGTCCTTGATGATTTTGGAGGAACATGGGAAAACCTGTTTTTACAAGACTTTCATAGATCAGACTTGTCTATAAACCTTGTCTGGAGAGAACAGGGGAAAGGCAGAGAAGGGCTAGAAGAAGAGCCGGGAGTAGAGGGACGAAGGCGATAGGAAGATAGTGAGGACAGGGTGACCTGAGTTTTACAGATGAAATGAGAAGCCAGGGCTGTGCAGAGGGCCTGGGAGGGGACAGGATATGTAGAGACTGAAGCAGGACTGGCCAGCTCCTTGCAGATTTTAGTCTGCAGTTTGTCTGAGTTGTTGGATGCTGCAGAGAAGCGGGTTTAGGTGTGGGCTCTGCTCTTGGTGTGGACTGAAAGCCGGCATTGCCTTTGGAGCAGGTGGCAGGCCAGTTTGTCAGAGGATGTACCAGATGCTGTCTGTTTAGCACACCACTAACTCAGTTGTTTCTTATCTAAGCTTGAAGCATGGGAAAAGCCTATTTGTGCAGTTTCAGCTGTCCTCCCTTTTTCTCTCAGCCTCAATGCTTTCAGTTGTCTGGTAATCTACTAAAATGTCCATACTGTCATTCACTAGGTTCCCTCTCTATGTATTCAGCAACCTAACCATCCCGAAAATGTGGCAACTAGCACCCTATATTGTGGCAAACTAACTCTACCATACTTGTGTTAAATTCTACATGATGTGGCATTCAAGAAATGGCACCTGTATTCTAGTTTCCTTATTCTATATGTTTGCTGTCAGGGCAGCTGTACAGCCCTCCACCACTCTACGGGTGCAGAACAGGTGGAGGCATGACATTACTCATTACTGGTATTATCTGCACCATCACAAATGAAATATTCACTACTGAAGAGTAGTAGATCCTCCCCTCTTTGACGATAGACAGAAGAAGATTTCATTCAAGGGCATGTACAATATTGTAAAAGTCAGAAGCATTTTCCATTGAGGCAGCCAGGCTGCCCTTATAATAGGCAGGTACATCAGAAAATAGGTGACACTGCACAAATATATTCAGGAAAACATAGAAACAAAGGAATGCGTACATTGTGCACAAACATACAAACAGCCTCATCACAAGTTGGGCGGTATTCCAGGCATATTTTCCATCAAGCGCTATTTGCGTTAATGCCACAATGTTTGGCGGGAACAACGCCAGATCATAAGTCAGTGTGCACCTGTAAATCCAGCACGCATTGTGCTACCGCCGAGCTACGCCGCTAATAGCGCACACTAACCGCGCCACGGGAAACGCGACACTGCCGGAACGGGAAATAAAGTGGCAGCCATCTTGGAAATCTCAATCCACTGAAAATCTGTAAGCTATCCACTCTTCCAAAGCCTGAAATATGCCCCAGGAACGCACCTGGGTCTAGTCTGCCCTGGATAGGGTCCAAAAACCCTAGTTCACAGATCAGGAGCTTGATGTACTTGTGGAGGAGGTGACAGGCCACCAAGAAGAGCTGTATGGGCCACAACAGCACAAGACGAAGGACGAGTGACGAGTGCACAGCGTTGAGCACAGATCTGGAGAGAAGTGACCCATACGGTGTCAGCGGTGGGCCGTTGTAAAGACTGGAGGGGGGGGGGGTCTTCTGCTCTCTATATGGCAGAGGAGAGGAACAGAGGACTCCAGACAAGATTCTCTATCATTGGTACATGGTCGAGCAATCAAGGCCTAGCTTGTCAGGAGGTGATGCAGGCTGGTTCTTAAGTACAGTGTAACCCCCAAGCCCCCCACAAAGGAATGTCTGTATTAGTTAAAACACAGTCTTTATATAATTCATATTCAAGGTTATGTACAATATCACGATAGCCCACTTTGTACTCAGTTATCTATAATGGCAAATATACATTTGTACGTGGTACCCCAATTACTATTAGATCTCTGTAAAGTGCATCAACTGTATGTTTAAATGTCACACAAATCAGTTCGTAAAGGAAACCAACAATAGATATAAAAGGAAAGCAATTGGTTGGAACAATTGGCAAAATACTGGCCCCGTTACCTAGACACAGTTCTCTGTGGAGATCCCCCCACCTGGGCAACCTGTAGAATAAATATATATCACAAGCCCAGTCCATATATTGTTCACCAGACTATTCCCAATAGTTCTGCAACCCCAAAGTACCTGGCATTGTAGCGTTCCTCGTCGGGGAATCGACAGCCCTTCCTGAATGCCCTCCCTTTAAGGCAGGAGTCACGGCAGTAGTCACGGGTCGTCAAACATCCAACGGAGAACAGGTTGAACTACGGCGGTGAAGGGGCAGCTTCTTTCCTAGCAGTGTTCGTCGACAGGGAAGCGTAAATGTCTTACAAGGAAGAGGTGTGTGGGGCACCTCGATGTCGATAGTTCTGGACCGTCGAGTCTTCAGCGTTTCTGTGGGCTTTGGGTGGCGGGAAAACCACTGGCGGATACTCCTCGGCGCGTCAACGGACTGGCCTTCTCCGGCAGGATAAAAGCGGGCGGTGAAGCGGGCAGCGATGCGGAAGGGAGCGTCCTTGGTTCAAAAGTTCTTAGGCAAATGGGAGCTCCCCGGCTATGGTCGGTGATGGTGGTCGTCGACGGTGGCGGTCAACAGTCCGGGCGCTTCTCTTTGGGATTCCACGGCAGTCCCCTTCTCAGGTCGGCAGCCTGTCGTAGGTCTGTCTGCCAGGGAGCTTTGGCAAAGATCAGCTGGTGCACGATGGTCCCTCGTAGCTCGGGAAGAGGGCCCCTTACCAGGTCCTCTCTGGGTTAGTCCTTGGAGACACAGCAGCTTTCAGATTGATGAAGGAGAGCAACAGCAATTCTTCTCTTCCAGCAGGGCGTCAAGGTCAAGCTTCAGTTTCACTCCAGTTACTCTTCGTAGGTTGGATATCAGCTGAACACTTCTGAACACGATTCCTAGCAGTGAGAGGTCCCCAGATATACTGTTGATCTCCCATTCATTCCGTTGGGTCACCCTCAAGCATCCAATCACTACGAAGGGCATTCAGCAGTCTGTCAGCCAATCAGGAGCACGGTGCATTCAGGCCATTCTTCTCCATCCAGACACTCACAAAACAGAATGTGGATTTGGAAAGGTACCAAGCCATTCAACACTACCCACTGCATTAATACCAGTTTCGGGCAGGGCTGTCTCAGTCATTGTGTCAAACAACAGATACCAGACATCCATCACCCAATTCCCACCCACAGTTGTAACCACAACATACAGTCGTTGGGAAGGCTCCAGCCAGTCTGGTCGGCACTTCCCCACACTACCATATATGGAACATCCACCCAACAGCCAGTCAGGGGGAAGGGACAGAGTCAGGGCTACCCGGGACTTCGGGAAGATCAAGGTAACAGGCGATGGAAGGCAAGAGGCCACAGGGGTCATCTTGTCTCCATCAGGAATCTACTGATTCCAATGACAGGGCCTGGGCATCCCAAAATGGAGGACGCTCAGGGCACCAGTCATTCAGCACGGAGCAGCCACCTGCCCGTACCCTGCTCTGTAGGCCACACACAGGTGCCCAAAAACATACACTAGGGGCACAGGGTTGTATCCCCACCCATGGGTGCCATAAGGGCCATAAGGGTATCCCATGGGTCTGCACACCAAACTAAAAGAGAGAGCTGCACCGCCAGGAGTCCCACATGAACCCTTGCATGGAAAACACGACAGAACACATGATAAAAAGCAGCAAAGGACAAGTATACGGAGGCCCTGTCCCTCCAATGCATTTCCAGCATCACAGCCGTGTGCCCAGGGAGGATGAGGATTGCTGGAAGTGGCGGAACAACTTGCGGGTCTGTGTCCGTGGTTTCCTGGCCCAGCACAGGAACGAGAGCATGGGGAGTGGAGGAGGGCCAACGCCACCACCACCAGACATGACACCATAGGAGGGGAAGATGACCCCCCTGATAGACATGAGCACAATCAAGGAAGGAGGTGGAGCGGAGGCAGGCACCAAGACCCAGGAGAGTGCAGGTGAGAACCCCCTGGTCCACTTTGAAAATGCAAAATCTTGTTAGTCCCACCCCTCCAATCCCAGTTAGAATGTATGTGTTTGCAATGTGTGTGATGGACCACAGCCACCCATTAGTGCTCCCTAGTACCACCGTACCCTAGCAACCCCTGGTACCATGACGAAGTCCCTATAATGTAAGCCCCAAGGGAAACAGAACCATGGCCATACCACAGCAACGTGATGTGTGTGTGCGAATCAAAGCTCCCCCACGCACAGCGACATTCACAACAGACATCTGAAGATGTCACACAAACATGTCCGAGCAGTGTCCCTCCCCTGTAGGACGTTCCAGCTATCACAAGATGGGAAATGACAAATATGCAATAGCCAAGCATGATACAAACTGTGCCCTAACCCATTTTAAGGCATGAAATGCATGATCCAAATGTAAGCTGCCCTCAATTCATACAACACCCTATGTGCCCTATATTCACACAGTGATCATTGTTGGGCATTGTTGATGCAGAAGCAGCATCCACATCCAGCCAAATGCCCCAACGCGCATCAACCATCACCACCACCCCTCAACGGGACCGGCATGAGAAGGCAAGGCACAGGACACATCCCACACATTCACTGTTCTCACCTAGCCAGGGTGCCACTCAGGAGATGGACACACCCGAAGGGAGACCAGAGTAGGTGCCAGTGGAAGCACACACTCCTCATTTCCCTATGCCTGTCGATCGTGCCTGCACACCCCAGCCCGATGTCGACACACATTTTTATGGTTCCCCTGAAGGCAGCCCATCCAACTCAGGCAGCCTCATCAGAAAGGCTACAATGTTCCCCATACAGCACCTCTTCCACCCCATGCAGAGCTTTCAGTCCACTCAACAGCACACCAGATAGACCCATAGTCGCAGGAGTTGCTGTTTTGGGATGGCTGTATGTGATAGAGGAACAACAGCAGAAAATTGAGGCCATGTCGGCTGACCACAGCAACCACATCAAGGCAATAAACTGCACCATACGTAATGCAGCCAAGACCATGGCGCGTGACAATGCCTGCACCCGTAGAGTGGTGGAGGGCTGTACAGCTGCCCTGACAGGTTTTGGAAAAGGAGTTTGTGAGCTGTGTGAGGGGCAAACTTCACATGCTGAACAGATGCGGGAGGCAAACAATCTGCTCTGCCAGCAGCTGCAGTTAGCGGTGTGATTCCATCTACCTCCAACACACCCACAGAGGGATCCCTGGAGGCTTCACCCAGGCGATGTTCCCTTTGCAATCTCCCACACCACTCACCAGAGGGATCCGGACATGGGAAGTGTCCACTGCCATCATAGATGGACATGGCACAGTTTTGCCGAGGCCCGGGCACATGGACCCACTGGCATTGTCTTGGGGTGTTCGCATGGGGGGCGGGGGGATTGTGTGCTGGGGTGTTCACAGGGGGACAGGGGGTTGTGTGATGGGGTGTTCACAGGGGGAGTGGGGATTGTGTGCTGGGGTGTTCACAGGGGGAGGGGGTTTGTTTGCTGGGGTGTTCACAAGAGGAGGGGGATTGTGTGCTGGGGTGATCACAGGGGAAGGTGAAATTGTTCCACAATTAATAAATCCCGTTCATAATGCATACAAAGCATGGGGATTCACAATTGTGTAAAAGTGCTCTTTATTTTACAAGTGATATGTGTTACATGTAACCATCCACCAGATTAACAAGGGGGCTCCTGGGAGGCCCTCTGCCAGACATGTGTCCTGGGTACAAGAGACTTACCCAGAATCTTTAGCTAACTATCTTTCACAGAGAAGAATTTCCCAATCCTATCAGCCAGATCAAATATAATTGTCAATCAAGGCCTGTCTGGCCAACCTCCCCTCACTCAACCCATCCCTGTCTGCATTTGCCACGGCTACGAGCACATGCTCATCGTCACTCCCATCCCCAGGAGGTTGGCCATCTGCATTGGTGGGCAGTGGCACATGCCTGCAACAGCAAATGTTGGCAGCATGGCACAGGTGAGTATGATTTTGCCTACTTTCTCTGGTGCATACATCAATGCCCCTCCTGTACAGTCTAGGCACCGGAAGCGTGCCTTCAGCAATCCAAATGCCATTTCCACACAGCCCGTGTACGCCCATGGGCAATTTTATATGCCAGCTCAGGTGTAGTGTGTGAATTACGCACAGGGGTCATGAGCCATGTGTGCTGCAGGTATTCAGAATCACCTGCAGGGCATAGAATGTGTACATCAGACATATGTAAGTTCAGTGGATGTACAAGGCTCAGACATCAATGACATAAACATCAACGTAATGCATGTACTGAAAAGGTAAATGCTATCTCACTCCAATGTTTTCATACATCTTTCACCTTCTAAGACATGCATGGGCTGAGGTATTCATGCAGCAGTGTATCAATTAATATGTTAATGATTATGTGTGTCACACTCATGATGTACATGTACCATAATTTTACGCTTGCTACTCTCATCGTGGTGTGTGTTGTGTGAGGTGCAGTATTCCATTTATGAACTACTTACTGCATGCACCACCCCAGTGTCTAAATACCACAGTGGTCTGTCCCTCAATTCAGGATGAGGTTACCCTTATATCTGCCTGTTCACGTGACATGTTGTCAGGTGATGTGTTTTGGCAGTACCTATGGCTGGTGTTGCGTTTGCTACTTGGCACAATCAGTAAATTTGGCCTCTCATGTGAATGTCCATTCAGGGGTCACTATCTCATGGATGGTCATTGTTGTGACTCCAACTACTCATTTGAAGTGGTTTTCTGGATGTGCCTACATTAGGACTCTATTGGCATGACTGTCTGGTGGCCTGCGTGCGATATCTTCTGTGTGTCAAGATAAGGAGCTGCACTGCGACACACACAAGATGCATTATGTTAGTTGGGTTTCCGTATGTGACTGTGCTTTCACAAGTGTGTGGCATTCACATTTGTGTTCTGATGTGTGGCATGTGTGCAAGGGTTCTTGTGTGAGACGCATGCATGGCAATGGTGCAGTGCTACTGCTGGCTGTGTCTCCTGGTGGAATGCAGGGATTCCTTTGTGTATGCCCCCCTACAGGTGTGAATTTGCATACATTTCAGACACAATTTGTACCCACCCAACATCCATGTGTTTCGGCCTCAGTGCCTCTCCAAGTAGGCTGGCAGGGTACTGTTGCGCAGGACCATGGTGTCAT
Source organism: Ambystoma mexicanum (assembly GCF_040938575.1). Classification (NCBI taxonomy): domain Eukaryota; kingdom Metazoa; phylum Chordata; class Amphibia; order Caudata; family Ambystomatidae; genus Ambystoma; species Ambystoma mexicanum. The sequence continues at coordinate 1,520,068,681 of NC_090937.1, read as the reverse complement.
GGATGGATCCTGGGTAGTGGGAACAGCAGTGGGTGAAAGTTAGGTTGCGGCTACAGGTCATCTGCACGCTCATGCAATGGTAATTCTTACGGTTCCTGTAGGCTGCCTCATGTTCCCGGGCTGCTACTAGTGCAAGATATGTGCAGTCTAGGGCTGCTATGACGTTCGGGACTTGGGCAATGGCATGCATCATTGCAACAGTGTGTTGGAAGCTACCAGTCCCGAGGTACTACAAGACGGACACAAGCTTCAGAAGTGGGGCACACCAGGGAACAGCAGTGCTGATGGCTATATGGCTGCCTATGTCAGTCTGGATTTTGTCCAGAAACTGGGTCATGGTTGCCCTGTCCAGCCTGTACTTGGTCACCCACTACCCATCAGTCAGGGCCCAGGGTGTTGGCCTGACCCTGGGGAGGGCTGGCTGCCTTGCTGGTGCCGGTCTCCTCCTCCTCCTCCTTCTACTCATCCCCACCACCCCATGTGCTCCCATGGCCCTGGGCTTGTTGGTAGGCCTCTGTAGCACCAGGCACAGCTTGTACATGTCCACATCAAGGCTCCTGGCTCCAAATGACAACATGGGGTTGGGGGGTGTGTTGTGCATGGGTGGGCCTTTTGTAAGCCTCTGGTGTGCATTGTTTTCACCTGTGGCCTTATTGCTGTCTCCTCCCTGCTCCTGATGGTGAAATGGTGTTGGGGGGTGGGGGGTATGTTGAGCATGGGTAGGTCTTTAGTAGGCCTATGGATTCCATTGTTTTCACCTGGGCTCTTATTGCTGTCTCATGTGTTCTTTTACCTCCAGTATTTGTCCAGGGGTATTTTTGGAGGTTTTATTGACGGTTTTCCGGTGCTAAGAGTGTCACGGCTGTACTTGTGATTGATCTGTGATAGCGTGTTTGGTTGCCAGCACTATTACAGCCGGCGGTGTTACAGCTGGATGTGCTAGCACCGGCTGTGACTGCACCGCCAGGATTTGCAGTTGTTATCCAGTGGAGCGGTATTGGCGGCACTAATAGCATTTCTGCCAGATTTAACAGTTACTGCACAACTCCTGATGAAGCCCAAAGTATAGAACACAGCTCCCTCTGACATAAGAAACATCACCCATACACAAAAGACATTAGAAAAATATATCAGAATAAGGCCCACAGAAATGACAAAAGGATCCATTCTTTTCAAAATAGATGACCAATATACCTAAAACTGAATGCAGGCCTTAAGTCTTGTGTGAATTCAAAAGTGTTGAAGAAATAAGGAAATACAGAGTCGGGATAAACCCAGACAAATAGATAAGAATCCCAAGCCAAGGTTGACTGAGAGCAGGCAGGGGCTTGGGCGAGACAGGTACACAATTTGGCAGCATCAAATTCAGAGTAGATGGTTTTCCATGGTGCTGCTCATAAAAATAAAAAAGGCATAGCATCAGAAATAGATAAGGAAAGGGGAGCTGCGAGACGAGGTGGAGACAGTCTGCAGCAGTCTACAGTCTTTCAACTGTGTTTACCTTGTGGGAGGACCCACTTAAACAGATGCGGGAGCGGAGCGATGAGCGGAGCTGCGAGACAAGGTGGAGACAATCTGCAGCAGTCTACAGACTTTCAACTGTGTTTTCCTTGTGGGAGGACCCACTTAACCAGCTGCGGGAGCGGAGCGATGAGCTGAGCTGCAAGGCGAGGTGGAGACAGTCTGTAGCAGTTTGCGGCAGCTGGGAGGCCGTGAGCCAAATGGAGTTAAACCAACTGAAAGACAAAGCCGACAAGGCAGAAGTGCGGAAACAAGATCGGAGGACCTCAGCAAAAATCGCTGCCAGCGATACGGATGCTGAAGCGGATCCATCTGCACATCGTCTGAGAAGCCACAAGCTGCCCTTTGAGGCCCCAGTCTCCCTATCACCTACGGGAGGTAAGACTGCAGTATGGGAACCTGCTAGCATGGGTGACCTGTTGGCTTTAATACCCAACTGCATAGGCCCCGCCCCCTCACCTGTTGGCAGTTCGACGGCTGCAAAAAACTTAAATCAGGGACCATTCTCCTCCCAGTGTAACGGCCAGCTCAATGCAGACCGCTGAGGCGAGTGAGTTTCCTGCGGTGGGTGCCGGAAGGCGCCCCCAGCAGGACTCTGTGCTGGAGCTGGGCTGTGACCACAAGAAAGAAATAACGCCGGTTCTGCCAACACAAGGGGGAAGGGACCGGGTGTCGGATCAATAAAAAGGAAATGAATCAGGTGGGGATAAGACCATCAAGGTCTACACTCTGGAGCCAGAAACGCTGAGCCTATCACCAGAACGAATGCGGCAGTTTATGTCAGACTCTCATGATCCAGAAGAGGCTAATCTGGGTCATAACAACAAAGAAGACGAACTTATGAAGGTAACAACGGACAATAAACAAGAGAAAGTAACAGCTTTGGTACATCCCCCTCCTACTGGAATGAAACGCTTGGATCATCCTGAGGAAATATATACGCCTACTCCCACTTTTGCTCATGCCAACAATAAGGAAGGTCCCATCGCCTGTTCTGATCCAGTCGAGCATTCGGAGGAAGCGGTTCAAAGCGACCTGGACAACAGCAAAGAAGACTCCAGTAGCGAGGATGGGGGAGGGGAAGAAACTGAATCTCCAACGAGTGATAGAGTTCACATTATGGGGAATAAAAGTTTACAAACAGGGAAAAAAAGGCGCTACAAATCAAAATCAAAATCTAGTAGACCAAACCAGGAAACACAGGGGCCAAAAGCAAGCACGCGAAAACCATCAGTAAAAAACCCACTAAAAGGCCAGAGAAAGAAGGGGGCAACTGCCAAATTTCTGCCTAACCCATTGCTATCGTTCCCACTAAAAGACTTTTTTACAAAATATCAGAAACTGAAATTAGATGCAGCTATGGAGCTAGCCGACGCTGAAATATTAGAGGCCATACAAGACCCACCCCCGCTAACAAATCACGAAAAACAGACACGCTCCAGGAGACCTCTGACTGCCGTCCCCTTTCAGGAACAACCAAGTGTACACCAAGCACAAGAGGTCTAATAGAAAAAAGGCTGTTAGTTACTGGAGCAATAAACACAAGCTGACGTGACTATAAGTCACCTGAGCAAGCGACCTTAAACGGCCAAACAAAAGCCCAAAAAAGACCATCCAGGGAATTTATCACTAACATCAGCATCTTGGATCAACCAAACAATACCTCAGACCCACTGAAAAATCCGATTGTGGTTGATGGGACTCCCCCAACAAAATCAGCCGAGACCAACGCTATTCCTGGACAAAACCACACTTAAATACAGGTAAAGAACCCTTAACATCAGTGAAAACCAACACTTCCACCTCAGAGCCACCAAGAAACAGGAAATCATCAGCTCCTGTGGGTATCAGGTAATTTTTTCACCAGCAAAAATATCGCCGTACATATGGTCGTCGGGAACGGCCATAGGCGATATTTTTGGTGGCGAAAATATTAGGTGCGGGGGTTGCGGGGGTCACCCCGCACATAAAAAAATGATGCAGGGGTTGTGGGGGTGTCCCCCGCAGGGTCCATGTGTTATTTTCGCCACAAAAATATGGCGATATTTTTGCATCGCAATATTTTTGCGGCGAAAATATCACATGGTACCCTCATGTGGAAGCTGAAGCAGGGCACGACTTTAATTACTCGGATGTGATATCTAACTTCAACTCACCACGTACAAACAAGCGGCCAGTCACCATTCACTCTTCACTAAAAAATAGAAGACTGAGCGAAATATCCACAGCACCACAAAAAGACTTACCAACAAAAAAAACAGACATGTTGACGATCATGTCGCCCATCACAATCGCCTTGGCACCATTTTGTAAACTGTACGAAGCAATCAACAACTCGCTATAAGACAACACATCTGTAATTGGCACTATGAACACCAAACTGACGTTTCTTGAGGGTTATATAACCGTGATGGAAGCAACTAACATCAACCGTTTGAAAACATGGGAAACAAAAGTGGCAACATTAGAAGAAGCAATAAAGAATATGCAAAAAGTAACAGCCAACCAGAAGATGACCCTGGAAAAAAAAATACAACCAACAAAACCACTATCAACTATTGACGTAATTGACACCTCGACAGGCGTTTCCAAACCCATTGAATGAAAAGAAAAAAAGACAGTGCTTGACCAAACGATTCTTACAAGAGACAGAGAAACTACACAGAATCAAGAACCGTCAAGAATAAAACAACTGTCCATACTGAAGCTTGCACGTACAGAGACTACACTCAAAAACCCAACTACTCAAGGGAAGGCTCAAGTAGGATACACGGCTAAGAATGATAAGGCCAGAATACATGAAGATGTTACTAGTGACCCACCGAGGCCCGCAAAAGTGGTAGATATGACCAGATCACCCAAATCGACAGAAGAATTTATGGCAGCCTCGGACTTGATGAACGTAACCCAACACTGGGAGTCGGGACCTGGAGAATCAGAGACAGAGGTTCAGACTCCATCTGAAGAAGTGTCCCCAGTGACACCGGATATCGTACAGGGAATTCAGACAGCAACGAAACACAACAGGCAGCCAGCACAGAATGAAACAACCAGAAGGCCTCCGTTTGAAAAAACAAATTACTCATACGAACAAAACAAGGATCGTGACCAAAGCGAAAGTCGAAAGAACGAAGATGAGGACCAGAGAAACATCCCTTCAAGAAAAAAGCGAAAAAAAGTTACAAAGGACGTCAACCACTACCCAAAGAAAAATGATAGACTGAAAGAATAACTATGGATCTTCAAAATAAAGCAATCTGAAAACACTGAAAGTAAGATGGTCCTGAATAGAAAAATGGTCCTAAAAAGTCACACACACTGAAAAAAATTAAGACTGAGGACCTAGCACTCGTGGAACCTTACCACAGAAAAAACATAGCGAAAGCTTATCTTCATGTCAAGCCACACGCCCTTCATGACAACACCCCAGAAGCCTACTCCGAAATTAAACAGTTAGGTTTCACGCTAACTGAATTCGCAGTCACGGTAAACAACGTTAATAACCATCAAAGAATCTCAGAAACAGAGCACCGTAAAAATTGATATACATCAAAGACAGAAGAGCTGCATAGAAATAACCGGATAAGCTATACCCTTGGAAGGAAAGACTTGTACAACTACAAATCAATCAAGGATCAGAATGAAAGACATCATCGACACAGGTCCCCCAACAAGGATTGGACGCATAGGACAAGCGAGTCCCAACAAGACATAAGAGCTCTCCCCGTACCCATTCAATAAGAGGCAAACAAGACAGAACGCCAATACAACATGCATCCAGATGTCTCGCAGAGACCCCAGAAGAAAGAAATGGAAAAACAAGATATGAGAACCGGAAGAACTCCACAGAAGACAAAATTCCAACAGGCCCGTGGACTTGGTTCAAATCAGCTCTTACCAGTAAATGGGACAAAAAGCAACAACCAGCATCCTCAGTACCTGCAAGCACAAGATCCCAACAAACTGCAGACGCAAACACCAGAGAAGTATTTCGGTGTTCACGGAACACGAGAGGTCACTCATACTTAACGAATGTGGGGGATGTAGACTTGGGAGAATATGATATTCTCTTCCTACAGGAAACCTGGCTCAGTGAAAAACCATCCTTAGACGGCTACACAATTGAAATATCTCCTGCCGTGAAAGGCCCATCATCGGGTCTGCTGACAGCTATTTGTATAGGTACGGGAATAACACAAATTGAAAAACTATAAGAATCCTACGGAATGCTGGCAATCACAACAACATGGACTCATAAATCATCAGAACTAGATAGAACAACTTCCTCAAGGCTAGTGATTATCAACATCTACTGGATTCCACAACGAACAACAAACAAAGCTTTCTGAAAAAAGGCAGCGGACCTAATCGACAAAATATATGTCGACTATGAAAACACTGACATCATTATATGCAGTATGCAGAGATTTGAACGCCAAATGCGATGAACACGCGAAGAGTAGCGAGGACAAGCCTTCAGACAACCGCAAAAGAAAGCGGCAAGGCATGGATGTCCCTAATTACTCCCAGAAACCTCCATAACGTGGCAAAGCTGTTTCTGCATCCACAAATGAAGCATCCTGGGAACGACAAAACGCAAAGGCAACACTGGACTACATTTTTGTAAGTCATGGATTTGTACCCAATATACAAACTTTTCAGGTACAAAGAACTGCCCATAGCGATCATAATCTTCTGCATTTCTCATGGCTGGGAAATCGCTCTGCAAAACAGCTCTATACCTCTATAACCACAATGTTTCAGTAAACAAACAACAAACATGACTCCGTCTGTCCACAGCAGACCTAATGGAGATCAAAGCTAAATACAATCCTCTAGTAATTAAGAACTCTACATTGAAAAAAGAATCGAAAAATATCTACCCCTGCTAGTGGCCTACAAAACAAAGCCTGTAGGACCCCAAAAAAATGGCGAACAGTGCAAACATACATATGACAAGGCCGTGGTGGAAAAAAAAAGATGGATTAGGAAATTGAAAAGAAAGGCAAAAAAGGCAAACACAGCCGAATTATGGGCAACATTTGAAACAGAATCAAAGGCTCACACCAGATGGACAAAATCCACAGACTTGCATTATACCAACAAGATTCAGAGGAAATGCTGAGAACTCTAAGTACAAAAGAATCTCGAGACTTTTGGGCTTTAATTAAAAATAGCCAGACCACCAACGACATTTCAAACTCAGTAACCAAAGAGAAGTGGATAACACATTTCGCATCCCTCTTTGATTTTCTGCCATTTTGCAACCAAATGCCCCAAGGAGACCTAGCTTCAACATGAGCCGATCTGACTGATCTGGAAGACATTGAAAACGTGATAGTCAAATAAAAAAATTCCAGAGCCCCTTGCCCAGACGGCCTGACCAACATTGACTTGAAGCAATCATCTGGCGAATGGGCAAACGTTATAAATAAAGTATTTGGGCACTGTGGAAAAGTAAAAATGATCCTGGAGTCTTGGCAGCACGATTTTCAAAAAAGGAAGTCGAGAAAATCCAGAAAGCTATAGACCTATAGCGCTCCTTGACATTATTGGGGAGATATACACATATCTGCTGCTGACTAGGCTACAGATATGGGAAAAACCATGCCTTGCGCAGACATTTTTCAAATTGGTTTCAAGAGAAACGGTGGTACATCCGTGAACATCCTGCGACTGAATTGCCAAGGGACCCTGTCTGAAGAAATTCCAACATATAGTGGAGTGAAACAAGGCTGTCGTCTAGCCCTTGGCTCTTTTCAATGCTTTCTTGAGGGAATACCAAATACTCTGAAGCCAAAATCAGAGCGTTTCCCCCGAAAATTGTGTAAACACCCATCTCAAGAATATTATACGCTGACAACCTGATTCTCATAGACCACACCCAAATTGGTCTACAGCGCAAATTGACCAACCTGGCACGCTATATATACGACAACAACCTGGAAATCAATAAAAACAAAACAAACATTTTGATTTTGGATAAAAAGAAGACCAACAACGCAAGTTCCAAGAAACAGAATTGGTTCCTGGATGAATCAAAACTTGAAATAGTCTCCCACTACACATATCTGGGAGTGATCATTAATGGATCAATTCAAGAGACGATGATGCAGGAAACGTTATGGGTTACGGCAAAGCTGCTAGCTGCCCAAATAAGATCTTTTGACACCAAATTCGGAAGATTTTCGTTGCTACCTGCAATCCAATTTTATAAAGCAAAAGCAGTCCCCTCACTCATATATGGAATGGACGTAACCCTTATGATGCCTGCTTCCATATGGTCAAAGTTAGAAGGAATGATTTGGAAATCAGTGCTGGGTCTGCCCAAATCGACGTCTATGATCGCTATTAGGAGAGAGTTGGGCATCCTATCACTAGCTGCTTCCGTAGCCCCAAGTTCCATGCAACTGTACAGAAAAATACTGCTACCAGACTCATTACCGATCTACAATCTGATAGCAGACGAAATTAAGGGCGAGAAATGTAAAACACTCAACAAATGGGGCACAGAAGACGACCTGAAGAACAACCTGCAAAGGGTAAAAACAAAAATAGACTACAAAGATTGGATTGACACCATCGAGAAAACAAAGGAGAACAAACTGCTAATGCACCCTCCTCACACATTTAACAAAGTTAAAACCCCTCTGAACTACTGTATTAAATTTCCGAACAAACTGCTACGGAAAACATTAATGTAAGCAAGACTCAATCTGCTAATGATGCATGAAATTTTAGGCATAAGATCAACTTCAGGCTCGAATGAATGTCCTCTCTGCAGAAATCTGGAGCAGCCGGAAACATCAAGACACCTGGTAATGTCATGCCCAAAAATGAGCCAACACAGAGCAGTCTACCTCTGGCCGCTACTTACAGGATTTGTAAACATCGATGAAGCCACGGTCTGGAACCAATTAATCTCAGGTGAAACCACTAGATGGTCTTTGGCAATTGTAAAAATTGTGGACTTCGCATTGAAAAACATCAACACGCAAAAGGCCACTCAGGACCAAATTGAAACTTGAGTAGGCTGCTCAGTGTGGACATGAAGTGTCGGACGCTGTGATGACTCTACAGGGCTGTCAGGGTTTTAACTTGATTCCAACTGGAATTGATACGAAATCAATCTTGTAAAAATCACACTTGATTAAATACAAGTAATAAAAAAACAAAAAAAAATAAGGAAAGGGGATTAGCCCATGAGAAACCAGACAACTTAATCTGTGACCTTGGCAGTTGTCTGGAGCATTTGTCATTTCAAAAAACAGCTTTTTCCAGTTTTAAGCTTGTGAAATTCATCTTGTGGTTTAGTGAATTTTAGGAAAGAGCAATGTCTTACTGATTAGAATAAATGAGGTCATTGTGACAGAAATTGATCATGTGTTTCAGGAAGTGTTTATACACAATGAAAAAGGGTCAGTACCCTTTGTTTGTAGAAATTTGACCAATTGCATTATAGGGTTCATATTAGAACAGAACTGATGACATATCTTAAAATCTATAAAACCATGATGGATACAGAAATGCATTCCCACTCAACCTCCTGTCTATCCTGGACGGTTGGCAAGCTGGATGTCGTAGCCAGTGGGGTTGGATGACATCAAAATCATGGGGTGAGCATGTGTTTCAGTAGTGAAGAGGAAGTGAAGTTTGTTGTACAAGATGAGATTGGCATTCTCGGTGCAGTGAGCGACTGCATAGTGAGCATTGATCAGCATGAGCAGCCAGGTGCGCATTGTCCATGGGTGTTGGATGGGGGTCAAGATTATATCAATTAGGTTTTCTGAAGTATTTTGCAGAGTCTACACAGGGTGCTTCATCATTCAAAACCATAATGATTGTAGGGAGGCACTGTGGACACATGGTGATGTAATTTTGTAAGTAGTTGTGTATGACTAATTTGTTGGTACAATGTGGAATAGTGGGTCTGGCCCGTAGATCTATCAGGCCTAAAATAGCCCCAAAGTTCCATGTATTCATCTGTCCTTTGTGGGGCATACCGGTGATGAGGACACCTACTGACGACTTGCAGGGCCTGGTCATGAGACCATCAGCCTCCCAAATGCTGTCTGCCTGGAGCTGGCCTGAAGTGTTTACGTATCTGCCTGGAAGACAGGAACCTGGTGGTGGGTTGAACAGATGAGAGGCAGGTCAGGTCAAGTGACCAGGAGACTTATAAATACTGTCTGACTGGAACTGGGATGGAATCCTTAACTACATGCCAGGGATATATGATATGATATGATATTATATGGCATTTCATATCATATCATATATCCCTGACATGTAGTTAAGGACTCCATCTCAGTTCCAGGTGGGAGGTGGGAATGTGGGCGGAGCATTGGAGTGGCAGGGCATGGTCACATAACCATCAGCCTCCTCATTACTGTTCTATGGCCCTTCCCAATGTCTCCTCCTCATGCATAACACATCACCTAGGACATCTGGTCAAATAGAAATATCTTAAACAAGTTTGATTTAAACCACTGATGTATTCGTATTATTTGTGCTCTACCTTACATTGAATTCCTGTTAAAAGAACCAATGCCAAAGCTAACAATGTTAGTTCTTGTGTAGACATAAGATAGGAATTTGCCAGGCACTGCCATAGTATACCCAGGTACTAACACCCTTTGTCAGCTGTTGCCATTTTATGGGTCATTTATACCACAGACCAGAAAATACTAGTCCCATGTCTAGACAAAAGATAACACTGGTGGTGTTGCCAATGCTTGTTTTTATGTTTCTATATCATCCATAGTGAGCCAGGGCGTGTCGACCCACTGGGTCTTGGCCCCCTCTCGCCCATTATCAAGGAGCCGACAGCCGAACAGCAAGCCCAATGAAAAAACACTTTTGGGCTGGCTCTGTCTAAACTGTCTAAGTCCTTTTACAGTTTATTTCCCAAGCCGCACAAGCTCAATGAACCATGCAAGGCTGGGAGCTGTTTTGCTTCCCCAGCATTCCATGTTTATGTTTATTGAATTTATATAGCGCTTTAAGCCAAAGCGCTTTACAATATAATGAGCTCATTGGAAATGCTGACTGGGGAACTGCATGCCTGTTTGTGTGAGCGGGAGTTCCTGCGCCTCCAAACACATGATATGATATGATATGATATGGCATTTATAACACACCTATACACAAGTTTTTCAAGGTGCGCAAGGCACATGAGGGGAACAAAGGGAGGACGGACAACGATCCTACTAGGCCAGGTGTCATTTAGATCGCGCAAGTGCGTGGGAAGGGGGCAGAGACAGTGCAGTACATGGCAAAGATGATAGCAATAAGTAAGAAGCGGCCAACGTGTGTCAAGTGCATGGTAAGTGCAGACATCAGGTGTCAAGGGCTGGGAGGGGGACTGTAGGGGTACAGAGACACTCTCCAAGTGCGTGGGTTGCCAGGTGGGCAGTGCAGGTGTGCAACGCTGGCGGGGAAGGACCTGGTTCCGAGATCAGAGGGTGTCCAGGTAGTCAGTGTAGTTCCAGTTACAACTAGGAGGTCAGCAGAGGAGGGGAGGAGACAAAACAGAAGCAAAGAGAAAGGTTTTGAGGAGCTTCAGGAACCAGAGATGGTTCTCCTCCAGTTTAAGAGAGGCAGGGAGGCTTTTCCAGAGGGAGGCCCCAGCCGAGGAAAGAGATCTCCCACCAACTCGTTGCTTGGAGAAGCGACTGACCCTGAGGGAGTTTGAGGCGGATGAGCGAAGAGCTTGAGAAGGGAGATATTTAGGAAGAGAGAGTTGGAGGTATTGAGGCCCCATGCCCCATAAGGTCTTGTGGATGATGCAGAGGGTTTTGAACTTAATCCTCACAGCCACTGGGAGCCAGTGCAGAGATTTTAGTCCTGGAGAGATACGATCCCTGGGCTTGAGGCCAACAACAAGTCTTGCAGTCCTATTCTGGATAAGTTGCAGAGAGAAGACGCAGGCAGGTTTAGAAAGAGTCTGTTGCAATAGTCCAGCCTAGAGAGAACCAGAGCTCTGGAGACAGTGAGCTTCTGGGGGAAGGAGAGGAAAGGAAGAATACCTCTGGCAGCTGGTAGTGTGACTTCTTAGAGACGTCAGAGATATGAGGAGAGAAGGAGAGTGTGGAGTTGGAGATTACCCACAGGTTTTTAGCCTTGCAGGTGGGAGCAGAAGAGGGCTAAGAGAGGCCGACCAGAGGGCTGCAGGGAAGGAGGGAGCAGGTGTGCCGATGAGGAGAATCTCAGTCTTACTGGCATTAAGGCAGAGGTCATTGGTGGCACACAACTCCTGGATAGCAGACAGACAGTCAAAGATGAGGGAGGGAGAGGAAGAGGCCTAGGGTAGCCTGGAATGAGCTGGGTGTCATCCGCATAGCACTGAAAGTTGGGGCAGAGAGCAGCGATGCGGTGGGGAAGGAGTTGCAGGTATTGGTTGAACAGCCATGGAGAGAGGTTAGACCCCTGGGACACACCACAGGTAGAGAAAAAGATAGCGGAGAGGAAGGACCCAAGTTGGACCTGGGAGGGTTGGTCAGAGAGGAAAGAAGTCAGCCAAGTCAGAGCCTGACTAGTGATACCCAGGTTATCATGGAGACGGTTGAGCAGGATGGCATGGTTGACAGTGTCAACAGCAGAAGAGAGAACAAGCAAGATGAGGACACAGGGGGTGTTAGAGTCAAGGTTGGAGAGTAGGTCTTCACGGATGTTCAGGAGAGCAGTTTCCGTGCTTCTGGCAGCTCTGAAGCCAGACTGATGGTCATGAAGACAGCCAACAGATTCAGTGTGGAGATTAAGCTGGGAGATGGCCAGTTTCTCCAGGAGCTTGCCCAGGAAGGGAGTGATGGAGATAGTTAGCTGGGCAGGAGGAGTCGACAAAGGGTTTCTTAAGAAGAGGGTGCACAAGGGAGTGTTTCAGGGGGGATGGGAAGACTCCAGTGGCGAAGGAGTGATTGCAGAAATCAGCCAGGGCAGAAGCCAGGGAGTTGATGTGCTCCTTGATCGTTTTGGAGGAGCAGGGGTGAACCTGTTTCGACAAGACTTTCATAGGTCGGACTTGTCTAGAAACATTGTCTGCAGAGAAAAGGGGAAAGGGACAGAAGGAAGGGGGTAGGGGGCTGCACAAGGGTCAGTGGAGGATCAAGGAGTAGGGTGAGTGAGGGAGGGGATAGGAGGAGAGTGAGGACAGGAAGTCCTGAGTTTTAGAGATGAAGTGAGAAGCCAGTGCCGTGCAGAGGGCCTGGGAAGGTACAGGAGAGGTAGAGACTGCGGCAGGATTGGCCAGTTTCTTGCAGATTTTAAAGTGTTCAGCCGAGTTGTTAGATGCCGCAGAGATGCAGGCTTGGATTTGAGCTCTCTTCTTGGTGAGGACTGACCGCCGGTATTGCCTTTGGAGCAGGTGGCAGGCCAGTTTGTCAGAGGATGTATATGAGGCACACCACTTCCTCTCGGCCATCCTGCACTTGCGTTTTAGGATGATGAGGTCTGAGTCATACCAGGAGTTACACTTGGCTTTGGGCTTCAGGCGGATTCTCATGACAGGGGCGAGGATATCAAGAGTATCAGATATAGCAGAGTGGAGGGTGGAGAGGGTTGTGTCAGGGTGAGAGTCAGCCAAAGGGGGACTGGGGTGAGAAGGTGGCGGCGAAAGCCTCAGCTGACACGCGATTCATGCGTTGGATGACTGAGAAGGTGGGTGGCAGTGATGGAGGTGGCTTGGCCTGAGGGGTAGAGAGGGTGAGATGGGAGGAAATGAGAAAGTCATCACTCCAGGAGAGAGGAGTGGTGAGAGGGACAGAAAGGGGAAGGTCTGAGGAGATCAGAACATCCAGAGTGTGCCCTGCAGAGTGAGTCGGGCCAGAGGGGAGAATATTAAGTGAGAGAGTCGAAGTGGTCGTGGAAGAGTCGAGAGGGAGGACAGGAGGCATCCAGGTGGATGTTGAAGTCTCCAAGAAGGAGGAGTTGAGTGGTTGAGGCCAGGAGTGAGGAGGAGAGGTCAGCCCACTTGGAGAGGAAGGAGGAGATCTGACCAGGTGGCCGATAGATAGTTGCCACATTAAGGGAATGGCTAGTGAAGAGAGAGAGCCTGCAGACGAGGCATTCAAAAGAGGAGTAGGCCTGCATAGGAGTGACAGAGGCAAGAATTCACACGGGGAAGATCATACAAACCAGGCTGGAGTGGGCCATCTCATCACACATGCTCAGGCCCATGAATGCATATGCAGGAACCAGAAGCTTCCTGATTCCTGTTCATGCTAGCAGGGGCTTGAGCAATGGGGAGGAAACTACAGGTCCAGCGGCAGAAGGTACGTTTATGTTGATGTATTTATTATTGAAATATGTGTATGGATGTGTGCATGTTTGTGTTATGAGTGAGTGCAAGATGGGTTCTCATTTTAACGAGACAGTGGGCCTCATTACGACCCTGGCAGTGACAGTATGAGCGGTGCCGGTAAGGCACTGGCACCATTCATACCGTTCTGCCACATTACGAGTTCTGCTTGCGGGTTCCTGACAGCCCGCCAGGTCTTACCTGGCGGTCTGTGCGGCACCCGCGAGCATAACTCGTAATTGTGCCGGCACCGTTATAAACGGTGCATGCGCATCCATGCTCCACACCCCCATTCTGCCCTATGGGGCAGAATGGGGATCGGGAGCCCGGCTATACTGCCACCCACGAATGGGCAATTACCAGCCCATTCATCTTGTAAAGGGGCGGTTATTGCCCAATCTTGGGAGAGCCTGCGCCGGTAGCGAGCATGGCGGTAGCCGTGCCTGCCATACAGGCACGGGTCCCGCCATGCTCGTAATGAGGCCCAGTGTGTGCTGTGTGTATGTTGTGTAAATGTGAGTGTTTGCATTTCATCATTTATTTATTATTTAAATGTATGGATAGCAACCATTGCCCCATCACTCCATCACAATGAATCCATCTCTACTCCTCCTGGCCTACTCCAAACCAACCTTGCCCATTAAGCTCCAGAAATGCTAGACTGGGATCTCGCCTCAAACCTAAAGGGACGGTTAACCTGCACCACGCAATCTCGACAAATCTCAAACCTTCGCCCCTCACCTCTGCAAGAGTTAACACTGAAAAAAACAACACCAACAACACCTCACCTTCACAAGGAACCAAAACATTAGGCACTGTGGCACCTTCCTCAGAGATACTTCACATCAAAGGAACCCTCATTAATGCTAGATATCTGATTGCCTGCGCCCTTGATATAGCAGATTCCATCACTTCTAACCATCTCGACTTCCTAGCAATTACAGAAACATGGTTACATTAAGCTGCATTGCCTTCTCTGTCACTAGCCATCCCAGAAAACAACTCCATTATCAGAACAGACAGAGACACCAGCAGGGGCGGTGGAGTCGCATTTATTGCAAAAGGAAAACATTTAGGTCTCAGAGAATTGACTAAAGAACCCTTCTCTTCAGGTGAACTTCTCTCAGTCAAACTTCCGTTGTCAGCTGCTCACACACTGTTAGTACATCTCTTATACCGTCCCCCTGGTCCAATTTCCTAATTTTAGGAATACATTACTTACCTTCTCACGCAGAATACCAAACCTGGCTCCCAAATAATAATGCTTGGAGACCTTAACTTAGGCCTACACGATGCAAACAATGTTAATGCAACAGCCTTAGAGAACACACTTTCACAGATCGGCTTTGAACATTGTATCAGTGGTCCAACATACAGCAAGGGAAGAACCCTGGACTGGCTGGCCAATTTAAAGTGCAATACCAGGATCCTGGCCAACTCACCCTGTGCTTGGTCGACCACAACACGCCATTTCCTTTACCATACAGGACAGCTTGTGTCCAAACCCTAGTGTCATCCAAGCCCCGCCGTTCTTTTCTAGAAAAAGTTGCAATATCATGGTGGACAACTTACTACCCTTACTACAACCAATCACCTTGCCGTCTAAGGGCTCAGATAAGGCCCATTCACTTCTCTTGGACCTATATAACCAGACCTTACTCTCAGGCATTAAATAAAATTGTGTTGCTTAAAATGAGAAAAGCTAAACTCATAGCCCACCTAAACAAATGATTCTCCTCTGACTTAAAAGCCTTACGCAGTTCTAAAAGAATATCTGAAGTTATCTGGAAAAAAACTCCATCCGACCTAAACAAGGATACGTTTACAACCACTTCTCCCGCCTACAAAGCAGCCATCCTAAAAGCTAAAAGTGAGACATACAATGTTAGAATACAAAATGCCAAATCAGGCTCAAAATAACTATACACCATCCTCAGGGAATTTGAAACTCCTGCTCCACCTACTGAATCTTGCATCAAAGATGCCTCTTGGTGTGCCAATATCCAAAAGCTTTACTTGACAAAATAGCTCTTTTACAATCCAAAATAGAAGTAAAAAACAAAGTTTGACCATGGGCACCAAATATAGCAAGCCCCCTGTCCCATTGCCCAGACTGTGCCTACCATTCCAATTTACTGGTCTCTACAAAGGACGTAGGAGACATCATAGCCAGCCTAAAACCTTCTAGGTGCCAATGGGATATCTGCTCAGCTACCGTCGTAAAGGAGGGGACCATGGAACTAGCTCTTTTCATCACCACCCTGATTAATGCATTCTTTGAAACCTGTACAGTCCCTAATAATCTTAACAAGGCATGGGTCATGCCTCTTCTCAAAAACCAATTCTTGACTCGAAACTCCCTGACCAACTACAGACCGATAACTACAGTGTCGTTCTTGCTGAAAATACTTGATAGAGCGGCACATCTCCAAATACAAACACTCTAAGAAGACAACAATCTCTTATGCCTGCATCAATCAGGATTTAGGCAAAGACATGGCACCGAAACAGCCCTCTTGGACCTTATCAGCAGCTTTAGATTTAGTTGACCATGATATCCTTACAAAACAATTGACTTCAGCAGCCTCCTTCTCATCTCACGCTGCTGCCTGGATACAATTTTTATTAGCAAACAGGATGATGAGGATATTCACACTCACGGCCTCTGCCGAACCAGTACCAATCTCCTGTGGAGTCCCACAGGGCTCCTGTGTTTCTCATACTTTATACAATACATTTACCAAGCTACTGTTTGATCATCTGAATGATTTGGGTGTCACCTACAGTGTCACCTACACTAACTATGCAGACGACAACCAACTCCTCATCACTCTTATGGGCTGCTGGGACAAAGATAACAGTTAATTGAAATCTACCTTCACATTCAGGCCTCCACCTGAACGATGATAAGACCGAGCTTCTTCTCATAGACTCTCAGTCACATCTAAACAAGCTAGATCCACTCTACAAATCCTTCAATATTGATTGGATTAACATCAAAGTATCCAGAGTCAAATCTCTGGGCATTTACCTGGACTCCACCCACTCCATCCTTTCTCTCACAAGGCAAGTCAACGCGACCGCCTCAGCAACAGCTTACACCTCCAAGCTGATCGATGCCTGCAAACCTTTTTTGTCCACAAACAGTTGCATTACTCCAAAACAATGCACTTAGATCTGCTTTAAATATACCACAAACCAATCACATCTCATCTATAAGATGCAGCACTCAGTGGCTTCCAGTTCGAGGGGTGACAATTCTTTACATTAAGCACTCTATTTATCACAAATAAATGTCTTTCCAACACAGCCCCTAAATATTTGTTGAACAAATTCAACAGGAACTAATCTACCAGGTCCACTACTGCAAATTACTCAAATTGCCTTAGCATTCCTAAATACAAATTATACAAAGCTGGCGGATTGAGCTTCCCTGTGCTAGCAGTTAATCTCTGGAACTCCTTGCCTACTGTTCTAAGAGCTGAACCTTCCTTCTGGTCTTTCAGAAAAGAAGTCAAATCCTGGCTTTTCGCACAGCAAAACTAAAACATACAGATTTCCCCAGCTTTCTAAATTACTGTTATGCATCTCCCAGATCTGTAACATTCAGCGTTTGTTTTCTGTGTCACGTCAACTGTAATCTTTGCTCATTTTGTTAACACTGCACTTCTCAGGCATGTTTTCTTGATATGTAACACAAGTTAAAGGAATGGTTCGGTCAACATTTTTTATTGCCCCTACGGGTCGGCCATGTGTTTTTAAGCCTAAGTCACTCGATTTTAGAAACATTTCCTATGGACCTTACCCAAGTTTTCATCCATTAAACGCACGTGAAAACAGGCACCAGGGAGCTGCCATTTTGTGATAATCCTATCATTTCCCCCAGCGCCCTGGCTGACCTGCTTTTGCGGCACTAAATCATATTCCCCGCCCCTGAGCCTGTCATCAGCAGACGCGTACCGCTCATTTCACAACGCCAAAGCACGTCTCGTGTCAACATTCGCTGCGCTTCAGCTAATGACGTGTCGCCATGGAAATGTCAGGATGCCTCTTTCCTCAATACGTATAAATAGACCGTTTCACAACACACAGCAGCAGATTTCCGATTACATTCCTCTCTCTGTGCTACTTTGAGTATTCTGTGACTCGTTTCTGTGCTCTGGTCAGCTACCTTCGTTGCTTGTAGCCCGTGTGAACAGATACCAGTACCACCGCTATCAATTATTTTAGTTTGTTTAACACACAATGGATACAATAATGCTCTCATGTACCAGCCCGAGTATACCGAGGAGGAACTACTGGAAAGGGAAACACGCGAAAACGATGGGTCTTCTGACGGCAGTTGGGAGGACGATTCAACAGCTGAAGAGCCTGGACCTAGTCGCATGGATGGTGTTTCCACCTGGTGCACATGCAATCGGTGTGAGCTAATGCCAACCGAGGACGTGAACTGCTGCTGCTGTGAAAACTCGGGATGTATGGCCTACATTTCAGAAGGCGAGCCACGACCGCAATGCATCACCGAGCTGCCAGACTTCAGAGCAGCCTGCCTCACACGGTCCGTGTTGAGGATAATGATGGTGCTTATGCACGAACTTCGCGCAACTGTTCATCCTCGTAATCCGAGTAACAAGTAAGTATACTCTGCTTGTCATGCCACTCCTATTTCATGGTCTTCTACTATATCCAAAATTACATATACATATCATTGTAACGCACAAAAGTCGTTCAATAGTGTGCAGTGTCTAGATAGCATTTGTCCGAGCAGAATGCCATTAGTTACAACAATTGTCATTGACAACAAACGCTTATTAAACTTCTTGGTCATTTAAAAACAGTTTCATTCCTTTTCACATGTGGTACAGGCTGGTGGCCTATCATTTCTTTACATGGTGGCTTCACGGGAGGCTTGGACACCGTGTTCGAAGAGTGATATCCGCCTGTGCCATTCGTGCCATAAGAGAAACGTTCCCGAGTGACAGCGGTCAGTACAGGGGATTTTCTCTCGCTGTGCTGCAACCTGAACTGTACAATGTGTAAAGTTTTGTATTTTTGTGTCATCAAAATAAGCTACAAAATAAAACACCACATATATTTTAACAACGGTTGTTTCGATTTTTTAAATCAAAGTGTGTCTCCATTCAAGGATGGACGTCAGACACCTGTGCTCGGAATGGGTGAAGTTCAGGTCGCTGTGAAGCGGGGTGGTCACTATCTAAGCTAACATAATATATTATCAATAATGCATGCACTAAATAACACTTGTTCAAAGTCTTTCAGTTGGTTATGTCTCTATAAAAGTCACACATATATCAATACTATCAATTAACATTGGATTATACAGGCCTTAGGTCAAGGGTCTTGACCACTATAATACACTGTTTGAAGTGTGGGTCTGTGCTCACAAGAATCTCTGATATGTGGCATTTGTTATTCATAGGCAACGATATATTGCAGTAGGGGTCTAATGTTAGTTGGGGATCTGCAAGGTGGGCATCATGGCATGGTCAGGGGTCTGGCACATGAAGAGAATACCTTGCAGGGACACAGGGTCAGAATGGCAGTAACTTTCCACTGGCGAGGGTGCGTGGGCAAGGACACGTTTGTGGAGATAAACAAGCCATGTGCTTGGTTCAGGCCAGTTCACATGCAGGCCCGTGATCTCAGAGAGTGATGTGTTACATTTATTAGCTGTTGCAAATACCTCTGGAGTTTTCCAGTCAGAGTGGGAACGAGGCTGTGGGGCATGTGCTCTGCGCGCTGTACTATCGCAGTGAGGCCTGGTCACCAAAATGGAGTGGAAAGGGGGTACAAAAATGGATGCCCCGTGTCCTGCTCAGTGTTCCCATCTACGCGAATGTCATGCAAAGTTAACATCACATAAGGGCAAGGGGCGAACCCACTACTGGAGGCACTTGGTACGAGTTTCTACTGAGAAGTAAAGGATGAGAGGGGCCTGATGGCCCCTGGCTCCCACACACTTGCCTGCACGCCAAAAGGCGGTTCGCACCCGGGAATGAGCGCTGGCATGGGGGGCTGTGACGGGCGCAAACGGCCAAGGTGCCAAACAGCATGTACACTTGAAAAGGTATCCCACGCCCAGGGGCCATCGCTCATATGGCCTCCTCAGACCCTGTGTCTCCAGGCAGGCCTCCCCTGAGGCAGGCCGCCCCCCTGCAATACACATAAGTGTGTCTCCATTCAGCAGTCTTCCTGTGCCTTATCTGCACGCCCCAGGCCCATCCATCCCACCCCCTCTACCAAAGGCGGCTCGCACCCGGGGATGTGCGCTGGCATGGGGGGCTGTGACGTGCGCAAACGACCAAGGTGCCAAACAGCATGTACACTTCAAAAGGTATCCCGCGCCCAGAGGCCATCGCTCACATGGCCTCCTCAGACCCAGTGTCTCCAGGCAGGCCTCGCCTGAGGCAGGCCGCCCCCCTGCAATCCACATAAGTGTGTCTCCATTCAGCAGTCTTCCTGTGCCTTATCTGCACGCCCCAGGCCCATCCATCCCACCCCCTCTATCAAAGGCGGTTCACACCCGGGGATGAGCGCTGGCATGGGGGGCTGTGACGGGCGCAAACGGCCAAGGTGTCAAACAGCATGTACACTTCAATAGGTATCCCATGCCCAGGGGCCATCGCTCACATGGCCTCCTCAGACCCCGTGTCTCCAGGCAGGCCTCCCCTGAGGCAGGCCGCCCCCCTGCAATCCACATAAGTGTGTCTCCATTCAGCAGTCTTCCTGTGCCTTATCTGCACGCCCCAGGCCCATCCATCCCACCCCCTCTATCAAAGGCGATTCGCACCCGGGGATGAGCGCTGGCATGGGGGGCTGTGACAGACGCAAACGGCCAAGGTGTCAAACAGCATGTACACTTCAAAAGGTATCACACGCCCAGGGGCCATCACTCACATGGCCTCCTCAGACCCCGTGTCTCCAGGCAGGCCTCCCCTGAGGCAGGCCGCTCCCATGCAATAAACATAATACCACGACATACACACGTCATTCATTCACAAACACACCCCTGGTTCTAATACTTTATAAACCACTTGATATGTCTCATGAGAACATCTTTGTGCTTTGCAAGTCAACTCCTGAACCTTCACCTGAGAAGCACTGAGATCTATGCTAATCTGCTCGTCGCCGTGCTATCTGTGACCGCTTCGAGCAAACTCGTCAGTGTGCTACCTGTGGCCATCTACCTGTTCTCCTGCAACATACTGCTCGGCCTGCTGAATCCAACTGTTTGTTGGTCAAGGTAAGGCCATGTATCCTCGTCATATTTCGGTCATTTTTACATTTCAATCTATTTGCTATTACAGTACCCAATAGAGCTATGGTCAGTGGTCTCATTGCTATTGACTTGAGTTTTAATTGTTATGCTATCAATAGATCTATTTA
The DNA here is from genome assembly GCF_040938575.1 of Ambystoma mexicanum. Lineage (NCBI taxonomy): Eukaryota > Metazoa > Chordata > Amphibia > Caudata > Ambystomatidae > Ambystoma > Ambystoma mexicanum. The sequence goes on along the minus strand of NC_090937.1, from coordinate 1,520,047,458 downwards.
TTTTCATCTGTGTCAATTGTCATCGAATTGCATCCTTCGGGTGTCCAGTCTATAATGTAAGTATGGTTCCTTTTCGTGCAAGACAGAACATCCAAGGGACGAGTCATATGTTCAGAGTTTAGTCACATAATTTAAAATATTTCTGTAACTTATGCAAATACTAAGCCGCACATGATGAACTGGTATAGTTCCGGCGACCAAAACAAACCTTGCATTGAGCATGGTATGGTTCATTTACTTTTTTATGACATTTTGATTCATCAAGGTTTTATAATAATCTTGATATTTACTTTTCAGAATTTTCAACAATGCCTGCCTGTTCGATTAGCGGTTGCCCTTCGAAGACCCATGCTAAATCTGAAGGCACTACAATGCATGTATTCCCGAAAACTGTTGATCGAATAAGAGAATGGGTCAGACATTGCGGATATCCACTGGATGAGATGGAAAGTAGAGTCCAACAAGTCTTTGACGACAAGAGGGGTGATTGATACCGCATCTGCAGTCGGCACTTTCCCTCAAACATGTACACCACATCTTGGGTAACAAAGAAGAATAAACGGTGATCGACACGAAAATTGCTCGCAAACGCTATTCCCACTCTATTCGTCCACAATCCGCCACTGGTGAGTCAAGTGTCCGTTTTGAGCTTTAGGCCTTGCGGTAGTGTGTAGGTAGCCGAATGGATTCATTGATATTTTAGGTGTTGTTTCCAATTTGTAATACTTTTGACATTGATATGAGTGTTTAGCTTTTTGAATAATGACATTCATCAATATATTATTTTTAGATTTCATAACCCACAAACGAAATATATATATGGGCACAGGGAACTGTGCTATATTGCGCATTACTCAAGTATTCTGTCTCCATACATGGCAATTTTAAATATTGTCATTTCATTATCAAACAATAATTTACCTTTACAACTTCTTGACTATCCCTTGAATCTGAAGCAAGAACATTCTACTTCCGTCACATGCTCGCAGTTATCAACCACTTCTAGCGCGTATCAGGTAATCATACTTGGCTATTCCGCTACAGACTTGTTTTATGCATGCCAAGTAATAGTTTGCATGTATCGTGTGATTATTTTACCAATTCTTTGGTTAGTGCTTTCCAATTGATATACACATTAGTTGTCGTCCCCTGGTGTTTGTTTTCAGTTAGAATTAGTGTTATCCATACTAATGCAAGTACTGTCTTTCAGGGAGATGCTGAAGCATCCACCACATTGACAACAGCCCTAGATGTTCTTCAGCAGCCCGAGGTATGGATACTGACAGCACAACTGACCGTGATCATCGGGACTGGAACATTTGTCGTTTGATTGTTCTACACCATGTTTCATTTGTGGTTAGCCGTTGATATATACCTGTGCGGTCGACCCCAAGCGTGTGTTGTGTTTTCAATATTGTAATCCTTACTAATGCAAATACTATGTTTCAGGCAGTTGTTGAATCGTCAACCCACGCACTTGATGCGGAGCCTGACATTCAAGTAATTCCGGTGGAAGTGGGACTATGCGGTTACGAATCGGCGCAACAGCTTTCGGAAGTGCGCACCACATTGACAACAGCCCTAGATATTCTTCAGCAGCATGAGGTATGGATACTGACAGCTCCATCGAGCGTGATCATATAACGTGATTCCATTTGCTATACTTTCTTCCCTATTAACACAAGTACTGTGCTTCAGGGAGATGATGGAGCTTCCACTACAATCACAAGATCCCATTTAAATGATGCAGATGTAAAGAAATCGGAGAAATAAGTCGATTAAATCTGATCATTTTTAAATATTCCTTGATTCTTTTAGACAATGCAACATTTGTGGTTATCTCTTTATATGTACCTGTGCCGTCGACCCCAAGTGTGTGTTATGTTTACGATATTGAAAACCATACTAACGCAAGTACTGTGTTTCAGGGAGTTGCTAATGCCTTCTCTTCAATACAATAATTCGTGGCAGTACATGTAGAGCCAGAGGTATGGATACTGACAGCTCCATGGCTATTGAGATGTACATGTGTGTTCGTCCTCACGTGCGTTTTATGCTAACAATATTTTGATACACAGTAATGAAAATACTATGTTTCAGGGAGTCGATGGAGCCTCATTCCGTGCTGTCTATGCGGATACAGAAAATATAGTCGTTGCAGCGCAAGAGCAAGGGGAGACATGCGGATACGTATCAGAGCAACAGCGTGCAGATGTTGAAGGTCGAGTCAAAAAAGTTGCAAAGAAAAGAAACAAAAATAAGGTTAGTTACAAACAGTTCATAACTTTAGAATTTTTTTTGTGCTGGGGACTATTTTATGTTTTTTTTTCCAGTCAATTGTACTATACTTTATCTTGTGTTTAAACTGAACATCCCTTTTCCAATCTGTCCTCTAGTTACCCGTGGGTCTACGAACTATACATACACAGACATTGAAGCGAATGAGAGATGTTGCTTGCCAGACCATTTACACTATGGAGGAACTATTAATCCAGACGCGGCATGTTGAGACTCGGGATGCTCATGTCCAATGGCCAGTACATGAAATGAATGTGTCAGGAGAATCCAGTAAAGTTGTATTGGACCATTGCTACAGTACGACCGCACCGCCGCAACAACATGATACTGGATGTATTGAAGATAGCTCTGAAGTAGTCGCAGATCAATTCACACAATCTACACCTGCCAAAAAATTGCCACCAAAAAAGCTGTCGACATTGTTGTGTTCTCCCATCAATGTTGAGGTAGCAGATGCTGAAATTACAGAGATTGAACCAGCAGTAGCATTCACAGACGCATCAGAACTTGATAGCAGTGATATTTCTTTCAAATGTGGTGATATGTCCTCAACGTCACAGGCCGAAACAACTTTGACGCAGGATGACAGTCTAATGAAAGAGGGCAAGTACATAGTATTCGACAGTTGTTTGATGGATATTATAAGTATGCTGAAATGTGGGCATTCCGTCAGAGGGAAAGTATGTGGGAAGCCATTGATTCATGTGACTCGTCAAAAACAAAGCAGTAACGTCACAATACATGCCGCCTGTAGATTACATCATACGTTCTCATGGTCTGCACAACCGATGCTAGGGAAACTGCCAGCAGGCAATCTACTGTGTGCAGCTGTATCACTTTTTAGTGGCTCCAGTTTTAGAAAGTTAGAGTCTTTCTTTCAGTTTGTGGGACTCCATTTCATTTCAAAAACGCAGTACTACAAATACCAACATGATTATCTGTTTCCGGCCATTAGTGATGCTTGAAAATTGAACAATTGTCTCTAGCAAGTACATTCAAAGGTAAACAATTCAGGCTATCTGGCGATGGACAGTGAGACAGCCCTGGATTTTTTGCTAATTACTGCACCTACCACTTTCAGGCCATGGATAGTAAGAAAATTGTGAGTTCGGTGGTTGTGCAGGTAACACAATGTACATCCTCAGTGGCCATGGAGAAACTAGGATTTATAAAATCAGTGGAATATCTACAATCGAGGGGAATGCACATCGACCTCATAGCCACGGACAGACACGTTTCAATTGCCAAGACAATGAGAGAGCAGTTCCCACATATTAAACATCAATTTGACGTATGGCATCTTGCTAAATCAATCAATAAGAAAATCTCGGCTGCAGGGAAAAAAAAAGGTTTGGAAAGTATTTCAGAGTGGTCCCAGTCTATCAGCAACCATCTTTGGTGGAGCTCCAAAACTTGTCAATGGTCAGTGGAAATACTACTTGAAAAATGGCGGTCACTGATGCACCACTGTACCAATGTGCACCGCTGGTCAGAATACCTACATTTCCACCAATGTGAACATGGCCCTTTATCCCCAGTGGAGGCACGGAAGAAGAAGTGGTTGAATCCATCTTCACCGACACACAGAAGCCATTGAGAAGATTGTTTTCGATAAAACTCTATCAAGAGATTTGAGGGGACTGACAGAATTCTGTCACACAGGAGGTTTGGAGGTGTTCCACAATATGTGCCTAAAGTACAGGCCAAAGCACTTGAATTTCAGCATACAGGGCATGAGACATAGGACTCTACTTGCCGTCTTGGCCCATAATGAGAATCTCGGCCGTGAACAATCTAGGACTAAGGGTAATGTAAGGATGCCTCGCTACACTAAGGCCTTTTCAAAAAGAAGTAAGCAATGGGTGATCAAACCAGTCTATGAGGAAATGGAGTTCGACTTAGTCAAAAGCCTTATTGTTGCTGTATTAGAGAAGCACAGATATGGAATTTTTAACGTTTCTGTGCAGAGCACTGATCCATTGCCACCCAACATTGCCACTGTGCCATGTCCACCCAAAGGAGAGCTGGTTGTGAAATACAAATCCCGGTTTAAATAATTGTAATACGATTGTCTTTTTGTAAATAAATTTTATTGTACAGTGTGCATACAAAGTACACTAACCCTAACCCTTACCCTCACCATCCTGGGTGCCGAACTACCTGGGTGTCATCTTTGAATTCTCTCTCTATTCACCTCATATTGCTGACCTTGTCTATATGTGTATGTATATATTTTTGTTGATGTAACTAATTTTCGCAATCTCTTATAAATGCTGGGCACTGTTAACCGAGGGGAGGCTTGCGTATTGCAAATAATAAAACAAACAAACAATAAATCTCACTTTCAACTCAACTCCTCGGGTACTTTATACTTTCCCTGACCTTCCCCAAAAAATTAAAAGTCACGATAGTTATGGTTCTTTGGGGCTTCAAAGCTCGCAGTCAACGAGGACAAACTTGGGGGCCTTAGAACGCGCCAAGCGAGCCGTTGCAGATGGGAGAGAAGGCAGTTCGCATTTGCACATTGAGGCACACTACATAGATGGATTCGAAACTTAAAGTTCTCACAGATGGCTTTACTACGGGATGTTGCAAAGAAAGAATGTATGCTCATTTCTAGTGATGGTCAGCGGCTTTGATTTTCAGCTCGCGCCCTGAAGAGGCCCACAACTCGCACTGGCAGTATAAGGTTCTATTGTTTTTTGACCTTGAGAGGCAGGGACCATGCAGAAAGAACTTCATTTGAAGGGGGGTTTGGGGGTGCAATAACGTAAGAGACGATAAGGCAGAAAATTCTTAAACTAGACCGAGTTTCATGTTAGCTCAGTATTCGAAAAATCGTTGTCAAGAGCACAGTGGGATTTACAGACTGCATTACGCAGAGACACAATGGAAATTGCAAAGATAATGTAAGTAACTCTTTAGACGCTTTTATACCAGAATGAAGAATTAATGAATGGATGCATGAATAAATGAATGAATGAAGAGCTTTGAAAACGTTTGTGGGATTGTCCTTGTAGCGGGCACATGGGCATGCATGTCCACATTCCACATGCATTTAGACAAACAGTTGTTTCTCATTGTGTACTAACCTCAATTTATTTTGTTAGTTTTCGCATTGATTTTAGAGCCGAACATACTCCATTGCACTATCCTTGAAAGCAAATAGTTTCAGCTCGGCCGTAATAAATAAAATTAATAATATTAACAAAGATCGGCTGGCGAGACTAATTATAAATGTTATGTTTTCAAAACAGGTGTATACTTCCCTTTTGCCACTGCCACCAGTTTCAGACACCGGCAGACGGTTTCTTCAGCCACCAGCTGCAGCTTATTGTAAACAACTGCACCATTCTGATGATCTTATGGGACGATCGCCAAGGATCCATATGCCCTTACGCGGTACTAGCGGCTAGAAGCAACATATCAACCTTTACGCTGGACTAGTGCCTACTTGATGGAGCAGCCTTGCAGTTCAACGTGCGACAAAAGTGCTTCTTTGAACGAAAACCAACACTCTGTGTACCATAAAGGAACAGCGCGTGACTCACGATAAAATTTTACAGATTTGCGGATAGAGATAAAAGAAAATAAATGACTTTCGGAGTTCATATGGCAATTGCTGAATATTCTATAAACATTTAATGTCAAATAAATGTACTTTACCAAATTTACCATGTTGCTGTTTGATTTTAAAGTACAGTTTCATATTCTGAATTGTGGCGCGCTGTGTTGTGAGCTGATCTGTGTTGGTTTCCGGGTTCTGTGTGAAGTCGCGTAGAAGACGACTGGGTGCGTTTGCCTACGCAGCACAGTAACATCACAGAGAGAGGCGGGGAATATGAATGTTTTGATAATGTCAGGCTCAGGGGCGGGGGATATGATTTAGTGCCGCAAAAGCAGGTCAGCCAGGGCGATGGGGCAAATGATAGGATTATCACAAAATGGCAGCTCACTGGTGCCTGTTTTCGCATGCGCTTAATGGACGAAAACGCGGGTAATGTCCATAGGAAATTTTTCTAAAATCGAGCGACTTAGGCTTAAAAACACATGGCCGATCCGTAGGGGCAATACCATTTTTTGACCGAACCATTCCTTTAACTGCCAAATGTACTTCCTTTGTAACTGCTGCTTTCCTGTTCAAGCAAAAGTGTCCATATACCTCATGGTTAGTAGCGCTCTATAAATAAATAAAACTAAACTAAACTATACTAAAGTAAACTAAACTAAACTAAACTAAACTAAACTAAACTATGTATGATTATGTGTATTCTCGTGTTATGAGTGAGTGCATGATGATGGGTGCTCATGTGAATGAGAGAGTGCTTGCTGCGTGAATGTTGTGTGAAATGTGTGTGTGATTGTGCTGGTCCATGGAGATGATTTTGGAGAGTGGGCGAAGAGGGTTGCACAACAAATGTATTTTAAAAATGACATTATTGTACACTGCCCCTCGCACAGTCCAAAATCAGCCCTCCTTCGGAGGCGCTGTGTGGCAGAGGGGACAAGGATGATATTTCTTTTACTTGACATTGGGCATTATTATGAGTCCAGCAGTAACCGAGGCGGTAAAACCACCTGGTTACCGCCGGACTCGTATTACCATTCTGCCTCCGTGATTCCCGGAATTATCAGGGCATTACAACCCCGGTGACCCGGGAATTCCGGAGGCGGAATGGTGTAAATCCCCATTCCCATTGAGTCCCGTAGGTACTGATAGTGCCAGTGTTTACACGCAGGCAATGCAGTGACGACATGCGGTAGGGCGGAAAAAGGTACACTTGGCGCATATCTGCTGACACGAGTTGCTTCGTTGCATCACCCTCCAGAAAGCCACCGTACCATAATCTTTGAAGGGGGCTACTGAAAGCAGTGTCATGTTAACTACAGTCACAACTCCATTGGCGATACGATTCCAGCATACGATCCTTCTTTGGCATTTTGCATATTAATGGCTACTTATATAAGCCTCTCGCTTTGTATCTCCTGATGAAGACGTTGTTTACTACACACTCTACGTCGAAACCGGTTGAGTTCATTCTTTTAGGGATGTGATCTACATAACACTTCTCCTCACAGATCCGCCCTTGTGATAGATTATTTTTAATGAATTCTATTGCTGTTTGTTTAATATATTTGTAAACATTAAAATAATCAAATGGGATGTGATGAATGTTTGTCCCACTCCCAATTGGCAAATAATGTTAATTAATTTAGTTATCTTTTTAGCCATTGTTGGTTGGTTGAATGTCACTATGTATGATGTATGGTTTGGATGCTGCACTATGAATGTTTGTTGCGATGGATGTATTTCAGTCACAGTTATTTGTTCATATATGCTGGTGTGTTACGTGATTTATTGATGCCCTACAAAGTAGAATGCCATTAATTGACTTGTTCAAAATTTTTGTATCATGATAAATAAAATTATTTGATACTTTTGTAAGTAATAGTATTTTGCACTCTGGATATCTCTTTAGTTTCTCGTTTTACGATAATACTCTGGTCCAGAGGATAGAGTTTTCCTGCATCTTTCCGCTTTTGCAGTGTTTCTACGTCCGCCTGCCAGCGGGCGGTGGTAAACCCGCCAGGTCAGACCTGGCGGGAACGCCACCTCCCGCCTGCAGGACTCAAGATCGGGCTGTCTGGAATTAACAGTGGCGGCGGGTTTAACGCCACTGTTATTTCTGGACCGCCCGACCTGTAATGAGGTCCATTGACTATATTTGTCCAGTAAAAAATACCATGCCTGCCCATGAGCCTCCAAGCACCTTGCATACACAAATAATCACTTTGATTCTGTTGGTGTGTTAGGTACTGTGGGGCGGAGAGGACAGGGGTGACAATTCTTTACAGGACATCTAACATAGATGTCTAGTAAAAAAATTACCATAACTGCCCTTTGGCCTTGCATACACACATAATCATTTTGAGTGTGTGTGTATGTGGCGCAGTGGGGCCCAGGCAACAGGAATGGTATTTTTTTACTGGACATCTACGATAAATGTCCAATAAAAAATACTATGCCCGCACCCTGGACCTCCAGTGCCTGCCATGCACACATAACCACATTGATTGTGTGTGTGTGGAGGAGCTGGGGACCAAGGGAACAGGCATGTCATTTTTTTACTAGGCATCTATGATAGATGTCCAGTAAAACATACCATGCCTGATCCCTGTTCCCCCCAGCGTCTCACATACACACAATCACATTCATTGTGTGTGTGTGAGGCACTGGTGCCCAAGGGGTAGGCATGTCATTTTTTACTGGGTATGCCCAGCAAGAATGCCAGCCAGGTGCGCTGCGATTCGTAGCACCTCACATGCAATGTCATGCCTGACCTCTAAGCCCCCAGCACCTCACATGTACACATCATTGATTATCTGTGAGGCACTGGAGGGATCAGCGACAAGGTATGCCATTTATTAAGGGCATTTATGATAGATGTCTAGTACAGAATGTCATGCATGCCTGGCGCAATTCATGTATGCATGTTAGGCGCTCGGGCCCCAAGGGGCAGGCATGACAGTTTCTACTGGGCATGTATGCACACTTTTCCATGAAACAGGCCCTTACTCTTTAACAGCCTCAGGGTTCATCATAGGGAGGTTCTTACATTGTCAATGATGGTGAGAGTAAAATTGAGAACCCATGAGAGCTGCAAAGACACCTTGACAGGGAAACTTAAGCGCTGTTCAAGTGTGCTGGGGTATAATGGAAAACTTTGAATCTTGCACAGATAAATTTACCATGGCGATTGTACTGGAACCTTTGGGAAGGTCAGACAAACTGTGGATGTGGCATATGTAACACTAATTGTTTCTGACAGGAGATGAATTGAGGGCCATGCACTCGGATGCCCAGGTATGCGTAACGAAGGTTACTGATTACTGCTGAATATCTTTTGTTTCCATGTCTGTAAGGCATACCAGTTCTCAGAGGCGTTGCCTCTCAGCCCCGAGCCGCCGGGGCATTACTGCGTCAGGTAATAACCTGGGGCCCATAGTTACAGGCCCTTAACGAAGGGCCCGGGGCATTACCTTGTCAGTCCAGAAAAAGTAGACACCCCTCAATCATGAGGCAATGTACTTTGTTGGCCGAAGACCAACCGTCTCATGTGTTTAGTATTAGAAATATATAGCCATAAGCTTGACTAGAGTGCAGCCATTTTGAAGTGATTGAAATCGCCATTTTGTTTTCTAACGTTTGCCTCTTGCTTTCTGTTAAAACTGCTTTGCTGAAAACTTATTCTGCTCCACTTGAACATTATTGTTCATGTAAAGTGCAAGGCCGCGAGAGAACTTGTTGAAACATAACGCAGCAACCCAGACAGAAATGCCCGGTCTCCTCCCTCACAAGTCCTTGGACGTAGGCAGCGAGGCATTTTAATCAGTACACAGGTGCCAGCTAGTCTAGTTAAAACAGTTGAAATGTTAGAAGCGAGCATTAAATGACTTGAATTATGCTCTTCTTTGTGGCCCCCCCTTTCCTGAACCCTGTAGAGCCCAGTAGAGCAAGTTGACCCCCAGTACACAAATATAAACTAGGAGATAGGAGGCCTGGAATGTGTCTCTCCCCTGCATGCAGCCTGCTTGCAGAGAACAGAAGCAGTGTGTTCTTATAACAAAGAATTGTGTCTGCAGGCTCATGAAATTGCAAACTGTTGCTAAATAAATGTCTGAAGGTGTCATATTCGTCACAATTGTCAATCATCGTACCCAATTCAAAGGAAACACATTATGGGCGGTATTGAATGTGTCACCACTGATTGTAAGATGCTTGCTTTGTATATATGTAACTGTTGTACGATTCTCGCTCTCTTGCGTCCCCCGAAGTCTGAAAACACATGTCGCGGGGCGTGGGACCCAGTTGGCCAACTGAGAATATTTGCTTTGCAATAAACCCTAGCTTTTGGGAATACGACCTCGTGTCTGGCGTATTAGTTTGTGTGTGGTGATTGTACCTTGTTTCCATACGTGAGGGTCCCTCAGGGGCCCTTTCAAGATGGCGCCCGAATAGGGACCCTCCCCCACTTGTTCCATCGTGTACATTGTAAAATAAGGAAGGTGGAGAGAACGGCGAGGATGGGACGATCGAGCCGGGATCAAGTGGTGTTCGGGACGCCCCTGTGAAAGTGATGAGAGACTTCTTTGCACATCTGCACACAACTGATCCCTGATCGACGTGCCCGGCCAGAGAACAAGGAGGCGAAGGTCCTGAAATGAGGCAGAGTAAGCCAAGATATGCAGATACAACGTTATTGGTTGCATCAGTATACGGACAAATTGTGTCTTGGAAGACGATTTGACTGATCAGGTGAGTCGGGCCCCGATTCAAAGTAACCCTGATATTGGTTGAGAGTTGATTTTGCAAAATCAAACACCCAGCATAAGGTTGATTAGCCGAGGGTAAGGTTAAAACATGCCTGGGGTATTGTCCACCTTAGCAGGATTTTTCCGCTGCGGTAGACAATCTTTGGAAACTGGCCAGGTCGCGCCACCCGAGGGGTCGCCGGCGTATGAGATGTATGTGAAATATGGTGTGGGAGCGATAATGTTTTGTGAGAATTGTCAAAGGCAAACCAGAAAAGAGGAAGATCTGCAGTGGCCGAATCACAGGAGTTTTGAGATTATGAGGATAGATTACTTGGAGAAGGTGTTGATGAAAAAGAAAACACGTCCTGCAGCATTTGATAACCTTACGGACTGGAGAAGGGAAGCTATGCTTCATTGGAAAAGTAGAGAGAAGAGCGTGCGCAGGCAAAAGTCGAAAGCAGAAGGAGTGAAAGAAAAAGAGGAGGAGGAGTGGAATGATAGTTTGAGAAAATCAAACAGACGTGGTCAGTTAAGTATAGATAAAATATACCCACAACAAGAGTTGCATTCATCAGATGAATTGATAAATAATATATTGACTGATACAAAGCAAGGCCCAAGGGGAGAGACTAAAAAGACCACGCCAGTGACTATTGCTCAGCCTCCTCCAGTTGCTCAGCCCCTCCCTACTGATCAAATCCCAGCACAGCCAAAGACCCCACAATCAGCACCTCCCATTAGCCAGCCAGCGCTGCAACAGTCACTTCCAGTTCTCGTTGTCCCATCCGCACCTCCCTCCCAAGAGATTGTTTCTTTCCCATCTGCCCCTCCAATAATTGAACCTGAACTCATTGAAACGAGGGAGGGGACCGGACAAAGCGGATGTGCGAGAGTGACCCGTAGTGCGATCAGCAAGGAGAGAAAATGAGAGTTGCAAGAATAGGCAGAGATGTATATAAATAGGAATGATGAAACATCAACGCTAGCTTCGATGTATGATTTCAGAAGGAGCAATGAAAGACAGGTATTGTTGGAATGCATGGGGGAATATTTAACGGGGAGATGGAAACAGTTAATTGGAAGGCTACCGCCGCAACAGTTGTTGGATTTGAATGCATTAGCCCGTTGTAGAGAGAGAAATAAGGGAGCATGTAGACAGGCTTTTTGAATTTAAGAATGAACTGGATGATGAATATGCTGAAATGTTTGCCACACCGGGAAAGAGGAGTAGCGATATTAGGAGAGATAGGAGGGAGGTGGCGACACCATATGTACAGCGGCGATTTCTGTCATCGCCAAGACAAATGAGGGATAAACTAAAGGTATGTATACGAGAGGCGTTAAGATGGATTTCAGATCCTAGTATTCCCACAATGGAAATACATGAGATATTTGATGAATACCCCTTGCAGATGAAAAGAAAAGCACTACAGACAAAGGTTGAGGTGCTACTTCAGCAAGTGGCGGGACACAATAGAGGAAGAGGAAACGCACAAGGCAGAGGTAATTCGAACATGCATGGAGGGACTAAATCAGTGTGCGTACTGCAGAGAGGAAGGTCACTGGTGAGCGCAATGTCCACATTTACAAAATAGAAATGGGTATGGCGAGAGAAGCCAGCATAGGGGGCATCCAGGAATAAATGGGCAGAATAGAAACAACATGCAGCAGCAACAAAATAGCCAAGGAAATGGTAGCCAGAATCAGAACCACGCACAGAATCAGATTACTTTTACCCAGAATCAGAGCCAACAGAACACGCAAAATGGAAATAAAGGAAGGGGCGGGAACATTTTTGACACCCAATCAAATACATACTATAGAAATAGCAGTGATTACACATCGGATTATGTGTTATTTCCTCAATAGGACAGCCCAAGACAGGGGTCGGAACCAGTGTCTATTCCCGTGAATCAAAAAGGACCCTACGTAGAAATGAAAGTCGGGAATGGAGAGCACAGCTTTCTCGTAGATACGGGGGCACAAAAGTGCTCAATAGACCATCACTTGGTTCCGGAGATACCACTGTCAGGGCAAAGAAATACTTCAGTAGGGTTTGCAGGTACCCCAGTGATCAATCCAGTGTCCCAACCAGTAGCAGTGACATTAGGTCCATTCACTGAATATTGTCCATTTCTCTTAACAGAAAATTGTGGGGAAAATCTTTTGGAGTTAAATCTATTGAAAAAACTGAGTGCAGTTATCCATTGCACTCCAGATGGAGTGTTCTTGACAATTTCTCCACAGAATGTACCAGTATCTGAGTTTCTGTCCAAACCTTTGCCAGGAGAATTGAGTGAAGTGCCAACTTGTATATGGGCGATGAATGACAATGATGTAGGATGCTTGAAGATAGAGCCAGTAAAGATTGTTTTAAAAGAAGGAGTAACGGTACCCCGGATTCTATAGTACAAAATTTCAGCAGAAGGAGAGAAAGGATTGAAAAGTATTGTTTCTGATTTGGTAAATTTGGGGCTGATTGAAGAGATTACAGGCAGTACATGTAACAGTCCAATTCTCCCGGTGTATAAGAAAGGAAGTAATGAGGTACCATATTGTTTCATAATTGATCTGCGTGCACTAAACAAGGTAGTAGATCCTCAATTCCCATTGGTTCCAGATGTCACCACAATTTTGACAATGATTCCTGCCTCGGCAGAGTACTTTAGTGTTATTGAGTTGAAAAATGCCTTCTTCAGTATTCCAGTACACAAGGAAAGTAGATATCTGTTTGCCTTCACATTAGGAGGACGATCATTTACATTCACACGCATTCCACAAGGCTACACAGAGAGATCCGAGTATTTACAACAGAGCATTGAAAGAACAGCTAGATATGCTAGAATTACTGACAGGTTGTGTATTGTTACAGTATATAGAGGACCTATTAAATGCTGCGGATACAGGGGAGATTTGTAAAAAAGGTACTGTTTTATAATTTAAACATATAGCAGCACATGGCCACAAAGCAAGCTTAAAGAAATTCCAATATTGTCGCAAGGAGGTGGCTTATTTGGGCTACCTACTTTCAAGTGAGGGGAGAAGACTGACGCCAGAGAGAATAGAGAGTATTTCTGGTATGCCTATTCCAAAGACACAAAAAGGAGTCAGAGCTTTAATAGGCATGGCTTCATATTGCCGGCAGTGGATTGTAAACTTTGCATTGATTGTGAAGTCAATGGTGGCATTGACGAAAAAGGATGCTGTGATGCCCTTGCAGTGGAATGAAGAATGTCAGAGGGCATTTGATCTGCTCAAAACTGCATTGTGTTCTGCTCCAGTTTTGGGCACACCAAATTATGAGAACATTTTCAGATTGTTTGTACATGAAAATTAAGGCTGTGCGTTGGCTGTTTTGACACAGGAACAAGGTGGAAGAAATAGGCCATGCAACTATTTTTCTTCCGTGCTGGACCATGTAGCGCGCGCATTACCACGTTGTTTGTGAGCAATTGCAGCGGCTGCTGTGTCAGTGAAACAAACCGAAGGAATGGTATTGGGGCACACCTTAATTTTGATGGTGCAACATGCCATAGACGTTCTATTAAATAGAACGCAGACGCAACACCTCACCTCTGCTAGATTGACTAGATACGAAATTGTCCTTTTTGCGCCACACATCCAAATTATGAGGTGTAGCGCATTGAATCCTGCAGAATTAATGCCACTGCATATGGAAGAAATAGGTGAGAATGAATCACCTCCCAATGATTGTTTAATGGTCACTGAGGAAGAAACGAAAGGAAGAATTGATTTAACAGATACCCCACAAAAAGAGCCAGATGGAGAATTGTTTTGTGACGGCTCCTGTTTCAAATTACTTGATGGCACATCAACTGCTGCCTATGCTATCATTACGTTGAAGAGTATTGTAGAGAGTAAAAGAATCCCCTACAACTCTGCACAACCCACAGAGATAATAGCTTTAACCAGAGCCTGTGAGATATCTGAAAATTTGAATGTAAACATATATACTGACAGCCACTACGCCTTTGGCGTGGTTCATAACTTTGGTCGACTCTGGGCTGAGAGGGGTTTGTTGACATCACATGGGGCCAGAATTCAACATGGCCCTTTGATTGTACGGTTACTGTCTGCACTTGCGTGTCCGAAGCGCCTAGCAATAGTGAAATGCGAGGCGTATAAAAAGGTAACATGTAAAGTGGGAGAGGGAAACGCATTTGCAGACAGGATTGCAAAGCAAACTGCCACTGATTTGGATACCAAAATGTTGACGGTACAGTCTGAGGAAGTGCCCTGCATGATAGAAGATGGAATTGCTACTGTCAAAGAGATGCAGGCAGAGGCTACTGCTGATGAAATACGAGGGTGGGCTGAGGGCTACGCTGAATTAGATCTAGAAGGTTGCTGGGTAGACAAGAAAAGTAAAAATTGGATGCTGCCCAACTCTTACGTAACTGCAATGGTCACAATGGCCCACAGCCCTACATACATTTGTGCCAAGAAGATAGTCCAGCATCTAGCCACAGTATGGGAGAACACACACATAAAGAAAAATGCCAAGAGGCTGGTCCAAAATTGTATCACGTACATGCAACACAATGTGGGGAAGGGAACGGTGACTCCAGCAGGCAGTTTCGGCCCTCCCTCTATGCCATTTGAGGTAATCCATTTTGATTTCATAGAGATTAAAAGATGTCAAAACTTGAAGTATGTCTTAGTGGTTATATGTGCATTCAGTAAGTGGGTGGAAGCATATCCATTAAAAGATAGCACCGCGATGAGCACTGCGAAAGTAATGTTAAAAGAGTATTTTTCCCGATTCGGTCTGCCCCGTGTCATATGGTCAGATAATGGTCCGCATTTTGTGTGCGCAGTGATATTACAGATTTGCACTGGTCTCCAGATTGACAAGAGATTCCATTGTTCTAAACACCCCATGAGTGCCAGTCTTATTGAACGCCACAATGGCATTTTGAAGGCAAAAAAAGCAGAATTTGTGCAGGAAACAAGTTGAGCTGCGTAGATGCATTACCGCAAGCATTAATGTGCATGCGCACCGCTGTACAGCCATGAACTGGGCACTCCCCATACGAGATAGTGATGGGGAGGCCGGCGAATGTTTGGTGTGTACCACAGCCAAAGTGGCTAAGGGAGCTTGAATACCCTGTGCTCAGCATTTATTGTAATCTGTTAATTCAAAAATTGCGTTTGATTCATCAGCAGGTGCAGGAGGCTCTATCCATCAGACACACTGGTCCGGGGCATTCACTGGAACCCAGAGAATGGGTTCTGATGAAGAATTTTGAGAGAAAAACATCACTTGCACCCAGATGGTGTGGACCCTACCAGATACTTTTAACAACGCAGACCGCCATTCGTGTGGACGGAAGGAAAGCGTGGATACATGCAACGCACGCTAAAAAGGTCCCATCACCGTCCGAGAAACTGCCTGATCGAGACGACCAGAAAGAGACAGCAATCCCAGAAACGAAAGAAACTGTTGCCAGTTCTTTGCCACAAATTCTGTCTGATCCTGAAATAAAGCCTGGAATGAAGCCTGAAAAGATTGCTGTAAAAGAGGAAGGGCAAAGAATGCCCCAACGTTGTCCAGCAGAACCTGCATCAATGCTGGCTGACACAAAACGTGTATCACTTTGGCGCCCACCATCATCTGTCATTGCGCCACAGGCTGACTCCGAGCTCGAGTCTGGAAGTGCACCCGCGCTGTTCATTGATCACACGATACCAGGAGCAAGGCGGTATAATTTGTGGAACCGGAAGAAGGAGTGATCAAATCTTCATTTCTTTTTATCTTTGTTGCCTCTGTTTCCTATTACGGATGAGGTAGGAACGGGAGGCCTAGAGGAGAGCGGCGTGAGGGTTGTGCAAATTGGACAGCCTAAGAGCGAGGCTCCTCGGTGCTAAAAAAATCCATGTGCAGATCACCCCTTACGCACAAGAGGGGCTCACATGGTACGAAGGCAATTGATAACTGCTCTGGAGTTCTTTGAGCAATGTGCAGATGCACAGAGATCTTGCCCAAGGTATAGCAATCCAGGCTGCTAAGAACTGGCAGAACAGTCTATTGACATTTAATGAACTTATTGACATTCGAATGAGTTCAGTGAGAAGAGTCATTCACAACGAACATTGGTGGAGAAGATGAAAAGGGAGAGAAAAATGCCGGAACCAGCTTTTGGCCCCTCCTGCACCACTGCTGATAATGAGTTAAATATGGAGACTGGAAAGATACACAAAAGGAATTGCCAGAAAAATTGTATGCTGATCTTAACGATACTCATGTGCGTAATGAGTATATTAGCCCCAATAATGACCGTACTGGTATTATGTACTTGGAAGAAATACACCCCTTTGAAGTACTCTTGTCTGTTGGAAACATCTCCACTACTGAAAGCTCAGTTCGTGTAATTACTTACACTCTGTCCCCAATGGAAGAAAGACACAGGGAAGGTTATGGGAAGAACACATTACTGCTAATAATGAATATGACTCACTCAATATTGAGAAAGAATAATTGCTGGGTATGTGCCCACTTGCCGCAGCATAGTGGGAAAGGAATTGGTTGGTATGTGCAGCCAGTTGCCATTGAATTCTCCATGTTATGCATCCTTGATTGCTTTATAATATGGGAAATGGAATGAAACTGAAACTGGTCAATTAGATAGAACAAATATGAATGAATTCAAAGAGATTATTATGAAACCTGTAGGTTGTTCTATATTTCACAAAGCACAACTGATCACACCAGTAGTGATGCCAGAAGACAGACTAGTTGTGCCCTATAAATCATCTGTACTTACGTTTCATATGAACCCAGAAGGAAATAAAGATACAGTGCCACCCTCCTATACAGTAAATTACAGTCCACACTCTGTCCCCTTTTGCCTGAGAAAAATGGGTTCCTATTCGGTGGGGACATTCACTCGATGTATGAATATAGCATTCATTGATAAGGAGGTAGAGCCAGTTTATGTAGGTGATCCTGTTTATTTTATATGTGGAGGAAAACCGTATCCCTGGTTACCTAGAAACTGGGGAGGTACTTGTTACCTGGGATTCTTGTTCCCAGGGGTATTCCTTTCAAGAACAGCTGATATAGCCAAATTGCCCAGGTCAAGACCACGGCGAAAAAAGGAAGGAGGTTTAATCGCAGAGGACATAGCAAAATCATTTATACCATTTTGGGGCCAAGCAATAAACTTGTGTAATATAAGACAACTGTCCAGAATATTAAAGAAAACAATAAATGGAACAACAGATATATTATACAATATGACATTAGAGGAAAAAGGAATTAGATTGATGACACTCCAAAATAGAATGGCTCTTAATGTAATCCTGGTTGGTCGTGGGGGAGTTTGCAAAATCATGGGATCAGCGTGTTGCGTATTTGTAAGTGACTCGTTTTAAGCTCTGGCATACAGCCTTTTCAAGGCAGCCATTCATACTGAATGGAAAAAGGTAAACAGATAAAATGGCTTCCGAGGAAAAGGAAAAGGAACTACAAGTAGTCCCTTCTACCTTTCCATGACAGCCATTCAGAAAATAAGAAAAATGTAAACAAATGAAATGGCCGCTATGGAAAGGAAGAAGGGACTATGTAGTCCCTTCTTCCTTTCCATGACAGCCTTTTTGGCGATCGGGAGTGGACGCGCTGGAACAGAAGTGTTCCCAGCACGTTTGTTCCCAAAATGGACCAAAACGTAGCTAAGTGGTGATGGGAGGGTGGGAGGGGATTGTTTGGAATGGGGGGTGTGAAAGAGGGAACACACTTACCTTACCGGGGGAAGATTGGAGCCTCCAGCCGTGTGCTGGCTTGCAGCAGGGATTACCCCATTCCGAGCTTCCTCATTGGATGAGAGGCTGCAACAAGCCCCCGCTGAGGAAAAGAAGGAGTATAGTGGGAGAACGATTCCAGAGATTCTCGGTCGGGTAATGCCCCAGCGAGGGCCATTGAGATTGCTTGTTACAATCTCATTGTCCCTCGCCGGGTACTAATTAGACATAAGGTCATGTTCTTGAGCTCCTCTGGTGAGCAAGGTGTGGCTGACACAACACTTTCGACTTCATGCTGGATGCTCATACTGGGACAGTTACAGTTACTGCTACTTCCGGTGGCAACGAACTCAAGTCCCTTGACCAGATGTGTAGAGCAGAACTTAACCCTCATAGGGCCAAAGATAACATTTGGAAGGTCCTCTCCAGGATGTCAAACCTCAACGTCACATCAGGTATTCTTTCATAGGATGGCTCAATTGGAGTGGACCCTCTGCATTTATTTAGACTTCCTGTTAGGCTAAAGCAGAATGATGTGATTGCATTTATTCTATCAGACACAGCATTGCACCTTCACATTCCTCAACATGGTCTAAGAGCATGTGGTATCGATCCCCTTAGATCAGTTTCAATGGCCAGAACTGTCCATGATTACACAGACTCCAGAATTCACAGTGTAGAGAAGCATGATCATATATGGCAACACTGGATTTTAGATGGGTATGCAGAGCTTTATCCAGAGGTTAGACCCTTGTGTGCCCCTTGAAAACAAAAGAAGATTCTACCAACTAGGAGAGCTGTCCATGGCCATCCTGGTGAAGATATTCACAGGTGAATCATACGAGTTACCTGGTCAGACCACTGACCCAGGAAGCCTAAGGTCCTTGAGTGTGAACGCCAACATTTCTATCCCTGTCCTCCAACTTTGGAAGTCAGAGTTTAAGCAGGGAAATTGAAAAAAAAATAACATGACACATTCAGGATTGTTGAAAAAATACAGGGGCTCTGCCATTGAGCATCAGTTTAGAGGTTTGAATTGTGTATTTAATACATTTGTCCACTCCCCCACCCCCTCACAAAAAAGGAAGTTCCCTGCTTGAGACCTGAGCTGGAAATGTGATAAGCACATGCATTGCTTTGACAGGATTACAAAACTTTCCCTGTGCATCTTGCACTGCAGGCAGATTGCGACCCTTGCGCGGGGAAATGCTCTGAATACTTACCAGTTATCTTCATTACTCTTAGTTTTCCACTTCCTCTTCCCAGTACTTACTTCATGATGCCCCTGCCTCCGAAACAGTATTTTCTTCTATTTCTTTTCATCTGTATAACTCCTCCCCTTAACCTCAGTACTGTGACAAGGAACAGTGGACATGGAGGTAATGTTTATGAATGAACATCGATCGGTTTGCATGGTGTACCTGCCACAGGGATACATTTCAACCCCTGCAATTTGCTACTCTTCTGACATGTCATTTGTAGTAATTTATTTTAACGTCCACACACCACAAATATGCCTTGTACGTACAATCATGTGTTTTTAAACATGTGTGCAAACATGTCCCGGCATTTAAACACATTCCAAATTGAGTCCATTTTAACTTCAAGAGACACCTGCTTATCTTTTCACATCCATAAACTTGTTTTTTTCGATTAAAAGGTCTGGTAGCTCGGCAAATTCTTTGTTCTCTTTATTTTTTACATTTAAGAAAACATACATTCTGTCAGTCCCCATGAGAGCTCTTTGCAGCCGTGTCTTGCTGCTGGTAGCTGACAGGAGGTGAAAGAGCACCTCAGGCCTATTTCAAGAGAAATAAACCTCCAAACAGCTTTCACTGGGACCCATCAGATCTATGTTCTCTGAAGGGACTGACGCAACTGTGCCGCTGAGATGACTGAGATAACCTTCTCCTTCAGCTGGATAGCCAAGTATCCCGCATTGTGAAAATGTCATTGATTGCTGCTTCTCGTCAATGTTTATTTTCTTTCAGATCACCTCAGTCAACTGTCCTAAAACCCGGTATTTGTGAAAGTGCAGAGAAATAAATTGTATTTTATTGGATTTTTTAAGCTTATATAGCGCGCCGAGCACGGGAGCATCTGGGTGCTTTCTTGGGTGATAGAGCAAGTTACAGTTGTTGCACAATCAATGCATGATACAGACAGTAGTGGAGAGTTACAATACAGTACAAAATACAGTGGTTGCAAGTAAGTATGCTATATAGGCAAAGTGTGAAGGGTTTACAGATGGACAAATAGAGAACAAAAAACATAGGCAGCTTTCAGGTACGTGTGGGCGTAGTTGGTTAGGGGCTGGTTGGGAGCCGAATCATGGTGGGCTGAGCTATTGGTAAAGAGGAGTGTTTTAAGATGTTTTCTGAAGGTCCAGAAGGAGTCTTGGGCTCTGAGTGATGTGGGCGGGGAGTTCCAAAGTTTGCTGGCTAATGTGGGGAAGCTTATACCTCGGGCTTTTGAAGCTTGAATCTGAGAGTGTCAAGGCGGTGCTGATAGGTTGCTCGGGTCGGACTGGAGTTTTATGTGGTTGGCAAGGTAGGAGGGTGCCAACTGGTGAAGACATTTGTGGGTGAAGGTGAGTGACTTGAACCTGATGCATTCCTGTACAGGTTGCCAGTGTCGTTGGTTTTGAACGGCAGAGATGTGGGCCGAGTTGGGGTCGTTGAGTGCAGCTCTGAGGCCATTGTTTTGTAAAACCTATAGCTTACTGATGTTCTATTTTAAAGTCCCAGCATAACGTGCTTTGCAGTAGTCAAGACGTGTGAGGACTAGAGCTCTGGCAAAAGTTAGGCAACTGTCAGGGGAGAGGAATTTTCTGCACGCTCTTATGAGTTTGCATGTGTATGCGGTGGCTGAGGTGGTAGCATTTATTTGGTTTTTGATGTTTAGTGCGGAGTCTAGGTAGAAGCCGAGTGTTTTAACCTCAGTGTCAATTTTGATAGGGTGTTCATCTATGGTGAAGAACTTGAAGAGGGTATTGAATTTGGTGATTCATCGTCCAAGCAAAGACTGTGTTGCGCCATCCAATCTTGGATGGCATGGAAGATGGTGTTGAGTGTGATTGTGTCCTTGTCGTGGTTTCCTGAAATGTCATCAGCATAATTGGTGTAAATGACACATAGGTCGTCGAGGAGGTCGAAGAGATGCTTAGTGAATATATTATACAGTGTGGGTGCCAGATAAAGACCTATTGTGGCACTACACAGGGGACAGGGATTGGGGGTGGTTCGGCTTTGGGGGAAAAAACTTTCATAATTCTGTTGCTGAGGAAGATTTTTTCCACAGCGTGTTTAATAATTGTTTTTAATAAAGGATATTGTGAGGCTCGGACTGGCCTATTGGCCAACAGTGCAATGCCCAAACTAAAAACAAAAATTGCTACAGTGTGCCAGTTTTTTGGACAAAGTGGGCAACCTTTCTGGCCCACCTGGACCAGTTTATTTAGTTACTTCACCATCCGGCTAGTAACCAGAATAAATATTCTTTAAAATGCACAATCTGCATCATATCGTATCAAAAACTCACCCAGGGGTACTACTCTTACACAGTCTGTCACAAAAGGAATGTTTCCGTTGGGCCCCGAGACAAGTGTATGCCCCAGTCCAACCCTGGATATTGCATAGAATCAGAACAGGAAAGTCATACACCATCAGTGATGACAGCCCCACTATGTATGCCTAGCCTCATTGCATTCATGCATGCCACCCCAGCTGCAAGACCGGAACACACCATGCCACATATTCTAACCCTGCCGCCTTACTCATGCGTTACCCAAACACACATGTGCACTGCTTGATGCTTTCTTGTGAGATTTTGTGAAAATTCCAATGAAAAACGCTTTGTAAACCAGGGTCCAGATTACAGAAACTTTGCACTGGTGCAAGTGCAGGTTTGCACGGTATTAGCACTAGGGCAAAAGTTTGCCCTATTTTTAATAACACTGGGACATATTAGAAAACCATTGCACCATGACAAGTGCAGTGTGACATGGTATAACTACCAGGGCAAACATTTTCCTACTGCAAAAATGATAAACTACAATGCATTTTTGTGCCTGGGCAAACTTTGTGCTGGTGCAAAAATGCAGTAAAAAGGCATCTTTTTTGCACTAGAGTAGTTTTTGCCCTGGTGCTTAAACATGCCAGACTGCCCTTGTCATGGTGCAATGGTTTTCTAATATATCCCTGTGTTTTTAAAAATAGGGCAAACTTTGCCCTAGTGCTAATACTGTGCAAAATGTGTACTTGCACCTGTTCCAAGTTTCTGCAAACTGGCCCCAAGACCTCTGTTTTTGAAATCATCAAGATTGACCTAAGCAATTCTGCGCCCATCATTATAAGATCATCTGTTATGAAGCTTGATCTTTTCCAGATGTTTTGTGAACAGCTGCTTCTGGTTGAAATCATGAAAAAGATCCACTGCAGAGAACATATTCTGGATCAATAACAGAACTCTTCGAAATAAAATGATCCCCTAAGACATTTTTATTGGAATGTTAATTATTTTGAAGCCTTACTGATGGTATTATTGTTCATTAGCGTAGTCGCTAAATTAACTTTTTTAATTGTATGTGGGGCATTTAAAATAATGACATTTAAACTCCCATGCAAAGGACCCCACAATTCAGTGTGACTAATTTAAAAAAATAATTGCAAAACAGGTAGAAAAGCAGATCAATTTGCTTTATCACATACATTTTTCATTAAGTGATGGAAATTGTTTAACTGCCTCCCACATTTAACTTATGCTGCAGATATTTTAGATGGGTTCCTATGGAAGCTGCTTCCCCTTACCAAATGTAAAAAGATGGACGATAGCATTGTTTTAATGCAACCATGAAAATGTTTTCTGACGTTAAACCTTGCGTTGTTTAGAGAAAGAGCAGAGAAGCATGACTGACATGATTAGTCCATTCAGTATCATGTTGCGAAACAAAAAAACATTTGACCGGTTGGTAGTGATGACAGGCATTAATATGCAAAACCTGCTTTAACACATATTTTGTTCCAATTTGGGGGTTACAAATTGACCAGCTTAGTTTTAAACACGTTACACTAATTCAGTATACATATCACTGAATACTTTTTTATAAGTCACTAAGGGCCTCATTTGCAACATTTTCTATGCAGTGCGAAGTGACTTTGCACCAGGCAAAAACCCCATGACCAATTCAGAGATCGGACTTTGTGCTGGCCCTGTCCATCTTGCGCTGTGCAGGAGCACTTTACGTGACACAGAGCGCAAAAATGGAGAAGGGCCAGCACAAGGAACAAAAATGGGGGCAGTGCATGCACAATCCTGTATCTAGCACAACCTGCATATGGCAGTCAGGGTGTTGTTACATCCTTCTTTGGCTCATATATGTTCATATGTCTTCCTATTGACAAGCGTATTGAAAGGGGCCCCTACGGGACCCTGACGTCTATGGAAACAGGGCAGGTCACCACACACGGTAGAGACGCCAGGCACGAGGTTGTATTCCCAAAGCTAGGGTTTTATTGCAAAGCAAAAGTCTCAGTTGGCCAACTCGGTCTCACACCCCGCGAAGTGTATCTTTAGACCTCGAGGGACGCAAGAGAGTGAATTACGTACATCAGTTACATGTATACAAAATGCATATCAAACAATCAGCTATGACATGTTTAACACCCCCCCTTATTGAGTTTCTTTGAACTTGGTGTGATGATGGACATCTCCGACCACTATGACACCTTCAAACATCTATTCTAGTAACAATTTGCAATTTGTGAGTGCGTAGGCATCTTTCGGTTATTGAATAGAACACAGCGCTTCTGTTCTTGGAAGCGAACTACATACGGGGGGGAGTTGCATTCCAGACCTTGCTATCTATCAGGTGCTATTCGCGTCCTAGGAGCCGACATGCTCTTAGCGGGCTCAGCAAAGAGGGGCCGTTATAAAAGCATAATTGAAGCCTTTAGCGGTATTATTCTAACATATTCTACCATATAACAAGACTGGCTGGCAGCTGTGAAATGATTAAATGCCCTGCAGCTCTGCTTCAAGGCTACATTTAGAAGGGAGCCAGGCATTCTTCCTGGCGATGCCTACGTTTGTGTTTCAGCAAACTCTTGTTATCCTCTCGGCCCTGTGGCCTTGTCCTTTTCACATACAGACAACAATGTTCCACAGTCAAGCAGTGTAAGCGGAAAATATACTGCGAAGCAATAGGAACAGAAAGCAATGAGCAATGGTTAGAAAACAAAATGGCGATTCTTGTTACATCAAAATGGCCGTTCATTGGCAAACTCGAAAACCTATATTCTGTCGTATCGTGCATGAGACGGTTGGTCCACGGCCAACAAAATGCGTTTGCGGTCTCAAAGTAGAGGTATCCGTATTTCTAGACTGACAGTATCTTATTTAAATTTGTATGCCTTGTCCATATAGCCTTCTATAAAATAGGAGCTGAATATTTACAGGATATATTTAGCAGCTATATTCCTGTGAAACCATATTGTATGGAGAAACCTGGTTTGTTATCATTAGAGAATCATTACCCTTTTAGGGATTAGTAATCCATCATTAATTCTGTTTAGTACTGATTAGTAGAGATGTTAGAGTATCCACATTATTCTGCCACTTTGTATGCATTTGCAATTTGTTATAGAATGAGACCTGTTATATTTGAAGTGCCTTGCTAGTGCCATGTAGAGACACATGTTATATTTGTAGAGACATGTAGAGATATATGTTATATGTATTATGTATGCATTGTAGAGACAGCACACTTGAGTGTGCACTTAGAATATGCATTGAGCTTTGAGTATAGTACTTGGTATGAATGAATGCGTTAGGCACTACATTCGCGAATAGAAAGCATGAGGCCTATGGCATTTTGAAGCCATCCTAAATGAGACAGAAGAGAAGCGCCACTTGGTTCTGTGCAACGTTGTTATGGCACACTGTGAAAGATTGGAATGCATAAACAGTTTGGTTGTTCAGACACAGCATAGTGAGCAAGGGGTCCAAAGACTGATATGTGTAGGATATTTCTCCTCTGTGAAAGATAGTGAGCTAAAGACTCTGGGTAAGGCTCTTGTAACCAGGATTCATGTCTGGCAGAGAGTTTCACAGGACCCCCTTGTTATTTGCATATTTCAAGTAACTTTAGGTCTCATCCTAAGTTACTAGGGACCCCTTGCTCACTATTCTTAGAGAGGCACAGCTACACCCTACTGATGAGGTTTAACCAGAGCGAAACACATGTCTGGGGTTTCTGTTGGTACTCTTGTTCAGAGGAGAATTGCCTAGCATTTCGGTGCAGGACTGCCCCAGGTCAGGACGAAGACTAATATTTGTACGATATTTCTCCACTGTGAAAGATAGTGAGCTAAAGACTCTGGGTAAGGCTCTTGTAACCAGGACTCAAGTCTGGCAGAGAGTTGCTCAGGACCCCCTGTTATTTGCATTAGACATGATAGATCCAGAAGGACTGGATAAGTTGCTATCAGATGCTAGTTGATTTGCAGCCAGAGCATAAAAGGTGCAAATTTGAGATTTGCATTATAGTAGTGTTTGCATCATGCATTGCTGTGTATGAATAAAAGTGTTTCTATCCAATGCACAATTGCTCTGAGATACAAGAGCAGGGGAGGCATAGTGATCCACACCCCCCGAGGTAGATTTGGAGAGACTGACATTCCTTCTAGACCGCTCTGCTCTCAGTCATCCCTCACTATACGGGTACCATTGTGCGAAGCGCTCTCGTGTGGGAGAGCAGGCTTTCTCGGCAGCTGCAGCAAAGGATTGGAACTCCCTCACATTGATGCAGCTGTCCTTCCATCGACTGCTGAAGACTCATCTGTTTTAGACTCTATTTTCTCTCTGTCTGCTCTGGTTAGTGCCTGATGGTCTAGCGCCAAGATGCCCTTGGGTGAATGCTGTGCTCTAGAAGTATACGTAACATAACATAACATCATCACAGGCAGATGTGCTGCCTCATGTCCCAACTAGCACTAGCACTGCTTTCCAGTAGCCTCCCCCTCATCTGTTCCCTAGCCATCCTCAAATGAGGCCCCCATGGCAGCTACCACAATGGCCTCCTGTGCCACTGTCCCTCCATTGGCCAGTCTGGATGTGCTGGTGTCCCTGAACTGTGACAGATGAGGTGGTCACTGAGCTTGAATAGGAACATACACATGTACAGACTGTGTATGGTTCAAGTGAGGCAGGAGGCACCACAGCATGTACAAGAACTGGTGTCCTCCCATGTGTGCTTTGTGAGGCAAAAGGAGGAGGAAAGGCAGTGAGCACACAATGATGCAATAGCACGGTTGAGAAGAGAGTTGCACAGGCGCCGGCTGCTATCCTGGAGGACCCTTGCAGGGCTGCAGAGGAGGTTGAGTGTAGTATGAGGGAGGCCCTTCAAGCACTCCTGGAAACAATGGAGACGCGCCTGCAGAAGCCAGATGTTGATAGGGAGTTGGCCTTGGCACAGGCATTGTCAGACATTTCCATGGACAAGCCTACTGCCTGATGTATATAGTTCTTTAGTTGTTGGTTTCCTTTTCTTTATATTTATTTTTGATGCAGACCATTTGTGCTTCTTTGTCCATGTGAACCTTTTGTTTAAACATGATCTCCAATTAAGTATGTCCTATGGCTTCCATGTGGGTTTATGTGGTGCAAGCATATCTGCTGTGGGACTGCGTGCATGATTCAGGTGAGTGTGATGTTTGGTTTGATTCCTTCATGGACAATGTATCTTTGTGGACAATGGTAGGTGTGGGGAGATGACCTGCTTGTAATTGCACGTGTTTGACATATGTGTCATGCACATGTTTTGCTTAGCTACTTCCGTCCTTTCCACTACAAGCATGTTGGTCATTTCAGTAAATGGTGTGCGTGGGTGTATCAAACATTTATGCTGTGGTTGGCATGATACTAAGTTTGTAAATGCTTTCATTGGTGGTAAATGATGGTGGGGTTGTTTGTGGTAGGCATGGTGTAATTACTGTGACTGACTTGCCCCATGGCCATATGGACATGTTTTGCCAGTAGGGAAGGGAGCATAACAAGGGTGTAGGTGGCACACTATTTTTGACTTATTGCATTTATGGTGTAGGGCCGTTGGATGTTTTCTTTTGTCATATCAGTGGTGGTGGAGCATGATCTGAATTGTGTATCTTCTGGTGGTGGTGTGGGTAGACATTTTGTGATGGCAGGTATTATTCTGAATATGTTTTGGGTCTCTTAGTAGTGGATGAGTACACATTTGTTTAGGTTTCTGGCCAGATGTTCTCCAGAACATGGATATTTGAGACATCTGGAGACATCTCGTTCACCTCTGGCCATTCACTTCCCCAGATTGCCAAATCATCTATGTAGTGGTCCTTGATGCTACCACAACAGTAGGTGGACCTTTGCCACATGCTTGTCCATGTGGATGGTCTTACACTTCCACGATGGGTATCGCTTTTTTGCATTGGGGTTGACGAGGAGGGATGTCGTCTCACTCTTATTTACTGGGCCACACGCCTCACATATGACTATGTCACCTGTACCACAAGGGAGCACAGTGTAGCTCCAGCTACTATATGGTTGGCTGAGGTTGTGCAACTCAGTGTGATATAATGGGATGCCATAGAAGAGGTGACTATCCTAAATACACCAGCACTGCTTCCAGGTGCTCAAGTTTGAACAGGATGTCTGCCAGGTGTGGTTCATGGAAGACACAGTCCAGCAGAGTGGAGGAAGGTAAGTGCTGCACAGTGTACTTGGCCATTGGTTTGAGACACAGATTAGTCAGGGTACTGGGATGAGGGCAGACTTGTGGGTGTTTCCTTAGGTTAGGGTGTTGGTGCAAGGATCTTTAGGGGTGCAGGGATGAGGGCGGACGTGTGGGTGCTGCCTTGAGTCAGAGAGTTGGGGTTCAGATCAATGGGGATACTGGGACAAGGGAGGACTTGTGGGTGTTTGCTTGCATGAGGGCAGACTTGTAGGTGCTGCCTTGCATTAGTGGGTTGGGGCAAAGAGCAGTGGGGTGCTGGGAGGAGGGCTGACTTGTGGTTGCTGCCTTAGGTTTGGGGGTTGGTGCATGAATTAGTTGGGGTACTGGGACATGGGATGACGTGTGAGTGCTGTCTTAAGTCAGGGGTTTTGGGCACAGATCAGTGGGGGTACTGGGACAATGGCAGACTTGTGTATGCCGCTTTAGGTTAGGTGGTTGTGAACAAATAACTGGGGGTACTCGGATGAGGGAAGACTTGTGGGTGCTGCCTTAGGTTATTGCTTTGAGACACAGATCAGTGGGGTTACTTGGATGAGGGAGGACTTGTGTGTGCTGCCTTAGGTTATGGGGTTGGTGCATGAAACAGTTGGGATACTGAGATTAGGGCGGATTGTGGGTGCTGCCTTGCATCAGGGGGCTGGTGCATAGAGTACTGAGGGTGCTGGGTGGAGGGCAGACTTGTGGTTTCTGCCTTAGGTGTGGGGGTTGGTGCACAAATTAGTTGGGGTACTGGGATGTGGGATGACTTGTGGGTGCTGTCTCGAGTCAGGGAGTTGGGGTGCAGATCAGTGGGGGTAGTCTCGGGAGGATAGCTCAGCAGCAACGTGCTTGCCTTGGAAGCAAGACGACACGGAGCAACACAGGTTTGATCCCTGGGTCCACGCTTAGAAACCTCTTGGTATCAAGCGCGTTATAAATAACCTATCATATCATATCATATCATACTTGGACAAGGGATGTTTCCTTAGGTTGGGGTGTTGGTGCACGGATCAGTGGGGGTTCTGGGATGAGTGTGGTCTTGTGGGTGCTGCCTTGAGTCAGAGGTGTATCATGCAGATCAGTGGGATTACTGGGATGAAGGAGAACTTGTGGGTGCAGCCTTGAGTCAGGGGGTTGCGGCACAGATCATTGAGGGTACTGGGGCGAGGGATGAATTGTGGGTGCTGCTTTGAGTCAGGTTGTTGGGGATCATATCAGTGGGGATGTTGGAATGAGGGATGACGTATGGGTGCCGTTTTAAGTCAGGGGGTTGGGACACAGAGCAGTGGGGGTAGTGGGACAAGGGAGGGGTTGTGGTTGCTGCCTTCGGTTAGGGGTTGGTGTATGGATCAGTGGGGGTACTGGAAGGGAGGTGGATCTGTAAGTGCTGCTTGAGTCAGTGGGTTTGGGGTGCAAATCAGTTGGGGTACTGGGACAGGGGTGGGCTGGTGGGTGCTGCCAGATGTTTGGGGACTGGTGCACAGATCAGTGGGTGTACCGGGATGATGGTGGACTTGTGGGTGCTACCTTGAGTCAGCGGGCTGGGGCACAGATCACTAGTAGTACTGGGATGAAGGAGGATTGTGGGTGCTGCCTTAGGCTTATGGATTGGTGCACAGATCAGTGGCGATACTGGGATGAGGGCAGTCTTGTGGGTGCTGCCTTGAGTAATGGGGTTGGGGCATAGATCAGTGGGGGTACTGGGATGAGGGAGGGATTGTGGGTTCTGCCTTGAGTCAGGAGGTTGGGGCACAGCTCAGTGGTGGTACTGGGACAAGAGAGGACTTGAGGGTGATGCCTTAGGTTAGGGTGTTGTTGCGCAGATCAGTGGGGGTACTGGGATGAGAGAGGATGTGAGGGTGCTGCCTTGAGTCAAGGGGTTCAGGTACAGATCAGTGGGGTACTGGGACGAGGGAGGACGTGTGAGTGCTGTCTTAGGTTGGGGATTGCTGCACAGATCAGTGGGGGTACTGGGATGAGGGTGTACCTTTGGGTGCTGCCATAGGTTTGGGGGTTGGTGCACGGATCAGTGGGTGTAATGGGATGAGGGAAGACTTGTGGGTGATGCCTTGTGTCAGGGTGTTGGGGCATAGAGCAGTGGAGGTGCTGGGAGGAGGGCAGACCTGTGGTTGCTGCCTTATATTAGGGGGTTGGTGCACAAAATAGTTGGGGTACTGGGACATGGAAGACTTCTGGGTGCTGTCTCAAGTCAGGTGTTTCGGGCACAGATCAGTGAGATTACTGCGACAATTACAGACATGTGGATGCTGCCTTAGGTTAGGGGGTTGGTGAATGAATAACTGGGGGTACTGGGATGAGGGAGGACTTTTGGGTGTTGCCTTAGGTTATGGATTTAAGACACGGATCAGTGGGGTTACTTGGATGAGTGAGGACTTTTGGGTGCTGCTTAGGTTAGGGGGTTAGTGCACAACTTTGTTGGGGTTACTGGGATGTGAGATGACTTGTGGGTGCTGTCTCAAGTTAGGGGTTTTGCGCACAGATCAATGGAGGTACTGGGACAAGGGAGGACTTGTGGGTGCTTCCTTAAGTTAGGGTGTTGGTGCGCAGATCAGTGGGGGTATGTGGCTGCTGACTTAAGTTAGAGGGCTGAGTATCAGTTTAGTGGGGGTACATTGGTGCTGCCTTAAATTAGGGGACCGAGGTGCAGTTAATGGGCGTTCGTGGGTGCTGCTTTAAATTAGGTTTCCAAGATGCAGTTCAGTGGGGGTTCATGGGTGCTACCTTAAGGGAGGGTGCCCAGGCACAAATTAGTGTGGGTTTGTAGGTTCTGCCTTAAGTGAGGGGGGCGGCACACAGTAAAGTGGTGATGCTGGGACAAGGTCTTGTCAGTTGCAAGAGTTCAGAGGGAGTAATGGTGATCGCTGCTAAGTAATCCTTGGTTGCTTTTTTCCATCCTTGGGTCTGGCGCAAATGTTGCTGTACACTGATTTGTTCTGTTAGTGATGGGGCCGTGTTGGGGGCATTTCGGGCGCTACTCATTATTGTTTGTGCTGCAGTTTTCTGCACGCACTTGATCCCATAATTCAGCTCTCAGTGCTGTTCTTTTCTTCCCGCAATGTTCTTTGTAGTGTGGTAACATTGCACATGAACTGCATTCCCACAGTTCTGGAGAGATGAAGGAGAGTCAAGGGACCTGCAACCAGAACCTTCGGTTGTGATGATCAGACCAATGTCGCCACTTGCCAGAAAAGTGCCCACTGAACTGGCGCATAACCACAGACAAAAGAACCCATATGCCTAAAAACAGAGCAACAGCTGTGTTTAGCAGACATCCAGTCCTATTCAAAGTCCCCATGTCACCACAATATCATATGATATGATATGGCTTTTATAACGCGCCTATACACAAGTGTTTCGAGGCGCAACGAGGCAAGGGATGGGGAACAAAAGGAAGACCGAACAACGATCCTACTAGGCTAGGTATTATTCAGATCGCGCAAGTGCATGTGGGGGGAGAAAGGGAAAAGTGTGAAGGAAAGGGAGAGGGGAAAGTGCAGTACATGGGACAGTAGAATAAAAATAGATAAATAAAAAGACCACTGGTATAGCTTCTTCAATCAACCCACACATTAACAGGCAAGTGCATAGACCTACACTGTGTGCATTCATAGAGATACAATCTCCCTCAACACTTATCTGATGTAGAAAACCACTGGAACAGTTTAGCGTGCTTTTTTCAACATTATGATGTACTACTGCCGATGTATGTGTGCTGTCAACCACCATGACCAATACATGCCAACACCAGTGCAAAATACACTGTTTTTATGTGATTCGCTGGCCTACAGGTCGAAACACATTCCCTTGGCATCTCAAGCTCCTGAACATATGAACATGCAGCAGATTTGATTTCGTGCAACACACATGAAACAGCAAAACAATGTGACAACACAATGGGCCTCATTATAAGTTTGGCGGTCGCCTTGCCGGTAAAACTTCTGAAAAAATTCGGCACCCATGATGTGCAATTACTGGGGTATTCCGGCCTGCCAGACCCTGTAATTGCCCTTTCGCGGGTGCTGGAATCAGGTGATCCCCATTCCCATTTGATGCCTGTAGCACTGGCACCAATCATTACGGTGCCTGTGCTACAGGCATGCTACACTTGCAGGTGCCTTTCATTCCGCCAGGTTAGACGGTACAAGCCGCGTTCCAAGCCACCTGACAGCCTGCTCCACATGACACCACCCATCCACCCTCCGTACCATTTAGATTTATTTTCACCCACCACCCCTACTTACGATATTTCAGAGTCAGTGAGTGCCGCTGATGCATCCACTCATTCTCTTTGCCTCCCGCAGACTTATTCCTGCTCAAAATCTTGCACTTCAACACTGCTCTCTCCCGGACAGAATATGTGAGGGTGTTTGTTCACCTTCTTTCTCCTTGTAATAGCCCCTTCCCCATGCAGTATCTCTGCAGGCTTTGCAAATGTTCACTCCATCCTACGTAGCCAGCATGCTGTGTGTCCCCCTCCTTCCTTCCCTACTATACCCACTTCTATTCTGACCCCCAGTTGCTCCTACTTTTGCCTCACATTAGTCCTCTGTCGCCCGAGTCCTTGGATTGTGACCATGTCCCCTTCATTGCTCACCCATATGCCTGAGCTAACTCCCTGTTACTAATCACCCCTTTCTTGTATTTTACCATATCACTCTGTAAAGTGCTCCGTTGCTTTCCAAGGCTAGGTTTGTTATCAATAATAATCCCCAAATCAAAAATGGTCCTTCTGTACAAGGCTACAAATAATCCCAGGCATTTGTTTTCATAGTTGAAATGCCAAAACTCATAGTATATATAGTTACAGGGACATCCAACATGAAACCTTTACATGTGCAAACCGTACGTCCCTATTAACACAAATTACATGGAAAAAAATCATACACGCATAAAATGTAACAATCCTAAAATCACTACAGCAAATTCACTATTGTCTATATAATTCTCTAAGGATATTCCAGCTCCCATCATCCTCTATCAAGGGGAGTCCCCTTGCTCACTGTAGCACCCCTCGTGGTACCTAATGCCAGGATGGGAACTTTCTTACATGCATAAGTACAATTAAATAGTGCCATATGTAATAGCTTAGGATACACAGCAATGTATCACTTACAATATCCTTCCTACTTGAAAAGTGTAATGTCCACATTAAATCAAATTATGTCTTCCTTCTGTTGGAATAAGGTAATGATTTAAGTGTGCATGCTGGCCACCACTTTTGTTACAATATGTGAAATTGCTACTAATTGACATAAAATCGAAAATAACAAACACGCTTGTCACTGCAGCATGTTCTTCTGGTCCCTTAAAAGGTCGTACAGAATACCATCACCCCACCACTGAGCATATTTAAATGTCCCTCACCTCCAATATACAGAAAAAAATTGCATCAATGTGATGGTGACAACCCTGTGGGACACATGCAATGACAATGGGGCTCATTACGGGGTTGCCGGTAAAACCTTCCGGAAGGTGACGGGTTACCAGCAACCCTGTAACACCCTTACCTCCGCCTGATATCCCAGTGACACTGGGATATCACAAGCGGATGTGGGAATGGTAAATCCCCATTTCCATGTAGTCCCATAGGAAGCCATGGAAACAGGGTCTCTGAAGTGCCGGTACTTCAGTGACAACCATGCCGGTAGGGGCCGGAAAATCCGGCAGGTCAGGCCTACTGGGGATCCATGGCTGCTACCAGCATTGTTGTAATATGGTGTTTTGGAAAGGGCTCTGTTCCTGTGTTTAGGGATAGGTTCATCAGTGTCTGGAAGTAAGATGCTGGTGTGCTGTTGCTGAGGATCCCATTGTAGGCTCAGACTGCCCCATAATTCTCCAATTTCACAATGGCGATTTCAACATCACCTAACCAAGCACTAATTACAATGGATGCACATCCCGGTCCCTGCTTTAAACAATAAAAATAACAAATAACAAAATAAAAAACATCAGGCCTATGCATTGGTGTCAATGTCCAGCATAGAGAATGGTGAATTGGGTGGAAATAGAGGGCTTGCAGTGTCTTCTCATGGAGTGTGGGTGCTGGATGAGCCAAGAGATCTGAAATGATATTGAACATCTTTTAGAACTAGTTCAATGACTGTCTGACAGACTGCAAATATCATGCACACCATTGTTCATTGGAATATTTACCTCTATGTGGGAGTCTGTAGCAATCCAGATGACCATGTCAGTTGACTTCACTGGCCATGTAGCATGTACAGTCCCCCAGCTCAATCATGTATACAGAAGCATAGGCAGTTGAATCACTGCTCTCTTGAACACATTGGCCCTGGCATGAGGAAAAAGTAAATGGTCCACCTTGGATGGGAACTAAATAATAATAGAAAATTACATACTCCATCCACAGGCCTATGGACAGCACGGTGTATGAAGAAGGGGTGGTGGTGGCAACAGAACAGCAGTGTGTGGGGACATCAAATGCATTACCTGTGTGGTTCAGATGGAACTCCCATCCTGTGGTGGATCCACCGATGGTGCACTCTGACCACACATGGCCAAAGTCTTATCCTAATTCGCTAGGGCCTCTCGTGAGAGGGATGAATGCATGAGTGCCCCAATTTCAACAAGGTCCTGATGATTGCTGATGATTGCTGTCATGAGTGGCATGTATACTAACCCTTGATGTCTCCAATTTTATGTTGATATTTTGCTACAAGGCAGTCATCTCTAGGTGGTGGTTGTCCCTTGAGGCCAAACATTTCCTCATGTAGAGATTACCTCAAGGAATCTGTCTATTGATGGCGGGTTTCCCTTGAAGTCAACATCTCTTTACACAGTGCTTGCCTCAAGGAGGTCATCTCTTGCTGCTCAACATCCCTTAAGTCCAAAACCCATTATGCAGGGATCACCCCAAGGCAGAGTCCTTCCCGCAAATCACCTGCCTACGGTGTTGCATGTTCTCTCTCATCTCCTTCTGCAATAGGTGCATTTTGGCAGTGTGTGTAGCATTGTAGAAGATGACATTTTCAGCCAGATGATAGATGACCCTAGCCAGCTCTTGCAGGACATCACAGCAGTGTGCACTTGCATGTAGCAACACCTCCTCCCACTCCAAGTGTCTGGCAGTCACACGTCCACCACATATGCATGGTCTATCAAGGCAGGTTGCCGATGGCTGTGCCTGTCACATTGAGTGTACTGTAATTGTCTGAAAGTCTGCAACACTCCAAATGCCATAACCCTCCGCTGCTGCCTCTGTGATGGGAGAGGGGAATGCTGTAGACACAGAAGCCACTATTGATGCATGACTCTCCACTGCCTGCCCAGGGTCTCCTGACTCTCCTCCTCTGACTCAGCAGCCTCAAGAAACTCATGGAGTTCCATGGCATCCAGCCTACTCAGTTCTGGTCCCTTCGCTATGTCTCTCAGTATGCCTTCCACATCTGATTCGGCAGAATCATCAGAGGATGAGTTGGCAAGCCTGCTGATGATGGACTTCAACACGAGGGTAATCTCACCAGAAACAGCACATCAGGCTGCAATGATGGATGGTTGTGCCTCATACTGCACTCTTCCTCCACGGTGTCATCATTTGCACCAAATCAGACACCAATATTCAGAAGCCTACCTACCCAGCTGAACAATCATATTTAAATTCAAATGCATTCAGGCACAAACAGACCTGCTACACATGCATCAGACAATATAACTGGGCATTCTGTAATGTGGAATTCATAGGTGCCTAACATTCAATGATCTGTGCAATCCTGTCAGTGCACATTATGGCCTGCTTCAAGCCACAGAGTAAGTGACCATGCATACATATAGACATGCATGAGAGCGAAGACAGTAGACGGATGGAGATCTGTGCTTCATTGCTGAGGCCCTTCTCCCCTTAATCTATGCATACTTCCAACATGTCTTATACTGCTAACAAAATACGCATGCAGGAATTTGTGTTGCCAACATTCCCATCACCCCTTTCAACAGATTGCCCAAGGCCAGATTTGTAGTTACCCACGCAAACATGCTCTTTACCATGCATGAGGAGACTACAACATTGATATGGCCAGTGTGCATGTGCATGACCACTGAATTATTGACTGTCCAAATATGGAATTAATAATACATTGCCAAGGACTACAACATCTGTCAAGAACACCCGCTCATGGAACTTGTCACTGACATTGTAACTCATTCATCTCCAATTGCTGCAATGGCCAGTGAATGGATTACTGTGATATCATCCACTGCTGAGTGTGATTCCATGTGAGCCAAATTGTGCATTGTCACTGTACTGTCCACAAGCATGACACTATGAGTGTGCCCAATGACATGTATCTTGCAGACCATTTGCACATATAGGGGTGTTGGCCTCATTCAAGATTTCTGTACACTGTAAAGTGTGCTGTAAGATAAAAATCATCTGGAAATATTGATTAAGCATCCACCTTCTATGATGCACAACATGTAATGGAAGTGACCATGGATGCATTACTGTAGTAATCATGGATGGGAGGGAAGGACCCAGACCCATAGTACTGCAAAATGTGATTGGACATCATATGGTGAGGAAAGCATATATATCATGCACACATGGCACTACCAGTTGTGGCAGCATAGGTGGCCATTCCCCCCATCCAATCCACCTGCTCACTTGTGATGGGGCCACTGGCAACCTCTTCAAATGGAGTCAGCTCTTCAACATGTGGTGATCTACTACCAGTAGCCTGGGCAGAGGCTACATTGCTGTTGATATTACATTGGTATGCCTAGTGTGGTCACCCATCCTTTTGAAGACCTCTTACCCAGTGTGCCACTCCACCCCACAGACATTGATCAAATCTGTGGCCTCCTCTCATAGGCTCCACCTATGGGTCACAGGAAGGGTACTGCCAGATCAAGGGTACACACGACAGGGGATTCATCGACATGATCCGTGAAGATTTGAAACTCCTCCGTAGTGAAGCACGTCTTCCTTGGTGGCCCCTTCTCCCAAACATGTGGCTGTTTCTGGGGTGTTGCCTGTGCCTGTTCTGCAGGCTATCCCCTCTTTGCCGTAGCAGGCCCTGGCGGTACTTTGGCAACTGTAGCCTCACCACCAAGCTGTTTGTGTTAGGACAGAACAGCATTAATGCCTGATCCTCAAAAATGGGTACAAGTATGTGTTGCATACTTCCATGTAGGACTATCAAGGATGCATGTAGCATGATGTGGTTGTATTGAGATGTGACTCTGATGCCACAGACACATGTGGCCTGATGCCCTTTCCATGGCCATGGCTGCAGGATACACTTGGATCACTGCTTCTTTGCAATTGGAATTAAAAATGAGACGTTGTCATATGTATGTGTGCACACATCAATGTGCAATGTTGACATGTGCATGCCTCATCAATGTGATTGTCATTCCACTTTCACTTGTGAGACTAGATTAATTCAGATTTCCAAGCATGGGCCTTTGTGTGTGAGGCAGTTGCGTGTTGGCTTATGATGACCAAACCTACTTTTTGGTCTGCGCTGACAATGACCTTAAAATAGGCAGTAACTTTTTATCTTTACTTCAACTTTACACAACTTATTCTTGATGCTCTCCGACACCTTTTTTTCAATTATAAAACACGCAAACAGACAGACTAGTCGACTCTTTTACATGTAAACCATGGTACTCATCTTCATCATCTCACCCCTAAAATACTTTGACTAGAGTTTAACTTATCTCCTAACACAAACCTGTTTATGTGCCACCTATTTTACCCCGTTTGGGGTGTGAGATGATTTCTTCTAAAAACTCCTTGAACTAGGAATCCCGGGCCATATCTTTTTTAAAACACTCTGTGTTACTTTTATAATCAACCCTGTTAACTTTTTGTAACCGCCCATTACTTTTCTACACTACCACAATCCCATCCCCAAAATTTGCAATTCTCTGCAGTCTGCTGACCATTTGCTTGTTCAGCTAGAGGCCTTCGTTATCGGCTCCCCTGTCCAATCGACTACTTTTGCCTTCCATCCGCGAAGCGCCTGTGGAAACCAGAATGGATTTTGTCTTGCCAGAATTGTATATCGGCAGCTCTCCACAGGAAACCCTGCAATCTTCCGGCTAGATGGCGAAGGGTGCTCGATCGTCCGAAATACTAGAGTTCTACTTAACCAATGGGTCTTGAACCATCCAACATGCTACCACGTGAACCGATAAGCCCTTTTAAATGAGGTAGCGTGTTCTTACATGGATGGGGATGCAGAATAACTCTACACCAATAACAAGACTGACTCAGGAAGTTGTCAAACACAATCTGTTTTATTCTCAATTATCTAAAACAGGGAGTACAACGGACATCAATGGATGTCTCACAGCGTAATCTCAATGCATCACATAAAAAAAAACACTTTTATATTAAGAACTCGTCATACGTGACGTCATACTACGTGGCAAACTAAGAAAACTTATTTAGGATTGTGATTGGTCTATGTGCAACATCTAAGAATACTTTCTGTAGGAGATTGGATTGTGATTGGGTCTCTATAGTCAGGATGACAACTTATGCCCACCCCTTGTGCAAGTCAACCTCAACATTTGTTAAATACACAATACACCATTGGCTCTCAAAGTTAGGGCTCTTCAATAGATGGCCCTCTATAATTGGTTGGCACATGTT
Source organism: Ambystoma mexicanum (assembly GCF_040938575.1). Taxonomy (NCBI): domain Eukaryota; kingdom Metazoa; phylum Chordata; class Amphibia; order Caudata; family Ambystomatidae; genus Ambystoma; species Ambystoma mexicanum. The sequence goes on along the minus strand of NC_090937.1, from coordinate 1,520,008,696 downwards.
TACCCTTCTGGAATATTTGACTTGTTAGCAGCACACAAGCTGATGCCCCAGGTGCTTGTGGGTGGACTTGACCATTCCTCTCCAACCAATTTGCTCATCATCCATCATCACTAATGACGTCTGCCATTAGAATTGTCTTTGAAATTGGCCTTGCACAGTATCACTGCTCCTGACAATAGAAAGGAGTGTGAGCACGTTCTTATCTTCAAGTCTTGGTGCTGCTTGCCCATGTTCTATTTTCATCTACCCCATGTGACAGGAAACCATGGTTGAGCTCCTTCTTCACATTTAATGATATAAAATGAATAAAACTTGGCTCTCATCGTGTTTTTCTGTAGCACCTTAACAGGAGCTCACCTCACTTCTCATATTCTTTGTATCTCCTTGAATAGATAACCAGTTTTTGCTTGCCCCAACCCTTGACACTGGGCCAGACAGCCTTCTCGATCCTTTCTCAATTTTCAGCAGTTTTTCACTGCTGCAACATAATTTCAGCTCTTCTCTTTCATGGGTCCTGGCTAACTAAAGTTGCAACATTGAATATCCCGTTTCTATACATGTATATATATATATATATAGTGGTGGCACCGTCTGCTGTCTATTCACTACGTATAGCCAGCCTTCATGATTACTTAGTCTACTTGCATTGCAGCACCTATATAGTTATAAAGTGACTTATATTTTCTTGCATGTTCAATCTTCATTTTGCAAATAAAGGATTACTCCATTCTTTATTTTGTCATCAGATTCCATAAAGTCTATGCATTCTCTTCTCTGATCATCCTTCTCACTGCGTCACTCTTATCTCTTGGGACGTCACAAGCCGCTTTTGTTCACTGCTTCACACTTCTTTGGTCCTCTGTCTCAGGAGACCGTCATCTCTCCACAGGTACATTTTATAGGGATTTCTTAATGGATACTTTGAAGGACGTTTGCGGTATAGGTATCATTATCAGCATTGTGCATGTTGCAATTTCTGGCTTCCAACATATAGGCAGAATAGGGGTGGGACTTCTGGTCAAGGCATTTGGCTCCTCCTCTACAAGGTCACGCTGTTGGCTGACATGGAGCCCTCAGTTCAGGATGAATGGGGCACTGATCTGGGGGAGGAGGGGGCCATTACAGTGGCCTGTCGGAGAGGCCAACAGCAGGCAGTATGTTTGCCAGTTGTGAGAAGTGGCAGCTCACCTGACCATGATGCTGTTCAAGCAGCTCATGGGTTGCATGAATAACATCATGGAGAGACATGTGCTGCCTTAATTCACCCACCATCAGTGGCAGCACTGCATCACGGATGGTCTCATCAGCTGCAAGTGTGGGATCTGTCTGGGTGGAAGCATCTTCAAAGGTGAGTACAGCTACAGCCGATGACGCTCGAATAGGAGGATGTGCTGCACCCTCCAGAATGGACCGTTCTGTCTCAAGGCCAGGTGTGCAGCTGGCACATACCCCTCAGTACCTCCCCTGACATTGTGGACAGGCATGCAGAGGCATCCTCCTTCTCCTCCTCCTCCATCAACCCTGACACCTCTAATGAGGTCTCCATTCCTTGGGGCCCCTTGGGGTTACGTCACCACTACCCTCTCCCTCTGCTGCTGAGGCTCCCTCCTCAACAATGGTATTCAGGGGCTCCTCAGCAGCAGTGCCATCAGATGGTGACACTCTAACAGACACATGACCCTTTGAGGAGGTGGATGAAATTGGGTGTGCCTGGGGTCTGCGTTTGCATCTGGATGCCTTGTCCCTGGCTTGCCGCTCCACGGCACATGCTTTCCCCTCTAATTTAGCTACCACCAAAGTGGAAAAGCAAAGATACAACATAGGAATCAATCATCAGTGCCAATGCATATGTACTCCCCTCAACTGCATTCATAGCATGCTCAACAGTATAGTGCGGACTGGGCAAAGGGCACAAGAGATAAAATGTGTATGCCATGGCTGGAAGGGGGATTGCGGTCAAAAGCGGTATTACAGCACATGACTACAAACTTGCACGCTGCGTACACAGGGAAGAAATTGGAAAAGAGGTTAGCTATTTTAGAGCTTTGGAAGATGTACCAAGAGGAGAGAGAGAATCCACAGCCTGAGGAGTGTATTCTTACTCAGTTTGCTCCCGTTACTGCACCAGAAGTAAATGGCGAAAGTACAGATGATGATGCAGGATTGTATCTGTTAAAGTAACTGAAGGTGGCAACAAGGTATAGTAACCCAATTTATGAATCGCCTGCTCATAGCAGTGATGATAGTCCAGAAGAGACCAAAAGAAAGCAGGAGATCTTTAAGATCATGCAGAAAGTGTGTGATCTAATATGACATCAAACATAGAACAAGAGATTAAGAGGTGGAAAGGAGAGAAGGATAAAGCTGAGGAGAAAATACTCGTGCAGAATGAATGAATAGGAGGACAGATATTACTCACGCTCGATGCGAAAATTATCGCAGAAGTTAGGCAAAGGGAAGGTCAAGACGAACAGGACAGAGATGACAGAGAATGAGAAAAGAGATTGAAAGAGAACAAGAGGAAGAGCAGACAGAGGCGAGAACAGATGTATGAGGAAGAGCAGCAACAGAAAGAAGAAAGGGCTGAGGAGCAAAGAAAGTATTACAACAGGTAGAGAGCAATCTAAGAACACGATAAGCAAGAAAGGAAAAGAGAAGAGGAGGAAGCGCAGAAACCAAAAATGAAGGGATAAAAGGATAACGAGACGAAGGGAAGAGGAGGAGTGAAGAGCGAACGAAACAAGAGAGGAGAAAAGACAAGAAGAGGAAAGAGTTAGATGGGAAGCAAGAAAGCAAAGAGAATTAGATGAAGAAGTGGAACGTGAAAGGAGACAGTGGGAACGCAATATTGATTGCATTCAGAAGGAGTTAATGGAACCAAGTCCAATAATACAATGGGGTAATATAGAGGAGTTTCTTCCGTCAAAGGAGGTTATGCTTGGGCCATCTAGAGTAGCCCTAGAAAAGAAATGTTAACATAGGGAGCATTGGAGATAGGATCAATAAGACCTATCAAGACTTAAGATAAGGTAGCAAATTGGGAAGCCGAGGGAAGGGAGATTGATTCCTGGTCTTCCAATCACAAAGCGAAAGAAAGAAATCCATTCAGTCTCGAGCAAAGAGCTTTGTCCTTAGACAGGCTGACCTTAGATAAGGGTGAAGGGTATGAGAGCCATACTAGCTAGGGGCTAGATATGTCAGAGTGTTAGGTAAGATTTAAACAGAACTGGTAAATCTTCCTGACCTGGTTCAACCCCAGAACTTTTTGTTTTACTAGTGGATATTTTTCCATAGTACCTCGGTGAGTGGCAAGCTTTTTCAACACTCACATAATCTTTGACTCTTTTTACGAGTGTCATTTTTAAGATTCTCCATCTCTCCATAGTGCCTTTTTAAAGTTATCCTCTTTAATAACTTATTGGCCATACATGCCTGTTGTTGCTGGGTTGCCCTAGGGACTCTATTTTTAACTTTCTTTTGCTAACCTTGAGTTAACTACATTTCCCATGGGTAGAAAGGATCATTGGACCCCCTTTACATTTTATTCTGTGAAGCCAGAACACCCCACCTTATGTGGAGTGCTGGTGAGATAAAATGTATCCCCTTTAACATTAAAACTAACAATTCTGTTACAGTGACAAGCTTACCTTCAATGGCTGGTGGTAGTGATACCTTGTAATAAGGTGGTGCATCTTTACCGCGGGCTGCGTTCACAGCTGCAGTAAAGGAACCTAAGGATGTTCATTTTACCAAAATGGCCTCTCTTTTTTTGTTGTTGCCATTTTAGTGTTTCTTGTCATTTCTTGTTCCTTCCCCTGACATCCAGGGTGAGAAATTCCTTTGTGTGATTTTTATCTTTGACAGGAGTCCCATGGTCTCTCCAGTCTCCAGTCTGTCTGTGAGAACAAGAAGCGAGGGAGGAGTCTAAAACTCCCCAGACTTTTGTCTTATGCCTTGCTTAAATGAGGACACATCCCAGTGGGGGGCTGGCTCTCTTGATAGGACAACCAGACTACCCATTCATGTAAAATGTGGGGAGAGAATGCAGAGGTGGGTTGTAATTCCTGATAAATACTGCAAACTTGGAAGCTGAAGAAAAGCCGACCACTGGAACCAAAACTGAAGAGAAAGATGAAGGAAAAGCAGCTGAGACGATTTCCAGCTACCAGAGAACCTGCTGTGTAACCAGACCCTGCTGTAGCCCTTCCTGCCAATCAACCTGGGGACTCTGAAAATGATGTCCCCAACCCAGAGCCTGGTGATACCCACTAGACTCAAGAAGACCTGCATTTTGGGCCATCCCATCCTCGGTGCTGCAACCTTACGTTGTTGCAAAACCCCAATACCCTGGGTCCTCGAGCCATCGTGCGGTGCACAGTCTTCCGAATTCCACTGAATTTTGCTGAAACTTCGTGCGCATCCTGGTGGATCTCCAGAGACACAAATTGAGACCAAAAAGTCCCCTCACGAGAGTGCTGGACCTTTAAAATGACAAGATTTCAACCGCGATTTTCTGTCTTCTTCTGTGCTCCTTGAAAAGGTGCCAAATCCACAGAACTGAATTCAGCTGTGAGGAAACCTTGCCTAGAGTCTTCTTCATCGATCCCTGCTGCAAAGTTCCTTCTGAGGTCTTGTTTTCAGTCACAATGACAAGGAATCCACTGACCGGGTATTTGGCTGCAGACTCTGAAGTCTTCTTCTGCAAAATCTTCTTCAATGCTGAGGTACTGTGTTGGCTTGGGTATGTACTTACCGTAAGCCTGTTAGGATTTCTGTGTATCTGTGGGTTGTTTTCTGTGATGGGGAGGCCTCTCATCAAGTGCACCCAGTCCTACTGCTAGAATCCTGCTAGGGTGTCTTCTGCGAAGCCCCTGGACCCTCTTCTAACTCTAAAGTAAATTTCTTACCTGTTTGCCCATTATTCCTAAGGAACTCTTTTGCTACTAAAGAACCTATCCTGACACTGACTGTTGGCCACTAGTCCTAGTGACCTCCCTTCTGCCACTGAGAACACTCATGCTCCAAGAATAAGGGAATTACTTTTAAGGGATTGGGACTTCTGCCTAGAAAAGAAAATAAGTGTTTAAAAGTTACTACCTTGTAAAGAGTTGATTGGTAGCTGTAATTCTAAGAGTGAACTTTTACAAAAGTTCTTACTGATCTTGAATGTGTGATGCACTATACTTAAAAGTATGGTTGACATCTTTTCTTCCTTAGCAACTGTTTTGCCAGTCTAATAGAAAGTAGATGTGAAGGTATTTTACTCTCCTGTAATTAGGTTGTGCCTCTTCCCAAAAGTAAAGTGTTGGTATCACCAGATTAGTCCTTTGAGGATAATTGTATGAGTGTCCCGCAATCGAGTCTTGCTTTCCCTGACTTGCTGCTAGCCTGTCCTTATAAGTTGGTATTAGGTTGTTGCATACCTAGAATAACTTTGAGTATGACATTGGGTTTTACTTTCCCCTTCAATGTGAGGTTAAAAAAAGTATCTGGGTTTTACTTACCTTGAGTTAGCTGTGTGCCATCCAAAAATAAGTTTCAAGAGTTACTGTTTACCTCAATCTGGGATTCCCTGATTTCAAAAGCACCTGTCATTTTATATCCTTAGGTTTTCCTCTCCTAGTATAACTGTGTGTTATCACAAAAGTAGTTACAGGATTTTACTGCACCTATAATGGGTGTTCCACTATTCACCAAAGGTATAATGTCCAGTTGAATGATTAAGTGATTTGTACTGAGAATCATTATACAACTGGAAGGGTCTACTGCCCTTGCATTACTGAATGTAATTCTAAAAGTAACCATTGGTTTTTACTCCCCAAGAATAGGCTTGACCTATACTGAATGTGTATGACAAGGATTTGACTTGCCTAGAACTACTGTTAGGTACTTCAAATAAGGTTTATACTTGGGCCTCTGTACTTTTAAGTATAGTGTTGTGTTTTTATACTTTGATTTCATATAATCTATTAGTACTTACTTACCGCTAGATTTATCTGGGCCTACCTGTATTTAAATAAATCCAGTACAAAGTGTTTCTGTGTTTCTTTGGATCAGTTGTATTCCAATTTCACTTGTACTGATTCTACAGACCTCTCTTCCTCCTAAGATAAGCCTGGCTGCTCTATCTACGCTACCATGAACTCAGTTGGTAAAACCTCATACTAAGAGTGGAGTCTTGTACTGCCTCAGTTGAATGGTTTTATTAAGCCCTTAGCTGGACTTCAGAAAATCTGTCCTAACACAGATGAAGAGAGAGACACCTTCCGTGGGGAAGAGGTAGGAAATGCATGCGGCCCAAGGGATGTCTGCAGACAGTCAAGGAAGTAAGATGGTCTGATTTAGAGCAACCTAAAGATAGGACGCCAGAACCTGTAGCATATCGAGAGCATCCTAGAGGATGATCATATAGCGAGAAGGGAGAATCACTGCCATATATGAGCAGCCTGAGGTCACTGCCAGGTATTAAGCGATCAGGAACCATTGTCCCCACTATGGATAGGCAGACAATGCGAGCCGATTGTGGATTAGGATACACACAGTTACCTTTATTGGAGAAAGGAGGGGCCAGAATGCAGTACATTCTGTGGCCACAAATGGATAAGGATAATTTAAGATGCAAACTCCCTAGTTCAACGTCGGCTGCAGGAAAATGGATTTATGAATTAGAGACAATGACAGGGGTAAATACTTTGGCCATAGAGGACATTAAGGGTCTCCTAGCAGCCATTTTTGGGGAAAAAGCCGATGACATTTGGGTTGTCCGAACAGGTACAGAGGCAGCTCAAGAAACTAGTGAGAATAGAAGCAAAGCCATGGGAATGAGATACAGTTGACTATAGTGCATCACTGTCGGCTGTTACAGGAGAAAAATAGGAAAAAGGAAGATGCTAGAAAACTTGAGGAAGCCAAGTTAGCTCAGAAAAAATTCAAAATATGCCATTGAAGGGACAGTATTGACAAATGAAGAAGGACATGGAATACAGCAAGCAGTGCGTACATCACAAGTGAATAATCAGCACCAGATGGGCCAAGGAGGGTATGGATTTGTGCCACAAGGCAGAGCAATGGGAAATAGAGGAAGAGGTTGTTTTCAGAATAATCAAAGCGGTTTTCAGAATATGCAGAATGATAATCAAAATGTGCAAGGAGGATTTAACCAAAGGGGACTAGTCAGTAGGGCTCCTCCAGTATGTTAGACATGTGGGATGACAGGGCACATTGCACACGTATGTTAGACGTGTGGGATGACAGGGCACATTGCACACGTATGTGGGGCGAAGAGTATGTACAGAATGGGGACAGCTTATCCTCCAGCGTATAGCTCACACAATATGGATGGGTTTGCCCAAGATCAGACATTGTAGCAGGCACAAGCGCCGCACCTGCAACAGGCAATACAGCCACAGCAAGCACCATTGAATCTACCGCAAGGGCAGCCACAGCATGCACCCATGCAGATGCAGCAGAATATAAACACAGGAACATTAATGACACCTAGAATAGTGGGTTTCACTGTGGTGATAGGAAGTCCTTTCACAGGTACAGGGGTATGTATCCACAATAGGACAGCTCACAGGGCGACCTGATGTGTTGGGTACTATCAGTGACACCAGACCCCAAAGAGGAACCAAGGGTCAATGTGACTATGGGAGACAAATCTTTTTTCTTTTTTAGTAGACACTGGTGCAACCCGCGAATGTATGCCCAATGTCGGGAATTGCCATGAATGCTCAGGGATTTTCGGGAGTCGAGTTCCTTTTACTGACACATTTCCATTCTCCATGGGAGAGTGTGACATGTCTTTTCCATTATTGTATTCACGGCAGACACCAGTTAACATTTTAGGACAAGATTTAATGACAAAGCTAAACTTGACAATTTCTTTCACTGATGAAGGCACAGAGTGCTCTACTGCAGGGATACATTATATGAATGTTGTTGAATTTATATTGGCATTTACAGGGCAAATGGCTCTGCGGGGAATGCCCCTGGAACTAGAAGTTTTTCTTTATGAGGTATGCATTCTGTTGACATGGCTACCCGGCTTGGTGGGAAAGAATATGAGAATACCATATCCATTCTTGTTCAAGGCACAGATACCAATGGACGTAGAGGGGGACATACTATTGCCTAGAGTTAAAGGCAGCCATAGTGCAGAGCAATGCTTGAAGGAGCAGATGACGAGTGCAGGCCATGGAGAACAGTGATTGCCATTGGGGAAGGGTGTAGACTGACTGTTGTCACTGACAATGACATGTTTAGAGATGGTCCAACAGATAATGAGGTAATATTCGAGATGAGTATTACATATTGGATTAGGATAGAGAAAAGAGAGATCCTATAGTGAATGGTGATAGTGTGGCATAGTGAATGGTAATACTTTTTCCAAGTATTCTTTGATGAATACTTGGACAAAGTGCCAAGGACATTATGGACTACAGGCCCCTATGACGTAGGCCTATTTAAGAGGATAGGAGAGGTTAAGATAAAGTTGGATCCAGGAGCAATTTTACCTAGAGCAATACAGTACCCCATGTTTCGAGAGGCAGATTAAGGTATTTTGAAGACTATTTCAGCACTGATGGAACAAGGTATTCTGGTAGTGTCAGAATCATTGTACAATACAGCTGAGTATCCAATCAAAAAATGGTGGGGTTGTGGATATTCATACAAGATATGAGACTGATTAACCAGATTGTGAAGGCATAGTTTCCTTTAGTTCCTAATCCAGCGACAATAATATGCAGTATCCCAGTAGAAGCGTGATATTTTATGGTGATTGACTTGAAAAATGCATTTTTCTCAATCCCGTTGCACAAGGACTCACAAGACTTGACTTCCTTTTAGTTACGCCAAATCCGACTGAAGCATACTTGTTTGCCTCAAGGGTACTGTGAGTCCCTGTTGATCTTTAATAGGGTGCTTCAGATGGACCTAGGCAATATTGATTTGAAGAGCATTGTGATACAGTACGTAGATGACATTCTGATTTGTAGCACTACAGAAGATCAGTGCAGGCAACACTCGATCTGGTTAATGACTATCTTGGCAGACAATGGATACAAGGTAGACAAAGAGAAGGTACAGTATTGTCAAGAAGAGGTGTTGCACATCGGTCAGTTGATCTCACATGAGTAAAAGAGGGTCACACCTGAAAGAGCTGAGGCGATCATTAAAACAGCAAAACCGCACACGATGAAGCAAAAGCAGCAGTTTTTGGGACTATAAAAATTATGTTAGAGCATGGGTGTTTGATTACAGTTCATACATAAGACCTCTTTTGCAAGCTCTAAAGAAAACACAAGCAAGCAATGAGAAAATAGAATGGACTGAGGAAATGGACTTTTAAGAATTGAAGAAAGCAATTTGTACAGCTCCCGTTTTAGGACTTCCCAATTATGCTGAGGAGTTATTTTTATTTTCACACACAAATGGGACAGTTATGACAGCAGTACTTACACAGAGGACTATACTAGGGTATAAACCTCTGGCATATTACAGTGGGATTCTAGATCCAGTTATGAAGGGACACTTTCCTTACAAACAGTCGCTGGCAGCAGCCACGTTCAAAACTGAGAAGTCTACCTGTATTGTAATGTGGTGTCCTATGACATTCTTTGTGGAGCATGCTTTGTTTGCTGTTTGGAGAAACCTAAGCGTACATTGAGATCCCAGAGAGCTTATGTGCATGAGATGATCATATCGAACCCAGCAATCAAAAAAATCAGATGTAGAATGGTGCCACATTTGTAGCTGAGCCTGTGCAAGTGGGCGAGCATGTACATGGTTGCGCAAACTACGAGGAGTTTTACGATGACCTCCTGTGCGTAAAGGAAAATGCGCTAGTAGGGGTGGCTCTCTTTATTTATGGTTCTTCGAAAATTGATCATACTAGTGGAGCAAGGCATTCTGGCGCAGCTTTGGTGAGACATAGAGCAAACGGCAAATTTGAGGTTGTAAAACGTGCAAGATTAGCAGCAGATTCTGTAGCAATTATTGTCGCGCTCAAAAATCATGCAGGGCAGGAAGTGACAGTGTACGTTGACTCCGCCTATGTGACGTCAACCGTGCATGCAGGATTAGCACAATAGAAAAGGAGCTGCTACCTCCGAGCAAATGGCACTCCAGTGCAGCACTTAGCGTTATTGGACAAGCTTATTAAGGCACTAAAACTCCCAGTAGGCATAGCAATAGTTAAATGTGCAGCACATACTAAGCAAACTGACTTTATTTCTCGCATGAATGAATCTGCAGATTTAAAGGCCAAAAAGGTTGCATATTTGTCAGATATTTCATACTCCAGATGTAAAGGAGAAAGTAGTCATGATCGTGGTAGTAAATTAAGGGTTTAATCATTTACCGAGAACACAGTTGATGGAAATTCAGGGTAGTGCACCACAGGAAGAGCAAGAATTATGGAAACAAAATGGGGTGTTCTTTATCCCCCTCTGGGGCATTATGGCGCAAACACAGCACTGGAAAGCTGGTAATGCCAGTAGAATTGTTAAGGGTAGCACTGGAATAGCTGCACTACCCTGCGCATTTAACTAGGGAAAGCCTTGCAGCAACTACTGCAGAGGACTGGTTTGTACCGAACCTGTTAGAACACGTTGCATTTTATTTAGTAAGTTGCCTCGTATGTCAAAACTTTACCGCAGGGCATATACTGCGAATGATTAGATGAGTGATTTCCTCGACCGAATGGTCCTTTTCAGCATTTACATATTGCCTATGTTGATATGCTGTGAGTATGTAGTGGATATAGGTTTATGATAGTGGTGGTGTGTCCCTTCTCCAGGTGGATCGAAGCAGGTCCTTGTACACACACTAATGCCACTTGTGTCAGAAAGGTTTTAGTACGAGAGGTCTTTCTAAGATGGGGAGTGAGTGAGGTGCTGAGATCCGATAATTGGCCCTATTTTGTTAATGGAGTATTTGAACAGATTAGTCTATTATTGAATGTTAAGCCATCATTCACCTTGATAGATATTCCAACCCAGCCAAAGGCGGTGGTGTTGTGTGTATTGCTAAAACTACTTTAGGCCTCTGGCCATAATCAATCTTTTCCCTCAGCAGAATTACTGTCCATTTAACTACCCATCTCAGCATCCAGAATGATTACCATCCACCTCCTAAATGGACCCCTGGGGCTGCCAACTATCTTCGAAGAAGACATTATGCTCCTCCTTTACACAAAGCCAGGATCTCAAATTATCCTACTGGGTGATTTGAACCTAGGCTTCCAAGATCCCAAAGAGCTCAAACACTTGCTAACACAATCTCAGAACTAGGCTTTCTACATTGTATCAATGAACCGACTCATAACAAAGGAATGACTCTAGACTGGCTTGATGACCTGAATTGCGACATAACCATCCTAGCTAACACACGTTGCACCTGGTCAGACCACCACCATCTTATCTCTTTCACTATAAAGGAAAGCATGCAGACGAATCACAAAAACCTTGCACGCCCACATTCACAAGGAATAATTGTGAAATTACTGTGGAGAAACGTTTACCCTGCTGCAACCGACCATTAACGCCACTACCTCACACTCGGACCCCAGCGTCCTAGTCGACCTCTAAAACTACACTCTACTCAAGGCCATTAATACCATAGCACCGGCTAAACTGCACAAAGCCAAACCTCGCTCACATCTCAACTAATGGTTCACACAGCACCACAGATCGCTACAAAATATCAAAAGAATTACAGAAGCTCTCTGGAAGAGTCTGCCCATAGCCTCCAACAAAGACAAATATCTAATAGCAGCCCTTAACTACCAAGAAGCTATATTCCAGACTAAGACAAACATGTATAATGACTGTATAAGTCAAGCCATATCAAGCACTAAAGAACTCTTCAATATACTTAAAGAGTTGGAAACCAAAGTGCCTCCACCAGGCACCTGCATCAAAGACAACACTTGGTGCACCAATATTCAAAAAACAATATTGGGCAAAATAACTATGCTACATGACAAAATAGAATCCAAAAAACATAGTCTCTCACCTAACACAACGCTACTCATCCATTCATCCCCTGTCCTGAATACCCCCAAACCATTTAACTTCTCACCTTTCACTAGCAAAGAAGTCGGGGAAATAATTACTAAACTCAAACCCTCAAAATGTCAGGTGGCCATCTGCCTTGCTCCCATCATTAAAGATGCAGACAAGGAACTGGATCCCTTCATCACTTCCCTAATCAACACTTCCTTCAAAACCAGTATAATCCCGAACAACTTAAAAGATGCTTGAGACCTTCCCCTCTTAAAAAAAACAACTCTAGACGTAAGCATCCCAACAAATTATAGACAAATCACTATGGTTCCATTTCTACTGAAAATTCTGGACAGGGCTGCCTACCCGCAGATTCAAAATCACCTTGAAATTAATAACCTCCTCGGTAACAGGCAATCAGGCTTTAGACCTAGACATGGTACAGAAACGGCCTTGATTGACCTTAAGACACAAATTGAAGATCTCAAGGACAAATGTAAACTTGCTATCCTTCTACTATTAGACCTATCTGCCGCATTTGTCTTAGTAAATCACAAAATCCTTTGCATCCACCTAATCTCAGCGGCACATTTTTCTGATAAAGCCAATACATGGATCCAATCTTTCCTAGATAACAAATCTATGAGGGTCTTTGCAACTTCAGCCTCAGCTGAGCCATCTCAAGTCACCTGTGGAGTCCCCCAAGGATCATGAGTGTCTCCAACCCTATATAATGGGTTCACAAAAAACCTGTTTGTTGACCTTGACTATTTGGGTGTCACCTACACTAATTATGCAGATGACACCCAGATGCTCATCCCCATCACAGGTGACTATGCAACCAACTCTAATGCTATACATGCCATCTACCTTATCATACAAGCCTGGGAGGCTAAACATGGACTCTGTCTTAATGATGATAAAAAAGAGTTGCTACTCCTAGGATCTCTAACAACACTCAACAAACTAGACAACCTGTTTAACGCCTTCAATATTGGTGGCAATCTATCATGATGCCTACCCCCGGGGACCCAGAACAAGTCCAGCAACCCCGGAAGCAGGCATCAAGTTACTCCAAGCAAGCCCAACAACCCCTGCGAGGGGCTATTTGGGTGCATTCCTGGCGTCTATGGCGCCAGGCTCATATGGAGAGTCAGTCCTGGCGCCATAGGCGCCAGGCTCATATATTAAAACTTACCTGATGCAGACCATGCTGCAAACTTACCTGATGCAGACCATGTTGCAAGAGCTCCAAGCCAAAAGAGGCTTGGAAGGGACTACTTCACCTAGGGACTATTTTTTACTCAGGTGGGGGCTGGGGAGGAATACTTACCTGGGACTATTTTGGAGGCTATTTAAACCACGCCTGAAGAGCAGCACATGCTTCGTGTTATTCTGCATCCAGCAGCGTAACGCTCACCGTGCCTGCAAGACTGCATCCAGTCTTCTGCCACGCCCGCCTCGAGCCTGGAGCTCCTAGAAAAAGGGAGAAAGAAGGAGAAAAGGTTAGAACAAGAGCAATACCTTTGATCCTAACCTGAATTCCAGATCCACCGCGCCTTCGAGCTGGAAGAAGGAAGTTATTTTATGCGTGTCGCCTCGCCTGCTGCAGCAGCGTTCTGAACTCATCAGCCTTCGCAACATCTTCACATTCCACCGCATCCTTCTACATATTCCCGCCACACTCCGGCACCTAAGGGGAACACAAGAACAGCAAGGTGAGCCAAGGGAATAAACAGAGGCAATATTAGTTACCCCACATAGACTTACCTGATTTTACCACCGGGGGTACTCTTCCTCTTCACGGGTCGGTGCAGCCTCCACTGCATCCTCGCCGTACCCAGTCCCTAAGGGGAAACAAAAGGACAGCAAGGTGAAACAAAGGGACAAACAAGGGGAAACCTCCTCACCACAATAGACTTACCTGATTTTACCGCTGGAGGCATTATTCCCCGAGACTTCATACTTTCTCTCAGCGCCTGAATAAGGGAGAAAGCAACAGGTTACATACTGACATTATTTATCGAACTGTGTTGGATAATACAAATCCTTACCTGAATACTACCGGATGCCACGAGGAACTCTTCGCTAGGGTCAAGCTGCAACCTGCAAGGAATCGGACAAGGTCGGAAGTCAGACATTTGAACTCTTACGAACTACATACTTACAGCGTCTTGCCGGAAATCCCGGAGTCAATATTGTTCTGGAACTCACCAATTCCTTCGAGCCAGTGAAGCAACTGGTTATCTACGCGCCCCTGCGCTCAATGCAGAATGGAGAGCTCATCTTTCTAAACCATCAGGTGAGACTATAAGAGGGGACATCAAAAGGGATCAGTGGGGAGAACAGCGGGGGTAGGGGGGTTAATGCTCAACTCCACGGGTGGTTAATTCCCTTTCTCATTTGCAGAAGAATATTCCTACGGGCCAAGCAAACAAAGCTAGGTGGGCCAGTCCAGTCCGTCATCTCGGCACTACGTGTCACATTGTTGGAGACCGCAGCTGTCCAGTTCAGATCGGCGCCCCTGTGGGAGCCAGGTGAGCGTAACACAATCTCATCAAATTGTCCAAGGATGTAAAAACCTTAGGTATTTACTTAGACTCCGCACTAGCTCTAACAAGACAAATTAATGCAACAGCATCCTCCACGGCTTACACCTGCAAGTTGATCACTGCCTGTAGACCATTCTTAACTTCCTCGAACTGCATATCTCTAGCCAAAGCACTAGTCCTATCAAAACTGGACTATTGCAGTGCTCTTTATCTGGGCAGCAACCAAAGGAACATAAAAAAGCTGCAAGTAATACAAAATAATGCTATTAGATCAGCACTGAACATCCCTAGATTCCACCACCTTTCCACCTCCAGACGTAACCTGAACAGGCTATCTGTCAATCAAAGATTGCCTTCAAAACACTGTCACTAAGTCATAGGTGCCTTGTGAACCAAGCGCCAAGATACCTCTCTGACAAATTCTCGTGTCACATCACTATCCATTCCACCAGTTCTGCACAGACACAATGCCTTAAACTCCCTAGGTTCAAACTGCACAATGCAGGTGGGAGCAGTTTCCCTGTTCTAGCAGCTGAATTGTGGAGCATCTTACACTTAACTCTAAGAGCAGAACCATCATACTGCAGTTTCAGGAAAAATGCAAACATATGGCTCCTCGAGCAGGAGACCTAACTCTCTGGCATCTTGCTGACCTTTCCACTGTACTGCACTACAGCAAACTCACTGCAGCCACTATTCTGTATATAATTATGTTTAATATGTATATAATACTGTGTATATTCTCTGTATGGAATTCTATGTAATGTTGTAACAGATGTATATGCAAGATATGCGCCCAGATGCCTAAGGCCTTGGTGCACTTTACGAATTAAATAAATAGAAATACAAAGCACAAGTTTTCTTCTGCTTATCACCTGCAAGCGAACGGGTTATGCGAAAGACTCAATGGTCTCCTTAAATAGAGGATTGCAAAGCTCAAAATGACACTGATGTGGGGATGGCTATACTGCCTACCCATAGCCATATGTGATGATTGTTTTCATACAATGCAATTGTTTGGTTGAGTCTGTGCTTCTGACAATTTATTTATTCTGCAAGCTTATCCTGCTCTTGTTGGGCATAGTGTCAACATATCTACTTTTCTGGATGATCCTAAAAATGGCACTGTGATAAGCCGGCTGCTTGTAGCGATAGTTAAACAGATCTTGAATTGCCTGAAAGCAGTATGCAGGCACAATGAGGAACTTTCAAAATTGTACAGTTCTGGAAAATGAGCGAGCCCCTTGAAGTTCAAAATAGCGTAAATGGCTAGGATTAGCATGTTGGTTTTGATATATATATGTGCCACCATGCTTTGTGTCTTTTCATTTCTCCTGTTTAGCCTTCATTCTTTTTGTCATGCGTCTCTTAAGATAGCGACTACTATGATTTCCCCCACTCAAGTAGCTCGTGTAGAGTTGCCTATTGATGAGACGACTATTACTGATATGCTTCTTGATTATTATGCAAGCACTTACTTTGCAAGAGGGAGACCCAAGAGAAGCACAAGGGAAGATGATCATGAATTAAATCATTGTTTTGACAGTGCAACACACTTGGGTAATAACATGTGGTATTGGCACATAAAAAAGGTCAGAGAGAGAACGTTCAAACAGAGTTGCTATGTTTGTGCTCTGATACCTTATACCATGGGAACTTCTAAGATATTCATAGCTATAGAAGTAGCAGTTCAGAAAGCTCATTGCCTGATGCACCTTGCACTCTGCCAGAAGAGTGGTCAGTTCCAGGGTCGAACAGCATCCTTGGTATGGGTGACTGAGAAGAAATCTCCAAGAGAAGATGATTATGTGCAAGACTTAAAGACAAGAATGAAATCAGAGACCAGGAATCAAGTGATAACATATGAATAGCCTAGAATAAACAAAGCTGTAATCAGAAGAGAAGAAAACAGAATGCTCAATTGTCAAGGAAAGAACATGGTAGAGATACTAAGGTTCAAGGAAAGAGGTCAGCTGCAAATCAAGGGAACAGTGCTGACTCCGGAAGGATGGGCAGAAGGCCTGATTGTGTGCAAGGCGCCAGCACTAACTGGGTGACCTGAAGCAATTGTGTGGCATGTAGGGAATGATGCAAGCATCATTGGCTGAACATTGTGAAGTTACTGACGTGGGTTAACGATAAAGGAGAACCTTTGCAGATAGTACCTCTAGCAAATGCATCCTTGTGTTTCATAAAAAATGGTACTAGAAAGGTTGGGATGAATCAGCAGTGTGGCTGAATGTTCGATGTACCAGGCATGAAGGATGGAATAGTCGTATTAATGGATCACTACTGGGCCTGTGGATCCAGAGCGTATTTGAAGTTGCCCAAAGATTAGGCAGGGCTGTGTTCCATAGTACTTATTCATGTTCCAGCATTAGTGATTTCAAAGAGTGACCTGAACATTCGAGAGTTTCCAAAAGCAGAAGCTCATATGAGGAAGAGATGATCATTTGGATTTTCTCAATCGGACAAGAAGAGAGAATGATTCTCAGCTAAATCGATAAAAGCCTTTGATTCTATTCCATATGAACACTGGTTGTTCAGTCCGACCGCTGCAGTATTCACGACTATCTTTATGCCAGTGATCAGATGGGAACTCCTGCAGACGATCAACACTATCATAAAGTGATTCAACGCTATCAAGGAAGAATTGAGAGCCATAAGACTGATGACTGATTACAGCAATAGCTGGAGGTGTTTGTGCCAACATCGGGGAATCATGTTGCACATGCATACCTTCTCATGATGACGAGATTTGTGCCTTAATTTTGTGTTGTGCCCTATGGTCGCCATCAGACCTCACCTGATTTGTGCCTTAATCTGTGCTGTGCCCTATGGTCGCCATCAGACCCTACCTGATTCGTGCCTTAACTTTGTGCTGTGCCCTATGGTCACCATCAGACCCTACCTGATTCGTGCCTTAACTTTGTGCTGTGCCCTATGGTCGCCATCAGACCTCACCTGATTTGTGCCTTAATTTTGTGTTGTGCCCTATGGTCGCCATCAGACCTCACCTGATTTGTGCCTTAATTTTGTGTTGTGCCCTATGGTCGCCATCAGACCTCACCTGATTTGTGCCTTAATTTTGTGTTGTGCCTTATGCTCGCCAATAGACTACAATTGACCTGTGCCTTAATCTATGCTGCTGCAGATAGTACTTCACCTGATTTGTGCCCTGACCTGCCCCATGGTTGTCACTAGGTATAACACTGCCCTAGCCACTCTATATACTTCAATGTGCTTCTAGTTGCCCTGACACACTTAGATGACACACTACCTAGCTAGCCTTCTACACTTGCCTAGTCTGCCACCGCTTTGCCCACATAGAACCTAGCCTGGTACTCGCCTAGATCACCTAACTGCCAACATAAAGATCTCTTTACAGACTGCTCAGACCTCTCTGGCACCAAACCACCAGCTACACGCCTTTGCATGCAACCTAGTCCACGCCCATAGTTTGAACTTGGACTTGCTCACCCTCTCATCCCGGCCCACTACCAGAATGAAAATCACCCATTACCAATCCTTACACATTGCCCTGAGCCTCCTTACCACCATGGCATTTGCAGCCGTGGACTCACACCCTGCTAAGGATAGAAACATGAGACTGAGGGCAAGACTGCCCTGTCTTCATGAACCTTCCTCCTACTTCAATCACAGAGGATATACCGATCTAGCAAACAAACGTTCGCAATACCCCAAACCCACCACCCCTCGCCCTGCTCCTATAACTACTAACCAGCCACCGTCACAAAGAGATGCCCCCACTAAAAATAAACAACCTCCCTCGACTCAACCAACCAGTACCTTATCAATAATTGGATCTCTTATTAACGCAAGATCCATGGTCGCCCATGCTACTGAGATCTCGGACACCCTAACCAATGAAAACTTAGACCTATTAGTCATAACCGAAACATGGCTCCACGATGCGGCTGGCCCTGCCATCATGCTAGCTATACCTGACGGCTACCAACTACTAAGAGTCGATAGACCTAACACTAACGGTGGCGGCCTAGCCATCATTCATAAAGCTACCTTACCTTTCAAACTAGCTACTACTCTGATATTCCCATCTTGTGAACTCCTTACTGCCAAATTGCACCTCTCTTGTAACCGGACTCTCACCCTGCATGCTATCTACAGACCACCTGGACCATTGGGAACCTTTGAAGACGACCTAACCAGCATCATAACTAACAATACTAAAGACCACGCCCAAATACTATTACTGGGAGACTTTAACCTGGGCTTTAATGACAGTAACGACAAACATGCCCTATCTGTCGCCTCACTCCTGAATAACTACGCCCTAACTCAAAAAGTCTCCTCTCCTACTCATGCCAAAGGTAGAACCCTAGACTGGGTTGCTGATCGGAACTGTAACATCAGCATTACCAACATAATACCACAATCCTGGACTGACCACCACTTAATTGTATTCAATGCCTCACTAGACCTTTCCGACCCAAACCTATACTCATGGCCCCGCCACTCCCCACCAGAAATAAAAAAGACATCACATCTGAACAACTCCTACCCCACCTTCTCCCTACCCTTAATAACTTAGACAACATCACAGACCCCACGTCGCTTGTAGAAGTGTACAACAGCTCAATGATCAAGGCACTCGACTCGATTGCCCCTACCAAGCTGCGCAAAAGCAAACAACTCTGTCACCTTAACAACTGGTTCACTCCATACCTGAAAGACCTTAGAATCCAAAAAAGAAAGTTGCAGTCAATCTGGCAACACTCACCCACTGAGGAGAACAAAACTAAATTAGCCACCCTCGCCAAACAGTATAAAAAGGAAATCATAAGTACTAAAAAAAATACCTTCAATGACAGAATCTCTAAAGCCAAATCAGACACTAAGGAGCTATTTTCCATCCTCCGTGAAATGGAAACACCTATAACACCACCTGACAACATTCCTAAAAATAAGCCCTGGTGCACTAACATACAAAATGCCCTGGCGGGTAAAATTAGCTTGCTCCAATCTAAAATTGCTATCAAAAAAGCCTCCTTGCTCCTGCCAACAGAACCCATATTGCAACATCAGCTCCTCCCAAACCAATCTAACACCCCTCACCCATTTAGCTTCAGAAAAATATCCATATTGGAGACAGAAAAAATCATACTATCTCTAAAACGCTCCAACTGTAAAGGTGACAACTGTCCGGCCCAAATTATAAAAGATGCAGCTCGAGACCTAGCACCCTTCATTTCGAAACTCATTAATGCATCCTTTAAGTCGAATCTAGTACCTGACAACCTCAAACAATCATGGGTGCTTCCCTTGCTAAAAAAACAAACACTTGACCCTGCCATACCAACTAACTACAGACCCATCACCACCGTCCCTTTCTTACTTAAAATCATAGACAGAGTAGCATACCTGCAAATCCAGGACTACTTAGAAACTAACAATTTACTAGGATCACGGCAATCTGGCTTCCGTCCCCTTCATGGCACTGAAACAGCCTTGATTGACCTCAAGACCCAAATTGACGAGTTGAAGGACAATGGTAAAATAGCTATGCTACTCCTCCTTGACCTATCTGCGGCCTTCGACTTGGTAGATCATGCAGTCTTATGCAATCACCTAAGCTCGGCCGCTCATTTCTCAAGTGATGCCATAACCTGGGTACAATCCTTCCTTGCAAACCGGACAATGAGAGTCTTCTCCCCCTCAGCTGCCGCTGATCCCATACAAGTTTCATGCGGTGTTCCCCAAGGATCATGTGTTTCTCCAACGATGTATAACATCTTTACTAAACCCCTGTTTGATAAGTTGGACAGACTGGGTGTTGTCTACACTAATTACGCAGATGACACTGAGATTCTAATCCCCCTTTCGGGTAACTTCTTGGAAGACACAGACTTAGTAAATAAGATATATCTCCTCATTCAGGCTTGGATGGCATCCCATGGCCTCTGCCTGAACGACGACAAGACTGAGCTACTGATCCTTGGCTCAGCGCTGGCCATCAAAAAACTCGGTCCCAACTATGCCTCATTTAACATCGACAATAACGTTATCAAAGTGATGACTGCAGTCAAAACCCTCGGGGTTTATCTTGACTCAGCGCTTACCTTCAAAAAACAAACAAACTCTCTAGCATCCTCCACGGCATATACTTTCAAATTGATCCGAGCATGCAGACCTTTTCTAACTGAGACTAGCTGCATCACATTAGCCAATGCTCTCATCATATCCAAGCTGGATTACTGCAATGCCCTCTATGCTGGTTCTAACAAGTATATCCTTGACAAACTACAAACTCTCCAAAATAACGCTATCAGAGTAGCGTTAAATATTCCTAACAGAGCCCACATGTCCACCTTTAGGAAAAATATCCATTGGCTAAAAATCAAAGACAGGATCACCCTCAAAATACTTTCCCTCACATCCAAATGTCTTAACAACATTGCCCCCCCTTATCTGGCCAACAGAATCCACAAGAGAACCTCAAACCGTCCCACGAGACTGACCAATGCCTTCACCTTAGTGATGCCTAGATACAAAAAGAGTACAGCCGGCGGCTCTAGTTTCCCAATCATAGCTGCGCAAACTTGGAACAAACTCCCTCTGGATCTCAGAATGGACCAACCTTACTCTAGTTTCAGGCGAAAAGTCCTCACTTGGATCCGTGCCAATGACACTTAACTTGACCTCCCCCTCCCACACAGACACTAGACGTCTGCTACCAGCTGAATGACATCCGTTCAACTAGACTGTACCTTAGCTCTGCATATTTTTCTTCTCCTCTGCTTTCTTTCTATACTTACCTTTGATCTAACATGAACTGTATAAACTGCACTTTTCTTGATTCAATTGCGATCTGCATAAATTGTATTTTTCCTGTAACTAAGTTCTCAAGTAATCCTGCACTGATTGCGCCCAGCTACCCCTTCGGGTTTGGTTCTGCGCTATACCAAATAAACAAACAAACAAACAAACAAACGAGAATGGGACCTTGTCAGAGGCAATAACATTTCTAAGAGAACTTGCACATCAAGATGGAAGATGAAGTAGAAGATATTACATATGACAACTGGTTTGCATCAATCTTCTCATGGGTTCCACAATGGATGGCAAATATCTTCAAGTTGTTTGGAGCACTTTTGATGAAGATCATGTCTGGATTCTGTGTGATCGAGATAATAATCACACAATGTATGAAGACAGCAAAGAAAGCAGTGGAAATGTAGGTCATGATTGATGTTAAGTCTGGGTTTGGACCCAAAGAGCTGACAGATGAAGAAATCAGAAAATATATAGAAGCAAGTATTCTAGTGCTTGAGGCAACAGGGTTCCGGTATCCAAGGAACCACAAGAAGTATGTGGGATGATGGATTTACTGCAGCCCGAATGGACAATGTAGTCACATGACCTGGAGTGATATGATATGATAGATTATTTATAATGCGCTTAATACCCAGAGGTTTCTAAGCGTAGACCCGGGGATCGAACCTTTGTTGCTACGTGTCTTCTTGCTTCTAAGGCGAGCACATTGCCCTTGAGCTATCCTCCCAAAAGTTTTGATGACCATGTAAAATCAGCAGGATCTCTAAAAAGAGTAATGAAGGTATGGGGCCTCATTATACGGATGGCAGTAAGGGTTTTCCGGTACCGGTAAGGGTACCAGTGCCGGTAAACCCTTACCGCCTTACTACGAGGTCCCTTTGTGGGACCCTACCTTAACGGCTGGTTTTACCAGCTGTTAAGGACTGGACCCGCAAAGGGACCTAGGAGGTAATTACGGTACCGCAATTCCCCATTCCCATTGAGCCCTATGGGGGCAAAAATGGGAATGGGGAAGGGCCATGGTGAATGGGGAATTACCACCCCCACGCACCTTGGAATAGGGCGGTAATTCTGCCATTCACCATGACGGACTCAGTAAAATACCGGCGGCAACCATGGCTCTAATAACACCATGGTTACCGCCGTCCGTGTAATGAGACCCATGGACTCCAAAAAAGCACTTTTTCAGACAAGGATGTCTAGATGTGAAGAGTGATGGTAGAGTGGTTGATGAATCAACCAGAGGGGAGAGTGTAGAGGAGGAACCAAATGCCGCTACCAGAAGTCCAACCCCTATTCTACCTACATGTTGGAAGCCGGAAATTATGGCATGCACGGTGCACATAATGATACCTATGCTGTGAAAGATCTTCTAATCAAAGTATCCATTAAGAAAGACCTATAAGATGCTCCTGTGGAAAGATTATGGTCTCCTGACAGAGAGCCCTGAAGAAGTGTGAAACAGTGAACAAAAGAGGCTGGTGACGTCACAAGAGATGAGAGTGACGCACTGAGAAGGATGATCAAAGAAGAGAATGCAGAGACCTTATGGAATCTGATGATGAAATAAAGAATGGATTAACCTTTTGTGTGTAAAATGAAGATAGCATGTGTGAAGAACGCTGAAGAAAATATAAGTCTCTTTATAACTGTACAGATGCTGCAATGCAAGTAGACTAATTAATCATGAAGGCTGCCTATACATAGTGAATAGACTGTAGACGGTGCCTACCAATATATATATATATATACATATATATATATATATATATGAAAATCACTGTCTATGAAAATGCCGTGTCTCTTTTAAATGCACTGAATTGTGTTGCTATGTAGGTTCCAACATGGGTGCATTTTTGCCTACTACTTGTTACCTTATCTTAGTGCAAAACATTGAAAAAGGACTCATATACTTGTCTATATAATACCAGAGTCCTCTCTCTATGTCACTCACCTGACGAAGCCCGAGTAGGGTGAAACGCGTCGTTCCTTCTTGCACCTAGGACCGTTGCTGCCTCCTTTGTCCATGTATCTTAAACAATAAAGGACACTTTGACTGCACGGAATACAAATCTGCGTGTGGATTTATTGAAGACATTCAGCCTTTCATTTCGATCTCAGCCGGAGTGCCGATGGAATCCGGATTGGTTCCCAGTCCTTTTTTCTACATATATGAAAACATGTATAGAATCTGGATATTTGATGTTGTAAATTTAGTAAACCAGGATCTCTGAAAGAGAAGGTGTGAAATGATGGAAATGATGGTGCAGCAGAGAAAAACTGCTGTGAAACTAGGAAGGCTCGAGAAGGCTGTCTGGCCCAGTGTCAAGTCCAACCACAAGCACCTGGGGTACCAGCTTGCGTGCTGCTAGCGAATCGAATATTGCAGAAGGTTACAAGTGTGCCGACCAATTATAGAGGGCCAGGTATTAAAGAGTCCTATAGTTTGAGAGCCAATGATATGTTGTCTATCTAACAAATGTTGATGATGACCTACAGAAGGGGTGGGCATAAGTTGTCCTCCTGACTATAGAGACACAATCACAATCCAATCCCCTACAGAAAGTATACTTAGATGTTCCCCGTAGACCAACCACAATCCTAAATATGTTTTCTTTGTTTGTCACGTAGTATGATGCGACGTATGACAAGTTTTTTATATAAAAGTGTTATTTTTTATGTGACTTGTTGAGATTAGCTGTGAGACGTCTTTTGATGTCCGTTGTACTCCCTGTTTTAGATATTTGAGAATAAAACAGATTATGTATGCCAACTTCCTGAGTTGGTCTTTTTCTTGGTATAAGAGTTATTCTGCATCCCCATCCATGTAACAACCCACTACCTCATTTAAAAGGGACCTAACAATGCAGCCTCTTATGTCCCTATCCCGCCATTCGAGAGTCTGGATGTGCCTGTGTCTCTGGTGGAGGTGGAATTTTTCACACAGGCAGATGAGGTGGTCACAGACCCTGCCAAGGAACTAACATGGGAACAGGTTGCAGAAGAATTTCTGGCAAGTGATTGCAGTGCAGGTGCAGTACTCCCCCGACACAGACTGTCATCCAATCAGAGGGAGTACCGGCACCAGAGATGCTTTGCCAGGCAGCGGGAGATGTTGGTGCCTTGGACAAATCCTTGGTAGGATAGCTGCCAGGAGCAGGAAACAAGGATCAAACATCCAACAAGTAAGGCAGGAGGCAAGACAGTGGGTGCATGCCCTGGTGCCTTCACGGATGCAATTCCTCAGTCAGCAGGATGAGGAGTGGCAGCAGTCAAATGAGGCAGCAATTGACAGGGCCAAGAGTGAGTCTGCAGAGAGGTTGTCACAGGCGTCAGGCTTCTATTCTGGAGGAGTCTTTCAGGGCAGGTGAGGAGATTGAATCAAGAATGAAGGAGGCAGTGCAAGCCGTCCATGAAAAAACAGACCTGCATACAGGAGGTGATATGTTGAGGGAGAAACAGCCTTTGCACATGCAATTTCAGACATTTCCATGGGCTAGCCTGCTGACTCATGTACATAGTTATGTAGTAATAGTTTATCTGTTATTCTATTTTTTGGGTGTATATGATATTTTTGATGATCCATATTTGTACATAGTTTGGCATTAATATATTAATGTTTTATTATTCAGTTTAACAGTTTGATGAGTCTTTGCACCATGTGCAGCATGGCTTGGCTTGCTGTTGTATTTGTGTTTTTGTGCTACTTTGGGTATGTTGAATGTTTTCATGGGTGTTCATTCATGGTGGAAGTTATTTGATGTAGGCAAGGTGGCATTGTTTTGACTGACTTGCCCATATAACCATGTAGACATGGATTTTGTCAGTAGGGAATGGAGCATTGCAAAGGTTTGGGTAGTAAGCTGTGTTTGACTGATGCCATTTATTGATAGTGATTGCATAATCAGTCAAAGAACATAAAGGATCACGAGTTTGGGAATGTCGGGACATGAATGAGAATTTCTTTAGTAAAATTAAGAAGGGTAGTGAACACGCTTGGATTAGCTGACACCAACATGTAGCTAAATTAAAACTGTTCAAAGTTGTTTTACATTAGAACATAGCCTCAACAGGCCACAGCAATATCTTATTCAGTTTCCATCTCATAAACACAGTAGAACTTTCTGTTGTTAAGAATGGGTAAACTGGGGACATTTGAGGTGGGTGGTGCCTGGAAAGGATTCACAAGAGAAATGAGAACTAGTAGAATTTGTAATAGCAAAGTTGTATTGGAAACTAATAGACACGTTTTAACTTCATGTCATGTACTTGTACCATGATATGAATATAGTTTTGCAAAGTTTGCACACTGTCTAAAAAGTATCACCATGGAGGCCTTCTGGAATTACACATTTGTGATGTCATCTTTGAAGTCTTGGGTGTTAGTCTTAACAATGCACAGTGGTGGTGTGAGTTATGTTTGCTTAGCTTACCATAACTGGCACATTTCTGAGGTTTTTCGGTTTTACTTCTAACCATAACTTGTAACCATAACGTCCCTTTAACAAAGTTTTTTCACTGAATTTCAAAGGTTTTTGTTAGTGCAACTTAACCATAATGTCCTTTTGACAACATTTTTTCCGTGAATTTCATGCGTTTTTTGTAAGTGCAATTTAACCATAACGTCCCTTTAACACAGTATTTTCAGTGAATTTCATGGGTATTTGGAAGTGCAACTTACCCATAACGTCCCTTTAACAACGTTTTTTCAGTGAATGCCATGGGTCTTTGCTAGTGCATCTACACTCTGCTACAAGTCCCTTATAGTGTACTTCCCCCTATGTGGTAGCTATAGAATCCGCAGAAATTGCGGTAGAAATTGTGGCTTTACTTGTAACCATTATGTCCCTTCACTGAATTTCAAGTGTTTTTGTTAATGCAACTTAAGCATAACGTCCCTTTAACAAAATTTCTTCTGTGAATTGTATGGGTTTTTGTAAGTGCAACTTAACCATAACGTACCTTTAACAACATTTTTTCAGTGAATTTCATAGGTTTTTGCTAGTGCACCTTTACTCTGCTACAGGTCCCTTATATGGTACCCCCCCTATGTGGCAGCTATGGAGTCTGCAGACATTGTGGTAGTCCATGGGCGTCAGGAGGCATTTGCAAAGCTCAAAATCATAGGGGAGACCGAAAAAAGATGTACCCATCAACCAACAAATAGATGTTCCTGAAATCACAACTAATGTTTACAACATGCAAGTATACCTTTTTGTATACGTTTAAAAATACATTTTTTCTTTAATGTAAGACACATTGCAATGCAATGCACCAATCACAAGCCATAACTGTACACGCCATATAATCTCCTCAGTACAATTCTGGATACAGATAAAGAAACAGCAGGTGCTTACTGGACAAGACTTTCACACTAAATAATAAGCACATTGTGTTTATTTCTCTTGTATTAGCTTTCATTACATGAACATGTGTTATAAGACATGAGCCCTTTTTTCTCACAAAAATGGCAAGCACATTTGAATGGTTAGAGGAGAACTTCCCAAAAGGTGCGACAATAACATCTCCAATGGTATACAGTAGACATTTTAATGTCAGCAAATAATGTATTTTGTACACACCTTACTAAAATAATTATTTCTATTGCTCTTACAGTACATCGTATTTATGAAGAAACCACACCCCACTTTAATCATCAGCAATCCCAAGAATCAGAAAAAGAAGTCCAAAAAATTATATCAACTTAGTAATGATTGGAATAAGTCAATGCTGACATTCCTTGCATCCTGGAATACAACAGGTTGTGGGCACTATACACCCCACTATCTAGGTATGTACCATGTAGCTAAAGAAAAAGAAAACGTTTAAAAGACAGATAAAAGATAAAAAGATATACCAGATTTTGCAACAATACCAATAACAAAACAACAACCCACTCCTGCATCAAACAATACAACCACGTAACTCTCTAGTACAAAATCAACTGCACATCCAGAAACACAAAAACCTCTCTTCTCCAGAAACAAACGATCCAGAAAAAGAACTTGCTAGTCCATTTAAATTCAGAAAACTGGAGTAAATTGTTATGTGACTGTGACTAGAAATCTTCTCTTTCAGTTGCCATCAATTGTTCACAACATTTACTCAAACGGCTCGGACCAGTTGTGTTTGCAAATGTGTGTACTTTTAGAAATGCCATAAATAATCCTGACAGTACTGACAGTGTCTCCAGAATAAGGCAAGAATTGGACTACTGTGCAGGAATTGTCAAATTTACCATAAACACACATGAAGATCCACAATAATTCCTAATATACTTACAAGTACTGGAAACCAAAAACATCCCTATTAATGAAATCGTCCAGATTTCATACATGTGGAAAGATACATTCATTCTCTGCAACCATGTTTCACACAAGCACATCCCTAATGAACGATTTGTCTATGGCCCTCATTACGACCCTGGCGGAAAGTGACTGACCGGACCGCAACAGCGTAAATAGCGTTTCCGCCATTGCACGAAGGAGCAAAGTGCGGCTAATCACGACCCATCGGGCACGAGCATTACGCCATGGCGGAATCCGAAAGGCTGCGATGGCGGAAATGACCCCAAAACGGCCCTTACCGCCGCCGTACGCTGCACCAGGTGCAATACCGCCACCCATCTTAGCGGTCACCGTAATGAGCGGTCACCGTAACGAGCGGGCACCGCAAATTACGGCCACCGTAAATATACGGAAACGGAAGTAAAAGCATGTGGCCGGAACGGGAAACAGCACGCCGCACAACTATAAAAACCGAATCCCAACACAACCATTAAAAATCCGACCCTGACACACATCCCAACCCGTTAGCAACCCCAGTTAAAAAAATAAATATGGGAAAGGTAGCCAAGAAAGCGTGTGACCGCAAGCGGCAGGTACACTTCTCCCGAGAGGAACTGACCGTGCTCACCGAGACCCTCCAGGAAAATGCCGCCGTCGTCTTCTCCAGTCAAATGACCAGGACGGCCCTTGCCAACAAGAAGGCCATATGGGCCCTGGTGGCACAGCGCGTAAGTGCGGTGGGGACAACACCCCGCACGCCACAGCAATGTCGCAAGCGGTGGGACGACCTGCGGATCCGCGTACGCAGCATACTTTCTGCGAACAGGAACATCGCCACAGCTACCGGGGGGGGTTCAGAGTCGCCCATCAAGTTGACCCCCTGGGAGGAAATCTGCGCCTCCACCATAGGAATGGAGAGCATAGAGGGAGTCGGAGGGATGGAGAAAGGAGTGCCGACATCCGGAGAATCAGGTAGGTTGGCCAAGAGAAACAATGCGAAATCCACAAACCACGAACATGTGCAGTACCATGTGACCCCATAGTGCAATACATACTTTGCCCTGACAGCGCCCTCTAAAAGTCAGAATGAATAAACAAATCAATCAAGATGCCATAAACAACCCCTACATGTGCAGCATGCACCCCCTAACTGCAGGCAGCCAAATGAATGCATCCTCAATCCACACGAAAATGAGACCACCTCCAAGGCCCAGTCCCAAATCAGCCTCATGTACCACCCCAATGCATTTGATACGTTGCCATTCCAAATCCGACAGACCCATAACTAACGCTCGCCCCTCTTTACTCCACCACAGGGTCCGATACCAACGACGAGCTGCAGGACACCCCTACCAGCACGCCTGCAAAGAGGGCCAGGACCAACGTCCCAAGAGCCTCCACCTCAGGTGCAAGGATCAAGACACGGCAGCAGCAGGAATCAAGTGGCAGCACACTGGAGGGGACTGCAACAGGCACCCCAGCAGCCAGCAAGTCCACAACCCCAGCACCACAGGTCCCCCCAAAGAACGTATCTGATGGCACTGCCTCTGGTGGTAGCAGCACCATAGGTGACACAGCTGTCATGCCAGCATGCTCCGACACGGAAAACAGTGCTGGCGACGTAGGTACCATCCATGACCTTTCCCAATCCCCCTGCATGTTCCATCCCCTACACCATGACGAAACCACGCAGGGGCACCCTGAAGACGACGACTGGCCAACCCCCACAAGTCCTGTGCCAAGGCAACATGTGTTGAGCAGCCCCCCTGTCACACCACCGCAAATGTCCATGGCCCAGCAGAGGCAACAGTCCCTCGACCTGCTGATCGAGCAACAGCAGGAAGTGTCCACGCTACTCAAGGACCATGCAAATGAATGCGGGGGTTCCAGGGCAGCCATGGAAACATCCACCGAGACACTCAGGGCACAAATAGAGAAAAGTAGTGAGAGCCTCAGGGGAGAAATGGAGAGAAGCACCGAGAGCCTGAGAGCACAAATGGAGAAAAGCACCGAGAGCCTGAGAGCACAAATGGAGAAAAGCACCGAGAGCCTGAGAGCACAAATGGAGAAAAGCACCGAGAGCCTGAGGGGGGAACTGCATGCGACGTCCAAAGACGTTTGTGCTGAACTTGCTGCTGTGCGCCGTGTGCTCTCGGAGCTCTCACAAACCCTCAGAGACATGCATGGACGCGAGCAGGCAGAGACATCATCCGTGGCAAGTTCCGTCCAGGGCAGCCCCCAACGCAGATCTGGCAGGAACCTGCGCTCCACGGGCAGGGGTGCCCCTGATACCCGTAGAGGGGGCTTGCAATAGCGTCCAACCACGGACAGCATGCATATTTGGACACTGGTGTTGGGGGGGGAGGTAGTAGGGTGGAGGGGGTGTGTTGGGCTTCACTGGGTGGCGGGTCCATAGGGTGTATAAATCAAATCACATTAACAATACAGCATCTCATAATCATCCAATGACATGTGTGGACATTGATATTTGCGTACGAGGCCTTCATAGGCGTACAGTCCACAATGTGCCTGTACTACACACACACAGTGCCACAGGTCCCCTTTCCGTGTAATAGGCACCATGCGTGGTTGCTAGAAGCATGCATCTATGATGCTCTGTCGGATTGCACGTGCATCCTGTGCCTCATGGACTCCTTGAGGTGCCTCCACATCCCCACCCTCATCATCATCATCATCTTCAGGTGCATGCAGTACAGCGTCAGGGGGCATGGGCACATTCCTACGTATGCACATGTTGTGCAGCATGACACATGCCATGACCATCTTAGAAACCTTCTCATGGCTGTACATGAGTGCCCCGCCAGACCTGCTGAGGCTGCGGAAACGAGCCTTCAGTAGGCCGAATGCCTGTTCAATGACCACACGGGTACGTGAGTGGGCATGGTTGTAGTCCTCCTCATGCTCGTTCTGTGGGTTCCGGATTGGTGTAAGGAGCCATCTCTTCAGTGGATACCCGGCATCACCTGTATGAGACGAATAAAGGGTGTCAGTGGAATGATAGTGCTAAGTAGCCCCCCCCCCTCCTGCAAGGTCATTGACGCATCAAATGGGCCACGATGTCATGCATGGAATGAGACTCACCGAGTAGCCAGGATCTGTGCCCTGCGTGTCGCTCCATGTAGCGTGGTATTCTTGTGTTCCTCAGGACCATAGAATCATGTGTAGATCCTGGAAATCTGGCACAACAATGCGTAAATATCTTGTTGGAGTCACACACCATTTGCACATTGATTGAATGAAATTGTTTCCGGTTGCGGTACTGGACCTCCATGGCATGTGGGACAACCAATTCAACATGGGTGCAGTCGATGGCACCAATGCAACCCGGGATGCCGCCAAGTGCATGGAATCCCACTTTTGCGTTGGTAATCTCCTGGTACGTGCGTGGTAGTGTGATGTGGTCGTCGGCGTGCTTCAGGAGGGCATCGTGCACTTGGAAGAGTGTCCGTGAGAACAGTGGCTGTGAAATGCCATGCAACTGTCCCACTGTGTGCTGGTAGGTGCCTGTGGCCAGGAAGTGGAGTGCAGACACCACCTTCAGTAGGGGTGGGATGGCGGTTGGGCTATCTATCATGCTCACGAGGTCAGCATGTGTCATGTCCACAATGGCGATTATGGTGTCCCGGTCCAAACGGTAGAGGGTGTGGATCTGCTCAGCAGTGAGGTTGAACGGATCGGCTCGGAGGCGTGGGATTGCGGGCCGCCTGCGTGGTGGTAGTGGCAGTGCTTGTGGGCCTTGCTGACCCTGCCTTGCCCTCCTCCTCCTCCTTCTCCTCCGTCTCCCCTGTGCGCCCGGTTGTTGTACCTGTTGTTGTTCGTCGTCTTCTTGTAGTTGTAGCACTTCCAGTGCTATCTGGTCCCCCAGGCCCAACATCGCTAGTCCTGCCGGTAGCATTTTGGAGTGGGAGTGGTTGTGGGAGGGGTTTGGGTCTGCTATATATGTGCTGTCGGCCTGTATGGCCTCCACCTGTGCTGATTGAATGATTCTGTGGCAGATGCTATCCCTTCTGGCCGAGCACGTCCCGCACGTAAGGCTGCATTTGGCCGCATGGCATCTTGGGATTGGAATCATGTATCTAATCCCGATGGCAGTGTGATGTACTTTGACTGATTTTCATGGTATGCTCCCATTGTTACACATGCTATGATTGCAGCCGCTTACATACCTGTGAAGAGTCAGTGGTATGTAGGGCTCGATCGATGGCCGACCCTCATGCAGCACAGTAACGTACTTCACCGACGGGCGTGGCGTCCCATTTGTGATTGCAGCCAGTTAGCATCATGACACACAGCCGCACTACATTGATGTAATTGTGAATGCAAGCGTTCACAGAAGCCTTTTCGACGTAATGTTGCAAGTGAGGAATTCGAAGGCCAGCATTTTTGGTTTTGAAGTAGCGGCGAGGATACGCCCACAGGTCTGGCTGGAAATGTAACGTTCTATTGTAGAATGTCCTTGGGACATGGCCCATAACGAGCAGGCAATGAATGATATGAATTGAATGGGATGCGCAATAGCGTAGTGGACGATAAGGCAGGACGTTCCCAAATCCATCTTGCTTCACAACACTACAGATCCGGCCAGGGGCACAGTGGTTTTTGCGGACTGCATTACGCACAGACGCGATGGAAGTTTCACATATTATGTGAGTGAATATTCATGCGTTTTCATTGCGGGATGAGGGAATGATGAATGGATGCATGGACTGATGATTCCGTTTAGGGTCTGCCATGTACATGGGTTTTTTGATTCACTCCCCTTCCCCTGCGCTATGTGATGCAAGGCTGCCATAGTGGGACATACGTCTATCTGCCCTTGTCGGATCCTCCCTGTCTCGACGCGCCTTCATACACTTGTGTCTAGGCACGTTACTAATCCCATGTCATGGGTTCTATCTTGACGGACGCATGCACAGTAACCGACGTTGCCAATGGTGTATTTAGCTCGATTGATTTCGTTATGATTCGATACTGATTTAGGGGTGTGTATATTCCTTTGGAGTGGGCTAGCATGCATATGGGTGTGGATTTGGTGTGTTGAATGAAGATTGTAATGCATCATGAGTCCCGTAATGCAATCGGTTAATTTGTGTTTCTTTTGGGTGACAGGTATCTCCTGCCCTATTGCAGATGCCATCTCTACGCCACTCCTCCAGATGGTTTTTACTCTCGACTCCTGCAGCTTCGGGTGAATCAGTGGAGCACCATTTCGATCTTATGGGACGATCGCCAATGGGCCACATGCCCTTACGCTGTACTGGTGGCTAGGTGCAACATTTCGGCCTTTCAGCTCGACTAGTGCCTGCCTCATGGGACGGACCTGCGGTTCTTGCCGCTTCCATGTTGCCTTTTGGAACGTTGATGTAGGCCCTGTGTGCCATGATGGTACAGGGCGTCACACAAGTGGAAGCTGGTCAATTATTGCAGATGCAGACCTCGGTGATGATGGTTGTTTTGGTGTTATTTTGCAAATTGCTGTGGGGCCTTTGTCATTTGGATGTGCATTTAAATTGTATTCCGATATTTGTCGTGTTGCGTTGTTCTTTGCAGGTGATGTGGCGATTTTCGCTTTGTGGCGGTATGTATTGCGAGATGATCTGCATTGTGTTCCGCCTTCTGAGTTGAGTTGTGTGGTACAGTACTGGCCGCGTTTGCCTACGTAGCACAGTATGGTCACGGATAGGGGCTGCCATTGTGACTGTTTACATGATGTGCTGTTCAGGGGCGGGGGATTGGCTTTTGGCCGACTGGTGCCTGTCAGCCAGGTCGATTGGTGGAATGATGGGATGTTCAGAATGTGGCTGGTCACAGGTGACTGTGTTTGCGTGCGTTTGTTGGAGGGGGACTGGGGTCATGTCCATTGGAATAGCTTCTGTATTGATGCCATCTGTGCCCTGCAGCTCCCATCGGCCCCTCTTGGGATGAGCCTGGCTGCTCAGTCACTCTGCCAACTTGTGTGGTACATGCTTCTGCTGATGGTTGGTTTGTTTACTGGCATGAGTACAGGGCTGGTGCAATCCCCCTCAGGATGCTGTTTTGGATGTTGCCTTGCGCTGGTGGCAAGCGATGGGGGACTACTGTTGTTTTGTGTCATGTGTTCTTGATTTTCATTTTGATGTATTGTACCTTCACATGCCTGTGCTGCGTCAGTACGGCTATGGTGACATGCCGTACATGGATGCCCACTCACGGGGCGCTTTGAGCCCCTGCATGCTTTTCTACGTTGGCATGCATGGGTGAATTGTAGATTTCACTGGTTGCATAGTGTGAGTACATTGCGCCTGCCAGGAGTTGTGCAATGTGGCCAGGGAGTGGAGTACAGGCACTCAGTGGGCCATTTACGGTTGGTTCACGTTGCCGTATTTCTCGCCATGGCGGAATGGTACTTTACGACGTGCTTGATGGCGTTCAGTACATGTCCGCTAGGGTCAGAATTCGCGTACCGTTGCGCCATGGCGGTGATTCCGGTTTTGCAAGGCGCGCGTGCGCGTACTTGGTGCAGTTAGCGTTGCCGTTCACTGCGGTGTCGCTAATGGCATCGTACTTTACGGTGACGGGTCATGATCGCAACGAGCGGTGTTCGATGGCGGTATTGCATTTCCGCCATCATTTTTCCATTTCCGCAAGGGTCGTAATGAGGCCCTATGTATCCATACCAAATTTGTAATCCATTCCATTTCACCAGCTCCTGCAGCATGCAAATCATGGCATATTATATGCCCAGGTTGCAATTCACACAATCGTTCCACCATACAAATAAACTCACATAGCCAATATATCATACTAAGGCTTCTAAGGTACAATGCAAATGGTACCAAAAATAACTGTAAGCTTACAGGCTTCACATACGGCCAAGTATCTCTTGGAAAGAAAATCTTCACAACAGTAGGTATAATATACCATGCTGATGTCACAACCACTTCAGGGAAATAAACAACACATGTCAAAAAAGGAAGTGGTTGGTTTGAATGTTACAATACCTTTCTTACTCCAGAACATAGGTTACCTGCACATTTAACAAATACCTACTTAATATTCTTTCAACCCAAATTTAGTCACTAAACTATAGCACAATGAACAGTTAGAAGACGCCATCAGGTATCTAACTACATCCAAAATACTGCAAAAGCACTTTTGAAAGTCATATCTAAATAGAATATGCCAACAGGTATCTAACTACTTGAAAACACACCCTTCAATGCAAAGCACTTTAAAGACACCATCTCATGACAAAAACCTATTCTAACCTCTAATAGTTAGACTATGCCAACAGGTATCTAACTATTTCAAACATTCCCTTAATTACAACATACTTCAAACCAGCATACTATCACCTTTACACTCACGTGACTGTAATATATAAATATTTTTAATCCAGTACGGATTTTGTTCCCAATGATCCAATGATTATGTAATGTCAAAATAAGAACATTTACTAATGTTGTACCAAAAGTCTCTAAGAAAATGTATATTTCAAACTGTGTATTTCAAACTGTATACTACTACAGCTTTGACTATCATGCTTAACCAAAGAAAAGAAAAAAAAAAACAGAGATTGCAGCTTCATAACACTACAACGCTAAGTGACCACAGCAATTATAATCAACTACGTGAGCACTATCCTCAATTTTACTATAATCATAAGTACCACATACAGTTCAATTACATCATTCCTCTATATCACAAACACTTTGTACTCCCACTACATTACCTACAATTACTGTACACATATTGCTACTATGTTGATTCTGGCCATACTCCTACTACATTACCTATAATAACTATACCCATATTACTACTGTGGTGGGTGTGCCCAGTGCACATATTCTTGGGGCCATAGCCTGCAACCATGCCCGTCAGAATCTGTCCACTTACTACAACACAATTAACTATATTACAAGTGCGTACCATACACTGTCAACTAATAAAACGCACCCTGACCCCCTAGAATTGTAAATGTCAGCGGACAGAAAAAATAGACTGCTGACTCAGCAGTATTTCCAACCCTTTTTCACCTGTACAAACAGCTCCACAATACCTTCATTCCACTTCCCTACAATTTCTACACCCTTTTCCAGAATCAAATAACCCCAAATATCTTTTCCAAGCCACCCATTCACGGCGCTGCCTGCAAACTATCAGTGGTGTCCACGGACCACTTCCGATACCTGCCTGAACATTTCCAACCTACAAAAACAGCCCATATCATCTTTTTTCTACTCCCTTACTCCTCCCAGCCCCTCTTTCCACCACCAAATGACCCAAAATGTGTTTTCCATACTTTTTTCCCATCGCGTTGTCTGCGGTCACCTGCGCTGTCCTCAGATCCAACATGGCGGCCTCTCAGCCAATCAGAGTCTCATCCATGGACCGAACCGGGAAGTGAGTCTGCAGACCAAACCCATATAGCACTGATTTTGTTTACATATTTTTTGGTTATTTAAAAAAAAAAACATCTGGATGGATTTACACCAAATGAACAAAGGCACAATTTCGGGACCAAGCTGCAGCTCCTGCCGCAAGTTTGTTGTAAATCCATCCAGCGTTTTGGGCTGTAGGTGTGAGCAAAACATTTTTTTCCATTGCTTCTATGGGAAAAACCACATTGGGAACGTTTCTCTATCACGATCAGGCAGGGTCAGGCACTTGACTTTAATAAGCACACCTAATACGTATTCACTGTCTCCAGATCGTTAAGAGATGAAGACTGAGACACCCTTTGAGCAAGGCGGTGCACAAGAAGGAGCAGTCCTTCCATGGCTATGGCAAACCAGGCAAAGGAGAGCAACAAACTGGGGGGGTTAATCCAAAGGGACAGAAAGCCATAGACCCCCACCAGCGAGAGATTGTTATTTCCCAAAGGCCATGAGGATTGCGCATGACAGCTCAACTGCAAGGGAGCACTATAAAGCAATCTAAAAAATGTATGTTAAAACATTTTTCCACTGTTATAAAACAAAAATCTGAAAGGTTACGATTTACCCTTGAACAATACTGCAGGAGAATAATTCTTGAAGCTCTAATTGACAGCACATTTCTACTAAAGAGAACATTTTTATATTGATTACACAGAATTAAACCACTAAATAAATTAATTAATAATTTAAAAAAATTACTTCTAAACATGCACAATGCCAATTTAGATACATTTTCAAACTTCTGGGAAGGTGAATGGATTCACACAAGCAGCACAGAACCAAAAAACTGTAACCAGTGAAGGCCGAGGGTATGAAATAGTAGGAGACACCATTATAGAAAATGAAACCCTTATAGAAAAAATGCCTGCAACAAACCTTTAACCAAATGTCCCTTTCACCCAAACAAATTGTCCAGTGTACAAATGAACATGCAGCTCAATGTGTAACATATGCCAACAATCCCTTAAATATTTACAACACTTCCTCAATCACTATGTGAAACTAACAGACAAATGTAAAATGAAAACTTTACAAACCATGGACTCATGTCCAATGTGCAGCCACATTGGACTTAAAGGAAATTCATTAGCAGGCATTTTAGGAACTGCTTCCAACAGCGACTTCCACTACATCAAAATGTTAGCAATGCACCATTCCGCTATACAGAATCTTGTGCATAGGCACTTATATACAAAAGTTCTGCTGTAGAACTGCAAAATTGAAATAACATTCTCTTTCATGGAACAGCCAGAGAACTCCTTCAAGAAATAGAGTACATCCAAAACTAAGGACATGATTAATGGAAGCGTTTTATAATGGTGCCATCCAATAGGAAAACATTCCATGAATCAGGCCTGAAATATTTTGGAATTGAAGTTGACATAGAAAATTCACTAACTTCAGTTTCAAAACACATCTGCTGAAATACCAGACCAAGTATTTGTCTATTGTCACTGAGCTGTTCATAAAAAGAGCACAAAAAGAGTAGATATGGACTACAAAATAGAGGACAATGAGGAATTCCAGTGGTTCCAATTAGCTGTATATCTAACAGCAGAAAATAAATACAAAATAAATGCCCCTTCAATCCTCTGCACATATTGCAACACAAAGCTTGACAATAACCAAATGCTGTCACGTGCTATCACTATATCTAAACTGTACACACATGTTAAGCTATGCTACACCTTCAACTGAAAACAGCAAACAATCTTCCTCTATGTACATGTTTCATACGATGTGACTGGACCCTAAGGGAATTACTGTAAGAACATACTTGAAGGATAGGTCTACAAATACAGTACCTTTTGAATTTTTAGTTCCTGACTGTTACTGAAGAAAACACGTGGCCTAGATATGTCAGTAAAGGAAAAAAAAAGTGATGTCATCAATGACAATTGTGATGTCATCTTTGATGTCCTGGGTGTTAGTCTTAGCAGTGCACGGTGGTGATGTGAGTTATGGTTGCTTAGCTTACCATAACTTGCAAATTTCAGGGGTTTTTCGGTTTTACTTCCAACCATAAAGTCCCTTTCACAATGGTTTTTTACTGATTTTCATAGGTTTTTAGTAGCACAACTAAACCATAACGTCCCTTTAACAAAGTTTTTTTCACTCAATTTCATAGGATTTTAGTAGCACAATTTAACCACAGCGTCCCTTTAACAAAGATTTTTTTCACTGAATTTCATAGGTTTTTAGTAGCACAGCTTAACCATAACATCCCTTTAACAAAGTGTTTTTCACTGAATATAAATATAGATAATGGAAATGTGGCAAATGTTTACTAAGACTCTCTTACCTTACATTAATGTAACATAGAAAATACTAAACCCCTTCCCCCGCTAGTGATTTTGATGTTTGCGGGCCGTCAGCATGTCCACCGACGCCCGTAATCACCACCAGCCCTATCCAAAAACTTAGAGTGTATCTTCCATTATTGTATCATACAATGAAAACACACACACATATTCAAAAAGCACCACATAAATACATTACATTTAATAATAAATAAGAAGTGAAACTGTATATGTAAGACACCAACCAAGTCACATTTCCAATATAATTGAATATACCATGGCAAAATGAATATGCCTCCAACTGAATTACCTCACAGAAACTGCACAGCAAGAAGCAAGAGCATACTTACACACCAGTAACAGCAAACGTTTGTATGTAAAAAAGTAGTAAGTACACTACATTTATGTACACTAAAACTTATATTTATTTTTATAATTCAGAAATGTGCAGTACTTTGGAATGGCTGGAAGAGAATTTCTCACAAGATGAAATGAGTGAAGAGAGTGATAATAATGGTAGACACAACATTTCTCTATGCAAGCCAATGAATAACCATTACTTTATATGTACTTAACACATTTTTTATTTAACAGACCAGACAACCAATAAAACTTAGGGGTGTCGTAATAACACCCCAGCTGTTCGTAATGTCCGCAACCAGAATGAATATATCCATAGAACACATATCACCTCCGCCTGTCCGCAAAGTTTTGACGCACATTTATTTCATTAGGGGAGTTGAACATTCTTCGTAGAACACCTGTGCATATGCGCATCACACACTTGGGTGCTACGAACATTGCACTTCAACGCAACTGTCTGCTGCACGTGTGTCACACTTTTAATTAGTTTGGGGACCCGAACACTGTCCACAGAACACCTGTGCGCATGCGCACAACCAGAGCTGCGCATTTGGTGTCCTGCGGACAGCCATCCCATTTGCAAATGTGCCCACAATGTCATCATTTGACCGCACCCACGCTGAGCGTCTGTCCTTATTTCTGTACACTGTCCGGGGCCCCGGACATTTAAAAAAGTGTTTTTTGGCCAATCTAAGGTGCTTTACAGTAAAAGTTCACCATTGCACATTTCCCAGACAAGGTCCCAACCAATCTACATACTTTTTGGAACTTTTTGAGCCTGTGCTTAGTGTTTGAAGTGTTCGGGGATGACTCGGGTTTCCGCGAAACATGCCCCAGCACCCCTAAAAAAGGCCACACCCCAGAGCTGATACTCATTCTGCTTTTGTATTTCCAAAATTTACAACAGGACAATTGTGCAAGTTGCTGTTCTTGGTTCCTAGTACCTGGTTATTAACTTCCAGATGGCATCCCAAATTGCTTCTGCTGCTACTGCGTCGGCATCAGCACCCCTCCCCTCCACCACTACCACATCCCAGAGGGCCTGTAGAGGGGATCAGACATGAGGATGCAGAGGAGATGGATGAAGAGAATGAGGTAGTGGAAGTCCCTACTACGAGCACTCATCATGAGTCTTGGGTGTGCCGGTTATTTACCACTGTTGATGGAAAGTGAAACATTTAAGTGAACAAGGTGATTGGCACTCAATGCCACATGGTGCTGAGTCATGGCAAGCCTGGTTTGTATAGCTTTGGTACTACATCAATGAAGCGACACCTAAAGTCATTCCATGGTGGGGCTATTCGTAAGGTTGTACCTTGCAATAAATTCAGTAGGTTGACTTCCTCTGCAGCATCCTCCATTTCCACTCCTGTCACCAAAAAAGACACATCTGTGGGACAGTGCATCCATCTAGCTGCCTCACAGGACATTCATGATGCTGTTGACCCTTACCTTTCAAGGGTCACAATATTTTGCATGTACTACGACGCAGTACTCTGCAGAGGGGAGGACCTTCGGCTGCTTACGAGACTGCATTCACGGAGCATGAGAGGGTCTGCGACCTACCTGAATAAGGCCCACCCTACATCTTCCTCTCTCCACCTGCCCTTTCTAATCCCTGTGGTTTTTGTCCCTTCCTTACCCTCCTTTCCCCTCCTTTCCTTGTGTGTTGTGTTCAAAACCCCCAAAAAAATATAAAACAATAAAAAACAAAAAAAACAAAGGCTCTTTTCAGAACCGCCTTTCACAGTTTAAAAACTGAAGAGACAATAAATAGTGCAGGGCCTTGTGCATTTTTTAGAAGTCAGCGGACATCTAAAATCTGTGCAGTGCTGCCCTGCCCCAAACATTCCACTTTTCTCTGTTAGGAAGTGGTGGCTCTGAAAAGAGCCTTTTTGTGGTGTTTTTTTGTGTTACGAAAGCTTCAAATGGTCAACACCTACTGCAAAATGGACTGCTCTAATTCGAAAAAAGGTCTCAATGCATTTTGTATATTTCGCAGAAAAATCTGATTGCCAGCATATGTAAGATTTACTCCATCTCTGCGAAAAATGTATGTGCTACAAAACACAATATTTTCATTCTGAAAAGAGGACATGCCAACATCTCTCGAAAAGGCACATGCAGCCTTGTTAACATTGTGCCTTGCTTTCTCCATTTGTGGACCAAATAAAAAAGACGCAGCACCATTTGTCTATGCGCAATACGGGAAAAAAATTACTCTGAAGTTTTTGATACATTTCCCAAGTCCTTCTTTCATTGCAAATTGCAAAGAGATTCCAGACACATGTCCTAAACTGCTCCCTCCACAATGTATAGTAATAAGGTCTGGATGACGATCTGTCACCAAAGAAGCACAGAGGGGTACCAAATCCACCCACTTCATTCCATGCACTCCATGCCAGTGCTCTTCCACATGAGAGAATCCAAGATGTGCAACCACTCCACAGCGATCTACCTGTACCTCCAAACAATTTATCCACAAATCTCCCAAAATCTAAACAAGTCCGCAGACAAATCAAAAAATCTGAGCGTGGGGAATGAACATTTAAATTGTGTGCCCCTTTTCCCCTTTGAGGTTGACTCTGAACCTTTTTTATTTGGATTGCAGATGCCTCAGAAACATCTTTTAGGTTGTATTTGTTTTCCTCTAGAAATCTTCACATTAGCCTCTCCAAAGCAACCCTTATGTTCCAAAAAAGCATTGCATTTCCCATAAAAGATGAAGAATGCCATCTTCTATAAAATAAACAACATTACCAGAATCAATGTTCACATTATTACAAAAGAGCATACCAGCTCTAACCATGAAAGCAAACATGCCGCGGTTGATTGCACACCTAGCAATATTTTGCTGAGGACAAAAAACACAACTATTGTCCCATACAGTTCTAGGTAACAAAGCAGAAAAAATAACGTAGGCCTTTGGATGGACTTTCATGATTGCCTGAACCAAGTTTTGCAGATCTTGCAACAAAGTAGGGGCACTTGCATAGCCCAAAAGCACAAAACCACAGTGTAGGACAACTACATGTGGACGATGAAACCAAGTCATATCCTGCCAAACTACTAGAATTGCCTGCAAATTCAAATCAGGCATAGTGCTCTACACCACATCCACTCTTTTTGTGTCAAAATAGTGAGCCATATTCCTGGATTTAGCATACTGCTCCAAAGCATTCACAAACGTATCTCCAACCACCAACATCCTGACTTTCTGCTGCTCCGCCATCTTCACTACACACAGTCCCTACGAAACAGAACCTAAACAACTGATTGGCTAATCCTCAAAATATACTCCCATTTCATGCTCAGAAACCCCGGATGTGGCATTTTCTGTCCGCAAAGAACTGCGCTGTCCGCGCAGCGCGTAAGTAACACTGAGGCAGCCCTTCTACCCTTTCCACAACACTCTGTGCACCACTTCCTCATTGGCTACTGTTAAGCAGTCACACAATCATCAGCAATCACATCCAAGAACTCTACATCTAACTCTGTCATCACCAGTCAGCACTTTCGATGTACTTTTGATCACTCTCAGTACAATTTGGCTGTGACTGCAAAGGACCTACAGCAACAACTACTATAAAACTCCCCAAGATTTCTACTTGCAGATTCAAGCTCATCCACATGCATGAACACAGACGACAGGTATGAATATTTCCTACATAGTACATGTACACCTCTTCTAGTAATACAATACATCACAAGAGCATAGCTCAGCAGCAACGTGCGTGCCTTGAAAGCAAAACGACACAAGGCAAAACACAAATTTGATCCCAGGGTCCGCGCTTAGAAACCTCTGGATGTTTAAGTGCGTTGTAAATACGCAATTAAGACAAAATAATTACGCAACTGAAAAACAAACAATTGACGTATGAGTGCCTCGATGCCCACGGGCTGCGTAAATGCTTTAAAAATGTCAAATAAAAATATGAACAGAGTAACTGCCCCTTACCCTGTATAAACTGTAAAATGAATTTACTGTCAATTCTCCCATCTGCTATGATGAAATGTCAATTGAAAACCTTTCAGCTTTCCAATTTTTTGTTTACACAAACTCCTATCTAAAATAATATTGTTTCATATTATAAGATGGGAAAAATAACAGTATAATTATTAAAAAAAAGACTGTCCAGTGTATTATAAAATTACACGCAGCCAGGATGAGTACATACATCTTCATTCAAGCACACATGCAGACAATATCGTTAGAAAAGCTCCCAGATCAAACAATACCACTGCCTCTATATGAAATCTTTCTGCTTTATTTCCCACACCTTCACATTTACCATGTAAAAATAGCAAAACATGCATATGATTATTTCTTCTATCTCTTAACGTCCATTAACATAATATTAAATAAACAAATGTGCTCTATACGTTTACTATTATACTCATTTGAAAAACATATTCAACTGAAAGATTCTAAATAAAATAAACAGGATGCACATAGGCAAAGGAAAGTACAATTTGTAAATTAACAAAAGTGCTATAAACACACAAATTCACTCACTTCTTTCTTTTACAATTTCAGTGAAGACCACTCAACTGAAAAGCAGCAGTGTCTGAAGTACGATATATTTAATATATAAAACCTTTACCATTAGATGTAGCATTAGTGCTTCCCCTTACCAGTTGCTACTTTATATTCTCAACTGGAGCCCAGTGTAGTAACACACACATACAAAAATAGCCTTCCCAACTTGATGTAGCTGCCCATTGCACAATCACACACCTCCACAATCATACTTACCATCATACTCAGACACTCATGCACAAAGCACGCATATACTGCACAACAGCCCAACCCACACTTCCTTTTTCTTCTCCAACAGACCCCAAGGAATGCCTACCAAAAAGCAACTCCATAGAAAGCAACGCAGAAGTAGAGCAAATCAAAAATAAAAGTGTCCAAAATAAGCATCCATCTCTAGCAGATTTTGTACAAATAGTTCAAACAAAACAGCCAACACAGTCATTAAGCGAAACAAAACAAGCATCCAGTACAGAAACATTCCATTCTCTATCAAAATGTAAAACCAAACAGAAAGTGATTAACTAGACTTCAGCTGCACCTATGAATCTTGGTGTAGTGGCAAGTAAGCATACCAAAATAAATGATTTACACAAAATGTTCCACCACAGAGTCCTTCAGAACCTTTTAAATACAGGAGAGAAATCATCCACAACCCTTAAAACCTAGCATAGAAAATTAATCCTAGGAGCTCTCGTAGACAGTGCAATCCTTCTCAAAAGGAAGTTATTTATTTTAGTTTTAAACAGGATGAAACCACTAACAAAACTAACTACTAAACTACAAAAATGACTTCTCAATAAACAGAATATCAACACAAATAGCTTCTTAAACATCTGTGGAGGTGAATGGAGGCACAC
The DNA here is from genome assembly GCF_040938575.1 of Ambystoma mexicanum. NCBI lineage: Eukaryota > Metazoa > Chordata > Amphibia > Caudata > Ambystomatidae > Ambystoma > Ambystoma mexicanum. The sequence continues at coordinate 1,519,964,535 of NC_090937.1, read as the reverse complement.
CACGACCACAGAACCATATTTTAATGAAGGAGCATATAAAAAAAGCAAACAAACCCAATTGCCATACATAGCAGTGGATGAGGATATACACAAAACTTAATAACACCATTATGGAACAAGAAACTCTGCTAACAAAAATATCACCAGAAAACTCAGAATCACCTCCTTATTCTACTCAACTAAAACGTCCAGTCTACAAATGGCCATGCACATCAATGTGTAACATTGTAAAAAAATCTTTCAAATCTTTACGGCGGTTCCTCAATCAGTATGTAAAAAACAAAGACAAAAACAAAATGAAACTACTACAAATATGGATGCCTGTCCAGTGCGCAAATACACAGGATTACAAGGACATTCATTAGCCTGCATTTCAGGACCTATTTTCAAAAGCACCTTTCATAATATCAAAATGATATCAACACATCATTCAACTATAGGAAATCTAGTCCAAAAACTCTAGTATGCTAAAAGTCCTGCTTTTGTACTAGCAAGTTTAAATAACAATCTTCTACATGGTACAGCCAAGCAACTACTTGAAGAAATAGAGCATATCCAAAGAAAATATTTTGGAATTGAAAGCCACTTACAAAATGAACTTCCATGTGTGTGTCTGTTGCTGCAGGACTTCTTATAAAAGTACCACAAAATCTATAGACATAACGTTAAAAATAGAAGACAATGAAGATTCAAAATGATTCCAAATAACAGAAAACAAATACATTAATGACTCCTTAATACATTGCAATTAATGTACTGCAAAACTTGAGAACAACCAAACACCTTCTATCACATATAACTTGGAATTATTCCCACTACCATAACCCCTGCAACAACAAAATTTATATGAGAGCATCATAATTCAAACAGTACACCCATTTCAAGCAATAATACACATCCAAACAAAGAAAGCAAAATTACCTCCCTCTGGATTAGTCAAGGGCATTTGTGTCAAAGTAGTTTATTTACCATTAGATCTCAAAGAACATGAACACACTCTAGGAGTGCAACGGCCAATAGATCAGTCTTTAATTGTCTTAGTAAATGGCATACCTACCAAAGACAAAACAAATTGGCAACAACTTGTGGACATGCATAAAGTTAGACAAGCCCTGCAATGTCTAAAAACAACAAAGAATACTACAAAGAAGTTAATATTGAAAAAAAACCTGAGAGAAACCATTGAAATAATTCAAGAGTCACCAGAAACTGGTCAATTTGAACTTCTAAATCCTGATACAGAATGCAATAACAAATCATCCTTTACACTTTAAAGACGCTATAGATGATGCACTGGAAATGTACCAAATACGACAAGCCAATGGATCTCCAATCAGCATATGGGAAAAAAGTATAGAGGCACAGGCCTTTCCTCTTCTCTTTTCTACTGGAAAAGGAGGAAGGAACGATGATAGACCCACACAGATAACAGCATCAGAATATCGCTCTCTACGAATGTATTCTGTCAACCCCAGATTTAGACGAAACGTGGAATACATATTCCACTTTCTCAATAAAAATGTGAACTAGCAACTCTATGCTACAGAGTTGAAAATACATTAAAATCAGGTACCCATTTTCAAAATATGTCAGCTACGCAATTATTACAAAAAGTTAAAGAAAAAATGATGTTTTACAGTCAAGTATTACAAATCATTTAGCAAACATGCGTGGTACAAAAGAATACTGGTTCCAATGTCACGGAGATGCACGCAGTATAAGAAACCTTCGCCCACCCACTTGGTTTGTTACATTAAGTTGTGCAGAATATGCATGGGAAGATTTATATGATTTCCTACGCATAGCAAACAAGAATAAAACAAACATAGATATAAAAACATCAGGAGAACTCTGCTCTCCAGATCCTGTAAATGTATCAAGATATTTCCATCATCGCTTCATTGCTATGCTACACTTTATTTGTAATAAGACTGTTCATCCCCTTGGAGAAGGTTAACACTTATTTTGGAGAAAAGAATACCAAGCCAGAGCAGCACCACACATCCACATTCTATTATGGATTAATGATGTTCCTAAATTTGGTCAGGACAGTGATGCCACTGTTTTGCAGTTCATCCAAAAATATGTCACTTGCACAAATTTTACAATTTCAAAGACATAAATGTGGGAAATATTTATGCCGTTGCAAATATATATATATAAAAAAGGGAAATACTACACCAAATGCCACTTTGGTTTTCCTAGACCAGTTTCAGCAACAGGTCCAGTAAACAACTTCATGTCTTCAGTCAAACAAAGGTGGTCATTACGAGTATGGAGGCAGCCATGGTGCTGTTAGCACATTAGTCAAGGGCATTTGTGTCAAAGTAGTTTATTTACCATTAGATCTCAAAGAACATGTACACACTCTAGGAGTGCAACGGCCAATAGATCAGTCTTTAATTGTCTTAGTAAATGGCATACCTACCAAAGACAAAACAAATTGGCAACAACTTGTGGACATGCATAAAGTTAGACAAGCCCTGCAATGTCTAAAAACATTGCTGTTAGCACCATGGCTGCCTCCAAACTCGTGTCCGGGTCTGAGTTCTTTGAATGGGGACTTACCGGGTCATTCAAACCTTCAAGGACCCAGTAAGTTCCCATTCAAAATAGGAATCAATGGGAATGGGGAGGGAGCTAATAACGGGCAAATTAATAACGGGCCCATTATTAGCTCCCTGGTCCCCTTGTGGGACCCGCAAAGGACGTCTGGTCTGACCAGATGTTCTGAGTGGGTCTCGCGAGGGAACCTCGTAATGCGGTGGTAAGGGGTTAATGGCACCGGCATCCTTACGGGTGCCGTTAACCCCTTACTGTCGTACTTGTAATGACCCCCATGGTGTCAAAGCTAAATCACCTAAGAACACATATTACATAAAAAGACCAGAAGCATCAAAATACATGAATGATTACAATGCATTCATTGCCCTACGATGGAATGCAAACATAGATGTGCAGTACATTGCAGACAATTCCACTGCAGTTGCACAATACGTCACAGCCTACTTAACCAAAGCAGAGAAAACAGAGCTTCAGGACCTCTGGGATTACATATCCTCTGACAAAACCCTATCATAGAATTTGTACAGCTTAGGCATAAAAATGCGCTCTCACAGAGAATGTGGCTGCTATGAAGCTGCAGACCATTTAACCGGTACTGCCTTGTATGGAAAATATGACAATATAATATGGCTAATTCATGGTCCTGATAAATCTAGAAAAAGAGTTCTCAAATCATATGAGGTTATAGAAACAATAGCCAACAATAATTCCAACAGTCAAGACAATTTGAAAAACTATTTTCTAGACACATACTACCCAAACAGGAGTACCACTTTGGAAACCATGTGTCTCTACCACGTACTGCAAAACTTCACATACAAAAATTATGTTAAACCAGATGAAAAGAAAGGTAAATACAGAGTGGTAAATTGTGAAGGCAGCTTAGTGAAACTTACCAAATGCAGCTTAATTAATCATATCAAATTGTCATTAAAAACTCCTCAACATAAAGAACTGTATTACATGTCCCTGCTACAACTTCTTAAACCATGGAGAAAAGAAGAAGAGTTACTCGATACATATGACTCCTATGAAGATGCTTTCTAAGCAAATGAAAGCACTATAACAGATGTAAACTATACACAGAACCGAACAATGTTGCACAATGAACAGCAACACGAAGAAGAACTCCAGGCCCAACTACAAGTGGACATGCCCAACAGTAAGTAACAGGAAGCAGAGAAACATTTGGACATCCACTAATAGTAAATGAGGAAGAATTAGCCATGATAGAGGTAGAAAACACCATTTGTCAGTATGAACAAGATACAGAAGACTTCGCTGGAATAAAATCACAACTGAACAATGAACAGTTTAGCATTTTCCAAGAAATAACAAAACAAATTGAACATGAAAATAAAAACTGTACCTGACAAAACTACAAACCTATACTGCTATACGTGAGTGGTGAAGCTGGTTCATGCAAAATATTCTTAATCAAATCATCAGCAAGTTCTTTCAACAATTGACAAACAACAAACTGTCAGCCGTTGGAACTGCTCCCACAGGTTTAGCTGCCTACAACATAGGCGGTGTCACTTTACACTGATTACTACTCCTTCCAGTAGAACACCAAGACAAATTACACTATTACAAACTTTCCACAGAAGCTTCAATGGACCTATGCAGAGTTTTCAAAAAAATGAAAATGCTGCTAGTAGATGAGGCGAGCATGGTCTCCAACATAATGTTGGCTTTGATTCACCTCAGATTACAAGAGGTCCTCAAAACAGACTATGAGCAGCTCTTTGGAGGAAAACACATTATTGTTTTTGGAGATCTTCTTCAATTGACAACGGTGAAAGCTGAACCTTTTTTAAAACATTAGGGCACAAACTGTGCTGTAAAACTCATGACAGCATAGGAAATGTCACCTTTGGCAACATTTCCAATACAGAGAATTAACAGAAAACATGCACAAGTCTGCAGACCTCACATACGCCAATATTTTAAAAAGTATTATAGTTGGTGCACTATCTCAAGAAGCCAATCAATATTAAAAACCAGCTCATCCATGCACTCTATGGTCATAACTCATGTGCTACTGATGTCATGGAACAATTAGCACACACAAATGTCAATTGTATGTCCTTGATGTCAAGTTTTGCAAGCTGTTCAAAATTCAATGAAACAATGTTGAAAAAAGAAATGCAACCAATAATTGAAATGTGCTCCACAGATAAACGGGACGTACTTGGTTTGGCACAACCCATGTGTCAACAAGCCACAACACAAATAAATACCCTAGAAAACTCTATCAGCTGGTTTGGAGAAAATATTAAAATTATCTTTAAACTGTAGACTAATGCTTAAACGTAACCTTTACGTGGAGCTAGGACTAGTTAATGGAGCACTTGGTACAGTTGTTGGCTTTCAAACATGCCCACGTGAAAACAACATTCAATTTATCAATATTCTCTTTGACAAACTATCAGAAGTTAAAAGGATAGGACGCTCAATAGCCTGCCTCCTTCTTTTCAAAGACATGTATGTATGCAGAGAACAATTTTCACTAACTTTAGCATATGCAGTTACCATTCACAAATCACAAGTTCTTACCCTAGATAAAGCATTAATAGATATTGGTAGCACAGTCCTTAAAGAATGCATGAACTATGTAGCACTATCACACTTATATACACTTGACGGGCTATTTCTAATCAACTTTGATTGAAGTAAAGTAAATGCAGATATTCCTTGCTTTCTAGAATACAATATGCTGTGTTCACTCCACACCCCCATCTAAAAACCTATCCTGTTCCACAAAAATCAAAACCTTGTAAAACTTCAAACTGAAACGATACAGGATACCACTACAATTCCTCCAAAGAAAAAAAAAGAAACTACTACGTCATCAAGTACCACAAAGAAAGAAGAATCTACTGGTCAAAGTAATTCAACTACTTCTTCAAAGAAGCAACACACACTCCGAACAAATGACTTCGACACAGAACTGTCAGGTCCATTCAAATTTTCAAATATAACTGCTGTGAATTGCTACACAAATGTAGCAATAAATGTTCTTTTCCAATTGCCACCAATTATTGAGAAACATTTACTTACACAGTACAGACGAATTGTGTTTGCAAATGTTTGTCCTTCGTGGAAATGCAACCAACAGTCCTGACAGCACTTATAGGGGCCAATTCATAGAATTCGGCGCACAAGTGGCGCACGCGGCTGGCGCACAGTGTGCGCGTGTGGTAGTCTGCGCCAGCCGCGTGCGCCGAAACACATTCAGGCGCACAGCGTATTCATGGATTCCAACATCCACAACCAGCCGTGGCGCAGAGTGGCGCAGCGACCCTGCAGCAGCGTCAGTTACGCCCCCAAGAACGCCCCTTGCGCAGGGAAAAGCCATCAAAATCCCCAAACCAGCGCAAAGGGCAGCAGCAAACGCAGAGCGGGGAGTGTGTATTTCAGGGGTGTGCGGGTGTCCCCACACGCGATAGGCCTGGGTACGTGTATTACAGGGGTGCGCGAGAAAATCTACACGCGATTGGGCTGGGTACGTGGATTTCAGGGGTGCGCGAGAAAATCTACACGCGATTGGCCTGGGTACGTGTATTACAGGGGTGCGCGAGAAAATCTACACGCGATTGGGCTGGGTACGTGGATTTCAGGGGTGCGCGAGAAATTCTACACGCGATTGGCCTGGGTACGTGGATTTCAGGGGTGCCCGAGAAAATCTACACGCGATTGGGCTGGGTACGTGGATTTCAGGGGTGCGCGAGAAATTCTACACGCGATTGGGCTGGGTACGTGGATTTCAGGGGTGCGCGAGAAATTCTACACGCGATTGGCCTGGGTACGTGGATTTCAGGGGTGCGCGAGAAAATCTACACGCGATTGGGCTGGGTACGTGGATTTCAGGGGTGCGCGAGAAAATCTACACGCGATTGGGCTGGGTACGTGGATTTCAGGGGTGCGCGAGAAATTCTACACGCGATTGGGCTGGGTACGTGGATTTCAGGGGTGCGCGAGAAATTCTACACGCGATTGGCCTGGGTACGTGGATTTCAGGGGTGCGCGAGAAAATCTACACGCGATTGGGCTGGGTACGTGGATTTCAGGGGTGCACGAGAAATTCTACATGCGATTGGCCTGGGTACGTGGATTTCAGGGGTGCGCGAGAAATTCTACACGCGATTGGCCTGGGTACGTGGATTTCAGGGGTGCGCGAGAAAATCTACACCCGATTGGGCTGGGTACGTGGATTTCAGGGGTGCGCGAGAAATTCTACACGCGATTGGCCTGGGTACGTGGATTTCAGGGGTGCGCGAGAAAATCTACACGCGATTGGGCTGGGTACGTGGATTTCAGGGGTGCGCGAGAAATCCTACACGCGATTGGGCCTGTGCGAGTGGGGCAGTGTATTACGTAGGTGTGCGGGAAGTTGAAGAGGTGAATTGCCAGTGTGGGTCCTCCCAGGTCTCCCCTCTACCCCCTCCACGACCTCTGCAGGCAGCCCACACCACAGGGGACTACCCTGCACCCCTGGTCATGTCCTGCAGGCAGCCCATCCACCATGGGCATGCCCCCCAGCCAAGCCACATGTCCCCTTGCACCCCCAGCCCCCAGCACCGTGGGGCACCTGCCAGCAGGCCCCCAACCATGTCCCACTCATGTCCCCTTGCACCCCCACCCCTCCAGTCACCAGGGGCAGCCTCCACCAGGCCCCCACCCATGTCTCCCACCACCCCCACCCCTCCAGTCACCAGGGGCAGCCTCCACAAGGCCCCCACCCATGGCTCCCACCACCCCCACCCCCCAGCACTGTGGGGCACCTGCCAGCAGGCCCCCAACCATGTCTCCCACCACCCCCACCCCCCAGTCACCAGGGCCGCCTCCACCAGGCCCCCACCCATGTCTCCCAACACCCCCACTCCCCAGTCACCAGGGGCAGCCTCCACAAGGCCCCCACCCATGTCTCCCACCACCCCCACCCCCCAGTCACCAGGGCCAGCCTCCACAAGGCCCCCACCCATGTCTCCCACCACCCCCACCCCCCAGTCACCAGGGGCAGCCTCCACAAGGCCCCCAACCATGTCTCCCAGCACCCCCACCCCTCCAGTCACCAGGGGCAGCCTCCACCAGGCCCCCACCCATGTCTCCCACCACCCCCACCCCTCCAGTCACCAGGGGCAGCCTCCACAAGGCCCCCACCCATGTCTCCCACCACCCCCACTCCCCCAGTCACCAGGGGCAGCCTCCACAAGGCCGCCACCCATGTCTCCCACCACCCCCACCCCCCAGTCACCAGGGGCAGCCTCCACCAGGCACCCACCCATGTCTCCCACCACCCCCACCCCCCAGTCACCAGGGGCAGCCTCCACCAGGCCCCCACCCATGTCTCCCATCACCCCCACCCCTCCAGTCACCAGGGGCAGCCTCCACAAGGCCCCCACCCATGTCTCCCACCACCCCCACTCCCCCAGTCACCAGGGGCAGCCTCCACAAGGCCGCCACCCATGTCTCCCACCACCCCCACCCCCCAGTCAAAAGGGGCAGCCTCCACCAGGCCCCCACCCATGTCTCCCACCACCCCCACTCCCCAGTCACCAGGGGCAGCCTCCACAAGGCCCCCACCCATGTCTCCCACCACCCCCACCCCCCAGTCACCAGGGGCAGCCTCCACCAGGCCCCCACCCATGTCTCCCACCACCCCCACCCCCCAGTCACCAGGGGCAGCCTCCACCAGGCCCCCAACCATGTCTCCCAGCACCCCCACCCCTCCAGTCACCAGGGGCAGCCTCCACCAGGCCCCCACCCATGTCTCCCACCACCCCCACCCCTCCAGTCAATAGGGGCAGCCTCCACAAGGCCCCCACCCATGTCTCCCACCACCCCCACTCCCCCAGTCACCAGGGGCAGCCTCCACAAGGCCCCCACCCATGTCTCCCACCACCCCCACCCCCCAGTCACCAGGGGCAGCCTCCACAAGGCCCCCACCCATGTCTCCCACCACCCCCACTCCCCCAGTCACCATGGGCAGCCTCCACAAGGCCCCCACCCATGTCTCCCACCACCCCCACCCCCCAGTCACCAGGGGCAGCCTCCACAAGGCCCCCACCCATGTCTCCCACCACCCCCACCCCCAGCAGGCCCCCACTCATGTCCCCTTGCACCCCCACCCCCCAGCACTGTGGGGCACCTGCCAGCAGGCCCCCAACCATGTCCCACTCATGTCCCCTTGCACCCCCAGCCCCCAGCAGGCCCCTACTCATGTCCCCCTGCACCCCCACCCCCCAGCACTGTGGGGCACCTGCCAGCAGGCCCCCAATCATGTCCCCTTGCACACCCACCCCCCCAGCAGGCCCCCACTCATGTCCCCCTGCACCCCCACCCCCCAGCACTGTGGGGCACCTGCCGGCAGGCGCCCAACCATGTCCCCTTGCACCCCCACCCCCCAGCACTGTGGGGCACCTGCCAGCAGGCCCCCAACCATGTCCCACTCATGTCCCCTTGCACCCCCACCCCCCAGCACTGTGGGGCACCTGCCAGCAGGCCCCCAACCATGTCCCACTCATGTCCCCTTGCACCCCCACCCCCCAGCACTGTGGGGCACCTGCCAGCAGGCCCCCAACCATGTCCCCTTGCACCCCCACCCCCCAGCACTGTGGGGCACCTGCCAGCAGGCCCCCAACCATGTCTCCCACCACCCCCACCCCTCCAGTCACCAGGGGCAGCCTCCACAAGGCCCCCACCCATGTCTCCCACCACCCCCACCCCTCCAGTATACACACTGGATGACTGGAATGAGTGGCAGGTGAGGGGAGGAGGAATGACACATGAAACTAGGGAATGCACGAAAATGTACAACCTGCATGAACACATACACAATCCAAACAAACTTGGACATCATTGTCATGGCCTTCTGTAGTCCAGGCTCAGGAGTGGTACGAACCAACCACCCTCTCTAGGGTTTTGGCGCCTGCAAGTTCGGGGCTTACACAGGCATCCGCAACCCCAGTGGGGAAAGAGGGTCAGGGAACGTTGCTTGGATAGGCACGGGAAGCAGGAACACCGGGTAGAGGGCACAGGTTTCATAATTGCATAGGATCACGGGTGAATAGGGAAAAAAACATACCAAATAGGACCACACATACATCCATGCATCAGTACACTCCCCAGCAAGCCTATGCAGGGCAGTTTGTAAGGAAAACAACAAGACACTTAGCTCTGGTTTTGAGTGCTGGCCTCCTGCCTGCGCACTCTCAGGGCCGGTTACAGGAGCACTCCAATGCTGCAAAGAGAGACACAGTCAACAACCTGTATGTGCCAATTACACGAAAACACAACACAAAACATGCCCCATAGCAACAAACTACTCTACAAACAGACAATCAGTGCTCGATGCTTCGTACCCATATATAACATCACTCCTGTGACGGGTCATACACAGTCAATGCAGTAAGTCAGGCGCTGGTGGGTGCATGGCAAATGGAACACCAATGTGTCACAATTCACACAACATGCAATGTTCCCTGGGTAAGCAGACAGACCCATATGGCAAGCCATGACTACAGAGCAAGTTGCGTATCACCATGACCAAAACAAAGTTGGCAGTGCATTTATCATGAAGTACGTGGAATAGACATGCACTGCACCCAAGTATGTCCCTTGCTGTATGTCCCTGTGAGCTGCCCCTTTCCATGTCTCGGAAGGCTACATGGTTGATACAAGTGCCTCAATGAACCTTGGTGTACCGCAGGGTATGTGCCACTGCCCCTGCATGTGTCCCAGACAACCCTACTATCAACAGCCATCAGTCCACAAACACATCTGAGCTGCATTGTGTGCTTCAACACCAATATTCGTCTAAGCTCACCCTCAGTGCTGTGACTAAGCCTGCATGTGCAACTCGCCTGGTGCAAGCTTTGCTGTGTCGTGGCCCCCCTGTGATGCTCACCTTGCCTGGAGTTCCTTGGAACATGTCAGCAGTTCTAGGATGTGGGTCTGCAATCACTGTGGCTCTGCTTGTGCACACATGTGCATGTGGGCACCAACAAACGGGTCAGGAAATCCGTCGTCCAATGGGCCATGTCTGCTGGCAAAGGTGCTCTGGTGCGTCATCCCCCTGCAGAAAGTGCATGAAACAAATGATTAATGCATCAAAGTGATCTGTGTGTGTCTCATCAGGCATCTCATTACTTGACCATGTCAGAGACTCACATCACAAATCACACCATCAGTCCGTCTTTGACTTCCAAAGTGTGGAACACTATCTACAGCATGAATTGCAACAGGCACGTGTACAGGAAAGAAATGAGACATAATACACAATGCATAGCAATCAATGTCCACATTAATCATGACACACCCCATCTAGCAAAAGCTGAACAGTGGACAATTACACCTAAATCATCCCCACTAGGGGTGTCAACACAAGTCACAAAGCACCAGACATGCCACAGATATGACAGTCCAAAGCCCTTGTGTAAAATTCTGTAACACCGAACCATCCTTGCGAGCCCATGGATAAGGGAGGCAGGAGTGGCATATGTGAGTCAAGGAACCCAAGCAGCAAACACATACACAAGACAACCATGAAGGGCCCAGCTGGAACAGACAGTGGATGCCTTCAAAAACCACAAGGCACCGCACTGTCACATGAAAGCACAATAGACTACAAATTTTAAACTAACTCAACTATTAACTAATTACACTAACTATGGAAAACCTACATTACCTATTTAAACTAACTATCAAACAGAAACTTAACTAACTAAACTAAACGAAAAATCAAAAATGGCCACATACGACCCGGGGGGGAGGGGAGGCACCCAGGAGGGGGGAGGTACAGGGTGCTGCTCAACATCCACATGCGATGATGCTGAGCCAAAAAAAAATACCTCCATGGGCTCAACGCCTGCACAGCACGACCTATGTGGGAGATAGATGGTCGTCCGAGTCTGGCTCATCCCGGAAAGGAGGACGTGGCACAGTAGCCTGGCCACGCCTAGCCGCAGCTTGCCCCTCGTCAGCAGCAAGTCTGCCGGACAGGTGAGCCTGGTTCTGTGTGGCGATGTTACATGAGTCTGCATGCAGAACCTCACGTGATACACGTGCTTCCTCTTGCAAGGTAGCACGTGTAACACGGAGTTCCTCCTGCAAGGCCTGGCTGGACAACCGCTGCACCTCCCGGCAAGCCTGTAGCTCAGCCGAGATGGTGCGCTCAAGCTGTGCAAACCTCTCCTCTGCCTGCTGCCTCTGGGACATCATAAGGACACCCAGAGTGGATCTGAGGGAGGCATACTCCTCCCTCAGGGCATCCATGTGCGCCTCTGCGTGAGCAGCAATTGCTTGACGCAGAGACGACATTTCAGCCTGGCGTGCCCTGTCTGAGGCCGCCATGCCCAGCCTGAGCGAGCGGGCCGTGTACCGTGCCGCCTGCTGCTGGAGAAGCACCTGCCTAGCAGGGGGGAGCACAGATCGGGCCACACGCTCCATGCTGTCAGCGATGTTCTCCATTGCTGCCCCCTGTCGTTCGGAATTGTCATGTCTTGCTCCCACTCAGTATACAGCGGTTGCGCGCGGCGACCGCGTTGCCGGGCTTGACCCCTGCGGGACCCAAGGACCGGAGGTCCTCGCTGTGTTGGCACCGCCTGCGGCTGCACGACTACATGCCCCCGTCGACGTGATGTCCCAGGCACATCAGTGACTGGTGTGGAGGGTGACCCTGCGTCCCGATCCACCACGGGCGGAGGAACCAAGACTGTCTGATCCCTCAGTGCAGGTGTCGCAGACAGAGGAGTGTCCACATCAGAATCACTCACCCCTGACACATGGACTTGATGCTCATCCAACTCAACATGGACGTCAGAGTCGTCATCAAGGCTGGACTCATAGGCAGCCAGAGACAGGATGGACTGCAGCACTTGGGGGTTTTCGTGGCCTACCACCCCACGACCCCCACTAGTGCCGGGTTGATGTGGTCTTACCAACCCTGTGTCTGGCATGACAACACCATCCTCTGCATCCATTGCGTCATCACCTGAAAAATAGAGAGGAAAAGGTCACTACACATGTCAGAAGCACACAACACACACACACACCGACAACAAAGGCATCCGGCAGACATGTGACACACAACATATGACCTGGCATGCATGCTGGGTCTACTTTGAATAGCTACTGTGATCAGACCTGTTGAAAGGTGGCAGTTTGCATGGAAGTGGGTCTATGCAGTGCTGAAAATATGTACGCCACTCACTACCTACATATACAAGCACTCCATGGTGTGTGCCAGGAAATGTGAAGGCAGTGCAATGTCAAATTCAGACATCACGTGCATTGTGTATTCAATGTGTACCATGTCTAGCAGCCAAGCACCCCTCCACCCCAGTACCAAAGCAGGGATGCCTAGCATGGTATCAAAAGGCTGCCCATACACCTGTGTATTGACAAGCAGTGTTGACTGGCATCAACAGCTTAATGTGATTCAAATTACAACACTGCAAATGATGCTGGGACAGTGGGCAGGACACATGATGGAAGATCCGGAGGCCAGCCACGTGTGAAGAAGACACGACAAGAGTTGGACAGAGTCATTGGCCATTGAACAGGCTGAGGCCTGTGAGCCACACAGATTGTCAGAGCCGCAACATGTGTGCAACGCAGGACTGAGCCACAGTTGACATGGGCAGGCCGATAATATGGCAGGCAATGTATGTAACCAAGGACTCATATTACAGTGATCATCCAGTCAAGGACACATAGGGGCATGCGTGCAATGCACATGGAGCATGCATGGGCACTCATGTCCCTGCGGGACATTTGACCCATGCACAGTACAAGTGGGATACCCTGCATCGAGTACTAAGGCTGTACCACACAGCATATGTCAGGCAGTTTCTAAGCTGGAAGTTAGCATCTACACAGGACATATGAACAAGAAACTACACATTGGCAAGAATGTAGCAGACCAGTGCAAAGGTGGATCTGGGGTGCAGAGTGGCGGAGGAGGGGCAAGGGAGCATGCCCACATGGAGTCCCGCATGCAGGCAGAGGAGACATGCATGACGGTAGCATTGCATTACTTACACATCAGAACCATGTACACGTCACATGTAGCAGCAATCATGCACAACACATCCCACAAGTGAAACACACACGTCCTCAACAACTACGCATCAACACTCACTGGACTGGGCATCAAAGTCCAGCATCTCTCTCACACCTTCAACCAATTCTGGTGGTATGAACTCCGCAACGAGAGCCTCATGCGGAGTGAGTTCTTCCTCCTCTGGTGCAGGCCCACCGCCAGTCACCAGAGTCAAGTTGTAATTTGAGGCACGCTTAGCCTTAGTGCTGCGCTTGATGTCATTCCAGCGCTTTTTGCACTCCTGCGCCGTGCGCACCTCATGGCCGAATGAACTGACATGTTCCGCAACATGCTTCCAGTGGGTGTCACGTTGGGCAGCCGTAGTCTGACTATTGGCACCCACTAGCATGTCACGGCTGTGTCCCCGCACGTAGTCCACGAGGAAGTCCAGTTCCTGCTTACAGAAAGGCTTCTTCCTCGACGTGCAGGAGGTCGTGGCTGTGTGTGGGGTCCCAGCCTGTGCTGCAGGTGCAACCTTCCTCCTCTTGGACTGTGGCGCAGACCCTGGCTGGCTAATGCCGCCCTGACCAGTATGGCCAGTGGGTTCGGTGGATTGAGCCGAGGGAGTGGCAGGTGGAGGGATGACCTAAGGCCTGACTTGTGTCAGTGGCAGCTGGGTGCCCACTAATGGACCCTGCGCAGCAACATCAGCTGTGGCAGGGTCATTGACCGCAACGGTCCTGGTTGGCAGACTCACAACCGGGGTGCTGTTGGGTGCATCTGCCCCTGCACTTGCCAACACCCGGCTGTTCGGGGCAGCAGATGACATGACTGCCCCAGGGACACGTGTCTTGGTCTGAGCAGCCCGGCGTGCCCCTATGGTTTCCCCCCTGGCCTGTTGGAGATCTACCAAGGGTTCTTCAAGTGCCAACGCAGCCTGCGCTGGCAGACCCTGAGCCTGGGTGGCGGTGTCCACAGCTGTACCTGCAGCTACCGCTACCCTTGGGCCCGTGGCAGTCGATGGAACGGACTGCCGGGTCATACGGGTGCCAGTGCCAGATGCAGGAGCTGCATCCCCCAGAACCACAGGGGGTGGTGGCATGGCTGCACCAACACATGGCACAACATTGTGCTCAAGTTGCGCACCCCTGCCTCTTCACCCTCTGTGGCTGCCCTGGACACCCTGGAGTCCCCCTACTCCCTGGTCACCACGGCCACGTCCCCGACCACGCCCGCCACGAGGAGTACGCCCAGCTGAGGCGCCCCTCACCTTTGGTGGCCTCCCAACCATGGCACAGATGTAATAGTGCTGGCACAGATGGAGTGGTGCCAATGGGAGGTGTACAGCACAATTGACCTGGGCAATTGGGGTGAAGGTGGTGGGAAGCAAGATGTTAACAGCCCCCCTGCACCTGCAAGGCTGTATGTGACCCCGGTGATGTGGTGACGGGTCACGCAACGCTCAGGCACCCCAAAACTGCAGTAAAACCGTGCATGCAACTCTGCAGCCTACGTGCGTGGATTTAACCTCCCGCAGTACGCGGTGGCACCCAGTAACACGAATAACGCGTACGCGTGGGACACGCAGGCTACGATGACATCGAAAATGGGTGCAATACACAGGGGCACCCGCAGTGGGAAAAGGAGCGTTTGCGACTCACCGTCTGACTAGCGCGATGCAGAAAAACACGCGTAGCCAATACCCCCGCCAAAAGAAGAGATACGTCCTTGAGAGCTGTGAAGTAGATGGCGCGCGAAACAACTGGAAGCAGCAACACACGTCGGTCTCCACGGAAGGCACGTATAGCAAACTGCTGGGCCCGCTCACCTTTAACCCGTGCTGAGGGAAACGCACGCGCGCGTCACGTCACATGCGGACGTGCAGTTTTTCACGCGCGATTACGCGCATTACACGCGCGATTAGCCTGGGTACGTGTGTTTCCGGGTACGTGGGTAGTTCCACACGCGATTGGCCTGGGTACGTGTATTACAGGGGTGCGCGAGAAAATCTACACGCGATTGGCCTGGGTACGTGTGTTCCGGGGTGCCGTGAACTTTCACACGCGATTGGTTGAAATCCACGTGTGTTCTGTCATCACGTGCAATGAGGGATACACCCTCGCACGACACGTCACAGACGCGCTCACGCGCTGAGGGCCTTTGGTCCAATGAAAATGCGTATGCGTGCAGACGCGCTTACGCGCTAAGGGCCTTTCCTCGAATTACACGCTGACGTGCAGATTTTTCACGTGCCAAATCACTCCGTATCAAGCTGGCCACGCGAATACACACGGAAGACCACGCTCCTGCCCTGAAGGCCGAATCACTGCCCCCCAGTGCCCCGAGCAGCCTCCCACGTGCCATCTGCTGCTGCCTGCCTGCCTGCCTGCTGCCACCGTGCCCTGCCATTTGGTGCCTGCACATCAGCCATCTGCAGGGGTCCAGTTGCTGTGTCGACCCCTGCTGGAACAGTAGACTCCCGACTGGGATACCATCGCTCCACAGCCCAGCCCCAGGACCCAGTTGCCCACCCACGCCTGCCTCGGGGGTCGCCATGTCGGGGCAAGCAACATCTGAGACCAGTGGCGACCCCCAGCCAGAGAGGCAGAGGGCCACCAGCTTCAGTGAGAAGGAAGTTGGTGTCCTGGTGGAGCATGTCCTGGGGCATTATGATGCCCTCTTCGGAAGACCACGCGCCAACAAGGAAGGACGGGAGAGGATCTGGGACGATGTAGTGATTGCCATCAACGCGGAGGGGGTGGCAACCCGCGACATTAAGCACATCAAGAAGCGCTGGGAGGACTTGAGGTCCAGGACCCTCAATAAGGCCCGGCGCCTCGCGGAGGGGGGCCGGGCACGCCTGAGTGACATCCAGATGAGGGTCCTGGAACGCGTAGACCCAGCGCTCCACGCCCAGATCCTTCGGAGGCAGACCGATCTGGAGTTGGCCGGTAAGTGGCCAAGCATTAATGTGTGAGACAGGGCATGTTGCAGTGTGCTGGTTGTCTGATACCTGCCTGTATGTGTGACATAGGCCATGTACGTATGTGTGTGTGCAGGGACATCATGGTCAGGCATGTGAGTACAGTGATGTGTGAACCACATGGTTGGTGCATGTGTTCTAGTGCAACATGGGGGGCTCTGTGCGGAATGGACACATGGAAGCATGGCAGTCTCTGTTCCTGGACATGGGTGGGGGTGAGGGATGGGTGCTGATCCCATGTACACGTATGGTGTCCATGTGTGTGTGTCTGACCTGCGTGTCTGTGACTTCTAACTGCCATGGATGCATGACACATGTCTGTGACAATGTTCAGATTCACTGAGGCAGCCTAGTTATCCTTGTATCCACTGCGTCTGTGGTGTACAAGGCCAGATGGATGGAACTACGGTGAGGTGTGTGCATGTGATGGCAAGACCCATGATGCATGTGAGTTTAAAACCAACATTGTATGAATCATGAGTCCCCTGGTCATGTATGCCAATGCCCATGGCATGCGCCATGCCTGTTACTGTATGTGTTTTGCCTGCACTGACCCATGTGTTGTGGAGGGACATGATGGAAGTGATGTATGACAGTGGGGGCAGCTCATGTAGGCTGCCCCTGGTGACTGGAGGGGTGGGGGTGGTGGGAGACATGGGTGGGGGCCTTGTGGAGGCGGCCCCTGGTGACTGGAGGGGTGGGGGTGGTGGGAGACATGGGTGGGGGCCTTGTGGAGGCTGCCCCTGGTGACTGGGTGGTGGGGGTGGTGGGAGACATGGGTGGGGGCCTTGTGGAGGCTGCCCCTGGTGACTGGAGGGGTGGGGGTGGTGGGAGACATGGGTGGGGGCCTGGTGGAGGCTGCCCCTGGTGACTGGAGGGGTGGGGGTGGTGTGAGACATGGGTGGGGGCCTTGTGGAGGCTGCCCCTGGTGACTGGGTGGTGGGGGTGGTGTGAGACATGGGTGGGGGCCTTGTGGAGGCTGCCCCTGGTGACTGGGGGGTGGGGGTGGTGGGAGACATGGGTGGGGGCCTGGTGGAGGCTGCCCCTGGTGACTGGAGGGGTGGGGGTGGTGTGAGACATGGGTGGGGGCCTGGTGGAGGCTGCCCCGGGGGTGCAAGGGGACATGAGTGGGACATGGTTGGGGGCCTGCTGGCAGGTGCCCCACGGTGCTGGGGGGTGGGGGTGCAAGGGGACATGTGGCTTGGCTGGGGGGCATGCCCATGGTGGATGGGCTGCCTGCGGGACATGACCAGGGGTGCAGGGTAGTCCCCTGTGGTGTGGGCTGCCTGCAGAGGTCGTGGAGGGGGTAGAGGGGAGACCTGGGAGGACCCACACTGGCAATTCACCTCTTCAACTTCCCGCACACCCACGTAATACACTGCCCCACTCGCACAGGCCCAATCGCATGTAGGATTTCTCGCGCACCCCTGTAATACACGTACCCAGGCCAATCGCGTGTAGCATTTCTCGCGCACCCCTGAAATCCACGTACCCAGGCCAATCGCGTGTAGATTTTCTCGCGCACCCCTGAAATCCACGTACCCAGGCCAATCGCACGTAGATTTTCTCGCGCACCCCTGTAATACACGTACCCAGGCCAATCGCGTATAGAATTTCTCGCGCACCCCTGAAATCCACGTACCCCGCTTAATCGCGTATTTAACTTCCCGCGCGCCACTTTTTTGATGCGCTGGGACTCTACCGCCTGCCTTCGTGTGGCAGCCGTGTTTCAGCTTGTGCGTGTCTTTGGCTGTGCGTGGCTTTGCCCTATTCGATTCCATGAATACGTGTGGTTCGAGTGCGTGTGGGCGTTCCGTCTGCTTCCCTGCAGTACATCCCCAGTTACGCCCTTATTTTTGCGTGTTGTTCCCCATTCCGCGCGTTACGCCCCATGTCCCGCCCACTTTCTGGTGTGTGCGCTGCGGTTGTGCGCTTTCACTGTGCGCGTCGCGCACGCCTTTCGCGATGTTGCAGTGACGTGTGCGCCATGCACGGGTTTGGCGCACATCCCGAGGAAGACACGCGCATGGACTTCCATGAATCGCACGCGTGCGCGTGCGCCTCTTTTTTTCCGCTTGCGCCTGCTTGCGCCTGCTTGCGCGTAGATTTTCGGCGCACGTTTGTTCCATGAATCGGCCCCATAGTGTTCATGGATTAAGCAAAGAATTGGACTATTGTGCTGGAATTGTCAAATTCTCTATAAACTCAATACAAGATCCACAAGAATTTCTAATGTACTTACTACAAGTACTGGAAAACAAAAACATACTTATAAATGAAATCATTAAGATTTCATACATGTGGACACATATATGCACTTTCTGCAGCCATGTGGCACAGGAAGAAGTCCCTAATGAACGATTTGTGTATGTATCCATACCTAACTGTGAATCCATTCCATTTCAGCAACTTGTACAAAATGCAAACCATGGCAGATTATGTACTACCTGCAA
Source organism: Ambystoma mexicanum (assembly GCF_040938575.1). Lineage (NCBI taxonomy): Eukaryota > Metazoa > Chordata > Amphibia > Caudata > Ambystomatidae > Ambystoma > Ambystoma mexicanum. The sequence goes on along the minus strand of NC_090937.1, from coordinate 1,519,945,487 downwards.
TTCAGATAATCGCTCCACCTTACAAATACAGACACATAGTAAATACATAATAGTAATGCTTTTATGTTACAATGCAGATGGTACCAAAAACAACTGTAAGCTGACTGGATTCACACATGGTCAAGTATCACTGGGTAAGAAAACCTTCACAACAATAGGTATAATCTACCATACAGGAGCCACAACCAATGCAGGTCATTAAACTGCATATATAAAAAAGAATTGTGGATGGTTCGTATGTAATGATAGTACCATGACTCTAAAGCAGAGATCGCCAGCAAATCTTGTAAATGCTTACTTAATGCCCAGTTCGGGGAATTCTCAATTTTTCTGTCCCACACTAAAGCCATAAAAGTGTTGTTGGGCTCTAGACCACCTGTTCCCCTACATAACTTTGTGGAAATATTATATGCACACCTCACTTTAATGGGAAGTAAACATAAAAATGTGCTATGTTTAGAAGACTGGAACATTTGGTTGGAGAGGGATAACAACCACCCCAAGCATGGTGCCTTGTTGGAACTTCTAGGTAATCATGATTTAGAGGTTATTACCAGAGGCCCCTCCCACAATAAGGGTCACAGTTTAGACCTCCTGGCAGTAAGAGGAGGGGTTTCACAATTGTGTAAATCTATCCCTCTTCTGTGGTCAGACTACTGCCTGCAATTATTCTCTATTAAAGGATTATATAAGGAGAAAGGGCGGGAGGCGACTCCAGTCTGGGGCCGGAAGGCAACAGATCTGGAAAAAATTCCTGGGGAGGAAGTGGAGAATCAACTGGCAAATTTAGACCCTGGCCTCCCTTGTGAAGAATTTTTCAATAAGGGAACAGCTATCTTAAAAGAGATCTGCGACAAGTATGCACCGCTCAAACTTAAAGTTAGTAAAAAATCTAAATCTTGGTTTGGCCCAGCACTGGGGTTGATGCGTAAACAGGTATGCCAGGCCAATAGACTATGGAGGACCTCCAAAACGGACAGTGACGCTGTGAAGGTGAGAACCTGCTTAAAGGAATATAAAACAGCTATTTTTGCTGCAAAAAAAGATTTGCTTCAAAGTGACATCAAGCAAGCAGGTAACCAAGCCAGAGCCTTATTTGAGGTTGTGGCAAGGTTTAGAAATCCCAAATGTATGGCAGTACCCACAGCTGATTCAAAGGAACAAGCTAATAAGTTCAACCACTTCTTTGAACAAAAAATAGTGGATATTTAGGAAAGTATTACTGAAGTGATGACTGCAGAAAAGTGGGAAGAGCCTGGAGAAGAGATAGAGGTGGAGGAAAATCAGGAAGAAGAGGAGAGCTTCCGTTTCCAATCCATTGAGAGAGAAGCAGTGCAAGCTTTAATATTACAACTGAAACCCACAAAGGATCTGGCCTTTCCCATGCCGGCATGCACCGCCATTCGTTTGGCTGCCAGCCTTACCCCATTTATAACTTCCTTTATAAACAAATCATTGAGGGAGGGCTGTGTTCCACGCTCCCTTAAAGGAGCTTTGGTAAAACCCTTATTGAAGAAGCTTAATTTAGATCCTATGGTGCTGAAAAATTATGTTGGCCAACCAAAATCCTGGAAAATCCTGGAAAAGTGGTCTGCAGCCAATTTCAGCAGTTCATAAATAGTAAAGACCTGTTAGATGAATTCCAATCAGGGTTCCGCCCTAACCATGGGACAGAGACCACCCTCCTTGCGGTCCAGGATGATCTATTGGAAGCTGCAGACAGGGGAAACTCTACTATACTTTTGATGCTTGACCTGTCTGTGACATTTAATACGATCAATGACAAGATCATCCTTGAAAGAATTGAAAAAGTAGGTAGAGCCGCTAAAGTAGTGGTAGACTGGTTTGATTCCTTTTTGCAGGATAGAACCCAACAAGTGACCCTGGGAGCCTTTCTCTCGGATCTAATACAGCTGAGTTGTGGAGTATCCCAAGGGTCCGCGCTCTCACCTCTGATTTTTAACTTGTACATTCAACTGCTGTTTGACATCTTGAGGAAGCACGGCTTATATTTCTATTCTTATGCCGACGATATGGAGGTTAAGAGATTCCCTTTGCGAAGAAAGTGAAAAACCTTGGGTGTATATGGCAAGAGAACCTGGCCAGTGAGGTACAGAAGGGGCCAAAGTAAAAGCTCTATACCATTCCTTTCGGATGCTTAGGAACATAGTCCCCTTTATAGCACCCCAAGATCACTTTGTGGTTGTAGGAGCGCTGGTAAACTCAAATCTTGACAATTTAATAGTCTGATGATAGTGATTCCAGCAAAACAGATGTTGAGACTACAGAGGGCACAGAATGCGGCAGTTAGACCTATTGCCCATTTAAAGAAAAGTGATCATGTTTCAACATCCCGGAGAGCACTCCACTGGCTCATGGTGGAGGATCGAGTAAAGTTTAAAGTGGCATGCCTCATGTATAAGTGTTACTATACAATTGCACCCAGATACCTGACCACTAGAATTCACCATTATCAACCAACCAGAGACCTCCAGTCAGGAGATAAACTTTGGTGGATGTCCCACCGACCAAATGCACCTCGAAAGGTGATAGGAGGTTCTCTGTATCTGGCCCAAAGTTATGGAACAAGCTACCCATCGCTATACATTCATGTAAGTCTCTAGAGGGTTTCAGGAATAAATTGAAAACCTACCTATTTAAGTGAACCCAACAACAGGGCAAGCACAGTCCCTCACAGCTAAATGCCAATCCTTAGTTAACAACTGCCCCCAAATGCAGTTTGGTCTCCCTGGTGCGCATTTCAAAATAACCAAAATGAAAATCAAAATCAAAATCAAATCTTAATATTCTTAAAACCAATATTTTATACGTAATCTGTGTATGAACATAAACAAAACTTCAACTTCAAAACTGCACAGTTAGAGTATGCCAACAGGTATCTAACTGCCCCAAGATTCTGAAACAAGCAAACACATTCATAAATATCACTAAAATCAAACAAGGAATATATAGTTAGAATACGCCAACAGGTACTTAACTGCCCCAAAAAATCTGCAAAAACACAACAGATAGATGAATAGCATAAAAGCAGAAATAAATAATTAGAATATGCGAAACAGGCATCTAATTGCCCCAAAAATCTCCAACAAACCAAAGATAGAAGATTAGCATGAAACAAGAAATAAACAGTAAAACAATGAAATAGATATATTGTACCACAACATAGAAGTTTTTTTTTTAATCCAGCATATTTTTTTTCCCACAGACTGAATGATTTAGAAAACACACACAGAAACTGAGCAAATTGCGCAGTACACTGTTATGAACTACCTGCTCTAACATATGATCTTATCACAGAGATCAAAAAAGTATGTCTGGTCCAGTTACCCATGTCATCAAAAAACTGCATACAACCACGAAAGACTCATCCAGTATAGAGTAATTAAACTCACAAATACTGCACTCCTTGTTACAAACTCCACAATTTTAACTGCATAGCCTAGCCAAAACTTAACATGCAAACTCTACAAATGAAACAGTACACACACTTTTGGGTTCTGGATATTTGATGGGTGTTTGATTCTACCGGTGTGTTATGCTGTGGTGGTTGTGGCCAGGGCCTAGAGTCTTCAGTGCATGGCCTACTGCCTACGGCCTTCGGCCATGCACCTAAGACTCTAGGCCCTGGCCACAACCACCGCAGCATAACACACCTATAATACCAAACATTTTGACTGTGGTATGTACCCTGTTTATAGGGGATATTAATAACAATCATCCTCTACTAACAACCCAAAACCAACATCATAATAAAGTGAAATAGGCAGTAGTGCATTTATAATGTCCACGACTATGCGACGACTGCAGACATGGTGAACACATCAATGGCACCTGCCACCTAAACAAATACAATATTTGATCAATCTCTTACTCCGCAACCCTCCCCAAGCACTTCTGCACACCAACACATTCCACAAAATTGCATTTTGCCTCTGTTCGCCACCACGCTGTTGGCGGATCCAATATGGCGGGCACATCAAAACAATGTGACACACCTTACGTCTCATCCCAGCCAATCAGAGAACCTCACACAAATTTGCTATAAAATGCAGAGTGGGCCATGTACTTGTTTGGTGAGGATTCGTCCAGGGGGGGGGGAAAGTTATAGGGGGGGTCCTAAAACTTTTTTTTTCCCATAGACTGAATGGGAAAAAACTTTGCGCACGGCTACAGCCCGAACTGCTGGACGGATTTACACCAAATTTGCGGCAGGAGCGGCGGCCTGGTCCCAAAAGCGTGCTTTTGTAAATTTGGTGTAAATCTGTCCAGTAGTTTTTTTTAAAATGACCAAAATGTAAGGCAAAAAAATTAGTGATATCTGCATTCGCTTCGTAGACGGACTTCCCTGTTCGCTCCGCGGACAGCACCCCGATTGGCCCATGGCCTTGCGTCATGTCCGCGGACATGCGACGTGTTCGCTGATTGGACAGCGAGGGGCGTGGAGCGCGTCAGATTTTCTGTGGCGCCCGCCATCTTGTATTCGCTGTCGACCGCGTACAGCGCAGTGAAACGTGGATAAAAAATTGTATTTAGTGCCGTGTGTTGGTGTGTAAGAGTGTTTGGGGAGGGTGGGGGAGTACGAGATAGGTTCAATGTTTTGTTTTTTTATGTGCTAGACATTTTTTTGTTGCGTTCGATTTGTCCGCGGAGAACACGGCTGTTCTGACATTTTGTAAATAAAGTAAATGGTGGGGTGTTTAGAGGAAGGAGTATGTGTCATTTTTGTTCGCAAGGAAGGTAAAAATGAGCTGTGAACACTCGCGGCGTACTTAATTGTTCGTAAATACACAAACTGGGGTTGTCCTCAGGACGCTGTCCGTATTGTAATCTGTCTAGTTGAATGTGTTCTAAGAACACTCGCAGTGTCCCGAAATGGTTGAAATTACACAAAATGGGGGTGTTCTGAGAACGTTGTTTGTATTGTTCATTGTCAGGGTGAAAGTGTTTTAAGAGCACTCCTTTTGTTCGCTAATAGTACAATTTCCTAGGGGCGTCAACTGACTTTTTGTCCACTAAAGAAACAATAAATCTGGCTGGTGTGCGCCGACATTATGTGATATTCCTATGACTGGCGCTATTGACCTGGCTGACTTGCTTTTGCGACACTAAATCATATCTCCCACCCCTAAGCCTGATATTATCAAAGCATTCATATTCCCTGCCTATCTCCGTGACGTTACAGGGTGCGTAATGAAATGCGCCCAGTCGTCTCCAGTACTACGCGACTTTACACAGAACCCGGAAGACAACACACATTATGTCACAACACAGCGCGCCACAATTCGGAATATGAAACTGTGATTTAAAAGCAAAGAGCAGGATTGTAAATGTTGTAAAGTACATTTATTTGACATCAAATGTTTAGAAAATATTCAGCAATTTGCATTTGTCTTTGTTGTTGATCTGCAAAAGTTCATGTTGAGACACGCGATGTTCCTTTGCGGTACAGAGAGTGTTAGATCAGCTTACAACTCAGTGCGCCACAATTCGGAATATGAAACTGTGGTTTAAAAGTAAACAGCAGGATTGTACATTTGGTAAAGTACATTTATTTCACATGAAATGTTTAGTGAATATTCAGCGATTTGCTATTGTCTCTGTTGTCGATCAGCAAAAGTTTATCTGGAGCCACGCGTTGTTCCTTTGCGGTAGACAGGCTGTCGGTTTATGATAAAAGCAGTAAATGGTCGCTCTGATAATCGGAAGGGTGCTCCAACAACGAGCCATTAGACCATCCTATTGGTTGGTATGTTGTTTGTAGCCGCTAGTACTGCGTAAGGGCATATTGGTCCTTGGCGATTGTCCCATAAAATGGTGAGGGTCATGAAGTTGCATATTTGGACCTGCACCTGGCAGTTGAAGACCCCATCCGCTGGAGTCTGTAAATCGTGACATAGGCAAAATGGAGCCACATACCTGTTTTAAAAAACATAAATTAGTCTCACCAGCCGATCTTCATTAAAAATCATCATTTTATTTATTAGGGCGTGAAACTATTTGCTATCGAAGATAGTGCAATGGAGTATGTTAACAATAAAATAATAATATTTTCCCATTCATATAGCGCTAAGAACTGTGAGGTATCTAAGCGGTGCTTATTATTAACAACGGTGTGTGGTGCTCATTTATCGACCACGGAATGATGAAAGGCTGAGTTTGTGTTAGCAAGCTGTGCACGGATGTCAAAGCGAGCGCTGTACTCGCTGTGCCGCTTGACAGGCTACAGTGAAGTGGCACAGCGAGTAGAGCGCTTGACCGCCTATAAACCGGTTAAATTATTTCTATTAACCCACCCTGTGTCGTCTGCTTTTTTCAGAGCCCTCTAAACGACAGGGGATCAATTCGGCGGTGATAGTGCGCGGTAGAAAACATTATGCCACTTTCAACGAACAAGTTCAACTTGAGCGGTCTTTAATGCTACGCTATTGTAATTATATTTGGTATAAAGTAATCTAATGGGTTACTTACAGTACAATTGCAATTTCCATTGTCTACGAGTGGTGCAGTCCCAAAATACGACTCTGTGTGTGCCAACGATCTTTCGCATAGTGATATAACATATAAAAGTGGTTTCGTTTCAGAAATTTCATCTTTATCTTCTCTTACGTTTTAGCAACACTCCTTCAAGAGAAGTCTTTCATCACAATCTCTGTCTGTCAAGGTCAAAACACAATACAACCTTATATTCCGCTTCATGAGCCTCTCCGGGGCCCGAGAAAAAAATGGAAGCAGCTGGCCTTCACTGTGAATGAGCATAAATTCTTACTTTGCAACATTCTGTGTAAAGCATCTGTAGAAGTTGTGGAAGCATCTGACCTTCACTGTGAACGAGCATAAATTCTTACTTTGCAACATTCTGTGTAAAGCCATCTGTAGAAGTTGGTTTTTGCACGCCATGTTTGTATATTGTTTGCGTGATATTAAAAAAAGTTTGTTTAAAGGACGTTATGGTTCTAAGTACAGCCGAAAGACCCCTGAAAATCGCAAGTTATGGTAAGCTTTGAAAAATAACTGGTGCCACCACCGTGCACTACTAAGACTAACACCCAGGACATCAAAGATGACATCACAAATATCATTGATGAAATCACTGATGACATCACGTGTGTATGTACTTTTCATGGAATTTGTGTACTAGGGATTTTTATTATAATGTTTCAAAAAAAGTGTCAAGGATATTGCAATAAATATCATACCGTTATTAGTGCTTTGAACGATGCATTGATATAAATAGCATTGCATTATGGGATTCTATCTAGTATACTGAGCTACTAATGGAGAAACATAGCATTGTGTGTGGAGTACAAGATGAAAGTATAATATGTGTAATGTTAATATGTTGAATAATGAAATAATAATTGTCCTGAAATGTTCGAAAAATCACAAAATGGGGTTGTTCTGAGGACATTTTTCGTATTGTGTGATTGCTTAGCTGTATGCAATGAGGGAATGGCACAGAGAGTAAAGTGGACGCCGTCCGCGGACTCCGTGGCTGTTCGTGGACAGGGCATGCTACATCCGGGTTTTTCCAGGAAATCCAACATGGAAAGAAGACTGTACGGATCAGCCAATCAGATGTCGAGGTTGTGGATTTGTGTTGAAAGAGACTGTGTGTGGTGAAGATGGCAGAAGTGGAGAAAGTCAGGATGTTGGTGCTCGGAGATATGTTTGTGCATGGTTTACAGCAGTACGCTGAATGCAGGCATGTTGCAAAGAACTTTGATGTGAAAGGAGTGGAGGTGGTGTGGAGCAGTGTGCCTGATTGCAATGTACAGGGAATTGTACAAGTTTGTGAGGATATGGCCACGATGAACAGTCCGCATGTGGCAGTTTTGCACTATGGTGCTTTCCATTTGGGCAACGTCAGTGCCCCTACTTTGTTGGCTGATTTGGAACGCTTGGTTCAAGCAGTAATGAAGATCCTTCCAAATGCAAAAGTATTTTTTTCTGGATTACTACCTAGGGCAATATGGGACAATAGTTCAGTTTTTTGTCCTCAGCAAAATATTGCTAGGTGTGTCATCAACCGAGGCATCTGTGCCTTCATGCTTAGTGCTGGTATGTTCTTCTGTAACAATGAGAATATTGATGCCAGTGATGCTGTTAATTTTAAAGAAGATGGCATTTCTTTATCTTTTACGGGAAATGCCTTTCTATTTTGGAATGTAAAGGTTGCTTTGGAGAAGGTTATGTGAAGATTTTAGGAGTAAAGTAAGAAAAAAAAACAAGAAAAAAAATACAAAATAACAGGTGTCTTTTCAGAGCCAACTTCAAAGGGGAAATGGGGCACACTATTTAAATTTACATTCACCACGCTCAGATTTTCGATGTGTCCGCGGACATGGCGGTTGTCCGCGGACATGAAAATCACTACGAGGGGGTTAGTATTTTCTATGTTACATGTATATGAAGTCAGGGATATTATGGTTAAGTTGTGCTACTAAAAACCTATGAAATTCAGTGAAAAAACTTTGTTAAAGGGACGTTATGGCTCAAAGTAAAACCGAAAACCCCCTGAAATTCGGCAGTTATGGTAACATAAGCAATCATAACTCGCTCCACCGTGCACTGCTAACACTAACACCCAGGACATCAAAGATGACATCACAAATGTCATTGATGAAATCACTGATGACATCACATGGCTGGCTCTCCCTTTTTATCCTTTACTGACATATCGAAGCCACATAGTTTTCTTCAGTAACAGTCAGGAAGTAAAAATTGAAAAGGTACTATATTTGTAGACTTAGGGTCCAGTCACATCATATGAAACATATACATAGCGGAAGATACAGGCTTGAAAGAGAGCAATCCTTTCTGTGCATGAAGATAATCATTATGGTTATCAGCACTTTCTCATAGTTTTATTTTTATTACTCTACCTTCCCTCTATATGCTCATATTTGTATACATCATACTCACTCTCCATAGAGTGAATGGGAAAAAAATGTTGCTCGCGCCTACAGCCCAAACCGCTGGACGGATTTCCACCAAATTTGGACCAGGAGCAGCGGCTTGGTCCCGAAAGCGTGCTTTTGCAAATTTGGTGAAAATCCGTCCAGTACTTTTTTTTAAAATGACCAAAAAGTAGGTAAAAAAAAAATAGTGATATCTGTGTTCGGTTTGCGGATACTCTTCCCTGTTTGCTCCGTGGAAAGTGTTCTGATTGGCCAATCATCTTGCGTGATGTTCGCGGACATGCAAAGTGTTCGCTGATTGGACAGCGTGAAGCGCGTCAGATTTTTCGGTAGCGCCCGCCATCTTGGATTCGCGGACATCCCGGACAGCGCGGTGAAACTTTGTTTAAAATGTGTATTTTGTAGAGTGTGTTGGTGTGTAGGAGTGTTTGTTAGACGTTCTTTTTGTGTTCGATTTGTTTGCGGCCATCACGGGTGTTCTGAAATGTTCTAAATAAACTGACTAGCGGGTGTTCTAAGGAGTGAATATGTGTCCGTTTTGTTCGCAAGCAAAGTGAAACTGTTCTAAGAACACTTGCGGTGTCCGGGGAGTGTTCGTAGGTGGTGTCCTGAGGACGCTGTCCGTATTGTTCTCTGTCAAGTTGAATGTGTTCTAAGAACACGCACGGTGTCCTGAAATGTTCGCAAATAAACAAAACCGGGGTGTTCTGAAGACGTTTTTGAGAACACTCCCGGTGTCCTGAAATGTTTGTAGGGGGTGTTCTGAGGACGCTGTCCGTATTGTTCTCTGTCAAGTTGAATGAGTTCTAAGAACACTTGCTGTGTCTTGAAATGTTCGCAAATAAACAAAATGTGGGTGTTCTGAAGACGCTTCTAAGAACACTCGCGGTGTCCGGGGAGTGTTCGTAGGGGGTGTCCTGAGGACGCTGTCCGTATTGTTCTCTGTCAAGTTGAATGTGTCCTAAGAACACTCGCGGTGTCCTGAAATGTTCGCAAATAAACAAAATGGGGGTGTTCTGAAGACGCTTCTAAGAAGACTCGCGTCCGTGGAGTGTTCGTATGGGGTGTGCTGAGGACACAGTCCGTATTGTTCTCTGTCAAGTTGAATGTGTCCTAAGAACACTCACGGTGTATTGAAATGTTCGCAAATAAACAAGATGGTGGTGTTCTGAAGAGGCTTCTAAGAACACTTGCGGTGTCCGGGGAGTGTTCGTAGGGGGTGTCCTGAGGACGCTGTCCGTATTGTTCTCTGTCAAGTTGAATGTGTCCTAAGAATACTTGCGGTGTCCAGAAATGTTCGCAAATAAACAAAATGGGGGTGTTCTGAAGACGCTTCTAAGAACACTTCCGGTGTCCGGGGAGTGTTCGTAGGGGGTGTCATGAGGACGCTGTCCGTATTGTTCTTTGTCAAGTTGAATGGGTCCTAAGAACACTCGCGGTGTCCTGAAAGAAATAAACAAGATGTTGGTGTTCTGAAGACGCTTCTAAGAACACTCCCGGTGTCCTGGAATGTTCGTAGGGGGTGTCCTTAGGACGCTGTCCGCATTGTTCGTTGTTAAGTTGAAAGTGTTCTAAGAACTATCGTGTTGTTCTGAAATGTTCGTAGGGGGTGTCCTGAAAACAGTGTCCGTATTGTTCGCTGGCAAGTTCAAAGTGTTCTAAGAACACTCACATTGTTCGCGGACATTAAAAGTTTCCCATAGATCATAGTTGAAATGTTTGACTCTATGGATGTTGTATGCTGTGGTGGTTGTTGCCAAGGCATAGAGTCTTGGGTGCATGGCCACCTGGCCATGCACCCAAGATTGTATGCCCTGGCAACAACCACCGCAGCATATCACATTCATATTTGCTTATAACTTTGTGTGAAAAAGAAATGTATAAGGAACAAAGGTATTAGATACTATGGATGTGATATGCTGCTATGGTTGTCCTTATTATTGTATACTTACTGTTTGGTCTAGTAATGGGAGTCCATGTTTTTCTTCTTCATTTCTGTGATAAAAGAAAATAGCATGCTAGTATTAGTATTTTGTAATGACTTATTACATTGTATAAGCAATATACTTTTATTTTTTTTCGACCCTCATATTTAGTAGAGTACAAATGAGAGTACTGTGCAATTTGCTCAGTTTCTTTATTTGTTGCTAAAATCATTGGGTCTGTGGGAGAAAAAAAAATCCTTGTTGGATTAAAAAAAAAACCTTTTTCTGTTATGCTACAGTTTATTTGTTTGTTTGTTTTCAGTGTTCACTTGTTGTTTCTGGTTAATGCTTTATACTTTGCTTTGTTGTATTTTTTTTGGAGCAGTAACAGATTCTTCATTTGTTTTGATACTATAAAATTTTGGAGCAGTTAGATACCAATTGGCGTATTCTAACTGTCTATTTCTTTAATATATTTTAGTGGTTTTGATTTATCTATTTGGATATTGTTACATTTTGGGACAGTTAGATACCAATTGGCGTATTCTAACTGTGAATTTTTTGGCCTAATTTAGTGGTATTCATTTATCTGATTAGTTGTTGTAGAATCTTTGAGCTGTTAGATAGCTTTTGGAGTATTCTAACAGTTTATATTATTTTAACACAAATTTATAATTTTGGGACAGTTAGATACCAATTGGCGTATTCTAACTGTGTATTTTTTGGTCTAATTTAGTGGTATTCATTTATCTGATTAGATGTTGTAGAATCTTTGAGAAGTTAGATAGCTTTTGGAGTATTCTAACAGTTTATATTTTTGTAGCACAAATTTACTAAGGTTTAAATACAGTTTATTTATCAAATTTTGGTTTTAAGAACATCAAATAAGCGTTTGTAAGATGTGCTGGTAATCGCTGCTTTAGAGTAATGGTACTATCATTACATTCAAACCATCCACATTTCTTTTTTATATATGCAGTGTAGTGCCCTGAATTGGTTGTGGCTCCTGCGTGGTAGATTATACCTATTGTTGTGAAGGTTTTCTTACCAAGTGATATTTGACCATGTGTGAATCCAGTCAGCTTGCAGTTGTTTTTGGTACCATCTGCATTGTAACGTAGAAGCATTAGTATTACATATTTACTATGTGTTTGTATTACTAACGTGGAGCGATTATCTGAATTGCAGGTAGAGCATAATCTACCATGGTTTGCATTTTGTACAAGTTGCTGAAATGGAATGGATTCACAATTTGGTATTGATATATATATATGAAGCGTTCATTGGGGATTTCTTATTGTGTCACATTGTTGCAGAGAGTGCATGTATGTTTCCACATGTATGAAATCTGAAAGATTTCATTTATAGGTATGTTTTTGTTTTCCAGTACTTGTAGTAAGTACATTAGAAATTCTTGAGGATCTTCCTGTGAGTTTATAGTGAATTTCATCATTCCTGCACAGTAGTCCAATTGTCGTCTTATTCCAAAAACACTATATATGTTGTAAGGATTGTTTGCTGCATTTCTGTGAAGTACTAACATTTGCAAACACAATGGGTCTGTTCTGTGTGAGTAAATGTTGTCAACAATTGGTGGTAATTGAAGTAGAATATTCATTGCTACATTTGCATAGCAACTTACACCAACTATATTTGAAAATTTAAATGGTCCAAGTAGTTCTGTATCTAACTGCGTTTTTTGGAGTTTGTCTTCCTTCTTTAAAGAAGTACCTGGTTTACTTTCTCTAAATGATTCTTTTTTGTTTGTGGTACTTGATGAAGTATTAGTTTCTTTTACTCTCTTTGGAGGATTTGCAGTGACGTCCTGTTGCATTTCTGTTTGATTTACATTTCTTTTACAACGTTTTAGTTTTTGTGGAACAGAATATGTGTTTAGATGGGGAGTGTATAGTGAGCGAAGTCTATTATATTCTAAAATGCAAGGAATATCAGCGTTTACTTTACTTGCATCAAAGTTGATTAGAAATAGACCGTCAAGTGTACGTAAGCGTGATAGAGCTACGTAGCTCATGCCTTCTTTAAAGACTGTGTTACCAATATCTATCATTGCTTTGTCTAGGGTAAGACCTTGTGATTTATGAATCGTGACTGCGTATGCAAGAGTTAGAGAAAATTGTTCTCTGCGTACATACATATCTTTGAAGAGAAGGAATCTAGCTGTTGAGCGTCCTATCCGTTTTACTTCTGAAAGTTTGTCAAAGAGTATATTGACAAACTGAATTTTGTTGTCACGTGGGTATGTTTGAAAACCTACAACTGTACCCAGTGCTCCATTAACTAGCCCTTGGTCCACGTCAAGGTTACGTTTAAGCATTACTATGCAATTTAAGGATAATTTTAACATCTTTTCTATGCCTGCTGTGTTTAAGATTGATTTTTCTAAATTATTTAGTCTTGTGGCTTGGTCACACATGGGTAGTGTCATACCATGTCCATCTAGTTTGTCTGTGGCGCTAATTTCCATTATTGGTTGCATTTCTTTACTTAGCATGATTTCATTGAATTTGAAACAGCTTTCAAGAGTTGGCATTAAGGCCATTCAATTGACATTTTTGTGGGCTAATTGTTCCATAACATCTGTAGCACATGCATTATCGCCATAAAGTGCATTAATGTGCCGGGTTTTCAATGTTGCTTCTGCTTCTTTAGAAAGTATACCAACTCTCAAACTTTTTAAAATGTTGGCATAAGTTACATCTGCAGATTGGCGCATGTTTTCTGGTAATTCTCTGTATTGGAAATGTTGCCAAAGGTTGATATTTCCAATGCTGCCAACAGTTTTACGGCAGAGTTTGTGCCCTAATGTTTTAAAAATAGGTTCACCTTTTACTGGTGTTAATTGAAGCAGATCTCCAAAAACAATAATGTGTTTTCCTGCAAAGAGCTCTTCATAGTCTGTTTTGAGTACTTCTTGTAATCTGAGGTGAATCAAAGCTAACATCAGGTTGGAGACCATGCTCACTTCATCTATTAGTAGCATTTTCATTTGTTTCAATACTCTGCGTAATTCCATTGCAGCTTCTGCAGAAAGTTTGTAATAGTCTAATTTGTTCTGGTGGTCTACTGGTAAGAGTAGTAATCGGTGTAATGTAACACCACCTACGTTGTAGGCAGCTAAATCTGTGGGGGCAGTGACAACAGCTGACAGTTTGTTGTTTGTCAATTGTTGAAGGAACTTACTAATGATTTTGATTAGGAATGTTTTGCCAGAACCAGCTTCACCACTGACGTACAGTAGTATAAGTTTATAATTATGGCAGGAACATTCTTTATTTTCATGTTTTACACCATGTGCAATTTGTTTTGTTACTTCTTGAAAAATGCTACTTTGCTCATTGTTTAGTTTTGATTGTAGTATAGTTAAGTCTTCCTTATCTTCATACTGACACATGGTGTTTTCTACTTCTATCATAGCTAATTCTGCCACATTTGTTATTAGTGGTTCTCCCAGTGGTTCTTGGCTTCCTGTTACAGAAGGTTGACTACTGTCAGGAGTATCCTTATCTAGTTGGGCGTGGAGTTGGTTGGAGAGGGATAACAACCACCCCAAGCATGGTGCCTTGTTGGAACTTCTAGGTAATCATGATTTAGAGGTTATTACCAGAGGCCCCTCCCACAATAAGGGTCACAGTTTAGACCTCCTGGCAGTAAGAGGAGGGGTTTCACAATTGTGTAAATCTATCCCTCTTCTGTGGTCAGACTACTGCCTGCAATTATTCTCTATTAAAGGATTATATAAGGAGAAAGGGCGGGAGGCGACTCCAGTCTGGGGCCGGAAGGCAACAGATCTGGAAAAAATTCCTGGGGAGGAAGTGGAGAATCAACTGGCAAATTTAGACCCTGGCCTCCCTTGTGAAGAATTTTTCAATAAGGGAACAGCTATCTTAAAAGAGATCTGCGACAAGTATGCACCGCTCAAACTTAAAGTTAGTAAAAAATCTAAATCTTGGTTTGGCCCAGCACTGGGGTTGAGGCGTAAACAGGTATGCCAGGCCAATAGACTATGGAGGACCTCCAAAACGGACAGTGACGCTGTGAAGGTGAGAACCTGCTTAAAGGAATATAAAACAGCTATTTTTGCTGCAAAAAAAGATTTGCTTCAAAGTGACATCAAGCAAGCAGGTAACCAAGCCAGAGCCTTATTTGA
This sequence comes from Ambystoma mexicanum, assembly GCF_040938575.1. Classification (NCBI taxonomy): domain Eukaryota; kingdom Metazoa; phylum Chordata; class Amphibia; order Caudata; family Ambystomatidae; genus Ambystoma; species Ambystoma mexicanum. The sequence continues at coordinate 1,519,930,455 of NC_090937.1, read as the reverse complement.
GGTTGTGGCAAGGTTTAGAAATCCCAAATGTATGGCAGTACCCACAGCTGATTCAAAGGAACAAGCTAATAAGTTCAACCACTTCTTTGAACAAAAAATAGTGGATATTTAGGAAAGTATTACTGAAGTGATGACTGCAGAAAAGTGGGAAGAGCCTGGAGAAGAGATAGAGGTGGAGGAAAATCAGGAAGAAGAGGAGAGCTTCCGTTTCCAATCCATTGAGAGAGAAGCAGTGCAAGCTTTAATATTACAACTGAAACCCACAAAGGATCTGGCCTTTCCCATGCCGGCATGCACCGCCATTCGTTTGGCTGCCAGCCTTACCCCATTTATAACTTCCTTTATAAACAAATCATTGAGGGAGGGCTGTGTTCCACGCTCCCTTAAAGGAGCTTTGGTAAAACCCTTATTGAAGAAGCTTAATTTAGATCCTATGGTGCTGAAAAATTATGTTGGCCAACCAAAATCCTGGAAAATCCTGGAAAAGTGGTCTGCAGCCAATTTCAGCAGTTCATAAATAGTAAAGACCTGTTAGATGAATTCCAATCAGGGTTCCGCCCTAACCATGGGACAGAGACCACCCTCCTTGCGGTCCAGGATGATCTATTGGAAGCTGCAGACAGGGGAAACTCTACTATACTTTTGATGCTTGACCTGTCTGTGACATTTAATACGATCAATGACAAGATCATCCTTGAAAGAATTGAAAAAGTAGGTAGAGCCGCTAAAGTAGTGGTAGACTGGTTTGATTCCTTTTTGCAGGATAGAACCCAACAAGTGACCCTGGGAGCCTTTCTCTCGGATCTAATACAGCTGAGTTGTGGAGTATCCCAAGGGTCCGCGCTCTCACCTCTGATTTTTAACTTGTACATTCAACTGCTGTTTGACATCTTGAGGAAGCACGGCTTATATTTCTATTCTTATGCCGACGATATGGAGGTTAAGAGATTCCCTTTGCGAAGAAAGTGAAAAACCTTGGGTGTATATGGCAAGAGAACCTGGCCAGTGAGGTACAGAAGGGGCCAAAGTAAAAGCTCTATACCATTCCTTTCGGATGCTTAGGAACATACTCCCCTTTATAGCACCCCAAGATCACTTTGTGGTTGTAGGAGCGCTGGTAAACTCAAATCTTGACAATTTAATAGTCTGATGATAGTGATTCCAGCAAAACAGATGTTGAGACTACAGAGGGCACAGAATGCGGCAGTTAGACCTATTGCCCATTTAAAGAAAAGTGATCATGTTTCAACATCCCGGAGAGCACTCCACTGGCTCATGGTGGAGGATCGAGTAAAGTTTAAAGTGGCATGCCTCATGTATAAGTGTTACTATACAATTGCACCCAGATACCTGACCACTAGAATTCACCATTATCAACCAACCAGAGACCTCCAGTCAGGAGATAAACTTTGGTGGATGTCCCACCGACCAAATGCACCTCGAAAGGTGATAGGAGGTTCTCTGTATCTGGCCCAAAGTTATGGAACAAGCTACCCATCGCTATACATTCATGTAAGTCTCTAGAGGGTTTCAGGAATAAATTGAAAACCTACCTATTTAAGTGAACCCAACAACAGGGCAAGCACAGTCCCTCACAGCTAAATGCCAATCCTTAGTTAACAACTGCCCCCAAATGCAGTTTGGTCTCCCTGGTGCGCATTTCAAAATAACCAAAATGAAAATCAAAATCAAAATCAAATCTTAATATTCTTAAAACCAATATTTTATACGTAATCTGTGTATGAACATAAACAAAACTTCAACTTCAAAACTGCACAGTTAGAGTATGCCAACAGGTATCTAACTGCCCCAAGATTCTGAAACAAGCAAACACATTCATAAATACCACTAAAATCAAACAAGGAATATATAGTTAGAATACGCCAACAGGTACTTAACTGCCCCAAAAAATCTGCAAAAACACAACAGATAGATGAATAGCATAAAAGCAGAAATAAATAATTAGAATATGCGAAACAGGCATCTAATTGCCCCAAAAATCTCCAACAAACCAAAGATAGAAGATTAGCATGAAACAAGAAATAAACAGTAAAACAATGAAATAGATATATTGTACCACAACATAGAAGTTTTTTTTTTAATCCAGCATATTTTTTTTCCCACAGACTGAATGATTTAGAAAACACACACAGAAACTGAGCAAATTGCGCAGTACACTGTTATGAACTACCTGCTCTAACATATGATCTTATCACAGAGATCAAAAAAGTATGTCTGGTCCAGTTACCCATGTCATCAAAAAACTGCATACAACCACGAAAGACTCATCCAGTATAGAGTAATTAAACTCACAAATACTGCACTCCTTGTTACAAACTCCACAATTTTAACTGCATAGCCTAGCCAAAACTTAACATGCAAACTCTACAAATGAAACAGTACACACACTTTTGGGTTCTGGATATTTGATGGGTGTTTGATTCTACCGGTGTGTTATGCTGTGGTGGTTGTGGCCAGGGCCTAGAGTCTTCAGTGCATGGCCTACTGCCTACGGCCTTCGGCCATGCACCTAAGACTCTAGGCCCTGGCCACAACCACCGCAGCATAACACACCTATAATACCAAACATTTTGACTGTGGTATGTACCCTGTTTATAGGGGATATTAATAACAATCATCCTCTACTAACAACCCAAAACCAACATCATAATAAAGTGAAATAGGCAGTAGTGCATTCATAATGTCCACGACTATGCGACGACTGCAGACATGGTGAACACATCAATGGCACCTGCCACCTAAACAAATACAATATTTGATCAATCTCTTACTCCGCAACCCTCCCCAAGCACTTCTGCACACCAACACATTCCACAAAATTGCATTTTGCCTCTGTTCGCCACCACGCTGTTGGCGGATCCAATATGGCGGGCACATCAAAACAATGTGACACACCTTACGTCTCATCCCAGCCAATCAGAGAACCTCACACAAATTTGCTATAAAATGCAGAGTGGGCCATGTACTTGTTTGGTGAGGATTCGTCCAGGGGGGGGGGAAAGTTATAGGGGGGGTCCTAAAACTTTTTTTTTCCCATAGACTGAATGGGAAAAAACTTTGCGCACGGCTACAGCCCGAACTGCTGGACGGATTTACACCAAATTTGCGGCAGGAGCGGCGGCCTGGTCCCAAAAGCGTGCTTTTGTAAATTTGGTGTAAATCTGTCCAGTAGTTTTTTTTAAAATGACCAAAATGTAAGGCAAAAAAATTAGTGATATCTGCATTCGCTTCGTAGACGGACTTCCCTGTTCGCTCCGCGGACAGCACCCCGATTGGCCCATGGCCTTGCGTCATGTCCGCGGACATGCGACGTGTTCGCTGATTGGACAGCGAGGGGCGTGGAGCGCGTCAGATTTTCTGTGGCGCCCGCCATCTTGTATTCGCTGTCGACCGCGTACAGCGCAGTGAAACGTGGATAAAAAATTGTATTTAGTGCCGTGTGTTGGTGTGTAAGAGTGTTTGGGGAGGGTGGGGGAGTACGAGATAGGTTCAATGTTTTGTTTTTTTATGTGCTAGACATTTTTTTGTTGTGTTCGATTTGTCCGCGGAGAACACGGCTGTTCTGACATTTTGTAAATAAAGTAAATGGTGGGGTGTTTAGAGGAAGGAGTATGTGTCATTTTTGTTCGCAAGGAAGGTAAAAATGAGCTGTGAACCCTCGCGGCGTACTTAATTGTTCGTAAATACACAAACTGGGGTTGTCCTCAGGACGCTGTCCGTATTGTAATCTGTCTAGTTGAATGTGTTCTAAGAACACTCGCAGTGTCCCGAAATGGTTGAAATTACACAAAATGGGGGTGTTCTGAGAACGTTGTTTGTATTGTTCATTGTCAGGGTGAAAGTGTTTTAAGAGCACTCCTTTTGTTCGCTAATAGTACAATTTCCTAGGGGCGTCAACTGACTTTTTGTCCACTAAAGAAACAATAAATCTGGCTGGTGTGCGCCGACATTATGTGATATTCCTATGACTGGCGCTATTGACCTGGCTGACTTGCTTTTGCGACACTAAATCATATCTCCCACCCCTAAGCCTGATATTATCAAAGCATTCATATTCCCTGCCTATCTCCGTGACGTTACAGGGTGCGTAATGAAATGCGCCCAGTCGTCTCCAGTACTACGCGACTTTACACAGAACCCGGAAGACAACACACATTATGTCACAACACAGCGCGCCACAATTCGGAATATGAAACTGTGATTTAAAAGCAAAGAGCAGGATTGTAAATGTTGTAAAGTACATTTATTTGACATCAAATGTTTAGAAAATATTCAGCAATTTGCATTTGTCTTTGTTGTTGATCTGCAAAAGTTCATGTTGAGACACGCGATGTTCCTTTGCGGTACAGAGAGTGTTAGATCAGCTTACAACTCAGTGCGCCACAATTCGGAATATGAAACTGTGGTTTAAAAGTAAACAGCAGGATTGTACATTTGGTAAAGTACATTTATTTCACATGAAATGTTTAGTGAATATTCAGCGATTTGCTATTGTCTCTGTTGTCGATCAGCAAAAGTTTATCTGGAGCCACGCGTTGTTCCTTTGCGGTAGACAGGCTGTCGGTTTATGATAAAAGCAGTAAATGGTCGCTCTGATAATCGGAAGGGTGCTCCAACAACGAGCCATTAGACCATCCTATTGGTTGGTATGTTGTTTGTAGCCGCTAGTACTGCGTAAGGGCATATTGGTCCTTGGCGATTGTCCCATAAAATGGTGAGGGTCATGAAGTTGCATATTTGGACCTGCACCTGGCAGTTGAAGACCCCATCCGCTGGAGTCTGTAAATCGTGACATAGGCAAAATGGAGCCACATACCTGTTTTAAAAAACATAAATTAGTCTCACCAGCCGATCTTCATTAAAAATCATCATTTTATTTATTAGGGCGTGAAACAATTTGCTATCGAAGATAGTGCAATGGAGTATGTTAACAATAAAATAATAATATTTTCCCATTCATATAGCGCTAAGAACTGTGAGGTATCTAAGCGGTGCTTATTATTAACAACGGTGTGTGGTGCTCATTTATCGACCACGGAATGATGAAAGGCTGAGTTTGTGTTAGCAAGCTGTGCACGGATGTCAAAGCGAGCGCTGTACTCGCTGTGCCGCTTGACAGGCTACAGTGAAGTGGCACAGCGAGTAGAGCGCTTGACCGCCTATAAACCGGTTAAATTATTTCTATTAACCCACCCTGTGTCGTCTGCTTTTTTCAGAGCCCTCTAAACGACAGGGGATCAATTCGGCGGTGATAGTGCGCGGTAGAAAACATTATGCCACTTTCAACGAACAAGTTCAACTTGAGCGGTCTTTAATGCTACGCTATTGTAATTATATTTGGTATAAAGTAATCTAATGGGTTACTTACAGTACAATTGCAATTTCCATTGTCTACGAGTGGTGCAGTCCCAAAATACGACTCTGTGTGTGCCAACGATCTTTCGCATAGTGATATAACATATAAAAGTGGTTTCGTTTCAGAAATTTCATCTTTATCTTCTCTTACGTTTTAGCAACACTCCTTCAAGAGAAGTCTTTCATCACAATCTCTGTCTGTCAAGGTCAAAACACAATACAACCTTATATTCCGCTTCATGAGCCTCTCCGGGGCCCGAGAAAAAAATGGAAGCAGCTGGCCTTCACTGTGAATGAGCATAAATTCTTACTTTGCAACATTCTGTGTAAAGCATCTGTAGAAGTTGTGGAAGCATCTGACCTTCACTGTGAACGAGCATAAATTCTTACTTTGCAACATTCTGTGTAAAGCCATCTGTAGAAGTTGGTTTTTGCACGCCATGTTTGTATATTGTTTGCGTGATATTAAAAAAAGTTTGTTTAAAGGACGTTATGGTTCTAAGTACAGCCGAAAGACCCCTGAAAATCGCAAGTTATGGTAAGCTTTGAAAAATAACTGGTGCCACCACCGTGCACTACTAAGACTAACACCCAGGACATCAAAGATGACATCACAAATATCATTGATGAAATCACTGATGACATCACGTGTGTATGTACTTTTCATGGAATTTGTGTACTAGGGATTTTTATTATAATGTTTCAAAAAAAGTGTCAAGGATATTGCAATAAATATCATACCGTTATTAGTGCTTTGAACGATGCATTGATATAAATAGCATTGCATTATGGGATTCTATCTAGTATACTGAGCTACTAATGGAGAAACATAGCATTGTGTGTGGAGTACAAGATGAAAGTATAATATGTGTAATGTTAATATGTTGAATAATGAAATAATAATTGTCCTGAAATGTTCGAAAAATCACAAAATGGGGTTGTTCTGAGGACATTTTTCGTATTGTGTGATTGCTTAGCTGTATGCAATGAGGGAATGGCACAGAGAGTAAAGTGGACGCCGTCCGCGGACTCCGTGGCTGTTCGTGGACAGGGCATGCTACATCCGGGTTTTTCCAGGAAATCAAACATGGAAAGAAGACTGTACGGATCAGCCAATCAGATGTCGAGGTTGTGGATTTGTGTTGAAAGAGACTGTGTGTGGTGAAGATGGCAGAAGTGGAGAAAGTCAGGATGTTGGTGCTCGGAGATATGTTTGTGCATGGTTTACAGCAGTACGCTGAATGCAGGCATGTTGCAAAGAACTTTGATGTGAAAGGAGTGGAGGTGGTGTGGAGCAGTGTGCCTGATTGCAATGTACAGGGAATTGTACAAGTTTGTGAGGATATGGCCACGATGAACAGTCCGCATGTGGCAGTTTTGCACTATGGTGCTTTCCATTTGGGCAACGTCAGTGCCCCTACTTTGTTGGCTGATTTGGAACGCTTGGTTCAAGCAGTAATGAAGATCCTTCCAAATGCAAAAGTATTTTTTTCTGGATTACTACCTAGGGCAATATGGGACAATAGTTCAGTTTTTTGTCCTCAGCAAAATATTGCTAGGTGTGTCATCAACCGAGGCATCTGTGCCTTCATGCTTAGTGCTGGTATGTTCTTCTGTAACAATGAGAATATTGATGCCAGTGATGCTGTTAATTTTAAAGAAGATGGCATTTCTTTATCTTTTACGGGAAATGCCTTTCTATTTTGGAATGTAAGGGTTGCTTTGGAGAAGGTTATGTGAAGATTTTAGGAGTAAAGTAAGAAAAAAAAACAAGAAAAAAAATACAAAATAACAGGTGTCTTTTCAGAGCCAACTTCAAAGGGGAAATGGGGCACACTATTTAAATTTACATTCACCACGCTCAGATTTTCGATGTGTCCGCGGACATGGCGGTTGTCCGCGGACATGAAAATCACTACGAGGGGGTTAGTATTTTCTATGTTACATGTATATGAAGTCAGGGATATTATGGTTAAGTTGTGCTACTAAAAACCTATGAAATTCAGTGAAAAAACTTTGTTAAAGGGACGTTATGGCTCAAAGTAAAACCGAAAACCCCCTGAAATTCGGCAGTTATGGTAACATAAGCAATCATAACTCGCTCCACCGTGCACTGCTAACACTAACACCCAGGACATCAAAGATGACATCACAAATGTCATTGATGAAATCACTGATGACATCACATGGCTGGCTCTCCCTTTTTATCCTTTACTGACATATCGAAGCCACATAGTTTTCTTCAGTAACAGTCAGGAAGTAAAAATTGAAAAGGTACTATATTTGTAGACTTAGGGTCCAGTCACATCATATGAAACATATACATAGCGGAAGATACAGGCTTGAAAGAGAGCAATCCTTTCTGTGCATGAAGATAATCATTATGGTTATCAGCACTTTCTCATAGTTTTATTTTTATTACTCTACCTTCCCTCTATATGCTCATATTTGTATACATCATACTCACTCTCCATAGAGTGAATGGGAAAAAAATGTTGCTCGCGCCTACAGCCCAAACCGCTGGACGGATTTCCACCAAATTTGGACCAGGAGCAGCGGCTTGGTCCCGAAAGCGTGCTTTTGCAAATTTGGTGAAAATCCGTCCAGTACTTTTTTTTAAAATGACCAAAAAGTAGGTAAAAAAAAAATAGTGATATCTGTGTTCGGTTTGCGGATACTCTTCCCTGTTTGCTCCGTGGAAAGTGTTCTGATTGGCCAATCATCTTGCGTGATGTTCGCGGACATGCAAAGTGTTCGCTGATTGGACAGCGTGAAGCGCGTCAGATTTTTCGGTAGCGCCCGCCATCTTGGATTCGCGGACATCCCCGGACAGCGCGGTGAAACTTTGTTTAAAATGTGTATTTTGTAGAGTGTGTTGGTGTGTAGGAGTGTTTGTTAGACGTTCTTTTTGTGTTCGATTTGTTTGCGGCCATCACGGGTGTTCTGAAATGTTCTAAATAAACTGACTAGCGGGTGTTCTAAGGAGTGAATATGTGTCCGTTTTGTTCGCAAGCAAAGTGAAACTGTTCTAAGAACACTTGCGGTGTCCGGGGAGTGTTCGTAGGTGGTGTCCTGAGGACGCTGTCCGTATTGTTCTCTGTCAAGTTGAATGTGTTCTAAGAACACGCACGGTGTCCTGAAATGTTCGCAAATAAACAAAACCGGGGTGTTCTGAAGACGTTTTTGAGAACACTCCCGGTGTCCTGAAATGTTTGTAGGGGGTGTTCTGAGGACGCTGTCCGTATTGTTCTCTGTCAAGTTGAATGAGTTCTAAGAACACTTGCTGTGTCTTGAAATGTTCGCAAATAAACAAAATGTGGGTGTTCTGAAGACGCTTCTAAGAACACTCGCGGTGTCCGGGGAGTGTTCGTAGGGGGTGTCCTGAGGACGCTGTCCGTATTGTTCTCTGTCAAGTTGAATGTGTCCTAAGAACACTCGCGGTGTCCTGAAATGTTCGCAAATAAACAAAATGGGGGTGTTCTGAAGACGCTTCTAAGAAGACTCGCGTCCGTGGAGTGTTCGTATGGGGTGTGCTGAGGACACAGTCCGTATTGTTCTCTGTCAAGTTGAATGTGTCCTAAGAACACTCACGGTGTATTGAAATGTTCGCAAATAAACAAGATGGTGGTGTTCTGAAGAGGCTTCTAAGAACACTTGCGGTGTCCGGGGAGTGTTCGTAGGGGGTGTCCTGAGGACGCTGTCCGTATTGTTCTCTGTCAAGTTGAATGTGTCCTAAGAATACTTGCGGTGTCCAGAAATGTTCGCAAATAAACAAAATGGGGGTGTTCTGAAGACGCTTCTAAGAACACTTCCGGTGTCCGGGGAGTGTTCGTAGGGGGTGTCATGAGGACGCTGTCCGTATTGTTCTTTGTCAAGTTGAATGGGTCCTAAGAACACTCGCGGTGTCCTGAAATGTTCGAAATAAACAAGATGTTGGTGTTCTGAAGACGCTTCTAAGAACACTCCCGGTGTCCTGGAATGTTCGTAGGGGGTGTCCTTAGGACGCTGTCCGCATTGTTCGTTGTTAAGTTGAAAGTGTTCTAAGAACTATCGTGTTGTTCTGAAATGTTCGTAGGGGGTGTCCTGAAAACAGTGTCCGTATTGTTCGCTGGCAAGTTCAAAGTGTTCTAAGAACACTCACATTGTTCGCGGACATTAAAAGTTTCCCATAGATCATAGTTGAAATGTTTGACTCTATGGATGTTGTATGCTGTGGTGGTTGTTGCCAAGGCATAGAGACTTGGGTGCATGGCCACCTGGCCATGCACCCAAGATTGTATGCCCTGGCAACAACCACCGCAGCATATCACATTCATATTTGCTTATAACTTTGTGTGAAAAAGAAATGTATAAGGAACAAAGGTATTAGATACTATGGATGTGATATGCTGCTATGGTTGTCCTTATTATTGTATACTTACTGTTTGGTCTAGTAATGGGAGTCCATGTTTTTCTTCTTCATTTCTGTGATAAAAGAAAATAGCATGCTAGTATTAGTATTTTGTAATGACTTATTACATTGTATAAGCAATATACTTTTATTTTTTTTCGACCCTCATATTTAGTAGAGTACAAATGAGAGTACTGTGCAATTTGCTCAGTTTCTTTATTTGTTGCTAAAATCATTGGGTCTGTGGGAGAAAAAAAAATCCTTGTTGGATTAAAAAAAAAACCTTTTTCTGTTATGCTACAGTTTATTTGTTTGTTTGTTTTCAGTGTTCACTTGTTGTTTCTGGTTAATGCTTTATACTTTGCTTTGTTGTATTTTTTTTGGAGCAGTAACAGATTCTTCATTTGTTTTGATACTATAAAATTTTGGAGCAGTTAGATACCAATTGGCGTATTCTAACTGTCTATTTCTTTAATATATTTTAGTGGTTTTGATTTATCTATTTGGATATTGTTACATTTTGGGACAGTTAGATACCAATTGGCGTATTCTAACTGTGAATTTTTTGGCCTAATTTAGTGGTATTCATTTATCTGATTAGTTGTTGTAGAATCTTTGAGCTGTTAGATAGCTTTTGGAGTATTCTAACAGTTTATATTATTTTAACACAAATTTATAATTTTGGGACAGTTAGATACCAATTGGCGTATTCTAACTGTGTATTTTTTGGTCTAATTTAGTGGTATTCATTTATCTGATTAGATGTTGTAGAATCTTTGAGAAGTTAGATAGCTTTTGGAGTATTCTAACAGTTTATATTTTTGTAGCACAAATTTACTAAGGTTTAAATACAGTTTATTTATCAAATTTTGGTTTTAAGAACATCAAATAAGCGTTTGTAAGATGTGCTGGTAATCGCTGCTTTAGAGTAATGGTACTATCATTACATTCAAACCATCCACATTTCTTTTTTATATATGCAGTGTAGTGCCCTGAATTGGTTGTGGCTCCTGCGTGGTAGATTATACCTATTGTTGTGAAGGTTTTCTTACCAAGTGATATTTGACCATGTGTGAATCCAGTCAGCTTGCAGTTGTTTTTGGTACCATCTGCATTGTAACGTAGAAGCATTAGTATTACATATTTACTATGTGTTTGTATTACTAACGTGGAGCGATTATCTGAATTGCAGGTAGAGCATAATCTACCATGGTTTGCATTTTGTACAAGTTGCTGAAATGGAATGGATTCACAATTTGGTATTGATATATATATATGAAGCGTTCATTGGGGATTTCTTATTGTGTCACATTGTTGCAGAGAGTGCATGTATGTTTCCACATGTATGAAATCTGAAAGATTTCATTTATAGGTATGTTTTTGTTTTCCAGTACTTGTAGTAAGTACATTAGAAATTCTTGAGGATCTTCCTGTGAGTTTATAGTGAATTTCATCATTCCTGCACAGTAGTCCAATTGTCGTCTTATTCCAAAAACACTATATATGTTGTAAGGATTGTTTGCTGCATTTCTGTGAAGTACTAACATTTGCAAACACAATGGGTCTGTTCTGTGTGAGTAAATGTTGTCAACAATTGGTGGTAATTGAAGTAGAATATTCATTGCTACATTTGCATAGCAACTTACACCAACTATATTTGAAAATTTAAATGGTCCAAGTAGTTCTGTATCTAACTGCGTTTTTTGGAGTTTGTCTTCCTTCTTTAAAGAAGTACCTGGTTTACTTTCTCTAAATGATTCTTTTTTGTTTGTGGTACTTGATGAAGTATTAGTTTCTTTTACTCTCTTTGGAGGATTTGCAGTGACGTCCTGTTGCATTTCTGTTTGATTTACATTTCTTTTACAACGTTTTTGTTTTTGTGGAACAGAATATGTGTTTAGATGGGGAGTGTATAGTGAGCGAAGTCTATTATATTCTAAAATGCAAGGAATATCAGCGTTTACTTTACTTGCATCAAAGTTGATTAGAAATAGACCGTCAAGTGTACGTAAGCGTGATAGAGCTACGTAGCTCATGCCTTCTTTAAAGACTGTGTTACCAATATCTATCATTGCTTTGTCTAGGGTAAGACCTTGTGATTTATGAATCGTGACTGCGTATGCAAGAGTTAGAGAAAATTGTTCTCTGCGTACATACATATCTTTGAAGAGAAGGAATCTAGCTGTTGAGCGTCCTATCCGTTTTACTTCTGAAAGTTTGTCAAAGAGTATATTGACAAACTGAATTTTGTTGTCACGTGGGTATGTTTGAAAACCTACAACTGTACCCAGTGCTCCATTAACTAGCCCTTGGTCCACGTCAAGGTTACATTTAAGCATTACTATGCAATTTAAGGATAATTTTAACATCTTTTCTATGCCTGCTGTGTTTAAGATTGATTTTTCTAAATTATTTAGTCTTGTTGTGGCTTGGTCACACATGGGTAGTGTCATACCATGTCCATCTAGTTTGTCTGTGGCGCTAATTTCCATTATTGGTTGCATTTCTTTACTTAGCATGATTTCATTGAATTTGAAACAGCTTTCAAGAGTTGGCATTAAGGCCATTCAATTGACATTTTTGTGGGCTAATTGTTCCATAACATCTGTAGCACATGCATTATCGCCATAAAGTGCATTAATGTGCCGGGTTTTCAATGTTGCTTCTGCTTCTTTAGAAAGTATACCAACTCTCAAACTTTTTAAAATGTTGGCATAAGTTACATCTGCAGATTGGCGCATGTTTTCTGGTAATTCTCTGTATTGGAAATGTTGCCAAAGGTTGATATTTCCAATGCTGCCAACAGTTTTACGGCAGAGTTTGTGCCCTAATGTTTTAAAAATAGGTTCACCTTTTACTGGTGTTAATTGAAGCAGATCTCCAAAAACAATAATGTGTTTTCCTGCAAAGAGCTCTTCATAGTCTGTTTTGAGTACTTCTTGTAATCTGAGGTGAATCAAAGCTAACATCAGGTTGGAGACCATGCTCACTTCATCTATTAGTAGCATTTTCATTTGTTTCAATACTCTGCGTAATTCCATTGCAGCTTCTGCAGAAAGTTTGTAATAGTCTAATTTGTTCTGGTGGTCTACTGGTAAGAGTAGTAATCGGTGTAATGTAACACCACCTACGTTGTAGGCAGCTAAATCTGTGGGGGCAGTGACAACAGCTGACAGTTTGTTGTTTGTCAATTGTTGAAGGAACTTACTAATGATTTTGATTAGGAATGTTTTGCCAGAACCAGCTTCACCACTGACGTACAGTAGTATAAGTTTATAATTATGGCAGGAACATTCTTTATTTTCATGTTTTACACCATGTGCAATTTGTTTTGTTACTTCTTGAAAAATGCTACTTTGCTCATTGTTTAGTTTTGATTGTAGTATAGTTAAGTCTTCCTTATCTTCATACTGACACATGGTGTTTTCTACTTCTATCATAGCTAATTCTGCCACATTTGTTATTAGTGGTTCTCCCAGTGGTTCTTGGCTTCCTGTTACAGAAGGTTGACTACTGTCAGGAGTATCCTTATCTAGTTGGGCGTGGAGTTCTTCTTCATGTTGCTGTTCATTGTGCAACATTGTTTTGTACTGTGTAAAGTTTACATCAGTTATAGTGCTTTCATTTGCTTTGAAAGCATCCTCATATGAGTCATATTTATCTAATAATTGTTTTTCTTTTCTCCATGGTTTGAAGAGTTGTAGCAGGGACATGTAATATACTTCTTTATGTTGAGGATTCTTCAATGACAATTTGATATGATTAATTAAATTTGGTTTAGTGAGTTTAACTAAGCTGCCTTCATAGTCTGTCACTCTATATTTACCTTTTTTTTCATCAGGTTTCATATTATTTCTGTATGTGTAGTTTTAGGCCATTTGGTATAGACACATGTTTTCCAAAGTATTACTTCTGTTTGGGTAGTATGTGTCCAATAAATTGTTTCTTAAAATGTCTTGGCTGTTGGGATCATGTTTGGCTATTGTTTCTATATCTTCATATGATTTTAGAACTCTTTTTCTAGATTTAGCTGGACCAAGACTTAGCCATACTATATTTTCAGATTTACCATACAATGAAGTACCAGTTAAACGATCAGCTGCTTCATAAGATCCACATTCTCTATGCGTGAGCATTTTTATGCCCAAGCTGTATAATTTCTGAGATACTGTTTTATCTGATGACAGGTCATTCCAGAGGTCTTGGAGCTCTGTCTTTTCTGCTTTAGTTAAGTATGCTGTGACATATCATGCAACTGCAGTAGAATTGTCTGCAATGTACTGCACATCTATGTTTGCATTCCATAAGTGGGCAATGAATGCATTATAATCATTGATATATTTTTCTTCTTCTTTTCTTTTTATGTAATATGTATTTTTAGGTGACTTACCCTTAACACTATGTCTAACTGAAGACATGAGGTTGTTTACTTGACCTGTATTTGTAACTGGTTTAGGGAAACCAAATCGGCATTTGATGTAGTATTTGCCTTTGTTTTTGTATTTGCGACGACAATATTTTCCACATTTGTGTCTTTGAAATTGTAAAATTTGTGCACGAAGATCACTATTTGTGGCTTCTGATGGAATTGCACAAGTGACATATTTTTCAATAAACTGTAAAACAGTGGCATCACTGTCTTGACCAAATTTAGGAGCATCTTTAATCCATAAAAGCATGTGGATATGTGGTGCTCCTCTGGCTTGGTATTCTTTTCTCCAAAAGAAGTGTTGCACTTCTCCAAGGGGAGGAACAGTTTTATTACAAATAAAATGTAGCATAGCAATGAAGCGATGGTGAAAATATCTTGAAACATTAACAGGATCCAAAGAGCAAAGTTCTCCAGGTGTTAGAATATCTATGTTTGTTTTGTTTTTATTTGATATGCGTAGGAAATCATGTAAATCTTCCCATGCATATTCTGCACAACTTAATGTAACAAACCAAGTGGCTGGGCCAAGGTTTCTGATCATACAATGTACATCTCCATGACGTCGAAACCAGTACTCTTTAGTACCACGCATATTTGCTAATAGATTTGTAATATTTGATTGTAAAACCTCATCCTTTTGTTGCACTTTCTCTAATAATTGTGTAGCTGTCATATTTTGAAAGTGTGATCCTGATTTTAATATGTGTGCAACTCCGTAACATAAAGTTGCTAGTTCACTTTCAAAGAGTAGGTGGAATATGTATTCCACATTTTGTCTAAATCTGGGATCTTCAGAATACATCCGTAATGAGCGGTATTCTGAAGCTGATATTTGAATAGGTCTATCATCATAGCTTCCTCCTTTGCCAGTAGGAAAGATTAGAGGAAAAGCACGTGCTTCTATACTTTTTTCCCATATACTGATTGGCGATCCTTTTGTTTGACGCATTTGGTAAGTTTCTAGGACATCTTGTACGGTGTCATTACAGTGCAAAGGATGAATTGTATAATGTTCTAAAGTATTTGATATTGTAGCAGGATCTAGTAGCTCAAATTGACCAGCCTCTTGTGTTTCTTGAATTATTTCAGTTGTATCTTTCAAGTTTTCTTCAATATTAATTTCTTTGTAATATTCATTATTCTCTTTAAGATATTGGAAGGCTTGTCTAACTTTATATAAATCTACCATCTGTTGCCATATTTTTTGTCTTTTGTAGGTACTCCATTTACTAATATAATTAAAGATTGCTGCATTGGACGTTGCACTTCTAGAGTATACACATTTTCTTTTAGATTTAATGGTAAATAAACTACTTTTCCACGAATGCCTTTTACCAATTCAGAGGGAGGTAATTTTGCTGTTTTTGGTTGAAGGCGTATTATTGCTTGAAATGGGTGTACTGTTTGAATTATGATGCTCTCATATAAATTAAGTTGTTGTAGAGGTTTTGGTACTGGGTATAATTCCAAATTATTTGTGATAGAACGTGAAGTAGTTTGGTTGTTGTCAAGTTTTGTAGTGCAATAACTGCAAAGTATTAAGGGCTCAGTTATTTCATATTTGTTTTCTGCTAGAAGGTAGAGAGCTAATTCAAACCATTTAGAATCTTCATTGTCTTCTATTTTGTATGATAGGTCCACAGTTTTTGTGTTACTTTTATAAAAAATTCTACGGCAACATACACATACATGGTTTGGTACTTCAGCTGATGTATTTTTAAATTTTAGTATTTCTTTTTTGTATGTGTTTAGCAAAAGGTTGCCATGTGTAGAATTGTTGCTTAATTGGTTTAAAGCTATTTCATTCTGTAAATGGCTTTCACTTCCAAAATATTTTTTCTGGATATAGTGAATTTCTTCAAGTAGGTCTTTTGCTGTACCATGTAGAAGGATGTTATTTAACTTTGCTAGTGCTAAAGCAGGACTTTAGCATAGTACAGTTTATAGACTAGATTTCTTATAGTTGAATGATGTGTTGATATCCTTTTGATATCATGGAAAGTGGTTTTACAAGTAGGTCCTGTAATGCAGGCCAATGAATGTCCTTGTAGTCCTGTGTTCTTGCGCACTGGACAGGTATCTATATTTTGCAGTAATTTAATTTTAATTTTGTCTTTGCTTTTTGCATATTTATTGAGGAATTGGTGTAAAGATTTGAAACATTGTTTGGGAATTTTACACATTGACGTGCATGGCCATTTGTACACTAGACGTTCTGATTCAGTTGAATGGAGGGGTAATTCTAAGTTTTCAGGGCATATTTTTGTAAGGAGTACTTCTTGTTCCATTATGGTATTATTCACTTTTTCATAACCTCGACCACTGCTATTTATGGCAATTGTATTTGTTTGCTTTTGTTTGTACACTTCTTCATTAAAATATGGTTCTGTGCTCGTATTGTGATTCCATTCACCTCCGCAGATACTTAAGAAGTTCTTTCTGTTGACATCTCGCTTATTGAGAAGTCTTTTTTGTAATTTAGTTATTAGTTTTGTTAGTGGTTTCATTTTGTTTAACAGTAAAATAAATAAATTTCTTTTGAGAAGAATTGCAGTGTCCATCAATGCTTCTAAGATTAATTTCCTACGATAGGTTTTAAGCTTTGAACCTGATTTCTCTCCTGTTTTTATAAGATTTTGAAGGACTTTTTGATGGTATATTTTGGCTAAAATACTTTTCTTGGTATGCTTACTTTGAACTATATTAAAATTTGAAGAAGTAGTTTTATCTGTACTGATAGCTGATTTTCTGTTAATTGTTTTTTGGTTTGTTTTACATTTTGATAGAGGAAGCAAAGTTGTTGTACTAGAAACTTCTTGTGTTTCACTAAATGATTGTATTAGCTGTTTTGTTTCAACTTTTTTTACAAATTCTGCTAGAGATGGATGCTTATGTTGGACACCTTTATTTTCATTTGCTCTAATTTTGCGTTGCTTTCTACGGAGTTGTCTTTTGGTAGGCATTCTTTAGGGTCTGTTGAAAAAAATAAAGAAGATATGGGTTGGGGTGTTCTGGAATGTATGTGTGCTGTGTGCATGAGTGTTTGAGTAAGATGATAAAGATGTATGTAATGGTGTGTGATTGTGCATTGGGAACTAAAACTAGTAGGGATAGGTATTCTTGAATTTATGTGTTACTAAATTGGGGTTCAGATGACAAAAAAAAGTAAGCTAGTGGTGTGGAAAAGTACAAATTGTAAATCTAATGTATACAATTAAAACAGTTGTTTGTTCTATAATATGAAAATTGTAGTGGTTCAGTTGGCTAATTTGTGTGTCCAAAAATAGAAATTTGTGGGCCATTCTGGTTGTAAATCGCTGTTTAAGACATGGACATTTTTGGACAAAATGGTACAAAATCTCTATTTTAAGAAACCAAAATAGCTTGTATTAATGTTATAGCATATTTGATTAATAATATAAATATTATGGTGATATTTTACTTACTTTTTTTTTAAATTAACAGGTAACTTCTTAGTTTTTCTTTCTTTTCGAATTCGGCTGCTTCTTTTCAGGAAACTGGTCTTCACTGCAACTGTAAAAGCTTCAAATTAGTAACTTTGTTTGTATATAGCACTGTTTTTAATTTAGATATTGATTTTTTTAATTGAAATCCTCAGTGCCTTCTGTAAAACAATTAAACTAATTTATTTACATAAGATACATTGCATCAGTTCAGTACATATGATATGTTCTTAATGAACAAATTGTATTGAATGACTAACTGTAGCAAAAATAAAATATCTTTACTATGTCTTGTGAAATTTATAATATATTAGTGAATACCACTATTTCTGTAAGTAAACTGTTCTAGGTAATAGTGCCTCAATGTCATGTCTAATTTAAAGTAATTAAGTAAATAAATAAATAAAAACAAAAAATATGAAATTGTATAAGTATGTTTATAAAGGTTTAAACATAGATTGTGTTTGCATGCAATTTTGTTTGAATATATGTAGTCTATATATTTCATTTAAAAAATGTTAGTTTAACATGATTTGAGTGTGTGTGTATAAAGAAAGTAAAAAGTATAAAGGTGTATAAGTGATAGTTGATTTTAGGAAATTGAAAAAAGTACAGTAAATTCATTTTACAGATTTTACAAGGTAAAAGTCTGTTTGAAAATGCGTTCCTCTACCATAGCTCTCAACTCACACTCTTTTGGCGGGTGTCACACACCTTGTAAAGGGCAGACTCACCCGCCAAGCCTCCTGCACGCCCATTCATTCCAATGGGCGTCTCACCCGCCAAAAACAAAATCGGGTGATTTCACCCGCCTGTAAAACAAAAATGGTTGAGAGCTATTTCATCTACTATACAGAAAATATGCATACCTGAAGTTTGTGTTCATGCATATGGATATGCATGGAGCTGCTAGTAGAAATCTTGAAGACTTGGACAGTATTTCCGGTAGATGCTGCTTGCCAATGATATGACACTTGTACTCAGAGAGATTCAGAGTACATTTGCAGTGCTGCTCTATGATGATGCAGTTAGATGTAGAGGTCTTGAATGTGATTGGTGCATGGTCATGTGATTTTTGAAGTACATCCAATGAGGGAATGGCAGAGAGAGTGTAGTGGAAATGGTAGAAGGGCTGTTCATGTTACGATATGTCCGCGGACATGGCGGTACCTCCCGGACATCGGGAGTTACATCCGGGGATTTTTGGGTTCAGAAGTCATGCAAATGAGAATAAGCACTGAAAGGGATTGGTCAGGAAAGTTTGGTGGGTGTGTTGTGCCAGGATAGATTTTCTCAGATACTCTTTTTGCTGAGAGAACAAAAGATAGCTATGGCTGTGTGTTTCAGAAAACAGATTGTTTGGATTTTCGGAGATTCGTGGATACATTGGTTGAAGGTGCATGCAGAAAGCTGTGGAGTAGCTGTAGATCTTGGATTCCCACATGTGGAAGTACACTGGCATGGAGTACGTGGAATGAAGTGGTTGGACTTGCTACCTCTCTGTGCTACTTTGGAGACAGAGCAACATCCAGACATAATTGTAATTCATTGTGGAGGGAACAGTTTAAGACATGTGACTGGAATTTTTTTGCAATTTGTTATGAAAGAAGGACTGAGGAAGGTTATGGACATGTTTCCTAATTCTCAAGTGATATTTTCACGGATTGCGCAGAGACAAATGTGGCTTTGTTCTTCTTCATTTGGTCCACAAATGGAAAAAGCAAGGCGCAATGTTAATAAGGCTGTTTGTGGCTTTCTAAGAGATTTTGGCATGTCTTCGTTTCACAATGAAAATATTATGTTTTGTAGTACATACATTTTTCGCAGAGATGGAGTCCATCTTACTTATGCTGGCAATCAGATTTTTCTGAGAAATGTACAAAATGCATTGCGACCTTTTTTGGAATTACAACAACGATTTTGAAGTAGATGTTAAGCATTTACAATTTTTGACTTACAAACACCACCCAAAGGCTCTTTTCAGAGCCACCACTTCTTTCCAGAGAAAATTAAAATGTTTGTGATGGAGTAGCAACCCAATTTTTTTAATGTTCGCGAACTGTCCGCGGACTTCTAAAAAATACAAAGAGCCCTGCTTCATTTATTTTCACTTCTATTTTTTAACTGGGAAAGGCGGCTCTGAAAAGAGCTTTATTTTTTTTTATTTTTGTAATTTTGTATTTTTTTTGGGTTTTTCAGACACGACACACTAGGAGAGGAGGGTAAAAGAGGGTAAAGGGGGGACACCAACCACAGGGATAAGAAAGGGTGAGCTGAGAGAGGAAGATGTAGATGTAGAGTGGGTTTTATTTGGGTAGTGAGCAGATCTTCTCGTGCTCTGAGACGATAGTCTCAAAAGCACTCCGAAGTCGCTCCCCCCTGCAGAGTACTGTGTCACAGTACATACATACAACTGTGACCCTCGAAAGGTAAGGGTCATCAGCATTCTGTATGGCCTGTGAGGCAGCTTGAGAAAGACGCTGTCCCACAGAGGTGGTCCTTGTGGTGACAGGATCAGAAACAGAGGATGAAGTAGAAGAAATCAACCTGCTACGTTCTTCGCAAGGTACAACCCTGCGAATAGCCCCAGAGTGAAATTACCTCAGGTGTCGCTTCATAGTAGTGGTCCCAAAGCTGTAGTTACCGTTCTTCCCGCGACTGAGTATCATTTTGCACTCATTGCAGGTAACATGGTTCGCACGAGCCTTAGGACCATTCCCATGAATGGTAAATAACCGCCACACCCAAGACTCACGCCTAGTGCGGGTAGTAGGGATTTCCTCTACCTCATTCTTATCATCCTCTTCTTCCTCCTCCGCATCCTCAGTCCTGTTCCCCTCTTCAGGCCCTTCGGGAGGTGGTGGTGGTGGAGGGGGTGGTGGTGGTGCTGAAGCAGGTGCAGCACCAAGTGGCAGTTCAGCAGCCAAGGATGCCATGTCGATGATGTTGTAGTCTGCAGGTGGCAGCAAAAATCACTGTGTTCTGAAGAATAGCCAGAAACACAATGGGAATAAGCTCTTGGGCGTGGTCTTTTATAGGGGTGCTTGTGCGCGGTCCGCGGACCTCCACCAGGCCCCCACTCATGTCTCCCACCACCCCCACCCCCCAGCAGTGCAGGGGAAGCCTTCACCAGGCCCCCACTCATGTCTACCACCACCCCCACCCCCAGCCACCAGGGGCACCCTCCACCAGGCCCCCACCCATGTATCCCACCGCCCCCACCCCCCAGCAGTGCAGGGGCAGCCTCCACCAGGCCCCCACTCATGTCTCCCACCACCCCCACCCCCCAGCCACCAGGGGCACCCTCCACCAGGCCCCCACTCATTTGTCCCACCACCCCCACCCCCCAGCCACCAGGGGCACCCTCCACCAGGCCCCCACTCATGTCTCCCACCACCCCCACCCCCCAGCCACCAGGGGCACCCTCCACCAGGCCCCCACTCATGTCTCCCACCACCCCCCAGCAGTGCAGGGGCAGCCTCCACCAGGCCCCCACTCATGTCTACCACCCCCCCACCCCCCAGCCACCAGGGGCACCCTCCACCAGGCCCCCACCTATGTATCCCACCACCCCCACCCCCCAGCAGTGCAGGGCACCCTCCACCAGGCCCCCACTCATGTCTCCCACCACCCCCACCCCCCAGCAGTGCAGGGGCAGCCTCCACCAGGCCCCCACTCATGTCTACCACCACCCCCACCCCCCAGCCACCAGGGGCACCCTCCACCAGGCCCCCACCCATGTATCCCACCACCCCCACCCCCAGCAGTGCAGGGGCAGCCTCCACCAGGCCCCCACTCATGTCTACCACCACCCCCACCCCCCAGCCACCAGGGGCACCCTCCACCAGGCCCCCACTCATGTCTCCCACCACCCCCACCCCCCAGCAGTGCAGGGGCACCCTCCACCACGCCCCCACTCATGTCTCCCACCACCCCCACCCCCCAGCAGTGCAGGGGCACCCTCCACCAGGCCCCCACCCATGTCTCCCACCACCCCCACCCCCCAGCCACCAGGGGCACCCTCCACCAGGCCCCCACCCATGTCTCCCACCACCCCCACCCCCCAGCATCCAGGGGCAGCCTCCACCAGGCCCCCACTCAGGTCTCCCACCACCTCCACCCCCCAGCAGTGCAGGGGCACCCTCCACCAGGTCCCCACTCATGTCTCCCACCACCCCCACAACCCAGCAGTGCAGGGGCACCCTCCACCAGGCCCCCACCCATGTCTCCCACCACCCCCACCCCCCAGCCACCAGGGGAACCCTCCACCAGGCCCCCACTCATGTCCCCCTGCCCACAGGCCCTGACAATCCTCAAGCATGTGCCTCATGGCCAGCCACCACAGCCCAAGACACAACCAAGTATTACATGTGCCCATGATACTACTCCAATGGAAACAATGTAAATCAACACATGTGTCTCACACACACACAATGGTTGCAAGGGAACCTGAAAACCCATATCATGACATGCATGAAAACAATGAGATGAAACCACACATTGAAGAATGAAAAAATCAAAATAATGTATTAAAAACAACAGCAATGGCTATCAAAATCAACCAAAATACACAAGTAAAATAATTAAAAAATCAAGCAGGCTGTCTCTTTTCAAAATGAAATCAATAAATGACAATATGAAAAAATATCTTCCAAAGTTCAAGTCCATGAAAAGTAAATGAAGGTAAAAAAGAAATAGAAAACCATTGCTCCATGGCAAAAAATATTCATAGTTAAAAAAAATATCCAAATCCAAAGTCCAACTATGTACAAAGTATTCAGGGTCCATCATCCCAAGAGAAGAAATGAAACCTAGCAAAAAACTAAAATCTAAAATGGAACTATATACAAAAGGTGGAGCAGTGTCCGTCGACTCCAAAGAAAAACAAACTGCAAAGGAAACCTATCACTAAATAACTATATACAATGGCGGCGGGCCAGTCCAGCGGCTCACTTAGTGGTGTTCCGGTCCAGGGCATCATCGAACTCCTCGTCTATGTCCCGGAGGCGGTCCTGTTCCATGGCCCCGAGGGTCCGCAGGGACGCCAACATGTTCACCTCCAACTCCCTGCGGATTACCTCGAGGCACTCGGCCCGCCTCAGGGCCCTCCGCATGGAGTTCTCCGCCCTGACCATTGTGAGCCGCGCCTCTTCTGCCTGCCGCCGCTCCGCATCTATGGCGTGGCCCAACCGCTGCCACACGGAAGACACTTCCCGTCCAGGGTCATCCTGCCCTCCGGCCGATGCCTGCCCCTCCGATGTTGAAGGCCCCGAGCTATCGTGGCTCCCACCTACAGCCTCCTGCTGCTGCAGCTGCTGCTGTCCATGTGCCCTGTCCGATGGGGCCTGCACATCCTCCTCCAGCTGGGGTGCAGTCTTTGACATGGCCACCCCTGCTGGACGTCCGACTCCCAACTGTGGCAGGGATCTGTTGTCCACCAGCCTGGCCGCACGGTCGGAGGCAGCTCCACAGGGCACCCAGGTGACACATGGTTGGGAAGATGGCATGGAGGACGACTGGGGCATAGGGGGTTCTATGGAGAAGGGGGTCAGAACAAGGTCCAGGAAATAGAGGAATCCAGCCCTGGTGAGCTGTCCCAGTGGGTCAATGCGGTCAACGAGCCATGCGAGAAGACGTGCAGACTCATCATGAAAAGACTGCAGGTCAGCTCGCATGGCCCGATGACGCAACGCCACCCCACCCTGGACAGGCACAACCTGGTGCAGGATAGCCACATCCGCAGGGAGTGGAAGGCCAGGTGTCGTAAGCCAATCCTCTCCCTGAGAACGGGTCTGGAGGTAGGCATCCCCGCTGGTGCAAGATGATGCAGTGACAGGAGCAGGCACAGGATTGCACACAGGCACCTCCGCGGCGGCCTGTGCTGCCTCCTGTCCCTGATCCTGCACTGCACCACTAGCACCAGTGGAATCCCCACCTCCAGACCCCGCCACTGTCGCTTGCATGGCCTCCTCCTCCACCAAACCCCCCACCAACCTGGATGACTCCGTGCCATCTTCCCCCGTTGGGCCCTGTGGGGTCCCAGCTGCCCCTTCTGCTGCCGAGGAGTCCAACTCCAACCTCCGCCTCTTGGACCTCCCCTCGGCAGCTGCGGCCTGGGACGCGGCACCGGACTCCTCACTCCCCGACGAGATCACAACCTGGGAGGGGATCCGGGCCTTGCGTCTCCGGCTGGTGGTGCGACCCCTGCCGCTGTGCTCCACAGCACCTTCTCCGCCCTCTTCATCAGTTGACGCTGCAGACAGGGAGAAAGAAAACACAGGCATCAGGGCACTGTAAAATGGACTCATACACACATGACAGTTATACATGAGTGGCATTGGTAAACCTCAGACATGGCATCACAATCCCCAACACACATGTCATTTCAACTTGCACACATGAGCCATACCACAGCCATAATGCAACAGCCAGCACCATCCATTTACATACAACAGCATGAGCAGCCAAAGGTCATCCACACATCACATGCAACATAGAGTACACTACACATGCACACACAACACCAAACTTGCATGCATGTGTACACCTCCGCCAACTGTCGCAGTGTTATGATCGACATCCATGTCACACCTGACAATCATTCCTCCACATCCTGTGCCATGCAAGCCCACACACACAAGCACCATGCATGTGTCACACATGAGACCCCTCGCATGTGTCACCCTCACGGCCCTGTACACCCCCCCTACTTGGCCACATAAAAATATATGTTCAACCTGCACACTCCTGGCACACCACCACACGCACAGCTTACAATCAGTATGCATGTACACTTACCGCTCGACTCCAGACGGGTCTGCTTCTCAAGGACCTGGATGTGGAGCGCTGGGGATATGCGTTCCAGGACCCTCATCTGATCTTTGACAAGTGGCCCCGGCGCCCCTTAGCATCGGCTTCCTTCAGGAGGCGCCGGGCCATGTTGAGGGTCCTGGACCTGAAGTCCTCCCAGCGCTTCCTGACACGTTCGTAGTCGCGGACTGCCACCTCCTCCGCGTTGATGGCAGTCACGATGTCCATCCAGATCCGAGTCCGTCCTTCCTTGTCGGCGCGCAACCTTCCGAAGAGGGCATCATACTGCCCAGGACATGCTCCACCAGGACACCAACTTCGGTGGCAGTGAAGCTGCTGCCCCTCTGCCTCCTTGGCCGGGGGTTGCCACTGGTGCCAGATGTTGCAGTGCCCGACGTGGCAACCCCAGAAGCAGGAGTGGGTGGGCAACTGGGTCCTCGGGTTGGGCTGTGGAGCGATGGAAAATCAGTCGGGAGTCTTTGCTTCCAGCAGGGGTGGTCACAGCAACAGCACCCCTGGCTGATGTGCAGGCAGCAAATGGCAGGGCACGTGGACAGCAGGCAGTCAGGCAGCAGCAGATGGCAGGTGGGAGCGTGCTCAGGGCTCTGGGGGGCAGTCATTTGGCCTTCTGGGCAGGAGCGTGGTCTTCCGTGTGTGAACGCGTGGCCAGCTTGATACGGAGTGATTTGGCACGTGAAAATCCAACACGTCTGCGTGTAATTCGAGGAAAGGCCCTTAGCGCATAAACGCGTCGCCAGCGTATACGCGTCTATGAAGTCACGTGCACGTTGAATTGGGCACACGTTGGAAAATGTTGCGTGCGAAAAAAAATGAAAGACACGTCCGAGTGTCAAAGCGTGTAATTGGTGGGAATGGGCCTAGCGCGTACACACGGCAGTGACAAAGTGTGTAATTGGTGAAAATGGCCCTACACGCAGAAGTGACAAAGCGTGTAATTGGTGGAAATGGCCCTACACGCAGAAGTGACTAAGCGTGTAATTGGTGAAAACGGCCCTACACGCAGAAGTGACAAAGCGTGTAATTGGTGGAAATGGCCCTAGCGCGTACACGCCACGTAAGTGACGCTGGACGTGTGGGCCTGTATAAAAGGTACGTGTAGAACACCATTTCCTTGTACGTGCTTTTCGTGGAGAGAGAGTGGGTGAATTCTGTACTTCTTGTCATTTCACATGCGATTTACTTCACAGCGTTTCAAGTTCGTACTCCCTGTTACCTCTGACAGCTTTTTCTCTTTTACTGGTTTACCTGGGCCTGTTCCCTCAAACAGTGTTCCCTTCTACTGTTGTCCTGTCTCCTCAGACAGCGTACAAATCTTCTTTTGGCAGGGGTGTTGCCAACCAAACGCACTCCTTTTTCACGCTCTTTTACCTGGCAGACGGTGAGTCACGCACGTATCTAACATCTGTGCTTGCCCCGTGTGTAGCCTACCCCTTCAGAGGTCATTCTAGGCTGCGTGTGACACGCATACGTTCATTCTTGTGTTACTGGGTGCCACAGCGTAGTGCAGGTTTTTCTTTCTGCACACGTGGTCTAGGAGGGGTTGCGTGCACGTCATCTCCCTTTTTTGTGCCTCCTGTGTGTAGCGTGACCCGTCATCTTTCCCCAGGGGTTACATTCAGCCTTGCTAGAGGACTAGGGTACAATTACCATCTGGTACCCAACCCCTTTGACCCCAAATTGCCCAGGACAATAGTTTACAGCCACTCCCATACGCACATTAACATCAGTGCCATGGCTGGGAGGCGAGGATTCCGTAAGGGTGGCAAAGGTGGAAGAGCCACAAGTGGTTGCCGTGGTGGATCCAGTAGGGGACGTGGTCGTTTCTTGCAGGGTGAGCCTGTCCCACCATGTGTGGAGGACCAGTTAAGGGCACCCATAATCCCCCCCTCCCATTGAGGCTGATGTGGCTGACACCATCCATGCTCAGCCCTTGTTGGACCAGCCCATTGTGGCACCAGACCTGGCTGACTCCATCGCTGACTTCCAGGTCAGCAGGCCTATGACACTTGCGCTGGTGCACATTGATGTCATCATGCCACGTGGATCTGGGGCAGCAAGGTCATCTGCTGCCCCAAGTAGGCAGGGCAGAGAGGCTGCAGGGGCAGCTGCGGCTCCATCCACCCCAGCTCTCACACACCCAGCCAGGACAGTGTCGGTCCTAGTCCATCCTGCTGACATTCCCCCTGACACCATTACACTTGAGCCAATGCCTGCACCAACTCCCATGCTGAGTGTGCAATCCCACACTCCTGATACAGAGTCCACCAGGGCTCCTGCCCCTAGTGTCCAGAGCGGCGCAGGACACTCAGGATCACCACCACCATCCAAGCGGAAGAGGAAGAGTGCTCGTCCGGCACAGGCTGATGCCCCAGACACGGCTACACAGTCCGGCCCGTCGAGGAAGCCCAGCTTCACGGATGACGAACTGAATGCACTTGTCGAGTATGTGTCCGGACATGATAACGAGATGGTCATTGTTGCAGGATCCAAGACCACACCTGCACAACGCCAGGCACACTGGCAGACCGTTGCAGACATCGTAAATGCCCTTGGAATCGTGAGGCGCACAGCCAATGATTGCTATAAGCGCTGGAATGACCTAAAGCGCAGGGCAAAGAATAAGCTGGCCTCAAGTCATGCCGCAACTCTAGTGACTGGAGGTGGGTCTCCAGTAGTGGACATGGAACTCACTCCACATGAGTCAGTCGCTGGGACCTACGTCACGGAGGAACAGATCCAAGGCGTGGGAGATCTGCCTGATTACGAGGCATTGTCCGGTGAGTGCACATGCATGTGTGTGTCATCCATGTGCATGGTGTGTGTGTGAGGGCTTCTGTTTGTGTGCCAGATGAGAGTGTGTGCGCTTGAGTCGTATGGGTCAGTCATGTGCTTCATGCAATACATCCTGCGCAGCTGCATTTGGCAATAGCAGTATCGCTTCTGCCAACAGTAGACTTCTAGCCCAACAGCACGCCAGTTGCCCTTGAAGTGTCACCTTGCCACAACATTGTTGCTTATTTTTCTCTGTTCATTCAGGCAGATTGTTTGCATTCCACCACTTTTACTAGGCATTTCTCAGTCCTCTAGTCACATGTCTGACATGGCTATGGTAAAGTGGAGTGACTTTGTTACCTGGATATCATTTGTTCACACATGTTCCTGTGCAATTGGACCATTTTGGACTGGCAGCTCCAGGTGAAAAATCTGACCTGTTTGAATTAGAAAAGCTATTACATGCGGGAACTGGACTGAATGAATAGGTGCTGCCCTCCTCTCCATCTTCACTCAATAGCAATGGTACATGCCATCTGTGTGATGGCATGTGTGTTTCACCTGGCAATCACAGGCCAATGTGTGATGCCACTGCCAGGCAGCATGCAGAAAATGTGTTCATCTTCCATCTTGGTGTCATCAGTGTGTGCCATTTGCCTGCCCTTCATATGCAGCGAGGGTGCATGCATGGGAGGGTTTTAGTCATGTGGGACATGTGTCAATCAAGTACTGGTTCTCTTGCTTCTCAGCCCTCATTGTGTGCCATGGTGCTAATGCCTGTTTCCATTTCTTTGTTTTTATGTCTTTGCAGGGGAAGACGCACCTGATACTGCTGGGGTTGTGGAGATGGTGCAGACCCAGGAGGGGTCCGAGGGCCGACCAACCACCAGTGAGGGACGTGGTGTCGTGGTGGGTGAGAACCCACAAGTGCTTCAGGTCGTGCTCTCAAGGGGTGTCTCTGGCTGCACCTCCCCCGAGCTGTACTCAGGTGTTGATTCGGATGATGAGACCTACGTGCCGTCGCAGGTGAGTGTTCCAGGGAGGGATTCTGTTCTGTCCCACCCACCTGCACCAGGGTCAGAACCCTCAATGGGGATGTCAGTGTTGGCAGCTACGCTTTTGGTGGTTACGGATGCAGGGTCACACTCCGCGACATCTGATCCTGTTCCTGGGCCAGCAGATCAGATGGGGAATGCAGTCCTGCAGCCTCAGACAGTGCCGGCACAGCAAGGCGCAGTTCGCCTTGCCCCAGACAGGTGTGGTGCCCGCCGACGTCGTGGCCGTACGCCACCTGGCAATACCGCATGGGAGCAATCCATTTACGGTATGGCAACCCAACAGGCAGCATCATCCGAGATGATGGCTCAGGCCATGGATAGGGTGGCCACTTCCATTGTCCCCCCTGAAAGGCTGATGGAGCGACTACAGCAGGCAACCGACTCCATCTGCCAGTCACACAGGGAGGACATGTTGGGGTCCAACAGGGACAGGCGGGCGGCACTGGCGACTCTGCAGGAGGCCATCTCCATAGAGTCCCAGGGCCACATGGAAGCCCTGAGGCAGGAGCTCCTTCACCTCAGGACGACTCTTGTTGAGCTTGAGGCTTCAACACACCAACGGACAGAACAGCAGCTGGAGCGTCTCACCCGTACGCTCTCAGCTGAGATGCAGGCAACGAGGGCGGAGGTCCGGGCATCCCGTGAGTTGTTGCATGGGGACCTCCGCACACTCATCCTCCAGAACGAGACCTACCACACCCGCATGCTTGCAGCCATGGAGGAGCAGACTAGGGCCTTGCGTGGGCTGCCTCCCATAGTGCAACCACCTCCGGATGCAGCTGCACAGGGTGATAATAGCGACAGCAGTGATACTCCCACAATAGGGTAGCCGTGTGGGCCATGAGCCCATGGAGGTGTTTTTTTTTCCCAGGATCCACACAGGTGGGTTTTGGTGTGCACCCTGTCCTCGGACCTCCTGGGTGGCCTCCCCAACCCCTCCGGGCCCATCAATGGCCATTTTTTATTTTTTTTTATTTTTATTTTTATTTTTATTTTTATTTTTATTTTTCCCAATTTTTTTGGGACAATTTGTTGCCTTCGTGGTTCCTGTGGGCATACGCTGCATTGTGGCTGGGCACATGCAGGCTTGTCATGTATTTGGTTCAGATGCTTGGGTTTGAGTCACACACACCCCTCCTGCTTCCCGTTTCCATGGGCTTGCAAAGGGTGTGCCCAAGTGACATTGACGTACATGGTGACATTGTACTCCCACTACATGTGTGGGTAGTCTAGTCAATACTGTGTATACATTCCTAGTGCATATTGCTGTTGTGTTGTACACTGCATGTTGCATTGATGTGTAACTCATCATCTGTGTCTACCTCCCAATTTGCAGGTCCCTTCCTCATGTCTACACAAGGCCCTCTAGTTTGGAGATGGGGTCCATGTTGGCAGCAGTGCACCTACAACTCTACATGGCGCCAACACTGTACATTTGGAAGTGGTGGGAGTGCAGGCATTTCCAGGTGGTGAGACTACTAATTTATTCCATTTGTGATGTCATGTTAATGGTAGTACCTGCTCAAGTTTGTTGTTGGTCCTGCATTACTGTGAGCATTTCAGGTGTTGCAAGTTTCAATTAGGGACACTGTACATTGTGACACTTGTGTCATGTTGTGGGGATTACTTTGTTTACCTGCAAATAGCATGACATGGCACGGTGTGTCGTGTGGCGGTGCTGGGGATGGGTTGGCTGACATGGCACTGTCCTCTTGTTGCATTTTGCAAGTGGGTATTCATTTTAGCTGCTTGAATGTGTTTCTTCACGAAACTGCCTTGGTGGTGTCTGTGTGGGTAGGGATGCACACATTGTAACACTACCAGGTGAACAATCTCAGGCTGATATGGTTTTCACGGTTGATTCTCCAGACATTCAGGATCAGTGTCAGGTTGAGTCATCATTGATTGTCAGATGGAATGTGCCAGGGCAGTGTGCACTCCACAGGGGTGTGATTTCTATGTGAAGTAATTAGCCACTAGCTGTGTACGGGCTGCCTCCCCCCGTGCCCTTTCCCCTCCCATGCGCAGCGGCTGTACATGTGGTTGGGGATGTGGGGCCACCACCATGTCCACGGCCAGGCCCCGGCGTGTTGCAACGTTGTGCAGGACACATGCTGCCACTATGATCCTGCACACTACTGGGGGAGCGTATAACAGCTGCCCGCCAGAACGGTCAAGGGAGCGAAAGCGTGACTTTAGCACTCCGAATGTGGTAATGTGGGCTGTGTTATATCTTACCTCGGGTGGCGTGGTGGGGTTCCGAATTGGCGTCATCATGTGGGGGCTGAGAGGGTAGGCACTGTCCCCTGTGGAGGTGGTGACTGGTATCATTGGTGGGGTTGTGACCTTGCTCAGTATCTGACATGCATGCATGTGCAGTGGCATTCATACTCACCAAGCAGCCATGTATCGCCATGCCGCCCAGCTTCTAGGTCCCGGCTTAGGGTGGACATTCGGTAAATGAAGCTGTCGTGGGTGGACCCGGGATAGTTGGCATATACTGAGGTGATGATTCCCTTGGCATTACATACTACCTGCACGTTGATGGAATGCCAGTGCTTGCAGTTCCTATAGATGTGCTCTGATGCCCTGGGGGGGACGTAGAGCCACATGGGTGCAGTCGATGGCACCTAACACTTTGGGGAATCGTGCCACACCGTAAAAATCCAGGGCGGGTGCATGCCTTTCTGCAGTTGTTCTGGGCAGGTATATGTGCCTGCGGACTGATGGGCGTGCAGTGATGATGTTCAAGACCTGGTGTAGGCAGCGTGACTGGGTGGCCTGTGATACCCCACCCACTATGGCACTTGTCCGCTGAAATGATCCAGTGGCTAAGAAGTGCAGTACATTGAGGACCTTCTCCAGGGGGCTTAGTGCTTGGGAGCACAGGGTGGGTGATGTGAGGTCATCCTCCCACTCACTCACCAGGTCCAGTATTATGTGTGGTGGAAACCTGTACCTCCCATACACCTGGTCATTAGGCATCCCGAAAAGGCTGGTTCTGGGTAGAATATTCTGGCCCTGACTATCCTCCTCCTCCTCCTTTGGTAGCCCACTGCCACTGCTGCTAGGAATGGTATGTTCATCCTGGGATTGAGCTTGTTATTTTGTTAGCGCGCAAATTTATGCGTTGCGTGTGTTGTAGGCGAGCGTGTGACCCACGCCCCCCTGAAATCCAGTACCCAGTCCAATAGCGTGTTGAAATTCCCGCGCACCCCGGGATACAGGTGCGCTGACGTACTTGCGTGTGTAAGTGCCCGCGCACCCCTGAAATACACGTACATAGGCCAATCGCGTGTACACGCACTTTTGTACAATTACACGCGATGACACTCTGCCGTGCAGTCTTTCCACGTGTGCTCCGTCATCACGTGCTGTGTGGGAAACACCCGTGCGGGTCACGTCACAGACGCGCTTACGCGCTGAGGGCCTTTGGTCCAATAGAATCGCGTATGCGTGCTGACGCGCTTACGCGCTAAGGGCCTTTCCTCGAATTTCACGCTGACGTGCAGGATTTTCACGTGCCAAATCACTCCGTATCAAGCTGGCCACGCGAAAACACACAGAAGACCACGCTCCTGCCCAGAAGGCCGAATTACTGCCCCTAGTTCCCCGAGCAGCCTCCCACGTGCCATCTGCTGCTGCCTGCCTGCCTGCCTGCCTGCTACCACCGTGCCCTGCCATTTGGTGCCTGCACATCAGCCATCTGCAGGGGTCCAATTGCTGTGTCCACCCCTGCTGGAACTGAAGACTCCCGACTGGGATTACATCGCTCCACAGCCCAGCCCCAGGACCCAGTTGCCCACCCACACCTGCCTCTGGGGTTGCCATGTCGGGCACTTCCACATCTGGCACCAGTGGCAACCCCAGGCCAGAGGGTCAGAGGGGCACCAGCTTCACTGCCACCGAAGTTGGTGTCCTGGTGGAGCATGTCCTGGGGCAGTATGATGCCCTCTTTGGATCGTCCCGCGCCAGCAAGGAAGGACGGGAGAGGATCTGGGCCGACTGTGTGGTTGCCATCAACGCGGAGGGGGTGGCAACCCGCGACGTCCAGAAGATCAAGACGCGCTGGGAGGACTTGAGGTCCAGGACCCTCATGAAGGCCCGGCGCCTCATGGAGTGGGGCCGGGGCCGCATGAGTTCCATCCAGATGAGGGTCCTGGAACGCGTACGCCCAGCGCTCCACGCCCAGATCCTTGAGAGGGAGACCCGTCTGGAGTTGAGCGGTAAGTGTCCAAGCATAGCTGTGTGAGACAGGGCATGTTGCGGTGTGCTGGTTCTCTGATACTTGCCTGTATGTGTGACCTAGGCCATGTATGCATGTATGTGTGCAGGGACATCATGGTAATGCATGTGCGACCAGTGATGTGTGAACCACATGGTTGTTGCATGTGTTTAAATGCCACATGGGGAGCCCTATGCAGATTTTAAACATGAGAGCATGCCAGTCTCTGTTCCTGGACATGGGTGGGGTGAGGGATGGGTGCTGATGCCAGGTACATATATGGTAGCCATGTCTGTGTGCCTGACCTGCGTGTCTGTGACTTGTGCATGCCATGGATGCATGACACATGTGTGCGACAATGCACAGATTCACTGATGCAGCCTAGTTACCCTTGTATCCGCTGTGTTTGGGGTGTATGGGGCCAGATGGATGTGACTGAGGTGAAGTGTGTGCATATGATAGGCATGACCCATGATGCATGTGAGTTACATATCATTGTATGTTTCAAGAGTCCATTGGACATGTATGGAAATGTCCATGGCATGCACCATGCCTGTTACTGTGTGTGTTTTGCCTGGACTGACCCATGTGTTGTGGAGGGACATGATGGAAGTTTACTTTGACAGTGGTACTCATCTGCTATTGCTTCCTGTCTAGGGGACCATTGTACAGTACCCTGATGCTTGTGTTCTTTGTCTCCCTCTATGCAGCGGCTAGTGAAGAAGAGGGCGGAGATGGCGCTGTGGAGCAAGGCGGCGGGGATGCCCCCAGGGCTGCAGCAGAAGGGGTGGGTGAGCCCCCACAGGGGCCTGCTACGGTGGAAGACGGTGAGTAGCCATCCAGGTTGGTGGTTTCCACAGAGGAGGAGGAGGCCCCCACAGGGGCACACATGGGGCCTGGTGGGGGCATCCCTGCTGGTGCAAGTGGTGCAGTCCAGGGCCAGGAGGCAGCACAGGTCACCTTGGAGGGGCCTGTGCATGTTGCTGTCCCTGACCCTGTGAGTGCACCACCATGCACCAGCAGGGATGCCCCGTCCCAGGCCCGTCCGCAGGTAGAGGGGATGTCCATGTCACCTGACTCCCCTCCACCTGCGGACGAGGGGACCCGTGTCCGTATGGAGAAGGTCCTGATTGGGGTTGTGATGCGCGCGAGTGTAATTCGTGATGACGTGCGTGCTTCCCGGGAGGAGCACGCACATCATCACGAAGAGCACCATGCCGACGTGGCCCAATTGGGATCTTCCATGTTCGGGGGTTTCCTGCATGTGTCGGCCAATCTGGCGGTCCTCTCCTCCTCTGTGGAGGCTATACGCCGGTCGTTCTCCCTGCCGTCTTCCGGCCCAGATGCCACCAGGGCCCCCTGTGGACCTGCACTGACCTATGCAGCCAGCTCGGTGGGGATCCCATCCCTGCCACAGTCGGGAGTCGGAGGTCAAGCAGGGGTGGACACCACAGCAACTGTACCCCAGCAGATGGAGGATGTGCCGGCATCATCAGGCAGGGCACGTGCACGACGGCGTCGGTGGATTCCATCAGCCTGGATGCCGTCGTGCTGGCAGAGGCAGTTGCGTCGGAGGCAGCAGCAGAGTCAACGTGGGAGGCATCATGGCTCGGGGCCATCAACATCGGAGGGGCAGGCATCGGCCGGAGGGCAGGAGGACCCAGGACAGGAAGTGTCTTCCGTGTGGCTGCGGTTGGGCCAGCAGATAGGTGCGGAGCGGCGGCGGGCGGAAGAGGAGCGGCTCACGATGGTCAGGGCGGAGAACTCCATGCGGAGGGCCCTGAGGCAGGCCGAGTGCCTCGAGGCAATCCGCAGGGGGTTGGAGGAGCAGATGGCGTCGTCCCTGCGGACCCTCGGGGCCATGGAACAGGACCACCTCCGGGACATAGACGAGGAGTTTGATGATGCCCTGGCCCGGAACACTACGGAGTGAGCCGCTGGACTTCGCTGCCGCCTTTGTATACAGTTCTTTAGTTTTAGGTTTCATTTGTTTATTCTTATGATTTGGAGTCGACGGACACAGCTCCACTTTTTGTATATAGTTGCATTTTTGTTAGGGTTTTTTGTAGGTTTCCTTTGTTCAGTTGGGCTCATGGACCCTTGGATATTTTGTACATAGTTCTTCATTGGATTGTTTTATTGTTTAATTTTTTATTTCTTCTCCATGGAGCAATGGTGTTTGGATTTATTTTTTTTCTGTCGGATTGATTTCATTTTTAATGTGACTTTGAAGTACATTTTTTTTGGATTTGGTGTTTTTAATTTTTTTGGACGGACATGCACCTTGTCTTTTTTTCATTGGCATTGTAGTTTATTTCATTTCATTTGCATTCATATTTTTTTAATACAATTTTGTTTTCATACTTCACTGTGTGGTATCATCTCATTGGTTTCATGCATGTCATGTTGGGTGTTTTCAAATTCATTTGCAACCATTGTGTGTGACAGACATGGGTTCATTTGCTTTATGTACGTTGGGGGTGTAACATGTAATTTCCATTTCCATGTGTGTGAATGGGTTACTTGGTAGGGCCTTTTGGCTGTGGAGGCTGACCATTACGCACATGGTTGGTGATTGTGAGGACCTGGGCGCAGGGAGACATGAGTGGGGGCCTGGTGGAGGCTGCCCCTGGATGCTGGGGGGTGGGGGTGGTGGGAGACATGGGTGGGGGCCTGGTGGAGGCTGCCCCTGGTGGCTGGGGGGTGGGGGTGGTGGGAGACATGGGTGGGGGCCTGGTGGAGGCTCCCCCTGGTGGCTGGGGGGTGGGGGTGGTGGGAGACATGGGTGGGGGCCTGGTGGAGGGTGCCCCTGGTGGCTGAGGGGTGGGGGTGGTGGGAGACATGGGTGGGGGCCTGGTGGAGGCTGCCCCTGGTGGCTGGGGGGTGGGGGTGGTGGGAGACATGGGTGGGGGCCTGGTGGAGGCTCCCCCTGGTGGCTGGGGGGTGGGGGTGGTGGGAGACATGGGTGGGGGCCTGGTGGAGGGTGCCCCTGGTGGCTGAGGGGTGGGGGTGGTGGGAGACATGAGTGGGGGCCTGGTGGAGGCTGCCCCTGCACTGCTGGGGGGTGGGGGTGATAGGGGACCTGGGTGGGGGCCTGGTGGAGGGTGCCCCTGCACTGCTGGGGGTTGGGGTGGTGGGAGACATGAGTGGGGGCCTGGTGGAGGCTGCCCCTGCACTGCTGGGGGGTGGGGGTGATAGGGGACATGAGTGGGGGCCTGGTGGAGGCTGCCCCTGCACTGCTGGGGAGTGGGGGTGGTGGGAGACATGGGTGGGGGCCTGGTGGAGGGTGCCCCTGGTTGCTGGGGGGTGGGGGTGGTGGGAGACATGGGTGGGGGCCTGGTGTAGGCTGCCCCTGGTGGCTGGGGGGTGGGGGTGGTGGGAGACATGGGTGGGGGCCTGGTGGAGGGTGCCCCTGCACTGCTGGGGGGTGGGGGTGATATGGGACATGCGTGGGGCCTGGTGGAGGCTGCCCCTGCACTGCTGGGGGGTGGGGGTGGTGGGAGACATGGGTGGGGGCCTGGTGGAGGCTGCCCCTGGTGGCTGGGGGGTGGGGGCGGTGGGAGACATGGGTGGGGTCCCTGGTGGATGGGGGGTGGGGGTGGTGGGAGACATGGGTGGGGGCCTGGTGGAGGGTGCCCCTGGTGGCTGGGGGGTGGGGGTGGTGGGAGACATGAGTGGGGGCCTGGTGGAGGCTGCCCCTGGTGGCTGGGGGGTGGGGGTGGTGGGAGACATGGGTGGGGGCCTGGTGGAGGCTGCCCCTGCACTGCTGGGGGGTGGGGGTGATAGGGGACATCAGTGGGGGCCTGGTGGAGGCTGCCCCTGCACTGCTGGGTGGTGGGGGTGGTGGGAGACATGGGTGGGGGCCTGGTGGAGGGTGCCCCTGGTGGCTGGGGGGTGGTGGTGGTGGGAGACATGGGTGGGGGCCTGGTGGAGGGTGCCCCTGCACTGCTGGGGGTGGGGGTGGTGGTAGACATGAGTGGGGGCCTGGTGGAGGCTGCCCCTGGTGGCTGGGGGGGGGGAGGTGGGAGACATGGGTGGGGGCCTGGTGGAGGGTGCCCCTGCACTGCTGGGGCGTGGGGGTGATAGGCGACATGAGTGGGGGCCTGGTGGAGGAGGCCCCTGCACTGCTGGGGGGTGGGGGTGATGGGAGACATGGGTGGGGGCCTGGTGGAGGCTGCCCCTGGTGGCTGGGGGTTGGCGGTGGTGGGAGACATGGGTGGGGGCCCTGGTGGCTGGGGGTGGGGGTGGTGGGAGACATGGGTGGGGGCCTGGTGGAGGGTGCCCCTGGTGGCTGGGGGGTGGGGGTGGTGGGAGACATGAGTTGGGGCCTGGTGGAGGCTGCCCCTGGTGGCTGTGGGGTGGGGGTGGTGGGAGACATGGGTGGGGGCCTGGTGGAGGCTGCCCCTGCACTGCTGGGGGGTGGGGGTGATAGGGGACATGAGTAGGGGCCTGGTGGAGGCTTCCCCTGCACTGCTGGGGGGTGGGGGTGGTGGGAGACATGGGTGGGGGCCTGGTGGAGGGTGCCCCTGGTGGCTGGGGGCTGGGGGTGGTGGGAGACATGAGTGGGGGCATGGTGTAGGCTGCCCCTGGTGGCTGGGGGGTTGGGGTGGTGGGAGACATGGGTGGGGGCCTGGTGGAGGGTGCCCCTGCACTGCTGGGGGGTGGGGTGATAGGGGACATGAGTGGGGGCCTGGTGGAGGCTGCCCCTGCACTGCTGGGGGTTGGGGGGGGTGGTAGACATGGGTGGGGGCCTGGTGGAGGCTGCCCCTGGTGGCTGGGGGGTGGGGGTGGTGGGAGACATAAGTGGGGGCCTGGTGGAGGCTGCCCCTGGTGGCTGGGGGGTGGGGGTGGTGGGAGACATGGGTGGGGGCCTGGTGTAGGCTGCCCCTGGTGGCTGGGGGGTGGGGGTGGTGGGAGACATGAGTGGGGGCCTGGTGGAGGCTGCCCCTGCACTGCTGGGGGGTGAGGGTGATAGGGGACATGAGTGGGGGCCTGGTGGAGGCTGCCCCTGCACTGCTGGGGGGTGGGGGTGGTGGGAGACATGGGTGGGGGCCTGGTGGAGGGTGCCCCTGGTGGCTGGGGGGTGGGGGTGGTGGGAGACATGGGTGGGGGCCTGGTGGAGGGTGCCCCTGCACTGCTGGGGGTGGGGGTGGTGGTAGACATGAGTGGGGGCCTGGTGGAGGGTGCCCCTGGATGCTGGGGGGTGGGGGTGGTGGGAGACATGGGTGGGGGCCTGGTGGAGGCTGCCCCTGGTGGCTGGGGGTGGGGGTGGTGGGAGACATGGGTGGGGGCCTGGTGGAGGGTGCCCCTGCACTGCTGGGGGGTGGGGGTGGAGGGAGACATGAGTGGGGGCCTGGTGTAGGCTGCCCCTGGTGGCTGGGGTGTGGGGGTGGTGGGAGACATGGGTGGGGGCCTGGTGGAGGGTGCCCCTGCACTGCTGGGGGGTGGGGGTGATAGGGGACATGAGTGGGGGCCTGGTGGAGGCTGCCCCTGCACTGCTGGGGGGTGGGGGTGGTGGGAGACATGGGTGGGGGCCTGGTGGAGGCTGCCCCTGGTGGCTGGGGGGTGGGGGTGGTGGGAGACATGGGTGGGGGCCTGGGGGAGGCTGCCCCTGGTGGCTGGGTGGTGGGGGTGGTGGGAGACATGGGTGGGGGCCTGGTGGAGGGTGCCCCTGGTGCCTGGGGGGTGGGGGTGGTGGGAGACATGGGTGGGGTCCTGGTGGAGGCTGCCCCTGCACTGCTGGGGGGTGGGGGTGGTGGGAGACATGGGTGGGGGCCTGGTGGAGGGTGCCCCTGGTGGCTGGGGGGTGGGGGTGGTGGGAGACATGGGTGGGGGCCTGGTGGAGGCTGCCTCTGCACTGCTAGGGGGTGGGGGTGGTGGGAGACATGAGTGGGGGCCTGGTGGAGGCTGCCTCTGGATGCTGGGGGGTGGGGGTGGTGGGAGACATGAGTGGGGGCCTGGTGGAGGGTGCCCCTGGATGCTGGGGGGTGGGGGTGCTGGGTGACATGAGCAGGTGTGCAGGGTAGTCCCCTGTGGTGTGTGCTGCCTGCAGGGGCCGTGTACAGGGAATACCTGGGAGCACACAGCCAAATCGTGTGTAGAATTTCCCGCGTACCCCTGTCATACACGTGCCCAGCCAAATCGCGTGTGGAACTTCCCGCGCACCCCTGAAATCCACGTACCCGGCCAAATCGCGTGTGGAACTTCCCGCGCACCCCTGAAAACCACGTACCCGGCCAAATCGCGTGTGGAACTTCCCGCGCACCCCTGAAATCCACGTACCCTGACAAATCGCGTGTGGAACTTCCCGCGCACCCCTGAAATCCACGTACCCAGCCAAATCACGTGTGGAACTTCCCGTGCACCCCTGAAATCCACGTACCCGGCCAAATCGCGTGTGGAACTTCCCGCGCACCCCTGAAATCCACGTACACGGCCAAATCGCGTGTGGAACTTCCCGCGCACCCCTGAAATCCACGTACCCTGACAAATCGCGTGTGGAAATTCCCGCGCACCCCTGCAATCCACGTACCCTGACAAATCGTGTGTGGTACTTCCCGCGCACCCCAGAAATCCACATACACGGCCAAATCGCGTGTGGAACTTCCCGCGCACCCCTGAAATCCACGTACCCTGACAAATCGCGTGTGGAACTTCCCGCGCACCCCTGTAATCCACGTACCCTGACAAATCGCGTGTGAGACTTCCTGCGCACCCCTGCAATCCACGTACCCTGACAAATCGCGTGTGGAACTTCCCACGCACCCCTGAAATCCACGTACCCTGACACATCGCGTGTGAGACTTCCCGCGCACCCCTGAAATCCACGTACCCTGACAAATCGCGTGTGAGACTTCCCGCGCACCCCGGTATACACGCACACGTATTTTTTGTCAGCGTGTGTCCGTGTTTGTGGGTACCCCTTTGCACGTCATTTGTCCTGGAGGGCCACAGTATAGGACATTCATCATGGCTGTATATAGGTGCTATTTGTTGGCGCACCTTTTGGCGCACATTTCTTACAGGCGCAGAGACGCTACCGCCTGCTTTCTTGTGGCGGTCGTGTTTGTGCCTGTGCGCTGGTTTGAGCCTGCACTTTTTTGCCCTATTCTATTCCATGAATACGTGTTGTAGGCGAGCGTGTGGGCGTTCCGCGCACTTGTACCCTGTACTTCCCCCGTGACGCCCACATTTTGGCAAGTTGCTCCCCATTCCGAGTGTTACGCCCCGTGTTCCGCCTACTTTTGTTGCGTGCGCCGCGCTATGTGCGATTTTCGCTGTGGCCTGTGCAATTTTCGCTGTGACCTGGCGCACGCAGTTAGATGGCCTGTGCGCCAACGTGCGCCGAGCACTTTTTTATCGCACATCCGATGGTTTTCTCACGCACGGCCTTCCATGAATCGATGTGCGCTGCTTTTCGTGCGATTTTCGCACTTGCACTGCGATTTTTGCTATTCCACTGCGATTCGCACGTTTTTGGCCACTTGCGCCACGCTAATTATTTCATGAATCGGCCTGATAGTGTTCTTTAGAACACTTTGATTTTTGTTTCTTTACGAACATTTCCGTACAACCGCGGTGTCCGTGGACACCTAAATTGGTTTTATCACAAGGAACTGAAAGTAATTACAACACAATATAAGAAAAGTAACTTTATTTCATATATATATATACAATTATGACTGGGAAGGTGGGGCAGAAACGGAAACAAAAACAGGAGAATTAGGGATTTCTAGATAACTGGGATCAGGTGAAGAAGGGAAGTAAATCTCATCGTAACTTTTTGGTCCATAGACAGGGTTTGGGGTTAACTGCGTGGGATAGGGTGAGGGGGGACAAGTGCAGGTTGGACAATGGTGTGCTGTTGGGGGTTTCACATAATTTTCCACAAAGTTTTTCAAATCCATAAAATTTTGCATAAGGTCGTCCATTTTTTGATTAATCTGCTGTAGAGTGATATCCTCTGATTGTTGTTGTGAGATGCTTGGAATTTATGTATGGTCTGTAATTAAAACAAATGTATATGTTAAATGTATACAAAATAATATTTATTAATTGGTTTATATAGTAAAGTGTGTACCATTAGGTGGACTATTTTCTAACATTTCCTCTCGTGGGAAATGCTCCTCTAGCCAGTCGAGAGTACTACACATTTCTGTGAGAAAACAAAAAAGTAATATGTTTTTTTTTTCTAATATAGAAAGTTTATAAATATATGAGTAAAAAGAAGTGCACTTACTATGTCTGGTGAGATATGTAATCAGTAGTGTATACGTCTGGTCTTGCTGTTGGTTGTGGAGCGTCTGTGAGGTAATTATGGTGGAAGCCACTTTATCTTCTTTTGGTATATTCCATTTTAAAACATACTGTATTTACATGAATGGTTAGTGTGTTACATATATGGGTAACATTTTTTAAGTATTACTACATATACTTTGTATGTGTGCTGCTTTGTGAATTTGTTAAATGTTCCTATGTTATGATATAACTATTACACATACCTCCCCAGAGTTTTTAGGTGTTGGTACTGTTGTCCAAACATGTTTGCGGACAGTCAAATTCAGTAGAAAGGGATCAGTATGTTCCATATTATATGTACATAAAGTCAAAGTTATTATTGTTAAGTTAAGTTAAAGGGACGTTATGGTTAATTTGCGCTAATAAAAACCTATGAAATTCAGTAAAAAAACTTTGTTAAAGGGACATTATGGTTAAGTTGTGCCACAAAAAACCTAAGAAATTCAGTAAAAAAACTTTGTTAAAGGGACGTTATGGTTAAGTTGCGCTACTAAAAACCTATGAAATTCAGTGAAAAAACTTTGTTAAAGGGACGTTATGGTTCCAAGTAAAACCGAAAAACCCTTGAAATTTGCCATTTATGGTAAGCTAAGCAACCATAACTCGCGCCACCACCGTGCACTGCTAAGACTAACACCCAGGACATCAAAGATGACATCACAAATGTCATTGATGACATCACAAACCACAGTACTGTGCAATTTACTCAGTTTCTGTGTTTGTTGGAAAAATCATTGGGTCTGTGGGAGAAAATAAAATCCATGTTCGATTAAAAAAAAAAACTTTTTCTGTTATGCTACAGTTTATTTGTTTGTTTGTTTTCAGTGTTCACTTGTTGTTTCTGGCTAATGTTTTATACACTGGCTTGTTGCATTTTTTTGGAGCAGTAACATATTATTGATTTGTTTGGATATTATAAAATTTTGGAGCAGTTAGATACGTATTCTAACTGTTTATTTTTTTATATATTTTAGTGGTATTGATTTATCTGTTTGGATATTGTTCAATTTTGGGACAGTTAGATGCCAATTGACGTATTCTAACTGTCTTTTTTTTTATATATTTTAGTGGTATTGATTTATCTGTTTGGATATTGATAAATTTTTCGGAAAGTTAGATACCAATTGGCGTATTGTAATTGTCTATTTTCTGCTCTAATTTAGTGGTATTCATTTATCTGATTAGTTGTTGTAGAATCTTTGGGCAGTTAGATAGCTTTTGGAATATTCTAACAGTTTACATTTTTTTACAACAAGTTTAATTAGGGTTTAAGTACAGTTTAGTTATCAAATTTTGGTTTTAAGAAAATTAAATAAGCGTTTGTAAGATTTGCTGATAATCTCTGCTTTAGAGTAATGGTACTATCATTACATTGAAACCATCCACATTTCTTTTTTATATATGCAGTGTAGTGCCCTGAATTGGTTGTGGCTCCTGTGTGGTAGATTATACCTATTGTTGTGAAGGTTTCCTTACCAAATGACATTTGACCATGTGTGAATCCAGACAGCTTGCAGTTGTTTTTGGTACCATCTGCATTGTAACGTAGAAGCATTAGTATTACGTATTTACTATGTGTTTGTATTAGTAACATGGAGCGATTATCCGAATTGCAGGTAGAACATAATCTACCATGGTTTGCATTTTGTACAAGTTGCTGTAATGGAATGGATTCACAATTAGGTATTGATATATATACAAAGCGTTCATTGGGGATTTGTTCTTGTGTCACATTGTTGCAGAGAGTGCATGTAAGTTTCCACATGTATGAAATCTGGAAGATTACATTTATAGGTATATTTCTGTTTTCCAATACTTGTAGTAAGTACATTAGAAATTATTGTGGATCTTCCTGTGAGTTTATAGTGAATTTCACCATTCCAGCACAGTATTCCACTTGTTGTCTTATTTCATAAACGCTATATGTGTTATCAGGATTGTTTGCTGCATTTCTGTGAAGTACTAACATTTGCAAACACAATTGGTCTGTACTGTGTAAGTAAATGTTGTCAACAATTGGTGGTAATTGAAATAGAATATTCATTGCTACATTTGCGTAGCAACTTACGGCAACTATATTTGAGAGTTTAAATGGACCAGGTAGTTCTGTATCTGACTGCTTTTTTTGGAGTTTGTCTTCCTTCTTTGAAGAAGTACCTGGTTTACTTTCCCTAATTGATTCTTTTTTGCTTGTGGTACTTGATGAAGTATTAGTTTCTTTTACTCTCTTTGGAGGATTTGCAGTGACATCCTGTTGCATTTTTGTTTTATTTATGTTTCTTTTATAACGTTTTACTTTTTGTGGAACATAATCTGTGTTTAAATGGGGGGTGTATAGCGAGCGAAGTCTATTGTATTCTAAAATGCAAGGAATATCAGTGTTTACTTTACTTGCATCAAAGTTGATTCGAAATAGACTGTCAAGTGTTCGTAAGTGTGATAGTGCTACGTATCTCATGCCTTCTTTAAAGAT
Organism: Ambystoma mexicanum; assembly: GCF_040938575.1. Classification (NCBI taxonomy): domain Eukaryota; kingdom Metazoa; phylum Chordata; class Amphibia; order Caudata; family Ambystomatidae; genus Ambystoma; species Ambystoma mexicanum. Next base: position 1,519,887,136 of record NC_090937.1, on the reverse strand, counting down.
TGTGTGGAGTAGAAGGGGACACGGGGAAAAGCAGCAAGAAAAGAAAACCATTGGCATGGAAGTAGCAATAGTACAGAGGCACTGTGACCCTAGGTCCCAGAGCATGTGTATTTCAGATAAATGCAAGGGTCTATATTACATCATGATGAGATTCTTATCACCTCTACCTCACAGTGCCTTTCCTCCACTCCCTGGGGATTGTCCTAGACCCCCATGTAGGGGCTCCGGTAGGAATAGAGATAGAGAAAAGTATTAACATGTCACTATTCATCAAATAATGAGTAGGCAATACAGTGTGTACAATTCCCAAAAAAACAAAACGATCAAATCCAATGGGAAAAACCATCTATTAAAACCATTATGGTCTCTTAACAAAAAGCAGCAAACAGATAAAAAAAGGTAGCAAAAGATTTAGTGTGAGTTGAATGTCTAGGGTAAGACCTTGTGATTTATGAATTGTGAATGCGTATGCAAGAGTTAGAGAAAATTGTTCTCTGCGTACATACATGTCTTTGAAGAGAAGGAATCGAGCTGTTGAGCGTCCTATCCTTTTTACTTCTGAAAGTTTGTCAAAGAGAATATTGACAAACTGAATTTTGTTGTCACGTGGGTATGTTTGAAAGCCAACAACTGTACCCAGCGCTCCATTAACTAGTCCTTGGTCCACGTGAAGGTTACGTTTAAGCATTACTCTGCAATTTAAGGATAATTTTAATATCTTTTCTAAGCCTGCTGTGTTTGAGATTGATTTTTCTAAACTATTTAGTCTTGTTGTGGCTTGCTCACACATGGGTAGTGTCATACCATGTACATCTAGTTTGTCTGTGGCGCTAATTTCCATTATTGGTTGCATTTCTTTACATTATTTAATTGAAACAACTTGCAAGAGTTGGCATTAAGGCCAAACAATTTACATTTTTGTCAGCTAATTGTTCCATAACATCTGTAGCACATGCATTATCGCCATAAAGTGCATTAATGTGCCAGGTTTTCAATATTGCTTCTGCTTCTTTAGAGAGTATACCAACTCTGATACTTTTTAAGATGTTGGCATAAGTGAGATCTGCAGATTGGCGCATGTTTTCTGTTAATCCTCTGTATTGGAAATGTTGCAAAAGGTTGACATTTCCAATGCTGCCAACAGTTTTGCGGCAGAGTTTGTGTCTAATGTTTTAAAAATAGGCTCACCTTTTACTGGTGTCAATTGAAGAAGATCTCCGAAAACAATAATGTGTTTTCCTGCAAAGAGCTCTTCATAGTTTGTTTTGAGTACTTCTTGTAATCTGAGTTGAATAAAAGCCAACAGTAGGTTGGAGACCATGCTTACTTCATCAATTAGTAGCATTTTCATTTGTTTCAATTGTCTGCGTAGTTCCATTGCAGCTTCTGCAGAAAGTTTGTAATAGTCTAATTTGTTCTGGTGTTCTACTGGCAATAGTAGTAATCAGTGTAACGTGACACCACCTATGTTGTAGGCAGCTAAACCTGTGGGGGCAGTGACAACAGCTGACAGTTTGTTGTTTGTCAATTGTTGAAGGAACTTACTGATGATTTTGATTAGGAATGTTTTGCCAGAACCAGCTTCACCACTGACGTAGAGTAGTATAGGTTTATAATTATGGCAGGAACTTTGTTTATTTTCATGTTGTACACCATGTGCAATTTGTTTTGTTACTTCTTGAAAAATGCTACGTTGATCATTGTTTAGTTTTGATTGTAGTATAGTTAAGTCTTCTTTATCTCCATACTGACACATGGTGTTTTCTACTTCTGTCATAGCTAATTCTGCCTCATTTATTATTAGTGGTTCTCCCAGTGGTTCTTGGCTTCCTGTTACATCAGTTATAGTGCTTTCATTTGCTTTGAAAGCATCTTCATATGAGTCATAGTTATCTAGTATGTCTTCTTCTTTTCTCTATGGTTTAAAGAGTTGTAGCAGGGACATGAAATATACTTCTTTATGTTGAGGAGTCTTTAATGACAATTTGATATGATTAATTAAATTTGGTTTAGTGAGTTTAACTAAGCTGCCTTCACAGTTTGTCACTCTGTATTTACCTTTTTTTCATCAGGTTTGATACTATTTTTGTATGTGTAGTTTTGGGCTATGTAATATAGACACATGGTTTCCAAAGTGTTACTTCTGTTTGGGTAGTATGTGTCCAATAAATTGTTTTTTTTAAATGTCTTGGCTGTTGGGATCATGTTTGGCTATTGTTTCTATATCTTCGTAGGATTTTAGAACTCTTTTTCTAGATTTAGCTGGACCAAGACTTAGCCATACTATATTTTCAGATTTATCATACAATGCTGTACCAGTTAAACGATCAGCTGTCATATGATCCACATTCTCTATGGGAGAGCATTTTTATGCCCAAGCTGTATAATTTCTGAGACACTGTTTTATCTGATGACAGGTCATTCCAGAGGTCTTGGAGCTCTGTCTTTTCTGCTTTGGTTAAGTATGCTGTGACATATTGTGCAACTGCAGTAGAATTGTCTGCAATGTACTGCACATTTATGTTTGCATTCCATAAGTGGGCAATGGTTGCATTATAATCATTGATATATTTGTCTTCTTCTTTTCTTTGTATGTAATATGTATTTTTAGGTGACTTACCTTTAACACTATGTCTAATTGAAGACATGAGGTTGTTCACTTGACTTGTATTTGTAACTGGTCTAGGAAAACCAAATCGGCATTTGGTCAAGTATTTCCCTTTGTTTTTGTATTTGCAACAATATTTTTCACTATTTCTTGCTTCTAATGGAATTTCACAAGTGACATATTTTTCAATGAACTGTAAAACAGTGGCATCACTGTCTTGACCAAATTTAGGAGCATCTTTAATCCATAAAAGCATGTGGATATGTGGTGCTCCTCTGACTTGGTATTCTTTTCTCCAAAAGAAGTATTGCACTTCTCCAAGGGGAGAAACAGTTTTATAGCATAGCAATGAAGCAATGGTGAAAATATCTTGAAACTTTAACAGGATCCAAAGAACAAAGTTCTCTAGGTGTTAGTATATCTATGTTTGTTTTGTTTTTGTTTGATATGCGTAGGAAATCATGTAAATCTTCCCATGCATATTCTGCACAACTTAATGTAACAAACCAAGTGGGTGAGCCAAGGTTTCTGATCATACAACGTACATCTCCATGACATCAAAACCAGTACTCTTTAGTACCACGCATATTTGCTAATAGATTTGTAATATTTGATTGTAAAACCTCATCCTTTTGTTGCACTTTTTGTAATAATTGTGTAGCTGTCATATTTTGAAAGTGTGATGCTGATTTTAATATGTGTGCATCTCCGTAACATAAAGTTGCTATTTCACTTTCAAAGAGTAGGTGGAATATGTATTCCACATTTTGTCTAAATCTGGGATCTTCTGAATACATCCGTAATGAGCGGTATTCTGAAGCTGATATTTGAATAGGTCTATCATCGTACCTTCCTCCTTTGCCAGTAGGAAAGAATAGAGGAAAAGCACGTGCTTCTATACTTTTTTCCCATATGCTGATTGGTGATCCTTTTGTTTGACACATTTGGTACGTTACCAATGCATCTTCTATGGTGTCATTAGAGTGCAAAGGATGAATTGTATAATGGTCTAAAGTATTTGATATTGTAGCAGGATCTAGGAGCTCAAATTGACCATCTTCTTGTGTTTCTTGAATTATTTCAGTTGTATCCTTCAAGTTGTCTTCAATATTAATTTCTTTGTAATATTCATTATTCTCTTTAAGATATTGCAAGGCATATCTAACTTTATATAAATCTACCAGCTGTTGCCATATTTTTTTTGTCTTTTAAAGGTACTCCATTTAGTAAGATAATTAAAGATTGCTGCATTGGACGTTGCACTCGTATGCACATTTTCTTTTAAATCTAATGGTAAATAAACTACTTTTCCACAAATGCCTTTAACCAATTCAGAGGGAGGTAATGTTGCTGTTTTTCGTTGAAGGCGTATTAGTGCTTGAAATGGGTGCACTGTGTTAATAATGATGCTCTCATATAAATTAAGTTGTTGTAGGGGTTTTGGTAGTGGGTATAATTCCAGATTATTTGTGATAGCACGTGAAGGAGTTTGGTTGTTGTCAAGTTTTGTAGTGCAGTAACTGCAAAGTATTAAGGGGCCAGTTATTTCATATTTGTTTTCTGCTACAAGGTAGAGAGCTAAATCAAACCATTTAGAATCTTCATTGTCTTCTATTTTGTATGATAGGTCTGCAGTTTTTGTGTTACTTTTATAAAAAGTTTTGTGGCAACATACACACACATGGTTTGGTACTTCAGCTGATGTACTTTTAAATTTTAGTATTTCTTTTTGGTATGTGTTTAGTAAAAGGTTGCCATGTGTAGAATTGTTGCCAATTCGGTTTAAAGCTATTTCATTCTGTAAGTGGCTTTCACTTCCAAAATATTCTTTTCTGGATATAGTCAATTTCTTCAAGTAGGTCTTTTGCTGTACCATGTAGAAGAATGGTATTTAAATTTGCTAGTGCTAAAGCAGGACTTTTAGCATAGTACAGTTTATTGACTAGATTTCTTATAGTTGAATGATGTGTTGATATCCTTTTGATATCATGGAAGGTGGTTTTACAAGTAGGTCCTCTAATGCACGGTAATGAATGTCCTTGTAGTCCTGTGTACTTGCACACTGGACAGGTATCCATATTTTGCAGTAGTTCAATTTTGATTTTGTCTTTGCTTTTTACATATTGATTGAGGAATTGGCTTAAAGACTTGACATTTTTTTTGGGAATGTTACACATTGACGTGCATGCCCATTTGTACACTAGATGTTCTGATTCAGTTGAATGGAGGGGTAATTCTAAGTTTTCAGGGCATATTTTTGTAAGGAGTACTTCTTGTTCCATTATGGTATTATTCACTTTTTCATAACCTCGACCACTGCTATGTATGGCAATTGTATGTGTTTGCTTTTGTTTGTACGCTTCTTCATTAAAGTATGGTTCTGTGTTTGTAGTGTGGTTTTATAAGATTTTGAAGGACTTGTGACACTATTTTTTGGCTAAAATACTTTTCTCGGTGTTCTTACTTTGCACTATATCAAAATGTAAAGAAGCAGTTTTATCTGTAGTGATAGCTGATTTTCTGTTAATTGTTTTTTGGTTTGTTTTACATTTTGATAGAGGAGGCAAAGTTGTTGCACTTGAAATGTCTTGTGTTTCACTAAATGACTGTATTAGCTGTTTTGTTTCAATTTTTTTACAAATTCTGCTAGAGATGGATGCTTATGTTGGACACTTTTATTTTCATTTGCTCTACTTTTGCGTTGCTTTCTACGGACTTGGCTTTTGGTAGGCATTCTTTAGGGTCTGTTGAAAAAAATAAAGAAGGTATGGGTTGGGGTGTTCTGTAATGTATGTGTGCTGTGTGCATGAGTGTTTGAGTAAGATGATAAAGATGTATGTAATGGTTTGTGATTGTGAATTGGGAATTACAACTAGTAGAGATGGGTATTCTTGTATTTATGTGCTACTAAACTGACAAAAAAAAGTAAGTACAAATAGTAAATCTAATGTATACAATTAAAACAGTTGTTTGTTCTATAATATCAAAATTCTAGCGGTTGAGTTGGGTCATTTGTGTGTCCAAAAATAGGAATTTGTGGGCCATTATGGTTGTAAATTGCTGTTTAAGACATGGGGATTTTTGGACAGAATTGTGCACAATCTCTATTTTTAGGCACAGAAATAGTATGAATTAACTTTACAGTGTGTTTCGGTAATAATACAAATATTATGGTGATATTCTACTTACTATTTTTCTAAAATGAACAGGTTACTTCTTAGTTCTTCTTTGTTCTTCAAATTCGGCTGCTTCTTTTCAGGCGAATGGTCTTCACTGCAATTGTAAAAGAAACAAATTAGTAATTGTGTTTGAATATAGCACTGTTTTTAATTTAGACATTGATTTTTTAATTGAAATCCTCAGTGCCTTCCTCAAAACCATTAAAACTTTCTTATTTACATAAGATACGTCGCACCAGTTCAATACATATGATATGTTCTTAATGAACACATTGCATTGCAATGACTAACTGTAGCAGACAAAATATCTTTACTATGTCTTGTGAAATTCATAATTTAACACTAAATACCACTATTTCTATAACTAAACTCTTCCAGGTAGTAGTGCCTCAATGTCATGCTTAAATTAAAGTAATTAAATAAATAAAGACATACAAAAAATATTAAGTCAGTTTGAAAATGTGTTCATGTACTGTACAGAAAATATGCATACCTGTAGTTTGTGTTCATGCATATGGATGTGCATGGAGCTGCAACTAGAAATCTTGGAGACTTGTACAGTATTTCTTGTAGATGGTGCTTGCCAATGATGTGACACTTGTACTCAGAGAGATTCACAATACGTTTGCAGCGCTGATCTCTGATGATGCAGTTAGATGTAGAGGTCTTGAATGTGATTGGTGGATGGTGATGTGACTTCTTAGCTACATCCTATGAGGGAATGGCACAGAGAGTGAACTGGAAATGGTAGAAGGGCTGTTCATGTTACGATATGTCCGCGGACATGGCAGTAGTTCGCGGACATCGGGTGTTACATCCAGAGATTTTTGGGTTCAGAAGTCATGCAAATGAGAATGAGCACTGAAATGGATTGGTCAGGAAAGTTTAGTGGGTGTGTTGTGCCAGGAGAGAGTTTCTCAGATACTCTTTTTGCTGAGAGAACAACAGATAGCTATGGCTATGTGTTTCAGAAAGCAGATTGTTTGGATTCTGGGAGATTCGTGGATACATTGGTTGAAGGTGCATGCAGAAAGCTGTGGAGTCGCTGTAGACCTTGGATTACCACATGTGGAAGTACATTGGCATGGAGTACGTGGAATGAAGTGGTTGGACTTGCTACCTCTCTGTGCTACTTTGGAAACAGAGCAACATCCAGGCATAATTGTAATTCATTATGGAGGGAACAGTTTAGGACATGTGTCTGGAATTTCTTTGCAATTTGCTATGAAAGAAGGACATGGGAAGGTTATGGACATGTTTCCTAATTCTCAAGTAATATTTTCACGGATTGCTCAGAGACAAATGTGGCTTCGTTCTTCTTCAATTGGTCCACAAATGGAAAAAGCAAGGCGCAATGTCAATAAGGCTGTTTGTGCCTTTCTAAGAGATTTTGGCATGTCCTCTTTTCACAATGAAAATATTATGTTTCGTAGTACATATATTTTTCGCAGAGATGGAGTCCATCTTATTTATGCTGGCAATCAGATTTTTCTGAGAAATGTACAAAATGCATTGAGACCTTTTTTAGAATATCAGCATCCATTTTGAAATAGGTGTTAAGTATTTATAATTTTTGACATACAAACACCTCCCAAAGGCTCTTTTCAGAGCCACCACTTCCTCCTAGAGAAAATTGCAATGGTTATGATAGGGTAGCAACCCAATTTTTTAGATGTTCGCAGATGGCCGCAGACTTCTAAAAATACAAAGGGCATGCTTCATTTATTTTCACTTCTAATTTTTAACTGTGAAAGGCGGCTCAGAAAAGAGCCTTATTTTTTGGGGGGATTTTTGTTATTTTGTATTTTTTTGGTTTTTTTTATACACGACACACTAGGAGAGGAGGGGAAAAGAGGGTAAAGAGGGAGACACCAACCACAGGGATAAGAAAGGGCGAACTGAGAGAGGAAGATGTAGAGTGGGTTTTATTTGGGAAGTGAGCAGGTCTTCTCGTGCTCTGATACAATAGTCTCAAAAGCACTGCGAAGTCGCTCCCCCCTGCAGAGTACTGTGTCACAGTACATACATACAACTGTGACCCTCGAAAGGTAAGGGTCATCGAAATTCTGTATGGCCTGTGAGGCAGCTTGAGGAAGACGCTGTCCCACAGAGGTGGTCCTTGTGGTGACAGGATCAGAAACAGAGGATGAAGTAGAGGAAATCAACCTACTACGTTCTTAGCCACGGAGCGAAATGACCTCAGGTGTCGCTTCATGATAGTGGTCCCAAAGCTGTACGAACTGTGCCTCCCGCGACTGAGTATCATTTTGCACTCATTGCAGGTGACACGGTTTGCACGAGCCTTAGGACCATTCCCATGAATGGTAAACAACCGCCACACCCAAGAGTAGTAGGGATTTCCTCTACCTCATTCTCATCATCCTGTTCTTCCTCCTCTGCATACTCACTCCTGTTCCCCTCTTCAGGCTCTTGGGAAGGTGGTGGTGGTGGAGGGGGTGTGGGTGGTGCTGAAGCAGGTGCAGCACCAGGTGGCAGTAGTGCAGCCAGGGATGCCCTCTCGATGTAAGTTGTAAGTTGCAGGAAAAATAGCTGTGCTCTGAAGAATAGCCAGAAACACAATGAGAATAAGCTCTAGGGCGTGGTCTTTTATAGGGGTGCTTGTACGCAATTTGCAGACATGCGCGCTGTCCGCGGACAGATCAAACACAAAAAAAGGTTCAAAAAGTTTCAAAAAGTATGTAGAAACTCATGATTAGTATGTGGGACTTGCGCTATGGTGAGGTTTTATTGAAAAATATTGTGGATCACTTGAAAATGTACTTTTAAATTGTTCGGGGACACAAACAGTGTCTGCATTCAGAACACGTGATTAGTGTGGGCATGGTCACATGATCCCTTCGCGAACATGTCCGCAAAGGATGCGCCTGTTGGCAGGACACCAATGCACGGATATTGGTTTGCGCATGCGCGTTGATGTTCTACGGACACTGAATAATTAAAAGTGCGTCACACGTCAAACGAACATTTGTGGACACCGCGTGTGTTCTAGAACAGTTTCAACTTGCTAGCGAACACAACAGGCAGCTATAGTGTTCTTTAGGACACTTTAATTTTCGTTTCTTTACGAACATTTCAGGATACCAATTGTGTTCTTACAACAGTTTCAACTTGCTATCGAACACTACGGACAGGCATAGTGTTCTTCAGGACACTTTAATTTTCGTTTCTTTACGAACATTTCAGGACACCGCGTGTGTTCTTAGAACAGTTTCAACTTGCTAGCGAACAGTACGGACAGGTATAGTGTTCTTCAGGACACCTCAATTTTCGTTTATTTACGAACATTTCAGAACACCCGCGCTGTCCGCGCTGGACACCTACATTGCTTTTTTTTTTTTTTAAACGGAAACTAATTACAACACAATATAAAAATTTTACTTTATTTAACATATATTAATAATTTATGACAGAGAAGTTGAGGCAGAAACGGAAACAAAAACAGGAGCATTAGGGGTTTCAACATGATTGGTATCAGGTGAAGAAGGGATGGAAGTCTCATCAAAACGTTTTGGGTTATGGAGAGGGTTTGGGGATAATTGACTGGGATATGGTGAGGGAGGACAAGTACATGTGGGGCAATGGTATGAGGTTTTTGTTTTATAATGATCTTCAACAAAAGTTTTCAAATTATTAAAATTGGTCAACAATAAATACATTTTTTCTTTTATGCTGTCAAGCGTGTTATCCATAAAAGTTTCTTCAGAGGTATTTTCTATTTTGGTATGCTTTGTACAAAAAATATATATATATGTTAAATGTATATAAAATAATAATAATTAAATGGTTTATATTGTAAAGTGTTTACCATTAGTTTCACTATCTTTTTTGACATTTCCTCAAGTGGGAAATGCTCCTCTAGCCATACCAGAGAACTAGACATTTCTGTGAGAAAAAAAAAGATAATACATTTTTTTTTTATCTAATACAGAAATGTTATAAATATATGAGTATAATGAAGTACACTTACTATTTCAGGTAAGATATGTTCAAAGTACTCTGTAGGTCTGGTCTTGTTCTTAGTTGTGGAGTGTCATCAATGTCATTTGTGATGTCATCTTTGATGTCCTGGGTGTTAGTGTTAGCAGTGCACGGTGGTGGCGTGAGTTATGGTTGCTTACCTTACCATAACTGCTGAATTTCAGGGGGTTTTCGGTTTTACTTTGAACCATAACGTCCCTTTAACAACATTTTTTCACTGAATTTCATAGGTTTTTAGTAGCGCAACTTAACCATATCGTCCCTTTAACAAACTTTTTTTTACTGAATTTCATAGCTTTTTAGTAGTGCAACTTAACCATAACGTCCCTTTAACAAAGTTTTTTCACTGAATTTCATAGGTTTTTAGTAGCACAACTTATCCATAATATCCCTGACTTCATATACATCTAACATAGAACATACTAACCCCCTCGTAGTGATTTTCATGTCCGCGGACTACCGCCATATCCACGGATATATCGAAAATCTGAGCGTGGTGAATGTAAATTTAAATATTGTGCCCCATTTCCCCTTTGAAGTTGGCTCTGAAAAGAGCCGTTTTTTTTTTTTTTTTACAGATGCTTGACAGACACCTGTTATTTGGTATTTTTTTCTTGTTTTTTTTTCTTACTTTACTCCTAAAATCTTTACATAACCTTCTCCAAAGCAACCCTTACAATCCAAAATAGAAAGGCATTTCCCGTAAAAGATAAAGAAATGCCATCTTCTTTAAAATTAACAGCATTACTGGCATCAATATTCTCATTGTTACAGAAGAACATACCAGCGCTAAGCATGAAGGCACACATGCCTCGGTTGATGACACACCTAGCAATGTTTTGCTGAGGACAAAAAACTGAACTATTGTCCCATATTGCCCTAGGTAGTAATCCAGAAAAAATTACTTTTGCATTTGGAAGGATCTTCATTACGGCTTGAACCAAGCGTTCCAAATCAGCCAACAAAGTAGGGGCACTGACGTTGCCCAAATGGAAAGCACCATAGTGCAAAACTACCACATGCGGACTGTTCATCGTGGCCATATCCTCACAAACTTGTACAATTCCCTGTACATTGCATTCAGGCACAGTGCTCCACACCACCTCCACTCCTTTCACATCAAAGTTCTTTGCAACATGCCTGCATTCAGCGTACTGTTGTAAACCATGCACAAACATATCTCCGAGCACCAACACCCTGACTTTCTCCACTTCTGCCATCTTCACCACACACAGTCTCTTTCAACACAAATCCACAACCTCGACATCTGATTGGCTGATCCTTACAGTCTTCTTTCCATGTTGGATTTCCTGGAAAAACCCGGATGTAGCACACCCTGTCCATGAACAGCCGCGGTGTCCGCGGACGGCGTCCACTTTACTCTCTGTGCCATTCCCTCATTGCATACAGCTAAGCAATCACACAATACGAATAACGTCCTCAGAACACCCCTATTTTGTGAATTTTCGAACATTTCAGGACAATTATCATTTCATTATTCAACATATTAACATTACAAATATTATACTTTCATATTGTACAATGCACACAATGCTATGTTTCTCCATTAGTAGCTCAGTATACTAGATAGAATCCCATAATACAATGCTATTTATATCAATGCATCATTCAAAGCACTAATAACGGTATGATATTTATTGCAATATCCTTGACACTTTTTTCGCAACATTATAATAAAAATCCCTAGTACACAAATTCCATGAAAAGTACATACACATGTGCTGTCATCAGTGATTTCATCAATGACATTTGCGATGTCATCTTTGATGTCCTGGGTGTTAGTCTTAGCAGTGCACGGTGTTGGCACGAGTTATTTTTCATAGCTTACCATAACTTGCAATTTTCAGGGGTCTTTTGGCTGTACTTAAAACCATAACAACCTTTAAACAAACTTTTTTTAATATCACGCAAAAAATATACAAACATGGCGTGCAAAAACCAACTTCTACAGATGGCTTTACACAGAATGTTGCAAAGTAAGAATGTATGCTCATTCACAGTGAAGGCCAGCTTCTTCATTTTTTTCTCGGGCCCCGGAGAGGCTCACGAAGCGGACTATAAGGTTGTATTGTGTTTTGACCTTGACAGACAGAGATTGTGATGAAAAACTTCTCTTGAAGGAGTGTTGCTAAAACGTAAGAGAAGATAAGGATGACATTTATGAAACAAAACCACTTTTATATATTATATCACTATGCGAAAGATCGTTGGCACACGCAGAGTCGTATTGTGGGACTGCACCACTCGTAGACAATGGAAATTGCAATTGTACTGTAAGTAACCCTTTAGATTATTTTATACCAAATATAATTACAATAGCGTAGCATTAAATACCACTCAAGTTGAACTTGTTCGTTGAAAGTGGCATAATGTTTTCTACCGCGCACTATCACCGCCGAATTGATCCCCTGTTGTTTAGAGGGCTCTGAAAAAGGCAGACGACACAGGGTGGGTTAATAGAAATAATGTAACTGGTTTATAGGCAGTCAAGCACTCTAATCGCTGTGCCACTTCACTGTAGCCTGTCAAATGGCACAGGGAGTACGTCGCTCGCTTTGACATCCGTGCACAGCTTGCTAACGCAAGTTCGAATCCCGGCAAGGCCAAACTCAGCCTTTCATCCTTCCGTGGTCGATGAATGAGCACCACACACCGTGGTTGATAATAAGCACCGCTTAGATACCTCACGGTTCATAGCGCTATATGAATGGGAAAATATTATTATTTTATTATTAACATACTCCATTGCACTATCTTCGATAGCAAATAGTTTCACGCCCTAATTAATAAAATTATGATTTTTAATGAAGATCGGCTGGTGAGACTAATTTATGTTTTTTAAAACAGGTATGTGGCCCCATTTTGCCTATGTCACGATTTACAGACTCCAGCGGATGGGGTCTTCAACTGCCAGGTGCTGTTCCAAATGTGCAGCTTCATGACCCTCACCATTTTATGGGACAATCGCCAAGGACACTTAGGCAGTACTAGCGGCTACAAACAACATACCAACCGATAGGGTGGTTTAATGGCTCGTTATTGGAGCAACCTTCCGATTATCAGAGCGACCATTAACTGCTTTTATCATAAACCAACAGCCTATCTACCGCAAAGGAACAACGCGTGGCTCCAAATAAACATGTGATGATCGACAGCAGAGACAATAGCAAATCGCTGAATATTCACTAAACATTTCATGTGAAATAAATGTCCTTTACCAAATGTACAATTCTGCTGTTTACTTTTAAACCACAGTTTCATATTCCGAGTTGTGGCGCACTGAGTTGTAAGCTGATCTAACACCCTCTGTACCGCAAAGGAACATCGCGTGCCTCAACATGAACCTTTGCGGATCGACAACAAAGACAAATGCAAATTGCTGAATATTCTCTAAACATTTGATGTCAAATAAATGTCCTTTACCAAATGTACAATGCTGCTGTTTGCTTTTAAATCACTGTTTCATATTCCGAATTGTGGCGCGCTGCGTTGTGACATAATATGTGTTGTCTTCCGGGTTCTGTGTAAAGTCACTTAGGGCTGGAGAGGACTGGGCGCGTTTGATGACGCACCCTGTAACGTCACGGACAGAGGCGGGGAATATGAATGCTTTGATAATATCAGGCTTAGGGGCGGGAGATATGATTTAGTGTCGCAAAAGCAAGTCAGCCAGGTCAATAGCGCCAGTCATAGGATTATCACATAATGTCAGCGCACACCAGCCGGATTTATCGTTTCTTTAGTGGACAAAAAGTCAGTTGACGCCCATAGGAAATTGTACTATTAGCGGACAAAAGGAGTGGTCTTAAAACACTTTCACCCTGACAACGAACAATACAAACAACGTTCTCAGAACACCCCCATTTTGTGTAATTGCAACCATTTCGGGACACCGCGAGTGTTCTTAGAATACATTCAACTAGACAGATTACAATACGGACAGCGTCCTGAGGACACCCCCAGTTTGTGTATTTACGAACAATTAAGTAAACCACGAGTTTTCATAGCTCATTTTTACCTTCCTTGCGAACAAAAATGACACATACTCCGTCCTCTAAACAACCCACCATTTAGTTTATTTACAAAATGTCAGAACAGCTGTGTTCTCTGCGGACAAATCGAACGCAACAAAAACGTCTAGCACATTAAAAAAAAAAAACATTGAACCTATCTCATACTCCCCCAACCTCCCCAAGCACTCTTACACACCAATGCAGGGAACTAAATACAATTTTTTATCCACGTTTCACTGCGCTGTACCTGGTCGACGGCGAATACAAGATGGCGGCCGCCACAGTAAATCTGACGCGCTCCACGCCCTTCGCCGTCCAATCAGCGAACACGGCACATGTCCACGGACAAGACGCAAGGCCATGGGCCAATCGGGGTGCTGTCCGCGGAGCGAACAGGAAAGTCCGTCCGCGAAGCGAACACAGATATCACAAATTTTTTTGCCTTACATTTTGGTAATTTTTTAAAAAACTACTGGATGGATTTACACCAAATTTGCAAAAGCACGCTTTCGGACCAGGCCGCCACTCCTGCCGCAAATTTGGTGTAAATCCGTCCAGCGGTTCGGGCTGTAGACGTGTGCAAAGTTTTTTCACATTCAGTCTATGGGGAAAAAAAAAGTTTTGGGACCCCCCCTATAACTTTTCCCCCCCAGACGAATCCTCACCAAACTTTGCAAAAAAATTCAGAGTGGGCCATATACTTTTTTGTGCAAAGTTTGGTGAGGATTCGTCCAGGGGGAGCTAAGTTATAAGCCGCCCAAAAAGTGTTCTTCCTATGGAAACACCAACTTAACCATAACTATATGGCCACTACCGTGGCCATGTAATATATATATAATCATTGTGATCAACCAATCACTTGGACCAACATCGCTATATTCCAAGGCTACCTATTCAAGCATGTGAATGTCAATAACTACCATAAATAATTCACCACATGCAAGGAAGGCTCAGCTTTTAGGTGAGAAAACAGAGCACAAAACCTCTGGGATGACATATCCAACAAAACACTGTCTCAAATATTGTACAGCTTCGGTATGCAAATGCTCTCCCATAGAGAATGCAGGTGATATGATGCTGGAGACCAATTAAAATGTACAGCCTTACATGTTAAATCTGAACACATTGTCTGGCTAAACCTTGGTCCAGCTCCATTCCGTAAAAGAGTACTAAAATCCTACCAAGAGATAGAAACGATAGCCACAAATTATCCCAACAGCCAGGACATTGAAAAAAAAAACTGGTTAATTGACACATACCACCCAAACAGAAGTATTGCTTGGGAAAACATATGCCTGTACGACATAGCCCAAAACTACTCCTACAAAAACAATGTCACGCCAGATGAGACAACTGGCAAAAATGATGTCTCAACTTGTGGAGGAAGCCTTGGAGAAAAGAAGAATTATTAGGTGACTGTGACTGATTTGAAGCTGCATTCAAAGCCACTGAAAGCAGTATAACAAATGTCAATTTCAAACAATTAAAGAAATGTTGGACAATGAATGCCAAAAAGAGGAAGAAATTGAAGCTCAACTAGATAAAGACTCACCTGTGGGCAGTCAACATCCCCTTGCAGGAAGCCAATAATCACTTGGGGAACCACTGAGTCTAAAAGAAGCAGAAATAGCCATGACTGAGGTAGAAAAATATGACGTATCAACATAAACAGTCTGAATAAGACTAGTCAATGCTCAAATCACAGCTAAACTATGAACAACTCACCATTAATCTAGAAGTCACAGAAGAAATTGAACATGGTTTTAAACTAAACCTAGAAGCTTTAATAATGATGAACCTCTGATCCTGTATGTTAGTGGTGAAGCTGGTTCTGGATAAGCATTCCTAATTAAAATAATCAGCATATTTCTATGGAACTTAACAAACAACATTTCATCTGTTCTAACAGCCCCCACAGGTTTAGATGCCTACAACATAGAAGTTGTATCTTTACACCAACTTCTGCACCTTCCAGTAGAACACCAAAAGAAATTAGAATACTAGAAATGGTCAACAGAAGCTGCTACTGAAGTATGCAGAATTCATTTTGAAAAACATGAAAGTGATCCTAATAGATTAAGTAAGCATAGTTTCCAACCTCATGTTGGCTTTATTTACCTTGGAATGCAAGAAGTCCAAAAAAACGACAACGAAGAACAATTTGGAGGAAAACATGTCATTGTTCTTGGAGACCACCTACAGTTAAGTAAAATGTCAACCTATTTTCTAAACATTAGAACACAAACAATGCTGCAAAACACTCTCGGCATCATTGGAAATGTAAATCTCTGGCAACATTCTCAGTACAGACAACTAACATGTGTCGGTCTGCAGACCTCACTTATGCTAACATTAGAACAGTTCTGCTCACTAAAGATGTAAAATCCATCTTAATTAGTTGACTAATCCATGAGCTGTATGGGCAAAGCACATCTGCTCCTGATGTCATGGAACAATTAACTCAACAAAATATAAAATGTATGTTCTTATTGCCAACCATGTCAATTCAATGAGGCAATGTTGCAAAAAAAGCAAGGCAACCCATACTGCGTATCAGATCCCCAGATAAACTAGAAGTGCAAGGCATGATACTCCCTACGTGACAACAAGCAGCAGCACAACTAAATAACTTAGTAAAATGTACCTTCCGTAACCTTCACGGAGAACAAGGTTTAGTCATTAAAGCAATTGGTATCGTTTTTGGTTTCCAAACATATCCACATGACAACAAAATTCAGTTTTTTTTAATCTATATTCAAGCTACACTCCGTTTTGTCTCTATTAAGTAGTAGAGTTAAGTGACTTAAGAGTTATTGGGTGCTGAGGAGAAAACTATGGTTTTGACACAAGTAATCCGTTTTAACAATGCAAATTTGTCAGTGTCCTAATTAGATGGGCACTCCTGCGCCCTGCACACCTCTGGTACTGTCTATAATGGCAGTCAAAATTCTAATCCTGAGTATCACGTCCAAAAATGATGCAATATAAACAGCTGCCTTTTTGTACCGTGAACGCCTAGATACGCGAGGCAGCACCACCTAATGACCACACGGCTACACTACTAAGACACTGAGCACTGTTCTAGACGGTTGTAGGTGACTTGTTCGAAATACAAAGGATCAAATGCCTTTTATTCGACACCAAAAGTGCCGGAAAAAAAGTTTTGAATGCTTTTTGTTTAATTTTTTTATGGGGGGATTCTCCCCAACCCCCCGTTTTCTTTAAAAAAAAACTTTGTTATGCATACTAAACTAAAAAATATATAAATACATTCAAAAATTGTTTTTTCGGTTTCGAAAAAAAGGGCATTCGATCCTTTTTTTTCGAAACTATGACTAGACAGTATGCACAGGCCCTTTTACTTGACAGGTTCCTAAATATAGGAATGAGGCAGTACCATACTGATTCTGTGATCTTTCACTATAGCTCAAATATTGAGGTCTTCACACCCCTCCAGACCACTAAGACTGATACGTCATTTGGACAATTATGGAGATGTTTTATTTTTCTTGAGTTTCTTCAAAATCATCAACATGATGTTCATTGGTTTTATATTGATGGGATTTATATCTGATCTTATATGGTGGAATTGGATATGATGCACATTTTCCAAAACATCTTACTTTGGTTTATGATAATTCAAGGAGGAGGCAACAATTTTAATAGGTAAGCATCCAAATGAAACCCGATCATTTAGAACCACAGACAGTACATTGAAATGGAACAACTATCATAAGCCATTTTATAATTTCTTCATAGGCTATGATGATTGATATACTCTGACCACGAACACTGAATTCAAAGTGAAAGAAGACTCATGTCACAGCCTAGTCAGGTGAGAGAATTCTTATATTACGTATAAGGAACAGATATATATGCACATATAGTGTGATGCAACTAACACTATGAATACTGATGACGTTTTTGGAATTGTCTTTATAGATATTACTTGCAACTTTGAGAAGAAGGATTAATATTCAGCTCCCAAAGAAGGGATTCTCCCTAAACGTGTTGAGCAAAATTAATTTGAATTTTTGAATTATTTTGAGAATTTAATATTATTTTATCTTTTCTTAAAATGAATTAAACGAGACTTTGATCTTGTTGAACATTCTGTTTCGAGATAAGTTTTTATTAAGAATTAACACTATTCCAACTAAGGATCAGAATTCAAATGAACAACATTGTGTTTTTCAACATCCACTTTGACAAACTTGTAGAAATTAACAAAATTGGCTGCACAATAGCACATGTCCTTCTTTTCAAAGACATGTATGTATGCAGAGAACAATATTGTCTGCCTCTTGTATATGCTGTCAATATTCACAAATCGCAAGGTCTAACCCTAGATCACACCTTGATTGACATTGGCAGCACAGTCTTTAAATAAGGTATGACTTACATAGGACTTTCATGTCTATGTACACTCAATGGTCTATTCCTAGTTAACTTTGATGCAAACAAAGTCAACACTGACATTCCTAGAATACAACAGGCTAATTGCACAGTACACCCACATCTAGATATGTACCTCAAAAATGAGAACTTTTAAAACAAAAACTAATACAAACAGAACATATAACAGATCTCCGAACAATACTGCTTAAGAACCAACTACTTATCCATAAATAACACAAACACAAAACTGTCTACTACAAATTCAACTGCCTGTCCATCAGAAGACAAAAAGGCAAATGTCTATTCTCCACAAAAATCTGCAGGCTCATTAAATAATGCAAAGACACGACTCTCTGGTCCATTTAAATTTAGCAACAAAACTGGACTAAATTGCTATGCAAATATAACAATCAACCTTCTCTTTCAATTGACACCAATAGTTCACAGCATTTACTTAAACGGCTCTGACCATTTTTGTTTGCAAATGATTGTCCTTCATAGAAATGCCACAAATAATCCTGACAGCACTTACAGTGTCTGAGGTATAAGGCAATAATTGGACTACTGTGAAGAATGGTCAGATTTACCATAAGCACACAGGAAGATCCTCAATAATTTCCAATGTACTTACTACAAGTAAACCAAAAACATCCCTATAAATGAAATCACCCAGATTTCGGAAACATCCATGCACTCTCAGCAACCATGTTTCACAAGAGCACATCCATAATGAACGCTTTTTATAATTATCCATACCAAATTGTGTATCCATTCTTTTTACCCGCTTCTTCAGAATGAAAATCATATCATATTATGCCCTTTTTATAATTCAGACAATCGTTCCAGCATATAAATACACTCACATACCGAATATGTCATACTAATGCTCCTAAGGTACAATGCAGATGATACTAAAAATAACTGTAAACTTTACACATCCAGCAGTTTGGGCTGTAGGCGTGAGCATAACTTTATTTATATTAAGACTATGAGGATTTCCACACATTTTGGGACCCCATATAACTTTGCTCCCCTAGATGAAACTGCACCAGAAGTCACAGAATCAATCAGAGATGACCATATACTTGCAAACTTTTGTGAGGATCGGGGGGGGGGCAAATTTATAAGTTGCCAAAAAAGTGCTCTTTCTATGAGGGGAGGGGCCTGTGGTTTTTCGGTTTTACTTGTAACCATAACATCCCGAAAATGAAAATGAATAAAAAAGAAGTAAAAAAAAAAAAAGTGTTTTCACTGAGTATATATTCACTCCCCCTGGACGAATCCACACCAAACTTTGCAAAAAAGTATAAGGCTCACTCTGAATTTTTTTGCAATGTTTGGTCCAGTAGGTGGCAAAGTTATAGGGGGGTCCCAATGGAGTGAATGAGGAAAAAACGTTCCTCACACCTACAGCCCAAGATGGATTTTCACCAAATCTGTGGCAGGAGCAGCGGCTTGGTCACAAAGGGTGCTTTTGTACATTTGGTGAAAATCCGTCACAAAAAATTAGTGATATCTATGTCCGCTCCGCAGACACACTTCCCTGTTCGCTCCGCGGACAGTGTCCTGATTGGCTAATCGGCTTGCGTCATGTCCGCGGACATGCAACATGTTCGCTGATTGGGTGGTGAAGAGCGTGAAGTACATCTGATTTATGGAAACGCCCACCATCTTGGATCCGCGGTCAGTGCAGTGACAAATGGTGGCGAAATGCAACTTTGGCAAGTGTGTTGTGTGTAAGAGCGTTTGGGGAAGGTAGGGGAGTAAGAGATGAGTCAAATGCTGTATTTATATAGGTGGCAGGCACCCCTGTTGTGTTTGTCATGTCCGCAAACAGCCGTGCTGTCCGGGATGTCCGTAATTGGGCAAACGGGGGTGTCCTAAGGACAAGATTCTTGTTCGTACTGTCTGCAGGCAAGTTGAAACTGTTCTAAGAATGGGCCTGGTATCCGGGATGTCCGTACATACCAAAAATGGGGGTGTCCTAAGGACAGTATTCCTGTCCGTAGTGTCCGCATTTAAGTTGAAACTGTTCTAAGAATGGGCCTGGTGTCTGGGACGTCTGCACTTAATGGGGGTGTCCTAAGGACACTATTCCTGTCCGTAGTTTCCGTATGCACGTTGAAACTGTTCTAAGAACATGTGCAGTGTCCGGGATGTCTGTAATTGGGCAAATGGGGGTGTCCTAAGGACACTATTCCTGTCCGTACCGTACACTAGCAAAATAAAACTGTTCTTAGAACACTTTAGGTGTCCGCGGACATTAAAAATGCCCATGCTGCATGGTTAAAACGTTTGATTCGATGGGTGTGATCTATGAGTGTGATATGCTGCAGTGGTAGCCGTGCGCCACAAAAGTAGGCGGAACACGGGGCGTAACACTCGGAATGGGGAACAACTTGCCAAAATGTGGGCATCACGGGGGAAGTACAGGGTGCAAGTGCCCACACGCTCGCCTACAACACGTATTCATGGAATCGAATAGGGCAAAACAGCGCACGGTCAAACCAGCGCACAGGCACAAACACAACCGCCACAAGAAAGCAGGCGGTAGCGTCCCTGCGCCTGTAAAAAATGTGCGCCAAAAGGTGCGCCAACAAATAGCAGCTATATACAGCTATGATGAATGTCCTATACTGTGGCCCTCCAGGACAAATGACGTGCAAAGGGGTACCCACAAACACGGACACCCGCTGACTGAAAAATAACATGTGCGTGTATTTCGGGGTGCGTGGGAAGTTTCACAAGCAAATTGGCTGGGTACGTGGATTCCAGGGGTGCGCGGGAAGTTCCACACGCGATTTGGCTGGGTACGTGGATTTCAGGGGTGCGCGGGAAGTTCAACACGCGATTTGGCTGGGTACGTGGATTTCAGGGGTGCGCGCGAAGTTTCACACGCGATTTGGCCGGGTACGTGGATTTCAGGGGTGCGCGGGAAGTTCAACACGCGATTTGGCTGGGTACGTGGATTTCAGGGGTGCGCGGAAAGTCCCACACGCGATTTGGCCGGGTACGTGGATTTCAGGGGTGCGCTGGAAGTTCAACACGCGATTTGGCTGGGTACGTGGATTTCAGGGGTGCGCGCAAAGTTTCACACGCGATTTGGCTGGTTGCGTGGATTTTGGTGTTGCGGGGGAATGCTACACGTGATATGGCCATGTGGTTCCCCCCAGGTGTTCCCTCTACAACCTCCACGGCCCCTGCAGGCAGCCCACACCACAGGGTACTAACCTGCACCCCTGCTCATGTCCCACAGGCAACCCATCCACCATGGCCATGCCCACCAGCCAACCCACATGTCACCTTGCACCACTGATCACCAACACATGTCTCCCCCCACCCCCACCCCCCAGCCACCAGGGGCAGCCTCCACCAGGCCCCCACTCATGTCTCCCACCACCCCCACCCCCCAGCCACCAGGGCAGCCTCCACCAGGCCCCCACTCATGTCCCCTATTACCCCCACCCCCCCAGTGCAGGGGCACCCTCCACCAGGCCCCCACTCATGTCTCCCACCACCCCCCAGCCACCAGGGGCACCCTCCACCAGGCCCCCACCCATGTCTCCCATCACCCCCTACCCCCCAGCAGTCAGGGGCAGCCTCCACCAGGCCCCCACTCATGACGACCACCACCCCCACCCCCAGCCAACAGGGGCAGCCTCCACCAGGCCCCCACCCATGTCTACCACCATCCCCACCCCCCTGCCACTAGGGGCAGATTCCACCAGGCCCCCACTCATGTCTACCACCACCCCCAATCCCCAGCAGTGCAGGGGCAGCCTCCACCAGGCCCCCACTCATTTCTCCCACCACCCCCACCCCCCAGCCACCAGGGGCAGCCTCCACCAGGCCCCCACCCATGTCTACCACCACCCCCACCCCCCAGCCACCAGGGGCAGATTCCACCAGGCCCCCACTCATGTCTACCACCACCCCCACCCCCCAGCCACCAGGGGCAGATTCCACCAGGCCCCCACCGATGTCCACCACCCCCCCACCCCCCCCGCAGTGCAGGGGCACCCTCCACCAGGCCCCCACTCATGTCGTCCACCCCCCACCCCCCAGCAGTCAGATGCAGCCTCCACCAGACCCCCACTCATGTCTTCCACCACCCCCCACCTCCCAGCCACCAGGGGCACCCTCCACCAGGCCCCCACCCATGTCTCCCACCCCCCCCACCCCCTGCAGTGCAGGGGCACCCTCCACCAGGACCCCACTCATGTCTCCCACCACCCCCACCCCCCAGCCACCAGGGACAGCCTCCACCAGGCCCCCACCCATGTCTCCCACCACCCCCACCCCCCAGCCACCAGGGGCAGCCTCCACCAGGCCCCCATCCATGTCTACCACCACCCCCACCCCCCAGCCACCAGGGGCAGATTCCACCAGGCCCCCACTCATGTCTACCACCACCCCCACCCCCCAGCCACCAGGGGCAGATTCCACCAGGCCCCAACCGATGTCCACCACCACCCCACCCCCCCTCAGTGCAGGGGCACCCTCCACCAGGCCCCCACTCATGTCTCCCACCACCCCCACCCCCCCAGCAGTCAGGGGCAGCCTCCACCAGGCCCCCACTCATGTCTCCCACCACCCCCCACCCCCCAGCCACCAGGGGAACCCTCCACCAGGCCCCCACCCATGTCTCCCACCCCCCCAACCCCCCGCTGTGCAGGGGCACCCTCCACCAGGCCCCCACTCATGTCTCCCACCACCCCCATCCCCCAGCCACCAGGTGCAGCCTCCACCAGGCCCCCACCCATGTCCCCTATTACCCCCACCCCCCGCAGTGCAGGGGCACCCTCCACCAGGCCCCCACTCATGTCTCCAACCACCCCCGCCCCCCAGCCACCAGGGGCACCCTCCACCAGGCCCACACTCATGTCTCCCACCACCCCCACCCCCCAGCAGTCAGGGGCAGCCTCCACCAGACCCCCACTCATGTCTCCCACCACCCCCACCCCCCAGCGACCAGGGGAACCCTCCACCAGACACCCACCCATGTCTCCCACCACCCCCACCCCCCCGCAGTGCAGGGGCACCCTCCACCAGGCCCCCACTCATGTCTCCCACCACCCCCACCTCCCAGCAGTCAGGGGCAGCCTCCACCAGGCCACCACACATGTCCCCTATTACCCCCACCCCCCGCAGTGCAGGGGCACCCTCCACCAGGCCCCCACTCATGTCTCCCACCACCCCCACCCCCCCAGCCACAAGGGGCAGCCTCCACCAGGCCCCCACCCATGTCCCCTATTACCCCCACCCCCCCGCAGTGCAGGGGCACCCTCCACCAGGCCCCCACTCATGTCTCCCACCACCCCCACCCCCCAGCCACCAGGGGGACCCTCCACCATGCCCACACTCATGTCTCCCACCACCCCCACCCCCAGCAGTCAGGGGCAGCCTCCACCAGGCCCCCACTCATGTCTCCCACCACCCCCACCCCCAGCCACCAGGGGCACCCTCCACCAGGCCCCCACCCATGTCTCCCACCACCCCCACCCCCCAGCAGCCAGGGGCAGCCTCCACCAGGCCCCCACTTATGTCTCCCACCACCCCCCACCCCCCAGCCACCAGGGGCACCCTCCACCAGGCCCCCACCCATGTCTCCCACCATCCCCTACCCCCCAGCAGTCAGGGACAGCCTCCACCAGGCCCCCACTCATGTCTCCCACCACCCCCACCCCCAGCCACCAGGGGCACCCTCCACCAGGCCCCCACCCATGTCTCCCACCACCCCCAACCCCCAGCCACCAGGGGCAGCCTCCACCAGGCCCCCACTCATGTCTCCCACCACCCCCACCCCCCAGCCGTGCAATTTGCCTGAGTACGTGTACTTCGTGGTGCGTGTGAAGTTCCACACACGATTGTATGCGTACTTCGGGGTGCGCGTGAACTTCCACACGCGATTTGCCTGGGTACGTGTACTTTGGGGTGCACGTGAACTTCCACACGCGATTTGCCTGGGTACGTGTATTACTGGGGGTGCGCGTGAACTTCCACACGCGATTTGCCTGGGTACGTGTACTTCAGGGTGCGCGTGAACTTCCACACGCGATTGGGCCTGTGAGAGTGGGTCACATGTATTCCAGGTGTCGGGGGGAAATTCTGCCGGGGTCGGCCGGGCCGTCCGCAGACCTCCAGGCAGGGAGGCCCCAACTCCTCCCGTGTATCCCAGATGAGATAGAGTATGAGACACACACAAGGAGCAAGGTGACTCTGCTGTTTATTAGACAAAACGGCAGGGATGGGTCAAGGAGCGTACGCGTCCGTCCTGACACACACACAATCGTGGGGCTCGCAGGCCCTTTTTACTGTATTATGACGCGCTATTTGCGTCACTTCAGAAAGTTAACAAAAAAACCTATCGCCACTCTTAATTGGTTGCTCGAGTGGTAGGGTTAGTATAGCACACATATAGAGTACGTGTACTTCGTGGTGCGTGTGAAGTTCCACACACGATTGTATGCGTACTTCGGGGTGCGCGTGAACTTCCACACGCGATTTGCCTGGGTACGTGTACTTTGGGGTGCACGTGAACTTCCACACGCGATTTGCCTGGGTACGTGTATTACTGGGGGTGCGCGTGAACTTCCACACGCGATTTGCCTGGGTACGTGTACTTCAGGGTGCGCGTGAACTTCCACACGCGATTGGGCCTGTGAGAGTGGGTCACATGTATTCCAGGTGTCGGGGGGAAATTCTGCCGGGGTCGGCCGGGCCGTCCGCAGACCTCCAGGCAGGGAGGCCCCAACTCCTCCCGTGTATCCCAGATGAGATAGAGTATGAGACACACACAAGGAGCAAGGTGACTCTGCTGTTTATTAGACAAAACGGCAGGGATGGGTCAAGGAGCGTACGCGTCCGTCCTGACACACACACAATAGTGGGGCTCGCAGGCCCTTTTTACTGTATTATGACGCGCTATTTGCGTCACTTCAGAAAGTTAACAAAAAAACCTATCGCCACTCTTAATTGGTTGCTCGAGTGGTAGGGTTAGTATAGCACACATATAGAGGACAATGTTAGTGGACAAAGGGTAGTCAGGTGATATATCTGGGTTGTCCCTTCAATTAGATACATGAAAATTGTTACATGAAGACTCCTGAGGATTGGTTAATATTACTGGCGTCAGTGATAAGAGCCCCATGTTCTGATTGGTGCGCCCGTGAGCTTCCCAGCCTGGGACCACCGCTGTTCCCAGCTCTCGGTGTACCTGCAATTGCAACAATGTTTCACTATGGGTACGTGCAGACAATGTGAGGATTTATTCATAGTTGGAAGGCTGACCGCTCCCACTGTCGCAGATGTCCATTGAGCCTTTCAAGTGTATCTGCCTGTGTCTCGTAGCGAGGGATCCAGACGCCTTTTCTCTCCTGGGTTTGGCATCTCGTCAGGTTCGGCTTGGTCACGTGGGGAGGGACCGTGTTTGAGGCAGAATTCTGCACAATTAATATTGCTTTTCCACTGTGTGTCTGGTTTAATTTGCAGGTGTGACCTTAACGTTGGTGCGCGGAGTGCGAGGTTGCAACATCGTGCCTTTGATGCTTTGTTCTTGGAATGTGGGTATGCAACATTGCGACCTTGGCTGGTTGTTTCACCGGGCCCCTTCTGCAGGATCAGCAATCAGACTCTTGCTTTGTTAATTGAAACGGGAGCTCTTGTTTGAGGCCTACTTGGGCCTGGTGCATAAGTGGTCCGTTTGGTGCATAGGTGCTTTAGGTTATAGTAGCATATAGTTCCATGGCCAGTATCGTGTCTTCATTATATTTCTTATGGTGGTAACTGGTTTCAAGAGAAGCGTGAGCAAGCTTGGTAGATGAGTTCATGACGCGTCTTGCGTTTCTGCATTCTGAAAGCCTATGTAAAAATAATAAAGATGCACGTCGTGAATATGCCTGTCGCCTACGTCATAGCACTGAGTATATTCTTCGTGTAGATCGGTGTGGGAATGTCCAGTGTGTATATTTGTACAGATGTGCTTCCCGCTGTCTAGGTCGTCATGGCATCTCTAACGACGTGTAGATTTTAATCTAGTTGGTCTGTGCCGCAGGTGTCGGCATGGCCAGTGCGGGCTGTTGGGCAGGCAGATGGACACATCCGTATGTTCCTATACCAGGGTATTTGGTCGTCTGGTAAATGGACAAACTCTTCTCGTGGCGGGTGTCTGGGTCGTGACCCTCTAGGCCAAGCGCGAGAGGTGAAGGACGGGAGCCTGGTCTTCCATTCTCCCACTTCAGTCCCCCCTCTGGTCGACTTGTTGACCACAAACATATCCTTCTCGTTATCTCCTCTTACTCGCCATATCTTAGTTATTCCTCCTAGATGTCCGTAATGGTTTACATGATCTTCAAATGACCAATACATATATTCACAGGTTCCTCCAGGAGTACAGTATACCCATTTCCCTATGTAACTCCTGGGGTTTCTTGGGTTCTCGATCTTCACTGATGGTGGGTCTAGATGGTTGGTGATTATTTGGGTGCGCAACTTCTCCCTCTCCTGTATTATCACACCTGCATGTTGGCCGTCATCTGCTGGCATCAAGGGGTGCATTCCCACCATTTCGAGCAACTCGTCAGTGGTACGTGCCTTCCGGGCCTTCCAAAATCTAATTATGATCAGCGTAGCTCCAGCCAAAATAGTACAACCCACTATTATTTTCAGTCCATCTGACAGCCAGGATGGCATCCATGACCATAATATTGAAAACCAGCTCTTATCCTTGTTTACACCGTTACTTTCATCCATCATTTTGGAGTGCATCTGGGCCAATTGTGAAACTGCTTCCGTCAGTGTACCATTATCAGCATCGTTGGCAGGTATGAACGTGCAGCATGATTGTCCTATCTTTGCACAAACTCCTCCTTCCATTGCTGTGAGAAGGTCCAATACATATCTGTTCTGGAGTGCTACCATCCTTATAGCTCGCAGCTCCTCTTTTATTGCGTTAAACCCATTTACCGTAGAATTGATGGTCATCATTAGTTCCCATCTAGTTATTTGGAGCCATTTCGCGTTTGCGTAAGCCTGCAGTCCCGGGTGTATTATTGAGGAGAAGAACATTGCTGCTCTGCTGAATAGTCTGTGTTCTGGCGGTATGGAGGTTAGTGCCGTTTCCGACCTTCCCCACAGGTAATTTCCTGTCAGTGGCTCTCCTTGTCTTTTTCTTCTATTTAGGACAGTATCATTGCTGTTGGTCCTGTTCCCTTGCTCCTCCTGAAGTGGTGCAGATCTCTTTTTTCTCTTGTCCCCTTCATCCATTTTGGGAAAGTGCGCCACATTGACATGCTTCTTAGGTACCACTAGTGATGGTACATTGACGTGCACCATTGTGCACACACCATTCCACAGGGGGGGCAGCGTATGGTATGCCTTTTCTCCACAGGCCCAATAATGGTCCATTATTACTGCTGTTCCTGCTCCCCCCTCAGGTAACTCCGTCACACTTGCACAATTGGTGTTATATCCTACGTCCACCTCTCCTTTATGCTGGTAGCATACCTTGGGCGCAGTCAGCGGTAGTATTGTTATTGGGTCTTCATCTGTTTCTACCCACGTGAGCATTGGGACATACTTGATCCACGTCGTCCAACATCGGTGATTGTGTGCCTCGATAGTTGAGATAGTTTCTTTTGTTATCATGTTGCTGCCAATCACTCCTATCTCCCAGCTGTTGTCCAGATACACCTTTCCTGTTATCGTCACCAGCGGCCTCTCCCAACATCCTTGTTTACCCGGAACTTCAGTGGCGTACCAATCACATGGTAGATACTGCAGTGTTACTTTCTTTGTTTCTCCTTTTGCAGGGCCACGTGTTATGTATCTGAATGCTTCAGCATGTAAACTGCTCTTGTGGTAACTCAAATAGGTCTTGAGGAAGTTGTTTTCATATGGATATGAGTCTCGTGTTTTCCATGTCATGTGCACTACCGTCCCTTGAAATCTTCCTTTCGTTTTGAACAGTGCCAAGTATATTATGCACTGTGCTGTCTTTTCATCTATTTCTGTGGCAACAAATGTTCGTGAAGCACTCATGGCGTATGGTATTAATGAGCAAACGTAGCAGCTGTCCTCAGTTGTCTGCTTACCAATGCGGGTCATGTGTTGGTACCATATGTTGTTTGTGACGTGTGCTGAATCTTGTATATAATTATCAATACCTTTATTGTCTGAGTATGTGCTGCGTTTAACTCTATTTTGCTTGGGTGCAAGGTTACTACTATCACCTGACGTAACACCTGTTGCAGCAGGGGACGGGGGTATATTAGGTTTAGGTGCAGCAATAAAATTAATAGCATAGCTGTACTGCCATACAGAGGCAGCCAAGAACCCGGTGATCATCAAAATCCCTATTACTTTTATTACATATGCTAATCTCACCGGCATTTTGCTCTTACCTTGCTGCAGTCCTGGCAGCATATTCTTGCGACGTTAAAGTTGCCCGCCTGAAAATTCTCAAAATGCTTGTTATTAAATGTTAGTTGTTTGTTTCCTTTAAGCTCTCCCTATCAAATAGTCATTCAGTGCCCAGGCGAAGAGCTGCTCCCACGCTACTCTAAGTGATCTGTCTCTTAGGATCGGCAAGTATGGGCGGAGGTGGGGCATGGAATATTCTATGGCCAAGAGGAATGCTGTGTAGTAGACACGCACCCTTCTCCTTTTTAGGTACGTTGGCCTTTTTATTTCGTATACAAATTGGTGTGACAATTCTTCTGGGTAGTTATCGTCTGGGAGTACCATCTACACCTGGGCAGTGAACTTGTTAGTAAGCTATTTTCTTAACAATACAATAATACGCAGTTCCTGTATGTGCGAGAGAAAAAGAGAACATTCACGTGTTTACATGTGTATTTGTGAGGCAATGTCTTTCAGTTCAGTTATAACTATACTTGGGGGTCAATGGGTGGGGGGTTTGGGCTCAGATGGCGGAAGTATTTTTACTCTTTGAGCGTGTGACCATGGGGTGGGCAGTATGGGGATCACCCCTTTCTTCGTCAGTTATTGTCTCCGGGGAACCTGGGTAGTGACACGGTGAGGGAACAATTGGGTCGTTGTCTGTGGTAGAACTTCCTTCCTCTGTCGGGGATGTTGTTGCTGTTCTTCCACTGGACCTGTCGTTGGCGCTGGGGCGGGTCTGCAGTTTGTAGATCTTTACATCATGTAGGTGGTTCCAGGCACGCTTGTCTTTTAGTTTTACTGCTCTTGTTGATACGTCCTCTACCAGATGGGGGCCAGTGAACCGCTTATCGTTCCACTTCCTATTGAAATTGCGAAGTAGCACGTGGTCACCTTTGGCAAGTTTGCACAAGTTCTCCTTTTCCAATTCTGTACTGGCGCCTTCTTCTTGATTGCTGGTAGACCCGCCCCGTGTGCGCTCGAGCTGTTGAGACACAAACACAACACTAGTAATCAAAGAAGACACATATTGATACATTTTATCACCTAACACACTTGCTGAACTTTCGTGGTCAGTGAATGCCCTTGACGTTGGCGTTAGGGGAAGGCGCATTTGACGTCCAGTAACCACCTCATGAGGGGTGAGGTGGTGGTCGGACCCTGGCCTATTCCTCAATTCAAATAGGGCTAATGGAAGGCAATACAACCAGCTTTTCTTTGTTGTTTGTTGTATTTTTGCAATTGCCTCCTTCAATAGGCCATTCAGGCGTTCACATATACCGTTAGCCTGTGGGTGGTATGCACATGCAAATTTATGTTTTATGCTCAGCAAGGATGTGATATGCTGGAACATTTCGTTTGCGAAATGTGGGCCATTGTCTGACCTTAACACCTTGCACACTCCCCACCTGGGGAAGACCTCCCTTACTAGGAATTTGGCTGCTCTAAATGCATCTGGGTGTGAACAGGGCCCTGCTTCAATCCACCTAGAGAATGGACATACTACTACAATCATATACCTATTACCTTGACATATGTTGATCATATCAACATAGTCAATGTGAAGGTGCCGAAAAGGTCCCTCTGGCCGGGGTATGGTACCTCTTATCACTTTTAGGGTATGACCGGCCGTAAACTGCTGACATGTGAGACAATTGCTGATAAAATTCGACACATGAGAATTTAACTCGGGACAGAACCAATCTTCTCTAATTCGTGCTGCAATAATTTCCTTGCCTGTATGGGCTGGGTGATGTAATTGGCTCAGGGCGGTATTTAAGAGTGCCAACGGTATTACAACTTTCCCAGTGCCACCCTGGCGCCATAGTGCGTCGGTTGGTGACATTGTACATCCTCTTTTTACCCATATTTCTTTTTCGGCCATTGGTGCAGCCGCTTGTAGCTCCATAATCTGTGTGGCTGGAAGATGGGTGTACCCTTCTCTTATCAACATCTCCCTAGCCATTCCCCTCCCTCTCCCTCTCTGTGAGTCTGTGGGGTTCCATATCTCACCAAAGTATGCAGCATATTTCGCATGTGCGTCTGCTGCTGCATTCCCTTTTGAGACGTGATCTTCACCATTGGTGTGTGCGGTGCATTTTACTAGGGCTAGTTCTTGGGGGTCGTTTATTACTTCAATTAGTTCAGCTAATAAGAGGGCATGTTGCACTGGAGTGCCATCAGCTCTCCTAAACCCTCTTCTTCTCCATTTTGATAGCCCTGAGTGGACAGTGGATGTAACATATGCACTGTCGGAATATATGGTTACTCGCTTGTCAAAACTTTCCTTCAATGCCAATATTAGTGCAACCAGTTCCGCGGCTTGAGCAGAATAATGCTGTGGTAATTGTACACATTTCATAGCCACACAAACCGGCGCCTCCATCATTTTTACCACTGCTGCCCCAGTCCTCCGTATCCCATCTCCTTGATCAATAGTTGATGACCCATCAATAAACAAAAGCTCACCTCCCTCTAGTGCGTTTTCTTCAAATTTTCTAGTACACGAGTACATTTCAGTTATTTGGGTGCAGTCATGGGCGTAATCTCCCTCCTCAATTACTTCTGCTAGGAACCTTGCAGGGTTAACTGTGCTACATCTAACAATTGCTAGTTCAGCTCTAGACAAAATGATCTCATAACCTGATGCCCTCTGCGTTGTTAGTGTGGACTTAGGTTTATTCAATATTGCAAATAGTGCATGTTCCACAAACAGTGTAGTTGGACACCCCATGGCTATTGCTGATGCTTTTTCCACTGCAAAAGCAGCTGCAGCGAGACCTTGTTCACAAGGGAAGTGACCTAACAACACAGGGTCTAAGTGACCGCTGTAAAATGCTACTGGTTTATAGCCCATGCTCGTTTTTTGGGCCAATACTGCTTTCATCACTGCTGAGTCGCAATGTGAAAATATAAAAAATCGTCGCTCATAATCTGGGGATGCCAGTACCGGAGCAGTTGATATCGCGTCTTTCAATTCATTAAAGGCCTCCCTCATTTCCATAGTCCCCCTCATCTTTTTCTCCCCTTTATTGGCTTCTCTCAAACCCTCAAGCAGGGGTCCTATGTATGAACTGTAATCAAATACCCATGCTCTACAGTAGTTGCACAGCCCCAGGAATTGCTGCAGTTCTCTCACAGTCTGTGGCATTGGAGTGCTTGAAATGGCCTGTGCTCTTTGTGGTGCAATCTTTCTTCCATGTTGGGATATCAGTTGGCCAATGTAAAGTACCTGTTCCTGACAGTATTGTATCTTATCCATGTCTACCTTGTACCCTTTTTCAGCCAATATCGTCAACATTTTTAAGGAGTCCTCTCTGCATTTACTTTCGTTTGTACTGCAAATTATTATGTCATCCACATACTGTAACACTGTGCTTTCCACTTCAACGTTACCCAAATCCATCTGTATTACTCTATTGAAAATTGAGGGTGATTCACAATACCCCTGTGGCAATCTGGTATGTT
This sequence comes from Ambystoma mexicanum, assembly GCF_040938575.1. NCBI lineage: Eukaryota > Metazoa > Chordata > Amphibia > Caudata > Ambystomatidae > Ambystoma > Ambystoma mexicanum. Next base: position 1,519,855,052 of record NC_090937.1, on the reverse strand, counting down.
TCCACTTTGTATTTCGGTAAGTGAAGCTTGTCAAATCTTGTGAGTCTGGGTGTAATGGTATTGAGAAAAAAGCATTTTTAAGGTCAATCACTGTAAACCGTGGTGCTTCTGCTGGAATGCCACACAATATTGTGGCCGGGTTTGCTGTTACTGGATACTCTGCTTCTACTATGTTGTTCAAGGGCCTGAGGTCCTGTATGAAGCGCCAAGACCCCCCTTTAGCCTTGCGCACTGGGTACACAGCCGTGTTACATGGTGACTCTGAGGGGACCAATATGCCATTGTTTATAAGGGCCGTTATGGTTTCATATATACCCTCATCTTCCTCTTTTGACAGTGGGTACTGTTTCACTCTTGGTAGTATGGCACCTTTTTTCAATTTTATCCTTACACCCCCTATGCTTTTTATGCATCCCACATCATAAGGGCTAATAGTCCATAATGATTTGGGCACCCTTGACATATCCTCCTTAAAGAAGGGAACTGGGGTGCATGCGGGTGCCTCAAGTGCCATTGCAATTTTCTGTGCTACTTGTTTGTGAGCCACTCTTAGCCATATTTCTACACTCATCATGAACACCATTTCACCTTCCTCCTTTTCTTCTGAGAACAGCTACTCATCTGACACCTGGGTCAGCCTACATCCTTCTGATAGTGCTATCACTGCCCTCCATGCTCTCCCTTCTTTATCTTGGGCATGTACAGCAATATAATCAGCTGTTGCAATAATGCTCTCAATGTCCATTACAAACACCTTTCCTTCTGGTTCATTAACAGGTGTTTCTGGTCGGAACAGATAGGCTGCTGGCCTCCTCCATATCTTCCCTTCTATCCCTGGCATCCATGCAAACGCCATGTCTGTTCCATACTGGAATAGCTCGCCATCTACTGGCTCCGCCCTAATCGCTGTCTGTCCACAGTATGCTTGCATAATCTGTCGTGCTGCGAGCATGTTAATCCCCGGAGTAGAGCAAATTATGCCATCCTCTGTAAAGGAGATCGTCATATTCAACCTGTTCATTATGTCCCTCCCCAGTATATTCACTGGTGAGGCACTATAATATAAAAGTGGAACCGACAGATCATAATCTCCAATAGATAAGGGAACGTTATCAGTAAAGGGAACCAACCCTTTAGCCCCAGAAAATCCTTGGGTGTTCATGGCTTCGCCTGACATCTTAAATTTACCTTCCCTTATGCAAGACCGGGTTGCCCCGGTGTCAACAAGGAATGATAACTTTTTGTCACCTATCGTTACCTCTATGCGTGGCTCCTCCGCACTATTAGGTGTTACTGACAGGATGGGACACACCAAGGCCGTCTGTGGGCTGTCCTATTGTGGGTACAATGATTGGCCATTCCCTGTGTAAGGGTTGTGTCCCAAGACCGTCACCCTACCCAATTGCGTTTGTTGAGTTTGGGGTTGCTGTGTTAGCGCTACTTGTTGTTGTGGCAGTGGCTGTTGTTGTGTTATTTGTTGTGGTTGTGGGTCACTTCCTTGTTGTAACGTCTGCTGTTGTTGTACGCCCTGCTGTTCTTGTGAGGTCCTAGGTTGTGCCTGTTCATTCATGGCTGGTGTTCCTGGCCTGACCCTACACGTACGTGACATGTGTCCTAATAATCCACAACTCCAACACACGGGTGGTTCCCTGCTTTGCCATGGGAAGCTCCCTGTGTTGTCCTGGTATACTGGTTGCCCTGTGGGGTAGGAATTTCTAAGTCCTCCCACATGCTGTTGGGCATTATATCCGTATCCTCTCCCTCTCATAAATCCACCTCTCCCCCTATTATAACTATAATACCCAGCTCCATGCATTGGGTACCCTCCTCCCATGTTTGGTGCGTGTAATTGCAGTGGCGGGACTTGTTGTGTTATAGTCTGTGGAGGTGCTATTTGAGCAGGATCTTGTGCAGCCACTACTTGTGTGGGGCTGTGGGCCATTGGTGTGGGCGTAGTTATTAGTGCCCCTTCCATTGTGTATTTAGTAAGTTTTTTCTGTACTAGTTTAGCCTCTTCTGTTTTCCTGTCCTCTTCCTTTTGTTTCATTTTTCCTTGCCATGTCCTGCAGTGATGTACTATAGTCAGTTGTATTTCTGGCCATGGTTTTGCTTCCATTCCCACTACTTTCTTTAGTTGTTTCTGAACTCCTTCTGGGAGCCCTTGTACTAGTATATGATAAAATATGGCTGGTGTTTTGTCCCATTGTTCTCTAGTTTCCATGCGCCACTTCTCTTGGATATCCTGGATATAATCAACAGGATCCTCATTCTCACGCATCTTACGGGAAGTAATTGCTCCTATGTCTGATGTGTCTGGGTACTGTACTCTCAGTGCCTGCCATAGCGCATGTCTGCAGTTTGCAAATGGTGCCCCATCATGCGATGTGTTTGTTATTGTTACCCCATGGAATCCCGCTCTCTTCCAAATGTCATCCGCTCTATCCCCTAATATTGATATTAACAGGCCCTTTACATCTCCTACTGCTAGTTTCTGTCCTGCAGTGTGTTTTTCCATTTCATATATCCATTTACCCGCACCTCCACTTAGTGATGGGAGCCTACATTTTATATTTTCTTTATCCGTATGCTTCCAAGGGACGTACTGTGGTCTAACCCCTCCTCTCTCCAACAGTGGCATTAAGTTGTGTCCTGTGTCACCCTTTACGTTCCATAATATCGAGTCCTCACACCCCTCCTCTTCTTCCGGTTCCTTTACCTCTTGAATTACGTCCTTATTACCCCTGCTCCTAACTCCTTCTCCATCCTTTCCCCTTTCGTCATTTCCTGTATTTAATGTGGGCGTGTTTATTTGTCTGTCTTGCCTGCGACTAGGGAGGTCTCTAAACCGACATGCATAGGGTGTCAGTTCGTCCATGAAGGGCGCGAGCTGTATTCTGTGCAGCGAGCGTGCGGTGGTTGAGCATGTAGGGTGCGATGGGGGAGGGCGTGATGGAGATGGGGATGGTGTGGTTTCATGGGTTTGTCTTTCCACTAGTCCTTCCACTCCCTCCTCACTTCTCTCCATGTGCTCCCTTCTCCTACTGATCCATGGCGAGTCTATGTTTGTTCGAGTGAGGTATAGCTTATCTAAGCTTTCCCTTTCACTCTTTCTTTCTTCTCTCTCCACTCCTTCTTCCTCCTCACTGCAAAAATCTTTCATAAATGGCACCCCCACTCTGCCGTTTTCCCTTTTATTGTTACTGTCTCTAAGTCTATTAGGTCTATTTCTCCTTTTCCTTTGTTACCAACTGCTCCCCCTAGTGCTGATGTTGTTGCTACTTCTCTACTTCTATATACATCCCCCATCTTTCACTCTCCCTACTCCTCCCTTCTCTATCCCCTTCACTTCTCTCCTCCATCTCCCTACTATTTTCCTCCCTTTTCCTTTTCAATTCCTCCATCACTTCGTTGCTCATCTGTTCCAATATTCTTTCATTCTCTTTCTTCCTTTCCCATTTCACTCTTTCTCTCTCTACTATAATTTCTATTACTTTCCCCTCTTCATATTTATTAGCTGTCTCTGATAGTACCCTCCTCTTCCATATTGCCATTTCCTTTTCTCTTTCTTCTTCTTCCTTCTTCTTCTCTCTCAACACTACTCTTGATACCCTGTCTGCTGCTGCTTTTACCCTTTCAGCTTCTCTCCTTTGCTCCTCATTTTGTTCCCTTAATTTTTCCAATTCGTTCTTACCTTCTTTCCTTTTCCTCACTCTCTCTCTTTCCTCCCTCTCAAGCTGTTTAATCAATTCATTCTGCTCATCCCTTAGCTTTGATAATCTTTCCTCTAAAATCTCTTCCTTTTGCCGTAATAGCTCCTCCCCCCTCATTTCACTCTCTCTTGCACTATCCTCGTCTGTTCTCTTTACTACCTCCCTCTCTTCTCCAGTTAGTGAACCTCGTAATTTTAATAATATCTGTGCAGCTACCCACTCATCATTTCCTATCTCTACAGTCTGCTCTTCTCCAATCCTCCCCTCCCCCACTGGCATCTTCCTATGAGCCACATATGGTGGAGGGCTGTATGCCGGGTTCGAGTATCCTTCAGCCGCCCTTAACTGTCCTTCTATTTCTCCTAATTCTCTTAAAGGGTACAACCCTCCTCCCTCCGTTTTCACTCCCGGTGTTATGGGTATCTCGTTGTTCGGTTCCTTTTTTATGTCATCTGATTTAAAAATCTTTTCTCCTCCCTCTCCTCTGTTCCCCGTATTCTTTGTGCTTTCACGCCCCTTTTTCCCATCCTCTCCTTTCTTAATCTCTTTTTCTTCCGGTGTTTCCCCCATAGTGAACATTCCATTTGGTCCGGGTCGGGACCCCTGGAACATCCTCCATAAGTTAAACATCTCCACATGGTTTGCCAACTTCTTCCCCTTGTATGTATTATGCAGATTGTTTAGCAGTGAATGTTGGGCATATGGATCGAAACTCCCATTAGGCGGCCATGGTGTTAACATTTTGTTATCCGTCCCCTGGGTCCACTCTATGCTGTACTTAATTAATTTCTCCCTATGGGGTGGCAGTGTGGTGCATATGTGTTGTAGTGGTGTAGTGAGGGTTTTCCCCCACCCTCCCGACCCTGTCCCGTACAACATAGTGGCGCTCCACTTGTTATCCTTCCCTTCACTAGTAGTTTACAATATACAACCTTATATTGTTTACCTGGCCCCGTAAGTATGGGGACTTACGACAATCCGTTATGTATGGTTTTACATTTGTCTATTCCCTTCTGTTACTACACCCTTACGGCCCCCTACGGCCGAAGCGCACGCAGCCCCCTGCGGCTGCGTACCCTTTACGACGCTCTTATACCGTCGTCTTGTTTCCCCGTTCTCCTCCCCCTTTTACACTTGCCGTGGCCGGCGTTCTCCGTGCGCAGCCACGCCCCTCTCCCCTTCTCCTTTCCCGATCCACTCGTTTAACGTTTATCTCCGCGTCCGCTCCCTTATCATATTTCACTTCCCCACCACTCCCAAAACCAAAGTTCCTTGTGTTCGCGATATCCTATTAAATCCCTACTGGTGACGTCATCGATCTCTTCGAGCTACTGGTACATTCTTATTATGTTCTTTAAGTTCAAAATACACTTGCAATCTACCCCCGCTAATCCTACAACTGTCTTCCTGTCACTCCTGGAACAAGGTAATCAAATCAATAATATAATCGGACTGCGCACGCTGCGTCGCCTCGCGTGTGATACGCCCCTCAACAGGAGGGCTTAACCAGCCAATTATCTTCCGTATTGGGCAACTAGGCAACTAGCCACCGCCTACAGGGAATCGTCATCTACCTATCGAGTTTCTTGCTCGAACAATAGGGATCCTCGTCTACTCATTGATCAATAAATGCCAAATCATAGGAAACCACACACACACCCCCACCCTTACACGTAGTCGCGACTTAGGCCAATCAGTGCCTTACGAGCGGCCGCACGTGATGTTTTCGTGCTCCGCCCTCCCTCTTTCGAGTAACGTAGCCGACTGCTCTCGCACTCGTTTCGCTACCATTTATTCCATTGGCAACACTAAGTTGTTAGACCTTCGCCGTGCATCTGTACAACACCTCCCTTATTTACTTCCTCCCCCCTCCCTCACAATTTCGCATTGCTTGTTGTGCGTGTCATGCTCTCCAAGTTCTCTTGATGCAGGGCCGCTCGACTGCGTGCACCCCTCCAAGCGGCTCGCCACCTCCCCTCGTCTGGACCACGTCTGGACACTCGCCAACCGCGGGCGGGATACTTCTCAACCGGCTCCCGAGGGCCAATATCCGGATTGCGCTGTCCGGTCTTCTCGCAGCTCCGCGATGGTCCTGTAGTCCTCAGAAGGGGGCAACGGCAGAGGGGGCCGCGCCGCCGGGCCTCCTCGCAACGGGAGTGCTTGGAAAAAGTAAAATAAAATAAAAAGTCGATCTTAAACAGATCTCAGCAGTGCCTCCAACTTGTCGGGTGGAAATTCTGCCGGGGTCGGCCGGGCCGTCCGCAGACCTCCAGGCAGGGAGGCCCCAACTCCTCCCGTGTATCCCAGATGAGATAGAGTATGAGACACACACACGGATCAAGGTGACTCTGCTGTTTATTAGACAAAACGGCAGGGATGGGTCAAGGAGCGTACGCGTCCGTCCTGACACACGCACAATCGTGGGGCTCGCAGGCCCTTTTTACTGTATTATGACGCGCTATTTGCGTCACTTCAGAAAGTTAACAAAAAAACCTATCGCCACTCTTAATTGGTTGCTCGAGTGGTAGGGTTAGTATAGCACACATATAGAGGACAATGTTAGTGGACAAAGGGTAGTCAGGTGATATATCTGGGTTGTCCCTTCAATTAGATACATGAAAATTGTTACATGAAGACTCCTGAGGATTGGTTAATATTACTGGCGTCAGTGATAAGAGCCCCATGTTCTGATTGGTGCGCCCGTGAGCTTCCCAGCCTGGGACCACCGCTGTTCCCAGCTCTCGGTGTAACTGCAATTGCAACAATGTTTCACTATGGGTACGTGCAGACAATGTGAGGATTTATTCATAGTTGGAAGGCTGACCGCTCCCACTGTCGCAGATGTCCATTGAGCCTTTCAAGTGTATCTGCCTGTGTCTCGTAGCGAGGGATCCAGACGCCTTTTCTCTCCTGGGTTTGGCATCTCGTCAGGTTCGGCTTGGTCACGTGGGGAGGGACAGTGTTTGAGGCAGAATTCTGCACAATTAATATTGCTTTTTCACTGTGTGTCTGCTTTAATTTGCAGGTGTGACCTTAACGTTGGTGCGCGGAGTGCGAGGTTGCAACATCGTGCCTTTGATGCTTTGTTCTTGGAATGTGGGTTTGCAACATTGCGACCTTGGCTGGTTGTTTCACCGGGCCCCTTCTGCAGGATCAGCAACCAGACTCTTGCTTTGTTAATGTCCACGGGAGCTCTTGTTTGAGGCCTACTTGGGCCTGGTGCATAAGTGGTCCGTTTGGTGCATAGGTGCTTTAGGTTATAGTAGCATATAGTTCCATGGCCAGTATCGTGTCTTCATTATATTTCTTATGGTGGTAACTGGTTTCAAGAGAAGCGTGAGCAAGCTTGGTAGATGAGTTCATGACGCGTCTTGCGTTTCTGCATTCTGAAAGCCTATGTAAAAATAATAAAGATGCACGTCCGTGAATATGCCTGTCGCCTACATCATAGCACTGAGTATATTCTTCGTGTAGATCGGTGTGGGAATGTCCAGTGTGTATATTTGTACAGATGTGCTTCCCGTTGTCTAGGTCGTCATGGCATCTCTAACGACGTGTAGATTTTAGTCTAGTTGGTCCGTGCTGCAGGTGTCGGCATGGCCAGTGCGGGCTGTTGGGCAGGCAGATGGACACATCCGTATGTTCCTATACCAGGGTATTTGGTCGTCTGGTAAATGGACAAACTCTTCTCGTGGCGGGTGTCTGGGTCGTGACCCTCTAGGCCAAGCGCGAGAGGTGAAGGACGGGAGCCTGGTCTTCCATTCTCCCACTTCACAGGGGTGGGGAGGAATATTTACCCGCGACTGTGCCTGTGAGAGTGTGCTACGTGTATTCCTGGTGTGGGCGGGAAGATTCACACATTCGCCTACGACGAGCCGAAAAAGGGTCCAATCCTGACACACGTACGCCAGCATGAAGCAGGCATACGTTGACCCGCGCAGCATAAAAGTGCGCCAAAACCACAAACAAGCTCATACGCCAGGATGAATATACCATTCCTAGCAGCAGTGGCCGTGGGTTACCAAAGGAGGAGGATAGTGGGGGCCCGAATTTTCACTCCCAGAACAAGCCTTTTTGGGATGCCTGATGGCCAGGTGTATGGGAGGTACAGGTTTCCCCCACACATAATACTGGACCTGGTCAGTGAGTTGGAGGATGACCTCACATCACCCACCCTGTGCTCCCAAGCACTCAGCCCCCTGGAGAAGGTCCTCAATGTACTGCACTTCTTGGCCACAGGATAATTTCAGCAGACAAGTGCCATAGTGGGTGGGGTGTCACAGACCACGCAGTCACGCTGCCTACACCAGGTCTTGAACATCATCACTGCACGCCCATCAGTCCATAGGCACATATACCTGCCCAGGACACCTGCAGAAAGCCAGGCTTCCACCCTTGATTTCTACGGTGTGGCACAATTTCCAAAAGTGCTAGGTGCCATTGACTGCACCCATGTGGCACTACGTCCCGCCAGGGCATCTGAGCACATCTATAGGAACCGCAAACACTGGCATTCCATCAACGTGCAGGTAGTATGTAATGCTAAGGGAATCATCACCTCAGTATATGCCAACTATGCACCCACGACAGCTTCATTTACCGAATGTCTACCCTAAGCCGGGACCTCGAAGCTGGGCCGCATGGTGACACATGGCTGCTTGGGGGCACTGCATGGGGGCACTGTCCCGTCCCCCCTCGTCGAGTTTTGGCTGGTGGCAGTGCAAACTACTCGTTATGTTCGACCCCGAGCATAACCCTATGGGATTCGTCCCATTGTTGGAGATTGATACTTTTTCTCGTTAAATCTCTAACGTACCACCGATCTACTTATCTTAAATAGGTTTTATCGGGTGGTATTTTCTGCCAGAACTCGGTTTGTAAAATGGCGTCTGTGTTCGTCTCTGTGACTCTTAAACCAAAGGTCGAGCCCTTTGTTCCACTTTTGGCGGGCTCTGTACAGAGACCCTCCAAAGTGGTGCCATTCTGTCTGGGTTACCACAGGGGTGTGGGAGGGGGTTTAGGCACCCTGGACCGAGTTGCCTTGCCAACTCAGGTCGCATTCTGGAGTGATTGGCCCAAGTGGTGAGCGTTTCCGCTCACCACTTAGCATGTGTTGATTGACAGCTTGGCTGAATGAATGGGGGTTTTCTGCATAAAAGCAGGGCTTTTGGGACTGGATCGTCAGAAGTCGCCACAGGACCTAAGAATCCGACGAGGGTAACGCTGAGCCGACCTGCACGACGACACCGCCGGTGGAGCCCTGCGGAACCGACTCACCACTTCCCGACGACAGAGGAGATCTCCCTGCTGGAGAGTCTCTTCCGCTGACTGGTGGGAACAACCAGTCCCCTTTGCTTTTTATACGCCTCAGGACGCAGTGGTCGAATTGCCCGTGCAGAGCACCTCGGCAACCGGATAGCCACTACCCCTGAACCGCGACCAAAAGGTGGTGCCTTGTGATTGAGCACTCCGCGGCTGGTCTCTTCACTGGTGGTGCACCGGACTTCATTTTCTTCGACGACGAGATCATCTCTACTCTTGGCAAAAACCCGACGTGCATCCACCAGCAGGAACAACTGCCCCCACCGGAGCTGCCCTCCACAACAAGGTACCGTGTCCGCCTGGATTCCCTTTTGATCGGTTCGAGTGAGGTGTCTTAATCCTCTCGGTTCCGTTGTGTCGCCTCCAAGCTTTTCTCAGTCTTTGGTCTGAACTGGTTCAATCTACCGATAACAATTTGCTATAAAGACTTGAATGCATCTCCTCTAGATGCCTCTCTCCGAGTGGGCCTGGTCTCTGAACTTTACAATCTATTGTGATTCTTGCCTTCCTGCCTTGCATTTTTATCCGCTAGGATTGAACTGTGTTGATTTCATAACCTGCCTATCTTTTTCTCTCCCGTCCTAACTAATATTCTAGTGTCATCTGGGTTGAGGTATACACCTCTGTCTGAAAATAAGTGGTACCGGTAGAACCTAGAGTTGTCTATATTGCTAGGGAGATTGATCGTCTACTTCGTAGAGTAATTGTGTTTGATTTGTTTGCCGTGATTTGCCTTAGTGTTTTCCATAGATGTTTCATTATAAATAAATACCGTAATATCTTTACACTAAGCTTCGTTGCGCGTTTGCTTGTCTTGCTGTGAAGAATTGCCCTATTTTCTATACTCCACATACTGCTCAACTTTTCTTGAGAGAAGTCTGACTGCTCAGCCACAGCTACCAAGTGAATCTATTGGTACAGACTGCTACCAAGTGGGTTCACTGCCAACTGCCTGTAGTCCTAAATCTTTTGCAGTGGTCCCAGAGGGAACTGCACAGGTTTACGCCTAACACTGGTGTACAGCGGTGGGATTTGTATCGAGTATACAGTTTAGCGTGCTTTTCGACACTGTAGGATAACTAACCACAAAACTTTGCACAAAAAGCAACTTTCACAAAACATGTCTACGATGGAAACTTACAGTCAAGAGTCTTTGTCAAGTGAAAATACGGAGAGTCTGCGAGCTCTCTGTAGGCAAGAGAATCTTCCTGTAAGAGGCAAGAAGTTAGAACTAATCGAGAGATTGCTGGCAAACCAAAGTCTGGGTACTGGTTCAGAGGAACCAATCCCTCCAGCGACTGTAGATAACAGTGATGGTGTTGATCTGAATCGTAATTCTGATGATAGCGATGAAGAGGCTGACGAGGACGGAGAGGCTAACGAAACTGTCTCCCCTGCTCCTCTACCTGCCTTACCAGCTGTGCCTACGGGGCTCATACCAGGTCCCACAAGTAACCCTGCTTATTTTGAACTTGAAAAAATGAAGCTCGAACTAGAATACAAATGGTTCTTGGCTCAATCTGAACAAAACCAAGAGCTTGAGTTCAGACGGATGAATGCCCAGGCTGAGCAGAAGAAAGCTGAGTTAAGACTCAGAGAAATAGAACTTAATCACAAATTAGAGATGAAAAAGTTGTCTATGGAAAATGCTTCTCTCTCCTCTGGTTCCTCTAGGAGCTCCAGTCCCAAAAGACCCCGGATGCCGAAGGAATTAGTGGGTATGTATGAACCGAGATTGGATGTGTTGGATTGGTTGAAACTGTTTGAATACAATCATGGGCTCCAGGACATCACCGGGAATGCTTTGCTTCCCTGGTTGTTCTCTAGGCTCCCTCCTGTTGCGACTGATGTGGTAATGGAGTTGGGGGAGGCGGATAAGACGGATTACGAAAGTGTGAAACTAGCTTTCATAGCTAGATTCGGGAAGACCCCTTCCCAGTATCTTAAGAGGTTTAGAACCCTCAAAAAGCATGATGGTACCCCTTGGGCTACCTGGGTGAGTGAAGGGTTGAAAAACTTAGAGGGATGGATTAAGGGTTACAAAGTGAACACTTATGAGGGTATGAGGAGTCTATTTATGATGCCTGTTCTCCTGAGCTCAGACAGCACTTGGCTGATTCGAAGGAATTGGATTCCAGGGAGCTAGCTAAGGCTGCTGACTTGTGGGTTGCCAACAGGGCTACTCATAAGGATTCTAGGACAACTCAGAAAAAGGATGAGGGAAAACAGCCTAAAAAAGACTCAAAAGAGAATTCGAATAACTCACATTCCAAAGAGGGCCCCAAACAAAACCAGAAGGGTAAGCCACCGGGAAAACCAGAGCAGAATAGTGTGTCTTCTGGTGCCAAACCGGAAGGAGGTCAGAACAAGCCTCCATTCCAGAAAGCATTTGGTAAATGCTTTGTTTGTGGCTCGACTGACCACGTGAAAGGAGATCCCAGATGTAAGGGTAAACCTTCAGGGGTCCAGCTTGTCTCCTTAGCCTTCGCTCCAGAGGAGGAAGTCCAAATGGCAAGTGGAAACTTTCTACTGCTAGCGACGAACCCATTTCAGCCCCAGCCAGCGTTTCTTTAGTATCTCTGGGGTTGTGGGAACAACAGAATTTAGATGTCTATAATTATATTCCTGATAATACTAAAGAGTATTATAAGGACAGTGTCCAGGTGAATGGTCAGGAGACTCCTGCCATTAGGGACACTGAGGCCAGCATAACTGTGGTGGATAAATCGTTTTTTCAGGTCGAGGATGTTGCTAAGGCACCCAAACGCCTCACCAAGTTAGCTGGAGGGCCTGTGCAGATGCTTCCCCAATTACCAGTTCTCATCCAGTGTAACGACATGACTGTGAAGATACCTGTCAGCATACAGAGTGAGGTACCAGGACGCGTACTGTTGGGTAACGATTTGAAAACTCTCAGAGTTGTATCGCATACTCCCAGACCTCCTAGTAAACGGTTACTGGAGCTAACCAGACCTGCAAGAGAGAGGACCATGCGCGGAACTCTCCAGGATATGATGAAGAAAGATATCACTCCTGCTCCACTGGAATTGTCGGCCGCTGTCTCCAAGACATCAGAAGCAAAAGGGAAACCTAAGACTTCTATCCCGAAACCAGCAGCCAGCATTCCAGTGCAGCCAACACGGACTTCCCCGAGGTTGTCTAAAGTTACACCTGTAACTCCACCTCCAGCCGAGGCTGAGAGGGAGGTACAACCCTGTGTGGTAGAAATAGACTCTGAGGAAGAGCTAATGGAAGGCCAGGAACTCATTGGAGATCTGGATCCTGTTGACCATCCTGAGCTGCAGTCTTTACTGGCAGAAGGTGGACCCAGCAGGGCAGACTTCAGTAAAGGACAGAGAGCATATCCAACTCTGGAAGGTCTTCGCCACCAGGCAGAAGCTCAGGCTGAAGGGCAAGAGCCTGGGAAATACAGGTTGCACTGGGAAGATGGCCTCTTCTATAGTGAACCGACCGAGTCTGCACCTGGAGACTACAAACGACTTGCAGTACCCCAAGAGAACAGACCACAGTTCTTGCAGTTAGCCCACGAGATTCCTTTGGCTGGTCACTTGAGTTTCAAGAAGACTAAGGAAATGCTCTCTCTCTACTTCTATTGGCCAAAGATGGGGGCCGAAGTAGAAAAACACTGCAGGAGTTGCCACACCTGCCAGATCTCTGGTAAGGTTGGCTCCAAGAATGTGGCACCGTTAGTGCCTCTCCCAGTCGTGGGAGTCCCATTTGAGAGAGTAGGGATTGACATTGTTGGTCCCCTTGATCCTCCAACCTCCTCAGGCAACAGGTTTATACTTGTTGTAGTAGACCATGCTGCTAGGTATCCTGAGGCAATTCCTATGAGGACTGTTACAGCTCAGGCTGTGGCTAAGGCCCTCCTTGGTATTTTTACTAGGGTTGGGTTTCCGAAGGAAGTAAGCTCTGACAGGGGGTCAAACTTTATGTCCCACTACATGAAAGCCATGTGGAAAACCTGTGGAGTTACTTACAAGTTCTCACCGGCTTACCACCCCCAAACCAATGGGTTGCTGGAACGGTTCAACCGAACCATGAAGAGCATGATAGGTGCTTTAGAGGAACCCCTTAAGCATAAGTGGGACCTTCTACAGCCATGCCTTCTCTTTGCTTATAGAGAAATCCCTCAGGAGGGAGTAGGTTACTCTCCCTTTGAACTACTCTATGGTCATCCCGTCAGAGGTCCATTGGCCCTGATTAAGGAGGGGTTGGAGAGTGCTCCTTCCCCCAAGCCAGTCAGAGTGACTGACTACGTGATAGGTCTCCGGAGGAGAATGTCGCACATGATGACAGAAGCAAGCGATAACTTGAAAGCTGGACAAGCATTGGTCAAGCACTGGCACGAACAAAAGGCTAACATGGTTGAGTTCGCTCAAGACCAGCTCGTTCTCGTTATGATCCCAACAAGGCAGAGGGCCTTGCAAGATAAGTGGATGGGACCCTTCCGAGTAGTGGGTAAACTCGGAGAGGTTAACTATCTGGTGGACTTGGGCAATCCCAAGGAGGCTCCGACAGTCTTTCACACCAACCGAATTAAAGAGTATGTCTCACGACCTGATATAGGAGCGTTGCTTCTAGCATCATCGGAGGAAGAAGAACAGAGTGAAGCTCTTCCGGATCTCCTCAGAGGCTTGCCTTTAGACGAAAACATTGAAGGAGTAAATCTCTCCTCCAATCTGACACCCGAGCAACAAGAAGAGTGCAAATCTATGTTGAATCAGTTTGCCTCTCTGTTCTCGCTTTCACCAGGCTTGACCCCTTGGGGCCAGCACGACATACTCACTGGTGACTGTCTGCCAGTCAAAAGCAGAGGATACAGAATGTCAGAAAACGTACGAACCCACATCAAAGGTGAGGTCAGCAAGATGCTCGATCTCGGGGTAATAGAGCCCTCTACTAGTCCATGGTCTAGCCCAGTTGTGTTAGTACCAAAGGCCGGATCTAAAGAGCTTAGATTCTGCGTGGATTATAGAGCTCTTAATGCAGTCACCAAGACTGATGCCCACCCTTTACCAAGAACAGATGAGTTGGTGGATAAACTTGGCGCCGCCAAGTTCCTCAGCACATTTGACTTGACGTCAGGCTATTGGCAAATAGCCCTGACAGACCATGCCAAGGAGAAAACGGCATTTTCTACCCCCGTTGGCTTTTACCAGTTTAAGGTAATGCCATTCGGATTGAAAAATGCACCTGCTACGTTTCAACGGAGGGTAAACCAGGTTCTGAATGGGATGGAGGACTTCTGCATGGCATACTTGGATGACATTGCAGTGTTCAGCAATTCCTGGGAAGAACATGTAACACACCTGAGAGATGTTTTGCAGGCTCTTGGACGAGCCAATCTGACCATAAAGGCGAGTAAATGCCAAATTGGACAGAGTAAGGTAGTCTATCTTGGGCATGAGGTAGGCGTTGGAGAAATAAGGCCTTTGCTCAGTAAGATTGAAGCTGTGCAAATTTGGACAACACCGACTACTCAAACCCGGGTGAGAGCCTTCCTAGGCCTCACCGGGTATTACAGGAATTTCATAGAGAACTATGGGACCATTGCTTCTCCACTGAATGTCATCTCCTCGCCCAAATTCCCTAAAAAGGTTAAATGGAACGAGGAGTGCAAACCTGAAAAAGGCTCATTGCCAAGCCCCAGTACTCAGAGCTCCTGATTACCGCCAGCACTTCATTGTGCAGACAGATGCTTCAAATGTAGGAATAGGTGCCGTACTCAGTCAACTGGATGGGAAGGGTAGGGAGCACCCTGTTTGCTTCATCAGCCGCAAGCTGAAGGATCCTGAAACAAGGTGGGCAACAATCGAAAGAGAGTGCTTTGCTATCGTGTGGGCTCTGAAGAAGTTTAGGCTGTACTTGTATGGTTCTACTTTCGTCATTCAGACTGACCACCAACCCTTGAGATGGTTAATGCAAATGAAAGGGGAAAACCCAAAACTATTGAGATGGTCGATCTGCCTGCAAGGGTTTGATTTCACCATTGAGCACAGGTCAGGGTGTCACCACCAAAATGCTGATGGTCTCTCTAGGATGTATGTCATCGCATAGAGGTATGAGATTCATCCAGGAGTGGATTAAATCCTCCTGTCCCTTAGTCTGGGGGGGCGTGTGTTAGGGAGAATTCTCTGTTTAGGCTGAATTTCCTAACCTAGTGAGTCCCCCAACAGCTTTGCTGGATTTCTGGAGTTTGTTTTTTTCCATCCTGCCACGAGTGAGACTCTTTTCTCCCACTCTTGGACAGGTATGTGTGTGTAATTCCTTTGAAATGTCAATGTGTTCGATGGGCTATGGGGTCTTTTACTCCATAGGGTCTCATATGTTTTTCTATGTGTGTTACACCGCACCCTACGTGCCGTAACACACGGGCATCCTAGTGGACCCCCACCATAGACTCCATACCCGGGGACTGACTACTGTCTCCCCAGGCATGTAAAGTCACCATTGGCTTTACTAGACCTAAATTTACTAACAGGACTAGTACAGACCATCTTATTGTGGACGTACTAGTAGGGGTAATTCGATTACTCCTAGACCTGTTACTCGAGGGGGCACTGTCCCATCCCCCTCGTCGAGTTTTGGCTGGTGGCAGTGGAAACTACTTGTTATGTTCGACCCCGAGCATAACCCTATGGGATTCGTCCCATTGTTGGAGATTGATACTTTTTCTCGTTAAATCTCTAACGTACCACCGATCTACTTATCTTAAATAGGTTTTATCGGGTGGTATTTTCTGCCAGTACTCGGTTTGTAAAATGGTGTCTGTGTTCGTCTCTGTGACTCCTAAACCAAAGGTCGAGCCCTTTGTTCCACTTTTGGCGGGCTCTGTACAGAGACCCTCCAAAGTGGTGCCATTCTGTCTGGGTTACCACAGGTGTGTGGGAGGGGGTTTAGGCACCCTGGAACGAGCTGCCTTGCCAACTCAGGTCGCACTCTGGAGTGATTGGCCCAAGTGGTGAGCGTTCCCGCTCACCACTTAGCATGTGTTGATTGACAGCTAGGCTGAATGAATGGGGGTTTTCTGCATAAAAGCAGAGCTTTTGGGACTGGATCTTCAGATGTCGCCACAGGGCCTAAGAATCCAACGAGGGTAACGCTGGGCCGACCTGCATGACGACACCTCCGGTGGAGCCCTGCGGAACCGACTCACCACTTCCCGACGACAGAGGAGATCTCCCTGCCGGAGAGTCTCTTCCCCTGACTGGTGGGAACAACCAGTCCCCTTTGCTTTTTATTCGCCTCAGGACGCAGTGGTCGAATTGCCCGTGCAGAGCACCTCGGCAACCGGATAGCCACTACCCCTGATCCGCGACCAAAAGGTGGTGCCTTGTGACGGAGCACTCCACAGCTGGTCTCTTCCCTGGTGGTGCACCGGACTTCATTTTCTTCGACGACGAGATCATCTCTACTCTTGGCAAAAACCCGCCGTGCATCCACCACCAGGAACAACTGCCCCCGCCAGAGCTGCCCTCCACAACAAGGTACCGTGTCCTCCTGGCTTCCCTTTCGATCGGTTCGAGTTAGGTGTCTTAATCCTCTCCGTTCCGTTGGGTCGCCTCCAAGCTTTTCTCAGTCTTTGGTCTGAACTGGTTCAATCTACCGATTACAATTTGCTATAAAGACTTGAATGCATCTCCTCTAGAGACTTTTTGGGACATCGCGCCTTGCCTCTCTCCGAGTGGGCCTGGTCTCTGAACTTTACAATCTATTGTGATTCTTGCCTTCCTGCCTTGCATTTTTATCCGCTAGGATTGAACTGTGTTGATTTCATAACCTGCTTATCTTTTTCTCTCCGTCCTAACTAATATTCGAGTGTCAAACAAAGGGGGGTCTGGGAATCTCTCTACCAGCACGAACACAGCCCAATGACCTGTTCTTGGGTGAATAACCCCTGGGAGAGACTCGACCAAGTCTTTAGCTCACTGTCCCTTTCACAGAGAAGAAATTTCCCTGCATATCAGCCCTTGTCCTGCCCAGGGGCAGTCCAGCGCCGAAATGCTAGGCAATTCTCCTCTGAACAAGAGTACCATCAGTAACCCCATACACGTGTTTCAGCCTTGTTGGGCATCATCAGTGAGGTGAAACTGGTGCCTCTCTAAGAACAGTGAGCAAGGGGTCCACATCTGGATCGCCCTGTTAACTTAGGGTGAAACCCAAAGTTAATTAATGCAAAACAAAGGGGGGTCTGGGAATCTCTCTACCAGCACGAACACAGCCCAATGACCTGTTCTTGGGTGAATAACCTCTGGGAGAAACTCGACCAAGTCTTTAGCTCACTGTCCCTTTCACAGAGAAGAAATTTCCCTGCCTATCAGCCCTTGTCCTACCCATGGGCAGTCCAGCGCCGAAATGCTAGGCAATTCTCCTCTGAACAAGAGTACCATCAGTAACCCCATACACGTGTTTCAGCCTTGTTGGGCATCATCAGTGAAGTGAAACTGGTGCCTCTCTAAGAACAGTGAGCAAGGGGTCCATGTCTGGATCGCCCTGTTAACTTAGGGTGAAACCCAAAGTTAATTAATGCAAAACAAAGGGGGGTCTGGGAATCTCTCTACCGGCACGAACACAGCCCAATGACCTGTTCTTGGGTGAATAAACCCTGGGAGAGACTCGACCAAGTCTTTAGCTCACTGTCCCTTTCACAGAGAAGAAATGTCCCTGCATATCAGCCCTTGTCCTGCCCAGGGGCAGTCCAGCGCCAAAATGCTAGGCAATTCTCCTCTGAACAAGAGTACCATCAGTAACCCCATACACGTGTTTCAGCCTTGTTGGGCATCATCAGTGAGGTGAAACTGGTGCCTCTCTAAGAATAGTGAGCAAGGGGTCCACGTCTGGATCGCCCTGTTAACTTAGGGTGAAACCCAAAGTTAATTAATGCAAAACAAAGGGGGGTCTGGGAATCTCTCTACCAGCACGAACACAGCCCAATGACCTGTTCTTGGGTGAATAAACCCTGGGAGAGACTCGACCAAGTCTTTAGCTCACTGTCCCTTTCACAGAGAAGAAATTTCCCTGCATATCAGCCCTTGTCCTGCCCAGGGGCGGTCCAGCGCCGAAATGCTAGGCAATTCTCCTCTGAACAAGAGTACCATCAGTAACCCCATACACGTGTTTCAGCCTTGTTGGGCATCATCAGTGAGGTGAAACTGGTGCCTCTCTAAGAACAGTGAGCAAGGGGTCCACGTCTGGACCGCCCTGTTAACTTAGGGTGAAAGCCAAAGTTAATTAATGCAAAACAAAGGGGGGTCTGGGAATCTCTCTACCAGCACGAACACAGCCCAATGACCTGTTCTTGGGTGAATAAACCCTGGGAGAGACTCGACCAAGTCTTTAGCTCACTGTCCCTTTCACAGAGAAGAAATGTCCCTGCATATCAGCCCTTGTCCTGCCCAGGGGCAGTCCAGCGCCAAAATGCTAGGCAATTCTCCTCTGAACAAGAGTACCATCAGTAACCCCATACACGTGTTTCAGCCTTGTTGGGCATCATCAGTGAGGTGAAACTGGTGCCTCTCTAAGAACAGTGAGCAAGGGGTCCACGTCTGGATCGCCCTGTTAACTTAGGGTGAAACCCAAAGTTAATTAATGCAAAACAAAGGGGGGTCTGGGAATATCTCTACCAGCACGAATACAGCCCAATGACCTGTTCTTGGGTGAATAAACCCTGGGAGAGACTCGACCAAGTCTTTAGCTCACTGTCCCTTTCACAGAGAAGAAATTTCCCTGCATATCAGCCCTTGTCCTGCCCAGGGGCGGTCCAGCGCCGAAATGCTAGGCAATTCTCCTCTGAACAAGAGTACCATCAGTAACCCCATACACGTGTTTCAGCCTTGTTGGGCATCATCAGTGAGGTGAAACTGGTGCCTCTCTAAGAACGGTGAGCAAGGGGTGCACGTCTGGATCGCCCGGTTAACTTAGGGTGAAAACCAAAGTTAATTAATGCAAAACAAAGGGGGGTCTGGGAATCTCTCTACCAGCACGAACACAGCCCAATGACCTGTTCTTCGGTGAATAACCCCTGGGAGAGACTCGACCAAGTCTTTAGCTCACTGTCCCTTTCACAGAGAAGAAGAACAGGTCATTGGGCTGTGTTCGTGCTGGTAGAGAGATTCCCAGACCCCCCTTTGTTTGCATAATATTCGAGTGTCATCTGGGTTGAGGTATACACCTCTGTCTGAAAATAAGTGGTACCGGTAGAACCTAGAGTTGTCGATATTGCTAGGGGGATTGATTGTCTACTTCGTAGAGTAATTGTGTTTGATTTGTTTGCCGTGATTTGCCTTAGTGTTTTCCATAGATGTTTCATTATAAATAAATACCGCAATATCTTTACACTAAGCTTTGATGCGTGTTTGCTTGTCTTGCTGTGAAGAATTGCCCTATTTTGTATACTCCACATACTGCACACCTTTTCTTGAGAGAAGTCTGACTGCTCAGCCACAGCTACCAATTGAATCTGTGTGGTACAGACTGCTACCAAGTGGGTTCACCGCCAACCGCCTGTAGTCTTAAATCTTTTGCAGTGGTCCCAGAGGGAACTGCACAGGTTTCCGCCTAACAACTGCTGTCGCTATTCTCACCCTGTGCAGCTGCATCCGGAGGTGGTGGCACTATGAGAGGCAGCCCACGCAAGGCCCTAGTCTGTTCCTCCATGGCTGCAAGCACGCGGGTGTGGTAGGTCTCGTTCTGGAGGATGAGTGTGCGGAGG
The DNA here is from genome assembly GCF_040938575.1 of Ambystoma mexicanum. Taxonomy (NCBI): domain Eukaryota; kingdom Metazoa; phylum Chordata; class Amphibia; order Caudata; family Ambystomatidae; genus Ambystoma; species Ambystoma mexicanum. The sequence continues at coordinate 1,519,835,285 of NC_090937.1, read as the reverse complement.
TCCCCATGCAACAACTCACGGGATGCCCGGACCTCCGCCCTAGTTGCCTGCATCTCAGCTGAGAGTGTACGGGTGAGACGCTCCAGCTGCTGTTCTGTCCTTCGGTCTGTTGAAGCCTCAAGCTCAACAAGAGTCGTCCTGAGGTGAAGGAGTTCCAGCCTCAGGGCTTCCCTGTGGCCCTGGGACTCTATGGAGATGGCTTCCTGCAGAGTCGCCAGTGCCGCCCGCCTGTCCCTGTTGGACGCCAACATGTCCTCCCTGTGTGACTGGCAGATGGAGTCGGTTGCCTGCTGTAGTCGCTCCATCAGCCGTTCGGGGGGGGACAATGGAAGTGGCCACCCTATACATGGCCTGAGCCATCATCTCTGATGATGCTGCCTGTTGGGTTGCCATACCGTAAATGGATTGCTCCCATGCGGTATTGCCAGGTGGCGTACGGCCACCACGTCGGCGGGCACCACACCTGTCTGGGGCAAGGCAAACTGCGCCTTGCTGTGCCGGCACTGCCTGAGGCTGCAGGACTGCATTCCCCCTCTGATCTGCTGGCCCAGGAACAGGATCAGATGTCGCGGAGTGTGACCCTGCATCCGTAACCACCAAAGGCGTACCTGCCAACACTGACATCCCCATTGAGGGTTCTAACCCTGGTGCAGGTGGGTCGGACAGAACAGAATCCCTCCCAGGAACACTCACCTGCGACGGCACGTAGGTCTCATCATCCGAATCAACACCTGAGTACAGCTCGGGGGAGGTGCAGCCAGAGACACTCCTTGAGAGCACGACCTGCAGCAGTTGTGGGTCCTCACCCACCACGTCCCTCACTGGTGGTCGGTCGGCCCTCAGACCCCTCCTGGGTCTGCACCATCTCCAGAACCCCAGCAGTATCAGGTGCGTCTTCCCCTGCAAAGACATAAAAGAAAACAAATGGAAACAGGCATTAGCACCATGGCACACAATGAGGGCTGAGAGGCTACAGAAACAGTTGTTGATTGACACATGTCCCACATGACTAAAACACTCCCATGCATGCACCCTCACTGCGTGTGATGGGGAGGCAGATGCCACACATTGATGACACCAAGATGGAAGATGAACACATTTGCTGCATGCTGCCTAGCAGTGCCATCACACATTGGCCAGTGATTGGCAGGTCAAACACACATGCCATCACACAGATGGCATGTACCCCAGCCATGAAGTGAAGAGGGAGAGGAGGTCACCAATTGTTCATTCAGTCCAGTTTGTTCATATGATTGATTATTTTCATTGTAATGGTTCTAATGTTTAACATGCAGCTGCCAGTCAAAAATGGTACTATGGCACAGGGACATGTCCAAACTAATCATGTCCACGAAACTGAGCCAGTCCACTGTACCATAGCCATGTCAGACATGTGACAATAGGACTGAGAAATCCCGAGTAAAAGTGGTGGTATGCAAACAATCTGCCTGAATAAGCAGAGGTAAATAAGCAACAGTGTAGTGGCAAGATGACACTCCAAGGGCAAATGGCGTGGTGTTGGGCTGGATGTCCAATGTTGGCCGAAGGGATGCTGCTATACCCAAATGCTGGTGCCAAGAATGTTTAGGAAGAGGCACATGGGTGAGCCGAACCACTCAGGCACACACACCCTCCCCTGGCACACAAACAGAAGCCCTCCCACACACAACATGCACATGGATGACACACACATGCATGTGCACTCACCGGACAATGCCTCGTAATCTGCCACTACTCCCACGCCTTGGATCTGTTCCTCTGTGACGTAGGTCCCAGCAACCTGCTCATGTGGAGTGAGTTCTATGTCGTCTGCTGGAGACCCACCTCCAGTCACTAGAGTTGCGGCATGACTTGAGGCCAGCTTATTCTTTGCCCTGCGCTTCAGGTCATTCCAGCGCTTGTAGCAATCATTAGCTGTGCGCCTCATGATTCCAAGGGCACTTATGATGTCCGCAATGGTCTGCCAGTGTGCCTGACGTTGTGCAGGTGTGGTCTTGGATCCTGCAACAATCACCATTTCGCGGTCATGTGCGGTCACATACTCTATAAGTGCATTCAGTTCGGCTTCATTGAAGCTGGGCTTCCTTGACGGGCCGGACTGTGTAGCCGTGTCTGGGGCATCAGCCTCTACTGGACGAGCACTCTTCCTCTTCCGCTTGGAAGGTGGTGGGGATCCGGAGTGTCCTGCGCCGCTCTGGACACTAGGGGCAGGAGCGTGGGATTGCACACTCAGCATGGGAGTTGGTTCAGGCATTATCTCAAGTGTGATGGTGTCAGGGGGAATGTCAGCATGATGGACTTGGACCGACACTGTCCTGGCTGGGTGTGTGAGAGGTGGGGTGGATGGAGCCGCAGCTGTCCCTGCAGCCTCCCCAGCCTGCCTACGCGGGGCAGCAGATGACCTAGCTGCCCTTGATCCACGTGGCCTGATGACACCAATGTTCACCGGCGCACGTGGCCTAGACCTGCTGACCTGGAAGTCAACCATGGAGTCACCCTGTGCCAGGTCTGGTTCCACAGTGGGCTGGTCCAACAAGGGCTGAACATGGATGGTGTCAGCCACGGTAACCTCAACCGGGGGGGGGGGCATGGGTGTCCCTGACTGCTACTCCACACATGGGGGGCTAGGGGCACCCTGCAAGTCACGGCCACGTCCCCTTCCGGATCCACCACGGCCACCACTTGGGGCTCGGCCACCTTTGCCACCCTTATGGCTTGTTCGCCTCCCAGCCATGGCACTGATGTTATTGTGCGTATGGGAGTTGATGTGAACTATTGTCCTGGGCCATTTGGGGTCAAAGGGCTTGGGTACCAGATGGTAATCGTACCCTAGTGCTCTAGCAAGGCTGTATGTCACCCCTGGGGAAAGATGACGGGTCACGCAACACACAGGCAGCCCAAAAAAGGGAAGTAAGGTGCACTCAACCCCTCCTAGACCACTTGCGTGGAAAAAAAACCTGCACTACGCTGTGGCACCCAGGAACACAAGAATGATCGTATGCGTGTCACACGCAGCCTAGAATGACCTCTGAAGGGGTACGCGACACACGGGGCAAGCACAGATGTTAGATACGTGCGCGACTCACCGTCTGCCAGGAACAAAAGCGTGAAAAATATGCGCGTGTGCGCGTTGGCAACACCCCCGCCAAAAGAAGAATTGTACGCTGTCTGAGGAGACAGGTCAACAGTAGTAGGGAAGCTGTTTGAGGAAACAGGCCCAGGAAAAAGAGGAAAAGAGAAAAAACTGTCAGAGGTAACAGGGAGTACGAACTGGAAACGCTGTGAAGTAACTCGCGTGTGAACCGACAAGGAGTACAGATTTCACCCACTCGCTCTCCACGAAAAGCACGTACAAGGAAATGGCATCCTACACGTACCTTTTATACACACGTCACAGACGCGCATACGCAATGAGGCCATTTACACCAATTACGCGCTTTGACACTCGGACGTGTATCTCTTCATTTTTACACGTGCCATTCTCTACGGCCATGCGCGCGACGTCACAGCTGCGCATGATGGCCTTTGGGCCAATGAAATGAAACTGCACGTCCGAGTGTCATCGCGTGTAATCGGAGGGAAGTGAGCGTACATGCGATTGGCCTGGGTACGTGTATTTCTGTGGTGCGCGATTGGTGGAAATCCACGTGTAAGGAGGGAAACACCCGCGCGCCTCACGTCACAGACGCGCTCACGCGCTAAGGGCCTTTGGTCCAATGAAATCGCATATGCGTGCTGACGTGCATACGCGCTAAGGGCCTTTCCTCGATTTACAGGCAGACGTGCAGGATTTTCACGTGCCAAATCACTCCGTATTAAGCTGGCCACGCGTAAGCACACGGAAGACCACGCTCCTGCCCAAAAGGCCGAATTACTGCCCCCAGAGCCCCGAGCAGCCTCCAACAAGCCATCTGCTGCTGCCTGCCTGCCTGCCTGCTGCTACCGTGCCTTGCCATTTGGTGCCTGCACATGAGCCATCTGCAGGGGTTCATTTGCTGTGTCCAGCCCTGCTGGAACAGAAGACTCCTGACTGGGATACCATTGCTCCACAGCCCAGCCCCAGGACCCAGTTGCCCACCCACTCCTGCCTCTGAGGTTGCCATGTCGGCACTGCTACATCTGGCACCACTGGCAAACCCCGGCCAGAGAGGCAGAGGGGCACCAGCTTCAGTGCCACCGAAGTTGGTGTCCTGGTGGAGCAAGTCCTGGGGCAGTATGATGCCCTCTTCGGAAGTAAGCGCGCCAACAAGGAAGGACGGACTCGGATCTGGACGGACATCGTGACTGCCATCAACGCGGAGGGGGTGGCAGTCCGCGACTACCAACATGTCAAGAAGCGCTGGGATGACTGCAGGTCCAGGACCCTGTTGAAGGCCCGGCGCCTCGTGGAGGGGGGCCGGGGCCGCAAGAGTACCATCCAGATGAGGGTCCTGGAACGCGAAGGCCCAGTGCTCCACGGCCAGATCCTTGAGAGGCAGACCCGTCTGGAGTTGAGCGGTAAGTGGCCAAGCATTGCTGTGTGAGACAGGGCATGTCGCAGTGTGCTGGTTGTCTGATACTTGCCTGTATGTGTGACATAGCCCATGTATGCATGTGTGTGTGCAGGGACGTCATGCATGTGAGACCAGTAATGTGTGAACCACACGGTTGGTGCATGTGTTCAAATGCAACATGGGTTGCCCTGTGCGGAATGGCCACATGAAAGCATGCCAGTCTCTGTTCCTGGACATGGGTGAGGGATGGGTGCTGATGCCATGTACATATATGCTGTCCATGTCTGTGTGTCTGACCAGCGTGTCTGAGACTTGTGAATGCCTGGGATGCATGACACATGTCTGTGGCAATGTTCCGGTTCACTGATGCAGCCTAGACATCCTTCTATCCACTGTGTCTGTGGTGTACGAGGCCAGATGGATGAAACTAGGGTGAAGTGTGTGCACGTGATAGGCATGGCACATGATGCATGTGAGTTCCAAAACAATAGTGTATGTTTAAAGAATAACTTGGACATGTATGCTAATGTCCATAGCATGCGCCATGCCTGTTACCGCATGTGTTTTACCTGCACTGAGCCATGTGTTGTGGAGGGACATGATGGAAGTGATCTTTGACAGTGCCACTCATCTGCTATTGCTTCCTGTCTAGGGGACCATTGTACAGTACCCTGATGCTTGTGTTCTATGTCTCCCTCTACACAGCACCACGTGAAGAAGAGGGCGGAGACGGCTCTGTGGAGCAAAGCGGCAGGGATGCCCCCACGGCTGCAGCGGAAGGGGTGGGTGAGCCCCCACAGGGGCTTGCAACGGCGGAAGACGGGGTGGAGCCATCCAGTTTGGTAGTTTCCACAGAGGAGGAGGAGGCCGCTACTGAGGCGCACATGGGGCCTGGTGGTGGCATCCCTGCTGGTGCAATTGTTGCAGTCCAGGGGCAGGGGCAGGAGGAAGCACAGGTCGCTGTGAAGGGGCCTGTGCATGTCACTGTCCCTGACACTGTGACTGCACCACCATGCACCAGCAGGGATGCCACATCCCAGGCCAGTACACAGGTAGGGGGGATGTCCATGTCATCTGACTCCCCTCCACCTGCGTACGAGGGGACCCCTGGCCGTATGGAGAAGGTCCTGATTGGTGTTGCGTTGCGCACAGCTGCAATTCGTGATGAGGTGCGTGCTTCCCGGGAGGAGCATGCACGTCATCACGGAGAGCACCGTGCCGACGTGGCCCAGTTGGGAACGGCCATGGTCGGGGGTTTCCTACATGTGTCGGCCAATCTGGCGAACCTCTCCTCCTCTGTGGAGAATATGCACCAGTCGTTCTCCATGCCGTCTTCCGGCCCAGATGCCACCAGGGCCCCCTGTGGACCTGCCCCGACCAATGCAGCCGGCTCGGTGGGGATCCCATCCCTGCCACAGTCGGGAGTCGGCAGTCCAGCAGGGGTGGACACACCAGCAACGGGACCCCAGCAGATGGAGGATGTGACGGCATCATCGGGCAGGGCATGTGCACAATGGCGTCGGTGGATACCGTCAGCCTGGATGCCGTCATGCTGGCACAGGCAGTTGCGTCAGAGGCAGCGGCAGGCTCGACGTGGGAGGCATCATGGCTCGGGGCCATCAACATCAGGGGTGCAGGCATCGGCCAGAGGGCAGGAGAACCCTGGAATGGGAGTGGCTTCCGTGTGGGAGCGGTGGGGCCATCGGATAGGTGCGGAGTGGCAGCGGGCAGAGGAGGAACGGCTCACAATGGTCAGGGCGGAGAACTCCATGCGGAGGGCGCTGAGGCGGGCTGAGTGCCTCGAGGGTCTTCGCAGGGAGTTGGAGCTGGACACTGCTTTATCCCTGCGAGACCTCGGGGCCAGGGAACATGCCAGCCTCCAAGCCATTGAACAGGTGTTCGATGATGCCCTGGCCCATGACAACATCCAGTGAGCCGTTGGACTAGCCCGCTGCCCATGTAAATAGTTATGTAGTTAGTGTTAGGTTTCCTTTGTTTTTGCTTTTTCTTTGGACCTTTTGGACAATGGGCCACATTTTTGTATATAGTTATTTTTTATTAGGTAGTGTTGTTAGATAGGTTTCATTTCTTTTGTTGGGATCATGGACCCTGGCTTGTTCACCTGTACATAGTTCACTGTTGGATTTTCGTTTCTTTTTACCATTTACCTATGGAGCAATGGCTTTCTATTATAATTTCACATTGGATTTTCTTTTCTGGACTGTGACTTTGGACACCATTCCTTTGGATTCTGATTTTTGGTTTTGCATTTTTCATGGACATGCTTCTTTTTACTTTTTTTACATTCCCATTTCTGTTAGTTTATTTTTGATTCAATTCTTGTTTTCTTTAATACATATTTTTAGATCAAACTTCAATGTGTAGTATCATCTCATTGGTTTCATGCCTATCATGAAACGGGTTTGGAGATTCACTGACACCCATTGGGTGTATGTGAGGGACATGTGTTTGTTTCCAAACTTGCAATTGCAGTTCTATCATGTTATTTCCATTTCTGAGTGGGTGGATGCAATACTCGGGTGGGTGTTTTGCATTTGGAGGCTGACCATGGGGGCCGGGGATCTAGATTGTGATGACATGTTGGCTGGGGAACATGAGTTGGACATGAGTGGGGGCCTGCTGGCAGGTGCCCCACGGTGCTGGGGGGTGGGGTTGCAGGGGAACATGAGTTGGACATGTGTGGGGGCCTGCTGGCAGGTGCCCCACGGTGCTGGGGGGTGGGGGTGCAGGGGAACATGAGTTGGACATGAGTGGGGGCCTGCTGGCAGGTGCCCCATGGTGCTGGGGGGTGGGGGTGCAGGGGAACATGAGTTGGAAATGAGTGGGGGCCTTCTGGCAGGAGACCCACAGTGCTGGGGGGTGGGGGAAATAGGGGACATGAGTGGGGGCCTGGTGGAGGCTGCCCCTGCACTGCTGGGGGGTGGGGGGGTGGAAGACATGGGTGGTGGCCTGGTGGTGGCTGCCCCTGCACTGCTGGGGGTTGGTGGTGGTGGGAGACATGAGTGGGGGCCTGTTGGAGGCTGCCCCTGCACTGCTGGGGGGTGGGGGTGGTGGTAGACATGAGTGGGGGCCTGTTGGAGGCTGCCCCTGGTGGCTGGGGGTGGGGGTGGTGGTAGACATGAGTGGGGGCCTGGTGGAATCTGCCCCTGGTGGCTGGGGGGTGGGGGTGGTGGTAGACTTGGGTGGGGGCCTGGTGGAGGCTACCCCTGGTTGCTGGGGGGTGGGGGTGGTGGTAGACATGGGTGGGGGCCTGGTGGTGGCTGCCCCTGCACTGCTGGGGGGTGGGGGTGGTGGGAGACATGAGTGGGGGCCTGTTGGAGGCTGCCCCTGCACTGCTGGAGGGTGGGGGTGGTGGTAGACATGAGTGGGGGCCTGGTGGAATCTGCCCCTGGTGGCTGGGGGGTGGGGGTGGTAGTAGACATGAGTGGGGTCCTGGTGGAATCTGCCCCTGGTGGCTGGGGGGTGGGGGTGGTGGTAGACATGGGTGGGGGCCTGGTGGAGGCTGCCCCTGGTGGCTGGGGGGTGGGGGTGGTGGGAGACATGAGTGGGGGCCTGTTGGAGGCTGCCCCTGCACTGCTGGGGGGTGGGGGTAATGGGGCACATGAGTGGGTGCCTGTTGGAGGCTGCCCCTGCACTGCTGGGGGGTGGGGGTAATAGGGGACATGAGTGGGGGTCTGTTGGAGGCTGCCCATGCACTGCTGGGGGGTGGGGGTAAAAGGGGACATGAGTGGGGTCCTGTTGGAGGCTGCCCCTGCACTGCTGGGGGGTGGGGGTGGTGGGAGACATGAGAGGGGGCCTGGTGGAGGCTGCCCCTGGTGGCTGGGGGGTGGGGGTGGTGGTAGACATGAGTGAGGGCCTGGGAATCTGCCCCTGGTGGCTGGGGGGTGGGGGTGGTGGTAGACATGGGTGGGGGCCTGGTGGAGGCTGCCCCTGCACTGCTGGGGGGTGGGGGTGGTGGTGGACATCGGTGGGGGCCTGGTGGTGGCTGCCCCTGCACTGCTGGGGGATGGGGGTAATGGGGGACATGAGTGGGGGCCTGTTGGAGGCTGCCCCTGCACTGCTGGGGGGTGGGGGTAATAGGGGACATGAGTGCGGGCCTGTTGGAGGCTGCCCCTGCACTGCTGGGGGGTGGGGGTAATAGGGGACATGAGTGGGGGCCTTTTGGAGGCTGCCCCTGCACTGCTGGGGGGTGGGGATGGTGGGAGACATGAGTGGGGGCCAGGTGGAGGCTGCCCCTGGTGGCTGGGGGGTGGGGGTGGTGGTAGACATGAGTGGGGGCCTGGTGGAATCTGCCCCTGGTGGCTGGGGATGGGGGTGGTGGTAGACATGGATGGGGGCCTGGTGGAGGCTGCCCCTGCACTTCTGGGGGGTGGGGGTAGACATCGGTGGGGGCCTGGTGGTGGCTGCCTCTGCACTGCTGGGGGGTGGGGGTGGCGGGAGACATGAGTGGGGGCCTGTTGGAGGCTGCCCCGGCACTGCTGGGGGGTGGGGGTAATGGAGGACATGAGTGGGGGCCTGTTGGAGGCTGCCCCTGCACTGCTGGGGGGTGGGGGTAATAGGGGACATGAGTGGGGGCCTGTTGGAGGCTGCCCCTGCACTGCTGGGGGTTGGGGGTATAGGGGACATGAGTGGGGCCTGTTGGAGGCTGCCCCTGCACTGCTGGGGGGTGGGGGTGGTGGGAGACATGAGTGGGGGCCTGGTGGAGGCTGCCCCTGGTGGCTGGGGGTGGGGGTGGTGGTAGACATGAGTGGGGGCCTGGTGGAATCTGCCCCTGGTGGCTGGGGGGTGGGTGTGGTGGTAGACATAGGTGGGGGCCTGGTGGAGGCTGCCCCTGCACTGCTGGGGGGTGGGGGTGGTGGTAGACATGGGTGGGGGCCTGGTGGTGGCTGCCCCTGCAATGCTGGGGGGTGTGGGTGGTGGGAGACACGAGTGGGGGCCTGTTGGAGGCTGCCCCTGCACTGCTGGGGGGTGGGGGTAATAGGGACATGAGTGGGGGCCTGTTGGAGGCTGCCCCTGCACTGCTTGGGGGTGTGGGTAATAGGGGACATGAGTGGGGGCCTGTTGGAGGCTGGCCCTGCACTGCTGGGGGGGTGGGGGTAATAGGGGACATGAGTGGGGGCCTGGTGGAGGCTGCCCCTGGTGGCTGGGGGGTGGGGGTGGTAGTAGACATGAGTGGGGGCCTGGTGGAATCTGCCCCTGGTGGCTAGGGGGTGGGGGTGGTGGTAGACATGGGTGGGGGCCTGGTGGAGGCTGCCCCTGCACTGCTGGGGGGTGGGGGTGGTGGTGGACGTCGGTGGGGGCCTGGTGGTGGCTGCCCCTGCACTGCTGGGGGGTGGGGGTGGTGGTAGACATGAGTGGGGGCCTGTTGGAGGCTGCCCCTGCACTGCTGGGGGGTAGGGGTAATAGGGGACATGAGTGGGGGCCTGTTGGAGGCTGCCCCTGCACTGCTGGGTGTGGGGGTAATAGGGCACATGAGTGGGGGCCTGTTGGAGGCTGCCCCTGCACTGCTGGGGGGTGGGGGTGGTGGGGGACATGAGTGGGGGCCTGGTGGAGGCTGCCCCGGGTGGCTGGGGGGTGGGGGTGGTGGTAGACATGAGTGGGGGCCTGGTGGAATCTGCCCCTGGTGGCTGGGGGGTGGGGGTGGTGGTAGACATGGGTGGGGGCCTGGTGGAGGCTGCCCCTGGTGGCTGGGGGGTGGGGGTGGTGGTAGACATGGGTGGGGGCCTGGTGGTGGCTGCCCCTGCACTGCTGGGGGGTGGGGGTGGTGGGAGACATGAGGGGGGGCCTGTTGGAGGCTGCCCCTGCACTGCTGGGGGTGGGGGTAATGAGGGACATGAGTGGGGGCCTGTTGGAGGCTGCCCCTGCACTGCTGGGGGGGTGGGGGTAATAGGGGACATGAGTGGGGGCCTGTTGGAGGCTGCCCCTGCACTGCTGGGGGGTGGGGGTAATAGGGGACATGAGTGGGGACCTGTTGGAGGCTGCCCCTGCACTGCTGGGGGTGGGGGTAATAGGGGACATGAGTGGGGGCCTGTTGGAGGCTGCCCCTGCACTGCTGGGGGGTGGGGGTGGTGGGAGACATGAGTGGGGGCCTGGTGGAGGCTGCCCCTGGTAGCTGCGGGGTGGGGTGGTGGTAGACATGAGTGGGGGCCTGGTGGAATCTGCCCCTGGTGGCTGGGGGGTGGGGGTGGTTGTAGACATGGGTGTGGGCCTGGTGGAGGTTGCCCCTGCACTGCTGGGGGGTGGGGGTGGTGGTGGACATCGGTGGGGGCCTGGGGGTGGCTGCACCTGCACTGCTGGGGGGTGGGGGTGGTGGGAGACATGAGTGGGGGCCTGTTGGAGGCTGCCCCTGCACTGCTGGGCGGTGGGGGTGGGGGTAGACATGGGTGGGGGCCTGGTGGATGCTGCCCCTGGTGGCTGGGGGGTGGGGGTGGGGGTGGTGGGAGACATGAGTTGGGGCTTGGTGGAGGGTGCCCCTGCACTGCTGGGGGGTGGGGGTGGTGGTAGACATGGGTGGGGGCCTGTTGGAGGCTGCCCCTGCACTGCTGGGGGGTGGGGGTAATAGGGGACATGAGGGGGGCCTGTTGGAGGCTGCCCCTGCACTTCTGGGGGGTGGGGGTGGTGGGAGACATGAGTGGGGGCCTGGTGGAGGCTGCCCCTGGTGGCTGGGGGTGGGGGTGGTGGTAGACATGGGTGGGGGCCTGGTGGAGGCTGCCCCTGGTGGCTGGGGGGTGGGGGTGGTGGTAGACATGGGTGGGGGCCTGGTGGAGGCTGCCCCTGGTGGCTGGGGGGTGGGGGTGGTGGTAGACATGGGTGGGGGCCTGGTGGTGGCTGCCCCTGCACTGCTGGGGGGTGGGGGTGGTGGGAGACATGCATGAGTGGGGGCCTGGTGGAGGCTGCCCCTGGTGGCTGGGGGGTGGGGATGGTGGTAGACATGGGTGGGAGCCTGGTGGAGGCTGCCCGTGCACTGCTGGGGGGTGGGGGTGGTGGGAGACATGAGTGGGGGCCTGGTGGAGGCTGCCCCTGGTGGCTGGGGGTGGGGGTGGTGGTAGACATGGGTGGGGGCCTGGTGGAGGCTGCCCCTGGTGGCTGGGAGGTGGGGGTGGTGGTAGACATGGGTGGGGGCCTGGTGGAGGCTGCCCCTGGTGGCTGGGGGGTGGGGGTGGTGGTAGACATGGGTGGGGGCCTGGTGGTGGCTGCCCCTGCACTGCTGGGGGGTGGGGGTGGTGGGAGACATGCATGAGTGGGGGCCTGGTGGAGGCTGCCCCTGGTGGCTGGGGGGTGGGGGTGGTGGTAGACATGGGTGGGAGCCTGGTGGAGGCTGCCCGTGCACTGCTGGGGGGTGGGGGTGGTGGGAGACATGAGGGAGTCCTGGTGGAGGCTGCCCCTGGTGGCTGGTGGGTGGGGGTGGTGGTAGACATGATTGGGGACCTTGTGGAATCTGCCCCTGGTGGCTGGGGGGTGGGGGTGGTGATAGACAGGGGTGGGGTCCTGGTGGAGTCTGCCCCTGGTGGCTGGGGGGTGGGGTTGGTGGTAGACATGGGTGGGGGCCTGGTGGAGGCTGCCCCTGCACTGCTGGGGGGTGCGGGTGGTGGGAGACATACATTATTGATCAGTAGTGCAAGGTGACATGTGGGTTGGCTGGGGGGCATGCCCATGGTGGATGGGCTGCGTGCGGGACATGAGCAGGGGTGCAGGCTAGTCCCCCGTGGTGTGGGCTGCCTGCAGGGGCCGTGGAGGTTGTTGAGCGAACACCTGGGAGGACCCACACGGCCAATTCACGTGTAGTACTCCCCAGGACACCTGAAATACACGTACCCTGCTGAAATCGCGTGTGGAACTTCCCGCGCACCCCTGAAGTACACGTACCCTGCTCGCACGGGGCCGATCGCGTGACAATACTTCCCTCGCACACCTAAAATACACGTACCCTGCTGAAATCGCATGTGGAACTTGATGCGCACCCCTGGAATACACGTACACTGCTCGCTCGGGGCCAATCGTGTGTGGAACTTCCCGCGCACCCCTGGAATACACGTACCCTGCTCGCACGGGGCCAATTGCGTGTGGAACTTCCCGCGCACCCCTGAAATACACATACCCTGCTGAAATCACGTGTGGGACTTCCCGCGCACCCCTGAAATACCCGTACCATGCTGGAATCGCGTGTGATACTTCCCACGGACCCCTGTAATACACGTTCCCCGCTTGGCGTTTGCTGTTTGCCAGCCCTGTGAACTGGTCCAGGGTTAGCGCAGCCCTTTGCGATTATTTGGGGATTTTGAAGGCTTTTCCTTGCGCGAGGGCGTTCTTGGGGGGCGTAACTGGGGCTGCTGCAGGGTCGCTGCGCCACACTGCGCCACCGCTGGTTTTGGATGCGAAAATCCATGAATACGCTGTGCGCGGAAATCGATTTTAGCGCACGCAGCTGGCGCAGATATTCGCACGGGCATGCTGTGCGCCAGTCGCGTGCGCCACTTTTGTGCGATTTTCTATGAATTACCCTTTTTATTTGTGTTTGTATTAGTAAGGTGGAGCGATTATTTGAATTGCAGGTAGTACATAATCTGCCAGATTTCATTTATAGGTATGTTATTGTTTTCCAGTACTTGTAGTAAGTACATTAGAAATTATTGTGGGTATTCTTGTGAGTTTATAGTGAATTTCTTCATTCCAAGATAGTAGTCCAATTCTTGTCTTATTCCATGAACACTGTAGATGTTGTCAGGATTGTTGGTTGCATTTCTATGAAGGACTAACATTTGCAAACACAATTGGTCTGTACTATGTAAGTAAATGTTGTCAATAATTGGTGGCAATTGAAATAGAATATTGATTGCTACCTTTGCGTAGCAACTTACACCAGTTATATTTGAAAATTTGAATTCACCAGATAGTTCTGTGTCCAAGTCACTTTTTTGGAGTGTGTGCTGCATCGTTGAAGAAGTACCTGAGTTACTTTGAGTAATAGATTCTTCTTTGGTTGTACTAATTAATGAAGTATTAGTTTTGTTTACTCTCTTTGGAGGATATGTAGTGACATCATGTTGCATTTCTGTTTGAACTAGTTTTCTTTTACAACGTTTTGCTTTTTGTGAAACAGGATATGTTTTTAGATGGGGTGCATAGTGAACATAGTCTATTGTATTCTAAAATGCAAGGAATATTTGCATTTACTTTACGTGCATCAAAGTTGATTAGAAATAGACCATCAAGTGTACGTAAGCGTGATAGTGCTCCATAGCTCATGCCTTCTTTGAAGACTGGGTTCCCAATATCTATCAATGCTTTATCTAAGGTAAGACCTTGTGATTTGTGAATTATGACTGCGCATGCTAGAGTTAGAGAAAATTGTTCTCTGTGTACATACATGTCTTTGAAAAGAAGGAATCGAGCTGTTGAGCGCCCAATCCTTTTTACTTCTGAAAGTTTGTCAAAGAGAATATTGACAAACGGAATGTTATTGTCATGTGGGTATGTTTGAAAGCCAACAACTGTACCCAGTGTTCCATTAACTAGTCATTCCTCCACGACAAGCATTACTCTACAGTTTAAAGATCATTTTAATATTTTCTCCAAACTAGCTGTGTTGGAGATTGAGTTTTTTATGCTATTAAGTCTTTTTGTGGCCTGTTTACACATGGGTAGTGTAATACCATGTAAGTCCAGTTTGTCTGTTGTGGAAATTTCAATTATTGGTTGCATTTCTTTTTTTTCAACATTGTTTCATTGAATTTGGAACAGCTTGTAAGAGTTGGCATCAAGGAGATACAATTGACATTTTTGTGTGCTAATTGTTCGATGACATCAGTAGCATATGAGTTATGGCCATAAAGTGCATGGATGTGCCAGGTTTTTAATATTGCTTGTGCTTCTTGAGATAGTAGACCAACTGTAATACTTGGTGTAGGTGAGGTCTGCAGACTGTCGCATGCTTTCTGTTAATTCTCTGTATTAGAAATGTTGCTAAAGGTTGACATTTCCTATGCTGCCGACAGTTTTACGGCAGAGTATGTGTCGTAAGGTTTTAAAAATAAGTTCACCTTTCACTGGTGTCAATTGAAGAAGAGCTCCGAAAACAATAATGTGCTTTCCTCCAAAGAGCTCTTCGTAGTTTATTTTAAGTACTTCTGTACTTTAAGTAATCTGAGGTGAATCAAAGCCAACATTATGTTGGAGACCATGCTCACTTCATCTATTAGTAGCATTTTCATTTGTTTTAACACTCTGCATAATTCCATTGCAGCTTCTGTAGAAAGTTTGTAATATTCTAATTTGTTTTGGTGTTCTACTGGCAGGAGTAGTAATCAGTGTGAAGTGACACTGCCTATGTTGTAGGCAGCTTAACCTGTGGGGGCAGTTACAACAGCTGACAGTTTGTTGTTTGTAAATTGTTTAAGGAACTAGCTAATGATTTTGATTAAGAATGTTTTGCCTGAACCAGCTTCACCACTGATGTATAGTAGTATAGGTTTGTCATTTTGGCAGGTACATTCTTTATTTTCATGTTGTACACCATGTGCAATTTCTTTTGTTACTTCTTGAAAAATGTTACGCTGCTCATTGTTTAGTTTTGATTGTAGTACAGTTCAGTCTTCTGTATCTTCATACTGACACATTGTGTTGTCTTCTTCTGTCATAGCTAATTCTGCCTCATTTGCTATTAGTGGCTGTCCCGGTAGTTCTTGGCTTCCTGTTACAGAAGGTTGACTACTGTCGGGAGTGTCCTTATCTAGTTGGGCCTGGAGTTCTTCTTCGTTCTGCTGTTCATTGTGCAACATTGTTTTGTACTGTGTAAAGTTTACATCGGTTATAGAGCTTTCATTTGCTTTGAAAGCGTCTTCATAGGAGTCATAGTTATCTACTATCTCGTCTTCTTTTCTCCATGGTTTAAAGAGTTGTAGCAGGGACATGTAATATAGCAGGGACATGCAATATATATAGTTCTTCATGTTGAGGAGTTTTTAATGACAACTTGATATGATTAATTAAACTTGGCTTGGTAAGTTTTACTAAGCTGCCTTCACAATTTCTCACTCTGTATCTACCTTTTTTTCATCGGGTTTTATATTATTTTTGTATGTGAAGTTTTGAGCTATGTGGTATAGACACATGGTTTCCAAAGTGGTACTTCTGTGCGGGTAGTATGTCTAGTAAATTGTTTTTCAAAATGTCTTGGCTGTTGGGATCATTTTTGGCTATTGTTTCTATGTCATCGTATGATTGGAGAACTCTTTTTCTAGATTTAGCAGGACCAAGATTAGCCATACTATATTTTCAGATTTTTCATACCAAGCAGTAATGGTTAAATGATCTGCAGCTTCATAGCAGCCACATTCTCTATTGGAGAGCATTTTATGTACAAGATGTACAATTTCTGAGACAGTATTTTGTCTGATGACAGGTCATTCAAGAGGTCTTGAAGCTCTGTTTTTCTGCTTTGGTTAAGTAGGCTGTAACATATTGTGCAACTGCAGTGGAATTGTCTGTGATTGTACTGCACATCTATGTTTGCATTCCATAATAGGGCAATGATTGCATTTTAATCATTTATATATTTTTCTTCTTCTGTTCTTTTTATGTAATATGTATTTTTAGGTGATTTACCTTTAACACTATGTCTAACTGAAGACATGAAGTTCGTCACTACACCTGTTTCTGTAACCGGTCTAGTGAAACCAAAGCGACATTTTGTGTAGTATTTCCCTTTGTTTTGTATTTTCGACAATATTTGCCACATTTGTGTCTTTGAAATTGTACAATTTGTGCATGAAGATCACTATTTGTTGCTTCTGATGGAATTTCACAAGTGACATATTTTTCGATAAACTGCAACATAGTTGCATCACTGTCTTGACCAAATTTAGGAGCATCTTTAATCCATAAAAACATGTGGATATGTGGTGTTCCTCTGGCTTGGTATTCTTTTCTCCAAAAGAATATATTGAAACATTAACAGGATCTAGAGAGCAAAGTTCTCCAGGTGTTAGTATTTCTATGTTTGTTTTGTTTTTGTTTGATATGCATAGAAAATCATGTAAATATTCCCATGCATATTCTGCACAACTTAATGGAACAAAGAAAGTTGGTGGGCCAAAGTTTCTTATCATACAACGTACCACGCATGTTTGCTAATAGATTTGTAATGCTTGATTGTAAAACCTCATCTTTTTCTTGCACTTTTTGTAGTAATTGCATAGCTGATATATTTTGAAAGTGGGTTCCCTGATTTTAATGTGTGTGCAACTCCGTAACATAGAGTTGCTAGTTCACTTTCAAAAAGTAGGTCAAATATGTATTACACATTTTGGGCCTCATCACGAGTTGGGCGGTAACGATGGCGCTAATAGCCCTACCGCCAAACCTCCCGGTGCTAGTAGCGCCGGATCAGGGGTTTGGCAGAACGGTTATTGCTCATTTCCCAATTGGGCTCATTCGGGAATTCCCCATTCCCCATTGGGCCCAATGTGGAAAAATTGCGCTTTCCTGCTGGTGATAAACGCACCAAACAATCAGCAAATTTGCCAAAGATTTCACCCCAGCTCAGAGCTGGGGGGAAAGACGCCATAGCCATGGTCTAGCGGACCCATAAATGCGGCACTATTAGCGCTACCGCTGCATTTAAGGGTTACCGGCAAACTCGTGATGAGGCCATTTGTCTAAATCTGGGATCTTCAGAATACATCCGTAACAAGCGGTATTCTGATGCTGTTATTTGAATAGGTCTATTATCGTACCTTCCTCCTTTGCTAGTAGAAACGAGTAGAGGAAAAGCATGTGCTTCTATAATTTTTCCCATATGCTGATTGTTGATCCTTTCATTTGTCACATTTGGTACGTTTCTAGTGCATCTTCAATGGTGTCATTATAGTGTAATGAATGAATTGTATAATGGTCTAAAATATTGGATACTGTAGCAGGATCTAGAAGTTCAAATTGTCCAGTTTTTGATTGAATTATTTCAATTGTTTCCCTTAAGTTTTCTTCAATATTTATTTCTTTGTAGTATTCATTATTGTCTTTTAGATATTGCAAGGCTTGTCTAACTTTATGTAAGTCTACCAGTTGTTGCCAAATTTGTTTGTCTTTTGGAGGTACACCATTTACTAAGACAATTAAAGATTGCTCTATTGGACATTGCACTCCCAGAGTGTGCACATTTTCTTTTAGATCTAATGGTAAATACACTACTTTGCCATGAATGCCTTTCACCAATTCAGAGGGAAGTCATTATGCTGTTTTTGGTTGAAGGCGTATTATTGCTTGAAATGGGTGCACAGTTTGAATTATGATGCTCTCACATAAATTGAGTTGTTGCAGGGGTTTTGGTAGTGGGGATAATTTCAAATTATTTGTGATAGCACATGAAGTAGTTTGATTGTTTTCAAGTTTTGTAGTGCAGTAACTGCAAAGTATTAAGGGGTCAGTTATTTCATATTTGTTTTCTGATATAAGGTAGAGAGCTAATTCAAACCATTTGGAATCTTCATTGTCTGCCATTTTATATGTCACGTCTATAGTTTTTGTGTTACTTTTATAAAATGTTCTGCGGCAATACACACACACATGGTTTGGTACTTCAGCCGATGTACTTTTGAATTTTAGTATTTCTTTTGTATGTGTGTAGTAGAAGTTTGCAATGTGCAGAAATGTTGCTAGTCTGTTCTCTGGATATGGTCGATTTCTTCGAGTAGGTCTTTGGCTGTACCATGTAAAAGATTGTTATTTAATTTGGCTAGTGTTAAAGCAGGACTTTTAGCACTTGGGCTCAATGGGGCAATTTTGCCCTTTTACCACCGGTGGATTTCCCGCTGATGGTAAACGTGCTGAAAATCATCAAAATCTCGGCAGATTTCCCCCCAGCTAACAGCAGGGGGGGAATGAGCCCAAGTCATGATTTGGCGGACCCTAAAATCCGGCGTTAAAAACAGCTCTACCGACGTATTTAAGGGCTACCGCCAAACTCATGATGAGGCCCTATGTGTGTGAGTGTGTGAAGATGCATGCCTTTTTACTGGCTGTGTGTAATTTTATGATATACTACTAAGTGTTTTTCCACAATTATATTGTTATTTCTTCCATCTTCTAATATTGTAGTTTTTTAGATAGGTGTGTGTGTAAAAACAATTTAGATAGCAGACAGGTTTGGAAGTGATAGTTGATTATAGCAGATGGGAAAAATGACAGTAAATTCATTTTATAGGTTATACAGGTTAAGTGGCAGTTACTCTGTTTATATGCATTCATAAGAGTTGTACATGTACTGTGCAGAAAATATGCATACCTGTAGTTTGTATTCATGCATGTGGATATGCATGCAGCTACAAGTAGAAATCTTGGAGACTTGTAGAGTAGTTTTATAGTAGGTGCTTTTCAATGATATGAAACTTGTACTCAGAGTGATCAACAGTACATTTGAAGTGCTGAACTCTGATGATGGAGTTAGATGTAGAGGTCTTGGATGTGATTGGTGGATGGTTGTGTGAGTGCTTAGCTGTATCCAATGAGGGAATGACAGAGAGAGTGAAGTGGAAAGGGTAGAAGGGCTGTCCAAGAGTTACGCGGTCTGCGGACATTGCGGCTGTTCGTGGACAAGCCGTGCCACATCCGGGGTTTACCAGCAAATCCAGCATGGAAAGGGGACTGTGGGGATCAGCCAATCAGATGTTGAGGTTGTGGATTTGTGTTGAAAGCGACTGAGTGTAGTGAAGATGGCACAGGTGGAGAAAGTCAGGGTGTTGGTGCTTGGAGATATGTTTGTACATGGTTTACAGCAGTATGCTCAATGCAGGCATGTGGCAAACAATTTGGATGTTAAAGGAGTGGAGGTGGTGTGGAGCACTGTGCCTGATTGCAATGTACAAGGAATTGTACACGTTTATGAAGATATGGGCAGGATGAACAGTCCCCATGGTAGTTTTTCATTATGGTGCTTTCCATTTGGGCTATGTCAGTGCCCCTACTTTGTTGGCAGATTTGGAACACTTGGTTCAAGCAGTAATAAACATCCTTTCAAATGCCAAAGTATTTTTTCTGGATTAGTGCCTAGGGCAATATGGGACAAAAGTTCTGTTTTTTGCCCTCAACAAAACATTGCTAGGTTTGTAATCAACCGAGGCATGTGAGCATCCATGCTTAGAGCTGGTATGTTCTTCTGTAATAATGAGAATATTGATTCCAGTAATTCTGTTTATTTTAAAGAAGTTGGCATTTCCTTATCTTTTTTGGGAAATGCCATGCTGTTTTGGAATGTAATTGTTGCTTTGGAGAAGGCTATGTGAAGATTTTAGGAGAAAAAAAGTCCCACCAAAAAAAAAACCAGTTCTTTTCAGAGCCAACCTCAAAGGGGAAATGGGGCACACTATTTAAATTTACATTGACCATGCTCAGAATTTCAATATGTGCGCGGACATGGCGGTAGTCCGCGGACTTCACATCTTACATACAGGGATTTTGGGGTAGAGAGGCATGCACATGAGAATGAGCAAAGCAAGGGATTGGTCAGTAATGTTTAGTGGGTGTGTTGTGTAAGGAGAGAGTTTGTCAGAATGTCTTTTTCCTGAGAGAAGAACAGTTAGTTATGGCTGTGTGTTTCAGAAAACAGATTATCTGGATTTTGGGAGACTCATGGATACATTGGTTGGAAGTGCATGCAGAACGCTGTGGAGTAGCTGCAGATCTTGGATTCCCTCATGTGGAAGTGCACTGACATGGAGTACGTGGAATGAAGTGGTTGGACTTGGTACATCAATGTGCTAGTTTGGAGAAAGAGCTTCATCCAGACATAATTATAATTCATTGTGGCGGGAACAGTTTAGGACATGTGTCAGGAATTTCTTTGCAATTTGCGATGAAAAAGGACTTGGGAAGGTCATGGACATGTTTCCAAATTCCCAAGTCATTTTTTCTCGTATTGCTCAGAGACAAATGTGGCTGTGTTCTTCTTCATTTGGTCCACAAATGGAGAAAGCGAGAAAGAATGTTAATAAGGCTGTTTGTGCCTTTCTAAGAGATGTTAGCATGTCCTCTTTCCACAATGAAAATATTATGTTTCGTAGCACATACATTTTTCACAGAGATGTAGTCCATCTTACTCATGCTGGTAATCAGATTTTTCTGAGAAATTTACAAAATGCATTGCAACCTTTTGTGGAATAACAGCCATCCATTTTTCAGTAGGTGTTGACTATTTCAAGTTTTTCAAACACAAAAAAACACCACCAAAAGGCTCTTTTCAGAGGCACCAGGGAAAAGTGCAATGGTTTTGATAGGGCAGCACCCCAACATTTAAGATGTCCGCGGACTGTCCATGGACTTCTAAAAAATGCACAGGGCCCTGCTCCATTTATTTGTCACTTCTATGTTTAGACTGTGAAAGGCGCCTCTGAAAAGAGCCTTTTTGGGGGATTTTTGTTGTTTTATATTTTTTTTGTTTTTTACACACAACACACTAGGAGAGGAGGGGAAAGGAGGGTAAGTGGGGACACCAACCACAGGGATAAGAAAGGGCAGGTGGAGAGAGGAAGATGTAGGGTGGGCCTTAGTTAGGTAGGTAGCAAGTCTTCTCGAGCTCCTTCACCTTATTCTCGAAAGCACTTCGAAGTCTCAATCCTCTGCAGAGTACTGCATCGCAGTACATACACAAAACTGTGACCCTCGAAAGGTAAGGGTCATGAGAATCTTGTGGTGAGAGGAGTGGAAACCGAGGATGTAGTAGAGGAACTCAACCTACTAGGTTGATCACAAGGTACAACCTTGTGAATGGCCCCACCGTGGAACAACCTTTGGTGTCGCTTCATAGATGTAGTACCAAAGCTGTACGAACCAGGCTTCCCGCGACTCAGCATCATTTTGTACTGGTTGCAGGTGACCTTGTTCACACGTGCTTTGGGTATGTCACCATGAATGGTAAATAACCACCACACCCAAGACTCACGGCGAGTGCTGGTAGTAGGGACTTCCACTACCTCATCCTCTTCATCCTCCTCTACATCCTCATGCATGTTCCCCTCTTCAGGCCCTTGGGGAGGTGGTGGTGGTGGAGGGGGTGGGGTTGGAGCTGATCCAGATGTAGCACCAGGTGGAAGAACAGCAGCCATGGATGCCATCAGGTTTCAGCAAAGGCAGCACAATCTGGAAGATTGCAAGGCAAAGTAGATAATGTTCTGTGAGATAGCCAGAAGCACAATGAAGATCAGCTCTGGGGTGTGGTCTTTTATAGGGGTGCTGGTGCGTGCTTCGTGGACACCCGCCCTGTCCCCGGACAGATTGAACACCCCAAAAAGGCTCAAAAGGTCCCAAAAAGTAGGTAGAAAGTCAGGGTCATTGTCTCGGACATGTGCTATGGTGAATTTTTACTATAAAAACTGTTGATTGTCTGAAAAGGTACTGTAAAAATGTTCGGGGACCCAGACAGTGTCCGCAATTCAGGACACACGCTCAGCGTGGGTGCGGTCACATGATGACATCGCAAACAGGTCTGCAAAGGGAACGGTTGAGTGCATGCGCGTGGTTGTTCTACGGACAGTGTTCGGGTCCTGAAACTAATTAAAAGTACGACACAAGTGAGATGAACAGTTATGGACAGGCGCAATTTTCATAGGACTCATTGGTGTGGTGGGCATGTGCGTAGATGTTCTACAGGCAGTACGGACAGGAATGGTGTCCTTAGGACACCTTCATTTTGGTTAATTGCGGACATTGAGGACACCAAGTGTGTTCTTAGAACAGTTTCAACTTGCCTGCGGTCATTACTGACAGGCATAGTGTCCTTAGGACATCTCCATTTTGGTTAATTGCGTACAACCCGGACACCGTGCATGTTCTTAGAACAGTTCCATTTTACCTGCGGACATTATGGATAGGCATAGTATCCTTAGGACGCCTCCATTTTGGTTAATTGTGGACAACCCGGACACCGCGCATGTTCTTAGAACAGTTTCAACTTGCCTGCGGACATTACGGACAGGCATAGTGTCCTTAGGACATCACCATTTTGGTTAATTGCGGACATTCCGGACACTGCGCATGTTCGTAGAACAGTTCTATCTTACCTGCGGACATAATGGACAGGCATTGTATCCTTAGGACGCCAGCATTTTGGTTAATTGCGGACAACCCAGACACCGCGCATGTTTTTAGAACAGTTTCAACTTGCCTGCGGACATTACGGACAGGCATAGTGTCCTTAGGACACCTCCATTTTGGTTAATTGCAGACATTCCGGACACTGAATGTGTTCCTAGAGCAGTTCCATCTTGCTTGCGGACAGTACGGTCGGGTATAGTGTCCTTAGAATACCTCAATTTTGATAATTGTGGATATTCCGGACACCAAGTGTGTTCTTAGAACAGTTCCATCTTGCTTGCTGCCAGTACGGATGGGTGTAGGGTCCTTAGGACACCCCCATTTTGGTTAATTATGAACATTCCGGAAACCCACGCTGTCTGCAGACATCTTAACTGCCTTTTCTTTTTTAAAAAAAGGCACAAAGGACTG
This sequence comes from Ambystoma mexicanum, assembly GCF_040938575.1. Lineage (NCBI taxonomy): Eukaryota > Metazoa > Chordata > Amphibia > Caudata > Ambystomatidae > Ambystoma > Ambystoma mexicanum. The sequence continues at coordinate 1,519,812,276 of NC_090937.1, read as the reverse complement.
AATTAAAACACATCTAATTTATTTTTCAATATATACAGATATACAATTTATTAAAGAAAGGGGGAAGCAGAAACGGACACAAACACAGGGGAATTGGGGGTTTGGACAGGATGGATGGGAGGAGATGAAGGGGTGGAAGTCTCATTGTAATGTTTTTCTTGGTAGGGAAGGTTTGGGGATAGTTGACTGGGACACGGAGAAGGGGAACAGGTACATGTGGGACAATGATATTTAATTTTTTCTGTTATGTGGTCCACCACAAAATGTTTCAAAAGATTGGGCCTCATTACGACTCAGGCGGTAAGGGTTTTACGACGGCGTAAACAGCGCTGACCCTTACCGCCTGAGTACGAGGTCCCATAGCGCCATGGCGGATTTAACACCTGCTTTTAGCAGGTGTTAAAATCCATGGCGCTAAGGGACCATGGAGTTAATTACGCCACCGTAATTTACGGTGGTGTAATTAACGCCTTCCCCACTCCCATTATGCCCTATGGGGCAAAAATGGGAATGGGGAAGGGTAAATGGGGATTGGGGACTTACCGCCCCGCCAAGGTCGGAATTTGGCCGGTATGTCCGCCAACCACCATGGCGTAAACGTAGTTTACGCCATGGTTGTAAAGTCACAGCCCAGGTGGTAATTTACCGCCTGGGTCGTAATGAGGCCCATTGAAATTTTCCATTAGCATGTCCATTGTTTCTTCCATGCAGTGCAGAGTATGTTATAAGGTGTCTGTAGGTGAATTATTCTCAATGTTTGTATGGTCTGTGAAGAAAAATAAAAATGTTAAGTACACATAAATTTATGATTATTAATTTGGTTACATAGAGAAGTGTCTACCATTAGTATAATTATCTTCAGTCATTTCCTCATGTGGAACATTTTCCTCAAGCCATTCCAAAGTACTGGCCATTTCTGTATAAAAAAAAAATAAAATATATTACTTTTAGTGTACCTAATACAGGAAGTTTACAAATGTATAAGAAAAATGAAGTTTACTTACTATCTTCTGGTAAGTTGTGTTCTTACTGTTGTGTAGGTTTTCTGTTGCTTCTAGCTGTGCAGTTTCTGTGAGGAAATTATGTTGGAGGCATATCTTTTTTGTTTTGGCATGTTCCATGTTTGTACATATGGTATTTAAATGGATGGTTCATGTGTTACATATATAGGTTCCACTTCTTATTTATAATTACATATAATGTGTTTATATGCTGCTTTTTGAACTTGTGCAGTGTTTAGATGACTTGATAGAACAATTTAAGATACCCCCTGAGTTTTTGGGTAATGTTGGTGTCCGCATCCGGTCCGCGGACATACGGACAGTCCGCGGACATCAAAATCACTAGCTGGGGGTTCAGTATGTTCTATGTTACATGTATATAAAGTCAGGGACGTTATGGTTAAGTTGCGCTACTAAAAACCTGTCAAATTCAGTAAAACAACTTTGTTAAAGGGACGTTATTGTTAAGTTGCGCTACTAAAATCCTATGAAATTCAGTAAAAAAACTTTGTTAAAGGGATGTTATAGTTCCAAGTAAAACCGAAAAACCCCTGAAATTCATCAGTTATGGTAAGCTAAGCAACCATAACTCGCACCACTACCGTGCATTGCTAAGCCTAACACCCAGGACATCAAAGATGACATCACAAATGTCATTGATGACATCACTGATGACATCACATTTGCATTTACTTTTCATGAAAAGTCTGTACAAGGGATTCTTATTACAATGTTGACAAAAAAGTGTCAAGGATCATTGGAATAAATATCATGAGGTATGTAGTGCATTAAGCAATGCATTGATATAAATAGCATTCTATTATGAAGTTATTTATAGTATAGTAAGCTACTCATGTATACACACAAGCATTGTGCGCAGCATACATGATGGAGGTGCAATATTCATAATCTTCCCATGTTGAATAGTGAAATGATAAATGCTTTCTTATTAGAGTTTTGTGTACTATGCAACATGTAATGAATAGGTAATAAAACTACTTACTACATAATTTCATTATTATATACAAAACACAAAGACACAACACATGCACATATGAGTATATATAGAGAAAGTGAAGTATGCAAAAAAGCAGCAGTAGAAGCAGAAAGTGTTCACAACCGAACTGTATCTTTATGCACAGAAAGGATTACTCTGCTTCAAACCTACTACTTCCCTGGGCGCACATATCACATGATGTGACTGCACCCTAAAGAAAGTAATGCAAATACAAATATGAGCACATCCAGAGAAGTAATAAAAAACAGCAGAACAATAAGAAAGTGTTGATAACCTTACTGATTGTCTTCATACACAGAAAGCATTCCTATCTTTTAAGTGTGTATTTTTCCTATGTATATGTTTGATATGCTGTGAGTGGACCCTAAGTGAATTATTGTAAGAACATATTTGAAGTATAAGTCTCCAAATATAGTACTTTTTAATTTCTTTGTTCTTAACTATTACTGGTCAAGATATATTACTAAAGGAAAAAAGAGCGAGTCAGACATGTGATGTCATCATTGATGTCATCACTGACGTTTGTGATGTCATCTTTGATGTCATGGGTGTTAGTCTTAGCAATGCACAGTGGTGGCACGATTTATGGTTGCTTAGCTTACCATAACTGGCGAATTTCAGGTTTTTTTTGGTTTTACTTGGAACCCTAACATCCCTTTAACAAAGTTAAAGGTTTTTAGTAGCACAACTTAACCATAATGTCCCTTTAACAAAGTTTTTTTAGTTCATGATAAAATGACAGAAAACGTTTCATTTTAACTATCAAACCAACAATGATCATAAATATTTATACAGAATCGAAAAAGTATGCTTTATATAACACCATTGTATAAAATATGACTGCATTGATTTTAAAAAACAGATCCCTCTCTTTTGCAAATAGCACCACACTGCCAATACCAGGATAATCTCGAAAGCATTAAGAACTACATCGAATTTAAAATACCAATATTGTGCAAATAGCACAAAAATGCCAAGACCAAAGATATAGAGGATGTATTATAAAACATATCCCACAATGTATCACTTATCACAAATGTAAAGGAGTGCACAAATCGACCAAACAACATAATCCTCTCCTCTGTCAATGCTAGCGTTCCAAAAGCAGATGCCTCAATGACTCACCTTCAAATGAACAACATCTACATGTGGGCACCTGACCAGCCTTTCTATTCTGAGTAGACGGTACTTCATTTGTCTCCAGCAATTTCAGTCCAAATCTCCTGTTATGTATTCTTGGAGCATCTGACGGAAAATGCTTCAAATATGAAGACAACACACCAAGAGACTATGTTCGTAGCATCCTACATTGTACTCTTCTGCTAAAATTCAATTTTATTTATGTATTTTATTTGCATTTATAAAGTGCACAAAACAGCCCAGAGGCATAATGGCGCTGTTACATGGAATCGTCCTAGTTACATTGGCACATACATGTACTTTGTTATGCAAAATGTGTTAAATGGAACGTGATAATGCTGTACAGGGTAACGTACAGCTGGTTATAGTCTACATACACAATTGGCTCGGCCTTGGGACGTTAGTAGGTTTCCGTGGGAGGTTTAAGCAACTAGTCTAGTTTTGATGGCTTTGCGAAATGCGAGATGTGAAGGGTCAGATCTGAGGATGAGTGGGAGGGAGTTACATTGCCTGGCAGAAATTAAAGGGAAGCTTGTGTCCCTTCCTCTGGCACGCTTGACTATGGGTACCGGCTTCAGATGGGGGATATGATGACTCTCTGAGAAAGGTAGGGCATGGCTGTATGATGGATGAATTTGTGGGTAAGGGCAAGTGTTTTGAAGAGAACACATTCAAGGACGGGCAGCCAATGGGCTTGTCGTCTGGCTGCAGAGATATTTCCCCTTTTAGGGGTGCCTATGGATGCAAGTAAGGAATTGTTTTGGATATTTTGAGGTTTTTCAAGGTTTTTAGCCAAGGTGGCAGTAGAGAGGATATTACAATAATACAGTCTAGAGCCGATTAAGGCTCTAGCAATAGACAGTTAGCTGTGGAGAGGAATGGCATGGCAGAGTTTAGAAATTGTGTGTATTAGGCTGTGGAGGAGCCAATGGCACTAACTTGGTATGGTAGTGTTGTCAATATTGAAGGATGAGTATCAGCTGTCAAGATTTATCCACGAGTCATAGTTCTGTCTTATCCCCATTTAGGCAAAGCTAGTTATCAGCCATCCAGGTGTGGATGGTGGTGTAAGTGGAGTTGAGGGTTTTGGCATCAGCCTGATAGTCACCGGACAGAGGAAGGAGAACTAGATTATCATCGGTGTAGTTAGTGTACATGATGCCGAGCGTGTCAAGTGTGTTGAAGAGAGGTATGGTAAAAATGTTGTATAGCATGGGGGACAGGCAGGAACCCTGTGGGACTCTGTAGTGGATGGTGGCTGGTTTGCAAATGCTTGGTCAGAGAAAACTCGCATGGCTCTGCCTTGGAGAACGGAGGAGATCTAGGTGATGGCATTGGGGGAGAGGTGTTGACAGAATAGCTTGTATTCCACCAGGACAAAGGCTGCTGAGAGGTCTAGGAGGAGGAGTAGGGCAGGTTTGCCTGTGTCTCTAATGTCGTCAGTTTGGTTTTTGAGGTCTAGCAGGGCAGTTTCAGTTCCATGACCAGGACGGAAGCCAGATTGTCGGGAGCCAAGGATGTTTTAGATTCTAGGAAATGCTGGACTTGTAGGTAGGCTGCCTTGTCCAGGGTTTTTAGTAGGAAGGGCACAGTGGTTAGGAGGCTGTAGTTATTCAGGTTAGTCGGGTCGAGTGAGTTTTTTTAGGAGAGGGAGTACCCACGCTGCCTTTAGGCTAAATGGGACAGATCCTGAGGCAAAGGAGGCATTGATGAATGCCGTGAGGAAGGGATCAAGCACGTCTGTGTACTCTTTGATGAGGGTGGCAGTGAATATATCCTCTTTGCACATGAATGGTTTGATGTTCTTCATGATCGAGATGACTTCAGTTTCATTGATGTCCCTGAATGAGAAGTGTGCTGAGTTGGTGGCCGCATAGTTGGTGGTGAGAGGATGGATGGGATTAGGGATGTGAGGTTTTTTTTGGCTGGCTAGTATTCTGTTGCGGGTGTCTAGCTTGTGGGGCATGGCTGATGTTATGTCGGAGCACCAGGCTTCATATCTGGATATGGCCTGGGAAGGGGGGAGTTCAGTTCTCTGGAGATGGAAAAGGTTTCTTTGGAATCGGACTAGACATTAGCGATTCTTCTGTTGAAAAAGTTGACCTTTGCATGAATGATTGCTTTCTTGTATTCATTAGAAAGCTTATTGAACTCAAGTTTAGCTGAGTCCAGTTGGTTGGTTTGCCACTTGGATAGTGCTGCATGCTTTTTAGAACGCAGGTCAAGGAGTTCCAGTGAAAACCATGTATTGGCATGTTTGGTAGGTTTGGTTTTGCGGACAGTTAGAGGGGCGTTGGCTTCTAGTGCCTCAGTAAGAATAGTGTTAAGGGAGTGGGCGAGTGTATTTGGGTCTTTGGAGAATGGGGCCTTCAAGGCTGGGAATCGAATGTAGGGAGCAAGTCTCTCTTTAGTGAGGAGGCGTGAGCTTCTTGTGGAGGAGGTGGGAGAGGCATGGCAGGTGATTTCTGGTATTTGGGAGGAGAGATGGTGAACTTGATAAGGTGGTGGTCAGTCCATGGGACGGGAGAGCTAGCAGTGTTGACAGGTGCGCAGTTGAGGTGTGCTAGCCAATCTAGGTGTGTGTGGGGTCGGAGACTGAGTGTTTGAAGCCTAATGTGTCCAGAGCCTTAGTGAGGGATTTTGCTGGAGTGACATTGGATTTGTGGAGTCCTAGGTTGAGGTCGCCTGCCAGGATACCCTTGGAGGAGGTCTTTAGATTGTCGGAGAAGATGTGTGTGAGGGTCAAATGGAAGTCAGCAAGCGGACCAGGGGGGCCGTAAACGATGTGTAGTGTGATAGTGCAATTGTGTGAGGTGTTGAGCTTGAGGATTAGGAAGTCGCAGTTACTAGTGACTGTTTTGTCAATCTTTCTGATGGCGATATATTCTTTGGCTATGAGGGCTTTGCCGCCTGACAGGTGTAAACCAGAAAATCCTCAAACAGTTACGGCTAGCATGCTGCGATACTTCAAACAGATTTAAACACGTCTTTCTCAAACTCTGTTAAAGTTGCAACAGAACAAATAGGTAAAGAAAAAGCACATTTCTTTCTCAATCAGGCACGAGTAAGCCGGTCATAGTTATAAGCTGTATTACAATTAATATTCACTTGAAATCATAAAAATAAATTGTGTCGGAAATCATCATCTGTATTGTTAGTTAATGTAATCTTAATTCACGTACAATTTCTTTAATAACGTCCTCGTTTTTTTCATATAGTTTGCACCATGTGTACATTTACGTGTCAAATGCAGTGTTATCAACAGTGCCTGTCACTATCAAAACTACCAATATTCGATGTATTAGTTACTGTGCAAAAACCCAGACATTATTAAAAATACACAGATTATTAAAATCGCCCAGTAGCACATTGCAACCTCTCTTCGCTGGTGCCTCCAAGATTCCACACGCCAGACAAAACTCACTAATTACTGGCAAGTGTCCACAAAGTCATCAACCGACACTGCGCCCCCACATTGTGAATGACGCACGTCACAGCGCTCTTCACGTCACCGACGAAGCTGACGTTTCTGTGCCTTCTGCCTCTGCCGTGAAGTCCGTGGCTTCAATAAAACAAGGACGTATGCAATCTCCACAACACCTTTCCTCTAATAATAGAAGCAGCGTCATCTGCCTCTTCGTAGGTCGTGGGGCTATGTGACTCCATTCAGAGACAGGGAACGTTCTTAAATTCCACAGTTCACCATTCCCTCCAGCCAAATGCTGACATCACCACTGTTCTCTCATCCACCGCTTTGGGCAGGGCTCCCCATCCACCAACGGTCAATTTTGAACAAGGATATCTGCTCACCCTTTTCACAGTGCAGAGTTCCTCTTGGCAGTTTTCCTTATGGCTTCTTCCCCATAGTTGCAGATTTATTCACCTGATGACAGGATTTACCATCGGTAAGCAACATCAACGCTCCGGAAGACAATTATCATCTTTTAATGTAATCTTAAAGACACTTTTCACTACTCTGGCGCCCTTCGATATGCAGTAATGTAATCTGATAAATGCTTTTTCAGTACACACCATTTTTAGACACTGCTTATTCTCTTCACCACAGCACTGCCACTCAGTATCTTGCTCAGGGCTTTTATGCCAGAACACAGTGCTTACTTCAGAAGTACAAGCCACTTCAACCGGTCACTTAACCTTCTACTTGGACAGTTGAAAACGCTGGGCAACTGTTACAGCCCTGCACCTCCTGCACCATTTGGCAGGTGGGAGCCTCTTATTGCACTGGTTGCTTCAATCTATAGTGCTTTGCGCCACAAGCTTAAGACTCTTTTTTAGTTACAACGATTTACCTCTTCTATGAAAGATGTCCATTGGGTCTTAATTTGTAATTCTCTGCCCTGCGCTTTACTTATTCTTTAATTCTATACCAGGTTCTTTCGATCGAGTGGACTCTGCCCAGCTTAAGGCACTTTACCTGGGGGAGTGGGTCTTCTCATCTGGCCATCCCCTACCACAGCTCCTTAAACTGCACAGTAGTTCCGTTTCAGAATCCCCTCAATGAACGGTCGTCACCAGTGTAATAATTGAAGGTCTGTGATTTACGAGGGTAGAAGCAGGTTTCTTTAAGACTTAGTTATAGGTTACAGGTAAAGGGGAAGTTGAAGACCCACCGGTCCTCACCACCCAGGTAGCTCTTCCAACTGTAACTCCTGGAGCGTTCCCTATTATGAACGCATTCCACATCTCTCTGCGACATCACAGCTAGATGCTAAAAAACACAGAGGGACAATAAGGGAATACAATAAACTACACCATCCATAAGTCATCAAACCTTTTGAATTCCTGTATACGCTCATATGAGGTGCACCAACCTAACGTGAAGAGTTTCTTCTTCAAAGCTTGCATATTCCCTATTTCAACTATCAAAATCAGGCCCCAATCAGAAAGCACATTTTTGCATACCAGCACATACATATTCTCTGGGCTCGAGACTAAGGCAATTAACTTACCAAACAGTGAATGGGCAGGAGGACTCTTGAACATACAAGTAGCCTTTTTGCATAAAGTATTGTGTTTATGGTATGGTATGGTATTGTTTATTTATATAGCATCTATACACAGGAAAGTGTTTCAAAGCGCTCAAGGAGGGTGGGAACATGGTGAAAAAATAAACAGTCGTTCAGAGCCCTTGAAATTCTGAGACGATAATAGTCTGGACAGACAGAGTAAGTGAGTAAAAAATATTTTACTCTGTTTTTTCATAGATGTGAAAAACCAGAGGGTGTTTTACTGCCTATACCCCGGGGATCCCTACTCAGGTGTCCAGGGCATGGCCATCTCCTTTGTATCCAGACCCTGGGGGTGAACAATTGCGGGAGGAACACCTAGGTGAGGGGTCCTCGGGGAGTAGCGGAGAGACACCCGATGGCGAGGTGCAGTATCCTCCTTTTCCAATACCCCTATCCAATCCTATTTCATGGGATATTCCAACTTCCCAGATCCCCCCTTTTCCTACACAAACAATGATCCGAGGAAGAGGAGATCTAAGGCTAATCGCATTACCACCTATGCAAAGCACTGGAAATGTCCCTCTAACGCGATCAGACAGTACCGGGAACTTGACTTTAATAACACACACCTAATACCTATTAACTTTCCCTACATGGTTGTTAGGAAGAATTACATGCAGTAACCTTTGGGAACACTACACGCAATTAAGACCACAGGTGTAAGCACAATCTCACCTTTGGTATAAGTCTGTACTACACAGTTTTGTTGTAGCAGGGCTGAGCAGCCAGGCTTATCTCAAGAGGCATGTGAGCAGTATAAGATGTTACACAAAGGACTTGCAATCACAGTGGTTCAAACACACACTAACTCAAGGTTTCTTGGTAAAACAATATTAATTTATTTACACAGTCATTTAGAAAACATTGCACTAGCAATACGCAGCTCAATATCACACTATAATACACTCCAGTACTGAACCAATACGTTTCTGAACAAGTTAGGCTCCCTAGAGGTGAGAGCAAAATGACACTTCAGTAACTTTAAATGGGAGTAAAAGACACAAGCTATAAGAATTACACAAATAATTTCTTAGGCAGGGGCAAATAAATTCAGTTCACTATTAGAGGCAGTTCAATTCAATAGGCCTGGGCCAAAGTCAGGATAGCACAGGTCTGGTAGTAAACAGTTAAGTCTTTGCCAATGTTCTCAGAAGTAATTTGCACGAAAAAGAGTTGTATGTCGGATTAGGAGCGAACAAGACCCCCAAGTTGGGAAAGTTTCACAAACTTTCACCGCGACAGAGAGGATTTCTCAACCGCGTTTGCACAGTAATGAAGAAAAGCTGTAGCTAAGGCAATTTTTCCTTGCAGTTCCTGCAGATCTCGCTGTTCCTGGGCTTCAGTCGTGGGGACGACGGGAGGCTCCTGTACTGCACGGGGATGGATCCACAAGCTTGGTAAAACGTCCGTTTAAGGTGCGAGTGCCTTAAAGTCCATAAACTGGTATCCTTTTCACTGGCTATCCGTTTTTCTAATGCACTATGAAGAAAATTCAACCAGTATTGGGACGGTTTTCCAAGTGGCTTGCGAGTTGGTTGTTCCCACTAGCTCAAGGGAAGAAGTTGTCATTGAAGGGGCTTTTCTGTCGAGGGAGTTTCAGGTGATTCGGACCTGCAGCAGAGCTTCACTGGGCAAACCAATAGTCCAGGAGTTGCAGCAGTCGTCTTCCTTCAGCTCAGCTTCAGTTATTTTGTTCCAGTGGTCGACTCTGCCTTCCAGTCCTGGAGACTCACCTTTTAAACAGTTTTCTCCCTTTCATTCCAGCCCAGCTGTCAATCACCCAGCAGGGATTCTGTCCTTGCCGGACAGTAAGCCACCCAGTCACGCCACAGTGCATTTGGGTCTCCTAGGATACTAAACACAGGGAGTTTCGGGAACCTTCCTCACTTCCTGCCCACCCCAGACACTTAGACGCCAAGGGCGGACTTCAGTCCCGAAGCCCGCCTAAGGCTCATGAACAAAGGGACCAAACCTGGTTTGGCACGCAGAATTGAACACCAGAAGGCCCTTTCCACAAAGAAACGACAAAAAAAGATGACCAGAGTTTGTTTTTACAGAGGGGTCTTGGGCGCCATATTGAACAACATGGCTGCCCTGTTTTTTAGCTACCAGTGTTCGCGGTCAGGAAAAATCTTGGTAGTTTGTTCTAAAACCACTGCCACCAGGCATTTTAATAGGAAAGGGTAGCATTTGACTGCTACTTGAGTGTTTAGACACAGGGGATACTAATTAACCCCTCCAGCACTCTATAGGAAGATAGTGTGGGCTGGGTCTATGAATTTAAAAAGACTAGTAAAGTAAAATTAACTTTACATTCTCTGGGGAACAGTAGTTCATCCCAGAGAAGGTATTCAAACCTTGGAACATCTAAAAGACATCCCTGTGCCACTGCACTGAAGGTGCTGTGTGACACAAATAAATAAGAAGATGCCCATGCAGTTGTCTAAAACTCCATAACCAAAGTAACAAACACAGAAAACACATTGAAAATGAAAGGTTCAAAGTCCCAAAGTTTAGCAAAAGAGCTGGAGGGCTCTAACGTGGGAGGAATTAGCACTTGTATGAGAATTTTCCCTAACAATGGTTAAAAGGCAGAACACTGAGATACACTTTGAGCAAGGCAGTGTACAAGAAGAAATAGTTGATCCAGGATTAATGGTGAACCAGCCGAAAGGAGAGTGACACACCGAGGGACTGAGCCAAAGGGGCAGGAAGCCAGAGACACCCCCGACGAGAGATTGTTATTTCCAAAAGGCTGCATGGATTGCACACAACATCCCGCTGGAAGAGAGAAAGAGTCTTATGAGTTCTACAAGGTTACCAGCCACCCTCTCTGGTGAACAACAGAGTTGGGGAGGCACAGAAGTGGCAGTGGTAACAACCTTGACTCCTACCTCAAAGGCGCAAAAGACAGAAAGAATATTAACATGATCGGTGAGTTAAGGGAAGCAAAGAAAGCCTGGTCTGTGTTTAATTGAAATGCTTGCAACAGTGTCTGAGGGTTGAAGGTTACGCGAGCACCGATAAGCTGTGAAAGAAAGTTAATCCATTGTGAAGAACTTTGAATATGAACTACAAAGTAACAGAGTGGTCCGACACTGGTAAAACCAGCCGTTAAGGTCAGGTCCCGCAAAGGGAACTCGTAGTAAGGCGGTAAGGGTTTACCGGTACCGGTAAACCCTTACCGCCTAACGTGTAATGAGGCCCTAAGACTGACTAGCACTGTTTCTTTATTATTTGATGGTCGAGATTACTCCCATTTTGATTATAGGGCCAGACAGGAGATTCTCCAACCCCGTTTGATCTAACAATAAGGGTTTTGAAACTTGCAACTCTTGTGTCAGTGTCTACTTGTGATACCATGCCTCCCTCACAATGGATGTAGATAAGGCCTAAATCAAGGCACAAACAAACCACTGGGACACAACATGGGAGAGAAATTGCATGATTCCAAACGAGACCATCTATAACAGTCAAATCCGTTGTGAATAAAGATTGATGGACTTCCAAACCATAGAGCAGAGCTGGGATTGCCTTGCCTTCGTAGAATTTACAAAGTAGCTCTAATGTGACCTTACCAAATGTATTCATAAAGTGTTTCATTTGGTATGATAGTTGAATTGCCATGTTCCTGATTACAAACAATATGTCTTTTTGTACATAGGTTTGCTGTTCAAGTGAACCCAATATGCATTTCTAATTCTTTTACCACCAATCCATACCAATCTTCTTCCTTACAGGTGAAAAATGAATAATTGTTCACTCATTTATAACTAGCATTGGGCTGCAAAGTTAGAAAATGCAAATATCATGCACTGAAGCTCATTTTTTGTACAGCCAAATAATACGATTTCATCAGCGTATGAGATCCATGGAATATCAACACCAAAACGTCAAGGGGAAATTATAGAGGCAAGTGCCAGGTAATCACTTAAATCTGTCAAATACAAATTAAACAAGAGGAAGGCTAATATACATCCTTGTCTAAACCCTCTATAGGTACAGAGCTGTATAAGTCACCATTCACATTTAATCTGATAAACAGTTTGGCATTTGAGTGCAATTTATTAGAATATTCAAAAGACAAGCAGAATATTCCAGTCTTTTATCTCTACTTATAGTATTGAAAACAAGCAAAATATCTATGCTGCCCATGTAGATATTATGCAAACCTTTTGCGCCTGTCAGATGTTGAAAGGAGTCCCTGATACTGCCCAGAAGTGCAGTCCCCACTCCCCTTCTGAAACCCATCTGCAAGGGTTTTAAGATTCCGGCATCTCCCGACCATGTTGTAAGACATCTCAAAATCAAAGAAGCTAATATTTTGGAAACAGCGTCCAATAACTCAATTGGTCGGTAGTTGCAAAGGTCTAATTTATTGCTCTTTTTAAAAATTGGGACATTGTAGTCCATATGCCAGGGCTCAGCGTTTCTATATTTCTTTAATAGAGGGTGCATACATAGGTGGCCCAGGCCTCAGGTTTCCCTTTCAAAACACAGGTGGTAGGCCAGCATGTCCTGGAGCCCTAGAAGTTCTGGACTTGTTAATCATAAAACAATGTCATCTCTTTCAAAATGGAAGAACCATGGCCCTGTAGTTATTGTACTAATCCTTTTACAAGTTTGAGAGGCGAGCAGAGAAGTAAAGTGGGCCTCCCAGTCAGCAGCTTGAATCAGATTCTCCTGTGTATGAAGTTGGAAGTTGTCAATCAGTTTCCAATAGTTTCTATCCAACTTTTCCATAATACATTTTGACTTTGTTTCCCCAATTGCCTGGAATTTAGAGCATTTAACGTGCTTCTCTTTTTTTTTTTTTACCCTTGTTTTAACTGTTTTAATCTATCCATAATATCAGCTCAATTTTTTGCCAGCCGTTTCAGCTGTCTGACCTCTGATCCCATTTCGTTCTTAGCTTTTTGAACCGCAACAATGTGTCATCGTAGCCGGGAGGAAAATGTTTTAGTATGTTTGCTAACTTCATTAATACATTTTAGTAAAAATGCTGGGAAATGCCATCGAGACAAAAATATCTCTCTATTACAACATGAGCTGACATCCGGTTTGTCCGCATTATAATCATTGTACTTAACAGTCCACAATGCCATATTAACCTGTTCTTCTGTCTTGTTTTAATCAGATCTTTTACACCTTGATTCCCCTCCAGTAAGGAACGGCCAGCCGTTCAAAGTAGCATATATTAAATAGTGGTCACTCAGAGTGGTATTCACCATTTCCAACCTGGAACATTGGGAAAAATCATTTCATACATGAACTCAATGTTTGAGGATTGTTTTCATCTAGACCACAAACCCCTCCATGCAAATTGCCATCATAATTCCAATTCAGCATATATAAATCCTAGTCGTGCAAGAAATATGACCAATGCTACCCTTTTTCTCACAATTGTTATTGATAAAATGTGTATAGTGCACAATTACCAGGGTGCAAAGGATCTCATAGACAATTTGTGTTGAGATCTCTCATGAGTAAAATGGTTCTGGGATAGTTTGCTCTCTGCAGTTCCCCAAAACTTTATCCAAATGGACAAGAAACTCTCTCAATGGCATAATAGTCTCACTCCAGTAAAAAAGCTAGGAAGCCCCATTTGCAATTTAAATTGAGCTGCTAAAATCCCAGGGATTAAATAAATTAAAAAAATAATATGCTATTTGAGGCAGTCTTCACTACAACAAGCAGCCGTTCCGAGGGTCTCCATGTCATCTCCTTAACTTCTTTTCGAGTGATTATAAAATAGCCATCTAAGACTAAATCTGCCACTGAGAAAGTTGCTTGCAGACAAAAAATAACTCCTCATACAAGTTCGAAACTGGATTTTTATGGCATTGTGAGGGCCAAGAAAGTATTTTCTCAACATTCTCAATGCTATCCATACACATGGTCTTGTAGGGTGGTAACTAGAAACCTCCTTGTTTTTACCACCCAGGTAACCAATCCCAATCTATGACTTCATCTGGATTCATCCTGATCTACTAATGAGGCCTAAAGTGGTCTCCCTGCTTCCTGTCTGCAGGTAATGTGAATCGGTGGGAATGAGTTAGGGGTAAATATGCTATTCTTATTCCATTAGGTTAATTATATAGCCCCTCAATCCCAGGAATCCACAAATCAAAGCTTCAAAGTCTCAGTTCATCCAAAGCTGATAGTAATAACGATCAAACCACTGCAGATGGAATGTCCAACTTCACAATATCTGAACAATCCGGGTAAAATTATGTAACTAATATGATGACCTTAGTCGGGATTTGTTGTAGGGCTACAAGTCACTGAAACAGTGAAAGATCTGTGATCCTGTCTCACAAAGTTGCCGGAACTGAGCAGAGCGCAGCTTCCCAGCCTGTTTGGTAATAAGAACAAGAGCTGCATGCTGGTTTATGATTAGCTTTTCCTCAGAGTGAAAAAAGTGTCTTCAACACAGGACAAGATTTATCTGCACAACCTTGCACGTCTTGGTCATATAATGATGAGGTTTGCATAATATTAACTTGTGCTTCATTCCTCTTTTTAGGATTACGCTCAGGTTTTCTGGAATCATCAGGATGTAGTATGCTCTGTTCAGTGGGTTCCTCCAATCAACATAGCGATAGAGCGAAATTGGATGTAAAAGGCAGTGGGCCTTATTATAAGTTTGCTGGTCTGGTAAGAACGGTACCAGTAAGCTACCAGTACCGTTGTTACCGGACCAGCAAACTATGAGTTCTGCTTGCGGGTGCCTTCCCGCCAGCTGGGTCTAACCTGGCGGGTGTTCCGGCAACCATGAGCAGAGCATGTCAGATGCACCGGCACCATTCACAAATGGTGCCGGTGCATCCAACCTCCCCATTCAGGGTCGGATTGGCCCCTCGGGCTATTGGCCGTGGCCAGGACGAAATCGGCCCTGGGGTGTGGGGGACAGTTTCTGGCCATGCCTGGGCCGGTTTGGAAGAATATTTTTTCAAAAAGCCTTTCATCCTTCTTAGGTCGATAAATGAGTACCAACACAGGTTGGGTGATATTGTATGCATATTTGTTCTATAAAAAATAGCTTAAGCGTAAGTACAATACAAAGTGACAACAACGTGCTGCTTGCACATTCACCCTACCAGTACCTCGTGAGAAGGCCCCTCCTCCGGTGACCGTGAACTATATCCTTTGATCCGGCCTCCTTCTTTGGTCTGTAGCTCATTGCCGCTGCGCACATTCTAAAATGGCTGGCGTTTATTTTGTTTTCAGTTGCTAAGCAACCGTGCTCGATGAGCAAACCACTGCCCATTGGTCCAGCAGCCCTTTTTTTAGTTCCGGGCATTGCCGGATGGCGTTAACCGGCCCTCCCCTAACGCACAGGCCTGTCTGTGCCTGTCTAGGCCAGTCGAGACGTAAACCTTGCCCTACACCATCTGTAAGTACTTTAACACCTTACCTTTGCTTAACTTGCCCTCCGCACAAAGACTCACTATCCCATCCATAGAAACTATCGACTTTGAACCTGCAGGTGGAAACTTGCTCCATATTTCCCTGTCACTCTCCGACCATCCTATCCTAACAACAACGCAGTATTACAAGACCACCTTGCGGATTTACATGTACATAACTTTGACACTTTGTGCTGTATCATAGCCACAAATCTACAGGCTACTGTACTACATCAGTCCCTGCACAACGGTTGCAACAGTGCACATAACCCATCGCCATCATGCCCTGCTATACGAGGACTGATTTACAGACCCAGCGATTATCGTACTAAACCCTGCTTTTATGCTAATAGCTACTGCTCTGTAGTTCAGTATTTCATTGTGCATGCTAAGATATTTTGTCTGGACTGTTAACCAATGTATCGCAATTCTATCGCGATATTTCCCCATTAATCATTGCTTGTTGTATATTCAGCATATTTCAACATACTGCATATCCCGCATATTCAGCCCACTATGCACTTTATCCCATTTTTGTCTAGCCCACTGAATTTATCTTTTTAGCATATTCTGCCATGTCTATCAGACGATTCTTTGCCTAGTCCATTGATTAATCCATTGATTATTGTTTGAAGCTTACGTTGCCTGACTATTAGCCTATTGCATACCTACCCTATTGTGCATTTACCACTCTCCGGCCTAGCCCATTGACTCACTGAGTGTTACTCTCAACGTTCATTGTCACGCAGGTTAAACGCCACCCCCCATTACAAGCTGTAACTTGTGAAGCTGCTTGCCTACCCTCGGAGTGCATGTGCTAAACTTCAAATTACTTCTCTAGCTCACCCTTCTAAAAACTACTTTTGGGTCTGCTATCAGAGACTCCTACGAACCTGCATATAGGGTACAGCTTCAATATAATGTCACCAATTGCATTTATATGGCAGTTTCATCTGCCTGCTGCACTTATTGCCCACACTGCATTTCTTATCAATTTGTACTCCTAAAGATAACTGCTTACTGTGGTGAGGTTCCCTTATTCTTAACATCTTATTAGCCACCCTCCATCTACTATATTTGCATTTAGGTTTCCATTCTGAACTACTGTTTACTTGGCCATGCCTTAAGCATCTTCACCATCCTCCTGTGGGATGTATTTACCCATGCATCCGAGCCCTACCTCGAAACTGTGCAGTACTGACATGGAAAACCTCATGATGGCCAGAGCTTCCCAGAAAATGCACAGGGAAATGCATGAAGAATAGGCTGCCACTCATTTTTGCCGATGTTATGGGCACAGAAGGACACTGCCTAAAACCACCATTGGACTACCCACACAGTAGTCTGAAACCATTGGGAATGGCAATGCTGATTGCCAAAAGCAGACCCATAACTGTTGGGAATTCATTTTCTTAAATCCCAAAAAGGGGTGCAGTACCAGTACTCACCACTATCCAAAAGCCGGCAATTTAAAACAACACCAGATTTTACTTTTTTGTGTAAAAATGAATGAACCCAAAGCAGGCCAAAGAAAGACTTACTGAGAGGTGGATCCAATGTAAAGTTATATCCTGAAGTGACTTGAAGGTTTATAACAAGACTGGCTGCGCTGTGGATTTCAGCAGTTTAAGTAAATTTGGACTGAAAGACACTAAAAAAAATCTAAATGTTTAAATTGACTGAGTGACCTACTTTTGAGTGTCACATAGGTTGCAATTGTTTAAATGTCATAGTTTTGAACTTAGAATCAGCATTCTAGCTGCATATGTAAAAAAATGTCTTGACTTAAACTGGGGAACAAAAAGTGACATTTTATCTGAAACTGGGCTTAAGGAACTGAATTCTGCCTGGCAACTACCCCCATCAGGAGTGAAACTTGAGTCACAGCTGTGTTCCCAGGCCTAGCTGCCCTTTTGCTGCTCACACTAAGGATATGCCATCTATCTGATAATTGAATTACCTGTGCTCTGCAGGAAAGTGAACAAAGCCCTGTCCTGGCTCAGGCAAAGGTTTTATTGGCAGGAGTCGTAAATGGTCGTAAAAAGTGGCTTCCTCCTGAGGAAAGGGGAGGGGCACTGCCTGTGAGAGCAAGCTGGCTTGGCAGAACTGGAAAAACCAGTATTTCTACCTTGTGCTGAGAGGAAACCACACCCCTTTGTAGCCAGAATATTTTTTAGAAAAAGATGAATAACTCATAGTACGGACATGTGAAAATGTTATAAATGACACCATAATTCTTGTGATTTTTCTGCCCACATTTTAAGAGGTTTTTCGACCCGGTGGCATGTTCAGGGGGGTTTTAGCGGAAAAGTGGATATTACTCTAAATGTATGCATGTTAAAAGTCTGAAACTTCATCAGTTAATGTCCATACTCCCTGCGCACATGTATGTAAAGTTGGGTCAATGTCAGAAATTGAAAAATCAGTTAAAAAGTCAATTATGTGCCATTTCTGAATGCAAGCTCTTAGAAACAGCAGATTTGGACAGAGACATGGCTAAATTCAGCCACACCATGTATATGTAATTTCAAGCAACTGTGTAACTGTGAAATATGTCTTTTATTATCAAATATAGAATATGTGCAATCTGACAGAGGAGTGTCCTATCTGCAAGCCATAAAATGACATCCCTCTGACTCACAGTTCATTCCCCAATCAAATGATAAATGGAAGTTTGACCAATTAGAAGCTGAGAGAGAGGTAGGGTCAGTGATGCTAGAACACACCCACATTCTAAACACATAAAAGCAGACAGACAGGACAGATAGGGACCTTCAATTCCATTTGCTGCAACGCGCTCTGCCGGACCATACAACATCCAGAGATCCAGACTTCAAATTCATCAAACCTCCAGAGAGCCAAACTAGAGACTTCAATCTATCCAGAACTAGAGACCCAGACCAGAGAACCAGAGAGAGCTGACCCAGATCACTGTGAAGTGCAGAGACCAGAGGCCCGTCTAAAACCTGACCAGATCCATGGCGAGGCCCATTTCACTCAAGAATATAGTGTGAGTACCTAGAAAACTGTGCAGAACCAATCTCTTAGTTAAAATAATATAATTCAATCTATTTAATCTAAGTAGAACTGCCTCCTAACTGTCACCTGTCATTTGTAAAGCTGTCACTTGTCATTTCCTAGTTGCAAGTTGCACTTGTCTTTTTGAATTTTAAAATTTCAAATCTGAAAAACGACCTTTATTCAATCGCTCATATCTCCGCAACCGTTTGTGCTTGTGGTTCTCCTGTAATAGCGCTCGGCGCATCCGCAAATTTTGCCGCGATTTGCAAATTTCTTCACGTGTAAAAAGACAGCAGTTTTGCATTCCATTTGCCAGAAATTCGTTTAACCTGCTAATCATTCCTGAATCATTGCTAGTGTGAGCCTGGACTGATATTAACTAGATACCACTCACCCTGAACCTCTGAAAGGGAATTAAACGTATTTTAGCATATTTTTCAATTCATTGCCAGCACATATCAAAGCAATTTGGGCCTGTGTTTTCAAACTTATGTAGTCTAAGCTTGCTGGATTGAACTGAATTACAGTTGATTGCATTTCTGAGAACTGTGTGCTTCCTTCCATTTCCTTGCCTTGCATCAAGGGGGGAAGGGGATTGCCAGAGAAAAGTGATTACATTGTTTTGCTGAAATCATATCAAGTTGTTTTCTATACTGCATTTCATTCATTCAACCTTGCATTTCCTTGAACCCTATAAAGCATTCTCTACCACATTATACTTCTGTACCTATTTACCAGTGTGCTACCTTATCCATTTCATGTCAACTCATTAGTGATTATAAGAAGTGTGCTAGTGCCAGATTCTCCGTTGTTGATCTTTATCATATCAGATTAAGTGTGCTATTCAATTATTAATTTATTATAAAGTGGGATATATATATATATTTTAAATTATCAAATAAACCTTTTTAACTTGCAAAACAGAACTACTTCTTGGCTCAGTGGGGTCAGGGGGATTCCAAGAGAGGGGTGTTATATAGGGGTAGTCATCCAGAACGCATGAACTGGACTAAAGATATATCAATAAGGGTTTTCATTCAGTATTATAGACTAGGCGTTGACTTAGCTGTAGTGTTGAATTGAATCCTCTAACAAATTGGGGGCTCGAGCCGAGACGTTGGGTTAGATTTACCACTTGTGCAGCTTAATACAGTGTGCTAACTGACGGGATACATACATCCGGTCGGATCACCACGCTGCATTACGCTGTGAAGCATTCCTCAAAAGGGACACTCCAAGAAAAGTTCTGTTCTGCAAAAATAAAATACAAACTTCTGTAAGTCAGGACAGAGACCAATCTCTAGAATGACGACCTTAGTAGACATGAAAATAGCCAGAGAGCACCTCTTGCATAAGCTATTTGTGAGAGGTGAATGGACCGAACAGGGCCAGGATGTGTGGTTGCAGGCCATCACACAACAGGTCACTGAAACAGGGTCAGATATATATAGAGATCAGGGTCCCTTACATGTGGCCCTGAGTGAACTATATATGGCTCCTAAAGCCAAAGAGGAACACAATAAGATTGCCAGGATAGCAGCATACCTGTACCTAAATATGGGAGACATGCAGGATAGATGTGCTGAAAGCCAAAATCTGGCAAATAGGCAACAGATGGCATTACAGAAGGCCCAATCTGATCTGGACTCTTCTGAGCAGAGGCTGCAGAGGAGCCAGGAGTCAGAAGATGATAGTAGGCAGCACATCATTAAAATAAAGAAGGATATGGATGTGCTGCAACAGGAAAAGGTAGAACAGAATACAAGATTTCTGGCCTTGCAGAAGGAATACCAAGAAGGTTTGGACTCCCTACTGCAAAACCAGAAAAAGCTGGAGCAACAACTGGACTTCAACAGGGTATGTGCTGATCAGGTAGTCACCCTGCAAGGCCACCTAGATAGAGTGAAGGCAGAGAGCAACAAACTAATTCTGAAAGACCTGGATACCCAGGCAGAGTTTGATCAGGAGTGCCAGAATGCTGGTGCCTTCCAAAGGCAAAGGGACGACCTGGCGGCACAGATGCAGGCTCTCAGTCAGGAAAGGGATACCTTAGGCCAGGAAGTCTGCCATTTAAAAAGAAAAATGGAAGAAAATCACCTGACCCACCAGGGACTGGGTGACCTCCAAAAAGAACACCAGAACTTGCTAGAGCACACCAGGAGGGTGGAGGATGCTCTAGCAAGAAAGGAGCAGGCCAATAGGGACACAGCTCAGGAGGTAACCCTCCTGCAGCAAAGACTGGCCCAGTTCTCCAGGACCAACCAGGAAGCACAGAGGGAAAATGAGGCCCTCTGTCAACACAATGATAGGCTCCAACAACAGGTAGCGATGCAGGAGAGACTGATAGAGTCGAGTAAGGCCTTAACAGAGGAACTGAAAGCACAAATGCAGGCTCTTGCATTGCAACAGGGAGCAGGGGCGGATAGAGATGAGGTCCGCTGGGAAAGAGAGACTCCTGACCATAACCGCAGGAGCCCTAACACCAGGGGCCTTCATCTCCCCCAGTCCCTGGACTCTACCACCCCCATGTCCCCTGGCGCACATGAGCACAGGGCCGCAGGGATGGCAGATCACTATCCAGCTAAGAGTATGGGGCTCATAGGCCAGTACCACTCAGGAATGGAGGGGTGGGCATCCGGGTATGGGCACCCAAGCACAGTACAGTTCAATGGGGAACCCCAGGAGAGTAGGCCCATTAAGGGCATCCTGAAAACCTCTGCCCAGTTAGGTCAGTGGAGGGGGTACCCATCAAATCCTGGCAGCAAGGAGGAATCTGAAGACTCCTCTGAACTGCGCAGGACACAGGAGACCAGGTCCCCACATTCTGCCAGCCATTCCCAGGCTCGCAGAATCCGGGAAAACCTGGAAGAACAGACGGGAACCTCTGGGAGCAGTGCCTCTGAGTCCGAGGAAGAATGGACAAGGGTTACCCGAACCAAAAAGGCCAATAAGACAAAAAGGGCCTTGCTTAAGGACCCTTTAAAGCAGATTAAGGCGATCAGGAGCGTCATCACGCCTTACCATAAGAACGCTAAGTATTCTGTTTGGGAGCACTTAGAGTTGTTTGAGCAAATGATGGAGACTTTCCATATGAAGGACAGCCAAAGCTGTATTCAATATGTAAAGTGGACCTTCTCCCCGGAATACTCCAGTTTCTTTGCGGGGCTGGAGGACCAAAATCATTTAAGATGGTCCACCTATAAGGCGGCCATCTTGAAACATTTTTCCATTCATAGAAATCCTCAAGAGGCTCGCAAGGCAGCCTACAATTTACAATGTGGGGAGGATCAGGCACCACAAGAATTTGTGCAGGAGTTAAAGCGTGCTTTTGCACAGACCACAAGAAGGGTGCGCACGGATAGCAGGGAATTTATTAATACGTTTTTCCATGCCTTGCCCAAATATATCATGACCCAGCTCGTGAGGGATTTTCACGAGAAAAGATCTTTAGACTGGGTCATTGAACAGGCTACCCGGATCTATGAGGTGCAGAAACCGGTAGATAGCAAAAGTAATGCCCAGAAAAACCCCAAAGCCAACAGCACCCCTGCTGCTGCCAAGGTGGCAGAGGTAAAGGTCACCCCCGTTTTGGATTTGGAGATGGGGGGGCCTAAAAACCTACCTGCACCTAATAATGCTAGGCCCAGAAGGTCCTCGGGCCAGTCACAGACAGGGAGCCAGGGAGGCAGCCCCACAAATGGGGTCCCTCGCTCTCCTGATTATGTAAGTCCCCGTTACAAGGGAAATCGACCCATCCTGGGTTATGTGTGGACTCCTCCAGCCCAAAGGGGGGGATCCAGCCAAGCACCTTACCCAGGGAACTTCCCTCCAAACTTCCCACAGGAGGGCAGAAATTTACCAAACCCTGGGCAGAACTTTTTCCCCAGATATCCACCCGACTTTCAGCCCCAAAACCATCCATCCTTCTTTCCCCAATTCCCTGAGCCCAGACCACTGAATCCGGGAGAGGGGAGGCCAAGGGTGGAGGGGTACCCAAATCTTCCCAACCAGGGGTACTACCAGAGGAGGGACAGCTACCCTTCCCGGGATCAGCCCAGGGGAGAAAACAGGGCCCCGTATCAGCCTGAGCGGGTTTCCCAGTTAGAGCGCCAGGTTCAAAACATGGCGCTGGATCTGGGTCACATACTGAGGGCTCAGCAGAACCCTCAGATGGGCGTGCCGGCGCAGAACGCACCCAACTCTGGACCTGGTGCTCCAGAACAATGACGGGGGCAGCACCCCGATAACTCACCGGTTCCCAGGGAGGAGGCACAAAGGGAAGGGGGGTGTAAAGCCTTGGAGGAAGCTTCCTTCCTCACTTGTAAACAGCCCCTGGAAACCCAGGAACCGGAAACGAAATCTCTTGCCCCTGAAAGTCTGCCTCCTAAGGAGCAGAGGGGGGGTAGGAGAAACAAAAGACCCAAACAGACTCAATTTGAGGAGGAGGTACAGATCTTCCAATTTGAGGGAGAGGGATCCTCAGAGGATCCTGGGAAAAGGATCTTCTCCTTCAGAGAGGGGGGAACTCCTCCCAAAGAAAAATGGGTCCCTAGGGATGCAAATCCAGACTGGGGAGATGTGGAGACTGAGCTACCGCCGCCCACCATCTCATCCCAGAACCAACAGCAAGAAAATCCCCTGGTTCAAACCCATCCTGGGGACTGCCTCCAAAAAGGGGGGGGCAGCCCAGAACCGGAACCAGGGGAACCCACAATGGCTCTGATCTCCAGTTGCCAACTTTTTCTTTCAGATTCCCAAGACTCTCCAGAGAATTCTGCCCAAATCTCTTCGCTATCGATGTCCAAAACCAGAAAGTTAGCCCACCAGTTGTCCAAAAATGTGCATTATCTGTGCCCCCTTGAGGAGAAGGAGGGAAGATATTATGCCCCGGTACAAGTACAGGGGCAGGGTACAATCTCGGCACTGGTGGACACGGGATCTCAAGCTACCCTTCTGTCCAGAAGGGCCTTTGACGAACTGAATGCAGGAAGGGGAGAGAATTACCAAATTCCTCTCACCTCTCTTCCGGGACAACTACAGAACTTTGACGGGAAGGAAATTCCCGTTGAGGGGACTGCAGACTTGGACATTAAAATTGGGCGACACAAGCTGAAACACCCGGTCATAGTTGTGACCCCGGAGGGCACCCCTTGTTTACTAGGGAATGACCTCCTGAGAAGGTTGTCACCCCTAATAGATTGTGTAAACAAGGTCCTCTGGACCCAGACTAGCCGACCAATAACATTAAAACAGAGTGTCAACCATGTTAGTTTAAACGGCACATGCCACATGGTTGAACAAAAATCTGACCAAGTAGAATTTCACTTCCAGAATAGCCAAATTCCAGACGTGACAGTAATAGCAGTAGGACAAGAGACTGGTGGTGGAGGGTCCTCTCTATTTCTGAAAATCAACCTTCCTTCCAGTCTAAAGTGGTACTCCACGCTGGAAGGAAACACTCTGAAATTCTATACCAATCCACAATCTGAAACTCCCACTCCTATAGTCCAGAAAGATGTGAAATCAGCTCAGAGCCTGGCTGATATTCAGCAAATTGGAGAGCAGTTGTTCATCCCTGTTCAGTTAAATGATGGGAAGGACTCTGTTCTCGCTCGAGTGTGTGTGAACAACGGTAAGAGCTTCATCAGCGAAGCCATGTTCCGCCAACTCCCAAAAGATCCAGCCATTCCCACCTTCAAACTGATAGACAAATGGGAAATGGACCTGGAAGCACCTAATTCCAAACATCTCCTGCCAAGCAGGGGTATGCTCAAAATCTCCATTGGCAACAAGAGCATAGTCCACAATTGTTGGGTCGTGCGAGACGTCCCTGCCGCCTTTTACTTAGGCAGTGACATTCTCAATCGCTTTGCCATTAGTTTGGACCTAATAAACCTCAAAGCTTGGTCCCGATTAGCGGATACTCCCATGGGCTTTGATGATCCAGAAAAAGCATTTAGGTCAGCTCAATTGCTCCCTTATGCAGTTGAAATTCAGGTTAAAGAGGAAGTCACCATCCCAGAAAGGACCCGACAATTCTCCCTGGAAGTGAAAGTTAAAAGAGGACAATATTTGCAAAACCCTGATGCTTACATACATCTAAATGCTTCTCTCCAACTGCAAGGGTTAGGGGTAAACCCAACTCCATTAGTCAACATAGAACATGACACCATTCTAATAGAGGTGGATAACAGCGACTTAAAGAGTATTACTCTAGCCGCAGGCACCATTATTGGAATGGCGGTTGATGACCGACATTTCTCCATTGATCTTGTAAATGAACTGTTAGGGCCAATCCCCAAGGACTGCGTTGACAGTGACAGTGATGACAATACAACACCAGACAGGATTTTTACCCGGCATGGGGGGAACTTCCTGGTGTACACTTCCTGCCCTTATGGTAAGGAAGATGTGACTTGTGACTTCAGGACGGATGAGGTGATTTTCCAGGTCCATGAAGGCTGCCTTGCCCACCTGAAGCCTCCGGTCCAAATCAGCAAGCTGACCAGGGACTTCTCCACTCAGCTGGAGGAGGCCGCGGAGGTAGCCAAACCAGAAGTCTTTCCAGGCTTCAGGCAGATGGTGGAAGAGAGAGTCAATCTAGCTGATGCCTGTGTGACTCTGAAACTAAAGCAAAAGTTGAAACAAGTTTTCTTGGATTTCCAAGATCTCTTTGCGGTAGACTCATATGACTGTGGTCGCACCGACATCCACACAACAACAATCCCCACGGACCCTGGCATGACTCCAGTGTTTGTGAAGCAATATCGTTTGCCTCTCGCATCCATGGAGTCCCTTACTGAAATAATTAAGAACCTTGAGTCCCGGGGAATAATCCGTCCCATCCACAGCACCTTCAATAATCCGGTGCTGGGAATATTGAAGCCAAACGGCCAGTGGAGACTCTGCGCCGACCTTAGGGAGCTCAACAAACGGGTCCATACTTCCCGATGGCCTCTGCCCTACATTGACCAAGGTCTGGCCCAGATTCAGGGGTCACAGGTATTCACTGCAATAGACCTGGCCAATGGATACTGGACCGTGCCTGTCAGTAGGGAGTACCAATACAAGCTGGCTTTTACCTTTGGGGGCCAGCAGTACACATGGACCCGGACTCCCTTCGGATACCTCAACTCCGGCAATGAATTCAACATTTTCCTACATAAGGCCATGCCCGACCTGGGTGCGAGGGGTAACCTGGCTTATGTAGATGATGTCCTCATCAAAAGTTCATCTGTGGAGGAACACATAGCGGAGATCCGTTATGTTCTGACACAGTTGAGGGCCGCCGGAGCAAAACTTTCCTTTCAGAAAGCACAGTGGTGTAGAACCCGTGTTAATTTCTTGGGGCATGAGATTACTCCTCAGGGCCTCTGTCCCCAGGAAAAGAAAGTGGAAGCACTTCAGAAACTGAAAGACCCCACAACTCTGCGGGAACTAAGGAGCCTCCTTGGACTGACTAATTACAGCAGAAAGTTCATTGAGGGCTACGCAGAGATCACCAGACCCCTGATTCATCTCCTGAAGGGGGGGGTCAAGTGGGAATGGGGTCCAGAACAATCCGAGGCAGTAAGACAACTCAAGAGAAGCCTCTCACAAGCGCCTTGCCTAGCTTACCCTGTCAGAAACAAGGAGTTCTTCCTGGAGACAGGGTTCTCTAATACGTGCTTGACGGCCGTATTATACCAAAAGCATGACAAGGTCAATAAAGTAATCTCCTATGCGAGCAAAACTTTATCCTCTGTGGAGGAAAAATTCAACGATTGTGAGAAGGCACTCCTGGCAACGGTGTGGGCATTGAAGAATTACCGCCCGTTTATCCAGGGGGAACACATCATAGTGGAGACTCCACACCAGCCTCTGCAATATCTCCAAAGTGACAGAATCCGGGCCGGAAATGTGAGTAATTCCCGAATTACTTCCTGGATTCTGTCAATGCAAGGCTTTCCTGTGGAGGTCAGATATGGCCAAAACAAGAAGAGTCCCCTCGCGCAAGGTCTGGCTGACTTGCATGATTGTGCCAGAGAAAACTGTCTCGAGGGCGAAAGTCTAAAAATCAAGGACAACACGGAAGCATACCTTAATTCCCCACACAAAGTCTTTGAAGAGGACAAGTGTGAGGGAATGCCCACTGTCTATGTGGATGGATGCTCTTACCATGTTGACAACAACGGGGAAAAAGAACTGGTGGCTGGCGTAGGGAATGCATGGGTGAATGAGTCCCCAGAACCCTCCGCTGGATACAAAATTGGTCCCCGAAGTAGTCAGGTGGCAGAATTGATGGCTGTGCATCAGGCCATCCTCACTGCTGTCCAGCATCAACTCCACGAACTGGTCATAATCACAGATTCGGATTATGTACGGAATGGGTTCGTGGAGCACCTGGTTAATTGGAAAACCAGAGGCATGTTATGTGCTAACAACAAACCCTTGAAACATGGGAAGTTGATCCAAAACATTGATGATCTGGTCACATCGAATGGGATGACCATCTACTGGAAAAAGATCAAGGGTCATTCCAAAGTAGAGGGACCAGACAACACTGGAAATGACTTAGCTGATCAGCTGGCCAAAACCGGGGCCATCCAAGGGGATCTAATTGAGATTGAGTCCCTGTTGGGGGAAATCCAGGTCACTGCTATCACTAGGTCCCAGACAAATGCTCACAACGACCTTTCAATTGCACAATGGAGTAAGGAGACCCCTGATGATGATTTGATTACTGCTCAGAAGGGGGATCCAATTATTGGTAAATTTTACCAGCACCTTGAGGACCCTGAGAACTTTCCCCTGACGGATACCGATTACATTGGGAAAGAGGACCTAAGAGTGTTGATGAAATGTCCAAAAATGTTCCGGATCCAAGACGGTTTGCTGGTAAGGAAATCCAAAGCTGGCCACGATCAGTGGGTGGTTCCTACCTCATTCCGAAGCCTGATGTTAAGTCACGCCCATGATGCGGCCACCGCCGGTCATAGGGGGTTTCACACAACACTGGAAATCTTAAGAGAGGTTGCATACTGGCCACACATGGGCCAGGACCTCAACCAATATTTGAAGGGTTGTCTTGTGTGTGCACAATTTCAGCCGACATCCCTCACACACCGGGCACCTTTACAAAAGCGGGGGATGACACTGCCATGGTCAGATTTACAAATCGACTTTGTAGGCCCTGTGATTCGCTCGGCTAGGGGGAATAAGTACATGTTGACTGTGACATGCTTGTTTACCAAGTGGGTGGAATGTCTCCCAGCCCCAAATTGCAAGGCAGAAACTGCAGCTGCCTTGATGATTAACCACATCTTTTCCCGTTTTGGTCTACCTCAAAGGATTGAGTCAGACAGAGGTAGCCACTTCACCAGTGAAGTAATGACAAAGATGTGGGAGATACTGGGGGTCAAAAGGAAGTTGCATATTGCTTATCGGCCAGCTTCTTCTGGGGCAGTAGAGAGATATAACCGGACAATTGTGAGCATATTAAAGAAGTTTGTGGCAGATTCTGGGCCAATTTGGGATATCCGATTACCTCTGGTCCTAATGGCCATCAGATCTACCCCTTCATCTGCAACCAAAATGTCACCATTTGAGTTGATGACTGGGCGTAAGATGGTGCTTCCTCAGCATTTGCTCTACAGGACCCAAGAGCAGACAATGATAAATGCCTCCACTACTCATGAGTATGTAGAGAATTTAAGGAAACACCTCCAACATGCTTTTGCTTATGCTCAGCGGAATCTAGAAAGATCAGCTGATAGCATGAAGACCCATTATGACCTGAAAACTTCCAGGAAGGAATATCAGGTGGGAGACCGGGTCTATCTATACAACTTCCAAAGGAACCAGGCCAAGCAGCGCAAATTTTTGCCTACATGGAAGGGACCATTTGAGATCGTCGACAAGATCTCCCCTGTGGCCTATAAAATCCACATCCCCAAAGGTCCTTTGGCAGCGGGGGAAGACAAGTGGGTCCACATAAACCAGTTGAAATGTTGCCATCCCAGGCACACTCTGCAACAACTGGAGGAATCCTCTGGAATCCTAGCGGGTACTGTCTCAGACTAATTCAGTTCCAACCATAAAACATACCACATCTAGTCTCTAACATACTGTGATTTGTATGAAACTGTCTCTTAGTCATACTGTTTTTATTAAAATAAGAATGTAATGTTTCGTTATGATAAAATGCATATGCTGCCCCACTATCTCAACAGTGGTAAAAAAAAAAAAATCGTCTATGAGTAGATATTGCCGCTTTTGATTTATCATCCTAGGAGAGATGAAACCATGAAGAATGACCAAGAAGGACGATCCGGAGACGGGAACGAAGATCCAATGGGCCCAGCGTACCGCCCAAAATTCCCATCAGGACCGGCGAGGAGAACCGATCGATCCGACCGGATGGAGGAAAAGATGCTGAACTGTGCCATCTACCGGAAGAAGATGAGAACTACATCCCAGATCTTGCGGGTCCCACCAGTGAAGGATCAGATGGCCACCGCAAGAAGGGGGGCTTGTGGGATGTATTTACCCATGCATCCGAGCCCTACCTCGAAACTGTGCAGTACTGACATGGAAAACCTCATGATGGCCAGAGCTTCCCAGAAAATGCACAGGGAAATGCATGAAGAATAGGCTGCCACTCATTTTTGCCGATGTTATGGGCACAGAAGGACACTGCCTAAAACCACCATTGGACTACCCACACAGTAGTCTGAAACCATTGGGAATGGCAATGCTGATTGCCAAAAGCAGACCCATAACTGTTGGGAATTCATTTTCTTAAATCCCAAAAAGGGGTGCAGTACCAGTACTCACCACTATCCAAAAGCCGGCAATTTAAAACAACACCAGATTTTACTTTTTTGTGTAAAAATGAATGAACCCAAAGCAGGCCAAAGAAAGACTTACTGAGAGGTGGATCCAATGTAAAGTTATATCCTGAAGTGACTTGAAGGTTTATAACAAGACTGGCTGCGCTGTGGATTTCAGCAGTTTAAGTAAATTTGGACTGAAAGACACTAAAAAAAATCTAAATGTTTAAATTGACTGAGTGACCTACTTTTGAGTGTCACATAGGTTGCAATTGTTTAAATGTCATAGTTTTGAACTTAGAATCAGCATTCTAGCTGCATATGTAAAAAAATGTCTTGACTTAAACTGGGGAACAAAAAGTGACATTTTATCTGAAACTGGGCTTAAGGAACTGAATTCTGCCTGGCAACTACCCCCATCAGGAGTGAAACTTGAGTCACAGCTGTGTTCCCAGGCCTAGCTGCCCTTTTGCTGCTCACACTAAGGATATGCCATCTATCTGATAATTGAATTACCTGTGCTCTGCAGGAAAGTGAACAAAGCCCTGTCCTGGCTCAGGCAAAGGTTTTATTGGCAGGAGTCGTAAATGGTCGTAAAAAGTGGCTTCCTCCTGAGGAAAGGGGAGGGGCACTGCCTGTGAGAGCAAGCTGGCTTGGCAGAACTGGAAAAACCAGTATTTCTACCTTGTGCTGAGAGGAAACCACACCCCTTTGTAGCCAGAATATTGTTTAGAAAAAGATGAATAACTCATAGTACGGACATGTGAAAATTTTATAAATGACACCATAATTCTTGTGATTTTTCTGCCCACATTTTAAGAGGTTTTTCGACCCGGTGGCATGTTCAGGGGGGTTTTAGCGGAAAAGTGGATATTACTCTAAATGTATGCATGTTAAAAGTCTGAAACTTCATCAGTTAATGTCCATACTCCCTGCGCACATGTATGTAAAGTTGGGTCAATGTCAGAAATTGAAAAATCAGTTAAAAAGTCAATTATGTGCCATTTCTGAATGCAAGCTCTTAGAAACAGCAGATTTGGACAGAGACATGGCTAAATTCAGCCACACCATGTATATGTAATTTCAAGCAACTGTTAACTGTGAAATATGTCTTTTATTATCAAATATAGAATATGTGCAATCTGACAGAGGAGTGTCCTATCTGCAAGCCATAAAATGACATCCCTCTGACTCACAGTTCATTCCCCAATCAAATGATAAATGGAAGTTTGACCAATTAGAAGCTGAGAGAGAGGTAGGGTCAGTGATGCTAGAACACACCCACATTCTAAACACATAAAAGCAGACAGACAGGACAGATAGGGACCTTCAATTCCATTTGCTGCAACGCGCTCTGCCGGACTATACAACATCCAGAGATCCAGACTTCAAATTCATCAAACCTCCAGAGAGCCAAACTAGAGACTTCAATCTATCCAGAACTAGAGACCCAGACCAGAGAACCAGAGAGAGCTGACCCAGATCACTGTGAAGTGCAGAGACCAGAGGCCCGTCTAAAACCTGACCAGATCCATGGCGAGGCCCATTTCACTCAAGAATATAGTGTGAGTACCTAGAAAACTGTGCAGAACCAATCTCTTAGTTAAAATAATATAATTCAATCTATTTAATCTAAGTAGAACTGCCTCCTAACTGTCACCTGTCATTTGTAAAGCTGTCACTTGTCATTTCCTAGTTGCAAGTTGCACTTGTCTTTTTGAATTTTAAAATTTCAAATCTGAAAAACGACCTTTATTCAATCGCTCATATCTCCGCAACCGTTTGTGCTAGAGACTTGCAGTAACTTTCATTTTGAAGCTGAGATCCTAGGCTTTGATAGTCCTTGTGGTTCTCCTGTAATAGCGCTCGGCGCATCCGCAAATTTTGCCGCGATTTGCAAATTTCTTCACGTGTAAAAAGACAGCAGTTTTGCATTCCATTTGCCAGAAATTCGTTTAACCTGCTAATCATTCCTGAATCATTGCTAGTGTGAGCCTGGACTAATATTAACTAGATACCACTCACCCTGAACCTCTGAAAGGGAATTAAAAGTATTTTAGCATATTTTTCAATTCATTGCCAGCACATATCAAAGCAATTTGGGCCTGTGTTTTCAAACTTATGTAGTCTAAGCTTGCTGGATTGAACTGAATTACAGTTGATTGCATTTCTGAGAACTGTGTGCTTCCTTCCATTTCCTTGCCTTGCATCAAGGGGGGAAGGGGATTGCCAGAGAAAAGTGATTACATTGTTTTGCTGAAATCATATCAAGTTGTTTTCTAAACTGCATTTCATTCATTCAACCTTGCATTTCCTTGAACCCTATAAAGCATTCTCTACCACATTATACTTCTGTACCTATTTACCAGTGTGCTACCTTATCCATTTCATGTCAACTCATTAGTGATTATAAGAAGTGTGCTAGTGCCAGATTCTCCGTTGTTGATCTTTATCATATCAGATTAAGTGTGCTATTCAATTATTAATTTATTATAAAGTGGGATATATATATATATATATATATTTTAAATTATCAAATAAACCTTTTTAACTTGCAAAACAGAACTACTTCTTGGCTCAGTGGGGTCAGGGGGATTCCAAGAGAGGGGTGTTATATAGGGGTAGTCATCCAGAACGCATGAACTGGACTAAAGATATATCAATAAGGGTTTTCATTCAGTATTATAGACTAGGCGTTGACTTAGCTGTAGTGTTGAATTGAATCCTCTTACACTCCATAACGGCTTCTACCAACATTATGTCTCCTTTTGCAACTATTTTGGTTGCCTTAGGCACGTTACTCACAGTAGGATTCCGAGTTAGACTCCTAACTACCTCCATTATTCACTAGCCCCATTATCCTAGTCTTACCAACTTGACCATGACCCAAAATGCTCTGATATACGACCATGTCAACTTACGTTGGACTCGGATGCTAAGAAGCACTAACAGCCCAAATCCAACCTTTCCTACCAGGCCTTGTGACACAGCCACTAGGAATACTAGGATGTGTTCAAGACTAGCCAAGTTGTTCGAACCCCTCGCCAGATCCTCTCCCAGATATAATCTCAAGAGAATAAACTCACCTCATCAGACCACCACCATCAGCGACAAACTGACCCCCATCCCTCTACCTCAGCAAACTAGGTATCACTCACACATGCCAACTCTCTCACAACTAAACACTCCAGTACTGACACACAGTCACTAGATGCGAAGGTTAACCCTGCAACCCCCCTACCTTCAGACAACCCCACGATCGATCATAAAGGGGCATTAATCAATGCTAGATCCTTAGTCGCACATTCTATAGAGATATCTGAACTGATTCTGGCTGAAAATTATGATTTTCTGGCCATAACTGAAACTTAGCTGCACGAGGCAGCAGGACCTTCTCTCATGCTTGCTGTCCCGGACGGCTATACCATCTTAAGGACTGATAGATGTAAAACTCGAGGAGGAGGTATTGCCCTCATTGCTAATACTAGCCTGGCTATAAGAGTCAACTAACACCCTCACCTCACCTCCTGCGCGGCCCTCACAGCTAAACTGCCCATCGCTAACTCACAGACTCTGACAATTCATCTTTTACACAGACCCCCAGGCCCTATCGGGTCTTTCGAGGTTGACCTATCCACCATGCTCTCAGACAACTTAAAATGCACATCACAAATTCTTCTATTAGGCGACTTCAACCTGGGCTTTAATGATACTCTTGATACACATGCATCTAGTACGGCCCTCACCCTGTCAGAAGTAGGTCTGACACAAAAAGTTAACTAACCTACACATGACAAAGGAAGAATATTGGATTGGGTAGCGGACTACAATTGTGATGCCACCATTGCTGCCGTTACCCTGCAAATCTGGTGTGACCATTACCATGTATCTTTTAACCTCACCGCTACCAACAGTCATCCAAAAACATGATCACTGCTCCTCCAACCTTAACTAGGAATAAAAAGAATACCACTACTGAAACCTTTTTATCCCTGATTCTTCCTACCCTTTACGCCCTTCCTGACAATATGGACCCCAACACATTAGTTGTACAATATAATAAAATTATGAAGGCTTCTCTTGATTCCATCGCCCCCCCTCAAAAAGAGACATAGTAAATCCAAAGCACACCTCAACTCCTGGTTTACACCACAGCTGAAAGCCTTACGCTTGGAGAAAAGAAGATGTGAAACAACTTGGACACTACTCCCCTTCTCAGAAAACAGAACCAACCTCAACACAATATCAGCTCTCTACAAAAAAGAAATCTGTCTGGAAAAATGTGAATCCTACAACAACCGTATATCACAAACTAAATCCAGCATGAAGGTACTCTTCGTAATTCTCAAAGAATTAGAAACTCCCATACCAGTACAAGACACCTGTACCAAGGATAAAATATAGTGCACCAACATTCAGTCAGCCCTAGCCAACAAAATAACCTCCCTCCAAGATAAAATTGCAAAAAAAGTGTCCCTCCCTACCATACCTCCTAAACCACTCCTGACATCCCCCCTTGACCCTCTAAACTGCTTCAACTTCTCCGGAGTTTCCATTTTTGAGACAAAAAAAGTAATACTGTCACTTAAACCATCGAACTGCCAGAGTGACCAATGCCGTGCTGAACTCATCAAGGGAGCAGTGAGAGATTTGACACCATTCTTATCAAAGCTCATCAATGCCTCCTTTTCATCTGGCTCTATCCCAAGCAACTTCAAAGAGTTCTGGGTACTCCTACACTTGAATAAACAAACGTTAGACCCATCCTTCTTGACCAACTATCGACATATCGCTACAGTGCCCTTCCTCCTTAAATTAATAGACAAGGTAGCATATTTACAAATCCAAAAATTCCTTGAAAATAACCATCTACTAGGAGCGCGTCAATCAGGCTTTCGTCCCCAATATGGGACAGAGACTGCTTTGATCAACCTCAAGGCTCAAAGAGATGAACTCAGCGACAAAGGGAAATCCGCACTTCTTCTCCTCTTAGACCTCTCAGCTGCATTCGACGTTGTCGATCACAAGGTACTTTGCAGTCACCTGAAATCAGCTGCACATTTCTCCATGGAAGCCATTACATGGATTGAATCATTTCTTAGAAATAGGACTATGAGAGTCTTTTCATCTTCAGTCACTGCAGACCCTACCCCCATCACCTGTGGAGTACCCCAGGGATCTTGTGTTTTGCTTACCCTGTAAAACATATTCACCAAGCCCCTCTTCGATGATCTGGACCATCTCGATATAACCTATACTATCTATGCAGATGATATCCAGATTCTCCTTCCACTTTCCGGAGATTACGACATGGATTTGGCCTTGGTGAACAGGGTCTACCTCGTCATCCAGGCATGCATGGCAACACATGGTCTATGCCTGAATGACGACAAGACTGAACTCATTATCCTGGGTACTACTCTCAACCTCAAAAAATTAGGACCTGATTACACTATTGACAGTTATTCTATCAAAGTCGCCATAGAGGTAAAAACTCTAGGTTTCTACCTCGACTCCACCCGCATTCAACAAACAAATCAATTCCATGGCATCCACGACTGCATACACTTGCAAACTCATCAGAGCAGGTAAAGGTGTTCTTTCTACAGATAGCTGTACCACCCTAAACTAGACTATTGCAATGCTTTCTACATTGGCTCCAACAAACACATTGTGAATAGAATTCAAACTCTTCAGAACAATGCCCTCAGAGCTGCTTTGGGCATATCCAAGACAGATCACATATCTGAGCTCAGAAGACAAACCAACTGGCTCTCGATGAGCGACAAAATCCAGTTTAAGATTGCCTCTTACGTACAAATGTCTTACTAACGCAGCCCCCTATAACTTTGAGAAAGATTTTGCAGAAAATCTTCAACTAGGCCTACTAGATCAGCAAATGCAAACTGCCTTATTGTCCCAAGAACTAAACTAGCCAATATGGGGGCTTGTAGTTTTCCTATAAAAGCTGCTCAGCTATGGAATTCTCTCCCTCCTACGATACGAGCGGACCAGCCAAATCTTCAGTTCAGGCTAAAAGATTTCAATCGGTTAAAGGCAATTGAAGGTCTGAAACGTGTCCCATAATCCTTAACTCTTGATTGTCCTCACCAACATGACCTGTATATGTATTTTCCTTTGCTTAATTTCACTGTACAACTGGTATATCCATGTAAAATATTCGAAGGCCAACTCCAGGCATTCAGTTGTCTCAAGATTAAAGCTGCAAATATCTTTCCCACCACATCAAGAAGGACAATAGGCCTGTAGTTACCAGGGTCTGACCTATCGCCCCTCTTGAAGATGGGGACGACAATAGATTTAGTCCAAAAGACTGGAATTTTATTTACCTCCTTAATGGTATCGAACAATTTTAACATGAACGATGCCCATTTGTCAGGATCTTTTTTAAAAATGTCGTTAGTAAGGCCGTCTGGCCCGGCCGTCCTTGCGGCATTGGAGTTCCTTATAATGTCCAGTATGTCCTGTCTGTCGAACTTAAGATCCCATGATTCCTTTGACTCTGTTGGGCCAACATCATTAGCCAAATACAGTTTCCGATAATTTTCCTCCCATGCTCGAGATGGCACCGGACTTACAATTCTCGAGTCCACTGGCGTACTCAGATCGTTTATGAGTTTCCAGATTCCTGATATGTTTTTACTTGTAACCAGGTATAACATCTTTTCACTATCCTGTTGACTGATTTGATATTTATGCTGTTTCAGCCAATTCTTTAAGGTATTCTTTGTCTTTTTGAGTAGGGCTAAATCACGCAGCGTCTTTGATTTTTTGACCAGCCTGCTTGCCCTAGAAACAACTCTTTTTTAGCTGCAATTTGATTGTTGAAAGGCATGCCTATGTTTAATGGCAATAGCCTTTCCTTTTTTGACCTTATCACAAAATGACATAAGTACATCAGGATAATTCAGAATGGCAACACTTTTATCTGGATCTTCTGTGTTTAACGACATAAGGGAATTTATTACAGTTGACGTATCTCTTCTCCTTATTCGTAGCTGGTTTCCCGCTAGTGTCAATTTATAGTGATGGTCTTGTTGGTGGCCTTCCGGCGGGGTAACGTTTCTATCCCAGTCTTCACTTTCCAGTTCAAGTAGGTTGTGGTCACTCAAGTCCATGTGTACCACTACCAGGGACCTGAGTTTCCCTAGCAGGCCTTCGGTAACAAGGATGTAATACAGCGTACTGTCTTGCGTCCCTCGCTGCCACGTTTTGGCCGGAGGTTTGTCACCGGGGAGGCTGCCATTTACCATGAAGATGTCTCTCGCAAGCAGTTATTTTCAAAGATCGAGTTCTCTTTTTATGTTTTCTTTGGGGTTCAATGGTAAGTCCTCCTTTTTATTGCCATTTTTATCGAAGCA
Organism: Ambystoma mexicanum; assembly: GCF_040938575.1. Taxonomy (NCBI): domain Eukaryota; kingdom Metazoa; phylum Chordata; class Amphibia; order Caudata; family Ambystomatidae; genus Ambystoma; species Ambystoma mexicanum. The sequence goes on along the minus strand of NC_090937.1, from coordinate 1,519,775,464 downwards.
CTCCATGTTGAAGTCCCCACAGAGGAGCACCTCTAAATTGACCCAATGAATCCTAGCGTCATCAATGGCCCTTAGTAAATCGTTTTTGATATTTAAGTTGGGCCCAATCCCCGTCCTCAAATAAACATTGCAAATCAACAACCTCCAGTGGGAAAAAGCCCCCAAGTCCTGTGTTGTTATTGTAACTGTTGTAAGTTGTATCCATGGGCTTAAATTGACAGAAGAAAGAACCTCCAGGCCACTTGATTGTTTGATTCCCGTTAAAAAGCCTGCCATGGGTCTACCTTTAACTCATTTTAGGGCTGGATTTATGTGTATTTCAAAGCCTTCCAGGAGTGGAATCTCTCGTAACCAAGTTTCCTGGAGAAAAATAAGATCATTCTTAATCATGTCAAAGGCAGTTTTCCCAAACAGGTGCGAGAAACCCCTTGTATTCCAGTTAACGATGAACTTTTTGAGGGTTTCTCGAGCTACCGTGCTGGCGTTATGATTTTGCAGCCAATGATCCCGCCAACCAACTGCAATCATCGCAAATTCCCCCTGTGCCGCCTTCAATTTTTTTCCAGAGGACCGATCTCTTTCCTCCATGCACACCGATTTGTATTTCTTCCTTTTCCTTTTTATTACAGTTTACTTGGTGGCCTTGTTCACTCCCGGATCCAATGATTGTTCTCGTCGTTCTTTAACCTCTCCTCCAGAAAACGAGGTACTGGAATGTTCTGGTCCGTGTCCAGTTCCCTCAAGGAGAACCCATGTATGTTTAGTTTGAACCCCTCTTTCGTGAGTAGGCTCTTTATTTTCCATGACTCCATGTGCAGTGAAACACTGTCTTGTCATACTACCACTATGAAATTCAATCAGGTCACTGTCCTTAGAGTTTATATGAGAAAATGATTCCACACAGTGCAGCAATCTCATGACGTTAGCCTGATTCATAATGAGATTGTCTTCATAGCTCAAAGTTCTTAAAATCCAGGGAGGGTTTATCCGCCCATGAGACCGTTCTTCTAATGTCCCTTTCTGAAACCTCTCTATAGGCTGAATCGTGGCTTTCGGCCTTGACACTTCTCTTGGACACCAACTCCTGTCTCTTGTGTTCCAAAGTCATAAAGTCCTGAAATACAGGAGAAGAGGAAGTACCTTCTTCAATCTCTTAGTTTGGGACTCTCCTTTCCATTGTCGAGTGTACTCTCGATTTCCAGGTACATCTCTTGTTTTTTCCATCACGGGGTACAACCAAGTCTTCCTCATCCAGGGCCTTCTTAACAACTGGTTTTACACCAAGCTCTATTGACTTCGGGTTGTCCCTTACGGGCCTCACGTTACTTAAGAGGTTGTCATTCTGGAAGCTTACATCTGTCTCAGAGAGTTCACGTTCTTCCTCACGCTTCTCTGAGGAACTTCCATCCGAGTAGATAGATAAATTCAAAAGTGAATTTTCGGAGCTTTCATATGACGTTTCATCTTCCATATCCTCTTCACTCATTGCAAGGGTCTAGGTTGCGTTAAAGCAGCACTTTGTTTAAGAGAATTTCTCTAAAAAATTACCGGATTATCTGGTCGTGATAAGTTCTGCGTTAAGGCTGCTTTGGTTCCTTTCACAACTGAAAAAGAACACTTAGGTGTAGGCCTATTGGTACTGGTTTTGCATTTTTTAGTTGCACTACCAATTTTTGCATATGTTCGGGACCCACTTTTGTTCACCACTAAGCTCTCACAAGGAGACTTTACTTGACCTCCATGTGACTTCTTAAACATATCGTAGAGTTTAATCGGTTTGTTTGGAGGTCCAGCCCCGGGCACCTTAACTGGCCCAGAACTCGTCAGTTTTTCTGCCTCCACAACCGGAGTACTTGCTTCTTTTGTACATCTTATACCCAGCTCTTCTGACTCCTTAATCTTTTCTTCCTGCGTGGATCGCTCAGTCGAGGTCGTTTTATCCTTTAACGTTGAATTTTTAGCTCTGTCTGCCGGACCAACATCCAAATGAACTTGCCTCGGGATAGTTGGTGTAACTGGCCCCTCGCCCCCTATCGTTGCCCCCATTGCTCCTGCAGTTTGGGAGTGGAAACTTAGCCTGTCGGTTCACCTTTTTTCTTTTTCCCAGATGATAGGATCCAAAATACAAGATTGGAGTGATCTGGTCCATATTTCTATCTACATTAGTTTGTATAGCAGTGATGAATCCTTCCACGCCAATCATTTTAGAGTGCAGCATAACAATGGTGGTCGTGTGATCACACAGTTGTTCATTCTGTGACTCAATTAGTTTCATGAAAGGAGCCATGGTGATTATAAAAGCTGATATCAATTTTGGATCGATAGCAGACTCCATTTTAGACTGTTCTTCCACCTGGGTAGCTGCCAGATCCACTAAAAGATCCCCATCAGATCCTCATCAGAGGGTGGTAATGTCCTTTGTTGGTGTTTACTAGGAAAGGGTGCCTGCTGTAAATGTACCACTTGAGGAACCCTAGGTGAGGGACCCATATGTTGATGGATTTTTGACAATTTAGTGACCAATCATTAATCTCCATCCCTCCTTTTGATGACATCTGAAGAGGGGTGGGGATCTAAGAACGTATGTGCAATATTCTTTAGTACTTTGTTTACCTTTTTCCGCTGTACATCCTGAAAAATGTTTTACAAGTTATTTCCCACTAGGGGTGTGATCCCAAAGGGCTTCCAACCCTGATTTACTCTGTAGTTATATGGTACCTTGTATTTTTTAAAGTGACCCAAACCTAAAACAAAAGGATCCGCTAAGGGTGTGTTGACCTCTCTCCATGCATCCTTCTCCTCCCCATTGTTACCTTCTGACTCCTTCGATGATACAGAAAGTGAGGCCCTTTTAATCGGTGAGAGGTTTGGCTCTGTATTGTTGTCTACTAATGGGTGGCCCTTCTGTGTCCACCCCAATGTTCGCCTCTTCCAGTGTAGGACTGCTCATGTGAGGGCTAGTACTGACCGGGGGTGCAACTCCCTGCTACAGAGGGCACAAACCCTTCGACGATGAGTCCACCGTAGGCGCATCCTGTGGGATTTGCAAAATGTTCTCATGAGACAGCGTAGTGTGTACAATATCCAACTCTGGGTAGAGCTCACGGGAGAGCTCAATTTAAACGCCCCCACCAAATACACTCTACTTGAATTGGACCATTTCCACAGAGTGTATTCCGTGGTATCACTGGCTGTCTTCCACATCAATAGCTTGGTTATAAGAATCCGGGGGTAGAAATAAATGCTCAGTACAAGTATTAACAGTTCAATGAGTCTTGTATCACCAAGTGTATTTACCTTGCCTGCCTCGATGCCTTGATGCCGTAGACTGCCTGAGACTGCACTTAGCCGCACTTTGCGTCGCTTCGCAAATGCAGCGGGGTTAAGAGCAGTAGAGAGGCGGTAGGGAGGCGGATCGCCCGCTGGGCGAGCGTTCCCTTAAAGCAGCAGGTTCACTTTACTGATCCAGAGCCTGCTGCCGCTGGCAATGAAAGTTTATGGATTCTGCAACAAATCAAAGCAGTCTCTGCAGTTCTGGCACAATCCTGGTAAGAGCACAAGTCCTCAGGAAAACACAAGGTGGGACTGCCTGAGACTGCACTTAGCTGCACTTTGTGTGCCAACATGTTCACCAACAAGAGTAGTACAACAGTGGATGTCCTATTGCTGTATTCCTAAGTGTATGGGGTATGGAGGGTACATCTAGTAACCTGCTGTCCCGAGAGTGTTGTCGGCAAATTATGTGGTAGTGGAGTAGACCTACTAAGGCGGGCTGGAGTTTCATCATGGACCTCTTCAGCAATCTGATTCAAAAGGATTTCACTCAGACATTTGACATTTAATTCAACACCTGGTGTCAGCACTGTGCAATATAGGAGTGGCTGTTAAGGTGAAGTGTATTTGGGGTGCATGTATATGAGGTTGCACCTTGTTGTGAGTGTGAGAAGGAAGAGTGGGCATATAGTGATGATGATTTTGCGGCTCCGATTGTTGGAGGTACTGGGACGAGGATTTGTGGTGCAGAGACTTGTCGGACACAGATGATGTATCTAAGGGTTTTAGCAATAATTATTCGAAAAAAGAAATGTTCTCAAAGTTAAACCACAGACATGGAAACATTTGATTAATACAAAATATAAGAAAGATATTTTGATATAAAACTGTTGCCCATAATAAAAGCCTGACAGACAAATCATGAAATAATATAGTGTCTTCTGTATCATAAAACACGCATTCTAAAATCATTTTCAATTCTCCTAATTCTCAAAAACTTTTAAAAAACTACATGGAAAAGGGTCTCTTGAAATCTCACCAGGAGCAAAACCAGCAAGCTCTAACACAGTGATGTTCAGGCTAGGTTCCATTATCCAACAAGCACCCGACACTAATGTTTATGTGTGAAGCAGTTTCTTCAAAAGAAACATTAAGCAAAACTGATGCATCTGATAATCTTGTTACCAAAGAAGGAAACAGGTCACAACGCTCTCAATGTATTCACGTAATTTTTTTCTGGGCCCAGTCCAATCTGCATTTAATTCCTTCTCTCCAATTACCATATGATCAAAGGTTGAGCATTTGGCATGGTCTATAATCCAAACCAAAAAGCAGAAGCTTCCGATTTACCGAACTCTTAAATATGAGTGGCTAGAGTACAATATGAGATGTCTGATTTCTTCCAGATACTGTAAGAAAACTGCCAGTGCCAAATAATATGTGCAGCTGATGAGTCGTGCGGGACATTATTTTCTAAATCACTTGCACTTCCACCACTGCTGTCTCAATGGAGATGTTTCAGTTTTAACAAGAACAAAAGGGCAGATTTAAATCTTTGGTAAATGTAATTTTCATCTTTCCATAATTATATTAACTCATGATTTCTTATAAAATGCAAAAAAAAATGGGCACAGTACGCTAAGGTGTAGTAAAACATATTTCAAAATATAGCTGATAAAACAAATAAGAAAATAGTTCATAATGCTGAACCAATCATTCAAGGAACATTGTTTGAGTCATTCATTCATTCATCAATTCATTCATTCAAATGTGTAATCACTAAACATAAAACTAGTACAATATTCAAATGTGGAAACCCCTTGCCTCCATGCTACTCAACTAAACTTAACCAGGCATCATACCACACTTGTGGGGCCAGTTGTGTCATTTATAAAGCGTAAGGGTTGATCATTAGCAGCTAAAGAACATGCAGAAACCTTTGGCTCATATATAATGTGATTTGTTAACATATTGCCATACTGGAAACAATCAGATCCACCGACTCCCATTAACTACTACCGCAGAACTGAGTGGACTTTCCCTGGTTTTCAAAATTATTAGAAAAAAAGGGCGTGTACTGTGGATCCACAGATGTGTTGAAAGAGAGGAGATATGTATTGATTCCTGGCAGGTGTTGTCCTGGGTGAGCTTCAACCTACTGTCAGTCAGGGGTGATATTCTGGCCAGACTCATGAGGGAGCCATTAACCTATTTATATAGTTGGCCATACCTGTAGAAATGCTACTGCAGCGTTCCTTCTACCGTAACATGATTCTATTGCTCAGGTCCCATATCTGTCTTCTTATACAACCATGGCGAGAATGTAAAGTTAGTGAACTAGGTATGCACCCCAGTTTGGGTAAACAGAGGGTCACCATTATATTATCAACCTTTTTTTTTAACATCAGTGTAGGTTCTTTGCAGTGGCGTCACTAGTGGGGGGTATGGGAGGCCGCCCCCCCTGTGAAACCCTGTGCCCCCGCTTGTGCCCCCCTACCTAAGACGAGCAGTGACCCTGTTATCCCCTTACTTTTGTCTGTTCCCCCCTACTTTTGTCTTTGGCCCCCTCTGTGCCCCTCCTAAATTCGATTCCTTGCGACGCCACTGGTTCTTTAGAGCATTGGGGACTGCATTAATATTCTTATGCAGATTTCCCTGCTCGTCAGTGGGGCTTAGGGTAGCTTATCTGTAGTGCTGGGCTGGCCTACTGTAGTAAGAGAATTAATGGGAGCCAGTGGCCTAAAATGAAGTATTAAAAGCTGATGCTAAATGATTTGGCCAATCCACTTGCTTTACAATCAAAGTGTCAACTCACTCCCCCCTGTACTGTTCAAAGCCACCACCAAGGATGTTTTGAAAGCGACCCATCTAGAAGACACAGTTTTGGGCAGATGGAAGACACAGTTTGGGGCAGATGGAAATCTGAGACTTTGGGCCTCATTATAACCCTGGCGGTATGGTGACAACGGTTCCGGTAAGCTACTGTGGTGGGGCCAAGCCTGATTTGCATATGGTCTTTCCCTTCTGTAATGGCTTGGCAGGCAAAGAACGGTGGTCTGGAGGGTTGCCCAGAGCATTGCCAGTGGTTAAGATTAATTCTAAACCTTCCAGCCATCACCTCTTTGTTTTTGCTATGTCACCCCAAGTGGGACGGGTATGCCCAGACGTGGGTCCCATGCCTGCTGGGCCTAGAAACCCAAGCTACTCCTCACTGATGAGCTCCTACAAGGGTGAAACATGTTTGGGGATGCTTGTGGTCTCGTGCAGAAGGGATGTGGCCTAGCAGTTCGGGCTGGACTGCCCCTTTTGGGGTGGGGCCAAGCCTGATTTGCATATGGTCTTTCCCTTCTGTAATGGCTTGGCAGGCAAAGAACAGTGGTCTGGAGGGTTGCCCAGAGCATTGCCAGTGGTTAAGAATAATTCTAAACCTTCCAGCCATCACCTCTTTATTTTTGCTATGTCACCCCGAGTGGGACGGGTATGCCCAGACGTGGGTCCCGTGCCTGCTGGGCCTAGAGACCCAAGCTACTCCTCACTGATGAGCCCCTACGAAGGCGAAACATGTTTGGGGATGCTTGTGGTCTCGTGCAGAAGGGATGTGGCCTAGCAGTTTGATCTGGACTGCCCCTTTTGGGGTGGGGCCAAGCCTGATTTGCATATGGTCTTTCCCTTCTGTAATGGCTTGGCAGGCAAAGAATGGTGGTCTGGAGGGTTGCCCAGAGCATTGCCAGTGGTTAAGATTAATTCTAAACCTTCCAGCCATCACCTCTTTGTTTTTGCTATGTCACCCCGAGTGGGACGGGTATGCCCAGACGTGGGTCCCGTGCCTGCTGGGCCTAGAGACCCAAGCTACTCCTCACTGATGAGCCCCTACAAGGGCGAAACATGTTTGGGGATGCTTGTGGTCTCGTGCAGAAGGGATGTGGCCTAGCAGTTCGGGCTGGACTGCCCCTTTTGGGGTGGGGCCAAGCCTGATTTGCATATGGTCTTTCCCTTCTGTAATGGCTTGGCAGGCAAAGAACGGTGGTCTGGAAGGTTGCCCAGAGCATTGCCAGTGGTTAAGATTAATTCTAAACCTTCCAGCCATCACCTCTTTGTTTTTGCTATGTCACCCCGAGTGGGACGGGTATGCCCAGACGTGGGTCCCGTGCCTGATGGGCCTAGAGACCCAAGCAACTTCTCACTGATGAGCCCCTACAAGGGCGAAACATGTTTGGGGATGCTTGTGGTCTCGTGCAGAAGGGATGTGGCCTAGCAGTTCGGGCTGGACTGCCCCTTTTGGGGTGGGGCCAAGCCTGATTTGCATATGGTCTTTCCCTTCTGTAATGGCTTGGCAGGCAAAGAACGGTGGTCTGGAGGGTTGCCCAGAGCATTGCCAGTGGTTAAGATTAATTCTAAACCTTCCAGCCATCACCTCTTTATTTTTGCTATGTCACCCCGAGTGGGACGGGTATGCCCAGAAGTGGGTCCTGTGCCTGCTGGGCCTAGAGACCCAAGCTACTCCTCACTGATGAGCCCCTACAAGGGCGAAACATGTTTGGGGATGCTTGTCGTCTCGTGCAGAAGGGATGAGGCCTAGCAGTTCGGGCTGGACTGCCCCTTTTGGGGTGGGGCCAAGCCTGATTTGCATATGGTCTTTCCCTTCTGTAATGGCTTGGCAGGCAAAGAACGGTGGTCTGGAGGGTTGCCCAGAGCATTGCCAGTGGTTAAGATTAATTCTAAACCTTCCAGCCATCACCTCTTTGTTTTTGCTATGTCACCCCGAGTGGGACGGGTATGCCCAGACGTGGGTCCCGTGCCTGCTGGGCCTTTAGACCCAAGCTACTCCTCACTGATGAGCCCCTACAAGGGCGAAACATGTTTGGGGATGCTTGCGGTCTCGTGCAGAAGGGATGTGGCCTAGCAGTTTGGGCTGGACTGCCCCTTTTAGGGTGGGGCCAAGCCTGATTTGCATATGGTCTTTCCCTTCTGTAATGGCTTGGCAGGCAAAGAACGGTGGTCTGGAGGGTTGCCCAGAGCATTGCTAGTGGTTAAGATTAATTCTAAACCTTCCAGCCATCACCTCTTTGTTTTTGCTATGTCACCCCGAGTGGGACGGGTATGCCCAGACGTGGGTCCCGTGCCTTGCTGGGCCTAGAGACCCAAGCTACTCCTCACTGATGAGCCCCTACAAGGGTGAAACATGTTTGGGGATGCTTGTGGTCTCGTGCAGAAGGGATGTGGCCTAGCAGTTCGGGCTGGACTGCCCCTTTTGGGGTGGGGCCAAGCCTGATTTGCATATGGTCTTTCCCTTCTGTAATGGCTTGGCAGGCAAAGAATGGTGGTCTGGAGGGTTGCCCAGAGCATTGCCAGTGGTTAAGATTAATTCTAAACCTTCCAGCCATCACCTCTTTGTTTTTGCTATGTCACCCCGAGTGGGACGGGTATGCCCAGACGTGGGTCCCGTGCCTGCTGGGCCTAGAGACCCAAGCTACTCCTCACTGATGAGCCCCTACAAGGGCGAAACATGTTTGGGGATGCTTGTGGTCTCGTGCAGAAGGGATGTGGCCTAGCAGTTCGGGCTGGACTGCCCCTTTTGGGGTGGGGCCAAGCCTGATTTGCATATGGTCTTTCCCTTCTGTAATGGCTTGGCAGGCAAAGAACGGTGGTCTGGAAGGTTGCCCAGAGCATTGCCAGTGGTTAAGATTAATTCTAAACCTTCCAGCCATCACCTCTTTGTTTTTGCTATGTCACCCCGAGTGGGACGGGTATGCCCAGACGTGGGTCCCGTGCCTGATGGGCCTAGAGACCCAAGCTACTCCTCACTGATGAGCCCCTACAAGGGCGAAACATGTTTGGGGATGCTTGTGGTCTCGTGCAGAAGGGACGTGGCCTAGCAGTTTGGGCTGGACTGACCCTTTTGGGGTGGGGCCAAGCCTGATTTGCATATTGTCTTTCCCTTCTGTAATGGCTTGGCAGGCAAAGAACGGTGGTCTGGAGGGTTGCCCAGAGCATTGCCAGTGGTTAAGATTGATTCTAAACCTTCCAGTCATCACCTCTTTGTTTTTGCTATGTCACCCCGAGTGGGACGGGTATGCCCAGAAGTGGGTCCTGTGCCTGCTGGGCCTAGAGACCCAAGCTACTCCTCACTGATGAGCCCCTACAAGGGCGAAACATGTTTGGGGATGCTTGCGGTCTCGTGCAGAAGGGATGTGGCCTAGCAGTTCGGGCTGGACTGCCCCTTTTAGGGTGGGGCCAAGCCTGATTTGCATATGGTCTTTCCCTTCTGTAATGGCTTGGCAGGCAATGAACGGTGGTCTGGCGGGTTGCCCAGAGCATTGCCAGTGGTTAAGATTAATTCTAAACCTTCCAGCCATCACCTCTTTGTTTTTGCACCGTTGCTACTGCACCACCATACTACAATTCCTGCTCGAAGGTGCCCATCTGACCTGGCGGGCGGTCCGGCACCCGCGAGCAGAACATGATGGTAGCACCGGTACCCAAAAGACTGTGAAACCCTTGTGAGAGCACTAATCACGCCCAGATTGGACTACTGTAATGCCCTTCTCTGTGGTGCTAGTGAAAACAATTTACACAAGCTCCAGGTTTTACAGAACCATGCAGTTCGCATTGTAAGGATGGTTCCAAAAAGAGAACATGTCTCAATCTATAGGAGAGATCTTCACTGGCTCCCATTTCAGCTCCAATTACGTTCAGACTAAACATCTTGGTACACAAATGTGACTTTGGTTTAGCTCCCAATTATTTGAAAGAGTGCCTAAATCAACAACAAGCCGCCCGTTCAGCTAGGTCAGCCGGACGTCTACACTGATTTGCCCCACAGCTAAATGAACCAGAGACTGTGGTCGCTCATTCCCTGCGCATGCCTCTAGGGCATGGAACCTTCTTCCAGTTAACCTTTGCAGGGAGCAGAATCCCTCTGTGTTTTGTAAAAGACTGAAGACTCTGCTCTTTGCTTGAAATGCCATTTGTCCTCTCCCGATGATGATTGCTTCTTGATCCTGTCCTGTTGTTTCTCTGTTGCCTATTGTGTTTGTGTTTGCACTTTGATGCCTGCAGGCTTTGGCGCATTATATATTTGTAAAAGTAAAGTAAAACAAGTGAGCAACTATTAATAAACCACCAATCTACATATGAATCCAGATTGGAACACAGATTTGCAATGTGTTGTCGGAAATCCGATGTCTTTGTTTAGGTATCCCGTTTTGCATCACATGAACACCATAGACATCAAGGAATTTCTTGAAAAAGAACTGCATACAGAAAAACAAGGTTTCTATGCTCCTGTAACAGATAATTCTAATCTATTTACATTGCATTGATCCCAGACATGTGACAAAGCCGGACTTCAATATTTAACATAAACAAGGCAACCTTTGTTTGTTCCAAGAAGACACTGTTATGCCAATACACAGATGTCAAACTCTCATTTTATATACACCATCACCATTAAAGAATCTTATTCAAAGAACACCTTCAGGGACTGCAAGCCTTTATACAGCTTCACAAAGGCTTTTTCCATTGAATCATTCTGCAGGAACTGAGCATTCAGCTACAATACTCCTCCACTCTAGTTCTTTACAATTGGTGACAACAATGCGGGAAGCGATAAACAATAACCAGAAAAGGACACAGGGTCCACCTCCTAGTCCAAATACTGTCAATCGTTAGAGACAAAGTTTAAAACGATATGGACTTTTGTTGTACCACCACCACCCAACCAGGTTACACATTATCTCTGTAATTCTGAATTTTGAATCAACCAAACGTATCACTGTTGCAGTCTCATTCAACACGATGTAAGGATTGTCAGACACGTAATAAAAGCTTTTTTGCAGCATCTAAACAACAACTAACCAACAACCAAATGTACATACCCCAAACCACATCTCTGAATGATTAAATGGCCTTTCAGAATCTACAACATTGCAAACCATTCTGACTTAACACGGGAAGCATGCACAGTCACTAAAAACACAAATGTGCCCATTGAAAACTCTTTAAACCCAAAGCTCTTCATTCTTAAAACTTGTATTGGGCTTCAGGGCAGGATAATACCAAAACTCACTCAATGAGATGGTATCAGAACACCACTAGGCACCGGAAGACATGAAGAGGAAGTTGGGCTAGTGGGCCGTGATGACAAATAAGTGTGAGTATGTGGTGAGGGGGAATTCACATTGTAGTTCAGGGGCAGGAATACGGGCAGTATTGACACATTGGCTGCAGAGGAGCCGAGTGGCATGTTTCCATTAACGCAGAGTGCAGCACCACTATCATGTTGCCAGAAAGTGGCCAGCATCAAGGACTGGTTATGTATATATACCAGCATTGAGAAACCAATCCCTAAATCACCACAGAAATAAGACATAGCGCATTCTTTCGGCTGTATTTCCAGCACACTGATGTATTTTGTGTTGGATAAAGAAAGCACTATAATGTCATTCATCTTCCCACTCTCCATATCTTCCCCTATAAGATTTCACATCCCTGATTAAGTCACCCTACAAAAAGGGAAACACCTGCTCAACATTTCTCAATCACTTATCAAGCAGATGGAATGCAACCAGTGATAGCCATCCCTCTTCCAGAACGCCTTATTTAAACAATGTGTAAGCCCTACCCTGGCATCCATATGACATTACAAATGGAAATATTAGCTAAATAAACACATTCAGTAAACATTTTCGAAGTGTTTTGTTCAATGTTTGGTGTATACATAATGCATACACCAAACATTGAACAAACCACCTAGACAATGTTTATTGAATTTGTTTATTTAGTTAATTTACAGTCGCTGGCTAATAATCTCTTGAAGTGACATGGCCTAAACTCTAAATATAATTGACAGAATGTAATACTGCGGATAATGCTCTCTAATGATATGTCAATACTAAGTGCAATGCACACGTGGACAGAAAGTCCAAACAAATGCCAAAAAATCAATGTTGCCTTCCCACAGTCAAGATGGTGCCCCCCAGGCATGGGCATCGGGTGGCTCCAAACAGCGGGGGCGGTACACAGTGTGTTCTCTCCCACTGTTCCAGCCAGTGGTTAAGATTAATTCTAAACCTTCCAGCCATCACCTCTTTGTTTTTGCTATGTCACCCCGAGTGGGACGGGTATGCCCAGAGTGGGTCCCGTGCCTGCTGGGCCTAGAGACCCAAGCTACTCCTCACTGATGAGCCCCTACAAGGGCGAAACATGTTTGGGGATGCTTGTGGTCTCGTGCAGAAGGGATGTGGCCTAGCAGTTCGGGCTGGACTGCCCCTTTTGGGGTGGGGCCAAGCCTGATTTGCATATGGTCTTTCCCTTCTGTAATGGCTTGGCAGGCAAAGAACGGTGGTCTGGAGAGTTGCCCAGAGCATTGCCAGTGGTTAAGATTAATTCTAAACCTTCCAGCCATCACGTCTTTGTTTTTGCTATGTCACCCCGAGTGGGACGGGTATGCCCAGACGTGGGTCCCGTGCCTGCTGGGCCTAGAGACCCAAGCTACTCCTCACTGATGAGCCCCTACAAGAGCGAAACATGTTTGGGGATGCTTGTGGTCTCGTGCAGAAGGGATGTGGCCTAGCAGTTCGGACTGGACCCCCCCTTTTGGGGTGGGGCCAAGCCTGATTTGCATATGGTCTTTCCCTTCTGTAATGGCTTGGCAGGCAAAGAACGGTGGTCTGGAGGGTTGCCCAGAGCATTGCCAGTGGTTAAGATTAATTCTAAACCTTCCAGCCATCACCTCTTTGTTTTTGCTATGTCACCCCGAGTGGGGTGGGTATGCCCAGACGTGGGTCCCGTGCCTGCTGGGCCTAGAGACCCAAGCTACTCCTCACTGATGAGCCCCTACAAGGGCGAAACATGTTTGGGGATGCTTGTGGTCTCGTGCAGAAGGGATGTGGCCTAGCAGTTCGGGCTGGACTGCCCCTTTTGGGGTGGGGCCAAGCCTGATTTGCATATGGTCTTTCCCTTCTGTAATGGCTTGGCAGGCAAAGAACAGTGGTCTGGAGGGTTGTCCAGAGAATTGCCAGTGGTTAAGATTAATTCTAAACCTTCCAGCCATCACATCTTTGTTTTTGCTATGTCACCCCGAGTGGGACGGGTATGCCCAGACTTGGCTCCCATGCCTGCTGGGCCTAGAGACCCAAGCTACTCCTCACTGATGAGCCCCTACAAGGGCGAAACATGTTTGGGGATGCTTGTGGTCTCGTGCAGAAGGGATGTGGCCTAGCAGTTCGGGCTGGACTGCCCCTTTTGGGGTGGGGTCAAGCCTGATTTGCATATGGTCTTTCCCTTCTGTAATGGCTTGGCAGGCAAAGAACGGTGGTCTGGAGAGTTGCCCAGAGCATTGCCAGTGGTTAAGATTAATTCTAAACCTTCCAGCCATCACGTCTTTGTTTTTGCTATGTCACCCCGAGTGGGACGGGTATGCCCAGACGTGGGTCCCGTGCCTGCTGGGCCTAGAGACCCAAGCTACTCCTCACTGATGAGCCCCTACAAGGGCGAAACATGTTTGGGGATGCTTGTGGTCTCATGCAGAAGGGATGTGGCCTAGCAGTTCGGGCTGGACTGCCCCTTTTGGGGTGGGGCCAAGCCTGATTTGCATATGGTCTTTCCCTTCTGTAATGGCTTGGCAGGCAAAGAACAGTGGTCTGGAGGGTTGCCCAGAGCATTGCCAGTGGTTAAGATTAATTCTAAACCTTCCAGCCATCACCTCTTTGTTTTTGCACCGTTACTACTGCACCACCATACTACAATTCCTGCTCGAAGGTGCCCATCTGACCTGGCGGGCTGTCCGGCACCCACGAGCAGAACATGATGGTGGCACCGGTACCGTAAATAATGGTACCGGTGCTACCGCCCTCTCCATTCCCATTGAGCCCTATGGGGCCGAATGGGGATGGGAGTCCCTTATTACTGGCACCCGCGAATGGGAAATTACTGGGTCCACCAAACGGCATGAAACCGGTAATTGCCCATTCGCGGGTGCGGAAAAAATGCAACTGCCGCGGCAGCCGCGCCTGTTATACAGGCATGGCTACCACCAGGGCTATAATGAAGCACTTTGACTATTTTATGGCAAAATGCGCTTTCCAGCTAAAAATAGCATCCCGATTTTTGACATGCAAATTAGATTAACTAAATTGACTATTTGTTGGACTTGTCAGGTCTAAGAGTTCCAAGGAGTTCACATTTCAGTAGTGCATCTTCTCTGCAGTTCATCAAAAAGTAACAAATATTTTTCTTGGATGTTAGTTCACAGGCTTTCATTTCTCCAAGAAGTAGTGCCAAAACTGCTTGGTCTTACAATTATTTATATCCATGGCTCAGTAACACTGTAACCGGCCAACAGAATTGATGCATCGAGGAACATGACATCAGGGTGCAGGTAAAGGTGAGAACACTCAGTGTGTTTTTCAAAGGTTGGGTGTATAGTGTCATTAAGAAATCCCAATATCACCTGGGGTTATTGAGGCTGTTAAGGCCTTATGTGTCCCCAACAGACTGTAAAACCCTTGTGAGAGCACTAATCACGCCCAGATTGGACTACTGTAATGCCCTTCTCTATGGTGCTAGTGAAAACAATTTACACAAGCTCCAGGTTTTACAGAACCATGTAGTTCGCATTGTGAGGAAGGTTCCAAAAAGGGAACATGTCTCAATCTATAGGAGAGATCTCCACTGGCTCCCATTTCAGCTCCAATTACGTTCAGACTAAACATCTTGGTACACAAATGTGACTTTGGTTTAGCTCCCAATTATTTGAAAGAGTGCCTAAATCAACAACAAGCGGCCCGTTCAGCTAGGTCAGCAGGACGTCTACACTGATTTGCCCCACAGCTAAATGAACCAGAGGCGGTGGTCGCTCATTCCCTGCGCATGCCTCTAGGGCATGGAACCTTCTTCCAATTAACCTTTGCACGGAGCAGAATCCCTCTGTGTTTTGTAAAAGACTGAAGACTCTGATCTTTGCTTGAAATGCCATTTGTCCTCTCCCGATGATGATTGCTTCTTGATCCTGTCCTGTTGTTTCTCTGTTGCCTATTGTGTTTGTGTTAGCACTTTGATGCCTGCAGGATTTGGCGCATTATATATTTGTAAAAGTAAAGTAAAACAAGTGAGCAACTATTAATAAACCACCAATCTACATATGAATCCAGATTGGAACACAGATTTGCAATGTGTTGTCCTTGGAAATCCGATGTCTTTGTTTAGGTATCCCGTTTTGCATCACATGAACACCATAGACATCAAGGAATTTCTTGAAAAAGAACTGCATACAGAAAAACAAGGTTTCTATGCTCCTGTAACAGATAATTCTAATCTATTTACATTGCATTGATCCCAGACATGTGACAAAGCCGGACTTCAATATTTAACATAAACAAGGCAACCTTTGTTTGTTCCAAGAAGACATTGTTATGCCAATACACAGATGTCAAACTCTCATTTTATATACACCATCACCATTAAAGAATCTTATTCAAAGAACACCTTCAGGGACTGCAAGCCTTTATACAGCTTCACAAAGGCTTTTTCCATTGAATCATTCTGCAGGAACTGAGCATTCAGCTACAATACTCCTCCACTCTAGTTCTTTACAATTGGTGACAACAATGCGGGAAGCGATAAACAATAACCAGAAAAGGACACAGGGTCCACTTCCTAGTCCACATACTGTCAATCGTTAGAGACAAAGTTTAAAACGATATGGACTTTTGTTGTACCACCACCACCCAACCAGGTTACACATTATCTCTGTAATTCTGAATTTTGAATCAACCAAACGTATCACTGTTGCAGTCTCATTCAACACGATGTAAGGATTGTCAGACACATAATAAAAGCTTTTTTGCAGCATCTAAACAACAACTAACCAACAACCAAATGTACATACCCCAAACCACATCTGTGAATGATTAAATGGCCTTTCAGAATCTACAACATTGCAAACCATTCTGACTTAACACGGGAAGCATGCACAGTCACTAAAAACACAAATGTGCCCATTGAAAACTATTTAAACCCAAAGCTCTTCATTCTAAAAACTTGTATTGAGCTTCAGGGCAGGATAATACCAACACCCACTCAATGAGATGGTATCAGAACACCACTAGGCACCGGAAGACATGGAGAGGAAGTTGGGCTAGTGGGCCGTGATGACAAATAAGTGTGAGTATGTGGTGAGGGGGAATTCACATTGTAGTTCAGGGGCAGGAATAAGGGCAGTATTGAAACATTGGCTGCAGAGGAGCCGAGTGGCATGTTTCCATTAACGCAGAGTGCAGCACCACTATCATGTTGCCAGAAAGTGGCCAGCATCAAGGACTGGTTATGTATATATACCAGCATTGAGAAACCAATCCCTAAATCACCACAGAAATAAGACATAGCGCATTCTTTCGGCTGTATTTCCAGCACACTGTTGTATTTTGTGTTGGATAAAGAAAGCACTATAATGTCATTCATCTTCCCACTCTCCATATCTTCCCGTATAAGATTTCACATCCCTGATTAAGTCACCCTACAAAAAGGGAAACACCTGCTCAACATTTCTCAATCACTTATCAAGCAGATGGAATGCAACCAGTGATAGCCATCCCTCTTCCAGAACGCCTTACTTAAACAATGTGTAAGCCCTACCCTGGCATCCATATGACATTACAAATGGAAATATTAGCTAAATAAACACATTCAGTAAACATTTTCGAAGTGTTTTGTTCAATGTTTGGTGTATACATAATGCATACACCAAACATTGAACAAACCACCTAGAAAATGTTCATTGAATTTGTTTATTTAGTTAATTTACAGTCGCTGGCTAATAATCTCTTGAAGTGACATGGGCCTAAACTCTAAATATAATTGACAGAATGTAATACTGCGGATAATGCTCTCTAAAGATATGTCAATACTAAGTGCAATGCACACGTGGACAGAAAGTCCAAACAAATGCCAAAAAATCAATGTTGCCTTCCCACAGTCAAGATGGTGCCCCCCAGGCATGGGCATCGGGTGGCTCCAAACAGCGGGGGCGGTACACAGTGTGTTCTCTCCCACTGTTCCAGCCACCCAATTGGCTGTGTGCCCTTCCCTGGGTACATATAAACAATACAATGATAATAATGTGTAATTTACGGCTAAGCACTTAACATAGAACATATTCACCCAACTGAAGTTTGTACTGATTTATCTACCTCGGATGGACGAAAGGTTGAGTTGGTCTTACCCTGCAGATCACACAAAGATCACAGCAGCGAGCGCTCAACCTATCTCAGCTACTTTATCAGGTATTATAGGCTGCATAATGGTTTTTATGGGCTGCATATTGTTCAGAATGCAGCATTCAAAGGTTACCAGCAGCAAAAAAGTGAATAAGCATTCAAATACTTGTGAGGCCCAAGAGGATTCATGTACTTATCTACTTTATACTAACAAGAGCGACATGGGTTATAATAGAATTATATACCCCAAACTTGGTCTGTGCTGGGTGTCATGAAGCTTGCAAACCTTGATAAATGGCCTAGTTGCACTAAGGCTTTTAATTCCGTGTTCAAGGGCCATCATGCCCGGTACTGTAGTTTGAATGGGTCTATAAAGCATAATACAAGCTGTATTCTTGTCTTTAGACAATCAGAAAATATGGAATGCAGGTTCTAACTACAATACAAGCCCACATTCTATGCCCCCTTATTATTCTGACAGCTTCCAGATATCTAACCAATCAGCAAGCTGGTGGCTCAAACTGCCTGTAAAAGCTGCATCCCATTCTTCCATTTGCGATATGAGCACACTATGCACTGCTCAGTGTGGCAGTCCGCTTTCCCCCTGCACATGCTCTAATAGCATTAGAGCCCTAAGCCCCACCCAAATCACCCTATTGTTTCTTAGGTGCCATTGCCTTTGGCTTTGGAGTGTGTGCTGGGGTGGTCACCTACCCTGCAACAAAGCATAAATACTGTCTCCTCAAGCTATTCCTCCATCGAAAAATTGGTATTGCTCCTATTAAAACAGCATAAAAAAAAATGTATTCCTTATCTTCATACAAAGTGCACATTTTCACAGTGGTGAAATGTTTCGAAACATGGCTGCTTTCTTTGCAATTCAAACAAACAGTCAGGTTGATTTCAACTTGAACATGACCTAAATCAAACTTTTATGCAAATACTGAGTGAGAGACAGAGGGACAACACCTGGCTTAACCAATCATGTACTTCAAGATGCAACACCATCTTAACAAATGCTCTCCATTGCTTCCAGGAACTACTTACAAATCCTATCATTACAAACCTTAAATAAGCAAGTTTGTATAAATTCTTTCCATTGAAACAATTTCCATCAAATCAGTATCCATCAAAATGTATTCATTTAAATGCTTTTCCATCGAACAGCATATGCATTGAATGAATTTCGATGGATTTTCAACTCAAACATACCTTTAAAATAGATGTATGGGTGTTTGGGTTGGAAATTCAATGGGTTGAGGAAAGGGTTAATTTTTGAAAATGGAGTTTGGGGGTGGTTTTGGGGGGAACCTGGGGTTTAGGGTGGCTTGGGAAGGGCAATAAACAATAAATACTACATGTTAGAGGGAACTGTAAAGTGCTTAAATACATTACAGATTTTAGCACTGGAAATGGGTTACATTTTAAAAATGGGGGTTGGGGGAGGGGTTGGGGACCCCTGGAGGTAGGTGGGGATTTGGGGGACACCCCCAATAAACAATAAAACCACAAGTTAGAGGAAGCTGGCCAGTGCTGAAATACTTTATAGATTTCAGCACTGGACAGCTCCTTGTAACGTTATAACGTTATGCATGTTTCATAGACTTTCCATGTAAAAAAATGTAAGTGTTTATATAACAAAACCCTCTTTGATGAAAGGGTTTCGATGCATAAACACTTTGCACTTTATGTATGAGAATTTGATGAAACATCTTTCAATGGAAATGATTCAATGGAATGAACCTTCGATGGAAAGAATTTGATGGAAAGACTAGTAACCATGCAAGTTACAGATCTGCAGATTTGCAATGTCATCCTAACCAGCTTCTTCAAAAGAGTAGCTGAATGTGATATGAAACAGCACTATTAAAGTTCTCAATCACAATAACCTTGGCCAGAACATCAGTAAGAGAGTCAACATCCAACTGCATCAAATACAAATGTATATTCTCCTTTTCGACCTAATCCGAAACCCATTACATTTCAATTGACTACCAAGACTAACTTCCCAGTTATTGCCACTACATATCATAATGTTCATATTGTTTTATATTTATATTAGTATTTATTTACAGAACAGGGATGAACATTTCAATCAGAAATACCTTACAATAACACATGTGCAGATGGAGGAGACATTTCAACATAGGGTGCCTGTATAATAGCATAGAGAAGAATACAAAATGGCATTGGAATACTGGAGGCTGTGGTATGGGACAACGAGGTTGAGTCCAGAGGAAGATCACATGGAACAAGATAGTGAGTAAACTGAGGTACAGGCAGGTACTGAGGAGCAAGATAATTGATAGCTTTGTAGACTCAGTGAAGGAACTTGAAAACTTAAAAAGAAAGTGATTTTGCATGATGAGACATCCAGCATTTTGTCAGTAGGTACAAGTGAGGTTAGGTTGTCCAGAGTGTGGTAGCAAAGTTAAGAAATTTGTCTTCATGGAAGAAGTAGCAGAGAGAAAGGCCAAGGAGGAGGCTTGAGTAATAGTCCACTTTGTTGAGCACAAGACTGGAGATTAGAGTTTTTGTAGAGTGGTCAGTAGGAAAAGGAAATATTTTCCAAATGTTGAGGAGGTAATACGAGCAGCAGAGGCAGTGGAAGTGATGAATTGTTGCAGTCATATTTCACTATCCAAGAGGACCCCCAGATTGAATGCTTTGGGTGTGGGAGTGAGAAGGTCAGGCAGGAAGGAGATAGGAGAGTTGAGGGTAAGGATGGCATTTGAAGCTGGAAAAGAGATTACCTATGTGTTATGCTTTTAATTAAAACATAGCGTCTGTGTGCACTGAATTTTGGGTGCTCCCATGGCCTGGACATTCTTCTTCAGGCCTCAGTGAACTCTTCATATTTCCTTCAGGCTTCAGTGAAATCTGCACTTTGATGTGAACCCGTAACGTGGTTTGTATTTTTTTTTTTGCTGTCAACATTCCACTGGCAAACATGATTTTTTGCCTCTGCATTGCTTCAAGGACTGTTTTGAAAAAGGTGCCAGCTGGTGCGTTATAACATTATAGAGCCGAAGGAAAGTTGTGCTGTTTTTCGTGCTTTCATGAGAAAGGGAAAGGTTTGCTTCTTCTACAATTGTTTTCTGGTGAATTGTCATTGTTCTTCTGACATTTGTCTTCTAATTATAATTTGAAAACCAATTTATTGAATCTGAAGTGGTTCTTCCATTTAACAAGTTTCTTTAATGTTTCTAATATTGAATTGTTCGGGCCATTTGAAGGCCCTGGTTTGAGTAATCCAATAAATATGCAGGCAACAATAGCCTGGAATTGAATGCATCTTGTAATATTTTCTAACAATGGAATTAGATACCGTGTCTTCAGACAACCCGATCAGTCTGTTTAGCTCAATATACGCGTAGAATTAAATGTTGGGAATCTTGTATCCATAGGGAGTGCCTAGTGGGGCCACTGGTTAGCATATGACAAGTCATGCTTTGGTCTTCTTGCCTCTTGAGGTTGTCATGGGTCAGTCCGGCTGGGTGCCCTTGGGGACTGCCAACAGGTAGACTTTGAAAGCCAGAAAGTTCTGGAAAATGTCATTGCGCATTTGTGGGAGGCTTAACACGGAGGGCACAAATGCAGTTAGACAGAAAGCTTCTGGGAAAAGTGGACACACTAGTTCCATACCCGTTGACACCAAAATCTCTCTGACTACCTGTTTTCTGAGCTTTTCAGTGCAGTTCTAGCGAAATGAAGACTTCTTTGGCTGTGACTTCAACAGTGAAATATTTTTAGAAGTTTTACATTCTTTCTATGTTTGGTAATCATGTATTCATTCATTGTTTTCATTGCATTTATTCATTTATATATGTTGATCTGAGAACAAAGGGCCGTAAAGATTGATTGTACATTCTGGCTGAGTGTCTTGTGTGAATAATGCCCTGCAGCATGAAAGGTTTCTTCATATTGTGTGCTGGGGCTGTGAAATATTTGCTGTGCACTTTTGAAGCTAAACACTATGCCTGCAATTGTGGCAGTGACTGGAACACTGCGACTGGCTCCCAGAGGAACATGCAACACACAGCCTCCCTTATTCAGACTCCCATGGGTGTCCAGCTTGAGTGTATGTAGCCAATGGCCAAAAACATCAATGGCATCTTCCTGTTTGGCCCTGTTGGGACTGGCAAGGGCCAAGAGCATAAGCTCCTGCTCAAGCCAGTACTTCACCAAGATCACCTTTTACATGGTGTCTGTTTCCACACCCCGGGATCCTTCGGGACCAAGGACCATTGTGGTTGTGAGTCTGTTAACTGTCATTTGGTTACCTATAGCCACATTCTATCATACCCAACTCAGACCTCACACTTGCTTCTTCACAGTTAGCACTCCACCCTTTCCATTTCCAATTATCCGCCTACCCTCCCTCTATAATGGACTTCACCCATTCATCATTGTCTTCAATTGATTATTTCGTCTACCCCCATCATGTATCTTGATTTTGCTCCATTCCTCCATCTACTCACTCGTCTCACTCCCATCTTTCATAGCCATTCGTCTCAACTTGGTGTAACTTCTTTATTAGTCTCCAGTCTCTGAGCCATTCTGAATTGTATGATGGTAAGGCTTGAGCAAAGAGAGCTCATGCAGAGGTTGTTGTTTTGTGTGGGGAGGGGCAGGAACTGGGTGGGAATGGCCATAGTGATTCGCGTGGACAAACAACCAAACAACACCTGCAATCTGAGTGTCTCTCCTCATATGCTATTTGTCCCTGTCTTAACTCGAATGCATTAGTTTTGCTAATAGGTCTGACAGGCCCATACAAATCATTACAGAGTCAGATATGACAATGTCATGATTTGCGTATTTACCTGTGCCTGCTTTCAACAGCTTGACTCTCATTACTGCGGATTTATTTTTTGAATTATTTATTTTCAAATATACAGAATTTAAAACAAATAGTAATGTATATACAAGATATTTCTAAAACACAACAATCAACATAAAACAGCAATATAATGGAAATAATTAGTCTATCAGAACTATGAACAATGACTGCAGAAACATTCAAGAATAGCCCCTTCCCCTAGCAACTCTATTCTGTGCCCACCGCCCCGCACTCCCCCATACCGGTCCTAATTCACAACAAAATTAGTCTAGTACAACATTAAGAGCTTCCCCCAGACCTTCTCAAAAAGTGAGATTCTCCTTTCTCTCCTATATATACATCTCTCCAGTTCCGCTAGCTTATGCATTTCCTCAACCCACATATCTAGTTGCAGTGGCACAGCAGATTTCCAAGTATCCAAAATTAATTTCTTCCCCATCATTGTTGCACCTACCTCTAAAAAGCCAATTCTTCCAATAACTCATTGCTCCCAACACCGTCTTGAAATCAAATTCAATTTTTTCCACTAGTACCTTCTGACAAACATCACCAAATTCCACCCAAAACCCTCTCACCTTCATAGGATCCCACATCATATGTTCAAGCATCCCGGACTGATGCACACATGCCCAACAGCTATTATTGTCAATCGGTGTCTTTTCCACAACCTCTCTGGGGTCCAATACACCCTGTTTAAAAATGTTATCTGGCGGGATCTCTCCCCAAGACTTATGGAGCAGAGTCTGACAATCTGACGCATTTTCAGCCAGAGCTCAGTCGAAATATTGCATCCGATTCTCCGGCTCCAATCCTCTCTTAGGGAATCATTCCCCTTATATTTAGCAACAATCAAATGATAAACTTTGCTGGCCAAACCCCCTTCACCCGTCTAGGTTTAATAGAAAACAAAAGTATACCGGTATGCACTAATAAAATTACGGCAAAAATGTTGCCTTCACAAAAAATCGTGGTTTGAACCGGTAAAGGTGTACTCCATTATACCATTTAAGTTAAGCGTGGGTTGCGGGGGTGTCCCCAGGTCCCCTTAAATGGTATAATGGGTCTGAGGGTTGCAGGGGTGTCCCCCCATCCTTTACATGGATTGTGGTGGTAAAACCACAGCCTTTTTTCCGTTATTTGTTGGGTAAACCGCCATTTTTGCCAGGATTTTAACACATGGAACCACTTCACCAACAGCCTTCTTGAGTTTACGATAATCTGAGTTCGAATGACCTGTCGTATTGCAGTTTTCCTGAACTTCTCTTGCCGTCAGCCACTTTCCAATCTTGAAAAGGTCGGCAATCCACCTTACTCTCCCTAGGAACCATTCCGGCCAGAAGACAGTCTTTCCATCCGCTCTGATTCCTGGATTCATCCACTCCGAAGCTCCAGGGGTCCTTAAAAGCATCTATTTTCAAACACTCACAAAGTGTCTTCCAAGAGCTCCTCAAACAATCGGTCAAGGGGTCCTTCACACAGCCAGGTCTAGATACCGTTTACTGCAGGTTTAAAAGTGCATCACAATTGTGAATTTGGGATGCACTTTTACAAGTAATATGGGGGGGGCAAGTGACATCTGACCAAGGGCCTCCAAGATCTGCTCATTCGGATGTCCTTTGTGGATTGGGCGGCTAGACTTTCTTTTGGCACAAGTGATGAGATGTGCGTCTCATCACTAACAATAAAAACTATTTGGAGAATCTTGCCCTATGGATCAAACCAACCATTATTGTACCTGCGTGCAAATGAATCAAAGGCAATTCACTTTGGAGCATGCACGTGTGTTCCGGCACTTTTTACACTGAGCTCAAAAGCTGTCAATGTGAAGAGGAGTGCAGCACATTTTGCAATCGACGGAGGTCAGAATTTTAAAGTCGTACTCATTCAATGGCCCTCATTACAACCCTGGCGTTAAGGGATTAACGTCTCCGTAAAAGGCGTCGGCGCCGTTAAACCCTTAACGCCTGATTAAGAGGTCCCTTTGCGGTTCCCGACCTTAACGGCTGTACTGGACCAGCCGTTAAAGTAGGGAACCGCAAAGGGACTTTCGAGGTAATTACGGTACCGCAATTTGCGGTACCGTAATTACCACCTTCCCCAGTCCCATTGAGCCCTATGGGGCAAAAATGGGAATGGGGAAGGGCCAATGGTAAATGGGGAATTACCGCCCCACCAAACTTGGAGTTCCCCATTTACCATTGGCGGAATCGGTAAGTTACCGGCGTTTAGCTATTAGCGCCATTGGTTAACGCCGAAGTCGTAATGAGGGCCAATGTGCCTCTTCCCTTTTCCAAAATATTATCTCCAGGTAACTTGATGGATTCATATGATTAACCTGTGGCTGTATTTAGCGTGCTACTGTCACAACCAACCTCAACTAAGAATGCAGATTACCTGAACACTGTTGGAATACAAAACCTCGTTAAAAACAACTCAAAGTAAAATGGCCCTTTCTGTGTTTAAATATGCGTTCTGCATCACCCGAATTTCCATGTCACACTTTGCAAGCGTCTGGATCCAAGACAATCCAGATTGTAAAGACCTGAAAATATTTACACGAGGGCTTGAAGTACTAAATTGCATTTCTCTGTGCAGAGCATCGTGTTCTTTGCGTGCGATTGCAAGTCTCCGAATGTACTTTACAGATAAACTTGAATTTTCTCTGTAGTTGAATTAATTTTTCAATCGGCCCAAGGGAAAATCTATTCTTCAGCTGCCATGTGCTAAGTGTTTCCACATAAAACCTGACACAGATTGGTTCCAAAGGAGCACGTTATGAATCTTTTGAAAAACGACCCATGGCATCCTGGACGTGAGCTCAGTCAACGTCAGACATGTTGAGGATGGTCTACGCTTTTAAATTCAAATAACACGAAAAGTATGTGGGGGTGAAAACTTGGGAAACCGATGTACAGCTAATGGCATGTGTTCCCCATTATGGGTTTGCTGCAATGCCTTGTTTGGTATTCTTGAACAAGTAAAACATGACCAAAGTAATTCAATGTGAATGATCAAAAACAGGTTTCTATCTATAGAGGGGTGAAGCACACTCAAGGCAAAGAACATGATTGTGGATTGCACAGTAATCTGTTACAGACAGAACGCTCTGCATGGTCGTTCATTGAAACTACTTGATGAGCACTTGAAGATACAGGTGCTCAAGGGTGACTGTGAGCACAATATGGCTGCCCGTGCAACCTTTCACGGCTATGGTACGGAAGTTTAAGATCAAAGCGGAATTTATGACATATTTTGAAAGTTCCCATTTTCTTATTCGCGCTGAGCCTTTTTGAGCATATAACCACCGGGCACAGTGTCCAGCATTCTAGTGGCCTTCCTTTCCCTTCTGCTTCTTTTCTTTGCTCAGCTCCTGTGGGCATGATGTATGATGGCAACATGGAGATGCATAGTGGCTGGACCCCTAAATCACCACTGATTTGGCGGTCCTTATTATTTAGGCTGTAATGGTAAAAGCAGGCGGTTTTGGAAACCATTTTACGATTTGATTAATTATATGTGTATGTGCAATGTGCAACATGCCATAGTCCTTGAACCCCCTCATTCTCAAATGCTGCAGTCAGTGGAAATCCGATTACCATCGTTCACAAAAGGTTTTCAGGCCACAATAAATAGTAATACACGCTCGGTCCTGAAAGTAAAGGGATGAGCTAGTCCAGTCATTTAGCCTAATGGAAAATGTTTCATTCTCAGTCTCCAAAATGCATTGGTACACAAAGTCTATTTAAAATATGAGAAGTGGCAGCTGTATCCTCACTAAGACAGAATTAGTGACTTTCTCCTTTTTTTCATTTTTTTTTCATTGTTCGAAATATATGTTTTTGATAAACATATTACTCTCACTACTACTTTTAATCAAGTGTCTCTTTATTGAACTTATGCATAAGAAGAAAAGAACTTACATTTCAATCTAAGTTTAAACTATATCACCCGTACAGGGTATGTACGGAGAGCGGCTGTTTGACTAGATTTCTTATCTAGCCTTTTTTGGTTCTTGCATTCACGAGTCAGGGTGTCTCCAGACTTATTGCAGCCAGCTCCTGTAAGCATCCATTTGAGCTTTGGTCCTATTTTTGACTCAATTTTTT
The DNA here is from genome assembly GCF_040938575.1 of Ambystoma mexicanum. Classification (NCBI taxonomy): domain Eukaryota; kingdom Metazoa; phylum Chordata; class Amphibia; order Caudata; family Ambystomatidae; genus Ambystoma; species Ambystoma mexicanum. Next base: position 1,519,749,026 of record NC_090937.1, on the reverse strand, counting down.
TGAGTGCCTAATATTAACATACAGATTTACTAAAAGTGTGGTGCCCACTTTATTTTATTATTTTCATTCTCAGTCTCCCCCCTTTGCAATAGAATGCAAGTAAAGGTCATTACCGCACCTCTCAGCATTTGTATTCATGACGGAAGTAGCAATGTGAACACTTATTGCCCGAACAATGATGGACCTAATTACATGTAACACTGTTTTGAAAATCATCATATGCAGTCAGTATTTACAAAATGTAGCATGTTTGCTAAGACTTTAATGTTCTAGTACTGGAAACATCTCATAATCGTGCAATGGAAGTCATTATTTTGCCTGCGGAAACAGTAATTAGGAAACTTCACAATGATGCCGTTTCTTTCTTTCTTTCTTTCTTTCTTTCTTTCTTTCTTTCTTTCTTTCTTTCTTTCTTTCTTTCTTTCTTTCTTTCTTTCTTTCTTTCTTTCTTTTCTTTCTTTCATTCTGTATATGCTTTCTTTGCAGCACATCTGAGGAGGCCTGGAAGTATTTGTATGGTGCATTGTCACCAAGTATTGTACCTTGATACACGTAATAGTGAATCTCCTCTGGGACAACAGCCAATGACTCCTAGACTTCTACAGTATATATCCTTCACGTGACCTTCTTTGTGCAAGGTCTGGTGATGTATCTTGAAAATAACAGTTGTGTGTATATTCTGGGTACCTAATGGATGCTGAGCACATGATGTTAGGATAGGAAATTCTGTCAATTCTAATATGGAAACCCTATATCCATGCACAATAAAGCATATCAAATGCTATGTTGGCAAATACACTGGATTAATAAAAAACTATTTCAAAATAAAATTATGTATGTAGCTGTAGTGTATAACTGTCCGCAGTAACTGTGCCTGCTGTAATGTGAGCATTTTGTATGGGGTGTAAGAAAGGCTATGAGCTAAAGAATCTGTGCTGCTTATGCTGTGTGTAGGGTAGGGATGTATACCGTTAAAGAAACCATGAACAACTTAATCGAACAATAATAACCGTCACGTTGTTGATACCAATATACCGTTTATACTGTTAAGTGTGCTTTTCAATCTGATTTGGAAAGGCTGCAGTAAGCAAGTGCTGCACAGTCTTGGTCTTGCCCTGTTGGATGTTCCATCTGCCAAGGGGGCCTTGTTTGGCAGACAAGAGCATAGGGAAAGTGAGGCCACATTAGTAAATCCAGCTTTGATGCTGTGACCGCACTTTATCTGTGATCAGTAGAGTCGGGTGAAAGATCAGCCGACTTTGCGCACATTGTGTTGAAAGCTGCCCAGTGCCTGAAACTATGTGTTCCCCATGCAAAGCTGGTAACAATGAGCTGACCGGCTCTATACGCATACCGGAGACTTCAGTTCATAGACTCCGCCAGACCTGGATTTCATGGGCAAACTAGAACAAAGTTATTTTGTTTCAGGCAATATTTATTTGAAAGGCAGCATACAGATTATAAACGTTTTCACACAGTCATGCTGCTCCGCGCTACAGCTCAATTAGCAAGACCACAGGGACATCACACGGGTGAGCTGAGGGCCTGAACTAAAAGTGAGCATTTCATTTTTCCTTTTGTTCGAATGGGACAGATTCTAGATTCAATATGAAGTATCCAGAGGGACAGATTCTAGATTCAATATGAAGTATCCAGAGCAATGGGGGTAAAATATTTCTAAGGTCTAGTCTCAGTTTGTGAGACCACCCATAAAAGCAGTCCTCCCTCTGAACTTGCATCACAAGGGTCCTAATGCATTCAGACTGGGAAAACAGTAATGATGGGGCTGTGGTGAGGTGGTGGTCTAGGCCATATTTGTGCTGATATATATTTGGACTTTGTCATTTTTTTGCCACTATCTTTAAGAAGGTAAATAAACAGGGACATCATTTAGGGGTCGCCAGAGGTCGCAACTTCAACCTCTGAGGTCTCCCTTGCGACCATTTTTTGTTGTTGTTTTTTTTTCTTTTCGTAATGCAAGCTCCTGGGCTGTGGCCAGCACCATGAGGCTCTTTATGTCTGGAGTGGCTGGCTTTCTTGTTCAGGCCCCTTAAAAAAAGAAGAAAATAAGAACAGGGGTGCCACAAGTCTAACACTTGCAGCAGTGACCCTAAATAAGAAAGAATAGGAATACCAAATAATGTGTCTTTCTGGAATTCTATACAATAATTGCTAGACTCATTAAATGTTTATTTCAGGCACACTTCAGGGGGTGAGTCACTGATTTAGTCTGCTCTTAAACGGCTCAACTCAGCCTTTCACCCTTCTGTGGTCGATAAATGAGTACCAACACAGGTTGGGTGATATTGGGTGTATATTTTTTCTATATAAAGCGCTTAAGCGTAGTTGCTATATAATAACACATCATTACCATTTGGTCATGGACGTCTGCTTGTATTCACAGTAATTTGGTAATAGGGGCCTATACACCCTGATCTTAACATTACATATGGCGATCCTTTCTTGTATGAAATGTACATGTACATGATATGATATGGCATTTATAACATGCCTATACACAAGTGCGTTCTAAATGGCTGTGTCCACATTATAGTGATATCTTAACCATATTTTCTGTAGTGTACAATGCTATGTGATGCCACTTCCTGTTTTGTCAACGAGTGAAAGGTTGTGTTCCATCGATTCCCGCAATATCACTTCCGGGTCGGGTCAAATGACATCACTTCCTGTGATGTCATCAGGGGGGTCAAGGTTTGTGTGATGTCACTTCCGCTACCCCTGGCATTTTGGTGAAATGATGTCCCTGTAAATGAACTGCAAGATTGATGTATTGCAAGAATCAAGAAAGAAATCAACAGCGCCCACTTAACGCTGTCACTTTAGGATTACATGGTCAGTGGATTACATGGTCAGTGGTGACTCCGACATCAGACCTTCATAATACACCTGGTAGATGGTAAAGGAGCTATAGTGATTAGATCACAAGCAACCTTTCGGTGTGTCTGTGTTGGCTATGACATTTTGACAAAAAGAATCACAATGACATGGGCTTTCAGACCGCACATGAGTGACTTTTCTCCCTTTAATGGGATAAAGAGTTTTCAAAACAAACTTTTTGTCGCAGCGAGGGGTCATGATGGCCATGCCATGTGGTTCCAAAAAAATGCAAGTCGAGGCCAATTTTCAAAGCAATGACCTGTGACTGAGCAGCAAGCTCATTGCTCAGCGGGGAGGATCGTGCTGGTTGGGGACGCTTGCCTTCAACACTTCCACTAGTCACTCTTTCATTCAAGGCGATCAATGAGTGAGCGCCATGAAAGACCAATTCTGCAGCCGCCTTAGATTCCTGGAGGATCAGCTAAATATGTGCAGAGACAAGTTTCAAAATGCTACCTTGCCACAGCTGGACAATCCTGCATGTGTATTTGTAAGTTTAACTAAAAAGCATTGACTTAATGGTAAGTTAAAGAATTTCAAATGCAAAAAGGCACAATTAGTTTTATTTGGAGCAGTTTTTAATGCCATTCCGTAAACCACACGTGCCTGACACAAACTCAGTATGTTAGCAATAGGAAGAATAAATACAGTGCCAAGAAGGAAAAGGATTTACTTTGGGTTGGCGGATTTGGGGTTTATATATTTATAATGGATAATGTTTTATAAACATATGACAATCGGGGATTTCGCTGGTTCTATCATTGAATTTACATATAATAAGTCACACCGCGAAATTCACTCATCTCTGCGGGTATTCCCTGCTGCCATACCAAATGGTAACATGTCCGTGATTACCGAACACCTTTGGCCCGCAAGTAAACTTAAAGAGAGATTGCGTGTGTGTGTATGCACACAAGCACATACTACCATCAGCCTTCATTGATCTGTGGCATGCAGATTATCAAGATGGCAACATGTTCATCTTCACCGGTAGCCAGTGGGGGAGCTAAAAGCCTTAAGTGACCACTTAAGAAAAGCTAATAAGTTTGCTGTGCCAGTCACAGCAGCCCCCCCACTCCTCCTCTCCACATGTGTTTTTGTGGTTGGTGGAAGTAAGGGGTGGCATTTCAGTGGTAAGTATGTTGAAAAGCCCAATTCTTGCACTGGGTGCCTAGTTTCGTTTGTGATGATAAATCTGAGAAAATATTTGTTAAGATTAGTTAACTCCACCTGCTATACCGCGGCGATAACCATGATATACCGTCATTTGGCAAGAAAGTTATCATACCACCAAAAAACTAATACTGTGACACCCCTAGTGTAGGGTTGTGTAGTGCTAACAAGGGTACTAACATTTAACATTATGACAATGAAGGGGGTGATTTTGGGTGCTAACAGCTAGTATAGGGGTGAATAGTGTGGTCTAATTGGGCTACATTTGTTAGTCCACAGACACTGCGTGTACTAACATAGCAGTGCAATGTTGAAAGCTGAATAGTGGTACTCGCACATTCATTGCGTGGAACAGGAAAGGGGAGGAAGTAGATGCAAAATTATTGAGAGGAGTTATGGTCTGAATCACTTAGCAAGTTTGCAAAGTTACACGAGATGGAGTCAGAAGGTGCTGGACATTTCTGGCACATAAAGAAATCGGAAATGACTTCATGAAAGGGGCAGGAAAAGAGTAAATGTAAAAATCCATAGGAGCCATAAGGAAGGAGGCGGTTTTGTGGAAAAGTGTTTAAAAGGGGGAGAAAGGCAGAATGGGCTTTTTGCTGCTTGGAGTTTCCTGATGAGAGATCTACAGGGTACTTTCTATGGCTTCCTCAGTTCTTGTGTGGCCTCTGCAGGGGAATCCTGGGGAGAGAGCGAGGAGCTGACTGGCCTAAGAGGTAGGACGGGAAAAGCTGCAGAGCTGTGTCTCTGGAGACCGGTGTAGCTGCAGAAGGGAGTCCTTGGAAGGCGGTATCAAGCCGGGGCAGTGTGTTGGCAGAGACAAGCGGATTGTACTTGGCAGCAAAATGGCTTGAAGAGTCAATTTTTAGCCAAAAAATAAAATTGCCCAGTGTGAGTATGAACAGGCAAATAATCAATCAATCATTCAATTAATCAGTTAGGACCCCTCTCTGCAGTATATTGCTATTCGACCCATGTCAAACTGACACAGAATGCACATCTTCCTCTGTCCCTTTTATTACAGTGGGGCCAATGACTAGCCTGATTCTAAATGTAGTAACTGGGGTTTACTTCCTTCATGCAGAAGATTTCACAATCTCCATAATCCATTATCTCACAAACTCTTGGTCTTGCCACTAACACAACACTAGCTAAGGGCAGGGGGAAGTAAATGATAATTAAAGCTATATCTATAATGCATTTGCTTTCATAGCCAAAGTGCCAGATAGGATGTCTCAGGTTAGAGAGAAATCTCTTATGTTTGAAGTTCTGTGCTGATCCAATGGACAGTGTTGATGCAAGTGTTTTTCCTGTTTTTCTCATGTGTTCAATGCAAAATGTTTACCACCAATACCTCTATGCTTACCACTATACTAATTATGAGATAATTTGATTGCCTATGTGGTCTCTCTGATGAATGAATTTAAAGGTGCCAAAGTGCATAACTGTGAAAGTGTGTGGTGGCTATTATTGCGTGTGGTTTTTATTTGGTTTGCACCTACAGTAAATGCACACGTGGAATAAAAAGGCACAGTGCACAGTCTGCATATGTCTAGCTAAGATCTGAGGGAATAAACTGTGGCAACAGAGAAGTGTCAGGAGACATACCTTTTTGTGTGATTTGTTGATGCTCTAGTGTGAGGTACATTTGTATTGGATTGTGTGTGCAGAACGTTTTTGGCTGTAAGTGTTCACATTGTGTTGTTTTATTACATTCCTACATTTGCTGGTGTTTTGATGAGGCAAGATACTAGTTTTAAAATTGCTATTATAAAATAATGTTTTATTTATAAAGAAGTAACAAACGGTTTAGTTGCTTATACCATTCAACGATGACTAGTAAATTTTTTAATGTCCCCAAGTTGTATATGATCATTTCTGCAGTGAAAATGCATAACCATCGGTAAAGGCTTTAATTAATATACCGTTTAAAGCAAGCATTTTGTGTGGATACGGTAATCCTTTCTGTAAGAGGAAAATGTGCCTTATACTAGGGGAGTTCACTCATGTTTGTACTCATGTGCTTTAATATTGTGCTAGCATTTATTTTGTTTATTTTGCAGCAATTACCAATAAGGCCAGTAGTAGATTGGATGTAATTATTTGCAATTTGTCACAATATGTGGCAGCTTTTGGATGGAAATACTAGTATTGGTGCCAACAATATTGCAAACAGTTTATGTCTTTTACCATTAATTATGCTAATTTAGTATTTCAATTATGGTTCTAGAGGTGAATTTTAATATTTAGGGTGAGTGAGCAATCCAATGTGTCAGTTGTAGTCCCCGCAGTAACTATAATTGCTTTTTCTAACAGTGTGGAGTTGAAATTGAGTTTGTTTATTTTTGATCTCTGAAAGATTCTTAATTATTTCTTTCTAGATCCTAACACATCTCCTCAAGAAGACGTTGACCCAACTGGTAGGGCACAACATCAACACTAGTTGATCAAGGTCTCTTTGAGACTAGCCTTGAATCCATGTTGGGATGTTTTCACAGATTTGTCTATATTTGTATCTAGGCTGACTATGTATATTTATGTGTATATGTGTATGAAATAGCAACACTTCTTTTCTTCCAAACTACTGTATGTAGGTGTATTGATTTGTGTGTATTGTGGTGGATGGTGTATGCCATCTTTATTTTCAGCAATTATTGCATTGATTAATGAGTTCTAGTATCTGTTATTCCCAAATGTGTCCTACCATGGTCTAGGCCCGAGTGGGCGACCATGCATCCAAACTCCTGGGGGTGTGGATCACTATGCCCTCCCTGCTTCTCTGTATCTCAGGGCCTTTGTGCACTGTTTTAGTACTATGCTATGGACACACTAACATAAACTATTATCATAACCATAAGAATAAACACGTACACATTATAACATGCACACCAAATACTAAGAAATGACACAAGCAATTTCAATTATAATACAATGGAATGCATTTATCACGATGCGAACACTACTATAATGCTAATTCGAATTTGCACCTTCAATGCTTTTGGTGCAAATCTACGATGCAGTGTATTATAAGTTTTACAAGCTTCTAATAAAATCTATCTAATTGCCACACCATTCCTCTCCATTCCACATCATACTTCACACTCTCTCTCTAAGACAATCCCTGTCTGTTTTCCCCTTCCTCAAACCCAAAGCTCTGTGTGAGTGTCTGCCCTAATCATTCAGTTTAGGCCATAAACCATACTCCCCATTTGCATGTGCATCTCTCCCCTCTCCAGCTCCCTTTGCCAAGTCTGCTCACTCAAACTGCCTCAAGGCTCTGCCATGCTCTCGATCTCTCCCAAGCTTCCAATCGCCCAAAGCCATCGGATTCTGCTGCACCAAAAACACCTCTCCCACAATCTCAGAGTCATCCAAACATCTCTCGATCTATCTCCATGAGAGCAGCTCCATCCAAAACTCCATCTCCAACAACCAGAAACTCCTAAAGCCTCCGCTCTGGTTATACTGTTAAATGACGTATACAAATCCTTATGGTTACATTTGTTCTCTAAGCTAAGATGCTTCTCTGTCTCTGTCAGCAAATTCTATATCTGAACAGTGCCTAAAAGTCAGTGTTGCATGTTCTTTCACTCCGTGTTCGGGTCAATCACTGCATGTTCTTTGTCAATGTGACATTTCGGCCTATCTATATCATGGCCTTCTGTCTGCGGTACCATCCTAAAATCTCTTCATATTTCTCCATTCACTGTCCATGAAATCCCACTCTCCTCAGAGAACCGACCATCTCTCCTCTCCATGCAAAAGCACTCCCTGATGCTCATGGCTCCGCCCCCACCTTTTCTCTGTCTGCATAGTTCAGCCAGCCATGCTGATAAAGCCAGCATTCCTCTCCACTCGGACATGGATCGTGTTATCTCTGTTCTGCCAAGCAAATGTTTACAAATACTTGTACACTGTTAACTCATAACAAGTTTGCACTCCGTGACGCTCTGTGTCTCCATTCAGAAATGGCTTTATAATGCCACAGGCCTCATGCTTTCTCTATTCCCGAATGTAGTGCCTAACATTCATTCATACCAAGCACTATACCTAAAGGTCAATGCATATTCTAAGTGCATACTCAATGCGTGTCTCTCTACAAGCATACATAATACATAACAGTCTCTACATGTGTCTCTACAAATACAACAAGCCTCATTCTATAAGCAAATGCAAATGGCTAGATATATGTGGATAATGGATATCTAATCAGGATGCAATAATGGAATGATGGGTAATGATTCAATAACAATGAGTATGATTCCATAATGATAAACAAATCAGGCTTCTCCACTCTATCAGGTTCTACAATACAAGCGCTTTGATATAATACATATATTGGAAACACACTCTATTGTAATTAGGTTTTGGAATTGGTTTTGATTAGTGCCAGGGAAATATGTTGTCAACAAAGAGCAAGACATTATGCAAATGTGCCTTATCTATGGCAGGTGCTTCTATGTATCTGCAAATTCTCTGGCAGTGTTACTTTCCACACGCCTCTCTACTCAGTTATACAAAGCGGAAACTCTTCTGGAAAGAGATATAATGCACTGGTTAAAGGGCAAGAGAATACACCTCGACATGGATCTGTGGGCCTGCTGGAAGTACACTTTCTGCATGACAATAAAAGCAGACTTAGGCCACCTCTTGAATAGTGATAAACAAACAGATTCAAAATAGGAGGCACATCTTGTCCACCAACAAGCCATTTTTGTAGGGAAGTACTTGACCACCGGGGCCACACAGGAGCAGACACATGGCAAGTGGAGCATCTGGTAGCAGAGAGGTTGCTAGAAACATGCCTTAGACTTTATGGTGCTTGACTATGTTTCAGTTGTTGCTGTTGCACTGTCATAAAACAAGCTGCAAATGTCAGAGGCAACACAGTGGGATTCATCACTGCATACTTTGCCTGCCTACGATGGAAAAGCAATATTACAAGAGATTACAGCATAGGAATAAGCAGTGGTGATCATCTCTCTATTTTTGCATCAACTAGGTCTGCTCTGTACGATAATCTATGAGTAGGCCATGCAACATGTTATGCAAGGATCACTATCAGTTGAGAAAGAAATCAAAACTACAGAAACATATGAATCTGAAACGCAGATGGTGCTGTCAATCTTTCATGCTTATCTATAGATACAAACACATGCCAACCACTTGAAAAAAACGTCTCTTGAGAGTGAAAACCAATCATAAATGCTTGTTCGGTGGATTATTTGTCAGAAACAGCTCAATTATGTTTTTATTATTAATGTTTGGTTTATTCTAACCTTTCATAACAATTCCTTCCTAAATACATAAAAGGTAAAAGAAAATTACAATTCCATCCATCAATCTCCTTTCCCCAATTAGGAAAAACCAATTAAAATTCCAACTATAAAATTACATTTCCAATTTCATTCTAATTTCCTTCTTTCCTATTCACTAGTGAGCTTGTTATTATGAAGGTCCAAAGCCTCTTTCATAAACTTCAGTGCCCCTATAATCGTTAGATTATTATCGCCTATTAGAAATTGTATCCACCTTTAGAGATAGGGATTTGCATCCTTTAAACAATACCTTCCATGTATTCTGACCTTAGCCCAGCTAGGGCTTGACAATCTATAATTAAGTGTTCGAGGGATTCTGGCCTAGATGCCTGGGCACTGTAAGGTTACTTAGCGTGTTACAACACAGAGTTCAGCACTACTGCACAGGATCAATGTGTAGCATGTTTTTTTTTATGCAGTACCACTGCATGGGTTTGGTGCATTGCTATGATGCAATTGTTTCAAGCTATGTGTTGCCAGTGTAACATGGACATATAAGTGAGGGCAGGTTATTCAGTCAAAAACGATTTTTACATATAAAAAGCAAATAATTTTTTTTTCACAGTTAAAAGCACACATTTGTACATTCAAAATGCGCACTATTTTTCACCTGAAATGCCTATGTTGCAAGAGACACATTTGAAAATTAAAGAACTAATCTCATTAACAACTAACCTGATCATAAGCCACTAATAATAATGTGTTCTTCAGTGCAACATGAATGGAAAATGACAGGCTCTGAAAGTCATTTTTTAGATGCACATACAGTTTTTTTTTTCTTTTTGCTCTGCTGTTCTGTCCACAGTAACTTCAGGAAGCAAAGACCTCGAATAAGCAAGAAATCAGTTTGGTTACAGTTGCAACTGTATAAGCCAAGCCATTGTGTGCAGAGGGTGGTTAGGGCATGATATAATTTTATTGGTTAGGATCCTTTGGTAGGAGGTAACCAGAGTTTTCTTGTATAATCTCGAGGAAGGAGCTAGGGAGAGACATCTTGACACAGCTCGAAGAAGGACTGGGTTGATAGCTGGGGATGCCTGATTCCTAAAGCAGATTCAACTTGGTTGCAGAGACTGGGATTTCCAGTCAACAAGTCCCAGTTTGAGTGACCGCAGATGCTTGTCCTTGCTGGGTGAACCCCTCCAGAAGGCGACCAGCCAAAGAAGTTACATACAGAATAAGCCTGGTAATTATCTCGCTGAAGTGTGGGGGCTGAGTGTGCGAAAATGTTCAGTCAGTGTAGGAAAGGAGATTCCTGTGCTTTACCCACGTGTTCAATGTTGCAAATTGAATTCTTGTTCTCCGCCACTCTCTTTTCAGTGAATCACAAATAATGCTGTTACTGTGCTATTTCATTTATTTCTGTAAAGAGTGAGATCGTGTTTAAATGCAACTTTTATAATACACAAAAATATCTGAAAGCAGACGGGTGGTGTGTTTTATATTTACCAATACAGTGCTGATGATGTGGGGAGATGTTTAGACAGTGCAATTGTCATTTTTAAGGTAGCTAAAAATAAGATTTGGCTTCAGCTGTGCACACAATGTCATTCAGTATGAGCAATTATAACTAACTGTGTGTGTTATAGCCTTTTGCTGAAGGTACATGAGTCAGCAAAAATAGAGACCCAGGACATAGTTCACTACCGTATATAAGTTAGTGAAAAATACCACATGATAGCTCGCTGCCGTAGATAAGACAGCGAGAAATTGCCCATGGTGGCACACTAAAAATGAAAATGTTTTATTTCTGAAATGTAGGCCTGAGGTCTCTCTAGTGATCACAAGAACAATCTAAACAAAAACAAGGGGTTCTGGATATTGAGGCCACGAATAAACCAAAGGAATTATGCTCACCACCATACCAACCAACCACGCAAACCAACCACGCATACCATCTAAATAGGTCTGTGTGCTGAAATAATGCATATCCACTGTGTTATTGTTGTACATGGCCCAATATGAATGTAGGGAGTGATAGTTGCTAAATTATTTTTCGGTGGTAAGAAAATACCGCAAGGCCCCAAATCTACACAAAATACCCAACATATTTATGGTGCGTTGGCCGGGAAAATGATCACAGAGCACCTACTGGGCGTGACAAGTGTGTCTCACAAAGCCATCTGTACATTAAATGGAACCCATTCCATAATAGCAGTGTGTTACTAAAAACGAATTTCAGAATGTCACAAAGGGAAAACACATTCTCAGACCTAGTGCAATATTTAGAGGCAAAGTTGTTTGCACATGGGACGTGGTCGTCGAACAGTACCTTAGAATGGCATGACCGCATTCAGGGTGAGGTGCAGAAAGAAAAACTAGACAATATTTTTGCAGAAGGCAGCATAATTCAGGTCTGCCTTATTGAATGCAGCCGATAAAAGTGCAGAGAAAGACTGTTTAATACGGCTAGGCGCCAAAATATGGTTTATTTTAAATAGGTCCCTGCGAATGCAGGTAAATGATACCCAGCTAATTAACAGGTTAAAGACTGAATTAGATGGGGCAAGTAAAAATCAGGAAATGTTAAGAGCAAAATTGGATGTATGCTAAAAAGACATGCAATTAAAATGCAGAGACTTTGATGCTCAGTTATCCAAAAGCAAGAAACAATTTGAGGATAGTGAGCAAGAATTGGTACACTTAAAAGCCTTGGTGGACCACATTAGACAGGATAAAGATGAGATTGTTTCAGAAATGCAGATTTTACAAAAATAAAATTTTGAAAAAGAAAGTGATCTCCAAGGTGCAGAGCAAGAAATGGTTAAAATGATTCAAGAAAAAGACAAGAGAAACAAAGAATTCAATGAATGCCAAATGCAAATGTGCGACATGCAGGAGGTAATAAATAAAATGAGTGATGAAAACAACTATCTGCAAAATGAAGCACGCAGGCTCCTTAAAAAGTGCAAAGACTTAGAACAACAAATGTGCATTCCCAAGTCCCAGGAGAGGCGGCAGGGTACCACATTCAATGGAGTGGAGGTGAATTCTAGTTCTGCCCAAAGAGCTAGTGCTCCAGTGACTGGGCCGGTGACTGAACTTGGTTGCCGCGCCCTTGGGGGATTTGATACTCCCATTGGGGGCAGCCACCAATCCCATACACCTGAAACCAGGATTGAATCACAAAGTAGTGCAATTCCATGCATTGCAACAAGTAGCCCCATAAAAATAATGAAATCCATTAAAGCCCTGATCAAACCATTTAAAAAGGGAGGTGAATGCTGCATTGAGGATCACTTAGAAGCGGTTCATGACATTTTTAAAGCACTCCAGATACCTAAGGAACAGTACAGACACTATTTTCATTTAACTTTAGATGCCCTGACGGCCAGCATCATAAGGGGATTAAATGAACAGCAGAATATGACATGGGTGGAGTTTGAAAAAGAAATTAGGCATCATTTTTCTCCTTTTCAGTCAGTGCAGGAGGCAAAGAAAGTCACAATCACTGCTGGGCCTAATACATCCCCTCGCCAATTTTTACAAGACTTAAAAGGAGCATTTTCTCGCTTTGATGCATCTTTTGACCCAAATTCCAATGAGTTTAAAACTGCATACTTCTATGGGCTACAGAAAGACATCATATCCCAATTGGTCTGTGAATTTGACCGTGACAAAACCCTTGAATGGATTGTACATCAAAGCACAAAACTATACGAGGTACTCTATTGTCAGGGTAGAGAAAGTGATAAAATGAAAGATACTAGACCTAAATCTAAAGAACCCTCAGCCACAGTAATGGAAATCAGGTCAGCCAAAATGTCCCTTGAGTCTGCTCAAAGCCCAGGTAAAAATAATGTGACACCTGAACAAAGGGGTAATCAACAAAGATTGCCCTTTCCTGTACCAATGTTCCAATCACATGATCCTAGTAATAGGGAGAGCTACATCAGCCCTAGGTATTTAGGGGACAGACCCCAGGTAGGATATCGGCCTGATATGTCAGGTATGAACAATAACCAGAGACAAAATCAAGATCAAAGAAATGATGGTCCCTACCAGACATTGGAGACACAGAGCAGATTTGATCCCAACACCATGATATATGGTAATCAGGATAGACCCAGATATGTGGATCGATTTACTGATAATGGAAATCAACATAGGGGCCAGTACCCACAATCTGAGAGACAGGACATGAGGCAAAACATGAACTACAATCCACATCAGTACATTGATTGCCCACCAGGGGACTATAATCAAAGGATGGGTGCACCCCGCTCCCCTCCACAAATGAATCAAGAGTTCAGAAACCATCCCAACAGACATCAATCACCTGAGAGGTATCAGAATAGATCCAATCAGGGGGAAAACAACCTATATCGATCTAGGCCACAGAAAGATAATTCTAGAGAGATGGAAAGGTTCCAGTGCCTTGAGGCCCAAGTGAAAATGTTAGCTGAGCAAATAGGAAAGCTCTATACAGCGCAAAAACAACCATCTAAAGAGGGGGCTGATGGCCCTAGCAATAACCGGGGGGCTTCTGAGAAGTGACTAGGTACTTATGACACCTGCAGTGTCAAAAAGACAGATTGCCCTGATGTAATTTTGCATAATGATTCTGAGATGCCTAATGATTTAAAAGTGAAAGCACCAATAAATGAACATGTAACAGAAAATGCAAATACTTCTAAAAAAGAGGTACGGTTTAACATAGAACTAAATCAAACATTGAAGATTTGTGCAAATAAAAAAGAAACACCGGAAATTCCAAAAGAACAAAGAGACAGATTTAAGAAAAATTACTCCTGCATGGGGAATACCAGTGAACAGGGAGTAAGTGGGGATGCTATAGCTCCTTCCCTGGGCAAGCAAAACAATGACCAAACACAGGCAGAAAAAGGAAATGCTCAAAAGGAGGGTACAGGTCAATCACCTGAAGAATTCTTTGAGCCACATATTTTTGAAGAGGCTGAAAGGGCTGGTATCACACTAAATGATCACAAATGCACAGAATTAAACAATGACAAATTGCTGAATGATGTAAGACATGTTCAGTTGGAAGGTTGTAATGTGGTCCCTTATGTTACCCAGATGGATGGGCGAACAGTGGCCACACTCCAAAAAACCTCTGATCATGGAGAAATGAATAAAGTCTCTCGCGCAGAAATGGGTAAAAAGGAGTGAAAAACGTCTTTCCATTTACCAATGTGCTTAGCAAAAAGTGAAAAAGGCCTGAGAAAGGTGAGCCCTGAAATCAGTAAGAATTCACACTTCTTATGTGTATTATAGGAAGTTGAGGACAGATAGTATGCACCCATCACTGTAGAAGAAAATGCCAAACATTTGCTATGATTGACACTGGCGCACAGGCCACAATTATGTCCAAGGAGCTGGTAAAGAGTATCAATGAAGGGAGACCCCCACAGAATCAGATCACAGTGAAGGAAAATCAAGGTCCAGTGCATAACTTTAATGGGGAGGAGGTGCCCATCATAGGTGTAACTGAGGTTGACATAAAAATAGGAAAGCATATAATGAAAAAAGAGGTATTGATCACATCTACTTGTGAAATTCCATTTCTGATGGGGACAGATTGCCTGAAAATATTGTCTCCTCTCATAGATGGGGTGAATGGAGTGCTGTGGTCCTTAACCAAAAAACCATTGAGACCTAAGAAACTAAAATCACAAAACAGCAACATAAATGAATGTCACACCGTTGCCAAAACAATTGATGCTGTGGAGGTATATCTCCAGAATAGTTGCATACCTCGTGTCACTGTTATATTAATGTGTCAAGACAAAATGCAGAGCGACAATGAAGGACTACCTGTACAAATATACTTGGACCCAAGGAAATATTGGCAGACTGCCATAGATGAGCACACATTACGTTTTTATTTAAAAGAGAAAACAATCAAACAGAATATTGCTCCTAAAACAGATTCAGAAAAACACATTACCACTCTTGCTGAAATACACATGGAAGATGAGCAACCATGGGTTCATGTTGGTATAAATGACTGTTTTAAAACAATAAAAGCCACTTTAGCGCTTGAACAGGAGAGGAGCTTCATTAATGAGAAATTGTTGCAAAAAATAATGGAGAGGGAGGAAATCCCAAAATTTAGGATTAAAAACCAATATGTTTCTGGGTTGGACAGTCCAGACTTTGAAAACCGAATTGCAGGCAGGTGCATGCTTAAAATTAGCAATGGGCAGAAAACAATTTACCATAATGTATGAATAGTGAGTGGAGCACAAAATGACTTTTACATGGGCAATCATGTACAGAATATGTATGGTGTTAGATTTCCTTAATCAAAAAATATGGTAACGCCTAGGTGGGCCGGCACCTGAATTTGAAGACAAAAGAATGGCTTATCATTGTGCACAACTGGTTCCTTATGCAATCAAATTACAAATGAGGAAAGATACTATTATTCTTGCATTTAAAAAACAGTTTGCAATAACACTGAAATGCAAAAATGGACAGCAGATGAAAGACTCTGATGCATTTGTATGCCTGAATGAATCCATAAAACAGCAAGGCCTGGATTATGAATACATTCCATTGGTAGATATTGGTGAAGGATCTGTAAAAATTATGGTAAATAATAAAGGTTGTCAGGATATTCATTTAGAGGAAAACTCCCCATTAGGAATTGCCATACAAAAATCACATTATATGGCAGATTTAAATAACATGGTGATTGGAAATATCCCTGAAAAGTATGTAGATGCCAAGGGTGAGTTGCCAGAACACCTGGACTCTCAGCCCAAAGGAATATTTAAAAATCATTCTGTGTATCCTTATGAGTCAAATGAGACAGTGTGCTGCCATCAAGAGGATTGCATAATATTTAATTTAAATGAAAATGAAACAGGAAATCAGCCCATTGAAGTGGAAGCTGATATGCCAAAATATTTAAAAGTGGCAGTTTTACAAAAAGAGAGCCACACAGTTAGAGGAAAGCGCCAAGATTCCCTTACCAGAAGATTTTCCAGAATTTTCCAAAATGGTAGAAGAGCAGATCTTCTTAGCGGATGCGTGTGACAGCGATGAGGATAGAAACAATCTGATGGAGATATTTATGGAGTTTAAGGATGTATTTGCAAAAGATGCTTATGATTGCGGTTTAACTGATTTACATATGGCCACACTACCAGAAGGGTGTAGCAGAAGTCCAGTATTTGTACGCCAGTATAGACTACCGCTGGCATGTTTAGAATCATTAGCAGAGATTATAAAGAATTTGGAAGCTCGGGGAATCATCAGGCCCATTCATAGCACATCCAATACACCTATTTTAGGTGTGTTAAAGCCAAATGGTCAATGGCGGCTATGTGCAGACTTGAGGGAGTTAAACAAAAGATTGCCAGTATCCAGATGGCCACTACCATTCATTGATCAGGGTTTAGCTCAGCCACATGGTTCAAAAGTGTTTACCAGATTAGATCTCACCTCTGGATATTGGTGCGTGCCATTGGCAGAGGCGATACAGAATTTATTTTCCTTTACATTTGACAGGACTCAATATGCCTAGCTTAGAGCTCTGTTCGGGTACATCAATAGTGGGAGTGAATTTGGCATATTTTTGAGAAAATCCATGCCAGATGCAGCGGAAAGAGGAACCATAGTTTATGTGGATGATGTCCTGATAAAAAATGAAAGCCTGAAAAGCCATTTTGATGAAATAAGACATGTGCTTGGCAAATTGCAGAAAGCAGGCGCCAAAGTGTCTTTACAAAAAGCACAATGGTGCAAGAAAAAAGTGAACTTTCTAGGCCGTATATTTACTGAACATGGGCTAAATCCACAAAAAAAGAACATAGAGACCATACAAAAACTAAAGGACCCTAAAATGTGAAAGAGGTAAAAAGTTTATTAGGGATGACAGGCTATAACAGAAAGTTCATTGGAAATTATGCTGAAATTACTCAACCATTGACTAAACTGCTTAAACTGAATACACCCTGGATATGGGAAAAAGAGCAGTCTGAGGCAGTAGCTAAATTGAAGGAATGTCTTGGAAAGGCACCATGTTTAGCATATCTCATAAAGGGTAGGTGTTTCTTCGTAGAAATAGGGTTCTCTGAACATTGTATGTCAGCAGTGTTATCACAAAAACATGATGTGAATCACAAAACTATTGCATATGCAAGTAAAGCATTTTCCCAAGTTGAAATGAAATTCAATGAATGTGAAAAGGCCCTATTAACCACTGTGTGGGCGCTACAACATTTCCGCCCTATTGTTCAGGGAGAAAAGTTGATTATTGAAACAAATCATCAACCTTTGCAGTTTTTAGAGAGTAAAAGTATTAGGTCAGGTAATCTAGCGCAGTCCAGAATCACTTCATGGACGCTGGCATTACAAGGTTTTCCTGTAGAAGTGAGATATGGACAAAATAAAAAGAGCCCAATTGCTCAAGGGTTAGCTGACTTACATGACTGTGCAGCTCAACAAGTATCAAACGAAATGGAAGTGGAAACTAGTTTGCAGGAATTTGAACAATCACCACACAAAGCTTTTGATGAAAAAACATGCAAGGATCTGCCAACTGTATATGTGGATGGTTGTGCTTTTCACATTGAAAATGACAGTAATAAACAATTAGTGTCAGGAATAGGGAATGTCTGGTTGAAATGTGAAGGCATCCCCAGTGTAGGGATGAGGATTGGAGCTAGAAGCAATCAAGTGGCGGAATTGGCGGCCATTTATAAAGCAATTGCTATTGCAGTTGATAATAAATTCAGTGAAATTGTCCTGGTGACTGATTCTGACTATGCACGAAATAGCTTTGTGGAGTATTTACCTGGCTGGAAAGAGAGAGGCATGGTTACATAAAACAAAAAGCCACTTAAACATGGAAAAATGATACAAGCCATAGACAAATTGGTGTCAGAAAATGATTTGACAATATACTGGAGAAACATTTGTGGACATTTAAAAACACCAGGAGAGGATGGAGGGAAATGATAAGGCAGACCACCTGGCTAAAATTGGGGCTGTGATGGGAGAATTGCTACCTATTGATGATTTACTGGGTGAAATACAAATTGATGCAGAAACACGTTCTAAAGTACCAAATGAGGTAGAACAACCAGTGGTGCAATGGGGCCATGACCCGCCAGACCAAGATTTTATTGAGGCACAAAAGAATGGTCGAATTTTGGGAATCTATTATAATCATTTGATAGATCCTGAACAAAACCCTTGAACAGAAAATGATTGTATGGGAAAACGAGAGTTGAGGGTACTATTAAAGAATAAAAAACGAATTAGATTACAAGATGGACTCATGATTACAGAGTCCATAACAGGACAGATACAGTGGGTGGTACCCCTTTCATTCAGAGGGCTAATGCTACAACATGCACATGATGCAATAACTGCAGGCCACAGAGGTTCACAAAAAAAATTGGAAATATTAAAAGATTATGCTTACTGGCCACATATGTCCCAAGATGTGGAATTATATACTAGAGGGTGTCTAGTATGCGCCCAATTTAAACCTGCTTCACCAATGCATAGAGCCCCATTGATGAAAAGAGGCCTAACTCTTCCATGGTCAGATTTGCAAATAGACTATGTAGGCCCTTTAAAAAGGTCGAGCAGAGGACACCGTTACATTTTAAGTGTGATATGTTTGATGTCAAAGTGGATTGAATGTATTCCTGCACCAGATTGTAGTGCGCAAACAGCAGCCACATTGCTGGTGAACCATGTGTTCTCAAGGTTTGGGTTGCCACAAAGAATTGAGTCAGACAGAGGAAGTCATTTCACAATTACTCTAATGAGTAAGGTATGGCAAATACTGGGTGTGAAAAGGAAACTACATATCGGGCAGCCTCTTCAGGTGGAGTTGAAGGGAGCAATAGGTCTGTTGTGGATATTTTAAAGAAATTTGTGGCAGAAGCAGGTTCCAGCTGTGATTTACGTTTACCGTTGGTTTTGATGGCAATCAGATCAACTCCTGCCAAAGCAACATGTGTTAGCCCCCATGAGGTCTTGACAGGTAGGAAAATGGCGTTACCACAACACCTGTTATACAGAACACATGAGAAGACACTTGTGAGTGCATCCACAGTTCATGAGTACATTGATGAACTGAGGAAGCATTTGCAACATGCATTTGCTTTTGTGCAGAGAAATCTGGAAAGGGCTGCTGACAGTGCTAAGACATACTATGACAAAAGAACATCAGTGAAAGAATACAGTGTAGGGGATCAGGTGTACAAGTTTCATTTTGGAAAAAGTAAACAGAAAAATTCTAAATTTCTAGCAGCCTGGCAGGGGCCATTTCGAATTATAGATAAGATCTCTCCTGTAGTTTATAAAATTTTGAAGAATGAAGGTGAAACAGCGATAGAGCAGTTTGTCCATGTAAATCACATCAAGCCATGCCATCCCAGACACGAGATCAGGCAGCTTGAGCATGTAGAAACAGAAAGCCCTGGGGCTACTGCCCATTGATGCACACAATACAACAGAAAGTCCCTTGAACACAAAAAGATAAAATAAATGGGTACAGTCAGGAGGCAGTGACAGAGAAGTTAAAAAGTTGATTATTGTAATGGCACATAAACACTGTAATATATGTAAATATATATCAAATGTAAAATAAATAAATAAATAAATAAACAAACAAATAAATAAATAAATAAATAAATAAATAAATAAATAAAAATATATATAATGGAAGCTTATGGGATTGGTATGCAGAATAAAAATGCATTGAATTTAAAATGTTGTTTCATGTATGCTTATTTTCTTTTTAACCTGTGTTTAATTTCAGAAAAGAAAAAAAACAAAAACAAAAACAAAAAAATGTTTTATTTTTGGCAAAAGGGTGAAGTTAGTATTGTGCTATATACTTAATCTGTTTCTTTTCTATTTTGGTTTAGAACATTAACTATTTATACCGGAGGTCACGGGAGATGATGGAGTCCTGGAGCCCACGTGGACAGATTCCGGGAAAGCCCCGAGGGGGGGCGAAGACCAAGGCTGCAAAGCGATCAGCATTGAAGATGACACCAACAATATGTTTAATGATGATGATATTTGGAGGGATCTTCAAGAATTCAGAAGCACAGGTTGTCATTGAACCTGGACCAGCATCTGGTATCGCGGTGGAAGAGGCACCAGGATTCATCATGAGTGATAGAAGGATGATTTTCCAAAATATCTACATACCATTGAATCCTGAGATTTTGATTGAAAAACATTTGAACAATACCGGCATTAAAATTGAACAAACTAAAGAGTGGCTGGAAATAAGAAAAGAGGACGCTAAGCAGTCGATAAGAGATATATTGATGCAATTGGAGAAAACATTTGTGAATTCAGCAGACATTAAGAAGAGGAGAGGAAAGAGAGTTGCGGTGATGCTCGCGATATCATTGGTAATGTCTATAGTTGGAGCCATAATAGGTACCACAATATCAACAGCCAATGCTATTTCGGTAGGAACACTGAGTACTAAAGCGCAACAACTGAGTATTGACCTAGAAATAATACAAAAAACATTAGATGGGATTAGAGGGGGACTGGATGAACAAGTAAGATTCATAAATGAAACTGCAATCATTCTAAATGAACAAGCGGATGTGATGCAATGGGCAACGAAGTTAATTATTAAGCATGACAGAACTTTAAATGAAATATTGAACATAATGAGTCCTGTTGATAGACTATTAACAAATTATATGAGAGAAGTTCAAACTGCAGTTTCACAATTGATTCAAGGACATATCCCCTTGTATTTTGTTTCACAGGATATTGTTCATCAAATGATAGAAAGACTGACCAGGAGGGAAATTGATGTAGTACAGGTAAAAATTGTATTTGAAATGGGTAATGCGATGCCATTATATGTGGACCTGGAAAGGTTGGAAATTGGATTTCTACTATGCATACCATATGTAGCTCCTGAACTTATTTATCAAACGAAGTGGGTACACAACGTAGGATTTTGGCAAGAGGACAAATTTATTAAGATTAAGACTCCAGAAGTGGTGGCATTTCAGTCATGGGAGCCTGAAGTTTATTTAATACCAAATTTGGAAACATGTGTCAAATTTAAAGAACAAAATTATATGTGTCCAGGTAAACCGTTTGTTCCAGATGCCACAGATGCTATTTGTGGCTTGAAATCTGACCCAAGTATATCAGAAGGATGTGAGGTGATTATTAGCAATATGGGGAGTGAAGAACTGGCACAGGCTAAGATGGTCAGAGGTAAATGGTTGGTTAGCACCTGCTTAAAGAACATGACAGTAGTACATTTGAACCATGGAACATACGTGGTTAAACAGGTGAAATATAATGTTTTTATTTACAGGTTCCAAAGGATACAATTGTGTCAATTGTAGGATTAACATTGTTTCATGTAACAAACGATATTTGGGAAAGCCAAGTGGAAAATATCGATTTTTTTCAAAGGGACACTTTTCCAATAGATCCGGATGTGGAGTTTTTATTGAATCACAAAGAAAAACATGTTATAAAAATGAATCTGAGAAAAAACAATATTACAGTTAGTAATCTGGGGATAATAGAAGTGGAAAGATTGAATTGGGGAACCTGGGGGGAACGCTCAATAGTGGGTTTGGCTGTCCTGGTGCTAATCATGGGTGGTTGGTTGATTGTGCTATCAGTAAAAATGAAAATGTTGCTGATTTTGGTAGCTACGTCAGGAAGAGAAAGATATCCCAATACACATGCATTTTAAAAGGAGGATGGGGGGCAAACTTGTTTTTTTAAAAATTGGCTTGGATCGTAGCCAAGTTCTAAAAAAAAGGAGGGTATGTAAGGTTATTTAGCGTGTTACAACACAGAGTTTTTTATGCAGTACCGCTGCATGGGTTTAGTGCATTGCTATGATGCAATTGTTTCAAGCTATGTGTTGCCAGTGTAACATGGACATATAAGTGAGGGCAGGTTATTCAGTCAAAAACGATTTTTACATATAAAAAGCAAAAATGCGCACTATTTTTCACCTAAAATGCCTATGTTGCAAGAGACACATTTGAAAATTAATAAACTAATCTCATTAACAACTAACCTGATCATAACCCACTAATAATAATGTGTTCTTCAGTGCAACATGAATGGAAAATGAAAGGCTCTGAAAGTCATTATTTAAATGCACATTCATTTTTTTTTTCTTTTTGCTCTGCTGTTCTGTCCACAGTAACTGCAGGAAGCAAAGACCTTGAATAAGCAGGAAATCAGTTTGGTTACAGTTGAAACTGTATAAGCCAAGCCATTGTGTGCAGAGGGTGGTTAGGGCATGATAGAATTTTGTTGGTTAGGATCCTTTGGTAGGAGGTAACCAGAGTTTTCTTGTATAATCTCGAGGAAGGAGCTAGGGAGAGACATCTTGACACAGCTCGAAGAAGGACTGGGTTGATAGCTGGGGATGCCTGATTCCTAAAGCAGATTCAACTTGGTTGCAGAGACTGGGATTTCCAGTCAACAAGTCCCAGTTTGAGTGACAGCAGATGTGTGTCCTTGCTGGGTGAACCCCTCCAGAAGGTGACCAGCCAAAGAAGTTACATACTGAATAAGCCTGGTAATTATCTCGCTGAAGTGTGGGGGCTGAGTATGCGAAAAATATTCAGTCAGTGTAGGAAAGGAGATTCCTGTGCTTTACCCACGTGTTTAATGTTGCAAATTGAATTCTTGTTCTCCGCCACTCTCTTTTCAGTGTATCACAAATAATGCTGTTACTCTGCTATTTAATTTATTTCTGTAAAGAGTGAGATCGTGTTTAGATGCAACTTTTATAATACACAAAAATATCTGAAAGCAGACGGGTGGTGTGTTTTATATTTACCAATACAGTGCTGATGATGTGGGGAGATGTTTAGACAGTGCAATTGTCATTTTTAAGGTAGCTAAAAATAAGATTTGGCTGCAGCTGTGTGTGTTAAAGCCTTTTGCTGAAGGTTCATGAGTCAGCAAAAATAGAGACCCAGGACATAGTTCACTACCGTATATAAGTTAGTGAAAAATACCACATGATAGCTCGCTGCCGTAGATAAGACAGCGAGAAATTGCCCATGGTGGCACACTAAAAATGAAAATGTGGTATTTCTGAAATGTAGGCCTGAGGTCTCTCTAGTGATCACAAGAATAATCTAAACAAAACAAGGGGTTCTGGATATTGGGGCCACGAATAAACCAAAGGAATTATGCTCACCACCATACCAACCAACCACGCAAACCAACCACGCATACCAACCGCACATACCATCTAAATAGGTCTGTGTGCTGAAATAATGCATATCCACTGTATTATTGTTGTACATGGCCCAATCGGAATGTAGGGAGTGATAGTTGCTAAATTATTTTTCGGCGGTAAGAAAATACCGCAAGGCCCCAAATCTACACAAAATACCCAACAGCACAAAATCTGCAATCAGACCCAAGCCCTCCCAACATCCTTCTATTGTCCAACACTTCTCTTGTAGGTAGATTATTTAACCTCAGCCTTAGAAGAGGTTGTGATAGCCTGGATCCGGAAATGTTTTCAAATATCTAGGTAATTGATGTAGTCCTCTACCTTCCAACTCCAGATTATATGTCAATCTCTGGGTCAAGGTAGAAATCCAGTGTAGATGCATTATTTGATGTTTGACTTTATCTGGATTTCTCAACAGAATTTCTTTAGGACGGTCTAGAACTTCAAGCCAGGAGTTACAACTCCTTGTCCAAGTAGCTAGAGCAGGAGCTTCCACATCTATGAGTTAAGCAAAGAGTGCTAAAGTCTTCCATTTGATCATTGAGAGAATTGGAGTCCCAACTCTACCCTAATCATTACATTTGGTAAGGAGATGGGCAGACGGAACACTCTTTTCCTGAAATAACCTTCAATGTACTCCCAGGAATCCTAGGGCCAGATTTGTATAATTTGGGCTCCATATGTCACAATAGTTTGAAAAAGGTGATAACTGGGATTAAGGAACATTTGCCAAATCTTTTGTGAAGAATTATCCCCTGGGTTGTGAGTCGTTTGCATTTAAGTTAAAAATATCTCCACAATTGCTTTTCATTGATTCTATGATTTACCAGGACTCTCAAGCAGGGCAGTTAATCTACCTGTTCCAAAATCACTTTGCCCACACACCATCTGAATTTCGGGGATCTTTTTTCCTTTTTGTGTTCCAGTGTTATTATTTTCGTTTTTTTAACATTTATCTTTAGACCATTCTGTTCAAAATATTTGGCCAATTCATGATGCCGTTGCTGGAGACCAATTTGAGTCTGGTCTAGGATAACTATGTCATCTGCAAATAAGATCATTGGAACAGGTAGTTTGTTTATTCGAGGGGGAAAGGCCTGAACAGCCTTCATAATATCAGATAGGTAGGGATTAAATAGAGCAGGTGCCAATGAGCAACCCTGCTTCAAGCCACTAGTAGAGACGTTCTCCAAATTTAGGCCTTGAATGGAGAGTCCGACCTTCAAACTTGTATTTGAGTTTAACTATATGATTGCCTCAACCAGGTCTTTCGGGCAGCCCCAGGCTATGAGCTTTCCACACAGCCTTTCTCTGCTTTCAAAGGCCTGCTCAAGGTCAATAAAGGCAGCAAACCGACTAAATGTTGTCTCAAAGGTTTTATTTTTTAGGGTATTTAACAGGAACAAGTTGAGGTTAGTCCCCACTCCCTTAACAAATCCAGTCTGTCCGGCTGAAGGTGCCTCTCTTGTCCTCTTCAGCAGGTGTTGGAGGAGAATAAATGAAAACAGTTTCCATGGGTGTCCAAAAGGGAAATGGGCCTCTCTTGAATCTTCTCTACAACTTTTTTTTATACACTGGAATTATCAGGGCAGATTTCCAAGATTCATGAATCTCTCTACGCTCTTCAACTTGGTATCAAATTTGAATGCCCTTTTAGGATCACACTCCTTTTTTTTAAGGGGATCATACCATCTTCCAGATGCCATATTGAGCTTGAGGGACTATAACAGAGGGAATCAACCCCCTTCAATAGCCTTCTGAAAAAACGCTGGGAGAAATGGTGGATCCAATTAGCCTCAGACACTTAAGGCAGCATACTAGCTGGATGAAAATTTGTGTTATTGTTTAGGAGGGCCCAAATAGCTCTAGTATTCCTTTTCGCAATTGCCTTAAGCATTTCTTCAGCATCATGCTGGAGGCGTGGGGCATATTGCTGTTTCCTTTTTTTTATCATGGTCAATTTCTCATTCGTCTCCAATCAATGTAGTTTTCTCCGATCAGCACAGAGGATTTTCCTTTGCTCCACCGGTGCTTTTTCATAGAAGTGGAGGCGAGTTACATCATGTTGAGGATCCAACTTAGTTTTAACTTGTTACTGAAACAGTTTCACTTCTTAGTGGAGAAAGGCTCCTTCGGTCAGGGACATCTGTTTTAGGCCCTTTACCATTCTGGGAAATTCCTTGTGCCGAAATCTCAATCTAGTACCAACTTGAATTCTCTCTAAGGTGTCAGTTCCCATTTTTAGCCTAGGAGTTCCCACCCAGCTCCATTTCAGCTCTAAAAAGATTATGGTCGCTATGTCCCTTTGGCCCGACCAGTCCTGACCCTAGGCTCTGGGGTACAACATTCTTCCTTGATCTTGGCGATGGACTACTCCGACTGAGACCTGACCTTGCTGTGCAGTTGAGTTGTGTGAGTGAGTTTTACGGTACTACCAGGCAGGCAGGCAGGCAGTATGAACGAAGCATGCTGCCATACTGGCGGCGCGGGCCTAGGCTTACACTTGTTGCGTGAAAGAAACTCCATGGGCAGAAACCCAGTAGTGAACTGTGATCGAGAGTGAACTTTTGGTAGCCACACAATTATAAAGTCAGTGACCCACCCATTTCATTCTCGCAGCGACGTTGCTGTTGTTAGCTGTATTTTTCAAGACCAAATGTATGATATGAGACCTGATTCATCCCCATTTACTAAGGGGTGCAGGGGTGCAGTTGAGTAGTGTGAATTTTACCAGGCACAGCAGCAGCAGTAGTATGACTGTATGGTCTGAGACCTGATTTGCCCCATTTCCTGGGGGGTGCACACCGTGCGGTGCGGTTAAGTTGTGTGGGTGAGTTCTATAGTACTAACCAGGCAGGCAGTACAAATGAAGCATGCTGCCATAGGCGCCCCAGGCCCAGGCCTACACTTGTTGCATGAATGAAACTCAATGGGCAGAAACCCAGTAGTGAACTCGGAATCTGACTGAGCATGAACTTTTGGGAGCCACACAATAAAGTTAGCGACCCACCCATTTCATTCTCGCTGCAGCATGTTGGTGGCTGTCTTTTTCAAGACCGTATGAGACCTGATTTTCCTCCCCATTTTCTGAGCGGTGCAGTGCAGTTGATTAATGTTAGTTCTACCAGGCACAGCAGCAGTAGTACAAAGCATGCCAGGTGGCCCATTCCTACTTGCTGCGCGTAGCTAGCAACTGGAGCCTCGATTGCTCTTTTTTCTTGCCTGCGGCTGCCGTCAGGGACTCTGTCCATCCTGATGATGTTAATCGCTCAATTGCATGATGCGGCGGGTGACAGCCGAACTTCCTTTACTAAATGCAAATGGCAATTTATTCCTTTTGTGAAAGACTGTTTGAGTAGTACCCAAGGGGGAGGTTTTTTGAAAAAATGTGATGTAAATTTTGCATTTTATAGAATATGTCTTCATTGATACTGGTTGAAACTACTAGCCGCATTGCATGGTGAAGTAACTTATCAAACTGGCCCAAATAAGTGCCCCACTTTCTTTGAGCACAAAACGGGTTCATACTGGCATTTTGGGTTTGTGGTTCGGGCATTTGTCCAATTGCATTAATGCCCTTTAGGCCAGACTAACCCTGCCAGTGCCTCTTCCAGGCTTGTAGTGCGACACATCCTATTTACATGGGAGGTCTTGAAGCAGGGAAGTAAACATTTTTCAGGTCTTCAAATGTTAACTAAATTAACAGGGTCATAAAAAGACAAAAGTGGCATGTGGCGACTCATTACTATATGCATTTTGCATAGGCGCCGAATATATGGGACAGAGGGCATAGGTGCAGTACCCCTTCTTGCCATGCATGCTCAACTAAATCACTGGTTCTGGCAGGGTTTCTTTATCCTCTCCTGCTGGTTTCAGGGGGGTTGATGTGCGATGTGTTAGCAATGCAACTGCTAGCATAATTAGCAAGTACTGCTCATTTCAAAATTAGAAAGGAGCCAAATGAATGGACCACCGACCTTTGTTTGGAGGGGGTGGACAGGTCAAGTCTGCTTTGCAGATGTGGGAGCACCAGGGGACGATGCATTTTTCACGTAATAGGACTCGGGCCAATACAAGCCTTAAAATCCAGCATGAGGCAGGCAGCTGCGCCAACAACATGGGCTGGTTTTCTAGCAGCAGCACGTGGAAATGAAAGTGACTGGAGTCTGTATAATGTGTCCTGAATCAGCCATAACAAATGTGTGGTGTGTAACTGTTAATAGATGTGGCTTGTGGGGTAAGGCTTTGTAAATGAAATATATATCGGGTAAAAAACCCTGCTATTTTTCCATTGAATATTAAGTGTCACAAGTTCCTAGTTATACCCGCAAAATTAAGTAAATTGTAGTGACCCCCGGCCAACCCCTCTCTGACCTGACAGCCACACTGCACAGGCTGTGGCAGCAGCAGCACCCCCCTGAGTGCCATTTCACCCCGCCCCTGGCACCAACACATGGCTCTGCCACGGGGAACAGCCATTGCCAGCAGAGTGCCTGCCGCATCATGAAGCCATGACTCAGATATATAAATATCAACCTCATGTTCAATCAGGAAGTCTGAAACTTCAGTCAAGTGTTTTAGCAGAGAGCTAATGTTTAAGAGTAGGCATTTAAGTGCTTTCACCTGTATTCTTAGCTCCTGATTTATCTCACTACTAGCAGCCAATGAACCCAGCATTCGTAGCTGCTTGATGAAAAGTATTCAGCTGGAGTGGAAAAGCTTTAGCAGGTGAAGGACCCACCATTTCTTGTGGAAGACGGGTGAGAACCTGGGTGGGTGGAATCAAGGGTGAACAGTGTCACCTTATTGAAGTTTGGCCTTAGGTTGTACATATTAACTGGTACTATACAGAGCTTCAGAACGCCTCTAGGCTCAGATACAGCACTAGTTATCAAGTCGTGCTGGCTCAATGCGTTATGCACTTCCAATGTTTTAATAAAAGGGGACAGAATTCACTTGCAAGAGCAATGTCTGCACAGGAGGAAGGTGGGGGTATGGGTGCTTTCCAGAGTTTTCTTACACACCATCAGTAAAAAAGTGGCATGTTTTCCTATTTATGGGAGGTATCAGCCGCTTGACTACCTGTAGGCAAAGGCATCTTCTGGAATGTCGAGAAAACTAGCAGTGTGTTGCGCCGAGCACCGCAGCCTTTCGCAAACCAGTGACAACCAGCCTCTCCAAACGTTGTAAAGAATTCCGATGGTGCATGGATATGTAGTTCCTGAGAACTACAGAAGTCGCCAGCAAGTCGGCGTAATGGGGAACGCTGAAACAGGTGAGACAAAGCATGAAAAGTGCTAAAGCATGCGAAACCAAATCTAGATATGCCAACAGATTTATCCAAGTGTGAGGAGCAAGATTCTTAAGAAAAAAATGCATCCTTACTGCTTAGAGATGGTAACATGCACTAGGCCTGTTTCAAAATGTTCAAATAATCAAAGTAACACACAGCGCTCTCAAACATACGCATGTTATTACTGGAGTTTCCCTGTACGTGCCTCAGATTTCTATGCATTGTTGCTGTTCATATGTATTGTTGTACTAACACAAGTGTGCAGTAAGTCTTAATTGTTAGATATTTACTCCATAATTAACATGAGTCAACATTCTGATAGGGCTGCAGTTATTCATTTACTGCCCAATATTACCAGATATAAAATTAACTTGTATGGTGCATGTTGCAGCCATTGTCTATGTGTAGGTATTATTAGGTTCCTGTATTAACAACAACACTCCAATATAATGTTTTGTTTACATTAGTACTTTTTTAAATACACTAAGAGTACATAAGAGGTTCCCGAATCCCTATGACATTTTGCTACCGACATTGGAAACACAAACCCTTGTAGGGACTTTTAATCAAAATGAATGTCAAATCTGCTGTTATCAATGATGCCATTAATGACACTTGTGAGGTCCTCTTAGTTGCCCTGGGTGTTATTCTTAGTAGTACATGGTTGTGGGCTGAGTTATGGTTGTTTAGCTTGTCATAACTGGTGGATTTCCGGGGGTTTTCGGTTTTACTTGTAACAATAGGGGCTCAAATGGGAATGGGGATGGTCCGGGTTCCCTGAATGGGGAAATACCGGGCCCTTCAAGGTCGGAATGGCCCGGTATTAAGGGCATGGCTGCCCCCAAACTCGTAATGAGGCCCAATGTCCTCACACTAGCGCCTACAGGAAGGACTAGCAATATTGTCTACAAAGAAGCATTGGTTTAGTTGATTGAAAAAACTTCAAACTAGGACTGAAGTAGGAATTATAAAAGGGACATTTGTGGATATGTGTGTTTCTCTGTACAAAATGTTCAGCGTGCTTCCCAACATGCTACAAACCTGAAATGTGGCATGTGTGTAGGTTCCACGGTGTAGACAATGTAAAGAGCTTAAAATATATATTCATCAATTATTTCTTTTAAGTGTATTATTTTTTAAACCATTCTGCAATGCTTGGATAGGTGAGTGTGTCTGTTCCAAATGTTCAGCATACCTCACAACATGCTACAAACCTCACATTTGGCATGTGGGTAGTTTCTAAGGTGTAGACAATGTAAAAAGTATAACATCAATGTTTCCTAATTTTTGTGGTCTGCAGTGTTAGGATGTGTGTGTGTGTGTCTGTTTGAAATGTGCAGCATACTTTCCAACATGTTACACACCTGAAATTCGGCATGTGGGTAATTTCCATTGTGTAGACAATGTAACAAGTATACAATATACATGATATGTCCTTTTTTGAAGTGATCTGCATGTTTAGCCCTGCCATATGGATCTACGTGCCGCAGATCTGCCATAGTTCTACGTTCATTGTCCCTGAAGTTCAGCAGTTCATGAAAACTTCAGCAGTTCATTGGGGGTCATTACGACCTAGGCGGTAAGTACACCGACTTTACCACCATGGTGTAAACTACGTTTACACCATGGTGGATGGTGGATTTACCGCCCCATTCCAAGGTGAGTGGGGCGGTAAATCCCCATTTCCCATTTACCCTTCTCCATTCCCATTTTTGCCCCATAGGGCATAATGGGAGTGGGGAAGGCGCTAATTACGGCACCGTAAATTACGGTGCCGTAATTAGCACCAAGGCGGTTTACCGCCATGAATTTTAACTGCTGCTAAAAGCAGCCGTTCAAATTGGAATCAGGCGTTAAGGGTTAACAACGGTGTTAACCCTTAACGCCTGGGTTGTAATGAGGCCCATTGTCCTTAAACTTTCCACACTGTCAGCATTCTAGCTGACATTAGTGACATTCACTTTGCAGTCATGCGGGTGACACAAAACCGTGCTTTTGTAGTGATGCAGGTTACAGGAAACAGGGCATGTCTCTTCAAAAGTGTCCACAATGACGTTGCCTGTCACATTGTGGCAAATCTCTCATGATAATTACAGGAACTTCATTTTCCATGGACGTTGATGAATGTATGCCACCTCAACAGTATGAAGCTCATATGCTTCAGCCCTAGGAATTACTGAGCGAAGCACAGGTACACCTGCTAGTTAAATATAATTAAAAATCAAAATATGGAAGTATGCCATTTTAATCATAGTGAAATTCAGTTTCTGGCCTAAGAGTATGTCAAGATGCAAACCGTGCCCATATAGCGAAGAAATATGACTTAAAGTAGTTTTCTTTTACTGATGGTCAAAATGATTCATTTCTTTTTCCTTCACGTCTCTAAGCTGCTTGTTCGTCCCACAGTGTATTTGCTTCCTTTTCACTTTCTCATTTGTAAACGATGTAAATTGCATGTGTCAAACAAATGTGTCTTTCATTATTTAATTAATATTTTTAATATTTATGCTGCTATTAGCTTAACTTGCATGCTTACGTATCTATGATAAAACTGTTCTACAGTTTAAACAATCTGACATTTTATATTGATAACATCTTTAATGTAAATCAAAAATATATTTACAACACACATTGTACTTTAAATTCCTGCACTCTAATCTGACCGTATATGCAATCTATTGACAGATATTCAAATCACTTAACCATAGAGTTATAAGAAAAACATGTGTTTGTATAAGTGTACAATACATTTCTCGTCCATAGAATTAATGTTTTCTGGTTAAGGAACTGGATGTGAAAAAGTAGACAAAGTAAATATATTTATAAAATGGTGCTGCCTTACAGTGTGCTGAGACGTGGTGAATCGCTGCATCAATATACATTTTTGGAGTGGTTGAAAAAGAAACATTATTCTTTAGCAGAAGAAAACACTACTTTCATGATCTAGGTTTGTGTGAGGAGGTGGCCTCTAATCACTTGAACCCAAAACAGGCCCACCACTTCAGAAGCGAATACACAATTTTACACGAAGCAGGTGTATTGTACAAAAGCTCCAGGGAGCACTTAGATGGTGTTGCAGGACCAAACTAACCCAAATCTCAACATTTCAACATCAGTTAGCAGTTTATATACAATTTGCAACATTTGTAAAACACTCCCATGTTCTTTATTACCATCCACCCCAAAATATGATTGAACAAAACCTCTTCAAAGAAATCCCATCTCTCCCCGATTCTTCATTTTCATTGGTCAGGCTCATCTTCATTATTATCTTCAGATCATATTCAAAGCACACCTCCTCTTGGGATTTGTAGTAGGTCCTGACGTCAGTGCATGGTTAACCATTGGTAGTGAAAACATAGTTCATTGCTAGCAATAACTAGGCTAAGACCTTTAACTTTATTTATGATTGCACATGTTCCTGCTGATGTATTTTAGGAAATAGAGGAAGCTCTGCATAAACAGGATTTTATTTGAACTACAGATTGTGATCTCTATTCCACAGATTCCTGGTGACTCTACAAGACCTTCACATTTATGTGGCCACAGGCAGCCTCTGATGGTCTGGAGAAACACTTAAGCGCCGGACCCCGGCCTCGGGCTTCATGTTTATTACTACCTAAAAAAATGACTAACCCCCTCTAAAGATTCTAATACAAAGGGCGAGATTACATCTGTTCTCTCGTGGGGACTATAAACCATGCCCTGTTTGTTACGCTGCTTTAGTAGGTTGCTCAATCTCTTTTTCATTAAGAATGTCCTGCTACTTAGAATGCATGTGGAACAACTTAACCGTGGAGCAAAGCACCGCATTGTGTGGATTGTGTTCATGTTGCATTGCAGTTCTAATATTGTATCTTTCTATGTTTGTGAAAATCTAATTGGTATACATTCTTAAACAATTATCAATCTAAAAGTAACATAATCAATCCATAAACTTGATACATATGGATTTGTAACATTGCCCTAGTTTTCTTCCATCCCCGCCATCAAAATGGAACCTGCAACATGAATCCCTCGCAATAAAAGGGACCCTCCTTGACCACACTGACATTCGCCCATTTAGTTAATACTTTAACTAACAAATCATAATCATCTTCTCGGAGAACATCTCGACAACATCTCTACAACTATCAACTATCTCTCACTGCGGTCTCAATATGGGCATACTCCTCAGCTGAATCAACCCAACTCGCATCATTTTCGCAATCTACACCCCGCTCCACACAAGCATGACAATTTGGTAGAAGAAACAAAACAGATTCAGTTTGAGTACTCATATGGGATAAAATAGTGAGTGTGGCCCTAGCTTTGGACAGGGTTACGGTCATCATGGCTGCACCTATTGGACCTGGCCAGAGCAACAACATACAATGAGTAGGCATGAGTAAAAAAGAATAGGCAAAAAGACAAAAATAGGCATGGGAATCTTCACACCATGGCTCAACCAGGGAGGAACCATGAATATATAGAGTCAATCCATCTGTCACGCTCACCTGATTCCCACGGAGGCGCAGGTCTGGCTTCGAGTGCTGATGCTTCTTCAGTGGTGAAGCGCAGGGCTCTGAAGATGGACTGGAAGGGCCGCTCTACTCTGGTCTTTTCTGGCTCGCAGAAATATTCCCCTGTGCGTGAAAAGGGAGTATTAACTACTGATGGAATAATGCTCAAGCCTCCCACTCCCTTCCAGCCCTCCACGATACCCTTCCACGATTCCCCGTGAAGTCTCACCTTAGGGTCTGGAAGGATGAGTTCTCCATCCTGCTTCTGATGCAGGGGCGCGTTGAAACCCAGTTCTTCACTGGATTGAGGTTTGATGGGAGTTCAAAATAAGCTTGACTATTCAGGTGAGGCGCTGTAAGAGTTCTGTTGCAATTTCAAAAGTTCAAGCTTAATAATAATGTTCATTGTCTTATTGCAGCAAGCGTTAATGCTTATGTCTTTTTTCCCCTTAGGGGCCGGGGTTCGGAATGCCGGAGATATGGCGCCGACCCGAAGTGAAACGTGCAGTTCCAGTAAATGACAGGTAAGTTCTGGATGAGCATTCAGGTGATGTCTTTGCATTCGCTCATTCAAAGTCCTTGGGCCTCATTCCGAGGCTGGCGGTAAGGGTTAACGGTCACCGTTAATGGCAACGGTGACCGTTAACACTTACCACCATATTCTGAGTTCCCTTTTGTGGGTTGGCTTTTAACGCCTGCTTTTAGCAGG
This sequence comes from Ambystoma mexicanum, assembly GCF_040938575.1. Classification (NCBI taxonomy): domain Eukaryota; kingdom Metazoa; phylum Chordata; class Amphibia; order Caudata; family Ambystomatidae; genus Ambystoma; species Ambystoma mexicanum. Next base: position 1,519,714,933 of record NC_090937.1, on the reverse strand, counting down.
CGTTAAAAATCCAACCCGCAAAGGGACCTTGGAGTAAATTACGGCACCGTAATTTACGGTGCCGTAATTTACTCCTTCCCCATTCCCATTGAGCCCTATGGGGGCAGGAATGGGGATGGGGAACCGGTATGGTGAATGGGGAATTACCGGTCCCTCCAACCTTGGAATGGACCGGTAATTACTCCATTCACCATGCCGGATTTCCATGGAATAAATAGCTCCATGGTTGCTTACCATGGTGCTATTTACTCCATGGATAGCGCCAGCCTCGGAATGAGGCTTCTTGTCTTTTTTCCCCATAGGGGCCGGGGTCCGGAATGCCAGGAAGCGGCAGGACCCGAAATGAAATGGGAATAACCCAACATGTAAGTCTTAGAAGGAAACTGAGCCTTTCCTATTCCCTTCCTTCTCTCACCTTGTTTTCTTTTCTTTTCCTCACTAGGCTCTGAGAAGTGGGTGCGGCTCCGGATGATCGCTGCTGAAGATGGAGGCGCCCAGGAAAGGTGAGTGAAATGCAGCGCTGCATCGATCGAAGCGAAATGGTTTTAAAATGATGTCTTCCCTTTCAGGATCGTCGGTGTGATGTCTCCATAATGCAGCTTTAGCTGGTAAGGTCTTCTTTCTCTCCAATTCTCTCTTATCTCCCTTTGCAGGCGACCCAGGATGCTGACAGGCGTGGCTGAAGTCCAGATGCAGGTGCTGACATGGTGAGCATCCAGCAGCGAGGAGCAGAACAACGCGAAGCGTGAGTTGCTGATCGGGCGTTGTTTAAATAGCTTTGGAAGAAGTTCCAGGTATGTATCCTTCCACCGATCAGGTATGTATCCTTCCCCGACCACACCCAGGTGCAAAGTAGTCCCACAGGTAAAGTAGTTCCATTCACGCCTCAAGAGGGCCTGGATGTAGCAGCATGGTCTGCATCAGGTAAGTGCACATTAAAACACTTGAACACATGTCTAGCTTTATGAGCCTGGCGCCTAAGGCGCCAGGACAGGGGTCTAACATGAGCCTGCCGCCTAAGGCGCCAGGACTGTGTCCAAAGGGCCCCAGCTTGGGCCCGCTGGCACTTCCGTGGAGAGAATGATGCCTGCCTCTGGGGTTGCTGGGTCGGACCTGGCTCCTTGGGGGTAGGCATCATGACATCATCCATGAGTCGTTGGTGATCCCAGCCTACGTTTCCATGATCACTTTGAGCGTGCCATTTTTGATGGCATTGGAAGGCACAAATGTACAGCAGCTTACTACACCATCCATTGCTGTCAAGAGGATGAGTATAAACGCCTGTACTTCTTCCTTGATAGCACTAACCACTGACTCAGAAGTGTTCACGAAGAGGAAGAGTACATACCTGGTCACCTGGAGCCATTTGGCATTTGACACTGCTTGGACGCCAGGTGCCAGGAGGAAGATAAAAAAATAATCTGTGTGGCTAAACAGACAATATCGATGAGCAATGTCTGCTAAGGCCTGTGATGATGCTGCTGACAGGTAGTTGGAGATTTTTCTTTGTTGTAATTGTCCATGATTTATGCCATCATACATAGTCTTGGATGTGTCCTTATACAGCGGTGAAGGAGACATAAGGGGCACAGATATAATTTCAGGCATTAGATGGGACCAAATCAAGAGCTCTTCAGGGATTACAAGGACGGGCACATGAAGGGTTGAGAGACTGAACACACCTTGCCACGCTGGAGGCAACTGCCTGTATGCACGCTGTCATACACAAACCAAAGGGCGTTCCCATTGCACACTTCTCAAGTGTAACTCATAACGCATTCAGTTTTTAAACAAACATAGGAATTAAATATATTATTCATGGAATGCATGATATTTTTAACAATTATAATGAAAAAAATGACCTCAAGAAGATATATTCAATAGGTACTCATGAAATCTAAAATAAGAAATGTACAGAATATAAGATCAGATGTTTACGGCGAATCGAAGACCGCCTTCCGCACCAAGTATGGGCTATTCGAATATCAGTTGATGCCCTTTGGGTTTTGTAATGCCTCGGCAGCGTTTAAATATTTTATGAACAACGTCCTTCAAGAGCTAATTGATGTCTGTGTTGTCGTATATATTGACGATATCCTGGTGTACTCCTCTTCCGAGCAGGACCATGTGAAACACATCCGTGCTGTACTTGAAAAACTCTGGCAACATAAGCTATATGCTAAATTAGAAAAATGCTTCTTCCATGTTAATGAAGTCGTGTTTCTTGGGTTTGTTCTGAACTTTTGAGGCGTTTGTATGGATTAGCGGAAAGTAGACGCCATCCTCAAGAGGTCCTCTCCAACTTCAATCAAGGGAGTCCAGAGCAAGCTTGGACTTCTATCGCTGATTCATTCCGGGCTTTTCGCAATTCGTACATCCCATCACATCCTTATTACGAAAGAATAATCGCTTCCAGTGGTCAGACGAAGCGGAAAAAGCCTTCTAAGAAATGAAAAAGAAATTCATCTCAGCCCCAGTCCTAAAACATCCTCACCCAGACCTCCCGTACGTGGTAGAAACTGATGCTTGCAGTCTGGCAATGGGGGCGTTCCTTTCTCAAAAAGATCCCGAGACAGGTCAACTTCACCCAGTGGCTTTTGGTCACGAAAGTTCAAAGCACCTGGACTGAATTACGCCGTAACAGACAAGGAACTTCTAGACATCAAGGCAGCATTCAAGGCTTGGCGACATTATCTCCTAGGAGCCAAACACACCATTACAGTGATCACAGATCATTGTAACCTACAATACCTAAAGGCGGCCAAGGCCCAGTCTTCTCGTCAACTCTGATGGTCGTTGTTTTTTGCTGAACACGATTTCGTGATTACTTACTGACCTGGTTGCTGAAACGGAAAGGCGGATGCTCTGTCCCGCATAGGGATGGAAGATGCATACTCAAGTCCAGACCCACTGGCCATAATCCCTGGGTGAAGGATACTGGGAATTACTATATCACTGACCCTGGATGACATCCACAAGGTCATTTTGCATCTCCTTGACACCAAGGCTTTACAGGATCGGTTGACTAAAAGCAAATACCATTCAGTCACAGATCATTTGCCTTATTTTTAAGGGTGCCTTTATTAACCTAGTAAGGAACTTCAGGAAAAAGTCATCTCAAATTACCAAGAATCGTTGGTAGTAGGTCACCCTGGAATTGCAAAAACCGAAGCCAAGGTCAAGAGACATTTCTGGTGGCCAACATGGCGTAAAGACATCAAACAATTTGTGCTATCATGTAGCATTTGTGCACAAAACAAATCCCAGAAAAAGAAACCATTGGGTCTACTACAACCTCTGGATGTTCCATCTACACCCTGGCCTACACTGTCTCTTGATTTTTTCACTGGTGTTCCCCATTGTAATGGTTCTAACACCATTTTAGTGGCCCACTTCATTCCGCTAAAAGCTGTACCCTCAGCTTTGATTCTGGATACATAGATTCCCCTCCGTTCTAGTTTCAGATCAGGCATTGAGTTTATCTCACGGTTTTGGAGAAAATGTTGCAAGTTAGCTCAAATCGATGTAAGGTTTTCCACCAGTCACCATCCTCAATTGGATGTTCAAACCGAGAGAATCAACCCAACACGGGAACAGTACCTGAGATGCATGTTACACCAAACAGAAAGCAGCTGGAAGGACATTTTATGGATAATGGAGTATGCCTATAACAACTCTTTACGCTCCAGCACTGGGCAGAGTCTGTTCTATTCAATATATGGAATGCATCCACAAACCTCTGAGCTCGATCCACCTCAACATTTTGAAATGCCAGCCATAAGTAATTTTCACACTACCATTACACAAGCCTTCAAGAGAGTGACAGAACATTTAAAGCAAGCTAAGGAAAAATACAAGAGATCCGCAGATCAACATAGGAGTGAAGCTCCAAAGTACCAAGTTGGGGATGAGGTCTGGTTAGCCTCAAAACACATACCAATAAAAGGCCCCAAAAGGTTGCCTCAAGACATCCTGGACTCTGTCCCGGTGCCGTTGGCGTCAGGCTCATTATGTTCTTTCAAGTAAGGCAGGCTGCAGGGGAAGAGGAATCACATTCAGCCCAGTCTGAGGCATGCTGGAGTGACTACTTCACTTGGGACTACTTGTATGAGGCTATATAAACCATACCCTAAGAACAGAACATGCTTCGCGTTATTCTGCACTCCTGCAGCGTAACGCTCACTGTGTCTGCTAGCTTCAGTCAACCCGGTCTTCAGCCAGGCCCGTTCTGAATATCACGTACCATCTCCTGCGGAGAAAGAAAGGAGGAGAGAAAACAAGAACAGGGCAGCAGTTAAGTTCTTACCTGACACTCCATCTTCAGTCGCTCTGGAGCTGCTGCATCTGCCGAACAGTAAAGAAACATCAGGTTAGTCGCACAGAGGAAAAAGGCCACATTAGAGACATTTGAACATTATGAAGTGCTAATACTCACCCGAAGGCTGCGCACTCTTGTGATCCATCGAGACACCATCACGCGATTGCCGCACTCGAGTCACCGCACCTGCCGAACAGAAAAGGAACATCAGGTTAGTTGCGCAGAGGGACAAATACCATATTTTAGACATTGTCACTTCGTGCTAGAGTTGGAACTCACCTCTGGAATTCTGCTCATCATTGTGGAGAGGAGACACTCTTCATCGGGTCCATCGAAAAACACATCTGCAAAGAAACAAGCACAGTAGTGAGGATTTTGGCAACTTGAACTCTAAGCAAACTATACAAAGAAACTATTGGCATAAAGACTTACCTACAGAGTCACAGTTGTTTAGGACTCTACAGCAACCCACTGGATCAGTGATGTAACTAGATCCTATGACCAGCAACGCACCCCTGCATACAGTCGCAGGACACAGAGTCTGCCATTCATAACACTAAAGTGAGACATAGTAGAGGGGTGCACAAGGAGGTCACGGGAGGTGGAGCCGGTCCTCCTCCTTATGGCTAGTTAATATTTAGTTTCAACATTTCAGGCAAGTCTTCATTCGTGACAGAAGGGTAAAACAGAGAGGGCACGTGCAGCCATTCACTACTCCGCTTCGTGTGACGCTGGTGGAGACAGTCACCGCCCAGCTTCGTTCGGCACCCCTGTGGAGACCAGGTGAGCGTAACACACACCCCCGCTCCCGAGGCCTTTGTTCCTCCGATCGATTGCCTTAGCTTCTGATCCATCCCCCAAGGTAGGTTTCCATCAAACAACCCTCCGGGCCCCCTCATGCGAACATACTTATTCCACGTCTCTCTCACTACTTATACACTATGGACATCCCCTTACTACTCATTGGATACCATAACAACTCTGCACCTCTCCGATGCAGTGGCAGGTTCCCAATCAGTCCTTTCATCATATCTCCCACCACACAATACTTCTCATAATCTGGTAGACCCAGTCCACCCTCATTCCTAGGTCTTCATAGTATCACCAGAGATACCCTCCTCCTCCCCGAGTTCCATAGTAGCTACCCCACTTTGCTATCAAGCAATCCTAGGGCATACTTAACTTCTTTTCCTGCTCCTCTCCAGGTGGAGGGCTGCTGGTATCCCTTCAAGTGTCTTTTAGGATGATCCAACTGTTATTGCCCTCCACCTTCATGGCAGTCAGAGTAGCACCGACCACTGTATGTGTCCAATTTAAACACTGCTCGTTCCATCGATGCACAAAGGTGCATATGTAGACTCTGTTCCCGAGGAAGAGCTGTATTTGTGCTGATCGTCGGTAGTCTGGCTACTTTCTTCTGCTGTCTGTTGGTGAGAAGACACAACCTGTGATGATATAACTTAAAACTTTTTGTTAAGGCAGTAAGATACTCTTTGAACTCCTCCCCTAAGACTGCTGTGGTCTTGTGTGCATTTGATGTCATACGTGTATGTGAGAGCAGTGTATATAGCCTATGACCATTCACGATTTCGTGAGGGCTTAAAAAGTGGTCCTTCCCCGGCTGATATCATATGTAAAATATAACTAGTGGGGTGCAAATGAGCAATGATTTATTTAATTCTGCATGCAATTTGGCTAACCGGGCCTTAAAGACCTCATGAAGCCTCTCCGTGATCCTGTTGGCCTGCGAGTGGTACAACAAGCACAACCAATGCTTTATTCCTAGCAGCGTTGTGACTTCTGCAAATAAGGCACTAAAGAAGTGGGCTCTGTTGTCAGACTTTAGAACGACATAAATTCCCCACCTCAGAAATACCTCTCTCAACAGAAATGTTGCGACCGATTTAGCATCAGGGTGTACGCAGGGACAGACCACAGGCCACAGGTAGAATGGACAAGCCACTACAAAAAGATATCTGTAATTACTGCACCTTGTTATCATGTCCAAAAAATCGATATAGAGCTCCTTGAATGGACCTGAGGGACTGGGCAAGACCCCCCTCACTGACCTGGTATTTCCGGGATTGAACTCCTTGCACACTAAACAATGTCGTACAAATCTACTTGCCTGTTCTTGTAAGTCAGGGATAAACCAATCCTCCTGGAGCTCTGCTGCGATTTGTCATCGAGAAATATGTGACAGGTAATGTAGTTGCTCGATGGCCAATTGAAGCAGCTCTAAAGGTATTACTTCCTCCCCGTCACTTCCTGATTCCAAATAACATCTATGTTTGACATAACACATCCTCTCTTTTTCCAGGGCTCCTGTTCTTCTCTAGAGGCTTTCCCTTGTATTTCAATTATCTGGAGCACCGGGACTGCAGTGTACGGGGCTGGTAACTGTACTTTTTGGGCCATGGTTTCCTTTTTCTGTGAATCTTTGGAAGTAAAATGTGATGCTTCCTTCGCTGCCTTGTCTGCAGCAACATTTCTGAGAGCTATTGAATTACTGTGGTTAGTATGGGCAGTGCGCCTCACTAGACCTAGCTCTGCTGGCAAGGTTATTGCTTCAATTAGCTGGGATAGCATCGCAGCATGCTGGACACGGGACCCGTCAGACCTCCTAAAGAATCTTCTCTCCCATCTTGATATCCCAGAATAGACAGTAGAGGTGATGTATGTAGAGTCAGATAAATAGTGACTACCTTCCCCTTACACATTTTTAACACCTCTTTATGTGCCACTAGTTCGGTCGCATGTGCAGAATAATGAGCAGGCAACTGACCCACCCACAGAACCCATGACAGCTGCGCCTGTATGTCTGTCTCCTGTCTCTTGGTTGATTATTGAAGACCCATCCACAAAAAATCATCCTTCCCCAAACAGGGCATCCTCTTTCACATTCGCCTTCTCTTCCTCTTCTCCCTCATATGTGGTGCAATTGTGTTCAATATCCTTAGGCTGCACCGGCTCTGCTACAAATGTCGCAGGATTTACTAAGTGACATCGCACTGGATGAATTGATGAATTTGATAAGATGACCTCATACCCTGACACTCTCTGAGTCATCAAAGTGGATTCAGATATTTCTAGAAGACTGCATGACAATACATGCAATGTCACCGGGTAACCCAACGTAACGGTTGAAGACATTTGAATTTCAAAAGCTACTGTTGCCAGAGCATTTTTGAAAGGGAATGTCCCTGCATAATTTGGTCTAGGAGTCCGCTGTAATACTTTAAAGGTTTGTGGCCTACCAATGTTTGCTGGGTTAGGACCGCTGTCATCACCTGACTAGTTGAATGGGAAAATAGAAAGAATGGCTTCTTGTAATTTGGGGTCGCTAGGACCAGAGAATTGATTTATTGGTTCATTTGTTATTTATTTGCACCTATACACAAGTGTTTCAAGGTACAACACGGCAGGGAAGGGGAACAAGGGGAAGCCAAGACAAAAGTCTTGTGACATTCAGATTGTGCAAGTGCACACCGCAAAGTGTGAGGAAGAGGGTGCAGGGTGAAATGCAACTAGGGCAGTGGGCTCTGAGTTAAGTGCAGCAAGTGCAAGAGGACTGGTCCAGGTGGCTCTGGTGCCCTGTTAGACTCAGAGAGGACGAAGCAGACAGTTAGTAGGAGGAGCAGGAGCAAGGGTAGGTTTGCAGGGAGTGGGAGAGTGAAAGAATATGAGAAAGACAGGTCTTGAGGAGCTTCTGGAACTTAAGGAAATCTGGCTCAAGACATAGATAGGCGGAGGGATTTCAAGGCTGGAGACTGGAGAGATGCAGTCCCTGGGCTTGAGGCCAAGCATACATCTTGCAGTCTGGTTTTGGATAGGTTCCAGATGGCAAAATTGGAATAAGGCAGATTGAGAAAGAAGCTGTTGCAGTAGTCCAGCCTAGAGAGAACCAGGGCTCTGCAGAACGTGAGCTTCTGGGGGAAGGTGATAAACGGGAGAATACCTCTAAGAAGCAGCACCTGGTAGTGCACCTTCTTGGCAAGGTCCGTAATGTGGGAAGAGAATGAGAGCGTGGAGTTAAAGATGACCCCAAGGCTCTTTACCTCACAGGAGGATGAGGAGAGAAGACCCAAGGAGGTCGGCCAGAGTGAGAGAGGAAAAGTGGAGAAGGGTCCCAATGAGGAGGATCTCTGTCTTTCTGGCATTAAGGCAGATATTGTTGGAGTTGCACCATGACATAATAGTGGATAGACAGTCAGGAATGAGCGAGGCAGGGGAGGAGTTTGAGGGTTTCCTCAAACAGAGCTGTGTGTCATCTGCATAAAATTGAAAGTTAGAGAAGAAGGTAGAGATCAGTAGGGCCAAGCAGGAAAGATAGACATTGAAGAGCCGGGCTGAACGGATAGAGCCCTGGGGAACACCACATATGGGGAGAGAGGTTGGTATGAGAGGAAGGAGGTCAGAAAGGCATGATACGTGTTACCCAGGTTCTCGCAGACCTGTTTATCAAGATGGGGTGGTGGACCATTTCAAAAGTAGAGGAACAGTCACAGAGGATTAAGGCCCAAGGGAGAGCTGAAGTCAATGTTAGAGAGCCGATCTAATTGGCTGTTTAGGAGAACAGTTTCTGTGCCTCTGGAAGCTCTGAAGCCAAACTGATGGTCGTGGAGACAACCAACAGATTTAGTCTGGAGGGTTAGCCAACTTCTCTAGGAGTTTTCAATCAGCAATAGTTAGCTGGAGGGTTCTGCAGAAGGCCTTTTCAGTGGTGTGTGCAGAAGGGTGTGTTTAAGAAGAGAGGAGAAAGATCCAGTGGTGAAGGAGTGATTACAGAAATCAGTCAAGTCTGGCACAAGAAAAGCATTGTTGTCCTTAATGGTTCTGGAGGAGCAGGGGATCACCTGTTTGGATGACACTTTTATAGATCCGAATGTCAAGAAACATCATCTGGTGTTACAGGAGATATGGTGGAGAAGACGAGGGGCATCCTAGGGTGGGCTGAGAGATGTAGAGGGAGAGAGATGAGGGTCAGAGGAGAGTACACACAGGATGTCCTGGGTTTTGGCAGTCGAGTGAGAAGCCAGAGCCATGCAGGAAGTCTGGGTGGGTGTAGGAGAGGTGGAGACTGTAGTAGGATTGTCCAAAAGAGTGGCCATGTTATTAGAGGCCGCAGAGATGCAAGCTTGAATTTGCACCCTCTTTAAAGAGATGATGGAGAGTCTGTATTTCCTTTGAAGCAGGCGGCAGGCCAGTTTGTCAGAGGTTTTTGTCAGAGGTTTTGCCCAACACTACCCACTTCTGCTCAGCTACTCCACAATTACGTTTACCAAGAGTGGCACTTGGTGTCATGCTTCAGGTGGATCATCATGAAAGGGGCAAGGATATCAATAGTGGTAGAGATAGAAAGGTGATGGTTGGAAATGGCTGTGTCAGAGTGGGAATTAGCCACAGCGGTAGGAAGGGAAGGGAAGGAGGAGGCAGTGCTCGGTGGGACTTTGCCAAGGGGACATGAAGTTTCAAGTGTGAAGAAAGAAGAAAGTGATCAATCCAGGAAAGTGGAGTAGTAAGAGGAAGGGGAATAGATAGGGGGATGTCTGAAGAGATGAGAACATCCAGGGAGTGTCCGGCTGAGTGTGTCAGACCTTAGGGTAGGATGTAGAGGGAGAGAGAGTCACAGAGGTTGCAGAAATCAAGGTGGATGTTGAGATCCCCAAATGAGAGAAGCTGAGAGGAAGAGGAAAGAGGAGAGGAGGTGAGGTTAGCCCATTCAGAGAGGAAGAGGGTGACCTGGCAGGGTGGCCTGTAAATGGTGGTCAAGTTCAGATAGAAGTCAGGAGAGGAATAGGTATGAGTGGGGATGATAGAAGCAGGCATCCACTCAGGAAAGATTAGTGCCACTCAGAGAGGATCTTGTAGCCCTCAGGGAGGAGAGTGTCAAAACGTGTGACGGAGCTGGCCTTGAACCATGTCTCGGTGAGATGTGACCATCTAAGTCCTAGAGTTCAAGGAGATGGCAGATATCAGAGGAGTGTTTGAAAACAGAGTGAGAGTTTAGAGTAGCTACATGGAGTAGGTTGCCATTTTTGAAAGATTTTCAGGGCGGGGTACAGGAGAGAGGAGTACCAACAGGAAAAAGCAGAGGATCCGAGGTGGAGGGAGGAGTTGGCAGATGAGCCAGAAAGGTTGCAGGAGGTGGTGTCTGAGGGGCTAGAGAGGTAGTAGCTGGCAAAGGAGCCAGTGAGGTAGAGGAAGGAGGTGGCAGAGGAGCTAGTGAGGAGATGGAGGGAGTAGCAGGTGAAGGAAGACAATTAATGATGTAGGGGAGGTGCATATTAAATAGGAGGTGATTGGGCTGAGGGCCCTGGACCATGACAGTGCTGTTTAGATAGACATTATTGATGACTCTGGAAGACAGGAACAAAGCCATGGGACCTCCCACTGGATGCCACCATTAATGCGAGAGGAGGAAGAAGGGGAGAGAAGTGCGACTATATGAAGTGTTCAGGAGAAGGAACGACAAAGAGGATGTCAGTGAGAGTTTGTCTGGCGGAGGCACTGACATAGGTATCAGTGATGGAAAAGCCTGGGTTGGAGACCAGGGTATCCTTCTTCAGCTTTTTCCTTCCAGGCTTAGTGAGAGTAGTAGGACAGGAGATAGAATGCCATTTAGAGAAAATGAGGAAAATTGACAGCACCATAGAGGTTGCTCTAGAGGAGTGAGAGTGCAGAGGATAAGAGGAGAAGAAAAGGATGCACAGCACAGAGCTACCCCATACAGGAGACACAGGGAATGGTCTAGGAAGGGTTAGGGGGTAAAGACAGCAAACAACAGCAGAATGCAAATAGATATGAGTCAACAGAGGGCAGTACAACAGCAGTGAGTGGAACAGTAGTGAGTCAACTGGGATCAGCTATGACCTAGATAGGAAAAATGCCTAGAGGACACAAGAATAAGCAGTGCTAAGAAACAGTAGCAGAAACACAAAAACACTTGTAAGGCTACCTGGGAGAGGGGAACACCTAATGGGTGCTCAGAAACAGTGTAGAATGGATCACATGTTGAAAAGGCAGCATGTGCATGGTAGGGCACTTTAGTAGGGTACAGTCATTGCTCCACCCCCGCCCACACATTTCCTAACTTACGTCGCTGCTGTTAGACGACTGTGTTGCATGCTCTCACTCCCCTTCATCGCCAAACACCTATGGTGCACAACACCATGCCTTAAGCCTATGTGGGCTTTGCCACAGAGCATCCGAACCTCGGTTCTTAAAGGATACACTGCATGGGCATAGTGCAATGTGCTATGTATCAATTGCCCAGCCCCACTGCGGTCCTGCGTTGCACAACACAACACCCTTAACCTATGCAAGCTTTGCCACAGAGGGTCTGATCCTCGGTTCTTAAAGGACGCACTGAGTGGGCATAGCGCAACGTGCTACGTATCAATCTGCCAGTGTCTCCTGCAGTCCTGCATCCCACAACACCCCGCCCTTAGCCCATGCAGGCTTTGCCACGGAGGATCCGATCCGCGGTTCTGAGAGGATATATTGCTTGGGTATAGCGCAACATGCTACATATCAATCAGCTAGCATCTCCTGCGGTCCTGCATCACTCACCACTGCACCCTTAGCCTACGCAAATTTTGCCATATAAGGTCCGATCCTCGGTTCTTAAAGGATGTGCTGCATGGGTGCAGCACAATGTGCTACTTATCAATTGGCCAGCATCTCCCGTGGAACTGTGTCACTCAACACTGTGGCCTAAGTCTACGTGGGCTTTGCCATGGATTGTCCAATGCTTGGTTCTTAAGGGTTATAATGTGTGGGTAAAGCACAAGGTACTATGTATCAGTCAGCCAGCATCTCCTGCGGTCCTGCATCACACAACACTGCGCCCTTAGACTATGCAGGCTTTGTCATGGAGGGCCCGATCCTCGGTTCTTACAGGATACGCTGTGTGGCCATAGCACAACATGCAACATATCAATCAGCCAGCGTATAATGTGGTCCTGCGTCACACATCATCGTGTTCTTAGCTTGCGCTAGCTTTGCCATGGAGGGTCCGTTCCTCAGTTCTTAAAGAAAACTCTGTGTGGGCCTGGGTGATCGCAGCCTTGAGTCCCCGAAAGCAAGTCTCCATTCTCACAGACCACTCTATTGGACTTTTCACCTTGTGTGTTTCCTTTAGACCATACAATAAGGAATGTACATAACTAGAGTAATCAAAAATCCATGACCTACAATAGTTACAGAGCCACAAATCTGCTGCAATTTTTTCACTGTGAGTGGCTGAGACGTATTTTAACTGTGCTTGTTCTCTCTTGCATTACCTTCCTTTCTGCAAGTGATATTACTTGCCCCAAATAAATTACATGTCTCTGACAATATAGGGTGAGGAGCGCTATTGAGTCTCCTCGACACTGCTCCTCTGAAGTGCTGCAGACTAATAAATCATCCACGTACTGAATTACGCTATTGGACACATGTAAATTACCCAAATCCATCTGAAACACTGTGTTAAAAATATTTGCAGATTCACAGTACCCCTGAGGTAACCATGGGTGTTTGAATCACTGACCACGATATGTAAATGCTGTATGATATGTAAATGCTGTATGATACGTAAACGCAATTAGGTACTGTGAGTCGGGTGTAAGGTAAAAGAGAAAAATGCATTCTTTAAATCAATTCCTGCGAAGTGGGTCGTGCCAGTAGGGATGCTACAGAGAACGGTGGAACGATTCAGTACCACTGGAATTTCTGCCTCAACAATATTAATGAGGGCGGCCCAAATCCTGGACCATCCTTGAACTGGTCCCCTTCGCCATCTTCACAGTGTAGATAACTGTAGTGCATGGGGACACTGAGGTTTGTATTACGCCTTACTTTAAAAACACCATTATGGTCTCATAATCCCTTTGTCTGCCTCCTTGTACATGGGGCTGCTTAATCCGTGGTAATTTCACACACTGTGTTTCATTTTTATCCTCACTGATCCAACACTTTTTTAGCAGCCCCACATAATTAGAATTGCTGGTGCACAAATGGTCCAGCACTTTTCCCATGTCCTGCTTCTAAAATGTTGATGTATCCTTAACAATAAGCATGGTCTGTGACACTTCCTTCGCTCTATTGCTATCTGGCAAGGCACCCCAATTTCAAAGACCATATATAATGTATCTTCAGTGTATTTGAACAATTGCACATCTGTGCGCCATTCTATTCCTTCCTCATCCGTGCCTGAGAGAACCACCCTGATCTTCTTAATCACTACAGCCTCTAAGAGAATTGTAACAGTGGCTCCTGTTGTTATTTCCTGTGGAACATCAGGCCGAAATAAAAACTCAAATGGTACTCGCCAGAACTAATTTCTGATCCCCAGGACCAGACTCAACAAAACCATCACTCCATAGAGAAACAATGCTGTATGCACAGGAATACCCCTATTCACACTGTCACTACAATAGGTCTGAAAATGCGCTGCTTCACTAACCAGATACAACCCTGGGGTTAAACATACAATGCTTTCCTCCGTGATGGCAATCGACAGCCGCAACTTGCTCAGGATGTCCCTTCCCAAAAGAATTGCTGTGGTATACGTACAATACGACAAAGGGGCTGATAACATTTGATTACCCAGCTTGAAACAAAGATGTTCATTATAAGGGATGGACAGGACAGCCCCAGATAATCCCTGTGTGTCCATCATTTTTCCTGACAAGGGGAACTCACCTTCTTTCATACAAGACTTGGTAGCTCCTTTGTCAACCATGAATGAAAACGTTTGGTCACCTATATTCACACATATCCAGGGTTCCTCTTTTGGATCACTGGTAATCGACAGGACTGGACACATCAGAGATCCCAGTGGGCTGTCCTTCTCTCAGTACATATTAGCACCTGGAAACACTCGCTCCAGTGTAGTGCACAACTGTTCCTTGGGGTAAAGGATTCTTGTCCCATGGTTGCACTAATGCTTGTGCTGGCATGGTAGGTGGGATCCTGAAGGTTGTGCAGCCCCAGTGGCTGGGTTATGTTCAACCTGAACCTGATGCAGTTGCACAGAGCCTGGAGCATATGGCAGGGTCGGGCATCTGTTGAGCTCCAATATTAAAGTACTATGGCAGTTCAAGATAATCCCATGACACATGCCCCAACCTTCCACACAACCAACACTGAATCCCATAAAATCCTCCATAATTATTTCCTGTTGGCCCATTAAACCGGGGACCCATTCCTCCGAATGAGCCACATGACCCACTTCCCTGTGGAAATCCTCCTCTGCCCCCTCGAAACCATATTATCGGCCTTGGAACGGGAACATACTCATCCATCCAGCCCTGCGTCATACTCGGTACACTGTGTCCTTGTTGTTCTAGTTGCCCCTGCTGTCCCTGCATAGAATGTCCCTTCTAAATAAATATTTGAAAATTTATTTAGAACAAGCTTAGCCTCTGCATTTTGTGCCTGCTCTACATTCTCCTTCTCTTATTCCTGTCTTCTTTTGTAGAAATGCACAATGGGTGCCAGAATTCTGACCAACTATTTACCTCCATCCCTACTACTTTGTCTAAATTGTGCTGGACATCTTTCGTAAGCTTCTTATTCAGCATGCGGTAGAAAATCACTGCCTGGTTGTCTCATGCTTCACTCATTTCCTTGATTAATAGGATATATGCTGCATGATCATCATCCTTTTTCATCACATCAGGGTACAAAATCTGCAAGGACCCCAATACCTGTGCCCTAAGATTAGTAAATGGTGCTCCATCATGGGTATTTGTATCCAACTCAACTCCCGGATACCCTGATTTCTTCCAGAGTTCGAGAGTTTGTCTGACTGCTGCTCCATTAGGGCCGTTAATAAGGTTTTCATGTCCCCTATGGCCAACATGACACCAGCAGTATGCTTCTCCGATGCATAAATCCACTTCCCTCCCCCTGCAGTGAGTGAAGGAGGTGTCTTCATCAAAATATTCCGGTCGATGTGTAACCACAGGACATAATGCACCCTTCCCAAACCCTTCTCGAGCAACAGAAACCTATTATAGCTGTCCATAATGAGGTTTCTCCCATCTCTCCCCTACCACTTACTTCAGTCATCCAAATACTCTGGTGTGTCCTTTGGTTCCATGGAGAGCTTTCTATCGCTGCTACTGGTGCCCCCTGCTCTTCTTGCTTGACATCCCATTCCTCTCCTTCTTCATCATCTACCTGGCTGCTACATCCCCTTAACCTTCTACAGGCACGGAAGTATAACCAGCACTATCATAATTTGCCATCTCCCGTCCTCCCTGCTCAACCTATGTACCATGGCAGCAACTCTGTTCTCTATGTCCACCTAAACAATTCTGATAACCGTGTAATCCAGTCTAACAAGAACCTGCCCATGTCTCCATCTTCCTACTTCTACGTCCCTTACCTGTCTTCTCACTCCCTCCCGCTCTTCATCTCTCTGCCGCTGTAACAGTATTACCTCTTCATCTGCTAGCCCTAGCGCTTCCTTCATCTTTTCCTGTTCTTGCCCATCTACCACTCATCGCAATCTATCCCTTATCCTCACAGGAAGAGGCCTAACCTCTTCTTTCTCTCTCCTTTCCAATACTTCCTCCTCTCTTATAACTATCAGTCTTACTCTTTCTTTCTCCTCCACCCTTAATCTATCAGCTAATCTAAAGGTTGGGGGAGGAATCTCCTTCACGCTCTCAGTTTTCAAACTTTCGTCGGCCCTAACCATCGAAGGAGTTACCCGTCCACTTTCCTCAAAATCCCAATTCTTAGAATTCATTACAGATGTTTAACCGCTTTTCTAGATTTGAGCCCTACTGCTTTGTAGTTAAACAGGTATGCAGGTTCTCCAATATCCCTATAGCATAGGATCCCTCAAAAAGCTAAGAATGTGTCATTTTCCCCTTACTCTCTTGCAACCATTCCCTATGATATTTAAAAATGGTCACCTAATAGCCAGGCAACACATGACACAAATGATTCAGTCTCCATACTCCCATCCAAGTTATCAAAGAAATAGTTTCACAAAGATCATATACTGAGCTGAACCTACAGCATGAACAAATGTTCACCCAAGAAATCCCTTTTTACCTTTGCCCAATTCCTTAGTTGGCCTTCACACTCATTCATCTTACTCACTGATACCACTATTACCTCACTTCATTATTTACTCCAATTCTACTACTCATACACAGAAGACAGCATCTTATCAAAATCACTCGCCGGCCAATATTTCCGAGCTATCGCCACCTCTCGAGCATTGAGGGGCACAATGCTTTCCACTACAGCGCTGCTGCTCTCTATCTCCCTTTATCAATAGTACAGCCTTCTGTACAAAAAAAGCATTTTTTCCCGACTACAGGAAGTTTCCCTTCACTACTGCGACTAACCAAGAAAATCGAGGTGAGGGTCTCCGCCCGCACAACAAATGCAAAAGAATGTCAAGGCCATCTTCAGAAAGGTATCTACGGTTGGATTTACCCCAAGATACCACCCCACCTTCAGGTGAGGGCTCCAGCAAACCAGACAAGCAAACTTAAAGGGTATCAGGACAAGCATCACACTGGGAGTGCAGGGTAAGATACCCCCTTACACCCCTAAAATAACAAACTAGGTAAACATATAAATAAAGAACTTACAAAACCGAACAGTTCAACCACTCTAAAAAACATCCACTTTTCCAAACTCTGTAACCTTAACTCATTTCACACCCACACTCCAAATGTACCTTTACCCCCCGAAAAAGAAGAAACAAAACCAAACCCTGAATCAAAGAAACAACCAATGTTTCCCCTTATTTCCCGCTTGCTTTAAACCACCAAACAATTACTCATATGAACTCAGGGTGCTCCAATGTGGTGGTTTGTGAAATCGTTCCACACAGCTAAGCCATGGCACTATGAGCCTCATCTCATCACGAGTTTGGCGGTAGCCCTTAAATCCGGTGGTAGCGCTGTTACTGCCGGATTTAAGGGTCTGCCAAATCACGGCTTTGGCTGATCCGACGAGATTTTGCCGATTTTCTGCGCGTTTACCGCCGGCCGGAAATCCACCAGTGGTAAAAGCGCGAAATTTCCCCGTTGAGCCCAATGGGGAATGGGGCATTCCCGAATGGGCTTAATGGGGAATGGGGATTTCCCGTTCTGCCAAACCCGTGATCCGGTATCAATAGTGCTGGTGGGTTTGGCGGTAGGGCTAATAATGGCAGCACTATTAGCGCCAGCGTTACCGCCCAACTAATGATAAGGCCCTATGTCTCTTGTGAACAGATGGCCCTTTTATCAAGATGACACCGGCAGACCTCTTTTTTAATGTACACGTAAGACTGGTCCCTGTCATGATATGATATGCTAGTTTATATGTATAGCGCCTATACACAATGTGTTTCAAAGCACTTCAAGACAGGCGAGGGAGCATGGGAAAAAACAATAACATTCTTACAACACTTCGAGACATTCAGAATGAGTAATATACTATTGTACTAGGCCTAACAACATTTTTGATGGTGCACGGACATAGACAGTGTGTAAGAGAAAGGAGGGAGGGGGTAAACAGTGACAATCGTACTAGGCCTGACAATGTTTCAGATGGTGCAAGGACATTGAAAAAAGGTATGAGGGCGGGATTGGTGTAAACAGTGACTATCATACTAGGCCTGGTGACTTGTCTGGTAGTGCAGGGAAATTGACAATGGTGGGGAAAGATGGGAGAGGGTGGAGGGAGCAACGAGAGGAACAAACAATTACCATTGTCATGGGGTTCTGTAGCTGAAATTTGTGGAAAGAAGGCCTCCCAAAATCTCAGAATGCCTGGACTCTTACCTTGGCTCACCAAATGTGGGGAGGTGGGCCTTTAATCACCTTAACCCAAACCAGGCCCACCGTTCACGAAGCGTGTACAGGGTTGTATATTAAGCAGGTTTATTGTATGCAAGCTCAGGGAGCGGTTTCAAGGTTTTGCAGTACAAAACTAACACTATTCTCAACAATTCAACAACATTTGGCACTTTACATACCTTTTGCAACAAATTTAAAACACTCCCAGGTACGTTATTGCCATCCACCTCCCAAAAATGATTGGACAAAACCTCTTCAAGGAAATCCCATCTTTTCCCAATTCTTCCATTTTCTTCGGTCAGGCTAATCTTCAGATCATATTCAAAACACACCTCTTCATGGGATTCGTTGTAGTAGGTCCTGATGTCAGTGCATGGTTAAACATTGGCATTGAAAACATAATTCATTGCTAGCAATAACTGTCCTTAGACCTTTAACTTTAAATATGATTGCACATGGTCCCGCTGATGTATTTTAGGAATAAGAGGAAGCTCTGCATAAACAGGATTTTATTTGAAGTACAGATTGCAATCTCTATTCCACAGACTCCTGGTGCCTCTAAGAGACCTTCTAATTAATGCGGCCACATTCAGCCTCTGATGGCCTAGAAAAACACACAACAGCTGGTCCCTGTCCTCGGGTCTCATGCTTATTACTACCTAAACCAATGACTACAGATTCGAATCCAAAGGGTGAGATAACCTCTGTTCTATCTGGACTATACACTTTGCTCTGTTTGTTACATTGCTTTGATAGTTGATTCATTCTCTTTTTCGTCAAAAATTTCCCTGCTACTTAGAATGCTAGTGGAACAGCTTAATAGTGGAGCAAAGCACCTCATTGTGTGGACTGTGTTTATGTTGCATTGACTTTTTTTTTTAAATTCGTTTACTACAAACCTTTAAAAAATAAGAAAAGGCGACATGTTCAGAATACACATGTCCAAAGTTCCCCACCACATTACATCACGAAAGACACTTTTTCTATGGAGTTATAAGGCCTGTTATTTCACTAGAAAGGCCTTGTGTCAGGACCATGAGAGTCAGAATTAGTCATCTCTGGTTTTGGATTACAGGGGACTTCCACATGGCTTTCAAGGCGAGAGGCCATCGCTTGTAAGAAAAATGTTAAGGCTATGGTCAATTTTCGATCAGATTCGTCGTTTAATGTTTCTTTAGAGCAATTACACAGCTTGCATGATGTTTTGTCATCAGACCATAAATGTGTTCTTTGTCTCATTTTAAACAAGTTTAAACAGAACGTCATATGAAGTCGCGTTCAAAGCAAATCAGGGAATAGTTTCCAGCTCTATGAATCTCATTTAGGCCTTTTTTTTCGCCAGGAATATTTTCCTTGATGGAGTGCATCCTTCTTCGGTCGCAGGTCTCGCACCAATCTCTGCTCCATATCGTCTTTTTGACATAGTTAGGGTTGCTATGCAGTGTGTCAATGTTAGTGTCCAGTTTCGCAAGTAGGGCTTTACAGCGCTCCACCCATAGAGCCAGCACATTGTTCGTGTTATGCGAGCCCGGATTTTCAAGGATCTTCTACTGTGGTAGAAAGTCCTTCATAGTCATTTTCCGATAGAGAACGAGTGTGTTCCAACATACTCTCGTGTTAATGGAAGTCAAGCTGAGTTCATAACGAATACACGGTGGACGGGTACCCTTGGATAAACCCAGAACTCTGGACCAGAAGTTGTTTTCCAGGGTATTCCATAGGTCGAAGGAGCATCCTGGAGCACATTCAGCTCCATAAATTAAAGCTGGAGTTGCTTTTTGTTATAGAAGACCAAGACAGGAGTAGTGAGTATTTCCAATGTCGGCATTTCAGTTTGGCGTTTTCGACCCGGGGTCCATCGTTTAGGCTGGAGTTGATCTGCCTCCCCAGGTAACGCATCCCCAGGTAACGCATGTGCATTGTAGTTTTTAGCTGGATTTTGTCTATATGCCAATGGAATGAGGACCGCTTGACTCGTTTAACTCCTCGCAGATCTTTGAGAACTAGTATTTCGGACTTTACTGTGTTAATGCACAAGTCATTCTCGTTTACATACAGTGTCAGGGTGTTTATTTTTCTCTGTAGGCCCACCAGTGTTAAATCTAACATGATTAGGTCATCAGCATAAATCAGGTGGCTTATGTGTGTGATTTTGGATGAAAAGGATACTGCGCTGTCAATGGTTTGGTCGATGTCGGAGAGGAATAAACTGAAGATAATGGCTGCCAGTGGGCAGCCTTGCTTAACACCACACTGCTTTTGAATTGGGCAGGACGTTTACCAGGTGTAATATATATAATTCTTAAATAATTGTAACGCTAAAAGTAACATATTCCATCCAGAATTGACTCCACTTGATACATATGGATTTGCAACCTAGCCCTACTTTGCTGCCACCTTCCACCCCCGATATCAATATGGTGTGTGCAACATGACTCCCTCGTAATAAAAGAGACCCTCCTTAACCACCCCGACATTAGCAGAAACTGGGTGAAAGATAAAACACATCTAATTGCCAAATGGCTAGAGGACACTTTGAATGATATGAGGATTAACCAGCTAATAACATATTTAAATACTTACCTGTAAAGACATGGCATTCTAAAACAAGGGATTCTAAATTGTCACCATTAAAAAAACACACAGAAATGCTGCAGTTTGACCAGTTACATTTCAAAACAGAATAACAGTGATCCAGACATTTGCCCTTTTTTTGCGAAATGTTTTAATGAAATTGTTAATCTTGGATGTACTTAAAAAAAAAAAAAAAACAAGTGCGCCTCTCAAATCTTTTTGTCTCCGTCGTCCTAAACGTCGTCCCTTTTCCATGATTGTAGGAAGGTTTTTTGCTCTGTCAGATCCAATTGGGAGACTTAGATTTTGAGCCGAACTTTTAGGCCCATTTATCAGGTTGTTTTAGCCAATAAATGCAACATTAGAGCTGATCCATTGACTTTGTTCAGCCATTCATAGCTTGTGACCTCCTCTTCCTTTGTGGGTTAAGCTATGCTGTTAGTGAAGGAGTTTGCAGGGGAGGCGCAGACTTGGAGGGCCATTGGTGGAAGTTTCCCTATTATATTAAGTTGATGTATAGTTTCATAATTTAGATATTGTGCACATTCTATTACAGTATTTATTTTCCACAACTTATGTTGTCATGGCAATATATTAACCTAACGATTAGCAGAACTGAACGCATCCACTATATAGGGTTTGTCTGGATGTGTTGCTTGGTTTGTTTTTTTCAATACAACTGTTTTCAATCCTAGAATGTTTTCCCTTAATGATTGTACACACACGTTTAAGTACACATTTCACATTATTTAATTGATATCGTCCAATCACGAGTTGTTCTAGGGTCCAAGGTCCGTTTGATGTACGCTACAGAGAGTTACGGTAATGTGGGCTTAAAAAGAAAGGCGTGTGACAGCTCACGAGATGTGGCATGGACCTCTTTGTTGAACGTCATCTCCATTAAACATGACATACCTCACCCATACATAGTCTTCACTAACTATAAAATAGCGACCACTGATCCTTTATCTGCTCCTTTTCTTCGCCAAAAAAAAACGACCAATTCACTGTGTTCAATACTTTTTCCCAGGTTACCTGGATGTGTGAGCGTTCCAATATGTTCAGTATTACGATCTAGCGCCTTGATGCCTCTTTACAGGCGATATTGAGCGATATGGACTCTTCACAAGTCCCAAATGTAAATACAATAGTGGGATTGTGTAGGACGGTAGAGCATTTGCTGGCAAGTTACAAATGCATTGACTGAAGGGACCAATAAAGGATTGTCCACAAGTACACTTAGTGGGAAATGCAACACACTGAACTTAAGGCAGAACATGTATTTAAGTTGATCTCTGTGTGTGATCAAGCAAACATCTTCATTCAAAAAAAGGAAACTTTGAGATGTGTCTAAAAATTGCAAACATGAACACCGTCTTTATTTATTTATTTTTTATTGAAGAATGGCATTTTTACTAATGCTTGTGCTGGCATGGTAAGTGGGATCCTGAAGGTTGTGCAGCCCCAGTGGCTGGGTTATGTTCAACCTGAACCTGATGCAGTTGCACAGAGCCTGGAGCATATGGCAGGGTCGGGCATCTGTTGAGCTCCAATATTAAAGTACTATGGCAGTTCAAGATAATCCCATGACACATGCCCCAACCTTCCACACAACCAACACTGAATCCCATAAAATCCTCCATAATTATTTCCTGTTGGCCCATTAAACCGGGGACCCATTCCTCCGAATGAGCCACATGACCCACTTCCCTGTGGAAATCCTCCTCTGCCCCCTCGAAACCATATTATCGGCCTTGGAACGGGAACATACTCATCCATCCAGCCCTGCGTCATACTCGGTACACTGTGTCCTTGTTGTTCTAGTTGCCCCTGCTGTCCCTGCATAGAATGTCCCTTCTAAATAAATATTTGAAAATTTATTTAGAACAAGCTTAGCCTCTGCATTTTGTGCCTGCTCTACATTCTCCTTCTCTTATTCCTGTCTTCTTTTGTAGAAATGCACAATGGGTGCCAGAATTCTGACCAACTATTGGCCTCCATCCCTACTACTTTGTCTAAATTGTGCTGGACATCTTTCGTAAGCTTCTTATTCAGCATGCGGTAGAAAATCACTGCCTGGTTGTCTCATGCTTCACTCATTTCCTTGATTAATAGGATATGTGCAGCATGATCATCATCCTTTTTCATCACATCAGGGTACAAAATCTGCAAGGACCCCAATACCTGTGCCCTAAGATTAGTAAATGGTGCTCCATCATGGGTATTTGTATCCAACTCAACTCCCGGATACCCTGATTTCTTCCAGAGTTCGAGAGTTCGTCTGACTGCTGCTCCATTAGGGCCATTAATAAGGTTTTCATGTCCCCTATGGCCAACATGACACCAGCAGTATGCTTCTCCGATGCATAAATCCACTTCCCTCCCCCTGCAATGAGTGAAGGAGGTGTCTTCATCAAAATATTCCGGTCGATGTGTAACCACAGGACATAATGCACCCTTCCCAAACCCTTCTCGAGCAACAGAAACCTATTATACCTGTCCATAATGAGGTTTCTCCCATCTCTCCCCTACCACTTACTTCAGTCATCCAAATACTCTGGTGTGTCCTTTGGTTCCATGGAGAGCTTTCTATCGCTGCTACTGGTGCCCCCTGCTCTTCTTGCTTGACATCCCATTCCTCTCCTTCTTCATCATCTACCTGGCTGCTACATCCCCTTAACCTTCTACAGGCACGGAAGTATAACCAGCACTATCATAATTTGCCATCTCCCGTCCTCCCTGCTCAACCTATGTACCATGGCAGCAACTCTGTTCTCTATGTCCACCTAAACAATTCTGATAACCGTGTAATCCAGTCTAACAAGAACCTGCCCATGTCTCCATCTTCCTACTTCTACGTCCCTTACCTGTCTTCTCACTCCCTCCCGCTCTTCATCTCTCTGCCGCTGTAACAGTATTACCTCTTCATCTGCTAGCCCTAGCGCTTCCTTCATCTTTTCCTGTTCTTGCCCATCTACCACTCATCGCAATCTATCCCTTATCCTCACAGGAAGAGGCCTAACCTCTTCTTTCTCTCTCCTTTCCAATACTTCCTCCTCTCTTATAACTATCAGTCTTACTCTTTCTTTCTCCTCCACCCTTAATCTATCAGCTAATCTAAAGGTTGGGGGAGGAATCTCCTTCACGCTCTCAGTTTTCAAACTTTCGTCGGCCCTAACCATCGAAGGAGTTACCCGTCCACTTTCCTCAAAATCCCAATTCTTAGAATTCATTACAGATGTTTAACCGCTTTTCTAGATTTGAGCCCTACTGCTTTGTAGTTAAACAGGTATGCAGGTTCTCCAATATCCCTATAGCATAGGATCCCTCAAAAAGCTAAGAATGTGTCATTTTCCCCTTACTCTCTTGCAACCATTCCCTATGATATTTAAAAATGGTCACCTAATAGCCAGGCAACACATGACACAAATGATTCAGTCTCCATACTCCCATCCAAGTTATCAAAGAAATAGTTTCACAAAGATCATATACTGAGCTGAACCTACAGCATGAACAAATGTTCACCCAAGAAATCCCTTTTTACCTTTGCCCAATTCCTTAGTTGGCCTTCACACTCATTCATCTTACTCACTGATACCACTATTACCTCACTTCATTATTTACTCCAATTCTACTACTCATACACAGAAGACAGCATCTTATCAAAATCACTCGCCGGCCAATATTTCCGAGCTATCGCCACCTCTCGAGCATTGAGGGGCACAATGCTTTCCACTACAGCGCTGCTGCTCTCTATCTCCCTTTATCAATAGTACAGCCTTCTGTACAAAAAAAGCATTTTTTCCCGACTACAGGAAGTTTCCCTTCACTACTGCGACTAACCAAGAAAATCGAGGTGAGGGTCTCCGCCCGCACAACAAATGCAAAAGAATGTCAAGGCCATCTTCAGAAAGGTATCTACGGTTGGATTTACCCCAAGATACCACCCCACCTTCAGGTGAGGGCTCCAGCAAACCAGACAAGCAAACTTAAAGGGTATCAGGACAAGCATCACACTGGGAGTGCAGGGTAAGATACCCCCTTACACCCCTAAAATAACAAACTAGGTAAACATATAAATAAAGAACTTACAAAACCGAACAGTTCAACCACTCTAAAAAACATCCACTTTTCCAAACTCTGTAACCTTAACTCATTTCACACCCACACTCCAAATGTACCTTTACCCCCCGAAAAAGAAGAAACAAAACCAAACCCTGAATCAAAGAAACAACCAATGTTTCCCCTTATTTCCCGCTTGCTTTAAACCACCAAACAATTACTCATATGAACTCAGGGTGCTCCAATGTGGTGGTTTGTGAAATCGTTCCACACAGCTAAGCCATGGCACTATGAGCCTCATCTCATCACGAGTTTGGCGGTAGCCCTTAAATCCGGTGGTAGCGCTGTTACTGCCGGATTTAAGGGTCTGCCAAATCACGGCTTTGGCTGATCCGACGAGATTTTGCCGATTTTCTGCGCGTTTACCGCCGGCCGGAAATCCACCAGTGGTAAAAGCGCGAAATTTCCCCGTTGAGCCCAATGGGGAATGGGGCATTCCCGAATGGGCTTAATGGGGAATGGGGATTTCCCGTTCTGCCAAACCCGTGATCCGGTATCAATAGTGCTGGTGGGTTTGGCGGTAGGGCTAATAATGGCAGCACTATTAGCGCCAGCGTTACCGCCCAACTAATGATAAGGCCCTATGTCTCTTGTGAACAGATGGCCCTTTTATCAAGATGACACCGGCAGACCTCTTTTTTAATGTACACGTAAGACTGGTCCCTGTCATGATATGATATGCTAGTTTATATGTATAGCGCCTATACACAATGTGTTTCAAAGCACTTCAAGACAGGCGAGGGAGCATGGGAAAAAACAATAACATTCTTACAACACTTCGAGACATTCAGAATGAGTAATATACTATTGTACTAGGCCTAACAACATTTTTGATGGTGCACGGACATAGACAGTGTGTAAGAGAAAGGAGGGAGGGGGTAAACAGTGACAATCGTACTAGGCCTGACAATGTTTCAGATGGTGCAAGGACATTGAAAAAAGGTATGAGGGCGGGATTGGTGTAAACAGTGACTATCATACTAGGCCTGGTGACTTGTCTGGTAGTGCAGGGAAATTGACAATGGTGGGGAAAGATGGGAGAGGGTGGAGGGAGCAACGAGAGGAACAAACAATTACCATTGTCATGGGGTTCTGTAGCTGAAATTTGTGGAAAGAAGGCCTCCCAAAATCTCAGAATGCCTGGACTCTTACCTTGGCTCACCAAATGTGGGGAGGTGGGCCTTTAATCACCTTAACCCAAACCAGGCCCACCGTTCACGAAGCGTGTACAGGGTTGTATATTAAGCAGGTTTATTGTATGCAAGCTCAGGGAGCGGTTTCAAGGTTTTGCAGTACAAAACTAACACTATTCTCAACAATTCAACAACATTTGGCACTTTACATACCTTTTGCAACAAATTTAAAACACTCCCAGGTACGTTATTGCCATCCACCTCCCAAAAATGATTGGACAAAACCTCTTCAAGGAAATCCCATCTTTTCCCAATTCTTCCATTTTCTTCGGTCAGGCTAATCTTCAGATCATATTCAAAACACACCTCTTCATGGGATTCGTTGTAGTAGGTCCTGATGTCAGTGCATGGTTAAACATTGGCATTGAAAACATAATTCATTGCTAGCAATAACTGTCCTTAGACCTTTAACTTTAAATATGATTGCACATGGTCCCGCTGATGTATTTTAGGAATAAGAGGAAGCTCTGCATAAACAGGATTTTATTTGAAGTACAGATTGCAATCTCTATTCCACAGACTCCTGGTGCCTCTAAGAGACCTTCTAATTAATGCGGCCACATTCAGCCTCTGATGGCCTAGAAAAACACACAACAGCTGGTCCCTGTCCTCGGGTCTCATGCTTATTACTACCTAAACCAATGACTACAGATTCGAATCCAAAGGGTGAGATAACCTCTGTTCTATCTGGACTATACACTTTGCTCTGTTTGTTACATTGCTTTGATAGTTGATTCATTCTCTTTTTCGTCAAAAATTTCCCTGCTACTTAGAATGCTAGTGGAACAGCTTAATAGTGGAGCAAAGCACCTCATTGTGTGGACTGTGTTTATGTTGCATTGACTTTTTTTTTTAAATTCGTTTACTACAAACCTTTAAAAAATAAGAAAAGGCGACATGTTCAGAATACACATGTCCAAAGTTCCCCACCACATTACATCACGAAAGACACTTTTTCTATGGAGTTATAAGGCCTGTTATTTCACTAGAAAGGCCTTGTGTCAGGACCATGAGAGTCAGAATTAGTCATCTCTGGTTTTGGATTACAGGGGACTTCCACATGGCTTTCAAGGCGAGAGGCCATCGCTTGTAAGAAAAATGTTAAGGCTATGGTCAATTTTCGATCAGATTCGTCGTTTAATGTTTCTTTAGAGCAATTACACAGCTTGCATGATGTTTTGTCATCAGACCATAAATGTGTTCTTTGTCTCATTTTAAACAAGTTTAAACAGAACGTCATATGAAGTCGCGTTCAAAGCAAATCAGGGAATAGTTTCCAGCTCTATGAATCTCATTTAGGCCTTTTTTTTCGCCAGGAATATTTTCCTTGATGGAGTGCATCCTTCTTCGGTCGCAGGTCTCGCACCAATCTCTGCTCCATATCGTCTTTTTGACATAGTTAGGGTTGCTATGCAGTGTGTCAATGTTAGTGTCCAGTTTCGCAAGTAGGGCTTTACAGCGCTCCACCCATAGAGCCAGCACATTGTTCGTGTTATGCGAGCCCGGATTTTCAAGGATCTTCTACTGTGGTAGAAAGTCCTTCATAGTCATTTTCCGATAGAGAACGAGTGTGTTCCAACATACTCTCGTGTTAATGGAAGTCAAGCTGAGTTCATAACGAATACACGGTGGACGGGTACCCTTGGATAAACCCAGAACTCTGGACCAGAAGTTGTTTTCCAGGGTATTCCATAGGTCGAAGGAGCATCCTGGAGCACATTCAGCTCCATAAATTAAAGCTGGAGTTGCTTTTTGTTATAGAAGACCAAGACAGGAGTAGTGAGTATTTCCAATGTCGGCATTTCAGTTTGGCGTTTTCGACCCGGGGTCCATCGTTTAGGCTGGAGTTGATCTGCCTCCCCAGGTAACGCATCCCCAGGTAACGCATGTGCATTGTAGTTTTTAGCTGGATTTTGTCTATATGCCAATGGAATGAGGACCGCTTGACTCGTTTAACTCCTCGCAGATCTTTGAGAACTAGTATTTCGGACTTTACTGTGTTAATGCACAAGTCATTCTCGTTTACATACAGTGTCAGGGTGTTTATTTTTCTCTGTAGGCCCACCAGTGTTAAATCTAACATGATTAGGTCATCAGCATAAATCAGGTGGCTTATGTGTGTGATTTTGGATGAAAAGGATACTGCGCTGTCAATGGTTTGGTCGATGTCGGAGAGGAATAAACTGAAGATAATGGCTGCCAGTGGGCAGCCTTGCTTAACACCACACTGCTTTTGAATTGGGCAGGACGTTTACCAGGTGTAATATATATAATTCTTAAATAATTGTAACGCTAAAAGTAACATATTCCATCCAGAATTGACTCCACTTGATACATATGGATTTGCAACCTAGCCCTACTTTGCTGCCACCTTCCACCCCCGATATCAATATGGTGTGTGCAACATGACTCCCTCGTAATAAAAGAGACCCTCCTTAACCACCCCGACATTAGCAGAAACTGGGTGAAAGATAAAACACATCTAATTGCCAAATGGCTAGAGGACACTTTGAATGATATGAGGATTAACCAGCTAATAACATATTTAAATACTTACCTGTAAAGACATGGCATTCTAAAACAAGGGATTCTAAATTGTCACCATTAAAAAAACACACAGAAATGCTGCAGTTTGACCAGTTACATTTCAAAACAGAATAACAGTGATCCAGACATTTGCCCTTTTTTTGCGAAATGTTTTAATGAAATTGTTAATCTTGGATGTACTTAAAAAAAAAAAAAAAACAAGTGCGCCTCTCAAATCTTTTTGTCTCCGTCGTCCTAAACGTCGTCCCTTTTCCATGATTGTAGGAAGGTTTTTTGCTCTGTCAGATCCAATTGGGAGACTTAGATTTTGAGCCGAACTTTTAGGCCCATTTATCAGGTTGTTTTAGCCAATAAATGCAACATTAGAGCTGATCCATTGACTTTGTTCAGCCATTCATAGCTTGTGACCTCCTCTTCCTTTGTGGGTTAAGCTATGCTGTTAGTGAAGGAGTTTGCAGGGGAGGCGCAGACTTGGAGGGCCATTGGTGGAAGTTTCCCTATTATATTAAGTTGATGTATAGTTTCATAATTTAGATATTGTGCACATTCTATTACAGTATTTATTTTCCACAACTTATGTTGTCATGGCAATATATTAACCTAACGATTAGCAGAACTGAACGCATCCACTATATAGGGTTTGTCTGGATGTGTTGCTTGGTTTGTTTTTTTCAATACAACTGTTTTCAATCCTAGAATGTTTTCCCTTAATGATTGTACACACACGTTTAAGTACACATTTCACATTATTTAATTGATATCGTCCAATCACGAGTTGTTCTAGGGTCCAAGGTCCGTTTGATGTACGCTACAGAGAGTTACGGTAATGTGGGCTTAAAAAGAAAGGCGTGTGACAGCTCACGAGATGTGGCATGGACCTCTTTGTTGAACGTCATCTCCATTAAACATGACATACCTCACCCATACATAGTCTTCACTAACTATAAAATAGCGACCACTGATCCTTTATCTGCTCCTTTTCTTCGCCAAAAAAAAACGACCAATTCACTGTGTTCAATACTTTTTCCCAGGTTACCTGGATGTGTGAGCGTTCCAATATGTTCAGTATTACGATCTAGCGCCTTGATGCCTCTTTACAGGCGATATTGAGCGATATGGACTCTTCACAAGTCCCAAATGTAAATACAATAGTGGGATTGTGTAGGACGGTAGAGCATTTGCTGGCAAGTTACAAATGCATTGACTGAAGGGACCAATAAAGGATTGTCCACAAGTACACTTAGTGGGAAATGCAACACACTGAACTTAAGGCAGAACATGTATTTAAGTTGATCTCTGTGTGTGATCAAGCAAACATCTTCATTCAAAAAAAGGAAACTTTGAGATGTGTCTAAAAATTGCAAACATGAACACCGTCTTTATTTATTTATTTTTTATTGAAGAATGGCATTTTTACTAATGCTTGTGCTGGCATGGTAAGTGGGATCCTGAAGGTTGTGCAGCCCCAGTGGCTGGGTTATGTTCAACCTGAACCTGATGCAGTTGCACAGAGCCTGGAGCATATGGCAGGGTCGGGCATCTGTTGAGCTCCAATATTAAAGTACTATGGCAGTTCAAGATAATCCCATGACACATGCCCCAACCTTCCACACAACCAACACTGAATCCCATAAAATCCTCCATAATTATTTCCTGTTGGCCCATTAAACCGGGGACCCATTCCTCCGAATGAGCCACATGACCCACTTCCCTGTGGAAATCCTCCTCTGCCCCCTCGAAACCATATTATCGGCCTTGGAACGGGAACATACTCATCCATCCAGCCCTGCGTCATACTCGGTACACTGTGTCCTTGTTGTTCTAGTTGCCCCTGCTGTCCCTGCATAGAATGTCCCTTCTAAATAAATATTTGAAAATTTATTTAGAACAAGCTTAGCCTCTGCATTTTGTGCCTGCTCTACATTCTCCTTCTCTTATTCCTGTCTTCTTTTGTAGAAATGCACAATGGGTGCCAGAATTCTGACCAACTATTGGCCTCCATCCCTACTACTTTGTCTAAATTGTGCTGGACATCTTTCGTAAGCTTCTTATTCAGCATGCGGTAGAAAATCACTGCCTGGTTGTCTCATGCTTCACTCATTTCCTTGATTAATAGGATATGTGCAGCATGATCATCATCCTTTTTCATCACATCAGGGTACAAAATCTGCAAGGACCCCAATACCTGTGCCCTAAGATTAGTAAATGGTGCTCCATCATGGGTATTTGTATCCAACTCAACTCCCGGATACCCTGATTTCTTCCAGAGTTCGAGAGTTCGTCTGACTGCTGCTCCATTAGGGCCATTAATAAGGTTTTCATGTCCCCTATGGCCAACATGACACCAGCAGTATGCTTCTCCGATGCATAAATCCACTTCCCTCCCCCTGCAGTGAGTGAAGGAGGTGTCTTCATCAAAATATTCCGGTCGATGTGTAACCACAGGACATAATGCACCCTTCCCAAACCCTTCTCGAGCAACAGAAACCTATTATACCTGTCCATAATGAGGTTTCTCCCATCTCTCCCCTACCACTTACTTCAGTCATCCAAATACTCTGGTGTGTCCTTTGGTTCCATGGAGAGCTTTCTATCGCTGCTACTGGTGCCCCCTGCTCTTCTTGCTTGACATCCCATTCCTCTCCTTCTTCATCATCTACCTGGCTGCTACATCCCCTTAACCTTCTACAGGCACGGAAGTATAACCAGCACTATCATAATTTGCCATCTCCCGTCCTCCCTGCTCAACCTATGTACCATGGCAGCAACTCTGTTCTCTATGTCCACCTAAACAATTCTGATAACCGTGTAATCCAGTCTAACAAGAACCTGCCCATGTCTCCATCTTCCTACTTCTACGTCCCTTACCTGTCTTCTCACTCCCTCCCGCTCTTCATCTCTCTGCCGCTGTAACAGTATTACCTCTTCATCTGCTAGCCCTAGCGCTTCCTTCATCTTTTCCTGTTCTTGCCCATCTACCACTCATCGCAATCTATCCCTTATCCTCACAGGAAGAGGCCTAACCTCTTCTTTCTCTCTCCTTTCCAATACTTCCTCCTCTCTTATAACTATCAGTCTTACTCTTTCTTTCTCCTCCACCCTTAATCTATCAGCTAATCTAAAGGTTGGGGGAGGAATCTCCTTCACGCTCTCAGTTTTCAAACTTTCGTCGGCCCTAACCATCGAAGGAGTTACCCGTCCACTTTCCTCAAAATCCCAATTCTTAGAATTCATTACAGATGTTTAACCGCTTTTCTAGATTTGAGCCCTACTGCTTTGTAGTTAAACAGGTATGCAGGTTCTCCAATATCCCTATAGCATAGGATCCCTCAAAAAGCTAAGAATGTGTCATTTTCCCCTTACTCTCTTGCAACCATTCCCTATGATATTTAAAAATGGTCACCTAATAGCCAGGCAACACATGGCACAAATGATTCAGTCTCCATACTCCCATCCAAGTTATCAAAGAAATAGTTTCACAAAGATCATATACTGAGCTGAACCTACAGCATGAACAAATGTTCACCCAAGAAATCCCTTTTTACCTTTGCCCAATTCCTTAGTTGGCCTTCACACTCATTCATCTTACTCACTGATACCACTATTACCTCACTTCATTATTTACTCCAATTCTACTACTCATACACAGAAGACAGCATCTTATCAAAATCACTCGCCGGCCAATATTTCCGAGCTATCGCCACCTCTCGAGCATTGAGGGGCACAATGCTTTCCACTACAGCGCTGCTGCTCTCTATCTCCCTTTATCAATAGTACAGCCTTCTGTACAAAAAAAGCATTTTTTCCCGACTACAGGAAGTTTCCCTTCACTACTGCGACTAACCAAGAAAATCGAGGTGAGGGTCTCCGCCCGCACAACAAATGCAAAAGAATGTCAAGGCCATCTTCAGAAAGGTATCTACGGTTGGATTTACCCCAAGATACCACCCCACCTTCAGGTGAGGGCTCCAGCAAACCAGACAAGCAAACTTAAAGGGTATCAGGACAAGCATCACACTGGGAGTGCAGGGTAAGATACCCCCTTACACCCCTAAAATAACAAACTAGGTAAACATATAAATAAAGAACTTACAAAACCGAACAGTTCAACCACTCTAAAAAACATCCACTTTTCCAAACTCTGTAACCTTAACTCATTTCACACCCACACTCCAAATGTACCTTTACCCCCGAAAAAGAAGAAACAAAACCAAACCCTGAATCAAAGAAACAACCAATGTTTCCCCTTATTTCCCGCTTGCTTTAAACCACCAAACAATTACTCATATGAACTCAGGGTGCTCCAATGTGGTGGTTTGTGAAATCGTTCCACACAGCTAAGCCATGGCACTATGAGCCTCATCTCATCACGAGTTTGGCGGTAGCCCTTAAATCCGGTGGTAGCGCTGTTACTGCCGGATTTAAGGGTCTGCCAAATCACGGCTTTGGCTGATCCGACGAGATTTTGCCGATTTTCTGCGCGTTTACCGCCGGCCGGAAATCCACCAGTGGTAAAAGCGCGAAATTTCCCCGTTGAGCCCAATGGGGAATGGGGCATTCCCGAATGGGCTTAATGGGGAATGGGGATTTCCCGTTCTGCCAAACCCGTGATCCGGTATCAATAGTGCTGGTGAGTTTGGCGGTAGGGCTAATAATGGCAGCACTATTAGCGCCAGCGTTACCGCCCAACTAATGATAAGGCCCTATGTCTCTTGTGAACAGATGGCCCTTTTATCAAGATGACACCGGCAGACCTCTTTTTTAATGTACACGTAAGACTGGTCCCTGTCATGATATGATATGCTAGTTTATATGTATAGCGCCTATACACAATGTGTTTCAAAGCACTTCAAGACAGGCGAGGGAGCATGGGAAAAAACAATAACATTCTTACAACACTTCGAGACATTCAGAATGAGTAATATACTATTGTACTAGGCCTAACAACATTTTTGATGGTGCACGGACATAGACAGTGTGTAAGAGAAAGGAGGGAGGGGGTAAACAGTGACAATCGTACTAGGCCTGACAATGTTTCAGATGGTGCAAGGACATTGAAAAAAGGTATGAGGGCGGGATTGGTGTAAACAGTGACTATCATACTAGGCCTGGTGACTTGTCTGGTAGTGCAGGGAAATTGACAATGGTGGGGAAAGATGGGAGAGGGTGGAGGGAGCAACGAGAGGAACAAACAATTACCATTGTCATGGGGTTCTGTAGCTGAAATTTGTGGAAAGAAGGCCTCCCATAATCTCAGAATGCCTGGACTCTTACCTTGGCTCACCAAATGTGGGGAGGTGGGCCTTTAATC
Source organism: Ambystoma mexicanum (assembly GCF_040938575.1). NCBI lineage: Eukaryota > Metazoa > Chordata > Amphibia > Caudata > Ambystomatidae > Ambystoma > Ambystoma mexicanum. The sequence goes on along the minus strand of NC_090937.1, from coordinate 1,519,681,069 downwards.
ACCTTAACCCAAACCAGGCCCACCGTTCACGAAGCGAGTACAGGGTTGTATATTAAGCAGGTTTATTGTATGCAAGCTCAGGGAGCGGTTTCAAGGTTTTGCAGTACAAAACTAACACTATTCTCAACAATTCAACAACATTTGGCACTTTACATACCTTTTGCAACAAATTTAAAACACTCCCAGGTACGTTATTACCATCCACCTCCCAAAAATGATTGGACAAAACCTCTTCAAGGAAATCCCATCTTTTCCCAATTCTTCCATTTTCTTCGGTCAGGCTAATCTTCAGATCATATTCAAAACACACCTCTTCATGGGATTCGTTGTAGTAGGTCCTGATGTCAGTGCATGGTTAAACATTGGCATTGAAAACATAATTCATTGCTAGCAATAACTGTCCCTAGACCTTTAACTTTAAATATGATTGCACATGGTCCCGCTGATGTATTTTAGGAATAAGAGGAAGCTCTGCATAAACAGGATTTTATTTGAAGTACAGATTGCAATCTCTATTCCACAGACTCCTGGTGCCTCTAAGAGACCTTCTAATTAATGCGGCCACATTCAGCCTCTGATGGCCTAGAAAAACACATAACAGCTGGTCCCTGTCCTCGGGTCTCATGCTTATTACTACCTAAACCAATGACTACAGATTCGAATCCAAAGGGTGAGATAACCTCTGTTCTATCTGGACTATACACTTTGCTCTGTTCGTTACATTGCTTTGATAGTTGATTCATTCTCTTTTTCGTCAAAAATTTCCCTGCTACTTAGAATGCTAGTGGAACAGCTTAATAGTGGAGCAAAGCACCTCATTGTGTGGACTGTGTTTATGTTGCATTGACTTTTTTTTTTAAATTCGTTTACTACAAACCTTTAAAAAATAAGAAAAGGCGACATGTTCAGAATACACATGTCCAAAGTTCCCCACCACATTACATCACGAAAGACACTTTTTCTATGGAGTTATAAGGCCTGTTATTTCACTAGAAAGGCCTTGTGTCAGGACCATGAGAGTCAGAATTAGTCATCTCTGGTTTTGGATTACAGGGGACTTCCACATGGCTTTCAAGGCGAGAGGCCATCGCTTGTAAGAAAAATGTTAAGGCTATGGTCAATTTTCGATCAGATTCGTCGTTTAATGTTTCTTTAGAGCAATTACACAGCCTGCATGATGTTTTGGCATCAGACCATAAATGTGTTCTTTGTCTCATTTTAAACAAGTTTAAACAGAACGTCATATGAAGTCGCGTTCAAAGCAAATCAGGGAATAGTTTCCAGCTCTATGAATCTCATTTAGGCCTTTTTTTTCGCCAGGAATATTTTCCTTGATGGAGTGCATCCTTCTTCGGTCGCAGGTCTCGCACCAATCTCTGCTCCATATCGTCTTTTTGACATAGTTAGGGTTGCTATGCAGTGTGTCAATGTTAGTGTCCAGTTTCGCAAGTAGGGCTTTACAGCGCTCCACCCATAGAGCCAGCACATTGTTCGTGTTATGCGAGCCCGGATTTTCAAGGATCTTCTACTGTGGTAGAAAGTCCTTCATAGTCATTTTCCGATAGAGAACGAGTGTGTTCCAACATACTCTCGTGTTAATGGAAGTCAAGCTGAGTTCATAACGAATACACGGTGGACGGGTACCCTTGGATAAACCCAGAACTCTGGACCAGAAGTTGTTTTCCAGGGTATTCCATAGGTCGAAGGAGCATCCTGGAGCACATTCAGCTCCATAAATTAAAGCTGGAGTTGCTTTTTGTTATAGAAGACCAAGACAGGAGTAGTGAGTATTTCCAAATTTTTTATGTAGCACTGCTGCCTGAATGGCTAACTGTCGGCATTTCAGTTTGGCGTTTTCGACCCGGGGTCCATCGTTTAGGCTGGAGTTGATCTGCCTCCCCAGGTAACGCATCCCCAGGAAACGCATGTGCATTGTAGTTTTTAGCTGGATTTTGTCTATATGCCAATGGAATGAGGACCGCTTGACTCGTTTAACTCCTCGCAGATCTTTGAGAACTAGTATTTCGGACTTTACTGTGTTAATGCACAAGTCATTCTCGTTTACATACAGTGTCAGGGTGTTTATTTTTCTCTGTAGGCCCACCAGTGTTAAATCTAACATGATTAGGTCATCAGCATAAATCAGGTGGCTTATGTGTGTGATTTTGGATGAAAAGGATACTGCGCTGTCAATGGTTTGGTCGATGTCGGAGAGGAATAAACTGAAGATAATGGCTGCCAGTGGGCAGCCTTGCTTAACACCACACTGCTTTTGAATTGGGCAGGACGTTTACCAGGTGTAATATATATAATTCTTAAATAATTGTAACGCTAAAAGTAACATATTCCATCCAGAATTGACTCCACTTGATACATATGGATTTGCAACCTAGCCCTACTTTGCTGCCACCTTCCACCCCCGATATCAATATGGTGTGTGCAACATGACTCCCTCGTAATAAAAGAGACCCTCCTTAACCACCCCGACATTAGCAGAAACTGGGTGAAAGATAAAACACATCTAATTGCCAAATGGCTAGAGGACACTTTGAATGATATGAGGATTAACCAGCTAATAACATATTTAAATACTTACCTGTAAAGACATGGCATTCTAAAACAAGGGATTCTAAATTGTCACCATTAAAAAAACACACAGAAATGCTGCAGTTTGACCAGTTACATTTCAAAACAGAATAACAGTGATCCAGACATTTGCCCTTTTTTTGCGAAATGTTTTAATGAAATTGTTAATCTTGGATGTACTTAAAAAAAAAAAAAAAACAAGTGCGCCTCTCAAATCTTTTTGTCTCCGTCGTCCTAAACGTCGTCCCTTTTCCATGATTGTAGGAAGGTTTTTTGCTCTGTCAGATCCAATTGGGAGACTTAGATTTTGAGCCGAACTTTTAGGCCCATTTATCAGGTTGTTTTAGCCAATAAATGCAACATTAGAGCTGATCCATTGACTTTGTTCAGCCATTCATAGCTTGTGACCTCCTCTTCCTTTGTGGGTTAAGCTATGCTGTTAGTGAAGGAGTTTGCAGGGGAGGCGCAGACTTGGAGGGCCATTGGTGGAAGTTTCCCTATTATATTAAGTTGATGTATAGTTTCATAATTTAGATATTGCGCACATTCTATTACAGTATTTATTTTCCACAACTTATGTTGTCATGGCAATATATTAACCTAACGATTAGCAGAACTGAACGCATCCACTATATAGGGTTTGTCTGGATGTGTTGCTTGGTTTGTTTTTTTCAATACAACTGTTTTCAATCCTAGAATGTTTTCCCTTAATGATTGTACACACACGTTTAAGTACACATTTCACATTATTTAATTGATATCGTCCAATCACGAGTTGTTCTAGGGTCCAAGGTCCGTTTGATGTACGCTACAGAGAGTTACGGTAATGTGGGCTTAAAAAGAAAGGCGTGTGACAGCTCACGAGATGTGGCATGGACCTCTTTGTTGAACGTCATCTCCATTAAACATGACATACCTCACCCATACATAGTCTTCACTAACTATAAAATAGCGACCACTGATCCTTTATCTGCTCCTTTTCTTCGCCAAAAAAAACGACCAATTCACTGTGTTCAATACTTTTTCCCAGGTTACCTGGATGTGTGAGCGTTCCAATATGTTCAGTATTACGATCTAGCGCCTTGATGCCTCTTTACAGGCGATATTGAGCGATATGGACTCTTCACAAGTCCCAAATGTAAATACAATAGTGGGATTGTGTAGGACGGTAGAGCATTTGCTGGCAAGTTACAAATGCATTGACTGAAGGGACCAATAAAGGATTGTCCACAAGTACACTTAGTGGGAAATGCAACACACTGAACTTAAGGCAGAACATGTATTTAAGTTGATCTCTGTGTGTGATCAAGCAAACATCTTCATTCAAAAAAAGGAAACTTTGAGATGTGTCTAAAAATTGCAAACATGAACACCGTCTTTATTTATTTATTTTTTATTGAAGAATGGCATTTTTTATTAGTAATGGAATCGGAGGTTGTGAAAATGGATCCGCATGTCTAGGTGACTTAGATATTTTTATATGAGCGTTCTATGAGCGAACATGTATTTTTATTATTGAACTAACGCTAGCCTATCTGGATTTGTGAGTTTTCTTTAGTTTATGAGTATGGTGTCGAGGTTTTGGGAAATCAAATAAAAGCCAGGCACTCTTCCTTGCCAGACATTCCTGGAGTAGCTCGTTAATGCAAACATGTTTTACAAGGTCCATGTTAATCTTGTCATGGTCATTTCTTTTTCCGCAGTGGCGTGTCATAAATACCGGAAGACATGATTTCAAAATATAAAATGTTTACTGCTTTTACTGTCTGCACATTTTTACGTACTGTATGCTGTACGTTTATATTCATAAACGCATACTAATGTTCCTTGCTGGGCTTTCTCAACTACACAGTATCTCGAGGTTCCAAAACATTGTCAATCAAACTATCTGTGAAAATACCGATTGCCAATTCTTTTTTTTCAGTTTTCTTTTTTTTCTTCTTTCAATCTCAGAGAGAATATCTAGCTCTAATTCGCCAGCCCTGTGAGAGCGAAAGCCCGTTGGCCATGCGCACAGATATTTTCACGAACACTTCAAAACCAGATGTGCGATAAAATGACACCACTACTGTAGCAAAGATACATACCCTAAATCTGAAGACCTACCAAACATGAACACGATTTTAGAAGGTAGGGACTACTGCTTCTGTCTGGCTTCCTTGGTGGAAAATCAGCCTTGCTAAATCTATTTAATTATTTAATTTGTACAATCGTTTTTTAGCTAATCAAAGTTAAACTTAACAATAAATGCAAAGGTACAGGCAAAAAAAAAACATATCATAATCATTAAACATTATTTTTTCTATCTCATTAAACTTTATCAACAGTAGCAAGGGATACAGCTCTGTTCCCACCACTCAAACATCACTTCTACATACCTCCGACTTGATAAAAATGTGTTTTCCCCAAAAATACTGTTTTTTGTTCAACATACAATTTAGGGAAGTATACAGCCAGATGTTCCAAAGTCTCGATTGATTCAATTGCTTTGCAGAAGTCACACTTAATGACTTCATCTACAATACACTTCTAACCCCCCAAATCTCCCTTGTCCTATACAAGTTACACCTAACTCTAGCAAAATCATTTGTGAATACAGGACATGGGAATAATCTCCAATGAGCTGCAAGTATGCTTATGGTTTTATGCTCATGCCTCAAATGGCATATGCTTTTCTGCCCATGAAATTCAATTATAAAAATAATCCAATCATGATATATAACAAGCTCTTAACAGTTCCCGGAATTAATTTTAGTTCCTCAATTGTTTTCCCTGATTCATTAAATACATTTCTACAAATCACACTCAGTTCCCTCATCGAAACCACCCCATTCATAGATATCATTTTATTCCAATCAATATATAAGGAGTCTTTGCAAGAACACATAATTTTATAAAATAGGCACAACCACTTCCATCTAATCATAGTGTTAACCCTGCATAAAACCAAATCAAAAAGAATAGCAGACCGGGGACCAGCATCTGGTTGTTCCAAGACCTGGCGCAAGATCCCACCATCAATTTTTTGCATATCGACAAAACCCACAATGGGTACATTTCTGCTCCAAATGTTAATTAATGGGATAGCTACTGTGTTGTAATAGGTCAACAGAGGAATCAATGAAAATTATTATTTTTTGGCTAATAGTTTTTCTGCCCTTAACTTGTTAGAAATTGACCATTGTCTCCTTCTTAAGCATGCTTACAATGTAGAAACCAAGATAAATCATCTTCACTTTCTCTAGATTACTTTCCCATATATACCAGCTTCCTTCTGTAGCACCATATGTTTTCCTGGACGATCGAAAATTAGTTGTCGTGGCATTTACTTTCAAATAGTTTTTATCTGCATACCCTTCAAAGTCATTAATAACGTTTTAAGCCCACAATCGTAGTGTCCAATAGAAAAAAATCATCTCTATAAGCCATCCATGACGGTCTCAAATGTCCTTACTTCGGGGCAGCCATTACCTCTTTCTCAATGTCCTCCCCCACACCCGAGACATGGAGGTTAAACAAGGTGTGGGCTAATATGCACCCCTGTCTCAAACTGTTATTCACAGGTATTTCAGATGTCAAAGAACCTGAATTATTAAAGAAAACTCGAATTTGTGTGGTCTAATATAATTGGATATTCAGTATTAATAAACAAGGTGGAATCCCCCATGTATTCAACTTCAATCCATTACGGCTCACTGAGTCAAATGCTGAGCTGAGGTTGTAAATGTTTGTAAACCGGAATGATATTCGAGAATTTCCAAGACACTGGCAAACATCCTGTCCTTACAATGTCTTCAAACATAAGAGACAAAATGACTGCCCACCTGAAAGGATCTCCTTGAAACAATTTGTTAAACAACAAATTGGGGTTGTATACTAATTGACCTTTTCACAATTGACCTCGGGAGAATTGACCTAATTTAGGAGGTCAATTAGGACATATATTAGGACATCCAAAACCCCCTGCAACCCTCCACCCAATCCTCTTATATTATTTATAATCAAAAACCAACCCAATACATATATAACATAACTAAAATAATATAGAGGTCAATTGTGCAGAAGGTCAATTAGGACCACTATAATTAGGTCAATTGTGCAAAAGGTCAATTGTAAAAGGTCAATTTGGGTAATACCCCAATTGGGGCACGGTGCCCTTGAGTTACTAGCTCTAACAATACAGTCAAAAACTATTTGTGGTCTAAAGTCCATAACTAAGCTATTTCAATTGGCTCCAATTCTTGTACACACCCTAAATCTGGAAAGGAATTGGGTCTGAAGCATATCAAGATATAAAATGGGAGACCCAGGCCTCCTCCGGCATTGCATTTAGTCGAGTGAGCAGATTCTTCTGGTCCACCAATTTCGGTACCCTTCAAAATTCTAAACTATTTTTTTATTTCAAAGGAAGGAGAATATTTTAATCATCCCGCTGCTTCAATCTAGCATGCTGTTGCCCAGCCCAGTTTTCATATTTTGCCCTTACGTTCCCAATCTGCTCCATTTCATGTCTTTTCAGGAGGGCCTCCTTTTTCACCCCTCTAATACTGCCTCTCAATTCCCATTTTTTCAGAGCTATGGCCGGATTGTATCAGTGAGTATTTGACTTAGCTTCAACTACCTTTCCAGTTTCAAGCCCCCATTTGTAGATATTTGCAACATAACAATTCAAGGAGACCTCAACATTATCCACGGAAAAGTAAGTGTTTTATGTTCCAATCTTAATTGATCTAAGAAGGCAGCACGCTCAACATTATTATATATTATATAGCCATCCCAAGTCTATTTCATGCTGGTGGCTACATCAATATTTATAGGTGCAATGTTAGCACTAGTGATAGTTGCAGTCTTCCTAATATCTTTCTGTTTAGTTTTACATTTAGAAAGAGGAATCAAAGTTTCTTTCCTGCAAGTTGTTCTAGTTTGACTTAGTGACTGTATTAGCTGTTTTGTTTGTACTTTTTGTATAAATTCTGTTTGAGGCGGCAGTCTATTTTGTACGCTTTTAGTTTGATTTGCTCTATTCATCCTTTGCTTTCTACGGGGTTGCTTTTTGGTAGGCATTCTTTGGTATCTGTTGGAGAAAAAAAGAAAGTGTGGGTTGGGAGGTTGTGCAATGTATGTGTGCACTTTGCATGAGTGCCTGAGTATGGGGGTAGGCATACATGTAGAGGTGTGAGATTGTGGAATGGCGTGTTACTTCAGGTTGTGAAGGCTGTAGTTGTAGCTCTGTGTTACTTCACTGGTGTTCCGATGACAATACAAAGTGTGCACCTGCTGAGGTACAATCAGTAATACTGAATCAAATACTGTAGGGTTGATACAATTGTTTGTTCTACAAAACAAGAACACTACACTGTTTGAGTAACAGTCAGAAGACTACGACAGTATTGCACTTACTTTGTTGGATGCAAATAGTAGGGTTCTTCTGGGTTCTGTTTTGTACTTGAGACGCCACTGACTTTCGCATTGGACCATTTAAATAACATCAATCTACATGGTACAGCCAAATAACTATTTGAAGAAATAGAGCACATCCAAAGCAAATATTTTGGAAGTGAAACCCACCTATCTTTAGAACAGAGTTGCAACAACCTTACAGATGTCAACCTTCTATTACACACACAAAAAATAAATACAAAAGTTTGAAAGCACATCTGGTGAAGTACCAAATCATGTGTCTTTGTGTGTGTTGCCAAAGACATGTTTATAAAACAAAAACAAACACTGGAAACATAATATACAAAATAGAAGACAGTGAGGAATCCAAGTGCTTCCAATTAGCTCTCTATCTTTTAGCAGAAAACACATATGAAATTACTAACCCCTCAATACTTTGCAGATACTGCACTGCAAAACTTGACGACAATCAAATAACTTAACATGCTATAACTAATACCTTGGAAATGTTCCCACTGCCAAAACCGTTCCAACAACTTAACCTGCATGAGAGCATTATAATTCAAACAGTGCACCCATTTCAAGCAACACTACGCCTTCAACCAAAAACACAAAACTACCTCCCTCTGAGTTACTGAAAGGCATTTGTGGCAAAGTAGTTTATTTGCCATTAGATCTCAAAGAAAATGTAGACACTCTGGGAGTGCAACGTCCAATATATCAATCTTCGATTATCCTAGTGAATGGCGTACCTACAAAAGACAAGACAATTTGGCTGTAACTAGTGGACTTAAATAAAGTTAGATAAGCCCTGCAATATCTAATAGACAACAATTAATACTGCAAAGAAAGAAACATTGAAGGAAACCACTGAAATAATGCAAGACTCATCAGGAACTGGCCAATTTCAACTTCTAGATCCTACTACAGTATGCAATATTTTAGACCATTGTACGATTCACCCACTGCACTCCAAAGAGACCATAGACTTACCAAATGCGGCAAGTCAAAGGATCTCCAATCAGCAAATGGGAAAAAAGTGCAGAAGCAAAAGCCGTTCCTCTACTCTTTTCTACTGCAAAAGGGGGAAGGTACGATGAAAGACCCACACAAATAACAGCATCAGAATACCGCTCTTTACAAATTTATTTTGAAGACCCCAGATTTAGACAAAACATTGAATACTTATTCCACCTTCTCTTTGAAAGTGAACAAGCCACTCTATGGTATGAATGGAGTTGCACACGCATTGAAAACAGGTACCCATTTTCAAAATATGCCTGCTACGCAATAACTTCAAAAGGTGGAAGAAAAAGAATACGTTTTACAGTCAAGTATTACAAATCTTTTAGCAAACATGCGTGGTACGAATGAATACTGGTTCCTATGGCATGCAGATGTACGCTGTACGATTCGAAACCTTGGCCCGCCCACATGGTTTCTGACATTAAGTTGTGCAGAGTATGGATGGGAAGACTTGCAGAATTTCCTAAGCATAGCAAACAAAAACAAAACCAATATAGACATAAAAACACCAGGAGAACTCTACTCTCTTGATCCTACTACTAAGTGGTAGCTAATGTAAGCTTGTGGATAATGGTGGCACCATAAGGACGTGATAGCAAAGGTTGGAAAACATTACTTTTAAACATAAGCAAAAATACTGTTGATTTAAAAAAATATTTTTAGGAACATTTTATTGAAAACAAAAAAAAACATATATGCATTTAGAGCTGCACCATTTGAAAATTTGTTTTGTAAGTAAGGGAAATGCAGTTGAGAATGTTTTGTAGAACACTGTTAAGTGGCAGTTGTGTGAGGAAGTCCAATATTCCAGCAGTACATGTAAGTAACTGACACTTAAAGTGGGCAGGTGCAGAATGTTGCAATAAATGGCATTTAATAGCAGTGGGTAACAAAGAGCATATGCGTATTGAGATGCATATTACAGGGTAGGTGGCAGCAACTGTGTACACACATATATATAAAGGTACTTTTAAAAATAGAAGCATACCTGTTGAATCTGCAAATTGAAATCTTGGAGAGTTCCACATACTTATTTAAGCAGGAGGCTGTGAATGATAGTAGACATGCACTCTGAGAGTTGAAATGAACATCTGAAGTGTTGAACTGAGGGGACAGGGTTACTTGTAGAGTTTTGGATGTGATTGGTGGATGGATGTGTGACTGTTTGAATGTAGCCACTGAGGGAGTGTGGCAAACATAAAAGTAAAAAAGGGTAGAAGGGCTGCTGACGGTGTTTGCGGATGTGTGTGATAGTCCGCAGACGTGCAAGTGCCATCATGGTCTTTTAAGGAAGCCCTCCATGGAAAGAGCACTGCAGAGATTGCAGACCATTGCGAACATCTGCGGAAATCAGGAGATTAGCCAATGAGGTTTCATGGTTGTGGAGGAGGAGTTGTAGGTTACAAACGCACAGGGTAGCAAGTGTTTTCTTTCTTGTGTGACATGATGGAAGGATGGTTATGGCTATGAAGAAGAATAGTGTGTTGGAGATGTATCGCAGTGTCTGCGGACCCTGTAACACGGGGGCAGCCCATCTTCTCTTTCCTTTTCACTCACTGCACCACTCCCTCATTGGCTACTGTTAAGCAGTCACACAAGCATCCACCATTCACATCAATGAACTCTACATCTAACTCTATCATCACAGTCCAGCACTTTAGACGTACTGTTCATCACTCTGAGTACAAGTCTCCTGTGATTGCAAAGCACCTGCACCAAAAACGACTGTAAAACTCTCTAAGATTTCTCCTTTCAGATTCATCCACATCTACATGCATCCAACACACACTACAGGAATATGTGAACAGTACATTTGAAACTCCTTTATAAATGCACTAGAACAGGGTACCTGGCACTTACCCTGCATAACCTGCAAACAGGCATTCGGTAATTTCTCCCATCTCCTATCATCAAGTTCACTTGCAAATCTGTTTGCTTTCCAAGTTTTCACTTACCCATATCACTCATTGTAATGTGCAGACTTTTATTCTCTTATTTCCTTCTGTCATTTTCACAACCACTTCGCCCTTAACACACTATTATGAAATTCCTAGAATGCATACAGAACAGGAAAACAGCTTGTATCTTACCAAAGCATTGCAAGTACATACATTGCATGTATTTCAACAGAGTGCCTGCCATTTACTATTCTTGCAAATCCAAATAAATACATGTGTTCATTCAGAACAGTGCCATTTGAAATGTGGATACATAAATCAAAGAACTGAATGGTTTCCTTAACTCAAGTAGCAAGCATCTATGCTCAGAAAAATGTATGGAATTCCACACACAAAAACATTCTCCTTTTCGATCTCTACATCTTTCCAAGCTTTTTTCTCGCCCTATTACAACTTCCACTAATCCATTTCCACACTAAATAGTGCAACAGCAACACATACACTTTCAAAAGTGCACCTCATAGTACACACTTATGAATACTCCACTAACCCCCTTAGCAGTGATGCTGATGCTCCAAAATCCCCATTCATATACAAAGCTGTTCAATTTAACACATACAGTAGTACCCTTTCCTGGAAAGAAATCTTTCTGCAAATTTAACTTATCTATTCTTTAAGAGAAAGTACAGTGCCATTAACACACATATGTATTAACTTCCTTCTTTCACAATTGCAGTGAAGACCACACTCCGCAAAGTCAGTGGCGTCTCAAGTACAAAACAGAACCCAGAAGAACCCTACTCTTTGCATCCAAAAAAATAAGTGCAATACTGTCATAGTCTTCTGACTGTTACTCAAACAGTGTAGTGTTCTTGTTTTGTAGAACAAACAATTGTATCAACCCTACAGTATTTGATTCAGTATTACTGATTGTACCTCAGCAGGTGCACACTTTGTATTGTCATGGGAACACCAGTGTAGTAACACAGAGATACAACTACAGCCTTCCCAACCTGAAGTAACAACCCATTCCACAATCTCACACCTCTACATGTATGCCTACCCCCATACTCAGGCACTCATGCAAAGGGCACACATACATTGCACAACCTCCCAACCCACACTTTCTTTTTTTCTCCAACAGATACCAAAGATGGCCTACCAAAAAGCAACCCCGTAGAAAGCAAAGGATAAATAGAGCAAATCAAACTAAAAGCGTACAAAATAGACTGCCGCCTCGAACAGAATGTATACAAAAAGTACAAACAAAACAGCTAATACAGTCACTAAGTCAAACTAAAACAACTTGCAGAAAAGAAACTTTGATTCCTCTTTCTAAATGTAAAACTAAACAGAAATATATTAAGAAGACTGCAACTACCACTAGTGCTAACACTGCACCTATAAATATTGACGTAGCCACTAGTAAGCATACCAAAAACATTATTTTACAAACATTTTTCCACCACAGAATCCTTCAGAACCTTATAGAAACAGGGGACAAATCATGCTCAACCCTTAAAACCTACCGCAGAAAACTAATCCTGGAAGCTCTTGTAGATAGTGAAATCCTTCTCAAAAGGAAATTATTGATATTAGTTTTAAACAGAATTAAACCACTAACAAAACTAATTACTAAAATACAACAAGGACTTTGCAACAGATGGAATATCAACAAACATAGCTTTGCAAACATCTGTGCAGGGGAGTGGAGTCACACTACCAGCACAGAGCCATATTTGAATGAAGAAGCATAAAAACAAAAGCAAACAAACCCAATTGCCATACATAGCAGTGGCCGAGGGTAGGAAAGGTTTAACAATAACAAGAAACACTGCTCACAAAAATATCCTCAGCAAATTTAGCATCAACTCTCCATTCCAAAGAACCAATATGTCCAGTGTACAAATGGCTCTGCACATCAATGCGTAACGTATGCAAAATATCTTTTACATCTTTATGCCGGTTCCTCAATCTATATGTGAAAGGCAAAGACAAATTCAAAATAAAACTATTACAAACTATGGACTCCTGTCCAGTGCACAAACACACAGGACTACAAGCACATTCATTAGCCTGCATTTATGGACCTTATTGCAAAAGCACCTTCCACCATATCAAAATGTTAGCAGCACACCATTCAGCTGTAAGAAATCCTGTTCATAAACGGTACTATGCAAAAAGTCCTGCTTTCGCATTGGACCATTTAAATAACATCAATCTACATGGTACAGCCAAATAACTACTTGAAGAAATAGAGCACATCCAAAGCAAATATTTTGGAAGTGAAACCCACCTATCTTTAGAACAGAGTTGCAACAACCTTACAGATGTCAACCTTCTATTACACACACAAAAAATAAATACAAAAGTTTAAAAGCGCATCTGGTGAAGTACCAAATCATGTGTCTGTGTGTGTGTTGCCAAAGAAATTTTTATAAAACTAAAACAAACATAATATACAAAATACAAAATAGAAGACAGTGAGGAATCCAAGTGCTTCCAATTAGCTCTCTATCTTATAGCAGAAAACACATATGAAATTACTAACCCCTCAATACTTTGCAGATACTGCACTGCAAAACTTGACGACAATCAAATAACTTCACATGCTATAACTAATACCTTGGAAATTTTCCCACTGCCAAAACCACTCCAACAACTTAACCTGCATGAGAGCATTATAATTCAAACAGTGCACCCATTTCAAGAAACTCTATGCCTTCAACCAAAAACAGCAAAACTACCTCGCTCTGAGTTACTGAAAGGCATTTGTGGCAAAGTAGTTTATTTGCCATTAGATCTCAAAGAAAATGTAGACACTCTGGGAGTGCAACGTCCAATAGATGAATCTTTGATTATCCTAGTGAATGGCGTACCTACAAAAGACAAGACAATTTGGCTGTAACTAGTGGACTTACATAAAGTTAGATAAACCCTGCAATATCTAATAGACAACAATTAATGCTGCAAAGAAAGAAACATTGAAGGAAACCACTGAAATAATGCAAGACTCATCAGGAACTGGCCAATTTCAACTTCTAGATCCTACTACAGTATGCAATATTTTAGACCATTATACGATTCACCCACTGCACCCCAAAGACACCATAGACTTACCAAATGCGGCAAGTCAAAGGATCTCCAATCAGCACATGGGGAAAAAGTGCAGAAGCAAAAGCCTTTCCTCTACTCTTTCCTACTGCAAAAGGGGGAAGGTACGATGAAAGACCCACACAAATAACACCTTCAGAATACCGCTCTTTACAAATCTATTTTGAAGACCCCAGATTCAGACAAAACATTGAATACATATTCCACCTTCTCTTTGAAAGTGAACAAGCCACTCTATGGTATGGATGGAGTTGCACACGGATTGAAAACAGGTACCCATTTTCAAAATATGCCTGCTACGCAATAACTTCAAAAGGTGGAAGAAAAAGATTACGTTTTACAGTCAAGTATTACAAATCTTTTAGCAAACATGCGTGGTATGAATGAATACTGGTTCCTATGGCATGCAGATGTACGCTGTATGATTCGAAACCTTTCGCCCACATCGTTTGTGACATTAAGTTGAGCAGAGTATGCATGGGAAGACTTGCAGAATTTCCTAAGCATAGCAAACAAAAACAAAACCAATATAGACATAAAAACACCAGGAGAACTCTACTGTCTTGATCCTACTACTAAGTGGTAGCTAATATAAGCTTGTGGATAATGGTGGCACCATAAGGATGTGATAGCAAAGGTTGGAAAACATTACTTTCAAACATAAGCAAAAATACTGTTGTTTTAAAAAAATATTTTAGGAACATTTTATTGAAAACAAAAAAAATCATATATGCATTTAGAGCTGCACCATTTGCAAATTTGTTTTGTAAGTAAGGGAAATGCAGTTGCAAATGTTTTGTAGAAAACTGTTAAGTGGCAGTTGTTGTGAGGAAGTCCAATATTCCAGCAGTACATGTAAGCAACTGACACTTAAAGTGGGCAGGTGCAGAATGTTGCAATAAATGGCATTTAATAGCAGTGGGTAACAAAGAGCATATGTGTATTGAGATGCGTATTACAGAGTAGGTGGCAGCAACTGTGTACACACATATATATAAAGGTACTTTTAAAAATAGAAGCATACCTGTTGAATCTGCCAATTGAAATATTGGAGAGTTTCACATATTTTTTTAAGCAGGAGGCTGTGAATGATAGTAGACATGCACTCTGAGAGTTGAAATGAACATCTGAAGTTTTGATCTGAGGGGAAAGGGTTACTTGTAGAGTTTTGGATGTGGTTGGTGGATGGGTGTGTGACTGTTTGAATGTGGCCACTGAGGGAGGGTGGCAAAGATAAAAGTAAAAAAGGGTAGAAGGGCTGCCGACGGTGTTTGCGGATGTGTGTGATAGTCCGCAGACGTGCAAGTGCCATCATGGTCTTTTAAGGATGCCCTGCATGGAAAGAGCACTGCAGAGATTGCAGACCATTGCGAACATCTGTGGACATCAGGAGATTAGCCAATGAGGTTTCATGGTTGTGGAGGAGGAGTTATAGGTTACAGACGCACAGGGTAACCAAGTGTTTTATTTCTTGTGTGACATGTTGAAAGGATGGCTATGGCTATGAAGAAGAGTAGTGTGTTGGAGATTTATAGATACATTGATTGAAGGTTTACACAGAGCACTGTGGCATATCTGCTAATCTTGATTTTGAAGAAGTGATGGTTTCCTGGTATGGAGTTCGAGGATTACATTATTACTGTTGTTTGAGAATATAGATCCGTTTAAGCATTCATACATCATTATCGTAGATTGTGGAGACAACAGTTTGTGGTATGCGACTGGAGTATCGTTCCAGTTTTTTATAAAGGATACGTTTAAAAGACTAATGGAACTCTTCCAGCTTGAAAGATTATGTTTTTATGGATAACTCAACGGCAAATGTGAAAAGGGAGGTGGAATGTGAATAAAGATGTATTTGCCTTTTAACACAATAAAGGAATGACATCTTTCCACAATGAGAATATAAAGTGTGATGGCGTGAACATTTTTTGAAGAAATGGAGTACATTTAAAAGATGTTGGAAATTAGATTTTTCTTTGCAATGTTCAGAGTGCCTTGAAACAGTTTTTGTGAAAAAAATGTAAACGGGCCACGTAAATATGTAGTAAAGCATCTGTTAGTTGGTATAGTGCATACAAACTAAAAACACACAAAATGTTTGATGCAGTTTTTGTAAAAGTTATGCAAAACAAATAGGTACAGTACAGCATTCGTTAGTATACTACATAAAACCAAAAACCACTAAAACTGTCCTCAGACTATATGACTCCAGAAAAGAGTGTGAGTCATTTTTTGGTGATAGTGTAATATGAGTGGGGAGTGTGAAAGCCATAAATAATGGTGAAACACTTCCTACGCATGTTACACTTTATGCTAACATTTTGTATGGCATAGAAAAGTGGTTCAGACAGAAATGGATTACTATCACCTTTTCCTTTCTTTGCTATGCAAATTGTCTCCAATTTTCATTTGCATAACATGTAGTGCTAATTAACATGTTAAGATACTATAATAGACTCTTACTTCTTTAAGTATGTATATAAAATAGTGTCTACAAGAGTATTTTTTCTCATTCTATTTTTCAACTTTGAAAGGTGATTCTGTGAGGAACCTTTTTTTTCTTTCCTTTTTTGATTATATGGTTCCTTTTCTTCACAGAGGGAAAGAGGGAGCAAAGCATGGGGGGAGGGAAGGGGCACCAACCACCATAGGTGGGGGCAATCCTTTTCATGTGCCTTCATAGCTGCCTCGAAGGAGCTTCTGATTCCCTACCCTCTGCAAATGATTGTGTCACAGTTCATAGAAAGTACTGTTGAACACACAAGGTACAGATCGACAGCCGCCTGTATGGCCTGCGGGATGGCAGGAGGAAACCTCTGCCCAACTGAGATGTCCCGAATGGTGACAGGAGTGATCGAGGAGGGTGTAGTGGTCAAATTAATCCTACTCCCCAAGTATGGAATTGTAATTCTCAGGACTGGCGGTTGTAATGTGTGGGTGTGCATGGATGTAGTACCGAAGGAGTACTGCCCCGTATGGCTGCGACTGAGTAACATTTTTCACTCAGTGCAGCACATGCGGGCAGCTTGAGTCTTTGGCACTCTTCTAATGGTGGGGAAAACCTCCACACCCATGACACCTTCTGCCCACCCGACATAGTAGGCCCTTCCACCAATACATCTCCAATGCCCTCTTCCTACTGCATGTAATATGCTGTAGGTCCCCTGTCCCCTTGTCCAGGTCCTCCAGGGGTTGGCAGTGTTGGAGCCTGGGGAGGAGTAGGGATTCTCTGCTGCTCTCAAGTCAAAGAGTTCCTCGCTGCTTGTGTGCCTGTTTCAGAATAACTAACAGAAATGGGTGGATCCCCTTAGAGCAAATTCTCACAGACTACCGTCCTGTCTGCAGACTTGGGCACCCAAATAAGGCCTTGAAAAGTTGTGAAAAGATTGGAAATTAAGTCCCTACAGTGGTCAAACATTGAATTTAAAGATGTCTGTGAAGCGTGAAATGCCATCCGCGGACACGTCATCATGCTGCATGGGCACGGTCACTTGAGAAAGTCCGGGGACATCTGCATTGCTGTTATGAGACCATGGACTTCGGGTACAGGAAAAAGTGCACACAAATTTGTAAAAGGTGCTAGGAGGTGTTGAAGGGCAAAGTTTGAACTTTAAAGTCCCTAGAGTGGCTGACAGAATTGAATATAAAGATATGCACGGATGATAGCAGACATGTAATTGCGCCACATGGGTGCCGGTACATGATGACATCCAAAGACATCTGCAGGCACAGTAAAACATCTTCGAACTACCACATGACATATGACATAGCGTATGGATGGTGTGGCATCTGCACCAGGACAATGATGTCTGCAAACAGTTGAAAACTGTGCAGCTCACTCCACAGACCTGGCAGTACATTTGAGGACACTTAAACATTGCATCATTGGTATGTAAATATGTGGATACAGACATTATTATAGCCCACGGACATCAAAATTGCATTTTTGAAAAAAAAAACATTTTTGCAAACATGACTACATTATATTTTTATATTTACATTAAAAGTTTACCCAGAGATCACATTTATACTTATTTATTTTAAGAAAGGCGTGGGAAGCAGAGCAGAAAACATAAATAGGGGCGTTTGGAGGTTGAATAATTCCAAGATTGGGAAAATTGGGGATAAAAATGTCATCAAAATGTTTATTATGATAATGATCCGGCAATGATTGGATAATTGTTGAGGAAAAGGGTCACAGGTACATGTGGGGCAATGAAAATCAATATTATTGATCACATGATTCTTTACATAATTAAACAGTTCAGCATCTTGATTTTTTAATTCAGAATATCTGAGTGCATAATGTATTACTGTTGGTTTCAACAGTTTCCATTTGTCCCTTGTTGCTATTTATGATTGCTTCCTCGTGATTACTGTCTTGATTGTTCTCTTCTTGGACTTTGTGGAGAATAAAATATATCAAAAAGAGGTAATTTAATAACTGATTATCAATATGTATTATGTCAGTGCATTATAACATATGTGTGTTTATTTCCCATTAATAGATTGTTCATCACTCATGTCATCTTTAGGGAAGTACTCCTCCAACCATTAAAGTGTGTCTTCCATTTCTGTAGAAATAAAGAATAAGTAATTTTAGTTATTAAAACAATATTATGAATGTATTTATTCCTATGGAAACATTTACAATAAAAGGGAAGGGAATACCTACTAGATTCAGAGAATTTGTTTTCTTGTGCTGTGTTGTTGAGCTTGAGTTCCTGAAAGATGTTCAACTGTGTTTCTTACATAAGGTGTACAGTTATGTTAACTGTTTGGTATAATCCATAATATTGTGGAATGTGTAAATAAATGTTGTTTTTTTTAACATTTGGAGACATACATGTGGGTGTAAATTTATGTTTGAGTTGTATTGTCTGGAATATTGGTGTATGTATATTGTTTGTGTGAAAAAAAAATATGAACATTGTGATGTCCACTATGTTTTTGTGTTTGGTTGCTGCCATCGGCTTCCAGGTATGTCCGCGGATGCAAGATTTAGGGGCCGATTCATGGAACAAACGTGCGCCGAAAATCTTCGCGCAAGCAGGCGCAAGCAGGCGCAAGCAGGCGCATGCAGAAAAAAACAGGCGCACGTGTGCGATTCATGGAAGTCCCTGTGCGTGTACACCTCGGGATGTGCGCCAAACCCGTGCATGGCGCACAAGTCACTGCAACATCCCGAAAGGCGTGCGCGACGCGCACAGTGAAAGCGCACAACCTCGGCGCATACACCAGAAAGTGGGCGGGACATGGGGCGTAACGCGCGGAATGGGGAACAACGCGCGAAAATAAGGGCGTAACTGGGGATGTACTGCAGGGAAGCAGACGGAACGCCCACACGCACTCGAACCACACGTATTCATGGAATCGAATAGAGCAAAGCCACGCACAGCCGAAGACAAGCACAAGCTGAAACACGTCCGGCACACGAAGGCAGGCGGTAGAGTCCCAGCGCATCACAAAAGTGGCAACATACAGCAATTGGGCCTGTGCGAGTGGGGTACGTGTATTTCCGGGGCGCGCGGGAAGTTACACACGCGATTGAGCGGGGTACGTGTATTTCGGGGGTGCGCGGGAAGTTACACACGCGATTGAGCGGGGTACGTGTATTTCGGGGGCGCGCGGGAAGTTATACACGCGATTGAGAGGGGTATGTCTATTTCGGCGGTGCGCGGGAAGTTACACACGCGATTGATCGGGGTACGTGTATTTCGGGGGTTTGCGGGAAGTCACACACGCGATCTCATCAGGGTATGTATATTTCAGGGTGCGGGGGAAGTATCCCACGCAACATCAGCAGGGTACGTGTATTCCAGGGGTGCGCGGGAAGTTCCACACGCGATCTCATCAGGGTACGTGTATTACAGGGGTGCGCGGGGAGCAGCACACGTGAATTGCACGTGTGGGTCCTCCCAGGTGTTCCCTCTACAGCCTCCACGGCCCCTGCAGGTGGCTCACACCACAGGGGCACATGTCCTGCAGGCACCCCATCCACCATGGCCATGCCCACCAGCCAACCCAAATGTCAACTTGCACTACTGCCCACCAACGCATGTCCCCCTGCACCCCCAGCCACCAGGGGCAGCCTCCACCAGGCCCCCACCCATGTCTCCCACCACCCCCACCCCCCAGCCACCAGGGGCAGCCTCTACCAGGCCCCCACCCATGTCTCCCACCACCCCCACCCCCCAGCACTGTGGGGCACCTGCCAGCAGACCCCCACCCATGTCTCCCAGCACCCACACTCCCAGCACTGTGGGGCACCCTCCACCAGGCCCCCACCCATGTCTCCCACCACCCCCAACCCCCAGCAGTGCAGGGGCATCCACCACCAGGCCCCCACCCATGTCTCCCACCACCCTCACCCCCCAACAGTGCAGGGGCAGCCTCCACCAGGCCCCCACCCATGTCTCCCACCACCCCCACCTCCCAGCAGTGCAGGGGTAGCCTCCACCAGGCCCCCACCCATGTCTCCCAGCACCCCCACCCCCCAAACACCAGGGGCAGCCTCCACCAGGCCCCCACCCATGTCTCCCACCACCCCCACCCCCCAGCCACCAGGGGCAGTGTTAGGGAGAATTCTCTGTTTAGGCTGAATTTCCTAACCTAGTGAGTCCCCCAGCAGCTTTGCTGGATTTCTGGAGTTTGTTTTTTCCATCCTGCCAAGAGTGGGACTCTTTTCTCCCACTCTTGGACATGTATGTGTGTAATTCCTTTTGAAATGTCAATGTGTTCGATGGGCTATGGGGTCTTTTACTCCATAGGGTCTCATATTTTTTTCTATGTGTGTTACACCGCACCCTATGTGCCGTAACACAGGGGCGCCCTAGCGGGTCCCCCCCCCATAGACTCCATACCCGGGGACTGACTACTGTCTTCCCGGGCATGTAAAGTCACCATTGGCTTTACTAGACCTAAATTTACTAACAGAACTAGTACAAACCATCTTATTGTGGACGTACTAGTAGGGGTAATTCGATTACTCCTGGATCTGTTACTCGAGGGGACACTGTCCCGTCCCCCCTCGTCGAGTTTTGGCTGGTGGCAGTGGAACCTACTTGTTATGTTCGTCCCCGAACATAACCCTATGGGACTCGTCCCATTGTTGGAGATTGATACTTTTTCTCATTAATCTCTGACGTACCACCGATCTACTTATCTTAAATAAGTTTATCGAGTGGTATTTTCTGCCAGCCCTCGGTTTGTAAAATGGCATCTGTGTTCGTCTCTGTGACTCCTAATCCAAAGGTCGAGCCCTTTTGTTCCACTTTTGGCGGGCTCTGTACAGAGACCCTCCAAAGTGGTGCCATTCTGTCTGGGTTACCACAGGGGTGTGGGAGGGTGTTTAGGCACCCTGGATCGAGTTGCCTTGCCAACTCCGGTCGCACTCTGGAGTGATTGGCCCAGGTGGTGAGCCTTCCCGCTCACCACTTAGCATGTGTTGATTGACAGCTAGGCTGAATGAATGGGGGTTTTCTGCATAAAAGCAAGGCTTTTGGGACTGGATCTTCAGAAGTCGCCACAGGACCTAAGAATCCGACGAGGGTAACGCTGAGCCAACCTGCACGACGACAACTCCGGTGGAGCCCTGCGGAACCGACTCACCACTTCCCGACGACAGAGGAGATCTCCCTGCCGGAGAGTCTCTTCCCCTGACTGGTGGGAACAACCAGTCCCCTTTGCTTTTTATTCGCCTCAGGACGCGGTGGTTGAATTGCCCGTGCAGAAGCACCTCGGCAACCGGATAGCCACTACCCCTGAACCGCGACCAAAAGGTGGTGCCTTGTGACGGAGCACTCCGCGGCTGGTCTCTTCCCTGGTGGTGCACCGGACTTCATTTCCTTCGACGATGAGATCATCTCTACTCTTGGCCAAGAACCAACGTGCATCCACCACCAGGAAAAACTGCCCCCGCCGGAGCTGCCCTCCACAACAAGGTACCGTGTCCGCCTGGCTTCCCTTTCGATCGGTTCGAGTGAGGTGTCTTAATCCTCTCCGTTCTGTTGGGTCGCCTCCAAGCTTTTCTCATTCTTTGTTCTGAACTGGTTCAATCCACCGATAACAATTTGCAATACAGACATCAATGCATCGCCACTAGAGACTTTTTGGGAGATCGCGCCTTGCCTCTCTCCGAGTGGGCCTGGCCTCTGAACTTTACGATCTATTGTGATTCTTGCCTTCCTGCCTTGCATTTTATCCGATAGGATCGAACTGTGTTGATTTCGTAACCTGCCTATCTTCTTCTCTCCCGTCCTAACTAATATTTGAGTGTCATCTGGGTTGAGGTATACACCTCTGTCTGAAAATAAGTGGTACCAGTAGAACCTAGAGTTGTCGATATTGCTATGGGGATTGATCGTCTACTCCGTAAAGTAATTGTGTTTGATTTGTTTGCCGTGATTTGCCTTAGTGTTTTTCATAGATATTTTGTTATAAATAAATACCTTAATATCTTTACACTAAGCTCATTGCGTGTTTGCTTGACTTGCTGTGAAGAATTGCCCTATTTTGTATACTCCACATACTGCTCAACTTTTCTTGAGAGAAGTCTGACTGCTCAGCCACAGCTACCACGTGAATCTGTGTGGTGCAGACTGCTACCAAGTGGGTTCACCGCCAATGCCTGTAGTCCTAAATCTTTTGCCGTGGTCCCAGAGGGAACTGCACAGGTTTCTGCATAACAGGCAGCCTCCACCAGGCCCCCACCCATGTCTCCCAGCACCCCCACCCCCCAGCAGTGCAGGGGCAGCCTCCACCAGGCCCCCACCCATGTCTCCCAGCACCCCCACCCCCCAGCCACCAGGGGCAGCCTCCACCAGGCCCCCAACCATGTCTCCCACCACCCCCACCCCCCAGCACTGTGGGGCACCCACCACCAGGCCCCCACCCATGTCCAACTCATGTTCCCCAGCACCCCCACCCCCCAGCACTGTGGGGCACCTGCCAGCAGGCCCCCAGCCATGTCCAACTCATGTTCCCCACCACCCCCACCCCCCAGCACTGTGGGGCACCTGCCAGCAGGCCCCCAACCATGTCCAACTCATGTTCCCCACCACCCCCACCCCGCATCACTGTGGGGCACCTGCCAGCAGGCCCCCACCCATGTCCAACTCATGTTCCCCACCACCCCCACCCCCCAGCAGTGCAGGGGCACCCACCACCAGGCCCCCACCCATTTCTCCCAGCACCCCCACCCCCCAGCCACCAGGGGCACCCACCACCAGGCCCCCACCCATGTCTCCCAGCACCCCCACCCCCCCAGTCACCAGGGGCAGCCTCCACCAGGCCCCCACCCATGTCTCCCAGCACCCCCACCCCCCAGCCAATAGGGGCACCCACCACCAGGCCCCCACCCATGTCTCCCACCACCCCCAGCCCCCAGCAGTGCAGGGGCAGCCTCCGCCAGGCCCCCACCCATGTCTCCCAGCACCCCCACCCCCCAGCCACCAGGGGTAGCCTCCATCAGGCCCCCGCCCATGTCTCCCACCACCCCCACCCCCCAGCAGTGCAGGGGCAGCCTCCACCAGGCCCCACCCATGTCTCCCAGCACCCCCACCCCCAGCCACCAGGGGCAGCCTCCACCAGGCCCCCACCCATGCCTCCCACCACCCCCACCCCCCACCAGTGCAAGGGCAGCCTCCACCAGGCCCCCACCCATGTCTCCCAGCACCCCCACCCCCCAGCCACCAGGGGCAGCTTCCACCAGGCCCCCACCCATGTCGATCCAACCACCCCCACCCCCCCAGTCACCAGGGGAAGCCTCCACCAGGCCCCCACCCATGTCTCCCAGCACCCCAACCCCCCAGCCACCAGGGGCAGCCTCCACCAGGCACCCACCCATGTCTCCCACCACCCCCACCCCCAGCAGTGCAGGGGCAGCCTCCACCAGGCCCCCACCCATGTCTCCCAGCACCCACACCCCCCAGCCACCAGGGGCAGTCTCCACCAGGCCCCCACCCATGTCTCCCACCCCCCCACCCCCCAGCAGTGCAGGGGCAGCCTCCACCAGGCCCCCACTCATGTCTCCCAGCACCCCCACCCCCCAGCCACCAGGGGCAGCCTCCACCAGGCCCCCACCCATGTCGACCACTACCCTCACCTCCCCAGCAGTGCAGGGGCACCTGCCAGCAGGCCCCTACCCATGTCCAACTCATGTTCCCCAGCACCCCCACCCCCCAGCACTGTGGGGCACCTGCCAGCAGGCCCCCACCCATGTCTCCCAGCACCCCCACCCCCAGCCACCAGGGGCAGCCTCCACCAGGCCCCTACCCATGTCTCCCATCACCCCCACCCCCCAGTCACCAGGGGCAGCCTCCACCAGGCCCCCACCCATGTCTCCAAGCACCCCCACCCCCCCAGTCACCAGGGGCAGCCTCCACCAGGCCCCCACCCATGTCTCCCAGCACCCCCAGCCACCAGGGGCACACAGCACCAGGCCCCCACCCATGTCTCCCACCACCCCCACACCCCAGCAGTGCAGGGGCAGCCTCCACCAGGCCCCCACCCATGTCTCCCAGCACCCCCACCCCCAGCCACCAGGGGCAGACTCCACCAGGCCCCAACCCATGTCTCCCAGGACCCCCACCCCCCAGCAGTGCAGGGGCAGCCTCCACCAGGCCCCCACCCATGTCTCCCAGGACCCCCACCCCCCAGCAGTGCAGGGGCAGCCTCCACCAGGCCCCCACCCATGTCTCCCAGCACCCCCACCCCCCAGCCACCAGGGGCAGCCTCCACCAGGCCCCCACCCATGTCTCCCAGCACCCCCACCCCCCAGCAGTGCAGGGGCAGCCTCCACCAGGCCCCCACCCATGTCTCCCACCACCCCCACCCCCCAGCAGTGCAGGGGCACCCACCACCAGGCCCCCACCCATGTCTCCCACCACCCCCACCCCCCCAGTCACCAGGGGCAGCCTCCACCAGGCCCCCACCCATGTCTCCCAGCACCCCCACCCCCAGCCACCAGGGGCACACAGCACCAGACCCCCACCCATGTCTCCCACCACCCCCACACCCCAGCAGTGCAGGGGCAGCCTCCACCAGGCCCCCACCCATGTCTCCCAGCACCCCCACCCCCAGCCACCAGGGGCAGACTCCACCAGGACCCAACCCATGTCTCCCAGGACCCCCACCCCCCAGCAGTGCAGGGGCAGCCTCCACCAGGCCCCCACCCATGTCTCCCAGGACCCCCACCCCCCAGCAGTGCAGGGGCAGCCTCCACCAGGCCCCCACCCATGTCTCCCAGCACCCCCACCCCCCAGCCACCAGGGGCAGCCTCCACCAGGCCCCCACCCATGTCTCCCAGCACCCCCACCCCCCAGCAGTGCAGGGGCAGCCTCCACCAGGCCCCCACCCATGTCTCCCACCACCCCCACCCCCCAGCAGTGCAGGGGCACCCACCACCAGGCCCCCACCCATGTCTCCCACCACCCCCACCCCCCCAGTCACCAGGGGCAGCCTCCAACAGGCCCCCACCCATGTCTCCCAGCACCCCCACCCCCCAGCCAGCAGGGGCCACCTCACCAGGCCCCCACCCATGTCTCCCAGCACCCCCACCCCCCAGCAGTGCAGGGGCAGCCTCCACCGGGCCCCCACCCATGTCTCCCACCACCCCCACCCCCCAGCAGTGCAGGAGCACCCACCACCAGGCCCCCACCCATGTTCCCCACCACCCCCACCCCCCCCAGCAGTGCAGGGGCACCTGCCAGCAGGCCCCCACCCATGTCCAACTCATGTTCCCCAGCACCCCCACCCCCCAGCACTGTGGGGCACGTGCCAGCAGGCCCCCACCCATGTCTCCCACCACCCCCACCCCCCCAGTCACCAGGGGCAGCCTCCACCAGGCCCCCACCCATGTCTCCCAGCACCCCCAGCCACCAGGGGCAGCCTCCACCAGGCCCCCACCCATGTCTCCCACCACCCCCACCCCCCCAGTCACCAGGGGCAGCCTCCACCAGGCCCCCACCCATGTCTCCCAGCACCCCCACCCCACAGCCACCAGGGGTACCCACCACCAGGCCCCCACCCATGTCCAAGTCATGTTCCCCAGCACCCCCACCCCCCAGCACTGTGGGGAACACACCACCAGGCCCCCACCCATGTCCAACTCATGTTCCCCAGCACCCCCACCCCCCAGCACTGTGGGGCACCTGCCAGCAGGCCCCCAGCCATGTCCAACACATGTTCCCCATCACCCCCACCCCACAGCACTGTGGGTACCTGCCAGCAGGCCCCCAACCATGTCCAACTCATGTTCCCCACCACCCCCACCCCGCATCACTGTGGGGCACCTGCCAGCAGGCCCCCACCCATGTCCAACTCATGTTCCCCAGCACCCCCACCCCCTAGCACTGTGGGGCACCTGACAGCAGGCCCCCACCCATGTCCAACTCATGTTCCCCACCACCCCCACCCCCCAGCACTGTGGGGCACCTGCCCCCACTCATGTCTCCCAGCAGGCCCCCACCCATGTCCAACTCATGTTCCCCACCACCCCCACGCCCCAGCACTGTGGGGCACCTGCCAGCAGGCCCCCACCCATGTCCAACTCATGTTCCCCAGCACCCCCAACCCCCAGCACTGTGGGGCACCTGCCAGCAGGACCCCACCCATGTCCAACTCATGTTCCCCACCACCCCCACCCCCCAGCACTGTGGGGCACCTGCCAGCAGGCCCCCACCAATGTCCAACTCATGTTCCCCACCACCCCCACCCCCCAGCAGTGCAGGGGCAGCCTCCACCAGGCCCCCACCCATGTCTCCCAGCACCCACACCCCCCAGCCACCAGGGGCAGTCTCCACCAGGCCCCCACCCATGTCTCCCACCCCCCACCCCCCAGCAGTGCAGGGGCAGCCTCCACCAGGCCCCCACTCATGTCTCCCAGCACCCCCACCCCCCAGCCACCAGGGGCAGCCTCCACCAGGCCCCCACCCATGTCGACCACTACCCTCACCCCCCCAGCAGTGCAGGGGCACCTGCCAGCAGGCCCCTACCCATGTCCAACTCATGTTCCCCAGCACCCCCACCCCCCAGCACTGTGGGGCACCTGCCAGCAGGCCCCCACCCATGTCTCCCAGCACCCCCACCCCCCCAGTCACCAGGGGCAGCCTCCACCAGGCCCCCACCCATGTCTCCCAGCACCCCCACCCCCAGCCACCAGGGGCAGCCTCCACCAGGCCCCTACCCATGTCTCCCATCACCCCCACCCCCCAGTCACCAGGGGCAGCCTCCACCAGGCCCCCACCCATGTCTCCAAGCACCCCCACATCCCAGTCACCAGGGGCAGCCTCCACCAGGCCCCCACCCATGTCTCCCAGCACCCCCACCCCCCAGCCACTAGGGGCACACAGCAACAGGCCCCCACCCATGTCTCCAAGCACCCCCACCCCCCCAGTCACCAGGGGCAGCCTCCACCAGGCCCCCACCCATGTCTCCCAGCACCCCCAACCCCCAGCCACCAGGGGCAGCCTCCACCAGGCCCCAACCCATGTCTCCCAGGACCCCCACCCCCCAGCAGTGCAGGGGCAGCCTCCACCAGGCCCCCACCCATGACTCCCAGCACCCCCACCCCCCAGCAGTGCAGGGGCAGCCTCCACCAGGCCCCCACCCATGTCTCCCAGCAATCCCACCCCCCAGCCACCAGGGGCAGCCTCCACCAGGCCCCCACCCATGTCTCCCAGCACCCCCACCCCCCAGCAGTGCAGGGGCAGCCTCCACCAGGCCCCCACCCATGTCTCCCACCACCCCCACCCCCCAGCAGTGCAGGGGCACCCACCACCAGGCCCCCACCCATGTCTCCCACCACCCCCACCCCCCCAGTCACCAGGGGCAGCCTCCACCAGGCCCCCACCCATGTTCCCCACCACCCCCACCCCCCCCAGCAGTGCAGGGGCACCTGCCAGCAGGCCCCCACCCATGTCCAACTCATGTTCCCCAGCACCCCCACCCCCCAGCACTGTGGGGCACCTGCCAGCAGGCCCCCACCCATGTCTCCCACCACCCCCACCCCCCCAGTCACCAGGGGCAGCCTCCACCAGGCCCCCACCCATGTCTCCCAGCACCCCCAGCCACCAGGGGCAGCCTCCACCAGGCCCCCACCCATGTCTCCCACCACCCCCACCCCCCCAGTCACCAGGGGCAGCCTCCACCAGGCCCCCACCCATGTTTCCCAGCACCCCCACCCCCCAGCCACCAGGGGTACCCACCACCAGGCCCCCACCCATGTCCAAGTCATGTTCCCCAGCACCCCCACCCCCCAGCACTGTGGGGCACCCACCACCAGGCCCCCACCCATGTCCGACTCATGTTCCCCAGCACCCCCACCCCCCAGCACTGTGGGGCACCTGCCAGTAGGCCCCCAGCCATGTCCAACACATGTTCCCCATCACCCCCACCCCCCAGCACTGTGGGTACCTGCCAGCAGGCCCCCAACCATGTCCAACTCATGTTCCCCACCACCCCCACCCCGCATCACTGTGGGGCACCTGCCAGCAGGCCCCCACCCATGTCCAACTCATGTTCCCCAGCACCCCCACCCCCTAGCACTGTGGGGCACCTGACAGCAGGCCCCCACCCATGTCCAACTCATGTTCCCCACCACCCCCACCCCCCAGCACTGTGGGGCACCTGCCAGCAGGCCCCCACCCATGTCCAACTCATGTTCCCCACCACCCCCACGCAGCACTGTGGGGCACCTGCCAGCAGGCCCCCACCCCTGTCCAACTCATGTTCCCCAGCACCCCCACCCCCCAGCACTGTGGGGCACCTGCCAGCAGGACCACACCCATGTCCAACTCATGTTCCCCACCACCCCCACCCCCCAGCACTGTGGGGCACCTGCCAGCAGGCCCCCACCCATGTGCAACTCATGTTCCCCAGCCAATATGTCATCACAATCTAGATCCCTGGTCCCTATGGTCAGCCTCCAAATGCAAAACACCCACCCGAGTATTGCATCCACCCACTCATAATTTGCAATTACATCACAGAACACCAATTGCAAGTTCCGAAACAAACACATTCCCTCACATACACCCAATGGGTGTCAGTGAATCTCAAAACACATATCATGAAATGCATGAAACCAATGAGATACCACACATTGAAGTTCACCAAAAAAAATATGTATTAAAGGAAACATAAATAGAATAAAAAATTAAGAAACAGAAATGTGAATGTACAAAAATTAAAAGAAGCATGTCCGTGAAAAAAAGCAAAACCAAAAATAAAATTCCAAAGTAATGTTGTCCAAAGTCAATGTCCACAAAACAAAATCCAATGGGAAATAAAAAAGAAAGCCATTGTTCCATGGTTAAAAAGTGAAAAAAAAATACAATCCAACAGTGAACTATGTACATGGGTACAAGCCAGGGTCCATTATCCCAACAAAAGAAAGGAAACATATCTACCTACACTAACTAATAAAATAAACTATATACAAAAATGTGGCCAATGTCCGAAAGGTCCAAATAAAATCAAAACAAAAATGAAACCTAACACTACCTTCATAACTATGTACAAGGGCAGCGGGCTAGTTTCACGGCTCACTTGTGGATGTCCCGGGCCAGGGCATCATCGAACTCCTCCTCAATGTCACGCAGGCGGTCCTCCTCCATGGCCCAGAGGGTCCGCAGGGCCGTCGACGTCTCCACCTCCAAACCCCTGCGGATTGCCTCGAGGCACTCAGCCCGCCTCAGGGCCCTCCGCATGGAGTTCTACGCCCTGACCATTGTGATCCGTGCCTCTTCCGCCCGCTGCCGCTCCGCATCTATGGCGTTGCCCAACCGCTGCCACACGGAAGACACTCTCTGTCCTGGGTCCTCCTGCCCTCCGGCCGATGCCTGCCCCTCCGATGTTGAAGGCCCCGAGCCTTTATGGCTCCCACCATGTTGCTGCTGCTGCTGTGCCTCTGCCTGTGCACTGCATCCTGCTGCCTGCACATTCTCCGATGGCTGGGGTGCAGTCGTAGATGTGGCCACCCCTGCTGGACGTCCGACTCCCGACTGTGGCAGGGATGCCTCCTCCACCAGCCTGGCCGCACCGTCAGAGGCAGCTCCACAGGGCACCCAGGTGACTGATGGGTGGGAAGATGGCACAGAGGACGACTGGCGCGTAGGGGGTCCAGTTGAGGAGGGGGTCGTAGCAAGCCCCATCAGACGGAGGAATCCGGCCTGGGTGACCTGTCCCAGCAGGCTGACGTGGTCAACGAGCCATTAGAGATGTCGTGCAGTCTCTTCATGAAAAGACTGCAGGTAACCTCGCATGGCCCGTTGACGCAACGCCACACCAGCCAGGACAGGCTCAACCCGGACCTGGATAGCCACGTCCGCAGGCAGAGGAAGGCCATTTGACGTGAGCTCATCCCCTGCCTGAAAACGGGTCTGGACGTAGGCATCCCTGCTGGTGCAAGATGTTGCAGGGACAGGATCAGGGACAGGATTGCACACAGACACCTCCGTGGCGGCCTGTGCTGCCTCCTGTCCCTGGTCCTGCACCACTAGCACCAGTGGGATCCCCACCTCCAGACCCCGTCTCTGGTGCTTGCACGGCCTCCTCCTCCACCAAACCCCCCACCAACCTGGATGACTCCGTGCCATCTTCCCCTGTTGGGCCCTGTGGGGTCCCAGCTGCCCCTTCTGCTGCCGAGGAGTCCAACTCCAACCTCCGCCTCCTGGACCTCCCCCCGGCAGCTGCGGCCTGGGATGCGGCACCGGACTCCTCACTCCCCGACGAGATCACAACATGGGAGGGGAGCCGGGCCTTGCGTCTCCGGCTTGCGGTGGGATCCCCGCCGCTGTGCTCCACAGCACCTTCTCCGCCCTCTTCATCAGTTGACGCTGCAGACAGGGAGAAACAAAACACAGGCATCAGGGCACTGTACAATGGACACATACACACATGACAGTTGTACATGAGTGGCATTGGCAAACCTCAGACATGTCATCACAATCCCCAACACACATGTCATTACAACTCGCACACATGAGCCATACCACAGCCATATCGCAAGTGCCACCACCATCCATACACATACAACAGCATGAGCAGCCAAAGGTGAGCCAGACATCACATGCAACACAGGAAGTGCACCACACATGTACACACACCACCACACTTGCATGCATGTGTACACCTCTGCCAAGTGTCGCAGTGTTCAGACGGGCATCCATGTCACATCTGCCAATCAGGGCTTCCACATACCGCTGTCACATGCATCCATGTTGCATCACTGTTGCACCCTTGTCAAATACAAATACACACACATGCACATGTACACAGTGCTGATACATGCAGCCAAAAACAACATACATGCGTGACATCACAGACATGTCTACTTACATACACATTCATCCAAACATGTGTGCCCACACAACTGCATTTGGCATGCAAGCCTACACACACAAGTACCATCAATGTCTCACACATTCCAGCCCTCGCATTTGTCAGCCCCACGGCCCTGTACACCCCCACCCATACTCGACCCCATACAAACAGATGTGCAACCTGCACACTACTGAATAATCACCACACGCACTGCTCACAATCAGGATGCATGTACACTCACCGCTCGACTCCAGACGGGTCTGCCTCTCAAGGACCTGGACGTGGAGTGCTGGGGATATGCGTTCCAGGACCCTCATCTGTTCTTCCGACAAGTGGCCCCGGCACCCCTTGGCATCCGCTGCCTTCAAGAGGCGCCGGGCCTTGTTCAGGGTCCTGGACCTGAAGTCCTCCCAGCGCTTCTTGACATGTTTTAAGTCGCGGACTGCCACCCCCTCCGCGTTGATGGCAGTCACAATGTCAGTCCAGATTCGAGTCCGTCCTTCCTTGTCGGCGCGGGAACTTCCGAAGAGGGCATCATACTGCCACAGGACTTGCTCCACCAGGACACCAACTTCGGTGGCACTGAAGCTGGTGCCCCTCTGCCTCTCTGGCCGGGGGTTGTCAGTGGTCTCAGATGGTGTTTGCCCCGACATGACAACCCCAGAGGCATGAGTGGGTGGGAAACTGGGTCCTGGGGCTGGGCTGTGGAGCGATGGAATCCCAGTCGGGAGTCTTCGGTTCCAGCAGGGGTGGTCACAGCAACAGCACCCCTGGCTGATGTGCAGGCAGCAAATGGCAGGGCACGTGGGCAGCAGGCAGTCAGGCAGCAGCAGATGGCAGGTGGGAGCGTGCTCGGGGCTCTGGGGGGCAGTAGTTCAGCCTTCTGGGCAGGAGCGTGGTCTTCTGTGTGCTTACGCGTGGCCAGCTTGATACGGAGTGATTTGGCACGTGAAAAATCGGCATGTCAGCGTGTAATTCGAGGAAATGACCTTAGCGCGTAAGCGCGTCTGCACGCATTTTCATTGGACAAAAGCCCCTCAAGCGCAAGCGCCCCTGTGACGTGACGCGTACAGCCGTGCATGGGCATTTCAGCGCGCGTGAAAAACTGCACGTCCGCGTGTAATACGAGGAAAGGGCCTATGCGCGTAAGCGCGCGTGGGAAACTGCACGTCTGCGTGTAATAAGAGGAAAGGCCCTTAGCGCGTATGCACGGCAGCACGCATATGCGATTTCATTGGACCAAAGGCCCTTAGCGCGTGAGCGCGTCTGTGACGTGACGCGCGCGGGTGTTTCCCTCATTGCACATGATGACAGAACACACTTGGGTTTCCACCAATCGCGTGTGATAGTTCCCGGCACCCCGGAACACACGTACCCAGGCTAATCGCGTGAGGAACTTCCCGCGCACCCCGAAACACACGTACCCAGGCCAATCGCGTGTACGCTCACTCCCCTCCAATCACACGCGATGACACTCGGACCTACAGTCTTACCACGTATCCGAATACAGGAAACCTGCGCACGGCAAAAGACGTGCACAGGCGTCAACGCGTCCGCCCACACGAAGGCAGGCGGAGGCGTCCCCGCGCACAGCATAAAAGTGCGCACAAACAACAAACGCCTATATACAGCTACGATGAATGACCATTTGTCGCTGCACTGTTCGTGGGACATCGCAGGTGGAGGAGCATAGCCAGGGCACGCATTTTCGCACCACGGACAAGCCTTTTTGGGATGCCTGACGACCAGCTCTACGGCAGGTATAGATTTCCACCCCATATCATCCTAGACCTGGTCAGGGAGTGGGAAGATGACCTCACATCCCCCACCCTTTGCTCCCAAGCATTGAGCCCCTTGGAGAAGCTGCTCAATGTCCTGCATTTTTTGGCCACTGGGTCATTTCAGCGGACCACTGCCATAGTGGGGGGGGTCTCACAGGCCACGCTGTCACGCTGCCTACACCAGGTACTGGCAATCATGACAGCGCGCCCCTCAGTCCGCAAACACATATACATGCCCAGAACACCCGCAGAAAGGCAGGCCGTTGTCCTGGATTTTTTCAGGGTGGCACGCTTCCCCAAAGTGCTCGGTGCCATAGATTGCACCCATGTGGCCCTACGTCCACCTAGGGCCATTGAGCACATCTACCGAAACCGCAAGCACTGGCATTCCATCAATGTACAGGTGGTATGTGAT
This sequence comes from Ambystoma mexicanum, assembly GCF_040938575.1. Lineage (NCBI taxonomy): Eukaryota > Metazoa > Chordata > Amphibia > Caudata > Ambystomatidae > Ambystoma > Ambystoma mexicanum. The sequence continues at coordinate 1,519,647,521 of NC_090937.1, read as the reverse complement.
GCAAAGGGAATCATCACCTCTGTCTATGCAAACTACCCTGGCTCCACCCATGACAGTTTCATATACAGAATGTCCGCCCTGAGCCGGGCCCTGGAAGCTGGGCAGCATGGCGACACATGGCTCCTAGGTCAGTACAAATGCCCTTGCACATGCATGCAAGTCACACACAGACAAATATCCAAACCCTAATAATCTCAACTATTATCACCTCCCCAGGGGACAGTGCCTACCCTCTGAGCAACCACATGATGACGCCAATCCGGAACCCCACCACACCACCCCAGGTAAGATACAATGCCGCCCATATTGCAACCAGGGGCATAGTGGAGCGCACATTCGGAGTGCTCAAGTCACGTTTCCGCTCCCTTGACCGCTCTGGTGGGCAACTACTCTATGCACCACCAGTAGTGTGCAGGATCATTGTGGCAGCATGTGTCCTGCACAATGTTGCAACACGGCAGGGCGTCCCGGTGGACATGGTGGTGCCCCCACACCCCCAACCACAGGCACAGGCGCTGCCCATGGGAGGGGACAGGGCACGTGGCGAGGAAGCCCGGACCCAGCTTGTGGCCACATTTTTCACCTAAACTCCCACCCCTGCGGAGTGCACACAGGCCTGGCACATACCAGGTGACAATCGATGATGACAAAGAGACAGTCAACTGTCACAACCCTACCACCCTGAGATAGTTGCCATGGAAGTGCCACATCGTCTGCATCCCTAGCTACTTAAACACAAGCTATCCTGTGTGACCAAAAGGCACACATATGACATATGACATGATATGGGCCATACACAAGTATTCCAAGGCGCAATGAGGCAGGGAGGGGGGAACAAGGGAACACAGAGAACGTTACTACTAGGCCAGGTGTCATTGAGATCGTGCAAGTGCAGGGGTAGGGGGAAGGGAAAAGTGCAAGGGGAAGGGTGGGGGGGAGTCCAGTACAGGGGAAGTAGCCCAAAAAAATAATACATAGGTTGCCTGGTGGCAACTACAAAGGTAAGTGCAGACAAGTGCTGGGAAGGGAGGGCTGTAGGGATAGAGAGACAGTACTGCAGTGCAGGGGTTGCCAGGGAGGCAGTGCAAGTGGAGAGTGGCTGGGCCAGGGACCGAGGTTTGTGAGAGTGGCACAGTTGCAGCTCCTCGGCAGTTCCAGTGAAGAATTCTGCAAGGGAGAGGCAGAGAGTAAGCAGAAGCAAAGAGGAAGGTCTTGAGGTGCTTCCAGAACTGGAGATGGTTCCCCTCAAGTTCAAGTCAGGCCGGAAGTCTGTTCCAGGGGGAGGGCCCTGCTGCGGAGAGAAATCTACCCCCAGCTAGTTGCTCTGAGAAGCGGATGACCCGGACATGCAAGGTGTGCATCACACACACCTGCAAAACAGGCCATGGCCATCACTGTCATGTCACTCAAACCCTCCCAAACATCAACATGACATGGCAAGCAATACCCATACACCAACGCAGTAACGATAAGGTACACATTGCCATGTCCTAAATGTACAGTGGCATCGGACACTGCTGCCTGACCCGGAATCAGATGAAATGACAGACCAACAAAATCTCCCACCCAAAATAAGCCATTTTCAAATGCATTACAACAGTCGTAGATGTAACATCACAATGTATGCCTGTCTACATGCACATTATGCATTGCAAAATCAACACTGCAGCTCATGTGTGCAGTGTCCTACTCCTGCATCACACTGCTCAGCGCACAGCACAGTGAACAGCCATTGTGTGTGATGCACACCCTGAGCATCACATCTAAGTGACAGGACCCTGCGCAGCAACATCAGCTGTGGCAGTGACATCAAACATCAAATTAGGCATGTACTGGATCCATAATCGGTCACAGAACATGTGCTGCCGGGAAACAGTGGGCACCAGAAGGCAAACAGTGTACACGTGGATATGCAAGGGTGGGAGTACATGTAGTGCATCAGAGTGCAAGTGTGTGGTACTGCAAGGACATGCACTCCACATATGCATGTGCACTCAAGTGACCATCAGTGTTCCCTACACATCACATGTGAACATCCACCATGTGTACACCCCAGTATGTCAAACCACAACTATCCCCTCGCACCTGAAAGGAAAACACAACACATGAACAGGCATTGATCAGCAGAACACAACATGTACATAGGATACCACCATTACTATGTCAGAGTTCCCATCACACTGCAGGGCAAGGCAACTATCAACAACAACCCCCCCCCTCCCTCACAAATGACCATGACCCACTGAACAACTGCACCTGGGTCATGGAACCTCCAAACCTCAATTCCACCTGGCCACAGGATCACCTTTACCCTTCGTCACCATCTTCCACCTTGTGTGTAAAAAGATGCCTGAACCCTCAGAATCCACACTCATTTCCAAAATCACAAAATCCAAGGCATAAAAATGAACCCGAACACCCTCCAGTAGATGACTTGACGTAGCAGTACCTCACAAAGGCCAAGTACTACCACAATGATGCAACAACCAAGGTAGCACAGCAAAACAATGTCACGACAGGATGTGAGACATGTGTGGTACATGACATAGGATGATGCACTATGAATGGATGTGTACTGTCACAGGTCCCCTGTACAGGCGCGGGAGTGTCACGAAACAACCACCCCCACCATGTCCCCGGTGCCTGCAAGGTCAAACTCACACAGGCCCCTGAGACCCTGGTGGGGAATGAGGTTCAGGGATATGCAGTCGGGACAGGTGTCGACACACTGGATGACTGGAATGAGTGGCAGGAGAGGGGAGGAGGAATGACACATGAAACTAGGGAATGCACGAAAATGTACAACCTGCATGAACACACACACAATCCAAACAAACTTGGACATCATTGTCATGGCCTTCTGTAGTCCAGGCTCAGGAGTGGTACGAACCAACCACCCCCTCTAGGGTTTTGGCGCCTGCAAGTTCGGGGCTTACACAGGCATCCGCAACCCCAGTGGGGAAAGAGGGTCATGGAACATTGCTTGGATAGGCAGGGGAAGCAGGAACACCGGGTAGAGGGTACAGGTTTCAAAATTGCATAGGATCACGGGTGATTAGGGAGAAAAAACATACCAAATTGAACCACACATACATCTATGCATCAGTACACTCCCCAGCAAGCCTATGCAGAGCAGTTCGTAAGAAAAACAACAAGACACTTAGCTCTGGTTTTGAGTGCTGGCCTCCTGCCTGCGCACTCTCAGGTCCGGTTACAGGAGCACTGCAATGCTGCAAAGAGAGCCAGAGTCAACAACCTGTACGTGCCAATTACACAAAAACACAACACCAAACATGCCCCATAGCAACAAACTACTCTGCAAACAGACAATCTGTGCTCGATGCTTCGTACCCATATATAACATCACCCCCTGTGACGGGTCGTACACAGTCAATGCAGTAAGTTAGCCGCTGGTGGGTGCATGGCAAATGGAACACCAATGTGTCACAATTCACACAACATGCAATGTTCCCTGGGTAAGCAGACAGACCCATATAGCAAGCCATGACTACAGAGCAAGTTGCGTACCACCATGACCGAAACAAAGTTGGCAGTGCATTTATCATGAAGTACTTGGAAAAGACATGCACTGCACCCGAGTATGTCCCTTGCTGTATGTCCCTGTGAGCTGCCCCTTTCCATGTCTCGGAAGGCTACATGGTTGATACAAGTGCCTCAATGGACCTTGGTGTACCGGAGGGTATGTTGCACTGCCCCTGCATGTGTCCCAGACACCCTACTATCAACAGCCATCAGTCCACAAACACATCTGAGCTGCATTGTGTGCTTCAACAACAATATTCGTCTAAGCTCACCCTCAGTGCTGTGACTAAGCCTGCATGTGCAACTCGCCTCGTGCAAGCTTTGCTGTGTCGTGGCCTCCCTGTGATGCTCACCTTGCCTGGATTTCCTTGGAACATGTCAGCAGTTCTAGGATGTGGGTCTGCAATCACTGTGCCTCTGCTTGTGCACAAACGGGTCCAGAATTCCGTCGTCCAATGGGCCATGTCTGCTGGCAAAGGTGCCCTGGAGGCTCATTCCCCTGCAGAAAGGGCATGAAACACATGATTAATGCTTCAAAGTCATCTGTTTGTGTCTCATCAGGCATCTCATTACTTGACCATGTCAGAGAGTCACATCACGAATCACACCATCAGTCCGTCTTTCACCTCCAAAGTGTGGAACACTATCTACAGCATGAATTGCAACAAGCACGTGTACAGGAAAGATATGCAACATACTACACAATGCATAGCAATCAATGTCCACATTAATCATGACACACCCCATCTAGCAAAAGCTGAACAGTGGACAATGACACCTAAATCATCCCCACTAGGGGTGTCAACACAAGTCACACAGCACCAGACATGCCACAGATATGACAGTCCAAAGCCCTTGTGTAAAATTCTGTAACACCGAACCATCCTTGCGAGCCCATGGATAAGGGAGGCAGGAGTGGCATATGTGAGTCAAGGACCCCACGCAGCAAACACATACACAAGACAACCATGAAGGGCCCAGCTGGAACAGGCAGTGGATGCCTTCAAAAGCCACAAAGCACAGCACCGTCACATGAAAGCACAATAGACTAGCAATTTTAAACTAACTCAACTATTAACTAATTACACTAACTATGGAAAACCTACATTACCTATTTAAACTAACTATCAAACAGAAATGTAACTAACTAAACTAAAAGAAAAATCAAAAATGGCCACATATGACCCGGGGGGGAGGGGAGGCACCCAGGAGGGGGGAGGTACAGGGTGCTGCTCAACATCCACATGCGATGATGCTGAGCCAAAAAAAAAATCCTCCATGGGCTCAACGCCTGCACAGCACGACCTATGTGGGAGATAGATGGCCGTCCGAGTCTGGCTCATCCTGGAAAGGAGGATGTGGCACAGAAGCCTGGCCACGCCTAGCCGCAGCTTGCCCCTCGTCGGCAGCAAGTCTGCCGGACGGGTGAGCCTGGTTCTGTGTGGCGATGTGACGTAGGTCTGCATGCAGAACCTCACGTGATACACGTGCTTCCTCTTGCAAGGTAGCACGTGTAACACAGAGTTCCTCCTGCAAGGCCTGGCTGGACAACCGCTGCACCTCCCGGCAAGCCTGTAGCTCAGCCGAGATATTACGCTCAAGCTGTGCAAACCTCTCCTCTGCCTGCTGCCTCTGGGACATCATAAGGAAACCCAGAGTGGATCTGAGGGAAGCATACTCCTCCCTCAGGGCATCCATGTGCGCCTCTGCGTGAGCAGCAATTGCTTGACGCAGAGACGACATTTCAGCCTGGCGTGCCCTGTCTGAGACCGCCATGCCCAGCCTGAGCGAGCGGGCCGTGAACCGTGCCGCCTGCTGCTGGAGAAGCACCTGTCTAGCAGGGGGGAGCACAGATCGGGCCACACGCTCCATGCTCTCAGCGATGTTCTCCATTGCTGCCCCCTGCCGTTCGGAATTGGCAGTCATGTCTTGCTCCCACTCATTATACAGCGGTGGCGTGCGGCGACCGCGTTGCCGGGCTTGACCCCTGCGGGACCCAAGGACCGGGGGTCCTCGCTGTGTTGGCACTGCCTGCGGCTGCACGACTACATGCCCCCGTCGACGTGATGTCCCAGGCACATCAGTGACTGGTGTGGAGGGTGACCCTGCGTCCTGATCCACCACGGGCGGAGGAACCAAGACTGTCTGATCCCTCAGTGCAGGTGTCGCAGACAGAGGAGTGTCCACATCAGAATCACTCACCCCTGACACATGGACTTGATGCTCATCCAACTCAACATGGATGTCAGAGTCGTCATCAAGGCTGGACTCATAGGCAGCCAGAGACAAGATGGACTGCAGCACTTGGGGGTTTTCGTGGCCTACCACCCCACGACCTCCACTAGTGCCGGGTTGATGTGGTGTTACCAACCCTGTGTCTGGCATGACAACACCATCCTCCGCCTCCATTGCGTCATCACCTGAAAAATACAGAGAAAAAGGTCAATACACATGTCAGAAGCACACGACACAAACACACACCGACAGCAAAGGCATCCGGCAGACATGTGACACACAACATATAACCTGGCATGCATGCTGGGTCTACTTTGAATAGCTTCTGTGATCAGACCTGTTGAAAGGTGGCAGTTTCCATGGAAGTGGGTCTATGCAGTGCAGAAAATGTGTACGCCACTCACTACCTACATGTACAAGCACTACATGGTGTGTGCCAGGAAATGTGAAGGCAGTGCAATGTCAAATTCAGACATCACATGCATTGTGCATTCAATGTGTGCCATGTCTAGAAGCCAAGCACCCCTCCACCCCAGTACCAAAGCAGGGATGCCTAGCATGGTATCAAAAGGCTGACCATACACCTGTGTATTGACAGGCAGTGTTGACTGGCATCAACAGCTTAATGTGATTCAAATTACAACACTGCAAATGATGCTGGGACAGTGGGCAGGACACATGATGAAAACTCCGGAGGCCGCCCACGTGTGAAGAAGACACAAGAGTTGGACAGAGTCATTGGCCATTGAACTGAGGCTGAGGCCTGTGAGCCACACAGATTGTCACGGCCTCAACATGTGTGCAATGCAGGACTGAGCCACAGTTGACATGGGGAGGCCGATGAGATCGCAGGCAATGTATGTAACCAAGGACTCATATTACAGTGATCATCCAGTCAAGGACACATAGGGGCATGCATGCAATGCACATGGAGCATGAATGGGCACTCATGTCCCTGCGGGACATCTGACCCATGCACAGTACAAGTAAGATACCCTGCATCGAGTACTAAGGCTGTACCACACGGCATATGTCTGGCAGTTTCTACGCTGGAAGTTAGCATCTACACAGGACACATGAACAAGAAACTACACATTGGCAAGATTGGAGCAGACCAGTGCAAAGGTGGAACTGGAGTGCAGAGTGGCGGAGGAGGGGCAAGGGAGCATGCCCACATGGAGTCCCGCATGCAGGCAGAGGAGACATGCATGACGGTAGCATTGCATTACTTACACATCAGAACCATGTACACGTCACATGTAGCAGCAATCATGCACAACACATCCCACAAGTTAAAAACACACGTCCTCAACAAACACGCATCAACACTCACTGGACTGGGCATCAAAGTCCAGCATCTCTCCCACTCCTTCGACCAATTCAGGTGGTATGAACTCCGCAATGAGAGCCTCATGCGGAGTGAGTTCTTCCTCCTCTGGTGCAGGCCCACCGCCAGTCACCAGAGTCAAGTTGTAATTTGAGGCACGCTTGGCCTTAGTGCTGCGCTTGATGTCATTCCAACGCTTTTTGCACTCCTGCGCCGTGCGCACCTCATGGCCGAATGAACTGACATGTTCCACAACATGCTTCCAGTGGGTGTCACGTTGGGCAGCCATAGTCTGACGATTGGCACCCACTAGCATGTCACGGCTGTGGCCCCGCACGTAGTCCACAAGGAAGTCCAGTTCCTGCTTACAGAAAGGCTTCTTCCTCGACGTGCAGGAGGTCGTGGCTGTGTGTGGGGTCCCAGCCTGTGCTGCAGGTGCAACCTTCCTCCTCTTGGACTGTGGCGCAGACCCTGGCTGGCTAATGCCGCCCTGACAAGTATGGCCAGTGGGTTCGGTGGATTGAGCCAAGGGAGTGGCAGGTGGAGGGATGACCAAAGGCCTGACTTGTGTCAGTGGCAGCTGGGTGCTCACTAATGGACCCTGCGCAGCAACATCAGCTGTGGCAGGGTCATTGACCGCAACGGTCCTGGTTGGCAGACTCACAAACTGGGTGCTGTTGGGTGCATCTGCTCCTGCACTTGCCAACACCCGGCTGTTCGGGGCAGCAGATGACATGACTGACCCAGGGACACGTGTCTTGGTCTGAGCAGCCCGGCCTGCCCCTATGGTTTCCCCCTGGCCTTTTGGAGATCTACCAAGGGCTCTTCAAGTGCCAACGCAGCCTGCGCTGGCAGACCCTGAGCCTGGGTGGCGGTGTCCACAGCTGCACCTGCAGCTACCACTACCCTTGGGCCCGTGGCAGTCGATGGAACGGACTGCCAGGTCATATGGGTGCCAGTGCCAGATGCAGGAGCTGCATCCCCCGGAACGACAGGGGGTGGTGGCATGGCTGCACCGGCACATGGCACAAGATTGTGCTCAAGTGGCGCACCCCTGCCTCTTCCCCCTCTGTGGCTGCCCTGGACACCCTGGAGTCCCCCTACTCCCTGGTCACCACGGCCACGTCCCCGACCACGCCCGCCACGAGGTGTACGCCCAGCTGAGGTGCCCCTCACGTTTGGTGGCCTCCCAACCATGGCACAGATGCAGTAGTGCTGGCACAGATGGAGTAGTGCCAATGGGAGGTGTACACCACAATTGACCTGGGCAATTGGGGTGAAGGGGGTGGGAAGCAAGATGTTAACAGCCCCCCTGCACCTGCAAGGCTGTATGTGACCCCGGTGATGTGGTGACGGGTGACGCAATGCTCAGGCACCCCAAAACTGCAGTTAAACCGTGCACGCAACCCTGCAGCCTATGTGCGTGGATTCAACCTCCCGCAGTACGCGGTGGCACCCAGTAACACGAATAACGCGTACGCGTGGGAAACGCAGGCTACTATGACATCGAAAATGGGTGCGATACACAAGGGCACCCGCAGTGGGAAAAAGAGCGTGTGCGACTCACCGTCTGACTAGCGTGATGCAGAAAAACACGCGTAGCCAATACCCCCGCCAAAAGAAGAGATACGTCCTTGATAGCTGTGAAGGTGTGATGGCGCGCGAAACAACAGGAAGCAGCAACACACGTCGGTCTCCACGAAAGGCACGTACAGGGAACTGCTGGGCCCGCTCACCTTTAACCCGTGCTGAGGGAAACGCACGCGCGCGTCACGTCACTTACGCGCATGGGCCCTTTCCTCGTATTACACGCAGACGTGCAGTTTTTCACGCGCGCTTACACGCATGGGCCCTTTCCTCGTATTGCACGCGGACTTGCAGTTTTCCACGCGCGCTTCCGCGCATGGGCCCTTTCCTCGTATTACACGCGGACGTGCAGTTTTTCACACGTGCTGAAATGCCCATGCACGTCTGTACGCGTCACGTCACAGGGGCGCTTGCGCTTGAGGGGCCTTCTGTCCAATGAAAATGCGTATGCGTGCAGACGCACTTACGTGCTAAGGGCTTTTCCTCGAATTACACGCTGACGTGCATATTTTTCACGTGCCAAATCACTCCGTATCAAGCTGGCCATGCATAAGCACACGGAAGACCACGCTCCTGCCCAGAAGGCCGAACTACTGCCCCCCAGAGCCCCGAGCATGCTCCCACCTGCCATTTGCTGCTGCCTGACTGCCTGCTGCCCAGGTGCCCTGCCATTTGCTGCCTGCACATCAGCCAGGGGTGCTGTTGCTGTGTTCACCCCTGCTGGAACCGAAGACTCCCGACTGGGATTCCATCGCTCCACAGCCCAGCCCCAGGACCCAGTTGCCCTCCCACTCCTGTGTCTGGGGTTGTCATGTCGGGGCAAACACCATCTGAGACCACTGACAACCCCCAGCCAGAGAGGCAGAGGGGCACCAGCTTCAGTGCCACCGAAGTTGGTGTCCTGGTGGAGCAAGTCCTGGGGCAGTATGATGCCCTCTTCGGAAGTTCCCGCGCCGACAAGGAAGGACGGACTCGGATCTGGACTGACATCGTGACTACCATCAACGCGGAGGGGGTGGCAGTCCGCGACTTGCAACATGTCAAGAAGCACTGGGAGGACTTCAGGTCCAGGACCCTGAACAAGGCCCGGCGCCTCTTGAAGGCAGCGGATGCCAAGGGGCGCCGGGGCCACTTGTCGGAAGAACAGATGAGGGTCCTGGAACGCATATCCCCAGCGCTCCACGTCCAGGTCCTTGAGAGGCAGACCCGTCTGGAGTTGAGCGGTGAGTGTACATGCATCCTGATTGTGAGCAGTGAGTGTGGTGATTATTCAGTAGTGTGCAGGTTGCACATCTGTTTGTATGGGGTCGAGTATGGGTGGGGTGTACAGGGCCATGGGGCTGACACATGAAAGGGCTGGAATGTGTGAGACATGGATGGTGCTTGTGTGTGTAGGCTTGCATGCCAAATGCAGTTGTGTGGGCACACATGTTTGGATGAATGTGTATGTAAGTAGACATGTCCGTGATGTCACGGATGTATGTTGTTTTTGGCTGCATGTATCAGCACTGTGTACATGTGCATGTGTGTGTATTTGACAAGGGTGCAACAGTGATGCAACATGAATGCATGTGACAGCGGTATGTGGAAGTCTGATTAGCAGATGTGACATGGATGCCCGTCTGAACACTGCGACACTTGGCAGAGGTGTACACATGCACGCAAGTGTGGTGGTGTGTGTACATGTGTGGTGCACTTCCTGTGTTGCATGTGATGTCTGGCTCACCTTTGGCTGCTCATGCTGTTGTATGTGTATGGATGGTGGTGGCAGTTGCGATATGGCTGTGGTATGGCTCATGTGTGCGAGTTGTAATGACATGTGTGTTGGGGATTGTGATGACATGTGTGAGGTTTGCCAATGCCACTCATGTACAACTGTCATGTGTGTATGTGTCCATTGTACAGTGCCCTGATGCCTGTGTTTTGTTTCTCCCTGTCTGCAGCGTCAACTGATGAAGAGGGCGGAGAAGGTGCTGTGGAGCACAGCGGCGGGGATCTCACCGCCAGCCGGAGACGCAAGGCCCGACTCCCCTCCCATGTTGTGATCTCGTCGGGGAGTGAGGAGTCCGGTGCTGCGTCCCAGGCCGCAGCTGCCGGGGGGAGGTCCAAGAGGCGGAGGTTGGAGTTGGACTCCTCGGCAGCAGAAGGGGCTGCTGCGACCCCACAGGGCCCAAAAAGGGGAAGATGGCACGGAGTCATCCAGGTTGGTGGGGGGTTTGGTGGAGGAGGAGGCCGTGCAAGCACCAGAGACGGGGTCTGGAGGTGGGGATCCCACTGGTGCTAGTGGTGCAGTGCAGGACCAGGGACAGGAGGCAGCACAGGCCGCTGCGGAGGTGCCTGTGTGCAATCCTGTCCCTGATCCTGTCCCTGCATCATCTTGCACCAGCAGGGATGCCTACGTCCAGACCCGTTTTCAGGCAGGGGATGAGCTCACGTCAACTGGCATTCCTCTGCCTGCGGACGTGGCTATCCAGGTCCGGGTTAAGCCTGTCCTAGCTGGTGTGGCGTTGCGTCAACGGGCCATGCAAGGTGACCTGCAGGCTTTTCATGAAGAGACTGCACGTCATCTCGAATGGCTCGTTGACCACGTCAGCCTGCTGGGACAGGTCACCCAGGCCGGATTCCTCTGTCTGATGGGGCTTGCTACGACCCCCTCCTCAACTGGACCCCCTACGCACCAGTCGTCCTCTGTGCCATCTTCTTCCCACCCATCAGTCACCTAGGTGCCCTGTGGAGCTGCCTCTGATGGTGCGGCCAGGCTGGTGGAGGAGGCATCCCTGCCACAGTCGGGAGTCGGACGTCCAGCAGGGGTGGCCACATCTACGACTGCACCCCAGCCAGCGGAGGATGTGCAGGCAGCAGGAGGCAGTGCACGGGCAGAGGCACAGCAGCAGCAGCAACGTGGTGGGAGCCATCAAGGCTCGGGGCCTTCAACATCGGAGGGGCAGGCATCGGCCGGAGGGCAGGAGGACCCAGGACAGAGAGTGTCTTCTGTGTGGCAGCGGTTGGGCCACGCCATAGATGCGGAGCGGCAGCGGGCGGAAGAGGCACGGCTCACAATGGTCAGGGCGGAGAACTCCATGCGGAGGGCCCTGAGGCGGGCCGAGTGCCTCGAGGCAATCCGCAGGGGTTTGGAGGTGGAGACTTCGACGGCCCTGCAGACCCTCAGGGCCATGGAGGAGGACCGCCTCCCGGACATTGAGGAGGATTTCGATGATCCCCTGGCCCGGGACATCCACAAGTGAGCCGTGAAACTAGCCCGCTGCCCTTGTACATAGTTATGTAGGTAGTGTTAGGTTTCATTTTTGTTTTGATTTTATTTGGACCTTTCGGACATTGGCCACATTTTTGTATATAGTTTATTTTATTAGTTAGTGTAGTTAGATAGGTTTCCTTTCTTTTGTTGGGATAATGGACCCTGGCTTGTTCCCATGTACATAGTTCCCTGTTGGATTGTATTTTTTTTTTCACGTTTTAACCATGGAGCAATGGCTTTCTTTTTTATTTCCCATTGGATTTTGTTTTGTGGACATTGACTTTGGACAACATTACTTTGGAATTTTATTTTTGGTTTTGCTTTTTTTCACGGACATGCTTCTTTTAATTTTTGTACATTCACATTTATGTTTCTTCATTTTTTATTCTATTTATGTTTCCTTTAATACATATTTTTTTTGGTGAACTTCAATGTGTGGTATCTCATTGGTTTCATGCATTTCATGATATGTGTTTTGAGATTCACTGACACCCATTGGGTGTATGTGAGGGAAATGTGTTTGTTTCGGAACTTGCAATTGGTGTTCTGTGATGTAATTGCAAATTATGAAAGGGTGGATGCAATACTCGGGTGGGTGTTTTGCATTTGGAGGCTGACCATAGGGACCAGGGATCTAGATTGTGATGACATGTTGGCTGGGGAACATGAGTTGCACATGGGTGGGGGCCTGCTGGCAGGTGCCCCACAGTGCTGGGGGGTGGGGGTGGTGGGGAACATGAGTTGGACATGGGTGGGGGCCTGCTGGCAGGTGCCCCGCAGTGCTGGGGGGTGGGGGTGCTGGGGAACATGAGTTGGACATGGGTGGGGGCCTGCTGGCAGGTGCCCCACAGTACTGGGGGGTGGGGGTGGTGGGGAACATGAGTTGGACATGGGTGGGGGCCTGCTGGCAGGTGCCCCACAGTGCTGGGAGGTGGGGGTGGTGGGGAACATGAGTTGGACATGGGTGGGGGCCTGCTGGCAGGTGCCCCACAGTGCTGGGGGGTGGGGGTGGTGGGGAACATGAGTTGGACATGGGTGGGGGCCTGCTGGCAGGTGCCCCACAGTGCTGAGAGGTGGGGGTGGTGGGGAACATGAGTTGGACATGGGTGGGGGCCTGCTGGCAGGTGCCCCACAGTGCTGGGGGGTGGGGGTGGTGGGGAACATGAGTTGGACATGGGTGGGGGCCTGCTGGCAGGTGCCCCACAGTGCTGGGGGGTGGGGGTGGTGGGGAACATGAGTTGGACATGGGTGGGGGCATGCTGGCAGGTGCCCCACAGTGCTGGGGGGTGGGGGCGGTGGGGAACATGAGTTGGACATGGGTGGGGGCCTGCTGGCAGGTGTCCCACAGTGCTTGGGGGTGGGGGTGGTGGGGAACATGAGTTGGACATGGGTGGGGGCCTGCTGGCAGGTGCCCCTGCACTGCTGGGGGGTGGGGGTGGTGGGAGACATGGTTGGGGGCCTGGTGGAGGCTGCCCCTGGTGACTGGGGGGGTGGGGGTGGTGGGAGACATGGGTGGGGGCCTGGTGGAGGCTGCCCCTGCACTGCTGGAGGGGTGGGGGTGGTGGGAGACATGGGTGGGGGCCTGGTGGAGGCTGCCCCACAGTGCTGGGGGGTGGGGGTGCTGGGAGACATGGGTGGGGGCCTGGTGGTGGGTGCCCCACAGTGCTGGAAGGTGGGGGTAGTGGGGAACATGAGTTGGACATGGGTGGGGGCCTGCTGGCAGGTGCCCCACAGTGCTGGGGGGTAGGGGTGCTGGGGAACATGAGTTGGACATGGCTGGGGGCCTGCTGGCAGGTGCCCCTGCACTGCTGGGGGGTGGGGGTGGTGGGAGACATGGGTCGGGCCTGGTGGAGGCTGCCCCTGGTGGCTGGTGGGTGGGGGTGCTGGGAGACATGGGTGGGGGCCTGGTGGAGGCTGTCCCTGCACTGCTGGGGGGTGGGGTGGTGGGAGACATGGGTGGGGGCCTGGTGGTGGGTGCCCCTGCACTGCTGGGGGGTGTGGGTGGTGGGAGACATAAGTGGGGGCCTGGTGGAGGGTGCCCCACAGTGCTGGGGGGTGGGGAACATGAGTTGGACATGGGTGGGGGCCTGCTGGCAGGTGCCCCACAGTGCTGGGGGGTAGAGGTGGTGGGGAACATGAGTTGGACATGGGTGGGGGCCTGCTGGCAGGTGCCCCTGCACTGCTGGGGGGTGGGGGTGGTGGGAGACATGGGTGGGGCCTGGTGGAGGCTGCCCCTGGTGGCTGGGGGTGGGGGTGCTGGGAGACATGGGTGGGGGCCTGGTGGAGGCTGCTCCTGCACTGCTGGGGGGTGGGGTGGTGGGAGACATGGGTGGGGGCCTGGTGGTGGGTGCCCCACAGTGCTGGGGGGTGGGGGTGGTGGGGAACATGAGTTGGACATGGGTGGGGCCCTGCTGGCAGGTGCCCCACAGTGCGGGGTGGGGGTGGTGGGGAACATGAGTTGGACATGGGTGGGGGCCTGCTGGCAGGTGCCCCACAGTGCTGGGGTGTGGGGGTGGTGGGGAACATGAATTGGACATGGGTGGGGGCCTGGTGGTGGGTGCCCCTGGTGGCTGGGGGGTGGGGGTACTGGGAGACATGGGTGGGGGCCTGGTGGAGGCTGCCCCTGGTGACTGGGGGGGTGGGGGTGCTGGGAGACATGTGTGGGGGCCTGGTGGTGGGTGCCCCTGCACTGCTGGGGGTGGGGGTGGTGGGAGACATAGGTGGGGGCCTGGTGGAGGGTGCCCCACAGTGCTGGGGGGTGGGGGTGGTGGGGAACATGAGTTGGACATGGGTGGGGCCCTGCAGGCAGGTGCCCCACAGTGCGGGGTGGGGGTGGTGGGGAACATGAGTTGGACATGGGTGGGGGCCTGCTGGCAGGTGCCCCACAGTGCTGGGGTGTGGGGGTGGTGGGGAACATGAATTGGACATGGGTGGGGGCCTGGTGGTGGGTGCCCCTGGTGGCTGGGGGGTGGGGGTACTGGGAGACATGGGTGGGGGCCTGGTGGAGGCTGCCCCTGGTGACTGGGGGGGTGGGGGTGGTGGGAGACATGGGTGTGGGCCTGGTGGTGGGTGCCCCTGCACTGCTGGGGGTGGGGGTGGTGGGAGACATAGGTGGGGGCCTGGTGGAGGGTGCCCCACAGTGCTGGGGGGTGGGGGTGGTGGGGAACATGAGTTGGACATGGGTGGGGCCCTGCAGGCAGGTGCCCCACAGTGCGGGGTGGGGGTGGTGGGGAACATGAGTTGGACATGGGTGGGGGCCTGCTGGCAGGTGCCCCACAGTGCTGGGGTGTGGGGGTGGTGGGGAACATGAATTGGACATGGGTGGGGGCCTGGTGGTGGGTGCCCCTGGTGGCTGGGGGGTGGGGGTACTGGGAGACATGGGTGGGGGCCTGGTGGAGGCTGCCCCTGGTGACTGGGGGGGTGGGGGTGGTGGGAGACATGGGTGTGGACCTGGTGGTGGGTGCCCCTGCACTGCTGGGGGTGGGGGTGGTGGGAGACATAGGTGGGGGCCTGGTGGAGGGTGCCCCACAGTGCTGGGTGGTGGGGGTGGTGGGGAACATGAGTTGGACATGGGTGGGGCCCTGCAGGCAGGTGCCCCACAGTGCGGGGTGGGGGTGGTGGGGAACATGAGTTGGACATGGGTGGGGGCCTGCTGGCAGGTGCCCCACAGTGCTGGGGTGTGGGGGTGGTGGGGAACATGAATTGGACATGGGTGGGGGCCTGGTGGTGGGTGCCCCTGGTGGCTGGGGGGTGGGGGTACTGGGAGACATGGGTGGGGGCCTGGTGGAGGCTGCCCCTGGTGACTGGGGGGGTGGGGGTGCTGGGAGACATGTGTGGGGGCCTGGTGGTGGGTGCCCCTGCACTGCTGGGGGGTGTGGGTGATGGGGAACATCAGTTGGACATGGGTGGGGGCCTGCTGGCAGGTGCCCCACAGTGCTGGGGGGTGGGGGTTGTGGGGAAAATGAGTTGGACATGGGTGGGGGCCTGCTGGCAGGTGCCCCACAGTGCTGGGGGGTGGGGGTGGTGGGGAACATGAGTAGGACATGGGTGGGGGCCTGCTGGCAGGTGCCCCACAGTGCTGGGGGGTGGGGGTGGTGGGGAACATGAGTTGAACATGGGTGGGGGCCTGCTGGCAGGTGCCCCACAGTGCTGGGGGGTGGGGGTGGTGGGGAACTGAGTTGGACATGGGTGGGGGCCTGCTGGCAGGTGCCCCACAGTGCTGGGGGGTGGGGGTTGGTTTGGAACATGAGTTGGACATGGGTGGGGGCCTGGTGGTGGGTACCCCTGGTGGCTGGGGGGTGGGGGTGCTGGGAGACATGGGTGGGGGCCTGGTGGAGGCTGCCCCTGGTGACTGGGGGGGTGGGGGTGCTGGGAGACATGGGTGGGGGCCTGGTGGTGGGTGCCCCTGCACTGCTGGTGGGTGGGGGTGGTGGGAACATGAGTTGGACATGGGTGGGGGCCTGCTGGCAGGTGCCCCACAGTGCTGGGGGGTGGGGGTGGTGGGAGACATGAGTTGGACATGGGTGGGGGCCTGGTGGAGGCTGCCCCTGCACTGCCGGGGGGTGGGGGTGCTGGGAGACATGGGTGGGGGCCTGGTGGTGGGTGCCCCTGGTGGCTGGGGGGTGGGGGTGCTGGGAGACATGGGTGGGGGCCTGGTGGTGGGTGCCCCTGCACTGCTGGGGGGTGGGGGTGCTGGGAGACATGGGTGGGGGCCTGGTGGAGGGTTCCCCCTGGTGACTGGGGGTGCAGGGGGACATGCGTTGGTGGGCAGTAGTGCAAGTTGACATGTGGGTTGGCTGGGGGTCATGGCCATGGTGTATGGTGTGCCTGCAGGACATGTGCAGGGTAGGCCCGTGTGGTGTGAGCCACCTGCAGGGGCCGTGGAGGGTGTAGAGGGAACACCTGGGAGGACCCACATGTGCAATTCACGTGTGGTGCTCCCCGCGCACCCCTGTAATACACGTACCCTGATGGAATCGTGTATGGAACTTCCCGCGCACCCCTGAAATGCGCGTACCCTGCTCGCACGGGCCCAATCGCGTGTGGAAATTCCCGCGCACCCCTGGAATACACGTACCCTGATGGAATCGCGTGTGGAACATCCCGCGCACCCCTGGAATACACGTACCCTGCTATGTCGCGTGTGAAACTTCCCCCGCACCACGAAATACACGTACCCTGATGAGATCGCGTGTGGAACTTCCCGCGCACCCCTGAAATACACGTGCCCTGCTGATGTCGCGTGTGAAACTTCCCCCGCACCCCAAAATACACGTACCATGATGAAATCGCGTGTGGAATTTCCCGCGCACCCCTGAAATACACGTACCCTGCTGAAATCGCGTGTGGCACTTCCCGCGCACCCCTGAGATACGCATACCCCCAATCGCGTGTGGAAATTCCCGCGCACCCCTGAAATACACGTACTCTGCTGAAATCGCATGTGGCACTTCCCGCGCACCCCTGAGATACGCTTACCCGGCTCGCACGGGCCCAATCGCGTGTGGAAATTCCCGCGCACCCCTGAAATACACGTCCCCTTCTGAAATCGCGTGTGGCACTTCCCGCGCACCCCTGAGATACGCGTACCCTGCGGAAATCGCGTGTGGATCTTCCCGCGCACCCCTGAAATACGCGTACCCTGCTCGCACGGGGCCAATCGCGTGAGGTACTTACCGCGCACCCCAGTGATACACGTAGCCCGCTTGCCGTGCTGGTACAGGGTTAGCGCAGCCCTTTGCGCTGGATTGGGTATATTGATGGCTTTTCCCTGCACGAGAGGCGTTCTTGGGGGCGTAACTGGCGCTGCTGCAGGGTTGCTGCGCCACTGTGTGCCACGGCTGGTTTTGGTGGCTGGAATCCATGAAAACGCTGTGCGCGGAAATGGATTTTAGCGCACGCGGCTGGCGCAGGGATTTGCACACGCACACTGTGCGCCAGCCGCATGCGCCACTTGTGCGCTGAATTCTATGAATTACCCCCTTAAACTGCTGCATGGTTGGTAGAATAATGTTTTATTGTGAAGGATGTTTATAGTACTGTCATATATATTTAAAGAGGAATTATTACTAACTTCCATAGAATTGTGTAATAATATGAAATATTTTCATTTACAAAACATATTGAAATTCAGTGAAAACACTTTGAATGCTTTTGCAGAGTTTGGTGCCATTTCACCAAGAGGGGGCAAAATTAGAGGGGGGTCCCTACATATGTAGATGGCTTATAGGTTTGGTGATATTTGACGAATCAGCACAAAGGTTTGCAAAACGATTTTTTACCCAACTTTAAAAATGTTATCAAGTCAGGGCTAAATTATATCACTATTTTTTGTAGATGCATTTTGATACATTTAAAAACACAGATGTATTTGCAGAAATCTGTGCGATGAGCATTATCAACCACCCAAAGGCATGGTTTCGCAAATGTGTCTTTATTTATTTTTTGAATAGTGTCATAATGTAGGTACCATACAATAGTGAATACCTTTGGTGACTGAGTAATGGTCTGTGACCATGGCCTCCAGGGAACGGCAATGGAGTTAAAGTTGGCATGGCCACCAGGGACCGGCTATGTGGTAACGTTTCACAAAATTGGGATAGGTTTGAATGGGCTACAGCCCGAAGTGCTGAACGGAATTGCAGCCAACGTGCACAAGGAGAATCAGCAAGGATTTGAAAGCATGTTTTTGTAAATTTGTACTGTGTTTTATTTTTTCCAAAGTGTCAAAATGTAAGTACGCAAAAAACAGTGCTATAACTTTGGTGCCTGGGCAGTGGGCCATGGTCCGTGGGCAGTGGGCCTGATCCTCGGCAAGGACAAATGTCTACTCTGATTTGGTTAATGGGGCACATAGCATGGCCGAAGCCCATTCCCCATGGATTGTGACGACTGGCCATGGCTGCAAGTCATGAGCACTGACCAATGGTTACATTATGAGGTTATACTGGCCACTGGACTAGGAAGCAGGCTAAGTGCAGTGGATAAAGGAGGTGGTGTGGTGGGGCTGGGGTCATGCATTCCCAGCATGCACTGCTGAAAATTACACACGTCAGTAAGCTCCGCAAAAAATGTGTTTGTTAAAGGAGGTGTATAGTTCTTTCATATATGTTAAAAGAGGAATTATGTATAACTTATATACAGTGCTGTAATGTCACACAACATTTTCACTAATAAAAACCTATGAAATTCACTGGAACAACTTTGTTAAAGGGACGTTGTGGTTAAGTTGCACTATTAAAAAACCTAGTAAATTCACTGAAAAAAAGTAATTAACAGGACCACATGTTTAAATTGCACTAATAAAACCTATTAAATTCATTGAAAAACATTGTTAGAGAGACTTTATAATTAAGTTGCACTAATAAAAAAAACCTATGAAATTCACTGAAAAAACATTCTTAAAGTGTTTAAGGTTACAAGCAAAAAAGAAAATTCACCAAATATGGTAAGCTATGCAGCCATAACTCGTGCCACCATCTTGCATTGCAAAGACTAACACCCAGGGTGCTGCATATACACAAGGAAGGGAAAAACACAGCACTCTGTGAACACACCGTGGAAGCCACAGGCCCATCACAATCACTTCAAAGGGTTAGCATAACAGCCCAGAGTTTTTGATTTTAACAAAAAACAGGCAGCTACACTAGCTCTCAGCAGGTGATGACGGTGACATCTGTTAATTTTTTCTAGGGGATGTCCAAACGCAGGGTCAGCTTTACCTAGTCCTGAAGAAGGCAACCATGCCCACGCTCAGATGACCCATTCACAGAACTGAATTTGTGATCACTAGACTGAGTAGGGACTTGTGCGAGGTGTTAAGGAAGTAAGTATACACACCTCAAGTGAAAGTTCTTGAATAACCACACAGTTTGCATTTCACCAATTGTTTTGTGTTTTACTTAATTGATTTGCACAATTGTTTATAGAATTCATTCTCGTACTTTGCAATGCAGTTGAGCTACATTTATGTCACATATGCATATTGTGAAATCCCGTGGAGCTACACACATGGCACACATGTACACTCTTTCACAAACAGGAGGGTGGGGGAGCAGGGGTGTAAAACAATGATAAAAGGAAACAATGAAAAAATAATGTTGGATTTGTAATACATTTGTAATGTATTGTTGATTTATTCAATGACTGTACAAAAACCAAAACAATTATAAATACCCTACATACAATAGAAGAACTGTTTGGTAAGGAATGCGGAGTGGTCTAAAGTATGTCTGCATTCAAGTGGTGTTAGAAACGTACCAAGAACAGGGGAGGCATTTGACAATTGTCTGTTACAACTAATGTTTTGTAGTATAATATGTGTATTCCTCAGCTTCTAACAGTGGGGGATCTATGTGATCCATTACCGATATTTTTTTACAAAACAATGAAAAAAACACAGATTTTTTTTTTCATTGATTGGGGTGTGCTCACAAACCCTCTGTTTTTCTAACAGCCTAAACCCACCCATAACCCTACCCCCCACATACCTTTTTCCCAAATGTCGGTATTGTTTTCGTTGTTCATGTTTTGGTAAAAAAAGCATTTTTTGCAATGCATTTGGTAAAATCACTGGATACCCCAAACAGAGTGTACTTGTTTGTAAAGAGTAATGTGTATTTTCAGTGTGTACTTGAACATTACACACTAACTAGGAGTTTGGTTGTATCCCTCTGGAATACCACTAAAAAGAACTAGCATTCCTGCCACCTAATATGCCTGTGTTTCAGGGATATTACAGGTGGCGTAAATGCTTTTGATTCCCCATTCCATGCAGTCCACTAGGAATCCAGTATTACAGTATTAACCAGTGCTGGTATTTGTTGCAGTTTTTTGCTGGTGGGGGTCTGATTTACATCCAGCTCTTGGCTTGAGGTAAGTCAGTCCAGCAAACACATAGTTTTTCAGTGGGGAAAGGATGCCAGTGCTGCTTTTACTGGTATTTTTCCCACACCGAGAAACATATAACACTTAAAAGGGCCTCATTACGAGGTAGGCGGCAGCCATGGCGCTATTAGCTCCCTGGTCCCTTAGTGGCTCCCGCTAAGGGCGCCTGCTAAAACCAGGCACCCATAGCGGGACCCGCTAAGGGACCTCGGAATAGGGCGGTAAGGGTTTAACGGCACCGTTCTCCTTACCGGTGCCCATTAACCCTTACCGGCCACCTCGTAATGAGGCCCTTAACATTGGGAGTAGCATTGGGGGAATGGAGTGGGTTAGATTTGTTCTGCCACAAGCCACAGAAGTTCTGATATAGCAGAAGGCGCATGAACATTCTACCTCCTGGGTTTTGTCAGAGAATCTGTGGCAAGGCTTATGACAACCACAAATGAGGGTCTCATACTAGCCTTGTCATCATTCCTCGAACAAATATTTGAGGAATTGAATAAGAACATGAATCAGGGGGAAGCTGATTGAAGAGTGATATGGGAGGATTAACCACCCTCCCCCGTTGCTCTCCATGAGCTGAGTGGTGTCTCATACAGTCTGACTAAGCACATGGTAACGGGCTGGAATATGAGGTAGAGTTTGTGTAGGGAACCCTACTGAATATGTAACGAGATGACATTTTCATTATTTACTGTATGTTTTCTGAGATATTAGTTCTATTTTGAGTTTTTTTCTTGTTTTCTCTCTGTAATGTAAAATGTGTAATTATAAACTAAACACAATGTTTACTTTTTAATAAAACAAAAAACAACATTTCCATCATATTTTGCTGATTAATGAAACCTATCTTCTTACTTGGTGTCAGGTGTCTGCATCCTTTTGCATCCTTTTGCTCTCCATATATTGTAGACTATGACTCCCCTGATCCCTCACCATTGACTATGCTTGTTGGGGTAAAAGGGAGTTCTGGCCCAGAGACCTATTGTTTTGAAATTACCATGCAATTAAACCATATCTGATACCTTCTCTAAGCTAAGTAAAGCACAGATTTTAAGATGTCTGATTTACTTTGTGGTTGAAGATTTTTTTCTTATAATGCTTGCCGTGTGTTTCTTTATTTGTAATATACTGTGTTCTTGCTGAATGTGTACAGTTCTATCTTTCATGTGTGCTGTATTTCAAAGTAATTTCCCTGTAGTATTTTAAATTCACCTCTATTATTCAGTGGTGACGATGTGAATCAGTCTGGGAGTATTTGTTTAAGACCTTTTTTTTATTTCCTTGAAATGCAGTTTTACTTTCTTCCTATTAAACGCGACTTTGTTATCAGAAAGTGTCTTTGTTGCAGTTGACATGAGCTGTGACTTTTCAGTACACACCTCTCATGTGCCTCGTCTTCATATCTTCTGTGCTGCTCCAGGTAAGATAGTATCTCCCCTGCTGATCAATCTTGCAGCTGCTATTTTTTTTTATTAAGAATGGCACTAGACCAATGAAGCCCATGTTTGCTTATTCCATCACGAAAGGCCTGGTCCTTTGTACACTGAGACACTATTTCGAAACGAAAAATGTAATCTGATTTGGGATGGTTGGTAGCAGAGTAGTGAAACATTGCTTTTCTGGAGTATGAGAAAATTGTTATATTAATTGTTAGTGATGCCAATCATTACAATTTACATATATGAAATGATGATGCTCTTAAAACATAGCAACATTTTATAAATATATATATATGTGTAGTTATGGTTAAGTTCCTGTTTCCATAGGAAGAGCACTTTTTGGGCAGCTTATAACTTCGCTCCCCCCGACGAATCCTCACCAAACTTTGCAAAAAAAAAGTATATGGTCCACTCTGATTTTTGCAAAGTTTGGTGATGTTTGGTCCAGGGGAGGGAAAGTTATAGGAGTGGTCCCAAAACAACTTTTTTTCCCATAGACTGAATGGGGGAAAAACTTAGCGGCTTGGTCCCAAAAGCGTGCTTTTGTAAGTTTGGTCAAAATCTGTCCAGTAGTTTTCTTTAAAACGATCAAAAAGTAGGTATGGAAAAATTAGTTATAGCTATGTCCGCTCCGCCGTCACACTTCCCTGTTCGTTCCGTGGACAAGAAATCGATTGGCTAATCCGTAGCATCATGTCCGCGGACATGTGGTGCTTTCACTGATTGGTTGTGGAACAGCGTGAAGTGCGTCAGATTTCTTCTCGCCCTCCGCAATCTTTTGTTCATGTTTTGGTGTACACGGACATCGCCGGTAACACATACAAAACAAGAAACCAATGCACTTGTTATAATTATGAAATACTGTTTCCGAAGGTCAGCTTTACTTAGGATGGAATGGAATGTGGCTGCGCAAACTCAAAAAGTGGTGTTTTCTTGCCACCAAATTCATACGCTAAAGTGGAAGTTGGTGCTCAATGTACAGCGACCAATTCCTGCGCATGTGTTACAATGGGCCTCATCACGAGTTGGGCGGTAACACCGGCGCTTTTAGCGCCAGTGTTAATAGCCCTACCGCCAAACCCCCGGCGCTAATAGTGCGGGATCACGCATTTGGCGGAACGGGTATTGCCCATTCCCCACTGAGCCCATTCGGGAATTCCCCATTCCCCAATGGGCTCAATGGGGAATTTTCACACTCTTACCGCTGGCGGATTTCCCGCCGGCGGTAATACTGTGAAATTTCAGCGGATTTCCCCCCAGCTCAGAGCTGGGGGGAAATCTGCCAAACCCATGTTATGGCGGACCCTTAAATCCGCCAGGAATAGCGCTACTGCCGGATTTAAGGGTTACCGCCAAACTCGTGATGAGGCCCAATGTTTTCAGATTAATATTGAAGTCGGACAGGCATCCTATGTTTTGAAATCTGAGGCGGCCACCTGGAGTTTTTGATGGAAACAGTGGTTTTAGAGGCGTATGGGAGTGGCAGTTCTCATGATTAGGTGCTCATACGTTGTTGGAAAGTGAGAATGTATTTGCCTTCTGAGTGAAGGTCAGTTGATTTGCTTTTTTGGTTGCAAGCTCAGTAGGCCCACGCATCCTAGTCAATCCATAAGGGGCTATTGTTTTTTGACCTTGAGCGAAAGAGAAACTTCAAAAGCTACACAAGGAATGAAAGCTTGGAAAAAAAATACTATTTGATAAGGTTAACTTTTAAAAACGTTTGTAAGGAACATGAAATATCAGTTCACGAAGATTCTTTGATGCAAACACTTTGCTGTCTGACATAAGAGAAATAATGGAGGCTGTCAAGATGATGTAAGTTTAATTTTGACGACTCTACACCCACCCGCACTTTAATTTTATATTACCAAACAATTATTGTGACAATGTGACTGAAGCTTGTTTGTTTGTTTATTTTATTTATAAAGCGCTCCGGACCTGGGAGTAAATGGGCGCTGGTACAAGTTACAAAGCACAATACATGGTAGATAACAGTAATGCTATTAGCAGAAATTATATACAGGGAGTACAGGCCATGCCCAAATAAGAACTGGTACATGTACAATATATACAGGTAGTGACTATGTCTAGCATACTAATTGACTTTGTGCCAATAGCCACCCAATGGCAAGTTTCCTGAAGGACTGGAAAGAACTGGCCGACTTAATGTTTAGAGGCAGGGAGTTCCAACGTTGGGATGCGAGGACAGTGAAGCTAGAGCCTCCGGCTCTTTTAGAGCTAAATCTGGGCACCATGAGACATAGGGTGTTGGAAGATCTAGTAATTCTGTTGGACTGCTTCCCGGTGAATTTATTGGTGAGATGGGGGGGGGGGGCTAAGTGGTTGAGAGCTTTGTATGTGAGGGAGAGAGTTTTGAGGTCAATTTTTTGTTGGATGGTAAGCCATTTACATGTGATTCTAGTGTTGGAGATATGCTCTCGCCTAGGAATATTTAGTGCTGCTCGTAGCGCATTATTTTGGATGATTTGGAGTTTACTAATTATAGCTTGGTTAGCACCTAGGTAGAGGCTGTTGCAATAGTCTAGCTTGGACTGTATGAGGGCTCTCGCTAAAGTAAGGCAGCTGTTGGTCGAGAGAAAAGGTCTGCAAGCCCGAATTAGTTTTCCTGTGTAGGCAGTGGAGGAAGCGGTGGAATTGACTTGCTTGGTGAGATTGATATTGGCATCAAGATAGAAGCCAAGAGTTTTCACGTTTTTGGCAACAGGGATGGTGTTGCCATCGATGATAATTTTAGAATAGTTGGGGCTTTGTAGGCTTGTAGTTTTTGTAGGTTGTTAGGTGAACCGACAATGAGCAGTTCGGTCTTCTCGTCATTCAGGCAGAGGCCATGTGTGGCCATCCGTGCCTGAATGACAGAGAAAATTTCATTGATCCTGGTGACATCAGTATTGTAATTGCCAGATATGGTGAGGAGTATCTGGGTGTCATCCGCATAGTTTGTATAGGTGACACCCAGATGATCCAATTTATCAAAGAGAGGCTTTGTAAAAATATTATAAAGAGTGGGGGAAACGCATGAGCCTTGTGGGACACTGCAAGTAATGGGGATGGGGTCTGCTGCTGCCACAGGGGAGAAGACCCTCATGGTTCTGTTGGCCAGGAAGGACTGTATCCATGTGACAGCAGAAGGGGAGAAGTGAGCAGCAGAGGAGAGGTGGTTACAGAGTATTTTATGGTCGACTAAGTCGAAAGCTGCTGAGAGGTCTAGGAGGAGTAGGATAGCAGACTTACCCTTGTCTTTAATGTCGTCGATCTGACTTTTAAGATCAAGGGCAGTTTCTGTTCCATGCTGAGGTCGAAAGCCAGATTGACGCAGTCCCAAGTAATTGGTTAGATTCTAGGTAATTCTGGATTTGTAAGTAGGCAACTCTGTCCAGAATGTTTAGCAGGAAGGGAACAGTAGTGATGGGCCTGTAATTAGTAGGAATGGCTGGGTCCAGGGTCTGTTTTTTTAGAAGAGGGAGGACCCATGACTGTTTCAGATTGTTAGGTACTGAGTTAGTAGAGAATGATATGTTTATAAGTTTAGAAATAAATGGGGAGAGGTCTCTAGCAGCATCTTTTATAATCTGTGCGGGACAGCTGTCCCCTTTACAGTTTGACGGTTTGAGAGAAGTTTTTGCACTTCTAGTGCGGTTACCTTTTTGAAGGTGAAGCCACAGTTAGTATTGGACGTAGTAGGTGAACTGGGGGTGGGTAGGTTGCTGTTGGAGAGTTGTAGTCTATTACTTTCAATTTTCGTTTGCAGGCCGGTAATTTTATTAGCAAGGGCGTTTTGGATGCTGGTGCACCATGATTGATCCTTCACGGACATGTCCATAGGTGGATTTGGGTTTTCTAGCTCCTTCAAGATAGTAAATAATTCTTTGGTATTGGAGCTAGCATTGTTTATTCTTACATTGTAGGCTTCCTTTTTGGTGCAAATTATTTCTTTTTTATAGAGGGAAGATGCATTGGTGAGATTAATTTTGTGTTCCTCAGAAGGATTCGTTTTCCACAGGGTTTCCATTTTAGTTTTCTTATTTCTTAGTATTTTAAGTTCCGGTGTGTACCATGAATTAAGATGGGCTCTAGGTTTACTTTTACGTAATTTTAAAGGGGTAATGATGTCAATGGCTTTGGACATGGCGTCATTGTAGGTGTCTACAAGAACGTTGGGGTCCGATGTGTCAAGGATCGTGTTAAGGGTAGGTAAAACCAATGGAATGAGGGTTTCTACGGTAATGTTACGCTTATTTCTAGTCAGACAGGCTGGTGCCGGGGGGCATTGTATGTGGTCCGGGTTGTTGGTGCTAATATCAAATGAGAGTAGGAGATGGTCAGTCCATATGAGGGGTTGGGGGTCCTTACAGGTGATGTTGCAGTTGTGCGCAGCGAGCCAGTCTAAGGTTCTGCCGTTCTGATGCGTAGGTAAGGTGATGAGTTGAGTGAAGTTGTGTTCATAGAGGGCATTAGCAAGGGAAGATGCATGGGTATCATGAGGATCATTGAGACCCAGGTTAAAGTCACCTAGGATAATGTTCTGTGAGAGAGGTTTAGATTTCTCTGCTATGAGGGCGGTTATATCTTCCTGAAAGGTCCCTATTGGGCTTGGGGGCCTGTATATTAGTTCCATGGTGATAGTGGTCTTAGGTGAAGTTTGTATTTTAATGGAGAGGTGTTCACATGAATTTAGTATGGGGACAGTGATAGATCTGATATCAAGCGAGGATTTGAACATGAGAGCTATCCCTCCTCCACGAGCATTAGGTCTGTCGGCCCTAAGGATGGAGTAGTTGTCAGGAACCACAAGGGTTAGATAGGGACCTGCTGCTGCATGAAGCCAGGTTTCTGTGGTGGCAAGGAAGTCCAGGTCTTCTGAACGGATGAGGCCAGCGATTTCAGTAGGGTGAGCAGCAAGGGATCTGACGTTAAGTAAGGCTCCTTTTAGTGAGCCAGTGCTTGCAAGGGTATTTTTATTGGTGTCTTTAGTCAAGGGCGTAGTGAGTGTTTTACTCGGTAAGGTGAGAAGTCTGCAGCCTAGTCTGTTGTTGCGGGTGGTGATGTTAGGGTAGGCTGTAGGGCGATATCCAGTTATTTTAGGTGAGTTTTGGTGGGTGTCACAGTGGGCATTTTTGGCAAGGTCAGCATGGTTAGGTGGAAGGTGATCTGAAGTAACGGCGGTTTTTGCAGTATGGTCTGTAAGGGCATTGTGGGGGAAAGGAGGCAGGGTAGGCAGGAAGTGTGTGGGGCAGGGAATGGGGTGATGTCTAGGGCAGCCAAGCTTGGCTAGACCATTGCTAAATGGGATGTAGCTACTTCTACTACAAGGCGTATGATTAGGCATGACGCAGAACGGGAACATGATGAGGATGAGCCAGGCTGGCATAGTTCAGGGCAATGGGAGGACGTGAGTACAGTAGTTAGATTGTGTGTGAACTGGCAAAGGTGGAGTAGACAACGAGCTGGTTAGGGTGGCAGCTAGGCACAACGCATGTGTACAGTGGTCAGTGAGTGACCATAGGGCACAATAGAATTGCACAGTGGTCAGTGAGTGCACAACACAATTGCACAGTGGTCTCTGGCCACCCTAGTGTACAGCGCAATTACATTAGGCACAGGGCACATCATACTAGGCAATACAGAAACGCACAAAGGCAAGGTGCAATTTTGGCACGGGGGACTTAAGGCTAGGCAATACAAAAACAAACATAGGCAAGGTGCAAATTTGGCATGGGGCACTTAAGGGCTAGGCAGTGCAGAAACACACATAGGCAAGGTGCAATTATGGCATGGGGCACTTAAAGGCTAGGCATTGCAAAAACACACATAGGCAAGGTGCAATTTTGGCATAGGGCACTTAGAAGCTAGGCAATGCAAAACACACATAGGCAAGGTACAATTTTGGCACGGGGGACTTAAGGCTAGGCAATGCAGAAACGCACATAGGCAAGGTGCAATTTTGGCACGGGGGACTTAAGGCTAGGCAATACAAAAACACACATAGGCAAGGTGCAAATTTGGCATGGGGCACTTAAGGGCTAGGCAGTGCAGAAACACACATAGGCAAGGTGCAGATATCTTTTTGCGCAGTTGTAATTTTCCTCCAAAACCAGAGAGTGTACATTGTTTGCATTTGCAGGCTATGGGCCTGATCATGGCTTTGGCGGTAACGCCGGTGGTTTTACCGCCGGCAGTATTAGCCCTACCACCGAACTCCCCGGCGCTAATAGCGCTGGTTCACAAGTTCGGCGGTAATGTTAATCCCCATTCCCCATTGAGCCCATTCGGGAATGCCCCATTCCCCAATGGGGAATTTTCGCGCTCTTACTGCCGGCGGATTTCTCAGGTAATAGTGCGAATTTTCGGCAGATTTCTCAGAGCTGGGGCAAAATCCGCCAAAGTCTTGATTTGGCGGACCCTTAAATCGGCGGTGATAGCGCTACCGCCGGATTTAAGGGTTACCGCCAAAGTCGTGATCAGGCCCTATGATTTCTTTTTCTTTCAAATGTTATGCTTGCCCACATACCTTTGTGAATCAGTTTGCACGTTCTTTTGGTCTTGTGTAACATTAAGACATGTCATTTTTTCTTGCATGTCCATTCATGCTGCCTTCATAACTGAATTACCATTTTACTGTGTAGTTGTCCTTTGTTTAACCCTTATGCCGACTGCGGTTTCTCTGCGTTTGTAGGGTGTCATTATATGTAACCATGGTCAACGCTAATATTTCTTTAAAATGTCATGTTTGCCCTCTTCCATTTGTCTACTACTTTCCACAATCTTTGTGTCTGTTTTGGTATTTTTTCCTAAAGGTTGGGTATTGACACAGATTTTCTCTTACGTTTTCCGCCCAGCTACATTTTGCTGTACTGTGCGTGCCATGGTTTCCAGATACCGAGTGACGGCTTCTTTCAACGCCAGATGCAATTGCTCGTGACCGGCTGCCTGTTCATTATAATGTTATGGGATGACCGGCCAGGATCCCTCTGTCCCTACACTGAACTAGCTATTAGAAGTGACGTAACATCATTTATGGTGGTGTAAGGCAATGGTCATGGCGCCATCTTGGAAATACCTGTGCAACCAAAGTGGGTGCTTTAACAGAAATGCATACTTTGTGTATGAGAAAATAATTGCTTGTGTCTCACCATGAACATTTTCAATGTCGGCCTTAGAACCATTGCTACAATTTATTTGGAAATGGAATTAGTCCATTGGTCTCTGACAGTTGTTTGTTAAATAAAAGCACTTTACAAATTCTAAAATGTTACTGTTTTTTTTAAAATCCTGTGTATCATTTCGAAATGTAAGGTACCACGTTATACGTCGCTGTATGTTTATTTACAGGTTATGCATCACGTTACGTACTGCTGCTTTTTGGAGGCTGTCATGGAAAGCGAAGAGGGGCAATGTATGTAACAACCACTTTCCCTTTCTATGGTGGCCATCTTGAAAAAGGATTTTGTTTTGTAATTCTGGGACATGTTACTGTGCTGTACACCAGCATATTGTCAAGTGGTATTCTCCGTAAGGTGTTTAAATAAGTCAAAAGTTGCTTTATATTATGGTTACGTGGCACTACTATAAACCGATCATCTTTAGCAAAAAAACTTTGCAAAAGGGACGGTATGGTTAAGTTGCTCTACTGAAAACCTGTCAAATTGAGTAAAAAAAACTTTGTTAAAGGGACCATATGGTTAAATTGGCCTACTAAAAACCCGTAGAATTCACTAAAAAAAACTTTGTTAGAGGAACGTTATGGTTAAGTTGCACTACTAAAAACCTGTGAAATTCACTATAAAAACTTTATAAATGTCACATTATGGTTCAAAGTACAATCGAAAAACCCCTGAAATTCGACAGTTATGGTAGGCTAAGCACCCATAACTGCCCGCACCACTGTGCACTGCTAACGCTCACCCAGGACATCAAAGATGACATCACAATGGAGTACTTCAATATCTTCATCTTGGTTTACAAACCTTCCAGAACTACCACTAACTATCTATTTCCTGGTGTACTCACCTGCCAGTATAACATTCCTACTACTACTACAAGTACTATGTGGTGAGGATTACTTCAAACATTAGCAACGTGTTTGACTTTGAACAACATTGCGATTCACAACTTCTTCCTTAAGGATACAACACTCATTGATGCTGGTTGTTCCACCGATGTGTTTGCCATATGCAATGTAGGTTATATTCCTCTCCCCCTTGATACATTCCAGAAGGATGGCTTCTCTTCTGCTACATTTGGGTTTCTACTAGCACTCCATGAAACTGCTGGTAATGTCTCTTATTTAAGTTTCTCTCTTCAAGAAAGCTGTTTCTCTTTCCTTTGAAATGGCCCTTCTTTGACAATGTTGGTTGTTATCTGGTTTAAATATTGCCTCCTCTTTAGTTCGGCAATGTTGGTTATAATCTTGTTTTATTATTGCCCCTCTGTACATGATGGTTACAGTTTAATTTCAATATTGCCCCCTCTTTTTTTGGGCAAGGATAGTTGTAAACTCTCTCCTCTCGTTTACTCTCACTATGATTATTGCACCAAAAATACTTTCTTTCAAAAGTTCAGTATTCAAAATGTTTATAAGCAGCCAGTCATTTATTATGGAGCACCCTGGGATCACCTATCAAAGGCCAAAACACTGGTTTCTCCCTGCGTGTCCGCTCAACATGCTGCTGCCCCTTCTTCTTCGGTCATCGGATCCGGACCATCTGACAGCTCTGTTGTAATCCTGTGGCCCACACCTTTCACAACATGAGCCTGTGATGCTCCTCATGTTCCCTGATGCTTGTCAACCACCGGAGTTGGGCACAGTAAGTTTCTCTCTCCCACGGGGCAGCCTGCCACAACACTGCTTACTGCAGCGTGACCTCTGCAGTTTAGGCTTCTAACTCCTGTGACTCCCTTGTCACCATAATCTGCTACAAATGCTGCAGAGGTCCTAACATCTTCGTTTCTCTGCCTCTGCTGCATACACAACTGCTGACTGCTTTGCCTACTGCTTATAATGACCTGCTCTTGAAGAGGCCTTAAACAATCAAAAGTCCCGCTCTGGTGTGGGCTGTTAGAAATACTAGACTGCCTCCAGCAGTTCTGTGCTTCTAAGCCCCTCTTCCTTGTCCCAGTAGCTAGGGTATTATGGAACTTGAAGCCCCTAACGTTCTTATTCCTTTTAGCAAAGATTTCAATACTAACCTCATCTAACTCATTCTGTTTATAGAATTTATCGCTAGAAAAGAGCGCTAGAGGAATTAATGATTGTGTTTTTATTGTAAACCCAAGGGAGAAACATACTTATTAGAATCAATGAGATGAATGTTCTGATCCTTACATTTTCCATTCCTAAACTGAAAATAATGGCTTTTACTACTAACACTTTGGGTGCTTTTAAAAAGTGGAGCCTTACCCCGACAACACGCCATTATGTATTGCATCATTATGAAAATCTCACCCTCCGAAGAAGATGAGTACCGCACCACTCCTAACTGAGTCACCATTTTCCCTTTGTGGCCTTCTCAACTGAGGTTATCCTGGAAACTTTAGGCAGGAATTATGTGAGTACTCTGCAGGTTCCATCTCAATACCTACTGTTAAGGCAGGCCCAAAATTCCCAAATGTACCAGAGGAACTGGAGTCAATCCAAACCAGACTCAATGACTCAATGACGAAATACACAAAGTTCATCCAAATAAAGCAAATGTAGCATACATGCATTAAAATATTGTGTCTCTTGAAGAGCTTGTGCAAAACCATCATTTAGGTACACCAACCGCATCATCACTGATGTCATAACATAATCATAGTTACAACAACCTACGTGGATTGGGTATTGGTTATTGGGTACGGTTACATATAGATCATATAGAAATGCAATCCTGCATTTCTAAACTTGGGTACGGACAAGATTATCAGTGCACACTCTGTTTCCTTTCAGTTCTATAAGAGTTCAACAGAAGACAGATATGTTTAGCACTGAGGGTAGTTTTGCTGCAATTTCTAATAAAGACACTAGAAAAACCATGTGTGTGGAAGGATATGGTGGTGCGACGAGGAACCACTATAACGTATTATTCATGTTGTTAGAAGCCACAATAAAAGTTGGGAAATTGGAGAAGGAACATTCGGGTGAGAAGCAATGGAAATAGGAGCCAGTAGATACAGCTGATCCAAATGAAAATAGAATCAGGCAGATATGTATATGCAGTGGAACAGAAGCGGATACAAATCTTGGTACAGAATATACTACTAAAGAGTATGCCATTAGGTCATGGAACATGAAACAAGCATGCAGGGTAACATTGCAGTCTGGTGCAGAAAGCTATGGAAGCCCATATTTGGTGTGGGTGAGAAAAAAATACATTTTACAGCAGGTCATGTATACATAGTTGAGGCTTTTTTGTGGAATCAATAATGAGCATAGATCATAGAAAAAGAGAAGTTAACAAAGGTGGCATTTAATTAGCTAAGTGATTAGAGTGAGTAATACCAAATCACACCATGATTGATGAACAGAACGTAATGGCGTATGGGAGTGGATGTCTCATATGGCCCGCTAGGCATAGACACTGTACAAATGGCTATGAATCCACAGTGGATTTGGTAATGGAGAACCACAGCTAAACAAATGCCCACTTTAGGTGGAATGAAAAGCACACACTTTTAGTTTGGAAAGAGTATAGGAAATAAGATTTAAAAAAAGGTGCATGTAGTAACCAAAGTAGAGTTCATGAACAGAATGTGCTGTTTATGTTTATGTTTGTGTGCTTATAATGTGCCAAAAGCCCACAGGCATCAGAGCGCATCAGAATATATCAGGTTTGTGTATTTGCAGATAGAAGCCAAGATTGTGGTCAAAAGCTAAGGAATGGAGGAAGCAGAAGGAACTGAGTATAAGATTAAGTACAAATAAAGAAATATATGGGCCACAGTGGGACTACTGTAGGTGGTCAGAGATGCGTCCCTCAGTCGCATCTAAAAACGAATTAGGCGTCTGTGCAGGGTCTGATTAGAGAAGAAGAGAATTCAAATAACTCAGAGATAGCAAGTGGAGTAAGGAAACTGGTAGCAGATTGGTCAGGCTTGTTGATATTTGGAGCCATGCTCCCTCCCAGGCATTGATGAAATGTAGAGGCATTTAGGAGCACAGTGGGATGGAGTGCACAGTAGGGAGAAGATGAGGTTAGGTTTCGAGTTCGTCGGGTTACCATAGAGCCACTGGAAATTGAGCAGCTGTGATACTTGCATACCACACCAGCAAATCAATATTATGAGATGAGTTGTGGTGAAATACAGACCATTAATGTAAGGTTACTGGTACATTTATAGAGTGTTATTCGCTATTGTTTAGTTAAAGATACATGTGTAGACAATACAACAATGGGTTTACCTTAGGCAAGCTGTAAATGCACACTTTAGAGACAGGTTGGTGCTGCAGCGATTGACATACAGCTCCGTAAAGGTGTTTCTATTAAAAGAACCAATGAGCAGTGACATGCACATGTCCCTTGATCAGGCAAACCATACAGGCAAAAGGCAATTGCACATATAAAGAAAACACTTAACTACCCTTCAAATAGACAGCCTCCCTTTGGACTTTGGGTTCAAGAAGTTACGCTAAGGTCTTGAAAAGTTGTGTGGAGTGTTTTATCAGTAAATGGTGTACAGTGAGGTTGTTTGCTAGTATGGCTAAGTTGTTGAAGGAATCATAGGAAAAGTCAATTTAAAACAAGCGGGATATGAGTCTTCTAAGTGATCAATGAGTATACCACCATTTCACCCATTGACAAATGAACAATGAAAAACCAGAAATGAGATATATGGCCTGATAAGACCCCAGGGACCTCTAAGCAGGGAAATGGTGCAATATAAATATACATTCACAGTGGAGATTTTGACCATTGATACAGTTTGAACAGCAAGTTCTATCTCCTACCAAAAAGTGCTTCCTGGGCACTGACTGGCCCACAGTAGATTCAACTACTCCTGATAACAACATCTATCATGCCATCAATAATAAAAAATCTGTGATTAAGTGTAATGTAGAGCTATATCTTCAATAGACCATCAGGATCTGCTTTCGATCAGCAAAAGAAACAACAAAGACAAATAATGGCATGTTGTTTTCCTTTTTTCTTCCTGCAGCCCTTCCTATACCTTACCACCTTCTCCTCTTCCCTTTCCCCTGCTGTCCCTCATAGGTTGCACCATCTTCTCTTAATGACCCGACCCATTCCCATAGTGTGTTTATTGCAGTATATAGCTTATTTCCTTATCCAAGTCTTGATCGAAAGGCCTGATCTACCTTGAATAGATAATGCAGTGGTTCCTAGATTTCTGGTTGACCTTTACACTTCAACTCCCTTGCATGTCTTGGGTTTCTTAATATTGCAAGCAGCTGCTCTGCATCATTTATCAAGAAGTACAAATTCGTTGTTCTTTTCTAGATTACGTTTAGCTTGGCAGAGCCATGGTTCTAAGATATTGCATCCTTCTATCCTGAAATTGATTGATGAATGATTTCAATTTAGCTTTCAGATACAAAGATACGCTGCTAATGTCAAATCTTGAGAAGCTACTAAATGTTTCACTGATTTTTTTGTTGTTGTTTTGTTTGGAAATGAAGCCAAGTTGGCTGGAAGAGGTATTCATCATAGCATACAATAGACGGGTATGGTGAAAATTAGCTTGCTATTTGCCTTCTATGGAGACAATGCAGATTGTGAATCCCACACTCATATTCTATATTTGTATTTATGGAACTAACTCATAGAAAGATGAACATCATTGACGTCCTAGCCTTCCCTCTATGCTTTTGATGTATCCTGCAACACTGATGGTCCATGCTAATATCTATTTCAGTCTTGAAGAGTCTGCTCCTTCCAACAACATGTTTGCTGGTGGTGTCCTTTAACTTGCTTTGTCATTTCTCCTGCTCACAAAATCATGCATTAGTGATTTCCATCTTCATATGTAATCCTTTAGTTTTGCTGTGGTATCATTGAAATATGTGTTAATTCTCAACTCGAGGCTTACTAACTCTCTGTATATAGTGCTCTGCCCATCTACAATTTGAATGCTAGCTATATTGGCAGACCAAGATTATTACTCGCTGCTGAACGTGCGGTGTGAGATAAAAGCGCAGAGTTGCTGCTGAGGTGCAGTTTGGCAGTATTGACTCTACTTTACTGTCTCAGTCTTTCTGCACTGTCTACTATTTTCAGAAGCCAGACCTTTCAAAACCTTCACTGGGCAGCGGAGCGGCTGCAGAGCCGCTGCTGAGGTGCAGTCCGGCTGTGACGGCTGCAATGGCTGCAATGGCTGCAGCAGTTGCAGAGGGTAAACATCTCCGGAACGGGCACTTCATTGGCGAGGAGTGTCTGGACCCTAATCAACAAACAAAACTGCCCGTGGAGCCCTGCCCGACGCATCCACATGGAGAAATAGATCAAGAAGCACCTCGTCACTCAACCAAGATCAGTCTCCAAAAGAGACTTTTGAAACACGAGTACATCCCTACTCCCCCGCTGCGGTTGCCGCATAAGCAACTTACTGCTGCGGGATCTCCTTCCCGCCTCCAGCAGCTTGATTCCTGCAGCACGCGTGAGAGGGAGATGCTGCAGCCAGTGCATGCTTTGTTGGAGCCTGTGTCATGGTCGGCAGAGACCGAGTGCTAGGTGGGCGGGGGAGAGTTAATGCTGGTGGTCTGAATGCTAGCAGCCTGACCAAGGTGAGGACGCCCGGCCCACAACAGTGGACTGAGAATGGTGGCTCTATTGGAGACTTATCCATTTGGGAGCCTCTTGAAGGAGGCGGGAAAGTGATACTGATTCCAAAGCTTTGCCCGTCATCAAATACAGAGGATAACATCAAAACCAATATCGATAATGTAGCAAGCGAACAACACATCTCTTTATTCACAGGGGAAAGAGACTAGTGGAAACACCCAACTGCACCTGGCAATGACGCCAAATATTCAAAAAATGACTCAGCCTTTGTTTAGACAAAGTGAATTTCATCCAGCGATTCAAGCAAACAAGTAATCACATTATTGAAAACAGACAAACCGAATCAGTGCAGGAAACCAACATCTGCAAAGTATTACAACAACAACCCCATTGGGAAATTCTTTAACAAGTTGGGCAAACTCTCGTCTTCAAGATTATGTGAACTGTCGGATGCTGAAATCCTGGAGGGTTTAGAATCAAGAACTCCAGACTTCTATTACAACACTTAAAAATGACAGATCATCCTCACACGGCCTCACCTCGACTCCAGTGAGATGGCCCACAAGACTCAAGACGCCCACAGTCTAAACAAAGCCTCACTAGGAATTGCTGCAACGGGGTTGGCATCGTCCACCCTGCTCAAGGATGCTCAATCAACTTTGATTCATATTGAACCAAAGATCCCAACTGAAAACCGATTGGTGGAGAAACAAACACACATCTCCTCATCTCAACTCAATCCTGGTGGTGACTCAACAGAGAGAGATTGGAGGAAAACAAACTCAAGAGCAACCAAGAAAACAGAATTACAAATTTGACGGAGATAAAATCCCATCTAAAACCAAGCTTGTTAAAATCTGGAGAGGGATTGATTGTAAATGCTCCTCGAACTCAATCCCAAACTATTCCCTCACCGACCTCACAAAAGAAAAAATGTAAAAGTGACATTTCACATGTGACTGCAAGAAACACTCCAATTAAAAAGTGGACATCTTTGCAATTATTTCAGCGGTCCGATTGCACTGACACCTTTTGGGAAACTTTATGAGTCTCTGAATGAGACTCTTAAAGATCACAAATCAATGACGGCGCTTATGCACACCAAGCTGACGCACCTAGAAGGATACATCATGGCTGCAGAAGCCTGGAAGGCCAACACGAGAGACCAGGGAACAATAACACTAGGCATCCAGGGTCCTGATATCCTACCAGGCCCTCCACATACTACTGCATTCTAGTGTAAAGCGAGATCAACAAATACAGTAACTAAAACAAATGACAAAGAAAAAATGGAAAGCAACAAAAAAGAGGTCTTTACTCAGGAGAAAGATTGCTCAACATCTACAAAGTCACGGGTGAAATGTCAACATGGACTACCAACTCTACCTCAAGAGATCAAGGATAGACCTACTTCCAAAACAGATGGACGAAGGAGGACAGAGGGTAAGCAGCCATTGAGGAACAATATTAAACCAATCATATCGCTCTCCCAAGGGTAAAAAAAATTGCAAGGACTCAAAACCTGATAAAACAGCGGGTCACTCAAACAATCTGCAGGTTAAAAATAATGTGGCGTGTCCACCAGCAATCAAGAAAGTGAAGCTACCACAATCCAAACACCCAATGGAAAATAAAAAGACACCTTCCACGATAGAAAATACAAAAAAACGGTCTTGATATTTGACCAAATGAAACATGGGATCGCGCAGACTGTTTGAAGTTAAGAGCCTGCAGTCAGACGTGAAAGTCAAATCAGCAACGACACAGGAACAAGACAACACAATTGACCCCCTACATATTAGCGAATACTCCATCGAAAACTCAGAATCAGAATTAGTGGCATCTGCAGGCCATAAAACAAAAGGTATCCTTTGCAGAGGTGAAACTTTCATCAGCAGATTCAAGAACAAAATCGGTTGCTACTGAAAAGGTTTCATCAACTGTTCAAACCTTGAATGATAAACCTGATAAACCATCGAGGAACCAGAGAGACTCCACAGATGAGCAAGGCCACCGTCACGCGAACTTTAACAAGCGTGGGGAATCACCCCTTGGAGACATACCCTACAAAGACATAAAATGTACATCCAACAGAAATCGGCACAGATCAAAAGACGCCTCATTGCCTGGAAGAAAAGGTCACTCAGGCTACCACTACAAGCAAAGGACAAGGTTTTCAGAGAGTTCAAGTAATCACACTTTACACTTCTCAAAAGTAAGACCAAAATCAACACAGGATCACACAAGAGCATCAGCTTTGTTCACACATAAAAGTCATTCAACACAGACTTTAAAGCTGGAAAGACTATTAGACAAAGGCGACAGTCTAATTCTGAATAGAAGAAACACAATGAGCTCATTTACACATGTTCTGTGCAATGACTCAATTTGCAGTGAAGCTATAAACTCATAGAGTCACCCAGAGAAGACGCACAGCATTTTTCTGCACATAACTTCTCCAACAATAAAAAAACACTACTGCGCATTGCTGGGAAACTACATAGGATGGGCGACGATTTACGGGAAGCCACTGCTGAGAAGAGAGGATACAAGCAGCAAACCAGGGAAAAAAAGGAGAGAGCTTGATCCCTAACTCATTACAGTCGACATCAAAATCAAAGAAACACCCCAGTCTCAACCTTGACCGTGCAGGAACCGCGCTCTCGGTTACATAGCAAAACCTCCTCTTATTGACATAGTCAATCTCTGGAAGCAGAAAGTAGATCGGTCTCAGAATCAGACAAGAAAATGAATCAGCAAAGAAAAAAGAGCCGCCGATTAAGACTACCACAAAGGCTGACCCTTTGGAAGAGGATAGAGATGGCAACCGAAAACCAAAGGGACCTATAGTAACTACTAAGGAAAAACAAGGACTTCTGAGAAATGTCCTATCGTCAAACACAAATGTACAGCCGCAGAGTGTAGCAGACAAAGAATCCAAAAGATGGGCATGAATCCTGGCAGCCTTGTTACTTTACTCCCGCCAATAGCAACCAGTTAATAATTCAAACCACCACATCATAGAGGTAATTCCAGGAAACGACCCAGTGCAAAAACGAATTATAAGGTTGTGGAACACAAGAGGCTACAGCCACTTAATGACGGCAGGAGATATCAACCTCAGATTCATTGACTTACTATGCCTTCAAGAAACTTGGCTAACAACATCACCCAGCCTAGATGGATATGAGATCACCTTATCACCAGCCCTCAAATGTCCCAAAGGCCGACCCTAATCAGGCATCTTAATAGCGGTCTGTTCAGGTGCCCCACAAAGCCTGGTCTCTTCCACTTTTATTTAAGCTTTTCTCCTCACCTGGAACCATACTCATTCCACAATAAAAACAGATGAAGTGGAATTCATATTAATGATGAATATTTATTGGAAACCGACAGCCCAATTGACAAAGACATTCTCGAGCATCGTGGATTCAGTTATTACAGAAACCATCACATCATTCTCCATAAGCCACACAATAGGTTGTGGTGACTTAAATACAAGTTGTCCCGACATGGGAATGGATACGGACAGGTTGCAAAACTCATTAACTAGTACAAGAACTCAATATAAGGCATATTCAGTTAAGAGGGGCACTGCTTAGTCTGATCCCATGGAATCTCGAGACCTACCCAATTTACACCAAATCAAGGGAGCACAACTGAAGCTGATGAAGGAAGCCAATAATTTCAAACACAAAAAAATATAAAGCCAGGCACAAGCAAATGGAGGGCGAATCAAACATGCCAGATCTGGGCTATCACCCACTCCTTATCCCGTTCACACAAAAAAGGCCATGAAAGAGTGATACATCTAAGCACCATCTGCACACCTATAATTTGGAACTGAGGAAAAGGAGGACAACCATGAGACGAGCAAACAGGCAGGCTAAAACCTGCCCGTCAATACAAAACGAGGTGCTGGCAACAAAAGCAAGAAACACCTATAAAACCTGGCTCGCAACATTTCGCAGAACACTTTACCAACAAGTTTCGGAAGCTATGCTTCAAGCTGTATGCAAAAGACAATCCAAAGATGTTTGGACACTAATCAGCGAGACTACATCTACCATAGAAAACATCATACAAAATTGTGTTAGTAAACAAGCTTGGTTAATTCATTTTAGAGAGCTGTTCCAGCACACGATTACCGGAGTGAGCTCTGACGGAAAATCTTGTCTATCTGATTGCGACATCGACCATGATAAAGCCTCAATTTTGAAAAAAAAATGTGAAGAAAAAATAAACATCCATTTAAAATCTGACCCGGAGGAATGGCCGATCCTGATCTCAGAGATTTTAAGCAGAAGCTTGGCAAAGAAAAACATACCCAAATCCTGGAAAACAGCAAACATCGTCCCGATTTTTAAGAAAGGTGTTAAAAGCGAGCCCAAAATCTATCGGCCAATAGCAATGCTTGATGTTATTGGCAAGCTATTTGGGTCATTACTTTTGGACAAAGTGCAAGCCTGGGTTAAAGAGACCGATTGTTTGGGTCCATATCAATCAGGATTCACTAAGAACCTAGACACAACGGTCAATATAATGCTGATCAGTATCTTAAAGGCCAGAGTGATGTAAGGGTGCCCTAGAACATTCATTGCCTTCATAAATTTAGTCCACGCATTTGACACAGTAAATAGAGAGAAGCTATAGTTAAAGCTAACGAAATGGAAATGTCCATCCTCTCTCCTGGAACCTATCAAAATGTTTTACTCTAACACCTCTATGCGGGTGAGGCTCAACAGAGCAGGCCACATGTCCAAACCCATAAAGACCAACAGAAGGATAAAACAGGGGTGTCCTCTGGATCCGGCATTATACAACTGCATTATACAACGCATACATGGACGACATAGTAGACCTTGAAAATAATACTCGATCCTGCCCACCAACTATAGGAGAGGTAAAGATCACAAGTATCCTCTCCGGGATCAGACAGCAATTGGTATACAGGGCCAGATAAACAGCCTCTTGCTATATACAAAAAAGAATGACATGGAAATAAATACAACTAAAACCAAAGTCATGATCATAGAGAAGTAATCTAAAAAGGCGGAACCTGTACATTGGCATTTAGATTCTCAGAAACTCAAAGTTGTTACTGACTTCACCTACCTGGGAGTCAGAATCAACAGAAGCCAAACAGCCAACAGAGTCACTTCATGCAAAAACCATCACATTAGCCCTCCCTAAGCAATGGTCCTTGATATAAAATTCATCAAATTCTCCCTATTGCTAGTTATCAACTTTTACAATGATCATTTACGGTGTAGAAGCAATGCCACAAATTCCAATCACGATATGAAACAAACCTGAAGGCCTATTTTGGCGCAAGGTCCTAAAATTACCACCATCCACTCCGTTCACCTCAATTAGAAGAGAACTCAGCGTGTCCTTGCTGAAAGGAGTAGTGGACAGAAACAGCTTGCTATTTTTCAGCAAAATCCAGAGAAACCCTTGTCCAAAAATCTTCAAAATCATCCACATTGAAATGGTTGGTGGGAAAAACAGGATGCTGACAGCTTGGTTCAATAAAAATGTGGACTTACTTTCAACTATTGGAAGTTCACAAGAGGAACTAGATTGCATCCCAGATAAAGTGAAAACAAAATTAAAAGCCTAGGGCTGGATCGCCTCAATAGACACATCAAATAAATATAAACTGGCTGCACACCTGCCTACGACCACCCAAAGAGTGGATGAGGTATTGAAATACCTGCAGAAGATTCCAGACAGATCATTGTACATCACATTTCTCAGAGCATGCTTGAACTCTCTCAAAACAAATGAGAATTTGGCCATTGGAGGCACATCCACCACAAACTTGTGTCGTTACTGCAAAGAAACAACTTAAGTGGAAACAGTACAATACCTCCTATTGTCATGCCCGGGAACAACGTATTCGAGAACCACCTACTTGAAACATCACTGGCAATGGGCATATATACTTGAGGAAGAGACTTGTTGGAATAGGATGATCTGTGGTGAGAACATGATACCTGGTATAGCAACAGCAAAATCTTACAGAACCTTGATCTGGAAGGTAAAGCGAGTACCTAAGAGGTTAACTGATACAAAAGAGAACAATCAGATTGATATTTTATACCAATGTTTTAAGAAGAAGCACTCAAAGAAAAAAGGAGGTCAGCCCTAATACCCATCGCCCTGGGAACAATTAACCCACGATGATTATTTTTTTTAAAAATTGTTACTGTAACACTTAAACACAAATAAACATTTTTTTTTAAAAAAGATGCGCATGATGAGTTACCAATATCTGTACTTCGCAGTTCACTGTGTCACCATCTGAACTCCCAGTCGCGGTCCGGTTTGCTATTTTTACATACTGAATCCATAGTGATTTGGCTTTCCATTGATAGGGACGGGCAGAGAAGGCTCCTCTTTCTTTACAGGTTCTAGGGATTTTTTATTTCTCTTCCCCTTCCTTTGGAATTGTAGGTGCCTTGGGCACAAGTTGGCTCATATCAACTTTCCTCTTCCTTGAATTTCTAGATTGGTAAATGTCCAGCACATTTTTGAATAAATTAAATGGAATTAAGGACTGTGTACAAAACTGATAAGTGGAGGATAACATATCGAGCTAATGGTCTGATTGGTCAGCAGAGCAAACAAGATCAACAATTTTGTTCAGGTCAGTTGTATGTTTTGGTTTCAGACAAAAGGGTTGAGGTTTTTGTTGGATAAGGTATAGTTACCATTTCATTCATATCTGCTGTTAGGAAATCATGGAGTTCGGGTACAGTGAGTTCTCCAGCAGTCATAATAGCAGTTTTACTGCTTATTTTTAGAATGTTGACCGAGTCTTCAGGTTGTTTATTTATTTATTTATTTATTTATTTATTTATTTATTTATACAAATTTATAAAAATGTTATGGAAAGCAATGCATTTTTGGAACAAAAATACATAGAGAATTTACCATTGATAACAGAACGGAAAACATGTTTTTTTCTTTTGGCCTATATGGTTTCCAGCTTGGAAAACTTTTAGCCATTTTTATTAATTCAAATTTAAATACAAATATAAAAACACAATAAATATGAAAAATAACTTGTTACTTCATTCACAGAGAGATGAAGAGGGAAAAGAAAAAAAAATATCAAGGAAACAAGAGATCATCTTTTGGGTTCTACTAGCGTAAGAATAGAGCCCTCATGTCTCCGGATTGTTGCAGAGCAGATCAGAGGATTCCAATTTTTGCAGAAATGATTAGCAAACATTTCGTTACAGCAACTATGATGTTGGTTTTCTAACCCTCTACCAATATAGTCCACCATTCTTTTTCTGAAGAGGCCCCATATTTAGCGATGATGTCTCCCAGGGCATTAAGTCTTTCTGTTCTCAGGGTCGGGCAGTTCATAATGTTTAAGTAGAGATATAGTATTTTGCTCCTTACAGAGACTGCATACAGATGACTCTTGACAATTTAGATTTATCTTAGCAGGTCTAGGTAAGAATATATTTAGACAGAATCTCATATATTGATGGAGCAGGAACCAGTTCAGAAAGATTTGTATGTATCTTGAAAGTTCATTGAGCTTTCTCTCAGCAAACAAAAATTCATCTTGTTTTTTGTATTGTACAATTTCTTCCTGAGTGTCGATTCAATCTTTACGGTAGAGCTTCTTCTTTAAACTGCCTGGGTTTTGGAGAAGTGATTCCTCTGTTTCATTCAGGTCTTCAATTGATTTCTGGCATATGTCCCTCCACTCTATGAGGATAATTACTTTAGGATCTTTCATTGCCTTTTTTAAGATCGTAAAGCCTCCCTTTGGGGTGTCTTCCAGACACTTTCAGTAGAAGGATATTGAGTTCCACCTAGCAATGGATTTTAGCGATGTTAACGACAATTCCCTTCTGATAATCTGTATTGGGATACTTCTCGGTAATCCCAATACTGACTTCAAGAAGATCCCCTCCAGTAGGGACTAAATGTATTCGGCCAACTTGAGCGATGTTTCGTCATCGTACGTCAAGATCAGAACGGCCTTGGCTCTATAAAAAGAGATTAGTGAGATCATTGAGAAATGGCAACATTTCTTTAACAGAACTTTTCCTTGTGCTGACAGATTTTTTGCTTTTTTATGCAAACCAGCTATTTGGGGTGCTTCACATATGCTGGTATTGATGTTTACTCCCAAATAGGTCAGTTCATTCACCACTCTGATTGTTTCTCCCTTATAAAATCACACATAT
Organism: Ambystoma mexicanum; assembly: GCF_040938575.1. Taxonomy (NCBI): domain Eukaryota; kingdom Metazoa; phylum Chordata; class Amphibia; order Caudata; family Ambystomatidae; genus Ambystoma; species Ambystoma mexicanum. The sequence goes on along the minus strand of NC_090937.1, from coordinate 1,519,603,293 downwards.
CTTTTGCTTCTTCTACAATGGTCATGGTCACCAAACACCATTATCCTAGATTTTGCTGTGTTTAGTATTAGATACTTCACTTGCAGATATCTTTCCAGGGCAGAAATCTGGCGTTGTAACCCAATGAGCGTCTGATCAATGATCACAATGTCATCAGCGTACAAGAGTCTGCCAATGCAGGTATTTGGTGGAAAAGAATGTATGTCCTCAAATGCATCTTCAATATCTGATAAAAACAAATTGAAAGCTTGGGGGCTAGTGGAAACACTTGTTTTAATCCCACTTTCATGGGTATTGCGTCTGACAGCTGCCTCTCCTGATGCTAACCACCTCCAAGAGCGAGTGTGTACTTCAAAATGCTCTCTTATCGATACAGTGTTCCGTGCAGAATGTCGAGATTGCGGTGAGGTCCAGAGACCTGAGAGAGCTACACACGACACAGCAGGGACGCTGTATTGAGACAAGAGCATTTTGAAGTACACAGTCTCTCTTGGAGGTGGTTAGCAGCTGCCATTGAAATAGGAACATGAACAGCACTCACAAATGAGTTGTCAGAGGGGACGAACTATACAGGGGATGAATTGAAGGACCTTGTTTCTATATGGCAGACGGAAAAGAGAGAAAAATAAGAAATAAACCATACATTTGTGGAACAGCATCCCAGGTTGTGGATAAACGTGTCTGGCCTAGAACTCCGGATACCGTGAAAATTAGAATCAAAATTTCCTCACACGCTGAAAAGCAATTTCAGATTTTTTTGGAATGTGGTTTGCCTTACTATACAACACGTCAAATGTAACAACGTGGTGAAAAAAAGAAGTGTCCTGAAGACAGAGCCAATGGAACACGTCGATAAGACTATTTTAATTTTGTGTTGTCATCAATGTATTGGTTCTAGAAACACATGTTGAGTGTTGACACATTGTGTCAAACTATTGTAACAACTTCATCTGAAAAAATTGGAAAGATAACCAATCGAGTGATTGGTTGATTTTGTTTCACTGTTGGTAAATATTAATTATTCTCATGTGATCAGCTTTTGATGAATTGTGTCCTCTGTAGTGAGGTGTTGTGTAGAATAAGACTGTTTTGCAATAATTTCTTTATGTGTTTTAATGTGTATGCAAAAAGTGTTTTGTAAAGATTAAAATATGAAATTGAGATATAGTCAGGTGGTTATTTAAAACACCCAAGGGTGTGAGGACAGGAAGCTGTTTTGTGGGAAACCCCTTTTGTTTGACTTATATAAGATAAAAAAGTTTGCCCATAACTCCGGATTATTTTTTCATCGGGACATTCGTTAGTCCATCCGGGCCTGGTGCTCTTGAATTTTTTGATTTCCTGATTATACCTTTGATAGATGAAGTCGCTATATCACGCGGTTATTCCTCCTGACCCGGCTCAGGCACAAACTTTAAGGCCAAATTATTTGAGATGGATCTAGTTCTCGATCTGCATTTTCTGATAATGTGATTGCCAAATCTCTGCAGGAATCGGCTTGGCCAGTAGCACATCTTGTGGTGCCGTCTAATGTATTTATGATTGACCATATTTCGGCTGCATTCTTTGTTTTTTTTATGGTGTAACATTCTTTGGGCATCTTGGTTTAGGATGGTCTTTTTATGTAGCTTCAGCCAATTATGGTATTTCTGTTTTAGCTTGTGATTTCTGATGTTACTTCCACGTGTTTTTGTTTTTTCAATCTGCCAATTGCTTTCCTAAGGTCTCTTTTTTTCAAAGAATCAGCTGATCAAAGACATGTTGATGGATATTTTAGGTCTGCCCTTATGCCCACTTTGGGTCACTGCAAATTGTTGTAATAGTGGAACTTAATGTATGTACTGGTTTCCTCCTTCACGCTTTATGGACAAAATTTCTCTTACCATGTTCTTGGTCAAGCAATCCATGTTTTTCACTTGAATTTTAAGTCTGTTACAGGTCGAATTTACACCCATTTTGTATTCATACTGGGGGGCTTTATGGGTGATACTATTGGGCAAACCAATTTTAATTGATTGCGATCACTCTTGTCAATGATACAATTTACATGTATTTTAGGATCCCACTCATATTTGAGGAGCCACATATATAGTGCAGTATTTGATTCCTTACTGCCCCCTCCAAGTTGGTTGCCCCGGGGGATCCCCTTTTGTTATGCCATTCAGTATGAAGCAATCCCTAGACTGCATAATTGCTCTCCAGCTTGATCCCCTCTTTTCCTTGTTGTTGCCGATAGACGAGTCATCAAGAATTGGATTGTTAGCATGGTCCAACCAAGTGCAGTTTAAATCACCTACAAGCAAGATCAATGGATCATTCCATTTTAGTCTTGTTTTGTCGATTAAAGATGCAATGTCATCCCCAAAGGTTTTGTTCCTTGGGTCTAACGGGTTCCAATACAAGTTTAAGAGTATCAGGATTCTTGCTCTGACTGACTGTAAGGCTGGAAGTTTTATTTCAACCAACTAGATAAAGGGCGTTGGATTAGAAGACTATCAGTGCCCAACCAAGGTCATTTTTTATGACCACCAAAAGACCACATCTTGGTCTACCGGTAGAATTTTTGATAGCCAGATCTACCAATACCCAGTAGCCCTCCATCAATGGTGGGTCGACCTGCCAGACCTCTTGAAGACATATTACGTCAACTCTTGGTAATTGACTTGATTTTGCACAAAACAGGTGTATGAAGCCTTGTGTGTTCCAACTTACGAGTGACCATTCCGATTTGTATGTTAGGTTTTGGCTTATTGGCTAGGTAGTTTATCTGCCAATAAATGTGCTAACCATCTCCAATTAGCTTCGTCCCCCTCACAATCAGCTTTAGGGTTACATTGAGTTTTTTCACATCACTCTCTTTAAAAGATGTCATTATTTTTCAACGAATGGTGGTGCCCATTTCTCGCTCCATCTGTTCTGTCAACCTGCATTTTAGTTTTTGGTGATTTTACAGGCTTATATTCCTTCATGTCAAAGCCTAATGGTCTTAACAGATGGGCTTCTTTGAGCAGAAGATGCATGGTTAATTTTGAGATTAGATAAACTACCATTTTATCAGTACACCTCTCCTCTGGGAATTCGATAACTGCAAGATCTTTTGATGTCACTAATTCCAGACTTGGCATATGATGTAGGATGCCCACTACATTTGCTCTATTTAGAACCAACCCATCATCAAGGAAGCACATTCTCTCTATGGACAGCTTTAAATTGTCATCTTTACTTTCTTGTCCAACTTGCTGATTACAGTCCTCCATAGGACTAAAGGTTGTTTCGTTAAAAAATTTGGTGCAGGGTTAAACTTCACTACTTTGAACCAAGCATCACCATCCTGCCAACTTACTGATTTCTCAGCCTTCTTAGTTGGAAGTTCCCCTTCCTTGCAAGTAACTTGACGTAAGTTTTTTACTGGCGAGCCAGCTAAACTGTTTGATCTCCTTGATGAGTCTTCATATGAATGAGTTTCGTTGGAAAGCTTAATAAGTGGTTGTTGCTCATTCCTTTCATGAAGGGATTTAATAAGATCTTGAATCTGTAGTTTGATTTCTTCATCATCTACTGGAGTTTCAGGTGCGTTTGGTGCGTGCTTTCCCTGCCGCAGAGGACACAAGCCTCCTTTTAGAGCATCTTTATGAAAGATGGTGTTTTTTTATTTTTTCATCAGAGTTTCATCGTCATGCTCGGAGGATTCTGATCCCGAATCTTCAGATATAATTGACTAATTTGCTGGTTCATTCTCCTCCTGTACGTTACTTTCTTTATTCAAGATACTATATGTTGAAAGATCCATTAGGTCTGGCTCACTAAGTTCATCGCTGTCTTTGGCCGCAGTCACTCTCCCCTTCCAAGATTCAATTTTATCGATGGTTGTTACCGATGCTGGGTCCTTGGGTTTATCAGTTGCTGCCTGGTTTGCTGGAGGCAGAGACAGATTTTTCACATTCAGCTTATATTTGATTAGATTTTTGAAGAGTTAGCTTGGTTTTTAGATTTCTTAGCAAGCGTTATCTTGTCTCTTTTCCTTGTCAACTGGGCTGGTCCTTTGTTAGTTTTAGTTTCATCTCCCACCATTGATCCTATATTCATGTCTTTGCTTCAGTTTTTTTGTGAAGATTTGACAAATGTTTCAATCCGTAGTTTCGGTTGCTGCTGGGCGGTGGGTTGGCGTCCTGTGATCAATAGGATCTATTTCAGGCTCTTTTTTTTGATGGAGGCGCTATATTTAGCTTCTTGTAAGAGTCAAGTGAAGATACCTGTTTGCTCCTGTCTAAAATTGGTTTGGATATGCTATTATTATCTAAAAAATCAGGGGAATTTGTTCTCCCACAGTGGGATCCCTAGCAGTGATATCAAAAGGATTCACTGCTCGGTCTCTCTCCAATGATGGATTACTTATACTCACTGAAAGACGTGACAATCTTCTTCCTGTCCTTTCTTTAATGATCGAGTCAAGTATGTTGTGAAGTAGTTGAGTTACACCAGCACAGCTGTTCTCCATATTTGTTTCAATGGCAGTGATAATGCCTTCAATAAAGATCATTTTAGAATGTACCATGGCCAGCATGGTGGACTGGTCTTTAATTGTCTCTTGCATTGTTTCATGTAATTTTATGTAGGCAGATAAGATGTTCAATAAAGTCGATACTAGAAAGAATTAATTCTTTTTGATATCAGTATTGCCGTACAAATTTTCATGTGCACTTTCAACCACGTTCTGAGTTTGTGAAGACGTTGAGGCTATTTTTTTTCTTTGGGCTGCATGACACTTTCGAGCTCACATCTCCCAATTCTATTGTCGATGTTTGTGAACTTTGATCACAAAAACCATCTATGGCTAGTTGTTTCCTAGCAATGGGAGTGCTCCCCCCAGCCTCTTGTGGTGCTAATGCTTTACCATTGTCCATCTCCATATGCAAAGATTTTTCCAATAGTAACTGGTCTGGTATGTCAAAATCGTTAGTAGCATATTCGGAGGGTGGTGTCTCCGGCCTCTCCTTGTCGGTTTTATCATCTGTAGCATTGAAAAAGAATTGACGCCCCCTGGGTATTTCCTCCAGGGCCAAGGTAGGGGGTTTCCAGATGTCATTGCTATGGAACAAGGGGTTAATGAGTGTTGTATTGTGCCTGGTTAGGTTACCCTTTCTGGTTCCAAGGCCGTTTTTGTCAGTTTCCTGACTGGGACTAGCATCCATCAAGTCCCACTTTGATTTCTTACCACTTACGTTGTTCATTTGTGGCACTGAATCTGCTCCAACCACATTTACCAATGCCCCCTGTTTGTGTATGACACCATTTTTGAAGAGAATGTCTATGTCAGTCTGTACTTTTCTTTTTGCCGTGAATCTCAAGTCTGTCACCACAGTCCTTTGTTGCTTACAGCAAGATTTCTTAGAACCGCTGCACCCTTTTTGGCATGGTGATCCGTAGAATCTAGTATTTTTTTTAACTAGCCCAACCTTTCCTCGTCGTCTTTAGGGGCCAATGTTGTTTTATTCTCCTTTTCTTTGTGTAACATATCCTGTTCATTTAGTGCACCGTCACATTGATGTAGAGTTGTCCATGAAGTGTAGGAAGTGAGAGAAATGGTGATACAGTAGTGTATAGTGTTTGGAAACAAGTTACACAGAAAGAAGGAGATATTTTTAAATAGTGGTAGATTTGGAGTAGTTCGGAGAGAGAGGAAGAGCATTCCAGATTAGGGGAGCGAGGAGTGAGAGACAGGAAAATGAGAGGGAGCACAGGGGGCTTAAGTGGTATACTGAGGATGATCTTAACGAGCGAGGAGGAGTGTAGGGAGTGAGATGAGCACATAGGTAGGGTGGGGTGAGTCCATGGATAGTATGGAGGGTGATGATAAGAAGTTTATACATAGCCCTTTCTGAGATAGCCAGATAAACTCGGAGCAGGCAGAGGAGGTAGAGGTAAAGCGAGAATGGTTGACAAGTGTGCAGACTGTGAAGTTGAGGACTTTTTCCATAGGTGAAAAAGTATAGTTTGGAAGACTATAAAGGAGAATTACACAGTAGTCTGGCATTGTAACCCAATGAGCGTCTGATCAATGATCACAATGTCATCAGCGTACAAGAGTCTGCCAATGCAGGTATTTGGTGGAAAAGAATGTATGTCCTCAAATGCATCTTCAATATCTGATAAAAACAAATTGAAAGCTTGGGGGCTAGTGGAAACACTTGTTTTAATCCCACTTTCATGGGTATTGTGTCTGACAGCTGCCCCTCCTGATGCTAACCACCTCCGAGAGCGAGTGTGTACTTCAAAATGCTCTCTTATCGATACAGTGTTCCGTGCAGAATGTCGAGATTGCGGTGAGGTCCACAGACCTGAGAGAGCTACACACGACACAGCAGGGACGCTGTATTGAGACAAGAGCATTTTGAAGTACACAGTCTCTCTTGGAGGTGGTTAGCAGCTGCCATTGAAATAGGAACATGAACAGCACTCACAAATGAGTTGTCAGAGGGGACGAACTATACAGGGGATGAATTGAAGGACCTTGTTTCTATATGGTAGACGGAAAAGAGAGAAAAATAAGAAATAAACCATACATTTGTGGAACAGCATCCCAGGTTGTGGATAAACGTGTCTGGCCTAGAACTCCGGATACCGTGAAAATTAGAATCAAAATTTCCTCACACGCTGAAAAGCAATTTCAGATTTTTTGGGAATGTGGTATGCCTTACTATACAACAGGTCAAATGTAACAACGTGGTGAAAAAAAGAAGTGTCCTGAAGACAGAGCCAATGGAACACGTCGATAAGACTATTTTAATTTTGTGTTGTCATCAATGTATTGGTTCTAGAAACACATGTTGAGTGTTGACACATTGTGTCAAACTATTGTAACAACTTCATCTGAAAAAATTGGAAAGATAACCAATGGAGTGATTGATTGATTTTGTTTCACTGTTGGTAAATATTAATTATTCTCATGTGATCAGCTTTTGATGAATTGTGTCCTCTGTAGTGAGGTGTTGTGTAGAATAAGACTGTTTTGCAATAATTTCTTTATGTGTTTTAATGTGTATGCAAAAAGTGTTTTGTAAAGATTAAAATATGAAATTGAGATATAGTCAGGTGGTTATTTAAAACACCCAAGGGTGTGAGGACAGGAAGCTGTTTTGTGGGAAACCCCTTTTGTTTGACTTATACAAGATAAAAAAGTTTGCCCACAACTCCGGATTATTTTTTCATCAGGACATTCGTTAGTCCATCCGGGCCTGGTGCTCTTGAATTTTTTTATTTCCTGATTATACCTTTAATAGATGAAGTCGCTATATCACGCAGTTATTCCTCCTGACCCGGCTCAGGCACAAACTTTAAGGCCAAATTATTTGAGATGGATCTAGTTCTCGATCTGCATTTTCTGATAATGTGATTGCCAAATCTCTGCAGGACTCGGGTTGGCCAGTAGCACATCTTGTGGTGCCGTCTAATGTATTTATGATTGACCATATTTCGGCTGCATTCTTTGTTTTGATATGGTGTAACATTCTTTGGGCATATTGGTTTAGGATGGACTTTTTATGTAGCTTCAGCCAATTATGGTATTTCTGTTTTAGCTTGTGATTTCTGATGTTACTTCCACGTGTTTATGTTTTTTCAATCTGCCAATTTCTTTCCTAAGGTCTCTTTTTTTCAAAGAATCAGCTGATCAAAGACATGTTGATGGATATTTTAGGTCTTCCCTTATGCCGACTTTGGGTCACTGCAAATTGTTGTAATAGTGGAACTTAATTTATGTACTGGTTTCCTCCTTCACGCTTTATGGACAAAATTTCTCTTACCATGTTCTTGGTCAAGCAGTCCATGTTTTTCGCTTGAATTTTAAGTCTGTTACAGGTCGAATTTTCACCCATTTTGTATTCATACTGGGGGGCTTTATGGGTGATACTATTGGGCAAACCAATTTTAATTGATTGCGATCACTCTTGTCAACGATACAATTTACATGTATTTTAGAATCCCACTCATATTTGAGGAGCCACATATAGAGTGCAGTATTTGATTCCTTACTGCCCCCTCCAAGTTGGTTGCCCCGGGGAATCCCCTTTTGTTATGCCATTCAGTATGAAGCAATCCCTAGACTGCATAATTGCTCTCCAGCTTGATCCCCTCTTTTCCTTATTGTTGCTGATAGACGAGTCATCAAGAATTGGATTGTTAGCATGGTCCAACCAAGTGCAGTTTAAATCACCTACAAGCAAGAGCAATGGATCATTCCATTTTAGTCTTGTTTTGTCAATTAAAGATGCAATGTCATCCCCAAAGGTTTTGTTCCTTGGGTCTAACGGGTTCCAATACAAGTTTAAGAGTATCAGGGTTCTTGCTCTGACTGACTGTAAGGCTGGAAGTTTTATTTCAACCAACTGGATAAAGGGCGTTGGATTAGAAGACTATCAGTGCCCAACCAAGGTCATTTTTTATGGCCACCAAAAGACCACTTCTTGGTCTACCGGTAGAATTTTTGATAGCCAGATCTACCAATACCCAGTAGCCCTCCATCAATGGTGGGTCGACCTGCCAGACCTCTTGAAGACATATTACGTCAACTCTTGGTAATTGACTTGATTTTGCACAAAACAGGTGTATGAAGCCTTGTGTGTTCCAACTTACGAGTGACCATTCCGATTTGTATGCTAGGTTTTGGCATTATTGGCTAGGTAGTTTATCTGCCAATAAATGTGCTAACCATCTCCAATTAGCTTCGTCCCCCTCACAATCAGCTTTAGGGTTACATTGAGTTTTTTCACATCGCTCTCTTTAAAAGTTGTCATTATTTTTCAACGAATGCCCATTTCTCGCTCCATCTGTTCTGTCAACCTGCATTTTAGTTTTTGGTGATTTTACAGGCTTATATTCCTTCATGTCAAAGCCTAATGGTCTTAACAGATGGGCTTCTTTGAGCAGAAGATGCATGGTTAATTTTGAGATTAGATAAACTACCATTTTATCAGTACACCTCTCCTCTGGGAATTCGATAACTGCAAGATCTTTTGATGTCACTAATTCCAGACTTGGCATATGATGTAGGATGCACACTACATTTGCTCTATTTAGAACCAACCCATCATCAAGGAAGCACATTCTCTCTACGGACAGCTTTAAATTGTCATCTTTACTTTCTTGTCCAACTTGCTCATTACAGTCCTCCATAGGACTAAAGGTTGTTTCATTAAAAAATTTGGTGCAGGGTTAAACTTCACTACTTTGAACCAAGCATCACCATCCTGCCAACTTACTGATTTCTCAGCCTTCTTAGTTGGAAGTTCCCCTTCCTTGCAAGTAACTTGACGTAAGTTTTTTGCTGGCGAGCCAGCTAAACTGTTTGATCTCCTTGATGAGTCTTCATATGAATGAGTTTCGTTGGAAAGCTTAATAAGTGGTTGTTGCTCATTCCTTTCATGAAGGGATTTAATAAGATCTTGAATCTGTAGTTTGATTTCTTCACCATCTACTGGAGTTTCAGGTGCGTTTGGTGCGTGCTTTCCCTGCCGCAGAGGACGCAAGCCTCCTTTTAAAGCATCTTTATGAAAGATGGTGGTTTTTTATTTTTTCATCAGAGTTTCATCGTCATGCTCGGAGGATTCTGATCCCGAATCTTCAGATATAATTGACTAATTTGCTGGTTCATTCTCCTCCTGTATGTTACTTTCTTTATTCAAGATACTATATGTTGAAAGATCCATTAGGTCTGGCTCACTAAGTTCATCGCTCTCTTTGGCCGCAGTCACTCTCCCCTCCCAAGATTCAATTTTATCGATGGTTGTTACCGATGCTGGGTCCTTGGGTTTATCAGTTGCTGCCTGGTTTGCTGGAGGCAGAGACAGATTTTTCACATTCAGCTTATATTTGATTAGATTTTTGAAGGGTTAGCTTGGGTTTTAGATTTCTTAGCAAGCGTTATCTTGTCTCTATTCCTTGTCAACTGGGCTGGTCCTTTGTTAGTTTTAGTTTCATCTCCCACCATTGATCCTATATTCATGTCTTTGCTTCCGTTTTTTTGTGAAGATTTGACAAATGTTTCAATCCGTAGTTTCGGTTGTTGCTGGGCGGTGGGTTGGCGTCCTGTGATCAATAGGATCTATTTCAGGCTCTTTTTTTTGTTTGAGGCGCTATATTTAGCTTCTTGTAAGAGTCAAGTGAAGATACCTGTTTGCTCCTGTCTAAAATTGGTTTGGATATGCTATTATTATCTAAAAAATCAAGGGAATTTGTTCTCCCACAGTGGGATCCCTAGCAGTCATATCAAAAGGATTCACGGCTCGGTCTCTCTCCAATGATGGATTACTTATACTCACTGAAAGACGTGACAATCTTCTTCCTGTCCTTTCTTTAATGATCGAGTCAAGTATGTTGTGAAGTAGTTCAGTTACACCAGCACAGCTGTTCTCCATATTTGTTTCAATGGCAGTGATAAAGCCTTCAATAAAGATCATTTTAGAATGTACCATGGCCAGCATGGTGGACTGGTCTTTAATTGTCTCTTCCATTGTTTCATGTAATTTTATGTAGGCGGATAAGATGTTCAATAAAGTCGATACTAGAAAGAATTCATTGATATTAGTATTGCCGTACAAATTTTCATGTGCACTTTCAACCACGTTCTGAGTTTGTGAAGACGTTGAGGCTATTTTTTTCTTTGGGCTGCATGACACTTTTGAGCTCACATCTCCCAATTCTATTGTCGATGTTTGTGAACTTTGATCACAAAAACCATCTATGGCTAGTTGTTTCCTAGCAATGGCAGTGCTCCCCCCAGCCTCTTGTGGTGCTAATGCTTTACCATTGTCCATCTCCATATGCAAAGATTTTTCCAATAGTAACTGGTCTGGTATGTCAAAATCGTTAGTAGCATTTTCGGAGGGTGGTGTCTCCGGCCTCTCCTTGCCGGTTTTATCATCTGTAGCATTGAAAAAGAATTGACGCCCCCTGGGTATTTCCTCCAGGGCAAAGGTAGGGGGTTTCCAGATGTCATTGCTATGGAACAAGGGGTTAATGAGTGTTGTATTGTGCCTGGTTAGGTTACCCTTTCTGGTTCCAAGGCCGTTTTTGTCAGTTTCCTGACTGGGACTAGCATCCATCAAGTCCCACTTTGATTTCTTACCACTTACGTTGGTCATTTGTGGCACTGAATCTGCTCCAACCAGATTTACCAATGTCCCCTGTTTGTGTATGACACCATTTTTGAAGAGAATTTCTATGTCAGTCTGTACTTTTCTTTTTGCCGTGAATCTCAAGTCTGTCACCACAGTCCGTTGTTGCTTACAGCAAGATTTCTTAGAACCGCTGCACCCTTTTTGGCATGGTGATCCGTAGAATCTAGTATTTTTTTTAACTAGCCCAACCTTTCCTCATCGTTTTTAGGGGCCAATGTTGTTTTATTCTCCTTTTCTTTGTGTAACATATCCTGTTCATTTAGTGCACCGTCACATTGAGCTGCGTTGTAAGCAATGCCCTTAGAAGACAGTGCTAATGCTGGAACATCAATTGTTACTTCCTCTAATGGCTCGTTCTGAACAGGAGCTAGAATGTTCAGATAGCTCGCTGTGGACGCGCCTACTTCAACTGCTATGTTACACGGGCAGACAACTGCCCCAGGTGATAAGGTCACCTTATCATTCGCTGTCAATTCGGGTTGGGTAAGCGGCCCAGATGGGGCAGGGGTGCCCCCCTCCTTCATCTCTATTGGCAAAATAGATGGAACCGGGCTGCGGAAGCATGGGGGAAGTTGCGAGAACCCCGACTTGTGAGGAACTAGTCTCCTCCATTTACAAACTGGAAACAGGCAAGGCCCCCCTTCCCTAAACAAATCCTGCGCTTACCGTTAGCATGGGGCAAGCTTTGGCACCACTCCTCTCCGTACCTCCCACCTTCCTCCGGACACCGGACACCGGACACCAGACACTCTGCAAACACTTTGCTACGCTTCACTCAGGGGGCAGCTTTTGTAGCAGGAGCGAGCATAGCAGGAGGTGTATCTTGGTGTGTAGGTAGCCAGCAGCAGGGGTTGGATGTTATATTCCTTATTTGTAGTCCTTTCCAACAAACAAACATTCAAAAAGTCTGCAGCACGAAATGCTAGTTGAAGTTCAAACCAGCATTTTCTACGGGCACAATATCTAGTCCAGCAGAGTCCTTACAGCACATCAGACACTGAAAACACTCTGCTATGCTTCTCTCAAGGGTCAAGTTTTTCGTGCAGGAGCGAGCGTTGCAGGAGGTGTGTCTTGGTTTGGTAGTAGCCAGCAGCAGGGGTTGGATGTTGTAGTCCTTATTTGTAGTCCTTTCCAACAAACAAATGTTCCAAAAAGTTTGCAGCTCGAAATGCTAAGTGAAGTTCAAAGCAGCGTTTTTTATGGGCACGATATCAAGTCCAGCAGGGTCTTTACAGCACACCAGACACTCTGTAAACACTCCCTCTGGAAAACATGGGTCCTTTACAATAGGGTGAGAGAATGTGACTTGAAGACCAGATGTTGGAAGGGAAGGTGAAAACATAAACCACGGACAAGGACAGGACAGAATGACGTGGGGATGGGATGGTGGTGGAAGTTCTGAATGAAGGATGGAGGGGTGATGAACAAGTGATGTAGAGTTGTCCATGAAGTGTAGGAAGTGAGAGAAATGGTGATACAGTAGTGTAGAGTGTTTGGAAACAAGTTACACAGAAAGAAGGAGATCTTTTTAAATAGTGGTAGATTTGGAGTAGTTCGGAGAGAGAGGAAGAGCATTCCAGATTAGGGGAGCAAGGAGTGAGAGACAGGAAAATGAGAGGGAGAACAGGGGGCTTAAGTGGTATACTGAGGATGATCTTAATGAGCGAGGAGGAGTGTAGGGAGTGAGATGAGCACATAGGTAGGGTGGGGTGAGTCCATGGATAGTATGGAGGGTGATGATAAAAAGTTTATACATAGCCCTTTGTTTCTGAGATAGCCAGACAAACTCGGAGCAGGCAGAGGAGGTAGAGGTAAAGCGAGAATGGTTGACAAGTGTGCAGACTGTGAAGTTGAGGACTTTTTCCATAGGTGAAAAAGTATAGTTTGGAAGACTATAAAGGAGAATTGCACAGTAGTCAGACTTAGGAAGGACTAAGGAGGTGATTTTCTGTTTAGCAGTATTGAAAGGAAGACAGCAGATTTTTCTGATATTGAGCAGGCCGAGTCTGGCCGCAGTGGCAGATGTGGAGATGAAGAGCGATAACTTGTGTGATGGGTCAAAGTTGACATCAAGCTTATGAGCAAGAGAAGAGAGGGAGAGGAAGATGCAGCTGGTTTGACTGGGAAGTAGAGAACTTCAGTCTTACTGGATTTGAACATGAGCGAGTGAGATGCCATCCAATGTTTGATGATGGAGAGACAGTTTGAGTTTTTAACAACAGCTCATTGGATAAGGATTGAAAGGAGAAGAAAATCTGAGTGTCATTAGTGCTGAGTTTATAGGAGAAGCCACAAGAGGAGATGAGGCCACCAAGAGCTGGAGCATAGAGAGTGAATAGAGGTGGACCACGACAGGCCCTTGGGGAACTCCAACATTAAGGGGGGTGCGTGGGGAGGTAAGTCTGATCTAGGACATCTGAAAGTGTCTGGGGGAAAGGTATTAAGCAAACCAAGTGAGGGCCCTATCTCTGATGCCAAGGAGAGATATTGCAGAGAAAACCTCAGAATGGTTGACAGTATGCAAGGTAGCAGAGAGGTTGAGAATCACACATTTAGATGAAAGGTTTGCATGCCATGCAGAAGAGATTAAGGAGGTTGTGAGTATCAAGGAACTCAGTGAGTCGATTGAATACTACTTCCTCTCGGATTTTGGAATAGTGTGGTAGAGGAGAGACAGGTGAAAGTTGGCAGGATATTTAGGATATATACTAGGAGAGGGATGATAGTAGCTGTCGTATAGGATTAGGGACAAGAGACCATGTCAAGAGAGGAGTTGAAGAGGAAAGTAAGATGTGGAGCAACACTGGAAGCTATGTGCTTCACAATGTGCTGGGACAGTTGGTCCGTGGAGCACAGGAAGGTTTAGCCTTGATGAGTAGGGCTCCAATCTCATCATAGTTGGTGGGGCAAACAAAGACATAGTAGCTAGATAGGAGGGTAGAAGTGGTAGAGGTAAGTGAGCAGGTGGAGGGTATATAAGGTAATTAGCAAGGGTATTGTGGTTGGTAGAAATGAATAAAGCAAAGTAGAGAGCAAGATCATTTGAAGAAAGAGTAGAAGAGATGGTGGTGGGTTCAGGAGAGAAGAGAATTGTGTCGGGCGATTTTTAGAGGTGCCTTGTTTAGGTGGTTTGAGACAAAATGAGAGAGGGAGATAGAAGTCAGAGTCAAGAGTAGAGGAATAGTTTGGAAGAGCATTGAGAAAGAGTTGGAGATCAGAGGAGTGGCTTTTTCTGCATTGTTGTTTTTAGGGTGTGGATGAGAAGTGTAATTCAGGTTTGTGGAGGGGAATATTTAGGAGTGAGTGTAATAAGATGGTAGTGAGAGGAGAAGCAATGGTAAAGTTAGTGAAGTCTTCTTCGGTGGATGAAAGATGAGTTCAGCATAGCAAGAGAGAGAGTGGTGTGGATTAGATATGTAGTCAGGGAGTGTGGAGGAGGGAAACCTGTGCTTAGTATTAGTTGTAGAAGATGGAGAGAATGAGGAAGAAGTAGGAGTGGAGATTGAGGCAACAGTGATAGAGTGATCAGAGGGGGAAGGCGCAGTGGAGATTTTAGAGGCAGATGGATGAAAGGATATGAAAATAAGGTAAATGGAGTTTGCAATTGAATGGTTAGTCAGAGCGTGGATAGAAGAGAGTGAGTTGTTAAGTAGAAGATATTTAAAGTCAGTGGCTAGAGCACCAGAGAGAGGAGAGGTTGAAGTCACCAATGACAGTGAGGCGGTTATCGGGAGGGAGAGTGTCAATTTGTGGGGGGATGTCATCGAAAGAATGTACCTACCAGCCCAGGAAGCTGGTAGAGAGAGAGGTTATATGTAAGCCAAAGGGGGCAATGTTTGTGGATATAGTGAATTCGAATGAGGAAGAATTTGCAGGAGCGCGGGTGTAGGAGAGATAGGAAGTTTGGAGGATAAAAAAGGTCTACACCACCACCCCAGCCAGTGGGGCTTGGAGAGTGAGTGTAGACGTAGACAGCCTTATGAAGGGCAGCAAGTGTTGCAGTCATAGCGAGAGATTCAGGTTTCTGTGAGGGAAAATGTGAAAGGAAAAAGTCAGGGGTAAAGGAGGTTTTATTGCAGACAGACTGTGCATTCCAAAGGGCAATAGAGAGAGAGTGAGATGTAGAAGCATTGATATGATATGATGTGATATGGCATTTATAACATGCCTATACACAGGTGTTTCAAGGCGCGATGAGGCAAGGGAGGGAGAACAGAGGGAAGACAGACGACAATCTTACTAGGCCAGGTGTCATTCAGATCACGCAAGTGAAAGGGAGGGGGAAAAAGAAAAGTGTGGGGGAGGGGAAAGTGCAGTACATGGGATAATAATAAACAAGATAAATAAAAGAACGGAAAGTGCAGTACATGGGATAATAAATAAACAAGATAACTAAAAGAGCAGCCAGCACGTGGCAAGTGCAGAGTGAGTGCTGAAATTAGGGCTGGTGGGGGGACTGTGGGGGTACAGAAAACATTCCCCAGGTGCAAGGGTTGCCAGGGAGGCAGTGCAGGCATGCAACTGGCAGGGCTTGGGCTCGAGATCAGAAGGGGCCAGGTAACCAGTGCAGTCTCAGTATCAGCCAGGAATTCAGCAGGGCAGAGGGGGAGAGAAAGCAGAAGTAAAGAGGAAGGTTATAAAGTGCTTCCGGAACCGAAGGTGGTTCTCCTCAAGTTTCAGGGAGGCAGGGAGGCTGTTCCAGAGGGAGTCCCCAGCCGAAGAGAGAGATCTACCACCAACTCGTTGCTTGGAGAAGCGATTGACTCTGAGGGAGTTGGAGGCGGATGAGCGAAGAGCTTGAGAAAAAAGATATTTAGGAAGATGGAGTTGAATGTATTGAGGCCCCAGGCCCCAGAAGGCCTTGTGGATGATGCAGAGTGTTTTGAACTTAATCCTCACAGCCACTGGGAGCCAGTGCAGAGACTTCAGTCCTGGAGAGATATGATCCCTGGGCTTGAGGCCAAGGACACGTCTTGCAGTCCTGTTCTGGATGAGTTGCAGAGGGCGGAGAGTATAAGCAGGCAGATTTAGAAAGAGGCTGTTGCAATTGTCCAGTCTAGAGAGAACCAGAGCTCTGGAGACAGTGAGCTTCTGGGGGAAGGAGAGGAAGGATGAATACCTCTGAGGAGGTGCAGCTAGTAGTGTGACTTCTTAGAGACATCAGAGATGTGAGGAGAGAAAGAGAGTCGAAGATGACCCCGAGGTTTTTGGTCTTGCAGGTGGGAGCAGGATGAGGGCCAAGAGAGGCCGCCCAGAGAGTTACAGGAAAGGACGGAGTGGGTGTGCCGATGAGGAGAATCTCAGTCTTACTGGCATTAAGGCAGAGGTCGTTGGTGGCACACCACTCCTGGATAGCAGACAGACAGTCAGAGATGAGGGATGGAGAAGAGGTGGCCGAAGGAAGCCTGAAAATGAGCTGAGTGTTGTCCGCAAAGCACTGAAAGTTGGGGCAGAGAAAGGCAATGCGGTGGGAAAGGAGAGCCAGGTATTGGTAGAAAAGCCAGGGAGAGAGGTTAAACCCCTTGGGGACACCACAGGTAGAGAAAAAGATAGCAGAGAGGAAGAACCCAAGTTGGACCTGGGAGGGTCGGTCAGAGAGGAAAGAAGTCAGCCACACCAGGGCCTGACCGGCGATTCCCAGGTTATCACCAAGACAATTTAGCAGGATGGAATGGTTGACAGTGTCAAAGGCAGAAGAGAGATCAAGCAACATGAGGACACATGGGGGTGTTAGAGTCGAGGTTGGAGAGCAGGTCTTCACAGATGTTCAGGAGAGCAGTTTCTGTGCTTCTGGCAGCTCTGAAGCCAAACTGATGGTCATAAAAACAACCAACAGAATCAGTGTGGAGATTAAGCTGGGAGATGGCCAGTTTCTTCAGAAGCTTGCCCAGGAAGGGAGTGATGGAGATTGGGCGATAGTTAGCCGGGCAGGAGGGATTGGCAGAGGTTTTCATAAGAAGAGGGTGCACAAGGGAGTGCTTCAGGGGGCATGGGAAGACTCCAGTGGTGAAGGAGTGGTTGCAGAAGTCAGCCAGGGCAGGAGCCAGGGTGTCAATGTGGTCCTTGATGATTTTGGAGGAACAAGGTTGAACCTGTTTTGACAATACTTTCATAGATCGGACTTGTCTAGAAACCTCGTCTGAGGAGAACAGGGGTAAGGCAGAGAAAGAGGGAGGAGAGGTGGCTGCAGAAGGGCCAGAGGAAGAGCAGGGGTTAGAGGGAGGGAGGGGAGAGGAGAAGAGTGAGGACAGGATGTCCTGAGTTTTAGAGATGAAGTGAGAAGCCAGTGCCGTGAAGAGGTCCTGGGAAGGGACAGGAGAGGTAGAGACTGTGGCAGGATTGGCCAGTTCCTTGCAGTTTTTAAAGAGTTCAGTGAAATTGTTAGATGCCGCCGAGACGTGAGATTGGATATGAGCTCTCTTCTTGGTGAGGACAGAGAGGCACTATTGCCTTTGGAGCAGGAGGCAGGCCTGTTTGTAAGAGGATGTACAGGGAGCATGCCATTTCCTCTCAGCCACCCTGCACTTGCGTTTAAGAGTGATGAGGTCTGAGCCGTACCAGGAGTTGCACTTGGCTTTGGGCTTCGGACGGATCCTCATGACAGGGGCAAGGATGTCAAGAGTATCAGATATAGCAGAGTGGAGCGTGGAGAGGGCTGTGTCAGGGTAAGAGTCACAGATATATGCGCTTCATGGGTCAGATGACCGGGAAGGTGGGTGGCAGTGATGGAAGTGGCTTAGCCTGTGGGGTAGAGAGGGTGAGAAAAGAGAAAGTGATCACTCCAGGAGAGAGGAGTGTTGAGAGGGACATAAAGGGGAAGGTCTGAGGGGATCAGAACATCCAGAGTGGCCCTGCAGAGTGAGTTGGGCTAGAGGGGAGAATAGTGAGAGAGAGAGTCGCAGAGGTCGCAAAAGAGTCCAGAGGGAGGACAGGAGGCATATTGAATGTCTCCAAGAAGGAGGAGTTGATTGGTTGAGGCCATGAGTGAGGAGGAGAGATCCGCCCACTCAGAGAGGAAGGAGGAAATCTGACTAGGTGGCTAATAGATAGTAGCAAACAGTCAGGGAATGGCTAGGGGAGAGAGAGAGAGCCTGCAGACGAGGCATTCAAAAGAGGAGTTGTCAATCTGGAAAAGTGAATACCCTTCATTTGAATGACAGAGGTAACTTGATGGCCGTAGGCCAACCGTCTTATGCACTGAATTATAGAAATATAGACTGCCATGCTTGACCAAGAAGCGGCCATTTTAAACGTAGCAAGAATCGCCATTTTGCTTGTTAACCATTGCTCATTGATTTCTGTCTAAACTGCTTTGCAGCTTGCAATTCTTGCGAATTCTGCTTACTCTGCTCAACTGTTAACATTGTTGTCTGAATATGAAAGGACAAGGTTGTTGAAACTCCTCATGAGTAGCTCAGAAAGGAATGCCCACACTCCCTCTCTGTAGCCTTGGGAGAGAGCTGCAGGGCATTTAATCACTTCACAGCTGCCAGCCAGTCTCGTACGATGGTAGAATATGTTAGAATAAAACAGCTAAAGGCTTGAATTATGCTCTTCCTACGGCCCCCCTTCGCAAAACCCTTTAGAGCGTGTCGGCTCCCAGGACACGAATAGTACCTCATAGATAGCAAAGTTTGGAATGTGGCTCTTCCCCCGTGTGCAGCTTGCTTCCAAGAACAGAACCACCGTGTTCTGTTCAACAACTAAAAGATGCCTCCACACTTTCTAATTGCACATTGTTACTAGAATAGAC
This sequence comes from Ambystoma mexicanum, assembly GCF_040938575.1. Classification (NCBI taxonomy): domain Eukaryota; kingdom Metazoa; phylum Chordata; class Amphibia; order Caudata; family Ambystomatidae; genus Ambystoma; species Ambystoma mexicanum. The sequence continues at coordinate 1,519,584,366 of NC_090937.1, read as the reverse complement.
ATCTAAAGTGTCATAATTGTCATACTCGTCGGATATGTCCATCGTCATCCCGAGTTCAAAGAAACTTAATAAAGAAGGGTGTTAAAAATGACATTGCTGATTGTATGATATGCATTTCGTATATATGTAACTGATGTACCTAATTCGCTCTCTTGCGTCCCTCAAAGGTCTAGGAAACTCACTTTGCGGGGCGTGAGACCAGAATTGGCCAATTGAGACTATTTTTGCTTGCAATAAACCCTAGCATTTGGAATTTGAACCTCATGTCTGGCGCATGGGCCCCTTTCAGAGTAGGCCTGCGCAGGAATGACAGAGGCAGGAATCCACTCAGGGAAGATCAGGGCAACACCCCCTACGGAGCGGTTGGACATGGGCGTGGAGAGGATATTGTAGCCGTCAGGGAGGATCATGTCAAAGCTTGTGACAGAGCTGGCCTTGAAACATGTCTCGGTGAGACAGAGGACATTGAGGTCAAGTTCTTCCAGAAGGCGGCAGATGACGGAGGAGTGTTGACAGCTGAGCAAGAGTTAAGAGTGGCAATGTGGAGAAGGTTGCTATCCTTGTAGGGGAGGGGTACAGATCAGAGGTACGCCCTGCAGAGATGTGGAAGCAGCCCAAGGGGGGGGGCAGAGAGTGAATAAGAGAGCAAGGTAGCCGAGGAGTTGGCAGCAGGGGGAGGCGAGGAGGCCATGGAGGGGGGAGAGGGGACAGCAGGAGAAGAAAGGAAATTGATGAGGCACAGGAAGCGTCTATCAAAGAGGTGAAGGTTGGCCTGAGGTGCTTGGACCAGGACGGTCCCAGTCAGGTGGTTTAATTCTGAGCTCGAGTGCCCACCTTTTGTAAAACAGTCTCATTGTTTCATGTTATAATTTTCTGGTTGGGCCTGGTGGGCAGAAAGGCACCTGCAAGCACAGCATGTGGGATGCACCTGCAACATTATAAAGGGTGCTGGTGCATCTGACCTCCCCATTTCCATTCAACCTTATTGGGAATGGGGAGCATCTTTTTTCTGGCACCAGTGAATGGGCAGTAACCGGGTCATTATGGTCCTGCCGGACCCAGTAATTGCCCATTTGCGGGTGCCGGAAAAAAGATGCCCTCCATTCCCATTTGGCCCCACATCACTGAATGGGAATGGGGAGTTTGGATGCACCAGCACGGTTTATAACGGTGCCGGTGCATCCGACATGCTGTGCTTGCAGGTGCGTTTCTGCCCGCCAGGTCGGACTACTGGGAACTACGGTATCGGCTAGCTTACCAGTACTGTAGTTCCGGGCCCAGCAAACTTATAATGAGGCCCACTGTCTCTTAGATCATTCTCTTAGTTCGTGCTTGGTGGTTACTGCTAGGATCTGGCTTTCTGAGGCTGCCCCAGAAGGAGATGTAGTTTCAAAGTGACTTACTGGAGAAAGTGGTGAAGACTTGTTTTACCTATTAGCGGATGACATGCCTTTCCAAAACCACCCACTCCACATATTGTTCCGCAAATATGCCACTGCCTAGAAGGTGCTGTACTTGATGATTGTTGGTCCAGGGCCATTGATGATCATGTAGCATTACTAGTAGCCAAGAAGTCACCCATTTCATTTTCCGAGTCTTGTAGCGTCTTCAGGTGGAGATTTATACCCAGCACCCGTCTTTCTTAGTTTGTGGCCACCTCAGAGACATATTGCCCTATACCATGCTCAAATATATAACTACCCCTCGCAACTCACCGTTAACAATGCAAGAACCTGTTTTCGCTGGACAGAGTTATCCTTAAGACACCTGAATGATAAAATCTTATGCAATCAGTCTTCCTTAAATTGGCCAGGAGAACCATATAGGGCTGCCCTCCAGATTTTTAAAGTAACCTTGAACTCAGGTGTCTACCAGTTTTCTGTGCTAAAACACGATTACAATGCAGAGATTCAAAAACATAGGGCCTTGATGAATCAACAGAAGAAATGTGCACGGTTCTTACCGTTGGCTGTTTGAGTTACAACTATCCATTCAATAAAATGTGCTTATAAGAACTGGATTAGATCCCAAAAGAGTATGTTATATCAAGCTGATGGGGAGTAAATGCTAAAGACAATTGTGCGTAAAAACACAGCTGAAATCTGGTCCCTTCTTAATGCTGCGCGAAATGCGAAGCAAGTTCCAGTGCAGATTAATGGTGTAGTAGATAATAGGTGGCTGTCATATTACACGGAATTGTATGCCTCTTCCGAATCTTGGCCAAGAAGATCTATGACTGAAATTGCCAGTAATCAGTACATGCGTTTTCAGGAGGCCGAGGTGCTTGAGTTTATACTTAAATCTTCTAACTCTAGAGCGCCGGGCCAAGATGGCCTCACTAATGTAATGATGAAACGGCACCCGCAATCTTGGGCACGGATTCTGTTCAACATCTTTGTGCATGTTTTAGAGACTAACATTATTCCACCTTATTGGCAATCCTCTATAATTGTACCCATTTTTAAGAGAGGCGATCGGACCTGTCCGGCTAACTACAGGCCGATCGCCCTCTTGGCTATCCCTGGTAAGATCTTTGCTCGGTTTATCTTGAGGGACATCTATAACGGTGTTTCATCAGCTTGCAAACAAGACCCTAACCAGACAGGGTTTATCCCGGGGATGGGGACTGCAATCAATTTATTTACACTAACCGCAATTATTCAACATTATCATCATTTGAAACAACCCTTGTATTTTGTTTTTGTTGATTTTAGGGCTGCTTTTGATTCTGTCTCACGATCCCTGCTGATGGCTAAACTGATTAAAGAAAAGTGTCCTACCTACCTCATTAGGTTAATTGAGGCATTACATACTGATACCAAGCTTCAAGTAAGACTTGATCTGAAGGGATCCCTGTCTGCAGTCATTAAGGCCTTTCGTGGGCTATGACAGGGATGCATATTGGCAGCCATATTGTTTAATTTCTTTATTTCAGATATTGGTAACGTGTTTGAAGGTCTGGTATCCGATGCTCCAAAATTGTCTGGAAAGGTGATCTCTGCGCTTTTATACGCAGATGACTTAGTGTTAATCTCTAAGACTCCCCGTGGTTTACAAAACCTTTTGGACGCCCTTGCGATATATATAGAAAAAAATCTCTTCACCCTAAACCTTAGAAAAACTAAGGTTATGATGTGTAATATATGCAAGGGAGTTAAAAAGGGTACATTTGAAATGGCACGTTAAGGATACGGCTTTTGAAGTTGTGCCGCAATATATATACCTAGGTGTAGTCATGTCTGGAGCAAGCAACAATTATTCAGGCAAAATATGGCAAGTTTTCCATCACGACGACTGTAACCTATTTCAAACAAAAGGTGACTCCAGTCCTTTTATATGGATGGAGATGAAATTGGTCATCAATGAGAATATATGGGCTAGATTTGAAGGTAAATTCTGGAAACAAATTTTGTGTCTACCCTTATGCATTCCCATTGTCTGGATTAGGACAGAATTAGGCCTGATATCCTTGTACGCTAGATAATTGTGGCAGGTTATGGCCCTTTTTAGGAAATGTATTTTAGCATTAGACTCCAAGTAGCTCATAAGTAATACTATCTAACTTTCTTTTTGAGTTCAATGACGTGTTCATATGCCAATGGCGTGGCCTTGCCATAAATGCTATGGCTGCAGGTGAAGTCTCTTTGGGTGACCTTCACGCAAATCCGAACAGAGCAAAAACCAAATTATTTCAATATGATTGGCGTATTACAAGAGAGAAATGCCTCACATACTGTGACTTTCCTAAAAATCAGTTTTTGCATAGAAAGGCTGGCCTCTGTGAATTGTATTTGCTTAAATCGCCATCTCCCACCCACAGAGAACAATTCATGCGACTAAGATTCAACCTATGGCCAACCAAGGATCTTCAAGCTAGACGCAAATGTCTATTCGTGAAAGATCATTTCTGTCGGTTTTGCAAGGTTGTTGATCAATCAGAGACCCTTAGAGACATGATAACAGAGTGCCCAACGTTTAGACAGAAAAGTGAACAGCAATTTAAAGAGGTATTTCGGAATTTTAAAAGATTGACAACAGAAAGTATGTGGTGGATGATTTATTGTGGTCAAACGACAGCGGTTAGAATTGCAGTAATTGCTTTTTTAAATGATTTAAAGTTATATGATGAGAAGACGTTAGTACTATAAGTTTAGATTATCTTTCCTTGTATGTTTGGGTTTTACTTATTCGTGTTGAGCATTTTTAGGAGGTGGTTTGCATTTTTTATGTTTAGGTTTTATGATTTAATTGCTGGGATTCTAAAATGTTTTTTTCTCCTTTTTCTTGTAACTTCTAAGACTTGCAATTTTTAAGATTTGTGACATGAATTGTATTTTTAATTGTTCTATTTCAATTATTCAAAATTAATAATTTTTTAGAAAAAAATATTGTAAAGCTGATTTAGTTCAGTTGTATCAATAAACATTTTTTCAAAAATTGCAGATGCTCACAAATCTCAGACGGTAAGTAAAATCCTCAATGTTGTCTATTATAACAATGATTTATAGCACTAAGTTCTATTCAGGGCAGTTTCCTTTTGGCATGCAATGTCCATATGTTGCCTTCAACCAGCTGCTGTTAATAGATTTGTTCTTTGAGCTCCCCAGTAGTCTACTTTGTCAGTAGCATGCCCTAAAATGCACAAAGACAAAACAAGGTCATTGAAATATAGAGCCAGCTCTGTTTTTTCTTCATGCACCCTTTGCTGCCCCACTACCCACTAAATGGTCACTTCAGGTGAAATGTTACATGCTGCAGCAACCCCTTGTGCTTAGAAATGTGATATTTTACATTTCTATTGGGATTGCTTGACATACTAGAAATGCAACAAAAAAATGTTTGAGTCCACCTACATAATTCAGTCTATTTTCAGTATGAGTGCCGATTGTGCTCAATATAGAAGGTGCATTATTTTCTATTCAATGTTAACCCATTGCCCTGTGCGGACTTCCAGGAATGCTGATTAGTTGCCAAATTCACAATCTTCAGATAGACGGCTGTAATCATGCTTGCTGGCATAAGCAGATTCCATGCCACATGAGTCACTCATCATGAACGGGTGAATCTATGATCTATGGCAGCCATTCATGTCAAAATTACGCCTTTTTTAATATGACATGTTGAAATGAACGCAACATGTCTGGCAATTTGTTACACATACATTGAGACGAATATGACATACACTGACATTCAAAGAATGGTATAATCAAAATATATACTGACTTAAATAGGACATACGCTAAAATGAAAATTGATGTGATATACACAGCATACGAATATTACATGCATTGCAATGGATAAGGTACCCATGGAAATGAGTGTCCCATGTGTTGAAAGGACATGAAGTGAATGTGATATGCATTGAAATGGATATAACACACATTGAAATGGATATGGCATGGGTTTAAATTAATATAACATGGATTGAAATGAATTTAACATATATTGAAATTAATATGCAAGCATTTAAATTAATATACCGCAGAGTGATATGAATTTAATATGCAATGGAATGAATATGACACCCATTGAAATGGATATAACATGAGTTGAAATTTATATAACATGGATTGAAATGAAATTAACATGCATCAAGATGAATATAACAAGAATTAGAATAAATATATAAAATTAAATGAATATTAAACACATTGAAATTGAAATACTATGCATTGCAATGAATATAACATGGATTGAAATGTATGTTACATGCATTGACATTAATTGTGCACCCATTGAAATGGATATAACATGGGTTGACGTGAATATAACATAGAATGAATGAATGGAACATGCATCAAAATTAATACAACAATCATTAGAATTAATTTAACAGATTGGAAATTAATTCATCATGAACAGCAACCTATTCATACATGCACATAGGCAATGGCAGCAACATGCACTATAGAAGTACAATATTTATAATTTGGTAATGTTGGATATTAAAATAATGAATGGTACCTTATTAGAGTTGTCAGTAAAGATAAACATGGAATACATAGCTAATAGCTAATAATTGATGCCTTACTACATGCTTGTGTTAGTTCTAACAATACACATCAAGACCTACAATGCATACAAATCTGAGGCACATACAAGGAAACTTCAGTAATGAGGGACGAAAGGATTGCTTATTTCCTCATGTATGTGCACAATGAACTGAGGCCAAATCCTAAGGAAAATGCCTTAACAACATACAACATGTTTGTACATATGTTACACATTTTAATTTGTAAAATTGCCTCCATCAGTGATCAAAATCATGTGGCCTACATATGTCAGTGAACAAAAAGAAGTGGCACAGATATGTGATGTCATTGGTGATGTCATCACTGGCATTTGTGATGTCATTTTGATGTCATTGGAGTTAGTCTTAGCAATGCCCAGAGGTGCCACGGGTTGTGGTTGCTTAGCCTACCATAAGTGGCAAATTTCAAGGGGTTTTCGGTTTTACTTGTAACTATAACATTCCTTTAACAATTATTTTTTCTGTTAATTTCATGTGTTTTTGTAGTGCAACATAACCACAATGTCCCTTTAAAAACGTGTTTTTCAGCTGATATATATATATATATTAACAGATGCTACATTTATTTTAGCATATACAACACTAATTTCCATGGGTGTCAAATCCATTGAAATGCATGGAATATTTGTTTTGCATATATCACATTAGTGTTCAGTGCTTCTTAGATTCCTTCTACTGACGGTCATACTCATTTTCATGTGGTTGATTTCCATTTTACTGTATGTCATATTTAATTCTGTATATGTTTTGTTTAGACCATTCTTTGAATTTCAATGTATGTCATATTCGTTGCAATGCATGTTATATTCATCTGCAATGCATGTTGCATTCATTTCAATGTGGCATATTAATAAAGGTGTTGTTTTGACGTAAACGGAATCTGTGGTGATTTGCAAGCAGTCTAAGAAGTTGATCGCTCTTCCCTGAAACTGTTCACAAGACTTACCTTGTCAGTTATCAATCCACTTCGTGGTTACACTGTCCAATATAGATGACCTGATCATCATACTTTCCTCATACATGAAATACTTTTTATTTTTTTATTTCACATGTTCTGTTTTATTACACGCCTTTCAGGATTCATTTCCTTCATCAAAGCAATCATTACATCCTCATTAAAAACCCATAAAAAAACAACATTAAAATAAAAATAAGAGGGGTCACAAGTATAAATGGAAGAAAGAAGGAAAATAACATTAATCATCAGGACTTTCCCCTCAGATGGGAGCTGGCCTCCAGCCACCTCTCATAATACCCCATCTCTGAGGAGAATCACTACCCACTCACCTTCCCTCAACCTCCTTCTCCTATTCCTCCCCCTCCCTATCCACCAATCATCCATACCTCATTTTAGTTCTAAAACTTGAATTATAGATTTTGCTATCGCCAATACCACTGAAACCCTTTCTCCCAGCATAGACCCTTCCCACCATTCCTCATACGTTAAAGACCTATACTCAGTAACTGCTTCACTTAGAAATGTCTTCCTCGTCTCACAAACCAACAGGAGATGTTTTGTTGTTTCTACCTGGACCTTACAAAATCTGCAAGAGGGCGCTACAACTTCCTCCACTCTTCTGGTCCAAAGAACTTCGTTTGTGAGGAGAATATTTAGCCTTAGCCTTAAAAAGACATTCCTGTGCCTATTGGAAGGGAATTTTACATGGTATTTTGGCAGTTGATTAATGGCCCTCTGCTCCCTATTAAGATTGAGGGTTACTTTATATGATGATCTTCTTGCCATGGTCTCAATTCAATCTAATCCTCTCAGCAGTATTTTGATTTTATCCGGATTATTCAACAGAGTATCCTCCTTTACATCCATTGATTTTAGTTTTCCAGGAGTTGATTATCCCATGCCCTAAAAACCTTAGTTTGTTCTTATCATCCCTCAGTATATCCATGGTGGGCGGTGTTAGTCAACCCAATACTTTTCCTGTAAACACATAAAGAATTCCACTTAACCACAGATTGAAGGAATTGAAGTCCCAATACAAATCTTATAAGTAGTACCGGTAAAGAATTTGACAAGTCCAACACCCTCCTCCAATAGATCCCCTCCAACAGGTTCCAGAAAGAAACTGCGACACCCAACACTGTTTCCGCTCCATATAATAAAATAGGATTAACCTTTTGCTTGAAAAACGTTATGATACAACAAGCGTGAATCTGGCACATTTTCTTAGCATCCCTTTGGTTTGGGTCGCCAATCTAATACATTTGCGCTTAAACTCATCCATCCATAACTTCTCCTTTATGTTATAGTTAATCAAAACTCCCACATATGTTATGGACTCCAAGTGCTCGATCTGCGTGCCTATAGCCATGTCAGTTTATGTTTGACCTTCCTCCTGGCACTGGTAAATGCCAGAATTTTTGTATTATCTGTATTTATTCTCAACTCATTTGTCTTAAAGTATGTGTTCAGATGCGTGAGCCACCTTTGTAGGCCTATTGGGGTGTGATCTATCACCACCAAGTCATCCACGTACATGACCCAGGGGATCTTCTGCCTATATGATTGTGGGTAATATACAAATAGGAATCGTGTCAGTGGAATGCAACAATGCTCAATCAACAAAACATCACCGACAAAAAATGAGAAATAACCAACAGTGAAAGCTATCAGGAAACAATATTCGGTAGCAGGTTCCTTGGAATTTTATTCGAACAGCAGAGACACCACGTTGACTCAAGACTATGCTGCCAACAGGGCTGAAGAAGAATTACAAAGATACAACACAACACTGATTGATGCAAAATGTAACACTGAACTGCCAAAGACACTAAAGAAGCAAATCAAGCTTTGGGAAAATGCTTCAATGTTAGAGGAGCTGAAAAATACACCAAATTGTATTGGGCTAAGTGTCCCGAAGAAAATCCAGAGGGCTGATAAAAATCCAAAATGAAAAGAATAAAGTTTACCACTGAGCTGGAAACACTAATTGTGTCAACAGACTGATATAGTGTATTTGATCACACTATTATTAGAACAGCAGAGTGTATTCAATCACACTGTTACTAACCGCACAAATATAATTATTTTACGAGATATCATTTGGATATGGATTGTGATATTATATTGATTGCTTTTTTATCTATGTGTGCCTCTATCATGAACTAAGCATACATGTTGTTTTAAACAAATCGATTATGTTTTGATCAAGCAAACAGGAGACACGAGTCACCAGTTGGTTGAAGGATGATACCCTACCATATAGTGTGGAAGAGTGAGGTAGCCTGTGCTCAATTGCTACTTTTGTAAGTGATAATATTTGGGAACAGAAGAATAGCCACACACATTTTCAGTTGACAAATACGCCTGCGATAAAGAAACTACATGCTTCTGTCAATTAGAAAAAGTGGGATCACTTTTTAGGTTCTTTTGTCTTTTTTCACAACACTGACCAAAACTGTAAAGTGTTCATGATGATGAACCATACATACCCATTCAGACATCCTCAGGGATTCAGATGTGGTTAAAATGTAGCAGGGGCATCTGTTACTCCATTGGGAGACATACACACCATTGAGCCTTCACTTTAGAAGAGGAAGCTATATGATGGGAAGCCAGACTGCGAACATGCCTGGTCCCCATTGCACATACTTCTTTAGAGAACTATGTATAGCCAATAGTTAAATGGTAGTGTGCATATTTATAGCTTGTTGATAACAGTGATGGACTTAATAAACACTTAAATATAAGTATATTTCATCTTTTTTAAAGGAAGCAACAATGTTTGGATTCTTTAAAACATTGGGCCTCATCGCAAGTTGGGCAGAGCAGTAAATTGTGGTGGTAAGGCTATTACCACTGCATTACCGATCTGCTACGAGTTGGGCGGAAAGTTGGGTATTCACCTCCAGCACTGAGCTGGGGGTAAATTTGCGGACTTTCTGCCAATTTGTGGCACAATCACTGTGGCGCTGTTAGCGCGCATTAATTGCCCCAAAATGCCTCATAAGTTCCAATGGACCCAATATAAATGAGGACTTACTGCCGGAACCGGCGCTAAGTGTGCTGCACCGAGTTGCGGTAACGCTATTTGTGTTTGGCAGTATCCCAGCTGATTTACTGCTGGGATACTGCTCACTCGTGGTGAGGACAAAAATGTTGAGGTTCTAAATCTAATTGGGATACTGATCTCCCTCAGGTTCTCTAGTGTGTTAGCCAGTCTAATGGGCACTGAGAATGATATGCCCCTTAGCTGAAGTCCTCAAATAGGAAGGTATCAGGTTGAATGCCTATAAGATTTAGAGATGTTCTAAAGCATAACATGGCTTCTCCCCTTGGCATTAGTCTTTTTCAATGGTAACAGTGTGAATCATATAATACTGGAGTGATGTTATTACGATCATGGGGATACCGATTTCCCAAGGAGTGCTAGTGCCCAACATAGTCTCAGTATTAGAGCACCCATCCAATTTGTTTTCTATCCTCACAGTCTCAGGGTTAAAACACCCAGTCCCTTCTTTGCTTTTAAAATATAGTCTAAGGGCGGTAGTGTTTGGCTCACTTCTTGATTCACCTTACCAGGAAGTCTTGATCCCACCATGCTTTAGAGCATTGCTCTGACATATTATTATGTGCCAGCTGATATTCACCCTCTTGGGTCAGTAGTGACACCTATGACACTCTCCTAACATTTATTAAGTCTTCACACTTCCTCAGTGTATTTGTCATGCTGTGTTGTTTTGACCCAACTACCTGAGGTTGCCTTCCAGAGCACATTCTATCAGACTCTATGGATTTAGCCTCTGGCAATGTTTGCCATGGACTCATCAGGCACTTTGCTTTTTCCATTCCTTCTCCTATTTGGTCCTGCTATTCTTCCAGTATTTGAGAGATAGCCCTCAGCGGGTGCATGGCAATCTCTTCTCATTGTATTTTTCTGACAGGGTCTGGCATCTATCCTTCAACAGACTCAGGATTTCTCCCACGAATCACCCCTTGTAATCCTCATCATGGCCTCCTTCTATTCCTCTTCTACCTGTAGGATGGCATTCCACTATGTGATTAAGCCTGCAGATCCGCAGATCCTTGCACCTTTGTACATAGTGGTTAATGCTCCTAATTCTGCAATTTCAACTGTTCTTGTTGGTTGGAATGCTGTTCCCTGGTAGATTATCCCCACCTTTTCAATATGGGGTGCACAGGTGTTTTTGTGAGTCTATGAGATTTCTCTTGGATTCTGATTCTGAGTCATAACAAGTGGAATGTAAACTTATGGCATGCCAGAAATGCGGACGTGATGAATCAGGAACTCAAAACACAAAGTTATCTTAAATGCAAACATACCACCGTGGTACTACAGCTCTGACATTTACAGAAAACGGTTATGATACAACTCAAAGGGTCTCGCACAGTGACATCCTCTTACTAAATAACATGTTATGTCATAACCCCTCTGTTAGACCAGAAACGTAACCCTATAGTCAAATGATATGTATTAATTCTTTGTTGGATCTTAAACACATTGTTGAATGAGTCCTTAAACAAATTAGCTTTATCACAGGCATATTTGTACATTGTGCAGTTTCCGCACTTCCTGAATCCATTTATAGGTGGTTATAGCCAATTGGCGGCAATCCTTTTATCAGGGTCTGGTAAAAGTGAGGGGCTCAACTTGTTCCTCAGAGTCTGTTCCTTTCTGAAAATCATACGTTGATCGGGATCAATGTAATTCCTAATATTCTAATCCAGTTTAAGGCGATACCAATGCATGTAAAGGGTTCTCTTCAATAGTTTGTGATTGCTACTAAAGTTGGTAATAAACCTCACTGTGGGTTTTTTTGTACATTTGCTGCTTGGTATTAAGGTCTGTTGTTGTGTGAGTCCTTTTTTTCTGTTTATAGCTTTTCTGATGCAATCTTGTGGGTATCCTCTGGCAATAAACCTGGATTCTAACAGAGTACATTCTTTGTGAAAGTCTGCAGAGGTTTGGCAGTTTCTTCTTGCTCGGATAAACTCCCCTGTGGGTAGATTAGGAATAGTGGATATCCGATGGCAGCTTATGGTGTGTAGTATGGAGTTGACTTCTGTAGGTTTCCTGTACGTATACGTCTTCAGTTCGTTCTGTTCGACATAAATTGTTAAATTAAGGAAGTTGATTGAGTAATCATCCCAGCTTACAGAAAACTCTATTCCAAACATATCATTGTTGATGCGATTTACAAAGTCACTGAATTCCAATTCTGTGTTTCATTCAGGACTATTAACACGTCATCTATATATCTCATCCATCTAAGTAATTATTTCTGATGGGCTACGTCCTGATAATTAATAGTGTCTTCCAAAAAGCCCATAAAAAGTTTAGCCAGGACTGGGGCATATTTAGTGCCCATTGCCACACTGTTAGTTTGTTGGTAGAAGACATCGTTAAAGGTGAATATATTGCAATCAAGGTTAGTTTGAGCATTTCCTTGATCCTTTCCACTTGGAGATATAGTGATGATGAGTCCCCTTTGAAGGTATGGTCTAGGGTCTTGATCACCCAGTGGTGTTGAATGGACGTATAAAGGGCCTTAACATCTACGCTTGCCAGTTGGTAGTCCTGTTTCCATTCAAAAGTTTCGAGTTTGAAAATGACATCAGTGGTATCCTTAACATATGCTCTCAACTTGTTCACTCTCAGTCTCAGGATGTTATCCAGGTATTGTGAGATATTTTCCATTGCCCACCCTATGCCACTTAAAATGGGCCGGCCTTCAGGTATTTTGGCATATTCCTTGTGTACTTTCGGTAAAAAATACATGGTGGGAATTACTGGAACCTTAATATACAGGAAAGTTTTCTCTTCATCAGTCAAAAGACATTTCTTTTGCCAATCCAGTATTGCCTTCTCTATTTTTGAAAAGGTTTGTTTTTTTAGGATCAGTCGGGAGTGTTTTGTAGCAGCCAAGTGTTTCTAGATGACGTCTGGCCATTTCTAGGTAATCCTGTCTCTCCATGATAACAATGTTGCCCCCTTTATCTGCTTCCTTTATTACTATCTATGTGGCTGATGCTAGATCCTGTAAAGCCTTCCTTTCTTGCGAGGACAAGTTGTATATTCGAGTTTTCTTCTTCTTAAATTTGTAAAAGTCCTCTGTGACAGCTTTGTAAAAGTCCTCTGTGACACATTAGTGCTTGTCTTGCACTATTGCATGCACATCATTCTTTAAAAATCTGAGGACGTATATACCGCAGAAACTATACAATTACTGAATATTGCAAGTATATTTTTCTTTCAATAGGGATTGAACCCATTTTTCTAAGAACCTGATTTAACACTAATATTTGAGAATATACAGTACACAGGTAATAATAACCGCATAATTTTTATAGAATGGTTTAGTAATTTGTAAAATCTAACTTCAAGGAATTATCGGGACTAATGAAATATTTTTTCTTTATGTTTTTCGCTTTGTCTCTAATATATTGTTTGTAAACTTGTTGTGTTTTACCCTATGAATCCTCCCCTTTGCCAACCCCTGACTTTCTGTGATCACTCCTTTTATGTTTTCGACTTTATGTCTCTTATTGTGATAAATGTGAATGTCTTTTTTTGATTGTATGCGCCAACCAATTGTTAATTTAATGAATTCACCCATTTTCCCTTCCTTACTCTCCCACCTCCAAAATGTTTTTTGTTTTGTCACTGGTTTACTAAGGCCCGTATTTGAGAAAGGGTAGCAGATATAGCAGAAACACATGCCATACAAGGGCAATACGAATTGTTAAAAACCTTTTTTCAAAAGTCGATTTGGCGCTGTCTTTAAGCTGAGTCTTTTGAATCATTTGTGATGAGGTGCGTGGTTCCTGGCGGGACCATACATGTCATCACGAAGAGGTCTGTGCCATCCTGAACTGGGTCGCACAGCTCATTAGTTGCAGGTTTGCTACATGTGCTGGGCCCTGCTGCGACCCCCTCCTCCTTTTCCTCCACTATGCGCCAGTAGCCCCCCAGCAACAGGACCACTGGCAATGGAGGTTGTGCAGGCACCTTCCAGCAGGGCACGTGTATGACTGCCCCGGGGGTTGTCATCATCCTGGAGGCAGTCCGGGTGGTGCAGGCAAAGAGCACATTGGCAGCGGCAGGCTCAACGCAGGAGGCGTCAGGACTCGGGATCAACAACATCACGGGGGCATGCATCGGCCGAAGGGCAGGAGGTCGCAGGAACAAGTGGGTCTTCCGTGTGGCAGCGGATGGGTCAGCAAATGAATGCAGAGCGAAGGTGGGCATGGAGGGCACGACACACTATGTCCAGAGCAGAGAACTCCATGCGTCGGGCAGTGAGGCGGGTGGAGTTCCTCAAGGAGCCTCACAGGGAGTTTGAGAGGAACATGACAGAGTCCCTGCGAGCTGTCGAGGATAGAGCTGAGTCCCGCCTCCGGGATATTGACACAAAGTTTGATGATTCCCTGGCCCAGACTCTTGGTAACATCGGTGAGTTGTAGGACTAACCCACTGCCCTTGTATATAGTTCTGTAGTGTTAGGTATTTGGAGTCGATGGACTTAGTTCCACGATTTGTACATAGTTTCTTTTTTATAGGGTTTTTGGGGTATATTGTTTTGACTTTTGGGATCATGGACCCTTCATCCTTGTATATAGTTGGACTTCGTTGTTTTTTTTATTTTTATTTTCACCGTGTATTAAATTTTTATTTTTTTATTTACATTTGGTACAGGAGGACTGACTTTGGACATGGACCACTTTCTGGATTTGCTTTTTTTTTATTTTCGGATTACTTATTAATTTGCATTTCATTTTCATTTGTGTTCATTTCATTTTCATGTTCATGTTTATTTTTCATTTGGTGTGTTTTTATAAATATAATACATTTTCATTCAACCAAATCTAAGTGGTGTCTGCTCTCAATGGTTTGGTGCATGGGCCACTCTTCACTTGCTATGTTACGTGTCCCTGCTGTTCATCAATGTTGGTAATGTGTGTGCAGTCATGCATGTGATGTATTGTGATTCACATGGCATGGGGTATGTTTTGGGGAGTATGTCCAATGGATGGGTGTTGAGTTGAACTGAGGGGGGGGGGCAGCGTGTGGTCGCATTTTAGTGGATATTTCATACATGAATGCATCTTGGGTCAATGTGTTGGGGGGAGTTGTATGTCGGGCCTGCCTGCTGGTTGCCATCACTGGTGGGGGGACATGAGTTGGGGCCTGCATGCAGGTTGCTGTCACTGGTGGGGGTGGGTGAACATGAGGCGTGGCCTGCCTCCAGGTTGCCGTCACTGGTGGGGGGACATGGGTCGAGGCCTGCATGCAGGTTGCTGTCACTGGTGGAGGTTGGAGTTTCATGAGGCGGGGCCTGCCTGCAGGTTGCCGTCACTGGTGGGGATGGGGGGCCATTAGGCGGGGCCTGCCTGCATGGTATGGTCAGCGGTGATGAGGGGTCCATTGTAGTGTTGGCTGCCTCTGGGGTATGGTCACAGATGTTGGGGGTTCCCTTGTGGTTTGGGCTGCCTGTGGGGTATGGTCCCATGTGGTATGCTTGCGGGGTATGGTCTTGGGTTATAGGGGGTCCCATGTGGTGTGGGCTGCCTGCAGGGTATGGTCATTGGTTATGGGGGTGTCATGTGGTGTGGGCTCCCATGTGGTGTGGGCTCCCTGCGGGGTATGGTCACAGGTGTCATGGAGTCCCTTGTGGTGTTTACCCATCAATTCCACATGATCATGGAATTCATTCTGTTGAATGGTTATTACTTAATCATGCCAAAGTATAAGCAGATAAGGCTTTTTTTCTGGAATTGTAGAAAATCCTTCTATATTATTATGTCTTCAAATACGAAGGGAATTATTATTTACCAGTAGTGGGATTTCCATAGGTTCCTCAGCAGCCCCTTCCTACACTAAAACCTATATGAAGAATTTCGAATCTATGAACATTGTGCCTGAATGGCCAGTGGAGTCCATACATCCACCTTTGACTCTGCAACATGTGTCCAGATACCTGCGGGTGAGGTGCACTTTACAAATGAACAAATCAAACATAGATGATTTTTTCCAGATTTGAACTAGTACTAGAAAACAGCTGTTAGGGAGAATTCACCTGGTAAGAGTGTGAGCCTTTTTTCCACTCTTACATGTGTTTTGCTATGTGTGTTTTTACCATTTGTGTGATCTTGGGCTCTGGAGCATCACATACTCCATGGTCATCATTTTTTTGTGTTATACAGCACCTTGAGTGCAGTGCAAAGGGTTGTCTTTCAGACTTCCCAATGACTACTGTCTCCCAGAAACATATAAAGTTGCCACTAACTTTATGTAGTCTCTTTAAACCACAGACCAGGCACACCCCATTTTACATGGAGTAATGGAAAGGGTTCATTTGTATCCCTTTTTGTCTGTTTCTCTTGAACCACTGTTTCGCTCCCTTTTCATCAAGACTTGGCTGGTGGAAGTGGTAACTACCCTATTTTTCATACCGCGGTTATCTTAAATAACCATGTTATTGTTTTAGGCTATTTTATTGGCCTCAAACACAAATCTGCTTCACCAAATATATTTCATTTCGCCTTGGGCTGGGTTTATTCGCCATTTGTTTTTGTAAAAGTCTTTCTCGTGTTTTACTCTGCGCGCCAAACCAGATTTGGTCCCTTTCTTTGTTCTCCGTCTTTTCGCAGGCTGTTAGGTGGAAACCTGTGCAGTTCCCTCTGGGACCACTGCAAAAGATTTCGGACTGCAGGTGTTTGGCAGTAAACCCACTTGGTAGCAGTCTGTACCACACCGATTCACTTGGTAGCTGTAGCTGAGCAGTCAGACTTCCTTCAAGAAGAGTTAGGCAGTATGTGGAGTATACAAAATAGGGCAATCCTACACAGTAAGACAAGCAAACACGCAACAAGGCTTCGGTGTAAAGATATATAGTTATTTATTTATAAGAACACATCTATAGAAAAAACTCTGGCACTCAATACGGCAAGCGATTTCATTCACAATTACTATACGAAGAAAATATCAATCCCCCTAACAATAGTTCGACAAGTCTAGGTTCAACGGCATCACTTATTTGCAGACAGAGGTGTATGCTTTAACCTAGATGGCACTCTAGTATTCGTTAGGACGGGAGAGAAAAAAAAGTCAGGTTATGAAGTCAACTCGGTACCAATACTTTACGGACAAATGCAAGGCAAGTAAGGCAGGGTCTACTGCAGATCACAAAGTTCAGAGGCCAGGCCCACTCGGAGAGAGGCAAGGCGATATGTCCCAAAAAGTGTCTCAGTGGAAATGCGATTCGAGTCTTTATCGCAAATTGTTATGGAAAGATTGGACCAGTTCAGAACAACAGTTAAAGAAAGCTTGAAGGCGACCCAATGGAAAGGCGAGGATTAAGACACCTCACTCTATCCGGCAGAAAGGGAAGCCAGGCAGACACGGTACCTTGTTTGTGGAGAGACAGCTCCGGCGGGGACAATTTTTCCTGGTGGTGGATGCACGTCAGGTCTTTGCCAAGAGTAGAGATGATCTCGTCATCGAAGAAAAGTGAAGTCCGGTGCACCACAAGGGAAGAGACCAGCCGCGGAGTGCTCTGTCACAAGGCACCACCTTTTGGTCGCAGTACAGGGGTAGTGGCTATCCGGTTGCCGAGGTGCTCTGCACGGGCAATTCGACCACTGCGTCCGGAAGCGAAGAAAAAGCAAAGGGGACTGGTTGTTCCCACCAGTCAGGGGAAGAGACTCTCCGGCAGGGAGATCTCCTCTGTCGTCGGGAAGTGGTGAGTCGGCTCCGCAGGGCTCCACCGGAGGTGTCGTCGTTGCAGGTCGGCTCAGCTTTACCTTCGTCGGATTCTTAGGTCATGTGGCGACTTCTGAAGATCCAGTCCCAAACGCCCTGCTTTTATGCAGAAAACCCCCAATCATTCAGCCTAGCTGTCACTCAAAACACGCTAAGTGATGAACGGGGTGGCTCACCACTTGGGCCAATCACACTAGAGTGCGACTGGAGTTGGCAAGGCAACTCGGTCCAGGGTGCCTAAACTCCCTCCCACACACCTGTGGTAACGCCACAAAGTGGAACAAAGGGCTCAACCTTTGGTTTAGGAGTCACAGAGACGAACACAGACGCCATTTTACAAACCGAGTTCTGGCAGAAAATACCATCCGATAGACTTATTTAAGATATAAGTAAACTGGGGGTATATTAGAGATTAACGAGAAAAAGTATCAATCTCCAACAATGGGAAGAATCCCATAGGGTTACATTCGGGGTCGAATATAACAAGTAGTTTCCACTGCCACCAGCCAAAACTCGACGAGGGGGGACGGGACAGTGCCCCCTCATATAAAAGACCCAGGAGTAATCGAATTACCCCTACTAGTACGTCCACAATAGGATGGTTTGTACTAGTTCTGTTAATAAATTTAGGTCTAGTAAAGCCAATGGTGACTTTACATGCCCGGGGAGACAGTAGTCAGTCCCCGGGTATGGAGTCTATGATGGAGGTCCGCTAGGACGCCCCAGTGCTATGGCACGGAGGGTGCGGTGTAACACACATAGCAAAACATATGAGACCCTATGGAGTAAAATACCCCATAGCCCATAAACACATTGACATTCAAAGGAATTACACACATTCATGTCCAAGAGTGGGAGAAAAAGAGTCTCACTCTTGGCAGGATGGAAAAAAACAAACTCCAGAAATCCAGCAAAGCTGCTGGGGGACTCACTAGGTTAGGAAATTCAGCCTAAACTGAGAATTCTCCCTAACACAGGCTTCTGCACAGAAGCCCTCCTTAAGGTGCCTGAAAGTCTGGGTAGGCAGGATGTGAGGGAGGGGTCTTAGGTTCCCTGCCATGGGTTCCCTTGGTAAGCCAAGTCGCACTGCTGTTTGATTGGCTGGGTGACTGTCCTTGCCAGAAAAGGACCCTTAAAACGACCAAACCACCCGGTGAAGCCCTGCTGCAGGTCCAAATCTTCAGAATCTGACGACGAGAGGATCCTCCTGGAATCTTCTTCCCTTGAGCAGGTGGGACCAACCAGTTCACCCAAACTTCAAGCCAGGACCCCTCCTCTGGTCAAATTCACTGTACAGAGCTACAGTGGGCTGGATAGCCAGGAAGGTCAGACCCTGCTTGGGTTTTAAGGAGTGCACCTTTTATTCGTTGCTTTGCTCTGCTGCTGGTTTCTTCCCTGGGTACTGCAGGACCCTCCAGTCTTCCTACTTCTTGTCAGTCCGACAGTCGCTTCAGGAACCATGAGCCTACAGGTACTACCAGGCATGTCTGCCCTAGCTACAGCTCCCTCTCCGTTTTAAGGTACTGTGCAAATCCGGTTGTTCGTTTCGTCCAGCCGCGGGGAAAGTGTGTGAAATCTTTCTCCAATCCCAGGTGTTGTCTTTTATTTTCTTTGAACTAACTTTTCTGCTGACCATCTCCGTCCGGAACTCATGGCACAAACTTTACCACAAACTACCCAGAACTATGTGATCTTGAGCAAAAGACTTTTGACCTAGTGACTTTGGCCCTAAACCTTTTTTACCTGATTCTGTCACTGTAGTTCTCTTGCTCAATTGCCCTGAGTACTTACCCGTTGGTGTGGTTCAATTTCTATTAACTTTGTCTTTCCCTCCCTTTTAAAATGCTGGAGTGCCATTTTGCTCCCACTTCATTGTGTGAGCTTAACTTGTCTGGAACTTATTGGGAGTGGTGTGGTGTATTATTTTTTTTTTAAACTTTTATTTTTGGCGGCAAAGGTTACGTGGTACATACACCAAGGTAACAAGCTCAAGTAAGAAACATTAGGTGGAGCAGTGCATGAGCAGTTGTACAAGATCACAATAATGTCAGACAATAATCATACAAGATACATATGAGTACGAGTTTATGTTGTAGCAGTGGACAATGAAGGGGTGGGGGCCGATCGAGAGCCGGGTGTGTCCTCACTACGACTGTTAAGGTACGAATTGAATTCCACCCAGATATTCTTGGGTTGAGAAGTGACGGGGAGCATGGATATAAATTCCTCCTCACAGTTCCGTGCCCAAGTAAGCATATGGAGCCATTTCTGGTGGACCGGGGGGGATGGGACTTTTCCAGTTCTGAAGTATGCATTTTTCGGCTATCATGCACCCAATATTAAGAAACTTGGCCAAACGTCTGGTGTCATCCGTTTTCCAGGCTCCAAAGAGGACGGATAAAGGATCAGGGTCAATCACTGTGTCAGTGATAGCCGTGAGCGTTTCTAGGATGCTTTCCCAGAACCTCAGCAATTTATCACAAGACCAGAACATGTGTAAGTGGTCAGCTGCCGTCTCTCCGCAGCGGGGGCAGGGGGGCGCCGTATCACGGGCAAACCTCGAAGTCCTGTGTGGAGTGTAGTAAAGTCTATTTAGAAGTTTGTACTGCATGGCGCGAAAACGGAAATTGAGGGAGACTTTCCGAGTGTGTAGGCACATATCCCCCCAAACCCTATCTGATATTTCTAGATCTAGTTCGCCTGCCCATTCATCACGTGCCTTGAGAGTGGGAGTAGGGGTAGCCTCCTGTAGGATCTTGTAAAGTGATGAGACTACTCCATGGGCACCTCCAGAATTGGCAATATAGGCAATGGCTGAGTTGTCTTGGGGCTCATCGGGGAATGTGGGCCATTTGGTGCGAAACGCAGCTCGCAGTCTGTAGAATTGGAGGGTCTCCAAGGCGGACCCGGTGTGCCCCGGTTTCCAAGTTTGGGGGTCGATGAACCTGCCCTCGGGGTAGAAGTCCGTCAGTGCTTGGTATCCCAGCATCCCCCAGTGTCGGGCCAGTGCCGCATCATGAGTGGGTTCCAAGCCGGGAAAGGCCCATACAGGAAGCCACTTGTAGTATGGAGAGGTTTCAGGTGTTTGAAATAGCAAGCGAGCCCAGGCTTGAAGGGTCGTGCTGATTGGGTCAATGGGAGAGTCTGGTGTGTAGTGCCGATGTAGTATGAGGGACATTAGATTGATACCAGCAGCTGCCATTCGTTCCAGTTTGATATGGGGACGCACCGGGGTGCCAGGGTACCAGTGGGTGGCATGTTGGGCCTGGTCCGCGGACCAATAAAGTGACAGATCTGGAGCCGAGAATCCCCCTTGTTTATATGGGAGTGCCATGTCCGTCCACTTTTTGCGTACTGCGCCAGAGTGCCCGAGAAACTGTGTACATAGTGTGTGTAGTCTAGTAAAATATCGCCTCCCGGGCCATACGGGTATGTTGCTAAACGTATATAACAGTTTGGGGAGTAGGATCATTTTTATGAGGGAGAGCCGTCCAGCAATGGATAGTGGGAGGGCACGCCACCGTATGAGTTTAGTCTCAGCTATTTGTGATATCGCGGAATAGTTGTCGGCGATGAGGGTGGATTTGTCTAGCGATATTTGCACACCCAGATATCTTATACCATTCGGTGACCAGCGGAGGGGGTATTCAGTGGTGGGTTGTCGGGTGGACTTAGTGAGTGGGAAGATCTCTGATTTGGAGTAGTTAATAGTGAAACCGGAGTGGGTGCCAATGCGGGTGATGTCCCTTAGTATGTGGTCAAGGTGTGTTGCGGGGTCTCTGATGTATAGTAAAACATCATCCGCATATAAAGATATAATTTCAGGACTGTCTTTCAGTCTTATTCCCTTGCGGGCGTGATGAGCACGGACAAAGTCTGCCATCGGTTCTATTGCTAGGGCAAACAGAATAGGAGAGAAGGGGCATCCCTGTCGGGTGCCCCTGAAAAGTGTGAAAAGGTCAGATGTCAGTGTATTGGTCCTAACCCTTGCCACAGGAGAAGTGTACAGTAATTTGATGAACCTAATCATGTTTGGGCCTATGCCCATGGTCTCCAGCACTAGCCATGTGTATTTCCAGGAGACCATATCAAAGGCCTTCTGGGCATCAAGCGTAACCGCCACAGCCTGTACATCTTGATCAATGCGGGACATCAGGTTAAACAGTCTCTTGATATTGTGGGAGGTAGACCTACCGGGTACAAAGCCAGCCTGGTCTTCATGGACTAAATACGTCATAATGGGCAGGAATCGGTTGGCTATAATTTTTGCAAAAATCTTTGTGTCGAGATTCATAAGGGAGAGGGGTCTATAGGACCCACATTCATTGTCAGGTTTTCCAGGCTTGAGCAGCACTGTAATGGCCGCTTCGCGCATGGAGAGGGGGAGGATAGAGGCACGGAGCGATTCTTCCCAGACCTCAAGCAGCCTGGGGGCGATCTTGGTAGAAATCTTGGTAGGCCGTCAGGTCCCGGGGCCTTGCCTCTGGGCAGGTCAGAAATGGCTGTTACAACTTCATCTAGTGTGATTGGGGAGTCCAATTTGTCACGAGTAGCGGAGGAGATCTCTGTGGTGGGGATCTGGTCGAGGAGTTCACGCATATGTTGTTCTGTGTGTTCAGCGGGTTGAGAGTAGAGGGCCTGTAGAACTCAGAGAACGTATCTAGGATTTGTTGGTCGGCCCATTGTGCGTTGCCATGTTTATCTTTAATAGAGGTGATCTGCGTCCGGCCAGATTCCCATTTCAATAGCGTTGCCAATGTTCTCCCAGGCCTGTCACCCTCTCCATATTTCCTGGCTGCCTGCGGGCGGGTAAAGGATTGTGTTTCACTGACGGCGAGCTTGTTGTATGCCTGGAGTTCATCGGCGACCTGAGCAAGTATGGCAGGGTCAGCCCTAGTGGCACATTGTAGTTCCAATTGCTTCAGTTTGGTTTCAGATCGATCCAGTGCGGCTCTGATCGATTTCAACACCCCAGCCTCCCGGGAGATGGACATACCCCTAATATACACTTTGAAGTCGTCCCACCTGACTGCAGCCGAGGTGTCCGAAAGAGAGTTGTGTTCAAAGAAAGACAGAATGTCAGCAAGTATTTCAGCCCTAAATACAACATCCCTAAGGGCCTCGGATTTGAAACGCCAGGTGGTGAACGTCGGGACAGGTATCCCCAGCCTCGCCGAGAGTGTAATTGGGGCATGATCAGACAGTGTGCGAGGTAAAATCTGGGCTTCCACCACCCCACCCATGACTCCTTTTGATACAAGAAATAGGTCTATTCTAGAGGAGCTATCGTGCACTGATGAGTAGTAGGTGTAGTCTCTCCGTTGGGGGTGTAGCTTTCTCCAAGCGTCACAGATGTCAAGTGTCATAATGTGGGCTTGCAGTCTGCGTGCAGCACCGGACAAGGAATGAGGAGCAATTCCAGTTCTGTCCAGGACTGTGTCGAGGATAAGATTGAAGTCCTCACCCCACAGGATCGGTATGCCCACAAATCCCAGCAGTATGGTGGTGATATTGTCGAAAAATTCGGGGGAATCCACATTAGGGCAGTAGGTATTAACAAGTAAATATTCTTTGTTAGCCAGAGTGCAGTGAAGTATTACATAACGACCTTCGGGGCGGTGTAGTTTTTGTGCAGTGTAAACTTAATGGATTTGTGGATCATCGTTAGAACACCCCTGGATTGAGTGGAATAGGAGGTGAAGAATCTCGCCAGTCCCCATGCAGGGGCCATGGTTCTTGGTATGAGGCCATTGGAGTGCGTCTCTTGTAGGAGCAGTAACTTGCAGTTGTGTCTGTTAGCATACGATATGATTTTACGGGCCTTGGTGTGGTTGCTTAACCCACGGACATTCCAGGACATTATGACGGTAGACATTGCAGTAGTAAATATCCTAACATACTGCACACATTTTTAGTGGACATCCCAGACCCGGCAGCGGTGTGTGCCCCAACGTTTGAAGTCGAACATGCATTCATGGGCCTTTAATGCTCGCACCATGCAACCTCGTGTGCCTTTTTCAGATAACACCCCATTCCCACCCACCTCCCTCACCACTAACCCAAATTTAGTAGTGTAAGCGCCAACCCACCCTCCCTGTGCACCGCCGGATCGACCCCAACCTGAGCCAGCTGGTGCAGGAGCCCAACAGGGGCTAACCCATAACAACAGTATAACAACAGTGCAATCGCAATGGGGTGCGCTATTGCCGTGCGCTAGCACGCTTGGAGTCCGGTGGGATCCTTGAGAAAACAAGCAGTGTTTGCGTAATAAAAATGCATGTCGCTGCATCTATGCCGGGCCTGCGTGTTGAACAGAGGAACGTTACACTAAACAACAGTAGGAAGTCAACATGGACAAGATGAGAGGTTCAGTATTATGGTAATCTGAGTGCGTTTTCAAGAGATTAGGTGCAGTGAGTACAGCCAGGGCTACTTAGGAAATGTAAATAGAACAACCAGATACTTGTATAGCCATAAGGACGCCCGGCCATAGGGCGATCAGAGGGAGCAAGCCTCAGATGGAGTTCAGTCATTCTGCATCATATCCTCAGCGGGTGGATGAGGGGGAATGTGTGCCTCTATGAATTTCACCGCCTCCGAAGGCACCGTAAAGAAGTAAAGTTTGTTGTTGAATGTGAATTTCAAACGTGCAGGGAATAGTATGGCATAAGGAATCTTCCTTTCCCTGAGCAGTTTCTTAACTCCAAGGAATTGGCGACGTTCCTGCTGGAAGTCAGGGAAGATTCGGATCACCTGCGAGTCCATTTTGAGCTCACCCTTCTCACGTGCGAGACGGAGGATCTGGTCGCGATCTTTAAAACTCAGGATCTTCGCAATGATGGGTCTTGGAAAGTCCCCAGGCCTGGGACGTGGGGCCATTGCCCTGTGGGCCCTCTCGATCGTGAAGAAAGGGGACAAAACCGGGTTGTCCAATAGATCCTTCAAGAGGTTCTCAACAGCCAGTTCGAGTCGGCCCTTCAGCGCGTTTTCCGGGACCCCAATAATGCGTATATTATTCCTCCTCGATTCAAGGTCATCACACTTAGCCTTCACTGACTTCATGTCCGTGACAAGGGTGGCCACTGTACTCTGCAGTGTGGCTACAGTGTCTTCGCTGGCACCAATTCTATTTTCAGCCTCAGTGAGTTGCGTCCCTTGTTGATCCAACTTGGCCCTAAGAGATGCCACATTCGCATTGATGTCGTCAAGCTTTTCATGAAATGCAGCAAAATTTCTGGCCATAGTTTCCATCATGACCGTCAGGTCCGCCTGAGGCCCCTCCGCAGGGAGCGGTGTGTCGGTCTGATCGCATGAAGAATGGGCCGATTCAGATCTCGAGGTGGCTTTTGCAAATTTATCCATAGCCCCAGTCTTGCTGGTATTCCTGGATCTGTTGGACATTATGTGATTTATGACCTGGGGCTATGTAGAGTGAAGGCCAAATGGAGGAACCCACTCTCTTCTAAATGGTGTCGCAGTAACTCACAGAGTCATCCGGAGCTATCAGGGGAGGCCGTGTCAGGGGAGATGTCTCAATAGGTCACAGGAGAGTGGGTTGGCGTCGCAAGGCCCCAGGGGTGTATAACACGGGTGGGGGCGCGAGGGCCGCACGCGGAGCAGAGGGATCACAGGGACGCCCGCGCACAGCAGCCACCCCGGCTCCTCACCTCAAGCCAGCGATCAATCCAGATGACAGGGTCGCCAGCGATTCCACTCGTCACTCGCGGGTGTCACACGCGTCTGGCGGCACAGCAATGCACCGCAGAGTTCCCCGGCCGCAGGCCAGCGGGGGAGATGTCCTCGGAGGGAGGGAGCCAGGCAGCGGTGCCACGAGAGCGCAGAGCGGCAACCGGCCACGGGCGATCCCAGGCGGTGAAGTTCGACGCGGGATCCACCCACGCGTAGCAGGGCGGTGAAGGCGGCCCCCGCGCTTCAGATCAGCCCCCGCCCCCAGGCGACGGTAGGCCAACGTCTAAGCGAGGGAGGCGGGTAGTAGGATCACGTGAGCCGTAGGGCCGCAGGCAGCGGCGAGCCCGACCCAGTCGGCCCACTACGGGGGCAGCGCCGACGGACCAACCCAGGCTCAGACGGACCGGTTCGGGCCGAAATTTCACAGGTAGGTAGCTCCAAGTGTCTGGAAGGCAGGAGCCGGGTTTGAAGATGGGGCAAGATGTTAAACCGCAGATGGAAGCAGATATAAAGCGGCAGCACACGGAGCTGGAAAGCTAGGCAGCCATTTTGTCGGCTGCTCAACAGCGCCCCCGTGTGGTGTATTAAGATTGTTATTTTTTAGCTGCTTTAACTTAATGAAATGTTATACAACTGAAGAGTAAAATAAATGTATATTCTTTTACTTGAAAAACTTGAGTCAGTGTTTGTTTGAATCATAGTAATTGCTGTCCTTGGTGTAACTATTTGATACTGCTCACTTACTCTTGAGATAAGTCTGGCTGCTCAGTCATCGCTACCACTTTAACTGTGTACTACAGGCTTGTACCAAAGGTGAATTTGTACTGTCACTTGTAGTCTTAATTGTGTGTGGTGTTCCCAAAGGGTACTGTATATAATTCTGCCTAACACTGGTGTACAACAGTGAGGATCAAAGTATAGTAATAGCACTTAGAGTGCTGCTATTACCTTGGATCAACTAACCACAAGGCTACCATCACTAAAAAGCAATATTAATCATGTCTGATATGGAAAGCCACAGTCAGAAGACCCTCCTGAGTTATTTGCTGATTTTCTAAGAGATCTGCGTAAAGAAAGGAAACTCTCTGCCAAAGGCAAAAAGTCTGAATTGATTGAAAAGTTGTTAAAGAGCCAAAGTCTGGAGAGTGGGTCTGAAATACCTGGCTCTCTAGCAAATGTGGAAAGTATTGAGGATGATAATATGTCTGTTAATGATGAGTTGGAAGAGGCAGATGTGTCCCTTAATGTAGGCCTCTCTGCTCCCTTGCCTTGTCCACTGGGACCCCACAGGTCCTACTATCAGTCCTGAATTCATTGCTCTAGAGAAAATGAGGCTTGAACTGGAATTCAAAAATTTAAATGCTCAAACTGAACACAAACACCAAGAACTTAACCAGGAAATGGAGTTGAATCATGAACTAGAAATTAAAAGATTATCTCTTGAAAATGCTTCTTTCCCAGAGACTTCTAGGTCTTCCAATCCTAAGAGACCCTGTATGCCTAAAGAAATTGTGGGTATATATGATGTTAAGCTGGACATTTTGGATTGGTTGGCAATGTTTGAATATAACCATGGTATTCAAGGTCTTACAGGGAATCAATTGCTTCCCTGGCTCTTCTGTAGGCTACCCACTGTCGCATCTGATGTTGTGATGGAGTTGGGGGGAGGTGGATAGGATGGATGATGAGTATGTGAAGCTAGCTTTAATTGCTAGATTTGGGAAGACTCCTTCCCAGTACCTTAAGAGATTTAGGATCCTCAAAAAGCATGATGGTACCCCTTGGGCTACCTGGGTATGTGACTTTTTGAAAAACATAGATGTCTGGATTAAGGGTTACAGAGTAAACACTTATGAAGGAATGGGAAATCTTGTTATGTTGGAGTCTATTTTTGATGTCTGCTCTCCTGAGCTCAGACAGCACTTGGCTGATTCTAAGGAGATAGATCCAAAGAAGCTAACTAAGGCTGCTGAGTTGTGGATTGCCAAAGGGGCTTCTCACAAGGATTCTGGGGCTACTCAGAAGAAGGATGAGGGAAAACAGCCAAAGAAAGATAACAAGGAGAAGTCTAATACCTCCCATCCAAAAGAGGTCCACAAACAACAACATAAGGGTAAACCACAAGGGAAACCAAATCAGGCTAGTGCACCATCTGGACCCAAACCAGATGGAGGTCAGAACAACCCCCCCATTCTTCAAGACATTTGGGAAATGTTATTTTCGTGGGTCACCTGACCATGTGGAAGGGGATCCCAGATGCAAGGGTAAACCTTCAGGGGTCCACACTGTCTCCTTAGCCTTCTCTCCAGAGGAAGAAGTATCTATGGCAAGTGGAAACGTTCACCTATTCGCTGATGAACCCATGATACTCTCAGCTAGTGTTTCTTTAGTGTCCCTGGGCTTGTGTGAACAACAGAATTTAGATGTCTATAATTCCATCCTAGATAATACTAAAGAGTATTACAAAGATAGTGTTCTTGTGAATGGACAGGAGACCACTGCCATCAGAGACACTGGAGCCAGCATAACTGTGGTGGATCAATCATTTTTGAAGGTGGAGGATGTTGCTAAGGCACCCAAACACCTCACCAAGTTAGCCGGAGGCCCTGTGCAAATGCTTCCCCAGTTACCAGCTCTCATCCAGTGTAATGATATGACTTTCAAAATACCTGTCAGTGTGCAGAGTGAAGTGCCTGGGAGAGTCCTGTTAGGTAATGACCTGAAAACTCTTGTAGTTGTGTCAAGCACCCCCAGGCCTCCCAGTGAGAGGAGACAGGAGCTCACTAGGTCTTCAAGGGAGAGAACCTTGAGAGGCTCTCCAGAGGAGATGATAGAGGCAACTATCACTCCCACTACACAGGAGTTGCTCACTGCTATTTCCAGGAAAACAGAGGCAAAGGGGAAACCCAAGACCTCAAGGATAAAATCAGACAGCCCCCCAGTGTCACCAACAAAGACAACCCCAAGATTGTCCAAAGTCACACCTGTGATTCCTCCACCTGCTGAAGCAAAGTGAGAGATGCAACCTTGTGTGGTTGAGCCAGTATCTGAGGAATCAGATCTGGAAGAGGACACTGTCTTAGTTGGAGATATTGACCCTGTTGACCATCCTGAGCTGCATTCTTTACTGGCAGAAGGTGGACCCAACAGGGCAGACTAGCAAAGGACAGAGATAGTGTCCTACTCTTGAAGGTCTTCAACAACAGGCTGCTAATCAACTTGATGGGCAAGAAGTTGGAAAGCACAGGTTAGGCTGGGAAGATGGCCTCTTCTACAGTGAACCAACTGAGTCTATTCCTGGGGACTGCAAAAGAATTGTAGTGCCCCTTGCCAACAGACTCCAGTTCCTACAGTTAGCCCATAAGATACCTTTGGCTGCTCACTTGAGTTTAAAGAAGACCAAGGAAAGACTCTCCGTCTACTTCTACTGGCCTAAAATGGGTTCAGAAGTTGACAAATTCTGTAGGAGCTGTCACACTTGCCAAACCTCTGGCAAGAGTGGAGCCAAGAATGTGGCACCCCTGGTGCCTCTCCCAGTGGTGGGAGTTCTGTTTGAGAGGGTGGGCATTGACAGTGTCGGCCCCCTTGACCCTCCCACATCTTCAGGGAACAGGTTTATCCTGGTTGTAATAGACCATGCTACAATGTACCCAGAAGCCATGTGGAAAAACTGTGGTGTCACTTACAAGTTCTCTACCGCCTGCCATACACAGACAAATGGACTGGTAGAGGGGTTTAATCATACTGCGAAGAGCATGATAGGTGCTTTAGAAGAACCCCTTAAGAGAAAGTGGGACCTACTACTGCCATGCTTTCTTTTTGCATATAGGGAAGTCCCTCAGGAGGGAGTTGGTTACAGTCCCTTTGAACTTCTTTATGGACATCCAGTCAGAGGTCCATCGGCCCTGATTAAGGAGGGGTTGGAGAGTGCTCCATCCCCCAAGCCAGTGAGAGTGACTGACTATGTGATAGGTCTCCGGAGGAGAATGTCACACATGATGGCAGAGGCAAGTGATAACTTGAAAGCAGGTCAGGCTCTGGTCAAAGATTGACATGACCAGAAGGCCAGCATGGTTGGGTTTACTCAAGAAAAGCTTGTATTGGTTATGGAGCCAACAAGGCAGAGGGCGTTGCAGGACAAATGGATAGGACCCTTCAAGATTGTGGGCAAACTTGGAGAGGTGAACTATTTGTTGGATTTAGGCAGACCTAAGGAGGCTCCCAGAGTCATTCGCACCAACAGTTTAAAGGCTTATGTCTTGAGACCAGAAGTGGAAGCTTTGCTTCTAGCTTCAGCTCAAGAGGAAGAGGAGAGTGAACCTCTACCTGACCTACTCAGAGGACAACATTTAGATTAAAAAATACAAGGAGTTAATCGCTCTTCTGAGCTGACTTCTGAACAACAGGAAGGTTGCAAAGTTCTGTTGAATCAGTTTGCCTTCCTGTTTTCCCTATCACCAGGCTTGGGGCCAGCATGATATTCTCACTGGTGACTGTTTACCTGTGAAAGCAGAGGTTCCAGAATGTCAGAACATGTGAGATCCCACATCAAAGGATAGGTCAACAAGATGCTTGATCTCAGGTTTATAAAGCCATCTACAGGTCCATGGTCTAGTCGAGTTGTTTTAGTACCAAAGGAGTTGAGATTCTGTGTGGACTATAGAGCTCTAAATGCAGTTACTAAGACTGATGCTCATCCTTTGTACTTCTGCATGGCATACTTGGATGACATTGCAGTGTTCAGCCCTACATGGAAAGATCATATTGATCACCTGGGATATGTTTTGCAGGCTCTTGAGCAGGCCCATCTGACCATAAAGGCAGGCAAATGTCAAATTGGTCAGAGTAAAGTGGCCTACCTTGGTCATGAGGTAGGAGGAGCTGAAATAAGGCCATTGCCCAGCAAAGTACAAGCTTTGCAAAACTGGGCAACCCCCTACTACTAAAACCCAAGTGAGAACTTTCCTAGGTCTCACTGGGTACTACAGGAATTTCATAGAGAACTATGGGACTATAGCTTCTCCCTTGAATGTGATCTCCTCTCCAGAATTACCTAAAAAAGTTAGATGGAATGAGGAGTGCACTCAAGCCTTTGAAAACCTGAAGAAAGCCCTTTGTCAAGCTCCAGTCCTCAGAGCTCCTGATTTTAACCAACCCTTCATTGTGCAGACAGATGCATCCAATACAGGTATAGGTGGAGTACTTAGTCAACTGGATGAGAAAGGTAGGGAGCACCCCATTTGCTTCATCAGTAGGAAACTGAAGGAACCAGAAACAAGGTGGGCAAACATAGAGCGTGAATGTTTTGCCATTGTGTGATCTTTTAAGAAGTTTAGACCCTACTGATATGGATCTACTTTTGTGATTCAAACTGACCACCAACCCTTGAGATGGTTAATGCAAATGAAAGGGAAGAACCCAAGACTTCTAAGATGGTCAATCTGCCTGCAAGGGTTTGATTTCACCATTGAGCACAGAGCAGGTTGTCACCACCAAAATGCTGATGGTCTCTCTAGGATGTTTTTAACTGACTAGAGGAAGAGATTCATCCAGGAGTGGATTAAATCCCCCTGTCCCTTAGTGTGGGGTGGGGGGAGTGCGAGTGTTAGGAAGAATTCTCCAAAATCGCTAATTTCCCTTACCTACTGAGTCCATCAGCAGCTTTGCTGGATTTCTGGGGTTTGTTTTTTTCACCTGGTAAGAGTGTGAGCCTTTTTCCACTCTTACATATGTTTTGCTGTGTGTGTTTTTACCATTTGTGTGATCTTGGGCTCTGGAGCCTCACCTACTCCATGGGCATCATGTTTTGGGTGTTACACAGCACCTTCAGTGCAGCGACACAGGGTTGTCTTTCAGACTTCCCACTGACTCCCTTTTCCTGGGACTGACTACTGTCTCCCAGAAACATGTAAAGTTGCCATTAACTTTATGTAGTCTCTTTAAACCACAGACCCAGTACACCCCATCTTACATGGAGTATTGGAAAGGGTTAAATCTTATCCCTTTTTGTCTGTTTCTCTTGGAGCATTGTTTCGCTCCCTTTTCATCAATGAGCATTGCTCAACCATCCACTTAAAAATTGTGAATTCTCCATTAGCAAGACATTTTATAGAGGACAACCACACATTAACACAGTTTCAATTTTGTATTCTGGAAGTAGTCTACAAAAGAAAACATGGGAATAGTATGACAAACTGTCACAAAGGGAAGATTTCTGGATTCATTTTACGGACACCATTTTTCCCAAAGTTCTCAATGACCATATAGAGTTACCACACTTTTTGTCATTAAGATTTAGAAATACACTGATAAACAGCGATGCACTCTGTGTGTACTGTATTGAATACATGTCCCTAAAGGAAAAGTAGCACTAAGTATTTAAATTTCACATACCATTTTCCAAGTGTCAGTCGTAGCTTTTAATATCATGTATAACAATTATGATTGAGCTGATCTACTACGGAGCTTTTCGGTTAATTTTCTTCAACATATTGAGCTCCATCTAACACCAATAATGTCAATATGCTTACCATCCAGTTTATTGTTTAGGAGTCAACAACTGAAAACCTGTGGAAATATGTATATGCCTTTAAATGGCCGAGCCCACTTCGGTAATATTTTATGAACAAGGTACAGATCATGTAATTAAGTAGTGGTTTATTGTTTGAACAACTAATAGAATAAACTCTTTGGGACGTTAGTTGTTATATACACCTCAGCAATTCAAAATGAATAAGTCATACACTGTAACCCAATAAGAGGCCTAGTATTTTCAAGACCAATAGTGTGCGTTCTGCAGGACTTTAGTATTCACACCTAGCGTGTACATCATGCTACCATCAGGCACATGATCTAGATAACTGAAGCTGGCTAATAATAAAAGCAAAAATATGGATGCACCACATAGAAAGATTTCTCTAAACATTATTGATTGTAAATGGTGGTGGAGGAGACTGTGAGTAGGTAAGGATGGAGAAGGGGGTTGCATTTTCAGAAAATACATAGTTAAAATTGTTGTGGCCTGTGGTCTGGCATCTAAGATTAGTGACGGTCATTTTTCATCTGTAGAGTAAATTCCCAGGCATGTGTGCTAGTGGATTACAATACCGGCCAAATACTACTACTTTTTGTTATTTCCTTGTCTCAACAGTGAGATTGGTTTTGTTTTTGTTTTGGTTCGAGGAAATTATTGTATTATTTTTATTATTATTATAATTATTATTATTATGTTGTTATTATTATAATAATTATTATTATTATACATATTGTATTTGAGTTCAGACCTAGCTTTGCGAAGCAAGTGAGCACTTTACAGAGATATACAACAATACAGATACACAAGGGAGCACTTTACAGAGGAATACAACAGTACAGATGCATAACCGAGTTTTTTTCAGAGGTAACAACAGAACAGATATACAGCGGGGGTACGGTGCAGAGAGACACATAGGAGGGGTACAACTGCACTTAATGCCAGGGAGCAGAGGGGAATGTGCTGTCTAGTGAATCAGTTGGTGCAGGGGCAAAGTGACGGCCTACGTGTTGAGGAGGAAAGTCTCCTTCAAGAGGTGGGTCTTGAGTTCTTTTTGTAATTGTCGGAGTGTGGAGGAGAGTCTGATGCTGACAAGTAGGAAATTCCATAATCTTGGTGCGTAGACAGAGAAGGCTCATTTTCTTTCCCTTTCCTTTTTGCTATGGTGGATTTCAAGTCTGCGCGTTTCCTGCCTTCTGGGGGTGCTCTGTCTACTGGAGATGCTGAGTTTCTCTCCGAGGTTGCTGAGTGACTTCAGGGTGCCTGCCTAATAGATGATTTAGCAAGACTTGAAGGTGATTTGTGTATGCGGTTGGATACAGTGAAGGTCTATGAGGGCCAGGATGATGTTTTTTCCGTGCAGAACATTGATGAGGTGTGTGGCCATGTGTAGGGCACTTCTCAGGGGCACAAGGGAGGACAGCGAGAGGCCTTCGAACATGTATTGCTTCCATCCAGGTGGGATGGGACCAGTGCTTGACCAGAGGATATACAGCTGTCTGGAGGGAGGAAGAGCTTGACTTTCTGCAGGAGGGAGAGCTGATACCAAGATGTCTTTGTTTTCTTAGCTATATGTGTCTTCAAGGAGAGATGTTTTTCGATGTGGAACCTGAGAGACTTGGCGTAGAAGGTGAACTCAGGTGTAAATTCCTCAGGGCTTTTGGGTGATAGCCAGGACTGTATGTCTGGGTGTTCGGTGTTGTTGGTGATGAGTAGGAATTAGGTCTTGGAGGGTTTGAGCCTCAAGTATGCACAGGGCATCCAAGACTGGATCAGCGATAGGCAAGTTTTGAGACTGTGCATGTCGTTGATGGAGTCAATCTTGAGGTAAAGCTGTGTATCATCAGTGTATTTGGGATGTTGATGTTGTTTGTGATGTGAAGTCACCCAGAAGCTCCATGCATAGATTGAAGATCACTGGGGAGAGAATTGAACCCTCCGGGACTCTAAAGGGGAAGGGAAGCATTGGTGATCTAGAGGTGTCCATCTGAAGAAACTGCTAGTGGTTGGGGAGGTAGAACTTGAAACAGCATAGGACAAGGTCGCTGATCGCTATGCACCGCGATTGGATGTCTGAGAGCGACTGGTGTTCTTCTGTGTCTAAAGCACCCAAGAGGTCTAGTAGAAACAGATATTAGGGGTCGCCGTCATCTAGGATGTTGAGGGCATCATCGACCACATGTATGGTGCCCATCTCAATGCTACATCTGGGTCTGAACACAGATTTGTAGGTTTGGAAGAGATTGTTGGTGCTGATGTGCTGCTGCAGTTGCACGGCTACTGTCTTTTTGATGATCTTACTGTCGCAGTTTATTAGTGTAACGCTCACCTGATTCTCGCAGAGGCGCCGGTCTTGACTGGGCGACTACCGTATCTTCAAAGGTGATGTGTAGCACCCGGTTGGCTCTTTGGGCTGGACCTCTGTGCACTGTATGCCTGACGTGTAGAGTAAGATGTCTGCAAATAGAAAATATGGGGTTAATGAACTGGGGTTATTGGGGTGTCCCTATCTCTTTCCTCTTCTCCTCTCCTGTAGACCCCCAAAGGTTAACGCTCTCACCTTAGGTAAGTGAATGCCGAGCTCTCCATCTGCCTCGGGGCAGGGTGCTGTAACCAGTTTCTTCACTGGATAGGTAGCGCAGGCCTCTTGACTTCAGAGGACTGCTGTCCGTCGTTTACTGCACGAACGGTAAGTTTCGAATCATTCAAATGTCTTTAAAGTCTTTAGTAATGATGTCTCTTGTTTTGCAGGGTTCCGGCGATGGCGGATGACGGGCTGAAGTGAGTTGAAGATGGAGCCCGTGTGATGAATAGAAGCGCCTGGAAGCACGTAAGTAAGCGCTTGTTGCCTGCTTCACTATGCGCTCTAACTGTCTTTTTATTTTGCAGGTACGAGTTCGGAGCGGCTGCAGGGTGCCGGAATACCCACTGGATTAGATGTGGAAA
Source organism: Ambystoma mexicanum (assembly GCF_040938575.1). Taxonomy (NCBI): domain Eukaryota; kingdom Metazoa; phylum Chordata; class Amphibia; order Caudata; family Ambystomatidae; genus Ambystoma; species Ambystoma mexicanum. Next base: position 1,519,549,430 of record NC_090937.1, on the reverse strand, counting down.
GGAGTAATGGCACGTGAGTATTAAAGTTCCCCAATGTCTTTAAACGCACCTTGTTTTGTCTTTCAGATGCGGGATGCAGCGCCGAAGGCCTCCGGAGCGTGCGAAGAGTTGGTAAACTTTTGTCTTTCAGATGCCGGAATGCAGTGTGAAGACCTCCGGAGCGCACGAAGAGTAGGTAAGCCTTTGCCTTTCAGATGCCGGAATGCTAACCTGTTCTTTCTTGTCTTTATAGGTGTTGCTGAAGACTGGATTCAGGATGGTAAGCCTTTGCCTTTCAGATGCCGGAATGCTAACCTGTTCTTTCTTGTCTTTATTGGTGTTGCTGAAGACTGGATTCAGGATGGCAAGCCTTTTTCCTTAGGCCCAGGACCGGATGCAGAAGACACGATGAGCGTTCTGCTGCAGAGGTTGCAGAATAACGCAAAGCAAGATTCATCCACCGGGTGTGGTTTAAATAGCCTCCTGTAGTGCTTAGGTTTCTCCTTCCACAGCCACGCCTAAGTAAGAAAAGAGTTCCTGGTAAGAAAAGAGTTCCTGCCTTCCAGAAGAGTTCCAGTGTTCTGAATCTAGGGAGTGGCTCCAGCCCCACCCAACAGGAAAAGTAGTTCCAAACAGAAGAGGATCAGAGGCTCAACTGGCAGGCAAGTAAGCAGCATGGTCTGCTGAAGGTAAGTCCACCCAAGCATTATGAGCCCGGCGCTTCCAGCGCTGGGACTGGGCATATTTATGAGCCTGGTGCCACTGGCGCCAGGACTGGGTCCAAAAGGTCCCAATTGGGACTGGTTGGCACTCGGAACCTGGGTTATGGATCTGCTTCCAAGGGAGTTGGGAAAACCCTGACCTTTTGGAAGCAGAGATCATGACAATTAGGTGGTCACACTGAACTCAAGGGTTTCCTTTCCCCCCAAGCAAGGTGCCGTGCACCCAAAGCGCTATTTCAGATTCACTTTGGTGAGGCCTTCAACCCATCTCGCACCCACCCCAACAAATACCCTGTGTCACCAATGGACTAGAAACAAGGCCGGTGTATAGTATGAATATGTATTTGTACATTTATTTAAGGTTTGACAAAAAAGACTAACATCCAATATCAGCCACCAATGTTCTGGCAACCCCTAGTATCACAACTGCAATGACTTTCTTTTGTTAAAACAAACAACAGTAACATTTTGAAACATGCAGTCACAGCAAATTAACCAATAGAAAACATTCACAATACAATAGAATAATCGTTTTGCAACATATATTCAAAGGACAGACAATACTTTGGGATTCTGATTTGGGAGGCAAGGGAATCAATGGGAAATTTTGTTTTTAGACTTTCATTGAAAGGCAAGGTTAGGAAAAGGAACTCAAAGGGAAATCCTTTTTCAACACACATTCAAATGAGAAGCAATGCTTGGTAATTCTGGTTTGGGAAACAAGTGAATGAATGGGAAATTTTGTTTTTTGCAACAAACATACAAAGGAGATGTAAGGCTTTGAAATTCGGACATTGAAATCACTAGGAAAAAATGGAAAGTTTTGTTTTGTACCCTCTGCATTCACTTGAAAGGTTGTGTTTAGGATCACTTCTTTTTGGATTATGGACACCCCCCCTTCACGACAGGAGTCAGGGCTTCAGAAGGACAGTCACCCAAGTCTTTATGGTCTATACTGGCTCAAACACACGGGCATGAACTTTGTGGTTCTGAATTCTAACAACACTTATCCCATGATTTTCTATATGGGATTTAATTGATTGAACTTCAATTCAAGGAACTAAGGATCTACACAGATTCCCCCCTCCGCACAATTTAATCGAAAGGACTAAGGTGGGCTGTTCCCAGTACAATGCAATTTAGATTGATAGGGTGATTTTCTATAGTGAAAGTAATTTGAATTGGATTTAATACAATGTGCCAAGGGCCTACCTAGTTTCACCCCCCCTACACACTAATGAAAAGGGATAAGTCAGGTAGCTCCCCACACAATTGAAGGCTTTTGGATTAGTCTACTTACATGGGGGGTCTTTGTCAGGGAAACAGCAGGGCTCATCTGAGAACCACGCCAATCTGGTCAAGGGCTTTCAGTCAAGAATTTTTTCCTGCGCCCAGACTCCCTCTGGCTCCTCAGGTTGGGTCACAGCTAGCTTCTAGATTTTCCTGTCGCTGTCTCCAATGCAAGGATTGAGGCCTGTATGCTAGTTGTTCCTCGCAAGAGTCTGCCAGCAGGCTATCTCCCGGAATAAAGTGAAAAGTCTGTTCTTTTGCAAACATGCACTCTTTCAGGGCTGATAAAACTCCAACATAGTCATAATTCCCATGGCAAGGAGTGGATAGCACTCTCCCTTCACCTCCCACTAAGGCGCCCACTGGCTTCTGATAGGACCAGAAGTTGGGAGATATGTATGATGTAAACTGAGGGTGGAGAAAGATTCATCATCTCAAAATGACAAGCGGGTTTAACCTTTTTGTGTTCTGAAAATCTCATAACATGACAGTTATCCTAATTTTAAGATAACTACATACATATATATATATGTTTGGATTCTACACTTTATGGCGAGATGGAAAATACACATTTTATTTTGGCACACCCTTCCTGGGCATAGACACTATTTTTTGCAGTTTGCTACTGCACCAAAATAGTTACAACTCTGACACTACAGACTTCCAACATTAATTTCACTGTCTATTAGTCTATCAATATTTCCAATTCCTCAGATTTATGAAAATGCCAAATTCATAGTTTTGATCATAAGTTATGTTATGTTCATCACATACGTTTGGTTTTTACATGGTCCCAACTGGCTTTTTATCCCTTTTAAAATAAACCTGGGGTGTGCTCGATAGGACACACACTGCTCTTTTTTTATATAGGAAAATGTGTTCAATGTTTAATCATGGCACTGCATGCTATGGGAGGTAGTTTCATTCCTCCTCGAAGTTTCCATTCCTCCTTAAGCATGTGACCAGCCACCTGCTCTGGCCAATGTTTATTCTACCCTCTTTTGCTGAGCTTCAAAGGGTCTTTGTTCAGAGCTAATTCACTTTTATGTCAAACCTGGTCTTAAAGGTTATTGCTATTTGTCATGTTATCTGTAAATCCCATGATTTCAATTTACTTCTTTATATATTTTAGCATTTAAATTGACAACCAGACAGTTTCCTTGTGGGTCCAGCCCCAAAGGTCTTGGGGTCAAAGTTCAAGCTCAGAGAGAAAAACTAGTTGCAGTTCACAATTATGAAAAGCTAGCACATTGCATCTGCCCACTGTCTACATGTTACTTTCAATACTGCACAAGGGCATGTTTTTCACAATTTAATCTTTTGTTATATACGTTATAAACAGAAATAAGTTCACTGTTGGTATTCTTCAAAAATATGCTACAGTTACATAGGAAACCAGAGTTCATATATGCAAAAGCGAAATAGGCTTTTCCTTATAAATGTTGTCATTTTTATGTACTGAAAATTAGTATTTTTATTCCTGAGTATCCAGTCTGTCATTTGACTTTACTTTGCCAGTGTACGGCATCATTCCCACTTACTAGCTTCCAGATGCACAGTATTTCAAATCTATGCATTCTTTCAATGTGCACTGTTACAGTTTTGAATCTGTCAAAGTGGGCATTTACTTGACGTCAACATCTGAAGGGCTCCATGTCTTTTGGAACACATTTGACGCAGTTAACAATATTCCAGTTCTAAATTGCACTTTCTTCAGCTGCGTGTCTCTATTTTGTAACAAAATGGAGAGAGGCCCATTATAGCTCTTTCACTAGGCCTCATGTTGAAATCACTGTTTTGTACTGGCTATTATATTTCAATGGAACTCCACACTGAGCCAACTTCACTCTCGCAATGGGATGCAGCATGGCCTCGCCATCTCTGTCACTCTGGGGCTGGCCTTTTGTGTGGGCTTTTTTAGTAGACAGCAGGAATCTCCCTTGGCTTAGGGAGCTGTTGTTACGCTCACCTGGTATCCACAGGGATGCCACCCAGCTTGGTTACTCGCTGGTATGCTTCTCAGCTTTGCCTTGATGTGGTCTGCTGGGAATGTTCTGCCTGAAAATACAGGAGGACTGTGTTCAAGACAGACCGACTGGGGTAAGTATCCTCCATACACCCCCGTATGATTTCAGTCCCTCTGGCGCCCTCTCCTCACCCTGTGGTAGAATTAGGCGTGCTCTCTGTCCTGCCTTCTTTGCAGGGGCGCATTGTCTTTCGTGGGCGAGTGCGGTCCAGTTACTTCACTGACGCCGGCCCGTTTCATATTGTTCAGGTAGGTCTTATTGCTGTTCTTTAGTTTTGTTGCTATCCTGCATACCTTTCTTTGTTTAAAATGTCTCTTTTTTTCTCCCTTAGGGATGCGGAACTTCAGCGTGGCGAACTGGCTTGGTTGAGCCCCGCTGGTAAATGATGGCGCATTAAGAGCACTATGATGCGGTAAGTAAGCGTTATGTGCAGCGCTGCGAAATCTTGCCTTTGCTAACCTATGTTTTCCTTCCTTGTTGGTAGTGGTGTTGTTCAGTGTGAGTGGAATGTCTGGAGTGGTGCCAGCCACGAGGCAACCAGCCAGGCAAGCCTTTTGAGCAGTTCGTAATTTGTAAATGTCTCTACTCCTTTCTTTAATGTTGCCTCTATCTTCCTCTTTCAGGTCGTTCTGTCCGGGAGGCGTGCAGATTCGAGGAAGCTGTTCTCAGTAGCTGCGAGTGTTTAAAGATGAAGACTGCAGGTAAAATGCTGCTGCTAATGATGTTACTTTTGTCTCCTTGATGGTTCTGCTTCTCCGAGGTTCGAGGGAATAGCTAGACATGGTGAGCATCACGTTGCAAGCTGCAAAGTAACACAAAGTGTGTTGTCTTGCTTGGGTGTGGTTTAAATAGCCCCAACAAAATAGTCCAGGTAAAGTAGTCCATAGGCTACCACACCCAAAACACTAGACCGCATAGCTTGGTTCTGAGGAACTAAGCTATGTGGATGCCTCCATGTTGGCTGACAATACAATAAAGTAGTTCCCAAGCACATTGTATTTTCATGGTGTATGAGCCTTGCGCCATAGGCGCCAGGACTGGCCCCATGAGGGTTTTTGAAGAGGATGCCAGGCTCTAGAGGCCCGAGTCCTGACTCCACCTGGCCAATGGGTTTGCCAAAGGGGGTTTTGGGCAAGGGTCGTGACAGCTGTTGATGATCTAAAGATAGGGAAATAGAGCTCCTGCAAGGCGAGTCTTGAGGATGGATGCTCAGACGATGTTGTCTGTATATGATGTTGCTTTGAGGGCAGCCAGGGTCTCTACCAGGTCCTCTGTAGAGAGAGTCTTGCATGTTGTTGAGGCTCTGGAGATTTCAGGAGGAGGGACTTGAAGTGGCTCTGTGGATGCAGAGATGGTGTCTATCTACTTGCGAATCATGATAATTTTGTCGATGAAGAAGGTGCTGATGACAGGGGCAGGTAGTGGGTTGTTGCATTGCTTGACCACTTTGAAGAGGGATCTGCTTTTCTTGTTGGTTTCTGCTATGGTGGTCTGATAGTAGCAGTCCTTGTTGTGTTGATTAGTTGTTGGCATGTTGCTCAGAGTTCCCTGAGGAGCACCACATCAGATGCGGTCCTGGAGCGGCACTAGGTTTTCTCTTGTTTCCTGATGACTCTTTTGCTGTGGTTGAGTTCTTGCATGTAGAAACCTGCTGACGGTTTCAGTTTGAAGGTGCATTGTTTCAGAGACACTTGTCAGTCGATGAAGGCTGAGAGCATGGCGTTGAGTGCTTCCAGTAGAGAGTTGCAGTTTGGTTGGGGGTGTTCAGTCCATGTGAGGTGGAGGTTGGCGAGGTCTTCCACTGGGAGGTTCTTGAAGGACCTGAAGGTTTCTCTGATGGGTTTCTACTGGGAGTGCTTGACTGGGTCATGTGCAGTATGTTGAAAGACATAGCCAGGTGGTCAGACCAGTCAAGCAGAAGAGTAGAGCTGTAGTGGAGGAAAGGCAGTGCGGTAATGATTAGGTTGATGATTTTACCTTACTCATGTGTTGGATATTTAGTTTGCTCTGTGAAGCATGTGTATGGGCACAATATAAATAAACTATCATCATATCATATAAAACTGAAGGTGCCGAGAAGGCTGAGGAGAGCCTCCTTCATTGGTTTGTTGGCCTTGTTGCCTGGGAGGCTGAAGTCACCTAGGAAGATGTTTTTGACATGCGTAAGGGACATGATGGTGGCCAGGTTGGAAAAGTCTGTGATGAAGGCGATGCTCGGTTGTGCAGTCTGTAGATGAAATGGAAGGTGACTGTGTCTGTTGGTGAGAGACGGAAGTGGCAGGAGAGGACAACAAAGCAGCCAATGTTGTCAACGTCAAGTCTAGTGCAGGGCAACAAGGTCTTGCGGATTACTGGAAGGCCTCTGCCTATGCTGTTCGGCCGGTCTCTGTGTTGGATGCTATAGCCATTGGGGACAAGGACGACAAGAATGTGGGTGGAGGTGGGTGTCAACCAGGTCTCAGTGATGAAGATAGCTTCAAGGTTGTGTGTAGTTGTGCGGTCAGCGATGCCTGCTGCATGGGTGAAAGCTGAGCAGATGTTGGCGGTCATCAACTCACATGTTGTAGATGATGATGGTATGTAGATGGGCATGAGGCTGATGTGGGTGAAGTTGCTGCATTGCAGAGTCCATGCCTTAGAGGAGGGATAATGTCTTTGACGTTTGTGTTGCCTGGTGATGGTGGGGATGGCCGGTGGGGACGGAGGGAGAAAATACATGTCAGTGCATGCTTACCTGTTGTGTGAGCAAGGGTGTGGGCCCTTTTTCCTTCCAGTCCAAACTCCAAACAGGTCTAACAGGAATTGCCCTTTTCTTCGTCTGCCCTCCACTACTGATGCTCAGGGGAGAGATTCCCCTGATCTAAGAGTTAAGAGCAGAAAGGAAGAGGCAAGGCAAAGACAGTGGGCGGGGCTCACTGTAGGGTGCTTAATTGATGGAAATCATTTTTCTCTTCTTACAGCCCAATTAGATGAACTATTATTCCCTCTTAAGATGATATGAGAGGTACTGCCATTACACATCTAACTATTTTGGGTGGAGGGGTGAAGCTGTGTGACTTCCATTGTTTTGACATGCATGATTTTTTTCTAATGGCAGTACTTATATTTTGGTTGTAGCTTATTACACTTCTGAAGAAGTTCTGATGACCGAAACACGTCAAGTCAATAGGCTCTGGTGCTGAGTCTTTTTCTTAAGATGACTCATAGCTTATTGTCTAAACATAACCATGATGTTATGCAATTTATAAATAGTTTTCTATGCTTGCACAGAAAGAAAACCCAATTGATTAACCATTATTACAGTCAAATAAACTTGTTTGTGTTTATAAACCAAGTTGCATGCTCATTTATAAAATGTGTTTGATATTACCGAATTTCATTGTGTAAACTTACTGTGTAGTGAATCTACTTACTCTATGACATAACTAGTGTCCATCGGTGATCTCGAAGATCTCTCTACTAGCTTAGATCTTTTGCCTCACCAGCTATTCAGAGCACCAGAGATTAACGTACAGCTTGTTTATTGCAGCCAAACTCGTTATCTCCATGTGCTGTCACTCTCTCTCTTACCATCCATAGCCACTCTCCCTCTGAAAGCTGTCATGCTCTCTCTCGCTGCACTGTCTATCGCTATCAATGCATTGTCACTCTCTCTTTGCGCTGTCAGTTTCTCTCTTTGTGCACTGTCAAAAACACTCTCTCTATCTCTCTGTTGTCACTCTCTCTCCCTATGCTGTCATTCTCTCTCTCCTTGCATTCCCACTCTCTCTCTCCTTGCAATGTTACCCTCTTTATTTCTCTCAATGACTTTCTCTATTTCTCTATTGCCCTTCCTATTCTCTTGCACACCTGACTCCCTTGTCACATCCTCCCTTGAAACGTTGTGCTCTCCGCCTGGTGCCACATTACTTAAACCTTGCACTGGTGCAAGTGCAAAAGTGCACGGTTTTACCACACTTGGACATATTAGAAAACCACTTAATCACGACAGGTGCAGTTTGGCATGGTATGACCACCAGGGCAAAAACTGCCCAAGTGCAATAAAAGATAACTTTTTGATGCACCACCATAAACACCATAACACCATAACTATTGACTTTGCCAATGCTTTCTTTTTCTTGGTACTGTGCAGATATTATACAGTGGCAGGGAACCTCTTATTGATTCTGCACAAGCTCTCAACAAGTATCCTGGGCTATGTACTTGTGACGGTCTCATGTATATACGTGTGTGCGCACGTGCGTTTGAGGGTTTGTGTGTAGCTTTTTAGCTCTTCTAATTATGGCCTCCCAATATCAAACCGCACCAAATATTACGAGTCATTTCAAACACAAAATGAAAAGTAATTTGAAGACGATACAGAGCACTGGCTGAAAAGCCTAGGAACCCTGCAACATCTGAAATTCCTCTTGCAGTGCTTGGATCATTGAACCATCTTGATTTTTAACTTCTTTCATTGTTTAAAATAATCCTTCCAACGGCTGTCAACACTCAGATTATATCCAAACACGGATTAGGTTTGACAAGCGCTGTCAGATCTGATTATTTTGTGGACTTGAATTCACATGCCTGATTAATGCAGATGTCAGTGTTTACCTAAGGTAGAAAACAATCTCCTATTGAATGCATAAAAGTTCCTCATTACTCCATAGATATGAATTCTTCATTGTTTTTACGAAATCGAATGTTTCCAAGTTAATCATATTGAATCGAGTAATATTTGTCGAGCTGGAGTCTGGCGTGAAACCAGCAACATCTTTGGCGTCCATCTCCATGTTTTTGCATCCTCCTCTTATTGTAATATGCTTTCCTTAAACGCAGTTTTCGTTTCAAAGAACATTGTAGATCGACACACCCAGACTGCGTAACCTCAAACCCACCAACCTCACGCACCCCCCTATATGCAATTAGGAAAATAACCTCCTCTTCAAGGAGCACATTATTCACACCATGTAACATTCTCCCACCGAACTTGGGCAGTATCACTGCCAACAAACAACCCTTTACAGTTCTGCACTGCCTCCTGGCCATCCCTCACACTGGGGTCTGTATCTGTACCCATATAGTCCCCTACTCCTCCATTTTCTTCTTTTTATGCACTTATCAGACTTACCCAGTTCTGCTGCCATGAACACAGCACCTGCCACTTGCTGGCTGCACTACCCCTGTTTATTGCTCCATTATCTATTTTGTTTGGTATTTATTATTATTTATCTGTTTATTCTCTGCTCTGCACTTTCCACTCTCGCCCTTCCATGCACTTTTCCCCTGTCCCTTTCCCACGCACTTACACGTTCTCAATGTCACTGGGCCTATTAAGATCATTGTTTTGTTCTCCCCTGTTCCCCTCCCTTGCCTTGTTGCGCTCCGAAACACTTGTGTAGGAGCGCGATAGAAATAAAATATCATATCATATCAAAGCCAGTCACTTTCTGCACTGTTACATGCACTCTTCTAAACGTACATGCTCACAAGGCCATGCTATCCAGATTGCATGCTTGCTATACATATTATGTGAAAGTGCTGTTTCCCCACTGAAACAATCACATGTATGTCGGTATCTCTACCAGTGTGCAACACTCCCTTGCTCCCTGAAACTAGGTCTCTGCTCAATAAGCGCTCAATATCAAATGAAATACATATTTAAGCAGAGCTGTTCCCACCGGTCAGCATTGCAAACTACTGAAATGTACGTTTAGTTTAATGATGCTTTACAAGAAGGAGCTACATGCATGCAGCAGTATAATCATTAATTATCCATGCCAGGGCAAACACAACAACTAGCATTTATGGTAGAACAGTTTAGGAAATCTCTTCTTAACATACTGCACCCAGGGCTAATGATACTGTGGGAAACCCAACTGCTCTCTAATGAAGCAAGGGACAAGGGTGCTGGAAATGGATTGCTAACGATTATTAATGAAGCTTGGCCATTAGCTTCAGAGCGAGTATTTGGAAAACCTAATTGTGGTGCATCCATTGCATTTCTTGCAGGCATTAAAATAATACATTATTGAAAGACTCACGCGGTATTTCGGTACATTGTGCATGGTACATTTACTAGGATAAATTATAGACACATTTGTAAATTACCCTTAGTAAAAGTGCAAGCAGTTTTCATGATTCTTGAAGAATTATGCTTTCGATGTAGAGACGTATTGCTAATGTAAAGGTGCTTTTTTAAGACTTGCCCAAACTATACATGGAAGCATGGCGCTTCTTAGATGAGAATCATTTGACCATGGTCGGCCATATTGCACTGGGAGGAGGATGATCAGCATAGAAAGTCTATTATGCAGTGACAACTAAGCTCAAAGGAGCAGCAGGGTGCTTCTCAGAAGACGCCCATTGTAAGGGGAGCACCTCAAGCAAGACCATTCTGAAGTGAGGGGGATTCAGGGTTGCAGAAACTAGGATGTGATGCCGGACTTATTAATTGGGCCAACAGTATAGACAGCGCACATTGCATCATATAGCCAATATGACGCATTGTACCTGATTTACAAAATGTCTAGTGCCGCATAAAATTACTTTGCAACAGAAAAGTGTGGGTTGTGCATGATAGGAAACCGTGCGCCTTCCACCCTGGCCAAGCACACAGTGCCATAAGGGGGGGAGAAGATGCAGGAGCCTCATAAAAGGGAGTGTCACGGGCGTGAGTAGAGAGGCATCTGCCAAACCCTCAAACACACCCACCAAAGTGCAAAACCAACCTAAATCACAAAAATGTAGCGCGGTAGCAGTAACTTCAAACGCCCTCAAACTTAACTCAGATCAATAGCAAGGGCAACGTCCAAATGTGCCTCAGTAAACATAGCCAAACCTACCGATAATGGCGAATCATGCATTACTTGCATTTGTGCCAGCTCACAATGCTCAAAGAGAGAGGAGACCAGGCAGATGAGGAGGTGCAGGATGAAGGGACTCAAGAGAAGATGCAAGAGTAGCGTGAAGGTTTGGCAGAGCTGGATCAGGTGAGAGAAGCAAATGTGTCAGCATAGAATTGAGGAGGAATCAGAAGAGTGCATATCCAGCCATAGACAAGCGCCCGAAGCAGCACAGAGGGTGGACTAGGAGGTAGAACTGGGAAGAAGTTGTTTTGTTCCAACAGTTACAACCAGTAGTAACACATGGAAAACATTAAACAAGTACGTATCTTGGCTCCATCCAGCTGGTGAAAGTAGGATTGTGAAGGCTGAAATAAATGGTTAAACTTTGGGGAAGAGATTTTACAAGTAATACACGTGGATTGAGTGACATTTATCTAACTTCTTGGGTGCAGTACAGGGATGTCGTTTCACCAAAATGCCAGGGGTAGGGGAAGTGACGCCACATGACCCTTGCCCACTGATGACATCACAGGAAGTGATGCCTTCTGACCCCACCCTGAAGTGACATTATGGAAAACGATGGAGCACAACCTTTCACCCCTTGACAAAACAGGAAGTGGCACCACATAGCATTGTTTCTAAGTACAGTATGAAAAATATGGCTACTGTATCACTGTAAAGTGATATACATTGCATACAAGAATGGATCACCATATGTATCATTAATATCAGTGCTTATAGGGCCATATTACCAAATAAATGTGAATGCAAGTAGACGTCCAAGGCCAAACTATAATGTGTTATTAGATAGCCCTTACGCTTAAGCACTTCATATAGAACAAATATACATACAATATTAACAAACCTGTGTTGTTACTCAATTGTCAAACTCAGCAGGGAGAAAGGCTGAGTTGACCTTGCCGGAAGTCGAAACAGCAGATCACACACACATTGTAGCAGCGAGCGCTCTGCCCACTGAACTATCTTACCGGCTATATCTAACAGAAAACCAGCCACTCGAGAAACAAAGAGCCACATGCTGCTGGCCTCCCCACTTTTGTTTAGGGGTTGCAAGGGAGACAACAGGGGTAGCAAGAGAGACATCGGGGGTCGCAGTTGCAACCCCTGTTCACCCCTAAATGACGTCCCTGTTGCAGCAAAGTTCCTGCTCCTCCTCTTCTAGGCAAACGTTTGGTGAAGTAATAGAAGGTACCTAGGTAACCTAACAGTTGCTGTTAAAATACAAAATAAAAATCGGAAGGACGTCCCATCCATAGACAACACCAGTCTGAACTGGAGGAGTGTCGTGGGAGGTCGAAGCTTCGACATTCGTGGGATTAGCGGGAACATTTAGGGGAAACTAAAGCAGAATTCTGCAAAGAAAGCTCAGCAGTTTGGGCAACTATTGCAGATCCCAGATCTGTATCCACTCGTTTGTCCGCCCAGCATTTGTAATCATTTCAGGTGTGAGGTAGCCTGGGGGAAATATAGACTGGAGAAATTAATATGGGATGCAAACTAATGGAGCGATTATGAGACATTATTACGACCTCATTAAGACTGGTTTGAGAATTGAACCATGGAACTTACACAGTTGCATTCGATATTGTGTTTTTAATGCCCACCGCGCGGGGAAAGGAATAGATATGAAGACATTGTTTCTTATGGACAATGCCATTACCACCACTGGTGATTACACACCAGTTGCTCCTGCCGTGTGATGTCCATATGTTTATGAGGGTGCAATGCTGTTGCTCTTAAATTAGCAGATTCAGCGCTACGGGGTGGGTCATGATTGGTATACGTTGACCATCGAGTGACTTTAAAGGTTGGCGACGGATCGGGTTCTATGGGAGCGCGGGATTCATATGTGATGTATTGCACGTGGTTGCAGATACCTACTAGCTGCTGGGTATGAGAGTGTGGGATAAGTGAGCCCTGTAAGCGACAGTAATGTAATGGTGAATGTTGAGGCGAGCGGTTCAGCGGGGGAATCATGAGTGTTATATGTAATGGTGCAACTGGCTGCCTGCCTAGGAAGTATAGCATTTGCCAGGTTCCCAAGGGCGTTCAACCTACCAGCGCCTTCAGACCATACCAATGGTATATAAGGCGCTATATAAATGCAAAATAACATAACATAACTAACGAGGGGGATGTTTGCCGTGTAATGTACAATGTCGTCCCTAATGTATGGTTTTAAATGCTGAAAAGGCCTCTCCGCCTAGTGCATGTGTTTGTATGCCCAGCTTTGCGGTGTATTAGGAGTACTGCTGTTGTCATGTGTGAGTATGGAACAAGTCAGTCTTGAACCCTATTTGCTGCTGGTTGAATTTATTATCCCTATGGAGGATGAAATGACCGTGATACTTTGACTTTTAATATATTAGGAAGATGATCATTAAGGAATGCTCATTATGACTGATTGAAAAGTGTGTATGATTTTAATGGATGAGGATGAGCCGTTAACCTTTAAATTGGTTATTTGACATGTTTGTGGCTATACAATGAGTGTTTTGTCATGTGACGTTCATGTTAAGCACATTGGTGGGTTGGCCCTCTTTATAACTAGCAGGAGACTGTTGGTTTATAGCTAATTCTGCTTCCATTATTAGTGTTTGTGGTTCGTTTGTTCCGGTGACAAAATGGTTCCCTTCAAGTCTGCATTTGTTTTTGTGTGCGTTCAGTTCGGGGCGCAGACTGGTTCCAGGGCGTGGGTCTGACTGTGGCTAGAATGGTATTGCACTTTGTGCTGGTTATTTTTTTATCTTAGTATTCAGTTGCAGAAGGAGGGGCGTGGGAGAAATGGGTTTATTTGTAATGTGTTTTTTCACAGGTTGGTGTTTCTACAGACTGACGTTGCCCTAAGAGGGAGTGGGGTGTTTCTTCGTTTTTGTGCTTGACTTACAGATTTAGTACTGATTGAAAGTATGTTCCGTTAAACGCTTCAGAGAGGATGGGTGGGTCAGGTTACCGATCTTTGTTTAACACACGCTCAAGGGGTGTAGCTGTATTGATTTGTAAGAATCTTGCGATTCAGGTTGTAAAGACTGGAGGGGGTATCTGTACTTCTGCCCCCTATATGGTAGGTTAAAGGCACAGAACACCCATCAAGGCTCTCAACTTGGTATAATGTGGCAAGCAGCCAGGCTTAAGCTTTCAGGAGGTGATGCAGGCAGGTTCCTAAGTACAGCGTTTCCAAAATGCCGCAACAAAGGAATGTCAACACACTATGTTAGGTGATAACAAAGCTTTTTATATATAAAATGTGGTAGCTACCTCTACCATATACATAAATATGAATAATAAACTTTGTACTTGGAATACTTAGTCAACGAAAGGCAAATATATACACTTCATGTGGCACCACACATTACTTAAATCCAGTAATAGATACACAAACTGGAGACAGTTTTAAATACCCAGGTGGATTCTTAACTTAGGTGTAAAAGCATAGAATAGGAAAGAAAGGCAAGTAGGAATGAACAATGGCAGAATGCTTACTTTCAACTAGACAAGTAATTCTGTGTGAGAACCCCCACCTGGGCAACCTTCAAGGGAAAAGTTAGGGGGTAGCTTATGTTGTTGTTTACAACCCAGTCCGATAATGTTCAATAACCTTGGGCTTTCTTTTAAAGGTTCTACAACCCCAAAGTGCCTGAGAGGTCACAGGAGAACAGAATCCAAGACAAATCTGGGAACCCTGGACGACTTCTGAGGCTAGAAGATGCTCTTCCTCGTCACAGTACCTTTGGTGCCTTGGCAGGCAACGTGGCGCAGTTTCTCAGCTTCACTCAACAACTCCCTCCGTGAATGGACCATCTTTGGTAGAAGGAGCCACTGGGATGCTGAGTCCAAGATTAAAAACGAACCAAAGTCTTTCTGAAGTGCAGCAGTTTGGCTCTTCGCGGTGCTCTCCTTTGTTCAATGATTTCTCTCACTGTAGAAGTCCTGTGAAGATGAAACTTGATGTGGGCTCCTTAAAGGCTTGGCAGAGGAAAGTAAGACCCCTCGGACAATTCAATGACTTCTGGCGACGACAGGTGCATAGGTCACTTTTGGTGTCGGGTTTCGGAATATCGTGTTTTTTCTGACTTTCGGTTCTTCGATGCTGCAGCAGGACCACGGACATCTGGATGGCTTCTGGTGACCTGGACTCCAACGCTGGCATGGACCTCTGACCCTCACCAAATCTGGATGTCCTCAGGATGTCTTTGCTAGCTTCTGGTGGCAGGAAAACCACTGAAGTATCTCCCACTGCACCCAATGACTCTGGGCTCTCTCCTGTGGGAAAAAGTGGTCAGTGGTGACAGCAAGGATATCATTTGAAATGTTATTAGGCAGTTTGGAACTTTTGCAATTCCAGATGTCCAGCAGCACTATGTGAGTCTACCCCTCTTCTAGGCGGTAGACAGCAACGCTTCCAGCGGTCACGAAATGCACCTCAGGACCCTGGCTGACACCAATGGACTTCTGTGGCTCGAGATGTCTGCCACTTCTCTTCTGGACTTCGAAGACCCTTTCTTGGGACAATAGGCACACAAGACTGGCTTCAAGGATACTTCAATGAAGTGCATCAATGTTGCATGCTGGTCCCTCGTAGCACGGGAGAGGTCTCCTTTGCAGGTCCTCTCTGGATCATCCTTGGGAGACACAACAGTTTTCGGATGAACAAATTGGTAAGTGAGAGGTCCCCAGATATACACATCTGTCCCTCAAGCACTCTTGCTGAACCAGGCATAGTCAGCCAATCATGCTGAGGGCATTCAAGCAGACAGGCAGCTAATCAGGCTCACAGGTATTCAGGCAATTCAGTCCACCCAGACACCCATAGCAAAGAATGAGGATTGGGACAAGTACTCAACTTTTCAGCACATTACACTGCATTCATGTCAGTTTCAGTCAGGGCTGTCTCATTCATTGTGTCACACACACAGAAAGCAGACACCAACAGCAGAGAATGTGTGTTGACTCCCAACTCCATTCACAGAGGTCCCAACCCTAGGGTGAATCCACAACACACAACACATGGAAAAGCTCCAGTCAGTTTGTCATGAGGCAGCCCCAGAGCCATATATGTTGTTTCCCCCCAAAAGCCAGTCAGGAGGAAAGGGAACAAGAGAGACATATATGGTGTTTCCACCCAACAGCCATTCAGGAGGAAGGGATAGAGTAAGGGCTTCCCAGGACTTTGGAAAACAAGGTAACATGCAAAAGAAACCATCTTGCCTTTGTGTCGGAATCCATTTATTCCTATGGAAGTGCCTGGTTATCGAGGATACTCACAGCCACTGCCAAGTGAGCATGAAGCTGCCACCAGCCGATACCCTGCTCTGTGGGCAACACACAGGTGCCCCAGAAAACACATAAGGGGCACAATGGTGTACTCCCACCCATGGGTGCCATAAGGGTATCACATGGGTGTTGTTCACCAAAAGATAACATGAAGAGCTGCACTGCCTGACGTTCAGGATGGACATTAGTGGCAGAACACATAAGGAAAACATGCACAGGGAATTGGCAGGACAAGGACTAGGAGGGCTGTCCCTACATATGGCATTCCAGCATCACGCAGGTCCTCTCAGAGTGGAAGGACAATAAAGGTAGATTGATATCACTTTTAATGTGCATACAGAAAGATATGCTTACATTATAAAATATGTACACCCCGATTGTGGATGATGGGTACTTTTTTAGGATGGTTGCACAATCCTTGCAAGACCAGAATTGTGGCAATATTGTACTAGGTGGAGATTTCAATGAGGTGTTGGATCCTTTATTGGACAGAATCAACTTGAGGTCCAAAACAATCAGATGGCTGCCTTGCAGGAGTTAATTTCAGAGCATAGTCTGACGAATACCTGGAGACTTGAACACCCATCTGTTATGGATTATAGTTTCTTTTCAAATGCCCATGACACTTATTCACAGATACACCTAATATTGACGGCCGGAGTGGCTACTACATCCACATCCACATATCTGACTATCACACTGCTGTTTATTACACACTGGAGTTCACTATGGAAACTGAACACTTCAAATCTGGAGGAGGATGAAATTGTGGAGAAGATTGTCAAAGAGGTAAATTGTTTGTTAGAAGAAAATTATACCGGAGACATGGAACCGGGTACAGTGTGGGAGGCATTCAAATGCACAATAAGAGAACTGCTAATTGGTTTGTCCAGCAGACAGAAGAAGAAAGTGAGATGATGCAAAATCCAAATGATGGGAAGAATGTGTTCCATAAGCTTAAATGCAAATATAATAAAAAGATGTCAGAAAGAGCAGAGTATATGCAATTTTGGACAAAATGCATGCATTTTGAGTGTGGTGAGAAATGTGATCAATGGTTGACGCATTAGTGATGAAAACAGTAAAAGCAATACCTTCAATTGAAAAGCCATATGGTTCTATAAAATTTGACCCGATTCAAATAAACAGTGGGTTTCACTACTTCCATAAGAAGCTCTACTCTGAAGAAATTTGTGGTGTCAGAGATCTTCAGGGATTTGTAAAGGACAAGGTACTCATAGGGCTTTCTGATAATGAGAAAGCATTGTTGGACAACAATTTCTCAGTGGAAGAGTTGAGTAAATTAACATTAAGCCTACATTCTGTCAGGAGTCCTAGCCTGAATGTGCTGCCCATGGAATTCTATAGGATAATGCATATTTCAGTCTTTGATTTCTATGTTATTTATAATGTGCCTATACATAATGTGTTTGAAGGATCAACCAGGCAAGGGAGAGGTACAAGAGAGGACAAACAAACAATCTTACTAGGTTGTGTATCATTTAGATCGTGCAAGTGCCCAGACACAATGTACAGGGGAGAGGGAATGGGGGAAGTGCACCCAGGGTATTGTAAGAGGATTCAATTCAACACTACAGCTAAGTCAATGCCTAGTCTGGGATACTGAATGGAAACCCTTATTGATATATCTTTACGTCCAGTTCATGAGTTCTGGATGACTACCCCTATATAAACCCCTCTCTTGGAATCCCCCTGACCCCACTGAGCCAAAAAGTAGTTCGTTTTTGCAAGTTTAAAAGGTTTATTTGATAATTTAAACAATATATATATATATCACACTTTATAATAAATTAATAATTGAATATCACACTTAATCTGAGCAGTAATCAATAATGGATAGTCCGGCACTAGCACACTTCTTTATAATCAATGATGAGTGGTTATAGGATGGATACGATAGCAACAATACTTTTATGGTTTCAAATGGATGCAATGTGGAATGAAATGCAGTACAGAAAATAACTTGATAGGATTTCAGCAAAATACAATGTAAACACTTTCTTGGACAATTCACCCCCCCCTTTATGCAATGTAAGGAGATGAATAGAATGGGACTCAGTTCTTAGGAATGCAATCAAATAGAATTCAGTTCAATTCCCCCCCAGCAGCTTATACAACAGATAGGAGTTTTGAAACACAGACCCAAGTGCTTCGAATATTGTGACAATGCAGTGAGAAATATGCTGAAAATGCTTTTAATTCCCTTCAGGAGGTTCAGGGTGAGTGGTATCTAGTTAATATTAGTCCAGGCTCACTCTAGCAATGATTCAGGGATGGTTCTTAAGAGGCAAACGAAATTTAGTAGTTCAGGCAAAAGCAGCTATCTTTTTACAAGTAAAGAAATTGGGCCAAATCGCAAATCGTGGCAAAATTCGCGGGTGCGAGAATCGTGATTACGGAGAAAGTATAAGAAGTAGGAAGTCGGTTCTAGGCTTGTTGAAAAGCTGAGATTCAAAGCTTTCAGTGGAAAGTTGAACCGAGTTCCTAGCACAAACGGATACGGAGTTATGAACGATTTTGTGAAGGTTGTTTTTCGGATTTGAAATTTTTAAAGTTCAAAGCGACAGGTTACAGCTTGCAGCTAGAAAATGACAGATGACAGCTTTGCAAAATGACAAGTGACAACTTCTAGGAGGCAGTTCTGGTTAGATTAAAATAATTTGGATTAGATTATTTTAACTAAGAGATTGGTTCTGCACAGTTCTGCTAGGTACTCACAATATATTTTAAAATAGGCCTCGCCACGGATCTGGTCAGGTTTTGGACTGGACTCCGGTTCTGGTCTCGGCACTTCACAGTGATCTGGGTCAGCTCTCTGGTTCTGCTAACAGCGGTCTGGGTCACTCTGGATCTCTGGCCTCTGGTTCTGGATACTGCTCTGCTTTCTCTGGGTACAGCACTGCTTCTGGATCTTTCTGCACAGCTTTCTCTGGACCCAGCGCTGATCTGCACGGCTCCTGGATGCTGTTAGGTTTGCTGGATGCTGAGGCCTACTGAGAAGAGTTCTCAGTTTGTGGGTTTAGGCCCTTCCTTGAGTTCTGAATCAAGTTCTTTGGAGTTTTAAAGTCTAAGTGTTGAATCTGGTATCTGCTGGATGTTGTATGGTCCGGCAGCATGCTCCACAGCAAGCCCCTCTTTCAACTTGTCATTGGCCCAATTCTCCCCTCTCACATGATTGGGGAAGGAACTGTGAGTCAGAGTGATGCTGTAGGTTTTATGGGCCAGAGGATCCTCCCCTGGTCAGTTTGCCTACAAATCTATATTTGATCAAAATACACATTTCTCAAATACATAGTGGTTTGTCATTGCATGTACATATTACCTATCCCATGAGGTAGTCTCTGTCCCAAATCTGCTCTTCCTGAGGGCTTGCATTCAGAAACGGCAACATTTTCGATTTTAGTGGGTTGTGCAACCTTGGTTCTTCATTAAAAATTATACACATATACACGGCCTGTCCATACATACTCCAGTAAATTCCCATGTCTCTAGCTTAAACACAGAGTCTGTAGTATCCATAAATAGCGGGGTTTTGCCCCAGAACATCACACAAATTCCCAACGCATCTTAAAACATGCACAGAAAATTCACAAGAATTATGGTATCATTTAAATAATTTTGACAAGTCTGCACTGTGAGTTATACATCTTTCTTAGAATCATATTCTGGCCAACAGGGGTGTGTCTTTCCAGGTCACATGGTGTAGAAACCAGTTTATCCAGTTTCTGCCAAGCTCAGAGACCCTGCCCCTCCCAGCTTCTGCCAAGAGGAAGCTATTTTACGGCCACCCTAATAAACCATCTGCCTGGGCCCAGGACAGGCCTTTGTTCAACTCCCTGTAGCTGCTCCACCCCTAATCTAATCAGAGAGGTGACAACTCCTTTTGGCAAGGGGAAGAGTGGCTGAGCAGGTTTTAACTCCTGTGGGGGTAGATGTCAGGCAGAATTCAGTTTCATTAAGCCAGGTTTCAGATAAAATGTCACTTTTTGTTCCCCAGTTTAAGTCAAGACAATTTTTACATATGCAGCTAGAATGCTGATTCTAAGTTCAAAACTATGACATTTCAACAGTGACAAACTATGTGACACTCAAAGTAGGTCACTCAGTTAATTTAAACATTTTCGATTTTTGGTAGTTTTAAATCCAGTTTCAGTTAGGCTGCTGCAGACCTGCAGAGCTCAGCCAGTCTTGTTATGAACATTGTTTTGGGGCTCTTCAACTTCCCAGATTTAATATGCACACATACTTCATTCTGCCAGAAGTCCGCTGGTGTTCAGTGAGATTTTTGGATGTTTTGCAATGTTTGAAAATAGGCATTTTGAGCTGGCATTCAGAGAAACAAAAGGTGATTTTAAAGTGCGGTTTTTCCTTTGGCACACATTTCACTCATGGCACCCCGGCCCATCCTGCTCGCCCTGGTGGGTGGCAAGTTAGGCAACCATTTTAGTGTGCACAAACTGCGTGGTTCTCCTAGATTCTGGTGCACATGTGGGCTTTTTGGCCATCTTGGATTTTCTAAGCCCACAGCACCAAATGTTGCAGCATGATAGCTCAAACGTGGGTCATGACACCCAACAGTATCAGTCCCCTGAGTTAAATGCAAGGAAGGCTGGTACTCCAAGGGGAAACACAACCTGGTGGTGCAAGTGAGGCCAGGCGGCAGTGCAGGAAAGCCAGCCTGCAAGTGCAGGGGGACTGAACCGGGGGCAGGGGAGCTGGTGTCCTGTAAGACTCAGTCAAACACATAGTAGCCAGTCAGCAGAAAGTTTGAACTACTAAGAGACATGTACAAGGCCTCGTGCAAGTGCCCAGACACAATGTACAGGGGAGAGGGAATGGGTGAAGTGCACCCATGGTAGCAGTCCCCTGAGTTAAATGCAAGGAAGGCTGGTACTCCAAGGGGAAACACAACCCATTGGTGCAAGTGAGGCCAGGCGGCAGTGCAGGAAAGCCAGCCTGCAAGTGCAGGGGGACTGAACCGGGCACAGGGAAGCTGGTGTCCTGTAAGACTCAGTCAAACACATAGCAGCCAGTCAGCAGAAAGTTTGAACTACTAAGAGACATGTACAAGGCCTCGAGGGCCAATGGGATCCTCTGTCAACAACTCAACATGCTTCAATATCACTGACATCAAAAAAAGAGAAGGATCAGACTTTTCCATCAAACTACCGCCCAATTAGTCTGATAAATACAGATAATACCATATTGACAAAGTAGCTGGCACAGAGACTCAAGGTAGTCCTACGGAGATTGATACATACTAACCAGTCAGGATTTATCAAGGAAGGTATGCCTCGACCAGTATGAGGCAACTACTTCAGACTATCAGACAGGCAAATGAGATTGAGGCAGACACAGCAGTTATCTCTCTGGGTGCAGAGAAATCATTTGATTGGGTCAACGGGTGCCTTCTGGTTGCAGTGTTGAGGATGATGGGCATTGGAGAGTCTTTTATCAGTTGGGTGAAGATCTTAGACCCAAACCCAACTGATGACGTGTCAACTAATGGAGTTCGATCAAAACCCTTCTGAGGGATGCATCAGGGTTGTCCTCTGTCGCCTGTATTGTTTGTGATTGTGATAGAACCCCTATGCGTGATGATTAAACAGGAGGCACACATTAAAAGTGTTAATTATGGCAGGGTTGTCCAAAAACTATGGTTATAAACTGATGATTTGCTTTTGTTGCTGAGAAACCTGCAAAGCTCATTGCCAACAATGATGGAATTAATTGCAGAGTCTAATGCTTCGTCTGCGTATAAAATTAATTTGTCTAAATCAGAGGTGGTGCCTATTACCAAATATTGTAGAAAAGATAGGATTGTGGATTCAGGTTTTGGATGGTGCCCAGAGCGGATCAAATATTTGGGTATCCGGCTGACCAATATGCTTGATAAGATTGTATCAAAGAATATGAAGGGACTTTTATGGGGTTTGAAACTGGATTTGGAGAGATAGAAACGTGCAAACCTCTCCCTGTGGTTAAAGATGTACTCTACACCCAAAATAACCTATGTGCTCAGTATGTTGCCCTTACATGTTGGAAGGACAAAATGGTAGGAGTTTGATATGTTATTGCAGAATTTATATGGGATGATGAGCCTCTCCATATGAAGCTTTGGAAGCTATAGTTAGCTGTAGATAGAAGTGTAGATAGGAGTGGAATGGGTGTCCCAAATGATCAAGCCTATCATTTGGCTTTTATGGCCAGACGCTTGGCACTGATGTCGAAATCAGAGCCTGATGATTGGGTGAAAGCTGATGTGAGTTTGAATGGACCCTTGATGCCAATGGCAGTTCTGACAACAAAGTTGGTGCAGCCTGCTACTAAGTCACCAGTAACTGAATTTTTTAGGGCCTCCTGGAGGAAGTTCCTATCAATTCTAGGAGGAAATTCATTTAACGTCTTGATTCTTCAATATGGTACAACCCGGTCATCAGGGACCTGAAGAAAATATTGTTTGGCCAAAATGATTCTTGGGGGTTGTCCAGTGGATAGGTGATCTCAGGGCAGGAGGAAAGTGGATAACGTTTGATCAATTGAGGACTGCCTGGCAAATTCTGCATTGTACAATTCCAGAATTTCGTACTCTGATTAATGCTAATGGAGAATACTCAGAGATGGGAGAGATTGATTTCAAACAGTTGACTGCTCAATCTGACGTTGAGGGCCATCTAGGGAGCATATATTTCAAAATGATTGTGTCATTGGCAAATAGCAATACTGCTTTATTACAGAAGTGGTCAGCAAGACTGTCTAGTGGAATGATGGAAGAGAGATGGGTGAATATCAGTAGGAATGTGGCTTTGACATCTATATGCTTGAGAGAGAGGTCCAGACAGGTTAAGATCTTGAATACGGACACCGGAACAGCTGTTAACACATGGCTTGACCAATACAGAGGAATGATGGGATGCACGCCTAGAGCAGGGACATTGGAACACATGCTGTGGGAATGTGTTAAGGTGAGACATTTTTGGGAGGGGTTATCCTCAATTTCTAACAGTGTACTAGGGATAACCCTTGATTATGATTTTGGAATGCTGAAATTGGGTGATAACCAACTTGTTGAGGGCTTGACTGTCACACAGAATTGGCTGTTTAGAGGCTACTTGATGGCAAAGAAGCTGATTATGAGGCATTAGAAGTGAAGGGTATCTCCTAAAGGGAGTAAATGGATTGATGAGATGTGTAAACTATCAGAGATGGAGAAAGGGATATATAGACATCGAAAGATAAACATACTTTTTGAGAATGTCTAGGGTAGGTTCTTAGATTTCTACTAATTCTGTGATTACGATGTAAGAGTTTGGGATGGTTTTCTTTTTACTGTCAGCATTGATGTACATTTTTAAATATGTGACTACTTTTTATTTTTAAGAACTGTGTAGAAGGATAGGAGGAAATGGTCAGATGGATACAGGGGGTGATTAGTGACCAGAGTATTGAGTGTGAAGGAAGAGATGAGAGAAGATGAGCTAGAGCGAGGAGGTGGAGATATGTGGCCAGAATTTGACTGAGATGAAAAGAGTCGAGGATACAGATTGATAGGGAAAAGAAGTACATAGAAGTGTGATGAGGATTAAAATGTCCAAAACAAAACAAGGGGTGCAAGAGGGTAAGAGTGTAGAGAGGAGAGTGTCCAACCCATCACAAATGGAGGCTCTGAAAGCTGATAACTAATGAGAAAGGAAACAGACATATGTTTAAAACATGAACAAAAGTGGAATTCAATTGAGAAGAAATATGGTAGTTGAACTCTTGTAGGGGATAGGAGCCAGGAGGTGTGATGAAGAATTCCAATGCCACCACATTTCCCAGTATGGCGGGAAGTATGAGAGGAAGTGGTGGTAGAAGAGCAAAGAGATATACAAGTAAAATAATTAAAAGGAGAGATCCAGGTTTTAGTTATACAAACAAAATGCAGATTCATTCTAAAGAAAAGGTCTAGACCTACATGACATTTTTTAAAGATGGAACAAGAGTTCAATAATCCATTAGAAATGGAAGACAGAGAGGAAGTAGATCTACAAGGAAAAACAAGGATATTATATCTTGCCAATACACAATATTATTTGTTTATTTGTAATGCGTCGGTAGCCCGCAGGCATCAGGGCGCAGAGAGACAAATTAGGGTTCAGCAGAATGATGGGTGGAAACAAGGGTGGAACCTTATTTGAAGAGATGAGTCTTCAGATTTTTCCTAAAGATTAACAGATTTGGCTCTGCTCTCAGGGTGCCTGGGAGGTTGTTCCACTGCTGAGCTGCTCCAACCGGAAAAGATTTCCCAGCACCCGTAGTTCGGGATGCCTGGGGTATCTGTAGCTTGCCAGATGTTTGAGATCTTAAGGCCCTATTAGGGATGTATAGTGTGAATTGGCTCTAAGGTAGGACAGAGCCGCTCTGTGCAGACATCTGTGCACTAGAGCACTAGAGTCATGGACTTAAAGATGATTCTCTCCTCAATTCTAAGCCAGTGGAGGGATCTTCTAGCCTCCATCACATGGCTTCTTCTATCGATCCCTTTTGCGACCTGGACTGCATTGTTCTCCATTATCTGGCATTTACTGATGCATTTTTTGGAAGCTCCCAGCAGCAGTGAATTACCATAGTCTAAATGTGCCAGTATAATGGCCCTGGCTATTGTGGCTGCATTATTTTCTGTCAGAAAAGGCTGTATAGCTCTCAGAAGCCTAATATAATATGCATTGTTTTTATGAAGATAGTTTGCCTGGAATTCTGATCCCAAGGACGCCTCCAGCATTATCCCAAGTGTTTCGATATGGGAGACCACCTAAATGCATGAGTCTCTAATGGTAAACTGTTCAAATTCTTTGCCAAGCTAAGCCCTTGCTTGACCAGTGCCGAAAATCATAAGCTTGTTTTTTTTAACTGTTCAAGCACATCCAATTATCTTCCATCCATTTTTCTATCAGATTGTAGATGGTTGTAATCTTTTCCTTATATAATTGGTATTCTCCCTCAATCTCGAACACTAGCTGTGTATCATTGGCGTAGCTAGTAAAGTGAAAGCCAATGGATTCTAAAAGTACACATAGCTATTTCATAAAAAGGTTAAAGAGCAGAGGGGAGATACTAGCACCCTGTGGTACACCTGCACTTATAGGAGTAGATGTTGAGAACTTCTCTTCCCAATGTATTCTGGCTGCACGGTCTGTGAGGAAGGATGCTCACCATGCCAAGGCTGCCTTGGAACATCCAGCTGTTTTCTCCAGAACTGGTAACAAAGTGTGATCAACAAGGTCAAAAGCAGCACTTAAATCCAAAAGCATTAGGATCCCTGTTTTGCCCCTGTCTACTATAGAATGCATGTGTGTTTGGATATCCAACATTGCAGTTTCTGTGCTGTGAGCAGCACAGAAACCCGACAGTTGTTCATGCAGGATATTATTGGCTTCCACGTGTGCCTGCAGTTGTCCTGTGGCGATTTTGTCCATGAATTTTAGTACAAAATTGGTGTTAGTGATTGGGCGCATGTTATTGGGGTCTTTGGGATCCAGGCCTGGTTGTTTTAACAGTGGTGTAATGGTCACCTTTTTTATGGCTGTAGGAATCTTACCATCATGGAAGGATGCATTGATACACCTAGCATTGAGGTCACACCAGATCTCAACCAGTTAAGAATCTCATCTACAGCAGTTAAAGGGCTGTTTCAGTCCCTGATATTTGGCAAAAGTAAAGACAATTCCGGCAGTGCAACATCGCTGCTTCAATACCCCCTAGTATTGAAATCCTTTCATGTTAAAAAGCAGCTGGAAAAAAAAGAGTGTATACAAGAAAACATGCAATCTGCCAGGAAGTAGCCGATAGGAAAAAAGTTTTAAATAAACTACTTTGGCAATATAAGAAATTAAGGAAACTGGAACTAGGGGAAGTTATATGACTTGAAAAACAATCACTAAAAAATTGGCTAAAAACTTACCAGCACCGTCTTTTGCAAATGGACTGGGAGAGAATGTTAAGTCTAATAGCCACTAAAAACACAGTTGAGATTTGGAAGTTACTTAACGCCTCTACAGTTCCTGAAGACGCTATCCTTGACAACTCAGTTGCTTCGACTGCATGGGAGAAACATTTTGCTGGCTTGTTTTCCAGTATGGTGATTGCAGGTCCAAGTACAGCAGTACCTTCCAACTCAGTTTGGTCCTTCAAATTTGGCAAAGAGAAAATGTTGTCCCTGATAAATAAAGCAAGTTCCTCCAGGGTGGCAGGCCCTTACGGCCTAACAATCTTCACATTTAAAAAAAAAACTGAACATTTGGCAGAGTTTATGCTGAATTTATTCGAGGAGATCAAAACGACAAAAAAATACAAAATTCTTGGTTGAAGTCAATAGTGGTTCCAATCTGCAAAAAGGGCGATAGGTTTGACCCTACCAACTACAGACTTATCTCCCTCTTAGATGTGGTTGGTAAATTGTTCTCGGCAGTACTCTTGAAACATCTCAGTAAAGATTGCAGTTAAATAATCATCAAGACCAATGGCAGTCAGGCTTCAAAAAAGGAATGGAAACAGCTCTGAACTTGTTCTTGACAAACCTGTTTAAATGCAGGGCAAAAGCCACTAAGCATAACAAGATCTATAATGCATCAGTAGACTTAGCCCATGCATTTGACTCCATAGATAGAAAGATACTCTGGAGAAACTGAAGACCTGGGGCTGCCCGATAAGAGAAGCCATGGAGCTATTATGCACAGTCTGTCAGGCCACAAAGGGGTGTGCAGGCGCAAATCAAGCCTCAGTGGTTCCCCCTCAGCACTTTGTGAGCAGCACCCCAGACCTAATGATACAGCTCAGCATATGAAGCCACCAAGGCACTACTTTGGGACATGTTCTACTCACCCGACGACAAACACCCATGAAAACAAGGGGCTATGGCTTAAGTTTTGAGTAACTCATAACTGAAATGCTCCTATTAGGGTGCTGGTCAAGTAAACTAATCTGCCTCCCAATGTGAGAAGCGCGGATGCGCAATTGGAGCCCAGCTAATGCATTTGCAGAAAACACTAATTTGCGTAGTAATATGTGAGGACCTGTTATTGGTGTATCATACCAGATGTTGCATGGTTAATACAAATGCCAATAAAAACATGTGAAAATAAAATACAAGGAATTTGTTATGATTAGTTAGTTTGTCTTGTGTGTGAAGCACAAACAGTACAGCAATGGGATGATGTATTTGTAGTTGTATTTTATTTGTATTTGTACTTATTTGAAGAACAGGGCTGTCAATGTAGAACAGAAATGGCTTACAATAACACATGTTCATATAGAAGAAGCGTTCCCAGTAAGGGACCCTCTACAATAGCATAAAGATGAGGACACTGAGCCAGCCAGTGTGTGATTGTGTAAAGATATTAGGCCATATCAGGGACAAAACAAAACTAACAGTAAGGAAATATAGAAAACAGGTAACTTACAAAGGTAACTTTAACCTAAGGGGGCAAGCACTTCAGACTTAAGAGGACTACTAATTAAACATTGAAATTCCATTATTAAGTGTCAATGGAGACAAAAATGGGGTCAGGAAGGGAGGATGGAGGAGATCGTAGAGGGAGCTCCTTCATCTAAGTGAAGTTTAAACTGAGTTTGAAGAGATCCACACTTGAGCTGTCTGATTGTTATGGGCAAAAGATTCCAGTGGAAGCAAGAGGAGGCTCAGGGAGGGTGCACTGTTTAATGGCTTCAACAAGAGGTTTGCCTTTAGCAAAGGCATGTCTGTGATAGTGAGCTTGGATAGGCTGTTTTTGTTGAAGTGATGGGTTGTATGTGTGACAAGGGAAGTTCTTTATTTTCTTTTAAGTGTTGGGAATGTACATCATATCTTCCTATGTGTGGTTGTTGTGTGTGCATCATGCAACCAAACAGTTTAGGTATTAGGTACATATATTGTAGTTGCTTTGGGACATAAGTTTTGATTGCTGTCTTCAGAGTGTATTGGAGACTTTAAAACCAGAGCTAACATTGTCTGTGTGTGAGGGAGTATGTTGCAAGAATGAAGCAGTCTTCCTCAAGTTTAATTATATGGATGGTCTTGACTGAAGAGATTTTGTATTCTCATTGAATGTGTAAGGGTGTTATGTCATCACCTTGAGATATTCAGAGGCATTTCTGGGTGATGAACGAGGGTAGGACTGACAGGAGAGTGCATAATTTCATGGTATTCAGCATTTGGTTAGTTGAATAGTCTTTTCTGTTTAACCTAACTCTTTTTGTCCATTTGCAGTTCTAGGAATCTTAATATGCATCTATCAAAAAACTCAAACCATTGTAAAGGGCAGACTTACCATTACAAACTCAGATGTACCTGAAGATTGGGATGGAGTTCACAATGGAAAAATAACCACTGCTCTAAACTCCATGGCATGTAGGCATCTTAACAGTGTATCCCACACATGGGAGCAGAGCAATAAAACCTGCTTCAAAACCTATAATGAAAAATCTGTATGAACAGCAAAGTTATGTTGTGCTATCTTATGTTGACTTATACCGTGCAACACTAGCACCCAGGGGCAGTCTCCAGACACTCATGTGATTCTGCAAGAAAGAGGGCAGGGTTAATTAGTGATTGTGGAATAATAGGATAGGTCCAGAACTAGGAGATACTGGCGCATACGTGTGTTGGGTTGCAGATGGGTTGATAGTGTCCACTGGCTTGGTGTATCCGTAAGGGTGAGGCCCAATGCCTGGGTTGCTTGTTGCATGTAAATGTCTGTTATGTTGGGTGTATGCATGTGTGTTTTATTTGTAAATTGCATGGTATTTAAGGTTATGGTTGTGTGCACTGGCTTGTTGTGTCCAAAGGGTAAGGTCCAGTGCCTGGGATTTCTGTTGTATGCAAGTGCTAGTTATGTTGAATGTGTGCTTGTGTGTAGTTTGTCTAGCCCATACGTGTGTATAGTTCAAGGGATGTGTGTAGGAGGGGAGCAGGAGTGGGATGATTAGTACTTTGGGTATTCTCAAAGTTGTTCTCCATGGCTAATCTTCACAATTCTATCTTCATGTGACACATGGGCAATCTTCACAAATCTATTTAAATGTGAGGCATTGCTAATGTTCACAAATCTATCTAAATGTGATGCATTGCTGATTTACACATCAATCTAAATGTGACTCATGGCTAGTCTCCACAATGCTATCTAAATGTTGACACATGGCTAATCTTCACAATTCTATCTAAATGTGGTGAATGGCTAATCTTCACAAATCTATATAAATGTGACTCATGGCTAATCTAAACACATCTGTTTAAATGTGAGGCAAAGCTAATCTTTACAATTATTTCTAAATGTGTAGCAATTCTGATCTTCACACATTTATCAAAATGTGACACGTGGCTAATTTTCACAAATCTATCTAAATGTGATGCATGGAAAATCTTCACAATTCTATCTAAATGTGAGGCAAGGCTAATCTTCACAGATCTATCCAAATGAGACACATTGCTAATCTTCCCAAAATGTGGATGCAACACATTTAGGGCCTCATCACGAGTTGGGTGGTAACTACCCAAACCCCCCGGGGCTATTAACGCCGGATCACGGGTTTGCCGGAAGGGTTATTGCCCATTCCTCAATGGGCCCATTTGGGAAATCCTCATTCCCCATTGGGCCCAATGGGGAAAATTCACGCTATTACCGCTGGCGGATTTCCCGCCGGCGCTAAACGCGCCGAAAATTGGCCATTTTGCTGCGGATTTCACCCCAGCTCAGAGCTGGGGGGAAATCCGCCAAAGCCATGATCTGGCGGACCATTAAATGCGATGGTAATAGCGCTACTGCCGAATTTAATGGTTACCGCCAGACTCGTGATGAGGCCCCTAGTTTCCTGCAAAATACATCTAAATCATGCATGCCATCTGCCTCGTAGTATACATGTAGGTGCCACACATTTCCTTCCACAATTCAGTCCAATGGCCAATTATGAAGTGTATCACAATGGCAGACTAAGGAGGGCAGCACAATTCAACTAAGAGGCTGACTATGTTAGCACCCTATACATAGTAGTAGTAGTTTCGGAGTGGGTGGGTTTCTGGAGCACAGTAATTGTTGTGCTTCCCACCCGTATCACCTTACGATGGTCAGTTATAGAGCATGGCAATGTTATACACAAACTAGCTATGGTGCGCAGCAGTATCAGAGTGCATCAGGGGAATACAACAAGGGTATACAAACAGTTTTGTGCAAAGTATGGCTACTATACGTATTGTAGGCTCCTTCTAGAATACATATATCTTACACACTAAGAGTGACTGCCAAAATGGCTACCTTACACAATTGGGTTAGATGATAATAGGTAATAAGAGTGGTGGGGATTTATTGGACTAGAGTAATGGCTGCACTACCCACCCACACCACACTAACCGTATCCGTTGCTGCTGGTTGACTGTGTCACGCTTCATACGAGAACACAGGCACACATAGAAGTGAGTGCCTTAGAATGTAGCTGCCCTTTGCCTTGTGGCACTTAGCTGGTGGCTGCTCATACAAAGCTTCCCTGGAAGGGCCTCTGAAAAGCTGATGTTTCAGTCAAGGGGAGGGCATGGACCAATGAGAACCAAAAGGAGGGTCAGAAGATGGATGAAAGTGAATGGGAGAAAGCAGAGGGAAGCAGGGAGAGATGGCCACCAGGACAGAGGCAAACAAACATCTGTAAGTATGAAAAATAAATATGGGAATGAATAGGTTTTTCCCAGTCCAGGTTTGAAAAAAAACTATATTTCCTGAATATACCAAAATCCAAAAGTAATAACCTTACCTGTTTAGTGACTTATGTGACACGATGGCATGCAGCATATGATGCTGCTCATATGGACTGCCATTGGACATATTTGAATATAGCATACCTTCTAAATTTGTCAACTATGGAAGAGAAAGGGTTAATTACCTTGGGGGACACTGTCGACTTTGACCAATAAAAGGTTGCTGGATATGTTCACTCAAATGGTAAGATTTATTTTCAACCTTATCAGATACTTTGGACATATTAAGTAAGGGTGTGGGAGCCCCTCTACTGAGAACGAATATGGGTCAAATACCTTGGTCTATGGAATTCCTACCACTCAGGAAGGTCTACAACCACAATTAGTTCACTGCAACCTTCACAGAGGAGAAGTATCCATTTGCATAACAGTCTGGTCCCACCCACAAGGGCAGTCCATCACCAAAATACTAGGTAATTCTCCTCTGAACAAGGGTACCACGGGCAATCCCAGACACATGTTTCAACATTATGGGCCTCCTCAGTAAGGTGAAGCTGAGCCTCTCTAAGGTACAGTGAGTAAGGCATCCACATCTTGATTACCCTGGGTTACTTATTTAAAAATTACAGGTTTAATAAATTAACCAAGGTTATGGGAACCTCTCTACTAAGAACATATACTGGTCAAATACCCTGTTCTACGGAATTTCTTCCTCGCAGGAGGGTCTACAACCACGTTTTAGCTCACTGCACCCTTCACAAGGGAGAAATTGCCATTTGCATATCAGTCTGGTCCCACCCACAAGTGGCGTCCTGCACCAAAATGCTAGGCAATTCTCCTCTGAACAAGGGTACCAGCAGCAACCCCAGACCTGTGTTTCAGCCTTGCTGAGCCTCCTCAGTGAAGTGAAGTTGAGCCTCTGTAAGGTACAGTGCACAATTGGTCCACAACTGGATTACCCTGGGTTACTTATGGTGAAACACAAGTTCCTAAAAATTACAAATATGTTCTGGGAGCCCCTCCACCTAGAACAATCACAGTAAAATGACCTGTTGTCTGAGAAAGTGCCTACTCAGGATAGTCTATAACAACCTTTTAGCTCAGTGTATCTTCCACTATGGAGAAATAACCATTTGCATATCAGTCTGGTCCCACCCACTTGGGTAGTTCGGCCATTACAGATGGCTGATCTTTTCAGACACTTCTAATAATGACTCTGGACATGAAACCCTGGACCACTGTTCAGAGCTCAAATTCATCTATTTGTTGGATGTTCTGCTATTCTAATGTGTTTACTTTCATTCGGCAGCCACTGCAATGCTTTGTATTCATTCATTATAGGATCATTTGGCATGGTAGCTACTTGCACCTGACATTTCAGGATATGTTTATTTCTCACTGGCACCAACTGAAACTAATTATCTTTAATAAGTGTAGCTGTATGACCTGGGAAACGTTTCTGGTGTGGATTTAGATTGCTGATCAAAACGGTCCTTGACACACTGACTTTCATGTCTGGGGCTCGTCTGAGCATCATGAGGCCTGGAAAATAGTTTTAAGTGATTTTATGTCAGGCAGCAGCATTTCAAAATTGAGGCCTAGCAGAGTTTGGTCTAAGCAACTTTTTTGCATTTTTGTTCATTCACCGCCATCTTGTTTTCTTAGTTTCTTTCATGTTAGTGTTCTTCATGTCTACGTGCAAGTGTTCTTCATGTCTATGTGCAAATGTTCTTTGTGTCTAAGTTCAAGTCGTCTTCGTGCAGCAACTCTCTCTGCCTCTCCATCTCTGTAGTGCATACTACTTCTACATGTAAATTACTTGGTACCCTACTTGTGTTTCACAATCAACTCTTCTCTTAATGAAACTATATGCCCTTAGTTTTTTGCTAACGGCTTATTGAAACTTTCTCAGCTATACTTTCTTTCATGTTTGGAGTGGATGGATGGGGAACAGCCGGGGCCATAAGGAGCATGGCCAGAATCGGTGCGACTCTCATCTCCATTACCACGCTCCACCCTTTGGTCAATGTATTGACCACAACTACATTTTGCTCCACCCTGTCATAACCATATTTAGGTATCTATATTTTACATCTTCCACCCCCTCAGGCTGCACCCTTGCTATATATACTCTTCTGTCCCACATGTCATGAAACAGCTCTCCTCCATCATAGTTGACCCCGTGCACGGTATACATTTCTGGATCGATTGGAAGCTCAAACATAGTGCATGGGGGTCCATTTGGTCTTTGTATGACGTGCATTTCATGTGGCTTACCTGTTTGTGTGTGAATGTGTACAACGTAATCTTTACCCAATATCATAGCCATCATGTGTTGTTCTACAACTTGTTTCCCAATCCCCCTACATAGTGCTATAATTATTTGCAAGACACAGAGACCTGCTAATACTAATACCAGGACTACTATTAGTATTTTTAACGTATTGCGTAGCCAGGTAGGCTACCATAAGAACAAGGTTGTAAGCCAGTCCTCATCTTCAACCTTAATAGTTTCTTGAACCATTTTTGTGTGCAACTTTTGCAGGGATGTCATTGCTTCTGTTATGCTCCCATTCTGCTAATTGTGTTGTTAATGTGCAGCAACTTGAGCCAATATTTGCACAAAAGCCTCCCTCCATGGCAGTGAAGAGGTCGAGGACATACCTGCTTTGTAGAGTCATCAATCTTATAACTCTCAGCTATTCCCTAATGGCATTAAACCCCTTGTCAGTGCCATGTATAACTTGCAGCAACTCCTGTCTTATTACCTGCAACCATTTGTCATTTGCTGTGTTTGCACACCAGGGACAAGGAGGGACGCAAAAAACATTAACGCCTTGCTTAACAGCCTGCGTTCATATGGAATATCATCTCAGTTTATTTAGATGCTTTTGAAAATTGTCTCTTTTTGTGTGTTGTGACCTTTTGTGTCTTGTCTACTATTTGCAACATGTTACCCTTGGACACAAGCAGTGGCAGTGCATGTAATATTGCTAGTGAGCGGATGCCATTCCAATTTGGTGGGGGCTGCTCATGAACCTCAGGCCCAAAAGTGGTACATTAAGACTTTTCTGCCTACTTTTATGCCTGGCAGGCCCATGATGCGTTTACATCCCACATTATTGCCTACCTGCACTGTGACATTATTTATGAAACACAGCAATGGGTCTTATAACTTTGTTACGTGTACAGGCCCTTCTGCATCCTCCACCCATGTGAATAGTCTGGCATATTGGTTCCATTCTTCTACGCATTTCATGTTAGAGTTCTCCACAGGATGCCATGAGAATCCAATAAGCGTCTCTGCTCTACATCCCATTATCCCTTCAACTAAACCCCAGGAGGAAAACACCTCTCTCGCTATGTGTAACTGTGGTCTATCCCAACAAAAGGTTATCTCCTGTCCTAGATTGTTAGTAAGTACATCTCAGTAATGGATGGGCTGTTACTGTTACTGTTACCCTTTGTGGCCCCCAACAGTGTATATTTCATCACTTTATTCAGCATTGTCTTTTCTTTATTAAAGTTGTCTTTATAAAGATAATCTGCTTTTGTAACCCATTTTAAGGAAGCCAAACTTCACTGGAATTGTCCTTGTGTTCTGCATAATTCCCTGTTTTCTGATATTTCCTCAGCCGTGAACAATCTGGAGACCCTCAAAGTATATGGCACGAGTAAGCAAACAATCAATTCCCATCTGATTTCTCCATTCGCAAATTGGTCATATGACGATGCCAGATCCTAAGTTGGGCCTCCAGACTGCGAAATGATGTCTCTCCTGGTTTTTAGTTTCCGATCAAAGTTATGGAATACATGTTTCTTCTTATTCTTTTAAATGTTCTTGTGCTGAAGATTTAAATTTTACATATTTTATGCATGACAAGGTGGGATATTAGAGCGTTCACATTCACTATTTCCTCTCTGTATTCATTGTTTGCTTCTCGGCCACCCTGCCACACCTTGATGAGTCAAGAAATAGATTTCAGACATTTAGTCATGGCATTTAAATAATCATGCATCTAATCAACCAGCACTTTAGCAGAACTCTCTGCATCCAATCAAGCATACATGGGAGAATGAAAAGGGGCTGTATATCCTTCTTCCTGTCACAATCTGATGGGGCATGAGGTGGTAGTCTGAGCCTGGCTGATTGCATAGGGCAAAAAGAGCCAGGGGAATGCAATTCAACCAAATTCTCTTCAGGGGATCTTTTAATTTTTCTATGCATTCCTTTAATAGGCCATTGAGGCATTCAAAAACACAGTTGGCCTGTGGGTGGTAAACAGAATGAAGCTTGTGCTTAATGCCGAGCAGGGATGTTATTTCAGAAAATAGCTTGTTGACAAAGTGTGTTCCATTATCTGACAGCTGCACTTGGCATACTCCCCATTGGGGAAACACCTCACGTGCGTGGAATTTGGCAGCTG
This sequence comes from Ambystoma mexicanum, assembly GCF_040938575.1. Classification (NCBI taxonomy): domain Eukaryota; kingdom Metazoa; phylum Chordata; class Amphibia; order Caudata; family Ambystomatidae; genus Ambystoma; species Ambystoma mexicanum. Next base: position 1,519,514,117 of record NC_090937.1, on the reverse strand, counting down.
ATTTGCCATCTGCATGGGCACATGGTCCTGCTTCTATCCAGCAGAAAAAGGATGCAGTATCATGTATTGGAATCTATTACAAATTTGGAGCATAGCAACATAGTCGATATTCAAATGTCGAAATGGGCCTGTAGGGCGGGTTTTGATCCTCTTGCCATTCACAAGGTATCCCCAGAAGTATATTGCTGGCATGAGGCACAATTACCAATGAACCAATGTTCGGAAACATCTGCTGCTACATACTCTCTTGTGGTGTGTGCTGGGCAATGCAGCTGTTCTAACGCTACTGCTAGTAAATTGAGTGGCATTACAGTACTCCCTGTGCTACCCTGCTAACACACCAGGTCTGAGGGGATAATGAGGATTCCTGCTTTATCCAAAAATACTGCTTTGTCTGTGCTAATGTATTATATCCCTCAGTTTTCTTCATGTTGAGCATACATTTGTGTGACATAATTGAATTGTAATTTCTCCTTTCTATAGGAAATATGCAGTCCTTTTTGCCTCTGCATCTACCCCCTTATTACCAAAGGAAACTAAATCAGTGAGCTTTGTATGGGCTGCACACTTCACCACGGGAGCCACAATTGGATACACCAGTGCATCTAGTAGCCTTCCTAATAATGGGGCAAGCTGTACTGATGCACTGGCTGTGTGCTGAGAGCTCTGCCTTCCCCATTGTTACAGTCCTGAATGTACTGCATATGTAACATAGGTGGAGTCAGAATACATTGCCACTACCTGGTCCTTGTGTTCTTCAAATGTTAATATCATTGCTGCTAATTCAGCTGCCTGTGCATAAAGATGTGATGGTAATTGAATGTTTACCATACTCTCAAAATCATCACCCCTACTACTCATCACTGCTGCCGCTGAATGCCTCAATACTGTGCTCTGATTAATCATCAATGAACCATCAATGAAGATCAACTGCTCCCCCTTTAGCTGTGTTTATTTTACTCGGGGTACATCATCATATATGTCGAACTATGTAGAACAGTTGTGAACCCATTCCCCCCTTCTACTGGTTCAGCTATATATCTCGCAGGATTCACTGTGCAACATCTAACAATGTTTATTGATGAATTGGATAATATGACCTCATACCCAGATGCCGGCTGTGTAGTGAGCGTGGACTTTAGTTTTTCAAGGACAGCAAACAGGGTGTGCGCCACATATGATGTTACTGCACAGCCCATCATTATAACAGATGATTTCTCTATTGCAAAGGCTGCTGCAGCCAATGATTATTAACATGGAAAAAGCCCTCTCATTAATGGATCTAAGATCCCACTTTAATATGCCAAGGGTTTGTGCACCATCTTCAGTCCGTCCAAAAGGGATCAAACCTATGTGCTGTGGTCAAAGACCCACATGTGACAATAATTACATAGCCCCATGAATTGCTGAAAGTATTTAACCACTCATCTTCCTTCCTTTAATATTATATGGCCCAAATATAATACTTCTTATTCACAATATTGTCAAGAGGAAGTATTATGTGTGTTTTCCCGTCCCGGCTACTTCAAGGTGAGCTTTATCCAACACATGGTGCACCAGCAGCAGCTGTTATGTCACTGCCTTTTAGTTCTATGAGCTCATGCACAGCTCTGGGTATATTACTTGTGTTTCAGGGTGAACAGGCTATAACACCTGAGCTCCTTGGTTCATGGTAACATTTTTGGATATGATTCTAAACAACCAGCACATTATGAATGGGTTCTATGACTGTTACTTTTAACAGTGGTCACCACAGCGGTGGCCTGTTGTGTTGAGGTATGTGGTCCTCTTGAGCCCTGGACAATTTGGTGATTCTTGTTTTTGGCAGGTGTGGGAAACTCTTGGTGGTATACTCTATCACTGGTCTAGAAGTAGAACACAGAACTGCTCCAGAATGCTGAAAATTGCCACACATTTGTGGTTTCACATTAATTGCTGTGGTTCCTTTACCAACATTGATTCATTCAAGGTAATGGGCATTGTTTTTGGAGGTTTTAGATTTTGTGGTCTCATTTATGGAGTTGCATTCAATGTTTTCATAGTTGGATGAAGTATTTTTTGATTTGTAATGTTGGATATGTTTTTCTATAGTGGCATTTTTATTTCTGATTGTTTTCTGTAGATATTTTGATGAGGTCTGATACCCTTGTGTCTAAAAGGAGTTACCCTGTGATTGAACTATTGGCTGATTGACCACAGGATTGTGGAAGGTACACCTTTTGATGGTTTGACAGCCATCATTGGATTGTTGGACTGCATTAGTTGTTCAAGACCACCTGTGAACACAGTTTTTGGCACCCCTGAGGACGGTCCAATATTAAGACTTTTGGGGCGGAAACTTGAAGGGTTCTGACAATACATTCTGAGTATTGACTCAAAGTATTACGGTTGATTTCCTCTTTAATGTCCTCTTTAATGATCTTAATTCACCATTCCCCTCTGAAGCACTCTCTTGTGCATACTCTTCTTAAGAAACCCTCTGCCCACCCGTCCTGCCCAGCTAACTATCACCCAATCTCCATCACTCCTTTCCTTGGCAAACTCTTGGAAAAGCTGGCCATCTCCCAGCTTAATCTCCACTCTGAATATGTTGGTTGTCTCCATGATCATCAGTCTGGCGTCAGAGATGCCAGAAGCACGGAAAATGCTCTCCAGAACATCCATGAAGATCTGCTCTCCAACCTCGATTCCAACACCCCCTGTGTTCTCATATTACTTGATCTCTCTTCTGCCTTTGACACGGTCAACCATGCCATCCTGCTCAACCGTCCCTGTGATAAACTGGGTATCACCGATCAGGCCCTGGCGTGGCTGAAATTTTTTCCTCCTTAATCGACCATCCCAGGTCCAACTTGGGTCCTTCCTTTACGCTATCTCTATCTCTACCTGTGGTGTTCCCCAGGGGTCTAACCTCTCTCCCTGGGTGTTCAACCAATGCCTGGCACTTCTTGCCCACCGCATTGCCGCTCTCTGCCCCAACTTTCAGTGCTATGCGCATAACACTTAGCTCATTTTCAGGCTCCCCTCACCCACCTCTTCTCCTTCTCTCATCTCTCATTGTCTGTCCGCTATCTAGGGGTGGCGGGCCGCCAATGATCTCTGCCTCAATGCCAGTTAGACTGAGATTCTATTAATTGTCACGCATGTTCCCTCCTTTCCTGTCACTCTTTTGCTGGTCTCTCTTGGCCCTCCTCCTGCTCCCACCTGTGAGGCTAAAAACCTTGGGTCATCTTCGACTCCACACTCTCCTTCTCTCCTCACATCTCTGACGTCTATAAGAAGTCACACTACCAGATGCACCTCTTCAGAGGTATTCTTCCTTTCCTCTCCTTCCCCCAGATGCTCATTGTCTCCAGAGCTCTGCTTGTTACTAAGCTGGACTCTTGCAACACCCTCTTTCTAAAACTGCCTGCATCTCCACTCTGACCTCTGCAACTCATCCAAGACAGGACTGTGAGAGTTGTCCTTGGCCTCAAGCCCAGGGATCGTATCTCTCCAGGACTGAAATCTCTGCACTGCCTCCCAGTGGCTGTGAAGATTGAGTACCAAACAATCTGCAATGTCCACAAGGCCTTCTGGGGCCTGGAGCCTCAATACCTACAACTCTCCCTTCCTAAATATATTCCTTCTCGAGCACTTTGCTCATCTGTGTCCAACTCCCTCAGGGTCAGTCACTTCGCCAAATAAACAAGTTGGCGGTAGATCTATTTCCTCGGCTGGGTCCTCCCATTGGAACAGCCTCCCTGCCTCACTGAAACTTGAGGAGAACCCTCTCTGGTTCTGGAAGCACTTCAAGACCTTCTTCTTTGCTTCTGCTTTCTCTCCACCTCTTCCCTGCTGGACTCCTGACTGAAACTGCACTGGTGACTAGGCTATCCTCTGTTCTCGGGCCCAGGTCCCCTCCCTGCCAGTTGCAAACGTGCACTGCCCCTTGCACTCTGAGGCTGTTCTCTGTATCCCTATAGAAACCTACCAGTGCCTGACACCTGATGTCTGCACTTACCCCAGTACTTGCCACCAACCGTCTGCACCTCTTATTTATTGTACGTATTGTTTTTTATATATTTTACTGTTATTCCTATGTAACACACTGCCCACTCCCTTTCCCCTTGCACTTTTCCCCTTCCCCTCATCCCCTGCACTCCCCATTTGAACGCCCACTTCTCTGCCCTCTGATTAGCCTACTATGTACCTGAACTGCACCCTGGATGTTCTGAGTTCACTTAGTAGATATGCTATCTTGATTTCTTGCAAGTTACACTGTTATGTCTCTCCAGCTCAAACTGTACATAACTGCAACTGTATATTGCAATTTGCCTGATATTCTGTATTTCCTATGTTTATCCTGCACATATGCACCCTGTAACTAAACCACTTTATCACTTTTGTATATACCTGTAAATTATAGCATATTTGACCTCCCTGTATATTCTTTGTATATCTATGTACCTTGTAATTAAGCTGAGCATCTTCATATCTTTTGCGCCCTGATACCCCAGGGTCTGGTGCGCTTTATAAATAAATAAACCAAACTAAACTAAACTAATGTCACCTGCCCTAGTAGGATAGTTGTCTATGTCATCCCTTTGTTTGCCTCCCTTGCCTCGCTGCACCTTGAAACGCTTGTGTATAGGCATGTTATGAATTCCATATCATATCATATATTATCATATCATATGGGACTATTAATATCCACCATTTGCAGTGGATACTAGTGTCATCTAATTTTTCCACTATGTTCTTTGTTTTATTTTTTCTGTATTTGCAGTTCGTGTTTTTTATCTATATGTATATGTGAGTTTATGTGTCATTAGGCTTGGTTAATTAACTAGAGCTTTGTATTTAATTTCTGTATGTATGTCTCATGGCCCATTTTCACTGTTAGATTTCCTTTTCACTTACCTTTCCTTGTCCACCTTGTAATATTTCTCGGCCAATACTGTCAGTAATGTTACTGAGTCTCTCCTGCACTTTTCCTGTCTGGTAATGCACACTAACAAATCATCAACGTACTGTACAATGTTTTATTTATTTGGAATATGTAGAGCACTCCAAGCCCAAAGGTATCTGTGCACTGGTTAAATTTATGAACAGGGTAACAAAACAGCAGTAAGCGTACAGAAACACATGTATCTGGTTGCTGGTTAGAGGCGGGTGCAGTCCAGACATATGAAGTTATCACTTATATGGGTGAGCAATAGGCCTACCCGATAGGGCAGGGTGGTCTCCAGGAGTTTAAGAGTTTTGCGCGAATAACCACGTTTTAAGGATTTTGCGGAAGGTCCAGAGGTATAATTCTGATCTAACTGCAAGCAGGAAAGCATTGCAGGGATTAGCAGCACCTCTGGGAAGCTAAGGCACCATGTCTTAGTCTGCTTGAATCCCATGACGGAGAGGTGGTGTGAGTGGGCAGCCTGGGTGGGTCTGTTGAATTGTGATTTGGTGAATTTTCTCGATAGGCATAAGGGAGCAGTGTTGGACAGACATTTGTGCTTGAGTAAGAGAGAGTTTTAAACACAAAGCGATCTTGAACCGGCAGCCAATGGGCATTCCATCTGTCAGATGAGATGTGCTCTTTTTTTAATATTCAGGGCTGCTCTTAAGGCATTTTTTGTATGACTGGGAGTTTTTTAATATTGCACATTGTTGATCCTGCGGAAAGGGTGTTGCAATAGTCAATCCTGGATAGAATCAGTGCACTGTCTAGTGTGATAAAGCTCTGAGGGGTAAAGAAGTGTCTGCAAGCATTGATAAGTTTGGACATGTATGCTACCGCAGAGGCAATTGCATTCACGTGTCTTGTTAGGGGTAGCGGGGGGTATAGGTAGACCCCCAGGGTATTTAATTCTTTGAAAACTAGAATGAGGTTCCCATCTATGACAAAGGTTGTGTAGTTGTCATTTAGTCTATTAAGTCATGTTTGAGTTCCTATAAGGAGTAACTCGTTTTTTTCATCATTAAGACATAGTCCATGTTGAGCCATCCAGACTTGGATGATTTGGTATATTTTGCTCAGAGCAGACGAGTCGGTGTGGTAGTTACCCATGTTGGGAATTAGAATCTGGGTGCCATCCGCATAGTTGGTATAGGAGATACCCTGCTTGTCCAGTAAGTCGAAGAATGGCTTTGTGAAGATATTGTACAGAGCCGGGGAGATGCAGGAAAGCCTTGTGGGACTCTGTAAGTGAATAAGGCTGTGGGGGGGAGCAGTATTGGAGAAGGCCCTCATTGTTTGGTTGGAAAGGAAGGATTCTATCAAGGCTGGGGCTTTGGGAGAGAAATAGGCTACTGAATAGAGGCGTTGGCATAGGATTTTGTGTTCACCTAAATCGAATGGTGCAGAGAGGTCCAGTAGGAGGTGGAACGCCAGATTTCCATTGTCTATGATTTTGTCCTTTTAGATTTTTACCTCCAAGAGTGCTGTCTCAATTTGATGACCTGGACGGATGTCTGATTGGCGATGGCCAAGGAGGTTGTTGGTTTCAAGGTATTTCTGGATTTGCAGGTATGCTGCTTTGTCCAGTATTTTGAGTAGAAAGGGCACTGTCATAATAGGGCGATCATTTGTGTGGATGTTTTGGATCTATTGTAGGCTTCTTTTGGAGTGGATTTACCAAAGCATCTTTAAGGTTGGTGGGGTTGTTACCAGAGGAGAAGGAGTTAATAATGATTGAGTTCAGTCGCACAATCTTTAATGAGGGAGGTTGGGCAGATATCACCTTGGCATCTGGAATGCTTAAAGCCTTTGATCATTTTGGTGACTTCTGGTGTGAAGACTAGGTTGAATTTGAATGGTTCAAAGGATTGAGGGGGTGGTGGACCAGGGATGGGTGGTATTTCTGTTTGTAGTAGTTTCTTTTTTCTCTTCTCAATTTTGGTCTGGAATCTGGAGTGAGGCATTAGTACTGGATGTCTTTATGTTTCCCAAGTTCATCTTCAGCACTCTGTTGAAAACACCTGGATACTCACAGTACCCCTATGGGAGTCTTCTGTGTTGGAGTTGGATCCCATGCTAAGTATACACCATGAGCTATTGAGAATCTTTGTTCAATGGAATGGAAAAGAGAACATTGATTAGATCAATCACTGTAAAATATGTGGCAGTGGGTAGTATTTAACACAAAATTATAGCAGGGTTAGGCACAAGGGTAAACTGCGCCTCCACAATATTGTTTGAGAAGCCTAAATTTGTATGAATATCCAACACCATCCTTTTTTTTTCCACTGGGTACACTATCTTGTTGCCTGCCATTCCGATGGTAAAATTATACCTTTTCGCATCAAGGTGGCATTCATCTCACAAATGCCTTCATCTGCCTCTCTTGACATGGGTTAAAATGACTCCCTCCTTCAATATTATTTGTACTGCTCCAATCCTTTTCATTAGGCCTACATCATAGGGGCCGCTGGTCCATAGTGCACATGATGGTTCTTTTGCCAAATCTTGTTGCATAAAGGATGGCACTTTTTTAGCCAACAATATTATCTGAGGTATTTCCCTGTACTGCATTTGCAAGTTATATGAAATGGATATTTAAAAAATGTCTTCATCATCTTTTTCATCATCTTCAAATAGCTCATCATCTGTCATGTCACTCAACCGCTGTGTTGAGTCTAGTGCTATTGCTGTGTGCTAGCTAACACCTTCGTCATCTATGCCATGTAACACTACTGTGTCCTCACGCACTACTGTGGCTTTGAAATGTATAGTTATGACCTCCTCATCTGCCACATCTATGGGTACTTCTGCTCTAAACAAAAACTCTGTTGGCATTAATAGCAGCTTGTCTCATATTCGTGGAAGCCATGCTAACAATAAATGTATCCCATAAAGGAATAATTCTGAATTTACGGTTATCCCTTGTAATGCTTTCCAGCCATAACATGTAGGAGCTCTCTTGCATGTGCATTATACATGCCTGGTGTTGAACATAGTATCCCTTCCTCAGTAAATAAAAAATGGTCATGTTTAATTTGACGTTTAGGTCTTTTCCCAATATGTTAACCAGTGTTTTCTGAGAATACAACAATGGTGCAGCCATCATATCTCCTTTCTCTGTTATAAGTAGCTCTTCTGTAAATGGAACCTTTGTCATACCCCCAGAATAACCTTGTATGTTCATTGTTATTTGTGACAGTCGAAACCCTCCCTCCCTGACACAAAATCTGGTGTCAACCAAAAACAAGTGTCTTATCTTCTATTATCACCCTCTCCCAGAGTTTCTCGTCTGATTCATGTTTTACTGATAGCACTGGACACATCAAACTTCTCTGTGGTCATATTGTGGATACATACTCTACACTGTTCCTGCGGAAGGGTTTCTTTTCACCACTGTCGCCTCCCCTATTGTGGGTACTGGAGTTTATGGTAATATGTTCCTGTCCCACTGTCCAGACTGTTGTGTTCGCATTTGTAATGGATTTAGTGCTTGTTGCAGTTGTTGTAACTGCTGTATCTGTGGAATGTGCTGCTTTGATGTCTGGTGTATCTGTGGCTGCATTTGCGGCTATGTCTGTGGTCATATCTTATGTGTGAATGGGTGTTTCTGTGTGTATTGAAATTCACACTGCACTTGTGCCTGTGCAGAATATAGCTTGAGAAACTCAGGCCCCTCTCTTGGACTGTGTTATTGCCATCCTCTGTTCATTGCCACTCTGCTCCTACATGCCCATGCATATTGCCCAACCATCCCGCACGTCCAACACTGTGCTCCTAAACCGCAAAATCATGGTCCAGTCCTGCAAAAACCTCCTCCATATCCGTTTCCAAATTCATATTTTCTCCCCATCAGCACATCCCTCCTCCCTCTGGGGTAATAGTTACTTTTTCTCCTCTTCCTCCCATATATCAGTTCGCCCCCTGTTGTTGATATTCCTGTTCATCATTTTCTCCTCTAACATTTGTAATCAGTGCCCCTTCTACCGTTACCTCTGATAATTTCTTTTGCTCTAATTTAGCTTCCTCTCTTTGCCTCTCCTCTATGTTGTTCCTCTCCTTCTCTTGTCTCAGTCAATAATAAAGAACAATATTCAACTGTATATTCTGCCATTGTTTCATTTCGATCCCTACAATTCTCTTTAGCTATGTCTGCACTTGATCGGGTAGACCCTTGCATAAAATATGATAAAATATGGGTATATTTTTGTGCCATCCTTCTCTTTTTTATAAACCCAACTTCTCTGCTTTTTCTTGTACAAATGCTGCTGGATTCTCATCTATCCTCATTTCATGTGTCATAATGGCACTCATGTCTGATGTATCAGGATATTGCACCCTCAATGTCCTCCAAACATCTGCTCTACAATTTTTAAACAGTGAACCGTCATATGCCTTATTTTCACTGTCAGAGCAGGATAAACTACCCTTTTCCATTCATCGTCTGATTGCTCTCCCAATGTCAAAGCAAGTAAACACTTAACATCCTCTACCGCTAATGTCAATCCTGCCAGCTTTTTCTCCAACTCATTATTCCACTTCCCTGCCCATGCTGTCATCGATGAAAATGTAGCCATCAAATAGCTTTTATCTTTTTTGTGGCCACAGCACACAATGAGTTAGCCCCTACCCTTTCAGAGCAATGGCGGTTGCTTCACGAATGCCTTGCGACCGCACCCTTCATCTCTTTCAATGTTATCAACATATTGCTTGCTTGAGGGCCTGGCAAATTACTTATCTGTTCACATATGGTGAATTTATTGGAAGAAGCCCTGGGTGCAATGGTTTCTCTCTCTCCGTACTAGCTCCTCACCCTCCAAGTCTATTAAGGGATACTCTATTCTTTCAAGCATCCATGTTTGGGGGGGCTTGTGCGGCCGCATCTTCTTCTTCCTCCTCTTCATCTTCCCACTCATCTTCCTCTCGCTCTACCTCTGCTAACATCCGGTTGTATATACCTTTGCTCACATACACTCCACTTTCAATCTTGTCTATTATATTTCTGTCAATGCTACCTGCAACTCACCTCACACTCTTTTCTCGTTCACTGCATTCGCTGAGTCTTCTACTGATGCTGGCATTAACTCCCCTCATATACTCTTCTCTCATTATCTCCTGCTCATCCTCTCTTTCAATACCATTGCCAGTTTTCTGTCTGTCTATTTTAAATAATATATTCCATCCTACCCATTTGTCTGATACCATTGCTTCTTGAGGACATGGTTGAGGATGTGGAGGCACTGCAGCCTTCACACGCTCTTCATAGTCTCTTCTACTTCGACTTTCCTTTTGAATCTCCTCCTCCTCCTCAAACATTTTCCTTATGTTGAGTATGCTCAGTCTGCTCTGTAGTTTTGTTCCCTTGTAAGTGGTGTCTAAATATGTGTGCATATGCTATAGCATATGCTTTGAATGTGTCTCTTCTTGGGAACAGCCAGGTCTTTGAGCCATTGTACATGGCAATTTAATATTGTATGTATATATTGGGGAAGCAATTTACACAAATGAACAATGGGGGTGTCCACCCTTATGATAATATAAAACTCAACTAACCCATTAATTTCAACAATCACTGTTTCAACAAACTCCACTGTTATTTCCCTTTTTGCCCCCCTCCCTGAAAATTCCCCTCAATATCAATACAATATCCCTCCTAACACACACCGCAAAACACAACCTCAATCTACTCCATACTTGCTTCCAATCAATCCTAACTGCTTAACCATCACACACCTCTGCCATATTATTATATACCAAAACAACATAAACACAATCAACAGCAATACAAATCTATAATTCACAGCTGTCTTCCCTTTATAGAGGGTATCTCCTCGTATTTCTTACTGCCCCCCAAAGCAGGCTGTGCTTATGCCCTGCCATGCAGCCTTCCCCAACTATTGTCTGAAGTATCTGTTATTCTCTCTTCAATGTTCTTTTTCTACTTATACAACAAAACAACACAATACCCTCCCCTGCAGGTATTTTTGTGCACAGATATACTCACACCTTACGATCCCTGAGGTCCTTCGGCTTTGAGTCTCTTCTATCTGCCTGCTTCTGCCCTCTTCACCCAGCATGCCAAAGGAGAGACCAGGCAGGACTTTTGCTGAAATTGGACTCCTGCCAATCTCGTCTTAATGTGCACACTAGTACTGCTCCCCGCAGGTGTACTCCTCTGTCCAAGGGAGGCAAAGCAAAGAGTCCTCGAACCTGCCATAATCTGGGTATAACAGCAGGGTATGTAAATGTTACGATAGGCCCAAATATACCAATAAGACACAAAAGCTCAATAAACAGAGTAACCTGAAGTGCACGAGAAAACCCTGCTTTATTCCAAAACAGACAACCGCTAGGAAAGCATATGCATGTGATCAGAGTACCTTCTAATATTAGTCTTTTAGCTTTCCACTTCATTTGTCACCCATTGGGATGATAGGACAATTGAGTTTGGACAATGGTTATTGCACTATGCAATAACGTGACCGTTATTTTTCCACTCAATGGCTAATCCCATATTAATATCATTGAATACTATTGAATTGATTGAATCTTATCATGTCTTTATCCCATACCATTGGTTGATTAAATGCAGGCAACATCATATTACATTTTTATCCGATTCACCTATTTTGAAGAACTGTAACTGTTCCACATACAATTTCCATTGGAGACAAGACGCATACTTTGTTTACCAGCGATGTCATTCGTGGCCGTACGTATGACGGCATTGCATTCTCACACATTCACGAATAAACATGCGTGAAAGGAACTACACTGTTCCCTTCACGATCCAGACTTTTGCCGGGCAACAGCCGAGTGACCTGTTTCGAGGGAGTTATCCCCAATACTTTTGTTAGGTAAGTACAGTAATCATATTTAACACAATTTGTGGCACACAATCTCATTGTTTTTGACTTGATAGAAATAATGCAATACAGTTAACACTTATTTAGTGTATCATGAATACGGGCTACAAACAGGTTAAGCTTTTCATGCAGCAATTCCAGGGTGCATACACATCGGAGCTGACCTGATTAATGCTCCTATAATCATTTATAGATACTTGTATTTTTTATATGTTAAATGTAGACAATTTTATTATTTCAGGTCTACTTAATATCATGGATTTGCTCAACACTGAGCATCTGATGCTTTGTTCACTATCTTCACCTGGAAATTGAATATTGCATCTTGATTACAACAGGGCATCCAGAAAACAGGTAGGAACCTTTCTTAGGAAATTATTTCTATTTTTGTCAGGATAATGGTCCATGATATTTTGAATTTACAAGCAATTTATTTTCATGATTATATGACAGAGAACAACATTGTCTTATTGGATTAGCTAAACCATACCGATTTACAATATTTGAGACCAATGTTTCATCTCCAAAAGTCTGTATCCCATTAAGGTATGTCCAATTTCGAATATTAATAGTGGCTCATTACTGAATCGCAGAACTTCACAATTTTCTTTTCTCTCCAACAACATAATCTATTTACAGAAGAGGGGAAATTGGCTTATCCATGTTTGGGTGAGCATTTCCTTTTAACTGTGAATACAATCACGTATTTAATCACCAACTAATGGTGTGTGTGCACCTATTATTCTAACCCCATGATGATATAGAAACTACTCCATATATCACAACTTAATTCTGACAGGATGGAGCAGTATGTCTATTATCTACGGGCAAATAGGATGGCCTTACATAGGACAGCTTTCACAAATCTGAAGAATGAGGGGCATGAGGCAGCACCTTTTTGCTCAATAACATGAGTCTATAATTGTATCAAGAATAATTAAATCAAGCACTAGGTGCTGGTCGTGTTTTTTCACTAATGCAGTTTTCTTTACATTCATACTCAATTGGCTTCACCCTCCGTTTCTGACCTCAAATGGTGCCTGCCTGGTATGTGTCATACTTTATTATTGTTTTCTCATTGGACTCCAATTTAATATGGTTTATTACTTACACTTGTATTGGTTCATGTTCTGCACTCATACTTCTGAATTTTATAATAATTATTGCTAATGTTATGTTATGATGTGGTTGACAATCATTTCACAGACTTGAAAACAACCAGGTGGTCGAAACACGTGTCGGCTGTACATCACAAGAAAATAAAAGTTTGATTTCACATGGTTTACATTGTCATAGTGATATATATTGGACATTCTTCTCTATCATATTACTAGTAGTGTTTGGAGCGTGAGTCTCCTTCCCTGACAATTGATTCACCATATATTATTTGCCCCTTTATAATTGGTCCTTCTAAAACTCATAACCCCTCCTAGCGTAAAACCTCGACAAAATACATTTGAATCTAATGTGCTATGGGTTGGCATTCTACTACACGAGTTGGTAAGAAGAGCAGACTTCGATTGGTCAGTCGTTTTCTCATCTGACCTCAAACATCTTGCCTAGTGGCAAGTTGCGTTATGGGCAAGGAGAGAAGGGCAAACCGCTATGATCCACTTTTAAAGACGTTATTCCCATCTGTTCCCAGGACTGAGGTCGTATCTGCCATTCTTTGTTCGTGGCCTTGGCTTAGTATCCTACTTGTGTTGCACAATCTACTCTTCTCTTAATTGCAACTGTAAGGCAACTGTAAGGTCATTAGTGGTTTGCTTACTGAACCTTTCTCAGTTTATACTTTCATCCATGATTTGGAGCGGATGGATTGCGAACAGGTGGGGCATTATTGAACGTGGCTAGTGCCGGTGCAACTTTCATCTCCATTATCACAGTTCCAGGCCTAATAGTGGACACTCAACAGTAGAATATAATGCATATGTATGAAAGACATAGAGACCATGTGTACCTTTAAAGAGTGCAAGCCACTCAAGCGTACCTAAAGAAGTGTATCACTTGTGAAATCTAGGGCCAGAATGATTAGGGTCAATATGGATGCTCTTCCCATTGTGATGGCATGATGTGAAGGTTGCTTCTTGGTGAGTAAATGCAAGGAAGGTGGTGTCAGGTGCAACATGCATGGTGGCAGATAAAAGAGTGATCCCTGTTTCCAAAGGTTTGGAGAAGAGGTCCGAAGGATAGTGAGGGGCATCATGTGATGATTCTGGAATAGGATTTCTTTATCTGATGGGGAAGAAAGTTATATGTTAGAACCACATGTATACTCCTTTTAATGTCACACTAATACAGCTACTGAGTGTGCTCCGGCATTGACTGCTTATTTATGAGGAATGTCATAATGCAGACACTTCTTCTCCCCTTATCACTACGCCATAGAAATACCTAGTTTGGTGCCTCAACAAATCTGGTTAAGCTTTTGTACCTGTTTCCTAATATTGATAAAACACTCTTCAATTTGCAGCATGTTATGGGTGTGTAACACTTCTAAGATAGCAAGAGGTTTGCAGGTTAAAATACAGGTAAAACAGTGCTCACATCGGGGTACCTTCACTTTTCTCAGTAGTTTCACTTTAGTTGCCAGTGTATTAAGTATCTGCATACCAGGTTGGACGTTAACAGGACAACCTCATGATGCAAGTTGTAAGCTTCCAGCTCACCAATGCTATTTGTACGATATTGTGTGCGAGGTCACAACATGTCACATGGTTTACACTGGTCCCCTATAATACATGCTGTATAATTTCACAATCACCATTTTCAACTTGAATGTTTGGAGATCTACTTGATCACACTGCTCCTGGTTGCTTCTCACTGGTAGCAATAGCAGTTGCGAGGTTTCATGCAAGTTCAGCTGACTCTGTGTTTGATTCCATGATAGTGTCTCATTTTGTCTTGGCCTCTGACACATCTGCCCTTAGTTGCTTGAAACTGGAGATAGTGGTTAAAAACATTGTGGATCACAGAACAGAGGGTCTATGAATTCCCTGCCATATACCTTACTTATTCCACATGTCCTTACTCCACGCTCCAAATCTGTTTGACTCAGGTGTTTCTTTTGGGACCCAATAGCTAGGGAGCTAATTTGCATAACAATTAAGGTCCTAACTAGGTCTTGACCCATTCTCAGAGTGACAAGCCCGGTTATTCTGGTAAGCTGAAATGCTAATCGTCTGAACAACTATGTCAAGAGAAAGGAGGCAGAATTCCAACTCAAGTCTTCCAAAAATGATATCTTGCTCAATAAACCTGAAAGAAAGCCGGTGGGTATACAAACACAATTAATGCCTGTTGCACCAAAAACTCCCCCAGTTTGATTATCTTTGTCCAGGTTTTAAATAGCGTTCTTTAAGTTAGTGGAAAAGTGCTTAAACAGTGGCGGCTGGACAGTTATTTAATTGAAGGGGCGTAATTATTTCCCCCCAAATAAGCCTGAGCGACCAAGTCTAGCGTGACATCCCAGATCCAACTCTAGGGGCTTTTGGTACATTTTACAGCACATATTAGGTGAAACCTTTACAGGCCGATTCACAGCGCAAGTGCGAAAATCGCAGCGAAACCCGCGCACAGCAATTTATGGAAGTCCGTCGCGTGTAAATCCCTGGATGTGCGCTAAAAATGTGCTTGCCGCACGCTTGCGCACACGTCTCCAAACAGTGTGCGCTATGCGCGCTACAAAAGCGCACATAGCGCGGCGCACACAATGAAAGTAGGGGGAACAGGGGGCGTAACACGCGGAATGGGGAACAACGCGTGAAAATGTGGGCGGCACGGGGTAGTACAGTAGGCAAATGCACGGAACGCCCACACGCACGTTCAAAACACGTATTCATGGAATTGAACGGAGCTAACGCATGTGCCAAAAAAGACGCGCTAATCCGGAAACACGTACGCCAGCAGGAAGCATGCGTATATGGACCTGCGCAGCATAAAAGTGCACGCAAACAACAAACAAGCTCAGACGCCAGGATGAATATACCATTCCTAGCAGCATTGGTCGTGGGATACCGCAGGAGGAGGAGGAGGATAGTCAGGCCCAGAATTTTTACACCCAGAACCAGCCTTTTTGGGATACCTGATGACCAGGTGTATGGGAGGTACAGGTTTCCACCTCACAAAATACTCGACTTAGTGAGTGAGTGGGAGGATGACCTCACATCTCCCACCCTGTGCTCCCAAGCACTCAGCCCCCTGGAGAAGGTCCTCAATGTACTGCACTTCTTGGCCACTTGATCATTTCAGCGGACAAGTGTTATAGTGGGGGGGGTGTCACAGGCCACGCAGTCACGCTGCCTACACCAGGTGTTGGCCATCATGACTGCACGGCCATCAGTCCGCAGGCACATATACCTGCCCAGAACACCTGCAGAAAGGCAGCTTGCCATCCAGGATTTCTACGGGGTGGCACGATTACCCGAAGTGCTAGGTGCCATTGAATGGACCCATGTGGCTCTACGTCCCCCAGGGCATCTGAGCACATCTATAGAAACCGCAAGCACTGGCATTCCATCAACATGCAGGTAGTATGTGATGCCAATGGAATCATCACAACATGAGCTGCATCTGCAAAGTAGACGGCCTTGTGAAGACATGAGGAAGGAACCTGCAGATTAGGAGGAAGACATGGATGCACAAGCACATATCAATACACCATGCAGTGTACAATACAACAATATCTACTAGGGATGTCTACACAGTATTGACTACAGACTGCCCACACAGCTCATGGGAGCCCAACGTCACTGTGTAATTCAATGTCACTTGGTCACACCCTTTGCAAGCCCATGGAAACGGGAAGCAGTAGGGGTGTGTGTCTCATGAACCCAAGCATCTAACCCAAACTCAGGACAAGCCTGCATGTGCCCAGCCGGAATACAGTGGATGCCCACGGGAGCCACACAAGGCAACACACTGTAAAAAAAAAATATCAAAAATGGCCATGTGGAGGCCAGGGGGGTGGGGGAGGCAACCCGGGAGGTTCGAGGACAGGGTGCACACCAAAAACCACCTGCTTGGATGTTGCAAGAAAAAAAAAAAACTCCTTGGGCTTATGTCCTGCTTGGCTATGCCATTGTGGGAGAACTGCTGTCGCTCTGCTCATCCTCTGCTGCTGCATCAGGAGGCGGTGGCACTATGGCAGGCAGCCCACGCAAAGCCCTGGTATGGTCCTCCATGGCAGCAAGCATGCAGGTCTGGAAGGTCTGATTCTGGAGGATTAAAGTGCGGAGAGCCCCATGCAGCATATCACGGGTTGCCTGCATTTCTGCACGCATGGCCTCGTGTGATGCCCGGATCTCCTCACGTGTTGCATGCAGCTCAGCTGAGAGCGAACGTGTGAGCTGCTCCAGCTGCTGTTCTGCCCTAAATTACTGGAAGCCAACCAGAGTCTGCCTGAGGTTATGTAGTTCTACCCTCAGGGCTTCCCTGTGGCCCTGGGACTCAATTGATATGGATTTGCGCAGAGTCTCCAGTGCCGCCCGTCTGTCCCTGTTGGACGCCAACATGTCTTCCCTGTGTGATTGGCAAATGGAGTCTGTTGCCTGCTGTTGTTGCTCCATCTGCCTTTCAGGGGGGATAATGGAAGTGGCCACCCTCTCCATTGCCTGAGCCATCATTTCTACTGATGCTGCCTGTTGGGTTGCCATACTGTACATGGAGTTTTCCCATACAGTATTGCCTGGTGGGGCACGGCCACCCCGTCGACGGGCACCACACCTGTTTGGGGCAAGGCTATCTGCACCTTGCTGTGCTGGCACTGCCTGAGGCTGCAGGACTACATTCCCCCTCTGATCTGCTGGCCCAGGAACAGGATCAGATGCTGTGGAGTGTGACCCTGCTTCCGTAACCGCCAAGGCGGATCTACCAACACTGACATCCCCATAGAGGATTCTACCCCTGGTCCAGGTGGGTTGGACAGAACAGAATCCTTGCCAGAAACACTTAAATGCGACTGCACATAATCTCATCATCCAACTCAGCACCTGAATAGAGGTCTGGGGAGGTGCACCCAGTAACAGTAACATTGGGTTTTCACCCACCACCATACCACGTCCCCCACTGGTGCCCGGTTGTGCCTGCGATTCCTCCTGGGTCTGCACCATCTCCTCAACCTCAACAGCACCAAGTGCGTCATCATCTGCAAAAACATGAAAGACAACAAATGGAAACAGGCATGAGCACCATAGCACACACATAGAACGTGACATGCAAGAGATCCAGTACATGAATTACACATGTCCCACATGACTATAACCCTGTCATGCATGCACTGTCTAAGAGTTGGAAGTGGAGTCAAAAAGGCAGACACTGGGGAGAGCAATATGGATATTCAACACATTTGCAGCATGTTGGGTAGCACTGGCATCACACATCAGGCTGTGAGTGACATGTCCAATACACATACATGACACATGCCACCACACAGATGTCATGTAGCATAGCCACGGTAAATTACAAAACTACAGCAATATGTCAGTGAATGAGTAATGTCACACATCCATGTCACATCGACATGATGCGAAGATTGATGCTGAATAGTGTTGCAAAATATGCATGTGCCACACACTGAAACACATCCAGTGTCCAATAACGCAGTCATTGTGGGCTGATCAATGGTTGGTCTCTTTGACATCACATGAAACACCTGTAATCTTCCACATGCAAACAGGTCCTTATGAAAATGTTCTGCAGGCCAAGACTCCTTCGGCCTGAATGGTCTAATTATTAACATAACCATATCAAAATAGTGCCCCAGTGTGGGCTGTGAACAATGACCGAAACATAGCACATATGTCGCAATAGTGCAGAAAAATGTCTAGCAAAAAGGGGAGAGTGGAAACAATCAGCCTCAATGAACACTTGCAAAATGTGAACTATGTAGTTGCAAGATGACAGTTCAAGGTAAAGTGCACTAATGTGTGCCTAATTGGCAACTGTGGGCAGAAGGGATACAGTCATACCTAAATCCAAGGCACGTGAATGTATGGGAGGAAGCAAATGGGTGACCCATAACACTCAGGAGTACACACCCTCACCTGGCACTCAATCAGAACCCGTCATCCAAACAACATACACATGGATTACACACACACGCATGGCCACTCACCGGACAATGCTTTGTAATCAGGTAGATCTCCCACACCTTGGATCTGTTCCTCTGTGACGAAGGTCCCAGCAACAGACTCATGTTCAGTGAGTTTGTTGTCCACTTGTGGAGACCCACCGCCAGTCACCAGAGTAGCAGCATCATTTGAGGCCAGCTTGTTCTTTGCTCTGCGTTTCAGGTCATTCCACCACTTGTAGCAATCATCAGCTGTGCGCCTCACAAATCCAAGGGCACTTATGCGGTCCGCGATTGTCTGCTAGTGTGCCCTACGTTGACCAGGTGTGGTCTTGCACCCTGCAGTCACCAGCATTTCTCGGCTATGTGCCAACACATAGGTCACAGTGCATCAAGTTCCGGGTCATTAAAGCTAGGCTTCCTTGACGTGCCGAAGTGTGTAGCCATGTCTGGGGTCTCAGCCTGTTGTGGCAGAGCACCCTTCTTCCTCTTCTTCAAAGGTGGAGCGGAGCCTGAGTGGCTTACGCCGCTCTGGTCAGTAGGGGCAGAAGCGCAGGTTGACTGGGTAATGGGAGTGTGCGAATGCACAATGACTATAGGTCTTGCTGCAGGCATTGGTTGCAGGTTTATGTTGGCAGGGGGAATGTCAGTTTGATGAACCTGGGCACCCTGCAAATCCCGGCCACGTCCCCTACTGCGCCCACCATGGCCACCTTTTGAAGGTCGGCCACCTTTGCCTCCCTTACCGCTTGGTCGCCTCCCAACCATGGCACTGATGTTGTTGTGCGTATGGGAGTTGCAGTAAACAATTGTCCTGGGTAATTGGGGGTCAAAGGGGTAGGGTACTAGATGGAATTCGTACCCTAGTGTGTAACAAGGATGTCTGTGACCCCTGGGGGAAGATGACGGGTCACACAACGCACAGGCAGCCCAAAATAAAAAAATAACGTGCACGCAACCCCTCATAGACCACGTGCATGAAATAATTAACCTGCACTACGCTGTGGCACCCAGAAACACAAAAATAAGCATACGCGTAATACACGCAGCCTACAATGACCTCTGAAGGGGTACGCGATACACGGGGCAAGCACAGTTGTTAAATACGTGTGCGACTCACCGTCTGCCTGGAAAAAGAACGTAAAAAATATGTGCGTGTGCGCATTGGCAACACCCCCGCCAAACAAGAATTGTATGCTGTTTTAGGAGACAGGACAAAAGAAGAAGTGAACGCTGTTTGAGAAAACAGGCCCAACAAAAAATCAGACAAAAGCTGTCAGAGGTAACAGGGAGTACGAACTAGAAACGCTGTGAAGTAATCGCGTGTGAACCAACAAGAAGTACAGAATTCACCCACTCGCGCTCCACGAAAAGCACGTACAAGGAAATGGCACCCTACATGTACCTTTTAAACCAGCCCACATGTACTACGTCACTTACGCGTGTATGCGCTAAGGCCCTTTCCTCCAATAGCACGGTGACGTGCAGTTTTCTCACGTGCTGAATCTGTATGCACCTGTGTTGAGGGAAACGCCCTTGCGCGTCATACGCGCTAAGGCCCTTTCCTCCAAAAGCACAGTGATGTGCAGTTTTCTCACATGCTGAATCAGTATACACCCATGTTGAGGGAAACGCCCTTAGCGCGTAACGTCACTTACATGCTTACGCGCTAAGGGACTTTGGTCCAATGAAAACGCCTACGTGTGCTGACGCGCTTACGCGCTAAGGGCCTTTCCTCCAATTACACGCTGACGTGCAATTTTTTCACGTGCCAAATCACTCCGTATCAAGCTGGCCACGCGAAAACACACGGAAGACCACGCTCCTGCCCAGAAGGTCATTTTCCTGCCCCCAAGATCCCCGAGCACGCTCCCACCAGCCATCTGCTGCTGCCTGACTGATGCTGCCCACGTGCCGTGCTATTTGGTGCCTGCACGTCAGCCAGGGTTCCAGTTGCTGTGTCCACCCCTGATGGAACAGAAGACTCCTGACTGGGATACCATCGCTCCACAGCACAGCCCCAGGACCCAGTTGCCCACCCACGCCTGCCTCGGGGTCGACATGTCGGGGCAAACACCATCTGAGACCACTGGCGACCCCCAGCCAGAGAGGCAGAGGGCCACCAGCTTCAGTGTGAAGGAAGTTGGTGTCCTGGTGGAGCATGTCCTGGGGCATTATGATGCCCTCTTCGGAACATCACGCGCCAGCAAGGAAAGATGGGAGAGGATCTGGGAAAACGTAGTTGTTGCCATCAACGCGGAGAGGATGTCAACCCACGACATCAAGCATGTCAAGAAGCGCTGGGAGGACTTCAGTTCCAGGTCCCTCCACAAGGCCCGGCGCCTCGTGGATGGGGGCCGGGTCAGCATGAGTGACATCCAGATGAGGGTCTTGGAACACGTATGCCCAGCGCTCCACGCCCAGATCCTTCGGAGGAAGACCCGTCTGGAGTTGAGCGTTAAGTGGCCAAGCATTGGTGTGTGAGACAGGGCATGTTGCAGTGTGTTGGTAGTCTGATACTTGCCTGTATGTGTGACATGGGCCATGTATGGATGCGTGTGTGCAGGGACCTCATATTCATGCATGTGAGACCAGTAATGTGCGAACCACATGGTTGGTGCATGAGTTCCAATGCTACATGGGGAGCTGTATGTCAAATGCACACATGTAAGCATGCCAGTGTCTGTTCTTGCACATGGTGGGGGTGTGAGGGATGGGTTCTGCTGTCATGTACATGTATGGTGCACATGTGTGTGTCTCTGAGAAGTGTGTCTGTGACTTCGATACGCCGTGGATTCATGACACATGTCCGTGATGATGTGTAGATTCACTCATGCAGTGCGGTCACCATTGTATGCACTGTGTCTATCCACTGTGTCTGTGGTGTACAAGGCAAGATGCATGACCCGCCGATGATGTGTGTGCATGGGATCAGTGTGAGCCATGATGCATGTGAGTTTGAAGGCAACATTTTGATTAATAGAGGCCCATGTACATGGATGCTAATGTTGATTGCAGGCGCCATGCCTGTTTATGCATGTGTGTTGCGTGCATTCACCCATGTGTTGTGGAGGGACAGGATGGAAGTGACGTTAGACACTGTCACTCATGTGTTATTGCTTCCTGTCTAGGGGAATATTGTACTGTATCCTGATGCTTGTGTTCTATGTCTCCCTCTATGCAGCGTCAAGTGAAGAAGAGGGCGGAGACGGTGCTGCGGAGCCAGGCGGTGGGGATGCCTCCACTGGGCAGCGATGCAAGGCCCAGCCACCCTCCCAGGAATGACCATCATCCGGGAGCGAGGGGGCTGGTGCCGTGTCTGCCACTACGGCTGTGGCGGAAGGCCCGATGAGCCCCCACAGGGGCTTGCAATGGTGGAAGACGGTACGGAGACATCCAGGTTGGTGGTCTGCACAGAGGAGGAGGAGCCCACTACTGAGCTGCACATGGGGCCTGGTGGGGGTAGTACCACTATTGCAAGTGTTGCAGTCCTGGGCCAGGGTCAGGAGGCAGCACAGGTCACCGCGAAGGGGCCTGTGCATGTCCCTGTCCTTGACCCTGTGACTGCACCACCATGCACCAGCAGGGATGCCCCGTCCAAGGCCCGTCCGCAGGTAGGGGAGAGTGCCATGTCATATGCCTCTCCACTACCTGCGGACGAGGGGTCCCATAAACGTATGGGCTCTGTCCTGATTGGTGTTGTGTTGGCCACGCGTGATGTTCGTGATGACATGCATTCTTCCTGGGCAGAGAATGCACGCCATCACGAACAGCTGCGTCACGACGTGGCACTGATGGGAGGGGCCCTGGTTGGTGGGTGACTACATGTGACAGGCACTCTGGCGGACCTCTCCTACTCTTTCGAGACTATGCACCAGTCATTCTCCCTGCCGTCTTCTGGCCAAGATTCAACCAGGGCCCCCTTTGGACCTGGCCTGACCAACACAGCCAGCTTGGTGGAGATCCCACCCCTGCCACAGTTGGGAGTCGGCGGTCCAGCAGTGGTGGACACCACAACTGGAGACCAGATGATGGAGGATGTGCAGGCATCATCGGACAGGGCACATGGACAGCAGCAGCAGCAGCAGGAGCAGGCTCTAGGTGGGAGCAATGATGGCTCGGGGCCATCGACATCAGGACATCAGGGGGGCAGGCATCGGCCAGTGGGCAGGAGGACCCTGGAATGGATGTGTCTTCCATGTGGCCGCGGTTGGGCCAGCGTATAGGTGCGGAGTGGCGGCGGGTAGAAGAGACGCGGCTCACCATGGTCAGGGCAGAGTTCTCCATGCGTCGGGCATCGAGGCGGGCAGAGTACCTCAAGGCGACACGCAGGGAATTGGAACAGGCCATGAGTGCCTCCCTGCGAGACCTCCAGGCCAGGACAGAGGCCCGCCTCCAGCAAATAGACATGGAGTTCGATGATGCCCTGGCCGAAAACATCAAATAGTGAGCCGCAGGACTTGCCTGTCGCCATTGTAAATAGTTTATAGTGTTAGGTTTCCTTTTTTTTTATTTTGGGGCTTTTGGACTATTGCCCACACTTTTTTAAATAGTTTTTTTGTTAGGTAGATTATTAGATAGGTTTCATTTGTTTCGTTGGGCACATGGACCCTTGAAAATTGTATTGTACATAGTTGGACGTTGGATTTATTTGGACATTTTAATTTCATTTCACCATGGATCAATGGATTTACCTTTTTTCGTTTCATTTGGATTTGGTTTGGTGGACAGAGAATTTTGGCCATTTTTCTTTTGGATTACTTTGATTTTTTTGAGGAATTTTATTTTTTTATTTGGACATGCATTTCATTTCATGTTTGCCATTATTTTATGCTTTAAGTACTTTCAATTGGTTTTCATGTTAATACATTTTGATCTTTTACTTCAATGTGTGGGATTCACTCATTGGGTTTATGCATGTTGACATGTGGGTTTACTCAATCAATGGCAACGTGTGTGTGTGTGTGTGTGTGTGTGTGACGGACATGTGTTGATGTACATAGTTGACTTTTGGTTTGTGTCATGAGATGGGCATGTCACTGCTGGATGGGTGAGTGTGTGGGGGGACATGAGTGGGACATGAGTGGGGGCCTGCTGGCAGGTGCCCCTCACTACTGAGGGTTGGGGGTGCAGGGGGACATGTGTGGGGGCCTGCTGGCAGGTGCCCCTCACTGCTGGGGGGTGGGGGTGCAGGGGGACATGAATGGGGGCCTGCTGGCAGGTGCTCCTCACTGCTGGGGGGTGGGGGTGCAGGGGGACATGAGTGGGACATGAGTGGGGGCCTGCTGGCAGGTGCCCCTCACTGCTGGGGGGTGGGGGTGCAGGGGGACATGTGTGGGGGCCTGCTGGTAGGTGCCCTTCACTGTAGGGGGGTGGCGGTGCAGGGGGACATGAGTGGGGGCCTGCTGGCAGGTGCCCCTCACTGCTGGTGGTGGGGGTGCAGGGGGACATGAGTGGGGGCCTGCTGGCAAGTGCCACTCACTGCTGGGGGTGGGGGTGCAGGAGGACATGTGTGGGGGCCTGTTGGCAGTTGCCCCTCACTGCTGGGGGGTGGGGGTGCAGGGGGACATGAGTGGGACATGAGTGGGGGCCTGCTGGCATGTGCCACTCACTGCCGGGGGTGGGGGTGCAGGGGGACATGTGTGGGGGCCTGTTGGCAGTTGCCCCTCACTGCTGGGGGTTGGGGGTGCAGGGGGACATGAGTGGAGGCCTGCTGGCAGGTGCCCCTCACTGCTTTGGCATGGGGGTTCAGGGGGACACAAGTGTGGGCCTGCTGGCAGGTGCCCCTCACTGCTGGGGGGTGGGGGTGCAGGGAGGCATGAGTGGGACATGAGTGGAGGCCTGCTGGTGGGTGCCACTCACTGCTGAAGGGTGGGGGTGCATGGGGACATGTGTGGGGGCCTGCTGGCAGTTGCCCTTCACTGCAGGGGGGTGGCGGTGCAGGGGGACATGAGTGAGGGCCTGCTGGCAGGTGCCCCTCACTGCTGGGGGGTGGGGGTGCAGGGGGACATGAATGGGGGCCTGCTGGCAGGTGCTCCTCACTGCTGGGGGTGGGGGTGCAGGGGGACATGAGTGGGACATGAGTGGGGGCCTGCTGGCAGGTGCCCCTCACTGCTGGGGGGTGGGGGTGCAGGGGGACATGTGTGGGGGCCTGCTGGCAGGTGCCCTTCACTGCAGGGGGTTGGCGGTGCAGGGGGACATGAGTGGGGGCCTGCTGGCAGGTGCCCCTCACTGCTGGTGGTGGGGGTGCAGGGGGACATGAGTGGGGGCCTGCTGGCAAGTGCCACTCACTGCTGGGGGTGGGGGTGCAGGAGGACATGTGTGGGGGCCTGTTGGCAGTTGCCCCTCACTGCTGGGGGGTGGGGGTGCAGGGGGACATGAGTGGGACATGAGTGGGGGCCTGCTGGCATGTGCCACTCACTGCCAGGGGTGGGGGTGCAGGGGGACATGTGTGGGGGCCTGTTGGCAGTTGCCCCTCACTGCTGGGGGTTGGGGGTGCAGGGGGACATGAGTGGGGGCCTGCTGGCAGGTGCCCCTCACTGCTTTGGCGTGGGGGTTCAGGGGGACACGAGTGTGGGCCTGCTGGCAGGTGCCCCTCACTGCTGGGGGGTGGGGGTGCAGGGAGGCATGAGTGGGACATGAGTGGAGGCCTGCTGGTGGGTGCCACTCACTGCTGAGGGGTGGGGGTGCAGGGGGACATGTGTGGGGGCCTGCTGGCAGGTGCCCCTCACTGCTGGGGGGTGTTACGCTCACCTGGACCCCACAGGGGTGTCGATCGGACCCGGACAGCTGCGGTCTCCTTCAAAGTGATGCATAGTGCATAAATGACTGTCTGGACTGGCCCGCCTAGTCTTGTCTGCTGGACCCGAAGAAGTATTTTCCTGCAATTGGAGACAGGGATTAACCACCTGTGGGTTTTAGTGATGGCCTCCCAACTGTTCTCGCTCTCCCCCACTAATCACCTCCGATATTCCCTTAGTAACCTCACCTTATGTTCGTAAAAGATGAGCTCTCCATCCTGTGTGTCTTGCAGGGGCGCGTAGATAACAGTTACTTCACTGGTTTGAAGGCGTTGGGAGAGTTTCGGTAAGTATTAACTCTGAAGTCCCTTGTGGGATTGGTAAGTATCAAGTTCAAAGAGTTCAATGAGCCCGATGTTCACTCTTGTCCCCTTCCTTCCTTAAGTTGCAACTGAGTTTGTGAGAAGAAGGTCTCGTAGCTGCTGCTGGCATTCAGGTAAGAGTCTGTGTTACCCAACGCTGTCCGGTAACTATTGCATGCGTTAACGTGTTGTTTTTCTCCCTCTTTACAGATGCGGCATATGAAAATGTGGAGAGTTATGGAATAATACCACCAGTGGTAAATCAGGTAAGTCTATGGTGGTAAGAGGTTGTATTTGTTAATTCCCTTGGCTCCCCTTGTTTTTTCTTGTGTCCCCTAGGTGCCAGATTACGGCAAAGAAATGATGGAGACAGTGCCGGATCGAAAGATGCAGTGAGAACTGGCGCTGTGCTGGAGCTGGCAAAGCGACGCGTGCAGGACTGATGTACTTTCCAGGTCCGGAGATGAAATGGTTCCAGAATTAGGTGAGGAATTTGAAATAAGTTTGTTTTCTAACCTTGTCCTTTTCCTCTTCTTTATTCTAGGAGCTCTGGATTCGAGGTGGGCGTGGCAGAAGACTGGATGCTGGCTGCAGGCACGCAGGCGTGGCAGAAGACTGGATGCTGGCTGCAGGCACGGTGAGCGTCACGCTGCTGGATGCAGAATAACGCGAAGCATGTGCTGCTGTTCGGGTGTGGTTTAAATAGCCTCCAAATTAGTTCCAGGTAAGAAGTTCCCTAGAGCCATGCCCGAGTAAAAAATAGTCCCTGTAACAAAATAGTCCCATCCAGGCCTCATGTAGGCTTGGACTATTTTGCAGCATGGTCTGCATCAGGTAAGTAAAGTCTATAGCCTGGCGCCTATGGCACCAGGACTGATTTATATGATGAGCCTGGCGCCTAAGGCGCCAGGACTGAACTCAGACAGCCCCTAGCCGGGGCTGCTGAGGTTTAACCAAATGTCTGGATGCCTGCTCCCGGAGCTGAGGGCCTTGGTCCTGATGCCCGGGGGTAAGGCATCATGATAGGGGGTGGGGGCGCAGTGGGACATGAGTGGGGGCCTGCTGGCTGGTGTCCCTCACTGCTGGGGGGTGGTGGTGCAGGGGGACATGAGTTAGTGATCATATTGCAAGGTGACATGTGGCTTGTCTGGGGGGCATGCCCATGGTGGATGGGCTGCCTGCGGGACATGACCAGGGGTGCAGGGTAGTCCCCTGTGGGCTGCCTGCAGGGGCGGTGGAGGGGGTAGAGGGGACACCTGGGAGGACCCACACTGCCAATTCACGTGTAGGACTCCCCGCACAACACATTGGATACATGTACCCCGCTCTGACAGCAAAATTGCGTGTGAAACGTCCCGCAAACCCCAGTAATACACGTACCCCACTCGCACAGGGCCTATCGCGTCTGAAACTTCCCACAAACCCCAGTCGTACACGTACCCCACTCGCACAGGTCCTTTCCCTTGTGAAACTTCCTGCGAACCCCAGTAATACACGTACCCCACTCGCACAGGGCCCATAGGGTGTGAAACTTCCCGCGAACCCCAGTAATATACGTACCCCACTCGCACAGGCCGTTTCGCATGTGAAACTTCCCGCAAACCCCCGAAATACACGTACCCCGCTTCAATCGCGTGTGAAACTTTCCGTGCACCCTAGGAATACACGTACCCCACTCGCACAGGGCCTATCGCGTGTGAAACTTCCCGCGAACCCCAGTAATACACGTACGCCACTCGCACAGGCCCTTTCCCGTGTGAAACTTCCCGTGAACCCCAGTAATACACGTACCCCACTCGCACAGGGCCTATCGTGTGTGAAACTTCCCGCAAACCCCAGTAATACACGTACCCCACTCGCACAGGCCCTTTCGTGTGTGAAACGTCCCACGAACCCCAGTAATACACCTACCCCACTTGCACAGTCCCTTTCGCGTATGAAACGTCCTACGAACCCCAGTAATACACGTACCCCACTTGCACAGTCCCTTTCGCGTGTGAAACTTCCCGTGAACCCCAGTAATACACGTACCCCGCTCGCACAGGGCCTATCGCGTGTGAAACTTCCCGCGAAACCCAGTAATACACGTACCCCACTCACACAGGCCCTTCCATGTGTGAAACTTCCTGCAAACCCCTGAAATACACATACCCCGCTCCAATCGCGTGTGAAAGTTACGGCGCACCCTAGGAATACACGTACCCCACTCGCACAGGGCCTACCGCGTGTGAAACTTCCCGCAAACCCCAGTATTACACGTACCCCACTCACACAGGGCCAATCGCGTGTGATACTTCCTGCGCACCCCAGGATTACACGTACCCCACTCGCACAGGGCCCCAGAAATACACGTACCCAGATCCAATCGCGTGTGACACTTCCCGCGGACCCCAGTTATACACATGCCCCACTCGCACAGGGCCTTCGCATGTGAAAATTCTCGCAAACCCCACGAACCCCAGTAATACACGTGCCCCACTCGCACAGGCCCTTTCGCATGTGAAACTACCCGCGAACCCCAGTAATACACGTACCCCACTCGCACAGGACCTATCGCATGTAAAACTTCCCATAAACCACAGTAATACACGTACCCCACTCGCACAGTCCCTTTCGCATGTGAAACTTCCTGCAAACCCCTGAAATACACGTACCCCGCTCCAATCGCGTGTGAAACTTCCCGCGCACCCTAGGAATACACGTACCCCACTCACACTGGCCCTTTCGCGTGTGAAACTTCCCGCGAACCCCAGTAATACACGTACCCACTCGCACAGGCCCTTTCGTGTGTAAAACTTCCTGTGAACCCTAGTAATACACGTACCCCACTCGCACAGGCCCTTTCACATGTGAAACTTCCCGCGAACCCCCGAAATACACGTATCCCGCTCCAATCGCATGTGAAACTTCCTGCAAACCCCAGTAATACACGTACCCCACTCGCACAGGGCCTATCGCGTGTGATACTTCCCGCGCACCCCAGGAATACACATACCCCACTCGCACAGGGCCAATCGCGTGTGATACGTCCTGCGCACCCCAGGAATACACGTACCCTACTCGCACAGGGCCCTTCGTGTGTGAAACTTCCCACGAACCCCAGAAATACACGTACCCAGATCCAATCGCGGGTGACACTTCCCGCGGACCCCAGTTATAAACGTGCCCCACTCGCACAGGGCCTTCGCATGTGAAAATTCCCGCAAACCCCAGTAATACACGTACCCCACTCGCACAGTCCCTTTCGTGTGTGATACTTCCCGCGTACCCCCGAAATACACGTACCCGGATCCAATCGCTTGTGAAACTTCCTGCAAACCCCAGTAATACACGTACCCCACTCGCACAGGGCCCTTCGCGTGTGAAACTTCCCGCGAACCCCAGTAATACACGTACCCCACTCGCACAGGACCTATCGCGTGTGAAACTTCCCACGAACCCCAGTAATACACGTACCCCACTCGCACAGGCCCTTTCGCGTGTGAAACTTCCTGCAAACCCCTGAAATACACGTACCCCGCTCCAATCGCCTGTGAAACTTCCCGCGCATCCTAGGAATACACATCCCCCACTCACATAGGGCCTATCGCATGTGAAACTTCCCGCGAACCCCAGTAATACACGTACCCCACTCACACAGGCCCTTTCGCGTGTGAAACTTCCCGCAAACCCCAGTAATACACGTACCCCACTCGCACAGGCCCTTTAGTGTGTAAAACTTCCTGCGAACCCCAGTGATACACGTACCCCATTCGCACAGGCCCTATCGCGTGTGAAACTTCCTGCGAACCCCAGTAATATACGTACCCCACTCGCACAGGCCCTTTCACATGTGAATCTTCCCACAAACCCCTGAAATACACATATCCCGCTCCAATCGCGTGTGAAACTTCCTGCAAACCCCAGTAATACATGTACCCCACTCACACAGGGCCCTTCGCGTGTGAAACTTCCTGCGAACCCCAGTAATACACATACCCCACTCGCACAGGCCCTTTCGCGTGTGAAACTTCCCGCGAACCCCAGTAATACACGTACCCCACTCGCGCAGGACCTATCGTGCGTGAAACTTCCCGCAAACCCCAGCAATACACGTACCCCACTCGCACAGGCCCTTTCGCGTGTGAAACTTCCCACGAACCCCTGAAATACACGTACCCCGCTCCAATCGCGTGTGAAACTTCCCATGCACCCTAGGAATACACGTACCCCACTCGCACAGGGCCTATCGCATGTGAAACTTCCCGCAAACCCCAGTAATACACGTACCCCACTCGCACAGGCCCTCTCGCGTATAGAACTTCCCGCGAGCCCCAGTAATACATGTACCCCACTCGCACAGGGCCTATCATGTGTGAACATCCTGCGAACCCCAGTAATACATGTACCCCACTCGCACAGGCCCTTTCACGTGTGAAACTTCCTGCGAACCCCCGAAATACATGCACCAAGCTCCAATTGCGTGTGAAACTTCCCATGCACCCTTGGAATACATGTACCCCACTCACACAGGGCCCATCGTGTGTGAAACTTCCCACGAACCCCAGTAATACACGTACCCCACTCGCACAGGCCCTTTCACGTGTGAAACTTCCCTAGAACCCCAGTAATACACGTACCCCACTCGCACAGGGCCTATCGTGTGTGATACTTCCTGCACACCCCAGGAATACACATACCCCACTCGCACAGGGCCAATCGTGTGTGATACTTCCCGCGCACCCCAGGAATCCACGTACCCCACTCACACAGGCTCTTTCTCATGTGAAACTTCCCACGAACCCCCGAAATACACATACCCCGTTCCAATCGCGTGTGAAACTTCCCGCACACCCTAGGAATACACGCACCCCACTTGCACAGGGCCTATCGCATGTGAAACTTCCCACGAACCCCAGTAATACACGTACCCCACTCACACAGGCACTTTCGCATGTGAAACTTCCTGCGAACCCCAGTAACACACGTACCCCACTCGCACAGGGCCTATTGCATGTGATACTTCCCGTGCACCCCAGGAATACACGTACCCCACTCGCACAGGGCCTATTGCGTGTGATATTTCCCCTGCACCCCAGGAATACACGTACCCCACTCTCACAGGGCCAATCACGTGTGATACTTCCCGCGCACCCCAGGAATACACGTACCCCACTCGCACAGGGCCCTTCGCGTGTGAAACTTCCCACGAACCTCAAAATACACGTACCCGGATCCAATCGCGTGTGACACTTCCCACGAACCCCAGTTATACACATACCCGACTCGCACAGGGCCCTTCACGTGTCAAACTTCCCGCAAACCCCAGTAAAACACGTACCAACTCGCACAGGCCCTTTCGCATGTTAGAATTCCCGTGCACCCCGAAATACACATACCCGGATCCAATCGCGTGTGAAACTTCCTGCGAACCCCAGTAACACACGTACCCCACTCGCACAGGGCCCTTCGCGTGTGAAACTTCCCGCACACTCCTGAAATACACGTACCTGGATCCAATCACATGTGACACTTCCCGCAAACTCCAGTTATACACGTACCCCACTCGCACAGGGACAATCGCATGTGATACTTCCCGCGCACCCCAGGAATACACGTGCCCCACTCGCACAGGGCCAATCGCGTGTGAAACTTCCCGCGCAACCCAGGAATACACGTACCCCACTCGCACAGTGCCAATCGCGTGTGATACTTCCTGCACACCCCAGGAATACACGTACCCAGATCCAACCGCGTGTGAGACTTCCCGCGCACCCCAGTTATACACATACCCCACTCGCACAGGGCCAATCACATGTGAAACTTCCCACGCACCCCAGGAATACACGTACCCCACTCTCACAGGGCCAATCGCGTGTGATAATTCCCGCGCACCCCAGCAGTACACGTACCCCACTCGCACTGGGCCCTTCGCGTGGGAAACTTCCCACAAACCCCCAAAATACACGTACCCGGATCCAATCGCGTGTGACACTTCCCGCGAACCACAGTTATACATGTACCCCATTCGCAGAGGGACAATCACGTGTGAAACTTTCCGCACACCCTAGGAATACACGCACCCCACTTGCACAGGGCCTATCGCGTGTGAAACTTCCCACGAACCCCAGTAATACACGTACCCCACTCACACAGGCACTTTCGCATGTGAAACTTCCTGCGAACCCCAGTAATACATGTACCCCACTCGCACAGGGCCTCTTGTGTGTGATACTTCCCGTGCACCCCAGGAATACACGTACCCCACTCGCATAGGGCCTATTGCGTGTGATATTTCCCCTGCACCTCAGGAATACACGTACCCCACTCTCACAGGGCCAATCACGTGTGATACTTCCCGCGCACCCCAGGAATACACGTACCCCACTCGCACAGGGCCCTTCGCGTGTGAAACTTCCCACGAACCTCAAAATACACGTACCCGGATCCAATCGCGTGTGACACTTCCCGCGAACCCCAGTTATACACATACCCGACTCGCACAGGGCCCTTCACGTGTCAAACTTCCCGCGAACCCCAGTAAAACACGTACCAACTCGCACAGGCCCTTTCACGTGTTAGAATTCCTGTGCACCCCGAAATACACATACCCGGATCCAATCGCGTGTGAAACTTCCCGCGAACCCCAGTAACACACGTACCCCACTCGCACAGGGCCCTTCGCGTGTGAAACTTCCCGCACACTCCTGAAATACACGTACCTGGATCCAATCACATGTGACACTTCCCGCAAACTCCAGTTATACACGTACCCCACTCGCACAGGGACAATCGCATGTGATACTTCCCGCGCACCCCAGGAATACACGTGCCCCACTCGCACAGGGCCAATCGCGTGTGAAACTTCCCGCGCAACCCAGGAATACACGTACCTCACTCGCACAGTGCCAATCGTGTGTGATACTTCCTGCACACCCCAGGAATACACGTACCCAGATCCAATCGCGTGTGAGACTTCCCGCGCACACCAGTTATACACATACCCCACTCGCACAGGGCCAATCACATGTGAAACTTCCCACGCACCCCAGGAATACACGTACCCCACTCGCACAGGGCCAATCGCGTGTGATAATTCCCACGCACCCCAGCAGTACACGTACCCCACTCGCACAGGGCCCTTCGCGTGTGAAACTTCCCACAAACCCCGAAAATACACGTACCCGGATCCAATCGCGTGTGACACTTCCCGCGAACCACAGTTATACACGTACCCCATTCGCAGAGAGACAATCGCGTGTGAAACTTTCCGCGAACCCCAGGATTACACGTACCCCACTCACACAGGGCCAATTGTGTGTGAAACTTCCCACGCACCCCAGGAATACACGTTCCCCGCTTGCCGTGTGCTGTTTGGCGGCCCTGTATACTTGTCCAGGGTTATCGCAGCCCTTTGCGCTGGATTGGGATTTTGATGGCTTTTCCTTGCGCAAGGGGCGTTCTTGGGGGCGTAACTGGCACTGCTGCAGGGTCGCTGCGCCACTCTGCGCCACGGCTGGTTTTGGTAGCTGAAATCCATGAATACGCTGTGCGCGGAAATGGATTTTAGCGCACGCGGCTGGCGCAGAAAATCACACGCGCATACTGTGCGCCAGCCGGGTGCGCCACTTGTGCACTAAATTCTATGAATTACCCCCTAAGTAAAAAGCCAATAGATGTAAGTCACCAACAGTGCACAGTAGCATTTCCCAATGCATTTTCATGATGCCTTTGCCCACAATAGATGAAAGTATACAAATATTTTCATGCTGGCTGTGCCCCTACATTTCCATGCAGGCTACACCAATATATGGCAGTACCCCCACCTAACAACATTCTCCAGTTGGATACAAATACCACGTACAATATGAAAACTTGTCCAAAAAGGCTGCACCAAAATGCCAGTCCAGCAATATAATACCATCGGTTTGCTTGATCATAAAGGTTCATAAAAACTAGCATGCCAAAGCAATATCTTGACTGGCTGCATGAGAATGCCAATCTAGCAAGGTAATACAACTTTTTATGTTTGCTTTTTCAAAGATGCCCAGTAAAGAATGTCATGCCAGAGTAGGTGTTAAGGTTTAGGTATATTGGAACACCAAAAAGGATACTCAGGTATACAAAGGATACAAGTTGGTTCTTCCAGATGACTCTGAGCGAATGCCGTTGTTGATTATAGACCTTCCAACTAATGTCACTCTTTGACTATTGATATAAACAGTCAAAGAGAGTAATTAGTGGAAAGGACGAGTTATGGAATGAATACACCAGCCTGTTGAACAAGTACAAAAGGAGTTTAGTAACTGCCCTTGGACTAGTAGACTAAGTATAGGTCTATTTAGATATACACTAACCTGCTTTTATGGACTTGAAGGACTGTAACCCAGATCCAAGGCCAACAAATAAAACAAAAAAAAAAAACAACGATAGGGAAAGGAAGGTTAGTAGGGAGACTAACCCGAACGGAACGAGGGCAACACTAGAGACGGGTTGGTGCACACCGGATAGCGTCCATGAAGTTTGGTGCACTATTCTTATAGCAAAAGATGTTGATTAGCAGATGAGGATGTAACCCAGGGTAAATGTTCACAGTTTAATGGGATTCCGTAGGTCAACAGAGTCCAGGTTAGGCAAGGAATGGCAAGCCCCTTTAAAGTAAGTTGATGACTGGAATGAACAAAACAGGAAACGGTCTGAAATCACCATAGAATTCCACTCCCCCATGTGGAACTGAGTAAATGAATAGGGTGAAGGAGGAACGGTTATGTAGCACGATGAGATGAAGTCGTGAGTCCGACTTTGACAGGCAACTGGAGGACAGCGGGTTGAGCCGCTGTGGATTGCTGAGTGAAACCGGGAATTCCCGCGGCTTCGGGTTAGCTAAAAGTACCTGCCGTTGAAGCAGCGAGGTCCCAGCTGTGAAAGCGATGACCACAAAGGAGATGAGCAGCCAGAAGAGAATGATGAGAAGAGCGGTACGGATGTACTCCAAGCTCCATACCGAAGATCAAAAGAACAACGATCAGAAGCTCCGTATTACGGAAGGCTTCTGATTTGAATACCAGTCAGCACTGGGAAGCTCCCAGACATGTGGAAATGCCGTTTCAACACGCACTAGCATTTATATAGTGGAGCCGTAAATCCAATTGATATACACATTACAACCACATAGCACCAGAGCTAACCTAAAGCTTTGTCAGCTTTGGAAGAAGTGCATTGTTACTCGAAACATGTGTCGGCTACTCGTTTATGTGCATTAAAACATGCTTAATTGAGCACTTTAATTTCTGGTTGTGTGCGCAATTTCTGGGAGCAAACCAACCCTCTTCATAGTCATGTAGTAATACTGCTTTATCAAAGATACCCAGTTAAAAAAGATGCCATTACAGCATCATGTTTTTACTGGCCATCATTGCATTTGTGTCATGGTCATGAAATCAGGTGCACAGGCATGGAGGTTTCGCATGCACAGGAGACCTGGCTGGACACTGTCCACCAGGCTCATGAACAAAAGTAAGCAAGAACATCCATTTAACACCAAAAAGCTTTTATTATGATATGATATCATATGATATGGCATTTGTAATGCGCCTATACACAAGTGTTTCAAGGCGGGACGAGGCAGGGAGGGGGGAACAAGGGGAGACAGACAACAATCCTACTAGGCCAGGTGTCATTCAGATCATGCAAGTGCATGGGTAGAGGGGACAGGAAAAGTGCAAGGGGGAAAGGGAGAGGGTAAAGTGCAGTACAGGGTTAGTAATGAACAAGATAAATAATAAGGGCCAGCTGTTGGCAAGTGCAAGATAAGTGCAGACAAGTGCTGGGGAGGGGGGCTGTAGGGATACAGAGACAGTCCCGCAGTGCAGGGGTTGCCGGGAAGGCAGTTCAGGGGAGAGTGGCCCAGTTGCTGATTCAGTACAGTTTCAGTGATTTAGCAGGGGAGAGGGATTGAGAAAGCAGAAGCAAAGAGGAAGGTTTTGAGGTGCTTCCGGAACGGAGATGGTTCTCCTCAAGTTTCAGGGAGGCAGGAAGGCTGTTGCAGAGGGAGGCCCCAGCTGCGGAGAGAGATCTCCCCCCAACTCGTTGCTTGGAGAAGCGGCTGACCCGGAGGGAGTTCGAGGCGGAAGAGCAAAGTGCTTGAGAAGGAAGATATTTAGGAAGGGAGAGTTGAAGGTAATTTGGCCCCAGGCCCCAGAAGGCCTTGTGGACAATGCAGAGGGTTTTGAACTTAATCCTCGCAGCCACAGGGAGCCAGTGTAGCGATTTCAGTCCTGGAGAGATACGGTCCCTGGGCTTGAGGCCAAGGACAAGTCTTGCAGTCCTGTTCTGGATGAGTTACAGAGGGCGGAGAGTAGAGGGAGGCAGATTTAGATAGAGGCTGTTACAGTAGTCCAGCTTCGAGAGAACCAGGGCTCTGGAGACAGTGAGCTTCTGGGGGAAGGAGAGGAAAGGAAGGATACCTCTGAGGAGGAGCAGCTGGTAGTGTGACTTCTTAGAAACGTCAGAAATGTGAGGAGAGAAGGAGAGTGTGGAGTCGAAAATGACTCCGAGGTTTTTTGCCTTGCAGGTAGGAGCAGGAAGAGGGCCAAGAGAGGCCGGCCAGACAGCTGCAGGGAAGGAGGGAGTGGGTGTGCCGATGAGTAGAATCTCAGTCTTACTGGCATTAAGGCAGAGGTCGTTGGCGGCACACCATTCCTGGATAGCAGAAAGACAGTCAGAGATGAGGGATGGAGAAGAGGAGGCTGAGGGTAGCCTGAAAATGAGCTGGGTATCATCGCATAGCACTGAAAGTTGGGGCAGAGAGCAGCGATGCGGTGGGCGAGAAGTGCCAGATACTGGTTGAACAGCCAGGGAGAGAGGTTAGAGCCCTGGGGGACACCACAGGTAGAGAAAAAGATGTCAGACAGGAAAGACCCCAGTTGGACCTGGGAGGGTCGATTTGAGAGGAAAGAAGTCAGCCAAGCCAGAGCCGGACCAGTGATAGCCAGGTTATCACGGAGATGGTTGAGCAGGATGGTATGGTTGACAGTATCAAAGGCAGAAGAGAGATCAAGCAAAATGAGAACACATGGAATGTTAGAGTCAAGGTTCGAGAGCAGGTCCTCACGTTTGTTTGCAAGAGCAGTTTCCATGCTTCTGGCAGCTCTGAAGCCAGACTGATGGTCATGAAGGCTACCAACAGATTTAGCATGGAGATTAAGCTGGGAGATGGAAGGGCTCTCTTCTTGGTGAGAAGGGAGAGCCGGTATTGCCTTTGGAGCAGGCAACAGGCCAGTTTGCCAGAGGATGAACATGAAGCACGCCATTTCCTCTCTGCCACCCTGCACAGGCGTTTAAGGGTGACGAGATCCGAGTCATACCAGGAGTTACATGTGGCTTTGGGCTTCAGGTGAATTCTCATAACAGGGGCATGGATATCAAGAGTATCAGATATAGCAGAGTAGAGAGTGGAGAGGGCTGTGTCAGGGTGGGAGTCAGCCGAGGGGAGAAGAGGGGACGAGAAGGTGGCAGCGAAAGCCTCAACTGACACACGCTTCATGGGTCGGATGACCGAGAAGGAAGATGGCAGTGATGAGGGTGGCTTTGCCTGTGGGGTAGGGAGGGTGAGGTGGGAGGAGAGGAGAAAGTGATCACTCCAGGAGAGAGGAGTGGAGATAGGGACAGAGAGGGGAAGGTCAGAAGAGATCAGGGCATCAAGAGTGTGCCCAGCAGAATGGGTTGGCCCAGACAGGAGAATAGAGAGTGAGAGAGAGTCGCAGAGTTTGCAAAAGAGTCCAGAGGGGGGACAGGAGGCATCCAGGTGGATGTTGAAGTCTCCAAGAAAGAGTAGTTGAGTGGTTGAGGACAGGAGTGAGGAGGAGAGGTCCGCCCACTCGGAGAGGAAGGAGGAAATTTGACCAGGTGGCCGATAGATAGTAGCCATGGTAAGGGAATGGCTAGGAGAGAGAGAGAGTCGGCAGACAAGACATTCAAAAGAGGAGTAGGTCTGCGTGGGAATATCCGTGGCAGGAATCCACTCAGGGAAGATAAGGGCCACACCCCCCCGGGCACGGTTGGGCCTGGGCACGGAGAGGATCTTGTAGCCGTCAGGTAGGAGTGTGTCAAAGCTGGTGACAGAGCTGGCCGTGAACCATGTCTCAATGAGACCGAGTACGTCAAGGTCCAGTTCCTCAAGAAGGCGGCAGATATCAGAGGAATGTTTGACAGCAGAGCGAGTGTTAAGAGTGGCAATGTGGAGAAGGTTGCCATCTTTGAAGAACTTCCGGGGAGGGGTACAGATCAGAGGTACGCCCTCCGGAGGAGAAGAAGGAGCACGGGAGGGGTCAGGGAGGGAGGGTAGAGGCAAGGTAGCCGAGGACAGAGGAGGGAGGACAGCAGGAGAGGAAAGGAAGTTGATGAGGCACGGGAAGCGTCTATCAAAGTGGTGAAGGTTGGCCTGAGGGCCTGGGACCAAGACGGTCCCATTAGCATAGACATTAATGATGGCCTTAGAGGCGTGGCAGGAGGCCAAGAGGACGTCCCAGCGGGCGCCACCATTAATGGGAGAAGAGGAGAAAGGAGAGAACACAGAGACCATATGAAGGATCCATAGGTCAGGTGAAGGCACGAAAAAGAGGATGTCAGTGAGAGTTTCCTTAGAGGAGGTACTGGTGTAGGTGTCAGCGATAGGGAGGCCTGGGTTGGAGACCAGGATGTCCTTTTTAAACTTTTTCCTACCAGATTTAGTGAGGAGAGCAGGATAGTCAATGGAGAAACAGTTAGAAAAGATAGGTGAGATAGAGAGCGCCATGGGATAGGAGGGTGTGGGGGGGTGGGACAAGCATGAGCGGACAGGAAGAGAGCAGCAAGCCCTAGTTTACCACAGATTCAGAACACAGTGGACACAGTAATACATATCAGGTACCCAGTGGAGAGGCCACCTAAGTTTGAAAATCCTGCGAGGGGAGAAAAAAACCCTAGTTTACCACAGATTCAGAATACATTGAACACAGTAATGCATATCAGGTATCCAGTGGAGAGGCCACCTAAGTTTGAAAATCCTGCGAGGGGAGAAAAACCCTAGTTTACCACAGATTCAGAACACACTGAACACAGTAATGCATATCAGGTACCCAGTGGAGAGCCCACCTAAGAAAAACCCTAGTTTACCACATATTCAGAACACAGTGAACACAGTAATGCATATCAGGTACCCAGTGGAGAGCCCACCTAAGTTTGAAAATCCTGCGAGGGGAGAGAAAAACCCTAGTTTACCACAGATTCAGAACACAGTGAACACAGTAATGCATATCAGGTACCCAGTGGAGAGGCCACCTAAGTTTGAAAATCCTGCGAGGGGAGATAAACCCTAGTTTACCACATTTTGCAAGGCAAGTGAAGACAGGGCACAATGCGAAGGAGGTGACAGGTCTAAATGCAGTGGGCAGAGGGAGCAGGTGGAGCTAACCAAGGTGGACCGGCGCCAAGCGTCCCCTGCGGACACCTGCAGACACACAGGGAGCCGCAACTGTAGGAGTCGCCCTTGGCCTAGGGGCCCTTAGCCGCAGGGGGCTGCCGGGCAGAGGGCTGCCCAGGAGGGGTGGTTATAGGCAGAGGGAGGAGAGGAAGGGGAGGAGGGTGTTGGCGTGCAGGCAGGCGGGAAGGGAGAGGAGGACCAGGAAATGGGAGGGGGAGCAGGCACAACAACGCGCTCAGAGCGCGAAGCAAATATTCAAATTTTTACACAAATCCACTCACGGAGGCCCGCAAGGGCCAGCCAGGGCTTCCTTGGCCTGCAGTTCCCTCAGGGCTACCGGCAACCGCTCTCCCACGCTCCGCTGAACAAAGAAGTGAGCGGGGGAGCGGCCGTCGAGAAGGCGAGAAGGGAACCAGCCAGACAGCCAATCAGAGGGGGGGTGGGTGGGCAGGGAGGCGGGAAGGGAGAGGAGGACCAGGAAATGGGAGGGGAGAGCAGGCACAACAACGCGCTCAGAGCGCAAAGCAAATATTCAAATGTTTACACAAATCCACTCATGGAGGCCCGCAAGGGCCAGGCAAGGCTTCCTTGGCCTGCAGTTCCCTCAGGGCAACCGGCGACCGCTCTCCCACGCTCCGCTGAACAAAGAAGCGAGCAGGGGGAGCTGCCGTCGAGTAGGCCAGAAGGGAACCAGCCAGACAGCCAATCAGAGGCGGGGTGGGCGGGCACAGGGAGGCGGGAAGGGAGAGGAGGACCAGGAAATGGGAGGGGGGAGCAGGCACAACAACGCGCTCAGAGCGCGAAAGCAAATATTCACATTTTTACACAAATCCACTGACGGAGGCCTGCAAGGACATATGGACATAGCACTTCAGATGCATTAACCATGAACATTCCTTCTGTAAGGGATTACAATCAGGCAATCACCCAAGTCTCACCTAGCATATAGTGCGCAAATGAAACCCTTATTTTATTTTTGTCTATAAGTTCAATATTGTGAATGATATACCACTGATATCACACCCTTCTCAAAATACCCCCAATGTCACACTGAACCAGGAATCAGGCTAGTTTGTAAAGGTGAAGATGTATTTATTTATTTAATATTCAATCACACATAGGTTTAATATAGATATATATGTGGGGCAGCAATCACCCAAAGGGTGACAATACAATTCAGAAATATAAGCAAAGCAATTGAATTCACTTATAAGGAGGCAAAATA
Organism: Ambystoma mexicanum; assembly: GCF_040938575.1. NCBI lineage: Eukaryota > Metazoa > Chordata > Amphibia > Caudata > Ambystomatidae > Ambystoma > Ambystoma mexicanum. Next base: position 1,519,473,478 of record NC_090937.1, on the reverse strand, counting down.
GAAAACACGGGGAAAAATAACAGTTTGTTTTGCACACAGATAGCATTTTGGTTAATGTTCTCACTGCAAAGATTTGTTTAAATACAACTGAGCAGTCCTACACCAATGTGAGCAATCAGCAGGTTTTCAGGAATGAAACACAATGTCTACAGTTATAGGCAATCTTCCCTCCCAAACGAGAGTGTAAGAGGATTCAATTCAGCACTACAGCTAAGTTAACGCCTAGTCTAGAATACTGAATGAAAACCCTTATTGATATATCTTTATGTCCAGTTCATGCGTTCTGGATGACTACCCCTATTTAAGACCCCTCTCTTGGAATCCCCCTGACCCCACTGAGCCAAGAAGTAGTTCTGTTTTGCAAGTTTAAAAGGTTTATTTGATAATTTAAAATATATATATATATCACACTTTATAATAAATTAATAATTGAATATCACACTTAATCTGATATGATAAAGATTAACAACGGAGAATCTGGCACTAGCACACTTCTTATAATCACTAATGAGTTGACATGAAATGGATAAGGTAGCACACTGGTAAATAGGAACAAAAGTATAATGTGGTAGAGGATGCTTTATGTAAGCTCAGGTGGATGCAATATTCAATGAATGCAGTACAGAAAATACTCAATATGATTTCAACCAAACAATGTAATCACTTTTCTCTGGCAATCCCCTCCCCCCCTTGATGCAAGGCAAGGAAATGGAAGGAAAACACACAGTTCTCAGAAATGCAATCAATGTAAATCAGTTCACCCCAGCAAGCTTACACTACAGAAAACAGATAGGAGTTTTGAAAACACAGGCAAAATGCTTTGATATGTGCTAGCAATGGATGAGAAATATGCTGGAAATGCTTTTAATTCCCTTTCAGAGGTTCAGGGTGAGTGGTATCTAGTTAATATTAGTCCAGGCTCACACTAGCAATGATGCAGGGATAGTTAGCAGGTTAAACGAATTTCTGGCAAATGGAAGGCAAGCAGCAGCAGTTTTTACATGTGAAGAAATTTGCAAATCGCGGTAAAATTCACGAATGCGTGTTCCGCGATTGCGGTGAAACTATAAGCTTTCAGATAAAAGTTACTGCAAGTCTCTAGCACAAACGGTCGCGGAGATATGAGCGATTAAATAAAGGTCGTTTTTCAGATTTGAAATTTTAAAGTTCAAAAAGACAAGTGCAGCTTGCAACTAGAAAATGACAAGTGACAGCTTTACAAATGACAGGTGACAGTTAGGAGGCAGTTCTACTTAGATTAAAATAGCTTGAATTATATTATTTTAACTAAGAGATTGGTTCTGCACAGTTTTGCTATGTACTCACACTATATTCTTGAGTGAAATGGGCCTCATCACGGATCTGGTCAGGGTTTTAGACTCGCCTCTGGTCTCTGCACTTCACAGTGATCTGGGTCAGCTCTCTCTGGTTCTGCTAACAGGTCAGCTCTACTCTGCTTCTGGTCCGGCCTGATGGATTTGAAGTCTCTATGTTGCTCTCTGAAGGTTGATGGAGGTAAGTATGGATTTTCCCGGCAGAGCTTCCAGCTGCAAATGGATTTGAAAGTCTCTATCTGTTCTGACTCTCTGCTTTTATGTGTTTTTAGAGTGGGGGTGTATGCAGCATCACCAGCCCCTACCCCTCTCCACTTGCCATTGGTCAAGCTTCCATTTCTCACTTGATTGGCGAAGGAGCTGTGAGTTAGAGTGATGTCATCCATTTATGATCTCTTGAAACAACTCCCATATCATCTGTGCACCCAAATCTATATATGATCAAAATCCATATTTCACAGTTACACAGTTGTTTGAAATTACACATACATGGTGTGGCTGAATTTAGCCATGTCTCTGTCCAAATCTGCTCTTTCTAGGAGCTTGCATTCAAAAATGGCAACTTCTAGCACTTTTTCATGTGCTGAACAACATTGGATCTTCATTAAATTTTATACAACTGTTCCTCACATATCTACCCATATACCAATGCATTTCCGTTTGTCTAGCTGAAACAGGGAGTCTGTAATATTAATAAACAATGGGGTTTTGCCCCAGAACATCACACAAATTGGAGTTTGGGCTTGAATTAAAGGTACATTTTTTAAATTAAAGCTCTCAAAGTTATACATTTCTGTCATTTGATTACAAAGAGTTATCAGTGTTTTTGTAAAATATATATTTTACTTTCAATTCAGTCCTCAGAGTGTTGAAGTCCGCCTCCAAGACTTGGGTGGGTCAGTCACAGATCTCTGCTGGCTGGCAGATCTTTGTTGACAGCAAACATCCAGAATTAACATATTCCTTTCAGAGGAAAGGGTCCTTTGTGTGGTGTCTGGCAAGCTCACATCAGGAGGCCAGGGGGCCACTTTGCATTTAATTAACAGAACCCTGTTATTTCCTGGCTTCTTGTGTTGAGTTCTGAAGTGTCAAGAGTTCTCAGGACAGGCAACCCCTTTGAACCTTTGATGAAATAAGACCCCTTTCTTTGCACTCATGCAGTTTGCAAGACAGCTCTCCTGTCAGAGTTTAGACCGCTAACGCCACCATCAGGATTTTGTGGTTACTGCATCCATCCTTGGGATTTTTTTTTTTAGATTGATTCCTTTCAGCAAGTGATATTATATGGAGTAGATTGTCCATGTTCAGGACATGGCATTGGTGTGTTTCTGCAGTAAAGTAATTCTGTGCCCATGATTTTGCCATATTTGACATTCAAGAAAAATGAATTCCCAACAGTATGGGTTTGCTTTTGGCAATCAGCATTGCATCTCTGAACTCACAATATAGGCAAAATGGGATTTTCCTGTGCATTTTCTGGGGAGCTCTGGCCATTATGATGTTTTCAATGCCAGTACTGCACAGTTTTGAGGTAGGGCCCGGATGCATGGGTAAATACATCCCACAAGCCCCCCTTCTTGCGGTGGCCATCTGATCCTTCACTAATGGGACCCGCAAGATCTGGGATGTAGTTCTCCTCTTCTTCCGATAAATGGCACAGTTCAGCATCTTTTCCTCCATCCGGTCGGATCGATCGGTTCTCCTCGCCGGTCCTGATGGGAGTATTGGGCGGTCCACTGGGCCCATTGGATCTTCGTTCCCGGTCTCCGGATCGTCCTTCTTGGTCATTCTTCATGGTTTCATCTCTCCTAGGATGATAAAGCAAAAGCGGCAATATCTACTCATAGACGATTTTTTTTTTCCACCACTGTTGAGATAGTGGGGCAGCATATGCATTTTATCATAACGAAACATTACATTCTTATTTTAATAAAAACAGTATGACTAAGAGACAGTTTCATACAAATCACAGTATGTTAGAGACTAGATGTGGTATGTTTTATGATTGGAACTGAATTAGTCTGATACAGTACCCGCTAGGATTCCAGAGGATTCCTCCAGTTGTTGCAGAGTGTGCCTGGGATGGCAACATTTCAACTGGTTTATGTGGACCCACTTGTCTTCCCCCTCTGCCGAACCGCCTTTGGGGATGCGGATCTTGTAGGCCACAGGGGAGATCTTATCGACGATCTCAAAGGGTCCCTTCCATGTAGGCAAAAATTTGCGCTGCTTGGCCTGGTTCCTTTGGAAGTTGTATAGATAGACCCGGTCTCCCACCTGATATTCCTTCCTGGAAGTTTTCAGGTCATAATGGGTCTTCATGCTATCAGCTGATCTTTCTAGATTCCGCTGAGCATAAGCAAAAGCATGTTGGAGGTGTTTCCTTAAATTCTCTACATACTCATGAGTAGTGGAGGCATTTATCAGTGTCTGCTCTTGGGTCCTGTAGAGCAAATGCTGAGGAAGCACCATCTTGCACCCAGTCATCAACTCAAATGGTGACATTTTGGTTGCAGATGAAGGGGTAGATCTGATGGCCATTAGGACCAGAGGTAATCGGATATCCCAACTTGGCCCAGAATCTGCCACAAACTTCTTTAATATGCTCACAATTGTCCGGTTATATCTCTCTACTGCCCCAGAAGAAGCTGGCCGATAAGCAATATGCAACTTCCTTTTGACCCCCAGTATCTCCCACATCTTTGTCATTACTTCACTGGTGAAGTGGCTACCTCTGTCTGACTCAATCCTTTGAGGTAGACCAAAACGGGAAAAGATGTGGTTAATCATCAAGGCAGCTGCAGTTTCTGCCTTGCAATTTGGGGCTGGGAGACATTCCACCCACTTGGTAAACAAGCATGTCACAGTCAACATGTACTTATTCCCCCTAGCCGAGCGAATCACAGGGCCTACAAAGTCGATTTGTAAATCTGACCATGGCAGTGTCATCCCCCTCTTTTGGAGAGGCGCACGGTGCGTGAGGGATGATGGCTGAAATTGTGCACACACAAGACACCCCTTCAAGTATTGGTCGAGGTCCTGCCCCATGTGTGGCCAGTATGCAACCTCTCTTAAGATTTCCAATGTTGTGTGAAACCCCCTATGACCGGCGGTGGCCGCATCATGGGCGTGACTTAACATCAGGCTTCGGAATGAGGTAGGAACCACCCACTGATCGTGGCCAGCTTTGGATTTCCTGACCAGCAAACCGTCTTGAATCCGGAACATTTTTGGACATTTCATCAACACTCTTAGGTCCTCTTTCCCAATGTAATCGGTATCCGTCAGGGGAAAGTTCTCAGGGTCCTCAAGGTGCTGGTAAAATTTACCAATAATTGGATCCCCCTTCTGAGCAGTAATCAAATCATCATCAGGGGCCTCCTTACTCCATTGTGCAATTGAAAGGTCGTTGTGAGCATTTGTCTGGGACCTAGTGATAGCAGTGACCTGGATTTCCCCCAACAGGGACTCAATCTCAATTAGATCCCCTTGGATGGCCCCGGTTTTGGCCAGCTGATCAGCTAAGTCATTTCCAGTTTTGTCTGGTCCCTCTACTTTGGAATGACCCTTGATCTTTTTCCAGTAGATGGTCATCCCATTCGATGTGACCAGATCATCAATGTTTTGGATCAACTTCCCATGTTTCAAGGGTTTGTTGTTAACACATAACATGCCTCTGGTTTTCCAATTAACCAGGTGCTCCACGAACCCGTTCCGTACATAATCCGAATCTGTGATTATGACCAGTTCGTGGAGTTGATGCTGGACAGCAGTGAGGATGGCCTGATGCACAGCCATCAATTCTGCCACCTGACTACTTCGGGGACCAATTTTGTATCCAGCGGAGGGTTCTGGGAACTCATTCACCCATACATTCCCTACGCCGGCCACCAGTTCTTTCTCCCCATTGTTGTCAACATGGTAAGAGCATCCATCCACATACACAGTGGGCATTCCCTCACACTTGTCTTCTTCAAAGACTTTGTGTGGGGAATTAAGGTATGCCTCCATGCTGTCCTTGATTTTCAGACTTTCGTCCTCGAGACAGTTTTCTCTGGCACAATCATGCAAGTCAGCCAGACCTTGCGCGAGGGGACTCTTCTTGTTTTGGCCATATCTGACCTCCACAGGAAAGCCTTGCATTGACAGAATCCAGGAAGTAATTTGGGAATTACTCACATTTCCGGCCCGGATTCTGTCACTTTGGAGATATTGCAGAGGCTGGTGTGGAGTCTCCACTATGATGTGTTCCCCCTGGATAAACGGGCGATAATTCGTCAATGCCCACACCGTTGCCAGGAGTACCTTCTCACAATCATTGAATTTTTCCTCCACAGAGGATAAAGTTTTGCTCGCATAGGAGATTACTTTATTGACCTTGTCATGCTTTTGGTATAATACTGCCGTCAAGCACGTATCAGAGAACCCCGTCTCCAGGAAGAACTCCTTGTTTCTGACAGGGTAAGCTAGGCAAGGCGCTTGTGAGAGGCTTCTTTTGAGTTGTTTTACCGCCTCGGCTTGTTCTGGACCCCATTCCCACTTGACCCCCCCCTTCAGGAGATGAATCAGGGGTCTGGTGATCTCTGCGTAGCCCTCAATGAACTTCCTGCTGTAATTAGTCAGTCCAAGGAGGCTCCTTAGTTCTCGCAGAGTTGTGGGGTCTTTCAGTTTCTGAAGTGCTTCCACTTTCTTTTCCTGGGGACAGAGGCCCTGAGGAGTAATCTCATGCCCCAAGAAATTAACACGGGTTCTACACCACTGTGCTTTCTGAAAGGAAAGTTTTGCTCCGGCGGCCCTCAACTGTGTCAGAACATAACGGATCTCCGCTATGTGTTCCTCCACAGATGAACTTTTGATGAGGACATCATCTACATAAGCCAGGTTACCCCTCGCACCCAGGTCGGGCATGGCCTTATGTAGGAAAATGTTGAATTCATTGCCGGAGTTGAGGTATCCGAAGGGAGTCCGGGTCCATGTGTACTGCTGGCCCCCAAAGGTAAAAGCCAGTTTGTATTGGTCCTCCCTACTGACAGGCACGGTCCAGTATCCATTGGTCAGGTCTATTGCAGTGAATACCTGTGACCCCTGAATCTGGGCCAGCCCTTGGTCAATGTAGGGCAGAGGCCATCGGGAAGTATGGACCCGTTTGTTGAGCTCCCTAAGGTCGGCGCAGAGTCTCCACTGGCCGTTTGGCTTCAATATTCCCAGCACCGGATTATTGAAGGTGCTGTGGACTGGACGGATTATTCCCCGGGACTCAAGGTTCTTAATTATTTCAGTAAGGGACTCCATTGATGCGAGAGGCAAGCGATATTGCTTCACAAACACAGGAGTCATGCCAGGGTCCGTGGGGATTGTTGTTGTGTGGATGTCAGTGCGACCACAGTCATATGAGTCTACCGCAAAGAGATCTTGGAAATCCAAGAAAACTTGTTTCAACTTTTGCTTTTGTTCCAGAGTCACACAGGCATCAGCTAGGTTGACTCTCTCTTCCACCATCTGCCTGAAGCCTGGAAAGACTTCTGGTTTGGCTATTTCAGCGGCCTCCTCCAGCTGGGTGGAGAAGTCCCTGGTCAGAGTGCTGATTTGGACCGGAGGCTTCAGGTGGGAAAGGCAGCCCTCATGTACCTGGAAAATCACCTCATCCCTCCTGAAGTCACACGTCACATCTTCCTTACCATAGGGGCAGGAAGTGTACACCAGGAAGTTCCCCCCATGCCGGGTAAAAATCCTGTCTGGTGTTGTATTGTCCTCACTGTCACTGTCAAAACAGTCCTTGGGGATTGGTCCTAACAGTTCATTTCTAAGATCAATGGAGAAATGTCGGTCATCAACCGCCATTCCAATAATGGTGCCTGCGGCTAGAGTAATACTCTTTAAGTCGCTGTTATCCACCTCTATTGGAATGGTGTCATGTTCTATGTTGACTAATGGTGTTGGGTTTACCCCCAACCCTTGCTGTTGGAGAGAAGCATTTAGATGTATGTAAGCATCAGGGTTTTTCAACTCTTGTCCCCTTTTAACTTTCACTTCCAGGGAGAATTGTCGGGTCCTTTCTGGGATGGTGACTTCCTCTTTAACCTGAATTTCAACTGCATAAGGTAGCAATTGAGCTGACCTAAATGCTTTTTCTGGATCATCAAAGCCCATGGGATTATCCGCTAATCGGGACCAAGCTTTGAAGTTTATTAGGTCCAAACTAATGGCAAAGCGATTGAGAATGTCACTGCCTAAGTAAAAGGCGGCAGTGACGTCTCGCACGACCCAACAATTATGGACTATGCTCTTGTTGCCAATGGAGATTTTGAGCATACACCTGCTTGGCAGGAGATGTTTTGAATTGGGTGCTTCCAGGTCCATTTCCCATTTGTCTATCAGTTTGAAGGTGGGAATGGCTGGATCTTTTGGAAGTTGGCGAAACATGGCTTCGCTGATGAAGCTCTTACCGTTGTTCACACACACTCGAGCGAGAACAGAGTCCTTCCCATCATTTAACTGAACAGGGATGAACAACTGCTCTCCAATTTGCTGAATATCAGCCAGGCTTTGAGCTGATTTCACATCTTTCTGGACTATAGGAGTGGGAGTTTCAGATTGTGGATTGGTATAGAATTTCAAAGTGTTTCCTTCCAGCGTGGAATACCACTTTAGACTGGAAGGAAGGTTGATTTTCAGAAATAGAGAGGACCCCCCATCACCAGTCTGTTGTCCTACTGCTATGACTGTCACGTCTGGAATTTGGTTGTTCTGGAAGTGAAATTCTACTTGGTCAGATTTTTGTTCAACCATGTGGCAGGTGCCATTTAAACTAACATGGTTGACACTCTGTTTTAATTTTATCGGTCGGCTAGTCTGGGTCCAGAGGACCTTGTTTACGCAATCTATTAGGGGTGACAACCTTCTCAGGAGGTCATTCCCTAGTAAACAAGGGGTGCCCTCTGGGGTCACAACTATGACCGGGTGTTTGAACTTATGTCGCCCAATTTTAATGTCCAAATCTGCCGTCCCCTCGACGGGAATTTCCTTCCCCTCAAAGTTCTGTAGTTGTCCAGGAAGAGAGGTGAGAGGAATTTGGTAATTCTCTCCCCTTCCTGCATTCAGTTCATCAAAGGCCCTTCTGGACAGAAGGGTAGCTTGAGATCCCGTGTCCACCAGTGCCGAGATTGTACCCTGCCCCTGTACTTGTACCGGGGCATAATATCTTCCCTCCTTCTCCTCAAGGGGGCACAGATAATGCACATTTTTGGACAACTGGTGGGCTAACTTTCTGGTTTTGGACATCGATAGCGAAGAGATTTGGGCAGAATTCTGTGGAGAGTCTTGGGAATCTGAAATAAAAAGTTGGCAACTGGAGATCAGAGCCATTGTGGGTTCCCCTGGTTCCGGTTCTGGGCTGCCCCCCCCTTTTTGGAGGCAGTCCCCAGGATGGGTTTGAACCAGGGGATTTTCTTGCTGTTGGTTCTGGGATGAGATGGTGGGCGGCCGTAGCTCAGTCTCCACATCTCCCCAGTCTGGATTTGCATTCCTAGGGACCCATTTTTCTTTGGGAGGAGTTCCCCCCTCTCTGAAGGAGAAGATCCTTTTCTCAGGATCCTCTGAGGATCCCTCTCCCTCAAATTGGAAGATCTGTACCTCCTCCTCAAACTGAGTCTGTTTGGGTCTTTTGTTTCTCCTACCCCCCCTCTGCTCCTTAGGAGGCAGACTTTCAGGGGCAAGAGATTTCGTTTCCGGTTCCTGGGTTTCCAGGGGCTGTTCACAAGTGAGGAAGGAAGCTTCCTCCAAGGCTTTACACCCCCCTTCCCCTTGTGCCTCCTCCCTGGGAACCGGTGAGTTATCGGGGTGCTGCCCCCGTCATTGTTCTGGAGCACCAGGTCCAGAGTTGGGTGCTTTCTGCGCCGGCACGCCCATCTGAGGGTTCTGCTGAGCCCTCAGTATGTGACCCAGATCCCGCGCCATGTTTTGAACCTGGCGCTCTAACTGGGAAACCCGCTCAGGCTGATACGGGGCCCTGTTTTCTCCCCTGGGCTGATCCCGGGAAGGGTAGCTGTCCCTCCTCTGGTAATACCCCGGGTTGGGAAGATTTGGGTACCCCTCCACCCTTGGCCTCCCCTCTCCCGGATTCAGTGGTCTGGGCTCAGGGAATTGGGGAAAGAAGGATGGATGGTTTTGGGGCTGAAAGTCGGGTGGATATCTGGGGAAAAAGTTCTGCCCAGGGTTTGGTAAATTTCTGCCCTCCTGTGGGAAGTTTGGAGGGAAGTTCCCTGGGTTAGGTGCTTGGCTGGATCCCCCCCCTTGGGCTGGAGGAGTCCACACATAACCCAGGATGGGTCGATTTCCCTTGTAACGGGGACTTACATAATCAGGAGAGCGAGGGACCCCATTTGTGGGGCTGCCTCCCTGGCTCCCTGTCTGTGACTGGCCCGAGGACCTTCTGGGCCTAGCATTATTAGGTGCAGGTAGGTTTTTAGGCCCCCCCATCTCCAAATCCAAAACGGGGGTGACCTTTACCTCTGCCACCTTGGCAGCAGCAGGGGTGCTGTTGGCTTTGGGGTTTTTCTGGGCATTACTTTTGCTATCTACCGGTTTCTGCACCTCATAGATCCGGGTAGCCTGTTCAATGACCCAGTCTAAAGATCTTTTCTCGTGAAAATCCCTCACGAGCTGGGTCATGATATATTTGGGCAAGGCATGGAAAAACGTATTAATAAATTCCCTGCTATCCGTGCGCACCCTTCTTGTGGTCTGTGCAAAAGCACGCTTTAACTCCTGCACAAATTCTTGTGGGGCCTGATCCTCCCCACATTGCAAATTGTAGGCTGCCTTGCAAGCCTCTTGAGGATTTCTGTGAACAGAAAAATGTTTCAAGATGGCCGCCTTATAGGTGGACCATCTTAAATGATTTTGGTCCTCCAGCCCCGCAAAGAAACTGGAGTATTCCGGGGAGAAGGTCCACTTTACATATTGAATACAGCTTTGGCTGTCCTTCAAATGGAAAGTCTCCATCATTTGTTCAAACAACTCTAAGTGCTCCCAAACAGAATACTTAGCGTTCTTATGGTAAGGCGTGATGACGCTCCTGATCGCCTTAATCTGCTTTAAGGGGTCCTTAAGCAAGGCCCTTTTTGCCTTATTGGCCTTTTTGGTTCGGGTAACCCTTGTCCATTCATCCTCGGACTCAGAGGCACTGCTCCCAGAGGTTCCCGTCTGTTCTTCCAGGTTGTCCCGGATTCTGCGAGCCTGGGAATGGCTGGCAGAATGTGGGGACCTGGTCTCCTGTGTCCTGCGCAGTTCAGAGGAGTCTTCAGATTCCTCCTTGCTGCCAGGATTTGATGGGTACCCCCTCCACTGACCTAACTGGGCAGAGGTTTTCAGGATGCCCTTAATGGGCCTACTCTCCTGGGGTTCCCCATCGAACTGTACTGTACTTGGGTGCCCATACCCGGATGCCCACCCCTCCATTCCTGAGTGGTACTGGCCTATGAGCCCCATACTCTTAGCTGGATAGTAATCTGCCATCCCTGTGGCCCTGTGCTCATGTGCGCCAGGGGACATGGGGGTGGTAGAGTCCAGGGACTGGGGAAGATGAAGGCCCCTGGTGGTAGGGCTCCTGCGGTTATGGTCAGGAATCTCTCTTTCCCAGCGGACCTCATCTCTATCCGCCCCTGCTCCCTGTTGCAATGCAAGAGCCTGCATTTGTGCTTTCAGTTCCTCTGTTAAGGCCTTACTCGACTCTATCAGTTTCTCCTGCATCGCTACCTGTTGCTGGAGCCTATCATTGTGTTGACAGAGGGCCTCATTTTCCCTCTGTGCTTCCTGGTTGGTTCTGGAGAACTGGGCCAGTCTTTGCTGCAGGAGGTTTACCTCCTGAGTCCCATCCCTACTGGCCTGCTCCTTTCTTGCCAGAGCCTCTTCCACCCTCCTGGTGTGCTCTAACAAGTTCTGGTTTTCTTTTTGGAGGTCACCCAGCCCCTGGAGGGCCAGGTGATTTTCTTCCATTTTCCTTTTTAAATGGCAGACTTCCTGGCCTATGGCGTCTCTTTCCTGACTAAGAGCCTGCATTTGTGCCGCCAGGTCGTCCCTCTGCCTTTGAAGGGCACCAGCTTTCTGGTGTTCTTCATCAAACTCTGCCTGGGTATCCAGGTCTTTCAAAATCAGCTTGTTGCTCTCTACCTTCACTCTATCTAGATGACTTTGCAGGGTGGCTACCTGCTCCGTGCATGCCCTGTTAAAGTCTAATTGTTGCTCCAGCTTTTTCTGGCTCTGCAGTAAGGAGTCCAAACTGTCTTGGTGCTCCTTCTGCAGGGCCAGAAATCTAGTATCCTGTTCTACCTTTTCCTGTTGCAGCACATCCATATCCTTCTTTATTTTAATGATGTGCTGCCTACTATCATCTTCTGACTCCTGGCTCCTCTGCAGCCTCTGCTCAGAAGAGACCAGGTCAGATTGGGCCTTCTCTAACACCATCTGTTGCCTATTTGCCAGATTTTGGCTTTCAGCCCATCTATCCTGCATGTCTCCCATATATAGGTACAGGTATGCTGCTATCCTGGCAATCTTATTGTGTTCCTCTTTGGCTTTAGGAGCCATATATAGTTCACTCAGGGCCACATGTAATGGACCCTGATCTCTCCATAAGTCTGACCCTGTTTCAGTGACCTGTCGCGTGATGGCCTGCAACCAGGCATCCTGGCCCTGTTCGGTCCATTCACCTCTCACAAATAGCTTATGCAAGAGGTGCTCTCTGGCTATTTTCATGTCTACTAAGGTCGTCATTCTAGAGATTGGTCTCTGTCCTGACTTACAGAAGTTAGTATTTTATTTTTGCAGAACAGAACTTTTCTTGGAGTGTCCCTTTTGAGGAATGCTTCACAGCGTAATGCAGCGTGGTGATCCGACCGGATGTGTGTATCTGGTCAGCTGGCACGCTGTATTAATCTGCACAAATGGTAAATCTAACCCAGAATCCCGGATACGAGCCCCCACTTTGTAAGAGGATTCAATTCAGCACTACAGCTAAGTTAACGCCTAGTCTAGAATACTGAATGAAAACTCTTATTGATATATCTTTATGTCCAGTTCATGCGTTCTGGATGACTACCCCTTTATAACACCCCTCTCTTGGAATCCCCCTGACCCCACTGAGCCAAGAAGTAGTTCTGTTTTGCAAGTTTAAAAGGTTTATTTGATAATTTAAAATATATATATATCACACTTTATAATAAATTAATAATTGAATATCACACTTAATCTGATATCATAAAGATTAACAACGGAGAATCTGGCACTAGCACACTTCTTATAATCACTAATGAGTTGACATGAAATGGATAAGGTAGCACACTGGTAAATAGGAACAAAAGTATAATGTGGTAGAGGATGCTTTATGTAAGCTCAGGTGGATGCATTATTCAATGAATGCAGTACAGAAAATACTCAATATGATTTCAACCAAACAATGTAATCACTTTTCTCTGGCAATCCCCTCCCCCCCTTGATGCAAGGCAAGGAAATGGAAGGAAAACACACAGTTCTCAGAAATGCAATCAATGTAAATCAGTTCACCCCAGCAAGCTTACACTACAGAAAACAGATAGGAGTTTTGAAAACACAGGCAAAATGCTTTGATATGTGCTAGCAATGGATGAGAAATATGCTGGAAATGCTTTTAATTCCCTTTCAGAGGTTCAGGGTGAGTGGTATCTAGTTAATATTAGTCCAGGCTCACACTAGCAATGATGCAGGGATAGTTAGCAGGTTAAACGAATTTCTGGCAAATGGAAGGCAAGCAGCAGCAGTTTTTACATGTGAAGAAATTTGCAAATCGCGGTAAAATTCGCGAATGCGTGTTCCGCGATTGCGGTGAAACTATAAGGGGTAGGAATGCGGTTCTAGGTTCATAGGAAAGCCACGATTCTAAGCTTTCAGATAAAAGTTACTCTCTAGCACAAACGGTCGCGGAGATATGAGCGATTAAATAAAGGTCGTTTTTCAGATTTGAAATTTTAAAGTTCAAAAAGACAAGTGCAGCTTGCAACTAGAAAATGACAAGTGACAGCTTTACAAATGACAGGTGACAGTTAGGAGGCAGTTCTACTTAGATTAAAATAGCTTGAATTATATTATTTTAACTAAGAGATTGGTTCTGCACAGTTTTGCTATGTACTCACACTATATTCTTGAGTGAAATGGGCCTCATCACGGATCTGGTCAGGGTTTTAGACTCGCCTCTGGTCTCTGCACTTCACAGTGATCTGGGTCAGCTCTCTCTGGTTCTGCTAACAGGTCAGCTCTACTCTGCTTCTGGTCTGGCCTGATGGATTTGAAGTCTCTATGTTGCTCTCTGAAGGTTGATGGAGGTAAGTATGGATTTTCCCGGCAGAGCTTCCAGCTGCAAATGGATTTGAAAGTCTCTATCTGTCCTGACTCTCTGCTTTTATGTGTTTTTAGAGTGGGGGTGAATGCAGCATCACCAGCCCCTACCCCTCTCCACTTGCCATTGGTCAAGCTTCCATTTCTCACTTGATTGGCGAAGGAGCTGTGAGTTAGAGTGATGTCATCCATTTATGATCTCTTGAAACAACTCCCCTATCATCTGGGCACCCAAATCTATATATGATCAAAATCCATATTTCACAGTTACACAGTTGTTTGAAATTACACATACATGGTGTGGCTGAATTTAGCCATGTCTCTGTCCAAATCTGCTCTTTCTATGAGCTTGCATTCAAAAATGGCAACTTCTAGCACTTTTTCATGTGCTGAACAACATTGGATCTTCATTAAATTTTATACAACTGTTCCTCACATATCTACCCACATACCAATGCATTTTCGTTTGTCTAGCTGAAACAGGGAGTCTGTAATATTAATAAACAATGGGGTTTTGCCCCAGAACATCACACAAATTGGAGTTTGGGCTTGAATTAAAGGTACATTTTTTAAATTAAAGCTCTCAAAGTTATACATTTCTGTCATTTGATTACAAAGAGTTATCAGTGTTTTTGTAAAATATATATTTTACTTTCAATTCAGTCCTCAGAGTGTTGAAGTCCGCCTCCAAGACTTGGGTGGGTCAGTCACAGATCTCTGCTGGCTGGCAGATCTTTGTTGACAGCAAACATCCAGAATTAACATATTCCTTTCAGAGGAAAGGGTCCTTTGTGTGGTGTCTGGCAAGCTCACATCATGAGGCCAGGGGGCCACTTTGCATTTAATTAACAGAACCCTGTTATTTCCTGGCTTCTTGTGTTGAGTTCTGAAGTGTCAAGAGTTCTCAGGACAGGCAACCCCTTTGAACCTTTGATGAAATAAGACCTCTTTCTTTGCACTCATGCAGTTTGCAAGACAGCTCTCCTGTCAGAGTTTAGACCGCTAACGCCACCATCAGGATTTTGTGGTTACTGCATCCATCCTTGGGATTTTTTTTTTTAGATTGATTCCTTTCAGCAAGTGATATTATATGGAGTAGATTGTCCATGTTCAGGACATGGCATTGGTGTGTTTCTGCAGTAAAGTAATTCTGTGCCCATGATTTTGCCATATTTGACATTCAAGAAAAATGAATTCCCAACAGTATGGGTTTGCTTTTGGCAATCAGCATTGCATCTCTGAACTCACAATATAGGCAAAATGGGATTTTCCTGTGCATTTTCTGGGGAGCTCTGGCCATTATGATGTTTTCAATGCCAGTACTGCACAGTTTTGAGGTAGGGCCCGGATGCATGGGTAAATACATCCCACAAGCGAAAACCTTATTTTGGCAAATGACACTTTGAAAATGAAAGGTGAAAATGGCTTTGTGAAATACTGCAAAAGGTCAAAAATGCTAAAATGGAGAAAAATCCTAAGGAAAGCAAAACTAAACAGGTCCTAACACACCTGAGCTATAATATAAACAACTGCACACACTTTAGATCGGTATGGGATGGAAGAGGCACTTTGAAATGGGAGAATGACACGTGTAAACTTGTGAATTTTGCAAATTCACAGCAAACATTTACTATGCGATATTGAAGAAAAATGGGTCAAATACACTGTTCCGCAATGTGGTTTTTAGTTGTGGAGATAACTAAGGATGTTAGTATCAGTGAGAGTTGAAATTTTGTTACTATCTTTAAAACTTAAAGAATTATAGAGGATTTAGTGAGAGGCATTTTTGCAAAATAGGTGCAAAATTGAAAACAGAAATGCGCTTTTGAAAGTGACAGATGGGTTTGACTACACTATATTATAAATATGAAAAAGAGAATGCCACAGGTGGATTTTACAGTCACATGATCAGTGTAACCCGTCCTGTTGTGGATATTCTACTTCTTCCTGGGATTTACTTTAGTTATTCAGAATCACTATGGAGTTATGGCTTTGGAACACAGGTAAGTCAATCAGCGCAAGAAGGATTCTAAAACTACTGGAGTTCTGGATTAAAGATGGGATGGTTTGGGATAGGGATGATAAAATGCAGATATACTAAGGATCACTGTTTTTCCTGTTAATACTTACAGAAGAAGTTATTAAATTGGACCGTCAGCTCTGCTCAATGAATTGGATCTGGTCTACCGGCAGCAGGGCACCTCTATCGGAATTGGATCAGCAAGGCGGTTCTGGTCAACTGGACTGCACCTCAGCCTGGATTTGGAAGGGCCCCTTCTGGTTACTGGACATGGTAGATAACAGGATGCAAGTTTTCAGTGGGCCAGCCTTAGTGGTAGCAGGGGAAGCTGAATCAGAATTAAATCCCTTCAAGTTTGGGATGTTTGCAATTGGGTCAGGCTAGCAATAATTTGGCAATGCTAGAGTCTGGATTCTGCAAAGAAATCTGGATTGTTCAAGAATTCTGGAGTCAGCTATACGTTGAAGATTTCTTGAATAAGGTGCTGAGCGGACATCTGGATGGGTTCTGGAATCAGAGTATTCTGGAAGCAGTCTCTCCCTTTTCTGTAGTGAAACTTCTATGTTTATAAATTGCAAATGCCATCCCCCAGTTTGTGGTGTGGGCAGAACTTCAAAACACAACCCCATGTCTGTGAGTGGCTACTGGTGTGTGCTTTGTCCTGCTAGGCAGTCTAAACAGAGCTGTCATCTTATTACAGGATTTAAGAACTCCCACCTGGATTTTTACCCAAAACATACCTTTTCACAAATGTACATTTCTACCATTATGTACCCTCATAAAATTGTACACATGCACTTTATACTCAATTATCTACATTTACACCCGCTTCCCATCGTTCTGAGAGGTGTATTGGTCATTCTATGGATTTGTATCAATTTTATCCATAACACTTTGGATTTATCATTTCTAATTTGATACATCTCTGGGCGCTGATCAGGGGATCATGTACATACAATTTTAAGCTTGCAACATTAATAGTTTTGCCACAATCAGTGTTTTAGTGTATCTTTGGTTCCTTATGTAGTATGAACTCCTATCACATCTTCAACTGTCTAGCATAAGTTATGATTTAGAAGTTTTTATTTTTCACTTGTCTACTTATTTTGGCTGTCCTGTCAAATGTTATAACGTTCTGAAGCAAAAACAAGTAATTTCCATTCAAAATCCAGTCCACGTTTTTTTTTCTTACTTTCAAAGTGAGCAAATGGCCAGTCCTTTTAGTTCACTCAGAAACCTCCTCCACATCCGGCCCCTCCTTTAGGAAGGTGGGAGTCCAAGCCTTCCTTTGTCCTTGGGTCAGCTAGGAGACAAATGTCTGAGGCTTTATTTGTTTTCATTATGCGGGAGCCATTAGCCTTCCTGTTCTCAAGGAAGTGTCAAGCATAGATGTCAGTTTTCCCAGGCCAGGCTATCAGATCAGAATTACATAGTGTATTGGTCCCAGACCCGGCCCTTTGACATTAAAGTTTTATCATTCCCAATATAAATTATAAGCACAGTTTATAAAGGATTTAAATATTTTAAAAGAATTAGCCCTTAACCAACAGAGGCGATTTTGCCATTTTAAACAGGAAACAGAAACACTTTTAAAAAGGGTTTGACAGCTAATTTTCTTATGTAGCTTTCAGTCAGTGAGGCCTGGATTCCTCTGACTGCCTGGATAATCCATGATTTCAGCACACTTTCCTTTCAATAATTCACTTGGGAAAATGACTATATTTAGCGCCAAAACAGCACTTTGAAGGTTTCCATTTAGTAGGAAACTGTATTTAAGAGCATTTTCAGATTTTATCCCTTCTTTGGCCTTGCTTCAAGTGACTGATGACAGCAGTGATTCCTGTTTTTACACCAACTTTGCCTATGTGTGTGGCAGGCTGTACAGCTCTTTGTTGGTTTATGCACCATGCACACTTTTTCGGATTTGGCATGCACATGGTTATGTCCTCAATGTTTTACAGTGTTATTTCCCCATTGGCAAAGGGGTGCAGTGTGATGCATTGGTGTGGATAAAAATACTCCACATAACCCCACCGACTCCTTCGTGACATCCAGTCGTTGGCAAGTGGGATTATTTTTCTTTCGGTCCATGTGAAAAATCTGGTTGCTTCTCCCATCAGCGAAAGATGTGACACGCTCTCCTTGCTGGTTCTAGTTGGGAGTTTTGAGCGACACTCCGGGCTCTTGGTTTTTTTCCTTTCCGGTCCCTGCGGAGTCCTCCTTGGTGATGAGCTGAGGTTTAGTTCCAGTGCTAGAAAACAGAACATAGCATGGTTATGGAAATTTCCCCACTACTACTCCCCGAGGGTGTAGTGGGGCAGATGCATGCATTGATTACAATTCACAATATTCCCCGCCTATGTTTAATACTGGTCTTAACACTCTTTCCATGAACCTTTAATAATTATTTTTCCCCCTCTGGGTTTCCGGTGGCTCCTCTATTTGCCGCAAAGTATGCGTGGGATGGCAACTCTTTAGCTGGTTTATGTGGACACACTTGTCTTCCCCTTCTGTCGAAGTGCCCTTAGGGATGTGGATTCTGTAGGAGACTGGTGAGATTCTGTCCACAATTTCAAAAGGACCCCGCCAACTTGGGAGGAATTTGCGCTCTTTGGCTTGGTTCGTTTGGAGCGAAATTGTACGAGTAGACCCGGTCTCCTACTTGATATTCCTTTTTAGTTGTCTTAAGGTCATAGTGGGTCTTCATACTGTCTGCAGATCTTTCTAGATTCCGCTGAGCATACGCAAAAGCATATTGAAGGTGTTTTCTCAGATTCTCAACATACTCATGAGTTGTGGAGGCATTTATCAAGGTCTGCCCTTGGGTTCTGTAGAACAGATTCTGAGGTAGCACCATCCTTTGTCCAGTCATCAGCTCAAATGGACACATTTTTGTTGAAGAAGAAGGGTTAGATCTGATGCCCATCAAGACAAGGGGTAATTGACTATCCCAACTTGGCCCAGAATATGCCACAAACTTTTTTAATATGCTCATAATAGTTTCATTGTACCTCTCAACTCCACCGCTAGAGGACACCGGTAGGCAATGTGTAATTTCCTTTTCATCCCAAGTATCTCACACATCATTGTCATCACTTCGCTAGTGAAGTGACTATCTCGGTCTGACTTAATCCTTTGGGGTAGTCCAAAATGTGAGAAGATGTGATTAATCATCAAGGCAGTTGCTGTTTCTGCCTTGCAATTTGGGGCCGGGAGACATTCCACCCATTTACTAAACAAGTATGTTACGGTTAACATGTACTTGTTCCCCCTCGAAGAGCGAATCACAGGCCTGAAAAAAACTAATAGAAAATATGACCAAGGCAGTGTCATCCCCCTTTTTTGGAGGGGAGCACGGTGTGTCGGCGATGTTGGCTGAAATTGTGCACACACAAGACACCCCTTCAAGTTTTGGTCGAGGTCCTGCCCCAGGAGTGGCCAGTATGCAACCTCTTGTAAGATTTCTAATGTCGTATGAAACCCCTGATGGCCGGCTGTGGCCGCATCATGGAAGTGACTTAGAAGCAGGTTTCGGAATGAGGTAGGGACCACCCACTGGTCATGACAAGATATGGATCTCCTCACCAACAAATCGTCTTGGATTCAGAAAATGTTTGGACATTTTATCAACACTCTGAGGTCTTCTTTGCCAATGCAATCGGTATCCGTCAGGGGGAAGTTCTCAAGGTCCTCAATGTGTGGATAAAACTTACCAATTATTGGATCCCCTTTTTGAGTCGTAATCATATCAGCATCTGGGGGTCTCCTTACTCCATTGGGCAGTTGAGAGTTCATTGTGAGCATTTCAGTGACCTGTATTTCCCCCAACAGGGACTCGATCTCAAGTAGATCCCCTTGGATGGCTCTGGTTTTGGCCAGCTGATCAGCTAGGTAATTTCCAGTTTTGTCTGGTCCCACTACTTTAGAAGACCCTTGATCTTTTTCCAATAGATAGTCATCCCATTCGAGGTGACCAGATCATCAATATTCTGTATTTATTTGCCATGTTTTAGGGGTTTATTGTTAGCACGTGGCATGCCTCTGGTTTTCCAATTAACCAGGTGCTCCACGAACCTGTGCTGTACATAATCTGAATCAGTGATTATGACCAGCTCGTGGAGTTGGTGTTGGACAGCAGTGAGGATGGCTTGATGCACAGCCATCAGCTCTGCCACTTGACTACTACGGGGACCGATTTTGTACCCAGCTGACAGTTCAGGGGCATCATTCACCCATGCATTCCCCACACCGGCCACAAGTTCCTTTTCCCTGTTGTTGGCAACATGGTAGGAGCACCCATCCACATAAACAGTGGGCATTCCCTCACACTTGTCTTCTTCATAGACTTTGTGTGGGGAATTAAGGTATGCCTCCATGTTGTCCTTGATTTTAAGACTTTTGTCCTCAATACAGTTTTTCTGGCACAATCATGCAAGTCAGCCAGAACTTGCGCGAGGGGACTCTTCTTATTTTGGCCATATCTGACCTCCACAGGAAAGACTTGCATTGACAGAATGCAGGAAGTAATTTAGGAATTACTCACATTTCTGTCACGAATTCTGTCACTTGAAGATATTGCAGAGGCTGGTGTGGAGTCTCCACTATGATGTGGTCCCCCTGGATGAACGGGTGGTAATTCTTCAATGCCCACACCGTGGCCAGGAGTGCCTTCTCTCAATCATTGAATTTTTCCTGCACAGAGGATAAAGTCTTACTCATATAGGAGATTACTTTATTGACCTTGTCTTGTTTTTGGTATAATACTGCAGTCAAGCATGTATTTGAGAACCCTGTCTCCAAGAAGAACTCCTTGTTTTTGACAGGGTCAGCTAGGCAAGGTGCTTGTGAGAGTCTTCTTTTGAGTTTTCTTACTGCCTCGGCTTGTTCTGGACCCCGCTCTCACATGACCCCCACTTTAACAGATGGATCAGGGGATTTATGATCTCTGCGTAATCCTCAATGAACTTTCTGCTATAATTAGCCAGTCCAAGGAGGCTTCTTCGCTCCTGCAGAGTTGTGGGGTAGTTTGGTTTCTGGAGTGCTTCTACTTTCTTTTCCTGGGGATAGAGACCCTCCGTAGTTATCTCATGCCCCAATAAGTTGACATGGGTCCTGCACCACTGTGCCTTTTTGAAAGAGAGTGTTGCTCCAGAAGCCCTCAACTGTGTCAGAACATAACAGATCTCCGCTATGTGTTTCTCCACAGTTGAGCTTTTGATTAGAACATCATCTACATATGCCACGTTACCCCTTTCACCCAAGTCGGGCATGGCCTTATGCAAAAAGATATTAAATTAATTGCCAGAGTTGAGCTATCGGAAGGGAGTCAGGGTCCAAATGTACTGCTGCCCCCCCGAAGGTAAAGGCCAGCTCGTATTGGTCCTCCCTACTGACAGGTACAGTCCAGTTCCCATTGGTCAGGTCAATGGCAGTGTATGCCTTTGACCCCTGCATCTGGGCCAGCCCTTGGTCAATGTATGGAAGAAGCCATTGGGAAGTGTGGACCTGTTTGTTCAGCTCCGTTAGGTCAGCACAGAGTCTCCACTGGCCATTTGGTTTCAAAATCCCCAGCACCAGATTATTGAAGGTGCTGTGGACTTGTCGAATTATCCCACGGGACTCAAGTTTCTTAATTATTTCTGTAAAGGACTCCATTGATGCACAAGGCAAGCAATATTGCTTCACAAACACTGGATTCATGTCAGGGTCCGTGGAAATTGTTGTTATGTGGATTACGGTGCAACCACAGTCATATGAGTCCACTGCAAAGACATCTTGAAAATCTAAGAAACCTTATTTCAATTTTTGCTTCTGCTCCAGAGTCTCACATGCATCAGCTACGCCAACTCTCTATTCAACCATCTGCCTGAAGCCCAGAAAGACTTCTGGTTTGGCTATCTCAGCGGCCTCCTCCAGCTGGATGGAGAAGTCCTTGGTTAAAGTAGAGAATTGGACTGATGGCTTCAGGTGGGGAAGGCAGTCCTGGTGGACTTGAAAGATCACCTCATCCCTCCTAAAGTCACAGGTCACCTCTTTCTTAGCATAAGGGCAGGACTTCAATTGTCTCATAGCCCAGACCAGCTGGCCAGAAGAGAAGAGGACTACACTCTTTTACCGAGGGGTACGTGGGGAACTTAAGGATGTGTTGGTGCAAGTGCTGAATCCCCCTGAGAGGTGTGCGGACGACATAGACTTGATGGTACAACTCGATCATAGGTCGCAGAATCGGAAAATGGATCAGGCTAGATCAGAGGGACGGTCAGTTTACGTACAACCTTGTGAGATTCAGACTAAACCACATGAACAGTCTGAGCCAATGCAAATTGGTGGATTACAAAGTCCCCATATCAAAGCAGAAAGGGAAAAAAGAAGACAACAACAGCTTTGCTTATATTGTGGACAAGCAGGTCACTTCCTCTTGATTGCACAGTAAAACCATCAAAGAAAACAGTTTGGGCAACAGACAAAACTGATGAAGAAGAAGAACACAACTCAGGAAACTGAAATGCCCGGCAAGTGTAGGGGTCCACTTGTCGAGCATGAAAAAGCAACCCATACAGACCTCACATCTAGTCCTTCCAGTGCTTTTGGTGAATCACAAGCAACCATCAAAAATACATGCCTTGGAGGCATATATTGATTGTGGAGCTTTGGGTAACTACATTGACCAAGATTTGGCTCTCCTTATAGGCCTTCCTCTCTGACAGAAGCAGTAATCAGAAAACGTCACTGCTGTGGATGGTTCTCAGCTATCATCCGGCTCGGTGACACAATACACTGAGAAGGTCAAGCTTCTGTGTCAGGACAGGAATCAAGAGGACATTACTTTCAATGTCATTGGTGCTTCTCAGTTCCAGATGATATTAGGAATGCCCTGGCTGGAGACCCACAATCCTAGGATCGACTGGCGAAAACGAGCTCCGACATTTCCTCATGATTGTGCCGACACATGTTAAAAAACGGATGACACCAATCTGAAACCGAAGAAAGGAATTGTGTTGGGTCTCATCAGTCGTTATAGCTTGAATACCAAGATTACCAGGATGTCTTCAAAAAAGAGCAAGCCAATGTTCTGTCCCCACACAGACCCTACGATTGTCAAATAGATCTTGAACCTGTAGCCCAGATCCCTTGCAGTCGAATTTACGCTCCGACAGAACAGCAAAATCAGCATCTTAGAACTTACTTGGATCAGCACCTGGCGAACGGTTTCATTCGCCTGTCCAACTTACCTGCCTCCTCACCCTTATTCTTCGTGCTTAAAAAGGAGGGGGACTTAAGAACTTGCATCGACTATAGAGCTATCAATCAGATCACAGTAAAAAATCAATATCCTTTACCTCTTGTACCAGAGCTCCTGGACTAAGGGAAACAAGCTCAAATCTACACAAAACTGGATTTAAGAGGAGCATACAATCTTGTAAGAGTAAAAGAGGGAGACGAGTAGAAAACGGTATTTGCATGAAGTACAGCCTCTCTGAATACCAGGTCATACCCTTCGGACTATGCAGGGCCCCCACAGCGTTCCAATTGATTATGAATGATGTACTCCATGAACTATTGGACATTCATGCTCTTGTTTACATTGATGACATTCTTATCTACTCAAATTCCATGGAAGAACATGTAGGCCTTGTCTGGGCAGTCTTAGAGAAGCTTTGATACCACCAATTGTATGCCAAGTTGGAAAATGTTTTTTCCATGTAACCGAGGTCTAGTTTCTCGGTTTCATGCTCACACCACAAGGCGTACATATGGATACATGAAAGGTGGATGCAATCCTACTATGGCCCTCACCAATATTCACGAAAGGAGTGCAAAGCGTGCTCGAATTCACCAACTTTTACTGTCGGTTTATACATGGGTTTTCACAAAGAGTACATCCAATTACATCATTGTTAAAGAAAAATCAAAAGTTCCATTGGTTGACAGAAGGTAAAGAAGCCTTCTAGAAGTTGAAACTAGCATTCACTACAGCACCAGTCCTTCGACACCCACCACCATACCTACCTTACATAGTTGAGACAGATGCTTCAAAAATAGCCATGGCAGCAGTATTGTCACAACGAGACCGTGAAACAGGACAACTACACCGTGTTGCATTCTGGTCCCACCAATTTTTAGCCCCCAAAATGAAATACGCAATCACAGATAAGGAATTACTGGCAATTAAAGCAGCATTCAAGGCCTGGAGACATTACCTTCTTGAGGTGAAACATACGGTCACTGTCATCATGGACCACCGTAACTTGCAATACTTGAAAACCACCAAAGCACAATCCTTGCGTCAACTTCGTTGGGCTCTCTTTTTCATGGAATACAATTTTATTACCACTTACAGACCTGGAGTACGCAATGGTAAAGCAGAAGCTCTATCACGCATGAGTGAAGAAAAAGAGGAATTTACTGCATTCGACCCCTTGGCCATAATTCCTGAGGAAAGGATTCAAACCAGAATAGCTGCCACCATGTGTGTGGATGACCAAAGAACCATTTTGCAATCCCGATGGCTCAATCAACACAACAGGAATGGCTGTTAAAATGTGACCAGTACACCATCGAAGACAATCTATCGTATTTCCAAGGACGATTATATGTCCAAGACCAAGAACTGCAAAACCAAATCATCAAAAATTACCATGATTCATTAGTGGAAGGACACCCAGGAATAGCCAAAACTCAGGCTCAGGTAAAACAAAACTACTGGTGGCCAACCTGGCGAAATGACATCACCCAATTTATTGAAACCTGCGATGTCTGTGCACAACACAAGTCTCAGAAACAGAACCCCGCTGGCTTACTACATACACTACCAGTACCACCAGCTTGTTTGTTTATTTAATTTAGTATAGTGCTCCAGACCCAGGGGTAAATGGACGCTTATAAGGACAAGTTACAAGGTTACAGTATTCAAACAGTTAAACAATTGTGGCGGAAGTATGCCATATATGGTATGTACAGGCAGGTATTAGGAAACAGTTCAGAATATGTACAATATATACAATAAATACTAAGCTTAGAGTCTATCTGAGGATTACCTTCTCCAGAAGCCAGCTAATGACTAGTTTTCTGAACAATTGGAAGGATTTGGCCAGTTTAATATTCAGTGGCAGGGTGTTCCAAAGCTAAGGGGCGAGGACAGTGAAGCTTGAGCCTCCCGCTCTTTTGGAAGTGAATCTGGGCACAATGAGGCTGAGGGTATTGGATGATCTGGTGACTCTTGTGTTGGGTTTAAGAGTGAGTTTGTTGGTCAGGTACTGGGGGGCTAGGTGGTTTAAGGCTTTGTAGGTGAGGCAAAGGGTTTTTAGGTCAATTTTTTGCAGAATCGATAACCATTTGCAAGATATTCTTGTGTGGGAGATGTGCTCTCTCTTGGGAATATTTAGTGCTGCTCTCAGCGCATTATTTTGAAGGATCTGAAGTTTCTTGATTATAGCTTGGTTGGCACTAAGGTAAAGGCTATTACAGTAGTCAAGCTTTGATTGTATAAGGGCCCTCGCCAGAATGAGGCAACTGTTTGTAGATAGAAACGGTCTACAGGCTCTGGTTAGTTTTCCCGTGTATGCGGTGGCTGAGGCAGTCATATTAACTTGTTTGGCGAGGTTAATATTGGCGTCAAGGTAGAAGCGTTTTCACGTTTTTCACAACTGGAATGATGTTCCCATCTATGGTAAAGTTCGAATAATCGGGGCTGAGTTTCTGTAGATTATTAGGGGACCCGACTAGGAGAAGCTCAGTCTTCTCATCATTCAGGCAGAGGCCGTTTGCGGCCATCCATGCCTGAATGATGGCAAAGATTTCGTTAATCCTGGTGGTGTCGGTGTTGTAGTTGCCAGAGATGGTGAGGAATATCTGGGTGTCATCTGCATAGTTGGTGTAGGTGACACCCAGATGGTCCAATTTATTGAAGAGGGGCTTCGTAAAGATGTTATAGAGGGTAGGGGAGACGCAGGACCCTTGAGGGACACCACAGGTGATAGGGATGGGGTCAGCTGCAGCCACAGATGAAAAAACCCTCATGGTTCTGTTGGCTAGGAAGGATTGTATCCACATGACAGCAGGGGGGGAGAAGTTGGCAGCAGAAGAAAGGTGGTTGCAGAGTATTTTGTGGTCAACCAGGTCGAAGGCTGCTGAAAGGTCTAGGAAGAGTAGGATAGCTGCTTTGTTTTCGTCCTTTATGTCATCAATCTGGCTTTTAAGGTCAACAAGGGCAGTTTCCGTTCCATGTTGAGGGCAAAAGCCAGATTGATGCAGGCCTAGCAGTTGATTAGACTCGAAGTAATCCTGGATTTACAGATAGGCAACTCTGTCGAGGATTTTTAGCAGGAATGGGACCGTGGTTATAGGCCTGTATTTGGTGGGAATGGCTGGGTCGAGAGATTGTTTTTTTAGGAGAGGGAGAACCCAAGACTGTTTTAGGTTGTTAGGTACAGAATTAGTTGAGAAGGATAGGTTTACTAGTTTGGATATAAATGGGGCGAGGTCTCGCGCCGCGTCTTTGATGATCTGTGTGGGGCTGCTGTCCCCTTTACAATTAGATGGTTTAAGGGATGCTATGATTTTTTGAATTTTGGGTATAGTAACCGGTTTGAATGTAAAGCCAGAGGTATTGCTAGTAGGGGTGGGTGTGCTAGGTATGAAGGCGTTGCTGTTGGAGAGTTGTAATCTTTTGGATTCGATTTTGTTTTGAAGACCAGTGATTTTGTTAGCTATGGCATTTTGGATGCTGGTGCACCATGCCTTGTCCTTCACGCAGGTATCGGTTGGAGGGTTCAGATTTTCTAATTCCTTCAGGATGGGGAAAAGTTCTTTAGCAGAGGATTGGGCATTATTTATTCTGACATTATAGGCTTCTTTTTTAGTCCGGATTATCTCCTTCTTGTAGTAGGAGAAAATGGTCATAAAATTAACTTTGTTTTCTGCAGAGGGGTTATTTTTCCAAAGGGTTTCCATCTTGGCTTTCTTTCTTCTAAGAATTTTGAGTTCCGGTGTGTACCAAGTGAGCTATAGGCTTACATTTACGTTGCTTTAATGGGGCAACTGCATCAATTGTGCTGGTTAGGGCATCATTGTAGGAGTCAACTAGAAGGTTACGGTTGCGGTAGCTGGGATTGTGTTTAGAAGGGGGAGGATCAGTGGTGTAAGGGTTTCTGCGGTGATGTTTTGCTTGTCTCTAGTCAGGCAGGCTGGTGTTTTAGGTTCGGATTGTTTTGGTAGATGTCGAATAATATGAGGCAGTGGTCAGTCCATACAAGAGGTTGAGGGGCTTTGCAGGTGATATTGCAGTTGTGGACTATGACCCAGTTAATAGTTTTACCTTTCTGGTAGGTAGGTAGGTAGTGTAACGACTTGGGTGAAGTCATGCTCGGATAAGGCGTTAGCCACGGAGGCAGCAGGAGAGTCGTTAGGGTCATTAAACCCTAGGTTAAAGTCTCCTAGAATGATATTTTGGGAGTGGGGCTTGGAATTCTCTGCTATGAGAGAGGTAATGTCTTGCTCGAAGGAGCTTATGGGGACTGGAGGCCTGTATATGAGTTAGAGGGTAATGGTACTCTTAGGTGTATTTTGTACTTTGATGGTGAGGTGCTCGCAGGACTTAAGCAGGGGGGAGGTGATGAGTCTGAAGTGAAGCGAGGACTTGAATATGATTGCTACACCTCCTCCGCGAACATTAGGTCTATCCGCTCTGAGGATGGAGTAGTTATCGAGAATAGCGAGAGTGAGGTAGGGTCCTGCTGCTTCATGTAGCCATGTTTGGCATACCCTGTCGATGGACTTCGTCATGGATCTTCTACCCTGCGAAGGATACAACACCATATTAGTCATTGTGGATTTATTCGACAAAATGGCACATTTCATCCCTCTGAAGGGACTCCGAACTGCGTCAACTGTCGCTTCTGTGTTCCTAGAGCAAATTGTTCGATTGCATGAATTTCCATCAATACTAGTATCTGATCGCGCAACACAATTTGTTTCTACTTTTTGGAGAAAGTGTTGTACGATTGCCAAAATTGATCTCCGGTTCTCCACAAGCCATCACCCTCAAACTGATGGGGCGAACTGAACAAACCAACCAAACTTTAGAGCAATATCTCAGGTGTATGTTGCAACAGTCCGAGGATTCATGGAATAATATACTCTGGATAGCTGAGTATGCATACAACAACTCAGTTCACTCAAGCACAGGGCAAACTCCATTCTACACTGTGAATGGAAGACATCTGAGGACATCATTATGTGATCCACCCGATACCCTGGAAATGCCAGCCATAAAAATCTTGCATAAAACCATCACTCAGGTTCTTAAGAAGGCGACAGAGCATCTGACCAAGGCTAAGGAAAGACAAAAACTGTTTGCTGATCGACATCAGAAGGAATCTCCCGCCTAACCAGATTGGAGAAAAGGGGTGGTTAGCATCCAAATATATACCCCTGAAGGGGCCAAGAGCGTTCTCCCCAAGATACCTGGGTCCCTATATTATAAAGTCCATAATAAATCCTGTTGCCTTGAAATTGGAGTTACCATCTCACATGAAAATTCACCCCGTATTTCATGTCTCTCTCTTCAAACCAATGAAGTCCAATACACAGCTTAGTTCTCCACCAGAGCCCGAAGTAATAGCTGGAGAACCAGAATATGAAGTCATATCCATCCTGGACTCCAAGGTGGTTCGATCAAAATTGTATTATCTAATTGACTGGAAAGGTTACGGACTTCAAGACCGAACTTGGGAACCCAGTGAACACTTTCATGCTCTGCGTTTAATCAGACAGTTCCAACGCAATAATTCCACAAAACTAGTACCGGGTGGCGAACCACCCTTGAGAGGGGCCTTGACAGGGAGTGCTGTCATGGTCATGAAGTCAGGGTCACAGGCATGCAGGGGTCACATGCATAGGAGACCTGGGTGGACACTCTCCTGGCGCCTTTGGCACCAGGCTCATGAACAAAAGTAAACATGAACATCCATTTAACACCAACAAGCTTTTATTATGGACATAGCACTTCAGATACATTAACCTTGAACATTCCATCCATTAAGCAGGATGCATAAACCTTGAACATTCCATCCATTAAGCAGCCCCAAGTGCATTCTTGGGTGTGGTTGCTAATGGATTGCCTTGGCACGTGCTCAGTGTGTGGCTGGTAAGCCGGCCCTAATGGGCCTGCCCACGATCTCGGCTATATAAGTTGCACCTATCTTCAAGACAGATGCTTCGTGTTATTCTGCACTTGCAAGCAGCATAACCCTCACCATCGCCTGAGGTCAGATTTACCTTTGAAGATGCTACTTCCTGGACATCCTGCTTCCTGCCAGCATACTTACCAACTTGGGGAAGCTGTTCTTACCTGGACATCTCTTCAGCGAACCAAGTATTAATCTTTACACTTTCCGGAATGCCGAAATCTTCATCTTGGCACCGTAGCATGACACGCTCCATCGTTGACAGCAGTGCCTGCAAGGAAAAACAGAAGACAAGGTTAGACATCGAAAAAACAGTCAGTTTAAGGTTGCCCTTCGCCATACTTCGTGCTTTCCTTAAACCATCACTTACCTGCTGTCGAACATTGCGGTAGCATCCATCTTCCATCCGGCCGCGTCTCGCAGCTGCATTGAGGCCGCATTTCCATCTAAGGGAAGAAAACAGAAGAGAGACATTATTGCGAGCATAAATAGAAGCAACATATAAAGACATTAAACAGAACGAACAGCATCACAAGAGCTCAAGAAAGACTTACCAATCATAAGGAGAAGCATAGTCGCAGCTGGACTGGACTAATCCTTATCAGGGATTAGTGAAGGAATTAGATCCCATTTGACGCACCCGTGCCAGAGTAGCAGGACGAAGAGCTTATCTTCCATAATTCACAGGTGAGCTTTATGGACCGGTGTATGCTCACAGAAAACGTACTTTGGGGTGAAGGGTTTGAGAGGTACAACAATCACAGATTGGTGCACTCACACACTCTTATCTCCACGCAGGAGCAGTATCACCACATACCACCGCTCACACCTTTTTTACTGAGGGAGAGTTCTGAAGGGGGTGATTCAAATTCAGGGAGGGATGCAACCATGCCCCAACACATCCACAGAGACCAGGTGAGCGTAACAATTTGCTTGCCCTGCCCCACTCCCAAAAACAAAATCTGCAGACCATCCTGGCTCTTACACACACCACCACACACATACATACAACATTCACTTGCTCACTCACTCCCTTGTACATACATCATTCAGTCATGCACACATACTCTATACACTCACTCATTCATACGTGCACCCAGCCTCCAACCCATGCATCATATGCTCACTCATTGATATGTTCTATCATTCACACATTCATTCAAACATAATACATTTCCCTTACCTTCTACCCCGGTCCTGAATCCAAACAGATCAAACCCATAGATTTGAGGGATTCCATAATCTTCGTATTGTCGGTTCTTGTTTCCTTTAACCATACCTAGAAGGAACTCCCTTGGCTCATTCTCATTGTTTGATAAGCAACAATCTGAATGAATATCTCCAGCTAGTATCATCCTGCCATTTGGGGCATCATTCTGCGAGTCCTATAGTAGGGTAGTAATAGATTCAAGAAATTATTCAATTCTGAAATCCCCTTATGCCAGTAAACATTACCAAGCAAAATGTTGAGTTTAACGACATCAGATGAAACTATAACTGCCATGATCCCCAAGGGGAGATCCAGCGCAGGTCTTGAAGTGAATCCCAGTGTCCCCTTTATTACATCATCAGGCCTGTCAAGGGCCTCCCTAACTTATTCCGTTTAGCAAATTGGAAGAACACCTCAAAACTTCAATGGACAGATTATCCAAGTGCCATGCCTCTGGCAAAAAGATATACTTACTCTCTCTTAGCATGGTAGTGGTTTCAGGGTTAGTTAACATGTGGAGATTCCCCATGGTATTCCATGACATCAGCTTCAATTTTATTTCTTCCTCAATCAGCCCTGTGGCCTCTAAATTGACAGTGTAAGGATCAATTCCACAGAGCACTTTTGATTTGATCCCAATCGCCTTCCGTCTATTGAGGCCTCTGTAACCTTGCGTCGCCTGTGGAGGGCTATGATGGTCTTGTTTGAGTACCACTTTTAAGTTCCACTGTACTGAAAATTGCTTTTACCGGAGGATGCTCCCTCCTCAAGTACTTTTACTTCAAACCCCAATTTACTCAAGGTATTGCTGTCTGCCATCACCAAATTCAGTACCAATTGGGATTTTAAATGGATATTACATTTCTCTCATTGGTCATGATCTGGGAATTGTATTTTCCAGACAAACTGGATTCTTCTGACCCCAAAGGCTTGTCATCTGTTTCATTTTAGTAGTGAATGAGTCATTATTATAATTAACATTCCCGACATTTTTAAACATTGAAAACAAACATGGCCTGCACAGATGTGTGCAAATAAAAGCAGTTTGAAAAAAAAATATCACTGCTCTCAGAAAAATGTCAGGAAAACAAAACATGATGTGTGGGTTGACAAAAAGCGATCTATGTTATGTTTCACCCACAAAACTCCAGTGACATTTGGAAAAGCCACTTTGTCTTTATGGAAAATGTCAGCCCCAGGCAGACCCTTTTTCTGGCTGTGCGCAAAACTTCCCAACGAGCTCTCACACTCCCAGCCCAGACGACACATCTCCATTCTAATAACCAACTGCAATAAGATGCCCTGCTAAAGGTGTTGAAATTCAGTGTTCTCTACACCTGCTGGCTCAGAAAGCATGGACTTCAAGAAAAGTTAACCTTGGCTGGATCCTGACTAATATGTGTGAAAATGGGGGTGCCCACTTCTAAGAGCAAGCTTCCAACAAAAGAGCAGACTGATAAAAAAAATACAAAAAAAAACTCTGTGTACAGGCTGACCCAGTGAAAACCAATGGCCGAAAGGAAGAAGTGCCATTTGTCTCACATGAATATTCACAATGAACTATGTGCCACTTTTATGCAATTTTTAGGTGATTTTGGGGATATTAAATTCATCTTCCTGTGACTCAGGGGACTGTAATGGCCAGTTAAATAGGTTTCTGGCTGATCTGAAAATGTTCAAAATGTGAGAGTTGGTGAGCGGGTTGAAAGGGAAATTAGGGATAGGCTTAATAACTTACATCTTTATAACTGTTGTGCTTTTTATGGAAACTGCAGGAGGGTGCCATATGGCCGTGCTTCATGGTACAGATTTGGTGGAATTGGATAATCCTTATTGCCAGCTGACCCAGAGTTCTTTAAGGGAGAGCAGTGTTGTTGTTTTTAAATCAACCTTTTTCTCCAGCTTCATCAACACAGGCCTTTCAGAAAGGGGTGTCTGAAATCCAAAATTTCCCAAAGCATTGACATTTTTCTGTCTGACTTCCCAACGTAGACCAAAGCAAGAGATGGTCGGAAAACAGACCGATAAATCACCCTGTGTTTATTTTAAACCAAAAGTGTGCCTAAAATCATAATGATCAATCCTGAAATCCTGCTGCTAGCCTTTTAAGCCTGCAGGAGAATCAAAATAGCACATTACATGATACGGCCTTTGTTATTTATTTCATTTGATTCTTGTAAACGTGCCTAATCACCCAAAGGCCTCAAGGCACACAAAAAAAAAACACAGACACAACAAACAATCAAATCAGAAAATTCAATAATCAGCGGAAAACAAGCAAGATCTATGAAGACATGAAGAGAAAGGTTTTTAGTTTCTTTTTAAATCAAGCGGTGAGATGGTCTGCTTTAGATGCAGGGGAATTATTTTCCACAGCATGGGGGCCACAACATCAAAAATGGTTTTACCAAATTTGGCCAGGTGAAATCTTGGCTGAATGATCAGTTATTGATCACTGTAGTTATTTTGTGAAGTGAAATTTGCAAAACGTGAGGAATTATGATTCTGTTCTTTTTAACTCACTTTTGTGATTTATTTATGCTGAGACAAGTTTATTGTGTTATGCCACGGATAAAGTGGTGTTTAGCATTTTCCGTGCTAATTTCTATTACTTTTAATTTAAATAAATACCAATATTTTCTCCTAAACTGGCCTGGTTCTTGGCCCATTGTTAGATCAGGGGATAGGAATCCAAGATGCATGATATGTGTCTGAGATAGGGCTAAAAAAAGAATCTGTTAAACAGTTTGTTGCATAACCACTTGAGTGGGGAGTGAAGGAACTCTCTGTATTGAGGTTAGCTTACGATATGATATGATATCATATTTTATTTATATAGCGCCCATACACAAGTGTTTCAAGGCGCAACGAGGCAAGGGAGTAGTACAAAGGAGGAAAAAAACAATGATCTTAATAGGACCAGTGACAAGAACATGCAAGTGCAAGGTAGAGGGAAGGGGGAAAGTGCAAGGGGCAGGGGAGGAGTGGGAAGTGCTGAACGCCTGATCAAAACAACAAACAGGTAGTGCGGCCAACAAGTGGTAAGTGCAAGAATTAAGCGCAGACAACAGAGGTCTAATGAGTGCGGGTAAGGGGACTGTAGGGTTGCAGATACAGACCCAAGTGCAAAGGGTTGTCAGGAGGCAGTGAGGGTATGCAGCTGGCTGGGTGAATTCAGAGGGTAGCCAGGTGCCCAGTGAAGAAACAGACAGATCAGCAGTGGAGAGGAAGAGAGAAGGCAGAAGCAAAGAGGAAGGTCTTGAGGTGCTTTCAGAATCGAAGATGGTTCTCCTCAAGTTTCAGAGGGCCAATGAGGCTGTTCCAGAGGGTGGCCCCAGCCGAAGAAAGAGTTCTACCACCTACTCGTTGCTTGGAGAAGCGACTGACCCTGAGGGAGTTGGAGGTGGACGAGTTAAGAGCTTGAGTAAGAAGGGATTTACAAAGGTAGAGTTGAAGGTATTGTGGACCCAGTCTCCAGAAGGCATTGTGGACAAAGCAGAGGGTCTTTAACATAATCCTTGCAGCCACTGGGAGCCAATGAGGAGATTTCAGGTCTGGAGAGATATGATCCCTGGGCTTGAGGCCAAGTACAAGTCTCACAGTCCTGTTCTGGATGAGTTGCAGAGGGCGGCGAATGATAGCAGGCAGATTTAGAAAGAGGCTGTTGCAGTAGTCCAGCCTAGAGAGAATCAGAGCTCTAGAGAGAGTGAGCTTCTGGGGGAGGAGAGGAAAGGAATAATACCCCTGACGAGATGCAGGTGGTAGTTTGACTTCTTAGAGATATCATAGATGTGTGAAGAAAAGGAAAGTGTGGAGTCGAAGATGATCCCGATGTTCTTAGCCTCACAAGTGGGGGCAGGAATATAAACGCACACACAAACAAACAAACAAAAAAACAAAAGAGCCAAGGGAAGCTGGCCAGAGAGTGACAGGAAAGGAAAGTGTAGGAGTGCTGAGGAGGATCTCTATCTTACTGGAATTAAAGCAGAGGTCCTTGGCGACACACCACTCCTGGATTGCAGACAGATAGTCAGAGATGAGAGAGGGAGAAGAGGTGGCAGAGGGGAGCTTGAAAATGAGCTGAGTGTTATCCGCATAGCACTGAACGTTGGAGCAGAGAGAAGCAATGCAGTGGGCGAGGGGTGACAGGTATTGGTTGAAGAGCCAGGGAGAAAGGTTAGACCTCTGGTGAACACACAAGTGGAGAGTGAGATAGAGAAAAAACCTGTTACAAATTGGGGGCTTGGGCTGGTATTTAGCTTCCTATTCCTGTACCATGACAAGTACATTGTGACAGTCTATTCAGTTTTATGCAATTGCATTAAGGTGGAGGGAAAGTCATCTTTGTTTTGTTAAAGTGCCGCTAGG
This sequence comes from Ambystoma mexicanum, assembly GCF_040938575.1. Taxonomy (NCBI): domain Eukaryota; kingdom Metazoa; phylum Chordata; class Amphibia; order Caudata; family Ambystomatidae; genus Ambystoma; species Ambystoma mexicanum. The sequence goes on along the minus strand of NC_090937.1, from coordinate 1,519,438,990 downwards.
ACTAGACCCCTGAGATCCAGGGATGGTGTAAGAATGTTTTTGAGTGTGGAAATAAAGCAGAAAGAGGCTGATTTTGCCCCTGCATACAGAAAGTTGTATTAAATGGAAACAGCCAATTGCAAAAATGACTACTGTACAAATTGGTGAAGCCAGGAAGCATCTCCTAGCTAAATTATTTCTTAAAGGAGAATGGGTTGAGGACGATGCTGGAAGCTGGCAAACCAGAATTGTGTGGGAAGTTACCTCAGTAAGCAAAGACATTTGTCTTGATGCCCGAATATTGCACAAAGTACTTGAGGTAATTTATGTGACCACAACTGCGTGTGATGAACGGATACAAATGGCTCAGCTAACTGCTCAGTTGTATTTTCATTTGCTTTTAGTGGAAGAGTGCTGGAAAAATAGTGAGGCTAGTAGGATGAATCATCCTGGAGACCAGGATTTTGTTCAATAACTCAAAGCTGAGATAAAAATACTGCAGCAAGAGAGTGCAACACGTGAATCACAGTTTTTTTGCACTGAGATATGCACAAAAGGAGTGGCTAGAAAATCTGAGCGCACTGCAACACAAGCTAAATGACACGTCGCTCATAATAGAGTCTTTTTGGAGGATATTATCGCATACCAATCAGAAATAAATCAATTGAAAACTGAAAATAGTCAATTATCAAAGGGTTTGATTTTCCTTTGATCAGATGCATCAGCAGCTAAGTCCTCAATTGAGGGCACAGCTGATTCAGGAAATAGACCTCTTGAATCAGGATAAAACTGTCCTATTACAGAGGATAAATCAGTTGGACATGGAGGTAGAAGAGTAACAGTCAGGTTCTCAGGAACTCCACCGATCGCATGTGAATGTGCTACTTCTGTTCTATTGGTTGCGCTGAGTCGGGAGGGTTACTTGCCCCACCCGACTATCGACACACAAGATGGCTGTGGAGGTGGTCGTGCCCCTCGCTGTCAAGTGAGGGCTTAGACTCACCCCCACCGGTGACCAAGTCCGGTCGAGAGGAACTGTCTGAGCTCGACCTGCCTGAGCACGAAAACAACAAGCGTCCTCTGAGTGTTCCGATACTGCCAATACTTGATCCCCACGGCCTTGAGTTTGAAGGCAAAGCCGGACAAATCGTGACTCTAGCCTGAGATACATTTGTGGGAGTATCACCTAAATGTAATGCTCACCCACTTTGTACAGATCAAGAAGTGATGGTCTGGCCACAGCCCACCCATCGTTGGATAACGACGATGCACTTGATCATCAGTACTTGGAAACAGAGCCCTTAACCACTACAAATATCCCAGAGGCCAGTTCGTCCAACATAATGCTGGAGCTCTCCCCACAAAAATCCAAAGGCATTATAAATAAGAACAGGGTGTTGCCTAACAGAGTGAAACCAACGCTAAATATCACACTTAAAAAACTGCAACAGGCGAATAGTCCAATAATCAAATTTACTTCGTCCACGATGGGAAAAGATCCCAACACAAGTTACTCACTACCACCTATAAAGTGGGAAACTACACAAAAGGAGAAAGCAAGCCTGGCTAAACAACGATGGAAAACCCAACATGAGCAGAAAATAAAATCAGAAGATACAATGTTACCAAATAACCAGACTCTGAATACACAAGTAGCGCACTTTTCACATGATATCACAGAAATAGAACTCCTGATGAGCAACCATGAAAAAAGGAAGACATCTTTCATGAAGTATGTGAGAGAGAAACCCAAATGCCGTACTTCAACACTGACTAGTGGTACTCTCTCACGACATGCTTTGAAACATCAAGTCGTGCCATGTGCTACACTAGATGCAAGTCCAATACAATCTGTACCAAAGAATATGGAAACTTTAGACAACCGTCTAAGCGACCCCATAGGCACCCATGAGAAATATTTCGACAAATGCCAATGTAACTCATCAAGAGGCTGTCAGAATGACCCGATCACGACAAAAATGATAGACTTACAGAACATGTTGATAGCGACATCATCGCAAGCGATGATTCCCTTCCTAAAACTCCATGAAGCCAATGTAGAGACCATGAAAGACCAAGCCACTTTGCTGCACTCATTCATTCTAAGCAAATCTATGCACAGGCTTTCATGACGAGAATTCAAGAACAAATAAATATCGAGGCAGAAACAAGTGCAATGTGGCAGAATCAATTGTTTAAAATCACAAGAAATGATTGTGTAGAAAAAGCACAGATGAATTCAGCCCTACTCGCTTTGCAGAAACTAAATAATACAGCAAAAGAGTGGTTTTCCATTCAAACCAATATTAAGGATCTAAGCTAAAAAATGAATAATATAGTTCTACCTCAACTCCTACCGACTGTGCAGATACAACCTAAGACAATTAGAGAGAACACAGGAACAACCGATAATACTGGGACAAAGTACGCTACTATCATGACACTGATACCTGAACAGGCAACCGCTAATAGTGACAGTACTTTGGGGCTCCCATACAAAGGAGCAGAAAACTCTGCTGAGAATCCACCAAATAAGGGGCAGGAATGAAATTCAGAAGTAGCCCTTCTACATTTTTACACCGATGACCGCTCAGAATAAACCAAAACATAATCAAGAAAAAATATATATATATCAGAAGCCATCAGGAAGGTTCAAAAGCCTTTTTAAGAAAGTTAACACTTCTGCAGGTAGTGGCAAAGGATCAACAAAGAAGAAAAACAAGTCCTCTCGATCATAGAAATAAACTACCATTCAAATCTGCAGGGATTTCAAGAAGAAAGGATGTAACATTGAGGGAGAATCAAGCTCAGCACAAATTCCTCATGAATCTTTCAACGCATACAGATGTGATACAACATATACAACCAACATCTCCTTAATCATCATTGATCAATACGATGAGAGTAGTTTACAAGACACTGCTGATGTGAACCTACTGCGTGGATATAACGGATGACAACCTAGATAATGGAATTAATGACCTCTCATGTGAGGACATATCAAATGACAATCTAAGCTTCTCAGATAACAGGCAATCAGAAATCATTGACCTAACATCTGACAATGAGAGATCACAGAGCGTGACTCCCAGGCTTGTGACTCTAAGAAATAAAACACAGGTGATGAAGCCCAAACCACCATCAACTAATACGCAAATACAACAACCAGTGTTTATCAACCCAAGAAGGAACTATCCCATGAACAGATTACAGTTGGAAAGAATTTCAAACTACAACGAGGGACTGATTCTAAACAGAACTAACATCTTATGCCTGCTACATGCCATTTCCCAGCTCCAACGCATTCTCTCTCAAGAGCTGAAATTAGTACAATTCCTGGAAGCATTTTCCCCGGATATTATATGGATTGATCTTCATTCTGAAACTATACTGAATGACATCCTACGGTATAGAAATCTATTATACCAACTTGGCTTACTATGCAGTATATATACTGATCACAACACAACAGCAAACCGGAAAAGCTGAAAAGAATCATGAAAGATTAACACAAGCATAGATCATCTCAGCTCACAAGAAAGGATGATGAGCATACTGCAACAACCTGTAGAATATCTGAAGAGAGAAAGCCAGCTGGAAGATGGGACTCGGCTGCCAATACTGCCACAAGACTGAAATCAAATTACACCAAACATTGTATATGGAAAGATATTGACTATAGTGATGACTCGATGTCCAAATCGAACACCACGCAATTTTAAAAACAAACCTCTCAATGAAGTGGATGGACCTCCTTAAGCTTGTGGAATTCACGAGGTCAAACACATTTGTTTCAGAAGAATAATCTGGCCTTTCATAACTTTCAGATAGTCTGTCTTCAAGAAACTTGGCTGGTCCAGCAGCCAGCCTGTGAAGGCTAACTTACCTTCACCACCCCAGCTATGGGTCTCTTAACCCTGGTGAGAGTGGATGCAAATATTGAAACTATTGAATCTGTCAATTTGAATCCGTGGTACCAAATTACCATCTTGAGAAACCAAGCTCCGACCCCTAGAACTCAAACGGATAACTTTGCTTCCACTCAAAAGGAGACATGCGCAATAGTGAATCTCTATTGGAATTCGGTGGCTATAAAAGATGAAGTGTTCATAGACCTTGTTTTTTCCGCTATTGACGACCTAAAGGTGAGATTTCCCCAGATTGAATACATCATTTGCGGAGACCTGAACTTGCATCTTTTTAATCAATGGGGTGTCATACTTGAAGCAACAAAGCGCGTCGATGGTCTAAAGAAATCTATGCTAGAAATCTTAGCTTCACAGGCAGCCGAAATGAACCGGGGTCATTACAGCCAGCATGGTCCAGTGGGACCTCTGTAGCAACCATTGACTAAGTATATACATCTCCCAAGGCATTAAGGAGAAGCTTGTGAAAATCGATAATACCTTCAATGATCAGTGACCATCGGATATTATCAATAGTTTGGGTTACGGAGAATCCAACAAGGCTAAAACGTAGGGTCTCTTGCAGCCACATTCCATTGAACATCCCACAAGGGGATAGAGAAATTAAACTATGAGTGGCTGCTACATCTCTTTCAATTCTCTGCAAATGATGGGAACAAAGTCAGAGTGCAACATACTCCTAGCTTTAATCTGCAAATTAATGAAAAGAAAAAAGAACTACGTAAGAAGCTCAGAGCAATCCTAAAAATCTCTGAAGAAGATAAACCAACATTGTCAAAATCGAAAAGCAATGCTGTGCAAATTGGATCAAAGCAAATAGACTGCTTGCACTACAGTAGGACGCAGAATACATGTTAGAGGCATTAAAGAACAAAAACTCCAGAAACCTGTGGACAATCCTTAACCAGCGATCCACCTGTGTAAGAATGATTCCAGATGTGTTAGAATCAAGTTGGATCACCCACTCCACAGACATATACAAAGACCGACCTAAGAATATCGACTGTGCCCCTGAAGAACCGATAACGAAATACACATTAGAATATACTCTTGAGAACATCTTGATCATAATCACCAGACTGAATACGTCACATGCTCCCGGACCCGATGGGCTGTTGAATGCAGTTATTAAACTTAACCTGCAGTACTGGGCGGCACTAATTGCAAAGATATTTGATCTGATTGCAGAGACAAATGCCATACCTCGGACATGGCAAGTAGAAATACTTATCCCTATTTTCAAAGCAGGCGGCCGAAAGAACCCAGGCAATTACCGCCCCATCGCTCTGCTGGATCCACTGAGGAAAATGTTCCCTTCTTTTCTACTGCAAAAGCTAAACAAATGGGCTGCGACCAACAAGCTTCAGGCATTAAGGCAACCCGGATTTGTCCAAAAAGTCGGTACAAACATTAATATGTTAATCTTAAACCTGTTGAAACAAGAAGCCATAGAATCTAAAACACAGATATATCCAGCTTTTCCTGATCTGCAGCTTACAATTGATATGGTTAGCAGGCAAGAACTATGAGACAAGCTCAATCAATGTAAATGTCCTTTGAGAAATTGTAGAGCCTATCAAGCAATCATATAGTAATACCATGATTCAAATTCGCATTACCGCAAATGGCATTGAAACAGCGCCAATAGAAACCTGGAATGGGCTGAAACAGGGGTGCCCATTGGACGCCACCCTATTCAACATATTCATGTCACACTTTGATGATTATACAAATATTTCAACACAGAATCCACCAAAATTAAACACTACTCAAATACCACAAATGATGTACGCGGATGACATCGTCATTCCGGATAAAACCTCGATGGGGATTTAGATATCCCTCAATCAGTTGGTAAGTTACATGAAGCGGAATGAGTTAAAGATTAACGTCCAAAAAACACAAGTTATGTCGTTAACTAAGATCCGGGCGAAAGGAACCTGCACATGGTATTTAGAAAACAATAAATTGCTGCTAACGAATACCATGAAATACTAGGTTATGTGGAACAATCAATCAAAGTCCGAAGGTGAATGGGCCATAGAACTGAAATCAAAAGCACTCGCTTTAGCCAGACAAGGCGCCTTCATCCATCGAAAATATGAAGCCAGTTGTAGCCTACTATAGGCAAAAGGTGGTAGCGATTCTAACATAAGGCGGTGACACTATGATCAACTTGCCTCCCTCGCATGGCAACAGCTAGAAGCAATCTTCTGGCGTAAAGTTCTGTCATTACCTCCCATGTTTCCTATGCCTTGCATAAGAAACGAAATTGCTACACAGTCGCTCCAGTCCATCATGATCTGGAAACAATTGTACTTGTACAGGACATCCTAAGGTCGCAAACCAATTCCAGCAGTCGACATCCTAAGATCCAATTCTTTTGATATTAACACCCATGTAATGAATGAATGGAAATCATCAATGGAAGAACAGATGTGTAGATCGGACATATCCCGAGAAATGCTGATACTGTGCCCACACCATGCAAAAAAAAAGAATATTAATGAATGACTGGATCTCTGACTGGAAGTGGAGAGTGAAATATGACTGATAAACTACCATCCACAATATCTCATGCTCTTCCCCGATCAAGGGATTTGAGATACATTCCTGAGGCTGAACCTCAACCTATTACCAACCTGCGAACTCTTAATGAAGACAAATCAAATTCTGCGTACAGAAGCATTTTTCCGATTTTGCAAGAATATCGAGATCACAGAATCTTTGTAAAAATAGAATGCAAGGCTCTGTCTGGGAAGCACAATCGCTTCAAGGAATTATTCTTGAGATCAACAACACAGCTAGAGCCAAATGAATGATGGGCTCAAATTCTGTTGGGCAACAACAAAAAATTGGTATATACGATTGTTAATTTCTTGAATAATATCACAGTAAAAGATGGAAAAGTTGGAATATGAATGAGGCATGAAATCGGTTTCATTGTTCTTTTTGTTTGTATTTATTTTCCTGTATTTATTTTATTTTTTTGCTCTTTCTTTGGAAAGTAACACAATGGGCCTCATTAAGAGTTTGGCAGCACCCAAATTCGCTACCGGCACTGGCACCCGCGAATGGGTCATTAGCGCCGATAATTGCCCAGGTGTGCAGAGCGCCACCCGCAAGCAGAACTCGTAATGTGGCGGTATGGTAACAATGGCGCCAGTAGCACTACCAGCGCTGTTGTTGCCTTAACGCCACATTCGTAATGAGGCCCATTGTCTATAAATGAAAAGTTTAGTTAATCATTTTAATAAAAAATAAAAAAAATAAAAAAAAGAGCAAAGGGTAAGTAGGAGAGGCCAAAGAAGAAACTGCTATGTGGAGTTACTCCAGATTATCACCTATGAAAGAGGTAAGCAGTCCATCTCTTTCAAAAACGGGGGATCCCTCCCAAAGAAAAATGGGTCCCAACAGACCCTGAGTGGGACTGGGTAAGTATGGAGACCAACCCACAACCAGAAACTATTCAACCCCAAACATGTGAGCCACACAGAATTGAAATGGAGAGGGTGTCCTTTCTTCATACAGGTTCTGAGAACTGTTGTGAGGTAAAGGGAGACAGCCAAGGATCCAGGGAAAAGGAGGATCCCCCAACAACTCCCAGTGTGAGCTGCAAAGTTTTTATTACAGATTCACGATTCCAACACAGAACATAGCCCAAGATCACACAGTGTCATAGTTCAATATTAAGAGAATGACCACCAGGCTGTCAAATAACTCTTTCTTTGCACCCTGGATGAGAAAGAAGGCAGATTTTATGCATCAGTTAAGGTGCAAGGTCAATGTGAATTATCAGCTCTGGTAGATACTGGATCCCAAGCCACCATCCTGTCAAAAGGGGTCTTTGACCAACTAAACTCAGGACAGGGGCAGGGCCACCAAATTGCACTCACACAACTTCTCAGACAAATTTTCGATGGGAGTGATATTTCCATCCAAGGGACTGCAGATCTGGACATAAAAATTGGACGGCACTGGCTTAAACATCCAGTGATTTTTGTGGCTCCAGAGGGAACACCTTACTTACTGGGGAACGATCTCCTGAGGCGTTTATCACCTCTGATTGACTATGTAAAGAAGGTCCTATAGACTCAGAATAATCGCTCTATCAAACTAAAAATGAGTACCAATTATATAAGCCTGAATGGTACCTGTCACGTGTTTGACCAACGCTTTGAGAATGTAGGCTTCCATTTAAAAAATAACCAAGTCCGAGACATCACTGTCATCTCTGTAGAAGAACAAACTGGTGAAGGGAACCCTTCTTCATTCTTGAAAATCATCCTTCTTCCCAGTTTTTGGTGGCAATCCACACTGGAAGGGAACACCCACAATGTTACACCAGTCCAAAATCAGAAGAAACATTGAGTCCCGCGAAATCAGACAAGGAAGAGTCTGCTCAAAGTTTGACGGACATTCAGAAAAAGGGCTAGACGTGTTTTTCCCCATTCAGGTAAATTAGGGGGAGGAACCAGTGCTCGCCAGAGTATGTTTGAATAATGGAAGGAGCTTCATCAGTGAAGAATCATTCAGGTACTCCTAAAACATCAGACCATACCCACATTTAAATTGATTGACAAATGGGAAGTAGGTCCGGAAACCCCAAATTCCAAACATCTCCAATCCAGCAGGTGTATGCTAAAAATGTCCATTTGCAACAAAAGTATAGACCAGAATTGTTGGATTGTGAAAAGTGTCCCTTCTGCCTTTTATCCCACCCCCCCTGATTGGCTGGTGTGCCTTCCCGGGCCAAGCTAGCTGCCTAGCAGTTCACTGCGATCTCCACTTCCATCCTGTGCTGAGCGGGTGACTGCATTCGGCTGTAGAAGGTACTGAGACCCTCCGTGGTCTGTGTTTAAAATATTTTGCTGGTCTTTTCCTTCCTTTGTCCCCATGTGTGCTCCCGTGCCCCTCTCCCCCTTCTGTAATCCCCGCTGCTGTTCCTCCCTCCTTCCCGCCTCCCAATCCTCCCACCCCCCCGATTGGCACTTCCTCCTCCTCCTCATTACAGGCGCTACCAGGGCAGCCCCTGCCCGGCAGCCCCACGGCTAAGGGCCCCTAAGGCAAAGGGCGGCTCCCATGGTAGCAGCTCCTGTTTTGTCTGCAGATGTCTGCAGGGGACGTCAGTTACCAGGCAGCCTTCCAGGGAAGTCCCACTAGCTTCCTGGTACACCCCCCTCCACCTTCTAACTCCTAAAAAATTGCATTGTGAAAATTAGACCTTTTTCTCCCTTTCTGGAGTCTCAAACGTAGGTGGTTCCTCCCCGTTTTATTCTAATTTGCACTGTATCAGTATTTAATAAATTGCATTGTGATAACTAGGCCTTTTTCTACCTTTCTGGAGACTCAAACTTAGTGGTTTCTCCCAGTTTTGTTCTAATTTGCACTGTATCAGTATTTAAAAAATGGCATTGTGAAAACTAGGCCTTTTTCTCCCTTTATGGAGTCTCAAACTTAGGTGGTTTCTCCCCGTTTAATTCTAATTTGCACTGTATCAGTATTTAAAAAATAGCATTGTGAAAACTAGGCCCTTTTCTCCTTTTCTGGAATCTCAAACTTAGGTGGTTTCTCCCCGTTATGTATTGAATTGCACTGGATCAGTATTTTAAAAAATTGCATTGTGAAAACTAGGCCTTTTTCTCCCTTTCTGGTGTCTGAAACTTAGGTGGTTTCTCCCTGTTTTGTTCTAATGTGCACTGTATCAGTATTTAAAAAATTGCATTGTGAAAACTAGGCCTTTTTCTCCCTTTCTGGAGTCTCAAACTTAGGTGGTTTCTCCCTATTGCTCAACATGCTTGCCTCCCGCTGTCTTGTTCTGCCTATTCTAGTGTCCCTTGTTAGTATCTCCCCATTTTCTTCCACCCCCCCTCTTGGACCTACTCTATGGTGCTCTCTGTCTCTCCTATCTTTTCTAACTGCTTCTCTATTGACTATCCTACTTTCCTCACTAAATCTGGTAGGAGGAAGTTTAAAAAGGACATCCTGGTCTACAACCCAGGCCTTCCTATCGCTGACACCTACACCAGTGCTTTCTCCAAGGAAACTCTCACCGACATCCTCTTTGTCGTACCTTCACCTGACTTATGGACCTTTCATATGGTCTCTGTTCTCTCTGCCTTCTCTTCTTCTCCCATTAATGGTGGCACCCGTTGGGACGCCCTTCTGGCCTCCTTCCACTCCTCTAAATTCATCATTGTCTACTCTAATGGTGCTGTCTCGGTCCTAGGCCCTCAGGCCAACCTTCACCTCTTTGATAGATGCTTCCTGCACCTCATCAACTTCCTTTCTTCTCCTGCTGTCCCCTCTCCCCTTTCCTTGGCTAACTTGCCTTCCCACTCCCTCTCTGCCCCATCTCGGGCTCCCTTTACACCTCCGCAGGGCGTACCTCTGATCTGTACCCCTTCCCAGAAGTCCTTCAAGGATGGCAACCATCTCCACATTTCCACTCTTAACTCCCACTCTGCTGTCAAACAATCCTCTCATATCTGCTGCCTTCTGGAAGAACTTGACCTTGATGTCCTCAGTCTCACCGAGACATGGTTCACGGCCAGCTCTGTCACCATGTGGATGATGCTAGAAACAGCCAGAGTTTTCAAACACTGTTAGCGCTGGTAGCACTGGAGCACTCTATTTGAAGAGTCAAATGCTTGAAAGAGTAGGCTTCATTTTTTGTGACATGGTCTGTTTAGAGTTGTAATTTAAGTAATTTTATATTTTCGTTACCAGTTGGACATTTGAATTTTTCTAACAGTTTGCAAGAAAACACTAAGACATGGCTCTAGTAATCTTCTGTCAGAATGATTGGAAACATTCATTATGAACAACAATTTGTTGCAAATCTCCTGGAATTATGTGGATGGTGTGTATTGGAAATTGTATGAGATGGCCTGGGCTATACTGTGCTGCATTGTTTTTGGCTTATATGTGGGTTATATATTTACTGTAGCTGTGAGCGGTGGTTGTGCATAATCAACCTTCACCCATTAAAGGTGCTGCTAGCAACAGATAGAGTTTTCAAACACTGGTAGCACTGGAGCACTCTTGAAGAGTTATTCGAAATGGTAGAGAGGTTCAGACTTCGGTAGTGGTGTCAACTACACAGACTTCCGGTTTAACAACTCCTGATCTTTCCATGATGCAAATCATCTGTAGATGATGTCTTGAATGGGTAGTCAAGGGAGGTGCTACATTTGAGGAATGGTAGAAGTTAATCGCTGAATACCTGATTACCTGTAATTCTTGTTTCTTGTTTTAAGCGGCAGTGCCCCTTTTTCTAAAAATACAGTTAAAACAAAATATATATATATATATGTATATATATATATGTGTTCTTTTTTATTTTAATTCACTTTGTTAGATGTTTCATTCTTATGTATTTTCTCCCCTACTCCATTGCCTCTTTCCGTCCCCAAAAATGGCCCCATTAAGGGGCACCTTTTAAGTTACAAAAATAGATAAAATTGAACAACTACTGCAAAAATATATTACTATATTTGTAATTTATTTTATACAGATTCAGTAATTCAAATCTCCCAATTGTTTGTTTGTTTCCGTGGTAACACTGTTAACAGGGTCAGTAGTTTAGATGTGAACACAAGTAGCTCGTGTTAGCTTCACACGTAAAATCCTGCAATTCATTGGCTGATGCTGTAGCTGCGGCTACAAACAATAATATTTAAAAATATGCAACTTTGTATATGGAATAAAAAAACCTGGAAATTCAAGGAAAAACCTTTAGTTAGAGGGAAGTTAAGTTGAGCAAAACCTTGTAAAAAATTCCTTGAAATTCAAGGAAAGAATATTTGTTGCAGGAACGTTAAGGTGAAAACGCGATCTTTGCCATCATTCCCTGCAGCAATATACAACCAGGCTGGCATGAAGCTGAGTGTTGGCATAATCCCTGTCATGCTTTAATAGGTTATATTTTTAAATGGCATGGCAGAAAGAGCTAGGCAGTACTCTGGCTTTTGACACGGATGTTAGCTCTAGGTTTGAAACCATGAGCAGTAATTGGCGTCTGTGTCAAGTTTAGAGGAGCAGAGGAGTTCGCTTGCCCTGAGGGAGAAAAGTCCCACTAATCTATTTGTGGTAAATGCCATTCGTTTTTGGTCAAACTTCAGTGCAAATGCGTGCTACTATCAGTGCACTTTGGTCATTATAATAAAGCTGCTTCATTTGTGCAGCTGCATATTGTTCCTGAAGAAGGTGAGGCCCTTTTAAAACGTCTAGCTTTATATTTAAACACGATGGATTGCAAAAGCAAAGGGGTCAGAAAAGGTGTCGCCTAGTGCACCGCACTCTGTCATCTCATGCTGTACAAAGGGATGACACTCACCATGTTAACTTTCGAAATTAGCATGAACAAGGGCAGCAGATAATGTCGCCATATTCTACAATTGTAATAAACGCATCCGGTCATATCAACACAAAGATGCAATTGGACGCTCTGCAGCTGTCCGCAGACGCCTCGTGGATGCTACAGAATGTATTCTGCGTTTCCATGGGAAAACATCATACCCACTAATGGGAGGCTCGGCCCCCAAAGAGAGGGACGCCAGCAACATGAATAGCAGGAAGTCAGGGTGACCCCCTCTTGCACTGCGGTCACGCTCAGAGCCGCTTTCAATGCAGTGGGAATATAATTAGACACGCGCGGCTTCTACATACAGCAACATATGTAAACCCACATTTCAGACACACAATGGGCAGTGGTGGTGCATGGTCATGTTTACAGATAAAAACGGGTCATGTGATATATTTTCAGCCTTTTGATATAATGGACAAACAGGCCGATTCATGGAAATACAGTCAAAAGTATCGCACGCGGCTGGCGCAGAGTGTTCCCGTGCGAATGTCTGCGCCATCTGCGTGCGATAAAATCCATTTCAGTGCACATCGTATTCATGGATAAATCCTCCAAAACAAGCCGTGGCACAGAGTATCGCAGCGACCCTGCAGCAGCGCCAGTTACGCCCCCAAGAACGCCCTCGCGCAAGGAAAAGCCATCAAGATCGCAAAACCATCGCAAAGGGCTGCGCCAACCCTGTACCAGTGCGAGAAGTAACACACGCGACCTGGGGGAGCGTGTGCGTGTAATACAGGGGTGCGCGAGAAGTTCCACACGCGATTGGCCTGGGCGTGTGTATTTCAGGGGCTCGCGGGTGGTTTCACACGCGATCGGGCCTGGGGGAGCGTGTGCGTGTAATACAGGGGTGCGCGAGAAGTTCCACACGCGATTGGCCTGGGCGCGTGTATTTCAGGGGCTCGCGGGTGGTTACACACACGATCGGGCCTGGGGGAGCGTGTGCGTGTAATTCAGGGGTGCGTGAGAAGTTCCACACGCGATTGGCCTGGGCGCGTGTATTTCAGGGGCTCGCGGGTGGTTTCACATGCGATTGGCCTGGGCGCGTGTATTTCAGGGGTGCGCGAGAAGTTCCACACGCGATTGGGCTGCGTGCGTGTATTTCAGGGGTGCGCGGGAAGATCCACATGCGATTGGGCTGCGTGCGTGTATTTCAGGGGCTCGCGGGTGGTTTCACACGCGATCGGGCCTGGGGGAGCGTGTGCGTGTATTTCAGGTGTGCGCGAGAAGTTCCACACGCGATTGGGCTGCGTGCGTGTATTTCAGGGGTGCGCGGGTGGTTTCACACGCGATCGGGCCTAGGGGAGCGTGTGCGTGTAATTCAGGGGTGCGCAAGAAGTTCCACACGCGATTGGCCTAGGCGCGTGTATTTCAGGGGCTTGCGGGTGGTTTCACACGCGATTGGGCTGCGTGCGTGTATTTCAGGGGTGCGCGGGTGGTTACACACGCGATCGGGCCTAGGGGAGCGTGTGCGTGTAATTCAGGTGTGCGCGAGAAGTTCCACACGCGATTGGCCTGGGCGCGTGTATTTCAGGGGCTCGCGGGTGGTTTCACACGCGATTGGGCTGCGTGCGTGTATTTCAGGGGTGCGCGGGAAGTTCCACACGCGATTGGCCTGGGCGCGTGTATTTCAGGGGCTCGCGGGTGGTTCCACATGCGATCTGGCCTGGGGGAGCGTGTGCGTGTATACCAGGGGTGCGCAGAAAGTTATACACGCGATTTCAGCAGGGTACGTGTATTGCAGGGGTGCCGGGGAGTCCTACATGTGATTTGCCAGTGTGGGTCCTCCCAGGTGTTCACTGTACACCCTCCACGGCCCCTGCAGGCAGCCCACACCACAGGGGCCTACCCTGCATCCCTGGTCATGTCCCGCAGGCAGCCCACCCAACATGGGCATGCCCCCCAGCAAAGGCACATGTCTCCTTGCACAAATAATCACCAACTCATGTCTCCCACCACCCCCACCCCCCAGCAGTGCAGGGGCAGTCTCCACCAGGCCCCCACCCATGTCTCCCACCACCCCCACCCCCCCAGTCACCAGGGGCAGCCTCCACCAGGCCCCCACCCATGTCTCCCACCACCACCACCCCCCAGCAGGGCAGGGGCAGCCTCCAAGAGGCCCCCACCCATGTCGCCCAGCACCCCCACCCCCCAGTCACCAGGGTTCAGCCTCCACCAGGCCCCCACCCATGTCTCCCACCACCCCCACCCCCCAGCAGTGCAGGGGCAGGCTCCACCAGGCCCCCACCCATGTCTCCCAGCACCCCCACCTCCCCAGTCACCAGGAGCAGCCTCCACCAGGCCCCCACCCATGTCTCCCAGCACCCCCACCCCCCAGTCACCAGGGGCAGCCTCCACCAGACCCCCACCCATGTCTCCCACCACCCCCACCCCCCAGCAGTGCAGGGCCAGCCTCCACCAGGCCCCCACCCATGTCTCCCAGCACCCCCACCCCCCCAGTCACCAGGGGCAGCCTCCACCAGGCCCCCACCCATGTCTCCCACCACCCCCACCCCCCAGCACTGTGGGGCACCTGCCAGCAGGCCCCCACCCATGTCCAACTCATGTTCCCCACCACCCCCACCCCCCAGCACTGTGGGGCACCTGCCTGCAGGCCCCCACCCATGTCCAATCCATGCCCCCCTGCACCTGGGTCCCAACAATCCCCAATCATGTCCGTAATGCCCATCCTCCCCTGCCAAAAGGCCCAACCAACTATCACACCCACCCACATATCAAAGGCAATTACATGTTACACCCCCAATTTAAATAATGCAAATGAACACATGTCTGTCACACACAATGGCTGCAAGTGAATGAAAAAACACCCAACATGACATGCCTGAAAGCAATGAGATGATACGACACATTGAGGAATGAAAAAAAATATGTATTGAACAGCAAGTAGAATGGAAATGAAATAAGAAAAAACACAAAGCAAATCAAACAAAACAAGATGAATGTCCAAGAAAATAATCAGAAAAATTAAAAAAAGCCAATGAAGAACCATGAAGAAGATCATCCCGGGTCCATGAGCCCAACCAAATTAAACCTAACTATGACTACTAACTAAAAACTGAACTATATACAAAAAAGTGGTGCATTGTCCAATCGCAACCAAAAAAAAATCATAAAAACAAAGGAAACCTAACCCTAACTATACAACTATATACAAAGGCAGCGGGCTATTCGGACGGCTCACTGGTTGTTGTCATGGGCCAGGGCATCATCGAACTCCTGGTCAATGGCTTGGAGGCGGGCATGTTCCCTGGCCCCGAGGTCCCGCAGGGATAACGCAGTGTCAAGCTCAAACTCCCTGCGAAGACCCTCGAGGCACTTAGCCCGCCTCAGCGCCCTCCGCATGGAGTCCTCCGCCCTGACCATTGTGAGCCGTTCCTCCTCTGCCCGCTGCCGCTCCGCACCTATCCGCTGGCACAACCGCTCCTACACGGAAGCCACTCCCATTCCAGGGTTCTCCTGCCCTCCGGCCGATGCTTGCACCCCTGATGTTGATGGCCCCGAGCCATGATGCCTCCCACGTTGAGCCTGCTGCTGCCTCCGACGCAACTGCCTGTGCCAGCACGACGGCATCCAGGCTGATGGAAACCACTGACGCCGTCGTGCACGTGCCCTGCCCGATGATGCCGTCACATCCTCCATCTGCTGGGGTCCAGTTGCTGTGGTGTCCAACCCTGCTGGACCTCTGACTCCCGACTGTGGCAGGGATGGGATCCCCACCGAGCTGGCTGCATTGGTCAGGGCAGGTCCACAGGGGGCCCTGGTGGCATCTGGCCCGGAAGACGGCAAGGAGAACGACTGGCGTATAGTCTCCACAGAGGAGGAGAGGGCCGCCAGATTGGCCGACACATGCAGGAAACCCCCGAACATGGCCGATACCAATTGGGCCACGTCGGCACGGTGCTCTTCGTGATGACGTGCGTGCTCCTCCTGGGAAGCACGCACGGCATCACGAATCACAGCCGTGCGCATCGCGACTCCAATCAGGACCTTCTCCACACGGCCAGGGGTCCCCTCGTCCGCAGGTGGAGGGGAGTCAGATGACATGGACATCCCCTCTACCTGCGGACGGGCCTGGGACGGGGAATCCCTGCTGGTGCAAGGTGGTGCACCCACAGGTTCAGGGACAGCGACATGCACAGGCCCCTCCACGGTGACCTGTGCTGCCTCCTGCCCCTGCCCCTGGGCTGCACCACTTGCACCAGCAGGGATGCCCCCACCAGGCCCCATGTGCGCCTCAGTGGCGGCCTCCTCCTCCTCTGTGGAAACCACCAACCTGGATGGCTCCTCACCGTCTATCGCCGTGGCAGGCCCCTGTGGGGTCTCACCCACCCCTTCCGCTGCAGCCGTGGGGGCATCCCCGCCGCCTTGCTCCACAGCGCCGTCTCCGCCCTCTCCTTCACTAGCCGCTGCGTAGAGGGAGACATAGAACACAAGCATCAGGGTACTGTACAATGGTCCCCTAGACAGGAAGCAATAGCAGATGAGTGCCACTGTCAAAGTACACTTCCATCATGTCACACCACAACACATGTGTCAGTCCAGGCAAAACACACACAGTGACAGTCATGGTGTGTGCCATGGACATTTCAATACATGTCCAATGGACTCTCGAATCATACAATGTAATGGGACTCACATGCATCATGGGTCATGCCTATCACATGCACACACTTCACCTCAGTCACATCCATCTGGCCCCGTACACCCCAATCACAGTGCATACAAGGATGACTAGGCTGCATCAGTGAATCTGTACATTGTCACAGACATGTGTCATGCATCCATGGCACTCACAAGTCACAGACACGCAGGTCAGGCACACAGACATGGATACCACATATGTATCTGGCATCAGCACCCATCCCTCGCCCCCACCCATGTCCAGGAACAGAGACTGCCATGCTCTCATGTGTGCAATCTGCACAGGGCTCCCCATGTCGCATTCTAACACATGCAACAACCGTGCGGTTCACACATTACAGGTCGCACATGCATTCCCATGATGTCCCTGCACACATACATGCGTACATGGCCTATGTCACACATGCAGGCAAGTATCAGACAACCAGCACACTGCAACATGCCCTGTCTCACACAGCAATGCTTGGCCACTTACCGCTCAACTCCGGACGGGTCTCCCTCTCAAGGACCTGGGCGTGGAGCGCTGGGTGTACGCGTTCCAGGACCCTCAACTGGATGGAACTCATGCGGCCCCGGCTCCCCTCCACGAGGCGCCGGGCCTTCATGAGGGTCCTGGACCTCAAGTCCTCCCAGCGCTTCTTGACCTTCTGGATGGTGCGGGTTGCCACCCCCTCCACGTTGATGGCAACCACACAGTCGGCCCAGATCCTCTCCCGCCCTTCCCTGTTGGCGCGGGACGATCCGAAGAGGGCATCATACTGCCCCAGGACTTGCTCCACCAGGACACCAACTTCGGTGGCAGTGAAGCTGGTGCCCCTCTGCCCCTCTGGCCGGGGGTTGCCACTGGTGTCAGATGTAGATGTGCCCGACATGGCAACCCCAGGGGCAGGAGTGGGTGGGCAACTGGGTCCTGGGGCTGGGCTGCGGAGCGATGTTATTCGAGTCGGGAGTCTTCTGTACCAGCAGGGGTGGACACAGCAACTGGACCCCTGCAGATGGCTGATGTGCAGGCACCAAATGGCAGGGCACGGTGGCAGCAGGCAGGCAGGCAGGCAGGCAGCAGCAGATGGCACGTGGGAGGCTGATCGGGGCACTGGGGGGCAGTGATTCGGCCTTCTGGGCAGGAGCGTGGTCTTCCGTGTGTTTTCCCGTGGCCAGCTTGATACGGAGTGATTTGGCACGTGAAAATCCTGCACGTCAGCGTGAAATTCGAGGAAAGGGCCTTAGCGCGTAAGCGTGTCAGCATGCGTACGCGATTTCATTGGACCAAAGGCCCTTACAGCGTAAGCGCGTCTGTGCAGTTTCGCGCACGGGCGTTGCCCTGGCAGGGCTTCTATGTACGTGCTTTTCGTGCGGTGCGTGTGTTTTCCATCCGTTGGGGTTCACTCGCTATTACTTCGCAGCGGGTGTTGGCTACGCGTTCTTCTACATACAAGGCAGACGGTGAGTGGTACCCCGCTCCCGCCAGGCCCCTTCGCGTGTGAAACCACCCGCAGGCCCCTGAAATACACGCACCCCGCTCCCCCAGGCCCCATCGCGTGTGAAACCACCAGCAGGCCCCTGAAATACACGCACCCCGCTCCCCCAGGCCCCATCGCGTGTGAAACCACCCGCAGGCCCCTGAAATACACGCACCCCGCTCCCCCAGGCCCCATCGTGTGTGAAACCACCCGCAGGCCCCTGAAATACACGCACCCCGCTCCCCCAGGCCCCATCGCATGTGAAACCACCCGCAGGCCCCTGAAATACACGCGCCCAGGCCAATCGCGTGTGGAACTTCCCACGCACCCCTGAAATACACGCACACAGCCCAATCGCGTGTGAAACCACCCGCGAGCCCCTGAAATACACGTGCCCAGGCCAATCGCGTGTGGAACTTCTCGCGCACACCAGAATTACACGCACACGCTCCCCCAGGCCCCATCGCGTGTGAAACCACCCGCAGGCCCCTGAAATACACGCACCCCGCTCCCCCAGACCCATCGCGTGTGAAACCACCCGCAGGCCCCTGGAATACACGCACCCCGCTCCCCCAGGCCCCATCGCGTGTGAAACTTCTCGCGCACCCCTGATATACACGCACCCAGCCAAAACGCGTGTGAAACTTCTCGCGCACCCCTGATATACACGCACCCAGCCCTCACGCGTGTGAAACTTCTCGCGCACCCCTGATATACACGCACCCAGCCAATACGCGTGTGAAACTTCTTGCGCACCCCTGATATACACGCACCCAGACAAAACGCGTGTATGACTTTGCGCGCACCCCTGAAATGCACGCACACGCTCCCCCAGGCACAATCGCTGAGCTGTGTATACGGTATTTTTTAAGCGCACATTTTGGCGCACATGTATTGGGACGCTACCGCCTGCTTTCGTGTGGCGGACATGTTTGGGCCTGTGCGCGTCTTTGGCCGTGCGCTGTTTTTCCCTAATCGATTCCATGAATAAGTGTTGTAGGCGAGCGTGTGGGCGTTCTGCGCACTTGCCTCCTGTACTTCCCCCGTGACGCCCACATTTTCACGAGTTGTTCCCCATTCTGCGTGTGACGCCCCGTGTTACGCCTACTTTTGTTCTGTGCGCCGCACTATGTGCGAATTCGCTGTGGCCTTATCGCATGGCGTTCGATGACCTGTGCGCCAGCGTGCGCCAGCGTGCGCCGCGCACTTTCTCAGCGCACATCCCACATTTCGCGCGTGCCCGTGCTTCCATGAATGGATGTGCGCTGTTTTCTGTGCGATTTTCTGCGATTTTTTCTGTGCCACTGCGAATCGCACGTTTTCGCACGCGTGCGCCGGTTTTTCCGCGCACATTATTTCCATGAATCGGCCTGAAAGCCTTTAAGGAGAAGATTCCCATTCTGTAGCATTACAGTTCATAATAATATCTCGTTTTTAAGTAGCGAAACCAATACACAATGGAACACTATATAATGCGTGTGAAAGGAAGAGAATGAGGAATATAAATTAGAGTACATGAGAAAATCTACAATCTGGGGTGCAGCTGAGGGTGAATAAGTGATGCAGCTCTGAGAATCCATGACGTGGACAGTACTACAGGACACAATACCTAGGTCTTCATTATGTTCACTACTTCAGGCTCTGGGAGGCAAAGTGACTTGGCGAGAAACACACAACTGGTCGTTCAAAGACTCGCGCCGGGACTTGAATCCAGGTCCTCAGGTTGCAAGACCAACGCATAGTTTATTTTCCGTTTCTTTCATATTTCACAAAGAAAACATATTCGGAGAAGGGTGATAACAAATCCCTGATTGGGACTCTTTAAAAAAAATGGAATGAGATTAGTTGGAATGAAGGTTAACCTAACTGCAATGCACATAATGCTGTTCTGTTTCTGTCATCTGCCTGACAGCAGCTGAAGTTGGAAGTGAGTGCTTTAGGCTTTCATTTAGGATCACAGATTGTACATGAAAAGCTACTGATAAGCAGGGCAGTGCTTACCCATAGGCTATATTAGATAGTAAAGCGTATCATCATATATTTCATGACAGTAGAAAAAAAAACAATCTGGTCGGATTTACAAAGCATTTTTCAATGCGATTACACCATTCTGCAGCGCGTTTATAAACCAGGTCCATTGTGTACGTTATCAGAACATCAAACGTTTTCCTCCTAATGGTGAAGTCATGTTTTAATACATTCTGTGCGTGGTTCACGGCATATAAAAAGCAGCAGCGTGACATCTGTCACAGGAATCAAAGAACACACTGGGAGAACATTCAACATATGTTTTATAGTTTTATTTTGTATGATTCAAGCACACACAGTAACAAAAGAAAAGGATTGACGACCTCTGCTCAAACTAAAACCTTTGCTTGCACGCAAAGAAGAGGTTGACTCCTAGTGGAATTGTGTTAGACAAATGTCTCTTCTCTTTGTCTTAAATATGGCTCACACAGGTAATGAATATGTCATATGTTCAATATTATCGTTCGTCACCTTACCGTTTTATTTTAACGGTGCTAGTATATGAACATGTATTTTGTTAGTGCTTCTACTTTACAAAGAGGCAGGATTTGATGTATGTTGGGCCAAAATGATGCCACCTGGTGCAAGTCTTCTGGTGGCGCCCTAGATAGTCTCATTAGCCGTACATGCACGTGTTTCTGTCCTGGAGGCCTACACAATGCCGGACATTCCTCAGTGGCTGTACTAATGATTTTGTGTGTAGAAAATGAACTAAAAACAAGGTATTATTTCTTTGTGTCCACAAAATCTTCCTGGATATTTACTGGATTCCATTTCTTTGATCGCAGTCAGCTATTAGTGCTATCCAAAAATCACCAACATTACTTTCTGTTATTTGATACTTTACCAAGCTGCTACTCTACTGTTTTCATTAGACAATTAGGTAAGACTGCTCATGTCATTTTAGGCGTCCTACTGCTGTTCCTTCCTATTTTGAGAGTATTACCCAGAATATTTTGCAAACAATAGATCAGCATCAATCAGGAAAAGCTGCTTCTGAATTCAGGGCTTCTTAATTGAATCCCTTTCTTCCTATATCCTTCAGTGATAATGTCCAGGAATCCTTTGTAGTTACTAGAAGGTCATTCTTTGCAGCAAAATTGATACTCCAGAGAATGGGGGAACTAGACACTATTGGTCTCTCATTTAGCTGTGTCACGCTACTGTTAGTCAAATCACGTAACCCGTGAGACCAAATGGTCGCCTTTTCAGTTCCAACGTGCCTATGTGGCATGCCGGAAATGAAAAAGTGGCCATTTTGTCTTGCAGAGCTGGAGAAAGCAATAACTAGATATATCTTTCTCCAGGATACTGAGCTTATCCCGTGTTCCTCTCTGGAAGCCCTAATGACATGGATTGGTGATACTACAAATAAATGTTTAAGTACTATGAAACGGTTCTGTGTCATTGATAAGAGAAACCATATACATCCCTATGAAAATTAAATTAATTGAAATAAATGATTACCTCACCAATCCCTTAGGAAAATTGAACAAATAGAAATGAATAAAGGAGCTAAGGCCTTGTTAGGAATAAGGTAAAGTCCAATTATAGAAATGGGTGAGAGGTCACCTAAGATCTCAGAAAACGAGTGCATGGCAACGGGTATACTCGGCCATGAGAAAAAATGATATCAGGCATGTAGGGGAACCATTTAGATCAGACAAATAATCTAATCAACAATGCAAGCTAAATATTAATATTTCATATGAAGATATTCTCTATCTCATTAAGAAGCTAAACAAATCTAGAGACCCTGGCCGGGACGGGATCTCCAATTTGGTAATGTTGGGGAATCCTGGAAAATGGGCAGAGATTTTAAATTGGCTTTTTGACAGTGTGCTAAGAGCAGGTCTAATCCCTAAATCCTGGACCCTATCTTACTTGATCCCCATCCATAAACATGGTAGTAGGGACAACCCAAATAAGTATTGCCTGCTTTCCTTATTAGATGGATCAGGTAAAATCTTTGCAGGTTGGATACTCCATGAAATAGAACATTGGATTTGTAAAAATAGAATATTAAGTAGATTCCAGATAGGATTATGAAAAGGTCTATACTGCTGCCATAGTATTTTGATCATGAATACATTAATCCACCAGGACAGTCTTAAAGAAACACCTTTCCTTCATATCCTGTTGTTACACTCACCTGGTCTCTGCGGCAGCGTTGGGGCACGGTTGCAGCCCTCCCTGAGATTGAATCACCCCCTTCAGGCCTCTCCCTCAGTAGAAAAGCTGTGAGCAGTGATACATGGTGATACTGCTCCTGCGTGGTGATAGCAGTGTGTGAGTGCGTCAATCTTTGATTGTTGTACCTCTCAAACCCATCACCCCAAAGTATGGTTTCTGTGAGCATACGACGGCCCATAAAGCTCACCTGTGAATTATGGAAGATAAACTCTCCATCCTGCTACTTATGGCAGGGGTGAGTCAATTGGGATCTAGTTCCTTCAATGATCCCTGGTAAGGATTAGTCCAGTCCAGCTGCAACTATGCTTCTCCTTATGATTGGTAAGTCTTTCTTGAGCTCTTGTGATACTGTTGGTTCTGTTTAATGTTGCTCCTATTTATACCCGCAATAATGTCTCTCTTTTTTTCCTTCCCTTGGATGGAAATGCGGCCTCAACACAGCTGTGAGACACGAGACGCGGCTGGATGGAAGATGGATGCTACCGCAATGTTCAACAGCAAGTAAGTGATGGTTTAAGGAAAAGCATGCAGTATGGTGAAGCACAAACTTAAACTGACTGTTTTTTCGATGTCTAACTTTGTCTTCTGTTTTTCCTTGCATGCGCTGCTGTCGACGATGGAGCGTGTCATGCTGCGGTGCCAAGAAGAAGATTTCGGCGTTCTGGAACGTGTTAAGATGAATACTTGGTTCGCAGAAGAGATGTACAGGCAAGAACAGTTTTCCCCATTTGGAAAGTATGCTGGCAGGAAGCAGGATGTCCAGGAAGCAGGATCTTCAAAGTTAAGTCTGCCCTCAGGTGACGGTGAGCGTTACGCTGCTTGCATGTGCAGAATAACGTGAAATGTCTGTCTTGAGGATCAGAGCAGCTTATATAGCTGAGATTGTGGACATGCCCATTAGGGCCGGCTTACCAGCCATACCCTGACACTCCTAGAGAGTGAGCATGTGCCAATGCAATCCATTAGCAGCCACACCCAAGAATACACTTGGGGCTGCTTAATGGATGGAATGTTCAAGGTTAATGCATCCTGCTGAATGGATGGAATGTTCAAGGTTAATGCATCTGAAGTGCTATTTCCATAATAAAAGCTTTTGGTGCTAAATGGATGTTCTTGTTTACTTTTGTTCATGAGCATGGCGCCAAAGGCACCAGGACAGTGTCAAGGGTTTGGACCCATGTTGAATCCTTAGACTGGGTGGATGTGGGGATGAGCTGTCGCCGCCCATTATTCTATCCCAGAACAAACTAAATCAATAGACTGGGTGGATGTGGGGATGAGCTATCGCCGCCCACATTCACGCCAGAATCCAGGAGAACTGCGCAGTTGGCACAAGACCACTCCAAAGATACAACCTTCTTGTGGGGGGGTCCCACATCACCACTCTACTGTAAGGATGCCATCAAAACAATGTTAAGCAAGGGTCCTATACTATCAAGCAAAATACCACTCCATTGAAATGCAGTAATTCAAGACAGATCCCAAAAATTGATGCAATACCGGTACTCACCACTATCAGAAAGTTGGCGTTTTAAAATCACCAGACTTTTGTGTAAAACTGAACAGAGGAACCCAAACCAGGCTAAGGAAAGACATGCTAAGAGGTGGATACAATGTAAAACTATATTCTGAAATGACTAGAAGGAAGTAATTATTTAATGTATATGTAAAAATTGTAAGTTTGATTTAAACTGGGAACTAAAGTGACATTTAGCTGAATTCTGCCTGACAACTACCCCCAACAGGAGAAACCTGCTCAGCCACCCTTCCCAGGCTTAGCTGCATCCTGCTTCCCCACCAAAATGAGTTGACACCTCTCTGATTAGATTAGGGGGGGGCACCCGCAGGAGGTTTAACATGCCTTGTCCTGGACTCAGGCAAATGTTATATTGGGGGGGCCGTAAAGTGGCTTCCTCTTGGGAGAATTGGGAGGAGACGTGCCTCTGGGAGCCACCCGAGCTGGAGGCGGGGGCAGACAGAAGCTTCCCCATGTGCTTTGGAACCTAAACCACACCCATCTGGGCCAGAGCATAATTTTAAAAAAAGATGGATAATTCATAGTACGGACTTATAACTTAGAATTATATAAGTAATATCATTATTCTTGTGATTTTTTTGTGCACGTTTTAAGAGGTGTTAGTACCCTGTGGTGTATTCTGGGGGGTTGCCAGCAAAAAATTGGGTCTTTCTCCAAATGTCTGCATGTTATAAATCTGACACTTCATCAATTAATGTCCATACTCCTTGCGCACATGTGTGTAATTTTTGGTAAATGTCCGATATTGGTAAACCAGTCAAAAAGCGCAAAATGTTGTCATTTTTGAATGCAAGCCCCCAGGAAGATCAGAGGCGGACAAGCATGGACCATAATGAATATATGATGTGTACATGTAATTTCAACAAATTGTGTATCTGGGAAATATGCATTTGAATCAAATATAGATTTGTGGGCAAATTGACCAGGGGAGGATCCTCTGACCCATAAACAGACCTCACCACTCTGACTCACAACCCAATTCCCCCAATCATGGGAGAGGGGAGAATTGGGCCAATGACAAATAGAGAGGGGCAGGCTCAGTTATGCCACGCACACACCCACTTCCAAAACACATAAAAAGAGACTGCTGGGACAGGTAGAGACATTCAATTCCATTTGCTGCGGAGCGTGCTGACCGACGACTTCACATCCAGAGATCCAACACTTAGACTTCCAAGCTAAACAGAGACTACAGAACTTTGAACCAAGAAGGCCCACTGCAAGCAAAAGTATTTGTCAGCAGGCCTCAGCATCCTTAAAATCATTTGCAAACCATTCCACAGCCGGGCGAGCTGTCTGAATTCTGTGCCAAGCACTTTTGCCAGTACCCAGAAAGCAGTGTTACATCCAGAATTCACTTGATCCGGACCGGAAAGCAGAGCCGTATCCAGAACCAGAGGCTGCTGTATCCAGAGAGGCTAGACCAGCAGAGCAGAGCTGACCCAGACGCTGTGAGCAGAACCGCCGAAGTCCATTCCAGTTGACCAGATCCGTGACGAGGCCCATTCATTTCAAAATTAGGAGTGAGTATCCGCCAGAACTGTGCAGAACCCAATCTCTTAGTTAAAATAATCTAATCCAAACTATTTTAACCTAATTAGAACAGCCTCCTAGAAATCGTGTCATCTGTCATTTTTAAAGCTGCACAACTGTCACCTGTCGATTCTGCAGCTGCAAGCTGTCACCTGTCATTTTGAGTTTTACTTTAAATCCGAAAATCTACCTTTATTAAATCGTCCGTATCTCTGGAACCGTTTGTTCTAGGAACAAGGTTTAACTTTCCTCTGAAATCTTAGAATCTAAGCTTTCCAACAAGCCTAGAACCTTCCTACTCCTTATACTTTTACCGCAATCGCGATTTACGCACTCACGAAATTTACCACAATTTGCGATTTGGCTCAATTTCTCCACTTGTCAAAATAGCAGCTCCATTCCTTCCTTTGTTAAAATCCGTTTGCCACCTGGTAATAACTCATAGAGCATTGCTAAAGTGAGCCTGAACTAATACCAACAAGCATCTCTCACTCACCCTGAATCTCTAGAGGGCATTAAAATCAGTTAGCACATTTTCCCATCCATTGCCATCACATTTAAAAGCATTTTGGGCTTGTGTTTCAAACTTCTACCTGTTTCCTCTAAGCTTGCTGGGGGGGAACTGAATTTCGTATTGTATTTGATTGCATTCCTGAGAACTGTGTGCTCCTCTTTCCATCTCCTTCCATTTCTTAAATTGCATAGGGGGGGGGGTGAATTGCCAGAGAAAAAGTGATTACATTGTTGTTGGTTGAAATCATATCAAGTTTATTGTTTATTTGCTGTACTGCATTTTATTCCACCATGCATTTCCTTGAAACCATCAAGCATTTTCAGCTACCTCATCCTCTGTACTGCTTCTAAGTAACCCAAATCACTTTACCATTAGAACGTTATCCATTGTTGATCACTGTCATATTTTAAGTGTGATATCCAATATTAATTTATTATAAAAGTGTGATAGATATATATTGTTATATTTCTCAAATAAACCTTTTAAATTTGCAAAACAGACCTACTTCTTGGCTCAGTGGGGTCAGGGGGATTCTAAGAGAGAGGTGTTATATAAGGGTTGTCATCCAGAGTACATGAACTGGACCTAAACATATATCAATAAGGGTTTCCCTCAGCATCCCAGACAAGGCATTGACTTAGCTGTAGTGTTGAAGTGAAGCCGCTTAACAACAGCGTCCACCCAGGTTGCCTGTGCATGTGACCCCTGCATGCCTGTGGCCCGGACTTCATGACCATGACAACTGTTTATAGATTTTGCAAGCGTGTTTCATACGATCATTCAGGATAAGTTGTGGGATAAATTGAGAAAGATGAAAAAATGCCGGACTATCTTTTATATGCTTGTCTAATTATTATATCAAGATACATGAGATCTGTGATCAGCAGTGACGTTGGGAGGGCAGTTGACTTTCCCTCACCCTCATTTGTCGGCTTCAGGAGAAGCACATCCTTCCTTCATGCTACCTTGTATTCCTAGGTAAGCCAGAATCCTTTGCTGATCCAGCGTGTGCAAATGTAATACTTATCTGCTTAGAATCTTGTGAGATAACCTCTTCTGCATCGACCAGCCCTCTGATCATTGAATACCTGCAATACTAATCTTATGGTCATGCAACTACACAAGAAGCCCATTTGAAAATGGCCGCCACTGCACTGCTTACTTTTTGCTAAGCAACATCCACAGCCGAGCCGAGCACTCTGATAGGCTGCACCTAACTACTTGATCCAACCGGCACCACCAGAAGGCGCAAGCCGGCCCCACTCCAGAAGGCCCTCTACAAAAGGCCAGGTCCTGTTTGTGCCTGTCCGGGCCTTAGGGCCACAGGGGAGCAGATCACTGTATCGTTTCGTTTCCAACTCAGCACCCTGTGAGCCACTGCCCTACTTCACTGCTTTGCTGGTATCAACTCTCCCGCATCCCCTTTTGCTGATTAGCCTTGCCTGCTAAGTTCATGACAGAGATCAACACTGACTAATCGAGACTCACGCCGAAATAGCAGTCATCGTGAGTGGTAAGCTCACAAACAACCACCTTGTCTAACCACCCGTTTAACACGTGGACCTTTCCACTTGAAATTGCTCCATGCCTGTCATATATGCCAATGAACATTGTAACTTGCATGTTATGCCTCACGTATATTTTGCACGCTGCAATTGCTAATAATGTTGGCTGCCTTTATGCTGTGTTAATTTTGCATCTTGTCACTCCCATGTGGGACTTACTACCGCCTCGTTGATACTATTTACATTTCCCAATTGCCTTTCTGTGAACTGCATTGGCCTAGAACTTGTGCGTCCAGCTCTCATTATATGTTAATGACTAATATAGCTCCACAATATATCGCAACTTGGCACTCCTATGTGCTAGGGAATACTGCAGCCTCATGCTCTATCATACTCATACTCTGTCATTCAGAACAGCTACTGCCTTCTTATCTTTTTTAATAATTGGCACTATTCTCAATGACTGTTACTCGCATTTCCCTATTGTACAACTGCTAATAATGGTTGTGGATATATGTCATTAGCACTTTGCATCCACCCATGCCATGTGCTAGACATTACGGTTTTCCCTCTGTCTCATGTAATCTAGACTTTGCTTATGTGGAAGCTAATACTGTAAGCCTCATGCCACATCAAATACGCTTCATGCCACTTGCAAGTGCTAGCCAAGGTTACTGCTAGCAAAATTCTTTAAACTGTACTGTGCCACAACTATTCACCAATTTTCAGTCTTGCCAGTGATGAACTACTGCATCCGCCTATATTCTCTATTGCTTTGTACCTAGGCAGGGCCATCCTCACCTACTATCTAAACTTCCTTCACACACGTGCATCCCAAGTCATTCACCCCGTTCCCTAACTCTTATAGACATACTGTTAATAATTTGTTGTTTTAGCATACCTCCTTCAGCCCTGCATACTGAGAATTCCAGGGTCAGTCCCCAGACATACACCTTTTGGGAGCAGCCAGTACCTCCATAGAGCTCTCCCTCTATCATGCCTGCACCACTATCACAGTGCAAAGGTACAAATTTCTTGCCACCACTAAATCTAGCCACTGACATACAAACGCTGTTACAAAAGTCAGAACATACAAGACCGATAATATTCTTACCACAACTTAACTTAGTGGCTGATACTCACATGTCTAATCATAGTACATTCCCTAATCCTACCTGCCTACTAACTGCAGATCAATGGATTCTACAATATGCCACAAAGCCAACACCTAACCGACCATGTTCTACTAACCTCAGAAATCATAGGGCCTCATTACACGGAAGGCGGTAGCCATGGCGCTATTAGCTATTGGCGCCATGGCTACCCCCTTACCGCCGCCGGAGGCCGGGTTCCTGGAATAGGGACTTACCGGCCTACTCCGACCTTTACGGGACCGGTAAGTCCCCATTCCGGGTGCCATTCCACATTCCCATTTGAGCCCCCATAGGGCTCAATGGGAATGGGGACGGAGCAAATAACGGTACCGCAATTTGCGGTACTGTTATTTGCACTGAAGTCCCTCAGCGGGTCCTGTCCTTAACGTGTGGTCTGACCTTCATGAACTCTTCGCCATTTGCAAATCTATACAATCAGCCCTGTTGAACAAAATCGAACTCCTTCAAGCAAAAATTAAGGAGCACCACAAAAATCTATCACAGCACATCAAATCCACCATCACCACTAACCACCACCACCAGTTCCCTCCTTATGGACTCACTTCTACTGCCTTTGACTATCACTGTTCTTTCTGCTTGTTGCTCCCATGTTGTCATCTTGCTGCGCAGTGCTTCCTAAACCCTTTGCCAACATCCGATTCCAAGATTGAAAAACTCAAATCTTGCTGTTTTTGCTTTGCTCTTAAAAGTCAAATCTTGCTGTTTTTGCTTTGCTCTTGAAAGTCAAATCTTGCTGTTTTTGCTTTGCTCTTAAAAATCAAATCTTGCTGTTTGTGCTTTGTGCTAAAAAGTCAAATCTTGCTGTTCTTGCTTTGCTCTTAAAAGTCAAATCTTGCTGTTTGTGCTTTGTGCTAAAAAGTCAAATCTTGCTGTTCTTGCTTTGCTCTTAAAAGTCATATCTTGCTGCCCAGTGCGAAATTCTCTGTATTTTGCTTGTATACTGTTTCTTCTCTGTAACTTGCCAGTCCAGTGAACTCACCACTCTCTTTTGTCTCACACCTACCTGCCTTAGCCCCCCAGTATCTCCATCCTCTCCTTACTTCCACCTCAATGGCGCTATCTGTTTCTCCTATCTTCTCCATCTGCTTCTCCATTGACTATCCTTCCATTCTCACTAAGTCTGGTAGGAAGAAGTTCAAAAAGGACATCTTGGCCTCTTATCCTGGTCTTCCTATCGCCGACACCTACTCCAATGCTTCCGCCAGACAAACCCTTACCGACATCCTCTTTGTCGTTCCTTCGCCAGATCTATGGACTCCTCATATGGTCTTGTGATCTGCCCTATCTCCTCCTCTCCCATTAATGGTGGCACTCGCTGGGAAATTCTGATGGCTTCTTTCGTCTCTTCTAAAGTCATCATTAATGTCTACCTAAATGGCACTATCATGGTCCAAGGCCCTCAGGCCAATATCCTCCTCTTTGATGGGCGCTTACCTGGCCTCATCAATTTCCTCCCATCTCCTGCTGTCCCCTTCTCTCCCCCTTGGCTACCTTGCCCTCTCTCTCCTCCTCCTCCTCTGCCCCTTCTAGGGCTCTTTCTCCTCCACAGGGCGTACCTCTGATCTGTACCCCTCCCCAGAAGGTCTTTAAGGCTGGCAACCTTCTTCATATTGCCACTCTCAACTCTCGCTCTGCCTTCAAACACTCCTCTGACATCTGCCACCTCCTTGAAGAACTAGACCTTGATGTCCTTGGTCTTACTGAGACATGGTTCACAGCCAGCTCTGTTACGAGCTTTGACACTCTCCTCCCTGATGGCTACAAGATCCTCTCAGCACCCAGATCCTCCCGGTCCGGTTGGGGGGTAGCCCTGATATTTCCTGAGTGGATTCCTGCCTCTATCATTCCCACTCAGACCTACTTCTCTTTTGAATGCCTTGTCTGTAGGCTTTCTCTCCCGCCTACCCATTCTCTTACTGTGGTTACCATCTACCGGCCTCCTGGTCAAATCACCTCATTTCTCTCTGAGTGGGCAGACCTCTCCTCCTCCCTCCTGGCCTCTACCACTCAACTCCTCATCCTCGGTGACCTAAATATACATTTAGACTCTCCTTGCTCCTCCTCTGTACTCTTCCGTGACCTCTGCGACTCCCTCTCCCAGTCCATCCTCCCCTCTGGCCTGACTCACTCTGCAGGGCACACACTCAATGTCTTGATCTCTTCTGACCTCCCCCTCTCCATCCCTCTGACCACTCCTCTCTCCTGGAGCGATCACACCCTCCTCTCATCTCATCTCTCCCTCTCTTCCCCCCAAGCCAAGCCTACCCCAACACTGCCACCTACCTTCTCGGACATCCAGCCCATGAAACGTGTGTCAGTTGAGGCTTTTGCCGCCACTTTCTCTCCCCCCTCCACCTTTGGCTGTCTCTCATCCTGATACAGCCTTGTCTCTGCTCTACACTTCAATTTCTGATACGCTTGATGTTCTTGCCTTGTCATGAGGATCCATTTGAAGTCCAAAGCCAAGTGCAATTCCTGGTATGACTCTGACCTAGCTACACTTAAACGTAAGTTTAGGGCAGCTGAGAGGAAATGGATGACTTCCTGTTCATCCTCTGACAAACTGGCCTGTTGCCTGCTACAAAGGCAATACCGACTCTCTGTCCTCACCAAGAAGAGAGTCCACATTCAAGCTCGTGTCTCTGCGGCATCTAAGGACTCGGCCGAACTCTTTAAAATCTGCAAGGAGCTGGCCAACCCTGCTCCAGTCTCTAACCCTCCTGTTGCCTCCCAGGCTCTTTGCAATGCCCTTGCCTCTCACTTCATTTAAAAAACCCAGGACATCCTGTCCACCGTCTCCACCCACACTCCTCCTCTTCCCTCTCCATCTGTGCTTGCTGACCCTCCTTTAGCCACCCTCCCACCATCCTTCTCGTCCTTTCCTCTTTTCACCCCTGACGAGGTTTCTAGACAAGTCTGATCTATGAAAGCCTCTTCAAAACAGGTTCATCCCTGTTCCTCTAAAACCATCCAGAACCACATTGACACCCTTGCTCCGGCCCTTGCTGATTTTTGCAACCACTCCTTTGCCTCTGGATCCTTCCCCTCCCCTCTGAAGCACTCCTTTGTACATCCTCTTCTCAAGAAACCCACAGCTGATCCTTCTTGTCCAGCTAACTATCGCACAATTTCCATTTCCCTTTCTTGGCAAACTTCTGGAAAAGTTGTCCATCTCTCAGATTAACCTTCATTCCAATTCTGTTGGCTGTCTCCATGACCACCAGTCTGGCTTCAGAGCTCCCAGAAGCACGGAAACTGCTCTCCTAAACATCCGTGAAGATCTGCTCACCAACCGTGGCTCTAACATTCCCTCTGTCCCTATCCTCCTCGATCTCTCTTCTGCCTTCGACACGGTCAACCATACCACCCTGCTCAACCGTCTCCGTGAAAACTTGGGTATCACTGATCAGGCTCTGGCCTGGCTGACCTTTTTCCTCTCAGATCGACCCTCCCAGGTCCAACTTGGGTCCTTCCTTTCATCTATCTTCCTCTCTACCTGTGGTGTTCCCCAGGGGTCTAACCTCTCGCCCTGGCTTTTCAACCAAAACCTGGCAACTCTCGCCCACTGCATTGCCATTTTCTGCTCAAATTTCCAGTGCTACGCTGACGACACTCAACTCATTTTCAGGCTGCTGTTAAGCGGAAACCTGTGCAGTTCCCTCTGGGACCACTGCAAAAGATTTAGGCCTACAGGTGTTTGGCAGTAAACCCACTTGGTAGCAGTCTGTACCACACAGATTCACTTGGTAGCTGTGGCTGAGCAGTCAGACTTCCCTCAAGAAGAGTTAGGCAGTATGTGGAGTATACAAAATAGGGCAATTTACACAGTAGCACAAGCAGACACGGAACAGTGCTGGGGTGTAAATATATATAGTTATTTATTTATAAAAACACATCTATGAAAAACACACTGGCACTAATACGGCAAACAACTTCAATTACAATTACTATAAGTATCTCACTCCTCTAACAATAGTTCGACAAGTCTAGGTTCAACGGCACCACTTATTTGCAGACAGAGTTGAATGCTTTAACCTGGATGGCACTCTAATATTCGTTAGAACGGGAGAGAAAAGGCAGGGTATGAAACCAACTCGGTACCAACTCTTTTACGAAGCAAATGCAAGGCAAGTAAGGCAGGGTCTACTGTGGATCACAAAGTTCAGAGGCCAGGCCCACTCGGAGAGAGGCAAGGCGATATGTCCCAAAAAGTATCACAGTGGAAATGCACTTCTAGTCTTTGTAGCCAATTGTCACAGAAAGGTTGGACCAGTTTAGAACAAAAAGTTAAGAAGGTCTGGAGGCGACCCGATGGAGAGGCAAGGATTAAGATACCTCACGCTAACCGTCACAAGGGAAGCCAGGCAGACACGGTACCTTGTATGTGGAGAGACAGCTCCGGCGGGGGCAGTTGTTCCTGGTGGTGGATGCAAGTCGGGGCTTTGCCAAGAGATGAGATGATCTCGTCGTCGAAGGAAAGTTGAAGATCGTTGCACCACCAGGGAAGAGACCAGCCGCAGAGTGCTCCATCACAAGGCACCACCTTTTGGTCGCGGTACGGGCTAGTGGCTATCCGGTTGCCGGGGTGCTCAGCACGGGCAATTCGACCACTACGCCCTGGAAGCGAAGAAAAAGCAAAGGGACTGGTTGTTCCCACCAGTCAGGGGAAGAAGACTCTCCAGCCGGGAGATCTCCTCTGTCGTTGGGAAGTGGTGAGACGGTTCAGCAGGGCTCCACCGGAGGTGTCGTCATTGCAGGTCGGCTCAGCTTTACCCTCCTCTGATTCTTAGGTCCTTTGGCGACTTCTGAAGATCCAGTCCCAAAAGCCCTGCTTTTATGCTGGAAAGCCCCATTCATTCAGCCTAGCTGTCAATCAAAACACGCTAAGTGGTGAGCGGGGTGGCTCACCACTTGGGCCAATGACACCAGAGTGTGACTTGAGTTGGCAAAGCAACTCGGTCCAGGGTGCCTAAACCCCCTCCCACAGCCCCTGTGGTACCCAGACAGAATGGCACCACTTTGGAGCGCTTCTGTGTAGAAGCCCGCCAAAAGTGGAACAAAGGGCTCAACCTTTGGTTTGGAGTTACAGAGGCGAACACAGACGCCATTTTAAAAACCTAGTTCTGGCAGAAAATACCAACCAGTAGATTTATTTAAGAAAAATTTACCGGCGGTATGTTAGAGACTAACGGGAAAAAGTATTAGCCTCCAACAATGGGAAGAATCCCATAGAATTATATTCGGGGTCGAATATAACAAGTAGTTTCACTGCCACCAGCCAAAACTCGACGAGGAGGGACGGGACAGTGCCCCCTCGAATAACAGACCCAGGGGTAATCGAATTACCCCTACTAGTATGTCCACAATAGGATGGTTTGTACTAGTTATGTTAGTAAATTTAGGTCTAGTAAAGCCAATGGTGACTTTACATGCCCTGGGAGACAGTAGTCAATCCCAGGGTATGGAGTCTATGGTGGGGATCCTCTAGGACGCCCCAGTGTTACGGCACGGAGGGTGCGGTGTAACACACATAGTAAAACATATGAGACCCTATGGAGTAAAAGACCCCATGGCCCATAGAACACATTGAAATTCAACGGAATTAACCACATTCATTTCCAAGAGTGCGAGAAAAAGAGTCTCACTCTTGGCAGGATGGACAAAAACAAACTCCAGAAATCCAGCAAAGCTGCTGGGGGGCTCACTAGGTTAGGAAATTCAGCCTAAACAGAGAATTCTCCCTAATAGCTGCCCTCTGCCACCCCCTCTCCCTCTCTCATTTCTGATTGCCTAACTGCCATTCAAGATTGGTGTGCCGCCAATGATCTTTGTCTGAATGCTAGCAAGACGGAGATCCTCCTCATTGGCACACCTTCACCATCCTTTCCCTTCACTCTCTGGTCGGCCTTCCTTGGCCCTCCTCCTACCCCCACCTGCGAGGCTAAGAACCTCAGGGTCATTTTTGACTCCACCCTTTCCTTCTCTGCCCACATCTCTGAGGTCTCTAAAAAGTCAAATTTCTGACTGCACCTCCTCAGAGGTACTCTGCCTTTCCTCTCCTTCCCCCAGAAGCTCATGGTATCTCAAGCTCTGATTCTCACTATTTTGGACTATTGTAACAGCCTCTTTCTAAATCTACCTGCCTCTACTCTCCGCCCTCTGCAGCTAATCCAGAACAGGCTGCAAGACTTGTCCTTGGCCTCAAGCCCTGGGATCATATCTCTCCAGCTCTGAAATCTCTTCACTGGCTCCCAGTGGATGCAAGGATTAAATTCAAAACCCTCTGCATTGTCCACAAGGCTTTCTGGGGCCTGGGTCCAAAATACCTTCAGCTATCCCTCCGCAAATACCTCCCCTCTCGAGCTCTTCGCTCCTCTACCTCCAACTCTCTCAGGGCCAGTCGTTTTTCTAATAAACGAGCTGGGGGTAGATCTCTGTCTTTGGCTGGGACCTCCCTCTGGAACTACCTCCCTGACACCTGAAACTTGAGGAGAACCATCTCTGGTTCCGGAAGCACCTTAAGACCTTCCTCTTTTCTTCTGCCTTCGCTCCCCCTCTCCCTTGCTGATCCGTTCTCTCTTGGCACCGTGCACCTGGCCACCCTCAGTCTTTTGGGCCCAGGTACCTGCTCATCCTGTCACCCTCCCGCACTGCCTCTGGGCCACCCCTTGCACTGGGACCTGTATCAGTACCCATACACCCCCCCTTTTTGTTCCTGCACTTATCGGACTTACCCTGTCTGCTGCCTTAAACCTAGCACTTGCAAATTGCTGGCTGCATTACCACTGTTTGTTGCCTTTATTATTTATTTATTGTTATTTATCTGTTTCTCCTCTGCTTCGCACTTTCCACCTCTCCCCCCTTCAATGTACTTTTCCCCTCCCCCCTCTCCCATGCACTTGCACGTTCTCAATGTCACTGGGCCTAGTAAGATCACTGTTTTGTTCTCCCCTGTTCCCCTCCCTTGCCTGTCGCGCTCTGAAACACTTGTGTACGAGCGCGATAAAAATAAAATATCAATCAATCAATCAAAAACCACCTGCCCACTGTTAGGCAGAATCCTGTGCAGTTCCCTTGGGGACCACTGCAAAAAGATTAAGACTACAGGAGTAAGAAGTAAACCCAATTGGTAGCAGTCTGCACCACCCAGATTTACCTGGTAGCTGTGGCTGAGCAGTCAGACTTCTCTCTAGAAGAGTTAGGCAGTATACAGATGATACACAATAGGGCTAAAAACACAGTAGAACAAGCAAACACTGACCAGAGCTTTGTATCAAAATTATATAATTAGCTATTTAACACACACTTTAGAAAATACACTAGCATTATTAATCAAAAGCAAGTTCCAACACAATTGAAAGGTATTTACACCTCCCTTAGCAATTACTAGACAAGTCTAAGTTAAAACACCACTTTTTGTCAAAACACAGGTGAGCGCGTAACTCAGATGGCACTCCAATAATAAGGTTAAAGGGAGAGAAAAAGGCAGGTCATAAAAATAAAACAGTTCCCAACACTTTTAAGAGACAAAATCAAGTTCCTGAAGGCAGGGTATACTGTAGAGCTAAAGTTCATAGGCCAGGCCCACTTTGAATGGAGCAAGGCAAAATGTGCACAAAATCACACGGTTTAGCAATGCTTTTAAGTCTTTGTAGAAATGTTCAAAAGAGTTTGGGGTGGTTCAAAAGACAAAGTTAGAGTTAGAAGGTCTGGGGCCAACCCAGTTGGAAAGCCAAGGATTTAAGGGTCACCTTGGGCAAACCGAAGAAAGGGAGGCCAGGTAGAACACAGTACCTTAAAGAGTGAGGAAGCTTCAGCGGTGGCAGTTGTTCCTGGCAGCGGGTGCAGTTCATGGTTGCGACCAGGGGAAGAGAGGATCTCGTCGAGGAGGAAACTTGGAGTCGTTGCACTGCCCAGGGAAGAAACCAGCCGCTGAGTTCGTCGGTGAAAAGGTCCGTTCCTGGTATTCGCGGTCACAGTGGTGCAGCTTGGCTATCCGGCCGCCGGGGTGCTTGGCACAGGTGATTCGATCAAGAGACATCCTGGAAGGCAAAATGGCGAACTGGTTAATCCCACCAGATCAGAGGAAGAAGACTCTTTCAGCAGAAGATATTCTCTTGCCGTCGGGAAAGTGGTGAGGTCGTTGCAGCAGGGCTCCACCGGTGGTGTCGTTGTTGCAGATGGCTCAGCTTCTCCCCTCTTTGGATTTCTTAGGTCCTGTGGCGACTTCTGAAGTTCCAGTCCCAAAAGCCCGGCTCACCACTGGCCCAATCAGAACAGAGTGCCATATCCCCCACCCACACATCCTGTGGAAATCAGACAGAGTGGCACCAGTTGGAGGGCTTCTGTGGAGAAGCCCGACAAAAAGTGGAACAAAGGGCCCGACCTTGGTTGGAGTTACAGAGACGGACACGAATGCCATTTTAGAAAAGCGTTTTGGCAAAAAGACCCAACCAGTGATTTAGGGGCCGATTCATAGAATAAACGTGCGCCGAAAATCTTCGCGCAAGCAGGCGCAAGCAGGCGCAAGCAGGCGCAAGCGGAAAAAAACAGGCGCACGCGCACGCGTGCGATTCATGGAAGTCCCTGCGCGTGTACACCTCGGGATGTGCACCAAACTCGTGCATGGCGCACAAGTTACTGCAACATCCCGAAAGGCGTGCGCGACGCGCACAGTGAAAGCGCACAACCTCGGCGCATACACCAGAAAGTGGGCGGGACACGGGGCGTAACGCGCGGAATGGGGAACAACGCGCGAAAAAAAGGGCGTAACTGGGGATGTACTGCAGTGAAGCAGCCGGAACGCCCACACGCACTCGAACCACACGTATTCATGGAATCGAATAGGGCAAAGCCACGCACAGCCAAAGACACGCACAAGCTGAAACACGTCCGCCACACGCAGGCAGGCGGTAGAGTCCCAGCGCATCACAAAAGTGGCAACATACAGCAATTGGGCCTGTGCGAGCGGGGTACGTGTATTTCGGGGGCGCGCGGGAAGTTACACATGCGATTGAGTGGGGTACGTGTATTTCGGGGGCGCGCGGGAAGTTACACACGCGATTGAGCGGGGTACGTGTATTTCGGGGGCGCGCGGGAAGTCACACACGCGATTGTGCGGGGTACGTGTATTTCGGGGGAGCGCGGGAAGTCACACACGCGATTGAGCGGGGTACGTGTATTTCGGGGGCGCGCGGGAAGTTACACACGCGATTGAGCGGGGTATGTGTATTCCAGGGGTGCGCGGGAAGTTCCACACGCGATCTCATCAGGGTACGTGTATTACAGCGGTGCGCCGGGAGCAGCACACGTGAATTGCACGTGTGGGTCCTCTCAGGTGTTACCTCTACACCCTCCACGGCCCCTGCAGGTGGCTCACACCACAGAGGCCTTCCCAGCACATGTCCTGCAGGCACCCCATCCACCATGGCCATGCCCACCAGCCAACCCACATGTCAACTTGCACTACTGCCCACCAACGCATGTCCCCCTGCACCACCAGCCACCAAGGGCACCCACCACCAGGCCCCCACCCATGTCCAACTCATGTTCCCCACCACCCCCACCCCCCAGCAGTGCAGGAGCACCCACCACCAGGCCCCCACCCATGTCTCCCACCATCCCCACCCCCCAGCAGTGCAGGGGCACCCACCACCAGGCCCCCACCCATGTCTCCCACCACCCCCACCCCCCAGCACTGTGGGGCACCTGCCAGCAGGCCCCACCCATGTCCAACTCATGTTCCCCACCACCCCCACCCCCCAGCAGTGCAGGGGCACCCACCACCAGGCCCCCACCCTTGTCTCCCAGCACCCCCACCCCCCAGTCACCAGGGGCAGCCTCCACCAGGCCCCCACCCATGTCTCCCACCACCCCCACCCCCCAGCAGTGCAGGGGCATCCTCCACCAGGCCCCCACCCATGTCTCCCAGCACCCCCAACCCCCAGCCACCAGGGGCAGCCTCCACCAGGCCCCCACCCATGTCTCCCACCACCCCCACCCCCCAGCAGTGCAGGGGCAGCCTCCACTAGGCCCCCACCCATGTCTCCCACCCACCCCCACCCCCCAGCAGTGCAGGGGCAGCCTCCACCAGGCCCCCACCCATGTCTCCCACCACCCCCACCCCCCAGCACTGTGGGGCACCTGCCAGCAGGCCCCCACCCATATCCAACACATGTTCCCCACCACCCCCACCCCCACCCCCCAGCACTGTGGGGCACCTGCCAGCAGGCCCCCACCCATGTCCAACTCATGTTCCCCACCACCCCCACCCCCCAGCACTGTGGGGAACCTGCCAGCAGGCCCCCACTGTAAGAGGATTCAATTCAGCACTACAGCCAAGTCAACGCCTAGTCTAGAATACTGAATGAAAACCCTTATTGATATATCTTTATGTCCAGTTCATGCGTTCTGGATGACTACCCCTATATAACACCCCTCCCTTGGAATCCCCCTGGCCCCACTGAGCCAAGAAGTAGTTCTGTTTTACAAGTTAAAAGGTTTAATTGATAATTTAAACAATAGATATATATCACACTTTAGAATAAATTAATAATTGAATATCACACTTAATCTGATATGATAAAGATTAACAACGGAGAATCAGGCACTAGCACACTTCTTTATAATCACTAAGGAGTTGACATGAAATGGATAAGATAGCAACAATACTTTTATGGTTTCCAATGGATGCAATGTGGAATGAAATGCAGTAAAGAAAATAACTTGATAGGATTTCAGCAAAAGACAATGTAATCACTTCTTGGACAATTCAACCCCCCTTTTATGCAATGCAGGGAGATGGAAGGAAGGCACACAATTCTCAGAAATGCAATTCAAATGTAATTCAGTTCACCCAGCAACTTAGACTACAGAAGTTGAAAACACAGGCCCAAATGCTTTTAAATGTGCTGGCAATGTAGAAAAAAATATGCTAAAATGCTTTTAATTCCCTCTAGGAGGTTCAGGGTGAGTGAAATCAAGTTAATATTAGTCCAGGCTCACTTTAGCAAGGATCTAGGGTGTAACTAGCAGGTTAAATGAATTTCTGGCAAATGGAAGGCAAGCAGCAGCAGATTTTTACACGTGAAGAAATTTGCAAATCGCGGTAAAATTCGCGAATGCTTCTGGCGCGATTACAGAGGAATTACAAGGACTATTACTATCGTTTTGGGGTCCTAGGAAAGCCTAGGATCCCAGCCTCCAGATGAAAGTTACTGCAAGTCTCTAGCACAAACGGTCACGGAGATATGAGCGATTGAATAAAGGTCGTTTTTCAGATTGAAATTTTAAAGTTCAAAAAGACAAGTGCAGCTTGCAACTAGAAAATGACAAGTGACAGCTTTACAAATGACAGGTGACAGTTAGGAGACAGTTCTACTTAGATTAAAATAGCTTGAATTATATTATCTTAACTAAGAGATTGGTTCTGCACAGTCTTGCTATGTACTCACAATATATTTAGAAATATGCCTTCCCACGGATCTGGTCAGGTTTTGGACTGGACTCCGGTTCAGCTCTCTCTGGTTTTGGATACTGCTCTGCTTTCTCTGGGTCTTTCTGCACAGCTTTCTCTGGAGATTGATGGAGGTAAAGTATGGATTTTCCCGGCAGAGCTTCCAGCTGCAAATGGATTTGACGGTCCTATCTGTCCTGTCTGTCTGCTTTTATGTGTTTTTTTTTATGGGTGTGTGTGCTGCATCACTAGACCCTACCCCTCTCCACTTATCATTGGCCAAGCTTTCATTTCTCCCCTGATTGGGGGAGCTAAGTTGTGTCAGAGTGATGTCATTTTACAGCCTGCAGAAAGTCCACCCCTCCTGTCAACTTGCACACAAATCTAGATTTGAACCAAATACATATTTGCAGAGGTACATATTGTTTTAAAATCATATGCACCCATCATGCATTACAGGAGGTATACCCTGTTCAAACTCTGCTCTTCCTGGGAGCTTGCATTCAGAAATGGCAATATTTTGCACTTTTTAACTGGTTTGCAATACCGGACATTACCCCAAATTTACACACATGTGCGCAAGGAGTATGGACATTAGTTGATGAAGTGTCAGATTTTTCACATGCACACATTTTGAGTAATATCCTCTTTTCCGCTAAAACCCCCCTGAACATGCCACCGGTTCTAAAAACCTCTTAAAATGTGGGCAGAAAAATCACAAGAATTATGGTGTCATTTAAATAATTTTCACAAGTCCGTACTATGAGTTATTCATCTTTTTAGAGTTATGTTCTGGTGTGGTTTTCCTCCAGCACAAGGTTGAATTTCTGGTTTTTCCAGTTCTGCCAAGCCAGCTTGCTCTCACAGGCAGTGCCCCTCCCCTTTGCTTCAGGAGGAAGCTACTTTTACGACATCTGCAATAAACCATCTGCCTGAGTCAGGAGAGGGCTTTGTTCAGAGCTCCTGTATTCTGTGGGGGCTCCCCTTAATTCAATTATCAGAGAGATGGCATATCCTTAGTGTGGCCAGCAAAAGGCAGATAGGCCTGGGAACACAGCTGTGACTCAAGTTTCACTCCTGATGGGGGTAGTTGCCAGGCAGAATTCAGTTTCTCAAGCCAAGTTTCAGATAAAATGTCACTTTTTGTTCCCCAGTTTTCTGCATTCAAATAAAACTAAACATTTTTACATATGCAGCTAGAATGCTGATTCTAAGTTTAAAACTATGACATTTAAACAATTGCAACCTATGTGACACTCAAAAGTAGGTCACTCAGTCAATTTAAACATTAGATTTTTTTAGTGTCTTTCAGTCCACATTTACATAAACTGCTGAAATCCACAGCTCAGCCAGTCTTGTTATAAACCTTCAAGTCACTTCAGAATATAACTTTACATCGGATCCACCATTTAAAATGTCTTTCTTTGGCATGTTTTGGGTTCATTTATTCAGTTTTCTACAAAATCTGGTGGTTTTAAAACGCCGGCTTTTGGATAGTGGTGAGTACTGGTACTGCACCCCTTTTTGGGATTTAAGAAAATGAATTCCCAACAGTTATGGGTTTGCTTTTGGCAATCAGCATTGCCATTCCCAATGGTTTCAGACTACTGTGTGGGTAGTCCAATGGTGGTTTTAGGCAGTGTCCTTCTGTGCCCATAACATCGGCAAAAATGAGTGGCAGCCTATTCTTCATGCATTTCCCTGTGCATTTTCTGGGAAGCTCTGGCCATCATGATGTTTTCCATGTCAGTACTGCACAGTTTTGAGGTAGGGCTCGGATGCATGGGTAAATACATCCCACAATCCCCCCTCTTGCGATGGCCATTCGGTTT
This sequence comes from Ambystoma mexicanum, assembly GCF_040938575.1. Taxonomy (NCBI): domain Eukaryota; kingdom Metazoa; phylum Chordata; class Amphibia; order Caudata; family Ambystomatidae; genus Ambystoma; species Ambystoma mexicanum. Next base: position 1,519,396,826 of record NC_090937.1, on the reverse strand, counting down.
CACTGATGGGACTCGCAAGATCTGGGATGTTTCCTCATCTTCTTCCAATAGATGGCACAGTTCAGCATCTTTTCCTCCATCCGGTACTGGTCGATCGGTTCTCCTCGCCGGTCCTGATGGGAATATTGGGCGGTACCCCGGGCCCCCTTGCGTCATCCTCCCAGTCTCCGGATCATCCTCCTTGTCCCGTCTCCAGGTTTTCTTTCTCCTAGGACGACAAAGGAAGAGCGGCAATACCTACTCATAGACGTTTTTCCACCACTGTTGAGATAGTGGGGCAGCATATGCATTTCATCATAACGAAACATTACATTCTTATTTTGAAAAAAAAACAGTATAACTAAGAGACAGTTTCATGCAAATCACAATATTTTAGAGTGGAGGCATTTATCAGTGTCTGCTCTTGGGTCCTGTAGAGCAAATGCTGAGGAAGCACCATCTTGCGCCCAGTCATCAACTCAAATGGTGACATTTTGGTTGCAGATGAAGGGGTAGATCTGATGGCCATTAGGACCAGAGGTAATCGGATGTCCCAACTTGGCCCAGAATCTGCCACAAACTTTTTTAATATGCTCACAATGGTTCGGTTATATCTCTCCACTGCCCCAGAAGAAGCTGGCCTGTAAGCAATATGCAACTTCCTTTTGACCCCCAGTATCTCCCACATCTTTGTCATTACTTCACTGGTGAAGTGGCTACCCCTGTCTGACTCAATCCTTTGAGGTAGACCAAAACGAGAAAAGATGTGGTTAATCATCAAGGCAGCTGCGGTTTCTGCCTTGCAATTTGGGGCTGGGAGACATTCCACCCACTTGGTAAACAAGCATGTCACAGTCAACATGTACTTATTCCCCCTAGAAGAGCGAATCACAGGGTCTACAAAGTCGATTTGTAAATCTGACCATGGCAGTGTCATCCCCCTCTTTTGGAGAGGCGCACGGTGCGTGAGGGATGATGGCTGAAATTGTGCACACACAAGACACCCCTTCAAGTATTGGTCGAGGTCCTGCCCCATGTGTGGCCAGTATGCAACCTCTCTTAAGATTTCCAATGTTGTGTGAAACCCCCTATGACCGGCGGTGGCCGCATCATGGGCGTGACTTAACATCAGGCTTCGGAATGAGGTAGGAACCACCCACCGATCGTGGCCAGCTTTGGATTTCCTTACCAGCAAACCGTCTTGGATTCGGAACATTTTTGGACATTTCATCAACACTCTTAGGTCCTCTTTCCCAATGTAATCAGTATCCGTCAGGGGAAAGTTCTCAGGGTCCTCAAGGTGTTGGTAAAACTTACCAATAACTGGATCCCCCTTCTGAGCTGTAATCAAATCAGCATCAGGGGTCTCCTTACTCCATGGTGCAATTGAAAGGTCGTTGTGAGCATTTGTCTGGGACCTAGTGATAGCAGTGACCTGGATTTCCCCCAACAGGGACTCAATCTCAATTAGATCCCCTTGGATGGCCCCGGTTTTAGCCAGCTGATCAGCTAAGTCATTTCCAGTTTTGTCTGGTCCCTCTACTTTGGAATGACCCTTGATCTTTTTCCAATAGATGGTCATCTCATTCAAGGTGACCAGATCATCACTGTTTTGGATCAACTTCCCATGTTTCAAGGGTTTTGTTGTTAGCACATAACATGCCTCTGGGTTTCCAATTAGCCAGGTGCTCCACGAACCCGTTCCGTACATAATCCGAATCTGTGATTATGACCAGTTCGTGGAGTTGATGCTGGACAGCAGTGAGGATGGCCTGATGCACAGCCATCAATTCTGCCACCTGACTACTTCGGGGACCAATTTTGTATCCAGCGGAGGGTTCTGGGGACTCATTCACCCATGCATTCCCTACGCCGGCCACCAGTTCTTTCTCCCCGTTGTTGTCAACATGGTAAGAGCATCCATCCACATAGACAGTGGGCATTCCCTCACACTTGTCCTCTTCAAAGACTTTGTGGGGGGAATTAAGGTATGCCTCCATGTTGTCCTTTATTTTTAGACTTTCGTCCTCGAGACAGTTTTCTCTGGCACAATCATTCAAGTCAGCCAGACCTTGCGCGAGGGGACTCTTCTTGTTTTGGCCATATCTGACCTCCACAGGAAAGCCTTGCATTGACAGAATCCAGGAAGTAATTCGGGAATTACTCACATTTCCGGCCCGGATTCTGTCACTTTGGAGATATTGCAGAGGCTGGTGTGGAGTCTCCACTATGATGTGTTCCCCCTGGATAAACGGGCGGTAATTCTTCAATGCCCACACCTTTGCCAGGAGTGCCTTCTCACAATCGTTGAATTTTTCCTCCACAGAGGATAAAGTTTTGCTCGCATAGAAGATTACTTTATTGACCTTGTCATGCTTTTGGTATAATACTGCCGTCAAGCACGTATTAGAGAACCCCGTCTCCAGGAAGAACTCCTTGTTTCTGACAGGGTAAGCTAGGCAAGGCGCTTGTGAGAGGCTTCTCTTGAGTTGTCTTACTGCCTCGGCTTGTTCTGGACCCCATTTCCACTTGACCCCCCCTTCAGGAGATGGATCAGGGGTCTGGTGATCTCTGCGTAGCCCTCAATGAACTTTCTGCTGTAATTAGTCAGTCCAAGGAGGCTCCTTGCTCCTTGCAGAGTTGTGGGGTCTTTCATTTTCTGAACTGCTTGCACTTTCTTTTCCTGGGGACAGAGACCCTGAGGAGTAATCTCATGCCCCAAGAAATTAATACGGGTTCTGCACCACTGTGCTTTTTGAAAGGAAAGTTTTGCTCCGGCGGCCCTCAACTGTGTCAGAACATAACGGATCTCCGCTATGTGTTCCTCCACAGTTGAGCTTTTAATGAGGACATCATCTACATAAGCCAGGTTACCCCTCACACCCAAGTCGGGCATGGCCTTGTGTAGAAAAATGTTGAATTCATTGCCGGAGTTGAGGTATCCGAAGGGAGTCCGGGTCCATGTGTACTGCTGGCCCCCAAAGGTAAAAGCCAGTTTGTATTGGTCCTCCCTGCTGACAGGCACGGTCCAGTATCCATTGGTCAGGTCTATTGCAGTGAATACCTGTGACCCCTGAATCTGGGCCAGCCCTTGGTCAATGTAGGGAAGAGGCCATCGGGAAGTATGGACCCGTTTGTTGAGCTCCCTAAGGTCAGCACAGAGTCTCCACTGGCTGTTTGGCTTCAATATTCCCAGCACCAGATTATTGAAGGTGCTGTGGACTGGACGGATTATTCCCCGGGACTCAAGGTTCTTAATTATTTCAGTAAGGGACTCCATTGATGCGAGAGGCAAGCGATATTGCTTCACAAACACAGGAGTCATGCCAGGGTCCGTGGGGATTGTTGTTGTGTGGATGTCAGTGCGACCACAGTCATATGGGTCTACCGCAAAGAGATCTTGGAAATCCAAGAAAACTTGTTTCAACTTTTGCTTTTGTTCCAGAGTCACACAGGCATCAGCTAGGTTGACTCTCTCTTCCACCATCTGCCTGAAGCCTGGAAAGACTTCTGGTTTGGCTATTTCAGCGGCCTCCTCCAGCTGGGTGAAGAAGTCCCTGGTCAGAGTGCTGATTTGGACTGGAGGCTTCAGGTGGGAAAGGCAGCCCTCATGGACCTGGAAAATCACCTCATCCCTCCTGAAGTCACAAGTCACATCTTCCTTACCATAGGGGCAGGAAGTGTACACCAAGAAGTTCCCCCCATGCCGGGTAAAAATCCTGTCTGGTGTTGTATTGTCATCACTGTCACTGTCAAAGCAGTCCTTGGGGATTGGCCCTAACAGTTCATTTCCAAGATCAATGGAGAAATGTCGGTCATCAACCGCCATTCCAATAATGGTGCCTGCGGCTAGAGTAATACTCTTTAAGTCGCTGTTATCCACCTCTATTGGAATGGTGTCATGTTCTATGTTGACTAATGGAGTTGGGTTTACCCCCAACCCTTGCTGTTGGAGAGAAGCGTTTAGATGTATGTAAGCATCAGGGTTTTTCAAATGTTGTCCTCTTTTAACTTTCACTTCCAGGGAGAATTGTCTAGTCCTTTCTGGGATGGTGACTTCCTCTTTGATCTGAATTTCAACTGCATAAGGTAGCAATTGAGCTGACCTAAATGCTTTTTCTGGATCATCAAAGCCCATGGGATTATCCGCTAATCGGGGCCAAGCTTTGAAGTTTATTAGGTCCAAACTAATGGCAAAGCGATTGAGAATGTCACTGCCTAAGTAAAAGGCGGCAGGGACGTCTCGCACGACCCAACAATTGTGGACTATGCTCTTGTTGCCAATGGAGATTTTGAGCATACACCTGCTTGGCAGGAGATGTTTGGAATTAGGCGCTTCCAGGTCCATTTCCCATTTGTCTATCAGTTTGAATGTGGGAATGGCTGGATCTTTTGGGAGTTGGCGAAACATGGCTTCGCTGATGAAGCTCTTACCATTGTTCACGCACACTCGAGCGAGAACAGAGTCCTTCCCCTCATTTAACTGAACAGGGAAGAACAACTGCTCTCCAATTTGCTGAATATCAGCCAGGCTCTGAGCTGATTTCACATCTTTCTGGACTATTGGAGTGGGAGTTTCTGATTGTGGATTAGTATAGAATCTCAGAGTGTTTCCTTCCAGCGTGGAGTACCACTTTAAACTGGAAGGAAGGTTGATTTTCAGAAATAGAGAGGACCCCCCATCACCAGTCTGTTGTCCTACTGCTATTACTGTCACGTCTGGAATCTGGTTATTCTGGAAGTGAAATTCTACTTGGTCAGATTTTTGTTCAACCATGTGGCAGGTGCCGTTTAAACTAACATGGTTGACACTCTGTTTTAATTTTATTGGTCGGCTAGTCTGGGTCCAGAGGACCTTGTTTACGCAATCCATTAGGGGTGACAACCTTCTCAGGAGGTCATTCCCTAGTAAACAAGGGGTGCCCTCTGGAGTCACAACTATGACCGGGTGTTTCAACTTGTGTCGCCCAATTTTAATGTCCAAGTCTGCAGTCCCCTCAACGGGAATTTCCTTCCCGTCAAAGTTCTGCAGTTGTCCAGGAAGAGAGGTGAGAGGAATTTGGTAATTCTCTCCCCTTCCTGCATTCAGTTCATCAAAGGCCCTTCTGGACAGAAGGGTGGCTTGAGATCCCGTGTCCACCAGCGCTGAAATCGTACCCTGCCCCTGTACTTGTACCGGGGCATAGTATCTTCCCTCCTTCTCCTCAAGGGGGCACAGATAATGCACATTTTTGGACAACTGGTGGGCTAACTTTCTGGTTTTGGACATTGCAAGAGAAGAAATTTGGGCAGACTTCTGTGGAGAGCCTTGGGAATCTGAAAGAAAAAGTTGGCAACTGGAGATCAGAGGCATTGTGGGTTCCCCTGGTTCCGGTTCTGGGCCGCCCCCCCCTTTTTGGAGGCAGTCACCAGAATGGGTTTGAACCGGGGGATTTTCTTGCTGTTGGTTCTGGGATGAGATGGTGGGCGGCGGTAGCTCAGTCTCCACATATCCCCAGTCTGGATTTGCATCCCTAGGGACCCATTTTTCTTTGGGAGGAGTTCCCCCCTCTCTGAAGGAGAAGATCCTTTTCCCAGGATCCTCTGAGGATCCCTCTCCCTCAAATTGGAAGATCTGTACTTCCTCCTCAAACTGAGTCTGTTTGGGTCTTTTGTTTCTCCTACCACCCCTCTGCTCCTTAGGAGGCAGACTTTCAGGGCAGGAGATTTTGTTTCCGGTTCCTGGGTTTCCAGGGGCTGTTTACAAGTGAGGAAGGAAGCTTCCTCCAAGGCTTTACACCCCCCTTCCCTTTGTGCCTCCTCCCTGGGAGCCGGTGAGTTAAAATGGGTGCTGCCCCGTCATTGTTCTGGAGCACCAGGTCCAGAGTTGGGTGCGTTCTGCGCCGGCACGCCCATCTGAGGGTTCTGCTGAGCCCTCAGTATGTGACCCAGATCCCGCGCCATGTTTTGAACCTGGCGCTCTAACTGGGAAACCCGCTCAGGCTGATACGGGGCCCTGTTTTCTCCCCTGGGCTGATCCCGGGAAGGGTAGCTGTCCCTTCTTTGGTAGTACCCCTGGTTGGGAAGATTTGGGTACCCCTCCACCCTTGGCCTCCCCTCTCCCGGATTCAGTGGTCTGGGCTCAGGGAATTGGGGAAAGAAGGATGGATGATTTTGGGGCTGGAAATTGGGTGGATACCTGGGGAAAAAGTTCTGCCCAGGATTCGGAGAATTTCTGCCCTCCGTTGGGAAGTTAGGAGGAAAGTTCCCTGGGTTAGGTTCTTGGCTGGATCTCCCCCCTTGGGCTGGAGGAGTCCACACATAACCCAGGATGGGTCGATTTCCCTTGTAACGGGGACTTACATAATCAGGAGAGCGAGGGACCCCATTTGTGGGGCTGCCTCCCTGGCTCCCTGTCTGTGACTGGCCCGAGGACCTTCTGGGCCTAGCATTATTAGGTGCAGGTAGGTTTTTAGGCCCCCCATCTCCAAATCTAAAACGGGGGTGACCTTTACCTCTGCCACCTTGGCAGCAGCAGGGGTGCTGTTGGCTTTGGGGTTTTTGGGCTGGTTTTTGTTTTCCACCGGTTTCTGCACCTCATAGATCCGGGTAGCCTGTTCAATGACCCAGTCTAAAGATCTTTTCTCGTGAAAATCCCTCACGAGCTGCGTCATTATGTATTTGGGCAAGGCATGGAAAAACGTATTAATAAATTCTCTGCTATCCGTATGCACCCTTCTTGTGGTCTGTGCAAAAGCACGCTTTAACTCCTGCACAAATTCTTGTGGGGCCTGATCCTCCCCACATTGCAAATTGTAGGCTGCCTTGCGAGCCTCTTGAGGATTTCTATGAATGGAAAAATGTTTCAAGATGGCCGCCTTATAGGTGGACCATCTTAAATGATTTTGGTCCTCCAGCCCCGCAAAGAAACTGGAGTATTCCGGGGAGAAGGTCCACTTTACATATTGAATACAGCTTTGGCTGTCCTTCAAATGGAAAGTCTCCATCATTTGCTCAAACAACTCTAAGTGCTCCCAAACAGAATACTTAGCGTTCTTATGGTAAGGCGTGATGACGCTCCTGATCGCCTTAATCTGCTTTAAGGGGTCCTTAAGCAAGGCCCTTTTTGCCTTATTGGCCTTTTTGGTTCGGGTAACCCTTGTCCATTCATCCTCTGACTCAGAGGCACTGCTCCCAGAGGTTCCTGTCTGCTCTTCCAGGTTTTCCCGGATTCTGCGAGCCTGGAAATGGCTGGCAGAATGTGGGGACCTGGTCTCCTGTGTCCTGCGCAGTTCAGAGGAGTCTTCAGATTCCTCCTTGCTGCCAGGATTTGATGGGTACCCCCTCCACTGACCTAACTGGGCAGAGGTTTTCAGGATGCCCTTAATGGGCCTACTCTCCTGGGGTTCCCCACTAAATTGCACTGCGCTTGGGTGCCCATACTCGGATGCCCGCCCCTCCATACCTGGGTGGTACTGGCCTATGAGCCCCATACTTTTGTCTGGATAGTAGTCTGCCATCCCGGTGGCCCGGTGCTCATGTGCGCCGGGGAACATGGGGGTGGCAGAGTCCAGGGGCTGAGAGGTATGAGGGCATCTGGCACTAGGGCTCCTGAGGTTATGCTCCGGAGTTTCCCTTTCCCAGCGAACCTCATCTCTATCCGCCCCTGCTCCCTGTTGCAATGCAAGAGCCTGCATTTGTGCCTTCAGTTCCTCAGTTAAGGCCTTACTGGACTCTATCAGTCTCTCCTGCATCGCTACCTGTTGTTGGAGCCTATCATTGTGTTGACAGAGGGCCTCATTTTCCCTCTGTGCTTCCTGGTTGGTCCTGGAGAACTGGGCCAGTCTTTGCTGCAGGAGGGTTACCTCCTGAGCTGTGTCCCTATTGGCCTGCTCCTTTCTTGCTAGAGCATCCTCCACCCTTCTGGTGTGCTCTACCAAGTTCTGGTTTTCTTTTTGGAGATCACCCAGCCCCTGGAGGGCCAGGTGATTTTCTTCAATTTCCTTTTTTAAGTGGCAGACTTCCTGGCCTAAAGTGTCTCTTTCCTGACTAAGAGCCTGCATCTGTGCCGCCAGGTCGTCCCTTTGCCTTTGGAAGGCACCGGCTTTCTGGCGCTCCTGATCAAACTCTGCCTGGGTATCCAGGTCTTTCAGGATCAGTTTATTGCTCTCCTCTTTCTCTCTGTCTAGTTGGATTTGCAGGGTGGCTACCTGATCTGTTGCTCCAGCTTTTTCTGGCTCTGCAGTAGGGAGTCCAAACTGTCTTGGCGTTCCTGCTGCAAAGCCAGAATTCTGGTATCCCGGTCTGTCTTTTCCTGTTGCAGGATGTCCATATCCTCTTTTATTTTAATGATGTACTGCCTACTATCATCTTCTGACTCCTGGCTCCTCTGCAGCCTCTGCTCAGAAGAGACCAGGTCAGATTGGACCTTCTCTAACGCCATCTGTCGCTTATTCGCCAGATCTTGGCTTTCAGTACATCTATCCTGCATGTCTCCCATATATAGGTACAGGTATGCCGCTATCCTAACAATCTTGTCGTGTTCATCTTTGGCCTTCGGGGCCATGTATAGTTCACTCAGGGCCACATGTAGTGGACCCTGATCTCTATATATATCTGACCCCGTTTCAGTGACCTGTTGTGTGATTGCCTGCAACCACGCATCCTGGCCCTGTTCGGTCCATTCACCTCTCACAAATAGCTTATGTACGAGGTGCTCTCTGGCTATTTTCATGTCCACGAGTGTCGTCATTCTGGAAATTTGATTTCCTTCCTGACTTACAAGAGTTAGTATTTTATTCTTGCAAAACAGACCGTTTCCTTGGAGCGTTCCTATGAGGAGTGCTTTACAGCGTAACACAGCGTGGTGATCCGACCGGATATGTGTATCTGGTCAGCTGGCACGCTGTATTAATCTGCACAAATGGTAGATCTAACCCAAACGTCCGGCACGAGCCCCCAATTTGTAAGAGGATTCAATTCAGCACTACAGCCAAGTCAACGCCTAGTCTAGAATACTGAATGAAAACCCTTAATGATATATCTTTATGTCCAGTTCATGCGTTCTGGATGACTACCCCTATATAGCACCCCTCCCTTGGAATCCCCCTGGCCCCACTGAGCCAAGAAGTAGTTCTGTTTTGCAAGTTAAAAGGTTTAATTGATAATTTAAACAATAGATATATATCACACTTTAGAATAAATTAATAATTGAATATCACACTTAATCTGATATGATAAAGATTAACAACGGAGAATCTGGCACTAGCACACTTCTTTATAATCACTAAGGAGTTGACATGAAATGGATAAGATAGCAACAATACTTTTATGGTTTCCAATGGATGCAATGTGGAATGAAATGCAGTAAAGAAAATAACTTGATAGGATTTCAGCAAAAGACAATGGCCCTCATTACGACCCTGGCGGAAAGTGACTGACCGGACCGCCACAGCGTAAATAGCGTTTCCGCCATTGCACGAAGGAGCAAAGTGCAGCCCATTCCGACCCATCGGGCACGAGCACCACGGCATGGCGGAAGTGCAAAGTCCGCGATGGCGGAAATGACCCCAAAACGGCCCACACCGCCGCCGTACGGCGCCCTAGGTGCAATACCGCCACCCATCACAGCGGACACCGCAGTGTGCGCCTACCGGAAAGTACGGTGACCGGAAATATACGGAAACGGAAGTTAAAACATGGGCCCGGAACGGGAAACATCCCGCCGTACACCTATAAAACCACCAAAACCACACAACCACTAAAATCACTACCCTGAAACACACCCCAACCCGTCATCCACCCTAGCGAAACCAAGAAAAATGGGAAAAGTAGCGAAGAAAGCGTGCGACCGCAAGCGGCAGGTCCACTTCTCCCGTGAGGAACTCACCGTGCTAACAGAGACCCTCCAGGAGAATGCTGCCGTCGTCTTCTCCACGCAAATGACCAGGACGGCACTTGCAAACAAGAAGGCCATATGGGCTCTGGTGGCACAGCGGGTAAGTGCGGTGGGGACCGCACCCCGCACCCCACAGCAATGCCGCAAGCGATGGGACGACCTGCGGATACGCGTCCGCAGCATACTCTCTGCCAACCGCAACATTGCCACAGCCACCGGGGGAGGTCCTGAATCACCCATCAAGTTGACCCCCTGGGAAGAAATCTGTGCCTCCACCATCGGAATGGAGAGCATAGAGGGAGTCGGAGGGATGGAGAAAGGAGTGCAGACATCCGAAGATTCAGGTAGGTGGGCCAAATAAAACAATGCCAAATCCACAAAGTCCATCCATGTGAAGTACCATGCGTCCACATAGTGCAACAGAAACACATGTCCAGGAGAACGTCCACACACATCGGCCTGATAGCGCACGTTAAAACCCACAATAAATACATAAATAATTAAAAACCCCTAAAACACGCACTACACGTGCAGCAGGCACACCCTAACTGCAGGCTGCCAAACAACTGCACCCTCACTCCACACACAAATGAAAGCACCTCCAAGGCCCAGACCCAAATCACCCTCAGGTACCACCCCAATGCATGTGATACAATGCCATTCCAATTCCCACAGACCCATCAATAACCCTCGCCCTCCTTTACTCCACCACAGGGTCCGATCCAAACGACGAGCCTCAGGACACCCCTACCAGCACACCTGCAAAGAGGGCCAAGACCAACGGCCAAAGACCCTCCACCTCAGCTGCACGCATCAAGACACGGCAGCAGCACAAATCAGGTGGCAGCACAGAGGAGGGAACATCAACAGGCACCCCAGCAGCCAGCATGCCCACAACACCACCACCACAGGTCCCCCCAACGGATGCCACAGAAGGCACTGCCTCTGGTGGCAGCAGCACCATAGGTGACACCCCATTGATGGCAGCATGCTCCGACACAGAAGACGGGGATGTCGAAGTCAGATCCATCCATGACCTGTCCCAATCCCCCTGTCTGTCCCATCCCGTACAACATGAGGATACCACGCAGGGGCACCCACAAGACGACGACTGGCCATCCCCCACAAGCCCTGTGGCAAGGCAACATGAGGACAACAGCCCCTCTGTGACACCCCCGCAAATGGCCATGGCCCAGCAGAGGCAACAGTCCCTCGACCAGTTAATCGTGCAACAGCAGCAACTGGCCACGCTCCTCAAGGACCATGCCGATGAATGTGGGGGCACTAAGGCAGACATAGAAACATCAACTGAGACACTTAGGGCAGAAATGGAGAGAGGTACAGAGACACTAAGGGCACAAATGGAGAGTAGCACCGAGAGCCTTGGAGTCCAAATGGAGAGATGCACCGAGAGCCTGAGGGGGGAACTGCAAGCGACGTCCAAGGACGTATGTGCCGAACTTGCCGCAGTGCGCCGTGTGCTCACTGAGCTCTCGCAAACCCTTAGGGACATGCATGGACGTGAGCAGGCAGAGACATCATCCGTTGCAAGTTCCGTCCAGGGCAGCCCCCAACGTAGATCTGGGAGGAACCTGCGCTCCACAGGCAGGGGTGCCCCTGATACCCGCAGAGGGGGCTTGCAATAGCGACTGCCCACTGACAATGAGCATCTTTGGACACTGGTGTTCGGGGGGGAGGTAGGAGGGTGGAGGGGGTGTGTTGGGCTCACTTGGGTGGCGGGTCGATAGGGTGTACAACATGATATCACATATGCCATAAACAGTGCACGATCAACCAATGAGATGCGTGGACATTGATCTTTGTGTACTAGGCCATCATAGGCGTACAGTCCATATTGTGCATGTCCCAGACACACACAGTGCCACGAGTCCCGTGTCCATGTATCAGCCACCAGGCGTGAGTGCTAGAAGCATACATCAATGAGATGCTGACGAATGTCACGGCCCTCCGGTGCCTCGCAGACTCCATGAGGTGCTGCCACATCCCCACCCTCATCATGTCCATCATCAGGTGCTTGCAGTTCTGCGTCAGGGGGCATGGGCACATTTCTACGTACGCACATGTTGTGGAGCATGACACATGCCATCACCATCTTTGCAACCTTCTCATGGCGGTACAGGAGTGCCCCGCCAGACCTGCTGAGGCAGCGGAAACGACCCTTCAGTAGGCCGAATGCCTGTTCAATGACTACACGGGTACGTGAGTGGGCATGGTTGTAGTCCTCCTCATGCTGGTCCCGTGGGTTCCGGACTGGTGTGAGGAGCCATCTCTTCAGTGGATATCCAGCATCACCTGTATGTGGACGAGAAACGTATGATGTGGAATGCCATTGCTACGTACGCACACCCCCCCCCCTTCCTGCCAGGTCATTGCCGAATCACATACCCCACATTATCATGCATGTAATGAGACTCACCGAGTAGCCAGGATCTGTTCCCTGCGTGTCGCTCCATGTAGCGTGGTATTGTAGAGTTCCTCAAGACCATAGAATCATGGGTTGATCCAGGGAATCGGGCACAACAATGTGTAATGATCCTGTTGGAGTCACACACCATTTGTACATTCAGAGAATGAAATTGTTTTCGGTTGCGGTACTGGGCCTCCATGGCATGTGGGACGACCAATTCCACATGGGTGCAGTCGATGGCACCAATGCAACCCGGTATGCCGGCAAGTGCATGGAATCCCACTTTTGTGTTGGTAATTTCCTGCTCCGAGCGTGGTAGAGAGATGTAGTCGTCTGCGTGCTGCAGGAGGGCATCGAGCACTTGCAATAGTGTCCGTGAGAACAGTGGCTGAGAAATGCCATGCAACTGTCCGACTGTGTGCTGGTAGGTGCCTGTGGCCAGGAAGTGGAGTACAGACACCACCTTCAGTAGGGGTGGGATGGCGGTTGGGCTATCTATCATGCTGACAAGGTCAGCCTGTGTCATGTCCACAATGGCGGCTATGGTGTCCCGGTCCAGACGGTAGAGGGTGTGGATCTGCTCATCAGTGAGGTTGAACGGATGTGCTCGGAGGCGTGGGATTGCGGGCTGCCTGCGTGGTGGTAGTGGCTGTGCTGGCGGCCCTTGCTGGCCCTGCCTTGCCCTCCTCCTCCTCCTGCGTCTCCTCCGTGCGGCCGGTTGTAGTTGGTGTTCGTCTTCTTCTTGGAGTTGGAGTACTTGCAGTGCTATCAGGTCCCCCAGGGCCAACATCGCGAGTCCTGCCGGTAGCATTTCGGTGTGGTTGTGGGAGGAGACTGGCTGTGCAATTTATGTGTTTTCAGGCTGTATGGCCTCCACCTGTGGTGATTAATTCCACCTGTGCAAACTGCTCTCCCCTTTGGCCGAGCACGTCCCTCGCACAACGCTGCAATTCGGGGAATGGCATCTTGCTATTGCAATCATGTATTTGTACCCGATGGCCGTGTAAGATTGGTTGATATGTTCATTCTGCTGTGGTCCCATTGTTTCACATACTATCTGTGCAGTCGCGAACAGACTTGTGAAGGGTCAGTGGAACGTAGTACTCGAGTAACGGTGGGCCCTCATGCATCACTGTACCGAGTTGCAACGACGGGCGGGGCGTCCCATTTGTGGGTGAAGGCAGTTGCCATTTTCACACACAGCCGCACTCGATGGAATAATTAGTGATTTCAAACAGCCACAGATGCCTCTTCGACGTGATGTTGCAAATGAGGAATTCGAAGGTCGGCGCTTTCGGTTTTCAGCTAGCGGCGAGGAAATGCCCACAGGTCTGACTGCAAATATAACGTACTATTGTTCAATGTCCTTGAGACAGGGGCCATGGCGAGGATGCAATGATTGATATGAATAGTTTGGGATGCGCAATAGCGACGTGGGCGATGAGGCCGGACGTTCCCAAATACATGTTACTTCACTACACTGGAATTACGGGCTGGGGCACTGTGGATTTTGCAGGCTGCATAACGCACAGACTCAGTGGATATTTCTAATGTTATGTGAGTAAATATTCAGGCGTTTTAATCCCGGGATGAGGGAATGATGAATGGATGCATAGGCAGGTGATTTGATACAGAGTTTGCCATGTACAGGGCTTCTTGGAATCTATCCGCCTCCCCTGCGCTATGTGATGCAGGGCTGCCATAGTGGGACCATCGTCTATCTGGCCTTGTTGAGCCCTCCCTCTCTCGACGCGCCCTCAGACACTTGTGTCCATGCACGTTACCAATCCCATCTGATGGATTCTGTTTTGACAGACACATGCACAGGTACACTCGTTTGTGATGGTGTTTACACCTCGATATAGATAGTTATGAGTCGCAAGTGGTTTTTGGGTGGTGATGATCCTTTGGAGTGGGCTAGCATGCATATGGCTGTGGATTTAGTGTGATCATTGAAGTGAGTTGTTCGAATGTAGTTCTGATGGCCATTCTATTCTTTTTCTTTTCTTTCGGTTGACAGGTATCTCCTCCCCTTTTGCCACTGCCATCTGTATGCCACTCCTGCAGATGGATTTTACTCCCAACACCTGCTGCTTCGTGTTAATCAGTGGAGCAGCATTACGATCTTATGGGACGATCGCCAATGGGCCACATGCCCTTACGTAGTACTGGTGGCTCGGAGCAACATTTCGGCCTTTCAGCTGGACTAGTGCCTCCCCATTGGGACGGCCCTGCGGTTCTGTGCGCTTCCATGTTGCCTTTTCGTACGTGAATGTGGCTCTGTGTACCATGATGGAACAGGGCGTCACACAAGTAGTAGCTGGTCATTTCTTGCGGATGCAGCCCACAATGGTGAAATGTGTTTTGGAGTTCATGGCCTGATGGCTGTATGGGCTTGGTGATTTTGTTGTGCATTAAATTTCTATTCTGATTTGGCCCGTGTAGCGTTCTTCTTTGCAAGTGATGTGGCATATTCCTATTTGGGGAGCGATGTATTGTGAGGAGATCTGCATTGGGTTCCAGCTTCGGAGTTTAGTTGCGTGGTACTGTGCTGGGCGCGTTTGCCTACGAAGCCCGTGAGGTCAGGGATGGGGGCTGCCAATATGACTGTTTGAATGTTGTCATGCTCAGGGGCGGGGGATTGGGTTTTGTGTAACAGATGCCGGTCAGCCAGGTGGACTGGTGGAATGATGTGATTTTCGGAATATTGCTGGTCACAGGTGCCTGTGTTTGCGTGCGTTTCTTGGTGGGGGACTGTGGTCATGTCCATTGGGATGGCTTCTGTATTCGTGCCATCTGTGCCCTGCAGCTCCCATTGGCCCCTCTTGTGATTCTTTTGTTCGTTGGCATGCATGGGTGACTTGTACATTTCACTGGTTGCATTGTGACTTCATTGCGCCTACGGGGAGTTGTACTTTGTGGGCAGGGAGCGGTGTACAGGCACTCAGTGGGGCCGTTTACGGTTGATTCGCGATGCCGTACTTCTCGCCATGGCGGAATGGTACTTTCCGCCGTGCTTGATGGCGTTAGGTACATGTCCGCTAGGGTCGGAATTCGCGTACCGTTGCGCCATGGTGGTATTTACGGTTTGGCATGGCACGCGCGCGCGTACTTGGTGCAGTTAGCGTTGGCGTTCACTACGGTGTCGCTAATGGCATCGTACTTTGCGGTGACGGGTCATAGTCGCACCGAGCGCTATTCGATGGCGGTATTGCATTATGTTTTCCGAATTCCGCAAGGGTCGTAATGAGGGCCAATGTAATCACTTCTTGGACAATTCACCCCCCCCTTTTATGCAATGCAGGGAAATGGAAGGAAGGCACACAATTCTCAGAAATGCAATTCAAATGTAATTCAGTTCACCCAGAAACTTAGACTACAGAAGTTGAAAACACAGGCCCAAATGCTTTTAAATGTGCTGGCAATGTAGAAAAAAATATGCAAAAATGCTTTTAATTCCCTCTAGGAGGTTCAGGGTGAGTGAAATCAAGTTAATATTAGTCCAGGCTCACTTTAGCAAGGATCTAGGGTGTAACTAGCAGGTTAAACGAATTTCTGGCAAATGGAAGGCAAGCAGCAGCAGATTTTTACACGTGAAGAAATTTGCAAATCGCAGTAAAATTCGCGAATGCGTCTGGCGCGATTACAGAGGAACTACAAGGACTATCACTATCATTTTGGGGTCCTAGGAAAGCCTAGCATCTCAGCTTCCAGATGAAAGTTACTGCAAGTCTCTAGCACAAACGGTCGCGGAGATATGTGCGATTGAATAAAGGTCGTTTTTCAGATTGAAATTTTAAAGTTCAAAAAGACAAGTGCAGCTTGCAACTAGAAAATGACAAGTGACATCTTTACAAATGACAGGTGACAGTTAGGAGACAGTTCTACTTAGATTAAAATAGCTTGAATTATATTATCTTAACTAAGAGATTGGTTCTGCACAGTCTTGCTATGTACTCACAATATATTTAGAAATATGCCTTCCCACGGATCTGGTCAGGTTTTGGACTGGACTCCGGTTCAGCTCTCTCTGGTTTTGGATACTGCTCTGCTTTCTCTGGGTCTTTCTGCACAGCTTTCTCTGGAGATTGATGGAGGTAAAGTATGGATTTTCCCGGCAGAGCTTCCAGCTGCAAATGGATTTGACGGTCCTATCTGTCCTGTCTGTCTGCTTTTATGTGTTTTTTATGTGTTTTTTTTTTATGGGTGTGTGTGCAGCATCACTAGACCCTACCCCTCTCCACTTATCATTGGCCAAGCTTTCATTTCTCCCCTGATTGGGGGAGCTAAGTTGTCTCAGAGTGATGTCATTTTACAGCCTGCAGAAAGTCCACTCCTCCTGTCAACTTGCACACAAATCTAGATTTGAACCAAATACATATTTGCAGAGGTACATATTGTTTTAAAATCATATGCACCCATCATGCATTACAGGAGGTATACCCTGTTCAAGCTCTGCTCTTCCTGGGAGCTTGCATTCAGAAATGGCAATATTTTGCACTTTTTAACTGGTTTGCAATACCGGACATTACCCCAAATTTACACACATGTGCGCAAGGAGTATGGACATTAGTTGATGAAGTGTCAGATTTTTCACATGCACACATTTTGAGTAATATCCTCTTTTCCGCTAAAACCCCCCTGAACATGCCACCGGTTCTAAAAACCTCTTAAAATGTGGGCAGAAAAATCACAAGAATTATGGTGTCATTTAAATAATTTTCACAAGTCCGTACTATGAGTTATTCATCTTTTTAGAGTTATGTTCTGGCCCCAAAGGGGTGTGGTTTTCTCCAGCACAAGGTTGAATTTCTGGTTTTTCCAGTTCTGCCAAGCCAGCTTGCTCTCACAGGCAGTGCCCCTCCCCTTTGCTTCAGGAGGAAGCTACTTTTACGACATCTGCAATAAACCATCTGCCTGAGTCAGGAGAGGGCTTTGTTCAGAGCTCCTGTATTCTGTGGGGGCTCCCCTTAATTCAATTATCAGAGATATGGCATATCCTTAGTGTGGCCAGCAAAAGGCAGATAGGCCTGGGAACACAGCTGTGACTCAAGTTTCACTCCTGATGGGGGTAGTTGCCAGGCAGAATTCAGTTTCTCAAGCCAAGTTTCAGATAAAATGTCACTTTTTGTTCCCCAGTTTTCTGCATTCAAATAAAACTAAACATTTTTACATATGCAGCTAGAATGCTGATTCTAAGTTTAAAACTATGACATTTAAACAATTGCAACCTATGTGACACTCAAAAGTAGGTCACTCAGTCAATTTAAACATTAGATTTTTTTAGTGTCTTTCAGTCCACATTTACTTAAACTGCTGAAATCCACAGCTCCGCCAGTCTTGTTATAAACCTTCAAGTCACTTCAGAATATAACTTTACATTGGATCCACCTCTTAAAATGTCTTTCTTTGGAATGTTTTGGGTTCATTTATTCAGTTTTCTACAAAATCTGGTGTTTTTAAAACGCCAGCTTTTGGATAGTGGTGAGTATTGGTACTGCACCCCTTTTTGGGATTTAAGAAAATTAATTCCCAACAGTTATCGGTTTGCTTTTGGCAATCAGCATTGCCATTCCCAATGGTTTCAGACTACTGTGTGGGTAGTCCAATGGTGGTTTTAGGCAGTGTCCTTCTGTGCCCATAACATCGGCAAAAATGAGTGGCAGCCTATTCTTCATGCATTTCCCTGTGCATTTTCTGGGAAGCTCTGGCCATCATGATGTTTTCCATGTCAGTACTGCACAGTTTTGAGGTAGGGCTCGGATGCATGGGTAAATACATCCCACACCACCCATGTCCAACTCATGTTCCCTACCACCCCCACCCCCCAGCAGTGCAGGGGCACCCACCACCAGGCCCCCACCCATGTCTCCCACCACCCCCACCCCCCAGCAGTGCAGAGGCAGCCTCCACCAGGCCCCCACCCATGTCTCCCACCACCCCACCCCCCAGCACTGTGGGGCACCTGCCAGCAGGCCCCCACCCATGTCCAACTCATGTTCCCCACCACCCCCACCCCCAGCACTGTGGGGCACCTGCCAGCAGGCCCCCACCCATGTCTCCAACCACCCCCACATCCCAGCATTGCAGGGGCAGTCTCCACCAGGCCCCCACCCATGTCTCCCACCCCCCCACCCCCCAGCAGTGCAGGGGCATCCTCCACCAGGCCCCCACCCATGTCTCCCAGCAGCCCCACCCCCCAGCCACCAGGGGCAGCCTCCACCAGGCCCCCACCCATGTCTCACACCACCCCCACCCCCTAGCCACCAGGGGCAGCCTCCACCAGGCCCCCACCAATATCTCCCACCACCCCCAACCCCCAGTCACCAGGGGCAGCCTCCACCAGGCCCCCACCCATGTCTCCCACCAGCCCCACCCCCCAGCAGTGCAGGGGCACCCACCACCAGGCCCCCACCCATGTCTCCCACCACCCCCACCCCCAGCAGTGCAGGGACAGCCTCCACCAGGCCCCCACCCATGTCTCCCACCACCCCCACCCCCCAGCACTGTGGGGCACCTGCCAGCAGGCCCCCACCCATGTCCAACTCATGTTCCCCACCACCCCCACCCCCCAGCACTGTGGGGCACCTGAGAGCAGGCCCCCACCCATGTCCAACTCATGTTCCCCACCACCCCCACCCCCCAGCACTGTGGGACACCTGCCAGCAGGCCCCCGCCCATGTCCAATTCATGTTCCCCACCACCCCCACTCCCCAGCAGTGCAGGGGCACCCACCACCAGGCCCCCACCCATGTCTCCCAGCACCCTCACCCCCCAGCCACCAGGGGCAGCATCCACCAGGCCCCCACTCATTTCGACCACCACCCCCACCCCCCAGCAGTGCAGGGGCAGCCTCCACCAGGCCCCCACCCATGTCTCCCACCACCCCCACCCACCCAGTCACCAGGGGCAGCCTCCACCAGGCCCCCACCCATGTCTCCCAGCACCCCCACCCCCCACTCCCCAGGGGCAGCCTCCACCAGGCCCCCACCCATGTCTCCCACCCCCCCACACCCCAGCAGTGCAGGGGCAGCCTCCACCAGGCCCCCACCCATGTCTCCCAGCACCCCCACCCCCCAGCCACCAGGGGCAGCCTCCACCAGGCCCCCACCCATGTTGACCACCACCCCCACCCCCCAGCAGTGCAGGGGCAGCCTCCACCAGGCCCCCACCCATGTCTCCCACCACCCCCACCCCCAGCCACCAGGGGCAGCGTCCACCAGGCCCCCACCAATGTCTCACACCACCCACACCCCCCAGCCACCAGGGGCAGCCTCCACCAGGCCCCCACCCATGTCTCCCACCCCCCCACCCCCCAGCAGTACAGGGGCACCCACCACCAGGCCCCCACCCATGTCTCCCACCACCCCCACCCCCCAGCAGTGCAGGGGCAGCCTCCACCAGGCCCCCACCCATGTCTCCCACCACCCCCACCCCCCAGCACTGTGGGGCACCTGCCAAAAGGCCCCCACCCATGTCCAAATCATGTTCCCAACCACCCCCAACCCCCAGAACTGTGGGGCACCTGCCAGCAGGCCCCCACCCATGTCCAACTCATGTTCCCCACCACCCCCACCCCCCAGCACTGTGGGGCACCTGCCAGCAGGCCCCCACCCTTGTCCAACTCATGTTCCCCACCACCCCCACCCCCCAGCAGTGCAGGGGCACCCACCACCAGGCCCCCACCCATGTCTCCCAGCACCCCCACCCCCCAGCCACCAGGGGCAGCATCCACCAGGCCCCCACCCATGTCTCCCACCACCCCCACCCCCCAGCAGTGCAGGGGCAGCCTCCACCAGGCCCCCACCCATGTCTCCCACCACCCCCACCCCCTAGCAGTGCAGGGGCAGCCTCCACCAGGCCCCCACCCATGTCTCACACCACCCCCACCCCCAGCACTGTGGGGCACCTGCCAGCAGGCCCCCACCCATGTCCAACTCATGTCTCCCACCACCCCCACCCCCCCAGCACTGTGGGGCACCTGCCAGCAGGCCCCCACCCATGTCCAACTCATGTAACCCACCACCCCCACCCCCAGCACTGTGGGGCACCTGCCAGCAGGCCCCCACCCATGTCTCCCACCACCCCCACCACCCAGCAGTGCAGGGGCACCCACCACCAGGCCCCCACCCATGTCTCCCACCACCCCCACCCCCCAGCACTGTGGGGCACCTGCCAGCAGGCCCCACCCATGTCCAACGCATGTTCCCCACCACCCCCACCCCCCAGCAGTGCAGGGGCAGCCACCACCAGGCCCCCTCCCATGTCTCCCAGCACCCCCACCCCCCCAGTCACCAGGGGCAGCCTCCACCAGGCCCCTGCCCATGACTCCCACCACCCCCACCCCCCAGCAGTGCAGGGGCAGCCTCCACCAGGCCCCCACCCATGTCTCCCACCACCCCCACCCCCCAGCAGATCAGGGGCAGCCTCCACCAGGCCCCCACCCATGTCTCACACCACCCCCACCACCCAGCACTGTGGGGCACCTGCAGCAGGCCCCCACCCATGTCCAACTCATGTCTCCCACCACCCCCACCCCCAGCACTGTGGGGCACCTGCAAGCAAGCCCCAACCATGTCCAACGCATGTTCCCCACCACCCCCACCCCCCAGCAGTGCAGGGGCAGCCACCACCAGGCCCCCACCCATGTCTCCCAGCACCCCCACCCCCCAGTCACCAGGGGCAGCCTTCACCAGGCCCCCACCCATGTCTCCCACCACCCCCACCCCCCAGCAGTGCAGGGGCAGCCTCCACCAGGCCCCCACCCATGTCTCTCACCACCCCCACCCCCCAGCAGTGCAGGGGCAGCCTCCACCAGGCCCCCACCCATGTCTCACACCACCCGCACCCCCCAGCACTGTGGGGCACCTGCCAGCAGGCCCCCACCCATGTCCAACTCATGTACCCCACCACCCCCACCCCCAGCACTGTGGGGCACCTGCCAGCAGGCCCCCACCCATGTCTCCCACCACCCCCACCCCCCAGCAGTGCAGGGGCACCCACCACCAGGCCCCCACCCATGTCTCCCACCACCCCCACCCCCCAGCACTGTGGGGCACCTGCCAGCAGGACCCCACCCATGTCCAACTCATGTCTCCCACCACCCCCACCCCCCAGTACTGTGGGTCACCTGCCAGCAGGCCCCCACCCATGTCCAACTCATGTTCCCCACCACCCCCACCCCCCAGCACTGTGGGGCACCTGCCAGCAGGCCCCCACCCATGTCCAACTCATGTTCCCCACCACCCCCACTCCCCAGGAGTACAGGGGCACCCACCACCAGGCCCCCACCCATGTCTCCCAGCACCCCCACCCCCCAGCCACCAGGGGCAGCATCCACCAGGCCCCCACCCATGTCGACCACCACCCCCACCCCCCAGCAGTACAGGGGCAGCCTCCACCAGGCCCGCACACATGTCTCCCACCACCCCCAGCCCCCCAGTCACCAGGGGCAACCTCCACCAGGCCCCCACCCATGTCTCCCAGCACCCCCACCCCCACTCCCCAGGGGCAGCCTCCACCAGGCCCCCACCCATGTCTCCCACCCCCCACCCCCTAGCAGTGCAGGGGCAGCCTACACCAGGCCCCCACCCATGTCTCCCAGCACCCCCACCCCCCAGCCACCAGGGGCAGCCTCCACCAGGCCCCCACCCATGTCGACCACCACCCCCACCCCCCAGCCACCAGGGGCAGCCTCCACCAGGCCCCCACCCATGTCTCACACCAGCCACAACCCCCAGCCACCAGGGGCAGCCTCCACCAGGCCCCCACCCATGTCTCCCACCACCCCCACCCCCCAGCAGTGCAGGGGCACCCACCACCAGGCCCCCACCCATGTCACCCACCACCCCCACCCCCCAGCAGTGCAGGGGCAGCCTCCACCAGGCCCCCACCCATGTCTCCCACCACCCCACCCCCCAGCACTGTGGGGCACCTGCCAACAGGCCCCCACCCATGTCCAACTTATGTTCCCCACCACCCCCACCCCCCAGCACTGTGGGGCACCTGCCAGCAGGCCCCCACCCATGTCCAACTCATGTTCCCCACCACCCCCACCCCCCAGCACTGTGGGGCACCTGCCAGCAGGCCCCCACCCATGTCCAACTCATGTTCCCCACCACCCCCACACCCCAGGAGTGCAGGGGCACCCACCACCAGGCCCCCACCCATGTCTCCCAGCACCCCCACCCCCCAGCCACCAGGGGCAGCATCCACCAGGCCCCCACCCATGTCTCCCACCGCCCCCACCCCCCAGCAGTGCAGGGGCAGCCTCCACCAGGCCCCCACCCATGTCTCCCACCACCCCCACCCCCCAGCAGTGCAGGGGCAGCCTCCACCAGGCCCCCACCCATGTCTCACACCACCCCCAGCACTGTGGGGCACCTGCCAGCAGGCCCCCACCCATGTCCAACTCATGTCTCCCACCACCCCCACCCCCCAGCACTGTGGGGCACCTGCCAGCAGGCCCCCACCCATGTCCAACTCATGTACCCCACCACCCCCACCCCCAGCACTGTGGGGTACCTGCCAGCAGGCCCCCACCCATGTCTCCCACCACCCCCACCCCCCAGCAGTGCAGGGGCACCCACCACCAGGCCCCCACCCATGTCTCCCACCACCCCCACCCCCCAGCACTTTGGGGCACCTGCCAGCAGGCCCCACCCATGTCCAACACATGTTCCCCACCACCCCCACCCCCCAGCAGTGCAGGGGCAGCCACCACCAGGCCCCCTCCCATGTCTCCCAGCACCCCCACCCCCCCAGTCACCAGGGGCAGCCTCCAACAGGCCCCCGCCCATGTCTCCCACCACCCCCACCCCCCAGCAGTGCAGGGGCAGCCTCCACCAGGCCCCCACCCATGTCTCCCACCACCCCAACCCCCAGCAGTGCAGGGGCAGCCTCCACCAGGCCCCCACCCATGTCACACACCACCCCCACCACCCAGCACTGTGGGGGACCTGCAACAGGCCCCCACCCATGTCCAACTCATGTCTCCCACCACCCCCACCCCCAGCACTGTGGGGCACCTGCAAGCAGGCCCCACCCATGTCCAACGCATGTTCCCCACCACCCCCACCCCCCAGCAGTGCAGGGGCAGCCACCACCAGGCCCCCACCCATGTCTCCCAGCACCCCCACCCCCTCCAGTCACCAGGGACAGCCTCCACCAGGCCCCCACCCATGTCTCCCACCACCCCCACCCCCCAGCAGTGCAGGGGTAGCCTCTACCAGGCCCCCACCCATGTCTCCCACCACCCCCACCCCTCAGCAGTGCAGGGGCAGCCTCCACCAGGCCCCCACCCATGTCTCACACCACCCCCACCCCCCAGCACTGTGGGGCAACTGCCAGCAGGCCCCACCCATGTCCAACGCAGGTTCCCCACCACCCCCACCCCCCAGCAGTGCAGGGGCACCCACCACCAGGCCCCCACCCATGTCTCCCAGCACCCCCACCGCCCCAGTCACCAGGGGCAGCCTCCATCAGGCCCCCACCCATGTCTCCCACCACCCCCACCCCCCAGCAGTGCAGGGGCAGCCTCCATCAGGCCCCCGCCCATGTCTCACACCACCCCCACCCCCTGCAGTACAGGGGCAGCCTCCACCAGGCCCCCACCCATGTCTCACACCACCCCCACCCCCCAGCACTGTGGGGCACCTGCCAGCAGGACCCCACCCATGTCCAACTCATGTCTCCCACCACCCCCACCCCCCAGCACTGTGGGGCACCTGCCAGCAGGCCCCCACCCATGTCCAACGCATGTTCCCCACCACCCCCACCCCCAAGCAGTGCAGGGGCAGCCAGCACCAGGCCCCCACCCATGTCTCCCACCACCCCCACCCCCCAGCCACCAGGGGCAGCCTCCACCAGGCCCCCACCCATGTCTCCCAGCACCCCCACCCCCCCAGTCACCAGGGGCAGCCTCCACCAGGCCCCCACCCATGTCTCCCACCACCCCCACCCCTCAGCAGTGCAGGGGCAGCCTCCACCAGGCCCCCACCCATGTCTCCCACCACCCCCACCCCCCAGCAGTGCAGGGGCAGCCTCCACCAGGCTCCCACCCATGTCTCACACCACCCCCACCCCCCAGCACTATGGGGCACCTGCCAGCAGGCCCCCACTCATGTCCAACTCATGTTCCCCACCACCCCCAACCCCCAGCACTGTGGGGCACCTGTCAGCAGGCCCCCACCCATGTCCAACTCATGTTCCCCACCACCCCCACCCCCAGCACTGTGGGGCACCTGCCAGCAGGCCCCCACCCATGTGCAACTCATGTTCCCCAGCCAACATGTCATCACAATCTAGATCCCTGGTCCCTATGGCCAGCCTCCAAATGCAAAACACCCACCCGAGTATTGCATCCACCCACTCATAATTTGCAATTACATCACAGAACACCAATTGCAAGTTCCGAACCAAACACATTTCCCTCACATACACCCAATGGGTGTCAGTGAATCTCAAAACACATATCATGAAATGCATGAAACCAATGAGATACCACACATTGAAGTTCACCAAAAATAATATGTATTAAAGGAAACATAAATAGAATAAAAAATGAAGAAACAGAAATGTGAATGTACAAAAATGAAAAGAAGCATGTCCGTTAAAAAAAGCAAAACTAAAAATAAAATTCCAAAGTAATGTTGTCCAAAGTCAATGTCCACAAAACAAAATCCAATGCGAAATAAAAAAGAAAGCCATTGCTCCATGGTTAAAAAGTGAAAAAAAAAATACAATCCAACTGTGAACTATGTACATGGGAACAAGCCAGGGTCCATTATCCCAACAAAATAAAGGAAACCTATCTAACTACACTAACTAATAAAATAAACTATATACAAAAATGTGGCCAATGTCCGAAAGGTCCAAATAAAATAAAAACAAAAATGAAACCTAACACTACCTACATAACTATGTACAAGGGCAGCGGGCTAGTTTCACGGCTCACTTGTGGATGTCCCGGGCCAGGGCATCATCGAACTCCTCCTCAATGTCCCAGAGGCGGTCTCCTCCATGGCCCCGAGGGTCCGCAGGGCCGTCGACGTCTCCACCTCCAAACCCCTGCGGATTGCCTCGAGCCACTCGGCTCGCCTCAGGACCCTCCGCATGGAGTTCTCCGCCCTGACCATTGTGAGCCGTGCCTCTTCCGCCCGCTGCCGCTCCGCATCTATGGCGTGGCCCAACCGCTGCCACACGGAAGACACTCTCTGTCCTGGGTCCTCCTGCCCTCCGGCCGATGCCTGCCCCTCCGATGTTGAAGGCCCTGAGCCTTCATGGCTCCCACCACGTTGCTGCTGCTGCTGTGCCTCTGCCTGTGCACTGCCTCCTGCTGCCTGCACATCCTCCGCCGGCTGGGGTGCAGTCGTAGATGTGGCCACCCCTGCTGGACGTCCGACTCCCGACTGTGGCAGGGATGCCTCCTCTACCAGCCTGGCCGCACCGTCAGAGGCAGCTCCACAGGGCACCCAGGTGACTGATGGGTGGGAAGATGGCACAGAGGATGACTGGCGCATAGGGGGTCCAGTTGAGGAGGGGGTCGGAGCAAGCCCCATCAGACGGAGGAATCCGGCCTGGGTGACCTGTCCCAGCAGACTGACGTGGTCAACGAGCCATTCGAGATGACGTGCTGTCTCTTCATGAAAAGACTGCAGGTCACCTCGCATGGCCCGTTGATGCAACGCCACACCAGCCAGGACAGGCTCAACCCGGACCTGGATAGCCACGTCCGCAGGCAGAGGAAGGCCAGTTGACATGAGCTCATCCCCTGCCTGAAAACGGGTCTGGACGTAGGCATCCCTGCAGGTGCAGGATGATGCAGGGACAGGATCAGGGACAGGATTGCACACAGGCACCTCCGCGGCGGCCTGTGCTGCCTCCTGTCCCTGGTCCTGCACTGCACCACTAGCACCAGTGGGATCCCCACCTCCAGACCCCGTCTCTGGTGCTTGCACGGCCTCTCCTCCACCAAACCCCCCACCAAGCTGGATGACTCCGTGCCATCTTCCCCTGTTGGGCCCTGTGGGGTCCCAGCTTCCCCTTCTGCTGCCGAGGAGTCCAACTCCAACCTCCGCCTCTTGGACCTCCCCCCGGCAGCTGTGGCCTGGGACGCGGCACCGGACTCCTCACTCCCCGACGAGATCACAACATGGGAGGGGAGCCGGGCCTTGCGTCTCCGGCTGGCGGTGGGATCCCCGCTGCTGTGCTCCACAGCACCTTCTCCGCCCTCTTCATCAGTTGACGCTGCAGACAGGGAGAAACAAAACACAGGCATCAGGGCACTGTACAATGGACACATACACACATGACAGTTGTACATGAGTGGCATTGGCAACCCTCAGACATGTCATCACAATCCCCAACACACATGCCATTACAACTTGCACACATGAGCCATACCACAGCCATATCGCAACTGCCACCACCATCCATACACATACAACAGCATGAGCAGCCAAAGGTGAGCCAGACATCACATGCAACACAGGAAGTGCACCACACATGTACACACACCACCACACTTGCATGCATGTGTACACCTCTGCCAAGTGTCACAGTGTTCAGACGGGCATCCATGTCACATCTGCCAATCAGGCTTCCACATACCGCTGTCACATGCATCCATGTTGCATCACTGTTGCACTCTTGTCAAATACACACACATGCACATGTACACAGTGCTGATACATGCAGCCAAAAACAACATACATGCATGACATCACGGACATGTCTACTTACATACACATTCATCCAAACATGTGTGCCCACACAACTGCATTTGGCATGCAAGCCTACACACACAAGCACCATCCATGTCTCACACATTACAGCCCTAGCATGTGTCAGCCCCACGGCCCTGTACACCCCCACCCATACTCAACCACATACAAACAGATGTGCAACCTACTGAATAATCACCACACGCACTGCTCACAATCAGGATGCATGTACACTCACCGCTCGACTCCAGACAGGTCTGCTTCTCAAGGACCTGGACGTGGAGCGCTGGGGATATGCGTTCCAGGACCCTCATCTGTTCTTCCGACAAGTGGCCCCGGCGCCCCTTGGCATCCGCTGCTTTCAAGAGGCGCCGGGCCTTGCTCAGGGTCCTGGACCTGAAGTCCTCCCAGCGCTTCTTGACATGTTGTAAGTCGCGGACTGCCACCCCCTCCGCGTTGATGGCAGTCACGATGTCAGTCCAGATCCGAGTCCGTCCTTCCTTGTCGGCGCGGGAACTTCCGAAGAGGGCATCATACTGCCCCAGGACTTGCTCCACCAGGACACCAACTTCGGTGGCACTGAAGCTGGTGCCCCTCTGCCTCTCTGGCCGGGGGTTGTCAGTGGTCCCAGATGGTGTTTGCCCCGACATGACAACCCCAGAGGCAGGAATGGGTGGGCAACTGGGTCCTGGGGCTGGGCTGTGGAGCGATGGAATCCCAGTCTGGAGTCTTCGGTTCCAGCAGGGATGGTCACAGCAACAGCACCCCCGGCTGATGTGCAGGCAGCAAATGGCAGGGCACGTGGGCAGCAGGCAGTCAGGCAGCAGCAGATGGCAGGTGGGAGCGTGCTCTGGGCTCTGGGGGGGCAGTAGTTCTGCCTTCTGGGCAGGAGCGTGGTCTTCCGTTTGCTTACATGTGGCCAGCTTGATACGGAGTGATTTGGCACGTGAAAAATCTGCACGTCAGCGTGTAATTCGAGGAAAGGCCCTTAGCGTGTAAGCACGTCTGCACGCATACGCATTTTCATTGGACAGAAGGCCCCTCAAGCGCAAGCGCCCCTGTGACGTGACGCGTACAGACGTGCAAGGGCATTTCAGCGCGCGTGAAAAACTGCACGTCCGCGTGTAATACGAGGAAAGGGCCCATGCGCGTAAGCGCACGTGGAAAGGCCCTTAGCGCGTATGCACGGCAGCACGCATATGCGATTTAATTGGACCAAAGGCCCTTAGCGCGTGAGCGCGTCACACGCGCAGGTGTTTCCCTCATTGCACGTGATGACAGAACACACGTGGATTTCCACCAATCGCTTGTGAAAGTTCCCGGCACCCCGGAACACACGTACCCAGGCTAATCGCGTGTGGAACTTCCCGCGCACCCCGAAACACACGTACCCAGGCCAGTTGCGTGTACGCTCACTCCCCTCCGATCACACGCGATGACACTCGGACCGTATCCGAATACGGGAAACCCGCACATGGCAAAAGACGTGCACAGGCGTCAACGCGTCCGCCCACACGAAGGCAGGCGGAGCTGTCCCCGCGCACAGCATAAAAGTGCGCGCAAACAACAAACGCGTATATACAGCTACGATGAATGCCCCATTTGTCGCTGCACTGATCGTGGGACACCGCAGGAGGAAAAGAATAGCCAGGGCACGCATTTTCGCACCACGGACAAGCCTTTTTGGGATGCCTGACGACCAGGTCTATGGCAGGTATAGGTTTCCACCCCATATCATCCTAGACCTGGTCAGGGAGTGGGAAGATGACCTCACATCCCCCACCCTTTGCTCCCAATCATTGAGCCCCTTGGAGAAGCTGCTCAATGTCCTGCATTTTTTGGCCACTGGGTCATTTCAGCGGACCACTGCCATAGTGGGGTGGGTCTCACAGGCCACGCAGTCACGCTGCCTACACCAGGTACTGGCAATCATGACAGCGCGCCCCTCAGTCCGCAGGCACATATACATGCCCAGAACACCCGCAGAAAGGCAGGCCGTTGTCCTGGATTTTTTCAGTGTGGCACACTTCCCCAAAGTGCTCGGTGCCATAGATTGCACCCATGTGGCCCTACGTCCACCTAGGGCCACTGAGCACATCTACCGAAACCGCAAGCACTGGCATTCCATCAATGTAAAGGTGGTATGCGATGCAAAGGGAATCATCACCTCTGTCTATGCAAACTACCCTGGCTCCACCCATGACAGTTTCATATACAGAATGTCCGCCCTGAGCCGGACCCTGGAAGCTGGGCAGCATGGCGACACATGGCTCCTAGGTCAGTACAAATGCCATTGCACATGCATGCAAGTCACACACAGACAAATATCCAAACCCTAATAATCTCAACTATTATCACCTCCCCAGGGGACAGTGCCTACCCTCTGAGCAACCACATGATGACGCCAATCCGGAACCCCACCACACCACCCCAGGTAAGATACAACGCCGCCCATATTGCAACCAGGGGCATAGTGGAGCGCACATTCGGAGTGCTCAAGTCACGTTTCCGCTCCCTTGACCGCTCTGGTGGGCAACTACTCTATGCACCACCAATAGTGTGCAGGATCATTGTGGAAGCATGTGTCCTGCACAATGTTGCAACACGGCAGGGTGTCCCGGTGGACATGGTGGTGCCCCCACATCCCCAACCACAGGCACAGGCACTGCCCATGGGAGGGGACAGGGCACGAAGCGAGGAAGCCCGGACCCAGCTTGTGGCCACATTTTTCACCTAAACTCCCACCCCTGCGGAGTGCACACAGGCCTGGCACATACCAGGTGACAATCGATGATGACAAAGAGACAGTCAACTGTCACAACCCTACCACCCTGAGATAGTTGCCATGGAAGTGCCACATCGTCTGCATCCCTAGCTACTTAAACACAAGCTATCCTGTGTGACAAAAAGGCATACATATGACATATGACATGATATGGGCCATACACAAGTATTCCAAGGCGCAATGAGGCAGGGAGGGGGGAACAAGGGAACACAGAGAACGGTACTACTAGGCCAGGTGTCATTGAGATCGTGCAAGTGCAGGGGTAGGGGGAATGGGAAAAGTGCAAGGGGAAGGGTGGGGGGGAGTCCAGTACAGGGGAAGTAGCCCAAAAAAATAATACATAGGTCGCCTGGTGGCAACTACAAAGGTAAGTGCAGACAAGTGCTGGGAAGGGAAGGCTGTAGGGATAGAGAGACAGTACTGCAGTGCAGGGGTTGCCAGGGAGGCAGTGCACGTGGAGAGTGGCTGGGCCGGGGACCGAGGTCGGTGAGAGTGGCCCAGTTGCAGCTCCTGTGCAGTTCCAGTGGAGAATTCTGCAAGGGAGAGGCAGACATTAAGCAGAAGCAAAGAGGAAGGTCTTGAGGTGCTTCCAGAACTGGAGATGGTTCCCCTCAAGTTCAAGTCAGGCCGGAAGTCTGTTCCAGGGGGAGGGCCCTGCTGCGGAGAGAAATCTACCCCCAGCAAGTTACTCTGAGAAGCGGATGACCCGGAGATGCAAGGTGTGCATCACACACACCTGCAAAACAGGCCATGGCCATCACTGTCATGTCACTCAAACCCTCCCAAACATCAACATGACATGGCACGCAATACCCATACACCAATGCAGTAACGATAAGGTACACATTGCCATATCCTAAATGTACAGTGGCATCGGACACTGCTGCCTGACCCGGAATCAGATGAAATGACAGACCAACAAAATCTCCCACCCAAAATAAGTAATTTCCAAATGCATTACAACAGTCGTAGACGTAACATCACAATGAATGCCTGTCTACATGCACATTATGCATTGCAAAATCAACACTGCAGCTCATGTGTGCAGTGTCCCACTCCTGCATCACACTGCTCAGCGCACAGCACAGTGAACAGCCATTGTGTGTGATGCACACCCTGAGCATCACATCTAAGTGACAGACCACGTCAAACATCAAATTAGGCATGTACTGGATCCATGATCGGTCACAGAACATGTGCTGCCGGGACACAGTGGGCACCAGAAGGCAAACAGTGTACACGTGGACATGCAAGGGTGGGAGTACATGTAGTGCATCAGAGTGCAAGTGTGTGGTTCTGCAAGGACATGCACTCCACATATGCATGTGCACTCAAGTGACCATCAGTGTTCCCTACACATCACATGTGAACATCCACCATGTGTACACCCCAGCATGTCAAACCACAACTATCCCCTCGCACCTGAAAGGAAAACACAACACATGAACAGGCATTGATCAGCAGAAAACAACATGTACATAGGATACCACCATTACTATGTCAGAGTTCCCATCACACTGCAGGGCAAGGCAACTATCAACAACAACCCCCCCCCCCTCCCTCACAAATGACCATGACCCACTGAACAACTGCACCTGGGTCATGGAGCCTCCAAACCTCAATTCCACCTGGCCACAGGATCACCTTTACCCTTCGTCACCATCTCCCACCTTGTGTGTAAAAAGATGCCTGAACCCTCAGAATCCACACTCATTTCCAAAATCACAAAATCCAAGACATAAAAACGAACCCGAACACCCTCCAGTAGATGACTTGACGTAGCAGTACCTCACAAAGGCCAAGTACTACCACAATGATGCAACAACCAAGGTAGCACAGCAAAACAATGTCACGACAGGATGTGAGACATGTGTGGTACATGACATAGGATGATGCACCATGAATGGATGTGTACTGTCACAGGTCCCCTGTACAGGCGCGGGAGTGTCACGAAACAACCACCCCCACCATGTCCCGGGTGCCTGCAAGGTCAAACTCACACAGGCCCCTGAGACCCTGGTGGGGAATGAGGTTCAGGGATATGCAGTCGGGACAGGTGTTGACACACTGGATGACTGGAATGAGTGGCAGAAGAGGGGAGGAGGAACGACACATGAAACTAGGGAATGCACGAAAATATACAACCTGCATGAACACGTACACAATCCAAACAAACTTGGACATCATTGTCATGGCCTTCTGTAGTCCAGGCTCAGGAGTGGTACGAACCAACCACCCCCTCTAGGGTTTTGGCGCCTGCAAGTTCGGGGCTTACACAGGCATCCGCAACCCCAGTGGGGAAAGAGGGTCAGGGAACGTTGCTTGGATAGGCACGGGAACCAGGAACACCGGGTAGATGGTACAGGTTTCAAAATTGCATAGGATCACAGGTGATTAGGGAGAAAAAAACATACCAAATTTAACCACACATACATCCATGCATCAGTACACTTCCCAGCAAGCCTATGCAGAGCAGTTCGTAAGAAAAACAACAAGACAATTAGCTCTGGTTTTGAGTGCTGGCATCCTGCCTGCGCACTCTCAGGTCCGGTTACAGGAGCACTGCAATGCTGCAAAGAATGCCACAGTCAACAACCTGTACGTGCCAATTACACAAAAACACAACACCAAACATGCACCATAGCAACAAACTACTCTACAAACAGACAATCTGTGGTTGATGCTTCATACCCATATATAACATCACCCCTGTGACGGGTCATACACAGTCAATGCAGTAAGTCAGCCGCTGGTGGGTGCATGGCAAATGGAACACCAATGTGTCACAATTCACACAACATGCAATGTTCCCTGGGTAAGCAGACAGACCCATACAGCAAGCCATGACTACAGAGCAAGTTGCGTACCACCATGACCGAAACAAAGTTGGCAGTGCATTTATCATGAAGTACGTGGAAAAGACATGTACTGCACCCGAGTATGTCCCTGTGAGCTGCCCCTTTCAATGTCTCGGAAGGCTAAATGGTTGATACAAGTGCCTCAATGGACCTTGGTGTACCGGAGGGTATGTGCCACTGCCCCTGCATGTGTCCCAGACAACCCTACTATCAACAGCCATCAGTCCACAAACACATCTGAGCTGCATTGTGTGCTTCAACACCAATATTCGTCTAAGATCACCCTCAGTGCTGTGACTAAGCCTGCATGTGCAACTCGCCTGGTGCAAGCTTTGCTGTGTCGTGGCCCCCCTGTGATGCTCACCTTGCCTGGAGTTTCTTGGAACATGTCAGCAGTTCTAGGATGTGGGTCTGCAATCACTGTGCCTCTGCTTGTGCACACATGTGCATGTGGGCACCAACAAACGGGTCCAGAATTCCGTCGTCCAATGGGCCATGTCTGCTGGCAAAGGTGCTCTGGAGGCTCATACCCCTGCAGAACGGCATGAAACACATGATTAATGCTTCAAAGTCATCTGTGTGTGTCTCATCAGGCATCTCATTACTTGACCATGTCAGAGAGTCACATCACAAATCACACCATCAGTCCGTCTTTCACCTCCAAAGTGTGGAACACTATCTACAGCATGAATTGCAACAAGCACATGTACAGGAAAGATATGAAACATACTACACAATGCATAGCAATCAATGTCCACATTAATCATGACACACCCCATCTAGCAAAAGCTGAACTGTGGACAATGACACCTAAATCATCCCCACTAGGGGTGTCAACACAAGTCACACAGCACCAGACATGCCACAGATATGACAGTCCAAAGTCCTTGTGTAAAATGCTGTAACACCGAACCATCCTTGCGAGCCCATGGATAAGGGAGGCAGGAGTGGCATATGTGAGTCAAGGACCCCAAGCAGCAAACACATAACAAGACAACCATGAAGGGCCCAGCTGGAACAGACAGTGGATGCCTTCAAAAGCCACAAAGCACCGCACCGTCACATGAAAGCACAATAGACTAGCAATTTTAAACTAACTCAACTATTAACTAATTACACTAACTATGGAAAACCTACATTACCTATTTAAACTAACTATCGAACAGAAACTTAACTAACTAAACTAAAAGAAAAATCAAAAATGGCCACATACGACGCAGGGGGGAGGGGAGGCACCCAGGAGGGGGGAGGTACAGGGTGCTGCTCAACATCCACATGCGATGATGCTGAG
This sequence comes from Ambystoma mexicanum, assembly GCF_040938575.1. NCBI lineage: Eukaryota > Metazoa > Chordata > Amphibia > Caudata > Ambystomatidae > Ambystoma > Ambystoma mexicanum. The sequence goes on along the minus strand of NC_090937.1, from coordinate 1,519,362,885 downwards.
CCAAAAAAAATCCTCCATGGGCTCAACGCCTGCACAGCACGACCTATGTGGGAGATAGATGGTCGTCCGAGTCTGGCTCATCCTGGAAAGGAGGACGTGGCACAGTAGCCTGGCCACGCCTAGCCACAGCTTGCCCCTCGTCGGCAGCAAGTCTGCCGGACGGGTGAGCCTGGTTCTGTGTGGCGATATGACGTAGGTCTGCATGCAGAACCTCACGTGATACACGTGCTTCCTCTTGCAAGGTAGCATGTGTAACACGGAGTTCCTCCTGCAAGGCCTGGCTGGACAACCGCTGCACCTCCCGGCAAGCCTGTAGCTCAGCCGACATGGTACGCTCAAGCTGTGCAAACCTCTCCTCTGCCTGCTGCCTCTGGTACATCATAAGGACACCCAGAGTGGATCTGAGGGAAGCATACTCCTCCATCAGAGCATCCATGTGTGCCTCTGCGTGAGCAGCAATTGCTTGACGCAGAGACGACATTTCAGCCTGGCGTGCCCTGTCTGAGGCCGCCATGCCCGGCCTGAGCGAGCGGGCCGTGGACCGTGCCGCTTGCTGCTTGAGAAGCACCTGCCTAGCAGTGGGGAGCACAGATCGGGCCACACGCTCCATGCTCTCAGCGATGTTCTCCATTGCTGCCCCCTGCCGTTCGGAATTGGTAGTCATGTCTTGCTCCCACTCAGTATACAGCGGTTGCGCGCGGCGACCGCGTTGCCGGGCTTGACCCCTGCGGGACCCAAGGACCGGGTGTCCTCACTGTGTTGGCACTGCCTGCGGCTGCACGACTACATGCCCCCGTCGACGTGATGTCCCAGGCACATCAGTGACTGGTGTGGAGGGTGACCCTGCGTCCCGATCCACCACGGGCGGAGGAACGAAGACTGTCTGATCCCTCAGTGCAGGTGTCGCAGACAGAGGAGTGTCCACATCAGAATCACTCACCCCTGACACATGGACTTGATGCTCATCCAACTCAACATGGACGTCAGAGTCGTCATCAAGGCTGGACTCATAGGCAGCCAGAGACAAGATGGACTGCAGCACTTGGGGGTTTTCGTGGCCTACCACCCCACGACCCCCACTAGTGCCGGGTTGATGTGGTGTTACCAACCCTGTGTCTGGCATGACAACACCATCCTCCGCCTCCATTCCGTCATCACCTGAAAAATAGAGAGAAAAAGGTCACTACACATGTCAGAAGCACACGACACACACACACACACACACCGACAGCAAAGGCATCCGGCAGACATGTGACACACAACATATGACCTGGCATGCATGCTGGGTCTACTATGAATAGCTTCTGTGATCAGACCTGTTGAAAGGTGGCAGTTTCCATGGAAGTGGGTCTATGCAGTGCAGAAAATGTGTACACCACTCACTACCTACATGTACAAGCACTACATGGTGTGTGCCAGGAAATGTGAAGGCAGTGCAATGTCAAATTCAGACATCACGTGCATTGTGCATTCAATGTGTACCATGTCTAGAAGCCAAGCACCCCTCCACCCCAGTACCAAAGCAGGGATGCCTAGCATGGTATCAAAAGGCTGACCATACACCTGTGTATTGACAGGCAGTGTTGACTGGCATCAACAGCTTAATGCGATTCAAATTACAACACTGCAAATGATGCTGAGACAGTGGGCAGGACACATGATGGAAACTCCGGAGGCCGCCCACGTGTGAAGAATACACAACAAGAGTTGGACAGAGTCATTGGCCATTGAACAGGCTGAGGCCTGTGAGCCACACAGATTGTCAGAGCCTAAATATGTGTGCAATGCAGGACTGAGCCACAGTTGACATGGGAAGGCTGATGAGATGGCAGGCAATGTATGTAACCAAGGACTTATATTACAGTGATCATCCAGTCAAGGACACATAGGGGCATGCGTGCAATGCACATGGAGCATGAATAGGCATACATGTCCCTGCGGGACATCTGACCCATGCACAGTACAAGTGAGATACCCTGCATCGAGTATTAAGGCTGTACCACACGGCATATGTCTGGCAGATTCTACGCTGGACGTTAGCATCTACACAGGACACATGAAGAAGAAAGTACACATTGGCAAGATTGAAGCAGACCACTGCAAAGGTGGAACTGGGGTGCAGAGTGGCGGAGGAGGGGCAAGGGAGAATGCCTACATGGAGTCCCGCATGCAGGCAGAGGAGACATGCATGGCGGTAGCATTGCATTACTTACACATCAGAACCATGTACACGTCACATGTAGCAGCAATCATGCACAACACATCCCACAAGTGAAACACACACGTCCTCAACAAACACGCATCAACACTCACTGGACTGGGCATCAAAGTCCAGCATCTCTCCCACTCCTTCGACCAATTCAGGTGGTATGAACTCCGCAACGAGAGCCTCATGCGGAGTGAGTTCTTCCTCCTCTGGTGCAGGCCCACTGCCAGTCACCAGAGTCAAGTTGTAATTTGAGGCACGCTTGGCCTTAGTGCTGCGCTTGATGTCATTCCAATGCTTTTTGCACTCCTGCGCCGTGCGCACCTCATGGCCGAATGAACTGACATGTTCCGCAACATGCTTCCAGTGGGTGTCACGTTGGGCAGCCGTAGTCTGACTATTGGCACCCACTAGCATGTCACGGCTGTGGCCCCGCACATAGTCCACGAGGAAGTCCAGTTCCTGCTTACAGAAAGGCTTCTTCCTCGACGTGCAGGAGGTCGTGGCTGTGTGTGGGGTCCCAGCCTGTGCTGCAGGTGCAACCTTCCTCCTCTTGGACTGTGGCGCAGACCCTGGCTGGCTAATGCCGCCCTGACCAGTATGGCCAGTGGGTTCAGTGGATTGAGCCAAGGGAGTGGCAGGTGGAGGGATGACCAAAGGCCTGACTTGTGTCAGTGGCAGCTGGGTGCCCACTAATGGACCCTGCGCAGCAACATCAGCTGTGGCAGGGTCATTGACCGCAACGGTCCTGGTTGGCAGACTCACAACCGGGGTGCTGTTGGGTGCATCTGCCCCTGCACTTGCCAACACCCGGCTGTTCGGGGCAGCAGATGACATGACTGCCCCAGGGACACGTGTCTTGGTCTGAGCAGCCCGGCCTGCCCCTATGGTTTCCCCCCTGGCCTGTTGGAGATCTACCAAGGGCTCTTCAAGTGCCAAAGCAGCCTGCGCTGGCAGACCTGAGCGGCGGTGTCCACAGCTGCACCTGCAGCTACCACTACCCTTGGGCCCGTGGCAGTCGATGGAACGGACTGCCGGGTCATATGGGTGCCAGTGCCAGATGCAGGAGCTGCATCCCCCGGAACCACAGGGGGTGGTGGCATGGCTGCACCGACACATGGCACAACAGTGTGCTCAAGTGGCGCACCCCTGCCTCTTCCCCCTCTGTGGCTGCCCTGGACACCCTGGAGTCCCCCTACTCCCTGGTCACCACGGCCACGTCCCCGACCACACCCGCCACGAGGAGTATGCCCAGCTGAGGCGCCCCTCACCTTTGGTGGCCTCCCAACCATGGCACAGATGTAGTAGTGCTGGCACAGATGGAGTGGTGCCAAGAGGAGGTGTACACCACAATTGACCTGGGCAATTGGGGTGAAGGGGGTGGGAAGCAAGATGTTAACAGCCCGCCTGCACCTGCGAGGCTGTATGTGACCCCGGTGATGTGGTGACGGGTCACGCAACGCTCAGGCACCCCAAAACTGCAGTAAAACCGTGCACGCAACCCTGCAGCCTACGTGCATGGATTCAACCTCCTGCAGTACGCGGTGGCACCCAGTAACACGAATAACGCGTACGCGTGGGACACGCAGGCTACTATGACATGGAAAATGGGTGCGATACACAGGGGCACCCGCAGTGGGAAAAAGAGCGTGTGCGACTCACCGTCTGACTAGCGCGATGCAGAAAAACACACGTAGCCAATACCCCCGCCAAAAGAAGAGATACGTCCTTGATAGCTGTGAAGTTGTGATGGCGCGCGAAACAACAGGAAGCAGCAACACACGTCGGTCTCCACGAAAGGCACGTACAGCGAACTGCTGGGCCCGCTCACCTTTAACCCGTGCTGAGGGAAACGCACGCGCGCATCACGTCACTTACGCGCATGGGCCCTTTCCTCGTATTACATGCGGACGTGCAGTTTTTCACGCGCGCTTAAGCATATGGGCCCTTACCTTGTATTACATGCGGACGTACAGTTTTCCACGCACGCTTACGCGCATGGGCCCTTTCCTCGTATTACACGCGGACGTGCAGTTTTCCACGCGCGCTTACGCGCATGGGCCCTTTCCTCGTATTACACGCGGACGTGCAGTTTTTCACGCGTTCTGAAATGCCCATGCACGTCTGTACGCGTCACGTCACAGGGGCGCTTGCGCTTGAGGGGTTTTCTGTCTAATGAAAATGCGTATGCGTGCAGACGCATTACGCGCTAAGGGCCTTTCCTCGAATTACACGCTGACGTGCAGATTGTTCACGTGCCAAATCACTCCGTATCAAGCTGGCCACGCGTAAGCACACGGAAGACCACGCTCCTGCCCAGAAGGCCGAACTACTGCCCCCCCAGAGCCCCGAGCACGCTCCCACCTGCCATCTGCTGCTGCCTGACTGCCTGCTGCCCACGTGCCCTGCCATTTGCTGCCTGCACATCAGCCAGGGGTGCTGTTGCTGTGACCACCCCTGCTGGAACCGAAGACTCCCGACTGGGATTCCATCGCTCCACAGCCCAGCCCCAGGACCCAGTTGCCCACCCACTCCTGCCTCTGGGGTTGTCATGTCGGGGCAAACACCATCTGGGACCACTGACAACCCCCGGCCAGAGAGGCAGAGGGGCACCAGCTTCAGTGCCACCAAAGTTGGTGTCCTGGTGGAGCAAGTCCTGGGGCAGAATGATGCCCTCTTCGGAAGTTCCCGCGCCGACAAGGAAGGACGGACTCGGATCTGGACTGACATCGTGACTGCCATCAACGCGGAGGGGGTGGCAGTCCGTGACTTACAACATGTCAAGAAGCGCTGGGAGGACTTCAGGTCCAGGACCCTGAGCAAGGCCCGGCGCCTCTTGAAAGCAGCGGATGCCAAGGGGCGCCGGGGCCACTTGTCAGAAGAACAGATGAGGGTCCTGGAACGCATATCCCCAGCGCTCCACGTCCAGGTCCTTGAGAAGCAGACCCGTCTGGAGTCGAGCGGTGAGTGTACATGCATCCTGATTGTGAGCAGTGCGTGTGGTGATTATTCAGTAGGTTGCACATCTGTTTGTATGTGGTTGAGTATGGGTGGGGGTGTACAGGGCTGTGGGGCTGACACATGCGAGGGCTGTAATGTGTGAGACATGGATGGTGCTTGTGTGTGTAGGCTTGCATGCCAAATGCAGTTGTGTGGGCACACATGTTTGGATGAATGTGCATGTAAGTAGACATGTCCGTGATGTCACGCATGTATGTTGTTTTTGGCTGCATGTATCAGCACTGTGTACATGTGCATGTGTGTGTATTTGACAAGAGTGCAACAGTGATGCAACATGGATGCATGTGACAACGGTATGTGGAAGCCTGATTGGCAGATGTGACATGGATGCCCGTCTGAACACTGCGATACTTGGCAGAGGTGTACACATGCATGCAAGTGTGGTGGTGTGTGTACATGTGTGGTGCACTTCCTGTGTTGCATGTGATGTCTGGCTCACCTTTGGCTGCTCATGCTGTTGTATGTGTATGGATCGTGGTGGCAGTTGCGATATGGCTGTGGTATGGTTCATGTGTGCGAGTTGTAATGACATGTGTGTTGGGGATTGTGATGACATGTCTGAGGTTTGCCAATGCCACTCATGTACAACTGTCATGTCTGTATGTGTCCATTGTACAGTGCCCTGATGCCTGTGTTTTGTTTCTCCCTGTCTGCAGCGTCAACTGATGAAGAGGGCAGAGAAGGTGCTGTGGAGCACAGCGGCGGGGATCCCACCTCCAGCCGGAGACGCAAGGCCCGGCTCCCCTCCCATGTTTTGATCTCGTCGGGGAGTGAGGAGTCCGGTGCCGCGTCCCAGGCCGCAGCTGCCGGGGGGAGGTCCAAGAGGCGGAGGTTGGAGTTGGACTCCTCGGCAGCAGAAGGGGCAGCTGGGACCCCACAGGGCCCAACAAGGGAAGATGGCACAGAGTCATCCAGGTTGGTGGGGGGTTTGGTGGAGGAGGAGGCCGTGCAAGCACCAGAGACGGGGTCTGGAGGTGGGGATCCCACTGGTGCTAGTGGTGCAGTGCAGGACCAGGGACAGGAGGCAGCACAGGCCGCTTCGGAGGTGCCTGTGTGCAATCCTGTTCCTGATCCTGTCCCTGCATCATCTTGCACCAGCAGGGATGCCTACGTCCAGACCCGTTTTCAGGCAGGGGATGAGCTCACGTCAACTGGCCTTCCTCTGCCTGCGGACGTGGCTATCCAGGTCCGGGTTGAGCCTGTCCTGGCTGGTGTGGCGTTGCGTCAACGGGCCATGCGAGGTGACCTGCAGTCTTTTCATGAAGAGACTGCACGTCATCTCGAATGGCTCGTTGACCACGTCAGCCTGCTGGGACAGGTCACCCAGGCCGGATTCCTCCGTCTGATGGGGCTTGCTCCGACCCCCTCCTCAACTGGACCCCCTACGCGCCAGTCATCCTCTGTGCCATCTTCCCACCCATCAGTCACCTGGGTGCCCTGTGGAGCTGCCTCTGACGGTGCGGCCAGGCTGGTGGAGGAGGCATCCCTGCCACAGTCGGGAGTCGGACGTCCAGCAGAGGTGGCCACATCTACGACTGCACCCCAGCCGGCAGAGGATGTGCAGGCAGCAGGAGGCAGTGCACGGGCAGAGGCACAGCAGCAGCAACATGGTGGGAGCCATGAAGGCTCGGGGCCTTCAACATCGGAGGGGCAGGCATCGGCCGGAGGGCAGGAGGACCCACGACAGAGAGTGTCTTCCGTGTGGCAGCAGTTGGGCCACGCCATAGATGCGGAGCGGCAGCGGGCGGAAGAGGCACGGCTCACAATGGTCAGGGCGGAGAACTCCACGCGGAGGGCACTGAGGCGGGCCGAGTGCCTCGAGGCAATCCGCAGGGGTTTGGAGGTGGAGACGTCGATGGCCCTGCGGACCCTCGGGGCCATGGAGGAGGACCGGCTCCGGGACATTGAGGAGGAGTTCGATGATGTCCTGGCCCGGGACATCCACAAGTGAGCCGTGAAACTAGCCCGCTGCCTTTGTACATAGTTATGTAGGTAGTGTTAGGTTTCATTTTTGTTTTTATTTTATTTGGACCTTTAGACATTGGGCACATTTTTGTATATAGTTTATTTTATTATGGTTGTGTTGAGCTATCCCTTGATAGTGCGCAGAAAAATAATGGAATGGCAAGTAGTGATGATTAATAAATTCCTTTTATTTTTGTGATGTTAGATCCTTTGTGGATGACACGTGTTTCGGCAGAGCTGCCTTTATCGAATCCAGGCTATATAGATAGCTCATAAGTCACTGCATAATGCATAAAGGTGCTGAAGTTCACAGGGATGAATCCCTCCTGGTACAAAGAAGTCCTCCGTATGTACGAGTGTCCTGTGTTAGTGTAGTTAGATAGGTTTCCTTTATTTTGTTGGGATAATGGACCCTGGCTTGTTCCCATGTACATAGTTCACAGTTGGATTGTATTTTTTTTTCACTTTTTAACCATGGAGCAATGGCTTTCTTTTTTATTTCCCATTGGATTTTGTTTTGTGGACATTGACTTTGGACAACATTACTTTGGAATTTTATTTTTGGTTTTGCTTTTTTTAACGGACATGCTTCTTTTCATTTTTGTACATTCACATTTCTGTTTCTTCATTTTTTATTCTATTTATGTTTCCTTTAATACATATTATTTTTGGTGAACTTCAATGTGTGGTATCTCATTGGTTTCATGCATTTCATGATATGTGTTTTGAGATTCACTGACACCCATTGGGTGTATGTGAGGGAAATGTGTTTGTTTCGGAACTTGCAATTGGTGTTCTGTGATGTAATTACAAATTATGAGTGGGTGGATGCAATACTCGGGTGGGTGTTTTGCATTTGGAGGCTGACCATAGGGACCAGGGATCTAGATTGTGATGACATGTTGGCTGGGGAACATGAGTTGCACATGGGTGGGGGCCTGCTGGCAGGTGCCCCACAGTGCTGGGGGGTGGGGGTGGTGGAGAACATGAGTTGAACATGGGTGGGGGCCTGCTGGCAGGTGCCCCACAGTGCTGGGGGGTGGGGGTGGTGTGAGACATGGGTGGGGGCCTGGTGGAGGCTGCCCCTGCACTGCCTGGGGGGTGGGGGTGGTGTGAGACATGGGTGGGGGCCTGGTGGAGGCTGCCCCTGCACTGCTGGGGGGTGGGGGTGGTGGGAGACATGGGTGGGGGCCTGGTGGAGGCTGCCTCTGGTGACTGGGGGGGTGGGGGTGCTGGGAGACATGGGTGGGGGCCTGGTAGAGGCTGCCCCTGGTGGCTGGGGGGTGGGGGTGGTGGGAGACATGGGTGGGGGCCTGGTGGTGGCTTCCCCTGCACTGCTGGGGGGTGGGGGTGGTGGGGAACATGTGTTGGACATGGGTGGGGGCCTGCTGGCAGGTGCCCCACAGTGCTGGGGGGTGGGGGTGGTGGGAGACATGAGTTGGACATGGGTGGGGTCCTGCTGGCAGGTGCCCCACAGTGCTGGGGGGTGGGGGTGGTGTGAGACATGGGTGGGGGCCTGGTGGAGGCTGCCCCTGCACTGCTGGGGGGTGGGGGTGGTGGGAGACATGGGTGGGGGCCTGGTGGAGGCTGCCCCTGGTGACTGGGGGTGGGGGTGCTGGGAGACATGGGTGGGGGCCTGGTGGTGGGTGCCCCTGCACTGCTGGGGGGTGGGGGTGGTGGGGAACATGCGCTGGACATGGGTGGGGCCTGCTGGCAGGTGCCCCACAGTGCTGGGGGGTGGGGGTGGTGGGAGACATGGGTGGGGGCCTGGTGGTGGGTGCCCCTGCACTGCTGGGGGGTGAGGTGGTGGGAGACATGGGTGGGGGCCTGCTGGCAGGTGCCCCACAGTGCTGGGGGTGGGGGTGGTGGGGTACATGAGTTGGACATGGGTGGGGGCCTGCTGGCAGGTGCCCCACAGTGCTGGGGGGTGGGGGTGGTGGGAGACATGAGTTAGACATGGGTGGGGGCCTGCTGGCAGGTGCCCCACAGTGCTGGGGGGTGGGGGTGGTGTGAGACATGGGTGTAGGCCTGGTGGAGGCTGTCCCTGCACTGCTGGGGGGTGGGGGTGGTGGGAGACATGGGTGGGGGCCTGGTGGAGGCTGCCCCTGCACTGCTGGGGGGTGGTGGTGGTGGGAGAATTGGGTGGGGGCCTGGTGGAGGCTGCCCCTGGTGACTTGGGGGTGGGGGTGCTGGGAGACATGGGTGGGGGCCTGGTGGTGGCTGCCCCTGCACTGCTGGGGGGTGGGGGTGGTGGGGAACATGCGTTGGACATGGGTGAGGCCTGCAGGCAGGTGCCCCACAGTGCTGGGGGGTGGGGGTGGTGGGAGACATGAGTTGGACATGGGTGGGGGCCTGCTGGCAGGTGCCCCACAGTGCTGGGGGGTGGGGTGGTGTGAGACATGGGTGGGGGCCTGGTGGCGGCTGCCCCTGCACTGCTGGGGGGTGGGGGTGGTGGGAGACATGGGTGGGGGCCTGGTGGAGGCTGCCCCTGCACTGCTGGGGGTGGGGGTGGTGGGAGACATGGGGGGGGCTTGGTGGAGGCTGCCCCTGGTGACTGGGGGGGTGGGGGTGCTGGGAGACATGGGTGGGGGCCTGGTGGTGGCTGCCCCTGCACTGCTGGGGGGTGGGGGTGGTGGGGAACATGCGTTGGACATGGGTGGGGCCTGCTGGCAGGTGCCCCACAGTGCTGGGGGGTGGGGGTGGTGGGAGACATGGGTGGGGGCCTGGTGGTGGGTGCCCCTGCACTGCTGGGGGGTGGGGGTGGTGGGAGACATGGGTGGGGGCCTGCTGGCAGGTGCCCCACAGTGCTGGGGGTGGGGGTGGTGGGGAACATGAGTTGGACATGGGTGGGGGCCTGCTGGCAGGTGCCTCACAGTGCTGGGGGGTGGGGTTGGTGGGAGACATGGGTGGGGTCCTGGTGGAGGCTGCCCCTGCACTGCTGGGTGGTGGGGGTGGTGGGAGACATGGGTGGGGGCCTGGTGGTGGGTGCCCCTGCACTGCTGGGGGGTGGGGGTGGTGGGAGACATGGGTGGGGCCTGGTGGTGGGTGCCCCTGCACTGCTGGGGGGTGGTGGTGGTGGGAGACATGGGTGGGGGCCTGGTGGTGGGTGCCCCTGCACTGCTGGGGGGTGGGGGTGGTGGGAGACATGGGTGGGGGCCTGGTGGAGGCTGCCCCTTGTGACTGGGGGTGGGGGTGGTGGGAGACATGGGTGGGGGCCTGGTGGAGGCTGCCCCTGGTGGCTGGTGGGTGGGGGTGGTGGGAGACATGGGTGGGGGCCTGGTGGAGGCTGCCCCTGCACTGCTGGGGGGTGGGGTGGTGGGAGACATGGGTGGGGGCCTGGTGGAGGCTGCCCCTGGTGACTGGGGGGGTGGGGGTGGTGGGAGACATGGGTGGGGGCCTGGTGGAGGCTGCCCCTGGTGACTGGGGGGGTGGGGGTGCTGGGAGACATGGGTGGGGGCCTGGTGGAGGCTGCCCCTGGTGACTGGGGGGTGGGGGTGGTGGGAAACATGGGTGGGGGCCTGGTGGAGGCTGCCCCTGGGGGGTGGGGGTGGTGGGAGACATGGGTGGGGGCCTGGTGGAGGCTGCCCCTGGTGGCTGGGGGGTGGGGGTGCTGGGAGACATGGGTGGGGGCCTGGTGGTGGCTGCCCCTGCACTGCTGGGGGGTGGGGGTGGTGGGGAACATGCGTTGGACATGGGTGGGGGCCTGCTGGCAGGTGCCCCACAGTGCTGGGGGGTGGGGGTGGTGGGTTATATGAGTTGGACATGGGTGGGGGCCTGCTGGCAGGTGCCCCACAGTGCTGGGGGGTGGGGGTGGTGGGAGACATGAGTTGGACATGGGTGGGGGCCTGGTGGAGGCTGCCCCTGCACTGCTGGGGGGTGGGGGTGCTGGGAGACATGGGTGGGGGCCTGGTAGTGGGTGCCCCTGGTGGCTGGGGGGTGGGGGTGGTGAGAGACATGGGTGGGGGCCTGGTGGTGGGTGCCCCTGCACTGCTGGCGGGTGGGGTGCTGGGAGACATGGGTGGGGCCTGGTGAAGGGTGCCCCTGGTGACTGGGGGTGCAGGGGGACATGCGTTGGTGGGCAGTAGTGCAAGTTGACATGTGGGTTGGCTGGGGGTCATGGCCATGGTGGATGGTGTGCCTGCAGGACATGTGCAGGGTAGGCCCCTGTGGTGTGAGCCACCTGCAGGGGCCGTGGAGGGTGTAGAGGGAACACCTGGGAGGACCCACACGTGCAATTCACGTGTGGTGCTCCCCGCGCACCCCTGTAATACACGTACCCTGATGGAATTGTGTGTGGAACTTCCCGCGCAGCCCTGGAATACACGTACCCTGCTGAAATCGCGTGTGGCACTTCCTGCGCACCCCTGAGATACGCGTACCCTGCTTAAACGGGCCCAATCGCGTGTGGAAATTCCCGCGCACCCCTGAGATACGCGTACCCTGCGGAAATCACGTGTGGCACTTCCCGCGCACCCCTGAGATACGCGTACCCCCAATCGCATGTGGAAATTCCCGCGCACCCCTGAAATACACGTACCCTGCTGAAATCGCGTGTGGCACTTCCTGCGCACCCCTGAGATACGCGTACCCCCAATCGCGTGTGGAAATTCCCACACACCCCTGAAATACACGTACCCTGCTAAAATCGCGTGTGGCACTTCCTGCGCACCCCTGAGATATGCGTACCCTGCTCGCACGGGCCCAATCGCGTGTGGAAATTCCCGTGCACCCCTGAGATACGCGTACCCTACGGAAATCACGTGTGGAACTCCCCGCGCACCCCTGAAATACGCGTACCCTGCTCGCACGGGGCCAATCGCGTGAGGTACTTCCCGCGCACCCCAGTGATACACTTAGCCCACTTGCCGTGCTGGTACAGGGTTAGCGCAGCCCTTTGCGCTGGATTGGGTATATTGATGGCTTTTCCCTGCGCGAGAGGAGTTCTTGGGGGCGTAACTGGCGCTGCTGCAGGGTCGCTGCGCCACTGTGCGCCACGGCTGGTTTTGGTGGCTGGAATCCATGAATACGCTGTGCGCGGAAATGGATTTTAGCGCAAGCGGCTGGTGCAGGCATTCGCACGCGCACACTGTGCGCCAGCCGCGTGCGCCACTTGTTCGCTGAATTCTATGAATTACCCTCTTAATATTAAATAAATAAACCGGTGGTATCTTTAACATTGCAACAAAAAGTGGTGTGCTTAAAATCAATGGGAAAATCCCATATGAAATATTCTGGTGGAATATTTTGCGTGGTAACCACTGCCACCAGCCAGAAACTCGACAAGGGGGGACTGGACAGTGCCCCCTTGAAAACAGACCCAGGGGCAATCGAATTAACCCCTTCCAGTACTACCACAATATGATGGTTTGTACTGGTTCTGTTCACAATTTTGGACTAGTAAAGACAATGGTGACTTTATATGCCCTGGGAGACAGTTGTCAGTCCCAGGGTATGGAGTCTATGTTTGGGAGTCACTATGACACCCCTGTGTCACTGCACTGAGGGTGCTGTGTAACACATACACAAAAACAGATGATACCCTATGGAGTAAAAAAAAATAAAAAAAACATAGCCCATAAGCACACAAAAAGTCAAAGACATACCTCAAATTATGCCTAAGAGTGGGAAGAAAAGAGTCTCACTCTTAGCAGGAGAAAAAAAACAAACCCCAAAAATCCAGCAAAGCTGCTGGGGGACTCACTAGGTTTGGGAAATTAGCCTTATAAGAGAATTCTCCCTAACACTCACCCCCCCGCACCAGACTAAGGGACAGGAGGATTGAATTCACTCCTGGATGAATCTCATACCTCTAGTCGGTTACAAACATCATAGAGAGACCATCAGCATTTTGGTGGTCACACCCTGACCTGTGTTCAATGGAAAAATCAAAGGTTTTCCTTTGCAAGCTATAAGACCTACAAACCCTTTGGGGAACATCTTCATTGTTAAATCTATAGGGGATCTGGTTGACCAGACCCTCAGATGTTGTTACAACTTCTGAACCTGTGTTAGGCTTTTTCAAGGGGTCCTTATAAAGGATTCCCTTAGATCTACAGGGGCCTCCAGGGCTCCTCACCACCTCTCTGTTGGGAGCAGGTTGGATCTCATGCCTCTTGGTTGAAGGGGTTAGGGTTAGGCAATGTACCTGCTTTCCTTTTCTGGTTTTCCACCAGCACTGAGAATTACCAGTTCTCTTAGGCCTAGGTAGGGGTCCAGTTGGTCTATCCACCTCTTCCTCAGAAGCAGGGGGAGTCAGAGGCCCTCATTACAACCTTGGCGGAGGACCATGGTGCTATTAGCACCATGGTCCATGCCGCTAAGGTTACGATTCCGCCATGGTGGATGGCGGAATTACCGCGCCATTCCAAGGTGAGTGGGGCGGTAATTCCCCATTCACCATTTGCCCTTCCCCATCCCATTTTTGCCCCCATAGGGCATAATGGGGAAGGCACTAATTACGGCACCGTAAATTACAGTGCCGTAATTAGCTCCAAAGTCCCTTTGCCGGTTGGATTTTTAACGCCTGCTAAAAGCAGGCGTTAAACACCAACCTGCAAAGGGACACTTGTAATCAGGCGTTAAGGGTTAACGGCACCGACGGCGCCGTTAAACCCTTAACGCCTGAGTTGTAATGAGGGCCTAAAACTTGGGGAACAATGATGGAGCTTGGTTCCGGCTCCCATTTCCATAACATTTTAGCCTGAAATTTGCCTGGGTTAGAGGTCAACTCACTAACACCAGGGCTTGTAGTGGGGTTCTCTGTAGAGGTTCTCACAGGCTTCGAGTGGTCCCTTAAGGTGGCCTCTCTAGCCAATTTGGTTAGGTTCTGTGTCTCCATACTGGGAGGCCTGCGGGTACTGGATACTACTCCTATAGTTTTTAGATCATTACCCAACAGGACTCTCCCAGGCACCTCAGTCTGAAGACTGACAGGGATCCTCACTGTCATGTTATTACACTGAATGAGGGCTGGTAGAATAGGAACCATCTGGACAGGGCCTCCAGATTTTCTAGTGGGACCTTTGGGTGCCTTAGCCACATCCTCAGGTTTGGAAAAACTTTCATCCACTACTGTTCTGCTAGCCCCAGAGTCTCTCCTGGCAGGAGTATCCTGGCCATTGATGAGAACACTGTCCATGTAATATATTTTAGAGTTTGCTGGTAGGGAGTCATAGATTTCCCTATTCTGGCTGCTAGCCAGACCCATAGGCTCTAAGGATACACTTGCTTGAAGACTCAAGGGGTCTTCAGCAAAGACTTCAAAGTGAGCACTAGCCACTTGTACTTCCTCCTCAGGAGTGAAAGCTAAGGAGGCTGTGCTGATCCCTGCAGGTTTACCCTTACATCTGGGATCTCCTTTGATGTGGTCAGTTGCCCCACAGAGATAGCATGTTCCTAATGCTCTCTGGAATGGTGGACCTCCTTCTGGTTTGGGCCCAGAAGGTATACTAGCCTGATGGGGTTTCCCTGGTGGCTTACCCTGGTTATTTTGTTGTTTGTGACCCTCTTTGGTATGGGAGGTATTAGAAATCTCTTGGTTCACTTTTGGTGGCTGCTTTCCCTCATCCTTTTTCTGAGTAACCCCTGAATCCTTGTGAGTAGCCCTGTTGGCAACCCACAAGTCAGCAGCTTTAGCTAGCTTCTTGGGATCTATTTCCTTTGAATCAGCCAAGTGCTGTCTGAGCTCAGGAGAGCAGGCATCATAAATAGTCTCCAACATAACAAGATTTCTCATTCCCTCATAAGTATTCACTCTGTAACCTTAATCCATCCCTCTAAGTTCTTCAACCTCTCACTCACCCAGGTAGCCCAAGGGGTACCATCTTGCTTTTTGAGTGTCCTAAACCTCTTAAGGTACTGGGAAGGGGTCTTCCCAAATCTAGCTATTAAATCTAGCTTCACACATTCATAGTCCATCCTATCCACCTCCCCCAACTCCATTACCACATCAGATGCAACAGGGCGGAGCCTAGATAACAACCATGGAAGCAACTGATTCTCTGTGATGTCCTGGAGTCCATGATTATACTCAAACATAGCCAACCAATCCAACACATCCAACTTAGGTTCATACATATCCACAATCTCTTTAGGCATCTGGGGTCTTTTGGGACTGGAACTCCTAGAGGATCCGGGGAGAGAAGCATTTTCCACAGACAATTTCTTCATCTCTAGCTCACGTTTGAGCACCATCTATCAGAGCGTTAGTTTTTAGTGCTTTTGTTCAGATTGGGCACTAATTCTTTTGAACTCTAATTCAAGCCTCATTTTTTCTAGTTCAATGAATGCAGGACTTAATGTGGGACCTGACAAAGGTCCAGTAGACATAGCTTGAGGTGCTAGAGCAGGCACAGGGCCAGTGGGGACCGTTACATTGGCCTCACCTTCCTCTTCCAACTCTACAACATTACTATCAAAACTTTGATCCATGTTAACTTCATTACTGTTGTCTACATTTGCTGGGGAGGTAGGCACATCTGAACCACCACTCAGACTTTGGTTTTCTAACATTCTTTCTATCAATTCCATTTTCTTGCCTTTTACAGGAAGATCCTTATGTCTACAAAGAACTCTTAAACAATCAGCAGTTTTTGCAGAAAGGGACTCCTGGCTGTAACCTTCCATGTTAGAAAATACACTTTTTCTAGTGCTAAGCTTTGTGGTTAGTTGCACTAAAGTATTAGAAGCACTGTACAATGTATCCTCAATACAAATAACACCGCTGTACACCAGTGTTAGGCAGAATCCTGTGCAGTTCCCTTGGGGACCACTGCAAAAAGATTAAGACTACAGGAGTAAGCAGTAAACCCAATTGGTAGCAGTCTGCACCACCCAGGTTTACCTGGTAGCTGTGGCTGAGCAATCAGACTTCTCTCAAGAAGAGTTAGGAAGTATACAGAGGATACACAACAGGGCTAAAAACACAGTAGAACAAGCAAACACTGACCAGAGCTTTGTATCAAAAGTATATAATTATTTATTTAACACATACTTTAGAAAATACACTAGCACTATTAATTAAAAGCAAGTTCCAGCACAATCAGAAAAGTATTTACACCTCCCTTAGCAATTACTAGACAAGTCTAAGTTAAAACACCACTTTTTGTCAAAACAGAGGTGAGCGTGTAACTCAGATGGCATTCCAATAATTAGGTTAAAGGGAGAGAAAAAGGCAGTTCATGAAAATAAAACAGTTCCCAACACTTTTAAGAGACAAAATCAAGTTACTGAAGGCAGGGTATACTGTAGAGCCAAAGTTCATAGGCCAGGCCCACTTTGAATGGAGCAAGGCGAAATGTGCCCAAGATCACACGGTTTAGCAATGCATTCAAGTCTTTGTATAAATGTTCAAAAGAGGTTGGCGTGGTTCAAAAGACAAAGTTAGAAGGTCTTGGGGCCAACCCAGTTGGAAAGCCAAGGATTTAAGGGTCACCTTGGGCAAACCGAAGAAAGGGAGGCCAGGTAGAACACAGTACCTTAAAGAGTGAGGAAGCTCCAGTGTTGGCAGTTGTTCCTGGCAGTGGGTGCAGTTTGTGGTTTCGACCAGGGGAAGAGAAGATCTCATCGAGGAGGAAACTTGGAGTCATTGCACTGCCCAGGGAAGAAACCAGCTGCGGAGTTCATCAGTGAAAAGGTGCGTTCTGGTATTCGCGGTCACAGTGGTGCAGCTTAGCTATCCGGCCGCCGGGGTTCTTGGCAAGGGTGATTCGACCAAGAGACGTCGTGGAAGGCAAAATGGCAAACTGGTTGATCCCACCAGCTCAGAGGAAGAAGACACTTTCAGCAGAAGATCTTCTCTTGTTGTCGGGAAAGTGGGGAGGTCGTTGCAGCAGGGATCCACCGGTGGTGTCGTCGTTGCAGATGGCGCAGCTTCTCCCCTTTTCGGATTTCTTAGGTCCTGTGGCGAATTCTGAAGTTCCAGCCCGAAAAGCCCTGCTTTTATGCAGAAATACCCCCATTCAACAGCCTAGCTGTCACTCAAACATGCTAAGTGGTGAGCCGGGCGGCTCTCCACTGGCCCAATCAGAACAGAGTGCGACTTAGGTTGCTAAGGCAACACAATCCAGGGTGCCAATTGCCCCACCCACACATCCTGTGGAACCCAGACAGAGTGGCACCAGTTGGAGGGCTTCTGTGGAGAAGCCCGCCAAAAAGTGGAACAAAGGGCCCGACCTTGGTTGGAGTTACAGAGACGGACACGAATGCCATTTTAGAAAAGAGTTCTGGCAAAAAGACCCAACTGGTGATTTAATATTAAATAAATAAACCGGTGGTATCTTTAACATTGCAAAAAAAGTAGTGCGTTTAAAATCAATGGGAAAATCCCATAGGAAATATTCCGGTGGAATATTTTGCATGGTAACCACTGCCGCCAGCCAGAAACTCGACAAGGGGGGACTGGACAGAGCCCCCTTGAAAACAGACCCAGGGGCAATCGAATTAACCCCTTCCAGTACTTCCACAATATGATGGTTTGTACTGGTTCTGTTCACAATTTTGGACTGGTAAAGTCAATAGTGACTTTACATGCCCTGGGAGACAGTACCATGGTATGGAGTCTATGTTTGGGAGTCACTATGACACCCCTGTGTTACTGCACTGAGGGTGCTGTGTAACACATACACAAAAACAGATGCAACCCTATGGAGTAAAAAATAAAACCATAGCCCATAAGCACACAAAAAGCAAAGACATACCTCAAATCATGCCTAAGAGTGGGAGGAAAAGAGTCTCACTCTTAGCAGGAGAAAAAAACAAACCCCAACAATCCAGCAAAGCTGCTAGGGGACTCACTAGGTTTGGGAAATTAGCCTTATAAGATAATTCTCCCTAACACCCACCCTCAGAAAGGGGCCCTCTCCCACCAAAGCCCCCACTACCCCTTTCAAATTCAGGGAAGTCATAGAACACAAAGTTATTGAGATAATGAACAAGATTAAACCATCCAATTGCAAGGGAGATCCATGCCCAGCCAGTCTGATTAAAGACTGCACTGAAACACTCACCCCCTTCCTCAAAACTTTCAATAATGCCTCCTTCAATGCCAACACAGTTCCAGATAGCCTAAAAGAAGCCTGGGTACTCCCGCTTCTAAAAAAAACCTACTCTCGACCCTGAAGTGGCTACTAACTATAGACCCATCACCACAGTGCCCTTCCTGCTCAAGATCCTGGATAAAGTTGTTCTACACGCAGATCCAGGAATACCTTGAAACCAACCATATCCTTGGCAAAAGACAGTCAGGCTTCCGTCCAGGTCACGGGACAGTCAGCTTGGAGACATTATGAACAAAGGCAAACCGGCACTCCTTCTCCTACTGGATCTATCCGCAGCCTTTGAAGCACACTTCTCCCCAGAAGCCATTGCATGGGTGGCCTCATTGCTAAATGGCAGACTCATGAAAGTCTTTTCAGACACTGCCTCGGAAACCCCCACTATCATCCACTGCGGCGTCCCCCAAAGCTCCTGTACCACCCCTACTCTCAACAACATATTTACCCTCCCACTCTTCAATGACCTCGACTTTCGTAACATAGCGTACACCAAATAGGCAGACGATACGCAGGTACTGCTCCCGCTAACTGGGACCTATGAAGAATGGCAGCCAACGGCCTCTGCTTAAACAGGGTTAAAACTGAGATCCTCATAGTAGGGACCAGCAAAAATCTCAACAAACTCTCCCCTCAATACAAATCCTTCAACATCTACAACTCCACCATCACAGTCTCCCAGACTGTAAAAACCTTAGGTGTTCACCTAGACGCCTCACTATCCATGTCCCGACAGGTCAACGCCATAGCTTCCTCCTCAGCGCTCACCACCAAGGTGATAAACGCTGTTAAGCCTTTTCTTTCCACTAAAAACTGCCTATCCATCGCCAGAGCCACAATAGGTACCAAACTGGACAACTGTAATGCCCTTTTCCTAGGCACCTCCGCCCATAACATAAAAAAACTCCAAATCATGCAAAACAACGTGCTCCGGGCAGCACTGACCATTCCCAAAAGAGAACACATCTCTCAAGCAAGGAAAGATGCCCACTGGCTACCGGTAAAGGAACGGATGCTCTTTAAAGCCATGGCCGTCAAACATAGATGCCTCACACTGGATGCTCCACCCTATCTCGCAGAAAGAATCACCCCCAAAGCCTCCACCAGACCCACTGGAGCCCACCGCACCAACATGATCCATGTTCCCACATTCCAAAGATCCAGGGCAGGAGGATCCAGCTTCCAACACCTCGCACCCAAAAACTGGAATTCCTAACCAACCTCACTAAGGAATGAAAAATCGTACGCCACCTTCAGAAAAAACATAACAACCTTTCTATTCTGCTAAATTCTATCCACATGCACATTTATGCCTGCACTGTAACCACAGTAAAGCATAACCCTTTAATTTCAATGTTCTATTGCAATCAACTGTTTACTCTGTTACTCTGTACCACATGCACAGTTATGCTTGCACTGTAACCACAGCAAAGCATAACCCTCTAATCTCAACTTCCTGCTGCAAACAACTGTTTACTCTCTTACTATGTACTTATGTTATGTTTAAGCCTAAGCCTGCTGTAACAGTGCCACTATGCCTCAGGACAGTTCTGTGCGCTTTATAAATGCAAATAAATGAAAATAAATAAAATAAAATAAGGAATCCATGACACCTTTATCTCCAAAGTAACATCACACCTCAAATCCATCAACAATCAAAGTGACTTCTCTAGTCTCTCAGGGGGCTCCTCTAAGATGACGATGACAGAACATTCCACCTCCATCCCTGTTAAAACACAAGCAGTCTTCTATTTCTCTCAGAGCAATGAGCCCGAAATCATCCAGATTGTTCCAGCATGTAGCCCATCTCATGCAAGGGCGACACCTGCACGTCCAGGCTACTAATAGGCTGTCTCAATTTCCTATGCCTCTGGGTGAACCTCTCCTTTTCTTAAATGTGTGTTCCGCTCTGTCTTAAAGAGGCCTGGATCACCCCCATACTTAAGAAGGAAAATCTTGACCCCTTGCTCGCAAAAAACTACTGTCCCATCAATAATGTGCCCTTCCTTCTCCAAATCATGTATCGGATGGCATATCTCCAATTCTAGAAATGTGTTAAAGAGTGAAGCATTTTGGACCAAAGCAATCGGGCTTTAGAGCCAGGCATGGCACTGAGACTGCCTTGCTCGATCTGAAATCCAGTCTCTCTGGCATAGTCGACCAGGGCCACCCTGCCCTCCAAATGTTGCTTGCTCTCTCTGCTGCCATTGACCTGGTCGACCATGCCCTCTTGTTGATCAGTTCAGAGTCGTTGGTGGGCTGCTCTGTAATGGCAGCACAGTGGTGGCCTCCTTTCTGGGCCCCCACAATGCCAGTGTTGCCATCAATGACGTTAGCTCATCACAAGCACTTGTTACCTGCGGGGTCAGACAGGGCTCATGCCTTTCGCACACTCTTCAATATCTACATCCTGCCACTGCTGGGGCTTCTCAATGACCTGGGCGTACTTTATACCAACTACGCAGATGATACCCAGGTTGTCCTAAGGCTCTCAGGCACCCAATCCCAAGACGCACAGGCCATTAACACAATCTATTCTACTATCCATTCTTGGATGAAAACCAACTCCTTGGCCCTAAATTTCGAGAAAAAAAACTTGCCCCGAGTACAAAAACGTTCTCATCTGTAACATCATCATCCTGGTGGCCAAGAGTGTAAAGGCCCTGAGTGTTATCTTTGATGCTTGACTGACCATGAGAAAGCATGTTGCCCAGATCTGGGCTTCCTGCGGCTTTATTAATAAGCTGCTTAATCACATCTGCCCTTTTCTCTGACACAGAAACATCTCTCTTTTAGCCTCAGCCCTCGTAAATTCAGAAATGATTAATGTAACGGTCTACTGTCGAGTACATCCCAATCCAACCTCTCAGCTTTACAAGTGACCCAAAATGGGGCTGTGCAAGCAACCTCGGGTCTCTCTAGACAAGATCACATTACCCACGCAAGGAGGCAGTTGGATTGGCTGCCCGTGAAGAAGCGAGTCTCCCTCACGATACTGACTCTGACCCTCTGACCCTCAAATATCAGGCTCATGTGGCACCAATTTATCTTGTGGTGCGCCTGAAGTCCTATCAGCCATTCCGCACTCACGACTCCCATGATCAAGCCAGACTCTACCAGCCTACATTTAGGCTGGTAAGATTTGGAGACACAGGTATTGACGTTCAAGCCCCTCTAATCTGGAACTCCCTCCCACTTGCTCTAAGGCCTTCTAAGCACCAATTTCCTGCCAGACACCACCACTGACTTCCCTCTTGTATTGTTTTATGTGCGCCCTGAGGCCTTCGGTGAGCTGGTGTGTTACAAAAATCAAAATAAATAAATAAATAAAACTTATTGAAACTAGCAGCGTTAATGATTTACCGTGTTTAAACAACAAAATGTAATTGAACAAATGCAATTAGACTTTAAAGTTCACTTGTTTCAAGAGAGGTTTCCTTTGCCTCTCTGGATCAGAGAAATCAAATGCAGACAGCCCTGTTCCTTCGGACATGAGGAAACACATAACACATTGGCAATTGAAAAATACAATGGGGGTCATTACGATGTCGGAGGTAACCATGCCGCTAATAGCGGCATGGCTACCCCTTTACCGGGTATCGGGTTCAGGTTCCCTGAATGAGGAATTACCGGGCCATTCCGGCCTTGGAGCGCCCAGTATTTCCCCATTCAGGGAACCCAGACCCTGTGCATCCCCATTCCCATTCGAGCCCCCATAGGGCTCAATGGGAATGGGGATGATGCTAACAACGGACCCGTTAATAACGGGCCTGTTGTTAGCATGCTGGCCTGCTCGCGGTACCCGCTAAGGCGGCCTGGTTGAACCAGGCATCCTTAGCGGGTCCCGCGAGGAAACCTCGTAATAGGGCGGTAGGGATTTAACGGCTCCGGCACCTTTACCGGCACCATTAACCCCTTACCGCCCACCTCGTAATGAGTCCCAATGTATTTAAACAATTGTCAATTGTCAATTCGACAGTCATATTCGGGGTTGTGGGGCCAATGTGTGCACTTGTTTGTTCTTTGTTACAGAAAATCTTAGTAAATATTTGCCAAGAAAATATATGTTCTTTTTACACTGCTGGCTAAAGCCATATTTTAAAGTGAACAATCATTAACACAATGGGCCTCATAACGAGGTGGGGGTGAAGGGTTATTGGCACCTATGGGGGCACGAATGGGAATGGGGATGCACAGGGTCTGGGTTCCCTGAATGGGGAAATACCGGGCCCGCCAAGGAATGGCCCGATAATTCCTCATTCAAGGAACCCGGTAAGGGGGTGGCCATGCCGCTATTAGCGGCATGGTTACCTCCTGCCTCGTAATGACCCCCAATATCTCCTATATAGCAGGATGTCATAGCCACATTTCAATGGGCCTTAACTGGTGATTGATAAGCGTCTCGCCTACCAGCCACACAATTTGTGATCGACTCCTGGGCGCAGCAAATCGTTATTTATTTTGTAAATCACTTAACCACAAAGGGGGGATGGGGTCCGCCCTTTCCTGACACTCCCACCCACCCAAGTCCCTCACCGTCTCTACCCAAGATACCCTAAACACCCGAGTCCCCCTCTCTCTCTCCCACACTAACCCACCCCTACAGCCTCTCGCTCTCTCTCCCTAAACCATACCCACTCAAGCCTCTCTCTCTCTCTACATCAAGCCCCTCTCTCTACTCTACCCCCTAGAGAACCTCTCTATCTATCTACCCCAACCAACCACCCACGCCCCTCTCTCATCCTTAACAATACCTCCTCTTGCGCTACAACCCATCTCCTGCCCACCCCCTGCCCTACCCTACACACTCTGGCTCCACCCAACCTACCCTACCACCTCTGGCTCTATGCCACCAAACTACCCTATCCTCTCTGGCTCTACCCCAACCACCCACCTCCCCTCTGGATCTATATGACCACCCAGCAACCCAACCTACCTCATCAGGCTCTTCACATGAACCCACCCTTTCCCCTCTGCTTACATTACAAACACCTTACCCCACTGGCTCTATGTCAACCACCCACCCACCATAGCTCTAGTACCACCCACCCTAGCTCTAGTACCACCCACCAATCCTACCCCCTGCTGGATCTCTATACCCAACCCACCTCTGGATCTGTATACCCTTCTCACCCACCCTACCTACCTATGGCTCTGTATACCAAATCCACCCACCCCATCCCTCCTTTCTGTAACCCACCAATCCTATCCGCCTCTGGTTCTCTATACCCTAACCACTGACCTTAATGCCCTTTGGCTCTCTATACTGTACCCAACCACCCTATCCCACTCTGCCTCTCTATACCCACCAACGCACCCTACCCCTCTATGGCTTTCTATGCAATGCACACCACCCTACTCCCCTCTGGTTCTCCACAACCCAAACACAACTGTAACCCTTTCTGTCTTTATCCACGAACCACCCATCCACTCTCTCTATAACCCAACCATACAACCCCGCTCTCTCTTTCTCTCTCTCTCTACAGTACCTACTCATGCAAGTCACTAGCTCTCTCTACCCCAGCACTGGCCTCTCTCTATGCTTCCCACCCTCCTGAGCCCCTCTCCCTACCCCTACCACCCAAACCCTTATTTCTCTCTCTACCCCAACAAGCCACCTGTGCCCCTCCCTCTCTGCTACACCCACCCACCTAATTCTCCCCTGTTCTACCCCACTGACTCACCTAGCCCCATCTAGTTCTATCCCACCAACCTTCCAAACCCCCTCTGGCTCTAAAAAACTTCTGTCTCTATCCCATTTTCCACTGTAGTTGCACATCCCTACCCGCTATGGATCTACCCAACCATACAACCTCTGGTTCTACACTATCCCTCCTCCCAGCTGCACTCCAACTACACAACCTAAACTGCCTCCTCTGGTTATTCCCCCACAACCATCCTACTATCTCTGGCCACTCTATGTCCTCTGGCTCTACACCATTCAACCAGCCTACCTCATCTGGCTGAACCCCACACACCATACCCCTGGCTGGAACTACCCCACCCACCAAAGCACTTTGAAACACTTTGTGTATAGGCACAATATAAATAAACTATCATATCATATCATATCACCATACCACCTTCTGACTCCACCACCTCCTCTGGCTCTTAAAGCTATCCCCTCTGTCTCTACATCACCCACTCTATCCCCTATGGCTCTACCTCATTTCATGCTCACTCTGGCTCTCCCCTGCCACCCACCAAACGGCCTCTGGCTCTACACCATCCCTTCACCCTACCCTTTCTATCCCTACTCCACCCGCCTCCATACCTCGCCGAAGGGCACCCACCCACCCTGCCACTCCTGGCTCGCTACGCCTAACCCGCCTACACACCTCTGGCTCCCTATACAACATCCACCCACCCTACCCCCTCTGGGTCTCTATACCAGACCCACCCACACTACATACTCAGACTCTTTAGAACACATTCCACCCACCATACCACTTTTTGGTTCTCTATACCCCGTGAGCACAAACCCAACCCCCATCTGGCTCTCTATGCTTCATTCACCCAGACTACCACCCTCTTGCTTTCTATACCTGCCCCAGGCACCCTACCACCATCTGGCTTGCTATACCGGTTCCACCCACCCTACCATCCTCTGGTTCACTAAAGCCCACCCCTCAAACCCTTTCTATCTCTGTATATCACACACCCACCCTACCCTGTGCTGGCTCTCACCAATACCCCCTCTAGCACTCTATACCTTACCGATAATACCCCACTATGACTCTCTATACCCACCAATTGGCCCTACCCCTCTCTTGTTCTCTATACAGTTGATCTCCCACCTCACCCCCAGATGGCTCTCTACACACCACCCCCTCAACCCCTTTTCATATACCACAGCTACCCAACCCTCTCTCTATACCCCATCCTCCCACCCTACTCCCCCTCTCTCTCTCTCTCTCTCTCTCTCTCTCTCTCTCTCTCTCTCTCTCTATACCATATCCACCCACCCTACCATTCCCTTATTATATACCCCACTCACCCAACTAATCTCTCTCTCTGTCCACCAACCCCACCATACTGCTCTCTCCCTTTACCCCACCCACCTCTCTCTCTCTTTCTACACCCCACCCACCCTAGCGCTCGTTCTTTGTACACTACTCCCTACTGCTCTCTCTCTCTGTTTCTCTATCTCTTTCTCTATATGCACCCATCCACCCTACTGCTATTTCCCTATATGTGTGTTTTTTTGTGTGTGTTTATTGAAGGGTCTCGGCGAAAGCCTCTACTTCTTCTTGGGTGCAGCCTTTTTGGGCTTTGCCGCTTTGGGTTTGACGGCCTTGGGCTTCACGACCTTGGCTGGGCTCTTCTTTGCCGCTTTCGCCTTCACGGCTTTGGCTTTTGCGGGGCTCTTGGCGGCCTTCTTGGCTGGAGCAGCTTTGGGCTTTTTAGGGCTCTTGGCTCCTGCTGGTTTCTTCACCTTCTTGGGACTCTTCTTGACTCCGGCGGGAGCCTTTTTGGGTTTCTTGGCAGCGCCGGCAGGCTTCTTTGCTGCGGGCGTCTTGCTCTTCACCGCCGCTTTCTTGGCCGCCTTCTTCTTGCCCTGCGACTGCTTCTTGTTGAGCTTGAAGGATCCAGAGGCACCGGTGCCCTTGAGCTGGGCTAGGGCTCCTTTGCTCACCAGGCTCTTGACAGCAAGCTTGACTCTGCTGTTGTTCTTGTCCACGTCGTATCCCTGGGCGCTCAGAGCCTTCTTGATGGCGGGCAGGGAGAGTCCCTTCCTCTCAGTGGAGGCAGCCACGACCTTGACGACGAGGTCGGCCACGCTGGGCCCCGTGGGCTTTTTGGCCTTGGCAGCGCCGGCTGCTTTCTTCGGTGTCGTCTTCTTCTTGGGAGCCACAGCAGCGGGAGCAGTTTCAGCCATTGTTCTGCAGGAGGACTCGGTCAGCGCGCTCACAGATCAGATCAGATCAGTAATGATCAGTAATCAGCATTTGTTAATGCCTCCTTCGCAACAGGGAAAGTCCCCACCTCCCTCAAGGAAGCATGGGTCCACCCCCTCCTAAAAAAACCTACTCTCGATCCCACCTCCCCCAACAACTATAGACCCATCACCACTGTCCCTTTCCTCCTCAAAATACTCGACAAAGCAGCCTATCTGCAGGTTCAGCACTACATCGAAGAAAACAAACTCCTGGGACTCCGCCAATCTGGCTTCCGCCCTAGACATGGGACTAGAAACCGCCCTACTTGACCTGAAAAACCAAATGGACGATGCCAGAGACATGGGCAAATCAGCTCTTCTCCTACTCCTTGACTTGTCTGCAGCGTTCGATCTCGTAGATCATGACGTCCTTTGCCATCATCTCTCCTTCACTGCCAAGTTCTCCCCTGACGCCACAGCATGGATCAAATCCTTCCTACAGGACAGAACCATGCAAGTATTCTCCGACCTAGCCTCTGCCTCACCCACTACCATACTCTTTGGCGTGCCCCAAGGCTCATGCCTCTCCCCCACACTCTACAACATCTTCACACGACCCCTCTTCCTCATCCTCGACGCTATGGGTATATCCTACACTAACTACGCGGACGATACCCAGATCCTCCTTACCCTCACATGCAACTACGACACCGACTCCATGACCCTTAACAACCTCTACAACACCATCCAAGCCTGGATGGCAGACAATGGACTATGCCTCAACTCTGACAAGACAGAACTCCTACTGGTAGGTTCCCCCGAAACGCTAAAAAAACTTGACTCCCAATTCAGTCACTTCGCCATCGACACCATCAAAATACCTGTTTCAGACTCAGTCAAAACTCTTGGAGTCTATCTAGACTCTAACCTCTCCATAGACAGACAAGTCAACGCCATTGCCTCCTCAGCCGCATATCATGCTAAACTGATCAACGCAGTCAGGCCTTTCCTCTCCAAAGAGAACTGCACAAACATAGCCAGAGCCATCACCGGCTCCAGGCTAGACTACTGCAACATACTCTTCCTAGGAAGAAAAAAACTTGGAGAGGCTACAAGTCATCCAGAATAGTGCTCTCCGAGCAGCCCAAGGTATTGCCAAAAGGGACCACATCTCGGAAGCCAGAAAACTAGCCCACTGGCTCCCAATAAAGGAAAGAATAATCTTCAAAGCGCTCACACTGACACACAAATGCATCCATCTCACTGCCCCCGATTATCTCTCACAAAGAATCCACTCCGTCGCCTCTACAAGACCAACAAGATCACCCTACACCAACATGCTCTCTGTGCCATTAGTAAAAAGATCCAGAGCAGGTGGATCCAGCTTTCCCTATCTCGCACCCACTCACTGGAATGCCCTACCTCCCACCATCCGCGGTGAGCCCTCCCTCCTAGCCTTCCGCAAAGCGCTGAAAACCACTCTCTTCTCATAAGGTCCCTCGCAGCTGCATAATACCAACCATATGACCCATTGCCTAAGTTGTATTGACCAACCGCATAAGCTGTAATGATAACCTTGCTTGTTCCTACCTGTATTATGCCTCTTACTGATACCATGCCTGTAACTAAGCTCATGCAAGTAACAGCGCCTCAATGCCCCAAGGCTGCCTGCGCGCTATATAAATTTAAATAAATAAAAAAAAAAATAAATATACTGAAAACAAATGAGGTCCACAGTTAGGACCCTCGCGTCCCCTGCCCACTTTACAATGCTGAAAAAATCAGCCCAATTCTTCGAACTCGAGACTCACAATTGTATAAAGAGAAATGAAAAATACGAACACTATAAATATACAACATTACACTGTGAAAGTTTGTCGTTGTTTAATTACTTCAACATCTTCTTAAACTCAGTCAGTCTGAAAGAATCTGACGCATTTCAGGGTAAAGGCCTTTTCTTCAAGACCAATTCAAACTGAAAAACTATATACAAAACAACCTTAAAGAGTCTGTATACTCAAATTGATCAAGTCAATGTACTCTAGTATAGCCTAGCTGCCAGTGACAATTCTTGTGATAATACACATAGAATGTGTGTTCCAATTGTGAATACTATTAAAGGCAATCAGCATCAAGTCCAATGAGCAAACTGGATGTAACTGGGTGATCAAACAGTAAAGAATAGAGAAGGCACTTAGGGATGGTCACCCGTGTGTCACATGCTGCAAACATGCATAAGGTGAAAGCTCAAACATAAATAAAACAAAATCAATGAACGGCCTACCTGGCCGACAAATGATGCAGCTCAACAGATTCAATTAAAAAGTATGTTCCAGGAACAAGAACCTGTTAGCAATACAGTAAAGCAGTGGAGAAATGGTCAGAGGCAAATAGTCTGTCATGACTTTCTCCAAACCAAAAACATGGGAAGGAGGGAAGAAACGTACCTGGTCTTTTCTTATCCTAATGAAAAAAACAATCCATACAAAGGTGGGCCAGGGGATGCAAGGCAACATTCAAGAGATAGCTCAGATGCTGGAGAAGAGAGCAAGGGTCTTCAACTATGTTCATCAAACTCTGCAAAAAGCATGATAGAAACCCATTAATTAACATATACCACAATAATGTATTGCTAACACTCTCTCTCTAGCGGGGTAAAGCCTAAATATTGAGTATAACAGCTTACTGAAAATAGGTCATAAACTTTGATCCCTGGTCAGCGCGTGGATGCAGCATTCACTTCACTGAATCCAGCCGGGCTGGAGAGTCCCATGTACAAGTAGATACACGTGCTTCCATTTGTATGGGGGTAAATCACTAGGGAATGACCATGCTTACTTTCAAAGTGTCATACCTATCTAAAAGCTAGTGTTCACTGGCACATAACAGTAGTTATAGCCATAGCCAAAACACCTTGGTACATACCAGTGAACAGAATTATTTCTACTCTATCTATAACCAATGTCATGAGTCTGCAAACAGTAACTTGTGGAATTTCAGGCTAAGTAGAGCCCACATATTTGCTGTATTAATTGTAATAAATGTCAAATGCAATACACAACTGCAAACAACACAATTATTGGCTTTGTCAATTCTAGCTTTACTTTGTACTAATGCTGTACACTTACACTGTTTCACAAAATGTCTGCACTGTGGCTCCTGCAGTCATAGCTTCTAATCTAGGCGGCCAAACACAGCTCTTCCTCCTTTTTAAAATTGATGAATTCAGTATACTTAAATCTATATTTATAAAAGTGAACATGTGTGGGTTTGTGGCTGGATGTGTGCCTTGGTGAAGAGTTGTTCCTTATACAATTCCACACGGTTTCACCGATATGCACCAGATTCTGCATAGTTACTTGTTAGGACCCTACGGACAATACTGGCTACATGACATTTGGACACCCCACTCCGTTCCCTGGATTTCAGCAAAAGTCAAAATGTGTTTGTGGCTTGGTGAAGAGTTGTCCCTTAAACAATTCTACACTGTTTCACAAATCTGCTTGGACCTTCCGGACATTGCTGGCTACATGGCATATGGACACTCCAGCCTTTCTCCGTGTGTGTGGGTGTGTGGCTTAGCAAAGCATTGTCCATTATACGATTCCACACCGTTTCACATTGCACCAAATATTGCATAGTTACCAGTTAGGACCCTCTGAATATTGCTGGCTGCATGATATGTGGACACACCATCCCTTGTCCCAGATTTCAGCAAAGGTTTTTAAAAAGAAATGTGTGGTTTCGTGGCTTGGAGAAGCATTGTTCCGTATACATTTCTACACAGTTTCACCAATCCGCACCAAACTGCATAGTTAACTGTTAGGACCCTCCGGACTTTACTGACTACATAACATTTGGACACACCACCACCTTCCCTGGATTTCAGCACCTCCACAAATGAGACAGCTGCCTGAAATCGTAGAACATCAATGTGGTTGTAGAAGAATGGGTCCACAACCCTAGAATGCACGATTTTTGGGATGTTTGCACCGCAGTGCAGCACAATG
This sequence comes from Ambystoma mexicanum, assembly GCF_040938575.1. Taxonomy (NCBI): domain Eukaryota; kingdom Metazoa; phylum Chordata; class Amphibia; order Caudata; family Ambystomatidae; genus Ambystoma; species Ambystoma mexicanum. The sequence continues at coordinate 1,519,332,753 of NC_090937.1, read as the reverse complement.
AACTGCACCACACCAGGGTGAGACAACAGATGGGGAGAGAGCACAGTAGGTCTCAGTATGCAGCAGCACTCCAACTCTCGCCTCCCACCAACGTCTGCTCTGGGGTATGTGTGCCAGCCGCAAACACATTCTCAGTCCAGTTTACTTCAGAGTGCAAAGCACATCAAGTGATAAGCGACAAACTCCCAGGTCGGTTTGAGGGCTCCTAGAAGTTTGCGGACTCTCGGAAGGTGCAAACCTTCCCACAAAAGGAACTTAGAACCAGCTAAACAGCAATTCCAAACTGCGGTTTATTACAGCAAAAACCAACAGGGATTAGTACAAGGATCGAAAAAATCCAAAGACATTGCAACGTCACCTGGCTCACATGCCAGTTTTGGATCTTAATTGCATCATAGTGATGTCACAACATGAGCCCTACTCCATTAAAGCTATCGCCATCTGGGATTGGCCGTCAGGAGCCTACTAACCTGTACATTCCCTTATATGAGTTACTCTACTGGCCCTCGCATGTCAGGTGGCTGGCCTGGTCCTTCCCAAATTACTATCTCTAAACAATGTTGCAGTGTGAGGGTCTTACAATTGGTTCTTGTCCATTGCTACAATCCCCTAGGATACTGAACTGTGGTTGGCTAGAGCTGACGTCCCCAGGCCTGGTATCCAAAATGATTCTCAGCTCTTGGTGTTCCTTCGCAAGGTAATAAGAATGACTATGCGTCTGCATTGTAACTTGTGTATACCAACATAGTCTATGAGAGTGCTGGCTCATTTCGTGTCACACATTTCTCATGTTGTAACATCTTTCTTACAAGCTTCTGTCTGGCGGCATGAGATCGACTCTCTTTCCCAGCTTCTGGTTTCGATTCATCATCTGAATCGGCCGGGTCATGTGTTCTGAGACCACGAATTGGAGCTTCTGCAGCTCTGAATTGCCCTGAATTATGAGGAATTATTTGCATTTACTGCAGCTGGTGTTACTGTCATTCAGGGAATGGAATGTCACTCGTATCTGGTGGCCTTGGTAGCAGGCCCTGTCTCACATGGTTTCTCTCTGTTCAGCCTGAATTCAGCTCAGCTCAGCTCTTACTGAGAGGTGTGTGGCATACTGTGAGTTCTCTAAGCCATAACATGGCTTCTACATGTTTGTGCTATCCTATTTCCCCCATATGTTAGTCACATGTGATTCTGTCAGGTCCCATAGATGCTCCTGAAATTTCATAAGGTTATTTGCACACACGCATCTGCAAGCTTTACTCAGGATCTCTTGCCTCTTGCAGTTTCTGTGTTACTGCATTCAAGCTAATGACAAAATAATAAAAGCAATGCCAGTATGTATATCTATCTGTATAGAACTGTACGCTAGTGGTCTTTGTGTATTTGAGTGTGTGTTTGTGTCCTGATGTGCGGATGGCACATGTGCATCCTTTCTAACACTGCTATGTCGTGGTGTCTCTAACGACGTCAGTAACGTGGCTTCTTGGCGATTTAATCAATACTTTCAATTGAAGTCTCCTTAATTGCAGCCTGAAGCTCCTTGTCCACTCTGGGTAAGGTTTGCACTGCTCCTAGCCTGTAGGGCTAACTGAGTGGGTACCTCTCGACATACTGATCGATCATTGGAGCACTGGGAATTGGTCCGAAATAGTACAGGCAATCACAGTATATCCTGGTCTTCTTCCGTGTCATGTACCTTAAAGGAGGGGGAGGGTGGGTGAATCTGCGCATCCCTCTTCAGAAGAGCAACCTACAGGATCATTGATTTTCAACAATTCATGAGAGTGCTGTCATGTCTGTTTACAGAACCCATTCGGAGAAAGGGTACTTTTTAATAGTTAGGTTATAAAATACATGTATGAATACATCACAGGCAGAAAAATATGGCAGGAAAATCAATATAAAAATGTAATATTATGATTATCATCGTTATTACTTTATGAAAACAACAACTTCTTCATGATGAAGTTATAAAGTCTTTAATCACTGCATCAGAAGAGCGCTAGTATGACGTTATGATTTCTTCATTTTTTTATTGTAGTGTGCTCGAAAACAGTGGTATAGGCCATTACAATGTAGCAGATGATTTCCCGAGAAACAGTTTACTAGATGCTTGATTCATTCTGAAACTGAATTCATCAATTAAAAGACATAAACATGTTAGTAGGTATGCTACCCAGATAGTGAATTAGATATTTTGAACTAAAATACTAATGTATTTCTTTTCACTAATTCTACAGTGAGGTTTGTAAGTCATGCTATGTTATTTTATGTTATGTTATGTGATATTATATTATGTATTTGTACCATGCACTTCTGGCATTTGCATGGTCTCCGCTCTTATGTGGCTCCGAACTGGAAAAAGGGAAGATGGGGTTATTAGAGGAAGAGAGGGAAAAGTCAAGGCAGTTCATGAACCTTTGCGTATATTAAGTTACATATGGTTTTTATGATAACACCAGCATACAATCTAGGCATTTAGACCCATTGTCATCAATGTATTTCATATTTGGGTTTTCAAGGCAGAATGGTAATACTTCCTTGGACAGGGTGTAAAAGTTAGACATATACGGCTCACATTTACACCGTGTGATTACACTGGGGCACGTCAAATCAATTCCTGGATTCGATTCAACACAACACTCATCAGAGGGCATTCCCCCAAACCTCTTTGAGACATCACACAATTAATCCCTAGCACTTTACACATAGGCAACATTCTAGGCTTACGCTTTCTGGCATGTGAGAAACAGCATTCTCATTGCAGACCAGTTAAATGGTTTGCAGTGTAATATCTAGACAATGGAATTATATAAAATACGTAATAATTATTAAATATAATTGTCAAACATATAAAAGCGTGTGACATTTAATATGACATAATACATAATATGACATAATATGACATAATACCAGCTTTATCCTACACATTATATGCTCAGCTCATCAGACACACCCTTCCTCTCTCTCTCATACTCTTTCTTTCTTTCTTTCTTTCTTTCTTTCTTTCTTTCTTTCTTTCTTTCTTTCTTTCTTTCTTTCTTTCTTTCTTTCTTTCTTTCTTTCTTTCTTCTTTTTCACTCTCTCTGTCTCACTCTATGACTTTGCCTATGGTCCTCTCTATGATACATGTAAGGAAGTAACCAATTAGTTCACTGATCGCTTCGAAATACCCATATTAGTTTCACCCCTTCCCCTAAACATCAATGAAAAATTTAACCTTTCCTTGAAGCACCCTCACAGTAAAAGAACGACTAATACACAAATGCTTATTCTCCAAATCATATTTGCATAAGAAACTATTATCTATTGCTCGTACTGGAAAGATTTTGACATGAAGAGCTATTGTTTCTACTGACAGAAGATGGCATCATATGGAGGAACAGAAGCATTGGAATGCACTCTTGTTTGAAAGGTACTATATATACAGTACTCCTCGGCCCATGAAAGGAAGAGGGCATATGGAGGATTATCCCTCAATTACAACAGGTATCAACTAAGATCTTAGCTCATAGAAAAAGTGCTGCGCCAAAAAGAACATTGCGCCTGCTTGCGCTTTTGAGAAATGTTGGGCATTCTACGTATTTATGGATTCAAAAGTGTGAATTGTCTGTCAGACACTGCCCCTCCATGCCCCAATACGGAGGCACAGTATTAGGTGGAAGGGGTGAGGGGATAATTTCAGGACAGCTATGCCGGCAGGTAAGGTTGTGCACTGTCAATCGTGTTAATGGCTGGTTAAGTGTGCACCACAATATTGGCATGCAGTGGCACACATGGTGTGCAGGGATCATGTGATTTTGCATGGGGACTGTCAGTACAGATGTGAGTCTGTCCACCTGTCTGTGTGTGTATGTCCCCTTGATCATCCATGCATGTGGTATGGGTTTCTGGTTGCACTTCTGAAAAGGACAGCCGACTCAGGAAGCTGTGCAGAACTCATCTCCCTTGAGCCATTGACAGTCTGACACATTCAATGTCTGCATACTCATCCTCAGTCTCCATTCTCTGGACATCATGGACTCTGCATTCTGATTGTTCACCTATTGCATTGCTGACCATTCTCAAGTCTTCTTACAACCCCCCTTCTCCTCTCTCACCCTACTCTTAAACCTGTGCCTGAGCCCACTCCCCACCCTTATGCACTCACATGACCTGTCCTGCTACAACCACACATACATTACATACATTACACATACATCCACTCACAGATCACCAAGAGCATGGCCTCTGCCCATCCTGATCTTGCCTCGGGACATGCAGATATCCAAACACTGCCTGGCAGCTAGCCGCCGTCTAATGAATATTGTTGGGAGCGGATTCATGTTTGCAGTGACACTGCACTTCCACCAAGCCACCCCCTGGCTGAGCTCCCTAGTCCACATTCCGATGACTTCCAGTTCAGTGAAGTAACAGTGATGTCCCATGGATTATGACTGAACACTCTGTCAGCACATGCTTGTAGCTCCTGTCATCTGCACCTCCACATCATTGTTCCATCTCTTGGCTATCCTACCCTCACAGAGCCACAGCAATGTTGGCAATTATCCTCTCCTGTCTGGACTGCTCTTATTCCATTTATATATATGACCCTGCCTATCATCTCAGTAAGCTATAAAAGATCATGAACAACCGCAGCCTGCATCATCCTTACACTCACCCCAAGGGTACACGTGTGCTCCATGGCTTCCCATTGTCCAACACACTTCCTTCATGGCTATTTGCATCACCAACTGGGTGGTTCACGAAATGTGCCTTGACATTGACCAACACTGTCTCACAGCCTGACAACACTGCAGATACCTCACATCAGGCTCTACACTACAATTCATCATCTGTCATCTCAAAGAGCATTGTATGTGGGTTGAATATCCTGTTTCTCACCCTCCTTCTTCTCCTCCTCCTTCAATGGACATGTAGGATTGCTGCCACTATAGCTGGATTCATCCTGGTAGGATGACGTTTGTATGGTGTTGATTGCATGCTTTATATACCTTTCCTTCATGTGTTGGTTCCTTTGTGTGTTGTATGTTGTGTCTGATATCATATGCTGATAGATCACAAGGTTTGCGTGTGCCTTTTCCTGATGTGTAGTTGTGCATTGTAATCCATGAATTTTGCTTGGTTTGCACTTGCCTGGGCATGTAATATCTTTCTGTGGCACGTCCCTCAACACGCCCATGTTATTCCTTTTCTTCCTCATTTTGCAGTGAAAATTGGGAATATGCATCATCCTCCCCCTAATTGCTTCTTTGCTTAGGCCGTTCACACACTTTGCACGAAGAGTCGTGAAAAGCGATCACCACCATGCAAAGTCAGGACAGACCCATGCAAAGTCACGCAGAGTATGATCCATGAATCGGGAATAAGTATTTTGTGGACTACAAAGTGCACTTTTTAGTAGAAAAGTCACGTTGCATGTGAAAACAAATAAAACACATCACATTTAGTGGAAGATAACGACCATCCTTTCCTATCACTATTTATTAGAATATGCTGTTATTTGAGAGAACTGTCATTATTAGAACTTTAAGAATGTATAGAAGGTGTTTATTTTCCAATTGCTGTGTGCTGCAGTTGCGGTAGGAGTGACTCCTTCATATGCCAACATCTAAATATTACAAAAAAAAGCATTATTAGCTGAATCCCTACAATTCCCATCATGTATGCAATTGTGTAGACGTATTCATAATGTGTGCATGATGTGGAGAGCAAATGGTCTTATGTGAATTTGTTGATGTTTCAAGCAACATGCTTCCATGTATGCACTTCACTATGAACTACGTGGCTACAGCCACCTACAATAGTGTTACTGCAAGAAATCTCCACTCGTGGGGTTAAGATTCTCTAGGGCAAACCAACAGACATAATTGATATTGCTTTTCTTAAACGTTGTTGACATTGAGGCAAAGCTCTGTATTTACTCTTAACAAAATTCAGAATTGCAACCAGGTTCCATAATTCAGTCAACATTCACAGTAAATGTTGCTGATTTCTAATGTAAGTAAAAAATAGAATGTCTGTTTGTATTTGTATTCTGTAAACAACATTACAATCAAGACAATTTAGTTATTTAATTAACACAAGTTGTCCAGCTCAGATCATAAAAGATGCGGCCAGAGATTTAGACCCTTTAATTACCAAACTTATAAACTCCTCATTCGCCAGCAACTCAGTCCCAAGTAACCTGAAGCAATCTTGGGGTTCTCCTATTACTTAAGAAACAAACACTAGATCTGGCTATTCCCACTAAATATAGAACGATCACTACAGTCCCTTTTTTACTGAAAATCCTAGATAGAGTTGCATACTTGCAAATTCAAGACTATCTAGAGACAAACACACTTCTAGGAACACGTCAATCTGGCTTTAGACACCGACATGGAATTCAAACTGCCTTTGTTGACCTTAAAAGCCAGATCGACAAACTAAAAGACAAAAGTAGACTTGCCATCCCACTCCTCCTAGACTTATCGGTTGCCTTTGATCTGGTTGACCATAAAATATTATGCGTCCACCTGTCATCGGCAGCACACTTTTTGAATATTTCCTCGCCAATAGAACTATGCGTGTTTTCTTACCCACAGCAGCGGCAGACCCGATCCCCATCACCTGTGGAGTCCCACAAGGTTCCTGCGTCTTGGCCACTTTGTACAATATCTTTAAAAAGCACCTATTTTATGACATCATCAGTGCACACAGATTTAATGTTGTTGGATTAAGTGATAATATCAATAGTGATGGGTATAACACATTTTTTTCGGACCTTCTAAAAAGTAGAAAAACGTAGACCATTGGGTGGTCTAATAATTGGCATACAAAATCAATTTGAACTAACCAAACATTTACTAACTGATTACTGTACAGATATGTTAGCAGATGTAGCATCATGTAAGGATGCAAAGGCCCCAAGCTCCATTGTATAAATCAACGTTTTCAACCCTGGTTGAATCATCAACCTCTTTTATCATGAACTGCTTACACACATTAATGGTGAAGATACGTTAGTGTGAAAAGTGTGCCAGGAATCAGTTGTGGTGAACTTAATGAAAATAGCTCCAATTATGAAATGGAATTATGCTCCTATCTGCCTTCATTTCACTCGCAAAATAACAAGTATAGGGCTAAAAATAGAACGTAAGGATTTAAGTGAGCAGAATGTATCTCGACTCACGGTTTGAATTGGCCAAACATTGGGCAGAATGTATCTCAACTCACAATTTGAATTGGCCAAATATTGGGCAGAATGTATCTCAACTAACGATTTGAACTGGCTAAACATTGAGCAGAATGTATTTTGACTCATGATTTGAGCTGGCTAAACATTGGGCAGAAAGTTTCTCAACTCAATATTTGAATTGGCCAAATATTGGGCAGAATGTATCTTGACTCACGATTTGAGCTGGCTAAACATTGGGCAGAATGTATCTCAACTCGCGGTATGAACTGGCTAAACATTGGGCAGAATGTTTCTCGACTCATGACTTGAATTGGCTAAACATTGGGCAGAATGTATCTCGACTCACGATGTGAACTGGCTTATCATTAAACATGATCATACTAATGCAAGCTTCAATGCGTGGAAGAGTTAAGAGAAGGTTAGAATCTTGGATTATGTGAACTTGAATGACTTTGGATTACATAAAATCAGAGATATGTTTGTTACTTTCGATCCATATGCTGACCAAGCCTGTTTGAGCATTTGAATAGATTATAATAGCACATTATGTCATTTTTGGCTTCTGACCCAAATTAAGATGCATTCCAAGGACCACAGAAATATATGCAATGCAAATAATGTTAAAAACGTGATAGCTATATCATTATCCTTTGCAATACAAAATAAATTGACACAATTTGGATTGGACAAGACCTTTCATTGGAAACTGGCACACAAATGCGCGTAAGGACAAGAACGCAGTTAAACATTCTTGTTATGATGTGGCTGTTGTCAGCCATAAATGCATATTGTGCCGGGAAATGAAAACTACTAAAACAAATGTGTGTATAGAGCTTGCCCACCTCGGCCAATGGCTGTTCGTGAAGCAAAAACCAAATATAGAAAATGATTGCATTCTAATAGGAAGACACGTTGGCAATTTTTGCTACATATAGTAAAACTAGTGGTGACTCCATAAGGTTTTGACAAATGGGGAGGGGTCAGCATTAATTTAAGTACACAAGAAATAAATCTCACATATGTTGGCTAAATTATCAGAAATAGACATGTGTCTTACAAAAACAACCTTCCTCTTACATAGAGCAAGACAACCTGGTGATGAACAAACATACATATAAGACCAAAACTAAAACTATATACAACATTATCAGATAGCTCAAACCATATAGTTCCCTGGTCCAGAAAGGTTAGCCAATGTATTCATTAGAAATCCTGACATATGATCAATAATCCTAGATCGGTTTTTATGGAACATTATTGTTATTAATTGAAACCCGGCATCATGAAATAATCACTAATTATGCTGGTGTATAAGAAGGGAGAACGATTATAACCTAACTATTACAGACTATTCGCAAAGTTGGACTCCTCAGGCAATGTATTTGCAAGCATATTTTTTCATGAATGGATGGCATGGGCTAGCCAAGCAATGCTCCTTCACTCTCTTCAAAGTGGGTTTCGGCAATGCTTCACCCATGTATATAATATACTCATGCTTCAATTACTTACACATCTAGCTTTAGAGCAGTGGAACGCGCTATAGGGTGTGAGGATCCAGTACTTGTTCTGGGTTTGTTAAACAGTAGCACAGTACAGTGAGTTGTGGTCTGTTCCTTCATTGGGATTATTCCTCTTCAAGTGTTGTTGAAAAGGCCACATTTTACTAGATTTGCAAAACTGACGAATTGTGGAGGCATTTCAAGCCAATAAAGCGGTCCAGAACACGGGTGCATGACAAGTAGAGAATTGTTAATAAGCCCTCTCTTTGTGGATGAGTTAAGCTTTAAGTTGTTACACAAGGAACATTTGCCACCAGATATGTGGAGCTTAGACACCAGGTATGTTGGTGTTCTACGCTACTCGTGACTGATTTGAAGATTATACATGCAGTATTGGACAGTATCAGGGCCTGGAGAGGAAGCAAATGTAGTTAGCATAGGAAGGGGGTGATGGGTCATATTTCCGTGCACCCATAATAAGATGTGTTGCATCATGGTAGACTGCTTTTAGGGGACAAACGTGAGCGGCTGGAAGCACCATCAGGAGGGCAGTTCCCCCCATCGATATGTGAGACCACACGGGTCTGCGCTACATTCTGAAAGTGTTTAAGCTTGTGCATTTACATACATATTTCCTAGATTCATTTTATGAGGAATCGTCACTCCATCTGAAAGATCCTTTTCAGTCCCTGCTCTAAAATCCACTTCCCCCACTCTGGATAGGTCTTTTAAAGTAGCAGCGTTCATATGTGCCATTTCAAAACATACATGTAGATTTAAAACTGAACGATTTGATGGTGAACTGTACCCATACTAAAACCAGAAAATAAAAAGATGAAATTGTGGAAATGAAGCTCACCACGATATGAAAATGACCACTTTCAAGTGTGTAGGGATGAAACCACATTGAGCCGTTGCTGTGCATAGGACAATAATCGTGGCACACGCATGCTTCCTTATCTATGTTTTCACCCTAGAATCCATTGGTAGCATTATATGTATCAATGCGATGTGTAACCCAGTAGTGAGGCTTGGTAATAGGAACATCCATTCTAAATTGCCAAGCAGCTAAAGAATGTGCATGGAAAGATTGGAATGGAATTGTGCCATTTCCTACTCCAGTCCTTAGGAATAGCACTGTGATTGTCTGGGTGAAACAGAGGGCCTAATTTCGTGTTAAACTTTCTGTGGAGAAGTGACAAACCCACCAGTAGCTAAGAACTGAATCCAGTAGAGCAATATAAACATACACCCCAGGATACATTCTAGACAGGGCTTCCTTGTCAATATATGTGCCACTGAGATCACCTCCTGAGTCACCCACATCCTTCTGTGGAAAATTATCTCTCAATCAGTCTGTGTTTTTTTCATTCCCAGCATAGACTGTATAGCCTTGCATTGCTCCTGTTTAGGGAACAAGCCCTTTATTCTCTGAAATGTCTTTTTCTGAGGAATCTGAGACTGTGGTGGGATGGAGTTTGAGGAGGGGGAACAATGAAAGCACATTGACAATATCACCGGGTATCTTCAAATAGGCCACTTTAGAAACCTAATTCTTAAAGGGTCCACTGCACAAGGGACCAGGTCTCCCCACACGCATGGAGAAGTAACAGAAATGAAAACAAACATTTTGTTGTGAGTCGGATGAATAAGCATGATCAGGGGGTATCCTGGTTACCTTGCTGTTGGTCTATTTCTCATAAATGGATTTTCCACACCGTTAGTTATTGATGATAAGTATAAACATAGATTTTATTCATCAGTTTGTTTTCAAAACAAGGACTCATGGACCCAATAGTTGTCAGCCGACACGTGTTTCGACCATAGGGTCTTTATCAAGGCTTTTATCGAAAGATGAGTGCCCCTGTGGGGTCCTGAGAGGATTGTAGTAGGTTGGTCCTGTCAGTGACAGCTGGGCTCCTCGTTGGGACCTGTAGTGCGACAAATGGCGGCATCAATGAAGCAGGGGGTGATCCGTGAATAGGCATGTCTGCCTAGCTTTCCTGAGACTACAAACAAAATCAGTTGCCTTCTCACCCTCTTGTCTTTTTTGTAAGGCCCTGCACACAAATCCTTTTATTATCGTGCTGAACCTACCTGAGAAAAAGCTCAGTTTTGCCCCAGTAATGCTGCCATCAACCATACCTCTGTGAGCATCTCATCACAACCTATCAAGGCACACACATCTACACGAACCGTTACTTCAGGTCTGAGCTCAGCAGACACCCCTGGAAATCAATTCCTATCTCTGACAAGAAACACAATGAACAGAAGGAATTCTGGGTAAGACTCCCTATAGAATCCGGAAGAAAAGAGAAGGTGGGCGAGTCTCTGAGGGTAGTGTAAGCAGTGAGTAACGTTGTATCATCTGCTGCAAAGTGAAACCCCCTCGTAAAACAGAGAGGAAGAGCAGGTGGTGCTAATCCGTCTGTATTCTAGAGGATTTATTTCTGTGTTTCCTCATATGGCTGAGACAGGCTCCAACTGTCTGTAATTACTAAATCACATCAGCCATCGAATATCGATTTCAATCAATGCCCCTGAAAGGATACTAAGTGCTGTGGTAATTAGCTTAATTAGATTTTTTTAACGTTACGTTTCTGTAGTTTCAAAATGTATTGTGTGTAAAACATAAGCTCCTCCCACATCCATGATTGTCAGAAGCTCACTCTGAAATCCTGTTAGTATCCAGATTGCATCTCCTTGAGGGATACAGACATAAGAAGGGAGATGGCAGACATTTTAACCAGTGGGTGTGCTCACAGGCTCATTTCTCGATTTCCTGAAGTAAATGCATATAGCCATGTCAACGGGTCTTTTATCCCAAGCACATTAGGTTTTGCTTTCAAATACATTGATGACAGTTACTCTATTGATCAATTCAATGTAGGGAGTATACATCGTGTACACTGCCTTTAGTAAACATGTCATTAGAGAGACGATCACAAAAAATGTAATATAAAAAATCACCTATAGACAGCGATATATGAAAATATATCATTAATACATTGCTCCAGTACTAATGCTTACAGTTTAAAAAAAAAAAAAACAACTCATACAGGCCGATTCATGGAACAGACGTGCGCCGAAAATCCCAGAGCAAGCAGGCACAAGGTGGCGCAAGCGTGAGAAAGCAAGCACACACGCACGATTCAAGGAAGGCCCTGCGCGTGTTTACCACTGGTTATGCGCCAAACCCGTGCGTGGCGCATGTGGGCGCACACGTCATCTAACGGCGTGCGCTACGCGTACAACGAAAGCACACATAGCGCGGCGCACCCAACAAAAGTGGGTGGAACAGTGGGTGTAACACGCGGAATGGGGAACAACGCGTGAAAAAGAAGGCGAAACTGTGGAAGTACTGCAGGGAACTACGCGGAACGCCCACACGCACGTGAACAACCCATATTCATGGATTTGAAACCTGCGCACGGCAAAAGACGCGCATAGGTGTCAACGCTTCCGCACCAGGACGGTAGGCAGAAGCGTCCCCGCGCACAGTATAAAAGTGCACGCAAACAACAAACACGTATATACAGCTACTATGAATGCCCTATTTGTCGCAGCACTGATCGTGGGACACCGCAGGAGGAGGAGAATAGCCAGGGCATGCATTTTTACACCCCGGACAAGCCTTTTTGGGATGCCTGATGACCAGGCCTACGGCCGGTATAGGTTTCCACCTCGTATCATCCTAGACCTGGTCAGGGAGTGGGAAGATGACCTTACATCCCCCACCCTCTGCTCCCAACCATTGAGCCCCTTGGAGAAGGTGCTCAATGTCCTGCATTTTTTGGCCACTGGGTCATTTCAGCGGACCACTGCCATAGTGGGGAGGGTCTCACAGGCCACGCAGTCACGCTGCCTACACCAGGTCTTGGCAATCATGACAGAGCGCCCCTCAGTCCGCAGGCACATATAAATGCCCAGAACACCCGCAGAAAGGCAGGCCGTTGTCCAGGACTTTTACAGGGTGGCACACTTCCCCAAAGTGCTTGGTGCCATAGATTGCACCCATGTGGCCCTACGTCCACCTAGGGCCACTGAGCACATCTACCGAAACCGCAAGCACTGGCATTCCATCAATGTGCAGGTGGTATGCGATGCAAAGGGAATCATCACCTCTGTCTATGCAAACTACCCTGGCTCCACCCATGACAGTTTCATATACAGAATGACTGCCCTGAGCCGGGCCCTGGAAGCTGGGCAGCATGGTGACACATGGCTCCTAGGTGAGTACAAATGCCTGTGCACATGCATGCATGTCACACACACACACACAAATACACAAACCTCGATAATCACAACCATCATCACCTCTCCAGGGGACAGTGCCTACCCCGTGAGCAACCACATGATGACGCCAATCCGGAACCGCACCACACGACCCCAGGTAAGATACAGCGCAGCCCATATTGCAACCAGGGCGATAGTGGAGCGCACATTCGGAATGCTCAAGTCACGCTTCCGCTCCCTTGACCGCTCTGGCGGGCAGCTACTCTATGCACTCCCAGTAGTGTGCTGGATCATTGTGGCAGCATGTGTCCTGCACAATGTTGCAACATGGCAAGGCGTACCGGTGGACATGGTGGTGCCCCCACATCCCCAACCACAGGCACAGGTGCTGCCCATGGGAGGGGACAGGGCATGTGGCAAGGAAGCCCGGACCCAACTTGTGGCCACATTTTTCACCTAAACTCCCACCCCTGCGGAGTGCACACAAGCCTGGCACATACCAGGTGACAATCGATGATGACAAAGAGACAGTCAACTGTCACAACCTTACCACCCTGAGAATGTTGCCATGGAAGTGCCACATTGGGTGCATCCCTAGCTACTTAAACATAAGCAATCCTGTGTGACCAAAAGGCACACATGCAAGGTGTGAATCACACATACCTGCAAAACAGGCCATGACTATCACTGATATGTCACCCAAACCCTCCCAAACCACAACATGACATGGCAAGCAATAGCTATACACCAACACAGTACCAATAAGGTACACATTGACATGTGAAAAATGTAAAGTGGCATCAGACAATGATGCCTGACATGGAATCAGATGAAATGACTGACCAACAACCTCCCACCCAAAAGAAGTCATACCCAAATGCATTCCAACAGTTGTAGTTGTAACATAACAATGCATGCCTGTCTACATGCACATTATGCCTTGCAAAATCAACACTGCAGCTTCTGTGTGCCGTGCCCACCTCCTGCAACACACTGCTCAGCGCACAGCATAGTGAACAGCCATTGTGTGTGACACACACCCTGAGCATCACATCTAAGCAACAAACTACATCAAAAAGCAAATTACGCATGTACAGGATCCACAATTGGTCATAGATCATGTGGTGCAGGGACACAGTGGGCACCAGAAGGCAAACAGAGTGTACATGTGGACATGGATGGGTGGCTGTACATGTAGTGGATTATAATGCGAGTGTGTGGGTCAGTAGGAACATGCACTCAATATGCATGTGCAATCAAGTGACCATCAGTTTCCTCTACACATCACATGTGAACATTCACCATGTGAGCACCCCAGCATGTCAAGCCACAACTATTCCCTCACACCTGAAAGTTAAACACAAAACATGAACAGGCATTGATCAGCAGAATACATCATGTACATAGGATACCGCAATTACAATGTCAGGGTGCGCATCACACTGTAGGGCAAGGCAACTGTCAACAATAAAACACCCCCCATCCCTCACAAATCACCATGACCCACTGAACAACTGCACCTGGGTTATGTAGCCTTCATCCTTGAAGTTCACCTGGCCACAGGATCACCCTTCCCCTTTGTCACCATCTCCCACCTTTTGTGCAAAAAGTGTCCAGAACCCTCATAGGCCACCTTGACTTGCGAAAACACCACATCAAAGAGAACTCAAAGGAGGCCAACACAGAAGCCAAGCAAAAAGCCTGCAGGCAGCAGAACAAACCAGAAGAGCCTCCAGTAGATGACTTGAAGTAGCAGTATGTCACAAAGCCCAAGTACTACCACAATGACGTAACAACCAAGGTAGCACAGTAAAACAATGTCACAACAGGATGTGTACCTTGTGTGGTACATAACACAGAATGATGCACCACGAACTGATGGGTACCGTGTACAGGTGTAGGAGTGGCACGAACCAACTACCCCCACTGTGGTCTGGGTACCTGCGAGGTAAAACTCACACAGGCCTCTGAGACCCTGGTGTGGAAGGAGGGTCATGGATATGCAGTCGGGACAGGCATTGCTGTACTGGATAACCGGAATGCGGGGCAGTAGAGAGGAGTAGGATTGACACAGAAAAGTAGGAAATGCACAAACCTGTACTACTCACATTAACGCATACACAAGTACACCAAACTTGATCATCATGCACATAGTAACAAATTACTCAAATGGAAGACAAAGAGAAACTTATTTCTGGGATGAGTGCTGGCCTCCTGCCTGCGCCCTCTGAGGTCCGGTAACAGGAGCAGTTCAATGCTGCAAAGAGAGCCACAGTTACATATCTGTGCGTGTCCATACCACACAAACACACCACCATATATGCCCCAAACTAACAAACTACTCTACAAACAAACAATCTGGAGGGGATGCTTCGTATCCATACGTAACATTACCCTTGTGATGGTGCATACACAGTCAATGCAGTAAGTCAGGCGCCGGTTTACACAGATTTACACAACATGCAATGTTCCCTGGGTAAGCAGCCAGATGCATATAGCAAGGTATGACTTCAGAACAAGTCGTGTTCCACCATGACCGAAATAAAGTAGGTAGTGCATGTGTCAAATTCTACATGGAAATGAAATGCACTGCACACAAGTCTGTCCCTTGCTGTCTGTCCCTGTGAGCTGCTTCTTTCCATGTCTCGCAATGCTAAATGGCTAATACAAGTGCCTCAATGGACAATGGTGGACAGTAGAGTATGTGCCACTGCCCCTGCAGGTGCCCCAGACAACTTTCCCATCAACTAGCCATTAGTCCACCAAGACATCTCAGCTGTATTGTGCGTTTCAACACCAATATTTGTCCAAGCTCACCGTCAGTGCTGCTACTAAGCATGCATGTGCAACTGGCCTGGTGGAAGGTTTGCTGTGTTGTGGCCCCCCTGTGCTGCTCACCTTGCCTGGAGTCCTTTCAAACACGTCAGCTGTTTTCGAATGTATGAGCACAATCCCTGTGCCTCTGCTTGCGCACACATGCGCATGTCGGCACCACCAAACGTGTCCAGCTTGCAGATGTACAATGGCCCATGTCTTTTGGCAAAGGTGGTCTGGAGGCTCATCCCCCTGCAGAAAGGGCATGAAACACATGATTAATCTTTAAATTCATCTATGTGTGTCTCTTCAGGCATTTCATGACTGGACCATGTCAGAGACGTACATCAGAAATCACACCATCAGTCTGTCTTTCACAGGCAAAGTGTGGAACACACTATCTACGGCATGAATTGCAACAAGCACATGTACAGTAAAAATAAGAAACATACTACACAACGCATAGCAATGAATGTACACATGAATCATGAAACCCCCCATCTAGCGCAAGAAGAACAGTGGTCAATAACACCCCTATCATCACCACTAGGGGTGTTAACACAAGTTCGACAGCAGCAGACATGCCACAGATATGACAGTCCAAAGCCCTTGTGTAATAGGCTGTTACACCGAACCATCATTGCGAGCCCATGGATAAGGGAAGCAGGAGTGGCATATGTGAGTCAAGGACCCCAAGCTGCAAACACATACACAAGACAAGCTTGAAGGGCCCAGCTGGAACAGACAGTGGATACTTTCAAAAGCCACAAAGCACCACACTATCACATGAAAGCACAATAGACAAGCAATTTTAAACTATATTAACTAATTACACTAACTATGAAAAACCTACATTACCTAATTAAACTAACTATCAAATAGAAACTTAACTAACTAAACTAAAAGAAAAAGAAAAAAATGGCCACGTATGACCCGGGGGGAGGAACACAGGAGGGGGGAGGTACAAGGTGCTGCTCAACACTCACATGCAATGATGTTGAGGAAAAAAAAACCTCCATGGGCTCAACACCTGCACAGCCCAACCTATGTGGGAGATAGATTTTCGTCTAAGTCTGGCTCTTCCTGGAAAGGAGGACAGGGCACAGGAGCCTGACCACGACTAGCAGCAAGTCTGCCGGACGGGTGAGCCTGTTTCTGTGCAGCGATCACACGTAGGTCTGCATGCAGGACCTCACGTGATATGTGTGCTTCCTCTTGCAAGGTAACACGTGTAACACGGAGTTCCTCCTGCAAGGCCTGGCTGGACAACTGTTGCACCTCCCAGCAAGCATGTAGCTCAGCCGAGATGGTACGCTCAAGCTGCGCAAACCTCTCCTCTGCCCGCTCCCTCTGGGACATCATAAGGACACCCAGAGTGGATCTGAGGAAAGCATACTCATCCCTCAGGGCCTCCATGTGTGCCTCTGCATGAGCAGCAATTGCTCGATGCAAAGAAACCATCTCAGCCTGTCTGAGGCCGCAATGCCCAGCCTGAGCGAGCGGGCCATGGACCGTGCCGCCTGCTGCTGGATAAGTACCTGCCTAGCAGGGGGGAGCACGGATTGGGCCACACGCTCGATGCTCACAGCGATGTACTCCATTGCTGCCCCCTGGTGATCAGAATTGGCAGTCATGTTTTGCTCCCACTCAGTATACAGTGGTTGCACGCGGCGACAACGTTGCTGGGCTTGACCCATTCGGGACTCAAGAACTGGGTTTCCTCATTGTGTTGGCACCGCCCGCGGCTGCATGACTAAATCCCCCCTGTCGACGTGATGGCTCAGGCACATCAGTGACTGGTGTGGAGGGTGACCGTGTGTCCCGATCCACCACAGGCGGAGGTTCAAAGACTGTCTGACCCCTCAGTGCAGGTGTCACGGACAGAGGAGTGCCCACATCAGAATCACTCACCCCTGAGATATGGACCTGATGCTCATCCAACTCGACATGGACGTCAGAGTGGTCATCAGGGCTGGACTCATTGCCAGCCAGAGACAAGATGGACTGTAGCCCATGTGGGTTTTCGGGGCCTACCAACGCACGACCCTCCCTTGTGCCGGGTTGCTGTAGTGATAACAACCCTGTGCCTGGCATGACAACACCATCCCCTGGCTCCATAGCGTCATCATCTGAAAAGTAGAGAGAAACAAGATCACTACACATGTTAGATGCACACAACACACACACACACACACACAGACATCACACAGTCACCAAACACATCAAGCAGACATGTCACACACAAAAGAGAACCTGCCATGCATGCTGGGTCAACTTGACACTTGCACATCAGAACCATGTACACGTGACATGTAGTGGCAGTCATGCACAACACATCACACAAGTAAAACACACATGCCACAACCAACACGCAGCAACACTCACTGGACTGGGCATCAAAGTCCGGCATCTCTCCCACTCCTTCGACCGATTCAGATGGTATGAACTGAGTGAGGTCTTCCTCCTCAGGTGCAGGGTCACTGCCAGTCAACAGAGTCAAGTTGTAATTTGAGCCACGCTTAGCCTTAGCGCTGCGTTTGAGGTCATTCCAACACTTTTTGCACTCTTGCGCTGTGTGAACCTCATAGCCAAATGCACTCACATGTTCCGCAACTTGCTTCCAGTGGGTATCACGGTGGGCAGCCGTAGTTTGACAATTAGGACCCACTAGCATGTCACGGCTGTGGACCCGCACGTAGTCTACAAGGTAGTCCAGTTCCTGGTTGCAGAAAGGCTTCTTCCTCGACGTGCAGGAGGTCGTGGCTGTGTGTGGGGTCCCAGCCTGTGCTGCAGGTGCAACCTTCCTCCTCTTGGATTGTGGCGCAGACCCTGGCTGGCAAATGCCGCCCTGATCACTATGGCCAGTAGCACCGGTGGATTGAGCCAAGGGAGTGGCAGGTGGAGGGACGACCAAAGGCCTGACTTGCGTCAGTGGCAGCTGGGTGCCCTCTAATGGACCCTGCGCAGCCACATCCGCTGTGTCAGGGTAATTGACCGTGACTGTCCTGGTTGGCAGGACATCTGCCCCTGCACTTGCCAACACCCGGCTGTTCGGGCAGCAGATGACATTACTGCCCCAGGGACATGTGTCTTGGTCAGGGCAGCCCTGCGTGCACCTACGGTTTCCCTCCTGGCCTGTTGGAAATCTTCCAAGGGCTCTTCAAGTTCCAACGCAGCCTGCACTGGTAGACCCTGAGCCTGTGTGGTGGTGTCCACAGCTGCACCTGCAGCTACCACTACCCTTGGGCCCGTGGCAGTCGATGAAACAGACTGCCGAGTCACACGGGCAGCAGTGCCAGATGCAGAAGCTGCATCTCCCGGAACCACAGGGGGTGGTGGCATGACTGCACCGACACATGGCACAACATCATGCTCAAGTGGCGCACCCATGCCTCTTCCCCCTCTGCAGCCACCCTGGACACCCTGGAGTCCCCCTACTCCCTGGTCATCCCTGACCATGCCTGCCACAAGGAGGACGCCCAGCTGAGGCACCCCTCACCTTTGGTGGCCTCCCAACCATGGAACAGATGGAGTAGTGCCGGCACAGATGGAGGAGTGCCAATGGGAGGTGTACACCACAATTGTCCTGGGCAATTGGGGTGAAGGGGTGGGATACAAGATGTTAATAGCCCCCCTGCACCTGCAATCCTCAGGCACCCCAAAACTGCAGTAAAACCGTGCACGCAACCATGCAGCATACGCGCGTGGAATCAACCTCCCGCAGTACGCGGTGGCACCAAGTAACACAAAAAACGCGTATGCGTGGGACACGCAGGCTACTATGAACTCGAAAATGGGTGCGATACACAGGGGCACCCGCAGTGGGAAAAATAGCATGCGCGACTCACCACCTGACTAGCGTGATAATGAAAAACACGCATAGCCAATACCCCCGCCAAAAGAAGAGATACGTCCTTGATCCGCTGTGAAGTTGTGATGGCGCGCAAAGTAATACGAAGTAGCAACACACGTTGGTCTCCACGAAAGGCACCTACAGCGAACTGCTGGCTCCGCTCACCTTTATCCCATGCTGAGGGAAACGCCCGCGTGCGTCGCACGTAGCCCCTTTCCTCGGATTACACGCATTCACACGCAGACGTGCTGTTTTTTCACACGCACGCTGAACCACTATGCCCATGTCACGAGGGAAAAGCCTGTGTGCGCTACATCACAGACGCGCTTACACGCTAAGGGCCTTTCCTCGAATTACATGCTGACGTGCAATTTGTTCACGCGCCAAATCACTCCGTATCAAGCTGGCCATGCGAAAACACACGGAAGACCACGCCCCTGCCCAAAAGGCCATTTTCCTGCCACCAAGAGCCCCGAGCATGCTCCCACCAGCCATCTGCTGCTGTCTGCCATCCTGCTGCCCACATGCCATGCTATTTGGTGCCTGCACGTCAGCCATCTGCAGGGGTCCAGTTGCTTTGTCCACCCCTGCTGGAACAGAAGACTCCCGACTGGGATACCATCACTTTACAGCCCAGCCCCAGGACTCAGTTGCCCACCCACGCCTGCCTCGGGGGTCGCCATGTTGGGGAAAACACCATCTGAGACCACTGGCAACCCCCAGTCAGAGAGGCAGAGGGCCACCAGCTTCAGTGAGAAGGAAGTTGGTGTCCTGGTGGAGCATCTCCTGGGGCATTATGATGCCCTCTTCGGAACATCACGCGCCAACAAAGAAGGACGGTCGAGGATCTGGGAGGACGCAGTGGTGCCCATCTTCGCGGAGGGGGTGGCAACCCGCGACGTCAAGCAAGTCAAGAAGCACTGGGAGGACCTGAGGGCCAGGAACCTCTACAAGGCCCGTCGCCTCGTGGAGGAGGGCCGGGGCAGCATGAGCAACATCCAGATGAGTGTCCTGGAACATGTAGCCCCAGTGCTCCACGCCCAGATCCTTCACAGGCAGACCCGTCTGGAGTTGAGTGGTAAGTGGCCAAACATTGCTGTGTGAGACAGGGCATGTTGCAGTGTGCCGGTAGTCTGACACTTGCCTGTATGTGTGAGATAGGCCATGTATGGATGTGTGTGTGCAGGGACATCATAGTCATGCATGTGATAACAGTAATGTGTGAACCACATGGATGGGGCATGTGTTCCAATGCAACATGGGGAGCTGTATGCGGAATGCACACATGAAAGCATGCCAGTCTCTGTTCTTGGACATGGAGGGGGTGTGAGGGATGGGTGCTGCTGTCATGTACATGTATGGTGCACATGTGTGTGTGTCTGAGAAGTGCGTGTGTGACTTTGAAATGCCATGGATGCCTGACACATGTCCGTGATGATGTGTAGATTCACTCATGCAGTGCCGTCACTGTTGTATCCACTGTGTCTATCCACTGTGTCTGTGGTGTACAAGCCATGATGCATGACCCTCTGGTGATGTGTGTGCATGGCATCAGTGTGAGCCATGATGCATGTGAGTTTGAAGGCAACATTTTGGTTAACAGAGGCCCTTGTACATGGATGCTGATGTTGATTGCCGGCGCCGGGACTGTTTCTGCATGTGTGTTGCGTGCATTCACCCATGTGTTGTGGAGGGACAGGATGGAAGTGACATTTGACAGTGCCACTCATGTGTTATGGCTTCCTGCCTAGGGGAATAGTGTACTGTACCCTGATGCTAGTGTTCTATGTCTCCCTCTACACAGCGTCAAGTGAAGAAGAGGGCGGAGACGGCGCTGTGGAGCCAAGCGGTGGGGATGCCTCCACTGGGCGGCAACGCAAGGCCCAGCCACCCTCCCAGGAATGGCCATCATCCGGGAGCGAGGGGGCCTGATGCTGCGTCTGCCACTGCGGCTGTAGCGGAAGGGCCGGGTGAGACTCCACAGGGGCGTGCAATGGTGGAAGATGGTGTGGAGACATCCAGGTTGGTGGTCTCTACAGAGGAGGAGGAGCCCGCTACTGAGCCGCACATGGGGCCTGGTGGGGGTAGTACCACTTGTGCAAGTGGTGCAGTCCAGGGCCAGGGGCAGGAGGCAGCACAGTTCACCACGGAGGGGCCTGTACATGTCGCTGTCCTTGACCCTGTGACTGCACCACCATGCACCAGCAGGGATGCCCCGTCACAGGCCCGTCCGCAGGTAGGGGGGAGTGCCAGGTCATCTGCCTCTCCACTACCTGTGGACAAGGGGTCCCACAACCGTATGGGCTCCGTCCTGGTTGGTGTCGCGTTGCGCACGCGTGATATTCGTGATGATGTGCGTGCTTCATGGGCGGAGCACGCACACCATCACAAACAGCAGCTTTGTGACTTTGGCACTGTTGGGAGGGGCCTTGGTCGGTGGGTTCCTACATGTGTCACGCACTCTGGCGGACCCCTCTCCTCCTCTGTGGAGACTATGCGCCAGTCGTCTCCCTGCCGTCCTCCAGCCCAGATTCCACCAGGGCCCCCTGTGGACCTGGTCTGACCAACACAGCCAGCTTGGTGGAGATCCCATCCCTGGCACAGTCGGGAGTCGGCGGTCCAGCAGGGGTGGACACCCAAACAACTGGAGACCAGCAGATCGAGGATGTGCAGGCATCGGACAGGGCACATGGACAGCAGCAACAGCAGCAGGCTCTAGATGGGAGCAATGATGGCTCGGGGCCATCGACATCAAAGGGGCAGGCATCGGCCAGAGGGCAGGAGAATCCTGGAATGGGAGTGTCTTCCGTGTGGCTGCGGTTGGGCCAGCGCATAGATGCGGAGCGGCGGCGGGCGGAAGAGGCATGGCTCACCATGGTCAGGGCGGAGTTCTCCATGCGTCGGGCTTTGAGGTGGGCAGAGTGCCTCGAGGCAACTCGCAGGGAGTTGGAACAGGCCATGAGTGCATCCCTGCGAGACCTCGGGGCCAGGGCAAAAGCCCGCCTCCAGGACATCGACATGGAGTTCGATGATGCCCTCACCCGGGACATCACAGAGTGAGCCGCAGGACTTGCCCGCCGCCATTGTATATAGTTAGATAGTATCCTTTGTTTTTCTTTTAATTTGGAATTAATGGGCATTGCTCCACTTCGTGTGTATATAGTTTTTTCTTCATAGGACATGTTTGTAGGTTTCCTTTTGTTTGTGGGTCATGGACCATTTGGACTTACATTGTATATAATTGCAGACTTGTACATACTTTCTTTTTCTATATTCCCATGGATCAATGGTTATTTTTTATTTGGATTATGTTTTTATTATGGACATTGACAATGGACCACTTTTTTATTCTACATGATTTTTCTTTTTTTTAACTTCATTGGATTTACAATATTTTTTTTCTACATCAGTCATTGTACATTGATTTTCATTTTACTATTCCTCCAAGTCAGTTCTTTATGTTTTTAATACATTTTTTATTACTTCTGAATTGGTGCTGTGTTCTGTAATTGGTTTTGTGCATGTCTCATTGAAAATTTCCTCAGTCACGTGTTGCCACTGTGTGGCAACGTTTTGCATTCCTGCATGGGCATGATGGTTAATTTCGACTATCATGGCATGGGTAATTTGGGAGTGGGTTCTGTTGATGGTTGCATGCTTGGATTGGGGGTAAGGGGGATTAGGGTTGACTTTAGGGACATGGGTCTGTTTAGTTAGGACATGTTGTTTGTTGGGACATGAGTCGGGGCCTGCTGGCAGGTGCCTCTCACTTCTGGGTGGGTGGGGGTGCTGGGGGACATGAGTCGGGGCCTGCTGGCAGGTTCCCCTCACTGCTGGGGTGGCAGTAGTTGGGGAAATGAGTCGGGCCTGCTGGCAGGTGCCCCTCACTGATGGGGGGTGGGGGTGCTGGGGGACATAAGTGGGGGCCTGCTGGCTGGTGCCCCTCAATGCTGGGTGAGTCGGGGTGCTGGGGGACATGAGTCAGGGCCTGCTGGCAGGTGCCCCTCACTGCTGCGGGGTGGGGTGCTGGGGACATGAGTCAGGGCCTGCTGGCAGGTGCCCATCAATGCTGGGTGGGTGGGGGTGCTGGGGGACATGAGTCGGGGCCTGCTGGCAGGTGGCCCTCAATGCTGGGTGTGTGGAGGTGCTGGGGGTCATGAGTCGGGGCCTGCTGGCAAGTGCCCCTCACTGCTGAGGGTGGGGGTGCTGGGGGACATGAGTCGGGGCCTTCTGGCAAGTGCCCCTCAATGCTGGGTGGGTTGGGGGTGCTGGGGGACATGAGTCGGGGCCTGCTTGAAGTTGCCCGTCAATGCTGGGGGGTATGGGTGCAGGGGGACATGAGTTGGTGATCACTAGTGGAAGGTGACATGTGGGCTGGCTTGGGGCATGCCCATGGTGGATGGGCTTCCTGCGGGACATGACCAGGGGTGCAGGGTAGTCCCCTGTGGTTGGGTTGCCTACAGGGCCGTGGAGGGGGTAGAGGGCACACCTGGGAGGACCCACACTTCCAATTCACGTGTGCAACTCCCCACGCACCCCACTGGATACACGTACCCTGCTCTGACAGCGAAATTGCTTGTGAAACTTCCTGCGCAACCCAGTAATACACGTACCCTGCTCGCACAGGGCCAATCGCGTGTGAAACTTCCTGCACACCCCAGTAATACACGTACCCCGCTCGCACAGGCCCAATCGCGTGTGAAACTCCCCACGCACCCCAGTAATACACGTACCCCGCTCGCACAGGGCCAATCGCATGTGAAAATTCCCACGCACCCCAGTAATACATGTACCCCGCTCGCACAGGGCCAATCGCGTGTGAAACTTCCAGCGCACGCGAGTAATCCATGTACCCCGCTCGCACATGTCCAATTGTGTGTGAAACTTCCTGTGCACCCCATTAATACACGTACCCCGCTCGCACAGGGCCAATCGCATGTGGAACTCCCTGCGCACTCCAGTAATACACATACCCTGCTCGCACAGGCCCAATCGCGTGTGAAACTTCCCGCACACCCCAGTAATACACATACCCTGCTTGCACAGGGCCAATCGCGTGTGAAACATCCCGCGCTCCCCAGTAATACACGTACCCCGCTCGCACAGGGCCAATCGCGTGTGAAACTTCCCATGCACCCCAGTAATACACGTACCCCGCTCGCACAGGGCCAATCGCGTGTGAAACTTCCTGCGCACCCCATTAATACACATACCCCGCTTCCACAGGGCCAATCGCGTGTGAAACGTCCACGCACCCCAGTAATACAAGTACGCCGCTCGCACAGGGCCAATCACGTGTGAAACTTCCCGCGCACCCCAGTAATACACGTACACCACTCGCACTGGACTAATCGCGTGTGAAACTCCCCGCGTAGCGGGGTACGTGTATTTCGGAGGGGTGCGCGGGGAGTTTTACAGGCGTTTTCGTGGTTGGAGGCCTGTGCACCATGTATGGGATTTGTGCACTGTACATGGCGCACGGGGAGGAGTTGGGGGCATAACTGGCGCTGCTGCAGGGTCGCTGCACCACTCTGCGCCACGGCTGGTAATGGATGTTAAAATCCATGAATACGCTGTGCGCGGAAATGGATTTTTGCGCACGTGGCTGGTGCAGACTGTCGCACGCGCACACTGTGCGCCAGCCGTGTGCGCCACTTGTGCGCTGAATTCTATGAATTACCCCTTTATTGTCAATGTATTCAAAAACGCACATGAATACCTGATTATGGCTATTTTGTGTATTCTTTTTTAGATGTGTAATTGAAAAGTAGTTACACACAACTCATAATGGTATGTATGTCCAGGCAATGTTGCACACTTTTACAAGCCAATCCCAGTTACATAAAAATCTCCATTAGCATACCCGACCCCACTTCCATGTATTTATCAATGGTTTCAATTTAATAGTATGACATAGAAAGTGAGAAATCAGGTGAATGTTCTATGAGTGTAACCATAAAAACCAGACACCATGTGGGTGATTGACAAAGCTAAACTAGTAAAGTGTAGTATATGTCTGAACCATGGAGCAGATAAAGTATGTCTATATTTTTGTGACAGTTATGTAAATGTAAGTTTGTATTGTGAACTGTATACAAGACACACTCCTGAGAAGAGGGCATAAATAACCATACAATAAGATTTCCCACAAATGCATCTTTAAGTAGAATCCATTGAGTTGATCAACAAATAAGATTTGTGATGTTTATTTTGCAGTTTTTGCCAGGGCCTGCACAGCAGGCATTGCTGCAATGTTTGGTGTTTATGCAACTATATGAAAGAGATGTTACAATAGAATAAGTATATGGATTGCAACATAATTATAGTATAACTCTATTTCATTATAATTTTATAATTATATTAGAATTAGAGCGCGCACAACAACAACAACACACACACTCGTACATACATATGCCACTCCGAAAAGAACTGGTGTTTTTTTATCTCAGTTAGATTCCAAATCACATCAATCCAAGGCCTTCTATATTAATTGATACATTTCTAACTCTACTGCATCAGATTAAGATTAAGGATATCATTCATGGAAAAGTGGGCATAGATCCCGCAAAGTTCATGCAATGAGAACTGCTTTGCGCGTCCCCGCCCGCATACGTTTTTGTGCGTGCTCCATGTTTTCATGTAAACCTTCCCGCAAAGTAACCCTATTTGCAAGTTGCGGCCGGAACGCCCCCAAAATGCCCCCCGCAAAGCAGATCCAGCAACTAATACCTATCTGTGCATAGTCCTCGGCTGCAATCTCTTGCACCTCGGTAATCCTGCATGAGGTCCTCCGCATCCAAGCCGAACACCCAAGCGATACTGCGTGGGTCCCCCGTAACTGTTCACAGCACCCCGACAATCAGCATATCCATAACTCAAATAATGTCATGGTCAATCTGTGTGGGAACCTCTGTAAAATGCGCTAGCAACGCGCTACTCTGCATACGTGCACCTATACCTGCGATTGGCACACCAACTGCTTGTACTCACCCTATAGTCCGAATCAGACCTTACCTTTGCATGGTGATTCCTATGCGATTTGGGCCTTACAACTGCTTTCAGATGGCAGATTGATCCAGGGATTTCCGTGCTGAATCCCCTGACAAGAAGTTGCATGGTCAGTTCCATGAATACGCTTGGTTGTGTGCAGTTGGGAGGATGCAATCTCCTCATGTCTGTCATCCCTCGACACACCCACATTGCCCCTCGTTCTTCCTCATTCTGCATGTTCCACCCCTATTTAGGACTCTGCATAGGCCCAAACCACACTTTGCGAGGAGTCTCAGGCAAGGAGCTTGACTGCTCGCAGAGGCGTGCCTGTCTTGCCCAAAGTCCCTTCATAGTATGGAAAAGTCCTGCATCAACAAAGGGAGGTTTGCACGCAGAATGACCCAGAAAGTCAACATTTTCCCCTCAAACAGTTCCATGAATCAGGCTGTAAGCCTCATTTGCTCTAATGCAGAGAATTGGTTTTATAATAGCACCCTGGTAAAAAGAATTAGAATTAGGCATGTCATTTTCATTATTTTGCTTTAATTATAAAATGAATGGAGAGGTTATAATTATTCAAACATTAAACATACCTACACACACACTCACATTTCAGGAACTGAAAATGCCAGTCACTGACACACACAAGATGCCACGTTTTGTGAAGGAGCAGAAAATCACTGTAATTGGCATGAGAAAGACAAGCATGATCCTTTCTTTGGAGGAGAAAAGAAATGTTGTTATTGACCGATTGTTGATTTTGCGAGAGGTGGATCCTTGCTCACCCTGATCGACAGTGGGTGGACAAAGGTCTTGTGGTCATTCTTAAGCACAAAAGGTATTCCAAAAAGAAAAGTGTTCAGAGGCCTACCAATATGCATGGTCTCCTTCTCTACTGCATAATAAGTCATCCCTGCAATGAGAAGGCTACGGGGCACAAAGGCTACCACAATCTCATAGTTGTCCTACCACTGATTTTTGGGAGTGCCAAGGACAACATTGCAGACACCAATCAAAAGCCTTTAATAAAAGGCTAAATCCTACACCTCTGGAGGCTCTCACATCTCATTTACCAAAATGATCATAAGATTACAGTCAAGCAAGCCAACAAATAGAAGAATCACAAACAATCCTTCTTGTGCAATGCTACAACAATCTTTAACAGAAATCCGGTAGAGGCTTGACATGCCCTACCATCTTCCAGTTCCAAAAAACGCTAAAAATGTGTCTCTTTCAATAATAACTGCTGGACGAATACAAATCCCTCTTTCTTGTGACCAACAGTGTTACTGTATAAAATGTCAAGCCCAATTCTGGAATAATCCTGCTATAATCAATCAAAATAAATTAAATTAAATGTTTGTTTGCATGGGTTAAACCTTCTAAATACGGGGACCTGTGCAAACGTTTGTTTATACTGTGGCTAAAACCGTTTTTCACTTGGGAGTCCAAACAAAATCTTTAATTTCTAGAATAGATAGTGTAGGTGTATACGTCAATGTAAAATCTTTTACACATGTGGAGTATTTCTCCACTTAGCCCAGGAAGACACAAAGGGCATCATTATCCTTGGGAACTGCTGTATCTTGGCCAGCCTTGATCTTTGGTCTGATTCCATATTCTTTAAAGTTATGGGCGCACAGAGCAGGCGGTGTCTGTCAACCCAGATTCTCCCATTTAGAGAACTGGAATCCATACATAACCTTATAGAGTCATTGCCTTTATGAGCTATATTAATAGGAACCACCCATTCTGAGGATTCAGTTTTTCCAATGAATATTTCTGGGATACAATTTGTGAAGTTCATCTTTCACATGACCTTACAACAGGAAGGGCATGGGTTGGCTTAATGGGCCTTGGGGATGGCTCTATTTTCGATAATGATTCTTCGTTTGAAGCCTTTAAGTGTTCCAATGTTGTCATTTCAGGATACTTAGTCCCCATATACATGCATCACCACAAACTCAAGGGCAATCGGGCAGAGCCTACTGCACAGCAGTTTTGGGTGATGCCAAACAACACTGGCATTCATTTTTGGCCACCAGTAGTTTCCCTTGCACACATCTCTTCCTGAATCAGAATCAAAAGTCCAACATTTTTTATGTTTTCATTTGTATTGTGTTATAGTTCATTACATCCGTTTTCACAAAATAGCAACATATGTATGAGAAGAACAGAAAATAAACGTAAATACAGAGAAGTACTGACATATCATACAAATGGAATTCAAGATAAAATACTCATAAAATATTTAAAAAATCATGAAAACAATAAAATGAAACTATTCTTGTTACAATACGACTCCCACCACCTTCTTGGAAAATGAACTTCCATATTACCCCACTGATTATCAACATCCTTTGAGTTTATACCGGTTACTATAAGGGGTGGACACCTTGACAGCATTGAAACCAAGTGTTAGTGAAAGTTTACAAACACAAATATATCTCACAAATTAGGAACAGTTTTCACCATCCCAGAGAGTTCCAGCTCTAAAGCCTAGCATACTTTCACCAGAGCAATAGATCTGGTCAAACTGCAACCAGACAGATTATTTAACCAAAGCATTTCTCCCTGTAGATCTTGCAAACCATCAGCAACGTGCATGTAATATTTAACATGATAATTTATCATCCAACTGCATGATGTAAGTATATGTCAGAGAGATTCAATGACACCCACTCCCCTACATATACAGCGTTCTTCAATGGGAGACAAATCCATGCCTGTTTAACCTCCATAATCAGGAGTTTATTTAGCAACATCTACATAAATGTGCACCTTGCTGTGGGGCTAGGAAATTGATGTATATACTTTTGAGGCTTTCGGTTGAGAGAGAATAGTTTACTGCAAGTATGCAGTGAAGATAGCCTTCCTATATGGTTGTGGCACTGAGACCAATCCCATTCCAAGGCTTGCTTTTTGAATGATCCTAACAACATACCCAAGCCATCAGATCAATCAGCAAACCACGCCAATTTAGATAAAAAAATTCTCATTCCTGATTCTACACTCAAATAAGCATCTACAAGTACCCTTAAGCATTTCTGCCCTGATCATACTTAACACTGATGTGTTTTCATCACACATTATTTGTATACATAGATTTCCTCTATTCACACTAATATTTGTGCTCAGGGAGGTTAGGCCCCAATCAATTTGTATAGCCTGTATTGTATAGCCTGTATTGGAGTCACTATAGAGTGCCCTAGGATGTGATGCCAAATGCATCCTTCCTGCCAATTGGCCCATTATTTATGGCAGAAAAGAATAGTTGTAATACATGGTGCAGTGTTCCACATGTTGTCACACTGCTCTCCTTACCAACTTAACATTGCCAAAGTGTATACATTTTGATTTATCTAAGTTAAGGAGAGGTTATTAGATTTGGCATATTCAATCACTGCATTTTCACTTCTACATAAGCCAACATAGGTATGGTCAAATCACCCAACCTGGTTGGAGTATTGTGAGTATTAGATACTCTTATTTTAATTTTATTCGGACTAGCCTATTCTATTCTGAGTATTATTCACCTCCACATACATTACATACATATCTACACAATTATCATACAAGGCTGTGCTCCCATAAATACAATCAAAAGTCAATTGTCTAACACCATTGTGCCAAGTCTTGGCTGCGGAGTCATCACCATTCAATTAACCATTAAATATTTGTAACCCTAGGTCAAAACAGAATGTGGACCAGGAGTGTGCTGAGCTACTTGATTTACACCATTTTCTATCTTTTGCCAATATAGACACTTCCCCTTTTTTCAAATGCCAGGTAATCGACAGAGGGACAGTTAAAGTCTCCTCCAATTAAAAGATCAATGTCCTAATCATTATTTGTATCTGAAATAATTGTTTCTCTAACAGCCAATTGGATCACATCAGTATTGGCTCCCCTGCGGGTGGGGGGTCATAAAGATGATGAACATCATGCAGCTCGACACCTACCAACAGGTAATTAAGGTTACCCAAATTTGTAACAGGTTCTCTTGCACCAAAGATGTTGGAACAAAGGATCACGAATCCAGAATATGGACATCTTTAGCACCTTTTCTGGTAGATTTAGAAAATCTCATACAGCGACCAAAAACCACTTCCCTATTAGCCATGTTTCCTGAAATAATATTGTATCTGTATCATAAAAGTGACTATAAGAGCCACCCTTTGAAAATAAGTGGTAATGACCATGCATATTCCAGAAAAAAACTGTTAGATGATTTTTAGGAATGATGGTTGGGGACAGTTAAACAGGAAAGGAACCATTCCCAATGGGATTTAGCCATTAACTCAGCTGAACGATTTGATACACTGGCTGACAAACAGTTTTACACTTCTGATCGGTGTTGATTAGCTGTGAAACCAAAATAGATGTATGCTGTCGCTGCTGCTTCTCACTCATCTGATCTATGTCCTGGCCCCATTTTAATAGGGATGTCAACTTTCCTCTGACTAATGCTGGAATTTCAGATTCCCTGCAATGCACCCTAGTTACTATGGAGGTATAGCCCTCCATCTGTTTCACCAAATAAATATCACTGCTCTGTAAAGCACAAAGAGCTGATAAGCAGCCAACAAGGTTGAATAGCACACGCTGATTTAAGGGCATATGGCCATCCTCAAAAAGTCTTAATTGCGGTCTTTGGGCAGTCAATTGCTGATTTAACACCAATATTTGCCACATCCCCCATACAAGAAGGCTCAGTTAAGTAAATTTCAACAGAATTGGATTGAATTAAAGTGTCTTCTTGTAATGCATGCTCAACATTTTCTTGAATAGTTTTCCACGCATCATTTTTACTCTCACAATTTATCAGCCATGATGTTAAGATGACCTCCCTGGTCCTGTTTCATCTTGATCTTCTGACAGCCTTTTTGCAGGCCTTCTTCTGGGATGGACTATCCTTAGGTATACAACTGCACTTGTCCGCCATGTTTGTCTCCTTATTTGGATGATTACGAGTGATCCTCTTAGCACACATTTCCTTAACTCACTTCTGTCTCCTATGTCTTTTCTAGATAGAACAAAGTCATAGTTAGGCTCAGATACAACTACTTACTCTTCTAGATAATGGGGGATTCAACAATTGCTGAATCCCTGGGAGAAGAATTATTCAGGGTAACAACTGTCACCAAGGAAACAATAGATGTCTTATCTTTTACTCGAGGGGACGCCATTTTCAAATTGTCCCTAGCAAAGATAATTGTGCCGGATATGTTGGTAGTAGATGTTGTAAGTGGTTTCAATACGGCATACACCGAAGTCACAACCAGCGTGTAGTGCGCAATTGAAACCCTTATTTATTTTTATAAGTTCAATATTCTGAACAATATACCACTTGTATCACACCCTCATCCTGGAAGCCCCCCCCGGTCACACTGAACCAGGAATAAGGCTGTGACAGAACATTGAATAGTATCTTTAATATACTAGGAATGATCATAAAAAACATGCAGCACAGAAAATAATACTTTGATGTTAGTTTGGTATAGATGGCAGTATGCTTAGGTAATCCCGCTGCAACACCCCTCAAACCACCAATAGGCAATTAAATAGATGTGAGGAGAGAGCAGGCATTTAGGAATAGCACAAATTAAACAGAATATCACTCCCACCTTCCCCCTTCAAAACCAAGAGAAATACGGAATTGACTTTTCACTGTCAGAATGGCTTTGCAATTGTCTTTGGAATTGGCTGGGCAAAAACACCAAATGTGGTCAAAAATACTTAAATTGTTATAAATTCCTATGGGAGCAGATTTGGACAGTTGCACACAATCACAAGCAATGATTTATTCCAAAGAAAACATTTGAAATCTTAAAGTACAAGTGGGAATTAAATTAAAGCTATTTCACACGTGTGAAATTTCTCAGAATTTCAATTCGCAGGGCAAAATCACCAAATGTGAACAAAAATACTGAAATTGTTATGAATTCCTATGAGGCCGCTTGGAACAGTTTCACACAATCACAAGCAATGATTTAGTCCAAAGAAAGTGGGAATTACATTAAAGCTATTTGAAATGTGTAAAATTTCTCAAAATTTCAATTTGCCGCAAACCTTTCCTTACATGATATTTGCTATAAGAGAATCACACTAGTTCTATGGATAGCTAGGGATGTTAGGTACAAGTAGGAGTTGACATTTCGTTTCTAACATAAACACTGAGGAGTTATAGAGGTTTTAGTGAGAGTTGTTTTTGCAAAATAGGCACGAGAATGGAAAACAGAAATGCACTTTGAAAATGAAAGATGGGTTTGATCATACTATATTATTACTATGAAAAAGAGGATGCCACACATGAATCTCCAGAGTTACATGACCAGCGTAACCCTTCCCATGCTGGATACTCAATTTCTTTCTGGGATTCACTTTAGTTACTCAAAATCACTAATGATTTATGATCTTATAAAACAAATGAGAGAAAATCAGTGCAAGACAATACTATGATTCTAAATTTACAGATAGGATGGGTTGAGATTGGGATAAGACAATGCAAATATAATATGGGTCACTTTTCTTCCTATTAATACTCACAGGATAAGTTATTAAATTGGACCGTCAGTTCTGGTCATGGATAGGATCTGGACTAGGAAGAAAAGCACATCAGGCGCGGGACTGGATTAGCTAGGCCGGTCACTGGTTTTGCACAGGATCTACCCTTCTTGTTTGTGGGTAGTTCAATCAGCTGGATAGCGAGTTCCTCAGGCAAGCCTTGTGGTAGCAAGCCAGAGAATTTCAAGATACTAGTTCAAAAGGCCTTCTCACACCGCAGCGCTTTACTGGGTTGCAAGACTAAGTTTGAGGATTAGGCCTTGCAGAAAGTCAATAGTTCTCTACTGCTTGCAAGAGTCTTGGCATCTGGATCTGGAAGGATGTTAAAGCTGGATGTAGAATGCTGGATCAGAGTGCTTTGCCAGAATCAGGAAAGTGAGTGAATCAGCCAGTCCCTATGTGTTGTCAGCTGTCTATATTTATCCTTTCAAATGACATCACAAAAAGGGTGTATGGGCGGCTTAGCTAAGCCTGCCCCTCTGCACTTGGATTGGGTCCAAACCTCATCTCCACCTTGCATTTCAGTGATTGGATCAAGGCAGGGTGATGTCACATTTTATGGTTTCCTTTACAGTTCTTAGAAACCTCCCTTTAGCCACTGGTCTCAAAATCGAATTGTATACTAAATACACATTTCTACATTGGTCACTTTTACACAAATCACACACAAAGATTCCAGATTTTATGCAGCATCTGTTCCTCAAAACCCTGCATCTGTGGGATCTTGTCTCAACTTTCTACAGAATTTCGTCCTTTTTGCTATGAACACAAGTTCCAAACTTTATGCAGATTTCCACAAATGTGTGTGTTTAACATAGGGATGTGTGTATACATTTTCACAATTCTAGGATTAATACATTTCACATTAAACCACATATATTGCCATTCCTGTCCAGAACATGTTACACCGTTCTGCCGGATCTTGAAACATGCAGCCAGAAATTAGATTAACAACTCTGTTCTTTGTATATTTTTCACCACTTTGAATCACAAGTTATGAGTCTCTGAAAATTGTTCATTGGTCATTCTTAACAGCAGATGGTCTCTTGGCTCCACCCCTTTGTCTCTCCTGGGAGTCCAGGAGCATCCCCCTCCTTGGGGAAGTTCCTTCCAGGAGCCAATGACGACCCTCTCACACCTCCGTTTCCTGGGCTGAAGGATCTGCTATTGTTCATTCGCTTTCTGTGGACAAAGTCTGGGTTAACCCACAATTATCATCTCCCCGTGGGTTTCAGCTGAGAGAATATCCCTCACCCTGGAAGAAACCTGTTTGTCAACTTCCAAAGGGTTGAAGCTCAGCCAAGCTAATTTATTCTTCAGTAAAATCCAGGAAAAACCAAATTTGTTGCATCAAACATAAATACATTACTTTCTTAGCTTTAACTCTGTATTCTTTTTAGCCACAATCCTTTTTTATGTTTGCTAATCCGGCAGACTTTTTAGTTTTGAAGTTACCTCAGTAACTCATCTGACAGCTGTCATTCACAGGCAGATCAGGGTACTGCACCCAGATTCTGACAGAGGCTGTCAGTTTCCAAAAAATCCAGTTTTTCTGAAGAATGTTTTGCTCTTCACATTAGGACTCCGTATGTTTGCAATGCTTCTTCAGATTACATGAATTTTAGCGCCAAGCAAGATTTTGAATATTGTGAGGTTCTGTGTTATAGGCATTTTGGAGTTTTTAGCAACAAAGCAAATGTCAATTATGGCACATTTTGGAGTTGCAATTGCAAAGCGCTGCTTCTCTCTCTGCACTCTGTTTGCTGCACAAATGTGTGCTCTATTCCACCACACACGCACCATGGGTGGCAGGTTGTACATCACTCTTTTTGTGTGCTGAAGCAGATGGTTTTTGTAGGTTTTTGGTGTGCACCAGAGTTTTGGCGCCATTGTTGCAGTTCCTTGCACCATACTATCAGAGTGATGCTGCATAGCATAGCGGAGTGGATCAATACATCCCACACAGACCCCCCTCCCGACTTGGTTTTGACCTCCCATCAAGGGGAAGTCGGGAGATTGGGATGTTCTTTTTCTGTCCATGTGGAGAACTTCAGAGGCTTCTCCCCTCAGTGCTGGATGCGACCCGTTCTCCTCGGCGGTTCTGAACGGGAGTATTGAGCGGCACTCAGGGCTACTTGGGTATTTCCGCCCAGTCCCCGAGTGGTCCTCCTTGGTGATTCTTCGGATGATTCTTAGTTCAATGCTAGGAAATAGAACATAGCATGGTTATGGAAATGTTCCCACTACTGTGTCCACACATCTTCGAGGGGATGTCAGCAGTGGGAAAGACACTTGCAGTGGTTAACCATTGGCAGTATTTCCCATCTATTCTTCAGTGATCCTTTCTCATTTTATTAGGTGCAATCATTAAATATTTAATAATTTTTCTAGGCATCCGTAAATGTCCTCTCTGGGTTTCCGGTAAGCCCTTCTATCTGCTGCAAAGTATGCCTGGGGTGGAAACTCTTCAGCTGGTTCATATGGACCCACTTGTCTTCCCCTTCTGTCAAACTGCCATTGGGGATGCAGATTCTGTAGGCGACTGGTGAGATTCTGTCCACAATTTCAAATGAACCCCGCCAAGTTGGGAGGAATTTGCGCTCTTTGGCTTGGTTCCTTTGCAAATTGTACAAGTAGACCCGGTCTCCTACTTGATATT
Source organism: Ambystoma mexicanum (assembly GCF_040938575.1). Lineage (NCBI taxonomy): Eukaryota > Metazoa > Chordata > Amphibia > Caudata > Ambystomatidae > Ambystoma > Ambystoma mexicanum. Next base: position 1,519,296,961 of record NC_090937.1, on the reverse strand, counting down.
TCTTTTTAGTTGTCTTAAGGTCATAGTGGGTCTTCATACTGTCTGCAGATCTTTCTAGATTCTGCTGAGCATAGGCAAAAGCATCTAGAAGGTGTTTTCTCAGATTCTTAACATACTCATGAGTTGTGGAGGCATTTATAAAAGTCTGCTCTTGGGTTCTGTAGAGCAGATGCTGGGGTAGCACCATCCTTCGTCCAGTCATCAGCTCAAATGGAGACATTTTTGTTGCAGAAGAAGTGGTAGATCTGATCGCCATCAGGACAAGGGGTAATCGAATGTCCCAACTTGGCCCGCATCTACCACAAACTTTTTTTTAATATGCTCACAATAGTTTTATTGTACCTCACAACTCCACCACTAGATGAGTTCCGGTAGGCAATGTGTAGTTTCTTTCTGACCCGATGTATCTCCCACATCTTTGTCATCACTTGTCAGCTTCCGATTCCACCACTGGTGTAATACCCTTCTTTCTCTCTTCAACCTCCTCACCTGTGGAGTCGAAATCCTCTTCAGCTGGACTGAGTGCTCGATGCGCCGTATAATCCTTTTCCTTTTTTCTAGGTTGAGAGTGTCTTCCACAAGAGGAAGCCACAGTGAGAGCGTGTAAATGCGCCCTGACCGTGTCCCCCTCCCGGGAGAGACAGGAAGGGGGAAAAAAGCCAGAGTAGGCAAAAAACCCCTAGGACCGGTAAGTATCCTGATGGCCGCTGGACGTGATGCAGATGAATGATGGGAGAAAGCAGCAACCGGAACCAGGTGGAAATCGTAATTCAGCGTAAAACGCCAAAAGGTAAAGAAGAACAAAGTAAAGGCAGAGAGCTGGAACTAAGGAAAATGGAGGTAGAGAGGAAACGAAAAACTGGGACCGGAGTTGGACCGGTATTTAGGATGGAAAGTGTAAGAGGAAAATGCTCGAGGAGCCAAAGGTAAAACTGCGTGTAGCAAGACCGCGGCAGCGAGGAAAAGCAGCTGACCGTGGAAGGTTGCAACGCGCTGTGCTCAGGGAGAGGAGTGGTTAAATAGCGCTACGGCGGCGAAGACTAGACAGCATAGAGAGAACGTAGCGTCAGCGTGACGGGAATCAGGAAGTCCCTAATCGGCAGCGAGGCCAAAGACGCCAGGTGCGGAGGCGGCGCATGACAGTATGCCCCCCGCCAAGGCCCAGGCCACCCGGTTTGCCGGGATGCAAACGGTGAAACTTCCGGAGAAGGACAGGAGCGTGGATGTGCGCAATTGGTTCCCAAGAGTCTTCAGCATGTGAATAACCTTTCCAATGCACCAGGTATTCAAGGCGCCCTTTGCGGTATCTGGAGTCCATCAACCCGGACACTTCATACTCAGGAGCATCAGGTGAGTGAGAAAGAGTGGGAAAAGGACGAGCCTTTAATGACTGTTCGGCACTCTTCAAAAGAGATGCGTGAAACACTGGGTGAATCCGCCTAAGAGAATGTGGCAGCTTAAGGCGGAAGGCCACTGGATTGATCTTGGCAGAAATGGGATAGGGACCGATAAACCTGGGGGACAGTTTAGATGGGCGAGACCATCTAGGAAGGTATTTAGTAGATAACCATACCTTGGAACCAACCTCCCAATCAGGTACAACCTGCCGGTGCCGGTCAGCTTGCCTTTTGTAAGCCTGGAGGCTATCTCTGAGATTCAACTTGGCTTTATCTTGGATGTCCTTTATTCGGATGTGTCTCTTCTACCGCCGGAAGTGCAGGTTTGCAAAAAAACTGTGGAATGATGGCTCGGGGATGAAAGCCATACGAACAATAGAATGGAGACATTTTGCTTGCGGAATGACTGGCATTATTATATGCGAACTCCGCTGTCGGCAGCATATCCACCCAGTTGTCTTGTTCCATATTGGTGTAGCTGCGTAAATATTGTTCTAATGTGGCGTTTAACCGCTCTGTCTGCCCATTGGTATGGGGATGATATCCTGATGACAAAGCGCGCTGAATATTAAGAGCGGCGCATAAGGACTTCCAGAATCTGGAGACGAATTGGCTTCCTCGATCTGATACAATCTTGTCGGGGAGACCATGGAGTCGAAACACATCTTTAATGAATACTAATGCCATACCATCGGCAGTTGGTATACCAGGAAGTGGAGAAAAATGAGCCATCTTGGTGAGAGAGTCGATGGACACCATTATGCATGTACATCCGTGGGACAAAGGTAAGTCCACAATGAAATCTGTAGATATATGACTCCACGGACGTTCCGGGATTGCATCTTGTTGTAGTAGACCTATGGGTTTCTTTGTGTTGTTTTTACTTTGACAGCAGACTCTGCAGGACTTGACATAATGTTTAACATCTTTAGACATATTAGGCCAATAAAAAGCTCTACTAATCAAGTCCAAGGTGCTGGTTTGTCCCCTATGGCCTGCTGTCTTGTGATCATGGCACCAGGACAATATGTCTTTTTGAAGAGGTTTAGATGGTACCCAGATCCTCTGTTTCTTCAGGAACAAACCATCCTTTTGGATCATGCCGCGAGGTTCTGGATGTAAGGAGACAGCTTCTTTTATCCGTTGAAACAGGGAAGAGATAGTGGCAACAATGCGGTTCCTGGGAAACAACTTTTCCGGGCAGGATGAGGCAACATGGGAGGAGAAAGCCTTTCTGGACAGAGCATCTGCCAAAGTGTTTTGGCTTCCAGGAATATACGTGATGGTAAAGTCATATTGTGAGAAAAAATGCGCCCACCGGGCTTGTCTGGAATTGATGCAATCCATTGACTGTAGTACTTGTAAATTCTTATGGTCGGTCCGGATTACAAAAGGGTGGTTGCACCCTTGTAAGAGGTGTCTCCATACTTCACAGGCTTTTTTCATGGCTAGTAGTTCACGTTCTATTACTGAATAATTCCGTTGACTCGGAGTGAGAGTTTTCGATAGATATGCTATTGGGTGTTCCGCGTTGTCATGCTCTTGTAGTAGAACTGCTCCTATTGCTGCGGCAGAGGTATCTGTCTCAACAATAAAAGATTTGCTTTGGTCTGGCTGGCACAGGATGGGAGCGCTGCAGAAGCTCTTCTTCAAGAGTTGAAAGCTTTCTTCAGCCTGTGGGCTCCAAATGAAAGGCACAGATGTCTTCTTTAACAAATTGGTAATTGGTAGGACAGTGTTGGAAAAACATGGCACGAAACGCCTATAAAAATTAGCCAGGCCCAGGAATCTCTGAACTTCTTTGACTGAGGAAGGAGCCTGCCAATGGAGAATGGCCTCAACCTTCTTTTGATCCATTTGTACTCCTTGTGGTGAGAGGATAAACCCTAAGTACGGGATCGAGGATACCCCAAAAACACACTTTTCACGTTTGGCCAATAAATGATGTTTTTTAAGGCGCTCCAGGACCTCAGTGAGATGTAGTAGATGTTCTGACATAGACTGTGAAAAAACAAGTATGTCGTCCAGGTAAACCACAACTGAAATAAACAATAAATCAGAGAATATTCGGTCTATGAACCTTTGGAATATAGCGGGAGCATTGACCAGTCCGAAAGGCATAACGTAGTATTCGTATAGGCCGAATGGTGTCCTGAAGGCCGTCTTCCATTCATCTCCTGGACTCACTCTGAGTAAATGATATGCATTGCGCAGATCCAATTTAGAGAAGACTGTTGCTCCCTGTACAGATTCCAAAATGTCAGGAATGAGAGGCATGGGATATCTATCCTTACGAGTGACTTTATTGAGTCCCCTGTAATCGATGCATGGTCTGAGGTCCTTAGAATCCCTCTTTGGAATAAAAAACAAGGGAGCACCCGCCGGGGATTTAGAGGGTCTGATGAGACCGTTGCATAAGTTGTCATCCAGATATTTTCGTAAAGCGTCCTTTTCAGTCTTGGATAAAGTAAACATTCGTCCAAATGGGACCAGGGCATTAGGTATTAGCTCGATAGAGCAGTCCTCCGGTCTATGAGGTGGTAATGCCATTGGAGCGGATTCAGCAAACACCATAGGGTATTCTTCCAATACCGAGTCAATGGAAAGCACCCCTATACTCGTGGGGAGAACAGTGGGTGATATCTTTACCTCCTGGTAATGTGCTTCTTTAAAGCAGTGTGTCTGGCAATAGCTGGAATTAAACTGCAAAGTGTTAGACTTCCAGTCGACATGGGGATTATGTTGTCGCAACCAGGTAACCCCCAAGATAAGAGGAAAATGGGCTGCTCGAATGATGTCAAAAGTAATGACTTCTGAATGTTGAAATATAGACAGAGGAAGGGGTTCGGTTGTCTGAATAATGAGTCCTGAACTCAAAGGTGTGCCGTCTACTCCTTCTACTTTCTGACCGTGGCTGCGGTCTATCCGTGAAGCACCCACTTTGTCTACCCAAAGGGTGTCAGCAAAGTTTCCTGCGGCACCACAATCCAAGAGAGCCAGCGTCTCTGCGGGGCTGCCATTGATAGTGACCTGGACCGTTATAACCATCAGGCGGGAATCTTCAGAAGGGTTCGAGGAATCAATAGACATAGTAACGTAGGGACTGGAAGATTGCCCTCGATAACCCGTCCCCACTAGGTTCGAGGGTTTGCGTTTTCCGCCGGTTTCTTGGTTAGTTCAGTACAAGTATGCACCGTGTGGCGATCAGAGGCACAGTAGGCACATAGGCCCTGTTCCCTTCTCCTCCTTCTTTCCTCAGGTGTTAAAGAACGGCGAGTAGTGCCGATTTGCATGGGCTCATCTTGAGGTTTGGGCACTGCCGAAGGAGGTGAGGAGGTCCTTGAAAAGGAGGTACGTGCTTTTCTTCTTTCTTGCCGCCTTTCTTGCATCCTGAACTCCATCTGAAGGGCGGCCGTCATAAGATCCTGCAGGGAAGTAGGCCGAGGAAAGTGAGCCATTTCATCTTTTAATTCTTCTCGAAGTCCTCTGCGGAACAAAATAAATTGAGACTGTTCAGACCAACCCGTCTCCATGGCCAATCTCTTAAATGAGGAGATATAAGACAGCACATCAAACTGTCCTTGACGAATGTCCATCAATTCTTCACCAGCTGCCATTGAGACTTCAGGTCTCTCAAAGGTTTGTTTAACGAAAGCAATGAATGCATCGAAATTCTGAAGGACAGGGTCATTTCCGGTGACTAGAGGGGTGGCCCAAGCTAGAGCGTTCCCTGTCATATTAGACACCAGGAATCCAACCTTGGCATGATCTGAGGCGTAGGTGCGGGTTCTGAAGGAAAAATACACCCGGCAAGCGTCAAGAAATTCTTTTAGGGTCTTGGGGGAACCATCATATTTCCCTGAAGATAAAGGCATAGGGGGCAGGTCTGTGTTGGGGGGCTCCCTTACTGCCACCATTTGTTTTAACAGATTGTTTTCAGTTTTCATATTCTGCATCTCTAGAGAAAGGTTTTGTACCGCAGCGATTAGTTCCTGCACTTGCTCAGGAGTAGCCATGATTGGTGTTTGTTGGCGTTGCAAACTGTCAGCTTCCGATTCCACCACTGGTGTAATACCCTTCTTTCTCTCTTCAACCTCCTCACCTGTGGAGTCGAAATCCTCTTCAGCTGGACTGAGTGCTCGATGCGCCGTATAATCCTTTTCCTTTTTTCTAGGTTGAGAGTGTCTTCCACAAGAGGAAGCCACAGTGAGAGCGTGTAAATGCGCCCTGACCGTGTCCCCCTCCCGGGAGAGACAGGAAGGGGGAAAAAAGCCAGAGTAGGCAAAAAACCCCTAGGACCGGTAAGTATCCTGATGGCCGCTGGACGTGATGCAGATGAATGATGGGAGAAAGCAGCAACCGGAACCAGGTGGAAATCGTAATTCAGCGTAAAACGCCAAAAGGTAAAGAAGAACAAAGTAAAGGCAGAGAGCTGGAACTAAGGAAAATGGAGGTAGAGAGGAAACGAAAAACTGGGACCGGAGTTGGACCGGTATTTAGGATGGAAAGTGTAAGAGGAAAATGCTCGAGGAGCCAAAGGTAAAACTGCGTGTAGCAAGACCGCGGCAGCGAGGAAAAGCAGCTGACCGTGGAAGGTTGCAACGCGCTGTGCTCAGGGAGAGGAGTGGTTAAATAGCGCTACGGCGGCGAAGACTAGACCGCATAGAGAGAACGTAGCGTCAGCGTGACGGGAATCAGGAAGTCCCTAATCGGCAGCGAGGCCAAAGACGCCAGGTGCGGAGGCGGCGCATGACATCACTTCGCTAGTGAAGTGACTACCTCGGTCTGACTCAATCCTTTGGGGTAGTCCAAAACCCGAGAAGATGTGATTGATCATCAGGGCAGCTGCTGTTTCTGCCTTGCAATTTGGGGCCGGGAGACATTCCACCCATTTAGTGAACAAGCATGTTATGGTCAACATGTACTTGTTCCCCCTAGATGAGCGAATCACAGGCCCGATAAAATCGACTTGCAAATCTGACCAAGGCAGTGTCATCCCCCTCTTGTGGAGGGGCGCACAGTGTGTGAGTGACGTTGGCTGAAATTGTGTACACACAAGACACCCCTTCAAGTATTGGTCGAGGTCCTGCCCCATGTGTGGGCAGTATGCAACCTCTCTCAAGATTTCCAATGGCGTATGAAACCCCCGATGACCGGCTGTGGCCGCATCATGGACGTGACTTAGCATCAGGCTTCGGAATGAGGTAGGGACCACCCACTGGTCATGGCCAGTTATGGATCTCCTCACCAACAAACTGTCTTGGATTTGGATTGGATTTGGAACATTTTTGGACATTTCATCAACACTCTGAGGTCCTCTTTCCCAATGTAATCGGTATCCATCAGGGGACAATTCTCAGGGTCCTCAATGTGTTGATAAAACTTACCAATTATTGGATATCACACTCAATACTGACTGTCTCTATATCAGTGATATCGTGTCCAAAATCCCTCGTCCTCACCTGTGTCTTCCGATGAGGCCTTGTGTTTGTGCACTCTTCTTTTTGTCGATTTCTTTTTTGTGAAGAGATATGGCCTTCCACGGTTAGAAGCCACCCTGACACCCTGATGAGACAGGGAAGCAGAGGACCCCTTTCAAAGAGACCGGTCTGAGAGGAAAAAAGCAGATGCTAAAAAAAACCTCTCTTGGATGAGATGTCTTGAATGATGAGTTTGTTCATAAAGAAAGTCCAGGACAGTTATGAAGTCCTATGGCCAGATCCTTAGTACCGTGATGCCAATGATGGAAGCAGTCTTTTTCCGAAGTAGACCCCAGCAACAATGGTTTCTTGAGTGAAGAGGGAGATCGCCAAAAACAAGGAGTAAGGGGAAGGAGACCCTGTATCAGTGTATCGAGCACCTTGAAACCAGAGGAAGGAAGAAGAGCAAGGTGGAGCCAAGAGCGGACACAGAACAAAGGTAATAAGGGGTAGCAGGAGGATAAGGTAAGTGTGGAGAATACTCATGGAGAAAACAGGCAGAGAGAAGAAACAAGGTAAGCGAAGGAGAACTGGGGAAAAAAACCCAGTAGGAAGCAAGCAGTATGTGAGCACAGCACGGCAGATGGAGCTAAAAGCAAAAGAGTTGCAACGTGCCAAGCCAAACAAAAGGGCGTGGCTAAATACAGAAGCTGGAAAAAGGCAGAAGACAGAAAGACTAGAACGGGCACCCTGGAAGTAACAGGAAGAATTGGAACATCCTAAAGGTGGTGCAGGCGCCAGTTATTCCATAGACGCCAGTGATGTCGGCGAGAAGGCGGCATGACAGTATGCCCCCTCCTAAGGGACACACCCCCCGGCTTACCAGGGAAGAATCAGTGAAATCTCTGGAAAAGACTGGGAGCATGAATGTGTAAAACAGGCTCCCATGAATCTTTCAAATGGGAATAGCCTTTCCAATGGACCAGATACTCCAGCCAGCCTCTCCTGTATCGTATCGGGAGTCCCGGATAGAGGAAACCTCATATTCCTCAAGAGTCATGTCCTTGGGCACTGACCTGCTAGGCAGACTACGTCAGTAAGAATCCTCTTTATATTCTTTAAGTAGGGAGGAATGCAACACAGGATGGATGCGTTTCATATACTTTAGCAACTGGAGGTGGTAGGCCACAGGGTTAATCCTGTTGAGTATGGTGAATGGACCCAAATATCATGGGGTAAGTTTTGAAGGGTGTAACCAGCGGGGAAGGTGCTTGGTAGCCAACCATGCTTTGGTTCCCTTCTGCCAACATGGAGAAGGAAGGCACTTCGGATTACTTTGTAAACCGTCGCGAAGTCTGCTGGTCTGAAGACTTTCAACAGCAATCCTGGGCACCTCCGAGATGTTGGACAGCAAGTGGTCTTGAGAAAGAGTACCAGAAGGTGGAAAAGATATAGTTGGTATGAAGCTGGGATGATAGCCATAGGAAGAAAAGAAGGGACTAAGTTTTGTAGTACTGTGTGTAGCATTGTTATATGTCAATTCGGCTGTAGGCAACAAGGTTACCCAGTTGTCCTGCTGACTGTTGACAAAACATCAAAGATATTGTTCCAGGGAGGCATTGGTCCTTTCGGTCTGGCCATTAGTTTGTGGGTGGAACCCCGAAGACCTAGCTCTTTCAATACCCAACCTCTCACAGAGTTCTTTCTAGAATCGAGAGGCATGTTGTGTTCCTCTATCTAATATAATCTTGTCTGGGATACCTTGCAGCCAGAAGATTTCTTTGGCGAAGACTGAAGCTATTTCTGCAGCTGTTGGCAAACCAGCTAAGGGTGTGAAATGAGGCATCTTTGTAAAACAATAAACTGTCACCATAGTACAGGAGTAACCCTCGGAAGGTGGTAATTCAACAATGAAATCAGTAGAAATAATGCTCCAGGGTCTCTTGGGTGGACTCTCCTGTTGAAGGTATCCTATGGGTTTCTGAGTGCTATATTTAGAACTAGAGCAAACCAGCACATATTCATTAACCTCTTTGGCCATAACAGGCCACCAAAACTGGCGTCTGATCAGATTGAGGGTGTTCTTTACCCCTCTATACCCTGCTACTGGTTCATCATGGCACCATTTAAGTGCACTCCGTCGGGATCTGGAGTAAGGTAAGTACAAGCGTTGTTTGTAAAAACACAATCCGTCTTGCATAATTAGATCTTCTGGAGAACTGCCCAACGGTGGAACCTCGGAATGGCGGGTGGCTCTGCGAACCTCTTCCAGGAAAGAATTGATGGAACCTTTTTGTCAAGTAACATAAGACTCAATTGTTGTTCCTGAGATTGACAAAGTATAGGTCTTCTTGAGAGTGCGTCTGCAAGTAGGTTTTTAGAGCCAGGTCGGTATGTCAACACAAAGTCATACTGAAAGAAAAAATGAGCCCACCAGGCTTGACGTGAATTGATGCACTCCATACTTTGAATCACCTTGAGATTCTAATGGTCAGTTCTTAAGTCAAAGCGATGAACTGCTCCTTGCAGAAGGTGACGCCACATGCTGTTTTCATGGCCAGAAATTCCTTTTTGATCACTGAATAGTGAGTCTGACTGGTATTCTAGGTTTTAGACATGTACGCCACGGGGTACTGGATGCCATCATGTTCTTGTAGTAGTGTGGCTCCTAAAGCCGCCGTAGAGGCATCGGCCTCTACAATAAACAATCATCCTTGATCTGGTTGGCGTAGCACTGGAGCAGAACAAAAGGCCTCTTTCAACTGTTGGAATGCACGGTCAGCCTTGTTAGACCAAAGGAAAGGGGTGGATGTCTTCTTTAACAGGCTGGTGATGGGCAGAACTTTATTGGAAAAACCAGCTATGAACTTGCAATAGAAATTGGCCAGCCCTAAGAACCTCTGGATGTCCTTAACAGTGACAGGAACTGGCCAATGCAAGATAGCTTCGACTTTGTGGGGATCCATCTGGATGCCTTCGGCTGACAGAATAAATCCTAGGTATGGAACCATAGTAGCTTGAAAGACACATTTGTCAGGATTAGCCTTTAAGTGATTATCTTTTAGTCTTTGTAATACCTGATGAAGGTGAATGGAATGGAGTTGTGGGGTCTTTGAGAATACCAGTATGTACTCAATGAACTTTCTGCTGTAATTAGCTAGTCCAAGGAGGCTCCTTAGTTCCCGCAGAGTTGTGGGGTCTTTTAGTTTCTAGAGTGCTTCCACTTTCTTTTCCTGGGGACAGAGACCCTCAGGAGTTATCTCATGCCCCAAGAAATTGACACAGCTCCTGCACCACTGTGCCTTTTTGAAAGAGAGTTTTGCTCCGGCCGCCCTCAACTGTGTCAGAACATAACGGATCTCTGCTATGTGTTCCTCCACAGTTGAGCTTTTGATGAGAACATCATCTATGTAGGCCAGGTTACCCCTTTCACCCAAGTCAGGCGTGGCCTTATGCATAAAGATGTTAAACTCATTGCTGGAGTTGATGTATATGAAGGGAGTCCGGGTCCAAGTGTACTGCTGCCCCCCCGAAGGTAAAGGCCAGCTTGTATTGGTCCTCCCTACTGGCAGGTACATTCCAGTACCCATTGACAGGTCAATGGCAGTGTATACCTTTGACCCCTAGATCTGGGCCAGCCCTTGGTCAATGTAGGGAAGAAGCCATCGGGAAGTATGGACCCATTTGTTGAGCTCCCTTAGGTCAGCACAGAGTCTCTACTGGCCATTTGATTTCAAAATCCCCAGCACCGGATTATTGAAGGTGCTGTGGACTGGACGAATTATGCCACAGGACACAAGGTTCTTAATTATTTAAGTAAGGGACTCCATTGATGCGAGAGGCAAGTGATATTGCTTCACAAACACTGGAGTCATGCCAGTGTCCATGGGAATTGTTGTTGTGTGGATGTGGGTGCAACCGCAGTCATATGAGTCCACCGCAAAGAGTTCTTGAAAATCTAAGAAAACTTGTTTCAATTTTTGCTTTTGCTCCAGAGTCTCACAGTCATCAGCTAGGTTGACTCTCTCTTCAACCATCTGCCTGAAGCTCGGAAAGACTTCTGGTTTTGGCTACCTCAGTGGCCTCCTCCAGCTGGATGGAGAAGTCTCAGTTCACAGTACTGACTTGGACTAATGGCTTCAGGTGGGGATGACAGTCCTGATGGGCTTGAAAGATCACCTCATCCCTCCTGAAGTCACAGGTCACATCTTCCTTACCATAGGGGCAGGAAGAGTACACCAGGAAATTCCCCCCATGCCGGGTGAAGATCCTGTCTGGTGTTGTGTTATTGTCGCTATCACTGTCAAAGCAGTCATTGGGAATTGGTCCTATCAGTTTGTTACCTAAATCTATGGAAAAATGTCAGTCATCAACCGCCATTCCAATAATGGTGCCTGCGCCCAGAGTGATACTCTTTAGGTCGCTGTTATCCACCTCTATTGGAATGGTGTCATGTTCTGTATTGACTAGTGGTGTTAGGTTTAACCCCAACCATTAGTGTGAACATAGGCATCAGGATTTTTCAGTTTCTGTCCTCTTTTAATTTTGACTTTAAGTGGGAAAGTCTGGTCCGTTCTGGGATGGTGACTTCCTTTCCAATCTGAATTTCAACTGCATATGGTAGCAGTTGAGCTGACCGAAATGCTTTCTCTGGGTCATCCACTAATCGAGACCAGGCTTTGAAGTTTATTAGATTCTAACTAATGGCAAAGCGATTGAGAATGTCACTGACTAAATAAAATGCAGCAGGGACATCTCGCATGACCCAACAATTATGGACTATGCTCTTGTTGCCTATGGAAATGTTTAACATATGCTTTCTAGGCAACAGATGTTTGGTACGGGGTGTTTCTAGGTCCATTTCCCATGTGTCTAACAATTTAAATGTGGGAATGGCTGGATCTTTTGGGAGTTTTCGGAACATGGCTTCGCTGATGAAGCTGTTACCGTTGTTCATGCACACTTGAGCGAGAACAGAGTCCTTCCCCTCATTTAACTGAATAGGGATGAACAACTGCTCTCCAATTTTCTGAATGTCAGCCAAGGTTTCAGCTGATTTGTCATCATTTTGGACTATAGGAGTGGGATTTTCTGATTGTGAACTTGTATAGAATTTCAGACTGGAAGGAAGGTTGATTTTCAGAAATAGAGAGGAGTTCCCATCACCAGTTTGTTGTCCTACTGCAATTACTGTCACATCAGAGATTTGGTTATTTTGGAAAAGGAATTCAATTTGGGCAGGTTTCTGTTCAACCATGTGGCATGTGCCATGTAAACTAACATGGTTGACACTATGTTTCAATTTTATTGGTCGGTTAGTCTGGGGGAGACAATCTACGCAGGGTGTCATTCCCTAGTAAACATGGTGTGCCCTCTGGAGTCACAACTATGACCGGGTGCTTCACCTTGTGTCGCCCAATTTAAATGTCTAAATCTGCAGTTCCCTCGACAGGAATTTCATTCCCATTGAAGTTCTGAAGTTGTCCAGGAAGAGGGGTGAGAGGGATTTGGTATTTCTCCCCCCTTCCCGAATTCAGCTGATCAAAGGCCCTTTTTGACAGAAGGGTGGCTTGGGATCCATTGTCCACCAGTGCCAAAAATGTACATTGCCCTGTATTTGGACCGGGGCATACAATCTTCCCTCCTTTTCCTCAAGGGGGCCAATTGGTGGGTTAATTTCTTTGCTCTGGATTCTGATAGGGGGTGATTTGGGCAGGATTTTGTTTGGGATCTTGGGAACCTATAAGAAAAAGGTGACAGTTGGAGATGGGGGGAGTGTTGGGCTCCGCTGGTTCTGACTCTGACTCTGGGCTGCCCCCACCTATTTGGAGGCAGTCACCAGAATTGGTTTGAACCAGGTGATTTTCTTGCTGGTCATTCTGGGGTTCAATAATGGGCGGTTTAAACTTGGTCCCCACATCTACCCAGTCTTGATCAGGATTTCTTGGGACCCATGTTTCTTTGGGAGGAGTTCCCCCATCCCTGAAGGAGAATATCCTTTTCCCAGAATCCTCTGAGGACCCTTCTCCTTCAAATTGGAAGGTTTGAACCTCCTCCACAAAATGGGTCTTTTTAGGCTCTTTATTTCTCTGACCCGCCCTCTGTTCCTTAGGTTGCAGATTTTCAGGGGCAGATTTTGGTTCTAGTTCTGGGGTTCTAGGGGCTTTTCACAAGTGGGGAATGAAGCTTCCTCTAAGGCTTTACAGCCCCCCTTCCTCCTGTACCTCCTCCCTGGGAACCGGTGGGTTCTCGAGGTTCTCTCCCCGTCATTCCTCTGGAGCACCAGACCCTTGATTTGAGGAGTTCTGAGTCACCATGCTCATCTGAGGGTTCTGTTGAGCCCTCAGCATGTGATCCAGATCCTGTGCCAAGTTCTGGACTTTGCACTTCAGTTGGGACACCTGCTCTGGCTGGTACATGGTCCTCTGGTCTACCCTTGGTTGATCATGGGAAGGGTAACTGTCCCTTCTCCCATAATACCCCTGGTTGGGATAGTTTTGGTGCCCCTCCACTCTTGGCCTCCCCTCTCCTGGATTGGGCTGTCTGGGTTCAGGAAAGTGGGGATAGAAAGAAGGGTTGTTTTGGGGTTTGGTGTTCGATGGATACCTGGGAAAGAAACTCAACCCGGTATTTGGGGGATTACTGCCCTCCTGTGGAAAGTGAGGAGGGAAGTTCCTAGGTCGGCGGCTGCCTGGTTGGAGTCCACACATAGCCCAGGATGGGTCAGTTGCCCTTGTAATGGGGCTGATGTAGTCAGGGGCATTGGGGGTCCCATTTGTGGGGTTACCTCCCTGACCCCCTGTTTGGGATTGGCCCAAGGGCCTTCTGGGTCTTTGATTGGTAGGATTTTGTGCAGGAATGTTTTTAGGCCCCCCCATCTCCAGATCTAAAATGGGGGCAACCTTCACCTCTGCCACCTTAGCAGCAGCAGGGGTGTTGGTTGGTTTTGGGCTTTTATTGGCACTTTTATTTTCTACGGGCTTCTGTACTTCGTTAGACGCGAGTTGCCTGTTCAATGACCCAGTCTAGTGATCTTTTCTCACGAAAGTCCCTTACTTGCTGGGTCATAATGTATTTAGTGAGGGCATGAAAGAAGGTATTGATACATTCCCTACTGTCTGTTTGCACCCTCCTGGTGGTCTGCGCAAAGGCACTTTTCAGCACTTGGACAAATTCTTGTGGGGTCTGGTCTTCCCCATATTGCAGATTGTAGGCCGCCTTGCGGGCCTCTTGAGGGTTTCTGTGTATTGAGAAGTGCTTTAAGATGGCCGCCCTATAGGTGGACCATCTTGAATGGATCTGATCATCCAGCTCCGCAAAGAAGATGGAGTATTCAGGTGAAAATGTCCACTTGACATACTGAATACAGCTTTGGCTGTCCTTCAGGTGGAAAGTCTCAATCATTTGCTCAAATAATTTGAGGTGCTCCCAAACTGAATATTTGGCATTTTTATGGTAGGGCATTATGACGCTCCCAAAAGCCTTGATTTGCTTCATGGGATCTTTCAGTAGGGCCCTCTTGATTTTGTTGGCCTTTTTAGTTTTGGTCACCCTTGTGCACTCAGCCTCTGACTCAGAGGCACTGCTGCCAGAGGTGGCTGTCTGATCCTCTAGGCTCCACCTGAATGCTCTTTGTGGGTCTAGTCTCATGGAATCCCTCACCAAATTTGACTGACAGATCCCTTGGTAGGTGATATTTCTGAGGATCAATTTCTCTGACTCTCCCCTCATTGGAGTCTCCCTGATCAGAGAAGCTGGCCCTAATATTTGGGAACCTGTACATAGATGACCGCCCATCCATTACTGGGAGGCACTTTTGTGTCAGTCCCATATCTCCCATTGTATGGAAGACTATCATCCCCCCTGGCTCTTGGTTCATATGAGCCAGCGGACATGAGGATGGCAGAGTCCATGGAACTGAAGGGATTGAAGTCCCTGATGCCAGGGGTCCTGAGGTTATGCTCAGGGGTTTCTCTTTCCCATCTTAACTCATCTCTTTCAGCCCCTACTCCCTGATGACATGCCAAAATCTGACCCTTTTGTTCCTCTATTAAGGATTTCCAGGTCTTTATGATTTGTTCTTGCATGGCTATCTGTTTGTGGAGCCTGCCATTCTTTTCACAGAGAGCCTCATTGTCTGTCTGTGCTTCCTGTCTGCATTGGAAGTATTGGGCCAATGTTTGCTGCAGGAGACTCACCTCCTGAGTTTGGTCCTTATTAGTCTGAGTGTTCTTTGCCAAAGCATCCTCCACCCGCCTGGTGTGCTCTAACAGCTTTTCATAATCAGTTTTGATTTCCCCAAACTCCCTAAGGACCAGCTCTCTTTCCTCCAACTTTGTTTTTAAATGGCTGACTTCTTGGCCTAAGGTGTCCCTCTGCTGACTTAGAGTAGCCCTCTGCTCAGACAGGTCGTCCCTCTGTTTTTTAAAGGCACCAGCTTTCTGGCGCTCCTCATCAAACTCTGCTTGGGATTTTAGGTCTTTAATACTTAATTTATTATTTTCCCCTTTTAATTTGTCTACCTGGTCTTGTAAGAAGACCATCTGTTCTAAACAGATTCTATTAAAAGTTAATTGCTGCTCCAGTTTTTGTTGACTCTGTAGTAGAGAGTCCAACCTTTCCTGACACTCTTTTTGCAGTGTCTGTGTCTTGGCGTCTTGCTCTGCATTCTTTTGCAGTAAGAGAGCCAGATCTACTTGGAGTTTGGTGGCATACTGCCTAGCCTCTGTTTCAGATTCTTTACTATCTTGGAGCCTTTGCTCTGCAGAGTCCAGATTGCTTCTTTGTGAAATCTACATGGTCTGCATACTTTTCCTGTATGACTCCTATGTGGAGGTACAGGTAGGCCGCTATTTTGGCAATTTTGCATTGCTCCTCTTTTATTTTTTGGGGCCATGTACAGCTCGCTAAGTGCTTGATGTAATGGACCCTTGTCCTGCCAAGTATCAAGATTGATTTCAGTGATTTACTGTTTTATTACCTGCAGCCATACCTGTTTGTCCGGTTCTGGCCATTCACCCCTGACAAACAATTTGTGCAGTAGGTGGTCCCTAGCAATATTCATTTATATTGGGGTCACCATTCCGGAAATATTAGTTTCCTTCTGACTTTCTCAGGGTTATTTTACTTTTGCAAACAGGCCCAATTCCTTTGAGTATTTTTTTTGAGGGGTGCTTGTAGAGTGTAACACAGTATGGTAACCCAAAAAGGTTTATGTACCCCGTCGGCTAGCACGCTGTGTTAGACTGTCACGAGTGGTATGTCAAATTCAAGATCCTGCAGATGAGCCCCCAAGCTGTAAGTCATTTCAATCCGGCATACACCCAAGTCACGCCCAGAGTGTAGTGCGCAATTGAAACCCTTATTTATTTTTATCTATAAGTTAAATATTCTGAACGATATACCACTCATATCACACCCTTCTCCTGGAACCCCTCGGTCACACTGAACCAGGAATCAGGCTAGTTTTCAAAGGTAAATATTTATTTATGTATTTAGAATTCAAATAACAAAATATTTTAATAGGTAAACAACAATCACCAATGGGGTGACAGACACTGAATAATATCTTTAATACACTAGGAATCAAGGAATGAGCATAAAAAACAAGCAGCAGAGAAAATAATACTTTTGTGTTGGTTTGGTATAGATGGCACTATGGTTAGGGGTTCCCCCTGCAATACACCTCAACCCACCAATAGGCAATTAAATAGATGTGAGGAGAGAGCAGGTATTCAGGAATAGCACAAATCAAACAGAATTTCACTCCCACCTTCCCCCTTCAAACACAAGAGAAAAACGGAATTGACTTTTCACTGTCAGAATGGCTTTGCAATTGTCTTTGGAATTGGCTGGGCAAAAACACCAAATGTGGTCAAAAATACTTAAATTGTTATAAATTCCTATGGGGTTGCTTTAAACTGTTGCACACAATCACAAGCAATGATTTAGTCCAAAGAAAGTGGGAATGAAATTGAAGCTATTTCACATGTGTAAAATGTCTCAGAATTTCAATTTGCGGCAAACTTTCCCTTGTGCGATATTCGCTATAGCGGGACAATGCAGTTCGGAGTTCTATGGATAGCTATGGAGAGCTACGGATGTTAGGTACAAGTAGGAGTTGAAATTTCGTTTCTATCATAAAAACTTAAGGAGTTATAGAGGTTTTAGTGAGAGTCGTTTTGCAAAATAGGCACAAGAATGGAAAACAAAAATGCACTTTGAAAATGAAAGATGGGTTTGATTACACCATATTATTGCTATGAAAAAGAGGATGCCACTCATGGATCTCCACAGTTAAGTGGGCAGCGTAACCCTTCACATGTGGGATACTCAATTTCTTTTTGGGATTCACTTTAGTTACTCAAAATCACTAATGACTTATGATTTTATTAAACAAATGAGAGAAAATCAGTGCAAGAAAGGTTCTGACAATACTATGATTCTGAATTTACAGATAGGATGGGTTGAGATTGGGATAAGACAATGCAAATATAATATGGGTCACTTTTCTTCCTATTAATACACACAGGATAAGTTATTAAATTGGACCGTCAGTCCTGGTCATGGATTGGATCTGGTCTAGGGAGAACAGCACATCAGGCGCGGAACTTGGTCAGCTAGTCCGGTCACCGGTTTTGCACCGGATCTGCCCTTCTTGTTTGTTGGTAGATCAATCAGCTGGATAGCGTGTTCCTCAGGCAAGCCTTGTGGTAGCAAGCCAGAGAATTTCAGGATACTAGTTCAAAAGGCCTTCTCACACCATAGCGCTTCACTGGGTTGCAAGAATAAGTTTGAGGATTAGGTCTTGCAGAAAGTCAATAGCTTTCTACTGCTTGCAAGAGTCTTGGCAAATGGATCTGCATTTGAGTGATTGGATCAAGGCCGGATGATGTCACTTTTTATGGATTGCTTTACAGTTCTTAGAAACCTCCCTTCAACCACTGGTCTCAAAATCTAATTTTATACTAAACACACATTTCTAGATTGGTCACCTTTGAACAAATCACAAACACAGATTCCAGATGATATGTAGCATCTATTCCTTAAAACCCCACATCTGTGGGATTGTAAGGGGATTCAATTCAACACTACAGCTAAGTCAACGCCTAGTCTATAATACTGAATGAAAACCCTTATTGATATCTTTATGTCCAGTTCATGCGTTCTGGATGACTACCCCTATATAACACCCCTCTCTTGGAATCCTCCTGACCCCACTGAGCCAAGAAGTAGTTCTGCTTTGCAAATTAAAAGGTTTATTTGAGAAGTAAAGCAATATATATCTATCACACTTTATAATAAATTAATAATTGAATAGCACACTTAATCTGATATGATAAAGATTAACAACGGAGAATCTGGCACCAACACGCTTCTCTATAATCAATAAGGAGTTGACATGAAATGGATAAGGTAGCACACAGGTGAATAGGAACAAAAGAAGAAGGTGGTACAGAATGCTTTATGTAAGCTCAGGTGGATGCAATATTCAATGAATGCAGTACAGAAAATACTCAATATGATTTCAACAAAACAATGTAATCACTTTTCTCTGGCAATTCACCCCCCCTTTTTATGCAATGCAAGGAAATGGAGGGAAGCACACAGTTCTCAGAAATGCAATCAAATGTGATTCAGTTCACCCAGCAACTTAGAATACAGAAATTGAAAACACAGGCAAAATGCTTTGATATGTGCTGGCAATGTAGAAAAAAATATGCTAAAATGCTTTAATTCCCTCTAGAGGTTCAGGGTGAGTGGTATCTAGTTAATATTAGTCCAGGCTCACACTAGCAAGGATCTAGGGTGTAACTAGCAGGTTAAACGATTTTTTGGCAAATGAAAGGCAAGCAGCTATCTTTTTGCAAGTGGAGAAATGTGCAAATCGCGGTAAAATATCAAATCGCGGCTAAATTTGCGAATGCGCCAAGCACTATTACAGAAGAACTACAAGGACTATCACTATCGTTTTGGGGTCCTAAGAAAGCCTAGGATCTCAGCTTCCAGATGAAAGTTACTGCAAGTCTCTAGCACAAACGGTCGCGGAGATATGAGCGATTGAATAAAGGTCGTTTTTCAGATTGAAATTTTAAAGTTCAAAAAGACAAGTGCAGCTTGCAACTAGAAAATGACAAGTGACAGCTTTACAAATGACAGGAGACAGTTAGGAGACAGTTCTACTTAGATTAAAATAGATTGAATTATATTATTCTAACTAAGAGATTGGTTCTGCACAGTTTTCTAGGTACTCACACTATATTCTTGAATGAAATGGGCCACGCCACGGATCTGGTCAGGTTTTAGACTCGCCTCTGGTCTCTGCACTTCACAGTGATCTGGGTCAGCTCTCTCTGCTGGTCTGGTCTGGGTTTCTGGTTCTGGATAGATTGAAGTCTCTAGTTTGGCTCTCTGGAGGTTTGATGGAGGCAAGGTATGGATTTTCCCGGCAGAGCTTCCAGCTGCAAATGGATTTGAAGGTCCCTATCTGTCCTGTCTGTCTGCTTTTATGTGTTTAGAATGTGGGTGTGTTCTAGCATCACTGACCCTACCTCTCTCTCAGCTTCTAATTGGTCAAACTTCAATTTCTCATTTGATTGGGGGAGCTAAATTGTGTCAGAGTGATGTCATTTTACAGCCTGCAGAGAGTCCACTCCTCCTGTCAACTTACACACAAATCTAGATTTGAAACAAATACATATTTGCACAGGTAAACATTGGTTTAAAATTACATGCACACATCACATATCACAGGAGATATACCCTGTCCAAACTTTGCTCTTCCTGGGGGCTTGCATTCAGAAATGGCACATATTTCACTTTTTAACTGATTTTGCAATTCCGGACATTGACCCAAATTTACACACATGTGCGCAAGGAGTATGGACATTAGTTGATGAAGTGTCAGATTTTTCACATGCACACATTTTGAGTAATATCCTCTTTTCCGCCAAAACCCCCCTGAACATACCACCGGGTCCTAGCACGTCTTAAAATGTGGGCAGAAAAATCACAAGAATTATGGTATCATTTATAAAATTTTCACATGTCCGCTCTATGAGTTATTCATCTTTTTAGAGTTATGTTCTGGCCACAAAGGGGTGTGGTGTTCCTCCAGCACAAGGTTGAATTTCTGTTTTTTCCAGTTCTGCCAAGCCAGCTTGCTCTCACAGGCAGTGCCCCTCCCCTTTGCTTCAGGAGGAAGCTCCATTTACGACTGCCGCCAATAAAACCTTTGCCTGAGTCAGGACAGGGCTTTGTTCAGAGCTCCTGTATTCTGTGGGGGTTCCCCTTAATTCAATTATCAGAGAGATGGCATATCCTTAGTGTGGCCAGCAAAAGGCAGATAGGCCTGGGAACACAGCTGTGACTCAAGTTTCACTCCTGATGGGGTAGTTGCCAGGCAGAATTCAGTTCCTTAAGCCAAGTTTCAGATAAAATGTCACTTTTTGTTCCCCAGTTTCTGCATTCAAATAAAACTAAACATTTTTACATATGCAGCTAGAATGCTGATTCTAAGTTTAAAACTATGACATTTAAACAATTTCAACCTATGTGACACTCAAAAGTAGGTCACTCAGTCAATTTGAACATTTAGATTTGTAGTGTCTTTCAGTCCAAATTTACTTAAACTGCTGAAATCCCCACCTCAGCCAGTCTTGTTATACACCTTCAAGTCACTTCAGAATATAACTTTACATTGTATCCACCTCTCAGTAAGTCTTTCTTTGGCCTGTTTTGGGTTTATTTATTCAGTTTTGCAAAAAGTAAAATCTGGTGTTGTTTTAAAATGCCGGCTTTTGGATAGTGGTGAGTACTGGTACTGCACCCATTTTTGGGATTTAAGAAAATGAATTCCCCACAGTTATGGGTTTGCTTTTGGCAACCAGCATTGCCTCTCTGAGCTCACAACATAGGCGAAATGGGATTTTCCTATGCATTTTCTGTGGAGCTCTGGCCATTATGATGTTTTCAATGCCAGTACTGCACAGTTTTGAGGTATGGCTCGGATGCATGGGTAAATACATCCCACAAGCCCCCCTCTTGCGATGGCCATTCTATTTCACGAATGGGACTCGCAAGACCTGGGATGTTTCCTCATCTTCTTCCAATAGATGGCACAGTTCAGCATCTTTTCCTCCATCCGGTGGATCGTTCGGTTCTCCTCGTCGGTCCTGATGGGAATATTGGGCGGTACCCCGGGCCCGCTGCGTCTCTGCTCGCGGTCTCCGGATCGTCCTCCTTGGTCATTCTCCATGGTTTCATCTCTCCTAGGATGATAAAGCAAAAGCGGCAATACCTACTCATAGACGTTTTTCCACCACTGTTGAGATAGTGGGGCAGCATATGCATTTCATCATAACGAAACATTACATTCTTATTTTGAAAAAAAAAACAGTATAACTAAGATACAGTTTCATGCAAATCACAATATTTTAGAGACTAGATGTGGTATGTTTTATCGTTGGAATTGAATTAGTCTGAGACAGTACCCGCTAGGATTCCAGAGGATTCCTCCAGTTGTTGCAGAGTGTGCCTGGGATGGCAACACTTCAACTGGTTTATGTGGACCCACTTGTCTTCCCCCGCTGCCAAAGGAGCTTTGGGGATGTGGATTTTGTAGGCCACAGGGGAGATCTTGTCGATGATCTCAAAGGGTCCCTTCCATGTAGGCAAGAATTTGCGCTGCTTTGCCTGGTTCCTTTGGAAATTGTATAGATAGACCCGGTCTCCCACCTGATATTCCTTCCTGGAAGTCTTCAGGTCATAGTGGGTCTTCATGCTATCAGCCGATCTTTCTAGATTCCGCTGAGCGTAAGCAAAAGCATGTTGGAGGTGTTTCCTTAAATTCGCCACATACTCATGAGTTGTGGAGGCATTTATTAGTGTCTGCTCTTGGGTCCTACAGAGCAAATGCTGCGGAAGCACCATCTTGCGCCCAGTCATCAACTCAAATGGTGACATTTTGGTTGCAGATGAAGGGGTAGATCTGATGGCCATTAGGACAAGAGGTAATCGGATATCCCAACTTGGCCCAGAATCTGCCACAAACTTCTTTAATATGCTCACAATTGTCCGGTTATATCTCTCTACTGCCCCAGAAGAAGCTGGCCTGTAAGCAATATGCAACTTCCTTTTGACCCCCAGTATCTCCCACATCTTTGTCATTACTTCACTGGTGAAGTGGCTACCTCTGTCTGACTCAATCCTTTGAGGTAGACCAAAACGGGAAAAGATGTGGTTAATCATCAAGGCAGCTGCGGTTTCTGCCTTGCAATTTGGGGCTGGGAGACATTCCACCCACTTGGTAAACAAGCATGTCACAGTCAACATGTACTTATTCCCCCTAGCAGAGCGAATCACGGGGCCTACAAAGTCGATTTGTAAATCTGACCATGGCAGTGTCATCCCCCTCTTTTGGAGAGGCGCACGGTGCGTGAGGTATGATGGCTGAAATTGTGCACACACAAGGAAATCTTAAGAGAGGTTGCATACTGGCCACACATGGGGCAGGACCTCGACCAATACTTGAAGGGAAGACACCCCTTCAAGTATTGGTCGAGGTCCTGCCCCATGTGTGGCCAGTATGCAACCTCTCTTAAGATTTCCAATGTTGTGTGAAACCCCCTATGACCGGCGGTGGCCGCATCATGGGCGTGACTTAACACCAGGCTTCGGAAGGAGGTAGGAACCACCCACTGATCGTGGCCAGCTTTGGATTTCCTTACCAACAAACCGTCTTGGATCCGGAACATTTTTGGGCACTTCATGAACACTCTTAGGTCCTCTTTCCCAATGTAATCGGTATCTGTCAGGGGAAAGTTCTCAGGGTCCTCAAGGTGTTGGTAAAACTTACCAATAACTGGATCCCCCTTCTGAGCTGTAATCAAATCAGCATCAGGGGTCTCCTTACTCCATTGTGCAATTGAAAGGTCGTTGTGAGCATTTGTCTGGGACCTAGTGATAGCAGTGACCTGGATTTCCCCCAACAGGGACTCAATCTCAATTAGATCCCCTTGGACGGCCCCGGTTTTGGCCAGCTGATCAGCTAAGTCATTTCCAGTTTTGTCTGGTCCCTCTACTTTGGAATGACCCTTAATCTTTTTCCAATAGATGGTCATCCCATTCGAGGTGACCAGATCATCAATGTTTTGGATCAACTTCCCATGTTTCAAGGGTTTGTTGTTAGCACATAACATGCCTCTGGTTTTCCAATTAACCAGGTGCTCCACGAACCCATTCCATACATAATCCGAATCTGTGATTATGACCAGTTCGTGGAGTTGATGCTGGACAGCAGTGAGGATGGCCTGATGCACAGCCATCAATTCTGCCACCTGACTACTTCGGGGACCAATTTTGTATCCAGCGGAGGGTTCTGGGGACTCATTCATCCATGCATTCCCTACGCCGGCCACCAGTTCTTTCTCCCCGTTGTTGTCAACATGGTAAGAGCATCCATCCACATAGACAGTGGGCATTCCCTCACACTTGTCCTCTTCTAAGACTTTGTGTGGGGAATTAAGGTATGCCTCTGTGTTGTCCTTGATTTTTAGACTTTCGTCCTCGAGACAGTTTTCTCTGGCACAATCATGCAAGTCAGCCAGACCTTGCGCGAGGGGACTCTGTTGGGTGTCCTGACCCACGTTTAAGCTATCATGCCACAACATTTGGTGCTGTGGGCTTAGAAAATTCAAGATGGCGGAAAACCCACATGTGCGCCGAAATCCAGGAAAGCTGCGCAGTTTGTGCGCACACCGAAATGGTTGCCTCACTTGCCACCCACCAGTGCGAGAATGAAAGGCCGGGTTGCCATGAGGGAAATGGGTTGCCAAAGGAAAAACAGTAGCGCCGGTTAGCTTCAAAGCGCTTTAAAACCACCATTGGACTACCCGCACAGTAGTCTGAAACCATTGGGAATGGCAATGCTGATTGCCAAATGCAACCTAGAATTGTTGGGAATTCATTTTCTTAAATCCCAAAAATGGGTGCAGTACCAGTACTCACCACTATCCAAAAGCCGGCAGTTTAAAACCACCCTGTGTTTCTCTGAAGGCAAGCCAAACTGTCTATTTTAAACATTGCAACACATCTAAAAACTCACTGGACACCAGCAGACATTTGGTAGAATGGAGTGTTGTGTGCCTACAAAATCTGGGAAATGAAGAGCCCAAAACAATGCTTATAACAAAACTGCTATGGAGTCAGCAGTTTAAGTTGCACTGGATTTAAAGACACTAAAATCGAAAATGTTTAGATTAAATGAGTGACCTATGTTTGGTGTCACATGCCTTTGTAACTGTTTAAATGTCATAGTTTTAAACTTAGAATCAGCCTTCTAGCTGCATATGTGAAAATGTTTAGTTTTATTTGAATGCAGAAACTGGGGAACAGAAATGACAGCTTAAAGAGATTCCAATTTGCCTGGCAACTACCCCCATCAGGAGTGAAACTTGAGTCACAGCTGTGTTCCCAGGCCTAGCTGCCCTTTTGCTGCTCACACTAAGGATATGCCATCTATCTGATAATTGAATTACCTGTGCTCTGCAGGAAAGTGAACAAAGCCCTGTCCTGGCTCAGGCAAAGGTTTTATTGGCAGGAGTCGTAAATGGTCGTAAAAAGTGGCTTCCTCCTGAGGAAAGGGGAGGGGCACTGCCTGTGAGAGCAAGCTGGCTTGGCAGAACTGGAAAAACCAGTATTTCTACCTTGTGCTGAGAGGAACCACACCCCTTTGGAGCCAGAACATAACTCTAAAAAGATGAATAACTCATAGAGCGGACATGTGAAAATTTTATAAATGATACCATAATTCTTGTGATTTTTCTGCCCACATTTTAAGAGGTTTTTCGACCCGGTGGCGTGTTCAGGGGGGTTTTAGCGGAAAAGTGGATATTACTCTAAATGTATGCATGTTAAAAATCTGAAACTTCATCAGTTAATGTCCATACTCCCTGCGCACATGTATGTAAAGTTGGGTCAATGTCAGAAATTGAAAAATCAGTTAAAAAGTCAATTATGTGCCATTTCTGAATGCAAGCTCTTAGAAACAGCAGATTTGGACAGAGACATGGCTAAATTCAGCCACACCATGTATATGTAATTTCAAGCAACTGTGTAACTCTGAAATATGTCTTTTATTATCAAATATAGAATGTGTGCAATCTGACAGAGGAGTGTCCTATCTGCAAGCCATAACATGACATCCCTCTGACTCACAGTTCATTCCCCAATCAAATAAGAAATGGAAGTTTGACCAATTAGAAGCTGAGAGAGAGGTAGGGTCAGTGATGCTAGAACACACCCACATTCTAAACACATAAAAGCAGACAGACAGGACAGATAGGGACCTTCAATTCCATCTGCAGCGGGACGCTCTGCCGGAAAAATCCATACTTACCTCCATCAAACCTCCAGAGAGCCAAACTAGAGACTTCAATCTATGCAGAACTAGAGACCCAGACCAGAGAACCAGAGAGAGCTGACCCAGATCACTGTGAAGTGCAGAGACCAGAGGCGAGTCTAAAACCCTGACCAGATCCGTGATGAGGCCCATTTAATTCAAGAATATAGTGTGAGTACCCAGCTGAACTGTGTAGAACCAAGCTCCGAATCTGTCACCTGTCATTCTAGCTGCAAAATTTGTCACTTGTCATTTCCTAGTTGCAAGCTGCACTTGTCTTTTTGAACTTTAAAATTTCAAATCTGAAAAACGACCTTTATTCAATCGCTCATATCTCCGCAACCGTTTGTGCTAGAGACTTGCAGTAACTTTCATTTTGAAGCTGAGATCCTAGGCTTTCCTAGGACTCCAAAACGATAGAGATAGTCCTTGTGGTTCCTCTGTAATAGCGCTCGGCGCATCCGCGAATTTTACCGCGATTTGCAAATTTCTTCACATGTAAAAACTGCTGCTGCTTGCCTTCCATTTGCCAGAAATTCGTTTAACCTGCTAACTATCCCTGACTCATTGCTAGTGTGAGCCTGGACTAATATTAACTAGATACCACTCACCCTGAACCTCTGAAAGGGAATTAAAAGCATTTCCAGCATATTTCTCATCCATTGCTAGCACATATCAAAGCATTTGGGCCTGTGTTTTCAAGACTCCTATCTGTGTTTTAAACTTCTGTAGTCTAAGCTTGCTGGGGTGAACTGATTTACATTGATTGCATTTCTGAGAACTGTGTGTTTTCCTTCCATTTCCTTGCCTTGCATCAAGGGGGGGAGGGGATTGCCAGAGAAAAGTGATTACATTGTTTGGTTGAAATCATATTGAGTATTTTCTGTACTGCATTCATTGAATATTGCATCCACCTGAGCTTACATAAAGCATCCTCTACCACATTATACTTTTGTTCCTATTTACCAGTGTGCTACCTTATCCATTTCATGTCAACTCATTAGTGATTATAAGAAGTGTGCTAGTGCCAGATTCTCCGTTGTTGATCTTTATCATATCAGATTAAGTGTGCTATTCAATTATTAATTTATTATAAAGTGTGATATATATATATTTTAAATTATCAAATAAACCTTTTAAACTTGCAAAACAGAACTACTTCTTGGCTCAGTGGGGTCAGGGGGATTCCAAGAGAGGGGTGTTATATAGGGGTAGTCATCCAGAACGCATGAACTGGACATAAAGATATATCAATAAGGGTTTTCATTCAGTATTATAGACTAGGCGTTGACTTAGCTGTAGTGTTGAATTGAATCCTCTTACAAATTGGGGGCTCGAGCCGAGACGTTGGGTTAGATTTACCACTTGTGCAGCTTAATACAGTGTGCTAACTGACGGGATACATACATCCGGTCGGATCACCACGCTGCATTACGCTGTGAAGCATTCCTCAAAAGGGACACTCCAAGAAAAGTTCTGTTCTGCAAAAATAAAATACAAACTTCTGTAAGTCAGGACAGAGACCAATCTCTAGAATGACGACCTTAGTAGACATGAAAATAGCCAGAGAGCACCTCTTGCATAAGCTATTTGTGAGAGGTGAATGGACCGAACAGGGCCAGGATGTGTGGTTGCAGGCCATCACACAACAGGTCACTGAAACAGGGTCAGATATATATAGAGATCAGGGTCCCTTACATGTGGCCCTGAGTGAACTATATATGGCTCCTAAAGCCAAAGAAGAACACAATAAGATTGCCAGGATAGCAGCATACCTGTACCTATATATGGGAGACATGCAGGATAGATGTGCTGAAAGCCAAAATCTGGCAAATAGGCAACAGATGGCATTACAGAAGGCCCAATCTGACCTGGTCTCTTCTGAGCAGAGGCTGCAGAGGAGCCAGGAGTCAGAAGATGATAGTAGGCAGAACATCATTAAAATAAAGAAGGATATGGATGTGCTGCAACAGGAAAAGGTAGAACAGGATACCAGATTTCTGGCCTTGCAGAAGGAATACCAAGAAGGTTTGGACTCCCTACTGCAAAACCAGAAAAAGCTGGAGCAACAACTGGACTTCAACAGGGTATGTGCTGAGCAGGTAGTCACCCTGCAAGGCCACCTAGATAGAGTGAAGGCAGAGAGCAACAAACTAATTCTGAAAGACCTGGATACCCAGGCAGAGTTTGATCAGGAGCGCCAGAATGCTGGTGCCTTCCAAAGGCAAAGGGACGACCTGGCGGCACAGATGCAGGCTCTTAGTCAGGAAAGGGATACCTTAGGCCAGGAAGTCTGCCATTTAAAAAGAAAAATGGAAGAAAATCACCTGGCCCACCAGGGACTGGGTGACCTCCAAAAAGAACACCAGAACTTGCTAGAGCACACCAGGAGGGTGGAGGATGCTCTAGCAAGAAAGGAGCAGGCCAATAGGGACACAGCTCAGGAGGTAACCCTCCTGCAGCAAAGACTGGCCCAGTTCTCCAGGACCAACCAGGAAGTACAGAGGGAAAATGAGGCTCTCTGCCAGCACAATGAGAGGCTCCAGCAACAGGTAGCGATGCAGGAGAAACTGATAGAGTCGAGTAAGGCCTTAACAGAGGAACTGAAAGCACAAATGCAGGCTCTTGCATTGCAACAGGGAGCAGGGGCGGATAGAGATGAGGTCCGCTGGGAAAGAGAGACTCCTGACCATAACCGCAGGAGCCCTAACCCCAGGGGCCTTCATCTCCCCCAGTCCCTGGACTCTACCACCCCCATGTCCCCTGGCGCACATGAGCACAGGGCCGCAGGGATGGCAGATTACTATCCAGCTAAGAGTATGGGGCTCATAGGC
This sequence comes from Ambystoma mexicanum, assembly GCF_040938575.1. Classification (NCBI taxonomy): domain Eukaryota; kingdom Metazoa; phylum Chordata; class Amphibia; order Caudata; family Ambystomatidae; genus Ambystoma; species Ambystoma mexicanum. The sequence continues at coordinate 1,519,268,910 of NC_090937.1, read as the reverse complement.
CAGTACCACTCAGGAATGGAGGGGTGGGCATCCGGGTATGGGCACCCAAGTACAGTACAGTTCAATGGGGAACCCCAGGAGAGTAGGCCCATTAAGGGCATCCTGAAAACCTCTGCCCAGTTAGGTCAGTGGAGGGGGTACCCATCAAATCCTGGCAGCAAGGAGGAATCTGAAGACTCCTCTGAACTGCGCAGGACACAGGAGACCAGGTCCCCACATTCTGCCAGCCATTCCCAGGCTCGCAGAATCCGGGAAAACCTGGAAGAACAGACGGGAACCTCTGGGAGCAGTGCCTCTGAGTCCGAGGAAGAATGGACAAGGGTTACCCGAACCAAAAAGGCCAATAAGGCAAAAAGGGCCTTGCTTAAGGACCCCTTAAAGCAGATGAAGGCGATCAGGAGCGTCATCACGCCTTACCATAAGAACGCTAAGTATTCTGTTTGGGAGCACTTAGAGTTGTTTGAACAAATGATGGAGACTTTCCATTTGAAGGACAGCCAAAGCTGTATTCAATATGTAAAGTGGACCTTCTCCCCGGAATACTCCAGTTTCTTTGCGGGGCTGGAGGACCAAAATCATTTAAGATGGTCCACCTATAAGGCGGCCATCTTGAAACATTTTTCTGTTCACAGAAATCCTCAAGAGGCTCGCAAGGCAGCCTACAATTTGCAATGTGGGGAGGATCAGGCCCCACAAGAATGTGTGCAGGAGTTAAAGCGTGCTTTTGCACAGACCACAAGAAGGGTGCGCACGGATAGCAGAGAATTTATAAATACGTTTTTCCATGCCTTGCCCAAATATATCATGACCCAGCTCGTGAGGGATTTTCACGAGAAAAGATCTTTAGACTGGGTCATTGAACAGGCTACCCGGATCTATGAGGTGCAGAAACCGGTAGATAGCAAAAGTAATGCCCAGAAAAACCTCAAAGCCAACAGCACCCCTGCTGCTGCCAAGGTGGCAGAGGTAAAGGTCACCCCCGTTTTGGATTTGGAGATGGGGGGGCCTAAAAACCTACCTGCACCTAATAATGCTAGGCCCAGAAGGTCCTCGGGTCAGTCACAGACAGGGAGCCAAGGAGGCAGCCCCACAAATGGGGTCCCTCGCTCTCCTGATTATGTAAGTCCCCGTTACAAGGGAAATCGACCCATCCTGAGTTATGTGTGGACTCCTCCAGCCCAAGGGGGGGGATCCAGCCAAGCACCTAACCCAGGGAACTTCCCTCCAAACTTCCCTCAGGAGGGCAGAAATTTACCAAACCCTGGGCAGAACTTTTTCCCCAGATATCCACCCGACTTTCAGCCCCAAAACCATCCATCCTTCTTTCCCCAATTCCCTGAGCCCAGACCACTGAATCCGGGAGAGGGGAGGCCAAGGCTGGAAGGGTATCCAAATCTTCCCAACCCGGGGTATTACCAGAGGAGGGACAGCTACCCTTCCCGGGATCAGCCCAGGGGAGAAAACAGGGCCCCGTATCAGCCTGAGCGGGTTTCCCAGTTAGAGCGCCAGGTTCAAAACATGGCGCGGGATCTGGGTCACATACTGAGGGCTCAGCAGAACCTTCAGATGGGCGTGCCGGCGCAGAACGCACCCAACTCTGGACCTGGTGCTCAAGAACAATGACGGGGGCAGCACCCCGATAACTCACCGGTTCCCAGGGAGGAGGCACAAAGGGAAGGGGGATGTAAAGCCTTGGAGGAAGCTTCCTTCCTCACTTGTAAACAGCCCCTGGAAACCCAGGAACCGGAAACAAAATCTCTTGCCCCTGAAAGTCTGCCTCCTAAGGAGCAGAGGGGGGGTAGGAGAAACAAAAGACCCAAACAGACTCAGTTTGAGGAGGAGGTACAGATCTTCCAATTTGAGGGAGAGGGATCCTCAGAGGATCCTGGGAAAAGGATCTTCTCCTTCAGAGAGGGGGGAACTCCTCCCAAGGAAAAATGGGTCCCTAGGGATGCAAATCCAGACTGGGGAGATGTGGAGACTGAGCTACCACCGCCCACCATCTCATCCCAGAACCAACAGCAAGAAAATCCCCTGGTTCAAACCCATCCTGGTGACTGCCTCCAAAAAGGGGGGGGCGGCCCAGAACCGGAACCAGGGGAACCCACAATGGCTCTGATCTCCAGTTGCCGACTTTTTCTTTCAGATTCCCAAGGCTCTCCACAGAATTCTGCCCAAATCTCTTCGCTATCGATGTCCAAAACCAGAAAGTTAGCCCACCAGTTGTCCAAAAATGTGCATTATCTGTGCCCCCTTGAGGAGAAGGAGGGAAGATATTATGCCCCAGTACAAGTACAGGGGCAGGGTACAATCTCGGCACTGGTGGACACGGGATCTCAAGCTACCCTTCTGTCCAGAAGGGCCTTTGACCAACTGAATGCAGGAAGGGGAGAGAATTACCAAATTCCTCTCACCTCTCTTCCGGGACAACTACAGAACTTTGACGGGAAGGAAATTCCCGTTGAGGGGACTGCAGACTTGGACATTAAAATTGGGCGACATAAGTTGAAACACCCGGTCATAGTTGTGACCCCGGAGGGCACCCCTTGTTTACTAGGGAATGACCTCCTGAGAAGGTTGTCACCCCTAATTGATTGCGTAAACAAGGTCCTCTGGACCCAGACTAGCCGACTCATAAAATTAAAACAGAGTGTCAACCATGTTAGTTTAAACGGCACCTGCCACATGGTTGAACAAAAATCTGACCAAGTAGAATTTCACTTCCAGAACCACCAAATTCCAGACGTGACAGTCATAGCAGTAGGACAACAGACTGGTGATGGGGGGTCCTCTCTATTTCTGAAAATCAACCTTCCTTCCATTCTAAAGTGGTATTCCACGCTGGAAGGAAACACTTTGAAATTCTATACCAATCCACAATCTGAAACTCCCACTCCTATAGTCCAGAAAGATGTGAAATCAGCTCAAAGCCTGGCTGATATGCAGCAAATTGGAGAGCAGTTGTTCATCCCTGTTCAGTTAAATGATGGGAAGGACTCTGTTCTCGCTCGAGTGTGTGTGAACAACGGTAAGAGCTTCATCAGCGAAGCCATGTTTCGCCAACTCCCAAAAGATCCAGCCATTCCCACCTTCAAACTGATAGACAAATGGGAAATGGACCTGGAAGCACCCAATTCAAAACATCTCCTGCCAAGCAGGTGTATGCTCAAAATCTCCATTGGCAACAAGAGCATAGTCCATAATTGTTGGGTCGTGCGAGACGTCACTGCCGCCTTTTACTTAGGCAGTGACATTCTCAATCGCTTTGCCATTAGTTTGGACCTAATAAACTTCAAAGCTTGGTCCCGATTAGCGGATAATCCCATGGGCTTTGATGATCCAGAAAAAGCATTTAGGTCAGCTCAATTGCTACCTTATGCAGTTGAAATTCAGGTTAAAGAGGACGTCACCATCCCAGAAAGGACCCGACAATTCTCCCTGGAAGTGAAAGTTAAAAGGGGACAAGAGTTGAAAAACCCTGATGCTTACATACATCTAAATGCTTCTCTCCAACAGCAAGGGTTGGGGGTAAACCCAACACCATTAGTCAACATAGAACATGACACCATTCCAATAGAGGTGGATAACAGCGACTTAAAGAGTATTACTCTAGCCGCAGGCACCATTATTGGAATGGCGGTTGATGACCGACATTTCTCCATTGATCTTAGAAATGAACTGTTAGGACCAATCCCCAAGGACTGTTTTGACAGTGACAGCGATGACAATACAACACCAGACAGGATTTTTACCCGGCATGGGGGGAACTTCCTGGTGTACACTTCCTGCCCCTGTGGTAAGGAAGATGTGACTTGTGACTTCAGGAGGGATGAGGTGATTTTCCAGGTCCATGAGGGCTGCCTTTCCCACCTGAAGCCTCCAGTCCAAATCAGCACTCTGACCAGGGACTTCTACACCCAGCTGGAGGAGGCCGCGGAGATAGCCAAACCAGAAGTCTTTCCAGGCTTCAGGCAGATGGTGGAAGAGAGAGTCAACCTAGCTGATGCCTGTGTGACTCTGGAACAAAAGCAAAAGTTGAAACAAGTTTTCTTGGATTTCCAAGATCTCTTTGCGGTAGACTCATATGACTGTGGTCGCATTGACATCCACACAACAACAATCCCCACGGACCCTGGCATGACTCCTGTGTTTGTGAAGCAATATCGCTTGCCTCTCGCATCAATGGAGTCCCTTACTGAAATAATTAAGAACCTTGAGTCCCGGGGAATAATCCGTCCAGTCCACAGCACCTTCAATAATCCGGTGCTGGGGATATTGAAGCCGAACGGCCAGTGGAGACTCTGCGCCGACCTCAGGGAGCTCAACAAACGGGTCCATACTTCCCGATGGCCTCTGCCCTACATTGACCAAGGGCTGGCCCAGGTCCAGGGGTCACAGGTATTCACTGCAATAGACCTGACCAATGGATACTGGACCGTGCCTGTCAGTAGGGAGGACCAATACAAGCTGGCTTTTACCTTTGGGGGCCAGCAGTACACATGGACCCGGACTCCCTTCGGATACCTCAACTCCGGCAATGAATTCAACATTTTTCTACACAAGGCCATGCCCGACTTGGGTGCAAGGGGTAACCTGGCTTATGTAGATGATGTCCTCATCAAAAGCTCAACTGTTGAGGAACACATAGCGGAGATCCGTTATGTTCTGACACAGTTGAGGGCCGCCGGAGCAAAACTTTCCTTTCAGAAAGCACAGTGGTGTAGAACCCGTGTTAATTTCTTGGGGCATGAGATTACTCCTCAGGGCCTCTGTCCCCAGGAAAAGAAAGTGGAAGCACTTCAGAAACTGAAAGACCCCACAACTCTGCGGGAACTAAGGAGCCTCCTTGGACTGACTAATTACAACAGAAAGTTCATTGAGGGCTACGCAGAGATCACCAGACCCCTGATTCATCTCCTAAAGGGGGGGTCAAGTGGGAATGGGGTCAAGAACAATCCGAGGCAGTAAGACAACTCAAGAGAAGCCTCTCACAAGCGCCTTGCCTAGCTTACCCTGTCAGAAACAAGGAGTTCTTCCTGGAGACAGGGTTCTCTAATACGTGCTTGACGGCCGTATTATACCAAAAGCATGACAAGGTCAATAAAGTAATCTCCTATGCGAGCAAAACTTTATCCCCTGTGGAGGAGAAATTCAACGATTGTGAGAAGGCACTCCTGGCAACGGTGTGGGCATTGAAGAATTACCGCCCGTTTATCCAGGGGGAACACATCATAGTGGAGACTCCACACCAGCCTCTGCAATATCTCCAAAGTGACAGAATCCGGGCCGGAAATGTGAGTAATTCCCGAATTACTTCCTGGATTCTGTCAATGCAAGGCTTTCCTGTGGAGGTCCGATATGGCCAAAACAAGAAGAGTCCCCTCGCGCAAGGTCTGGCTGACTTGCATGATTGTGCCAGAGAAAACTGTCTCGAGGACGAAAGTCTAAAAATAAAGGACAACATGGAGGCATACCTTAATTCCCCACACAAAGTCTTTGAAGAAGACAAGTGTGAGGGAATGCCCACTGTCTATGTGGATGGATGCTCTTACCATGTTGACAACGACAGGGAGAAAGAACTGGTGGCTGGCGTAGGGAATGCATGGGTGAATGAGTCCCCAGAACCCTCCGCTGGATACAAAATTGGTCCCCGAAGTAGTCAGGTGGCAGAATTGATGGCTGTGCATCAGGCCATCCTCACTGCTTTCCAGCATCAACTCCACGAACTGGTCATAATCACACATTCGGATTATGTACGGAACGGGTTCGTGGAGCACCTGGTTAATTGGAAAACCAGAGGCATGTTATGTGCTAACAACAAACCCTTGAAACATGGGACGTTGATCCAAAACATTGATGATCTGGTCACATCGAATGGGATGACCATCTATTGGAAGAAGATTAAGGGTCATTCCAAAGTAGAGGGACCAGACAAAACTGGAAATGACTTAGCTGATCAGCTGGCCAAAACCGGGGCCATCCAAGGGGATCTAATTGAGATTGAGTCCCTGTTGGGGGAAATCCAGGTCACTGCCATCACTAGGTCCCAGACAAATGCTCACAACGACCTTTCAATTGCACAATGGAGTAAGGAGACCCCTGATGCTGATTTGATTACTGCTCAGAAGGGGGATCCAATTATTGGTAAATTTTACCAGCACCTTGAGGACCCTGAGAACTTTCCCCTGACGGATACCGATTACATTGGGAAAGAGGACCTAAGAGTGTTGATGAAATGTCCAAAAATGTTCCGAATCCAAGACGGTTTGCTGGTAAGGAAATCCAAAGCTGGCCACGATCAGTGGGTGGTTCCTACCTCATTCCGAAGCCTGATGTTAAGTCACGCCCATGATGCGGCCACTGCCGGTCACAGGGGGTTTCACACAACATTGGAAATCTTAAGAGAGGTTGCATACTGGCCACACATGGGCCAGGACCTCAACCAATATTTGAAGGGTTGTCTTGTGTGTGCACAATTTCAGCCGACATCCCTCACACACCGGGCGCCTTTACAAAAGAGGGGAATGACACTGCCATGGTCAGAGTTACAAATCGACTTTGTAGGCCCCGTGATTCGCTCGGCTAGGGGGAATAAGTACATGTTGACTGTGACATGCTTGTTTACCAAGTGGGTGGAATGTCTCCCAGCCCCAAACTGCAAGGCAGAAACTGCAGCTGCCTGATGATTAACCACATCTTTTCCCGTTTTGGTCTACCTCAAAGGATTGAGTCAGACAGAGGTAGCCACTTCACCAGTGAAGTAATGACAAAGATGTGGGAGATACTGGGGGTCAAAAGGAAGTTGCATATTGCTTATCGGCCAGCTTCTTCGGGGGCAGTAGAGAGATATAACCGAACCATTGTGAGCATATTAAAGAAGTTTGTGGCAGATTCTGGGCCAAGTTGGGATATCCGATTACCTCTGGTCCTAATGGCTATCAGATCTACCCCTTCATCTGCAACCAAAATGTCACCATTTGAGTTGATGACTGGGCGCAAGATGGTGCTTCCTCAGCATTTGCTCTACAGGACCCAAGAGCAGACACTGATAAATGCCTCCACTACTCATGAGTATGTAGAGAATTTAAGGAAACACCTCCAACATGTTTTTGCTTATGCTCAGCGGAATCTAGAAAGATCAGCTGATAGCATGAAGACCCACTACGACCTGAAAACTTCCAGGAAGGAATATCAGGTGGGGGACCGGGTCTATCTATACAACTTCCAAAGGAACCAGGCCAAGCAGCGCAAATTTTTGCCTACATGGAAGGGACCATTCGAGATCATCGACAAGATCTCCCCTGTGGCCTACAAAATCCACATCCCCAAAGGTCCTTTGGCAGCGGGGGAAGACAAGTGGGTCCACATAAACCAGTTGAAATGTTGCCATCCCAGGCACGCTCTGCAACAACTGGAGGAATCCTCTGGAATCCTAGCGGGTACTGTCTCAGATTAATTCAGTTCCAACCATAAAACATACCACATCTAGTCTCTAAAATATTGTGATTTGCATGAAACTGTCTCTTAGTTATATTGTTTTTTTTTTTCAAAATAAGAATGTAATGTTTTGTTATGATGAAATGCATATGCTGCCCCACTATCTCAACAGTGGTGGAAAAACGTCTATGAGTAGGTATTGCCGCTCTTCCTTTGTCGTCCTAGGAGAAAGAAAACCTGAAGACGGGCCAAGGAGGATGATACGGAGACCGGGAACGAAGATCCAACGGGCCCAGTGGACCGCCAAATATTCCCATCAGGACCGGCGAGGAGAACTGATCGATCAGTACCGGATGGAGAAGAAGATGCTGAACTATGCCATCTACAGAAGAGGAAGAAGATTATGCGGACAGACCGGTGCGTGGGTCAAAACCCTTGGGCACGCGACTCCCCATCGACTCAAATTCAAAGTGCAGTCGCGTGGGGGGGCTTGTTGGGTGTCCTGACCCACGTTTAAGCTATCATGCCACAACATTTGGTGCTGTGGGCTTAGAAAATTCAAGATGGCGGAAAACCCACATGTGCGCCGAAATCCAGGAAAGCTGCGCAGTTTGTGCGCACACCGAAATGGTTGCCTCACTTGCCACCCACCAGTGCGAGAATGAAAGGCCGGGTTGCCATGAGGGAAATGGGTTGCCAAAGGAAAAACAGTAGCGCCGGTTAGCTTCAAAGCGCTTTAAAACCACCATTGGACTACCCGCACAGTAGTCTGAAACCATTGGGAATGGCAATGCTGATTGCCAAATGCAACCTAGAATTGTTGGGAATTCATTTTCTTAAATCCCAAAAATGGGTGCAGTACCAGTACTCACCACTATCCAAAAGCCGGCAGTTTAAAACCACCCTGTGTTTCTCTGAAGGCAAGCCAAACTGTCTATTTTAAACATTGCAACACATCTAAAAACACACTGGACACCAGCAGACATTTGGTAGAATGGAGTGTTGTGTGCCTACAAAATCTGGGAAATGAAGAGCCCAAAACAATGCTTATAACAAAACTGCTATGGAGTCAGCAGTTTAAGTTGCACTGGATTTAAAGACACTAAAATCGAAAATGTTTAGATTAAATGAGTGACCTATGTTTGGTGTCACATGCCTTTGTAACTGTTTAAATGTCATAGTTTTAAACTTAGAATCAGCCTTCTAGCTGCATATGTGAAAATGTTTAGTTTTATTTGAATGCAGAAACTGGGGAACAGAAATGACAGCTTAAAGAGATTCCAATTTGCCTGGCAACTACCCCCATCAGGAGTGAAACTTGAGTCACAGCTGTGTTCCCAGGCCTAGCTGCCCTTTTGCTGCTCACACTAAGGATATGCCATCCATCTGATAATTGAATTACCTGTGCTCTGCAGGAAAGTGAACAAAGCCCTGTCCTGGCTCAGGCAAAGGTTTTATTGGCAGGAGTCGTAAATGGTCGTAAAAAGTGGCTTCCTCCTGAGGAAAGGGGAGGGGCACTGCCTGTGAGAGCAAGCTGGCTTGGCAGAACTGGAAAAACCAGTATTTCTACCTTGTGCTGAGAGGAAACCACACCCCTTTGGAGCCAGAACATAACTCTAAAAAGATGAATAACTCATAGAGCGGACATGTGAAAATTTTATAAATGATACCATAATTCTTGTGATTTTTCTGCCCACATTTTAAGAGGTTTTTCGACCCGGTGGCGTGTTCAGGGGGGTTTTAGCGGAAAAGTGGATATTACTCTAAATGTATGCATGTTAAAAATCTGAAACTTCATCAGTTAATGTCCATACTCCCTGCGCACATGTATGTAAAGTTGGGTCAATGTCAGAAATTGAAAAATCAGTTAAAAAGTCAATTATGTGCCATTTCTGAATGCAAGCTCTTAGAAACAGCAGATTTGGACAGAGACATGGCTAAATTCAGCCACACCATGTATATGTAATTTCAAGCAACTGTGTAACTCTGAAATATGTCTTTTATTATCAAATATAGAATGTGTGCAATCTGACAGAGGAGTGTCCTATCTGCAAGCCATAAAATGACATCCCTCTGACTCACAGTTCATTCCCCAATCAAATAAGAAATGGAAGTTTGACCAATTAGAAGCTGAGAGAGAGGTAGGGTCAGTGATGCTAGAACACACCCACATTCTAAACACATAAAAGCAGACAGACAGGACAGATAGGGACCTTCAATTCCATCTGCAGCGGGACGCTCTGCCGGAAAAATCCATACTTACCTCCATCAAACCTCCAGAGAGCCAAACTAGAGACTTCAATCTATCCAGAACTAGAGACCCAGACCAGAGAACCAGAGAGAGCTGACCCAGATCACTGTGAAGTGCAGAGACCAGAGGCGAGTCTAAAACCCTGACCAGATCCGTGATGAGGCCCATTTAATTCAAGAATATAGTGTGAGTACCCAGCTGAACTGTGTAGAACCAATCTCTTAGTTTAAATTCATCTAATTCAATCTATTTAACCTAAGTAGAACTGCCTGATAGCTCCGAATCTGTCACCTGTCATTCTAGCTGCAAAATTTGTCACTTGTCATTTCCTAGTTGCAAGCTGCACTTGTCTTTTTGAACTTTAAAATTTCAAATCTGAAAAACGACCTTTATTCAATCGCTCATATCTCCGCAACCGTTTGTGCTAGAGACTTGCAGTAACTTTCATTTTGAAGCTGAGATCCTAGGCTTTCCTAGGACCCCAAAACAATAGAGATATTCCTTGTGGTTCCTCTGTAATAGCGCTCGGCGCATCCGCGAATTTTACCGCGATTTGCAAATTTCTTCACATGTAAAAACTGCTGCTGCTTGCCTTCTATTTGCCAGAAATTCGTTTAACCTGCTAACTATCCCTGACTCATTGCTAGTGTGAGCCTGGACTAATATTAACTAGATACCACTCACCCTGAACCTCTGAAAGGGAATTAAAAGCATTTCCAGCATATTTCTCATCCATTGCTAGCACATATCAAAGCATTTGGGCCTGTGTTTTCAAGACTCCTATCTGTGTTTTAAACTTCTGTAGTCTAAGCTTGCTGGGGTGAACTGATTTACATTGATTGCATTTCTGAGAACTGTGTGTTTTCCTTCCATTTCCTTGCCTTGCATCAAGGGGGGGAGGGGATTGCCAGAGAAAAGTGATTACATTGTTTGGTTGAAATCATATTGAGTATTTTCTGTACTGCATTCATTGAATATTGCATCCACCTGAGCTTACATAAAGCATCCTCTACCACATTATACTTTTGTTCCTATTTACCAGTGTGCTACCTTATCCATTTCATGTCAACTCATTAGTGATTATAAGAAGTGTGCTAGTGCCAGATTCTCCGTTGTTGATCTTTATCATATCAGATTAAGTGTGCTATTCAATTATTAATTTATTATAAAGTGTGATATATATATATATTTTAAATTATCAAATAAACCTTTTAAACTTGCAAAACAGAACTACTTCTTGGCTCAGTGGGGTCAGGGGGATTCCAAGAGAGGGGTGTTATATAGGGGTAGTCATCCAGAACGCATGAACTGGACATAAAGATATATCAATAAGGGTTTTCATTCAGTATTATAGACTAGGCGTTGACTTAGCTGTAGTGTTGAATTGAATCCTCTTACAACTCTTCTTGTTTTGGCCATATCGGACCTCCACAGGAAAGCCTTGCATTGACAGAATCCAGGAAGTAATTCGGGAATTACTCACATTTCCGGCCCGGATTCTGTCACTTTGGAGATATTGCAGAGGCTGGTGTGGAGTCTCCACTATGATGTGTTCCCCCTGGATAAACGGGTGGTAATTCTTCAATGCCCACACCGTTGCCAGGAGTGCCTTCTCACAATCTTTGAATTTTTCCTCCACAGAGGATAAACTTTTTCTCGCATAGGAGATTACTTTATTGACCTTGTCATGCTTTTGGTATAATACTGCCGTCAAGCACGTATTAGAGAACCCTGTCTCCAGGAAGAACTCCTTGTTTCTGACAGGGTAAGCTAGGCAAGGCGCTTGTGAGAGGCTTCTTTTGAGTTGTTTTACCGCCTCGGCTTGTTCTGGACCCCATTCCCACTTGACCCCCCCCCTTCAGGAGATGAATCAGGGGTCTGGTGATCTCTGCGTAGCCCTCAATGAACTTTCTGCTGTAATTAGTCAGTCCAAGGAGGCTCCTTAGTTCTCGCAGAGTTGTGGGGTCTTTCAGTTTCTGAAGTGCTTCCACTTTCTTTTCCTGGGGACAGAGACCCTGAGGAGTAATCTCATGCCCCAAGAAATTAAGACGGGTTCTACACCACTGTGCTTTCTGAAAGGAAAGTTTTGCTCCGGCGGCTCTCAACTGGGTCAGAACATAACGGATCTCCGCTATGTGTTCCTCCACAGATGAACTTTTGATGAGGACATCATTTACATAAGCCAGGTTACCCCTTGCACCCAGGTCGGGCATGGCCTTATGTAGGAAAATATTGAACTCATTACCGGAGTTAAGGTATCCGAAGGGCGTCCGGGTCCATGTATACTGTTGGCCCCCAAAGGTAAAAGCCAGTTTGTATTGGTCCTCCCTACTGACAGGCACAGTCCAGTATCCATTGGTCAGGTCTATTGCAGTGAATACCTGTGACCCCTGAATCTGGGCCAGCCCTTGGTCAATGTAGGGCAGAGGCCATCGGGAAGTATGGTTCGTTTGTTGAGCTCCCTGAGGTCAGCGCAGAGTCTCCACTGGCCGTTTGGCTTCAATATTCCCAGCACCGGATTATTGAAGGTGCTGTGGACTGGACGGATTATTCCCCGGGACTCAAGGTTCTTAATTATTTCAGTAAGGGACTCCATTGATGCGAGAGGCAAGCGATATTGCTTCACAAACACAGGAGTCATGCCAGGGTCCGTGGGGATTGTTGTGGTGTGGATGTCAGTGCGACCACAGTCATATGAGTCTACCGCAAAGAGATCTTGGAAATCCAAGAAAACTTGTTTCAACTTTTGCTTTTGTTCCAGAGTCACACAGGCATCAGCTAGGTTGACTCTCTCTTCCACCATCTGCCTGAAGCCTGGAAAGACTTCTGGTTTGGCTATTTCAGCGGCCTCCTCCAGCTGGGTGGAGAAGTCCCTGGTCAGAGTGCTGATTTGGACTGGAGGCTTCAGGTGGGAAAGGCAGCCCTCATGGACCTGGAAAATCACCTCATCCCTCCTGAAGTCACAAGTCACATCTTCCTTACCACAGGGGCAGGAAGTGTACACCAGGAAGTTCCCCCCATGCCGGGTAAAAATCCTGTCTGGTGTTGTGTTGTCATCACTGTCACTGTCAAAGCAGTCCTTGGGGATTGGCCCTAACAGTTCATTTCCAAGATCAATGGAGAAATGTCGGTCATCAACCGCCATTCCAATAATGGTGCCTGCGGCTAGAGTAATACTCTTTAAGTCGCTGTTATCCACCTCTATTGGAATGGTGTCATGTTCTATGTTGACTAATGGTGTTGGGTTTACCCCTAACCCTTGCTGTTGGAGAGAAGCGTTTAGATGTATGTAAGCATCAGGGTTTTGCAAACATTGTCCTCTTTTAACTTTCACTTCCAGGGAGAATTGTCGGGTCCTTTCTGGGATGGTGACTTCCTCTTTAATCTGAATTTCAACTGCATAAGGTAGCAATTGAGCTGACCTAAATGCTTTTTCTGGATCATCAAAGCCCATGGGATTATCCGCTAATCGGGACCAAGCTTTGAAGTTTATTAGGTCCAAACTAATGGCAAAGCGATTGAGAATGTCACTGCCTAAGTAAAAGGCGGCAGTGACGTCTCGCACGACCCAACAATTATGGACTATGCTCTTGTTGCCAATGGAGATTTTGAGCATATACCTGCTTGGCAGGAGATGTTTGGAATTAGGCGCTTCCAGGTCCATTTCCCATTTGTCTATCAGTTTGAATGTGGGAATGGCTGGATCTTTTGGGAGTTGGCGGAACATGGCTTCGCTGATGAAGCTCTTACCGTTGTTCACACACACTCGAGCGAGAACAGAGTCCTTCCCATCATTTAACTGAACAGGGATGAACAACTGCTCTCCAATTTGCTGAATATCAGCCAGGCTCTGAGCTGATTTCACATCTTTCTGGACTATTGGAGTGGGAGTTTCTGATTGTGGATTAGTATAGAATCTCAGAGTGTTTCCTTCCAGCGTGGAGTACCACTTTAGACTGGAAGGAAGGTTGATTTTCAGAAATAGAGAGGACCCCCCATCACTAGTCTGTTGTCCTACTGCTATTACTGTCACGTCTGGAATTTGGCTATTCTGGAAGTAAAATTCTACTTGGTCAGGTTTTTGTTCAACCATGTGGCAGGTGCCGTTTAAACTAACATGGTTGACACTCTGTTTTAATTTTATTGGTCGGCTAGTCTGGGTCCAGAGGACCTTGTTAACGCAATCTATTAGGGGTGACAACCTTCTCAGGAGGTCATTCCCTAGTAAACAAGGGGTGCCCTCTGGGGTCACAACTATGACCGGGTGTTTCAACTTGTGTCGCCCGATCTTAATGTCCAAGTCTGCAGTCCCCTCAACGGGAATTTCCTTCCCGTCAAAGTTCTGCAGTTGTCCAGGAAGAGAGGTGAGAGGAATTTGGTAATTCTCTCCCCTTCCTGCATTCAGTTCATCAAAGGCCCTTCTGGACAGAAGGGTAGCTTGAGATCCAGTGTCCACCAGTGCCAAGATTGTACCCTGCCCCTGTACTTGTACCGGGGCATAATATCTTCCCTCCTTCTCCTCAAGGGGGCACAGATAATGTACATTTTTGGACAACTGGTGGGCTAATTTTCTGGTTTTGGACATCGCTAGCGAAGAGATTTGGGCAGAATTCTGTGGAGAGCCTTGGGAATCTGAAAGAAAAATTTGGCAACTGGAGATCAGAGCCATTGTGGGTTCCCCTGGCTCCGGTTCTGGGCCGCCCCCCCCTTTTTGGAGGCAGTCACCAGGATGGGTTTGAACCAGGGGATTTTCTTGCGGTTGGTTCTGGGATGAGATGGTGGGCGGCGGTAGCTCAGTCTCCACATCTCCCCAGTCTGGATTTGCATCCCTAGGGACCCATTTTTCTTTGGGAGGAGTTCCCCCCTCTCTGAAGGAGAAGATCCTTTTCCCAGGATCCTCTGAGGATCCCTCTCCCTCAAATTGGAAGACCTGTACCCCCTCCTCAAACTGAGTCTGTTTGGGTCTTTTGTTTCTCCTACCCCCCCTCTGCTCCTTAGGAGGCAGACTTTCAGGGGCAAGAGATTTTGTTTCCGGTTCCTGGGTTTCCAGGGGCTGTTTACAAGTGAGGAAGGAAGCTTCCTCCAAGGCTTTACACCCCCCTTCCCTTTGTGCCTCCTCCCTGGGAACCGGTGAGTTATCGGGGTGCTGCCCCCGTCATTGTTCTGGGGCACCAGGTCCAGAGTTGGGTGCGTTCTGCGCCGGCATGCCGATCTGAGGGTTCTGCTGAGCCCTCAGTATGTGACCCAGATCCCGCGCCATGTTTTGAACCTGGCGCTCTAACTGGGAAACCCGCTCAGGCTGATACGGGGCCCTGTTTTCTCCCCTGGGCTGATCCCGGGAAGGGTAGCTATCCCTTCTTTGGTAGTACCCCTGGTTGGGAAGATTTGGGTACCCCTCCACCCTTGGCCTCCCCTCTCCCGGATTAGGTTGTCTGGGCTCAGGGAATTGGGGAAAGAAGGGTGGAGGATTTTGGGGCTGGAAATTGGGTGGATACCTGGGGAAAAAGTTCTGCCCAGGATTCGGAGAATTTCTGCCCTCCGGTGGGAAGTTAGGAGGAAAGTTCCCTGGGTTAGGTTCTTGGCTGGATCTCCCCCCTTGGGCTGGAGGAGTCCACACATAACCCGGATGGGTCTGTTTCCCTTGTAACGGGGGCTTACATAATCAGGAGAGCGAGGGACCCCATTTGTGGGGCTGCCTCCCTGGCTCCCTGTCTGTGACTGGCCCGAGGACCTTCTGGGCCAAGCATTATTAGGTGCAGGTAGGTTTTTAGGCCCCCCCATCTCCAAATCCAAAATGGGGGTGACCTTTACCTCTGCCACCTTGGCAGCAGCAGGGGTGCTGTTGGCTTTGGGGTTTTTCTGGGCATTACTTTTGCTATCTACCGGTTTCTGCACCTCATAGATCCGGGTAGCCTGTTCAATGACCCAGTCTAAAGATCTTTTCTCGTGAAAATCCCTCACGAGCTTGGTCATTATGTATTTGGGCAAGGCATGAAAAAATGTATTGATGAATTCTCTACTGTCTGTGCGCACCCTTCTGGTGGTCTGCGCAAAAGCTCGCTTTAACTCCTGCACAAATTCTTGTGGGGCCTGATCCTCCCCACATTGCAAATTGTAGGCTGCCTTGCGAGCCTCTTGAGGATTTCTGTGAACAGAAAAATGTTTCAAGATGGCCGCCTTATAGGTGGACCATCTTAAATGATTTTGGTCCTCCAGCCCCGCAAAGAAACTGGAGTATTCCGGGGAGAAGGTCCACTTTACATATTGAATACAGCTTTGGCTGTCCTTCAAATGGAAAGTCTCCATCATTTGTTCAAACAACTCTAAGTGCTCCCAAACAGAATACTTAGCGTTCTTATGGTAAGGCGTGATGACGCTCCTGATCGCCTTCATCTGCTTTAAGGGGTCCTTAAGCAAGGCCCTTTTTGCCTTATTGGCCTTTTTGGTTCGGGTAACCCTTGTCCATTCGTCCTCGGACTCAGAGGCACTGCTCCCAGAGGTTCCCGTCTGTTCTTCCAGGTTTTCCTGGATTCTGCGAGCCTGGGAATGGCTGGCAGAATGTGGGGACCTGGTCTCCTGTGTCCTGCGCAGTTCAGAGGAGTCTTCAGATTCCTCCTTGCTGCCAGGATTTGATGGGTACCCCCTCCACTGACCTAACTGGGCAGAGGTTTTCAGGATGCCCTTAATGGGCCTACTCTCCTGGGGTTCCCCATTGAACTGTACTGTACTTGGGTGCCCATACCCGGATGCCCACCCCTCCATTCCTGAGTGGTACTGGCCTATGAGCCCCATACTCTTAGCTGGATAGTAATCTGCCATCCCTGTGGCCCTGTGCTCATGTGCGCCAGGGGACATGGGGGTGGTAGAGTCCAGGGACTGGGGGAGATGAAGGCCCCTGGTGTTAGGGCTCCTGCGGTTATGGTCAGGAATCTCTCTTTCCCAGCGGACCTCATCTCTATCCGCCCCTGCTCCCTGTTGCAATGCAAGAGCCTGCATTTGTGCTTTCAGTTCCTCTGTTAAGGCCTTACTCGACTCTATCAGTTTCTCCTGCATCGCTACCTGTTGCCGGAGCCTCTCATTGTGCTGACAGAGGGCCTCATTTTCCCTCTGTGCTTCCTGATTGGTCCTGGAGCACTGGGCCAGTCTTTGCTGCAGGAGGGTTACCTCCTGATTCCCATCCCTACTGGCCTGCTCCTTTCTTGCCAGAGCACCTTCCACCCTTCTGGTGTGCTCTAACAAGTTTGCATGCTCTTTTTGGAGATCACCCAGCCCCTGGAGGGCCAAGTGATTTTCTTCCGTTTTTCTTTTTAACTGGCAGACTTCCTGGCCTAAGGTGTCCCTTTCCTGAGTAAGAGCCTGCATCTGTGCCGCCAGGTCATCCCTCTGCCTTTGAAGGGCACCAGCTTTCCGGCGCTCTTCATCAAACTCTGCCTGGGTATCCAGGTCTTTCAGAATCAGTTTATTGCTTTCTGCCTTTTCCCTATCTAGGTGGCCTTGCAGGGTGACTACCTGCTCAGCACATGCCCTGTTAAAGTCCAGTTGTTGCTCCAGCTTTTTCTGGCTTTGCAGTAGGGAGTCCAAACCTTCTTGGTGTTCCTTCTGCAAGGCCAGAAATCTGGTATCCTGTTCTGACTTTTCCTTTTGCAGCACATCCATATCCTCCTTTATTTTAGTGATGTACTGTCTGGTCTCATTTTCTGACTCCTGGCTTCTGTGCAGCCTTTGCTCAGAAGAGTCCAGATCAGATTGGGCCTTCTCTAACGCCATCTGTTGCCTTTTTGCCAAATCATGGCCTTCAGCACATTTATTCTGTATGGCTCCCATATATAAATATAAATATGCCGCTATCCTAACAATCTTGTCATGTTCATCTTTGGCCTTAGGAGCCATATATAGTTCACTCAGGGCCACATGTAATGGACCCTGATCTCTCCATTAGTCTGACCCTGTTTCAGTGGCCTGTCGCGTGATGGCCTGCAACCAGGCATCCTGGCCCTGCTCAGCCCATTCACCTCTCACAAATAGTTTATGTAAGAAGTGCTCTCTGGCTATTTTCATATCTACCAAGGTCGTCATTCTAGAGATTGGTCTCTGTCCTGACTTACAGAAGTTAGTATTTTATTTTTGCAGAACAGAACTTTTCTTGGAGTGTCCCTTTTGAGGAATGCTTCACAGCGTAATGCAGCATGGTGATCTGACTGGATATGTGTATCTGGTCAGCTGGCACGCTGTATTAAGCTGCACAAGTGGTATTCTAACCCAAACGTCCGGCCCGAGCCCCCAATTTGTAAGGGGATTCAATTCAACACTACAGCTAAGTCAACGCCTAGTCTATAATACTGAATGAAAACCCTTATTGATATCTTTATGTCCAGTTCATGCGTTCTGGATGACTACCCCTATATAACACCCCTCTCTTGGAATCCTCCTGACCCCACTGAGCCAAGAAGTAGTTCTGTTTTGCAAATTAAAAGGTTTATTTGAGAAGTAAAGCAATATATATCTATCACACTTTATAATAAATTAATAATTGAATAGCACACTTAATCTGATATGATAAAGATTAACAACAGAGAATCTGGCACCAACACGCTTCTCTATAATCAATAAGGAGTTGACATGAAATGGGTAAGGTAGCACACAGGTGAATAGGAACAAAAGAAGAAGGTGGTACAGAATGCTTTATGTAAGCTCAGGTGGATGCAATATTCAATGAATGCAGGACAGAAAATCCTCAATATGATTTCAACAAAACAATGTAATCACTTTTCTCTGGCAATTCACCCCCCCTTTTTATGCAATGCAAGGAAATGGAGGGAAGCACACAGTTCTCAGAAATGCAATCAAATGTGATTCAGTTCACCCAGCAACTTAGACTACAGAAATTGAAAACACAGGCAAAATGCTTTGATATGTGCTGGCAATGTAGAAAAAAATATGCTAAAATGCTTTAATTCCCTCTAGAGGTTCAGGGTGAGTGGTATCTAGTTAATATTAGTCCAGGCTCACACTAGCAAGGATCTAGGGTGTAACTAGCAGGTTAAACGAATTTTTGGCAAATGAAAGGCAAGCAGCTATCTTTTTGCAAGTGGAGAAATGTGCAAATCGTGGTAAAATATCAAATCGCGGCTAAATTTGCGAATGCGCCGAGCGCTATTACAGAAGAACTACAAGGACTATCACTATCGTTTTGGGGTCCTAAGAAAGCCTAGAATCTCAGCTTCCAGATGAAAGTTACTGCAAGTCTCTAGCACAAACGGTCGCGGAGATATGAGCGATTGAATAAAGGTCATTTTTCAGATTGACATTTTAAAGTTCAAAAAGACAAGTGCAGCTTGCAACTAGAAAATGACAAGTGACAGCTTTACAAATGACAGGAGACAGTTAGGAGACAGTTCTACTTAGATTAAAATAGATTGAATTATAGTATTCTAACTAAGAGATTGGTTCTGCACAGTTTTCTAGGTACTCACACTATATTCTTGAATGAAATGGGCCACGCCACGGATCTGGTCAGGTTTTAGACTCGCCTCTGGTCTCTGCACTTCACAGTGATCTGGGTCAGCTCTCTCTGCTGGTCTGGTCTGGGTTTCTGGTTCTGGATAGATTGAAGTCTCTAGTTTGGCTCTCTGGAGATTTGATGGAGGCAAGGTATGGATTTTCCCGGCAGAGCTTCCAGCTGCAAATGGATTTGAAGGTCCCTATCTGTCCTGTCTGTCTGCTTTTATGTGTTTAGAATGTGGGTGTGTTCTAGCATCACTGACCCTACCTCTCTCTCAGCTTCTAATTGGTCAAACTTCCATTTCTCATTTGATTGGGGGAGCTAAGTTGTGTCAGAGTGATGTCATTTTACAGCCTGCAGAGAGTCCACTCCTCCTGTCAACTTACACACAAATCTAGATTTGAAACAAATACATATTTGCACAGGTAAACATTGGTTTAAAATTACATGCACACATCACATATCACAGGGAATATACCCTGTCCAAACTTTGCTCTTCCTGGGGGCTTGCATTCAGAAATGGCACATATTTCACTTTTTAACTGATTTTACAATTCCGGACATTGACCCAAATTTACACACATGTGCGCAAGGAGTATGGACATTAGTTGATGAAGTGTCAGATTTTTCACATGCACACATTTTGAGTAATATCCTCTTTTCCGCCAAAACCCCCCTGAACATACCACCGGGTCCTAGCACGTCTTAAAATGTGGGCAGAAAAATCACAAGAATTATGGTATCATTTATAAAATTTTCACATGTCCGCTCTATGAGTTATTCATCTTTTTAGAGTTATGTTCTGGCCACAAAGGGGTGTGGTTTTCCTCCAGCACAAGGTTGAATTTCTGGTTTTTCCAGTTCTGCCAAGCCAGCTTGCTCTCACAGGCAGTGCCCCTCCCCTTTGCTTCAGGAGGAAGCTCCATTTACGACTGCCGCCAATAAAACCTTTGCCTGAGTCAGGACAGGGCTTTGTTCAGAGCTCCTGTATTCTGTGGGGGTTCCCCTTAATTCAATCATCAGAGAGATGGCATATCCTTAGTGTGGCCAGCAAAAGGCAGATAGGCCTGGGAACACAGCTGTGACTCAAGTTTCACTCCTGATGGGGGTAGTTGCCAGGCAGAATTCAGTTCCTTAAGCCAAGTTTCAGATAAAATGTCACTTTTTGTTCCCCAGTTTCTGCATTCAAATAAAACTAAACATTTTTACATATGCAGCTAGAATGCTGATTCTAAGTTTAAAACTATGACATTTAAACAATTTCAACCTATGTGACACTCAAAAGTAGGTCACTCAGTCAATTTGAACATTTAGATTTGTAGTGTCTTTCAGTCCAAATTTACTTAAACTGCTGAAATCCCCACCTCAGCCAGTCTTGTTATACACCTTCAAGTCACTTCAGAATATAACTTTACATTGTATCCACCTCTCAGTAAGTCTTTCTTTGGCCTGTTTTGGGTTTATTTATTCAGTTTTGCAAAAAGTAAAATCTGGTGTTGTTTTAAAATGCCGGCTTTTGGATAGTGGTGAGTACTGGTACTGCACCCATTTTTGGGATTTAAGAAAATGAATTCCCCACAGTTATGGGTTTGCTTTTGGCAACCAGCATTACCTCTCTGAGCTCACAACATAGGCGAAATGGGATTTTCCTATGCATTTTCTGTGGAGCTCTGGCCATTATGATGTTTTCAATGCCAGTACTGCACAGTTTTGAGGTATGGCTCGGATGCATGGGTAAATACATCCCACAGGATCTTGTCTCAACTTTCTACAGAATTCTGCCCTTTTTGCTATGAACACAATTTCCAAACTTTATGCAAATTTGCACAAATGTGTGTGTTGAACATAGGGATGTGTTTGTACATTGTCACAATTCTAGGATTAATACATTTCACATAAAACCACATATATTTCCATTCCTGTCCGGAACATGTTACACAGTTCTGCCGCCTCTTAAAACGTGCAGCCAGAAATTAGATTAACAACTCTTTCCTTTTTATATTTCACCACTTTGAATCACAAGTTATGAGTCTCTGAAAATTGTTCATTGTTTATTCTTAACAGCAGATGGTCGCTTGGCTCTACCCCCTCTGCCCCTTTCTGTATCCTGGGAGTCCAGGAACATCTCCCTCCTTGGGGAAGGTCCTTCCAGTTTCCTGGGCTGAAGGGTCTTCTATTGTTCATTCTCTTTCTGTAGACAAAAGTCTGGGTTAACCCACAATCATCATCTCTCCATGATTTTCAGCTGAGAGAATATCCCTTGACTGGATGAAACCTGTTTATCCACTTCCAAAGGGTTGCACCTCAGCCAAGCTAATTTATTCTTTATAAAAATCCAGGAAAAAGCACATTTGTTGCATCAAACATAAATACATTACTTTCTTAGCTTTAACTCTGTGGGATAAAAAACACAACTGAGATCTGTATTCTTTTTAGCCACAATCGTTTTTATGTTTGCTAATCCTGCAGACTTTTTAGTTGAAATCGCTTTGAAGTTTCCTCAGTAACTCATCATACTAGTACTGCACTCAGATTCTGACAGAGGCTGTCAGTTTACAGACAATCCAGTTTTTCTGAAGTATGTTTTGCTCTTCACATTAGGAGTCTGTTGGTTCGCAATGCTTCATTAGATTACATGAATTTTAGCACCAAACAAGATTTTAAATGTTGAGATGTTTTGTGTTATAGGCATTTGGGATTTTTTAGCAACAAAGCAAATGTCATTTATAGGAAGATTTTGGAGTTTCATTTGCAAAGTGCTGCTTCTCCCTCTGCACTCTGCTTGCTGGTCAGTGAGACCACTCGCGCAAGTGTGTGCTCTATTCCGCGACACACGCCCCATGGGTGGCAGGTTGTGCATCCCTCTTTTTGTGTGCTGAAGCACATGGGTTGTGTAGGTTTTGGAGGTTTTTGGTGCGCACCAGATTTTTGCTGCCACTGTTGCAGTTCCTTGCACCATACTATCAGAGTGATGCCGCATAGCATAGCGGAGTGGGTCAATACATACCACAATGTTCACAATATCTGTTCCAAAAGGTGGATTTTGTCCCTCAGTCTCATTATAGATTAAATTGCAAAGGCTCAACAAAAGTTGCATGGCAAAATTGAAAGCTTTGTTCTGTAGAGTGCAACCATTGTTCACATTCACAGCAATTGAGCTGTTATTACCATCCTGATCATCCCCTTAGACTCTTTCCTTCGGCCTCACACAGAGTCTTCAATTAGCCCTGTTAATTGTGGTGAGCATGAAAGTATTTGACTGGCACAAGATGCTGCTGCCTTGTCACTTATCTTGTTGTTTTCCATACAGTTAACTGCCAATTGTTTAGGATAATGAAAGCATGTTAAATGTTGCACTTGAGTTTGGCGAGAAAAACAGAGATTAAGCAAGGAATTATTATTATCCATGTCTTTAGAGGCATTACCAGGCCTACTTCATTATCCAGGTTGGAGGCATGCATTGTGTTAGTTTCCAGTGTTACATTACTTAAGGGTACTTTAAAATACTTAGTAATTGTTGATGCATCTTGAACTGTAGGTGCATTTGAAGCTGACAAATGTACACTTATTGCTGCATTAATGTCCAGACACTCAGATCCACCTGCATAGCCTCTGCCATTTGAACAGTTTTTCAGGATTTACCCTTCCAGCGTAGATTGTAAATTCTTTTAGGCAGTATCTAATATAATTAATCATTGGGGAAGCCTGTGTATTTATTCATGTAACACAATCTCCCTTTGACTTATATCGTTGGACGCTGGCATGGTAAAGCAGGAGTCTGATACTGTATACAAATAAAATGCTCTTCAGCTTAAATACAGAAGGGTTAGGGGCTCATTAAATGCCTTTACACAAGTATATTGTTTTTTGGATCATCTCACCTCCTCCCTCCCAGCAACTGCTAATTCTCAGTCACTTTTAGATCACTTGTACATGCTCAAGGCTGCTTTTAATATTGACACTGGAAACAACGCAGCACGGAACAAGGAAACATGCTATGGTTGTTGCAAAAGGATACTATGAAGCATGTCTAGCCACAAAACCATGTGCTAGCAATTGTTAATCACAGAATGTATATTCCTCTCCAGAATTACTTATTATTTCATCTTCTCGGCCTGTATACTCTAGTAATCTCTATAGGGAAATCACTGCTCTTCTTTATAATTTCATTTTGCAGGCATGATAGTCAGCTGAATGAAAAAGTGGAAGGACACCCGTGAAGCTACTGGCCCCCTTCAATTCCACAATAGAATGAAGGTTTTAAACATTTGCAGGGCTGATAAGCAGGTCTAGCATCTCCTCCGTGAATGGCCACAATAAAATGACTTCACTGAGTCTCCTGACCACAAGATGTTAAACCATATTCGCATAAATATCGTCTGATTATGAATATTGTCCTAAGCCATTTTGCATTTGTATTAAAACCTGCAGTTAATTAGAATTGACTTCAAACACCATTTTGGAAAATATCCTCCATCTTGATTCTAACTTCTGCTCTCTGTTCAGTAATGATTAACCATGTTTTCAGCTGCCAGAGCAGAAACGACCTTTGAGCCTATGTCAACACTGGGGCTGGCAGAGCAGACTATTTGTCCTGTGCAAATAGACCTTGTAGTCAGAATGAACTCTCATTCAAAGTTTTATCTTGTCTACAAAACTCATCCTCCCTCAAACAGCGATATACAATGCATGTAAACTAATGCTGTGTGCATTTGAAGGAATCCTTTGTACATTTCTTGAAACAGGACTTACTCTAAAAACTAAAGATCCACACAGCTGACTGCAACAAAGTTTGTCAGTATGTTTAAGGAACCTTGGAGCCAAAGAGAACTTCAATTTAAAGTATTGTCTGCATCAATAGCCTCGCCCATATTCAAACATAAGAACTGAATGGTAAATAAACTAGAACTATGTGCCTTAGCAATAAGCTATTGAATTTGTTTCTTGAAACTATGATCAACCTAAGCTGGAGAACCGGGCACAAACCCAAATGTGTAACCTATTAGTTTAGAGATGGGCTGGGCTATGACCAGGACTGTGTATAAATACTGCATCACATTGTTTTCTGGCACACACTACAACGTGCTGGGAGCCAGATAGCTATCTGCTTTGATATTTGAATCTGTACAGAATACATTTTTGACTTTGTGACTGGCGGATCTAATTTTTGGTAGTACTAAGCCTCGATATTCCTTGTTTTATCCTACAAAGAGTAATTGAGTCTCCCGAACACAAGAGACCACTTCACATCCACCTATTGTCTGTATTAAGCTCCGCACAGTTATGAAGGCTTTAAACACTTGCAGGGCTGGTAAGCAGGTCTAGCAACTCCTAGGTGAATGACATCCACTTATCGTCCACAATGAAAATCTGACAGTGTAACAGGACCGTGAATATGTCAACATTGGCAATACCTTCTCATGAATGCTTATCTCACACAAGGGGTCTTCAATATCTTCTTCACCCGTGGTCTCATCAGCAACGAGGATGGCACTGAGAATGGCACCAGTCTGTCACATATGCAGGAGATGGAGTTTTGGGGGATCAAACTGGGTTTGAAGCTGTGTGATTGAGACTCTCACTATTAAAGCATGCATAATTCCTCCTCTTCCTGCGACTTGTGATGTCCACTGAGCCATGCTGCTTGGTGCCAGGCCATCTTTGCAGTTCTTTCTCTGACTAGTGCAACTGTGAAACTGAATTACTCCCACCCCATCTTAGAAATATCTCATGTGGTCTCTTCAGACTGTTCAATCATGCTTCGCATGCTGACTGCTAGCTATAGGGAGAGGTATTTGATGAACAGCAGCATTCCCCTTAGTTTCTTATATTACAGGATGGTGCAGCCTCATCCCAATTCAGATTCTCAGACATTCCCAGACATTCCCAATTCAGATTCAACACAACATTGCTACCTATGACACCATTCTTGCTCCTGCCAATTAATTGTACAAAGAAGAGATGTGTCTGCTTTCTGTCAAAACTTATCTTTTAATATTCCTTCTGGAAGTTATAAAACATCAGGGGTATCCCCAACATATTCCCCCAATGGTACATGTGGAAGTAAAAGGCAGTTTATTATTATATTCCTTGACAGTTCAGAAGAATAGCCAGTTTGAGCTCTTCATAAAAGAATAATTCCCCAATGGCAATATGTTATATATTGAATCAGTTCTTCCAATTTTGCTAGAAACTTCATTGGTTATGGGCTGGAATGCAAGCAGGGTCTGAAGTTTTGTCTCTATGTTGATGAGTTAAAAGCATATGCTGACTTTTATGATGCAAGTTACGCAGTACTGATGACACAGGACTCAGTCAATGAGACAGGTAACTTAATTACTTGTCGGTCTCAGATACAGACTCAGAGCGCAATGAGACAACAGAGTGTATTCTTGCAAAACCAGCTTCTTTGTGTGGACATGAAAAAAAAACAGAGGATGCTATGTAGCATATTTCATCCAGGCTGGAGAAGAGCGCTGTACAAGGGTCATTGAGGAAGGAGAATCACAAGAACTGGAACGTTACTGGGTGTGGCATAAAGATGGGCGGTATTTGTCTAGAAATATTATTCATGACATCACAATGTATGCAGGAATGAGGGGAAAAACAGTAATGTTTCCGTAGGAGGATGTAAGCAAGGCGGAGGAAGAGAGAAAGGCTTATAAGCCAGAGAAGAAGGAATGGTTGTTGGCCAGAAAACGATTGAGTTGGGGAGCAGGAGACAGATGAGAAGAAAGAACAAAATAAAAGAAATTGGAGTGCTGTGCTGTGCACGGAGGTGGCAGGCTGGCTGAGCGGGACTGCAGAGGAAGGAGGAGTGGACGTTGCTGGGTTTTGGCAGGCTGCTGGGCGTGGGAGGGACTGTGCATGTGAGATGGAAGCCATCCCTCATGCAAGCTAAATCCTCACCTCTCTTGGTGGGTATGAGTTTAACTTAAGAAGATTGAATGAAACTAATAATTAGGATCACTCCTGGCCTTATCTGGGAAGAACACATTTGTTCTTAATTACTGAAGAGCAGTTTTTTCTCCCGTGTGAAAAAATATAGATTTATGAGAAAGGGGCATTCTGAAGAAGTGCTTAAGGCTATCTGCTATTCTTCCAAGATTACAGATGAATCAAATGCACTTCTTCTGCAAAGTGCTGTTGTATCAATAGTTTTGCTTGAAGAACAAAGATATCATTGCCTGGGGTGGAGGTGTATAACTCGCAAAGGATAATGTTGTTTTTTTTTCCCCATGGTAAAATGTGAAATTGCATATTGTGTTTTCACTTCTCTAAGAATTTGTGGGTACATCTGTTGGTTGTTGTGCTGAGAACGGGGGACACATTACATTGATGGTCAGGTTCTTTACATGGGAAAAATACAAGAGGGGGTCTGAGATTGTGTTGCCTTACAAACAATATTATTCTCTCCTAATGTTTTCTCATACCATGTGCATGTAAATGTCTCATTGTGTGCTAGAGTTTTCAAGCAAGCATATACAGGTACATGTTTATGAAAGCCTGTTTCCTGGTCTGATTTTAGTGTGTTTTGTTTATTTGGTGATCATAATTTCTAATGTGAAAATCGGTGTGTCTGACATTATACCACGTCTGGTATCTCCATAGACAACGGTCCCATATGAAAATAAAGGTATAATCGTGAGCTAGTTTCCCATACTTTAGTGAGCAGAAATCAGGGGAATGCATATCCCGGCACAGAGTGAGGGTACTCTGGGTATATTTCCCAACAGGCTGGTCCTGCATGCAATAAATGGCACATATAACAAATGTTAATTATGTGCAAATTAAGATTTGGATATGTGGTTATATCATGCCAGAAAAAATAGGAGGGATAAAGCGATTAGAAGGAAACCCGAATTTCAATTGATGCCCTTAGAATAAAATAGTCTCTCAATGCCTGTCTGTTGGCTCTGGCAGGGTGGAGGGGTATGTCTTGCTAATGAATGTCACAGGGCCTCATTACACGGAAGGCGGTAATGGTTAACAGCCACCGTTATTGGTAACGGTGACCGTTAACCATTACCGCCTTACTACGAGGTCCCTTAGCGGGTTGGTGCTTTAACGCCTGCTTTTTGCAGGCGTTAAAAACCAACCCGCTAAGGGACCTCGGAGCTAATTACGGCACCGCAAAATTGCGGTGCCGTAATTAGCGCCTTCCCCATTCCCATAGAGCCCTATGGGGCAGAAATGGGAATGGGGAAGGGCAATGGCGGAAGGGGGATTTACCGCCCCACCAACCTTGGAATGGGGCGGTAAATCCCCTTTCCGCCAAGGCGGTGCCGGTAATTTACCGGCATGGTCCAGGGTGCTAATAGCACCCTGGATCACCGCCTTCCGTTTAATGAGGCCCACAGTCTTGATAGACTAAGTTAGACAATGGACCCATTAGACAGCAGTAAACAGTGATTTTCTCAACCTTCTAGGGGCTATATGGCATTCTCACATTGTGAGATGGTGGCAATAAAACCTTACTTTCAGAAAGATAAATGCCCTCTCTATAGTGACGGCTCCCAAAGTTGGTTATGTTGCAATACTTTTCAGACACATTTCTTTGGTCTTACATCTGGATGGAAAGCAATGGTGTGAGCTTATCCTGAGTCTTGTTGGAGAAACGAGGCATACATCAATTTCAGGTGATGACAAATAGATGAAGGTTTATTGTTGCCTTTCAAGAAAATAAATACTCCAGCCTACACCTATTGGAATCACTGGCCGCACTAACCAACATTCCCCTACCGAGCCCTTATCTTATAGGTGATCCATCACTTGATAGAATGAAACATAGGAACATCCTGGAAAAAATCCTTAGATATTCAGGTAGAAACATCCCGCAGAAACTCCAGCACAATGGATCCTTTCATTAGTATGAAGTTCCTTCTCAATATCCACCGATGGTCTGTGTGATATGAAGACGTCTGGTGTTATGATTTTTGCCAAAGTGTGTAAGCACCCCTCCCATCATTGCACTGTGAGCAATCTATTGTTCCTAGCAGATTTGTCCATTTCAAATTGTCACATGGGCCAAAAAGATGTTGTACCAATATCTTTCAAGTCCAACCCTCCACGCATGTCCAAGGGTCCGCTTAAAAGCAAGTAACAGCAAAGCAAATTTTAATAGTACATTGCAACCCCATAAATCAGCTTGAAACGTAAATGATAAAAGAGCCCCACCTGTCACTGCGCGTTGTTGTTTGTTTTTATTTATTCTATCATTTTATTAGTCATTATTTATTTTGCTTTAATTTTTTCGTGCAATGTCCCTACAACTTGTCAGTAGGAAATATCAGACAGATGGAATGCATTTAGTATGCCATATTGCTTCCAGTTGGTTTTCTTTTTTAGATGAAGGAATCCAATCATATGTGGGAAGAGACCTACTTCAAATCCGGGTCAGAGTATGTACAAGTTCAGAGGTGTAAAACCCAAGGGGTGAGTGTGGATTTCTAAGAGCAAAGGAACGGTGGATGAATTAGAGATGGTTATTTAAAATGGCTAACAACCAGGTCAGTCTGAGCATATATTCTCTTGTTAAGAGGTAGCCTTCTATTCTGCAGGATCATAGAATCATGGGTAGATGCTGGGAGTTCTCCACAGCAGGGTGTGATGTGAAGACTTGCATCACCCATCAGCTGTTTGTTCATGCTTTGCAGTTTATTTGACCTGCAGGCTACACATTCACTTTAAAGTTCCTGTGATGCAATGCAATGCCTTAATGCATTAGTAAAATGAGAATTGGCAAAACATGAATGTGGAAGGATCACATTCTTCCTGGATTATCAATAGAGATATGGTGCTATTGGGCCTATTGCTCCTATGGAATCCAAGGCCTGGGTGAATACTACCAAAGATATAGACTGGTTCATTGTATTCAGTATTCTGTGTTCTTGGAATGTTCCCTTGGCACAACAGTGTTACCAGATGGAGAAGAGGTTATGACAATGTATATGGGAACACTGCTCTCCATTGTAGTAAATGAGATGCAGGATTAAGATAATGGTGCGCCTGCAAGCCTTTAGGGAGTAAGAATGTATTCACAGCCTTATTGATGATGGTCACTAGTGTAACAGGGTCACCTGTATCCGCTGCAATGCATTGAACCCGAAAGCAAAGGGAGGGCCATAATGAGGACAATCATTAGTATTGCTTTCAGTGCTTCCCCTGATAAGTATCTGTAATACAATCACAGTGAGACCAACCATTGATGCACTAGGCAAGCAGGTGACAAGAGCATGTGTCATTCCTTAAGTACTTCCTAAGGGTTTCTAGCCAGCGCCATCCAGTGAAGGGAGGAACTGTGAATGGTGAAGAACAGCTGTTGACCAGTCTCTTTGCCTCTATATCTGTGAGCCTTTGCTTTAACCTTCCTCATTGTTGCATCTGTGACTAACCTAAGCTTTCTAATTACTGTTCTGCCTCTTCATGCTGCAATACTCACCTATAATGCATTCACTACTGTTCCTCCTGCTGCTCCTCCTACACACCTCTCCGTATACTTCCTTCAATCATGCTGCAATATCCTCATTTCCTATCCTTCTTTTAAACATCACAAATCAAATCTCCAATTACTCAATGGGCCTCATTACGACCCAGGTGCTAATGGGTTAACGGCGCAGTAAAACGGCTACGGCGCCATTAACCAATTAGCGCCTAATTACGAGGTCCCTTTGCGGGACCCGACCTTAACGGCTGGTTTTACCAACCGTTAAAGTAGGGTACCGCAAAGGGACCTTGATGCTAAGTACGGTGCCGCAATTTGAGGCACAGTACTTAGTGCCTTCCCCATTCCCATTGAGCCCTATGGGGCAAAAATGGGAATGGGGAAGGGCCCATGGTGAATGGGGAATTACCGCCCCGCCAACCTTGGAATGGGGCGGTAATTCCGCCAGTCACCATGGCGGACCCCGGCATGGACCATGGTGCTAATAGCACCATGGTTTAGCGCCGGGATCGTAATGAGGCCCAATCTCTATTCTACCTCCTTTCAACAAACATAGCCGGCGAGCTAACCATACTTCCTCTAACACCTATCCACCTTGTCTCTCTTCCTCTGAGACTCAACTTATAACGACTCAACACTTATAATATAATTATAATTATAATCATTACTATAACTTCTCTTCTCTTCCTTAAGGCATCAACTGAACATTGCACTCTGAAATGCTCAGTTCATATGCAACAAAACTTCCTTTATCAATGGCTAATTTCAATCCAGTTCTGTGCCATAAGAAGTTCTTGCTATCACTGAAACCTGGATTTCTCCATCTACCACTGCTACTCTGGTGGCCCTACATGACTCCAAACAATCTTTCATTCACTATACACGACTGGCAGAGGTGGAGGTATCTACTTTCTTTCCCCCTCAATGCCTCACAAATCTCCAATGCCACATCCTCTCCTACCTCTTTTGAATTCACCTTCTCTACTATTGCTCCACCTCACTCGGTTCACATCATCTACATCTAGCGGCATCCTTGTCCCACTGAACAATTATTTGTTGATCTTGGACAACTCATTATTCCTTTTCCACTAAACAGCACCTGATTCTCTTAGATGACTTTAACCTTAATTCTTAAACTACTTCTCAGAAATCTGGCCTTCAATATTTTCTTGGTGAACACACTCTGCACTCTAGCCATAACCCACCTACCCACACAGGGGATAACTATTTGGATCTCTTATTCATTTCTGCCCCTCTCTCAGCCACTAATGCTACTGTTGTACCGTCCATTTCTGATCACTCCATTGTTTCCACCACCATCTCCTTTCTACCCTCTGGCCTCTCCTCACCACTTGCCTCACATATTAATAATAGGAAATGTTAACCTTCTGCCATTTCCTTCTTTCTCTCTGACCTACAGTTAGCACACTCCTCCTTCACACCGAATGTCTCATCCACCAACACTGCCTTCTTCTGCTTCCAATCCTCAATATATGAATGATTCTTCTCTCACTTCCCAATGCTTACTTTCATCCATAAGTTTCAGCATCCTGAACCATGGGTCACCCCATTCATACGCTCTGTCCACACACACATGTGTCAGCTGCTGCACAAATGGAGGCGTACTGTAGGAGTATGAACTCTGTATTCCAACATATGGACTTCACATTCACATTTAGAGAGGGTTTGAACTTCAACTGGGGCCCAGGGTGTGAAACCCATTGCTGGATTTAAGAGTGTGAGTCTCAGGCAGAATTAAATACATGCCAATGCACATGCTGAACATTGATCACTTTGCTTCATCATGCAATTTAAATGAACTGAACTGCAGTAAATATAATACTAACCTAAAGATAAAACACACTAGTTAACCCAACTCCATTTAACATGCAACAGAATCCCATTATAACATTTAGTGCAAATTAGTCCATGATGAAATAAAATGGAAGCAGATTGAGCCAATGCATAATGCTCTGGAAATGGGAAAGAAAAGTGTACTTTAAACCTGCAGGCTAAATCTGCATGGTGTGGTAAGCTGAAAAATGTGAAGATCTGTTCTGCTAAAAACATGGCTTTTTTTTGGAGCAGGAAACGTAAGAGAAAATTAAAAATTTTTCTCTTCAGCAATGCAGTTTGCATGATGAGAAAGGCAGATCGCGTGATTCTTAGTGGGATGAGCTGGAAAAGGGGAGGTGCTCGTAATTGAGAAGGAGTTTCATAAAAAAGGGTTTGTGGTCATTTCTGTTCTGGCATTGAGGGACGACTGAGGTAGAAGTGCTGGTTGCTGACCAGACTGAGTCCAGTGCTTGCAAGCTGATTGTCTGCTGGGCTAAGGCTGAAATTGAGGCTGTCTCTGTCCTCGGTTGACATTCCTTAGAAAAACTGCGTCTCGAGAATCCTTATCTTGGCTGAAACCTGTGCGAGGCAGGCAGAAAGGCCAGGAAATATTTCACTGCCAAGCTAAGTCAGGAATATTGCCAAAAAATTTAGGTAAACATGAGGTTAATTGAGGTGCTGGTGAAGTGAAGGATACTATGTAACTCAAATATGCATTTTAGGAGCTGCATTAGAAATTTGAATTTAAATGTACATGTCATTCTGTATTCATACTTCTCAAAGTCTTGCTGCTTATATTTACTCTGCCAAGTTTTGTTACAAATCCAAGGTCAATTGGCAGAGCTTTGCACAGATAGAGTGCTGAAAGCCATTGCAAGAAAATACAGTACTTGCACTGTGAAGTTCAATGTGGGCATAAGTGTCACTCTATGTAACTTGCATAATTCTATTTTATGATAAAGAACACATTCAAAAAATTAATTTAGTCTCATTATGTTTATTCTGCTTTCAGTTCCTTTGATTTGACATGCATGGAGAGATGCAGACGTGCAGTAAAAAATATCTCAAAACAAAGTAGCTGCATTGAATTATTTTATCTAGAGAGTCTGAATGAATGTGCTGTATTTCAACTGCATGCATTACATTTGTTGGAACACAGCCAAAATGGCATAATATGGTATTGTACATAAGATACCACAGGAGGGCAGGAGCCATCTATTCAGAGCATATTAAGTGCAATATTTGTTTGTTGTTAGTGACCCATCTGATTTAATTATTAGGCAGTTTTCTGAAATTAGTCTCATCACTATAAGCACAAATTATGCCAAACATACCACCATACCAAAAATACCACAAAGTAATATATAAGACCACAAAATATATATACCACAACAACTTCTACCTCTCTGCACTGAACACGCTGAAGTCATATATTGATGCAGCAGAAAGGGATTTCCACACACCCTCATTGACACTCACTCCTACCGTTTGCTGCAAACATTTCCTAAATTAGAGACTCTCTCCTGACCTTCTCACACTCCCTCCTCCTACATTTTGCAATATGCCTACTCACCCATAATACTATGCCTCTATCTCCCACTTTAGTCACACTAAAACTGAAGAGGCTCTATCTCTACTGAGGAAGGCTACACCCTCTTGTGCACCATAAGACCCTCTTTCTCCTCTGCTAGTCAAGCCTATTGCCCCTTAAGTGGCCTCTCACTTTGCTGAACTCTTCAACCTGTCTTTCTATTTTGCTTGCTTTCCCTCTATTTTCAAACCAGCCACAGTCATCCCTCTTCTAAAAATCAAGGGAATGACACAAACCTACCAGCTTACTTTTACTCTGTGTCTCTCCTTCTGCACAACTTCAAGTGCTTGAAAGGGTTTTGTTAAACCGTTTTACCAATTTCATAGACATCCACAACTTTCGAAACCCCATTCAAGCAGGTGTACACTTCTGTCACTCCACAGAACTGCTCTCATGAATGTGTCCAACCTCATCGGCTCTGCTAAGCACTCCAACCTTTCCTCTTTACTAATTCTCCTTCACCTGTCTGCGGTCTTTGACACTGACACACTGATCTCCTTAATGCTGTTTTTTTCTTGACAATCAAGATCAAGACCTTGCCTAGATTGAATACTACATGGCAGCTTGCCAATTCTCTTTCTCCTGGAGCAACAATACCTCTCAACTCACTTCTCCAACTGTTTGTGTTCCACAAGGCTCTGCCTTGGGTACGCTCCCCTTTGCGCTCTACACTTCTGCTCTCGGAGCACCAATCTCTCCCTTAGGGTTCTCGTACCAGCTCTCTTTTCCTAAAATCTCCTCTGATCTATGTATCAATATTTCAAACTGTTATTCTGCAATTAAATATAAGATGGATTTGCATTCTCTGAGGTTAACTCTGCCAAAACAGAGGTGCACTACACCTATGCCAAATGCTCTCTCTCCTCACTTCCTCTGCCTATCCAGCTACCACCTGACAGTCTCCCCTACTCTTCTTCAGCTAGGAAGCTTGACCTATTCTAGGATCCTTATCATACCTTCTCTACATTCATTTCCAAAACTGGAAAAGCTGATAACGTTAACCTCCTAAATATTATTAAAAGCAGACACCTTCTTCCATTCAACAACGCCAATCATCTATTAACCATTTGGGTCTTCTCTAAACTAGATTACTTTTCCAGTATCCTCTTAGGTCTCCCCAACTTTGCTTTCTGTCCTCTCATGCCTACTTCCTCATACCGTCACAAGGCAGGTTGGCTGATGATGCAAAATAGGGCCCACTTTAAATGTCTTCTCCTGGTTCACAAATCTATTCACGATAAGGCACAACTGTACTTATCCTCCCCTATTCAACTTTACAAGGTTTATTGTAATCTTTGCTCTGTCTCCTTTATCCAGCTTGTCCCTTTATTCCTTCCCATAAACCATCTTGACCAAGGCATACTCCTTTCCTTATCACCCTTGTTGCCAGTAGCGCTACTGACAATGTTGCTACTGTACCTCCGTACTGCGAGCTGTGCTCACTGGTGGCTGTCAGCCCGCCAGGACTGACCTGGCAGGCAGAGCGGCACCCATGAGCACAGCAAGTCGGATGCACCGGCACCATTGTAAATGGTGTCGGTGCATCCGACAGCCCCATTCCCATTGAGCCCTATGGGGGTCAATGGGGATGTACCGGTTCTTGCACCAACAAAAGGGCAATTACCAGGTCGGTGGGGCTGGAATACCCCAGTAATTGCCCATTCATGGGTACCAGACCCGGGTGCGAGTTTAGAGGTAGCCTTTTTTAACAGGCAAGGCTACCTCCAACCTCCTAATGAGGCCCATTGCGTACTCTGAAGTCTACTCCTATCTTCATCTCCATGCTCTTCTTCCCCACTTCAATCCGGCTTTGGGTGGGGAAATTTGACTGAAACAGCTCTCCTACATGTCTCTGATTCTCTTCTCTCTGCACAACATGACACCCACTTTTCCATCTTAATTTTACTTGATCCCTCTGCTGCGTTTGACACTGCTGATCTCCCTACCTTACTCTCCTCCCTTTCCACCTTGGGTATCTCAGCTCCCCCCCTTGCTGCTGGTTTAAATCTTATCAATCTGGGCGGTCCTATTCTGTCTCCTGGTCTGGCCAGCTCTCTCCTCCTCTTCCATTTCTATACAGTGTTCCTCAAGTTTCCGTTCCTGATCCACTTCTATTTTCACTATATGCCATCCCTCTCTCTTCACTTATCTCGTCCTTTTACTTTTCCTCTCACTTCTATGCCAGCAAAACCTATCGCATAATGAAGCATTCATGCACCAGTGACGTAGCCAGGAGGGTTGTCTGGGGAGATTCGGTCTACACTCCAGTTAGACCTCCCTGTCTGCTGCCGGCTGAGCTGGCCTGACAGCAAACCAATGTGTCTAATGCCTTTTTTAAAGCACAGAGACGTGAGCTGCATGCCAGGCTGGTCCTAGAGCATTCAGGCACTGCATACTGCTTCCCACAGGTTGCCAGATAACTAAAATGTAGCCCACTTTTGTGCCCCACTCCAATCGAGAGGAGACTACTGAGACAGCAGCATGTAAACTTGTGGTTAATTTACAATTGAAAATATGGATACATGTGTACACGTCCAAATGTACTGAAAAGGTATGTGTGAAAGATTCTGAATGTTTGTGTGTGTGTGTAAGAATGATGCATGCAATTGTATTTAAAGAAGCAATGCTTATTTTGTTTGTGCAACATCCTTCGAAGTGCTATATTGGAAATTGTAGTATACATTGTGGCCACAGTTTCATAAAGGTGATTTACCTTGACCATACTGGCATAGATTATGAGAACACCATCAAAGTAAATGACAACAGGAATATTGGTATATAATGGGGCAGGTTCATGTATACGTTTGGTGACATGGCATTTACTTGCATTTGGAATGTGTTCATCAAGTGGTCCATTTGCACATTGTATGGCATTTTACTGCATGTTTCTCAACAATTGTGTTGAGAATGCACCAGTTCAACACACTGCTCTAAACTTTGCCCCATGGGGCCAACTTCCAACCCACATTCTCCTTTACCTTACTTATATCCAACCACAATGTTCAATTATCAAAGTGAAAAGTTTGAAGATATCAATGCCCCTCCACTATAAATATTCAGCTGCTGCCTCTGGTCAGTCCCCCCCCCCCGATGAGCCTCATACCCTTCGTCAAAGCTTCTTCTGGCACTACCATACACATAATATTTTTACTGTTCATGCACAGTGGCAGCAGGAGAATTTGGGCAGTAGGTGCCACATGTCGCTCTGTTAGGTGAACGATGTTCAATTTGCTTAAATAATTAAATTGCATCATTCACCTGGTGTGTGTGGCATTTCCGTTTGATGCATGACAATCATGTGCGTTGCTCATGTATGGTGGGCCAGGCCGGCTTGGGAGTCAGCAATGCAGCATATGTCTCTTCCAGGCTCTTCTGGGGGGCCCCTCAGCTTCATCACTGATGATTGTCTCACCCTCTTTACAGTGATTCCCTCGTCCTATTATCCTCCACCTCTACTCCATCAGCCTCCTGTTCACCTCCTATTGCTGCTGCTTAACTCCATTGAATTCTAGCATAAATTCGTCTAAAGGATCTCAATGCACATTCAGAGCTCCAATCCCGAACATGGTATACAATGAGGTTCTTTTATTGTAAGGTTTGCATGGCCTTTTCTACTAATGTTGTGCACAAATGGTCTCACTTGGCAATCGTTACTGTTTTTTATTTTTTTTGCTCAAGGTATTGTTTTGTGATATGTTTTGACATATTAAAACAAATAGAAGAACATCACTTCCTGTATTACTTACCTCATAACACCTGCAGCATCAACTCAATACCATACTGTAGGTACAAATATGCAGCATTAAGTAAATTGAATGTTTTTCCATGTCGCACTAGACTCATAATGGTGACTGCAGAATCAAGCAGTTTGATTGCTTGTCATAAAAATCTATTGAGTGCCTGACATTCATAAATCGTCTTTCTCACTAATCAAGTACAATGTGTGCCTCTCTGGACTGTACCAGACATTGATCATTTCAAGTGGAGCGGTGCAGGTGAAATGAGCTGTATTACCGTATACCACTGTATTACCGGATCGCTCATCTAAAACTTTGCAAGAAAGTTGGAGGATTTACACGGCCACCGCCACTTGTAATCTAATCCAGTTGTAATACCGCTGGACCAAGTGCCGGTAATGGTAATACAGTTGGTGGTATCTGGTTGGATTTACCACCCAGATACCACCAAACTCGTAACAAGGCATACTGCCGTGAACAAGAACTAATGTCAGAGTAGTTTAGTGTGTTATGCTCTATTTTGTGGCTCATGCAATACAATCTATGAACATATATGTCTACTTAAAAAGATGACTGTTATAGGGGAGGACTGGTCCAGGAGACCCCTCCCGCCTGCGTTTCTTCCCCAGGTGAGGGCTATGGCCCATTGGGCGTTCCCTCATGCCACCCGGGCCCAGGTGGTGGAGGGCTCACCCACTGGAGACATTGCCCACACGTATCGAATGCCCACATGTATTAATTACAACACAAATTTAGCTAGGCCCAGAAACCATTCTTTGTCTGGTAAAGATGGTGTGAGCTCAGCGCACTGTAGCGCGGCCCCCACCCTTGGAGAGTTTCATCCCTGTTGCCACAGCACCCTGGCAGATCCGCTGCGAGCACGTTCCCACGAACAAGACGGACATGAGCTAGCGCAATACGCTAACATTGTAACAGTTCACCTCCCGCAGTGTACCATCACTATCAGCATGACCCGGCCATCAGGCCTGAACAATGAGAAGAACGGTAAAATGGTCATCTGATGGCAGACAGTCTTAATATATGTGTATATAGTAATGCCAAGACCACTTGCAAAGTATACTTTCTTCCACAGAGTCTCTTATATTACAAACGTCTGTAGAATGTATTAAAATAATAGAGCATGCACCCATGACATAAGCAATGGTGAGCGCACACCATTACAGGTGTATACTAATAATAAAGGAACGCTCAAGGGATCTGTTCGTTGCATGTATCACTGGGCAACCTACCTCCCATGATTTTGCGTCATAACTAAGCTAATGCTGCTAGAGTACACGAGACAGCGAATGCAATTATACTATAAGCTCATGCAAAGGATGCGCGAGAATGCACTTATCATGTGTGTATGTCTGAGCCCCTTATGTGCCACCACCGTCACGTACAGTGGCGGGTCGTTTTCTATGTACTCCACCGACCCAACTACTACCTCATTCACTGCAAATGTATATGCATGTAACTAAAATACTATAGCTGCTAGAATATAACGTACAAATATGGTGCGCGGACTGGATATAATCAAGATACATCCAGCAAAGTTTAAATGCATGTTGTGAAGTGATTTTGAATAAGTATTATAGAAAGTGTTCAAATGTTTGTGATGTCTTTACCTACATTCAACAACACACGAGGGAGATACCTCTGCGAATGCGTACAAGGCCATTTCCCCCTCCCACCCTGCGAAGGCTGCCAAGACATGAGAACAGAGGCCCGCTCTGCGCTATCCCACCTCCCCCGACCGGACTGGAGCCGGTTCAAAGATTTGTGGCCCCACTGCAGCACCCAAGGCCGCAACCAGCCACCTGCATTATTTACAGCACAAGCAGTAAACCTTTGTTTAAACTCACGCGCCCCCTCGTAAACCCCACAACCCACCGGACCGTCTTAGACTTATGGCCCTGTGCAATCGGGACACCCAACACTTTGACAACACACAGCGGAACATCCATAACAACTTCTTACAAGACAGAAAGACCTGTACCATCCGTCCCAGGCCCCGAAGCTTAGCCCCTCGACCTATGGCCCCGGTCAGCAGGACACGGGTAACCAGGCCTCGATATATTACCTCCAGACCCCTCACAAGGTGCATTCCTCCTGTGTTGCATTAACCTATAACATAAACTATTGAAAGATTTACTAAAGAGAATAACACTGTAAATGAGTGAATGACTGCGGTGTGCATGGCTGAGGGCAAGTAAGTCAGGAAAGGCATTCGTCTCTGCCACAAGCCGCCTTGGCACACCAACACCGCCCGGATGAACTCAAGCCGACCTGCCAGGCCCAGCCCAACCCACGAGGGTGACCAGTGACGTCCTCCAGCCAAGACCAACCACGCCGCAGCAGCACCTATAGTTAGTCGTCGCCACCCAATCCCAATGAACTTGTGCCCCCTATAGTATGTAGGTTTTGATGACGTTTTTTGTAAATATATACGCCTGTCTTTGCGATTGTCAGACAGAGCGCTCTCGGAGTTTGCAGAGTTCTTTGCATGCCCAATTCTGATTGATAAACTCCCATTTACGCTCACCCGCACTCTGTCTTAGCCTTATTCCCATTTTGGGAGAGTCCTTCATTGTCTCTCATTGCGGGGAGGATCGTGCTGTTTGGGGACGCTTGCTTTCACTGTCAAGAGGGCGTCTCCACCAGCTAAAAATGTGGTGTGTCAAGGTGAAGATTGAATCTTAGACTGTCATGATTTTGGATAACAAAAACAATTGAAAAGAAAACACATGCTATCATAAAGGTGAAGGTTTCTACAATATGGCAATTGTGATCTCATATCGTCTACCTATACTACCAAGAGGTCTATAATATGTCTTTAACTTTGACCAATACACATACTTAATCTAGATCACCCAAATAGCTAGTATTGCATATTTTGTTTCTGCTATGAAGTGCAAATATTGTCCATAAAAGGAGGAAAGTTTGCAGCAATATGCAGATACTACCAAATGATAGGATTGTAGACCTGCTGACAGGTTCCAGTATTTTCCATTGAACACACAGCCGTCATTGCTCATAATAGCTCTTTCAAATAAGCTGAGGTCCTTAAATAAAGAAAAGAGCTGCGGAGAAGTGCAGACACTGCTTATTAATTGTAGAAGAGCCATAGTGAGAAGTTCCTAGAAAGTCAATTACATATATGGCAGGGCTGTTGATAAGTCAGTGTATGGCATGTTAAAGCATGTTAAATGTTTTGTGAAGTGTCCCCAGGATGCCATGATTTTTGTAAGCCTTCTTTCTTGATCACCTATGAGTCTGCATATTTTACTTACTCTCCTGGTTGCCTAGGATCCTTAGTTTTTAAAACACTTGTACTTTTGGCCTCCTAGGACCAAATGATTTATTGTTATTTTGGTTACCTTCGAAATTCTATTTCTTGTATTTATTTTTTGTCACCTAGATATCTGTATTTTTAACTAGCAGTGTTTGCTCAGTTAGGATAACACACCCAACTCGCTCACACACACAACCATCCAATCTTGCTCCCCCACCCTCATGTTTGTCCCTCACTCTACCATGGCATCTGCACAACCTCTTCTCTTCCCCCACTCTTCTTGTAACATTTTCTCTATCTTCTCATCCCCATCCTTCATTCTACTCCAAAACTACACTTAGGCTATTCCTCTCCCACATACCACACACTTCAATCTTGTTTACCCTACTGCAAGCTTGTCATGTTTTGCAGAAGCTATCTTCTCCCACCTCTGCTACCCTACTGACCACACAGTGGGTTTCTTCAGTGTCCGGTCCCTCTGCAAAACAATCTCCTTTCTCAGTAATCATATTGTTTCCCATCACCCCAAACTGTTGTTTTGGATATCACAGAACCTGTATTTCCCTCTACGATGCTACCAACCTGGCAGTCTGTCACACTGACTTAATATCTTGCTCTTAATTGCCTTGTCTCACAAACAACGGCAACGGTTTTAGTCTCAGGATTAGCAAGGATTTTCCATCTGTAACCCTTTACTTCTCTGATTAGCTTGATCCTGCTTTGACCATATCTCTGTCCATCTCCTCACTTCCATCCCACTTACTATTATCCTCATTTATGGCTCAGCAGTCAACCCTGACTCCTTCTTCACTGATTGTGACTCTTACTCAAAATGTTCCTAGATGATGTCCCTGCCATCCTAATGGGAGACCAGAAATTGTATTATATATGAGGCCCAACAAGTCCAATGTGACTCCACTCACTCTTTCAACTCACTAGTCAGCCTACATAAACTTCTCACCCACATGCAATTCAACTCTCTTGCTCTCCATGTCTCCTTGGCTACAACTAATGAACCATCTTCTTTCCAGCATTTTTTAAACACATAATTACCTCTAAGTCTCTTCCACAGTCCAATCCCTCTCCCTCATCTATCACCAAACATAAATTCATACCTTACTCCACGACTCTCAACCTCAACCAAACTAAAATGAACACCCCTTCAGACCACTTTTCATTTGCATAACCCACTGTACTTCTCCCCCACACTCCAATTACCCTCACTCATCTATCATCAAATTTACATTCAAGCCTGACTCCATAGTCCTTAACCACAACCAAGTGAACATTCTGCTCCAAGCTATGTTTGGTTCAACGCAAACACTACTCTCTTATTTCTTTACCCTTTGAGACCTCCTCTTCCCATCACCCTTGCCTTGCAACCATGGGTTTCTTGTTGACAGTGACTTGAAACTCTTCTAGTTTATCAAAGCCACTGCCACC
Source organism: Ambystoma mexicanum (assembly GCF_040938575.1). NCBI lineage: Eukaryota > Metazoa > Chordata > Amphibia > Caudata > Ambystomatidae > Ambystoma > Ambystoma mexicanum. The sequence continues at coordinate 1,519,227,374 of NC_090937.1, read as the reverse complement.
ACAGCCAGAAACAAGCTCCTAAATAGTAGAAAAGACGACACAAACCTCACACACCATTCTACTAAAAGTTTAATCTCTGCCCTTGTGATCAGCAAAAAGGCAACTGTTCAAGCCTACTTCTTGGTCAACGTGTCTTCTCTTTCACTCCCATAAGCAAAATCCTCAACTTTGTAACATGGACCCTTTTCAACCTTTGCAGATCCTTCCCCACTTCCACCTGCCATCACCACACTGGATAGCTCTCCATGAAGACACACTTCTATTTCACTCCTTAAATTCCTGCAACATATGGACTTTGCCCATCCAGGTGCCAGGGTACGGCTTCCAGTGGCAGCTGTCCCCTCCATTTGTACTTGCCGCATTAATCTGTTGTGTGCCTGTTTTATGGGTGCTGTGCGCTCAGTTCTTTATCTCTGCATGTCTCTTTCTGTGTAGTAGCCTGTCCTCCCTTTGTCCTGCCTCCAAGACCCATTGGCTAATCTCCCACCAGCTTTGAGCAAGTACCTGGTCCTGTGCTGGACTGCCTCGGGGCGCCACGTTCCCCATCCAGGCACTGAGGTAAGGCATCCTTTGCCAGCTCCCCCTCCATTTGTACCTGCCACATTCAATCTGTTGTGTGCCTTTTTATGAGTGTTGTGCACTCAGTTCTTTATCCTGTGTTTTCCCTTCCATGTTGTTCACTGCCTTCCCCTTGTCCTGCCCCCAACCCCCATGGGCTAATCTCCCACTAGCTTCGAGCAAGGACCTAGTCCTGTGCTCGCCTGCCTCTCAGTTGCCATTTTGCCCATGGAGGTGCACAGGTAAGGTATCCGGTGCCAGGTGCCCCCTCTATGTGTACTTGCCACATTTAATCTGTTGTGTGCTTTTTTTGTGAGCGCTGTGTGCTTGGTTCTTTATCCCTGCATTTCCACTTCTGTGTTGTTGCCTGACCAACCCTTGTCCCAACCTCCCATTTAGATTGGCCCATTTAGGTGTTTCCCTTAGGACAGCCGCTCTGCCTGTTGCAGCCCCTTGTGGTGAATTGCCCACAAGCAAAGGGCAGTTCCTGAAGCAGCTCCAAATGGTGTCAGCCGGTGTCCACCGGGATGCTTGGGGCCTGCGGCCGTCAATCTGCTACAACAAATTAGGAAAGTTGAATCTGGGTGTTTTTACATTGCTGCTCTGTCTAAAAAACAAGCCCTTTTCTCTCCTTTTTAGGAAAGTTGAATCTGGGTGTTTTTACATTGCAGCTGTGTCTGAAAAACAAGGTCTTTTCTCCCCATTTTAGGAAAGTTGAATCTGGATATGGGTGTTTCCTACACCCTGCAAAGGGTGCTGTTGTACGGCTGTACCTTTTGTCAATCACTTGTTTTCTCTCCTCCTGCGTCTACCCCTCTCAGTTGTGACCCTGGCATCATCCCCTTTGCACATCCTGCACTGGGTGGTGCATCTCTCTCTCTCTCTTCTCTCACCCCCTTCTGCTCCCACCTTCCTCCTTCGCTATGTCTATGGGGCTCTCTGTTTCTCCCATATTCTCTAACTTCTACACTATTTCCTATCCTATCCCTCTCACTAAGTCTGGAAGTAGGACGTTCAAGAGGGACATCTTGGTTTCCAACCAAGGCCTCCCTATTTTGATACCTAAATCAGTGCCTCCTCCAGACAGACTGTCACTGACATCATCTTTGTTGTTCCTTCACCAAACCTACGGATCCTTCATATGGTCTCGGCTCACTCTCCTATCTCTTCCTCTTAATGGTGGCACTCGGTGGGAGGCCCTCTTGGCCTCTTTCTACTCCTCCAAGGTCATCATTAATGCCTATCTGAATGGCACCATCTTGATCCAGAGCCCTCAGCCCAGTCTCCTCCTGAATGATAGGCGCCTCTCACGGCGTACCTACTTCCTTCCCTTTCCTGCTACTCCTACTAGCAACTTACTAGCAACCCACCAGCTCCTCTGCCACCACTCGCCTCCACCTTTCCCACTCTCGGACCCTCTTCCACTTCCACTGGGTGCCTCTCAAGCCTGCAACCACTCCACCCCAGAAGTCCTTCAAATGTGGCAACCTGCTATTTGTAGCTACTCTCAACTCTCGCTCTGCTGTCAAACACTCCTCTGAAATCTGTCTCCTCCGCAAAGATCTTGACCTGGATGTCCTCGCTCTTACTGAGATAGGTTTCACGGCCAGCTCCATCACGAGTTTTGAGATTCTCCTCCCTGATGGCTACAAGATCCTCTCTGAGTCCAGAATCACCTGAACTGGAAATCGAGTAGCTCTGATCTTTCCAGGGTGGCTCCCTGTTTCTGTCTCTCCAATGCAGGCATTCTCTTTGTTTGAATGCCTGGTTTGTAAGCTCTCTCTCTGTCCCGCCCTCTATCTGTGCGTGGCCACTATCTACAAGCCACTTGTCCAGGTTGTCCTATTCCTCTCAATGTGGGCTGACCTCTCCTCTTCTCTACTAGCCTCTACCTCTGAACTTCTCCTTCTCAGAGACCTAAACATCCACCTGGATGCTTCTAATCACTCCTCTGGGCTTTCCCACAACCTCTGTGACAAGCCTTCTATCTCCATTCTGCCCTTGGGTCTGACACACTCTGCCGGACATACTCTGGATGGTCTCATCTCCTCAGAAATCCCCCTTTCTAACCCTCTCACCACTACTCTCTCTTGGACTGACCACATTCTATTTTCCTCTCACCTGAAACTCTCTATCCCTCAGGCAAATCCCACCCAAACACTATCACCTAAATTTGCATTCATCCGCCCCATGAAGCGTGTGCCAGTGGATGCCTTTGCCTATACTTTCTCTGCTCCTCCTACTTCTGCAGCTGACTCACACTTTTACACAGCTCTCTCTAATCTGCACCTCTCTATCTCCAACACTCTGTACATTCTTGCCCCTGTCATGAGAATCTGGCTGAAGCCTACCTCCAAGTGCAACTCTTGGTATGATTCTGACCTTGCCATCCTGAAACACCAGTGCAGGGTGGCTGGGAGGAAGTGGAGGGCTTTCGGCACATCATCTGACAATCTGGCCTGCTGCAAAGGCAATACAGACACTCTGTCCGGTCCAAGAAGAGAGCCCACATTCAAGCCCACGTCTCTGCGGCCTCTAACAACATGGCCACACTCTTTAAAATCATCTGCAAGGAACTGGCCAGTCCTGCAGCAGTCTCTACCTCTCCTGTTCCCTCCCAGGCACTCTGTACGGCTCTGGCCTCTCACTTCACCACTAAAACTCAGGACATCCTGTTCTCTATCGCCTCTTCCTCTTCCTCTCCCACCTCCGCTCTAAGCCCCATTTTGCTCAACTCTCCCTCCCCGATGCTCCCCTGCTCCTCCTGAACCATCAAGGACCATATTGACAACCTCGCTCAAGCCTTGGCACTAGAGCATTCCCAACTCTCCTCAAGCATTCCCTTGTACACCTCCTCCTCATGAAGCCGTCTGACGATCCTACCTGTCTATCAAACTATCACCCAATCTCCATCACTCTTTCTTCGGCAAACTCCTGGAAAAGCTGGCCATCTCCCTGCTTACTCTCCACATGCAATCTGTTGGTTGCCTCCATGACCATCAGTCTGGCTTCAGAGCTGACAGAGGCATGAAAACTGATTTCCTGAACATTTGTGAAGATCTGCTCTCTAACCTTGACTGCAGCATTCATTCTGTCCTCATCCTCCTCGATATTTCCACTACCTTTGACACACCATCATGATCAATCGACTCTATGAGAACCTGGGCATTACGAATTATGCCCTAGAGTGGTTGATAGCCTTCCTATAAGACCGCCCCTCCCAGATCCAACTTGGTACCTTTCTAGCCACCACTCTCTCTCCATCTGTGGCATTCCCCAGAGCTCTAGCCTCTCAACTTTGGTTTTTCTACTCTACTTGGCCTCTTTGGACTGCCTAGTCTCTACCTTCCACTCCAACTGTCAGTGTTATGCAGATGACACTCAGCTCACCTTCAGGCTCCCCTCTGCCTCTTCTACTCTCTTGCTCATTCCTGACTGTCTATCCACAATTCAGGACTTGTTATCCTCCAACGATCTCTGCCTTAATGCCAGTAAGATGCAAACCCTTCTATTTGGGTCTCCTGCTCTCGCTTTCCCTCTCTCACTCTGGCAATCCTCCTTGGGCTCTCTTCCTTTGCCTTCCTGCAAAGTTAAACACCTTTGTGTCATCTCCAACTCCACTCTATCTTTCTCTCCTCACATCTTGGATGTCTCCAAGAAGTCCCACTACCAGCTGCACCTCCTCAAAGGTACTCTTGCCTTTCTCACCATCCCCCAGAAGCTCACTGTTTCCAGAGCCCTGGTTCTCCCTAGGCTGAACTACTGCAACAACCTCTTTTTCAATCTGCCTTCCACTACGCTCCACCCTCTGTAACTAATCCAGAACAAGACTGCAACAATTATCCTTACCCTCAAGCACAGGGATCATATCTCTCCAGCCCTGAAATCTCTCCACTGGCTCACGGTGGCTGCAAGTATCAAGTTCAACATCCTTTGCATTGTCCACAAGCCTTTCTGGGGCTGGCGCTACATCCAACACTTTCTTCCTAAATACTTTCCTCCCCAAGCCCTTCACTCAGCTACCTCCAACTCTCTAGGGGTCAGATACTTCACCAAGAAGAGAGTGGGGGATAGATCTCTCTTCTCTGCAGGTGCCTCCCTCTCGAATGACCTTCCTGCCCCTCTTAAACATCAGCTGGACCAACTGAGATTCCGGAAGCAGCTCACAACCTTCGTCCTCTCCTCTGTTTTCTCTCTCTCCCTCCCCTGCAGACCTACCTGCCAGCCACACTGACTGGTTGCTTGGCCACCTTCAGAGTCTCACTGGGTGCCAGGCTTTCTCTTGATCAGTCACCCCTGCACTGCCTCTGAGCTTCAACCTGTAACTTTAACCCCTACAGCCCCTTGCCTCCTTGCTTTTATGCTGAGCTGTGCTGTCCTGTGCTGCACTTAATTCTGAGTATTGCTGCCCATTTCCACGTCCCTCTCACTTCCACTTCTACCCTCCCACCCTACTTCCTCTTGCACTTCTCGTTCTCGTACTTCTCCCCCCTTCCCATCGCACTAGCACGATCTGAATAACACATGGCCTAGTATGATTTTTTCGTTTTGTCATCCCTCTGCATTCCCACTCATGTCTTGTTGCGCCTAGCAACACTTGTGTACAGGTGCGTCATAAATGGCTTATCATATTATGTCTATAAATCCATCCATGGTTGGTCTTTCCCCCAGTACATCAATGATTCTATCTTATTTAACTCTCAAACTAAAACTCTTGTCTACTAACAATCTGAGTCCCCTGTCTCATGTGTGACTCCTCTAGTTTTTGATCCGTTCTCTACGTTCCTCAGTTCACTGAAAATGTCTCCCCTGACCATCAAAACCATCTCTTCCACTGAAATTGTTAAAATATATCTCATAATCTGACTTCTTGTAAAGGATTTGACACCCAAAATTATTCATTAATCTAGCCAAACTAACAGCCTGACCCAGATGCATTCTGCTCTCAAGACAACTCTATGAAACGTGTAAATGCGCAAGTAATGTCCTCAAGCTGTCAATATAAAACAAAAGTATTGTTATATCCTCCAGTATCTAGCCTATGTTTCCACTATGACCCCTTCATCACCCAGTATACAAACTAACAACACTGTTGCATAAATGTATTTTATTTTGGGATGTCCTTAGGCTCTCTGTAATTGCTTATGTTGTCAATCATTTGTGTTCTAAATGCTGTCACCCTATTTTTCAGTCTACACAAAATACATGTCTAATACCTGTAGTATAGCATTTGTAAATATAAACACAATGTACCTTTAATGCAGGCATGATAAGAGGTCCAGGAATGCTCAATTAATAGGTGTGCAGTGATGCAAGGATGTTCCAATATATTCCAATGAGGTTAAAGGAGGCCTGTGTAAAATCATGTACACTGTCTTCATTTAAATCAGAGCATGTGCCTCTTTATGAGTTTGGCAGTAAAACACTGCTAATGGGAAATAACAAGCGGCGGCGGAACGGTAAATCCCCATTCCAGTGGAGTTGCATAAGACTCCATGGCAATGGGGACACTGAAGCACTGGCACAGTGTTAACGGTGCTCGTGCTTCACTGAAAACTCTGCCAGTGAGTGTCTGAACTCTTGCCGGCAAGCTCATAGTTTGGCGGTCCAGGAAGAATACCTGTACGTTGCCACTGGCACCCTTATTTCCAGACCGCCAAACTTATAATGAGGTCCTTTGTGTGTTGAGAAGTGCAACAACTATCAATTATATAACAACCCAAATGAGAAGTTCCAGTGCCCTTATGTAAACATATGCAAGCCTGCTGATATGTGCAGGCGCTGTCCTTTCAATGTATACCAGCGTCATAAGAAGTGTAGACATAGGGCGTTAATTATGAATCAAAACATCCAGAGACGTTTAGGCGCTGATCATTTTAACAATAGATGCCCAATACGAGTCATGAGTCATTTTTGCTTGGACCAGCCAGAATGAAGAAGACCTCCTAAGAAGTGATGGTCACCTAAAAAGTATAGCCGGCCTGAGGGGGCTGATGATAATAAATAGGTACTCACTTGATGGGTCCCGGGGTTCACGCAGGTAGTCTAACAGATTTGAGTGACGTTTTACCTCTAATGTTTTTGACTGCCCGTAGATCACTTCCTTAGAGTACAAGCATTACCAACATCTTTAAACGGTAAAAGGCTTTCATGTGATGCCTTTATGTACTCTGAATGTTGTCCATAACCTGCCCCTGGGTGATAGTGGTGCACAATATAAATCAACATAACGTATCTCTTATATTACTGTGACCACAAGGATCATATATTTTAATCTACACAATTACACCCATATCTTTAATACAGTCTACACACACAATACTAGGTTTTACTCATATGTTTATGAATATTTGAAGCGGATATCAAACTATTTATGATGACCCTCTGCCTGGCTCTATTTACCCTGTAACTGTATGTTTGATGCTCTCTCCATTTTAGAAGTCATCTATGTATGGATGTCCACTTCCAGATCATACATAGAATTCGTACATCGCTTTGATCCCCTAGGACTGTGTTTTTCTTCCCCAGTCTGAAGCTCCTCCATTTACCAGCACCCTCAAACTAGATCCATACCATGCTATCAAGTCAAGAACAATTTAAGTAAAGAGTGCATTATATGATTTGCCTTATTAGTGCTTATATGTGATGAAATTACAAATACAATAACTGATTAACAATATCTTATTCTGATATCAAATTTGAATGATTGTATCACATTTCACTGGTGTAACCCTTTAACTTTAGTTGACCTTCAAGCTTTAATAGCTTCTAGCCAAGCTTCTGGGTCAGCTCTGGATTAGTCAACCAAACATATATAAAAGCGCTCCCACCAATCTTTCATAGGCTATACCTTTAAGTAAGTCATTAAATGCTTAATTTTTCTTGGACATTGTTCAGTACTCAAAAGCCTTCTTTGTATCTGATGATCGTTTGTAATTATAGAGCCATCTCCAACTATCCACACCTTGCTAACATGATGGGGAAAAGGTGTCATGAGTCAACTCAAGCCTTTTATTGAGTATTGTGCATTTGCTATAAGCTGATTTGACCTCAAACAAGCCACCACATCATTCACAACATCTTTACAATGAGATTGTGGTGGAGAATTTCATCAGGGCAATCTATGGCTGTTGTATTATTGTACCGCTCTATGCCATTTGATATTGTGGATCACTCTATGCCATTTGAAACTGGACCAGGCTGCAAGCTAAGACCAGTGGATGATGGTTGTGGTTTGGTGGGGAAAGGGTCATTGTCGAGCCTCATGCCCTAGGCAATTTAGCCATAACTGGCATCCCCAATATGTGCTGCAAACATATGTATGCAAAAATATGTTTGCTGATGGAGCATTATAGTTCTTTCATATATGTGAAAAGAGGAATGTTTAATAACTTACAGTGCTTGACCATTAAGCAGCATCTTCAGTTTTAAAATGAATTTCGTTGAAATTCAATGAAATACGCCCTGCCCCTGCCATGATCTGCTCAGACTAACACCCACGACATCAAAGATGAAATCACAAAATGCCATCATCAAGATTGGGAGGATAGCTCAGGGGCAACACGTTTTTTCTTGAAGCAAGGCAACACAGCAACACCTGCTCGAATCCCAGTCCTGCGCTTAGAGACTGGGCTCTGGTATTGCACGTGTAATAAAAGTTGTTTTTGTTTAGTGATGGAAAGCAGTTTAAGCAGAGCACTTGACTTGGTGATACAACCATTGTTCTCAATATCATGGCTCCAAAAATGTTTGCAAAACAGAACAAAACAGCACACATCAAACATTTTATAAGAACGTACGGTGAGATTTGTTATGCATAAGTATCTGTTTCCAATCTGCTGTACAGTTCTAGGAATGCGTAAGAAGTTCTGCAATAATCAGCCATACAGCATTTCACTAGGTATAATTGCGGGTGTCCAGTCAACTCGTCGAAAAAAAACTGGTCGACTGCAATTTGGTCGACGCAATTTGGTCGAAAACCATTTCGTCGAAAATTTTTTTTAATTTATATATTTATTTTTGGGTTTTCGTTTTGTTAAAAAAATGGGTTTTTAGAGAAAAAAAGGGGGTTGGGGGGGGACCCCCCCCAAAAAAAAAAAAAAAAAGGGTTAAAATAGAAAAAAAAAAAAATTCGACGAAATGGTTTTCGACCAATTTGATTCGACCATTTGTCTGGTCGACCAATTTTTTTCGACGAATTCACTGGCAACCTAATTGCGACAACACAGAAGTTAATGCAATGCAGAATTCACACAAACATGGCAAAAGCTTTGCAAATAATCTGAGTGTCTAGTGAAAGACCTTACTTGGGTGGCATATACTCCTGAAAGTAGAACAGTCATTTCGTGTGCAGCGTCTGTAGTATATGCATGACCCCAGCGGTACTTCTTATAATTGGGGTACTATTCCATTCAGAGCTGGGAGCCCACTCATGCTTCATTATGTCTGACTCAGTGAACTAGAACTGCAATGGCCCATTAACTATTCTTATCCCAGTTTTATTTAGCTGCATTTAATGTTAGCAGATGTGCGCTCCTGCCAGCTCTCATCGCTGCATTACTAGCTTCAAAAAACACCATTTGATTCAATAAAGCAGTAACATACATGTTTTAATAGCCTGATAAAGAGCCATACCATTTTGTAGACAATTTGATTTTATCTTGTGTTTAAGACAATATGCCTTGAAAATGCAGTATCATAAAACACACCATGCCCGTAAGAAATGATCTTTGCAAAAAATATTACACACGTTTTTTGTTAGAACTGATTGATTCTTTACTACATTTGAGATATTTTAGATATTAAGTTGATTACATTTTCCATTCACGAAAGAAGACAACATCCATAGTGTATGCAATTAGAGTCATGTTATTCATCAAAGAGATTTCTAGTGAATGGCCATCCAGAAAGAGAGTACATATATATGTCCTTGAAATCTACATTTAAATGTATATTGTGGAAACTGACGTCCGCCAGTTATGGTTGATTTGAGAAACCACCACCCTGCCCACCCATTGAACCAAGTGCATGAAAAGAAGTAGTGGAACTATGTTCCCTGCTGGCCTACCCCACTGCCCCCAAGCCCCATTGCCATGCCCCCTCACAGGCACAATACAAACCCCCAAACAAATGTGCCTGCTCTTTAAGGGGTCGTTCAGTACAGTGCACTGAATTGCAAGTTTCAACTTCTTCCTACACTTTTATTTTAAAACGAAACCATACCCGGAACGTTCTTTTTAAAATAAAAAGTATAGAAACACTTGTGTACAGGCGCATTTTAAATGCCACATCATATCGTATCATATACTATCAGAACATTAAAACATACATTTAAAAAAGTGGAGGAGCACCACTCCCAACCACTTCCGCCCACTTGGACCACTGAGACCACGGAACATGGCTATGGATACAGTGCAAGGGGTACTGACTGAGAGCACGCATTGCCCCTAAAATCTTACCCATGGGTGCATTTGCAGTGTGGTCTGCCAACATAAGGTGCACGGCTCACAAGAATCCTGAGATAGTGAAAGTGGTGAGAGAAAACAGTTGGATAGTATTATATTTGAAGGACGAGAGAGAACTGTCTGATTGGGGAAGAGTGGTCAATAATGTAGAATTGCTAACCATCAAGCCCACTGCTACTCCAACACCTTTCTTGGCTGATCAAAAGGGGTGGAAGAGACTAGAAGAGTTGGAGTGGAGAGCAGCAAGAGAGACAGATACAAGTGGGGTGTTTTTTTTGTGATGGCCACAAATAAACTGTTGAGAAGGAATTTGAAGTTGCTAGCGAGGAAGGAGGTTGTATTGCAGAGTGATTGAGGTCCACACAGATTTCCAGAAGCAAGAAGGAGGGTGGAGAACGAGAGGAGGGTGTTACTTGAGGGAGACAAATGGGGCAAATGAGGTTAGAATGGGTACATTGGTATGATGATGGTCTTTGACCAGGACTGGACAATCTGGCTACTGGCCATGTCCACAAGGGACTGGCAATGGGGTCCACCAGGGAACGGCTATGCAGTAACGTTTTTCGAGGCTAGGTTTGAATGAGAAAAAATAATTCTAGTTGTGGCTACAGCCCAAAGTGCTGTACAGGATTGCAGTAAACATTCGCGAGAAGCATCATGAAGCAACTCAAACCATGGTTTTGCAAATCTGTCTTGTATTTTACAAAAAAATGGGATGTACATTTGGTGCCTGGCCAATGGGCCTGTCTCTGAGCAAGGACAAATGTGTACTCTGATTTGATCATTGGGGCATTTGATGTGCCCAAAGTCCTAGGTTTGAATGGGAAAACATATTCTGCTGCTGTAATTGTTTATTGAGAGGCTATCATCAACACAGGGATTTCCTTACCTCCCCACTTAAGGTGTCATGCAACAAACGGTTTAACAAATTATTTTATTCAATCCTACTTCTGACCCATATCATGCCCATTGGATCCTTTCCCCCAGCAGCTAACAATGAACCAAGGACCGGGCCAGTATACAGGAAAAATATTTGTATTTTTTTTTATATAGCTGCAAAAAAGCCTTTCAAAAAGAAGAAACAGAAGCAACATGTCATACAAAAGATACAGTATCACATAAGAAAAAAGAAAACACGAAAAAGCAAAAACAAGAGAGAACAGAAGAACACATAAAATAACAATTCACAAATTTGCAAAATAAATATAAAAATCCCTAAACTTCATTATAAAACACTGAAACAATTTTAAACAGTGAAAAAAAGGAATCATTCAAATCAAATAGTAGAACAGCAGTGTTCACATTCTTTCAATAATTTCACCATAAAATAAAACAGAGCTTAAATAATCATACAAATACTTTCTCTCAGATAAAAATCCTTTGAAAATTATTTCAGTTTACAAAATTTAGTAAAATTTTAGAAAATCATTCACCTCAGACTATTCATCCATCAAGACATAGAGATTGTAAGAACATGGTCATCGCTATATTCATTTTAGAACATTGACTGTTATACAAATCAGTCTATAAGATTTCAGGGTCTATAATGAGACGCCCCTTAAACAGATGTCTAAAATGCATTGATCTTTTCTGACTCAATCCTTGACATATAGAAATCAGATGTTTTAGCGTCTCAGTTTTTGCCGTTTGTCGACAAAATATGCAGTTATCATTATCTGATATTTTCCTCATGCGCCATATTTCATTGGTAGACCAGATATTAAGTCTAATTCTCATATAGGACTGGTTTTTGTATCTGGAAACAACAACAAATACTGTTCTACTTTATTAAATTCTTTGATACAGTAAGGTTGGTTAATACATATGTTCAGTTTCATGCACTCATTTCTGGTATTAATCCAATCCATAAGACACAATTTCTTTTTTGCTCTTTGCGGGTTAGTAACCAGGAGATCATTGTCCACACCTGCTCCATCCATTATTACCTTAATGGATTTACGCCACATAATCACTTTCTTGTTATCAGATTCCAACATTTATTTGCCTATTGTATGCATTATGCAATTTATGTCTGTAACCATCAGATATTTTTGATACAAAGAAAGAACTTTCCAACAGTAAATGGCATTCAGGGATATTAACCCTAACTCATGTCGAATCAGACACGTTGGGCCTCATTACACGGAAGGTGGTAAGCCATGGCCCTATTAGCGCCATGGCTGCTGCCGGTACCTTACCGGGTCCGCCTTGGTGGATGGCGGAATTAGCGCCATATTCCAAGGTGTGTGGGGGTGCTAATTCCGCCATCCACCATTGCCCCATCACCATTGCCAGTCAGCCCCATAGGGCTCCATGTTAATGGTGAAGGTGGTAATTATGGTACCGCAAATTGCGGTACCGTAATTAGCACCAAGGTCCCTTTGCGGGTCCCGTACTTAACGCCTGTAAAAACCAGGCGTTAAGGGAGGACCCGCAAAGGGACCTCGTAGTAAGGTGGTAAGGGTTTACCGGTACCGGTGCCCTTACTGGTACCGGTAAAGCCTTAACGCCTTCCGTGTAATGAGGCCCATTGACACTGTCATAGGTAAGCCACATATTGTTTTCCAAAATTGACATTCCATCCTTAACCACCTTTGTTCAGATATGATATTTCTAGTTTCAACACCATAGGTCAAAATGGGAGTGACTTTTTGTTTGTATAAGGTCATGGCAGGAGAAACTGAGAATTTTCCATACCTAGCGTGTATGATTTTTGTTTGAGCTATAGCAGTTCTGACTTTACAATCCAATTCTCTATGGTTAGGTTTGTGATTTGGATCATTGCTTATTTGAAGACCTAAATATTTATATTCAGAGACAGTATCAATAACAACATTGTGTATGGTCCATATTTCCTTTCTGTTTACAGCATTCTTTTTAGACCACTTTTCATTATTTTACATTTGTCCTGGTTTATTTTTAACAAATTTGCATCTGCAAACAAAGTTAGTGCTAATAACAGAGCCCATAGTCTCCTGGGAGTCTTAGCTAATAACCAGGGAATAGCTTTGCCCCCTATACGAGGGGAATCAGAAAGAATGGACATCAAATTATGCTGAACTTCAGAAATGAAAAAATTAAACAATGTGCTGGCCAAGATACATCCCTGTTTTAGTCCTAGCAGCGTTTCAATTGGATTAGACAGAGTACCATCTATTGCCAGCCTGATATGGACTGTTGTTTTGGAGTGTATTTAATTAATCCAATAGATCAGATAGATCGGGCATTTTTCCAGTTTTAGCTTACTGATTAATCATTTTCGGCACACAGAATCGAACGCGGCCGCATAATCAATAAATGCCATATATATCGGCTGTTTCCTGACTTCCTCTTGCTTCTTAATGAGTTTGAGGATGTGCAAGTTAATGGATGCACCCATTCCAGGCATAAATCCTGTTTGATTTGGATCTCATCTTTTAGATATATTCAGCCACACATTTAAATCTCTTAACAAGAGCCTGGAAATAGTTTGCCCAGTATATCTAACAAGGATATAGGTCTAAAATTTCCTTTGTCGGAATTGTGACCCTTTTTATATATTGGTATTGTTATTGACTTCCTCCAAGAAGGAGGGATGCTACGAGTTCTTAATGTGTGTTTGAAAATTGTAAAAAATATCTAGGCCAATTCACCCAGATTATTTTTAATCATGTAGTTTGAAAGACCATCAGGCCCTGGAGCTCTCGATGTTGATAGCTTTATTATATAAAACAGAATGTCATCAGCATCAAATTTCAGGTTTCCCTGGGGTCCATATTCCTTGATAATGTCTGGACTCTTCACATCTGTATTGGCATATAGGGTTTTATAATATGCAGCCCATACCTCTTGTGGAATAGGGTTCATTTGATGTACCATTTGTACTCTACGCCCAGATTCTTTCAACAGTGTCCATATTTTTTCTGTATTTTTGTAGCATAGTTTCTCCAACATTATCTACGCATCACGTTGGTACATGACGGTATTTCTGGATCTCAAACAGTTTTTATATTTACTTTTAAGAGTTCTTTCTCTTTTCTAAATTGAGATTTGCAGTTTGCAACCTCATCATCATACGTATGCAGTGTTTTAGGCCATGCACTATTATTCAAACTCTTGTGTGTTACAAAGATTTGCATTTCTTCGACATAAGATAGATGATTATTAGAGCCATCAAGTTATAGATGTTTGTAACTATTCAGTACATTTTGATTCAATGACTCAAGAGTGTCAGGAGTCCACGAAAATATATTCTGTGTGCGCTGTTAAATGTCATGTTACATGCCAATGATACATCATAATTTTCCCCCGCAGATATTTCTATCCATTGCATGGCCTGAATATTATGGTCACTTTTGTCTTGGTGGATCATTTGAAACTCTGTGACAAGGGTAAATAAACTACTGTCCACAAATGTATAATCAATAAAAGCGGACTGTGCACCTTTATGCCATGTTGGCTGTGCTGGTATATCACCTTTTTTTGTGCCATTCAATCTAAATAATTGTCGTTCAGTCATTAGAGAATTCCATCTTTTAGCTGCTGGGATAAGAGTTTTGTCCTTTTGTTCATGACAATTCAAATTTAGATCTCCTGTTAATACAACATGTTCACAACTAGAGTCAAGCAATGTTTGATTCAACAATTCCTCTATAGCCTCAAAAAAGGCGTTGTCATTTATTGCCACATGGTTCCAGTGGATATTTATTAAACCAATAGTCTTCTTCTTGGTTTTTATTTTCACCATCTGGAGAAAGCTATTGGGAGGCAGCCACAGTTCTAATTGGATATTACACAATAATTTAACCTCTACCATAAAACCAGCCATAGGTCTACCTCTTACAGGTACAATGGCAGGGGTTAATAGTGCCATATGTTTATCCCATATAGGAGGTACCGATAACCATAATTCCTGGAATGCTAAGATGTCATGTTTCCATAATAAATTATTTTTGAAAGAGGTTAAATGTTTAAATTCTCTAGTATGCCACGAGGCTAAGGTGAGAGTATCTAAATAATGGCTTAGTTAATTGTTGTTCAATCTACATTCGCGTTCCTCAAAAATTTGGCTGTTATTCATTGAAGCTCCCCTTTGCTGACTTATCCCAGAGGATTTTGAAGTATCACCAGCTTTTGACATTTGTAATTATTTTAAATAAAAATAATAGAAATGTGCATGAAAATGTCAAACACCCCTTTATCAGTGGCACAACACACTAAACTCCTCTCACCATAAATAAATCACAAAGGTGAGTTGAAAAGAACACAAATCACAATTCTTTATTTCAAGAAATAATTAACATAGATCAATGAACACATTTATAGATGTAGTGTTGTGCATTTTTGATGTGGCTGTGAGCTAGAAAAGCTAGCAGTATGGTTTCAAGATTGGTACACATACATATGGCAATTGTGAATTCACCCAGACTTTTTGTTTAAATTGAACACAGGGTGATTTGTTTTTTTCTGTTTTTCAGACGCCCCCCCCCCCCCCACTCTGGTCTATGTAGAGGAAGTTGGACAGAAAAGTGTGAATCATTTGGGGAATTTTGGAATTCAGAACCCCCTCCACTGAAAGGCCTGTGCTGCAGAATCTGAATTGGAATATTGGACTGATTTAAGATCAAAGACACCCCTTTTCCTTAAATATGTTGTGGGTCAACAGGAC
Source organism: Ambystoma mexicanum (assembly GCF_040938575.1). NCBI lineage: Eukaryota > Metazoa > Chordata > Amphibia > Caudata > Ambystomatidae > Ambystoma > Ambystoma mexicanum. Next base: position 1,519,211,705 of record NC_090937.1, on the reverse strand, counting down.
AAACATGATTACCCAAATAAATTATAGGCTATAGTTTTCAGCGCACACTTGGAAGTGAGCTTTGTTAATTTAGAATTTTAACAAAAATCACCCCGTAGTGTTCCACCAAATGAGGAATTCATTAATTAAATTAATTAAATAAATTGTTTTAGTTTAATAGGTTAAGGATCTACACAGTTTGCCCCCGATTCCCTATAAAGGGAAAGGGTTTAAGGCAAACAGACCCACCCACATTTTGGTTTCCCTGGGCCCAGTTCTACCTACATAGAAAGCCTCTGTTAAATGTTCAGGACAGGCAGCTGCATGTCAGGACCTTCCGGAAAGGTAGGGCAGCGGTCTGGTCACTCCACTGTCAAGGATGGCCTCCCACTCTCCACCATAGGACCCAGTCAGCGTTAAGGTCTTCCTAGCAATAGACTGCTCCACCCAGATGCACCCTCAGCAATCTCCTCTGGCGTTTCCTTGCAGCTCTCAGATTGTAATTTGCAGCAGTACTCCTTTGATCGTACATTTCTGTAGCTCTGTTCCTTACTCCTTAGTCCCCCTTATATAGCAACAATGACATCACTAATTTTACAATCTTGGGGAAGTACCCTGCCAGAGTTCTCACAACTGGGATTGGATGGTTACCCTTCTCTCTGCTCCCAAATCCTGCCCATATCTTTGTATTGGTTAAAGTGTTCGGAGCAGACATATGGCAGCTCCATTTGCAATCCTCATTTGTTCTCCTTTCAAATGTTGACAAAAACTTGTTATGCATCAAAACTTCATAATTTGACTAGGAACTGCTATAATAAACATATTTTCCTTTTCAGTTAATCGTGGGGAGTTAAATAAGCTGACAGCAAGGTCTGCACTATGTTGCATGGTTGTTTGGCAATTTTCTGTTGTTTTCACAGAAAGCATAACAGTTATGAACATGTCATTTCCTACCCATATTTCTAATTTTAACCTTCACCAGTTCTCCAACACTTACATTCGGGCCATTTTCAGATCAACCAGGAATCTAGTTTAACTGCCCATTACAGTTCTCTAACTCGTAGGTGCATGAATTGTATATCTCCAAAATCGCCTGAAAATTAAATAAAGAATGGTACATAAATGAAGAAAATCCACCTTATGGTTGGTGGGAGAAAGGCCTATGCTATAATAGTTGTTTTAAATTAATTGTAAATCTGTGGGCCTCATTACAACCCAGGCGTTAAGGGTTTAACGGCGCCAACGGCGCAGTTAAACCCTTAACGCCTGATTACCATTTTAACGCCTGCTTTTAGCAGGTGTTAAAATGCAAGGCGCTAACCCGCCTTGGTGCTAATTACAGCACCGTAATTTACGGTGCCGTAATTAGCGCCTTCCCCACTCCCATTATGCCCTATGGGGTAAAAATGGGAATGGGGAAGGGTAAATGGGGAATGGGGCTTTACCGCCCCACTCACCTTGGAATGGGGCGGTAAATCCGCCATCCACCATGGTGTAAACAGAGTTTACACCATGGTGGTAAAGTAGGGAACTTACCGCCTGGGTTGTAATGAGGACCTGTATGTTCAGCAAATGGGAGCTCTGCTTCCCGCCAGCCTATAACCATTGTTTTAATTGAGTCTCTTTGAAGTTGGTTGCATGCTCTTTGAAATTGCAGCCCCCATTTTCACACATTTTTATGCTCTAGTCAAGGGAAACTGTCCTGCTATCATGGCCTTCAGATCCAGCAAGTCTGGGGAACACTGAACTCTTCACACCTTTAGCAGTGCACACTTTATTGCAGTTGTAATCAGTTGGGGGATTTAACATCCAGACTTTACAGTGGGGGGATTTATTTGTGAAATGTGCCAACCCACAAGCCTAAAGGTTTTGCCTTCGGCTGACAGGAAGGTTTCATGGAAACAAAGTGGCCTTTTCTTTTCAAATGTTAGCAAGGGTGCATTTTCCACATTTAAACTGCAAACATCCATGCAAAGGCATTTTTGTGTCAGTGTATAAAAATCCTATTTTTCATGTCAAAGGGACGTTTTATTCCTTCTTCTTTTGTGGATTAAAATGCTGCTTTTCCTTTGGTAGTGACAGGTAGGCCTTTGGCACATGGCTCTTCAATTTTACTTGAAAACCACACATGCAAAGCTGTTTCTGGGTCAGTGTTTAAAATTCTGCTTTTCAGGTGTAAGAGAACTTCAGTTTGGGGCCTTTGAATGCCCCCCCCATTGTGGCTAAAGCCTAAAGTGTGGGACTGGATTACAACAAACTTGGGCACGTCAGCAAGGACTGGAATGCATGCTTTTCAAATCTGTCTTGTTTTTTACTTTTCCAAAGTGGAACCATTTAAGTACAAAGTACGCAAAATAGTGATATCATTTTAGTGCATGGACAGTGGGCCTGGCACTCGGCAAGGACGAATGCCTACTCAGATTTCCTTTTTGGGGCTTGCTGCATGGCCGAACCCCTAGGTTTAAATGGGAAAAAAAATCTGCTTGCAGCTGCAGTACTACAACACCTGAGAGCCTCGCTATAAAATACCAACGCCCAGCCCTTGTGGCGAAAGCCCGAACGGAAAAGGACGAACGCTTTTCTTAGCTGCTGTTTTGCTGCCAGTATACTGTTTATACAAGCCTGAAAGGGAAATACTACAAGCACGCCCCTTGTGCCAACAAGGATTTACTATTGCTTGTATTCCTTTAAGGAAGAACTCAAGTGCGAGGACATGCCTACAACACCTGAGAGCCTCACTATAAAATACCAACGCCCAGCCCTTGCGGCGAAAGCCCGAACGCAAAAGGGCGAACGCTTCTCTTAGCTGCTGTTTTGCCGTTGTGCGGAGGTGCGGAGCAAAAGCCCAACCCCTAACATCTATTTACCAACATTTGGCCGTGACGGACTATGGTAAGAAATTGTGCTCTATTTATTTATCACATATACTGACTACGAACTCACGGGAGACTGCGGGAAAAAAGCTTCCTTTGATCTCACGAGCCCTTATTTACATCATTTATTATTGTGAGCTATTGGTGGCATAGATACACTTGACAAAAGAACGTACTGTACTTAAGGAATTAAGAGTTGTGCAATGCCAGCCAAGGGGAAAGCAGGCCGACAACGGTATAATCTTATGAGGGGAGGAGAGAGACAGATAACAATGCCCCCTCCTGATAGATTACCTAAAGAAATAAATGCCAAAAATGCGGATAAGGGGAAAGGCACTATCCCGGCATTATTTAAACAATCTAAGCCTAAGGAGAAAGAGGTGACTATTATGACAGAAGAACCGTTACACCACAAAATCAAGTTCAATCTCAAGATGTAACAAGTTATGAAGATATCGATAATAATTCATTGCTTGATTTATGTCTATCAATACAGAGATCTATGGCAGCGTTATCTAATATGGTTCACATCCACAAAGAGTCAGAAATGTCAGTGGAAGCACAGGTATTGCAATCTATGGGAAGTCATATCCCTATTAATCTTTCTCCCAGATTGTCAGCATCCCCTAATTTGGCAATAGACATCGAAACAACAAAAAATTTGGTCGAAGCCAGTGCTAATACTGCAACACAAGAAAACTTGACAGCAATTGCCGAGTTACAGGCTTCAATAAATTCAATGCAGTTTGCTATGAAAATAATGTTAAAGTTATGTGGGAGAATTCATGTGAATACTGTATTTCAATTGAATGCTTTAAAGTCTGGCTGTAATTTTGCTCCGCAAGAGACCGAAACAGCTCTGAATGAGAACGAAAGAATACAAGAAGAACAAAAATCGAATACAAAAGGAGTAAAGGAGACACGTCAGGATTCAGTTGTCTTTTATTCTCGAAAAACAGAGACACTTGGCTAAGAGAGCTGCAATGCGGTTAGTGCCATGTGAGGTTGCCTCTCAGCTACCCGTGACAGCCCTACCCCCAGGAAACAAATCAAGAAGAGCTAGGAAAAAGGCTAGCAGGGCAAAAAACAGAACCTTAAGGGTCCTGGCACCCTTACAAACTGGATTATACCAGAGAAATCTGATACAACTATGTCTATGATCGACAAGGAACCAGATTACGAATTACCACAATCACCTGGTCCAAACGGAGGACAAGCATCAACCCCACACAGGAGGATTGCAATAAAAGAAGATAATAATATGCAATCTACAGAAGAGGAATGGGAGTACAAATAATACTGAATACATTGAAGATAAGAAATGTCTTATTAAAAATGTAAATCAGAAGGCAAAGACCAGTTGGTTACCAAGGACGGCACTTCTAACTAAACTTCATCTCATTCCGCAGCTACGTGTGATAAGATCGGAGGACTGTGACTTTGTAGAACCACTTCACTGTATTAATCCAAATGTTACAGCATTACATTGTAAAGTCCTCGCCACAGGAGATCTGATGCGGAAACATAAGAGTAATCTTGCAAAAATTGGTATTGAAATAGATGCTAATCCGGAAGAAATTGACCTTATTTTGAGTCCTAAGAATGAAAGCGTACCTTTGAACAAATTACCAAATGTAAATTTACCTCAAGGAAAAAAAGTGGAGATGAGTGACATCCAGACCATGCTAAAATGGTTAGTGGAAACTCTGCCTTTAGCAATCCAGAATCACTGAATTGGGGTATCACCCTTCTCCCTCACTTCATGGAATACCCAGGGGTTTCCTCATCTCTTATCGCAATGTGGGTCCTTACCAGAAGTAACTCTTTCCTCCTGCTTTTTTCTCCAGGAAACATGGTTGGTTTCCCCCTTGGTAATCGATGGATACTGTCTATACAACACTATGGCTAAGCAAGGTCCGAGAGGGCGGCCCTTTGGGGGCCTCATAATTGGGGTATCCACAGTATTTCTGTCAAAAGCTCTTCCTGGCATACATAACGATAGCATATGTGCAGTGGAGGTTGATTTGGAAAGCGGGGGTGAGATGGTTAAGCTATTATTAGTTAATATCTATAATCCTCTGGGAGGACACCTTAGAGAAAAAATTCAGGATGTACTTTATGAGTTACTAAGTGGTTGGAGCTATGCAAATAGCAGTAATTATATCATTGTGGCAGGGGACTTTAATTGTCATATCGCTGGAGCAATGGGCTGCGCGATTAACACAAAGCTGCAACAAACTAGTCTGATGACGTATACGAGAATGGGTAATGAAGGAGATTGCTGGCTGAGTTTCTTTTATGATTGGGAACTTGAAATTATCAATGCACGCACCAGGAGTGACCGCCCTGGGAAAGCCACATGCGCTTCAGGTTTCACTAACAATACTTTAGACTATGGGCCTCATTACACGGAAGGCGGTGATCCACGGTGCTATTAGCACCCTGGACCATGCCGGTAAATTACCGGCACCACCTTGGCGGAAAGGGGATTTACCGCCCCATTCCAAGGTTGGTGGGGCGGTAAATCCCCCTTCCGCCATTGCCCTTCCCCATTCCCATTTCTGCCCCATAGGGCTCTATGGGAATGGGGAAGGCGCTAATTATGGCACTGCAATTTTGCGGTGCCGTAATTAGCTCCGAGGTCCCTTAGCGGGTTGCTTTATATCGCCTGCAATAAGCAGGCGTTAAAGCACCAACCCGCTAAGGGACCTCGTAGTAAGGCGGTAATGGTTAATGGTCACCGTTACCATTAACGGTGGCCGTTAACCATTACCGCCTTCCGTGTAATGAGGCCCTCTGTATTTGTGAATGTGGGTGTGGCAGCATTGGTGGAAGATATGCTTATAGTAGATAATGATTGGAGTGACCACGCAATGCTACGCTTGCATCTTAACCATATGAAGGTATTAACCCTATGTAAACTATCAGGTAATAAAGACAACTAATCAAACAGCCACTAGAATAGTATGGTCTGATATTAATATTGCAAAGGCACGAAAAAATATATTCATAGATAATCTGGATTTCCAGATTAAATGTAAGACCATGACAGTGGAAGGAATTGAAAGGCGGATTAGCAAATGTTCAGGGGTGCATGCAACATTAAAAACTCATATTGCCCTTAAAGGAGAAATAATGGAGAAACCATTTGACAGGGAAATCAGGGATGCGAAAAGACTATTACGAAAGAACATCCGTAGTGCCAAAAATTCACATCATACACCGACAACTATTAGTGAAAGCATTAAAACATTGAAAAATAAATATAAGCAATGGTTAAAAATAAGGAAAAGTTACAAAATCAGGAATGCATGACAGCATACAGTAAAGGTTATGTGCTTCCGAAAATCTCGCTCTATTTGGGCTCTACTGGGTACTGTAAGGGGTAACACTAGAAAAAGGATGATCAACCCCATTAGTGCAAATGAATGGGAGGAATACCTAGAACAGCGCAACCAGACGGGAATTGAAATGTGATGGATTTGTTCCCAAGCGATCACAGACGGGACCTATTGAGGTAGTAGAATCTGATTTACAAAATAAGATCAAAAATCTGAAATCCTCTAGGGCCCCCGGTCGCAATGGACTATCCAATGCAGTTCTAAAGAATAATCCAGGATTTTGGGCCAAAATATTTAAAATTTTATTTGAGAAAGTGTTAAGAGAGGGGAACATTCCTAATAGTTGGAAAACTGCTATTTTGATTTCAGTCTTTAAAAAGGGGGCGAGGACTGTACCGGGCAACTATCGTCTACTTTCTATGCTCGATGTATCTGGCAAACTATTTGCTTCTCTTTTATTAGGTGAGCTACAAGCCTGGGCAGACAAAACTGGAGTACCAGACTGCTTTCAATGTGGTTTCTGGGCTGGGTATTCCACATCACATAATTTATTAATCATGAACCTACTGAAAAGCTGAGCATTGCAACCAAATAATCCACCGATATATGCAATGTATATAGACTTTAAGGCTCCTTTTGATGTGGTTGATAGAAATAGACTCTGGCTAAAGCTGTATAACCTGGGTTGTCCAGAGGGTCTGCTCTACTATCTCAAATTACTGCACGAAAACACCACAGTAAGATTGAAACTTGATAACGGGGGTACTATGACTGAGATGGCAATCCAAAATAGGGGGGTAAAACAGGGTTGCGTTACCGCACCATTGCTCTACAATCTATATGTGTCTGATGTACCTCAGTTTATATTGAATACCCTAAACACCCCCCAAAGATAGGAACAAGTCATTGTGTTGTCATGGCATATGCCGATGATCTTGTTATTTTTTACCACACTTTTAGTGGTCTCAAGAGAATGGCGGAACGCCTCTGGCAATTTGCAGACATTAATAGTCTGATGATTAATCATGATAAGACCAAGATTATGGCGTATTCCCATAAAAAGATTGCCAGACGGCGCATGTACATCAGATTCCAGGAGACTCAATATGTGGATACCTATAATTATCTTGGAATTGAGTTTAATGTTAAAAGGGGACATGCTCATTGTATTCAAGCTCGCAAGGTGAAAGCGGCCCAGCTAACTGCCATGATATATCACTTTACTCGCAATTAGAACGGGTTTTCAATCTGGGGGGCGAGACAATTATATGTGCAATATTTGATCTCCATGGTCACATACGGGCTTGAATCCCTGTTGGATATGGATTTTGAATGGCTGGAAGTGCTTGAAGGTAAATTCTGGAAGAAACTATTGGGGTTACCACAATCAATCCCAATGGCTATCCTAAAACTGGAATTGGGACTAATATCCTTAAAGAGTAGGGTATTAAGGAAGAGGGCGGAGATCTATATTAAGATTTATAGCAGTACTACCTCCCAGTATAACGAACCAAACCAACTCCTAGCTAGACTGAGGGAAGAGTGGGGCTGGATGGGCTTATTAAAAATATGAACCAACTCTTTGAAGAGCAAAGCTGGGCTCCGAAAAATTGTGTCAATTATGAGACGAATAGAGGCTTCCTAGGTAAATATATTGAGTTGTGGGACTGGTAACAAAATGTTAGGCATTTGGAGAAACTTAAGAGCTATAGACATGTAACCTATATGCTATATACGTTTAAACAAGCACAAACATATCTTATTTTATGCCCCGGAGTTAAGCTCAGGAGATTTATGTTATTATTAAGACTCAATTATCTTCCAGTTATGGAAATAAGGGTCAGGCAAGAAAAAAGTGCCCATGCCCAACGGATTTGCAGATTGTGCAAAACCCGGGGCCAATTGGAAAGTGCTAAACACATATTAACATTATGCCCTAAAATGGTAACTGCATACATAAAACACTATGGGAAATTTGTACACAATCTGAATTACATCAAAGATCTGGAATTCTGGTATCAGAGTATTAATACCTTGAATCCCAGCTTCCAAATTGACCTATATAATGCATTTAATAGGTGGTGCACATACCTGGAAGAAATTAAGAAATTGAGAAATTGAGAAATCGAGAAGTTTAGAGAGCTAATAAACGGGTGTAGGAATAACACTGATAAACATTGATAAATAATTTTGTACGAAACTGAAAGGAAATGAAATGAAATGTAATGAAATGAAATGGTGATTGCACACTCTGGATAGCAGAGTGTGCAATATGATCAATGTGGTCACTTTTTATATTATCTTATCTATTTAATGATTGGATGTATTAAGTTGTTGATATTTTCTTTTTAAATTATGATTAATTATATGTGTAAAGTTTTTATAATTAAAAACTATATCACATTAAATTAAATAAATAAATTAATTTAAGATGGCCACTACCTTGAGTCCCAGGCCACTCTTTGGTAAAAAGGAAAGTCCAGGAGAAGAAGAGGAGGTAAAGGAATGTAGGGCACATTTGTTGTCTTGGTGCCTGGTCTCCTCTGCTGCCTGGTGCTCAGTTATGAGATGTGGGGGTGCAGGTGGTTTGTCACAGTATAATCAAATGATTGGATCAGCAAGGTCATATGGCTGGTGTAAACCAGTCAGTGAGAGCATACTAGTCAGGGAGAGCCATACCTGGATATCCGATGGTTGCTTGCTCACCTTATTTCTTGGGCACTCGGATGGTGTTCAGGATGGTTGAAGGGGTGCCAGATAGGAAGGCAATGCACAAGAATGTCTTGTTACCTTCTTGCTTTGCCATGTTCAGCCTCATTTCACTGTCAAATGCCTCTGGGCGTGTAGTGCGATATAATAAATAAAGTAAAGTAAAGGATGTAGGGCCACTGGAGTTTTTTTTACACCCATGCTATTTTTATGTAGAAATGCTGATCTCTTATTAATCTAATTTTTGTGGTGATTTTTCCCAAAGGGTGCACAACTCCTGCTACAGCAGTTCATGGCATTTAATCGTACCACCTTGATTCTAGCACCCTAGGCATCCATTTGTACCCCCATTCTGCATCAAATCCGCTTTCATAACACAACCATGAAAAGCTGAACTTCCTCAGTAGCATCCCATATTTAGTCTCTCTTTCAAATGTCCTCGTAAACTGAAAACTGACAATGGGGGGAATGTGTTTGAATAGCTGATGTGTCTGACATCATATTCAAACATAATTTTACATGCCATATCCCATATGGTTAAGCTCATTGTCATGTCCTAAATAGTAAAGATACATTTGCAATTTCAGAATATTCACAATGAACATTCACAGGAAACATGTATTTTGATGAATTCCATTGGAGATTAGTTGCATTTGTGTGGCTCATGCAAAGAAAACTACCTTTCTACTTAATTAGTAATAGAGGTGAAATGGGCTATATCAGCCGCTATCAGCCTGAGGCCTGAGGATATAGGCCGGAGCATTATCCATTCTGTCAGAAAACGCTCCAGGTCTTGTATCACCCCTGCGGTTCTCGTGTCTCATCCTCACCAAAAGCTTCTGTCCCGTTATACCACCATACAGAAGGCGGGCTTGCGGTATCCACGCTCTACGCACGGAACACATTTGCGTCGGGAACGCAGTTCCCGACGCCTCACGTGGAAGTTGCCATGGAGACTACGTCAGTGGACGCAGCATCTTCCACGTGATAGAAAACGTGTTGGGTCACGTGACCATCTTGGTGCCGGTACTTCAAGTACTTAATGATCTGGCGCCCACTTCTCGCTGCTTCTGATCCAATAGTGACAGCGGTTTTTTCTTGCTCAGATTTAGTGGTTTTGTTTGATCTCGGATTACGTTTACTGGATTGCTCTTGGATTATCCTTACCTGTTCTTGTATCTTGACCTCGGATTGTTTATGGATTATTCTTGCCTAGTGATTTGGTTTTGTCGAAATCGGACCTCGAAGCTTGGGAGACCTCTTACCTTCGTTCTTTCCTTCCTTCCTTTTCCCTCTCCAATCCCTTCCCTGTCCTTCCCCAGGGTGCTGTAGGCGTCCTCGTGCCGGCGGGTACAGGCTTGGTGCTGGACTAGAGACTTCCTGAGCACCTTTTAGGCGTCCTCGTGCCGGCGGGAATAGGTGGTTGCTGGACTAGTGACTTCTTACACCTTGGATTGTTTGGTCCACCGAACAGAGGGCAGATACCATCACACTGTTCCTACAGGAAAGAAGAAGGACTTTGCCAGGGACGTTCACTTCCAGGGAAAAAAGGGTAAGAAACCTACCTTTCCTTACCATTATTTCTTCCACTCATTCTCTGGTACTGATTGTCTTTTCTCTTCTTCTGGTCTCCAGAGTACCCCAGTATAGAGGACATTCTTGCATGAAACACTTCTGGTTAAACCGTTTTCTGCAGGTTAGTCTGTTGAGATTTTGTTACGTGTTCTCTTGAAAGGGGTGTATTTGATTGTAATCAGTATAATATTCTGCAGTCGTTGGCTGGAACCTGGAACCATCATCTACCGGGAAGTTGCGGGCCGCTCAGCTCTACGATCCCAACGACTCTACACCATCTTCCGATCAATTGGATTCTTAGACTGTCCTTTCGTACTCCTGAGAATCACATTGGTAGGAAGAAATATATTAGAAATATATTCTTCACGACGGGTCAACGCGGAACCAGGTTCCCGGATTTCTGGCAGAATCAGAAGCCTTATTATGGATGCCGCGAATGACCCGTTGGCCGTTTTGGTTCAGTTAGTGGCCGACCTACGTGCCGATATGACGGCCACCCAGGCTGACACCCACCGGCGCATTGATGAAATGCAAGCCGGTATCAGGGAAGTGGTTACAGGAATACCATCTTTGGCCTCCGCTTCCGCTTCAGGTCAGGCAGGGCCTTCGGTCAGACCTGATTCTACGCATGTGTACATGGCCGCTCAGTTCCCGCTTGCTCCCCCAGAAAGGTTTACTGGGGATCCAAAATCCTTTCGGACATTCATTAACCAATGCAGACTGCATTTCTTGTGTCGGCCTACCTCGTTTCCTGATGCGACTACTAAAGCAGCCTTTGTCTTATCTAACCTTGGAGGTATGGCCGCGGTTTGGGCGAATCCTTTGTTGGAACAAGGCAGTCCGCTGTTGTTCGACTGCGATGCATTGATCAGTGCTATGACGAGGGTGTTTGATACTCGCTACAAGACTCAGGCCACGGATCTGGAATTGCTGAATCTCCGTCAGGGGGACACTCCTTTATTATCGTATTTGGCTAAGTTCAATCAGTTGGTGGCTGAAACTGGTTGGCCGGAAGATAAGAAAGCCGCTCTGTTCTATAAAGGACTGTCGGATACGTTAAAGGATACCATAGCTACGGTTCCGGTGGTTCCTACGTCCTTTTCTGATTTCTTGGATCTAGTACTCCAGATTGATGCCCGACGTACCGAAAGAAAGAGGGAAAAGGAAGGAAGGAAAGAACGAAGGTAAGAGGTCTCCCAAGCTTCGAGGTCCGATTTCGACAAAACCAAATCACTAGGCAAGAATAATCCATAAACAATCCGAGGTCAAGATACAAGAACAGGTAAGGATAATCCAAGAGCAATCCAGTAAACGTAATCCGAGATCAAACAAAACCACTAAATCTGAGCAAGAAAAAACCGCTGTCACTATTGGATCAGAAGCAGCGAGAAGTGGGCGCCAGATCATTAAGTACTTGAAGTACCGGCACCAAGATGGTCACGTGACCCAACACGTTTTCTATCACGTGGAAGATGCTGCGTCCACTGACGTAGTCTCCATGGCAACTTCCACGTGAGGCGTCGGGAACTGCGTTCCCGACGCAAATGTGTTCCGTGCGTAGAGCGTGGATACCGCAAGCCCGCCTTCTGTATGGTGGTATAACGGGACAGAAGCTTTTGGTGAGGATGAGACACGAGAACCGCAGGGGTGATACAAGACCTGGAGCGTTTTCTGACACATTCGGTGAGAATAGATTTTTGTAAAAGAAATAAGGAAGCGGTCCCATAGAGTAGGTTGAAGAGACTGAGGTTATCATAGAAATTGGAGGTGTGCTTGGAGTAGTTCCCATTTCTTTGAGTTAGGAGTTAGTGAGTGAGATGCAGCCAGGGAAACATCCAGCAGTGGAGGCCAACAGAGCAGGTAAGGATCAGTTCTATGGCTTGGAGGAAGTTGATAGTGGAAGTGGAGTCGGAGCAGGGGTAAAAGCTTTGACAGTAGATGAGTGTGAGGAGTCAGGAATGAAATTCAGACACAAGTTAGCCATGATTTTGGTTAAATACTTTTATTGAAAATGTCTTTAGCCTTGGGTGGTTTAGAAAAGTGTTCATAAAGAAAATGGTTCCACAAAAATGTTCTTCAAGGAAAAAGGTCCTGTTTCCCTTCCTCTGGATTCTTCTTTACTCCTTGAAGTTATAAACACAACCGTTATTTTGGTCTCTCTTGCCCAACACCAACACTTCCACACACAACTGTCTATCTTTATAGCTTTAGTTTCTTTCAAAACATCTGGTATATCTTTCTGCCAGATGATGTTGTTCCTTCTCTCTTGTATAACAATATCCCTTTTCCCAGTACTGATACTCCTTCTCAGTACTTGTGTTAACATTCATCAGCACAATCGTTTAAGTGCCTGGTACACTCTCCTGCCAGGGCTTTTGATTCACATACTTGAAACTGCCTGGTATACTTTCCTGCCAGGTCTTCTGGTTTTCACACACTGGCGATTGCCTGGTGTACTCTCCTGCCAGGACTTCTGATTTCCACACACTTGTAATTATCTGGTATACTCTCCTGCCAGAGCTCTGGTATTCAAACAGTTGTAATTGACAAGTATACACTCCTGCCATGACCACTGTTCATTCAGGGCATTTGACCATTCCTAAAGTTATTTATATATTTTGTTGGATAATGTGTCTTCTGTATATAGTATAATCTCTGTGTTTCCCACGTAGTTGCACTGTATACATTCACACATTTTAAGAGGGGCTGTTAGTAATAATTTTTCCTTTTACAATATGTTCATTTTTTTCTTTGTCTCAGTTATGCTGTTCACAATTATTTGCACGTGTCATGCTTGCTGATACGCCACAGTGCCACCCCGGATTCTGGGTGCACTCATCAGCCCTTGTTGGCATTCCTGGATTGCCTTGCTGTCCGTCAGTGGAGGGATCCTCTCTGCTTCCTTCTTGCGACCACCATGGTTACTTTGTTTTCTCATCTCCTGTGGCATCCAGTTCACACATCTGCTTTCTTCTTGGCTCCGGTAAGTGAAGCGCTGCATTTTTTCACCAGTGAACACCAAGGAGTTCCTCACCTGCTCCTGGCATTCCAGTGGATGTCCTGGTGCAGCAGCCTCCTTCTTCCCCATCTGTGAGCTGCCTTGCTTTATTGTTGACAATTTACTCAAGGAACATGGATAAGTATTTTCATAGGTTTTTAATGGCAAGCTGGTTGTGGTTTATTGACACGTGGATTTGAAAAAGGGGGTGTTCTCAGTTTTGCAAGGCAGACCAATAGTTGGAAGTTCGGTCTATAGATTTGGTGAAAAGGTTTTAACTATTCTTCAGAGGAAAAGAAGTAGATGCATGACCATACGTGATGAGGGTTTTTTTTTTTTTTTTTTTTTTATTGTTGTATTATTAGTTTACATAAAACCTTATACAACATATGCCACAAGCAAAAAATAGGAAAAAGAAAGCACATTGTTACCTTTTATACTACAAATACATAGGCATGTATGGACACACTGACACAAGAAATGGTTATCGTATCATACCAAAGAAGAAACACAACATGAAATTTCATCTAAAACATCAAAGGCATCATCATTATACAATTTTCTTTTTAAAAGAAAAAAAAAAAAAAAAATTTCATATAAAATTCTTTAAAAAAAATGTAATCCCTTCCCAACCCTAAAAACAGATTACATAATAGTAAAACGCTTGTTAATATCCTTACCCGTTAGTATCCTATAGTATACCTACACAGACAATTCTCTATTTCTGGCTTCCAATTCCTCCATTATATTTTGGAGCAATGAGTTCAATGCCAGAATCAGAGAAATATTGGCACCCCACATACAGCGACTCCAGAACAAATTTTTCGACATTTCTAAATCCTCATCAAATCTATTGGTGAGAAATAGAGCTCGTTTCGACCCAAAATGGGCACATGTTAAGACGAGGTGCTTGAGAGTTTCTAGCATGTCAGTTTCTCCACAGAAACGACATGTAAGTAAAGTATAATTGGGCACCTTTTCTTTATGTATACAATAATGAATTCTTTCTAGGGTCGGCATCTGATTGAGTCTGAAACGCATAAATGTGGTTCTCGCCCTGTAGCAGGGGAATCTGAGTAAGTAAATAGGGATACATTCTCTTGCATGTATAAATTTGGCATATTCTTTATAAGTAGCATAAGACTCTATTTTATTGACTGTATCCACCCAATCCGCCTTAAATAACAATTTCTTAACCAGGCCGGGTCGTTGCACCAAATCATCTAAACTAGAGCCCAAAATGGATAGCAGAGTTCATTCTATCACTAAATCCCTTAATTGATAGAACTGACCCAGATATAATCACCCTATTCAACAACTCATAAAGGGTGTTCCTAGGAGGATCGTTCATTTTTCTAAAAAAAGAAAGCTGTCTCCACAAATATCTGGCTTTAAGTGAGACCAGACATAATTCGTGCCGGATAATGGCATTCGGGATTGCCAATGAAAGGCCCAATGCTTCCTTCCATAGTTTTCCCTGAACCACATTTAAGTAGGAACTCATATCCTTGGTACAAATATCCAGACCATATAAAAGAACTGGCTCACATTTGGCAAGATAAAAGCGTCTAATGGGTAGGAGAGAAAATTTACATACTCGAACCCTTAAAAATTTCATTTGAGTTTTTAATTTAGATGCTTTTTCTGCGAGACCCAATTTCCACTTCTTTAGATTAGAGTTGTTAGAGAAATTATAGCCCAAATATGTTATAGCCTGCACTTGTTCCACAGGGTTGTCCCCCATCTTCCAAGCATAAGTTTTAACAACTCTCTTTTTAGAGATTACAATTATTCGAGATTTAGATGCATTGGGGGAAAGATTATTCATCATAGCATATTGGTAGAAAATATCCATCCTTCTACGGAGACCCCGTGGGGTCCGATCGAAAAGAATGAAATCATCCGCAAAGGCCATCCACTCAATAACCAAACTTCCCATCCTAACGGGAGCGATGGAAGGACCATGCCACATATCCTCCACATCGCTGACGTACAGGTTGAAGAGCGTGGGTGCAAGTGAACAGCCCTGCTTAACCCCCACCTCCGTCTCAATTGGATCAGAAAGGGAACCTTCATGGGATAAGCGCACCCTGACAGAGGTGTTTCTATGTAATAGAGCCAAGAGTTGGACGGTCTTGCGTGGAAAATTCATTGCTAACATTTTGGACCACAATCTTTCTCTAATGACCCCGTCAAAGGCATTAGAGAGATCCAAGGAAGCCATATAGACTTCACCCATTTTAGTTTGATGGACTGTGTCTCTTAAGTGAGCCAAAATATTTCCATTCAAGTCTGTGCCCAAACCTTCTCTAAAGGCAACCTGAAATTTACTGAAGCAGACATTCCTTCTAACAAATGTATTGATATCCCTTAAAAGAAGAATGCCAAAGACCTTACTAGCTGCATCTAAAAGGGCTATAGGTCTATAATTCCGCGGATTAAGGACATCCCCTTTTTTAAATATAGGGACAATAATACTCTGGGACCAGGTTCTAGGAATAGTATGGTTTTTGAAAATATCATCAAATATTGGTTTGAGCAAATCGGCCCATATTTCAGGGGATGTCTTAATGACCAACGGTGGTATACCATCCGGGCCCGGTGCTCTAGAAGGTTTAAGTTTGTTAATGGCCCATTTGATGTCCTCTAAATCCCACCCACAGTCTTCCACCACGGGGGGCCCTAAATCTAGGTCCTGTACTCTTGTGAGGTCAACAGGTAAAGCAAACTTTTGCTTATAAAAAGCACTCCACACTTCTGCTTGGATCGGGCAATCAAGTTTATCTTTTGCAGGCAAAAGCATAGAATTAATAGTTGCCCAAAATTTGACATCTCTGCCCTTACAGACATTGTGCATCATCAATTGGTGTTCTTCATGATATTGATCCATTCTTAGAGATTTAATCAGATTCTTATGTTTCAATATAATTTTTTTCTTTTTAAGCTGAAATTCAGGGAAGGGAATGGGCATTTTCTTCAAAGCTTTGATTTCACTGTATTTGTTACGCTTGGAGGTTGGATTCTGGGGTCACCCACCCTCGTCCTAGGTTTTATGGCCTCCCTATCACTGGTGCTACCAATTTTATAGACACGTGACAATATAATATTGTAATAGAATCCTCCCCGATCTAAATCTTCACCACTAGTAATTTGAGGCGACCTTCTGGAAAGGAGACCCAAAACCAGGTTATTAAATTTCATAATCGTTTTCTTATTCCATACAACCCTTCTCCCATTATTTCCAGCCTTTAGACCACATAGCGAGGGATTAATATAATTACCCACATTTGCGATGGAAAGAGAAAAACATAAGGGAATATGATCACCCAATTCCACCTCCATGAGTGTCAACTTTCCGCAAGCTTGCTTCCAGCTATTTGAAACATAAAAAAAATCGATTCTAGATTTATTATTTCCTCTTTTCCAGGTGAATTTCGGTAGGTCCCAATCCCAAGCATGATCTAAAAGACCCAGGTCCCAATGATCGAGATAATTATCCCACCGTATGCCTCTTTTAATATGTGGAGGGAACAATCTTTGAATCACCCCTCTTTCATTTAGGGAGGAGCCCTCGGCGCAAGCCGAGTTGAAATCCCCTCCCAAGATAATGTGATTGCCAAACCCTTTCTCGAGCCATCCTCCCAGAATCATATTCAGAGTATCTTCCACTTCATCCATCGCCACTTTTAATGGGTTCCAATACAGATTCAGCAAGAGAATCGGTTCAGCCATATGCACTGAAGTGAGAGTGATGCCCAAAAGCCACTCACTCCTAAAGATCACCTCCCCATACAATCCCAGATTACGATCAATAGCAATGATCAGACCACCACTAGGTCTCCCCAAAGGTCCACGCGATGCTAAAGAAGAAAAAGTATAAAAACCTTCTATATGTATATCAGACAACATCATGGTTTCCTGAAAAAAATAGATACGGGGGCGCACATAGTTATCCCTTTTGTTCAAAAACATATCAAGGTGAGCTCCCCCGCATGAATTCCAGGAAATCACATCTATATCAGAACTGTTAGGAGCGCTCACTATCTTGTCTAAATGTCTCCAAGGTTTTAAGTGCTGGCTGTAACCATGACCAATCCTGGCCACTGTTTAGAAGGCTGGAAATTAGAGCCAACCCTGGGCCCAAATTTTCTAATTTATTATTACCTGATTGTGAGGTTTGTTGAATTTGGTTCTTATCTGTTTCCTTATATTGAAGAAACTTATCAACCTCTTTGTCATTTGCTAGAGTAGTTAGATCAAAACCCAAAGAGTTGAGATTCTTTTCTTGAGCACGTACCATATCTGCTACCATCGCTGAATGAAAACAACTTACCATACGATGGTTATTATGGTTAGGCAGAGAGATGGAATCTATATCATCAGTTGTTATTGCTCGTAATAAGGGAATCTTGTTAAACAGATTTAAAAGGTAAGTTCTATTTAAGAAAACCTGCGAATCTGTATCATTATTGTTGATCCAACCCAGTATCTTCCCTGTACCGATCTTTATAGGGGGCTCGACCAGACTCGATTGCTTCATTGTATGGTCAATGCTAGTTTTAAACACATCCTTTCCTAGGGATTCTTGGGTTTTGGGTAGGTATGTATCTTGGAGATTATCTCTCGTATTATTACTAGTAAAGTCAGTCCCCTTCTCAACTAACATCATTGATCCTTGTAAGGGGGAGGTATTAGGAGATGCTACAGCTAGAATTTCCAGGGAAGTGGTAGGATGCCCAATTTGTTGTGTACCTACGGATGTTCTAGCATGTTTGGTACTAATTATTTTACCGAAAGCTGTCATCTTTGTTTGTTTAGTTTGTATGCGTTCTAGACCAACTTTTAGTATATTATTCTCCTCCCTATTTGGGTCAGTATTAATTTCCCCCCTGGACAGGGAGTCTTTAATACTAGGTTCCCCCCAAACCTGCCCATCTTCTTTATTTGATACCTTGTGATTCCCCCTGTCATCAGGCTCTTCCTGAGACGGAATATTTCTAATACCTTTAAGATTCGCATTTCTGCCTTTAATTTTTGTATTAGGCATATTTTTGCTTTTCTTAGGCATCATAGACTGCTTTTTTGTCTTTTTTCGTCTACCGACAGGGGATTGGGGCGTCTCATTTATATTGTAGCTAATAACTGGAGCAGGTATGTCATTATTCATGTTAGAACCTATTTCTAATACCTGAACGGCTAATTGTTCCTCTCTGTAATTTGTCTTTTGTTTACGTTTTTGTCCTTTTTTTGAAGAATTATGTTGGGAGATTATTGACCCCTCACTACTAAAGTTGAAACATTCCTCCTCTTTTCTCGTTTCTCTCACCTGCATCTGAGCGCTGGACTTTTCACTGTCCTGTTCCCGAATGAGCCCTTCTGATGCCAAAGTTATGGCGTCCAGAAGGACCGAAGGACTATCTGGACAGCATTGTTCCTTCCCATGGTTTTCGTTATTGATTTTATGATCTCCTAATCCTCGGGAGGCTCGATCCTCTACCACCATATTTGACGTGGTGGGGCGATCTCCTGTCAGCATAACTTCCAACAGAGTAGTAATCTTAGCGTCCATGGTCATTAACCTGGAATCTAATTCCTCTCTGTATTTTTCAGATAGACTCTTTTCTTTAGTAGTCTGTTCGTTAAGGTTCTTAACCTCCACTATACCCTCTAAGAAGGCCAGACGAGTCACCAATTGGTTGAAGGCCGCTTGTTGTCCTACCAATGAGCACCCAATCATCTCTTGGGATTCGCCTAGGGTTTTCAAGGCCAAGTTCAAACTAATGTGACGATTGGACAAAAGCGGTATCAGATGTTCTCCTTTCTCCTCCCTTCTCAGACCTGGAGACTCCTGTTTATCAACGGCTACCCCAAGATTTTCCAATATAGTTTGCTGAAGATCGATAGCTTTATCTACAGTTATGGGCAAGTCATTCCTTTCCATATCTGTTTGGGTATGCCTAGTCATACAGTGTAAGGATGGTATATGTGTCTTCATGATCGGTCTAATAGGGGATAGATATTTACCCTCTTGTTGTTTCCACATTGAAGGCGTGTTTCCATTTAGTGGGAGTGTATCAAGTGTCGCACCCTCTGATAGGCTCCTCAGCCCCTTGTCTTTGGACAAAAATCTACCCACCGGTATCTCTAAATCAACTATTTCTTTCAGCAGATGACCTGTAGCATCTGCCGTAGTAAAAAAAGAATCATCCAAATCACTCTCTCCAATGGGCTGGTTGAGATTATACTTAGAGCAGATGGGGGTCTCTTTAGATTGGTCTCTCCCACCCGCCGGCTTAAAGCTCCCCGACTGAGGAGAATCGAGGTATTTCTGCACCTTATCATTATTATCCTTCCCAAAAATAAATGTTGCCGGCGAAATATGAGTGAATTGCAGAGTTCCACCGGGTTGTTTCCCCTTCCATATCAGAGACTCCAAGCATTGTTTATCTCCTGCCTGTAATTTCCCAGTAATGATCCTCTTCTGAAGAGGGGTGGACACATGATACCTGACTACCCTTTTAGTATCAATTCGACTTTGTTGAAGACATTCCTCATCTGTGAGTTCCTGTCTAAAGTCTGGTATGTCCCTATTTGCCCCCATATCCTCTATGTCTGGTATGTCCACACTTGCTTCAGTCAACGTTACAACATTCAAAATTGTAGGATCTATGGTGGGATGTCCCTTCGGGCTCCCTTCCGCTCTAATATTTGTATTTTCATTGATATTCTCAACCAGTGAAATCGAGGCAGCCATAATTTCAATGTGGTCAATTTTATTAAGCGCCTCACGTTGAGTCAGAGAGCCTAATTGGTCTTCTGCTATCTTAATAGCTTGACTCTCAGCAGTTTCAAACCCGCTTCTGAGTGCGGGCATATTATAAAAAAGAAAGGAAGCCAGAAAAGGGGAAGTATTAAGAGATATTTAGAGAAGAGAAAATGAACACCATGAGGTAAGAACAGCTCGTAGCCTCTAGAGTGCGAGACAACCAGAATTTTTTTTTTTTTTTTTTTTTTTTTATAAAAAAGGTTGGGAGCAGGACTAATATAAAACCAAGACCTTCTATACTGTAGTAGTGCCAAAAGGAATGTATTTACGTTAAAACCGGAGGGAAAAACAGCTCGCAACCTCTGATATAAATCTGTTTACGTCAGCTTAAAAATATCTAATATATCCACAATAGGGAAATGAGTTTGAAATAAACACTCAGTTGCAGGGTTGGGAACGCCCGGCGGCTAATGGAGCTGCCAGAGTCCGACTCTCCACCCCGTTCCCTGGTAGCTTAAGATGGACGTCGACCGCAGTACTCACAGCCGAACAGCCAAACAGCGGCTCCAGCCCTTACTGCCTCCAGGGCTTAACGCCGCAAGGGCGGTGATGCCGGCAATATGAGGAGTGAGGAGATCACGTGATCCGTCACGTGATGATGGTAGGCCCCGCCCCCTCCAGGAAGCGGCCAGGCAGCAAGAGCAGCGCTCGCAGTGCTGCGTTCGTCAGAAAGTAATTAGTTAGAGGAGCCGACGTGCACAGTACCAAGCACTCCTTCCAAATGAGTAAGAACACGCCGCAAGGGCGGTGATGCCGGCAATATGAGGAGTGAGGAGATCACGTGATCCGTCACGTGATGATGGTAGGCCCCGCCCCCTCCAGGAAGCGGCCAGGCAGCAAGAGCAGTGCTCGCAGTGCTGTGTTCGTCAGAAAGTAATTAGTTAGAGGAGCCGACGTGCACAGTACCAAGCACTCCTTCCAAATGAGTAAGAACACGCCGCAAGGGCGGTGATGCCGGCAATATGAGGAGTGAGGAGATCACGTGATCCGTCACGTGATGATGGTAGGCCCCGCCCCCTCCAGGAAGCGGCCAGGCAGCAAGAGCAGCGCTCGCAGTGCTGCGTTCGTCAGAAAGTAATTAGTTAGAGGAGCCGACGTGCACAGTACCAAGCACTCCTTCCAAATGAGTAAGATGAGGGTTTCAGATATTGAAGGTTATTTCCATGGGAAAATGGGGGATGATTCCACCAGATTCATCTCAAGGGGTCAAAGGCCATAGCTGATTCAAGAAGCATCAGAAAGAAAGGTGCAGGTCACAGTATGAGAAAACAGGCTTATTCCGCGAGAAATTCATCCCATGTTCATTAGCACCTAATTTGCTGGTGCCTTTTCTGCCTAACATTTGTTATGCTGTCCATCACAACCCTGCCTACACTACATCCAGTCTCCCCACCCAACTAGTAGGGGTGGTGGTGTAGGACTGTTTGGAAATTTCAAACTTCCTATATGTCCTATTTCCTTATATCCTGTTCCATATAGCATTATTTCACATTATATCTCTCTAACAGCCACATTGTCCCGCTGGTGAATTTATAGACCACATCTCCCAACTAATTGACTCCCTTCGTCCCAATCATCAATTTATTGTCACTGGTGACTTTAACCTTCCGTTTCTCTCCACCCCCCCATCCACTGATTTGAGTTCTCTTCTCAACCACTTATTCTCTTCTGTCCACTGTCTACCCACCCATTCAAATGGTAAATCCCTTGACCTAATTATCATTTCCTCTGAACTCCCTCCTCTAATATCTCCACTGGCCCCTCTCCCTCTGCTCTTTCTGTCGTCTTTGCCCCAATCTCCACTCCTAATTCCATCTAACTCTCTCCATCTACCACTTCCATTATCCATTGCAAGCTCTTCCATTATCTATTGCAAGCTTTCCTCTTCCAGATACCCCATCTTTCTGACCTACACCACTGTCTCTTCTCCAATGCAGAATTCACTGTTCAATCCACTGATAAGGCCTTCACTAACGCTGCTCTTAATGTTCCCTTCCCTCTTACTACACATAATCCTAAACCCTCCCCTACATGTCCTTGGATTACAACTGCCATCCACACCCTAAAGACAATAATGAGGAAAAAGTGTCCCACAATATCTGGGCACTCATCGGATCTCCAACTCTACCCTACTCGTCTTCAAAACTGCTCATCTGCTCTCAACTCTGTCAAAAGTTACTTCTATCTCTCTCTCATTTCATCTCAGTCCTCTCAACCTATGCATCTCCGGAAATTTCTCACCTCAAATCTCTCATCTCCATCCCCTCTACTCTTTCTGCTAAAGATCTAGCTATCTACCATGCTTAAAAAATGCCAAACATTTCAAATACCCTTGCAAATCACTTTCTATTGCCCCACCTGCTCATGTTTTTCCACCACTACTACCCTCCTCTCCTGTGACAATGTCTTCATATGCTCCCATTAACCCTGATGAACTTCTTGACCTTCCCTTCAGGGTTAATCCTGCACGTGCCCCCACACATAGTGAAATTCTTAGCTCCCTGTCTTGCACCATAACTCACTTTTCTCTTCAACTGCTCTCTTTATAGTGCCACTTTCCCATCATCCCAGTTGGCTACTGTCATCCCTAACCTTAAGAAACCTGGCCTAGATCTTAACTGTTCTGCTAAATTTTGTCTTGTCTATCTTCTACCTCACTATTCCGAAATCCTAGAGCTCCTGCTTCAGACCTCTCCATTCTACTGAGTTAGCTCTCCTCAATGTCAACAACTACATCTATTCCTGAAATAATGCTAGCAGTTCATCTATTTTTATTCTTCCCGACCTCTGTGCTGCCTTGGATACTATCAACCAATCTGACCATCTCTCAACAATATCTGTTCTAAGCATCAGGGACACAGCACGTGCTTGGTTTGCTTCATTTCATTCCCCCAGACACTTCGGTTTCATGTAATAATGTCCCTGCAAACATTTCTCCTGACAAAAAAGTCACAGTTTTTGCAGAGACATTATTTACATTGAGACGAGCTAACTCAGTAGAATGGATAGGTCTGAAGCCAGATTGAAGAGGATGCAGAAGTTGTGCGTGTCAAGGAACTCAGTAGGTCAGTTGAAAACTACAAATTCTAGGATTTCAGAATAGGATTCTTTTTACGAGAGGAGCGGGGGACATCCCTGCAACCCATCCCCATACATAATGTCACCACATATAATGTCACCAATGGCTTTTCCCAGTGACATTATGTTTGAGGACATTATGTATGGGGACATTATTACCTGATACTGACATATCTAGGTCTTCTGGAACAGGCTTACCTCCCCACTAACCCCCCTTACTGCTTGTGTTTCCCAAGGGTCAGTCCTGGGTCTACTTCTCTTCGCTCTGTATACCTCTGCTTGTGGCACCATTTTCTCCTTGTATGGCTTCTCCTATCAACTCTTCACTGATAACACTCAGATCTTATACTCCTTTCCTTCTTTATCTGACTAGCTGGATGGCATCTCACTCGATCATGCTCTACTCCACTATTACAAATGTTCTCTACTTCCCCTCCAAACAGCCTATCTCTTCATCTGTCCCTCTTCTATTCTTCTCTCCTGACTTCCTTCCCTACTCCGCTTCTGCTCGCACCTTTGGTGTTGTCTTCGACCCATCTCACTCTTCACCTCATAATCTGCCAATGTGTCCCGAATTATTATCCTGAACATCATAAAAATAAGGCATTCTCTTACTTTCAACACTGTTAAGCACCTAATCGCCTCGTTAATGCACTCTCTGACTACTGTACCAGTCTAGTCTATGGCCTTCCCAACTATGCTTTGTCACCACTCAAGAAAATACCCCAACTATTATGTCAGTACAGTCTTCAAACTTCAACATTTCACTTCCACTTTTCCAGCCTGTCGTCAGTTGGGCAGGGTATCTATGGGGGTGCAAAATGATACAGAGACTTACCCCACACAACCTATCAACCCACCTCATTGCCTACTCTCCCCCTTGTTCCCTACGATCATCCTCGGCTAACCTCCTTGCCATCTCGTATGCCTCTTGCACTCCATTTCATATCTGCTCTCTTCCTCTCCTCACCCCCTTAATCTGGAATGCTCTTCCTCTACCTCTCTGCACTACTCCTACTCTATCTCTATTAAAATCCAACCTCCCAGCTCGCCTCCTTTCTGAAGAAGCCCTTGTGTAGCATTGTACCCACCACATCTCCCTGTTCTCCTCTCTCCCTACCTCTATAACAACCCCACAGTAATTATCCAACACCCCTTCATCCTAAAACTTAGAACTTCCACCAGCATCCCGTTCCTATATCATTCTCTACTGCCCTCATC
Organism: Ambystoma mexicanum; assembly: GCF_040938575.1. Lineage (NCBI taxonomy): Eukaryota > Metazoa > Chordata > Amphibia > Caudata > Ambystomatidae > Ambystoma > Ambystoma mexicanum. The sequence goes on along the minus strand of NC_090937.1, from coordinate 1,519,187,105 downwards.
CCTTGTTCATGTTTCTACTTCCCCCTGCATCATCTAGTCTTACATCCATATACTCTGACTCATTGTTAAGGCCCCTGGTCCTCTGCTCTGTAAATCAATGTTAAAACGTTGTGTAAGCATTTGTGTGCCAAAGCTGTATTGTTTTCCCTGTAATTTTCATTAAATAAATAACTAAATACATGTTAAAAAAGCAGGCCTTATAACTAACAAGATTCCTTCATGGACCACAATAATCTGAATAAGGTCTCTGTCAACTGGAAATTTCAACATTAAAAAATAAGCCAGAAGTCATTGGCCAAAAAATCCTACTGCAGTTTTTACGTCTGAAGTGACTTTCTAGTATGAAATAAATGAGCACTCTCAGCATGAGTGCCCACAGGGTTAAAATGTTCGGCCAGATGAGGGAAGTCACAGGAGCAAGGTAAGTGTATTTTCAGTATTATTAGTGCTTGTGTGTTTGTGAGTGAGTCGCATGCGTGTCTGTGCAGGAGAGGAGGTGGCATGTTTGTAGTGGAAGAGGGCAGGCGGGGTTAAATGTGTGTTTGTGTGACTGTATGGGAGAGGAAGGGAATGTGTTGGGCTGGGAAAAGGGTTGCTGGGTGTGAAAGAAGGAATTCAGGGGTTAAACCTCCTGATTTTCTAGAAATCCAGTAGGAGAGAGTGGGGGTGGGTTTACCTTCCCATGGGATGGGGGCGTGTGGTTGAAATTCCTTCTGGAACTTCAACTGAATGTATGGCTGTTGCAAGACTGGTATGCCCACCCACACACAATTAGCTAACATTTCAGATATGTGAGAAATAACTTCAAGTTTTCGTACAAGAGTTTCATCACATGGAATGCTCACACTATGAAAGAATATTTTCATTGGTTGAAAGAGCGAAGCATAGGGGAATCATTCAAGTAAAGAGGTAGAGGTAGAGAGGGAAAGACAGACAATAAAGGAGGGATCTCCCTTGTTTAGTACTCTGTGTGTTATGCTCTATCATTTAGCTCTTCATATTTTGATATGGATGCATTTGTTTATTTTGTGTAGTGCCCCTTGTTCTTTGTTCTCAGTACCATTCAATTTTGTGAGTTCCTGCTTTGTGGGGTGATGGATCATCATACCAGCAGTGACCGGGGTGTGATGGACTGTGTAGACATTTAGGAGCACCAGTCAGAAAAGGAAAAGGAAAACCTTGCTTGTTCCTGCTTCCCATTGTTGGTGATGTTGTACCTGTACTCCAACTTTGGCTCTCCTTCCCTCAATGTTGAGTTTGTGGACATGGTGGTATAAAGGCAGAGTTAGAGCAGCAGCCGCATGAAGTACAGTGACATATATCATTGCCAGGACTGCATGGACAGCTCATAAACCAAGCACTCATCTCACATATGAAACCAGCATGCACCTTTTATGTTCAAATTATGTGACAGAGCTCATGCGGCCCTTCATATTGCAGGCTTGATACATTGGGTACCATATTTGCAGACCTTAGCAGTGAGAATAAGTTTGCATAAAACACTGTCTGCAAACTCATAAGCATTGTTTTCTTCTTATTGTTATTATTCTCCTTTTTCTTCTTCCTTCTTTCCTTTGGGACAGCACCAGGTTCCTGGCGGCACACATTCATCACAGCCAGGCCAACAGCAGACCTCCAACACACACCCTGCCCACTAGGAGTAATGGCACCGACTATTGACCCAGTCCAAGAACCCCTGAATTCTGCAATAGTGGATGACGTGAGACCACACCCATACAACACATGGTCATAAAAGATCAAAATCATTTCATTTTATTCCATGAATACACCCTTTGGACTACGAGGTGCAGAGAGGAATACATTATAGTTAAAAGCGAGGGTGGAAGTCTTGGGTGCAGAGAGTGTGATATGACCTGGGCAAAGAATGTGTGGGTCAGCATGAGTGTGTTCCTCCCCCTGTGCCAGTCCTCTAGTTTCCCATGTGCATGCCATAATAATGTAGTAGTATTATCTTTCAATAGTAACTCTGTAATATCAATATGTGAAGGGCCTGACCTTCAGTCCCAGGAGAGATGTGCTCATCTGACCTCACGTGAGAGAAGACAGATGGGTCGAAACTGGAACCAATCACAGCCTGGCCTCCACCATGGAGCAATCCCATGTATAGGGTCTCACCAAACAGCCACACATATTTTGAGTATAGGGTGATGATGCAGCAATGCCTTGTAAACTTATGTTTGTATCACTTGGAGCCAGAACATTTTCAAACAACAGTTCTTTGTTTGCACTCATACATTTTTTACGATTAAAACATGTTATCCTTGCAAGAAATCTCTTGCCCTTTTTTCCCTAGCAGGTCGTATTTTATCTGGCGTGAGCAAACATGGGTGTGCCTTCATTTGGTGACCCCAACATGATCCAAGTGCCTACAATACATGGGGAAAGGTGGCGCCACAAACATTGTTTAAGGAAGAAGCTCTGTATAATGAGAGAGCTCGGGCATAGCAGTGATTGTTATTTTAGCTTGTTATTTTAGATTTTTTTATGTGTGTATTTTATTGTGTAGGGAGGAAGCCTGGAGGGGCATTGTGTGGTTTGCATGCATGTGAGGAGAGGATAATGTGGATTATGTGAGTATAGAAACTGAAAGGAGAAGCAGTGGGGTGTTAATAACAAGTATTTTCAGATTGTTTTGTGTGAACAAAGATGAGAGGTGGGAAGTGGAGGAATTAAATTGTGTTTTTTACAATATCTGCATACCTGTGTTGCCCATTAGCACAGGCTTAGTACTACTAGTAGGCACACGGTTGACATGACCATGGGAGGAGACCCCCCCACAGAGTACATGTTTAAGGCCCTGCCATTGCACTGCAACAGGATCAAGAAATATCACAACCAGTGGGTGACCCTCGACTAGGGGAAGGGGGATGCCCTGCTCATGGCCAGAGCAGGGCTTCTTTGACAAGATCATGCTAGAACACTGGCCATTCTTATTTATGGCAAAATACAAAGGGTGGCAATTACAGAACAGAAGGGTCATATTGACCCTCCCCTCTGGAAAATGTTCAAGGATACAGAGGAGCACGGGGGGAGGAGGGGCGTGCAACGACAGTAGAGGCGCAGGCCCAGACGAAGATGGCAAGGCATTGACAGGACAAAGGGAATATATCCTTTAGCAGCCTGTCCCGTGGTGGGATACACAAACGCAACGTATGTGTCAACAGGAGCAAATGGATTGACACCAGCAACTGCCCCAACACAACCATGTGTCTCCCCTCCAGGTCTCGCAGCACACACTGATGTTAACCCAAGAGACTTAGAAATAGCACTGGCATTGATACACACAGAACTAGCCAGACTGCGGGTGGCATGTGATGTGGCCAAGACCGACCCGCCAGTGCAGCAGAGGACAGATGAATGCAAGTTAGGAATTTTTTATTCAGGATAGACAATGTGCCCATAAGAACCGTGCACATAGAGCGGGACAGTGATGTGGACAGCCTTGTTGAATGTTGGTTCCCGGATGGAAGAAGAAAATGAATGGAGCACGTTCGGGGAGGTTGATGATGATGAGGATGGGGAGGCAGAACAGGTGTCTCAATGTACCCCTAGAGTAGAGAGCTTATGGGACGGCAGGTTGAGACAGAGGTTTAGATGGATTTCAGTAACAAGGAAAAAGGGAAGTGCGACAAAGTGTGGGAAGAGCACACATGGACAAGAACAACCTAATAAAGGCATTCCCGGCCCTTATGGTGGGCGCATTGAAGTGGATATAAGCTTTTGAAAAACAAATGGCAGAGGCACCCCTAGCAGTAGGAGATATGACAATCTTGTTGGTACCCAGGAGTAACCTTGACCAATGATGCTCGTGATGGAGCATCATTCAACAAAATTAGAGTATGGGACAAGCTGCGGCGAGCGTTCCCGGACACACACGACCTACAGTCCATTATGCAGAGCACCATGGGCAATGATGAGGATGCTGCACAATTCATTATTATGATCCAAGAGATGTGGAGGGCAGAAACAGGTAACGCCTGGGACCGGTCAATACCCTATTTCGATTTAATAGTAAAACAAGGCCTGTTCTAAGAAGTGCAAAAGGCGCTCAACAACATTGTGGGGGTTTAGGCAAAGGGGAAGCCTGAAATGCAAAGCATCATAGTGCATCATTGTAGCAGAATAAAAGAGCATGAGAAAGAAATGCTACAGAGAAGACAGGCAGATGAAGCAAAACTAGTGCAAAACAAATGTGTGGTGCCTAGACAGATGGACAAGGCGGTATACACAGCAAACTCCACAAATGCCAGAATCGTAGCAGTGTGGACAAAGTGTGGACAGAGGAGGACATGGACAGTGGGGATGAATCCCACAATTCGCTGGCCCGCTGTGGCAAGGATGACAGCAGCGAGGTATAGGTGGGTTTACGGGATCAATGGGAGGAGGGTTTGTAGGAATGGGACATAGAGGAGGAGGAATGGGGCACTGTTGGAATTGGGGGAAGTGTGGGCACTTCTCGAGGGAGTGCAGGAACAGACCAGGAATGGGATATAATTATGGGCAGCAGAACTATGGTCCACCAGCCCAAGGGGACCACAGAATAACATCAATACCATATGAAATACATCAGGCCTACACCCAATTACCTCTGCAGATCCCAAGCCCTCCGCTGCTGCGACATTCCCCACAGGTGTTGCAGCATTACCCATCCCAAAACAACACCCAGCAGACAGGGAGCACAAACACCTTTGGTGGCGCACCCAAAGGCACAGTGGCTCCGTTTCAAGGCGCTATGATAATGGGGAGGAAACTTACTCGTTCCCAGGGACAGACACCTATCCAGACTAGGACAGCCCATAGAAAGCACTTTCATGTCCAGTCCTGCTGATTACCCTAAACCCAGAAGAGGAACCCTTGGTGGGGGCAGAGATAGGAAACAAACAGTTCATCTTGATTGTAGATTCAGGTGCTGAGAAATCGTGCATCAGTGAAGGTGACTTCCCGCTATCTGGCAAAACTCACACACAGAGATTCTCTGAGGCTATTTTAACAGTTCCATATACAAAAGACTTAGAAGTAAAGGTGGGAGGAAAGGTAGTACACGCCCCCCGATTGTACTCTGAGAGCTCTCCTATCAACTTGCTCGGCAGGGACCTGCTTAGAAAGTTTAACATGACAATCTCATTCACAAACAACATCATTGTTTGCGCCATGACAGGCATGTGCTCAATGAGGGCGATGCTTGTAATACACGTCATAGCACATTTTGTAGTGATGTGAGGCATACCTGTTGACCCATAAATGTTCATCTATGGCATAACAGTGCTCGTGCAAGCAGTGCCGCAAAATACCAATGCATGTTGGAGAGTAGTAACTGATCTCATATTCTGCCCTGTAGTATCCCCAGAGTTAGTATCAGGCACGATACTGTCCACAGATCTGCAAGGGCTGTTGGTACCTGCAAAATGTAATGGTGTTCTTGGCACAGACAGCCAGGGATGTCAGTGGTGCAAGGTATTGTGTATTGATCCCACAATGCCCCTCAAAGAATTGAGAGATGCAGAACTTTCTGAGGACAATGATGATGAAGGGGAGATAATACTTGAGGTGTGCATCCCATGTGACATCATGGTGCCGTACAGTAGAGTGCAAAGACCACTAATGGCTATTGTCTTACCACCTCCCTTCATCCAGGGTAACATACGGCACGTGCCAGACTCCCACTACCACACAGCATGTACACATGGGGGAAAGCCCTATGAGCACACTTGTTTGTCCCAGGGGTATTGCAAGAGCCCTAGCATATTCAACAGGATACTGGAGGAAGTCTTAGGTAATATCCATGTCCCCAGAACGGTCATCCAGTATGTGAATTGCGTGTTAGAGTGCAGTGAATCTGAGCAAAACTGCTGTAAAAACTCAATTTCCCTACTGCAACTGTTAGCCAAAAAGGGATATAAGGTTGAGAAGGCCACGCTCCAATACTGCCAACTTGAGGTACTCTACGTGGGACAGCTTATTTCAGCAGATGGCAACGGATCACATCAGACAGGACAGCAACTGTGCGTGCCACACCCAAGCCAGTTAGACTAAAAGAAATGGAGAAATTCCTGGGGTTATGCATCAACTGCAGGGCCTGGATTATGAACTATGCAATTTACACACAACTGCTCTTACAGGTCCTGGAGGAGGCACACAAGGCCAATCATGACCTAGAATGGGCAGCAGACTTGGTGCAAAACTTTAACAATTTAAAAGAAGATATTGCCATAGCCCCAGTTCTCGCCACTCCAGTATACATGCAGGAATTTTACATATTTTCACAATCAAATGGCACACTTATTGCTGCAGTACTGACACAAAAGCACAATCGTCCACAAGCTGTTGGCCTACTACAGCGGTACATTATATTCAGTAATGAAGGGACAGTATGCATGCGAGCAAGCTCTCACTGCAGATGTCTTCTCTATCTAGAAAAGCTCCACAATTGTGATGGGATGCTCAGTAACGTTGTACGTGGAGCACTCAGTGTTTGTGATCTTAGAAAGATTGAAGTCCACCCTGACCACCTAGAGAGCATCAGCATACAAGATCATGATCTCAAGCTCTAACAGCCATGTAGTGTGATGCAATACTGTAAATTCAGAAACATGCTCAGACAAAGATTTGGAACAACAGGACTTCCCCACATATGAAGGCGAAGAGGATGACATCCCCAAAGCCAAAGACAGTCCACTAGAGCAGGGTGATGTGCTCTCAAACACTGCATATGATCAATTGACCTGATAGGGTGTAGTGCCACAGCATTGGTAGTTGAATTTTTGGTTGCTATTCCATTTTGTCAAACCTTAAATAAATATATATACATACTATACACCGGCCTGGTTCCTAGCCCATTGATGGCATAGAGCGTATTTGTTGGGGGGTGCGAGACGGATTGGAGGCCTCACTAAAGTTGAATCTGTATAAATGCTTTGGGTGCGCGCCACCTTGCCTGGGGAGAAAAGGAACTCCCTGATGTGTGATTGACCGCCTAATAAACCGTGACAAATGCAGGTAATGTGCAAAGCTGAGTCCTATATGGAACGGGCAAAAGTTACACTCATTGCAGCAGCATATGACAATGTTGCGTGAACAGATGTACAAAAATGAGCAGTGCGGATAGGCTGAAGACACAAAACAACAATTAGAATAAGATAAGGAAAGATGTAGGACAAGATGTTGACAGGCTGCAAGATTCACAAGGTTAAATGTACAGGCTGTTAGGGTCATGAGGTGTAGAGGTGCTCACACAGTTATGGCAGAAAGGGTGAATATTTGCGATGGAAGAATCACAAAGTGATGGAACACAAGACCCAGTAGCAGAAAAAGGCAGCTGCAAACAGAGTACATAGTGATGAGGGAACGTCGAAAAGGTAGCGAGTAGCCAGCTGGCTGGTGATATGGTGAATGGCCTGCAGTCCAAGATAGTGAAGATTGTCCAAGGCCGGGATGAAAAAACAGCAAGGGGTCCAACAGGGAAAGAACAATGCAGCAGGAGAAAACAAGGGGTTTAAAAGGAGCGAAAAACATGGAGTGGAAGTCCAATCACAGTCATGGAGGTGTACGAGGTGACAATGCTTACCTTGGAAAAATGGTTAGAGGGAATGAAATGCTGATAGCACAGGAGGAAGCGATCTTTATCTACTCTCTTTGTCTTGGAGGAAAAAGGAAATAAATATAAATAGAGTATCTAACCCCTATGTATCTTATTTGTAGCTTGAACCATTAACCAACCACAGTTTTTTGGACAGATAATGGGCCTCCTTATAAGGGTGGCGGTGATGGTATGAACAGTGCAGGTAAGGCACCAGCACCGTTCATACCGTCCTGCGGTATTATGAGTTCTGCTCGCAGGTTCCTGACAGCCTGCCAGGTCTTAACTGGCAGACTGTGCGGCACCCGCGAGCATAACTCGTAATATCGTCAGCACCATTCTCAATGGTGCCGGCGCGTCCATGCTCCCCACCCGCAAATGGGCAATTACCGGCACATTCATCTCTTAATGGGCCGGTTATTGCCCAATCGTGGGAGGCGGAGCCGGTAGCGAGCATGGCGGTAGCCGGGCCTGCCATACAGGCACGGCTACTGCCATGCTCGTAATGAGGCCCAATGTAATGTGATGTCATTGACAAAGTAGTATTGGTGCAAACCTTGCTTGCAAATGTTGAAAATGTTGAGAGCTATGAGATCCAAATGCTTGCATGCTGCCCCATGTCCGATTCATTGTTTGAATAAAGCTGCCTATTGATGTGCACCTGAGTTCTCCATCACTGAGTATTATTCTGACTAATTGTGTGATCCTGGGCACCCCCTTACACGTGGTAGCAGACACTGGTTCTCTAGTCATTTTCAGACTATCGTTCCATGGACAGCAAGGGTAGTCTGTGGAGAGCAGAGACAAAGTATACTTGAGAAGAGAGGTCGGCAGGTATCAATGTGATTTAAATCTCTGCCTGGTCCCCTCAGGCCACCCCGCTGGGTGTGGAAGGGAGTGGGCAGATAGAGGGAACTTGAATGACCCTCAGAGGATCCTCAGATGTGATTCTGAACGTTGCGCTTCAAAACTGGGGACTTGGGTTTTTGTTTTATTGATTTGTGAGAAATAGAGATGATAAAGGATTCAATAACTTTGACAGGGGTTGAGGGAGGCCACATGGTATTTCTCTTTAAAGGTCTGAGATAAAGAGAAAAATCCCCCGAATATACAGGAAGACAGCTGTATTTTTATTTTTGTTTATCTTTTCAGCCTTGTGTTGTGGGCTAATGTACAATAGTAGGGTTGTTCTTTTTCATTGGTAGAAGAAGTGAATTGGTGTTGTGGATCACGAAAAAAGGGGTACATAGCGTGAGCATTGTTTTTGGTGCTGCTTGGTTGATTCGGGAGAGAACAAATCCTGTGTTAGAGTGGTAAATCCCAATGTCAGGAATATCAATGGGTGCCCAATGATTCTTTGGGGCTATGACAATGGCTCATTTTACAGACACATTATCCATAACCATACGGTAAAACAAGATTGTTATATTCTCGAAAGACAAAAATATATTGGGGAAAAGACCTGCTAAGTAAATTACACGTGACAATTTCCTTTACTTGGAAAGGAGTAATTTGTTCCACACCTGACATTCATTATATGAATGCCAACCAGTTTATCAGAGCATTTTCTGGACAGAAAGCACAGAGAGGGGTGCCTCTAAACCCATAGTTATTACTTCATGGAGTACAGATATCATTTCCATGGATTCCACGAATGCAGGACAAATTGTTGCGATTATCCACAGAATAATTGTTTAGGCCAGACATGCTCATGGATGTGGAGCAGAGGGGCAGATCATTACAATTGAATTAGAAGCAGCCACAGTAAGAGAGGACAAAGTGCTATTACATGGATTTTATAGAGGAGTGACTTGGAGCACAGCTGCAATGCTTAACTCAATACATAGACAAACTGACTTGACTGACGCAGACCGGTTTGAAGATGACAACTCAGATGACCAGGTGATTTTTGACATTTGCTTCACATATCATTTGCAAATAGAGTACAGAGAGGTTCCCCAACTAATATTATTAGTGAGGAATGTACCATCATGTATGCAGGAAGATTTGGCAAAGGTACCATTGTGGAGCAGCGGTCCATATGACGCTGGCTTAGTAAAAGGAGTGGAAGAAGTAATAATACAATTGAAAAAGAATGCCATTTTACCATGAGTAATACAGTATCCCATGTGCAAGGAAGCACACACGGGTATCTATGAAACCATTGCTGCCTTGGTGAGAAAAAGTATATTAGTGCCTTCAGAATGGCCATGCAACATGGCAGTGTACCCCATAAAGAAAGGAACTAGGCACTTTGAAGAATATTGCAGATGCTGAATTCCCACTATTGCCAAATCCAGCAACAATATCATGAGATATACCATGTACAGCCCTGTATGTAACAATGATTGATTGAAAACTGCTTTCTTTTCCATTCTCCTGTATGAAGACTCACAATATTTGACTGCTTTTACCTATAGAAGAACCAGATTACAGCACAGTTGCCTCCCATAGGCATACTGTGAGTCCATCAGTGTCTTTAATCGAGTGCCACAGATGGACTTGGGAAATGTCCACATGACAGCATGGTTATACTGAATGTGGATGACTTATTAGTCTGCAGCAACACGGGAAGAATGCATGAGAGACTCAGTGAAATTATTGACAGTTCTGCAGTAAAAGGGTACAAGGTGGACAAGAAGAAATTGCAATATTGTCAGGCAGAGGTATTGTACATAGGCCATATAATAGGAGGGGAGCTACACCTGAAAGAGCAGATTAGCAACATGGCCGGAGCAAATAAAGCGAAGGAGATGCAACAATTTTGGGACTCTGCAATTACTGCAGGGTATGGGACTCTAAGCCATGCAACAATGATACCATACCTTGAGTTAAGTAACCAAGGAACAAGATTCAGAATGACCGAAAGGGCTATCACATATAGTGATCTAAAAAACCATGAAAGCCACACGGATGTGGATGACATCCCATTATTAATCACTTATAATGCCCCACAAGGAAAGAAGAAGTCACCTAATCTACAACAAAAACATGTATACGACAAGCTGGTGGCAGAAAAAAGGAGAGATTTAAGGAGGATTAGAAGACAAGCAATAAAACTAGGACTGCCTCAAGAACCATTTCGGAGGCACAAAGAATCTATAAAGCATGGTTGAGGGCCCATCGGGCCATATTGTACCAACAAGACACTGAGAACATTCTCAAAGCCATAAATGGTAACCATGCCAGAGATTTCTGGTCCCTGCTACATTCAACATCAGCCGGAGCACTTCCGTCTCAACAAAATTAAATAGGGGAATCGACATGGGAGACCTACTTTAAGACCCTCTTCCAACTTCCTAAATTTTCTCAGGAGGTCATAGGTAGATGTGACTGCCCATGGATACGGCTGGACAACAAAGATGACATCTTTGACCTGATAAGAAAATTAAAATCATCACGTGCTCCATTACTGGATGGTATAACAAATCTCGATTTGAAAACTCATCCTGAAGCCTGGTCATTTCTTCTAAGTATGATCTTTAGACGCCGCGCGGATTCAAAAACTATTCCGCCATCATGGAACTCAGCAAATATAGTCCCTATTCATAAAAAGGGAAACAGGGCTGGCCCAGCCAAATACCACCCTTTTAGACCCGATAGGAAAAGTTTTTGGTTCACTCCTTCTTCAACATTTTACTTTATGGGCTAATAAAGCCCCCTGTCAAGACCACCTACAAACAGGGTTCAAAAATAAAATGGGCGCGAATATACTCACCTTGAGTACTTTGAAAAGTAAGATCATTGAAGGCAGCCCTAGAATATTTATCACCTTTGTCGATCTTACCCAGGCGTTTGATCGAGTTGACCGTTCAAGATTGTGGCGGAAACTCTCCTTTAAGAAATACCCAAATGAAATACTGGAGCCAATTAAATCCATGTACTCCAATACTACTATGTGAGTGTGTTTGAAACAGCAATGGACTCTCTCAGCAGAGATCAGCATTGCCAGTGGTGCGAAACAGGGCTGCCACCTGGCACTGGCATTGTTTTGGACTTATCTAAGCAATTTTCAGGAGTCAAAAAAGCCAATACGATCTTTTCCACCAAAACTTGGAGGTGAACAGATCAGTCGTCTGCTGTACGCAGACGACTTGATCCTCTTAGACCACACCCCAATAGGTCTACAACGGCAATTAAACAACCTACAGCAATACTTGGCAGAAAATAACCTGGAAATCAATGAAGAGAAAATGATGGTAATTGAAAAATCAATTAAGAAGAATGAAAAGATCTCTCTTCGTCTGGGTACAGCCATAGTGGAAAGAGTCAGCAACTTTAAGTACTTAGGTGTCACTCTGGTTTGCACGGTGAAAGAAAAAGCCATGCAGGATGTCCTGTGAGAAAACAAAAAAACTGGCGGCCCAGGGGAAAGCAACAGACATTAAATATGTTCGCTTCTCGACAATCCCGGTCAGAGACTTTTATAAAAAGAAGGTTATACCATCTCTAACCTACAGCTCAAATGCCATGCCCAATCTTCCTTCTGAGCTATGGTATAAATTGGAAGCAATCTTCTGGAGATCAATTCTAGGCCTACCGAAGTCAACTCCAGTTGCACTGATTAGACATGAACTTAGTCCCTCATCCCTGAAAACAACAGTAGATTCTAACAGTATAATGTTATACAAGAACTGTATATTGAAAGACACTCCATATGTCTATCGACTGATAAATCAAGAATTGCTGTTTGGATCCTGTAAGATGCTGTCTAAATGGAATGCAGAAAACGTGGCCTTTTTACATTCGGTGGAAAGCTGTGATGATGATCTTGTGAACAACCCAGTAAAAGTCATAAAAAAAGATCAGAGAATTAGGCTTGATAAGGACATTAGAAATGGCCAACAAAAACAAACTCACAACTCACCTTCCTCTGATCTTTAAGAAACTTCTTTAAGAAGATACCCTTCAGACTTACATAAACTTATTTCCGAACAGAGCAGCGCGTAACTTCTTCATGAAAATTTGTTTTAACCTATTGGAAACAAATGAAATATTTGTCATGATCTCTGCTTCCAAAAGGTCAGGGTTTTCCCAACTCCCTTGGAAGCAGATCCAGAACCCAGGTTCCGAGTGCCAACCAGTCCCAATTGGGACCTTTTGGACCCAGTCCTGGCGCCAGTGGCACCAGGCTCATAAATATGTCCAGTCCCAGCGCTGGAAGCGCCGGGCTCATAATGCTTGGGTGGACTTACCTGCAGCAGACCATGCTGCTTACTTGCCTGCCAGTTGAGCCTCTGATCCTCTTCTGTTTGGAACTACTTATCCTGTTGGGTGGGGCAGGAGCCACTCCCTAGATTCAGAACACTGGAACTCTTCTGGAAAGCAGGAACTCTTTTCTTACCTAGGCGTGGCTGTGGAAGGAGACACCTAAGCACTACAGGAGGCTATTTAAACCACACCCGATGGATGAATCTTGCTTTGCGTTATTCTGCATCCTCTGCAGCAGAACGCTCATCGTGTCTTCTGCATCTGATCCTGGGCCTAAGGAAAAAGGCTTACCATCCTGAATCCAGTCTTCAGCAACACCTATAAAGTGAAGAAACTGGTTACAGCACCCTGCCCCGAGGCAGATGGAGAGCACGGCGTTCACTTACTTAAGGTGAGAGCGTTAACCTTTGGGGTTTACAGGAGAAGAGAAAGGGAAGAAGAGAGAGACATTCAATAACCCAGTTCCTTAATCCCATATTTTCTATCTGCAGACATCTTACCCTTCGAGTCAGACATACAGTGCACAGAGGTCCAGCCCAAAGAGCCAGCCGTGTGTTACACATCACCTTTGAAGATACGGTATACGCCCAGTCAAGACCGGCGCCTCTACGGGAATCAGGTGAGAGTTACAGAACGCAAAGCCTACCACAAAACTCCCGTCCAGGCGCTATGGAAACATCGGATACCGACCAGCTAGCCCAGTTACTTGGGGAACTAAGGGCAGAAGTGCATGCAGCCCGTCAGGAAACGAACGCTCTAAGAAGGGAACTGATTATTTCCAAGGAGCGAACAGATGATCTCGCTAGACAATTGCTACAGTCACAAGCCGGACAGACCCCGTTACCCGCATCTGGGGGAAATCTTCCTTCTACATCCTCTATGAATCCAGTGCAGATCAACCTACCTGGGAATGTACCTCTGACTCCGCCCGAACGATTTTCTGGTGACCCAAAGAGGTTTGCAGTATTTATCAATCAGTGCCGGTTGCATTTATTATGCCGGCCAGCAGCCTTTCCAACTGATCAAGCTAAAGTAGCTTTCGTGCTTTCGTACCTTAGTGGCAATGCGGCAGACTGGTCGATCCCTCTAGTAAATCAAGATGATCCGGTCCTCCATGATTTTCAAGCTTTTCAGCTCAGTATGGAAAAACTGTTCGCAAGACATTCACAGGGGCAGGCCTTGGACAATGAGCTTCTTTCGTTGCGACAAGGTAATCAAGACCTTTTGGCTCATATTGCGTCTTTCAACAGACTGATAGTGGAAACTCAATGGCCTGAGGACAAAAGGATTACGCTGTTTTATAGAGGTCTACGTGGAGAGCTCAAAGATGTGTTAGCCCAAGTAGTGAATCCCCCACAAGATTGTTCGGACTATATAGACTTAGTCGTTCAAATAGATCACAGACTGCAGAACAGGAAGGCCGATCGTTCCAAGTTTGATGCTCGAGTATTTTCCAAACCGCCAACACCTTCCAAAGGAGTAGACTCCGGGGAACCCATGCAAATAGGTGGTCTGAAAGGTCCTCTAACACAAAAGGAGCGGGAAAGGAGAAAACAGTTGCAATTATGCCTCTATTGCGGAAACTCAGGGCACTTTCTTCGAGACTGTCCGGTGAAACCTGACAAGAAGGCAGTAGGAGCTGCAGTTACCAAAGTTACAAACTCTGAGCAGGGAAACGACCTCGCCCGACAAGAATAGAGGTCCTCTTGCCGAGCGTGAAAACCAGTTCTGTGACCTCGCATTTCGTGATACCTATGGTCCTCATTAGCCCTGATAATCCGGATAGATTACATGCAATTGAAGCTTACGTCGACAGCGGTGCCATCGGCAATTATGTGGATCAGGAAATGGTTTTGAGCATGAATCTAACTCTTTGTCCCAAGGCTGTAAAGGACGTCATTACTACGGTGGATGGTACGGAGATAGCCTCCGGGCCAGTAACGCATACCACTCAAGAGGTGACGCTAGTAAGTCAAGATGGACACCATGAGAAGATCGTGTTCGATGTGATCAAGGCCCCTCAGTTTCAGATTATTCTAGGAATACCTTGGTTAGAGAAACACAATTCTCTGATCGATTGGCGAGCAAGAACGGTCCAGTTTCCAGAATGTGTCTCTACTTGTCACCCTCCACCTGGTGTTGCACTGGCAGCAATTTCTTCAGAGACTCCCCAGTTACCTCCCGAATACCTAGAATACCAAGATGTTTTCCGGAAGGATCAGGCTAACTCTCTACCTCCTCATAGGTCTTATGACTGCCAGATAGACCTGATACCTGGATCTACTCCTCCTTGTAGTAGAATTTATGCCCTCACCGAGCCTGAGAACCTTCACCTTCGACAATACCTGGATCAATACCTGGCAAATGGGTTTATTCGTCCTTCCAAGTCCCCTGCTTCTTCAGCTTTGTTCTTCGTTCCAAAAAAGGAAGGAGACCTTAGAACTCGTATAGATTATCGCTCCCTGAACCAGATCACCGTTAAGAATAGATATCCGTTACCTTTGATCCCTGAACTCCTGGACCAAGTCAGAAAAGCATGCATATATACAAAGCTGGATCTTAGAGGAGCTTACCACTTGGTACGAGTAAAAGAGGGCGATGAATGGAAGACGGCCTTCCGCACCAAGTATGGGCTATTTGAATATCAGGTCATGCCCTTCGGACTTTGCAATGCCCCGGCCGCCTTTCAATATTTTATGAACGATGTCCTCAGAGAGCTCATAGATGTGTGTGTTGTTGTTTACATTGACGACATCCTCGTTTATTCTTCATCGGAATCTGAACATCGGAAACACGTGAAAATGGTCCTCGAAAGATTGCGTCAACACAAACTTTTCGCTAAATTGGAAAAATGTGATTTCAACGTGACTGAAGTTGAATTCTTGGGATTCATATTATCACCTGGCGGAGTGCGTATGGATTCAAAGAAGGTCGATGCAGTTCTCAAATGGCCATCACCATCCTCCGTAAAAGGTGTGCAAAGCATGTTAGGCTTCGCTAACTTTTACCGCAGGTTTATCCCCGAATTCTCTCGAATAGTCCAGCCCATCACTGCCTTGTTAAAGAAAAACAAACGTTTTGAATTGTCTACCGAGGCGGAACAAGCTTTCCAGGATTTGAAGACTAAATTTATCTCTGCACCAATCTTAAAACACCCTCGCCCCGAACCCCCCTACATCGTGGAAACTGATGCTTCAAGCCTTGCCATGGGGGCAGTTCTATCACAAAAGGACCCGGTAACCAATCAGTTGCATCCCGTGGCATTTCGGTCCCGCAAATTCTCGCCTCCTGAAATCAATTACACGATTACTGACAAGGAACTTCTGGCTATCAAGTCTGCCTTTAAGGCTTGGCGGCATTATCTGCTGGGGGCCCGACACACCGTTACTGTGATTACGGATCACCGAAACCTGCAATATTTGAAAACCGCAAAAGCCCAATCCTCTAGACAACTCCGTTGGGCATTATTCTTTGCCGAGTTTGACTTCATAATTACCTATCGGCCTGGTACAAAGAACGGTAAAGCTGATGCCCTTTCTCGGATGGGAGTGGAAGAACACTTGATCAACCCTAAACCTGTACCAATCATTCCCGAACAAAGAATTCTGGGTGTAATCGCCACAGAATCCATAGAGGAAGTTAAGGATAAAGCCAGGCAACTTGTAACTCCAGCAGACATACAGAATTGGCATCTGCAGGGAAAGGACTTTGCAGTAAAGGACAACTTATTGTATTTCCAAGAACGATTATACCTACCCAGCACAGATGTCCAGAAAAAAGTAATCTCTTGTTATCACGATTCTTTAATGGAAGGACATCCCGGTATGGCCAAGACCTCAGAAAAGATCAAACGCTACTTCTGGTGGCCGTCTTGGAAAAAAGATATCAGAGACTTTATAATGTCCTGTGGAGTATGCGCCCAAAACAAGAGTCAAAAGGAAAGACCAGCAGGCCTCTTACGCCCTATTGACATCCCACCTCGCCCTTGGCATACGCTTTCTATGGACTTCATCACCGATCTACCTCCATGCTCTGGATACAATACGATTCTAGTAATCGTGGACTTATTCTCCAAGATGGCGCATTTCATTGCGCTCAAAGGCTTGCCAACAGCAGCAACTCTGGCCCGAGAATTTCTCGAAAACATCGTCCGACTGCACGGTTTTCCTTCGGTTCTAATTTCGGATCGAGGTAGTCAATTTATTTCTCATTTTTGGCGAAGTTGCTGTCGGTCGGCTCAAATTGATGTGAGACTATCGACCAGTCAGCACCCTCTGACCGACGGACAAACCGAGAGGACCAATCAAACTCTGTAACAGTATTTACGCTGCATGCTGCAACAAACTGAAAAAACTTGGAAAGACATCTTTTGGATAGCCGAATATGCCTACAATAACTCTGTCCATTCGGGAACTGGGAAAACCCCGTTTTTTCTTTTGTACGTCAGTCACCCTCGAACCTCGGAGTTGGATCCCCTCCAAGATCTTGAAACACCAGCAGTAGACTACCTGCATTCTACAAATCACCCAAGCCTTTAAGGAAGCCGTTTCTCACCTTCAAAGGGCTAAAGAACAATACAAGAAAGGAGCAGATCAACATCGGAAGGAAGCCCCTCAATATCAAGTTGGGGATCAAGTCTGGTTATCCACCAAATATCTACCTCTAAAAGGGCCACGCACATTCAACCCAAGATACCTTGGTCCCTATTCCATCACTACCATAGTAAACCCAGTAGCGGTCAAGTTGGACTTGCCCCCGCACATGAAGATACATCCGGTCTTCCACGTCTCTCTATTAAAACCCGTGCAACCTCAAACCCAACTAACTAAATCTCCAAAACCTATCCTAGCTGATGGAGAACTCGAGTTTGAAGTCAAAAGCATTCTGGACTCCAAGATCTCCAAATCTAAACTATTTTACCTAATTGACTGGAAAGGCTACGGCCCCCAAGAGAGATCCTGGAAACCTGCTAAATATGTCCACGCTCCTCGCCTAATCAAAAGATTTCACCGAACATTTCCTGACAAGCCAAAACCCCCGGAGAAGCCCGGTTTGGGAGGGGCCTTGAGGGGGGGTACTGTCATGATCTCTGCTTTCAAAAGGTCAGGGTTTTCCCAACTCCCTTGGAAGCAGATCCATAACCCAGGTTCCGAGTGCCAACCAGTCCCAATTGGGACCTTTTGGACCCAGTCCTGGCGCCAGTGGCACCAGGCTCATAAATATGCCCAGTCCCAGCGCTGGAAGAGCCGGGCTCATAATGCTTGGGTGGACTTACCTGCAGCAGACCATGCTGCTTACTTGCCTGCCAGTTGAGCCTCTGATCCTCTTCTGTTTGGAACTACTTTTCCTGTTGGGTGGGGCAGGAGCCACTCCCTAGATTCAGAACACTGGAACTTTTCTGGAAAGCAGGAACTCTTTTCTTACCTAGGCGTGGCTGTGGTAGGAGACACATAAGCACTACAGGAGGCTAATTAAACCACACCCGATGGATGAATCTTGCTTTGCGTTATTCTGCATCCTCTGCAGCAGAACGCTCATCGTGTTTTCTGCATCTGATCCTGGGCCTAAGGAAAAAGGCTTACCATCCTGAATCCAGTCTTCAGCAACACCTATAAAGACAAGAAAGAACAGGTTAGCATTACGGTCTTCAGTGACAGCTCTTCACTTACCTGGTCCATCGGCTGTCACCAACGCCTCGCGCTGCATTCCGGCATCTGAAAGACAAAGGCTTACCTACTCTTCGTGCGCTCCGGAGGTCTTCACACTGCATTCCGGCATCTGAAAGACAAAAGCTTACCAACTCTTCGCACGCTCCGGAGGCCTTCGGCGCTGCATCCCGCATCTGAAAGACAAATCAAGGTGCGTTTAAAGACATTGGGGAACTTTAATACTCACGTGCCATTACTCCTTTCCACATCTAACCCAGTGGGTATTCCGGCACCCTGCAGCCGCTCCGAACTTGTACCTGCAAAATAAAAAGACAGTTAGAGCGCATCGTGAAGCAGGCAACAAGCGCTTACTTATGTGCTTCAAGGCACTTCTATTCCTCACACGGGTACCATCCTCAACTCACTTCAGCCCGTCATCCGCCATCGCCGGAACCCTGCAAAACAAGAGACATCATTACTAAAGACTTTAAAGACATTAGAATTACTCGAAACTTACCGTTCGTGCAGTAAACGACGGACAGCAGTCCTCTGAAGTCAAGAGGCCTGCTCCCCTTATCCAGTGAAGAAACTGGTTACAGCACCCTGCCCCGAGGCAGATGGAGAGCACAGCATTCACTTACCTAAGGTGAGAGCGTTAACCTTTGGGGTTCTACAGGAGAAGAGAAAGGGAAGAAGAGAGAGACATTCAATAACCCAGTTCCTTAATCCCATATTTTCTATCTGCAGACATCTTACCCTTCGAGTCAGACATACAGTGCACAGAGGTCCAGCCCAAAGAGCCAGCCGTGTGTTACACATCACCTTTGAAGATACGGTATACGCCCAGTCAAGACCGGCGCCTCTACGGGAATCAGGTGAGCGTTACAATATTGGCCATCAGAGGCTTAGCTCTGACAAACTGTTGTCGTCTATGCAAATCTACTACGAAGACGGAAACCATCCGCCATCTGCTTTTGTCTTTGTTTGTTTATTTATTTATAATTTGCTGCAGACCCATAGGTTACTGGGCGCAGCAGAAAGTATATGCGAGACTTACAATGTTACATGAGTAAATTTACAATAGTACAATATTACATGAATGTACAGTTTCATACATACAATCTATTTAGAGAGATTCCCAGGGGAAACTATATAATGTACAAGAGTATACATACAATGTTAGCAGCTATAAAAAAAGGAGGTAGCTAATAACAACTATGTACATTGAGTAGGGCTAAGTGTGCGAGGGTCATTTACAGGTGTCTAAGCATTGTTAGCGTTAATGTGTTTAATGAAGTTCCTTCTGAAGTGTGAGAAAGGTTGGTCTACTCTTAGGTTGGGTGGCAGAGCGTTCCACAAGTTAGCAGCTCTCACAGGGAAGCTAGTGCCACCGATTTTGGCAAGTCTAAATCTGGGTACTACCAGGCAGTTGGAGTTGGCAAGTCTCATAGGTCTATTAGATGTTTTTCTTTTTATTTTGTCTGTCAGGTAACTAGGAGCAGCATTATTAAGTGCCTTATGGGTCAAGGAGATCATTTTTAGATGGATTTTGTTATCAGTGGAGAGCCATTTGTGTTGCCGCCTGATAGAGGAGATATGCTCCCTCTTCTTTATGCCAAGTGCATCTTTGAGAGCATTATTTTGTAATGTTTGGAGTCTTTGGGTAATAACTTTGTTGGCACCACTGTAGAGGGCATTACAATAGTCCAGTCGGGAAAGTATTAAAGTTCTCGCCAGGATCAGACAACTAGTATTGGATAGGAAGGGCGTGCCTGCTCTTATCAATTTACAGGTGTAGGCAGTGGCGGAAGCTAGGGAGTTGACCTGTTTGGTGAAAGACATGGTAGAATCAAGGTAGAAACCAAGTGTTTTTACTTCCCTCGAGACTTTGATGACATTTCCATCTATACTGAAAGCTGAGTAGTCCGGGCCCAATTTTTTGATATTGGCTTGTGTGCCCAGAATAATCAACTCTGTCTTATCATCATTCAGGCAGAGACCATGGGTAGCCATCCATGCCTGAATGATAAGATACACTCTATTCACCAACACCCTGTCCATGCTATGATCTCCAGAAAGCGGGAAGAGAATCTGTGTATCATCTGCATAGTTAGTGTAGGTGATAACTAGATTGTCCAGATCATCGAACAGAGGTTTGGTGAAAATATTGTATAAAGACGGGGAGACGCAGGATCCCTGAGGGACTCCACATGTGATGGATATAGGGTCTGCTGCTGCCGATGGGGAAAAAACTCTCATAGTTCTCTCACTCAGAAAGGATTCTATCCATCTGATGGCTTGGGTATTGAAGTGAGCGGCAGAATCCAAATGTCTGCAGAAGACCTTGTGGTCCACAAGGTCGAAGGCAGCTGAGAGATCTAGTAGGAGGAGGAGAGCTGTCTTGCCTTGATCTCTCAATTCATCTATTTGGATCTTTAAATCGATGAGAGCTGTTTCCTTTCCATGTAGTGGGTGGAAGCCAGATTGTCTAGTTCCTAGTAGTTCATGCAATTCAAGGTGTTTTTGAATCTGTGTATAGGCCACTTTGTCCAGGATCTTCAAAAGAAATGGAACTGTAGTAATTGGACGGTAATTAGTGGGGATAAGAGGGTCTAGTGTTTGCTTTTTGAGCAACGCGAGCACCCAAGATCGTTTTAAGTTAGCAGGGATTGTGCCTGTGGAGAAGGATGTGTTGACAAATTTGGAGATAAAAGGTGATACATCTCTTGCAGCGTCTTTTATTAACTGTGCTGGGCAGATGTCACCTTTGCAGTTAGATGTTTTGAGGGTGAGGATGATTTTCTCTACCTATAGTGTGGTGGTTTTGGTGAAGGAGAATTTGCTAGACTGGGGATTGTGGATGGCATTAGGTGGTGGCTTAGGCAGATTAGAAAGGTTGAGCGAGTCTTTTTTCAGTTGAATTTTATTATGGAGGGTGTTTATTTTATTAGTTAGAGCATGTTGGATATCTGTGCACCAGGTCTGGTCCTTAGTGCAGGTGTCTGGTATGGCAATGGGTGATTCAAGTTACTTCAGTATGGAGAAGAGTTCCTTCATGCTTGAATTAGAGTTGGCAATACGATCATTGTATGTCTCTTGACCTGTCCGGTGACATGAGAGATTTGCTCTTTATATTTGAATGGTACCATTTCCAACTTCACCCTTTTGGATGAGGAGAATTGCTGGCAAAAATTGTTTGTCGGAGACAGACCCACATGGCTATTGGCAACTGTGAACATTATGCAACACATTGTCAAAGTGATGCTTCCATCACAAATCTCGAGCTAGCAACTGTAGCTGAAACTAACGTAAGAGCATAAGATTTCTTATTCACAATGAACTTCCAAGCTTTTTTCATTCTCTTTTGTAAAAATCCTTTTGGATTAAACACAAATAATTAAAACATTTAAAAAATGCAATGATGGATTTGGCAAACGGGGTCCTGACAGCATGGGGGTAACATGTTCAGACAAAGGGGTAGTAAATAAACTGGATTTCAGAAGGACGGGTGACTGTGCAGTGTGCAAAATAATGCTTTCAGGGCATGTGCACCAGTGAAGGACATTGACATACCCACATATAAAGATGGTGGTCAGTGTCAGCATGACTTAATAGTGTTTGGGGAGAAAGAGCAGAGTATGGTGAATTACAATCAGTTGTTTTGGCTCTGAGAAGAAAGCAGATAACTGCATCGGGGCAAGAGTGGCCTGTGGCACCTGACAATGACCTACAGCTACAACTAGTGGCATCCACAGAAGGAAATGAGTGGCATGTGATGGAGGGCCTACAGCTTAAAGTGGTAGAAATTATCCTACAGAAGAGCAAGAAGGAGGATCAAAGGAAATGTGAACAGCTCCTGACCATTTGGAAAGCAGAGGATGAACCGATAATGCAATATATCAATGCAGAGAAAGGGCAAGATAATGCCTAGGAGAGGCAGAGCTTAATGCATCCCTCCCAAGCACTGGTGTGCGTTAGCATTACAGTGCTTTTTCACCCCACTTCTGGCATTGTGTATTATTTGAGTCTGAGTGCTGAGTGCCTGGAATGCTTGAGATGAATTGAGGGAGCCGGATGAGCATTGGTATCGTGGGGAGCAGGACAAACCTGTAACAAGGTGTTTCATAGATGGGGTGCATGCGAAGTGCTACGCTCCGACAATGGATGCCATTTTGTATACAAAGTGTCTAAACATATAATTTCCCCAATGGGGAATAAAGTGCACATTCTCATCTGCCTATCAACCACAAGCAAACAGGATTTGCAAGGTCCTCAACAGCCTCTTCAAGGAACACATTTCAGAAATAAAAGATACATTGCACAATAATTGGCTACATTTCCTTCCCCTAGCTCTTTTTGCCTTACACAACCAGCCACAATCTTACCACCACCAGACACCTCATGAGCTGGTGACAATGACTACCCCAATTGCTCCTCCCATACAAACTTGAACTGGTGCTGAGATTTGAGCCACTATACTTGGTGAAGAAATATATTACTAATTGATGGCTATAACTAAATCCTTGAAATGTATCTCTAAAGAGGTGCAGGAGAGACAAGTGGGCTCAAGAGACACTGAAGAGTCAACCGGACACATTGAAGTAGATACGTTATTACACTCCCTTCAGTTACATCCAGGGGATGACATTTTGTGTATGAACTTTGTCAGGCAGAAACTTAGGTTCAACGGGCTGTATGTTGTATGTTGTAGAAGCACCCCCAACGTTTGCTGGTAATATAGAGGGACTTTGAGCATGGATTCATTTGAGGAACATCAAGAAGTACCAGTGCAATGCCCCAGCCCCGCTGTCCAATGATTCAGAGGTCGAAGTTGAAGAAAAAGTCTGAAGACCCTAGATGTGGCCAATGACCAGAGCTAATCAGTAACAGGAGTGGCAGCATCAAGAATAACGACAACTTATTGTTTCTTACTCCAAGAAAATGTTTCCGGCATCCTCTAAATATGTTTTTTTAACATGAAGTATTTCACTTCCCATTCCAAGAAGAATATTAGATCTTCACCATAGGTATCCTATTTTATCTGGTCTTTTCAGTTTTCCTGAACACGTATCCCTACTACGGAGCCTGGACAATTTGTTTAACGGTTTTGTTGTTCAACATTAAAAAAAAAAAAATAGTCCTAGAAAGAAATGTCTTCTCACTCTTATCTAGATTTTTCTTGTAAACACTTATCCTTTTAAGAAATGAAAGAGACATTCCCTCTGGCGGAAGAATGCATTTATTAAATACTATCAAATATTCTCTCTTATTGCCTAGACGAGTTTGCACACACAAAGATTTTTGCAAAATGCTGGTTATTCTGATCATAGCAGCATTTGTCTCATTTTGTTGTCTATATTAGTAAAATAATAAAACTGGTGTAATCACTAAAAAAAATGTCAGGTAAAATGACACCTGAACAAATTATAGGATTAAAAAGAGGTGCAAGATGACCAAAGTCACATGAGAAACTATTTTGATAATTGCCTCTATGTTACTAATAACACGTGGTACAAAGATATGAGCGGAGTGGAGAGTGAGAAGTCTGATGAGAACTGCTTTGTGTGTTCCCAAATTCCAGAGTAAGACAGCCACCATAGAGTGGGTAATAGAAGCAGACTCTCCATGTGATGATAGATTTATAAAACAATGCTAAGATTATTAATTCTAAGGCAAAACACAAGGTAATGAGGTACATACTGCCAGTCCCAAATAGATGAGAGGTTAGAATAGAAGACCACAAATTGCTGCAGTGCCTTGATACACAGAGGAAAGAAGTGCCTTGTTTTTGGAATAGAGGCCAACTACAAATAACAGGAAGTGTATTTCCCACCAAAGGGTGGGTCAATGGACAGATAGGATGCAAGGCATTAGCACTCTTAGCACAGCCTGAGGAGGTTGGGCAAAATACACATGAAGTGCATTTTGAAGAATGTCCCGAGTACATAAGACTGCTCACCAGGGTAGATGATGCGGGAGAACCAGTAGCCATAATACAAGTTAAAGATGCAACTCTGTACTTCAGAAATATTGGCACAGTGAAAGTTGAAATGAACACAGGTTGCAGACACATATTTACCATGCCAGGTGTGCAGGTAGGCACATCTGTATTAATTAACCACTATTGGGCTTGTGGTTCATAGGCCTACATGCTGCTTCCCCCAAAGTGGGGAGGTCTCTGCTCCATAGTGATAATAGGGGCACCAGCACTGGTGGGGCCACAGAGTGAGGTGCAAATTGATGATTTCCTCTGATGAGTAAAAGCCTCTGAAGTAAAAAGTATCTTACTCTCAAACGTACCCGAAGAGAGAATTATGTTTCAGCAAAATCAGTAGAGGCCTATAGTGAAATACCAGATGAGCATACACTATTCAGCAGAGCAAGCAACAATGCTGTTTACCTCCTATCTTGTCCCTGTCTTGCAAATAGCAGTAAATGCCAAGTGGTTGCACATAACCAGATGGGAGCTTTTACAGACAACAAATGCAACCATAAAATTATCAATGCAATAAAGGAAGAGTTAAGAACAGTGCGACTAATTACCCTTCAAAACAGGTCCTTGATCTGATAACAAAAAATATAGCCAATCAAACACTTGATGAGTTACCCCAGTCATTCCTATTGGAAAAATAAATGTCCATTCGTTCTCATATACTCATTGAATGAAACAATTTCCTATAATGCAAAAATTCAAATATCACAAAAAATGTATAGCCAATTACATGAAATTATAGTGAGCAATTCGAATCATATTTTACTAATAGTGTTCATAAAGCATTTCATACACATAATTCATATAAAAGAAGAAGAAAAGCATGATTTGCATTTAGGAATATTCAACAGTTGTCAATACACATCATCATTCCCAGATAACAATCTTATATGGAACAATCCAGCATCAATCAAGATGGCATGTCATTTGAATTTTCACATATCCACTCCAATTTTGGGGACTCCAAGCCCCATTATCAGGTGAAAGTATTATCTCTTCCAACATATCTAATAGAAAAGAAAGAGTATGGGTTTTGGTTAATGCCCCTAAGTACATCTGTTACTTTTGTATATAATCAAATGAGATTATATAACTGCGTAGCTACCATTAACTTGAGTGTTCCCATGCAATTGAACTTTATATCAATTTGAGAACTGTCATAAAACAACAACAAACAACAACATAAATCAACCAATTAATCTGCATCCGTATTCCTAATATGTAGAACAAATTTATTCAAAATCAAATACCACTAACCTTTTTGCTCTCCAGTCCGTTGCAACAATCAATACTACAAAAAAACAAAACAGCACAATGTCACAATCAATCTATATTACTGCATCAAACTGCATACTCAAACTCTTTGCATAAATCTAACTTGCAATTTCACTTACTTGCAGATAGTAACTAACGCAACCAAGTGTCAGTCGCTCACAGTCTCAGTAATGTGCTCTATGGTTCAAAATATATATATGTGTTATAATTAGCCTCATATTAAACAATAAAACTCTCTGCAGGAAACTGGGAGCCGGCTCTGAAAACAGCCTTGCTTCATGCATCAGCATTAATTACTAATGTTGGGTCATCAGGTGACCACTGCGCTATTTGTGGTGCTTCACATGACTGATTTTAATAGGCACTGGATCCAATAGTATTACGGTGGCCATCTTTTAATATATTGAAACAGCTGATATCAAGCTTATGTTTGTTTGAAACAACCTCAAATGGGTGATTGTAGCTAAAGCTAATCAAAATTAAACAAACTTATATGTATCTACTGTCTCTCCATTGACTCATGTGCCATAAATGACTCATGTGCTCCCTTGCCACTGCTCCTGAGGATCTCCATGATGTCGAGGCATCCATCTGCCTCCAGTGGGCTTTCTACAGCACCCCTTGAAGAGCTGGGGTAAGCCTGAGGATATTGTTCAGAGCTCACGTGGCGTGGCACATATCTGAACTAAATTGCATCTCAATTTGACTTTTAATATACAATTTGACTTTTAATATGCGCACGTCGTATGTTGACTTTTGGGAGGAGCGCATCAATGTTTTATGTATTTGTTGAACCCTTGTGTCTTATCCTGCATCCCTGCCTCATTGTACCTTTGCATTTTCAACATGGCTGCACTTTTTCTCGTGGCCTGCACTGTAGCCTTGTGGTCTGGCCCAGCTCCCCCTCCCATTGGCTGCACTTTGGCTTGTTAAGCCAATGAGAGCAATCGGGAGGCGGGAGCCGGCTATCCACCTAAGGCCACAACAAAGGTCCTGTCTACCCCTGTCCACCATGGTACGCCACTGTGCGGCCCCCCGTGTGTGCCCTCCGAGTGTGTCTGTTTGCCCCCAATGCCCCCAAGTGTGTCTGTGTGCCCCCACTGCCCCCCAAGTGTGTCTTTGGGCCACCACTGCCCCCGAGTGTGTGTCTGTGTGCCCCCACTGCCCCCCTTGTGTGTCTGTTTGCCCCCACCTCCACCCGAGTGTGTCTGTGTGCCCCTACTGCCTCCCTGAGTGTGTCTGTGTGCCCTCACTGCCCCCCGAGTGTGTATGTGTGCCCCCACTGCCCTCGAGTATGTCTGTGTGCCCCCACTGCCCCTAAGTGTGTCTGTGTGCCCCTACTACCCCTGAGAGTGTCTGTTTGCCTCCACTGCCCCCCAAGTGGGTCTGTGTGCCCTCACTGCCCCCTGAGTGTTTCTGTGTGCCCCCACTGCCCCCCGCGTGTGTCTGTTTGCCCCCTCTTGCCCTTAATTGCTTCAGGGTGCACTCCTATCCACCATTCACTTCTTTACAGTCCCCTCTTCTCCCCTTCACCCCCTTTCTATCAAAGTCCTCCTCACACCCCCCTTACCCTCTGTGAAGCTTCCCCCTTTCCCCTCCTCTCCTCTTCCTTGCCCTTCCATCTGTAATTTCTCCGGCACTACCCCAATTGCTGTCAGGCATAGTAATTGTAGTTGCCTGTTCTTTTGCAGCCCCCCCTCTCCCTCCCCTGTCCTGCGTAATCTAGGCACTACCCCAATTGCTGTCTGTCTTATTGATTGTAGCTGCCTGCCTCTGTCATCCTTTCCGCACTTCCCCTTGTTCAACTCTTTCCTCTTTCTTTCTTCTTAGCACTTACACTTATCACAGTCCCTGGACTGCTGATAATAGCTTGTCTGTTTCCCCCCTCCCTCCTTGTTTTCTCCTCCAACTCCCTCCCCAGTACTATCGTGGGAAGTCACTGACCCTTTTAAGATAGTCAAATGTTTGTTCCTCTCCACCTCTCCTCTCCCTCCCCTCATCCTCTCCTCCCCCTCCACTTGTCACTCTTCCCCTGCAACAATTGCCGCCAGGCATAGTAATGTTACCTCTTGTATTGTTTCTCCTTTTTCCCTTCCCTTTCCTCTCCCTTATTGTTCCATGCACTTGTAGTATCTGTTATGATTTGATAGTTATTTTTCACATTCTGATTTGTTTCAAGGACCTGTAAGAATGTTATTGTATTTTCCCATGCTCCCTCCTCCTTGAAGCGCTTTGAAGCACATTGTGAATAGGCGCTATACAAATAAACGATCAATCAATCAATCAATCAATAAATAAATTGACAACCTGATTTGAACAATTTCTGGCTCCATAGTTATACTCTGGACTGAACATAATCAGAACTAAGGGTCATATGTAAATAGGATTGTGTTGATATCCCAATTAAACAGTACGGTTGATCATCTCATGCTCGATAATATAAGTCATCAACATGTTTACAAAAAGCATGTCAAGTCAAATTCCTGATTCATACCTTTTGGATTTAAAGTATCTAAACGCGCTATCCAAAAAATCTCTTTTTGATGAAGTAAGTTTGTTAAATCCCCTCCATGCCTGGGGAACCTTACATGATGAATCTCATCTGTGCTATTGTATGTTGCACTGCATCAAAGTGTTGTGCTACTGGTCAGTGAGCTTGGTGTGTTTGGACATTGGATTTATGTTCAGTCCACCTCAACTTCACCTTTCATGTTGTGAGACCAACATAAAAGATGTTGTAAGGACATCTAATTCCATATATGACATTGGTAGAGTCACATGTAGTAGTGTGTCTTAATTCAATTGCATTCCCATTATATGGGTGATTAACATAATTGCCTCTTATAATATTAGGACAGTGTGTTTAAAGGATCTTCCATCTTATTTAGGTTTAGGATCTCTCTGAGACCTGCTTTTTCTATAAGCAAATGTTGGCAGCTGTTCAAATAGCTGAGCTAGAGTCGGATCTGTTTTTGAAAGCTCTCAATTATTTTTCAATATTCTTGAAATATTGATTTTCTGGGTTTGTTGGGAGAAAGTTGCTACCTATACCAACTTGTCAGACTTCAAACTTCATTTCGATTTTAGAGCATCTTCTCTTTGTACTGTTGTGGCTTTTACTCTAGCTTCTGATATAGTAGCCTCAGAGAAGCCTCTCTCTCTGTAAATTTACTTTGTAAGAATGCAGTTCATTGTCCTCTGAAATGATCCTCCTCTATCATAAGAATTGGCTGTGCATGTCAGACTCTGATTTGGTTTCCCAGATATCCTCCTCCTCCTCACCTGTTAGGTTGTCGTCTTGACTCCCAGGACTCAGGGATCTTCTAGCTCTGTAATCCTTTTCTCTTTTTAGTTCAAGGTTTACTCCTCCCTCGACTGGAAGCCACAGCGACACCTTAGAAGAGAGCCTTCTTGGTGACTCCCTCCCGAGAGTAGAAGTTGGGGAAAAAGCCAGGAATGGCTGCAAAAAACCCCTATGATGCATTCTTCCGGTGATTTCCGTCTGGCAAGTGGGCTCCGTGATGAAAGGAATGCAGGTTCCCCAAGAATTGGATAGAATCCAGAAGAATCACTCCAGCACGATCCGAACAAACAATGGTGAGAGAAGACAAAGGGGAATGTTAAATGGGAATCATATTAGCGCCTCCTTTTGATTTATATTGGCCTAAGCCTAGTCGCTCTGCTAAGAAAACCGCGTTGCAAAGTTCCGATTTTGGACCGACTTTGCCGCCATTTTAGAATCATCCGCCATTTTGATTTCTGTTCGTACTTTCTCTGTTATAAAATGGTGGACTGTGTTTCTAACTTGCAACCAAGCCTCCCGACCTTTGAGTTCTATTAATGGTTAGACTGTCCAAGAGTCGACTGTTTAGACTAGGTAATGAGACCTTGTACTATGTATGAACTGTTGTCCTAGCATTGTCTACACTAACGAGCCTCATCCACGAATACAAATTGGCGACAATGAAGTGCAATGCCTGATATGCCTGAGCAATTGTCTGCCTGTTTCAGGGCATTATTACGCAGAGACAATCTTTGGAATTTAGCCGCCCGGCACCACAGGAGGGGTTGCCGGCATGTACTATGTACTGTAAGTATGGCATTGGTAGTATAGCGTTTAATGATATTTGGCACAGACAAACTAGACATGCTTCCGAACTTCGGTGGCCAATCAATGGTAGCTTTGAGATTTCTTGCATATAATATTTAGAATCTATATTGTTAAAGAAAAAAGCTAGACCTGCAGCATTTGATGTATTACAAAATTGGAAAAAAAAGCTATGCAGCAACTTAAAAGTAGAGAGAAACATGCACATCAACATATGTCAAACACAGAGAAAGCGTTATTGTATGATCAATAAAAACAGTCAGAGTCAGTTAGAAATATGGACAGGGCTTTTCAACTTGGCATTCAGAAAATATACCTGTCTAAAGATTTTCATGCGTCAGATGAATTGATTAACAAGCTTTTAAATGAACAAATTCCTGGTGCCACTGTGCCACCTCCGTATGTACCTATTCCTGTTGTTTGACCTCTTCCTGCTGTTGTTCCTCCTTCTGCAGTAATTCCTGCACCTCTTATTACTCCTCCACCATTAGCTATTGCTCCTCTTCCTATTGTTGCTCCTCCAGCTGTACCTCTACCTTTGCCTGTTGCCATGGGTCCAGTAGATTTGTCTTTTGCACCAGTGTTAGCTCCTTCGTTACCTATTGTACAAGATGTGTCTACTCTTTCTCTTCCGAGTGGTTCTGTTCCACTCGTAGTTGATAAGGGAGCAAAATCGTAGATTGTAACTCGTAATACAGTTTCTAAAGAAAGAAAGTGAGATCTGAAAGCATGGGCTAGACAGCGCATGGAGAAAGGTGAACAATCTGATGTTCTTGCTACACTCTCTAATCTAGAAGGTTTTCCTGAGAAAACTGTTTTTATTGAAGGACTGGGAATTCATTTATCCGTAATGTGGAACAGACTGAATGATGTAGTTATCCCACAAGGGTTGAGGGATCTAAACTTTTTAGCATATTCAAGAGATACTGCGGAGAAAGTATATGAGTACGCCAAGAGGGATTTTGAGTACAGAAGGGAGTTGGAAAGGTTACAGAATGATGAAATAGATGGTGATAGTTTGGGTGCTATGTTTATACAGAAACAGTTTCTTCCTCTTAGTAAGTCGAAGAGTGAAGAAACACGAATTTGCACGAGAGATGCACTTAGATGGATTTCAGACATGTCAATATCTCCCATAGAAGTATATGACACGCACAGTCAGTATACGCCAGAAATGCAGAGGAAAGTGATACAGGTTATGGTAGAATACCTGCAGTATGAATGTATAAAAAGAAAGATTTGTTGTTCCGTAGATTTATTGAATTTCTATAAGAGAGCTTTTTTGCCTGACACTCCTTCAGCTGCTTTAGCGCTCGATTTGGCTCTGTTGCTCAGCAAGCGTTCAGAGTTGCCTACTTCTCTGTTGCCTAGGAGAGAGGTTCCTCCGACATTTGTCCCTAAAGTTGAGGTTCTGGCTAATGCCGCAACTGTTGTTGCTGCCTATGACATTGATGCACATTATATATCACAGTTTGTTCACATCCCGTTCTGAAGACAGGAGGTGAATGCCATCAGACAATCTATTCCAGACATTAGGAAGAATCCGAAAGGGTTTTATAAAGAGATAGAATCTGTTTTGCAGTCGTCAGTATTTACTCTGGGTGATATAGATTTGTTATTTCCTGTGCCCCTACCTGCTAATTTGTGGAAACAGATTAGGGCAGTAGACGATGTACCAGGGTTAGGGGATAGATGGGATAATTTGGCTAGACAAGATAGAGATAGACCAGCTAGTGAGAGACCACCACAGGTGATACTGACTTTGCCTGATAGAATAGTGACACAACTGAAAGCCTTCATTCCTGAGAGAAGGATTGTTTGGGACAAACTTACTTCTTGTGTCCAAGGGAAATCTGAGGGTGCTACTGAATTCTTTAATCGGTTTGAACAATTATTTTCACATTTCAGTGGACAAGATTTAAGCACACAGTCTGGAAAAATGATTATTTGTAGAATTTGTGTGTGGATTGTTACCTGACATCCAGTCGCAAATTATGACTTCTGAGAGCACTTGGCAAGCTAAGTCTCAGTCTGAAGTGTTGCATATGGCTCAGTATTATGAAAACCGAGTCAATAATGAGAAGGAAAGGATTGAGAAAAGGAAGGGAGACTTGAAAACCAAGGTGTTGTTGCAACAGATCGTTAGAGGACCTAGAGTGGGTAGTATACATTTTAGGGGACAGTATGTTCCACAAGGTAATTTGCCATTGGGTCAAGTACATATGAACCAATGTGCTTATTGTAGACAAGAGGGTCATTGACAAGCACAATGCCCGATCCTCCAGCAGAGGTCGAATGACATATTTGGTATCATGGGTAGACGATCCAGAGGCTGCCCTGGGGCAAGGGGTCCTGGTAGAAGCCAATTTTCTTAGAATTCTCAGTCTTTTTCGCAAGACAATCAGCCCCTGAGTGTGGATAATAGAAACATTTTTGATCATCCGTCTACTGTTTATCTCTCTGAAGACATTCCCTTTGATGATATATTGTTTTGATAGGATTGCCCTAAGCAGGGTTTGGAACCAACACCTATTCCCGTTAATCAGAAAGGTCCTTACGTTGAAATGATAGTGGGAAATAGGAAACATCTATTTTTGATAGCTACAGGAGCACAGAAGTGTTCCATTGACCATTCACGGGTTCCAGACATTCCACTGTCAGGGCAAACTAACGTTTCTGTAGGGTTTTCTGGAACGCCAGTGGTTAGTCTGGTTTCTTTGCCGGTACCGATTTCACTGGGTCCATTCACGGATCATTGTCCGTTTCTTTTGACATCAAACTGTGGTGAGAATTTGCTGGGGTTGAATCTGCTGAAGGAGTTACATGCGGTAATTCATTGTTCTTTGGATGGAGTGCGTTGACGATTTCCCACCGCAATTTTCTGCCTCACAGTTTCTGACTAGACCTTTGCCACTGGAATTTAGTGACGTTCCGGAGAGTTTATGGGCGATTGACGATAATGATGTCATTGTTTTGCAGATTGACAGGCCCATTCATGGAATAATTAGCGCGGCGCAAGTGGCCAAAAACGTGCGAATCGCAGTGGAATAGCGAAAATCGCAGTGCAAGTGCGAAAATCGCACGAAAAGCAGCGCACATCGATTCATGGAAGGCCGTGCGCGAGAAAACCATCGGATGTGCGATAATAAAGTGCGCGGCGCACGTTAGCGCACAGGCCATCTAACTGCGTGCGCCAGGTCACAGCGAAAATCGCACAGGCCACAGTGAAAATCGCACATAGCGCGGCGCACGCAACAAAAGTAGGCGGAACACGGGGCGTAACACTCGGAATGGGGAACAACTTGCCAAAATGTGGGCGTCACGGGGGAAGTACAGGGTACAAGTGCGCAGAACGCCCACACGCTCGCCTACAACACGTATTCATGGAATAGAATAGGGCAAAAAAGCGCACGCTCAAACCAGCGCACAGGCACAAACACGACCGCCACAAGAAAGCAGGCGGTAGCGTCTCTGCGCCTGTAAGAAATGTGCGCCAAAAGGTGCGGGCAAAAATAGCACCTATATACTGCCATGATGAATGTCCCATACTGTGGCCCTCCAGGACAAATGACGTGCAAAGGGGTACCCACAAACACGGACACCCGCTGACAAAAAATCTGTGTGCGTGTATACCGGGGTGCGCGGGAAGTCTCACACGCGAATTGGCAGGGCATGTGAATTCCAGGGGTTTGCAAGAAGTTCCACACGCGATTTGTCAGGGTACGTGGATTACAGGGGTGCGCGGGAAGTTCCACACGTGATTTGGCAATGTACGTGGATTCCAGGGGTGCGCGGGAAGTTCCACACGCGATTTGGCCGGGTATGTGGATTACAGGGGTGCGCGGGAAGTTCCACAAGCGATTTGTCTGGGTACGTGGATTTCAGGGGTGCGCGGGAAGTTCCACACGCGATTTGTCAGGGTACGTGGATTTCAGGGGTGCGCGGGAAGTTCCACACGCGATTTGGCCGTGTACGTGGATTTCAGGGGTGCGCGGGAAGTCCCACACACGATTTGTCAGGGTACGTGGATTTCAGGGGTGCGCGGGAAGTTCCACACGCAATTTGGCCGTGTACGTGGATTTCAGGGGTGCGCGGGAAGTACCACACGCGATTTGGCCGGGTACGTGGATTTCAGGGGTGCGCGGGAAGTTCCACACGCGATTTGGCCGTGTACGTGGATTTCAGGGGTGCGCGGGAAGTCCCACACACAATTTGGCCAGGTACGTGGATTTCAGGGGTGCGCGGGAAGTTCCACACGCGATTTGTCAGGGTACGTGGATTTCAGTTGTGCGCGGGAAATTCTACACGCGATTTGGCTGTGTGCTCCCAGGTATTCCCTGTACACCCTCCACGGCCCCGGCAGGCAGCACACACCACAGGGGACTACCCTGCACACCTGCTCATGTCACCCAGCACCCCCACCCCCCAGCATCCAGGGGCACCCTCCACCAGGCCCCCACTCATGCCTCCCACCACCCCCACCCTCCAGCCACCATGGGCAGCCCCCACCAGGCCCCCACTTATGTCTCCCACCCACCCCCACCCCCCAGCCACCATGGGCAGCCCCCACCAGGCCCCGACTCATGTCTCCCACCCACCCCCATCCCCCAGCCACCATGGGCAGCCCCCACCAGGCCCCCACTCATGTCCCCTATCACCCCCACCCCCCAGCAGTGCAGGGGCACCCTCCACCAGGCCCCAACTCATGTCTCCCACCACCCACACCCCCCAGCCACCAGGGGCACCCTCCACCAGGCCCCCACTCATGTCTCCCACCACCCCCACACCCCAGCCACCAGGGGCACCCCCCACCAGGCCCCCACTTATGTCTCCCACCCACCCCCACCCCCCAGCCACCATGGGCAGCCCCCACCAGGCCCCCACTCATGTCCCCTATAACCCCCACCCCCCAGCAGTGCAGGGGCAGCCTCCACCAGGCCCCCACTCATGTCTCCCACCACCCCCACCCCCCAGCCACCAGGGGCACCCTCCACCAGGCCCCCACTCATGTCTCCCACCACCCCCACACCCCAGCCACAAGGGGCACCCTCCACCAGGCCACCACTCATGTCTCCCACCACCCCCACCCCCCAGCAGTGCAGGGGCAGCCTCCACCAGGCCCCCACTCATGTCCCCTATCACCCCCACCGCCCAGCAGTGCAGGGGCCCCCTCCACCAGGCCCCCACTCATATCTCCCACCACCCCCACCCCTCAGCAGTGCAGGTGCACCCTCCACCAGCCCCCATTCATGTCTCCCACCACCCCCACCCCACAGCAGTGCAGGGGCACCCTCCACCAGGCCCCCACTCATGTCTCCCACCCACCCCCACCCCCCAGCCACCATGGGCAGCCTCCACCAGGCCCCCACTCATGTCTCCCACCACCCCCACCCCCCAGCAGTGCAGGGGCAGCCTCGACCAGGGCCCCACTCATGTCCCCTATCACCCCCACCCCCCAGCAGTGCAGGGGCACCCTCCACCAGGCCCCCACTCATGGCCCCTATCACCCCCACCCCCCGCCACCAGGGGCAGCCTCCACCAGGTCCCCACCCATGTCTCCCACCACCCCCACCCCCAGCCACCATGGGCAGCCCCCACCAGGCCCCCACTCATGTCCCCTATCACCCCCACCCCCCAGCCACCAGGGGCAGCCTCCACCAGGCACCCACTCATATCTACCACCACCCCCACCCCCCAGCGACCAGGGGCAACCCCCACCAGGCCCCCACTCATGTCTCCCACCCACCCCCACCCCCCAGCCACCATGGGCAGCCCCCACCAGGCCCCCACTCATGTCTCCCACCCACCCCCACCCCCCAGTCACCATGGGCACCCTCCACCAGGCCCCCACTCATGTCTCCCACCACCCCCACGCCCCAGCAGTGCAGGGGCAGCCTCCACCAGCCCCCCACTCATGTCTCCCACCACCCCCACCCCCCAGCCACCAGGGGCACCCTCCACCAGGCCCCCACTCATGGCCCCTATCACCCCACAGCCCCCGCCACCAGGGGCAGCCTCCACCAGGCCCCCACTCATGTCTCTCACCACCCCCACCCCCCAGCAGTGCAGGGGCACCCTCCACCAGGCCCCCACTCATGTCTCCCACCACCCCCACCCCCCAGCAGTGCAGGGGCACCCTCCACCAGGCCCCCACTCATGTCCCCTATCACCCCCACCCCCCAGCAGTGCAGGGGCCCCCTCCACCAGGCCCCCACTCATGGCCCCTATCACCCCCACCCCCCAGCAGTGCAGGGGCCCCCTCCACCAGGCCCCCACTCATGTCTACCACCACCTCCACCCCCGAGCAGTGCAGGGGCACCCTCCACCAGGCCCCCACTCATGTCTCCCACCCACACCCACCCCCCAGCCACCATGGGCAGCCTCCACCAGGCCCCCACTCATGTCTCCCACCACCCCCACCCCCCAGCAGTGCAGGGGCAGCCTCCACCAGGCCACCACTCATGTCCCCTATCACCCCCACCCCCCAGCAGTGCAGGGGCGCCCTCCACCAGGCCCCCACTCATGTCCCCTATCACCCCCACTCCCCCGCCACCAGGGGCAGCCCCACCAGGCCCCCACCATGTCTCCCACCACCCCCACCCCCCAGCAGTGCAGGGGCACCCTCCACCAGGCCCCCACTCATGTCTCCCACCACCCCCACCCCCAGCAGTGCAGGGGCAGCCTCCACCAGGCCCCCACTCATGTCTACCACCACCCCCACCCCCCAGCCACCAGGGGCACCCTCCACCAGGCCCCCACTCATGTCTCCCACCACCCCCACCCCCCAGCAGTGCAGGGGCAGCCCCCACCAGGCCCCCACTCATGTCTCCCACCCACCCCCACCCCCAACCACCATGGGCAGCCCCCACCAGGCCCCCACTCATGTCTCCCACCCCCACCCCCCAGCAACCATGGGCAGCCTCCACCAGGCCCCCACTCATGTCCCCCTGCACCCAGGTCCTCACAATCACCAACCATGTGCATAATGGTCAGCCTCCACAGCCAAAAGGCCCTACCAAGTAACCCATTCACCCACATGGAAATGAAAATTACATGTTACACCCCCAACGTACATAAAGCAAATGAACCCATGTCTGTCACACACAATGGTTGCAAATGAATTTGAAAACACCCAACATGACATGCATGAAACCAATGAGATGATACCACACAGTGAAGTATGAAAACAAAAATGTATTAAAAAAATATGAATGCAAATGAAATGAAACAAACTACAATGCCAATGAAAAAAAGAAAAGGTGCATGTCCGTCCCAAAAAATGAAAAACACCGAATCCAAAAAAAATGTACTTCAAAGTCACATTAAAAATGAAATCAATCCGACAGAAAAAAAATAAAATCCAAACACCATTGCTCCATGGAGAAGAAAAAATAAAATTAAAAAATAAAACAATCCAATGAAGAACTATGTACAAAATATCCAAGGGTCCATGAGCCCAACTGAACAAAGGAAACCTACAAAAAACCCTAACAAAAATGCAACTATATACAAAAAGTGGAGCTGTGTCCGTCGACTCCAAATCATAAGAATAAACAAATGAAACCTAAAACTAAAGAACTATATACAAAGGCGGCGGCGAAGTCCAGCGGCTCACTCCGTAGTGTTCCGGGCCAGGGCATCATCAAACTCCTCGTCTATGTCCCGGAGGCGGTCCTGTTCCATGGCCCCGAGGGTCCGCAGGGACGACGCCATCTGCTCCTCCAACCCCCTGCGGATTGCCTCGAGGCACTCGGGCCACCTCAGGGCCCTCCGCATGGAGTTCTCCACCCTGACCATCGTGAGCCGCTCCTCTTCCGCCCGCCGCCGCTCCGCACCTATCTGGTGGCCCAACCGCAGCCACACGGAAGACACTTCCTGTCCTGGGTCCTCCTGCCCTCCGGCCGATGCCTGCCCCTCCGATGTTGATGGCCCCGAGCCATGATGCCTCCCACGTTGAATCTGCTGCTGCCTCCGACGCAACTGCCTCTGCCAGCACGACGGCATCCAGGCTGATGGAATCCACCGACGCCGTTGTGCACGTGCCCTGCCTAATGATGCCGGCACATCCTCCATCTGCTGGGGTACAGTTGCTGTGGTGTCCACCCCTGCTTGACCTCCGACTCCCGACTGTGGCAGGGATGGGATCCCCACCGAGCTGGATGCATAGGTCAGGGCAGGTCCACAGGGGGCCCTGGTGGCATCTGGGCCGGAAGACGGCAAGGAGAACGACTGGTGTATAGCCTCCACAGAGGAGTAGAGGGCCGCCAGATTGGCCGACACATGCAGGAAACCCCCGAACAACTCCCGGGAAGCACGCACGTCATCACGAATTGCACCCACGCGCATCGCAACCCCAATCAGGACCTTCTCCATACGGACACGGGTCCCCTCGTCCGCAGGTGGAGGGGAGTCAGGTGACATGGACATCCCCTCTACCTGCGGACGGGCCTGGGACGGGGCAACCCTGCTGGTGCATGGTGGTACACTCACAGGGTCAGGGACAGCGACATTCACAGGCCCCTCCACGGTGACCTGTGCTGCCTCCTGCCCCTGGCCCTGGACTGCACCACTTGCACCAGCAGGGATGCCCCCACCAGGCCCCATGTGTGCCCCTGTGGCGGCCTCCTCCTCCTCTGTGGAAACCACCAACCTGGATGACTCCTCATCGTCTTCCACCGTAGCAGGCCCCTGTGGGGGCTCACCCACCCCTTCCGCTGCAGCCGTGGGGGCATCCCCGCCGCCTTGCTCCACAGCGCCGTCTCCGCCCTCTTCTTCACTAGCCGCTGCGTAGAGGGAGACAAAGAACACAAGCATCAGGGTACTGTACAATGGTCCCCTAGACAGGAAGCAATAGCAGATGAGTACCACTGTCAAAGTACACTTCCATCATGTCCCTCCACAACATATGGGTCAGTCCAGGCAAAACACACACAGTAACAGGCATGGTGCATGCCATGGACATTTCCATACATGTCCAATGGACTCTTGACAACATACAATGATATGGAACTCACATGCATCATGGGTCATGCCTATCACATGCACACACTTCACCTCAGTCACATCCATCTGGCCCCATACACCCAAACACAGCGGATACAAGGGTAACTAGGCTGCATCAGTGAATCTGTGCATTGTCACACACATGTGTCATGCATCCATGGCATGCACAAGTCACAGACACGCAGGTCAGGCACACAGACATGGCTACCATATATGTACCTGCCATCAGCACCCATCCCTCACCCCCACCCATGTCCAGGAACAGAGACTGGCATGCTCTCATGTCTAAAATCTGCATAGGGCTCCCCATGTGGCATTTAAACACATGCAACAACCATGTGGTTCACACATCACTGGTCGCACATGCATTACCATGATGTCCCTGCACACATACATGCATACATGGCCTATGTCACACATACAGGCAAGTATCAGAGAACCAGCACACCGCAACATGCCCTGTCTCACACAGTAATGCTTGGACACTTACCGCTCAACTCCAGACGGGTCTCCCTCTCAAGAGTCTGGGCGTGGAGCGCTGGGCGTACGCGTTCCAGGACCCTCATCTGGATGGAGCTCATGCGGCCCCGGCCCCCCTCCACGAGGCACCGGGCCTTCACGAGGGTCCTGGACCTCAAGTCCTCCTAGCGCTTCTTGATCTTCTGGAC
Organism: Ambystoma mexicanum; assembly: GCF_040938575.1. Classification (NCBI taxonomy): domain Eukaryota; kingdom Metazoa; phylum Chordata; class Amphibia; order Caudata; family Ambystomatidae; genus Ambystoma; species Ambystoma mexicanum. The sequence goes on along the minus strand of NC_090937.1, from coordinate 1,519,147,603 downwards.
GTCGCGGGTTGCCACCCCCTCCGCGTTGATGGCAACCACACAGTCGGCCCAGATCCTCTCCCGTCCTTCCTTGCTGGCGCGGGACGATCCAAAGAGGGCATCATACTGCCCCAGGACATGCTCCACCAGGACACCAACTTCGGTGGCAGTGAAGCTGGTGCCCCTCTGCCTCTCTGGCCTGGGGTTGCCACTGGTGCCAGATTTGGAAGTGCCCGACATGGCAACCCCAGAGGCAGTTGTGGGTGGGCAACTGGGTCCTGGGGCTGGGCTATGGAGCGATGTAATCCCAGTCGGGAGTCTTCAGTTCCAGCAGGGGTGGACACAGCAACTGGACCCCTGCAGATGGCTGATGTGCAGGCACCAAATGGCAGGGCATGGTGGCAGCAGGCAGGCAGGCAGCAGCAGATGGCACGTGGGAGGCTGCTCGGGGCACTGGGGGGCAGTAATTCGGCCTTCTGGGCAGGAGCGTGGTCTTCCGTGTGTTTTTGCGTGGCCAGCTTGATACGGAGTGATTTGGCACGTGAAAATCCTGCACGTCAGCGTGAAATTCGAGGAAAGGCCCTTACACGATTCTATTGGACCAAAGGAGTGCTAAAGTCACGCTTTCGCTCCCTTGACCGTTCTGGCGGGCAGCTGTTGTACGCTCCCCCAGTAGTGAGCAGGATCATAGTGGCAGCATGTGTCCTGCATAACGTTGCAACACGCCGGGGCCTGGCCGTGGACATGGTGGTGGCCCCACATCCCCAACCACATGCACAGCCGCTGCGCATGGGAGGGGAAAGGGCATGGGGGGAGGCAGCCCGTACACAGCTAGTGGCTAATTACTTCACATAGAAATCACACCCCTGTGGAGTGCACACTGCCCTGGCACATTCCATCTGACAATCAATGATGACTCAACCTGACACTGATCCTGAATGTCTGGAGAATCAACCGTGAAAACCATATCAGCCTGAGATTGTTCACCTGGAAGTGTTACAATGTGTGCATCCCTACCCACACAGACACCACCAATGCAGTTTTGTGAAGAAACACATTCAAGCAGCTAAAATGAATACCCACTTGCAAAATGCAACAAGAGGACAGTGCCATGTCAGCCAACCCATCCCCAGCACCGCCACACGACACACCGTGCCATTTCATGCTATTTGCAGGTAAACAAAGTAATCCCCACAACATGACACTAGTGTCGCAATGTACAGTGTCCCTAATTGAAACTTGCAACACCTGAAATGCTCACAGTAATGCAGGACCAACAACAAACTTGAGCAGGTACTACCATTAACATGACATCACAAATGTAATAAATTAGTAGTCTCACCACCTGGAAATGCCTGCACTCGCACCACTACCAACTGTGCAGTGTTGGCGCCATGTAGAGTTGTAGGTGCACTGCTGCCAACATGGACCCCCATCTCCAAACTAGAGGGCCTTGTGTAGACATGAGGAAGGGACCTGCAAATTGGGAGGTAGACACAGATGATGAGTTACACATCAATGCAACATGCAGTGTACAACACAACAGCAATATGCACTAGGAATGTATACACAGTATTGACTAGACTACCCACACATGTAGTGGGAGTCCAATGTCACCATGTACGTCAATGTCACTTGGGCACACCCTTTGCAAGCCCATGGAAACGGGAAGCAGGAGGGGTGTGTGTGACTCAAACCCAAGCATCTGAACCAAATACATGAGAAGCCTTTATGTGCCCAGCCACAATGCAGCGTATGCCCACAGGAACCACGGAAGGCAACAAATTGTCCCAAAAAAATTTGGAAAAAAATAATTAAAAATAAAAATAAAAATAAAAATAAAAAAAAATCAAAAATGGCCATTGATGGGCCCGGGGGGGTTGGGGAGGCCACCCAGGAGGTCCGAGGACAGGGTGCACACCAAAACCCACCTGTGTGGATCCTGGGAAAAAAAACACCTCCATGGGCTCATGGCCCACACGGCTACCCTATTGTGGGAGTATCACTGCTGTCGCTATTATCACCCTGTGCAGCTGCATCCGGAGGTGGTTGCACTATGGGAGGCAGCCCACGCAAGGCCCTATTCTGCTCCTCCATGGCTGCAAGCATGCGGGTGTGGTAGGTCTCGTTCTGGAAGATGAGTGTGCGGAGGTCCCCATGCAACAACTCACGGGATGCCCGGAACTCCGCCCTCGTTGCCTGCATCTCAGCTGAGAGCGTACGGGTGAGATGCTCCAGCTGCTGTTCTGTCCTTTGGTGTGTTGAAGCCTCAAGCTCAACAAGAGTCGTCCTGAGGTGAAGGAGCTCCTGCCTCAGGGCTTCCCTGTGGCCCTGGGAATCTATGGATATGGCCTCCTGCAGAGTCGCCAGTGCTGCCCGCCTGTCCATGTTGGACGCCAACATGTCCTCCCTGTGTGACTGGCAGATGGAGTCGGTTGCCTGCTGTAGTCGCTCCATCAGCCTTTCAGGGGGGACAATGGAAGTGGATACCCTATCCATGGCCTGAGCCATCATCTCGGATGATGCTGCCTGTTTGGTTGCCATACCGTAAATGGATTGCTCCCATGCGGTATTGCCAGGTGGCGTACGGCCACCACGTCGGCGGGCACCACACCTGTCTGGGACAAGGCGAACTGCGCCTTGCTGTGCCGGCACTGCCTGAGGCTGCAGGACTGCATTCCCCCTCTGATCTGCTGGCCCAGGAACAGGATCAGATGTCGCGGAGTGTGACCCTGCATCCGTAACCACCAAAGGCGTAGCTGCCAACACTGACATCCACATTGAGGGTTCTGACCCTGGTGCAGGTGGGTGGGACAGAACAGAATCCCTCCCTGGAACACTCACCTGCGACGGCACGTAGGTCTCATCATCCGAATCAACACCTGAGTACAGCTCGGGGGAGGTGCAGCCAGAGACACCCCTTGAGAGCACGACCTGCAGCACTTGTGGGTTCTCACCCACCACCACACCACGTCCCTCACTGGAGGTTGGTCGGCCCTCGGACCCCTCTTGGGTCTGCACCATCTCCACAACCCCAGCAGTATCAGGTGCGTCTTCCCCTGCAAAGACATGAAAACAAAGAAATGGAAACAGGCATTAGCACCATGGCACACAATGAGGGCTGAGAAGCAAGAGAACCAGTACTTGATTGACACATGTCCAACATGACTAAAACCCTCCCATGCATGCACCATCACTGCGTATGAAGGGGAGGCAAATGGCACACATTGATGACACCAAGATGGAAGATGAACACATTTTCTGCATGCTGCCTGGCAGTGGCATCACACATTGGCCTGTGATTGCCAGGTGAAACACACATGCCATCACACAGATGGCATGTACCATTGCTATTGAGTGAAGATGGAGAGGAGGGCAGCACCTATTCATTCAGTCCAGTTCCCGCATGTAATAGCTTTTCTAATTCAAACAGGTCAGATTTTTCACCTGGAGCTGCAAGTCCTAAATGGTCCAATTGCACAGGGACATGTGTGAACAAATGATATCCAGGTAACAAAGTCACTCCACTTTACCATAGCCATGTCAGACATGTGACCAGAGGACTGCGAAATGCCTAGTAAAAGAGGTGGAATGCAAACAATCTGACTGAATGAACAGTGAAAAATAAGCAACAATGTTGTGGCAAGGTGACACTTCAAGGGCAACTGGCGTGCAGTTGGGCTAGATGTCTACTGTTGGCAGAAGGGATACTGCTATGGCCAAATGCAGCTGCGCAGGATGTATTGCATGAAGCACATGGCTGACCCATACGACTCAGGTGCACACACTCTCACCTAGCACACAAACAGAATCCCTCACACACACACCATGCACATGGATGACACACACATGCATGTGCACTCACCGGACAATGCCTCGTAATCAGGCAGATCTCCCACGCCTTGGATCTGTTCCTCCGTGACGTAGGTCCCAGCGACTGACTCATGTGGAGTGAGTTCCATGTCTACTACTGGAGACCCACCTCCAGTCACTAGAGTTGCAGCATGACTTGAGGCCAGCTTACTCTTTGCCCTGCGCTTTAGGTCATTCCAGCTCTTATAGCAATCATTGGCTGTGCGCCTCACGATTCCAAGGGCACTTACGATGTCCGCAACGGTCTGCCAGTGTGCCTGGCGTTGTGCAGGTGTGGTCTTGGATCCTGCAACAATGACCATCTCGTTATCATGTGCGAACACATACTCGACAAGTGCATTCAGTTCGTCATCCGTGAAGCTGGGCTTCCTCGACGGGCCGGACTGTGTAGCCGTGTCTGGGGCATGAGCCTGTGCCGGACGAGCAATCTTCCTCTTCCGCTTGGAAGGTGGTGGTGATCCTGAGTGTCCTGCGCCGCTCTGGACACTAGGGGCAGGAGCCCTGGTGGACTCTGTATCAGGAGTGTGGGATTGCACACTCAGCATGGGAGTTGGTGCAGGCATTGGCTCAAGTGTAATGGTGTCAGGGGGAATGTCAGCAGGATGGACTAGGACCGACACTGTCCTGGCTGGGTGTGTGAGAGCTGGGGTGGATGGAGCCGCAGCTGCCCCTGCAGCCTCTCCGCCCTGCCTACTTGGGGCAGCAGATGACCTTGCTGCCCCAGATGCACGTGGCATGATGACATCAACGTGCACCAGCGCACGTGTCATAGGCCTGCTGACCTGGAAGTCAGCCATGGAGTCAGCCAGGTCTGGTGCCACAATGGGCTGGTCCAACAAGGGCTGAGCATGGATGGTGTCAGCCACATCAGCCTCAACGGGAGGGGGGGGATTATGGGTACCCTTGACTGGTCCTCCACACATGGGGGGACAGGCTCACCCTGCAAGTAACGACCACGTCCCCTACCGGATCCACCACGGCCACCACTTGTGGCTCTTCCACCTTTGCCACCCTTACGGAATCCTCGCCTCCCAGCCATGGCACTGATGTTAATGTGCGTATGGGAGTGGCTGTAAACTATTGTCCTGGGCAATTGGGGGTCAAAGGGGTTGGGTACCAGATGGTAATTGTACCCTAGTGCTCTAGCAAGGCTGAATGTAACCCCTGGGGAAAGATGACGGGTCACGCTACGCACAGGAGCCCCAAAAAAGGGAGATGACGTGCACGCAACCCCTCCTAGACCACGTTTGCAGAAAGAAAACCCTGCACTACGCTGTGGCACCCAGTAACACAAGAATGAACGTATGCGTGTCACACGCAGCCTAGAATGACCTCTGAAGGGGTAGGCTACACACGGGGCAAGCACAGATGTTAGATACGTGCGTGACTCACCGTCTGCCAGGTAAAAGAGCGTGAAAAAGGAGCACGTTTGGTTGGCAACACCCCCGCCAAAAGAAGATTTGTACGCTGTCTGAGGAGACAGGACAACAGTAGAAGGGAACACTGTTTGAGGGAACAGGCCCAGGTAAACCAGTAAAAGAGAAAAAAGAGAAAAAGCTGTCAGAGGTAACAGGGAATACGAACTTGAAACGCCGTGAAGTAAATCGCGTGTGAAACGACAAGAAGTACAGAATTCACCCACTCGCTCTCCACAAAAAGCACGTACAAGGAAATGGTGTTCTACATGTACCTTTTATACAGGCCCACACATCCAGCGTCACTTACGCGGCGTGTACGCGCTAGGCCCATTCCCACCAATTACACGCTTTGACACTCGGACGTGTCTTTCATTTTTTTAACACGCAACATTTTCAAACGTGTGCCCAATTCAACGTGCACGTGACTTCATAGACGCGCATACGCTGGCGACGCGTTTACGCGCTAAGGGCCTTTGGTCCAATGACATCGCATATGCGTGCTGCCGTGCATACGCGCATGGCCCTTTCCTCGTATTACATGCGGACGTGCAGTTTTTCACGTGCGCTGAAATGCGCATGCACGTCTGTACGCGTCACGTCACAGGGGCGCTTGCGCTTGAGGGGCCTTCTGTCCAATGAAAATGCGTATGCGTGCAGACGCGCTTACGCGCTAAGGGCCTTTCCTCGAATTACACGCTGACGTGCAGATTTTTCAAGTGCCAAATCACTCCGTATCAAGCTGGCCACGCGTATGCACACGGAAGACCACGCTCCTGCCCAGAAGGCCGAACTACCGCCCCCCAGAGCCCCGAGCACGCTCCCACCTGCCATCTGCTGCTGCCTGACTGCCTGCTGCCCAAGTGCACTGCCATTTGCTGCCTGCACATCAGCCATGGGTGCTGTTGCTGTGACCACCCCTGCTGGAACCGAAGACTCCCGACTGGGATTCCATCGCTCCACAGCCCAGCCCCAGGACCCAGTTGCCCACCCACTCCTGCCTCTGGGGTTGTCATGTCGGGGCAAACACCATCTGTGACCACTGACAACCCCCGGCCAGAGAGGCAGAGGGGCACCAGCTTCAGTGCCACCGAAGTTGGTGTCCTGGTGGAGCAAGTCCTGGGGCAGTATGATGCCCTCTTCGGAAGTTCCCGCGCCGACACGGAAGGACGGACTCGGATCTGGACTGACATCGTGACTGCCATCAACGCGGAGGGGGTGGCAGTCCGTGACTTAGAACATGTCAGGAAGTGCTGGGAGGACTTCAGGTCCAGGACCCTGAACAAGGCCCGGCGCCTCTTGAAGGCAGCGGATGCCAAGGGGCGCCGGGGCCACTTGTCAGAAGAACAGATGAGGGTCCTGGAACGCATATCCCCAGCACTCCACGTCCAGGTCCTTGAGAAGCAGACCCGTCTGGAGTCGAGCGGTGAGTGTACATGCATCCTGATTGTGAGCAGTGCGTGTGGTGATTATTCGGTAGTGTGCAGGTTGCACATCTGTTTGTTTGGGGTCGAGTATGGGTGGGGGTGTACAGGGCCGTGGGGCTGACACATGCGAGGGCTGTAATGTGTGAGACATGAATGGTGCTTGTGTGTGTAGGCTTGCATGCCAAATGCAGTTGTGTGGGCACACATGTTTGGATGAATGTGTATGTAAGTAGACATGTCCGTGATGTCACGCATGTATGTTGTTTTCGGCTGCATGTATCAGCACTGTGTACATGTGCATGTGTGTGTATTTGACAAGGGTGCAACAGTGATCCAACATGGATGCATGTGACAGCGGTATGTGGAAGCCTGATTGGCAGATGTGACATGGATGCCCGTCTGAACACTGCGACACTTGGCAGAGGTGTACACATTCATGCAAGTGTCGTGGTGTGTGTACATGTGTGGTGCACTTCCTGTGTTGCATGTGATGTCGGGCTCACCTTTGGCTGCTCATGCTGTTGTATGTGTAGGGATGCTGGTGGCAGTTGCGATATGGCTGTGGTATGGCTCATGTGTGCGAGTTGTAATGACATGTGTGTTGGGGATTGTGATGACATGTCTGAGGTTTGCCAATGCCACTCATGTGCAACTGTCATGTGTGTATGTGTCCATTGTACAGTGCCCTGATGCCTGTGTTTTGTTTCTCCCTGTCTGCAGCGTCAACTGATGAAGAGGGCGGAGAAGGTGCTGTGGAGCACAGCGGCGGGGATCCCACCACCAGCTGGAGACGCAAGGCCCGGCTCCCCTCCCGTGTTGTCATCTCATCGGAGAGTGAGGAGTCCGGTGCCGCGTCACAAGCCGCAGCTGCCGGGGGGAGGACCAAGAGGCGGAGGTTGGCGTTGGACTCCTCGGCAGCAGAAGGGGCAGCTGGGACCCCACAGGGCCCAACAGGGGCAGATGGCACGGAGTCATCCAGGTTGGTGGGGGATTTGGTGGAGGAGGAGGCCGTGCAAGCACCAGAGACGGGGTCTGGAGGTGGGGATCCCACTGGTGCTAGTGGTGCAGTGCAGGACCAGGGACAGGAGGCTGCACAGGCCGCGGCGGAGGTGCCTGTGTGCAATCCTGTCCCCGATCCTGTCCCTGCATCATCTTGCACCAGCAGGGATGCCTACGTCCAGACCCGTTTTCAGGCAGGGGATGAGCTGACGTCAACTGGCCTTCCTCTGCCTGCGGACGTGGCTATCCACGGGTTGAGCCTGTCCTGGCTGGTGTGGCGTTGCGTCAACGGGCCATGCGAGGTGACCTGCAGTCTTTTCATGGAGAGACTGCACGTCATCTCGAATGGCTCGTTGACCACGTCAGCCTGCTGGGACAGGTCACCCAGGCCGGATTCCTCCGTCTGATGGGGCTTGCTCCGACCCCCTCCTCAACTGGACCCCCTACGCGCCAGTCGTCCTCTGAGCCATCTTCCCACCCATCAGTCACCTGGGTGCCCTGTGGAGCTGCCTCTGACGGTGCGGCCAGGCTGGTGGAGGAGGCATCCCTGCCACAGTCGGGAGTCGGACGTCCAGCAGGGGTGGCCACATCTACGACTGCACCCCAGCCGGCAGAGGATGTGCAGGCAGCAAGGGGCAGTGCACGGGCAGAGGCAGAGCAGCAGCAGCAACATGGTGGGAGCCATGAAGGCTCGGGGCCTTCGACATCGGACAGGCAGGCATCGGCCGGAGGGCAGGAGGACCCAGGACAGAGAGTGTCTTCCGTGTGGCAGCGGTTGGGCCACGCCATAGATGCGGAGAGGCGGCGGGCAGCAGAGGTGCGGCTCACAATGGTCAGGGCGGAGAACTCCATGCGGAGGGCCCTGAGGCGGGCCGAGTGCCTGGCGGCAATCCGCAGGGGGTTGGAGGAGGACACGGCGTCGTCCCTGCGGACCCTCGGGGCCATGGAACAGGACCGCCTCCGGGACATCGAACAGGAGTTCGATGATGCCCTGGCCCGGAACACCACGGAGTGACCCGCTGGACTTGCCCGCCGCCTTTGTATATAGTTCTTTAGTTTTAGGTTTCCTTTGTTTGTTCTTATGATTTGGAGTTGACGGACACTGCTCCACTTTTTGTATATAGTTGCATTTTAGTTAGGGTTTTTTGTAGGTTTCCTTTGTTCAGTTGGGCTCATGGACCCTTGGAAGTTTTGTACATAGTTCTTCATTGGATTGATTTTATTTTTCATTTCACTTTGGACAACATTTTTTTGGATTAGGATTTGGTGTTTTTATTTTTTTAAACGGACATGCAGCTTATCTTTTTTTCATTGCCATTGTAGTTTGTTTCATTTCTTTTGCATTCTTATTTTTTTTAATACAATTTTGTTTTCATACTTCAATGTGTGGTATCATCTCATTGGTTTCATGCATGTCATGTTGGGCGTTTTCCCATTCAATTGCAACCATTGTGTGTGACGGACATGGGTTCATTAGCTTTATGAACATTGGGGGTGTAACATGTAATTTCCATTTCCATGTGGGTGAATGGGTTACTTGTTAGGGCTTTTTGGCTGTGGAGGCTGACCATAACGCACATGATTGGGGATTGTGAGGACCTGGTGGAGGCTGCCCATGGTGGCTGGGGGGTGGGGGTGCAGGGGGACATGAGTGGGGGCCTGGTGGAGGGTGCCCCTGCACTGCTGGGGGGTGGGGTTGGTGGGAGACATGAGTGGGGGCCTGGTGGGGGCTGCCCCTGGTGGCTGGGGGGTGGGGGTGGCGGTAGACATGAGTGGGTGCCTGGTGGAGGCTGCCCCTGGTGGCTTGGGGGTGGGGGTGATAGGGGACATGAGTGGGGGCCTGGTGGGGGCTGCCCATGGTGGCTGGGGGGTGGGGTGGTGGGAGACATGGGTGGGGCCTGGTGGAGGCTGCCCCTGGTGGCAGGGGGTGGGGGTGATAGGGGCCATGAGTGGGGGCCTGGTGGAGGGTGCCCCTGGTGGCTGGGTGGTGGGGGTGGTGGGAGACATGAGTGTGGGCCTGGTGGAGGGTGCCCCTGGATGCTGGGGGGTGGGGGTGGTGGGTGACATGGGCGGGGGCCTGGGGGAGGGTGCCCCTGCACTGCTGGGGGGTGGGGGTGGTGGGAGACATGAGTGGGGGCCTGGTGGAGGGTGCCCCTGGTGGCTGGGGGGTGGGGGTGGTGGGAGACATGAGTGGGGGCCTGGTGGAGGGTGCCCCTGGTGGCTGGGGGTGGTGGGAGACATGAGTGGGGGCCTGGTGGAGGGTGCCCCTGGTAGCTGTGGGGTGGGGGTGGTGGGAGACATGAGTGGGGGCCTGGTGGAGGGAGACATGAGTGGGGGCCTGGTGGAGGGTGCCCCTTCACTGCTGGGGGGTGGGGGTGATAGGGGACATGAGTGGGGGCCTGGTGGAGGCTGCCCCTGGTGGCTGGGGGTGGCGGTGGTGGGAGACATGAGTGGGGGCCTGGTGGGGGCTGCCCCTGGTGGCTGGGGGGTGGGGGTGGTGGTAGACATGAGTGGGGGCCTGGTGGAGGGTGCCCCTGGTGGCTGGGGGGTGGGGGTGATAGGGGACATGAGTGGGGGCCTGGTGGGGGCTGCCCATGGTGGCTGGGGGTTGGGGGTGGTAGGAGACATGAGTGGGGGCCTGGTGGAGTCTGCCCCTGCACTGCTGGGGGGTGGGGGTGGTGGGAGACATGCATTGTTGATCAGTAGTGCAAGGTGACATGTGGGTTGGCTGGGGGGCATGCCCATGGTGGATGGGCTGCCTGCGGGACATGAGCAGGGGTGCAGGGTAGTCCCCCGTGGTGTGGGCTGCCTGCAGGGGCCATGGAGGTTGTGGAGCGTACACCTGGGAGGACCCACACGGCCAATTCACGTGTAGTACTCCCCAGAACCCCTGAAATACACATACCCTGCTGAAATCGCGTGTGGAACTTCCCGCGCACCCCTGAAATACACGTACCCTGCTGAAATCGTGTGTGGAACTTCCAGCGCACCCCTGGAATACACGTACCCTGCTGAAATCGCGTGTGGAACTTCCCGCGCACCCATGGAATACACGTACCCTGCTCGCACTGGGCCAATTGCGTGTGGAACTTCCCGCGCACCCCTGAAATACACGTACCCTGCTTGCACGGGGCCAATCGCGTGTGGAACTTCCCGCACACCCATGGAATACACGTACCCTGCTCGCACTGGGGCAATCGCGTGTGGAACTTCCCGCGCACCCCTGAAATACACGTACCCTGCTGAAATCGCGTGTGGAACTTCCCGCGCACCCCTGAAATACACGTACCCTGCTGGAATCGCGTGTGGAACTTCCCACGCACCCCTGGAATACACGTACCCTGCTGAAATCGCGTGTGGAACTTCCCGCGCACCCATGGAATACACGTACCCTGCTTGCACGGGGCCAATCGCGTGTGGAACTTCCCGCGCACCCCTGAAATACACGTTCCCCGCTTGGCGTTTGCTGTTTGCCAGCCCGGTGAACTGGTCCAGGGTTAGCGCAGCCCTTTGCGATGATTTAGCGATTTTGATGGCTTTTCCTTGCGCGAGGGCGTTCTTGGGGGCGTTACTGGCGCTGCTGCAGGGTCGCTGCGATTCTCTGCACCACGGCTGGTTTGGGAGCCTAAAATCCATGAATACGCTGTGCGCGGAAATCGGTTTTAGCGCACGTGCCTGTCGCAGACAATCGCACGCGGACACTCTGCGCCAGCCACTTGCGACACTTTTCTGCGAAATTCTATGAATTACCCTATGAGTCTGTTAAAATCATTTTGGAACCAGGAGTAAAGTTGCCACGTATCAGTATAAGATTCGGTTGATGGTGAGCAAGCTTTGAAGTGTATAGTTTCTGATTTTGTACACCGTGGGGTAATTGAAGAAACTGCAGGTAGTTTGTGCAATAGTCCGAAAGAAAGGAGATAATGCAATTCCTTTTTGTTTTATCATTGATTTACGTGCTATCAACAAGATTGTTGCTCCACAATTTCCTATTGTGCCTGATGTGACAACGATATTAACAATGATCCCAGCTTTTGCTCCTCATTTTAGTGTCGTAGATCTTAAGAATGCCTTCTTTAGCATTCCTATACACAAGGATAGCAGATACCTGTGCAAATTCACCCTAGGGGGACGCTCGTTTACATTCACCCGTGTGACGCAAGGGTACATAGAAAGTCTGAGCATTTATAATAGGGCTTTGAAAGAACTGCTTGATACACTTGAGTTGCCTACTACTTGTACATTGCTTCAGTATGTCGACGACCTTCTTTTAGCTGCAGATTCAGAAAGTGCCTGTAAGGAGGGCACCGTGTTGTTGCTTATTCACCTAGCAAAGCATGGACATAAAGCTTCATTGAAAAAGTTTCAATATTGTCGACAGGAGGTCGTCTATTTAGGCTACCTCCTGTCAAAGGAGGGAAGAAGATTGATACCTGAACAGATTAAAATAATTTCTAGCATGCATCCCAAATACACAGAAGAAAGTCAGAGCCTTGATAGGAATGGCTTCTTTCTATAGGCAGTGGAACCCGAACTTCTCACTAGTGATCAAACCAATGTTGGCTTTGACAAAGAAGGGCATTTCTTTGCCATTGCCATGGAACCTGGAACACCAGAAAGCTTTTGATCTGCTCAAGACTGCATTGTGTTCAGCACCAGTTTTGGGCACACCAAATTATGAAAAGGCCTTCGATTTGTATGTGCATGAACATGATGGATGTGCTTTGGCTGTGTTAACGCAGGAACATGGGGGGAAGAATAGGCCTTGCAGATACTTTTCCTCCACCCTTGATCCTGTTGCATGTGCTTTGCTGAGATGTCGGAGAGCTGTCGCTGCTGCTGCTGCATCTGTAAAACAGAGTGAGGGTATGGTCCTAGGCCATGCTTTAACCTTGTTGGTACCTCACTCTGTAGACGTTCTATTAAATAGAACGCAAACACAACCTCTTAACTCTGCACAATTAACGAGATACAAATTGATCTTGTTTGTACCGCATATTAAAATTAAGAGGTGTTGTGTACTGAATCCGGCTGAATAATTACCTCTTCCACAACACACTGCTTGTAGTGACAAAATGTCACATGACTGCCTTTATGCAACAGAACAAGAAACTAAAGGCAGGATTGATTTGAAAGTTACACCTTTGAACGATCCACAATGGGAGCTGTTTTGCGATGGCTCCTGCTTCAAACTTCCAGATGGTACATCCACTGCTGCTTATGCCATCACTACACTAAGCACGATTGTGGAAACCAAAAGAATTCTGCATAACTCTGCGCAGGCCGCAGAGATTATTGCATTGATTTGAGCTTGTGAACTTTCCGAAGGACTTAGAGTAAAAATATATATTGATAGTCAGTATGCTTTTGTGGTAGTTCACAACTTCGGTAGACTTTGGGCAGAACAAGGTTTCTTGACCTCACATGGAACGAAGATTCAATATGGCACCTTGATAGTTCAGCTACTCTCAGTGCTAGCACTTCCCATTCAGCTAGTAATTATGAAATGCGCGGCAAATCAGAAAATCATAGATGATGTTGGAAAAGGGAACGCTTTCGCTGAACAGATAGCCAAACAGACTGCTACTGATCTCCATTCAGATATGTACACTACAAGGGAAGCCACACACGTCTGTACTATAGATAAAGGAATTGATTCTATAAAGAATATCCAAGCGATGCCACTCTAGAAGAAACTCAGCAATGGGCTGAGGGCTTGGCGAGGTTGGATGATGATGGGTTTTGGGTGGATAACCTAGAGGGAAAATGGATGCTGCCAGACGCATACATCACTATGATGGTTGCAATGGCTCATGGTCCCACTCACATATGCACTAGTAAAATTTGAAAAATGTTAGAAACTGTCTGAGTAAATGTTAACATCCCAAAAACTGCTGAGCATTTTGTCTAGAGTTGCTTAGTCTTTCTATAGGACAATATTGGGAAGGGTATATCGACACCAAGCGGTAGTTTTGGTCCACCTTCCGCCCCTTTCGAGGTGATTCACTTTGACTTTATTGAAATGGAGCGTTGAAATAACCTCAAATACATCTTGTAAGTCATTTGTGCTTTTAGTAAATGGGTTGAAGCCTTCCCTGTAAAAGATGCCACAGCAATGACAATGGCGAAAACTATGCTTAAGGAATATTTTCCTAGGTTTGGTTTGCCGAGGGTCATCTGGTGAGACAATGGTCCACATTTTATCTCTGCTGTAATTCTACAAATATGTGCAGGATTACAGATTGATAAATGGTTCCATTCGGCCAGACATGCTCAGAGTGCTGGATTAGTAGAGCGACACAATGGAATTTTAAAGAACAAGCTCACTAAGAGGGGTGCTGGTACCAATTTGAAATGGCCGGACGCCTTACCGTTAGTGTTACTCTCGATGCGAATGACCCCACAGACTGGGACTGGGCTCTCCCCGTACGAGGTGGTAATGGGCAGGCCAGCTAACATTTGGAATCTTCCTAAACATAGGGCTTTGAGAGATATAGAGCACGTACTTCTTTCTGAATACTGTGACCGGTTAACTCAAAATTTGTATTTGATTCATCAACAGGTGCGAGAAGCCCTCCCAACCAAATACGAGGGGCCAGGTCATAGCATCCGACCTGGTGACTGGGTGTTGACCAAAGCATTTGAGAAAGCATCCTGTCTCTCACCGAGGTGGGTAGGGCCCTACCAGGTCCTCCTGGCCACACAGTCTGCCGTACGAGTATCTAGAAAAAAACACTGGATCCACGCTTCGCATGTCAAGAGGATACCTTTCCCTTTGCCACACGACGAAGAAGATAATGAGAAACGTACTTGCTTTGTTCCCAGCGATCTTCCAGCACTGAGAGTGCATCGGAGACGCTCCCTGAGCCTTCGGGGCCTGGGGAAATTGCTGTTTCATCTCCAAACACTCCTGCAGATCCTTTTGCACCTTTGTTTGGTTCTGCTGCAAATTCATCACTTCTCACGAAGCAACGACGCACTGTTCACAGATCACACTGTATCAGGAGTCACAAGGTACAATCTGTGTCCACGGAGCTAGAATTACTGCATGGTTTGGCTGTTCCCACAAGGAAAATAATCACAGAGTTTGTCCTTTGTCAATTTCTGCACTGAAGGAAAGTAGGTGGATGGGGATTGGGAAAGACTAAAAAAACACATGATCAGGAGATCACCAGCAAACGGACTATGGAGTTTTCGCAGGAATCTTTTCAATAAAGCTTCAAAGGAACAATACCTGTTATTGACCCTACTCGTGCGGTACAGACAATCGCATGTGTGGGCAACAAAGACAATGGACAATCAAATACATGGTCTTTCAAGACGTATTGTTTTCTTGCAATTGTGTTAAACAGTTTCATAGTATTAGTTGCCTTAGGATTTTGGTATATGAAAGAAGTATGCCCACTTGAAACATTCTTGCCAACTGAGAATGTTCCTACTGTATCTACACCTTTCGTGCATCTGCACACTCTATCTCCTAGAGACGCTCAACATAGACTGCTTATAATGAACGCAACTCATGCCATTTTGAACAGAACTAACTGCTGGATTTGCTCCCACTTACCGCAACATGGGGAAAAAGGGTTGGGCTGGTATATTCATCCCTTGCCTTTAACTATTACATGTTATGCTTCTCTAAGGGCACTATTATTTGGCCGATGGAATGATAGCATCTCAGGGAACTTTGATGGGACAAATTTGAACGAGTTCGATAGGCGAGTCTTAACGCCTCTGGGATGCTCACTCTTTGCAAATAGGAGCAAGCTTAATGTAGCTTCTATTAGGCCTTCTGATAGACTGTCCCAACCTTTTCAATCTTTGATTTCTTTTAAGATGGCTCCTATAGGCAATAGGGATGCCACGCCACCTTCTTACACTGTTAATCATAGCCCCAACTCAGTTTCTTTCTGCATACAAAGGAATGGTACTCAGTCAATGGGTGATTTTGAGGGTTGCACCAATGTTGTAAATTTGACCAGTGAGGACAGACCTTTGTATGTAGGCGAACCTGTCTACTTCGTTTGTGGTAATGAAGCTTATCCATGGCTACCTAGGGATTGGCAGGGAACCTGTTATTTGGGAATTCTGCTACCAGGGGTATTTGTAGCGAGTACCATTGAAATCTCTAGGGCTCGTCCAAGGCGGGACGAGAATGGCGATACTTCATCACAAGTTCTGGGCGATGTAGCAAAATCCTTTGTCCCTTTTTGGGGGCAAATTATGAATTCTGAGGATATTAGGAGACTAGCCAGAGTACTGGAGAAAACCATTAACCGGACCACTGACATACTCTATAACATGACTCTAGCACAGAAAGCAATCAGATTAGTGGTGCTACAAAACCGGATGGTATTAGACATCATCTTGGCTGAGCGTGGTGGATCATGCAAATTAGTGGGATCTGCTTGCTGCGTTTTCGTACCAGATTCCTCCCCAACCATCTTTAAAGCAATACAAAATCTGCATGTCCTTAGTTCAGAAGTACATGTTCCCAAGGGAAAATTGGGTTCTTAGTACATGGTTCTGGGACTTCTTACGATCTTGAGGAAGCTTCTCTCAATATTATTGATCATTTTGGGTATTCTGTTGTTCTGTTGTTGCTGTATACAATGTCTTCCTGCCATATGTTCAATGTTAGGGTTATGTTGCGCACAGACTATGGGAACGTTAGGGCCAAAGAAATACGCACCGGAAACAAAGACCAATGGATTTGTGATGAAGGAAATTTCTGCCGCAGATCTTATGGCAATTGATATAGCTGATGAATGTGATTCAGGTTGGACATTGAGATGTGGAGTTACTCGTGAAGTAACTAGTTTATAGTTTATCACTTGGCTTAGGCAAAAAGGAGGGTGTGTTAAACGGGACTCATATTCGCGCCTCCTTTTGATTTATATTGGCCTAAGTTTAGTCGCTCTGCGAAGAAAACCGTGTTGAAAAGTTCCGATTTTGGACCGACGTCACCACCATTTTAGAAGCATCCGCCATATTGATTTCGGTTCGTACATTCTCTGTTCTAAAATGGTGGACTGTGTTTCTAACTTGAAACCAAGCCTCCCAACCTTTGAGTTCTGTTAATGGTTAGTCGTCTAAAGAGATGACTGTTTAGACTAGGTAATGAGACCTTGTACTATGTATGAACTGTTGTCCAAGCATTGTCTACGCTAATAAGCCTCATCCATGAATACACATCGGTGACAATGAAGTCCAAACACCAAGCGTGGACACAGGCTGAATTACATTGTGTTGGGATATAGACTAAGGCTTACCGCGGGATCCGAGAATATACATCACCATTGTAACTTGATGGAAATGCAAACTCATGTAATTCTTCTGCATATTATTGTATAAGCTGTATGTGAACTAGGCACAAACTCTAGACTGCAGATTATTAACATGTAGAGGAGCTGGATATAATTGCAGAAAATGTATAAAAACAGAAATGTTTACATGTCCAGCACTCTCTCTCCTCTCTTTGACGGGCTGGTATTCATTTCGGAGTGTTGAGAGCCAGAAAGCTATCTGTATCTATGTTTCTTTGTAAACTGCACAGAATTAAAGATCTCTGAATCTTTAGAGCCCGTGTTTGGTGTATTTCCTCTTGTGGTACTCAGTCTCAATATTTCCTTACAGGAAAAAAGAGGAAAAACTGGAGAAAGACAGAGCAAATAGGTCCGAGAGAAACCCTAGAGAAAGGGAGACAGAGCATGGAAGAGCCGATGGCAGCGAAAGTAAGGAGGGAAGTGGAGCAGAAAGAGAGAACCGCTCGGGAAAGTTGAAGGTAAGCCGAGAGGAAAGGCAGTGGGAAAACTATGGGCTGTCCAAAGACAAAATGGAAAGTAAAGAATTGGAGAGAGCGCACAGCAACAAAGTCACAAACAAGTCAGAGGAGTAGACGAAGCAGTTGCAACGCGACGCGCACTAAGGGTGGCGTGGCTAAAAAGCCCTTTGTCCGCGCACCTTGAAAGACTAGACCGTTAATGCGAGAAGCATTATGGGTGTTTAGCATCTTCCCATACAGAAACGTTGTCAAAAGCGTCAGGACCCGAGGTGGTGCATAACAATGCAGTATACTTTCAATTGTTCACTGGGGATGAATACTTGAAGCAAGTAAAAGGATGTTCCTACAAATTGGTATGTTATATATTGTAGTTTTCAGTAGACCGTCTTTCACGTATAATTCAGGTATCTTAGTCTCAAACGTAACCAAAGATAGAATGATTTTTCTGCAAAACCAATAGAGGTCTATTATGAAGTACCAGATAAGCAGAAACTATTCAGCAGAGCAGCTGTGCTCTTTACCACCTATCTTGTCCCTGGCTTGCAAACAACAGTAAACGCCAAGTGGCTGCACATAACCAGATGGGAGCTGTTTCCAAAAAGAAATACAACTATAAAATCATTCAATGCAATAAAGGAAGAGTTGAGAGCAGTGAGACTAATGACCATTCAAAACAGGTATGTCCTTGATCTGAAAACAGCGATGGCAGTAGGTGTTTGCGCTAAGATCAGTCCATCTTGCTGTATATACATACCAGCGAAAGTATGATGAAAATGGGAACCTTACAGAGCCTATCACCGACCTTACAGAAACTGCACATCAAAATGTTGTCAGAGGTGGAAGTCATTGTAGATGATGATTGGTTTCATTTCCTATTTTTAAGGGTACCACCTATTTTCCAAACACTTTCAAAATATTATTACTCATACTGATACTGTCCCACTGCTCTATGTGTCCTGAAAATACCACTGAAACAAGGTAAAACATTGAGCAAGAAGGCACTGGAAATGACCAGAATAATAATCGCTGATGTCCAAGTACATGAGAGTACTAAAACATATGAAATTCCCAGGATGTACCCCATGAGCTGTCCTCCGGGACATCCTGGGACATTGTCTGAATGTCCCAGTGACCCCTACAATTAAATTAAACATTGGGTGTATTGTGAAGCTGATGAGGATTGCTGTTTCATGACTTGGGGTCCTGGAGAAAGCATAGCACAAAGAGGCAGCTTGAGGGGGTGAGTACAATATTGATACCCAAAGATGACTGCAATGGAATGGGCAGAGATATGGGCGTGGTCGAAAATTTCAGCCAGAGGGGGAATGTGATGATGCAGATCAGCACATCATTATCACCTTCTGCCTCCGCCCCACCCAGTACTACACAAGCCAGAGACTTTATAGACTGAGACAGTCTTTTCATCCCGTGAATCTTGGAGTGGTTGACAATATGAGTTAGACCGAACTCCATGAAACAATATGCTTGACGAGAGTGAAAGAACAAGCAATCTGCCATAATAAAAATACTTAGGTTATGTGACACAAGGAAGAACTAAAAGTAGTTTGTAGAATGCACAAATAGTGTATGAGTTAAATTCTACAACAATGTATAGAAGGACAGGAGATTCCTCTCTACCAAGAAATAGACGCATTACTCCAATATGACAGTTATTTTATAGGTAGATAAGATTCTGAATAAACAGGCAGGAGCAGTATCATATTGCAGATGTACAATATGAACAGACACGGATATAGGTCGCCACTATGGGAACAGGAAGACAGAAGCGAAGAGGCTGTGGCAGGTCTCAGAATTAGCAAAGCCTCGAAACCTAAGATGCTGAATTTACAAAACACATGTATTCTAGAAACTCGTGCACACCCCAGACAGTAGCTGACACCTGAGCCAAGGTCAGGAACAATGAAGGGAGTGATAGATATATGGAACACAGGCATAAGATAATGATTCTCCGGACGGGTAGTGGTACACTCCCAAGTTAATTAATTTAATAATCGCACAGACCAACTACTGATGTCCAGGTCCACAGGTAGAGTAAAGCCAAAAGATGTTATAGACAGTATTTGACTAGAACCTCAAGAGGCGACAAAGAACACAACATGCACCTAGGAATTAGCGAAAACCTCAATAAATGGAAGGAAATCCACTCTCGAAATGGGTACCCTAACATGTGATCCAGACATGAAGAAGCACTGGCTATTCATTACAAGACAAACACACATAAGACACCTTCAGAACTCCCTCAGTACACACAGAGACACTAGAAAGCACACCATACCAAGTACAAAGGAAAGTGAAGGCCTCATTGTTTCAGGATGACCAGGAATATTCTTGTATTGGAATTATGGCAGTCCATGGAATTCTCTTACCCCATTTATGTGCCACCCAAATATTGACATCTAGTTAATGTGTCTAAGGTTGGTGAGCTGTACACTAACCAATAGAATTTCCCAGTGACACGCGGCCTATGATAGACAATGCCAACCAATTTGCGATCACCTTAATAATGTATTAGCAATATTCTCTATAGCCGGATGGGTCCAGGCGGACCCATCAGATAGGTATAGACCGATTTGAACCATTAACCAACCACACTCCCACATCCATTTTGTAAACTGATAAATGTATTATGACATTATTGCCGTTATTACATAATCTTGGTACAAAACTTGCTTGCAATCGTCGAAAATGTTGAGAGCTATGAGATCGATATGCTTGTATGCTGTACCAACTAGGATTCATTGTTTCAAATAAGTTGGGTTTTGACATGCACCTGGTCGGCCATCATTGAGTATTGTTCTGATCAATTGTGTGACCCTGAGCGCCCCTTTACAATTTGTACATACTTTATTTTTGAAGTGACGCCCAGAATTCAACAAACACAAACAACAACACCAACATTACAATTCTAGTGTCTCTGTGCCTTTTGAGCCTTTTCCTCTGTCTTCTCTATACCTCGTACTTGTGCCCCAAATTCATACTAAGCAACAACTGTATAGTCACCCACTGCTGGCAATCCATTTGCGAGAGCACTGCCGTCAACTGTTAACAGACAACAACAGGTGTGCAAACAAATTGATGGCCGGTATTATCTCACCCCTCAATGTGGGTCAAAAGCCATCCACCCAAAAATACCCGCAAAGTGGTGCCTATGGGTCCGGACTCTAAACACGTGTCAAATAACCCCCCACAGATCTGTTTAGATGGCTTTTATTTGTTTTTAGTTGAGGGCCACTCACACTTTTTTCAAATATGAAGATGCACATCAGGCAATTTAGAACTACGCATGGTAAGATGATGTTATACAATAGTGCTTCTTTTAAAACATGTTGTCCTTCTATATTAAGGCGCTATAGATTGTACAAGTATCTGTCATACTAAAAAGCCACTTCCTAACATTGATAGAAGAGTAGCAGGAAAAAAAGACAGTACTTGCTGAAAGCTTAGATGACAGACCCACTGGAAATAATGTGCAGATGATGGTAGGACACTAATAAACCTAGACCTTAATCAGGTTGCACACACTTCTAAAGGTAGAACAGTAATTACATGTGTGATTATAATATCATTGACCCCTGTGGTACTTCTTAGAATTGGGGTATTTATACCATTCAGAACAGAGGGGTCCGTCATGCATCATTATGTGTGACCCCGTGCCGCGTGCACAATGGTCCATAATCTATTCTTCTCACTAATCTAGCTCTGCTTTATTTATGCACTTGCAACATTAAAAACAAAAACAAAAAAACAAAAAAAAAACGTTGATGCATGCTTTGCTATACAGAAATATTCTAATACTCTTGGTGTGACATTTTACATAGAATGTGTTGTGATTCGTTTGTCAATCAGAGTTGAGAACAGAAACGCCAAATCACACAATTCGATTCTCCACCTAACAATGAACGATCATTGCAATAATAACAGAAACGGTTATAGCTAGATCTGATTCACTCATTCATTAGTAGATTCAGTAATTATGATATATTTGTAATGGTGATACTTAAGCGCAATCAATCGAAATCGATGCCTTGTACATAGAGAAGCAGTACACTCTTCAGACGGATTTCCTAGACTATAGCGGGCGATCTGAAATATAATGAAGTTCTATGAATGGACCATTGTGCACGCGGCAGGGGGTCACACATAATGATGCATGACGGGCCCCTCTGTTCTGAATGGTATGAATACCCCAATTCTAAGAAGTACCACAGAGGTCAAAGATATTATAATCACACATGTAATTACTGTTCGACCTTTAGAAGTGTGTGCAACCTGATTAAGGTCTAGGTTTATTAGTGTTCTACCATCATATGCACATTGTTTCCAGTGGGTCTGTCATCTTTTTTCCTGCTACTCTTCTATCAATGTTAGGAAGTGGCATTTTAGTATGACAGATACGTGTGCAATCTATAGCGCCTTAATATAGATGGACAACATGTTTTAAAAGATAAAAGAATCGGTTGTGTCCACGATTTTGGGGGAAAAGTGGAGTGGAACATTATAGGAATCTGCTTTTCTAAACAGCTGAATGATGGGCCGGAAGGAGAGGTGAAAGATGGTGTGAACACTATGATAGTTACTGTTACAAGGCTCCTGTATCACCTGGCGCCCCCCTCTTCCACCACCGCACACAGGCACACACTGGATGTGTGCGTACGGTTCGGGGTCACCGGTCACTCTGCCACAACCAGGAATGTCCCTTTTCTTTATAGCACACGCAGCAGAGTGGCGTCACTCCGCCACGTGTGAACACCCTCAGAGGGGCAACCACCACACTCCTCCTTTTTCATAACAAAAACAGCAAAGAGGTAAAGTATGCACATGGCATAACAACACACTGCACATGAAATAAACAACCCCTTTAATCACAGCCACACCCCTTACCCATCACTCATTTTCCAGTCCATGGGCTGGTCCCACCAGTTCAGGGGTCCAAAACATAGTCACTCAGGTAGTCAGGCTTCCCCCTTACGACTCTTTCGGGATACCTCCTGTCCGCCTCCCGGATCGGGCCCTCCTCACTTGTGTTCCCCCGGCCTGGGGAACTTGGCAGATGGGCCAGGTGACCGCCCTCGTGCGGTACATCACCAAAGTCCCTTCTCTGCAAGACCTTTGGCCTGGATTCTCCGACTTTCTTAAAGAAGCTGGCATTGCGGGTGACAGAGGCAGTACCATCTGATGCAGTCACCATTGAGCCGCACACCGCCACCACGTCCATCGGACCAGGCTTATACGTTAACAACAGTTTGCCTTGAGGGTGCCGGTTCTTTACCAGCACCTCATCTCCTGGGGCTAGCTGCTGGGGTGGAGTCCTCTCCTGATGTTCTTCTGTTCAATCCTGAGGCTCCTATCTCGTTCAACCTGCGCATTGTCAATGACGTCCGTCTCTCTCTCTCCCACTTCCGGGATAAGGCCCCTAGGACATCACCTGAACATGGCTTGAGATGGGACCACTCCTGCAGAGCCTTCTCCATTGCTGCGGCCCAACTTTGGAACAATCTCCCTCCGCTACTTAAAGCCACTTCTAACCATTTGAGCTCCAGAAGAGCTTTGAAAACTAATCTTTTCTAGTCCCTGGCTCCTTCACTAGCTTCTCCCTGACCTAGCAGTCTTCCTCTCCAGCGCCATGATGCCTTTGGGCGACCGTGCGCTTTATAAGTTGAAATAACATAACATAACATAGATGCATGCGGTATGGCCCTTAGGAACTGATATATAATGCCCTCTGCAAACCATGTCCTTGGCCATGAGCGATGCGGCAGACCTTATTTAGCACCCTCATAAAACCTTCTGCTTCGCCGTTCGCCCAAGGCCAGAGTGGAGTGATCTTACGGTGCTGTATACATTACTCTTCCATCAGTTGGGCGAAATTGTCCCCCTGGAACGGTGGTCCATTGTCAGAACAAAAAGTCTGAGGCAGGCCGCTGGTAGCAAACATGTTCTCCAACGCCACAGCTACCTTGTCGAATGACACAGACTCAATGAATTCCACCTCCGGATACCTGGACCATTCGTCCACGACCACCAGGAAGTGTGTGTACTGGCCTCTGGACCCGAAGTCATCATGGACAATCTCCCAGAGTACAGTCATGCTTGGCATGGTCTCAATCAGGGGCTCCCCCTGGGTTGGGGACACCACCTGGCACCACAAACAAGCCGCAACAAACTCCTCAAGCCGCCTCCCAAGGTCTGGGAACCACACCTTCTGTCACAGGTGAGCCTTGGTCTTAGCAATTCCCTGGTGCCCCTGGTGTTCCAACTCAATGACCTGGAGGACCTTGCACTGTGGTATCACTATTCTATCAGCTCAGAGTAATAGCCCCGGCTCCATGAACACCAGCTCGTCCTTTATCCTCTGTAGCTGTTCCAGCACGATCTCGCTTCCTGGGTCTTCAGAGCCAGCATGTCCACAACTGACTTCCATGAGCACTTTGGAAGGGCTGCCCTCAGGATGTTGAAGCATTCATCATCGGCCGCCGCCTGTTCCAGCTCGTGGATAACTCGCTGAGTTAGGAGTGGCCGCCTCCACCACAAGTCTCACATGCTCATCGGCCTCCTCCGCACTGATGTTACTATGTCCCTCCGGCTTTGTGGGTGCTTAGACAAGTAGCCTGCCACATTGTTGCTGCTGGGCTGGTACACCAGGGAGACCCCAAATTCAAGCAGCGCCAACATCCACCTTTCGATGCGTGCCAGAGGTTTAGACGATGACCCAGCCATGATAGGCAGAAGGGGCTTGTGGTCTGTTACCATGGTCACTGGCTGTCTCAGCACATATAGGCAGAAGCAGTGACAACCCTACAGGAACACCAGGTCCTCCCTTTCAATCTGGGAATATCGCTGTTCTGTCTCTGATAGCGCTGTGCTTGCATAGGTGACCAGCTGGACCTCACCATTGTGCAAGAACCACCCCCAGACCAAATGGGCTAGCATCCACCACAATTTCTGATGATAGGGCCAGGTCGAAGAAGGCCATTGTGTCCTCTGCAGTCAGCGCCCCCTTCACCTCCTAATATGTCCACACTGCCATGTGACATCATCCTTCTTGGTTAACCTGCAATGGTTTTGACCGGGACGCAAGGTTCCTGATGAACCAACCACAATATGTGACCATTCCTAAGAAGCTTTGGACCTCTGATACGTTCTCCGGGGGCCATGCCTACACAACGTCCTTTACCTTCTGAGAATCTGGCAACACGCCCCCTTTCTTGAACACAAACACAAATAATTCAATAGTCTACTTAAAGAACTCACATATGTCCCAGCGTTAATCCAAGAATCTGGAGCTGTTCCAATGTCTTGACCAGCCTGTCCAGGTACTCCACCTCCATCCTTGCAAACACCAGGATGTTGTCACTAAAATTCAAGACGCCATCCAAATCAGCAAGGGCACCACGGATGATGTTCTGAAAGACCCCTTCCGCCGACAACACACCAAAGCTCAGGTGCTTGTACCTGTTGAGGCCGTGGTGTGTGGTGAAAGTTGTTATATATCGAGAGTCCGGTTATAGCACCATCTGATCCAAGGTCGTGCTTGGAGAAGAAGTGCGATCCTTGCATTTCAGTGATAATGTCATCGATCGTGGGGGCGATTTCTCGTTCGTGCTTGATCACTTTATTCAGGCGCCTCATGTCTACACAGATGTGCACAAAGTCTGGTTGTTTAGGCTTTCTGGAAATGATGATTGGAGACACCCACGGGGTTGGGCCATCAACCTTCTCGATAATGTCCACCTCTACTAGACTGTCCAGTGCCTTGTCCACTAGGTTCCGAAGATGAAATGGGACTCAGTGGTGTTTCAGGACGATGCATTGGATTGACTCGTCAATGTGGAGCCTCACCAGGTCTCCTGCCATGCGGCCAATGTCTTCAAACAGTTGCACATTTTCAACGTAAACTGCATTTGCAAAGCTCACAATGGCAAGTGCCTCTGCTGCTGCACAACTCCACAGTGTGTTACTGCTGACCATTGTGACATGTATGACCCCCCGTACTCCATGCTGTCTGCAAATGCCCCAGTCAGTGGGTTAGTTTGCTCACAGGCAAACGTGAAGATGCATGCTTTTGGCTTCTGTAGTTTTGGTGGCATCACCATGGCATCGTACTGCACCCTTACCATAACATTTACAGACACCCCTGTATCCACCAGCACCGGTACAATTGACTCATTTACCTTCACAAAACACTGTGGCTGTCTCCTGTTGGTGGACCACAGAGCCCTGACACTTGAGATGAAGAAAATGTTATCTTCCTACTTGTCATTGTCTTCCTCGTGAGGGATGTCGTTGTCATCTTGGTCGACCTGGGCGACATTGGGCGGGAACTGTGACCTGAAGAATCACGCTCTTACTGGCCTCCTTGGGATTACCACTGGCATCAGAGATATGTACATTCGGGCGTAGTGGTCCAGTGCCCCGCAATGTCCACATGACTTACCTGGCGCTGGGTAGTCAGCGGGGTGTTGGAGATCGTACCTACATTTCATACAGGACTCCATGGCTGTTGCACCCCAGTCCCACTGACTGATGCTTCGACATCTTGCACCTCTACAACCTTGACCACAGCTCACCGCACACACATCTTCCACTTTCACAGGGCACAGAGCAGCCTCCATTTTTGACAACCTCACCAAAGACACCACTTGGCAGCATCCAAGTTACAGTATTTAAGGCAGTGTGATTCCAAGCTCTCACAGAACCTGTCTGCACAGCTTGCCGGACGAACTTTAGTGTATTAGCTGGTTCTGTATCATCGTGTCCGCATTATCCCAGGCACACAGCAGAGATATGTGGTGCAGAATGCTGCAGAAGTTGTCCAGGGACACGTCATCCTTTTGGCGGGCACTAAACATAACAAAGCACTTGTAATCTGCATTGGCAAATGGCATAAACTAGTCCTGCAGGCCTGGATTCTCCGACTTTCTTAAAGAAGCTGGCATTGCGGGTGACAGAGGCAGTACCATCTGATGCAGTCACCATTGAGCCGCACACCGCCACCACGTCCATCGGACCAGGCTTATACGTTAACAACAGTTTGCCTTGAGGGTGCCGGTTCTTTACCAGCACCTCATCTCCTGGGGCTAGCTGCTGGGGTGGAGTCCTCTCCTGATGTTCTTCTGTTCAATCCTGAGGCTCCTATCTCGTTCAACCTGCGCATTGTCAATGACGTCCGTCTCTCTCTCTCCCACTTCCGGGATAAGGCCCCTAGGACATCACCTGAACATGGCTTGAGATGGGACCACTCCTGCAGAGCCTTCTCCATTGCTGCGGCCCAACTTTGGAACAATCTCCCTCCGCTACTTAAAGCCACTTCTAACCATTTGAGCTCCAGAAGAGCTTTGAAAACTAATCTTTTCTAGTCCCTGTCTCCTTCACTAGTTTCTCCCTGACCTTGCAGTCTTCCTCTCCAGCGCCATGATGCCTTTGGGCGACCGTGCGCTTTATAAGTTGAAATAACATAACATAACATAGATGCATGCGGTATGGCCCTTAGGAACTGATATATAATGCCCTCTGCAAACCATGTCCTTGGCCATGAGCGATGCGGCAGACCTTATTTAGCACCCTCATAAAACCTTCTGCTTCGCCGTTCGCCCGAGGCCAGAGTGGAGTGATCTTACGGTGCTGTATACATTACTCTTCCATCAGTTGGGCGAAATTGTCCCCCTGGAACGGTGGTCCATTGTCAGAACAAAAAGTCTGAGGCAGGCCGCTGGTAGCAAACATGTTCTCCAACGCCACAGCTACCTTGTCGAATGACACAGACTCAATGAATTCCACCTCCGGATACCTGGACCATTCGTCCACGACCACCAGGAAGTGTGTGTACTGGCCTCTGGACCCGAAGTCATCATGGACAATCTCCCAGAGTACAGTCATGCTTGGCATGGTCTCAATCAGGGGCTCCCCCTGGGTTGGGGACACCACCTGGCACCACAAACAAGCCGCAACAAACTCCTCAAGCCGCCTCTCAAGGTCTGGGAACCACACCTTCTGTCACAGGTGAGCCTTGGTCTTAGCAATTCCCTGGTGCCCCTGGTGTTCCAACTCAACGACCTGGAGGACCTTGCACTGTGGTATCACTATTCTATCAGCTCGGAGTAATAGCCCCGGCTCCATGAACACCAGCTCGTCCTTTATCCTCCGTAGCTGTTCCAGCACGATCTTGCTTCCTGGGTCTTCAGAGCCAGCATGTCCACAACTGACTTCCATGAGCACTTTGGAAGGGCTGCCCTCAGGATGTTGAAGCATTCATCATCGGCTGCCGCCTGTTCCAGCTTGTGGATAACTCGCTGAGTTAGGAGTGGCCGCCTCCACCACAAGTCTCACATGCTCATCGGCCTCCTCCGCACTGATGTTACTATGTCCCTCCGGCTCACATTGTGGGTGCTTAGACAAGTAGCCCGCCACATTGTTGCTGCTGGGCTGGTACACCAGGGAGACCCCAAATTCAAGCAGCGCCAACATCCACCTTTCGATGCGTGCCAGAGGTTTAGACGATGACCCAGCCACGATAGGCAGAAGGGGCTTGTGGTCTGTTACCATGGTCACTGGCTGTCTCAGCACATATAGGCAGAAGCAGTGACAACCCTACAAGAACACCAGGTCCTCCCTTTCAATCTGGGAATATCGCTGTTCTGTCTCTGATAGCGCTGTGCTTGCATAGGTGACCAGCTGGACCTCACCATTGTGCAAGAACCACCCCCAGACCAAATGGGCTAGCATCCACCACAATTTCTGATGATAGGGCCAGGTCGAAGAAGGCCAGTGTGTCCTCTGCAGTCAGCGCCCCCTTCACCTCCTAATATGTCCACACTGCCATGTGACATCATCCTTCTTGGTTAACCTGCAATGGTTTTGCCCGGGACGCAAGGTTCCTGATGAACCAACCACAATATGTGACCATTCCTAAGAAGCTTTGGACCTCTGATACGTTCTCCGGGGTCCATGCCTACACAACGTCCTTTACCTTCTGAGAATCTGGCAACACGCCCCCTTTCTTGAACACAAACACAAATAATTCAATAGTCTACTTAAAGAACTCACACATGTCCCAGCGTTAATCCAAGAATCTGGAGCTGTTCCAATGTCTTGACCAGCCTGTCCAGGTACTCCACCTCCATCCTTGCAAACACCAGGATGTTGTCACTAAAATTCAAGACGCCATCCAAATCAGCAAGGGCACCACGGATGATGTTCTGAAAGACCCCTTCCGCCGACAACACACCAAAGCTCAGGTGCTTGTACCTGTTGAGGCCGTGGTGTGTGGTGAAAGTTGTTATATATCGAGAGTCCGGTTATAGCACCATCTGATCCAAGGTCGTGCTTGGAGAAGAAGTGCGATCCTTGCAGTTCAGTGATAATGTCATCGATCGTGGGGGCGATTTCTCGTTCGTGCTTGATCACTTTATTCAGGCGCCTCATGTCTACACAGATGTGCACAAAGTCTGGTTGTTTAGGCTTTCTGGAAATGATGATTGGAGACACCCAGGGGGTTGGGCCATCAACCTTCTCGATAATGTCCACCTCTACTAGACTGTCCAGTGCCTTGTCCACTAGGTTCCGAAGATGAAATGGGACTCAGTGGTGTTTCAGGACGATGCATTGGATTGACTCGTCAATGTGGAGCCTCACCAGGTCTCCTGCCATGCGGCCAATGTCTTCAAACAGTTGCACATTTTCAACGTAAACTGCATTTGCAAAGCTCACAATGCCAAGTGCCTCTGCTGCTGCACAACTCCACAGTGTGTTACTGCTGACCATTGTGACATGTATGACCCCCCGTACTCCATGCTGTCTGCAAATGCCCCAGTCAGTGGGTTAGGTTGCTCACAGGCAAACGTGAAGATGCATGCTTTTGGCTTCTGTAGTTTTGGTGGCATCACCATGACATCGTACTGCACCCTCACCATAACATTGACAGACACCCCTGTATCCACCAGCACCGGTACCATTGACTCATTTACCTTCACAAAACACTGTGGCTGTCTCCTGTTGGTGGACCACAGAGCCCTGACACTTGAGATGAAGAAAATGTTATCTTCCTACTTGTCATTGTCTTCCTCGTGAGGGATGTCGTTGTCATCTTGGTCGACCTGGGCGACATTGGGCGGGAACTGTGACCTGAAGAATCACGCTCTTACTGGCCTCCTTGGGATTACCACTGGCATCAGAGATATGTACATTCGGGCGTAGTGGTCCAGTGCCCCGCAATGTCCACATGACTTACCTGGCGCTGGGTAGTCAGCGGGGTGTTGGAGATCGTACCTACATTTCATACAGGACTCCATGGCTGTTGCACCCCAGTCCCACTGACTGATGCTTCGACATCTTGCACCTCTACAACCTTGACCACAGCTCACCGCACACACATCTTCCACTTTCACAGGGCACAGAGCAGCCTCCATTTTTGACAACCTCACCAAAGACACCACTTGGCAGCATCCAAGTTACAGTATTTAAGGCAGTGTGATTCCAAGCTCTCACAGAACCTGTCTGCACAGCTTGTCGGACGAACTTTAGTGTATTAGCTGGTTCTGTATCATCGTGTCCGCATTATCCCAGGCACACAGCAGAGATATGTGGTGCAGACTGCTGCAGAAGTTGTCCAGGGAAACGTCATCCTTTTGGCGGGCACTAAACATAACAAAGCACTTGTAATCTGCATTGGCAAATGGCATAAACTAGTCCTGCAGTGCATCTTTAGCTGCGGCATAGGTTGCATTCGCAGGCTGCAGGGACTGGAAGAACTCATTAACTGCTGGTCCTGCCGAGTACAGGAGTGTAGCCACCATGCTGTCCTCATCAGTCTTCCCAGTGGTCCAGAAGTACATATCAAGCCTGTCAATCCACATCTTCCATCTCGGTCCCAGGCTGGATGGGGCCCTCGAGATGTTGAACTCGGGCATTGGTCCCTTGCTGTCTCGGCACCTGTGGTGCTTGGGGAGCAGCGGGCCATGCAGCAGCCTGGGTGGCAGCATACATGGCCGCAAGCACACAGGAACTCCACAAAAAAACCTGGGGCCACAACTCACTGATGTGCTTCTTCAGGCACAGCTGCACACAGATGTTGATTGTGATAATGTTAGTAAGGCACCCTTACCCAAATACTTCTGATGATTTTCCTCCACCACCACAAAGCCAGCCAAATTCCCTCCCATGCACTTTCTTCAACTGTCTAAAAATTGAGGCATAGGGCCATCTGGCACTCTTCCACCCTGGGGCACACAGCACAGTAGCCCTCCTTCACCAATGTCCAAAACAGCCAGGCGTAACAAAGAAGGAACTTCAATGGCACACTAGTGGCTCCAGAAATTGAGTTGGGTGGGTCCAGTGACTCAGAACAAAGATGGTAGGCCTCCCCCAGGTCCTCACCTAACATTCAATGTAATGAAAGTGTCAGAAACACTTCAAAGGTAATAAATATGCAGTATCAGCTGTCCCCTCAGCAGGGAATCCAAAAATGACATGCGGATTGGTGCATAACCACTCTGGAACAGAGCCGTGACCCTTCTCAGCATGTGTGTAAAATGCCGGCCAAGCCACGTGGACACCGCTGTCTCCATGGCATTCGGAATGCGGTGAACAAAGAAAAACCTTTCACAGCCACTCACCGGTTCTTCACGGGTTGGCGTCCTGCCTCCTCGCCACTGTTACGAAGCTCCTGTCTCATCTGGCACCCCTGTGAGCACCCCACCGCCTACAGAGAAACACTGGACATGTGTGTATGGTTTGGGCTCCCCGTTCGCTATGCCGCAGCCGGGATCGCCCCTTTTATTTATAGCACACGCAGCGGAGTGGCATCTCAATCACTGCCAACATCCCCCCACTGCACTGACCATCACCTGTTAGAAATGTACTTCTCACACACACGCACATGCCAACTAACTGAACCAACCCCCATCTTTGTTCGTAACACCTGCATGCTCACCAAAAATTCACTCCTGCCCACTCTTTCCCAACTATCCACTATCCACAGCCACTGAGATCTGCAGTAACTCGCCAACCATTTTAACTACATTCTCCTCAAAGCTCTTGACTTACATGCAACACTCTAATCCATGGCCCCACAAAAAAATTGCTAACAACAGCTAGTTCTATGGAGAGCTTCAAACCGCTGCAGACAGATGGTTGTGCTTGAACACAGCTGAAGCAGTAGGTGATCAAGGGTGGATGAAATAGATCACATTGTTAATAAATGTGTAATACCAGTTGAAGAGTGAGAACAATGGGAAGAAGAGATAAGGTCTCAAAAGCCATGCAGGGAGCTGTGCGAGTTACCTAGAGTACCATCACGGGCTGATGAGCATGAGGCAGAGATATAGGCAAGAGGATTGGGGAATTATATAGGCAGATAGGGAAAAAAAGATGGCTATGAGATTAGAGGGAGTATCGAAGGAATTCCACCAAAAAAACAAGAGGTAGATTGAATGACGTAATGATAGAGACAAGCATAGAACGCTGTCCCTAAGCAGACTAGATCTTGATGACATGGAAAGGGATAACAGCTATACTAGTAGGTGAGAGGGCAGATGTGGCTCTTAGACAGACGTGAACATAACAAGAGGGGTTGAGTGGTCAGATTTAGAAGAACCAGAAAGAAAAACAACAGAACCTATAATATATCCTGAACGACCACAAGAACATTTGCATAGCGTAGGGGAAATGTCCCCACCTTATGTAAGTAGATTATGGTCTTTGCCAGGACAAAGACGAACGGGCAAAACTAGCCCCACCATTAAGACAAGAAGCGTAGGTGGGTAATATTGCATAACAGGGTTCACATAATTTCCGTTATTGGAGAAAGGGGGAGGATGACCACAATATATACCATGGCAACAGATGGATAAAGATTATTTGAAATGCAAGTTACCTACCCAGGAGCGGCTACATGGATTTATGAATTTGAAAGAATGACTGTGGGAATGACTTTATCAGTAGATGACATATAAATCCTACTAGCAGCCATCCTAGGGGAGAGTACTGACGACATTTGGAGATGAGCAGAATATAAATGTTTGACAACATGAAAAAAATAAGACGCATGATGGAGCGCCATTTAATAATTGCAGAGCAGATTTATGCAGGGCACTTATATTACAATACCCTGATACATCAGACATGGGAGTTATTATGACAAGGAAAATGGGAGAGAATGAAGATCCTGTTTCTTATATTCAGGAGATTCAAGAGTGTTGTCGTTTCAATAGGGGAGAACCATGGGATAATACAGTAGCATTATTGTATCATATAGTATTTCAGAGACTGCGGAGCCAGTTGAAAGGCAGATGAAAAAACAAGTAGGGATGCGAGCTAAGCCATGGCCATAAAAACAGTTGACTATCGTACATCATTGTCGACTGTTACAAGACAATAATAATAAAAAAGCTTAGAATAGGAAGCTTGAGGAAGCAAAGTTAGTTCTGATTTTTTTTTTTGTAATTTGCCATAGAAGGAGCAGTACTGATGAGCAGTGGAGTGGTTACACAAGAGTTACAGCCTACACATCCAATCAATGTAGGGTACCCAGTAGTTCAGGGCTGCTGCAATTTTTGTCCATGTGGTAGAGGGAATGGACATCGAGGACGAGGAGGTGTATTTCAAATCGCTCAAGGGGGAGGATGATTTAATGGAGGACAGGTGCACCAGTGCTGGAATTGTGGAAGAATGGGACATATGGCCCACACATATAAAACTACATTGGGCAAGCAGCAGAACTGGCAAGCTCCAAGAGGCAGGATGGTCTATTTTCCACAGTATAATGCCTGCACAAAGCTAAACCCTATGCCCACATCAACTTGTGGTACACCCCCAACCTCAAGTACCTGCGAAGCACCAAAAGATCTGCTGAGACTAACTGGTAAAAATCCCCACTGAGCTGAACAAAGCCATTTTCACTTTTGCATCCAACAATTACAAAAAGGCTATCCTACTAACCAAAAGCTCTAACTATAAAGACAGAATTACAAAAGCCACTTCTGGCACCAAAGTACCATTTACTATATTACGTGCGCTTGAGTTACCAGTGCCCCGACTAGACACCTGTACAAAAGATACTACCCGGTGCACAAATATGGAAAAAACTTTGCTAGACAAAATTCCCCTGATCAGTTGAAAATTGAACAAAAAAAGGTACATCACACTCTGAATCAACCCACGCAGATCCCTATATATTCCAACCAGAACCCTATCATCCCCTTCATTTTCTCCCCTGTCTCAAGTGAGGAGGTGTGGAAAGTCCATACCAGCCTTAAACCTTCTTGCTGTCAAGGAGATATATGTCTTGACTACTTTATCAAAGAATGCACGACTGAATTCAACCCTTTCATCACAACCCTAATCAACGCCTCCTTTGAAACTAATACAGTCCCTACCAACTTAAAAGATGCCTAGGGCCTGCCACTACTTAAGAAGCCTACCCTAGACCCTAACAAACCCACAAACTACTTCCCTACAACAACAGTGCCCTTCCATCTTAAAATACTTGACTGTGCAGCTTATTTGCAATTTCAAAATCACCTTTGAGAATCACAACCTCTTAGTCCTGTCCTCCGTCATTCAGGCTTCCGACCAGCACACATCACTGAGACAGCCTTACTTGACCTCAGAATACAAATGGATGAGATAAAAGACAATGGCAAACTAGCACTCCTCCTTTTGCTTGACCTCTCGGCCACCTTCGATTTAGTGAACCACAACATTTTATGCAACCACCTTGCGCCGGCAGCCCAATTCTCTAGTAATGCCATTCACTAGGTACAGAGACACCAAATCCCTTAACAAAATTTACCAAATGATCCAGGAATGGATGGCCCAAAACAGCCTCTGCCTCAATGATAAAAAGACTGAACTACTCATCACAGGATCTCAACAAACCTGACGACTCTTTTCACTCTTTCACAAATCAAAGTCCCAAGGAAGTCAAAACCTTCGGATTTTGCCTTGACTCTGCCCTATCATTAAAGTTGCATCACGTTAGCCAGAGTGATTATCCTATCTAGACTAGACCATTGCAATGCCTTGTTCCTAGGCACCAACAAACGCAAACTACAAAAACTGCAGATGATACAAAACAACGCCGTCAGAGCAGCACTTTACATCCCTAAAAACACCCATATCTTTTCAGAAAGACGCACAGCCCACTAGCTGGCTGAACAGGATTAAATTGCCTTCCAAACTTTCTCACTGATTCACAAATGTATCTCATTATCAGCTCCCAAATACCTATCCAATACATTTTCACAGCACAATTCCAACAGACCTACCCGCACTGCCTACATGAACCTTCTCACTATTCCTAAATGCAAACATCAGTAAGCAGGGTCAATAGCTTCGCAGTGCTAGCTGCTAAAGTGATAAAGATTAGAATGTGTTACCTCTATCCCTCAGATCTGAATATTCCGACAAGGCCTTTCGTAAGAGTCTGAAAACCTGGCTCTTCTCACATGAACAATCCCACCCAATCTAAGCTACACGTATCACTGACTCACCCATGCCTAAACCTGTTTGCACCATCTGGTCTGTAGGGTATTTTGTGTAGATTTGGGGCCTGGCGGTATTTTCTTACCGCCAAAATAATGGTCATTTGGCAATGTTTACTCCTTGCATTTAGATTGCGGTTGGCCTTATTTCCTTTCAGGAGCCATTACTTATTTCAGTACATAGAATGAATTAGTGGTATACATTTTGTTGGTGGTATTTTGGTGAGCATAATTTCCTGTTTTATTTGTGGCCCCAATATACAAACCCCCTTCTTTTTGTTTAGACTGTTTGTGTGATCTCTAGAGGCCTCAGACCTACATTCATAAACACCACAATTTTCACATATAGCATTCTCAATCCCCTGTGGTATTATCACTAATTTATTTACATTAGCGAATTATGCTTCCGTAGGCCTCTCTTGCTGATTCATGTACACCCAGCAAGAACTATTGTATTACATTCCACTCAGAAACCATACACACATACACTGAGTGGAATCACGCACACAGCTATTTATAATTGCTGATGATATTGCTCCATCTGTATAGGAAACATGACATACATAGTACTTAAACACCTTCCCCTTCTTGCAGGATGTTATTTTAGATGCACCAAAGAAAAAACAAAAGCAAGAATACTCTTACACCGTCTGTGTGTTATAACAATTTAATTTCAAAATAATACATTAACATTCTTGTGAGACAGTCCTTCTGAAATAAACAGAAGAGAAACAGATACAATAATACAACGAATATCACTTCACATTATTTGTAACAAGAAAAAGAAAAGTTACATCAGTGGGACAGCATTTGCATTGCAACATTATACCGTGGCAGTTAAACACAGGGACTCCCTATCACTATCCTTCCTGCCTGAGAAACACTTCATTCATGCGGCACACCCTCAATTTACTTTATAATTACCAGCTATTTGTACATCTCCGGTACGCAAAATCCCTTGGGTTGCCGCCTCCGAGAAGTGATCCAGGGTTGTCCTCGTAAACTTGCAATTTGAAGGGCACATCGAAAACACACAGTTTTCAAGCCGGTGCCAAGTGACCAGGAATCCCCAGTCTCTGAAGGTCAGCAGTGCAGCTGAAACGACTCCTCACAGCAGCCCAGCAAAAGCAACCTATTCACAGCAGCTCGGCAAAAGTGATCTGCCTCAATTCTGTCAGAGCTCGTCCAGCAAACCTCTGTTGCAACCCCCAGGCTTACGTGTCACCAATCAAATTCACAATATCATATCGTCCTTCCTCAACAATAGCTCACATTTACAGTAAGCAACTGTATCTAACTAATTTCCTGGTATGTGGATTTTGCTTCCTGCAAAGACAGTGAACAGAGAGAGCAAAGAAGAAAAGAAAAATCTAAATGCACGTTTAAAAATGACTCTCAGAGCACATCTCTTCTGCCTCTCTTTCAACATGGAGAGCACATTATAATGTCAATGAGTTAATATTGGTGTTAGTATTTGCTACTTAAGTGAGTCAATTAGATAGCTAACGTTATCTCCTGTGAATGAGGCATTTCCAGTGAGAGAAGAAAAAGAAAGAAAAATTCTGGTGTGCTTTTAAATCAGTAGAGAACAATGAAATTCTGGTGTGCTTTAGATCTGTAGAGAAAAACAAAATTCTGTTTTCACTGGCGACACATGGCTGGCTATATGTGTACCACATTATAGCAATAATGTGATCATATGCAGTGGCGCTGTACTCCAAAACACACTAAATAATACTACATATCCTCCTTTTTCTGAGAATTTGGCCATGGTCCAAGTCACAATTGGAAGAAACCCAACTTGCTCCTTTTCTTCGTTTAAAATGTGTGCGTATTGCGATATCTTTCCCTCTCCATTGTAGCTAATTACATGAGCAACATCTTCATTTTCACGGACAAAACAATCAACCCTCCTACCATTATTAGCACCAGAACAGCTAAACCCACTATAGAGCGTTCCCCCCAGGTTCCCCAATTAAACTTTTCCACTTCTATTATACCCAGGTTACTAACTGTGATATTGTTCTTTCTCAGATTCATTTTCACTACATGCTTCTATTTATGATTCAATAAGAACTCCACATCCGGGTCTATTGGAAATGCATCCCTTTGAAAAAATTCAAAATTTCCTACTTGGCTTTCCCAAATGTCATTCGTAATATGAAATAATGTTAAACCTCCAATTGAAATAATTGTGTCCTTTGGAACCTGTAAGTAAAATACATTATATTTCACCTGTTTGACAACAAATGTCCCATGATTCAAATTGACTATCGTAAAAATGTTCATACAGGTGCTGACCAACCATTTACCTTTGACCATTTTAGCCTGTGCCAACTCCTCACCCCCCATATTGCTAATAACTACTTCACATCCTTCTGATATACGTGGGTCAGATTTCAAACCACAAATAGCGTCCATAGCATCATGAATAAACGGTTTACCAGTACACATGTAATTTTGTTTTTTAAATTTTACACAAGTTTCCAAATTTGGTATCAAGTAAACATCAGGCTCCCATGACTGAAATGCCACCACTTCTGGAGTCTTAATCTTAATAAACTTGTCTTCTTGCCAAAATCCCACACTGTATACGATCTTAGTTTGATAGATGAGTTCAGGAGCTACGTATGGGATGCATGGTAAAAACCCTATTTCCAACCTTTCCAAGTCCACATATAAGGGCATTGCATTATCCATTTCAAATGCAATTTTTACCTGTACCACATCAATCTCCCTCCTGGTCAACCTTTCTATCATTTGATGAATAATATCCTGTGAAACGAAGTACAATGGTATATGTCCTCGAATCAATTTTGAAATTGGAGTTTGAACTTCTCTCATGTAATTCGTCAACAGTCTATCAACAGGACTCATTATATTCAGTATCTCACTTAATGTTCGGTCATGCTTAATAATCAATTTAGTTGCTCGTTGAATCACATCCGCTTGTTCATTCAATATGACTGCAGTTTCATTTATGAACCTTACTTGTTCATCTAATCCCCCCTAATTCCATCTAAGGTTTTTTGTATTATTTCTAGGTCAACACTCAGTTGTTGTGCTTTAGTACTCAGCGTCCCTACTGAAATGGCATTGGCTGTTGACATCGTGGTACCTATTATGGCTCCAATTATGGACATCACCAATGAGACTGCAAGTCTTACTGCTCCTCTTTTTCCTCTCCTTTTCTTTATGTCTGCTGAATTCACAAATGTTTTCTCCAATTGCATCAACATATCTCTTATTGACTGCTTAACGTCCTCTTTTCTTAGTTCCAGCCACTCCTTAGTCTGCTCAGCTTAATTCCAGTATTGTTGAAATGTTTTTCCATCAGAGTATCAAGATTCAAGGGTATATAAATATTCTGGAAAATCATCCTTCTATCACTCATGATGAATCCTGGTGCTTCTTCTACCGCAATACCAGATGCTGGTCCAGGCTCAATGACAACCTGTGCTTCCAAAGTTTTGAAGTTCCCTCCGAATGTCATAATTATCCATATTGTTGGCGTCATCATCAATGCTGCTTGCTTTGTAGCCTTGGTCTTTGCCCCCTTCCGGGGCTTCTCCGAATCCGTCCCTGTGGACTCCATGACTTCATCCTCCCGTGTCCTCCGGTCCCGTGACCTCCGACTAAATGTATGTTAATATTCTAAATCAAATAGAAAAGAAACAAATTAAGTACATAGCACAATACTAACTTCAGCCTTTTGCACACAAAAAGAAATGCTTTGCAAAACATTTCGCCCTTTTCCTCTCGCCTTCTGAAATTAAGCACATGTTAGAGAGAAAACAAACATACATAAAGTATCATCTCACATTTAACACATTTCAATTGTAAAATAATTCCATCAACTTCAACCCCCATTTTTTGTATACAATATATATATATATATATATATATATATATATATATATATATATATATATATATATATATACATATGTCAGTGCTTGTGTTCCATTACAATAATTAATCAATCCTGTTTTATTTCTCTGCCGCTGCACTATGACTAAACTCATTTATCTTATCTTCTTTCATGTATTTAAGGGACTTTATCTGTTTCTACATGCTCAAGTCTTTTTACCTCATGTTTGGGGTGCCATGGTTTAATTGATTTACGTGAACAAACTGTTCTGTTGCTTATCTATAATTCGAAATGGCCCCTGCCAGGCTGACAGAAATTTAGAATTTTTCGGTTTACTTTTCCCAAAATGAAATTTATACACCTGATCCCCCACACAATACTCTTTCACTGATGTCTTTTAATCATAATATGACTTTGCACTCTAAGCAGCTCTTTCTAGATTTTGCAGTACAAAAGCAAATGAATGTTGTAAATGCTTCTTCAGCTCATCCATGTATTCATGAACTGTAGATGCACTCACAAGTGTCTGCTTATGTGTTCTGTATAGCAGGTGTTGCGGCAACATCATTTTCGTACCTGTCAAAACCTCATGGGGGCCAATACCTGTTGCTTTGGCAGGAGTTGATCTGATTGCCATCAAAACCAAAGGTAAACGTAAATCCCAGCTGGAACCTGCTTCTGCTACAAACTTCTTTAATATGTCCACAACAAACCTATTACAGCGTTCAACTTCCCCAGAAGAAGCAGCTCTATATGCAATGTGTAATTTCCTTTTCACTCCCAGTATTTGCCATACCTTACTCATTAGAGCGCTTGTGAAATGACTTCCTCTGTCTGATTCTATTCTTTGTGGTAACCCAAACCTTGAAAATGCATGATTCACCAGTAATGTAGCTACAATCTGGTGCAGGAATACACTCAATCCATTTTGACATCAAACACACCACACTCAAAATATACTGGTTCCCCCTGCTCAACCTCTTTACAGGCCCTACATAGTCTATTTGTAAATCTGACCATGGAAGAGTTAAGCCTCTTTTCATCAATGCGGCTCTATGCATTGGTGAAGCAGGTTTAAATTGGGCACATACTAGACATCCTCTAGTATATAATTCCACATCCTGGGACATATGTGGCCAGTAAGCATAATCTTTTAGTATCTCCAATGTGTTTTGTGAACCTCTGTGGCCTGCAGTTATCACATCATGTGCATAGTGTAGCATCAGCCCTCTGAATGAAAGGGGAACCACCCACTGTATTTGTCCTGTTATGGACTCTCTAATCATGAGCCCTCCTGTAGTCTAAATAGTTTCTTATTCTTTAATAGCACCCTCAACTCTTCTTTTCCCACACAATCATTTTCTGTTAAAGGGTTTTGTTCAGGGTCTATTAAATGATTATAATATATTCCCAAAATTGCATCATCCTTTTGTGCTTTAATCAGATCTTGATCTGGTGTATTGTAACTTCATTGTACTACTGGTTGATCCACCTCTTTTGGCACTTTAGAGCGTGTTACTGCATCAATTTGTATTTCACCAAGTAAATGTTCAATAGGTAGCAACTCTCCCATCACAGCCCCAATTTTAGCCAGGTAATCTGCCTTATCATTCCCCTCCTTATCCTCTCCTGGAGTTTTTAAATGTCCACACATTTTTCTCCAGTATATTGTTAAATCATTCTCTGACACCAATTTGTCTATGGCTTGTATCATTTTTCCATGTTTAAGTGGCTTCTTATTGAATGTAACCATGCCTCTTGCTTTCCAGCCAGGTAAATATTCCATGAAACTATTTCGTGCATAATCAGAATCAGTCACCAGGACAATTTCACTAAATCTATTATCAACTGCAGTAGCAATTGCTTTATAAATGGCTGCCAATTCCGCTACTTGACTGATCCTAGCTCCAATTCTCATCCCTATACTGAGGATGCCTTCACATTTCAACCAGAAATTTCCTATTCCTGCCACTAATTGTTTATTACTGTCATTTTCAATGTGAAAAGCACAACCGTCGACATATACAGTCGGCAAATTCTTGCATGTCTTGTCATCAAAAGCTTTGTGTGGTGATTGCCCAAATTCCTGTAAACTAGATTCCACTTCTACTTCGTTTGATACATGTTCAGCTGCACAGTCATGTAGATCTGCCAAACCTTGAGCAACTGGGCTCTTTTTATTTTGGCCATATCTCACTTCTACAGGAAAACCATGTAATGCCAGTGTCCATGACGTGATTCTGGAATGTGCTAGGTTACCTGACCTAATTATATTACTCTCTAAAAACTGCAAAGGTTGATGATTTGTCTCAATAATCACCTTTTCTCCCTGAACAATGGGGCGGAAATGTTGTAGCGCCCACACAGTGGTCAAAAGGGCCTTTTCACATTCACTGAATTTAATTTCAACTTGGGAAAACGCCTTACTTGCATAGGCAATGGTTTTGTGATTCAAATCATGTTTTTGTGATAACACTGCTGACATACAATGTTCAGAGAAACCTATTTCTATAAAGAAATCCCTATCCTTTATGGGATATGCTAAACATGGTGCCTTTGCAAGGCATTCCTTTAATTTAGCCACTGCCTCAGACTGCTCTTTTTCCCATTTCCAGGGTGTGTTCAGCTTTAGCAATTTAGTCAATGGTTGAGTAATTTCAACATAATTTTCAATGAATTTCCTGTTATAGCCTGTCATTCCTAATAAAATGTTTACCCCTTTCACATTTTTAGGGTCTTTTAGTTTTTGTATGGCCTCTATTTTCTTCTTTTGTGGGTTTAGTCCATGTTCAGTCACTTCATGGCCTAGAAAATTCACTTTTTTCTTGCACCATTGTGCTTTCTGTAAAGATACTTTGGCGCCTGCTTTCTGCAATTGTCCAAGAACATGTCTTATTTCATCAAAATGGTTTTTCGAGCTCTCATTTTTTATCAGTAAATCATCCACATAAACTATGGTACCTCTTTCCGCTGCATCAGGCATGACTTTTCTCAAAAAATATTCCAAATTCACTCCCACTATTGACATACCCAAATGGAACTCTAACCCATGCGTATTGAGTCTTATCAAATGAAAATAAAAATAAATTCTGAATCTCCTCTGCCAATGGCACACACCAATATCCAGAGGTGAGATCTAATGTGGTAAACACTTTTGAACCATGTACATGAGCTAGGCCTTGACCAATGAATGGCAGTGGCCATCTGGATACTGGCACTCTTATTTAATTCTCTTAAATCTGCACATAGTCGCCATTGACCATTTGGCTTTAACACACCTAAAATAGGTGTGTTGGATGTGCTATGAATGGGCTTGATGATTCCGTGACTCCACATTTTTTTTTATTTTATTTTTTTTATTTTTTATTTTAATTTCATTTAGTTTATACAAAACCTTTTGAAAAGAAAAGAAAAGAAGAAAATTCCCCTCCCCCTCATGCGGTATGTCAGAGAAAGCCTGAGATGTCAAATTATTGCCTAATGTCACTGTACTTTGACCACTACTCAAGGCAGAGTAGCAACCTCTTTAGGACTTTTCAGATCTCATTTTCCTGGACAAAGTTCAGTTACAAGGGTTTAATTTATCGTACCGAGATTTCCAAAGATACCTCTTTTTCCTATCCTATGTTGTCATCGCAGCTTCCCTGACACACCGACATTTTGTATTGTCTATCCGGCTTTCAGCAATGTTTCCAGATGTTGCAGAAAGTTTGTTAGCCCAAAGATATCTTTTTCCCTTGGGTTGTAGAATTTTCGCCATAGTTCCTCACCACATAGAGTGAAGTACTGTTGTACCAGGCTTCCTAAGTGCAAGGATCTCAGATCTTTCAG
The DNA here is from genome assembly GCF_040938575.1 of Ambystoma mexicanum. Classification (NCBI taxonomy): domain Eukaryota; kingdom Metazoa; phylum Chordata; class Amphibia; order Caudata; family Ambystomatidae; genus Ambystoma; species Ambystoma mexicanum. Next base: position 1,519,104,929 of record NC_090937.1, on the reverse strand, counting down.
GCTTTCACAATACAATGTGAAATGTTTAAGAGTCTCATGCTGTTTATCACAGAAGCAACAGCTAAGTATTGCTGTCGTTTTTCGTGCTCTTATCGCTTGACTCCCTCTTGCGTTGAATAAGTTTGAACGAAATTTCATATAGATCACTCGGTATCTTGCATTCGGTGTCTTAATCATATATTGCAACATTTTCTTGTGATCTTTAACTTCAATGGGTGCATCCTCCATGAGCTTGTGACGATTTTGATCATCCACTGTCAGACACCAATCATGTTCCCATCATTTTTTCTTAACATGGGTTGGATTGTTTTGCAATGTTGCTTGGTCAGTGCCGAGTTGTGTTAGCTGATTTTTACAACCAGTTGCCCATCTGCACAGTAGGGTTTCAAGGTTACCCTTAAGCACATCTTGTAGGATCTTAAACCTTCTGTGATTATTTTCCGGTAGATAGATAACATGTTCCATAACACTCGGGCCTGCATGGAGATAAGATTTAGTTCATATCTAACACACACACTCGAGATTCCTTTTTGTATATAAAGGACTCGCCTCCAGTAATGGTTTTCCAATTCTGGCCACAGAGTTGCAGACACTCTTAAAGCTCTTTCCGCGCCATAGATCAGCGTTGATATGACTTTTTGGTTGTAATGAGCTAACACTGGTAACAAGAACATTTCCAAACTTTTTGTTTATGATTACACCTTGAAATGCTAATTGTCTGCATTTTTGTTTAACATTCTCAGTCCAAGGTGCGTCGTTTATATTACTATTGATCCACACTCCTAAATACTTCGCTTTTTTCACACATCTCAAGATTTCATTACTCAATCTCTTTTCGGTAAGCTTTTTGAGTTCCGTTTGTTATTTTTTAGTGAGATCTTGGAAAATTATTATTTCAGACTTTGCAGAATTGATTTTCAGTTTATTTTCTTTCACATATCCCTCTAGCGCAGCTAACTTCCGTGATAACCCAATTGGGGTTTGATCTAATATTGCAATATCGTCTGCATATAACAGCCAATTTACGGTCAGCCCATTGATTTTCGGTGGAAACGATTTTACAGCTTCTAAACTATCTCCGATATCAGACAGAAATAGGCCAAACAGTGTTGCTGCCAACGGGCAGCCTTGTTTCAAGCCTTGATTTGTTTTTATTGGCTGACTCAGTGTTCCACCGGAATCCAACCTTACTTTAATCTCTGTATCAGTATGGAGTTCTTTTATAGGTTGAAGTAGGTTTTCCGGGCAATTCCATATCTTCAGCTTATTCCAGAGGATCTCTCGGTCAATGGTATCAAAAGCGCTGGACAGATCAATAAACGCCACATATATCTTACCGTTTTGGCGGATTGCTTCCATCTTCATGAAATTCAGAATTGTTAGGTTCAGCCCGCAACCAACTCCTTTTACAAATTCTGTTTGACAAGGATCATATCTTTTGGAGTCTTTGATCCATTTAAGTAGTTGGATTTGGAGCTGGGACGCAAAGAGTTTCCCAACCACATCAAGCAGGGCTATGTGTCTGTAATTCTTAGGGTCTGTTTGATCTCCCTTTTTGAAGATCGGTACCACAATAGCACTCTGCCAAGAAGTTGGTATCTTTCGTGTCTGTAAAATTGATGAAAATAAAGTGTAACAAAATTCTGGCCATAGATCAGGATATTGTTTAAGATGTTGATTGGTTAAGCCATCTGGTCTAGGCGCTCTTCATGTACTTAATTTAATGATGTTCCTATATATATCTTCTTTCTTTATTTCAATTGACCATTCCTGCTCTTGAGCTGATGATATTATTGCCTTTATTGAATTGTTGTAAAATGCCCCCGCATAATGACTTACCCATGTTTGTTCTGGGATCATGGATTTTATAATTGCACCTTGGGGAGTTGAGATGTTATTCAAATAGATCCAAAATTCACTTGTATTTCTGTTTGCAAAAGCTTTCATCATGTGTTCGGCGTCTCTTTGGTACATTATATGTTTGTGACTAATTAACAAGTTCTTACAAGTTTGTTTCAGTTGCTTTGACTTATCTTGATTGCTAGATGCCACTTTATTTTTAAGCAATCATTTATTCAGATTGTTTTTCCTTAGATTAAGCTCTGCGTCCCATACATGGACCTGTGTAAAGTCCACTTTGGCTTTGCCAGATCTCTTTTCTCTGTAGGTCTCTAATAGAGTTGTATATTCAATTTGTTCCTTCTCAGATTTTTCCCCCAATGATTTACACTGTGAGGTCACTTTGTTCGCATTGAGTCTTAATCGATTGCGACCCGGTCCAACTTCCAGCAATTTTTTTTTTCCATGACAGTTTCACATCCAATTTTGTGTGACTTCAGGTACAACTTTACTAAGCAGTGATCACTGAACTCCATTTTAGTGATTTTTAAGCGCATGACTTCACTTCTCAAACTTCATCGACAAACATATAGTCAATTATCAATCTGGAGGTGCCCCTTCGCCATGTTGGATCAGCGGGAATGTCTCCTGTAGTTTGACCATTCAGCATAAGGAGGTTCCATGCTTTCATTTCCAGCAACCAGCGCCTTGCTGCATATGTACCCTTAGTGTCTTTCTCATCATGGTCAATTTGGTTTTTGGTGCTCATGCAGTTTATGTTAAATCGCCACATATTAAGATGTGAACTTCTTTTTCATTCCTTTTGATGTTGCAAATGAGTTCTGAGATGGTTTTTAGGAATCGATCAAGTTGTATTGCTGCATGTTGCCAATAAACATTTATCAGTATAAGTAAAGTTTCTTTGTTCGTTGAGATCGCAGGGAGTTTAACTTTACACACTTGTAGATACGCTGACACATTATTTAATAAAAATACGAACACCACTTTCAATTTTTTTGCAACAATAGCCATTCCTGACATGGGGCGTCCTTTATTTCCTTTGATGGCCGTATTAAAGGCACACACCACATCAATCTCCCTCCTGGTCAACCTTTCTATCATTTGATGAATAATATCCTGTGAAACGAAGTACAATGGTATATGTCCTCGAATCAATTTTGAAATTGGAGTTTGAACTTCTCTCATGTAATTCGTCAACAGTCTATCAACAGGACTCATTATATTCAGTATCTCACTTAATGTTCGGTCATGCTTAATAATCAATTTAGTTGCTCGTTGAATCACATCCGCTTGTTCATTCAATATGACTGCAGTTTCATTTATGAACCTTACTTGTTCATCTAATCCCCCCTAATTCCATCTAAGGTTTTTTGTATTATTTCTAGGTCAACACTCAGTTGTTGTGCTTTAGTACTCAGCGTCCCTACTGAAATGGCATTGGCTGTTGACATCGTGGTACCTATTATGGCTCCAATTATGGACATCACCAATGAGACTGCAAGTCTTACTGCTCCTCTTTTTCCTCTCCTTTTCTTTATGTCTGCTGAATTCACAAATGTTTTCTCCAATTGCATCAACATATCTCTTATTGACTGCTTAACGTCCTCTTTTCTTAGTTCCAGCCACTCCTTAGTCTGCTCAGCTTAATTCCAGTATTGTTGAAATGTTTTTCCATCAGAGTATCAGGATTCAAGGGTATATAAATATTCTGGAAAATCATCCTTCTATCACTCATGATGAATCCTGGTGCTTCTTCTACCGCAATACCAGATGCTGGTCCAGGCTCAATGACAACCTGTGCTTCCAAAGTTTTGAAGTTCCCTCCGAATGTCATAATTATCCATATTGTTGGCGTCATCATCAATGCTGCTTGCTTTGTAGCCTTGGTCTTTGCCCCCTTCCGGGGCTTCTCCGAATCCGTCCCTGTGGACTCCATGACTTCATCCTCCCGTGTCCTCCGGTCCCGTGACCTCCGACTAAATGTATGTTAATATTCTAAATCAAATAGAAAAGAAACAAATTAAGTACATAGCACAATACTAACTTCAGCCTTTTGCACACAAAAAGAAATGCTTTGCAAAACATTTCGCCCTTTTCCTCTCGCCTTCTGAAATTAAGCACATGTTAGAGAGAAAACAAACATACATAAAGTATCATCTCACATTTAACACATTTCAATTGTAAAATAATTCCATCAACTTCAACCCCCATTTTTTGTATATAAATATATATATATATATATATATATATATATATATATATATATATTTATATATATATATATATATATATATATATATACATATGTCAGTGCTTGTGTTCCATTACAATAATTAATCAATCCTGTTTTATTTCTCTGCCGCTGCACTATGACTAAACTCATTTATCTTATCTTCTTTCATGTATTTAAGGGACTTTATCTGTTTCTACATGCTCAAGTCTTTTTACCTCATGTTTGGGGTGCCATGGTTTAATTGATTTACGTGAACAAACTGTTCTGTTGCTTATCTATAATTCGAAATGGCCCCTGCCAGGCTGACAGAAATTTAGAATTTTTCGGTTTACTTTTCCCAAAATGAAATTTATACACCTGATCCCCCACACAATACTCTTTCACTGATGTCTTTTAATCATAATATGACTTTGCACTCTAAGCAGCTCTTTCTAGATTTTGCAGTACAAAAGCAAATGAATGTTGTAAATGCTTCTTCAGCTCATCCATGTATTCATGAACTGTAGATGCACTCACAAGTGTCTGCTTATGTGTTCTGTATAGCAGGTGTTGCGGCAACATCATTTTCGTACCTGTCAAAACCTCATGGGGGCCAATACCTGTTGCTTTGGCAGGAGTTGATCTGATTGCCATCAAAACCAAAGGTAAACGTAAATCCCAGCTGGAACCTGCTTCTGCTACAAACTTCTTTAATATGTCCACAACAAACCTATTACAGCGTTCAACTTCCCCAGAAGAAGCAGCTCTATATGCAATGTGTAATTTCCTTTTCACTCCCAGTATTTGCCATACCTTACTCATTAGAGCGCTTGTGAAATGACTTCCTCTGTCTGATTCTATTCTTTGTGGTAACCCAAACCTTGAAAATGCATGATTCACCAGTAATGTAGCTACAATCTGGTGCAGGAATACACTCAATCCATTTTGACATCAAACACACCACACTCAAAATATACTGGTTCCCCCTGCTCAACCTCTTTACAGGCCCTACATAGTCTATTTGTAAATCTGACCATGGAAGAGTTAAGCCTCTTTTCATCAATGCGGCTCTATGCATTGGTGAAGCAGGTTTAAATTGGGCACATACTAGACATCCTCTAGTATATAATTCCACATCCTGGGACATATGTGGCCAGTAAGCATAATCTTTTAGTATCTCCAATGTGTTTTGTGAACCTCTGTGGCCTGCAGTTATCACATCATGTGCATAGTGTAGCATCAGCCCTCTGAATGAAAGGGGAACCACCCACTGTATTTGTCCTGTTATGGACTCTCTAATCATGAGCCCTCCTGTAGTCTAAATAGTTTCTTATTCTTTAATAGCACCCTCAACTCTTCTTTTCCCACACAATCATTTTCTGTTAAAGGGTTTTGTTCAGGGTCTATTAAATGATTATAATATATTCCCAAAATTGCATCATCCTTTTGTGCTTTAATCAGATCTTGATCTGGTGTATTGTAACTTCATTGTACTACTGGTTGATCCACCTCTTTTGGCACTTTAGAGCGTGTTACTGCATCAATTTGTATTTCACCAAGTAAATGTTCAATAGGTAGCAACTCTCCCATCACAGCCCCAATTTTAGCCAGGTGATCTGCCTTATCATTCCCCTCCTTATCCTCTCCTGGAGTTTTTAAATGTCCACACATTTTTCTCCAGTATATTGTTAAATCATTCTCTGACACCAATTTGTCTATGGCTTGTATCATTTTTCCATGTTTAAGTGGCTTCTTATTGAATGTAACCATGCCTCTTGCTTTCCAGCCAGGTAAATATTCCATGAAACTATTTCGTGCATAATCAGAATCAGTCACCAGGACAATTTCACTAAATCTATTATCAACTGCAGTAGCAATTGCTTTATAAATGGCTGCCAATTCCGCTACTTGACTGATCCTAGCTCCAATTCTCATCCCTATACTGAGGATGCCTTCACATTTCAACCAGAAATTTCCTATTCCTGCCACTAATTGTTTATTACTGTCATTTTCAATGTGAAAAGCACAACCGTCGACATATACAGTCGGCAAATTCTTGCATGTCTTGTCATCAAAAGCTTTGTGTGGTGATTGCCCAAATTCCTGTAAACTAGATTCCACTTCTACTTCGTTTGATACATGTTCAGCTGCACAGTCATGTAGATCTGCCAAACCTTGAGCAACTGGGCTCTTTTTATTTTGGCCATATCTCACTTCTACAGGAAAACCATGTAATGCCAGTGTCCATGACGTGATTCTGGAATGTGCTAGGTTACCTGACCTAATTATTTTACTCTCTAAAAACTGCAAAGGTTGATGATTTGTCTCAATAATCACCTTTTCTCCCTGAACAATGGGGCGGAAATGTTGTAGCGCCCACACAGTGGTCAAAAGGGCCTTTTCACATTCACTGAATTTAATTTCAACTTGGGAAAACGCCTTACTTGCATAGGCAATGGTTTTGTGATTCAAATCATGTTTTTGTGATAAAACTGCTGACATACAATGTTCAGAGAAACCTATTTCTATAAAGAAATCCCTATCCTTTATGGGATATGCTAAACATGGTGCCTTTGCAAGGCATTCCTTTAATTTAGCCACTGCCTCAGACTGCTCTTTTTCCCATTTCCAGGGTGTGTTCAGCTTTAGCAATTTAGTCAATGGTTGAGTAATTTCAACATAATTTTCAATGAATTTCCTGTTATAGCCTGTCATTCCTAATAAAATGTTTACCCCTTTCACATTTTTAGGGTCTTTTAGTTTTTGTATGGCCTCTATTTTCTTCTTTTGTGGGTTTAGTCCATGTTCAGTCACTTCATGGCCTAGAAAATTCACTTTTTTCTTGCACCATTGTGCTTTCTGTAAAGATACTTTGGCGCCTGCTTTCTGCAATTGTCCAAGAACATGTCTTATTTCATCAAAATGGTTTTTCGAGCTCTCATTTTTTATCAGTAAATCATCCACATAAACTATGGTACCTCTTTCCGCTGCATCAGGCATGACTTTTCTCAAAAAATATTCCAAATTCACTCCCACTATTGACATACCCAAATGGAACTCTAACCCATGCGTATTGAGTCTTATCAAATGAAAATAAAAATAAATTCTGAATCTCCTCTGCCAATGGCACACACCAATATCCAGAGGTGAGATCTAATGTGGTAAACACTTTTGAACCATGTACATGAGCTAGGCCTTGACCAATGAATGGCAGTGGCCATCTGGATACTGGCACTCTTATTTAATTCTCTTAAATCTGCACATAGTCGCCATTGACCATTTGGCTTTAACACACCTAAAATAGGTGTGTTGGATGTGCTATGAATGGGCTTGATGATTCCGTGACTCCACATTTTTTTTTATTTTATTTTTTTTATTTTTTATTTTAATTTCATTTAGTTTATACAAAACCTTTTGAAAAGAAAAGAAAAGAAGAAAATTCCCCTCCCCCTCATGCGGTATGTCAGAGAAAGCCTGAGATGTCAAATTATTGCCTAATGTCACTGTACTTTGACCACTACTCAAGGCAGAGTAGCAACCTCTTTAGGACTTTTCAGATCTCATTTTCCTGGACAAAGTTCAGTTACAAGGGTTTAATTTATCGTACCGAGATTTCCCAAGATACCTCTTTTTCCTATCCTATGTTGTCATCGCAGCTTCCCTGACACACCGACATTTTGTATTGTCTATCCGGCTTTCAGCAATGTTTCCAGATGTTGCAGAAAGTTTGTTAGCCCAAAGATATCTTTTTCCCTTGGGTTGTAGAATTTTCGCCATAGTTCCTCACCACATAGAGTGAAGTACTGTTGTACCAGGCTTCCTAAGTGCAAGGATCTCAGATCTTTCAGGCTTTCACAATACAATGTGAAATGTTTAAGAGTCTCATGCTGTTTATCACAGAAGCAACAGCTAAGTATTGCTGTCGTTTTTCGTGCTCTTATCGCTTGACTCCCTCTTGTGTTGAATAAGTTTGAACGAAATTTCATATAGATCACTCGGTATCTTGCATTCGGTGTCTTAATCATATATTGCAACATTTTCTTGTGATCTTTAACTTCAATGGGTGCATCCTCCATGAGCTTGTGACGATTTTGATCATCCACTGTCAGACACCAATCATGTTCCCATCATTTTTTCTTAACATGGGTTGGATTGTTTTGCAATGTTGCTTGGTCAGTGCCGAGTTGTGTTAGCTGATTTTTACAACCAGTTGCCCATCTGCACAGTAGGGTTTCAAGGTTACCCTTAAGCACATCTTGTAGGATCTTAAACCTTCTGTGATTATTTTCCGGTAGATAGATAACATGTTCCATAACACTCGGGCCTGCATGGAGATAAGATTTAGTTCATATCTAACACACACACTCGAGATTCCTTTTTGTATATAAAGGACTCGCCTCCAGTAATGGTTTTCCAATTCTGGCCACAGAGTTGCAGACACTCTTAAAGCTCTTTCCGCGCCATAGATCAGCGTTGATATGACTTTTTGGTTGTAATGAGCTAACACTGGTAACAAGAACATTTCCAAACTTTTTGTTTATGATTACACCTTGAAATGCTAATTGTCTGCATTTTTGTTTAACATTCTCAGTCCAAGGTGCGTTGTTTATATTACTATTGATCCACATTCCTAAATACTTCGCTTTTTTCACACATCTCAAGATTTCATTACTCAATCTCTTTTCGGTAAGCTTTTTGAGTTCCGTTTGTTATTTTTTAGTGAGATCTTGGAAAATTATTATTTCAGACTTTGCAGAATTGATTTTCAGTTTATTTTCTTTCACATATCCCTCTAGCGCAGCTAACTTCCGTGATAACCCAATTGGGGTTTGATCTAATATTGCAATATCGTCTGCATATAACAGCCAATTTACGGTCAGCCCATTGATTTTCGGTGGAAACGATTTTACAGCTTCTAAACTATCTCCGATATCAGACAGAAATAGGCCAAACAGTGTTGCTGCCAACGGGCAGCCTTGTTTCAAGCCTTGATTTGTTTTTATTGGCTGACTCAGTGTTCCACCGGAATCCAACCTTACTTTAATCTCTGTATCAGTATGGAGTTCTTTTATAGGTTGAAGTAGGTTTTCCGGGCAATTCCATATCTTCAGCTTATTCCAGAGGATCTCTCGGTCAATGGTATCAAAAGCGCTGGACAGATCAATAAACGCCACATATATCTTACCGTTTTGGCAGATTGCTTCCATCTTCATGAAATTCAGAATTGTTAGGTTCAGCCCGCAACCAACTCCTTTTACAAATTCTGTTTGACAAGGATCATATCTTTTGGAGTCTTTGATCCATTTAAGTAGTTGGATTTGGAGCTGGGACGCAAAGAGTTTCCCAACCACATCAAGCAGGGCTATGTGTCTGTAATTCTTAGGGTCTGTTTGATCTCCCTTTTTGAAGATCGGTACCACAATAGCACTCTGCCAAGAAGTTGGTATCTTTCGTGTCTGTAAAATTGATGAAAATAAAGTGTAACAAAATTCTGGCCATAGATCAGGATATTGTTTAAGATGTTGATTGGTTAAGCCATCTGGTCTAGGCGCTCTTCATGTACTTAATTTAATGATGTTCCTATATATATCTTCTTTCTTTATTTCAATTGACCATTCCTGCTCTTGAGCTGATGATATTATTGCCTTTATTGAATTGTTGTAAAATGCCCCCGCATAATGACTTACCCATGTTTCTTCTGGGATCATGGATTTTATAATTGCACCTTGGGGAGTTGAGATGTTATTCAAATAGATCCAAAATTCACTTGTATTTCTGTTTGCAAAAGCTTTCATCATGTGTTCGGCGTCTCTTTGGTACATTATATGTTTGTGACTAATTAACAAGTTCTTACAAGTTTGTTTCAGTTGCTTTGACTTATCTTGATTGCTAGATGCCACTTTATTTTTAAGCAATCATTTATTCAGATTGTTTTTCCTTAGATTAAGCTCTGCGTCCCATACATGGACCTGTGTAAAGTCCACTTTGGCTTTGCCAGATCTCTTTTCTCTGTAGGTCTCTAATAGAGTTGTATATTCAATTTGTTCCTTCTCAGATTTTTCCCCCAATGATTTACACTGTGAGGTCACTTTGTTCGCATTGAGTCTTAATCGATTGCGACCCGGTCCAAGTTCCAGCAATTTTTTTTTCCATGACAGTTTCACATCCAATTTTGTGTGACTTCAGGTACAACTTTACTAAGCAGTGATCACTGAACTCCATTTTAGTGATTTTTAAGCGCATGACTTCACTTCTCAAACTTCATCGACAAACATATAGTCAATTATCAATCTGGAGGTGCCCCTTCGCCATGTTGGATCAGCGGGAATGTCTCCTGTAGTTTGACCATTCAGCATAAGGAGGTTCCATGCTTTCATTTCCAGCAACCAGCGCCTTGCTGCATATGTACCCTTAGTGTCTTTCTCATCATGGTCAATTTGGTTTTTGGTGCTCATGCAGTTTATGTTAAATCGCCACATATTAAGATGTGAACTTCTTTTTCATTCCTTTTGATGTTGCAAATGAGTTCTGAGATGGTTTTTAGGAATCGATCAAGTTGTATTGCTGCATGTTGCCAATAAACATTTATCAGTATAAGTAAAGTTTCTTTGTTCGTTGAGATCGCAGGGAGTTTAACTTTACACACTTGTAGATACGCTGACACATTATTTAATAAAAATACGAACACCACTTTCAATTTTTTTGCAAAAATAGCCATTCCTGACATGGGGCGTCCTTTATTTCCTTTGATGGCCGTATTAAAGGCAATCTCAAAGCCATCTGCAACAGGGGGGTGCATTAACCATGTCTCTTGGAGACACAGTAAGTCTATGTCTTTCAGTTAGTTTGGGATATCAAAGAGATGCATATGCCCTCGTGTGTTCCATGAGGCTATGAATATGTTGCTAGGCTCAAAGAACTTTTGGCATTAGCTTTTTTTGGATTGTTGATGGTTTTTGCAACCCAGGACCAATCAAGATCCTCATTTCGTATGTTAAGTTTCCTCCCGGTTTTGGAGTCGGAGGGCCCCATCGTTGTTGCAGTCGGTTTGTGTGTTATCATCAAAGTTTCATCATCAAGTAGACTCTTTGAGGTGACAGATTTACTCTCTACACTGCAGTCTTCTACTCGTGGTACAGGTGTGTTACTGGTAGCAGTAAATTCTAAAAGTGTATTTGGACACTGTTTTCTTCCAAGCCACTGCGCTCCCCAGACCCGGTAAGCACTGGTTCTTCTCCTCTGTGATTTATGTCACTCTTTTACTGCTAGATTTGCCTTTTTTGACACACCCCTAAAACATCCCTGTCTGTTTACCTCAACAGACCTCTTAAGATACCTCCGCCTTTGGAATCATCTTGTCCTGATGAAGGCCATCCCACCAGAGCTCACTTAAGCTCACTTCCTGGCCGAAACACTGTTGTGTTGACCTTCTGTATTGTTATGTGTTGTTGTTGTTCAACCTTACATTGTTCTGATTACTTATATTACTCATATGCTATCACATCGCTAAGTCTGCTGGTTTCCTTCCCAAGGACACCCTAGTAGACGTAGAAGCAACTGATTGAGACCACAAATATCCAGAATTTGTACCCGACTAACTGGTTAATTAACCTCAAAAATGTACACCGGCTGATGTATCTTTTGCTTATGATTACGTTTATTGAAAACACCCGCTGCAATTTAATTAAAACCCTGTTGCAGCTCACTGAATCGTCTGATCAAAATATTTGTTACAACTATTCATCTTAGTATAAACTCCACCACCTACAGGTGGCTATCTCTGAGGATTGTGTTCATCTAAGCACTCAGCAGTGAGACACTTATGTCCTTACTCAATTTTGTTCTTTTTACCATGTTACCCACCTGGGCAGAGTAAGGCATCAACCAGGTGCCCTTTTTGATAAAGCTATGCAAATCAGAGACATATTGGTTTTTAATTCTAAATTTCGGGATCTCCTCCCTCTCCATTATTTTTTTGCAACAATTTCTCATTAATGAAACTCCTTTTCTGTTCAAGTGCTAAAATGGCTTTTGTTGTTTTAGAATAGTCATTTATACCAATGTGAACCCATGGTTGCTCATCTTCCATGTGTATTTCAGCAAGAGTGGTGATGTGTTTTTCTGTATTTGTTTTATTAGGAGCAGTATTCTGTTAGCATGTTTTCTCTTTTAAATAAAAACATAATGTGTGCTCATCTATGGCAGTTTGCCATTTTTTCCTTGGGTCCAAGTATATTTGTACAGATTGTTTCTCATCTTCACTCTGCATTTTGTCTTGACACATTAAGATAACAGTGACGCTAGTTATGGAGCTATTCTGGAGATATAACTCCACTGCATCATTTGTTTTGGCAACTGTGTGACATTCATTTATATTGCTATTTTGTGATTTTAGTTTCTTAGGTCTCAATGGTTTTTTGGTTAAGGGCCACAATACTCCATTCACCCCATCTATGAGAGGAGACAATATTTTCAGGCAATATGTTCCCATCAGAAATGGAATTTCACAAATAGATGTGATCAATACCTCCTGTTTCATTCTATGCTTTCCTATCTTTATGTCAACCTCGGTGACACCTATAATAGGCACCTCCTCCCCATTAAAATTATGCACTGGACATTGATTTTCCTTCACTGTGAAGTGATTCTGTGGGGATCTCCCTTCATTGATACTCTTTACCAATTCTTTAGACATAATGTGGCATGTGCGCCAGTGTCAATCATTGCAAATGTATTGCATTTTTGGGGATCATGGCCAATAAAAATATATCCAAAATGTGGGTCGTGATGAATCAGGTATTGGGTCGGCAGCAGTTTAGTTTACAGAATTCTGCTGTTGAACCGCATCTGTGGGTGGCCCATTTTAATAATATTTTTGCTGCTACCATGAACAGTACAGCTATAGAGCCAACCATAACAGATACATTCATCCTAGCTTTTCATGAAGATGATATATTACATCTTATAAAAACTGCTAGTAAATCGAAGGCGGTTGGACCCGATGGAATATCAAATTCTACTATGCAGCAACATCCAGAGCTATGGGCAACTATTCTGTATCATATATTTACTGCGATCAATAATGAACAGAAATTGCCTCGGACATGGACTCAGGCAATAACTGTACCGATTTATAAGAAGGGCGATAGGCAACTGCCGAGGAGTTATCGCCCTATTTCATTACTAGATGCTCCGGGCAAAATTTATTGCAGGCTGATACTGAATGAATTGAAGAGTTGGTCAGAAAGGATGAATTTGTTAGATTGTTTTCAATCTGGTTTTGTAAAGGGCCTTGGTACGATCCTCAACATATTCACAATCTCGATGATTCAATAGCAGCAATTTCTCAAAAGCGTCCGTTATATCTGGCTTTTGTGGACTTCAGAGCCGCATTCGGCTCAGTCGATCGCTACTTGCTGATGATGAAGCTAAAGGAACATGAGTGCCCCAAAACTTTAGTAGCTTTAATAACTATGCTTCACACAAACACAACGATGCAGGTACGTGTTTCCACTGATGGGAGGCTATCATCTGTGATAGCTACGCATAGAGGGTTGAAACAGGGCTGTGCCCTCGCCTCATTCTTGTTTAATTTTTACATTTTGGACATTGGTGTTTCATTGAGAGGTTGTGTAGGTGACCCGCCTCAGATTGGCATTCAACGAATTCCCTACCTTTTATATGCTGATGACCTGGTGCTTTTATCTCAGACTCCCATAGGTTTACAAAACATGTTAAATCAACTCGACATGTATGCTCAGAAAAATCATTTGAGTATAAATTTAGAGAAGACCCAAGTAATGATTTGTAGACCAGGTCGGAAGTCTAAGGTATATAAACAGAGATGGTATTTACAACAACAGCAATTGAATGTTACATGCCAGTACAGATATCTGGGTGTGGTGATTCATCAGAGGAAATCACAAATCCAGTATATGTGTGAAGAGAAGGCCAAATTGTCATCATTGGTGTCCCAAGCCAAGATATTGTGTAAAAAATTTGGTAAATTCTCAATGAAACACGTTATTACGTTTTTCAAAATGAAGGTGACACCAATCTTATTGTATGGGGCTGAAGCCATGATGCCGATTATACGCAAGTATTGGGATAATATGGAATCCATCTTTTGGAAAAGAGTGTTGCAGTTACCTAATGGCGTTTCTTTAGCACTCCTTCGCTATGAGTTAGGATTATCGACCCTCTATTCATATGTAATATGGAAGCAATGTGCCTTCCTCTGGAAAGTGTTGGAAAGGGTTGACAAATTGTGCATTTTGCAAACTGTGGCCTTTAATCTCTTTCTGTCTGAAAATAACTTTCCACAGGTTTGGAGGGAGCATGTAATGGAAGTTATGTATATGGCCATGTAACTGTGTCACTTTTGATGGAGAATCCTGAGCGCGCAAAAACTAAGATATTACCGCATGATTGGGCTGAAACTATCCAAAAGTGTATGCTACTCAAAGACTTTGACATATGTTTGTTTGGGCTTAAAAGGTATGGAATGACAGCCTCCTACTTGGAAAAATGCCCTTGCTCTATGCATCGGAGGAAATACATGAGATTCAGACTGAATTTATGGCCCACACGAGACATTTTAAGAAGGAAAGGAATGATTACTGATGAGAAAAAATATTGTCGTTACTGTATGGATGTGAATCAAATTTAAACATTGCAACATCTATTAGTAGAATGTGAAGTTGTGAGTAGGGTGAGAAATAGATGTTTTAAGGATAAACTATTGTTCCAGAATCACATGTCTCAGTACCAAATATGGCAACAGTTGTTTTCTAATCCAAGAATCACAATAAGATTGCAATTGTACAATTCTTAGATATTGTTCTGCCTGCTGTAGAGTGTATAGAGGAGAGCACGGGGAATCTATGGACATAATCTAATGAAAGGGCACATTGCACTTTTATCATATGTGGCCTTGTGAATAAGTTTTACTAATTGCACAAGATGAATTTGACATTTTATGGGTATGTTTTATTGTGTTGTTTATGAGAATTTGTTAGGTATGAAGTAAGATGAACTTATGACAAATATTTTATTTGATAAAGATTTAAATGCAATTGTTAGTATGAATTTATATAATATGTACACAACATTTTCCTGGCGATATTATTTACGGCGACCATATATGTGGCGATATTATTACCTGATACCGTACAGAGGGAGGTTTATGTACATGATTGGACAAAATATACTGAGTTTTATAATGATTTTACCCACATTAAAGAAAATGCTCTAGAAGGTGGGGAATTCTATTCATTGATGGTTCTTCGAAAATTGATCAAACAACAGTAGAAAGGCATACGGGATCGGCAGTAGTGGAGCTAAAAAAGGATGGGGAATTTGAAGTAGTGACAAGTGCAAGATTGTTTTCACATTGTTCAGCACAATTAGTGGTGCTTATCGCCGCACTCCAGAGATATGAGGATGAGGAAGTAACTGTGTACTCTGACTCTGCATATATGACATCATGCAGGGTTGACAAGCTGGAAATGGAGAGGCTTCCTTCACGCAGACGGCAGAGGTCACACCAGTGCAATATGTGTCATTATTGGACAAGCTTATTAAGCTACTAATGCTCCCATTGGCTATCACCATGGTGAAGTGATATCTCACAGCAACAAAGCCATAGACATTGAAGCGAAAAGAGCAGCATATATTCTGAATATTTCTTATTTTCAAGTAGAATGTATTAACTAAATGTTAGAACAAAGAATTTTGCTGCAAGTTCGAGATCCAGAAGAAGAACAGGATTTATGGAAAAGACTGGGGTGTTCTTTATCCTCTGCAGATGCTATATGGAGACAAGATAGTACTGGAAAGTCAATTATGCCTCTAGCATTATTGAGAGTTGCACTGTATCAGCTTCTCAATCCTGTTCATACAACTAGAGAGAATCTTGCTGCCATGATTGCAAAAGAATGGTTTTTGCCAACTTTGTTATGCCACTTTGCACAGTTTATTATAAACTGCAAACTCTGCCAGAAATTCACAGCAGGGCATACCCTGCGAACAGTCAGAGGAGCAATACCACACTCAATTGGGCCTCTCAGCATCTGCATATAGATTATTGGATATGTTGAAAACTTGCAGTGGCTACAGACATATGTTAGTAGTAGAGTGTCCTTTTACCCGATGGATTGAGGCAGGTCCATGCACGCACCCCGATGCCACATGTGCTGCCAGGTTTCTCGTACATGAGGTGTTTCCTAAATGGGGTGTATACGAAGTCCTACGGTCTGAAAATGGGCCGCATTTTGTAAATAAAATGTTCGAACTGAGAACTTTTCAATTACGAATAAAGCATACATTTTCATCTGCCTGTCACTCACAGCTGATTGATATTTGTGAGCTTTAAACAGAATCCTTAAAGCGAGGATATCTAAGATAAAGATGACTTTGAAGAAGGAATGGCTATATTGCCTACTAATAGCCCTAGTCGCATTGAGAAACCAGCCTGGCTCAGATCACCATCTGACTCTGGGTTGGTGACTGGACATCGTATGAGAGTACCTTTTGTTCCTCCCACTCAAGTAGAATCTGGTGCCCATAGTGTAGCAAAAACATTAGGGGATGAGATGCATGATTATTTGATAAATATGACAGCTATTGTTTCTTTTATTTCCCAATAGATCAAAAATCAGAGAGAAGGGTCAAAGAAGATTGAAAAAGACATCAGCCAAACTATCAACCCTATAACTTTGTTATAGTCACCTAGTCTGTATCCAGGGGACCAAGTACTTCTTAGGAGTATTGTCTGAACTTGGAATAAGCCCTGTGTTGAAGCACTGTACCTAGTAGAGTGGTCACCACTACTGTCGTGAAGATCCAAGGAAGAAGAGCCTGGCTGCATCTGAATGACTTAAAGCACTAGAAAGGAGAAACCCTTACCCCTCTGGCACATGTTGACAGTGAAGCAAGAGAAGACGTTCTGCGAATGCAGACTAGATTGGCTACCAAGAGCCAACAAGAACGGATGACATAAAAACAATTCAAACTTTCGATCGGTCCCAGGTTTAAAGGGAAACAAATACACTTTTCACTGTTCACAGAACTATTCCTTTTAGGTTAAAGAGACAATGCTTTGAAGACAGAAAATGAATAATGCACAGGACACCTCATGTTGCATACGTTGAACGTTGCCCACATTCTTGTATGCCGTTTTCACTTACTTACTTCAATCCTATCCAGCTGTAGTATGATGACACATTGATATTCTCCCCTTTTTTGTAAATCCTAAGACAGCTCCTATTAGTCACAGGATCATTATTGCAATATTATTACAATTCATGTCATACAAATGTGTGGTTATTATAAAAAGTAATAGGAACTAAACGTTTATATAGGAGAATGGGAATTGTCCATTATATAAGATACACATTGCTAGCAAGA
The DNA here is from genome assembly GCF_040938575.1 of Ambystoma mexicanum. Lineage (NCBI taxonomy): Eukaryota > Metazoa > Chordata > Amphibia > Caudata > Ambystomatidae > Ambystoma > Ambystoma mexicanum. The sequence continues at coordinate 1,519,087,450 of NC_090937.1, read as the reverse complement.
AGGCTGCCTGCTTCACAGTATACGATTTAACACATGCATTCTTTTGTAATACTGCCTGTATCTACATTTTATACACTGTGTTCTCTGTACATCCTTATGTTTATAGCATTTTGTGAAATTATGTTTTATAATTGAAATGGAGTATCTAACAATGAGCCATCTCTTTCCATCCCTAACAATATTTTCCCAGATATTTCAAAACAAATTAATTGAGTCAAGAGGGGTGCTGGAGAAGATTATCAGGATATAAATACCAGCACATTAGTGAGGTGGGTAGAAGAGCATAAGATTTTAGCTGCTATGTATGTTCTCTCATCCCTTATGCCATGAGCATAGCCAGCACATTTAAATCAAGAGAAATACCTATACATGAGGCAAAGCGCCTCAGCCATATAGCAGCATGCGTGACAAAAGGACAATTTGAAGGGAAATGCGCAACTCTACGATGGATGTCAAAGAGAGCGTTCCCATAGCAAAATGCCTACAGACTTTGATAAAGGACCCGGATTGGAAGATCAGAATGCTCCTGAACTCATTTAGTGGTCCTAGTAAATGAAAGGTGAAGATTATTGAAGAAAAGAGATGGAATTGTGCAGATACATGGAGCACACAAGGATTGCCAGGATGCTGAGAGAGACCTCAGTTATTGGTATATGGACAAGTAGCCATCATTACAGGATTGGAAACAGGAATGTTGTGATTCGGTGCACACTCATTGATGACAGCACCAGTGAAGGTGGTGCAAAGAGTGAATGACAAATGTCTTAAGGATTGGGGCAAGTATGCAAAGTTACTAACATGGGTTCAACATGAAGCAGGCCCTGTGTTCATACTACCGATGAAGAATGCAACACTGTGTTTCAGAAACAGTGGTCTGACCAAAGTTGGAGGAAAGAAACGATGCAAGCAAATCATTGATGTGCCAGGGATGATAGGAGGAATTGCTGTTTGGATAGACCAGCATCAGCCTTGTGGTTGCAAACCTTATATGAAGCTTCCTAAATATTGGGGTGGAATATGTTCTATAGTTATAATACATGTACTTGCGTTGGTGATTCCCCAAAGTGATCTCCCCATCGCTGACTTTCCATAAATGGCTGCACATCAAAGGAAGAGGAGGTCGCTCAACATCGCCAAACAGAAGAGAGAACCTTATTTTTTGGCAAAATCAATAGAAGATTATCACGACATTCCAGATGAGCACACATTTTTCAATTGGTCAGCAGTGATATCTACAGATATAATTACTACCAGTACATCAAGCTGCAGCAAACACCAAGTGGTTATATATCACCAGATGAGAGCTGCTACAAACAATTAATACAAAGATAAAAGGATTTAGTGTGCTTAAAGAGGAAATGAAGTCAATCAGACCCATGACCCTCCAGATCAGCTATGTCCTGGAATTAAATACATCAATGAAAGGAGGTATGTGTGCCAAGATTAGGCCTTCTTGCTGTACATAAACACCTACCCATGATGGAGAAAATGGAACCCTGACAAAAGCAATAACTATGTTGTTGGCAACTCTGCACACGAAGATGGTGGAAGATGTAGATGAAACCGAAGATGAAGATTGGTTTTCACCTCTGGTCTCGTAGTTTCCAACCTGGATGGAAAATGCCTTCAAACTGTTGAGAGCAATACTAATGTTAGTGTTGCTAGTATTCTGTTTTATAAGATTAATCATAGGATAATGTAAGAAGACAGTGAAGTAAGCTGTTGGGATGAAGATAATGATCAATTTAAATGATGTGACTGACAAGCCCACACAGACCAAAAAGGAAGTTTCAGTGTCCTGAAGACCATGAGAAATATGTCGGTCTTTGGGTGTTTTCTTCACAGACTGGGGAATCTGCTATAGGAGTGTGGATGAACACATAAAGAATGCAGGTGACCGAAGGGGGTGACAACGTTACGGATTCCGAAAGAGCGAAGAAAAAGTGAAGAAAATTGAGTAGGTGCTTGACGACTCGATTAGGGGCAATTTAGAGAATCAGACATAAACGTCATTTATAGAGCCCACCCCCTCACCTCCGACATAGTGGAAGAATAGCAAGAAAGCACTGAAGGTATGGGAGACGTTATGCACTCAGACAACTGCACTGAATGCAGACACCACTGAACATAGAAGAACTATAAGTGAAGTCTGACAGGTGAAAAGTGATGGCACTGAGAAGAGAAGATAAATGGATGCACTGAAACTGATGTTTGGACATTTAGAGAATGAAGATGTGATTAAAGGAGCAAAGTAAACACATATACAAATTTGAAGAAAACCATATACACTTAGGAGAAAAGTAATAAGAGATGCAGTATATATATATACTCAGAAATGCAAGGTAGATAAGACAATGGGTCTCATTACGAATGTGGCGGAAAGGCAACAATGGAGCCAGTAGTGCTACCAGCACCATTGTTACCTCTCCGCCACATTACGAGTTCTGCTTGCCGGTGCCGGACTGCACGCATTGTCTGACCAGGTGTGCAGACCGGCACTCGCGAGCAGAACTCGTGATTGCACAGGCACTGTTATTAACAGTGCCGGTGCAACCATGCTCCCGATCCCCATTCTGCCCAATAGGGCAGAATGGGGATCGGGAGGCCGGCCATACCGGCACCCGAGAATGGGTAATTACCAGCCCATTCATCTCGTAATTGGCCAGTAATGGCCCATTCAAGGGTGCTCTGGCCGGTTGCGAGTTTGGCTGTAGCAATGCCCTTTATAAGGGCACGGCTACAGCCAAACTTATAATGAGGCCTAATGTAGAAGCTTGCTAATGTAGGAAATATAACGTGAGTAAAGCAGCCACGTTGAGTAAATAGAAAGCAAGAAGGCTGCAGAGCTGCCAGGCGCTGGAATAGAGATTTGTGCAGAACAAAGGATATTTGTTTGGCTCAGGATCAAGGCTGCCGCAGCAAGAAACAGCTGCAAGGGACAAAAGGAGCTGAAGAGAATAAGCCATGTACTTAAGACATATTTTTCTTATATTAAGCAAAGGAGTGAATATCTGTGAATGCCAAGTATTATACAATCGAAGATGCAGCACGCATATGCAAGAAGGAGCAATCAAGTCTCCAGAAACTGAGGAGAGTAATAGCACCCAATATAATTGAATCAAATAGCACTAAATATAAGGACAGAATGGACAAAATCAGGATCTCCTCACACGTGGTACAAAACCAGAAGATATGGCCTATTCGTAAAGCTCCAGAGGGAGATAGCAATGGACATTCACTTTAAAGGGAGAGAACAGTCAGCAAAGTCAACTACATAAAAAAGGACTTGGCTTAGGGCCTAACTGGTGAGAGATTGTAGCCTAATTAGCTAAGAAGAGCAGTTGTCTGACGTTGTTCCCTTGCACCCGGGTTTCATTTACGTGCTGCTAACGAGCCGAATGTCCAAGGTTGGTAAGAGAGTTCTAACCAATCATGAGTGCCCATGTGATGTTGGACTATACATTGTTGCTGATGCCTATCTACTGCTGTTATGCTATTATCAGTATTTTATGTAGTTAGAGGTAGTTCAAGATGTGCCTACTAGATAAGGGGCAGTCAATGATTATACTAACACCAATGCAGACTATAGCTATGAATGTTCCCGTAACCAACACCACTGCCGAAAAGGTTTAACTCTTTGCCACATAGGATGTCATCATAGCTGACATACTTTGAGGTATAAAGCATTTTGCGCAATTGAAATGCGTTGGGAGTGTTTGAGCTAAAATCTGTTTGTTCGCCAGGTTTCCCTACTTTATGGAACTGATAATAAAGTTGTATTTTGCATATTCATTGAGTCTATCTGTTTTTTGGGCCCAAGATTATTTATTGTGGTAAACCCAGTTGGCACTTGGAACACTCTAAGTGCTACTTCACACAACTGGTTCAGTGTGGTGTATCGTTTGGGGGATGGCCAATATCTACAAGTTTTTGCCCAGGAAGTGGGTAATGGAGAGAGGGTTGTAGTTAGCCGGACAGGAAGGGTTGGCAGAAGGCTTTTTAAGGAGATGATGCACAAGGGAGTGCTTGAGGGGTAGAAGGAATGAGCCAGAGGCAAATTAGTAATTACAGAAATCAGACAAGTTTGGAGCAAGGAAGCCAATGTTGTCCTTGATAGTTCTGGAGGAGAAGGGGAGCACCTCTTTGGAGTCGACTTTCATAGAGAGGACTTGTTTAGAGACCTCATGCTATGAGTGAGAAGGAAGAGAGTAGGAGGGAAGGGGAGAGGGGGACCAAGGGAGGCCTGAGAGCTGGTGTGGGAGAGGAAAGGGGAGAAGAGGAGAGTGAGGACAGGATGTCCTAAGTTTTGATTGTGAAGTGGGAGGCCAGTGCAGAGCAGAGGGCCTGGGAGGCAGAGTAGAAATGGAGACTGCAGTAGGATTGGCGAGTTCCTTGCATAATCTGAAGAATTCAGCCATGTTGTTGGTAGCCACAGAGATGTGAGCTTGGATATGGACATGTTTCTTTGAGCGGATGGAGAGTCTGTATTGCCTTTGGAGCAGGTAGCAGGCCAGTCTGTCAGTGGATGTGCTAGAAGCCAGCCACATCCGTTCAGTAACTCTGCACTGGTGTTTCTGTGAGGCTAGGTTGGCATCATACCACGTGTTGAGCTTGGATGTGGGCTTCATGCGGATCCTCATGAAAGGGCCAAGATAGTGCAGTTGGAGAGTGAATTTTAGCAGTGGCTGTGTCAGTGTGAGATCAGCAACTGACACTGACTTCATTGGTCAAATTATGGAGAAGGAGACTGGCAGTGCAGCCAGAGGCTTAGCCGGGAGACGCACGAGATTCAGATGAGAGAACAGGAAAGCATGGCCAGTCCAGAAGAGAGGTGCAATGAGAGGGTTAGAGATGGGGAAGCCTGCTGACATGAGAGAATCCAGGCTGTGTGCAGCTGAGAGGTTCAGGCGTGAGGGTAGAATGGTAAGGGAAAGAGAATTACAGAGGTTGCAGAAGAATCCAGTGGACGCATCAGGAGAGGTGGTCACAGAGGCGGAGTAGCTTGGAGGTAGAGGCCTGGAGAGAATAGGCCAAAAGGAAGAGGGAGACCAGACCAGGGGTCCTGTAGATGGTGCTGATAGTCAGCGAGAGGAAAGTAGAGAGACCAAGCCTGCAGACAAGGCATTAAAAGGAAGAGTAGGATTGAGTGGGTATGATGGTAACATGGACCCATTCAGGGAAGATCATGGACCCATTCAGGGAAGATCAAGGCCACTCCACCTCCAGAATGTTTAGCCCTGGGCTAGGAGAGGATGTTGTAGCGCTCAGGGAGAAGTGTGTCATAAACAGTGACAGAGCTGGCAGTGAACCACTTCTCAGTGAGAGCGAGGACATCAAGGTAAAAGTCTTCAAGGAGGTGATAGATGTCAGGGCAGCAGCTAACGGCAGAGCGAGAGTTGAGGGCTGCTAAGTGAAACTGCTTGCCACCTTTGAAGGCCTCCTGAGGAGTGGTGCAGGAATGTGGTACACCCAACGGTGGTGGTAAAGGGGCCAGTTGATGAGGAGGAGGTTGGTCTGAGAGCCACATGCCATGACAGTGACATTCTGGTAGATATTAATGATACACTTAGAGGATGGGAAGTGTGCCAAGAATTTTTTCCCATCTGGTTCCTCCATTAATGGGTGAATAAGAGAAACATGAGAGGACTGAGACCCTATCAGGAGTCCATATGTCCTGAGACCAAGTGACAAAGAGGATGTCAGTGACAGTCTGCCTTGAAGAAACACTGATGTAGGTGTCAGCAGTGGGCAAGCCTGGATTGGAGACTATGAGATCTTTCTTGAATGTTTTCCATCCAGGCCTCAAAAGAGAGGTAGGATAGGTGATAAAGTAGCAGTTAGTGTAAATAGTGGCGATGGAGAGCACCATGGACAGAGAGGGGAGAGAGATGGAAGAGGAGACAGAGGGAGAGAGAGATGGAGAAACTGAATGATGCACAATGAACTCACCAGGCTGCCTAGCAGCAAGACAGGGGCAACAGAATCAAGTGCACAATGTCACACAGGCCGCCAAAACAGGGTATTTCACTGTTCCAGAAGCAGAGGAGGAAGGAAGGTGACCCAGGTGGGATAAACAATTCTCTGGAATGTGAGGAAAGAGCATTAAATCACCAGTCAGAAGGTATGGCAGCTCTACGTGGAAAGCAAGCATGTCTGCTTCTATCTAGGATTCCCTTCTATCTCCACTACAGAAGCCACTGATATGGGAGCTGCAGCCTGATCGTTATGCACTGCAGGACTTTCTACATGGATAAATGTCAGTCTATGTTGGCGTTTAGTCCCCTTTGCCATGGATACCTGCCAAACACCAGTGCACCCCACTCAGAACAGGGGGTGTGGCATCTTGAGGAATGGTTTGGAGCCCCTCCGCCAGGCAAAAAGAACCAGCAATAGCAGTAGGAATTCCTATAAAAAGGCTAAAAAAAGAAATAGTAGTGGGAGTCCACAGTAATCTCCAGCCACAGACATCCAATAGTGCAATTTCACATCACTGACAAAATGTGAACAAGGCATGAGGATATTCATGATTAAGTGCTGTACAAGCCTCACATAATAAAAATGTGTGCAATGGGCCTCACATCCATAGACTGTGCAAGGCTATGGACTCTTCTACAACATCCAGCAGGTAAAATACAACTTCACTGCCTGCAATCCTATTAAGCTGATCACACCCACGAATATGCGCAGGCATTGGGGCTCCCAGCTATATTAGACAGTATATGCCAGTCTGTCTAATACACCAGGTGTAAGAATTCTTACTATAATGCACGTAAACCCCCACCAGGCAGGCGTGATCCAGAGCGGCCATGTTACACTATGAGACAAGTTGCAAAGATGGTGGGCGCAATCGTGCAGTGGAGATGGAAACACAAGGCACCCTTGCCACAGTCTCTGGACCTCTCCAGAGCTTGGTTAAATTGCATGCAGAAGTGGCACAAGAAAAAAACACCTGTTCCTTGTGGCAGCGTGCCTGGGTGCACCTTCATCCACTTGCTGCACCTAGTCTCATCCAGCGAAACTCTGGCAGCTGCCCACATCCATTAGTGCTCGGCCCAGCCTGTGTGGGCTCAGAAGTGTCCACCAGAGCTGCTTACAACATGCCTCTCCAGGAGAAATGGACACAGCACTCAATCTCTCCCGCCCAACTCTCTTCCAGCACAGCTCTGCCTGGTTAACCTCCACCACTCGGGATTCAGAGAAGTTGCACGGTCAGTGAAGGCTGATCTCTTTGCAGGAGTGGCTCACGGGAAGACCAAATTTTATCGGGCTAAAATCAACTTTGGCTGTATTAAATTCCAGGTGTTCTTGTCGTTGCTAACTCTCAGGTTGGTTCAACATTAAAATATGTCAATATTTGGGTGGAAAAGACTATGGGCCTCATTATGAGACTGGCGGTGTGCCGTGCCGCTGCCGGAATCATTTTTTTACCGGTGCCCAGGAAAGGGCAATTGCAGGGGCATTATGGCTCTGCCAGACCCGTTAATTGCCTATTCCCGGGCGCCGGAAAAAATTACTCCCCATTCCCATTGAGTCCCATTCAGGAATGGTGCCGGTGCATCTGACATGCTGTGCTGCCGGGTGCTGGTCTGCCCGCCAGATCAGACCTGTGGGGGAAAAGGTACCTGCGAGCAGACCTGGTAGTTTGCCGGTCTGTTAACAATGGTATCGGAAAGCTTACCGGTACCGTAGGTACTGTACTGGGAAACTCATAATGAGGCCCTAGTTTAAAATAGTACTGCCCTCTAAACTGTTAACAATTTTAGGAAAAGTGCAGTTTTTGAACAGCCTTAGCATGAAAACCGCTGGGCAGATTTGGAGCAAATAAGAATACATTTGGGCACATAGCATTGACTTAATTTGCTTGACTGGTCTGGGGTAAATCCATCCAGTAGTTTTAAAAATATTTTCCAGAGAACGGGGTGCACCCTATGCCTTAAGACCTTTATATCGGTATTGGTACTTTGCAGCTGATAGGATAATCACCTTTGACTTGCTGGATGGATTTGGATGATATTGTCTAAACTAAGTTATTGGCATGGGCTTTCACTAAAATGGACATTCTGGGAAGCATTCATCAACAAATGAAAATATTACTAAGAAAATATAAAAAGCACAGATTTCAGGCTATTCCCATTTGTTTTCCCATAGAGAAAAAGTGCAGTTTTTGAAAAACCATAGCCTGATAACCGCTGTGCAGATTTGTAGCAAATAAGAAACAATTTAGGCACAAAGTGTTGACTTAATTTTCTTGACTGGTTTTGGGGTAAATCCATCCAATAGTAGGGCGCACTTTCAGCCAAAAAGTATTTTGATGCTTAATAACATTTTGATTTTTTGAAATCTTTATGAAAATGTCTAGTCTGGGGGGGGGGGGGGGCGGGCATACAGACTTTTAATCACATTTGCAATTTCGGCCAAATCTGTTACTGAAATCAAAAGTTATTAAAAATAGAATTTGGAGGGGTTCCTTTGTGTCTCCAACTCACCTTAATTATAGAGCGGCGATCACTGCTCTATAATATATTACAAGTGCACATATATAAATGGTATAATATGATTGTATAAAAGATAATGGGCCTCATTACGAGGTTGGAGGTAGCCAGGCCCTTAATAAGGGCATGCATGGCTACCCCCAAACTCGGGTCCGGCTCTGAGTCCCGTGGGCCCAGTAATTCCTCTTTCGCGGGACCCAGAGCCGGTACGTCCCCATTCCCATTGAGCCCCTATGGGGCTCAATGGGAATGGGGAGGATGGTAGCAGCGGTACTGTTCATAATGGTACCGTTGCTACCATCCTTTTCTGTTCGCGGGTGCCGCTCTGCACGCCTGGTCTGACCAGGCGTGCAGAGCGGCACCCACGAGCAGAACTCATAATGTGGCGGTACAGTGATAACGGTTTCGGCAGCACTTCCAGCACCGTGATCACTGTACCACCACTGTTGTAATGAGGCACAATGTGTTTAAAATAACTGCAAAATAAAGAAAGAATAGAGCAAGATAAACAAATAAATAAAAACATTTTCCTCACCTTTTTGACAAAGGATTGATGCGAATCGAAAAAAAGGTAGAGTTAGACAAAACAAAAATAGGAGTAAGGAAAACAGTCTAAAAATACTAAAAAACCAAGAACAATATAAAAATAATGAATGGATAGTACAAAGAAAGGAGTTAGAAAAATAGCATTGGGCACTGTTACGCTCACCTGGACCCCACAGGGGTGTCGATCGGACCCGGACAGCTGCGGATTCGTCAACGTGATGCGTAGTGCAGAGATGACTGTCTGGACTGGCCCGCCTAGTCTTGTCTGCCGGACCCAAAGAGGTATTTTCCTGCAAGTGGAGACAGGGATTAGCCACCTGTGGGTTTTAGTGATGGCCTCCCAACTGTTCTCGCTCTCCCCCACTAATCAGCTCCGATATCCCCTTAGTAACCTCACCTTATGTTTGTAAAAGATGAGCTCTCCATCCTGCATGTCTTGCAGGGGCGCGTAGATACCAGTTACTTCACTGGTTTGAAGGCGTTGGGAGAGTTCCGGTAAGCATTGACTCTGAAGTCCCAGGCGGGATTGGTAAGTATCTAGTTCAAAGAGACAATTTTTCCTTATAACATTGACATTCACAAATTTTATAAGCAGTGAGAAAGTGCGACATACGACAACCCTACCAGTCCCATTATTCCTATTTTGCAGATGAAGAGACCAAGACCCCATTGCATTCTAATGTTAAAAAAAACCTTTTTCCCAAATAAAAAGAGATAATAATTTGCATTTATATAGAGCTACACACCCTGAGACATCTGAGCACTGATATATCCACGGAGTATGGTGTTGATTTATTGTCCTCAGAAAGATGAAGGGCTGAGATTGGCCTTGCAGAATTCGATCCCCGGTTGGCAGTTGTCAAAGCACGCACTCTACTCGCTGTGCTATCTGACCAGTTTAGACGATAATGAAAGTATTAACTTATATTTGGATAAATCAGCTCATTTGACAAATAATTTATGGTAAGAACATGTATTGCAAGAGAAATGTCCCCATATGATACAAAATGTCTCAGTAATTTAGCAGCCTACACTACAAGAGGCCAATTCGAAGGGAAGTGGGCAACTTTAAGATGGCGATCAAGACACATTTTTCCATATGAAGTTACATATGTAAAGACAAAAGGGATGGAGTGTGAATTAGGGTTGACAAACAAAAAACCTATGTATCCATCCCAATTTGGAGAGAAGATACAAGTTGTTGGCATGAAGAAAATGATTTGCTATGACATGACTGAAAAATCAGGAGAGCCAGGATGCTGGGAAAGAACACCATTTTTGGTGTCTTGGCGTGTAGCAACCAGCTCTGGATGAGAAGAGGGCTTAATATCATGCCCTGCTCACTTATTGATTACATCAGGAATTTGTGAGGTGCAGAAGGAGAATGATGAATGTCTAGAATTATGTGCCAAGCATGCAAGACTACTAACCTGGGTTGAGAATGAAGCAGGATCAGTGAATATATTGCAAGTGAAGAACACGACAGCCAGCTTCAAGAATGATGGCAAGGTCTATGTTTGAAAAAATAATGGATGTGGAGAAGTAATTTAAGTACCGGGTATGAATGGAGGAACGGTAGTTCCAATGGATTGATATTGTGGATCTAGAGCCTACATGCAGTTGCCTAAGGATTGGAGAGGAGTGTGTTCCATAGTTAATGGACATGTCCCAGCACTAGTGATTCCCCAAAGTGACCTACATATTGAAGAGTTCCTAAAAATGAATGAATATAACAGAAAGAAGAGATCACTTCATATTTGTCAATTGAAAAGAGAGAATAATTCTCATAAAAGTCCATACTTATGACAACATTATGGATGAGTATGAATTATTCAGCAAAACCGCCATGATAATGACGTCTATTTTCATACCAGGACTTCAAATGGCAGGGAATGCCAAGTGGCACCATATTACAAGATGGAAGCTGTTGCAGAAAATCACTGCATCAATAAAATGATTCAATGCAATAAAGGAAGAACTGAGAGCCATCAGGCCGATGACTCTCCAGAACAGGTATGTGCTGGATCTGATAACAGCATTGGATGGAGGCATGTATGCCAAGGTCGGACCTCCTTGCTGTACATTATAACTGTTCATGATGGAGAAAATGGAACCCTGACATAGGCAATAATGATGCTTATGACCCTACATGCGAAAATGGAAGATGAAGCTGGTGAAACAGCAGCAGACGATTGCTTTTCATCTTTGTTTGGATGGATTCCATTTTGGTTGGCAAATGCTTTTAAACTACTTGGAGCAATATTACCATTAGTAATGTTGGGATTCTGTCTCATGAGGATCATCTTGGGACAATGGCAGAAAAAAGCCAGAAAAGCTATTGGAATGAAAATAATGATTGACATTAACTAACATACTGAAGAACAGATGCAAACAGTAGAAGGTACCCTATGAAATATAAAGAGGAACTCTCTTGCGCCTCTAGGAACAAAGTTCTATTATCCACAGGATTGGAAAAAAATATGTGGGATTATGGATATTTTGTGCACCGGTCGGAGATTGTTGTGACCTGCAGTGTGGATGAACACATAAAGAATGCTGGTCACCTGAGGGGCGTGACAAAAATATGGGTTCCAAAGAAAAGAAAGTATGATATGATGATTGAAGAAGATGAAGCAGGAATTGCAGAAGAGGAGGCAAAGGGTCTGGTCAAGAATGCAGCCACAGGGGGGAATGTAGAGGAGAAAATGGGTGCATTCTCTGTAGTGAGGCCCCCTCACCACCACCCTATTGGAGTAACAGGCAAGGACCTATAATTGAGAATCCATGCACACATTTATGGGACATGTCCATCCCATGTTGACTGTAGAAAAAATGATATGCACTCAGGCAGTCATTCAGAAGATACCCTCACGTTGAAGTGTTCTTGGGCGGATGTCTCAGGGGCAACAGGCCATTCTTGAAGCAAGACAACACAGAGCAACACAGGTTCAACCCCCGGGTCTACACTTAGAAACCTCTGGGTAATAAGCGTGTTATAAATAACCAATTACAAAACAGTGGAGGAAACTTCCCAAGAAGAATGTCCCTTGCCAAGTTGTCGAGAAGCAGCTACGAATAAAATGATGCGTGATATGGATGTACATTAAACAAAGTCTTATAACAGCAAAATAATGTCCAAAAGAAGATATATGACCTTATGTTTTAAACGGTATGAAAATAGTTAAGAATAATGATGTAACTGATTGAGTAAGAAAAGCATGTACTGCATAATGTAATATTTGCAAATACAAAGAACAAAGTGACCGCCTGGTCAATAACTGTAAATATGAAGAAACACAAAATAGAAAGAATACATAGAACCTGGTTTAGGAGAGGTATATATTCAATGTTTAGGACTACCATCAGAACAAGATGGACGACTGCTCATGTCAGTCAACTGAGTTACCTCAAAAACACAAACCCAGAATCTTAAAGGTGGAGAGATTATGCAGAAAGCTGTTTTCCTTGCGAAATAGGGGAGTTCATTGGCTTTGAATCAAGTATGCTCTTTCAAGAGATGAATAAAAAGCATGTAGGGAATCTATGAGTAGACTATGAGCAATGACATATTTTCTGAAGATTAGGAGGGACACAAATATTTACTGATGCCAAATATTGGATGATAAAAAGGCAAAAAGTCAATATCGGATAGAGCGATCAAGTCTCTAAAGCAAAAAAGGAGAACTACACTCAGCAACAGTTGCATCAACTAAGGTTAAAAGTACCATCGATATGGACGAATTCATTGTCCTGCAACATGGGATGAAGAGGTCACAAAGAAGGGTGATTCATTAGGCTTGGAGCTAAGATAGCCGTCTAGCTACACTCCCTTGGATGTCTCGAAAGTGTGCAGACTGGCAAAGACAACCCTCCAACAGAATACACTGGCATGAGGCCTACTGATGAAAGAGGATTGCCTAATTGTCAAGCAAAGGAATAGCTGACATATCTCCAACCAAGTGGCTTTCATTTCTATCTACATGTTGCGAAAAAGCCGAATGTCCAAGGTTGGATTTGGGTTGTCAACCAATTAGAATAACCTACCGTTCACTATTTCATATAATGTTGCAAAATATTTGTCTGCTGCCATATTTTCTGCTGTGATGATTGCTTTACACCACACGTATAGAAGTAGCTCAAGGTGTGTCTCACAGATAAGAGACCACCAATGAGGGACTAAGATGCACATTTTCTATATGTAGCCATGATCCCATAATCCAATCCTACCCCTCGATAAGTCTCTGAAGTTTGCCATGTAGGATGATGTCATAGATTATGCATCTAGCATTATATAAACTATGCATGATTCAAAAAACATTGTGAACCTGCATGAATCAAGTTAATGAGTGTTTATTCTCCCTGCTTTACTTCCTGAGATTAAAGCAGTATTTTACCATCACCTTTCAATCTGTCTGTTTATTGAGTCTGAAGTATTTAATTGGAAATTCCATGTAGCAAAACAAATGCTTCAAGGTGCTAGAGCACAGGACCCACTGGTGCTGCTTTTTGCACTCTCTCTCGAACTTTGAACCACCACTATATTTCATCTTTTGAACTGGCTTGCACCAAGCAGAGCATGTCCCCTGTTCAGCTACAATAACCAGAACTTCAAAACTGCCACTTGTTTGAACAATACATCAGATCTCCTGGGTCACAGCTTCAGACTGTCTCACCTCAATATGAGCTACTGGAGCATTGTGTCACTTGTCAGACCGAACCAGCAGGTCACCATGGTCTTGTTCTGACTCCGTCTTCAAACCAACTTTGGTGAGGCATCCACAGTGAATCATGCAAATGTTGTCTCTGAACACAAGCTTGATGGTTTAACCAGTATGGCCTGCCTCACCCACAACTGGTTTGACCCGCATCCACAACACCTTAAAACCTAGTTTGAGACTATCCAACCGTCTAACAGTGGAATCAGCTACTTTGTAGAAACACTATTACCCTAGCTCAACTTTGTTGGCACCCTGGAGACTGGGTAAGTCACTTCTACAGCTTTTTATTGCAAAACATATCCTTTTGAACACTGTGGGGTATGCTATACTGCCTTTTTCTTCCTGCTAAATTTCCAGAGAGCTTGCTTAATTACTTTATGCATTTCTCTGTCTTCTGTAACAGGGGTTGTTTTTTCATTTCATAGTAAATTGCTTAACTGATGTGTTTGATAACAATATACACATTATATAGGACCTTAAATGGTCATTATTTTATTTTGGCATTGTTGTACTATTGCTATTTGGCTTGCTGCTGGCTCACATTCACACCCTTTCTGAGAGTATAGCCTTCTCTCAGCCAACGTTACCAAAAAAGGCAATGAAGGTATAGCTTTTAGCGGTGCCAGTATTAACTTTATGATTGGAATTACTGTTGGTTTCTAGAAATGTATGTGTGTGTTCAGTAGGTGGTTTAGCCACTACTCATTCTTGTTCTCCTTCTATGCCTGGGAATGGGTACCTTTGTCTTATAGTTACTGATATGTGTCCTGCACCTTAGACTACACCCTCCTCATTACTGCTATTTATACATGTGTTATATTCCCTCAATGTGGGCTGTTAATAATTCCCTGAAAATGTCATTTGTTAGTTATTCTGATTCCAACCAGTCTGAAGAGGGTAAGGAAACTAGGAGGAATCACCCCTGCATATTGTGATTGATGAATGACAGCATATCAAACAATGGGTTGTGATCCCATTGAAGCGATGCACAACCAAAAAGATTCTAGATACCTGTATTTCTCTGATTCAGGTGGAAAGAGGACACCAAGATGGCAGTGCCCTAGGTCCCAAAATGCTTTAAAATGGTTTGTGCCTGTGTCTTGGAACACCTGTCTTCACTTCTGGAAGAGGTATTTGGAAAGGTCTGCTCTCCCAACAGGATCCAACCATATGTGTCTAGCCTTTAGAGTCCAATATACATCAAAGAAAAGTGAGAGGCCACTTCATAGTAAAAGTCCACAGAGATTGGATGCAAGCAAGTCTGGTTTAAGGGGTCCGATCTCTGCCTTCTTGCATTATTTCAAAAGAGTTTTGTTCTGCAGGAAGTGGAGTGGTCCAACTTATGCTGCAAAATGAACTCTAAAATCAATTGTTTTGCATGATTGTTTCACTATGTCTCCACCTTTCCTCTGATTATCCATTTACACTACAAAACATCTCTGCACAAGTACAAAAATCATCCAGAACAGGAACGCCATATTCTCTGATCAATCTGTCTTGCAGAGAAGGAGCTAAGTACCCCCACCTCAATCACCTCGCCCATCTTGCCTATATGTTGGGAACCAGAGAGTGAGACATGTGCAGTACCAATGAAAATGCAGACACTGAGAAGAATCCTGGAGGAAAGGTTCCCATTGAGAAAACCATCCCTGCATACGAGACAGTACAATGGCCATTTGAATATAATCCCAGAAGAAGCAGGATCAATGAATGGCAAAGGCGAATAGTGACATCATGCAGAGCTGAGCTGATGCACGTGGAAGAGATATAGAGACTATTTTCCCTGACGTCTTCCAGCCGGAGCAGGAGCTCCCGTCGTCCGTGGGCTACAGGGGCAGCTCACCTACCGAGCCATGCTCACCCGATCGTTCAAAGTAAGCCTGTTGGCTTACTTTGCAATTCCAACATTGGGGTGCAACATCCATTGTGCTACACTTGCATTATTCTATATGCCCCTTCAATACACTAAAAGCCTAACTTCAGTATTGCTGAGGCCGCTGGGCTACATCTTGTGCATATTGGTTTTCATCTACTTTGGCAAACCGCAAAGTTTTTCACCTTTAAGTTGGCTGCCGCCGTCTGATTTTGCCATCTACTCTACAACAGAAAGTGTCTGCCACCTGATTGGGCAGCCTCCAGCATTTAACCTATCACAGGGCACCGGCAGGCAATACCTGGCCCCAAATGGAGGTAACCAAGAAAGGCTCCTGAATGAGCCGCATGAGCATACCAAGCACCAAGCTCCCTTACTCTTTGTCACCCCTGATGTCGTTAGACTAGCCTTCATAGGAACACTGCAGGCTCCAACATCATCAGACTGCTCCTTTGATATGCTTGTTATCATGGGCTACACACTCCTACACAGTTAGAAGCCGTAGACAACTCTAACTATTGTAGATGTCACCTATTTAGCTGGGTTAACCCATTCCCACGCATGCCATTGCGTGGACTATTATTAACGCACCCTCAATGCTACACCCAGAGTCCCGTGCACTTCAGAGTGCCCACCACAAATAGCTTGTCTAACTAACTTACCTCCTCACATGCATGACCTATGGCCCCCAACAGATCATTACGGCCTAAGTATTTTGGGCTGATGTTAATATAGATCTTTGAGCACGTTGCTCATGTTACATACAGCTCCCTTCTAACCTGGTCACACTGACGCCAACTGCACTTAGACACTTATGAGTGCCGTCTGCCTTACACTATCACAGTGTCCCATTGAATATTTGTGGATCGGCATTCAGTTTACTCTTGCATCCCAGGGTACTGCTTTTGTATCACGTTGCTACATTTCTGCAAATTATATCTCAATGCCCATAGCACCTTTTGCTGATCACTACGCTGCCTAACTTTGTATTTCAATGACTACTGTACCACCATGCATGCCACTATGTCAATGTGTGCCTAAACGCTCCCTCGTAACCCTAATGTACCTGTTTGCCTAACATGTATATCAGTGCCCATTGCACCACCTTGTGTACTACTGTATTTAGCATTCTCAAGTACCATACTGTATTGCGGGATGTACGCCATTTTTGCCTAATGTCACTGTCTAAATCTGAATTCTAATTCCCACCGCACTGTGCCTGTACTGCTGTATCTACTGCTCAGCCTAACTGATCCTGTGTCACCATTGTACTTGTACTGTTAACCATTCTACCTAAACTTATTGCCTAATTTTGCATCACAGCTCCTACTGTACTGCAACTGCACTACCCAACTATATGTTTGCACCCCATTGCACCTCTGATGCTCGCATTCTGTCCAACTTTATTACCCAATTGTGCACCCTAGTGCCCATTGTACCGCCACTGTTCCATAGAGTTCACTGCTC
Organism: Ambystoma mexicanum; assembly: GCF_040938575.1. Taxonomy (NCBI): domain Eukaryota; kingdom Metazoa; phylum Chordata; class Amphibia; order Caudata; family Ambystomatidae; genus Ambystoma; species Ambystoma mexicanum. Next base: position 1,519,070,354 of record NC_090937.1, on the reverse strand, counting down.
TGCCCAACGGCATTATAGCAACGCTTTATACTTTTACTGTTAGCCATATTACCAAACCTTGCTTCTGAGCGCCTTCAGCATCACCGTGGACTACTCTATCAGTACAATTAGGGCAAGCCCAATTGTTCAAAAGTATTCCAATATTGCTGATAGCTCACTAGCCATACTGTGAAAATAATTAATCATTCTTATCCCCTGGAACTGTACCCTGCCTGTTGTACATTACCCGGCCAAATTAGCACCTACTCAGTACAGTATCCAGCCAAGTATACCTCACCTAGCACTGCACTGTACCCACCCATTGCACCTTTCCATGCATATCGGAAGCAACTAGCTCCTACCACTGCCTATTTCGGCATCTAAACTCCTGCATTACCTCCCTCTCACCCTTGTCTAGCCTTGCGCACAATCACCACAGATGTTTTAAGGAGAGTCACGCTCACTATGGCAATGATCCTACAATTGTTTCACGCCATAACACCCACTAAATGCCTACCAGCCTTGCAGTCCTATGCTCCTCCAAATACCTTGCATCCAGCCACCTCCACCACCGAATAGCCTTTATCCCCTGCAGAATGGATCATCCGCTTTGCCATCCTACCAACACCTCTGATTCCATGCCCTCTCTATTTGAGAAACGAAAGACTAGGCTCTCGCCTCCGCTATAGTACCACGACCAACAGGGCACGTGTTCCACATGACCCCAAGAAGCCCCCTATACCCTTAACCTCTATTCTTCCTCCTGTGCCAACCTGCCTACACAGTGACACCAGCTCTACCATGCATCACAAAATCCCACAAGGAGCCCCAGTCACTTTTATCCCAACCATCAAGGGAGCACTTATTAACGCATGCTCGCTAGTGGCGCACACATCTGACATTGCTGACCTGATCACCTCCAACCATCTGGACTTTCTCGCTATTACAGAACCCTGGTTACATCCTGCTGCAGGCCCCACCTTATCTCTCGCCATTCCAGACAACTACATAATCATTCGATCTGACGGAGTCACTGGGAAAGGTGGCAGAGTGGCTTTCATAGCCAAATCCCATCTGAACCTCAGAGAATTCCGAAATCCAGGACTACCATCAGCAGAACTCCTATCAATCAAACTTACACTCTCCGACACCCACACTCTCCTATTTCACCTCATCTATCGACCCCCAGGTGCCATATCTCCTTTGAGGAAGACATCACCCACCTCCTAACCTTAAATGCCAAACCAGGCTCACCAATAATTTTACTGCGTGACCTTAATCTAGTCCTTCATGACCCCAATGATGCTAGTGCAGCGACATTGGATGACACTATCACAGATCTAGGCTTCACGCAACGCATCAATGAGCCCACTCATTCCAAAGGCAGAACTCTAGACTGGTTGGCTGTCCCCAATTGTGACATTGCAATACTCAACATTACACCCTGTGCTTGACGGACCACCATTGTATCACCTTCACCATACCTAAAGGTATTTACCAAGCACACCTGCTACCACTGTATCACAATCCCTTTCTAGGAACAAACGTAATATAACCTTAGAGAACCTGTTACCACTGCTCCAGCCTATCACTAATCTTCCACCCAGTGCAAATACAGACCCTTCTTCCTTGGTTGACCTCTACAATGTTACCTTGGAACAAGCACTACACCAAATTGCACCACTAAAATTAAGAAAGGCTAAACCGGCTGCCCATTTAAAGAAATGTTTCTCTGTCAAACAAGCCTTACGCAATATCAAAAGAACTTCTGAAGCCAGCTGGAGAAAAGCCCCCTCTTCTCCTACTAAGGAAAGGATCTCCACTGGGGCTACCACAAATAAAGTGGCCATTACTAATACTAAAAAGGAAATCTTTAACACTAGAATGCAGAATGCTAAATCTGGTACTAAAGAACTTTTCTCTATCTTAAGAGAACTGGAGTCCCAGGCGCCTTTCATTGACGACCGCATTAAGGACAAAGCCAGGTGTGCTAACATCCAGCAAGCCTTATCTGACAAGATAACACTTCTTCAAGCTAAGATAGAGACTAAAAAGATTAGCCTTGCTGCCAATGCTCATTCATGCAATACGCCCAGTCCTGATTTGCCCTCTTGCCCGCTTTTCCACTTCTCCCCGGTAACTGCGGAAGAAGTGGCAAACATAATCGCGATCCTTAAACCATCTAACTGCCAGGGAGACTCCTGTCCGGCCTCAGTTATCAAGGATGATGCTAAAGAATTGGCACCATTAATCATTGCCTTGATTAACTCCTCCTTTAAGAACTCCTCAGTCGCCAACAACCTCCAAGAAGGCTGGGTCATGCCTCTAATCAAAAAACCCAACCGAGATCCCAACATACCGACAAACTACAGACCCATTATGACTGTCCCATTTCTCCTGAAGATCCTAGAAAGAGTGGCCTATCTCAAAATTCAACAACATTTGAAAGACAACAACCTCCTAGGTTTGCGACAATCCGGCTTTAGACCCAGGCATGGGACTGAAACAGCCCTCTTAGACCTAAAATCCAAATGGATGAAGCTAAAGACAAGGACAACCTGGCCATCCTACTCTTGTTGGACTTATCCACAGCCTTCGACCTGGTTCACCATCAAATCCTGACCAAACACCTCTCTACGGCTGCAGCATTCTCACTGAATGCCACTAACTGAATCCAATCCTTACTTTCCAATAGGATGACTATGGTCTTTGCACCCTCGACTGCGGCTGACCCGCTCCCTATCCACTGCGGAGTCCCCCAAGGTGCTTGTGTTTCACCTACACTTTATAATATCTTTACTAAGCTCCTCTTTGATCGTCTTGATGATCTGGGTGTTACGTACACGAACTATGCGGATGACACCGTGGTCCTCATTACCCTCACCGGCTGCTATGAAAAGGATTCTGTAAAAATTCATGAAATCTATCTAGAAATACAGGCCTGGATGGCTACACATAGCTTCTGCTTAAATGACGACCAGACGGAACTACTAATTGTTCGTACCCAAGCCCGTTTTAACAAACTTGACCCCCGGTACCAATCATTCACCATCGACGGTAATATCATTAAGGTCACCAATGAGGTCAAAACCCTTGGCGTCTACCTTGACTCCACTCTTTCACTCAAAAAGCAAATAAACCCTGCAGCCTCCACCACAGCATACACTAATAAATTAATCAACGCCTGCAAACCCTTTCTGTCCACTAACAGCTGCCTCACTGATTGGCTGTGCACTGGGTGATGTCAATGGTTCTTAAGTTTGTGTCTCTTTATGCACAGCAGACATTTTTTTCAACATGCACGTTAGGTAAGGGTTATATTTTTAATTTACTAGTGTGGATGTCTTCTGAACTCTTTATTGTTTCAGCAGGCGGCAGCAGTAATGTTATAATAACATTGCAGGCTTCAGCAAGTGCACAGCTGCACATATTGATGCAAACAAGAGCCACACATTTACAGAGTCAAACCTCCCAATCGGAGCACAAACACAGTTATGCCACATCGACTATTGCAATCACCAGCAGAGAAACAAAGGTTGCAAACAATTGTGCAACGCGCGAGTGCTCTGAGATATTGGCAGAGTGATTCCTTTGTCTGTGCAGTGAGAGCCTAATTACATGTTATGATGTTCTGGCACCACCTTATTCTGCAGTGGTCATGGGCATCCCCGTAGAAATGCCGTCACAAAAGAGCTGGGAAAGACGGTTTAATCCTTCTCGCTGGTTCCCTCTAAGCAGCTTTAATTCAGGCACGGTAAATGCTTCTGCCATTTTCGATCGTGAATTATTGAGGTCCAAGCTCATGATACTTTAACTTCCCTCCCACCTCTCTCGTAGGCATCAGGATATATAACTTGAAATCCAACAGGGATAACCAGGACTGGCATGGCTGGCATTACTGACATGCCTCAGGTCAGTAACCATGCCCCCCCCCACTCAGGGCGCCACACACTGCTGTCTAACTTTGTCAACCCAGCTCACACACTTTTTCTTTTCAGAGCATCAGATCTGTATTCATTTGATGTAAGGATGGGATCGCACAGAGCGCATACACATCTCTCTAGAATCAAAGTGCTGAACATAGTTGTGAGTTCACCCACTTCTTTGAATGACTCTTTTTGGTCAAGTTCCTGCCATAGAGCGGGCTCCTAGAGTACAAGATGCCTCGCTCTAACATGCCACTAAACTCCTCTGTTGACATTCAGGAGGCGAGACCTATTACACACAGGAGGGGGTGGTCTAGGGAGCTAGGCTCCAGCGCTTGGAGCCTGGTGTGGGGATGAACTGGCTTCCCTACTCCGTCTCAGACACTTCTCCCAGCCCATCTGGCTGGAGCTCTGGGGCTGAAGTGGGCTCAGACCCAGGATGGAGGGAGTCACCCTGAGCACAGCAAGATCGGATGATAGGCGGGCCAGGGAAGAGGCTGCACCACACAGGCGAGAAGCACCTGCCAGCAAAGCCTTGCCGGGGCAACCACCCTCAAATACTGCTGCTTTCCCTACTTTCTGACCACATTGTCTGCCTGTGCTTAGGGCTGTACTGCCAAGGTTTGCACCACGCTGCTGCGGCAATAAGGGATGGGGCACTCCTACTGTTGCAACACTTGCAAAGTTGAGCTGGAACTTCAAAACTGGCTGTGGTCGAGGTTCAACCTAAATGATTTGAGAGTACCTGTTGTACGAACATAACATCACGAATAAAGGTATGGCCATGAAACAATACTAAGCAACAGAAGGAGAGAGGCGGGGGTATATTTTACAACCACAGGAACAGCCCAGGATTAAACACTAGACATAAATGTGTTCCAGTGGTTCTATGCAACTCCCTAACATTTAAGGCACTGTCACAAACCAACAACGAAGGCTACCAGACTTTATCACATAAGTTCAGAGACATTGGCCCTCATTCCGAGGTTGATGGTAGTCATGCCGCTATTTGCGCCATGCCTGCCACCAATAACGGGTCCGGCACTGGTATAGTTCAATGGGGACTTACCGGTGTAGTCCGACCTTTACGGGACCGGTAAGTGCCCATTGAAAATGCCATTCCCTCTTCCCATTTGAGCCCCCATAGGGTTCAATGGGAATGGGGAGGGCGCTAATAACGGGCTCGCGACTTGCAAGCCTATTATTAGCTCCCTGGTCCCTTTAACGGGTCACATCCAGAACAGCTGGTCAGACCTGCCGTTCCTGTTGGGGCCCGCTAAGGGACCTTGTAGTAGGGCGGTAAGGTATTACCGGTACCGGTCTCCTTACCGGTGCCCGGTATCCCTTACCGCCCAACTTAGAATGAGGACCATTGCTTTGGAAAAGCAGAAATACATATTTTATTTACTTTTTTAAAATCAAGATCAAAGGCTTGTCACACCACTATCAATGCAGATGGGGTGGTTACTTCAAAAACACAAAACATACACACAAAAAAAACCGTTGTAAATCACACTTGCATTCTCACCACTTGAACAAGCATCCAAATTGCTTTATTACACCGCTCCTCCTCAATCACCAAAGAAACGATATGCCACCTGTAGTAGGGGCAAGGTACCCGCCTCAATAAGAGCTGATGGTCCATGGGGTGAGGGGTCAGCTGCCATTTCAGTGCATTAGTCCAGACTCTCCTCTCTTGCTCGCTCTTCTCCCCTCATGACACTCTGACACCTGTGCTCGTCTCGATGTATCTACTCACACGTGTGCATTGGACCTCTCTCACTACGAGTGCACGTTCCCGTAAATTACAGACAAGAGATGTACTCACTGCCACCTTCTATCTGTGGAGACAGGCAATCAGCACTCTCTCCTTTGCAGAAGATCTCATCTGCCGCGCAGTCAGGCATAGAGCAGTCACTGGGGGTCTACCTGATGAGCTGTCTATTCCCCTAGCTCCAGGTCTATGAGATGAGGCCCAAATCTTTTTCGCAACTCCCTCCTGCTCTCCCACCACTTTTCTCGTTCTGTACAGCCAGCTTTGAGGGCACAAACGCCCACCTTCGCTGAGTTTCCAGCTCTCCTTTTTTCTGCACTTATATCTGTACTGGTCTTTTTCCACCTCTGCAACCAGTCCAGGGCTTCTGACTCGCTGGAGCTAGTCATGGGACGCATGCTCTCTTTCAGAATCGAGCCCTGCAGATATCTCTGCCCACCTCTTGAAACAGTCCTGGGGGGGCTCACATTCTAAACGTGCAGCTCTCACTTGGTCAGGCCCGGGATCACTTCATTTTCCAGTGCTTCTGCTTTCCGCCAGTCAACCCAACGTGTCCCCTATGTAAGCCTTAGCACTCTCGTCTCCTTCCCCACCACATCACCCTGCCTACTGGAGCTCCTCTCTACCCCGGGTAATTCCGGAGCACCACTCTCCTTCACACCTTTTCTCTAGCCCACCCACTCTCTCTGTACCCCACACATCCGCTCTACTGCCACTCTCGAACCCAACTCTCTCTACAACACCCATCCACCACTCTCTGCATCCCCCAACCCCTCAATCCAGTCTCTCTACCACCACCCACTCTCCCTACGCCCACACACCCTACAACCCACTCTCTCTAGCCCCACCTCACCTAACCCCACACTCTAGCCTCACCAACCTACAGTACTCACGCGCCCTACACCCACTCTCTCCACCCACACCCACTCAACCCTAACTCTTTCTCGCTTTCTCCATACCTCTATCCACCACCCTACTCCTTTTGCTCTACTTGTCCCTAACATCTCTCTTCACCCCCACGACCCACCCTCCCCATCCTACCTCCCCTTAGCAGCTCTCCCTATGCACTGTCATCCCTCTTCTCACACTAATACCCTTTCTTGCACCTATTTCCTCTTGCTTATCATCAATGGCACCCTACGTCAATGGCTTCCTCAATGTTCTCATTCTATTGCACACCTGCACCTCTAATCACATCCTCCTTTCTAACTTTGCACCCTTAGTACTTGACCCCTGTTTTTAAGTGCCAAGTCGCCTTGCCACTGAAAGCCGGGCTTCACGTACCCACAGTTAGACACTTACACTAGGCTCACTCACATTTCTAAGGCGTTGCTGTGTATTTCGAGGAAAAGAGAAACACGTCCACGTGTCATACTTGCACGTCACGCCTCTTGATGAGGGATCCACGAACCTTGCTGAAAATAGAACTGCGAGACGTGCCCAGAAAGCGCAAAGCCACACCAGTAGATAAAGCGCTCGGACTCGGACTTGACTGCGCGAGCAGCCATTCATTTCTACCTCACGTTCCTGAACTCAAGAGCTATAAACGCTCAGTCACGGCTGAGTTGGAGTGATCACGAAGCACTCGGTGTGATGAATTTTAAGTCCCGAAGTAACAGCATGAGCAATGTTTGTAATATTGAAGACCTGTCCAAAGATTATTCTCTTTATCCGAGCACATAACGTGGTGGGGGCGCTGCCAGACCTGCGCGAGTTCTGCCTCACGAGGATGCGCGCACTTCTAAGAACTGGGAGCCATTTCCAGAAATGAGGGCTCCTATAAAAGGATTTGCTGCTTGCACGAGTCAATCTGGAGCAACCAATGGCCCATGCAGGGACCATGACACCAATCTACATCTTTAGACTGTGTTCTTATTTAAAATACCTGTACTTTGAACTTCAAAGTAAACCATGTTGCTTGCGTTTATCACGAAATCCATTTTAAATTAGTGAAGGTATACCCTTTCACCCTTTGCTAAGACATTTTTTTTTTTTAAATAGCATATTTTAGTTGATTGTCAGTGCCATATTGCATTGTTTTAATTGAGCTTCCATTGAGATAAACATTCGCAGGCCGGACCACATCATTCCTCACGTTGACATGTTTGAAAAGATGAAGCCTGTTGGATCCTTTGATATTTTTTGCTTTCCTTTTAAGCTTGTTTGTGTGGCAAAGTTGTTTCTTGTTAATGCACGCTCGGTTCACTTGAAGAAGCAAATCGATTCAAAGTGCTTTCTTAAAACAAGTTCTGGCTAGGTGAGTCCATCGATGTAATGCACAGGCCGTGGATTCTGTCATCATTATTCATCCCCGAGTTATTTATAATGACACACGTTTTCCTTCTTGGATCTCTGTACTTAGCCTCTCATTGGAATGATGCACTTCATGTTACCATTGCAATGTGGACCTCCGCAAAGCATGGCTAACAATACCCAGTAAAAAGCTCTCAGGTGGTAATTGCAAGAGGAGGGTTCCAAGAAAGTGTTACGACCATGTCGTTCCACTCCTGCTTCGAGGAAACAGCGAATGGAGGTGTACACGTGTTTGGCGTCAACAGACACGCATCGCCTTGCAATTAAGGAAGACGCATTGCCAGCTGGCTGGATTAGTTTGTGTAAAAATAAATCACAACTCTGAAAATCATTGACATAATTGACTCAACACGTGTTCATTTCGCGGAAGCTCCTACCAAATGAAACAGAAAGCAGTTAAAATCCGCAAATAACACATCTGGGGCCAGATTACAGAAACGTTGCCCTGGTGAAAGTGCAAAGTTTCACGGTTTTGGCACTAGGGCAAAGTTTGCCCTATTTTAAAAACACTGCTACATATATGAAAACTATGTCACCATGAGAAGTGCAATTTGGCATGCTATAAGCACCAGGGCAAAAGATACATTTTCAATGCACTTTTTCACCAGGGCAAAGTTTGCCCTAGTGCTAATAGCATTCCATATTAGCACTAGGGCAAACTATGCCCTGTTGCAATAATGCAGTGAACATGTATCCTTTTAACCTGAGGGCAATTTATGCCCTGGTGGTTATACCTTACAAACTGCACCTGTCATGGTGCAATAGTTGTCTAATATGTCCCAGTGATTTTAAAAGTACGGCAATCTTTGCCCTAGTGCTAATACTGTGCAAACGTTGCACTTGCACCAGTGCAGAGTTTCTGTAATCTGGCCCCTGGGGTCAGATTACAGAAATGTTGCACCGGTGCAAATGCAAAATTTAATGGTATTAGCACTAGGGCAAAGTTTGCCCTACTTCTAAAAACACTAGAATATAGTAGAAAACTATTGCACCATGACAAGTGCAGTTTGGCATGATATAAACACCAGAGCAAAAATTACCCGGGAACAAACAAGATACATTTTTGCACCAGGGCAAAGTTTTCCCTAGTGCTAATAGCATTCCGTATAAGCACTAGGGCAAAAGTTGCCCTGGTGCGAACATGCAGTGAAAATGTATCTTTTTTGCACTAGGGCAATTTTTGGCCAGGTGCCTATACCATGCCAAACTGCACGTCTCATGGTGCAATAGTTGTCTAATATGTTCCAGTGTTTTTAGAAACAGGGCAAATTGTGCGCTGCTGCTAATATGGTGCAACTTTGTACTTGCACTGGTGCAATTTTGCACTTGCACTGGTGCAAAGTTTCTGTAATCTGGCCCCCTAACCTGCAAGATAGACTTTAAAATAGCACGTGCACAGACCCTCCCTCCCTCCCTCCCTCCCTCCCTCCCTCCCTCCCTCCCTCCCTCCCTCCCTCCCTCCCTCCCTCCCTCCCTCCCTCCCTCCCTTCCTTCCTTCCTTCCTTCCTTCCTTCCTTCCTTCCTTCCTTCCTTCCTTCCTTCCTTCCTTCCTTCCTTCCTTCCTTCCTTCCTTCCTTCCTTCCTTCCTTCCTTCCTTCCTTCCTTCCTTCCTTCCTTCCTTCCTTCCTTCCTTCCTTCCTTCCTTCCTTCCTTCCTTCCCACTCTTCCTCATCCCCTCCCTCCCTCATTCACCACCTTGTTCAAGGTTCATTCTGAAGTAAATGTCCTAGATCATACAGTTTATGAAGTCGGATACTGTGATTAAAGTCTGCGTCTTCCATAGCCACCTGTAAAAATTTCGGAAAATATCACACCTACTCTCGAATGAAACCAAACAACTACACAACACTGAGTATAGTCAAAAATCACTATATAGCAGGTGCTAATTGACTTCTGGCTCGAAAGTCAACAAGGGTTTGTCCAAAACATGCAAAGCCCATGAATCTGATGTCCTCTTTCTTATCTAGTTGGTGATTGTCTTGCCAGTGTAAAGCCAGTGGGTATCTTGGCTTGTGAGAGTTAAGGAGGCTCAGGTGTTCTCCTATGCTGGTTCTCAGTGTATACTGTATACACAGTCTGTATAATCTGTAAATATAATATTTATTGAAATTGCGCTCTTATTATATACCTTGTTAACTGACACTTTAGCAATTTCCTTTTTTTTTTGTGTGTGACCGGTTTGTCTGACCAATCATCACGTCAAACACACAATCTGCATGGCTGGCGAGCACTCAGTTGTGTTATGGACACTACGGATTTTGTTCAACACTTGCCTCAAAATGAAATGCCAATGCAGGTGCCACAGTGCGTAGGGCGATAGATGAGCACAGGTATATCAATTGGTGGTCACCAGGGGTCGCAGCCATGACCCATGTGCTCTCCCTTGCCACCCCTGCTATCTCCCTTCGTACCCCTGTAAAAAAAGGAAAACAGAAGCTCCAGGATTAGCAGGCGCCCCTGTAGCCCCTACAGTGCGGGGGGCCCACCACACCAGTTCTGGGGATGCCACAGCACAGTCTTTACCCACTGAATGCTGAAGTGAAGGCTGGGACGGGCCATGCAGCGTGAGGAGGAAGCACTCATTAGGGGTTGTAGCTGAGCATGACATGTGGCACGTGTCAGATGCCACGTTCAGCACCAACCCCTTCTCGTCAGAGAGTGGTGGGTGAATGAGATGAAATTTGATAGTATGAGTGTTTGAATGTTCTGGGTGGGTGGGTTAGTTGATGTGTAGATAATGCAGTGAGAGTGGATGTAAGCGATGGTGTAAGAGTGAGTGACTGGTTGGTGAATGAGTATAAATGTTATAGTGTGTGTTTTAATGTTCTGGGTGGGTGGGTATGTGTCTGTGTGAAGAATGCAGTGTGAGTGGATGCGAGAGAAGGTGTTTGGGTCAGTGAATAGTGGGTGAGTGAGCAGAAATCTGATAGTGTGTGTTTGATGTTCTGGGTGGATGGGTACATTCCTGTGTGGAGAATGCAGTGCAAGTGAACATGAGAGGTTTATAGGGGAGTGAATGGTGGGTGAGTGAGTTGAAATGTGAGTGTGTGGGTGTGCTCTTGGTGGGTGGGTGCCAGTGTATGTGAGAGAAAGTACATGGGTGAGTGACTGGTAGGTGAAAGGGTATGAATGTGATTGTATGTGTGAATGCTCTGGGTGGATGGGTGCATGCCTGTGTGGTAAATGCAGTGTGAATGAATGTGAGAGGAGATGTATGGGTTGGTGAAAGGGGATTTCCTGTGTATGTATGTGTGTGTAACCTGGATACTGGGGATCACAAGAGTTTTTTTGACACATTCTATATTGACTTTGCATGTTTTACTGGTATTTTTGGGCACAGCCAAGTTCATGTGTGCTATTACCTGGCTAAATTAACATTTTGGTACAGCCACTCTAGCAATTGCTTACTGTGGCATAATATTTATTACTCATCATCTTTGATAAAGCAAGCATGAAAAGTAGTATTACCTGGCTAGACTGACTTGTTGGTGTAGCAGCCTGAACATTTCTCACTGTAGCATGACTTTTTATTAACTGAGCATCTATTGTGACATGTCACTTTTAATGGCCAAACCAGCGGGAGTATTTTATTACATAGGAGTAGCGGCATATACTGTCAGGGCCAGTTTTATGCCTAGTGGCAGTAATAATATTATAAAAAAAATATCAAAGCGAACATGGGAAGGGCAAGTATCCGCTTGACCCCCAAACCCATTTCATTAGTTCGGGCCAACTCACTATGCTTGGTCGCTGACGCATATTTGTGGCAAATATTTAAACCCTCAAATAAAACAACTCAACATCTTGGGACCAGGCACCCACCCTTCGTTTCTACACTAGGTGAAATATGTAATCTTTGATTAAAAAACATATTTACTTTCACTTGGATTAGTGCATGCCTATGCAGCGGCATAATCCTTATGGACATTGTGCACATGTTGAGGTCCGGGCCACCCCGAGGTGTTATGTGCCCTCTGACTTGTTAAGGAACTTGAGGGGGGACCCTCAGCATGTCTCATATGGAGTCCCCCACATGTTGTGCTAAGCCACTGATTGAGCTAGCTCTGCTCACATTGAATGCATTCAAATGTGATGTGAAAGGTCGAGAGGGTCCGCAAACCCGACCATGGCCCTGCTCCGGTGCAACACTGTAAACAAAAAATAAGCCTTGGACAAATAGGGCCTGATTCACATTCAAAGAGCCTTTGCCAATGGGATTGCACCATTTTTAAATGCTTCTGTGAATCAGGTCCTTAGTCTCAGAAGTGAGAGACCCATGGAGTGACCGGCCCCTCGCTACGCAAACTTCTTTGTGAAAGGGCTTTGTGGAAGCCTCATTCACCGGACCCCCCACCTCACCCCATTAAAATGATTTAAGAAGAGTGAGGTATCACAGCCTAGGACATTACAGTATTCGGCTCTGAAATGTGGTTGCCTGTCACATAACTTAAATATAAATGCACAAGGAGACAGATGACCTCAACTTACACCGGCATAATAGTTCTGTTCTAGGGTATTGGTAGCTGACTCATAGATACATTTATACCCATGGAATCTTGTTGATACTAAATCATGGTCAATGATTTAATTTTCAGGCCTTGCTTGTGTAGCATTTTGCTCCTGGGTAAATAGACACTTTACGTCTCCCCATGTCAGTGTTTTTTTGGCTTGACACATCAATGCCACAGATAACGAGTACTTCGGTGTCTAATGATCTATATATGTTTCATAAACTAGCTGTAGTCTATGTTGGAGATTTTGGTTACGCTATTTCATGTACTGCATTATGTATGTTTTACATATAGGCTCCACATAGAATCTGGGAAATTACATTCCTCAAATTTGTGATCGTGGACAGATCTCGCCTCCCTCTGTGCATCGGTTCTTATATCTGGCTGAAATGAGAGCGCCTGGAAACACGGGTGTTAGATGCATCTGAAGGTGCTGTGTCATCCCTTCTCGTGAAGTCACTTGGCTGTAATGTCAAATGACATCACTTCCTGTGGTTTCATCGGAGGTCAAGGGCCATGTGATGTCACTTCCGCAACCACAGCCGCCGTTATCATGCCAGAGAAACTGACGTGTTCCCAAACAAAATAAGGAGCAATTCCAAACCCAGAAATTCAGCCTAGAATTGATTACGGGAGGATGCCCGACTGCATGGTTGCCCCGGATCACTGAATTTGGTTACATGGACGTTTGATCCATACGACAGTCAACAGAGGCATACCCATTGAGGTCATACCTAGTCTTCCCACCAAGACTAGGAGGTTCTTTCTCCTTTGCGCCACCTTTGTGGCAGCAAATATACTCCTGGAGGACCGCTTCTTTTCTTTAAAGCTCCATCTCCTTTGGGGTCCTGACGAAGGCAGTATAACTGATGTCCTGCTGAAACGTCCCTTGCATCACTCTGTATTAACGAGTTATGCTATGTGGTCCAACATCGCCACCATGGACGTCGACCTGGGATGTGTATTTTCAGTCATGTACAATTCTTGTCATGCATAAACAATTTTAGAATATGTATTAGGTGACACTATGTTTTGGAGGATTTCTGTGACTTATTAGCCAGATAGGGCCAGGAAGACAGTGTTTTGTGCCCGCTTTCCTCCATACTATAGAATTGTTTCTGTGTCACCTTTCGTTTTATGATTACATCACTAAAATGCTATTAGATGTATATATACATCTTCCATATTGATATATGTATTCTTTTTTTTTGTGTGAACGTAGGACCAATGGCCTATGTAATAAATTATTACCTTTTTGTACAAAATGACAAACACTGTGTATTACATTTTACATTCTGTGTGGTGATTAAAACAGCATATGGAATGGGACCTAGTATGAGCTAAAACTGGGCAATCAAATTAGTTGTTGAATGGTTCATTCGGGGGACTCCCCTACGTGTGTTCACTTCCGCAACCACAGGCATGTTGGTGAAATTACGTTCATGGATGAGCAGTAGCTAGAGGTTCTAGGTCATTTGGTCGAAAATAAATGGTCGACAGGACAAATGGTCGACACCAAAAGGTCGACAGGTCAAATTGTCGAATTTTATTTTTTTGGTTTATTCACATTTTTTTTTTTTTGGGGGGGGGCCCAAACCCTGTTTTTTTTTGCTAAAAACCCCTTTTTTTCCCTAAACGAAAACCTAAAAAATATATATATAAATAAAAAAAATTCGACCATTTGACCTGTCGACCAAATTGTGTCGACCATTTGTCTGTCAACCATTTGTCTGTCGACCATTTGACTAGACACCGTAGCTAGATGCATATTCAGTGAGAGTTTTAATGTACTAATTGTTCTCAAATCTACCAGCAAAGAAATTCGCCTGGTATAGTAAGTAAAGCATAGATTGGGTTTAGTCACTGTTGACAATTGGGCCCTGGTCTGGTCCAACCGTTCTACTCATCTGTTATAGGCAATTATCAACAATGCTGTGATATGAAAGGTGTGGTAAAGGATCCAATAGCTGAATCAGATTGACATTACTTTGGACATGTTAGGATATTGAAATCTGTTACATGGTGTAGGGATATATAGCAGTATTTTTAAATGCAGCTATTACAAAGTGTATGCAGATTATGGGATTTTCAGTAGCAGGCAGTAAAATGGGTGCTCACTTTAAATGCACTCAGTAAAAGGTTCAGCAAAATGTTTTCAGTAGTAGCCAGCAAATGGGTGCAAGTGGGGGCAAATTAGGGACACACATCAGCATGTTAATGGGGTCAACCTGAAGGTGGAAAAGAGATGGGCAGGTGAAATGCCACTGGACAGTCAATTAGGCCTAGGAGGATAAAACAGAATTCAGAAAAATACATAGGTTCAATGTGCATATATACCAATTAGTTGCATTTTATCTGTGAGGAACTGCATTGGGAAATAACATATATAACAGACTAACTCTCCCATTAACAATAACCCCAGTAACTAATTAATTGTCCCAGTTAACATTGTAATGGAGTTCCGTAAACACGGATGGAAATTCATTCTGTTCCATGGAGAAGAAAATATGCACAGTAAAAATATTTCGCTGTCTTATTATGCAGTCTGAAAACTCCTTTCGTTCTCGCAGGAAGTAAGTAGTTACCTGAATGCTCTGGTAATGTGGTTGGCAGAAACCTAGGTGTTGTCAAGCATGTCAGAAGAAAGGCAGGGTTATTCTTGATTGACAAGAGGTTAGAATACAGGTAACTTAGCAGAGAAACGTGGGCAGATTATTCTCAGATTCGGTTCCTATCTGTGCCAATCTCGGATTCTGGGCTCCTGGGCTGCAGATTGAAGACAGTGCTGAGGGAGCTGTCGTTCTGGCCTTGAGGGACTGGAATTCCAAGGCTGTGCCCGTGGGCCATGTGAGGTTTGTGCAGATAAGCTCCTGCAGAAAAAAACCCAGGCGGAACATAGAAGCAGGCTTCACAAACTATTGTACGTTAGGTCATAATTGAGCAGTATGTGGGATGAGTCATTTATTATCAGGCAGCATAGATTCTATTTTTAAAATAAAATGTCCTATTTTTTGTTTCTTTCTTTATGTACATGTTAAAGAGAACTGCATACAACGTTAACAAATGCTTTCCATATGTTGCCATGTGCTTTTATCTTATCTCTTTGAGGGATGAAGCTGTGCCTGCTGTTGGTAAGAATTATGACTGTGATATCATGAAATGTAAAAAAAAAATTCTGATTGTATATTGCTGAGTTTAAAGAAAATTAGTAATAACGACAATATGTAGAGATATATTGTATATATTCATGCAAATAACAACATGTTTGTGAAGGGAAATGTGTTCATTGGTAGTGTTTTAACAAGCCAGCAAATGGTTGTTCATTTTAAGTAACCCCAAACAAGTTATTTTAAAATGCAAATGGGTGCATGTGGGGACAATTTAGGGTTACAGGTCAGGAGGTTAAAGGATATTAGCCTGAAGGTAGAGAAGAGAAGGGACATTACAAGGGGCAGGTGAAATGCCACATTAGGTTTGAATAAAAAGACAGAATGCAGAAAAAGACAGGTTTTCAATGTGCATATAACCAAATTAGGTATTTCTATCTGTGACAAACCGCATTGTGGAAATAACCTACATAACAGAATATACTAACCGAAAGCTCAGTAACCAACTAATTGTCCCAATTAACATGTTAATGCAGTCGCTAAACACAGATGGACATTCATTCAGTTTTAGTGTTCTTCCATGGAGAGAAATATGCACAGTAAAAAAGTAGATGAATAGCTGCTTCTTGTGCCACTGAAGCTTTCATTGTTCTCGCAGGAAATTATTTGTTACATGCAGGCCATTGTAATGTGATTTGTAGAAGCTTGGAAGGAGGCAGGCACATCAGGGAAGGCTGAGCTAACTTTGATGGACTGAAAGAGAAGATTTAGGCAGTTGAGCAGAGGGGAGGAGATTCAATCTGGGATCCTGCTCCCTGCTGGTGCTTCGATCAGACGCTGGGTGCCGTGCTGCTGGGCTGCCATGCGAAGATAGTGCAGGGGAGGTGATGCCTGGCTTTGAAGCATTCCTGGGGCAGTGTACAGGCTGTGCTACTCCCGCGTAGATAGCCACGGCAGGGAGAGATAAAGCAGAAGAAATACAGAGCTTCGCAGATCATTGTAAGTGCTGTCGACAATTGAGGAGAATGTGGGATGTGTACATTTTATTTCAGTCAGCACAGGTATTTCTTTTCTTTTTAAACAAAACTGGGTGTTTTCATTTTGCATGTACTAAATGATGATAGTGTAAAATGACAGGTTAATAAATGATATCAATGCTATGCAATATCTTTTTTGTATTTTCTCTTAGGAGCTTCAGCAGAACTAATGTGGGTAAGATTTGTGGGAAAAGGGTTATTCCTGATTGGATTACATTGTCATTGTTAATCATATAATGCTTAACATCATCATAAACATTTTGGATTAGTCTGGTGTAAGGATTTTTCTTTATGTCTCCAATGCTTCATATTTCAACTGGGGAAAATAATTAGAAAGCGCAGTGGTGTTCATATCACAGTGGTAGAAATATTACACTGCCAGCGGTAACATCAGTGAAAAGCAGAAATGTATACATAGGCAAGCTAGAGAGTTTGAATGTTGGGATGAATGTGCATCTCTGCATGCTGAAGAGAAAGCAGTGTCCTCCAAGGCACATAGGTTACTGATGTAAATAAATCAGTAACATGAGCTACATGCAATAAGTGGCATTCTGTATAATCTTACTGGGTTCGCTAAAGGTGTGCCAAGTCCAATGGTTATCCACCGTCAGCCAAAGGTGGGTTATAATTATAAAGAGGGGAAGTTTGTCTTATTATGGGGTGGTATTATAGAAAACAAAATATCACTAAAATTACCACCAAAACAAGATACCACTAAAATTACCACCAAAATAAGTACTGAACTATTACCAAAATAGGGTAATACTGAACTACTACCAATGGTAAGGCCAATTTACCCCCAAAATATAGCCAAAATGCTGCTATACTAAAATACAGCCAAATCAGGAATTAGCCACAAAGACAAAATCTCCTGCAAATAGCAGAAACAAGGCTGGAATTAGGTTTTTGTGTTTCTTTTCATGCATTGTATGGTCACTATTTCAGGGGGATGGAGTAATTAGGAGGTGTGGTGCTTGCACCAGTGTGATAAAATATTTACTGTTTTTATTTTACCGCAGAAGAAAAAGTTCAGAAAACAAGGACAAGTATACATATGCAAGATAGAAGTTTGTGTGTATGTGAATGTGCTTCCTTGCATGCCAGAAGGGAAGCAGTGCTTTCCAGGAGCGCAGGTCTTTGGTGTAGATAAACCACTGAAATAATTTACATGTGACAAGTGATATTATTCATGATTTTATTGGGTTCCCTAAACATGCGATAGGTCTGGGTGAGAGGTTACAGTCAGCCGAAGGTCTATCATATTTATAAAGAGAGAAGGTATGCTCACTGCTAAAATCACCACAAAAATAAGATACCATAAAATTACCGCCAAAGTAAGCTAACACTAAATCATCTCCAAATAGGATAATACTAAACTATTACCAGAATAGGGTAATACTAAACTACCACCCAAAATGAGTTAAGGCCAATTTACCACCAACATACCACGATATCAAAATACCGCCAAATCAGGTAATAGCCCAAAAGACAAAACCTCTTACAATGGTAAGCAAAGCACTAGCAAGACTTACATTTGATCTTCACATGTACACATAAAACCAGGCAAACTTCTTAAATGTTTGATTAGACCAGAGACATGTCCAAGGTCAGAGTGTTTCTTCATTTGGCTGTGGTTCATATTTGGGGAACATTAATTTAACTACTATTAGGAGGCTTTCTCCAAAGGGCAGGATTGCCTGGTTGGAAAGGGCCATATATGCTGCATACATGCACTGTGCAAAAAACATATTCTTTAAGTTATTTATTTTACCTGCTAAATCGTGCAACTCTACCATGCTCAAGTACCCCCAGTCAATGTTCCCTCTAATTATCTTTCCTAAGTACGGAAATGCTTAGCTTTTGTGCGCAACTTATTTTCCATATATGCAACTAAATTACGAGGTAAGCTATTTTGTGAGCATGCGTAGTTGGTGAGCTTGGAACAGAATTTCTCCTTCTCAACCACTGTAATTCTTTATGAGTCAGTGTAAAAGGTGCATTTTGAAACACTTTTTCCAAACATATGGGGCCTCATTCCGGGTATGGAGGTAGGCATGGCGCTATTTGCGCCATGACTACCTCCCATACCAGGTCCGGGTCTGACCTGGTTCAATGGGGACTTACCGGTCCATTCTGACCCTGGAGGTACTGGTAAGTTCCCATTGAAAAAGCCATACCCCATTCCCATTTGAGCCCCCATTGGGCTCAATGGGAATGGGGAAGTAGCTAATAACGGTACCGCAATTTGCTGTACCATTATTAGCTCCAAAGTCCCTTAACGGGTCCCGTCCTTAATGCATAGTCAGACCAGGCGTTAAGGAAGGGACCCGCTAAGGGACCTCTGAATAGGGCGCAACGGGATTACCGGCACCCATGTCCTTAACGGTGGCCGGTATCCCTTTGCGCCCTACTCAGAATGAGGCCCATAGGATTAAAAACTACAAATATTTTATGTGGTTATAAGGAGAGCTCATCAACCAGTCAAAGACTTCAAGATATGCCATAGTTCCTTAGCAAAATTACTCATTTACAGAGACAAAAATGTGTATGCACAAAAAAGCTTTGTATGGTCAGGATAAACAATAGGTTTAGATGTGGCTATTTATGTGTCGACACTGCTTAGAGACAATGCAGAAAGTGTGCAAAACCAATTGAAAAAAATACTCATGTTTATTACAAAAAGCAAACATCACTTATCACTGATGGCTGTCAAAACATTCAGACAGGATGCATTTCTGCAAATGAAATAATGGCAACTAAAAGGAATGTGTCAGAAAACATGCAATTAGAAATTCATGTGCCACTTTAATGAAGTAATTCAAGGGCCGGGAGAACATGCCTCAAAATGTGTGTGAAGACCTTAATTGCATTTGAATAACTGCACCACAGAATATGATGATCAGTTTTCCTGCGTCTCTGCTTTGTAAGAGGTTTTGTTTTATTGGGGTACATTCGGGATTTGGCAGTATTTTCTTACCGTAAAAATATTGGTGGTAATTTGGTAGTAAATTAGTCGTGCATTTGTATTGGGGTTGGTATCACACTATTTCAGTGACCATACCTTGTTAGCTTATATTGGTGGTCATTTTAGTGGTATCCTGTTTTGCGGTATTTATACCTGTGGTATAGTGATGAGCATGGTTTTCTTTTTATACTATAACCCCATCATAAAAAAAACTTTCATTTCTATTAGAATACCTCCTAGTTGTCTGTAGAGAGCTCCAGATGTATGCACTTTATCAGAACCCAATGATTTTATTTAGCGCACCACCTACAGTTTGTGGCTGGTATCACTTGCTTATGTACATCCAGTAATCTATGTGCCCTAAAACATTACTGGCTTACTTACATCCAGTAATCTATGTATCAGATCAGATCAGACACTTTTCCATCCGCATGCAATGAAGGAAACATTCATCATCCCGCACACTAACCTCTGCTTTATGACTGATTATTGCTAGCTTTTCTTGTTTTCTATTTTACTTGCATTGGTAAACTGGCAAATGCACTACTGCACTGATATGAGCCTCCCCTTTAAACATCACCTTTGTAAATAAACAGATGCATGAATGACACAAAAATCCCATTTGTTTTTATAAATAATTATTGTATTGAATCTTATTTACAAATCAACAAGTTTTACCATGGGTTAAATACAGCATCCTCTGCAATACAAGAGAACAAAATAGAACAGGCAGATATTTTGTTAAACATGGATTAATGTTCCCACATTCTGAAAATAATGTAAAATAAACATGCAATGATTTCCTAACCTCTCTACACTGCAATAAATCTTAGCCAAACATATGGCATTCTTATCTGGTCCTCACTTGCACTTGTCTTACCAAGGTCGGCCTTTCTTTGAAGTCCTCTGCACAACCTCGTTGTATTTGCAAATGCAGACCCAGTGTCAGCACAAAATGCTTATGTAATCTTGTGTGGGGAGCGCCAGTTTATCAATATTCCATAGCTAGCACTCTACCCCTTTGAACTCTGTCAGTCTTCTCAGCCCAGCATGAACTCCTCTCCCCATTTATTGTTACCAAGAAATCTCCTATCCGTCCCCTTATTGCTGTAGCTTGTCTGCCTATAATTTTCACCAATCATAGTAGAACATGTGTGCTCTGTATCAGCCCTTATTTTCAGAACAATTGAAGCTTTAGGCCTCTATGGTTACTGGTTCATTCTGTTTCCTGCTGCTTGCATTCTTTCTGCTCTCCACAAGCTGAAGAAAACGCCAGTGTGCATTTAAAAATGAATTTCAGCAGTGCCACCAAAACATGGATTTCACCTCATTTTGCATAGAAGACTGCATTTTAATGTTATATGAGTTAGAGTTAGTATTTTAGTAATGTTAAATAATGTTAGTCAGTTATGTATATTGTAATGTAGTTTCCATGCATGAAGCATCAACAACAAAAAATGATGCACTTCATGATTTGACCTGGCAGCACACTAAGCTTTTTCTATGTGTGCATTTCATTATTTGCAGTTTCAAATTGGGCTTGGCTGTGTTATAAATCCTGTACTTTGCATACTACCAATAATGATATATTCTACTGGCAAAAGGCAAAAAAAAATGCTATATTACCTGCTAACAAAATACTATTATCTGGGTCAATAAAATGCTATTATAGTTTTGCAAAATGCTATACATGTCCTTACAGCTTGCTATCCACATTACGTGGTCCTGTGATTTATGAAATTTGCTCAAAAGCAGCCTTACAGCTAGGAGGCATATACACAATCCATTGTGACTACCTTAAAACACGGAAATGTGCCCAACAAAATGGAAAACCATGAACATATAGGAACCTACCTCCTGCTTCTACCCACAACGTTCCACTGATATTTTGTTTTTGAATCAGTGACCCACAGAGCAGTGACATAGGTAGAAACTCAAATAATACTGCCCAATCTCAAGAGGAATTTTATGGGGAAAGAACATATTTTAATAAACATGAAATATCTCTTATGCCAAAGCTAATTGCTTTCTTACTCCCTAAAAAATCATTTGATTTTTTGACTAGGGAGAAACATCATATCAGAGCCCTCCTTGTAACTCTGAAATAGGAAGTGATATGACAGGATACATAAAACAGCTACAATTTTGCCCACCCTTTCTCACCAAAGCCTATACAAAGTTCCACTAGAGTTTCACTGAGGGTTTGTCTGGAGCACCGTTGAAGATAATCACATATATTTCCCCTTTCAGTCAATAGCAGCAATGTTCATAGGTACAAAAGATTGAGTGCTTTCTACTTTAACTATGGACCCCTCTTATGAAATGTGCGGTCAAGATACATGGGGATGCTAGAGGCAATAAACACAAATATATTATCATATTGAAAAGCCCACAGCAGCTGAGCAGAGAAAGAAACAAAGGCACCATTTCCTAGGCAGTTCCTAGAGAATCCGATCCTTCAGAAAACAAACACATGTCCTTCACTATACTGCCCGGCCAAAATGTCTGATTTCTTTTTTTTAACTTTGCATATCTGGGTTTCACCCCAAAGGAGTGTTCACCTGTGCCCTTCCATCTGTACCCTACCTCGGCTCCCGTACTAGCCTCCAATACCATTTGACAGGGCTCTGTAAAAAGTGAGGGATTGTAGCAGTAAAACACTAACTTGGATATTTGCATACCCGCAAAATACATTTAAAACCTCACCATAATATTATGTGCAGTTTAAGAAAATGTCATGAATCTGTAAGTGCAAAATTACTATGACGTGTATAAAAGATTGTTTGCTACCCCACCTTTAAATTGTTAGGTAGGATTATAAAAATGTTGAGTGAAACTGTTTTTGCATGGCAGCTAGTTGGCATATAATTTAAGGTCTATGCCCCATGGAACTTTGAAAACTTGGAAACTTGGCAGATTGTGTGAAAAGCATTTTAGTAATCTGTATATGATTTGCCCTATTACTATAGACAAATAATGGCAGGCATAGTCCATACCCATTATCCCATGCAGGCCAGGTAAATGATATTGCAAGCTCTTCGCTTATAAAGTAGATATGACATTTGGCTGCACAAATTCCTTAGAGGGCAAATTAATATTTGAGTTTTAGAATGCCTTAACTTTCAAGGGGGCAGCTTCAAAGTGCTTGTGTTACATATATACAAAGAATAGGAATCATGGGATGAAGTTACATATTCAAGTAGCCTGGGTACTTGCACTCAGTATCTGATATTTGAGCTGATAGTTGGGCAACATAGTTTGGGTGATGCTTTTGCTGATGCAGCATGAGTAACAGAAATTATTGTGCTAAAACCTAATTCATATTAGAAACATAAAACAAGTGGATGTAGGTGCAAGTCTGGAAACCTTTTTGTAGAGCCAAGGTAGGCAGAGTCAAGGTTGTCTAGTAATTTATCTGAATGAAGCCTGTGGCAGACGTTTGAGTCATAAGGTATAAGTGTGGTAGAGTAAAGTATAGGAGTCATGAGTAGGGAGGGTGACCATTTTGTTAATGTGTGCAGACAATAATCTTAATAATATCTTCTGTTCATGCAGTAACCTTTTCATATTACTTATTAACCTATTGTGGATGTATTCTACTTTTAGGGTTTGGGTGCTTTTAAGGTCAAGCTTGCATAGTAAGGCAATGTAAATAAGCTAGACCAGAATAGCAAAACTAGTTCATATAATTTAGCTTCCTTTTGAGAGAAAGAAAGTATTAGGTACCCGTTGTGCCTTGTGCATCATTACATCTTTTTGAATAGGTGGGAATTGTCTGGGTGTGCTGCTGAAATTCTTCTGAGCGGCACCCAGAAGAAAGTTTGGCAAGCGCACATGCGCACAGCTTAGAGGGAACATTGGCCCCAGTAATACGGCCTAAACAACCTACTCTCTAATTGGGATCGGGAATGGCCTTTATTCATGCAGCACGTGTTGATGAACATGCTGCTACATGGCAGCCTTTTGTCACCAATAAAAGAACCCTTAAAAGTGAGAGACATAGTACAAAAGTAGAAATATTTAAGTTTAGGCCATGTTAAGTTGTGTTGTGGTATTACAAGAACTTTGTATTGATACAAGTCGCATTTGCACTAGTGTGCAAACTGCCCTCATGCAGAAAATTCCTGTTTCCATGCATTATTTCACCAGGGCAAAGGACGTGGTACTGTTTCAAAATGTCTGTTTTTTTATGCCCTGGATAAGTAATTTGCAGCAGTGTTGGGCATGTGTCCAATATGGTTACTAGTCTTTGCCATCGAAAACTTTCCAGCAAAAGTAAAATGCATCAAAAGTTTTCCAATAAAATCGTTTCCATTGAATGCATTTTTTTGTATTGTTTTTCTGTTTGAAACTTTTTCAATGGAAAGACTGGATACCATCCAATATATCGCTAATACAATGAACACTTTTCACATATGTAGCCTATGTGTAAAATAAGGTTATTATGAAGTGAGAGTAAACCGGAGTCCACCCAGACTTTTATCAGAGGATTATAAAGAATGTGATACTTTTGTACCTAATAGTTTGTGCACATTTGGAGCTGGGGGATAGCTTTTGGATATAGTTTTTTTAAACATTTGCTACCTAATATTTGGAGCTTTTGAAATTACATTTTTTTTTAATGTTCATTAAGCAGCCTTTTGTATACATTGGGCCTCATTACGACCCTGGCGGTAAGGGGTTAACGCCAGCGTTAGCTGCGCCGACCCCTTACCGCCAACTACGAGGTCCCTTAGCGCCATGGCGCTTTTAACACCTGCTTTTAGCAGGTGTTAAAATCCATGGCGCTAAGGGAATATGGAGTTAATTACGCCACCGTAATTTACGGTGGCGTAATTAACGTTTTCCCCACTCCCATTATGCCCTATGCGGCAAAAATGGGAATGGGGAAGGGTAAATGGGGATTGGGGACTTACCGCCCCGCCGACCTCGGAATGGGGCGGTAAGTCCACCAACCACCATGGCGTAAACATAGTTTACGCCATGGTGGTAAAGTCACGGCCCAGGCGGTAACTTACCGCCTGGGTCGTAATGAGGCCCCTTGTATGTGTGGTTTAACAGATTTTTGCCAAATAAATTTCACATTAATATTAATATAGCATACTAAGGCCCTCATTACAACTCAGGCGGTAAGGGGTTTACGGCGCCGTAAACAGCGCCGACCCTTACCGCCTGAGTACGAGGTCCCTTAGCGCCATGGAGGTTTTAACACCTGCGGTGTTAAAATCCATGGCGCTAAGGGACCATGGAGTTAATTACGCCACCGTAATTTACGGTGGCGTAATTAACGCCTTCCCCACTCCCATTATGCCCTATGGGGCAAAAATGGGAATGGGGAAGGGTAAATGGGGATTGGGGACTTACCGCCCCACCAAACTCGGAATGGGGCGGTAAGTCCCCCAACCACCATGGCGTAAACATAGTTTACGCCATGGTGGTAAAGGTACGACCCAGGCGGTAACTTACCGCCTGGGTCGTAATGAGGCCCTAAGACTAAAACAAATTGCAAGGTTGGGGAATATGAATAGACATTTTAATCAGAGCATTGTTGTAGAACTTTATCTTTAAAAAAATGATAATATTGAGAACTTGTGTTTAGAAGATATTTGTTAACATGCATGCAGTATATATACAGCAAAAACAGTATTCCCTATAATAGAGCACATATTCTTCCTCTCATTAGGTACCGAAGACCAGTTGCAGACATATTTCTACCTTGTAATTTTGTTGCAGTATGTTATGTGATTTTCTGGACAACCATATCCTGAAAAAAAAAATGATATACATATTAATGGGGTGAAGTAAAGTTAACTCTATGAAAGCACTGGTGTAGGGGAATGGAGCCAACAGCTTCTGGTGCTGCTCAAAGTAAAGCGCTACCTACTTTTTTCTGGGAATGCTGTGAATTCTTATATGCCCCTGGTTACCTGCAAGCAGACTGAGTTACCTAGTTACAGTCTGCCCCAGAAAAGGGGGCTGGAGATTGATGTAGATCCATCCCGCTTTTTCTTGATATTCTTTTTGTAATAGACTTATTTTATTTATTTTATTTATTGATTATTTATTGAGCATTTGCAACTCACCTATACATCAAAAAGTGTTTCCATGCATCACAAGACAAGGGGGTTAGAAGGGAGGAAAAAATAACAGTAACAATCCTACTAGGCCATGTGACATTCGGATCGTGCAAGTGCAATAAAACAGGAAGTGCAGGAAGAGAGGGGGAGAGGGCCAACAGGCTGGTCAAGTGCTGAGGGAGGTCCAGAAGGGCAGTCGCTGAGGCATGGGGATAGGATCAACTAGTGGAAGGGATGTGATTGTTTGTTTGTTTGTTTTATAACTTGTATTGCACACCAGAGCCAAGGGTAACAGGGCGCATTGCATACAACAATTTACAGCTTAGTTACAATAACACATAGGCACGTATGGAAGCAATAAATATACACAACAATGCAAAACAATGGTACAAATTATTACAATCCCTGCTCAGTCAGGTAGTAAATACTGAGTGGTAGATATGTGCAAAGATACAGGTTAAGTCAGGCGGTAGGTGGACATGCAAAGTTGGTCAAGGCAGTTAGCAGTCTGTTTATTTGTCTGCATCTTTAATCCACCTTGTAAGGTTTTGTCAGAAGGTGGGGTATGGTTGATCTGACTGCAGAGTGGATGGTGTGGAGTTCCATAGTTGGGCTGCTTTGACTTGGAAGCTACAGCTTCTGGACAGTTTAAATCTAGGTGTTGAAAGGCCATTGGATTTGAAGGATCTGTGAATCTTGTTGGATTTATTCAGGTGACTCTCTTGTATAGATAGCGTGGTGCGGCATTGTTAAGATATTTGTAAATAAGTTAAGCCACTTTTAGCTGGATTTTCTCATGAGTCGAGAGCCAGTTATTGGCTTTTCTAAATTCAGTAATGTGGGCTCTCCTGGGAGTACCTAGTGCTGCTTTAAGCGCATTATTCTGCAGGATTTTGATTCCTTTGATAATTTCCCTATTGGCCCCAATGTAGAGAGAATTGCAATAGGCCAACCTCGATAAACCGAGTGCTCTAGCAAGTATAATGCAGCTGCTGTTGGATAGGAAGGGTTTGCCTGCTCTTATCAATTTGCAGGTATAAACGGTGGCAGAAGCTATCGCGTTGACCTGCTTATTGAAGGAGAGGGTAGCATCCAGGTAAAAGCCCATAGTTGTTACCTCATGAGCGGTGGTGATTTGATTATTTTCAATGTTAAAAGAAGAATAATAGGGACCCCATTTTTTGAGGGAGGGGGATGTACCCAGAATAAAGATTTCAGTCTTATCATCATTCAGGCATAGTCAGTGAGTGGCCATCCATGCCTGGATGATGAGATACACCCTATTCACCATCGCCAAATCCTTGTCGTAATCACCAGTGAGTGGTAGGAGAATCTGAGTATCATTTGTATAATTAGTGTAGGTGATACCAAGAAAGGTCCAGATCATTGAAAAGGGGCTTCGTGAAGATGTTGTAGAGTGTGGGAGAAACACAGGATCCCTGGGGCACTCCGCATGTGATGGGGATAGAGTCTGCTGCTGCATGTATTGAAAAAGACTCTCATGGTCCTGTTATTAAGCAAGGATTGAATCCGTGCTGTGGCTTCTTCAGAGAAGTGTGCTGCCATGTCCAGGTGCCTACAAAGGACCTTGTGGTCAACAAGGTCAAATGCAGATGATAGGTCCAAAAGGAGGAGTAAAGCTGGTTTCCCTTTATCTCTGAGCTCATCGATCTGTGCCTTTAGATCTATTAGGGTTGTTTTGGTCCCATGCTGAGGACGGAAACCAGACTGACGTACTACTAGCAGATGGTTGGTTTCTAGGTGTTTCTGTATTTGTGAATACACCATTTTATCTATGATTTTAGGAGGAATGGCACTGTGATAATTTGGCGATAGTTGTTGGTAGGTATGGTTGGGTCTAGTGTCTGTTTTTTTAGCAGTGGCAGTACCCAGGATTCTTTTAGGTTACCTGGTATAGACCTTGTTGCGAATGAGGCATTAATAAGTTTTGAAATGAAGGGAGCCAAGTCTCTGGCTGCGTCTTTTATTAGTTGGACTGGGCATTGGTTTCCCTGACAGTTTGATGGTTTGTGTGACAGTATAATTGTTTCTGTCTCAATAATGCCCACTTTGGAGAACTTGAAGCAAGGGGTGTCGATGGTGTTTTAAGGGGAGGTAGTGGGTGTTGTAGGCGTGGTATCTAGACTAAGTGATGAATTTTCTTGGCAATTTTAGATTGGAGAGTTATAACTTTATTAGCCAAGGCTTGCTGAATATTGGTGTACCATAGTTTATCTTTGACACAATTGACTGGCACTGGGGTGGCAGATTCTATTTCCTTTAAGATGATGAAGAGTTCCTTCGTACTAGAATTGGCTTAGGCTATTCTAGAGTTGTAGGTTTCCCGTTTAGCTGACAGTATTTCCTTTTTGTAGAGGGTAGATATATCCCTAAGAAAGCTTTTATTTTCTTCAGAGGGTTGTAGTTTCCATGCAACCTCACATTGTCTTTTTTTAATACGAAGTGTTTTCAGGTACGGTGTGTAACAGGAATTGAGGTGGGCTTTGGGTTTGCTTTGTCACATTTTAAGCGGTGCGATTGAGTCAAGTGCGGTAGACATAATTTTGTTGTACTCATTCACTAGAGCTTCATGGTCCAGGTTGTCTGGCAGTGAATTAAGTGTAGGAAAGATCAGTGGGAGATCAGTGGGAGTAAGTTGTTTGGGGTGATGTTTTTCTTGTTCCTTGTTGGAATGGGTGGTGCTAGCTGGGTGATAGTAGGAGTGGGTCTGTTAGTTTCTAGTGCAAATGTTATCAGGTAGTGGTCTGTCCAAATTTGAGGGGAGATCGATAGGATAGAGGTATTGCACTTGTGGTCTGCCACCCAGTCGAGTAGTCTTCCTTTGTTATGGGTAGGGTGGAGCACTCTTTGTGAAAGGCCTAGTTCAGAAGGATGTTAGCCAAACTGGTTGCATGTGGGTCGTTTGGGTCCTTAAAACCCAGGTTAAGGTCCCCTAAGAGGATAACCTGTGACAAGTTTTTTAGGTTGTGAGACAGAATAGTGGAAATATCCTCCTCAAAAGTTCCAATAGGGCCTAGAGGTCTGTAAATCAAGTGGATGGTGAGGGTTTGAGAGTTATTGATGAATAACTTGGCTGTAAGGCTTTCACAAGATTTTGTATCATTAGATGGAGCTAGCCTGGTCGATAAGTTAGAATTAACAATAAGGGCTATGCCGCCTCCATGGGCTTCGCTTCTATCAGATCTTAAAATGGTATATCCATTAGGAATGGCTAACATGATGGCTGGTCCTGCGGTGGCATGAAGCCAGAATTCAGAAATAGCAAAGAAATCAAGTTTTTCGGTATGGATGAGGTCTGCAATCTCAATGGCATGAGCAAATATAGATCTAGTGTTGATTAGAGCACCTTTTAAGTGGGGGGTAATGGATGTAGGTGTACATAGAGTTTCTTGGGTCATGGCATTAGTGTGCATGAGTACATTATGTACCCTCGGGTGTAGGCTGTATTTGTCTTTCTGTACTCCTGTTAAGATAGCCACTAGGTGCAGTCTTACTGCGGTTCGACGTGGTCAGAGTTCTAGCAAGCGATTCATAAAATTTAGCCAGTCTAGCTCGGAGTCCAGCATTTCTAGAGGTAGTGTTGCACAGTTGGGAATCAACAGTGCGGGACTGCTGGTGTTCGACCTGGTCATTGTGATTAGTCAGCAATTTGGTTTGTATCTGTGTCATGGTGGGGATGTGGGCCAAGAGTTAATATGTAATACTGGCAGTGGTAGGGGCTGGTAATATCCTGAGTTTGCAGGCTAGGACTATTGTTAGTATGATGAGGGCTAGAGTATCTCCTAAGGCATGCATCTTATGGTGACGCCGGGATGGGCTCAGGTGTATGGTCTAAAGACCAAAAGAGATGGCAAGGTAGGGTAGGCAAGGTCTTTTAGTCGATAGATCAGATGCAATACAGTGTAGTACAATTCTAGGTAGGTCAGCCTAGTAGGATAGATAAGATATGATACAGTGTAGTACAATGCTATGTAGGTCAGCCTAGCAGGGTAGATCAGATACAATAAAGTGTAGTACAATGTTATGTAGGTCAGCCTAGCAGGCTAGATCAGATACAATACAGTGTAGTACAGTGCTACGTATGTCAGCCTAGAGGGATAGATCAGATACAATACAGTGTAGTACAGGTCTAAGTAGGTCAGCCTAGCAGGTTAGATCAGATACAATACAGTGTAGTACAATGCTATATAGTTAAGTACTACGTAGTGCAGTTCTTTGTAGGTCAGCCTAGCAGGATAGATCAGATACAATACAGCGTAGTACAGTGCTATGTAGGTTAGCCCAGCGGGATGAATCAGATACAATACAGTTTAGCGTAGCAGGTTAAACAAGATGCAATACAATGAGATGCAGTAATGTATGTATTAACCTATCTAGTCTTAGGTACAGCAAGCTATAGCACCCTGATACAATGGGAGATGCTAAATTACACATGTGTTCTTGTAGGAGACTAAGGTTGTGATATTAGCACAAGAGAGGCGAGGACGTGTACCGTATGCTGCTTAATGCAGGAGAGGAGGCTCACAGAATGGCAATCAATGAGCAGAAGAACAGTGAGCATGTGATAGGTGGGAATGCGCACTCATTATAAGCAATGGACCAAATTGATGTGGACCAAACTCAGTAGGCAAGTCGTGGAAGGGTGCCAGAGGGCAAGTGCAGGTAAGGGGCAAGGGGGGCCTGGTCGAAGGAGGTCCTGCCCCAGTACGGCTCATGAGGGGACAGGCCACCAGACATAGAGGCAGGTGGGACCAGCAAGGGAGGGGGAGTGGGAAGGAGAAACAGAAAAGGAAGGTCTTGAGAAGCTTCCAGAATTTAAGGAGATCCGGCACAAGATGGAGAGGCTCATGCCGAAGAACGCAATCTACCCCCACTCACTGCTTAGAGAAGCATCATACTTGCAGAGTGTTAGAGCTAGAAGACTACACAAATCTAGCAGGGATGTATTTAGGAGAGAGAGTTGGATATAGAGTGGACCCAGGCCCAAACAAGCGTTCTGGATGATGCAGAGGGTCTTGAATTTGATCCTTGCAGCCACATGGAGCCAGTGGAGCGACTTTAGTGCTGGGGAGAGGTGGTCCTTGAGCTTGAGGCCAAGGATAAGTCTTGCAGTGCTATTATGGATTAGTTGAATAGGGTGGTGGGAGGAAAGAGGCAGATTAAGGACCCATTAATTGGACCGTGAGTAGCCTGTAACGAGATTGGGAAGGGAATAGGGGTATTCTATCCTTCTGTAATGTTAAACAAGGGGGGTCTGGGAATCTCTCTACCAGCACGACCACAGCCCAATGACCTGTTCTTGGGTGAGTAACCCCTAGGAGAGACTCTACCAAGTCTTTAGCTCACTGTCCTGTTCACAGAGAAGACATTTACCTGCATATCAGTCTTTTTCCTGCCCAGGGGCAGTCCAACACCAAAATGCTAGGCACTTCTCCTCTAAACAAGAGTACCAACAGCAACCCCATACATGTGTTTCAGCCTTGTTGGGCATCATCAGTGAAGTGAAGCTGCGCCTCTCAAAGAACAGTGAGGAAGGGGTCCACGTCTGGATTGCATTTGTAATTTAGGGTGGGACCCAAAGTTAATTTATGCAAAGCAAGGAGGTTCGAGGAATCTCTCTACCAGCACGAACACAACCCAATGACCGGTTCTTTGGTGAGTAACCCCTGGAAGAGACTCTACCAAGTCTTTAGCTCACTGTCCCTTTCACAGAGAAGAAATTTCCCTGCATATCAGTCTTTGTCCTGCCCATGGGCAGTCCAACACCAAAATGCTAAGCAATTCTCCTCTGAACAAGAGTACCAACAGCAATCCCATACACGTGTTTCAGCCTTGTTGGGCATCATCAGTGAAGTGAAGCTTCGCCTCTCTAAGAACAGTGAGCAAGGGATCCACGTCTGGATTGCCCTTGTAACTTAGGGTGAGACCCAAAGTTAATTTATGCAAAACAAGGGGGGTCTGGGAATTATCTCTACAAGCACGAACACAGCCCAATGACCTGTTCTTGGGTGAGTAACCCCTGTGAGAGACTCTACCAAGTCTTTAGCTTGCTGTCCCTTTCACAGAGGAGAAATGTCCCTGCATATCAGTCTTTGTCCTGCCCAGGGGCAGTCCAGCACCAAAATGCTACCAATTCTCCTCTGAACAAGAGTACCAACAGCAACCCCATACATACATTTCAGCCTTGTTGGGCATCATCAGTGCAGTGAAGCTGCGCCTCTCTAAGAACAGTGAGCAAGGGGTCCACGTCTGGATTGCCCTTGTAACTTAGGGTGAGACCCAAAATTCATTTATGCAAAACAAGGGGGGTCTGGGAATCTCTCTAACAGCACACACACAGCCCAATGACATGTTATTGGTTGAGTAACCCCTGGGAGAGACTCTACCAAGTCTTTAGCTCACTGTCCCTTTCTCAAAGAAGAAATGTCCCTGCATATCAGTCTTTGAGTTGCCCAGGGGAAGTCCAGCACCAAAATGCTAGGCAATTCTCCTCTGAACAAGAGTACCAACAGCAACCTCATATACGTGTTTCAGCCTTGTTGGGCATCATCAGTGAAGTGAAGCTGGCACTCTCTAAGAACAGTGAGCAAGGGGTCCATGTCTGGATTGCCCTTGTAACTTAGGTTGAGACCCAAAGTTAATTTATGCAAAACAAGGGGGATCTGGGAATCTCTCTACCAGAACAAACACAGCCCAATGACCTGTTCTTGGGTGAGTAACCGCTGGGAGAGACTCTACCAAGTCTTTAGCTCACTGTCCCTTTCACAGAGAAGACATTTCCGTGCATATCAGTCTTTGTCCTGCCCAGGGGCATTCCAGCATCAAAATCCTAGGCAATTCTCCTCTGAACAAGAGTACCAACAGCAACCCCATACACATTTTTCTGCCTTGTTGGGCATCATCAGTGAACTGAAGCTTCACCCCTTGCTCACTGCTCTTAGAGAGATCTCATTTATACCCCTTCTGAGAGTATAGCCTTCCCTAGGCCCATATTACCACAGAAAGTGAAGGAGGTATATCTCTTAATATCTCTTATCTGGGTTGGTTTCACGGTAATGATTGGGATCACTGTTGGTTTGTAGAAGTGCTGTAGCTGAGTACTCTTTTAGCCATTACTCAATATTGTACACCTGGAGAGCAAAATTAATTTCATCGCATACTGAGAATTATTTACATTTTATCTGGCTTTCTCTGTTTGTGGATATCATTCTGTGGGCTTTCCCCACATATAAGTTAATGCAATTCTAATAAAAACAGAAATCTGGATTTTTGGAAATATGAGATCAAAGCTGCAAATGCATACTTGATATTAAATTGCAAACATTTTACAGTAACATATCCCAAACTATTAAACAATGATAATGTGGGGATAATTATAATTCACAAATTCCAGAAAACTGGCAACCTTTGACTCCACTTGATCTAACTAACTCCATACCAGACACCACCATGAGATACAAGTCAAGGTTTTTGAGAAAAACACGTTTCTTAGCCAATACTACTAGACAATTCAAATATAATCTCCCCATTATCTACAGTGTTCTCATGTTGAGGTTCATCTCTTCTGCTGTGCAGATATTTAGATGTGCTAGTTTCTGCACGTTTGTTTAGATTTCAGGTTCCCCTCTCCACAAACAGATGCATTTATTGGACATTGGTTAAAGTAAATTCCGCACCACTAGACTGCTAAAATGCAATGCTGTTCCACACACTATTTGCAGACTTGCTTAATTTCCATGCCTCAAAGCATGCTGTTTCAAAGAACTTCATTTAAAATCTGTTAATGTTTTAAAGTTCTAGCCGCTACATCCAGCAACACCATCAAAATCTGTATGTCAAATTAACCATAATTTTAAAATACATTCAGCATTTTAACTAGTTAGCACCAAATATGTTTAAAACAATGATAGTCTACATTTTCTAATTTGTCATCATAAAACAGGAATCCCCAGGCATCATATAGTACAGCGGACCTTTCCACTCCATTATTTATTTATTTATATACTTTTATATTTATAATGAGCCGGTAACCTGGAGGCATCAGGGTGCACATAAACACGAATATACAACCATACAAGTCAAAAGAGAAGCTACTATTTAGATCAAGAAGCCCTTCACCAGACCTACTCAATTTAGACTTACACTTACACGTTTAAACAAGCATTGGCAATGCCAAAAGCTTGGGCATTTGTGTCGGCATTGAAAGGCACTTGGCAGGCACTGCCATAGTATATTAACTGCCCATTGATTGTAGCAGGTGCAAAATGGTGCCAGCACGAGGATTGTAATAGTAGTGCCTGGAAAATGCGTAGCACTTATACACAATGCTTGTTTTTAACAGGACATCAGTGAAGGACACACATAGTGCTTATAAACTGAGTGGCTGAAGGCAGACCTGGTAAAGATATATCTATTACACCAGTAGCAGGTTTGGTTGGTACGGCTCCAATTAAGCCATTAACTCTCAGAAGACGGCTATTAAAAATACACCAGCAGGCACTTCGAGTTTGATGGCACAGCTTGAAAAAAGCAAATTCAAAGCGTTTCCATGAGGAGGTGTGTTTCGCGAGGAGTATCAGGAACTGGATGGGAATTAGCATGGCTATGGGCAGTCAATGGGTGGGCAAACAACCAAACAACACCTACCAGCTGTGTGTCCCGACTTGTTTGCCTTTTCTCCCTAAAGCACCACCTAAGATGCCAAACCAAAAAACTGAATGCAATTTCCCAAGCATGCCCCCTTGCTGTGCTTAGCAACAGCAGAGCATATTTTCGTATAGGCTCGACTCTTAAGAGAGGTGGCAATACTGAAAGGGAGTAAAGGCAGCGGTTTTATATATCTGCACGTTGCCTCTGGTGAATCCACTAGCAAGTTCTTCTTGCCCACCTTACCTCCTGGCTTGGTGACTGGCAGTGTCGCCATGTTGAACTGTGTCAGCTGTTTTGTGCAAACGCACAGCAACATGGGCGTCTGTTGTACAGCATCTAAATAATGTTGTGATCTTAAAACACTCACATATTCGACTTCCCCTTTGCAGGAGTTGATCCCCAGTTACCAGATTACATGGGAGGTGCTCTGTAGCAGACGATTGTTCACGCAGCTTCACGCAGCGTGCTAGAATGAGCCCTGTGCACGTGAACCAACAACGACAGAAAAGCCATCAAGTGGGATGCGGATCAACATACATTTTATACCTGATCAGTACGAATCAGTCTACAGCATAACAGCAAGAGAAAAACAATTCAATTAAAACATTGTTTTCATGTGTTATTCTATTCGTTTACAACAAAAAAACAACGTGTAGTTTAACGTTTCTCATTATAGTGGTGTGTCAGTTTCCTCTTCATTGAGGGTAACATTCCCTTCTGCGAAGGGCTGTGATCTTGCCAGCAAGGGATTATCATGTTTCCCTTGTTTCTGTCCGCAGACCATAAATGCACATTTTCAGAAGTCAAGGGCAGGACAACTGAATAATCGGAAATGTCTTTATAGTTTTTGGCTTTGGTGCACAGTCAACTGAAACTGTGATAGGTTT
Source organism: Ambystoma mexicanum (assembly GCF_040938575.1). Taxonomy (NCBI): domain Eukaryota; kingdom Metazoa; phylum Chordata; class Amphibia; order Caudata; family Ambystomatidae; genus Ambystoma; species Ambystoma mexicanum. The sequence goes on along the minus strand of NC_090937.1, from coordinate 1,519,035,108 downwards.
CCTGGACAACTTGCGGCAGCATATATGTGACCTGTTGGGACCTATATTTCATCAATTCTTTTCTGCTCAAATTATACTGAGAAAGCAATGCAGTAATGTATTGTATGCACTCTACCTCGCAGGAGAATTTGGCCGGGTATTTAAAGTTGCCGTTTTACTCACTTAAATGTTTGCCATAAAAAAACATTTAAAAAAATGAAATGTGAGACAATAAAATCACTTTTGAGATGATGTACTGTGCATCGTTAATCTGTTCTCGAATGTATGACGTCCATACTGAGCATTATTTTCATAATATAGCGAACATGGCCTCAATTGCATTGTTTGACAATGTTAATAATGCAAGGAAATGCAGTTCCCATCTGTAACACAAAGTTACAGTTACGGAAGGTGGTTGTATGAAGACAGAACTCAGTTCCATGGGGATCAATTGCTGGAAGCAGCAGCGATTTGCGATCGTGAATATGAAAAACAACCACCATGAACAAATGAAGTATACGAATTCCTACTAGTACACTCGCAACGTGCCTTCAACTGTTCTTCATAATTTAAACAGGGATACGAATAAGAACAGTGTTTTCAACTCCAATAGCATTCGGCATTGGCGTGTGGTCCTAGAGCTTTGATGAGTGAAATGTACAGACTGCAATGAATGACCTGCATCCCTCACATTATAGTTGCATGGAGTTGATGATCTAAAAAAAAAAAAAATAGTTCTTACATGTCTGTTTGTTTGTTGTTTATTACTTGTATTGCGCTCCACACCACAGGGTATTCAGGCGCAAGGCATAAGGATACTCAAAGCTTGGTTACAACATGTAAAATACATTTATGTACAGGTGCCAATTGGTTACATTGTAAGAGGATTCAAGTCAACACTACAGCTAAGTCAATGCCTAGTCGGGGATACTGAATGGAAACCCTTATTGATATATCTTTATGTCCAGTTCATGCGTTCTGGATGACTACCCCTATATAACACCCCTCCCTTGGAATCCCCCTGACCCCACTGAGCCAAGAAGTAGTTCTGTTTTGCAAGATTAAAAGGTTTATTTGATAATTTAAACAATAGATATATATATCACACTTTATAATAAATTAATAATTGAATATCACACTTAATCTGAGCAGTAATCAATGATGTATAGTCTGGCACTAGCACACTGGTGAATAGGAACAGAAGAATAAGGTGGTAGAGAATACTTTATATAAGTTCAGATGGATGTAATGTTGAATGAAAATGCAATACAGAAAATACTCAATATGATTTCAACAAAACAATGTAATCACTTTTCTCTGGCAATCCCCTCCCCCCTTTATGCAATGCAAGGAAATGGAAGGAAAGCACACAGTTCTCAGAAATGCACTCAACTGTAATTCAGTTCACCCCAGCAAGCTTACACTACAGAAGTTGGAAACACAGGCCCAAAATGCTTTTATATGTGCTGGCAATGAAGTGAAAAATATGCTAAAATGCTTTTAATTCCCTCTAGAGGTTCAGGGTGAGTGGAATATACTTGGGATGAGTTCGGGCTCACTTTAGCAAGGATCTAGGAGTAACTAGCAGGTTAAACGAATTTTTGGCAACTGAAAGCAAGAAAACTGCTGTTTTCACACGTTGAGAAATTTGCAAATCGTGGCAAATTCGCGAGTGCGTTTTTCGCGATTGCGGCAAAATTATCGGGGGTAGGAATGCGGTTCTAAGTTCGTAGGAAAGCTAAGATTTTAAGCTTTCAGAGGAAAGTTACTGCAAGTCTCTAGCACAAACGGTCACAGAGATTTGAGCGATTAAATAAAGGTAGTTTTTCGGATTTGGAATGTTAAAATTCAAAGTGACAAGTGCAGCTTGCAACTAGAAAATGACAGGTGACAGCTTTACAAATGACAGGTGACAGTTAGGAGGCAGTTCTACTTAGATTAAAATAGCTTAGATTAGATTATTTTAACTAAGAGATTGGTTCTGCACAGTCTGCTAGGTACTCACAATATATTTTTGAAATAAATGGGCCTCGCCACGGATCTGGTCAGGTTTTAGACTGGACTCTGGTCTGGTCTCGGCACTTCACAGTGATCTGGGTCAGCTCTGTGGTTCTGCTAACAGTGGTCTGGGTCAGCTCTCTGGTTCTGGATATTGATAGATTTGAAGTCTGGATCTTTCTGCACAGCTTTCTCTAGAGATTGATGGATTTGAAGTCTGGATCTCTGGATGTTGTATGGTCCGGCAGAGCGCGTTGCAGCAAATGGAATTGAATGTCCCTATCTGTCCTGACTGTCTGCTTTTATGTGTTTTGAAAATGGGTGTGTGTGCAGCATCACTAGGCTCTACCCCTCTCCACTTGTCATTGGCCACTTCCTCCTCTTCCCCTTGATTGGGGGAATGAAATGAAGTGTCATCATGATGAGGTCTGTTTATGGTACAGAGAACCCACCCCTGTCAACTTTACACACAATCTATATTTGATCAAAAGACATATTTGCACAGGTACACATTGGTTTAAAATTACATGCACCCATCACATATCACAGGAGGTATCCCTTGTTCAAAATCTGCTCTTCCTGGGAGCTTGCATTCAGAAATGGCAACATATTTCACTTTTTGGTCAAGTTACCAATATCAGATTCTTACTCAACTTTACCCAAATGTGTGCAAGGCATGCAGGCATTGATTGATGAAGTATCAGACTTTTCACATGCAGACATTTTAAGTAATACCCTCTTAACTGCTAGTTTGCCCCCAGATCATGCCACTGGTTCTAAAAACCTCTTAAAATGTGGGCAGAAAAATCACAAGAATTATGGTATCATTTAAATAATTATGACAAGTCCGTACTATGAGTTATTCATCTTTTTCTAAAACCATATTCTGGCTACAGGGGTGTGGTTTCCCCCCAGCACAAGGTTGAATTTCTGGTTTTTCCAGTTCTGCCAAGCCAGCTTGCTCTCACAGGCAGTGCTCCTCCCCTTTCCTTCCAGGAGGAAGCCACTTTTTACGACCCCCATAATAAAACATTTGCCTGAGTCAGGACAGGGCTTTGTTCAATTTCCTGCAGAGCCCAGGTAATTCAATCAGGGAAGTGTCATATCCCTTTTAATGGGAGCAGCAAAAGGGCAGCTAGGCCTGGGAACACAGCTGTTGTGCAAGTCTCATCTCCTGTCGGGGGTAGCTGGTGGGCAGAATTCAGTTCCTTAAACCAGGCCTCAGATAAAATGTCACTTTTTGTTCCCCAGTTTAAGTCAAGACAATTTTTTTTACATATGCAGCTAGAATGCTGATTCTAAGTTTAAAACTATGACATTTAAACAATTGCAACCTATGTGACACTCAAAAGTAGGTCACTCATTTCTTTTAAACATTTAGATTTTTAGTGTCTTTCAGTCCAAATTTACTTAAACTGCTGAAATCCACAGCTCAGCCAGTCTTGTTATAAACCTTCAAGTCACTTCAGAATATAACTTTACATTGGATCCACCTCTCAGTAAGTCTTTCTTTGGCATGTTTTGGGTTCATCTATTCAGTTTTACACATATAAAAAAAATCTGGTGTTGTTTTAAAACGCCGGCTTTCTGATAGTGGTGAGTACTGGTACTGCACCCATTTTTGGGATTTAAGAAAATGAGTTCCCCACAATTCTAGGTTGCTTTTGGCAATCAGCATTGCCATTCCCAATGGTTTCAGACTACTGTGTGGGTAGTCCAATGGTGGTTTTAGGCAGTGCCCTTCTGTGCCCATAAAATCGGCAAAATGGGTGGCAGCCTATTCTTCATGCACTTCCCTGGGCATTTTCTGGGAATCTCTGGCCATCATGATGTTTTCCATGTCAGTACTGCACAGTTTCGAGGTGGGGCTTGGATGCGTGGATAAAAACATCCCACAACATACAGGCACGTTGAAATTAAGATATATACAGGCAGGCGCATTGAAAGCAGGAGGTGTGTGCATGCAAAGTTTCACAAGACAAGGTAGGGTGGTCGATGTGTTGTGGGGGGAGGTGCCGTGCATATTCGGCAGGATGTGTGGTGGGTGGCTGTGTGCAGAAGAGCCAGTTGGTTTCCCAATCGTTTGGGAACGTTAGGTCTTCAGAGGGACAGGCCTAGAAGTCAGCATCTGTGAGCCAACTGGTAATGCTCTTGCAAAATTTTTGATAGATTTGATCGATTCTTAGAGGGGATGGTAGCGAGTTCCAGAGGAGGGCTGCCTTGACCTGGAAGCTGCTGCCTCTGATTTTGGCAAGTTTGTATCTGGGGACCCAGAGGTAGTTGGTATTGGCAAGTCTAGAGATTCTTGTGGCAGGCTTCCGAGTGAGTCTGTCAGATAGGTAGCGGGGTGCTGCATTATTCAAGCATTTGTGAGTGAGGGAGGCAACTTTTAGTTTTATTTTATCGTGTGTGGAGAGCCAGTTGTTGGCTTCTAGTATTAGAGATATGTTCTCTCTTGTGGATTCCTAGGGCTGCTCTCAGCGCGTTATTTTGTAGGAGTTGGATTTTTTTTATGGTTTGTTTGTTGGCTCCTATGTATAGAGTGTTGCAGTAGTCAAGCCTGGATAAGATGAGATCTCTGGCTAGGGTAATGCAACTGTCATGTGACAGGATGGATTTGCCTGCTCTAATCAACTTGTATGTATATGCCATGGCCGAAGCCAAGGCACTGACCTGCTTGTTGAAGGAGAGCGTGGAATCCAAATAGCAACCCAGAGTTTTAACCTCCTCGGCGACAGTGATAATGTTATTGTTTATGTTGAAGCCTGAGTATTCAGGGCTGAGTTTTTTTAGGGTTGAGGGAGTGCCTAGGATGATGTTCTCTGTTTTGTCATCATTCAGACATAAACCATGGGTGGCCATCCATGCCTGGATGATGAGATATATCCTGTTCACCAAGGCCAAATCCTTGTCGTAATCACTGGTAAGCGGCAGGGGAGTTGCTAGGTCTGGAAAAGACCCGGGGCTAAGCTGATGTCAGAACTGTTGGGATTGGGGGCTAGCTGGCCTTTTGGCTGTAGCTCCTGAGATTCTATCTGGGGCTACAACCAAAAGATCAGGGGCTATAGCCCCCTTACCCCCCCCCCTAGCAACGCCCCTGGTAAGCGGTAGGAGAATCTGTGTGTCATCTGCATAGTTAGTGTAGGTGACAGCCAGAAGGTCCAGATCATCGAAAAAGGTGCTTGGTAAAGATATTGTAAAGGGTGGGTGAGACGAAAGATCACTGGGGCACTCCACATGTGATGGGGATGGGGTTGGCTGCTGCCATAGGTGAGAAAACTCTCATAGTCCTGTTATTCAAGAACGATTGTAGCCACGCTATGGCTTCTGTGGAGAAGTGAGCTGCCGGGTCCAGGTGGTTACATAGGACCCTGTGGTCGACCAGGTCGAAGGAAGCTGATAAATCCAGGAGTAGGAGGGCTGATTTCCCTTTATCCCTGAGTTCATCTATCTGTGCCTTGAGGTCTATTAGGGCTGTCTCTGTCCCGTGTTGGGGGCGAAAGCCTGATTGCCTAGTTCCTAGTAGAGAGTTAGTTTCCAGATATTTGTGAATCTGGGAGTATGTCATTTTGTCTAAGATCTTTAAGAGAAAAGGCACTGTAGTAATCGGGCAGTAGTTGGTGGGTATTAGTGGGTCTAGGGACTGTTTCTTCAAAAGAGGAAGTACCCATGATTCTTTGAGGTTGGATGGGATGGTAGTCTTCTGTGTTATAACTGAATATCCTACATAAGCTGCCTACTATATTATTTCTCTATAAAGTCCCACCTCTGGACTCTCCATACTGTCTCAGTCGGATAGCTCAGGGGTGACGCGCTCAACTTGGCAGCAGAACACAGGTTCGATCCCCGGGTCCACGCTTAGAGACCTCTCGGTATTAACTGAGTTATAAATAACCGATCATAATAATAACCTATTGCCCAGTGACTGCTGCTTCTTGTATTTTGTTTCTTGATTGATGTCTCATTTAAACTGCCTCATATATATTGCTGCTCGATTGATGTCTTTTGCATATTCCTTCTTGCCATTTTCCTCACAGATAATGTTACTTGACATTTGCTTGATAAATATAGCTACTTCATTGTTGCATCATGTATTCTTCTTATTAATTGATGGCTTCTTTAATTAGCGGACGCTTTATTAAGTGTTACTTTATTCATGTGGCTTCATGATTGTTTATGGACCTCAATTAACTTTTCACCATTCTTACTTCCACTTTACACTACTCACATATACTAGTAAGACATTGCACAACTGTGCCTGCAACCCCCCAAACACACTCTAAAAAATATGGACTCAAAGCCTCTCCCATCCACATGTCCCAGACAGACATCAAGTAACACTTGACCCGTCCTTCCTTTCAGAGCAAACCAAGCCCAGAGGACACAACACATGCCCAAATGTCCTTCCGGAACTGTGCATCTCAATTGGATAATACAGTTCCCAGAGTTTCTTTATCACAAATATAGGGGCAGTCTTCAGCCTTTTTGTCTACCATCTTACCAACGTAGTAGCAGGTTACCATATATCAAAAAGCATTCCGTTCAGTAGACATGTTCCACCCTTTAATGTAGAAGATGGTGAACATACATTGAAAAGCATTCTGGTCGTGAGACATTTTTAACCCATTTCAGAAAATTATTCTGAACAGATCATAATTACAGAGCAAGATACAGATGAATGGTGCAATTCTTTAGCTCTTGTTTGTGGTTTTCTCACACATGTGATTAAAACACCCGCTTCCTACCTTGCTCGAATATGGGCCAATATGGCGGTTCTATTTTCGGAATATTAGACCTACCTAATAAAAGTGTATTTCATGTATCTTACCTGGTCCTGCTTGCTAGTGATATTATTTTCTTTGATGTTATGATTGTAGAATTGGGAGAAGATGCAAGGTACGTTAGAACAGATATGAACCCACAAAGATGATGGCTTCAGCTGAATGTAATCTATTGGAAAGCTGATGTGGAGCTATTGATGAGGAGCATACGTGAGGGTATATTTTTGGACCCCCACACAGATATTCAGTACAGGTGAACATGAGGACTGTTATGCATGGATTTGAACACTTTTTGATTGATTTACAGAGACAATGGGAGCCCTGTAACCACAATACATCTAAGCAAAGAACAACATTTCAGAATTTGCTTGTGACCAGTTTGTTTTCTAATTTCAGAAAACCAAAACAGAGGATTGGAAAAATGAATGCCGCATTGATTATAGTATAAATCCCCTACAATGTAAACATTGACATAAGGTACCCCCAATTTGGATTTCATTATGTTGAACTTGAGGTGTCTATTCCCCATGTATTCTGTGAATTTAATAAGTTCATCCTAACTTAATAAGTTCATTCTGGCAATCACAATGATGGCTCCTGTTTTGTGCGTAGTCGGCTGCTGTATCTCTTTTTATACAACCAGTTGCGTCCCTCAAAAATGTGTGCTATTTTGCTTTACAGAATGCGTGTCTTTGACTCGATACATAATGCAAAAGTTGCATGCATACCATGTATTTGAAAATAGTACATTAGAGGTCCAGCAATAGTGGCCGTGTAGTTGTGGTTAAGTTGCTCAACCCATAGAAAGAGCACTTTTTGGGTTGCTTATAACTTTGACCCCCAGACGAATCCTAACCAAAAAAATATATGACCCCCCTCAAATTGATTCTGCAAAGTTTGGTGGGGTTTTGTCAGGAGCAGCAAAGTTATGGGGCATCCGAAAATGTGTGGTTTCCCTCAAAGACGCAATGGAAAAAATGTTATGCTCACGCCTACAGCCCAAACTGCTGGATGGATTTTCACCAAATGAGCGCCAGGAATGGCAGCTTGATTCCGAAAGCGTGATTTTGTACATTTGGTGTAAATCCGTCCAGTATTTTTTTAAAAAAATGTCCAGGAAGTACGTACATTTTGTATATCTGGGTGCGGTCTACGGACTCACTTGCTTATCCGGTCTGCAGACACCCCCTTGGACCAATCAGGATCCATCGTGATGTCCGCAGATATCGAAAGTACCCACTGATTGGTTAATTAAAAACATGAGGTGTCTCATAATTTTTTGAAATGGCTGTCATTTTGGATCTGCTGACAGCCGCCGTAGTCCCTTGACATTGGAACATTGCAGTAAAAACATGTTAAAAAATACAACATTCCACTTGTCAAACTTCTGAAACAATCTCTGTGGAGGTGAGAGGTGATGAGGATGGGATATGACCATAAAAAGCTAAGAAACAGGTATTTTTTCATCTCCGAAATCCGTGAACAGTCCAAATGTTCGGGGTCAGTCATTTGATGCTCACCAACATCTCAGATGTTTGGGTCATCCATACATATTTCTGCATTACAGGGTTGGTGAAAAGCAATTTTTGGGTGTATTATAACATTGGCGTCACTCAATGAAACCGCATGAAATATTGCAAAATCATGTTGGATCTGACCCTAAATGGTTCTGAAAAGATTGGTGCTGTTTCACCAAGAGGGAGTAAAATTAGCAGGAGGTCCAAAATATTTGACTGCTTATAAATTTGGTGCTGTTTGACAAATCTGCACACAACTTTGAAAGACATTTTCAGACCCAGATTTGAATGTTTTTTTGCAAAGTTTAGCAGGATTTTATCAAGAGGGGCAAAATTAGAGCAGGTCTCAACATATTTAGATGGTTTATAACCTTTATTGCTGTTGGACGAATGTGCACAAATGATTTTAGAAAGATTAGTCTAAATGGATTTAGCCAAGTGGGGGCTAAGTCATATAACTATTTTATGTATGTACATTTTCACACTTTTCAAAAATAAAATATGTACGGATTTGCAGCATACTCATGCAAGGAGCATTGCCACAGACCTGAAAGCATGGTGTTGCAATTGTGCGTGTTTTATTTTTTGAAAAGTGTTATAATGTAGGTACAAAAAATTGTAATATACATTTGGTGACTGACGTACAGCCTGTGGCCATGGTCCGGACAATCTGGCTACTGGCCATGGCCACCAGGGACCGACTATGTGGTAAAGTTTTTCGAAATTGGGATAAGTTTCAATGGGAAAAGAAATTCTGCTTGAAGCCCGAAGTGCTGGACAAGATTGCAGCAAACATTTGCAAGGAGGATCAGCAAGGCCCTCAAAGCATAGTTTTGCAAATCTGTCCTGTGTTTTATATTTTCTAAAGTGTCAAAATGTAAGTACAAAAAATTGTGATATATCGTTGGTGCCTGGGCAATGGGCCTGGCCCTGAGCAAAGATACCTGTGTACTCTGATTTGCTTATTGGGGCATTTGGCATGGCTGAAGCCCTAGGCTTGAACGGGAAAAAAACATCCTGCTATCGGCTACAGCCTAAAGTGCTGTACTGGATTGCATGCCCACCATGGACCGACTATGTGGTAAAGTTTTTTGAAAGTGGGATACGTTTCAATGGGAAAAGAAATTCTGCTGAAGTGCTGGACAGGATTACAACAAACCTGCACGAGGAGTATCAGCAAGGACCTGAAAGCATGCTTTTGCAAATCTGTCTTGTGTTGCATTTATCCAGTGTCCAATTGTAAGTACAAAACATTGTGATATCATTTTGGTGCATGGACAGTGGGCCTGGCCCTCAGCAAGGATAAACGCCTACTCTGATTTACGTATTGGGGCATTCGGCATGGCCGAAGCTCTAGGTTTAGATGGGAAAAGAAATTCAGCTTGCAGCTGCAGCCCAGAGTGCTGGATGGGATTTCAGCAAACTTGCGCAATGAGCATCAGCAAGGACTTGAAACCATGCTTTTTGAAATCTGTCCCGTGTTTTACTTTTTTGCCCATGTTCAGTGAAACAGCCACTGTATATTTTAAAACACTTGCAACCCACTGCTCAAAGATGTTCATCAATCACAAACTGATTTTGTCCTGTTGTGACAGTGGTATTGTTCTGTATAAAAGATTGCAGGCTTTGAGAACTCATAATATTTTAGGCAATCCGCAGTGAGATTAAATTATTTGTCATGGACCACACACTTTGGTTAAGCAGCTTGCTACAAGCCCCTTGTTTTATGGCCGGTCTCTTGGTGACTGTTGTGATACATCGCACGACCCCAGCTAAACACATTTAAGCAGCACGGTAACAGGAAAAAAATAACCAGCTTCAAGAATAACATATGCACATGTACTTTCTGCAACCATATTGAAAATCAAAAGCTGGCATCCATGAATATATACGCACATATGGTGAACATATATCTTAAAGTGAAATATACAATGTAGTTAATTTGACCTTCCCTTCAGAAGAAAGTGTGCAAGACAAAATTGGAGTCCAACATAGCATTGTAGTCCAAAATATCATTGGACTACAGCAATGAACAAGAGATAAATAACCTGGGAGAGGAAATCTTACAATGAGTATTCTGGCAACGTATACAATGTGCTCACCTATTAAACCCAGCAATCTGTAGTTAAATATTCTATGGAAAACAAAATCCCAATATGAAACAAGGGCTTGTGGTTTTATAGGTAAACATCTGCACTAGGAACATGACACCCTGGGTAAAATCCTGGTCTTTAAATCAGTGAAGTCATCAATGACATGTGTGACGTCATCTTTGATGTCCTGGGTGTTAGTTTTAGCAGGGCACAGTGGTGGCACAAGTTATGGTTGCTTACCTTACCATAACTGGCAAATTTCTGCTGTTTTTCGGTTTTACTTGCAACCATAACGTCCCTTTACCAATGTTTTTTCACTGAATTCCATAGGTTTTTATTAGTGCAATTTGATTGATTCTGTTTTGAAAGTATGTGGGATGGCGCCTTACTCGATTATGGTCTGCAGTTGGGTTTAGGATATTGATGTAAGTAGTGGTTGCATAGTTATTTTCTTGTACATTTTGGGAGTGTATAGGTATTGATGTAAACCTTCTGAATTGCTACCATTGACCATGCTGAGGAGGCCCTGGCTAATTAATGAATGAAATAATGTTAATGTTCGAGTTGACATTTGTTACAATGCCTTTATTCAATTATAAAGGGTGTATGTCTTGCTTTTTTGTCCACGTGCTCCTGAGTTTGAAGCATCTTGTCCTGAAGGGATGTAGCAATAGATTCATAATATTCTTGTGATGGTATTGGTTCTTTGTTGCATTATAAAACATTTTGAATTTGTGGATATTTTGAAGGACTCCTTATGGATGTTTTGTGCTGATTCTAATTGAAGGGTTGTTCTGCTTTGATATGTTCTGCTCCATAGTATCTAGTCCATCAATAGTAGGATAGTTTCTCTGCAGGAAGGTGATTTATTCTCCAGAATTTTTTAAGCCTTCTGTTTTCATTTTTGATGCAATTAGGTTTGGGAGTGAACCATTTAGAAACGTATTATCTAGTGAGAATATAACAGGAATTGTAGGTGCTACATTTTAAAGACTGCAGGTTAGCCGTTTTTGAAAATTGTTAAATTGGTCTTCCATTGTTGCTGTCTGATGTTCATCTTTATTCTGCGATATGTTTGCTTGCAACTTTTACATCAGATTTTCCAGGTGGATTAATTCCATGGTGTTATATGTATTACAATGATTTGGTTGATGTTTTGACTAGTGGTGCTTCATAGACATTTTTGAATGTAGACCGACTTGGGATTGTATTACTAACTGCAGTATATTACATCGAAAATCTGTCCAGCTTTTTGGCTGGACCATTTTCCCATTGGTTAATGATGTAATGTTCTGGTTGTGTTGTCCTCTTTTAAGCCAGATGTTGAAATCTTCCAGTATGTTGAGGTCCAGGCAGTAAAAAGAAAGGTTAGCAACAATGTTGGCCAGGTGGTTCACAATTGGGAAGTCTGCAGATGAGAAAGAAACTTAGGGGCCAATTCATAGAATTCGGCGCACAAGTGGCGCACGCGGCTGGCGCACAGTGTGCGCGTGCGAATCCCTGCGCCAGCCGCGTGCGCCAAAACCCATTTCCGCGCACAGCGTATTCATGGATTCCAGCCACCAAAACCAGCCGTGGCGCATAGTGGCGCAGCGACCTTGCAGCAGCTCCAGTTACTCCCCCAAGAACGCCTTCCGCGCAGGGAAAAGCCATCAAAATCCCCAATCCAGCGCAAAGGGCTGCGCTAACCCTGTACCAGCACGGCAAGCGGGCTACGTGTATTCCAGGGGTTCACGTGAAGTCACTCACGCGATCGGGCCTGGGGGAGCGGGCTACGTGTATTTCAGGGGTTCGCGTGAACTTTTTCACGCGATCGGGTCCTGGGGGAGCGTGCTACGTGTATTTCAGGGGTTCGCGTGAAGTTCCACACGCGAATAGCCTGGGCGCGTGTATTTCAGGGGTGCACGTGAAGTTCCACACGCGATTCCAGCAGGGTACGTGTATTTCAGGGGTGCGCGAGAAATTCTACACGCGAATAGCCTGGGCGCGTGTATTTCAGGGGTGCGCGAGAAATTCTACACGCGATTTCAGCAGGGTACGTGTATTTCAGGGGTGCGCGAGAAATTCTACACGCGATTGGCCTGGGTACGTGGATTTCAGGGGTGCGCGAGAAATTCTACACGCGAATAGCCTGGGCGCGTGTATTTCAGGGGTGCACGAGAAATTCTACACTCGATTGGCCTGGGTACGTGTATTACAGGGGTGCGTGAGAAATCCTACACGCGATTACCCTGGGTACGTGGATTTCAGGGGTGCGCGAGAAATTCTACACGCGATTGGGCCTGTGCGAGTGGGGCAGTGTATTACGTGGGTGTGCGGGAAGTTGAAGAGGTGAATTGCCAGTGTGGGTCCTCCCATGTCTCCCCTCTACCCCCTCCACGACCTCTGCAGGCAGCCCACACCACAGGGGACTACCCTGCACCCCTGGTCATGTCCCGCAGGCAGCACATCCACCATGGGCATGCCCCCCAGCCAAGCCACATGTCCCCTTGCACCCCCACCCCCCAGCAGGCCCCCACTCATGTCCCCTTGCACCCCCACCCCCCAGCAGGCCCCCACTCATGTCCCCCTGCACTCCCACCCCCCAGCACTGTGGGGCACCTGCCAGCAGGCCCCCAACCATATCCCCGTGCACCCCCACCCCCCAGCAGGCCCCCACTCATGTCCCCCTGCCCCCAGGTCCTGACGAAACGCAATCATGGCAGTAATGGGCAGCATACCCAGCACAAACACCCAGCCAAGGATTGCATCCACCCACATAGTAGATGCAATTACATGATACAACCCCAATGGCAAGTATGTAAATGAACACATGTCCGTCACACACACATACACAATGGGTGCAAGTGGATGTCAAAACCCATATCATGACATGCATGAAACCAATGAGAAAATACCACAAAAGTAAGTAATAAATATATGTATTAAAGATGAAAATGAAGTAAAGAAAACAAACACACAACAATGGGGATGACAAAACTAATGGTCCATGTCCGAGAACTCATAGAAAAAATCAAAAAACAAAGGAATCCAAAAACTAATGTAGTCCAAAGCAAAATAATGGGGGGAAAAAATAAGGAAAAACCATTGCCTCATGGTGAACGGAAATATAAATCCAACAAATGTTTTCCAAACATCAAACTATGTACAAGAAGATCCCAGGGTCCATGAGCCCAACACCATAAATAAAACCTACTACTACTAACTAATGAAAAAAATATATACAGAAAAGTGGCCATTGTCCGAGCGGTCCAAAAAAAACTTAAAAAATAAAGGAAACCTAACACTAACTAACTAAAGAACTATATACAATGGCAGCGGGCAAGTCCTGCGGCTCACTCTGTGATGTTGCCGGCCAGGGCATCATCGAACTCCATGTCGATGTCCCGGAGGCGGGACTCTGTCCTGGCCCCGAGGTCTCGCAGGGACAACCCCGTGTCCACCTCAAACTCCCTGCGAGCTTCCTCGAGGCACTCAGCCCGCCTCAACGCCCGACGAATGGAGAACTCCGCCCTGACCATGGTGAGCCGCTCCTCTTCCGCCCGCTGCCGCTCCGCACCTATCCGCTGGACCAACTGCTCCCACACGGAAGACACTGCCATCCCAGGGTTCTCCTGCCCTCTGGCCGATGCCTGCCCCTCTGATCTTGATGGCCCCGAGCCATGATGCCTCCCACGTCGAGCCTGCTGCTGCCTCCGACGCCACTGCCAGCACGACGGCATCCAGGCTGATGGAATCCACCGATGCCGTCGTGCACGTGCCCTGCCAGATGATGCCGGCACATCCTCCATCTGCAGGGGGACAGTTGCTGGTGTGTCCACCCCTGCTGGACCTTCGACTCCCGACTGTGGCAGGGATGGGGTCCCCACCGAGCTGGCTGCGTTGGTCGGGGCAGGTCCACAGGGGGCCCTGGTGGCATCTGGGCCGGAAGACGGCATGGAGCACGACTGGCGCATAGCCCCCACAGAGGAGGAGAGGGTCGCCAGAAGGCCACACACATGTAGGAAACCCCCGACCATGGTGGCTCCCAAATGGTTCACGTACGCACGGTGCTCTTCGTGATGATGTGCATGCTCCTCCCGGGAAGCATGCACCTCATCACGAATGCCAGCCGTGCGCAACGCGACACCAATCAGGACCCTCTCCACGCGGCCAGGGGTCCCCTCGTCCGCAGGTAGAGGAGTGTCAGATGACATGGACATCTCCCCTACCTGCGGACGGGCCTGGGATGGGGCATCCCTGCTGGTGCATGGTGGTGCAGTCACAGTGTCAGGGACAGTGACATGCACAGGCACCTCCACGGCGACCTGTGCTGCCTCCTGCCCCTGGCCCTGGACTGCACCACTTGCACCAGCGGGGATGCCCCCACCAGGCCCCATGTGTGGCTCAGTAGCGGCCTCCCCCCCTCTGTGGAAACCACCAACCTGGATGTCTCCACGCCGTCTTCCGCCGGTGCAAGCCCCTGTGGGGGCTCACCCACCCCTTCCGCTGCAGCCGTGGCGGCATCCCCGCCGCTCTGCTCCACAGCGCCTTCTCCGCCCTCTTCTTCACTTGCCACTGTGTAGAGGGAGACATAGAACACAAGCATCAGGGTACTGTACAATGGTCCCCTAGACAGAAAGCAACAGCAGATGAGTGGCACTGTCATACATCACTTGCATCATGTCCCTCCACAACACATGGGTCAGTGCAGGCAAAACACATACAGTAACAGGCATGGGGCAGGCCATGGACATTGGCATACATGACCAAGGGCCTCATGATTCATACAATGTTGGTTTCAAACTCACATGCATCATGGGTCTTTCCATCACATGGACACAACTCACCGTAGTTCCATCCATCTGGCCTCGTGCACCACAGACGCAGTGGATACAAGGATGACTAGGCTGCATCAGTGAATCTGAACATTGTCACAGACATGTGTCATGCATCCATGGCGGTGACAAGTCACAGACACGCAGGTCAGACACACACACATGGACACCATACATGTACATGGGACCAGCACCCATCCCTCACCCCCACCCATGTCCAGGAACAGAGACTGCCATGCTTCCATGTGTCCATTCCGCACAGAGCCCCCCATGTTGCAATAGAACACATCACTGTACTCACATGCCTGACCATGATGTCCCTGCACACACACATACGTACATGGCCTATGTCACACATACAGGCAGGTATTAGACAACCAGCACACTGCAACATGCCCTGTCTCACACAGCAATGCTTGGCCACTTACCGGCCAACTCCAGATGGGTCTGCCTCCGAAGGATCTGGGCGTGGAGCGCTGGGTCTACGCGTTCCAGGACCCTCATCTGGATGTCACTCAGGCGTGCCCGGCCCCCCTCCGCGAGGCGCCGGGCCTTATTGAGGGTCCTGGACCTCAAGTCCTCCCAGCGCTTCTTGATGTGCTTGATGTCGCGGGTTGCCACCCCCTCCGCGTTGATGGCAACCACTACATCGTCCCAGATCCTCTCCCGTCCTTCCTTGTTGGCGCGTGGTCTTCCGAAGAGGGCATCATAATGCCCCAGGACATGCTCCACCAGGACACCAACTTCCTTCTCACTGAAGCTGGTGGCCCTCTGCCTCTCTGGCTGGGGGTCGCCGCTGGTCTCAGATGGTGCTTGCCCCGACATGGCGACCCCCGAGGCAGGCGTGGGTGGGCAACTGGGTCCTGGGGCTGGGCTGTGGAGCGATGCTATCCCAGTCGGGAGTCTACTGTTCCAGCAGGGGTGGACACAGCAACTGGACCCCTGCAGATGGCTGATGTGCAGGCACCAAATGGCAGGGCACGGTGGCAGCAGGCAGGCAGGCAGGCAGGCAGCAGCAGATGGCACGTGGGAGGCTGCTCGGGGCACTGGGGGGGCAGTGATTCGGCCTTCTGGGCAGGAGCGTGAAAAATCTGCACATCAGCGTGTAATTCGAGGAAAGGCCCTTAGCGCGTAAGCGCGTCTGCACGCATACGCATTTTCATTGGACCAAAGGCCCTCAGCGCGTGAGCGCGTCTGTGACGTGACGTGCGAGGGTGTATCCCTCATTGCACGTGATGACAGAACACACGTGGATTTCAACCAATCGCGTGTGAAAGTTCACGGCACCCCGGAACACACGTACCCAGGCTAATCGCGTGTAGGATTTCTCGCGCACCCCTGTAATACACGTACCCAGGCCAATCGCGTGTAGAATTTCTCGCGCACCCCTGTAATACACGTACCCAGGCCAATCGCGTGTAGAATTTCTCACGCACCCCTGTAATACACGTACCCAGGCCAATCGCGTGTAGAATTTCTCGCGCACCCCTGTAATACACGTACCCAGGCCAATCGCGTGTAGAATTTCTCGCGCACCCCTGTAATACACGTACCCAGGCCAATCGCGTGTAGAATTTCTCGCGCACCCCTGTAATACACGTACCCAGGCCAATCGCGTGTAGAATTTCTCGCGCACCCCTGTAATACACGTACCCAGCCCAATCGCGTGTAGAATTTCTCGCGCACCCCTGTAATACACGTACCCAGGCCAATCGCGTGTAGAATTTCTCGCGCACCCCTGTAATACACGTACCCAGGCCAATCGCGTGTAGAATTTCTCGCGCACCCCTGTAATACACGTACCCAGGCCAATCGCGTGTAGAATTTCTCACGCACCCCTGTAATACACGTGCCCAGGCCAATCGCGTGTAGCATTTCTCGCGCACCCCTGAAATCCACGTACCCAGACCAATCGCGTGTAGATTTTCTCGCGCACCCCTGTAATACACGTACCCAGGCCAATCGCGTGTAGAATTTCTCGCGCACCCCTGAAATCCACGTACCCCGCTCAATCGCGTATTTGACTTCCCGCGCGCCACTTTTTTGATGCGCTGGGACTCTACCGCCTGCCTTCGTGTGGCGGCCGTGTTTCAGCTTGTGCGTGTCTTTGGCTGTGCGTGGCTTTGCCCTATTCGATTCCATGAATACGTGTGGTTCGAATGCGTGTGGGCGTTCCGTCTGCTTCCCTGCAGTACATCCCCAGTTACGCCCTTATTTTCCCGTGTTGTTCCCCATTCCGCGCGTTACGCCCCATGTCCCGCCCACTTTCTGGTGTGTGCGCTGAGGTTGTGCGCTTTCACTGTGCGCGTCGCGCACGCCTTTCGCGATGTTGCAGTGACTTGTGCGCCATGCATGGGTTTGGCGCACATCCCGCGGTGAACACGCGCAGGGACTTCCATGAATCGCACGCGTGCGCGTGCGCCTGTTTTTTTCCGCTTGCGCATGCTTGCGCGAAGATTTTCGGCGCACGTTTGTTCCATGAATCGGCCCCTTAGTGTGTAAGTGTATGACGAAAAGCATATTAGCAAAAGAGATTTGAAGTTCGGAAAGTTGTTGTGGTATGGTGTTATGTCATTATATATGAGTGCAATTCCTGCTCATCTTTTGGCTGTTACCTAAGACTTCTGTATTCTGTGAGCCAGATGCTTAGTCTATTTGTTTGTCCATTATGCTAATGATGACAGAAGAGTGTTTGGTGACAGAGTGGGAATTGATGAGTATGCATATGGTTCCAACATTTACTTTAAGGCTTGTTTGTGTGGAGATCAGGATGCCAAGATTGTTGACTTTTGAGAGGGGGCTTCTGAGGTCTCTGGGTTGTTGCATGCATCTTCAAATAGGCAGTGAAGGTTTTTAGCATGGTCTTTGGATTGTTGCATTCATCTTTAAACAGGCTGTGGGTGTTTATAAAGAGCTCTGGTTGGTTGTTCTGGGTCCACTGAGAAAGTCAAAAGGATGTTGTTTCATGAAGGAGTGATCTTCATCAATCCATTGTTTGAGATAGATGTTTTTGGTGATTAATTTGTTATGGAACTGGTACATGTATGCAATGAGTTGTTGGCTTGTGATGAAGAGTGGATATCTGAGGCTACAACAGGAATTATTGGATGAGGTATCAAGTGATAAAAGACATTAGAGATATTCTAAGTGACTTTGCATAACTTCTGTTGATGTTTCTCAATGCTTGAATTATTGGTGTCATGAATGAAGATTCCTTAGATTTTGGGCATCATCACGAGTTGGGCGATAACTCCGGCACTAATAGCGCTGGTGCTATCTGCCCTACTGCCAAACCCACCGGCGCTATTAGCGCCGGATCACGGGTTTGGCGGATTTGGAATTCCCCATTCCCCACTGAGCCCATTCGGGTATGCTCCATTCCCCATTGGGCTCAATGGGGAAATTTCACACTCATACAGTCGGCGGATTTCCCGCCGGCAGTATGAGCACGAATTTTCAGCGGATTTCCCCCCAGTTCAGAGCTGGAGAGAAATCCGCCAAAGCCCTGATTTGGCAGACCCTTAAATCCGGCGGTAACAGCTCTACCGCCGGATTTAAGAGTTACCACCAAACTCCTGATGAGGCCCTTTGTGTCTATTTTTTATCTTTAGATCCTTTGGGTGTGATATGAAATTGCTGCACGATGGGAGACATGAGTGCTACTACTCTGCAGGCAAAACATTTGTACTCTGGGACAAGTGTTTCCTTTCTTTTAAGGAATTGGGCCTGGTTGATTGGGTTTTAAATTCTGTCTGGGTTGTAATAGATTTAGCAGTGGTGCAAAAATATCATAATGCAACGATTGATCTTGCATGAGCACAGCAATCTAATAGTGCAACAATGAGAACAGCTGATGAGCAATTAAATCTGATGCTACAGCCGTTTGATCTATAGAGGCTGTATGCATGTAGTGACGCAGACAATTAAGCTTGTAGAGGTTTGATAAATCTAGTGATATGAGATTCAATCTAAGCTCTGGGGAGAGAGTCTACCAGTGAAAAAATAAAATTCTGAAAGTTAGTCAAGCATGGTGAGGTATTGTAATAGTGGGCTGTGCCATCTGGCGAAGGTGTTGAAACCCAGGCTATTTTGAATTTTATTAAATGTAAAAGGGTGCAGGTAATTCCATAGGTTATCTAAAACTCACTTTTATCAAAATCCATGCTAAAAGCATAGTGTACACCTGTGTCCTGTTGTCTCCGTATCCTGTCCCTGTCTGACAGCTGCTGTGACAGAAAAGTCATTGCAGTGCAGAGGCTGCATTTGAAATCTGCACCTCTGTAAAGGAAGTCCCAGACATGGCCTGCACCCCTTCCCCTCATTTCGAAGTACCAGGAACGCGCTCGCCAAGGTATGTGACGTATGAAGAGCAAATGAACCTACAAAGAGCTGCAGTGGCACTCTGCCCAGTATACATCAGAAGATCCATACCGGTTGAAGCACCCATAACCAGACAACCCTGGGCAGCACGGTACCCTATCAGACAGCCATACCAGCCGCTGATACGAAATGAGGAGTACCTACACATGGTCCACGAAGAGACCCCGAAATCCTTAATGGAAGGCCAGTGGAAATGACACAAGGGCCTGAACAGATTCGAGAATGAACAAGAGCAGCTATCGAAGATAACACGCCAGTGCGAGTAACTACGAAATTGAATGGAATAGGCACGGAGAGGAGACAATGTTACGAGGCAAGATGGAAGCAACCATCCTGTTAAACGTGTGTAAATAGGCTTGAAACGCAAGATGCTTAGAAATCGGGGAAGGGGAGGAAAGTGTCAACTCACACGACTCCAACTTCAGAGCATACCAGCCTGCCTCATGAAGGTCAAGTTGAGGGGGGCCCATGCAGGTGGCTAGGCCGACACAGAATTAGATGCACTAAAACCTGGAAACTGAAGCAGATTCATGGTGAACTAACACGTGACCAGGCAGGCGCGAAGAAGTACCATCGCCTGATGTTATCCAGGACCAAAGGATGCCATAACTTTTCCTGATAATAGACTACAGTTTTGAGGCCATCCTTAGCCAACTAATTGACACGTCACCCTAAAACACTGATCACAATGGACCAAGGTATCTTAAGTCCTATAGATATTGTAACCAATAGGACGTCGTAGTTGTAGTGACGTCTATCATGCGTGATGTAGAGGGATGGGCATAGACGCCCACCCGATAAGAGTAATCCAATCCGTATGCCCTATTATCATATACAGATATAACACCTATACTCAAATTACCTTTCCTAACCAATTATATTGCATGTCGAGTTTTGTAAAGTTAGACGTCAATGATGACGAACATTGCCTATAAGAATCTCTGTTCAATTGAAGTTTGAGGAGGTCGGAGCGAGACTGGTGATCACACTACAGCTGATTCTCATTTGTTTCCCTGTTTGATGTATGTATCATTAAACGGACTTCCCTTTGGCAAACTACTGAGTTCTCGTTATTGAGTCGTGCCGGAGTAAGTGAATCCTGCACCCTCTGTCCTCACATGGTGCAGCTATCTTGTCTTACAAGTTCTAGAGGGTGAGTGCTGACCAATGGGCCCGTCAGCGAATTCCTCTCCTCGTGAACACTTGGTAGCGTGAGGATGGTTCCGGCCATCGATTATAGATTATCGATTGATATAGTGTAAGACACCCTTAGACCGAAGGCACGAAGTAACTCGGGCCTTCGGTAAGATCACGAGTCCTTTCAAGAGTCCTTTCGCCATGCGGCTGAGAAGACTAAGAAGCTTCCCATGGACAATGATAGAGTAAAAAACAAATTTCAAAAAATCTGCAGTGGGTCTGAAGGAACCCACCTTTCCAAGCATAACCCTTCTCATTCCCACAGGCAGCTGATCGGACGAAAACCTTAAAAGCGGGAAGAGGAAGGGGCAGTGATCCCAAAGTTCCAGAGAGGAAATAATGCGATCGGTCAGTAAAGCAATAAATCTCGTTACTTTGGCAAATGTTGTGTAGGCATTAGCACCAGTAAGGGAAAGGTAACGGAGGGTGGTGGAGATACAATAAAATAGTTAGAAGTAGAGAAGATTGTATATATATATATATAGGGGGCAATGACTCGAGCATAAGAAAAAAAAAACATAAAGAATATCAGGGGGCACCTGAAGTAAAAAGATAAAGAATATCAGGGGGGCACCTGAAATAAAAAACGTAAAGAATATCAGGGGGGCACCTGAAGTAAAAACATAAAAGAATATCAGGGGGGCATCTGAAGTAAAAACGTAAGGAATACCGGGGGGCACCCGAGAAGAATAAAACGTAAGGAATACTGGGGGGGCACCCGAGAAGAATAAAACATAAGGAATACCAAGGGGGAACCTGTGCAAAAACGCAAAGATTTGCCTTGTTCCTGCACTTTAAAGAGTGGTCAGAAGGAACGTGAACCCAGAGCCCACAGTGGGGGGACAATTTAGGCTACGATGAAGTTTAAAGACGTCATAAAGGGGGTTTGTTCAAATCCCATGACGGGGTATTAATTAGAAGGCAGGTATACGTATGACCAGCTGGTGTCTGTCTAGTCTGTCAAACGTCTGTCATATATGTTCTGTTGTATGTCGAATGTAAAATAATTGTATTGGTGATTGTCTAAAATGCATTTTGGATTTACGCGATTCTGTAACTGAGAGGGAATCGCCACTGAATTGATGAGTTTTGAGTAAATTGTTGGTATAAAATTTGGCGGGAAAAGATTGGATTGGAGCTTGCGTATTTGGTGCTCGCTCATACTATTAAAAGAGTAAAAGAACTGCATAATTATTGATTGGTGACGGAATTAAGAATGGAGGAAGTTACCCCGCTTGCGCATTTATGCAAGCAACTGCCCAAGCATGCAACAAAGCTGAAGAAATATAGCCAGGAGTGGGTTAAGGGCACCGCAAATAAGATGTTTATGCCATGGCCCCAGAACAAATCACTCTCTAAGGCTGTTTACAGCACATTACCACCTTCCTACATGCCACATATACCGGCAAAAAGCTAGAGAAATGTCTTGCTGTGCTGAAACTGTGGAAAATGTTTGAAAAAACGAAGATCGATGATCCACCCGCAGATTGGCTATTAAATGTATGTACATAGGGGGGTGAGACACCTACCGCGCCACCTGCCCCACCGGAACCAGTAATCAAAGGGAGTAAGTCAGAGGGTCTTTACCCGCTAAGAGAACTTAAGGCAGCCACGGGGTACAGCAACCCGGCATATGAGTCGCCTGCATGCAGTGGTGATGGCATCAAAGAAAAAGGGCAGGAAAGTAAGCTTGCCTCCATAGTCCCGAGGGACAAGAAGAGATGCAGAGATGAAGGAAAGGATCAGGCATATAGTAGTACTTCTCTCTCTCCCGAGAGAGAGAGAGAGAGAGAGAGAGAGAGAGAGAGAGAGAGAGAGAGAGAGACAGAGAGAGAGAGAGAGAGAGGGGGAAAGAAGCAGAAAGGTAGTAGTGAGTTAGCATT
The DNA here is from genome assembly GCF_040938575.1 of Ambystoma mexicanum. Lineage (NCBI taxonomy): Eukaryota > Metazoa > Chordata > Amphibia > Caudata > Ambystomatidae > Ambystoma > Ambystoma mexicanum. The sequence continues at coordinate 1,519,012,463 of NC_090937.1, read as the reverse complement.
CGCAAAGGACGAGTGGATAGGAGGTCAGATATTTCTAAAACTTGATGGTAAAGGGAATGATGACATAAGACCGAGGGAATGGTCTGATGAGGTGCTGAGAAAGGAAAAGGAGAAAGAAAAGGATATGAGAGACAAGAGGATAAGAAAGAAGAATAGGTTGAGGCGAGAACAACTATATCGCAAAGAGCAAGGATGCCAGGAAGTGGAATTGGGGCAAGCCTCGGCGACCGTACCATAGGAATTAGCTTTGAAAGCTGAAGAAACTACATTTCCCAGTAGGCTGAGGGGGCTGGAGTAGTTCTTCCCTCCTCGCGCCATTCGCCAGCTGGGGATAATTGAGACAGCAGCTGGGGGTAATTGAGACAGCTATTAAACTGTTGGCCACATGCCGCAGCAGGAGAAAATACAGCATACTGATCTTCACATGTACTCATTGAATAAGGAGAACGCTGCAATGCCGTTCGAACTCTCGGTAACTCGGTAACTCGAGAACTTTGCATTCTGTTTCATGCCGCGGCGGTGAGAGCATCCAGTTCACGGCAGCTGACTGCAGCATTTCAAGAGGTCCAGGTGCGCTTGTGAGCCGCCCGGACAGACAGATAAGTGTTTTTCTTCTTATGGTTAAAGGACACAGGAGTATCTGTGATTTATTGAGCGGCTGGCTGCATTGAAGCTGGTCTGTTATGTCCACGAGCAACGCTATTGATTTCCCTGGACATTTTTTGTTAATATGTATTCCGCTATGTGTTCCGCAGTCCTTTCTTAGGAACTGAAACTCCTTGAAGTACAAGAGCACACTTTTCATTTACGTTCATTTCGTGTGGGCAGAGTTTTGTCACCCTCTCTGTAATGTTCATGTTGCCTGCATACAGAGGGCAGAGTCTTGTCACAGTCTCTGTGAAGTTCATGTGCCTGCTCAACTAAGGGCAGGGTTAGTTTCACGTTTGTCTACTGCTTTGCTAGCCCAATAGGCCAGGTGTTCACATTTATTCCTCATGGATGCAGCTTTCTTGTTTGTGTCATTCCGCTTGCTATTAATGTGGGGTCATGTCATTGTTATTTGTGGCCATCCTTCATGTTTGGTGTAATATGCAAAATCAGGTTTCAGGAGGAGGTTTAGGTATACTATGCACAATTTTGAAATAGGTGTAGGATCAGGAGTAGGTATTCAGAATTCATGGTATTAGTAGGTTGTTATGTGGAACAATTGTGAACTGTATGTTATGTCCCCTTCTTTCCTTTGTCTATCCACCCCCTTTCCCTAATTCCTTCTTCCCCCCATTGGCTGCCACATGGTTCTCTGTGATATTATATTAAGACGCCCGTGCTAACCACGGTGGGAGGGTCGATTCATTCGGCTTCTGTGGTTCGGGAGAGGGGGTCGATCCCCTATTATCCCTTGCAGTTTTTGACAAAGTAATACTGCTCAGTCGCACACAATGCGCAGCCTATGAGAAGTACAGGCAGAACATGCTAAAACTAGAGGAAGAAAGGAGAGTGCAAGAAAGGAAAGTAAAGAAGCGAGAGGACGAGGAAAGTAGAAGCGCAAAGGAACGAAGAAATGAATGAATGAGGGAAGTAGATAAGGCTAGAGAAGAAGCAAAGAAGCGAAAGGAAATAGATGAGGAAGCAGAACGTAAGAACAGACAAAGGGCAAAGGATCTAGAATATTTGCAACGGGAAGTTAAAAAACCCAATCCTGTTGTAGAATGGAAAGAGATAGAAGAATTCTTTCCTGCAAGCGATGCGGTACCAGGTACAAGCGGGACAAATATTGAAGATGACTTCGACACCAGAAGCATCGGGGAAACGATTGATCAAATCTACGAGGAGATGGGGCTGGAACTAATTTCCCAAGGGGGAAGGGAGGATGAGCGGTCAGTGAGCACTCAGCTATATGACACTGAGGATGTCACCCGAAGTAGTGGGAGCAGGGGGCTGTCCCTAGACAGGCTAGCGATTGGGCAGAACGAAGAAGATGCAAGAATTTGTGTAAACTGTGAGTATTCAGAGTCTGACTCCGGTGAGGAAACGGAGGAAGTGGCACATGATGAAGGGAGACGGTGCGGAAAACGGCTCCCAAGGGATCGAGAGGTACGATGGCCAGATGCTAGAGGGTCCACAAGTAGGGCACAGAAGTCCGCTGGACAATCCAGCCGACATGAAGAAACACCCCGATGTCAGAGGGGGGCGTTGGCGTCTGCCTATGCGGACAGGTTAAGGGCATTGCCAGGTAGATGGCAAGGCGGGAACGCAACCCCGGCAATAGAGCCGAGAACTGTGGGGAAAGAGAAAGTGGACTGTGCATTCCAATTCCCATTGCTAGAAAAGGGGGGAGCAAGACCACAATATATTCCATGGCCATACTTGGACCGGGAAAATCTTAAAAATAAGCTTCCAATGCTGACATCGGGAGCCAGAAAGTGGATACATGAGTTATAGAAAATGATGGGGGCTGTCAGCTTAGCTATAGGAGACATAAAGTGCCTCCTAATCGCCATACTTGGTGAACGAGCCGATGATGTATGGAAACAGGCAAACTACCCTAGGGTAACTCTAACTGACATCTCCCATGATGGAGCGCGATTTAATAACTGTAGAGCAGCAGTGTGGAAAGCACTGCGGACGCTACATCCAGGCACGTCTGATATGAGAGCTATAATGACTCGAAAGAGTCAGCGGATTCGTTGCTTTATATCCAGAACTTCAAGACGTGTGGGTGCTCGAAACGCATGAATCTTGGACGAAATCCATCAAAGCTTTTTAGGCCTGTGCAATTATGTCAGAGCGTGGGTCTTTCATTACAGCTCTTACACCAAGCCCTTGCTTCAGGCCCTAAAAAGGCCATGACAACAAGGGAAGATATCGAATGGAATGAAGCAATGGAGAAGGGGTTTACAGAACTCAAAGGGGCAATTTGTAAGGCCCCAGTTCTCGGGATTCCTAATTACGCAGAGGAATTCTACTTGTTCTCACATTCCAATGGCAGTTTTATGATGGCAGTGCTCGCACAGCGAACCTCGCTGGGGTACAAGCCCCTAGCATATTACAGCAGTCATGAAGGGCCACTTCCCATGCGAACAAAACCTAGCTGCTGCCGCATTCGCTAACGAAAAGGCATTGTCCATTGTGATGGGATGCTCCATGACATTGTATGTTGAGCAGTCACTGTTTGCCATACTAGAAAAGCCAAAGGGCACACTGACATCTCAAAGAGCATCCACCTAAGAGGTGATTATCTCCAACCCACCGATCAAAATAGTGCGATGTAAAACTATGAACCCTGCTACATTCATAGCTGAACCAGTCACAGAGGGAGAACCTATACACGACTGTGCAGACTATGAGGAATTCTATGATGAGATCCCCAGGGTAAAAGAGAATGCCCTGGCGAGTGGGGAGATCGTCTTTATTGACGGGTCTTCAAGAATCGACCAAGAAGACGGACAAAGTTATACAGGCATTGCCGTGGTAAAACACCTTTGCGAATGGGTAGTACTCCTTAGTGCACGAATACCATCTCATTATTCGGCATAAGCTGCAGAGCTGTTGGCATTGATACTCGCCATTGAGAATCATGCAGACCAAGAAGTGACGGTGTACAGTGACTCCGCCTATGTGACATCCACAGTGCACACAGGCTTAGCACGCTGGAAAAGCAGGGGCTGCCTCCGAGCAGATGGCACACCAGTGCAACATGCAGCATTATTGGACAGGCTGATAAAAGCACTACAGCTCCCAGTGGGCATAGCGGTCGTGAAATGTGCCGCTCATACCAAGGGGACAGATTTCGTGTCACGCGGAAATCATGAAGCAGACACGGAAGCCAAGCGCATGGCATCCAAAACTGAAACAATCATAGACGTGGGGGTGGCATGTACCCATGAACTAATGATGGTAGCGCAAGCCACACCAGAGGCCTATAGCAATATGGGGCAGACCCAGCTAATGGAGCTCCAAGGGGAGGCACCACAAGAAGAAGAAGAATTTATGGAAGCGTCGAGGGTGTTCTTTAAACCCCTCCTACGGGCTGTGGAGGCAAGACAGCACTGGTAAACCAGTAATGCCTGTCTCCCTTCTGAAGGTAGCATTAGAACAATTGCACTATCCCATCCACATGACAAAAGAAAATCTTGCTGCAACACTCGCAGAAGACTGGTTCATGCCGAATTTAGCGGAGCATGTTGCATTTTTTATGGTGAACTGCATTATCTGCCAGCAATTCACTGCTGGGCACACATTAAAAGTAGTGAGAGGAATCATTCCCAGACCAAATGGACCATTCCAGCACTTACATATCGATACGTCGACATGACTCAAGTGTGCAACGGGTACAGGTATTTAATTGTGGTGGTGTGTCCCTTCTTTATATGGATAGATGTAGGCCCCTGTACACACCCCGATGCTGGCTGTGCTGCTAAGGTCCTGGTGAGGGAAGTGTTCCCTAGATGGGGGGTGTGCGAGGTAATGAGATCAGATAATGGGGCCCACTTTGTAAATTCAGTGTTCGAACAGATTAGTTCATTGCTTAGTATAAAGCACAAGTTCTCGTCGGCGTATCATCCAGAGGGGAATGGGATATGTGAACGGATCAACGGCTTGCTTAAAGAGAGGCTAGCCAAGTTGAAGCTCACATTAAAAAAGGGATGCTGCACTGTCTACCATTGGCATTGTATGCACTTCGGAACCAACCAGGCTCCGACCATCACCTCACGCCACACGAGATAGCTACAGGCAGAAGGATGAGGACCCCTCTAACCCCCAGAGATAGAACTAGTTGTGATGCCCAGCTGAATAGGGAGATTCTGGGCACAGAGATGCAAAAGTACCTGAACTGTTTGACATCCAGTACCTCTGTCATTTCAGGCCAACTGCAGCAATGGCGAAAAGGAGCTGGAGCAGCAGGAAATGCTGAAGCAGACACCGAACAAGGTGTACATGCGCCCCTCGTCTTTCCTGGTGACAGCGTTTTGGTGAAGAACTTTACCAGGAAAAGGTGGGACGAGCCAAGATTTAATGGCCCTTTCATTGTAGAAGACTGCACCCTCTCTGCCGTCAAGCTCCAGGGCAGAAGGGCATGGATCTTCATAAAAGACATTAAACCCTAAATAGGAGAGAGCCCTCCTGCTGCATCCAACTGCGAAGAAACCACAGACAACGGGGAAGAACCTCAGCACGTGCAGACAAGATCCATGGCGAGGAAGAAGAACACATGAGCAGCACAATAAAGGCAAAAGGAACACTGATTTGAATTGCGGCTTATGAACTAGACATTTTCTCATACCAGTGAAAGATAATAAAGGTCATAAAATGAACACTCTGTGCATCCCAGTTGCAGGGTAAAGAGAAGCACATCCAAAGCCACAACAACGCAGATAAGATGAACTGTTGAAAGTACGACATACCCAAAGTGATACAAAGAATCAAGACTCTGATAGACTACAAACAAAATATTTCTGAGAGTATAACACAGTATCAAGACTTTGATCACAGAATTCATGGTACATTCGAGCAGAAATCTCAAGTGGGATGTGCTAACCTACTTTCAACTCGTGGTGTTGTCATACCCATCACTCATAGGGAGAGAAGCCAGTGTCACAGACTTTATCCAAGATCCGGCCAACAAGAAAATAATCTGGCAATTACTGACTGTCATCACGGAAGCCTCCATTGTACTACCAGAGTACGGTGATAAGGGTAAAGATGCTCCCACCTCAAGTGATTATTGATGAACTTTCATATAGCCTATTCTTCCGCATCATTGAGGAATGCCCAGGACTCGTCAGGAGAACCACAGATACACTAACCTTCATCAGAGATCCAAGAAACATCAAGTTCCTGAAGCAAATGTGGTACAAATTAAATTACGTGGTTGCAATCCACACAGCACAAAAGTATAAAAACTGTGCAAATCAAAAGAAAAGCTTGTGATCAGGACATAACCAAACAGGGCAAATGTCCCTATCACAGGTGGGGATGGAAGGTTGGTGGTCAATGATTGAGGCGTGGAAGTGAGATTTGAAGGCAAATGCTATTCCTACTCCTCAAGAAGGAAGGTTCAGTGGGATGAGGAAGTAGTCGGGGGGAAGGCTTCATTGGCGATAGGGGTGAAGTTGTCAGAGAACCAGGTTTCAGTGATGAAGACCAGGTCTGGTTTGTCAGAGGCGAGGAGGTCAAAGATGCTGTGTCTGTTTTTAGCTACAGATCGGGCATTAAATAGGATGCAGCTCACTTTGGTAGAAGAGGTTTATCTCGGAGTTGCAGAGATGGGTGGAGGGGGGGACGGGTGCAGAGAGGAGAGGGGTGGGGTGGTTGATGGTCGATGGGAAGAGTGGGCGGGTGGAGAAATCGGCGGGTTTTGGGTGGGTGTGGATGGACGTGTGTGTTGGGATGTTGCGGTTTGGGCTGGGGGACTGGAAGGTGGGGTGTGTTGGGTTAAGAGTTTCAGCAGTGGTTGGTGAGAAATCGAGGGAAGGGGTTTCACGTAGGGTGAGGCGTGGGCTGAGGGGGGGATGAGGTGGTGGGTCGAGACAGGGTAGGCGATGAGTGCTGAGAGATTGAGGGGGACCAGGTACGTTTCCTCTTTAGTATCTTAGTTGTGATTGGTGTGTGTGAGGAGGAAGGGGAGTCGGAGGGGGAGAGGGATGAAGCTTCCGTTCCTGCTAGGGCTATGTGGGCGGTTTTTAGGGAGGGGAAGGAGTGTGGTCGTGGTGGGATGGAGGCTGGAGTTGATAGGAGAAGCGTGGGGTGCATGATTGCTGGGCGCGGTGTACTTGGGGGGCTTGTGCGGGGGGCGTGTATGATAGCGGTTGGCTGATCAGTGGGGTTCGTAGGAATAGTAGTCTTAGGGTGGATGGCACGCCATCGTGCTCCTCTCACTTGCTGTTTGGTAAGGGGATGGGTTGGGTATGAGGTGGAGGGTGGGATGATTTGGGGAGGGGGGGACAGGAGGTAGGGTTGGCTGGAAGGGGGGGTGGTGCCTGGTGGTCATTTCCGCTAGACCTTAGTGGAATGGGAGCACTCATGGTTAGGATGAGTGGTACCACTGGGTGAGATTATTCAAGGTTTATAGGTTCAACTAAGCAGGGTGAAATTATTCACGTATACTGAGTTTTAATGTACTAAATTGCAGAGCTGTGATATAGGAATGATTTTAGGCAGGGTTTCGAGTGTAACAACACCACAAATATTGTTTTTTAGGTACTTCTTATAAGTGGAATTTAGGAGCACTTCTGTAAGCAATTATGATATAAATACGCTATATGCTAAATTTTCTAATTTAGGTTACATTTTCTGATTTAGGAGAATTCCTGAGTGCAGTTATGACATAAATATGCTATCGGCTAAATTTTCTAAATCCAATGTCCAGGTGTGATTTTGTCTCCCATATGCAATAGAGCAGAGTTTTGATTGCAGTTATGGCATGGATAGGCTATGGCGCAGACTTTGTAAATTAGGCTATAAGTTAGGCTACTAATTTAGCTACAAATTACGCTATTGCATTAGGCTAGCTTTCTAAATGCAGTTTTCCAAAGCAATTATGACACAGCATGCTATAGGCAGGCAGAGTTAAAGAATGTACTTATGCCACGGATAAGCTATAGGTGGACATCCTAAGTGCAGTTATGATACATATACGCTATAGAACAGACTTTCAAAACTTTGGTACAGTGACTTTCAAGACTTACAGTGACGTTCTTAGGGACACTGTCTAATTCCGCTTACACCAAAGTGATGTTGTTATATACACTTCTATAGTAAGCTTTCCACCGAGATATGTACACGTCTGAGATTATGCAAGGCACGGAATTATATATATTATGGACACAGACTTGGTGTTAGACGACCAATTCAAGTTTGCACACACAGGATAACCAGCACCCCTTTAAATTCAACTTTGGACTGGGAGGATATTAGGCATAGTATTAAAGTCAGCCAAGTCACGCTATTAGGTACATTTATATATTCAACCAGGGCACACTATTAGGTACCAAATTCTAGTTTGCAAGAGAGGATATTAGGCAACCTTCTAAGTTTGGCTTTGGACAGATAGGGTATTAGGCATTTTTCTTGGTTCAACTTAACGCAGAGAGGATATTAGGCACTCTTTTAAAATCAACTTTGAACGGGTGGATAGTAGGCACACTTCGAAGTTCAACTTTGCATGGAGAATATACTAGGCATACTTCAATAGTCGAGTTTGCAAAGAGAGGAAGCTAGACACTATTTATACGCAGGTTCAACTATAACCAGGGGACACTACTAGGCACACTTCTAAATGTAATTTTGCGCAGGGAGGATATTAGGCACGCTTCTAAATTCAACTTTTCACAGACAGGATATTAAGCACACTTCAAAGGTCAACTAGGGAATGCTACTAGGGTCCTTCTAAAATCAACTTTGCACAGAGCAGATATTGGGCACCTTCTAAAATCAACTTTGCACAGAGCGGATATTGGGCCCTTTTAAAAGCAAAATTGCACAGAGAGGATATTTGGGCAAACTTCTAAAGACAACCAGGGGACACTACTAGGCACACTTCTAAATGTAATTTTGTACAGGGAGGATATTAGGCACGCTTCTAAATTCAACTTTTCACAGACACGATATTAGGTACACTTCAAAGGTCAACTAGGGAATGCTACTAGGGTCCTTCTAAATCAACTTTGCACAGAGTGGAAATTGGCCACCTTCTAAGATCAACTTTGCACAGAGAGGATATTTGGGCACACTTCTTAAGACAACCAGGGGACACTACTAGGCACACTTCTAAATGTAATTTTGCACAGAGAGGATATTAGGCACTCATTAAAATCAACTTTGCACGGGGAGGATAGTAGGCACACTTCGAAGTTCAACTTTGCACAGAGAATATACTAGGCATACTTCAATAGTCGAGTTTGCAAAGAGAGGAAGTTAGACACTATATATACGCAGGTTCAACTATAACCAGGGGACACTACTAGGCACACTTCTAAATGTACTTTTTCACAGGGAGGATATTAGGCACGCGTCTAAATTCAACTCTTCACAGACAGGATATTAAGCACACTTCAAAGGTCAACTAGGGAATGCTACTAGGGTCCATCTAAAATCAACTTTGCACAGAGCAGATATTGGGCACCTTCTAAAATCAACTTTGCACAGAGCGGATATTGGGCCCCTTCTAAAATCAACTTTGCACAGAGAGGATATTTGGGCTCACTTCTAAAGACAACCAGGGGACACTACTAGGCACACTTCTAAATGTAATTTTGTACAGGGAGGATAATAGGCACGCTTCGAAATTCAACTTTTCACAGACAGGATATTAAGTACACTTCAAAGGTCAACTAGGGAATGCTACTAGGGTCCTTCGAAAATCAAATTTGCACTGCGTGGATATTGGGCACCTTCTAAGATCAACTTTGCACAGAGAGGATTTTTTGGCAGACTTCTAAAGGCAACCAGGGGACGCTACTAGGCACACTTTTAAATGTAACTTTGCACAGGGAGGATATTAGGCAAACTTCTAAATTCAACTTTCCACATACCGGATATTAGGCACACTTCTAGATTCAAGCTTTGCACAGATAGGATATTATGCACACTTTTAAACTTCAACTTTGCACAGATAGGATATTAGGCACACTTTTAAACTCAACTTTGCACAGACAGGATATTGGGCACACTTTTAAAGGCAACCAGGGGACGCAACAAGGCACCTTCTCAATTCCACTTTGCACACAGAGGATATTAGGCACACTTCCAAATGTAACTTGCACAGGGAGGATATTAGGCAGACTTCTAAATTCAACTTTCCACAGACGGGATGTTAGGCGCAATTCAAAAGACAACCAAGAGAAGCAACTAGGCACCTTCTAAATTCAACTTTGCACGGACAGGATATTGGGCACACTTTTAACTTCAACTTTCCACAGATAGGATATTAGGCCCACTTTTAAAGGCGACCAGGGGGCTCAACTAGGCACCTTCTAAATTCAACTTTCCACAGACCGGATATTAGGCACAATTCTAGATTCAACTTTGCACACAGAGGATATTAGGCACACTTTTAAATGTAACTTGCTCAGGGAGGATATTAGGCAGACTTCTGAATGTAACTTGCACAGGGAGGGCATTAGGCACACTTCTATATTGAACTTTGCACAGATAGGATATTAGGCACACTTTTAAAGGCAACCAGGGGTCACAACTAGGCACCTTCTAAGTTCAACTTTGCACAGGGCAGATATTGGGCACACTTCTAAAGACAACCAGGGGACGCAACTATACACTTCTAAATGTAACTTTGCCCAGGGAGGATATTGGGAACACTTCTAAATTCGACTTCACACAGAGAGGCTATTAGGCAGACTTCTAAAGGCAACCAGGGGGCGCTTCTAGGCACACTTCTAAATGTAACTTTGCACAGGGAGGATATTAGGCACACTTCTAAATTCAACTTTCCACAGACCGGATATTAGGCACATTTCTAGATTCAACTTTGCACAGAGAGGATATTAGGCACACTTCTAAATTCAACTTTGCACAGAGAGGCTATTAGGCACACTTCTAAATGTAACTTGCACAGGGAGGATATTAGGCAGACTTCTAAATGTAACTTGCACAGGGAGAATATTAGGCACACTTTTAAATTCAACTTTCCACAGATAGGATGTTAGGCGCAATTCAAAAGACAACCAGGAGACGCAACTAGGCACCTTCTAAATTCATCTTTCCACAGACCGGATATTAGGCACACTTCTAGATTCAACTTTGCACAGAGAGGATATTAAGCACACTTCTAAATTCAACTTTGCACATAGAGGATATTAGGCACACTTCTAAATGTAACTTGCACAGTGAGGATATTAGGCGCACTTCTAAATTCAACTTTCGACAGATGGGATGTTAGGCGCAATTCAAAAGACAACCAAGGGACGCAACTAGGCACCTTCTAAATTCAACTTTCCACAGACCGGATATTGGTCACACTTCTAAATTCAACTTTGCACAGAGAGGATATTAGGCACACTTCTAAATGTAACTTGCACAAGGAGGAGATTAGGCGCACTTCTAAATTCAACTTTGCACGAACAGGAATATTGGGCACACTTCTAAAATCAACGGTTAATTTCACAATTTATGAGTGCAACTCTACCCCAAACATGTTTGTAAATGAGAACTTCTAAATGTAATTCTAACACAGTGTGAAGATTTTACAATGGTTTAGTTTCTAGGTTGAGTGGTAGGGTAGTATGGCGAGAAGTAATTGCCTCTGTCCGCACCCTTGACACACTTACTTATTGTCGGCTTCTTGTTTCTCCTGTGGATACCTGCAGATATGATCAGGAGCCGTCAAAGTGGAGCCGTTCTTTGCCTTGGGTCCTTAGCCAATGGGCTGCTGGGCAGAGGACTGTCCTGGGTGGACTGGCAATGAGCAGGGATCTGCTTGACAGGACCAATCAAAGGGTGGGGGCAGTCCGGGAGGCAGGAGGGAGGTGAAACCAGGAAGCAGGTGTGGGGAGGGAGCGGGCAGCGAGGAAAGGGGGTCAGGGGCCTGGAGGCACACAAATCTTTACTTTTCAGTAAAGAGCGGGTGATTACCAAGGATTACCTTCTGAGCAACCACGGATGAAAGTGGAGCTCGAGGGTAGACGCGGGTCACTAGACCTCATGAGGAAAGGCCAAAGCACCAGTCAGAGGGGGGGTGGTCCGGGAGGCGGGAGGGAGGTGAAACCAGGAAGCGGGTGTGGGGAGGGAGCGGGCAATGAGGAAAGGGGGTGAGGGGCCTGGGGGCACTCAAATCTTTACTTTTCAGTAAAGAGCAGGTGATTACCAAGGATTACCTTCTGAGCAGCCACGGATGGAAGTGGAGCTAGAGGGTAGACGCGGGTCGGTAGACCTCACGAGGAAAAGCCAAAGCACCAATCAGAGGGGGGGCGTTCAGGAGGCGGGAGGGCGGTGAAACCAGGAAGTGGGTGCGGGGAGGGAGCGGGCAGCTAGGAAGGGGGTCAGGGACCTGTGGGCACACAAATCTTTACTTTTCAGTAAAGAGCGGGTGATTGCCAAGAATTACCTTCTGAGCAGCCACGGATCATAATTAAAGGAATTATTTATCCACCGACTATTTTCTTCAGCTCTCTTTTCCTGTCTCCTCCACATTCTTTAGCACACATCACATTGGGTATGAAGCAACAAGGAAAAGACAACTTCTCACAAGGACAAGCAATTGGATCTGTTAAAGTATGCTTGCTTTCCTCCAATCTCGTGTTGCCCTTTACCCTTAAAAGTGGGTGTCTCCCACCTTTTCTTTGATTTACGTTTGGACATCTTTTCGGAGAGTTGATCTTCACAAAGCCCCAAAGCCCCAAGCAAACTCTGCCTGCTATCCACTCTTTGGGCACATTAGGGATGAGCTGCTGCTGTGGACCAGATCTGCCTCTGTATGCCAGCTGCAATGGTACCCAGGGCCTCTGAAGAGGTGAAAGACACCTCCAAGTGCTAGCATGTCTACCCTGAGTTCTGAGTGACACGAAGAAGGTCAATTCTTGTCCTGATCTCTCGTTGTGGTTCTCAGCGCAAACTGTGAGCCAGAAAAGTCTGGAATTGCTTTGTTCTAATATCATGTGACCATTTGGCTTTCAAAAAGGAGTTTCCCAACCCTTATTTGTTTCACTTGTACACCACCCAGGACATAAGGAAGAATTAATTGTACCTCTTTTGTGATGGTTGAACTTTCAAAAGCCATCAGCTATTGTGGCGAAGAAAGAGTGCTCCAAAGCAGAGGCAGGTTATGCTCTCTATCATCTACCAGTGCACATCGGAGGTGAACTGCTACTGTGCACCAGACCTACCTCTCCCTGCCAGCTGCACCCGAATGTAGGTCACCTACTCTAAGTGAATGACTGTTGCAGGTGCTAGCAAGCCTCCCTAGAGTTGGGAGTGAGTAGAGTCAAGCACAATCTTTACTCCAAGCTCTTGGATTGGGTCTCAGAACCCCTTTTTTCATCACATTGGACCGCATTCAAGCCGTGTTAACAACACTCAAACAAAAGGAATCTAGCAAGCCTCCCTAGATTTGGGAGTGAATAGAACCAAGCCACATCTTTACTCCGAGCCCCTGGATTGGATGACAGGACCCCTTTTTCATCTCATTTGAACACATTCAAGCCTTGTTCACTACACTTAAATAAAGAAAATCCGTTGGTGCTGCTTTTTCCAATCTCTTCACCATCAAACTGATGCTGCACCTTCAAACCGTCTTGCTGCTGTTTCTTACCAGGCGGAACACATCCACATTTAGCTTAAACAACCTGCTTGCCGCTGCTGATGACTTCAAACCACCACAGCTTGAACATTGCATCCGATCATGTGTGCCACAGCTTCGAAGTGCCAGACCTCAGATTGAATTGTTGGAACAGTTGTTGACCATGCAGCAGCAGCAGAGTTACCAAAGCCTCTAACTGACTCGACTTTCAAACAGATCCTGGTCAGTCATCCAAACTGCAAGCTTGACAGCAGCATTCAACATCAGCAAGTGCCCACCTTGAAATGACACAACACCTGCCCACCACTTGGACCATAGGACTCTCCACACCTGACACTGGTATGGCCCACATCTGCAGCACCACAAACCCTAGTTTACACTTTTGAAAAGCTATACATTCGAAGACTGGCAATGTCCCTTTTGCACCTTTTCCTCAAAGAAATATCCTTTCATCCGTGTTTCATTTCTTGCCTCTATTCCTCTGTGCTAAGTATGCAGAGTGCTAGCATCATTACATTCTGCATGTCACTGCCTTCCTTTACGGGGGTGGGTCCCTTTAGTGCCATAGACTGTTGAGTGTACAAATGATTTTTGCAATTAGACTGATATTTCTTAAAGGACCTTGGTTTTGAAGTTTCAGTCCCTATAATAGAACGCATACAGGCATGTTCCCACAATGATGCTTATATACGTCTTCTTCATATTCTCTTGCATAATCCTTCAGCACAACATATTTACCCTCCAGCAGGAAATAGACAGCAAGAGACTCTACACTTTATAGGGGTAATGGGCTTGACATATGTAGAGTGCAGGCTATGTTTGCCAGTACTAGTACATAAACAGTAAGTGAATAAAGTATCAGAAGGACAATGTTATCTGCAGGTTAATGACAAATAAAAAGAATGGGGAATATTATGAGCACATATGGATGCCAAGAGAAGTTATTATATGGACAAACAGGCTCCATAAAAGAGCCTTTGATCACTTACTGGTATTGTGGATAAACTCTCTATGCTAAGGACTCGGGTATGAAATCGAGTGCTGTAAATGGAGTGTAATATAATATCACTTCAAATGAAGAGGCCATCCAACCAGTAATATGTTTTCAATCTTGTTGACATCTTTAGGTCACACAAAGTATTTTTATGCACTTACAAGTGGTATTCTTTGTTAAGAAAAAGAAGTACATATGTCGAAGCATTCAACTGTCCCCTGGAATCCAAATGATTAATAAAAGAGAGAGAACGTTCAATCCCTGAGTCCATAGAATTGTATGTGTGTAACCGAGAGGTTGGGTCACCAAGAGACTAATTTCATAAGCACAAAATTGCCCTAAAGCTGAGCCTGTTTTACATAGGTATCTATAACCGGGTTAGCGGTTGTGTTTTTCGGCTATCACAAGGTCATTACTTTATTTATTTGCATTTTCAAAGCGCTCACACAGCCCGGCGGCATCGAGGCGTTGTTACAGAATTTCTTTTTTGTTGTTGTTTTACCTGTGTTGCTTCATGTCGTCTTGCTTCCAAGGCGAGCACGTTGCCACTGAACTATCCACCTGGGAATTAAAAGTCGTTTTCAAAACCATCTATTTTTAAAATGAAGCCTCACGAAGTGTATTTGCACAATTCCCATATTCAGTACACATGCAGTTAATATCATAATTAGGCTGTATTATAAAAAATAGGATATATTTGAAATACCTCCATTGCATAATGCGGTCCTATTGCAGCTTCAACGCCACTACCTTATATGCAAGGGCACATAATGTCTTTGAAAAATGTGTTACAAGAACTGTAAACAAATACAATGGCTTTATCATTGCCATTTAGAAAATGTGTTCTGCATGATGGATAAGGACACTGCTTAACAGAACACATCTGTGTATACTTGTATTACAGGCAGCTGTCAGAATGAGTGAGTGTCATTGCATGTAGTGCTTTTGAAAGCATACTTCGAGCAGTGCAACTCATTTATCAACATAAACTTGCTTTCCTCGCAGATCTCGTCCATTACATTATTACACACATATCGAGATCTGGTTTCTGAGCTAGCCATCATAAATCTCTATTTATAAGGTGATGTTTGACGTCTTCAATGTCTACAGTGCTTTCAGGTACCCCAGCACCTCAGAAGTAAATTAGTAACAGTGGGGGCACAGTGTGTTCAGTGCTTGACTAACTCCGATTACAGTACTCGCCAGGCAATCGCATCCTGGAACTGTTGTTCACTGATATTGTGAGATGTGTTCTTAAGGCACAGCCACAAAGCGGTTTAAGAGCAGAAATGATATAGCCAGACATACATGATAAAACAGTAAAATAAGAAATCACAATAATGAGACTTGAAATGCTTAACAGATAGCGAAGAACACCAGAAAACTATATTAAAGACAACCCTCATGACCCATACGCTGCTAAATTTCAATGGAACACATGTTTTGTGCACATTTATTTGTGTTGCATTTTTTATTTCCTATTGTTATTGTCATGTCACGGGACACTTTTATTTTCAGGACTGCCTACAGCCAAATGACATTTTGAGATTTGTCAACTACATATCCTCACACTTCCTCATAGGGAAACCTGCACCAACTGGCCTGGAAAAAGCACTGGGTCTGGAGACCCACTCAAACATTCCAAGATGGCTGCCGAAACTCCTCAGCCGACACTAGGCTCCCAGGCTTCCCTAGCCCTGCAACACCCTGATTGGTAATCAGTGCCTTAAGTGGCACTACAAATCGAGCCGGGGCCCATCGAGGGGGCGTGGCCTAACAACGGGGTCTTGATGGGCCGTTAGGCCACGCCCCCTTGACGAGCCCCGGCTCAATGGGCTACTGGCACCCCTGCCAGGCAGCCTTTTGTAGAGATTAGCACCCTCTCCCCTACGAGGGAGAGGGTGCTGATCTCGGCATTTATTTTGTATAGGCTTGCCTGGCAGGGGACAGCGCCTCGCCTATTCAGCCTTAATGGTGTTGCTGCCCCTCGCCAGCTGGGGAGGGGCAGCGTCACCATTAAGGCTGACAGGGTGAGGCCACTGGAAGCAGAGGCCTTTTTCCCAAGGACTGAAACTCCCGCGAATCCGCGGGAGCTTCAGTATTTAGAAAGCAAGGCCTCTGCTTCCAGCGGCCTCACGTTTCTCCATAATGGTGGCGCCGTCCCACGTGCATCCCTTGATTAAAGGGATGCCTCGCAGGTGCGGCGCCACCATTATAGCTGAAAGGCATTTTTTTCTGAAGCCTGAAGCTCTCGCACACGAGCGAGAGCTTCAGGCTGTAGAAAAAAATGCCTTTTCGTGTAGTGGCCGGGGCTGCCCGGGAAGATTAGTGGGCCCCGGCAGGGCCCCGCCTCAAAACAAAATTTCGGAGCCTGCCGGGGCCCAGCCCACTTAAAGCCCTGTTGGTAATCCTTGATCTTGGACTCCCCACACCCCTGAGCCAGCAGGTGAGGCCGGCCCCCACAGAAGCCGACACATAAGGCCTGGATCAGCAGTCTCTGCCGCGATCACTGCAAAGCTACACACGCCACGCATCGCTCAAAACACCTTGTCACCACTTCTATGGGTCAGCCCACAAGTACGATCTATCACGAGATACCCTGCATAACTAAAGTTGTAATTGCATGTATGACAGGATGTGTAGGCTAATTCTGTGCACAAAACATCCCTCTGCTCCCCCCCACACCATTTCTGTTGCCAGCATCTCCCTTAAAACCTCTACCACAACAGATATAAAATGTACAAATGATACACCTCGGACGTCCTGGAATCCACACACACATCCAATAATAAGTAGAAAGGGTCCCTCACTCATCATAGCAGCCTCATCCCTGGCATATCCGATGACCAGGATATACACACACATCCCATAACCCCATAACCACTGCAATGCAATATTGACACAATCCCGTGGCAGGGCGTGCTCCACCACCAACAGAACTACATCCCCCAGCATCCTCCTCCACCATGCATATGACACGGCAGAAATATCTGCTCTGCCTCACTCAACTTTTGGGATTCACAAAGAAACATCTAAACTGCAAGCTAAAATGCATAACTCTGCATGGTGCTGCAGCAATTACGTTTGTTACTCTACTCTTTCCAAAGTATATCAGACAACATTTGCACATGCAACAACCACCTTGTTGCCACCATAACGCTGATGAGCCCTCCGCCAGCCCACCTGATCTGCTGAAGTCGTCGCCCTCGCTTGGTGGGGGCCGCTAGCCGCACTTTGTTATCTGCCGCTTATAGCCCGTAAGCTCAGACTGATGTCATGCACCTGGATCAGACTGCACCTAACGCTCCCATAACCTACTAAGGCATGGAATCACCACCTGAGTATGCTCACAAATCCAGGCACAGCCAGAAAGAGCTATGTGCCCTTCATCACTCATGGATGTATGGATATTCTGCTGAGTCTATCACCATCTGTTGCCTGCACTGGCACACATAAATGAGGCAAATCTACCGATGTCGCCCCCCCCCCCAGGCTGTACCCTGCTATTGACATTTTGTATGCCCTGCCACTCACAATTGTGACTTCTCATGTTTGTAATAATACTACGTCTCAAAAATGTGCTAATTGTAACCTATTTATTTTTATTTATTCGCATTTTTAAAGCGCACAGCTGCCCTAGGGCATCGTGGCGCTGTTAGAAGAAGGTTTACTTGGCATGGGTGAATATCACGAGATCAATGGAGACATAATTACAGCCATAGCTAAAGTTCCGAGGTTACATGGGAACAGTGAGCATGGTACAGTTGTATAATACAGACATTGTTCATATTGCAGTAGTATTTTAAGTGGGAATCACTTAAATAAAGTGGTTTTCAGTGCCTTTCTGAAGGCTGTGAGGGATGATTCAGCTCTCAGTTTGGGCGGTAGGGAGTTCCAAGCTTTTGGCGCTAGGAATTTGAAACTTGAGCCGCCAGCTTTAGCTCTATTGAAGTTGGGGACTGAGAGTTGGTTAGCGTACAGATCCCTTTTGGGTCTGTGTGTCTGAACTGGTTGTATACGTTCAGTCAGGTAGCTAGGGGCAGATTGAGATATGCATCTGTGGGTAATGGTGAGAGTCTTGAACTGGATGCACTCTTTAACTAGGAGCCAGTGGGCATTTTGTCTTGCTAGGGAGATGTGTTCCCTCCTAGGAATGTTGAGGGCCGCTCTCAAGGCGTTGTTCTGAGTGATTTGAAGTCTATTAATGTTTTTGGCATTGGTGCCTAGTAGGAGGACGTTGCAGTAATCCAGTTTGGTACCTATGGTGGCCCTAGCAATGTTGAGGCAGTTCATAGTGGATAGGTGAGGCTTTACTGCATTGATTATTTTAGTTGTTAGGGCTGCTGAGGAGGAGATGTAGCTAACATGTCTATCCATGGACAAGGTAGAATCTAGGTATACTCCCAGCGTTTTTACGGCAGAAGAGACCGAGATTACTGAGTTCTCAATTAGGAAGGTGCTGTATTAGTTGTCTAGCTTGCTGAGGGATTCTTTAGGGCCTACCAGTAAGATCTCTGCCTTGTCTCCATTGAGACAGAGGCCGTTGGCTGCCATCCAGGCCTGGATGATGGCATATGTTTTTTGTAGGGTTTGTAGGTCTTGTTTGTAATCACCAGTTAATGGGAGAAGAATGTGTGTATCGTCGGCATAGTTGGTGAATGTTATGCCGAATTCTTCTAAGTCGTTGAATAGAGGGAGTGTGAATAAGTTGTATAGTGTGGGGGAGGTGCAAGAGCCTTGTGGTACTCCGCAGTTGATGGAGGAGGGAGTGGCTGATGCTTTGGGCTGAGTAGACCCTCATAGATCTGCCCTCCAGGAAAGATGAGATCCATGTTGGGGCTTCAGTGGAGAAATGAGCTTTATTGGTGAGGTGTGTTTTTAGGGTTTTATGGTCGACTAGGTCGAATGCAGCCGACAGGTCAAGGAGTAGGAGGATCGCACATTTGCCTTTATCCATATTTTTTAAGAGTTGGTTTTTTAGGTCGAGTAGCGCTGACTCTGTGCCATGATGTGGACGAAAGCCAGACTGTCTCTTGCCTAGGATGTTGCAAGATTCAAGGTAGGCTTGCATCTGTAGATAAGCAGCCTTATCCAAGATTTTCAGCAAAAATGGCACTGTTGTGATGTGCCTGTAGTTGTTGGGCGAGTCTGGTTCTAGAGAGGGCTCTTTTAGCAGTGGGCAAACCCAGGCTTCTTGGAGGGAGGAGGGCACTGAGCCAGTGGCAAATGATGCGTTGATAAAGGTTGCAATGAACGGCGCTAGGGACTCAGCGCAGTCTTCGATTATGTTTGCTGGACAGATGTCCCCTTTACAGCGTGAGGGTTTTATTTGTTTCATAATGAGTAGGACTTCAGTAACGGTTCCCTTTCTAAAGGTGAATGGCGGTGGAGGATGTCTGTTGTGTTGGGTATGGTGCTTAGGGTTGGGGGCGGTCCACGTTTTCTGAGGAGACTTGGGTAGATTGTCAAAGTTGGCTTTGATTTTCTTTTGGAGTAGGTCTATTTTGTCAAGCATAGCCTTCTGGATGTCATTACACCATTTCTCGTCTTTAACCGTTTGATATTTGGACGTGGGAGGTATGACTAGCTCATTGAATATAGCGAGTAATTCTTTTGAATGTGATTGGGCATTGTCAATTCCAGTGTTGTATGTGGCAGCTTAAGCTTTGGCTATGGCGTTTTTGTATTGTTTAACAATTGTAAGGTATGAATCTCGTAGAGGGGTAAAGGGGCAAGATTGCCATTTTTTGAGAGGTGTCTTTTGAGTTTTTTTTAGGTCTTGTAGGTCTTGGTTGAACCATGAGTTGGCGTGGAAGAGTTTTTTTTCGCTTTTTTAGTCTCTAATGGGGCAATTGTGTTGATGACCTCTTTAATCATGGTATTGTAAAGTTCGACTAGTTCTTAAGGGTTATCAGAGATGGGTGAGGCTAATGCCGAGGCTTCTAGGAGTGGGCAGATTCTCTCTTTAGTGAGTAGTTTTTTAGATCTGGCTAGGGTAGCTGGCATGGGGAGATTTTGAGAAATAGCTGCGTTGGGATGTAGAAGTGTATGAGGTGGTGATCGGTCCATGGCTTTGGCGTGTTAGAACTGATATCTACCCTACAGTTGTGGTCGACTAGCCAATCTAGTATGCGGCCTTCAGTGTGAGTGGCGGAGTCAACTCTCTGGATGAATTGTAGGTCCAGAAGGGCTTTGGCAAAGGTTTGGCTCTGTTTGTCTTTTGTGTCATTGAAACCGAGATTCAGGTCACCCAAGAGTATGGTTTTAGTGTTTGGTTTGAGGTTGTTACCTAGGAGTTGTAGGATGTCGGCTTGGAAGTTCAGGGGTGGGTCTGGAGGCCGGTAGATAAGGTGCATTGTCATAGTGTCGTTTGGTGAGAAGGAGATTTTCACTGATAGGGCATCGAAGTTGTCGGATGTGATGGGTTTATTTTGTCTAGCCTTCAGTGTTTCTTTGACTATTAGGGCCACACCTCCGCCTTTGTGTGTTGGTCTATCTTGACGGAGGATGATGTACCCAGGAGGGAGGGCTTGGCATATGGCTGGTCCAGAAGCTTCATGAAGCCAAGGTTCTGTAATGGCTAGAGCGTCGAGCTCGAGGTCAGAGATTAAGTCATGTATTTCTGTGGCATGGGCTTGTACAGATCTAGCATTAATGAGAGCAAGTTGGATGTGGGAGTGTTCATGTGTGCTCGGTTTAGCGGTGTTAGTATGGTGTTTGGTGGTGTTAGTTTGGTGTTTGGTGGTGGGATGTTGGGGTTTAGCAGTAGGAGTGATAGAAGTGGGTGGGCGGTGCGACTGCAGTGTGAGTTTGTGGTTTTTGATGTTTGCTGTGGCTGTGCGGGCTCCTAATGTAGTGTTTCTTATGTGCACTCGTGGTGTTTGGGATGTGATTTTGGCAATGGCTTTAGGCTTGGGGACAGCATTGGCGGGTGGGCTAACGGTTGATTGGTGGTTGTGGCACTCGTGTGTGAATAGCGCTGGTAGGAATGGAGTGGATGGAATGGAGTCAGAACATGGAGGCCCGATGGAGTGGTTGGAGGCCATGTTAAGTATATTGGATGTGGCCTGGGGTAGGGGTCCCAATATCAGAGAATAGGCTGATTCGACTGAGGCTAGGTGCATACATATTAGGCAGAATTGACTTGGGGTAGGTGCATACAGAATAGGATGATTCGATTTAGGCTAGGTGCATACAGAATAGGCAGATACAACTTGGGCTAGGTACATACAGAATAGGCTGATTCGATCTAGGCTAGGTGCATACAAAATGGGCAGAATTGACTTGGGCTAGGTGCATACAGAATAGGCTGATTTGACTTAGGCTAGGTGCATACAGAATAGGCAGATACGACTTGGGTACGTGAGGGCAGGTTATGCTTTGGATAGGTGGAGGAAGCAGAAGTGACTTGTGTCAATTACAGGTAAAGAGTAGTTCTAATATCATTTGCACTAAAGTGGGCTAACAACAAGTGTGCATAGAGGTATGCAATAGTCTGGCTAACATGCGGTATGCTTACATTGGCCAATCAGGTATGGCTACAAAATGAAGACATAAAAAGGGTATTTAAGGTGCATTAGGATGTGGCAGAGTGGCTTGATGGGACACAATCATTAGGGAAGCAGGAGTATAGGCAGATTTGCATGCACAGCATAACTAAATAGAGCATCAACTGTCCACGAATAATTTGAATATGCTTTGTTGGGGCATTTGCAGAATGGTGCGAGCAGTGAAATATAGCAGCTTGAGCGGCGACAGGTCACGCAGGTGTGGTAGCAGAACACAAAATACACAAGCAGCATACAAAATGGTTGCAGGGCCGGTAGAAATTAATATAGGTTAAATGCAGGGATCCAGCATGCGCCGCCTGGGGGCATAATGCAACATTATACAATGGCAGCAGAGTACAATAGGCCACAGAGGGCTATAGTGACAGTTAGGATATGGTCCTCGAATACACCTCCTACCAGATGGGCATGGCGTCGGATAGTGTGGGCCAGGCAAGGACAGGCGCCTTTTGTGAGGTGACTTCTGGGAAGGTGCCGGCTAACACCGGTCGGTCACTGCCACTGGCTAATAAAGATAGCTGTAGCCTGATAGGCTCGCGCAGCTGACCTGATCTTAGTTGTGGTCGACGTGTAGAGTTACGGTGGCCATCTTGGACAGTAGTCGATGCTGGGGTTCCGGGAATCGATTCGTTGATAAAAGATTTCCTGGATGCACTATGTTACAGTGCAGTATGTGCAATCATCAGCACAAGCTATGCAGATAGAAGCCATGTGGCGCCTGCAAAGACGGCGAGGGATGCAGAGGAAATTCGCTCGATACAATAAATCCCGAAGGGCTTTCCTTGTAGTAGAAAGTTGATCTGGAGGTTCAGGGTCAGCTGCTCCTGCAGCGCACCTTGAGTACACCTCCTACCAGATGGGCACAGCGTCGGATAGTGTGGGCCAGGCCAGGAGAGGCGCCTTTTGTGAGGTGCCTTCTGGGAAGGTGCCGGCTAACGCCTGCCGGTCGCTCCCACTAGCTAATGAAGGTAGCTGTAGCATGATAGGCTCGCGCAGCTGACCTGATCTTAGTTGTGGTCGACGTGTAGAGTTACGGTGGCCATCTTGGACAGTAGTCGATGCTGGTGTTCCGGGAATCGATTCGGTGATAAAAGATTTCCTGGATGCACTATGTCGCAGTGCAGTATGTGCAATCATCAGCACAAGTTATGCAGATAGAAGCTGTGTGGCGTCTGCAAAGACGGCGAGGGATGCAGAGGAAATTTGCTCGATGCAATAAATCCCGAAGGGCTTTCCTAGTAGTAGAAAGTTGATTTGGAGGTTCAGGGTGAGCTGCTCCTGCAGCGCACCTCAAGTACACCTCCTACCAGATGGGCACGGCATCGAATACAACCTACTACCCTCTTACACTGGCGCCTCCGCCCCAAACACGCCACCTCACGATACCAGCTGCAACTCGATTCGGAGTACCAACCCAGGATTTGCCAAATCCTCTGTGCTCCATACACTAGTTGCCTTCACCTGTTCTCAAGCCAATACCAACAACTAGTGTGATCCTCCCAACTGTACTCCTGATGTTAATTCTCCTGTAACTACCTTGCTTGCTGCTACCAATCATTCAATCAACTGAGTGTCATGTACACCAATTCTAAATGTTTCTCTGTATGTTGACTCTGTTTGCAAAGATGCACAATGTGCCACTGCCGCTAATTTGTCACGTGACTTTATACTCTGAGTCTTTGGTGAATGGGATTGCCCAGGTTTACACTCTTTGTATCAATGATGAGCACCTCTCACCACACCACATTCTCCCAACCCCTAGCACCAGGGTACCCCCAGCCACCACCAAACAGGCCACTTTCCAAAGCCACACAGCATAGACTCAGCCACTCACCAACTGATGAGTTGTGCCCTTATTTATGTACATTCCATAACCGCTCATGCCTTGGAAATAAACAACCTCATCATCATCCACAACCTTGACTCCCTAACTATTTCAGAATCATGGTTTCATGAGCCTTCAGGCCCGGACTATCGCTAGCCATCCCCTCCAGCTACACTATGTACAGGAATGACATGCTCACATCCAGAGGAGGTGGCAGTGCCTGTGTGGTTAGAGACTACCTCCCTATCAGACAGGTCAATACCACCATCGATGCCAATGTACACATGCCATCCCTCAAACTATTCCCCTCATCCACATGTACCATTGCCATACACCTTTTTGAGGAGAACCTCCTACACATCCATGAGAATAACATCAAAGCCTCCTCTTGGGAGACCTTAATTTCGGCCATCATGACCCCAAGTCAACCTCATTGGCCAACGCCTTAGAAGCCTTATGCTTCAAGCACTGCATCACCAACCCCACGCATGTGAAGGGCTGCACAAAGGATTGGATTGCCAACCACAACTGCCATGTGTCTACCAGTGCCAACACTCCCGGTCCGTGGTCTGACCATCACATTACCTACTTCTCCATTCCCCAGCCCAGAAAATCTAAACTCATTGCGACTCCATTACCACCAGCAGTCACACGCAGCTCACAGAACCTCACAAAGGAAAATATCATGCCTTGGCTGGATATTTTCTGCCTTAAACCCCCATTCACTGCCGTCCCCAAGTCACTAGTGGATTTGTACACCTCTACCCTATCCAACGCCTTGAACTCCATTACCCCCTAATTCCTTGCAAGGCTAAAACCATCAGACATTCCAACTTGTGGTCCACCCCTGACCTCATAGAACTGTGTGACAAAAAACATCAGGCAGAACTGATTTGGATAAAAACATTGTACCGCCACCTTAAAAAAATGACTTCACAAAAATATCTAAACAATACAAATCTGCAATCATATCAGCAAAATCCAACTCCTTCAATGACAGAACATGCATTGCCAAATCTGACACTAGGGAGTTCTTCACCATCTTTAAGGAATTGGAAACTCCAGTTTCACCTCCACCAACTGTTACGGAGGATGAAACCTGGTTTTCTGACATCCATTTGGCAATGCTGTGCAGAATCGACACCTTGAACAAAACAATTCTTAATCACCCAGCCACACACAAAAGCCACCCCCACATCCCAGCCTAAATCAGACTTGCCTGACTGCCCTAACCCCATCATGCTCCAATTTACCTTCAAAGAAATATCACAGATTGAAGCCTTAAAAAGAATCAAAAGTCTGAAACCATCAAAATGCAAAGGAGACATATGCACAGTACCCCTCAACAAAGACTGTGTAAAAATCCTAGCTCCATTCATCACCGTATACATGTGTGCCTCCTTGTCAACAAGCACAGTACCAGCCAGCCTCAAGGACGTCTGGGTCCTCCCCCTCCTAAAACAAACTTGCTTAAACCCTGTTATTCCTACCAACTACAGGCCAATCACAACTCCCATTCCTATTAAAAATATGTGACAGGATACCCTACCTGCAAGTTCATCATTTCATTGAAACACACCACATCTTAGGAATGCAGCAATCAGGGTTCTGCTACGGACATGGCAATGAATCAGCCCTGCTTGACCTAAAAAATCAGCTGGACGAAATCAAGGATAAGGGAAAGTCAGCGCTTTTCTTCCACCTCCTAGATCTATTTGCTGCATTTGTCCTGGTCATCCACAAAATCGTATGCCACCACCTCAATACCTCTGCCAACTTCTCCTCCATGGCTACCGCCTGGATCACTTCATTTCTGGAAGAAAGTGTTATGAGGGTATTCTCTGAGAATGCCAATGCCCGACCTTCCCCCTTCACATGCTGGGTACCGCAAGCATCATGCATATCCCCGACCCTTTACAACATCCTTACAAGGCCCCTCTTCAACATCATGGATTCTCTCGGTATAGCATATACCAACTATGTCAACCATACACAAATCCTGCTTCCACTCACAAACACTTATGCAGACAACTCAAACACCCTAAACAAAACTGAAATCTTGCTTGTTGGACCACCCAGAGCTCTAGAAAATCTAAACAAACAATACTGTTCCTTCCAGCTTTACAACATCTCAGTCCCCGTCTCAGCTTCAGTAAAATCACTAGGGGTGTACCTTGACTCCTCACTTACCATGTCCCGCCAAGTGAATATCATCGCCTCATCAGCTGCCTATTCATTATAAATAGTGCTTAACCCTTCTTCTCTTAAACAGTTGCTTATCTATTGCCAGAGCAATCATTGGCTCAAGGATTGATTAATGCAACGTCCTCTTCACTGGCCCTCCTCTAGAAACATCCATATACTTCAAGTAATTCAAAATAACAACCGCTGAGCAGCCCCCAATATCCCCAAAATATATCATATTTCAGAAGCCACAAGAGAGGCCTATTGGCTGCCCATACAAGATTGTATCACCTTTAAAACTGTGTCCATCACCCACATGTGCCTATCCAATACAGCCCCCCTAACTCTCACAGAAAAGAGTCAAAGCTCACTCAACAAGACCCTCCAGGTGACCATACACCGATCACCTACTCCTACCTAAAGTTAAAAGAACTACCGCCGCCGCCTCCTGCTTCCCCTACATCACAGCTAAACATTGCAATTCCCCATGCCCCTCATTCATGGCAGAAAAATTGTATTGGTTACTCCACAAAGCGGTAAAAACGCAGCTATTCTCCTAATCTGATACACCCTCTGTTTCTTGCTTCACTCTACCAATGTGTACATTATGATACAATCTAATGCAAATCACATGCACCTGTACTTGCTAACTTCACCAAAATGTATTTTATGTCAAAACAAATTTCGTGATAACGAAATTCACCTCCCAGCCCACTGCAAATGTCCCTTGCCCAACTGGCATAAAGAACCTCAGACCCAGATCAAGAGGAACTATGACCCCATACATCCCCTTTCACATACCCTCTTACAACAAAATTCCTGTCAGGAACCACACAAAATGCCACAGACGCAATTCATCTAAAGACATTTCTAGTAGAGATGTGCATCTGCACAAACAGTCTTGTCCTTCTCCCAATACTCCCTATATACCAGCTACAGTTTATACTAAAATGGACACACAACAATCTAAGAAACCACACATTGAGTGTGCACTCATAAACGCGAGATCTCTCAATGAGCAATCACTAGACATCGCTGACCTCATTCTGACCAATAACCTCGACCTCCTAGCAAACTCAGAAACTTGGTTGCACATGGCAGCCAGACCCACTCTTTCATTCGCCATTCCTGGCAACTATATGATCTTAAGGACTGACAGGGAAATTGTCAGAGGAGGGGGCATAGCACTTATCACCAAAAAACAACTGGACATAAGAGAATCACCTACCCACCAATTCTTCAATTCAGGGGATCTCTTCACTGTAAAAATACCTTTTTCTGATAAAATCACACTTACCCTACATATCCTATACCAACCACCTTGTCCAAAATCCTTGCTAGAAGAAGTGATCACCCTACTACTTACCAACAATGTCAAACCAGGTTATAAGATTATCCTTCTTGGTGACTTTAACTTGGGCCTTAATAACCCAAAAGACAACAACACTTTGGCGCTAGTAAACACAATAACAGAACTGGGGTTTCTAAATCGAATTACTGGCTTCAAACATAATAAAGGTAGAACGCTTAATTGGATTGCAGATCTCAACTGTGACATCAAGGTCCTTTCTAATACACCTTTTGCCTGGTCAGACCAACATGTGATCACTGTCAATATTCAAGGCATACCTACGACACACTCCAGCCCTAGCGTGCCTCCCCTCGGCCTTAACCAGAAACAAAAAGAATATTACAGTGGAAAGGATGCTTCTGCTACTGAACCATATCACTAACCCGCAGAACCTCAATAACTTAAACACAGAAAAATTGGTAGACCTCTACAATCAAACCCTATCTCTGGTCGTAGACAAAGTAGCCCATTTAAAAATGCAGAAAGCCAAACAAAGGGCCCACCTCAACACCTGGTACACCATTAGTCTACAAAAGCTTTGGAGTACTAAGAGAGCAGCTCAAGGGGCTTGGTAAAAAAAAACATCTCCACTCTCAACAACTAGTCTCCACTAACTACAAAAATGCTATCCAGCAAAAGAAACGCAATACTTACAATGAGAGAATCAGTAACACAAAATCAGGGTCTAAAGAACTTTTCTCATTCCTCCGTGAACTGGAAACACCTGTGCCACCCGATGAACATTGCATCAAATAATCTTTGTGTTGTGCTAACATCAAAAAAAGACCTACTAGATGAAATGATTCTCCTCCAAACTAAAAGTGACCTAAAAAAACATTCTATCCATTTAAGCTCAACACTTGGACCATACTAACGTCACAACGAACCAGGCATTTCCATTTCATCCTAGGAATGCAGCAATCTGGTTTCTGCTCCGGCCATGATACTGAATCAGCCCTGCTTGACCTAAAAAATCAGCTGGATGAAATCAAGGATAAGGGAAAGTCAGCACTTCCTACACCTAGACCAATCTGCTGCATTTGACCTGGTTATCCACAAAATCGTATGCCATCACCTCAATACCTCCGCCAACTTCTCTTCCATGGCTACCACCTGATCGCTTCATTTCTGGAAGGTAGAGTTATGAGGGTATTCTCTGAGAATGCCAACGCCTCACCGTCCCCCTTCACATGCTGGGTACCGCAAGTATCATACATATCCCCGATCCTTTACAACATCTTTACCAGGCCCCTCTTCGACATCATGGATTGTCTCGGCATAGCATATACCAACTATGTTGACCATACACAAATCCTGCTTCCACTAACAGGCAATTATGCAGACGACTCAAACACCTTAAAAAAAGCTGAAATCTTGCTTGTTGGATCACGCAGAGCTCTAGAAAATCTCAATGAACAACACTGTGCCTTCCAGATTTACAACATCTCAGTCCCCGTCTCAGCTTCAGTAAAAACGGTAGGGGTGTATCTTGACGCCTCACTTACCTTGTCCCGCCAAGTGAATGTGATCGCCTCAACAGCAGCCTATTCAGTATTAAAGGCTACTAAACCCTTCCTCTCCAAAACAGTTGCTTAACTATTCCCCGAGCAATCATTCGCTCAAGGACTGATTATTGCAATGTCCACTTCACTGGCACCTCCTCCAGAAACATCCAAAAACTTCAAGTAATTCAAAATAACAACCTCTGGGTAGCCCTCAATATCCCCAAAATTGAACACATTTTCAGAAGCCAGACGAGAGGACCATTGGCTGCCCATCCAAGATCACAACACCTTTAAAACCATGTCCATCACCAGCAAGTGCCTATCCAATACAGCCCCCCTACCTCTCACAGAAAATAGTCAAAGCACACTCAACAAGACCCACCAGGAGACCATACACCAACCACCTATTCCTACCTAAAATTAAAAGAACTAAAGCTGGCACCACCAGATTCCCCTACATCACAGCTAAACAGTGCAATTCCCCCATGCCCCTCACTCACAGCAGAAAATTGGTATTGGGTATTCAGCAAAGTGCTAAAAATGCAGCTATTCTCCTAATCTGAAACACCCTCTGTGCCTTGCTTCACTCTACCAATATGTACTGTATGATAAAACCTAATGCAAATCACATGTATCTGTACTTGCTCACTTCACCAAAATGTATTGTATGTCAAAACTATTTTGTTATAACGAAATTCACCTACCGGTCCACTCCAAATGTCCCTTGCCCACCTGGCATAAAGAACCTCAGACTCAGATCTAGAGGAATTATGACCCCATACATCCACTTTCACACACCCTCTTACAACAAAAAACCTGCCAGGAACCACACAAAATGCCACAAACGCAATTCATCAAAGGCAATTCTGGTAGAGACGTGCATCCCACAAACAGTCTTGTCCTACTTCCAATACTCCCTATATACCAGCTACAGTTTATACTAAAATAGACACCACAATCTAACGCAAAATCAATTACCGTTCCGACTCAAAATAATGGACAGGGTGGCGTACCTCCAAATTAAAAAATACCCTGAAATGAGCAAACCTCGTTCGCCTTCGCCAATCAGGCTTTAGACCAGGTAATGGCACAGAAACAGCTCTCATCAACCTCAAAATCCAAATGGATGAGTTGAGAGACAAAGGGACCATAGCTCTCCTCCTCCTTTTATACATTTCTGCTGCCTTTGACCTGGTCAGCCATAATTTCCTATGCAAGCACTACAGCTTCATACTTCCCGGTCAAAGCCACTGCCTGGATTAAATGCTTTCTCTCAAACAGGACTATGAGAGTATTCACAACCACAGCAACTGCTGACCCAGCCCTAGTCTTATGCAGAGTGCCCCATGGCTCATGTGTCTCTCCCACTTTGTACAATATCTTTAAGCAGCCTCTATTTGATAACCTAGACAGTTTGGGTATCACCTACACTAATTCTGCAGATGATACCTAAACACTCATCCCCCTACAACTCGGACTCTAAACTCTTGAACAAAATCTACCAAATCATTCAAGCATGGATGGTCATTCATGACCTCTGCTTGAATGACGACTAAACAGCACTACTGCTGATTGGTTCACAAAACCAACTAAACCACTGGTCCACCCAG
The DNA here is from genome assembly GCF_040938575.1 of Ambystoma mexicanum. Classification (NCBI taxonomy): domain Eukaryota; kingdom Metazoa; phylum Chordata; class Amphibia; order Caudata; family Ambystomatidae; genus Ambystoma; species Ambystoma mexicanum. The sequence goes on along the minus strand of NC_090937.1, from coordinate 1,518,982,174 downwards.
TTCCAATCCTTCATCACTGACAATAATATTATTCAAGTTGCTAAAGCAGTCAAAATACTTGGGATATACCTGGACTCTAACCTCAGCATTATTAAACAAACCAATGACACTGCTTCCTCAGTAGCCTACAGAGCTAATCTCATAACCACCTGTAGACCATTCCTGTCACCTGACAGCTGTATCATATTAGCACTTATCTTATCTAAACTGGACTATTGTATTGCATTATGCAACAGAACTAGTCTACACAACCTTAACAAACTGCAAGTACTACAAAAGAATACATTGAGAGTTGCCCTCAACATACCTGAAGCCAACCACATCACAGACACAAGACAAAATGTCCAATGGCTCCAAGTGAAGAACAGAATCAGTTACAAAACGTTATCACTGACCCACAAGTGCTTGGAAAACTTTTCCCCTAAATACCTTAACTGTGAATTCTCGAAAAACCAGACAGACTTACCAGATTCGCCCAGTTGAACCAACTCATGATAGCAAGATATACAAGATATAAACTGGAAACATCTGGGGCAAGAGCTTTCCAGTTCTAGCTTCCAAACTGTGGAACGCATTTGCCATCTGACATCAGAACGGAGACAGCATACTGGTCCTTTCGAGAAAAAAAACTAAAAACCTGGCTAGTCGTTCAAGAGCAGTCCCAGTCCTAGAGTCAGATCTTACCCCTTAGGGCTCCAATCCAAGATTTTTTCTCACTCTCTGATAACTGATCTTGAATACTGCAACATTTATCGCTATGGTAGGCTTCCTTGCTAATATTGTTAATTACGATGGCCCCCTTAATCCAGCACTTTTTACAGTTTTATCAACCTGCATAGACAATCTTGTATTAGGCCACTTTCTCTGCACCCTCATGACAATCAATGTCTTACCTTCTACCTCACTAACTGTAAGTGAAAAATTACCTGCATATCCACTGAACTTGTAACACAGAATCATTTCAACTGTAACTTGCAAATTGTAATATTAATCATCTGTATTTCAAATTCAACTTGTGCACTTTATAAATGAAATAAATAAATAAATAAATACATGTTGTAATACTCAGTTTCGAATATTAGGGTCAATGATGAGCTTGTCTTCTGGTCTGATTAAGTAAAATGGGGAATCAAATGCTACTATGCTTATATTGGACTACAACGAGGCTCAACCATACAAGTAAACAGACAAAAGTAGGTAGTCTACCTCCTTCAGCATACTTTGATAAAGAGGGCTGAGGGCAAGGTGTGCTCTCAAGAAACATAGGACAGCAGCAGAACTTCCAAACAACAACATCATGTCATGTAAAAGAATTGCCCTAATTCTATTTTGCACAAATGCAGTATCTATTTAAGCAATAGGCCCAGAGCAGGGAGGGCATTACCACTTCAGGTAGTGCCCCAGGGCCCATAGTTACAAACAAGTGTCCAATTGCCCGTAGGACTTGGGTACTAAAAGCATTTTTATTCTGTTCCAAAAGGCTCTGGCATTTCGGGACAGAAAAAAATAATTTATAAGAAATGCCTGCTGATGAAGGGAAAACAAAGTCCCTTCTCCCTTTCCATAGAGTCCATTCAAAAAATAGGGAAAAATGTAATGGGTGCCATGGAAAGGAGAGAAGGAACTACGTATAGTCCCTTCTTTCTTGACATGACGGACTGTCGCAGATCTAGAGTGGACGCATTGGGAATAGAAATGGTCCCACCTTGTCCCGAAATGGACAGAAAAGAAGGTAAGTGGGGTTGGGAATGTGGGGAGGGAATTCGTTGGATTGTGGGGTTGGGTGTTTGAAAGGGGGACGAGGTGGGGAACAACATTTACCTCGATCCCCGGCAGCAGAAGATGGCAGCCTCCAGCTGGGTGATGGCTCGGAGCAAGGATTACTGCGTTCTGAGCCTCTTTATTGGCTGAGTCGCTGCCACATCCCCGTGACGGGGACAGAAAGGAAGGAACGTTGCAGGGAGAGGGATTGCTGGTCGGGTAACGCCCCGGCGAGGGCCAATGAGATTGCATGTTACAATCTCATTGTACCTCGCCGGGTACTAATAAAACAACACTGTGATGAATTGCCATATGGTGTGGAAGATCTGGCTTTTTTATTTGTTGTACTTAAGACAATGATGTGGGCAATAAATAAGCAGGTCCAATTTCTAAGTCCTAAATGTGTCGGAAGCGGCCTCAGCAGTTTATTCTCTTGTTGCGTGAGGTGCGACTTGACATGCAGCTAGGTCCCTTCCTCTATAGCCGTATGAAACCATTGTGTGAAGCCAGGTGAAGCAGCAGTGCTGGGGCTGCAGGGGCAAGTGCCATGTTCTGGGTGAAGCGGTGCTGGTGCTTTGGGGGCAAGTGCTGTGTGCAACAGTGTGTAGGTTGCAGCAAGCTGTACGTGGAAGGCTGCAGCGGCGTGGAGGCATTGAGGCATGAAAGGACGGGAAAGGCGAGAAAGGACACAAGTTTAAGCAAGTCTTTCCATCACTGCTTCCTTCCCCTGTCCCTGTCACCATGCACCTTGTATGGCTGTTTTGTCCTGCGGCAGTGCTCTCAGAGCGGGTTGTTCCATTATTGAAAACGTGGCTGCCTGTGGTGGCTCGAGCTAAGGTTCAAGGAAGTTTGCTCTTGTGTCAGTTAATTATAGCAACTACAGCAACTAGTTGCCACAGGGGCCTGTATGTGAGTGGAGAGTAGGACTCCAAAAGACTCTGAGCTCCTAACCTGAGCTGAGCTCCCAACCTAGTATCAGCAGAGGTCAGAGGTGCATGATCTTACACCCTGTATCTAGAGCTGTATCTATAGTTACATCACAGAGCATATTACAGGTGTGGATACCAGCTGGCCGAGCTCTTTCGGTTCTTTCAGTGTGCTAAATGGGCAAGCCTAGTAAAATGCCCATAAATATTCTGACAGGTTACAGTACTAAATCCAGGCACCTGAGTGGGGTAGGCTGCCATGCAGGAAGAAACAAAGATAGCTTGAAGCAGTCAAGCAAACATTAAAACGGCCCCTGAGGAGCCTGGCTCTCCCAAGGACTAACTTACCTTCAATGGTACAGGGAGACTCACAGCCCTTTACCTGTATATCACCAACAACTGCTGATTTAAGCGACTTACACATACTCTGCCCACAAGTGCCTTGTAGGGTTCTTTCTAGTCCCTTGGACACCTCCGGTCCTCCCTGTCCTTCGAGCCCGGGCCCAAGCATATCTCAGACTTCGCTCAGTAGCCTGTCTGATATTGGAGACCCCCTCCACTAGGCACAAACGCAGGGAGCGTGGTGTCCGGGTCCATTACTGTGTCCAATCTGGGTGTTGGAAATGTTGCAGTGAAAATGATTCAGGCCCTCTCTTTATAGAAAACCCTGCAGAATCTGGTCTAGCCAGGTAGCATCTGGATAGGGAACCTCTTGAGGACAGGGCAACTCTCAAGGATCTAGAGGCCTCCATTGACCGTCAATAAGTATAAACCTGTGTCTGCAGACAATCAAGTGTGATGAGCACTAGAAACTTTATGCGAGGTCTCTAATTTGCTTCCCTACACTGTGGATCCCACAGCTGACCAATCAGTAACACCTTTGAATAGCCATGCGTGCAATGGTGAATTCAATTCTAGCCCATCTGTAGTCATCCAATTCCCAGTTTCTCTAACATTATACTTGATCACCCTTCCATCTCAGCCGAGATTCCATCTAACTGTGATCAAAATGGACATTTATTGCATGCCTTGTTACACCCTTTGCTGTCAAACAATCCCAATGCCATGGCCAAGGTCCAGCCAGTCTATTCTTTTGGGGGAAGCCGGAGTTCCAGACACTCTTCAAAACGCCTCTTTGTCTGAAATGTTGGATGTTTCCCTGGAGTCATCAAGTTAGTGTAGACCTGAAACTCCTGGGCAATCCGATCTTCTTGGTGTAGTTTGTGAATCGCTTAACCAATGCGTACTGAGAGATGAGAAATTCTCTTCGCACATTATATGATTTTTGTATAAAAGTTGCTGCATGTTTGGATGAATGCCTGATAAATTACTCTAAATCCCAGATGTTAGAGACCTCAAACAGGCAAGTGCCCATCACATCACCTGCGAAAACAATACCACTAATGGATCTCAAGGCATGTGCCGCCTGTACAGCAAAACACAAAAAGCCTACAAAACCTTTGTGAGGTGTGGCCTCAAAAAAAATGCAAGGGTTAGATGTAACACGTGGTATGCAGGATCTCGATAGTAACCAGCTCCTCAGTGTTCTAGTGGCAAAAACACTACCCACTGTGCCATCTAAGTAGGGCGCGACCAACTGTACCAATAGAACGTCCGCTCTATGGCTGAGAACCTTCCTCAGGATAAGTGTTTGTGTACTTCCACCAGGTAAGACGGCTTACTTACCCCTGGACCAGGTTCTCAGTAGTACACTCCAGTTTTTAACCCAAACTTGCCCATATCTGATCAATCCCCCCCTCACCCTATGAGTGCTGAAATGTTAAGACCCGCCCTGTAGTACAGCCACTTACGACGACATCAGTGGGATGCAAAATTGATTCTGCCATGTCTCTTTCAAAATCCAAGAAAGCAACAGCTGCTTACAAGGACCTATTGACCGGATGGAGAGAGAATGATTTAATAGTGTGCTTTAAAGGACATACCCATGGAAACAAAACCTCAAATCAAAGCTAGGTCAGAAATTCTAGGAGTTAATGAAATCTCTTTCAATTTGTTTCCCAATGTTCAAATTCTCTCGGACTGCATGCATTTTAGGGCCTGCAATGTACTTGTTATTTTGTTTTTCTAATGTTTTCGTCCACCAATGCATTCTACATTGCCGTGCAATACTGTCTATCATGGGCATGGATGTACATAGGGACACAAAGTCCACAATATGTCATCTGCATGACACCTGATACACTTCATGCTTTGAGGATAATTGTCCCACAGTAGTTTATAGCCAGGTGAAGTGTGCAAGGGCTGAATGCTTCGGGTGGTTTGATGATAGATTTAACAAGTGTTTAACTGGAAAAACGTCTGGTAACACCAGAGACCAGTCTGGCCCAGCATACTGTCCAAGTGTTTTCTTCATCTAAACAGTCCAAAGTGCAAGCGTATGCTTTTGCGCAGCAAGGGGTTTCTGTAAAACCGCTCTAGCCATTTGTGTAAATCGCTCAATTGTTAGAGTTGAGCGGAGCAATCCAGGTAATATATCTAATGTAGAGTTTAATTTACCTGTATCATCTGTGAAAATACTCTGGTATATGTAATAAACTGGACGATTTGGATTGGCTAAATTGGTTGAAAACTCAAGATATGTTGTGCCTGCAAGAAACTTGGCTAATGGATGATTCTGTTCTGCTTGCTCTGTTTCCAGAGTATTGGTTGGTGTCCTGCATAGCAGACCGAGCCAGGATTGGCAGGCCTCATAAGGGCCTAGCGAACCTTGTGCTCAACGCACGTACATAGAATCCCATTCTTATCCCTAGACCCTCCGAGCAGATTTAAATTATCTCTACTGCTGGAGGCAATAACAGGGACAGCAAACTTGTGCTAGGTAATATCTATTTGTACCCAAAGGGGATCTAAAACATATATTATTACCTAATGGGTGGTTAGCTGCTTTTCTGGTTAATGAGACTGAGTCGAATATAATCATCATGTTCTATTTTAATGCTAAAATGTGTAGTCTTGTAGGCCTCCATTCTGATAGATTGAAGCCTCATGTGGGATCCCTGAAGTTAACCACAGGCGACGCTCGCGGAACCCTTCCTGATGCTTTCCTTCTTCATACGGACCATTTTATGTGAGTATGGTGGGAAGAGGTCCCCAAATTGATACCTGGCTTGCCCCTCCAGGCAATATATTTGCACAGACACAGGTGGCAAGATGTGCTCCTTTCATTTTCACAATAAATCACTCAACCCTGTTAATTTGTGGGAGGGATGATGTGGGCACTAACCTCTCCTCCTTCTTTAGGTCTGTAGTGGTTGCTGTGTGAATGCAAATGTGAATGACAGAAAAGTTATACTACAACTGCAATGTGTTTTTCCACATTGGGAGCATGTGAAGATTGATTTCTTTGCACAGACCTTTCACTTAGCAATACTTGTTCCCCCTTAATACATCTCTTGTTCTCCATGGCTCACAATGGTATTTTCAAGGTAGAAGTGTTTGTGTTTGAACCTTGAGTTAGGGATGGTTCATAATATTTGTCAAGTTCTTCTTTCTCATCTCTTTCTAAGAAAATTAGTGTTGGGACATTTTTTGGCAGCACCTCTATTTACTCATTTAAATATTGTTTGATGTACTGCTGAGCTGATTGTATCTTTTCACTCTCTTGTGCATCAGGTTGCAGGGATTCAACGTATTCCTCCTGCTCCTGAATTTTATGCAAGTGCAAAGGTGTTTCATGCACAATTACATTTCTTCTCAATACACCAGTTTCACTTGAAACAGATGCCCATGTTCTTTGTAGAGAAATACTCTCTGTCTAATTATTGACCTGCTGTTAAGTATTGTTTGATTAAATGTAATGAAATTTCAGAATGACTTTCCACTGAAACATTATATAATGAATGTGAGACTGTAAGTGATCTCAATCCGGCACTTCAACTAAGTCAACGCCTACCGTGTAATGCACAACTGAAATCCTCATTTATTTGTGTCTAAAAGTTATTTTCTTCTGAACGATGTCCCACCCACATCACGCCCCTCTACTGGAACCCCCACCCCCGCTGGTCACACTGAATCAGGAATCAGGCTGGTTTGCAAAGTTAAAATATTTATTCATGTATTTATAAATTTATCACACTATGTTTAATGGGTATACAATAATCACCAATGGGGTGATGTAACACTAAGCAATCTCTTTAATTCACCAGGAGCAATAGTGAGCAAAACCATTCAGCACAGAAATAATGCTTTCGTGTGTGTGTTTAGATCAGATTAGCAGTGTGGCTGCTATTTCCCCCTGCACACCTCTCAACCCCACACTAGACAATGTAAAGAGATAAGAGGAGATAACAGGTTTCAGGAAGGGCAGAATTCAAACAAAATAACAATCCCTATTCCCCCCAGCAAACACAACAGAAAAACAGAATTGTTTCGCAAGCTGTCAAAATGGTTTTTAAAGTTATCTGAGAATGGAATGTGCTAAACACTAAATATGGGCTAAATTTCAGAAATTGTTTAAATTCTTATGGGAGCCGCTTTAGATAGTTACAGACAAACACTAGCAATGATTTAATACTAAGAAGAAATGTGAAATATTAAAACTGAAGTCAGAAGCAATGAAAAGCTGTTTTACACGTGTCAGAAATTCCCTTAACAAAAATTTGCAGCAAACATTTCCGTGCGCGATTAGGGGAGAACCATATGGATTTGAAATGCGGTTTTGGATGCAAATTAAAGCTGTGTATGTTAGCTACAATCAGACGTTTCTAGTATAAAAACTGAAGAAGTTATGGACGTTTTAGTGGAGGTCATTTTTTTGAGATAGGCGCAAGAATGGGAAACACAGGAATGAACTTTTAAAAGACAAAAAGGATTACTTATACTAGATTATGACTGTAGAAAAAGAGAATGCCAAACTTGAATCTCCACAGTCCTGGCCAGGGACCCTTCATGTGGTGGATACTCACTTTCTTTCTGGGATTTAATATATTTATTCACAACACTAATGATTTATGATTTTAGAAAACAAATGAGAGAAACTTAGTACAAGAAAAGTTCTGACAATTCAAAATACTCCTTACAATATCAGGTTCTGAAGACAAGATAGGATGGGTTAAGATAGGGATTAACTATGGACAGTACATATGCTAGTGACACCGTCTATCGATAGATACTCACTAGATATGTTTTTACACAGCACTGTCAGGATTTTGGTCCGTCAAGATTTCTGGTCAGGGAGAGGAACCTGGTTCGGGGATAGACAGCTGGGCACACCGGACTGGACTGGGTCTGTTCACAGGATGGAACAGGACCGGATTGGGTCTGCAATGGTTCTGGTCACAGCATGGCACAGACTGGCTCGGGTCTTTTGGTTCTGGTGATAATTCTTTTCAGCGGGGAAGCAGTACAGCACAGACTGGCTGTTTCTTTTGTTTCCCCTTAGGTTTCTGGGGTGAGTTCTGGAATCTTAAGGCTATGCAATGAGCCTTTCTTTTCTCTGGAGCCAGGAAGATTGATGGTTCTCTAGCAGGGTGCTCCGCTAGCAATCAGTTAGTGGGTGAATATCTGTGTGTCTCTAAGTCTTGAGCTGTCTCTATTTATGCTTCTGATAAAGGGGTGCGTGTGCTGGTTTATCCTAAGCACGCCCCCTTTCACAGGGATTGGCCAGAGTCTCCTCTCTCCCTTGATTGGAGGAGGAAACAGGGTGTCACCATGATGATGTGGGTTTATGAGTCAGAAAATCCTCCCCTTGCCCCTTGAACACAAAATCTACTTTTAATACAATACATATTTACATGTGTGCAATCTCTATAACAATCATATATACAGTGTACATATTGTGTGTAGCAGCTACTTCTCCAAACCACGTCGCTGTAAGATCTTGTGTCTGCTTTTTACAGCACGTTGCCCTTTTTGTCCAGAACACAATGTCCAGTTTATCAGAAAATGTGTACAAATGTGCACATTGAACATGGGCATAAGCGTATGAAGTTTCAAGCTGTTGGCATAAATACATTTGGTGTAAAACCATATTTTCCAAAGTTTCTTCCCAGAACATATCACAGAGTTCTGGCGCCTCTTAAAACGTGCCGCCAAAAATTTAATTCACAAATCTGTTATTTGCATATTTTTCACAATTTTACACAGTACATTATCAGTCTTTTTAAAATGTGCTTTTGTCCTTTGTTAAACAACACATGGTGGTTTGTCTCCACCTTCCTCTGTCCCTGCAACTCATAAGAAGTCTCCTCCCAGTTCCTTCTGGGCCCAGGCCATTTTACGACCATTCACACTTAGCCTTCCTTTGACTGGAGGAAGTCCATTGTCTTCTTCCCCTGGCAGACCCAATTCTTCCCCCACCGTATAATCATCACTAAGGTGTGATTTCCTGGTTAGAGAGAGGCCTGGCCTCTGTGGGGGAAGCTGTTATACTGGTTTGGACTCAAACATTCTTAAGTCCACGGGACTCAAGGTTCTTAATTATTTCATTAAGGGACTCCATTGATGCGAGAGGCAAGCGATATTGCTTCAAAAACAATGGAGTCATGCCAGGGTCCATGGGAATTGTTGTTGTGTGGATGTCGGTGCAACCACAGTCATATGAGTCCACCACAAAGAGATCTTGAAAATCTAAGAAAACTTGTTTCAATTTTTGCTTTTGCTTCAGAGTCTCACAGGCATTAGCTAGATTGACTCTCTCTTCAACCACCTGCCTGAAGCCTGGAAAGACTTCTGGTTTGGCTATCTCAGTGGCCTCATCCAGCTGGGTGGAAAAGTACCTGGTCAGAGTGATGATTTGGACTGATGGCTTCAGGTAGGGAAGGCAGTCCTCGTGGACTTGAAAGATCACCTCATCCCTCCTGAAGTCACAGGTCACATCTTCCTTACCATACGGACTGGAAGAGTACACCAGGAAATTCCGCCCATGCCAGGTGAAGGTCCTGTCTGGTGTTGTGTCATCATCAATATCACTGTCAACACAGTCCTTGAGGATTGGTGCTAACAGTTAATTACCTAAATCTATGGAAAAATGTTGGTCATCAACCGCCATTCCAATAATGGTGACTGCGGCCAGAGTGATACTCTTTAGGTCGCTGTTTTCCAACTCTATTGGAATGGTGTCGTGTTCTATATTGACTTGCGGTGTTGGGTTTACCCCAAACCCTTGCTGTTGGAAGTGAGCATTGAGACGGACATAGGCTTCAGGGTTTTTCAGTTTCTGTCCTCTTTCAATTTTTACTTTCAGTGAGAATTGTCGGGTCCATTCTGGGATGGTGACTTCCTCTCCAATCTGAATTTCTACTGCATATGGCAGCAGTTGTTATGACCGATATTCTTTCTCTGGGTCATCAAAGTCCATGGGATTACCCGCTAATTGGGACCAAGCTTTGAAGTTTATTAGGTCCAAACTAATAGCAAAGCGATTGCGAATGTCACTGCGTAAATAAAATGGAGCAGGGACATCTCACACTACCCAACAATTATGGACTATGCTCTTGTCACCTATGGACATTTTGAGCATGCACCTGCTAGGCAGGAGATGTTAGGAATTGGGTGTTTCCAGGTCCATTTCCCATTTGTCTAACAGTTTAAATGTGGGAATGGCTGGATCTTTTGGGAGTTTGTGGAACATGGCCTCGCTGATGAAGCTCTTACCGTTGTTCACACACACTCTGGCGAGAACAGAGTCCTTCCCCTCATTAAACTGAATGGGGATGAACAACCGCTCTCCAATTTTCTGAATATCAGCCAAGCTTTGAGCTGATTTCTCATCCTTTCGGACTATAGGAATGGAATTTTCTGATTGTGAATTTCTATAGAATTTTAGAGTGTCTCCTTCCAGTGTGGAATGCCACCTTATACTGGAAGGAAGGTTGATTTTCAGAAATAGAGAGGACTCCCCATCACCAGTTTGTTGTCCTACTGCGATAACTGTCACGCCTGGGATTTGATTATTCAGGAAGTGAAATTCTATTTGGTCAGGTTTTTATTCAACCATGTGGCATGTGGCGTTTAAACTAACATGGTTGACACTATGTTTCAATTTTATTGGTCGGCTGGTCTGGGACAAGAGGACCTTGTTTGCACAATATATGAGGGGCGACAATCTACGCAGGATGTCATTCCCCAGTAAACAAGGTGTGCCCTCTGGAGTCACAACTATGATAGGGTGCTTCACCTTGTGTCGCCCAATTTTAATGTCCAAATCCACAGTCCCCTCGATGGGAATTTCCTTCCTGTTGAAGTTCTGAAGTTGTCCAGGAAGAGGGGTAAGAGGAATTTGGTATTTCTCCCCCTTCCTGAATTCAGTTGCTCAAAGGCCCTTTTTTGACAGAAGGGTAGCTTGGGATCCAGTGTCGTCCAGTGCCAAAATTGTACATTGTCCCTGTATTTGGACCGGGGCATAAAATCTTCCCTCCTTTTCCTCAAGGGGGCAAAGAAAATGCACATTTTTGGTCAACTGCTGGGTTAATTTCCTTGTTTTGGATACTGACAGAGAGGTGATTTTGGCAGGATTCTGTTTGGGCTCTTGGGAATTTGCAAGAAAAAGGTGACTGCTAGATATGGGGGAAGTCTTGGGTTCCCCTGGTTCTGATTCTGGGCTCACCTCCTGCCCCCTTTTTGGAGGCAGTCACCAGGATGGGTTTGAACATGGGGATTTTCGTGCTGGTCATTCTGGCTACTGATGATGGGCAGTTTGAACTCGGTCCCCACATCTACCCAGTCTGGATTTGGATCCTTTGGGACCCATTTTTCTTTGGGAGGAGTTCCCCCATCCCTGAAGGAGAAGAACCTTTTCCCAGAATCCTCTGAGGACCCCGCTCCTTCAAACTGGGAGATTTGTACCTCCTCCTCAAAATGGGTCTTGTTGGGCTCTTTATTTCTCCTACCCGCCCTCTGTTCCTTGGGATGCAGACTTTCGGGGGCAGGAGATTTTGGTTCCGGTCCCTGGGTTTCCTGAGGCTTTTCACAAGTGGGGAAGGAAGCTTCCTCCAAGGCTTTACACCCCCCTTTCCCTTGTGCCTCCTCCCTGGGAGCCGGTGGGTTGTCGGGGTTCTTCCCCTGTCATTGTTCTGGAGCACCAGATCCCGGATTTGAGGCATTCTGAGCCGCCATGCTCATCTGGGGGTTCTGTTGATCCCTCAGCATTCGACCCAGATCCTGTGCCATGTTCTGGACCTGGCGCTCTAGTTGTGACACCCGCTCTGGCTGGTACGGGGTAATCATGTCTCCCCTGGGTTGATCCCGGGAAGGGTAGCTATCCCTTCTTGCAAAATACCCCTGGTTAGGGAAGTTTGGGTACCCCTCCACCCTTGGACTCCCCTCTCCCAGATTGGGCTGTTTGGTTGTTTTGGGGCTTGTGCTACTATTTTTGTTTTCCAACAGCTTCTGCGCCTCATAGATGCGCGTTTCTTGTTCAATGACCCAGTCTAGTGATCTTTTGTCCTGACAGTCCCTCACTAGCTGGGTCCTAATATATTTGGGGAGAGCATGAAAGAAGGTGTTCAAAAACTCTTTACTGTCAGTGCACACCCTTCTAGTGGTCTGCGAAAAGGCGCATTTTAATTCCTGAACAAATTCTTGCGGGGCCTGGTCTTCCACACATTGTCGGTTGTAGGCTGCCTTGCGAGCCTCTTGAGGATTCCTGTGGATGGAAAAATGTTTCAGGATGGCCACCCTATAGGTGGACCATCTGGAATGATTCTGATCCTCCAGCCCCGCAAAGAAGCATTCTTGCGGTAGGGCATGATGACGCTGATAATGGCTTTTATTTGTTTCAAGGGATCCTTGAGCAAGGCCCTCTTGACTTTGTTGGCTTTTTTAGTTCCGGTCACCCTGGTCCACTCATCCTTTGACTCAGAGGCACTGCTACCAGAGGTGGCTGTCTGGTCTTCTAGGCTCTCCCGGATTCTGAGAGCTTGGGAATGGCTGGTAGAATGTGGGGGCCTAATTTCTTGAGTCCTGTGGCGCTCATAAGAGTCTTCTGACTCGTCCTTGCTCCCAGGATTGGCTGAGTACCCCTCCCCCACTGTCGTAGCTGGAAAGAGGTTTTTAGTATGCTCTTAGTGAGCCTACTCTCATGGAATTCCCCACTAAATCTACCATCTGATCTCTGAGTAAGTTATATTTCTGAGGATCCATTTCTCTGTTCCTCCCCTCATTGGAGTCTCCCTGATCAGCGAAGATGGCCCTAGCACTTGGGAACCCATACATAGATGCCTGCCCATCCATTTCTGAGAGGCGCTGACCTATTAACCCCATATTCCTCATTGTGTTGAAGTCTACCATCCCGGCAGCCCTTGGCTCATGTGAGCCAGTGGACATGGGGGTGTCAGAGTCCATGGAGTTGGAGAGATGAAAGTCTCTGGTGCCAGGGTTCCTGAGGTAATGCTCAGGTGTTTCCCTCTCCCAGCGGACCTCATCTCTCTCAGCCCCTACTCCCTGTTGGCATGAAATAATCTGACCCTTTTGTTCTTCTATCAAGGCCTTACTGGTCTCTATTTATTGTTTCTGAATGGCCACTTGCCTATGGAGCCTGTCATTTTTCTCACAAAGAGCCTCATTGTCTCTCTGGGCTTCCTGTATCATTTTGGAGTATTGGTCCAATTTTTACTGCAGGAGGGTCACCTCCTGAGTCTGATCCTTCCCAGCCTGATCATTCTTTGCTAGAGCATCTTCCACCCTCCTGGTGTGCTCTAAAAGTTTTTCATAGTGCTTTTTGAGCTCACCCAGTCCCTGAAGGGCCAGGTGATTTTCTTCCACCTTGTTTTTTAAATAGTTGACTTCCTGGCCTAAGGCATCCCTTTCCTGAATTAGACTACACCTCTGTGCAAACAGGTCGTCCCTTTGGTTTTTGAATGCACCAACATTCTGGCGCTCTTCATCAGATTCTGTTTGTGATTCAAGGTTTTTAAGAATTAATTTAGTATTTTCTTCTTTTATCTCATAAATCTGATTGTCCAGGGCGATTACCTGCCCTGCGCAGCCCCTATTATAATTTAATTGCTGTTCCAGCTTTTGTTGGCTCTATAATAGAGAGTCCAATCTTTCCTGACACTCTTTTTGTCAGTCAGTGTCAGTAATTTGGTATCTTGCTCTACCCTCTCTTGCTGCAGGAGATCCAGATCTTCTTTTACTTTTGTCAAGTACTGTCTGGTTTCACTCTCTGATTCTTGCTCTTTTGTAGCCTTTGCTCTGCAGCAGCCAGATCATTTTGGGCTTTCTCTAGTGATTGTACTTGCCTTTTTGCCAGATCTAGGTTTTCGGCATATTTTTCCTGTATTTCTCCAACGCTATTTTGGCAATTTTACATTGCTCTTCTTTTACCCTTGGGGCTATATACAGCTCACTCAGTGCAATGTGTAGTGGACCCTGGTCCTGCCATATATCTAATCCTGTGGCAGTAGTTTGTTGCTTGATTTCCTGTTTGTGCAGTAAGTGTTTGTCACATTAATTTCCACCGGGGTCGCCATTCCGGAAATATTAATTTCCTTCTGACTTATCTCAGGGTTACTTTTAGCTTTGCAAAACAGGCCAAACTCCAATGATTGTTTCTATTGAAGGGTGTTTTTACAGTGTAGCACAGCGTGGTAGCCCAACAAGGTATATGTACACCGTCAGTTAGCATGCTGTACTAGACTGTCACAAGTGGTAAGTCTAATTCAGGATCTCGTGACGAGCCCCCAATCTGTGTGTGACCTCAATCCGGCAATTCTCCTAAGTCAATGCCTAGCGTGTAATGCACAACTGAAATCCTTATGTATTTGTGTCTAAAAGTTATTTTATTCTGAACGATGTAGCACTCATATCACGCCCCTCTCCTGGAACCCCTCCCACTCCCCGGTCACACTTACCAGGAATCAGGCTGGTTTGCAAAGTTAAAATATTTATTCATGTATTTACAAATGTATCACACTATGTTTAATGGGTATACAATAATCACCAATGGGGTGATATAACACTAAGCAATCTCTTTAATGCACCAGGAGCAATAGTGAGCAAAACCATTCAGTACAAAAATAATGCTTTTATGTGTGTGTTCAGATCAGATTAGCAGTGTGGCTGCTATTTCCCCCTGCACACCCCTCAACCCCCCACTAGACAATGTAAAGAGATAAGAGGAGATAACAGGTTTCAGTAAGGGCAGAATTCAAACAAAATAAGGTAGGTCATTGATGACTGAGTAGTCTGGGCCTTTCTTTACCCAGTCCTGCAGGGCTGTTGGATCGAAGAGTGGTTGGATCTTTACATGAATATCATCTAGTGTCTGTAGAGTAGTTATGCCAAGAATTCTTTGTTCTGAAATTATAGGCACCGGTTCCGGTTTCGCATATGCTTCTCATATCCCTATGCGGGATAAGGCATCTGCCTTGCCATTTTTACAGCCTGGTCGATAAGTGATCCCGAAATCAAACTTGGCAAAGAACAATGGCCATCGAAGTTGGTGCGATGATTGGGCCTTGGCTGTTTTTAAATACTGCAAGTTTCGGTGATCGTTGATTACAGTAATGGTATGCCTGGCACCGAGAAGATAATGCTGCCAAGCCTTGAAGGCGGATTTGATGGCTAATAACTCTTTATCGTTAACCGCATAGTTTAATTCGGGTGCCAAGAACCTTCTGGACCAAAATGCTTCTGGGTGAAGTTGACTGGTTTCAGGATCCTTCTGGGACAGGACAGCTCCCATGGCTAAACTGGATGCATCAGTTTCAACTATATATGGAAGTTCAGGGCATGGACGCTTTAAGACAGGTGCAGACGTGAATTTCGCTTTCAGCTCTTGGAAGGCCTTTTCAGCTTCTTGGGTCCACAAGAAGTGTTTTTATTTTCGCAAAAGTGCTGTGATAGGATTTACAACATGTGAGAAATCGGAATGAATCTGCGGTAGAAATTAGCAAATCCGAGCATGCTTTGTACCCCTTTATCTGAACTGGGTGATGGCCACTTGAGAATTGTGTCCACCTTTCGAGAGTCCATTCAGACTCCTTTTGGAGTCAGGATAAATCCAAGGAATTCAACTTCCGTAGCATGAAAAACGCATTTTTCCAATTTTGCATATAACGTGTGCTGGCGTAGTTTCTCAAGGACTGCACAAACGTGCTTCACATGGTCTGATTCTGAGGAGGAGTACACTAGAATATCGTCTATGCATACAATAACACAGACGTCAATGTGTTCACGAAGGACACCGTTCATAAAATACTGGAAGGCTGCCGGTGCATTGCACAACCCGAAGGGCATCACCTGGTATTCGAATAACCCGTACTTAGTGCGAAAGGCAGTCTTCCATTCGTCACCTTTCTTTACACATAACAGATGATATGCCCCTCGGAGATCTAATTTAGTGTAGATGAAAGTGTCCTTTACTTGGTCTAGTAATTCGAGGATCAGAGGCAATGGGTATTGGTTCGTAACTGTGATCTGATTTAATGCACGGTAGTCTATGCACGTTCTGAGGTCACCTTCCTTTTTAGGTATGAAGAACAAAGCTGAAGATGCAGGGGACTTGGATGGACGAATGAAGCTATTAGGAGGTTTTGGTCCAAGTATTGTCGCAGGTGAAGGTTTTCGGGTTCCGTAAGGGTGTAGATCCTACTACATGGAGGTTGTGCACCGGGTATGAGATCGATTTGACAATCATATGATCTGTGAAGTGGTAAGGTGTTGGCCTGGTCTTTTTGGAAAACATCCTGGAATTCTTGATATTCCTGAGGTAACTGCACAACTGGAGTAGCAACTGTGGCCAGGCCTTGGTTCAAGGGTTTTTCCGGGTAACAAGTATGTGCACAATCCGGGAAGGTTATTCTCTTCTCTCGCCAATCAATACAAGGATTATGTGTTTCCAACTAAGGTATCCCCAGTATTATTTGGAACTGCGGGGCTTTGATTACATCAAACACAATAGTCTCTCGATCGCCATCTTGACCCAACAGTGTCATCTCTGCGGTGGAATGAGTTACAGGCCCAGAGGCAATTTCAGTTCCATCGACTGTGGTGATGACATCTGAAGTGGTCTTTTTACAGAGAGGTAGATTCATCCTAGTAGCCAATTTGTGGTCCACATAGTTTTCTATGGCCCCGCTATCAATGTATGCCCTTACTGCATGCATATGTGATGGCTGCCTTGGATCCACAAGGACCATTGGTATGATGAAGTGCGAGGTCTGAGTATCCTTCTTCAAGCTCGGCAAGCGGACCTCTACGCTTGTCGGGCGTGGTCGTTTCCCGAATCAGGCTCTGTTTGATTTTTATCAGCAACTCTGACTACTTTTTTGGATGGTTTTATAGGGCAATCCCGTAGAAAATGTCCTGAGGCCCCACAGTACAGACATAATTGCATCTGCCGTCTCCTTTCTCTTTCCTCTTGAGTTAAGGGTCCCTTGACCCACCCGATCTGCATCGGTTCTGGTGCACCTGTTCCTTTGAGGGTAACAATGGGTTTAACCAATACCCGATTCTCGAACTTAGCTCAATCAGCCTTTCTATTCTGAAGTCGGTGGTCTAACTGGACCACTAAGTCTATATATTCTGCGCAATCCTGAGGTGGGTTCACAATTTGGGCCGAAACATCTTTGAGTTCACCCCGAAGTCCACGATGAAATAATGTAATTCGTTTTACCTCTGGCCATCCGGTTTCCACCACCGACCTATTGAAGGTTGCGATATAGGTTAGTAGACCCTGGTTACCTTGTCGTAAGGATAAAAGTTCATTTTCCAGGGCCTGTCCCTGTGAATGTCTGGCAAATAGTCTCTCCATGCTCAATTGAAACCCTTGGAAATCCCGAAGAAGAGAGTCCTCCTGGTTGACTAGTGGAATTGACCAATCCGCTGCACTGCCACTAAGGTATGATAGTACAAAGGCTACTTTGGCTTGGTCATTCGGAAAAGCTCCAGGTCTGCATAAAAAGTGCAATCAGCATTGGTTCATAAACATGGCAAACTTTTTCGGGTCTCCAGCAAAACGTTCGGGTGGAGCTAAAGGAATGCTCCCTGGTAGAACCACTTGCACACGATTGCTTGATGAAACAGGAGTTGGATTCCCACCGAGTCCAGGTAATGGTGTTTGCCCATGTTGGTTTTGCAGCAATTGTCTAGCAAGATCATCAGTGTGCTCCTTTGACACAATCAGTTCTCTCCTGAGGGCATTAGTTTCTTGGCGCACAGAGTGCACTTCTGCCCTAAATTCCCCTAACAATAGGGCTAGTTGGTCAGTTTCTGAGGTTTCCATGACACCCGGGTGGGGATTTGTGGATAGGCTTCGCGTTCTGTTACGCTCACCTGGTTCCCACAGGGGCGTCGATCGGACCCGGACAGCTGCGGTCTCCACCAACGTGATGCATAGTGCTGAGATGACTGTCTGGACTGGCCCACCTAATCTCGTCTGCTTGATCCGTAGAAGTATTCTAGTGGAGAAAGGGATTTAGCCGCCCGTGGATTTGAGTGATAGCCCCCTCCCACTGTTCTTATTATCCGTTCTTGTCACCTCCGATATCCCCTTTTTGGAACCTCACCTTATGTTTTTAAATGATGAGCTCCATCCTGCGTGGATTGCAGGGGCGCGTTGATGCCAGTTACTTCACTGGCTTGAAGGCGTGGAGAGTTCCGGAGAGTATTGACTCTGAGGTTCCTGGCAAGGTTCAGTAAGTTCATAGAGTTCAATATGTCCGATGATTCACTCTTGTCCCCCTTTCCTTCCTTGTCTTGCAGCTAAGATCTTGAGAAGATACCCTCGTGGCAGTTGGTGGCGCTCAGATAAGAGTCAGTATTACCCGACGCTGCCCGGTAAATGTTGCAGGTGTTTAACGTGTTGTTTTCTCTCCCTTTGCAGGTACGGCAAATGAAGATGTGGGGAGTTATAGAATAATGCCTCCGGTGGTAATCAGGTAAGTCTATGGTGATAAGTGTTTTATTTGGTGGTTTTCTCGGCTCACCTTATTGTTTTCTTTTGTCCCTCAGGTGCCAGAGTTCGGCGAAGAAATGATGGAGGCAGCGCCGAATTGAAAGATGCTGCGAGGACTGGTGTGTATGGCGCGGCCCTGCAGCTGGAGATGCGACGCGTACCGAAAATGATGTTCTGTCCAGGTCCAGAGGCGAGATGGATCCGAAATCAGGTGAGGAATTCGAAATAGTTTGATTTCTAATCTTGTTCTTTTCTTTTCTCTTTATTTTAGGAGCTCCAGATTCGAGGCGGGCATGGCAGAAGACTGGATGCAGACTGCAAGCATGGTGAGCGTTACGCTGCTGGATGCAGAATAACACGAAGGGTGTGCTGTTGTTCGGGTGTGGTTTAAATAGCCTCCAAAGTAGTTCCAGGTAAGAAGTTCCCTAGGACCACGCCCGAGTAAAAAATAGTCCCTGTAGAAAAATAGTCCCATCCAGGCCTCACGTTGGCTTGGACTCACTAGCAGCATGGTCTGCATCATGTAAGTAAAGTCTATGAGCCTGGCGGCTCTGGCGCCAGGAGTGATTTCCATGATGAGCCTGGCACCTAGGGCGCCAGGACTGAACCCAAACAGTCCCCAGCCGGGGCTGTTGGGGTTTGAATAAGTATCTGGATGCCTGCTCCCGGAGCTGATGGGCTTGGTCCTGATGGGTAGGCATCATGACAGCACTCCCCCCAAGGCCCCTCCGAAAGTTGTTCTTCCCCTTGACCCTGGTTTGTCTGGGAAGTCCCGATGGAATCTCTTCACTAACCGAGGTGCATGAACGTGGTCACTAGGCTCCCATGACCTTTCTTGTGGTCCGTAGCCCTTCCAATCGATTAAATAAAAAGGTTTTGATTTAACCATCTTGGAGTCCAGGATATTTTTTACCTCAAATATAGGTTCTCCATCTATCAAGATGGGGTCGGGTGGTTTAGTTATTCATGTTCCTGGTTGAACTGGTTTTAAAAGTGAAACATGAAAGACATGATGAATTTGCAAATTAGAGGGTAATTCCAATTTGACGGCCACTGGGTTGATAAGGGCCTTAATGGTGTAAGGTCCCAAATAATTATGGGGTAAAAATCTGAGTTCCCTTCAGTGGTATGTGTTTTGTAATCAAACTATTGTAAAACAAACTATTTTGAATTCTTCACCTGATTTTGGATCCATCTCGCCTCCGGACCTGGAAAGAACATCATTTCGGTATGCATCACATCTCCAGCTGCAGTGCCGCGCCATACTCACCAGTCCTCGCAGCATCTTTTGATTCGGCGCTGCCTCCATCATTTCTTCGCCGAACTCCGGCACCTGAGGGACAAAAGAAAACAACAAGGTGAGCCGAGAAAACCAACGAATAAAACACTTATCATCATAGACTTACCTGATTACCACCGGAGGCATTATTCTATAACTCTCCACATCTTCATGTGCTGCACCTGCAAAGGGAGTGAAACAACACGTTAAACACCTGCAACATTTACCGGACAGCGTCGGGTAATACAGACTCTTACCTGAGTGCCACCAACTGCCACGAGGATATCTTCTCAAGATCTTAGCTGCAAGACAAGGAAGGAGGGGGGACAAGAGTGAATCATCGGACATATTGAACTCTATAGACTTGATACTTACTGAACCTTGCCAGGAACTTCAGAGTCAATACTCTCCGGAACTCTCCACGCCTTCAAACCAGTGAAGTAACTGGCATCAACGCGTCCCTGCAATCCACGCAGGATGGAGAGCTCATCATTTAAAAACATAAGGTGAGGTTCCAAAAAGGGGATATCGGAGGTGACAAGAAGGGAGAATGAGAACAGTGGGAGGGCGCTATCAACTTCCACGGATCAACCAATTGAGATTAGGCAGGCCAGTCCAGACAGTCATCTTGGCACTACGCATCACGTTGGTGGAGACCGCAGCTATCCGGGTCCGATCGACGCCCCTGTGGGAACCAGGTGAGCGTAACAGAGACACAAACAGGCCTCGCACCAAAAGTAAGTACGGTCAACACTTTTTGCATATAGAAAGTTATGATGAGTAGAAGAGAACATTTTCCAAATCTTCTGTCTACCGCCCTTTCTTGCGCTGTAAAACTTTTAACTTTCATCCTCAAGCCATCAAGGCTTTTTCTCCCTTTGCCGTACTCAGCATTACACCAAGATATTTTATTTCCTTGAATGGCACTACCCGTTTCCCATCAAGTAGCCAACTTTCTTTGTTTTATTTTCCTCCTCACGACATCACCCAGTATGTATCATGACCTCCGATGTAGCAGTGTTGATTTTCAGGCTGTTTTTGTTCACATAACTCTGCAAAAGATTTAATTTCCTTTGAAGACCGATTTTAGCCTGGTCCAAAAGAACCAGATAGTCCACGTATAAAAGTCTGCCCACGTCCATTCCATTGATTTTCAGTGGAAATTATGTTTTTTCATTCAAGGCACTTTTCAGATTTTCAGATCTCCCATAAAGTAATTGAATCAATACTGACAAAACAAAAATCATGAGCATCAGTCATACCAATAAAAACGCAGGAAAAAAAATTCATATGGCGAATTGCAAGTGATAAACTTAATATTGTATCGTCCATAAGATACTTGGGCGTGATGTTCAACAATTCCATCTGTGAAACAGCTTGGGTCAATGACATAACTAGTAGAACTCTCAAATTTGGATTACAAGGAGCAAAAATCAACCACGAATACGGGAAATTCACAATTGCACCATTACTGACTTTCTATTTACAGAAGGTCATTCCAACCATCGTATTTGGAGCTGAAGCTGGTTGGAACTTGGATTTTAGCTTATGGCAAAGACTAGAAGGGATCTTCTGGAAATATGCCTTGAGGCTTCCTCACTACATCTCGACAGTGGCTCTGAGATACGAACTTGCACTTAATTCGCTGTATATGACAGTGATTTGGAAATCCCTCTCCACCATCAGGAAAATGTACTGCAGTAAAAAAATACCAGCATACGAAATTTTCAAGATCAGAAATGACGACTCCCAAGCAATACTAATCCAAATTTGGAAAAAAAAACTTGAAGCCATAATGGACTCCGCAAATATAAGTCAATCTGACCTAATCGATCGACCACAACAGGCGAAAAAAAAATTAGAAGAATGGGACTGGATGCATAACATTGAAAAACGCAGGAAACTAAAAACGGGTCTTCCATTAGGTCTTGGAGAAATAAAACTACACAAGCCACCAAAATACCTACTAAATTGTCCTTCACGATATCACAGGAACATGTTTCTAAAATTCAGGCTGAACGCCCTAAACAATCGAGAAATGCTATGGATACGAAAAAAGAAAGACACCGCAGACAACAAATGTCGATTCTGTGATGCGAGCGAAATAGAGTCCCTCAAGCATTTGATACTTGATTGCACAGGCACAATCACACAGCGGACCCTACACCTAATTAGCTTCAAACCTCAGAACTATGACATGAATGATTGGTGGTCATATGTAAGCGCCGGCCATAATATTAAACTATCATGCAGGATAATTGACTATTTAACCATGATTCTCTGTAATACAACTTGTGATAAGGAAAAGAAAATCCTTAATTAACAGTGATCCAAACTTAGCACCAGCACAAAGAACATACTGTGATTAAACACTGGAGAGGACGGATGAGATGCGGGAAAGGTCAATTATAACAAAAGTTCGATTTAATTATCGAACTGTAGTTTTATTAAAAATAAAAAAAAAAAGTAATTGAATAATGTTGGAACTAACAGGCATCCTTGTTTTAGCCCCTTTGTTTTTTCAATTTTCTTGAGAGGTTCCCCTGTTGATCCAATTTAATCTGCATGTTCAAACCAGAGTACAGCTCTTTCCGGCAACATCTAGACTCCTGTTTCTTCCATAGTAGACCGCGATCTACACTATCAAAAGCTTGTTGACGAGCTATGCTGGCCATATTTATTTTTTGTTTCTTGTGGCCAACACATTTTTTTTAATAGACTGAGTAATAGTAGATTTAGGGTGCACCCCACGTCTTTAACAAATCCAGCCTGTCTGCTATCAAAAATCTTTATCCTCAAGATCCACTCCTGTAAGTGTTTTAGAAGTACCATTGCAAAGTTTTTTCCTGAAACGTCTAGTAGGGCAATTGGTCTATAATTTGTTCGAAGTAGACAGTCAACTTTCTTAAATATCAGGACCACTATCGTGGCTTTCCAAGATTCTGGGATTTAACAGAGCTTCATTATTCTTTTGAATAATATTTCGCAAAGCTCAGCCCACTGATCCAGAGCAGTTTTTAAAACTGCATTGGAGATGCCATCTGGCCCTGGAGTAGTTCAATATCTTCTCTCTTGAATTCAATATTCCAACTCTGGGTTTCATTTATTTCCCATTCCACATGTGTTGGTTTGTTATTTTGAGCTTCAGACAGCTTTTTGAAATCATGGGCCCAAATTTCTTCTGACAGTTTACACAGCTAAAAATATTGGGTTTAGTAGACATGGGCCTACAGATCGCCCGCTCCCATTTAGTGGTTGCCAATAATTCCTACTATTTGTGTTGTTTCGTGCCTTTGGCATCATCTTGGCATCTCTTTGGAGGAGTCTAGCTTTTTGTTATTGGTGCCAGTTCTTATATCTTTGCCTCCTTTTTCATGGCATCTCCCGCTTATTTACCAACCTTGAGTTTTTCAATGCTCGTAGGTCTTTTCTCAGAATCTCTTTTGTAACGCTACATCCATATTGTAAATGTAGATTGCCTTAAATCTGGGTCTTTGATGTTTTACATTGCACTCTTTGAAGGCTAATAAAATGTGGTCATATGCCACTGCTTGAGGCTCCAGGTGTTGCTACACCACCGGCTCTTTTATCAATAGAGGGATATCCTTCAGCTGAATGAGTAGTCTATTGGATCCACCTTCTAGTTGTACTCGCTCAATTCTTCACTGTTGGTTTTCTTGTGTCAATTCCGATACGGTGACTGTAATTCGAACGTGGTCACTGTATTGCGCATGCTCTACTACCAAAGAGATATCAGGGAGTAGGTTTTCTGATACAATAAAATAGTCCAAAGTGGCCTTCTTTGCGCCATGTGACCATTTAGGAGCTGCCGGCATGTCACCCTTGATGTTTCCATTTAGGAGATGAATCCCTCTTGACTTTATTTCTTCCATCCAAACTTGCCCACAACAATTTTGTCCTTCCTTTTTGCAAGTTGTAATTCTTTTGACTGCCTGCTCACTTTCCACACAATTAGCATTTAAGCCTCCACAGATTACTATTCAAATGTCACTATAATCATCTGTCATCTGGTCGATACAGTCCATTTCCTGGTCTACAAAGGAGGCTCCCTCTGAGTCTCTGGATTCCAATACAAGTTTAATAGGAGCAGGACTTCATTTTTCCTCTGCTCCTTTCATCCCAATTTAATTCCTAAAATCTGTATATATGGATTGGCTAGCTGACCTGCAGGATCTTCATGTTTAGGCCATTTTTTATCATTATCATGAGGCCTGAGGAAGGTCTGCCTCACGTACCCCCCTTTTGCTGGATTTAGATGGACCCCATAGCCATCAAACAGTGGCAATTCTTTGAGCCAGGATTCTTGGATGCATATTATATCCAATTTTGAAATCAATGGGAGCATATTGTTAAAAAGATGCCTAAACCCACGAGTATTCCATCTCCCAATTTCCAGGTTTCGATGACAATTGTTCTTCTGGCCCTAATTATTAGTTTTAGTAGTAAGCACACCTGCTAGCCAACTCCACAAAGTTGGGTCTTGAAATTAGGTTAGGTTGGTTTGTTTAGGAGGCTTCTGGACATTTGTAGACTCTGTTGCCTCCCTTCCTTGGATCGTGATCCGGATCTGATTTAGTGCTCCTTTTTCTTTGTTTATCGCTGGTGGGGGCAAACTATCATTGTATCTAGTTTGCCTTGGATCTGGGTGGCGGATAAGTTCCTGTTGGAACATAGACACTCTTAGAACACTGCCTGAACTTGTTGTCCAGTCCAAGGGACTGAGCCTTCGGTTTAATTTGTGCACAGCTTTCCGTTGTAACTGATGGTTTTGAGGAGTCACTCTTCTATTTAGGTCAAAGCCCAGAGAGCGAAAATCATCATTTGCATTGAGTTGTTAGAGCCACGGAGCTCATCAGTTAAATCAACTTGTCACTGATTTTCTCATTCAGAAAGGTCACAATATTAATGTTGTCCGAAAGTATGACTCTCAACTGTGGTATAAGGTGAAGGAAAGTTATTACATTTGATCTATTTAGAATAAGGGCATCATGAGCTCTCAGGATTCTCTCCAATGTAATGGTACGGCTATGATCCCAGGCCACTTCATGTTTGTTTCTTTCCATGTAGTTAGATCTTTCTATATATCTCTGATCAGTCACCTTCCTCCTGCCACCTTAGGTCACCAGGAAAAAAGAAATCCAATCATGTTTTAACTTTTTGAATCTTTCCCTCATTAAAGTTTGCTTGGGCTGGGAGTCAACACCCAACTTGGTCCCA
Source organism: Ambystoma mexicanum (assembly GCF_040938575.1). Taxonomy (NCBI): domain Eukaryota; kingdom Metazoa; phylum Chordata; class Amphibia; order Caudata; family Ambystomatidae; genus Ambystoma; species Ambystoma mexicanum. Next base: position 1,518,957,111 of record NC_090937.1, on the reverse strand, counting down.
AGCCTTTTTCATAACAAAGTCAGGCAGGGGTGGGGGGGATGAATAGGCATCCCTGGCATAGGATGCCCCTTCTCTGCCATGTCTTCATGATGGAAAACCTGAACCTCGCTCACAAAGTCCTCCACATCAGGCTGATCATCATCTTCATAGACTGATGAATCAAGTAACTCTGAAATGCTCTCCTCAGATTCCTCATCTCGCTCTTCTTGGGTGCTGGGGCTCTCAGAGGAGTTTTGCTTCTCTGAGGATTTGGCTACCCCCTTCCCAGTTTCTTGTATGCCTAGTTGGCCATTTCATAGTGGCTTTGTCACTAGATGGACGTTCGGTTTTCTTATGAAGGTTGTAGAGCCACAGGGTTTACTTTGTGATGGTTTCTTGATGTTTTTTTTTTTTTTTATTTCATCACTTGTTTGCCAGAGCCACTAACTTTTTTCCTTTGGTCAACATTTTTTCCTGGCTCGAAGATGGGAAATGGGTTATTCTTTTTTTTCTTGTCACTAGTCAATTTTTGTGGTCGCAATTGGAGGTCAACCACGGGGGTCAATGTCCCAGCCTCACTATTCGTCATGACACTACTTGCTATGACCTTCTGTGTTATGGAAGTTTCCAATTGATAACTGCTCGATGGACAGATTTCCAGTTTATTTACTGTTTGCGACTCATTTTCCAAGCATGCTCTGGGTCTTGACCCTTTTGTTTAAAGATGCACTAGAGTCTCGGGCACTAGGGGCAGGATTCACACCACCATCATCCACCTTGTTTAGTCTTTAAGGTCTCCTTATTTTTACTTTGCTAATTGTTTGACGTAGAGGCGATTTCTTTGACACCATCTGGGAAGATGTGTTTGTCCGATTTCGCATCTTGTAACAAGTCGATTAAGGATTTGAGGATGACACCTTCCATTTCTTTTTCTCTTCCTTTGTTCTCTCGCAATGATTCTATACAGGATTCCACAAAAATTAATTTGGAATTCACCAGGGCAATCAAAGTCGACTGGTCTTTATAGTTTTCACTCAAGTTTTCATAAAATTTAAGGTATGGTGCTGAGGTTATTGTAACTGCTGAGAAAATTGAGGCTTGCATATTTATTGCCCAAGCCTGTTGGCTGGTTGCATCTGTAACTGAGTGCTTTTGCTTTTGAATCCTAGGTTGACGCTTAGCTAATAATGTGTTCCCTGCTCCTTCTTTCCAGTCGCATGCTTCGGTGTACACCGATTCAGAGGAGTCGGGGTCACTAGAAAGGTCCATCCGGGCAGAGGCGTCTCACCAACCTAGGCCCTTTACAAAAGGTGACTCTCCATTTCTGATTTGTACAACTGAGTCTGAAGGTCGACACTGCCGGTCCTGGAGTTCACTAATTCCCATCCTCTGTTTTTTGGCCAGGATTAGATTGTCATCCTCCAGGCAATCCTAACCCGACCCTCCAGACCTTGCCCCTGGATAAAGTTATAGCCTCGGCCATGCTCCTGATAAAGGTTGGAGCTTCGACACACTTTCAGGGACAAAGAGGCAATATCCCTGGTGATGCGGGCAGCCTGGGCCACATTTTTACTAGAATCCTGTTGCCAAGGTCTTTTATTAGAGTGACATCTCCTAGTATAAGGGAAGACACCCAGGGACTTTTTTAGAAAGTTCATAAAGACCGGGAAAGTTTCATCAATCGCACTCTCACCAGGTCAATTTACCTCGCAATTTCAGGGCTTATACTTTGGGTTGCCTCGGTCTGCATGTTAGTTTGCAATTTCCTTTTTGTATTTACATGTCGGATGGAATCACTCTCATTCTCCTCCAATTCCACAATTTTCGTTGATGACACCAAAGGTGTAGTTGTTTCCCCAACCGGGAGGTTTTCTTTTTCACTCACTCAGGAGTCTCTTTCAGGCACAGGAATAGTGCTATTCCCTTTATCAGAGGAACCCACCGCAATCTGAATACTAGCCCCACTATTCTATTATTGTCACTTAATAGAGAAGTACTATTCAAAAGGTCTTTGTCCGTTAGTTCAAAGGGAGGGATCAGAGCTCTCTGCGATATTAACATCTCAGAAGAATTGCTCCTGCTGAAATCCATGGATTGTGGCACTGAGCTAGGAGTGGCTTTTGCTCTGAAGTGCCACTTTAAGGTTCCCAAGTCAGAGCTTGATTAGCTTCTCTTTATTGCAGGATTTTCTAGCAGCTTGGGCACAGCTCGATCTACGCCCCTCGTTTTGTATGCAGTTCCTAAGATTCGACACAGTGCTATGCCATTTAATTGTTCTTCCTCTGTATGTATTACACTTGAAAGAGGAGTTGCCGGAGTAGTCAAAGGGGCAATTTGGACCGCTGCTTCTAATAGAAGCACTGTGGGTTGAATAAAAAGACTCCCTCCCTTCGGTTCCCTTGGCTGGGTTACGGTCTCCATCACTGATTACAGTGAAGAGTGGGGTACTGGAGACTTGCAGCACTCGGTCTCAGTGTAATCCATTCTGGCAGCATTAGGCAGCATTAACATTTGAGGGATTGCTACCCAGATTAGGCGGGGGACAGTCCTGGGTTCGGGATTTCAAGGATTTCAAAGGCACCAGAGAAATACACACATCGCTGTACACTAACTCAAGAGCAGCTGTTTTGGAGTTTAAATATACCTGTCTCCTGGTAGGCTGCAGTGCCTTGACATCATGTTCCTCTTCCATATGGCTTTTCAGTCTGATTTGTCCTCTTTCAGTGCAGCGTTGTGGTTCTCCCTCCTGCAAACACTCTGCAAACACTTTGCGATGCTTCGTGACTGGAGTGGAGTTTTTGTAGATAAAGAGTAGTTGAAAGTGAAAGCAGACTCTGACTCTGATAGTACAGCACCACACAGCCTGGGAGCCTTGTAGCCTAGAATCTCATGAAGAACACCACACTCTGCAAACACTTACACACATCAACACAAACTACAGGTATGAATATTGTGTGTACAGTACATTTGCAAATATTTTATAAATGCATCTGAACAGGGTACCTGCCACGTACCCTGTTTAATCTGCAAAAAAAGCATATTTTCATTTGTCACATCTCCTATAATCAAGTTCACTTGCAAATCTGTCTCATTTCCAAGTTTTCATTTACCCATATCACTCATTATAATATGCAAACTGTTATTCTCTTATTTATTAATTTTCACAACCACTTCCCCCTTAACACACTATTATGCCATTCATACAATACACACAAAACAGGAAACCAGCTTGTATCTTACCAAAGCATTGCAAGTACATACATTGCATGCATTTCAACAGAGCTCCTGCCATTCGTGCACAACCAAAAAATACAAGTGTACATTCAGAACAGTGCTAATAGAAATGCAGATAAATAAATCATATAACTTTAAAGTTTCCTTCACTCATGTAGCAAGCATCTATGCACAGACAAATTAACGGAATTCTACAAACAAAAACATTCTCCTTTTCAATCTGTACATCTTTCCAAGTTTTTTTCTCTCCATACTACAAATTCCACTAATCCATTTCCACACTAAATCGTGCAACAGCAACACATACACTTTCAAAAGTGCACCTCATGGCATAAACGTATAAATACTCCACTAACCCCGTAGCAATGATGCTGATGGTCCAAAATCTCCAGTCATAAACAAAGCTATGCAATTTAACACATACAGTACCTTTTCCTACAAAGAAATCCTTCTGAAAATGTAACTAATCTATTCTTCAAGCAAAATTACTGTGCCATTAACACACAAATGTACTAACTTAACATTCGCAATTGCAGTGAATACCACACTCCTGAAAGACAGTAGTGTCTCAAGTACAAAACAGAACCTAGAAGAAACGTACTCTTTGCATCAAACAAAGTAACTGCAATACTGTAGTAGTGTTCTTAATGTTACTCAAACAGTGTAGCGTTCTTACACTGTAGAACAAACAATTGTATCATCCCTACAGCATTAGAGTCCGTATTACTGATTGCACCTCAGCAGGTGCACACTTTGTATTGTCATCTGAACACCAGTGTAGTAACACACAGATATGTAGTACAGCCTTTCCAAGCTGGAGTAACAGCATATTCAACAATCACACACCTCTACATATATGCCTACCCTCATACTCAGACACTCATGCACAGTTCACACATACATTGCACAACCTCCCAACCCACACTTTCTTTTTTCTCCAACAGACACCAAACAGTGCTTACCAAAAAGCAACTCCGTAGAAAGCAACGCAGAAATAGAGCAAATCAAACTAAAAGTGTACAAAATAGGCATCTGCCTCTAGCAGAATTTATACAAAAAGCACAAACAAAACAGCTAATACAGTCACTAAGTCAAACTAAAGCCACTTGCAGGAAAGTGACGTTGACTCCTCTTTCAAAATGTAAAAGTAAACAGAAAAGCATTGAGAAGACTGCAACTACCACTAGTGCTACCACTGCACCTATAAATCTTGATGTAACCACAAGTAAGAATACCAAAAGAAATGTTCACCACAGAGTCCTTCAGAACCTTATAAAAACAGGGGACAAATCATGCTCAACTCTTAAAACTACCGCAGAAAACTAAACCTGGAAGCTCTCATAACAGTGCAATCCTCCTCAAAAGGAAATTATTTATATTAGTTTTAAACAGAATGAAACCACTAACAAAACTAATTACTAAACTACAATAAGGACTTCTTAACAAACAGAATATTAACAAAGATAGCTTTACAAACATCTGTTCAGGTGAGTTGAGTCACACCACCACCACAGATCAATGATGAAGCATACAAACAAAAGCAAACAAACCCAATTGCCATACATAGCAGTGGATGAGGCTATGAAAAGGTTAACAATACCATCATGGAACTAGAAATACTGCTCACAAAATTATATCCCCAGTAAACTTAGCATCAACTATCCATTCCACCGAACCAAAACGTCCAGTCTACAAATGACCATGCACATCATTGTGTAACATACGCACAAAATCTTTCACATCTTTACGCCAGTTCCTCAATCAGTATGTGAAAGTGAAAGACAAATTAAAAATAAACCTATTATAAACTATGGACTCCTGTCCAGTGCGCAAATAAACAGTACTACAAAGACATTCATTAGCCTGCATTTTTGGACCTACTCGCAAAAGCACCTTCGACCATATATAAATGTTAGCAACACACCATTCAACTATAAGAAATCTTGTTCATAAAATGTACTATAAAAAAAGTCCTGCTTTAACACTGGACCATTTAAAGAACATTATTCTACATGGTACAGCCAAAGAACTACGCAAAGAAATAGAGCAACTCCAAGGCAAATATTTTGGAAGTGAAACCCACTTACAAAATTCAATATCTGAACAGAGTAGCAACAACCTTACAGATGTCAACCTTCTACTACACACATACCGCAATGCCTGACAAACCTTGTGCGGACTTCGTACCTACACCAGCTCGGGCCACTGTCCACCTTCTTCTACAAAAACATACAACCCTCTTAGCCGAACAAAGCACCACATGCTGTGCTATCCTCTCTCCATCTACTAAAGGAAACTAAAGTGTTCATACCCCAGGGCCTGTCTCTAAAGCTGAGCTCTTCCCGAGACTTCTGCCAACACGGAATACTGAACCCTACCTGAACGTTGTTCACGGACTGAATGCTCTACCCGTAGTATCTGAAATACAAACGTGTATTATGCTGTATTCACTTATGTGCCCATCGATTCCTCAATTGCACTTTTCATTTTGCTAACTACTATCCCCGTAACAGACTCACGTTGCTCCTATGGAAAAAAAATGACTCTGCTTTTACACCAGACACATTGCCTCTGATAACAATGGACCATGCACTGCTTTTCAATTTTGCGTTAAGTTCAATTGCCTACTTGTAAGTGTTGACAAAGTTAATTCTTGTCTCTGTGCCTAGTCTACTCCACTATTAACAATAACTTTCCAACTTTGCCTAGCGTGAACACTGCTCCACAGGTAACCTATTTGTCAATTGCACTGAATATTATCAGCGGATAATGCCCTTTTACTTATACCTGTCTTTGCATTGACACCTATTGTTTGCACTGACTTGTGAACGGATTGCATGCCTATGATTCGATTTGTGTGAAACCTTGTATTTTGCTGTATTTTATCTAGAATTGACACTGTTATTGACATTCAATAGTGACCAACTGGATTATCGCCTCTATGTTGCATTATATCTAGATTTGACATTGTGTGAACTGCAAAAGTACCCAGTCTAAGACACTAGACCCATGCATAGTTTCCAATCCTGGCCTAAATTGCCAGTTGGCTGACGTGACACTGTTGGAGCAGTACAAAACCCTGCTTTACAAATACCTTACATAAGTATACCTTCAGTACACTGTATGGAACTACCACCTTACATTCATACCTATTATGGGCCCTACTTGTAGTAGGACAACTGACCAGTACAGCAGGACATAATTACATAACATCACGCTATTTAACTTTGGGAAGCACTAGCACACCTATAATGGATATCATACCCACCTCCACCACACCCCAGCTGACGCTTAACCCTCAGCAAAGCACACCTATCAGATATCCCACTTGGACTATGGTAGATACTAAATCCCGACCTGACCACCACTACCCTGTTAACCCCGACCAACAACCACTTACACTTCATAATCCAAACCATGGTTTAATTAAAACCAACCTACCATGCCATACTCTAACTAGAAATGTCAGACTTTGCTCGAGATGCACCAGACTCCATGAGCCACCGGCCCGAACCACCATTAACATATGCCCCTAAAGAGAATGTCTATCTGACAAACATAATGCCAAGAACAAAAACAATGACCTAACTACTTCACTCTCATCAAAGACTGACGGTTTCACCTATAAGAAACAACTACTGAGTGAACCCCCCCTACTCGTTACCTGCCAAAGTAATAAGCCAGGGTAAACCTTTGAACCCTTTGCCTAGCAACAACGTTCCAGACATTAAGGGAGCCTTTATCAACGGCAGATCTCGAGATAGCCGATTTAATCTGTGCAGAAGACTATGGGCCCCATTCCGAGATGGGTAGTAAGGGATACCGGGCACCGGTAAGGAGACCGGTGCCAGTAATCCCTTACCGCCCTACTATGAGGTCCCTTAGCGGGTCCCTTCCTCAACGCCTGGTCTGACCAGGTGTTAAGGAAGGGACCCGTTAAGGGACCTGGGTGCAAATAACGGGCTTGGCATACGCCAGACCGTTATTTGCATCCTCCCCATTCCCATTGAGCCCTATGGGGGAATGGTTTGCTAAATGGTGACCTACTGGTCCCGCCAAGGTCTGACTAGACCAGTGAATTCCCATTGCACCAAACCAGACACGGTACCGTTATTGGTGGCATTCATGGCGCAAATAGTGCCATGACTACCACCAACTTTGGAATGAGGCCCTATGACTTTCTAGCATAACCGAGTCATGGATTCACACCGCAGCAGTCCCTGCCCTCTTGCTAGCAGTCGCGGGCTATTATAGAATTCTTAGAGCAGACAGGGTTGACTCTAGACATAGAGGAATAGCCCTCATAGCCAAATTCAACCTAGCCATGAGACCCATCACCATATTTCAAATCATGCGAATCACTTACAGTCAAATCCCAATACCTGAATCCCAAACTCTCACAATCCATATTATCTATAGACCTCCAGGCCCCATTGTTGCATTTCAGGAGGATATCTCCATCATTTTATCTGCCACATGAAAACTACTTCTCAAATACTTTTATTGGGGATCTTAACTTGGGCTTCAACGACCCAAGTGACCAGCAAGCTACTGTAATATCCAACGTGCTCATTGAATTTGGCTTCTCCCAATGAGTGACCACACACAATAAAGGTAGTACTTTAGATTGGGTGGCAGTACTTAATTGCAATGTCTCAATCACCTCTATAACTCTTCAAATTTAGATAGACCACTACCTCCTTTCCTTCACTCTTGCAGCTAAAAATCTCATTCCTAAAATGCTCCACCTATCCTTACCAGGAACAAAAAGAACATTACTGTTGACAAACTCATACCACTTATAATAACTACCTTTAACTCATTGCCTGATACTAATGACCCTGATACTCTAGTAGACGAATACAACAATACCATGACTAAAGCCTTAGACATGATCAACCCACTAAAAATGAGGAAAAGTAAACCTGGAGCTCACTTGAATTTGTGGTTCACTCTGCACCTCAAAACCTTGAGAGCTGAAAAAAGAAAATGCAAATCAATTTGGAGACACCTACCCAACGATGAAAGCAAAATTAACTTGACCAAAATCTCAGCCCTATATAAGAAAGAAATAATGCATACCAAACACGAAATGTATAATAATAGAATTCTTCAAGCAAATTCAAGCACAAAAGAACTCTTTGTAATCTTAAAAGAATTAGAAGCCCCTATTACACCAACATACAATTGCTTGAAGAACAAACTATGGTGTTCTAATATACAAACTGCCTTAACTAAGAAAATGACCCTTCTCCAGAATAAGATTGTTGAGTAAAAAGCAAATCTACCTAATACAGACACATCTGCCAGTACCCCTATGTACTCTTTTAAACCGTCACAACGCTTCAGTTTCTCAAGAGTTTCAATCCTTGAGGTTGAAAACATTATCCTATCACTAAAACCCTCAAATTTCCAGGGCGACAATTGCCCAGCTCAAATCATCAAAGATCTTGCGAAAGACCTCTCATCCTTCATAACCAAGCTAATCAATGCCTCCTTTGTATCGGGCACCATCCCCAGCAATTTGAAGGAGTCCTGGGTCTGCCCCTTCCTCAAAAAACAATCTCTAAATCCATCCATCCCCACCAACTATGGCCCATTATGACAGTGCCATTCTTACTTAAAATATTAGACCGGGTGGAATATCTCCAGAATCTGCCAATCTGGTTTCAGGGCCGAACACGGCACGGAAATAGCGCTGATTGATCTCAAAGCACAGATAGACAAACTCACGAATAAGGGAACACAGCCTTGTTACTCCTTCTTGATCTTTCGTCCGTCTTCAATTTGGTGGACCACAAAGTACTATGCAATCATCTTAACTCAGCCGCCCACATCTCACAGGATGCCATTTTTGGATCCAATCCTTTCTGAGCAACAGGACCATGAGAGTCTTCTCACCATCTGCGGTGGCAGTACACATTCCTATTACATGTGGTGTGCCACAGGGATCCTGCGTTTCACCTACATTGTATAACATATTTGCTAAGCCCCTATTTCATGATCTGGACTGTCTGGGTGTCACCTACAGTAATTATGTAGATGATACCCAGATTCTCATACCACTTACCGGGGATTATGACAAGGATATGGCCTTTGTAAATAAAATCTATCTCAACATCCAGTCATGGATGGCTGCCCACTGGCTATGCCTGAATGATGACAAAACCGAGCTCCTCATAGTAGCGACTACATTTAACCTCAACAAACTCTGCCCCAAATATACCTCCTTTAACATTGATGGTAACCTCATTAAATTTGCAAAAGAGGTAAAAACCCTAGGTTTCTAACTTGACTCCACCCTCACTTTTGTTAAACAGGTCAATGCCATGGTGTCGGCCTCTGCATATACCGGAAAGCTGATCAGAACCAGTAAACCCTTTCTATCCAAGGAAAGCTGTACCATACTGCCCGAGCCCTAATTATGTCCAAGTTGGACTATTGTAACTCCCTATACTTGTGCGCTACCAACCACATTATTAACAAGATTCAAATTTTCCAGAATAATGCTTTGAGGACTGCACAGGGCATTGCCAGAAGAGAACATATTTCTGAGGTAAGAAGACGGAATAAAGGGCTGTCCATCTGCGACAAAATTGGACTCAAAACTTTGTTGTTAACCCATAAATTCCTCAACAATGCAGCCCCTCAATATTTGGTAGAGAGAATCAACAGAAAAATGAAAAGCCGACCCATCAGGACTGCCTATTCAGATTGCCTACTCGTACCTAGATTTAAATTGACAAAAGCCAGAAGGACCAGCTTCCCGGTCAAAGCAGCGCGGCTCTGGAACTGCCTCCCTACCTCCCTGAGGGTGGATCAAACCTTTCTCAAATTCAGATATAACACCACTAAATGGCTCCGAGAAAATGACCACTAACCCACCTTAGTGCCTGTCTCTCACCTGCAAGCATCATTGCATCACCCTATAGTGTATATAGTCACTGCAAATCTCTGAATATGTTTTATATCAACATTGTAAGTTATGCAATTACTGACTGCTTGTACTTCTATAGGTATATATCTAATTTACAGATCCCTAATTGTACTCCACTTGGGATCTGCTGTACACTTCTTTTTCTTTTTGTAACCTATGTAACCTTAAGCTGAAAGTTTTCATGTATCATTTTGTATTCTGTGCCCTGATACCCCTGGGTCTGGTGCGCATTACACATTAATAAGCAAACAAACAAATAAACAAAACAAACATACAAAAATGAAATACTAAAGTTTAAAAGCACATCTGGTGAAGTACCACACCAGGTGTGTGTGTGATGCCACAGAACCTTTTATAAAAAAGAGCACAATAAATGTAGACATAATGTACAAAATAGAAGACCATGAAGAATCCAAGTGGTTCTAATTAGCTCTCTATCTTATAGCAGAAAACAAATATGAAATGTCTAACCCCTCAATACTTTGCAGATACTTCACTGCAATACTTGACAACAACCAAATAACTTCACATGCTATAACTAATACCTTGGAAATATTCCCACTGTCAAAACCACTCCAACAACTTAACTTGTATGAGAAGATTATAATCAAACAGTGCACCCATTTCAAACCATAATACGCCTTCAACCAAAAACAGCAAAACTACCTCCCTCTGAATTACTGAAAGGCATTCATGGCAAAGTAGTTTATTTGCCATTAGATCTCAAAGAAAATGTAGACACTCTGGGATTGCAATGGCCAATAGATCAATCTTTGATTATCCTAGTGAATGGTGTACCTATAAAAGGCAAAATGTGGCAGCAACTAGTGGACCTATATAAAGTTAGAGAAGCCCTGCAATATCTAAAAGACAACAATGAATACTACAAAGAAATAAACATTAAAAAAAAACCTGAAGGAAACCACCAAAATAATTAAAGACTTGTTAGGAACTGGAAAATTTCAACTTCTAGATACTACTACAGCATCCAATATTTTAGACCATTATACAATTCACTGACTGCACTCCAAAGAAACCATAGAAGATGCACTAGAAACTTACCAAAAGCGGCAAGCCAAATGATCTCCAATCAGCATATGGGAAAAAAGTGTGGAAGCACAAGCCTTTCCTTTACTTTTTCTTGCTGGAAAAGGAGAAAGGTACGATGACAAATAACAGCATCAGAATACCGCTCTTTACAAATGTATTCTGAAGATAACAGATTCAGACAAAACATTGAATACATATTCCACCTTCTCTTTGAAAGTGAACTAGCAACTCTATGCTACCGAATTGCACACACATTAAAAACAGGTACCCATTTTCAAATATGTCTGCTATGCAATCACTACAAAAGGTGGAAGAAAAAGATGAAGTTTTACAGTCAAGTATTATAAATCTTTTATCAAACATGCATGGTACGAAAGAATACGAAAGAAGTACACTGCATCATAAGAAACCTTGGCCCACCCACATGTTTTGTAACATTAAGTTGTGCAGAGTATGCATGGGAAGACTTGCACGATTTCCTACACATAGCAAACAAAAACAAAACAAATATAGATATAAAAACACCAGGTAACTCTGCTCTCTTGATCCTGTAAATGTATCAAGATAATTCCATCATTGCTTTATTGCCATGCTACACTTCATTTGTAATAAAACAGGTCCTCCCTCAGAGAAGTGCAACACTTCTTTTGGAGAAAAGAATACCAAGCCAGATGAGCTCCACACATCCACATCCAAGATGCTCCGAAATTTGGTCAGGACAATGATGGCACTGTTTTGCAGTTCATTCAGAAATATGTCACTTGTGAAATCCCTTCACAAACTACACATAGCAAACTATATGCACAAATTTTACAATCTCAAAGACACAAGTGTGGCAAGAATTGTCGATGCAAATATGAAAACAAAGGGAAATACTACACCAAATGCCTCCTTGGTTTCCATAGAACAGTTTTAGCAACAGGACAAGTGAACAATGTCATGTCACATAGTGTATAAAAGGAACAGCAGAATCAAAGTGCATTAATGATTACTATTCAATCATTTCCCTTCTTTGGAATGCAAATACAGATGTGCAGTACATTGCAGACAATTCCACTGCAGTTGCACAATATTTCACAGCCTACTTAACCAAAGCAGAGAAAACAGAGCTGAAAGACCTCTATCATCTGACAAAACACTGTCACAGAAATTGTACAGCTGTGGCATAGAAATGCTCTGCAATACAGAATGTGGCTGCTACAAAGCCACAGACTGTTTAACCACACTGGCTTGTATGGAAAATCTGAAAACATATCCAATCCAGAAAAAGAGTTCTCAAATCACATGAAAATATAGAAACAATAGCCACAACTGATCCCAACAGCCAAGCCATTTTGAAAAACAACTTAATAGACACATACTACCCAAACAGGAGTACTTCCCCAAAAATTCACATACAAAAATAATATTAAACCATTTGTGAAGAAAGGTAGATACAGAGTCGAAAGCTGTGAAGGCAGAATGGTGAAATTTACCAAACACAGCCTAATTAATCATGTGAAATTGTCATTGAAAACTCCTCAACATAAAGAACTGTATTACATGGTCCTACTACAACTTTTTAAACCATGGAGAAAAGAAGAAGATGTATTAGATACCCATGTATCCCATGAAGATGCTTTCAAAGCAAATTAAAGCACTATAACAGATATTCTTTTTACGCAGTACAAAACCATGTTAGACAATGACCACCAACAAGAAGAACTCCTGGTGCAACTAAATATAGACACTCCTGACAGCAGTCAACCTTCTCTAACAGGAAGCCAAGAACCACTTGGACAGCCACTCATAGCAAATGAGGCAGAATTAGCCATGACTGAAGTAGAAAACACCATGTGCCAGTATGAAGAATCTACAGAAGACTTTGCTATACTGAACATGGTATCCAGCACAAAACTAAAACTTGTACCTGTCAAGACTACAAACATATACTGCTATATGTAAGTGGTCAAGCTGGTTCACGGAAAACATTCTTAATAAAAATAATTAGCAAGTTCCTCCAACAACTGACAAATAACAAACTGTCAGTTGTCAGCTGCCCCCGCAGGTTTAGCTGCCTACAACATAGGTGGTGTCACTTTATGCCGATTGCTACTCCTTCCAGTAGAACACCAAAACAAATTAGACTGCTACAAACTTTCAGCCAAAGCTGCAATGGAATTATGCAGAGTTTTAAAAGAAATGAAAATGCTCCTAATAGGAGATTTGAGCATGGTTTCCAACCTAATGTTGGCTTTGATTCACCTCAGATTACAAGAGGTCCTCAAAACGGGCTACGAAGAACTCTTTGGAGGAAAACACAGTATTGTTTTCAGAGATCTTCTTCAATTAACACCTGTGTTAGGTGAACCTATTTTTAAAACCTTAGGGCACAAACTATGCCATAAAACTCTTGGCAGCATAGGAAATGTAAATCTTTGTCAACATTTATAATACAAAGAACTAACTGAAAACATGCGTCAGTCTGCAGACCTCACCTACACCAACATTTTGAAAAGTATTAGAGTTGGAATACTATCTAAAGAAGCACAATCTAAATTATATACCAGACACATCAATGCACTCTATTGGCATAACTCATGTGCTACTGATGTCATGGAACAATTAGCACACAAAAATGTAAACTGTATGTCCTTGATGCCAACTCTTGCAAGCTGTGCACAATTCAATGAAACAATGATGAAAAAAGAAATGCAACCAATTGTTCAAATTTACTCCACAGACAAATTGGATGTGCACGGTGTGACACTACCCATGTGTGAACAAGCCACAGCATGCCTAAATACCTTAGAACACTCCATCTCTAACACAGCTGGTTTAGAGAAAATATTAAAATTGTAGAGTAATGCAAAAAGGTAACCTTGATGTGGAGCAAGGACTAGTTAATGGAGCACTTGGTACAGTTGTTGGCTTTCAAAAGTACCCATGTGACAACAACATTCAGTTTGTCAATATTCACTTTGACAAACTTTCAGAAGTTAAAAGGATAGGACACTCTACAGCCTGATTCCTTCTTTTCAAAGACATGTATGTAAGCAGAGAACAATTTCTCTATCTCTAGCATACGCAGTCACCATTCATAAATCACAATGTCTTACCCTAGATCACGCATTGATAGATATTGGCAGCATAATGTTTAAAGAAGGGATGAGCTATGTAACACTGTCACGCCTACGTAACTTGAAGGACTATTTTGAGTCAATTTTGATGCAAGTAATGTAAACACTGATATTCCTTGCATTGTAGAGTACAACAGCCTACGTGCACTCTATGCACCCCATCTCAAAACCTACCCTGTTCCTCAAAAGTAAAACTTTGTAAAAGAAAACTAGTGCAGACTCAACTTATACAGGATCTCAGAAGAATACCTCCAAAGAAATTAAAAGCAGCTAGTACTTCATCAATTACCACAACCAATACAAATGCATTCCAAACTGCACAAACAAAACTAACTACCTCTTCAAAGAAAAAACGTGCACTTCCATCAAATGACGCAGACACAGAACTGTCTGGTCCATTCAATTTTTCCAATACAACTGGTGTAAACTGCTATACAAATGTAGCAATACATATTATATTCCAATTGCCACCAATTGTTGAAAATATTTACTTAAATGGGACAATTCAATTATGTTTGCACATCTTAGTCCTTCACAAAAATGCAACAAACAATCCTGACAACACTTACAGGCAGGAATTGGACTACTGTGCTGTAATGTTTCGATTCATTATAAACACACAAGAAGATCCACAAGAATGTATAATATGCTTACTACAAGTACTGGAAAACAAAAACATACCTATAAATGAAATGTTCTAGATTTGATACATGTGGAAACATACATTGACTTTCTGCAGCCATGTGGTGCAGGATCAAGTCCCTAATGAATGCTTCATGTATGTATCCATACCTAACTGTGAATGCATTCCATTTCAGCAGCTTGTTCAAAACGCAAACCTTGGCATATTGTTTACTGCTTGCAATTCCGATAATTGCTCCACCTTAAATATACAGTCACATAGTGAATATGTAATAGTAATGCTTTTGCGTTACAGTGGAGATGGAACCAAAAACAATTGCAAGCTGACTAGTTTCACACATGGACAAGTATCACTTGGCAAGAAAACCTTCACAACAGTAGGCATAATCTACCATGCAGGAGCCACAACCAATGCAGGTCACTATACTGCATACATCAAAAAGAAATGTGGGTGGTTCGAATGTAATGATACTTCCATTACTCTATCTTCTAAACGCTTCCTTAAAAATTTTAAAACCAAAATGTATTTAATTATCTCAGTATGAGCATCTACAAAATGTCCTCAATAACCTTTAAATCCACAAACTAATAGACGTATACATCCATCAACAAGAGAAAACATGTTTGAAAACATTCCCTGCAGAAGTGAAAAACTGTAAACAGGTATAATACTCCACTGGTATCTAACTACAACCAGAATACTGCAATATACATTTTTATGAGGAAACCCTGCATCAGTTATTACGGATGAAAATATCTTCAACAACTTCAAAACTATCAACAGTTAGAATATGCAGCAGGTATCTAACTGCCCAAAATTCTGCAACACTACTGAGCAATACCACAGTACTTACAAAAGATCAACAACCAAACAGATAACTGAATACTGCTAAAATGTAACAAGAAATAAACAATTAGAATTGCATAAAACCTCAACAATTCAAACAGTAAGTATACAATGATTGGAGTCACAACATTCAGTGCATACATGCATTATACTATGATAGTTGTAGACAGCCATACAAAATAATACACCCAACTTTCCGAACACAGTCCAATAAAGCAACTACCACCCACCATGTACACTTTCCAACAAACTATTACACTACTGGTAGTCAGTGGACAAACTCTTAATAACAAACCACCTATGCAAGTCACATACCACTGTCAAAGTGTTTGCCTATGGCCTTTAGCCATGCACCCAAGACTCCAGTCCCTGCCCACAACCACTGCAGCATAACACACCCATTCAAGCAAACACCTGCCCACTGACCACAACCCAAAACATAACACAACCACCTCAAGACCTATCCACCTTGCATGACATTCTAAAACATTAATTGCAGCCAATGCACACACTCTTAAATGCATGCCCTCTTCACCCAATACTGTACTAACTACCCAAAAACAATACATCATAGCAAAGTAAAATACCCAACAATCTGGCCAGTATTTATGTGACCACAGACACCGCAATCACAGCACAGCCTTCTTCCACATAAACAAAAACACCATTTGACCCACCTTTCACTCCCACACCCTCTCCAGCCAATCATCCACACCAACACACTACCTAAAATTGGATTTCGGCTCTGTTCGCCACCACGCTGTCAACGTATATCTGCAAATCCAACATGGCGGATGCATCGGGAAAATGTAATGCACCTCACGCTTCACTCCAACCAATCAGTGAACACGTTATGTGTCCGTAGACATTATGTAGCCTTTCTAGCCAATCAGAGTCCTGTCCGTGGAGCGAACAAGGACGTGAGTCCGTAGACCAAACCCAGATATCACACATTTTTTTGGGCCTACTTTTGGTCATTTTTAAAAAAAAAGGTACTGGACACATTTCCACCAAATTTACAAAATCACGCTTTCAGGACCAAGCAGCTGCTCATGCGAAAATCCGTCCAGCGGTTTCGGCAGTAAGCATTAGCAAAGTTTTTCTCCATTTAGTCTATGGAAAAAAAAAAGTTGCGACCCCCCTATAACTTTGCGCCCCTCCCCCCCCATGAAACCTCACCTAACTTTGCAGAAAAATTCAGAGCTGGCCATATATTCTTTTTTTGTGCAAATGTTAGTGAGGATTCGTCCAGGGGGAGCAAAGTTATAAGCCTCCCAAAAAGTGTTCTTCCTATGCGTTTAGCAACGTAACCATACATACCACGAGCTGTGTAATATATATATGTAACAGAGGAATGGGCTTCCAGTCAGTCCAGGATGCAGCGGCACTCAGGCTTTCATAAGAAAAGATCCCAGGGATGGCTGCAAAAACAGAGTCCTTTATTTATACATGTTCGTGGACAGGAGGGAAGAAAAAAAAAGGAAACAAAACAACGTGTTTCACCCTGAACAGGGTTTGTCGGGTTTGAGTGCAAGCAAAGAGGACAGGTCCTTTGTAACAATGTTAGTCCTTCATTTCTGTTGTTAGTGGTGACTATTACAAGCTGTGGCTAAGCAGAATTTGTGTGCATACAGGCGGACTTCCTAGAATGTCCTATGTTAATTGGAGTATATTGTCAATATGTTCCTAGTTAACACACATTACGAGCACGTAATTGATCCTTTACAGCGCTGGGCTTTGTATAAAATGTAAAAGTCTGAAAGCATATGCAACTAAAATTAGCTAATTTATCTAAACACATATCCTTTGTAGCAACGGGCTATGTGTGAGATGTAAAAGCATAAAATCATTTGCAACCGATTCGCATGGTGTGCCAATATTATATATTGTACAAAGCTCAACAGAGTAAAATACTCACACTCAGTTATCCCGTGGGTATTTCTTGTGGCTAATCTATTTACAGTGTAGAATGCTCACCTATTGGGCTTAACTGATCAGTATATCATACAGCTGATGTATTTGGCTGCAAAGTGCAATGTGCAACGACAATATCAGCCGTATGTGTTGCCCACTGTTCAACCCAGGGGGTACGTCTTACAACTGGTGTATTTGGATGTAAAGTGTAATGTGCTAAGTGCAAATGAGTAGTTGGCTTAATACATCGCCCACTGTCTTACTCTATGAGTACATCTTGATGTATTTGATGACAGTTGATGTATTTGACTATAAAGTGCATTGTGTTATGTTCAAGTGAGCTGCCAGGCAACCTCATCGTTCTTAAATATAAAGTGCAAATTGACCAATATAGGATCAATGGATCCACTATGTATGTGCATTGTGCAAAATCATTGTAGGGCAATGTGCAAATAGCAAATCCTCCCCTGTTGGTGCTTTTGACCTATGAATATGTAAAGTGCAATGTGCTACACGGACTAATGGTACTGTTGTTATATGGCATCTAAGTACAATAAAATATTAAGCCAATATAAAATGGAAATAGAATGTCATATCCTATTTAATAGGATATAAAGCACAATACGCGAGACATGAGATATATTAACGGTGCCATCGGCACACTGTTCAAACATATTGTACTATGTTATAATGGCAAATTAGACCTATGTTGGACTTAGATGATCGTATCAGACTATGCACCGTGTAACCCGAAAGGCCTACATATGCCAAATTAACCACAATTCACTTGCTCCATGTATCACCATCCTACACATTCCGACATGGATTCTTTTACATTTAAGAAAAGACATAAGTGTAAAAATCCACATATTGAAACCATAATAAAGGCCAGGATCAGATGGCCATTACATTTTGGTAGCCCGCATGTTGGTCTCTAAACTGTAACTAGACACATACATGCAGTTTTTGTTGGTCGTGTATCTAGGCCAGACTTATTTAATCACCCAGGAACGTATATAGTTCTTCATCTGTGTTGTGTCCTGCTGGAGATTTGGTGTTATAGTCCACTATATAGCATGATTCTCTTTGCCTCAGCCTCCTTAGTCTGTTCCCTCCCCTGGGATGCACGGTGACTGTGCCGATCGCAAAAATACTTAAGAGAAGAGATATTGCCTTGATGAATATCCTCAAAGTACTTGGCAAGTGGGTAGGCCATGTTGCGGATTTTGATTGCTTGCAGGTGTTGAAGGATGCGCAATCTTACCTCCAGTTTGGTACTGCCTATGTACCAGAGGTTGCATTCACAGGTGATGACATAGATTACAAATTGTGTGGAGCATTTGATCGCTTTCTTAATTAAAATCATGTTCCCTGTCCGTGGATGGATATATTTTCCTGTACTTGACCCGAAGCAACATGCTTTACACTTTTAACAGGTAGAGAAACCAGGCGCTTGGTTCGGAAGCCAGTTGCCCACTGTTTGGGCATTAATGGGTAGAAACATACTTGGCGATAATTTAGTTTGTATAGAGGCAGGTTTCCAGTATGTGACTTTTGCATGAACTTGGAGGAGGTGACTGATGTCTTTGTCCCTCTTTAACAAATGCCAAGGTTTACCTAATATTTGCATTATTCCTTTTGCACCTTGATTATACGTGGTGATAAATCTGATAATGTTATCACCTTTATATTCAAATGTTGAGGCTGGCTCAGCTATATGCTTCCATACTGGTGATTCTCAGGAGCTAGTATGCCCTATGGATCACTCTGAACACAAATCATTCTAAGAGCCTTTATTTTCTCAAACCATATTCCACCCTAGGGAAAGGTGGTAGGAAACAGCAGTACACACTACTTCCACCTTCTGATCATCTCAAAGTTGTAGATAGCTAAACCTTACCACTGATGCCCAAAAGGCAAACATATATATGTCTGGCAGTATTGGTAGTATTCTTGTTCAGAGGAAGTTGCCTAACATTTCAGTGCTGGACTGCCCGTGTGGGTGATATGGGAGTTCGATGCACATGGATATCCTCCTCTGTGAGAGCTATTGTGATGTTACAAATGATTGTGGCCCTCCTGGGTGGCCCACAACCCATAGAAGAGGCAATGATACCTTTTATTCATTACTGGTTCTGTGTTCAACCTTCTGTGTATTGGATTAAACCAGATGCAGACCTCCACTATCAATATGTTACAAGTCATTGGGCCTCATTACACAGTAGGCGGTGAACCATGGTGCTATTAGCGCCATGGTTCATGCCGGTAAAATACCGGCACCGCCTTGGTGGAAAGGGGAATTACCGCCCCATTCCAAGGTTGGCGGGCGGTAATTCCCCCTTCCACCATTGCCCTTCCCCATTCCCATTTTTGCCCCATAGGGCTCTATGGGAATGGGGAAGGCGCTAATTACGGTACCGCAAATTTCGGTACCGTAATTAGCTCCACTGGTCCCTTTGCGTGTTGGTTTTTAACGTCTGCAAAAAGCAGGCGTTAAATTCCCCAACCCGCAAAGGGACCTCGTAGTAAGGCAGTAAGGATTTACCGGTACCGGCAAAGTACCGGTACCGGTAAACCCTTACCGCCTACCGTGTAATGAGGCCCATTGTGCTAGTCCAGTGTGTGTGATGCTGTTTGATCAGAATATCAAAATATAGAGATTATTTAACAAAATAGTGCAGAAACAGGTGTCTGGGTGAGCTGGTTGCCCTCCTGTTCAGGTGACATTGGATTTGATATTAACACTGGATCTATTTGACAGGTGAAACCAGACTTATGCAGAAGTAGATATGATTCTCTGTGAAAGGCACAGAGAGCTATATCTTTATTGAGACAGTAGTGAGTGCGCTAAACTCCACAGAACACACAGTTTCAGCATAGGTTCAGTTTAGGTTCAGAGGTTCTCACATTCTGTGTAACAAATCAAGAGCTGATTTGCTTGTCATGAATCATTTATCAAAACCCTGTATGGAACTAAAAATCTAATGAAAAAATGTGCTGTTAATACTGGATGCTCAGTGACACACTTATTCCTGCTGAAGATTACTCAGAAGGATTTCAAGGTAACGTAACAACTGTATGTAAAATCAGGAATCCAAGGGCCCCTTAACGACCCACTCTCTTAAAGTCTGTAATTGTTAATCAATGTACACCTGGCTAAAAATTCCTCGCACATTACTGTGCTTATTCTCCAGATCAATTCCTGGATAGCAAAGCTTGAGTCCTTCCTCACTTTCTCTAGATTCTACACCTTCCTCACTAAACAGAGACATTTGTATTAACTAGGGCACTAGCCCCCAACTATCGTTTGCGGTCTCTAGATTCTGTCCCTTCCTAGGTAGATGAACACAGTTATATTAGCAAGTAGACTGGTCGTTAAATTATCACCCAAGACCGGAGGATGTTATGACGGCCATACTGTTTCTCTGTGTAGCAGGGCTACAATTGACATGTTCACAAGCGCTTGGTTTTGCTTGGGCAAGTCTTTCAAGGAGAATCTAGGATTAGAAGATCACATAAACCCGATTGTCAGTTCAGGACAGAATTCCGGATAGCAGTCTGAGCACAACAATGAGGTTTACTGTGGCTTTGGTTGAAATTGTGGAGATTAAGATAAGTGATTCAAATTTGGGGATGTTATTGCAGGTTGGATGTTTAAAGATATCTCAGTTAGCAAGTGCAATGACTCCTCCTCTCCAAGCTTAACAAAGGATATAGTAAATATCAAAAGAATGTTTGGAAATGGAGCAGTAATTGATGAGGACGCATCTAGCAGTCATTGCTCATTTGTGGATCTTTTAAGTGAAAGAAAGTGGGTCAGGGTGTTCATTGTATGCGAAATGGTCTGCCATAGTCTGTTGGTTTCAGACTTCATTCTCAAACAAGCAGAGTGCTGTGCTTGTGGGGTTTAGTTGTTCATCTTGTCTCGCACAAGGGATGGCTGTGGGGTGATCTTTGAAATTGAAATGCGTTGTCAGCGGTTACTCTTGCAGTGATATCATGTTGTGTGTTGGTCCGTGTGAAGATGTACATCAAGCAGTTGGCAAGGATGCTCCATGGGAGCTGGTGTGGATTATTTTGTTATCTAGTGCCAAGTGTCTAAATATATAAATAATCCTTCTATAATATGCAACCTACTGTAACTGGAGAAGCCCTGACAAGGGCCCTATCACTGTACATGTCAGCAATCCAAATGTTCCAAAGAAATGTTACCCTGAGGCTACATTTTGAGGAACAATGTGCTCAGGCGTGGGTTTGGGCTTGACATTTATCTGCAGTGCACCTATACTTCTCAGACTACTATATTTCTGTCTAGAAGAAAATGTGTTGCCAGATGAGCATGCAATCTCTTCCTGCTGCATGTAACGTTATTACTGAAAGGGGGCCATGAATAATCCTGGATGTGCAACAACTCCTCAGTAAACATGTTACCACTTCAGCGGTACAGATGATGCTAATTTCCCTCTACAGAATTACTGTTACCACCCTGGTGTATAGCAATATTAGAGTTAAAGGTTTGAGACTGCTTGCGCATGCCCCATACTTGGGTGGTAATGGCAATTCGGTTCAGTGGGATTACTGTCTAAAGCCAACACTGATTGGTAAATCCTCAAAGTTGTGGCAGTGTTATCATTACCACCAGAAAAGTCAAGGACTTGTACTAGTGTAGTTAGTGCTGAGCAGAAATAGCATCATCCCGCCACTGGGAATCTCATTGGTGGACATTGTTCTACACTTAATCCATTGTGAATCTTTTATTTACTGTTGCCATCCAACCCTCCACCTAGTGCCAAGCTTGCCAGTAGATACATCGAAGGTGTCCAGAATGTGGGTTTTAAAACCAGAATCTGCATGACAGAGCTACATATCCTTGCAGAAGAGCTGGTCAGCCATGCTGAAGGGATTTTTGGGTCACAATCACATGTTAGCTCAGTACCTTGGACAATGAAGATAGTCGCAAGAGGTGGAATGATCTGAAGGCCAGGGTTAAGGCCCTGATCTCCAACCACCAACTGAGGCAGCTGTCAAAGTATGTAGCACAGTAGAGCCACTTAGCCTCATGCCCTGGTAGGAAAACATAAGACATGTCCTTTCCATTGCTGGCATAGAGGGAATGGTTGGAGCAGGCATTCAACCAGAGCTTGTTAAGTAGGAATGCCATCTCTCTAATGTGAATGCATGACTTGATTCCCTAGCCCATGCATGTAACATGATGCACAATCAGACAGCCCTGCAAAGGACACTCCCATGAACAAAACGATATACCTTGGCAAAAACATGCATGTATGGGAATGTGACATCATGAAATCTGGATATGTACTATTTTGGTAGCCCATGGCCATCCAGTCAATATAACCCAATTTGCCCAAATGCATATCCAAAACTTACATAAACAATTGAACCCACATTAAAAACACCAGTGTCAATAACTGGCCAATGCATGAAAATGGCACATGAGTAGCACATCTAGCACCAGCATAAGTGGCAGACCAAGTCATTATGTACCCTTGCACTAGTTTAGCCTCACTAATGCTGTGTACAGACCTGCCAAAAATAAAATAGAAAACTGTTCATGATGGCTCATTGTGTTCTGTTGTACTTGATGGTCGTGCAGATTAATAGGACCTCCGTCCCCAAGTACCACACTGATAGTTTTAGGAACTACTATCAGTGCAATCTTTGAGGCCACAGGTGAGAGTGCCGAAGGCCGGAAACGGGAACGCCGGAAGGACCCCCTGACCGCTGTAAGGCAATAATGGTTAGGTCTGTTAACAGAAAACGAATGAAAATGCAGTAAGGCGAATCAACGTGTGTAAGCTTACCCAAGTCTGGTGGGCAGGACACTTTGAAGGGATAGGGGAGGAAGGATACCTGAGGCAGGCAGGAATATCACAGGCAGAGGCACGAAGTCCAATCGAAATTCCAACTTGACAACGGGGAAAAGAAAATGCAATCCAAAAAGAGTTCCGTGGTCGAGTAAGCCAAAGTTCCAAGTAAAGTGTCAGGGTTAAGCAGTTCAATCCAAAAAGAGTTCCGTGGTCGAGTAAGCCAAAGTTCCAAGTAAAGTGTCAGGGTTAAGCAGTTCAATCCAAAAAGAGTTCAGTGGTCGAGTAAGCCAAAGTTCCAAGTAAAGTGTCAGGGTTAAGCAGTTAAATCCAAAAAGAGTTCCGTGGTCGAATAAGCCAGAGGTCCAAACGTGACAACTAAACGCTATGCAGCACTCAAGGAATGAAGCAGCTGTGAAGCGTTTGTTGATTGTTTCCTTCGTTCTTTTAACAGCATACAGGGATCACGTGATTCTGCTCCGGGAGCGTGGAGTCGAGTCAGGTGACCCTCGTAGTGAAGGAAGCAGCCATCGATGTAGAAGCACGTGACTCGAGGCGCTTTGTTTTTCTCCTTATGTTAACACAATGCGGCACGCGACCTGCGTTGTTTCGTGCTCCTGTATACCAACGTTGTTTGGGATAGCAACGCCAAGGTAGGTGCCAGTAAAAGAATGGTCGCAGTCTGAACGAAGACTGGCGTGGGTTGCGGGATGTTCGAGTGTTGCCCTGCGCTTGTGGTGTAGAAGCGGGAGGCTGGGAGTAAGATGTGGACCTGGGGGGAGAAACGGAAGACATGACACATTGCCAAGGTGTGTCCATATATGAGACCATGCATACCAATAGTCCAATAGTATTCTATTTGCATATGAATCCACTCTGCCCCATTAGCCTTTGAACAGTTTTATCCTAAATTCATAAGTGTCTTGCTATGCAATATACATCTCAGCACGATGAGTAACCGCATGCTATTCATCAACTAATGGTTCAAAGGCCGTCCAGATAGAGGATACTGGGTCCAGTACATCAGGGTAACTGTAAAATGCCACTTAGAGCACCAAGTTACCCGCACCACCAAATGCTAGCAGCTCAGCCACCACCTTTTCAGCCACCACCTTTGCTCCTGTGTGATGGTACCCGCCTGAAGACTCCTGGCAAGACAACATCTTCGGCAAGCACCAGCACATCAGCTGCACCCACCAGCAAGACTGGCAACGCCCCGTAGTTCTTGCCACTGACTCCACCACGACCGACCCTGCAGGGCCACAACCTGCGACTACAACAACTGACACTGCTGCTGATGTTGCAGGCACACTGGCCAACATCACCAATAGCCTGTGGCCGGTTTGGAGATCATTTACCCATTGAACATCACAGCAACCTCCCAGGGGTTGACATTATCATGAGTATGCAGGCCCATTCTCCCCCTAATCATCTGATCCGTTTATTCAATGCTACCAATGACAGGAGACAGACATGTGGAAATGATAAGGGTAGCATTGGATGTTTGGACACAGGTAGTCGGGACACAGATACCTGCATGGTACCCCCTCCCTTAGCCAGGCCATTGATAGCATGCCACAGTAGACACTTGAAATTATCTGGAGCAGGATGAACGCCATTAAACAGCACCAGAAACACACTGAAAATACTATGGAGCACTAGCTGCAATACTCGCAGGCAGGTCCTAGGGATTTTGTTCAGGGCTCAAGCCAAGGGATGGGGAAGGCACTGTGAGGATGTGTTGTCTGGCGATGAGAGCATACAGAGCACATTGCTCTTGACAATGCAGCTTACCCAATGGAAGGAGCTTGAAAGTTGACTTTCTGCAACCCCACAGAATGCTCACTGACTGGCACCCCCCCCTCCCCCGTCATCAGTCTGAAAACTCTCTGGCATGCAATCCAGTCGAAGCTGCATAAGACAAGGTGCAACAAATTGAACATTTGAATTGAGCAGAACCATGAACACACAAATTCACATTTTCCAAGACTGAAACGAAACATGACAAGTTTTGCTCAATTAATCGTGGAAGGTTAGAGAGCAAGGGTGTTGGATATAAGTGGGTTGTGTTGGGGATAAGAGAGATGGGGAGCAAGGGTGTTGTCTGACCATGAAATAAAGTCAAATATGAATATGAACTAGTGAGAGCAGCGTCATCTTTAAGTGGGTGTGACTATCAACAATCGAGTGAGGTCATGGGTAATGCAATGTCCTGAAAATAAATCCTCAAGTTCTTGCCGCAGAAGATGTCCATCCTGCCTTCACCATGGCCACTGTGTCCTCTCCGGAATGAATAGTATCATCCTCCTCTGTCGGTCCCATGTCGACATCCATGGGCATGGGGATATGGTTCTTAATGCACATGGTGTACAGCATGTCACACACCACAAACATTTTCCATACCTTGCTGGTTTGCACATTAAGGTGCCATCTGTATGATGAGTACACCAGAATGTCCCTTGCACTGGCCAAAGATATGCTCAATAGAGACCCTGCTCCTAATGTGTGCCTATAGAATTGTGTGTGGGTTCCAGGAGGTGTCATCCCCCATGGGAGTGGGCATAGCCAGAGTCTTGTGCAAAGACAATGCAGAAAGGTGTTGAATGCAAGTAGACGAGTCTGGAAGGGCTCAATTTCAGGTAATATACATATGGAACATGGAATTTTCCACCATTGGACTCGGGGTCCATATGTTATGCCATGAGTTTGGTTTCTAAGCACAGATTCGGGATTATAACCTCTGTTGTTCTGCGTGGTCTGGTTTCCAAGACCAGGGCATTGTCCCTGTGCTATCCTCCTTTCACTTACAGAATGACGGGTAAAATGCTTAATGTCACTAGGGAAATCCTCCATTGCCAACATCATGAACTGGTCAGAGGTAATATGCATAAGCCGTGATCTGTGGATCTTCAGTTTTAGACATGCATGCATTTGCTGTTGCATGCTTTCTGATACCCATGATCTTTCTGATGACTTAGATGATGTTATCACTTCTTTCCCGGAGGCAGCCTCTCCTCATGAGGCCAGTAGATGGAAGCTGCTACCTTATCCTGACCCTGGGGTTGTATATGCAAAGGAGGATCATATGAGGGAAAGCGATGAAGGAGGAGGATGAATAAGCATTGTCAGATGACACATGATTTTTCCCTTTGCTTTGAGAGAATGCTTTCTATTCCCCCCATGCCTATATAAGGACTGCTGACAGAACCTGTGAACATTTTACACCTAGAAAAACAGCATGTTCTAAGACAAAGAAGAGGGCTACCATGAGAGAGAGTGAACCGTAATGCACAGTCTAGTGTTGAGAAGAATATGATTGGTCCAAGACATTTCCCAGCCTGGAGATGGGAGTTTAAATCAGCCATTGCAGGAACATGGAGAGAGCTTCCCCCTCCAAGAGTCAGCCTGGAAAGCGATGGAAAACACTGGTGGCAGTGCACAGCAGATGGTGTCCCAACCTCTGAGCAAGCCCCTAAGGCAGGTGAGTGGATGCGGTGAGAGAGGGAACCGACAAAAGCACTCCTACCCGGTCGAGCATACCAGGAAGCAGAGGGGACTGAGAGCCATGGCTGCAGAGCACTGCTGGCCATAGAAGACATGAAGAAGCAGGCTCCAGAACAGCCAGTTCTGGTTGACAGTCGACCAAATGAAGAAGGAAGTCGCAACAGGAACTGGAAGCCAAGACAAACTTTATTCCAATGCGAAGAGAGTGAGAACACTCCATGCCTTTGAATGGGCAATGTTACTTGAGTCCAGCTCATACCAAAGCGATTATCCGAATGCATATGAATGGGGTGAAATAACATATATTGTTGGTAAACCCAGAGGGAAGAATGGGACACTGAAACTGAGGCAAGAGTGGATTGGTTGCGGAGACTAGGGAATCAATGTCGTCTTCATAGTCACAGTGCTTTGTCATGAAGTAGCTTGAGGAAGACCCATACCCATTGTACATGTTGAAAAGGTGGACTGAAACCCAAAGGTCCTGGCAGGAGAGTATGCCAGATGAACTGCAAATCTGGGATTCACACCCATAATGAACTGTAAAAATAAATCTGGCAGGAGAGTATCTCAAGTGCCTTGCAAGACTGGGAGCAGCATCCAAGTTGTGTGAAGAACTGTATCAGATAACCTGGCAGGGGAGCAGACCATATGTTTTGTGAGTCTGGGAGCTGCATCCAAGTTGTGTTTTTTTGGAAAGAGAAGGAGAATTCCATGGAAGAACCATGACCTTAGGCTCTGAACTGTATTGCGTGTGATAAAAAGCCTGGGGAGCGGAGTCGTTTCCCCAGGAGTGGATTGTGACGCCAAGAGGAGGGAGTTATTCTCTTGGGTTATAAAGAACTTTTGTTTTGCTGGACAGAAACCTGAGGAATGGAGTTGTTCCCTGGAACTATGGACATTATCTATGTGGAAGCTTTTGCTGAACTTTAACCTTTGCACACCTTCAAAGCTGAAGAAAACATCCTTTGCAGAAAAGAGTTTGTTTTTAGAATGAGAGGGATAGGATAGGATTTCGGATAGAAGACATTTTACTTTGGGCATCTTGACACTTGACATACACTTAGTTTTGGGGGAGGTACGGAAATACCTCATAGATAATGTGTAATGAGGCATATTCCAACCACTTTATTGTTTAATAAAAGCGTATGCCCATCACAATGAGTCCTCTGTGTCTGAGTTTCATTTGTGGTTCCTCACATATGGTTTTAATATCCTAAAGGAAGGTTGACTTCAAATATAATTTCAAACCCTGAAGACTGGACACAAGGTGACTGGCCTGAAAAAATGTACCTAACTTCAAATTAATGTTAATTCACACATTAAGTATTTTTATTATAAATGTAAACAAACATTATAAAAAAAATCAAAAAATATTAAGAAACACACGTGCAATACAAAGCCGTACATTTTCTCTACGTTTAGGCAAACAATATAACTTCCACATGTATTCATTCTCATGGTATACAGTTCTTATTTTGGTTCTGTAACTTGGAATGTCAGAGCCAACCAGGATGGTCTAAAGTATCTCTCTGCATTCCCACAAAGCCCTACATCCACATGTTTCTGTCCTGTAGGCATCCTTATGCAGGACATTCCTCAGGAGGGTACACTAAACGTTTGCTTGTCTAGTAGATGAACTAAGATTTTAGGTGCTTTATCGATGTGTCCACAAGATTATTTCAGATTGTGGCTATACAAATACAAAACAACCTTAGTTTCTGTTTCTACATGTTATTTTATCCCATATAAAACTAGAGATATGCAGAGTTACATATCTCTCTTTTTAGTGTTCGTGAATGGAATTATCTCTGGTCACCATCAACTCTAAACGTAATCAAGCAACACCTTCATTATTTTGTGTGGTTACGTTATTTATATTCGAAAAAACAGACAACCACAGCTCCCTTTTTTAATGAGATACCTGAATACAGGGAGAACTCCATGGTGGTTTTAGACTTCTCTATGTTTACTTACTAATACGTGGCTGCAAGGTTGCTCATATGGAAGTTGTACCCAGCTCTTTACTTCCCTTTTATCTCTTGGACATCTCTGACAATTATTATCTGAAAATCGATGTAAACAATGTTCAACAATGGTATTATACCCTCAAACCAATATTATTTCCTTACAGGTATCGCAGGCCAGGGGTAAAGACCTTTGTATTGCCCCACTGGACTTACTTGTACTAACAGGTTTTCAGTGCTCCTCTGTAAAATGTGGAGTAGCTATGTTACAATATGACCTATAATTACAAAACATGCCAAGAAAATTGAAATCGATCTCAATATCTTACAGGAAGAGATAAAGACGAATGTGGACTTAGATTCTTTCAAATCCAAGTTAGAGAACCCCTGAAATAAATTCAAGAATTCAAAATAGAGATAAGAAATGAGAGGTTAACGAGGATGAGAAAGAAGTTAATTTTAACAATTAAAAAGGATTCCTATACATTATGAAAGACCATACATTCGGTCACACTTGGGAGGTGCAAAGACAAAATAGGCACGTAAGATTTTGCACATTTTACTGCTCCAGTGAGTTGGGGGAACTACAGATAATTATGATTTCAATAGACCAGGGACTAGTGGGACTGCAAATTAACCTGATAACTAACCATGCTAAAAGAGGCAAATGATCTTGAGGAACCTACCAGACTAGACAGAGGATTTCCTACAGAGATGTCATTTTTTCTCGATGTTCCCTTTGTTCCCCATTGAAGAGACCGCATTGAATACAAGTTTGAATGTTGTTATCTCTAAACAAAGCAACCCATTCAAATTCTTTGTGGAACTTCAACAGTTCATGCGGAAAGTGCATTTCAAATAATTCTTTAGAGACCAGACAACCTATGTATCCAACAACTGTAGTGCATGCTATTGCTCATCTATTAGTCCACCCACCCAGACACAGTCGGCTGAATCCATAGTGTTTGACAGAACATTCTTGAGGATTTAGAAAGATGATAATCAAAGGGGGTGCCTAACCATTTGAATTTGAGCAAAAATGAACCAAACATTCCAAAGAATCTAGTTAATAACAAAGATTTAGTGATTCACAAAGCAGATAAAGGTGGGGCAATTGTGGTCCTTTACAGATCAGACTATATGCAGGAGTGTGAGACATTGCTGTCAGATGTTGGCAGCTATCAGAGATTGGAAGAATATCCCAGTACCCAACCTTTGGCCATAATTTAGACCAAAATAAGCAGACTGTTAGAGATGCACATGATATGCAAACAGGAAGCAGAATATTTGGCGTGTAATTACGGCAGAGTGCCTTTTTTTTACATCCTACATCCTACCCAAAATAAACAAACATCTAGAAAAACCACCTGGAAGATCCATTGTGTCTGGAGTGAGCTCTGTTTTAGAACTACTATCTAAGTTTGTAGATTTCTACTTAAGTCCTCATTTCCGAGATGAAGAGCTATATTCAAACAGCAAGCATGCGATCAATGTCATCCATGCTCTTGCTTTCAATCCTACATAATATCTAGTCATGTGCCTCGATATCCAATCTTTCTACACTAGAATCCCCAAGCACACATCCTTGTAGGTGGTGGAAAAGACCTTACTCAAAAGCCATCAAGTCAGCAATGTGTTTATCAAATGATGACCCTTACTAAGAACTTACTAAGTTCTTACTATAAACTGTTTTCAATTTATTGGACAGTTCTACATGCAAACTGAGGGGACGGCTATGGGTACTGCCATGGCCACCAAACTTGCCAACCTGTATGTAAGTATGTTTGAGGAGACAGTAGTGTATGTTGAATCTAATCCCTTCAAAACCAATGTAGTACAATGGTTTAGATACATTGTTGATATTTTTGTACTCTGGGAAGGCACACATAGAGAAGACAAATAAATAATTCTATGGCTCAACACTCAAAACAGATATCTCAAATTCACTGAGACAATGAGCGAAGTAGAGGTCAACTACTTGCACATTTCTATATACCATGCAGAGGTATTCCTATTGGTTAAACCATGCACGAAAGGGAAAGATAGGAATGCACTGTTACACTGGTTATATGTGATTATAACAAATTGAGAAATAACTAATGCAATTTTACTGCAAAACCCCTGTTTACCCATGCTTCTAAACCATCCCAAACCACCGACACACATTTTAACCCCTTACTCCCACCCCCTATATATTTAGCATTTACTATTTTTTTTGGGTCAAATTGTATTTGTCATTTCCGATTGTCATTTCCGATTCGATATAATCACTGTATACCTGTTACACCATGGCGATCATCATGCTAAACATGCAAAAGACAAACTATTCTTCAGACAATTTTTGCATCACAAGAATCCTATAAAGATGAGGATAACAAACTCATAAACAAACTTGGAGCACAAGGGTACCCCAACAAATCGGTGAAAACCTTTGCCAAAAGATAGGCAGTACTAGAACAATGAGAAAGAAAGGAAGACATGCTAGTGTTCATTAGCGTATTCAGCAACTTTTCATATAAATTAAGAGCATAATTGGCGAGAATTGGAAGAAATGCTTTCTAAAATCCTTAAAAGATTCCATTGTGGCCTTGAGAAAGACTATGTATATAAGAAATGACGCTACATTATTTGGTCGATCCCAGGTGGAGGGCTACCATCCTTGTAGAAACTGTGTGATGTGCGCTTTCACAACTAAAACATTATTTGTAAATATTGGTTTGCAATTTGAAAGGAAAAAAAACAGAACACCCTAATTGCAATACAGAAAATGTAATTTATCTGATTACCTGTCCATGCAAATATTACATTGTCAAGACCAATGGGAAATGTATGCCTACGGGCTGCTGTGCACTCATCAAATATGAATAAATAAATAAAGAAATAAATACTTATGACATGACTCATCGAACAAAGAATTTGCCATCAAAACAAAATAGAATAAGCCCCATTGGTAAAACATTGTATGGCACAGGAGCACCAGTACAATGATTTAAAATGTGTAATCATTAAAAAATTAAAAGGGAAACATCAGGAGGATATCAATTGGAATCTATTGAATTTGGAGCAACAACTTATATCAAAACCAGAAGCCGTATCATAGGATTGAATGAGAATGTGGAGTGGCATACTGTGTCCCAATAATGCGTTGGAACAATTTCTATGTTGATGGGTCTTGTCAATCGCTCATAGGTCGTCACTTAGGAAGATGTATACTGGAGACATTGGTTCTGCTTAAGGTTTTCTATAAAGATTTGTGAAAACATAAAAATTGATATGAGGCTGGGAAGCCCAAAAGAAACACACCAACACAGGTTACAAAGGACATACAAGTGCTTTATTAAAAAGCTACAACAGTTACCAAAGTCAATTGACAAACGGACAGATATTCGGCTCTCAGAGTAATGTAACGAACTTCAACGAAGGTTAGATGCATTAGTAGAGAGACCGTACATTCGGAATACTTGGGCTTTTATATCCTTTATCCAGCCCTTGGCCAACCCCCTCGCGGGTTAACCATTCTTGGGATCAGGCCTAGGGTTCCTTGCCAGGTCAATCCTATAATGTATGCATTTTGATCAGTTCCGCTGATACAGTTGTTCATTTACACGTAGGTCAGTAATAGGACAAGGTCTCAGTTCGCGACCCCGACAAGTGGCCTGCAGGCATATTAATTATTCGTGTGTGCGGAGGTCACAACGGCCAGAATCTCACTCAGAATGTCATTCAGCCTCCATTTTGATGTTCAGGGCGACTTCCACATTAGAAGAGAACCTAAAATGGCGGCTAAATCCAAGATGGCGACTTACATTACTTTTCGTTAAGATCAAGACCTTGCCGCGGAGTCTATTCACATGATATTTTAGACAACTTGGCGTAGGCGAATACACATTCAATTACTGCGATAGGAGGCATAATATTATTTCAATTCCAACAAACCCTCCTTTTGGCCTATGCCAAGTGCTAATATCATTTCTAATACTTTTGCAAATAACTCCATGTATTGTCATCCGTACATCCCGAATCATTGTCTGTAGTATCTATAGCCATTAGGTCATTCATCAGAACCTCTTGTAACACAAACTCTTTGGATGCTGTATCTGGGGCATACATTCTATGCCCTATTGTGCTCACTGCTTGGGCACAACATCCCCCTAGCATCCCACATATACTCGGAAGACATTGAAAACAGCAACAAAGAAATAGCAGGATCCCCAAAATAACCAGAATAACAGAAATCACCTTCCAACCCCAAGATCGTAAAGAATCCCAGAACCAGGTGCTAAGGTTCCAATCTCCTACAGGGATATGTACTTCAGAACTAAGGATATGTGTAACGCTCACCTGGTTCCCACGGGGGCACTGGTCTAGTCTGGATTGCTGTGACCTCCAAATCGGGCTTGCCTGGCCCGTAGGAATATCCTTCTCGGATGAGAAAGGGGATTAACAGTCTGCAGAATAGTGTGCTAGCTCCCCCCTTTCCCCCTTCGTTCCTCTCTAACTTCCTCCAAACCCCGGTTTAAGCTCACCTTATGGTTTGGAAGGATGAACTCTCCATCCTGCTTCTGGTGCAGGGGCGAGCGTTCGTCCAGTTACTTCACTGGTTTTCAGAATGGCGCTGGCAAAATCCACTTGACTTTCCTGAGCGATGCACCGTAAGTATGAAAGTTCAAAGTTCAAGTGACGCCCCCTTTATGTTGTCTTTCTAACCTGTGATCTGTCCTTTATTTCAGGTGCAGAATGAAGGCGATGCGTCGAGGGGTTAAACTGCCGAGGTGAGTAGTGATGAGGGCGATCCCTCTAAATGTCCTTATCATTCCACAGAAATGTTTCTTGTCCTTTCCCCATAGGGGCCGGGGTACGGTACCTGCCAACGGGGCAGCGCCGACCCGAAATGTGGAAGAAAAGCCGGTAAGTATTATGGCTGTTAATCAGGCTTTCCTTCTGTGTTCCTTCTGCTCACCTTTTGTTTTTTCCTCTCTCCCCTAGGTGCAAAGATGTGGCGTCCGATGCTGACAGCCGCGATGGAGCCGGGAGATGTCTTGAGGACAGGTGAGTGAAGCGTGGCGCTGCAGCAAGCAACGCAATGCTTTTAAATGGAAGTCTTTCTTCAGGGATGCTGGCGAGAAGATTCCGGATGCAGGTAAGAAGTTTGAAATAGTCCTTGGTTTTCACCTTTCTCTTCTCTTCCTTCCTTGCAGGTCTTCCAGGTTCGAGGCGGGTGTGGCTGGAGTCCAGGAGCATGAGCAGACACAGTGAGCGTTAAGCTGCAGGAAGCAGAACAACGCGAAGCATGCGCTGCTGTCTGGGCGTGGCTTAAATAGCCTCCAAAGAAGTCCCAGGTATGTATCCTTCCCCAACTAGGTATATATCCTTCCCTGGCCACGCCCGAGTGAAAAAATAGTCCCTATGAAAAAATAGTCCCTTTCAGGTCTCAGGGAGGCCTGAAGCGTGCAGCATGGTCTGCATCAGGTAAGTGCACAAAGCACCTCCCTTTATGAGCCTGGCGCCTATGGCGCCAGGACTGATGTCCAACATGAGCCTGGCGCCAAAGGCGCCAGGACTGTGTCCAAAGAGCCCCTATAAGGGGCCCCTGGGCTTTTACCCGAGGGCATGATGCCTGCTTCCGGAGGTGCTGGGCCTGGCCTGGTGCTCCGGGGGTAGGCATCATGACAATATGCAAGTTCTGTATTGCTTTAAAAATTGTCGGCGAGGAATCTGGAACGAAAACACAGCAAGCGGACCCCACCAATTTGCATACTCCTCCTCGTTCTGCCAAAATGACATCTAATGCCATCTGATTTTGGAGTGCTACCAATCTTATTGCTTTTTGTTCTAGTGTCATATTGTAGAGTATGTCCGTGGTCCGGTTGATCGTTCTCTCCAGTAACCTTGCTAATCCCCTAATGTTCTCAGAGTTTGTTATTTGTCCCCAAAATGGCACAACTGATTTTGCTATATCTCCCAATACTTGCCCAGGGGTATCTCCGTTCTTGTCCCGCCGTGGGAGAGCCTTAGAAACCTCCAATGTACTAGCTACAAATACTCCGGGTAACAGGATTCCTAAATAACAGGTTCCCTGCCAATCCTTGGGCAACCAGGGAAATGCTAAACTACCACAAACAAAATAAACAAGCCCCCCTACATACAGAGGCCTGTTTTCTCTAGTCAAATTTACAGTGTTCATACAACCTTCAAAATCTCCCATTGGCCGAGTGCCATTTCTTTGTACACAAAAGGGGACTGAATCAGGGCTATGATTTATAGAGTAAGAAGGAGGCACGGCGTCCTTATTGCCTATCAGAGCCATTTTAAAGGAAATTAAAGTTTGAGAAGGAAGAGACAGTTTATCAGACGGCTAATAGAAGCGACATTAGGTTTACTTCTATTTGCAAAAAGCGAGCATCCCAGGGGAGTTAATTCACGTTTCTCGAAATCATTCAAATTAGTTCCATCAAAGTTCCCTGAGATGCTGTCATTCCAACGGCCAAAGAATAGTGCTCTAAGAGAGGCATAGCAAGCAGTCGTTAAAGGTAAAGGGTGAATATACCATCCTAGTCCCTTGTTCCCATATTGCAGTAAATGAGTTCAAATCCAACAATTACTCTTATTAAAAATGGCATGCGTTGCATTCATTACTATCATTAGAGTGTTATTAGGATACTTTTGTCTATGTTGGGAGTCTCTAGGGGACAGAGTGTGGAGGAGTACAGAGGGAGTCAAAGCAGTTGGTACAATCTCGGTCAGTAGTAGAGGTTTTAAAGGATAGATTTCTTCAAAGTACCAAAGTCCTACAGCAGTAGTTGCAAAAATAACAATTATCATTATCAAAACACAGTAATACGTTTTCGGGGCCCAGGCACATTGTTCAGTGTCCAAGTTGGTCACCCCCTTATTCACAAGTCCAGTGCGGGGAGCAGCAGTGGAGGTGGCAGGCATTGTAGTTCCTCAATCGACGACCCCAATGTTCGTTGCTGGCGACGCTACGGTCGCGCGATTTCTAAGTCCTTCCCAACCCTAGCCAGCAGAATCCCTTTTTCTTCCTGTTGTTCAACAGAAACTTTCTTATAAAAAAGAAAACTTTCAATCACTTCTCTTTCCCAAATGCACGGAAAAACCTGTGCCGTAGTTCTATTTTCTTCGTCGAAGGTTGTACCTGGTGGTACCCAAGATTGTTTGATCCGAAAATAAGGTGTCGTCACTTCCTGAGGGAAGCGACGTATCGGAGGCGACGGAAGTCGCAGAACTTCAAACAGTGTTTTCCGGAAGTGATTTTTCAAAAGAGTGCGGAGACAAAATGGACTGTTCCCCAAGCTCCACGGGCTCAGAGAAATTCTCCGATGCACTCACAGCGCTGTTTGCTACTCCAAGATCAGGGACTGTAGCATCAGCGAGGGGATCTGCTTCTTCTGTAACGTGTGGCGTCGGGTGAGGAAGTTTCTTGACATGCGTCGCGTGGATCCAGTGTTTCTTCCCAGCCTCCCGCACTGCTGTCTGGGTGACCAACAGCACCTGGTTGGGTCCCTTCCAACGAGGAGCGAGACAGGAAGACCTTTCGTAGGCCTTCACTAGGACCCAACTTTCAGGCTGCATCTCGTGTCCTGGGCACGTGAACCGTACAGATAAAGATGAATAGACCTGGTGATAAATGAAATACAGGTTTTTAGTTAACTGGTTATAGTAGTCTACAAGCAATACATTTTCCACCTCCTCAGGGCTTTAGGTTTTGGGAGACCCCAAATATTAGCAGGTCTCCCCATCACTACCTCAAATGGAGAAAGCCCAGTCATAGTTTGAGGTGTGGTACGCCTAGCCAATAATACAATAGGTAAGGCATCTGGCCATTTCAGCTTGGTATCGGCACATGTTTTTGCAAGCTTATTCTTTATGATACCATTATGTCTTTCCACCAACCCAGCACTTTGAGGATGTCTAGCTGAGTGAAATCGTTTCTCAATATGTAATGCTGTGCATATCTGCAAAATTACTGCTGCAACAAAATGAGGACCATTGTCCGACCAAATTACCCTTGGGAGCCCAAATCGAAGAAAGAATTCTTTTATCATAATCTTTGCAGTGGTCATGGCGGTAGCATCTTTAACGGGGAAAGCCTCGACTCAGATTGTTACACCGTTCCATCTCAATAAAGTCAAAGTGAATGACCTCAAAGGGAACAGAAGGGGGCCCAAAGATTCCCCTTGGAGTTACTGTCCCCTTACCCACATTGTGCTGTAAGCAGATCATGCAGTTCCGAACATGATGTTTTGCAGTCTCCAGAATCTTGTTATTCACCCAAACTTGTTCTAACATTTTCGTGATCTGCTGAGCACACACATGTGTAGGACCGTGTGCCATCGTAACCATTGCCAGTACATATGAATCAGGGAGCAACCATTTTCCTTCAGATGTATCCACCCAACACCCATCATCATCTAGTTTCCCCATTCCTTCGGCCCACCTTTTAGATTCTTCTACTGTAGAATCAGTTTGAATATCCCGCACAGACCCAATACCTTCATCCATTACATAGGCATCTTTTGTTTTTCTTAGTGCGTACATGTCTGTGCTAAGGTCTGTGGCCGTTTGCCTGGCTATAAGGTCCGCAAAGGCGTTCCCTTTTCCCACATCATCTATGACCTTACGATGTGCTGCACATTTCATGATCGCTAACTGCCTAGGGAGCGAGAGTGCCGAGAGCAATTGCACTATCAAGGAGCCATGCTGAATCTTGGTCCCATGTGAGGTCAGGAACCCTCTTTCCGACCAGAGCCTCCCAAAGTTGTGAGCCACCCAAAGGCGTACTGGCTATCAGTTTATATATTTACTATACGCCCTTAGGAGAGTTCACAAGCTCGGGTCAATGCTATAATCTCTGCGGCCTGCGCGGAGTTATGCGAAATTCTCTTAGTTTCAACAACTTTACTCAATGTAGTAACTGCGTAAGCAGCTGTAGATGTACCATCTGAAAGTTTGAAGCACGAGCCATCACAAAACAGCTCCCCGTCTGCATAGTCCAAAGGAGTATCTATAAGATCTATCCTTCCCTTCTTTTCTTGTTCAGTGGTATACAGACAGTCATGTAATTCTTCGTCACCGCAAACAGTGTTTTGCGGGAAAGGTAAGAGTTCAGCTGGATTAAGAACACAACACCTCTTAATTTGAATGTGTGGGGCAAACAGAATTAATTCATACCTTGTTAACCATGCAGAGGTGAGGTGTTGCGTTTGGGTTTTGTTCAATAGGATATCTACAGAGTGAGGTACCATCAAAATCAAATCATGGCCTAGGACCATTCCCTCACTCTGTTTTACAGACGCGGCAGCAGCAGCGACAGCAGCAGCGACAGCTCGCAAACATCTTGGCAAAGCGCATGCGACAGGATCAAGGGCGGAGGAGTAGTAGCCGCACGGCCTACTCTTCCCTCCGTGTTCCTGTGTTAACACAGCCAAAGCACATCCATCACATTCATGCACAAACAACACACAGCCCTGTCATAATTTGGAGTACCCAGAACCGGTGCAGAGCATAACGCGGTTTTGAGAAGCTCAATTGATCGTTGATGTTCCGATTTCCATGGCAGTGGCAGAGAAATGCCCTTCTACGTCAAAGCCAACATCGGTTTTATCACTAGCGAAAAGTTTGGGATCCACAACCTACATTAAGAAGCCATACCTGTTAAGGCTCTGACTTCCTTCTGTGTATTTGGAAAAGACATGCCAGAAATGTGTTTTATTCTTTCAGGTGTCAGTCTTCTCCCCTCCTTTGACAGGAGGTACACTAAATAGGCGACCTCCTGACAACAATATTGAAATTTTTTGAGCGAAGCTTTATGACCATTTTTTGCTAGATGAGCAAGCAACAGTATAGTGCCTTCCTTACAAGCACTTTCAGAGTCTGCAGCCAAAAGCAAATCATCAACATATTGAAGCAGTGTACAAGTAGGTGGCAACTCAAGTGTGTCGAGCTGCTCTTTCAAAGTTCTACTATAAATGCTTGGACTTTCAGTATACCCTTGAGGTGCCCTAGTGAATGTAAATGAGCGTCCCCCCAAGCTAAACGCAAACAAATATCTACTTTCCATATGTATAGGAATGCTAAAGAAAGCATTTTTTAAATCCACAACGCTGAAGTGCATAGCTGTAGCAGGGATCATTGTCAATATCGTCGTTACATCAGGCACGATTGGAAATTGTGGGGCGACAACTCTGTTAATAGCACGAAGATCAATTATGAACCGGTATGGGATTGCATTGTCGCCTTTCTTATATACAGGCAAGATCGGACTGTTACACAAACTACCTGTAATCTCCTCGATCACCCCACGATGCACAAAATCGGAGACAATGCATTTCAAAGCACGCTCCCCCTCAACTGATATTTTATACTGCGGAATGCGTGGTAGTTTAACTCCATGCTTCAAAACTATTTTAACAGGCTCAATCTGTAGTACCCCGGAATCATTGTCGTCAACCGCCCATAAACATTCCGGGACAATGCTAAACTCAGGAGGTAACGGTTGAATCAGAAACTGAGAATTAGGAAGTTGCTGTGGTGAAACCGTCAGCCGTACTCCATCAGAGGAACAATGAATTACTGCATTCAATTTCTTTAACAAATTCAGCCCCAGCAAATTCTCTCCACAGTTTGAAGTCAGAAGAAAAGGGCAATGGTCCTTAAAGGGACCCAAAGAAACAGACACCGGTGAAGAAACCGGACAGACAATTGGTATACCAGAAAACCCTATGGAAACATTCGTTTGCCCTGACAGTGGAATGTTTGGAAACCGAGAATGATCAATGGAGCACTTCTGTGCTCCAGTGTCTATCAAAAACTGGTGTTTCCTATTCCCTACTAATAATTCAACGTAGGGGCCTTTCTGATTAATGGGAATAGGTGAAGATTCCAAACCCTGCTTCGGGCAGTCCTAATGAAATAGAGTATCGTCAGAAGGAAGCTCTTCAGAAAGGTAGGCAGCAGAAGGGTGATCAAATATGTTCCTCGAGTCCACACTCAAGGTCTGATTTTCCCGTGAAAAAGGTTGTTGAGGATCTTGCAAAAACTGACCTCTACCAGGGCCCCCTGCTCCTGGGCGGCCCCTAGGTTGTCTACCCATACTCCCAAACGCACTGTTTGTCCTTTGTCGAAGGACGGGGCACTGTGCTCGCCAATGACCTTCCTGGCGGCAATAAGCACATTGATTAATATTCACAGAACCCAAAGGAGCATTTCCTTTTGGGAGATACTGACCTCTAGTCTGTGTCGTGCCTCCTCTGGGGTTTCTAACAATTTGTTGTAATAATACTTTGGTTTTCAAATCTCCTTTCCTCTTTTCTATTTTCTCCTTCTCATTATTAACACGGTTCTCATAATACTGAGCCATGTGCAAGACCTCAGATTGAGATTTTGCCTGCCAAGCGCTCTCAGAGGACATGTGACTGGATGTCGGGCAACAGTCCACGTACAAATTTGTCCACAAACAACCTTTTCCCAGACTCTGTACCCAAATCCTGCCCACTGAAGTCGGAAAATACCTGCTCGAATCTGTTAAAGAATTCGGTGGTGCCTTCAGTTTTCCCTTGAACACAGGCCGTAAGCTTGTCCCAAATAATTCTTTTCTCTGGAATTATAGTTTTTAATTTCGCGACAATTCTATCAGGCAAAGTAAGTTTTACCTGTGGTGGTTTCTCACCTGCTGGTCTTTCCCCATCAATCCTAATCATATTAGCCCACGTATCTCCCAACCCTGGCACCTCATCTATTGTCTGAACCTGCTTCCATACCTCTACGGGTAGGAGTACAGGGAATAGCAAGTCAATATCACTTAAGGTGAACACAGAGGACTGCAAGACGGACTCTATCTCTTTGTAAAACCCCGTCAGGTTTTTCCTGATATCGGGAACTGATTGTCTAATCGTGTTCACTTCCTGTCGTGAAAACGGGATGTGAACGAATTGCGATACATAATGTGCAGGGATATCCACAGCGGGTGCACCAGTCCCAGCGTTGGCGGGAATCTCAACCTTTGGGACAAAGGTCGGAGGGTCCTCTCTCATAGGCAACTGAGATATAGGTACCTCCGGCCGCTTACTAAGCAACAGAGCCAGGTCGAGCGCTAAGGCAGCCGAAGAAGTGTCGGGCGAAAAAGCCCTTTTACAAATCCCCAACAATTCTATGGGGCAACTAACCTTCTTTCTTACACATTCTTCTTGCAGGTACTGTAACATTACCTGAATTACCTTTCTTTGCATTTCTACTGTATACTGACTATACGTGTCATATACTTCATCTGGCGGAATCGATGAATCCGAGATCCATCGAATCGCATCTTTGGTACAAATTCGTACTTCCTCAGGTGCCGATCTACGACACGGAAGGAACCGTTTCTGTATATACATACTATCGTCTTCGTCAGCCTCATCTCGTGACTTTTCAAAATCCTTCTTATACCCAAACAATTTTTCAACATGACCATATACTTTCTGCTCTGTGTCCCTCGAAAGTGCCAGAGCATTTAGATCTCTCACCCCTTGTGGAAGATCCGAATTTTGTAATCTACCCCACATCACACATAAATGATTCCCCAAACCTTCAATAAAAACATTTTTCTCGGGAAAACTGTTCAAATTGGATAATGTGGAAAAAACATAACTTGATCACCTTTCTCCATAAAGTGCTTAGCCCATGCAAACAATTCCTGTTTCTTATCTGCAGAAACAGTATTACGAGTGACGATCTTTGATCCTGCACCTTGATCAACTTCAGTCAATACGGGACTACTCGGGAGCGAAGGTGCAGGTAAATTTAATAAAGGTGCAACTATCGGCGCAGAAGGAAGGGGCGGTGCAATAGGTGGAGGAACAACAACTAGAGGAATTGGAACAATAGGTTGTACAGGGGGAACAGGAATAACAGCAGGAACAACAGCAGGAATGGGCAGAACACCCAAGAAAGGATCATACGGAGGTGGCGCAGAGGCACCAGGCCTGTGTTCGTTTAACAATTTTTCAATAAATTCTTCGGAAACATGAAAATGTTTAGAGGGGTACATTTTCTGGATTCCAAGTGAAAAAGCCCTATCCATATTTTTAACTGATTCTGAATGTTTTTCTTTATCATATAACAACGCTTTTTCGGCATTTGTTTTATGACGGCGTGCATGTTTATCCCTACTTTTAAGCTGCTGTAACGCTTCTTTTTTCCAATTCTGTAAAACATCAAAGGCTGCAGGTCTAGCCTTCTTTTTTAGCAAGACCGATTCTAGGTATTCAATACGAGAGATCTCAAAATTGCCATTGATTGGCCACTGAAATTCAGAGGCATGTCTGGTCTGTCTGTGCCAAATATCATTAAATACTAAACTACCAATGCCATACTTACAGTACATAGTACATGCCGGCGACCCCTCCTGTGGTGCCGGGCGGATAAATTCCAAAGATTGTCGATCGCTGCGGAACAGAGCCCTAAAGCAGCTAAATAATTTCCCAGGCATTTCACAAAAAATTGGTGTTACCTGGTCAATAATTGTGTCTGAAGATACAATAGGCCAAATTCAAATTGTCAGGGTTAACTTAAGAGCCAGGTCACGACTGCACCTGACCAAACCTAAGGAGGACCGTATGGTTTATCAAAGAACTTACCTAACAAATTTTACCTTGTGTTTGGTGGTTTCGACAAATCTTCCCGCCTCAGAAATGGACCCTCGTCAAGATGCCGTGTCAGACCACATGACTATCGTCCAAGGATCGGATCGTGCAGCACTGCCGAGGTATCGCGTCTCGTTCGGTCGGGCCCGCAAAATCACACCGTCCGATCCCGGTTCGATAGTCTGCGTCAACCTTCAATGATCCGGCATCAATCTTGAGGGTCCCTATTCGGGCGCCAACTGTGAAAACATAAAAATTGATATGAGGCTGGGAAGCCCAAAAGAAACACACCAAATTTGGAGCAACAACTTATATCAAAACCAGAAGCCGTATCATAGGATTGAATGAGAATGTGGAGTGGCATACTGTGTCCCAATAATGCGTTGGAACAATTTC
The DNA here is from genome assembly GCF_040938575.1 of Ambystoma mexicanum. Taxonomy (NCBI): domain Eukaryota; kingdom Metazoa; phylum Chordata; class Amphibia; order Caudata; family Ambystomatidae; genus Ambystoma; species Ambystoma mexicanum. The sequence goes on along the minus strand of NC_090937.1, from coordinate 1,518,914,060 downwards.
TATGTTGATGGGTCTTGTCAATCGCTCATAGGTCGTCACTTAGGAAGATGTATACTGGAGACATTGGTTCTGCTTAAGGTTTTCTATAAAGATTTGTGAAAACATAAAAATTGATATGAGGCTGGGAAGCCCAAAAGAAACACACCAACACAGGTTACAAAGGACATACAAGTGCTTTATTAAAAAGCTACAACAGTTACCAAAGTCAATTGACAAACAGATAGCTATTCGGCTCTCAGAGTAACGTAACGAACTTCAACGAAGGTTCGATGCATTAGTAGAGAGACCGTACATTCGGAATACTTGGGCTTTTATATCCTTTATCCAGCCCTTGGCCAACCCCCTCGCGGCTTGACCATTCTTGGGATCAGGCCTAGGGTTCCTTGCCAGGTCAATCCTATAATGTATGCATTTTGATCAGTTCCGCTGATACAGTTGTTCATTTACACGTAGGTCAGTAATAGGACAAGGTCTCAGTTCGCGACCCCGACAAGTGGCCTGCAGGCATATTAATTATTTGTGTGTGCGGAGGTCACAACGGCCAGAATCTCACTCAGAATGTCATTCAGCCTCCATTTTGATGTTCAGGGTGACTTCCACATTACAAGAGAACCTAAAATGGCAGCTAAATCCAAGATGGCGACTTACATTACTTTTCGTTAAGGTCAAGACCTTGCTGCGGAGTCTATTCACATGATATTTTAGACAACTTGGCGTAGGCCAATACACATTCAATTACTGCGATAGGAGGCATAATATTATTTCAATTCCAACAAATTGTGTGCAGCAGTGTGAAGCCATTATGCCAGGAGGAACTTTGTCTGCAAGCCTGAAGTCTGTCTTTGCTTTATATACTGCTGCTCTCTGTCCCACCTTAAAAGGTGAAGGAAAGTGCAGAGCATGCGCAGTGTGCAGGAGGGTGAACCCAGTTTATCAAGAGGAACTTGTCTGCGAGCCTGATGTCTGTCTTTGCTTTCTATACCGGCTGCTCTCTGTCCCACCTTAAAAGGTACAGGAAACCACAGAGCATGTACATGTGCGGCTGTGTGTAGCCAGATTGCCAGTTCTCAGAGTGAGCCGCTAGCCGACTGGTCCCTCCTCCAACATCCACCGACTGGAAACTCAGATTGCCATATGAGTGCTCTGTCATAGTTCGGAGGTCGCAGCATGACGACCGTCTTTACGGATATTGCATTGGCTCAACTCACGCAAGGACAAGTTATCAGTGAGTCTCTTGCTCAGTGTATTCTCAGAGTTTTCAGAACATGAAGAGCATTAATTATTCCCTGCAGAGTGCCATCTGCCAAAAGAGCACGCAGCCTGCTACTGGTAAAAGGGAAGAGGAAGGGGATAGCGCAAGGGGGGCGTGATACACCCACTTCAAAGAAAGATAAACAACACCATATCATGGAATCCCAGGGTAGAATCTCTGGTTTCTTCCAGCCCATTATGATTACCAAGACTGAAAACACAGAGAGTATTGATCGCCCCACTCTGCTCATTAATAATGAGACTCTCCCAGAAAGAACCTTGTGGTACTTGCTGGCTATAGACAATAACCACTCCCTTCTCAAGATGTGTGTTCGTCTTCAGAGACAGTCTTTCAGAGGGGGAATTGCTCTACCCACTACCTCACTGGGGTTGCATAACATGATTGGTACAAAATGATCTGCTAGTCCAGACTTAGAGGTTTATATCTACGCCCTCTGCCTCATCCGACTCTTATAGCCCGGACGAGAGCTCCCTGCTTTCGGCTGCCATTACTTTTGTGGAAGCAATTGCTGTTTCCACCCCCACATCTTGAGATAACTTGCTCTTGGTGAAATTGGAGTCTTTGTTTTCAATTATGCTCCGACATAGTGGATGAATAACGTGAACATAAATATATACTGGACAAAATTGTTCATGTTATACTTGCATGCAATGATATGATATGATATGATATGGTATTTGTAACGCGCCTATACACAAGTGTTTCAAGGCGCGACGAGGCAGGGAGGGAGGGAAACAAGGGGAAGACAGACAAACGATCCTACTAGGCCAGGTGTCATTCAGATCGCGCAAGTGCAGAGGTAAGGGGAAAAGGAGAAAGTGCAGGGGGAGGAGGTGGGGGGGAAAGTGCAGTACAAGGTAAGTAGCGTAAAAAAAATAAATAATAATAAATAAAAAGGGCCAGCTGGTGGCAAGTGCGAGGTAAGTGCAGAGCAAGTGCTGGGAAGAGGGCTGTAGGGATACAGTGACAGTCCCACAGTGCAGGGGGAGCCAGGGAGGCAGTGCAGGTGGAGAGTGGCTGGGCCCTGGACCGAGGTCGCTGAGAGTGGCCCAGATGCAGGTTTAGTGCAGAATTCAGTGGGGAGTTAAGCAGGTTTAGCAGGGGAGAGGGAGAGAGAAGGCAGAAGCGAAGAGGAAGGTTTTGAGGTGCTTCCGGAACCGGAGATGGTTCTCCTCAAGTTTCAGGGAGGCAGGAAGGCTGTTCCAGAGGGAGGCCGCTGCTGCAGAGAGAGATCTACCCCCAGCTCGTTGCTTCGAGAAGCGGCTGACCATGAGGGAGTTGGAGACGGATGAGCGAAGGGCTCGTGAAGGAAGATATTTAGGAAGAGAGAGTTGAAGGTATTTAGGCCCCAGGCCCCAGAAGGCCTGGTGGACAATGCAGAGGGTTTTGAACTTAATCCTCGCAGCCACTGGGAGCCAATGAAGAGATTTCAGTCCTGGAGAGATACGGTCCCTGGGCTTGAGGCCAAGGACAAGTCTCGCAGTTCTGTTCTGGATAAGTTGCAGAGGGCGGAGAGTGGAGGCAGGCAGATTAAGATAGAGGCTGTTACAGTAGTCCAGCCTTGAGAGAACCAGGGCTCGGTAGACAGTGAGCTTCTGGGGGAAGGAGAGGAAGGGAAGAATACCTCTGAGGAGGTGCAGCTGGTAGTGTGACTTCTTAGAGACGTCAGATATATGAGGAGAGAAGGAGAGTGTGGAGTCGAAGATGACCCCGAGGTTTGGACACTAATCAGGACACTCATACTGATATGCCTAATTAACTTTGTCACCCGATTGCTAAGGAGGAGGGGACAATCCCCTTACTGTTATCTACTAACACCTAAGGAAATCTAGATATACTGAAAGGTATCTGAAAGGGTTTACCCGATTGTATAAGCTAGTAACCGGTTGAGGCCTCTACCTGATAAGGAGCTTCCGGTTCCATTGTTGGAGCCACATGACGAATAAATTGAAAAACAAAAATATACACCCCAAAAAGAAAGAGAAGAACAAATTAAAGAATACTTGTTATGTGGCCCCTAATATGATAAATATGTAATTCAATGCCACTGATCTGATTATATTGGGCCCCAAGTAGATTTAGAGACCAGGCAACAATTACATGTTGGATCAAGGGGACGGTACCTTAAGGCAGGTCATGCTACAAATGGCTGTGCCCAGGTACAAATCCCATTGTTACATCTATTATGTATCAGCCAGGGCTGCATATTGTGCGACACCACCATTTTTTGAACACACTTGCCAATTTGAGTAATGTTAATTTTCAGGGTGGGCCAGAGTCTGCGGCTGGCATGGCGCGGGTGAAGGATTATGAGATGGGAGTGCAAGCCCCACCAAATAGCCCCCTACAAGTAGTGATCCCTGACCAAAGGGCATATTACAAGTCACACATACAGCCAACCCCTTTCATTCAGCAGAATGGATCAGTATACTCTTTTGGACATGGTGGTCAACACGTGAATGGAATCAATTCCTTACAAACGTCAGTACCCACTGGCTACAACCATCTACAGACTTTTCATGTATACAAACAATGCTATAATGTACCCCGGTTTAGTGAGATGCAGCAATCATTGTTACCTGTACAGTATTTCCCATCCCACCATCAACCCGCCCATATACCGACTAATTTGCCCATATCCCAACCATGATGAATCAGAATCGAACCTCCCATTGGGAAAATGGGTAAAATTAGAAGAAATTAATCCAACTGACATGAGCCCATACCTCAATCGGGCTTTCCTTCTAGAATTGTGGAACAAAATGTCAAGATTGAGATGAATTGTCTCAGATGACATTATGCATTGAATGCCCTACGCCATATAGCTCAACCAACTGGGCCCTGATTGAGTTTATCTCACCGGTTGTTATCACATTGTTGAGTACTTGTAACACTGAATTGAATAAGATGGGACATATCCTCACAGTATGTCGAAAACATACAATCAGTACCCTAGGTCGAGACAGTGGTTCTCGAGTGATCCAAGTCTCTATTACCAAAGCAATTACTGAGAGGGAGAGTCTACGTGCTTCACTAACTGCCCATAATAATATAGTGATGGGCCAAAAGCGAGTCACACAATGAAAGCTGCCTTGGTCATACCTCTACTACAGAAGCCTTCCCTGGACCCCACTCTTCCTTCCAAGTTTTGCCCTATTTCCCTTCTTCCTTTCCTGATGAAGCTCCTTGAATCACTGGTCTCCCCCATCTTGTCCTCCATTCTTGAATCTTCTAATTTCCTTGACCCAGCCCAGTCTGGTTTCTGCCCAGGTAGAGGGACGGAGAGTGTTTTGGTCTCTGTCCAGGATGACTTGGCCAGACTGGTTGACAGTGTCGGTGTCGGAGCCCTGATCCTTCTTGACCTATCAGCGGCATTCGACACCGTCGACTATGCCGTCCTGCTCTTCCGCCTGGGCCAGATTGGTTTTTTCGGGCCAGGTACTTGCATGGTTAATATCTTTTCTGTCGGAAAGGGCTCAAACTCTTTCTCGTCCTCCATTCATTTCTAAGGCCTGCCACCTCAGCTGTGGTGTCCCTCAGGGGTCTGCTTTGTCACCCATTCTGTTTAATATCTATATCTTGCTGCTGGTGCACCTTATCTGCTCCCTCTGCGTCAGGTGCTATTCATACGCTGATGATACCCCATCTTGATCTTCATCAGGAGGAGGCAGCGTCATGTTTAAAGAAGTGCCTGATGGCCGTGGGTGTTCGTATGGGCCACAACTGGTTGAAGCGGAATGGGGAAAAGACAGAGGTGATGGTGGTAGGATCCCCCCCATCCCTTCACTCTTGATATCCTCCTTCCGGCCCTCCTCTCTGGGTCCACTTGCGGTGCCCTCTACCAAGGTTAAAATCCTGGGGGTCCTTATGACCAACAATTTTTCAATGGCAGCTCAGATCTCACCGGTATGCCAGATTGGCCATCTCCAGCTAAAAATACTCAGAATGAAACTCCATCTGATCCCAGACACTCTTCGTCCCACTTTGGTAGCCGCCATGATCATGACTAAGCTTGATTATTGCAACACTCTATATTTTGCCCAGGCCAAGGGGCTGGTAGGTCGGCTGCAACGTCTCCAAAATATGGCGGTGCAGGTGGTGACTGGGTCCCCTTATGGGGCCCATATTACCCGTGTGCCGCGCTCCTTGCATTGGCTCCCGGTGGCTAAGATTTATCAGTTCAAGTCTCTATGCATTGTGCAACGCACTCTTTAGGACCAGGGAGCACAATATCTGTGCACTAGGTTTGTGTGCTATATTCCCCATTAACCCCTGCGGTCTGTGGTTTCTGGGCTGCTTTCTGTGCCATCCTTTTGGATCACGCGGGTGGGGGGGTTGGGCGTTCTCCGTTGCTGCCGCTCGGCTCTGGAACACCCTCCTCCCCTCATTGAAGCTATTGCCTAACCATCTCTCATGCTGAAAGGCTCTTAAACATTTCTGTTCTGATTCTGTGACGCAGCTCTGTTTTTCTGTTTTGGTCTTTGGGCTCCTTCTTCTCTAGCGCCATGATGCTTTTGGGCGACCGTGCGCTTTATAAAATGACGTAACATAACACTGAGATTTAGCAAACATCTATATACGGAAACTAAGTCTAATATTGATTTTGTGCGTTGGAACACCCGGGGCCAAAGCTCCTTTTTGAAGCAGTCTGGACGGCAGGGACTATATTATGGAATAAGAGGTATTCATGTTACAAGAGACCTGTGACTTCCATATAGAATGATTCCAAGTTTTGCGCCACCCTGCTATTAGTAATCTGAGAGGGCGGCCAACAGGATGATTAGCGATTGGGTTTCTGCTTATTTTACTTTAAAACCCCACATCTTCGCCCACCTAACCCATACACACTACCTGCAGTCATTTCTGACCCATTCTGTCTTTGGGTGCCCATTTTGCTTATCAATATATATGCTTCCCCGAATAGAGTAGGGCACTGTGACGTAATAAGGGTGGTAGAAAATGTATTATTCTCTTGGGCTGAGCAGTGTCCTAAGCGGAGAGGGATTGTGGGTGAGGATTTTAATTCTCCTACCCTGTATAAGTATAAGTAAGTAAACAGAAACGTGATAAAATTCAAGATTCTTGGATTGGGGTACACTCAACAAATCATAAGATCTGGCATGTCATAAAATAAGGGAAACAAAAGGAAAAGCTAATTCTTGGCTAGAACATATTTTTGCAGATTTTGATACAGCAGCTCGAAGTAGTGAGCTGAGTATTCATCATACCAGATACAGTGATCATGCGGTTCTGAAATGGTCTATTCCTTTGGGCAAAACTAAATACAGTAGAAGTATTGTTAGCCAGGTCAAGATCAATTGCCAAGGGAATCGTATTCTTTGGACTGGATCAAACCTTGGTTAGTTCCAGATCCAAAAACAAAATCTTGACAGGGAATTTTTGCTTTTAGGCTGGTTGGAATACCATGACAGGGACTTCTACGGGCGTATGAGCGACTTGGGTAAACACCTTGGGCTAGCTAATAAATATACTCCTCCTTCTGCTTTGGCACATAGTCCCTTCAATATTATTATTCAGACCAAAAGAAGGGAATACTGCTGAAACAGAGCTTGGATTAAGAGAGATCTAACAATCGCTACACTTGGAAACATTTGTATTATATCCATTCTAGCTACACACTACAAAAACTGGCTTAAAGCCCATAAGGCCACTCTGAAAAATGCTAACTGGATGCTCCTATGTAAGCTCTTAAGGAGCAACAATAACTATTTGTGTTGATCATTAATTAGACGTCTATCTGCAGTGCGTACTGCACATGGGGAAAACACTGTTTCAGGTTTGACATGGACTAAGACTATTACAGCCTTGTATTATGATCCCAATATCGCATATGATACTGAGATTCTACCTGTGATTCTACCTCCTCTGGAAGAAGAGCTAAAACTGATGTTCGATATAGATGACCTAAGGCATATTTTTAAGAAACTCAATCATTCCCAAGCTCCTGTTCCTGATGGACTGGCAAACGCCATCATCAAGGCGAACCCATCAATCTGGACAGTTACTCTGTCTCAATTATTGCATAAGATCATAAAATCAGTCATCTACGCCATGCAGTGCCTAATGTCTGAGGCAGTTCGTCCCAAGGCAAAGAAACTTTGGAGGTCATTACGACTTTGGCGGTAAGGGGTTCATGGCGCCGGTAAAGGTCCTGGAGCTGTCAACCCCTTACCGCCCCATTACAAGTCTACTTGCGGCAACCCACTAAAACCAGGCATCCTTAGTGGGTCTTGTGAGCAGACCAGAATGTTAACCGTTATTAACGGGCCCGTTGTTAGCATCCTCCCCATTCCCATTGAGCCCTATGGGGGCTCAAATAGGAATGGGGATGTACCGGGTCCGGGTTCCTTGAATGAGGAATTGCCGGGCCCTCCAAGGTCGGAATGGCCCGGTAATTCCTCATTCAAGGAACCCGGACCCGGTACCCGGTATGGGGGTAGCCATGCCGCTAATAGTGGCATGGTCACCTCCATAGTCGGAATGACCCCCTTTATCTTTGCTTTGTGGACTTCAGCAAGGCATTCAATATGGTCTCCCGAGTTAGGTTATGGGAGACGCTTCGTACATGGGGAATCGAGCCATGCTTGCTTTATTTTTATTAAAAAGCTTTATACAGACACATTAGCATTGGTTCACCTGAATAAAGAGGGCACCACCACATTGCCCACCCAACTATTAAGTGATTAAAGCAGGGTTGCACTCTTGCACCCGGGCTTTATAAACTATATGTATCAGATATCATTAAGGCCCTAAGTGAAGTGTGTAACTTTCCTCCTAAATTGGGGGGAGAACATGTGACCTGGCTTGGATATGCAGATAACACTATGTTACTTGATCATAACCCTATAGGACTCCAGTGCTCTATTGATGTGCTGTGGAACTATTCTAAAGATTTTTTTTTTACATGTATGTGTCCAAGACCAAGATTTTGATTGCTGGTATACATAGTAACAAGAACACATTTGTCTGGAAACTTAAAAAAAGGCCCTCTGGAAATTGTCAACTCTTATATGTATCTTGAGGTCCAATGCAGAGATGCAGATATGCTTGAATCAATCAGATCATGGTGCCTATATTATTGGGAATATATTAATAAAAAAGGAGGACAAAATACTGAGGGGCTGATCATCATATAAAAAACCATTATGGTCCCTGGTATATTATACGGCACTGATTCATTTAAAGTATCCCAAATTAATTGGTTGTAGTGCTTGCAGGGCAAATTATTACGATCAATTATTGGAACACCTTTGTCTGTCCCGGTGCAGGCACTTAGGCTGGAGTTTGGGCTTCCATCTCTTAGATCATTATGGCTATTACAGCAAGGAAAATGTGCACTTTCCTTCCACCTGATCAATTGTCACCATTATAGATTGATAGGCTTCATTGCTCTTCTAACATGTTCTAGGTTCCGTTTTCTTAGATATACAGACAACCATGGCTAACTACCTGTCTGCAATTGGGCTTTCCATGCAAGATCTGATTACACCTCCTACTAGCTCTAAAGACATGTAATCAAAAACCATTACATGTGAAATAAACTCCAGCCTTTCCTACCTGCATCAAAGCAGAAATGATGCCATATTTGCAACAAAGGATGTCTGATACAACTCTCCTCGGAGTTACTTAATTAAAGCAGGCAGTCCACAATTAAAACGGTTCATAGCATATTTAAGATTTACTATTCTACCCACAAATTAATATATTGGTGGCTGGACGGGTATTCCCAATAAGGAACGACTCTGTAGTTTCTTCAAACTTGATATTGAAACATCACGACATATTCTTATTGCCTGTGGGAACCTGACCAATTTGTATGAGAAAGGCTATGGTCACCTGGTAGAAAATATGGATTGTATATATACTGATCAATTCTGGAATAAAATATATTGGGCCTCATTACGACCCTGGCGGAACGGGTTAAACGGCGCTGTAAAAGGCTGCGGCGCCGTTCAACCCGTTCCGCCACATTACAAGTTCCCATCGCGGGACACGTTAAGCACGCCTGGGAAAACCAGGCGTGCATACCGGGTCCCGCGAGGGGAAGAGGGAGCAAACAACGGGCCATCTCGTAATGGCCCGTTGTTTACTCCCTCTCCCATTCCCATTCAGCCCTATGGGGGCTGAAATGGGAATGGAGATGAACCGTGTCCGTGTCCTCGATGAGGAATTACCGGGCCATCCGGACTCGGAATGGTCCGGTAAGTCCTCATTCCGAGGACACGGATGCGGTTTTGCCGGCAGCCATGCCGCAAATTGCGGCATGGCTACCGGCATAACTTGTAATGAGGGTCATTGTGTAGAAAGATTGTGACCACCACATCTGCTTTTTATGTTTGGGAGAAAGCCATGAAGGTTGCATAATAGTACTTTGCAAAGTTTCTAAATGAAATGCATCTTCTTTTAAATGAGTCAAATTCATTTCAGATATTATACCAGAATGTACATTGTCACTTTTTAAGTGTTTTAAGTGTTTTATGTGTGTTTTAACATATATGTATATACTCGATTAATTCTATGAATAATATTTATTAATTGCTGTGTTTAAGGTGATCTATATGCACAAAAAAAAAAAAAATTAAAAAAAAATCCCCCATTTCTGGTTCATGAATAGCAAAAAGAACACAGGATAGTTACACAAAGAATAGGTGTCTGACATGTGTTGAGTCAATTATAGAGAGGATAGCTTGGAACTATTGAGGCATTGGCCATTCACACTGGTTTTATTATTAATCTAAAAATGCCACTCATACATCTTTGACACTGTCTGCACAGCAGGACTGATTTAAAAATAAAAATAAGTCGTTTACTTGCACACACGTAGCACATTCTATCAAGTAGGATTTTGTTCCCCCTTCTCAAACATCAGGCTGATCATTTTCGGGTCCTGTGCCAATCCAAGTTACATGATATCTGTAAGGCAATCATATTGGTTTGAGGGCATGGCAACATTGTTTACATCTATATTCAGATAATAATTGTCAGAGCTATCCATGAGATAAAAAGAAAATCAAAAGATGGGTCCAATGTTCATATAAACAAGCCCCCAGTCACTTGTTAGTAAGTAAGCATAGAGAAGTCAAAAATCCTGGACCTCTCCCTGTAAATCATTATGCATTCAAATATCTAATTACTAAAGATTGCTATGGTAGCAGTATGGTGAATAACTTAACCACACTAAGGGGGTCATTATGAGTCGGGCGGTAAGGGATACCGGGCATCGGTAAGGAGACTGGTGCTGGTCATCCCTTACCGCCCAATTCCGAGGTCCCTTAGTGGGAACCGTAAAGGATGTGTGGTCTGACCACACATGCTCTACGGGTCCCGCTAAGGGACCAGGGCGCTAATAACAGGCCTGCTGTTCGCGGGCCTGTTGTTAGCGCCTTCCCCATTCCCAATGGGGAATGGTTGGTTGAATGGGCACTTACCGGGTCCTCCAGGGTCGGAATGACCTGGTAAATCCTCATTCAACCAGACTGGTGCCGGACCCGGTATTGGAGGCAGCCATGGCGCAAATAGCACCATGTCTACCTCCAATCTTGGAATAAGGGCCTAAATAATGAAGGTGGTTTTGGCAACATTTAGGGCCTCATTTCACGGTAGGCGGTAAACCATGGCGCTATTAGCGTCATGGTCCATGCCGGTAATTCACCGGTACTGCCTTGGAGGAAAGGGGAATTACTGCCCTATTCCAAGGTTGGGAAGGCGGTAATTCCTCCTTCCTCCATTGCCCTTCCCCAATCCCATTTTTGCCCCATAGGGCATAATGGGAATGGGGAAGGCGCTAATTACGGTACCGTAAATTGCGGTACCGTAATTAGCACCCCAGTCCCTTTGCGGGTTCGTTTTTTAACGCCTGCTAAACGCAGGCGTTAATGTACCAACCCGCAAAGAGACCTTGTAGTAAGGCAGTAAGGGTTTACCAGTACCGGTAAACCCTTAATGCCTACCGTGTAATGAGGCCCAGTTGATGGTGACCAGAGATAGTTCCATACAGGAACACTAATGAGAGAGATATGTAACTATGTACATATCTATTTATATAAGAAGTTAAAATAAACAAATTGGAAATAAAAATTAAGGTATGTGTTTTTATTTGTCTAGGCGATTCCTGGAAGAATCTTGTGAACACAAAGATAAAGCATTTACAATTGTCGCTCATCTACTACACGTGCAAACATTTAGTACATCCCCTGATGAATGTCTGGCATACTAGTGCCTACAGGAAATACACATTGCGCTTTGTAGGATTGTAAAGAGATAATTTTGACCATCCTTGTTGGCTCTGGCATTCCAAGTTAGAGAACCAAAATAAGAACTGTATACCTTGAGAACTAATACAAGTAGGAATTATATTGTATGTGCAAACATTTTGAACAATTATGAGTTTGTATTGTATTTGTGTTTTATCATATCTTGAGATTTTTTCTGATTTTTAATGAACTTTATAATAAAGCTTCCTATTGTGTGAATTAACATCCAATTGTGGGTAGGTAGATTTTTTCAGAACCAGTCACCGCGTGTTCAGTCTTCAGGGTTTGAAGTTATATTTGATTCCACCATCCAGAGCCCAGGAAGGCTCTCCACCACAGGTGTGCCACAGGAGCAGCGCACCATGACATCAACGGACGTTTCTCCGTCTTAAGGTAAGCCCATCAGGGCATTATCATTGTAATTGCAGAGGCAGCAACATGTCCTCCGCTGCTGGGATAATATTGTGTCCCTAGTGCATCTTATGCCTGATAAGGCCTTCATCAGCTCCTGCGCCATTCGCTGTACTTGTTTTTGCCTTGTTTTATACTTATGGCTACAACAATGCTATCAGCAACTGCTGATGTAAAGATGGCCGCCGCTGATGCATGACGACGATCCCGCACTGAAGCCACCCCCGACCCAATAGGGTGCCTGATCCTTCATTAACCAATAGGGTGCACCAGCTGGCGTAAGCCAGCACCAACAGGGAAGGCACCGCACTAAATGCGCCTGTCCTGTGCCGTGTCCTCATTCCATCATCCAGACCCCAGGAAGGCTTTCCGCCACAGGTGCACCACAGGAGATGCGTACCTCGACATCAACAGACGTTTCTCCATCTTAAGGGAACCCCATTTGGGCATTACCATTGTACTTGCAGAGGCAGCAACATTTCCTCTGCTGCTGGGCTAATATTCTGTCCCTTCTGCATCTTTTGCCTGATAAGCCCATCATCAACTCCTGCGCCGATTGCTGTATTTGTTTTAGCCTTGTTTTACACTTACAGCCACAACGATTCTATCAGCAACTGCTGATGTAAAGCTGGCCGCCACCGACGCGTGACGAGAATGTAACACTGAAGCCACCCGAGACCTAATGGAGTGCCTCATCCATAATTAACCAATAGGGTGCACTGGCTGGCGTAAGCCAGCACCCACACCAAAGGCACTGCACTAAAGGCGCCTGTCCAGCCAGTTGCCCGGAATCTCTGCTGAAGTCTCCCTGCCTACTCCTATATCCGCCTTGGATTCCATCCCAGTGCCCAGTGCCCTACGCCACACCCTAACCACTGCGACTCCTGTTAGCAGCAAAGATACAATGGTCCATATCAAACTACGACCTGATGCGGTAAGAGCACATTGACATACCAAGGCCTAGTCATCGCATTTGCACCTGAACTAACTCCGGTAGACAATATTTGTACTACTTTGTTTCATAGCGTTTCACCCCCAGACTGAACTTGACCACCATTCAGCTGTTAGCTTTTAACAACTGTGACCTGGTTTGCAATGGCTCATCTTACGGTTTTCAGTTCTCGCAAATGCCTTCATGATAATATGCCCAGCTATAACGTTTGTTCTGATCGTTTGTGAATCCTACACACGCTCTTCCTGTGCTTGTAATATCTTGCAAAGTATTACTGACCGCGTTGCATTGCCCAGTGTCATATCCCATGCAATCAACAGGATCCCATTGTATGTTCTCCTAACAACTGAACCCACCATTGTGCAATACTGCTTTTGATTGTTATAGTCTGCCGCCTATATGTCGGATTAATGCTGCATTACTGCTGTACTTTCACACGATACATTATTGCCTGATTATTGGTGCTTATACTTACCTAGTATCATCGCCCGACTCGTCACGATTACTGCGCCCAATTCTAACCTGCATCATAGACTGCCGCTCTGATTACCACGTTCTATGTGACCCCTCTATTGACAGATCATAACTCCATTGACATTTTTTAGCTCTATGTATTCCTTTAGGTCTGTGCTGCTAAAACTACTCTATGCCTGATTGATGCTGAGGCCAGTGGTGTATGCACCTACCCCAAACAACTGTGACTATCCAAGGATAGGGACAGCCAGGACTGGAAAGGATATCCATATCCTTGCAGCTACCTTTCCTACCAGCCTGCACCCTCAGCTCAAAGACGGCTGCCTACCCCCTACTGTCCAACGCATCTATGCCCTACGTTCGCTGAGTACTACGTCACAGTCAGGAAACACCATTAAAATGGTTTTCAGTCACATGCCTCCCCCCCACCTTCAAGGCCCATCCTCACGTCTTTCTAACCAACCTACCATGTTCACCCCTAGTCAGAAATTATAGACTCCGGGCCAGATTAACCAAACTCCATGAACTTCCTTCCAAGTCCATCCTCCAAACTCACTGCACCCTTAACAGTAAAAACAACACAACTAAAACTCCCTTCAGCAATACAAAATCTGACCGCCCCCTATTCTAGACCCAACACTCAAAACTAGCCATATCACTCCGCCTGCTACCTTCAACACCACCATCCACCCCCATTCCAAAACAATCCTGAAGAATCTGCAGGCAGCTACCAAGGTCCCTGACATTAAGGGCACTCTTATTAACGCTAGATCCCTAGTGGCTCATCTAACAGAATTAGCAGATCTGATTACAGGTGAGGACTATGACTTCCTTGCTATAACAGAAACCTGGCTTCACGCTGCCACTGGCCCTGCCCTCCACGTAGCTAACCGGATAACTATGAAATCATAAGAGCTGATAGAACTAACTCCAGAGGTGGAGGCATTGCTCTCATCACCAAATCTAACCTGGCCTTGAGAATAGCCCCTTCCCCCACCACCAGCTCCTGTGAACTACTCACAGCTAAACTCCAGATTTCCAATAATGACACCCTAACAATGTATCTTATATATAGACCACCAGGTCCAAGTGGATCTTTTGAAGAAGACCTCTCTGACATCCTCTCTGAGAACACCAAACTGACCTCACAAGTTCTCCTCCTAGGAGACTTGAATCTAGGACTCAATGATCCCAATGATAACCAAGCTCTGGCTATTTACAAAGCACTAATAGAACAGGCGTTCACACAAAGGGTGACCCAAGCCACCGACGACAAAGGAAGAACCCGTTGGATAGTTGACCACAATTGCACAACCTACATCACGTCAATTGTAGCTCTAGCTTGGACAGATCACTGTCTGATCTCATTTACTGTGCTAGCCTATACCTCTAAACCTAAGGTTACTCCCATCGCACCCTCCCTCCCCACGGGGAACAAAATGAACATAACTGCAGATAAAATCATTCCGCTTATAATGCCGACTCGCAACCTACTCCCTAACTCAACAAGTGCATAAAACATAATACATGCCTATAACGTTGCCATGGCAAAAACCCTTGATGTAATTGCTCCACTTAAGATGCAGAAAAGCAAACCTAAAGCACAGGAGAACTCATGGTTTACCCCCCATTTAAAAACGTTGAGAAATAAAAAAAGAAAGCTTGAATCTCTGAGGAAAGTCAGCCTCACTGATGAAAACAAAATAAACCTGTTGAACCTAGCATTTCTCTACAAAAATGAAATTATACGTGCCAAATAAGAATCCTATAATGAGAGGATTAATGAAGCTAGCTTCAGCTCGAGGGAACTGTTCACCATCCTAAGGGAATTGGAATCCCCCATCCCACAGATAGACAATTGTCTCAAGGACAAACTCTGGTGCACAAGTATCCAGAACGCCTTACAGAATAAAATCTCCTTACTCAAAAGTAAGATTGCCAGCAAAAAAGCCATATTACCCATCCTAGACAAACATAGAATCAACACCGCAGCCACCAACAAACCCCCTAACAAATTCAGATTTGCGCTAGTCTCGACTCTTGAGGTTGAAAAAGTCATAGTATCACTCAAACCGTCTAACAGTCAAGGAGACAGCTGGATGGCACAGATCATCAAAGATGCCGCCAGAGAACTTGCACCCTTCATAACTAAATTAATCAATTCCTCAATCATGTGTGGCACTGTCCTCTGTAACCTAAAAGGGTCATGTGTCCTACCTCTCCGAAAAAAACAGACCTTGGATCCCTCAATCCCTACCAACTAAAGGCCTATCACAACTGTGCCTTTTCTACTCAAGATCCTCGACGAAGATGCCTATATTGAAATCCGGGTGTACCTATAGTCAAATCACCTCCTCAGTGTCTAACAATCGGGCTTCAGATCCTGCCATGGTACTGAGACAGCTATAGACCTAAAAACACAGAAAGATGAACTGAAGGATAAGGGAAAAACAGCTTTGCTTCTACTTCTCGACCTTTCGGCCGCCTTTGACCTGGTGGATGACCAAGTTCTATGCAAACATTTGGCCTCAGTGACACACTTCTCACAAGGCGCCATTACCTGGATTAAATCCTTTCTCAATAACAGAACCATGAGAGTCTTCTCGCCTCTTACAGCGGCTATCCTGATCCGTATAACCTGTGTTGTACCAAAAGGTTCCTGTGTTTCCACCACATTGTACAATATATTTACAAAGCCATTGTTCGATGACCTGGACCATCTGGGTTTCACCTACACTAACTATGCAGATGACACCCAGATCTTCATACCCCTCTCGGGCGAGCATGACAAGGACCTGGCTTTGATGAATAAAATATACCTCATCATCCAGGCCTGGATGGCCACACACGGCCTATGCCTGAATGATGACAAAACCGAGCTGCTAATACTGGGCTCCTCTTCCAACCTAAACAAACAAGCCGAAAACTACATTCCCTTCAATATTGATGGTAATACCATCAAAGTGGCAAAAGAAATAAAACCTTGACTCTGCCTTCAAACTCAACAAACAAGTGAGTGCCATGGCTTCTGCCACAACTTCCACAGGTAAGTTGATTAGAGCATGTAGACCATTCTTGTTGAAAGAAAGCTGTACTACCTTAGCAAAAGCACTTATCCTATCCAAGCTGGATTATAGTAATTCTCTGTATCTGGGGGAAAACAAATACTTCATCAAGAAAATCCAAATTCTGCAAAACAACACCCTTAGAGCAGCGCACGGCATACCCAGGAGAGAACACATTTCTCATTTTAGGAGACAGATCAAATGGCTATCTACCAAGGACAAATCATGCTTAAAACTTCCCTAACACACACATGTCTCAACCATGCATCCCCCACTTACCTTTCTGACAGAATCGCTAAACATTCCTTGACACAACCCACTAGGACTATTAGCTCAGCACGCCTAGTTGTGCCCAGATTCAAAGTTACAAAAGGCAGGAGGAACCAATTTCCCTGTCATGGCAGCTCAAGCATGGAACGCTTTACCTCCCTCACTAAGGGCCGACCAACCCTTCTACATGATTAGTCACAACACGATAAAATGGCTCGTCAACAATGACACCAACGGGTACCCTTTGTCCTGTACCTATAATGATAATGATTACCACTATGATATCCCTACCGCTCTGATTCCACATAGCCCCCCACTCTGACAATACAGTATGTATGTACCCTTCTGTATGTGTGTTGTTTCTCGCATATGTTGCATATATCTACTACATATACTGTTGTTTTTTTTGCACTTTTTACTGTACTCCTCTGCCTATTATTGTTATTTCATCCATTGTAACTATTGTAACTAAGCTGAAAGTATACCTGTAATTCACCACCCAAAGGCACCCAGATACCCCCAGTTAAGGTGCATCATACAAATAATAAACAAATAGAAACCTTCCTTTAGGATACTATAACTGTGTATAAACAGCATTAAGTAGGATGGCAACATATTTCCCTTAAGTGGGGTACTGTTTTTGTAGTCACTCCTCAAATATGGTGTCAGGGGTGGAATCGGGCTCAGTTGACACACACTGGGAAACCCTTAGATTTGAAAAACCATGTAACCAAGCCTCCAATCAATCTGTAGCAACAAATAAATCTGGTCCTGTTCCTAGTACCCCCCAGATACGTACGTTAGGTTGCCTCTAAGTCTGCCTCAGCTTGGCTTGGTGACATGGCAGTTGTACTGGATCCTGACTATAGTGGTGACATGAAGATCCTAAATCATAATAGTGGGAAATACTCATATAAAACAAAGAGGGAGAGGACATTGCTCAGTGAACCCTGGAGGGAGCTTCATTCCCCAAAATGAAAGAAATCAAAGAATCAGATAACACTGAGAGAGTGAAAAGGGCTTTGGGGAGGCAGATGAAGATTACTCAATTACACCTGAGGCAGTGGAACTGAAAACCCTTGTGGAGAAAGCTAAGATCATTACCGATTTTACATTTGCTCAACAGAATGACCCAGTGCTAGCAGTGCCTTTTTTACATGTGGTATTAGAGGAAGAAGGGAGACTAAATGGGGACATTCTTTTTTTTTTAAGTCATGGGCTACTTTATAGAGGAGATCTTAGTACTGGAGGTACTCTTAGAATACAGATTATGGTACCTAAATGTCATAAGAGAATGGTTTTGGAGATTGCCCACTCCCACCTAACGGCTGTTAGGAACAGCTCAGACCCAAGGACAGATAATAGGAAGATTCTATTGGCCTGGAATCCATGCTGATGTAAACAGCTTTGTGCTTATCTGCACTTTCTGTCAAAAGACTAGTTTCCAAATATCTCTCCCAGCTCTGTCTCAACCACTTCCCATCATTGATGTACCCTTTTCCTGTATAGGCATGGACATAGTTGAACCCCTTAACCTATCCAGGTTGGGGAATCATTACGTCTTGTTAATTGTAGATTTAGCAATTTGCATTCCCAAAGGAGATATTAATAGATCAAGGGACTACGTTTGCGAATTGGTTAATAGCCAATGTGAAAGAAATCTTACATATTAAAACCCTTAGGACCGCTGTGAAACCAACGGATTAGTGGAACGTTTCAACAAACCCTTAAAAGTTTCATTCAGATATTGGTTCAGACAAACGGCAAACATAGGGATATTATGATACCCTGGGTGCCCTTTTTGCTGTCTGAAAAATACCACAATCCTCACAATTTGAACTGTTGTACAGTAGGGAGCCACGGGCTGTCCTTGACATTCAAAGGAAGACCTGGAAGGAGAGGAAGGAAGCCCTGTTACTAATCTCTCAGACTGCTCAACATTTAAAAGAACATATGGCTATTCTGAGAACGATAGTTCAAATACTCCTGGCTAAAGCCCAACAAAACCAAAAGCCCTCTCATGATAAAAATAATCCACTCATTTCCTTTTCTATTGAACAAAAAAATCTGTGTTCCCCTACCAACATCCTAGAATAAGATGTCCAAATGGCAAGGGACCTATAAGGTGCTTGAACAAAGAGGGCTTGGAACTATCAAATATCAAAACCTGATGTATGAATCAAGACCCATATATATCATATATAACTCCTTAAAGAATAGAAAGAGGAAACCATAGAATCCTCAACATTGGTTCTGACTAATCGCTTAGCAGAAGAGTCAGATACATGTTCTTGCATTCCTTCCCATCTATCACAGACCCAGAAACAAGATCTACAAGACTCAATGGAACTATTCCCAGATGTATTTAGAAGTGACCCTGGAAGAGTAAAAAGGGCTTTGTTAGGCAGAATTACATGCAGGACCCTTTGGCAACACTACACACAAATAAGACAACAAGTGTAAGCACAATTTCACCTTTGGTACAAGCCTGTTCTACACAGTTCTGTGGTAGCAGTGGCGGAGCAGCCAGACTTATCTCAATAGTAATGTGAGCAGTACAAGATGTTACACAAAGGGCCTCTTCTAGTTGGTTGGAATTAGATTTATCTGTATTCTGACCTTTGTGCTGCTTCCCCTCATGCTTTTTGTGAGTGACCCCAGAATCTTTGAGTGGCTCTGTTGGCTACCCATGAGTTAGCCGCTCTTGTTAACTTTTTGGGATCAATCTCATTTGAGTCAGACAAGTGCTGTCTCAGCTCCGGAGGGCAGGCATCATAGATAGACTCTAACATGAACAGATTTCTCATTCCTTCATAAGTGTTAACTCTGTAACCCTTAACCCAACCATCTAAATTCTTCAAACATTCACACACCCAGGTAGCCCAAGGGGTACCATCATGCTTTTCCAGGGTTCTAAACTTCTTAAAATACTGGGAAGGAGTTTTCCCAAACCTAGCTCTCAAAGCTAGTTTCACACTTTTATACTCCATTCTGTCTACTTCTCCCATCTCCATTACAACATCAGATGCAACTGGGGGTAGCCTAGAAAAAAAGCCAAGGAATCAGCTGATTCCCAGTAATTCCCGGAATCCCATGTTTATATTAAAAAATTGCCAACCAATCCAAAATATCAAGCTTAACCTCATACATACTTACTACATCTTTGGGCATGCGAGGCCTCTTAGGATGGGAAGACCTAGAAGACTCTGGGAGAGAACCATTCTCAAGAGACAACTTTTTCATTTTAAGTTCATGAGTCAACTCCATTTCTCTGAGCTTAACTTCTTAATGTTTACTTTCAGTTTGGTCATGGATTATTTTGAATTCTAACTCAAGTCTCATCTTCTCAAGAGAGACAAACTCTGGACTCATCATTGGGCCTGGTAGGACCCCTGTGGCAAAAGATTGAGGCCTAAGAGCAGGTAGAGGTAAAGTGGGGCCTACATCTTGAGACTCCTCTGCCTCATCTAACTCATCAATAACATTTGAGTGTGACTCTGAAAAATTATCATCCTCATCATCAATTTCCATATGTTCATCAGAGACCTATTTCATTGACTCTGACAGTCTAACAACTTTTATATCAGTTCATTTTTCAGTGAGGTTCCTAGCTTTACACATTTCTCTCAGCTGATCAACTGTTAAAATGACTAGGGTCTCCTGTCTGTAGCTATACATATCAGCCATGATAACACAATTGCTTCTCTAGTGGTGCTTAGCCTTGGGAGGGTTATTTGAACAAAGGTAAGAGCAGCACTCTCAATGTAACAACTATACTTGATCATCACCAATGTACAACAGTGTTAAGCAGAATTACATGTAGTACCCTTTGGGAACACTACACACAATTAAGACTACAAGTGTAAGCACCATGTCACCTTTGGTACAAGCCTGTACTACACAGTTGTGTGGTAGAAGTGGCTGAGCAGCCAGACTTATCTCAAGAGTAATGTGAGCAGTACAAGATGTTACACAAAGGACTTGCAATCACAGTAGTTCAAGCAAACACTATTCAAGGTTTCTTGGTAAAAGAATACACATGTATTTGCACAGTTAAGTTAAGCTCCTCTGAAGTGGGAGCAAAATGGCACTTCAGTTACTTTCAAAAGGGGTAGACAGACAAGGTTAAACAAATGTGAAGCAAAATCCCTTGCATAGGCAGGGCAAAGAGTTTCAGTTTACTACAACCAGCAATTCAATTCAATAGGCCCGGCCCAAAGTCAATGGTTCATAGTCTTGGATGGGATAGCACAGTTCTGGTAGTAAATGGTTAAGTCTTTGCCAATGGTCGAGGATGTAGTTTGCCAGAAATAGAGTTATATGTTGGTTTAGAAGGGAACAAGGCCCCAAAGTTGGGAAAGTTTCACAAACTTTCACCATGGTAGAAAAGATTTCCACAGCGCATTTGAACAGTATGTTAAGGATGAAGAAAAGCTGTAGCTGAGACAGTTGTTCCCGCCAGTTCCTGCAAACCTCGCTGTTCCTGAGCTTCAGTCATGGGGACAGGAACGAGGACAACGGGAGGTCCCTGCACTGCCCAGGGAAGAGGCCACAAGCTTGGCAAGACGTCAGGTGTTAGGTGTGAGTGCCTTAAAGACCACAAACTGGTATCCTTCTCACTGGCTATCCGGTTTTCAACAGCATTCTGAAGAAAATTCGACCAGTATGGAGACGGCTTACGAGTTGGTTGTTCTCACCATCTCAAGGGAAGAAGTTGTCCTTGCAGGAGCTTCTCTGTCGATGGAGTTCCAGGCAATTTGGATCTGCAGTAGGGCTTCCCCAGGCAAACCAAAAGTCCAGGAGTTGCAGAAGTCATCTTCCTTCAGCTTGTCTTCCGTTCTTTCATTCCAGTGGTCGACACTGCCTTCCAAGTCCCAGATACCTGCTTTTAAACAGTTTTCTCTGATTCATTCCAGCCTAGCTGTCACTCACCCAGCAGAGTGGCTGTCCTTGCCGGACAGTCAGCCAGCATATGACTCCAGAGTGCATCCAGGTCTCCTAGGAGACTAAGCACAGGGAGTTTCAGGCACCTCCCTCACATCCTGTCCACCCCAGACACTCAGGCGCCAGAGGAAGGCTTCAGCACTGAAGCCAACTAAAGGGCATCAAACAAAGGGACCAACCCTGGTTTGGTGCGCTTAGTTAAACACAAGAAGGATTTTGGGATCACTTTAGCAAAAATGACCTTGGCTCCGTGTACACTTTTGAGCATAAAACTATGCAAACATGAATACTGTTTACTTGTGGTTTTACACCCATTTTAATTATTTAAACAAAGTTTTTTTGGTGTTAACTGTTGTACCCCATGCGTTTTCTAATTTTTTCAATGTTCAAAACATAAATTATTACACACTTTTAGCATTACTTCATGCTTGACATTATATCAAAGCAAAGGATACTTGAAACATTTCCATATAAGACACAATTTAAACAACAAAGTGTAACATTTTCTTCCTCCGTGGGTACATTTCCTATTGTTTTAAGAGAAACTTTGGTCCATATATCAAATTTGTAACTGGCTAGTGAGCCAAAAGACATTTTCTTTGAGGGTTTCTCTAATGCACTTAGCGTTTCGGTCTCTGAATGCCCTTCATCAGGTGCGGATCAGTACCTTGTTTCAATGATTTTAGATTCTTTGATTCTGTGCCTGACAGCAAATATCAACTCTCCGTTTCTCGGATACCACTTCAGACTTTCCTTGCTTCTGGGGTCCAGCACTCTGTTGAGGTGGCTCAGGCTTGGTCATTTCTGCATCAGAGAAGTCCGGAAAATCTTCCTCGCGCTTGAGTGCAACTTAAAAGCAACGCCCACAATCTGGTGTTCATCTCCCTGGCACTTCGGTTCCAGCAGCAGTGGAAGTACAGCCAGCTCCGAGAGGATGTTCAGACGGGCTTACTTTGGAGTTGATTGGTCCCACCAACGCAAAGGAAGAAGTCGTCCTTGCAGGGCTGTTAGGGAGAATTCTCACACAAGTGCTAAATTCCCTCTAACTTAGAGCCCTCCAGCACTTTTGCTATATTGTGGGGCTTTGAACTTTTCATTTTCAATGTGTTTTACTTTTGTGTTCTTTGGTTATGGAGTTTTAAAACAACTCCATGGGAATCATCTTTTTCTGTGTGTCACACAGCACCTTCAGTGCAGTGGTACAGGGATATCTTTCAGACTTCCCAAGATTTATAAACCTTCTCTAGGACTGACTACTCCCTATAGAGTGCTGGTGGGGTAGCCTACCTTACCCTGAGTCAAAACACTCATGTAACAGTAAAATGTTACCCTTTCCTACTTTATATGGCTGGTGATATTAGTTTAGATCCAACTACCATGATATTTCCCGACTGGGAACAACGGTAGCTAAAAATCGGGTCAGCCAATTTTATTTCAATATGGCGCCCAAGACCTATCTCTAAAAACAGACTCTGGTCGACTTTTTGTTGCCATTTCTTTTAGGAAAGGTCCTTCTTGTGTTTGTCTCTCTGCGCCAAACCAGGTTTGGCCTCTTTGTTTGTTGGCCTTTGGCATGCTTCATTGCTGAAGCCCTCCTCTGGTGCTAGGGTTTCTGGGGTGGACAGGATGTGAGGGAGGTGCCCAAAACTCCCTGTGCTTAGTTTCCTAGGAGACCTGAATGCACTCTGGCATGATTGGCTGCCTGGCTCTCGGCAAGGACAGCCACCCTGCTATGTGAGTAACAGCCAGGCTGAAATGAATGGGGTAAATCTGTTTAAAAGCAGGTCTTTGGGACTTGGAAAGCAGAGTCGACCACTGGAACAAAATAACCCGAAGACGAGCTGAAGGAAGAGGACTGCTGCAACCCCTGGACATCCATTGAAGCCCTGCTGCAGGTCCGAATTGCCTGAAACTCCATCGACAGAGAAACCCTTCAACGTTAACTTCTTCCCTTGAGTTTGGTTTGAACAACCAACTCTCAAGCCCCCATATGGTCGACTTTTCATCAGTGTGCTGTTGAAAATCGGATAGCCAGAGGGAAGGAAACCAGTTTGTGGACTTTAAGGCACTCACACCTTAAACCGACGTCTTGCTAAGTTTTTGGCCTCATCCCTGGGAAGTGCAGCTCAGCAACAGCAAGATATGCTCCAACTGCTAGGAACAACTGCTTCAGCTACAGCTCTTCTTCAATACAAAGGTACTGTGCAAATGCAGTCCGTAAATCTTTTCAGCCATTGCAAAAGTTTGTGGAAACCTTCTCAACTTCAAAGACTTGTCATTCCCTAAACATTTGTCAAACTTTTCGCTTAGCCAAATTCTTCTGAACTCTTTGGCAAAGACTTAATCGTTTACTACCAGAACTGTGCTATCCAATACAAAGTCTCTCAACCATTGACCTTGGACCTGGCCTATGATATGAATTGCTGGTTGTAGTTTACTGAAACCCTTTGCCCTGCCAATGCAAGTATTTGTGCTGTCTTTTCTTATAACCTTGGGCCTCATTACGAGTTGGGCGCAAAGGGTTACCGGGCAGCAGTAAGGACACCGGTGCCTGTAATCCCTTTGCACCCATTCCGAGTTCCCTTAGCGGGTCCCTTCCTTAACGCCTGGTTTTACCAGGCATTAAGGACGGAACCCGTTAAGGGACTTTAGAGCTAATAACGTCACCACAATTTGAGGTACCGTTACTAGCGCCTTCCCATTGAGCCCTATGGGGGCTCAAATGGGAATGGGGAATTGCTTTTTCAATGGGGACTTATAGAGCCATGATTACCTCCAAACTCGGAATGAGGCCCCTTGTCTTTTTACCCCTTTTTAAAGTATCTGAAGTGCCATTTTGCTCCCACTTCAGGGGGGCTAAACTTGTTAATGTACTTATTGTTTGGGGATTTGCACTTTATCGAGCAGCTCTTGCTAGTGTAATGTTTTCAAACTGACTCTGTAAATAAATGTATATTCTTTTACCAAGAAACCTTGAGTAAGTGTTTGTTTGAATCACTGTAATTGTTGGTCCTTTGTGTAACTTGCTCTACTTCTGACAAGCCTGTTCTTGTAGTACAGGCTTGTACCAAAGGTGAAATTGTACTTACACTTGTAGTCTTATCCCAAAGGGTACTGCACATGATTCTGCCTAAAAAGGGCTTCTTCCATCGAGGCGAATTCGGAACTTCAGCACAGCAGCAGGGCTTCACCGAGCAAACCAACGGTCCAGGAGTTGCAGAAGGCGTCTCTCCCAGGTTCTTCTTTGGATTGCTTCGTCCAGTGGTCGACTCTGCCTTCCAAGCCTTGCCATGTATGCAGGTTTCTCCCGTTCATTCCAGCCTAGCTGTCAATCATGCAGCAGGGTGGCTGTCCGGCAAGGTGCTTTGGGTGCCTTCCTGTAACCAGGGGGATTAAGCACAAGGAGGTGTGGGCACCTCCCTCACTTCCTGCACCTGCCAGACATACTGGAGCTTCACTCGTGAATCCCGCCAAAGCAAAACGAAGAAAGGGACCAAACCTGGTTTGGCGCGCAGAGTAAATCTCAAGAAGGACCTTTCTAACAAGAGATGGCGAAAAAAGAAAACAGGGCCATTGATTGTAGAAACGATAACATAACAATGTTACATGAGAAACTAGACACAGGGGATTCTAAGTAACCCCTCTAGCACCCTATTGTAAGATTGGGTGTGCTGGGTCTAGAATGTTACAAAATCTAAGTCAATTTCACTTCACTACTCTTGGAAACAATAGTTTATCCAAGCCAAGGTATTTACCTTTGGGAAATCTAAGAGACTTCCCTGTGCCACTGCACTGAAGGTGCTATGTGAAACAATGGAATGATGATGCCTATGGAGTTTGTCAGACTCTAAAGTCAAAAGAAACACATTAAAATTGCATGAGAGATAAAAGTCCTAAAGTCCAGCAAAAGAGCTGGCGGTCTCTAAGGTAGAAGGGAATTAGCACATTTTTGGAATTCTCTCTAACAATAACGATGGGTCATCTTTGTCCGAGTTTCATTCCCGGTTCCTCACTGCTTGTAAAAATGCCATTCGGAAATGTCATTCAGTTTGTAGCCTTAGCAGGCTGTCATTGTTGCACTGTTGTCTTGCTCCAGATAACTGTACATTGACCTGTCTAAGGGAGTCATTACGACCCTGGAGGTAGCCATGCCGCTATTATAGGCCATTACGACCTTGGAGGGCCCGGTATTTCCCCATTCCAGGAACCCATCCCCATTCCCATTTGAGCCCCTATAGGGCTCAATGGGAATGGGGAGCGTGCTAACAACGGGCCCGTTAATGACGGGCCTGTTGTTAGCATGCTGGTCTGCTCAGGGGACCCGCTATGGACGACTGGTAAAACCAGGCGTCCTTAGCGGGTCCCGCAAGCAGACCTCGTAATGAGGCTTTAGGGGGTTAACGGGGCCGGCAGCTCTACTGGCACCGTTAACCCCCTACCACCAGGGTCATAATGACCCCCTAAGAATGGTTTCCCTATTCATTGTAGTACCTGTAGAGCACAGTTGTTTATGCCCTGGCATTGTTTTGCAGGGCCTTGTCAGTTGTTGTAGTTCATTCTGTGTGCTGTGTCGGAGAACAGTTAATTCATGCACAAGGCTGGGGCAGGACATATCCTATACTGCCATTATATAGGTGACCCCCTAATTATTCCTAACCTTCTCACTTTTGAATCGTGTATAATAATGTATGGTATTGTATGTATTATATTATATGTATTATATTGTATGATGGTGATGGTACTTATCCATGAACCAGGATTGTTATCCTCTGTGGGTCTCTATGTATACCGGAATTGTACTGCTGCACAGAACCATATGAAACATATGATCATGGGTAGAACCTAGGAAAGAGGAGCAGCAGTGAATTAAGGTGATGTGTGCATCACAGATCACCAGAAAATATGAGTAATGCTGTTGTTTCCTTTTCTTGTCACCCCTTCTGATAACTGGGGGACCCAATGGTGACATGCATACCCTCCAAAGCTGTAGTGTGCTAGGAAGGTGGGCAGCTGCATAGAGCAGTGCATTTTTCGCATGAGGCTTTGCAGGGTTGGTGGGCAAAGATATGTGCTGGAGTGCATGCTGCATGGGCACTTCCAGCACTTGAGTAAACACTATTGGAAAACTGGACTGCAGCATTCAAACTGGCATGCCCACAGCATACTGGAAAGTACCTGTGGTGAAACATTGCAGCACCAACAAAAGCTTCAGAAGTGAAGGTATTGCTATGTAGACCTGTTTGTATCAAGATGAGCAGTTCAGCTCTGGTCTCCCAGTTGAGGTGGTAGAGTGTTAATAACAGTTGGTGCCCAGGGCGACGCCTGACCTGGGGAATGGGCGCTCTTCTCACCTCTAGCCTCTTCTGCTGGTTGAATTCTGAAACACTGCTCTGTATGCCTCTGCAGAACAATGTACGGCAGGAGGTTCTGGAGCTCAGCATTAGGTACTGCTCGCGGTTGCCTTATATTATATTATGACGTGTGTTTGGGCTTATGTGGCTCTTACATAAACTTCCAGGGGGCAGTTTGGTGTACCTAATGCCTCAGTTCTGTCACCTGGATTCAATAAAATCCACTGTTTAGGTGGAGGTAACTGCAGTGTATTTCTGGCTGATTTGCAGACTATTTCTGGTGCTATTTTGACAGTATTTCACCTTTGTTTTTCCCAACTAATTCCTTCCGCAGGAAAAAAAACAAACAAAAAAAACTGTGAGCCTTACTACCAGTTCCCATCTGTAATTGTGCCAACGGGAATTCCTAGTGCAGCATTACCACTGAGCAATTACACCCACAATAACCTTTAAAAAGGGGCGATAATTCCATTATCACCTCGTTTTCCTTTTACCTCTGAACTCATATTAAGCACCCATATATGGGCAATACTGCTTCACATGACAAATAAAATACTGCACAAGGGCAAGACATCTTTGTCCAGAATGCATGCCACACTCCAAAAATGTTCTGAGGAACATGCACAATTTCACTATGCGGACACGATATGCAGAGATCGGGATGCTTCCTGCACTCCTGACAACACTGTGCAGCCACAGGACACATCACGTGGGTGACGGACCCAGGCGCTGGCAATAATGTACAGGAAGGCTCCTGGATACGCACCTGTACAACTCGGATTCACATGTACCTATGATGCCTGTACATCGAACGATGACACGGGAGTATGCTTGTCTGCATCAGACGGCGAGGGCAGCCAAATGCCGATCTGCTACAGGCAGTGCCTCATAGATTTTTAGTGAATCCATCCAATGGAAAGACTTCCTTGCCAGTGCTCTGATTTGAGAGCAGGTGCCCAGAGCGGAGTAGTAAACTGAGTAAATATCAGCACACATCTCTTCCACAGAGCTGCACCACTAATGAACATCCTTAATTTCTTACCTCGGATGGTAGATCTACCAATCAGCATGGGGGAAACATTAAGAAGTACTAAACTATCATCATCAGGCGTTGAGAGACTGGCAGTGATGTGCAGACAGGAAAGTGGAGATACAGCAACAATGAGGATTGGGTGAGTAGTTGTTGGCACATGAGTGTGTAATAACCAACACAGACACAATGTATGTCGAAATTGCCAAAAGGAGTGACCTTAACCTCCTCAGTATGACAGACATTGGCCCTTATTCCAAGCTGCTGGTATTCCGGCGGCAAACGAAATTGCAGTTACCTGCACTTGGTTTGCTGGAATAACCAGCAAATTACAAGTGCCGGTAAGGGTGGTCAATCCCCATCCCATGGAATTCAATAGGACTCAAAGTGGGGGGATTGTGCCACTATTACCAGACGTGCCGGTAATGAAGGCAGTTTCAACTGCTAGTGGTCCGATTTACCTGCAGCTGGAGGTAAATCCTTAACCATTAGCGGCAACGTTGCCGTGGGCCGGGTCGGTAAAAGTGCAGGTAAACGTTACTAACAGCACTTTTCCTGTGTACCAGCCAGCTTGGAATGAGGCACAATATTCTGTGGGCAAGTCATCTGTAGAACACCCACATTGTGAAGACCAAGCTGCTAGGGTGGGTGATAATGATAGTGACGGCAATGCTATGAGGGGACAGTGCATGGTCAGGGGGAAGAGGAAATGGATCATTGGTTAGTTGGACAACCTTCTGAGTACTCTCATGGGATACAGAGGGACAGTATGAGGGAAGTTTCACACTGGCTGCACTGATAATTTAAAGGCCAATCAGGAGTTCAGGGACAGCGTAGCACTGATCAAACAGGGAACGGTTACCAAACTACTCATCATATCCCACCTATGCTCTATGCGTCACAGTGTGATTAACATTGTGATTCATGCAAAGTAGGCACCATAAACCGCACATGTACATGGGGAGAGACAGTTATTGATTCACCCTCCCTGAGTAATGATGAAGAAAGCATGTTATCTGGAGCAGGAAACTACCCCACTGAAACATTACATAGATCACTTCAAGTGGTCTTGCAACCACCTTTCCTTGAAAAATCATCTCCACACATGTGACAGGCGTAGCTGCACTTCCTTGCACTTCCATCTCATTAGGCATGGGAATTGAGGATCCGGCTTGCACTATTATGCTGGGTTTGGTTGCAGCAGGTGTTTTCAGCAAGTATGCACGATGGACGCTAATGGATGCTGGTCAGGAAACACTGTTGATGCAACCATGTGCTGTGAGGGCACTCATAGTGGCTGAGTAGGGGTTGTCTGCATGGGGAAAGGACATTCGGAGGGCCATGTCGAAATGGAGGTGCCTTGGATGTGGTTAGGCAATCGTCTGTCTTTTTTCATGATAATTAATTTCGGTTGGTTATTTACACACTGTGGCCCCCTCATTAGGACCCTGGCGCTAAGTGTTTAACAGCGCCGTAAAAAGGCTGTGGCGCCGTTAAACACTTAGCGCCTTACTATGAGGTCCCTTTGCGGGACCCGACCTGAACGGCTGGTCTAGACCAGCTGTTAAAGTAGGGACCCGCAAAGGGACCTGGGTGCTTAGTACGGTACCGTACTTAGCGCCTTCCCCAGTCCCATTGAGCCCTCTGGGGCAAAATGGGAATGGGGAAGGGCCAATGTTCAATGGGGAATTACCGCCCCGCCAACCTTGGAATGTGGTTGAACATTGGCGGACTCGTTACGATACCGGCACCAACCATGGTGCTAATAGCACCATGGTTTGGCGCCAGTATCGTAATGAGGGCCTGTATTTGTTAATATATATATATATATATATATTTTTTTTATGTTAGTTGTGGTGCAGGACTGCTCCATTCTAAGAGTATGGTGAAACCATGGCATAACTGTTCCTTTAGTGGTTTTCTGTGTCCCGTTTCGCACCTGCAGTTTGTTTTACTTTTGCGTATCCGTTTGCATATATTTTAGGAGAAGTTTGTTTACGTATTCCCTTGGTGCTCTTGTAATAGTTCTGCTGGATGATTGTTAGTGAGGCTAAAATGGATACATCTAACCTTTATTCTTACATTTTGGGTGGCCAGGAGATCAGTCTGCATTTGGTGGCATTGTTTCACTGACTGAAGTTTTCTTCATGTTTGCTAGTTTTTTAGGATTCTTTTGTTTTAATTAGCATATGTTCAAGGTAGACATATCGCGTTGGGTTCTCAGTGGTGCCATCTTCTGTTTTATTTCACATGAATGTATATGTGCTCATTAGGTTATCCTTTTCTCTTGTTTGTCGCTTTTGTAAGTACCACATTGCATTCTTTAAAAAGTGATGTCTAGGTAAGATGTCGTTATATCCAATGTGTTGCATTTTTATGCAACTTTCAAAAATCAAATGTGGTTGCAATGGCTAAATTTGTGTTATTTCATTTTGATTTGCATTCTAATAAGCACGCATTTGTTCGAGTGCTTTGAGTTGGCAGTTGAGTTGGTGAGCTGGTGAGCTATCTTTTCACCTTTTACTTTCTCCAGTGAATGTGATTTAACAAGATACTGGACTCTTGTGGACTACTATAAACACCCATTTGAACTGTTACAGTGGCGTTCTTTGAACTGTTTTACTCTTTGCTGCTTCTAAGCTCTGCCCCCACAGTCATATGTCCATTTAAGCACTAGGCATGTGCATTTAGGCATGCACATTTGTTCGAGTGCTTTCAGTGCAGTTGGCAGTTGAGTTGGTGAGCTGGTGAGCTATCCTTTCACCTTTTACTAAACTGAAGGAATGTTTGTTGTGTATTTATTGTAATTCAGTTGTATCTTTAGAGTGCTCATATCGTTTAGGAAACTGTAAGAAAAACTTGCCCAAGTAACCTGGTCTTCCTGCGGGCATGAATCGCTTGAGTATGCCTCATGTATATAGGCTAAAATCGCAAATGCCGAATTCTCATGCCCCGCAGTTAAGAAATGTAAAAGTGGGTAAACAACTGACCAACAATCTGGGCTCGAAGCAGTCCTTTTGTCAACGACCTACCCACATGGGTAAGCAATCCAAATCCAGGATCACGGATTGTTAGGCGGAAACCTGTGCAGTTCCCTCTGGGACCACTGCAAAAGATTTAGGACTACAGGTGTTTGGCAGTAAACCCACTTGGTAGCAGTCTGTACCACACAGATTCACTTGGTAGCTGTGGCTGAGCAGTCAGACTTCCCTCAAGAAGAGTTAGGCAGTATGTGGAGTATACAAAATAGGGCAATCTACACAGTAGAACAAGCAAACACGGAACAAGGCTTCGGTGTAAAGATATATAGTTATTTATTTATAAAAACACATCTATGAAAAACACTCGGGTACTAATACGGCAAACAACTTCAATCACAATTTACTACAAGAAAAAAATCAATCCCCCTAACAATAGTTCGACAAGTCTAGGTTCAACGGCACCACTTATTTGCAGACAGAGGTGAATGCTTTAACCTAGATGGCACTCTAGTATTCGTTAGGACGGGAGAGAAAGGGCAGGGTATGAAATCATCTCGGTACCAACACTTTTACGAACAAATGCAAGGCAAGTAAGGCAGGGTCTACTGTAGATCGCAAAGTTCAGAGGGCAGGCCCACTCGGAGAGAGGCAAGGCGATAAGTCCCAAAAAGTATCTCAGTGGAAATGCACTTCGAGTCTTTGTTGCAAATTGTTATAGAAAGATTGGACCAGTTCAGAACAGAAAGTTAAGAAAGCTTGGAGGCGACCCAATGGAGAGGCGAGGATTCAGACACCTCACGCTAACCGACACAAGGAAAGCCAGGCGGACACGGTACCTTGTTTGTGGAGAGTCAGCTCTGGCGGGGGCAGTTGTTCCTGGTGGTGGATGCACGTCAGGTCTTTGCCAAGAGAAGAGATGATCTTGTCGTCGAAGGAAAGTTGAAGATCGTTGCACCACCAGGGAAGAGACCAGCCGCGGAGTGCTCCGTCACAAGGCACCACCTTTTGGTCGCGGTACAGGGGTAGTGGCTATCCGGTTGTCGGGGTGCTCTGCACGGGCAATTCGACCACTACATCCTGGAACGAAGAAAAAGCAAAGGGGACTGGTTGTTCCCACCAGTCAGGGGAAGAGACTCTCCGGCCGGGAGATCTCCTCTGTCGTCGGGAAGTGGTGAGTCGGTTCAGCAGGGCTCCACCGGAGGTGTTGTTGTTGCAGGTCGGCTCAGCTTTACCCTCGTCAGATTCTTAGGTCCTGTGGCGACTTCTGAAGATCCAGTCCCAAAAGCCCTGCTTTTATGCAGAAAACCCCCATTCATTCAGCCTAGCTGTCAATCAAAACACGCTAAGTGGTGAGCGGGGTGGCTCACCACTTGGGCCAATCACACCAGAGTGCGACTTGAGTTGGCAAGGCAACTCAGTCCAGGGTGCCTAAACCCCCTCCCACACCCCCTGTGGTACCCAGACAGAATGGCACCACTTTGGAGGGCCTCTGTGTAGAGGCCCGCCAAAAGTGTAACAAAGGGCTCAACCTTTGGTTTAGGAGTCACAGAGATGAACACAGACACCATTTTAAAAACCGGCAGAAAATACCAACCAATAGATTTATTGAAGATAAATAAACCGGTGGTATGTTAGAGATTAACGTGAAAAGGTATTAGCCTCCAACAATGGGAAGAATCCCATAGGAATATATTTGGGGTCGAATATACTCCCACCAGCCAAAACTCGACGAGGGGGGACGGGACAGTGCCCCCTCGAATAACAGACCCAGGAGTACGTCCACAATAGGATGGTTTGTACTAGTTCTGTTAGTAAATTTAGGTCTAGTAAAGCCAATGGTGACTTTACATGCCCGGGGAGACAGTAGTCAGTCCCCGGGTATGGAGTCTATGGTGGAGGTCCGCTAGGATGCCCCAGTGTTACGGCACAGAGGGTGCGTTGTTACACACATAGCAAAACATATGAGACCCTATGGAGTAAAAGACCCTATAGCCCATAGAACACATTGACATTCAAAGGAATTAACCACATTCATGTCCAAGAGTGGGAGAAAAAGAGTCTCACTCTTGGCAGGATGGAAAAAAAAAAAACTCCAGAAATCCAGCAAAGCTGCTGGGGGACTCGCTAGGTTAGGAAATTCAGCCTAAACAGAGAATTCTCCCTATCACGGATATTCGAGACTTCTGTAGAGTTAAAACAAGCATGTCAAGTTCCTTGGCTGAACAGAGCCAACGTACAGAATGAGTCAAGAGTCATTCGGCTACTGATATTTCCAATACCATACTAATTGAACCCGCCAACTCTGTAACCACAGACAAGGCACAGAGGTTTCAGTGAAATGACTGCAATACGTGTCTTATCCCAGTGCAACTATCTTTTGTTAAACTTGTTGAATCATCTTAAAAAGTGATTCTACCTATTTTTGAATCTGCTTCACAACCGCATGTGTCTTGTCCGGTCTCTAGGCGTAGTCATGTAATTACTGCCCCAATTGCCAGCACTTTACATTCACCAAATGAAACAATTTGGCTCCTGCAAACAATCAACATGGGCTGCCTGTTGTTGTGAGGCAGGTTTATAATATTAACACTACCATACCATACTTACGCAATTGCTTTCCCCTAAAAATTTGAATCAGAGCACATTATCCTCTACGAAGCAGGTTCAATTAACACTGATCCAAGGGGTAGGAATCCAAGCTGAAGAGTTGGTGTGTGCTAATGTCATTGAACTTGAGGCTTCGATTGCTGCCTGCACGCCTGATCACAGGGATCTGGTTTGCTTCTCTGAATTACCTCATCTCCCTGTCAACATTCGTGGGGGTACTTATATTCACCTTTCTCAAGATACTACCTTGCCTTCTCCTTTATCGCAGTCACCTATCATGTTTTCTAACACCTCTTCATCTTCCTCACCTTTGTCAATCTCCTTTGCCCACCCCACACCCTGACGATCATTCTTTCCCAAACAATCACCACCTCCGCTCATTAGGAGCGATGGATGCGGCATTGATTTCACATACCAAATTCTATGAAGCCTTGCAGAAAATATTTTAGAAAAAAAATCACTTGCTCATGACACTTTTGAATACACAATCATTAATGGCCTCGAACACACAATGCCCAAAGAGAGAAACGAAAATAAAGAATGCAGGCAAGACAGTGGGCCTCATTACACCTTGTGCGGTAAAAAACCCAAAATACCGGCATGGCACTATCAACGTGTCCGCCCTCGCAATAGGGCGCTAATAGCGTACCATTACGAGTACGCGGACACGAGCATAGCGCCATGCCGGTAAACCCCCTACCGCCATGGCGGTAAAGACCCAAAAAAGTCACTTACCGCCCTCGACGAAAGTGCAGATTGCACCTCTGCCCTCCTGCTGCATGCAAATAGCGCTCACCGCAATTAGCGGTGACCGTTAAATTGTGGAACCGGAAATAGCGTCATCACACAGGAACGGGAAAGAGCACGGCGGCCATCTTCAAAAACCCAATCCATTGCCATCCTCTGCCCCCTGGACCTGTTTGGAGTCGTTAGCAGTTGAAAATCATCCGGGAGACCTTCAACATGCCCAAGGCATTCAAAGAAAGCACTGACAGGCAGCGCAAAGAAAAATTTACAGCAGAGGAGTTGAACATGCTGACCCAGACCCTGGCTGACAATGCTGAGGTTGTTTTTGCCAATGACATGCGGCGGCCGACACTACTTAAAAAAAATCCATCTGGGAAGAAGTTGTGGTGAAAGTCAGTGCAGTGGGCACCAGCACCCGCACTGTGCGTGAGTGCAGGAAAAGGTGGGACGAGCTCAGACTGCGGGTGAGTGGCATCCTTGCCGAAAACCACCGAATAGCCAGTGCAGGTGGAGCTGGTCACCCATCAGACTAAAAGAATGGGAGGAGACCTGTGGAAACCTAATCGCTGTGGAATCCATTGAGGGAGTAGGCACCATGGAGCTAGGCGTGGGTACCACTTCAGATGGAGGTGAGTATACACATGACAGGATGCTATGTGAATGTACTGTTACCCCCATATGTGAGCACAGAACCCTCTCATGCATGGACACACATCCACACATGCATCCATCCCTCACCATGTCAGTGTCAGACCCAAACACAAACACATGCACACATCACCAGAGACAAGTGCCAAACACAACCATGCGTGGATGAGGCACTGAACTGGCACATCACCTGCATCCACAACTACTAAGTCCCAATGGACACAACTGCATCATTGATGCATTCTGCATTAAGTATATTGAAACGGAACCAATGCCATCCCCCTTCTTGTCCCTGACAGGATCACATACAGATGGTGAGGATGCCTCAAATGAATCCCAGGCACCAGCTACGAGTAAGAGGCCAAGGGCACAGGACTCGGAGGACACCCCCACAACATCAAGGGGCAAGGGGGGAAGGTCACGCCTGATGAGTGTGAAAAATCGTAGGAGTGCCACTGCCAGGGCAGAAGTAGCTGCACCACAAACTGCAGCCCCACCACCGGAGGTGAACCCACAGCCACCAATACCAGCCACCGAGGGCCCACCATCAGCTGCGGCAAGCTCCGCTGGAGAGGCAGCCGCCACTGCCCCCCTATCTGATCCTGAGGACACTATAGTTGGCCCAATGGAGATGCACACCCCACCCCAAGAGACAGCACCATTCCAGACACCTGGGTCTGATGTTACTGTTGAGGACAACATTACAGCCATAATGTCCCCCATGGTGGCTTCACCTGCTGCAATGGATGCATCTGAGGGCACAGCATCCAGTACACCATCACCCAGCACTTCCCTCCATCTGCCCACCATCCTGCAGTGTCAACAGGAACTGACTGTGCTGGTTGGCCAGCATGTTGAGGAGGCTGCCCATCTCAGGGAGGATATTGTGGAGACGGCAAGCATTCCGTCCCCCGCACCAAGGGAAGAGGGCAGGAGCCCCTTCCTCATCACAGAAGCCAGGATTTCAGCTGCTAGCTGTGCGGCATCATCCGAGGCACATTACAAGGCCTCCCTGACCTTGTCTCTTCGCCCTGCCTGACCCCCGCATGCCGGGCGCTTCGCGGCGCGAAAACGAGGCTGAGCCTCGCATTTGAATCGAATTTCCCGCCGGCAGGCGGATCCGACGGCGGCGCACACGAAGGCCACACAAAGGCCTGTTCCTGCGCCCTGGACCCTCATTCCGTCCCCCGCACCAAGGGAAGAGGGCAGGAGCCCCTTCCTCATCACAGAAGCCAGGATTTCAGCTGCTAGCTGTGCGGCATCATCCGAGGCACATTACAAGGCCTGCCTGACCTTGTCTCTTCGCCCTGCCTGACCCCCGCATGCCGGGCGCTTCGCGGCACGAAAACGAGGCTGAGCCTCACATTTGAATCGAATTTCCCGCCGGCAGGCGGATCCGACGGCGGCGCACATGAAGGCCACACAAAGGCCTGTTCCTGCGCCTGTTCTGAGCATTCTGAGCCTGGGCCAGAGACGCTGCCCTTCACTAGACTCTTCTTGAACAACATCTGAACATTCTGACTACAACCATATAACTGCCCAGGGCATCCGTTAAATCCTGCATTTACTGATGAGGCGCCAGCGATGATCCTTCACAACCATGCACCTGTATATCCAGTCGGCCATGTGAGTAAACTGTCACCCAATCCTAGGCGCTACCTTACGCACGATGCACTACTCTGGACCTAGCTGCTGCCACACTGCATCATGTGCTGCATTTGACCTGTGTTGTGCCCTATGGTCGCTAATAGACCTCATTTGACCTGTGTTGTGCCCTATGGTCGCTAATAGACCTCACTTGACCTGTGTTCTGCCCTCTGGTCGCTAATAGACCTCACTTGACCTGTGTTCTGCCCTATGGTCGCTAATAGACCTCATTTGACCTGTGTTGTGCCCTATGGTCGCTAATAGACCTCATTTGACCTGTGTTGTGCCCCATGGTTGCTAATAGAACTCACTTGACCTGTGTTGTGCCCTATGGTCGCTAATAGACCTCACTTGACCTGTGTTCTGCCCTCTGGTCGCTAATAGACCTCACTTGACCTGTGTTGTGCCCTATGGTCGCTAATAGACCCCATTGATGTGTGTTGTGCCTTACCTGTAATCACCGTAGTCACTACTGCACTCTTGCTAAAAACCTATGAATTTCTCTGCCCCCTCCATCAGAGCCAAGCCACCTACAATGACCACATTTAGAGGCGCCACTCTAACTATGGCTACCCTCCTCCCGCTGCTCCGCGCCCACACAACCACACCACTTTACCCAGACCTACTATCTCCAATAGAATGGATAAACAGATTTGCCCGCCCACCTTCACCATGCATACCCTGTCCCACACCCCTTAGAAACACAAGACTAGGTTCTCGCCTTGTTGTACCCTCTACCATATACCTGAACGCAGCCCCACTGACCATAACTAGAAACGATAGACTCGGCTATCGTACGAATCTTGTCACAAAATTAACTAGAATGCACACCTATCAGACCACGAACCCCAAGCAGCCTACCTCACTCTCTGAACTCCCACCCAGTCACAACCCTACTATACCGCACTCGCCACCACACACGAAAACGAACCCTCCACAGACTTCTATCAAGGGAGCCCTCATCAACGCTCGCTCATTGGTCGCCCACACGACTGATGTCGCCGACATTATCTCTACTAACCACCTAGACTTTATCGCCATCACAGAGACATGGCTCCACCCAGCAGCCGGTCCCACAATAGCGCTAGCCACTCCAGACAACTACAACATCATCCGAGCTGACAGGAAAAGTGGAATAGGTGGAGGAATAGCAATCATTGCAAAATCCACCCTTAACATCAGAGAAGTAACCAGCACAACCCAACCTTCTGCCGAACTACTTTCTGTCAAACTCCCATTATCTGACACACAAACCATCTTGCTCCATATTATATACAGACCCCCAGGGCCCCTTTCTACCTTTGAAGAGGATATCTCTCTCCTACTCACTACCAATTTGAAACCGAAATCCCAAATCATCATTCTGGGAGATTTCAACCTGGGACTCAACGACCCTAATGACAACCAAGCCACTTCCCTAAATGACACGATTACTCATCTAGGCTTCACCCAACACATTAACCAACCTACACACACAAAAGGAAGATCCTTGGATTGGCTTGCAGATGCTAATTGCAACCTTTCACTGACTGACATCACACCCTGTGCTTGGACTGACCATCATCTCATTACCTTCTCCTTACCCAGATCCCTACCATCCATCACACAACTCACAAAGTTACCTCAAATAATCTCCAGAAACAACCGCAACATCACTATAGAGAACCTCAAACCTCTTCTCGCGCCTATCAGTAAAGCTAATCTACCCACGCAAAAAAACAACCCAGCAGCCATAGTAGACCTATATAACAAGACTTTAGAACTAGCCCTCAAACAAATAGCTCCTCTCAAACAACGAAAAGCCAAACCTATTGCCCATTCCAACAAATGGTTCTCAGCAGAATTAAAAGCTCTCCGCAATATTAAAAGAACTGCAGAAACTAGCTGGAGAAAAGCCCCTTCTCTCTCCACTAAAGACAAATTCGCTTCAGCGGCCTCCACTTACAAATCTGCCATCTTAAATGCTAAGAAAGAGATCTACAATTTGAGAATACAAAATGCCAAATCTGGCACCAAAGAACTTTTCTCTATACTAAGAGAACTTGAATCACCACTGCCCCCTACAGAGGACTGCATCAAAGACAAGGCCTGGTGTAACAACATCCAACTCGCCCTTGCTAACAAAATTGCCCTCCTGCAAACTAAGATAGAAGCAAAAAAAGCTACCCTTGCCTCTAAACAGAACCCTAGCAGCAAAATGAACCATACTACCCCATCTGCCCATCTTTCCACTTCTCACCAGTCACAGAAGAGTAAGTAATCAAGATAATCGCCAGCCTCAGACCATCCAACTGCAAAGGTGACATTTGCCCTGCATCCGTCACCAAAGATGGTGCTAATGAGTTTGCCCCTCTCATCACCTCTCTGATCAACTCCTCCTTCAAAAACTCAGTGGTCCCCAACAACCTTAAAGAAGCGTGGGTCCTACCCCTGCTCAAAAAACCTAACCTAGATCCCAACATTCCTACAAATTACAGGCCCATCACCGCAGTCCCATTTCTTCTCAAAATCTTGGACAGGGTAGCCTATCTCCAAATACAACAACATTTGGAAGATAATAACCTCCTAGGCCTGCGACAATCCGGCTTCAGACCAAGGCACGGGACTGAAACTGCCCTCTTGGATCTAAAAATCCAAATGGATGACGCCAAAGACAAGGGCAAACTGGCCATTTTGCTCTTGTTGAATCTCTCTGCTGCCTTTGATCTGGTTGACCACCAGATCCTCACTCAACACCTCTCCTCGGCTGCTGCATTCTCCCAGAATGCCACTAAGTGGATCCAGTCATTTCTGTCTGACAGGACGACTAGAGTCTTCGCCCCCACTGTAGCTGCGAACCCTATCCCAATCACATGTGGAGTGCCACAAGGCTCCTGCATTTCTCCCACACTTTACAACATCTTCACGAAGCTCCTATTTGACCGTCTTGACGATTTGGGTGTCAGCTACACCAATTATGCTGATGACACCCAGGTCCTCATCACGCTCACTGGTAGCTATGAGGAAGATGTTGCAAAGCTTAACGATATCTACTTAGAAATCCAAGCCTGGATGGCCACACACAGTCTTTGCCTTAACGACAATAAGACAGAATTGCTTATCGTAGGCTCCCAGGCGCGTCTTAATAAACTGGACCAAAGGTACCATTCCTTTACTATTGATGGCAACATCATAAAAGTCTCAAAAGAGGTTAAAACACTAGGTGTATACCTCGATTATACCCTATCACTAAAGAAACAAATAAACTCTACCATCGCAGCTACCTCATACACCAATAAACTGATCAATGCCTGCAGGCCTTTTCTCTCCACCTCTAGCTGCCTCACCCTATCTAGAGCGCTGATATTGTCTAAATTAGACTATTGCAACACACTCTACTTAGGCACTACCACTAAAAATTTGAATAGACTCCAGATCCTGCAAAATAATGCACTAAGATGTGCCCTCAACCTCCCGCGCAAGTCGCACATATCTATGGCTAGAAAAGAAGTCCACTGGCTCCCGATCCGTGACAGAATTAAGCTAAGAACACTGGTCATCACCCACAAGTGCCTATCACACACTGCCCCACGGTACCTTTCTGACAAATTTTCTAGACACTGCCCCATTATACCCACCAGAAAACCTTACCTTCACCAACTAAAGATCCCGAATTACAACCTAAAAACAGCAGGGGGCTCCAGTTTTCCAGTGCTCGCAGCACAATGTTGGAGCACCCTCCCCACTACAATTAGATCGGAAGCCGCATTCTGGCCATTCAGAGCCATGGTAAAAGCATAGTCAGGACCAACCTGTAACCCGGTCCGCGTTAGCCACTGTAACTTTTATTCCGCATCCCATATTCTCTGTACATACTTTTCTTTTTCTTGGTATATTATACTCTTGTATGTAAGCACTCAGAGCCTGGACTAATGTACGCTCTGTCTGTTGTTATATGATGTTCGTGCAACGATATGTAACCCTGCTGTACACATGATTATGCGCCCAGTTACCTGAGGGTTCGGATGCGCTTTACAAATAAACAAACTAAACTAAACTAAACTAAGGCACTCCACTGAGAGGATGGACGCCTGTACTGACAGGCTGTGTGACGAAATATCCAGGCTCAGGGAGGTCCTTACTCGCATAGCCGACACAATGGACCGCCACTTCTCACAACCAGGACAGTCTGCCCCATCGTCATCTAACGGCTCAACACAGACAAGCCCCCTCCACCGCTCAACACGCACCACCAGGCGCACGTCTGGCCATCCTCCAAATGCTGCTACAGACAATGGCCAATAGGGGGTTAATGGCGATTCCTCTGCATGCATGGGCCAACACAAACATGGCAGACACATGAGGAACTGTTGTGGGGGGAAGGGTGTTATGGGTCTGTTGTGGGGGGTGGGGGGAAGGGTGGTGGGATGTTTGGGGACATGCACTTTTTTATCTTTCCGTTACATAATACACTGATGTCTAATCAAAACACAGGCTTGGACATCTTCATTGTGTTTGTGTACTTTATTGGAGACAGTGTTCATTGCATACTTCTAAACATACACCAGTGCATCACTACCCATGTCCATGTGACAGTACCAAACATGTCCCTTAGAATATTTGGTTGATCAGATGCTGTCTCACAGCACGTCCCTCCTGGCCATACCCTCTTGCATGTCCTGCATCCCCTTCGCCTCTGTCCTCATCAGCTTCATCATCCTCATCAGGTGCTTCTATTTCAGGGTCAGGGGGCAGTGGCACATTCCGTCTGATACACATATTGTGCAGCATGACACAAGCCATGGTGATCTTGGCCACATTCTCATGGCCATACAGGAGAGCGCTACCAGACCTGCTAATGCACCTAAACCGTGATTTCAAAAGGCCAAAAGTCTGTTCGATCACGATGCGGGTATGGGATTTGTATTCCTCTTCATGCCTGTTCTGTGGGTTCCGTACAGGTGTGAGGAGCCAGCTCTTCAGGGGATAGCCCGCATCACCTGTATGGGGGAACGAATGGGGTCCTGTTACTGTTCACCTGCAG
The DNA here is from genome assembly GCF_040938575.1 of Ambystoma mexicanum. NCBI lineage: Eukaryota > Metazoa > Chordata > Amphibia > Caudata > Ambystomatidae > Ambystoma > Ambystoma mexicanum. The sequence goes on along the minus strand of NC_090937.1, from coordinate 1,518,872,363 downwards.
AGCAGCCTGTTCATATCACACAAATTGACATTGCATAGTGATTCCAGTACACAGTCAATGGCATACATGCAGATGGTCCGTGTGACAGCAATGTGCAAGGGTGAGCTTGACCCTGCAAGTAGACATGCCCCATTACTGTCTACAACAGTAATTGACATGTCCTGGGTGAGGCGAGGTCTTAGGTGTCCCTGGGCCCAGTCAGATTTTGTTCCTCACTGTTGTTCTACTGCCATTCCAATATAGATGTTGCCATGCAGTGAGGCATCACTTCAGTGGTGGTAAAGGTGCGTGGTGAAATGCAATGTGTATGGCTAGAGCTGATTCTTTTGCATGCATCATATGGCACATTGCATTATTGATGTTGTGCTGGACTGATTCCGGATGACTATCTTCATGGCACGTATGGAATCTGGCCATTTTGTGGCGTACAATGTTGTGCAATGTGTATGTGAATGGATGTTTGATGCTACTAGACCTGGAATTTCTGGTGTGTAGTGTAGCTCATACTTGCATGTCGGTTCATCTCTAGTACGTTGTAGCCTTCCCAGATGGACATTGGCGTACATCTTTATGTGCATTTCCTAGACAGATGACAAGCTACACCCACTTGGAGTATGTTTCTCCCCCCCCCAATCACACCCAGTTGGAGTATGTTTCTCTCCCCCCCAATCGCACCCAGTTGGAGTATGTTTCTCTCCCCCCCAATCACACCCAGTTGGAGTATGTTTCTCCCCCCCCCCAATCACACTGCCATGTGCTTGCCCTGATACTCACCAAGTAGCCACGAACATTGTGCGGTTTGTTGCTCCATGTAGCGTGGGATAGTTGAGTTCCACAGGACCATGGAGTCATGGGTTGATCCGGGAAATCAGGCACAGCAATGTGTGATTATCTTGTTGGCGTCACATACCATTTGGACATTGATGGTGTGGAATTGCTTCCTGTTTTGGTAGACCACTTTGCGATGTGGGACCACCGATTCCACATGTGTTCAGTCGATGACCCCGATGCAACTTAGGATGCCTGCCAGTGAATAGAATCCAACTTTGGTGTTTGCAATCTCCTGGGCAGTCCGTGGCATGGATATGTGTTCAGGTGCATGCTTCAGGAGGGCATCAAGTACCTGATTCAGCGTGCGTGAGAATTCTGGTTGGGAGATGCCATGCATCTGGGCCACTGTATGCTGGTAGGTGCCTGTGGCCAGGAAGTGGAGCACAGTCACCGCCATGAGTAGAGGGGGGATGGCAGTTCTGATGTCTGTGAGGCTCACAATGTCTTATGTATCATGTCCACGATGCTGATGATGGTATCCCGGTCCAGACGGTACAGGGTGTGTATCTGCTCAGGGGTTAGGTTAAACGGACTGGCTCTGATCCTGGGGATTGGTGGGTGCCTCTGTGGCATGATTAGGTGCCGTGGTGGTGCTTGCTGTGCGTGTCTTGCCCTCCTCCTCCCCCTGCGTCTTCTTTGTGCTGCCTGTTGTTGTTGCAGCTGCGCTGCAATCATGTCCTCCAGCCCATGTAATACTGCTAGTATTGGAACCATCTTGGTGATGCTAAGGGGGTTTGTGAAGGGGTGTAGTGTGCTCCTTTTGAGCTGCCACAGTCTCCATTGCCTCCACCTGTGCTGATTATGTTCACCTGTGGCAGGTAGGAACCCTGCTCAGTTCTCTTAACGTGTGGTTCGCGATGCCGGTATTTGCGCCATGGCGGTAAGGGATTTGGGGGGCTTTACCATGCCGCTATTGGCGTGTCTGCTCAACTTGTAATGCTGTGCTAATAGTGGCATGGCGTAATTTACGGGATGGTGGGTCGCGCGCACGCGGACTGCCCGCTATTAGTGGCACCGTACTTAGCGGTGCCGCTAATAGCGGTGTGTCGGGTCGTGATTTGCATGGGGATTAAACGTTACCGGTATTTCATTACCGGTAACGTTAAATCCCTACCGCCTACCGTGTAATAAGGCCCAGTGTATTGATAATAGAGCGGTGGGACCATATCTATGTCCTAACGGTTCTGTGCCCCTAGCTTCGATTGAACTAGACCTTAACGAATTAACCGAAAATAAACAATGCACACAAGAGAGTGTTCTGTTAATAGAACCCTCCCTCCCCCCGGAACTTTGTCATGTCCTTTACCTGCTCTACCTCTCATGTGCTCTATCATACAAAACACTTTCCCTGATCATCCTCGAACTTCAGTAGAAGCTAACAAGGATGAACAGGCGAGATGTTCCTCTCATAACAGCACTGAACAATTATTCCAATCACCACAAAGGAAACGTGTTTCATTGCAAGACAATGTGCAAACTCTCAAACCTAAAATGCTTCATTCCTCCTGCCAGCCGTTTAATATTTTTACAAACACTAAGGCTATCATACAACTATTGTGTGAATGGTCACACCAATCCAATCACCTTGCAACCTGTCTTAGTGGCACAAACAACATTAGAAAGATGTGCGAATAGTCAAATCAGATCCGACACAGGTCAGAATATGGATTACATCGGTAATTGTATTAAACACCATTTGGAAAGCAAAAACAGATCTATATCATATGGGATTCCTCTTAAACCAAGAACACTCTCATAAAGAGGAAGTCCTTATAAATAATCACATAATCATAATCTTTGCATTTCCAAAGATTTGGATGCTTATACAATGTTAATAGTTACTTGTATGAGAGCTGCTCCTGAGACAAGGTGTGAAGTTGAAACTGAGTATTCATGCACGAAACTCATCCTAGGGAAATCCAAATATTCTGGGACCCTAGCGTGTCATAAATAGCAAACCATGTTGCCTCAACTCACTAATTTAACCTTGGCATCATGGAATTCGAAGGGATTCAAACACCTTTGTCGTGTTTACAGTCCTCCCCTTGACTTTGACATAGTTTTATTGCAGGAAACATGGCTTAGTGACACTCTGGCATGGCTATACATTAACCTTATTACCCACTGGGACCCACGATTGTGGTACACCCTCTGCGGGACTAATGGTTGCAGTTAGCACAAAATCACGTTTAATACTGGAACCATAGTGCATTTATGCAATTTGTAAAAATTAAAGCTCCAACACAAAAACTGGCTATGATCAATCTGTATTGGAACCATGTTGGCAGATTGGAATCACTTTTTATCCAACATTTAGATCAAATGTTGGAATTAATTTTGCAGAATACAACAATTGCATATACGATAGTGACTTAAACATACAGTGTTTTGATGGTGCTACTCCTATTACAAATGAGTGTAATCAAAGGTGGCATGAAATCATGGAAGAGAGACAATTTACTATGCTCAATGGGTCTCTCGGAAGTGATATTCTGCCAAAAGCAACATGGAAATGTGGAACCCAATCTGCCATCATCAATTATATTTTCGTGCAATGAAGCATGTTAAATATCATTACAGATTGTTTAAGTAAATGCCCAGACAAACATCGACCATGATCTCTTGGCTATGAAATGGAACATCATCCAACCCCCACATGCTCCAGATTATTGTACACCAAATCTGGAGATCTCGAGTGGGCAAAATAGATTTCAATGGTTGGCTCATTCTGTGATGGTATGGTATTGTTTATTTGTAAAGTGCCTACACACAGTGCTTCAAAGCGCTCAAGAAGGGAGGGAACAATGGCAAAAATCAACAGTCATTCAGATCCCTGGAATTTCTGAACAATACAAGTCTGCATGTGCAGAATGAGAGCATGGAAAAAGTTCATATAATACAATTAACGGTGTAGATAACAGCAAATAGGTCTGACAACGATTCTTTAGTTTTTCCAAGGGCATGGCGGCACCTCCATGCAAGGCGGGGAGGCAAGGGTAAAACAGATAGACAATCTTCAAGGCATGGTGCATTCAGATTGTGCAAGTGCTCAGACAGGTGCAGGAAAGAGGGGCAAGTGCAAGGGGGTGGGGGAGGGTAGCAAGTGCACCCAGTCAGTAAAAAGCAGTAAAAAGTGCACGTTGAGGCAAGTGCAAGTTCTGGAGAGGACTGGTGAGGGTGCCAGGGACCTGTGAGACTCTGAGGTACACCAGGCAGACAGTCAGCAGGCTGTGGGGAAAAGGAGGGAGTGAGGGATAGAGTGAATAGAAAGGTTAGCATGGTAGAGGGAGAGAGAAGGTAGAGGAGAAGAGGAGATCAGGCTCAAGAGAGAGTGCAGCAGGGGGGCTATTCCAGAGGGATGTTCCTTGCATTGGACAAATATCTTCCTCCAATTCTCTGCTTGGAGAAGCGGCTCACTCTCAGAAATTGGAGGTAGATGAGCGGAGGGATCGGGATGTATACTATTTAGGTAGGTAACGTTGCAGAGGGGGCAGAGCAGAGGCAGGGAGAATGCAAAAGAGGCTGTTTCTGTAGTCCAGCCTTGAGAGAACCAGGGATCTGGAGCCACTGAGCCACTGGGGGAAGGTGGAGCTGGTAGTTGGACTTTTTAGAGATGTCCAAAATGTGAATGGAGAAGGAGAGAGTGGAGTCGAAGATGACCCCAAGGTTTTTTTTTTTTTGCAGGTGAGTGTGGGTGCAAGCCCAAGGGATAGATATTTTGCCTTTCCAAATCCCACCATGTTATCTGAATCAAGAACTCATCAAAAAGGAGGGCTTTTTATGTACCGGCTATGAGTATATTTAAAGTAGAGCCATCTCTGAATGAAAGGCTGATTTTTCAGCATAAATATTTCTTTCATCAATAAATAAGTAACAAAAACACAGACATGAGTTGAGAGCTGCGACCTCTGGTTGGCTTGCCTATGCCTGCTAGGTGCAATGCTTCCAGGACTGTAAAGTCTAACTTCAAGAACTGGTTAAAATCTCATCGAGCAGTCACCTTTCAGCGACATTTGGAACACATACTATTGCCTATAGCAACTAAAAACAGTGCCCATATTTGGAAACTGTTAAATGCTTCTTATCAAGTCGGACATTATCAGATTAACTGTGTCCCAGAGGCCTGTAGAATAATACATGACATTACAAAACTCCTATGTGGAGTAGTACATGACATTACATTATTTTCAGTGGAGTCAGTAGAAATAATGCAAATAGAGACCACAAATTATTTAGTGCAATTGGAGACAGCAAATGAAAAGGTAGTGCTTCGGGTTCATGAGGGCAGTGAACTAGACCTTCAAATGATTGTGATTTAAATGCACTGAGCAAGTGTAAAATGTTTTCCATATTATAAATGAATTCTCTATCTGTGTAGTTCTGCATTGAAAAAATAACCCGGACACTCCATTAACAAGTCCCTATTAAATAACATTGAACCCTATTCAATAAGTGCTCCTTCTAACATTGAAATGCAAAGTGAAGATTGAACGTGCGTGTAGCATGAATGGGCTGTCTTTTCAATTCAGAAAGGCTATTGTCCTGTGCAGGAAGCAAAGCTGATACAAGTAGGCCTTTGATGGGTGATTGGACAGAGAAATGCTATGGTTCTAGAATAGAGATGGGGTGACAGGAAACATCAGAAAAGTGGTATGAATTAGCTTCCAGTACAGGGCTCAGGCATGAATGTAGGAGGCAGAAAGGGTGTGGGTTCCTTTTGCTTCTGGCTGTCCGGAGAAGAGGGGGAGAGCAGAAGACAGAAGGAGAGCCAAGCTGTCCAGGCCTTAGATGTATCTGGGGCCATGAGCTGACTTTCGTGGGCACAAAAGCAGTGCAGAGTTTGCAACACTGTTTTTGCTGATAACCCACGGCAAAGAGGGGGCTTTCCCTGATAAAGTGCAGAGGCTTCACAGTTTAGGGTATCTGTAAAGTGAGGAGAGTGCAGAGAGAGTATTATCTTTGCAGTCAGACAGAAATAGATAATTAGTTTTAGATGAATTATTGTTTTTTTTTTCTCACATTGTAATTGAGAACACTGCGGCTTAACGAAAAAAAAATGAAAAGTGGTTTGTGCTATCTATGGTTGTGTCTTTTCTCTTAGAAAATTGCATTGTGTTTCAAGTTTTGGTAAGGAAAAATATGGCCAGCTCATGTATTTTCTACAAAAGTGTATTGCAACATCTATTTCAAAATGCTACATGCATGAATGAAAATAATTGCACAAAATAAAAACAGAAACAGTGGGGCTGCAATTTATTTTGTCTTGGTTGATTACTTTGAATGAGAGGAATAATAGGAAGATGTCATAGTGCAACCAATGGGGGGAGTGCAGATGATTTAGTTATGCTCTCTAAAACCCCTAAGGGTTTGCAAAATCTTCTTTTGGCTCTTAAAAATTATGCAACTGAAAACACTATCAGCATCAATTTGGGGGAAACAAAAATACTAATCAACGCCTCTTAACAGCAGATCAAAAAAGTGAAATACAATTGGCATCTCTACTGGAGCAAAGTGGAAATAATGAATGATTATTGCTATCTTGGTTTGAGCACAAATAACCATGAACAATGCAAAAAGTAAATGCACACAGCTGCTGCACAAGCCACGATAATCCATAAATAATATAGAAAATTCACGTATAAACCAGTGATGCAATTTTACAAACAAAAGGCAATGCTGGTAATTACTTATGGAGCATTAACCAGAACTCATTGTGAGATAGCCTACTGGACTAGACTAGAAGGCTACTTCTGGAAGAGAGTTTTTTCGTTACCTTGCAGTGTCCCTATGTGCATACTGTACCATGAATTGAGATTATTGTCTCTTAGTGCCATGTGTACATGGAAAATGTTTAACATCTATACATTTTGAATAAGGTAAAAGGGTCATTATTAGAGAATTTGACCTTCGCCTTCACCTCCATCTTAAAAATGCCAATGTGAAGAATTTAATTGTGAGGAAACAGCGTATTCAAACCTCTATGTTAGCAGCAGGGATTTTGGTAGAACATCTCATAAATGATCCTAATCGTGCTAAAAAGAAACTGTGGCTTCACGACTTGAAATGCACTAGTCAGCATTGTATTTCAATATAACCTTTTCAAGGATTTTTTCTTTCGAGTTTGCACAATCTGAAACCATGCCTACTAAAATGCCCTTGTCCAAACAACAGAACAATGTTCTTGCGTTTTAGACCAAACCTTGGGTCAACTCGCAAGACCAAATCTCTACACACCTTTTAGAACATGTAGATATTGCAAAAATGTGAATGGAATTGAGACACTTAAACACATAGTGACTCTCTGTCTTGCCTTATTACCACTTCGTAAAAAATATCTGGAGGGATTATATCAGGACTTTCAATACACATCATCCAGTATGCTATGGGAAAGTATATTTAATGGGAAACGTAATTGTGTCACGTTTGCTGCAAAGAACTTTTTAAATACACTTGAATTTGGAAACAGTTCTTCATCACATGACCCAATGTGAGTAATATAAACTTTGAACAATTCTCTGATTAACTGTGAAAACAATGTTAATTCTATTTTATCATACACATTATCGATTTCTTAAGGTAAATGTTAAAAAGTTATAATGCTTTTATCATGAACACATCTCGTCTACGATTTTAAATAGTTTTTGGAGTATACATTGATCAAATTATATTTCATGATGTTTAATGTTCAATGTAGTTTGCATTCTTTTTTCTTGTTTATTTATTTTTTATTTTCACTTGTAAATTTGAATTTGAAAAGTTGTAAATCAACCATATCAATAAAAAGTGATTGACTGTATATCATCATTCATTTCATGTCAAAATCTAATACCTTTGGCTATTCCACTGGGGTTGCTTTAACTTCAATATGTATCATCTATCACCATGGGAGAAAAAAAAAAAACACATAGGTGCTTTAGGATTACACCAGACAGCATGCCTGTAAAATGCCTATCAATGTCGGATGTTGGGGAGATGTGGGTGCAATAGCATACGCCACATGTCTGAACATTGGCTAACACAACAGGAAGCATACCTTGTATGAGTCTTTACACAATTGCCTTGACAACCGAGTGGCTTTCAGTAAGCTTGTATCTTATCATGATCACAGAAACAACTGGGGCAGGCTTTGAAAGAAACCTGTATGTTATGTTATGTTATTACAATTTATAAAGTGCACGGTCGCCCAAAGGCATCATGGCGCTCGAAAGGAAGCTGCTCGGTCGGGGAGAAACCAATGGAGAGATCAGAAATTAAAACAAGTAAGTTTTCAAAGCTCAACTAAAACCAAGGTGGTCCGCAGTGGCTTTAAGTAGCAGGGTAGGCTGTTCCACAGTTTGGGAGCGGCAATAGAGAACGCTCTGCCACCAAGCCTTTCCCGATTTGCTCTAGGAACGGTCAAACGGTTAGAGGTCACGGAACAGAGGTCCCAATCCGGTAGGTATCTAATAAATTTAGACTGTAAAAATTCGGCACCCTGGGCGTGAATAGCCCGGTGGACGATGCACAAAGACTTGAAATGAATTTGCTGCTTCACCGGCAACCAGTGAAGTTGGTGTAGCCCTGGCATGATATGAGCCACGTAGGGAGAGCCAGTGGCTAACCTGGCTGCAAGATTCTGCATACGCTGAAGGTGATGGATAAGACCAATCGGATGTGCCAGGTACCGCGAATTACAATAGTCCAGCCATGAGAGCACTAACGCAGCCACCACGGGAGGGCGAAGGGCTTCGGGGATCATAGGCATGACCCACTTAAGGACCCATATCTGATGATGAGTGCACTGACAAACAGCCGTGACCTGGTTAGCCATAGACAGAGAAGCGGAGAGGATAACCCCTAGGTTCTTTACTTTACTAACTAGGCCAGGTAAGGGGCCAAGGGGGAGAGGCCAAAAAGCAGGGGTCCACAGTAGGGGGTTGGGAGGTCATCCTACCAACAGTACCTCCGTCTTGTCCCCATTTAACTTTAACCAATTCTGATCCATCCATATCCCGACTGCCTTAGGACAGTCATGGAGGCAGGCTGAAACCTCAGATTGATCCTGATCCAAACGGATCAGGATTTGTGTGTCATCCGCGTATGAGGAACAATTAAGCCCATACGAACGGATGAGACAGATCAGGGCCCAGATATCCAAAATCAGTGATAGAGAGGATCCCTGGGGGACCCCACAGGTGGGGTGGGGGGGACAGGGAGTAGATAGAAAAGATGGCATAGCGAGGGTATGTGTGCGTTCAGAAAGAAAAGTAAACCAGGCAAGAACAGATCAGAGATCCCGATATGTGAGAGGAGGATGGAATGGTCCACCGTGTCGAATGCGGCAGAGCGATCTAATAGGATCAAAGCCCCAGCTCCGCCAGCATCGACAAGTCTGGACAAGTCATCATGCACCGAGACAAGACTCTTTCAGTACCTCTGCCTGGCCTGAAACCGGCCTGAGCATGGTTAAAGATTTTAGAGGATTCCAGAAAAGAAGACAGTAAAGGGGTGACCAAAGATTCCAAAAGTTTAGATAGGAAAGGGAGAAGGGAAATAGGGCAGAAGTTATCCGGGAGTTATTTATCACCATCGTGATATCAGTTAAGATGTCAGGGGCAATCGTCTTCATCATAGCAGCATTAATAGCATCCTCAGGAGAAGAGGATTTGATCTATTAAATGGCTGCCAGAACTTCTGCTTCGGTGAACAGAGGCAAAGATGACCAACTCGTAGGAGTGTCAGTGGGGAGGGAGGGGACAAAACCGGTGGTATCAGGAGGCAGTAGAGCAAGAGATTTTGCAATGTTAGCTCGAATAACATCAATTTTTGTAGTGAAGAAGGAGGCCAGATCATTGCACAGTTCCTGGGAGGGTTTAACCATAGAGGTAAGAGTCTCCGAGGAAGCTACCGAGTGCACAATGGAAAAAAGAGTTTTAGGTTTGCACAGCGCGTGTTCAAATTTCTGGGCAAAAAAACTGGATTTCGCCAGTTTTACACTGGTCAGAAAAGTGGCCAGGTTAAGTTTATATAGGTCTCTAAGCACTATAGCATGCGAGCCATTCTAAGCTGGTCCGTGAACCAGGGTTGAGAGGGTAGCCGGCGACCTTGAGTCAGTTTCAATGGATCATAGTTATCAGCTGCAGTCGTCAGAGAGTGAGAAAGTGAAGTCAAGGATAATGGCTTCAAAGAGGCACTGTTAGGGGTAATATGGGCACTAAGTGCCTTTGGGTCGACTGAACGCCACGAGCATAGAGGCATCTTGGGGGGTGGAGGTTTGTGGAAGGAAATAGTGGGTAAAAAAAGATCAGGAGACCAAATGATGGTCAGACCATGTCACTGGTTCAATCAGACCAGGGCACAGCAAGGAGTCTTTAGCAAATACTAGGTCGAGGATGTTACCATGTATATGAGTAGGAGCTTGAACCAATTGGTGTAGGTGTAAGTCCGAAAGACTATCAAAAAAAGACGTAATTTCGACAGAGTTAGGCAGATAGGATGCAAGTTGAAATCGCCTAGAATTACAAGGTTAGAGAATTGTAGGTTCAAGTTAGCTATATAATCAGCTAGATTGTTGCCAAAGGATCCTACAGGGCCCAGAGGGTGGTAGAGAAGTAAAAGGTGGATGATCCAGGAAGGCGTAATAGTACACCAAATAAAAAGAGCTTCCATGCTAAGTGTGTGGGGACATGGTAGCTCGATGACGGTGTACTTCTCATTAAAAATAACTGCAACCCCTCCTCCCCGTTTCGGGAGCGGACGGTCGCGATGAATGATGAGATAGGAAGGTGGAATAGCTTGGACTATGGCAGATGCCGAGCTCGGCGTGAGCCAGGTTTCTGTTAAGCACAAACTGTCCGGTTTCCTGCTAGTGAGCAGGTCCCAAACCTCATCAGTATGAGCTGGGAGGGTTTGAGTATTTAATAAACATAGGGTTTGGGCATCTTTTGCTGGCTCCACGTAATCAGCCTTAATGGTAGGAGGAGGGTTTAATCGTTAGACTGGAGTGACTCCAGCCAGCTGGCCAGATGGTGACAGCAGGTGCCAGGGAAAGCAGGAGACATCTATCCAGGGCCCCCTTTCGCCCCTTCCCGGTACGGACGGGCACAGACGGACTTGCATTAGGTGCGCCTGCGGCGCGCCCGCTGCGCGGGCGAACCATCCTGCACATAAGTGCACAGATCTGAGTGAAAGCGAGGCAGGGAGGATGAGGCCACGGGCGTAGAAAGAGGACTATTGAGTAGTACTAGCCCGCCTCCAAATGCCGGTTAAAGTAAACAAAGCAGAAGCCGCCGAGCACTAAGCACGGTAGGCTAACACACGCATTCAAGTCTCTTCATTCACACAATGCACAATAATACTGTTTAATATGCACAGAAAATTCCTTCTTGAAATATAAAATTAAAACAATCAGAATAAAGGAGTATTAAATAGCAGCTAATCGGCTGTCCTCGAGAGGAACAGCTTACCTTTATGCAGTATTAGTATGCATCTAATACTAGATTAATGTTGAGACTGGATTGGCCAACTATGTGTCTTTGGGTATTTAACAAAATATTATACATTTCAACAAGATAGCCATGGTGCAAGCACCTGTTTGAAGGCATGACAACCTCTGGGGTATTCTGTCATGTTTCTGGTTGCCAACGGCACAAATAAAAAGATGATGGTGGAGTGTTGGAGGGAGGAGGCTGGTACTGTAAGAAAAAGGTGCAAGATGACAAAGTGCTAGGGGAAGGAGTTATCAGAGACCCCGCTTTAGGAAAGAGAATTGTGGGGTCTGCAATACCTTTCTGGGTGAAGAAAGACAAACTGTAGCAAAAGTTGAGTGCTTACATTTGTGGATAAAACATAACAAATCATGGTTTTAAGAAGGACTTACAATAAATGAAGAGATTGTTCAACTGTACTGTCATTGCCACAACAAACCAGTGCATGCAATAAAGCAGGAGGCATTGTATCATTCCGTATGGGTCCAGTGCTGGTGATTGTGTAGAGCCAGAAAAGAAAAAAAGAAAGGAAGGCTAGATTAATTTGTGTTGCACACATCAATGAACCAGGAAGCACATCTTGACCACTTCACTGACTGTGGAGACTGTGGAGTAGCTGAGCATTGAACATGTGACATTAAAGGTGTATAGTTTCCTCAGGAAGTGGCTGATCAATCGTGTCTTGGATGTAGAGACATGTCTATACACAATAAGGACGCTTCTAAAGCAAATAGTGTCAGTAATGGGTCAACACAAAGAAGGTATTTTTCAGCATGCCAAACACTTTTATTGAAGACATGGTTACAGTCATCCATGGCGCCTAGAAACACTTGGGTACAGACGCGTTTATAATGCAATATCATACAATATCATATCAGTCCGAAAAAAGGTGATTGAGGGCATCAGGCCTTCTTGCGGTTCTGCAGAGGGACTTGGTCCTAGCTGGACACACTTTTTTTGCGGCACTCTGAATCTTGTGTTTTCTTAAGGCCTTCCAACATGTACGAGTGTCTTAAAGAGCCAAAAAGCAGGCAACATGTCAGCACTTTAAAAACAAAAAAAATAAGAAAGATAATAATTCCATATTCTGGAGGCCACACGTTTTAAATTTAAATGCTAATACGTGCTCACATGTAGGGCTGCAGGAAAGACATCCATACATTCTCTGGAAGGCTGGACATAACACCTGAAACACCAGAACAGTTTGTCTTTAGGCAAATTGTAGCAAAGGTGTCAACAGGTATTTCTTGAAGTGGTGAGTCTGTTGCAGAGAGAGAGAGAGAGAGAGAGAGAGAGTGAAGGAGAGAGAGAGAGAGAGAGAGAGAGAGAGAGAGAGAGAGAGAGAGAGAGAGAGAGAGAGAGAGAGAGAGAGAGAGAGAGAGAGAGAGAGAGAGAGAGAGAGAGAGAGAGAGTGAAGGAGAGAGAGAGAGAGAGAGAGAGAGAGAGAGAGAGAGAGAGAGAGAGAGAGAGAGAGAGAGAGAGAGAGAGAGAGAGAGAGAGAGAGAGAGAGAGAGAGAGAGAGAGAGAGAGAGGTTTTTTGAGTGTGGGCAGTTTTGCAATTTTAGTCTCTGGAGGCCCGTCTGGTTGTATTGTTATCTAAGGAGCCCTTTTGCTTTTATGGTGGGTGTTCGCCCCTTCTCCACCACACTCATTGTTGGCGAACTTCATGTAATTCCTCACTGCACATGTAACACCCTTGTTTTATTTGGTCTTTTCAATTTCAGATTTTCCACTCTGAAGAGATTTTTTGATTTAGGTGAGTTGTGCACATTTTTAAATTGCATTTACTTGTCATGTGTTTACACCACACTCATACTTTGGGGATGTAATGCCGGCATTGTTATTCTTGCATATTAAGATCTGGTTTGGCATGGGATATTATTTCATGTCCTGGGATGTCATTTCATTTTAATGCCACGTCGTTGTTACAAGGCTGACAAGCATTGTGCAGTGCTCAAAAGGTGGCAAACGCCGAAATAAAAAGATACAAACATTTAGTGGCACTCAATTGAGTATAAGGCCACAATTTCCAAAGTAGAACTGCAGTGGTACACTTGTAAGCAAACTCTCGGGCTTGCAGTACTGAAGATTCATCTCCTGCCATCCTTCAACAAACTAAAGTAACTACCGACCAGGGCCCAGATTATGAAAGACATTATGCAGAATGCTCAGTGCCTGTGTTTCTTTTGCACTGAATTCAAGGTGGTCATTTCTTTGCAATTATCATACTTAGCGCTGCTTTGACGAACTAAATGGCCGCAAGGGAAATGCAATTATCAAAGAGTCAATGCGTGCCCCTTTGATAATTGCCTCATTTAGCACCTCTTTGAGAATGGAAAGGACAGATTGCCTCCCTTGAAGCAAGGCGTTAGTTGGTGATAGCTCACTCAGAACCGCATTCAGCGCATTTGGACAGTTCTGCTTTTCTTTTCCTTATAAATGCAAGCATGCTACACAAAAGCTATTTTTGATGGCATTGTTATAATGTGGTAACCAAAATGTCTAGGTTGACAGGACATTTTCAGTTCAGACCTGTTGTTAGTATCACTGTTTAATAGCCACAGTAATATCCAATATGGAAAAGTGTTCAAAATGCATGCAACACATTACATTAATATGCACATTGTAAGGTTTGGTACGCACTTATCGCAAGTCATGAAAAACAGTTTGCACCTACTACTCCATGCAAATGTTGAAGAACACTTACCACTGCCAGCAAGCCACGGCGCATGCTCTGGTAGCACGCCTGGGAGATGGGGAGGCTGGCCGTGCGAGAGAGTCATAGTGGAGAATCCAGGCACTGAGTGGTGTTGGTGCATCATAAGAATGAGAGGTCGCTTGGTGCCAGATGCCTACTCGTATGCAGGGTCTATGGTGCAGTGAAAGAATTGGTGCTCCCCCTCTTAGATCTGCGCGCCCAAGACCTGTCAATGTGGAGGCTCGAGGCCTGGCCTTCTGTGGTTTTTTGTGGCCACCACTAATTCTGGGGCATGGCAGTTATGGCTAGTGCCAGAGTATGCGCGGTGGGTTTAGCACATTGCCTTGAATTTGACCTGGACCCAAGCATAACGGGATAATTTGCTAAAACCTTCCTCTTTGCTTCTGCTTTCTCTCTCCCTCTCCCCTGCTGAACAGCTAAATATTCTTCACTGAAACTGCACTGATCCTGCAACTGGACCTCTCTAAACGGCCTCGGCCCTGGGCCCAGCCACTCTCCACTTGCACTGATGCCCTGGAACCCCTCTGCACTGCGGGACTGTCTCTGTATCCCTACAGCCCCCCCCCCTTCCCCAGCACTTGTTCTGCACTTACCTTGCACTTGCCACTAGCTGGCCCTATTTAATTATTACTTTACACCACTTACCTTGTACTGCACTTCCCCCCTTCCCTTCCCCTTGCACTTTTCCCCCTCCCCCACCCCTGCACTTGCGCGATCTGAATGACACCTGGCCTAGTAGGATCGTTGTCTGTCTCCCCTTGTTCCTCCCCTCCCTGCCTCGTCGCGCCTTGAAACACCTGTGTATAGGCGCGTTACAAATACCATATCATATCATATCATATCATAGACAGATGTTCCCCCTAGTTGGGGCCAAAGCTCAGGGCTTTACGATGAGTCAGTCATGGCCAGCGCTCATCGAACAGTGCTTAAACAGTAGTTGCATGGGGTGGTGAGAGCGGGACTAAGGGTTCGGTTTGATCACAGGTCTCCACATTCCACTCAGGACCTTTCATTGGACATGGGGGAGATAGGTAGAATCACACATAAATATAGTGATATTCATTTTCTTCTGTTGTATTCTGCTAATAAATGCAGTCTAAAGCCTTCCAAAATTATTTATGTGTCTAATCACTCTCCTTGGCCTTGTCACCTGTGTTGCCCAATAAAATAGTTTTGTGGTTCACACCCTCGCCTCCCAAATGATGGAATGCAAGGTTACCATTATCTGGAATGAGTATGTTCACAGTGTTCTATTCCTGACTTGACAGAATGAATGAGACTGTAAATTCTACTGTTAATAACTTTGGATTTGAGTAACAGATTTAGCAGAAATTTCGAAAGTGATTATAGGTCTGTGGGCCCTCCAGACTGCAAAGTTTAATAAAGATTTGTTAAAAAAACAAAATGCTTTTTTTCCCAAAAGTGCGGCTTACTTCCCATTCATTTTCCCATACACAAAAAAGGTCTATTTTTGCCAAAGCGCACAGTCCAAACCGCTGGACGGATTTGGACCAGGTCCGAAACAACTTGGGCATGAAGCATTGACTTGCACACAATGCATAGTTTTGGGTTATTCCGTGATGCAGTTATTTTAAAATTTGACAAAGAAGGGTGCCCCCTTCTCAACAATTATAGTCATATCTCCCAGGGTTCATTGCAGAATCATGGTTTTCAGAAATAAAACGACTCTCATCTTGTTTTTCTATCGATGCAAGAGATATTCAAGGCTATAGACTGTTAAGTGACTTCAATTCAACACTCCAACTAAGTCAATGCCTAGTCTGGGATGCCCAAGGGAAGCCCTTATTTATATATTTTTATGACAAGTTCATAGATCTGGATGATAAACCCTTGTATAACGCCCCTCTCTTTGAATACCCCTGACCTCACTGAGTAGGTTTGTTTTGCAAAATAAAAGATTTATTTTACAAATTAAACATTATATATATCACACTTTTATAAATAAATTAATATTTGATAGCACCCTTATGAATATGACAGTGATCAACAAGGGATAATATTGCACTAGCACACTTTTTAAATCACTTAGGAGTTGGTATAGAAAGGATAAGGTAGCTGAGAATACTTTATGGTTTCAAGGAAATGCCATGATGGAAAAGAATGCAGCACAGAAATAAACTGATATGGTTTCAACAAGAGATAATATGATCACTTTTTCCCTTGTGGCAATTCACTCCCCCCCCTATGCAATATGAAGAGATGGAAGGAGAGCACACAGTTTTCAGGAAGACAATCACAATACAATACAAATTCAAGTTCCCCCCGAGCAAGCTTGGAGCAAACGGCATGCTTTTAAAACATGCAGAAATACTTTTAATGTGATTTAGAATGAAGTGAAAATATGCTAAAAAGGATTTTAATTCCCTATAGGAGATTCAGGGTAGGTGACAGCTACTTTGAATGAGTTCAGGTCAACACTAGCAATGATTCATGAGGGTTGGTCAGGTTGAAAACGAATTTCAGCAATGCAAGCAAGAGACAGCAATTTTCTTAACGTGTGGTGAGATTGAGTTAGTTTGCAATTCGCTGCACTTTTTCCGAGTGCGTCGATCGCGATTACGGAAAAACTATAAGGAGTAGAACGTTGGTTTAGGGCTTGTTGGAAAGCTGAGGATCTTAGATTTAAAATGATACGGTTCAAAAGATACAGACAATTTTGTGGAGGTAGATTCTCAGAAATAAAGTAAGATTCAAATGACAAATGACACTTTCACAGGTTTGAAATCACAGAATGGACACACGATTTCTATGCAGTTCTAAATAGGTGGAAATGGTATGAATTAGATTATTTTAAACTAAGAGATTGGTTTGCACAGCTCTGGCTGGATACTCACTCCTCATTTCGGAAGGAATGGGCCTTGTCACAGATCTGGTCAACAGGTTTAGCTGCAGTTCTCTCTGCTCTGCTGGTCTGTATCTCTGGTTCTGGCAAAAGTTCTGGCACTGCACAGCGGTCTGGTCTGGGTCTGGTCTTCTATTGGCACTGCACGGCGGTCTGGATACAGCTCTGCTTTCTGGGTTCTGGCACAGGGTTCTAGCCAGAATCAAACAGCTCGCCCGGCTGTTGAATATCAGGTTGCAAAAGATTTTGAGGCCTGCTGAAAAGGATTCAGCTTGTGGATTGGCCCCTCTGCTTTAAGTTCTGGAGTCTAAATTCTGGATCTCAGGATCTGTCTGGATTTTAAGTCTGGAGTCTGGTTTTCTAAGTTCTGGTCTCTGGATATTGCCTGAATTTGAAGTCGTCTGTCAAAGTGCTTCGCAAGAAATCAGTTTGAAGTGGGAAGTGAATGTCCCTATCTGGGTCTCAGAGGCCCTTTTTATGTCTTTTGAAAGTGGGTGGGAAGGCTGACTGTCTATGCCCAACCCTCTGAGGATCCTCTTAGGCTAGAAAATTCTTTGTCGCCTGACTGGGGAACAGAGTTCTGAGACATCCAGTGCTACCATTTTACAATCTATTGAAGAAACGCCCCTTTGCTTTTACTTAGAAAATGAATTTTTCATAACTAACAGGTTTCCCAGATACACACGTCATTGAAATTACATGTACACACCACAGAATGCTTAAGGTACAGTTTGGTTCAAGGCACATGTTTCTACGAGCTTGGGTTTAGAAACAACAACATTTTTTGCTTTTTAGTGACTTTCGCCATATTTGTTTTTCCTCAAAATTTACACAGACCTGCACCCTCTCCCTGAGCATATTAATATAAGTTATCATGTCTCTAGCATAAACCTAGTGTCTGCAAGATTAATAAATTGCAGGGATCGGTCTCAGAACATTGTACGGAGTTGAGTTTAGCCTCAATTTGCAGGTACATTTTTCATATTAAGAATCTCCAAATTGTACATTTTTGTAAGCTTCATAAAATATTTTATAAGCAATTTAATAAACATACATGTGCCTCTCCTTCAGTAAACCCATTTGCTTGTCCCTGCCCCCGGGAACTTGGCTTGACTCAGAGATCAAATGTCTTCCTTCCCCCAGAGCAACTGTTGACAATTACACCTCAAATTAGCATATCCTATTTAGCTGAAGAGTCTATTGTGTTGACTGAGGTCAGCAGAGCAGGGTGCCACTCTGCATTTGGTTAACAGAAACCTGTGATCTCCTTGTGCTGTTGCAGGTAAGGACAGGTGTGAATGCTTTCCATGGACAGAGGCCTCTTGAACTTTTAATTAGATCAGACTGCCTTCTGATGTGGGGCCTGGGAACAGTAGGTGTTAAGAATTCTCATTAACCAGCAAGGCTTTGAAGTTTCTAGCTAACTCAGGTTCCTTGTCAGCTCCTGAAAGACAGGCCTCCTGTCAGAGTTTAGTGTCGAGCGCCGGTACTGCACCCCTTTTTGAGAGCTGTCTTGAATTAATGCATTTCGAATTTTGAACAGCACCATATTCACTGGTTTTTGTTCTGTGTGTAGCCAAAGGATAGGGCCTGGCAATGGTCTCTTGTATTAACATTAACAGAGGCAAAAATGGATGGCAACCTATTTTTCATGTTTTCCCTGTGCATTTTCTGGGGAGTTCTGGCCATCATGATGTTCTTAATGCCAGTAATGCGCAGTTCTGTGGTAGGGCTTGGATGCATGGGTAAAAACATCCCACAAGCCGAGGTTATGGGAAATGAAATGCTGCAAAAAGCTATTTGCAGGTCAAAAACTTACAAATTTAATCAGGATAGAAGTGGGTGATTGGCTAGAAAGCACTGAATGAAATGTGGGAGTTGGAGGGGGTTCAGGGACCGAGCTTGCAACTCAAAGCTTTTTGTAGCTGACATCTGAAATCAAAACTGCATCACAGAATCAGTGTGTGCTCTGGGGTGAAAGGGAGAGGAGGCCAGTGGCTGAGGGGGGCACTTGGTGTTGGCATTTCCTTTTCACTGCTAGCTATGTGTAGTTTGGTACCTGCAGGGGGATGAATAATCTGTGGCCATGGCCAGTGACTCTTTTGCCATGCAGGTCTCCCATTCATGCAATTACCACAGACTCTGCTCAGCTTCAAAGTGAGTAAGGGGACAGCCTCCTCAGGCTATGTAATGTTGCCTGACAAACCAGGCAAATGTACAAGACCACTTAGAGGAATGGGCAGGCTCTTTTCTTGCTTTGAAGCTAAGCAGGCTCAGTCTCAGTTACTGTATGGATGGCAACAGACTGTACATCTGAATTATTTATCCATGCTACTGTCGGTCCTTGAAGTTTTTGCACTCAGAAACAATTGTTGGCCTTTTTCTGAATTGCATTCTGGTATTTTAAGTCTCTGAGTCAATAATAAAAGGTATTGTTTACAGCAACAGTAGGCTTCTCGTCCCTGCAGTAACTGGGACAAACCCTGCTTAGCTTCAAAGTGATGAAAGGGTCAGCCCACTAATGTCATGTTGCCTAATATCTAGCCCCCACGCCCTCTTTAAGGACACTCAGAAAAACATGGCCTTAGGGGGCTGCATCCTTCCTCACTTTGAAACTATGCAGGGTCAGTCCAGGTTTAATGCATGGATGGAGCCCGTCCCCAGTCCTGAATGCTGTGTGTTGTCTGAGTTTTAAATATCTCATAAAACACAGCATCCACATTTTGTAAAACAGAAGAAATGAAATTAAATAATCACATTTATGCTGAACGTGGCTATCAGAGAACCCTGAATTTAAGGAGATCAAGATGCAGCACTTAACCACTAAGCTATAGTGATATTATTTTTGGGATTTTCACAAGTTTCATTCCAAGCCTTTTATCATTGCCATATTCAATTATTGGCTAAGTGTGAAATGTATGCTCAATGAAGCAACAGGCCATTGTGCCGTAGTGGTTAAATGCTGCACCGTCAACTCTGACAGACCAGCGTTAAAGGCTGTATGTTTTTCTAATTTAATGAAAACAAAAGCAACGCAAGTGGGAGGTGGTGGCAAGGTTTGCTGCAGTGCAGTCATGTGATTGTATTTAGCATGAGGGCATTTTGACGCAGTTGCAAAGTCAGCCACGCCCAAATATCCCTTGTGACAAAATAACTCAGCCGAAATGGTATTCTCGCTGAAATGGGTTCTGTAGTGGAATGCCTGTGCCAAATCAGCAAGTGCCAAAATGGTGGTGCTGTAAAGGGCTGTACCACTTGTAGAACACTGCTTAACCAATGTGTGTGCTCCATGGCAAATAATGTAATCCTACTGCGCATTGTCTAAAAATACTGTATGTTCACAAAGTTTTAAATATCTCATACCGCACGGCATCCACCTTTTTCTTTGTTTAAACCGTGCTACTGTCAGTCTTTAAGTTTTGCACTCAGAGACATTTTTTTTTTCCTTTTGCTGAATTGCATTCTGGTATCTGCAGTTTCACAGTCGAAATGGTGGGAATAATGTTCCAATAATACACTTTTGCCTAACAAGGTTCTATAAGGATATATATATAATAGTAACACTATGGTATGTGTACTTTTGTAGTTAGCTTCATAAAGAAGAATATTGTTGAAAGACAGACATGTTGGTGAGGAGGGGAAATGATGAGAAGGCAAGTAAGTCCTGAGTATTTGCAAATAATCTGGTAGGAGTGTTTGCAATCTTGGTCACTGGTGCAGTTAATTTCCCCT
Source organism: Ambystoma mexicanum (assembly GCF_040938575.1). Classification (NCBI taxonomy): domain Eukaryota; kingdom Metazoa; phylum Chordata; class Amphibia; order Caudata; family Ambystomatidae; genus Ambystoma; species Ambystoma mexicanum. The sequence continues at coordinate 1,518,851,752 of NC_090937.1, read as the reverse complement.
GATTGCGGTTGCTTTTCTTGGCACTAGTTAAGGACACATGTGGGTGGAAAGCGTAACTTTTTTCAGCAGGTCGGATGCAACCCCTTGGTTTTTTTTGTAATTGGTAAGCTTGCTCAAGTATTTGGACATCAGGAATTTACTAGGGTTGTCAGGTTCCCAGTGCAGACGCTTACCCACAAGACCACAAGCACTAGTTTTATATTGGGATTTTGTTTTCCATAGAATATTTCACTACAGATTGATGGGTTTAAAAAGTGAGCACCTTTTAAACTTTGCCAGCATATTTATTTATTATCAGGTTATTTTTCTGGTGTTCATTACTTTTTATAAATGTCCAATTCTATTTTGCCTTGCACACTTTCTTCTTAGGAGAAGGTCAATAGAACTATATTTGAATATTTCACTTTAAAATATGTGACCACTTACTGTGCGCATATTCATGGGTGCCAGCATTTGATTTTTGCTATGGTGGCAAAAGCACCTGGGCATACGTTATTCTTGCAACCCATCATTTTTTACTCTTTTCTGTGTTGCTAAAATGCGGATAGTTGTAGTTCTGCGATGAATCCCAACAGTCACCATGAGGCGGCCATAAAACAAGGGGCTTGTAGCACACTGCTTAACCAAAGTGTGTGATCGTCTGTATTCACTAAAAACATTTCTCAAAGCTTGCAATGTTTTATACATAATAAAAAAAATAGACATTGACATTGAAATATCACTGGTGACCCAGATCTCCCATCCATGCAGTAACCAGAACTGACCCTGCTTAGATTCAAAATGAGAAAATGGTTAGCCTCCGCAGGCCACAGTGCATAACAAACATATTAAACTTACAAGACCACTTAGAGCTGGCCCCTTCCTCACTTTGAAGCTAAGCAGTACTGTGTGTATAGTCATTTGTGCCAGCTTTTGATTTTCGCTATGGGTGCAGAAAGTACCTGGGCATATGTTATTCTTGCAGCCAGTCATTTTCTTCCCATTTCCGTGCAGCTTAAATGGGGTTAGTTGGGGCCATGCGATGTATCACAGCAGTCACCAAGAGACAGGCCATACATCAAGGGGCTTGGAGCACTGGACAGGACATTTCAGCATTGCCAGTTAGGTGTACAACATTATGAAGTGCCATTTTGGCCACAGTTTCTGTTTGGGGGTGCCCAGTTAGACCCAGCGAGTTATGGCAAGGGACCTCTCAGGGACCTCTCAATGAAAGGATGCCAGATGTCACAATTGACATGAACCAGCATTGCAACTATCCCTTACAAACAACTTGACACCATGTACACACACATGCTCACATCAAATACACACACATTGCATGCACACCCTGTCAGATGACATGCACACCCTCACACCCCACATTCCCACTTACACTGCACATATATTCAAAAAGAGGACTACACCGTCTCTGGGAAACATTATAAAACAGAAAAAATGAAATGGAAATAATCACATTTATGCTGAACCCATAGTGAACTCTAATAGCATATCAGCGAACCCTGCCCTGAAGATGTTCCAGAGACAGCACTTTACCATTATGCTACAATGATGTTATTAGTTGAATTTTCACAAGTTGCATACCTAGCCTTTTATCATTGAACATATTAAATCTTAGGCTAAGTATGAAATGTATGAACTTTGAAGCACCAAGCTGTTCTGGCCTAGTGGTTAAAGGTTTGCCTCGAACTGTGACAGACCAGCATTCAAGGCTGTAATATTTTATAAATGTCATTAATTGAATTAAATTAAAAGAAAAAAAGCACAAGTAGGAGGTGAGGAGGTTTGTTGCAGTGCATTCCTGTGAACTCATTTAGCAGCAGGGCATTTAGACGTGGCTGCAATGTCAGCCACGTCCAAACATCCATTTTGCCAAAATAACGGCACCGGAATGGTTTCGCGCCGAAAAGGGTGTGCTAAAATGGGCGTTGCAGTGTAATGGGTGTGCCAAATTGACCCGCATCAAAATGATGGTGCCGAAAAGGTATGTACCGCTTTTAGAACGCTGCTTAACCAAAGAGCGTGCTCCATGGAAATTAGTTTAATCTCACTGTGCATTGCCTAAAATGGTCTGGTAGCATTTTATAATGGACAGCGGACATGGCCAAAGGCCATGCCCACTGACCATTGCCGTAGACCATGTCTGGAAACGTTATAAAATCTATGGAATAACAAAACCCTTGAAATTCAAGGAACACACTTTAGTTGCGAGGACGTTAAGGTGAGCAATGCATTGTAACAAACACTTGAAATTCAAGGAAACAACTCTATGACATGGACGCTAAGGTGAGCACGTAATGCAACAAAACCCCTGAAATTCAGATAAAGCCTCCTTAACTTCACGCCCCCTACTGCACAGCCTAGGACCACAATGATGACATCACAGATCACATCACTGATGACATCACTAATTACATGTTGTATGAGAACACTGATGACATTACAAATCACATCACTGATACCATCAGCGGTGACAAAACTAATTACATCACACCAATAAATGGCCTTAAACATATCCTTCAGCCATGGTTCAATGTGCATGGCCAAACATATTTTAACACATGGATGGGTACTATCCATGGCCTTCAGTTATGGACAGCGGTGACAACCTTCACCTATGAGCACTGAATATTTTAAAACACAAACATATACCAGCCATAGATTTTGTCCTTTAGCAGTGGTACAACTTTCAACCATGTACACTTTACTTTATACACTGGTCAGGCACTAGCCATGGACGTTAGCACAATACAGGCCAGTGGCCACAATCTTTGAGTGTGCCCACTGTGTATTTTAACATATAAATGGGCCTCTAGCCATGGCCTTTGATCTTGAGCAGTTTGCACATCTTTTGGCCATGTCCACTGTATATTTTACAGTAATAAAAGGCAATAAGCAATGGCCTTTGGCTGTGGCCACTGTGTATTATACAATAATAACCAGCCACCATCTATTGCTTTCAGCTGTGCCCAATGTATATTATATTCACTAACCATGGTCTTCATCACAATACTTGCCAGTGGCCATGGTTTTGAGCTCTGCGGACAGTATATTGAAATATATTATTGGGCACTAGCTATGACCTTTAACCATGGCCACTGACTACAGCTTTGAAAGTGGCCCACTGTATATTTGAAAACAGTGATGGGGTACTAGGCATGGCTTCTTACCATGAAATGGTTATTTTTTAACAGTAACCAACCAATAACTTGTCAGATTCCATGTGACATGTGTTAACAGTTACCAATGGACATAGAGACAGCTGACAAGTTATAATGACTAATGTCACTGCAGTTTATGTGTCTGATATTTTGGGTCATATCAAATGAAATAATCACCAATTAGTTGAAAATTCATTTTCGAGAAACATCACACTGTTACCTAAGAGTACCCGGAATATGGCACTTCATATGTGCTGACCCAACTTGGCATAACTGACACGTTGGGCTGCTGACCAACATATTGGTTACTGCTTTGCACAACCCATGAGCAGTTTAAATAAACTTAAACTTTAGTTGACCTTCTTTCACAAACGTCACTCGATGTAAACATACTAGGGCAGAATTGAGAACTCTAGAAATAGAACATCTCTGAACAAACCCTACCACTATCAATAGCCAAACTAAGAAACTGATTAAAGATAAGATTCTGGCAAGGCCAACGACAAGTGTTCATACCTTTTTTTGATCAAGCATCCTATATCATGATGATCATCGTTTTAAACCTGTCCTTGGGCAGTAACGTTACTTGGATAACATTGGTTCACCACTTATAAGATCATTGTATGTGAGACATAGGTTTGGCTTGTTTCCTTCACATCGACAACTATTCAAAAGGCATGTGATCGATACAGACCAATGCTGTGCTTGTCTCGTGAGCATTTTCCGTTCCTCTCCCCCATTATATTGAATGCTGAGATACAAAATTAGACATTTATACAAAGCACTAGTTTTGTCTAAATATGTGTCTGACCATTTGGTCATATTCGTAATGTCCAATTACTTCTATTTGGTCAGGTTGCTTTGAAAGAACATATTATACATTTATATGAATTCAATGTAACATAGCCTCATTAGATGATTATGTGGTAACTTTGCACAGCACACTTAGTTGCCCTGATTCACAGAGCATTTCCGAATTGAGCTTTGCCATTATAAAACACTTCTGTGAATTAGGCCATGAGCGCTGCTTACTGTGGTCGACGCAAGCTACAGCCATTAGGTATGTTAGACCCAAGTTGTTGTCCATAATCCCTTTACGTGATACATTATAAGTTGTACTCGCGATAAACAAAGTAGTGACACTAGCCTCTAATTTGATCAGAACCCTAGAGATGTTGTATTTTAATCTTGATAACTCTAGCACACTTTTATGGCAAGTGCCAACATAAAGTATTAAAAGGAAGAAAAATGTCACTGCTAATACTAGCCTCGGTAAAAGAAAGAAACATGTCACTGCTAATACAAGCCTCGGGGGAGATGAGCTACTTTGTGCATTCAATTCATGTTGCAGGGCGCCATCTCAGCAGTGGCGTGGTGTGGCATACTGTGCAAGGGCAACAATAATTGCATTGCGTGTTGTTTTCACTGATAGCGTCAATAATCAACACTGACCTCAGCCTTTCGCATAAAAGCTCCTGAGAAACGCCACCAAAAGGGATGCAAAATAGTAACATTACCCACCCAAAATCAAGTTCAGGCTGGCCTGAGATCATTCCAAGCCAGCGCTAACTCTAGCAGCAACGTGACAAAAAATGGACTCAATCTGGTCCCAGGATGAGAAAGCTAGTTAGCCCTGCCTCAGCCCAAGAGGAATCGGGGCTCAGACATTATATATAAAGTTTCTAGCAGGGCTCTACAAGTTACAGCCACATATTCGAATTCCTTCTACCTTTCCTTTTTGTAAACTGGCTGTCTATGGCCACTCGGATGCCTCTGGACACTAGTTGGTCACATCTAGGTAGGCTCAAAGCTTGGCCACATCTGACCAAAGAGATACTGGCATCACTGGATATTTCAGTAAAAAAGATGCAAGATTGTCACTTTCTATAAGCTTTATAACGGACATCCATTTTATATAGATTACATATGTCTTGTCTGCCCCATATAATCAGAAGGTTTGTATTCTGGATAGTGCTTCATTGCACAGGAAATCGACACCACAGCACTGAGAAGTGGACAGGGAATTGTGCATTCTGTAAGACAAAAATAGAAGCACCAGACTGCAAACATTCTACTTTTTTGTAGGGATAAGTGGGTGAACTGGAAGGCAGTTCAGGATGGGTGGCTTTCAGCTTGCAGACTGCTTGCTGATGATACAGCCCTGATGCTGCCGCTCGAGCAGTAATTGTGCCATGCCAGTATGCCTTTGATGATTCCTTCCCTTATTCTAAACCTTCCAGCCATCACCTCTTTGTTTTTGCTTTGTCACCTTGAGTGGGACGGGTATGCCCAGACGTGGGTCCCGTGCCTGCTGGGCCTAAAGACCGAAGCTACTCCTCACTGATGAGCTCCAACAAGGGCAAAACCTGTTTGGGGATGCTTGTGATCTCGTGCAGAAGGGATGTGACCTAGCTGTTCGGGCTGGACTGCCCCTTTTGGGGTTGAGCCAAGCCTGATTTGCATATGGTCTTTACCCTTCTGTAATGGCTTGGCAGGCGAAGAACAATTGTCTGGAGGGTTGCCCCGAGCAATGCCAGTGGTTAAGATTCAGTCTAAACCTTCCAGCCATCACCTCTTTGTTTTTGTTATTGAGAAGCCACCCTCAAAACGGGGAGTCGCTTCCCTCCCCACTAAAGTGGTTATTCAACAAACTGTTTAATATATTCCTTTTTAGCCCTATCTCAGACACATATCCTGCCCCTTGGATCCCTCTTCCCTGAGCCAACAATGAGCCAAGAACCAGGCCGGTGTATGTGAAATATATTGGTATTTATTTAAATTACAAGTAATAGAAAATAAGCACGAACATGTCAAACACCACTTTATCCGCGACACAACACAATCAACTTCTCTCTGCATAAATAAATTACAAAAGTGAAATTAAAACAAACACAATCACAATTCTTCACTTTCTGCCAATTTCAATTCACAAAATAATTACACTGATCAATCATAAAGGCACCTATTATGTAATGTTGTGCGGTTTTGATTTTACTGCAGGTTTAAAAGGCTAGCAGCAGGATTTCAAGAATGGTAACTATGATTTTGCCCACACTTTTGGTTTAAAATAAACACAGGGTGATTTCTTGGTTTGTTTTTCAGACCCCCCCATTGCTTTGGTCTATGTTGGGAAGTCAGAGAGAAAAATTGGAATGCTTTGGCGATTTTGGATTGTAGACCCCTCTTACTGAAAAACCTGATAGGGGTCAGCTGGACAACAAGTATTGCCCAATTAATGAATAGGCTATAGTTTTCAGCACACACTGGGAAATGAACGTTGTTAATTTTGAATTTTAACAAAGTTAACTCTGTATTGCTGTGCCAAATGGGGAATTAATTAAAATAATATTGTTGGTTAAATAGGCTAAGGATCTGCAGGGTTTTGCCCCCTCCCGCCCACTATAAAGGGAAAGGATTCAAGGCAAGTAGACTGTCCCAACTTTTGGTTTCCCAGGGCTCGGTTTCACTTACATAGCAAGCTTCTGTTTAAGGTTCAGGAAAGCCAGCTGCATCTCAGGACATTCTAGAAAGATAGGGCAGGGGTCTGGTCAATCCACTCTCAGAGATGGCCTCACACTCTCCACCATAGGACCCAGTCAGCTTGAGGCCTTCCTAAAGATAGACTGCTCCACCCAGATGCACTCTCAGCAATCTCCTCTGCTGTCCCCTTAAAGCTGTCAGATAGTAAGTCTGAGCAGCCTTCCTGATGGTCTGTCTCTTATCTCTGTTGTGTCCCTGGGTGTCTCCTTTTTCTGTGTGTCCCCTGTCCTAGTGCAGTCCCCTTATATAGCAGCGATGACACCGCCAATTTTACAATCTTGTGGAGCTACCCTGCAATATTTCCTGCCACTAGCATTGGACAGTTACCCTTCTCTCTCCTCCTATACCCAGCCTTCAAGTCAGGATTGGTTTAGGGGTCTGGAGCAACATATGGCATTTCCCATTTGTAATCAGCCTTTGTTCTCATTTCAACTTTTTTGGCAAAAATGAGTTATGTATCACAATGTTATAATTTTACTAGCTACTGCAATACGAAACATATTTTCTGTTTCAGTTAATCGTGGCAAATTAGATACACCAACCACCAAACCTGTATCATGTAGCATGGCCATGCGGCACCTTTCTACCATTTCGATAAAAAGCGCAACATTTATGAATATGTAGGTTATTAAGCATATCCCTAATTTTATTTTCCACCCACTCACCAACTCGCAAATTTGGAACTTGTTCAGATCAGCCAGAAACACATCTTATGTGGCTATTACAGTTCCATGAGTCGCACCTGGATGGAGTTTATATCCCCAAAATTGCCTGGAAAATACTTAAAAATGGTATATAGATGAAATCCATCCACCTTATGGTGGCTGAGAAAAAGGCCAAGATGATAATAGTCCTTTTAAATTAATTGTGAATCTTCATGTGGGAAAAATGGGCCTTTACAGTCTTCCAGACATTTTTTTTCACTGCCCAACATGTACATTTATCAGTCTCCTTTGTGTAGGAAGCTTGTTCTTTGAAGTGGGTGCCCTGATTTTCACACATATTAGCAGTCATATTCCAGACAAGGAGTACCTTTTCTTGAAGTCAATTCTTTCAGAGCCAACAGGTCTGGAGACCACTGAATTGTGACACCTTAGGCAGGACATTTTATTGCAATTGGTCATTATATAGTAGATGTGACATTCAGGCTGGGAGTGGGAGATTTTCTTGTGAAGTTTTTTTTTTTTTAAGCCAGTAAAAGGATTTGCCTGGATCTGACATTTACCATAAAGACAAAGGGCCTCATTACAAGTACACCGGTCCGGAGTTAACGCAGCCGGTAAAACCATACCGGCACCATTTCCACGTCCGCCCAATCATGACCCGTGGCCCCGGAAATAGCACCTCCTCAAACCGCCACCCACGGAGTTAAGGGTCCTGTAAAGTCCACCTGCACGGAGACCCCTCCGTTACCGACAACACAAAACACCGCGAGCATCACAACTAGCGCGGACATGGAAACACCGCCAGAAAAATGGCGTTAGAACCGTGATCATGGTGGCGGTACCGGTGCCACCGCGAACATGACGTTAAACAGTCACCGCTGAACAGAATCACTCACTGTACAGATGGTATGTGATGCCACGCTAGTGATTACACACTGCTGCGCACGTTTCCCAGGCTCAACCCATGACTCAATGGTACTGCGGAATTCCATGTTGCCACGGTACATGGAACGCTATGCCGGACAAAGCACATGGCTATTGGGTGAGTACAGCTGACAATGCTTTGACCCTGTTGAAGTGTTATGTATGTGTCCAAGCCAATGAACAATGTGAGTGTGCCGCTGGTCTGCACATGCATCACCCCCTCTCATCTACCAAACAGACAGCGGATACCAAACATCACAAAGGAAGACATGACAGGTCACCACAGTGTGCCTGTACACACCCTGCCACAGCCCATCCTGTCACTGTCCCATACACCTTGTGCCACTGCAGACACCCACCCACAAATGGAACACTACCCTCCCAATGCACGAGATGCCTGTAAATGAGACGTTGTGCATTGACTACTTCAGTACAATGGAGTCACTCTGCCATGTGTGCACATCACTGCACTATGACATACTCACAATCCAATGTCACCCGCAGGGCACAGTACACATGCACGTAAATGTGTAGGCCAATATCCATTTGGGGACATCCACTGTGATGCCCACTGAACACTTCCAACCACTGCATGGCACATATGCATGAATGAACAATGATACAAGATAGCACAGCATCAGATTAAGACATGATACCACTAACACTGACATGTCCCCCCATCTTCATCCCATGTAGGTGATGCTGGATATGCACTCACGCCATGGATGATGACACCTGTACAGAGACCAAGGAACAGGCATGAAGAGGCATACAATAGGGCACATGTCCGCACACGTGGAATGATTGAGAGGAAATTCGGACTGCGGAAGGCCCGTTTCCGCTGTCTGAGCAGATCTGGGGGATCACTGCTGTATAGCCCAGTGAAGACGGGTACAATCTTGCTCGTATGTGCCATACTGCACAATCTGTGCCTGCGCAGGAACATCCCAATGCCCCCAGATGCAGATGAAGAGGATGGGGATGGAGATGGGGATGGAGATGGGGATGGAGATGGGGATGGAGATGGGGATGGAGATGGGGATGGGGATGGAGATGAGATGGCACCACCTCCCCCTGCGGGTGCACTTGATGGCCAAAGAGCACGGGATGAGCTGATTCGCATTTACTTTTGAGACACAGCACATTCACAGCAATGCATAGAGTGATGACAATAAATGATTTGTTGTACTGCAAATGAAATGATTGATGTCCACACACGTATGTTTTGCTTTCAAATGATGATATATTGATGAATTCACAACAGGGAAGGAGGTGAAATGGTTAGGGAAGCTGTACACCTTACCCCACCCACCACCCAAATGTACCCACCCCCACCCAGGCCCCAATGTTCAAACACCCAAAACAACCTCCCCCACCACCCAAACGTACCCACCCCTCAGACCCTACAAGTCCACGTGTGTCCTGCAGTGCCCCACACACATATCATCACTTCCGCCTGCGCTTCTGTGCCTCTGCATCCTTGCCCGAGAGCCCTGTTAGCCGACTTGAGCGCCTCCTCGGACTGGCAGCAGTGGAGCTTGATGGGGTGGTGGTATTTGATGGCACAGAATCCGGTATGGATGGCATCCGTGCAAGATTTGCCTGTTGCCCAATCAACATGGCCTCAATGAGCCTGGAGATGTTGTCGTTATCCTCCCGCACATGGCGTGCCAGGGTGACTATTGTGCTGGCAAAGCGTCCAATAGACCTTGAGAGGCGACGCACTGACGTGCTATATCACTCCCTCTGCAGCCTAAATTCTTCAAGCTGCCTCTCCACCAGATGGGTGAGGGTTGCCTGCTGCTCCTCCATCTGCTGCATGCGGGAATTCAGCTCTGTCATGGATGGGGTGGGTGATCTCATGGGACCTCTGAGTGAAGTGGGGCTAAACTCCAGCTGATGGAAGGAACCCAGGTCATCAAATGTGGGCGTCTCCCCCTGTGGCCCAGTATCAGAGTGCTCTACTGGGGCACTGTTGTCACTAGCGCCCGCCTCCTCTGCAGTGCATCTGCCTTCTGTGTTGGTTTGGGTGGGCATGGTGGGTTCCCGTGGCACCTGTCTTGCCTCAGGCAGCGTGGAGACGGTGGGGATGTCGGTGGTGGTGGCCGGCACATCTGTTGCAGTTGGTAGTGGGGGCAGGGATGCAAACTGCTGGCAGCATCCTCTTGTGTGGGGGCGGTGGCTTGGGCACGTGCCGGTGCTGATTGCCTGGCCTGTTGTGCAGTGTCACTGTCACTGGATACGGCTGTGGGGACACAGAGGACATGCAATTAGTGTTGTGGTGGTGGCTGATGGGTGCATCACATGCATCATACAGTCATTGTATAGTCTTCGTTACATGCATTTGATTGCTGCGGGTATGCATTGTTGTGATATTGGGTGCATACGGATCTTGATGGGTCCTTTGGGCCAGTCATGCACTGCCTGGGGGGGTTGTTCATGGGTCCTTTGGGCCAGTCATGCACTGCCTGGGGGGGGGTTGTTAATGGGTCCTTTGGGCCAGTCATGCGCTGCCTGCGGGGGGTTGTTAATGGGTCCTTTGGGCCAGTCATGCACTGCCTGGGGGGGTTGTTCATGGGTCCTTTGGGCCAGTCATGCACTGCCTGCGGGGGGGTTGTTAATGGGTCCTTTGGTCCAGTCATGCGCTGCCTGCGGGGGGTTGTTAATGGGTCCTTTGGGCCAGTCATGCACTGCCTGGGGGGGGTTGTTAATGGGACCTTTGGCACTGTAATGCCATCAACATATTCTCATATGGCATTCATGTTTGACCACTTACCAGCATCTGCAGGTGGGCTCACTCCTGCCTCAGCCTCCCCTATCCCATGAATGCCCTCAAGGTGGAGGACACTGCTGCAACGCTCCTCCTATGCTTGCAGCCTCAGTGGGGAAGGGGGTCCTCCACCTGTCCCACTGCTGCGTTGGCAGTGTGTGGAGATGAGGTTACGAACCCTCAGCATGAGGTCGTCCCACCACTTGTGGCAGTCCTTGATGCTCCTCACTGCTCATGCTTCCGCCCACACTTTCTTCCTCCACTGCTGTGTGGCACGCCGTTGATCGGCACTGAACAGCATCTCTGCATGTTCCACTATGTGCTCCACGAGCACAGTTAGCTCACTGAAGCGCTGTTTGCGCTGCCTCTGCGCTGGAATCCTGGCAGACATGCTGGTGGTCCCTTTTGCCTTCTCACAGTATGGATTGTGCTTGTGCTGACTCTGGATGGCAATGGGTTGTGCTTTATATGATGGCCGCCTCTCTGTTTCCGGTTTTTGGCGATCATGGTATTTCCGGTTCCGTTTCCGTGGCGACGGAGGCGGACACGAGTTTTGCGCTACTTGTGGCAGCGCTATGTCCATTTCCGTGGCTTTTTCTGTGACGGCGGTAACAACGTTTCCGCGTCCGTGTGGTGCGCGCGACCGACAGCACGTAATCAGACGGTCTTTCCGCAACCTTGCGGACACGAAAACTTTATTACCGCCGTCACGGAATCAACGCGATACGAAGCTGCCAGGTTGTAATGAGGCCCAAAGTGTATCTTCAAATGTCACTGGAGTTTTGTGAGTGAAACATAATATACATAGACATTGGTCAACCCGCACACCAAGTTTTGTTTTCCTGACATGTTTCTGTGACCAGTGATATATTTTTCACTTTTACTTTTTAAAACCGTTTTTGTTTTCATTGTGTACAAGTTTTCCTTGTGACAGGGATCTTTGATTCCTCCTTCTTTTGCAAATTAAAATGCTGCTTATCTATTGGTAATGACAGGCCCCTTTCCACATGGCTCTTTAATTTTACTTGAAAAACATCAGCAAAGGCCAGCCCGTTTTTATTTCAGTGTTTAAAATTGTGCTATTCATGAGAAAGGGACTTCTGTTTGGGCCTTTAAATGCACCAACAGCTGATGGACTCGCAACTTGCAGATGTTGCAAATTAAGGTGGGAAGCAAGGCATGCTTTTATAAAAAATGCCAAGAATGTAAGTTTAATTCCCCACAGAGATACACCACCCTGTCATAGTACGCCTGCATTTTTTCAATTTATGAAAGTAAGGGAACTGAGGAGAGGAAGTGAAAGAAAGGAACATTGGATGGTGTGTTTTAGTGAACAGGTAGCCCTGATACACTTAGATTTGCATGACAGAGGATTTAGAAGGAGATGCATGGACAAAACCCTCACATGTTGTGTTACATGCACATTGCAAAGAAAGATGTTCCAGCTGCTGTGATTAGAATAAAAAGAGGGAGACAATAACGTTAGCTTCCACACCTTTAATAAAATCATGTTTTTCTTCAAGCTTTTCTGTGGAAAATATGCTTTTGTTTACAAATAACAACTTCTTTTGAAATGCATTGAATTCCTAAATACAAACATCTATTCAAATCTTCAGTCTATCGATCCTTATATGGACATATTTGCTCTTACTGCTAGGAAGTACATTGGAAATACATGTGTTTTGGAAGACTATATAAAGGATCATGCGAAGAAGCATGGAAAGCATTTATATGGCATGTACAATGATGGCGCGTTCTGTAGCGCATGATACCTTATACACGTGAGCCGTTGTTTTCAGAAAGATGGCATCTGGCTGTAGATAGTTTCCATCTAAACCCAACACGTTTTAAATATATTTTTCTGCATTTATGCATTCTTGTTCTGTACAATATACACAGCCGCATAAAAGTGTAAAACAGGTTACTAATGCAGCTGGTTTCTTCCATAAAATTAGTACTTCAAACAGTGCATGATAATGACTCTTCTGAAGTACTACTAATCATGGAGTGAGCAGCGTATCCAGTCATTACTGGTTTGCCATGCATGAGTGCCCCCATTATACACTCAGTTGAGTGTCATCATGATCTATGAGTATTATTGATTAATAACTGGAACAGAATTTCATGCTGAGCACTAAACTTTCTTTTTGTTAGGGAATGAACTGATTTATCTCAAAAGATGAAACAGTAAACACATGGATGTATAGATCCTTTTCATTTTTTATGAGTTATATGTTTTAAATACACTAATGCATGTATTCTCATTTTTATGATTAGAAATACATTAGCCACTATGGATCGGGTTGCAGTTTCATTTATTGCCTATCATTAATTCCAAGCATCGTAGTTTGTATATTTTCTATTAGTAATTATTACCAATGAAAACTAAGTATAAATGCCTTGTGGCGGTTGTAAATGAAGATAAGATTGCATTTGCTATGGACGAAATCCTAATAGCCATCAAGTGACAGCGTTGTGAAAGGGCATCAGCAGTGGAGTAAATTGTCTGGAAATGTTGGGGTGGACATCATGACAACTGAAAGAAAGGCGCGGGGTGGGAGGACATTGGCACTGAGGGATAAACTACTACACGACAAGAGTCCATTGCCGATGCCCTCGGTTAAGACACGCCAGTCTTCTGAAACTTATAACACCACAGTTGGTCTTTAGAATCACTGCATTGACAACAGTAAAAAAGCCTGCTCCCCCTCTACCTAAAGAGGGCCTGCAAGCAGGCTGAAGGGAGCTAGTGTTTTATTATTTCCACCAGGGCATTGACTCAAACAAGCATATAGACATAATACAAAATGAATGCCTGCAAGATTTTAAAACAGCACATTAGGTTGCTTAATTACTTGCAACATAATTTATTTGATTTTTTTAGATGTAGCAACAGTTTACACAAATATAGTGCATCCCTGATTGTTTGCATTTTATTTTATGTATAGAGCAGTAAACGCAAGTGTTTAACAAGTAAAAGAATCTGTACAATTCAATTGGAAATAAATGAAATGACCAAATCAGCAAACAAGCAAATGTGTTTTGAGACGAGAAGGGAAGTGTGGAAAAGAGGCGCGAGAGTGAAGGAGAGGAGTGCATTCCAATATTTAAGGGCCAGTAAGGAAGAGGAGCAACAGCAAAACATGGAGGAATCATAAAGAGAGAAAACAGACGCTTACCCAAGACTGAACCCTGGTTGAAGATGCCACTTTCGGAAATTGTAAGTGTCCAAATGTAGCTTGACAGTGTTCATTTCCTTGAATAAATTGCTGGATAACCTTGTCTAAAGACACCTGATCTAGGTGACTTTGATGCACACGGTAAACTGCAACACTGCTCAAACGAGTTTGTGTCATTTTGAGCGCAGCCATGTTGTTAGGCACCGAAGAACACTGAAACTCCTCACCGCTTCACATGTGCTTACAGGGATGACCATCATCAGCCTAAGAAATCTTTCCAGCTCACCAAAAAGTCTTCTAACATCGCTCCTGAGTTGTTGGAACTGGCTGACAGCCTCATTTAAGGAAGTGTATGTGTAATGGTGTGAGAAAATTTCCAGTTGCACTCTAACATTGATGTCTGGATATGACTTAAATGTTTAATGCTTTCATTAGTGAGGCCAGCACTGCACTTCGCTGCATTGAGAAGTATTTCTTCCAGTCGGGAACACTCTTGCAATCCTGGTTGACTAAACCAGTGTTGTAGCTGAGAAAGAGCCATATCAATGATTTTGAAATAGTCGATTTTGAAGAACTGTTCATCTGTCTTGGCAGTGTATTGTTCTCCATTACCAGCTAAACGTACTGGCAATCTTCTAGGTCATGGAGGGGCGATTGGTTCTAAATTCAGCTTCTGACCAATTGCCCCTGCTTGCTGAAAAAACACGAGAAGACGTGACTCATTTCTGAGCCTCGTTAGGTTTTCTTGTATGAGATTAACATTTTTCAGCATGCCTGATAACGTGCAATTCAGCTCTTGTAAGCTTTTATTTAGTATTGTGAGTGGTTCCATTAATGATTGAATTAGTGTTAAACTATTTCATTTCAGAAAGTGCTCCGGGAGACCAGTTGCCCTTGCAGCTACTTCTCCAGTACTTTCCTCCATTCCTTGTGGGCTTTGTAGGACAGTTCGATTGCAGGTTGTCGGACTGTCCACCTGGTAGGGCAAAGAGGTTTCAGTGTTTTATGTTGTTGATAGATACATTTTCCGTGTGGGAAATATCTGAAAACATTGTTCTGAACTTCGGAGATTCACCAAATAACTTCTCTAGCTCATTTACCCAATTTAGGGTGTTTCGTAGCAAGGGGGTCACGTCACAGCTCTTTCACCCCTAGGTTCACACAATGTGCACCACAGTGTACAAATAACGGTAGTGGCTGTTTCTCTTTAATGAAAGTTTATACCCCAGACATGTTAGCAGCACCATCAAATGCCATACCTCGGAGGAGAGCAACAGGAAGAGGAAGACTAACAAGCACATCAATTAACCTTTTCTGAGGATTCATGTCAGAGTCCACATAACAAAGACAGATGCTCTCATGTTCCTTTCCTGGGCAGTCCTGAGTTTGATCAACGATAATAGAATAATACATTGAGCTGCAGTTAAAGTTGGCTTTGATGGACTCATTGAACAGATGATATCATTCTGTATTGCTGGACTGGTGTAGTCTTGCTTTCGCTGCAGCCACATTTTCAACGTTTCTTTCCCTTCACAGCCACTGAACATTTTTAGAAACTCATTGTAATTTCCCTCATCCAGTTGATGACCCCACAGTGGCAGTCCTTGTCTGACCAGTTAGCGCAAAGTGATGACAAGCTTATAGAAGCACTTCCTTGAAAGAATACATGTGTGTGTGCGTGTGTGCGTGTGTGCGTGTGTGCGTGTGTGTGTGTGTGTGTGCGCACATGTGTGCATGTGGTGATTGGCTTCTCTAGTGTGTGACTATGTTGGATTGAATAGTAGAATGAACTGAAGGATGGTGTTCGTGTTGAGTGCCTCTTAAGATAGGTTTGTCTGTGTGTGTGTGTGTGTGGATATGTGTGTGCGTGTATGTGTGGTGTGTGTGTTGAGTTAAGGTGAGCTCCAAAGGTCAGATATGAACCTGTAAATGGGGTCCTTTCCCCTGCCGAGGACTTATGTAAAGAGCTTTGGACATTCGAGGCCGGATCCTGCTATGCAAACATCCACTGTCTCTTATGTTAGCTTTGGAAGAAGGCTGCAGGAGTTCACACTGGAATTGATCAAAGACCCCTGTGCTTTCCAATTCTTACTTTCTTTTCTTGGTGATTTTCATCACGCCACTTGCAGAACCTCCCACTTCTGATAGCAAAGGGGATGAGTTGGGGGAGGGGTTTGAGGATCAGGAGAGAAATAGGAAAGGAGAGGAAGACCAACCCCAAATGAAGGGGTGGGGGGAATTCTGGCACAGAAAAACATAAGGTACATTCCCGTTGCTAGAAGAAACAAGAATGTAATGCCAAGGGTGTAAACCATAATGGTGGGAGCATTATGAACCCTCATTCCTGTGCAGTTGAATAGTATACATAAACCTACTTTGAGCTTAGGGATCAAGGGGGCGATCACTGTGTCCTGAGTAGCTGCTGCACTCACACCCGGCCCGTGAGTTCTCTCCCACATGGACCCTAGTTGATGCCCCTCCCACTGGAAACTACTCTGGACTCTTCAGTGAGGCTTGCGAAGCAGTTGGGAGTCACATAGAGAATGATGTGGAAACATGTCCTCTGATCTTGAGTGAGCATCCTTCTGCGCCTTGTTGAGCCTCAGAGCCAGACTACCCCCCCGGCCCCCAAGAATGAATGCACAACATCATCACCCAATACGTGATTACAATGGACAGGCAGGTGAGGAAAAGCTGTGCTGATCAGGTGCGGATCAGCAGCTCCCACCCTGACCTGAGCTGCTCATTTTCTTGCTTCGGTCGGAGCACAAACCTCCTGCTTTCAGAAGGGGGGTTCTTGATGAACCAAAGCAATGTACCCGTGGTTGCGTGGGCCGAGCTTAAGGCTTACTCATAGGCATGAGAGTGCAACCAGTTCAAAGCCTAAAAGATATGACTGGCAATCAAGCAAATGAGGTCCCGGTAACTTGGGCTGCCAACGGGCATAACGTCAATCACAGAAAAATATAAAAAGATGAGAGAATGACCAGCAGGTGACACGGCAAAGGGCAGTATTCACCAAGCGCCCCACAAGCCAAGTCACAGCGTGGATGCCTCCTGGTCAGAACCTCACGTGCTATGAAAAATGCTCCTACCGCCCCGCCCCCAAGTCCATTTCTTCGCCCAGTGAGGTCTGGCAACCACAGTGCAGGTGTAGGTTATTGGCCCTTCACAGTTTCTCTTCAGCTTTTCATGTGGGGCGCCGTTTTTGTCAAAACCCTAGGATTTGCAATTGGGCAAAATACTCTGTCAATGTTCACAGCTCCTTTAGTATCCCTTCCAGGTGCTGGCTGGGGCCCACTGGTCCAGAGTCTAATAGGCACTGCAGACTGTAACTGCAACCGTTTTCATCTCAAGCCGCAGGCTGGCACAACCACCTCATGCAGTCCATGGGAAAGGAGGCTGGTCTCCGGCCAGTCGTTATCCCTCTGTCCCACAGGGTAAGTGGATGGAATGAATGACTGCATCACTCATGTTGCAAGTAGGGAGACCACCCTTTCAGCCGGCAGCTTCCAGAGGAAGGCCCTCCTGACGCAAGCAGTTCCACAATAACCCTTCTTATAGCTCAGTGTGTTCTAGTTCTGAGGGGCAGTCACATATCCTCGCCCTTCCCTAGCTAATTATGCCCGCCTGTGATCTCCTTCGCTTCTTCAAAGCTGCAGAAGTTGTCACCCCCTTCATTCAGTTTGGCGGGGGGGTACAGATGCTGAAATCTTCTAAACGCGCTCTACTCATCCTGGGGGAGCCCAGTACACCCCAGTACTCCAGCCCTGGTGCATTACATGGGTGTGACGTTTACTGCCTCAAGCCTGGCACAGTTGCACCTTAGAAATATGGGATAAGGCCCAGGGCAGAGAAAAGCATGCTGCAGGGTGACAATGAAATTCTTCTTACCTACTGTGCTTTGCACTCATTGAATCTTCGTTCAGGACGGGTGCCCGCAACAAGGCCGCAACTTGCAAGGCTTAGGCACAGGCACGTCAAAAGGCACACATGGACTGTCACCATGGGGGAAACTGCGCAGTCCGCATGTGCCTCTCAGTGACCAAGGTGCCTCAGAGCTCGCCTTTGCCTAGAACACTCTAGAAGAATGCCAAGGTGCCACCCAGCAGCGGGTCATCATTCACCCCTCCCACACCCACTATAACAAATTTTAATGAACTATCGTATAGTGTAGTATCCGGAAAGATAGCCTACAAAATGGCTTGGCCCGCTGCGGCGCTGCACACGCAGAAGCACAAAATAAAACTCTCCTGCAAAAAGATGGGGGGACAATAAGGCATGACACAAAATTTCAGGGGGATAAAAAAAAGTCCCACCCATAATTACGCCCATGGGCACCAGGCCCAGATAATGTCCTGGCTGACCATTTTTCTTTCTGAAACTGATGTGTGGGCAACAGTTCTGGCATTGGGTTGTAATGCAATCTGTTCAGGTGGACTGATCTTCACATTTCTATCTAAATGTGACACATGGTTAATCTTCACAAGTGCAACACATTGCTCACCCGCAGAATTTACTGAAGTGCAACACACAGACAAATTTCAAAATGCACACATGTGCAATAAACTGCCTGCCCAAGGAATCATCTCAATGCAACAATGGCTACCTAAGGAGCATGACAAGGTTAAATACAGTGGCTATCTGGAGTGCCCACAGAGAAATGGGCACAATGTTATCAGCAGCTGATAATAGTGTATTAATGGTAATAAAAGTGGCACCCATACCATCTTACTTGAGTTGTAGCTCTAGGGTGTTCCGTCAGGTGACCATGAGCGAACAGGGGCAAACAGGGGAATGTAGCTGCCCTTTGACATTTGACCTTAGCTGGCTGCCTGGGTATGCTGACCTGGGGCCCTCCGTAAAGAGGACTACGTACTGGAAGGGAGCAGGCAATCCCAGGCCCTGTAGGCGGGGTGAAGAAGAAAGAGGACAGGGGAGAGAGTTGGAAGGGAAAGAGGCATGGGTGCAGAAGACAGAATAATTAAATTAAGTATGGGTTGTGGAGAAATAAATGTAAAGTGTGGTTGGCGCAAGGACAATAAATAATTAAATATGGTCAGGCAGGGAAAAACATAATTAAATACAGATGTGGGAAATTAAAATATTACATGCTGGGAATGGGTGGGAAACCTACTTACTAATTGATTAAATACGGTCAGAGCAGAGAAATAAATAATTCAATATGGGTGTAGGGGAGTTGGTGGGAAAAGCACTAACTCTACAGTAGGTTTGCCAAGCACAACAGCGGGAACTGGACTCTCTCTCACTAACCTGAAGTAGAAAGAAAGGCTCAGTGTTTGGAGTTCAGTGTTTGTTCCTGGAAGAGAGCAGTCAATCCTGGGCCTTGTGGGTGGGAGTGTGGCGGGAAGAGGACAGGGGAGGGAGTTCGAAGGGAAAGGAATGTGGAGTACAGAATAATAAAGTTAACTACGGGGTATGTGGAAATACATGATTAAACCTTAGTGGTGCAGGGGTGACATCTAGGAGTGACACTAGGAGTGACACTGCGATGTCATGCACTGCAGAGATCTGCAGGTGCAGGCAAGCCCCCAAACCCCCATGGCTCAATAACATCTGCAACAAACCTTAAGTGCAGGTCTGAAGGCTGGTGCTGATCTCCTCGCTTATTGCACACCTAGACACATTTCTACAAGCTCAGGGAGATGGACGGCAGGCTGGATTCCTAGGATCAACTGACTGTCCAAATTATGATAGAAATTTGCAACATGCAGATTTTTCAGCGCAATTAAAGAGGAAAGCAGACTTTCTTATTTGCGCAGTTTGATGGGGTGTCTGCCAGGAGTAGTGACTCTCTGGGCCCAGTAGATGAAGACCACTCATGCCTATTGGAGCTCCTCATGGCTTGATAGTCAACCACCCCCAGCCCCTGCAACTACATCTGCCTCGGGAAAATGGGCACACAGAGTTTCTTTGCTTAGAATGGGTGGTGTTTATAGGCTGGGGATTAGGGATTTAGACAATTGTCTGGGAATCACACTCCATGGAAATGAAAGCAAGGAGATTGTTTGTATGTTATATTATCTTGCATGAATGTACATTATTTTCAAATGTGAAAAGCTTCATGAAAATGAAAGCAAGGAGAATGTGTGTATGTTATATTATCTTGCATGAATGTACATTATTTTCAAATGTGAAAAGCTTCATGAAAATGAAAGCAAGGAGAATGTGTGTATGTTATATTATCGTGCATGAATGTACATTATTTTCAAATGTGAAAAGTGATAAGTTAGGGAAGGTTAGAGAGGAAATGTACTACCACACATACCAACTGAGCATGTCCAATAGTGGGATTCATTCATTCCAACATGAAGAAATAAAAGTTGGACGGTCTGACTGTGTCCTTTGTACATGTCACAATTAGGTGCGAAGGATGTACAGGATAAGTGTGTATTCCTTCTAAATACCTGATGTCCTATAAAATGTGCTGACTTGTTCATAAATCTGAAGTCTTCTCTTGCACCTCCTCATAAAATGTACAAAATTCCAGTTGCAATGTAAAAATGCACATTGTACATGCATACATTGAACTACCTTTCTCATGACATTTCAAAATTAAAAAATCATTTACATTTTTGGGAATTTAGTGATACACAGTGCATAAACACACAATACCCATTAGATCCCTATTTTAATAATGTATGCTATTCCTAATTTTCGTAGATCCTGAATCTCAATCCTGTATCAGTCTCTAATTCACTGTTAACCTGATTGAATACAAAGGTAAACAGCATTTAGGCAGACAAAGCACACATCTATCATGAGAATATACCATCTGACATCTTAAAATGGCATGAAAGTAACTATTTCCATGAAATTATAACTAACAAATCCCTCTTTATATAAAATGTGCTTTTTTAAATCGTTCTTGGAGTTTTTACCTTTAGCAAGTGATTAGAAATATGCAAATACAAAACCAATGTACTGAACATAAACTGGTGTATACAATATATTAAATACCATGTACTATCTATGAAGGTAAACACATATGTTAATAATGTATTCCATTTATCATTCTGTTTTCTTTTCTTTGCAGATATACTGCCAATAAGGGAACATAACAAGGGCAGTAAAAATGACAAACATCAGAAGGAAATGGAATCTTGGATCTGGAAATAAAAAGGAAAAACTCACACACATCTCCGGAACTGGAAAACGGCTATATACAACAGATACTGAGATAACACCTACGCCTCTCATTGACACAAGGTGCAACCTTTATAATAAAACGACCACTACCCCTCTAACAATCACATACATATGCATAGCAAATAGCTAGATTTGCAATACATTCCACATTAACAACTACATACTCTTTCCTACTTTTTCAAAGAAATCAGAATCCTGAATCGCATATGTTGCCAACAAGCAGCAATTGAACTATTGTTACTCATAATTTGCAGATAATTGAATTGAAAGGAACAAGAATCCCTCATTAACTGAAAATCACATATGTTGCCAACAAGCAGAAATTGAACTATGATTACATGTAATGCACAGATAATTGAATCGAAAGTAAGAAGTACCTCGCATTAACTGAAAATATGTTTTTTTTTTTAAAATCCCTGTTGGATTTTTTCCAATTATCCTGTCAGAAATTAAAGATAGCACTGACGTGCTACAGTTAAGTATAACATATTGGGCATGCACTGTATTATTTGTGAGGTTAAAATCATATATTTTTGTAACACTTCTAATCACGCTTTCTTTTCTCCACCCTGCTACTGAACATAAACAACACTTTGAACACTTTTCCCTGGCACTGATGATGGCAAGAGCCACACACCTTTTGAAAAAAACTATGAACCAACATTCTACACAATCCGAAGTCACTTTTACAACACTGTATTAAAAAAAACGTTTACAACTGTACTAGCAGTATATACTTGGTGGCAGGAAAAAGGGACATGAGTCCTGTCCTGAGACCAAGCTAATACTGACTTTTGAATTGGACTGAACACTCAGCAGACAATACAATCAGAGTATTGTCAGTGCCAGGGAAAGCTCAGCACAGTGACTAGCCACATGACAAAACCCATGAACCGATTTTAAAAACTAACAGCCAACCTACTAACGCCCAGCATTCGATATATACTTTTAAAACACTACACGTAGCTTATGATCAGTGGCAGGTAAAAGAGGGAAGGCGGCCTATCCGGTGACCAAACATGATTCCCACTGTATAGCGGTACTGATGATAACTGCACCCCAAGCAGTCCACTGTCGGGGGGAAATTCTGCCGGGGTCGGCCGGGCCGTCCGCAGACCTCCGGGCAGGGAGGCCCCAACTCCTCCCGTATATCCCAAAAGAGATAGAGTATGAGACACACACAAGAAGCACGGTGATTCTGCTGTTTATTAGACAAAACTGCAGGGATGGGTCAAGGATCGTACGCGTCCGTCCTGACACACACACAATCGTGGGGCTCGCAGGCCCTTTTTACCTTAGTATGACGCGCTACTTGCGTCACCTTAGAAAGTTTAGCAAAAAACCTATTTCCACTGTGGATTGGTTACTCGAGTGGTAGGGTTAGTATAGCATACATATAGAGAACGGTGTTAGTGTTTGAGGGTCAGTCAGGTGATATACTTGGGCTGTCCCTTCAATTTGATATATGAAAATTGTTACATGAAGATCTCTGAGGATTGGTCAATGTTAATGGCGTCAGTGATAAGAGCCCCATGTTCTGATTGGTCCGCTCGCGAGCCTCCCAGTCTGGGACTATCGCTGTTCCCAGCTCGAGGTGCACCTGTCATTTGCAACAATGTTTCACTATGGGTAGGTGTAAACAATGTGAGGATTTATTCATATGTTGGGAGGTCGACTACTCCCATCTGCTGCAGATGTCCATTGAGTCTTTTAATTGTATCTGCCTGTGTCTTGAAACGTGGGATTCAGGCGTCTCCTTCCTCCTGGGCTTGGCATCCTGTCAGGTTTGGCTTTGTCACGTGAGGTGGGACCGTGTTTGAGGCAGAATTCTGCACAATTAATATTGTTTTTTCCCACTGTGTGCCTGGTTTATCTTGCAGGTGCGACCTTGGCGTCGGCTTGCGGCGTGCGAGATTGCAACATCGTGCCCTTGGCTGTGTGCTTTCGCCGGGCTCATTCTGCAGGGTCAGCAACCGAGCTCTTGCTCATTTAATGTTCATGGAAGCTTTTGCTTGCGTCCTACTTGGGCCTGGTGCATAGGTGGAACCGTTTGATGCAGAGCGCTTTAGGTTACGGTATCATATTGCTCTATCCCCAGTATCGTGTCTCCGTTATATTCTTCATTATGGTACATGGCAAGCCTTTTTAGATAGGTTCATTATGCGTCTTGCGTCTTGCGTTTCTGCATTTTGAGAGCCTATGTGGAAAATAATAAAGATGCACGTCCGTGGGTGTGTCTGTCGCCTACGTCATAGCACTGAGTATGTTCTTCGTGTGGATTGGTGTGGGAGTGTCCGGTGTGCATGTTTGCACAGGTGTGCTGACCGTTGGCTAGGTCATCATGGCATCTCTAACGACGTGTAGGTTTAGTCGAGTTGATCCATGCCGCAGGTGTCGGCATGGGCGGGCTGCTGGGCAGGTAGGTGGGCACATCCGTATGTTCCTGTACCAGGGTATTTGGTCGTCTGGTAAATAGGCAAACTCCTCTCGTGGCGGGTGTCTAGGCTGTGATCCTCTAGGCCAAGCGCGAGAGGGGAAGGGCGGGAGCCTGTTCTTCCATTCTCCCACTTCAGTCCCCCCTCTGGTCGACTTGTCGACCACAAACATATCCTTTTCTTTATCTCCTCTCACTCTCCATATTTTAGTTATTCCTCCCAAATGTCCATATTGGTTAACATGGTCTTCAAATGACCAATACATATATGCACAGGTTCCTCCAGGAGTGCAGTATACCCATTTCCCTATGTAGCTCCTTGGGTTTCTTGGGTTTTCGAGCTTCAAGTGGTTGGTGATGATCTGGTTGCGCAACTTCTCTCTCTCTTTTATGATTGTGCCTGTATGTTGGCCGTCATCTGTTGGCATCAAGGGGTGCATACCAACCATTTCGATCATCTCGTCTGTGGTGCGTGCCTTCCGGGCCTTCCAAAATCTTATTATGATCAGTGTAGCTCCAGCCAAAATAGTACATCCAACTTAATCTTCAGTCCATCTGACAGCCAAGATGGCATCCATGACCATAATATTGAAAACCAGCTCTCATCCTTTTTCACACCTTTACTTTCATCCATCATTTTGGAGTGCATCTGGGCCAATTGTGAAACTTCTTCTGTCAGTGTACCATTGTCAGCATCGTTGGCAAGGATGAATGTGCAGCATGATTGTCCTATCTTAGCGCAAACTCCTGCTTCCATTGCTGTGAGGAGGTCCAGTACATATCTGTTCTGAAGTGCTACCATCCTCACAGCTCGCAGTTCCTCTTTTATTGCGTTGAATCCATTTACTGTAGAATTAATAGTCATCATTAGTTCCCATCGAGTTATCTGGAGCCATTTTGCGTTTGCGTAAGCCTGTAGTCCTGGATGTATTATTGAGGAGAAGAACATTGCTGCTCTGCTGAATAGTCTGTGTTCTGGTGGAAATGAAGTGAGTGCTGTCTCCGACCTTCCCCATAGGTAATTTCCTGTCAGAGGTTCTCCTTGTCTTTTCTTTCTATTCAGGACAGTATTATTGCCGTTGGATTTGTTCTCTGGCCCCTTCTGAGGTTGTACAGATCTCTTCTTCCTCTTGTTCCCTTCATCCATTTTAGGGAAGTTCGCCACATTGACATGTTTCTGGGGTACCACTAGTGATGGTACATTAACGTGCACCATTGTGCATATACCATTCCACAGAGGGGGCAGTGTGTGGTATGCCTTTTCTCCACAGGCCCAGTAATGGTCCATTACTACTGCTGTTCCTGCTCCCCCCCTCAGGTAACTCCATCACGCTTGCACAGTTGGTGTTGTATCCTACGTCCACCTCCCCTTTATGTTGGTAGCATACCTTAGGCGCAGTTAGCGGCAGTATTGTTATTGGGTCTTCATCCTTCTCCATCCACGTGAGCATGGGTACGTACTTGACCCAAGTCATCCAACATCTATGGTTGTGTCCATCAATAGTTGAAATATTTTCTCTTGTTACCATGTTGCTGCCAACCACTCCTATGTCCCATTTGTTGTTCATGTACACCTTCCCTGTTATTATCACCTGTGGTCGTTCCCAACATCCTTTTTTACCAGGGACTTCAGTGGCGTACCAATCACATGGTAAGTACTGTAGTGTTACTTTCTTTGTTTCTCCTTTTTCAGGACCACTTGTTATGTATCTGAATGCTTCAGCATGTAAACTGCTCTTGTGGTAACTCAAATAAGTCTTGAGGAAGTTGTTTTCATATGGATATGTATCTCGTGTTTTCCACACCAGTTGCACCACTGTCCCTTGAAATCTTCCTTTCATCTGGAACAGTGCCAGGTATATTATACATCGTGCTATTATTTCATCTATCCCCGTGGCAACGAATGTTCGAGAAGCGCTCATGGCGTATGGGATTAATGAGCAAACGTAGCAGCTGTCTACTGTTGTCTGCTTACCTATGTGGGTCATGTGTTGGTACCATATGTTGTTTGAGATGTGTGCTGAATCTTGTATGTAGTTGTCAATACCTTTATTATCTGAGTATGTGCTGCGTTTAACTCTATTTTCCTTGTGTGGAATTTTACTAGTACCACCTGACGTAACACCTGTTGCAGCTGGGGGTGGGGGTGTATTAGGTTTGGGTACAGCATTAATATTGATAGCATAGCTGTACTGCCATACAGAGGCAGCCAAGAACCCGGTGGTCATTAAAATCCCTATCAATTTTATTACAGAGGCTAATTTCACCGGCATTTTGCTCTTACCTTGCTTCAGTCCGGCAGCTTATTCTTGCGGCGTTACAGTTGCCCGCCTGAAAATTCTTAATATGCTTGTTATTAGTGTTAGTTGTCGTTTTTTAAGCTCTCCCTATCAAGTAGTCATTCAGTGCCCAGGCGAATAGCTGTTCCCACGCCAATCTAAGTGATCTATCTCTTAGGGCAGGCAAGTATGGTTGGAGGTGGGGCATTGAATGTTCTATGGCCAAGAGGAATGCTGTGTAGTAGACACGTGCCCTCCTTCTTTTCAGGTACGTTGGCCTTTTTATTTCATATACAAATTGGTGTGACAATTCTTCCGGGTAATTATCGTCTGAGGGTACCATCTACTCCTGGGCAGTGAATTTGTTAGTTATCTACTTTCTTAGCAGTACAATAATACGCTGTACCTGCATGTGCGAGAGAAAAGAAAGAGAACATTCAGGTGTTTACATGTGTATATGTGCAAGACAATGTCCTTCAGTACAGTTATTACTGCAGTGGGTCGGGGGTCAATGGGCAGAGGGTTTGGGGCTCAATTGGCGGAAGTCTCTTTACTCTTTAATCGTGTGACCATGGGGTGGGCGGTATGGGGATCACCCCTTTCTTTTCTAGTAGTTGTCTCTGGGGAATCTGGGGGGTGGCAGGGTATGGGGACACTTAGGCCGTTAGTTGTGGTAGAAGTCTCTTCCTCCGTTGTTGACGCTGTTGTTGTTCTTCCAGTGGCCCTGTCGGTGGCGCTGGGGCGGGTCTGGAGCTTGTAGATCTTTACGTCGTGTAGGTGATTCCAGGCACGTTTGTCCTGTAGCTTTACTGCTCTCGTTGATACCTCCTCTACCAGATGGGGGCCAGTGAAGCGTGGGCTGTTCCACTTTCTGTTGAAATTGCGAGGTAGTACGTGGTCACCTTTAGCAACTTTGCACAGTCTTTCCTTTTCCAATTCTTTATCCGCGTCTTTTTGTTGATCGCTGTTAGACCCGCCCCGCGTGCGCTCGATCTGTTGAGACACAAACACTACACTAGTAATCAAAGAAGACACATATTGGTACATTTCATCACCAAGAACAGTTGCAGTATTTTCGTGATCGGTGAATGCTCTTGATGTTGGTGTTAGGGGAAGGCGCATTTGACGTCCGGTAACCACCTCGTGAGGGGTGAGGTGGTGTTCAGAACCTGGTCTATTCCTTAGCTCAAATAGGGCTAGTGGAAGGCAATACAACCAACTCTTCTTTGTTGTTTGCTGTATTTTTGCAATTGCCTCCTTTAATAGGCCATTCAGGCATTCGCATACACCGTTGGCCTGTGGGTGGTATGCACATGCAAATTTATGCTTGATGTTCAGTAAGGATGTGATGTGCTGGAACATTTCGTTTGCGAAATGTGGGCCATTATCTGACCGCAGTACCTCGCACACTCCCCACCTGGGGAAGACCTCCCTCACTAGGAATTTAGCTGCTCTGAATGCATCTGGGTGTGAACAGGGCCCTGCTTCAATCCACCTCGAGAATGGGCATACTACTACAATCATATACCTATTTCCTTGACATACGTTGATCATATCAACATAGTCAATATGGAGATGTCGGAAGGGTCCCTCTGGCCGGGGTATAGTGCCTCTTATCACCTTCAGAGTGTGACCGGCCGTAAACTGTTGACATGTGAGACAATTGCTGATAAAATTTGACACATCAGAATTTAACTCGGGGCAGAACCAGTCTTCCCTAATTCGTGCTGCAATTACTTCCTTGCCTGTGTGGGCTGGGTGGTGTAGTTGGCTCAGGGCGGTGTTCAATAGTGCCAGTGGTATTACAATCTTTCCAATGTCACCCTGGCGCCATAGTGCGTCAGTTGGTGACATTGTGCATCCTCTTTTTACCCATATTTCTTTTTCTGCCATTGGTGCAGCCGCTTGTAGCTCCATTATCTGTGTGGCTGGGAGATGGGTGTACCCTTCTCTTATCAACATCTCCTTAGCCATTCCCCTCCCTCTCCCTCTCTTTGACTCTGGGGGGTTCCATATCTCACCAAAATATGCAGCATACTTCGCATGTGTGTCTGCTGCTGCATTCCCTTTTGAAATGTGGTCTTCACCATTAGTGTGTGCGGTGCATTTGACCAAGGCTAATTCTTGGGGGTCATTTATTACTTCAATTAGTTCAGCCAATAGGAGGGCATGTTGCACTGGAGTGCCATCAGCTCTCCTAAACCCTCTTCTTCTCCATTTCGACAGCCCTGAGTGGACAGTGGACGTAACATATGCGCTGTCAGAATATATAGTCACTCGTTTGTCAAAGCTTTCCTTCAACGCCAAGATTAGTGCAATTAATTCTGCTGCTTGAGCAGAATAATGCTGTGGTAGTTGTACACATTTCATTGCCACACACACCGGTACCTCCATCATTTTTACCACTGCTGCCCCAGTCCTCCTTATACCATCCCTTTGGTCGATAGTTGATGACCCATCAATGAACAGGAGCTCACCTCCCTCTAGTGCGTTCTCTTCAATCTTTCTAGTACATGAGTACATTTCAGTGATTTGCGTACAATCGTGTGCATAATCTCCTTCCTCAATTACTTCTGCTAGGAACTTTGCAGGGTTGACCGTGCTACATCTAACAATTGATAGTTCAGCTCTGGATAAGATGATCTCATAACCTGATGCCCTTTGCGTGGTTAGGGTGGACTTAAGTTTATTCAATATTGCAAATAGTGCATGTTCCACAAACAATGTGGTTGGGCACCCCATGGTGATTGCTGATGCTTTCTCTACCGCAAAAGCAGCTGCGACGAGACCTTGTTCGCAAGGGAAATGACCTAACATCACAGGATCTAAATGGCCGCTGTAAAATGCTACTGGTTTGTAGCCCATGCTTGTTTTTGTGGCCAACACTGCTTTCATTACTGCTGAGTCGCAATGTGAAAATATAAAGAATTGTCGCTCATAGTCTGGGGTTGCCAGTACCGGAGCAGTTGATATCGCATCTTTCAGTTCATCAAAAGCCTCTTTCATTTCCATTGTCCACCCCAACTTTTTCTCCCCTTTGTTAGCTTCCTTTAACGCCTCAAGCAGGGGTCCTATGTATGAGCTGTAATCAAATACCCATGCTCTACAGTAGTTGCACAGACCCAGGAACTGCTGCAGTTCCCTCACTGTTTGTGGCACTGGCGTTTTTGAAATGGCCTGTGCTCTTTGTGGTGCAATCTTTCTTCCATGTTGGGATATGAGCTGACCAATGTAAAGTACCTGTTCTTGACAGTACTGTAACTTTTCCATGTCTACCTTGTAACCATTTTCAGCCAATATTGTCAGCATCTTTAATGAGTCCTCTCTGCATGTTCTTTCGTTTGTGCGGCAAATTATTATGTCGTCGACATACTGCAACACTGTGCTTTCCACTTCAATATTACCCAAATCCATCTGTATTACTCTGTTGAAGATTGAGGGTGATTCGCAGTACCCTTGTGGCAATCTGGTGTGTTTCCACTTTGTGTTTCTGTAAGTAAAGCTTGTCAGATCTTGTGAGTCTGGGTGCAATGGTGTTGAGAAAAAAGCATTTTTAAGGTCGATCACTGTAAATCGTGATGCTTCTGCTGGAATGCCACACAATATTGTGGCCGGTTTTGTGGCTATGGGGTATTCTGCTTCTACTATGTTGTTCAAGGGCCTGAGATCCTGTATGAAGCGCCAAGACCCCCCTCTAGCCTTGCGCACTGGGTATACAGCCGTGTTACATGGTGATTCTGAGGGGACCAATATGCCATTATTTATAAGGGCCGTTATGGTTTCATATATGCCCTCATCTGCCTCTTTTGATAGTGGGTACTGTTTCACTCTGGGGAGTATTGCACCTTTTTTCAATTTTATCCTTACTCCCCCTATGCTTTTTATGCACCCCACGTCATAGGGGCTAGTAGTCCATAATGATGTGGGTACTTTTGTCATATCCTCCTCAAAGAAGGGAACTGGGGTGGATGTGGGTGCCTCAAGTGCCATTGCAATTTTCTGTGCCACTTGTTTGTATGCCACTCTTAGCCATATTTCCACACTCATCATAAACACCATTTCACCTTCCTCCTTTTTTTCTGAGAACAGCTCCTCATCTGACACCTGGGTGAGTCTACATCCTTCTGCTAGTGCTATCACTGCCCTCCATGCTCTTCCTTCTCTGTCTTGGGCATGTACCGCAATGTAATCAGCTGTTGCTATAATGCTCTCAATGTCCACTGAAACCACCTTTCCTTCTGGTTCATTGGCTGGTGTTTCTGGTCTGAACAAATAGGCTGCTGGCCTCCTCCAGATCTTTCCCTCTATCCCTGGCATCCATGCAAATGCCATGTCTGTCCCGTACTGGAATAGTTCGCCATCTACTGGCTCAGCCCTAATCGCTGTCTGTCCGCAGTATGCTTGCATAATCTGTCGTGCTGTGAGCATGTTAATTCCTGGAGTAGAGCAAATTATGCTGTCCTCCGTAAAGGAGATCGTCATATTCAGCCTGTTCATGATGTCTCTCCCCAGTATATTTACTGGTGAGGCACTATAATATAAAAGTGGGACTGACATGTCATAATCGGCTATTGATAAGGGAATGTTATCAGTAAAGGGAACCAACCCGTCATCCGCTGCATCCCCTAATATGGATATTAGAAGGCCCTTTACATCTCCCACTGCCAGTTTCTGTCCTGCGGTGTGTTTTTCCATTTCATATATCCATTTACCGGCACCTCCACTTAATGATGGGAGCCTGCACTTTATATTTTCTTTGTCTGTATGCTTCCAAGGGACGTATTGTGGTCTAACCCCTCCCCTCTCCAGAAGTGACATTAAGTTGTGTCTCGTTTTACCCCTTGGGTTCCATAAAATCGAGTCCTCACACCCCTCCTCTTCTTCCCTCTCTCCTACATCGTCAATTTCGTCCGTATTTCCCCTGCTCGTAACTCTTTCTTCTCCATCTTTTCCCCTTCTTCCATCATTTCCTGTATTTAATGTGGGCGTGTGTATTCGTCCTTCCTGCCTGCATCTAGGGAGGTCTCTAAGCCTACCTGCATAGGGTGTCAGTTCGTTTGTGAAGGGCGCGAGTTTGGTTGTACGTAATGAGCGTGAGGTGGTTGAGCATGTAGGGTGGGATGAGAGAGGGTGGGATGGTGACGGTGTGGCTTCATGTGTCTGTCTTTCCGCTATTCCTTGCTCTTCCTCCTCACTTCTCTCCAGTTCATCCTTTCTCCTACAGATCCATGGTGAGTCTGTATTGGTCCGGGTGGTGTATAGTTTATCTAGGCTTTCCCTTTCACTGTTTCTTCCTTCCTTCTCCATTCCTTCTTCTTCCTCACTACAAAAGTCATTCGTAAATGGCAGCCCCCACTCTGTCTTTTTCCCCTTGATTGTTACTGTTTTTAAGTCTATTAGGTCCGGTTCTCCCTTTTCTCCTTTACCAACCGCTCCCCTTTGCGTGGATGTTGTTGCTACTTCTGTGTCTCTATATACATACCTCCTTACTTCACTCTCCCCTCTCCTATCTTCTCTTTCCCCTTCATTTCTCTCCTCCATCTCTCTACCAATTTCCTCCCTTTTCCTTTTTAATTCCTCCATTACTTCACTACTCATCTTTTCCAATATCCTTTCATCCTCTTTCTTCCTTTCCCATCTCACCCTCTCCCGTTCTAATATACTCTCTATCACCCTCCCTTCTTCGTATTTCCTAGTCGTTTCTGATAGTAATCTCTTCTTCCACATTGCCATTTCTTTTTCTTTCTCTTCTTCTTCCTTTTTACTCTCTCGTAGTACTGCTCTTGATACCCTTTCTGCTGCTGCTTTTACCCTTTCGGCTTCTCTCCTTTGCTCCTCAGTTCGTACCCTTATTTTTTCCAATTCGTTCTTACCTTCTTTCCTTTCACTCGCTCTCTCTCTTTCCTCCCTCTCGAGCTGTTTGATCAGTTCATTCTGCTCATCCCTTAACTCTGCTAGTCGTTCCTCCAAAATCTCTTCCTTTTGTCTTAACAGCTCTTCCCCTTTCATTTCACTCTCCCTGGTATTATCCTGGTCTATTTTCCTTACTACCTCCTTCTCTTCTCCTGTTAGTGAACCTCGTAATTTTAATAGTATCTGCGCAGCTACCCACTCATCATGTCCTATTTCCGCAGTTGGTTCTTCTCCAGTCCTCCCCTCCCCTGCTGGCATCTTCCTATGAGCTACATATGGTGGCGGGCTGTATGCTGGGTTCGAGTACCCCTCAGCCGCCCTTAACTGTCCTCTTTCTATTTCTCCTAATTCTCTTAAAGGGTACAACCCCCCTCCCTCTGTTTTCACTACCTTTGCTAGGGGTATATCGTTGCTCTGTTCCTTTTTTATTTCATTTTCTTTTGAGTTACTATTCTTTTCTCCTCCCTCTTGTCCGTTCCCTGTGTTCTTTGGGCCGTCACTCCCCTTTTCCCCATTCTCTCCTTCCTCCTTAATCTCTTTTTCTTCAGGTATTTCCCCCACAGTGAACATCCATTTGGTCCTGGTCGGGACCCTTGGAACATCCTCCATAAGTTAAACACCTCCACGTGGTGTGTCAACTTCTTCCGTTTGTATGTATTATGCAGATGGTTTAATAGTGAATGTTGGGTATATGGATCGAAGCTACCATTAGGCGGCCATGGTGTTGTCATTTTCTTGTCCGTCCCCTGTGTCCATTCTATGCTATACTTGATCAGTTTCTCCCTATGCGGTGACAGTGTTGTACATATGTGTTGTAGTGGGGTAGTGAGGGTGTTCCCCCACCCTCCCGATCCTGTCCCGTATGACATAGTAGCGCTCCACTTGTTATCCTTCCCCTATTTGGTAGCTATTATCTTACTAACACTTACAATACACAGCCTTATACCTTTACCTGGCCCCGTGAGTTTGGGGACTTGCGATAGTCCGCTAAGAAAAATTATTAAAATATAGTATTTACATTTGTATATTCTCTTCTTTCTTTTCTTCCTTTACAGAACACCCTTACGGCCCCCTGCGGCTGAGGCGCACGTAGCCCCCTGCGGCTGCGTACCCCTTGTGACGTTCTTATACAGTCGTCCTATTTTCATTTGCTCCTCCTCCTTCTTCTACACTTGCCGTGGCCGGCGTTCTCCGTGCGCAGCCACGTCCCCCGTTTTGCCTTTCCCCGATCAACTCATTACCGTTTATCTCCGTTTCCACTCCCTTACCACAATTCTCTTTCCCCACCACTCTCAGAAAGAAAGATGCCTTGTGCTCGGGATATCCTATGAAAGCCCTACTGGTGACGTCACCGATCTCTTCGAACTACTGGTAAGTTCTTCATATATTCTTTAAGTCCAAAATACACTTGCAATCTACCCCCGTTAACCTCACAGCTGTCTTCCTGTCACTCCTGGAACAAGGTAATCAATAATATAATCGGACTGCGCACACTGCGTCGCCTCGTGTGTGATACGCCCCTCGACAGGAGGGCTTAACCAGCCAATTATCTTCCGTATTGGGAAACTAACTAGCTACCGCCTACAGGGAAACGTCATCTACCTATCGAGTTTCTTGCTCGAACAATAGGGATCCTCATCTACTCATTGATCAATAAATGCCAAATCGTAGGAAACCACACACACACACCCTTACACGTAGTCGCGATCTAGGCCAATCAGTGTCTACGAGCGGCCGCACGTGATGTTTTCATACTCCACCCCCTCTCTCGCGTAACGTAGCCGACTGCTCTCGCACTCGTTCGGCTACCATTCATTTCATTGCCAACACTAAATTGTCAAACCTTCGCCTCGCACCTGTGCAACACCTCCCACCTCCCGTATTTAATTCCTCCCCCCTCCCTCACAATTTCACATTGCTTGTTGTGCGTGGCATGCTCACCAAGTTCTCTTGATGCGGGGCCGCTCGACTGCGTGCACCCCTCCAAGCGGCTCGCCACCTCCCCTCGTCTGGACCACGTCTGGACACTCGCCAACCGCGGGCGGGAAACTTCTCAACCGGCTCCCGAAGGCCAATATCCGGATTGCGCTGTCCGGTCTTCTCGCAGTTCCGCGATGGTCCTGTAGAAGGGGGCAGCGGCAGAGGGGGCCGCGCCGCCGGGCCTCCTCGCAACGGGAGTAACTGGAAAAAAAAATAAAAATAAAAAGCAGATCTTAAACAGATCTCAGCAGTGCCTCCAACTTGTCGGGGGGAAATTCTGCCGGGGTCGGCCGGGCCGTCCGCAGACCTCCGGGCAGGGAGGCCTCAACTCCTCCCGTATATCCCAAAAGAGATAGAGTTTGAGACACACACAAGAAGCAAGGTGATTCTGCTGTTTATTAGACAAAACGGCAGGGATGGGTCAAGGATCGTACGCGTCCGTCCTGACACACACACAATCGTGGGGCTCGCAGGCCCTTTTTACCTTAGTATGACGCGCTACTTGCGTCACCTTAGAAAGTTTAGCAAAAAACCTATTTCCACTCTGGATTGGTTACTCGAGTGGTAGGGTTAGTATAGCATACATATAGAGAACGGTGTTAGTGGTTGAGGGTCAGTCAGGTGATATACTTGGGCTGTCCCTTCAATTTGATATATGAAAATTGTTACATGAAGACCTCTGAGGATTGGTCAATGTTAATGGCGTCAGTGATAAGAGCCCCATGTTCTGATTGGTCCGCTCGCGAGCCTCCCAGTCTGGGACTATCGCTGTTCCCAGCTCGCGGTGCACCTGTCATTTGCAACAATGTTTCACTATGGGTAGGTGTAAACAATGTGAGGATTTATTCATATGTTGGGAGGTCGACTACTCCCACTGCTGCAGATGTCCATTGAGTCTTTTAATTGTATCTGCCTGTGTCTTGAAACGTGGGATTCAGGCGTCTCCTTCCTCCTGGGCTTGGCATCCTGTCAGGTTTGGCTTTGTCACGTGAGGTGGGACCGTGTTTCAGGCAGAATTCTGCACAATTAATATTGTTTTTTCCCACTGTGTGCCTGGTTTATCTTGCAGGTGCGACCTTGGCGTCGGCTTGCGGCGTGCGAGATTGCAACATCGTGCCCTTGGCTGTGTGCTTTCGCCGGGCTCATTCTGCAGGGTCAGCAACCGAGCTCTTGCTCATTTAATGTTCATGGAAGCTTTTGCTTGCGGCCTACTTGGGCCTGGTGCATAGGTGGAACCGTTTGATGCAGAGCGCTTTAGGTTACGGTATCATATTGCTCTATCCCCAGTATCGTGTCTCCGTCATATTCTTCATTATGGTACATGGTTTTTAGAAGAAGCGTGAGCAAGCCTTTTTAGATAGGTTAATTATGCGTCTTGCGTTTCTGCATTTTGAGAGCCTATGTGGAAAATAATAAAGATGCACGTCCGTGGGTGTGTCTGTCGCCTACGTCATAGCACTGAGTATGTTCTTCGTGTGGATTGGTGTGGGAGTGTCCGGTGTGCAGTTTGCACAGGTGTGCTGACCGTTGGCTAGGTCGTCATAGCATCTCTAACGACGTGTAGGTTTAGTCGAGTTGATCCATGCCGCAGGTGTCGGCATGGGCAGGGCGGGCTGCTGGGCAGGTAGGTGGGCACATCCGTATGTTCCTGTACCAGGGTATTTGGTCGTCTGGTAAATAGGCAAACTCCTCTCGTGGCGGGTGTCTAGGCCGTGATCAGGGCTTTAAGTGGGGTAAGAAATCGAGGGGGGGCCCTCATTTGGGGGCGTGGCTTGTAGGAGGGGCGTGGCCTAAAAAGTACGCAAATCGTAGGGTATACACACAAATATATATAAATGTTATATATTTGTGTGCGTACCTTACTATGGTGTGTGTACTGTGCAAGCCATCTTTTCTAAACATAGAAATATGTTACATATTTCTATGTTTATAAAAGATGGCTTGCAAAGTACACACACCATAGTAAGGTACGCACACAAATATATAACATTTATATATATTTGTGTACATACCCTACGGTTTGCCTAGTTTTCAGGCCATCTTTTTTAAACATTTCGGGTTTATAAAAGATGGCTTTGAAAGTACACAATTCAAGCCATCTTTTATAAAGCTTTGACTACGGACAAAATTGTCCGTCGGCAAACATTTATAAAAGATGGCTTGAAATGTGTACTTTCAAAGCCATCTTTTATAAACCTCGAAATAAGTCGAGGAATCCCCAGGTTCGCCGAGGGTTAAAGACGCCTCGGCGACCTGGGGAAACAAAGGGACAGTAACTGCCTCTGGTGACCTCTCGCGCGAGGGGTCACCAGATGCAGTTACTATGACTGACGGAAGTGGCAGCCAGTCACAGCGTCGCTGTGGTTGGCTGCCACTTTTGTCAGATCGCCTGACTTCATGGCAGGCGCATGCATCTCCCGTCGTGGCTGCGGCCGCGACGGGATAATGCATCCTGCCAATGTTGCGGGCGGTGGGACAGGGCCCCGGCAGGCCCCGGCCCACTTTAAGCACTGGCCGTGATCCTCTAGGCCAAGCGCGAGAGGGGAAGGGCGGGAGCCTGTTCTTCCATTCTCCCACTTCACCACAATCATGCAATAACTCTTCAAAATGTACCCCAACGGTGCTACTTAAAGTGAGCCCAATACCTGGGCACTCCTACAAACGTTTTCTTTTTGAATCCCCAAAATGTCAGTGGACAACAATATGTTTGCAGATTCTCTGTGAAAAAGACATTTTGTTGTGTATCTTTTAACCCATATCCAGCTACCTATCATGACCACCAATCGCATTGCCTGACAACATTTTAAGTGTAAGACTATTATAGGTATCTATTTCTCTCAAAGTGATCAGTTCATTTTCCTCTATCTGATGAGTATGACTGTGGACATTGCCACAAAAATGGTCTCTTCATTTTCCCCTTTTTACCTACACATTCCACACAACACTGATCTCATCACACCCTTTGAGGTTGTTTTTTGCAAAGTAGTAATGGAATGTTGCTTTAAGTTTATATTGCTTCAACTTTTGTTCACCATGGTGACTGAACTATACGCAAGTCAAACATGGTGTTGACTTCATAATTGTGATATTCCCACAGTTATTTCAATTGACCAATCAGTGCTTATCTCTGACATCTGCAAGCATTACAAGTCCATCTGATTGGTTGAGAACCATCTGCAGACACATAATTATGAAATTAGTCCACCGAAGACCGAGATAGCACACATATTATGTACCTACTTTTAAGCCATTTTTAAAGAATCTGCTGATAGGTGAATACAACATTTTCAAAGACGGTTTCAGGATTCTTACTTGTGCCACAACCTTTTTTCATTGCAACTCAAATTAGATTTCTAAATGTTTGCCACCCACCTACAACCTTTTCCTAGCCTTGCAGAAACCACGTGAAAATTAACAGTCACAACTATTTTTCTAATGTATACTTTATTTGCTTAAGGACGTATTCATTGAAGGATCCACAAAGAAAAAGGACGTATTCATTGAAGGATCCACAATGAAAAAGAGGCCCAAATCTTTTCCTTTGGGGATTGCAAATTAACCAGAACCACAGAGTCACAGAGTCACTATTTCTGATCCTTAATTACCATAGTACTTTGTTAGATTGTGATGTCAGTATGTAAATGGAAAGCAACAGTCTCACAATTTATACAGTATTTAATCATTTCTATCTATCTATCTATCTCTATCTATCTATCTATCTATCTATCTATCTATCTATCTATCTATCTATCTATCTATCTATCTATCTATCTATCTATGCTCTTGTATTGCGCCACTAACCCTAAGGCCTGAGGGCGCACATTTCCTTTGCCACTCGTCACAAATCTAGATGTCATGTCTGTGTATTCCACTTACTCGTCCCAGTACTTTCTTATATCCTATATAAATATCGAAACAGAGTAAATATTTTAAAATGTATGCATTCTTCAGATTTGGCAAGTGTAGAGAAAACCCTCAACACTCACACCAGAAAAAATGCAACCCGCTAGGGAAAAAGGTCCAGCACACCATGTGCAAGGAGAACAAAGCTTTATTTCCACAAAAATAGAAATGTGCCAGCAAAGTACCCTGCTTATACCGAATGTTATGCCAAAACCAGGACAAGCAACACCTAATGAAGACACACAGCATCATCAGTGACATAAATTACATAATGTAACACATAAGCATAGCTGGTAGGTCGAGACCCTATACTTAGGCTACCTGCTCCGTAAGGGATGCCAGACCATTGTTCCCAGCCCCTTCTGTCCATCCTCTTCCACTTGGGTTACTCCTTCCGCGTCATCAGGCATGAAGCTACAATGAATTGACAATTATGTGAAGAAAAATGATACAGGCTCTATGTCTTACTTGATGTGTACCTGGTAATGCTAAGCAGATACTTTGAGAACATCACTTTTAACAAACTACAGCTCGATTCCAGACATGTTGGCGCCCAACAAAGCTTCCCACCCTCGTTTTAGCTATGTTGTTTAATCCCTCCTGCACCTCACAACACAAATCATGTGACATATGGTGAAGGCGATTGATCCCTGTATTCAGATCTTTTATGATCGATTGGGGGATTAACAGTTTTATGGTTGGTGGTCTGGGACTGACTGGTACCTTTGAATGCTAGGGGTCTTGGGCTTGGGTCATCTGAGAGCTATTACTTAGAGCTGGGATGTGGAAGGTTGGAGGCTTGTGTCCTCCTTCCTGTGGGATCACTTTTTGCAGAGAGCTCTCAACTCCCTCATGGCCTTGCAGGACACATTCCTTCTGGGATATTAATGCTGGCAACATTAGAAAACGATGGGTCTTTGAATATCTGTAGCCCTGGCCTTTTTCACTGGTGCCCAAGCTACAAACTATTCCTGCATACACATGCTTTATTTCTATGTGTGTAACTCAGGCCAATGGCCCTGGCTTCAGTGCACAACTAGGCATCAATGCAAAGATGGCTGCTACTATCTAAGATGGCATTTGGCTCCCCATGTAAACCAGAAAGAAAACACACACCACCTTCCACGCACTATCACCCCTAGCGACACCCCCTGAGTCCTGGTCCTGTAACTCCCCAAGCCCCTGCTTCACACTCCCAAGCTTCTGCCTCATCCAAAATCACTGGACGGCCTGGGACGATCATCGCCCTTACTCACATAAGCATAGTACACACATTTTACGAGTTTGTTGCTTTCTGTTTCTATGGTGATATCTAGATCTGACAAAGTATTGGGAAGATGAAGAAGGATAAACGGGTAGGTGATTTTGATTCATGTCAAGTGTCTAAAGAAAATAGTAAATACTACTGTGTTGATCACATTTGAATAATGTACAAAGTGCACAGTGTTTATTCTTTTGTTTAGTCACTTGTCAAAAATCTAGATCGCATGTCTGTACACTCATCTTACTCATCCCAGTGTTTAATACATCTCGATGTCAATATAGAAACAGAAACAAAAAATTGTGCACAGTTTTGGTAGTAAGCTTACCTCATCTGAATAAAGTTGTATTTGTACAGTATTTAACCTTTGTCTTTCTTTATAAACATTTCAATCTAACAAAGTACTACAATGAGTAAAAGGGATTTACTGGTATGAAATCTTGCTTTGTGATCAGTAGCTTTAGAAAAGAGTAAATACTGTAAAGAATATGCATTACTGAGATGCGGTGAAAGAGCTACCCACAATGTATGAGATTGTTGTTTTCTATTTCCAAAGTATTGGGATGATTAAAAGAGATGTACAAGAGATGTAAAAGAGATGTACAGGTATGAGATCTCGATTCATGTCAAGTGTCTAAAGAAAAGAGTAAATACTAGTGTCCTTCCCACATCTGAATAATGTACAGTTGCTTTTTATTTTTATTTTATTTTATTTTTTACATTTGTATAGTGCGCAGGCAGCCCAAGGGCATTGTGGCGCTATTACTTGCAGACAACTTAGTTACATTATGCATAAGTTACAGATTGGGTACATAGGCGTAACATATAATCTGCATAGAGGCGTACACAGGTCAGGTATACATATGGCGGGTGTACATGAGA
Source organism: Ambystoma mexicanum (assembly GCF_040938575.1). Taxonomy (NCBI): domain Eukaryota; kingdom Metazoa; phylum Chordata; class Amphibia; order Caudata; family Ambystomatidae; genus Ambystoma; species Ambystoma mexicanum. The sequence continues at coordinate 1,518,811,694 of NC_090937.1, read as the reverse complement.
GACAGAAGAGAATCAAGCAAACACAGTGGTTTTCAAGGTTTTGCGGAAGGTGGTCAGAGAAGGTTCAGCTCGCAGGGCAATGGGGAGGGCATTCCAGTGTAGGGCCGCAAGGTAGGGGAAGCTGGCACCCCCTGCTCTTGCTTTTTTTTACCCTGGGTACAGTGAGTAGGTTGGTGTGGGGGGTCTTAGTTGGTCTTGAGGACATGGCCGGGTGGATCCTTTGTGCCAGGTAGGCTGGTGCTGCAGAGTGGATGCATTTGTGGGTGAGGGTCAAGGTTTTGAAGATGATCCTCTCTTTTATAGGTAGCCAGTGGGAGGCTCTTCTGGCAGTAGATATATGCTTTCTTTTGGAGATGCCTTGTGCTGCGCGGAGGGCATTGTTTTGAGTGCCTTGCAGTTTCTCAAGGTTTTTTGTGGAGGTCCCTAGGAAGAGGAATTTCAGTAGTCCAGCCGTGATCCCGTGATAGCCCTAGCTATGTTTGTGCAGGTGTCGCTGGAGAGGTAGGGTCTAACTGCATTGAAGAGTTTGGCCTGGTAGGCAGCTGAGGAGGCAATGGCGTTCACCTGTCTGGTCATGGACAGATTGGAGTCCAGGTAGACGGCTAGGGTTTTCACTTACTCAGATACTGGAATTATGATAGAGTCAATGGTGAAGTGGGAGAACTGCACGTCAAGTTTTTTTAGGGTGTCGGGGGAGCTTACAAGTAGGAGTTCAGTTTTGTCAGAGTTGAGACAGAGGCTGTTGGCAGCCATCCAGGTTTGGATTGCGTTATAGATGGTGTTGAGGGTCTTGGAGTCAGTCTCATAGTCGCCTGTCAGGGTCACGAGGATCTGCGTGTCGTCCGCGTAATTAGTGTATGAGATCCCCATGGTGTCAAGGATGAGGAAGAGGGGGTGACTGAATATATTGTAGAGGGTGGGAGAGAGGCAGGAGCATTGTGGGACCCCACACAGCATAATGGTTGGGGATGCAGTAGCTAGATCAGAGAAGACCTGCATGGTCCTTTAATGTAGGAAGGAACTGATCCAAGCACTAGCATGGGCTGAAAAATCTGCAGTGGAGTTTAGGTGGTGGCATAAAAAGCTGTGATCCACGAGGTCAAACACAGCAGAGAGATCGAGGAGGAGGAGCAGGACAGGTTTGCCCAGGTCTCTGGCATCATACTTCTGGTTTTTATATCCAGTAAGGCGGTCTCGGTTCCGTGTTTTGGGCGGAACCCAGATCGTCTCAGGCGTAGGAGTTGGTTCTCTTCGATGAACTGTTGGACTTGCAGATAGGCTGCCTTGTCCAGAATTTTAAGGAGGAAGGGGACGGTGGTTATGGGTCTGTAGTTGTTAGGTGAGGTGGGGTCAAGTGTGGGTTTCTTTATGAGAGGCCTGACCCATGCTCCTTTGAGGGAGGAGGGTACTATACCTGTAGTGAAGGATGCGTTTACAAAGGCTGTGAGAAATGGGGAGAGGGACTCAGCACAGTCTTTGATAATGGTGGCGGTACAGGGGTCTCCTTTGCAGTTGGAGGGTTTGATGCCTTTTATTAGGTTAATGATGTCTTTATCCTGGATGGTTTTGAAGGAGAAGGTGGGGGAGGCATCTAGAGGGAGGGGGGGCGGGAGTAGGGGGGGAAGGCAGAGAGAGTCTGGAGTTCAAGATTTTGGCTTGAAGGAGGTCTAGTTTGTTGTGCATGGCAGTTTGGATGCCGTCGCACCAGGCTTTGTCTTTAGTGAGGTTCTGGGGTGTAGGGGTAGGGGTTTCAAGTTCCCTGAATATGGTAAACATTTCTTTGGTGTTGGAATTGGCTTTGGTGATTCTGGCTTCGAATGATTTGGATTTTGCTTGAACGATGGCTTTTCTGTATTCCTTTGAGCGGGTTTTGAAGTCAAGTTTGTCTTTGTCATCTTGGGAGGTTTGCCAGTGCGCATGGGCAGAGCGTTTGTCCGTCCGGAGTTTGAGTAGGTCTGGGGTGAACCAGGTGTTGGTGTGGCTTGTGGGTTTGGACTTCCGAGGTTTGAGAGGAGCAATGGATTTGATTGCTGCCGATATTGCCTTGTTGTAGTTTTGCGCCAGGGTTTCTGGGTCATTGGAGACGGGAGGTCTGAAGGCAGGACCCTGGAGGAATGGTAGAAGTCTTTCTTTGGTGAGGAGGCGGGAGCTTCTGGTGAGGGCGGGAGGCAGAGGGTGAGGGGGTGGGCTGGGGAGGAGGAGGTGAGGATGTTGAAGGTAATGATGTGGTGGTCAGACCATGGGGTGGGGGAGTTGCCAGTGATTGTTAGAGGGCAGTTGTGCTGAGCAATCCAGTCAAGTGTCCTGCCCAATGAGTGGGTAGGGTCTGTGACAGTGTTGGAGAACCCCAGAGTTTCAAGGGCTGAGTTGAGTGCTTAGGAAGCATGGTCCTTGGGGTCATTAAGACCAAGGTTGACATCACCGAGGAGGATCGCTTTGGTAGATTTCTTTAGGTTGTCTGCCAAAAGGTGAGTGATAGTGGATTGGAAGTCTCCTATGGGGCCAGGTGGCCGGTAGACCAGATGAAGTGTAATGGTGCAGTGGTGGGAGGTAGAGAGTTTAAGTTGGAGGTAGTCACTGATGTCGTTCGTAGTTTTGTCATTTTTTCTGATGTTAATTGAGTCTTTGGCTATGATTGCAACTCCACCACCTTTGGTGGGGCGGTCTTGCCTAATGACAGTGTAGCCAGGTGGGAGTGCAAGGGAGAGCACAGGGCCTGAGGCTTCATGCAGCCACGTTTCGGTGACCATGAGGATGTCTAGGTTGTTCGTGGTGATGAGGTCATGGATATCCAGGGCATGGGCATTGACGGAACAGGCGTTAATCAGGGCACATTTGAGATGGGCGGGCAATGGGGGGTGGTATCTGGTGGGGGGGCTATAGTGTCTGGGCTCACAGGTATGGTAACAGAGGCAGGTACATCAATACATTCAACTGGTGAGGTAGGAGAATTGGCAATAGTGGGGGTCCCATTTTCAGGGGTCATAGGCATGGTAACAGTGGCAGGTACATCAATACATTTGACAGGTGAGGTAGAAGAATTGGCAATCGTTGGGGTCCCATTATCAGGAGTCACAGGCATTAAGGTCGCTGTTTTGTAGACCTCAGATTTGACCTTAGGGGGTGCAAGAGGTTTAGCTCTAGTTTTTTTGTCCGATGCCCTCGATACAGATCTGATGGCTGTGCTGGGTTAGGGGTGGGGGCCTTGTGGGTTATTCGTCTGGAGAGAGGTACAAAGGGATCTGGTGCGCAGGAGCGTACCTGTTGCAGACGATCTGGAGGTGGCATTGGGTCTCGTGGGTAAGCGAGCATTCAGAATTCTTGTGGTTTGTGGCACAGTTCTGTGTGGGGCATAGAAAGTGCGTGCGCGTAGCCAATCGCGTCTAGAAACTGCTGTGAGGAGCAGGGTGAGAGGGGATGCATGGATCCTCTTACCTCTAGACAGTGATTGCCAGTCGGTCTTGGCGGATGGCGACGAGCAGCGAAGTGCTGCAAAGAGGGGTGCTGGCCTTGTCTCCAGGCCTTCGCTAGATGGCTACGCCTCCCGGTGCACCTCCCCTCCATTTAAAGCAGGAGGGGAGGGACGGGGAGCGGAGCAGAGCCAATCCAGCTTCCTTGTTGTGTTGGTTGCTGCGGTGACTGTGGGGGCCATCTTGGAGGCTCCTGTAGCCTTGTGGCCTTTGTTCAGTCACTGGTCACAAATCTAGACTGCATGTCTGTATACCCACCTTACTTGTCCCAGTGTTTGTGTCGATCTCGATGTCAATATGGAAACAGAAAGTAACAATGCAACACATTGTTGGTAATGTGCTTAAGACTTCTGAACAGTTTGTACCTTAGCCATTTGTCTCACATCTAGATCTCTCACTCGTCCCAGTACTTTTTTAGATCTCAATGTTTATATAGAAATAGAAAACAGCAATGTTACCCATTGTGGGTAGTGTACTTACCACATATGCATAATGTATAATTTGTACAGTCTTCACTCTTTTCTTTAGCCATTCATCAAAAATCTAAATATTATATCTCAGTCTCAAGCCATAAATAAAAAGTGAATAGGAGGGAGGTCTGTGGTTATAAAATATGATTATTTTAGTACAGAAGCGTAAACTCTTTTCTTGATTTGTCCTCTCTTAATTGAGATTGTCAACTATTGGATGTAGACGTTCAGATTCCCTTTTCTCTCAAATCGGAATGTTATGTTATATTGACTTGTCTTATACCAGTCACCATTACTATCAGCATGGTCACCAGTGCTCAAGTGACTCTGCAGGAAAGAGGGCAGAGTGGGCTAGTGAATGAAGAGTGACAGGATAGGTTCAATAGCAGGAACACATGGCATCTGTTTGTGTTGGTTTGCTAGTATGGGGTGCACTGGCTTGCTGTATCCGTAGGGGTAAGTCCCAGTGTCTGGGTTGTTTGTCGTATGCAAATGTTTGTTTTGTTGCTGGTGTGTTTCATGGGTAGTTTGTCTGGTAGTTGATGTTGTGCACACTGGATTGTTGTATCCATGAGGGAAGGTCCACTATCTGGGTTGTTTGTTGTATGCAAGTGTTTGTTTTGGGATGGTCAGGAAGGACACCCATGATTATGAGGTGTTCATGTTGCATGCACCATATTAATGATGGGGTGGCAGCAAACTGGGGGCGATGTTGCAAATAACTATGTATCGAGTCTAGTTAAATATGGATGTGATATGTTACTTTTTAGTGTTACTGTTTGTTTAGAGTTGAGACATTAGTGATGCATTTGTGTAGAAAGATACAATGTTAAAACTGCAAGTGTAACATGAACACGATCTATATGGGATGCTCCAAAATACATGGAACCTGGGGGACGGAAAGGGTTTCAATGCACATACAGAGTGGGGCCTGTTCTGAGATCCTGCAGTAAAGAAGAATAACATTTATAAAAGAAAAAGACACACACATATATATATATATATATGTATATACTTGACGCAAGGCGGTGAGGGGCACTCACCTTCCAACAGTATTCTCAGAATTAGGACGTCACCAGCATATCTTCTTTAACTTCTTTATTAGTTAAAAACCTGGCTCCATAAAGTACAGCCACTTTTCATCTCAGCTTTTCCGAAACAGTTGACACGTTTTGCAGCACAACTTGCCGCTCGCTCACAACACCGCCACATTTCCACCACCGTGTTTTAAATACATAGAGGCATGACTGTAGACATGAAAAGGGGACATGTAAATTGGCATAGAGAAGGGACTCAAAATGCTTCGTAACGTAGGCGGCCATCTTTTAGCATGCTTAATTCCTGTAATGTGTTGTTAAACAGTCTATGTATGGTCCGTGATTCAATAATCATACCAGACTCTCATCATTTCTAATGTTATCATGCATAGGCTGCTCACTGTTCACAAAATTTCAGTATGGATGCACCGCGCACATCATTATTTCTTAATGCTATTCTCCATTCCATGTCCCATTAGCTATATATGTGACCCGATTTCGGCAATACCAAAATCCTTAAGGTTTATTCTCCTGATACCATTGATTTAAAGTGCTATGTGCTTTCACTTGATGCATAAAGTGCATTGCTTATTAACATTCACATATGAATATTAACCATAAAGTGCATAGTGACTGCAACTCTTAAAGTGCCAAGTGCTAAGGTGCTAAACATCCTCCCATCTACTTAAAGTGCATAGTGCATGCAGCTTCAAATACTTCACATGGTACATGCCTCTCTCTAGAATACCCTATAATTTCACAATCGGGTCATATTAAAAGATCTTATTTGTCAAATGCCTACAGCAATGTCGGTTTATCATAATTAAAACATAACCACACCTGTTACACCTAATATGCACAAAGATACCTCTGCAATAAAACAAATATTATCAACACTCAGTTAAAAATAAGCAACAAATATACATTCACAATTGTTAAAAACAATAATAAAAACACATATTTTCAGTCATCTTTTTGAAGTTGGCAACCTTATTCGATGTTTCTGCTAATGTCCTAAAAAAGTATTGTTATGCTTGAGCTAAAACATGGCGCTGTTGCGCAGTGCATTCTGGGAGCGCTCGGAGCCATGATGGATATTTACTTCATGCTGCAGTGAAAAGCTGCACTCATTTTGCTGGGAGTTAGATTCACGATGCTGAAGAAAACATGCTTTCCAAACCTGGTATGCAGTCAAGGATATTTCTGCTGGGAAAGCTAAATTTGTTATGTCTTGTTATGAGCTATGGGACTGTTTTCCGTGGTGCTTGTTTTTAGAGGAGGGAGGCACTTTGCTCCTTGAGGGTACTGTCGGTTGGCCCAGCTGGCAACCAACGGCTGCTCATCAATGCGCAAGTGCGTTGCCAGAAGGTTCGATAAATCGCCACCCCTTTTTGAACGGTGCATTTATGTGGAACCCCTGAGCGGTCAGGTGAGACTTCAGCCGGAGGGGGGACGCTTCTATCCGGCATACCTGTGGGCTATTGTGCTCTTGGCCTGGCTGCTATCGGGGTCTTCCAGACGCTTCTGGCGAGATGAGGAATCCAGTTACGCTCACGGTGATGTATTTTCTTTTGAATTCTCTGTTTCTTCTGTGATTTATTTCTATGTTATCACTGGTTACTTCTAAGCTTTGAATAAATAGCCGTATAAGTGCTCATTATTTTCTAAGAGTGTGTGGTTGCAATTTATTGCGTCTTCCTGCATTCAAAGTATTGGCTCCATAATTGTACTGGTGATTTATGACTGCCCGTGCATTTTGGGAGAGCAATACAAGTATATAGTTCTTCGTCTATATTATGTCCTTTAGGCTGTTTAGTTTCAAAATCAAGTATGCAACGAGTTTCTTGTTGCCAAAGCTTTCTCTCTCTGTCTCCCCCTCTCAGGCCGCTATCTATAGCATAGAAGGAGATTTTGAACACACATAGAAACATGTGAAAAAAGCTTAAATAAGGAGTTTACATAAATCTGCATGGAGTGGGGTTTTGTGAGTTTATTCAGACTTTACAGTTATCAGTGACACATTGCATTTTTTAGGTAGCTCAGACATTGCACTGTTCCGGGCTTGGGGTTTGCCAGAGGAAGAATGAGTTATCCAGTAAAAGGTCAGCTTGCAAACAGGATTAAGGTTTATGGTTTAACAGTTCCGCAAAGGAACATATGTTATCTTGTTCATATATTGTTCATTGCATTGAAATCGCGCAGAGGGGTTTGACCATTTGATTAGGCTGGCAATAAAGATGGGGCCTGAGGCCAGGGTATCCAGTGGTTCATTTTACAGATTGAAACTAGAGGCTGTACGTGCTGGAGTAGTGGCTGATTAAATTAGATTGTCTTAAGAGGAACCAGGAGTCTGGGGCGGATGAGATTGCAATCAGATGTTCAAAGAAAAACCTGTTTGTTCAGGTCTACCTTGTATTGCTGCAATATCTGAGTGGACCATGTACTGTTACACTTGAGGTTAAAGGCTCTAGGCCAGTTACAACTGAATATTGAATTATGAGATATGTGAATTTCATTGTGACATGATGTTACGACCTACCACAGATGAATCCCCAGCAAAGTTGGACTACAAATATCATCTGAAGATGGTTGTAAAGATTGTCGATGACCAATGAGAAATAATTAGTTTGGAAAAGATGGAAGTTCTTTGTAAATGTTTTGTCCAATTATGATTGAGGGGTGGGTGATTATACAATATCTGGCAGTGTTTTTACTGTTGCTAAAATGTATTTAAGTGCTGTAGTTCATTGAGTCTTGGGTTGCGTTGGTTCCAGGGGACTATCCAACTGCTCCATGGATTTTTGTACAATAAATCTTACTTTACGTGCAAAATGTGCACTTGTTCCTCAGGTGGCAGACCCCGGTTTGGGCTGAGGTAATTAGGGGTCTGCCTCTACATTTGTTATGTTGGGTTTGTGTTTTTTGTGTTTCAAATATAATTTGGGTAGTAGGTATGATTTCGAGCACTGGCTTGTTTTATCTGTAAGGGTAAGGTCCTGTATCTGGGGTAATTGATTGTATGCAAACGTTAGTTATGTTGGTTGTGTGTTTGTGTGCAGTCTGGATAGCCCATAGGGTGTGTATAGTGCTTGGGAGGTATGTTGGAGGGAAGCAGGAGAAGAGTGGTTAGTACATTGGCTACTCTCAAATTTCTTCAAAGTATGTCCAGTTGCAACAATTCTTCCAAGTGCAAGATACTGGCCACCCGCACAACCCCTTCAAGCTCAACATACTAGCCTCTCCCACAAATTTCTCTAACTGCATTACATTAGCTGCTCCCATAAGAATGACTACACACAAAGTGTGCGTCTGAATGCTGCAAGATTAAATAGCTAATGTGATGCATGGCTAATATTCACACGTCTATCTAAATGTGATGCATGGCTAATCTTCCCAATTCCATCTAACTGTGATGTATGGCTAATCTTCATAATTCTTCATAAATGTGACACCTAGCTAATCATCACAGTTATTTCAAATGTGATGCATGGCTATTCTTCACAATTTTATGTAAATGTGACACATTGTTAACCTTGACGCATGGCTAATCTTCACAATTCTATCTCAATGTGAGATATGGCTAATCTTTACAATTCTTTCTAAATGCAATGCGTGGCTAATCTTCACAATTCTGTTGATGTGGCACATGTCTAGTCTTCACAATTCAATTTAAATCTATTCACTTATGGCAAGGATCAAATGCAAGACCCTCTGCCTCATCCGCAAAGCTTTCAGGGGCCTGCGACACCCCTATATCCAACTTTCTCTCCCTAAATAACTCCCTGCCAGGGTTCTTCTGTCCTCCAGCTCAAACTCTCTGCAGAAAAAATGTTCTTCCAAGCAAAGAGTGGGGGGTAGAACACTTTTTTTCAGCAGGAGCTTCCCTCTGGAATGGCCTTCCTGCCCCTCTCAGACATTAATCAGATCTCTTTAAGTTCTGGAAACTTCTCAAGACATTTGTTTTCTCCTCCTCCTTCTCTCTCCCCCTCCCCTGCTAATGTCTCCCTGCCACTGCGACTGGCACCTGGTCCTTTATGCACCTCACAGGGTTCAGGCCCTCCTCATCCAGTTAAAGAGAGTGTCCCTGGGATGCCCCTCCTCGCCCTCATGAACATGACGGCCCAAAGAATCAAAAAGGCACAAAGTCACTCACTATTCATCCAGGCCCCAGGAGGACCAGTGACTGACACATATATGCAGAGTAATATTTTCTCAGACAGTCATTCACACCTTATCCAGTGAATCTCTTTATGGATAGAGGTGCTTCGACATTGGTCATGGACCCAAATGCCTCGATGGATGACGTTGACTAATGCAGAGAAATCACTGTGCTGATATCTTTAGTGACACCACAACATAGCCACGTTAGTCATGAAGTACACTCGAAACCATGCACAACGTCACACAACCACACACTCGTACACATGAAGAACATGCTTACACAGTTCTGTAGATAGCCAAGTGCAGAAATGTTGAACGCAAGGCAACAAAGAGCCGCAGAGCAAGCTTGCAGATGCTTATGCCAACTAACCCTATTGAACTACAGGACCACACAAGGAGGCTGACAGGACCAAATACGACTTACCTATAGGAAACATAGCACGATATAGGTGTGCTGCAATCATAGTATAAGTATAACGAGGATCACATAAGGCCACAAGCTGCAGAACGAGAGACAAGGGAAAGCAGAACCAAGCTGCACAGAACAAGAAGGCAAGGGCTCACAGCCATGATCAGAGACAAGCATCACATTCCAAACCTAAAATGACAAGGGGCCATCAGCAGAAAAACAGAATACATCCTCATACATTGCAAACCAGAAGAGCTCAATTTGTTTTTTGTCCTGAAGCACGTGATACGGCCAAGCTAGACAATGGTCATTAACGTACGGTGGGAAGACAAACAGTTCTCAGCAACATAGACATGAAGTGAAACATGAACAAGTTAAAACCGTTGCAATGTGGAGAGCACTCTCACAGGCAAAAGTGGTACTGCTAACAGATACATCGCAAACACATAGTCATTCTCATCACCTTGAAGAGGTGCACAGAGCACTGAGAACAGAGATGGGTCCCAGGCCTAGGGAGAACAGTTCCAACCAATCAGGGCACAGAAATACGGGAGTGGATGGCAATCCTGCAACCCTGCCACAGTGTAGTTCTTGAGGAAGGGGCAGGCCAGCCACCTGGCATGAGAGGGCCAATTAACTAGGATCCATAAGGGCAATCTATATTGTATACCAATCCAATCACCCAACAAAAAGGTAGAATAGGTTTTTCAGTGAAGGGCCCATGTTGTGATGACACTTTGCAACAAAAAGGCTTGACACAGATTTTCAAAAGCCCTGGATGATCCCTGTCGTTTTTTGTAATAAACAACTAACTTTCCCTTGGCTGAGTTCTCCATTTGTTTTGGGGGAAGGATTGTTGGGCCCTTGGAGCTGAACTGGTTAGATTGTAGTAACCCCCAGACCTCAGCACCACCAGTCTACCCCAGCACCATTTTACTAGCAGTTGCCCTCAGGCACCCTTCCCTGGCTAGCCTGATTCTGGCCCACCCCATCCTCACACTAGCTGACCCTTACCCGTGGTCTCCCCTGACACTTGTGCTCCTGGACAACCCTCAGCACTAGCTATGCCCCCGGTACGCAGTCCTCCTGCACTTCCCACTCCCCTTCCCCTTATCCCAGCCCTTACTCCCTGACCTCCCCCCTTCTACCCCCTCCCTTCCCCCCTGTATGTATGTTTCACTGCACTTGCATGATTTGAATGTCACAAGGCCTAGTAGGACCATTTATTGTTTTTGTTTCTCCTCTGTCCCCCTTCCCCCTCTCTTGTGGCACCCTGAAACACTTGTGTATAGGTGCCTTACAAAAGACCAATACATAACATAACATAAATAAAATAAATACATTAAATAAAATAAATAAATGTCACTCATGGCTAATCTTCACAATTCGTTTGGATGTGATGCATGTCTACTCTTCACAAGTCTATCTACATGTGATGCATTGCTAATCGTAACCATTCTTTCAAAGGTGACACATGGCTAATCTTCACAAGTGCAATACATTGCTTACCCTCAGAATGCATCAACGTGCAACACAACGCCCACTCTCAAAAGGCACACATGTAATACACTACTTGCGTCAGGATTTGTCTTGGTGCAACATTGGCTACCTAAAGAGCACAAAAGGGTTGAAAACACAGTGGCCATCCGGAGTGCATACAGAGGAATGTGCACAAAGATATCAGCAGCTGGTAGTACTGTATTAATAGTAATAAATCTGGCAGGGTTTTACCAGAGCACAGTAATTCCTGTGCTCCCCACCCATACCACCTTACTTGAGTGGTAGCTGTAGGCTGTTCTGTCAGGGGTTCATGGGCGAAGATGGGCAAACATGGGGATTGGAGCTGTACTAGGGAGTTGCCCTTTGCCTTTTGCCCTTGACCAGCTGCCCTGGTAAGGTTTCCCTGTGGCCCTCCATAAAGAGGGCTTCTTCCGGAAAGAGAGCAAGCAAACCGAGGCTTTGTGGTTGGGAGTGGTGTGGGAAAAGGACAGGGGAAAGAGTTGGAAGGGAAAGAGGCACAGGCGTGGAGGACAGAATAACTTAATTAAGTACGGGTTGCAGGGAAATCAATGATTACATTTGGTCGGTGTAGAGAACATAAGTACATAAATAAGGATGGGCAGGGAAATAAATCATTAAATACGGGCGCAGAAAATTAAATGACTAAATGTGGGGAAAGGGCAGGAAAGTCCCTTACTCCACAGCAGGTTTGCCAAGAACAAAAGTGGGAGTTGGATCCTCTCTCACTAACCTGGGGTAGAATGAAAGTCTAGGGCTTGGTGTTCGGAATTCAGTGTTTGCTTACTGGAAGGGAGCAGATAATCCATGTAAATAAATAATTAAATAAGGGTACGAGAAATTAATTAATTAAATGTGGGGAATGGCCGTAAAAGCCACTTGCTCCACAGCAGGTTTTCCAAACACAAACCCGGGAGCTGGGCACTCTCTCACAAGCCTGGGGTAGATAGAAAGTCTAGGGCTCAGTGTTCAGCATTCAGTGTTTGATTCCTGGAAAGGAGCAGCCACTCGCAGGCATTTTGGGTGGGAGTGGGGTGGGAATAGGACATGAGATGGAGTTGGACGGGAAAGAGGCACGGGTGTGGAAGACATAACAAATAAAGTATGGGGTACAGGGAAATGCATGATCAAATATGGTTGGTGCAGAGAAAATAAACAATTAAATATGGTCGAGGCATGGAAATAAATACATAATTAAATGTGGGTGTGGGACATTAAATCATTAAATGCAGTGAATTGGTGGGAAAGTTATTTACTCCACAGCAGGTTTGCCAAGCACAAAAAAAGTAGCTGGTCAATCTCTCTCACAAACCTGAAGTAGTGGTGTTTGTATATTGTGTAGAAACAAAGAATTTCCAAAGTGTGTTAGGTGGGTCCTTCCTTTTCTAAATAGTTCAGTGTTGGAGTACTTTAAGTTGTTATTGAAGATGTATTTCATATGGTGGTCGGTTATTTGTTTCAAGTTTGTTCTATTTTGTGGTTTAGTGTGACCATCCTTTTTCATTTTTCCCTTGTGCGATGTTTGCAAAAACAAATATAGTGTTTTTATACTTGATAGTCTTGAAATGAACAAATGATAAAAGAAAAAGCACATTCTGGGATTGCTGATGTATTGTATTGTATTGTATTGTATTGTATTGTATTGTATTGTATTGTATTGTATTTGCTACTCTCTCTCACTCTCTCTCACTCTCTATTCTCCCCTCTGGCCCGACTCACTTTGCAGGGCACACTCTGGATGTCTGATCTCTTCAGACCTACCCCTTTCAATCCCTCTCATCCCTCCTCTCTCCTGCATTGATCACTTTCTCTTTTCCTTCCATCTCACCCTCTCTACCCCTCAGGCCAAGCAAACTCCAGCACTGCCACCTACCTTCTCAGTTATCCGACCCATGAAGCGCATGTCAGTTCAGGCTTTCGACGCCACTTTCTCATTCCTTTCCATGCTCCACTCTGCTGTATCTTATACTCTTGATGTTCTTACCCCTGTCTTGAGGATCCACTTGAAGCCCAAAGCCAAGTGCAACTCTTGGTACGACTCAGACATCGTCACCCTTAAACGCAAGTGCAGTTTGGCTGAGAGAAAATGGTGTGCTTCCGGTACATCCTCTGACAAACTGGCCTGCCGCCTGCTCTAAAGGAAATACTGGCTCTCTGTCCGCACAAAGAAGAGAGTCTACATCCAAGCCTGCGTCTCTGCGGCATCTAATAACTCAGCCGGACTCATGTCCCTTCACAGGCCCTGTGCAAGGACCTGGCCTCTATTTCATCTCTAAAACTCAGGACATCCTGTCCACTCTCTCTACCTCCCCCCCTCCTCCCTCTACTCCCTGCTCTTCCTCAGGCCCTTATTAGGCCTCCTCGTCTCCCTCCTTCTTTCCCTTTCCCCTGTTCTCCTCAGATGATGTTTCTAGACAAGCCCGATCTATGAAGGTCTCGTCAAAACAGGTACACCCCTGTTCCTCCAAAACTATCAAGGACCACATTGACACCCTGGCTCGTGCTCTGGCTGATTTCTGCAACCACTCCTTAATCCAAAGGAGTCTTCCCCTCCTCCCTGAAGCACTCCCGTGTGCTCCCTCTTCTAAAGAAACCCTCTGCCGACCCTTCCTTCCCTGCTAACTATCGTCCAATCAACATCACTCCTTTCCTGGGCAAACTACTGAAAAAGCTGGCATCTCCCATCTTAATCTTCACTCTGAATCTATTGGGTGTCTCCATGACCATCAGGCTGTCATCAGAGCTGCCAGAAGCACAGAAACTGTTCTCCTGAACATCTGTGTCGACCTGCTCTCCAACCTCGATTCCAACACCCCCTGTGTCCTCATCTTACTTGATATCTCTTCTACCTTTGACATGGTCAACCATGCCATCCTGCTCAACCGTCTGTGTGATAACCTGGGTATCACCGGTCAGGCCCTGGCTTCGCTGACCTCCTTCCTCTCCCATCGACCCTCCGAGGCCCAACTTGGGTCCTTCCTCTCCTCTATCTCTATCTCTATCTGGGTGTTCCCCAGGGGTCTAACATCTCTCCCTGGCTGTTCAACCAATACCTGGCACTTCTGGCCGAGTGCATTGCTGCTCTCCGCCCCAAATTTCAGTGCTATGTGGATGACACCCAGCTCATTTTCAGGCTCCCTTCAGCCACCTCTTCTCCTTCTCTCATCTCTGATTGTCTGTCCCTCCATCCATGAGTGGTGTGCCACCAGTGATCTCTGCCTTGATACCAGTAAAACAGAGATTCCCCTCATCAGAACAGCTGCTCCCTCCTTTTCTGTCATTCTCTGGCTGGCCTCTCTTGGCCCTCTTCCTGCTCCCAGCTGTGAGGCTAAAAACATAGGGGTCATCTTCGACTCCAAACTTTCCTTTTATATTCACATCTCTGAAGTCTCTAAGAAATCTCACTACCAGCTGCACCTCCTCAGAGGTATTCTACCTTTCCTCTCCTTCCCCCAGAAGCTTACTGTCTCCAGAGCTCTGGTTCTCTCTAGGCAGGACTACTGCAACAGTGTCTTTCCCAATCTGCCTTCCTCTACTCTCCGCCCTCTGCCACTCATCCAAAACAGGACTGCAAGACTTGTCCTTGGCCTCAAGCCCAAGGATCGTATCTCAACAGGACTGAAATCTCTGCACTGTCTCCCAGTGGCGGCAAGGATTAAGTTCAAAACCATCTTTATTGTCCACAAGGCCTTCTGGGCCCGGGACATCAATACCTTCAACTCTCTATTCCTAAATATCTTCCTTCTCAAGCTCTTCGGTCATCCACCTCCAACTCCCTCAGGGTTCGTCGCTTCTCCAAGCAGTGATTTGGCAGTAGATCTCTTTCCTCTGCTGGGGCCACCCTCTGGAACAGCCTCCCTGTCTCTCTGAAACTTGAGGAGAACCATCTCCGGTTCCGTACGCACATCAAGACCTTCCTCTTTGCTTCGGCTTTCTCTCCTCCTCTACCCTGCTGACCACCTGGCTGAAACTGAACTGGCTACCTGGTTACCCTCTGATCTCGGGCCTAGCTAGGTCCCCTCCCCACCAGTTGCACACCTGAACTTCCCCCTGGCAACCCTTGCCCTCAGGGACTGTTTCTGTATCCCTACAGCCCCCACTCGCACTTGACACCTGATGTCTGCACTTACCCTTGCACTTGCCACCAGCTGCCCACACTTTTATTTATTGTCTTTATTTATTTTGCTGCTATCCTCTGTACTGCACTGCCCCCTCCCCTTCCCCCTGCACTTCTCCCCTTCCCCATTTGCCTGCACTTGCGCGATCTTAATGTCACCTGACCTCGAAGGATCGCTGTCTCTTTCTTCCCTCTGTTTCCCCTCTCTTGCCTCATCGTGGCTTGAAACACATGTGCATAGGCGTGTTATAAATGCCATATCATATCATATAGCACCACTTCCCCATTTGCATGGCCTCAATACGCTTTGTGTTTGGAACACCCTTGGGGACCAAAGTCCTGTGTATGGGATAGTCCAAGAGTTGACTTTAAGATGTGTGTGTGCATTTTGCCAGGTTAGGGATTAGGTAGGCTAGCTCTGCTCCAGTAAGCAGCCCGAAGGGCAGGCACATGGATGGGTGTTGTTGGTGGTTTAGGATAGAGTGCTAGTGCAGGAGATGTGGAGGGGCAGAGAGTTCCAGAGGTCGGGGCTTGGATGAAGAAGGTGAATCTGACCAGTCAAGATGCAGTTGTAATGGAGGAAAACAAAGAGGCATGATGTGCCGGATCTGAGTGTCCAGGAGGTGTGGGAGTAAGTGAGATTGTCTTGGAGGAATTCCAGCCCATTGTTGTGGATGGCACGGTGTGCAATGCATATGGCTTTAAAGGTAGTTTGTCAACTGATAGGGAGCCAATGGAGGACTCTTAGTGTAGGGTTGATGTGATCTCGGGAAGGGAGGTCACAGAGCAGGTGTGCCGCAGCGTTTTGGATTCTTGGTAGTTTCTTTAGCTGGAACGTGGTGCACCTAGATAAAGGCAGTTTGCATAGTCTAAGCGGGAGAGGATGATGGAGATGGCAGATAATTGTTGAGGATAGGTTAAGTATTGGGTGATTAGCTTGAGGATGCATATGTGGAGGAAACAGGTACTGGATATGGAATTGATGATTTGTGAGAGGGATTAACATGTGTCTGGCGTGCATCCAAGGTTTTTCATTGAGGTGGAGGTTGTCTGTGGGAGGCCCACAGAGTGAGGCCAGGGGATGGGGTGGTGCAGGAGCACTGTTTTCCAGCAGATTAATATTTGTGTTTTCCTAGGGTTGAGAATGAGGTGTTTGGTCATCATGCAGTGGTCAATATCCGAGAGGCATGATGACAGATCTGGGTGGGTGAAGCCCAGTGATTTGGGGATTTTAAGGATGATCTGGGGATCAATTGCATAGTTGTAGCAGGTGAGATTATGGGAGTGGATGAGTGTGGGGAGTGTGTTCAAATAGATAGCGAAGAGGAGTGGGATAGAGATACACCCTGTGGGACCCCTTTCAGTACTTGGCGGGATGCAGTGTTCAAAGGTTGGAGGAAGATGATTTACAAGTAATTAGATATGGAGGAGGAGATCCAAGTGAGGGCAGGGTCTTTGATTCCTGAGGAGGATAGCCTGCCTAGGAGAATGGTGTGGTCAATGGCATCGAAGGCAGCAGAGAGGTCAAATAGATTGAGTACAGCAGATCCTTCAGTATCCGCTGTTCTTTTTAGGTTATCCCAAGCTGACACTAGAGAGGACTCTGTTTCTCTGAGGGGTCTGAAGCCTGACTGGGCAGGGTCAAGGAGGTTGGTGGCTTCAGTGAAGTGGCCGTGTTGCTTGTATGCTGTGCAGTCCATGAATTTGGCCATGAAGCAGGGGATGGAGATGGGCTGGTAGTTCTGGTGAAGATGGGGTTGAGCATAGGTTTTTTAAGGAGGCATTTGATGTAAGAGGTTTTCAAGGCTTCCAGGAAGATTCCACATGTTAGTGAGTGGTTAAGGTTTGAGCGTGCAATACTGCTTGCACTGGTTTTAATTAGGATGTTTTTGAGGAGGGCGGGCAGGCAAATGTCCTCAGGGTATTCTGATGGATGCTTTTTTCTTGTAACTAGAGGAACTCCTGGTGTGAGATCAAAGAGAAAGGAGCAAAGGTTTGAATTGGGAGGGAGTTTGGACGGGGAGTGGGAGGTGCGCAGGGCACAAGTGGGGGCATTATTTCTATTTTTAAGATGATGGCAGAATGTCTGTTGAAACCAATGTTGTTAACATGTTCTGATAAGGAAATGCCACACTTGCATTTTCTCTTCCCACAGTGTTTCTGGGGGAGGGTTTGCTGTTCTGAATCTCGCCACTGTTTTTGCTGCACTCACATTTTCTCTTCTTACCGTGTTTTCAGGGTTGTATTTGGTGTTTTGATCTAGCCACTGTGGTGTCTACCACACTTGATTCGGTCTTTCTTCATTCAGATTCTCATGAGCTGTACCCAATACAGCCATGACCCTTCAGGGTTCGCTGCACACGGTGACAGCATCTGGGATACACACTTTTTGACTACACCCACCTGAAACAAACATCACCCTCTGCCCGAATGGCATCTCTCATAGAATACAGGTTAGTCCCAGGCATTTCTGTAGGCACTTCTGTACCCTCTGACTCTTAGATAATTTGTCACAGCACTAGTCCCCTCACCTGATAATTACGTGCTGCTATTAGGGACCTGGCCACTCCCTACCTACCTTCGCACACAGGAATTTTATAACTCCTTCCTTCACTTTTCAATCCACTGACTACGGTCATCCAAAGGGTGTTCTACCCCACAATACTTTGAGTCCATACCAATGGTAGTAGGTGCAATACAGATACCAAAAAACAAATAACATAACATAATGTTGGGCTGTACATTAGCGGACAAACTGGAACAGGGAATTCTTTTTAATTCATGCCTTCTAAGCATTTGTCCATGAAAAGAACAGTTTTGCTTGGTTTTCTGTTGTGACTGCTCCCACAGATCGCAGCATTTGACACAAGAGGTCTTATTCTGCTCCACATGTTGATGTTACCCTTTGAACATGACAACAAGCTGGAATTCCCAAATCCCTCTGGCGAAGCTGCTCATGAAAGTTTGTGGGATTCTAAGGAAAATGAAAGTTCTTATTGCAGATGAAATTAGCATGGTATCCAATACCATGCTTGATTTTGTACATTTAAGAATGATAGAAATGCTGAAGACAAAGCATGGGGAACATTTGGTGGTGAACATGTGATTTTTATTGGTGATCTCCTGCAGTTAGCTCCTCTAAAGAGTCAGCCTAATGTTAAGAGTATCCGTAGAAAAAAACATACCCACAAGTGTATTGGCAGTATAGGGAATGTGAACCTCGCAACATATTTCCAATATCATGAACGTACTGTCAGCATGAGGCAATCTGCAGATCTTGAGTATTTAGATGTTGTAAAAAATATCTTGTTGGAGTTTTGAATGATGGTGCATTCAAGACCTTACAAAGTAGATTTCTAACGCATACAAAAACAAATATAGTGCTTGTAAGGTTAGGTTGGATTTACGACAAACAAATATATCATGTGTTTGCCTGTTGTCTACTTTTGGAGAATGTGAGTGATTCAATTCTGTACTGATGCCAAATGTTAATAGATGTTTTGCAAGGCCAAACAATGCCATTTGAATTAAATAGGAAAACTAAGGCCTGTCTGGTTCACTTGAAATGTCAATTTTGCTGATAGCAGTATTAAAATCAACTTTTAATCCAGAGATATCATAAGATATAACGTGAATGGAGAGATTGGACTAAGGAAAACTGGAAAAAGTAGTTGGACGACTTCAGTACAGCTAATTCTGTAAAGTTTCACCACATTAAAAAGGCACTGTTGGTAGGGAGAACTTTTGCATACACACTACTTTTTACTCAGTTTCTTCTGTGCTCTGCTTATGCCATCACAGTGCACAAATATCAAGGTTTAACTTTAGATGTTGTACTGGTGGATGTTGGGCACACTGTGTTCATGCCTAATACAGCCGTGTCCCATGTAAGGAGTTTGGTAGGATTATATTTAGTAGTATCTGGGGAGTCTAAAGTTGCTGCTGAAGTGGAATTTGTTGGAGAGTATAACCAGCTTCTTTTCTTTTACAGTATTTCTCCTCAGTTGGGTGCCCTGGCCGTTCCTGTGAAGACTACCTTTAAAGGATAGGTGCAGTTACTGAAAGACAAAGAGAGGGAATTATCCCTTCTAAAAAGCAAACATTGGTGGATCAAGTAGTGTCTCTTTTGATAAATCCACTCAACTGGTTTTCAGTAACATAACATGTGTTAGATGCTATCACAATTCATCCTTGACTTTGCTCTTTTATATGACAATGTAAGTGAAAACTGTAAACACTAATAGAGACAATTCACACTGTGGTGAATTAACCCCTCTCTGCTATGCCCTGAAGACCCTTTGCATATGGAAACAAAGCACAATCACCATACACTAGTGATACGACAGACACAAGGTTTGATTTCCAAGTACTAGAGTTTATTGCAAAGCAAATATATTCTCAGTCGGCCGACTGGGTGTAACTTCTCGCAATGTGTGTCACCCAGACCTCGTGAGATGCAAGAGAGCGCACATTCTACAAAAGTATCATATATATATAAAAATGCAATCACACAATCTTTTTGTGACACATAAAAACCGCCCATAATGTATCTTCCTCGAGCTAGGGTTCGGTAATTGACAATTATGACAAATATGACACATTATGACACATTTCTTACTTAATCTATAATACCCATTTAGCAACAGTTGCAATTTGCAGCTTGCAGACTATCGTTGCCGAACAAGAGCCTTATGTTCTTCATAACAAAGAACTAACAGGGTAATTCATAGAATTCAGCGCACAAGTAGCGCACGCGGCTGGCGCACAGCGTGCGCGTGCGATAGTCTGCGCCAGCCGCGTGCGCCAAAACCGAATCCGACGCACAGCGTATTCATGGATTTTAGCTTCCCCAGGCAGCCGTGGCGCACAGTGGCGCAGCGACTCGCTGCAGCGCCAGTTACGCCCCCAGGAACGCCCCTTGCGCTGGGAAATCTCATAAAAATCACAAACCAGCGCAAGGGGCTGCGCTAACCCTGGACCATCACGGCAAGCGGCCCATGCGATTTTCAAGGGTGCGCAGGAAGTTTCACACGTCAAATCCCAGGCTACGTCCATTTCAGGGGTGCGCGGGAAGTTTCACACGCGAAAAGCTAGGCTACTGGAATTGCTGGGGTGCGCGGGAAGTCCCACACGCGAAAAGCCAGGGTACGTCCATTACAGGGGTGCGCATGAAGTTTCACACGCGAAAAGCTAGGCTACGGGAATTGCAGGGGTGCGCGGGAAGTCCCACACGCGAAAAGCCAGGGTACGTCCATTACAGGGGTGCGCGGGAAGTTTCACACGCGAAAAGCTAGGCTACGGGAATTCCAGGGGTGCGCGGGAAGTCCCACACGCGAAAAGGCAGGGTACGTCCATTACAGGGGTGCGCGGGGAAGTTTCACACGCGAAACCCCAGGCTACTTCCATTTCAAGGGTGCGCGGGAACGTTTCACACGCGAAATCCCAGGCTACGTCCATTTCAGGGGTGCGCGGGAAGTATCACATGCGAAAAGCTAGGCTACAGGAATTCCAGGGGTGCGCGGGAAGTCCCACACGCGAAAAGCCAGGGTACGTCCATTTCAGGGGTGCGCGGGGAAGTTTCACACGTGAAATCCCAGGCTACTTCCATTTCAGGGGTGCGCGGGAACGTTTCACACGCGAAAAGCTAGGCTACGGGAATTCCAGGGGTGCGCGGGAAGTCCCACACGCGAAAAGCCAGGGTACGTCCATTACAGGGGTGCGCGGGAAGTTTCACACGCAAAAAGCTAGGCTACGGGAATTGCAGGGGTGCGCGGGAAGTCCCACACGCGAAAAGCCAGGGTACGTCCATTACAGGGGTGCGCGTGAAGTTTCACACGCGAAAAGCTAGGCTACGGGAATTGCAGGGGTGCGCGGGAAGTCCCACACGCGAAAAGCCAGGGTACGTCCATTACAGGGGTGCGCGGGAAGTTGAACACGCGAAAAGCTAGGCTACGGGAATTCCAGGGGTGCGCGGGAAGTCCCACACGCGAAAATGCAGGGTACGTCCATTACAGGGGTGCGCGGGGAACTTTCACACGCGAAATCCCAGGCTACTTCCATTTCAGGGGTGCGCGGGAACATTTCACACGCGAAATCCCAGGCTACGTCCATTTCAGGGGTGCGCGGGAAGTTTCACACGCGAAAAGCTAGGCTACGGGAATTCCAGGGGTGCGCGGGAAGTCCCACACGCGAAAAGCCAGGGTACGTCCATTACAGGGGTGCGCGGGAAGTTTCACACGCGAAAAGCTAGGCTACGGGAATTCCAGGGGTGCGCGGGAAGTCCCACACGCGAAAAGCCAGGGTACGTCCATTACAGGGGTGCGCGGGAAGTTTCACACGCGAAAAGCTAGGCTACGGGAATTGCAGGGGTGCGCGGGAAGTCCCACACGCGAAAAGCCAGGGTACGTCCATTACAGGGGTGCGCGGGGAAGTTTCACACGCGAAATCCCAGGCTACTTCCATTTCAGGGGTGCGCGGGAATGTTTCACACGCGAAATCCCAGGCTACGTCCATTTCAGGGGGGCGTGGATAGTTGAACACGCTACTCCGATCGTTGGGTCTTCACAGGTCTTCCCTGTACAGCCTCCACGTCCCCTGCACACCTGCTCATGACTCCCACCCCCCAGCAGTCATGGGGCACCCTCCACCAGGCCCCCACCCATGTCTCCCACCACCCCCACCCCCCAGCAGTCATGGGGCACCCTCCACCAGGCCCCCACCCATGTCCCACTCATGCCTCCCACCACCCCCACCCCCCAGCACTGTGGGGCACCTGCCAGCAGGCCCCCACTTATGTCCCACTCATGTCTCCCACCACACCCACCCCCCAGCACTGTGGGGCACCTGCCAGCAGGCCCCCACTTATGTCCCACTCATGTCTCCCACCAACCCCACCCCCCAGCAGTCATGGGGCACCCTCCACCAGGCCCCCACCCATGTCCCACTCATGCCTCCCACCACCCCCACCCCCCAGCAGTCATGGGGCACCCTCCACCAGGCCCCCACCCATGTCCCACTCATGCCTCCCACCACCCCCACCCCCCAGCACTGTGGGGCACCTCCCAGCAGGCCCCCACTTATGTCCCACTCATGTCTCCCACCAACCCCACCCCCCAGCAGTCATGGGGCACCCTCCACCAGGCCCACACAGATGTTCCCCTACCAATAGGAAATCACAATACAGATCCCAGGATCCCATGGGCAACCACATCCCACCCCATGTCACCCCAGTCCATACACACATCCAAGGTACACATCCATTCAAAAATCAAATACCCATTACATGATACATAACCAATGAGCAGTATGCGCATGAGTCCAAGTCCGTCAGACTCACACAATGGCAACACATGACTGTGAAAACCCAGATTGTGACAGTCAACAAACCAATGAGAGAAGTCCACACAATAGAATCAAAAGAACAATATATTAAAATGTAAGAAGGAAAAAAAAAGAAACACCTAAATGAATACACAAAGTAAAAGGTAAAAAAAAAAAAAAAATCTAATGAAAGGTGAAATCCAAAAGAACGGGTGCAAAGTCAATCAAAATGGAAATCAAAAACAAACACATTGCCCCATGGTCCAAATAATAAAATCGAAAATATCCACAAACTATGTACAAAGATGATTGTCCGGGTCCAATATCCCTAAAAACCATAAAATGAAACCTACCCAAAACCTAACTAATGCTAACTATATACAAAAAACGTGGGCCATTGTCCAATCAACCCAAATAATAAATAAAAATAAAGGAAACCTACTATCTACATAACTATATACAAAGGCGGCGGGCCAGTCCTGCGGCTCACTGAGAGATGTTATGGGCCAGGGCATCATCGAACTCCCTTTCTATCTCCCCGAGGCGTTCCTCCTCAATGGCCCCGAGGGCCCGCAGGGCTGACGCAGTGTCCACCTCCAAGCCCCTGCGGATCTCCTCGAGGCACTCGGCACGCCTCTGGGCCCTCTGCATGGAGTCCACCGCCCTGACCATAGCGAGCCGCCCCTCTTCTGCCCGCCGCCTCTCCGCATCTATTGCGTGGCCTAACCGCTGCCACACGGAAGACACATTCTGTCCAGGGTCCTCCTGCCCTCCAGCCGATGGCTGCCCCTCCGATGTTGATGGCCCCAAGCCATGACGCCTCCCACGTCGCTGCCGCTGCCTCTGCAGCCACTGCCTCTGCCAGCACGACGGCATCCAGGCTGATGGTATCCACCGACGCCGTCGTGCACGTGCCCTGCCTGATGATGCCGGCACATCCTCCACCTGCAGGGGTCCAGTTGCCATGGTGTCCACACCAGCTGGACCACCGACTCCCGACTGTGGCAGGGATGGGATCCCCACTGAGCCGGCTGCATTGGTCGGGGCAGGTCCACAGGGGGCCCTGGTGTCAACTGGGCCGGAAGACGGCAAGGAGAACGACCGGCGCATACTTTCCACAGAGGAGGAGATGCCCGACACATTGGCCATCACCTGCAGAAAACCCGCGCCAATGGCAGATCCCAACTGGGCCACGTCGGCACGGTGCTCTTCGTGATGATATGCGTGCTCCTCCCGGGAAGCACGCACGTCATCATGAATGACCCCCGTGCGCAACGCGACCCCAATCAGGACCTTTTCCATGCGCCCACGGGTCCCCTCGTCCGCAGGTGGAGGGGAGTCAGATGACATAGACACCCCCTCCACCTGCGGACGGGCCTGGGACGGGGCATCCATGCTGGTGCATGGTGGTGCACTCACAGGGTCAGGGACAGCGACATGCACAGGCACCTCCACGACGACCTGTGCTGCCTCCTGCCCCTGGCCCTGGACTGCACCACTTGCACCAGCAGGGATGCCCCCACCAGGCCTCAGGTGTGCCTCAGTCTCGGCCGCCTCCTCCTCTGTAGAAACCACCAACCTGGATGGCTCCTTGCCCTCTTCCGCTGTAGCTGGCCCCTGTGGGGGCTCACCCACCCCTTCCGCCGCAGCCGGGGGGGCATCCCCGCCGTCTACCTCCACAGCGCCTTCTCCGCCCTCTCCATCACTAGCCGCTGCATAGAGGGAGACATAGAACACAAGCATCAGGGCACTGTACAATGGTCCCCTACACAGGAAGCAATATCAGATGACTGGCAATGGTAAAGTACACTTCTATCATGTCCCTCCACAACACATGGGTCAGGCAATACACACACGCAACACCCATGGTCCATGGCATGCACATCAACATACATGTCCACTGCACTCTTCTAAAGTACGATGTCATGGAACTCACATGCATCATTGGTCATGCAAATCACACGCACACACTTCACCTCTGTCACATCCATGTGGCCTCGTACATCACAAACACAGTGGATACAAGGATGATTAGGCAGCATCAGTGAATCTGTACAGTGTCACAGACATGTGTCATGCATCCATGCCATTCAAAAGTCACAGACATGCAGGTCAAGCACACCGACCTCGACACCATACATGTACCTGGCATCAGCATCCATCCCTCACCCACACCCATGTCCACGAACATACACTTGCATGCTCACATGTGTCCAATCTGCATAGGCCTCCTCAGGTTGCATAGCAACACATACAACAACCATGTGATCCACAAATTACTGGTCGCACATGCATCGCCATGACAACACTGCATACATACATGCCTACAAGGCCCATTCCACACATACAGCATCACACAACCAGCACACTGCAACATGCACTGTCTCACACAGCAATGCCTGCACACTTACCGCTCAACTCCAGACGGGTCTCCCTCTCAAGGACCTGGGAGTGGAGCGCTGGGTGTATGCGTGCCAGGACCCTCATTTGGATCGAACTCATGTGGCCCCGGCCCCCCTCCACGAGGCGCCGGGCCTTTGAGAGGGTCCTGAACCTGCAGTCCTCCCAACGCTTCCTGACATGTGGGTTGTCGCGGACTGCCACCCCCTCCGCGTTGATGGCAGTCACGATGTCGTCCCAGATCCGAGTCCGTCCTTCATAGTTGGCGTGGCTACTTCCGAAGAGGGCATCATACTGCCCCAGGACTCGCTCCACCAGGACCCCAACCTCGGTGACACTGAAGCTGGGGCCCCTCTGCCTCTCTGGCTGGGGGTTGCCAGTGGTGCCAGATGTTTCAGTGCCCGACATGGCAACCCCAGAGGCAGGAGTGGGTGGGCAACTTGGTCCTGGGGCTGGGCTGTGGAGTGTTGTTCTTCCAGTCGGGAGTCTTCAGTTCCAGCAGGGGTGGACACAGCAACTGTACGCCTGCAGATGGCTGATGTGCAGGCACCAAATGGCAGGGCACGGTGGCAGCAGGCAGGCAGGCAGGCAGCAGCAGATGGCACGTGGGAGGCTGCTCGGGGCACTGGGGGGCAGTAACTCGGCCTTCTGGGCAGGAGCGTGGTCTTCCGTGTGTGAACGCGTGGCCAGCTTGATACGGAGTGAATTGGCACGTGAAAATCATGCACATCTGCGTGGAATCCGAGGAAAGGCCCTCAGCGCGTAAGCACGTCAGCACGCGTACGCGATGTCATTGGTCCAAAGGGCCAGGCGCGTAAGCGCGCCTATGACGCACGGGTGTTTCCCAACCCACGTGAAAAAAATACACGTGCCGCGCGAGCGCATCAGCACGCGTACCCGATTTCATTGGTCCAAAGGGCCAGGCGCGTAAGCGCGCCTATGACGCACGGGTGTTTCCCAACACGCGTGATTGGTCCAAAGGGCCAGGCGCGTAAGCGCGTCTATAACGCACGGCCGTTTCCCAACACGCGTGAAAGAAACACAAGCCAGTGTCAATGCGTGTGATTGGAGGCTGGCCCTTCAGCGCCTACACGCGGAAGTGACGCAGGACCTGTGGGCCTGCATAAAAGGTACATGTAGAACGCCATTTCCTTGTACGTGCTTTTCGTGGAGAGCGAGTTGGTGTATTCTGTACTTCTTGTCAGTTGACACGCGATTTACTTCACGGCGTTCAAAGGTCGTACTCCCTGTTACCTCTGACAGCTTTTTCTCTTTTGCTCTTTTTCCTGGGCCTGTTTCCTCACACAGCGTTCCCTTCTACTGTTGTCCTGTCTCCTCAGACAGCGTCCCATTCTTCTTTTGGCGGGGGTGTTGCCAACGCGCACACGCGCGTCTTATTGACGCATTTCTCCCTGGCAGACGGTGAGTTGCGCACGCATCTATCATCTGTGCTTGCCCCGTGTGTCACGTACCTCTTCAGAGGTCAATCTAGGCTGTGTGTGACACGCATACGTTCATTCTTGTGTTACTGGATGCCACAGCGTAGTGCAGGGTTTTTTATACGCACACGTGGTCTAGGAGGGGTATCGTGCACGTTCCTTAACTTTTTTGGGGTGCCTGTGCGTTGCGTGACCCGTCATCTTTCCCCAGGGGTGTCATATAGCCTTGCCACTGCACTAGGGTACGAATACCATCTGGTACCCAACCCCTTTGACACCCAATTGCCCAGGACAATTGTGCACACCCACTCCCATACGCACAATAACATCAGTGCCATGGTTGGGAGGCGTGCAAGCCGTAAGGGTGGCAAAGGTGGCCGAGCCACACGTGGTGGCCGTGGAGGATCCACTAGGGGACGTGGTTGTGACTTGCAGGGTGCCCCTGTCCCCCCCAGTCTGGAGGACCAGTCAGGGACACCCATGCCCCACCCCTCACCCCCCCCCAGGTTGAGGGTCATGTGGCTGATACCAACCCTGATCAGCCCTTGTTGGACCAGCCCATTGTGGCACCAGACCTGTCTGAGGGTGACTCCATCGCTGACATCCAGGTCAGCAGGTCCACTGCACGTGCACCGGTGCACATTGGTGTCATCAGGACACGCGCATCTATGCCAGATAGGTCATCTGCTGCCCCCCGTGGGCAGGGTGTGGCTCCATCCACCCCACCTCTCATACACCCTGCCAAGACTGTGTCGGTCCTAGTTCATGCACCTCAGATCAGGCCTGACCCTATCCCTCTACCCCCAATGCCTGCACCTACTCCCATGCTGAGTGTGCAATCCCACACACCCAGTACTGAGTCCACCACGGCTCCTGCCCCTAGTGTCCACAGCGGCGTAGGACACTCTGGATCCCCACCCCCTTCCAAGCGGAAGAGGAAGAGTGCACGTCCGGCACAGGCTGATGCCCCAGGCACGGCTGCACAGTCCGGCCCATCAAGGAAGCCCAGCTTCACAGACGCCGAACTGAATGCACTTGTTCAGTATGTGTCAGACCATGATAGGGAAATGGTCATCGTTGCAGGGTCCAAGACCACACATGCCAGACGCCAGGCACACTGGCAGACCATTGCTGACAAAATAAGTGCCCTTGGAGTAGTGAGGCGCACAGCTAGTGATTGCCAGAAGCGCTGGAATGACCTTAAGCGCAGGGCAAAGGATAAGCTGGCCTCAAGTCATGCCGCAACCTTGGTGACTGGAGGTGGGTCCCCAGCACAGGAAATAGAACTCACACCACACGAGTCCGTAGCTGGATCCTACGTCACCGAGGGACAACTCCAAGGTGTGGGAGATCTCCCTGATTACGAGGCATCATCCGGTGAGTGCACATGCATGTGTGTTATACCCATGTGCATGGTGTGTGTGCGAAGCCTTCATGTTGGGTGCCTGTCAAGGGGGTGTGTGGCAGAGTTGATAGTGTCACCCATGTGCCTCATCCAGTATGTTCAGTGCAACACCATGTGCCCACACCACTATCCCTACTGCCAACAGTGCACATATGGCCCTACACCATGGAAGTTCCCCTTGAATTGTCATTTTGTCACGACATTGTTGCTCATTCTCCCCTGTCTATTCATCTTATGTCTTACATACCATTCCTACACTTTCCCCCAGCCATTCAAGTTCCATCGTCACATGCCTGACATGCAATGATACCACATGCTAATGCGTCCTCTGTATATACATGGCACTCAACATGCTGTCATACTCTTGAATTTGCCTTGACACCCACCTCCTACCTGTGTGCTCTTGTTCCGTCTGGTTTCAAGCCCCATTCCCTCACACTCCATGCTGCTCTTCATGGTCTATCTTCCCTGACTTCTACTGTTCAGACCATGGTGCCCTACTCACGACACCTGCTTGCAAACAGTCAAATGATGGCACCCTGCCCTCCAATGCGACCCACCCTATTGCTGACAAGTACATCTGAGCCTACTCAAGGTTAACTCTCACTGACATCTGCTCATACATGCCTTTGCCTGTCCCATGGACCCTTCACATGGTCCCAGTCCTCTCTCCTTGCTCCTCTTCCAACATCAATGGTGTGACCCGTTGGGGTGTACTCTTGGCCTCCTTCCAATCCTCAGAGGCCTCAATTGATGTGTATGGTAATGGGAGCATCTCAGTCCAAGGACCAACAGTGTTGCTACATGGATGCAGGTGACACTGTCATGTTGGAGAGTGAATTGCAAATGTGACATGGATGTTCATCTCATGACTGACAGTTTGCGGAGTGGTACACATGCTTGGATGTGTGCTTTGCATGTGTGCATGTGTATTTGAGTCCGTGTGTATCATGTGATGTGTGGCTCACCTTTGTCTGCTCATGCTGCTGTATGTGAATGTATGTAGCGGGCTGTAGCAATATGGCTGTTGAATGACTCATGTGTGTGCGTTGAGGAGACAAGTGTGTTGGGGATTGTGATGCCAGGTCTGGAGTATGACAATGCCACTCTTGTACAACTGTTATGTGTGTGAGTCAATTGTACAGTGTCCTGATGCCTGTCTCCTGTCTCTCCCTGCCTGCAGCGTCATCTGATGTGGAGGGCGGAGAAGGTGCTGTGGAGCACAGCAGCAGGGATGCCACCGCCAGCCGGAGACGCAAGGCCCGGCTCCCCTCCCCTGTTGTCATCTCGTCGGGGAGTGAGGAGTCTGGTGCTGTGTCCCAGGTCGCAGCTGCCGAGGGGAGGTCCAGGAGGCGCAGGAGGAAGTTGGACTCCTCGGCAGCAGAAGGGGCAGCTGAGACCCCACAGGGTTCCGCGGCGGAAGATGGCAGGGAGTCATCCAGGTTGGTGGTGGGTTTGGTCGAGGAGGAGGCCGTGCAAGGGACTGAGATGGGGTCTGGAGGTGGGCATTCCACTGGTGCTAGTGGTGCAGCACAGGGGCAGGGACAGGAGGCAGCACAGGCCGCCGCGGAGGTGCCTGTGTGTAATCCTGTCCCCGGTCCTGTGTCTGCATCATCTTGCACCAGCAGGGTTGCCCACGTCCGGACCCATTCTCAGGGAGACCAGGCTGTGTTCCTCCATACACTGGGCCTTGTTCCGACCCCCTCCTCACCTGAACCCCCTATGCGCCAGTCGTCCTCCGTGCCATCTTCCTACCCACCTGTCACCTGGGTGCCCTGTGGAGCTGCCTCTGACGATGGGGCCAGGCTGGTGGAGGACACATCCCTGCCCCAGTCGGGAGTCGTGAGTCCAGCAGGGGTGGCCCCCGCAACAACAGCACCCCAAACAATGGAGGATGTGCAGGCAGCAGGTGTCAGGGCACCGGCACCAGCACGTCAGCAGCAGGAGGAAGAAGGTGGGAGCCTTGATGGCTCGGGGCCATCACCATCAGAGGGGCAGGCATCAGCCGGAGGGCAGGAGGACCCTGGACGTCAAGTGGCTTCCGTGTGGCAGCGGTTGGGCCATGCCATAGATGCGGAGCGGCGGCGGGTGGAAGAGGCGCGGCTCGCTATGGTCAGGGCGGAGAACTCCATGCGGAGGGCCCTGAGGCGGGCCGAGTGCCTCGAGGCCATCCGCAGGGAGTTGGAGGTGGGTACATCGGCATCCCTGTGGACCCTCGGGGCTGTGGAACGGGGCCGCCTCCGGGACATCGAGCGGGAGTTCGATGATGCCCTGGCCCGGAACAACAATCAGTGAGCCGCAGGACTTGCCCGCCGCCTTTGTATATAGTTCTGTAGTTTAGTTGTAGTTAGGTTTCCTTTGTTTTAATGTTATTATTTGGTTGCCAAAGGACAATGCACCACATTTTTGTATATAGACATTTTCTTACTTAGTGTAAATAGTTAGGTTTCATTTATTAGGGCTCATGGACCCCGATCATCATGTTGATAGTTTGAGGGATGTTAATATTTGTTTTAATTTTTCACATGAGGCAATGTGTTTCTTCTTTCATTTGTACTTGGATTTAATTTTGGACTTTGACTTTGGACCCCTATTTTACTTTATTTTTGTTAATTAGTGTTCCTGATTTTTTTGGTTGTACTTTTTTATTATTTAGTTTGCATTGCATGTTTATTGTTATTTTTTATTTTTACCATCCTTGTTTATTTTTAATACATTTTCATTTGATCCTTCAATGTGTTGTTTCATCTCATTGCTTTCATGCATGACATGTGGGGTGTTTGGACATTCACTTGCAACATCTGTGTGTGACAGACATGTGTTCATTCATATGATTTACATTGGGTGTGTCACATGTCATTGTGTTTGATATGTGGGTGGATGGGATAGTTGTTTGGGAATTCTTGCAGGGCAGACTGTCCATTACGGTCATGATTGTGTGGGGTTGTGACCCAGGTGAAGGTGGACATGGATGGTACATGGGTGGGGGCCTTCTGGCAGGTGCCCCTGACTGCGGGGGGGATGGGGGTGGTGGTAGACATGGGTGGGGGCCTGCTGGAAGGTGCCCCTGACTGCTGGGGGGGTGGGGGTGGTGGTAGACATGGGTGGGGGCCTGCTGGAAGGTGCCCCTGACTGCTGCGGGGGTGGGGGTGGTGGTAGACATGGGTGGGGGCCTGCTGGAAGGTGCCCCTGACTGCTGGGGGGTGGGGGTGGTGGTAGACATGGGTGGGGGCCTGCTGGAAGGTGCCCCTGACTGCTGGGGGGGTGGGGGTGGTGGTAGACATGGGTGGGGGCCTGCTGGAAGGTGCCCCTGACTGCTGGGGGGTGGGGGTGGTGGTAGACATGGGTGGGGGCCTGCTGGAAGGTGCCCCTGACTGCTGGGGGGGTGGGGGTGGTGGTAGACATGGGTGGGGGCCTGCTGGAAGGTGCCCCTGACTGCAGGGGGGTGGGGGTGGTGGTAGACATGGGTGGGGGCCTGCTGGAAGGTGCCCCTGACTGCGGGGGGGGGTGGGGGTTGTGGTAGACATGGGTGGGGGCCTTCTGGCAGGTGCCCCTGACTGCGGGGGGGTGGGGGTGGTGGTAGACATGGGTGGGGGCCTTCTGGCAGGTGCCCCTGACTGCTGGGGGGGGTGGGGGTGGTGGTAGACATGGGTGGGGGACTGCTGGAAGGTGCCCCTGACTGCTGGGGGGGTGGGGGTGGTGGTAGACATGGGTGGGGGCCTTCTGGCAGGTGCCCCTGACTGCTGGGGGGTGGGGGTGGTGGTAGACATGGGTAGGGGCCTGCTGGAAGGTGCCCCTGACTGCTGGGGTGGTGGGGGTGGTGGTAGACATGGGTGGGGGCCTGCTGGAAGGTGCCCCTGACTGCTGGGGGGGTGGGGGTGGTGGTAGACATGGGTGGAGGCCTGCTGGAAGGTGCCCCTGACTGCTGGGGGGGGTGGGGGTGGTGGTAGACATGGGTGGGGGCCTGCTGGAAGGTGCCCCTGACTGCGGCGGGGGGTGGGGGTGGTGGTAGACATGGGTGGGGGCCTTCGGGCAGGTGCCCCTGACTGCGGGGGGGGGTGGGGGTGGTGGGAGGCATGAGCAGCTGTGCAGGGTAGTCCCCTGTGGTGTGGGTTGCATGCAGGGGACGTGGAGGGTGTGAATGGAACACCTGTGAGGACCCACCCAGCAGAGCCGCGTGTGAAACTTCCCGCGCACCCCTGTAAATGACGTACCCTAGTTTTTCGCGTGTAGGATTTCACGCGCACCCCTGGAATTACCGTAGCCTAGCTTTTCGCGTGTGAAACTTCCCGCGCACCCCTGTAATTGACGTACCCTGGCTTTTCGCGTGTGGAACTTCACACGCACCCCTGATATCGACGTGGCCAGGGCAATCGCGTGTGGGACTTCCCCGCACCCCGGGATACACGTACCCAGGGCAATCGCGCGAGTGACTTCTCACGCAACCCGTTGTACACACACGCGCGAATTTTTGAACAGTGGGTGTCCGTGTTAATGGCGTACACCTTTGCACCTCATTTGTCCTTTGGGGTCACGGTATGGCCCATTGCTGTATGTGGGTGGTATTTGTTGGCGCAGGTTTTGGCGCACTTTCGTTAAGTGCGTCGGGACGCTACCGCCTGCTTACTTGTGGCGTACGTTTTTGGGCCTGTGCGCTGGTTTGATCGAGCGCTGTTTTGCCCTGTTCGAATCCATGTATACGTGTTGCCGGAGAGCGTGTGGGCGTTCCGCGCACTTGCCTCCTGTACTTCCCCGTGCTGCCCACATTCTTCCCCATTCCGAGTGTTGTGCCCCATTTTATTCCCCATTCCGAGTGTCCCGCCCTGTGTTCCGCCTACTTTAGAGCTGTGCGCTGCGCTCGGAGTGATAGCGCAGTGGCTGTGGCGCACGCCGTTGGTTGACCTGTGCGCCGGCGTGCGCCGCGCACTTTTTCAGCGCACGTCCTATGCTTTTCTTACGCACGGACTTCCATGAATCGACGTGCGCTGGTTTCCCTGCGCTTTTCGCTATTTTTCGGCGCAGCGCACGTATAGGCCCCTCTGCGCCGGAATTTTCGGCGCACATTTATTCCATGAATCGGCCTGTGTGTTTGTTGGAGAGACACATTCCAAAGCATGTTATCTACTGGTTTCTATTCGTGAAATACAGGGGGGACGCTAGAAAAGTATAATTTATGTTTAATGGCCTGTTTCTTCAGTTTTAGCGAGACCAGCCGGCACCTGGGCCGCTGATTAAATGCCTCTCTGCTCGCCTTCAAAGATTTATGAGGGAGGAAAACAATGTATTTCTGTACTGTTTGGCCTTTCTGGCTGGGCCGATCTCTCAACATTCTCCTAGTAACTTGAAAAGGTACTTGCATATGCAAATTAACAAGGGGGGGTCCTAAGTAACTTTGGGTCTCATCCTAAGTTACTAGGGGAATCCAGACGTGGACCCCTTGCTCACTATTCTTAGAGAGGCATAGCTCCTTCCTACTGATGAGGTCCAACCAGACTGAAACATGTGTGTGGGGATGCTGTTGGTACTCTTGTTCAGAGGAGAATTGCCTAGCATTTCGGTGCTGGACTGCCCCAGGGCAGGTCACAGACGGATATGTTTGGGATATTTCGTCTCTGTGAAAGATAGTGAGCTAAAGACTCTGGGTAAGTCCCTTGTAACCAGGAGTAATGTCTGGCAGAGAGACTCCCAGGACCCCCCTTGTCAATTTGCATAATTCATTAACTTTGGGTCTCACCCTATGTTACATGGGGAATCCAGACGTGGACCCCTTGCTCACTATTCTTAGAGAGGTACAGCTCCTCCCTACTGATGAGGTCCAACCAGACTGAAACACGTGTTTGGGGATGCTGTTGGTACACTTGTTCAGAGGAGAATTGCCTAGCATTTCGGTGCTGGACTGTCCCAGGGCAGGACAAAGACTGATCTGTTTGGGATATTTATTCTCTGTGAAAGATAGTGAGCTAAAGACACTGGGTAAGTCCCTTGTAACCAGGACTAATGTCTGGCAGAGGGACTCCCAGGACCCCCCTTGTCAATTTGCATAATTAAGTAACTTTGGGTCTCACCCTAAGTTACTAGGGGAATCTAGACGTGGACCCCTTGATCACTATTCTTAGAGAGGCACAGCTCCTTCCTACTGATGAGGTCCAACCAGACCGAAACACGTGTATGGGGATGCTGTTAGTACTCTTGTTCAGAGGAGAATTGC
The DNA here is from genome assembly GCF_040938575.1 of Ambystoma mexicanum. Lineage (NCBI taxonomy): Eukaryota > Metazoa > Chordata > Amphibia > Caudata > Ambystomatidae > Ambystoma > Ambystoma mexicanum. The sequence goes on along the minus strand of NC_090937.1, from coordinate 1,518,777,740 downwards.
CTAGCATTTCAATGATATGTTTGGAATATTTCTTCTCTGTGAAAGATAGTGAACTAAAGAATCTGGGTAAGTCCCTCGTAACCAGGACTAATGTCTGGTAGAGGGACTCCCAGGACCCCCCTTGTCAATTTGCATAATTAAGTAACTTTGGGTCTCACCCTAAGTTACTAGGGGAATCCAGACGTGGACCCCTGGCTCACTATTCTTAGAGAGGCACAGCTCCTCCCTACTGATGAGGTCCAACCAGACCGAAACACGTGTCTGGGGATGCTGTTGGTACTCTTGTTCAGAGGAGAATTGCCTAGCATTTCGGTGCTGGACTGCCCCAGGGCAGGACAAATACTGATATGTTTGGGATATTTCTTCTCTGTGAAAGATAATGAGCTAAAGACTCTGGGTAAGTCCCTCGTAACCAGGACTAATGTCTGGTAGAGGGACTCCCAGGACCCCCCTTGTCAATTTGCATAATTAAGTAACTTTGGGTCTCACCCTAAGTTACTAGGGGAATCCAGATGTGGACCCCTTGCTCACTATTCTTAGAGAGGCACAGCTCCTCCCTACTGATGAGGTCCAACCAGACCGAAACACGTGTCTGGGGATGCTGTTGGTACTCTTGTTCAGAGGAGAATTGCCTAGCATTTCGGTGCTGGACTGCCCCAGGGCAGGGCAGGGCAAAGACTGATATGTTTGGGATATTTCTTCTCTATGAAAAATAGTGAGCTAAAGACTCTGGGTAAGTCCCTCGTAACCAGGACTAATGTCTGGTAGAGGGACTCCCAGGACCCCCCTTGTCAATTTGCATAATTAAGTAACTTTGGGTCTCACCCTAAGTTACTAGGGGAATCCAGACGTGGACCCCTTGCTCACTATTCTTAGAGAGGCACAGCTCCTCCCTACTGATGAGGTCCAACCAGACCGAAACACGTGTCTGGGGATGCTGTTGGTACTCTTGTTCAGAGGAGAATTGCCTAGCATTTCGGTGCTGGACTGCCCTAGGGCAGGACAAATACTGATATGTTTGGGATATTTCTTCTCTGTGAAAGATAATGAGCTAAAGACTCTGGGTAAGTCCCTTGTAACCAGGACTAATGTCTGGCAGAGGAACTCCCAGGACCCACCTTGTCAATTTGCATAATTAAGTAACTTTGGGTCTCACCCTAAGTTACTAGGGGAATCCAGACATGGACCCCTTGCTCACTATTCTTAGAGAAGCACAGCTCCTCCCTACTGATGAGGTCCAACCAGACTGAAACACGTGTCTGGGGATGCTGTTGGTACTCTTGTTCAGAGGAGAATTGCCTAGCATTTCGGTGCTGGACTGGCCCAGGGCAGGACAAAGACTGATATGTTTGGGATATTTCTTCTCTGTGAAAGATAGTGATCTAAAGACTCTGGGTAAGTCCCTCGTAACCAGGAGTAATGTCTGGCAGAGGGACTCCCAGGACCCCCCTTGTCAATTTGCAGTCTTCTTATATTCCAAGATTTTATGGCTTGCCCCCAGAATGGTATACATGATTTTGCTATGTCCTCTGCAATGAATCCAGTCTCATCTCGCTGTGGCCTAGATCTGGATAATTTTTATATATCTGATGTTTTGCAAAGGAATACACCAGGGAAAAGGATCCCTAAGTAGCACATCCCTCCCCAATTTATAGGCAACCATGGATACGCTTGTTCTCCACATATGAAATAAACTGGGTCACCTACATATATTGGTTCTTCTTCTTTCTCGAGTACTGCAATATGCATGAATCTAGTGAATGTCCCTACTGAATAAGAACCCTTCTTTTGTAAGCAAAATGGGGCAGTGCGTGGTCTGTAATTGATAGTGTAGGAGGTGGGCACAACGTCCTTCTTCCCTCCTGGACTCATGTGGAAAGTGATTACAGATGATTTAAAAGGCACCAAGAGACTATCTACTGGTTTTACCACCGGTTTGATTACCCTTGTTCTGTTAAATATAGAACAACACACCGGTTCCATTATCACTCTTTCGAACTCATCCATGTTTGTTCCATCTAATTGACCCGTATCACTCTTATTCCTTTTCCCATAAAATAGTGCACTCAATGATGCATAACATGCCGTATTAAGGGGTAATGGCTGTGCATACCAACCAATGGGGTAAATGGGAGCCGACCCAACAATTTTTTCTATTCAAGATAGTTTTAGTCATATTCATGACCAAAAGCAGTGTGTTATTGTTGTACCCTCTTCTGTGTCTTTCTTCAAATGGAGGGACAGTATAAGAGAGTACATGGACTGGCTGTCTGTGGCAGGATTATTGGTAGCAGGCAAAATATAACTTAATGGATGCACACTCTCCAGATTCCATAATAATGGGATCTGTGTACTCAGACTACAAAGTAGTGTTATAATCATTAGCATACATTTCCTACAGCGTTGGTGCAGGAGGTAACAGAAGTAAATATAGGCATTGTCTGTAATTCTTCTCTCGGCAATGCTCGTCATGAATAAGTTCTTCACAGCAGCACCCATTTAAGCAGCAAAGTGTCCAAAGAAGTCAGCAAAGCGTCTAGGCCAGTTCTCGTTAGCCTGCTTGATAAAGGAGTACCGAGATTATGTGTGGCTCTGCAAAATGCTCCAAAACGTTAGAGCAAGGAGTTGTGTCGGTACCATATGCACCCCGCTTGTTCGCACGTGGTGTTCACATTGGTCCTTCACTTTTCAAAGGTAGCACCGGGAAGCTGCATTTCAGAGCTTTCACTTTGATGCATATTGAGGACAGCTCCCACGCTCCACTTCCCTAGGCCTCCGATTCCCAATTCATCCATGTCGGGAATAGAGGCAAAACAAACACGTAGATCAGATCACTTCCAATTTTGAGAAAGTAGGTTCTACCTTATTGCTCCAGATACTGTCTAATTAATAAATAATGTATTTTCAAATCCGGAGGCATGCTTAGGTTCAGCCTGCGATGCAATGAGCGTTGATACAGCTGCATCTGGGCCAGGTTGAGGCACTTTTGGCCCTCTTTCCCTCGTTGCAATATCCCCAGGCCCTTTCTCGGGCTTAGGCAGCACTTTTGGCCGAGAACTGGATTGGTGTCTTTGAGAGTAATTGCAGCTGTGTCTTTCTCCTCCTTCGGATCAGGCAGCTCTTGCAAAGGGAAAGGAATCCTTTTCGTATGTGAAGCATGGATCCATGCCTTGCAACCATCCACTCGGACTGCAGTCTGTGTAGCCAGGAGGATCTGATATGGGCCCGTCCAACGCGGTGCAAGTGAAGATTTCCTCTCAAAGTTCTTCACTAGCACCCACTCTCCTGGCTGTAGACAATGCCCTGGACTGGTGCATTTGACAGGAAGAACCTCCTGCACCTGCTGATGAATCAAATGTAATTTCTGAGTTAACACGTTACAATAAGTGCTGTGTAAAGGGTATTCAATTTCATTCAAACGCCTAGGCTGTGGGGCGCTCCAAACATTCGCGGGTCTCCCCATCATGATTACCTATGGAGAGAGTCCAGTCCTTACCTGCACTGACGTGTGCATGCACAACAAAGCTAAGGGCAACACTTCAACTGACTCCCTGAACATATTTTACTAATTTTGTTCTTCAAGATACCGTTCTGACGCTCAACAAGACTGGCACTCATCGGGTGTCTGGCCGAAAGGAATTGTTTATCAACCAGGAGGCCTGCGCAAATGTGTAGTATCACGGCCGCAATAAAATGCTGGCCGTTATCTGACCATATGACACGTAGCAGGCCAAATCTGGAGAAGTACTCCTTCAGCATCACTTTTGCTGTGCTCATCATTGTGCAGTCCTTAAGCGGGTATGCGTCCACCCATTTACTGAATGCACAGACTACCACAAGGATGTACTTGAAGATCTGACACCTCATACAGTTTTGCACTAGTCTCTCAGCATTTTTTCTAATGTGTGGATTCTGCCATACTGTGCCTAGATGCTGAATCATTTTTTAGCACATACGTGTGTGGTGCTATGGGCCATAGTGACCATTGCTGTTAGATAAGCATTTGGCAACATCCACTTTTTACTTGTTTTGTCCACCCAACAACCCTCCACGTCTAGTTCTGCTGTACCCTCTGACCAGGCTTTTATTTCATCTGTAGTTGCTTCTGTTTGCATCTCTCTAACTGCTGCAATTCCATTTTCTACCATGCAGGGTACCTCTTTTGACTTTTCAATACACATTTTCGTATGTAAATCAGTGGCAGTTTGTTTTCCAATATTGTCTGCAAATGCGTTTCCCTTTCCAATATTGGACTTTCTTGTGAGCTTCACATTTCATTATTGCTAATCGGTTAGGACACGTAGACAACAATCTTGCTATCAAAGGACCATGTTGAATCTTGGTCCCATGTGATGTTAAAAAAGCCCTCTCAGCCGACCAAAATTGTGTGCCACCCCGAATGGTTACTGACTGTCAGTATATATGTTTACATTCAAGTTTTCAAAAATTTCACATGCTCTTGTTAATGCTATTATCTCTGCAGCCTGTGCTGAATTATATGGGATCCTTTTGCTCTCTACAATACTCTTTAGTGTTGTGATGGCATATGCAGCAGTTGATGTACCATCGGGTAATTTGAAACAGGAACCGTCACAAAACAGTTCTCCATCTGGCTCTTTATGTGGGGTGTCTGTTAAATCAATTATTCCTTTTGTTTCTTGTTCAGTAACCATTATACAATCATGGGGTGAGGGTTCCTTTTCACCCGTTCTTTCATGGGGAGGGGGCATTAACTCTGCAGGATTCCAAGCGCAACATCTCAAAATTTGAATATGCGGTGCAAATAGGACAATTCCATCTCTCGTCAGTCTAGCTGACGTAAGATGTTGCGTCTGCATTCTATTTAAAAGAACATCTACTGTGTGAGGCACCATTAAAGTTAAGGCGTGACCCAAGACCATTCCCTCGGTTTGTTTTACTGATGCGACACTGCAGCAACAGCTTGCAAACAGCGCGGCAAAGTGCATGCAACAAGATCCAGCGCGGAAGAAAAATAACTGCATGGTCTATCACTCCCTCCTTGTTCCTGAGTCAAAACAGCCAAATCACAACCATTACTCTCATGCACAAATAATTTGAAATCCTTTTCATAATTTGCTGTGCCCAAAAATGGAGCTGAACACAACGCAACATTTAGCAGATCAAATGCATCCTGATATTCCACGGTCCATGGCAAAGGCAAAGCAACATCCTTTTTTGTCAATGCCACCATCGGTTTCACAATCATGGCGAAGTTAGCAATCCACTGCCTACAATATGAAGCCATGCCTATTATGGTTCTGACTTCCGTTTGTGTCTTTGGAATAGGCATACCAGAGATGCTTTCTATTCTTTCTGTTGTCAGTCTCCATCCCTCCTTCGAAAGTAGGTAGCTCAAATAGGCCACTTCCTTTCAACAATACTGGAATTTTTTTAATGAAGCTTTATGCCCGTGTGCTGCCAAATGTGTCAACAATTTAGCGGTACTCTCTTTGCAAATTTCTTCTGTGTCAGCAGCAACCAATAGGTCATCAATGTGTTGTAATAGTACAAAACCTGTTGGTATCTCCAGCATGTCTAATTATTCTTTTAATGCTTTGCTATAACTACACAGGCTCTCAGTGTAACCTTTTGGAATTCGTGTGAATGTGACAGAATGTCCTCCTAATGTAAATGCATATAAATATCTGCTATCTGGATGTACCGGAATGCTGAAAAATGCGTTCTTCAGATCCACAACACTAAAATGCGATGCAGATGCTGGAATCATAGTTAAAATTGTAGTGACATCTTGCACCAATGGAAATTGTGGATCAACTACTTTATTCAATCCGCGCAAATCAGTTATGAAACAATATGGTATTTAATTTCCTCCTAAACTGGAAGAATTGGACTATTGCAAGTGCTACCAGTAATTTCTTCAATTACGTTTCGTTTAATTAAATCAGAAACAATGCATTTCAATGCTTTTTCACCTTCTACTGAAATGCTATACTGTGGAATGTGTAACAATGTAATTCCCTCCTTTAAAACCATTTTTACCGGTTCCATTTTCAAACAACCAACACCATTATCATTCATCGCCCATATACAAATTGGTACACTACTTAATTCAGTCAGTAATGGTTTAGACACAAATTGTGACACTGGCATTTTTTGTGATGATATTGTCAAATACACTCCATCAGGAGAACGATGAATAACCACACTCAATGTTTTCAATACATTTAAACCTAATACATTTTCGCCAGAGTTTTGTGTCAAAAGAAATGGGCAAGACTCAGTGAATGGGCCTAATGTTATTCGTATTGACTGTGACACTGGGCTAATTACTGGTGTACCTGCGAACCCTACTGAAACGCTGTTTTGCCCTGACAGTGGTATCTCTGGAACCAAGTGATGGTCAATTGAGCACTTCTGCGCACCTGTGTCCACTAGAAAAGTATGCTCTCTATTCCTGACTTGCATCGCTACGTAGGGCCCTTTCTGGTCAACGGGAATAGACACTGGTTCCAACCCCTGTCTTGGGCTGTCCTAGTTGAACAATACATTGTCAGATGTAAAGTCACCAGAGTGGTATGAATTCGACTGAGTATCAAAAACGTTTCCTTCTCCTGCACTATTCTGCTGATGTTGCTTTTGGTTCTGAGTCTGGTTGTGATTTCCCTGGTTATTCTGATTCTGTGGCATCCTTGAGTTTCTATTTTGTCCTTGTGTTCCCGGGCAACCTCTAATCTGCCTTCTCGGGGCATTTCCATTTCTCTTCTGTAAATGTGGGCACTGTGCTTGCCAATGACCTTCTTCTCTCCAATATGCACATTGACTCAGTCCTATTGGACCTCTGTGCATGTTGGAAAAGTTCCCTCTTGTTTGCGCATTTCCTCCGCCCCTGTTATTATTTGCTACTTGCTGCATTAACACTCTTGTTTTTAAATTAACTCTGTCCCTTGTTTCTTTTTCTATCTCTGCATTTACTCTATTTTCATAGTATTGTGCCATGTGTAATACTTCACTCTGTGACTTTGCTTGCCGCGCACTTTCAGATGTCATTATTACATTTTGAATTTTCAGTAGCAACCCTCTCACATATTTATCAACAAATAATCTCTTTCCGGGTTCAGTACTGAAATCTTGGACACTAAAATCTGCAAATACTTCTTCAAATCTATTGAAATAGGCAGTAGCCAGTTCATCTTAACCTTGCACACATGCCGTTAATTTATCCCAGACAATTCTTCTTTCAGGTATTAGTATTTATAATTTCTGTACTATTCGCGCTGGTAATGCTAACTGAACCAGCGATGGCTTCTCACCAGCTTTTGTGTCTGTATATTCTTTAATCAAATGTTCCCATGTACCACCCAGGATATCAGCATCAGCTACGTTTTTAATTGGTTTCCATATATCTATTGGGAGAATCACAGGAAATAATAGATCAATATCACTCATTGTGAAAATAGACAATTTTAAATAGGACTCAATCTCCTTATAAAATCCTGCTGGAATCTTCCTCAAATCATGGATTGTTTGTTTTATATTATTTACCTCCTGTCTGGAAAAAGGGACATGCACGAATTGTGCTGTATAATGGGCTTCTATCGTGTGTGCCTCAGTCGTTGCAGTGGCAGCAATCTCTACATTGGGGACGAATGTGGAGGGCACTTCTCTCATGGGTAATTGCAAACTAGGCGTTTCCTCATTGGTTCATTTATTAAGCAATATAGCTAAATCGAGGGAGAGGGCAGACCTTCCAATTTCAGGTAAAAATGCTCTTTATTTTCAAAACACTCATCTTGCAAATACTCAACCATCACCTGCAATGCTTTCCTTTGCATTTCTAGGGTATGCTGATCAAACGTATCATGCACCTCCATTGGAGTTATGGTAGCCTCCGTAATCCATCTAATCGCCTCTCGCCTACAAATTTTCATCTCTTCAGTACCAGGTTTTAACGGTGGCAAAAATTGCAGACTGGACATATCGTACCACCTGTTGTTTTCCTTTGTTCATTTCTTCATGCAATTGATCAAGTTCACTTCTAAACTCAAATAGCCGGTCTACATGTTCTTGTACATCAGCCGCACTTTCCCTCATATGAGAACAAACATTCAGATCCTGCAACTTCTGCGGTGCCAACATACCCGTCGATTTCTTCCATTTATCTACTAGATATTCCCCTATGTATTCTAACAAGACCTGTTGTTCACCTTGATTCTTATAGTCATACATTGCACTCTGCGTGGATCCCTCGTCATTGCCTTCAATGTACATGTCTGCCCATTCTTTCAATTCTTCTTTTCTATCCCTGCTAACCATACTACAAGTTACTCTTGTGCCCTCTCTTTGCGCCGGCCCCGCCTCCATAGAATTGCCTACTGCGGCAGCTGCTAATTTATGCTCTGTCAGTAGTGGGGGAAATGGTGTCACCTGCACAGGGGGAGATGATGCAGATGGAATAACAGGAATGGGGGGTGGAAACTGAGGTGGAGCAATGTGTATTGGTGCAATAGTGTCAGCATTACTTTGAGGACGTTCTTGTCCCTTTTCTTTCAGAATTTTATTTATTAGTTTATCTGATGCATGTAACTCTTGTTGTGGATATATTTTTTGTATGCCTAATTGAAAACTCCTATTCCCTCTTCTAATATCCTCTGTCACTTTAAGCTCATCCAATTCTATCGCTTTTTCTGTTTTTGATTTGTGTCTTTGTGCATGTTTCTCCCTGCTTTTTAAATGAAGATTAGCTTCCTTCCTCCAATCTCTCACAACATCGAATGCCGCTGGGCGTGCCTTCTTACGCAGCAGTACTGATTCTAAGTGTTCTATACGTGCCAATTCAAAGGTTCCGAATTTCAGCCACTGCAAATCTGCTACATGTCTGGTCTGCCTATGCCAAATTACATTAAACATTATTGCCCCTATTCCATACTTCACGTACATTTCAAACGCTGGCAACTCTATGGGTGGCGCAAACTGGCAAGTTTCCAAGGATTGTCTACCGCAGTGGAAAAATCCCACTAGACTAGAAGACAATTTCCCAGCCATATTGATCTTATTCGTACCTTACCCTGGGTGTTTGATCTTGCAAGAGCAACACTCAACCAATATCAGGGCTGTTAAGAATCGGGGCATGACTCACCTGATCAATCAGTTTGTCTTTCAAGATGCAATTCATCCATATACAGACACAACCAAGAATCGTCATGACTGCGTATCTGGCTCAATCTGCCTCGTTTCGGGACCCTCGCCTCAATGCTCTCTGGACATCGCTCGTCGATCAGGGATCGGTTGTGTACAGATCTGAAAAGGATTCTCTCATCACTTTCACAGGGGCGCCCCGAACACCTTTAGATCCCAGCTTGATGGCCTCATCCTTGATTCGTTTTCACCTTCTTCAAATTCAACGTACACGATGAAGAAAAAGGGGAAGGATCCCTATTCGGGCGCCTTTTTTTGCTAGGCCCTGAAGACCCTTTGTATATGGAAACAAGGCACAATCACCATACACTAGTGATACGACAGACACAAGGTTCGATTTCCAAGTACTAGGGTTTATTGCAAAGCAAATATATTCTTAGTCGGCCGACTGGGTCTAAAGTCTCGCAAAGTGTGTCACCCAGACCTCGTGAGATGCAAGAGAGCACACATTGTACAACAGTATCATATATATAAACATGCAATCATACAATCTTTTTGTGACACATCAAAACCGCCCATAATGTATCTTCCCCGAGCTAGGGTTCGGTAATTGACAATTGATACATTATGACACGTTTCTTACTTAATCTATTATACTTGGTTAGCAACAGTTGCAATTTACATCTTGCATACGTGGTTCTTTGTTATGAAGAACATAAGGCACTTGTTCGGCAAGGATACTGTGTTTGTGGGAGAGACACATTCCAAAGCGTATTTCTACTGGTTTCTATTCGTGAACTAGGGGTTAGTCTGCTCTAAGAAGAGCCCCGAAGGGGGACTGCTAGAAAAGTATAATTCATGTTTAATGGCCTGTTTCTTCACTTTTAGCGAGACCAGCCGGCACCTCGGCTGCTGATTAAATGCCTCTCTGCTCGCCTTCAAGCACTTATGAGGGAGGAAAACAATGTATGTCTGTACTATTTGGCATTTCTGTATGGGCCGATCCCTCAACATGTAGACTGTGGCCTCGCACCGTGCATGAGCTTTTAGAATGAAATACATTTTGCAGAGTGTTTATCAGAATGAGATAGAACGCAAATGGTGGATGTTGCACAAAATGAACGCCCGATGGTTATATTGATGAATCCTTATTGGCATATGATGCGGTATGATGCGATTGGTATTCGGCCAATATAATATACCTTCTATACTTGGTTAGGGTCGTTTCTAGACTTACAACTCTGAATGCTGTTTAAAGTGGCTTCAGAGGAAGCGCATTGTGCACCTTCATTTTGTGGTGTGGCTGCAGCTAAAAGAGGACTTTTGAATTTTTCAGAAACCTCTCAACAAGATGCACATGAATTTCTTAGGTAAATCTTTTATGTTTTACAAAATGAACTTGATCCTCTGGATTGTTTTGTTGTACCAGACATAAACAGTGTTTTGTTTTGTGATCAGGTTAGACATGCTTACCAGGACATGAACTGAGGACAATGTGATGCTTACTACTATTCTACATTAAGAAATGTGCAGTTTCAATAGTTGTTGATACTTTTATTGCAATCATATAGAGATACCAGTTCAAATATTAAAACCTACATTTTGAGGTCTGCACACAATCAGTTTTCTATATCACAAACAGCATTTGAAACTGTTGGAATTATATTCCATGAAGTACTCACAGTGGCCATTACACAGCGTGTTGTGTCATGTTTATAATGATTTGTTGGTTTCTTTCAAACCTAAATTGCCTAAACATGTCTTAAGAGAGCTTATTTAATTTGAAAGTTTCAAACAAAGATACCCTTAATATATTCTATCAGCGCTAGCATTTCCCGGCATTACATACGCTGTTCTAGCATATTTTAAAGGTCAATATGTGTTGGTACTTAACAGGGTCACTTTTTTCCCCCTTCTTAAATATCGACATTACCACTGATTGCTTCCACGTAGGTGGCATAGGTCTCTGTGACTTATAAATGGTCATTGAAAAGGCTAAACATCAGCTGGAATGAGAGGTACGGTTGATATAGGAACACTACAACAGTATATAAGTTCCATCAATCACACGTGCATCTATGAGGTGTTCTTGTAGATGCCTAAATGTCAACCTTGATCGATTGCAGAGTTCCCGTGATGGCATGAAACTGAATAGTAGCATAATTGCAGCACCTACATTTAGTTTTAGCTTGTGAGGAGGCATTTGTCTTACAGCGTTTCGCTCTTTAGAGACTGAAACGCTGATCTGGTAATTAACTGTTCAGTGACACTGGAACCGCTGTGCCCTGTGTGAAGAGAAGTGTCGGTGGAACAAATTAACTTGATATTTTTCTAAATGTTTGTGATAGTGGAACTTCAAGGTGACCACGTAGAACCATGCTCATGCTGTTTGTTGAAATGATAGCCGTTGTTGCAGGAACATGGACAGATGTTTTTATTATAGCCAGGAAGTTTCAATCAAACGTTTTTAAGGACTTTCAAAAACTGTGTAGAGAATGGATTCCATTTAGATGTTGCGGGACAGAAATCCATTTGCGGGGACCTAGAGAGGAAAACTGTCAATCTCCCCAAGTAGATGTTTGAGATCTTAATTAGGTAGTTATTGGTATGCACATGGACATGTATTGCTATACTTTATTATTACATTTCAAAAAGTTATCATTTTATAGTTGAAATTGTTTCACTATAAATATTATTAATTTGAATTACTAGAGATAGTAAAATCATTCTGCAATCTTGTGATTCTGTTCGAACCACTCATCTCTTTATCACCACTCCATTTGATGGTCAAACTGACCCTGGTGTTCTCCCCAAACTGCATCACTCAACTCCTGCATTCAACCAAATTGCATGTGCATCCAATCACCAGGTCAAATGCTGAAAAACCTCAAGTACGGGACCGTAGCTCAGAACCTTTATGATCCGCATTATTAGATTAACACTTTGAACCGCATCATCCTTCCGTTCAACCTCACCTCGAAACTTGCTTGCCGCTGCACTACTGTGACTGCAGCATTTCAAACTGACTCAAAGCACCAAAAGGCAGTGAGAAACCTGGTTAACTGTATCACACAGACAAGAACCACAGAAAGATATAATTTACTGATCCATTTTGTGCCGTAGTGTCACAATTTGCCATTCCTGCCACTTGGGTGCCTGATTTGGGATTTATTCCCTACTGGATATTCCTTCCGGACCTCATGAAACAGTGCTGTGATGAATTGGGAGCGCAAAATCCTTAATTTACATGTTACTTCCCTTCTGGATCCGTTCCAGGTTTTTGGCAGCCAGCATACGGCTTAATCAAAAGACTATGCTGCCCAGAATGCCTGGAACACTGCTTCATCTCCACTCATTCAGGACGAGGTTGGGTGGAGGATAAGCAGCACCTGTGGCACACAGGTGTAGCAAGGAGCACACCTGAGTCCTGTGCTCATTAGCCAGCTTTAAAAGCCTCTCTTTGCTTCAGTCCATCGCTGGTCATTGATGCAGTGTTCCTGTTTGTGACTGGTCCCTTTTTCCTGGTTCTTGGCTTAGTGTCTAGTTCCTAGTTTGTAATTTCTTGTTCCCTTTCCCTGGAATTCGTATTTAGTGTGATTGTTCATAATTTCTGCTTCCTGGATTCCCTTTCTGTCTTCCTCTGTTTTGCAGTCAGCACTTACCAGTGCTTTCCTTTTTTATGCAGCCCAGTTTGTCTGTGTTCTTTATTCCTTTGACTTTGCCCTATTCAGAAGAAAAATGTTTATCCTTTAGTCACTCCTCATTTATAGATTTTGTTGTACTGTCCCAGTTTGCCTTTCTTTCCCTGGGTGTGGAGGGGGAAAGCTTTTCCCTTTTAATTTCGCTTTCCCTGTTCCTTTACTTTCTCTTGGAGTCTGTTCCAGGTTTTCCAGGTTTTTTGGTGTGCTGTTGTTGTAGCCAGCTCCTGTGAGCATGCCTATGTTTTCCTCACTATTCTGTAATCGCTATTCATACTTGTCCCTTGTCATGAGTCTGATATAAAGTTATCCTCCCTTAGCTGTTGATCAACTGGGTTTGTGGGATTAGCAGACCTTTCAGGTGGTATTTCTCATCCTATTGAGTATTGGCTGTAAATGACCTTATACAATACCATCAAGAGTGTTAGCTTGTACCTATAAGAGCAATTATGGGTAAGCAGATTTCCAACTTTCTTGGTAATCATAAGGAGCTTCTTGGCACTTACCCCACATCCCTTTTCGTATATGTGCATTCTTATCACACTTTAATTGTGAATCTTGCATTTTAGTGCACATGTGTCTTGGTTCCTGAGTGCATGTTCTTTGACTCAAAGCTATTCACTGTGTGATCCTGTCATGACATTGCCCTTGCCATATTCACAGGATTTCACCTCTCATGACATGTAGAGACTGTCTAGATCACATGCATCCAATGTTGCAACTCAAGAACACATTGTTTTTGAACATTGGGCCTCATTTCGAGTTTGAAGGCAGCCATGCCCTTAATAAAACTCGGGTCAGGGTCCGTGGTCTCTGAATGTGGAAATACCGGGCCATTCCGACTTTGGAGGGCACAGTATTTCCCCATTCAGGGAATCCGGGCTCGTCCCATCCCCATTCCCATTAGAGCCCCCATAGGGCTCAATGGGATTGGGGAGCATGCTAACAACAGGCCCGTTAATGATGGGCCCATTGTTAGCATGATTGTCCCCTCACGGGACCTCGTAATAGGGCGGTACAGGGTTAACGGCTCTGGCACCTTTACCAGAGCCGTTAACCCCTTGCCGCCCTCCTTGTAATGTAGTTATGGTTAAGTTGCTGTTTCCATAGGAAGAGCACTTTTTGGGTGGCTTATAACTTCGCTCTCCCTAGACGGATCCTCACCAAACTTTGCAAAAAAAGTAGTTGGGTCACTCCGCAAAGTTTGGTGAGGATTCGTCCAGGGGGGGCAAAGTTATAGGGGGGTCCCAAAACTTTTTTTTTTCTCATAGACATAATGTGAAAAAAATTTGCTCACGCCTACAGCCCAAACCGCTAGACGGATTTACACCAAATTAGCGGCAGGAGCGGCGGCTTGGTCCCGAAAGCGTGCTTTGCTTTATTTGGTGTAAATCCGTCCAGTAGTTTTGAAAAAAATGACAAAAATGTAAGTGAAAAAAATTAGTGATATCGGTGTTCGCTTCGCGGACACACTTCCCTGTTCGCTCCGTGGACAGGACAGTGATTGGGCCAGCAGCTTGCATGATGTCCGCGGACATCTGACGTGCTCTCTCATTGGATGCATGGAAGCGTGCAGTGCGTCTGGCTTCAGAGACGCCTGCCATCTTTGTTCCTCGCATGAGAGGCTTTGTATCCCGCCTGCACAGTAAGTCCCCCGCTCATGCCCGTGTCTGTTTCCTGTTCCTCCCACCTCTTGCCCCGTGTGTCTTTCTCCCTTACGCCCACCCCCCGCTCATGCCCCGCTCATGTCCGTGTTGTCTCTCCCCACCAGCCGCCCGCTCATGTCCGCGTTGTCTCTCCCCACCCACCGCCCGCTCATGTCCGTGTTGTCTCTCCCCATCCGCCACCCGCTCATGTCTGTGTTGTCTCTCCCCACCCGCTGCCCGCTCATATCCGTATGTCTCTCCCCCTCCCGCCCACCCCCGCTCTTGCCCCGTGTGTCTTTCCCCCTCCCGCCCACCCCCGCTCTTGCCCCGTGTGTCTTCCCCCTCCCGCCCACCCCCGCTCTTGCCCCATGTGTCTTTCCCCCTCCCGCCCACCCCCGCTCTTTCCCCCTCCCGCCCACCCCCGCTCTTGCCCCGTGTGTCTTTCCCCCTCCCGCCCACCCCCGCTCTTGCTCCGTGTGTCTTTCCCCCTCCCGCCCACCCCCGCGCTTGCCCCGTGTGTCTTTCCCCTCCCGCCCACCCCCGCTCTTGCCCCGTGTGTCTTTCCCGCTCTTGCCCCGTGTGTCTTTACCGCTCTTGCCCCGTGTGTCTTTCCCGCTCTTGCCCCGTGTGTCTTTCCCCCTCCCGCCCACTCCTGCTCTTTTCACCTCCCGCCCACCCCCGCTCTTGCTCCGTGTGTCTTTCAAACCTCCCGCCCACCCCCGCTCTTGCCCCGTGTGTCTTTCCCCCTCCCGCCCACCCCCGCTCTTGCCCCGTGTGTCTTTCCCCCTCCCGCCACCCCCGCTCTTGCCCCGTGTGTCTTTCCCCCTCCCGCCCACCCCCGCTCTTGCCCCGTGTGTCTTTCCACCTCCGCCCACCCCCGCTCTTGCCCTGTGTGTCTTCCCCCTCCCGCCCCGTGTGTCTCTCCCCCTCCCGCCCACCCCCGCTCTTGCCCCGTGTGTCTCTCCCCCTCCTGCCCACCCCCGCTCTTGCCCCGTGTGTCTCGCCCCCTCCTGCCCACCCCCGCTCTTGCCCCATGTGTCTTTCCCCCCCCACCCCCCCGCTCTTGCCCCGTGTGTCTTTCCCCCTCCCGCCCACCCCCGCTCTTGCCCCGTGTGTCTTTCCCCCTCCCGCCCACCCCCGCTCTTGCCCCGTGTGTCTTTCCCCCTCCCGCCCACCCCCGCTCTTGCTCCGTGTGACTTTCCCCCTCCCGCCCACCCCCACTCTTGCTGCGTGTGTCTTTCCCTTCCCGCCCACCCCCGCTCTTGCCCCGTGTGTCTTTCCCGCTCTTGCCCCGTGTGTCTTTCCCGCTCTTGCCCCGTGTGTCTTTCCCGCTCTTGCCCCGTGTGTCTTTCCCCCTCCCGCCCACCCCTGCTCTTTTCATCTCCCGCCCACCCCCGCTCTTGCCCCGTGTGTCTTTCAAACCTCCCGCCCACCCCCGCTCTTGCCCCGTGTGTCTTTCCACCTCCCGGCCACCCCCGCTCTTGCCCCGTGTGTCTTTCCCCCTCCCGCCCACCCCCGCTCTTTCCCCCTCCCGCCCACCCCCGCTCTTGCCCCGTGTGTCTTTCCCCCTCCCGCCCACCCCCGCTCTTGCTCCGTGTGTCTTTCCCCCTCCCGCCCACCCCCGCTCTTGCCCCGTGTGTCTTTCCCTTCCCGCCCACCCCCGCTCTTGCCCCGTGTGTCTTTCCCGCTCTTGCCCCGTGTGTCTTTCCCGCTCTTGACCTGTGTGTCTTTCACGCTCTTGACCCGTGTGTCTTTCCCCCTCCCGCCCACCCCTGCTCTTTTCACCTGCCGCCCACCCCCGCTCTTGCCCCGTGTGTCTTTCAAACCTCCCGCCCACCCCCGCTCTTGCCCCGTGTGTCTTTCCACCTCCCGCCCACCCCCGCTCTTGCCCCGTGTGTCTTTCCCCCTCCCGCCACCCCCGCTCTTGCCCCGTGTGTCTTTCCCCCTCCCGCCCACCCCCGCTCTTGCCCCGTGTGTCTTTCCCCCTCCCGCCCACCCCCGCTCTTGCCCCGTGTGTCTTTCCCCCTCCCGCCCACCCCCGCTCTTGCCCTGTGTGTCTTTCCCCCTCACGCCCACCCCCGCTCTTGCCCCGTGTGTCTTTCCCCCTCCACCCACCCCCGCTCTTGCCCCGTGTGTCTTCCCCCTCCCACCCACCCCTGCTCTTGCCCCGTGTGTCTTCCCCCTCCCGCCCACCCCTGCTCTTGCCCTGTGTGTCTTCCCCCTCCCGCCCAACCCGCTCTTGCCCCGTGTGTCTTCCCCCTCCCGCCAACCCCCACTCTTGCCCCGTGTGTCTTTCCCCCTCCCGCCCACCCCCGCTCATGCCCCGTGTCTCTCTGTTGTTCCCCCCACCCCCTGCCCATGCCCTGTGTCTCTCTCCTGTTGCCCCCCACCGCCAGCTCATTCCCCGTGTCTGTCTCCTGTTGCCCCCCACCCCCCGCTCCTGACCCGTGTCTCTCTCTTTTGTTCCCCCCCACCCCCTTCTCATGCCCCGTGTCTCTCTCCTGTTGCCCCCCACCCCCTGCTCATGCCCCGTGTCTGTCTCCTGTACCCCCCCCGCTCATGCTCGTGTATGTCTCCTGTACCCCCCAACCCCCCTCTCATGCCCCGTGTCCGTCTCCTGTTGCCCCCCTGCTCATGCCCCGTGTCTGTCTCCTGTACCTCCCCAACCCCCGCTCATGCCCCGTGTCTGTCTCCTGTACCCCCCACCCCCCCGCTCATGCCCCATGTCTGTCTCCTGTTGCCCCCCCTGCTCATGCCCCGTGTCTGTCTCCTGTTCCCCCCACCCGCTCATGTCCCGTGTCTCTCTCCTGTTGCCCCCACCCCCTGCTCATGCCCCGTGTCTGTCTCCTGTACCCCCCTAACCCCCCACTCATGCCCGTGTCTCTTCTGTTGCCCCCTACCCCCTGCTCATGCCCCGTGTCTGTCTCCTGTACCCCCTCCCATACTCCGCTCATGCCCCATGTCTCTCTCCTGTTGCCCCCCACTACCCTGCTCATGCCCCGTGTCTGTCTTCTGTACCCCCCACCCCCCGCTCATGCCCCGTGTCTGTCTCCTGTTCCCCCCACTCCCCACTCATGCCCCATGTCTGTCTCCTCTTGCTCCCACCCATGCCCCGTGTCTGTCTCCTGTACCCCCCCACTCCGCGCTCATGCCCGTGTCTGTCTCCTTTTGCCCCCCACTCCCCCGCTCATGCCCCGTGTCTGTCTCCTGTTGCCCCCACCCCCTTGCTCATGCCCTGTGTCTGTTTCCTGTTCTCCCCACCCCTGCTCATGCCCCGTGTCTGTCTCCTGTTCCTCCCACCCCCGCTCAGCCCTGTGTCTGTCTCTTGATGCCCCCCCCGCTCATGCCCCATGTCTGTCGCCTGTTCTCCCCACCCCCCGCTCATGCTCCGTGTCTGTCTCCTGTTCCCCCCCACCCACCACTCATTCCCCGTGTCTGTCTCCTGTTGCCCCCCACCCCCCGCTCATGCCCCGTGTCTGTCTCCTGTTGCCCCCCACCCCCTGCTCATGCCCCGTGTCTGTCTCCTGTTGCCCCCCATCCCCCACTCATGCCCTGTGTCTGTCTCCTGTTGCCCCCCACCCCCTGCTCATGCCCCGTGTCTGTCTCTGTTGTTCCCCCACCCCTGCTCATGCCCCGTGTCTGTCTCCTGTTGCCCCCACCCCCCGCTCATGCCCCGTGTCTCTCTCCTGTTGCCCCCCACCCCCCGATCATGCCCGTGTCTGTCTCCTGTACCCCCCCGCCCCCGCTCTTGCCCCGTGTGTCTGTCTCCCTCCCGCCCACCCCCGCTCTTGCCCCGTGTGTCTGTCTCCCTCCCGCCCACCCCCGCTCTTGCCCCGTGTGTCTGTCTCCCTCCCGCCCACCCCCGCTCTTGCCCCGTGTGTCTGTCTCCCTCCCGCCCACCCCCGCTCTTGCCCCGTGTGTCTGTCTCCCTCCCGCCCACCCCCGCTCTTGCCCCATGTGTCTGTCTCCCTCCCACCCCCGCTCTTGCCCCGTGTGTCTGTCTCTCTCCCGCCCAACCCCGCTCTTGCCCTGTGTGTCTGTCTACCTCCCGCCCACCCCCGCTTTTGCCCCGTGTGTCTGTCTCCCTCCCGCCCACCCTGTGTGTCTTTCCCCCTCCCACCCACCCCCACTCTTGGCCCGTGTGTCTTTCCCCCTCCCGCCCACCCCTGCTCTTGGACCCGTGTCTCTTGCCCCCTCCCGCCCACCCCCGCTCTTGGCCCCGTGTCTCTTGCCCCCTCCCGCCCACCCCTGCTCTTGGCCCCGTGTCTCTTGCCCCCTCCTGCCCACCCCCGCTCTTGGCCCCGTGTCTCTTGCCCCCTCCCACCCACCCCCGCTCTTGGCCCCGTGTCTCTAGCCCCCTCCCGGCCACCCCCGCTCTTGGCCCTGTGTCTCTTGCCCCCTCCCGCCCACCCACGCTCTTGGCCCCGTGTCTCTTGCCCCCTCCCGCCCACCCCCGCTTTTGCCCCGTGTCTCTTGCCCCCTCCTGCCCACCACCGCTCTTGGCGCCGTGTCTCTTGCCCCCTCCCGCCCACCCCCGCTCTTGGCCCCATGTCTCTTGCCCCCTCCCGCCCACCCCCGCTCTTGGCCCCATGTCTCTTGCCCCCTCCTGCCCACCCCCGCTCTTGGCCCTGTGTCTCTTGCCCCCTCCCGCCCACCCCGCCTCTTGCCCCCTCCCATCCACCCCGTCTCTTGCCCCCTCCCGCCTATCCCCGCTCTTGCCCCTTTTGTCTTCCCCCTTCCCGCCCACCCCCGCTCTTGCCCCTTGTGTCTCTCCCCCCCGCCCACCGCTCATGCCCCGTGTGTTTCTCTCCCTCCCGCCCACCGCTCATGCCCCGTGTGTCTCTCTCCCTCCCACCCACCCCCGCTCATGCCCCGTGTGTCTCTCCCCTTCCTCCACCCCCCGCTCATGCCCCGTGTCTGTCTCCTGTTCCCCTCCACACCCCGGTCATGCCCCGTGTCTGTGTCCTGTTTTCCCCACCCCCCGCTCATGCCCCGTGTCTATCTCCTGTTGCCCTCCACCCTCCCGCTCATGCCCCGTGTCTGTCTCCTGTTCCCCCCACCCGCTTATGCCCCGTGTCTGTCTCCTGTTCCCCCCACACGCTCATGCCCCGTGTCTTTTTCCTGTTCCTCCCACCCCCCGCTCATGCCCCGTGTCTGTTCTCCCCACCCCCCGCTCATGTCCCATGTCTGTCTCCTGTTCCCCCACCCCTCGCTCATGCCCCGTGTCTGTCTCCTGTTCCCCCCACCCACAGCTCATGCCCTGTGTCTGTCTCCTGTTCCCCCCACCCCCCGCTCATGCCCTGTGTCTGTCTCCTGTTGCCCCTCACCCCCGCTCATGCCCCGTGTCTGTCTCCTGTTGCCCCTCACCCCCCGCTCATGCCCCGTGTCTCTCCTGTTGCCCCAACCCCCCGCTCATGCCCCGTGTCTGTCTCCTGCTGCCCCCCACCCCCGCTCATGCCCTGTGTCTGTCTCCTGTTGCCCCCCACCCCCTGCTCATGCCCCGTGTCTGTCTCCTGTTGCCCCCTACCCCCGCTCATGCCCCGTGTCTGCTGTCTCCTGTTGCCCCCCACCCCCCGCTCATCCCCCATGTCTGTCTCCTGTACCCCCCACCCCCCGCTCATGCCCTGTGTCTGTCTCCTGTTGCCCCTCACCCCCTGCTCATGCCCCGTGTCTGTCTCCTGTTGCCCCCCATCCCCCACTCATGCCCTGTGTCTGTCTCCTGTTGCCCCCCAACCCCTGCTCATGCCCCGTGTCTGTCTCTGTTGTTCCCCCCACCCCTGCTCATGCCCCGTGTCTGTCTCCTGTTGCCCCCACCCCCCGCTCATGCCCCGTGTCTCTCTCCTGTTGCCCCCCACCCCCCGATCATGCCCGTGTCTGTCTCCTGTACCCCCCCACCCCCGCTCTTGCCCCGTGTGTCTGTCTCCCTCCCGCCCACCCCCGCTCTTGCCCCGTGTGTCTGTCTCCCTCCCACCCACCCCCGCTCTTGCCCCGTGTGTCTGTCTCCCTCCCGCCCACCCCCGCTCTTGCCCCGTGTGTCTGTCTCCCTCCCGCCCACCCCCGCTCTTGCCCCGTGTGTCTGTCTCCCTCCCGCCCACCCCCGCTCTTGCCCCATGTGTCTGTCTCCCTCCCACCCCCGCTCTTGCCCCGTGTGTCTGTCTCTCTCCCGCCCAACCCCGCTCTTGCCCTGTGTGTCTGTCTACCTCCCGCCCACCCCCGCTTTTGCCCCGTGTGTCTGTCTCCCTCCCACCCACCCTGTGTGTCTTTCCCCCTCCCACCCACCCCCACTCTTGGCCCGTGTGTCTTTCCCCCTCCCGCCCACCCCTGCTCTTGGACCCGTGTCTCTTGCCCCCTCCCGCCCACCCCCGCTCTTGGCCCCGTGTCTCTTGCCCCCTCCCGCCCACCCCCGCTCTTGGCCCCGTGTCTCTTGCCCCCTCCTGCCCACCCCCGCTCTTGGCCCCGTGTCTCTTGCCCCCTCCCACCCACCCCCGCTCTTGGCCCCGTGTCTCTAGCCCCCTCCCGGCCACCCCCGCTCTTGGCCCTGTGTCTCTTGCCCCCTCCCGCCCACCCCCGCTCTTGGCCCCGTGTCTCTTGCCCCCTCCCGCCCACCCCCGCTCTTGCCCCGTGTCTCTTGCCCCCTCCTGCCCACCACCGCTCTTGGCGCCGTGTCTCTTGCCCCCTCCCGCCCACCCCCGCTCTTGGCCCCATGTCTCTTGCCCCCTCCCGCCCACCCCCGCTCTTGGCCCCATGTCTCTTGCCCCCTCCTGCCCACCCCCGCTCTTGGCCCTGTGTCTCTTGCCCCCTCCCGCCCACCCCGCCTCTTGCCCCCTCCCATCCACCCCGTCTCTTGCCCCCTCCCGCCTATCCCCGCTCTTGCCCCTTTTGTCTTCCCCCTTCCCGCCCACCCCCGCTCTTGCCCCTTGTGTCTCTCCCCCCCGCCCACCGCTCATGCCCCGTGTGTTTCTCTCCCTCCCGCCCACCGCTCATGCCCCGTGTGTCTCTCTCCCTCCCACCCACCCCCGCTCATGCCCCGTGTGTCTCTCCCCTTCCTCCACCCCCCGCTCATGCCCCGTGTCTGTCTCCTGTACCCCTCCACACCCCGGTCATGCCCCGTGTCTGTGTCCTGTTTTCCCCACCCCCCGCTCATGCCCCGTGTCTATCTCCTGTTGCCCTCCACCCTCCCGCTCATGCCCCGTGTCTGTCTCCTGTTCCCCCCACCCGCTTATGCCCCGTGTCTGTCTCCTGTTCCCCCCACACGCTCATGCCCCGTGTCTTTTTCCTGTTCCTCCCACCCCCCGCTCATGCCCCGTGTCTGTTCTCCCCACCCCCCGCTCATGTCCCATGTCTGTCTCCTGTTCCCCCACCCCTCGCTCATGCCCCGTGTCTGTCTCCTGTTCCCCCCACCCACAGCTCATGCCCTGTGTCTGTCTCCTGTTCCCCCCACCCCCCGCTCATGCCCTGTGTCTGTCTCCTGTTGCCCCTCACCCCCCGCTCATGCCCCGTGTCTGTCTCCTGTTCCCCCCACCCCCCGCTCATGCCCTGTGTCTGTCTCCTGTTGCCCCTCACCCCCCGCTCATGCCCCGTGTCTCTCCTGTTGCCCCAACCCCCCGCTCATGCCCCGTGTCTGTCTCCTGCTGCCCCCCACCCCCGCTCATGCCCTGTGTCTGTCTCCTGTTGCCCCCCACCCCCTGCTCATGCCCCGTGTCTGTCTCCTGTTGCCCCCTACCCCCGCTCATGCCCCGTGTCTGCTGTCTCCTGTTGCCCCCCACCCCCCGCTCATCCCCCATGTCTGTCTCCTGTACCCCCTACCGCCCGCTCATACCCCGTGTCTGTCTCCTGTTGCCCCCCTGCTCATGCCCCGTGTCTGTCTCTGGTTCCCCCCACACGCTCATGTCCCGTGTCTCTCTCCTGTTGCCCCCCACCCCCCCCTCATGCCCCGTGTCTGTCTCCTGTTGCCCCCCACCCCCTCTCATGCCCCGTGTCTGTCTCCTGTTCTCCCCACCCCCCGCTCATGCCCTGTGTCTGTCTCCTGTTGCCCCTCACCCCCCGCTCATGCCCCGTGTCTCTCCTGTTGCCCCAACCCCCCGCTCATGCCCCGTGTCTGTCTCCTGCTGCCCCCCACCCCCGCTCATGCCCTGTGTCTGTCTCCTGTTGCCCCCCACCCCCCGCTCATGCCCCGTGTCTGTCTCCTGTTGCCCCCTACCCCCCGCTCATGCCCCGTGTCTGTCTCCTGTTGCCCCCCACCCCCCGCTCATCCCCCATGTCTGTCTCCTGTACCCCCTACCGCCCGCTCATACCCCGTGTCTGTCTCCTGTTGCCCCCCTGCTCATGCCCCGTGTCTGTCTCTGGTTCCCCCCACACGCTCATGTCCCGTGTCTCTCTCCTGTTGCCCCCCACCCCCCCTCATGCCCCGTGTCTGTCTCCTGTTGCCCCCCACCCCCTCTCATGCCCCGTGTCTGTCTCCTGTTCTCCCCACCCCCCGCTCATGCCCCGTGTCTGTCTCCTGTTCCCCCCACCCCCTGCTCATGCCCCGTGTCTGTCTCCTGTTGCCCTCACCCCCCGCTCCTGCCCTGTGTCTCTCTCCTGTTGCCCCCCACCCCCCGCTATTGCCCCGTGTCTGTCTCTTTTGTTCCCCCCACCCACCGCTCATGCCCTGTGTCTGTCTCCTGTTCCCCCCACCCCCTGCTCATGCCCCGTGTCTCCCTCCTGTTGCCCCCCACCCCCTGCTCATGCCCCGTGTCTGTCTCCTGTACCCCCCCACACCCCGCTCATGCTCGTGTCTGTCTCCTGTACCCCCCCACCCCCCTGCTCATGCCCCATGTCTGTTTCCAGTTGCCCCCCTGCTCATGCCCCGTGTCTGTCTCCTGTTCCCCCCACCCACTCATGTCCCGTGTCTCTCTCCTGTTGCCCCCCACCCCCCGCTCATGCCCCATGTCTGTCTCCTGAACCCCCCCGCTCATGTCCCGTGTCTCTCTCCTGTTGCCCCCCACCCCCCGCTCATGCCCCGTGTCTGTCTCCTGTTGCCCCCCACTACCCCGCTCATGCCCCGTGTCATTCTTCTGTACCCCCCACCCCCCGCTCATGCCCCGTGTCTGTCTCCTGTTCCCACTACCCCCCGCTCATGCCCCGTGTCTGTCTCCTCTTGCTCCCACGCATTCCCCGTGTCTGTCTCCTGTTGCCCCCACCCCCTGCTCATGCCCCGTGTCTGTCTCCTGTTGCCCCCCACCCCCCGCTGATGCCCCGTGTCTCCCTCGTGTTCCCCCCACCCCCGCTCATGCCCCGTGTTTCCCTTGTGTTACCCCCCGCCCCCTGCTCATGCTCCGTGTCTCCCTCGTGTTCCCCCCACCCCCTGCTCATGCCCCTTGTCTATCTCCTTTCCTCCCCACCCCCCGCTCATGTCCCGTGTCTCCCTCGTGTTCCTCCCCACCCCCTTCTCATACCTCGTGTCTCCCTCATGTTCCTCCCCACCCGCTGCTCATGCTCCATGTCTCTCTCGTGTTCCCCCCACCACCGCTCATGCCCTGTGTTTCCTTCCTTTCCCCCCCACCCCCTGCTCATGCCCCTTTTGTACCCTGTTCCCTCTCAACCCCCGCTCATGCCCATGTGTCTCCCCTGTGCCCCCAACCCCGCTCATGCGCCGTTGTGTTCTTTATACACCCCGCCTTCCCTTTCCATGGTGGCCATCTTGGTAAAAGATTTTCCTTCCTACACCGAGACGCCGCAGGCGTCCCGGCATAGGAAGGAAAATCTTTTTGTTTTTTTTACCACCCGGCATTCCCACTTTGAGGACATAAGATGTTAGTGGTCTTCATCTATTGAAAAGGATGTTATGGTCACGTTGTACTAATAAAAACCTAAAAAAAAAAATGTTACAGGGACGTTATGGTTAAGTTGCACTAATAAAAACCTATGAAATTCAATGAAAAAACTTTGTTAAAGGGACGTTATGGTTAAGTTGCGCTACTAAAAACCTATGAAAATCAGTGATGTCATCAATGACATTTGTGATGTCATCTTTGATGTCCTGGGTTTTAGTCTTAGCAGTGCACGGTGGTGCGCGAGTTATGGTTGCTTAGCTTACCATAACTGGCGAATTTTAAGGGTTTTTCGGTTTTACTTGGAACCATAACGTTCCTTTGACAAAGTTTTTTCACTGAATTTCATAGGTTTTTAGTAGCGCAACTTTACCATAACGTCCCTTTAACAAAGTTTTTTCCCTGAATATATATATATATATATATATATATATATATATATATATATATATATATATATACCCACATTATCACAAAAGCTGAATGGGGCATACCTCTTAACTGTGTCTCTTTTACTTGATGATTGTGCTGACTCCTGGTTTGTAGAAGTGTGAAGGCTGAGTAGGCACTTTATCTACTACTCATCCTTGTGCCCCTGCAGGTCAGAAGTAAATTCATCACAATGTCTGACAAGGTAAATGGCACCATCAAGGAGGAACTCTTCAAGAAGTTGAATTTAGGGGTGATTGGGCCTTACCACAGCCCATTAGTTAGTTCTGTGGTACTGGTATCTAAAATGTTCAGCAGTGGGAAGATTGAAGACTGCCTGTGTGTGGACTCAAGTACCTCCAATACCTAGGGTAAATTAATTTATTGACAGATTAGGCGCTGCCAAGTTCATGCATATCTTTGTATTTTTGGCAGGGTATTGGCAGATCTGTCAATTTGACAAAGCTAAAAGGAGTTCAACATTTTCCACTCCAGAAGGGCACTACAATGATGCCCTTTTAGTTAAAACATGTCCTTGTCACAGGTCAGATATTGGTGAATCAGGTCCTATATGGGTTACAGTATTACAGTGTTACATATATTTATGATGTTGCTGTCTTGAGCAATACCTGGGAAGACCATCTAATCCACCAAAAAGAAAGGTGTTTAAAGTAAATCAGAAGGCTGCCTTGACTAACAAGACATCCAAGTGCTGGATAGGGCAGGGTACTGTTACTTACCTAGGACAGCAAGTTGGTGTAAGTTAGAAAGAGGCTCTCCAGGCCAAAATCAAGGCAGTGATGGACTGGGACATCCTCACCACCTAGACGCAAGTGAGAGCCTGCCTGGTCCTTTCATGTTATTACAGACTTTTTAACAAGGGGTATGGGGCACTTGCCCTTCCCCTCAACAATGTCACCTCCACAAATTTACTGAAGAAAGTCACTTGGGCCCCATGTCTCTAAAACACCATTCCTGAGCTTGGAGGATGACCTGTGCCAGGCACCACTTCAAAACATCCCAGATTATGGGCAGGAATTAATGATACTGACAGATGGATGTTAATTTGGAATTGTTGCAGTATTCACACAACAGGACTTCAATTGAGTTGAAAAACCTTGGGCCAACATTAAAAAGGAGGCATTTGCAATGGCTTGGGTGCCATTGTCTCTCGCTCTTAGGTGGCTTATGGATTTGCAGGGGAAGAACCCCATTATATTCCATACTACCCTAACCCTAACAGGATTGGACATGTGCATCCAAAACAATCCTGGGTCACGGCCTTCCATTACAGAACCATATTCAGTGATACATAATGTATACCACTGTACACACAGACCATTCTCTTTTTTAAACTTTATAGTTTGCACAACCAAATGCACTCATTTAGATCCTGCTCATCACTGTGGGTCATAAAAATGACCTCTTTTTCTTTCCTACAAGAATGGTTCAATATATATCTGATGGGGAATTTCCATTCTCTACATAGTATGTAACCAAAGATATGTGATTAATGTATTCCTAGAACAGCTTTTATGTTCTGTTATCCTTGTGTTAGCCCTTCTTTCCTTTTTTCATATATATGTTTTTTTGCATGGACACCAAATTGCATATATCACCATTTAGGAGTTCCAATTTGTAAACATGGTTTGACGCCATGGTCTTTCTAGTTCTATGTTTACCTCTGTACTACAGCAAGTTTGCTTGTAACATTGACATTTACCACATGGGGCATGCCCAGTCATTTTCTTCAGTCCTGATAGTTCTATTAGTCTTGGTTGCTTATCTCTGTTTAGCCTTATATCATGTGTCATGATTTGGTATTTAAGATTCATACTGCTTTTATACCAAATAGGGGCTTTTCCATAGGGCACTTTCCTCCTTCTATTATTCACCAATGTTTTCTTAATGGTTTTTCTAATCTGTAGACTGACTGACTGTTTTTTTGTTGTATCATATTCCAGTAAGGCAGCTATATTGTTGTTTTTGGCTCTCTTAAGTGATTCTTGTATTAGTTATTGGCTTCATCAAAAAATAATTGTTTCTCTGTGCTACTTCTTTTCAGCCTCAAACACTAACCCAAGTAAGATTGCCTTGTATATACTTAGGGCGAACGCTAGTGTATAACAGTAATGCATTCCTACCTTTAGGTTTGTGAAATGGTTTGACTATTAAAGGGTTGTTTAAATCATCCTGTGTCCAAAAAATTGATTTCCAAGCTGAATTAGATGTAAATTGTGCACCGAGCTTGAACATTTAGCCAATTTAAGAAATGACTTTGCTTCATTCTCATCAAGTGTCCATAGTAATAAACATGTCATCGATGTAGTGTATCCACAGTTTGATGTTGCTAAATGGATTGTGTTTTCCAAGTATACCTTGCTTTCATCTAGTTTCTCTACATACAGGTTAGCCATACTTAGTTCTACTGTGACCCCCTAACTGTACCATGTATCTAAATAGTTGTTGAACATAAAATAGTTTTCAGTGAGTGGCATCTCTGGTAACGTGATGGTTACATTTACAGTATAATAATTCCTTTAGCATTGTTTTTGTAGCAGCCTGAGATATCATCAAGTATAATGAGATGATACCTAACCCAAGAAGCATTTCTCCATTTGAGTTGCATTCTAGTTCCTCTCCGAATGTACTCACTTGTGTGGCATACTGTACATAGGATTTCATTTTAGAGTTAAATTCATTTTTAGATAGAGGTTTGAGTACTGAATCTAACTCAGACACTTTTGGTCATCCAGGGGGAGTATGTGTAGATGTGTGGATCTTAAGTAACATGTAGAATTTGGGAATTCAAGGTTTTTGTTTTATTTGAAATTGAGCCTCTTTTTTGGAGATCCATTCCCTCTACTCTTTTCCACTTTTGGTGAAATTAATCTGTATATTCTTTCTGTGGGATCAGCATCTAGTTTCTTATAGCATATTTCATCATGTAGTTGTTGTAAACATTCCTCAATATAGTCATCCCCATTTAAAATCACAATGGTCCACCTTGGTCTGCTTTTCTTATAATGATTTCTTCATTTCAGGTCAAGTTTGTTATTTTAAACAAACATTTGCAAACAAAGATTTGCAATAACAATCTTGGCCCGAAATGAAGAAATCATTAAATGACAAGTGACGAAAGGCTGGGCCAATGGATTTTAAATAGGGAATACCCCATGTAGTAAATATAAATGTTGCAAGTAAATAGCGGTAGTACAAATGTAAACATAGGCCTACAAAGACCAGAGCACCAAACCATATTTACAAATATTAACTCCACAATGGTGATTCATGCAGTTTGGTGCCCATGCAATGAAATATATATTGTCAAAGAGGAGAAAAAGGCTAAAACAAGGATAACAGAACATAATAGCTGTATTGGGAATACAATAATAACAGCAGCCTTGGTTGGATACTATGACGAGAATGGGCATTCTCCATCGGATATGCATTAGAACTTTCTGTATCAAAGTAAAACAAGGGATAGACACCTCAGAAGACAAAAGATGTCTCCTTAGGAAAGAATAAGAGCTCATTTGAATGGCCTATAGTGATGAGAGGGATCTAAATTAGCGCATTGGTTGGTGTAAACTATACATTTTAATAAGACAATGTTCTTTGTGTACAGTGGTATATGGTATGTATCACTGAATATGGTTGAATAGAGTCTGCCCGTCTGTTTTTGTTATCACTGTAAATAAAATGATTTAGCATTAGCAATCTCAGTTGCAGTTGCACTCTGTTGTTACCATATGGATTGCAAAAATATTTATGCAGTGGGACCACATATATCACAGACAGCCTCCACTGTCCCCTGCCTCCCCTAAATAACTAGCAACCATCCTTTGCAGTAGCAACGCTTCTTCCACTCCTGTTGACCTCTTTGCTCTCCAAACGGTCACAATCTTGGTCTTAATAAGATGCCCATATCGCTCTGAACGGTTTCACCTCTCTCGCTCTCTCTCTCTCTGCTGGACTCTCTCCCGCCTTCTTCAAATCTTCAACTGTCTTACCCCAATTGAAGCAATCCTCTTCTTACTGAAACTTTCCAGCAAAGTATTGCCTATTTTCCAAATGTCCTCTTTTTCTTTAAAGGTCTGTGTCTGTGTGGTCTTCAAAAGGATCACTAAGTACCTCAAGGCTAACGGCTTTGCAGATCCACTTTCATCTGGATTCCATTGTGAATTCCTGACTGAAAAGGCACTCATGCATGTCTCCAAATGTTTCTCTGAGGATCACCACTCCAAACTCTCTTCTATATTCATACTTACAGTCGACTCTGCAGCTTTCGACACTCTCAACCAACCCTCTCTCTTCCTCACTCTCCAGGACCTTGTTATTCCACAAAACCTCTCTTCCACGTATCAACTCCTACCTGGGAGGTGGATTCTTTAAAATCTTTTGTAACTCCCAAAACTCGGACACCATGTATTTATTTATGCATTTTTTAAGTGCTGAAGGCCTACAGGCAACTGGACACTACCTTCACACACAGGATGACAAGAAAAGACGGGACAATCAGATTGGAGAAATTCAATGCTGAAGGGAGCACAGGTCATGGAATTTATTCAAACAAGAAGGTTTTCAATTGTTTTCTAAACATTTGGTCATTTTTTCCAGACGACGATCTACTGGGAGCACGTTCCAGTGTAGGGAGGTCAGGAATATAAAAGAGCGCCCAAGGTTTCTTGCTCTTTTGGCTCTAGGCACGGACAGTAGGCCGCCTGTTCCAGAGCGGAGTTGACGCCCGGAAGTGTACCGTTTTAAGCTCTCATTCAGAGAAACAGGAGCATTACTGAAAACACACTAATGGGCCACTGACAGTGCCTTAAAGTGGGTTCTAGCTGCCACGCTCATCCAATGGAGTCTGTTTCTAGCCTGTCTGATGTGATCTCTTCTAGGGATATCACAAACGATATGCACAGCGTTGTTCTGTAATATTTGGAGTTTTTTTTAGTCTGTTGCTGTTTACTCCAACCAGGAGAGCATTGCAAAAGGCAATCTGAGGCATGAGAATTGCCCTTACCAGGGAGGCACGGTTGATTTGAGAGAGAAATGGTTTGACATGTTTTAGCACTTTTAGATGGTACTGAGTGCTTCTTATAATACCATCCACCTGGGCATCTGGACTTAACGAGGCATCTATGTATACACCATGAGTTTTAACCTTGGTCAGGATCTTTATCTGATTGTTCTTGATGGTCAAGTGAGAGTAGTCTGAGTATAATTTGAATCTTGCTTGTGTTTAGCCAAAGATCATCAGCTCGGTTGTTGCTGGATTTAAACACAAGCAATTTTGGTCCATCCAACTTTTGACAAGATCATAGATGATGGAGAGCCTAATAACAACAGAGGCATAGTCTCCACGCCGTTCCATGAGACGCTGGGTATCATCAGCGTAATTTTAAAAAGTGCGCTTCATGAGGTCAGGAGATCACAGAGAGGCCTGAGGTATACATTGAATAGAGTTGGGGACAAGCAGTTGCCCTGAGTAACGCTAACATGTATTCGCTCAGGGCTAGAGGGGGCTTCTCCCCAGCACACATGTGAATCTCTGTTGCTCAAGAATGACTCAGTCCACCACCCACTTAGAACAATCTCCGTAGGAGATAAGACAGTCTAGTAAATGCCTGTGATCCACAAAGTCAAACACAACCGACAGGTCCAACAGGATGGGTAGACCATGATTGCTCTTTTCCATGACGTTCAACATGTGTGTTTGGAGCTCGATTAAAGTGTGTTCTGTGCAATACTGGACCCAAAATCCTTATTCTTTAGGATGGAAAATCTTGGCTTTTCAGCATGTTGCTGCAACTGGAGTGTGGCAAGTTTGTCAATGACATTCAGTAAGAAAAGCGATATTGTGATCGGGTGCAAGTTTCTCGGGTCTTTTAGGCATAGGCCAGGTTTTTGGAGCAGAGGACTAACGGCCACCTGTCTGGTATGTTGCTGTGGTCAAAAGAGGAGTTAACAAACCAAACTAGGAAGGGTGCAAAGAGATGGGAGTTTTGCAAAATCTATCAACAGGAGAGGATCTCACCTGTGCTGTGAGTAGGGTGCATTTTGTCCTTAGTTATGTGACTAAAGGCAAAGGAAGGTCTATGCAGCTTTTCTTGAGGAATGACCCTCACTGGGGGAGGGGGCGTTTGTGTACTTTGAGAGATTCGATAATTTAGTCTGTGCATTTTATATATTTTTTGCAATGGCCAGCTGCACGCTTTTGCACTCCTCCTCTGTAGGTGGTGATGGCAGGGGGTTTGCAATAGGCTTATTTTTGGCTGTCTCAATTTCGTGATTATGAAAGTTAAGTTTAGCTTCATAAACAAGGTCAGTGTATGACTTTTGTATGATTTCCATTTTCTTTTGGTCGTCCTTAGTAGTTGATGTTCTCCATCTCCATTTCGTCTTTCTTGTTTCCCTTTTTTGCATGCTAGGGCAGGTAGATCTGAATGTTTGAGTTCCCTTTCTAACTCATTTGTGTCATTGTCGTCGTGATTACCCAGCCAGTAGTTTAGTTTATGTCACCCAATAAGATAGTCAAGCTGTTAGGTTTGTCTAGGTGGGCTAGTAAGTGTATCTAATATTCTACAAAGGTTGGCATGGCCTCTGGGGGACGGTAATATTAGATGAATGCAGTGGTTCCCATCGGGGAGTAATTTTAGATGCACCATTACCACATTGAATGGGGTATTGGAATGCTTGTAGGCCATGTTTTATCAGAAGCGCCACACCACCACTGATGATTAGGCCCTTTTTTTAACCAAAGAAATTATATTCAGGTGGAGCTGCTGAGGAAATTATGGGGCCCCAGGCGTCATGTAACCAGTTTTAATTTGTGCCCATTATATCCAGGTGCTCATTATGCGCAAAGTCAGTCTGTAGATCTCTGCACTTCACCCTACATACCCTGCCGTAGAAGACATATCTCGTCCCTTTGTTTTCACTATTACTGTTTAGCTAACACCACTCAAATATGTTTCTCCTTTCCCTTCTTCAACCTATCCATCTCGGAACGAACTGCAAACTGTCTCACTGCAGTTCATCACTGGATGGCTGTCTGCTGCCTCATGTTAAAACATCTCCAAAAATGAAAGTCACTTTTTTCCTAGCTTCCAATGCCATTGCTACCCTTCCTACTCTTGGGAATGCCTCTGCCATCTGTACATGTGTTATTGTAATAACATAACAGGTGTATTTGTAAAGTGCACGTTCACCCCCTAAGGGGCATCTTGGCGCTAATAATAACAGATGCTCATTGTTAACCAACTTAATGGTACTCATTTTATCAACCTCAGCAGGATAAAGGGCTGAGCTGCCGATATTCGAACTTGTGACCACAAGGTCCACCACAGGTCTCTGTAGTGGATACATTAGTCCACTGAGCCACAGACCCGGCTGTAAGTCATTTCTGATCATCCTCTGTTCTTCAAACCAACACATACCCACTTTCTTTGTATAATTCAAATGATTGTATGTCAACATTTCACCAGCGAATGTATACATTGTGTACCCTACACAAAATATGGTTAAGTTGGCTCTAATATTTCAGAAGTGTGAACATTTGTGGCCAAGTGAACATAATATGCCATTCAGCACAATAATGTCTGCTCTAATTCTAAAAGTGGGTGTTCCGTGCTGCGAAATCAAACACTTCACCCCCCACAAGATTCAGCACAGTGGCCCAAGCCCGCATGATCTCACACATTGACCGAGGAAACACCCTACTTGCAAACTTTATTCGCTAATGCACGTTCGTTCAGCTCCTTTCACGACTATTGTATAATCCAGTGTGCATCCCATGTATTCAGAGTTCTGGGAGAGGTTACGCGACTCGTGGGCAATTGGGAGAAACAGTGTCCAAACTGGCAAGATTCATTACAGACTCATCTACCAGCTTGCATTCTACCTTTAATCTACCTTCAGCAACTTCTAAGCAGCTCCATGTTCCTAATTAAAAACATACATTTGTAATCATAGGGGCTATTACTTTTAGTATAGCCATCATTCATAAGCGACAGAAGAGCACATGGAAGAATGCAGGCAAGTATATATAGCAAAAGAATGTTCGTATGACTGCCAGACTGGCAGTGAAATTATACTTATAGTAAGAAATAGAAGACAAAAAATGAATACAATGCAAGTATTGTAAACATTGGAGCAAAGGTTTCCCCCTTAGAGAAATATGCGCTGAGAATCAGGACCGGTCACACACTTAATTTCTGTGACTTTTTAAAATCTTTAAACGATATAGACTTGAGAAGGAAAACGAGGTGCAGGATTTGCCTTTAAATTGGAAAGCTAAAAGTAATTGAACACTATACGTATATTCAATGCTCTCTGCGTTTGAAATGTAGTGCCTTAGTGGCAATGATGTATGATAAATTATAATGTGCGATTTAGCAGGAGGCAAACATTCCTGGTCAACAACCATTCATCTTGTTGCACTATCATCAGATTTTCATTATCCGGTGTTTGTGAAAGTAGCGCCTGATCTTCATTATCCAGTGTTTGTGTAAGTAGCGCCTGATCTTCATTATCCAGTATTTGTGAAAGTAGCGTCTGATCTTCATTATCCAGCATTTGTGAAAGCAGCGTCTGATCTTCATTATCCAGTATTTGTGAAAGTTTAAGCAGTGATGGAAATGCATGTCTAGAAAAAGCCACCACCCGGTTACTACTTCCTTAGGGAATCCCATAAACAGCAGACAACGTTGAGAGTGAACCTGTGCAAGTGGTCCTGTGTGACCAATTAGATTCTGCCTCGCAGGAGTACAAGGGTGAGCAGGGACAAAATGCCCTGTCAGCCCTCACAATTCAACAAACCAAAACCCAATGCAATCATAAAGGTAAAGAAGGGACAATTATGATATACACCTTCTTCGCCTATTGTGGTAATGCAGGGTGAGGGCAGGCTGTACTCTTAAGAGGGATGTGAAGGTGAATCAGTAGTGACCAAAACAACACAGTATCACAGTCCAAAATAAAGGTAATGTCCAATCAAGGTTCTCAAAAAATGTAAACACACTATCTGCAAGTATAAATAAAATAGATTATTGTACAAAAACCCACACCAGAGGAACGACAGAAAATATGCAATAGACTGGATAAAGTAGCACATTGAGCTTAGTTCCAGGAGTGGTAGGGAAGGTACTAACAAAAAGGATATCTTGGTTGAAGAGAGGAACGATCGTGAATGAACCAGGGTCTACGTCCCAAGTGGACCGGGAGGGTGGGGGCCGGTTACAGTTCATTGTCATGAAGTACCTGAATTCTGTTCTTGGTGGGCTGACACATCTGACCCGGGTTGAACATTGATGCAAGCTGCTCAGGCTTAGTCAGGTACATAGGATCCTAGAGGCCCAGGTAGCAAGCAGGTGTAGAGCAGGGTTGATTGAGGGTGCTTGTTGAGGTCGAATGGTGTTGATTCAAGTTTTGCATGTTACGACTGTCCCAAGAAAGCTTCACTGTTGACCTGGCCTAGTCGGGCTTTAGCTGCTGGCAGAGATCGGTGAGTGATGCTCAAGAGGGTCGAGTCAGCAGGCGGCGGTCATGAAGCACTGATCAAGGGGGCATTGTGGCACAAGCAATGAAGTGGCAGGTCTTGTGCTAGCTGGGACGAGTCATGTGATAACCTCTGGTTAGGATCTCTGAGGGACCTTCCATAGATCTGTTTTAGCATCTGGGATTGAGCAGACGCTCCGCGCATGGCAGTTGACAGGATTTGCTAGGACTCACTTCTGTGTCTGGCTGATGGAGAGGCAGTGCAATCGTTGGGCTGGTTGTAGGAATGCAGATACCAGCACCAGCGGCTTCCCACTGATTCAGGATAGTGAGAACAAGGAGCGACTGGTTTGGTGCAGGTGAACAGCAAGCTTTGGCGAGTCTGGTCCTCCAGGTTGCTGTGATGCCTTTGCAAAGGGCTCGAGGACATGATACTCCACTTCAGGGTCTGCTCTTCTGGCACAGAAGATTTGTTGCGGATTGGTTGGTCATTGTCCACATCACTGGTCACTCCAGACTCTGGGAGTGATTAGGGGACATAGCTTCCGTCTGTCTTGGATGGTTCCTACTTCAACTCCCGCAGAGTGCTTTGGACAGTCCAACTGTCCCAAAGAAAGTACAGATGAGAGTCCCCAGACAATCTTTTAGGCCTTAAAGGTTCCAGGATATTAAGGGCCTGTACTGTCATAAGGAAGCGGCCCTCACCATACTTTCTGCCCACTTTCCCGCTGAAAGTGTCGCCACCTCTGCCCGCGCCCTCCTAAGAAAGATCCCGCTGGCACCCCCACGCAACCTGTACACATAAGGAGGCCGCGATCGCTCGCCATCACAGCCTTGCCGCTCAACCGCTGACTCTCTGCTATCCACGGTGGTCCCCCACCTGCCCTCAACCGCCTACTGCCACCGCAGGAAACTGCGTTTGAGCATGCCAGCCCCGGCCCTTCTCAGCTCTCCATCCTACCCATAAGTGGGCCCTTACTGCAACCGGGCCCACCACAACAACAATGCCTAGCAGAAATGAGGCGGGGGCCCAAGGAGGTACAATGGACAAGTACACTAAAGCGGTCCCTCGAGATGAGTCAGCCAGCACATCATCGCCACAGGACGAGCCAGACTTAAGCCTGCACCGAGCGGTCAAGGCCCCTGACCTCACCCTACTAATGGAATCTATGGCTAAAAACATTGCCTCCTTCCATGAAAAATTAGACGACATCAATGCTAATGTCGCCTCGCTTAAGGCTCGAGTGGACCAGGCGGGATCGAGGATCACCGAGGCTGAAAATAGCATCTCAGTGAACGAAGATGGCATCACCGCGCTCCAGGACACTGTAGCCTCCCTAACACGCGACATGAAAGGAATCAAGGAGAAGTCTGACGATCTGGAATCGCGCTCCCTTTGGAACAACTTGCACATCATTGGGGTCCCTGAAAATGCCCTCAAGGGGCGGATGGAGGACGCAGTGGAGAAACTCTTCAAGGACCTACTGGACAACCCTGCCCTCTCTCCATATTTCTTGGTCGAGCGGGCTCATCGGGCCCTGTCTCCGATCTCCTGACCCGGTGACATCCCCAGACCCATCATCACCAAGATTCTCAACTACCGTGACAGAGACCTGCGATTTGAAGCCCATACGGTTAGAATCTTCCTGACTTGTCGCTGGCGGTGCACCAGGAAAGGTGCCAGTTCTTAGTCGTCAAAAAGCTGCTCAGGGAACGCAACGTCCCCTACGCCATCCTGTTCCCGGCACGACTAAAGATTACCCATGATGGTAAAATCTTCTTCTTCACTGTCCCTGACGAAGCAGTGAAGTTCATTGAATTACATATACCTCTTCCCGGCCGCGAGCCGACCACACGCCATAGACTACACAGCCTACGATGTTATAAAAATGTCCACGGATCCATGACTTTTGATGTGTTGATGGCAACCCCACCGTGTCCACTCAATAACTGCGGCCTCTTGCCATGTGTATGCGGGCAACAGGCTAGCTCCTAAACTGCTTCTTTGCCTTCTCCCCCACTTGGCCCCTGAGCTATCCCTGTGCCCTGCTCTCTCTTGTGATGTCATCTTGCCAGAGGGTCCTCTCTGGTCTCAGAGGCTGTCTGTGATACCTGTTTTACCGCAACAACACACTCGGGACAGCATCTGCTGCCCCACATCAAGCCACAAAAGCCAGCCGCACGGCACCAGCGCCCCCCGTTGCAGTTGCAATGTTTGCTTTCGCTTTTATTTTGTTCTTTCTATTGACTGGCCCCTGTTGGGCTAGGATGTGGCCCTATCCACGTTGGATCTGGTCCTCTGACCATTGGTTTCCGGTCAGAGCAGGCCCACTGGGGTTCGGGAGTGTTTTGGGGTGGGAGATCTGCACTATATGTAGGGGTTGGGCAGTAAGGGTGGGGGGTGGCGTAATTGGGGTTGTATTAACAGTTAAAAACATGGCTGAGAGAAGCATGACTTCAACTCAACACTACTGTGCGCACGGCAAGTGCATAAGGAAAAATCCTAACGAACACTAACACTGGGATGTTCCATAATATATTGCTATGACTCTGAGCATTGCCACATGGAATATTCGTGGCCTAAGCAATTTCACTAAGGCCTGCAGGATAACTGCCTTTGCCCAGCGACATGGCGCCAAAATCCTCTTTCTCCAAGAAACCCACACTCTTGGGCGCCTAGCAGCATGTCTCGCCCCCACGTGGGGCAACAACAGATTCTATACGAAGTACTCCACCCAATCCAGGGGGGTCCTTACTCTAATCCATAAGTCAGTCCAGTTTTCCCTGCGCTCCAGCCATATCGACCCTGAGGGTAGATACGTGGTCCTCCATTGCTCACTCGCTAATATGGAATGCCTCCTAGTGAACACATATGCCCCAAACT
The DNA here is from genome assembly GCF_040938575.1 of Ambystoma mexicanum. Lineage (NCBI taxonomy): Eukaryota > Metazoa > Chordata > Amphibia > Caudata > Ambystomatidae > Ambystoma > Ambystoma mexicanum. Next base: position 1,518,740,653 of record NC_090937.1, on the reverse strand, counting down.
TTGATGCCCCTGAGTTCTTTGATGCCATCACCACCATGCTTCTGAAATATATTGGGATTCCCATCATTTGGGACAGGGACATGAATTTGATCCTAGACAAAGACCTGGATAGGTCCGGGACGGGCCGCAGAGCCCCATCACGCGCAGCCCATAGGTTACATGCCCATATTGACACACTAGATCTCAGAGATGCATGGAGAGCTCTCAACCCACAGGTTAGAGAGTACACTTTTCACTCATCGGTACAGGACAGCCTCTCCAGGATCGACCGTTTCCTCATATCGAGCTGCATGATGGGCAGGGTCATAGAGACCAAGATATTACCGCGCACACTATCGGACCATTCACCGATAACACTCCAGATAATACTGGGACATGACCAGCCCCCCGCTCCTCTTGGAGATTTAAGTCAGAGGCCCTGCTAGACATTGTCTTTAAAGCTGATATCTTAGCTGACATCAACACCTTCTTCGAGTGCAACAACAGCCATGACACCTCCGATGGAGTGCGCTGGGAGGCATTCAAGGTCTTCATAGAGGGATGTGCATATCTAGAGAGGCTGGGGTCCTCAAGGCCATAAAAAATAGCTTGCAACAGTCAGAAGCAAAATTAAAAGAGCTTGGGAGGGCATATGCCACCTCCCCTTCCCCGACCGCACTGGCACAGATTAGAGCGGAATTAGAAACGTTCGAGTCTCACGCCCTAAGAGAAGTTCAGTACTTCGCCCGCCATGTGGCAGCCAGGAAGTATGGTGAGGGGGATAGGCCGGGTAGACTGGTCCAAACTGAGGGGGGCAGGAACCGCATTGATTGCGTCAAGGACACACAAGGACGAGGCACCATGTGCTGGTCCGACCAGGATATCCTTGAGACATTCACCACATTCTATACGACCCTGTATGGCCCCCAGTAAGAACACATCCTGCAAGACACAGACGCCCTGTTAGATCAGATCCCCATGACCATCCTCTCCCGCACGACCCGCGACCTCCTTGAGGCCCCTATCACCCTCGATGAGATAACCAGGGTCATATCGAACTGCCCTAGGTGCAAAGCGCCAGGCCCGGACGGCCTCACCTCGGAGTTTTATCGGGAGCATGTAGCCATTCTGGCACCCAGACTCCTGGAGGTGTGTAACAAATCCCTAGAGTCAAACATCCTACCCCAATCCATGCATGAGGCGCTTATAACTGTATTACCGAAGCCAGGTAAACCGTTGGACGAATGTGGGTCTTATAGGCCCCTTTCTCTGATCAACACTGACACAAAAATATTTGCCAAGATCATTGCCAATAGGTTTCTCCCCATTATGCCCCACTTAGTCCACCCCGACCAGAGTGGCTTTGTGCCCGGCAGATCCACCGCCCTTAAAATCCGTCGCCTGTTCAATGTTCTGGCTAGAATTGACCCCAACGCACAGGCCGTGGCGGTCACCCTAGATGCCCAGAAGGCATTTGATATGGTGTCCTGGCAATAAATGTGGGCGGTTCTCTACAAAATGGGAATTGGCCCACGCATGAGGTCGTACATCAAACTTCTCTACACATGCCCCGCAGCCAGAGTCCTGGTCAACTCCCGGGCCTTGGCCCCCTTTGCCCTCCACAGAGGTACCCGCCAGGGCTGCTCATTTTATCCAATACTTTTTGCGCTCGCTATAGAGCCCATTGCTGATAACGACAAACATACGCGTAAATGTATACATCTCCGTGATACTCCCGAGATCATTTCTCTATATGCCGATGACGTGCTCCTATATATTAGAGACACGGCTGCCCACCTAGACCCGATATTGAGAGACATAACCAAAATTGGCACTTTCTCGGGCTTCACCATAAATTATTCCAAATCTGAAATCTTCCCGCTCACCCCGTCCACTACACAACCGTCCTGCGAATTCCCCCTCCGATGGTCACCGAGAGGCATCAGGTACCTTGGAGTGCTGGTGTCCCTCACCAAAGATTCACTGTTGGCTGACAACTATGCGGCTGTGGCGCAGCTTGCTGAACCTCAAATGTTGAAATGGCGCAGTCTCCCACTCTCTTTGTCTGGTAGACTATCTCCAATCAAAATGATTATGGTCCCTAAATTCCTCTACGTCTTCACAAATGTGCCGATCTGGCCCGGAAAGCGATATTTCAGGAACTTACACGCTGCGTGTGCCCAATTTCTGTGGGACTCGGGCGCGGTTCGTAAGAAATGGCAACACATGACTCTTCCCTATGGTAACGGGGGTTTCACTGCACCCGATTTTGCCAAATATTGGACAGCTGCACACAGGCCCAACACGCCACATACTGGTACACGTTCTCCAATCCCCCCGCATGTGAAGCTCGAGAAACTAGCGAGCGAGAGCGTTAACACCCTCTCCCTGATTCTCCATCACACATATCACACCGACGCCCCGGCAGACCCTGTAGCGGCCACTGTCAGGGCCTGGAAATATATCTTTCAGATAAAACCCGACCACCACCCGTACTACAAATGGCTGCCCATCTGGCAGTTCCCGGGCCTCAGCCCTACACATGATAAGCTTTTAATGAAACACTGACATGATCTGGGCTGCCCGACTTTTACTCTGACGGGAAGTTCAGACGTGGCACCCCGGACACCTAGGTACTGCATTGGAACTGCTACAATACTACAGGCTGAGGGCGGCGTTCCACGCCCGGTGGCCCTCATACCCATATGAGCCCCCAGACTTACCTGAGATCCAGTATATATCCAACTCGGCTGGTGCTAGAGGGATAGTGTCCGCGCTGTACAAATTGTTGATGGCCGACCCCACAGACGTGCTAATCAAGGCGCGAGATACGTGGAGTGAGGAGCTGGGCCTCCTCATCATAGACGCAATGTGGGGGAAAACGTGCACACAGACTCAAACCACCTCTCTGAATGCCAGGCTTAGGTGCATGCAATACAAGCTCCTTAACAGACTATATTACACACCTCAAAGACTGGACAGGTTTGCACACACCCAGGCCCGCACCTGCCCTAAATGCGGTTCTCCTGCTGCAGATCATACTCATATGTTCTGGTCCTGTGACGCGCTGGGCACATACTGGAAGGCCATAATTTAAGCTCTTTCAGACATCACAGCGTCCCGTATCCCTGTAGAACCCCTAGCTGTACTGTTCGGCCTGTGGGATAGCCCGGAGTTGAGGAAAATGTCTAGGTTTCTCAATGTTGCCACAATAATAGCCATAAAATGCATATTACAATGTTGAAAGCGCTGATCCCCCCCTCGTTTGAGATGTGGATGAGGGCCCTCACCTGGACTCAAACGTGCGAGGAGGACTACATCAGTACCCTCCCGCTGGCCTCCCGTCCCAGGAATGTGTGGACGGAATTTTGTACATATTTAAATAACAAAGACGACTTAGAACTATTGTCCTCCCCTCCTCCTGGTGATGTAAACTAATCCACTGCTGTGCCGCTTGGATCCGGGCAATGGCCCCACTGGTATCTGCCGAACATTCCCATGTATTGCACTACTATGTATGTATCTGTTACTCTTGCTATGCTGTACAATGTGTTGATTGCCTGTTCTCTCACCATGCCAATAAAGAAAAGTTTTTTAAAAAAAATGTATATCCGCACTCTTTTGCTTCTTATTTTGTCACATGGGTTTAGATACTACTCTTACGCTGATGACACACAGATTCTAGTCAAGCTTGATCTCACTAGAGTAGACACCACGACTCGGCTAAGGAGCTGTCTGGAAGATCTCGCACTTGGATGGCTGGCACCTCCTGCCCTCTTTCCTTTTTGACCACTGAGTTCTGGCCAGTTTCTCTAGGCATCTGCCCCACGCCTGCTGCTACAGTTAAAAATCTTGGTGTGACACTCTCATCCTCTTTATCCATGGCACCCCAAGTTTGTGCCGTACACAAGTCTGGACACTTCAAATTGTGAACACTGCTAAGGTGGTCCCTTTTGTTCCATCAAAATACCATGCCCCTGTGATAGCTGCCTTAGTGCTGAACACCACAGACTACTGTAACTCCCTTTACTTGGGTCAGCCAGGCTACCTTACCAACCACTTCCAGCTGCTGCAAAATTCCACTGCCCGGGTGGTCATTCTTCCACCTTTTTCGAGCCCACATGACCCCGCTCCTCAGGCAACTGCACTGGCTGCCTATTGAGAAGCGCATTCTTTTTAAATCTATGTGTATTGTGCACCATGCCTTCTACAAGCCAGGTGCAGAATACATCCAAACCAAATTTCCCTGTTATGTGCTGTCCTGTCACTTGCACTCTCATTCTGCTCTTCTGATTGTCATCCCCCGAGTCAGACTACCTCGCATTGGTGGCTGTGCCTTCTCTGTTATTGCCACTAAAACCTGGAACAGTCTCCCACTGTCGCTTCGTGCAGTTGACAACCATTTGTCCTTCCGTCACGCCTTAAAGACTTATCTTTACTATATTTGCCTAAATTACTGCTGCTCTTCTGCCTCATCTAGCACCAAGATACCTCCGGGTGTATGTGCACTTTATAAATGTATATAACATAACATACCACTTGAGAGTTGCTCAAAGAGGCCCTCTGAAAACAAGAGTGATCCAAGCTATTCAGTGCTATGGAGAGGGATTGCATGATGCCATATTGTCTCTGAATATGATCCTGAAGGTTTGTACTTCATGAACCCACCAGTAGCTGGTCTAACTCTGAAAATCATGGCCAAATATATGAGGTGATGGTAATATCTTGTTCAAGCACAGAGACAAAGTGCAAAATCAGAGGGAACATGAGGTATTCAAATCCTTGGATGACCAAATCAGTGAAGCCCTCTACCAGTGTCCTAGTTAAGGATTTGAGGCAGGCATTCCCTGCACAATTTAGGTGGGTCTACTGTTTGACTAGTTTCACCCACAAGCAATGCTTTAATTCACATCAGGTCATGCTGTCCCTCCCAATAACATCTTGTGCCATCAACACAAGGTTGAATCATCCAGGAAAAGAAACTGAAATCTGACATCACATGGGATTAAGGAGGGATTAATGAGTTCATCATTTGTATGACCAGAAATCGCTCAATTGATACATCCTTTAATATCTCTGTCCAGGATACCTGGCTTTTGATATATTTTATGTGTAAAACAGTAAAGATATATCCGTTGGGATATTGCTGTCTATGATGCCTTCTCAAATGTAAGCCTTTTAAGTACAATTCAGGAGTCTGGAATGTGAAGAAGCACCTAGAAGCATTCTCCATGAACATCTGTCTGATTTTAGGATGACTAGAGGTTCAGGGTCCACACTAACAAACATATCTCTAAATATAGTGTCTGCATATCAAAAAGGTCATTGTTCCATACTAGAGCTTCCCAATGTGTAAGCCACTAAAAAAAAATGTGGAACAAGAAATACTGATACATTTATTATATCCAGTAACTAGTAGGAAATACAGGATTGTCCCTGAACTGTAACAAACAATTTATTCTGAAATGAGGGAGACAGTTGACAATTGTGGCTACAAGCTCTGATGTTCTGACAACTCATCACATCCTGGCATTTTAAGTTCATAATATATGCACATGAAACCCAGATATAACACGGACTGGGAGATGGTCCCGAATAGCAGATCATCATTTTAGAATTCTCGGAGCATTCAAACAACTAGATGAAAGACAATTGCCTCAGTCTAAAATATTCAAAATAGAATCCCTGTGACTTGGTTCCAAAATCACCGCCTTCCAATCATGGGACCACAGTCATTGGGTGGAACATACCCCAACTACCCAAAAACGTACTATTATACTTTTGAAGTTTCAAACATAAAATATAGCTTGTTTGATTTGATATATACTACTCTAACACAGTGAACACAGACTTGTTTTTATAATGCTTCATTGCATCTGGTTAAAATACCAATGTTCAACCTTTTGCACATCAAAGACAAAAGATAAAAAAGTTAAATAACAGAACAATGTCATTATACGTCCTTTAAAACGCACACTGAATTCATATCTACGTAAATACATTCACACACATTATCACATATATTAAAAATGCCTAAAAGGAAAGTTCATTTTAACCAGAAACTGACCTTGCCTCAGGATTCTCCAAGTTAAGTGTTGTAAGGAAACCCACCACCGATATTATAGCCGTGGTAGGGCTCCATCTCAGGAATCTAAATAATAGAATCTAATAATTTACATAATATAATCTAGACATCAATTTCTGAAAATATAAGATCCACAAAGGAATAAGTGAAGGAGTAGTTAAATGCATACATAATCTACACTTGGCCTGTCCATTAGCAATAAGAACTCTCCTAAGTAAAATATGGCGAGTAGGAATACTATTAAACTTACATCTATAAAAATGTCTGTGCACGTTTTTATATGGGTATACATTTAAATATGGTGCTACAGTATGCATTTTATTATGAATGTGAGTCAGGTGCGATACAGATTGATTCACGTCCCAGCTTTCAGTCGTAGCAATCCAATCACTGCAATATAGATGTTTCTTTGTTTTTTGTTTTATTATTTATAATGCGTATCATACTCGGGGGTAACAGGGAGCAGCATTTACAAGTATATGCAAGGCTTAGTTACAACACAGAAGGTATAACATTTACATACAAGTCATTAATTCCAAGAAGGTATATACAGATGGTGCGTATTTACAGGCGTAGGATATAAGGGGGTATATACAAATAATACAGACATCTTGCAGAAGCAACATCTACAGAGTTTGGGGTAATTGTAGCCGTATGTTTGGCGGAGATAAGTCCAGGTCCACAGGCAGTGAGTAAGGCATTTATAGTTACCGCAAGGGTAGCAGGTCGAGAGAAGCAGGGAAGGATACTCCATAGGCCATAAGGAACCATAGCAGTGAGTCCTAGCTGCTTGCTGAGCAGGGGTTATCATTTACTGTTCATTTGATTTCAGCCACAAAATGATTTTGGATCTGAAGTTTTGGTAATATTGGTCAATTATCAGTGTGGAAAGCAGGGAGTTCCACAATTTGGCTGCTTTCACGGGGAATCTGCTACCTCTTATAGTGGAGTATTTGAAACTAGGTATGGAGAGGTGATCTCTATTGGCTGATCTAAGTGGTCTCAGGGAGGTCTGTTTATGGAATCTCTCAGCCAGGTAGATAGTGGCTGCATTGTTGAGAGATTTGTGGGTGAGCGACAATGTTTTTAGAAGGATTTTGTCATTGGTTGGGAGCCAGTTGTTCTGTCGGCTGCTCTTGGAGATGTGGTCTCTTCTGGAAATTCCTAGTGCCGCTCTAAGGGCATTGTTTTGTAATGTTTGGATTATTTTGATAGCAGCTTTAGTCGATCCTAAATAGAGGGCATTGCAATAGTCCAGGTGAGACAGGATGAGGGATCTGGCCAGTATGGTACAGCTACTGTCAGAGAGAAATGACTTGCCTGTGCGAATAGGTTTGCACGTGTAGGCCGTGGAGGACGCTAAAGAGTTGACCTGTTTAGCAAATGAGAGGTTTGAGTCAAGGTAAAAGCCTAGTGTTGAAGTGGGAGAATGGGAGAAAAAGCTCCCCCAATCTCCTCGTGACCATGGCCTAGAGGATCGCGGCCCAGACACCCACCACGAGATGAGTTTGTCTATCTACCAGACGACCAAATACCCTGGTTCAAGAACATAAGGATATGCCCACCAGCCTGCCCTACTCAAGCCGACACCTGCGGCATGGATGAACTCGACCCAACAACAAGCACCCACATCGTTAAAGATGCCATAACGACCTAGCTAACTGCCAAGAACATACATGCCACCATGCACACTGGTCACTCACGCACCAACCCACATGAAGAATATATTCAGTGCTTTGACGTAGGTGACGGATACACCCACTGACGCGCATCTTTATTATTTTTCACATAGGGTTTTCTAGTAATGCAGAAACGCAAGACGCATAAAGCACTAGCTTATACGCTTGCTGACGCTTCTCCCACCCCTCGCATCGTGATGAGAATATAACGACAAATACTGCCTATGAAGCCATGTCAAACCGCAACACAGGTGCCGTGCATTACACATCCCCACCCATGAATCAGGCCCAAGTAGGCCGCAAGCAAGAACCACCATGAACACTGAATGAGCGAGAGTACTAGTGCTGATCACGCAGAACGAGCCCAGCAAGAGCTCACAGCCAAGGGAGCGATGTTGCAACTCGTATGCTACCAGCCGGCGCCAAGGTCACACCTGTAAGCAAAGCCAAGCACACAGAAGCAAAATACAACTTCAAATGTGCAGAATTCCGCCTCAGCTACTGTCTCTCCACACGGGACCAAGCCAACCTGACAAGGTGCCAGACCCACGGGGAAGAAGTCGCCTGGGTCCCACGTCTGGGACACAGGTTGCAACAATGAAATGACCAGATGGACACCTACAGTGATGGGAATGGCCTGCTCTCAAGCCTATGAGCAAACCCGCACATTGTCTGCACGAACACATAGTTACATATTGTTGCTAGTGACAGGTACACCGCGAGCTGGGAACAACGATGGTCCCAGACTGGGGGGCTCGCGGGAGGACCAATCAGAACATGGGGGCACTCATCACTGACGCCTCTAACATTAGCCAATCATCAGGGGTCTTCATGTAACAATTTTCAACTATCTAATAGTAGGGACAACACAAGTATACCACCTGACTCATCCTCAACCACTAATATCGCTCTCTATATGTATACTATACTAACCCTAGCACTCGAGGAACCAATCCGGAGTGGCAATAGGTTTTTCGCTAACTTTCCCAGGTGACGCAAGTAGCGCGTCATGCTGCGGCAAAAAGGGCCTGCGAGCCCCACGAATTTTGAGAGTCTGGACAGACGAGTACGATCCTAGACCCATCCCTGCCGTTGTTTTAATAAACAGCAGAACCGCCTTGCTTCTTGTGTGTGTCTCATACTCATTTTTGTCTCTTCTTTGGGAACACGGGAGGAGTTGGGGCCTCCCAGCCCGGAGGTCCGCAGACGGCTCAGCCGACCCCGGGATAATCACCCCGACAAGTTGGAGGCACTGCTGAGATCTGTTTACGATCTACCTTTTCATTTTTTCCAAGGCCTCTCGTTGCGAGGAGGCCCGGCGGCGCGGACCCCTCTGCCGCTGCCCCCTTTTTGAGGACTACAGGACCATCGCGGAACTGCAAGAAGTCGGGCGGCGTAATCCGGATATTGGCCCTCGGGAGCCGGTTGTGAAATTTCCCACCCACGGTTGGCGAGTGTCCAGACGTGGTCCAGACGAGGGGAGGTGGCGAGCCGCTTGGAGGGGTGCACGCAGTCATACGGCCCCGCATCAAGAGAACTTGTTGAGTATGTCACACCCAACAAGCAATGTGAGATTGTGAGGGGGGGGAGTGAAATAAGGGAGGTGGGAGGTGTTACTAAGGTGTGCAGAGATTTGATGAATTAGTGTTGACGGTGAAGTGAATGGTAGCAGGACAGGTGCGAGAGCCGTCCGCTACCACGTCATGGAAAAGAGTGGGTGGAGCAAGAAAAGACCACGTGCGGTTGCTCGTAGACACTGATTGGCCTAGGTCGTGGCCACCTGTAAGGGGTGTGTGTGTGTGTGGCTTTCCTACGAATTGGCGGTTATTGATCAATGAGTAGACGAGGATCCCTATTGATCGAGCAGTGAAACTCGATAGATAGATGACGTTTTCCTGTAGGTGGTAGCTAACTTGTTGCCTAGTACGGAAGATAATTGGCTGGTTAAGCCCTCCCGTTGAGGGGCGTATCACACGCGAGGCGACGCAGCGTGCGCAATCCGATTATACGACTATATTGTTGGTTACCTTGTTCCAGGTGTAACAAGAGGACAGCTGTGGGGTTAACGGGGACAAACAGTAAAAACTTATTGCGAGCTTTCTGAAGTGTAAAAGATCTTACCGGTAGTTGTTGGAAGAGGTCGGTGACGTCACCCGTAGGGCTTTCATAGGATACCTTGACCACACAGCATTGTTGAAGGGTGGTGGGGAAGTGAATAGAGGGCCGGGGGTGCGCACGGGGGTTGTTGGCCACCCCAAAACACGGGACAGGTGGAGAGGGGGAAGTGACCGTGCACGGAGAACGCCGGCCACGCCGAGTGAGGTAGGAGGAGGAGGGGAGGAGAAAAGTGGGACGACTGTATAAGCACGTCACACAGGGCACGCAGCCGCAGGGGGCTTCGTGCGCCGTGGCCGCAGGGGGCCGTAACGGTATTAAGGAAGAAAAACAAACACAGGAAAAGACAGCATATTTGCAATTGTTATATTTCACTGTTTTTCTTTTAGCGGACGGTCGCAAGTCCCCAAACTACGGTGAAGTGGGAGAATGGAAGAACAGGCTCCCGCCCTTCCCCTCTCGCGCTTGGCCTAGAGGATCACGGCCCAGACACCGCCACGAGAGGAGTTTGCCTATCTACCGGACGACCAAATACCCTGGTACAGGAACATACGGATGTGCCCATCTACCTGCCCAACAGCCCGCCCTGTCCATGCCGACACCTGCGGCACGGACCAACTCGACTAAACCTACACGTTGTTAGAGATGCCATGACGACTTAGCCAACGGTCAGCACACCTGTGCAAATATACACACCGGACACTCCCGCACCAATCTACACGAAGAATATGCTCAGTGCTATGACGTAGGCGACAGACATACTCACGGACGTACATCTTTATTATTTTCCACATAGGCTTTCAAAATGCAGAAACGCAAGACGCATCAGGAACTTATATAAAAAAGGCTTGCTCACGCTTCTTCTAAAAAGCCATGTACCATAATGAAGAATATAACGGGGACACGATACTGAGGACAAAGCAATATGATACCGTAACCTAAAGCGCTCTGCATCAAACGGTCCCACCTATGCACCAGGCCCAAGTAGGCCGCAGGCAAAAGCTTCCATGAACATTGAATGAGCAAGAACTGGGTTGCTGACCCTGCAAAATGAGCCCGGCGAAAGCACACCGCCAAGGGCACGATGTTGCAATCTCACACGCTGCAAGCCAACGCCAAGGTCGCACCTGCAAGATAAACCAGGCACACAGTAGGAAAAACAATATTAATTGTGTTGAATTTTGCCTCAAACACGGTCCCACCTCACGTGACAAAGCCAAACCTGACAAGATGCCAAGCCCAGGAGGAAGGAGACGCCTGAACCCCACGTTTCGAGACACAGGCAGATACAATTAAAAGACTCATTTGGACATCTGCAGCAGTGGGAGTATTCGACCTCCCAACATATGAATAAATCCTCACATTGTTTGCACCTACCCATATTAAAACATTGTTGCAAATGACAGGTGCACCGCGAGCTGGGAACAGCGATAGTCCCAGACTGGGAGGCTCGCGAGCGGACCAATTAGAACTTGGGGTTCTTATCACTGACGCCATTCACATTAACCAATCCTCAGAGGTCTCCATGTAACAATTTTCATGTATCTAATTGAAGGGACAGCCCAGGTATACCACCTGACTAACTCTCAGCCAATAACACCGTTCTCTATATGTGCGCTATACTAACCCTACCACTCGAGTAACCAATCCAGAGTGGAGATAGGTTTTTGCTAAAACTTTCCAAGTGAAGCAAGTAGCGCGTCATACTAAGGTAAAAAGGGCCTGCGAGCCCCACGATTGTGTGTGTGTCAGGACGGACGCGTATGCTCCTTGACCCATCCCTGCCATTTGTCTAATAAACAGCAGAGTCACCTTGCTTCTTGCGTGTGTCTCATACTCTATCTCTTTTGGGATATACGGGAGGAGTTGGGGCCTCCCTGCCCGGAGGTCTGCGGATGGTCCGGCCGACCCCGGCAGAATTTCCCCCCGTTAAGTTGGAGGCACTGCTGAGATCTGTTTAAGATCTGCTTTTTGATTTCTACTTTTTTCCAGGTAATCGCGTTGCGAGGAGGCCCGGCGGCGCGGCCCCCTCTGCCGTCGCCCCCTTCTGAGGACTACAGGACCATCGCGGAGCTGCGAGAAGACCGGACAGCGCAATCCGGATATTGGCCCTCGGGAGCCGTTTGAGAAGTATCCCGCCCGCGGTTGGCGAGTGTCCAGACGTGGTCCAGATGAGGGGATGTGGCGAGCCGCTTGGAGGGGTGCACGCAGTCGAGCGGCCCCGCATCAAGAGAACTTGGTGAGCATGCCACGCACAACAAGCAATGTGAAATTGTGAGGGAGGGGGAAGGAATTAAATACGGGAGGTGGGAGGTGTTGCACAGGTGCGCGGCGAAGGTTTGACAATTTAGTGTTGGCAATGGAATGAATGGTAGCCGAACGAGTGTGAGAGCAGTCGGCTACGTTACGCGAAGGGGGGAGGGCGGAGCACGAAAACATCATGTGCGGCCGCTCGTAGACACTGATTGGCCTAGGTCGCGACTACATGTAAGGGTGTGTGTGTGTGTGTGGTTTCCTATGATTTGGCATTTATTGATCAATGAGTAGATGAGGATCCCTATTGTTCGAGCAAGAAACTCGATAGGTAGATGACGTTTCCCTGTAGGCGGTAGCTAGTTAGTTGCCCAATACGGAAGATAATTGGCTGGTTAAGCCCTCCTGTCGAGGGGCATATCACACGGGAGGCGACGCAGCGTGCGCAGTCCGATTATATTATTGATTACCTTGTTCCAGGAGTGACAGGAAGACAGCTGTGAGGTTAACGGGGGTAGATTGCAAGTGTATTTTGAACTTAAAGAATATATGAAGAACTTAACAGTAGCTCGAAGAGATCGGTGACGTCACCAGTAGGGCTTCCATAGGATATCCCGTGCACAAGACATCTTTCTTTCTGAGAGCGGTGGGGAAGAGAACCGTGGTAAGGGAGTGAAAACGGAGATAAACGGTAATGAGTTGATCGGGAAAAGGTGAAACGGGGGACGTGGCTGCACACGGAGAACGCCGGCCACGGCAAGTGTAAAAGAAGGAGGAGGAGCAAGTGAAAATGGGACGACTGTATAAGAACGTCATAAGGGGTACGCAGCCGCAGGGGGCTACGTGCGCCTCGGCCGCAGGGGGCCGTAAGGGTATCGTGTAAAGGAAGAAAGACAGAAGAAAATATACAAATGTAAATACTATATTTTTATAATTTCCCTTAGCGGACTATCGCAAGTCCCCAAACTTACGGGGCCAGGTAACGATATAAGGCTGCATATTGTAAACTGCTAGTGAGATAACCGCTACCAAATAGGGGAAGGGTAACAAGTGGAGCGCTACTATGTCATACGGGACAGGATCGGGAGGGTGGGGGAACACCCTCACTACCCCACTACAACACATATGTACAACACTGTCACCCCATAGGGAGAAACTGATTAAGTATAGCATAGAATGGACCCAGGGGATGGACAACAAAATGATAACACCGTGGCCGCCTAATGGTAGCTTCGATCCATATGCCCAACATTCACTACTAAACCATCTGCATAATACATACAAAGGGAAGAAGTTGGCAAATCACGTGGAGGTGTTTAACTTATGGAGGATGTTCCAAGGGTCCCGACCAGGACCAAATGGAATGTTCACTGTGGGGGAAATACCGGAAGAAAAAGAGATTAAGGAGGAAGGAGAGGATGGGAAAAAGGGGAGTGAAGACCCAAAGAACACGGGGAACGGACAAGAGGGAGGAGAAAAGAATAATACATCACATGGAATAAAAAAGGAACCGAGCAACGATATACCCCTAGCCAAGGGAGTGAAAACAGAGGGAGGGGGGTTGTACCCTTTAAGGGAGTTGGGAGAAATAGAAAGAGGTCAGTTAAGGGCGGCTGAGGGGTACTCGAACCCGGCATACAGCCCTCCACCATATGTGGCTTATAGGAAGATGCCAGTAGGGGAGGGGAGGACTGGAGAAGAACAAACTGTGGAAATAGGAAATGATGAGTGGGTAGCTGCACAGATACTATTAAAATTACGAGGTTCATTAACAGGAGAAGAGAAGGAGGTAGTAAGGAAAACAGACGAGGATAATACCAGGGAGAGTGGAATGAGAGGGGAAGAGCTGTTACGGCAAAAGGAAGAGATTTTGGAGGAACGACTAGCAGAATTAAGGGATGAGCAGAATGAATTGATCAAACAGCTCGAGAGGGAGGAAAGAGAGAGAGCGAGGAAAAGGAAAGAAGGTAAGAACGAATTGGAAAAAATAAGGGAACGAACTGAGGAGCAAAGGAGAGAAGCTGAAAGGGTAAAAGCAGCAGCAGAAATGGTATCAAGAGCAGTGCTGCGAGAAAAGAAAAGGGAAGAAGAAGAGAAAGAAAAAGAAATGGCAATGTGGAAGAGGAGATTACTATCAGAAACGACTAAGAAATACGAAGAAGGGAGGCTGATAGAGAGCATATTGGAAAGGGGAAGGGTGAAATGGGAAAGGAAGAAAGAGGATGAAAGAATATTGGAACATATGAGTAGTGAAGTAATGGAGGAATTAAAAAGGAAAAGGGAGGGAAATGGTAGGGAGATGGAGGAGAGAAATGAAGGAGAAAGAGAAGATAGGAGAAGAGAGAGTGAAGTATGGGGGGATGTATATAAAGACACAGAAGTAGCAAGAACATCAGCACAAAGGGGAGCGGTTGATAAAGGAGAAAAAGGAGAACTGGACCTAATAGACTTACAAACAGTAACAATAAAGGGGAAAAAGACCGAGTGGGGGGTGCCGTTTATGACTGACTTTTGTAGTGAGGAAGAAGAAGGAGTGGAGAAGGAAGGAAGAAACAGTGGAAGGGAAAGCCTAGATAAACTATACATCACCCGGACCAACACAGACTCACCATGGATCCGTAGGAGAAAGGATGAGCTGGAGAGAAGTGAGGAGGATGAGCAAGGAATAGCGGAAAGACAGACACATGAGGCCGTACCGTCCCCATCACGCCCTCTCCCATCGCACCCTACATGCTCAACCACCTCACGCTCGTTACGCACAATAAAACTTGCACCCTTCACAGTCGAACTAACACCCTATGCAGGTCGGCTTAGGGACCTCCCTAGATGCAGGCAGGAAAGGCGAATACACATGCCCACATTAAATACAGGAAATGATGGAAGAAGGGGAAAAGATGGAGAAGAAAGAGTTACGAGCAGGGGAAATACGGATGAAATTGATGATGTCGAAGAAAGGGAGGAAGAAGAAGGGTGTGAGGACTCGATTTTATGGAACACAAAGGGTAAAACGAGACATAACTTAATGCCACTTCTGGAGAGGGGAGGGGTTAGGCCACAGTATGTCCCTTGGAAGCATACAGACAAAGAAAATATAAAATGCAGGCTCCCATCATTAAGTGGAGGTGCGGGTGAGTGGATATATGAAATGGAAAAACACACCGCAGGACAGAAACTGGCAGTAGGAGATGTGAAGGGCCTTCTAATATCGATATTAGGGGATGCAGCGGATGACATTTGGAAGAGAGCGGGATTCCCTGGGGTAACAATAACAAACACATTGCATGATGGGGCACCATTCGCAAACTGCAGACATGCACTATGGCAGGCACTGAGGGTACAGTACCCAGAAACATCAGTCATAGGAACAATTACCTCCCGCAAGATGCGTGAGAACGAAGATCCTGTTGATTATATCCAGGAAATCCAAGAGAAGTGGCGCATGGAAACTAGAGAACAATGGGACAAAACACCCGCAATATTTTATCATATACTAGTACAAGGGCTCCTGGAAGGAGTTCAGAAACAACTGAAGAAAGTAGTGGGAATGGAAGCAAAAGCATGGCCAGAAATACAACTGACTATAGTGCATCATTGCAGGACATGGCAAGGAAAAATGAAACAAAAGGAATAGGACAGGAAAACGGAAGAGGCTAAACTAGTACAGAAAAAGCTTACTAAATACACAATGGAAGGGGCACTAATAACTATGCCTACAACAATGACCCAAAGCCCCACACAAGTAGTGGCTGCACAAGATCCCTCCCAAATACCACTTTCGCAGACTATAACACAACAGGTGCCGCCACTACAACCATACACGACCAACATGGGAGGAGGATACCCAATGCCAGGAGCTGGGTATTATAATTACAACAGGGGGAGAGGAGGAATTATGAGAGGGAGAGGATACGGATATAATACCCAGCAGCAGGTAGGTGGACTTAGAAGTTCCTATCCCACAGGGCAACCAGTATACCAGGACAACACAGGGAGCTTTCCATGGCAGAGTAGGGAACCACCGGTGTGTTGGAGTTGTGGATTATTAGGGCACATGTCACGCACGTGTAGAGTAAGACCAGGAACACCATCATGGAGTGAACAGGGACAACCAAGGCCCACACAGGAACAACAGGGCATACAGCAACAGCAGACGTTGCAACAGGGAAATGAACAGCAACAACTAATAACACAACAACAGCCACAGACACATTCACTGCCACAACAACAGGTAGCAATAACACAACAACCCCAAGTACAACAAACACAACTGGGTAGGGTGACAGTCCTGGGACACAACCCTTACACAGGAAATGGTCAATCGTTGTACCCTCAATAGGACAGCCCACAGACGGCCTTGGTGTGTCCCATCCTGTCAGTAACACCTAATAGTGCGGAGGAACCACGCATAGAGGTAACGATAGGTGACAAAAGGTTATCATTCCTTGTTGACACCGGGGCGACCCGGTCTTGCATAAGGGAAGGTAATTTTAAGATGTCAGGCAAATCCATGAACACCCAAGGATTCTCTGGGGCTAAAGGGTTGGTTCCTTTTACTGATAACATTCCCTTATCTATAGGAGATTATGACCTGTCAGTCCCACTTCTATATTATAGTGCCTCACCAGTAAATATACTGGGGAGAGACATAATGAACAGGTTGAATATGACGATCTCATTTACTGAGGATGGCATAATTTGCTCCATTCCAGGGATTAACATGCTCACGGCACGACAGATTATGCAAGCATACTGCGGACAAACAGCGATTAGGGCGGAGCCAGTAGATGGCGAGCTCTTCCAGTACGGGACAGACATGGCATTTGCATGCATGCCAGGGATAGAGGGAAAAATGTGGAGGAGGCCAGCAGCCTATCTGTTCAGACCAGAAACACCAGTCAATGAGCCAGAAGGAAAGGTGGTTCCAGTGGACATTGAGAGCATTATAGCAACAGCTGATTACATTGCTGTACATGCCCAAGACAGAGAAGGAAGGGCATGGAGGGAAGTGATAGCACTAGCGGAAGGATGTAGACTCACCCATGTGTCAGATGAGGAGCTGTTCTCAGATGAAAAGGAGGAAGGTGAAATGGTGTTTATGATGAGTGTGGAAATATGGCTAAGAGTGGCGTACAAACAAGTAGCACAGAAAATTGCAATGGCGCTTGAGGCACCCGCATGCACCCCAGTCCCCTTCTTTAAGGAGGATATGACAAAGGTACCCACATCACTGTGGACTACTACCCCCTATGACGTGGGGTGCATAAAAAGTATAGGGGGAGTAAGGATAAAATTGAAAAAAGGAGCAATACTCCCCAGAGTGAAACAGTACCCACTATCAAAAGAGGCAGATGAGGGCATATATGAAACCATAACGGCCCTTATAAATAATGGCATATTGGTCCCCTCAGAATCACCATGTAACACGGCTGTATACCCAGTGTGCAAGGCTAAAGGGGGTTCTTGGCGCTTCATACAGGATCTCAGGCCCTTGAACAACATAGTAGAAGCAGAGTATCCCATAGCAGCAAACCCGGCCACAATATTGTGTGGCATTCCAGCAGAAGCATCACGATTTACAGTGATCGACCTTAAAAATGCATTCTTCTCAATACCATTGCACCCAGACTCACAAGATCTGACAAGCTTCACTTACAGAAACACAAAGTGTAAACACACCAGATTGCCACAAGGGTATTGCGAATCACCCTCAATTTTCAACAGAGTGATACAGATGGATCTGGGTAACATTGAAGTGGAAAGCACAGTGCTGCAGTATGTCGATGATATAATAATTTGCAGTACAAACGAAAGAACATGCAGAGAGGACTCATTAAAGATGTTGACAATATTGGCTGAGAAAGGTTACAAGGTAGACATGGAAAAGCTACAGTACTGTCAAGAATAGGTACTTTACATTGGTCAGCTCATATCCCAACATGGAAGAAAGATTGCACCACAAAGAGCACAGGCCATTTCAAACACACCAGTTCCACAAACAGTGAGGGAACTGCAGCAGTTCCTGGGGCTGTGCAACTACTGTAGAGCATGGGTATTTGATTACAGTTCATACATAGGACCCCTGCTTGAGGCGTTAAAGGAAGCTAATAAAGGGGAGAAAAAGTTGAGGTGGACAATGGAAATGAAAGAGGCTTTTGATGAGTTGAAAGATGAGATATCAACTGCTCCGGTACTGGCATCCCCAGACTATGAGCGACAATTTTTCATATTTTCACATTGCGACTCAGCAGTAATGAAAGCAGTGTTGGCCCAAAAAACAAGCATGGGCTACAAGCCAGTAGCATTCTACAGCGGCCACTTAGATCCTGTGATGCTAGGTCATTTCCCTTGCGAACAAGGTCTCGCCGCAGCTGCTTTTGCGGTAGAGAAAGCATCAGAAATAACCATGGGGTGCCCAACTACACTGTTTGTGGAACATGCACTATTTGCCATATTGAATAAACCTAAGTCCACCCTAACCACGCAAAGGGCATCAGGTTATGAGATCATCTTATCCAGAGCTGAACTATCAATTGTTAGATGTAGCACGGTTAACCCTGCAAGGTTCCTAGCAGAAGTAATTGAGGAGGGAGATTATACCCACGATTGTACGCAAATAACTGAAATGTACTCATGTACTAGAAAGGTTGAAGAAAATGCACTAGAGGGAGGTGAGCTCCTGTTCATTGATGGGTCATCAACTATCGACCAAAGGGATGGTATAAGGAGGACTGGGGCAGCAGTGGTAAAAATGATGGAGGTACCGGTGTGTGTGGCCATGAAATGTGTACAATTACCACAGTATTACTCCGCTCAAGCAGCGGAATTAGTTGCACTGATCTTGGCGTTGAAGGAAAGCTTTGACAAACGAGTGACCATATACTCCGACAGCGCGTATGTTACATCCACTGTCCACTCAGGGCTGTCAAAATGGAGAGGAAGAGGGTTTAGGAGAGCTTATGGCACTCCAGTGCAACATGCTCTCCTATTAGCTGAACTAATTGAAGTAATAAATGACCCCCAAGAATTATCTTTAGTAAAATGCACCGCACACACCAATGGTGAAGACCACATTTCAAAAGGGAATGCAGCAGCAGACGCACATGCGAAGTATGCTGCATACTTTGGTGAGATATGGAACCCCCCAGAGTCACAGAGAGGGAGAGGGAGGGGAATGGCTAAGGAGATGTTGATAAGAGAAGGGTACACCCATCTCCCAGGCACACAGATTATGGAGCTACAAGCGGCTGCACCAATGGCCGAAAAAGAAATATGGGTAAAAAGAGGATGCACAATGTCACCAACCGACGTGCTATGGCGCCAGGGTGACACTGGAAAGGTTGTAATACCATTGGCACTTTTGAACACCGCCCTAAGCCAAGTACATTACCCAGCCCACACAGGTAAGGAAGTAATTGCAGCATGAATTAGGGAAGACTGGTTCTGCCCCGAGTTAAATTCTCATGTGTCAAATTTTATCAGCAACTGTCTCACATGCCAACAGTTTACGGCCGGCCACACTCTGAAGGTGATAAGAGGTACTATACCCCGGCCAGAGGGACCGTTCCGACATCTCCATATTGACTATGTTGATATGATCAACGTATGTCAAGGAAACAGGTATATGATTGTAGTAGTATGCCCATTCTCGAGGTGGATTGAAGCAAGGCCCTGTTCACATCCAGATGCATTTAGAGCAGCTAAATTCCTAGTGAGGGAGGTCTTCCCTAGGTGGGGAGTGTGTGAGTTATTAAGGTCAGACAATGGCCCACATTTCGCAAACGAAATGTTCCAGCACATTACATCCTTGCTGAACATCAAGCATAAATTTGCATGTGCATACCACCCACAGGCCAACGGTATATGTGAAAGCCTGAACGGCCTATTAAAGGAGGCAATTGCAAAGATACAGCAAACAACAAAGAAGAGTTGGTTATATTGCCTTCCATTAGCCCTATTTGAGCTAAGGAATAGACCAGGGTCCGACCACCACCTCACCCCTCACGAGGTGGTTACCAGACGTCAAATGCGCCTTCCCCTAACGCCAACATCAAGAGCATTTACTGACCACGAGAGCACTGCGAGTGTTCTTGGTGACGAAATGTAACAATATGTGTCTTCTTTGATTACTAGTGTAGTGTTTGTGTCTCAACAGCTCGAGCGCACGCGAGGCGGGTCTAACAGCGACCAACAAGAAGACGTGGATAAAGAATTGGAAAAGGAAAGACTGTGCAAAGTTGCTAAAGGTGACCACGTGCTACTTCGCAATTTCAACAGAAAGTGGAACAGTCCACGATTCACTGGCCCCCATCTGGTAGAAGAGGTATCAACGAGAGCAGTAAAATTACAGGACAAACGTGCTTGGAACCATCTACACGACGTAAAAATCTACAAACCCCAGACCCGCCCCAGCGCCACCGACAGGGCCACAGGAGGAACAACAACAGCGTCACCAACGGAGGAAGAGACTTCTCCCACAACTAACAGCCTAAGTGTCCCCATACCCTGCCACCCCCCAGATTCCCCAGAGACAACTATTAGAAAAGAACGGGGTGATCCCCATACCACCCACCCCATGGTTACACGATCAAAGGGTAAAGAGACTCCCGCCAGCCTGAGCCCCAAACCCTCTGCCCATTGACCCCTACCACTGTAGTAATAACTGAACTGAAGGACATTGTTTTTGCACATATACACATGTAAACACCTGAATGTTCTCATTCTTTTCTCTCGCACATGCAGGTAAAGCGTATTATTGTACTGTTAAGAAAGTAGATAACTAACTAATTCACTGCCCAGGAGTAGATGGTACCCTCAGACGATAATTACCTGGAAGAATTGTCACACCAATTTGTATATGAAATAAAACGGCCAACGTACCTGAAAGGAAGGAGGGTACGTGTCTACTACACAGCATTCCTCTTGGCCATAGAACATTCAATGCCCCACCTCCAACCATACTTGCCTGCCCTAAGAGATAGATCGCTTAGATTGGCGTGGGAACAGCTCTTCGCCTGGGCACTGAATGACTACTTGATAGGGAGAGCTTAATAACAATAACTAACCTTAATAACTAGCATATTAAGAATTTTCAGGCGGGCAACTGTAACGTCGCAAAAATAAGCTGCCGGACTGCAGCAAGGTAAGAGCAAAATGCCGGTGAAATTAGCATTTGTAATAAAATTGATAGGGATTTTAATGATCACCGGGTTCTTGGCTGCCTCTGTATGGCAGTACAGCTATGCTATTGATATTATTGCTGTACCCAAACCTAACATACTCCCACCCCCAGCTACAACAGGTGTTACGTCAGGTGATACTAGTAAAACCCCACACCAGGAAAATAGAGTTAAACGCAGCACATACTCAGATAATAAAGGCATTAACAACTATGTACAAGATTCAGCACAGGTCTCTAACAACATGTGGTACCAACACATGACCAAAATCGGTAAGCAGACAACAGAAGACAGCTGCTACGTTTGCTCATTAATACCATACGCCATGAGCGCTTCTCGAACATTCGTTGCCACAGAAATAGATGAAAAGACAGCACGATGCATAATATACTTGGCACTGTTCCAAACGAAAGGAAGATTTCTAGGGACAGTGGTGCAACTGGTGTGGAAAACACGAGACACATATCCATATGAAAACAACTTCCTCAAGACTTATTTGAGTTACCACAAGAGCAGTTTACATACTGAACGCATTCAGATACATAACAAGTGGTCCTGAAAAAGGGGAAACAAAGAAAGTAACACTGCAGTATTTACCATGTGATTGGTACGCCACTGAAGTTCCTGGTAAAACAGGATGTTGGGAGAGGCCACTGGTGACGATAACGGGGAAGGTGTACATGGACAACAAATGGGAGATAGGAGTGGTTGGCAGCAACATGGTAACAAAAGAAACTATTTCAACTATCGATGCACACAACCACAGATGTTGGACGACTTGGATCAAGTACGTACCCATGCTCACGTGGATAGAGAAGGATGAAGACCCAATAACAATATTGCCGTTAACTGCGCCTAAGGTATGCTACCAACATAAAGGAGAGGTGGATGTAGGATACAACACCAACTATGAAAGCGTGACGGAGTTACCTGAGGGGGGAGCAGGAACAGCAGTGGTAATGGACCATTACTGGGCCTGTGGAGAAAAGGCGTATCACACACTGCCCCCTTCGTGGAATGGTGTATGCACTATAGTACACGTTAATGTACCATCACTAGTGGTACCCCAGAATCATGTGAACATGGTGAATTTCCCCAAGATGGATGAAGGAAACAAAAGGAAGAAGAGATCTGCACAGCCTCGAAATGGATCAGAGAACAGACGCAACGGCAACGACACTGTCCTCAACAGAAGGAAAAGACAAGGAGAACCTCTGACAGGAAATTACCTGTGGGGAAGGTCGGAAACAGCACTGACCTCAATACCGCCGGAACACAGACCATTCAGCAGAGCAGCTATGTTCTTCTCCTCAATAATACATCCTGGACTGCAGGCTTACACAAACGCAAAATGGCTCCAGATAACTAGGTGGGAACTAATGATGACAATCAACTCTACAGTAAATGGATTCAATGCAATAAAAGAGGAATTGCGAGCAGTAAGAATGGTTGCACTACAGAACAGATATGTACTGGACCTCCTCACAGCAATGGAAGGAGGAGTTTGCGCAAAGATAGGACAATCATGCTGCACATTCATTCCTGCTAACGATGCTGACAATGGTACCCTCACGGAAGCTGTGTCGCAATTGGCCCAGATGCATTCAAAAATGATGGATGAAAGTAAAGGTGTGAAAAAGGATGAGAGCTGGTTTTCAATATTATGGTCATGGATGCCATCCTGGCTGTCAGATGGACTGAAGATTATAGTTGGATGCACTATTTTGGCTGGAGCTGCACTGATCATAATAAGATTTTGGAAGGCCCGGAAGGCACGCACCACAGACGAGATGATCGAAATGGTTGGTATACACCTCTTGATGCCAACAGATGACGGCCAACACACAGGTACAATAATAAAAGAGAGAGAGAAGTTGCGCAACCAGATCATCACCAACCACCTGGACCCACCATCTGTGAAGCTCGAAAACCCAAGAAACCCAAGGAGCTACGTAGGGAAATGGGTATACTGCACTCCTGGAGGAACCTGTGAATATATGTATTGGTCATTTGAAGACCATGTTAACCACTATGGACATTTGGGAGGAATAACTAAAATATGGAGAGTAAGAGGAGATAAAGAAAAGGATATGTTTGTGGTCGACAAGTCGACCAGAGGGGGGGCTGAAGTGGGAGAATGGAAGAACAGGCTCCCGCCCTTCCCCTCTCGCGCTTGGCCTAGAGGATCACGGCCCAGACACCCGCCATGAGAGGAGTTTGCCTATCTACCGGACGACCAAATACCCTGGTACAGGAACATACGGATGTGCCCATCTACCTGCCCAACAGCCCGCCCTGTCCATGCCGACACCTGCGGCACGGACCAACTCGACTAAACCTACACGTCGTTAGAGATGCCATGGCGACTTAGCCAACGGTCAGCACACCTGTGCAAATATACACACCGGACACTCCTGCACCAATCTACACGAAGAATATACTCAGTGCTATGACGTAGGCGACAGACATACTCACGGATGTACATCTTTATTATTTTCAACATAGGCTTTCAAAATGCAGAAACCCAAGACGCATCATGAACTTATATAAAAAAGGCTTGCTCACGCTTCTTCTAAAAAGCCATGTACCATAATGAAGAATATAATGGGGACACGATACTGAGGACAAAGCAATATGATACCGTAACCTAAAGTGCTCTGCATCAAACGGTCCCACCTATGCACCAGGCCCAAGTAGGCCGCAGGCAAAAGCTTCCATGAACATTGAATGAGCAAGAACTGGGTTGCTGACCCTGCAAAATCAGCCCGGCGAAAGCACACCGCCAAGGGCACGATGTTGCAATCTCACACGCTGCAAGCCAACACCAAGGTCGCACCTGCAAGATAAATCGGGCACACAGTAGGAAAAACAATATTAATTGTGTTGAATTTTGCCTCAAACACGGTCCCACCTCACGTGACAAAGCCAAACCTGACAAGATGCCAAGCCCAGGAGGAAGGAGACGCCTGAACCCCACGTTTGAGACACAGGCAGATACAATTAAAAGACTCATTTGGACATCTGCAGCAGTGGGAGTATTCGACCTCCCAACATATGAATAAATCCTCACATTGTTTACACCTACCCATATTAAAACATTGTTGCAAATGACAGGTGCACCGCGAGCTGGGAACAGCGATAGTCCCAGACTGGGAGGCTCGCGAGCGGACCAATTAGAACTTGGGGTTCTTATCACTGACGCCATTCACATTAACCAATCCTTAGAGGTCTCCATGTAACAATTTTCATGTATCAAATTGAAGGGACAGCCCAGGTATACCACCTGACTAACTCTCAGCCAATAACACTGTTCTCTATATGTGCGCTTTACTAACCCTACCACTCGAGTAACCAATCCAGAGTGGAGATAGGTTTTTGCAAAAACTTTCCAAGTGACGCAAGTAGCGCGTCATACTAAGGTAAAAAGGGCCTGCGAGCCCCACGATTGTGTGTGTGTCAGAACGGACGCGTACGCTCCTTGACCCATCCCTGCCGTTTGTCTAATAAACAGCAGAGTCACCTTGCTTCTTGCTTGTGTCTCATACTCTATCTCTTTTGGGATATACGGGAGGAGTTGGGGCCTCCCTGCCCGGAGGTCTGCGGACGGTCCGGCCGACCCCGGCAGAATTTCCCCCCCGACAACAGGGCCAGGTAACGACAACTACACTGAAGGGAGCTAAAAACACAGTGTAACTATGTCATACGGGTTAGGATCAGGAGGGTGGGGGAATACCCTCACTACCCCACTCCAGCATGTGTGTAAAACACTATCGCCCCATAGGGAAAAACTGATCAAATACAGCATAGAATGGACACAAGGGACAGACAACAAAATGACGTCACCCTGGCCGCCTAACGGCAGTTTCGACCCATTCGTCCAACACGCACTACTGACTCACATACACAACACATACAAGGGGAAGAAGTTGGCGCATCACGTGGAGGTGTTTAACCTATGGAGGATGTTCCAGGGGTCCCGACCAGGATCAACCAGGATGTTCACTGTGGAGGAAATGAAGGAGGCGAAGAAGATTAAGGAGGAAGAGGGAAATGGGGAAAAGGAGGTTGACAGCACACAGTGCGCGGGAAGAGACAGAGAGGGGGACAAAAAGCTTAGCATCCCAAATGAAATAGAAGTGAAGAGGGAAAGGACCGACGACATGCCCTTAGCAAAAGTAGTGAAGAAGGAACAAGGGGGGTTATATCCTGTGACGGAACTACGAGAAGCGGTAAGGCAACAACTAATGGCGGCTGAGGGATATTCTAACCCCGCATACAGCCCACCACCATACACAGCTACAGGTAGCTACACAGGGGGGGAGGAGGTGACAAGTACGGTAGGCCCAACTTGTACGAAGATGCACGCAAAGGAAGGGAAGAATAGTGAAGAAGCAGTCACAACCATAGGACACGAAGAGTGGGTAGCAGCGCAGGTGCTGTTAAAATTGCGAGGGACACTAACGGGAGAAGAAGAGGAGGTAGTACGGAGACTGAACCAGGACAATGAGGGTAGCAGTGAAATAAGAGGGGAGGAAGATAAAATGAGGGAAGGGGAGCTGTTACGAGCAGAGGAGGAGATGTTGGAGGAACGATTGCCATAATTAAGGAATGAGCAAAACGCCCTGATCAAACAGCTTGAGAAAGAGGAACGAGGGAGAAGGAGGGAAAGGAAGGAAAGTAAGGATGAGTTAGAAAGAATGAGGGAACGAACTGAAGAACAGAAGAGGGAAGCAGAAAGGATGAAGGCGATAGCAGAAAGGGTATCTCAAGCAGCGCAGCGTGACAGGAAAAGAGAGGAAGAAGAGAAAGAAAAGGAAATGGTAATATGGAAGAAGAAAATACTATCCGAGAGCACCAGGAAATATGAGGAAGGTAAAGTAGTAGAAAGTATATTAGACAGGGAGAGAGAGAGATGGGAAAGGAGGAGAGAGGAAGAAAGGCTATTAGAGAAGGTGAGTAGTGAGGTGATGGAGGAATTGAAAAAGAAAAGAGAGGAAATAGGTGGTGAAATAGTGGAGAAGAGGGAAGGGGAAGAAGAGAGAGGAAAGTGGAGAGTGGGGTAAGGACATATGTACGTCGGGATGCAGAAGTAGCCACAACATCAGCTCAAATGGGAGCAATTGGTAAAGGAGAAGAGGAAGGAACGGATTTAATAGACTTAAAAACAATGACGATTAGGGGGAAAAGGACAGATTAGGGGTTGTCGCTCCTGGATGAATTCTGCAGCGAAGAAGAAGAAGGAATGGGGGGAGATGGAAGAAGAGGCGACAGGGAAAGCTTAGACAAATTGAGCATCACCCGCACCAACCGGAAATCACCATGGGCATGCAGAAAGAAGGAAGAAGTGGGGTGAAGTGAGGAGAAAGAACAAGAAGCGGCGGGAGGGCAAACACGTGCAGTTACACCTGCATCATTCCGCCCAACATGTTCGTCCCCACCCGCACATGAACACACCCCCTATGCCGGCAGGCTTAGAGATCTCCCCGGACATAGGCAGGAAGAACGGACACACACATCCGTATTAAATAAAGAAAATAATAAGAGAAGGGGGAGAAATGAAGGGGAAGATACAATGAGCAGCGGTAATATGGACATGACAGATGATATAGTTGACACAGAAGAAGAAGAGGGGTATACGGACTCCACACCGTGACAACTGGGGGGACAGATGGGACACAATCTAATGCCGCTATTGGAGAGGGGGGGTTAGACCACAATACGTCCTTTGGAAGCATGCCGATAAGGAAAATATAAAGTGTAGGCTCCCATCACTAAGTGGAGGAGCGGGAACATGGATATACGAGATGGAAAAGCACACTGGTGGACAGAAACTAGCAGTAGGAGACGTGAAGGGCCTTTTAATATCAATATTAGGGGATGCGGCAGATGACATCTGGAAGAGAGCGGGTTTCCCTAGGGTCACAATAACCAACACGTCACATGACGGGGCGCCATTCGCGAATTGTAGGCATACATTATGGCAAGCTCAGAGGGTACAATACCCAGACACATCAGATATAGGAGCAATTACGTCATGCAAGATGCATGAGAATGAAGATCCTGTTGATTATATCCAGGAGATTCAGGAGAAGTGGCGTATGGAAACTAGAGAGCAATGGGACAAGACACCGGCAATATTTTACCACACACTAATACAAGGGCTTCCAGAGACAGTACAAAACCAATTGAAGAAAATAGTGGGGATGGAAGCCAAGGCCTGGCCGGAAATACAATTGACAATAGTACACCATTGTAGGATGTGGCAAGAAAAGATGAAACAAAAGGAAGAAGATAGAAAAGCGGAAGAGGCTAAATTAGTGCAGAAAAAACTGACTAAATACACAATGGGAGGAGCACTAATAACTACACCAACAACATTTACACCAAACCCCACACAAGTAGTTGCCGCACAGGATCCCTCACAACTACAAATAGCACCACTACCACAATCACTGCGACTTATAACACAACAGCTGCCACCACCCCACCATACACGGCTAACATAGGAGGAGGGTATATGGTACCAGGAAATGGATATTATAACAACCCCAGGGGAAGGGGAGGAATGATGAGGGGGAGGGGATATGGCCAACCTGCACAACAGCAAGTGGGAGGATTTCGAAGTTTCCACCCCACTGGGCAACCAGGGTACCATGATAATGCAGGAGGTTTCCCATGGCAGACCAGGGAACCACCTGTATGTTGGGTTTGTGGGATGTTAGGACACATGTCACGTACGTGTAGAATGAGACCCTCCCCACCAGAATGGGGGGAATAAGGACAACAAGGGCCTATGAGGGAGCAGCACGGTTACCAACAACCACAGGGCCTACAAGAGAGCAGCACACAGCAGCAATTAGCAACACAACAACAGCTGCAGACATATTCACTACCGCAACAACAGGTGCAATAACACATCAACACCAAATGCAGCTAGTGCAGCAGCCCACTCAAATACAGGACCATAAGTTAACCCCCACTGATACACAGCTACAACAAACACAGTTGGGAAGGGTGACTATCCTGGGACACAACCCTTACACAGGAAGCGGTCAGTCGTTATACCCACAATAGGACAGCCCACAGACGTCCTTGGTGTGTCCCATCCTGTCGATAACACCTAATAGTGTGGAGGAACCACGCATTGAGGTAACGATAGGTGACAAAAAATTATCATTCCTTGTAGACACTGGGGCAACCAGGTCTTGTATAAGGGAGGGTAGATTTAAAATGTCAGGTGAGGCCATGAACACCTAAGGATTTTCTGGGGCTACGGGGCTGGTTCCCTTTACTGATAACATCTCATTATCTATTGGAGATTATGACATGTCTGTCCCGCTCCTGTATTCAAGGGAGACGGCGGTGAACATACTTGGGAGGGACATAATGAGCAGATTAAATATGACAATCTCCTTCACGGAGGATGGCATAATTTGCTCCACACCAGGAATAAACATGCTTACTGCACGACAAATACTGCAAGCGTACTGTGGCCAGACAGTAGCTCGGGCTGAGCCAGTGGATGGCGAACTGTTCCAGTACGGAACAGACATGACATTCGCCTGGATGCCAGGAATAGAAGGAAAGATCTGGAGGAGGCCAGCAGCATATTTGTTCAGGCTTGAGACACCAGCCAATGAACCAGAAGGGAAGGTGATTTCGGTGAGCATCGAGAATCTTATAGCAACTGCTGATTATATCGCAGTACATGCCCAACACCGCGAAGGAAGAGCATGGAGGGCAGTGATAGCCCTGGCTGATGGATGCAGGCTCACCCAGGTGTCCGATGAAGAGCTCTTTTCAGAAGATAGGGAAGAAGGAGAGATGGTATTTATGATGAGTGTAGATATCTGGCTAAGAGTGACATACAAGCAAGTGGCACAAAAAATGGCCATGGCACTTGAGGCACCCGCATCTACCCCAGTACCATTCTACGAGGAAGATATGGCTAAGGTTCCAGCATCATTGTGGACCACCAGTCCCTATGACGAGGGCTTCATAAAGAGTATCGGAGGAGTAAGAATAAAGCTGAAAAAGGGTGCAATACTACCTAGAGTGAAACAATACCCACTATCAAAAGAGGCAGATGAGGGCATATACGAAACCATAACGGCCCTGATAAATAATGGCATATTGGTACCATCAGAATCACCATGTAACACAGCCGTGTACCCAGTGCACAAAGCTAAAGGAGGGTCTTGGCGTTTTATCCAGGACCTTAGACCGTTGAATAACATCGTAGAGGCAGAATACCCCATAGCAGCAAACCCAGCTACAATATTATGTGGAATTCCGGCAGAGGCCTCACGGTTCACTGTGATTGACCTAGAAAATGCCTTTTTGTCAATACCCCTGCACCCAGATTCACAAGACTTGACAAGCTTCACATACAGGAACACAAAATGGAAACACACCAGGTTACCACAAGGGTACTGCGAGTCACCCTCAATTTTCAACAGAGTAATACAGATGGACTTGGGAAACATTGAATTAGAAAGTACGGTGCTGCAATATGTTGACGATATAATAATTTGCAGCACAACCGAGAAAAGGTGCAGGGAGGACTCAATGACAATGCTGACAGTGTTGGCTGAAAAGGGTTACAAGGTAGACAAAGAAAAGTTACAGTACTGTCAGGAACAGGTACTATATATTGGTCAACTAATATCCCAGCACGGAAGAAAGATTGCACCACAAAGAGCACAAGCTATATCCAACACACCACAACCACAAACGGTGAGGGAACTGCAGCAGTTCCTGGGATTACGCAACTACTGTAGAGCATGGGATTTTGACTACAGCTCATACATAGGACCCCTACTTGAGGCATTGAGAGAAGCACACAAAGGGGACAAAACATTGGGATGGACAAGGGAGATGAAGGAGTCATTTGACGAGTTGAAGCACGCCATATCCACTGCTCCAGTACTAGCCGCCCCAGATTATGAACGACGGTTCTTTATCTTTTCGCATTGCGACTCAGCAGTAATGAAAGCAGTATTGACTCAGAAAACCAGCATGGCACACAAGCCAATAGCGTTCTACAGCGGTCACTTAGACCCTGTCATGCTAGGACATTTCCCTTGTGAACAGAGTCTCGCATCAGCTGCATTTGTGGTGGAGAAATCATCATCGATTACAATGGGGTGCCCAACCACACTATTTGTGGAGCATGCGCTATTTGCAATATTGAATAAGCCTAAGTCCACACTAACCACCCAGAGGGCGTCAGGTTATGAGATCATCTTGTCAAGACCCGAATTGTCAATTGTCAGATGCAGTACAGTTAACCCAGCCAGATTTATAGCGGAAGTTATTGAGGAAGGTGATTATGCTCACGATTGTACACACACTATCGAAACCTACTCATGCACTAGAAAAGTTGAAGAGGATGCACTTAAGGGTGGGGAGATTTTGTACATTGATGGGTCATCGACAAAAGACCAAAGTGATGGGATAAGAAGAACTGGGGCAGCAGTGGTAAAAATGACAGAAGATTTGATGTATGTCCCGGTGAAATGCATACAGTTACCACAGCATTATTCGGCTCAAGCGGCAGAATTGGTTGCACTGGTTTTGGCGTTGAAGGAAAGCGTTGACAAAAGAGTTACTATATATTCTGATAGTGGATATGTCACGTCAACCGTCCACTCAGGGCTGATAAAATGGCAGAGGAGAGGGTTTAGGAGAGCTGATGGCACCCCAGTGCAACATGCTCTTTTGTTAGCAGAATTAATTGAAGTGATTAATGATCCCCAAGAGATAGCTTTGGTTAAATGCCCGGCACATACTAATGGAGACAACCATATCTCGAAAGGGAATGAAACAGCAGACGCACATGCCAAGCATGCGGCATACTTTGGTGAAACATGGAACCCCCCAGAGTCAGAGAGAGGGAGGGGGAGAGGGATGGCAAAACAGATGATGATGAAAGAAGGGTACACCCATCTCCCCGCAACACAGATAATGGAATTACAGGCAGCCGCACCAATGACAGAAAAGGAACTATGGGTAAAAAGAGGATGTACGATGTCCCCAACAAACGCACTGTGGTGTCAAAATAACACTGGAAAGGTCGTCATGCCGTTGGCACTGTTGAACAACGCCCTGGCCCAGCTCCATCATCCTGCACATACAGGAAAGGAAGTAATTGCATCACGAATTAGGGAAGATTGGTTCTGCCCCGAGTTAAATTTTCATGTAACAAATTTCATCAGCAATTGCCTGACATGCCAACAGTTCACGGCCGGTCACACGCTGCAAGTGATAAAAGGTACTATACCCCGGCCCGAGGGACCCTTCCTACACATTCATATTGACTACGTTGACATGATCAATGTATGTCAAGGACATAGGTATATGATTGTAGTGGTATGCCCATTCTACAGGTGGATCGAGGCCGGACCCTGCTCACACGTGGATGCGTTCAGAGCAGCTAAATTTTTAGTGAGAGAGATCTTCCCCAGGTGGGGTGTGTGCGAAGTGCTGCGGTGAGATAACGGCCCACACTTTGCTAATGAAATGTTTCAGCACATCATGTCCTTGCTGGTTATTAAACATAAATTTGCATGTGCATATCACCCGCAGGCCAACGGTTTATGTGAACACCTAAATGGCCTATTGAAAGAAGAAATTGCAAAACTTCAGCAGACAACCAAGAAGAGCTGGTTGTACTGTCTTCCGCTAGCTCTATTTGTGCTAAGGAATAGGCCAGGGTCTGACCACCACCTCACTCCCCACAAGGTGGTGACAGGACATCAAATGCGCCTTCCTCTAACGACTACATCAAGAGCATTCACAGACCATGAAAACACTGCAACTGTTCTTGGTGATGAAATGTATCAATATGTGTCTTCTTTGATTACTAGTGTAGCGTTTGTATCTACACAGCTCGAGCGCACGCGGGGCGGGTCGAAGAGTTCTCAACAAGAAGACACCAACAAGGAACTGGAAAAGGAAGGACTATGCACTATTGCTAAAGGTGACCATGTGCTACTCCGCAACTTTAATAGAAAGTGGAACGGCAAACGCTTTTCCTCATTTGGTGGAGGAGGTAGCTAACAGAGCGGTGAAATTGCAGGATAAGCGTGCCTGGAATCACTTACACGATGTAAAGATCTACAAACTCCAGACCCGCCCTAGCGTTAACGACAGGGCCATTGGAAGAGCAGCGACATCAACAGCATCGGCTACAGAGAAGGTGACATCGACCACAGCTCATGACATTAGTGTCACTACGCATGATCACCCCCCAGATTCCCCAGAGGCAACTACTGAGATAGATATTGGACGCTTGCCCACAGCCCATCCCATGGTCACGAGATCACAAAGTAAACAAACTTCCACCCAATTGAGCCCCAGCCCCCTCCCTCTAAGGTCACCCCTGATTGATGGACGTTGTATAACAAACTTGGGTAGTGCACACACACATATAAAACACTTGTATGTTTTCTCTTTTTTTTCTTCTCTCGCACATGCAGGTACCGTGTATAATTGTATTGTCAAGAAAATAAGTAACTAACAGTGTACTCTGCCCAAGAGTAGATGCTGCCCACAGATGATAACACCCCTGAAGCCCTATCACACCAATTTGTATATCATATAAGAAGACCAAAGTACCAAAAAAGAAGGAGGGTTTGCATATATTACACCGCATTTGTTTTGGCCATAGAACAATCATTTCCCCATCTCCACGAGCACTTACCGGCTCTAAGAGATAGATCACTAAGATTAGCGTGGGAACAGCTCTTCGCCTGGGCACTGAACGATTACTTGATAGGGAGAGCTTAATAACAACGACTAACAATAATAATAAGCGTATTGAGGATTTTCTGACGGGCACCTTTAACGTCGCAAGAATAAGCTGCCGGACTGCAACAAGGTAAGAGCAAAATGCCGGTGAGACTAGCCCTTGTAATAAAAATGATAGGAGTATTGGTCATCACTGGTCTGCTGGCTGCCTCTGTATGGCAGAAAAGTTATGCAATCAATATTATGGCTGCACCCAAAACTAACATGCCCCCTCCCACGGCTGCAACAGGTATGACATCAGGTGGTACTAGCAACCCTGCGGATAAGGGAAGTAGAGTTAAACGCAGCACATATACTGATAACAAGGGTATTAATAATTACATAACAGATTCAGCACACGTCTCAAACAATATGTGGTACCAGCACATGACCCAAATTGGTAAGCAGACAACAGAAGATAGCTGTTATGTGTGCTCATTGATCCCATACGCAATGAGCGCTTCACGGACGTTCGTCGCCACAGAAATACAGGAAAAAACGGCGCGATGTATAGTATATCTGGCGCTATTTCAAACGAGAGGACGATTTCAAGGAACGGTGGTGAGAATGCAGTGGGAAACAAGAGACACATACCCATACGAAAACAATTTCCTCAAGTCATATTTGAGTTACCATAAGAGCAGTTTACACGCTGAAGCGTTCAGATACATGACGAGTGGCCCTGAAAAGGGTGAAACGAAGAAAATAACACTACAATACCTACCCTGTGATTGGTATGCCACTGAAGTTCCTGGTATACAAGGATGTTGGGAAAGGCCACTGATACCAATAACAGGGAAGGTATACATGAACAATGAATGGGAAATAGGAGTGGTCGGTAGCAACATGATAACAAGAGAAAATATTACCACCATACATGAACACAATGACAGATGTTGGACGACATGGGGCAAATACGTACCCATGCTGACATGGATGGAGAAGGATGAAGACCCAATAAGCATATTACCGCTGACCGCGCCCAAGTTATGCGACCAACACAGAGGAGATGTGGAGGTGGGATATAACACCAACTGTGAAAGTGTGTTAGAATTACCAGAGGGGGGTGCTGGAATGGCAGTGATAATGGATCACTATTGGGCCAGCGGAGATAAGGCATATCACACCCTGCCTCCATTGTGGAGTGGTATATGCACAATGGTACACATCAACGTACCATCACTAGTGGTGCCCCAAAAACATGTGAACATGGCCAATTTCCCCAAAATGGATGAAGGAAACAAGAGGAAGAGGAGATCTGTACAATCACAGGAGAGAGAGAACAACAACAACAATAATGTCCTAACAAGGATAAAGAGACAAGGAGAACCCCTGACAGGAAACTACCTGTGGGGAAGGTCAGAAACAGCACTCACTTCTATTCCACCAGAACATAGATTATTCAGCAGGGCTGCAATGTTCTTCTCATCAATAATACACCCAGGACTGCAAGCTTATGCAAACGCTAAATGGCTCCAGATCACCCGATAGGAACTAATGATGACGATTAATTCAACAGTAAACGGATTTAATGCCATAAAAGAGGAGCTGCGAGCGGTAAGAATGGTAGCACTACAGAATAGATATGTACTGGATCTTCTCACAGCAATGGAAGGAGGAGTTTGTGGAAAAATAGGACAATCATGCTGCACATTTATTCCTGCTAACGATGCAGATAATGGTACATTTACTGAAGCGGTATCACAACTGGCCCAGATGCACTCCAATATAATGGAAGAAAGTAAAGGAGTAAAGAAGGATGATAGCTGGTTTTCATTGTTATGGTCATGGATGCCATCATGGCTGTCGGATGGGCTGAAGATAATAGTTGGATGCATAATACTGGCTGCAGCTGTATTTATTGTAATAAGGTTTCGGAAGGCCAGGAAGGCACGCACTACAGACGAAATGATCGAAATGGTTGGCATGCACCCCTTGATGCCAACTGATGATGACCAGTACACCGACGTGATAATAAAGGAAAGAGAGAAACTGCACAAACAGATTATCACCAATCACTTAGACCCACCATCCGTAAAGCTTGAGAACCCAAGAAACCCGAGGAGCTATATCGGAAGATGGGTATACTGCAAACCGGGAGGGAGCTGTGTATATATGTACTGGTCATTTGAAGACCATGTCAACCACTATGGACACCTGGGAGGAGTGACCAAAATATGGAGAGTAAGAGGAGATAAAGAAAAAGATATGTTTGTGGTCGAGAAGTCGACCAGAGGGGGGACTGAAGTGGGAGAATGGGAGAAAAAGCTCCCCCCAATCTCCTTGCAACCATGGCCTAGAGATCGCGGCCCAGACACCCACCAAGAGATGAGTTTGTCTATCTACCAGACGACCAAATACCCTGGTTCAAGAACATAAGGATATGCCCACCAGCCTGCCCTACTCAAGCCGACACCTGCGGCATGGATGAACTCGACTAAGACCCAACAACAAGCACCCACATCGTTAGAGATGCCATAATGACCTAGCTAACTGCCAAGAATGCACGTGCCACCATGCACACTGGTCACTCACGCACCAACCCACACAAAGAATATATTCAGTGCTATGACGTAGGTGACGGATACACCCACTGACGCGCATCTTTATTATTTTTCACATAGGGTTTTCTAGTAATGCAGAAACTCAAGACGCATAAATCACTCGCGTATACGCTTGCTGATGCTTCTCCCACCGATCGCATCGTGATGAGAATATAACGATGTAATACTGCCTATGAAGCCATGTCAAACCGCAACACAGGTGCCGTGCATTACACATCCCCACCCATGAATCAGGCCCAAGTAGGCTGCAAGCAAGAACCGCCATGAACACTGAATGAGCGAGAGTACAAGTGCTGATCACGCAGAACGAGCCCAGCGAGAGCTCACAGCCAAGGGAGCGATGTAGCAACTCGTATGCTACAAGCCGGCACCAAGGTCACACCTGTAAGCAAAGCCAAGCACACAGA
Organism: Ambystoma mexicanum; assembly: GCF_040938575.1. NCBI lineage: Eukaryota > Metazoa > Chordata > Amphibia > Caudata > Ambystomatidae > Ambystoma > Ambystoma mexicanum. Next base: position 1,518,704,605 of record NC_090937.1, on the reverse strand, counting down.
AGCAAAATACAACTTCAAATGTGCAGAATTCCGCCTCAGCTCCGGTCTCTCCACACGGGACCAAGCCAACCTGACAAGGTGCCAGACCCACGGGGAAGAAGTCGCCTGGGTCCCACGTCTGGGACACAGGTTGCAACAATGAAATGACCAGATGGACACCTATAGCAATGGGAATGGCCTGCTCTCAAGCCTATGAGCAAACCCGCACATTGTCTGCACAAACACATAGTTACACATTGTTGCTAGTGACAGGTACACTGCGAGCTGGGAACAACGATGGTCCCAGAGGGGGCTCGCGGGAGGTCCCATCAGAACATGGAGGCACTCATCACTGACGCCACTAACATTAGCCAATCATCAGGGGTCTTCGTGTAACAATTTTCAACTATCTAATAGAAGGGACAACCCAAGTATACCACCTGACTCATCCTCAACCACTAATATCGCTCTCTATATGTATCCTATACTAACCCTACCACTCGAGGAACCAATCCGGAGTGGCAATAGGTTTTTCGCTAACTTTACCAGGTGACGCAAGTTGCGTGTCATACTGTGGCAAAAAGGGCCTGCGAGCCCCACTAATTTTGAGAGTCTGGACGGACGCGTATGATCCTAGACCCATCCCTGCCGTTGTTTCAATAAACAGCAAAACTGCCTTGCTTCTTGTATGTGTCTCATACTTATTTTTGTCTCTTCTTTGGGAACACGGGAGGAGTTGGGGCCTCCCAGCCCGGAGGTCTGCGGACGGCTCAGCCGAACCCGGGATAATCACCCCGACAGTGTTTTTACCTTGTGTTCTACGTTAATGCTATTGCCATCAATTATGAATGTGGAGTAGTCAGATTCTAGTTTTTTTAGGTTAGAGGGGGTGCCCATTCAGACATAGACCATGCGTGGCCATCCATGCCTGGATGATGCCTGGATGATGATGTACACTCTATTCACCAAGGCCAAATCCTTTTCATAATCCCCTGAAAGCGGGAGGAGGATCTGGGTATCATCTGCATAGTTAGTTTAGGTGATACCAAGATGATCCAAATCATCGAAAAGGGGATTAGTAAAAATGTTGTAGAGTGTGGGCGAGACGCAGGATCCCTGAGGCACACCGCAGGTTATGGCTATGGGGTCAGCAGCTGCTAGAGGTGAGAAGACCCTCATTGTTCTATCATTTAAGAAGGATCTTATCCAAGTAATAGCATCATCAGAGAAGTGCTTGTCAAGGTGGTTGCATAGAATAGTATGGTCGACTAGGTTGAACGCAGCCGAGAGATCTAGGAGGAGGAGTAGGGCTGATTTGCTATTATCTCTAAGCTCGTCAACTTGGGTCTTGAGATCAATGAGGGCTGTCTCCGTTCCATGTTAGGGACTGAAGCCTGATTGTATGTCTCCTAGTAAGTGGTGTAATTCCAGGTGGTTTTGGATTTTGAAGCTACCTTGATGTTCTTTCAAAAAATGCAGGGTGTGTACCAAATCTCCAATGCTAAGCTAGATACTCTATGCAAAAATCCACCAACACAGACTTATCAAATACAGAACCTGCAAAAAAAGGCATAGTACAGAGGGCTTACCGCAACCTCCTGGATTAGGAAGGATGAAGGCTGAGTTGTCCTTGTTCTAACCTGTGACCTTTGGGTCACACACCGCTCTGCCCACTGAGTTATCTTATGAGCAATGTATGCTGTGATTTATAAAAAACATACATTAATACATCAATTCATAAACAGCACACTCACTCATTCACTCACTTGCTTGCTCACTCAATGTAGCTGGTATATTGGGCAGAGGTTGGCATACATGAGTGAATTTTGAGAGTGCCGCATACATGTATGCTAGGATGAATAAAAAAAAATGAATACATCTATTTATAAACATATCTTTTCTTCCAGCTACACATTGTAACAAAAATCCTAAATGTTCCTAAATCTTTCGTCTTTCTCCATTTTCAGGAACCTGTTTAGCAAAATCGAAACATCTGCATTTGTCACTCTGTAGTCTTCTTTTACAAACTATTGGGACACAAATGCACAGCAGTTTCTGGGTTACTACATAACAGAAATTAAGTTATGAATGCTGCTCGCTCACTCACTTGATCGCTCACTCCATGTAGCCGTTATATTGGGCATAGGTTGGCATACATGAGTGCATTTTAAGTGCACCAGGAAAATGTATATGACACACACAGGTTGTCATTTAAATGTTACAACTGGCCATACTACAGCTATGGTGGTATCAATAAAAGAAATGACATCATGCATATACCTCTGGTTTAACAACCTCCACATAGCAGATCAGGTAATAAGCATGTATGTGTCAAAGATCATTTATATGTTGATATCTTGCTAACTTTACCAATGATAGAAGACCTGTTTTATGGTGTTGGGTGGTACCTATGTGCAGCATAGGATAAGAACATCTGGCAATGCTGTGGAATATGGCTTTCAATACATTTATAGCAGCCAAGTTTCTTGCAAACAGTTGGTACTCCTCTATCTGCCAAATAATGGAATCTAGGACCTGTGGTAGGAGTTTTAAGAAATACAGCTGGATAATTCAATGCAGTAGTGGGTTGTCTGGAAAGCGACACTTGCACAAAAGCACAACACAGTAAGATGCATCAGCAGAATAGTTTTGCAGGACCAATCTTTGCATGCGTTTGACAGCCATGAGCTCATTGCCCTTGGAACGTGCATACGTTACTAGATGGGATGACACCAGAAGACGAACAGGCAAACTGAAGAAGATGGCAAGTTGCTGTTTTTTTAGCAATGATCTGAAACAGGCAGTTTATTACCAACATCAACGGATGTACCGCTCATTCTCGCAGCGATTTCCACATGAAAAACAATGATATAGTCCCTTTGTTCATCAGAGTGATGTCAAGCTATGTGACAATAGTGAAAAACCTATCAAGGGTTTGGATTGGTTAAGGACACATCTAGATATACAATCATATAGGAGCTAGGTTTGCTATTGGCTGCCAGATATCAGGTGGACAACTCATGACTACCTCTTCAAACTTGCCATACAAAGACATATCAGTTATACAGCGTTTCATTGGTTTCTCAAGCTATAAGGTCCTTTGTTACATGAACTAATATAATTGGTTGGCACGCTTCGGCCATGTCTGGAACATTCATTTCAATTAGCAACACGTAAGCCAAGACCCAGGTGCAAGTAGATAGGACTTGAAGCTTCTGTATAAACAATTAGCCCAACATTTCAAATCACCCAGGACTTCAGCCTGGAAATTCTCTTTGTACTTGGCCTTGCAGAGTAGTCTTGTCTTCGGAATGCAACAGGAGTGAGGGCACACGATATCGTGTCTGGAACTCCAAGTTCCACCTCTATTTCCAGCCTCGCCTCACGTGGAGGTCACAATTCTGCTCAATCTGCAAGCTTTTAAATGTTTTAAATTAATTAATACGTGGCATTCTTTATGTTATTTTTTCCACTTTAACGTAAGAAGATTCATCCTCATATTCCCTTTATTGTAGATAGCTGACCTCTACTTCTTAGCACTTAACTTTAGGCCATATAGCCTCACAACACAGCTCCACCATCCTGCTATTCTACTGCAACACAGCCTTTCATTCTTTCTCCAAGGTTCTTTGGCTTACTTATAGCTTTGCCCTGACACCTGAAACTAGTACTAAGCATACCTCTGGCCCTCTCCCCACCTCACCTTCTGCCCATCACTGTGCGCCTTTATGACTACAAAGTATGTATGCTCAGACTCCCTAGACACACTCTATACTACTCTGAATCTAGGTGTTGCCCCCTTGCATTTTTAGCCAAATGTGTTATTTCTGAATCTAGGTGTTGCCCCACTGTATTTTTAGACAAATGTGTTATTTTTGAATCTAGGTGTTGCACCCTTGCATTTTTTGACAAATGTGTTATTTTTGAATCTAGGTGTTGAGCCCTTGCATTTTTAGCCAAATGTACTATTTTGAATCTAGGCATTGCCCACTGTATTTTTAGCCAAATGTGTTATTTTTTAATCTAGGTGTTGCGCCCTTGCATTTTTAGCCAAATGTGCTATTTTGAATCTAGGCATTGCCCACTGCATTTTTAGCCAAATGTGTTATTTCTGAATCTAAGTGTTGCCGCACTGCATTTTTAGCCAAACGTGTTATCTTGAATCTAGGTGCTTCCCCCCTGCATTTTTAGCCAAATGTGTTATTTTTGAATCTAGGTGTTGCCCCATTGCTTTTTAGCTTAAATATTGTACTCTAACTCTAGAAGCTGCCCCTCTGCACCTTAGCTTGAGTGTCTTACTCGGAATCTAGTTACTGCCCTATAGACCTGCCCCCCTAACCAGCTCAAACTAGCTACTTGCTAGTCGTAGCTTGGGTTGATCCTCCAACTAGCACTACAACTCTAGCCTCCAGCACTACGCACCCTTGTAGCCAGACCATGATCTCCTGGTTTGCTCTTATCATGTTCCCTTTCTGCGTCACATTGGACAACGCACCCTGCAGCGGTAACAGTTACATAGCCTACAAGGACTGCCTAGCCAAACTCGGATGTCCAAGACACCACCCCATCCCTTGCCCCACACCCTTCCTACCATCCTTGTCCCCCTTCCCACCCACTCACCACAAGCCTTATACATCCCCCGTAAACACGGGCCTCCCAGCCAACGCCAACACAACCAAAAGCCACCTTAGACCTAACGCTAAGCCTAACCACACCAAACTGAAAACTAAACATCCTGCCCTATCCAAGCCTCCTGGCCAAACCCCCTCCTCCTTCACTCCTAACTTCATAGCCCGCAACGACAGACTAGGCACCAGGCTCCCCACTACAAGTAGGCCTAACGCCAAGCCTAATACCAAAACCAACATAAAGCACAATGTGCCTTATAAGCCCATACCACCTCCACTAAAAGGAGCCCTACTCAATGTCCGATCCCTGGCTGCCCACCCTACAGAAATCGCCAACATCATTCTTACCAATGATCTCGACTTCCTAGCCTTAACAGAAACCTGGCTTCGTGAAGCGTCTGAACCACACTTATCGCTAGCCATCCCGGACAAATACTCTATCCTCAGAGCTGATAGACCTAACGCTAGGGGAGGAGGCGTAGCGATCATCTCCAAATCTTCCTTAAACTTCAGATCAGCCTCCTCAGTGTCATTCACATCATGCGAGATACGCACAGCCAAATTGCAAAGTTCCACCATAAGTACAATCACCTTCCACCTCATATATAGACCCCCTATCATATATAGGATCTTTGAAGAAGACCTCACGCACATGCTGCATCCCTAGCTAATGTCCTAACAGAACATGGCTTCGCACAACTCAATGTCCACCCCACCCACCAAAAGGGCAGAATCCTTGACTGGGTAGCGACTTACAACTGCAACACAACCTATAAGGACCCCCAACCCCTGACATGGACAGATCATTACCTGACCCCTCTTGAGATCAACATTAATCATGTACTACCCAAAAAGTGCCCCCTGGCACCAGCCTGTCCTACCAGGAACAAACGCAACATTATGACAAAGACCTACTACCCTTGGTCCTACCTACCCTCAACGCTCTCCCAGCCAACGCTGATTTAAACTTACTGATTGACACCTTCAATTACTCCATGGCTAAGGCGATGGACACCATTGCCCCCCTGAAACACGTAAAGATAAACCAAAAGCTCTTCTGAAATCGTGGTACACCTCCGCACTTAAATTAAAAAAAGAAAGCTAAAGCACAACTCACATGGAAAACCAACCCCTCCATGGAAAACAAATCTAATCTCACAAATATATCCTCTCTGCATACAACACCAGGATTGATCAGGCAGGTCCTCCACTAAAGAATTATTTAAAATTCTAAAAGAACTAGAAAACCCCAACTCACCACCAGACACTTGCTTGAAAGACAAACCCTGGTGCACCAGCATCCAAAACGCCCATAACTAAAAAATCACAGGACTCCAAACCAAAATTGAGGACAAACACCAACAACTCTCCAATAACAAGGTCACCAACCCTGGCTCACCTACGCCCAACAACACCAGATCGCGATTCACGTTCAAGAAAGTCACTACGGTTGAAGTTCAAAAAATCATCACCTCCTTAAAAGCATTGATTTGCAAATGGGACAGCTGTCCCGCCCAGATGATAAAAGACGCAGCTAGCGAGCTTTCCCCCTTCATCACCAAACTTATTAACCTATCTTTCATCAATAACTCAGTCCCCAGCAACCTAAAACAATCATGGGTTCTCCCACTCTTGAAAAAACAATCCCTAGATCCAGCCATACCCACCAACTACAGACCTATCACCACAGTCTCATTCTTATTAAAAATCATGGACAGAGTGGCCTACATCCAAATTCAGGAATACCTGGAATCCAACCAACTGCTAGGAATACGTCACTCTGGCTTCAGACCTCAACACGGAACAGAAACTGCCCTTGTTGATCTCAAAAGTCAGATTGATGAAATTAAAGACAAAGGCAATGCCGCGATTCTACTCCTCCTAGACCTCTCAGTGGCCTTCGACTTGATCGACCACAAAATTATTTGTAGCCACCGCAGCTCACTTCTCCTCCTCTGCCATCACATGGATACAATCCTTTCTGGCAAATAGAACCATGCAGGCTTTCTCAACAACAGCTGCAGCAGACCCCATCCCCATTTCATGCGGGGTCCCACAAGGCTCATGTGTATCCCTCACTTTGTATAACATATTTACAAAGCCTCTATTTGGCCAACTGGACCGTCTGGGTGTCACCTACACAAACTACGCAGATGACACCCAAATACTCCTCACTATCACAGGCAACTACCAAGCAGACATCACCCGGATCAACGAAAAATATTCTCGATCATTCCGGCATGGATGGCCTTTCTTGGCCTCTGCCTGAATGATGAGAAGACAGAGCTCCTCGTTGTCGGCTCACCCAGCAACCTAATTAAACTTAATCCCAACTACAATAACATCACGATCGATGGTCATACCATCCCCATTGCCAAAAGTGTGAAACCCCTCGGCTTCTACCTTGATGCCAACACTAACCTCTCCAAACAAATCAATATGATCGCCTCAGCCTCGGCCTACACAACGGCAAGCTCATCAGGGCCAGTAGACATTTCCTATCACCCAATAACTGCCTCACTCTTGCCATAGCCCTCATATAATACAAACTGGACTATTGCAACAGCCTGTACCTAGGTGCTTACCAATCCATAATGAACAAATTACAGGTACTTTAAAATAAAGCACTGCGTATAGCCCTCAACATTCCCAGGCGAGAGCATATATCCACTGCTAGGAATTCTTGCAAATGGCTCTCCATACGCCAGAAAATTGATTTGAAAACCATCTGCCTCACGTACAAGTCACCAAGCCCCACCATATCTAACTAATAAATTCACCATGAAACCAGCCACCAGAACCACTAGATATTCCAACACTCTATGCTTGACAGTGCCCAGATTCCACTTAAAAAGAGCCGGAGGGGCTAGCTTCACAGTACTTGACTCCCAACTCTGGAACACCCTACCATTCAACATCAAAACTATCAAATCCTTCCAGATCTTTAGGAAGCATGTTATCAGCTGGCTCCTGAACAAAGAGTAGCACCACTGACACCTGGCTTCACTTCCCTCTGCTCGGTAAACTGCTGTATGTGATACTAAAGTACCACCCAGACTCCCACTGCTTAACTACGTCTGTACATTCTGTAAATGGCTGTATATTGAAATTGTATGTTGCAAATTGTACATTGTTTAAGCATATAACTGTAAATTGTATATTTCACAATTGTGTAACCGTCTTCTTTAAGCGCCCTTCTACCTCTGGGTTTGGAGCGCTATACAAATAAATAAAACACTTATTTCATGATACCAATGTCCAGTTTCTATATAATGGTGGCTCTGCCTGCATTCCATTTACTACTTGGAGCTTGCTTATACAATGACTTGATCTATCTGGCGTTTCAGCATATGTACATTCATGAAACTTCTGATTTCTGCAGCACTTGTTAACGTGTAATCTACTTTTTCACTTTTCAGGTTCACCTGATTCTTTACTTCGTCATTTCGCCTCTAGGATCCATACATAATCTTCGTTCAGTAAATCAGGACGTTGTGCACACTTTCGATACCTTATTCCAAATACTTGCTCCAGTACTGGTACAATAGCTGGTGTTAGACAGGGCATGGTCTCTTGGCTCCAATAGAGGGGAGGTAGGGGGATAGGATCTCCTGCAGATATATACACCTGCTCCTCTACATCCATGCTGGATGTCCACCAATATATTTCTTTCTTTTTTTTTTTACAATTGAAATCTCTTTGGCTATGGTCAGTGCCATGTGGCTCTTTTTTTATAGAGTGGGGTGGCTTTCCTATTCAGGCCTCTTAAAAAAACCAGGGAGTTCTACAGTATAACACTTTGAGCAGTGACCCTAAATCAGAAAGAATAGGAATAACAAATCATTTGTCTTTCTGGATTCTATACAATAATTGCTAGACTCATTAAATGTTTATTTCAGGCTTACTGTGGGCGTTTAGTCATTGAATTGGTTTAGTCAAATTCACAATGTAGACAAAAACTTCCAAAACACATTCAGAGTAAAATAAGAATCAATTTCCAACTATGTATTTTGCTTTTCTCAAGTTGCAGTTACAGCATGATTTTTGTTTGCCTTGTTTGTCTCTGTTACGATCTTAACAAAACAATCCATCTCGATGTCCTTGGTCACTTGACAAAACCCTTGTGCCTAAAAGCTTGTGTACAGTGTAGAACTGTTTGACTATAGCACATAAAAGGGGCTCTTGATTACATTGTGCCACAATGAATACTTTGTTGTAATGTGTCTATCTTTCCTATCTACCTGGCATGCTGTACAGGATGTTTGTTTGCGTGTATCAGGTAAAGAGTGCCCAGAGTAAGGGATGCTGTGTGCGCGTGCTGCATTCAACGTGCTAATCTAAATTCTTTAATACAGTGTTATGAACCCTCCTGATGGTGTGTATTTTTCCAGCCTCTGACGCCTGAAAAGTAGATCCATGTGGACTTCACATGTGGCTACTTTGCACTTGACCTGCAGATGAACTGGCCTGCTGTTAAATCTCAGTTACCAGTGTAATGGTATCCACTATAGAGTGACATTTTCTTTCTGACTTTGAGAACATTCAGACATGTAATTGCTAATTTTACTATAGCCGGTAAGATATTTGTAGCCGGCAGCATAGGGCAGTGGGTTGAGCGCTCTCGGCGGTGACATGTGTGGGATCTGCAGGTTTGAATCCCAGGAAGGCCAACTCATCCTTGTGAGTTCGATAAATGAGTATCAACACAAGTTGGGTGACATTGTATGTATATGTGTTCCATAGAAAGGGCTTAAGCATGAGTGCTATATAACACATCATTATCATTTGGCCTTGGACATTTGCTTGCATTCACATTAATTTGGTAATATGGGCCTATACACACTGATATTAATTATTCATATGGTAATCAATTCTTATATGAAATGTATATCGCATGACAGTGATATCATAGCCACATTTTTTGTACTGTACTTAGGAACAATGCTATGTGACGCCACCTCCCGTTTTGTCAAGGAATCAGAATCATGCCTGTTTACCACTTTCCACACTCATCCAAATGTTGGTCTTTGCTGTGTTGGTGTGAAACCTGGTCTTGCCAATTTCTGTTTAGGCATACTGGCAAATTTGCACAATGCATGTCTCCATTAAGTAATGTAAGAAGTATCTCTTCTTCCAATTTTACTGTTTTATTCTGGACGTTCATCTATACATTTGTGGACTTAGTACTGCAATATGATAACACACTGCATACAAATCAGAGGCATATAGAGGGAACATAAAGTAACCCAAAGAGAAGCACTATCATCAGAAACTGTTCATAACCTAAATAGTTATCTCGATGTACAGAAATGATAGCTGTATTTCAGGCCTGCTTCTTCCCCAATATATATGCATCATAAGATGCAACTGCACCCTAAGGAAAGTATTGTAAGAACATATGAGAAGGGTAATGTCTGCAAATACAGTAGCTTTTGAATGTTCAGTTTCTGACTGCCAGTAAACAAACCTACCTGGCCTATATATGTCAGTGAACAAAAAACAAGAGGGCAGATATGTGATGCCATCAGTTATGTCATCAATGACATTTGTGATGTCAACTTCTATGTCATGGGTGTTAGTGCACGGTGGTGGGGTGAGTTATGGTTGCCTAGCTTACCATAACTGGAGAATTTCTAGTTTTTTTTCAATTTTACATTTTCCTTCTAACTAAAATGTAATTTTCTAAAACGATTTTTAAATGGAACCTTAAAAACAGATCTCGCCCTTTCTTATTCAGAAATAATCATAAGCATTTCAGAAGGGTGGTAACATTTTTGTATACATGAGGCAAAGGCAAACAAAAATCATGCTGTAACTTCTCGATTGCTTCACTCCAATCCATAGCAAACAGGGTTTGTATTTGTATTTCTATTTATTATATAGCGCATTAACCCAAGGTGCTTTACAGTTAACAACACGAACACATTAAACATGGAACAGTAGAAGCAATAACAGTAAACATGAATCAAATCAGAAAATCGGCATGCAGAACAATTTACATAAAAAAAGTGGAATGGAGAGGAAGGGGGTGGGGAAGGAGGGAAGATGAAGAGAAAGTAGTGAATAACGTGAAGAGTAGGAGAATTTAGAAGAGAAGGGAAAAGATAAAGAGAACAAAAGGAAGGGTACTAGAGGGAGGGAGTGTAGGGTGAGAGAGGGGAGGAAGTCAAGGAGGGGAATGAAGAAGGAGAGATTTCAATGAGGAGCGGAAGGAGGAATAGGTAAGGGAGGAGCGGATAGAAAAAGGTAGGGAGTTCCAGTGTAAGGGGGCAAGGAGCTGAAAAGAGCAGAAACGAGAGGAAGCACAAGGGTGTGGGGTACCGAGAGTAAGACGTGATCAGCAGAATGAAGAGAGCGAGAGGGGATGTAGAAGGAGAGAAGATAGGAGAGGTAAGGGGGAGCAAGGTCTTGAAGTGATTTGAACACAAGACAAAGGAAGTGGAATTTAAGTTGGAAGTGGAAAGGAAGCCAAACTAAGTGAGAAAGGGAGTTGGAAATGGAGTCATGAGGGGAGCGAAGACAGAGGGTGCAGATGGCGCAGTGGTAAAGGGATTGTTTTAATCAACATTAATTTGAATGGAATATCTTCGGTGAATAGCCCAGTTTCTCTACAATCCTAATACAGAGATTCATGAATTGCATCAGAGTTTGATTAGTCAATTTCTCTAAGTGGAAACCCATATCCTCATATAGAGAATTTTCCACTGGGAATAGAAATGTCCACATTAAAGATAGCTATTTCCAATCAAGCCAAGCTCGAAGGAAAATTAAACTTAATTCCCATCTCAAACATTGTTTTAGCACACAGTTTGGAATATTCAATGCCTTCCTCCAAACTATCGCTGCCTGGTAATCCAATTTCCAATTTTTATCCACCCATTTCTGTGTCACTATCAAACCATACAATAGTTTTCAAACCAAAACCAATACTCGAAAAATAGGGCAATGTGTCTTGGTTTTCGATGCGCCTGATAAATAAGAAATATGCAAACATTTTGGTTAAATCACTTGTACTATTTTATGTGGGTAAAATAAAATAAACCCACATAAAATAGTACAAGTGATTTAACCAAAATTTTTGCATATTTCTTATTTATCAGGCGCATCGAAAACCAAGACGCATTGCCCTATTTTTCGAGTATTCCATTAGCTTCACCTTCGAGGGTTTATAAAAACAGGGAACCCTAAATTAAAAAAAACTGTCTGACACTTGCAACCTTTGACTATCTAAAAACCAAGAATAATGTGCAGGTTTATTAAAACTACTAAAATACATAAGGCCTCATTACACGGTAGGTGTTAAGGGTTTACCGGTACCGGTAAGGGCACCGGTACCGGTAAACCCTTACCACCTTACTACGAGGTCCCTTTGCGGGACCCGACCTTAACAGCTGGTGTAGACCAGCTGTTAAAGTTGGGACCCGCAAAGGGACCTTGGTGCTAATTATGGTACCGTAATTAGCTCCTTCCCCATTCCCATTGAGCCCTATGGGGCAAAAATGGGAATGGGGAAGGGCCATGAGGAAGGGGGAATTACCACCCCGCGAACCTTGGAATGGGGTAGTAATTCCCCTTTCCTCCATGGTGGTACCGGTATGGTACCGGCGGCAACCATGGTGCTGATAGCACCATGGTTTACCGCCTACCGTGTAAAGAGGGCCATAATCTTTGTTTTTTTCCAAGTTGAAGGCTAAAATGTTTTCTTAGCATAGATTGTGAATGCAATGATTAATTTGAACAAAGCCAATTGGGTACAGTCAAACAACATAATACTTCCCCATACGCCATACAAAAATACTTAAATTGACTATTCTTGAAGAGGCAAAGGCCACAGATGAGATCTCCTCCTCCATATCAGACAGATACAGGTTAAATAGGTAGGAGGACAAAATGCACCGCTGCCTCAAACTTATGTCCATCTCAATTCCCTTTGAGAGGAGTCCCTCATTATGTAACCTCACCTGAATATTTGTTTTAGAGTGTAAAAGAACAATAAATCTCAACAGCCCCCTTGGTATCCCACAGCTCGCTCATTTTGTCCATATATATGGCTTATATTAACAGAATTGGATGTGGCCAAGAGATTCATAGAGGCTATAACGATATGTCTGTAGCTTATTGCCATTGACAAATCTTGTAATAGTCTAATGACAAAAGCATTAATGTTGGTCCCAGGGTGTTTCCCAAAGCTCATCTAGGGCTTTTTAGTGTGCCTACCTTCGTCAATTATGCCGCCAGATGCTGAAAAAGTATGGATATGTTTTGATCTGCATCCATAATCATAATGGGTATGTAATTCACTGAGCTGTTCTGCTCCCCTTTTTTATAAATGTATTATACCTACAAAGTCAGGTGTTACTCTGGAATTAATTAGCTGTGAGAATAATATTGTCCAATTTTTCAACCATAAATCATTGTTATTGAGTCCATTTGTCCCGCAACCCTGGAAGAATTTGCCCTTAATATTGTTTCATGCTCCAGATACAGGGTTACAAAGTTCAATTTTAACAATATTAATCTTCTCCATATACTGTCATAGCTGCGACCAATATTTCCTTTTTATAAATGGACTGAAAATACTCCACCCATTTTGTTTCCACAATTGGGTTCAACTGAATAAGGGCTTGAGAATTTTACAAACCATTCACAACCTGACATAAATATAAACTAGAGGAATTACTCGGATTTAAAAGCTTTAACATGGCATCAACATCATTTTGCAGCATTACGGACTGATGACTAATCAATCAGCCTTTATTGTTACTTTTGGCTGCTTTCATTTCAGCTAATTTAGTCATTAAACTAGCCCTACTACTCTGTTTTCTTTTCCGGGTGGAATGTATTAAAACTTTTTTTGCTTTCCACAATCACTTTATGAAATCAATGAGCATGTCTCTCTGTCTCAAGGGTCTCATTCGCCTACGCATGAAAGAGAACCTCATTAAAGGTAGACATTTTCCATTCATAAGTAGTAGCATACCAATGCTGCAGAAGAATATCAATAAAAACGTCAATTAAGTGGTTTGACATGTAAACCTTATTTCTTACCATATTCACTCTCTGGTGACCCAGAGACATCTTTTCTCTAATAGTTTTAAAAATTATAAAGTCAGCCACCAACATGTTATGGTCACTCAAAACAGCTCTTATATCTTTAAAAACCTTACAACATTCAAGTAAAACATGGTCCACAAATACATAGTAAATTATTGAATTTGCAGCATAATTTTTCCATGTAGGGTGTGGGGGAATATCTCCATGTAGCTCACCATTTAGCATAGTCAACACCAATGGATCCATCAGGAGATACCACCCCAAACCTGGAGTCACTTGCTTTGAGGGTGGAAACTTAGCAGAAAACCCATCCTCATCATCATCAAACCTGGAGTCTAGGCTGGCCAAATTTAAATTGACCGCCATAATTATATAATTATTTCCCTCCATATGAAGCCATTCCTGAACCCAGGTCCCAGCCAAACACTCTGACAGATAGTGACTATTAAACAACTCAAAGGTAATCCCTATACTAATAGCGAGCGAGATCACCAACCCATAAACCCTGTTTGCATCATCATTAATTGTTTTGAGCCTGAATCCAAAGGTCAGGACTTAATAATGATCAAGAGGGCCCGATGGGTGACCCCCTGTGGATTCATGGCATTTTGGCAGGGAAAATCTAAAACCTCCAATACTGGATTTCTCAAGGGCCAATTTCCTTGGATTAGGATGATGCAGAAGTCTTTTAAATATCCTACAATATCGCAATTTGTAAAGAAATGGCGATTATTCTGATAGTTGCAGGAGATCAAATTCACTTTTTCACCTGACCTAGGAATGCCAAGGAGAAGCCACTGTCCCCCTATTCATTAAGGAAGTACCAATCCAAGACCATTCTGTTTCATGACTGTAGTGATGGGCATGATGAACATTGGATTCATGGACATTTGGACAAAGTATATGTGGTGATGAAAAGGGAAACTGCTTCCATTATTTGATTGCTATTTATAAAAATAATTTTTTTAAAAAGATTGAAGCAAATCATATAATCAAAAGTGTGAAAATATGGTTTGTGCGCCAAAGAATGAGTACAAAAATAATCAATGCCTGACAAATAGGTGTCTCTTAAATTAGAAAGTCGGAAAAGTCATCTGTTTGAGCAATTGATGGAAGTATATGTAATTCACAGCAAGTAGCCAGACATTTAGAAAATAAGATTATTATTCATCATCCTGCAGACATGCATTCACTTTGCCAGAAGCTTTATAACTTAGTAGTGGTGTGCCTCACGTTTCAATGATCTATTCATGGTTGTTTAACATCTAATGTTAGCCTCCTTGTTAGACTGATAAACCCCTCTAAACTGTACTCCCAGGTGTACACAGATACATTCCAGACGTTTGTGAACACAACTGAAGACAACACAGATACTGACCTGATCTCCTTCTCCATCAATGAATTATTAACCGCTTCTAAAATTGACATAATTTCATGTGTGCTACTTCTGACAGCTTGCATCTTGTTAACACAAACGGACTCCTGGACCCCCTTGCACTGCTTCGGCTACCACAGCCAGAAACCTAGAAATAATATTCAAAAGAAAAGTTACTGTCACCCTCAACCCCTAAAAATATGTATTTCCATCCCAGAAAACAATGTCCTCATTTTCACATTCAAGGCAGGATGTCAGTAACTGTGAAGGTGGGATGTTCCGAGGAATCCATCCATCAGATGAACTGCATTTAAATAGGGCTGCCAGAATGAGTTTCTCAATCAGGTTCTGGGATCTCGTCTCAGCTGCACTGTAAGATCTGAAATGGGTCTCTGTTGAACACATAAAAAGGAGGTACATCATTCAAAGAGCCTCACCAACAAGGACCGGCTTCACCTCCCTGTCTGCTTGATGGAACACATTCCAATCAGAAACCACAAATCAGCCTCAATGGCCCTGCTTCACACCTCAAAGTTCTGAATAACGTGGCATGGGAGCCACATGCTGACCTCCTTTGTGGCCACAGGTTGAAACAACCTTTGAACTGAAATTAGATCTGAGCATTCCTACAATAAATCCCTCCATAAACTCAGAGCTTTCATACTGAACTGCACTACCCTGTAACATGGTTCAAGCACTTCTTATTCTTCCACAAATTACTGGTGTTCCTCTCTTCACTGTATCAGCACTTGTTTGAGAATACTTATGATTAATGTGGAAATACCCAAAGCATACATAAAAATGCATATACATATACTGTATATCCCACTTTATGGTCCACTTTACGGCCCATCTGAACATTTTCAATTATCGTGTTAGTTACATTGTGGAGTAAATTCAGCCACATGACATCAATGAACTGCCCCTGGCCAGGTTGGGCCCAAAGATGCAGAAATATGAAAAATCACATTTGAATCGTGGAAACAACCCCAGCATTTAATTTTCAACTGCCAAACATCCAAATGTTGATTTCAGGAAAATAAAATGTAAGTGTGGCCTGTATTTGAATGTGTAGGCTGAAAAGCCTGTGGCATGTTTCCCATTACATGTGAACAGCTTGCTAAAACAGAGAGCTGCCATAAGGGAAATGTGTGTGTTTTGCAGGTTGCAGGGAAATTACTAGACTACACATGAATCTCCACTGCTGAAGTAAATTCAAAAGGTATAAATTAAGGAAATGGATGACTTGTCAAAACTGTTTTAAAATAAAACTGTGAGAATGAAGATGGAGAAGCATGTATTGTGTGTAATGCAAGAGATTGGGATTTCAGAATTTAAAAGCACTAATTTCTGTTCATCTGAACCCTGAAATCTGGTGTCTATGCCTGAAGACCTTCCCCCATCAGAAGGACAAGCACTGCCTTCTTCCCTCTGTTTGGAAATCTGTTTGAAGCTCACAAAGTCAGGGGGCTAAGAGCTTGTCTCTGGGAAGAGTTGCATTGGGGTGCATTGACCAACACTGAGCAAACAAAGATCTAGATAATGGATGTGAACTTTGAATAATAGTCAAAATTAAATTCAGTTTTGTGTTGAACCCAGGGGTGGTTGACAAATTACAGGATACAGGAGAATGCCACATGAGTTAGGGGGCAGGGTTTTTCTCTCTACTAAATAAGAACACTGATGGTCAATCAACCCTGAATGAAAGAATGTTAAGTGATTTATTGCTGGACACGTCAACATAAATCCTAAAGGCCTGAACTACATCTAATGTTTGAGTAAATACATGTGCTGTTTTGTTGAGTTAACAGTATGCATATAATTAGAAATTATCATAGAATGAAATATGTTGTTCATTATCTCAGGAACCATGACACTTACAGAGATTGTTCGAATATTCCTGAATAGCTTATGAAGAGCACGATCAGTGGATAGTACTTCCCAATTTGATATTGTGAATCAAAGTTATTTGCTAAAAAGGGGAATACAGCTTCCCAGAATGAATTTCAGATAAGCTATTTGGGAATATGCTATGTTATTGAATTGAATGCCTGTGCATAAAATCTCATGACGCTTATTTGTATCCTGTTTGATTAAATCACACAAATCTGCCATTTGCCCCTGCAACCATGTGCGGACATGAGACACAGTGCATTGTGACTGCCGTGATCAGACCAATTCCAAAGTATATTGTTTGGAACATATCCGTAATTTGAAGAAAAGTGTCATGTTGAAGAATTTGACTTCATATTTGTAGTGGTTAAGAAATGCCATTTCAAATGTGTTGAGCAAGAACTCCCAAAGATGGGGCCTAGAAACCTAAGGACCAATTAGAAGAAAAGCGCTAGGCTTTGCGTAGGAGGAACAATAGTTAGCCAATCAGGGGTATCAATCAATGAACCAACTGCTTATAATTTAGATATTTTGTGGTGCGAACAGGAGATTTTCCAAGTAGACTCACAGGGGAAAAAAGGATACTAACTAAAGTAGAAGAACCAAAATTGCAAGAGAGACAGAAGGCGGTTGATGAGACAAGGAGAACTGTGGACTAACATCTGTAGGGAACCAAGAGAAAAACAGAGGCTGGACCACCTACAACTGGAGACCTGGAGAGGCAGACAGAGGGATTAATGCTGGAGGCCATCCATAACTGAGTCTGACGATGCAGTCTAACCAGGTCCCTATGATTTCCATGAGATGACCCAGGAACCCTGATGACATTTCCCTCAGAATAGACCCAGAGTGATGTAGAGGAGCAGTTAAATGCCTCTGCAGGAATTCCCACACCTATTCGGCATATATGCTGGAAAGCGGAAATTGTGACATGTGCAATGCCAATAATGGTGCCTATCCCATGGAGAGCCTTTGAGACAAGGTATTCACGAGAAAACCCTATATGATGTATCCCCAAAGAGATGACAGTCTCCAGAGGGAGATCCCAAAAGAAGTGTGAAGATGTGAAAAGGGAAGGCTGATTATGGCAGGAGACATGAGGCACGCACTGAGAAGGGTGACCAAAGAAGAAAATGCATAGACCTTATAGAATCTGGTGGCAAAGTAAACAATCAAAGAGACTTTCATGTGCGGAATGAAGATTGCACTTGTGAAGAAGCACTGCAGAAAATGCAAGCCGTTTTATAACTGTACAGATGCGGTAATGCAAGTAGACTAAATCATTGCAAAGGCTGGCTATACGTAGTGAATAGAATACAGGCAGTGCCGCCATTATATAGTGTCCAGGTATTCAATGTCACAATTTTAGTGAGCTCAACCTGTGGAGAAAGGAGGATTGATAGCTATGTGATTTTTTCGCAGCAATAAAATAATCGAAAGCTTGAAGATGGACTAAACAAAGGCTGTTTGGCCTGGTTTCAAAGGCTAAGGCAGCTTGAAGAACAGTGAATGTGAGACGCTGAGGCATTCTTTGTTAAGTTTCAAAGAGAGAACACCATGAGTGCCAAGTTTCATTATTCAAGACACAGTCTCCTGTCACATGATGTCCAGTAGGCAAACCTGCACTTTGATATGAACATGCTCACACTCCCTTATATTCCCAGAGAAGAAAAGCTACTACAAGGCCAAGTTCAAAGTCAATCTGAATGGCAGAAGGCATGAGCGATGAGGGATGTTGGGCTAATTGGGTGGGGAGGTACGGTCAAATCTACCCACCTGCACCTGGGGTACCATCTTACGTGCTGCTAGTGAATTGAATTTTCCAGAAGGGAACAAGCGTGCCAAGCAATTGCGGAGGGCCATATAACGAAGAGCCTTATAGTTTGAGAGCCAATGATTTATTGTGTTTCTAATAATTGTTGAAGATGACTTGCACTATGGAAGGGCATAAATTGTCCACCTGACTGTAGAGACCAAATCACAATCCAATCCCTTATAGAAAGTATACTTAGATATTTCCCTTGAAACAACCACAATGTCACATAGATTTTCTTAGTTTGCCATGTAGTATGACGTCACGTCTGACACATTTTTACTATGTAAGAATGCTTTTTCATGAAATACTTTGAGACTATGCAGTGCGACATCCGTTGATGCCCGTTGTAACTCCCTAATGTTAGATCATTGAGAATAAAACAGAGACATTTCCCCAACTTCCTGAGTCTTTCTTATTATTTGGTGAAAGAGTTATTCTCCATCCCATCCATCGTAGGATGTGTTGCCTTGATTAAAATGACCAAAAGGGTTCAGTGATTTAAAGTAAGCACACAAGGCAAACCATTGGTGGGGCTCTGTTGGAATTCATGTCTTCCCCTTATTAAAGGGGTGGGCTTCCAAAGTAGATCCCTAGCATTGCTTATTAATGACTTATTACTTATTAATGACTATTGATGACTATTAATGAGTATTACTGACTATTTTAATTACTTCCCACATAATCGATGGATACTGGAGAGATCTTGAGGACATTTGAAATCTTCAACACTAAGTATGAATGATGCTTTAGTCATTAATGTAATTGTGGATTACTTGCTAACCTTTTTGCCAACCACAAAATCCCCTAAAGGTAAGTGGTGCGTTGAAAAAACATAATTTTGAATGGTTTAACAAACCCTGAACCGTGTGCTAAATCATTACTTATTTATTTATTGTGTTTTAGTTTACATTGAAACTTTACACATTAATAAAACATTAAGTAAAAAAAACGAGAGCGTAAAAGGAATAAAAAATTATCATATAAAGAAACCGAAGAAGCACGAGTCATACACATGCAAATCCATAATTCTAAGAAAATTAAAAGAGACGAAGAAATAGATTATGTTTCCTCATCAAACAATAATGTCGTCATCCTCTGGATTGAGATGTCTATAATCTCAGTCTGGTAAATGATCAATAACCGTACAATGCCAAATGATGTCAGCTATTCCTCAGGGCAGACCTCCACTCACTTAATTAGTAGGACATTGATGATGCAATATTATGACAGGCCCAGTTTAAATACAGGCCCATGGCAGTTGGCTCAGCGTAGTAACTTCCTATATAGTTATGTTAAGACAAGTTTCCACCTTCAACCAAATATTGTACAATGCCATCAGTAAATCATTACTGAACCTCTGGGATTGTGCTGGGCAGAAGCGTTTCTTCCGGGTTAAACAAAGTGAAATACCTGATTTGAAAGCACACTCTACTGAGAGACCCCAAATTGAAGAGATATAGATTAAAGTATTTTGTTAAATTAACTGTTATGCAAGTATATTTCTAGAAATGAAGAGTGAACAGGGAGGTCAGAAGCAAAGAGTGCTGCACATGTCAAATTTCATTTTACCCACAGACAAGCGTTACAGGTATTTAATGGAAACCCCTTGCCAAACATATTGTCAGATAAAATGGTCATGTTATGTTCTAGGGTGTTGCAAGTATTAGGTTTCTATTAGGTGTAATTGTGTGAGTGACCCGACCAAATATTCTCTAGACCTGGGTTTCTCTTTTCGATGTGACCAGGAGGACTTTGAGATCAAAAATCAAAACTGCACCTTCTGTGGACTTTTTGTGAATTTCTATTACCAAACGTGAATGGTGTTCAACTTGTTGCTATTGAAGTTTTGTCAGAATGAAAAATGTTTTGCCACAAAGTAAGGTGGCATGCTGTGTGATGATTATTGTGTGATGTTGAATTTACCTATTGATTAATGAATAAATGTTCTTTCTGCACACCGGGAGGATTCTTGGGTACCTATTGCAAAGGTATGAGGGATAATAGTGGTGTAATATTTGTCAAGGGCAGAGCTAGTCCGAATCTGGTAAAGTGGTCTGGCTCTTTTGATTGAAGGGAGCAAATGAATTCCCTGCATTCATGTTTGCCTCATAAATATATTCTCAACGTGTCCTTGTGGAATGTACCTAGCACTGTGATTCAATGTGTTTCGTTTTACCAGTCCCATTTACCCTTCCATACTTCGAAATGGCTTAATTAAAAAATGCTGCACACATTCCAAAAATACATAAATAAACTAAGAATGTTGGTGATGCCAGTGTACATAAGTGGATTTGCTCTACACTGGAATTTTACTCCATGGTTGGTGATACCATGGGTGCAATTCCAGAGTTAATTCTAAATTGGTTGTTATAATCTCCTATTTTGTGAAGGCTATTTCTAATGATATTAGTATTTCTCTTTGGTATACAGAGTGAACACCAATAATTTATCATGGAATGTTTTGTGTTTATTTGTCTTTGTTAGTAATGTGTGTATTGTGAGATATGAAAGGCTCCCCACATAGCTCTCACATTTCCCATGTGAAGGAGTTGCTGGTTGAACAAGGTCTAAAAATGCTCGTACGTTTCCCTTTTGAAGTCGTACATTCAGCACAAAACATGTGGGTAATTATGACACAATTAGTTACACCTGTTAACATGTGCTACAAAATTTGATTTTCCAGTTTATGTTGCTAAATAATATACACATATGATTATTACATGGCCTACGGTAGCGGCCGTGTAGTTATGGTTAAGTTGCTCGACTGATAGGGAGAGTACTTTTTATTGGGCGGCTTATAACTTTGCTCTCCCTGCACGAATCCTCACCAAACTTTGCAAAAAAAGTAAGTCGGCTGCTCGGATTTTTTCTGGAAAGTTTGGTGAGGTTTTGTCAAGGAGGCGCAAAGTAATAGGGGGGTCCCAATTGTTTTCTTTTTCCATAGACGCAATGGAACAAAAACTTGTGCATGCCTACAGACCAAACCGCTGGATGGATTTTCACCATATTTGCCACAGGAGTGGCGGGTGGTCCCAGAAGCATGCTTTTGTAAATTTGGTTAAAAACCGTCAAGAAGTTTTTTTTTTAAAAGGCAAAATGTAGGTCTGCAGACCCATTTCCGTCTTCGCTCCGTGAACAGGGCTCCCATAGGTCTGGAGGGCGCCGCGTTATGCCCACAGACAACAAACGCGCCCACTGATTGGCTGGAGGAAAGCGTGATGTGCATCATGTTTTTCAGAAACCTCAGACATTTTGTATCTGTGGATTTCCGCAGATAGCGCGGTGGAGAACCGGGCTGGCAACCATGCTTTGGGACATTGGTGTCATGTGTCATAGTAGACATTGGTCCATTTTGTATCATTGGTTCCATGTTGGTATTTCCCGTATTGCTCTTTCCAACATGGTGGATCGTATTTTCTGCAGTGTTCCAGCCTTGCTGTTCAGATCTTGCCGTGTGATCCGCCCCGTTGACAGGGATGGGATATCTGGCATCTAGATGCGTGCTTCAGCGCATTGCTTCTTTTCTACTACCAACGCTCCGTGAGCTCTCCTATATCTTTCACTAATTCTGTTCTTTTGTTTATATGTGTTTAGCTTTCACTAATCAGCAGTCTCTGTCCAAAGGATCAATTGTTCCTTCGAGTACCTATCTCAATCGCCACCCGCAATTAGCTTCCTTTGGCACGATTTCTCCTGAGAGGTTTCTCCCTGGTATGTGTCGTTACTTCCTAATCGAATTGCAAACATCACGTACAAAATCTTACCTTCTAGTTACAATTGCAGCACCCGGTCCTTTCCTCCAGTTGCCACCGCAACCCGCAACGCCATCTTCGTCCACAGCGAGGTGTGTGCATTCTATCTCTGATCCCAGGCAGTGCGGCATTACAGGACTCTCGCTGCCGAGCCGGCAGTAAGAATCTTTTTATTGCTCCTTTCATGTTGGTAACAGTTATATAACCACACTACAAATAGGGAAATTACTATCATCTACTTCCCACTATAACTACACATAAAAGACTCTTGCAGAAGAACCGCTGATCTACATCTCATCTCTGAGATTCACTGCTTCTGGTAATGTTTTCTTCCAGTCAACTTATTTCATCTTTTCTCTAAAACTGTTTACTCTTAATACTTGCCTATCTAATATATTACTCCCTTTCTACCTGATCCCTGCTAGATGTAGCCCTTCCATTGGCCATTGCCTGAATCCTTTACCTTCACTTCAGCTACAAGAACACTGCATTGCCTAGAATCCAGCAGGGTTATATTCCCCAGAGAGTTTTCCTGGTGTTCTCACTCCTTCCTGGTAAATTCATCTAGGGGAAGGAAGGTGACGACAGGAGGATTTTAATTTTTATCAGTGCTGCTGTCTCTGACCCAGGTTGTTGGACTTGGTGCCTGGTGAGTGTTTACTGCTTATCAATATAGGACCAGTCTTGGGATGAATCCAGTATTACATTAAGCAACGCCTAAAATATTTTGACTATATTAGGGTAGCCCTGTCCTTTGGCATTGATCAGGCACAGCAGCAACAGTTATTTGCTGCAGTTCAATCCCTAACTGCAGACGTCTAGGTTCTAAAACAAGAGAACGCGGCCTTGCATCAACAGATGTTGAGATCACCTAGTTGCTCTGAACTTCCACCCGAGTATGTTATCTATGGAAGAATGCAACCTTCGCAGAAGCTTAGATTTATATATGTACTGTGGATCCAAAGACCACAAGTAAGGAACTATCCAATAGCGCCCCCCAAATGGCAGGGAAATGCCAGTACCCGACCATAAGGGGAACCACAGTTTGGGAACACATTGTCATTTCCTCAACATCCAGTATTCTGTTGCAAGTCACTGAAATCCCTGACTTCCCAATGGTCGTCTTGTTTTTCACTTTTTCATGGGTCTCTGCGCAATCCATTGAAGTTCCCGCCTTAGTTGTCAGTGGAGCAGAAGGTAACTTCATCAATGACCTCTGGGCATCCAAACACGGTATCCCCCGATCAACCAAATCCTTCTCCATCTCGGTTGACTCGGTGGACGGTAGTCCCCTCATTTAAGGACCCATCAGAGTACAAACCCTACCTCTGCAAATGCACATAGTATTCCATGGGGAAGAAATAGTACTTGACATTATCAGACAGCCCATTATCCAGTTGATCTGGGACTACTGTGGCTTAGAATCCATAACCCCTACATCAATTGGTCAGTGAGTACATGTTTTCTGGGGTCTCAACATTGTCTTGCACGCTGTCTTCACCATGGAGCTGTGGGTTTTCATCCAGCATCTACACCATTGAGTGGAGAGCCAAAGACCACCATTTTAAATACAATTCAAGAGATCCCTGAACCTTATCATTCACTACGGGGAGTGTTTCTGACTTCTGAAAACGCCAAACTTCCTCTGCATCGGAGGAAGGACTGCGCTATCACTCTAGTCCCTGAACAACCAGTACCTTTCGGACCCATGTACATTGTCTCAGCTAGAGAGAAGGAAGTTCTGAAGGAGTACTTACAGACTCATTTACGTAACGGTTTAATTACAAAGTACAGAGCCTCATTGTTTTTCATTCTGAAGAAAGATACCACAGAACACCGACCCTGTAGTGATTACCGTGGATTAAACAGGTTTACTACCCCTGACTGCTACCCTATGCCTCTTATACCAGATATTTTGGAGGCTTTCAAAGGGACTAAGATCTTTACGGAACTAGATCTTAGTGGGGCATATCATCTCATCTGAATCAAACCTGGCGATGAGTGCAAGACATCCTTTTGTAACCCATTCGGGCATTACGAGTACTGCGTGATTCCCTTCGGATTATCAAATGCCCCAGCCGTCTGAAAACATTTCATGGATCATCTCGTTTCTGATATTCTATTTCATTTTGTACATCATTTATCTAGATGATATCCTGATCTTTTCGGCCTTTGCTTGTGTAATATGTCAATGAAGTATTAACCCGTCTCCAGAAGAACCACTTATACTGTAAACATGTGAATTTCATCAAGACAAGGTTGCTCATCTGGGGTACATCCTGTCCACTCAAGGGGTGTCTATGGTCCCAAGGAAGATGTCTGCCATTTTGGAGTGGTCTCCCCAGTTTGTATCAAAGACATACAGAGATTTCTATGATTTGTCAATTTTTATCAGCGTTTTTATCCCAAATTCCTCAGCTACAATACTTTCTTTGACCACGCTTGTTTGTGAAGCGCTGTTTGGCAAGGGCTGTCTACGGCTGGACTCGCTGAAGGATTGCTGCTAGCTGTGCCTTTCTGCTGCCTCTTTCCCGTGACTTCAAAGGAAAATGAAAACAAAGAAGGGACTTTGTGTTTTTTTTTTTCTTCGAGCCCCTTGGCCCCGCCCTCCTTTCACACAATCCATTTAATCCTGGACACCCGCGCTTTTTGCGCGCGCGCTTGTTTGCGAAGCGCTGTTTGGCAAGGGCTGTCTACGGCTGGACTCGCTGAAGGATTGCTGCTAGCTGTGCCTTTCTGCTGACTCTTTCCCGTGACTTCAAAGGGTATGGGACTTTGATGCTGACACGATTCGTGCAAGCCGGAAATAGCCTGATTGACTATTTTTCTGATACTATTTTTCTTTCTCCCTAGAAAACGAAAACAAAGAAGGGACTTTGTGTTTTTTTTCCCTTCGAGCCCCTTGGCCCCGCCCTCCTTTCCCACAATCCATTTAATCCTGGACACCTGCGCTTTTTGCACGCGCGCTTGTTTGTGAAGCGCTGTTTGGCAAGGGCTGTCTACGGCTGTCCACGGGTGTTGAGGGCGTTGAGGGTGCTCCATTTTGTTTGTTGTTGTTTTTTATATATATTATTATTATTACTTCTTTTTCTCCTTTTTACTTTTCTTTTTTTCTAATTTTTTTTTGTGCATAATTTACTATGTTTACCCATCTTCAGTCTCTCAAAGTAGGCATGACCGATGATTCTGTAATTGCTGCTAATCTGACAAATTCTGTGATGAATAATTTTTGTGCGTTTCGTAGGTTGCCGTCCCTATCTGCTCCCCCATTGCAATCACAACAGAGAATCACAGATAATTTTTCTCTGTCAACCAATGGCTCAATTATCACAGAAAGCAACCACACTCGCACATCTCTTTGTCAACCCATAACTCCAGTGCACGGCACGTTTGGCACCTCTCAACATGTGGTGCATGCTCCGTGCCTTGCTGCTGGTCCCCGTCAATGGACAGGGGCTCCAATAGCCCCAATGTCACAACTTGTCTCTGATTCAACTTTGATAGTTGCTGATAACCATCGCTTTAAAACGCGTGTCCTGCCAATAGCTCCTACTTTAGATACTATTCATGAATGTCTTACCCCTGCAAACAAGGAGTCCATCTCCTCTTATGCTGATTTACCTCACTCCCCTTTCTCTGTGGCTAGTATTCACGATCTAGCCCAGCCACATGAAATCTCATCCATCAGTAATGCTCCAAGTGATGTTTCTCTTTACGCGCATCCGACTCCGCGTGCGCAGCCTCAACCATCGTTACCGGTTTCTGCGTCTATCACTTTACCCTCCATGCTTGAAATCACGCTTGCTGCTTTAAATACCACGGTGTTAAGTCTTTATAAACTGTTTGAACGCCTTGACGACAACATTTCTACTCAATCCTTGCAGATTGACACCATGTATGATTGGATAACCTCCCTAAATCCTGTGCCAACTCAAGTGCCTGCTCATCCAGTCTCTACCCAGTTGGGACCCTTTTCCCACTGTTCCCTCATTTGAAGAAATCATTCGCCCCACTGAGGACGATCTTGTTAATGAAGCCATTGTGGTCAATGATTCCTCTTGGGAGAACATCTCCACGACTCAAGGAAATCTACCTTACGAGATTCCTGAATTGGTGGTTATTGACTCTATTCATCCAACCCCCTCCACTAGCCCCCCTCCTGTTTCTTGTCCTGACATTGCTCGGGAGCCTTTAAAAGGCAATCGTCAAAAGAAAAAGAAATTGCTGCTTAGGCAATCACTTATCAAGAAATCTAAGAACATGATTGCCCCAAAGTGTCCCGAAGAATTTCATTGCCTCTTTCTTTAAACCTTCACCTGCAAGTGTTCCACAGACTCCATCTATCAATCAACCCAAGCCTGTGTGTCAAATTGATAAGAGTGGCCCTTGTGGTAGTCTACCTCCTTTCAATAATTCTCATTATTCTCCTCTACATAATTTAATTAATGCTTTGGAAAACTCTGTGCCTCCTGCATGTTCAAAGGCTGCTACTTCTATCACCTCCATTCCAATTTCTGCGCCTGCTTTGATCACTTCCGGCCCTATAATTTGCCCTGATAATTCATCTACTGCAAAAATTGTTCTCATTAAAAATGCCATTGATGAATATCTTTCCCTGAAAAACCAGGCTATTCCTTCCACCTGTGTTCCCACTCAGTCTACTGATGCTGTTCCTCTGATTTCAATCAATAATCCTTTTAGAATGGCACCTACAAGTACAACGCCTCCCCCTTTAGTTCCTATGTTACCCCTACCACAGTCCAAGATCAAGCTCCTAACAACATGCCGTGTGACAACTCTCTACATAATTCTGATTTGATGACCTCTCAGTTTAAATCTTTGATGGACGCTTTTCTTGAAACCCACGGTGTTCCATATATTGGTTCTTCCAATAATAATGCGCTGGCTATCACTCATGTCCAAAGAGGTCCGCGCCCTGGTTCCTCAATAGCAGTTCCACATCAATCTCAGGACTCATTACGTAGCCTTCCTACTCGCCAGTCCTGGTCTGTCACCACCCCTGCATCGACAAAGTTGAATTAACTCCCCCTTCCCCGCCCTGCCACCTTGCAGTCATCTAAAAATATGAACTTTAGTAAAATACCTCCCAAAACTCTATCTCAAGCCTCCAATATTCGTGCACCAAATGGCCACTCATTGATCATGAAATGCCGTGGTGGTTCTCATCCTCTGTACGATCTCAATAGACAATGTGTATTAAACATCCTGAACGATGTTAACACCTTGGAACATATCTCGTCAACAGACATTGACCTGGTGGAATTCATTGCGGATGCTGACTTCACCATTGTCCGTTCATGGATTCCTTCAGCTACTGTGGCGAAATTGCTTTGGGATGCTAAGCTGATATTGTTTGAGATGGGATTTCTTATCTCTCAGGACCCCGATCGATCACAATCTCTGTTCACCTCAACAAATGTATCGGCTAGTGACTCAGGTAAATCCCTTCAAACCACACGTGTTTACCAATAT
Organism: Ambystoma mexicanum; assembly: GCF_040938575.1. Classification (NCBI taxonomy): domain Eukaryota; kingdom Metazoa; phylum Chordata; class Amphibia; order Caudata; family Ambystomatidae; genus Ambystoma; species Ambystoma mexicanum. Next base: position 1,518,676,615 of record NC_090937.1, on the reverse strand, counting down.
ACCAAAAATGGCTGTCCCAATTTATAACCTCAAGATCCTCCGAAATATCGTTCCATTTCATTAGGTTGTTGGAATACCAGAGGCCATGTCCATTTACAACATTCTATTGATGTGTTCACTCACTCTTATGATATACTGGCTTTTCAGGAAACATGGTTTCTAACTCTCCTGTTTGGGACAATTATGCAATTGCTCTTATTGCGGCTGTAAGAGGTGAGAAAGGTCGTCCAATGTCGGGCCTCTTGGTAGCAGTTAGACAATCTTCTGACCTAGATATAGTTCCATGGTGCGCCTTCAATATCTATATACAACTAGTCCGAGTAATTGGTTGCAGAGGCAATATGGCCATTTTCAATATATACTGGAATCCGGCAAAACTCTCTTTGAATTTATTCCTTAGAGAACTTTCCTATATGTTGGAAATAGTTGCTCAGGCATCTGATGTTACTGCCACTTTTCTTCTTGGCGATCTTAATCTTGATTGTTTTAATCCAACTTCTGAATCTACAGCCCAGGAGGTCCTGACTTGGTCTACCTTTATGTCTCACTATAACTTTCTGATGATCAACGGGTCTATGCCTGGTGATCTTCCACCCGCAACTACTTGGCGCCGTGATTTAAGCACCAGTACAATTGATTACATATATGCTGATTCAAATTAGTTTGATAACATCACTTCACTAAACATCACTCCTCAGATGTATAGTGACCACAAGCTTTTGACACTACATTTCCTAAGACCACTGGCGTTAGCGCCTTCTTATACTAAAAGGTCCTCTCAACAACTTGTTATCAATCCCTCTGGTAATCGCCTCTCGGTGTCCTCTAGAATGTTTTGGATGTTAAAACAATCTCTTGCCCCTTCTACGGTGCCCAATTCCAATTCCAAGGTCGAATATACACACCTGTTACAACAATTTCAGAACAACATTCTTATCTCTAAACAGAGGTCGATTACTCACTTACACTCCTTTGATCATGAATTACATCATAGAAGGTCTAGTTATAGGCAAGAACGGAAATTATTGCTCTCCTCGTCACTAAGCTCTCGGTTTGACCATGCAAGGCAGGCAAAAACCCACTATACCAACTGGGTCCGTGGACATAGAGCCTTGCTATTTCAAAAAGATAGCGAGCTTCTGCTTAACATTCTAGCTACAAAAAATTCTGCAAGTGTATGGAAATGACTTAAGCATAAACATTGTAATCATCAACTAGATGGACAAGCCAATGGCGTGCAAGAAGCACAATGGGTCCAACATTTCTCCGAATTATATTCTGATCCGGAGTTCAGTAATTTTAAATACCAAATGCAGTCCACCACGCAATGGTCCCTGAACTGCGAGATGGAAACCATTATTAATTACATAAAATTGGCTAAAAATTCAAGAGCTGCAGGACCCGATGGAATCAGCAATCTAATGCTTAAATCCAGCATAAACCTTTGGGCCCAAATTCTCTTCCTTTTATTTCAAAATATTTTGATCTCTCGAACACTCCCATCTTCATGGCACTCCTCTATTCTCGTGCCCATTTACAAGAAGGGAGATCGTTCGCTCCCCGAGAATTATTGACCCATTGCGCTCCTTGACTCGCTGAGCAAGATTTTTGAAAAGTTTTTATTGCTTCAATTTTCTGCATGGACATCAATCCATCTACATCGCAACCCATTCCAAACAGGTTTTGTTGCCGGAATGGGCACAGCAGTTAACTTGTTCCTTCTAAATTCCATTAAATCTTTGTGTCACATTCAAAAACAGCAGGTCTACTTTGCTTTTGTGGACCTGCACTCTGCATTTGACTCAATTTCTAGAGTCAAACTTATGTCTAAACTTATTCTTGACAAATGTCCCCCCTCCATTACTGATCTTATTTATCACTTTCAATCTACTACCACGGTTCAGGTTAGATTGACATTGAACGGCTTACTTTCCCATCCGATTCCGACTACACGCGGCATTAAACAAGGCTGTCTGTTAGCGGCAGCCATTTTTAATTATTATATCCAAGATATCAAATTTTCCTTTGAACCCATCCAATCAGATTCTCCGAAAATTAATGGTGTCTCAATTAAAGCACTCTTCTATGCCGATGATATCGTTCTCATCTCAAAGACTCCCAATGGTTTACAAAAACTTTTATCAGCCCTAGACCACTATGTCATAGAGAATGATTTAAAAATTAACTCCACAAAGACTCAAGTCTTGATGTACAACCCTCATTCTGGTTTCCATACTCGGAAACATTGGCTGATTGGTAATAATATTTCTTTGTCCTTGGTTCCATCATATACCTACTTAGGTATTATTTTTGAAGCCTCTCTCCATCCACTGAAACATATGGCTCAGATCGAAGTTAAACTTCTTACAGCGATTTCACAATCACGTATTCTTCTTGCAAAATTTGGAAAATTTTCCATAATCCTGGCCTTAACATTTTGGCAGATGAAAGTCATTCCCACCGTATTATATGGTTTGGAAACAGGATCCCCCATACCATCTACTACTCTTGATAAATGGGAGGCTACATTTTGGCGGAATGTGTTGCATCTGCCGCAGTGTATTCCCATCTCATGGTTACGATATGAACTAGGCCTCTCTTATCTGTCAGCACATCTTAACTGGAAACAATGTTCATTTTTTAGGAAATGTCTAATATCATCTCGGATAGACAACCTACTTAAGGTATTGTCGAACTACATCTTTACGACAGATCATGTTTTTATCCGAAGATGGCTGTCAGCAGTTTACAAGATCTTGGCTGACGCAGATATCTCAATTGAAATTCTTCTGCAAAATCCTGATAAGGCTAAACAAAAAATCCATCAGACCTCCTGGATCATGAATCATCAAAAATGTCTAACTTATAAACATGCTTCGAGCTTTCGTTTTCACCACATACGAGAGGCACCACACAATCCTATTTATCAAGAGCCCCTTCACCAAAATATAGAAATTTAATTCTCCGTTTCCGGCTACATATATGGGAAACGAGAGACCTGCTCTATACGTGTCACCTAATAGGACCTCTTCAAAACTTCTGTCGGTTTTGTCAAACAACCAAAATCCCAGAAACCTTAGCACATTTAATCACTGCATGTCCAATTCTTTCCAGTCTGAGGCAATCCAATTCTTTCCAGTCTGAGGCAATTGCATTTTCATAAATACTGCCCTGGATATGCTATGTATGAACCTGATGCTTGTTGGGATCATATTTTTGGCTCGACAGACTTGAAAATTCAGATAGCAACGGTCCATTTTCTTCTCTCTTTAAACTTAGATCAAGGGAAAATTGATTATTCTTAGTTGAACCGAGTATGAGGAAATTTATGTCACTGTGTCCTGTTTTGTTTTTTCGAAGAAACTCTGATCAAATTGTGAATACCAGATTATTAATATCTATCTTGTATTTACTGTTGTCCACCCAGAATGGTCCTTAGAGAAATGATCTTAAATTGTTTTTAATATTATTTTAATCTACCATGTTCAGACTGTGTTGATATGTCATGTTTATTGAAAAGTTGTAACATAAAAATAATGCAACTAAATCAATAATAAAAATAAAAAAGGGGGATTCCTTTGAGTGGTCCCCAGAGACCCAACATGCTTTCAACACATTGAAGGTTGGATTTACCACTGCTCCTATCCTTCTTGATCCAGACCAAAACAAGTGGTACATCATTTAATCTGATGCTTCTCATCAAGCGTTTGGTGCAGTACTTCCACAGGAGAACCTTCAGGGTATAGAATGCCCGGTTGCTTACCTTTCTAAGACAATCTCTCCATCGGAAATGAATTATACAGTTCTTGAAAAGGAACTGCTGGCCATAATACGCTCCTTCGAAGAATGTAAACATTTGTTGCTGGGAGCCCAAAATCCAGTCACAGTACAGACCGATCACCATAGTTTATGAGCATTGCAATATGCGCAAACCTGTAACAGTAGACAGGCATGTTTGGCTAATTCTGTTTTCCCCTCTTGACATCATCTTCACATTTATATCTGGCAGGGCTAATCTCAAGGCAGACGCCCTGTCCAGGAAAGAATCTGTTCGATTCTCGCAGTTTCAAGCTGAAAATGTCTTTTTATTGTATGCAACATAGTGACCAGCACTGGTTGTGACACCCATGTGGTAGATTATGCCTACTGTTGTGAATGTTTTCTTGCCAAGCAATACTTTCCTGTGTGTAAAGCTAGAAAGCTTGCAGTTGTTTTTGGTACCATCTGCGTTGTACCTTAAAAGCATTACTATTACGTACTTGCTATGTGAATGTATGTGTAAGGTGGAATGATTGTCTGAACTGCAAACAGCACATAATATGCCATGATTTGCATTTTGCACCAGCTGCTGAAATGGAAAGGATTCACAATTAGGTATAGATACATTCACAAAGCGCTCATTAGGGACTTGATCCTGCACCACATGGTTGCAGAGAGTGTATGTATGTTTCCACATATATGGAATCTGGAACATTTCATTTATAGGTATGTTTTTGCTTTGGAGCACTTGCAGTAAGTGCATGAAAAATTCTTAAGGATCTTCTTGTGTGTTTATTGGGAATCTCACCATTCCCGCACAGTAGTCCAATTCCTGCCTTATTCCTGAGACACTGTAAGTGATGTCAGGATTGTTTGTTGCATTTCTATGAAGGAGGAGCATTTGCAAACAAACCTGGTCTGTCCCATTCAAGTAAATGTTTTCAACAATTGGAACAGAACATTGATTGCTACATTTGCATAGCAATTTATACCAGTTGTGTTGGAAAATTTGAATGGACCTGACAGTTCTGTGTCTGTGTCATTTGCTGAAGCTACACATGTTTTTTTAGAAGACATAGTTCTCTCTTTGTGCTGTTGGATGTGCATTTGCATTTGTGGTTGTGCTACTTGATGGAGTAGCAGCTGCTTTCAATTTCTTTGGTGGTACTGTTGGGAGCTCTCTTATAAGTTCTGTTTGCATTGCTTTTCTTTCATGAAGATTTCCTTTTAGAGGGTCATATCGAGATGGGGTGTGTAGAGTGCACATAGTCTGTTGTACTCTACGATGCAAGGAACGTCAGCCTTGACTTGGTATCAAAATTGATTAGAAATAGTCCTTCAAGTGTACGTAAACAGGACAGTGCTACGTAACTCATACCTTCTTTAAAGACTGTGCTGCCAATGTCAATCAATGCCTTATCTAGGGTTTAGACCTTGCGATTTATGAATAGTTACTAAATATGCAAGAGACAGAGAGGACTGTTCTCTGTGTACATACATGTCTTTAAAAAGAACAAATCGGGCTGTTGAGCATCCCATCCTTTTAACTTCTGAAAGTATTTCAAAGTGGATGTTGACAAACTGAATGTTGCTGTCACATGGATATGTCTGGAAGCCAACAACTGTACCATGTCCTCCATTAACTTAACCTTGACCCACATCAAGGTACGTTTAGCATTACTCTACAGTTTAAACACAATGTTATCAATTTCTCCTAACCAGCTGTGTTGGAGATACAGTTTAGTTTTCTGAGATATTTAGTCGTGCTGTGTCTTGTTAACACATGAGAGTGTCATACCATGCACTTCCAGTTTGTCTGTGGAGCTAATTTGCACTTTTGCTTACATTTCATTTTATAACATTGTTTCTTGCACAGTTTGGTAGGGTTGGCATTAAGGACATACATTTCACATGTTTGTGTGTGGTAAGCTAATTGTTCCATGACATCAGCAGCAGATGTGTTATGCCCGTATAGCTCATGGATGATTCTACAATTTAATATAGACTGTGCAGCCTAAGAAAGCACACCAATCTGAATGCTTTTCAAAATGTTAGCATAGCTGAGGTCTGTAGACTTACATATATTTTGAGTTAGTTTGCTGTATTGGAAATTTTGCCAGAGATTTACATTTCCTATGCTGCCAAGTGTGTTATGGCACAGTTTGTGTCCCAAGGTTTAAAAATAGGTTCACCTTTCACTGGTGTTAATTGAAGATCTCTGAGAACAATAACAGGTTTTCCTCCAAAGAGTTCTTCGTAGTTCCTTTTAAGGACCTCTTGCAATCTGAGGTGAAGCAAAGCCAACATTAGGTTGGAGACCATGCTCACCTCATCTATTAAGAGCATTTTCATTTGTTTCAGAATTCTGTGGAGCTTCATAGCAGCTTCTGTTGAAAGTTGGTAGTACTATAACTTGTTTTGGTCTTCTACTGGAAGGAGCAGCAGTCGGTGTAAAGTGATACCATCTATGTTGTAGATAGCTAAGCTTGTGGGGGTTGTTACAACAGCTGAAAGCTTGTTGTTTGTCAATTTTTGGAAGACTAGCTGATCATTAACAATGTTTTGTCTCAACCAGCTTCACCACTTACATACATGAGTACAGGTTTACAATTTTAGCAGCTACAAGTTTTATTTATTTGCTGCACACTGTGTTCAATTTCTTTACTTACTTCCAGGAAAATGTTACATTGTTCATCACTGAATTGTGATTTCAGTAGAGCAAAGTTTTCTTCAGATTCCTCATACTGACACATGGGCCCTCATTACGGGTCCGGAGGCAACGGTGCCGGTAAATTCAGCAGGTAACCGCTGGACCCTTAATTATTTACCGCTGCCTGACTTGCCAGAATCACCGGGGCAATACAGCTCCAGCGGTCCGGTAAGTCAGGCACTGGTAAATGTTGATCCCCATTCCCGTGGTGTCCCTTTGGACTCTATGGAAGTGCGGACCACGGAAGCACCGGCACCATTAATAATGGTGGTGTAGCTTCCGGAAAAGTCTGCGGGTGGGTGCCATTCTGCCCGCCTGGTCTGACCATGCCGGGCGAAACAGCACCCGCCTGCAGACTCGTAGTTTGCTTGTCCAGAAACAACGGCTTCCGTACCAGCAAACTGGTAATGAGGGCCATGGTGTTTTCCACTTCAGTCATGACTAATTGTGATTTATTTACTATGAGTGGCTCTCCAAGTGGTTCTTGGCTTCCTGTGAGAGAAGGATGACTGCCCTCAGGAGTGTCTACTTTTATTTGTGCTTGCACTTCTTCCTTTTGTTGGCGTTCATTGTCCAATATGTTTTTCCACTGTTTGAAATTGATATCTGTTATACTGCTTTGTTTTGCATTGAAAGCATCTTCATAGGACTCATGGATGTCCAATAAATCTTCTTCTTTTCTCCATGGTTTAAGAAGTTGGAGCTGGGACATGTAGTAAAGTTTTCTATGTTGAGGAGTTTTAAATGATAGCTTCATATGATAAATCAGGCTGTGTTTGGTAAGTTTAACCAAGCTGCCTTCACTACTTTTGACTATGTATTTACCTTTTTTTTTCTTCTGGTTTAATATTATTATTGTATGAGAAATGTTGGGCTTTGTGGTATAGACACATGCAGGGTAATTCATAGAAATTCGCACAAAAGTGGCGCACGCGGCTGGCGCCCAGTGTCTCCGTGCGATACACTGCGCCAGCCGCGTGCGAAAAAATCCTTTTCATCGCACAGCGTATTCATGGATTTTAGCCTCCGAAACCAGCCGTGGTGCAGAGTGGCGCAGCGACCCTGCAGCAGCGCCAATTACGCCCCCAAGAATGCCCTCGCGCAAGGAAAAGCCTTCAAAATTCCCAAATCATCGCAAAGGGCTGCGCTAACCCTGGACCAGTTCACAGGGCTGGCAAACAGCAAACGCCAAGCGGGGAACGTGTATTTCAGTGGTTCATGGGAAGTTTCACACGCGATTGTCCTGGGTACGTGTACATCAGGGGTGCGTGGGAAGTAACACACGCGATTCCATCAGGGCATGTGTATTCCAGGGGTGCGCGGGAAGTATCACACGCAAAAGCAGCAGGCTACGTGTATTTCAGGGGTGCGCAGGAAGTATCACACGCGATTCCTTTAGGGTACGTGCTGGGAGACATGTGTTGGTGATCAGTAGTGCAAGGTGACATGTGGGTTGGCTGGGGGGCATGGCCATGGTGGATGGGTTGCCTGTGGGACATGAGCAGGGGTGCAGGGTAGTCCCCTGTGGTGTGGGCTGCATGCAGGGGTCGTGGAGGGTATAGAGGGAACACCTGGGAGGAACCACACGGCCAAATCACGTGTAGCATTCCCCGGCACCACCGAAATACACGTACCCTGCTGAAATTGCATGTGAATCTTCCCGCGCACCTCGGAATACACGTACCCTGCTGAAATCGCGTGTGAATCATCCCATGCACCTCGGAATACACGTACCCAGGCCAATCGCGTGTGGAACTTCCCACGCACCCGAAGTACACGTACCCAGGCCAATCGCGTGTGGAACTTCCCGCGCACCCCGAAGTACACGTACCCAGGCTAATCGCGTGTGGAACTTCCCACGCACCCCGAAGTACACATACCCCGGCCAATCGCGTGTGGAACTTCCCGCGCACCCAGAAACACACGCACACGCTATTTTTCACACAGCGGGTGTCCGTGTTTGTCGGTACCCCTTTGCACCTCATTTGTCCTAGAGGGCCACTGTATGGACCATTCATCATGGCTGTATATGGGTGCTTTTTGTTAGAGCACATATTGGCGCACATATATTTCAGGCGCAGGGACGCTACCGCCTGCTTTCTTGTGGCGTACTTGTTTGGCCCTGTGCGCGTCTTTCACCGTGCGCTGGTTTGCCCTATTCGATTCCATGAATACGGGTTGTAGGAGAGCGTGTGGGCGTTCCGCGCACTTGCCTCCTGTACTTCCCCCGTGACGCCCATATTTTCACGCATTGTTCCCCATTCCGAGTGTTACGCCCCGTGTTCTGCCTACTTTTGTGATGTGCGCCGCGCTATGTGCGATTTCTCAGTGGCCGTGGCGCACGCTGTTGGATGACCTGTACGCGGCGTACATTTTCAGCGCACATCCAATGTTTTCCTCGCGCACGGACTTCCATGAATCGATGTGCGCTGGTTTCCCTGCGAGCTTCGCACTTGCACTGCGATTTTCGCAGTTTTACTGCGAATCGCACGTTTTGGCACCTCTGCGCGGGAATTTTCGGCGCACATTAATTCCATGAATCGACCCCATGGTTTCTAAACCAGTACTCCTGTTAGGGTAATATGTGTTAAATAAATTGGTACAATCTGAGAACTATTTTTCTGAATGCAGCAGGAACAAGGATTAGCCAGACTATGTTTTCAGATGTCCCATATGCCGCTGTGCCTGTTAAACAGTCTGCAGCTTTGTAGCAACCACATTCTCTATGGGAGAGCATTTTTATGACACAGCTGTACAATATTTGTGACAGTGTTTTGTCAAATGATATGTCATCCCAGAGGTCTTTCAGCTCTGTTTTATCAGCTTTGGTTCGGTAGGCTGTGATATATTGTGCAACAGCAGAGGAATTGTCTGCAATGTACTGTATATCTATGTTTGCTTTCCACAGAAGGGAAATGATTTCATTGTCATCATTGATGTACTTTGATGCTTCACTTCTTTTAATGCAGTATGTGTTCACACTGTTTCTAACAGAAGACCTGAAATTGTTGACTTGTCATTTTGCTGAAACTGGACTAGGCAAACCAAAGCAGCATTTGGTGTAGTATTTCCCTTTGTTTTTATACCTGCGTCAAAAATACTTGCCACATTTATGTCTTTGAAACCGCAAAATGTGTGCATGTATCTCACTATGTGTGCTTTCTGAAGGGATGGCGCAAGTCACGTATTTCTGAATGAACTGCAAAACAGCGGCATCCCTGTCCTGACCGTGCATCTTTTATCCACAAAAGCATGTGGATGTCGGTGTTCCTTTGGATTGATATTCTTCTCTCCAAAAGAAGTGTTGTACTTCTCTGAGGGGAAGAATTATTTTATTACAGATGAATTACAACTTGGCAATAAAGCAGTGCTGGAAGTACCTTGACACATTTACAGGGTCAAGAGAGCAGAGTTCTCCTCGTGGTTTTATATCTATTCCTGCTGTGTTTTCATTTGTTATGCGCAGGAAGTCGTGCAAGTCTTCCCATGCATACTCTGCACAACTTAAAGTGACAAACCATATGGTGTGGGCCAAGGTTGTGTGGCATATATCGTACATTTGCGTTACATCAGAACCAGTATTCTTTTGTACCATGCATGTTTGCCAAGAAATTTGTGATACTTGACTTCAAAACTTCATCTTTGTCTTGCTCCTTTTGAAGTAGTTGCATAGCGGACATGTTTAGAAAATTGGAATCTGTTTTCAATGGGTGTGCAACTCAGTAACATAAATTTGCTAGTTCACTTTCAAACAGGAGGTGGAATATGTATTCAATGTTTTGTCTGAATCTGGGCACTTCAGAATACATTCGTAAAGAGCCGTATTCTAATGCTGTTATTTGTGTGCATCTTTCATCACACCTTCCCCATTTTTCAGTAGGAAAAAGTAGAGGGAAGGCTTGTTCTTCTGATTGGGGATCATTTGGCTTGCTGCTTTTGATATGTTTCTAGTGCATCGTCTATGCCGTCTTTGGAGTTCAGTGGGTTAATTGTACACTAGTATAAAATAATGGATGCTGTAATAGGATCTACAAGTTCGAATTGGCCAGTTGTTGAGGAATCCTGAATTATTTTGGTGGTTTCTCTTAGATTTTCTTCAATGTGTATTTCTTTGTAGTATTCATTGTTCTCATTAAGATATTATAGGGCTTCTCTAACTTTGTTTAAGTCTACTAGTTGCTGCCATTTCTTTTTCTCTTTTGTAGGTTCACCATTCACCAGGATAATCATAGATTAATCTATTGGCCATTGCACTCCCAGAGTGTCTACATTTTCTTTAAGATCTAATGGCAAATAAACTACTTTGCCACAAATGCCTTTTAGGAATTCAGAAGGAGGTAACTTGGCTGTTTTAGGTTGAAGGCGTATTATAGCTCCACATGGGTGTACTGTTTGGATTATAATGATCTCATTCAAATTAAGCCGTTGGAGTGGTTTTGCAAGTGGACATATTTCCAAGTTATTAGTGATAGCCAATGAAGACATTTGGTTATTATCAAGCTTTAAAAAGTGCATTATGTGCAAAGTATTGAGGGATTAGTAATTTCATATTTAATTCTGCTATAAGGTATAGAGCAAATTGGAACCATTGGGATTCCTCATTGTCTTCGATTCTGTATGCTATATCTACAGATTTGGTGCTCTTTGTATAAAATGTTCTGTGACAACACACACATACTTGGTTTGGTACTTCAGCAGATGTGATTTAAATGTTGCTATTTATTTTTTGAACATGTGCATTAGAAGGTTGGCATCTGTGAGGTTGTCGCTACTCTTTTCATAAATTTCTGGATTTTAAAAGTGCTCTTCCCTTCCAAAATATTTGCTTTGGATGTGGTCTATTTCTTACAGGAGTTCTTTGGATGTGCCATGTAGGAGAATGTGATTTAAATGCTCCAGTTCTAAAGCAGAACATTTTACATAGTACAGTCTCTGGATGAGATTTCATATAGTGCAATGGTACATTGCTAACATTTTGATGTGGTGGAAGTTGCTTCTGAAAGCAGGCCCGGAAATGCAGGCTAATGAATGTCCTTGCAGTCCTGTGTATTTTTGCACTGGACAGGAGTCCATGGTTTGCAACATTTTCATTCTCATTTTCTCTTTTGTAGAGGGGACAGATTGGTTTAGTGCAATGGAGAGTTGATTGTAAGTTTGTTGGGGATATTCTTTCAATGAGCGTTTCTTCTGCGGTAATGGTTTTGTCTACCCTTTCATACCCTTGGCCACCTTTATGTATGGCAATTGGGTTTCTCTGCTCTTGTTCGTGTGCCTCTTCATTGAAATATGGCTCTGTGCGGGTTTTGTGAATACACTCACCTGCATAGAAGTTTGCAAAGGTATCTATGTTGATGTTGTGCATGTTGGGAATGGCATTTTGTAGTTTACTAATTAATTTTGTTAGTGGTTTCATTCTGTTTAAAATTAATATAAACAATTTTCTTTTGAGGAGCATTGCACTGTCTATGAGAGCTTTCAGGATCAGTTTTCAGCTGTAAGTTTTAAGGGTTGAATGTGATTTATCTGCTGTTTTATAAGGTTCTGAAGGACTCTATGGTGGAAAATTCTTTGTGAAAGTAGTTTTTTGGAATGCTTACCTGTGGGTACATTAACATTGGTAGATGCAGTGCTGGCGCTTCTGGTTGCTGTATTCTTCTTAATACATTCCTTTTTAGTTTTACATTTTGGAAGAGGGACCACACTTTTTTTTTGCTAGCTGTTTCAGTTTTGCTCAGTGACATTATTAGCTGTTTTGTTTGAACATTCAATACAAACTGCTAGATGTGGATGACTATTGTGCATGCTTTTAGTTTTATCTGTTCTATTTCTGCGTTGTTTTCTAAGGAGATGCTTTTTGGTAGGCATTCTCATGTGTCTGTTGGAGAAAAAGGAAAGTGTGGGTTTGAAAGTTGTACAATTTATTTGTGTGCACTATGCATGAGTGTCTGAATATGAGGGTAGGAATAAATAGAAGGGTGTGTGGTTGTGCAATGGGCTGGTACTTCTGGTTGCCAAGGGTCTATTGGTGTCTGTGTGTGTTGATGTGTGAAAGGTTTGCTTCAGTGTGTATGACAGTGTACTGTCCATGAATAAGTACAGACATTACTGTCTTGGCCACAGGCCCCAGAACTCAAAAACCACACCATCTACTGATGGGGGCAATGGGTCACTTGACTCAACTATGTCCTTTTGGGTCCCATAAACATAGGGGCCTTGGCTGGACTCAGTCCTGGTGCCTTTGGCACCAAGCTCATATATAGATGTGTGCAGGAACACTTTATTTCAGTGCAGGAGTGCTTTTAATTTATTTCAGTCCAGGAGTGCTTTTATTTTACAAGAACTTTCCAGGAGCTGATACATCCTCATGTGCTGACTCATCGGGTGTGGCAGGTTGTGGCAGGCAGGCTGAACCTGGTGGGCGTGGCTTCAGAAGCTCAGATACATAAGTTTGCCCCATCCTTTAGGCCGGTGCTTCGCGTTACTGTGCACTCGCATGAAACGTGACACTCACCGCCGCTTGGACCAGTTTACTTACCTTTGAAACCAGGCACTCTCCTGCATACTCTCCTGCATACTCACCTCCAGGAAAGGGATGCTTCATCTGCAGACTCATCTCCTGACATCCAGTGATCGAGATCCCAATGCTGCAGCATGGTGCTCCGCATCCACGAACTTGGACCCTGTGTAGAAGAAGAAAGACAAGGTTAGAACATCCATCCTAGGGCCGTGCTGCTTTTGAACCCTGCGCTCCCCCTAGGTAACAATTTACCAGCTACTGTACTGCTGCAGCTTCGTTCCTCATTTCCGCCAGCTGCCGCCTAGAGCTCTGCAGCTTCTGCCGGGCCGGCAACATCACCTGCAAAGGAATAAAGCAAAAGAGCAAACATCAAAAGTGGAACGGACAGCAATACAAGACAATGAACTTTACAATACAGTAAAAAAGACAAGGAAAGACAAAGGCAAAAAGGAACACTTACCTGAAGTATAGAGGCTTAGTCGCAGCAGGACTGGAATACCACATGCAAGGGACCAGTGAATGAACTCAGTCCAGATCATACAAGCACCTCTGCCAGAAGCAGCAGGACGTGGTGCTCGCCAAAACTAATCAACAGGTGAGCTTTCCAGGGATGGCGCATCCCACGGGTACCACGGTTTGGGGGAAGGGGTCTGGTAGGGGGTCAGGTGCACAAGATGGCATAATCACACCCCCTGTTCTCCAAGCAGGAGCAGTCCCGAGCAGCATCACCTATTACTACCAGTCACCACATAAGCACAGACGGTGAAGGCGGACCCGAGCGACATCACCCCCGTGAAGGCTGCAACCGTGCCCCAACACCCCCACAGAGACCAGGTGAGTGTAACAGAACGTGAAGCTTTTAGAATCCCTGCCTGGACGTTATGGAAACTTCTGAAACAGACCAGTTGGCCCACGTACTGGGAGAGTTACTGGCTGAAGTTCATGCCTCAAGACAGGAAACCAATGCCCTAAGAAGGGATCTAATTGTGAAACGGGAGCGGACAGATGAACTAGCAAGGCACATGCTCCAGGCACAGACAGGCCAGGTCCCACCTCTTGCCGTGCCTCCACAGCCCATGCATCAGCCCATGCATCAGCATCATTGCTCTGGTGGCCAGTGTAGCAGTGATAAGTATGCCCTACAGGGTAGACACTCAGGTGGTTCTTCCAGGGGGGTTCCCCTGGCCCCACCAGAACACTTCACAGGTGATCCTAATAGGTACGCCATCTTTATGAATCAATGTCGCCTACATTTCTTGTGCAGACCTGGGACATTCCCCAATGATCAAGCAAGAGTGGCATTTGTACTCTCATATTTGGGAGGTAGTGCAGCGGACTGGTCAATACCCTTGGTAAACCAGGATGATCCTTTGCTTCGAGGCTTCAGAGGTTTCCAGCATGAAATGAAGAAACTATTTGCACGGCATACTCAAGGGCGGGCTCTGGACAATGAACTTTTATCACTACGGCAGGGTAATCAAGACCTACTAACATATACCGCTTCCTTCAATCGTCTGGTATCACAAACAAACTGGCCAGAGGAGAAAAGAACTATTCTCTTTTACCGAGGCAAAAGAGCAAACATCAAAAGTGCAACAGACAACAATGCAAGACAACAAACTTTACAATACAACAAAAACAGACGAGGAAAGACAAAGGCAAACAAGAACACTTACCTGAAGTATAGTGGCTTAGTCGCAGCAGGACTGGACTACCATGTGCAAGGGACCAGTGAAGGAACTCGGTCCAGAAAATACAAGCGCCCCTGCCAGAATCAGAAGGACGGAGTGCTCGCCAAAACTAATCAACAGGTGAGCTTTCCAGGGACAGCGCATCCCACGGGTACCACGGTTTGGGAGAAGGGGTCTGGAAGGGGATCAGGCGCACAAGTAGGCATACCCAAGCCCACTATTCTCCATGCAGGCGCAGTCCCGAGCAGCATCACCTATAACCACCAGTCACCACATAAGCGCAGAGGGCAACGTCGGACCAGAGCAACCTCACCCCGGGAGGGCTGCAACCGTGCCCCAATGCCTCTGCAGAGACTAGGTGAGCGTAACAATTACAATGTTTTCACAAAACTAGTGGGTGTTATGATACTGCTGTTCAGATGAGAATATAAAGAGTGGACCTGCTGAGGTGCAATGAGTAAGAGTGAAGCAAATGCTGTTGGGTTGGATACAATTTTGTAGGCTACAACACAACACTGCACTGTCAGTAACCGGAGGAATACTATTACAGTACTGCACTGTACTTTGCTGGATGTGAAGAGTAGGTTTCTTATGGGTTTTATCTTCCAGTCGCGACGTTTCCATCTTTCAAGAGGCTGTTTTTTCACCGCAATTCCAAAAGAAGCAAGTTAGTGGGTATGTGTGTTAATGCACAATAATTGCAACAGGAGAACACATTAATTTACATTGTAGGAGGATTTGCTGGGAGGAAGAGTTAGTATGCGTGTGCAATTGCGCAGCACTGCATAAGAATGTGGACTTGGGAGCATCAGCATCATTGCTCTGGTGGCCAGTGTAGCAGTGATAAGTATGCCCTACAGGGTGCTAGGCAGAATCGTATGCAGTACCCTTTGGGAACACCACACACAATTAAGACTACAAGTGTAAGTACAATTTCACCTTTAGTACAAGCCTGTACAAGACAGTAAGGTGGTAGCAATGGCTGATTAGCCATACTTATCTCAAGAGTAAAGTGAGCAGTACAAGAAGTTACACAAAGGACAGCAATTACTATGGTTCAAACAAACACTGATTCAAGGTTTCTGAGTGAAAGGATATACATTTATTTACACCATCAGTTATAAAGCAGTTCACTATCATAAAGCAGCAGAAAATCACAGTCTTAGTATACTACAACAACACCCAATCAATTCTGGACAAGTTAAAGTCAAAATGAAGTGTGAGCAAAATGACACTCCAGCAATTTAAAATGGGAGGAAAGACAAGGTTTTTCAAAATCAACAACACCAACCATTTATAGGCAGGGCAATCTAGAAAAGGCTACTACAACTAGGATTCAAGTCAATAGGTCGGGGCCAATGTTAATGGTTCAGAGTCTTTGCAGAGGATCACACAGTTGAAAGTGGTTCACGGTTAAGTCTTTGCCAAGAGTTCAAAACGAAGTGGGTTGGAGGTAAAGTTGTTCAAAGGAGAAGAGAAGCACAAGCCTTTGGAGAGGCGTCAGATTTCAGGCACTTTCACCGCCGTCGGACGGAAAGAACGACTGAGTTTGCACAGTAGATTAAAAGAAGAAGAATGCTGTAGCTGAGGCAGTTGTTCCTGGCAGTTCCTGCAGGGTCACGGTTCCTGAAGCTTCAGTCGTGGTGATAAGAAGGATAATGGCTGGAGGGTCCTGCACTGCCCAGGGATGAAGCCAACAGCAGAGCAAAACATCGAATAAAAGATGCACTCCTTAAAACCCAAACTGGTTCTCTTCCCACTGGCTATCCGATCTTCTGCAGTGATGCACAGCAAATTTAACCAGGATGAGGACGGGTATCTGGCGTTTGGCGAGCTGGTTGTTCCCCCCAGGCTCAAGGGAAGAGGATTCTTTGCAGATCTCCTCTGTCGTTGAAGTTTCAGGTGATTCGGTCCTATAGCAGGGCTTCATGGAGATGTCCAGGAGTTGCAGCAGTTGTCTTCCTTCAGCTTCTCGTTGGTTCTCTCGTTCCAGTGGTGACTCTGCCTTCCCGTACCAGAGACAGGCTTTTTATGCACCAAATCCCCCATTCACACAGACTGGATGCCAATCACACAACGATCAAACAAGAGTGTGACTTGGGTATCCAAGGAGACCCTGTGCAGGGAGCCTCAAACCCTTCCCTCACATTCTGCCCACCCAGACACTCAGGCGCCTAAGGAGGGCTTCTGTGAGTAAGCCCGCCAAAAGACGGCGAACAAAGGAACCAAACCTGGTTTGGCACGCAACACTAGAAAGACCTTTACAAAAAGATATGGCGAAACAACTCGACTGGAACCAAGTTGAAATAAAAGTGGATTACCGTGTTTGAGTTTGAGGCAACCACCATAGCCTCTAATGGTACCCAGGCTATTTTAATAGTCTGCAGTACAATACAAAATGTTAGATACCACTGCCACCAGCGAAATTTTAGAGAAAGGGGAACATACTAATGTTCCATGAGAATCAGACAAAAGGGGATAACTATTAACCCCTCCAGTACTCTATTGGAAGATAGGTTGTACTGGGTCTGTAAATTTAAAAAAGACTGTTAAGTCAATGGCAACTTTACATGTTCTGGGAGACAGTGGTCATTCCCAGAAAATGGAGTTTAAAGTGTGAAGTCTGAAAGAGACAACCCTGTGTCACTGCACTAAAGGGGCTGAGTGACACACAGTAAAAAGATGATGCATATGGAGTGGGTGAGACTCCATAGTCCAAGAGCATAAAAGTAAAACACATTGAAAATGAAAAGTTCAAAGCCCAACAATATAGCAAATGAGCTGGAGGGCTCTAGGGTGGAGGGATTTTAGCACTTGTGTGAAAAATCTCCCTAACACAGGGCTGCACTTTTCCAAGTGTGAGTTGTTGTTGCACTACTAGCATTCAAAATGGAGTAGTGCAAGTCCTAGTAGGGTGAGAAAAATTTACAGATTAGAAAGAAGAATGTTAGTGTGTGAAATTGTATTAACTTTTCCACACATAGTTGCTTGCTACATGAGTGCAGAAATCCTTTCCTGTTGCTTTCATTTATTTATCCAAATTTACAGATAGCACTGTTGCCAATGTACACATGCATTTGCTTGATTTCCTTCGAATGATGCATTTTTGTTGTGCAATGTATGTACTTGCCATTCTTTGGTAACCTACATGCAGTTGCACATTAGAATGTGTGATATGGGCAAGCATGCATGTCGTGGTAATATATTGACGTTTCACATAGGATCTGGCACTTGACCTTGCTGTGCAAATATTCCCAATGTCGTTTGCTTATTTTGTTTCACAAAAAAAAATCACTGAGAGTGCTGCTAAAATTGAAATATGTGTTTTGCAACTGTTATGCAAGTGGACATTAAAAGAAAACTTTGAAAGCACACAACATTCTACGTAACTGCCACTTGATGTCAGCAGATGGGACATATGAGAGTATGATCATTGAGTAGGTTATGCAGGGTAAGTGGCAGGCATTTTTAAATGTGTTGTAAATGTGCTCTACAATACATATGCATACCTGTAGTTTGTGTTGATGGATGCAGATGTGGATGAAACCCAAAGCAGAAACCATGGATAGTTTACAGTACGTTTGATTGAGGTGCTTTGGAATTACAGGAGACTGAGTGTTTCAAAGTACATCTAAAGTGTTGCACTGTGATGACAGAGTTAGATGTAGAGTTCTTGGATGTGATTGGTGGATGGTTGTGTGACTACTTAACAGTAGCCAATGAGGGAGTGCTGCAAGGAGTGAAGGAGAAAGGGAAGAAGGGCTGCCCCTGTGTTACCGGGTCCGTGGATACCACAATAGTCCGCGGACAGAGCGTGCCACATCAGGGGCTTCTCAGCATGCCAGGCATGGAAATGGGACTATGCGGATTAGCCAACCAGGCATTCAGGTTGTGCTTTACAGTAGGAAGGTTAATACTTTTTTTCATTGCTGCGTTGGTTGTGTAGTGAAGATGGCTGGTGTTGGAAAGATGCAGAGAGTTTGCAACCAGGCCAATAAAACACTATTCACGGTGGCAGTCACCACCTACAAAACCTCTATCCTCAGGGCCAAAAAAGAGACTTATGACAACAGAATTGAGAACCCCAAATCTAGAACAAAAGAGCTCTTGATCATCCTCAGCGAACTCGAGTCCCCCCCAGACCTTCAGAAACCTGCTTGAAAGATGCAGACTGGTGTCAGAGGAAAGAGAAAAAGCTCAGCCTAGCCAAAAAAGCTAACCCGTCACCACCACCCACCTCTAAAATTCCAACATGCCCACACTTCTCTTTCACCCCGGTATCAACGAAAGAAGTGGAAAGCATCATCAAAGGCCTCAAACCATCCACATGTCAAGGGAACTCCTACCCAACCCCCATCATCCAGGAATGCACCAACGATCTTGCCCCTTTCATAACAACCTTCAAAACTAGCTCAGTCCCCAGCAGCCTCAAGGAGGCCTGGGTCATGCCCCTTCTAAAAAAACCTAACCTAGACCCTAACAACCCAACCAATTACAGGCCAATTACCACCATCCCCTACATCCTAAATATTTTAGACAGAGTAGCCTACCTGCAAATCCAGAAGCACCTGGAAGAGAATAACCTCCTGGGCCTTAGGAAATCTGGCTTCAGACCAAGGCACGGAACAGAGACAGCCCTCCTGGACTTAAAAATCCAGATGGACGAGGCAAAGGATAAGTGCAATCTAGCCATTCTCCTGCTGCTTGACCTCTCGGCAGCCTTTGACCTTGTCAACCATCAGATCCTCATGGAACATCTGACAGCCTCAGCTGCTTTCTCTAGCCAGGCGACCGCCTGAGTCCAATCCTTCCTAGCCAACTGAACCACTCGGGTCTTCTCTCCGGGGGCTTCAGCCCACCACATCCCCACCCTCTGTGGTGTCCCACAAGGTTTGTGTGTCTCTCCAACCCTATACAATATCTTCACAAAGCTATTGTTCGACCACCTTGATAACCTGGGTGTCACATACACAAATTATTGGGACGATACCCAGGTTCTCATCACCCTATCAGGTTGTTATGAAGCGGACTCCAAACGGATCAACAACCTCGACCTGGAGATCCAAGCCTAGATGGCAGAACACGGCCTATGCATCAGCGACGCGAAAACTGAGCTCCTTCACGTCAGCTCCCAACCACGGCTAAACAAACTGGACCCCCATTACGCTTCTATCAACATAGACGGTAACCTAATTACTGTGGCCAATGAAATTCAAACTTTAGGGGACTATTTAGATTCCACACTCTCGCTCAAAAAATTAGATGAACGGCACAGCCTCCTCCACAGTTTACACAAATTAGCTCATCAATGCTTGCAAATCTTTCCTCTCGCCTTCCCGTTGCATTACTCTAGCCAGAGTGCTAGTGCTTTCAAAAATGTACTATTGCAACACTCTCTTTCTTGGCACCTCAGAACACAAACTGATCAAACTGTAGGTGTTTCAGAATAATGCCCTCAGAGCGGCTCTGAGTATCCCGCAGCACTCTCACATCAACATCCTTAGACAAGATGCCCACTGGCTCCCCATTCCTGACAGAATCACCCTCAGATCTCTCGTCATTGTCCACAAATGCCTCTCTAATGACGCCCCCAAATACTTGGCAGACAAGTTCAACAAACAAACCTCAACCATCCCCACATTCTCCCTAAGAAAAGCAGGCGGCTCCAGCTTCCCTGTCCTAGCCGCCAAACAATGGAACGCTATACCGATGAACCCTAGAGCAGAACCGTCTTTCTGGACCTTCAGAGGAAAGGCGAAGTCCTGGCTCGCCAACAAGAACTCCACCTCTGTCTGACACACTAATGAATGCACTCTTTTCCTATGTCTGCCTCTTGACCACCATGTAACCCGTACAACTGCACTTACTGTTATTATCCTGTTTGTCTATATTCTACTGTAACCTCCTCTAATTCACCAGTGCCCAGTTATCTCTGGGTTCAGCACATGGTACAAATAAATAAACTAAACTAAATGTATGGATAGTGGGAGATTCCTTAGTGTGTGATCTGGAGAGGTATGCAGAGGGATGAGGCATTCATCGTACATTATGAATGTTCAGTTTCTGAATGTCAGTGAAGAAAACCACCTGGCCTAGATATGTCAGTAAACAAAAAAGAAGGGGCCAGACATATGATGTCATCTTTGATGTCATGGGTGTTAGTCTGAGCATTGCATGGTGGTGGCACAAGTTATGGTTGCTTAGCTTAACATAACTGGCAAATTTCAGTGTTTTTTTGATTTTACTTGTAACCATAATATCTTTTTAACACACCTTTTCCACTGTTTTTGATTGTTTTTATTAGTGCAAAGTAACCATAACGTCACTTTAACAACGGTTTTTCATTGAATCACTATATATGCATAGATAGGCTATGTTCCGTCGTCATTTACACATGGTTTCAAAATTACTTTTAATATGCCTGTCGCATTTCAAATGTATACAGTTTATAACTTTAAAAGTGTTTAACAGTTCCGATCTCTGGCAGGGTCTCCGTGAAGAACTTCACCACTGCAATTACATGTTTAGTTTTTTATCCTGCCATCAGGGACGACCACCAACCTTCAGCATGCGAAAGCTCAAAATCAGAAATGAGAGGTCTGAGATGTTTTGAGCTGAGATATTTTAAAGCCAGGCATGATGTCATCAAGTGGTGCAGTGAGTCCATTTTAGAGGAGTCATTACAATGCCGGCAGGGATTGTACGGGGCCTCACCCCGAATTGCTCGGATCTCGTTAGTGGGATGTAAATTCAGACGGGCTCTCAAGAACTGATCCTTGACCCGTTTGTCAGTAAACTGTTTCAAATACTCACTGACTGTGTTAGGTTGTCGCATTTCTAGCGGTAGTTGATCTACCGACTTTTAACTACTGGCCCTCTCCAATGTTTGAATCCAATTGTAGTCCTGGAGTTTTTTTTTTTTTTCACCTGTGAGGGGTTAGACAGCAGTTTCTCTAAGGAGCTTCCGATTTCTTCCAACAGAAGCAACATAGTGGAGTGCCATCGAGTCATAGTTAAATTTGTATCAGATGGCATATTTCCAAAATGGCTGGTTGTGAGGGATTGTGGCATTTCCCGAACAGGGCAAGACTGTTCCAGTTCACCATAGATTTCAACAAATTTAAACCCAATTCCCTCTGAATGATAGAAAGAGGGGTGGACATAGGCATGAACAATACCTTCTTCCAAAAGATCCCTTTGAGTTGGTTCCACAGGGAGATTGAACAGAGCTTCCGTCCTGTACGTTACGGCGGGTACCACGTTGGCTCTGTAATACTTCACTGCTGGCAATATTGAAAAACGCCCAAACTTTCTGTTCACTGCACATGCTTGGCTGGTTGAAGAGTTAATCTTTCTAATCAGGTAGTTTGACATTGGTGCTTCGACAGTTGAGTTACTCAGCCAAACCCCCAAGTATTTGAAAGTTTGCACCCGGTGAATTTTTTCCCCATCGACTAACCTGGAGTGATGATCTTTTGTCTTCAAGTCGACACCAAATGTCAGGATTTTGGTGTTCCTCTTGCTTATTTCAAGGTTGTTTTTTGAGAATAAGAGTGTAGGGTGTTAAGTTGTCTTTGCAGCCCAACCGGAGTCTGGTCGATTAACACTATATCGTCCGCATATAACAGACGAGGTAGCTGCTCTCCTCCGATCCTTGGGGGAAATCATTTAGTAGCCAAGAATGCCTCCGGCATGTCCTCCAGAAAGAGGTTAAAGAGAGCAGGGGCCATAGGGTACCCCTGCTTGACTACTCTGTATGTTCTTATTTTTTTGGAGAGGATCCTAGCTTTATTTAATTTTAGCTTTAGAGAAGTGCTGGAGTGCATGATGTAAGGGACGAAGGGTCTCCAAGGCCCCCCTTCATTCCTAATGATGCACACAATATGCTCATTCCACGGTTGACAGCTCACCTCTGGCCCAGGTGTGAGGTAGCCATTGAATGACCCATAACTGTTCATGGTTTATGTGCCGCAAGACTCCATTTTGTGTTAACTACCTACTTCATTTTCTACTAGGCCGCATGTAAACGCTGAATACAAGCTTGAACCTCTCCCCTTCATTCTCCACGCACAGCCAGCATTCCAACCCCCACTTCCTCCCCTCTGCCATCTCCGCATCAGAGGGGAGTGCCATTGTAAATGTGGTGAATGCCCACATCAGCGAGATCCAGGGCACCACTGTCAAGGCTGCTCATCTACGGCAACTGGTACCCTTAGGAGTGCGCACATTAGGAGCGAAGGTTCCCGTCTTTGCAAATACCCAGCCGTACCACTCACCTGAGCCGGATGTGGCCATTGAGTCTGGGGCAGCACCTTGACAGACCGGGTCCGGAGGCTCTCGGATCAATACGGACACATGAGTATCAATTGCGAGAGATTTTAAAAGAAGGTGGGGGAAACAGCAAGGGAGTCAGATTGAGGTGTTCTTGGGATATTTGATGGGGGTAGAGGCGAGGAGACGTTTTTCTCTAACTACTTTTCTGCTGCATATGGCCATTATGATTTTACAAGAGGTTAAGAGGTGAACCTAACTCCACGAGGGGGTAGAAGACGGTGCTGCATAGTACTCTCTCGACTAGCACAGGAGTTTAAAAGATGAAAAAGTAAACAAAGTAGGAGTCTTGGGTAAGGAGAAGACTCAGAATAGTTTTAGAAACACTTTTTTCTCTTCCTTTCTTGTCTTTAAGAGGGAGGTCCAGAAGGGACCAGGGCAGGGGTGAAATAAGGGAAGGGGGAATAAGGAAAAATAGGCAGGCAGGGTCTATGTTTTAATGTTTATGTATCACGTTTTGTTCAATGTTGTATGATCCATGTTGTGTATGTTAAACTGTGTGTTATATGTTAAGTGGCCAATGTCCTGTTTTATTTTTATTTTTATTTGAAAAATGACAAAATGTGGTATTCAAAGGTCTAAGAAAAAGTGTTTCATGAAGAACATTGCTATGAGTTTGTTGAAAAGTTCTTGGTTCTTGAGCATTTGGTTGAAATTGGTCTTAGATTGTCCATACTTGCACGCACACCCCATAAGTCATAATCAAGGCACGATGAGGGCAGAAATGCCACTTATGCATATATGCCAGAGTTTACTGGTGTATAGTGAAAAGATAAAAAAATATCACAAACAGTGGCACACAGAAATTAAAGGGGAAGGTATGTCCCAGGTATGACCTGAAGGTGCGTCAGTTGATAAATCAGTACTAGACATGTAAGCAACATACTTGACCATTAAATATAAAGGTAAGCAGCTCCAAAACAGAAGAGAAGTGTTGGATTTGTGGAGGTACCCGAAGTAATTTCGAAGAAATACCCCCAAGTAGGAATAAGGGCCAAGGTGTGTCACCCCAGGCAACGAACAACAGTGAGGGAGAGGGGGAGAGTAAGGAAAAGATAACAGAGCCTTCAAGGATATACCCACTGCTGACAAAACCTTGCAGAGAGATATAGTGACCCAATGTATATACCAAAGCCAAGTACATCCCCAAGTCACCAGCAACAGCCCCACCCCCTTACTATCCAAAAGGGTTGTACGGACAGATGTGCACCCCTCCGGTAAATATCGAACAACTAACACAGGACACAAATAACAATGACACGAGCAGAACTAACATGGCTCAGAGGGATATGTGAACAGAGCACATCCTTACAGAGGGGCGAACAGGCCTCGTCAGCCCAGACACCCGATACCCCAGTAAACATATTGGGAGATGACTGGAAAAAGCGGGAGATCCTATTTCGCATTAATAATGCCTCTGCCAGAATAAAACAAGTAGAGCAAAGAGGAGCAGGTGAGTTCGGGGCAGGGGAGTGTGACATCATAAAGGGAGCAGGAATACTGGAACCATCTAGATGAAGACGAGGAGGGGGATGGAACAGGTGAGGCGTCACTGATTCGAGGATCAGTCCCCGGCGAACAAGGGGAAGAGGAAGTGTGGCATCAAGAGAGATTAAGAAATAGAATGGGAAGGGTGGGGGTAGCATGAAAAAAGAGAGTAAAGGTGAGTGCGGGAAAAGGGAAGAGCAGGTTACCGATGCCATTGATGCATAAGGGAGCAGGGAGACCGCAGTATGTTCCATGGGCACAAATGGATAAAGCCAATCTATTGAAAACCTTGTCTCCACTTTAATGGGGAGCAAGTAAATGGATATACGCATTTGAGATAAATACCGCTGGGGTACCCCTAGAAATTGTTGTTGTTAAAAGTTTGTTGGTATCTGCAGTGGGCAATCAGGTTAACAGGGTGTTGGAGAAGGCAGGGTTCCCTGGGGTCACACTGGATTGTGACCGCCATTAAGGAGCATCATTTAACACTGTGAGGGCCCGGGTATGGGATGCACTGAGGAGTACATTTCAAGACACTTCCGATTTGCAGTCAGTAATGCATTGCACCATGGGGGAGGACAAGGATGCTGCAATTTACATTCTTCGGGTGCAAGATATGTGGAGAGCAGAGATGGGCACGGCTTGGGATCAATCCACCTCCCTGTTTTACTTCATAATTAAGAGAGGCCTCCCAAAGGAAGTACAGAAGGCACTCGATAAAATTGCAGGGAAAGAGGCCAAAAGTTGGCCAGAAATACAGAGCATCATAGCACACCACTGTAGGAGGATCAAAGAAAGGGAAAAGGAGATAGCGCAGAAAAGGTTGGCAGACGAAGCAAAGTTAGTACAAACGAAATTGGTGAAGGTCGCAGCAGTAGCTGCTGCCCTGCCCACAGAATGGCAGGGAGACAGGGAGGTCGGGCAAATAGCAATACAGGCACGAATGGTGGCAAACTGGGCAGCAAACGGACAAGACCAATGGGCTGGCGAGGAGCAGTATGGAGGGCCACAATGGCAAGGAAGGACCGGAAGAAGAGGACGAGGTGGGTACAGAAGGCCGAGGGGGTGTATGGAAGCCAGGGGCCCAGAGGAGGAGGTCAAGGAATGTGTTGGAACTATGGTAGATGGGGGCACCTCTCAAGAGAGTGTCGTAGCCGCCCCATGGCACCTCATCAAAATGACCAACAGTATGGCCACCCTCACCAAGGTAGCCCCTATGGCCTACCTATGAGTGGATATAGACGCGAAGAACAAGTAGACCCCGGGTATACATACCAGCAAAGAACATCACCACAGAGCACACAGTAGCGATTACCACAGCAGAATCACTTAGTGCAAGCACGCAGTAACCCATTTGTCACCACCGCACATGGCGCACCAGGTGCCGTTTGGAGGAGTAGCAGTGGTGGGAGATAATGTTTTCAACCACCACGAGGCATCGATACACCCAGCATAAGACAGCCCACAGAGAACACTTGCATGTCCAGTACTATCGACGACCCTCAGCGCAGACGAGGAACCACTGGTGGGGGCAGAGATAGGAAACAAGCAATTCATCTTTATGGTGGACTCGGGAGTGGAAAAATTGTGTCTAAAGGAAGGCCGGTCTCCGCTCTCAGATCGAAAAATGGAGACACAGGGGTTTTCTGGGGTGGTGGTCGATGTTCCATATACTCAAGATTTGGATGTAACAGTGGGGGGGAAAACAGTGCGGGCACCCATACTGTATTATGAAGATTCACTCATAAATCTACTGGAGAAGGACCTCCTCAGCACGCTTAATATGACCATCTCCTTTACGGAAAGAGGAATAATGTGTTCAACACCAGGGATATGCGCCCTGAGGGCCATGTTACTCATACACACAAGCCAATGAATTAACAGTCTGTGGGGTACCCATTGACCCAGACATGTTTGTGCAAGGGATACAGGTGTTGGCGAGAGTAGTCCCCGAAATAACAAGCCAAGAGTGGCGAGTGCAATCAGATTTCGAATTTCGCCCTGTGACAGCCCCAGAGGTGGTGCCCTGGTCGATAATGTCCATAGATTTGCATCGTGTACAAGTATCTGCGTGACAAATTGTGGTAATAGGAATGGACATGCATGGGGGCATGGCCAGCACGCATGCGGTGAGGACAGGCATCCGAGAAGCTCCGGTCCACGATCCTTACGAAGGATTATAATATCGCTTTAATTAATCTGTCAATGAAAAAAAAACACACATACGTGTGGGGGAACCTATTTCCAGCACTTGTCTCTGCTCCTGAAGAAAATCAGAGCCGCAAAGACCAAAAACGGGAAGTTGAAAGTGCCCCTGCGACCCCCAAGATGGCAGTGCCCGTCATGGAATGAAAACACTGCAATACACAGGAATAAGCTTGTCCAACAGGGGAAGTGTGCTGCAACAAAGGACACTTTCCTTCTCCTGTTTTGACAGGGTGAAACGCCTACCCTCCAGTCACACCTCAGCCGGCATCGGCGCATTAAGCAGGCACACGAAACAGCACCCAACAACCCGGAGCCAGAGGCGCTAATACCAGGAGGCACCCCGAGGCGGAGGAAAGACGAAGTAGCCGGACACCAGAGCCACGATCGGGTCGGTGAAAGCCGACACCACGCATGAGACTGGAAGTGTGGGGATTGGCTTACTGTACCGGCGAGAAGCGCATGGAGGCGGCGCCAGCGAAGGCTGCCTGGACCGCATGAGCCAACAGGCTGAGCGAGGAAAACAAGGATCCAGCACCCGGGGAGCGTAGTGAGGAAGGCAAAGAATGCGTCGGACCCCCCTACATCATTCATAATAAGGGCACGAGTGTGTGGCGGGCCCTACCCCACACGGTCACCCAGCCAGGGGGAGAGGACAACTGGACCTGCCGGCCCAGAATCGGGTAGTGGGGCCAGAGGAACAGCCCGAGTATAGCAATACAGGCTCTAAGCAGGCCCAGAACAGATACTGGGCTCGCGGGGAGAAGGGCGGACTCCTGACACGAATGGCAGGTGAGAACTGGCCGCCCCCGCCATAGCAGTGCCAACTGAGTCAACAGAAGTGTTTCAACGTGGGCAGAGAGCTATCGCCTGCCTGAATCAGAGGCAGCTGGGGCAACCACACCATCCGGCGCCCCCGCATTGTCACACTCGGCAAACTGGCGCCAGCCTTGGCACAACTGCACAATTCAGACAATAGCCCCACCCTAGACAAAGGACCAGAACCCACAAGACTGGGAACAGAATCTCTAAACACCAACAGCTAGCAGCAAAGTAACTAACTAATAACCAGCCTCAGAAACACTCACCCCCAGTTGTAAACCAACAGCAGAGCAAAAACCACAAGTCAGATGACACAAAGGGGTCAGGGAAGGGCCATGAGTGATAAAGGCAGGCGCCTGGGCTGCACCCCAGCCAACTGAACAGGGAACCAGAGTGAGTAGCATTGAGAAGCGCTACCCCAATCTGAACTGCCAGGCACCCGCCCGTCGAAGGGATCCAGACAGCGCTGCACTCTTGGGGATAGAAAGATTGCAATACGGCAAGGGGCCACCAAAGTGGACAGCAAAATAGCTAAGCCCAACCTGCCACAGTGGACTGGGGGCCCAGAGGAAGGTGATGCCTCCCCCTAAAAGCAAATTGAAATCGGTTACGATGGATGCCTTCACGACAGTTAGGCCCAAACAAGAACCACAACAAGATACTGCAACCACTGAGGAGCCTCCCCCACAAGAAGATGACCCCAAGAACATGCAAGTCCTACAAGCAATAGCAGCACTCCGCACATTTATCGACAATAAGATAGAGGAGGTAAAATCGGACATGCAGCTCATGCGCCAGGATGCCCGTAACTTAACAGAAAGGGTGACGGTAACTGAAACCACCCTACAGGACAACGTTGAGAGCACCCAAGATCTAAAGATAAGAGTCCAAGATCTGGAACAAAAAGTGGCGAGACTGGAGGCGCGCTCTGAAGATGCTAAGGGACGTGCTCGTTGGAATAACATTCGTATCCTGGGGGTCCCGGAGGACATGGAGGGCCCAGACCCGACGGAATTCATTGAAACGATGCTGCAACAAGAAATAGGGCCAAGGAAACTCTCCCAAGGGTTCTCTGTAGAGGGAGCCCACAGATCGTTACAGAAGCGCCCCCCACCGGGTTCGCAACCGTGCCCAATCACAGCCAAAATTCTAAACTTCTGTGACCGAGAAACAATACTGCGGTACTCGAGGGAAGGCAGAGAGATCAGGAGAAAGGACTCTAAAATAGTCATGTACCCTGACCCCTACAATGCAATGAGCTAGAAACGTTTTCATCCCAATAAAAGCAGGATTACGGAAACTAAATTTGAAGTATATGCTGCTCTACCCGTCACCCCTCAAGGTACTTTATAAGGGAAAAGCGATATTTCTGGAGACCCCAGCTGCAGCAAATATGTGGCTTGAACATAATAATCTTGCGGATGACGGAGAAGAACCAATAAAGTCAGACATGAGATAATTAAGCACCCGCCACTGCAAAAGCGAAACTGGACTTTCCCACAATAATGCATGGAACAGACAACTATACCACAATTGAAATTTACCATGAAGGTAGCAAAATCGGAGTTCAAAGGACCACGCGTGACAACGAAATGTGACCCACCCCACCAGAAACTGTGCAGGCAGCTCGCCTACACATTACCCGTTCCGAAAGGTCAGGAGTGGCCCAAAAGGCTCAGGACCCCTGAGCGCTGCAAGTTGGAAGGAACTGCTAAGGGCAGTTCAAAGTTTTTTTGTTTGTTTTTCTCATTCGCCAAAATGAGAGTTGTACAAGTTAAAAAGTCTCCAAATGGCACAACAGCAGGGGCGGAGAGAGCGGAGCAGAGGGAGAAATGGCTAAAACTGGGCGAGCAAGCGGAAGATGTTGATAGTTGCCGGACTGAAGCTGCAAACAACCCAACCGAGAGACCGGGATACCAGGAACCCCCCCTAAACCACTATGGCAAGTAGAATAGAAATAATGACTTGGAATGTGAGAGGCTTGGGAACTTATCTACGACGGACCAGAATCAAGTCCTACCTGAACAGAAAGGGAGTGCAAATAGCATTACTACAGGAAACACATTGCACGGCGGAATCTATGGCTAAATTATGTGAACATTGGGGAGGACAGGGAGTTGGAACCACCTACTCCAAATACGCCAGAGGTGTATATACCTGGATTCATCCCCAACTCCCATTCCACTTAATTAATTCAGAAAAAGACCCGGAGGTCAGGTTTGTGATAATTTGGGGCCGAGTAGAGCAAACACTGGTATGTATAGTGAACTCCTATCTCCCCAACAACAATATTCCGGCGCACCTGAACACAATGTATGCCAAAATCACGCCATACAGACATGGCCTCTTTTTCTGGGGTGGAGACTTTAACTGTTTGCATAACCCTGAACTTGACAGGTCCCACCCCCACCCCGAAAGGATCATCTGTGGCTACAACAGCCCTAACCCTAATGACGAACAGGCTAGACCCCGCAGATGCATGGAGGGAGCTGCACTCAGACACACAAGGCTACTCATACTTCTTGTCCTCACATGATAGGCATACGAGATCAGATTATGTCTTTATAAGCAAAGAGCACCTGTCACAAATAGATGGAGCACAGTATCAGAGGAGAGCCAACTCAGATCATTCACCACTCCTGGTAGAATGGAACCACACTGGCCCTAGACCCCCTATTCCCATGTGGAGAATGCCGGTGGAAGCACTGAGCAACTTAGCGTTCAAGGAAGGCTTGCACGACTTCATAGATAACTTTATCGAGGTAAACACGGGTAGTGTCGACCACATGAGCATGATGTGGGATGCCCTAAAAGTAGTAATAAGGGGAGAAATTATAACAAAAGCAGGCGGCATTAGAAAACAGCGGCTGGTTGAACTAGACCAGTGGGAACGAGAGGTTGAGCGACTGAAAGCCACCCCATAAACACACACCAGAGGGAAGTCAACCTTAAAACACTCAGAGTTAAATGCACAACAGCATGGGATAGACTAGCTAAATTTGACTACACCACTAGAACAAACAGAGCACACTCAGAAGCAGATAGGCCAAGCAGACTGCTGGCCTGGTTATGCAAAAAGGAACACCCAAGGCACACAAACACTACACTACAGGACACAGAAGGCAATATGCAACAAACACAACAGAGTATAAATGACAACTTCAAGTATTTTTACGAGCACCTATACTCCCACAAAGACCAGGTACCCCGAGAACAAATAACGGATACATTAGAAGAGATAGGACTGCCCAGGCTATCCCCTGCACAGGCCGAGGCCCTAGAGGCAGACATCAGAGCTGAAGATATAACTGAAGCAATCAACTCTCTGGCCACCTGCAAGGCTCCTGGGAGCGGCGGGCTACCCACTGTGTTTTATAAAGCATACGAGACTTCCCTAACACCCCTATTACATGAGTTCTTTCAAGAGGCACATGAGAAAGGGATACTACCAGAAATCATGAAAGAGACCCTTCTGATTCTGATTATCAAGCCCAACAAACCCACTGACAAATGTGATTCTTACCGACCAATAGCCATGCTCAATTATGATGTGAAAATATTGACCACAATTCTAGCTAAGAGGCTGGCTAAATTAATAGGTGAAATTGTACACATGGACCAGTGTGGCTTCGTACCGAGCCGAAACACTGCCATGAACTTACGCAGACTACATGTCATAAAACAAACTGAATCAAGCACAGAACCATACATGCTGCTATCCCTTGATGCCATTAGGGTGTTTGATTCCATATATTGGGAATGGCTGGTGGCTGTCCTTGAGGGATTCGGCTTCGGCCCTGGGTTCATTAGATGGATCAAAATACTCTACACTAAACCTAGAGCATGGGTAAAGACCGGGAAATATGTATCAGAGGCCTGGGACAAATGCAGGGGCACTAGGCAGGGATGCCCGTTATCCCCCATGCTTTATATACTGGGACTGGAGCCCATTGCCATCTATTTTTGGAAGCAATTTTTCAATGCAGGGATACGCCCGGGAGGAGTGAACCACATCATTTCACTTTATGCGGACGATGTACTGCTATATGTTAAGGATCCACATAACAACGTGCCCACAATGCTAGACGTATTAGATAACTACTTTAGGGTCTCAGGCATTCAATTCAGCAAGGTAAAATCCTGTCTCTTTCCACTGGCAGGCCTAAAGGGCAAGAATATAGAAGAACTTCCTTCAGTGGGGATACAGTGGGCGGCCACCTCAATTAGATACCTTGGTATACAAATAATGCACACCCCTGAACTAATGCATGAGCACAACATGAAGGCGGCAATCCCCACTTTATGTAAATCTTTATAACTTCTGGACAAAACTTCCCCTGTCAATGAGGGGCAGAGCCTCAATAATTAAAATGATCGTCCTCCCCAGATTCTTATACGGGTTCCAGAACGCGCACTATTACATCAGTGCTCGAGAATTCCTGTGGGGAAAGGGCAGGCACAAGATAGCGCTTTCCACATTAGTCCTACCATAAAGGCAGGGGGGAATCCAACTCCCAAACCTAGAAAAGTATTACCTGGCAGCACAGCTCAGCTTTGTGATCAAGTGGTTAGCACACGACACAACATCTGAAACACCTCTATTACAATCCATGATCTCCCCGATGCATTTAAGGGAACTTATTTGGGCCCCCCACCAA
Source organism: Ambystoma mexicanum (assembly GCF_040938575.1). Taxonomy (NCBI): domain Eukaryota; kingdom Metazoa; phylum Chordata; class Amphibia; order Caudata; family Ambystomatidae; genus Ambystoma; species Ambystoma mexicanum. The sequence continues at coordinate 1,518,644,434 of NC_090937.1, read as the reverse complement.
CTGCTCCAAAATGCCCCCTTCTTAGCTACCCTGGGTAGGAAAATATGGCAAAGAGCGAAGGCACTCACCCACCTAAAGCACCTATGCTCCCCAGACATACCAATGATCTCAGACCTGTGCAAAACAGACGCTGATCTACAACACATTAGACACTGGGAAAAGAAAGGGTTATACACATGGGGAGACGTGTAAGCTGATGGCACCTTCAAGGAGTTTGCGACACTACTAGAGGAGGATGGCATTCACACAGGCCAATTCCTATGATACCAAAAGCACACACTACAGCATGAAACAGGTGGGCAACATGGCCAGAGGAAGTAGAATCGGACCCCTGATAACATTGTTGTATAACCTAGGCAAGGGATGGAAACCAGTGTCCCAAATCTACTGCCACTTGAGTGACACCCCTAACCTACTAAGCACAGAACTGAAAGTAAATGTGAGTGGGAGGCTGATGTGGGTCGAGAGATAACTGATGGGGAATGTGAGAGAGCTCTAGCGTTTCCTAAAACAGTGTCCAGAAACCACAGATTTAGGCTGATACAACTAAACATGCTGCACCGAACATTCCTAACCCCATCCAGGATGGCGAAATTCAATAAACAAACACAATCTAACTCTGCCTGGTGTGGGGCAGATAGAGCGGATCTGCTCCACATATTCTGGTCATGCGCCAAAACGCAGTCCCTTTGGGACAACATAAAGCAGACAAGTGAAAAGGCAGAATTGACTGGGTACAAGTGGACTCCGGAGGAATGCCTTCTGGGAACATACCACAGGCTGGCTAAACTTAAGCAGCAAGCAAAATGAATGGATATAATGTGTATACTGGTGAAAAGGTCTATTGCAATGTCCTGGAAGAAGCCTGCAGGACCACAACATAAAGTGTGGTACAAGGAACTAGAGCGGTGGGTGAACACTAAAACAAAGGCATGGAAGATAGTGTCATCAGATCCACAGATGCTTCAAGCATGACACTAGAAGCAAGGAAAGAAATCACAGGATCCTTATTTCACCCCTCAGACGGCAAGCTCCCATGAACACAAACAGTCTATAGAATGCAGATTTGTGACCAAAGTTACAGTGCCTCAGGACACTAGGGATAGTGTCTAATGTAAAATGAGGCCGAAACATGTCAACTATCTGAAAAAACCTATACTAATAAGAGTCTGGTTTTATTGACACAAATTACCTGATTACAGATTACAAATGTTGTGATCGCTATCCCCATGAAATCTGATTTATGTATTTTGTTATTTGTGAACACGTTTTTAGATTTTGCAAACTATGACAACAAATGAAATGATTTTGTCCAGTTTGTCTTGTGTTTCAGATATTAATAAATCTGCTTTGTAATGACAGTGATGTTTGGTCCCATTATATAATAATTGTTTTGGTTATGTTATTTTGAATATTACATGACAACACCACCAATCTATTTGCCATTGGCATGAAGAGGAGTAATCAATTTCTCATATTGTGTATGTGTGCTTTGACTGGTTTACCCATTTGGGAATTGATCCTCCGTTAACAAAAAAAGAGGGACAATACCTGATTCAGGTTACACCAAGGTGTGAGGTAACGATTTAATGACCCATAACTGTGCATGGCCTATGAACCGCAAGAATCCATTTGGTGTTAACTACGACTCCATTTTCTACTAGGCCGTATGTAAACGCTGAATACAAGTCAGCACTTCTACCATTCATTCTCCACGCACAGCCAGCATGCCATCCCCCCATCTCCTCCCCTCTACCATCTCTACGGCTATCCTGTACTCACGGAAGCTTGGGCTTGATGTGTAGCAAGCTAAACACTGTATCTCTCCTCTTCCTTTGACATCATTGCCCTGTGTGTGACTGGGCTGGAGCCTGGTCCTGGAAAAAAAACATCCATCTCCAAAATCCTGCCTCTGCACTAGCAGACCCCTTCTAAAGAAATATAGACCATAAGCCCCCTAACCCTACAACTCTTTGATGTAACAGTTGCAAGCCCCTTGCCGATGTGCCACTCTAGTTCAACCCCATATCACTAATCCCATGCAGCCATATATTCTTCTCGTACTAACAAAGAGTAAAACACCCACGTTAGATTCAAAGAGATACTTGATTAATGTGTTTTTGATATACTGTGTTAGATAAGACACCTGGACCAATGTACCCTCACTCTTGGTGGTTCATATACATATTGAAATGTATCTATAATACTAAAATGTGTGCGGCCAAAAGGGCAAAGAGTTAGACAGAAAGAAATACAAAAACACAGACATCGCCTGACCATTCACTCCTCCCAGATGAGCCCCGCCGACCTGTGTGCTTCAAGAAGATACAAGTCAGGTGCTGACCAATCCTGGAGCAACACCCCTTCACTCGCAATTGGTCCTGGTCTCATTCCCTACTGGGGTGGGTCCATTAGTGTCTCTTATTTGTTTGTTTTATTGTAAATGTGGGGAATGCCAGCTTTCAATGGCCATGATCGGATGGAGTATTTGTTTTGGGCAGTTCTTTCATGCAGTTTTGACCATAGTTGCATCTGTTAATTAGGTTGAATGCTAGGACCAGGTCCACAAAAACTATGTAGATCTTGGGTTTTTGAGGTCCTAAATGCCCATTCAGAAGTTGAAGCAAGAGGATGTTTGTCGAAGTGTTCCAATGACAACGAGGAGAGCGATAGGGTGGTAGTTTGTTGGGTTTCCTCTGTCGCCCTTTTGTGTGTTTCTCCTCCAGGAGCTTGGCAGTTGATGGGAGATGGCTATTTGGTCAAACAAGATGGATATGAAAATAACCGTGTCATCGGGAAACCTCATCAGCATACAGTTCAATAGTCCATCAGGGTCTGGTGCTCGCAAGTCTTTAAGTTGTAATCTGTGTGATGATGTCACCCACGCTGTTAGGGGTGGACCATGGCACAAGACAGTCACTTGTTTCAGTGAGGTCTTTGTTGTCACAAACTGACATGTACAGGGTACTAAAGTGAGTAGCCCAAGTCTCTTCACTTATTGGGTATAATTGGTCCGCTCTTGTTGATTTGGCTTCGGCCTTTATTAATGACCAGAATCAATTTGTGTCTTTACCGGCCAATGCTTTTAACATAGCTTCTGCATCATGTTGGTATCTTTGTTATTTTGATGCCGTAAGACAGTTTTTGAAATTAGCCTTGGCTGACCAGGGTATAAGATAGGCCTTTAATGTTCTTGATTTCTCTGCTGTTCGATTCAGCTTTCTCAGATCTTTGTGTTGGGCCACTGATTTGGTGTTAACGGTGTGTTTGTGGATACAGACCAAATTAACATTTTTTAGACACTATAAGTATTGTTCTAACAGCGGTGAGTAATCAACTGTTGCACCAACTCGACCTTGGTTCGTCGTTAAAAATCTTATCCTTGTAGAAGAGAGTTTTAAGCGCAAACCCCCATTGAGGCAGTCATTTGGTCCAGGGCCTGGGCGCCAGTAGACTTCCACTCAAGTAGCAACAGGTGGTGTTCGCTGTGAAGTGTCTTGATGACTTGGAAGTTCTCTACAAAAGGTAGGGAAATTCTTAGACACATAGATGTAGTCTATAACTGAGATGCTGACCATGTTTCCCACGTCAGCTGAGACGGAATATCACCTTAGCAGTTGCCAATGAGTAAATGCATGTCTCTTGAGTTCATGAGATCACTCCACAAGTTGTGGCTCATGTGGCATTGGTCATCGAATTTCCAAATGTGCCCCTGCATTTTGTTAACTAGGTCTGGGATGTTGAGGATGCGACATATGATGATGTGTGTTAGGGAGAATTCTCTGTTTAAGCTGAATTTCCTAACCTAGTGAGTCCCCCAGCAGCTTTGCTGGATTCCTGGAGTTTGTTTTTTTTTTATCCTGCCAAGAGTGAGACTCTTTTCTCCCACTCTTGGACATGATTTGTGGTAAATTGCTTTGAATGTCAATGTGTTCGATGGGCTATGGGTTCTTTTACTCCATAGGGCCTCATGTGTTTTGCTATGTGTGTTACACAGCACCCTCCGTGCCGTAACACTGGGGTGTTCTAGGTGACCTCCACCATAGACTCCATACCCTGGGCCTGACTACTGTCTCCCATGGCATGTAAAGTCACCATTGGCTTTACTAGACCTAAATTTACTAACAGAACCCGTACAAACCATCCTATTGTGGACGTACTCGTAGGGGTAATTCGATTACCCCTGGTCTGTTGTTCGAGGGGGCACTGTCCCATCCCCCCTCGTCGAGTTTTGGCTGGTGGCAGTGGAAACTACTTTTTATATTGGACCCCGAATATATTCCTATGGGATTCTTCCCATTGTTGGAGGCTAATACCTTTTCACGTTAGTCTCTAACATACCGCCGGTTTATTTATCTTAAATAAATTCACCGGTTGGTATTTTCTGCCAGAACTCGGTTTTTAAAATGGCATATGTGTTCGCCTCTGTAACTCCGAACCAAAGGTTGAGCCCTTTGTTCCACTTTTGGTGGGCTTCTGCCCAGAAGCCCTCCAAAGTGGCGTCATTCCGTCTGGGTACCACAGGTGGTGTGGGAGGGGGTTTAGGCACCCTGGACTGAGTTGCCTTGCCAACTCAAGTCGCACTCTGGTGTGATTAGCCCAAGTGGTGAGCCACCCGCTCACCACTTAGCGTGGTTTGATTGACAGCTAGGCTGAATGAATGGGGGTGTTCTGCATAAAAGCAGGGCTTTTGGGACTGGATCTTCAGAAGTCGCCACAGGACCTAAGAATCCGACGAGGGTAAAGCTGAGCCAACCTGCAATGACGACACCTCCGGTGGAGTGTCACGATGCCCGCTCCCGGGGAGCCGGCTCAGGCCCTGCGTCCCCGAAAGCGGACATCAAGTCCCCGGGGAAGGTCAGCGTACTGGCGCCTATGGTGCCAGGCTCATAGAAAACGTCAGTCCTGGCGCCATAGGCGCCAGGCTCATTATGAAAGTGTTTGGGTGCACTTACCTGATGCAGACCATGCTGCAGAACCCCGGCCTCCTTGAGGCCTGAAAGGAACTACTTTACCTGTGGGACTCATTTACCACCCGGGCGTGGTCGGGGAAGGATACATACCTGATTGGAGGAAGGACACATTCTAGGAACTTCTTCCAAGGCTATTTAAACCACACCCGATCAGCCACACGTGCTTCGCGTTGTTCTGCATCTAGCAGCTGGACGCTCACCGTGTCTGCTCCTGCATCTTGACTTCTGCCACACCTGCCAGCATCCTGAATCACCTGCAAAGGAAGGGAACAAGAGAACAGAAGAAGGAAAAGGCCTCACCTGCTAAATCTGCATCCCAGAGACATTTCGCCGACAATCCTGAAAAGGAAGACATTTATTTTTAAAAGCTCATCGCATCGATCGCTGCAGCGCCGCATTCTACTCACCTTTACAGGACGCCTCCATGTTCTGCAGCGACCATCCGGATTCGCAGACAAGAACAAAGGTAAGAGAAAGAAGGGAAAAGGGAAGCTAAAACTCCATGTCAAGACTTACCTGTTGGGTCATTCCCTTTTCATTTCGGGTCCGTGCCGCATCCAGGCATTTTCGGACCCTGGCCCCTAAGGGGAAAAAGACATCAGCGTTAATGAGTGAATGAAAAGACATTACCAATAAACTCATTTATTGTAAATCCGCCCCAAGAATGCACAGAATATATAGACTTAGTGGTCCAATTGGATCACAGACTTCAAAACAGAAAAACAGATCGGTCCAAGTTTGAGACCCGGGTGTTGGTCAAGACCCACGCTAACCCCAAGGGAGCTGATGTCTCTGAGCCTATGCAAATTGGAGGTGTTAAAGAACCCTTAACTGAAAAGGAACGTGAAAGGAGGCGGCAGTTAAAATGATGTCGTTATTGTGGGAGCTCTGGACACTTTCTATGAGATTGCCCGGCAAAACCGCCCCGAAAAGCGGTAGGAGCCGCTGATAAAAACCATGAAGACTCTGTTTCGGGAAACGACTCAGCCCGACAAGCGTAGGGGTCCGCTTGCCGAGCTTGAAAACTAACTCTCAGACCTCGCATTTCATTGTGCCAATGGTTCTCGTAGATCCAGAAAAGGCTAAGCGGTTGCATGCAATAAAGGCATACATCGATAGTGGGGCTATTGGAAACTATGTGGATCGTGAATTGGTCTCTAGGAATAACCTCCCTCTCCGTCCTAAAACCAGCAAAGATGTCATCACCACAGTCGATGGAACTGAAATTGCCTCTGGACCGGTAACACATTCCACTACTGAGGTGACTCTTATTGGTCCTGACGGCCATCGGGAGGCAGTTGTGTTTGATGTAATCAAGGCTCCACAGTTTCAGGTTATTCTTGGAATTCCTTGGATAGAGACACATAATCCTCGAATTGATTGGCGAGCTAAGAGAATAACCTTCCCGGATTGTACACAAACTTGCTACCCAGAAAACCTGAAGATTAATCTAGCATCTGTAACCTCTGCCTCCATGCAATTACCTCCGGAATACCAGGACTTTCAGGACGTCTTCCAAAAGGAACAGGCCAACATGTTACCTCCTCACCGATCGTACGATTGCCAAATCGATCTGGTGCCCAGTGCACAACCCCCTTGTAGCAGGATTTATGCCCTTACCGAACCTGAGAACCTGCATTTGAGACAATATTTGGATCAATACCTCGCCAGTGGTTTTATTCGCCCGTCAAAGTCCCCGGCATCCTCGGCTTTGTTCCTCGTGCCTAAAAAAGAAGGCGTCCTTAGAACTTGTATCGATTACCGCGCATTGAACCAGATAATGGTTAAAAACCATTATCCTCTGCCTCTGATTCCTGAACTCCTTGACCAGGTGAAGGACGCTTGCATATACACCAAGTTAGATCTTCGGGGGGCATATCATCTGGTGCGAGTAAAAGAAGGCGACGAATGGAAAACAGCCTTCCGTACAAAATATGGATTATTCGAATACCAGGTAATGCCTTTCGGGTTGTGCAATGCGCCTGCTTCCTTCCAATTCTTCATGAATGATGTCCTTTGGGAATTCATCGATGTTTGTGTTGTCGTCTATATCAATGACATTCTAGTGTACTCCTCTTCGGAATCTGATCACAGAAAACACGTTAGGGCAGTTCTGGAAAAACTGCGCCAACACAAACTATTTGCTAAACTGGAGAAATGTGTTTTCCCTACCACAGAAGTTGAGTTTCTCGGTTTCATCCTGACACCCAAAAGAGTCCGAATGGACTCAAGAAAAGTGGATGCCATCCTCAAATGGCCATCACCTAGCTCTGTAAAAGGGGTTCAAAGCATGCTCGGCTTTGCCAATTTCTATCGCAGGTTTATCCCGGAATTTTCACGCATAGTACAACCCATTACTGCACTCTTGAGGAAAAATAAACGTTTTGAATGGTCTAAAGAAGCCGAGCAGGCCTTCCAGGATTTAAAAGCTAAGTTTACCTCCTCACCTATATTGAAACACCCACGTCCAGATCTCCCGTATGTCGTCGAAACTGACGCATCCAGCCTAGCCATGGGAGCAGTTCTGTCTCAAAGAGATCCTGAAACCAACCAACTGCATCCCGTAGCATTTTGGTCCAGAACATTCTCTGCACCAGAGATTAATTACGCAATCACTGACAAAGAACTGTTAGCCATAAAGTCCGATTTTAAAGCCTGGCGGCATTATCTGCTTGGCGCTCGACATACCATCATGGTGATCACTGATCACCGGAATTTACAGTATTTGAAAACCGCCAAGGCTCAGTCATCACGGCAGCTCCGATGGGCTTTGTTTTTCGCTGAATTTGATTTTGTGATTACCTATCGACCTGGCTGCAAGAACGGCAAAGCAGACGCCTTATCCCGAATTGGAATGGGAGAATCTGATACAAACTCAGAACCAGTACCAATAATTCCCGAACAGAGAATTCTAGGCATGACTTCGTTACAGACGCTTGAAGACATTCAAGTCAGAGTGAAACAACTCCTGGACCCTACAGTCCTACAGGATTGGATACAAAAGGGATTAGACTTTACCATAGATAATGGTTTACTTTATTACCAAGGACGCTTATTCCTGCCGCACAAGGATTTACACGAACAAGTTATTTCAGGTTATCATGATACATTAATAGAGGGACACCCTGGTATTGCCAAGACAATGGAAAAGGTGAAACGACAATTCTGGTGGCCCTCTTGGCGAAAAGATGTTAAATCTTTTGTGATGTCCTGTGGTGTTGGCGCCCAAAATAAAGATCAAAAGAAAAGACCAGCCAGTCTCCTTCAACCTCTAGACATACCGCCAGCACTCTGGCACACCCTATCAATGGATTTTATTACGGACTTGCTTCCTTGTTCGGGATACATTACCATTGTTTTCCAAAATGGCCCACTTCATTCCTTTGAAAGGTTTACCTTCAACTTCTGTCCTAGCCAAAGAATTCCTCGAAAATATTGTTCGGCTACATGGATTCCCATCAATACTAATCTCTGACCGGGGAAGCCAATTCATTTCCCACTTCTGGCAAAAATGTTGTCAAATGGCACAAATCGACGTAAGATCATCGACCAGTCACCACCCTCAGACCGATGGTCAGACCGAGAGGACAAATCAGACCCTTGAGCAGTACTTACGGTGTATGTTACAGCAATCTGAAAGCAACTGGAAAGACATTCTTTGGATAGCCGAATACGCATATAATAATTCGGTACACTCTGGAACTGGCCAGAGTCCTTTTTATACCTTGTTTGGACCTCGAACCTCAAATCTCGACTCACTTCAGAACCTCGGAGTGCCCGCAGTAGAACATCTGCATTCTACCATTACCCGAGCCTTCAAAGAGGCAACCACGCATTTACAACAAGCCAAGAGAAAATACAAGGAGAATGCTGACCTACATCGGAGTGAAGCACCTCCGTATCAGATTGGGGATCAAGTGTGGTTAGCTACCAGACATTTACCGCTCAAAGGGCCTCAAACTTTTAACCCAAAATATCTGGGACCTTATTCTATTACGGCAATAATTAACCCAGTAGCGGTTAAACTTGATTTACCAGCTAATATGCGAATTCACCCTGTTTTTCATGTGTCACTTCTGAAACCAGTGGTACCCGGAACCCGACTACTCAAACCTCCAGAACCTATTCAAATAGATGGGGAACCCGAATTCGAAGTGATGAACATTTTAGATTCAAAAATGTTGGTCAAAGCTTTTCTACCTAATTGATTGGAAGGGGTACGGACCTCAGGAGAGGTCGTGGGAACCCAGTGACCATGTGCATGCACCTCGATTAGTCAGGAAATTCCACCGACTCTTCCCAAACAAACCAAAACCCCTGGGGGGAACAACCTTGGGAGGAGCCTTGGGGGGGAGTGCGGTCACGATGCTCGCTCCCGGGGAGCCGGCTCAGGTCCTGCGTCCCCGAAAGCGGACATCAAGTCCCCGAGGAAGGTCCCAGCAACCCCTTATAGGGGCCCTTTGGGCAGCGTCCTGGCGCCTATGGTGCCAGGCTCATAGAAAACGTCAGTCCTGGCGCCGTAGGCGCCAGGCTCATTATGAAAGTGTTTGGGTGCACTTACCTGATGCAGACCATGCTGCAGAACCCCGGCCTCCTTGAGGCCTGAAAGGAACTACTTTACCTGTGGGACTCATTTACCACCCGGGCGTGGTCGGGGAAGGATACACACCTGATTGGAGGAAGGACACATTCTAGGAACTTCTTCCAAGGCTATTTAAACCACACCCGATCAGCCACACGTGCTTCGCGTTGTTCTGCATCTAGAAGCTGGACGCTCACCGTGTCTGCTCCTGCATCTTGACTTCTGCCACACCTGCCAGCATCCTGAATCACCTGCAAAGGAAGGGAACAAGAGAACAGAAGAAGGAAAAGGCCTCACCTGCTAAATCTGCATCCCAGAGACATTTCGCCGACAATCCTGAAAAGGAAGACATTTATTTTTAAAAGCACATCGCATCGATCGCTGCAGCGCCGCATTCTACTCACCTTTACAGGGCGCCTCCATGTTCAGCAGCGAAGGTGAGAGAAAGAAGGGAAAAGGGAAGCTAAAACTCCATGTCAAGACTTACCTGTTGGGTCATTCCCTTTTCATTTCGGGTCCCCGCCGCATCCAGGCATTTTCGGACCCCGGCCCCTAAGGGGAAAAAGACATCAGCGTTAATGAGTGAATGAAAAGACATTACCAAAACACTCATTAAAGACTTACCTGATTTCCACAAGGATTTCACCGCTCACCTCGGGTCGGTGCCTGTTCCCCAGCATTCCGTACCCTGGCCGCTATGGGGAAAAAGACACTAGCATTAGAACATTAATGCATGGACACAAGGGGAACCACTTATAGAAAAACTTACCTGGAAGCCAAGCAAGTTTGGTTCTCACCCATCCGAAAATCCAGTGACGTAACTGGATACCAACGCGCCCCTGCATCAAAAGCAGGATGGAGAGCTCGTCCTTCCAGACCCTAAGGTGAGACGCTACGGGGAAGCACAGAAGGGTTTTGAGGAGGGTGAGAGGGGTAAGTGGGAGGCCGATTGCATTACCCCGCAGACAGTTAACCCCCTATTCTCACCTACAGAAGGATACTTCTGCGAGTCAGACAAGCCAGATCTGGGGCCCGGTCCAGTCCGTCTTCCGAACTCTGCGCATCACCTTAGACGAGGTCACAGCAGCGCGAACCAGGCCAGCGCCCCCGTGGGAGTCAGGTGAGTGTTACATGGAGCCCTGCTGAACAGACTCACCACTTCCCAACGACAGAGGAGATCTCCCTGCTGGAGAGTCTTCTTCCCCTGACTGGTGGGAACAACCAGTCCCCTTTGCTTTTTCTTCGCTTCCAGGGCGTAGTGGTCGAATTGCCCGTGCTGAGCTCCCCGGCAACCGGATAGCCACTAGCCCGTACCGCAACCAAAAGGTGGTGCCTTGTGTCGGAGCACTCCGCGGCTGGTCTCTTCCCTGGTGGTGCAACGATCTTCAACTTTCCTTCGACGACGAGACCATCTCATCTCTTGGCAAAGCCCCGACTTGCATCCACCACCAGGAACAACTGCCCCTGCCGGAGCTGTCTCTCCACTTACAAGGTACCGTGTCCACCTGGCTTCCCTTGTGACGGTTAGTGTGAGGTGTCTTAATCCTTACCTTTCCATTGGGTTGCCTCCAGACCTTCTTAACTTTTTGTTCTAAACTGGTCCAACCTTTCTGTGACAATTTGCTACAAAGACTCGAAGTGCATTTCTACTGTGATACTTTTTGGGACATATCGCCTTGCCTCTCTCCGAGTGGGCCTGGCCTCTGAACTTTGTGATCTACAGTAGACCCTGCCTTACTTGTCTTGCATTTGCTTCGTAAAAGTGTTGGTACCGAGTTGGTTTCATACCCTGCCTTTTTCTCTTCCGTTCTCACGAATATTAGAGTGCCATCTAGGGTAAAGCATTCACCTCTGTCTGCAAATAAGTGGTGCCGTTGAACCTAGACTTGTCGAAATATTGTTAGGGGATCGATATACTCATAGTAATTGTAATTGAAGTTGTTTGCCATATAGTGCCAGTGTGTTTTTCATAGATGTGTTTTTACAATAAATAATTATATATCTTTACACCGAAGCTCTGTTCTGTGTCTGCTTGTTCTACTGTGTGAAATTGCCCTATCTTGTATACTCCACATACTGCCTAACTCTTCTTGAGGGAAGTCTGACTGCTCAGCCACAGCTACCAAGTGAATCTGTGTGGTATAGACTGCTACCAAGTGGGTTTACTGCCAAACACCTGTAGTCCTAAATCTTTTGCAGTGGTCCCAGAGGGTGTACAGCGGTGGGATTTGTATCGAATATACAGTTTAGAATGCTTTTCAACACTTTAGGATAACTAACCACAAAGCTTAGCACTAAAAAGCAACTTTCAAAAACATGTCTACTATGGAAGTGTACAGCCAAGAGTCCTTGTCAGGCGAAAGTACTGAGAGTTTAAAAGCTCTCTGTAGACAAAGGAATCTTTCTGTAAGAGGCAAGAAAGTAGAACTGATAGCGAGATTGCTGGAAAACCAAAGTCTGGGTACTGGTTCAGAGGAACCAACTTCTCCAGCAAATGTAGAAAACAGTGATGGTATTGATCTGAATCAACGTATTGATAATGAGTCAGAAGAGGAAAGTGAACCTAATGAAGTTAGCCACTCTGAGCCTCTGTCTGCCTTACCTACTGTACCTACGGGGCCCATACCAGGTCCCACATGTAACCCTGCTTATTTTGAACTTGAAAAATGAAGCTCGAATTAGAGTACAAACGTTTTTTAGCCCATTCTGAAAGAAACCAAGAGCTAGAGTTCAGACGAATGAATGCCCAAGCTGAGCAGAAGCAAGCTGAGTTAAGACTCAGAGAAATAGAACTTAATCATGAGTTGGAAATGAAAAAGTTGTCTGTGGAAAATGCTTCTCTCTCCTCTGGTTCCTCTAGAAGTTCCAGTCCCAAAAGACCCCGGATGCCTAAGGAATTAGTGGGTATGTATGAACCTAGACTGGATGTGTTGGATTGGTTGAAAATATTTGAATACAATCATGGGCTCCAGGACATCACAGGGAATGAGTTACTTCCCTGGTTGTTCTCTAGGCTTCCAGCTGTTGCGACTGATGTGGTAATGGAGTTGGGGGAGGTGGATAAGAAGGATTACGAAAGTGTGAAACTAGCTTTGATATCTAGATTCGGGAAGACCCCTTCCCAGTATCTTAAGAGGTTTAGAACCCTCAAAAAGCATGATGGTACCCCTTGGGCTACCTGGGTGAGTGAAGGGTTGAAAAACGTAGAGGGATGGCTTAAGGAATACAAAGTGAACACTTATGAGGGTATGAAGAATCTTTTTATGTTGGAGTCTATTTATGATGCCTGTTCTCCTGAGCTCAGACGGCACTTGGCTGATTCCAAGGAATTGGATTCCAGGACGCTAGCTAAGGCTGCTGACGTGTGGGTTGCCAACAGGACTACTCATAAGGATTTTGGGGCAACTCAGAAAAAGGATGAGGGAAAACAGCCTAAAACAGACTCAAAAGAGAATTCTAATAACTCACATTCCAAAGAGGGCCCCAAACAAAACCAGAAGGGTAAGCCACAAGGAAAACCACAGCAGAATAGTGTACCTCCTGGTGCCAAACCAGAGGGAGGCCAGAACAAGCCACCATTCCAGAAAGCATTCCTTAAATGCTTTGTTTGTGGCTCTACTGACCACATGAAAGGAGATCCCAGATGCAAGGGTAAACCTTCAGGGGTCCAGCTTGTCTCCTTAGCCTTCGCTCCAGAGGAGGAAGTCCACATGGCAAGTGGAAACTTTCTACTGCTGGCTGATGAACCCACTGGAGTCTCAGCCAGCATTTCTATAGTGTCTCTGGGTTTGTGGGAACAACAGAATTTAGATGTCTATAATTCTATCCCAGATAATACTAAAGAGTATTATAAGGACAGGGTCCAGGTAAATGGTCAGGAGACTCCTGACATTAGGGACACTGGGGCCAGCATAACTGTGGTGGATACATCTTTTTTTCAGGCTGAGGATGTTGCTAAGGCACCCACATGCCTCACCAAGTTAGCTGGATAGCTGGAGGGCCTGTGCAGATGTTTCCCCAATTAACAGTTCTCATCCAGTGTAACGACATGACTGTGAAGATACCTGTCAGCATACAGAGTGAGGTACCAGGACGAGTTCTATTGGGTAACGATTTAAAAACTCTCAGAGTTGTGTCTCATACCCCCAGACCTCCTAGTAAACGGTTACAGGAGCTAACCAGACCTGCAAGGGAGAGAACCATGAGAGGTACTCCCCAGGAGATGATGAAGAAAGATATCACTCCTGCTCCACTGGAATTGTCAGCTGCTGTCTCAAAGAAATCAGAAGTTAAAGGGAAACCTAAGACTTCTATACCGAAACCAGCAGCCAGCATTTCAGTGCAGCCAACAAGGACTTCCCCGCGGTTGTCCAAAGTTACACCCGTAACTCCCCCTCCCGCTGAGGCTGAGAGGGTGGTACAACCCTGTGTGGTAGAATTAGACTCTGAGGAAGAGCAAATGGAAGGCCAGGAACTCATTGGAGATCTGGACCCTGTTGACCATCCTGAGCTGCAGTCTTTACTGGCAGAAGGTAGACCCAGCAGGGCAGACTTCAGTAAGGGACAGAGAGAATGTCCAACTCTGGAAGGTCTTCGCCACCAGGCAGAAGCTCAGGCTGAAGGGCAAGAGCCTGGTAAAAATAGGTTGCACTGGGAAGATGGTCTCTTCTACAGTGAACCGTCCGAGTCTGCACCTGGAGACTACAAACGACTTGTAGTACCCCAAGAGAACAGACAACAGTTCTTGCAGTTAGCCCACGAGATTCCTTTGGCTGGTCACTTGAGTTTCAAGAAGACTAAGGAAAGGCTCTCTCTCTACTTTTATTGGCCGAAAATGGGGGCCGAAGTAGAAAAATACTGCAGGAGCTGCCACACCTGCCAGACCTCTGGTAAGGTTGGCTCCAAGAATGTGGCACCTTTAGTGCCTCTCCCAGTTGTGGGAGTCCCATTTGAGAGAGAAGGGATTGTCATTGTTGGTCCCCTTGATCCTCCAACCTCCTCAGGCAACAGGTTTATACTTGTTGTAGTAGACCATGCTACTAGGTATCCTGAGGCAATTCCTATGAGGACTATTACGGCTCTGGCTGTGGCTAAGGCCCTCCTAGGTATTTTTACCAGGGTCGGGTTTCCTAAGGAAGTAATCTCTGACAGGGGGTCAAACTTTATGTCCCACTTCATGAAAGCCATGTGGAAAACCTGTGGAGTTGCTTACAAGTTCTCAACAGCTTACCACCCACAAACCAAGGTGTTGGTAGAAAGGTTCAACGAAGAGCATGATAGGTGCTTTAGAGGAACCCCTTAAAATAAAGTGGGACCTTCTACTGCAATGCCTTCTATTTGCTTATAGAGAAGTCCCTCAGAAGGGAGTAGGTTATTCTCCCTTTGAGCTTCTCTATGGTCATCCCGTCAGAGGTCCATTGGCCCTGATTAAGGAGGGGTTGGAGAGTGCTCATTCCCCCAAGCCAGTCAGAGTGACTGACTACGTGATAGGTCTCTGGAGGAGAATGTCGCACATGATGGCAGAAGCAAGCGATAACTTGAAAGCTGGACAAGCTTTGGTCAAGCACTGGCAGGATCAAAAGGCTAACATGGTTGAGTTCACTCAAGACCAGCTAGTTCTTGTTATGATTCCCACAAGGCAGAGGGCCTTGCAAGACAAATGGATGGGACCCTTCAGAGTTGTGGGTAAACTCGGAGAGGTCAACTATCTGGTGGACTTGGGCAATCCCAAGGAGGCTCCGACAGTCTTCCACACCAACCGACTCAAAGCGTATGTCTCGAGACCTGATGTAGGAGCGTTGCTTCTAGCATCATCAGAGGAAGAAGAAGAGAGTGAAGCTCTTCCTGATCTCCTCAGAGGCTTACCTTTAGACGAAAAAATTGAAGGAGTAAATCTCTCTTCAAATCTGACACCTGAGCAACAAGAAGAGTGCAAATCTATGTTGAATCAGTTTGCCTCTCTGTTCTCACTTTCACCAAGCTTGACGCCTTGGGGCCAGCATGACATACTCACTGGTGACTGTCTGCCAGTCAAAAGCAGAGGATACCAAATGTCAGAAAATATGCAAACCCACATCAAAGGTGAGGTCAGCAGGATGCTTGATCTCGGGGTAATAGAGCCCTCTGCTAGTCCATGGTCTAGCCCAGTTGTGTTAGTACCAAAGGCAGGATCTAAAGAACTTAGATTCTGCATGGATTATAGAGCTCTTAATGCAGTCACCAAGACTGATGCCCACCCTTTGCCAAGAACAGATGAGTTGGTGGATAAACTTGGTTCAGCCAAGTTCCTCGGCACATTTGACTTGACGTCAGGCTATTGGCAAATAGCCCTGACAGACCATGCCAAGGAGAAAACTGCGTTTTCTACCCCCGTTGGCTTATACCAGTTTAAGGTAATGCCTTTCGGATTGAAGAATGCACCTGCTACATTTCAACGGATGGTAAACCAGGTTCTTAATGGGATGGAGGACTTCTGCATGGCATACTTGGATGACATAGCAGTGTTCAGCAATTCCTGGGAAGAACATGTAACCCACCTAAGAGATGTTTTGCAGGCTCTTGGACAAGCCAATCTGACCATAAAGGCGAGTAAATGTCAAATTGGACAGAGTAAGGTAGTCTATCTTGGACATGAGGTAGGAGGTGGAGAAATAAGGCCTTTGCTCAGTAAGATTGAAGCTGTGCAAAATTGGTCAACACCTACTACTCAGACCCAGGTGAGAGCCTTCTTAGGTCTCACCGGGTATTACAGGAATTTCATTGAGAACTATGGAACCATAGCTTCTCCTCTGAATGTCATCTCCTCTACAAAATTCCCTAAAAAGTTTAGATGGAACGAGGAGTGCAATCAGGCTTTTGAAAACCTGAAAAAGGCTCTTTGCCAAGCCCCAGTACTCAGAGCTCCTGATTACCACCAAACTTTCATTCTGCAGACAGATGCTTCAAATGTAGGAATAGGTGCAGTACTCAGTCAACTGGATGGGAAAGGTAGGGAGCACCCCGTTTGCTTCATCAGCCGCAAACTGAAGGATCCTGAAACAAGGTGGGCAACAATCGAAAGAGAATGCTTTGCTAGCATGTGGGCGCTGAAGAAGTTTAGGCCATACTTGTATGGTTCTACTTTTGTCATTCAGACTGACCACCAACCCTTGAGATGGTTAATGCAAATGAAAGGGGAAAACCCAAAACTACTGAGATGGTCAATCTGCCTGCAAGGGTTTGATTTCACCATTGAACACAGGTCAGGGTGTCAGCACCAAAATGCTGATGGTCTCTCTAGGATGTATGTCATCGACTAGAGGTATGAGATTCATCCAGGAGTGGATTAAATCCTCCTGTCCCTTAGTCTGGGGGGGGCGAGTGTTAGGGAGAATTCTCTGTTTAGGCTGAATTTCCTAACCTAGTGTGTCCCCCAACAGCTTTGCTGGATTCCTCGAGTTTGTTTTTTTTCATCCTGCCAAGAGTGAGACTCTTTTCTCCCACTCTTGGACATGATTTGTGGTAAATTGCTTTGAATGTCAATGTGTTTGATGGGCTATGGGGTCTTTTACTCCATAGGGCCTTGTGTGTTTTGCTATGTGTGTTGCACAGCACCCTCCGTGCCGTAACACTGGGGTGTTCTAGGTGACCCCCACCATAGACTCCATACCCTGGGCCTGACTACTGTCTCCCAGGGCATGTAAAGTCACCATTGGCTTTACTAGACCTAAATTTACTAACAGAACCCGTACAAACCATCCTATTGTGGACGTACTGGTAGGGGTAATTCGATTACCCCTGGTCTGTTGTTCGAGGGGGCACTGTCCCGCCCCCCTTCGTCGAGTTTTGGCTGGTGGCAGTGGAAACTACTTTTTATATTCGACCCCGAATATATTCCTATGGGATTCTTCCCATTGTTGGAGTCTAATACCTTTTCACGTTAGTCTCTAACATACCGCCGGTTTATTTATCTTAAATAAATTCACCGGTTGGTATTTTCTGCCAGAACTCAGTTTTTAAAATGGCGTATGTGTTCGCCTCTATAACTCCGAACCAACGATTGAGCCCTTCGTTCCACTTTTGGCGGGCTTTCCTTTTCCTTCGACAACAAGACCATCTCATCTCTTGGCAAAGCCCCGACTTGCATCCACCACCAGGAACAACTGCCCCCGCCGGAGCTGTCTCTCCACTTACAAGGTACCGTGTCCGCCCCGCTTCCCTTGTGACGGTTAGCGTGAGGTGTCTTAATCCTTACCTTTCCATTGGGTCGCCTCCAGACCTTCTTCACTTTTTGTTCTAAACTGGTCCAACCTTTCTGTGACAATTTGCTACAAAGACTCGAAGTGCATTTCCACTGTGATACTTTTTGGGACATATCGCCTTGCCTCTCTCCGAGTGGGCCTGGCCTCTGAACTTTGCGATCTACAGTTGACCCTGCCTTACTTGCCTTGCATTTGCTTCGTAAAAGTGTTGATACCGAGTTGGTTTCATACCCTGCCTTTTTCTCTCCCATTCTAACGAATATTAGGGTGCCATCTAGGTTAAAGCATTCACCTCTGTTTGCAAATAAGTGGTGCTGTTGAAATATTGTTAGGGGATCGATATACTTATAGTAATTGTAATTGAAGTTGTTTGCCGTATTAGTGCCAGTGTGTTTTTCATAGATGCGTTTTTACAATAAATAATTATATATCTTTACACCGAAGCTCTGTTCCGTGTCTGCTTGTTCTACTGTGTAAATTGCCCTATCTTGTATACTCCACATACTGCCTAACTCTTCTTGAGGGAAGTTTGACTGCTCAGCCACAGCTACCAAGTGAATCTGTGTGGTACAGACTGCTATCAAGTAGGTTTACTGCCAAACACCTGTAGTCCTAAATCTTTTGCAGTGGTCCCAGAGGGAACTGCACAGGATTCCGCCTAACAATGTGTGAGTCTTGTTTGTTGGTATAAGCAACCTCTAGGAGATTGGCAACCTGGTCTATGAACACTTCACTGGTGATCAGGATAGGGTTCCAGTAAACATTAATTATAGTTGTTTTCGATGTAGATTTAGAATCTAGCCGAGTTGCCTCAGTTTCCCATTCGATCAGCAAGACTTGAATGAGCGAATTCATTTTCATCGATTTCACTATTTTTAAGGAGGTACCTGACCTTATCGCTGTGAGGGGGCCGCGGATGGTTGACCGATATTCTGCTTGGTAGTGGGGTTAAAAGATTTTAGGAAACCGTCAATCACAGGAGTTTTCCTCAACCAGGTCTCCTGTATGTAGAACAGGTCATAATCCCCCAAATTTGTGTCGCTTGGAAATGTCAAGTGGGCAAACCCTGTGGTGTTCCATGAGGCCAATTTTAGGCTATGCCAAAAAGGAATTGGGGTGACACCTGCCCGGCCTTGAAGTTGTTCTTTGATGTTGCATTTGGGTTTCTACAGACTATTTTGTGCTGATAACACACGTGCCGTCCAAGACCAATCTGTATAGGCCAAAGTAGACTTCTTGTGGGTGACCTTCAATTTGATACAATTTACATGGGGGGTGTGAAGATCTGGTTGAAAAGTGATGCTTATCTTTAGGCCCGGGCCTGCCGGTATTCGGCCAAATCTCAATGGGTCCCTATAAATGGGCAATGAGTGTGTAATAATATTTTTAGCGGCATCTGTTCTTCCTGCTGTCGGGCTTGGGTGTTTGACTCTCTTGACTTCCAAGAGGTTGCCCACCTTTGGTCTTCTCGCTTTGCCAGCACCCACATGGTTTGGTGTTGATGGCGGGTGAGCTGGTAAATCCTTTGATGGGGGTCAGAAGCATTGCTGTTGGTGCTGTTGTATCTCCCTGATGCAGGCTGTGAGCCATTTGAGATATTGTCATCGCAAAAGTTTCTTGCCGTCAGGTCGAATCCCAAAATTAGCAGGCTCTCTGATGCATCCAACAGCATATTTCTGACGATGGGTGACCGGATGTGTACAAACAATGCATCCAGGTGCGATTTGTCACAAAATTCAATCAGTGTCAGGTCAGAAGAGTGCAAATGTCTCAGGTTTGGGATGGAATGAAAGAGAATCAAGACTGCTCTCCGATTAGGAATGATCAATGTGTTACAATCCAGCACTCTTTCGAGTTTACTCATGCGAGAATGAGCAATTTGATGCCCAGGCC
Organism: Ambystoma mexicanum; assembly: GCF_040938575.1. Taxonomy (NCBI): domain Eukaryota; kingdom Metazoa; phylum Chordata; class Amphibia; order Caudata; family Ambystomatidae; genus Ambystoma; species Ambystoma mexicanum. Next base: position 1,518,624,746 of record NC_090937.1, on the reverse strand, counting down.
TCTCCAGCAGTTGGGCATTATTACTCCTTTTATACTCATTGGATCTAAAGTCTGCCAAGTTTCTCAATCCATTTCTAAAAAAAAAGCAGAAAGATCGAGCAGGGCTAAGGTGGTTGGGCTTAATGGCGCAATCAGAGGCTGTATCGTAGAAAAGGGAAATCTGGCACCTTTTAGTGATTTACAGGGGCGTGTTGGGGCCAGGCTTCTCACCTTCGAGCCTGTTTTCTAAGTGGCTGGATTGGAGCTCCTCGTGTGGTACTCACATTCACTTTTAGGTTGTCAGTTTGTGCGTTGGTGCAGGGTTTAGGAATAGAATTCCTCCTTGTAGAGGGCTTTGGTTGACTGAAAATTGTGAATGCTATATTGCAAAAGGTCCCTTCTGGCTCTCTTACCACTATGATGTTTTGAAGGCTCTCGTCATTACAGATACATGGACTATTTCCCATTTCCCGAACAGGTGGCAGGCAGGGCTCTTTTTTGAAAGGCCTTGGAGCTCCCATGTTGTTCGGGACAGTCCTCTGTCTAATATCTGTACACAAGTTAAAACTGTTGACTTTGCCAGTGCTTGTTTTTAACAGGACTTTAGTATATGACATGTAAACTGCTTATAAATGAAGGGACTGAAGGCAGACCTTTTCTATTTCACCAATAGCGTGTTTGCAGCTCCAAATAAACCATTACGTCACAAAAGACAGCTTTAACAAAACTGGCAGCCACTTTAAGCTCAATTTTTGATGTTAAGGCTTGTTTAAACCAGCTCAAAGAGATCGCATGGGTTTGTGTTTTGGGTAGGGTAGGAATTGGGTGGGGGTGGCCATCAGGTTTAGCATGGCATTGGGCAGACAATGGGTGGGTAAATAACCAAACAGCACTTATACGCATTGTGTCCTCCTCTTATGCCATCTCCCCGTGGCCGTACACCAATGAAATACATTCGGCTTAAAGGTGGTGGTAAAACACCATATGGAATCAAAACTAAACATGCATTCTAGACTTTTCAAGGCGAATAATGTCTTCAAGTGGGCAATATTTTCAAACTTTCTCAAGTACTTCTATCCTCTCTTTTATTTTTCACATGATTACCATGAGCCCGGAGGAGCAGGACTTGTACAGACATTTTGCAATGACGAATTCGAATTGCAACTGTTCAGGCGCCAACAATGGCTGATATCTGAAAGCAATAACACCATTTTTGATTGACGAGGAAATGTGATTCACAGAATGGGTTTGAATGGTGTTAGTTATTTTTCTTGTTTACAAATACACGGCCCATCTTCTCAGCAGACAATTACTCTTGCTTTAATATAGCCCATGTGCATTGCCTGCAATAGAGAATTACTTTAAGCCAGTAAAAGTGAACAGGCTGTTTCCCTGCAGCTTCCCAAAATATGATGCCCTTCCATTGCCATTGTCCTAATAGTAATTGATTTCATTCTGGCAGCGAAGAGTACATCTTATCTGATTTGGTCTTTCACACACAGTACAGTTGGCGAGCTTTAAACATTGTTCCTCGAACAGTTTTCTTTTTCTTTTGTGCCCTGGGTAAGTGGATCCATTATTGGGAAACGAATACGAATCCTGACATGTTGTAATGATTTTGGCATGAAGTCCTATATCAAGGTATCCGGCTCCTAAACGTGTACATGCGAGATAATGCCCAGGAAGTATCAATTACATTTCCGCGCGGTATTGTTTCTACAGAACTATACAATTTCTGATGCCTTAGAATTTATTTTTATTTTTATTTTTATTAATGAAGTTGCTCATAACTTCTTGAAATATGTCAACTTCAGAAGGAAATGGATAGTCTTGGTATCTTTCCAAGGAGGACATTTTGTCTGAAGCCATGACTACTTCTTCAGCGATACAATGGTAGGGAAAACAAGTTTGGGTACAAAGCTGATACATGTTCGCACTGATTGTGTTAGAAAAGCAATAGAGCTTGGATATAGTATAGCGAAATCATATTCTGTTGTTTCATTGTCTTTTTTACTTATGTTTGAAAGTAATCATGCTAATGCTGAAACATTAAATAAGATACACATCTATCGTCAGTTTCACTTAAGTCGCGCCAGTATTTTTTTTAATGCTGTATCTGCAGATTGCATAATATGCGCTGATCCTGCAGGATACGACCTGTGGTGGTGCCCGGGTGCGACAAGGTTGCATTCCCTTCTCGTGCTCTAGGACTCTTGTGTGTTAAGCAGCATTGTGGTGACAGGTGTACATACTCCACCCTTCTAACTGCCTTTCATTGTGTCCCACTCTCAGTAGCTTTCCTGGCTAGTCCTCTGGTCTGTCTCCCGCATCCCTCTTTCTCGCTGCATGGCCCACAGTGCTATCCTCCTCCTTCATGTTCACGTGTCTGTGCTCCACGTTCCCTCCTATTCTCCTGCTTGATGTTCCCCATCTTTCCCTTCCTCCTCTTCTTCGTGAGCCATGTTGTGTGCCAACGTTCCCCACCCCTCACACCCACCTTCCTTTGTTCATGTCTTAACCTAAACTGGGTTCCAACCTTTTCTCCTCCTCATCCCCACATGCTCCAGTGTGCTTTGAATAGGGGTGAAACACGAATGTCCAGTGAGAAGCCACTCTGTGCACAGGGAGCAAATCCGTTATTGGCATCTTCAGGCTTTTTTGCTTGAAGGATTACAGCTGTGAGGGGCAAGGGACTGAATTGCCTTTGTCACTTGCAGCCCGATTCATGGAATTAATGTGCACTGAAAATTCCCACGCAAGTGTGCGAAACCGTGCAATTCGCAGTGCAAGTGCAAAAATCGCTGTGCAAGTGTGAAAATCGCAGCAAAACCCGCGCACATCGATTCAAGTCCGCGCGTGAGTAAAATCTGGGATGTGCGCTGAAAATTTGCGTGGCGCACGCCGGTGCACAGGTCATCTAACGGCATGCGCTACGGCCACAGCGAAAGCGTACATAGCGTGGCGCACATAACAAAAGTGGGCGTAACACAGGGCGTGACACGCGGAATGGGGAACAACGCATGAAAATGTGGGCGTCACGGGGGAAGTACAGGAGGCAAGTGCGCGGAACGCCCACACGTGCGCCTAGAACACGTATTCATGGAATCGAATAGGGCAAACCAGTGCACGGGCGAAGATGCGCACAGGCCTAAACACGTCTGCCACACAAAGGCAGGCGGTAGCGTCCCTGCGCATGAAAAAAATGTGCGCCAAAATGTGCGCTAACAAAAAGCATGTATATACAGCTCTGATGATTGTCCCATACTGTGGCCCTCTAGGACAAATGACGTGCAAAGGGGTACTTGACAAACACAGACACCCGCTGTGTCAAAAATAGCATGTGCGTGTATTTCGGGGGTGCGCGGGAAGTTTCACACGCGATTGGCCTTGGGCGAGCGGGGTGCGTGTAAATCTGGGGTTTGCGGGAAGTTTCACTCGCGATAGGCCCTGTGCGAGTGGGGTGCGTGTATTCCTGGGGTTCGCGTGAAGTTTCACACGCGATTGGCCTGGGTACGTGTAAATCTGGGGTTCGCGGAAGTTTCATATGCGATTGACATTGGGCGAGCGGGGTACGTGTATTTCTGGGGTGCGCGGGAAGTTTCACACGCAATTTCAGCAGGGTATGTGTATTTCTGGGGTTCGCGGGAAGTTTCACATGCGATTCCAGCATGGTAGGTATATTTCTGGGGTTTGCGGGAAGTTTCACACGCGATAGGCCCTGTGCGAGTGGGGTACGTGTATTTCAGGGGTGCGCGGGAAGTTTCACAAGCGACAGGCCCAGTGCGAGTGGGGTAGGTGTATATCTGGGGTGCAGGGGAGTCCTACACGTGAACTGGCAGTGTGGGTCCTCCCAGTTGTTCCCTCTATACCCTCCACTGCCCCTGCAGGCAGCCCACACCACAGGGGACTACCCTGCACCCCTGGTCATGTCCCGCAGGCAGCCCATCCACGATGGGCATGCCCCACAGGCAAGCCACATGTCAGCTTACACTACTGATCTCCAACGTAGGACCCCCTCCACCCCCACCCCCCAGCACTGAGGGGCACCTGCCAGCAGGACGCCACTCATGTCCCCTGGCACCCCCACCCCCACCCCCCAGCAGTGCAGGGCACCTGCCAGCAGGCCCCCACTCATGTCCCCTTGCACCCCCACCCCCAGCAGTCAGGGGCACCTGCCAGCAGGCCCCCACTCATGTCCCCTTGCACCCCGACCCCAGCAATCAGGGGCAACTGCCAGCAGGCCGCCACTCATGTCCCACTCATGTCCCCTTGCACCCCCACCCCCCAGCAGTGCAGGGCACCTGCCAGCAGGCCCCCACTCATGTCCCCTTGCACCCCCACCCCCCAGCACTGAGGGGCATCTGCCAGCACGCCCCCACTCATGTCCCACTCATGTCCCTTTGCACCCCCAACCCCCAGCAGTCAGGGGCACCTGCCAGCAGGCCCCCACTCATGTCCCACTCATGCCCCCTTGCACCCCCACCCCCCAGCAGTGCAGGGCACCTGCCAGCAGGCCCCCACTCATGTCCCCTTGCACCCCCACCCCCCAGCACTGAGGGGCATCTGCCAGCATGCCCCCACTCATGTCCCACTCATGTCCCTTTGCACCCCCACCCCCCAGCAGTCAGGGGCACCTACCAGCAGGCCCCCACTCATGTACCACTCATGTCTCTTTGCACCCCCACCCTCCAGCAGTGCAAGGCACCTGCCAGCAGGCCCCCACTCATGTCCCACTCATGTCACCTTGCACCGCCACCCTCCAGCAGTGCAGGGCACCTGCCAGCAGGCCCCCACTCATGTCCCACTCATGTCCCCTTGCACCCCCACCCCCCAGCAGGTCAGGGCACCGGCCAGCAGGCCCCCACTCATGTCCCACTCATGTCCCCTTGTACCCCCACCCCCCAGCAGTGCAGGGCACCTGCCAGTAGGCCCCCACTCATGTCCCACTCATGTCCCACTCATGTCCCCTTGCACCCCCACCCCTCAGCAGTGCAGGGCACCTGCCAGCAGGCCCCCACTCATGTCCCCTTGCACCCCCACACCCTAGCACTGAGGGGCACCTGCCAGCAGGCCCCCACTCATGTCCCCTTGCACCCCCACCCCCAGCACTGAGGGGTACCTGCCAGCAGGCCCCCACTCATGTCCCCTTGCACCCCCAACCCCCTGCACTGAGGGGCACCTGCCAGCAGGCCCCCACTCATGTCCCCTTGCACCCCCACCCCCAGCAGTGCAGGGTACCTGCAAGCAGGCCCCAACTCATGTGCCCCAGCACCGCCACCCCCCAGCAGTCAGGGGCACCTGCCAGCAGGCCCCCACTCATGTCCCACTCATGTCCCCTTGCACCCCCACCCCTCAGCAGTGCAGGGCACCTGCCAGCAGGCCCCCACTCATGTCCCACTCATGTCCCCTTGCACCCCCACCCCCCAGCAGTGCAGGGCACCTGCCAGCAGGCCCCCACTCATGTCCCACTCATGTCCCCCAGCACCCCGCCCCCCAGCAGTCAGAGGCACCTGCCAGCAGGCCCCCACTCATGTCCCCATGTACCACTACCCCCCAGCAGTGCAGGGCACCTGCCAGCAGGCCCCCACACATGTCTCCTTGCACCCCCACCCCCCAGCAGTCAGGGGCACCTCCCAGCAGGCCCCCACTCATGTCCCCTTGCACCCCCACCCCCAGCAGTCAGGGGCACCTGCCAGCAGGCCCCCACTCATGTCCCCTTGCACCCCGACCCCAGCAATCAGGGGCAACTGCCAGCAGGCCGCCACTCATGTCCCACTCATGTCCCCTTGCACCCCCACCCCCCAGCAGTGCAGGGTACCTGCCAGCAGGCCCCCACTCATGTCCCCTTGCACCCCCACCCCCCAGCACTGAGGGGCATCTGCCAGCACGCCCCCACTCATGTCCCACTCATGTCCCTTTGCACCCCCAACCCCCAGCAGTCAGGGGCACCTGCCAGCAGGCCCCCACTCATGTCCCACTCATGCCCCCTTGCACCCCCACCCCCCAGCAGTGCAGGGCACCTGCCAGCAGGCCCCCACTCATGTCCCCTTGCACCCCCACCCCCCAGCACTGAGGGGCATCTGCCAGCATGCCCCCACTCATGTCCCACTCATGTCCCTTTGCACCCCCACCCCCCAGCAGTCAGGGGCACCTACCAGCAGGCCCCCACTCATGAACCACTCATGTCTCTTTGCACCCCCACCCTCCAGCAGTGCAAGGCACCTGCCAGCAGGCCCCCACTCATGTCCCACTCATGTCACCTTGCACCGCCACCCTCCAGCAGTGCAGGGCACCTGCCAGCAGGCCCCCACTCATGTCCCACTCATGTCCCCTTGCACCCCCACCCCCCAGCAGGTCAGGGCACCGGCCAGCAGGCCCCCACTCATGTCCCACTCATGTCCCCTTGTACCCCCACCCCCCAGCAGTGCAGGGCACCTGCCAGTAGGCCCCCACTCATGTCCCACTCATGTCCCACTCATGTCCCCTTGCACCCCCACCCCTCAGCAGTGCAGGGCACCTGCCAGCAGGCCCCCACTCATGTCCCCTTGCACCCCCACACCCTAGCACTGAGGGGCACCTGCCAGCAGGCCCCCACTCATGTCCCCTTGCACCCCCACCCCCAGCACTGAGGGGTACCTGCCAGCAGGCCCCCACTCATGTCCCCTTGCACCCCCAACCCCCTGCACTGAGGGGCACCTGCCAGCAGGCCCCCACTCATGTCCCCTTGCACCCCCACCCCCAGCAGTGCAGGGTACCTGCAAGCAGGCCCCAACTCATGTGCCCCAGCACCGCCACCCCCCAGCAGTCAGGGGCACCTGCCAGCAGGCCCCCACTCATGTCCCACTCATGTCCCCTTGCACCCCCACCCCTCAGCAGTGCAGGGCACCTGCCAGCAGGCCCCCACTCATGTCCCACTCATGTCCCCTTGCACCCCCACCCCCCAGCAGTGCAGGGCACCTGCCAGCAGGCCCCCACTCATGTCCCACTCATGTCCCCCAGCACCCCGCCCCCCAGCAGTCAGAGGCACCTGCCAGCAGGCCCCCACTCATGTCCCCATGTACCACTACCCCCCAGCAGTGCAGGGCACCTGCCAGCAGGCCCCCACACATGTCTCCTTGCACCCCCACCCCCCAGCAGTCAGGGGCACCTCCCAGCAGGCCCCTACTCATTTCCCACTCATGTCCCCTTGCACCCCCACCCCCCAGAAGTGCAGGGCACCTGCCAGCAGGCCCCCACTCTTGTCCCCCAGCACCCCCACCCCCCGAGCAGTGCAGGGCACCTGCCAGCAGGCCCCCACTCATGTCCCCCAGGACCCCCACCCTCCAGCAGTCAGGGGCACCTGCCAGCAGGCCCCCACTCATGTCCCACTCATGTCCCCATGCACCCCCACCCCCAGCAGTGAAATGGCGATCTCATGACACAAACTAAAAGTCAACTATGTACATCAACACATGTCTGCCACACGAAGGCAGGCGGTAGCATCCCTGAGCATTAAAAAAATGTGCGCTAACAAAAAGCACGTATGTACAGCTCTGATGAATGTCCCATACTGTGGCGCTCTAGGACACATGACGTTCAAAGGGGTACGCGACAAACACGGACACCTGCTGTGTCAAAAATAGCGTGTGCGTGTATTTCGTGGGTGCGCGGAAGTTTCACACGCGATTGGCCTAGGGCGAGCGGGGTGCGTGTAAATCTGGGGTTCACGGGAAGTTTCACACGTGATTGGCCTGGGTACGTGTAGATCTGGGGTTTGCGGGAAGACTCACATGCGATTGGCCTTGGGCGAGCGGGGTTTGTGTATTTCAGGGGCTCGTGGGAAGTTTTACACGCGATTGGGCCTGGGGGAGCGGGGTACGTGTATTTCAGGGGCTCGCGGGAAGTTTTACACGCGATTGGGCCTGGGCGAGCAGGGTACGTGTATCACTGGGGTGGGCGGGGAAGTACAGGAGGCAAATGCGTGGAACGCCCACACGCACGCGCCAAAAAAGACGCGCTAATCCGGAAGTACGTATGCCAGCAGGAAGCAGGCGTACGTGGACCCGCAAGCTCAGACGCCAGGATGAACATACCATTCCTAGCAGCAGTGGTCGTGGGATACCGCAGGAGGAGGAGGAGGATAGTCAGTCCCAGAATTTTCACACCTAGAACCAGCCTTTTTGGGATGCCTGATGACCAGGTGTATGGGAGGTACAGGTTTCCACTTCACATAATACTCAACCTGGTCAGTGAGTAGGAGGATGACCTCACATCACCCACCCTCTGCTCCCAAGCAAGAGAAGATCCTCAATGTACTGCACTTTTTGGCCACCAGATCATTTCAGTGGACAAGTGCCATAGTGGGGAGGGTGTCACAGGCCACGCTGCCTACACCAGGTCTTGGCCATCATGACTGCACGCCCATCAGTCTGCAGACACATATACCTGCCCAGAACACCTGCAGAAAGGCAGGCTGCCGTCCAGGATTTCTATGGGGTGGCACAATTCCCTAAAGTCCTAGGTGCCATTGATTGCACCCATGTGGCTCTACGTCCCCCCAGGGCATCAGAGCACATCTATAGAAACCGCAAGCACTGGCATTCCATCAACGTGCAGGTAGTATGTGATGCCAAGGGAATCATCACCTCAGTATATGCCAACTATCCAAGGTCCACCCACGACAGTTTCATTTACAGAATGTCAACCCTAAACCGGGACCTAGAAGCTGGGCGGCATGGCAATACATGGCTGCTTGGTGAGTATAAATGCCACAGCATATGCATGCATGCCAGATACTGAGTAATGTCACAACCCTACTAATGATACCCATCACCACCTCCCCAGGGGACAGTGCCTACCCTCTGAGCACCCACATGATGACGCCAATTCGGAACCCCACCACGCCACCCGAAGTAAGATACAACACAGCCCATATTGCAAGCCGGGGCATAGTGGAGCGCACATTCGGAGTGCTCAAGTCACGCTTTCGCTCCCTTGACCATTCTGGCGGGCAGCTGTTATACGCTCCCCCAGTAGTGTGCAGGATAATAGTGGCAGCATGTGTTCTGCACAACGTTGCAACACGCTGGGGCCTGCCGGTGGACATGGTGGTGCCCCCACATCCCCAACCACAGGCACGCTCGCTGCACATGGGAGGGGAAAGGGCATGGGGTGAGGCAGCCCGAACGCAGCTGGTGGCTAATTACTTCCCTTAGAATCACACCCCTGTGGAGTGCACACAGCCCTGCCATATACCAGCTGACAATCGATGATGACATAAGGGACAGTCAACTGTCACAACCATACCAGCCTGAGATTGGTTACCTGGAAGTGTCACAATGTGTGCATCCCTACCTACAGAAACACCACCAATGCTGTGTCATCAAATGACACATATGCTGCTAAATGCATTACCCCCTTGCAAAATACAACATGAGAACAGTACCATGTCACCCCACCCATCCCCAGCACCGCCACCCAACACACCATGGCATGTCATGCTATGTGAGAGCAAACAAAGCAATCCCGAAAACCTGACACAAGTGTCACAAAGTACAGTGTCCCTAATGGAAACTGGCCACACACAATATGCTCCCAGTAATGTTGAACTAACAACACACATGACCAAATACTTACCAACAATACAATGCAGCTACACAAGCTCAAACATAACTAAAACATGACAGTACTAAGTTAAAGTAGTCGTAGTTTTACAACCTGAATATGCCACCACATCGCCCCCTTCCAACTGTAGTCTTGCACGTTTCAAAACTTGTCTGTGTACTGCATACAACACAAACTCCATCTCCAAAGTAGACGGCCTTGTGAAGACATGAGGAATGAACCTGCAAATTTAGAGGGAGACATGGAAGCAGAAGCATACATAATTACAAGATACAGTATACAATACAACAAGAATATACACAAGGAATGTCTACACAGTATTGACTACAGACTGCCCACACAGCTCATGGGAGCCCAACATCACTGTGTACATCACTGTCACTTGGTCACACCCTTTGCAAGCCCATGGAAACGGGAAGCAGGAGGGGTGTGTGTCTCACGAACCCAAGCATCGAACCCAAACTCAGGACAAGCCTGCATGTGCCCAGCCGGAATACAGTGGATGCCCACGGGAGCCACACAAGGCAACACACTGTCAAAAAAAAGAAAAGAAAAATGCCCATGTGGAGGATGGGGGGCGGGAGGCCACCCAGGAGGTCCGAGGACAGGGTGCGCACCAACAGCCGCCTGTGTGGATGCTGGTAAAAAAAACACCTCCATGGGTTCATGGCCTGCACGGCTATGCCAATGTGGGAGAACTGCTGCTGTCGCTCTGAACACCCTCTTCTGCTGCCACAGGAGGTGGTGGAGCTATGGGAGGCAGCCCACGCAAAGCCCTGGTATGTTCCTCCATGGCAGCAAGCATGCGGGTGTGGAAGGTCTCGTTCTGGAGGATTATAGTGCGGAGATCCCCATGCAGCACCTGACGTGATACCCAGATCTCCTCCCGAGTTGCCTGCATCTCAGCTGAGAGCGAACGTGTGAGCCGCTCCAGCTGCTGTTCTGTCCTCAAGTTAGTGGAAATCTCAAGGTCAACAAGAGTATCCCTGAGGTGATGGAGTTCTACCCTCAGGGCTTCCCTGTGGCCCTGTGACTCTATTGATATTGATTGGCGTAGAGTCTCCAGTGCCGCCCGTCTGTCCCTGTTGGACGCCAACATGTCCTCCCTGTGTGATTGGCAAATGCAGTCTGTTGCCTGCTGTAGTTGCTCCATCTGCCTTTCAGGGGGGACAATGGAAGTGGCCACCCTCTCTATTGCTTGAGCCATCATCTCAACTGATGCTGCCTGTTGGGTTGCCATACCGTACATGGATTGTTCCCATGCGGTATTGCCTGGTGGCGTGTGGCCACAACGTCGGCGGGCACCACACTTGTTTGGGGCAAGGTGATCTGCGCCTTGCTGTGCCGGCACTGCCTGAGGCTGCAGGACTGCATTCCCCCTCTGATCTGCTGGCCCAGGAACAGGATCAGATGTTGTGGAGTGTTTCCTTGAACCCGTAACCGCCAAAGGCTGACTAACCAACACTGACATCCCCATAGAGGGTTCTACCCCTGGTGCAGGTGGGTTGGACAGAACAGAACCCCTTCCAGACACACTTACCTGCAACGCCACATAGGTCTCATCATCCGAATCAGCACCTGAATAGAGGTCTGGGGAGGTGCACCCAGAGACACCCCTTGACAGAATCGTCTGCAGCAAGAGTGGGTTCTCACCCACCACCACACCACGTCCCCCACTGGTGGCCGGTTGTGCCTCAGGTTCTTCCTGGGTCTGCACCATCTCCTTAACCTCAACAGCATCAAGTGCGTCATCCCCTGCAAAAACATGAAAGACAAAAAATGGAAACAGGCATTAGCACCACAGCACACAAACAGGCCTGACAGGCTACAGAACCAGTACATGATTTACACATGTCCCACATGACAATAACCCTCCCATCCATGCACTGTCACAGAGATGGAAGGAGAGGCAAAAGTCAGACACTGATGACACCAAGATGGAAGAGCAACACATTTGCTGCATGCTGGGTAGCACAGCTATCACGGATTGGCCTGTGAGTGGCATGTCCTATACACATAAATGACACATGCCATCACACAGATGGCATGTACCATAGCCATGGTACATTCCACAAGTACATCCATATGTCAGTGAATGAGTACTGTCACCCATCCATGTGAGATGGACATGAAGAGATGAAAAATGCCACATAGTGTGGAAAGATACGCCATGTGCCACACACTGCAACACATCCAGTGTACAAAAATACAGTGATTGCAGGGCCATGTACACCTCAATGGTTGTGCACTTCAACATGACAGGAAACAACTAGCATGTTCCACATTCAAACAGGCCCAAAAACATAATGTGATCAGGACAATACACATTCAGCCTGAATGGTCAAATCATTCAACTACCAAGGTGACACATGTGGGCCAATGTGGGGTTCTTCAATGACAGAAGCATGTCACATATGTCACAATAGGGCTGAGGAATGTGTTGCAAAAGTGGGAGAATTGAAACAATCAGCCTGAAAGAACACTGAAAAATACAAACAATGTTGTTGTATGATGCCACTTCAAGGGCAACTGCTGTAATGTTGCGCTAAATTACTACTGTGGGCAGAAGGGATAGTGTCACACCCAAATTCAAGGCCACAGAATGTTTTGGATGAAGCACATGGGTGACCCATACTACTCAGTCACACACACCCTCACCTGCCACTCAATCAGAACCCGTCACCCAAACAACATACACATGCATTACACACACATGCATGGGCACTCACCGGACAATGTGTCAGAATCGGGTAGTTCTCCCACACCTCGGATCTGTTCCTCTGTGATGAAGGTCCCAGCAAAAGATCAGTGAGTTTGTTGTCCTCTTGTGGAGACCCACCGCCAGTCACCAGAGTAGCAGCATGACTTGAGGCCAGCTTGTTCTTTACTCTGCGTTTCAGGTCGTTCCACCGCTTGTAGCAATCGTCAGCTGAGCGCCTCACAAATCCAAGGGCACTTATGTGGTCGGCGATGGTCTGCCAGTGTGCCTTACGTTGACCAGGTATGGTCTTGGACCCTGCAGTCACCACCATTTCGTGGCTATGTGCCAACACATAGCTCACAAGTGCATCAAGTTCTGAATCATTGAAGCAAGGATTCCTTGAGGTACCGAGTGTGTAGCCGTGCCTGGGGTCTCAGCCTGTCGTGCCAGAGAACCCTTCTTCCTCTTTTTAGAAGGTGGAGCGGAGCCAGAGTGGCTAACGCCGCTCTGGTCAGTAGGGGCAGAATCACCGGTGGGCTGGGTTGTTGGAGTGTGCGAATGCACATTGACCATAGGACTTGGTGCAGGCATTGTCTGAAGTGTGATGTTGGCAGGGGGAACATCAGTATGATGGACCAGGACCAACACTGTCCGGGCTGGGAGAGTCAGAGCTGGGGCAGATGGAGCTGCAGCTGCCCCTGCAGCCTCACCAACCTGCATACTTGGGGCAGCAGATGACATAACTGCCCCAGATCCACGTGGCTTGGTGACAACTTGCACCGCCACACGTGGCTTAGACTTGCTAACCTGGAAGTCAGCCAGGTAGTCATCCTGTGCCAGGTCAGGTGCCACAATGGGCTGGTCCAACAAGGGATGAGCTGGGATGGTCTCAGCCACGTTTGCCTCAACCATGGGGGGGCATGGGTGTCCCTGATTGGACCTCCACACATGGGGGTATAGGGGCACCCTGCAAATCCCGGCCACGTCCCCTACCGCCCCCACCACATCCACCTTTTGAAGGTCGGCCACCTTTGCCTCCCTTACCGCTTGGTCGCCTCCCAACCATGGCACTGATGTTGTTGTGCGTATGGGAGGAGCAGTAAACTATTGTCATGGGCAATTGGGGGTCAAAGGGGTAGGGTACTAGATGGAATTTGTACCCTAGTGCTCTAACAAGGCTGTCTGTCTGTGACCCCTGGGGGAAGATGACGGGTCACGCAACGCACAGGCAGCCCAAAACAAAAATAAACGTGCACTCAACCCCTCGTAGACCACGTGCGTGGAAAAATGAACCCGCACCACGCTGTGGCACGCAGAAACACAAAAATAAGTGTACGCATGATACACGCAGCCTACAATGACCTCTGAATGGGTACGCAACATACGGGGCAAGCACAGTTGCTAAGTACGTGCGGAACTCACCGCCTGCCTGGAAAAAGAACACCCCCGCCAAAAGAAGAATTGTACGCTGTCTGAGGAGACAGGACAAAAGGAGAAGTGAACACTGTTTGAGGAAACAGGCCCAAAAAAAGTAGAAAAATGAAAGCTGTCAGAGGTAACAGGGAGTACGAACTTGAAACGCTGTGAAGTAATTGCGTGTGAACCGTCAAGAAGTACAGAATCCACCCACTCGCTCTCCACAAAAAGCACGTACAAGGAAATGGCGTCCTACACGTACCCGTTAAACTGGCCCACACGTACACGTCACTTACGCGTGTACGTGCCCTTTCCTCCAATTACACGTGCTGACACTCGGACGTGCAGCTTTTCCACGTGTGCTCTATGAGGGAAACACCACTGCGCGTCACGTCACAGACGCGCTTACGCCCTAAGGGCCTTTGGTCCAATGAAATCGCGTATGTACACTGACGCGCTTATGCACTAAGGGCCTTTCCTCGAATTACACGCTGACGTGCAAGATTTTCACGTGCCAAATCACTCTGTATCAAGCTGGCCACGCGTTCACACACAGAAGACCACGCTCCTGCCCAGAAGGCCGATTTACTGTCCCCCAGAGCACCTGCCATTTGCTGCTGCCTGATTGCCTGCTGCCCTCGTGCCCTGCCATTTGCTGCCTGCACGTCAGCCAGGGGTGCTGTTGCTGTGACCACCCCTGCTGGAACCGAAGACTCCCGACTGGGATGCCATTGCTCCAGAACCCAGCCCCAGGACCCAGTTGCCCACCCACTCCTGCCTCTGGGGTTGCCATGTCCAGCACTACACCATCTGGCGGCACTGGCAACCCCCAGCCAGAGAGGCAGAGGGCCACCAGCTTCACTGCCACTTAATTTGGTGTCCTGGTGGAGCAAGTCCTGGGGCAGTATGATGCCCTCTTCGGAAGGTTGCGTGCCGACAAGGAAGGCCGGACCTCGATCTGGATGGACATCGTGACTGCCATCAACGCGGAGGGGGTGGCAATCCGTGAATCCCATCATGTCAAGAAGCGCTGGGAGGACTTCAGGTCCAGGACCCTCAACAAGGCCCGGCGCCTCTTGAAGGCAGCGGATACTAAGGGGTGCCGGTTCCACCTGTCGGAAGACCAAATGAGGGTCCTGGAACGCGCATGCCCAGCGCTCCACGTCCAGGTCCTTGAGAGGCACACCCGTCTGGAGTCGAGCGGTAAGTGTACATGCATACTGATTGGAAGCTGTGTGTGTGGTGGTGTGCCAGTAGTGTGCAGGTTGCACATGTGGTTTTGTAGGGCCATGTATGGATGTGTATGTACAGGGGCGTGAGGCTGACACATGCGAGTCCTTTCACGTGTGAGACACATGGATGGTGTATTTGTGGGTAAGCATGCAGGCCAAATGCAGATGTGTGAGCACACATGTTTGAATGACTGTGTATGTCAGTTGTCAAGGTTGTGGTGTCACACATGGATCTTGGTTCCAGCTGCATGCATCTGCACTGTGTACATGTGCATGTATGTGTATCTGACAAGTGTGCAACTGTCATGCAACATGGATGCATGTGAGACTGATATGTAGAAGACTGATTGCCAGATGTGACATGGATGCCGATCTCATCACTGCGACACTTGGTGGAGGTGTACACATGCATGTAAGTGTGGTGGCGTGTGTGCATGTCTAGTGCACTCCCTGTGTCTCATGTGATGCCTGGCTCACCTTGTGCCCCACACTGCTGGGGAATGGGGGTGCAAGGGGACATGAGTGGGGGCCTGCTGGCAGGTGCCCCTGACTGCTGGGGGGTTGGGGGTGCTGGGGGACATGTGAGGGGGCCTGCTGGCCGGTGCCCCGCACTGCTGGGGGTGGGGGTGCAAGGGGACATGAGTGGGACACGAGTGGGGGCCTGCTGGCAGGTTCCCTGCACTGCTGGGGGGTGGGGGTGCTGGGGGACATGTGTGGGACATGAGTCGGGCCTGCTGGCAGGTGCCCCTGACTGCTGGGGGATGGGGGTGCTGGGGGACATGTGTGGGACATAAGTGGGGGCCTGCTGGCAGGTGCGTCTGCTGGCAGGTGCCCCACACTGCTGGGGGGTGGGGTGCAAGGGGACATGAGTGGGACATGTGTGGGGGACTGCTGGCAGGTGCCCCTGATTGCTGGGGAGTGAGGGTGCTGGAGGACATGTGTGGGACATGAGTGGGGGCCTGCTGGCAGGTGTCCCGCACTGCTGGTGCGTGGGGGTGCACGGGGACATGAGTGGGACATGAGTGGGGGCCTGCTGGCAGCTGCCCTGCACTGCTGGGGGGTGGGGGTGCAAGGGGACATGAGTGGGGGCCTGCTGGCAGATGCCCTGCACTGCTGGGGGGTGGGGGTGCTGGGGGACATGTGTGGGACATGAGTGGGGGCCTGCTGGCAGGTGCCCCTGACTGCTGGGGGTGGGGGTGCAAGGGGACATGTGTGGGGGCCTGCTGGCAGGTGCCCCGCTCTGCTGGGGGGTGGGGGTGCAAGGGGACATGAGTGGGGCATGTGTGGGGGCCTGCTGGCAGGTGCCCCTGACTGCTGGGGGGTGGGGGTGCTGGGGACATGTGTGGGGGCCTGCTGGCAGGTGCCCCACACTGCTGGGGGGTGGGGGTGCAAGGGGACATGAGTGGGGGCCTGCTGACAGGTGCCCCTGACTGCTGGGGGTGAGAGTGCTGGGAGACATGTGTGGGACATGAGTGGGGGCCTGCTGGCAGGTGCCCCACACTGCTGGGGGGTGGGGGTGCAAAGGGACATGAGTGGGACATGAGTGGGGGCCTGCTGGCAGGTGCCCTGCACTGCTGGGGGTGCAACGGGACATGAGTGGGACATGAGTGGGGGCCTGCTGGCAGGTGCCCTACACTGCTGGTGGGTGGGGTTGCTGGGGGAAATGTGTGGGGGCCTGCTGGCATGTGCCCCTGACTGCTGGTGGTGGGGGTGCTGGGGGACATGTGTGGTGGCCAGGTGCACGGTGCCAAGAGAGACCAGATCAGCAGGGGAGAGGGGGAGCAAAGGCAGAAGAAAAGTTTGAAGGTTCCCATGTTTGAAGGTTTTATGATTTGGGCCAGAGACAAATGTGCAAGTGGAGCATTTCCCATCTTCCACTCACTTTCTAATGTGTGCAGAGTTAGCAACCGTCTTGATAAAGGTGCACGCTTGATGGGGTACAAAGTGCATCTCTTTATGGAATGATGAACCACTGCATGAATGTTGAGGGTGTTCAACAGTACTAAAGGAGAGAGAGAAGTTAGTAGAACTAGAGGGCAGGGATCTCAGGATAAGGGACACATAGTTTAAACCGTGGATGGTTGCAGTCTCTATGCTGCATCATGTGTGGATGGATACTTTGTAGATGGATGTTTTTTGATTGATGCTATCATTGCCCAAATCAATAGTATACATTGTATTAGAAGGAAAAGATGCTCTGTTAGCATTCAATCCTGCAAATGTCAGGTTTCACACAGGGGGCTGCAGGGGATTCATTAGTCCACTGAGCTATCTTGCCAGCTTGTATGCATAGTGTGTAAATTGGCAAGAGGAAGCATGTAATGTTGGTTAGTTTTGGTTTAGTGGTTTATGAATTTGTAGTAGTTAATCATTGTATCCAGTTTACATAGGCCCCATTTGAGGCATTGCTTGTTTTAATTGTGGAGGAGGACCTCATTTAGGGCCCGATTCATAAAAAAAGCAGATAGACCCAGAAAAGTACTCTGCGCGTGACACCACTTTGTGTGTACCTGCACGAAAATGCATGTTAAGCGCGGTGCACGTATTCATGGAATTTCAACTGCAAAACAACCCTAAGCGCAAGTAGCGCCCGGAAAGCCCATGACACGCCCCCATGCAAAGAAGATTCAGCCACATATTGCAACCTTTGAAAAGTCTGCATCCCTGCCATCATGCACCCCCATCAATACCATCATCCCCCGCAAACAAGGCAGCACCCCAGTGAAACTGTTTAGGGTCCCCTGTAACTCCTAAATGTACCCCGAAAAAATGCATTATATGTCACGTAACTCAATCCGGCCCCCAGTTAATCTGTGTGCAAACCCCAGTAAATGGTGGCTGCACACCACTAGTCTACATACAAGCACCCCTAACTTCAACCAGCACTTCAACTACATGCCATCGCCCCTAAATTGCTTTTTGACTTACTGCACAAAAACCCAGACTCGTTTAGAGTGGAAAAGGTTGCTTTAATGTGACAGGTCAAAGATTACAAATAATCGCTTACCTGGCTCCCTGGCCTTACAGACTAACAAACTCTTTTAAACAACCAATTAATAATTAACACTTTCATTTCCCCAACAATTAACTAATTAAATAAATAAATAAATCCACTTCCTCCCTAACCATCCCTTGGTCCCTACCGTCTCCTTACCAATTCTCAAGGCGTCCCGTTTGCTCCCTGGGGCCATGCCCCTTCAGGTTCAATACCTTTTTCCCCGGGGTAGTCGTTTTTGCAAACAGCACCACCCCCATCCTTTTCCGCGCCATTCCCCCATTGTGCTTCCCTCCCCCCACATCTAAAAGGGCCATGCCCCCGGCACCAGAAAAACCCTTCCCCCAAGGTGTTCTTTCTGCCCCACCCCCTCCATCCTTCCTTTCTACTTCCAACTCTACCATATCTCTCCCAACCAGGTCAATTCCGACGACTAATGAGTATTTCCAAAAACGGACAACTGGACACCATCCTTTCTAAATATCATGAAACCTTCATAAACTATCTCTTTATGGTCCCTACCTGTACTGCCGTCGAGGCACAAACTTTACCAACTCTCTTATTATCCCCTTCCTTGCCCGATGTAACGCTCCCTCACTTCTCGTTCCCCTCCAAACTCACCGTGGCAACAACTTGGTCCAAACTACACATGCTTGAGGCAACATTCTCGGACCCCTAGAAAATCCCTTTTCATTTTTCTAAGGAGTGCCCCACCTGTATCTCTTTACCAAGACATTTTCCCCCTGCAAGAATGAACACCCCCACTGGAGACCCCTAGCGTTCCCTCAACCCCTCCAACATAGGCAGCAGCTGATCCCAGCGGAACCCCCCCTAAACTGAACCATTTTACCAATGCCACTTTGTAGCTGCAACCCAATTGCCTGCCAAAAAACCCTTTTCTCTTCCTCCTTCCTGGCTCACTTCACAAAAGCGTGGCCCACAAACCAAGGCTGCGGCATCTCCCCCGAACTCGGTGCAGCATTTGAAACAGAAATTACAATGTCACTTTCCATTCATGACCACCCCACCACATTCTGCCCTCCCCCAGAACCTTGACCGTATTTCAAACAGCCCCCTTTTATCCAAGCCCTAATATACCATGTACTTCCCAGACCAACACCGACCTAAAGTCTTCCCTATGAATCGATAAGCCCTAACCAGCTATTTTCAGGACCTTTACTCATCCTAAATCAATGAATTCCTCACTCCCAACCTTTCCCACACCCTTAGTAACACCTTCTTTAGGAACCCATCCTCACCTGGCCATCTCCTTATACCTCTATGTAAACACACCCACTCCTCTCCTACCTGTCCCCCTATATTTCGAAACTTGCACACCTATCCTTTAAACAATTACCTAATCCCACTTGGGCCCCCTTTCTCCTCTATCCTATTACCCTCCTGCTCACCCTTGCCCCCCACCATCCCTCACCTTCCTACTATGGCCCTGTTTTGCCCACCCTGCACCGGGGGCCCATGTGCTCCCCTGTCCATGCAGGCCCTTTTTCTTTATTACTCTTCTCCACCACTGCACCAGGGGCCATACCTGCGCCCCGTCCATGCAGTCCATTCCATATAACCTAATCTTACAGCTCCTTGCATCAATTACCCCATGTTTCCCACCTGCACCAGGGGCCCTAGTGTACCCCCGTCCATGCAGGCCCTTTTTCTTCCTTACTCCTCTCCACCTCTGCACCAGGGTCCAAGCCTGCACCCCTGTCCACGCGGTCCAAATCCTATCAATTACTCTTCCAGCACCTTACTTTGTTGCTCCATTTTTTCCCCCAGCTGCACCAGGGGCCCTAGTGCACCCCCGTCCATGCAGACCCATCTCATCACTTCCCCCTGCTGCACCAGAGGTGCTCCCGCACCCCCGTCCATGCAGCCTAAAGCTTACTCACCTTGTCGTGCGGCAAGCGTGAGGGCTTCGCCACCATCGTCCATGCCCTTCAAATGACGGCCACCACCCCTTAACATTTCCCACAGTTACATCCCCCCTGTGGCCCTCCCCTGCCCTTACCTAAACGTCTTCCTTCTCACCCCTCTCCTACCCCCTTTTGATCGCCCCCAAAACCTCTCATCAACCCTTGTGCCCCCCCTCATTTTCTGATAAACTGAGCCCGCCCTACAGTACACCCCAATTTAACTGGCATGCGGTCCTTCCCCCCACCTCCTTGCCCCGTTCCTCTCCCTGTCCCGCTGTCCCCTGCCTGAAAACAATCTGTAACCGGATGCCGACCCGCACACCTGCTGCACTCGTGTTTAAACTTGCACATCCACCTCGTGCAGCCTTCTTTATTGAAAGCCCAACATGCTGCTGAGGGCTGACCCCTGCCTACTACCCCCGCCCCTTGTGGGGCGGGCGACCAAGAAAGGGCCGGTAAGGCACGGTTAAGCCACTTGCCGTGTGTAACGTTGGAACTGGATCGTCGGCGCCATCCATTACAACCAGAGATCCATATCTATATCCCCCCAAACTGCCTGACTGTCCTCCGCCAACCTTGCTCTAAACTCCTTGTCATACCGCACCCAGGCAAAGCCCCCAAAGCTTGTAAATGCCTTCCTAATCACATCCATGTATTTCAGGAGGGCCACGCATCGGTCAGGAAATTTCTCGCAATAGACACTGGCGTAACTAATGAATGCTGATGTCCAATTTTCAATCGTCACTGGGACCCTTGGATGCGAAGCCAGTTCTCTCTCTTCTTCCTTATAACCCTCATTTGCTCTCACTTCCCTGTGGAGCAGCTTAAAAACATCCACAAATTCCCCTGCCTGAATCTTATCCTTAGTCGATGTCATCAAGTGCGCCCCCAAAGATTTCGTGATACCCATGTAAGGTTGTTATTTCTCCTTGCCCTTCATTTCAACTTCCTTTTCTTTTGAAACCTGTACCTCGAGCGCCAATGGCTCCACCACCTTGTCAGTTTGAACCTCCACTGAGCAATTGCCCTTTTCATCCCTCAAGGCTCCAATAGCCTGTACACCAACCTCTCTCCTTACCCCTTGCAAACCAGACCCTTTGTTCCCTGCCCCAGTTCTTGTATCCCCCCTCTGCCATGCAGTTTACCATTCCCTTTCCAGCTCACCTCTTTCAACACCGCCCGTCTGCAGTCTGTCCTCCACTCCGATGCTCCTCATCTCTTTTCTTAATGGACTCCTACTTCGGGGACAAAACATGTCCGCAGTATCACCCAGCCAATTGTTCCCCCGACCTCTTGCCCCCCGACCGCCCTGCACCTGTCTTTCCCAATCCCATCTCAAACACCTTCTCTCCTCTCCCCTCCTCCTTAAAGTCCAATAACCTTCTTCCTCCCACTGCCCCACATAATCCTCCATTCCAGCATCAACACCCCTTAAATACCATTGTTGATGCAAGCTCATGCTCGGGTTGAGTCTATCCTCTTCTTGCGAGCACGGGGCATCTGCCCCGCCACTCCTTTGACGTCTTCTCGGCGGGCTGCAGAAAGCCCTTCCTGGTCCTCTTCTCTCAGGCGAGGTGTGCACTCCTCCACCCTGTGATCCTCATCGCTAGGGGCCGTGCTGCACCCTCTAGACTCTTCTCGCGCCGACCGAGGAGGGGCTGTTCCTAAACCCTCCACATCCTCTTGAACAGCGGGGGCTGCGCAAAACCCTCTGCCCCCAATCCTCCTAACCACGCCCCTCCCTAACCTCCTCAATTGATGGAGACCTCTCTCTCCTTCTCCCACCTGCACTCTTCCGTAGGTATTTACCCCCTTTTTCCCTGTGCCCTGTCGCCCCCTTCTGCGCCCCATCACCCCCCCACCTTGGTTCCCTTGACCCACTCCTTTTGTCGGAATTGGCGACTGAGGTAGCATCTTGACTTGTTTGAGTACTGGGATAGTAATATCATTAATATCATTAATGGTAATGACTTGTAGGCAGGCTGAAGAGCATCCATTTTGGAGGATGAGCCTAGAATGAGTAACTTTGCTTTGTCATCATTGAGACAAATGCTGTCTATGGCCATCCAGTTTTGGATGAGTGAGTCATGCTTGTAGTTATGTATGGCCTATAGATTTCGGATTATTCCAACAGTGACACTTGACTTGCCTACTTTTAGGTAGATACATCTTCTGAGACTGCAGAATGCGGTGGCTTGTGTTTTGCCGAGATTGCACAAGTCTGATCACATTGCAAGCATTATTCGATTACTCCACTTGCTGCCTGTGAATAGCATGGTCAAATGCATGTCATTCTACATTGCACAAACAGTCTGGCACAAAATCTGACCTAATTGCACCCTACAAAACGATATTCCTTGTCAAATTCAGGCTCCAGAGCATTATCATTCATCAGCATTGGATATTTCATGTATATGATATGATATTATGAGGCATTTATAACACACCTGTAAACAAGTGTTTCTAGGTGCGACAAGACAAGGAGGGAGAAACAAAGGGAGAACAAAATTATGAACTTACTAGGCCTTGTGTCATTCAGATTGCGCAAGTCTGGGGAAGAGGTAAGGGAAGAAGTGCCAGGGTGGAGGGGAAGGGGAAGCCAGTGCAAGGGTAACTGGACATGCAGGAGCCTGGGCCCGAGTTCAGAGGGTGACCATGTGCCCAATGTGCGTAGCAGTCAGGTGCATCAGCAGGGAAGAGGAAGAGAGAAAGCGGAAGCAAAAAGAAAGGTCTTGAGTTGCTCACGGAACCAGTGGTGGTTCTGCTCAAGTTTGAGAGAAGCAGGGAGGCTGTTCCAGAGGCATGCCCCAGCCGAGGAGATAGATCTGCACCCAAATCTCTGCTTGTAGAAGCGTCTGACCGTCAGAGAGTTGGATGAGTGGAGAGATTGTGGAAGAAGATGTTTTGGAAGAAAGTTGGAGGTAGAGCAGTCCCATGCCCCAGAGATCCTTGTGGACGATGCAGAGGGTTGTGAAGTTGATCCCTGCTGCCACAGAGAGCCAGTGAAGAGATTTCAGAGCTGATTAGATACGATCATTGGACTTGTGGCCAATGACAAGTCTCACAGTCCTGTTCTGGATAAGTTGTAAAGGTCGAAGAGTAGAGGCAGGAAGATTTAGAAATAGGTCGTTGCAATAGTCCAGCATAGAGAGTTCCAGAGCTCTGGAGACAGAGAGCTTCTGGGGGAAAGTAAGAAAAGGAAGACTAGCTCTGATGAGGTGCAGCTGAATAGTTTGACTACTTAGAGACGTCCAAGATGTGAGGAGAGAATAAGAGGGTTAAGTCGAAGATGACACCAAGGTTCTTAGCCTCACAGGAAGGAGCAGGAAGAGGGCCCAGAGTGAGCGGCCAGAGAGAGAGAGTAAAGGAGTAATGAGGAGGATCTCCGTCTTGCTGGCATTAAGGCACAGATCATTGGCGGGACACACCATTCCTGAATTGTGGCCAGGTAATCTGGTATGAGAGAAGAAGCAGAGGTGGGTGAGGGGAGCCTGAAAGAGAGCTGAGATTCATCCGCAAACCATTGAAATTTGGAGCAGAAAGTAGAAATATGACGGGCAAGAGGTGCCAGGTAGTGGTTGAAGAGCCAGGGAGAGAGTGTAAGAGGATTCAATTCAACACTACAGCTAAGTCAATGCCTAGTCTGGGATACTGAATGGAAACCTTTATTGATATATCTTTATGTCCAGTTCATGAGTTCTGGATGACTACCCCTATATAACACCCCTCTCTTAGAATCCCCCTGACCCCACTGAGCCAAGAAGTAGTTCTATTTTGCAAGTTTAAAAGGTTTATTTGAGAAATAAGACAAAATATAGATATCACGCGTTTATAATAAATTAATAATCGATATTGCCCTTATAAATATAATGTTAATCAACAATGGGTAATCTGACACTAGCACACTTCTTTATAATCAATGAGGAGTTAGTATAGGATGGATCAAGTAGCAAAAATACTTTTATGATTTCAAGGGAAAAGCAATGAGGAATAAAAGGCAGTACAGCAATACTTGAGATGATTTTAGGAAAAGATAATATAATCACTTTTTCTCTGGCAATTCACCCCCCTCCCCTATGCAATGTAAGACATGGAAGTAGATGGAAAGAGGAGCACACGGTTCTCAGGAATGCAATCAAATACAATACGAAATTCAGTTCCCCCCCAGCAAGCTTATAGAAAACCGGTATGAGTTTTAAAACACAGGCCCAAGTGCTTTGAATGTGGTGGCAATGAAGTGAGAAATATGCTGAAAATGCTTTTAATTCCCTTTAGGAGATTCAGGGTGAGTGAGAGATACTTGGGATGAGTTCAGGCTCACTTTAGCAATGATTCAGAGATGGTGATTAAGAGGCAAACAAATTTTTAGTAAGGAAAGAAATGACTGCTGATGGTTACACGTGGCTGGATTTTTAACCAAATCGCAAATCGCGTTAAAATTCGCGAGTGCGTGAATCGTGATTGCGGAAAAAGTAGATTCTAAGCTTTCAGAGGAAAGTTAAACCAAGTTCGTAGCCCAAACGGTTCCAGAGATATGAACGATTTTGTAAAGGTTGTTTTTCGGATTTAAAGTAAACTCAAAATGACAGGTGACAGCTTTGCAGCTGCAGAATTGACAAATGACAGTGGTGCAGCTTTACAAATGACAGGTGACAGTTAGGAGGCAGTTCTACTTAGGTTAAATAGATTGAATTGTATTACTTTAAACTAAGAGATTTGGTTTTGCCCCGTCCTAGCTGTACTCACAATATTTTTGGAAGGGCTGGGTCTTGTCACGGATCTGATCAATCAGGCTAGTGGCACTTCACAGCGATCTGGTCTCTGGGTCTGCGGTTCTGCACGGTCTGGTCTGGTCGGGTCTGGCACTGGTCTGGTCTGTCCGGATAAAGCGGTCTCTGCACGGTCTAGTCTGGTCGGGTCTGGCACTGGTCTGGTCTGTCCAGATACAGTGGTCTCTGCACGGCTCCTGGATCTCTGCACTGGTCCTGGCAAAAGTTCTTGGCAAGGGATTCAAGCAGCTCACCCGGCTGTGAGTAGCTTGCAGTGATTTGAGGCCTGCTGCAGAGAACTCAGCTTGTGGTTTTAGGCCTCTGATTTAGGTTCTAAAGTATAAGTTCTAGGTTCTGGAGTATGTAGCTGGAGTCAGTCTGGAACTGGTATCTTCTGGATGTTGTGCGGTCCGGCAAAACGCTCTGTCGGGGGGAAATTCTGCCGGGGTCGGCCGGGCCGTCCGTAGACCTCCCGGCAGGGAGGCCCCAACTCCTCCCGTATATCCCAAAAGAGATAGAGTATGAGACACACGCAAGAAGCAAGGTGACTCTGCTGTTTATTAGACAAAACGGCAGGGATGGGTCAAGGATCGTACGCGTCCGTCCTGACACACACACAATCGTGGGGCTCGCAGGCCCTTTTTACCTTAGTATGACGCGCTACTTGCGTCACCTTAGAAAGTTTAGCAAAAACCTATTTCCACTCTGGATTGGTTACTCGAGTGGTAGGGTTAGTATAGCATACATATAGAGAACGGTGTTAGTGGTTGAGGGTTAGTCAGGTGGTATACTTGGGCTGTCCCTTCAATTTGATACATGAAAATTGTTACATGAAGACCTCTGAGGATTGGTCAATGTTAATGGCTTCAGTGATAAGAGCCCCATGTTCTGATTGGTCCGCTCGCGAGCCTCCCAGTCTGAGACTATCGCTGTTCCCAGCTCGCGGTGCACCTGTCATTTGCAACAATGTTTTACTATGGGTAGGTGTAAACAATGTGAGGATTTATTCATATGTTGGGAGGTCGACTACTCCCACTGCTGCAGATGTCCAATGAGTCTTTTAATTGTATCTGCCTGTGTCTTGAAACGTGGGATTCAGGCGTCTCCTTCCTCCTGGGCTTGGCATCCTGTCAGGTTTGGCTTTGTCACGTGAGGTGGGACCGTGTTTGAGGCAAAATTCAGCACAATTAATATTGTTTTTCCCACTGTGTGCCTGGTTTATCTTGCAGGTGCGACCTTGGCGTCGGCTTGCGGCGTGCAAGATTGCAACATCGTGCCCTTGGCGGTGTGCTTTCGCCGGGCTCATTCTGCAGGGTCAGCAACCGAGCTCTTGCTCATTCAATGTTCATGGAAGCTTTTGCTTGCGGCCTACTTGAGCCTGGTGCATAGGTGGAACCGTTTGATGCAGAGCGCTTTAGGTTACGGTATCATATTGCTCTACCCTCAGTATCGTGTCTCCGTTATATTCTTCATTATGGTACATGGTTCTTAGAAGAAGCGTGAGCAAGCCTTTTTAGATAAGTTCATTATGCGTCTTGCGTTTCTGCATTTTGAGAGCCTATGTGGAAAATAATAAAGATGCACGTCCGTGGGTATGTCTGTCGCCTACGTCATAGCACTGAGTATGTTCTTCGTGTGGATTGGTGTGGGAGTGTCCGGTGTGCATGTTTGCACAGGCGTGCTGACGGTTGGCTAGGTCGTCATGGCATCTCTAACGACGTGTAGGTTTAGTCGAGTTGATCCATGCCGCAGGTGTCGGCATGGACAGGGCGGGCTGCTGGGCAGGTAGGTGGGCACATCCGTATGTTCCTGTACCAGGGTATTTGGTCGTCTGGTAGATAGACAAACTCCTCTCGTGGCGGGTGTCTAGGCCGTGATCCTCTAGGCCAAGCGTGAGAGGGGAAGGGCGGGAGCCTGTTCTTCCATTCTCCCACTTCAGCTCCGCAGCAACTGGATTTGAAGCTCTCTACCTGTCCCAGCAGTCTCTTTTTATGTGTTTTGAAAATGGGTGTGTGCCTGAGCCTAGCTAAGCCTGCCCCTCTCTACTTGTCATTGGCCCAATTATCCCCTCTCCCATGATTGGGGGAAGGAAATGTGAGTCAGGGTGATGCTGTTTTATGGCCTACAGAAAGGACACTCCCCTGTCAAATTGCACATAAATCTATATTTGACCCAAATACATATTCCACAGATACACAGTTGTTTGTCATTGCATAAACACATCATGCATTACTGATGGGAGGCACTGTTCCGACCCTGGCGTTTCTAGGAGCTTCGGTAGAGAAATGGTAACTTTTTGCGCTTTTTAGTAGCTTTCCCCATATCGGATTTTTCTCCAAATTTATACAATTGTGTGCAAGGCATGTGGGCATTTAGATAAGGAAGTGTCAGATTTTTAACATGCATACATTTAGAGTAACAGCCTCTTTTCCGCTCGTAAACCCCCAGATCATACCCCCGGGTCCTAAAACCTCTTAAAATGTGGGCAGAAAAATCACAAGAATTATGGTATCATTTAGATAATTTTGACAAGTCCTCACCATGAGTTATACATCGTTCTTAAAATCATATTCTGGCCAACAGGGGTGTGTTTTCCCAGGTCACATGGTGGAGAAACCAGTCTATCCACTTTCTTTAAGCTCAGCCTGTCCTCAGAGGGGGCTGCCCCTCCCCGTTTCTGCCAAGAGGAAGCCACTTTTACGACGCCCCCAATATAACATCTGCCTGAGTCAAGCAATGGCTTTGTTCAAAAGGAAGCCATTTACGATCCCCCCAATAAACCATCTGCCTGGGCCCTTTGTTTAGTTTCTTGCAGTCCCCTGGTAATTCAATCAGAGAGTGTTTGACCTTCTTTTGGCAGGGGCAACAGAATGCAGCCAAGCCTGGGAATCTGTCAGGCAGAATTGGAATCTCTTTAAGCCAGTTTTCAGCTAAATTGTCACTTTTTGTTCCCCAGTTTAAGTCAATACAATTTTTACATATGCAGCTAGAATGCTGATTCTAAGTTCAAAACTATGACATTTTAACAGTTACAAACTATGTGACACTCAAAAGTAGATCACTCAGTTAATTTAAACATATCGATTTTGGTGGTTTTAATCCAGTTTCAGTTAGGCTGCTGACATGCATAGCTCAGCCAGTTTTGTTATGAACATTGTTTTGGGCTCTTCATCTTCCCAGATTTTGTATGCACACATACTTCATTCTGCCAGATGTCCGCTGGTGTTCAGTGAGATTTTTGGATGTGTTGCAATGTTTGAAAATAGGCATTTTGAGCTGGCATTCAGAGAAACCAAAGGTAATTTTAAAGCGTTTTTGAGCTAACAGGCGCTGCTGTTTTACCTTTGGCACCCATTCCACTCATGGCACCCTGGCCCATCATGCTCGTGCTGGTGGGTGGCAAGTTAGGCAGCCATTTTGGTGTACGCACAAACTGCGTGGTTCTCCTGGATTCTGGCGCACATGTGGGCTTTTTGGCCATCTTGGATTTTCTAAGCCCACAGCACCAAATGTTGCAGCATGATAGCTCAAACGTGGGTCAGGACACCCAACAAGAGGTTAGACTCCCTGGGAAGACCACAAGTAGAGAGAAAGAAAGAAGAGAGGAAAGACCCCAGTTGGACCTTAGAAGGTCGGTAAGTGAAAAAGGAGGTCAACCAGTTCAGGGCCTGATCAGTAATACCAAGGTTGTTCCAGAGATGATTGAGCAGGATTGCATGGATGACTGTGTCACAAGGAGAGGATAGATTGAGGAAAATGACAACCAAAGGGAGTTTGGAGTCAAGATTGAAGAGCAAGTCTTCACATGTGTTCAGGAGAGCAGTTTCCATGATTCTGGCAGCTCTGAAGCCAGACTGGTGGTCTTGGAGGCCACCAATGGATTCAGTATGTAGATGCACATTTTGTTTGACTATTCCGTGTCGTAAGGCTGGGAAAGCTTAGTAACATTGAGTAGTTTCATAGAAATACATCTACGAGAGCACTTTACCTAGAGAAGGGGCTCATCAATGACAGACTCATCCATGGGAAAACCTGATCAGCCAGAAAGCCTTGTCACTGATAGAGCCTTGTCTGCATCAAGCTCATTTACAAAGGAGCATTGTCTACAAGGAAGTCTAGTCTGTGAGAGGACCTAGGCTATGACAGGCTACTTCCTGACAGAGCCTTACCAATGACAGAGCTTTTTTTTGTGACAAAGCCTTGTCTAAAAGCGGACTTATTCTATAAATAGTCATCATCTATAAGAAACCTCCAGTATATCAGAGGATCACATACGAGAGGCTTAGGGGCAGATTCTGGGCTCACGCTAAAAAGAGTGATGCAATACAACATTCTCCACTCCAGTTCCCAGCACCATCATTCTGAAGTGAGTTGAAGTATTGAAGGGGAGATGTTGTACTTTTCAGCAGCAAAAGCGGCTAAAATCTCCCGATGTAGGGGAAACATGCTCCAGTGGCACTACATGCATTTCTATAGAGAATATATAACACAGTAATTGAGAAAAAAACAATTCCTCTTTTTTGTCAGGGGGGATGGGGTGTTTGAGTACATAGACATATGTAATCTATGACATGGCTTCCTCCCCAATGCACACAGTACAATATGATCTCTATAAGCACATAGATGGATCTTTTTAGGTAGACTAAGAGCTTTTCTCTTTCATTATTTCTAGGTCGAAAGGGCAACGCACAGGACAATGTGCTTACAGCCCCATGCACCCCATTGTTAACTGTTGTTAATGCATCCTAAAGAAGGGGATCAAACACACATCAATATTAAGAGTGAACCTATTCTTGATGTTTGATGGCCCTCAGAAACACAAACAAGTGTAGACGCCCCATGCTTTGTAGTAATAGAAACATGGCTATCAATGATCTCTGATGTTACTAACACCACAACACTTTTGACTGGAAATAGCAGTTATTTGTTTTCTTCCTACAACAGATGTTTGTTTGAAATCGATGTATATGTCTCTTTTGCTATAAGTAGTGTTGTTTCGTGTACAACGTTTTATCTGTGTGCATTTTTATGACTTGTTATATGTTATATGCTTTAAAGTATGTCTTGTGTTTTTTGAGACACTGCCTACGTGAATACATTTAGCTGTGTGACAACTTGGCAAGCACTTATAGCACCTGGGAAGTTGCTAGTATACAACCTTTATGTGGAGAAGGCGGGTAGCTGGTGTTGTAATTGTTTTGTGATTACATATTTCTTTATAGACTGCCACTTTTCTAATTTAAGAAACGTTTCTTAAACTATCATTAATCTAGAAAAGTGGTGCTGCAGTCTAAGAAACCTAATGTTTATAATGGGGAAATAGGTGCAGTTGGGTTTAACGGCACCTCATATTTTAACTCCTTTTACTGAGGTGCGAAATCAGTGATGCTGAGAGGAGAATCCCTTCCATGTGGCTACCTTGCATTTCTCATGGTTGCCAGGGCTGTTGTCAAGCCGTAAATCAGGCTCATGCAAAAGGCTTTCAAGTCCCTGCTCTACATTTTTAACCTGTCAAAGTATGGTGCAGTTAAGAAATGTGTTGCTCCGGTTTCGAACAACACATTTCTATTTTTACACAGACCTCTGAATCAGGCCTTTCGTCTAATACAGCATTATCTATTAATGGCCTGTTCCACTACAAGCTTGTCTAGGGCCTCATCTACGACAGCTTGCTCTATGAAAGTGCATTGTCTAATGCAAGGCCTTGTGTACAAAAGATTGATCAATAAACAGTACTTTATAGAAACCCTAGTCTACGGAAGGCCTATTATGTGACAGAAACCTGACTTTAACAAACATGTCTGAAGGATTTTGACATTTCAACTTAACTAACAAAACACATATTCTATGAGAGACCTAGTCTATGAGATGTCTATACATGATGAAGACTCATCGTTGACGGCGATTCAACAACACAACAGATTAGTCTCAGTGACTTAATGGGCAAAAGGACTCATTGATGAAAGGCCTAATGTGCCCATTTCCTCATTGTCAAAAGAATTTATGCTTGAGAAGCCTCATTCACTGCAGCTATTAAATACCTTTTTTGCAAGTGGGCCAATCCATGACAAATTCAAGGGTGGAATGCTTAGTCTTCAAGAGGGACAAAGGTAGCCCTTTCAGTCCATCCACTCTAAGCAACACCAGTTCTCATGATCTAGCATACACTACCACTCAATATATGTCTCCTAGTCATATAATCATATAAGGGGGTGCCATTGGCTCTAGTTAGAAGTATAAAGCTCCATCGCAACCCTACAGACGTGCACATAGATGCAATCTTCTCAGTCTAAGGACTAATCAATCAATTAAGCGTGACTACTGCCTAGGGGCACTATTTTGTTTTATCACCACAGTGGGAGGGTGACTATCTTCTTTCCAATATCACTGGAAGTCAATAACATCACACGATATGGTGCATTCGATGGTGGCCCACTGCCACACCTTGAGATGTGTATAAAGGTTGCTGGCATCTCTCCCTGTTGGGAATCCAGAAAAAAACATATTCATGTGCTTCTAATGGAAGTACTATCACTTCAGTCTCAAAAGAATCAGGCAGTCTACTCATGCTATTATTGGTTCCAACCTATGTTGCGTTTACACATTATTCCACTCAGAGTCATTTCAGACGGTTAAGCTAAAACCATAATAACATAATTCTTGCTTACATTGCAAGAGAGATTTACTAACATCCTTGGACATGGATGATACCTTTTTCTACTGTTCAATTCACCACCCCATGACAAGGTCCTACAATTTGTCCCGGTAGGGCACCAACCTTGATTCAAGGGCCTATATTTGGCCTCAACTCTGCCCCTAGGATGTGCTGGTCCAGCCTCAGCACTTTTCAAGGATCCACATCTCCCCTTATTTGGATGTATGGCTGATCCATGCACCATTTACAGAAAAAAAGATATAGGTGCACTAATATATATGGAGTTAATTTAAACAAAAGCTCAAATAAAATCAAGAGAATGTGGGTGCAGATGAAGTAACTCAACCTCAACACGAGGTTAAAAATACAACTGCAACTGAAAAGTATCCGAAAGCATCAGATGCTCCCCTCCTCTGCATACCTTAGTGCTGAGAATATCAGCTGAGATTAGTAAAATGTATACCATTTTTCAAATATGTATGAAGCATCCATTCATTTCTCAGTGAAATGACAATAATTCAATAATTCAATTGCACAGTAGTCCAGTACATAGAATGTTCTTTATATTTAGTATGAGCAGCACAACGCATTTCTTGATTCAGTCTTCTTTCATCAGGTGCAATTCAATTCAACAGTCTTCAATGTAACATGATAACCTGTCAGTATAATATGTAACTGTACGCTTTTAAGTATAGAAACAAAAATATATCTCCTTGTGAATTTACAAAAGCATTCATTGTTCTGGAGACAGAGTGTCCATATTGTGGTTAGGAATGTGTTATACCTTATTTTGTGCCTTATTTTTAGAAAAAAAACATTAGTCTCAGGAGGATAGCTCAGGGGCAACGTGCTCGGCTTGGTTCGATCCCTGGGTCCGTGCTTAGAAACCTATGGGTATGAAGCGCGTTATAAATAACCTATCATATCATATCATATCATATCAAGCAGTGATATATTACCAAAGTACGTGGTTCCAACCACTCCCATGTGCAAGGAAAAATCACACATATATATGTGAACAAGCAACGGGAGCGTTGCGAAACGCATCGTAGATTGCAATGCCATCAATAAAGCTGGATATGGAACAAGAACTTTGGTGAATGATGGATTAATTTATTTTGCGGAGATTTATGTGTCGTCCTGACCGCTCTGAGTGCTGTGCCTGTGTGGAAAAGTACATTTACTTCTCCTTGTTTTAAAAAAAAATAAAAATAAAAATAATAATATATCTATAGTTATGGTTAAGTTGCTGTTTCCATAGGAAGAGCACTTTTTGGGTGGCTTATAACTTCGCTCTCCCTGGACGGATCCTCACCAAACTTTGCAAAAAAAGTATTTCGGTCGCTCTGAATTTTTTTTGCAAAGTTTGGTGAGGATTCGTCCAGGGGGGGCAAAGTTATAGGGGGGTCCCAAAACTTTTTTTTTTCCCATAGACTGAATGGGAAAAAAATTTTGCTCGCGCCTACAGCCCAAACCGCTAGACGGATTTCCACCAAATTTGGACCAGGAGCAGCGGCTTGGTCCCGAAAGCGTGGTTTTGCAAATTTGGTGAAAATCCGTCCAGTAGTTTTTTTTTAAATTACCAAAAAGTAGGTCAAACAAAAATGAGTGATATCTGTGTTCGGTTCGCGGACACATTTCCCTGTTCGCTCCACGGACAATGTCCTGATTGGCCAATCATCTTGCGTGATGTTCGCGGACATGCAACGTGTTCGCTGATTGGACGGCGTGGAACGTGAAGCGCGTCAGATTTTTCGGTAGCGCCCGCCATCTTGGATTCGCGGACGTCCGCGGACAGCGCGGTGAAACTTTGTTCAAAATGTGTATTTTGTAGAGTGTGTTGGTGTGTAGGAGTGTTTGGGGAGGGTGGGAGTGTATGAGTTAGGATGGAAGTTGTGTTTTTTATGTGTTAGACGTTCTTTTTGTGTTCGATTTGTTTGCGGACATCACGGGTGTTCTGAAATGTTCTAAATAAACTGACTGGGGGGTGTTCTAAGGACTCAATATGTGTCCGTTTTGTTCGCTAGCAAAGTGAAACTGTTCTAAGAACACTTGCGGTGTCCGGGGAGTGTTCGTAGGGGGTGTCCTGAGGACGCTGTCCGAATTGTTCTCTGTCAAGTTGAATGTGTTCTAAGAACACCCGCGGTGTCCTGAAATGTTCGCAAATAAACAAAATGGGGGTGTTCTGAAGACATTTTTGAGAACACTCCCGGTGTCCTGAAATGTTCGTAGGGGGTGTCCTGAGGACGCTGTCCGTATTGTTTGTTGTTAAGTTGAAAGTGTTCTAAGAACTATCGCGTTGTTCTGAAATGTTCGTAGGGGGTGTCCTGAAAACGGTGTCCGTATTGTTGGCTGGCAAGTTCAAAGTGTTCTAAGAACACTCACATTGTTCGCGGACATTAAACGTTTCCCATGAAATGTTTGACTCTATGGATGTGATATGCTGCGGTGGTTGTTGCCAGGGCATATCGTTTGGGTGCATGGCCATTTGGCCATGCACCCAATACTCTATGCCCTGGCAACAACCACCGCAGCATATCACATTCATATTTGCTTATAACTTTGGGTGAAAAACAAATGTATAAGGAACAAAGGTATTAGATACTATGGATGTGATATGCTGCTATGGTTGTCCTTATTATTGTATACTTACTGTTTGGTCTAGTAATGGGAGTCCATGTTTTTCTTCTTCATTTCTGTGATAAAAGAAAATAGCATGTTAGTATTAGTATTTTGTAATGACTTATTACATTGTACAAGCAATACACTTTTATTTTTTTTCGACCCTCACGACCCTCATATTTAGTAGAGTACAAATCAGAGTACTGTGCAATTTGCTCAGTTTCTGTATTTGTTGCTAAAATCATGGGTCTGTGGGAGAAAAAAAAAATCCATGTTGGATTAAACAAAAAAAACTTTTTCTGTTATGCTACAGTCTATTTGTTTGTTTGTTTTCAATGTTCACTTTTTGTTTCTGGCTAATGCTTTATACTTTGCTTTGTTGTATTTTTTTTTGGAGCAGTAACAGATTCTTCATTTGTTTTGATATTATAAAATTTTGGAGCAGTTAGATACCAATTGGCGTATTCTAACTGCCTATTTTTTTAATATATTTTAGTGGTTTTGATTTATCTATTTGGATATTGTTAAATTTTGGGACAGTGAGATACCAATTGGCGTATTCTAACTGTGTATTTTTTGGCCTAATTTAGTGGTATTCATTTATCTGATTAGTTGTTGTAGAATCTTTGAGCTGTTAGATAGCTTTTGGAGTATTCTAACAGTTTATATTATTTTAACACAAATTTATAATTTTGGGACAGTTAGATACCAATTGGTGTATTCTAACTGCATATTTTTTAGTCCAATTTAGTGGTATTCATTTATCTGATTAGTTGTTGTAGAATCTTTGAGCAGTTAGATAGCTTTTGGAGTATTCTAACAGTTTATATTTTTTTAACACAAATTTACTTAAAGGTTTAAATACAGTTTATTTATCAAATTTTGCTTTTAAGAACATCAAATAAGCGTTTGTAAGATTTGCTGGTAATCTCTGCTTTAGAGTAATGGTACTATCATTACATTCAAACCATCCACATTTCTTTTTTATATATGCCGTGTAGTGCCCTGAATTGGTTGTGGCTCCTGCGTGGTCTATTATACCTATTGTTGTGAAGGTTTTCTTACCAAGTGATATTTGACTATGTGTGAATCCAGTCAGCTTGCAGTTGTTTTTGGTACCATCTGCATTGTAACATAGAAGCATTAGTATTACGTATTTACTATGTGTTTGTATTACTAATGTGAAGCGATTATCTGAATTGCAGGTAGAGCATAATCTACCATGGTTTGCATTTTGTACAAGTTGCTGAAATGGAATGGATTCACAATTTGGTATTGATATATATATGAAGCGTTCATTGGGAATTTCTTCTTGTGTCACATTGTTGCACAGAGTGCATGTATGTTTCCACATGTATGAAATCTGGAAGATTTCATTTATAGGTATGCTTTTGTTTTCAGGTACTAATAGTAAGTACATTAGAAATTCTTGTGGATCTTCCTGTGAGTTTATAGTGAATTTCACCATTCCAGCACAGTAGTCCAATTGTCGTCTTATTCCAAAAACACTATATGTGTTGTCAGGATTGTTTGCTGCATTTCTGTGAAGTACTAACATTTGCAAACACAAAGGGTCTGTACTGTGTAAGTAAATGTTGTCAACAATTGGTGGTAATTGAAATAGAATATTCATTGCTACATTTGCATAGCAACTTACACCAACTATATTTATGAATTTAAATGGTCCAGGTAGTTCTGTATCTAACTGCTTTTTTTGGAGTTTGTCTTCCTTCTTTAAAGAAGTACCTGGTTTACTTTCTCTAATTGATTCTTTTTTGTTTGTGGTATTCGTTTCTTTTACTCTCTTTGGAGGATTTGCAGTGACATCCTGTTGCATTTCTGTTTGATTTAGTTTTCTTTTACAACGTTTTAGTTTTTGTGGAACAGAATATGTCTTTAGATGGGGAGTGTATAGTGAGCGAAGTCTATTATTTTCTAAAATGCAAGGAATATCAGCGTTTACTTTACTTGCATCAAAGTTGATTAGAAATAACCGTCAAGTGTACGTAAGCGTGATAGTGCTACGTAGCTCATGCCTTCTTTAAAGACTGTGTTACCAATATCTATCATTGCTTTGTCTAGGGTAAGACCTTGTGATTTATGAATCGTGACTGCGTATGCAAGAGTTAGAGAAAATTGTTCTCTGCGTACATACATATCTTTGAAGAGAAGGAATCTAGCTGTTGAGCGTCCTATCCGTTTTACTTCTGAAAGTTTTTCAAAGAGTATATTGACAAACTGAATTTTGTTGTCACCTGGGTATGTTTGAAAGCCAACAACTGTACCCAGTGCTCCATTAAATAGTCCTTGGTCCACGTCAAGGTTACGTTTAAGCATTATTCTGCAATTTAAGGATAATTTAACATCTTTTCTAAGCCTGCTGTGTTTGAGATTGATTTTTCTAAATTATTTAGTCTTGTGGCTTGGTCACACATGGGTAGTGTCATACCATGTACCTCTAGTGTGTCTGTGGCGCTAATTTCCATTATTAGTTGCATTTCTTTACTTAACATTATTTAATTGAATTGGAGACAGCTTGCAAGAGTTGGCATTAAGGCCATACAATTGACATTTTTGTGGGCTAATTGTTCCATAACATCTGTAGCACATGCATTATCGCCATAAAGTGCATTAATGTGCCGGGTTTTCAATGTTGCTTCTGCTTCTTTAGAAAGTATACCAACTCTCAAACTTTTTAAAATGTTGGCATAAGTTAGATCTGCAGATTGGCGCATGTTTTCTGTTAATTCTCTGTATTGGAAATGTTGCCAAAGGTTGACATTTCCAATGCTGCCAACAGTTTTACAGCAGAGTTTGTGCCCTAATGTTTTAAAAATAGGTTCACCTTTTACTGGTGTTAATTGAAGCAGATCTCCAAAAACAATAATGTGTTTTCCTGCAAAGAGCTCTTCATAGTCTGTTTTGAGTACTTCTTGTAATCTGAGGTGAATCAAAGCTAACATCAGGTTGGAGACCATGCTCACTCCATCTATTAGTAGCATTTTCATTTGTTTCAATACTCTGCGTAATTCCATTGCAGCTTCTGCAGAAAGTTTGTAATAGTCTAATTTGTTCTGGTGTTCTACTGGTAATAGTAGTAATCGGTGTAATGTAACACCACCTATGTTGTAGGCAGATAAACCTGTGGGGGCAGTGACAACAGCTGACAGTTTGTTGTTTGTCAATTGTTGAAGGAACTTACTAATGATTTTGATTAAGAATGTTTCGCCAGAACCAGCTTCACCACTGACGTACAGTAGTATAGGTGTATAATTATGGCAGGAACATTCTTTATTTTCATGTTTTACACCATATGCAATTTGTTTTGTTACTTGTTGAAAAAAGCTACTTTGCTCATTGTTTAGTTTTGATTGTAGTATAGTTAAGTCTTCCTTATCTTCATACTGACACATGGTGTGTTCTACTTCTATCATAGCTAATTCTGCCTCATTTGTTATTAGTGGTTCTCCCAGTGGTTCTTGGCTTCCTGTTACAGAAGGCTGACTACTGTCAGGAGTATCCTTATCTAGTTGGGCTTGGAGTTCTTCTTCATGTTGCTGTTCATTGTGCAACATTGTTTTGTACTGTGTAAAGTTTACATCAGTTATAGTGCTTTCATTTGCTTTGAAAGCATCCTCATATGAGTCATAGTTATCTAGTAATTGTTCTTCTTTTCTCCATGGTTTGAAGAGTTGTAGCAGGGACATGTAATATACTTCTTTATGTTGAGGAGTCTTCAATGACAATTTGATATGATTAATTAAATTTGCTTTAGTGAGTTTAACTAAGCTGCCTTCACAGTCTGTCACTCTATATTTACCTTTTTTTTCATCAGGTTTCATATTATTTTTGTATGTGTAGTTTTGGGCTATTTGGTATAGACACATGTTTTCCAAAGTATTACTTCTGTTTGGGTAGTATGTGTCCAATAAATTGTTTTTTAAAATGTCTTGGCTGTTGGGATCATGTTTGGCTATTGTTTCTATATCTCCATATGATTTTAGAACTCTTTTTTTTCTAGATTTAACTGGACCAAGACTTAGCCATACTATATTTTCAGATGTACCATACAATGAAGTACCAGTTAAACGATCAGCTGCTTCATAAGATCCACATTCTCTATGGGTGAGCATTTTTATGCCCAAGCTGTATAATTTCTGAGATACTGTTTTATCTGATGACAGGTCATTCCAGAGGTCTTGGAGCTCTGTCTTTTCTGCTTTAGTTAAGTATGCTGTGATATATCGTGCAACTGCAGTAGAATTGTTTGCAATGTACTGCACATCTATGTTTGCATTCCATAAGTGGGCAATGATTGCATTATAATCATTGATATATTTTTCTTCTTCTTTTCTTTTTATGTAATATGTATTTTTAGGTGACTTACCTTTAACACTATGTCTAACTGAAGACATGAGGTTGTTTACTTGACCTGTATTTGTAACTGGTCTAGGGAAACCAAATCGGCATTTGGTGTAGTATTTGCCTTTGTTTTTGTATTTGCGACGACAATATTTTCCACATTTGTGTCTTTGAAATTGTAAAATTTGTGCATGAAGATCACTATTTGTGGCTTCTGATGGAATTTCACAAGTGACATATTTTTCAATAAACTGTAAAACAGTGGCATCACTGTCATGACCAAATTTAGGAGCATCTTTAATCCATAAAAGCATGTGGATATGTGGTGCTCCTCTGGCTTGGTATTCTTTTCTCCAAAAGAAGTGTTGCACTTCTCCAAGGGGAGGAACAGTTTTATTACAAATAAAATGTAGCATAGCAATGAAGCGATGGTGAAAATGTCTTGAAACATTAACAGGATCCAAAGAACAAAGTTCTCCAGGTGTTAGAATATCTATGTTTGTTTTGTTTTTATTTGATATGCGTAGGAAATCATGTAAATCTTCCCATGCATATTCTGCACAACTTAATGTAACAAACCAAATGGGTGGGCCAAGGTTTCTGATCATACAACGTACATCTCCATGACGTCGAAACCAGTACTCTTTAGTACCACGCATATTTGCTAATAGATTTGTAATATTTGATTGTAAAACCTCATCCTTTTGTTGCACTTTCTCTAATAATTGTGTAGCTGTCATATTTTGAAAGTGTGATCCTGATTTTACTATGTGTGCAACTCCGTGACATAAAGTTGCTAGTTCACTTTCAAAGAGTAGGTGCCATTTGTACACTAGACGTTCTGATTCAGTTGAATGGAGGGGTAATTCTATGTTTTCAGGGCATATTTTTGTAAGGAGCACTTCTTGTTCCATTATGGTATTATTCACTTTTTCATAACCTCGACCACTGCTATTTATGCAATTGTATTTGTTTGCTTTTGTTTGTACGCTTCTTCATTAAAATATGGTTCTGTGCTCGTAGTGTGATTCCATTCACCTCCGCATATACTAAAGAAGTTCTTTCTGTTGACATTTCGCTTATTGAGAAGTCTTTTTTGTAATTTAGTTATTAGTTTTGTTAGTGGTTTCATTTTGTTTAACAGTAAAATAAATACATTTCTTTTGAGAAGAATTGCACTGTCCATCAATGCTTCTAAGATTAATTTCCTACGATAGGTTTTAAGCTTTGAACCTGATTTCTCTCCTGTTTTTATAAGATTTTGAAGGACTTTGTGACGGTATATTTTGGCTAAAATACTTTTCTTGGTAAGCTTACTTTGCACTATATTAAAATTTGAAGAAGTAGTTTTATCTGTACTGATAGCTGATTTTCTGTTAATTGTTTTTTGGTTTATTTTACATTTTGATAGAGGAAGCGAAGTTGTTGTACTTGAAACTTCTTGTGTTTCACTAAATGATTGTGTTAGCTGTTTTGTTTCAACTTTTTTTACAAATTCTGCTAGAGATGGATGCTTATGTTGGACACCTTTATTTTCATTTGCTCTACTTTTGCGTTGCTTTCTACGGACTTGACTTTTGGTAGGCATTCTTTAGGGTCTGTTGAAAAAAATAAAGAAGATATGGGTTGGGGTGTTCTGGAATGTATGTGTGCTGTGTGCATGAGTGTTTGAGTAAGATGATAAAGATTTATGTAATGGTGTGTGATTGTGCATTGGGAACTAAAACTAGTAGGGATAGGTATTCTTGAATTTATGTGTTACTAAACTGGGGTTCAGATGACAAAAAAAAGTAAGCTAGTGGTGTGGAAAAGTACAAATAGTAAATCTAATGTATACAATTAAAACAGTTGTTTGTTCTATAATATGAAAAATTGTAGTGGTTCAGTTGGGTAATTTGTGTGTCCAAAAATAGAAATTTGTGGGACATTCTGGCGGTAAATCGCTGTTTAAGACATGGACATTTTTGGACAAAATGGTACAAAATCTCTATTTTTAGAAACTAAAATAACTTGTATTAAGGTTATAGTATATTTGATTAATAATATAAATATGGTGATATTTTACTTATTTTTTTTTAAATTAACAGGTAACTTCTTAGTTTTTCTTTCTTCTTCGAATTCGGCTGCTTCTTTTCAGGAAACTGGTCTTCACTGCAATTGTAAAAGCTTCAAATTAGTAACTTTGTTTGTATATAGCACTGTTTTTAATTTAGATATTGATTTTTTTAATTGAAATCCTCAGTGCCTTCTGTAAAACCATTAAACTAATTTATTTACATAAGATACATTGCATCAGTTCAGTACATATGATATGTTCTTAATGAACAAATTGTATTGAATGACTAACTGTAGCAAAAAAAAATATCTTTACTATGTCTTGTAAAATTTATAATATATTAGTGAATACCACTATTTCTGTAAGTAAACTGTTCTAGGTAATAGCGCCTCAATGTCATGTCTAATTTAAAGTAATTAAGTAAATAAATAAATAAAAACATAAATATGAAATTGTATAAGTATTTTTATAAAGGTTTAAATATAGATTGTGTTTGCATGCAATTTTGTTTGAATATATGTAGTCTATATATTTCATTTAAAAAATGTTAGTTTAACATGATTTGAGTGTGTGTGTGTATAAAGAAAGTAAATAGTATAAAGGTTTATAAGTGATAGTTGATTTTAGGAAATTGAAAAAAGTACAGTAAATTCATTTTACAGATTTTACAAGGTAAAAGTCTGTTTGAAAATGTGTTAATCTACTATACAGAAAATATGCATACCTGAAGTTTGTGTTCATGCATATGGATATGCATGGAGCTGCAAGTAGAAATCTTGAAGACTTGTACAGTATTTCTGGTAGATGGTGCTTGCCAATGATATGACACTTGTACTCAGAGAGATTCAGAGTACATTTGCAGTGCTTATCTATGATGATGCAGTTAGATGTAGAGGTCTTGAATGTGATTGGTGCATGGTCATGTGATTTTTGAGGTACATCCAATGAGGGAATGGCAGAGAGAGTGTAGTGGAAATGGTAGAAGGGCTGTTCATGTTACGATATGTCCGCGGACATGGCGGTAGTTCGCACTATCGGGAGTTACATCCAGGGATTTTTGGGTTCAGAAGTCATGCAAATGAGAATAAGCACTGAAAGGGATTGGTGAGGAAAGTTTGGTGGGTGTGTTGTGCCACGAGAGATTTTCTCAGATACTCTTTTTGCTGAGAGAACAAAAGATAGCTATGGCTGTGTGTTTCAGAAAACAGATTGTTTGGATTTTATGAGATTTGTGGATACATTGGTTGAAGGTGCATGCAGAAAGCTGTGGAGTAGCTGTAGATCTTGGATTCCCACATGTGGAAGTACACTGACATGGAGTACGTGGAATGAAGTGGTTGGACTTGCTACCTCTCTGTGCTACTTTGGAGACAGAGCAACATCTAGACATAATTGTAATTCATTGTGGAGGGAACAGTTTAGGACATGTGACTGGAATTGTTTTGCAATTTGCTATGAAAGAAGGACTTAGGAAGGTTATCGACATGTTTCCTAATTCTCAAGTGATATTTTCACGGATTGCGCAGAGACAAATGTGGCTTCGTTCTTCTTCATTTGGTCCACAAATGGAAAAAGCAAGGCGCAATGTTAATAAGGATGTTTGTGCCTTTCTAAGAGATTTTGGCATGTCTTCTTTTCACAATGAAAATATTATGTTTTGTAGTACATACTTTTTTCGCAGAGATGGAGTACATCTTACTTATGCTGGCAATCAGATTTTTCTGAGAAATGTACAAAATGCATTGCGACCTTTTTTGGAAT
Source organism: Ambystoma mexicanum (assembly GCF_040938575.1). Taxonomy (NCBI): domain Eukaryota; kingdom Metazoa; phylum Chordata; class Amphibia; order Caudata; family Ambystomatidae; genus Ambystoma; species Ambystoma mexicanum. The sequence goes on along the minus strand of NC_090937.1, from coordinate 1,518,582,670 downwards.
TACAACAACGATTTTGAAGTAGATGTTAAGCATTTACAATTTTTGACTTACATACACCACCCAAAGGCTCTTTTCAGAGCCACCACTTCTTTCCAGAGAAAATTACAATGTTTGTGATGGAGTAGCAACCCAATTTTTTTAATGTTCGCGAACTGTCTGCAGACTTCTAAAAAATACAAAGATCCCTGCTTCATTTATTTTCACTTATATTTTTTAACTGGGAAAGGCGGCTCTGAAAAGAGCCTTAATTTTTTGATTTTTGTAATTTTGTATTTTTTTTGGTTTTTCAGACACGACACACTAGGAGAGGAGGGTAAAGGAGTGTAAAGGGGGGGACACCAACCACAGGGATAAGAAAGGGCAAGCTGAGAGAGGAAGATGTAGAGTGGGTTTTATTTGGGTAGTGAGCCGGTCTTCTCGTGCTCTGAGACGATAGTCTCAAAAGCACTCCGAAGTCTCTTCCCCCTGCAGAGTACTGTGTCACAGTACATACATACAACTGTGACCCTCGAAAGGTAAGGGTCATCAGCATTCTGTATGGCCTGTGAGGCAGCTTGAGGAAGACGCTGTCCCACAGAGGTGGTCCTTGTGGTGACAGGATCAGAAACAGAGGATGAAGTAGAGGAAATCAACCTGCTTTGTTCTTCGCAAGGTACAACCCTGCGAATAGCCCCAGAGTGAAATGACCTCAGGTGTCGCTTCATAGTTCTGGTCCCAAACCTGTACTTACCGTGCTTCCCGCGACTGAGTATCATTTTGCACTCATTGCAGGTAACACGGTTCGCATGAGCCTTAGGAACATTACCATGAATGGTAAATAACCGCCACACCCAAGACTCACGCCTAGTGCGGGTAGTAGGGTTTTCCTCTACCTCATTCTCATCATCCTCTTCTTCAGGTGCAGCACCAAGTGGCAGTTCAGCAGCCAAGGATGCCATGTCGATGATGGTGTAGTCTGCAGGTGGCAGCAAAAATCACTGTGTTCTGAAGAATAGCCAGAAACACAATGGGAATAAGCTCTTGGGCGTGGTCTTTTATAGGGGTGCATGTGCGCGGTTCGCGGACATGCGCACTGTCCGCGGACAGATCGAACACAAAAAAAGGATCGGAAAGTTTCAAAAGGTATATAGAAACTCAAGATTGCTATGTGGGACTTGTGCCATGGCAAGATTTTATTGAAAAATATTATGGATTAACTGAAAATGTACTTTTAAATTGTTCGGGGACACGAACAGTGTCCGCATTTCAGGACACACGATGAGCGTGGGCGTGGTCATATGATCCATTTGCATGCGCATTGATGTCCTACGGACACTGTTCGGGTTCTGAAGTAATTAAAAGTGTGTCACACGTGAAAAGAACATTTCAGGACACCGCGTGTGTTCTTAGAACAGTTTAAACTTGGTAGCGAACAGTAAGGACAGATATAGTGTTCTTCAGGACACGTGTAATTTAGTTTATGTACGAACATTTCAGGACACCAATTGTGTTCTTAGAACAGTTTCAATTGGGTAGCGAATACTACGAACAGGTGTGGTGTTCTTCAGGACAACTCCATTTTCGTTTATGTACGAACATTTCAGAACACAAATTGTGTTCTTAGGACAGTTTTAAGTTGATAGCGAACATTACGGACAGATTGTGGGGGTAATTCATAGAATTCGGCGCACAAGTGGCGCACGCGGCTGGCGCACAGTGTGCGCGTGCGAATCCCTGCGCCAGCCGCGTGCGCCAAAACCCATTTCCGCGCACAGCGTATTCATGGATTCCAGCCACCAAAACCAGCCGTGGCGCATTGTGGCGCAGCGACCTTGCAGCAGCGCCAGTTACGCCCCCAAGAACGCCTCTCGCGCAGGGAAAAGCCATCAAAATCCCCAACCCAGCGCAAAGGGCAGCAGCAAACGCAGAGCTGGGAGCGTGTATTCCAGGGGTGTGCGAGTGTTTCCATACGCGGCTGGGCTGGGTACGTGTATTTCAGGGGTGCGCGAGAAAGTCTACACGCGATTGGCCTGGGTACGTGGATTTCAGGGGTGCGCAAGAAAGTCTACACGCGATTGGCCTGGGTACGTGGATTACAGGGGTGCGCGAGAAAGACTACACGCGATTGGCCTGGGTGCGTGGATTTCAGGGGTGCGCGAGAAAGTCTACACACGATTGGCCTGGGTACGTGGATTTCAGGGGTGCGCGAGAAAGACTACACGCGATTGGCCTGGGTACGTGGATTACAGGGGTGCGCGAGAAAGTCTACACGCGATTGGCCTGGGTACGTGGATTTCAGGGGTGCGCGAGAAAGTCTACACGCGATTGGCCTGGGTACGTGGATTTCAGGGGTGCGCGAGAAAGACTACACGCGATTGGCCTGGGTACGTGGATTACAGGGGTGCGCGAGAAAGTCTACACGCGATTGGCCTGGGTACGTGGATTTCAGGGGTGCGCAAGAAAGTCTACACGCGATTGGCCTGGGTACGTGGATTTCAGGGGTGCGCGAGAAAGACTACACGCGATTGGCCTGGGTACGTGGATTTCAGGGGTGCGCGAGAAAGTCTACACACGATTGGTCTGGGTACGTGGATTTCAGGGGTGCGCGAGAAAGACTACACGCGATTGGCCTGGGTACGTGGATTTCAGGGGTGCGCGAGAAAGTCTACACGCGATTGGCCTGGGTACGTGGATTTCAGGGGTGCGCGAGAAAGACTACACGCGATTGGCCTGGGTACGTGGATTACAGGGGTGCGCGAGAAAGTCTACACGCGATTGGCCTGGGTACGTGGATTTCAGGGGTGCGCGAGAAAGTCTACACGCGATTGGCCTGGGTACGTGGATTTCAGGGGTGCGCGAGAAAGACTACACGCGATTGGCCTGGGTACGTGGATTACAGGGGTGCGCGAGAAAGTCTACACGCGATTGGCCTGGGTACGTGGATTTCAGGGGTGCGCGAGAAAGTCTACACGCGATTGGCCTGGGTACGTGGATTTCAGGGGTGCGCGAGAAAGACTACACGCGATTGGCCTGGGTACGTGGATTACAGGGGTGCGCGAGAAAGTCTACACGCGATTGGCCTGGGTACGTGGATTTCAGGGGTGCGCGAGAAAGTCTACACGCGATTGGCCTGGGTACGTGGATTTCAGGGGTGCGCGAGAAAGACTACACGCGATTGGCCTGGGTACGTGGATTTCAGGGGTGCGCGAGAAAGTCTACACACGATTGGCCTGGGTACGTGGATTTCAGGGGTGCGCGAGAAAGACTACACGCGATTGGCCATGGGTACGTGGATTTCAGGGGTGCACGAGAAAGTCTACACGCGATTGGCCTGGGTACGTGGATTTCAGGGGTGCGCGAGAAAGACTACACGCGATTGGCCTGGGTACGTGGATTTCAGGGGTGCGCGAGAAAGACTACACGCGATTGGCCTGGGTACGTGGATTTCAGGGGTGCGCGAGAAAGTCTACACGCGATTGGCCTGGGTACGTGGATTTCAGGGGTGCGCGAGAAAGTCTACACGCGATTGGCCTGGGTACGTGGATTTCAGGGGTGCGCGAGAAAGACTACACGCGATTGGCCTGGGTACGTGGATTTCAGGGGTGCGCGAGAAAGTCTACACGCGATTGGCCTGGGTACGTGGATTACAGGGGTGCGCGAGAAAGTCTACACGCGATTGGCCTGGGTACGTGGATTACAGGGGTGCGCGAGAAAGTCTACACGCGATTGGCCTTGGTACGTGGATTTCAGGGGTGCGCGAGAAAGTCTACACGCGATTGGCCTGGGTACGTGGATTTCAGGGGTGCGCGAGAAAGACTACACGCGATTGGCCTGGGTACGTGGATTTCAGGGGTGCGCGAGAAAGTCTACACACGATTGGCCTGGGTACGTGGATTTCAGGGGTGCGCGAGAAAGACTACACGCGATTGGCCTGGGTACGTGGATTTCAGGGGTGCGCGAGAAAGTCTACACACGATTGGCCTGGGTACGTGGATTTCAGGGGTGCGCGAGAAAGACTACACGCGATTGGCCTGGGTACGTGGATTACAGGGGTGCGCGAGAAAGTCTACACGCGATTGGCCTGGGTACGTGGATTTCAGGGGTGCGCGAGAAAGTCTACACGCGATTGGCCTGGGTACGTGGATTTCAGGGGTGCGCGAGAAAGACTACACGCGATTGGCCTGGGTACGTGGATTACAGGGGTGCGCGAGAAAGTCTACACGCGATTGGCCTGGGTACGTGGATTTCAGGGGTGCGCGAGAAAGTCTACACGCGATTGGCCTGGGTACGTGGATTTCAGGGGTGCGCGAGAAAGACTACACGCGATTGGCCTGGGTACGTGGATTTCAGGGGTGCGCGAGAAAGTCTACACACGATTGGCCTGGGTACGTGGATTTCAGGGGTGCGCGAGAAAGACTACACGCGATTGGCCATGGGTACGTGGATTTCAGGGGTGCGCGAGAAAGTCTACACGCGATTGGCCTGGGTACGTGGATTTCAGGGGTACATGATAAAGTCTACACACGATTGGCCTGAGTACGTGGATTTCAGGGGTGCGCGAGAAAGACTACACGCGATTGGCCTGGGTACGTGGATTTCAGGGGTGCGCGAGAAAGACTACACTCGATTGGCCTGGGTACGTGGATTTCAGGGGTGCGCGAGAAAGTCTACACGCGATTGGCCTGGGTACGTGGATTTCAGGGGTGCGCGAGAAAGTCTACACACGATTGGCCTGGGTACGTGGATTTCAGGGGTGCGCGAGAAAGACTACACGCGATTGGCCTGGGTACGTGGATTTCAGGGGTGCGCGAGAAAGTCTACACGCGATTGGCCTGGGTACGTGGATTACAGGGGTGCGCGAGAAAGTCTACACGCGATTGGCCTGGGTACGTGGATTTCAGGGGTGCGCGAGAAAGTCTACACGCGATTGGCCTGGGTACGTGGATATCAGGGGTGCGCGGGTGGTGGGTGTGCGGGAAGTTCAAGACGTGAATTGGCAGTGTGGGTCCTCCCAGGTCTCCCCTCTACCCCCTCCACGACCTCTGCAGGCATCCCACAACACAGGGGACTACCCTGCACCCCATGTCATGTCCCACAGGCAGCCCATCCACCATGGCCATGCCCCCCAGCCAAGCCACATGTCCCCTTGCACCCCCACCCCCCAGCACTGTGGGGCACCTGCCAGCAGGCCCCCACCCATGTCTCCCAGCACCCCCACCCCCCAGCCACCAGGGGCAGCCTCCACCAGGCCCCCACCCATGTCTCCCAGCACCCCCACCCCCCAGCCACCAGGGGCAGCCTCCACCAGGCCCCCACCCATGTCTCCCAGCACCCCCACCCTCCAGCCACCAGGGGCAGCCTCCACCAGGCCCCCACCCATGTCCGACTCATGTCTCCCAGCACCCCCACCCCCCAGCCACCAGGGGCAGCCTCCACCAGGCCCCCACCCATGTCTCCCAGCCTCCACCAGGCCCCCACCCATGTCCGACTCATGTCTCCCAGCACCCCCACCCCCCCAGCCACCAGGGGCAGCCTCCACCAGGCCCCCACCCATGTCTCCCAGCACCCCCACCCCCCAGCCACCAGGGGCAGCCTCCACCAGGCCCCCACCCATGTCTCCCAGCACCCCCACCCCCCCAGCCACCAGGGGCACCCTCCACCAGGCCCCCACCCATGTCTCCCAGCACCCCCACCCCCCAGCCACCAGGGGCACCCTCCACCAGGCCCCCACCCATGTCTCCCAGCACCCCCACCCCCCAGCCACCAGGGGCAGCCTCCACCAGGCCCCCACCCATGTCTCCCAGCACCCCCACCCCCCAGCCACCAGGGGCAGCCTCCACCAGGCCCCCACCCATGTCCGACTCATGTCTCCCAGCACCCCCACCCCCCAGCCACCAGGGGCAGCCTCCACCAGGCCCCCACCCATGTCTCCCAGCACCCCCACCCCCCAGCCACCAGGGGCAGCCTCCACCAGGCCCCCACCCATGTCCGACTCATGTCTCCCAGCACCCCCACCCCCCCAGCGACCAGGGGCAGCCTCCACCAGGCCCCCACCCATGTCTCCCAGCACCCCCACCCCCCAGCCACCAGGGGCAGCCTCCACCAGGCCCCCACCCATGTCTCCCAGCACCCCCACCCCCCAGCCACCAGGGGCAGCCTCCACCAGGCCCCCACCCATGTCTCCCAGCACCCCCACCCCCCAGCCACCAGGGGCAGCCTCCACCAGGCCCCCACCCATGTCCGACTCATGTCTCCCAGCACCCCCACCCCCCAGCCACCAGGGGCAGCCTCCACCAGGCCCCCACCCATGTCTCCCAGCCTCCACCAGGCCCCCACCCATGTCCGACTCATGTCTCCCAGCACCCCCACCCCCCCAGCCACCGGGGGCAGCCTCCACCAGGCCCCCACCCATGTCTCCCAGCACCCCCACCCCCCCAGCCACCAGGGGCACCCTCCACCAGGCCCCCACCCATGTCTCCCAGCACCCCCACCCCCCAGCCACAAGGGGCAGCCTCCACCAGGCCCCACCCATGTCTCCCAGCACCCCCACCCCCCAGCCACCAGGGGCAGCCTCCACCAGGCCCCCACCCATGTCTCCCAGCACCCCCACCCCCCAGCCACCAGGGGCAGCCTCCACCAGGCCCCCACCCATGTCCGACTCATGTCTCCCAGCACCCCCACCCCCCAGCCACCAGGGGCAGCCTCCACCAGGCCCCCACCCATGTCTCCCAGCACCCCCACCCCCCAGCCACCAGGGGCAGCCTCCACCAGGCCCCCACCCATGTCCGACTCATGTCTCCCAGCACCCCCACCCCCCCAGCCACCAGGGGCAGCCTCCACCAGGCCCCCACCCATGTCTCCCAGCACCCCCACCCCCCAGCCACCAGGGGCAGCCTCCACCAGGCCCCCACCCATGTCTCCCAGCACCCCCACCCCCCAGCCACCAGGGGCAGCCTCCACCAGGCCCCCACCCATGTCTCCCAGCACCCCCACCCCCCAGCCACCAGGGGCAGCCTCCACCAGGCCCCCACCCATGTCCGACTCATGTCTCCCAGCACCCCCACCCCCCAGCCACCAGGGGCAGCCTCCACCAGGCCCCCACCCATGTCTCCCAGCACCCCCACCCCCCAGCCACCAGGGGCAGCCTCCACCAGGCCCCCACCCATGTCCGACTCATGTCTCCCAGCACCCCCACCCCCCCAGCCACCAGGGGCAGCCTCCACCAAGCCCCCACCCATGTCTCCCAGCACCCCCACCCCCCAGCCACCAGGGGCAGCCTCCACCAGGCCCCCACCCATGTCTCCCAGCACCCCCACCCCCCAGCCACCAGGGGCAGCCTCCACCAGGCCCCCACCCATGTCCGACTCATGTCTCCCAGCACCCCCACCCCCCAGCCACCAGGGGCAGCCTCCACCAGGCCCCCACCCATGTCTCCCAGCACCCCCACCCCCCAGCCACCAGGGGCAGCCTCCACCAGGCCCCCACCCATGTCCGACTCATGTCTCCCAGCACCCCCACCCCCCAGCCACCAGGGGCAGCCTCCACCAGGCCCCCACCCATGTCTCCCAGCACCCCCACCCCCCCGCCACCAGGGGCACCCTCCACCAGGCCCCCACCCATGTCTCCCAGCACCCCCACCCCCCAGCCACCAGGGGCACCCTCCACCAGGCCCCCACCCATGTCCAGGAACAGAGACTTCCATGCTGTCATGTGTGCAATCTGCACAGGGCTCCCCATGTCACATTCAAACACATGCAACAACCATGCGGTTCACACATTACAGGTCGCACATGCATTACCATGATGTCCCTGCACACATACATGCATACATGGCCTATGTCACACATGCAGGCAAGTATCAGACAACCAGCACACTGCAACATGCCCTGTCTCACACAGCAATGCTTGGCCACTTACCGCTCAACTCCAGACGGGTCTCCCTCTCAAGGACCTGGCTGTGGAGCGCTGGGTGTGCGCGTTCCAGGACCCTCAACTGGATGGAACTCATGCGGCCCCGGCCCCCCTCCACAATGCGCCGGGCCTTCATGAGGGTCCTGGACCTCAAGTCCTCCCAGCGCTTCTTGACCTTCTGGATGGTGCGGGTTGCCACCCCCTCCGCGTCCTCTCCCGTCCTTCCCTGTTGGCGCGGGACGATCCGAAGAGGGCATCATACTGCCCCAGGACATGCTCCACCAGGACACCAACTTCGGTGGCAGTGAAGCTGGTGCCCCTCTGCCCCTCTGGCCGGGGGTTGCCACTGGTGTCAGATGTGGATGTGCTCGACATGGCAACCCCAGGGGCAGGAGTGGGTGACCAACTGGGTCCTGGGGCTGGGCTGTGGAGCGATGTCATTTGAGTCGGGACTCTTCTGTACCAGCAGGGGTGGACACAGCAACTGGAGCCCTGCAGATGGCTGATGTGCAGGCACCAAATGGCAGGGCACGGTGGCAGCAGGCAGGCAGGCAGGCAGCAGCAGATGGCATGTGGGAGGCTGCTTGGGTCACTGGGGGCCAGTGAATTGGCCTTCTGGGCAGGAGCGTGGTCTTCCGTGTGTTTTCGCGTGGCCAGCTTCATACGGAGTGAATAGGCACGTGAAAAATCTGCACGCTGCGTGTAATGCGCGTAAGCGCGCGTGAAAAACTGCACGTCCGCGTGTAATAGGAGGAAAGGGTCCATGCATAAGCGTGCGCGCGTGAAAAACTGCACGTCCGCGTGTAATGCGCGTAATAAAACGTGAAAAAGTGCACGTCCGCATGTGACGTGACGCGCGCGTGCGTTTCCCTCAGCACGGGTTAAAGGTGAGCGGGCCCAGCAGTTCGCTGTACGTGCCTTTCGTGGAGACCGACGTGTGTTGCTGCTTCCAGTCGTTTCGCGCGCCATCTACTTCACAGCTCTCAAGGACGTATCTCTTCTTTTGGCGGGGGTATTGGCTACGCGTGTTTTTCTGCATCGCGCTAGTCAGACGGTGAGTCGCAAACGCTCCTTTTCCCACTGCGGGTGCCCCTGTGTATCGCACCCATTTTCAATGTCATCGTAGCCTGCGTGTCCCACGCGTACGCGTTATACGTGTTACTGGGTGCCACCGCGTACTGCGGGAGGTTTAATCCACGCACGTAGGCTGCAGGGTTGCGTGCACGGTTTTACTGCAGTTTTGGGGTGCCCGAGCGTTGCGTGACCCGTCAACACATCACCGGGGTCACATACAGCCTTGCAGGTGCAGGGGGGCTGTTAACATCTTGCTTCCCACCCCCTTCACCCCAATTGCCCAGGTCAATTGTGCTGTACACCTCCCATTGGCACCACTCCATCTGTGCCAGCACTATTACATCTGTGCCATGGTAGGGAGGCTACCAAAGGTGAGGGGCGCCCAGGGAGTCGGGGGACTCCAGGGTGTCCAGGGCAGCCACAGAGGGGGAAGAGGCAGGGGTGCGCCACTTGAGCACAATGTTGTGCCATGTGTTGGTGCAGCCATGCCACCACCCCCTGTGGTTCAGGGGGATGCAGCTCCTGCATCTGGCACTGGCACCCGTATGACCCGGCAGTCCGTTTCATCGACTGCCACGGGCCCAAGGGTAGCGGTAGCTGCAGGTGCAGTTGTGGACACCGCCACCCAGGCTCAGGGTCTGCCAGCGCAGGCTGCGTTGGCACTTGAAGAGCCCTTTGTAGATCTCCAACAGGCCAGGGGGGAAACCATTGGGGCAGGCCGGGCTGCTCAGACCAAGACACGTGTCCCTGGGGCAGTCATGTCATCTGCTGCCCCGAACAGCCGGGTGTTGGCAAGTGCAGGGGCAGATGCACCCAACAGCACCCCGGTTGTGAGCCTGCCAACCAGGACCGTTGCGGTCAATGACCCTGCCACAGCTGATGTTGCTGCGCAGGGTCCATTAGTGGGCACCCAGCTGCCACTGACACAAGTCAGGCCTTTGGTCATCCCTCCACCTGCCACTCCCTCGGCTCAATCCACCCAACCCACTGGCCATACTGGTCAGGGCGGCATTAGCCAGCCAGGGTCTGCGCCACAGTCCAAGAGGAGGAAGGTTGCATCTGCAGCACAGGCTGGGACCCCACACACAGCCACGACCTCCTGCACGTCGAGGAAGAAGCCTTTCTGTAAGCAGGAACTGGACTTCCTCGTGGACTACGTGCGGGGACACAGCCGTGACATGCTAGTGGGTGCCAATAGTCAGACTACGGCTGCCCAACGTGACACCCACTGGAAGCATGTGGCGGAACATGTCAGTTCATTCGGCCATGAGGTGCGCACGGCGCAGGAGTGCAAAAAGCGCTGGAATGACATCAAGCGCAGCACTAAGGCCAAGCGTGCCTCAAATTACAACTTGACTCTGGTGACTGGCGGTGGGCCTGCACCAGAGGAGGAATAACTCACTCCGCATGAGGCTCTCGTTGCGGAGTTCATACCACCAGAATTGGTCGAAGGTGTGGGAGAGATGCTGGACTTTGATGCCCAGTCCAGTGAGTGTTGATGCGTAGTTGTTGAGGACGTGTGTGTTTCACTTGTGGGATGTGTTGTGCATGATTGCTGCTACATGTGACCTGTACATGGTTCTGATGTGTAAGTAATGCAATGCCACCGTCATGCGTGTCTCCTCTGCCTGCATGCGGGACTCCATGTGGCCATGCTCCCTTGCCCCCCCTCCGCCACTCTGCACCCCAGTTCCACCTTTGCACTGGTCTGCTACATTCTTGCCAATGTGTAGTTTCATGTTCATGTGTCCTGTGTAGATGCTAACATCCAGCTTAGAAACTGCCAGACATATGCCGTGTGGTACAGCCTTAGTACTCGATGCAGGGCATCCCACTTGTACTGTGCATGGGTCAGATGTCCCGCAGGGACATGAGTGCCCCTTCATGCTCCATGTGCATTGCACACATGCCCCTATGTGTCCTTGACTGGATGATCACTGTAATATGAGTCCTTGGTTACATACATTGCCTGCCATATCATCGGCCTCCCCATGTCAACTGTGGCTCAGTCCTGCGTTGCACACATGTCTAGGCTCTGACAATCTGTGTGGCTCACAGGCCTCAGCCTGTTCAATGGCCAATGACTCTGTCCAACTCTTGTCGTGTCTTCTTCACACGTGGCCGGCCTCCGGATCTTCCATCATGTGTCCTGCCCACTGTCCCAGCATCATTTGCAGTGTTGTAATTGAAATCACATTAAGCTGTTGATGCCAGTCAACACTGCTTGTCAATACACAGGTGTATGGTCAGCCTTTTGATACCATGCTAGGCATCCCTGCTTTGGTACTGGGGTGGAGGGGTGCTTGCCTTCTAGACATGGTACACATTGAATACACAATGCACGTGATGTCTGATTTTGACATTGCACTGCCTTCACATTTCCTGGCACACACCATGGAGTGCTTGTACATGTAGGTAGTGAGTGGCGTACACATTTTCTGCACTGCTTAGACCCACTTCCATGCAAACTGCCACCTTCCAACAGGTCTGATCACAGAAGCTATTCTAAGTAGACCCAGCATGCATGCAAGGTCATATGTTGTGTGTCACATGTCTGCCAGATGCCTTTGCTGTCGGTGTGTGTGTGTGTGTTGTGTGCTTCTGACATGTGTACTGACCTTTTCCTCTCTATTTTTCAGGTGATGACGCAATGGATGCAGAAGATGGTGTTGTCATGCCAGACACAGGGTTGGTAAGACCACATCAACCCGGCACTAGTGGGGGTCGTGGGGTGGTAGGCCACGAAAACCCCCAAGTGCTGCAGTCCATCCTGTCTCTGGCTGCCTATGAGTCCAGCCTTGATGACGACTCTGACGTCCATGTTGAGTTGGATGACCATCAAGTCCATGTGTCAGGGGTGAGTGATTCTGATGTGGACACTCCTCTGTCTGCGACCCCTGCACTGAGGGATCAGACAGTCTTGGTTCCTCCGCCCGTGGTGGATCGGGACGCAGGGTCACCCTCCACACCAGTCACTGATGTGCCTGGGACATCACGTAGACGGGGGCATGTAGTCGTGCAGCCGCAGGCGGTGCCAACACAGCGAGGACCCCCGGTCCTTGGGTCCCGCAGGGGTCAAGCCCGGCAACGCGGTCGCCGCGCGCAACCGCTGTATACTGAGTGGGAGCAAGACATGACTGCCAATTCAGAACGGCAGGGGGCAGCAATGGAGAACATCGCTGACAGCATGGAGCGTGTGGCCCGATCTGTGCTCCCCCCTGCTAGGCAGGTGCTTCTCCAGCAGCAGGCGGCACGGTCCACGGCCCGCTCACTCAGGCTGGGCATGGCGGCCTCAGACAGGGCACGCCAGGCAGAAATGTCGTCTCTGCGTCAAGCAATTGCTGCTCACGCAGAGGCGCACATGGATGCCCTGAGGGAGGAGTATGCCTCCCTCAGATCCACTCTGGGTGTCCTTATGATGTCCCAGAGGCAGCAGGCAGAGGAGAGGTTTGCACAGCTTGAGCGCACCATCTCGGCTGAGCTACAGGCTTGCCGGGAGGTGCAGCGGTTGTCCAGCCAGGCCTTGCAGGAGGAACTCAGTGTTACACGTGCTACCTTGCAAGAGGAAGCACGTGTATCACGTGAGGTCCTGCATGCAGACCTATGTAACATCGCCACACAGAACCAGGCTCACCTGTCCGGCAGACTTGCTGCCGACGAGGGGCAAGCTGCGGCTAGGCGTGGCCAGGCTACTGTGCCACGTCCTCCTTATCAGGATGAGCCAGACTCAGACGACCATCTATCTCCCACATAGGTCGTGCTGTGCAGGCGTTGAGCCCATGGAGGTATTTTTTTTTGGCTCAGCATCATCGCATGTGGATGTTGAGCAGCACCCTGTACCTCCCCCCTCCTGGGTGCCTCCCCTCCCCCCCGGGTCGTATGTGGCCATTTTTGATTTTTCTTTTAGTTTAGTTAGTTAAGTTTCTGTTTGATAGTTAGTTTAAATAGGTAATGTAGGTTTTCCATAGTTAGTGTAATTAGTTAATAGTTGAGTTAGTTTAAAATTTGTAGTCTATTGTGCTTACATGTGACAGTGCGGTGCCTTGTGGTTTTTGAAGGCATCCACTGTCTGTTCCAGCTGGGCCCTTCATGGTTGTCTTGTGTATGTGTTTGCTGCTTGGGTTCCTTGACTCACATATGCCACTCCTGCCTCCCTTATCCATGGGCTCGCAAGGATGGTTCGGTGTAACAGCATTTTACACAAGGGCTTTGGACTGTCATATCTGTGGCATGTCTGGTGCTTTTTGACTTGTGTTGACACCCCTAGTGGGGATGATTTAGGTGTAATTGTCCACTGTTCAGCTTTTGCTAGATGGGGCGTGTCATGATTAATGTGGACATTGATTGCTATGCATTGTGTATTATGTTTCATATCTTTCCTGTACACGTGCTTGTTGCAAATCATGCTGTAGATAGTGTTCCACATTTTGGAGGTGAAAGACGGACTGATGGTGTGATTCGTGATGTGACTCTCTGACATGGTCAAGTAATGAGATGCATGATGAGACACACACAGATCACTTTGATGCATTAATCATGTGTTTCATGCACTTTCTGCAGGGGGATGAGGCACCAGAGCACCTTTGCCAGCAGACATGGCCCATTGGACAACGTAATTCCTGACCCGTTTGTTGGTGCCCACATGCACATGTGTGCACATGCAGAGCCACAGTGATTGCAGACCCACATCCTAGAACTGCTGACATGTTCCAAGGAACTCCAGGCAAGGTGAGCATCACAGGGGGGCCACTAGACAGCAAAGCTTGCACCAGGCGAGTTGCACGTGCAGGCTTAGTCACAGCACTGAGGGTGAGCTTAGACAAATATTGGTGTTGAAGCACACAATGCAGCTCAGATGTGTTTGTGGACTGATGGCTGTTGATAGTAGGGTTGTCTGGGACACATGCGGGGGCAGTGGCACATACCCTGCGGTACACCAAGGTTCATTGAGGCACTTGTATCAACCATGTAGCCTTCCAAGACATGGAAAGGGGCAGCTCACAGGGACATACAGCAAGGGACATACTCGGGTGCAGTGCATGTCTATTCCACGTACTTCATGATAAATGCACTGGCAACTTTGTTTTGGTCATGGTGGTACGCAACTTGCTCTGTAGTCATGGCTTGCCATATGGGTCTGTCTGCTTACCCAGGGAACATTGCATGTTGTGTGAATTGTGACACATTGGTGTTCCATTTGCCACGCACCCACCAGCGGCTGACTTACTGCATTAACTGTGAATGACCCGTCACAGGGGTGATGTTATATATGGGTACGAAGCATGGAGCACAGATTGTCTGTTTGTAGAGTTGTATGTTGTTATGGGGCATGTTTTGTGTTGTGTTTTTGTGTAATTGGCACGTACAGGTTGCTGACTGTGTCTCTCTTTGCAGCATTGCAGTGCTCCTGTAACCGGACCTGAGAGTGCGCAGGCAGGAGGCCAGCACTCAAAACCAGAGCTAAGTGTCTTGTTGTATTTTCTTACAAACTGCCCTGCATAGGCTTGCTGGGGAGTGTACTGATGCATGGATGTATGTGTGGTCCTATTTGGTATGTTTTTTACCCTAATCACCCGTGATCCTATGCAATTTCGAAACCTGTACCCTCTACCCGGTGTTCCTGCTTCCCATGCCTATCCAAGCAATGTTCCCTGACCCTCTTTCCCCACTGGGGTTGCGGATGCCTGTGTAAGCCCCGAACTTGCAGGCGCCAAAACCCTAGAGGGGGTGGTTGGTTCGTACCACTCCTGAGCCTGGACTACAGAAGGCCATGACAATGATGTCCAAGTTTGTTTGGATTGTGCATGTGTTCATGCAGGTTGTACATTTTCGTGCATTCCCTGGTTTCATGTGTCATTCCTACTCCCCTCACCTGCCACGCATTCCAGTCATCCAGTGTGTCTACACCTGTCCCGACTGCATATCCCTGAACCTCTTTCCCCACCAGGATCTCAGGGGCCTGTGTGAGTTTGACCTTGCAGGCACCCGGGACATGGTGTGGGTGGTTGTTTCATGAGACTCCAGCGCCTGTACAGGGGATCTGTGACAGTACACATCCATTCATGGTGCATCATCCTATGTCATGTACCACACATGTCTCACATCCTGTCGTGACATTGTTTTGCTGTGCTACCTTGGTTGTTGCATCATAGTGGTAGTACTTGGCCTTTGAGACGTACTGCTATGTCAAGTCATCTACTGGAGGGTGTTTGGGTTCCTTTTCATGCCTTGGATTATGTGATTTTGGAAATGAGTGTGGATTCTGAGGGTTCAGGCATCTCTTTACACACAAGGTGGGAGATGGACACGAAGGGTAAAGGTGATCCTGTGGCCAGGTGGGAATGAGGGTTGGAGGCTCCATGACCCAGGTGCAGTTGTTCAGTGGGTCATGGTCATTTGCGAGGGGGGGGGGTTGTTGTTGATAGTTGCGTTGCCCTGCAGTGTGATGGGAACTCTGACATTGTAATGTTGTTGTCCTATGTACATGTTGTGTTCTGCTGATCAATGCCTGTTCATGTGTTGTGTTTTCCTTTCAGGTGCGAGGGGATAGTAGTGGTTTGACATGCTGGGGTGTACACATGGTGGATGTTCACATGTGATGTGTAGGGAACACTGATGGTCACTTGAGTGCACATGCATATGTGGAGTGCATGTCCTTGCAGAACCACACACTTGCACTCGGATGCACTCCATGTCCTCCCACCCTTGCATATCCACGTGTACACTGTTTGCCTTCTGGTGCCCACTGTGTCCCGCCAGCACATGTTCTGTGACCGATTATGGTTCGAGTACATGCCTAATTTGATTTTTGATGTAGTCTGTCACTTAGATGTGATGCTCAGGGTATGCATCACACGCAATGGCTGTTCACTGTGCTGTGCGCTGAGCAGTGTGATGCAGGAGTAGGACATTGCACACATGAGCTGCAGTGTTCATTTTGCAATGCATCATGTGCATATAGCCAGGCATTCATTGTGATGTTACGTCTACGACTGTTGTAATGCATTAGGAATCGACTTATTTTTGGTGGGACATTTTGTTGGTCTGTCATTTCATCGGATTCCGGGTCAGGCATCATTGTCCAATGCCACTGTACATTTAGGACATGGAAATGTGTACCTTATCGTTACTGGGTCGGTGTATGGGTATTGCTTGCCATGTCATGTTGATGTTTGGGAGGGTTTGACTGACATGACAGTGATGGCCATGGCCTGTTTTGCAGGTGTGTGTGATGCACACCTTGCATGTCCAGGTCATTCGCTTCTCAGAGCAACTAGCTGGGGGTAGGTTTCTCTCCGCAGCAGGGCCCTCCCCCTCGAACAGACTTCCTGACTTGAACTTGAGGGGAACCATCTCCAGTTCTGGAAGCACCTCAAGACCTTCCTCTTTGCTTCTGCTTACTCTCTGCCTCTCCCTTGCAGAATTGTTCACTGGAACTGCACAGGAGCTGCAACTGGGCCACTCTCACCAACCTCGGTCCCTGGCCCAGCCACTGTCCACTTGCACTGCCACCCTGGCAACCCCTGCACTGCAGTACTGTCTCTCTATCCCTACAGCCCTCCCTTCCCAGCACTCGTCTGCACTTACCTTAGCAGTTGCCACCAGGCGACCTATGTAAAATTTTTTGGCCTACTTCCCCTGTACTGGACTCCCCCCCACCCTTGCACTTTTCCCTTCCCCCTACCCCTGCACTTGCACAATCACAATGACACCTGGCCTAGTAGTACCGTTCTCTGTGTTCCCTTGTTCCCCCCCCCTGCCTCATTGTGCCTTGTAATACTTGTGTATGGCTCATGTCATGTCACATGTCATGTGTGCATTTTGGTTGCACAGGATAGCTTGTGTTTAAGTAGCTAGGGATGCAGACGATGTGGCACTTCCATGGCAACTATCTCAGGGTGGTAGGGTTGTGACAGTTGACTGTCACTTTGTCATCATCGATTGTCACCTGGTATGTGCCAGGCCTGTGTGCACTCCGCAGGGGTTGGAGTTTAGGTGAAAAATGTGGCCACAAGCTGGGTCCGGGCTACCTCGCCACGTGCCCTGTCCCCTCCCATGGGCAGCGCCTGTGCCTGTGGTTGGGGATGTGGGGGCACCACCATGTCCACCGGGACGCCCTGCCGTGTTGCAACATTGTGCAGGACACATGCTGCCACAATGATCCTGCACACAACTGCTGGTGCATAGAGTAGTTGCCCACCAGAGCAGTCAAGGGAGCGGAAACGTGACTTGAGCACTCCGAATGTGCGCTCCACTATGCCCCTGGTTGCAATATGGGCAGCGTTGTATCTTACCTGGGGTGGTGTGGTGGGGTTCCGGATTGGCGTCATCATGTGGTTGCTCAGAGGGTAGGCACTGTCCCCTGGGGAGGTGATAATTGTTCAGATTATTAGGGTTGGTATATTTGTCTGTGTGTGACTTGCATGCATGTGCAAGGGCATTTGTACTCACCTAGGAGCCATGTGTCGCCATGCTGCCCAGCTTCCAGGGCCCGGCTCAGGGCGGACATTCTGTATATGAAACTGTCATGGGTGGAGCCAGGGTAGTTTGCATAGACAGAGGTGAGGATTCCCTTTGCATCGCATACCACCTGTACATTGATGGAATGCCAGTGCTTGCGGTTTCGGTAGATGTGCTCAGTGGCCCTAGGTGGACGTAGGGCCACATGGGTGCAATCTATGGCACCGAGCACTTTGGGGAAGTGTGCCACCCTGAAAAAATCCAGGACAACGGCCTGCCTTTCTGCGGGTGTTCTGGGCATGTATATGTGCCTGCGGACTGAGGGGCGCGCTGTCATGATTGCCAGTACCTGGTGTAGGCAGCGTGACTGCGTGGCCTGTGAGACCCCCCCCACTATGGCAGTGGTCCGCTGAAACGACCCAGTGGCCAAGAAATGCAAGACATTGAGCAGCTTCTCCAAGGGGCTCAATGCTTGGGAGCAAAGGGTGGGGGATGTGAGGTCATCTTCCCACTCCCTGACCAGGTCTAGGATGATATGGGGTGGAAACCTATACCTGCCGTAGACCTGGTCGTCAGGCATCCCAAAAAGGCCTGTCCGTGGTGCAAAAATGCGTGCCCTGGCTATTCTCCTCCTCCTGCGGTGTCCCACAATCACTGCAGCAACAAATGGGGCATTCATCGTCGCTGTATATACGCGTTTGTTGTTTGCGCGCACTTTTATGCTGTGCGCGGGCGCGGGACGCCTCCGTGTGGGCGGACTCGTTGGTTTCCCGTATTCGGGTGTCATTGCGTGTGATCGGAGGGGAGCGAGCGTACACGCGATTGGCCTGGGTACGTGTGTTTCGGGGTGCGCGGGTAGTTCCACAAGCGATTGGCCTGGGTACGTGTGTTTCGGGGTGCGCGGGAAGTTCCACACGCGATTGCCCTGGGTACGTGTGTTTCGGGGTGCGCGGGTAGTTCCACACGCGATTGGCCTGGGTACGTGTGTTTCGGGGTGCGCGGGTAGTTCCACACGCGATTGGCCTGGGTACGTGTGTTTCGGGGTGCGCGGGTAGTTCCACACGCGATTGGCCAGGGTACGTGTGTTTCGGGGTCCCGTGAACTTTCACACGCGATTGGTTGGGATCCACGTGTGTACTCTCATCACGTGCAATGAGGGATACTCCCTCGCACGTCACGTCACAGACGCGCTCACGCGCTGAGGGCCTTTGGTCCAATGAAAATGCGTATGCGTGCAGACGCGCTTACGCGCTAAGGGCCTTTCCTCGAATTACACGCTGACGTGCAGAATTTTCACGTGCCAAATCACTCCGTATCAAGCTGGCCACGCGTAAGCACACGGAAGACCACGCTCCTGCCCAGAAGGCCGAACTACTGCCCCCCAGAGCCCCGAGCACGCTCCCACCTGCCATCTGCTGCTGCCTGACTGCCTGCTGCCCACGTGCCCTGCCATTTGCTGCCTGCACATCAGCCAGGGGTGCTGTTGGTGTGACCACCCCTGCTGGAACCAAAGACTCCCGACTGGGATACCATCGCTCCACAGCCCAGCCCCAGGACCCAGTTGCCCACCCACTCCTGCCTCTGGGGTTGTCATGTCGGGGCAAACTCCATCTGTGACCACTGACAACCCCCGGCCAGAGAGGCAGAGGGGCACCAGCTTCAGTGCCACCGAAGTTGGTGTCCTGGTGGAGCAAGTCCTGGGGCAGTATGATGCCCTCTTCGGAAGTTGCCGCGCCGACAAGGAAGGACGGACTCGGATCTGGACTGACATCGTGACTGCCATCAACGCGGAGGGGGTGGCAGTCCGCGACTTCCAACATGTCAAGAAGCGCTGGGAGGACTTCAGGTCCAGGACCCTGACCAAGGCCCGGCGCCTCTTGAAGGCAGCGGATGCCAAGGGGCGCCGGGGCCACTTGTCGGAAGAACAGATGAGGGTCCTGGAACACATATCCCCAGCGCTCCACGTCCAGGTCCTTGAGAGGCAGACCCGTCTGGAGTCGAGCGGTGAGTGTACATGCATCCTGATTGTGAGCAGTGCGTGTGGTGATTGTTCAGTAGTGTGCAGGTTGCACATCTGTTTGTATGGGGTCGAGTATGGGTGCGGGTGTACAGGGCCGTGGGGCTGACACATGCGAGGGCTGTAATGTGTGAGACATGGATGGTGCCTGTGTGTGTGGGCTTGCATGCCAAATGCAGTTGTGTGGGCACACAAGTTTGTATGAATGTGTATGTGAGTAGACATGTCCGTGATGTCACGCATGTATGTTGTTTTCAGCTGATTGTATCAGCGCTGTGTACATGTGCATGTGTGTGTATTTGACAAGGGTGCAACAGTGATGCTACATGGATGCATGTGACAGCGGTATGTGGAAGCCTGATGGGCAGATGTGACATGGATGCCCGTCTGAACACTGCGACACTTAGCAGAGGTGTACACATGCATGCAAGTGTGGTGGTGTGTGTACATGTGTGGTGCACTTCCTGTGTTGCATGTGATGTCTGGCTCACCTTTGGCTGCTGATGCTGTTGTATGTGTATGGATGGTGTTGGCAGTTGCAACATGGCTGTGGTATGGCTCATGTGTGCAAGTTGTAATGACATGTGTGTTGGGGATTGTGATGACATGTCAGAGGTTTGCCAATGCCACTCATGTACAACTGTCATGTGTGTATGTGTACATTGTACAGTGCCCTGATGCCTGTGTTTTGTTTCTCCCAGTCTGCAGCGTCAACTGATGAAGAGGGCGGAGAAGGTGCTGTGGAGCACAGCGGCGGGGATCCCACCGCCAGCCGGAGACGCAAGGCCCGGCTCCCCTCCCAGGTTGTCATCTCGTCGGGGAGTGAGGAGTCCGGTGCCGCGTCCCAGGCCGCAGCTGCCGGGGGGAGGTCCAAGAGGCGGAGGTTGCAGTTGGACTCCTCGGCAGCAGAAGGGGCAGCTGGGACCCCACAGGGCCCAACGGGGGAAGATGGCACAGAGTCATCCAGGTTGGTGGGGGGTTTGGTGGAGGAGGAGGCCGTGCAAGCACCGGAGATGGGGTCTGGGGGTGGGGATCCCACTGGTGCTAGTGGTGCAGTGCAGGACCAGGGACAGGAGGCAGCACAGGCCGCCGCGGAGGTGCCTGTGTGCAATCCTGTCCCTGATCCTGTCCCTGCATCATCTTGCACCAGCAGGGATGCCCATGTCCAGACCAGTTTTCAGGCAGGGGATGAGCTGACGTCAACTGGCCTTCCTCTGCCTGCGGACGTGGCTATCCAGGCCCGGGTTGAGCCTGTCCTGGCTGGAGTGGCGTTGCGTCAACGGGCCATGCGAGGTGACCTGCAGTCTTTTCATGAAGAGACTGCAGGTCATCTCGAATGGCTCGTTGACCACGTCAGCCTGCTGGGACAGGTCACCCAGGCCGGATTCCTCCGTCTGATGGGGCTTGCCACGACCCCCTCCTCAGCTGGACCCCCTACGCGCCAGTCGTCCTCTGTGCCATCTTCCCACCCATCAGTCACCTGGGTGCCCTGTGGAGCTGCCTCTGACGGTGCGGCCAGGCTGGTGGAGGAGGCATCCCTGCCACAGTCGGGAGTCGGACGTCCAGCAGGGGTGGCCACGTCAACGACTGCACCCCAGCCGGCGGAGGATGTGCAGGCAGCAGGAGGCAGTGCAGGGGCAGAGGCACAGCAGCAGCAGCACCATGGTGGGAGCCATGAAGGCTCGGGGCCTTCGACATCGGAGGGGCAGGCATCGGCCGGAGGGCAGGAGGACCCAGGACAAAAAGTGTCTTCCGTGTGGCAGCGGTTGGGCCACGCCATAGATGCGGAGCGGCAGCGGGCGGAAGAGGCACGGCTCTCAATGGTCAGGGCGGAGAACTCCATGCAGAGGGCCCTGAGGCGGGTCGAGTGCCTCGAGGCAATCCGCAGGGCTTTGGAGGTGGACACGTCGACGGCCCTGCGGACCCTCGGGGCCATGGAGGAGGACCGCCTCCGGGACATTGAGGAGGAGTTCGATGATGCCCTGGCCCGGCACATCCAGAAGTGAGCCGTGGAACTAGCCCGCTGCCCTTGTACATAGTTATGTAGGTAGTGTTAAGTTTCATTTTTGTTTTTATTTCATTTGGACCTTTTGGACATTGGCCACATTTTTGTATATAGTTTTTTTTATTAGTTAGTGTAGTTAGTTAGGTTTCCTTTATTTTGTTGGGATGATGGACCCTGGCTTCTTGGATTGTACATAGTTGTGGACTTGTACATACTTTCTTTTTTAACATTATCCATGGATCAATGGCTTATAATTTTTTTTTCACATTGGATTTTGTTTGGTGGACTTTTACTTTGTACTACATTACTTTGGATTTCTATATTCTTTAATTGTTTTTTTATTTTGAACGGACATGCTTCTTTTCATTTTTTTCCATTCACATTTCTGTTTATTCATTTTTGTTTCTATTCATCTTTCCTTTAATACATTATTTATTTGTTGCACTTCAATGTGTGGTGTCTCATTGTTTTCATGCATTTCATGTTATGTGTTTTGAGAATCACTGACACCCATTGGGTGTATGTGAGGGACATGTGTTTGTTTTGGAACTTGCAATTGGTGTTCTGTGATGTAATTGCAGAATATGAGTGGGTGGATGCAATACTCGGGTGGGTGTTTTGCATTTGGGGGCTGACCATAGAGACCAGGGATCTGGACTGTGATGACATGTTGGGTGGGGAACATGAGTTGGACATGGGTGGGGGCCTGCTGGAGGGTGCCCCTGGATGCTGGGGGGTGAGGGTGCAGGGGGACATGTGTGGGGGCCTGGTGGAGGGTGCCCCTGCACTGCTGGGGGGTGGGGGTGGTGGGAGACATGTGTGGGGGCCTGGTGGAGGGTGCCCCTGGATGCTAGGGGGTGGGGGTGCAGGGGGACATGAGTGGGGGCCTGGTGGAGGGTGCCCCTGGATGCTGGGGGGTGGGGGTGGTGGGAGACATGAGTGGGGGCCTGGTGGAGGGTGCCCCTGGATGCTAGGGGGTGGGGGTGCAGGGGGACATGAGTGGGGGCCTGTTTGAGGCTGCCCCTGCACTGCTGGGGGGTGGGGGTGGGGGGAGACATGAGTGGGGGCCTGGTGGAGGGTGCCCCTGGATGCTAGGGGGTGGGGGTGCAGGGGGACATGAGTGGGGGCCTGGTGGAGGGTGCCCCTGGATGCTGGGGGGTGGGGGTGGTGGGAGACATGTGTGGGTGCCAGGTGGAGGGTGCCCCTGGATGCTAGGGGGTGGGGGTGCAGGGGGACATGAGTGGGGGCCTGGTGGAGGGTGCCCCTGGATGCTGGGTGGTGAGGGTGCAGGGGGACATGTGTGGGGGCCTGTTTGAGGCTGCCCCTGCACTGCTGGGGGGTGGGGGTGGTGGGAGACATGTGTGGGTGCCAGGTGGAGGGTGCCCCTGGATGCTAGGGGGTGGGGGTGCAGGGGGACATGAGTGGGGGCCTGGTGGAGGGTGCCCCTGGATGCTGGGGGGTGAGGGTGCAGGGGGACATGTGTGGGGGCCTGTTTGAGGCTGCCCCTGCACTGCTGGGGGGTGGGGGTGGGGGGAGACATGAGTGGGGGCCTGGTGGAGGGTGCCCCTGGATGCTGGGGGGTGGGGGTGGTGGGAGACATGTGTGGGTGCCAGGTGGAGGGTGCCCCTGGATGCTAGGGGGTGGGGGTGCAGGGGGACATGAGTGGGGGCCTGGTGGAGGGTGCCCCTGGATGCTGGGGGGTGAGGGTGCAGGGGGACATGTGTGGGGGCCTGTTTGAGGCTGCCCCTGCACTGCTGGGGGGTGGGGGTGGGGGGAGACATGAGTGGGGGCCTGGTGGAGGGTGCCCCTGGATGCTAGGGGGTGGGGGTGCAGGGGGACATGAGTGGGGGCCTGTTTGAGGCTGCCCCTGCACTGCTGGGGGGTGGGGGTGGGGGGAGACATGAGTGGGGGCCTGGTGGAGGGTGCCCCTGGATGCTAGGGGGTGGGGGTGCAGGGGGACATGAGTGGGGCCCTGGTGGAGGGTGCCCCTGCACTGCTGGGGGGTGGGGGTGGTGGGAGACATGAGTGGGGGCCTGGTGGAGGGTGCCCCTGGATGCTGGGGGGTGGGGGTGGTGGGAGACATGTGTGGGTGCCAGGTGGAGGGTGCCCCTGGATGCTAGGGGGTGGGGGTGCAGGGGGACATGAGTGGGGGCCTGGTGGAGGGTGCCCCTGGATGCTGGGGGGTGAGGGTGCAGGGGGACATGTGTGGGGGCCTGTTTGAGGCTGCCCCTGCACTGCTGGGGGGTGGGGGTGGGGGTCGACATGAGTGGGGGCCTGGTGGAGGGTGCCCCTGGATGCTAGGGGGTGGGGGTGCAGGGGGACATGAGTGGGGGCCTGTTTGAGGCTGCCCCTGCACTGCTGGGGGGTGGGGGTGGGGGGAGACATGAGTGGGGGCCTGGTGGAGGGTGCCCCTGGATGCTAGGGGGTGGGGGTGCAGGGGGACATGAGTGGGGGCCTGGTGGAGGGTGCCCCTGGATGCTGGGGGGTGGGGGTGGTGGGAGACATGTGTGGGTGCCAGGTGGAGGGTGCCCCTGGATGCTAGGGGGTGGGGGTGCAGGGGGACATGAGTGGGGGCCTGGTGGAGGGTGCCCCTGGATGCTGGGGGGTGAGGGTGCAGGGGGACATGTGTGGGGGCCTGTTTGAGGCTGCCCCTGCACTGCTGGGGGGTGGGGGTGGTGGGAGACATGTGTGGGTGCCAGGTGGAGGGTGCCCCTGGATGCTAGGGGGTGGGGGTGCAGGGGGACATGAGTGGGGGCCTGGTGGAGGGTGCCCCTGGATGCTGGGGGGTGAGGGTGCAGGGGGACATGTGTGGGGGCCTGTTTGAGGCTGCCCCTGCACTGCTGGGGGGTGGGGGTGGGGGGAGACATGAGTGGGGGCCTGGTGGAGGGTGCCCCTGGATGCTGAGGGGTGGGGGTGGTGGGAGACATGTGTGGGTGCCAGGTGGAGGGTGCCCCTGGATGCTAGGGGGTGGGGGTGCAGGGGGACATGAGTGGGGGCCTGGTGGAGGGTGCCCCTGGATGCTGGGGGGTGGGGGTGGTGGGAGACATGAGTGGGGGCCTGGTGGAGGGTGCCCCTGGATGCTAGGGGGTGGGGGTGCAGGGGGACATGAGTGGGGGCCTGTTTGAGGCTGCCCCTGCACTGTTGGGGGGTGGGGGTGGGGGGAGACATGAGTGGGGGCCTGGTGGAGGGTGCCCCTGGATGCTAGGGGGTGGGGGTGCAGGGGGACATGAGTGGGGGCCTGGTGGAGGGTGCCCCTGGATGCTGGGGGGTGAGGGTGCAGGGGGACATGTGTGGGGGCCTGTTTGAGGCTGCCCCTGCACTGCTGGGGGGTGGGGGTGGGGGGAGACATGAGTGGGGGCCTGGTGGAGGGTGCCCCTGGATGCTAGGGGGTGGGGGTGCAGGGGGACATGAGTGGGGGCCTGTTTGAGGCTGCCCCTGCACTGCTGGGGGGTGGGGGTGGGGGGAGACATGAGTGGGGGCCTGGTGGAGGGTGCCCCTGGATGCTAGGGGGTGGGGGTGCAGGGGGACATGAGTGGGGGCCTGTTTGAGGCTGCCCCTGCACTGCTGGGGGGTGGGGGTGGGGGGAGACATGAGTGGGGGCCTGGTGGAGGGTGCCCCTGGATGCTAGGGGGTGGGGGTGCAGGGGGACATGAGTGGGGGCCTGGTGGAGGGTGCCCCTGCACTGCTGGGGGGTCGGGGTGGTGGGAGACATGAGTGGGGGCCTGGTGGAGGGTGCCCCTGGATGCTAGGGGGTGGGGGTGCAGGGGGACATGAGTGGGGGCCTGTTTGAGGCTGCCCCTGCACTGCTGGGGGGTGGGGGTGGGGGGAGACATGGGTGGGGGCCTGCTGGAGGCTGCCCCTGGTGGCTGGGGGTGCAGGGGGACATGCGTTGGTGGGCAGTAGTGCTAGTTGATATGTGGGTTGGCTGGTGGGCATGGCCATGGTGGATGGGGTGCCTGCAGGACATGTGCTGGGTAGGCCCCTGTGGTGTGAGCCACCTGCAGGGGCCATGGAGGGTGTAGAGGGTACACCTGGGAGGACCCACACTTGCAATTCACGTGTGCTGCTCCCCGCGCACCCCCGGAATACACGTACCCCGCTCAATCGCGTGTGGAACTTCCCGCGCACCCCTGGAATCCACGTACCGGGCCAAATCGCGTGTGGAACTTCCCGCGCACCCCTGGAATCCATGTACACGGCCAAATCGCGTGTGGAACTTCCCGCGCACCCCTGGAATCCACGTACCCGGCCAAATCGCGTGTGGAACTTCCCGCGCACCCCTGGAATCCACGTGCCCGGCCAAATTGCGTGTGGAACTTCCCGCGCACCCCCGGAATACACGTACCCCGCTCTATCGCGTGTGTCACTTCCCGCGCACCCCTGAAATCCACGTACCCGGCCAAATCGCGTGTGGAACTTCCCGCGCTACCCTGAAATCCACGTACCCGGCCAAATCGCGTGTGGAACTTCCCGCGCACCCCTGGAATCCACGTACCCGGCCAAATCGCGTGTGGAACTTCCCGCGCACCCCCGTAATACACGTACCCCGCTCATTCGCGTGTGTCACTTCCCGCGCACCCCCGAACTACACGTACCCCGCTCAATCGCGTGTGGAACTTCCCGCGCACCCCTGGAATCCACGTACACGGCCAAATCGCGTGTGGAACTTCCCGCGCACCCCTGGAATCCACGTACCCGGCCAAATCGCGTGTGGAACTTCCCGCGCACCCCTGGAATCCACGTACCCGGCCAAATCGCGTGTGGAACTTCCCGCGCACCCCCGTAATACACGTACCCCGCTCATTCGCGTGTGTCACTTCCCGCGCACCCCCGAAATACACGTACCCCGCTCAATGGCGTGTGGAACTTCCTGCGCACCCCTGGAATCCACGTACACGGCCAAATCGCGTGTGGAACTTCCCGCGCACCCCTGGAATCCACGTACCCGGCCAAATCGCGTGTGGAACTTCCCGCGCACCCCTGGAATCCACGTGCCCGGCCAAATCGCGTGTGGAACTTCCCGCGCACCCCCGAAATACACGTACCCCGCTCAATCGCGTGTGGAACTTCCCGCGCACCCCTGGAATCCACGTACATGGCCAAATCGCGTGTGGAACTTCCCGCGCACCCCTGGAATCCACGTACCCGGCCAAATCGCGTGTGGAACTTCCCGCGCACCCCCGTAATACACGTACCCCGCTCATTCGCGTGTGTCACTTCCCGCGCACCCCCGAAATACACGTACCCCGCTCAATGGCGTGTGGAACTTCCCGCGCACCCCTGGAATCCACCTACACGGCCAAATCGCGTGTGGAACTTCCCGCGCACCCCTGGAATCCACGTACCCGGCCAAATCGCGTGTGGAACTTCCCGCGCACCCCTGGAATCCACGTGCCCGGCCAAATCACGTGTGGAACTTCCCGCGCACCCCCGAAATACACGTACCCCGCTCAATCGCGTGTGGAACTTCCCGCGCACCCCCGTAATACACGTACCCCGCTCATTCGCGTGTGTCACTTCCCGCGCACCCCCGAACTACACGTACCCCGCTCAATCGCGTGTGGAACTTCCCGCGCACCCCTGGAATCCACGTACACGGCCAAATCGCGTGTGGAACTTCCCGCGCACCCCTGGAATCCACGTACCCGGCCAAATCGCGTGTGGAACTTCCCGCGCACCCCTGGAATCCACGTACCCGGCCAAATCGCGTGTGGAACTTCCCGCGCACCCCCGTAATACACGTACCCCGCTCATTCGCGTGTGTCACTTCCCGCGCACCCCCGAAATACACGTACCCCGCTCAATGGCGTGTGGAACTTCCTGCGCACCCCTGGAATCCACGTACACGGCCAAATCGCGTGTGGAACTTCCCGCGCACCCCTGGAATCCACGTACCCTGCCAAATCGCGTGTGGAACTTCCCGCGCACCCCTGGAATCCACGTGCCCGGCCAAATCGCGTGTGGAACTTCCCGCGCACCCCCGAAATACACGTACCCCGCTCAATCGCGTGTGGAACTTCCCGCGCACCCCTGGAATCCACGTACATGGCCAAATCGCGTGTGGAACTTCCCGCGCACCCCTGGAATCCACGTACCCGGCCAAATCGCGTGTGGAACTTCCCGCGCACCCCCGTAATACACGTACCCCGCTCATTCGCGTGTGTCACTTCCCGCGCACCCCCGAAATACACGTACCCCGCTCAATGGCGTGTGGAACTTCCCGCGCACCCCTGGAATCCACCTACACGGCCAAATCGCGTGTGGAACTTCCCGCGCACCCCTGGAATCCACGTACCCGGCCAAATCGCGTGTGGAACTTCCCGCGCACCCCTGGAATCCACGTGCCCGGCCAAATCACGTGTGGAACTTCCCGCGCACCCCCGAAATACACGTACCCCGCTCAATCGCGTGTGGAACTTCCTGCGCACCCCTGGAATCCACGTACACGGCCAAATCGTGTGTGGAACTTCCCGCGCACCCCTGGAATCCACGTACCCGGCCAAATCGCGTGTGGGACTTCCCGCGCACCCCTGGAATCCACGTGCCCGGCCAAATCGCGTGTGGAACTTCCCGCGCACCCCCGAAATACACGTACCCCGCTCAATCGCGTGTGGAACTTCCTGCGCACCCCTGGAATCCACGTACACGGCCAAATCGCGTGTGGAACTTCCCGCGCACCCCTGGAATCCACGTACCCGGCCAAGTCGCGTGTGGGACTTCCCGCGCACCCCTGGAATCCACGTGCCCGGCCAAATCGCGTGTGGAACTTCCCGCGCACCCCCGAAATACACGTACCCCGCTCAATCGCGTGTGTCACTTCCCGCGCACCCCTGGAATCCACGTACCCGGCCAAATCGCGTGTGGAACTTCCCGCGCACCCCCGTAATACACGTACCCCGCTCATTCGCGTGTGTCACTTCCCGCGCACCCCCGAAATACACGTACCCCGCTCAATCGCGTGTAGAACTTCCCGCGCACACCCGGAATACACGTACCCTGCTCAATCGCGTATTTTACTTCCCGCGGCGCCACTTTTTTGATGCGCTGGGACTCTACCGCCTGCCTTCGTGTGGCGGACGTGTTTCAGCTTGTGCGCGGCTTTGGCTGTGCGTGGGTTTGCCCTATTCCATTCCATGAATACGTGTGGTTCGTTGGGGCTCAGGCTATTAGTCTATGGTCATCCCTGTGTCTCATTGGGTCTGCAATTGCTTATTGTACTACCACCTCATCCAGTTCACTTCAAATTTTTTTAGCACTACATTCTAGAAATTGTGGCTGATGCTTGTGAGCCTTGTCCAGCATCAGCATCTGTGTCTTACAGTGGCATCTTCTTATTGTGCGGTTGCATCACTTTCTGTACTAACGGACCTATGAGTACCTCTTAGATATGGTGACTGGTACTCAGTGAACCCGAAGGTCCAGCATCTGGCCAGGCCTTGTTGTGTGTGCTTTGTTTGTCGATGTCCCTTGCAGGTCCTAGCCTTGCCAGATTCATTGCCTTATTTCTAGAGTGTATTCACTTGAAGGTGGTGCTAAAGATAGAGCATAGGTGCAATTGAATCCAAATTTCCGGGTCCCGAGTAATTGTTTACAGCGTGTGGTCCGGTATTTCCATCCTAATTTATGATTCAAATTTGTGAAATTAATTTGCATCAAAGTCCTTTGCGAGAGCTGGGTGTGCCAGTACGCTTATCTGATAGGAGAGCGTAGTGAATAGCAGCAGGAGATAAAGAGCAAGTCCAATAAAGCATCAGAATACAGGTGTTACTGCACTCCACATGAAATGAGTTCTGGGATCAATTCCTAGATTGATCAGAGTGGTATCGTATGATCCGAGAAAACCAGTCATGTCTGTTGGACGATGACAACCAGATTTAGCCCAAATCATATTGCTTCAATATAGGTGCTAGAAGGCCCTTGGTAGGGTGTTATGTTATAAACATTCCCATATAAGAAGGATTAGCAAAGGTAGGCCCTTGGTATGTAGTTCTGCTCAAAGGACTTCCAGATAAGTAAGAGCAAGGACAGACATCTACAGGACTGATAACGTGATGCATATCTGGAGGAGGCAATGATCAGGCTCAGTCAAGGCATTGGTACATGGGTGCTATTGTGCTTGGGCTATGGGTTTTTCACAATTGATCCAGATAATTGGAGATAGAAATTTCTTGGCCTCAGAGCATAGTGTATACCTGGTGGAGGAAGGCAACGATCCAACAATGTGTGGCATAGGTACATAAGGCCTACTAGGATTCAAGTTTCAAGTCTAGGGCAATGGTTCCTGTTGGAGACTGTGGTGTAAACCTTGGGGAAGACAATGGACACATCTTGGACCTAGTTATAGTGTAGGGCATGAGTGCTACTATGCCGCCTGTTTGGAGTCCTGGAAATTAACTTCTATGCTGGAGAATTGTAGCACAGTTAACCGCGATAGTGCAAGAGAGCGACTAGGCTTTTCTCCGACCGTTTAAGGGGCCAGCCAGAGTATAGCATTCAATTTAATTGATCATTGGAACTAGGTCTAGTGTCACAGTTGTTCTTACCTGCCTGTATTGAAGGGGTTACCACACCATTCTTGGACGTGGGGGTAGGAAGGGAGGTCAGAGTGGACTTTTACATGTTTTTACATAAATTACATAAAAAAGAAAGCAAATACGATTTTGCATGTTGAGTACAATATTTACATTATATACATATCTATTCAGTCAGCAGCAAGAGAGTTCTAATTGCACAAATGACAAACGGACACAGTCAAACAGTCATATATCTCTAGTAAGGAGCTAGCATTTCGTTTTATGACTGAATCTAAAGAAAGATGGGTCTGCTCCGAAATCTGTTGGCATAGAGTTCCATAATCCTGCAGCCATGACAGGGAAGCTACTTCCTCCTACCTTTTTAAGGTTAAATCGGGGGACTTTAAGTGAATGAAAATATCTACACCTGGTTGGTCGCGTGGAGATATTTTTGGTAAATTTATCCACCAGGTATTTCACTGCTCAATTGGCAAGGCATTTGTGGGTAATGGTTAAAGCTTTAAGTTGTATTTGATCATTGACTACAAGCCACTTGGTGTTCAATCTAGCCAGTGAGATATGTGTTTTCGGGATGCTTAATGCAGTTCTGAGAGCATTCTTCTGCAAGATTTTTAGCTTACTGATGTTTCGCTTACTGGACCCTAGATACAGTGCAGTACAATAATCTAGTTTTGAGAGAACTAGTGCTCTGGTTAACGCTGTAAGGAAAAGTTTGCAGGCATGGATGAGCTTGCATGTGTATGCTGTCGCAGATGCAGTAGCGTTAACTTGCCTGTGTGGGTTTAAGGCTGGGTCAAGGTGGAAGCCTAAGGTTTTAACGTCTTTGGCCACTTTAATGTCTATTCCATCGATGTTGAATGATTGAAACTGGTTACTGAGTCCCGTTTTTTCATCGTTCAAACACAGGCCATGTGAGGCCATCCAGGTCTGGATGAATATATACATTTTATTCAGGAGGGCGATGTCAGTTTCATAATTGCCTGACATGGGTATGGGTGTTATCTGCATAGTTAGTGTAGGTGGCACCCAGATTGTCAAGCTTGTCAAACAATGGCTCTGTGAAGATGTTGCACATCGTGGCGATACACATGATCCTTGCGGGACTCCACAGGATATAGGTGTGACCTCAGCTAATGCAGAAGGCGAGAAAACTCTTAAGACAGATTGCCTGGAAAGGATTTAATCCAGACAGTTGCTTCCGGAGAAAAATGGGCAGCTGTAGATGGATGATTGCAGAGCACTTTATGGTCCACTAGGTCAAATGCGGTAGACAGGTCTAATAGAAGGAGGAGCACCAATTTCCTTTTATCCTTTAGGTCATCTTTTTGGTTTTTCAAATCTACCAAATTTAAGGGTTAAAGCTTTAAGTTGTATTTGATCATTGACTACAAGCCACCAAGGCAGTTTCCGTGCCATGTTGAGTCCCAACAGATTGTGAGTTTCAGGTAGGTTTGGATCTGGATGTAAGCCGCTTTGTCAATCATTTTTAACAGAAAAGGGACTGTTATGATCAGTCTGTAATTAGTTGGGATATTATGGACCAGAGTTTGTTTCATCAATAATGGTCGAACCCAGGCGTTCTTGAGGTTGTTGGGAACCAAGCAAGAATTGGTTAAAGTGTTGGTTAAGGTAGTGATGAATGGGGCTAGGTCCCTAGCCGCCTCTTTGATAGCAGATGGCGGGCAGGTGTCAGCCTGACATGAGGATGGTTTGAGGGAGGCTATGATGTTCTCAACCTCCTGGGTAGAGGCAGGTGAATATTTGATCTGGTCTGGCAGGGTTGCCTGTGGAAGTGGTGAGCGTTGGGGGTTTTGTTTTTTTAAATGTTACCTTGTAGTAGGGATATTTTATTGGACAGTTCTGACTGAATACTGTTGCACCAGGTCTTGTCCTTCCTGCAGGTATTAGTTTTGGGAGTAGGAGACACCAGTTCTCTCAGGATGAAAAAGAGCTATCTTGTACTCAAGCTCGCTTTTTGGATCCTATCATTATACGTATCGTGTTTTGTTTGGATAATCTCAGATTTGTATTTTGCTGATATTTTGCCAATATTATCCTTGTTTAGTATTGAAGGATTATTTTTCCAACTGAGTTCTGCTTTCCTTTTTTCTGCTACTAGGTTTTTGAAAGTCGGGGTGAGCCAAGAGTTAAGGTGGGCTTTGGGCTTACCTTTGCATCATTTTAGAGGTGCAATGTTATCAATGTCTATATTCATTGTTGAATTGTATAACTCTACAATGGCCGGTCTATGAGCAGTGATTTGATGGAGGAGTGAAAGAAAGTTGCCAACAGTGATGTTCTGTTTATTTCTGGTGAGTAGGGAAGGTGCCAAAAGGCTATCTTGGATCATAAATATAAGTAGATGATGGTCTGTCCATGCACATTGTTGATTGGACAGTATGGTAGTTTCACAATTAAGGTCAGCCAGCCAGTCTAAGGTTCTACGTTTGGAATGTGTTGGTTTGTTAACCCTCTGAGTAAAGCCTAATTCTGCAATAGTATTGGCCAATGCCAATGCATGCTGATCATTTGGGTCACTGAGACCTAGATTGAAATCTCTGAGTATTAAAATTTGATAAGAAGGTTTGGTGTTGGTAGAGAGTAGGGTAGTAATGTCTAATTTGAAAGAAGCAATGGGGCCTGGTGGTCTGTACATCAGATGCATGGTTATGGTCCTTGTAGCTGGAAGGGACAGTTTTACTGTCAGACATTCCCCTGATGGGAAAGGTGGATGTGTAGACACCCTTAGATCTATACTAGTTTGGGCTATAAATGTGATGCCCCCCTCCTCTGGTAGTTTCTCTATCGAGTCTTAGAATGGTAAAGTTGTTTGGAATCGCAAGTGCAAGGGTAGTCTTGGATGTGTCTAATACGGGCAGGCAGAGAGTTCAACAAAGTTGGCATCAGGGTTGAGTAGGTAGACCCAATCCTGCACAAATTGGAAACACAGACCACTAGGAGGAGGGCGGTGCTTGACCTTTGGGTGCAGGTTGGCTGGTAAGGAGTAACCTTTTCTTGTAGGCATTTGGGGCCCGCTCTGTGGGTAATACACAGGATTGTTAAGGTGTCCCTACGTCCAATTGGGAGCCAGAGTAGCGTGCAAAGAGCAGGTGAGATGTGATCCCTTCGGCCCAGTTCGTGAAGCTGTCTGGCAGCAGAGTTTTGGAATTTGTTTAGTTGGTTGGCCAGTGCGCCCAAGTAGAGGGATAGTCAAGCCGGGACATGAGAATGGACACAATTGCATCCAGTCTATTGGGGTAGGTGAGGTAAGGGAAGATGTACTTTTAAAATTACTGGATTTGGAAGCATTGTTGATGTGGTGAGACACATTCGGTCCGAGTCAATTGTGCAGCCAAGGTTTTCAACAGTGGTGGTGGTCGGGGAGGAGGGAATGCTGAATGAGGGTGGCCAGAAAGTCAGTTGGGGGAATAGAGTTGTGTTGCTGCCTACCATGATCTCTGTTTTCCCTAGGTTCAGAAGTAGATGGTAAATCATCATCCAGACGTAAACATTTGTAGAGAAGGTGTACACACTGAAAACCTGGAACTCTGTGTCATTGAAAGTCAGCCCTGAGGTGTAGTGCACAGTCCAGAATGACAACAGGGCTGGATGGGAACTGGAGGTGTGCACACTACAGGGCTGTGTAACTGTTGTGAGTCAGAGCACAAAGTATAAACATACACATAGCTGATCAGACACGGACATCCGAGGAAGCTCACTGTGGCTGCAACTACCAGATTCCATGGTGCGCTCTGACAGCAAAAAAAACAGTAACAGTAAATGATGGGGCCATACATGCTACAAACTAACTTCTCAGCTTGAAGTGCCTTTCTCGCTGAAGGGAGGCTAAGAGTGCCCCCCACGTCATCAGAGAGCCTAGAAAGTAAACAGCATCCTCATACATAAATAGCATTTGACACTGCGGATCACACGATGATAGCCGGTCACTGCAGAAGGGGAGATAGACATGGGTGGTTCTATGGAAAGCCCGGAGAGACCCAGAAGTTAGCTGAGTAAAATCAGAAGGGAGGCCCCCTGTTGCATGGACTGGAGATGCAGCAGATCCAGCAAGCAAGCAAGCAAGCACCTTACGGCATGACGCAGTGAGTGCACAATTCTGGCAAAAACTGTGGCCCTGGCCCACCCAGTCGCAATATGGGTGGTCAGCATCACTGGCTGCAAGAGAACAAAGCCATTGATATATGACTATAAAGAGGCACTCACCCTAGTGGCTGGCTGACATGAAATAAGGTCGACCCTGGTGGCACAAGAAACAGTGGTGTACCACGAAGCCTGGGATGGCGGAATCACCCCCTCCATGAGGGGTGACGGCGATGGAGGATGTATTCGCTGAACACAGCAGAGGTGGTCTGGGCCTCCCGGACATAAGCATTGCAGGGAGAGTCAGAACTGAAGCACACAGAGGCCGAAGGCATGCGCTCCCTAACGTTTAGGCAGATGATATACCACTGGCAGTACACAAGAAATATAACAATGGCACACCACAAATGTTGCAGATGAAGAGCAACTGAAACAAGCGAGACATTGCATTGAACGGTGACGGGGCTGGCCACACACGGTGCACGAGCAGACCGGACAGACAGACTACCTTACCCCGCAATGAGAATGGGTGAGGAATAGTACAAGGCTTGACAGAGAACACAGGGCAGACGTGGGGCACGCGCAGACAGGGGCCACTTCCATTGTCAACAAGAGGCTTTCCAGGAGGGACAATGCTAGGAGCTATACAGAAGAAGTGATGGCATCCAAGATTAACAAGGTGAAAGGAAAGCAGCCCACGATGGACATTTTCACTAAATCGTCCCAGTCACCAGATGTGTCCATGCACTTCGGAGGAGACACACGTGGGACAACCACTTCATCAAGGAGTGATCAAAACATTCTGGAGGCCATAGCAGACTTGAAATCCTCGTGGGAGAATAAGCTTGTTGCTGCCATCACTGAATTAAAAACTTCTCTGGAATTTAAAATTGATGTGGTCAGTATAGACATCAACCTTCTGAGACAAGACGTGAGAGCATTGGTGGAGCGCACAAGTGGATTAGAAAGCAAACTGCAAATCAACACTAACACAAGCACGACCAATGCAAAAGAAGTCCATATAATACAACAACAAGTGCGTAATCTGGAGGGCCGGGTAGAAGAGGCAGAAGGGCGGGCATGACTCAATAACATACGTGTGGTAGGACTACCAGAAGGTGAAGAAGGTATGGACCCGACAAATTATGTGGAGAACATGATGATACAAAAGATAGGAGCGGGAGTGCTTACCCAAGGTGGAGAGGGTGCACAGAGCCCTAGCTAGGAGACCCCAGTCGGGGGCCAAAACTCGAGCTATCATTGCCAGGATTCTGAACTACAAAGACAGGCAGAAGAATCTTGAACATTTCCGCAAAGGTGGGAAAATTACCAGAGCATCAGCGACTATCACAGCATACCTGGACTACACCATGGGGATACAAAGACAACAACTACACTACGTTGCGGTTAAGAAGCGACTGCGGGAATCTGGCTTTAAATACATGCTGTTGTACCCAGTGAAATTGAAAATCCTACACAAGAACAAAGCGTTTTTCTATGAAACACCCGAGGAGGCAGTGAGCTGGCTGGACACAGTGGGCTGCCCAGAGGGTGCGGAATGCCAAACATGAAGCGGAAAGAAGTAGTGATCCAGCTTCCCCTTATACCGTGCTATGGACTGATACAGATAATGTGAGTAGGAGGCTGCAATACTAACATGGACATGAAATAGACACAAAATCCTGATGGGTTTACCATAGCTATATATTGAAGATTGATAGAGATAAGTGCATAGTGGAGCCTGAGACTGTGGCATTGATGCGGGAGACACCAAGTGCCGCGGAACTGGGAAAGGACTCGATGCAGGGTAGCCTGAGATCCAGGGATGGAGCTGGGCAACAGTTTGGGGAAGTTGGGGGGAGGATTGGGGAGGGCATACGTTGGGTACGGGTAGGGTGGGAGTTGGCACATGGGGTTGTTGGTTTGAAGGGGTGTTAAGCAAAGGGGGAGAGCAAGCATATACCTATACATCACTGCGCATGGAGTGGAAGACAAGGGAGTACAAGGGCAGAACGGGGTATGGATAAAATGGGGGTCCTCAAGATAGTGACCTGGAATGTTAGGGGGCACAATAGTTATTTGAAGAGGAATAAGGTCATGATGTATTTGAAGAGACAGAAACTCACTTGACAAAAGAAAAACAGGAAGTGGTAGGGAGGAAATTGAGAGGGACCACTATAGGAGCAACATACTCTGTGTATGCCAAAGGGGTAATTACGTGGATAGCACTGCATGTCCCCTTTAAGCTGTTACAGTCTACCATAGAGTCAGATGGGAGGATGGTGATAATAAAAGGACTAGTGGGAAACAGAGAGCTGAGCATGATCAACACGTATGCCCCGAACCAAGATGCAACTAGCTACTACAGAACCCTATACTGCAAGATCAGCCCATATATCATGGGGGGCAGTTATATGGGGAGGGGACTTTAATTGTACGCTAGAACCCAGTGTTGATAGATCAGATAAGAAGATGATGAAGCCCACCCCAGTAGCTAAAGCTCTGAAGTCCCTACTAAGTGACTTTCAACTAGTGGCCGTATGGTGGATGCACCACCCACAGGCTAGGCAATATTCTCACTACTCGCCCCCACAAAATCTTCACACATAGTTAGACTATATATTTTTGACACCGGAACTGACGGGGGAACTAGTGCAGTCAGATTACAAAGCAAGAGTCCTCTCAGACCACTCGCCATTGATTGTTGCATGGCAGTAATCGCCGCTCATGGCATGAATCCCGACATGGAGGCTTAGGGCCGAAGCGTTGAGAGACATAGGGTTTAGGGAGGACCTGAAGATGGAAATTTGAAAACAAAACCGGAAGCGTAGAATCAGCTGGCACAATATGAGTGGTATTTAAGGTGGTGGTGAGAGGGGCAGCAATATCTAAATCCAAAGGCCTACAAGGTGGAATAACGCATGAGTTACACGAAGCAGAAAAGAAATTAGAGATAATAATGCGCAAGGAGAGGCACTCCCCAGAAGAGGCTGTAATCATACAACAACTGCAACAAGATTGCAGGCAGTACTGGGAGAGATTATGCAACCTAAACTATAAAAGATACGTTGAAAGACAGCCTGCAGAGGGAGATAAACCAGGCAGGTTGTTGGCCTGGTTGCATAAGAATGAGACACCCAGAGAAACAATCAGAGTTATACGGGGGATGGATGGATAAATACTAGATACCCTGGAACGGGTGAATAAAGGCTTTTTACAGTTCTATCAGCGATTGTATATGGATGTTGACGAGGGGGACGAGATTGATGTGATGGAAATATTGAAAGACATTGGCCTTCCCAAACTGGAGGTAGCGGAGAGGGAAAACATAAAGGTTCCAATTATGTTAGAAGAATTAGAAGCATTGATTAAGCTTTTACCTACTACTAAGGCTCCAGGGGTGGATGGACTCCCTAGCAAGTTTTACAAAACGTACAAGGCAGAGTTGCTCTCGCACTATTAGCAATGTTAAATGAAGTGTTATATAAGGGAGCGCTGTCGGAGTCTCTGAGGGAGGCAATTATCATCGCGCTTCTTAAGCCTAACAAATCATGCATGGACTGCAGATCCTATAGACAGCTATCCATGCTTAACCAAGATAGCAAAATACTTATCGCAGTGCTGGCTATAGGCTGAGACCGGATATCAATAAACTCATACACCCTGACCAGACCGGGTATGTTCCATGCAGTAGTATATCCGACAATCTCAGGAGGCTCCATCATATTATAGAACAAAGGGAAAAAAGGACCCCCAGGTGGTTGCAATAATCTTATTAGATGCAGTGAAGGACTTCGACTCTGTCAAATGGCGTGGCTGGTGGCGGCCCTGAAGGAATACAGAGTTGGGCCCATGTACTTGAGATGGGTCTAATTGCTGTGTAGGAAACCACTGGCTACAGTTAGGACGGGAGTGACAATCTCAGACCGATGGCAATTCAGCAGGGGTACCAGACAGAGATGTCCGTGGTCCCTGATGCTGTTTATTTTAGCGCTAGAACCCCAGGTGATATATTTGAGGCAACGATATGGAGAGGTGGGATCAGTACGAATGGAGGGCAACACTTGATATCAATGTATGCTGATGACATGCTGTTGTATTTGAGATATCCTGAATTACTTACATTCTGGAAGTAATGGGGCGATACACGGTGCTGTCTGGCATCACATTGAACCCCAAGAAATCATGTATATTTCCCCTGGGTAGATATAAAGGAATACCATGAGAGGAACTGCCAGTATTACAAATACAATGGCAGACTTTAGATACCTGGGGATTGATGTATATCACAGTGTAGAGGTCGAACGCAAACAAAACACAGAGAAGGCGGCGGCTAATATCGAAAATAGCATGAGGTTCTGATCCAAGCTCCTCTTGACCATGATGGGAGAGTGGCACTGTTAAAGATGGTGGTGCTGCTTAGGTTGTTACCATACTTTGTGAATATACCATATATGATACCCAAGAAATTCCTTGCTAAAATCCAGGGTTCATATGGCACAACACTAGGAACAGGATAGCATTATGGAAATTGCAAAATATGTATGACCAAGGGGGCATTACATTCCCCAATTTCGAGATGTACTACCTGGTTAGCCAACTACAATATGTGGCGAGGTGGTTATTGGAAGGCTCTACATCGGAGTCCAGGTTGATGAGGGATGAATGTGTCCTTTTGTTCTTGAAAGAATGGATATGGTTGGGGGACAAGGATGTTAGACTTGGGATGAAAGATATGGCAATGGGCTTGCCGGGCCATGGGGAACCTGTACCCGTGTTCTCCACAGACGCCGCTAGCGGTACTGAATGGAGTGAGGAAGATAGTCCGAAGCATTCAGAACCGATTGGCATAGCAACACTAGGAGATGTGTGGCAGGATGTGAAGGTGGTGGAGTTTGACACACTGGAGGAAGACACTGGTCTAGACACATTTTACGATGTCTCACATGGAGGCCACAAGGTCTCCTGTATTTAGAAACTGCTGATGTCAAGGGTGGGAAAGGAGGTGACTCAGCTGAGATGGGATTGGGAATAGGAAGCTGGGGAATCTATGAGTGATGGGTTGTGGGGAAGGGTACAAGGATACCACAAAAAAGTGTCCAGGAACGTGAGGTTGCAACAAATCCAGTTATATGTTACCCATAGAGTGTACATGACTCTTTGGAAGATTGCAAGGTTCAAGAATGCAGGAACATAAAATTGTCCTAAATGTGGGGAGGAGAATGTGGGACTGGTGCACATGTTCTGGGCATGCCTAGAAATAAGGAGATTCTGGAGGGAGGTGGCCCACTGTTGGACCGAAAAGGAGGTTAAGCTGGAGATGGAATTATTGTGGGCATGCATGCTGGGGGGGTTCCCCAGGTCACGTAAGTTGAAACATGTGAGTAAACTCAAAGACCTGGCTTATATTGTGATGCGCAGAATTGCCATGAGCTGGAAAGCAAGTAATAGACCAAAAGTAGAAGTCTGGTGGCACAGCCTTCAGAAATGGGTGGATGCGGAAACTGTGGTGTGGAGGAAAGCAGCTAAATGAGGGGGAGATGAAGAAGCAGAGACATTGATAGCTTGGAGGCACTTAGTAGCTACACTGTCCGGGCCTGCCCAGACTGATCTAGAAGATGATGGCTCGTCGTGGTGTCCTTAGGTAGAGTGGTGGAAGGTGGTGATGCAGGCTAAGCTCGAGATAGCGGAGGGGGTAATGGAGAGGTGGCGGACACATTGTGAAACTGCATACGATACTTGAAATGTATAATTATTGTTCATATTCTGCCTTTTTTTTGGTTGTTTGTTGAAATCAATAAAAATGTTTTAAAAAAACAAAACCAAAAAAAACCCTTGCCATTAGCAAAGGCAGTGACAAAAGTGCTGTGCCAAGGGTCTGCACGATGGTACACCGGCAGCGGTTTTTTGATTGAATGATATTTTATTTCTATCGCGCTCATACACAAGTGTTTCAGAGTGTGAGCAGTGTTTAGCAGCAGGGCACCAGGCCCAATCAGGGATGGGCATGGAGTTGGGCTTGGGAGCAGGGAACCAGGAAGAGGGAGGAGGGAGTGCAGAAAGCAAAGTGCACACTGTGAGGCGGCAGGAGTTGCAAAATAAACTCAACCACAAATATGGCCAGCAGGTACCAAGGATTGCCACTACCCTTAATATTAGCAGAGTCAGCGACAAAAGTGCTGCGCCAAGTGCCTGCACAATGGTACACCCACAGCAGTGTTTAGCAGCAGGGCACCAAGCCCAAACAGGTGTCAGGGGCGGATAGGGAGGTGGGCGTGGGAGCAGAGAACCAGGAAGAGTGATCGGGATAGGGGAAGGGAGAGGAGGCAATGTGCGCCCCCTAAGGTGTCAGGAGATAGAAAAATTAAATTCAACCACAAATATGGCAAGCCCCTTATCTGTTGGTGTTGGATGTAGTAATGCCATTTCGTCAGCTGCATCTGCCTTCTGTTTAGCCAGTTCCAAAATCTCAGATGGATACTCTCTTGACATTACTTTTTCTTTCTGTTCTGTGTAGTCCTTTTCATGAGATTCTGTAATTTAATTGCGCCTTGAAACACATTGTGTATAGATGCATTAAAAAAACCAATAAATAAAATAAATATACACAAAAAAATGATCTAGTGATACGTAAAAATTGGAAGAAGTTGCATCATATGTCTAGGGTGAAAGCTTGCATAATGCAAAACCTTATTTACATCGGTCCACTTATGCTATAT
Source organism: Ambystoma mexicanum (assembly GCF_040938575.1). Taxonomy (NCBI): domain Eukaryota; kingdom Metazoa; phylum Chordata; class Amphibia; order Caudata; family Ambystomatidae; genus Ambystoma; species Ambystoma mexicanum. The sequence goes on along the minus strand of NC_090937.1, from coordinate 1,518,541,870 downwards.
GTTAGTTTCTAAGCCTGTCTCAGTTAGTTTTAGTTGTACATCTAAAAAGTGTAAATACGGCTCTCCCATCTCCATGGTGAATTTGATGCAGGGATGGATCTCGTTGAGATAGTTACAAAAATCCATCAGCTGGGATTTGGGACCTGACCATATGCCAAATATATCATCAATGCACATCTTCTATCATCCCTGGATGATGTCTTTTTCTACTGTACAATTCACCACCGTCATTGAAAGATCCTACAATTTGGACTGGCAGGCCACCACCTTCGATTTAAGGTCCTACATTTGCCCTCAACTCTACCCTTATGGTGCCTTGATCCCTCTACAGCACTTTTCAAGTATCCACATCTACCCTAAAAGAGGACCTGCAGGCCACAAAGTTCACAGAAGTCTGGTAAATATTGTTAGGCTTCTCACTGAACTACACACAGTTATATTTTTAATTACATCTCAATGAATGCTGTTACTAGGTCCACATATAGACACCACAGGAACATGCCCATGGGCACAATTTTCAAAACAGTGTCCTAAGTGTCTCCCAAATAGGTTTTCGCTAGACGAGTGATCAAGTCCCTTTCTGGCATGATGTTCTCATGTATTCCACTCATCAGAAATTACATCCTCCACATGCACACCATGCAACAATTCCTAGATGACCCCTAGAATCAGGTCTCTGGGTATTTGACAACAAGCTTGTTCTAATCAGTTCCTTTTCAAATTCTCTATGTTGGTGGAAAGACTGTGGGGCCTCAACTAGCTTGTTCTAATCAGTTCCTTTTCAAATTCTCTATGTTGGTGGAAAGAGTGTGGGGACCCTTTCACAGTTCTATGTCATCAAGAGACGATAACCAGTGACATCTCCATGGCTGTGAACCCCTCACGGTCAGTCTTCATGCCAGAAGCTTGGATTAGTCTTTACACATCAATGTTTAGAAGCCTGCACAGTATTCTAGGATCTCAAGTCTTTCCTGTCCCATCTATATGAGAAAGTGGTATGTGTGTTCACGAACAACACAACTACAATGTTCTACATCCGAAATCAAGGTGGCAATGTGTCTGAGGTCCTTCCTCTGGGACACAAACCTTATGTAAATGTGTTCTAGCACAGTGAATACCTCCCCACATTTTCATCTTTCCGGGATACACAACTCAGTGGGTGACCCCCTGATCAGGTAACTCTACTCCTAGCACCAATGGGAGCTCCTGCAAAGACAAGTGGAACTAATCTTCAATACATGGGATGGTCAGACTTGTACCTGTTTACACCCAAGAACAAAATCAAGTACTCTCTCTTCGCCCCCACTCAGCAAACATGTCAGTGCACACCCTGCTTTTCAAACACAGGGGTAAGATACTCCACCATGTCCCATCTGAGGTAAAACTCACAGATTGGCCCCTAGGTCATTAGATTTCAACCACACAACATGCCCTAGAACAGTGGATGCCCTTGCTCAGGCCCCTCCCAACATTAACTGTCATGACAACATGGGATCGATAATCTTCACTTCCAGCTGCATCAAATTCTGCCATAGGTGCTCTCCTTGGCTACTAGTGGTCTCACATATTCTTTCAACAAGGTTAATTTGGCTTTCATTTCCTGCTTCACGCACACGTCTTTGGCTCCTTCGTTGTGGTCACACAAACTGGAGTTTGGAATTCATGAAGGGACTTTTTCTGTCCTCTTCCCCTGTCCACTAGTTTGCCTCTCCATGTGGAATGAACGTCATTCTCTCCAAATTGCAGGGGCCCCCATTCAAGGTGATGCCTAAGGCCAGCATAAAGTGTGTCTCCTGAAATTCAGTCTTTTTAGTGGCTATCATCTCAACCAGAAGAGGGTTGAGAGTCAGGTGCTTAACTCGCAGTCACGTTTCCTCACTTTGCACGAATACAAGGTCCTCCTACATGCCAATCTACATTTATGCCAACGGTGCTGACCTCTTTTCACCTCAACAAGGCCTGTGTAAGGGTTTTATAACACAGCACACTCCAGCCAGGCACTTCTTCCAATGACAACGAATGTGGCGCACAATAAAAATGCTTTTATTTTTATTTGAACCCTGGGTTCTTTCTTGAGAAGGCCCCCAGCATGTCTCACGCCCACCTTAATAAACACCCCATGTCATAATGGATTATGAACCAGGCTGGTGTGTAACAATGAAATATTTATTAATTTTATGGTTCAATGAAAAATCAGAGCAAAATCAAATAATAGGGCAGCAGCCACCACTGTGTAATCCCACAATACAGCTACTTCAAACTCCTAACATAATCTTCATAAACCTTTAATAGAAAACAGAAGTAAAATCGCTTTTCTTAAAAATAGCAAATAGCACACAGGCAGTGGGATAGCTAGGACAGAAATGTGTGTGAATGAACTTTAAGAGACAAGGAAGCTAGCAGACTACAAAGCAGGGCACCAGGGAAATGTGAACAGAGGTAAGAAAATCTATTTTGGGAAACAGAATGCAAAAGAAACACACACGGCAGAATGGCAGTTTTTTTCTACACAGAACTTGTGATGACAGGCAGCCACAGAGAAGGGCTGAACTGTCAAAATCGAAAATCAGAAACACAGGTACATAACAGATAGGATTCTGAGGGAAAGGGATTACTCTTAATGGGATGATAGTTTGGGTTTTTCTATGGGAAGAATGCACATCGGAATTTACAGAAACGCACACAACACGGGCAAATTCTTTTTTTGTTGCACAATGATTAGTTCTACCGAGGCTATATTTTAATGGCAATATTATGGCAATATATGCATGCAAGGGGGTTAATTTCGAATTTTAACCAGCTCGAACCGGGAATCTCCATATAGGGGAATTCATTAATTTACTTCAAAATGGTACTTTGGACTTACACAGATAACTGAAAGAATTATAAAAAGGAATACGCTAACAGGCATAGACTAACACAGATTCTTCTACCTGGTTAGCCAACTACAATATGTGGCGAGGTGGTTATTGGAAGGCTCTACATCGGAGTCCAGGTTGATGAGGGATGAATGTGTCCTTTTGTTCTTGAAAGAATGGATATGGTTGGGGGACATTCTTCTATGGCAAGGTGATATTTACAATGTAAGCTTGAGATTTGGAAACTGGACAGCAAGGGATCTGGTAACTGGGACAGCAGGGCCAAGAGATCTGGTCACCCGGACAGCTGGGATCTTCTTGATTTGATGCGGGACAGCTAGGCAAGGTCTTGTCACTGGGCTATCCTGGATGGGATCAGCTGCCTTTCCTCCGTTCTCCCTGGATGCTTGGGTATGCATGGATCTGGATGGATGGTTCTGCCTGGATGGGATCAGCTGCCTCTGGATCTGGTTTTGAGTCTGAATCTGGATGACTTGTCAGTGGATTCTAGATTATGGATCCTCTCTTGTGTTCCCTGTCTTCCCCTGAAATAGCCGGAATGGCATCATCTGTTTTATAACCTGGGGGGGAGTACCTTGGACTTACCCCTCTGCTGCGATTGGGCAGTCTCTCAGTGTCACCTCCTTTCCCTGGGCTGATTGTTTCAGGGGAAGTGACATCATTTATGTGTGTGCATTTATGACCTTTCATTGTCTCACAAAAGCTACTTTTTACCAAAAATGTGTTATCAAGCAAAACTTCAAATCTGTACCAGCCCCCACCATAAGAATCAGATATGCGGATTCCATATGTCACAGGGAATTGGACAATCTAATTTACAACTCTCTGCGATGTTACATCGCCCTTTGGCACAATTGTGGCTTTTTTATGCACAGCATAATATTTAAAATTCTGCAAATGCCTTCACATATGCCCACTAATATTTTGCATCTTTTCATCAAGTTTCATGTCTGTGCCATTTATAATTCACACCGAAATGTGTTTTTCCTGTCATTCCAGTTCACCAAGTGCTATAAACATGTGCATGGTCTCTTTGTGTTTGCCCACAGCTCAAATGAAATACTGGCATAATATAACATTACTGCTTATTCAGGGTATTGGAAGAAATATCTTATTGTACAGGATGCTTTAAAGTCAATGGGCTGGATTAGTCACATGTGTGGGCGGTCCTTCAAACCCCCACAGCCAAATTGTCTCCTCCCGGGTCAGTTTGCACAAAGGACTTTGAAGTTTAGCAGTTTGTCCTGGGAATGGGTGCTAGAGGAACTCGCACCTCTCAGTGAAATACTAGTTCCATTTGGGTCCTTTGATCCTTTCTACAGCGATGCTGGCCAGTCTGATGAGGCCACACATGTTCACACTCTTGGGCCTTTAATGTGCCCTTGTGCGCTGGTTCACTTGTGGATACAATGTTTTCCCATGGGAGGCCGGGCATCCTTGAAGTCAGTGCCTTGTCCAAAAACCAGTTCTGCTGGTTTCAGAGGTTATTTTTTCTTTTTTTAACAGAAACCATGTCTTTTGGGAATAAATATAATGTACATTTTATAGCAAAACCCGCACCCACATATTCAATCACATTTCTGTCCGAGGAAAGGGTGTCATTTGACATTTAACTTTCAAACTGAATTTTCCTGATTTGCAAAAGATCAGATTTACATGTTTGTTTATTTCCTTTCATGTCAAGGTCCCAAATGCGGTTTCTGCAGCCCACAGTTTCTTTTTAATGAATCTTCTGGAGGGAATTTACATATACAGTCGGTTTCTGGACACAGAGAGATAGTGGCAAGAATTTTTTTGATCTTGACATGGAAAAACAAAACGCCATGTTACTACTTTCATTTCATGCAATTCGAGTGTGATGGTTCACCACAAAAGAAAACAAAAGCCATGTTGAATGAAAACACAGAATTCTTTGCTCCTCCAGTTATTTTTCAGTAGCAATGCCATTCCTGAAATATATTGCCTCACTTCTTGGCAATTTGAAGAAATAAAACACACAGGGGTGTGTTTCCAGGAAGGGCACAATTTTGTGGGTTTTGACATGAAGAAAGAAGAAGTTGCAAAGGTGTCTCAGATGTCATGCACAGCTTTAGTATTTCAAATTGACGGAACAGCAGATGTGATGCCGTTCTGAGCGTAGGTCATTTTCTTATGATTTACCTTGAAAATCAAACAATGCAGAGCCATTCTTTGCGTGGCAGGATTCAGTGCTCACTACAGATGCGTCAAGGGAAGAACAGTGCAGCCGCTTCTGTGGCATTATTCAACGCAGTTTTTGGTGTGAAGTGCGGAAATGTGGTTTTGTGGTGAAGGGAATTTCTGTTAGGGTCCTGCCTATCTTCTTCAACTGTCCAAAAACACATGCTGACTAGCCTTTTCACGTGTCCTTTAAGCATCTGTGCCTAATGTGAGCCAGATGGCTCCTTACACCTGCTTAGATGTATGCACATGTTCATGCATCTTGATTCTGGTTTCTAATCTATTTCTTTGTACACAGGGGGGGTGCGCCAACCAATCAGGCTTAGTGCCAACTGGAATGGCCACCTGATTTCAGGCTCCTGCTGAGCTTTGTATTTTTTCATGGTGGAAATGCATTATGTATGAAGTCTTTAAAAGACATCTTTTGTCACCTTAAACATCTGTGGTGGTCTGTGGCTTTGTGTCCGAGTACCAGTTTGCTTGAATACTGCTTTAAGAGACATTCACAGGTGCAGCCTGTGACTGTGAGGTCTCATGATTTACAAGCGGACGTCTCCTGTCAGCTGTTCCAGCTCAGGCCAAGGTGCGCTCACCTATAGGAGACATGTTTCAACTACAAAGACACAGGCTATAACCATAAATAAAGCCCACAATCTGCTTTTTCCAAATGTAAAATATACTATTTACCTCTTCTATGGCTACAAATAATGTATCTATTCCTTAATTTAAAGGAATCAATGGTTATTTTACCACAAACAAGTGTATATAAAATATTTTACTGGAGGGAATACCCTCATCTTCGTTGATTACTCACAAAAGGACAAAGAACGATTCACCTACACTAAATCAAGATATTTCTAGCCCTGCCATGAAAACTATTTGGACAGAAATCAGAGCTCGGAAACCATTTATGGAAGCCACAAATGCAAAACTACAAATGCCTGATGATAAATGGTCTTCCTTTGAGTCAAGAACGAGTGAGGTAGATGCTGAGGATGTCACCGCAGGGTACAAATGCTAGAAAACACAGTCAAATACTTACAAAAAAAATCTGAAAATCTGGAAAATAGAAACAGAAGGAATAACCTGGGGATTGTTGGCCTTCCAGAAGGAAATGACAAAGATAACCCTATTCTGTTCCTAAATACTATCCTTCCTAGGCTCCTTGATTTACCAGTGTCAATGCAATTAAAGATCTAGAGGGCTCATCTGGTGGGCCCGATTAACTCAGTGTGCAACTCTAATAATGCCTCCAGAACTTTGACTATACTATATTACACTATACTATACTATACTATACTATACTATACTATACTATACTATACTATAATATAATATACTATATAATATATATTATAATATAAATATAATATAATATAATATAATATAATATACTATACTATACACATGTTCTATTTATAATGGATAAAGAGAAGCTAACTAAGCAACTTTCCTTTGAATGTAAGACGATTTTCATTTCCCATGAAGTATCTAACGTAACTGCTGCCCGAAGGAAAGAGCTACTTACCTTTAGATCTGCTCTAATACATATAAATGCAAGATATGGTAATGTACATCCAGCTAGTCTTAAAGTCACTCGTAATGGGCACACTCATACCTTTCCGAATTCATACAACTTAAGACACGTTATTCAGTGCTACAAGAGAGATAAAATGGATATGTCCAGACCACCTACTTGGAAGCAAACATTTTACGGATTGATATATAGTTTAACATTCTAATTTCTTCCACTGGAGTGTTGTGTGAGTTGGGCCGTCTCTCTAATGGTTCTCTACCCTGCTTTTTTTTCCTCGCTATTTGTCGACATGGATAGGTATCGCTGTTTCTTGTTAGCCGCAGTCCTATCTATAGTTATTTTTTTTAAACCAAATTGGATGTTACAAAAATCCATGTTGATTTGGTTTTTTCTACTCATCCCCTTATGTGTCTCTCCTTCTGTGTTATTACCTCCTATGCAGGTCAATCAATTATTGCTTGTTGGGTTGATATTTAATTGTTTTCCAAATCATACTGTCATGCTAGCCCTTATTTTAGTTAAAACTAGGAATAGTTTCAGCTACCGTGAAGTTTATATTAACCTTCTTGCAAACCATGCCTCTTAACATAAACTCCTGGAATGTTAAAGGATTGCATAGCCCTATTAAGAGACCAAAAATGCTTCCCAACTTAAAAGAGCAAAACTATCAATTGCATGTATTCAAGAAACACAACTCTAACAGAAGCTGCTAAACTCAAACGCCTCTGGGTTGGTCAATTTTTTTCAAGTTTTGCATATGGCAAAAAGAATGGAGTTATTACCCTTATCAATAAGGCTTTCAAATGTAAAGGTATATTGACAGAATCTGAAGATTTAGGTAGATGGGTCTTAGTGAAGCTGTTAGTGGATTCTATTGAATTGTCACGCACCTGCCGTCCTCGAGCTTGGCAAGCTTGACGGTTCCGCCGCCAGTGATCAACCCTCCACGTTGTCTACGTTCCTCTCTGTGGCAGTCGTCTTTCAGACCGTTCTTTGCTGTTTCCTACTTTAGCCCCACCCCCTTTTCCAGCTTCGCGTTGCAACCTTTGGAGTTTTCGTTTCGCTTTGGGTTAACACTCCCAATTGTTCCATTGCAGCTGCTCCTGCCTTCTGCTCTGTTTTCACCTTCCCTTTACCTTGCTCTCGCTCTGTGCTCTCTTTCAGCCTCTCGGGGCCACCATTCACTGCAGCGCCTTTTTCCTTGGTTGCTCTCTTCCAGCCTATCATTTCTGTCATTCGCTGCAGCGCCTTTTCTGATTGCTCGTATTTTTCCCTTCAGCTCTGTGTTGCCTTTTCCGGCTGGTTTACCTTCTTAACCTTTCTTTTCTTTCCATTCCATCTCTGCGGATACCTACCTTGCTTATTCTCAAATCCTGTTGATAAATCCTTTTGGGGTTATTCAGGAATCTTTTGGTACAGCTTCTGGATTCTTCCCATACATCAAATTTCTTTGGGACACCAACGGACTCCCACCAAGATTTTTTTTTTGTAGCCACTGCCTTTTTTCCTCTTGTTTCTGGCGTTCTCGGAAGAAGGTCCTGTGTTCTCTGTTGTTATACGGTGACACAGTGGCTTCTATCCATGGGAGGCCATATCTCTACCAGAAGAAAAAGACCTGCTGAAGGAAAAAAAATAGGACGCATGTTTTGTCTTCAGAAGGATCAGGTGAGGAGGAGGAGGAGGGGGATTTAACGGATCTTGACGATTCCAACATCTCCAGATCCTTCTTTTCAGCAACATTCAAGCAATCATAATATTTAAACCAATCATAACAAACATATGTGGTGGCTGTAATGCGATTATACACTCTTTTTTGGCTAGTGTACAGTTAAAAAAAAACAAATTGCATACATAATTCAAACATTTTGTAACAGACCTAGTTCTTATTGATGCATGGCGTATAACTTACCCGTCTGATTTAGAATTTACTTTTTCCTCCAATCCCCACAACTCCTTTTTGAGATTAGATTACATATTATCTTCCAAATCCATGACTAACATTCTCCTGGATTCCCAAAATGAAATGTATTACTCTTTCGGGACCACGCACCAGTCCATATTCAACTTTAAACTCCACAGAATACTCACGACTCCAATAGATGGAGATTCAACTCGGCCCTCTTGAAAGATGAGCTTTGTACACCCTTCATTACTCAGCAGAATAGCAATTTCTTCTCAGAGAGTAAAAGTTACGATACATCCATTGCAATAATTGGGATTGCTATAAGGCAGTAATGAGAGGACATATTATTTCTTGTGTCAACTATTAAAAGAAAAAACTTAAACAAGAATCACATAATATCCTTAAGCAACTCAAAACTCATGAATCTTACTACACACGTACCAACTTTATGCTTACTCTAAATAATATTAAGCAAGCTTTGAGTGCAATATAACAAAATTGTCACACAGTACTCATGTGTGAACCTTCTAAACTATACAGTGAATATATATACATTTTCCAACAAATCAAGAAAATCATTGGCATCATACCTCGAACTTAAAAGAGAAAGTGCCAGAATTGCGGTCATTAAGAACCATGCTGGTAATGGGACATGTTCAGATCAAAAAATGATCCACGTTTTTTCAAAATGCTACTAAAATATATACACATCAGATGCCCCTCCTAACAATACTCATGTTCAAGACTTTCTTCAACATGTATCTCATGTTGCATATTCAAGAGTTGATCTTCAAGCATTAGCTACCCCTATCTCTATGGTTGAAATTCATAGTCATAAAGGACCTCAAACAAGGCTCCCAATTGATTTTTTTGCTCACTTCAATAATCTATAGGTTCCCAAACTTAATGAACATTTCTCTCACTTCACAACAATCCAAAAGTCACAGGGATCCTTCTCTAAAGGCATGCTTATAGTTTTCCCTAAGCCTAATAAATATCCTGAACTTCCCCAGAGTTATAGTCCAATTTCCCTCATCAACACTGATTGTAAAATCTTTGTCAATATTCTAGCAAATCGACTCCTCCTCATCTTGCCTAAGTTACTTAAAAATGATCAGGTAGGCTACGTCAAAGGTAGGCTATCCTTTTCTAATATTAGACTGTTTTGAGATGTTTTAAATAATATCCACAAATCCAGAGATCACTGTGCTGTACTGCTCTAGCATTGGATGCAGAAAAAAGCATTTGATATGGTACAATGGGATTATATGTTTGATGCCCTTAGATGGCATGGTATGAATACTAATTTCTTTCCATGATTGGAGTATTATACTCTAATCCTAAAACTGCAGTCTTTATTATTGGACACATGGCCCCATACTTCCCATTTTTTAGAGGTACATTCCAAGTTGTCCTCTTTCCCCACTTTTGTTTATTCTAGCTATGAAACCTTTTTTTTAGAGGCAATTAGACAGGACAATAATATACTGGGGTTTATGGTGATTCTGTACTACTGCTTTTAAAAAATCCACATATTAGCATAGAACACCTATCCCGCATTATTTTTCAATTGTCACTAGCTGCCGGCTATAAGTTAAATATGGATAAATCAGAAATGTTACCTTTCAATATACATTGTACTAGGCATCTCATTCAAACCTTGGGTATGAAATGGTGTCCTAAAGGCATCAAATATCTTGGTGTTCATATTTCCTCATCCTTTAAGGATATCACTAAACAGAATACTATGGATCTACTGTCTAGAATAAGGGCGCTAACAGTCTCGTGGTCCCCAATGGTTTAGAATCTATTAACATGTTGATCTCCCCAATTATTTTATACCTTCTGAACATACTACTAGTATACCTTCCCTTATCTTTCTGCAAGTCTATAGATTCCTGTCTAGTTAAATAACTGTGGGGGATAAAGAAGTACAGAATATCTTTATATACGCTTTAAACAATGCATATCTATAGTGGAGTTGGATTTGCTGATTTAAAAAAATACCATATGGCCTTTGTTTTAAGGAAGATGCAGTGGTGGTGTCCCCGCTAAGTCTTGCTGATTGTTACATCATCAAGGGTAAAACAGATTCATCAACTGTACCAGATTTAGTTTATCTGTCCGTTATCTTAGAACATATATGTTCCCATCAGTTATAAAATCATCTCATTTCATCTGACAATATATTTGGCTTAACTCATTAATATAAGTTAATAAAAGATCAATTTTTTGGAAACCATGGCTCTCTCCGGGCATTAAGTATTTGAATCAACTATATATTCAAAGTGCGCCAATTACATTTAATTATTTTGCAGTGACATTCCAAGCACTGGTTTAATTTATGCAACAATATATGTTAATTATAATCTTATAAAATAAAATGATAATCTATCAATATGTAAAGCAATTTCTCCTAATGCTGAAAGAATGTGACAGATACAAATTCCCAACATTACTGTCTCCTTGTTCTAAAATGATCTTTCAGAAGTTTTTTCCTTGGATTCTGTTTGGGATTGTTAAGTCGCTTGGCAGCAAGACTGTACTCTACTGGACAGTCAACTACATTGGCCTCTTGTGTGGAAGAATATCTCGAAAGTAACCACGTCAGCCAGCCTACTGTTGGGGAGGAGCTAGTGCTTTGGCTTGCGCCTCCCTGCCCCCTCAAGCGTTTTACTATTAGGCAAGACTTCTCTGAGCACTTTAGCACTGAGAAAGCTTTTTTCATGCAAAAATAATCACACACAGGTGCGGCCAGTCACTAAATATATATAGGTAGTATTTAAAATATATGGTGCAAATTAATTAGTTGAAAACATGTGTAAATGTTATTCTGTGTAGTTTTAAAATTAAATCTCAAAGCAGGCTCTCTGCCAAAAAGGATTGTGGCCGGATCTAAAAATGGATCGCAGAGCTCATGCAGTGTTGCGTCACTGAGGCTAAGGCTTGCAGAGAGCACGAAGTGGCTGAGCAGCTGTTTCTATCAATCAAAAGCCCATGCAGACTAAGAATAGCAGAGTGTACATGCTCATGTACACAATGCAACAATATGTAAAAATAAGGGTTTTTTGTAGGAATTACTGGACCAGATCAAATATAATTATGTTGAGTTAAGTGTTGAGAGAATGGTGGGAAGATGTGTTTATGTATGAATGTTTATAACATAGCAAATTATGCTAAACAAGAATGACAATGTATTCCTGCATATGCAACATAATGTTATGTAGCTTGTCCCAAACAGAACCCAGCCATGCCAGAAGGAAAAACTGCAGCATCCCTTGTATGGTAAAATGGACAATTTTGGAGGAGCTCTGCTTCTATCCAGTAACCACGTCAATAGTATTTAAGCTCCAGGCCCAGCACCAGTCTTCAGGACCTGGGAGCCAGCCACTGACGACAGAATGCTGGTCGGAAATGGCAGAGTCCTCTGTCTTTCCCCCAATCCTCATGATCTGTAAAGATTAAAATGTGTTATCTCTTGCAAGATAGACTCATGATCTTAATTCCCTAGAGGGGTGTATTTACTCTGGTTTGAGTGTGAGCAGCGGGTATCTCAAAAATATTTAAGGGGCCTCCCTGTAAATTGGGATTCACTTTCACTACTCCAAACTTTATACTTCGTTCACCATATAGCTTTCATTACTCCTATCTTACTCTATAATATAAAAGTGGCATGGCACAGAATGATAGTTGCTGGAGTTGCCTTCATACACAAGGCTTGTTTAAGCATATGTCCATTGAATGGAACAGTGTTAAATTATTCTCGAAAAATATGTGGAATTAATTTAAGCTTTATTTTCAACTTGCAACATGACTTCTGTTTTACAATCCTTTTTCTGAGTACTAAATAGCTACAACATGCTTTAGATAAAAATTGATGTTATTTGTTTGACCTTTTGATAGCAGTAGCAATTCACATCATAACGTCTGATTGGAAAAATGTAGATTACCTTTATTATAAATTGTGGTGGAGCTCCAATTTTAATATCCATAGGTTGGAAAGATGTAATGAGTCCTCTACCTCTTTACTATTAAGGCATGAGTTGAAGTGGCAGTGTTTTCTAAAATGCCTAGTTGAAGTTTCCCCCAACTAATGAATAAAGCTAAGTTTCTTTACATCTCCTTCCTCCCCTTTGGTCCCCTTTTGTAGATGTTTGCTTTCTCTATTTGCTGTTGTTGTCCCATTGTCAGGCTTATATACCTATTCAAAACATCATAACCTTCATATATCTTAAACTCGTATTTTTTAAACTGTTAAAAGTCCTTATCATAATAGTGCCTCACAATATCAGTTGTAATGTTTATATGCTTTGTATGCTTTCTGTGTTAAATAAACATGTTCTCAAACTAAAAAAAGTGAATGTAGTCTCTTGTACTTCTGTGCCACTGCTTAATGTTACTTAGGGTTCCCAAACTGAATATTCAAAAGAAATATAGCAATGCTGGAGAACAGGAGTTAAAGGTAAGTAATGTATTCCGTGTTGGTCTTTCCTAGGACAAATCATTATTTTGGTGTGTGATGCTTTTTCATAGCACACTCTCCCCATTCATCTTAAAGAAACTGAAAACCATATGTCCTCAAAACGACCAGTTTTGAAAAGTAGTTAAAAAAAAGTCTGTATGAGGTCAGTAGTGCAGTGACCTTGGTGCTAGCAAGCCACATCAGTTGTGTCACTGTGCTTTACAAAACACTGATAACATAGCATCACCATAATGTGTAAATATCACTTTGCAAAGGTCCATCTGAGCACACGATGATACAAACGTTCTTATTGCAGGTGCAAAGCAATCCAGTACTGGTCTAATTTTTATGAAATGCCCTCCTGCAGTTTTAGTTTGACCAGGTGTCGAGAAGCTCAAAACAGTTAAACAGATAATATCGTATTCATGCGTTAATGACACTTCTAAAAGTGTTTTGCAGCAAACGTCTAATTCTTCCAGGCACACATTAATCTCAATGAAATCGCTATGAACGTAAAGTACGTGTAAATTAGCTTTAATGACTTAACAAAGAATTCATAAATCAAAAGCCTGATGGGTACTGAAATGGCTGTATTCACATCATATGCATAGTTATTAAATTGAGTGGATGGAAATGCAATTACTGAAAAGAAAGTGCATTGCTGCTATTGACCCCAAAACGTGATTTGATGTACTGCAATTCTCTTGAAAAGATTACATATAACATCACTTTGTCCTTCATGGGTCAATGGAGAGCAGTATCAATACAATAAACAGGTGCACAACAGGGAAAACACGATCTTAAGTGCATAATATATCCATAATAAAGTAAAGGTTTGAATGATTGTACTCTCACTTTAACAATTGCAGAGTCAATAAAATAATTGCAGGAATTATGTCTGCAGCAAACATACTGGAAGAACAGCAACATATCCTGTTTTCAACACCAAAAAACAGCAGAATGTGATGATTAGCAAAGACATGACGCTGTAAAACTAAGGAATAAGGTGTTTATATTGCTGAATACAATGCTAAACATTATGGTATGGCCAGACACAAATTATATGCCAAAAAACACTTTTAGTCAAACAAATATCACAACCCATCAAATATGATTATGTGCATTTATTAACATTTAATTCTTTTGTCGTATCCCAATAAAAATGTGTAATAAAATGTCTACTGATTTGTCATGGAGACAAAGTGACCTATTGGATCACACTGGTGATGCAGGTCGATTGACAGAATGGCTGCATATAATGATAATTTTCACACAAAAAGCAATAATATGTAATGACTCGCTATCAAGTTTCTCAGTTCCATGTGTGACACTTCCAGCACATAGTGTGCAAGCAAACAGGACTGGCTCATAAATTCTGCATAGAACCGGGGAAACTTGGCATCTATGTATGGCCCTGCTGAGTGGAGGTCCCAGCACGTCCAGCGGGATCCCCATCCCTCCCTGAAGGGTAAAGCTGCTACACACAGCGGGCAGAGCTCCAGGATGGCTGGGGGTGCTGCCCTCACACTTGGGTGTCTGCCTCCCACAGATCTTGGCCCTATCCCTGTCCAGCGGCCGTTCAGGGGCACCTCAGTGGGTTTCCCCCCAACGCCTGCAGGTAAACACCCTATCCAATCCCAGCACCAGCTCTAGGATTGCCTGGGGTGCCGGCACCTCTATTGAGCACCTGCCTCACATGTGGTTCTGAATTAAGGCAAGGGATTTAATAGTCTCCCTGATTACCAGCAAGAGGAACTGGGCTAAGGAAATCCTCTGTGCTCAAAAACGGAGGCGTCCAGCAAAGTTTACTGTTTATTCAAAAATCTTCTACAACAGGGATCAAGACATGGACAATACAGCATTCTCAAAACTTTCTCGACAAACTCAGGTCTGTCAGCCCATTTGAGGCAGGATGACATTACAAAAGGTCATAAGGTGTTAGGCACATCAATTGGGTGAAACATATCTGTTGTCTCCTTCTTTGCAACCACTTCCTAAATGTTGCAACTACAAATATTCACGTTAGTGTACTGTGATTGGGTGATGTAACACAGTGTGAGCTTAACTTGGAAGGTGAATAGTGATCGGTTAAAGAGGGACTTCTCAGGTTTGGAGATTTTGAAAGTTACCTCCCTGTGGAGAGCATGGCCCAGAAGGTGCAGCATGTCCTCAACAAGTTACCATCTCAGAACCTCTAGCCCATTTTTTCCAATTTTCAGTTGGATGGGAACAGCCACCTCTGCCTGTCTCGAATGAATAAGCTTTGTCTCCAAGGATCAGATTACGTGTGCAGGGACCACAAACTTGATTTCCCCGCATTTGTGAGAATTGTCAGCTTTTACACACACAGGTGTCCTATCTCATCTGCTAAGATGAAACCTGGCTCCTCAATATCCTTGGCTTTAACATGCACAGTGGCTACACTGACAGCCTGGTCTGTGCCTCTCCAAATTCAGCATGTCAGGTCCTTCTCTGTATTCTGGAGTCCTTCCATTAATTTTAATGTTGCTGTGGCTTCCATTTTCATTTACATGGCCACCCATGTTAGTTGCATTTAGAATCAGCAAGCAGTTTATACATATTCTTGTGCAACTCGCGGTTAATGCATAGCAGAAGTGTGTCCATCCTCTGTCCAAGTGTGTCAAAAGCATGTACTTCTTGTCTGCAAGCAATTTAATTAAGTTTTTATGTAGATTCATGTAGGGATGCATATATGCTTCATGTCTAATGCATCTATATAATAGTCTCAGTCGTGACATCATCAGCTTCTGCATGGTTGCAGTCAGTTCACCTTCTCCATTGACTGCAAACTTATATCTTCAGTGATATCACCGGGATAGGGTCTAAATGGTTGTTTGAGTGAATAGCATTTCTCACATCTGTGGGACATCGACGGTGAAGGTGAGGTTCCAGGAATAATGTACATTTCTCATTTCTTTTCTGCCTTGAAGAGAGTGGGATAGGTGCAATAAGGGCCATGTTTAGGTCTCCCTCTTTAGATTGGCCATCATCCTGACAAGCGAATGTCCCGGGATGCCTTTGCAGGGTCCCTGTTCCTTCCAAGAGGGAAAAGCGCTAACGCGCCCGAGTCAGAGCTCCCTTTTGGCCTGAGGTTGCTGCCCCCCTCTCGGATGCCCGCTAGGCATGTGGGTCGATCATCCTGCTGCACAGTGGAGGTCCTGGTTGCCCCCAGTCCATCGCTGAAGGGAAAAGCTTGAATTGCTCCCCAGCCAGAGTTCCAGGTTGGTATGTGGGTCAACTGTCCTACTGCCTAGCCATGATCTCAGGGCCCTGTGGCAAAACTATAATGCGCCCTGGCCAGAGCTCCAGGATGGCTCAGGATACTACCCCATGTATTGGTTGCCTGGTCCCTCCCCTGCATGTGGGTCAACTGACCCTCTGGCCATCAGCGGTCCAGGGGTGTTTTCCAGCATGGTCCTCATACCTCTTTAGAGATAAAATCTCTAATTGCACCCCTTTCAGAGCTCCAGGATGGCCAAGGGTACTCCCCCATCCCTGGGGCACCTGCTTCACATGTGAATTGACCATCCCCCTGCCCAGTCACATTCCCAGGGTGCCCTGATGGGGTCCCCATCCATCCCTGGAAGGAAAACCTCTATACCTGCCGGGCCAGAGATCGCAAGCGACTGGGGGTGCTATCCCGTCCCTTGCACACTTGCCTCACACTTGGGTCAACTGTCATGTGTCCCCCTCTCCAGCTACAGATCCAGGGCACCCCAGTGGGGTCCCCATCCTTCCCTGGAGTGAAAAGCTCAATTGTTCCCATGCCAGAGCTCCAAGGCAGCCGGGAGTGCTACCCTCCCACTTGGGCGCCCGCCTTGCACCTGAGTTAAGCATCCCTCAGCCCAGCAGAAGTCCATGTGCACCCTGGGGGTTTACCATTATTTTGCCAGGGTGTTACAAGCCCTTCCTGCTTGGGTCTATTTAAATGGATTGCACTACCAGGTGGCTGTGCTCCAAGCACATGACTCCACTGCTCCTGCCTCTTCCCTATACCCTGATCTCTTTACCTCTCTCTCCCTCACTATTCTCCCCTCCGGCCCTACCTACTCTGCCAGACACACTCTTGATGCCTTCATACCTGCTGATATCCCATTCTCCAACCCTTTCAATGCACTTCTCTCCTGGTCTGACCACTCTCTCCTCTCTTCTCATCGGGAACCTCTCGGCCCACTGACCGAGCCTCCACCAGGACTGCCAGCCTCATTTACGTCATCCAACTACGAAATTATTGCCAGTCGTTGCGTTTGCCTCTACTTTCATCCCTCCTCCTTCCCCTCCTGTTCACTCTCCCACTGACTCTGTCCTTGCCAATTTTCATATTTCTATCACTAACACTATTGACATTCTTTCCCCTGTCACAAGGATCTGATTAAAACCTACCTCCAACCATAACAGCTGGTACAACTCAGATCTAGACCCTCTGAAACGCAAGTGCAGAGTTGGTGAATGGAAGAGGCAGGCCTCAGTCTCTTCCTCTGACAAACTAGCCTGTTGCCTGCTCCAAAGGAAATACCATCTCTGTGGTGCGCAAGTGGTGTTGACGGTGGAGAACGCGCCGTTGCCATTTGGACTCTTGAGGGCTCGCTGGAAGTATTGCCATACTCTGGTAAAAATAATGCGAATTGTGGACTTGGCCATTGGGCTCTTGGCCCTTTAAGTACTGCTGGAACAGGAGCTGCTTGCTGCCTCCAGCCCGTGTCAGCACTCTTAAGCACCTACTTCTGCATCAGCGGAGCGGAAGTGGTGCGCAAGTGGTGTTGATGGTGTTGCCGGGTGGTGACTGGTGAGTAAGATATTCCTCAGAGGTGGCAGCATTTATTTCATTTTCTTTTTTGACTTGAGGAGCTGCACGATGACGAAAATGAGATGCCCAGCGGGCGACCAGACGGAAGTTGGAGGTGAGCAGGGAATTAAAACAAGAAATCAGGTATGACAGTGCCTTACCTCGCTCCTGGCTCTGCCCCCCCTCCTCTTCCTTGACAACCTTGAAGCAATCGCGCCTACCCTTTGGGAATAAGGAACTGAACACCACTGACATGGGGAGAACAGCTCTGTCGGTTTCAGAGCTAATAACTTTGAATGGCACTGACCAACTGGATACCTGTCCCGGGAGGGTGCAACCATTAGACTTACCTTCCATACCCCACCCTCGGCCACACCTGTTAAGGGGGCATATGGCATTTAAAGTACTATCAAACACTAGCCTTACAGACCAGGATCGAGGAGTGGAGGAAGCCCCAAATCAAGCCTCTTATTATAATGGGGGAGGCAGTGTGGAACCAACAGTTCATGCCTCGGAGTTGGAAGTCTTCAAGGAGGCGCTGCCCATAACCAACGCCCTCCAGTCAAAGGAGGTGGAGCATGTGTCTCCGGGGAGACGATCCCCTATGATTAACCATGGGACCAAAGATCTTATAAAGGAAGCCAGTGACATTAACTGCGTACCGCAGGTTTTGGTGACGCATGACTCAATGGAAGTTTAGAAGGTGGATAGAAACCGGGAGGCGGAATCCATTGTGGGTAGCCTAAAACGGATATCGGAAACAACATGGCATAAAGACTCGCCTCTCACATCTAATATTGGGATCCTGCCAGCTACACCTAAGCAGTTTGACAAGGCAGAGCTCCTTGATGGGAATGCAACAGAGCCTAATCTAAAATCACTGATCTATAGGATCAAATTGAAATCAACCCTTGTACCCAAGGTTGTTGAAAAAACTATTAGCCCACTCAAAAATAAGCCTCCCCAGCGACCTAATCAGTTTCTAGCAGGAAGCAAAATATATGAAAACGAGATGGGATAAATGAGTGAGGCGGATGTTGAAATATGGTTACAGGATGACCACCGGCCTCAGTTCTTCAAAGAAAGAGCAGGGGAAGCTGAAGGTCTGCCAGTGGCCTTTCCTAAGGTGATACATGTTGAAGGATTAAATAATGGAAAAGGCACACCCATAAAAATAGTTACAGATATGGAAGCTAGAGCAACGCCATCTGCGGAAGGAAGGATTAAATTCCAAGGTTTGTAAAATGAAAACCTGTGTCAGTGGGGTCTTTCAAGCCAACCCTCCCAAAGTGGGCTCGCGGATACAGAGTAAAGAACACCAAGTAATGCAAGTCTGGCGAATAAACTAATTCCAGACATTTCCAACCTAACAGGACAAATCGTAACAGAAAAAAGAAAAAGTCTCCCTTTTATGAAGGAGAGGCTAGCTGGCCTTTATGGGGATGGCCCGCACAACGATTCTAGTGAAAGATTAAAGGGGTTAAGCAAGAGGGTTTCAAACACTCCTGTTAGTACTCCGGCTGGTCAAACTTGGAATCTATTTCAGAGGAAAAGGGCTGGAAGGAAATAAGTATAGATGACGTCTCACTAGGGATTATCAGTGATTTATGTAGAAAGGACAGAATGGACGTCTTTGTGCATACACAAAATGTGGTGATGGTGGCATTAAACATTGTGATTGCCCCTTTCCTCAAGTTATATGAGAACATCAATGAATCACTACAAGAAGTCCATACGTCAAATCAGAAAATGAAGGAGCATTTGAGTAAAATAGATGACTTCCTGAAAAGACTGGATCGGAGAATGGACAAGGAATCTGATCTAACAAGCCTTTGGCAGAATCGATTGAGCTATTTACCGAGACAATAATCTAACGACAAATCACTCCTTAAGGATACTGTTTTGGAAAACTGTAAATGGCACAGAAAAGCCCATCAGTTAAAAGACATGACCTCCATTCCGGTACTAGAGGACCCCCTGGTCAACAAACCTAGGTGGCATGGAAAAGGTGAATAAGGATAAGGATGCAGATAAAACAGCTGAGGAAGCCAAAGGGGGGTCCCCTGGTGCTGGGAAATGGACTTTGCGACCCCCAACCAGTGAAATAACCTAAAGGACTGTACTTGGATGTTGATTTTATGGATCCTGCATTACCGCCAAGGCAGATGGATGCCTTAAAAGCAAGCTTTGTGATTTTTAAAGACCCTATTACACAAATCAAGTTACTACCAGAGAGTGTGAAAACTAGCTCACAAGCATAGACTGAAAATAAGCCACAAAAGAAGTAAAAAAAAACAAGTTAAAACATGGAATGCAAATGGATATAGATCCTTCCTAAGGAATATAAGAACTCTGCCTGAGAAGAGACGGTCCATCCTGCAAATAAAACAAGAAGAGAAATGATAATAGGAAATATGTTCATTGAAATGGTTGCTAGTGGAAACTCCCCTATAATCAGGGTTGAAAGTGAAACTGAAAATGACTATGAAGTCGAGTCAAATGCATGTCTGAGTGACCTCATTGAAATGATAGAAACAAATAAAGATAATGAAAATTGGGATCAAATTAGCGGGTCAGACTGGCAAGAGATAGATAAACAAATGGAGCGTATCTCATCTAACAAAAACAGAAGGGCTTCAAGTGGAAGAACTCACAGTAAAACTGTCAAGGATGGTAAAAAGTCAAACAAGACTAGTAAACCTGTTGAAAGTAAACAAATATCTACTGAGGAGCGAAAGATGGCAGCGATCTTGGAGAAATTCTAGACAGAAGGGGTGGCCGAGCACAGGCCAAAGCTGCCAATGAGCGGGGACTATCCCTGAGTCGAAATTATACAAAAAGACAATCGAGAAATGGTACTGTGCGTGGAAACACGAGATAACTGGTTGCAAAGAAAGTAACCTGCCAACAAAACCATAAGTTAAAATTGGAAAGAATGTCAAAAGATGACAAAAGGATCCTTCTAAATACAAAAAATGTGATTACCCTGTTAAATAGGTTTTCAACACTCCAGACCATTACATCTGACGACATTGCAATGGTTGAATTTCCAGATGACAGAAGGCCTGACGTGGTAATCCTGAACTTGAGATCGTCGAAGGTTAAAGACAGAATAAAGAAAGTGGATACTATAGGCTTTAAATTAAGTGACCCAGGGTTCACTTGAAGGGAAGAGTGGAGAAGATAAAACCCTGTGGCAGAATAAAAATCGTAAAGAGAAAAAAACAAAAACTGCAGAACCTGTTCATAGGCCAAAAAACAATACATATCTAGAAAGGCATAAACCTAAGACCAGGCAAAGTGAAAATCATCAGCCGAAGGAAAAGAAAAGAGAAAGTCGTAAGAAACAAAGGGAAGAAAATGCTTTACCCAAACTTGTGGATGTCTCAGTCTCAAAGCTACGATTTACTGTGGATAACTCAAGGATACAGACAAAACAATCTGGAGTGGGGAAGCAAGGATGTAAGAAAGTGGAGGAAGGGGGCATGGCTAAGCGCCGAGGAAGATGGCCGCCTAGAGAAGCCGCTCTGCCTCACAAAATATATTTATCGCTTTAGGTCTTTTTTTTAAAACCTTTTTTCATGTGTACCTTGCATCGCTGCAACTCTGAGAGGGTTTGAGGTGTTTTTGACGCACCTCCGATGTGGTGGGGTGCTTCTTCGGTCCACGGCGTGTCGAGAAGACAGGCACCGAGATTAAGTTTGAAGTGTGCCACCTCTCATGTGGAGAGGTGTGGCGTCGTGCTTCAAGAGACGCGCCGGTTTGTGCCTGGTATCATGGGCTCCTGCATACAAATTTGACACTTGGTGGACAAAAGAAGGAAGGAAAAAAAAAGGAAGAAAAGGAAAGTAATGTAACAGCTTATTCAGAAACACAGAGAAGAGAAAGACACAGAAAAAGAAAGACAAAAAGTTGAGAGGAAGAAGAGGAGGGGGTGTAAGAAGGGGAGAAAGTAACAAGAGGGAGGAGTAAAGGCAGCGAAAGAAGTGAAGGGGAAGGGAGAAAAAGAAATAATAATAAGGAAGGAAAAGTTCCCAAGATATCAACGAATATTGCTACAACTTTTATACTATTTTGAAGGAAAAATAAAATGAAGGTATATACTGTTGAAATTTAAGACCTCTGCACTATATATTGAATACTTCTCGTATAAATACTCCTCTCCTCGAAATATTAAAAATAATCACCACGCCATCTCTCCAGCGATCTGTATCTGCTGACTACACAGCTTGGATTATTAACCACCAACCTTCACACCTCCACTGCTCTACAGCTCTACATGCTTGCTCCTCTCCTTATTATATACTGCTCTGGAAAACTGCTCTTGGATTCCTTTTTACGATCTCACAACTACCTACAGGATCTCTTGAAACGTTTAAGCTTCTGTAGTATACACCTTATTATTCTCTGTCTTTCCCTTTTGGTCTCTTTACCTAAGAGTAAAACAAGATGAATAATATGGATGTAATAATTTTACACTATGAGACATCATAGAAAATATCTATAAAGAGGTATTACCAAACCCTTCCAAGTGAAGAAGTCACTCTAGCTTTTTACAATAAGGCGGCCACATAATTGAATACAAGCTGAATATTGTTCTGATATATACCTGCCTTCAATTCTTCACCCCAGTTAAACACCCCAATAACACGTTTCAGTCAACAATTTTCAACTATGGCAGCTAACAAAGCGAATAAAAAAAAATGCTTCTTCTGCTAAAGATGCCACCTCCTCTTCAACAAATTTTAAAAGACCACAAAGTGACTCACCACCTCCACTAGGCATTTCAGATCCTGTCATCGAAGCCATTCTTGCGGAAATAAGGGTACTTAAACCCTTAATTGAAACTACAAACACTAAGCTACAGCAATTAGATGAACGGTGGATGAGTGTCAACAATAGAGTGGAGGAAGTAGAGAAAAGAGTAGGTGATCTTGAAGACATATCCCCTAGAGTGGCACAATTAGAAAAATCTATTAAAGACCTCCAAAGGCATAATGAAGACTTGGAAAATCGCAGCAGGTGCAATAACCTACGCATCTCAGGCTCACCAGAGGGAGCTGAGGGAACTGACCCCATTGTTTTCCTACAAAAATTCTTACCAGCCATTCTACATTTTCCCTTGGAAACTACATTTAACATACAATGGGCCCATAGAATTGGTCAACCTACAGTTTCTTCCACATCTCGTCCGCTGCCTAGGACTCTCATATTTTACCTATTGGAATACTCTCATCTACAACTTATTATTTCCACAGCAAGACAGCGTAAATCAAGGCAGCAAGCTATTTATTTCACAGGATGTGGCCAGAAGCACGGCTCAAAGAAGAAAAGTTTGTCTATCATTCCATCCTGCTCTAAAACAACTAAATATCTGCTATTCATTATACCACCCATGCTCCTTTAAAGTAACACATGAGGGTCGCACAGCAGTATGTGATGATCGAGCCAAATTTGAGGACCTTCATACAATCAATAAAAAGTGACGGCATGGCCACCTCCTCTCCTGCAATGGCCCCAACATCATCTACTACTTGAAATCTTATACTCATAACTTATATAAATTGTTTCATTGTTTGCTTTTTTAAAATATTAGTATTTACCTAATGCAATGAGAATCCAATTACATTAATAGATTGGGGCGGGCGCTCTTTTGGTGTCCCTCTTCCACTAATGGTCGTTCTTCTCCTTTTGGCGACCCAGTTGGCGTTACCTATCCCCTGTATATCTTTCCTCCCTGATCCTTCTCATATGTCCTGTTTGATCTCTAAAACCAATCCTATTTCATTGTCTGTGTCTTTTCAATGTATGATCAAACCTCTTTCTCCCCTCCCTGATCCTCAATGTTCTATCCTCCTGTATTACTGTTTGGGTATTTATGTTTTAAACCACATTACTAGGGATCTGATTCTATTATCGCTCTACAGCTATAAATTGCATGTTTATCATTATGTTTTTGACTAAATGATCTTCAAGTGCATAACATGGAACATCAAGGGATGTAAGAATCCCATTAAAAGATGCAAAGTTATATCTCATTTGAACAAATTTAAGCCAACGGTTGCCTGCCTACAAGAAACTCATTTATCCAAAAAAGAAACAATGAAGCTTATATCTCTTTGGGTTAAGGAGGTTATTTCCAGTCCTGCTATATCCAAGAAAAATGGAGTTGCCATATTAATAAGTAAAAAAACAAGCCTTCAAAATTCTTGACCAAGATGCTGATGCAAATGGTTGGGTAAAACTTTTAATTGATTCGATACAAGTATCTATCCTTAACATCTATGGTCCCACACTACCTGACCCCCCCTTTTGGATCGCTATCAAACAAATGATAATTAAAAACAACTTCACCAATTTGATTATGTGGGGAGATGTTAATTAAGTCCTCAACCCTTTTTTAGACCGAAAATCCAGCTGCATGTTCAGATCAAATAAAACTCATAAGTCCTTTGTTAATTGCTTAGCGGAGACGATATTAATTGAGACATGGAGACTACCCATCCTATACAATTAGACTATGCCTTCCATTCGCCCCCACACAATACACTGTCACGCCTTGACTATATTTTTGCAATCAAAACCCTCTCTGGATCCATTATAGATTCTAAAATCTCTAATATTATTATATCAGATCAAGTACCTGTTATCAACATCCTTTCGCCTTGCAGAAGCGAAAAAAAAACTGCTACTAGATGGAACAATTTCATTCTAAATGGCCCACAGTTTAATCAATCCATTCAAGCTTCATCCCACAATATTTCACGGACAATCAAGATTGTGATACTTCTGTTGTTAACAATTGGGATGCATTCAAAGCTGCTGTAAGAGGTCACATATTGGCCCTCTCCGCTAGGAACAAAAAACTTAGGAAAAAACACCTAGATGACCTTTACTCTAAACTCACCCAAGCAGAGCAACGCTACTATGCAGACACTAGCTCGACAAACTTACGACAAGTAATACAACTATGTTTTTGAAATTATTAAAGAAATCACATAACTTGCTGCAGGTGCCATACTTAAACACAAAACAAAGATATATCAAAATTCAAATAAAGCAGGCAAAATGCTTGCTTCTTATTTGAAAACCAAAAAGGAAATATTTTATATTTCCCATATTAAAGATACTCAGGGTGTATCTCATCACCGTTCTGATGAAATACTTGAATGCTTCAGGACATTTTATACTGATCTTTATACTCCAGAAATCTCTATTCCCAATGATAATATCGATTCCTTCCTTAACAGTATCTCCTTTCTTAACAGTATCAGTCACACTTCATACCCTAGAATAGACCTCTCTCATCTTGACAATGATATTACCTCTTCAGAGATCACTAAAGCCATTCACAGCATGGATAAAGGGAAAGCACCCTGTCCAGATGGACTATTCACCAAATTCTACATCAATTTATCCCAAGTATTAACCCCAAAACTCAAAACACTATTTTCATTCTTTATATCTCAAAAATGTTCCTCTGGTTCATTCTCAGAAGCTTTACTTATCATTTTCCCTAAACCGGACAAAGACCCTTCCCTCCCTAGTAATTATCGACCCATTTCCCTTATCAATATAGAAAGTAAAATTTTTGCTAAAATACTAGCTAACAGAATTGAATCCTCACTCTCAACTCTCGTTAAAGTGGATCAAACTTGCTATGTAAAAGGACGCAACATATCCTCTAATGCTAGACTTCTACTTAATGCCATCAACCTAGCAGCTAAAGACAAAAAAGACAGACAAGGCTATGCTGCCATTGCATTGGACGCAGAGAAAGCGGTTGATCGTGTAGAATGGACCTATATGTTCCAAATCCTACGCTGGCACGGATGTGGTGAAAAATGTATCTCACTTGTTAAATTCCTTCATTCAACCCCTAAATCATCCATCTATTTAAATGGCCAAACATCCTAATTTTTTCCCTTGCTCAGAGGTACGCGGCAGGGCTGCCCCTTCTCACCGTTATTATATATTCTTTCACTCAAACCGTTACTAGAATTAATAAGATCCAACAAAAATATTCCGGGGATTCAAGCAGGTGCCTCAATTACCAAAATAGCAGCATATGCTGACGATATTCTTATCTTAATCAAAAACCCCAAACTTCATATACCTAATCTCCTTGATGCACTATCTCAGTTTGGTCATGTATCAGGATATGCACTAAACAGACAAAAATCAGAAATCATGCCCTTAAATCCCTACTGCCTCAAGCAGAACATTGATATTTTTGGTTTTAAATGGTGCAGTAGTTCCATCAAATATTTAGGTCTTCGTTTTGCCCCTACAATCCAAGAAACCATCAAGCTCAATACTAAGACGTTACTGGACTAAGGACCTAACATCAAGATGGCCCCCCCTTTACCTCTCTTGGTGGGGGCATTTGGAAATGATTAAAATGATGCTATCCCCAATTGTACTATATTACCTTCAGCTTCTTTCCGTTCCACTATCCCTTTCCTTTTTCAAATCTATATATTCCATACTACTAAGCTTTCTTCGGGTGTTGGAAAAAGTAAAGGAATTGCGCTAACCAAACTTAAAGCACCTTATGAAATGGGAGGTGTCAGATTCCCTGATTTTAAGCTATATCACTCTGCATTTATCATAAAACAGTCTCGCCAATGGTTCACAGATCCCAAATTCGTTGATACCCTTACATGGTGCACATTAGAAAAGCACTCTGTTCATCCACATAACATTACTGATTATATATACATGTTTAAACATGCCTCCAATAACTTCTTGGACTCTATTAAAGCATCCGTTTCAGCTCTACAAACCTTTTTCTTCCCCCATACCACAAATCCCAATAAGTACCTTTCCCCTTTACTATGGCATAACAAGAATATAGTAATAAATAACAAGATCCTTACTCGCAAAGAATGGATCAAAAAAGGAATCAGATTCATCCAACACATTATAGATGGCCCTTCCATTCTCTCCTTCCAGCAATTCTCATCCAAATTTACCATACCCAAAGCTGATTTTCAATTTTATAATAAATTAATCAACTCCTGTCTTGATGCACTTAATCACTTTTCCGGTGAGATTATTTCTACAGACGCCCTCAGACTACTACAGCTAATCATGACCGGTGAGGTTAGAGCCTCAAAAATATATAATATGCTCACCTCAACATGTAATGTTTGTTCAATTCGTCTGAAGTGGGAATTTGACTTAGGATGTATGTTTGAAGATCATATATGGCTCTGCCTGTTTTCTAAAACTAAACACTTATCAGTCTCAGCAAACATTACACATTTTGTCTTCTTCATTCATAGAGCATGTATCACTCCAGCTTAAATAGCTAAGGCTAACCCAAAATATGATGGTAAATGTTGGTCATATGGCTTTTCTCCCGCTACATATATGCATATGTTCTTTGAATGTTCATATATTGTCAGATTTTGGCAAGACATCTGGAAGTTCATTAAGTTTATCTTCTCTGTAGATGTTCCGTTTTCTTTTGTGAATTTATTTTTAGGAAGTTTGGCCATACCATCATATATTCCACCAGACTCAACCAGATTATACGATTTATTCATCTGCCTAGCCTTGAAATGTATCACAGCTAACTGGTAAGACTTTTGATCGCTCTCGACCAGAGGATGGTGGAACGCTATTTGTCATACTCATAAAATGGAAATGTGCATGGCTAATAATCAAAATACAATTACTAAATACAATGCTAAATGGCACTTTTTCATCCGTTATCTTAACTGTTTCAATGCAACTGCTCATGGCTCCTGAACATGTATTCTCATATTCAATGTACTAACCAGATGAATATATTTATATTCAAATGTCTCTTTTACATTATTACAGAAATGGAAATATCAGTTTTATCATACAACTTATTATACCCATCTTCCCCCCTCACCCTGCCCCCATCTGTTTCTTGTAAGTGTC
This sequence comes from Ambystoma mexicanum, assembly GCF_040938575.1. Taxonomy (NCBI): domain Eukaryota; kingdom Metazoa; phylum Chordata; class Amphibia; order Caudata; family Ambystomatidae; genus Ambystoma; species Ambystoma mexicanum. Next base: position 1,518,514,168 of record NC_090937.1, on the reverse strand, counting down.
CTGTTTGTCTCCCAGTATGTCTCCCCAAATTTCTATTCTTTTCCCCATCTAGTTATTCTTTACAGACTTGTTATAATAGTTCATTTTCAATTGGTACTACTTCCAACTTCTATTCTTGTTCAAATATGTATAATTATTCATTTCGATTAATGAATGTGTTTGGTATAGATCAAGTTCTTACTTGTTAAGATTTTAAAATTCTGTTCATCCTATATTGTTACCTGTTCCGCTCAAAGTCTGTAATTTGTTAAAATATGTATCATTATCAGTATCTTAAACAATAATAAAAAATAAAAATAAATATTAACATTTTAAAAAAAAGAAAGTGGTGTATTGGGCATGGATGGCAAATGCCTTGACCACAAAAAAGAAGCAATAGATTAATGTTGAAGCTGATGTGAAAAAAGTTCTACTTGCCTCATTGAACACCAGGGGATTTAATCACCTGTGCTCTGGAAAAAGTACTTTCCGGGGAAAGTTTGAACTAATCTGTCTACAAGAGACCTGGACATGATCTACACAGGTTTGTGAGGAATATAAAGTGTATATATAAATCCGGCTAGAAAAGGTCTCAAGGGTACATCCTGTGCCGGCCTTTTGACCCTGATAAAAGATGACTGTGATCTAACCATGGTGGAACATCATATCCCAAATTCCTTTGTTCAGATACTCAAAGTGAAGAAACTCATGGGTGCAAATGAGATTTGTGGGATGTTTTTACCCATGCATCCAAGCCCTACCTCAAAAACTGTGCAGTACTGGCATTGAAAACATCATGATGGCCAGAGCTTCCCAGAAAATGCCCAGGGAAGTGCATGAAGAATAGGCTGCCCCCCATTTTGCCGATGTTATGGGCACAGAAGGGCACTGCCTAAGACCACCATTGGACTACCCACACAGTAGTCTGAAACCATTGGGAATGGCAATGCTGACTGCCAAAAGCAACCTAGAATTGTGGGGAATTCATTTTCTTAAATCCCAAAAATGGGTGCAGTACCAGTACTCACCACTATCAGAAAGCCGGCATTTTAAAACCACCAGATTTTGTTTAAAACTGAATAAATGAACCCAAGGCAAGCCAAAGAAAGACTTACTGAGCGGTGGATACAATCTAAAGTTATATTCTGAAGTGACTTGAAGGTTTATAACAAGACTGGCTGAGCTGTGGATTTCAGCAGTTTAAGTAAATTTGGACTGAAAGACACTAAAAACCTAAATGTTTAAAAGAAATGAGTGACCTACTTTTGACTGTCACATAGGTTGCAATTGTTTAAATGTCATAGTTTTAAACTTCGAATCAGCATCCTAGCTGCTTATGTAAAAAATTGTCTTGACTTAAACTGGGGAACAAAAGTGACATTAGCTTGGGCCTGGCTTAAGGAACTGAATTCTGCCCACCAGCTACCCCCGACAGGAGTTGAGACTTGCACAACAGCTGTGTTCCCAGGCCTATCTGCCTTTTGCTGCTCCCACCAAAGGGATATGACACTTCCCTGATTGAATTACCTGGGCTCTGCAGGAAATTGAACAAAGCCCTGTCCTGACTCAGTCAAATGTTTTATTATGGGGGCCGTAAAAAGTGGCTTCCTCCTGGAAGTAAAGGGGAGGAGCACTGCCTGTGAGAGCAAGCTGGCTTGGCAGAACTGGAAAAAACAGAAATTCAACCTTGTGCTGGGGGGAAACCACACCCCTGTAGCCAGAATATGGTTTTAGAAAAAGATGAATAACTCATAGAGCGGACTTGTGAAAATTATTTAAATGATACCATAATTCTTGTGATTTTTCTGCCCACATTTTAAGAGGTTTTTAGAACCGGTGGCATGATCTGGGGGCAAACTAGCAGTTAACAGGGTATTACTTAAAATGTATGCATGTTAAAAATCTGACACTTCATCAAGTAATGTCCATACTCCTTGCGCACATGTGTATACATTTGGGGTAATGTCCGATATTATGAAACCAGTTAAAAAGGGCAAATGTTGCCATTTCTGAATGCAGGCTCCCAGGAAGAGCAGATTTTGAACAGGGGATACCTCCTGTGATATGTGATGGGTGCATGTAATTTTAAACAAATGTGTACCTGTGCAAATATGTCTTTTGGATCAAATATAGATTGTGTGTAAAGTTGACAGGGGTGGGTTCTCTGTATCATAAACAGACCTCATCATGATGACACTTCATTTCATTCCCCCAATCAAGTGGAAGAGGATGAAGTGGCCAATGACAAGTGGAGAGGGGTAGAGCTTAGTGATGCTGCACACACACCCACTTTCCAAACACATAAAAGCAGACAGACAGGACAGATAGGGACCTTCAAATCCATTTGCTGCGGGACGCTCTGCCGGGAAAATCCATACTTTACCTCCATCAATCTCTAGAGAAAGCTGTGCAGAAAGATCCAGACTTCAAATCTATCAATATCCAGAACCAGAGACCCAGACCACACCAGCAGAGAGAGCTGACCTAGATCACTGTGAAGTGCCGAGACCAGACCAGAGTCCAGTCTAAAACCTGACCAGATCCGTGGCGAGGCCCATTTATTTCAAAAATATATTGTGAGTACCTAGCAGAACTGTGTAGAACCAATCTCTTAGTTAAAATAATATAATTCAATATATTTTAATCTAACCAGAACTGCCTCCTAACTGTCACCTGTCATTTTCTAGTTGCCAGCTGTCACTTGTCTTTTTGAACTTTAAAATTTCAAATCTGAAAAACGACCTTTACCATATCGCTCATATCTCCGTGACCGTTTGTCCTAGAGACTTGCAGTAACTTTCATCTGGAAGCTGGAATAGATTGGGGCGGGCGCTCTTTTGGTGTCCCTCTTCCACTAATGGAAGCTGAGATCCTAGGCTGTCCTAGAACCCCAAAACGACTAGTCCTCTGTAATCGCGAAAAACGCACTCGCGAATTTTGCCGCGATTTGCAAATTTCCCAACGTGTGAAAACAGCAGTTTTCTTGCTTTCAGTTGCCAAAAATTTGTTTAACCTGCTAGTTACTCCTAGATCCTTGCTAAAGTGAGCCTGGACTAATATTAACTTGATTTCACTCACCCTGAACCTCCTAGAGGGAATTAAAAGCATTTTAGCATATTTTTCACTTCATTGCCAGCACATATAAAAGCATTTTGGGCCTGTGTTGTAAACTTCTGTAGTCTAAGCTGCTGGGGTGAACTGAATTACAGTTGATTGCATTTCTGAGAACTGTGTGCTTCCCTTCCATTTCCTTGCATTGCATAAAGGGGGGAGGGGATTGCCAGAGAAAAGTGATTACATTGTTTTGTTGAAATCATATTGAGTATTTTCGGTATTGCATTTTCATTCAACATTATATCCATCTGAACTTATATAAAGCATTCTCTACCACCTTATTCTTCTGTTCCTATCCACAAGTGTGCTAGTGCCAGACTACCCATTATTGATTACTGCTCAGATTCAGTGTGATATTCAATTATTCATTTATTATAAAGCGTGATATATATATATTGTTTAAATTATCAAATAAACATTTAAACTTGCAAAACAGAACTACTCCTTGGCTCAGGGAAAACTTCCAAGAGAGGGGTGTTATATAGGGGTAGTCATCCAGAACGCATGAACTGGACATAAAGATATATCAATAAGGTTTTCCATTCAGTATCCCAGACTAGGCATTGACTTAGCTGTAGTGTTGAATTGAATCCTCTTACAGATTGGAATACTGTTGATTAATACATACTGGAGCGCAAATCATTGTGAGATTGAAATGAACATAGGCGATATTATGGCGGCAATTGGCTGATCAATGCTGGAAGATAAAAACCAATTTATCCTCCTATGTGGTGATCTTAATCTCAAACTATTGAATAAAGGAGGCCAGAGGAAACCAGACTCACAATTGGAAGCAAGGGAGCGGAGATGGCTTGAAGAGATGGAAATTAGAGACATGGTAATGCTGAATGGAATGACTAAAGGTGATGTCATGTGGCTGACACATAGGCTTGCAATATGAGCAAAGCATGCGTGGATTACTGTTTTGTGGCCAGAATACCTTCAAATGGAATAACTCATTTACAGTGAAAAATCAATTCGCCAGTGACCATGCGCTGTTGGAAATAGAATACAACTATTTTGTTGGTTTTCAGAAATAGAGCCATGATTAGAGAGATGGCCTGGGGGCATTCCTAATTGCCGCTAGAGGTGCCATTCTTAGATGGCGCAAGACAAACCAAAGTGAAAGCATTTGGCAAGAATAATTTCATTAATCAAGGACGAAAGTCAGAGGATCGAAAACAAAGAGATACTGCTGTAGTTCCGACAATAAACAAAGCCGACCAGCGATCTGGCAGTGTAATTCCCATGACTCACTGAGCAGCTTCTGGGAGAGTGGTTGCAAAGCTGAAACTGAAAGGAATTGACAGAAAAGCCTCACCAGGAGTGGAACCTGCAGCTTAATTTGATAAAACACTGGAAACCTCATCCAGCCTTGACACAGAAAAGATTCACGCGTTGATTGCTCTTTGTCGATTCTGTGGGTGATGGTGCATGGACTTTCTCAGTCGGTGGAGTGATTTGTCTGTTTAATTCCGATAACGAGCGAGATTCATCCATGCAACTAGTTACGAGGCCCAGGACTGTCTTGGGGCCAAACGATCTCAAATTTTTCCCCAACTTTAAATGGGTAAGAAACCTGTCTCTCTGGCATTCCACCTGGCATCAAATATATGTGCCCAGTCGGCCACTGCCGGTTTAGGCGTGTGATGGAGACTCTCATCATACCCCAGGAAATAAAACATGTTGGTTAATATAGACAGCAGGACAGTGTCCATGGAAGTCTGTATCCACTAAGGAGTATGTAACCACTGTCCTGTGGAATCAACAAGCCCTGAAAATGGATAGTGGTGGAGTGTCAGGACCATACCCGGCCATCACCCACACTAAGAGCTGAAGCCATGATGAGTAGGAGGGCTGTTGCAGTGCAATTGGAGGCCCAGGGTGAGAGCTTGGCAGGTGCGTTGCAGGTGCAGATCATGTTCGTAGTAACAACTATTTAAACGAGAACTTTGAAGTGGAGAAGGGTTCCATATGAACAGTAGTTGAACATGAATCATTCCATCCTAGAAAATGGGTGAACGCCATTTCAAAGGGAAAGGTGATGGCCTCAGTTGCCCTCAGCTGATCAAAAGAGGTCTGGGATAAAATCCCTGATCCGAAATGGAGGAGACAGGCAGACTTGATCCTTCGATGTCAGCTCGTCCTATCATTGTGAAGTACAATTCACCATACGTTGGATTGTTCACACACTATTAGGTAACGTGAACTGGGTTTAGACCATACTGATGATGTGCTGTGGCAATAGTAATCCTGCTACATGAGAAACCATATGCTAAGACAATTGGTGTATGTGCTCCGCTGAGGAGCCAATGGAACGAAGCTACCATCTGTGGGATTATGACTTTACATCTCTAAGTCAGAATCCCCCCAAAACTGCACAATACCGTAACAATGTGGAGCCTCAGTTAGCCTAGGAAAGAGGGCCTCTGGGCAGAAGTTACCGTCTAAACCAAGCTTTTGTCAAAAAAGCCACTGAGAGATCCAACATGCATTCTATACCATCAAGCACAACGAGAGTGTGTTTCAGTGAGGCGACCAGGGACAAACTCTCAATGGAAATAATTCTGAAGATGATTTTTCACAAATGATTGGGGTTCTGCAATGCATAAACATGTAATAATATTGCCCAAGAATCATGCGTTCAACTCTTTGTGTCGAATGTATATTTAAATATAATTTCTTCTCCTGAATGTAAATTTCCAAAACATTATGAGCAGAACCATTACTATTTATACATTTATGAATCAGATTGAACTTCGTTATTAATATAATCACTTGTAATCAACCACGTATTGTCACTTTGGTGATTACTGGCATCTCAATACACAGTGAAAAATGTTAATTGGTTTTCTACCAATCATCTACAGGCAGAATCATGTAATCATGTGTTTCAGCAAGTTTCAAAGTTATTTGTAACCACGATAACAAGTAAGTCTCTGACACATGCAGTCCCTATGCTTTCAATCAATGGGCACAAAGTCATATGTCGGACACATGTCTTGTACCCATGGACTAAAAGTATGTATTTTAAACATACTGAATCCTGGTGCAAAATTGTTGGACCTACTTATTATGTGTTTGCTGTACAAGCCCATCATCATGCGACACACAACGATAAGTACCAGCAGACTTAACGGTTGTGAAACGTACGTGCACCCACTCTAGTTCACATTACCTAAGACATGGTGGGGAATTATATGAATTCGTTTGACTGTTTGTAAAACAAATCTGAGTCATCCATAAGACACTTTGTTAGCAACTACAACAACAAGAAATGCCAGTCAAACCAAACAAAAAACTTGTCACCTGGTGCATGTAACTCAGGGTGGCAGTTCAATAAGCAAATGTGTCATAAGTACACTTTTCACTACATGAATCGCTTTTATCTGCCTCTGAATAGCACAAAAAATCCTTTACAATATTGCATGTGTCATCATGTCACATCTCTCACAGCAGGCAATTCATTGAGAGTACGAACGTGGGAGTCATCCTGGCATGCCAGGTGCTTCATCACTCCCCCATCATCATACATAGACGTCCCTGCCTTGGATGCAGGATGCAGTGATGGAAAACACTGCACCACTCCAGGCAAGACACCAACTTTATTCTGGCTGTATGTGCCAACCACTTCTGCAACAGGAGAGCCTGGAACCACAATCCAGCCATGGCTGCCACCACCTCTGCCAGATCCCCCATGAGCATTACTGGATCCAGGCCCTCCCTCGATCAGTTTCCCTTCCTCACTCCTTTACCCGAACTTGTCTTGGGCACCCTTGCCTGACTAGCATACTGAGTCCAGTCCACCTCCCTTCCCAGACTAGCCTTCTGAGTCTGGTCCATCCCTCCCTCACACTAGCTGTCCTCCTTCCCTTGTTCCCAGAGCACTCGCCCTCTTGGGCCTCCCTTAGCAATTGCCCAGCCCATTGCTTTTATTCTAAAACGTTTACTTACCTGTTTGTGTAGTGTTTTTGTCCCTTGCATTTTCTGATATAAGGAATATCATTTTATAATCATTCAGTGTGTATATGTTACGTGGGAAAAGTGTAAACTGTACTTGTTAAGCACCCTGCTACACGTTCTCATAATTATGCCTGAGCTGCTCGTCCTCACTACCACTTACAGAGCTTGGTTAGCTTCAGTGAATCACTGGTAACCGTAGGTTAGGAAGACATAGCTAAATACCTCAATAACAAGGATTAAGGAAAATCTCCCTTTGAGAAGCTCATCTGTACATGTATTAAATGCAACTGTTTCCTATCCCGGATTAACCACTCCAATTCCAGTGCAGCACCCATGCTACATTGCAAAGCTGCAATCACATTAGGAAAGTCTGCAATGCCCAACAAGTGTCCCTTACTGACATTCCTCTCAGCTCGGTCAGTGAGTAGGGTAATCTGCTGGGTAGAATAACGCACAAATCAAGCATCTACCCAACTCCTTTGAGAATGTTGACTGTGACCATTTGCTGTCTTGACTCTTTCAGGTGTAGTAACTGATCAACAGTACACTCAATCAATCATTGCAGTAGTTGATTGGAAGAGATATATTCGGTGTCACTGTGTGATGAAATGACTACTGATCTGCAGTAGTACAGGGAAAAGTAGTGCCTACTTAGACCTACACAACTACTAAATCAGTAGTGATCCCAAAAATACAGGTAGAAAATACACAGCCCGACAGGATATTTAACTATTTCACATTGTGTGGTAACGGCTGACAAGGACAGGCCCTACTCTCCGGATGGGTATGAAGTGGGTTTCAAGTGATAACAGTAGCAAAACAAGTGGCAATATGTAAACACTTAAAAATAAAAAAATAAAAAAAAACAATAAAGTGTCCATAGCAAAATGGAAAGTTGATGGGTGGAAGGTCTTGAATCAATTATAACCACTGGCACAGCAATAGGCAAATATAGCCATGGCATTTTTAGACATTGGTCAGAGTTGTACAAAGTCATGGTAGTAAGCTTAGCTTTCTTATTCACTGCATTTGTAAGATAGAGTGACAATGGTGCAAGCTTAACCTGAATGCAAGCTTAACCTGAATCTCAACGTTTTAGAGGCCATTCTCATTTTGCATAGCAGAAATTGGAACATAATTTGAAAATACTTGTGGAGAGCCAGTAGTAGACTGCAACAATGGTTGTTTTGAACCTTCTGTAGGTAATTCACAGTTTGATGTCCACAAGAACCCATCCCATGTAAAGCTACTGATTTGGCCTTTGCTTCATATGCACATATTAACATCTCATGGGGCTGTGCCTTGAAACTCTTAGCGGAAGTACACATACCCCCAATAGCTTGATCTGTTCTTGTGGCATGACTAACTACATGTGGTTTGTTAATCAATTGCTCAGAAAAGCGAACTTCCACATAGTGGTATACATCTACGTGTTGGATGATTGTACTTTCTGAGCAAAAGGTCCAATGCAAAGCTGCATAATCTTAAAAACACAAGGTTTGCGGACTTACTTGATTTAACAGTCAAATTGATGTCTCTCATATAAGATGTATAGGAGCTCATAGGTTTTTGTAGAGCATGTGAAGCCCTGGCTATCATCGGCTATCATCGGCATACAAAAGTATAGGTTTGTTTGTTGCCAATAAATTTAGGAACATCGGTTTGTGTGTCACACTGTGTCATGTGTAATTAATTGCTGCATCTCCATTATACAAGGGATGGGATACGTGGCAAATTCATCTATATCATATCTGGCAACTGCTAAATTATGTTTGTGCAGATGGAAATATATTCATAAAATCCACCAGGACAGACGACAGTTTAGGCGATCCCACAGAACCAAATATCACATTAAAGATCCATACATGCTAAGTACAGATTTCTTTTTCTGTGCAAATACATATCTGGCAGCCAGTAAATAGAGGTTAGGGGACTAGTGTTGTGTCTCTAGGACTCAAAACCAAAACCATGTATCGCTACACATTGGGCCCAGATGCACTCTTTAGGGGATGGTAGTACCAATTGTTGTTTGCTAATTACACATTTTAAACCTCACCGAAGCGAAGAGCACACAGGATTGATTATTTCATTCAGTTTTCCTATCTAAAAAAGAAAAAATAGAAAACATAGGAAAACCATGTACCTTCACCAAAATTCCATTAATGTTCCATGTAAAATATACACACACTGGTGTTTATTACTAATCAAGCATGATTTACAATATTATTCTTCCACATATGATTCATCCAATTATACTTGTTCCACATGTATAACATAACACCACAACTGACTTGGTTGGGTATAAAACACACAAGAAATCACAAATAACAGGAAGTGTAATTACAGACTTGGGTGTTTACAGACATCCACACAATCAGTCTGTTATAATAATTCATATAACCGATAAGCTCCTTCTGGATGTTACTACAACCAACGCGTTTCAGATTTATGATCCATCTTCGGGGTTAGAGCTTCAATGTTCCTATTTCAACCGGTTCCCTTGAGAAGGCCCTACAGGGTAATGAGAATGAACATATATGTAGAGGCTAGTTTTGAGTGTATCTATAATATTCAGCTAGTCATCAAAAGTATTGACCTCAGTGTTGCTGTAATGGGAACCAGAGGTGGACCTTATGAGAATACAATATAATAAGTACTGAAGTACATCGTACTGGTGGCCAAACAAGAGTACATAAGTGTCCCTACAGGACTAATTAGGTAAAAGGAGACTCACCCAGTCCTCCGGGTAAACTCCTTAACGACTGGGCATCAACAGATTACGATCGAGAAGTATTCTGTAAATGGCAAGTTCGCTCATTCAGAGTGTGTATCAAAAGCTAGCATAAATATGTTGACAGGTGACCCCCCCTTCTACTCTATCAAGGTAACTATATATAAATATATGTGTGGCCCAAACATCCTAATAGTATTTCTCTAGGATCTGTTAATTTCATTGCCAACGGTGCATTTCCTTGTGAATTTGTCTAAGTGGCTAAATCCCACCCACCTTTCCCACAATTCAATATTAATCTCGGGCCATGCGGTGTTGCGTACGCGCTGTTGTGGAAGCCCTGTTCTGAAAGGGCTGTTTTGTGGCTGTTCTCTCCAGGAACCGTTCATTTCTTTGCCAAGGGTCGCTACCCTCACGGAGCACCTATATGGACTTTATTTCACCTCTTCACTAAGAACATACTTATACTATGTTTTGTTTTTACTTATGGGTGCATTTACTTTTGAATTCGTCTAAGTGGCTAAATCCCACCCACCTTACCCACAATTCAGTATTAACCTTGGGCCACGCGCTGTTGCACGTGTGCTCTTGTGGGAGCCCTGTTGTGAAAGGGCTGTTTGTGGCTGTTTTCTCCAGGATCCATTCATTTCATAGCCAACGGTACGCTACCATCATAGAGCACGTATTTGGACTTTATTTCACCTCTTCACTAAAAACGTACTTATACTATGTTTTGTTTTTATTTATATCGACATTTTCTTGTGAATGCATCTAAGTGGCTAAATCCAACCCATCTGACCCACAATTCAATATTAACATCGAGCTACGCGCTGTTTTGTGGTTCTCTAGGGCTGAGGTGGGCGAGGTGAGCTGTGGTGAATTTTGTTTTAATAGTAAGATAATATTTCACTTGTTGATTCATTACTACTGCCAAGTACAAACGCATCAAAACGGTGTCACCGACTGTTCATTACTTGTAAATATAAGTAATCTGCATGTTCTCCGCTTGCAAACTGCACTTAAATCTACTATGTAGCTTTTATTATGCTTGCTTGGTGAATGTTGAAAACTCGTAGATCTATTCTGTACATGTTGAAGTCGGACATGCCGTCCAAATTGGAAACACTTAAACTTGTGGAATGTTTAAAGCGTATCCCTCTTAAAACTAATGAGACCATGTGTTCTCACAAAGATCTGGTCTCAACAACAAGAAATGTGGCATACTCTACCTCCGCAGACATAGGCTCATTTTATTTGGCTGAGCCGAGTAAACTGTCTGCTAGCAACGTAGTTTCTAACGTGCTACTAATTTCACAAACAGGCATTTGTAACAACAACTTAAATCCACAGTCTTGTATAACAATTAGTGACAACACTATGGCATCTATCTCCGTCACAGCAAGATCCTATAATCGGTCTCGAAGGAAGGCTCCACGTAGCCGCCCTGATGACGAGCCACCCAGTTCAACTAGCACCACCAAGCTGCAGACAATTAGCTCCTGTCCTGTGATGACCAACGGTTTGGTAATCCTTGATTCACCTCTAACAGAAAACGTTAACGATCTTGTAAGTGAGCATCCTGAATGAACTACAAAAACATTTTGGCAATCATCTGACCTTCCTCATACTCCTTATAAGTCTGGATACAATGAATCAAACACAGCTCATCATTACACCCTGTCACAATCCCCGATAATGTTTGCAACTGATGCACCTAATTCTTCAGTTCTTTCAATATCCCTTTCACACCATTCACCTTCAAGAGAACTCATAACAAATAAAACGCATACTTCCTCCTCTTCTTCTCCCTTGACGGACACTTTACTACAGTCCACTCAAATAGCCATGAATCTGGTGCTAGCAAATCTATCTAAACTATATGATACTATTGATCTCAGGCTAAACAATCAAACAAATCTACTAAATGACATGCTGAAGCAACAAATTGAAGCAAATTCCATATTAACCAAACAATGCGCAGCATACTCCAAACTCTTGGGTGTTTTAATGATGGAGCATCAAGCGAGCCCTCAACATCTATGTCAAGAAATTGTGATCCTTTGTCCTGTAGCCATGAGGAAATTCAGTCAGCTTTGGAGATCGTGCAATCCAATTTGAATCCTATCTCATGCGCCTGTTGCCCCCCCATGGTAGCCGATTCGATCACAACAACTGGGGAGTTAACGATTGCAGAAATTAGCGACAGCCAACATGATACTCAACAATTTCCTAAAATCATTGACAACTCAACCCAAGGGAAAACACAGGCATCAGCGGAGTCAAGAAACGACTTTGAAATATTCTTTAAAGCTATGCAAACTTCCAGTAAGAATACTCTTTCTGTGCCCCAGATAAAGAAAAGCAGAAACATTAAATCAACCACTGTAACCAAACACGCAGAATCCAAACAGTTCTTAAAGAACTTAACTAAGCCAAATAGACGAACTAGGGATGCGAGTGTAGCGATCACTAAGAAATATACAAACATATAATGGCAAAATGACATATTGAAAAAAGGCAAACATGGTAATCTGGTGTCAGAAATTATTAAAGAATCTTTAGATGAACTCATAAATGAAATAGAAGCCCAGGAAACATGTCCACTTAAACCATCCAGAAAAGATGGACAAGGAAATGATGATACCACGGCCTTGAGTTTATTTTAAAAAATAAAGAAGAGTTTTCAACACTCAAGCAACGATAAGATTAACTGAGATAGAGACGTCAGTACAACACACATTTTCTAACTTGGGACATGTTGTCCATCTCCAACCTTTGCTTGCTGGAGTCAAAGCACAGCCTAGTGAACAACAACAACGCCAGACTACAATCCCCAGAAACAAACAAGACTTACAATTGAACTCCAATGTCAAGTCGATCACATCTGGTATAATACAGTGTAGGTCACATTATAAGGCAAAATATGATCTTAACTGAACTTCGGTACTAAATATTTTTGCTGAAGTACCAAGCTTGGAAGATCTATCATCATTTCGAAATAGATCAGGTAGAGTTTCTTCATGAGTTAGACTAAACCAGTGCAAGATTGTGGATTCAATCAGGTGTAATTCTTAATCTAATATGGCAAGCTAGACAACTAATATTTAATCTGAGCTTTACTTTAGTTTATGAGTCATATGAAAAATATAACAACATCATGACCAAGTCCAAAGAGTCTACTAAATCCTTTCGATCAAACAGCTCACCTCGAAGCCTGATTGGATCTCGGCCTGTAAACTCTACGCACAAACAAACTGAACTTAATCTACACAACAATCGTTTGTACATTCAGTCATGATACACATCTAATCTTCATCCATTAGCACAAGAATCAACCCCAATATTTAAATTAGTATCCTAGAATACCTGTGGACATAGCCATCTGCTCAACAATGGATCCAATAACCTTGAAACTTTTGACATCATAGCACTACAAGAAACCAGGCTACTGGCAATTCCTGTGTGGAACAACCATAGTATTTTGGCAATTTCTGCCTTAACCCGAGCCAGAGGAAGGCCAATGGTGGGATTACTTGTAGCCATCAAACTTTCAACTGGTCTGATCCTAAAAAGCTGGACCAAACCTAACTATTACATCCAGTTAGTTAAAATGGCTATCCATTTGAATTCCATTGCTTTGGTTAACATTTACTGGAATCACCTTACCATTTCTGAACAATCCTTCTTTTATGATACAGAATCTGTACTTGACTTGATTGCCTCTGATTCATCCATCACGGCCATCTTTATTGTAGGTAATCTGTACTGTCTGCCTACCAAAGCTCAACATCAGTCTCATGGCTAATAGATAATTACTGATGCTCAATGGAGCGATGGAGGGTGCAGCCCATCCGACTTCACATCAACAACAACAGCAAGCCATTCTTGATTACATATTTACTGATAGAAACATGTTCTCACTCATTGACAAATTCACTATCCAGAATCAGACCGACAGCGATCACGACCAGCTCACACTGTCATGGAATTGGCTTATACCAGACACTGAGCAATAAGATGTACATGTAGGCAGTCAAATGACTGTGACCAGTAGATGCAATCCACTACAACGGACCTCACACCATCTTCAGAAACTTTATCAATCATAAAAACTTTGTATTGAGAATAAAATTCCAGATCCATCATCAGATGGACGTTATATATCATCTTCTCAACTGTTCACTGAGGTACCATCGAAATCCTGCAAACCTATGTGCAAACATAAACATCAATTTGACTCAGAACTTAAGCAGCGAAAGCCCAGGAAGGAGAAACCTTCTAAAAACTCACAAGTTATATGGTATTAACTCAACAGCGTCTCTTGACCTCCCAGTCATCACTTCAAATAAGTGTGTTCCCAGAACAGGCCTGGGTTGATCACTTTACTGAGTTCTATTCTAGTAAAGATGGAGATGTAGATAAAGATAATGATCCTGGGCAACTACAGCTATCGATGAAATTTGAAATAGATGATATATAATTGCATATATCTAAAATGAGTCTTTCGAGAGCCCTGGGCCCTGATGGCCTCACAAATCAAGTTCTCATGGCTCATTCTGAGCATTGGGCTCAAAATTCTTTATCTAATTTTCCAAGAGGTCATGGACACTCATCAAATTCCAGAAAGCTGGCGCAAGTCAGTAATAGTGCCTATTTCTTTTTTAAGAATGGCTCTTGTGAGATTCCCTCTAGTTATAGACCAATAGCATTGCTTGGCATCCCAAGTAATCTCTTTTCAAGGTTGATTCTGCAAGATTTAAATCATTGGATCAGTCAGAATATGTTGTTTGATCCACATCAAACAGGTGTTATACCTGGGTTAGGAACATCTGTCAATTTACTGATTTTAACAGCGATCCAGCAATAAATCCCGCAATCCAAGCAGTCCATTTACACAGCAAACGTAGACTTTAAATCGGCTTTTGACTCTGTCAGCAGAGCCCTTATGTTACGCAAACTATCGACTGCTAAAAGACTGTGTTAAATCTAATTGCTCAACTGCATATAGACACAACTATTTGTGTCAGATTAACAACAGAAGGCAGACTCTCAGCTCCGATATTGACTTTTCACGGTTTGAAACAAGGATGTGTATTGGCATCCATCATCTTTAACTTCTTTATCGCTAACATGAGGAATATATTTGGATCCATACCTCTGATCCCCCATGACGTAGTGAGTCACAAATAGCCTGGATTCTGTATGCAGATTACCTGGTCCTTATTTCAAAGACTCCAATAGGTCTTCAAAAATTGCTGAATGCACTGGAGAAATATGCCTCCACCAACATTTTGGAAATTAATGTTCAAAGACCAAAGTTCTATGTTGACATCCAAGAAAGCTAACAAGGTCACACAACTTCAAATGGTGGATGGATGGAACCAGCCTTGAGGTTACAGATCAATATAAATACTTAGGCATTGATGACAACAACCACCCTACTGCAACTATATCTCCAAGATTTGCAAACAAAAACACGCACAGCTACATCTCAAGCATTAACAATACAGGGTAAATTTGGGAAATGTTCCTGTTCCTCCATCATTACCTTTTACTTGCAAAAAGCTACGGCAATCATTTTGTGTGGAGCTGAAACTAAATCTCCCAGAATGGAACAATTCTGGACTAAAATAGAGGGTCAAAATTGGGAGAGAGTTCTGGGCTGCCCAAAAAGTCAGCCGATGTTTGTACTGAGATTAGAACTGGGATTACCATCTTTGTATGCAATGTAGGCTTGGAAAATTCTGAACCTGTAAAGAAAATTCTGCATAGTTTCAAATTCTGGATTACTTTTAGACAAAGCATCTACATACATACTCACTTCTGAACATATTGTTCCCCAGAAATGGAGGTCTCATGTGAACATTGTAATGGACGCAGCAGAAATAAAAGTAGAACTATTGATCTCAAATCCGTCCAAAGCCAAAAACAAGCTATGGTGATCAGACTGCACAATAAACCAGAGCAAGCAGTATAGAGTCTTTGAAGACAACCCTTTTATTGAGAAAAAGCTCCATACCACAGAGTCTTATCTCCTTAATTTTCCAAGCCCCAGACTCAGACAAATTATTTTACGATACTGATTGAATCTGTGCAATACGAAACAAATCCAATCTTGATGTAAACAGATAAATTAATGTGAGAACTACTGTCATTTCTGCTGCAATCAAGATCACAATGAGACCTTGCAGCATTTAGTGACTGAATGTGTAGCCCTATTAACTAGACACATTCTATTGTTCAAACCCTATTTTGACTATTATAGGTTATTAACTCCCCAAGATCTTTGGATCAATTATGTTCACACCCACTTGGTAATGGTTCAAGTAGCAAGTAGCAATAGCAAAATGTATTGTCCGTCTTGAATTTGAAAACTAAGGGTCACCAATAGGACTCGTAGAAATAATCAGCAAGTCGTGAAAAAGCAATTGTTATGAGTTTAATATTTCTAAATGATCAAATCTTATTTATTTACTTTTGTTATACTTTTGTTATGTACGATATTTATTTTATTTAGATATGTAAAGGAATCATGTCCTATTAATCATTGCATGTCCTTTTAAACAAATGAATTTCATGTATTTTATTCTTTATGATTCTTTTCATTGTAAAGAAACAATGCAATCACATGAAACTCGTTTTATTGAAAAGTTAATTATCAGCTAAGACAATAAAATAATGTCTTTTTTTTTAAATGTTTAAATGATTTGGAAAACAATGTGGGAATGGGGGATTGCATTGTGACATCAAATGAGCCAGTGAGGGGTGGTGCAGAATGTTTTGTTGAATTCAATCAAAATATAGCAATGTATATTTCTCCAGGAGGGTTGATATGTGTTTAACAATCAGCTGTGTGCAGAAATACTTATTCTATTGCAAATGTACGAATGCTAATTAGATTAGATTATTATAAAAATCTTTGATTTATGGAGGCGCTACTTTGACAGTACCTTTTAATGAAGTCCTGCCCCGTCCTCTGTTTGAAATTGCTGTTCCAGCTGTGTCTGGGCCCTGAATAAAACATTGTTACTTCTTGCTTTGAGTACACTCCTTTTTTGATTACTTGTGTAATTTTGAATACCACATTTGGTCGTGACCTCCTGCAGAAGGAATGCCAGACTCCATTTGGGCCTCTTCGAATGATTGAGTTCTGATGAACTATTTTGCAAAATGTGCTCATATTCTTACCTGCAGCAGTAATAGTTAGGTCTGCCATGCTTTCTAGCTCCCAGTCTACTGAATTTGTCACACGCCTTACTTAAGGGCTGTCTAGAATGTCTTTTTCCTAGGTTTGACACTCCATGTTGAACCAACTCGGTGGTTGATTTTATGACAAAGGAAATGTATTTGTGGGGAAGGCTTTTCAAGTCACCGAATAAGAAGATTGAAGTTGGAAAGCCTGAATCAGTAAAATCTAATTTGAGTTGAGATTGACCATTTTAGCCTCTCCGGAGGTCTTATTGCAACATATTTTACAGCAATTGGCATTCACTTTATCTTTAATAATACAGGCTTTGCCAGTATAATTAGCCACTTTCACAAAAGGATTTACCAAAGTTAGTAGCAAAATAGAATGATCACTACCAGCCATAGTCCTGACCTTGAAGCTCAATATAAAATGCGAGCACTTCACACTTGTAGCTGTATATGCAATTATGGTACTACTAAGCGGGCCATTGTATGAGCGATGACCAGGTATATCAGGCAATAGTTTCTCATTCAAATGCCTAATGGCCTAAGGTCTTTGAAAAAAAAAATCCCTGCATGTCCCATAAATGTACAGGTATATTCAACACTAGAACTTGGTGATCATTAAATATGCCTTGTTCAGTCCCGGACTTAACTTGACATAACAATGTACTTCTATTACAATCACAGGAGAACGTTTCACTATTGGGCTCAATTGTTTGATTGAAGCTTTTCAAGAAGCAACATTTGTCGGTGTTACTTGGAGCCCTGTAGCAATTAATAATCCAAATGGATTAAAAACCAGCAGGTTTAGCTCCTAAAACTTGCATGGACTGAGATTGAATTGGTATTGAGATGGACTTCAACTTGATGACAGATTGACAGGGATAATATAGAGTGCAATCTCCTTGAGTTTCTGCCTCCCCTACTGTGCTTGGCCAAGCTATCTATTAAAATGAAACATATCTAGTGAAGGTTGGTGTTGACCAGGTTTCTACAGTGAGGAATTCATCTATCAAATCAAGTAGTATCTGGAACTTGTTATCCATTAATTTGACATGTATGCCAGCCCCATTCCAGGAGAGTATCCTGATGTTAGGTTGTCGACATTGAGAAGTTATAGTGTACCTCAAATCAAAATCCATTCGAACATCTGGTGTATTTAAATAAGTTGAGATCAAACGCATGGTTAACAATTGCGAAATATCCACATCAGTTCCGCATTTGTCAATTCACCAATGTTATGAAGTCATTCAACATTGTCCAATCCATTTAGTGGTTCATAGTGAATGTAATGGCAAAATATATTTTGAGACGCATGATTTTGTTGCTTTAATTGGATGGTAAATGCCAGCCCTAAGTGGCGCGTAGGCATTGGAGGGCAAGGATGGCAAAAAGCTACTGGAACCTAACTAAACCAGCCCATCTTAATGTAACAATTATGCACTCATGATTAAACACTTAGTTTGTATTACCCATACAACAAACCTTCCATGTCATCAACACCATTTGTTGTGCCAAAGGCTAGTCCTAAAATTGAGGTGTTTATCCACAATGTCACTATATTCACTAGTGAGACAGATGACTCCCAGTCAGTAGGTTTGAGTTCTGATGTTTGCGAAACAACTGACAGGGGTGCAGCTTCTGGTAGTACTTCAGATATGGCTGCCTTTCTTTTGTCATCCATGTTTGAGTAGCAGATACAGGATGATTACTTGTTGTGATGAAGTCCCCTTACAGGACCTTTGTCTGGTGGCCATGAGTCAAGAGACTCAGGGAACTGGATACCCAGACAAACCAGCAATGGAAAAATACATTTCGCACAATGCCCCTCAGAAATAGAAGCAAAACGCAGAATGGATCCGGGAGGAAATATTATGGGCTAAGGATACAGTAAACCAGGAAAAACACCCAGTCCTTTGACTTAAGGCAGGGAAGACAACACAATCCAAATATCAAAATCAAGCAGACAAACCATCCTCAGAGAGACTACATCTCCCACAATGCCTGACTCTCAGAAACCCCAGAATGGATCAGGGACACCAAATTATCCCTTCAAGGAGTGAGAGGACATAGCAAAACCTTTCAAGGTCAGGAACAAACTGGTATGAAATCTAAACACCCCTAAAAACTCCCTAACCCACTTGACTTCCCAACAGCAGCTCATCATATGTTCGCCAACACAAGCAGCCTGTTCACCTTATCCTTGCAAACTTAGTTTCAGAATAGCCACCAGGACTCGGCACTTATAGAGTCAGACCAACCCTCTAAGCCTCAATCTGTGTATCAGTAACTGAGTGAGCACAGCGAATCCGGATACTAATGCCCCGGGGCATGTTGCTATCTATATAAACCATGCAGCCCATTTCAGTGTGGCGGCTGACAGGAGGCTCTTGTTTGGAGAAGGGAGATTGATGCAGACAAGAGGTGCAACAGAAACTTTGGAGACAGGAGACAGCTAGTGAGGGGAGCTGGAGAAGTGGAGGCAGTAGTGAGTAAGAGGTGATCCCTACAGAAGAGAACAAAGTGGTGAGATTTAAAAGTAAGAGAAAGGAAGGAAAGTCGGAGGAAGTGAAACCAGGAGTGGATTGTAATACAGTACCAGTAACAGAGGAAAAGAGGCAGAGAGTAAAACCAGGATGAATTTGGAAGGCAGTAGAAGAAACAGAGGACAGAAGGTAGAAAGCAAAACCAGGAGTTGAGTTAAATGTGGAAGTAGGAACAATAAAAAAGAAGCAAGTAAAACCAGGAGTGGATTGGCAGGAAGGGGCTAGAGCAGGTGGAACAAGGGAGGAAATAAAACCTGGAGTAGAGTTGAAGGATGGAGTAATATTAGAAGGCTGGAGGGAGGAAGCAATACCTGGAGTGGAGTGGAAGTTGAAGTAGTACTAAGGAGATGTTTATGAATCAGAAGGAGAAGGCAGTAGCTGAAAATGAGGAGACCTGCGATTATACATCTTCAGACGAGCAGAGTGAAGAAGATTGTCTAGGGGATGACGAGTATTGGAAGAGAAAGAGATTATGCGTTTATTGAGATATTGAAAAGAGAGGCAATGAGCCAGAAGCAGGCTGGTAAACTAGAAGTAGGAGGTTCCAGAGGGTTGCAGGTCCCATAGGGGAAAGGAGGTTCCAGCGGGGGATAGGGAAAATAGTGGTAGGGTTCATAGTGATATTTTCAAATGCCATATTTTCAAAATACCATTTTTTCGACAGAAAATTGCTGATTTTTTTTTTCTAATTTTTTTTTAATTTTATTTTTCAAATGGGCGGGTATCCCCCAAGCCCCTGTTTTTTTTTTTATTGACACTATTTTAATACTCACGAAACAAAAATAAAACGTATAAAATAAAAATAAAACATTTGACATTTTTTTTTCTGCAAATTTTTTTCAACAAAATGGTATTTCGAAAATATGTTTTCCAAAATGTAACCGGATACCTAGTGGTAGTTCAGTGAGATGGTGAAAAGAACAAAGTCAGGATGGAAGGCTAATATAGATTGGTCGTTGCCCTTCTCTCCTTGCTGACCCCAATGTGATCGATAAGCAATCACTCTGAAGTTCATGCTGAACATCAAGGATTGGTTTAGTCTTGGGGTACTGGACCCCAGAAAGCCCACAGCAACCCCCTCATTACGTTTCTATAACACCTGCCTTGATGCTGGATTCCATCCGCTTCTAAGAGATGGGTGCTAATGGTCGGTTCTCTGCCCGCAGCCCGCCTCCGCACGCACAGACCGAATGGTGCAGTATTTGCTCCCTGTCAACCTCAGGGACAGAGGGGTCTGCTGCGAGCGCTACCCTGGCAGTGCTGCTTTACATTGCCTGTCCTATACATTAAACTGTGCTCCCAGAGTTTTCGCTCCCAGCCCAGAGAATGTGTCAAGTAGGGTGTGTGACTCCTGCCACAGCATAGAGAAATAATTTGCTTACACCCACCCTGAGGCCGAAGTCTCTATTTGAGATCATTGCCCTTATGTTTTCCGGCAATGGAATAATGCAGGGCCAGCTAGGCAACGCATGCGAGATCTCAAGTGCAGGTGATGAGCGGATTTTAAAAGAGCCTTTGGGTTTTTTGGTGCTGGTAACTGTTGCTTCACTTGGCGCTAGTGTACTTGATGACGGCCTTGGTGCCCTCGGACACAGCGTGCTTCGCCAGCTCACCTGGCAGCAAGAGTCACACTGCGGTCTGGATCTCCCTGGAGGTGATGGGCCTGAACTTGTTGTAGTGAGCTAGCCGAGAGACTTCCCCAGTGATGCACGCAAAGATGTCATTGACAAATGAGTTCATGATGCCCATGGCCTTGGAAGAGATGCCGGTGTCAGGGTGCAACTGCTTCATCACCTTGTATATGTAAATGGCATAGCATTCCTTCCAGCTCCTCTTGCACTTCTTCTCATCCTTCCTGGGTGGCTTGGAATGCAGGTTGGCCCTGATCTTTTTTCCCGGCAACATTATGTGTTTTATTGAGCTTGGTAACTGTATTTTGCTCTCCCCTCTGCTTCTCTGCTCTTTTTCACTGTGTTCTTCTCTGTTCTCTCCTCCTCACCCTTCTCCCTTCTCCCTCTCTCCTCCCTCCCTCCCTTACTATTTTCTTTGCACTTACTCTATCAGAATTGTCCTTGGACCTAGTACGATAGCAATAATTGTTTGTCAACTCCCCCCATACTTGTTCCCCCCCATCCAGCACTATCTGAAAGGTTGTCAGGCATAGTACGATAGTTGCTTGTTTTGTTCCTCTCCCTCCTTTCTCATCCCCTCTCCCTCACCTCTTGTAATATTCCTGCTCTACCAGAAATGTTGTCAGGCCTACGGTTGTGGTCTTGTACAGAAGGAATGTCAACCTAGCAGTTCGGGCTCGACTACCCCTTTGTGGGTGGGACCAAGCCTGATTTGCATATGGTCTTTCCCCTTTTGACATGGATTGGCAGGCGAAAATCGGTGGTCTGGACGGTTGCTCAGAGCAATGCCAGAGGTTAAGATTTATTCTAAACCTTCCAGCCATCACCTCTTTTGTTTTGCTATTGTCACCCCTAGTGGGTCAGGTATGCCCAGACGTTGGTCCCGTGCCTGCTGGGCCTAGAGACCCAAGCTACTCCTCACTGATGATGCCCAACTAGGCTGAAACTTGTCTGGGGATGCTTGTGGTCTCGTGCAAAAGGGATGTGACCTAGTACCCCTTTGGCGGTGGGACCAAGCCTGATTTGCATATGGTCTTTCCCCTTTTGTAATGGCTTGGCAGCTGAAGAACGATGGTTTGGAGTGTTCCCAGAGCAATGCCAGAGGTTACGATTTATTCTAAACCTTCCAGCCATCACCTCTTTGTTTTGCTAGTACGGTAGTCACCTGTCTGTTTTCCATTTCCTTTCTATATGTGTCTTAGCTTTTGCACTATCTGAAATGTCGCCAGGCCGAGTACGATAGTTAATTTCACATTCTTGTAGTTCATGGCCTGTAAGAATGTCAATGTATTTTCCCTTGTTCCCTCCTTTGCCTTGAATTGCTTTGAAACACATTGTGTATAGGCGCTATATAAAACAAAATATCATATCACAGCTAGAAGGAGGGCTTGCAAAATTTTGGATCAGGGAGTGAGCTAACTCGTCTAAACTTTGGAACAATAGCTAAGGCTTGAAAGCTTGAACTCTCTGCCTGACACTGAAGAAACACTGGGAAAAAGAAGCAATGCTATATTTGTATCTTGTTGGGAAAGATCCTGTTTATTTTTCAGTTGGCCCACCCATGTACACTGTCCCTAATACAATTGTTTAACTTTGAGCATCTGCACTTGGTTCCAAATTTCCAGTTTGTGACATTGTACTCACCGAGAGAAACACAACATCAGTGCTGCTGTGAGGTGCCACCTGAATTTTGAAAGGCTCATTAGAGGACTCACTAGAGATCAAAGCAGCAACCACAGGCTGTCTTTATTCCTAGTATTCAAAGTTTATTCCTAGTAGTCAAAGTTGTTAGAGTAACCATAGTCAATGCATTTGGTAAGGGCTTAGTTTCATAGGATATTGATATAATCTAATTTGCTTAAAATGAGGTAGACATCTGTTGGGCGGGTCCTATCATGGACTGAGAGACATTATGGGCCAAGCTAATCTCGCGTAGTTTTCTGAAAATGTTTAAGACATTCGGTGGTGTTGGTGAAGGCGGAGTCTG
This sequence comes from Ambystoma mexicanum, assembly GCF_040938575.1. Lineage (NCBI taxonomy): Eukaryota > Metazoa > Chordata > Amphibia > Caudata > Ambystomatidae > Ambystoma > Ambystoma mexicanum. The sequence goes on along the minus strand of NC_090937.1, from coordinate 1,518,491,026 downwards.
CTGCAGAGTCTTTTGGTTGCGGTTGCGAGAGGACTCTACAGCCTTTGCTCCTGAACCCTGTGAGGACCTGCTTCTTGTCCTTTTTTTGTTTCACCTGCTTCCACCATGTCCGTATCATCATTACCGGCTCTTCAACTCGAACCTGAACAGCAATTGATCAATCCTCCAATTGCTCTGAACACAAACCACCAGCCCACAAAACAAGATCCTCCAAACAATAGGACACAAGACACCCTGACAAATCTTATAACCAGCAATAAAGAACCCATGGAACTTACAAACAAACAGTTGCAGACACCCACAAAACAGGATCTAACACCGGACAAACAAATCCGAAATCAACAATCCATGGAATTGAAGAAACCACACGAAATAGTCAGCAATCCTCAGGAAATTGCTAATAACCAAGAGCCAAAACGCACAGCTCACCATATCGGCTTCAAGCCTACCTCAAACTGCCAACAAATTGAACGAACACAAGACCAAATTACAAAACCAGCAGTTCCAACACCAGAACAACAGAAGCAAAAAGAAAAAGCAAGATTAGCACGACTTGCGTGGCTTAAAACCCACAACTCCGTCAAATCCACCAGCCCAGTGGAACCAACAACATCAAAAACAAGAAATAGACCGGCAAAATTATCACTGGACATTACTGAAATTGAGTCAATCATGACTACTGCAGAAAAAAGAAAAGAAGTATGTGGAGACTTAACGGAAGCAAACCCAATGCAACTAACATCAACGCCATGTATCCCCCAGGGCAACCAAAACAAGCTGATGAAAAAAGAACGACAACCAGAATTGGATGAACGTAAAACTGCCCCCTCCCGATTCAACTATGACTCGGATGAATCTTACTATACCCCAGACCCAATAATCAAGAATCAAAAACCAAAAGACCCCCAACAGAAAAACGACAACCACGAACAAGCTGAAGAAGACACACACCCAAGAATCCCAACAACAATGCTAGATTTGCAAAACATGCTCATCGCAACACTCTCCCAGTCGATGATCCCCTTCTTGAAACTACATGAAGATATGAAAGATGCAATAAAAGATCAAGCGACCCTTCTAGCGCTAATTCACTCAAAACAGATACACATCGAACACTTTGTCTCGACAGTGGAATCAAGACTGACAATAGAAGCAGACGAGACACACCGGTGGCAACAAAGATTAGCCGAGATCGCGAGAGGAGACCGACAAGAGAAAACAAAACTTACAGGAGAACTAGTACAGATGCTCAAAGAACACCATCACCAGCAAGCAACCAGACCAAACGACCAACGACTACAAAGCCCGCCGTTTCTAAAATCGTCACAATGTCCAATTCAGACACAACAACTACCTGAAACCACCTCGGACCTCGCCCAACAAGTACCAAAAGAACCGAGTCAAAATATTATTAACAAAAAAACAAAAACCATCACCCCAAGCAACATAACAAAGAACCCAAATGAAAACTTTCAGATTTTCGAAAAAGAAAAAACAACAAATGAAATAAAACCCACCCAACAGAAAAATAACAAAAAACGACAAACGGGCTCTCGAGCGTTTCTACGAAATATAAACCAGAACGCCCAAACTGTTCAACAATCAAAGAAGAAACTACCAGCTGCCAACACACAAAGCATTCAAGTTCATCTAGCCCAGACCAAACCCAAATTAGCGGAACCTATCCTGCCACAATCGCCGATCGATGAGGAACTGCTCAACATGACCACCCACGAAGAACAACCATCAGAAAACAATCAACAGGCTTCGCAATCAATAATCCAGACGAGTTACATAATAATCGATGAATATACCACAATCCTTGACCAACATGCGAAACAAAATCAAGACAATTCTACTGAACTCTCCCTAGAAGAAATTTCGATGATATCAATGGAAAACATCTCAACATCCACAACCAGAGACGAAGCTTACGACCCCATCTCGTCGATCTCGATAACAACAACACCACAAGACTCCAGTCAACAAAGCCAGATGCGACCAACATTTGTTAATCCACTACGACAAAATGAAATATATGAAATCCACATTGAAAATGCAAATAAAAACCTGGAACCGGTAACCCTAAATAGAACAAATCTACTACGCCTTTTTGGCGTAATACCTCACTTGCATAAACTCACAACAAAAGACCTTGATCTGATAACCTTTAAAGACGATCGAAACTTGGATAAAATCGTCATAGAGCTCTCGGACCCCAATAACCAAGAACTCATCATATCAACACGAAGACAATTGCACAAATTGGGCTTCTCATGCTGGGCCTCAACATCCACAAGAATACCAAGCAAACCAAAATATAAAGCAACAGCAAGTTACGAAAGAAAAAACATCGACCAAAGGAAACAAAAACAGGCAACTGACGACAGAAACTCAAATCGTGCCTCAGAAGAAGCATACCTAAACAGAAATAACAAACCTAACAGAACAAGCTTTGAAACTCCTTCATCAGACATTGAATCTATAGAAGACTCAACAAGAAGCCAACGACCAGACAAAGATGCCCATGCAATTAGAAGAATCTATGACTTCGAAACCACCTTCTCAGAAACAGAATCTACAGAATACTCAATGAACTCTAACTCATAACAATTAACGAACAATGGATTTACGTGGTCACTGTGCTCGTGGAACACCAGAGGAAATCTCCATCTATTTACGGACTCAGCCGCTGAACTAGAGCAATACCAATTCATATGCCTCCAAGAAACCTGGCTCAGCGACCCACCAGCATGTGATGGTTTTATCACACTTCTAAACCCAGCTATCGTACAAAAACAAGGAAGACCCGCTTCAGGCTTACTCACCCTAATCAAGATAAACCCTCACAGTACAGTAATACTCTCCGAAAACATAAACCCTTGGACTCAACTGACCACAATAATATATACAAAAAACCAGCAAAAGCGAGAAGAGAAAGACAACTCAACAATCCTAATCCTAAATCTCTATTGGAACCCATTAGCAATATCAACAGATACGTTCCTAGATGGAGTTTTCATCTCAATCGATATGGCCACAACTAAACATCCGTCATCGGAAGTAATAATATGTGGCGATCTGAACATCAAACTATACGATAAGAACGGTGGCCTCTTAAAGCACTCAGATTTATCGGCAAACGCAAAGAGATGGATAAAAGAAACCACGATACGCAACCTACTCCTTCTAAGTCAAGGGAACACTTCAAAACCCTATAAACCAACATGGAGCAGAGGTTCATCCCATGCTATCATCGATTATATATTCCTATCTGAAAAACTTCACCGATCAGTCACAAACGTGCAGACGATATCAACAGATAGGAGCGACCATAATCAACTTACCGCCCACTCTGAAGCGGCACTGGAAAAAAGAGAGCCGGGGTTACCATCTCCTCTATTAGAACTAAACGGAACAACAACAAGACTGAGAATCCCACAAGCATCCTTAGCCTCATTACCGGAAAAATTCCTACAGGCAAGTCTGACAAATGCTCTAAAAATCGACTACGAATGGATCCTAATTCCGTTCCGACAAACCAGTAAAAATCGCCCGCAGAAAGACCATCGACATTTCTACAACCAAGAAATTGCCGAAAGGAAAAAAGCCTTAAACCGAACAATAAGACAGATAAAGAAAACCCCAGCTTTCGATATCCCAAACCAGATCAAAACTCTGAAAAACAACCATCGAAACTGGACTAAATCACAAAAAAGTCTCATTCAGCAAGCAGATGCAGAGAACATATTGAAAATCCACAAATCCCACAATACAAAAGAACTCTGGAACTTACTCAATGACAATCAACAAAAACAGCAGAAGCTTACAGCTAATGTAACCCAAGAAAAATGGATAACGCACTTTACTACCATCTATGCATCACGAGAAACAGATCAACAGAACACACAACCCACAACAGACCCAACATGGAAAGTACACGCAGAATTTGAAGATTTCATCCTCCTGATTAACAAACTCAACACTTCCAGAGCACCAGGCCCTGATGGACTATCCAATGCCATAATCAAAGAAGATCCTAACGCTTGGGCAAGCCTCCTGTGCCACATCACAAAACTGATCAATAAACTGCACAGAATACCAAACTCCTGGAGAACAGCAGTAATCGTACCAATCCACAAACAAGGCCCTAGAGAAGACCCCCAAAACTTCCAACCGATCGCTTTGCTCGATCCGCTAGGAAAATTATTTGCAGCAGTACTTCTAAACCAACTCACCGCGTGGGCCATAAAAAACAATAAATTCTCGACCAGACAAACAGGATTCACGGCCAATGTTGGAACAAACCTCAACCTGATATTACTACAAGTAATTAAACATGAAGCCATCAACTCCAACTCGACAATCTACGCAGCATTTATTGACCTAAAAATGGCTTTTGACGCAATCTCACGCGAAAAACTATGGTCGAAACTTAGAACATGGAACTGTCCATCTGATATCCTAGAACCGATTATCCTGCTGTATTCAAAAACCACGATAAAAGTCAGATTGTCGAGACAAGGAGCTACAACATCTGCCATACCAACAGAAAATGGACTTAAACAAGGCTGTCCTCTCGCAGCGACACTCTACAACTTGTTCACTGCCGATATCGAAGAACATCTAAAATCACACAAAACCAATCCCCCCAAAATCAACTCGATCCCAGTCCCAATCATGGCATACGCTGATGACATTGTGCTATTAGACAAAACACCGACTGGGCTACAAACGACACTAGCAGACCTAAGCCATTACATGAAAAAAAACGAACTAACGATCAACACGGAAAAAACAAAGACAATGACCCTCACCAAACCATCAAAAAAAAGAACAAACCAATGTATCTTTACGATCGACAATTCAGAAATAGAAAATGTTACATCGTTCAAATACCTAGGGATCACAATAAACCAGTCAAAATCAGAAGAGCAGTGGATAGACAAAATCGAACAAACATCTCAAACTCTATCAAGACAAGGCTGCCTCCTTCACAGAAAATACGGCAAGTTCTCCTTCAAGCCAATTATCTCCTACTACAGACACAAGTACATTCCGATTCTGACCTACGGTACCGAAGCAATGTTGAACGCTCAGAGAGTCAACTGGACAAAATATGATGCGACTTTCTGGCGCAAAGTCCTTCGACTCCCGCAAACATTTCCAATGCCAAGAATACGCTACGAACTGGCAACTCAATCAATCGAATCAGTCGTACAATGGAAAAGACTAGACATTTTTCGGAAAATATTGACAGATGGGAAAACTCCAGCAATTCAAATACTGCGACACAAAGAAAACACCTTCAACACGACAATATTGAAAAAATGGAAAGATACAATGAGAAAAGAAATGGATAGTGAAAATATCACAGAAGAACTGCTCACACTTCGTCCACAACACGCAAAAACGAAACTGCTGCACAACGACTGGATAAAGACCATCCAACAAAAAAATACCTACAAACAGAACCTACAATGCACAAAAGATAATAGGAGAATCCACGAACCACCAGCCTACCTGCAAACCTTCCCAGACCAAACCATTCGAACAACATTTCTAAAAATTCGCCTAAACATCCTTCCTACAAAAGCATACCTATTCACAAAAAGACAGATCAAGCTCGAAGACAACTACTGCAGGTTCTGCAAAGACCAAAAAATCGAGGAAACCATATTCCACCTCGTTATGGAATGCAATGAACTCGCCACACAACGCAAAGAATTCGGTGCATTTTTTCAACTCTCATCGACACAAATGTGTACGCAAGAAAGATGGACCGCTCTCCTAAGCGGCCACAACAACAAGTACACTTACACAATTGCCCTCTTCCTATCTGCTATACTCGAACTAAACAAACAAAAGTTAAAAAGCGAATCCAACTAAAGCAAATGATGAAAAAGTTTTCAAATAAACTGCAGCATCAAAAAAAAAAAAAAAAAAATATATAATGAGTACAGTGACTTGAGCAGTACCATGCCTCCAACTTCCAGGGGTAAGTAAATGGAGGTAACTAATGGAGTTATTTTATTAATGATCTATCACCAGAAGAGTTTGGCCGTTTTTTCAATGTGTAATACATTGGTGTTAAGGTTATTATATGTGGTGGTATTCATTGCAGCACTAATTCCTCCTAAGGAATTACTGATATTACTGTGAACAAAACCTACCATATGTTGATATCAAATTAACAACTCTATGGTTAAATTATTGTACATGCAGATTTCTCTTGATGAACTAATATTTTGAATACTAATAACACATGTAAACTAACCACAATGGGCCTCATTAGGAGGTTGTAGGTAGCATTGCCGGTGAAACCGGCAAGGCTACCTCCAAACTAGCATCCGGGTCCGGCACCCACGAATGGGCAATTACTGAGCTATTCCGGCCCAGCCGGACCCGGTAATTGCCCTTTCACGGGTGCCGGGCCCAGTACATCCCCATTATCATTTGAGCCCCATAGGGGCATTTACAACGCTGCTGGTGCATCCGACTTGCTGTGCTCGCGGGTGCCGCTCTGCCCACCAGGACAGACCTGGCGGGCTGACAGGCACCCGCAAGCCCAGCTCGTAGTATGGCAGTACGGTAGCAAGGGTGCCATATCCCTACCGGCACCATTGTTGCATTACCGCCATACTTATAATGAGGCCCAATGATTTGAGAAGAGTAGGCAGTCTTATCATTATTATAATTTTTTATATCTTAACAACATTCGATGTATATCCCTTGTTTATTTATTCTTACATTTTTACCTTCACAAACAGATACAGTATGCCTGATAATTTACAATCTCAACAGAAACAGTTGGCTTTACCAAAAAGTGTTTACTGTACAAATACTAATCACAGTTATAAACCCATTGCTCCTCTCCAAAATCTGATTTGGGTTCCAGAGTTGTCTATGATGTGTCTGTTTTAATTTTTCTATTTGTATCAAAGCCTGTCTGGTGCTCATTAATTACGTTGAATTTTATATCATCTATTATGTACGAATATATTAAGCTATGTCATCTACAGTTTGACATTTATTGGGTCTGCTTGCTTTTTCTACACCATTGACTGTTAAATTCTTCCTACAATCGCTATGCTCCCATTTTGCAATTGCTTTCACGAGTGTTTCATGTTGATTCTCAAAGACTCTACTCAATAACCATAAAAGACAGGCATGGCATGGTGCTTAATTTCTGAATATCCCTAACATCGTCTTCACTAATTATTATAGTTTTTACCTTATCAATGCAATATGTTTCATTTGTAGAGAGAGTAGGTGCAGTGTGCTGGCTGAGCAACGCTTGCATTTTCTTTATCTATTTTCCCATTTCTATAGAGTTTACAATTCTGTTTAGATATAATGCCTAACAACTCTGCAGCCGCATTGTGCCTGGTCCAGGGGAAAAGATCAAAGCAGGCTCATCACAAGGGCATGGTTCAAATGCTTATGGCTGAAGGTAACACGGTGAACTGGGCGTGTCACCCCAATGACTGAAGCGGCCCTGTGCGTTGTGCCCGGAAAGAACATTTGAGTCACTTCATCGTGTTTTCTCCAGGTTAGGCGACAGTAAGAAAACGGACCATCCTGCAGGTTTTAAAACTCACAGACTTTCGCCACTATGAGGCATCAATGTATTTTCTACTAAGGGCAGAAACAAACCTGACGCCCTGGGCAGTGCTGCTGTATCTGAAGGCTGGTATGTTTCACAGAAGGGGTGGGGGGGTAAGAGGACACGCCGTTATATTTTATGTTCATGAAATTATGTGTTTTTTTTATTATTTCTCTTTTTAAACTGTTTTAGTATGTAATGTAATGGTGATTGATTCATTTAACATGCACCAATGGACTTCGTTTTATCTTTGATGTTATATGTATGCGTTTGATGAATATTTTATTCAAATAAACCTTTACAATCATAATGCCTAGTAATTGCCACGTGTGTAATTCTTAGGCTGTACGTTTGTTGCCTTCCACACTTTTCTCTGCAATCCGAATAATATTAAGTCTAAGAAAAGCATACCGATCCTTGTTTTTGTATTCTTGTTTATACCAAATCTCATTATCCCTACATACATCTTTTTAGAATTACGTTGTTTGTTATGAATAAAGATTTTAGAAATGTGTTATGCCTTCTTCAATGAAGAATAAACAATACATTTTGGCCTAATAGATACTTTGAATGATTTGCATTAGATGTACACCCTTCACTGTGGGTTTCAACCATGCTGACACATGTTTCCCACCACATATACTTCCAAATCTATGTGTAGTATAAAATGTGCATCCACTTTTCTGAGTGCTAAAGCTCAGTCTGCAAAGAGGATCGATTTAATCATATATTTATATTTTCACCCACATAGGGAAATGCGAGTAATTTGCTTCTGGCCGTTTTCCACAAAAACAGCATTACAGTTCCGCTGCCACTGAAATTTCACCCGGTTTTGTGCGGTTATGCATGGTGCGTGGTGTTTTGGACCCATGTTAGTTTCATGTAGCGCAATGGCATTTCGCACAAGTCTTTTTTTCTGATCCGTATTAGTTTCAGGCAGCTACATCAGACACTTTGCGCTGGTCTTTTTTCGATACGTACTAGTAGCGTGCCGCGGCATGATAATCTTCATGCATATATTGATCCAACAGCTGGCTGTCCACATCTGACAAAATCAAACTAAAAGTTGCCTCGCTCACTCACAAATGCATAAATAAGGCAGCTCCACTTTATCTATCGGACAGAATTGTCACGAAAAAAATGATGAGAACAACCAGTCTCTCCTATACGAATTGCCTTCTGATTCCCAGATTCGAATTGACCAGAGTGGGAGGCAGTAGATTCCAGTTTAAGGCAGCCCAACTCTGGAACTCACTTCCTTCCCCCCTTAGAGGGGAGCAGTCATCCCAACAATTCCGACAGAGTATAATAAAGTGGCTCAAAGACTCTGACTCCGAGCGGACCTAATACATCCTGACTAATTGGCCCACTCCACTCACTGGTCACTACATACATTCCAGCAAACCTTGCTTTGTTTTTCTATAGACTACACCTGCCTGCTATCATTCCTGTAAATATACTGCACATATGTAATTTACACATTTTTATTATGTGAAACTATACTGTATGTGTATTTTATACACGTAACTAAGCTTTGAATGATCTTATGCAATGTGCCCTAATACCCTTGGGTCTGGTGTGCTATACAAGTAATAAAACAAACAAACAAACAAACATATATTAATCGATCCATGGTAATGTTGTGGGGCAGCACGAGAAACTTTCCACGATTCATGCTAGTTTCACGCAGCAAAATGAGAAACTTTGTCCTGGCTTATACTAGTTTCATGCAACGGCACAAGATACTTTGTGCAGCATTTTGTTTGATTTATACTAGTTTCTCACGGTCATGAAAAAATGTATGGCAAATCAAATTCAAAGTCCTCTGTTTAAGGTGTACCATCACAAAAGACCATCCTTTCTGTGGAGGCGTCTGTTAGTCCTTGTCCTTAACCATCATCTTAGATCAGCCTCTGCTGGACTACTGACAGTCCCTAAATGTAGACTTCAGAAGTGGGAAGGGCGTGCCTTTTCTGTCCAGGCTGCTAAATTGTGGAATGCTCTGCGTCTGCCTTTTGCTTGTTGGGAGATCATTTGGCCTTCAGGAAAGCCGAAACATTTATTTTCCCCAGGGAAATGGCTATGTTGGTCGCTACTGGATTTATGCCTGTATGCCCCTTCATATTCTACGTCTTGATGCCCCGACGGTGCCGAGAGGTTGTCGCGTGTTATACATTTAGTACATAAATACATCCATATGCAACTGCAACATGAAACACCTACCCGTAATAACAGTTTCTAATTGGAAGCAGGTAGTCTCTTAAGAGACTGTGGGCCACATTTTCATTCACATTGTTCAATATGTTATGTCATCAAGAAGGGCTGTCGAATAGTATATGATATTCTCTTCTGCATCATCACAGATGTGTTTGGTATCCCATCTTGCTAACCTGTATTTACTTCGTTCTTCTATCTTTCTCTTTTTCTTTCACCTTCTAACTTGCACTCATTCTTCCTTCTCTCTTCCTCATACTCTCCTCTCACCTTGCTATGCCTTTCCTTTCTGTTTGCCATTTCTTACTGATGGTGTGTCTCTTCATTCCCTCTAATTCTATCTTCCTCCCATGTTCTGACTTTTTCTAAATATCCCATAATGTCAACCATGTCCCTCCTTTTGATTTCATATTGTTATCTCCCTCCCTACTGTATTATATGTTTTGTTCATCATGTTGCCTCTTCTATTTCTCTTCTTAGTATTGTGTTTCCTCCTTCCATCTCCTGTTCCCTTTCATATCACCATTTTGCTAAATCCCCTTCACCTATATCCAGTTCTGTTAGTATTTCTCTTATTCTGAATCTGTCTTCCTGTGCCCTCACTCCTTCTGACACTCTACTCCTTTTACTCCTGTTCATCTCACTAGACTTTCTTCTTCCCTCTTTCTCTCAACATCTCTCTCATCCAGTTCTATGTCGCACTCCCCTCCCCCCCTACTGCTGTACTTCTATCCTGTTCTTACTTTACCGTCCTCCTCTCTTTGTTTCTCTTCTTTACTTTCTTTTCTTATATAGGCTCATCATCTTGTCCCACTTCCAATCCCATGCACTACCTTTATTTCATCATTTTCTCTGTCTCTTCTACTTCTCAATTTTATATTTCTCATTTTGTTCTCAGTTGCATTCTGCTGCTTCCTTTCCTCTCTCTACACTTCTGCCCCCTTTCTTTCTTCCCCCATTCTCACCCTCCTACTCTACCTAACCTTTCCCTTTCATCTGCTCTCCATCTCATTTTCTTTCACGCACCCATTCTGCCTCTCTGCTGGGTCCCCATTCTGGTAAAGCTTTTCTGAGGAAATTGACGGGGGCCTTGAAGTTTTTCTCTAGGTGGTGGGCTGTGATAATAGTTCCAATGCTTAAGAAAAGGGATCTAGATGATCCCAATTGCTCTCATACCCTCTCACTACTACAACAAAGATCTATGCAACATGTATCATAGGAAGCTGTAAGACTGGGTCCTGGAGAATATCTGTGACCAATTGCAAGCAGTCTTTAGGAGTGGTTTTGCAACAATAGATAACAGTTTCACTGCAACAATTATTATTGATAAATATGGTAAGCTTTAAGGCACATCCGTGTATGCCACCATTTTAGATCTAGAACAGGCATTTAATGGAATTGATAAAGGGATTCCACCCAATTTATTAAGATTGGTTCAGTTATGTTATGACCAGACCAGTACAGTGGTCAGATATGGTGGAGTAGAGATAATACATTTTCCTTGAGACCAACAGGGGCATAAAACTAGTGTTGCCCACTCGTGCCGCTCCATTTATACATTCTATGACAAACTTTAACCATGCAAGACATAACGAGAGGGTGTCTCAGCCGAGGATGAGTAATAAGGAATCCAGTGCTTTACTTTATTCTGACGATACCTGAAGCAAGGGTTTAATATGCTGTGGATTTCCTGGAAGCACACACAGTAAAGTTAAAGACAAATCCAAGATTGTGATCTTTGGAAAAAAGGCCAAATCCTGGAGGTGGGAAATAGAGGGGTCCCTCTAGAAGAAGTGGATCATATATTTATCTGGACTAAACATTTTCATTTTCAAACAATGGTCTCTAGACAGAACAACACATTACATACCAGGCTAAAACCAGCCTTTAGAGATTACACAGGTTTTATTTTAAATATTCACTGAACAAACTTTGTTAAAGGGACATTTTGGTTAAGTTGCACTGATAAAAACCTATGAAGTTCAATGAAAACATGTTTTTAAGGGGTTGTTATGGTTATAAGTAAAACCAAAAAACCTCAGAAATTTGCCAGTTATGGTAAGCTAAGCAACCATAACTCGTGCCACCACCGTGCATTGCTAAGACTAACACCCACGACATCAAAGATGATATCACACATTTCATCTTTGTCATCCGTATAACACTTAAAGTTGGATAGCAATGTACACATTAGGTATGTTACAGGTGCCGTGTAACGTATGAAGACCAATGATCAAATATACGGTCTCTGGTCTTTAGGCCAATCATAAGTCTGGCAGCCTTAACTTGAATTACATGGAGTGAACCGTGAAAGAAAGTGGGTAGAAATAAGAGGCTGTTGCAATTGTACAGTCTACAAAGTACCATCACTCTACACACATTCAGCTTCTAGGTAAAAGTAAGAGGAGGACGATGAGAATGGGGTAAGCACAATAGAGCTGGGACAATATTCAATGGACTCATACATATGTTCCTTGCAAGAACCAGGTCTTCAAAGGAAAGTCTGCACACACCAGGACTTTGGTGTCTTTTATGCAGAATAGTCACAGTGCATGAGATACCTTTCTGGTGCACATGGGATGTGGGCTATTTTTACCCATTCTGATATGCCCCATTGCCTCACTTTACAAATGGGGAAGAAACAGCCAAAAATTGATGCACTAACCCTTGTGCACGCAAAAATATGCAAAACTGCGTGTGGGTCATAACTACAAAAGGCTGCACACCCCTGCCACACACAGTCAAAGTGGGGGTGAAAACAGAACTCACTGCAGGAGCATGCCAGTGGGTGCTGTTACATTTAACATGAAACAAGGACACAGAATTGGGCTACAAACTGAAAATTCCTTTTAAAATGCAGCTTTGCAACCTTCAAAGAGCAGTTTCGGCACTAGATCCATTTATTTTCCAGTTAATCATTGAAATTAAAAGGGTACTGAAATTACAGATAATCCAGGTAGCTCAGACGAGCCGGACCTCACTGACTGACAGCAGCTAAGAAATGTATTTCATGAAAAAGGCAGCCCAGCAACATTGTTTTCAGTTCCACAGGAAAAATGCAGCTAAAAATGGCAACATGTAACAATTTCAGCTGTGCAGAGAGAACTCCGAGCAAGGGCTGGACACATACATACAGACTGCAAACAAATCCCAGCACTCAAGGACAGAAATAATGCTGAATTAAATGTGTATGCACTGCACAAGAAAATTAGATTTAAAATAACTCAGTTTTATGTGCTTTTTCCATGAAGAAGTGCAAAATCGCCTGTTTAAAAACATGTTTTTGTGAACAGCCTAATTCTTTAAATGTCAAAATTCCCCATAAACTGTGTTCATTTCTAAGTTTTAATGGAATATGTAGGTAACTTAAAGTAACCCAGTTTGTAATTAAATATTTCATTCTGATCTGACAGCTACAGCCTGGGAATGGTTGACACTCCACTGCTAGAAGAAAGGCTTAATTGCTGCTGGAAGGTTTTAGCATACTCAGAACAAAGAACACATTAGACATTCTTCTGTGGCCCAGCCAGAGACAATGGCAGGTTTGAACAATCATCCCTCCAGGGGAGGGGCAGGAAACTTCCCCCTGGACCCCATCCTGATCAAAGTAACATGACAGCTGTTGCCAGTTGAAAAAAAAAACTGCTAACCGACATTTGTTGTTTAAAATGCCTATTTGTAATTAAGCTTGGAAAACCTTTAACTTTGCCACATGAAGGAGGACACATATAAAAATTGGTAGTTGTAAATCTAATTTCATGCTCTTTCTGTGAAAACGTGAGTGAACCCGGTACTACATAAGGAACACAAAATACACATAAAGAATAATTGTGCCAAGACTATTGATTCTGCAAATATAATATTGTATACCCGTGTCCTAGGGGTGATTGCACAGATATGTACTGAATTAAGGATTTAATAGGCCAAACCTTTATGATTAAAATTGACAAAATTCCACAGAACGACAAAGCCAGCTCTCATTGAGATGGGAGTAGGAGCTAAAGGTAACCCACAAAGTAAGTAATGTATGTGTCTGATTTTATAAGAGGGAAAAATAATACAAATGTGTAATTATGGGAAAGTTAAATTGTGGTCCAAATAATTTGTGGCCGTTCCCAAGTCACATCATAAAATATGACAGCGCTTTCTGACTTCCTATCAGGTTTGTCAGTAATGCTATCAAGTTGGTCGGTAATATCTTCTTCTTCACTCAGAAAACGGAGTTCACCATCTCCCCCTTCCTCCTCACCTGAGGTAGTAGAAGAATAATCCAATTTCTTCCTTCGGACTTCTGCCTTCTTTTTTTGTGCAGAAAAGGTCTGCCTCGGAAGGAAGCCACCATGATTCCAACCCTGGGAATCTCCGGAGACCTCTCTCTGCAACAGCCAGAGCGTTGAAGGGAAAAAAGCCTCAAATATAAAAAAAACCCAGGTCTTCTCGAGTCCAACGGCACAAATACACCGGAAAAGGTCATGAATGTCTCAGATGGATAGCAAAGCTGTATTAACAGCGTAGACAAAAAAGGGATAATCACAACAGAGGATCGAGAGGAATTCTAAAAAGAATAATAAGAAATAAATGATAACCGAAGAAGGTGGTGGCCAGGCCAGAATACCATCTACCTTCTTTGGATCCATGGTGATTCTTTGGTCGGATAGAATGAACCCCAAATAGGATATTGAGGACTGTGAGAAAGCACATTTTTCGGGTTTATCCAGTAGGTGATGTAACTGACGTCGGTGTAATACCTCCTTAACATGACGCTGATGATCCTCCGGTTTGCGAGAAAAGACCAATATATCATCCAGGTATAGCACTGTGGTTTGTCCCAATAGATCTGAGAATAACCTATCCATAAACCGTTAGAAAATGGAAGGGGTGTTGACTAGCCCGAATGGCATTACCTGGTACTCAATCAGACCGTAAGGGGTGCGGAAGGCCATTTTCCATTCATCACCTGCTCTAAGCGTTCCTGAGATCAAGCTTCGTGAACACCACAGAGCCTAGGACTGACTCCAATACTTCTGTAATGATGGGCATAGGGTAACAATCCTTAATGGTTAGCTTGTTTAGACCCCTGTAGTCAATACATGATCTTAATTCTTTGGTGTTTCATTTGGGAATGAAAAACAAATAGGCCCGAGCTGGGGACCGAGATGGTTTGATAAGTCCATTGGCAAGGTTTTCATCTAGATATTGCTTGAGTACCTCTTTTTCAGATACTGAGAGTGAGTACATTCTGCCAAAGGGAACCAAGGCTTGTGGAACTAGGTTGATTCTGCAATCCTCGGGTCGATGTGGAGGCAGTTGAATGGGAGATTGTTCCTTGAAGACATCCGAAAACACGGAAAGATAACTGGGTATGCAATGTATTGCATTAGTCTCGGTAGAACATACAGCCTTTACAGTTTCAAACAGTGGCTCGGGTAGGCACTCCTCTTTACAGTTTTTGGAGTGAAAACTCAAAAGATTGTTAGTCCAGTCAATGGTAGGATTGTGTCTTCTGAGCCAACCTATCCCCAGTATAACCGAAAAGTGAGCTGCACAGATGATATCAAAGCTCATGACTTAAGAGTGTTGTTGGATGAAGAGCTTTACTTCCTCAGTGGTATGAGTAATAAATCCGGAACACAAGGGTGTTCCATCCACTCCTTCCACCTTTTGATCTTCCGTCTTTGCGATTCTCTTTAGACCCACTTTGTCTACCCACATGGAGTCCAGGAAGTTCCCGGCAGCTCCACAGTCCAGCAGGGCTTGTGTGCCTACCTCTCTCCCTCTGAACTGTAGTTTGACTGCTACGACCATCAGACGTGAATCCTCAGATGTCTTGGTGGATGTGAAAGAAAAGGTTGTGTATGGACTGGGAGTGCCCCGCGATAGTCCGTCCTATTGACTATCAAGGGCGTTTGTTTCCTGGTCTCCTAGGAGGAGCATCGGGACAGTCCCTCAGCAGGTGAGTGGAAGCACCACAATACATGCAGAGGCTTCCCTCTCTTCTTCTTTTTCTCTCTTCTGGAGTTAGTGGTGCCCGCACAGTTCCAATTTGCATAGGTTCATCTCGAATGGGGCGCGTAGCAGGAGAGGAAGGTAAGGTGTTTGCTTCGGGATGGAGTACCGAAACGCGATTCTTCTTCTTTTCATTCTTTCGTTCTGTCAAGCGGAAATCAATTCTCAGATCCGCAGTGAGGAGGTCAGGGAAAGTTTCGGGTCGAGCAATCTGAGTGAGCTCATCTTTCAATTCTTCTCACAATCCTCTGCGAAAAATCGTGTATTGGGCCTGTTCTTGCCACCCTGCCTCGGCGGCCAACTTCTTGAAGATTTTCATGTAGGTAAGTAGGTCAGAATTTCCTTGGCGTACATCCAGCAGGTCTTCACTGGATACAAAGGCACATTCTGTCCGGAGGAACGTCTGTTGTAAGAGAGTTTTAAAGGCGGCGAAGTCCTGCAGAACTGGATCGGATTGGGACACTAATGAGGTAGCCCATGCCAAGGGGTTACCTGACATATGAGTAATCATGAATCCCACTTTGGCATGATCTGTCGTGAAGGCGCCCTTCCTAAAGGCGAAATGGATGTTACAAGCCTCCAGGAATTCTTTTACCTTCCGTTCAGAGCCATCAAATTTCCCTGAAACCAGGGGTAAAGGAGGGAGATCAGCAGTTTGTTGTTCTCTGGCAGCCACTCTTTGCTGCAAGGCAGCATTGTTGGCTTTGAGTGCCTGAACCTCAAGATTAAGGTTTTGAACCACAGCCACTAGCTCTTGAATTTGCTGTGGTGTGGCCATCTCTTCAATCTGGCATTGCAAGCTATCAGGTTTGTCAGTAATGCTATCAAGTTGGTCCGTAATATCTTCTTCTTCACTCAGAAAACGGAGTTCACCTTCTCCCGCTTCCTCCTCACCTGAGGTAGTAGAAGAATAATCCAATTTCTTCCATCAAGGTCGCCGAGCTTCTGCCTTCTTTTTTTGTGCAGAAAAGGTCTTCCTCGGAAGGATGCCACCGTGATTCCAACCCTGGGAATCTCCGGAGACCTCTCTCCGCAACAGCCGGAGCATTGAAGGGGAAAAAGCCTCAGGCATAAAAAACCACCAGGTCTTCTCGAGTCGAACGGCACAAATACACCGGAAAAGGTAATGAATGTCTCAGATGCATAGCAAAGCTGTATTAACAGCATAGATGAAAAAGGGATAATCACAACAGAGGATCGAGAGGAATTCTAAAAAGAATAATAAGAAATAAATGATAAGAATAGAAGGAACAGAACATGAATCCCCAAAGTAAACACAGAAGGGGATCAGCAAGATTAGAGACAGAACAGGGGAAACAGAAAAAACAGAAGAATAAGGCTGGGAAAGTAAGAGAGAAATGCAGATAACACTGCAAGGCGTAACACTAGCAAGGGGAACAGAGAGAGAGAGATACAAACTGTAAGCAATAGCGTGGGCAGACCGCCGCCAAGGGAAATAACGAGGAGTGCCGACAACAAGGAGAAATCCAGAAGTTGCAACGCGCCGATCCGCCGAGTCCAGGGGAGGAAATAGAACTCGGCGGCGGCCATGTTGGAAAAAGACTAGACTGCAGTGGCGCACTGAGAAACAGCGTAACGGCACAGTCTAATGGCGGCCGTGTTTCCATTTACTCCATACATGCCAATTTCCCAAGTTCGTGATACTTCCAACCAGAAAAAGGCAAGTGCCTCTAACCTATTACAGCCTTGTGGGTGGGGATTGTAATGCTGCCCCTACCATAAACTTAGTGATGTCACTTGGCAGGATAAATATGGGTACTCCACCACACACAGACACACACTGATTCCTGTCTACATCCTGATTTCTGCGTGACACCCTGTTCCAGAATTCGTCATCTTGTCGTGATCCAGACTACTTTGCAAAACCAAGCCCATCAGCATTTGCTGAACTCTTTTCAGCTAGGCCCAAATCCTGAAACCATCCCAAAAAACTTGAGGGAAATAATTCTGATACAAATACTCCAAAATCAGGTCTATTTGTAAAAGTAAAAGCAAATTAATCCTGAAATAAGTCATAAGGAAATTAATATTTCCAAAATGGCGGTCCCAGTAGAAATTAGTATCGCTAGGGAGCAACTCCTGCACAAACTGTTTGTCAGGGTGAGTGGCCAGAACAGAATGCCAACTTGTGGGCACACTATCACAGGTGCCATCTGCCATTGATACTAGAAGGGGGATATGTGAGGGTAAGGCGAGTGCCATAGAACATTGCATGTCTTATTGAACACCGATATGTAACAATATGCTTATATGTTTGAACGTGTATTGCACTTACAGAAGTCTCTCACAACTGTTTACCTGCAGCTATTTGTAATATTTATACATAGTTTTTATTTTTTATTTTAATCCAGTACATTTTATTTCTCCCAATGACTCAATTTACTCATATTAGAAACACTTTATACTCACACTACATTACAGACAATTACTTTACACATATTGCTACTATGATCATTCTGGCCTTACGCCTACTGCATTCCCTATAGTTACAATACACATACTACTTCTGTAGTCACTGTGCTCATTGCACATATTCTGGGGGGGTTGACCTGTGGCAATGCCCCCCAGAATCTAGCCACTGACCACAACCCAATTAACTACATAACAAGTACGCATCATACATGGTCAACTAATGCAACTCACCCACAGCACTCTGCAATCGCAATTATGTCCACGGACACCAAAATTGACAGCGGACACGGCAGCTTTTCCAAACCCTTTTTTCACCTATAAAAACAGCTCTACATTACCTTCTTTCCACTTCCCTACCATGGCCCTCATTACGACCCTGGCGGAGAACCATGGTGCAATTTGCACCATGGTCCATGGCGCTAAACTGCCAACTCCGCCATGGTGGTTGGCAGACTTACCGCCCCATTCCGACCTTGGCGGGGCGGTAAGTCCCCAATCCCCATTTACCCTTCCCCATTCCCATTTTTGCCCCATAGGGTATAATGGGAGTGGGGAAGGCGTTAATTACGCCACCGTAAATTACGGTGGCGTAATTAACAACAAGTCCCGTAGCGCCATGGATTTTTCCGCTTGCAAAAAGCAGGCGTAAAAATCACCATGGCGCTACGGGAACTCGTACTCAGGCGGAAAGGTGCGCCATGGTTTACGCCGGCGTAAACCCCTTTCCGCAAGGGTCATAATGAGGGCCCATTTCTCTGCCCTCTTTCAGCCATCAAATAACCCCAAATGTCTTTCCCAAGCTGTCTGTTTTAAATTCATATTTTAAATTGAAATTATTCTGGCATAGCTCAGAGAATTTTACTTTCTGAATTTCCGACTTTCTGACTTTCCTGTCCCTTGCCAAATCGTTCTTAAATGGGTTCAGACCCTACTTAAAAATGCAAATTATAATTTCAACATATCTTGTTGCTATTTAATTTTCCTTTTTATAGTTTTAAAAATCACAATAACGCTCATGTCAGGGAATTTATAACCATTATTCTGCGTTCCTGGAATCTGGTCCTAATTCGGAGGGTGTTTTATGTGTTTGTGGTTATCTGAAAGAACTCATCATTTTAGCTTGTTAACTGTTCAGCCAGATATGTATTCTTTTGTAATTGCAGATTACATTGTGTAGCAAAGGTATGTTTATAGATAAAGTCCTCCTTCGACCAGCAGTTCGGTTTCATAGTCCAGTCTCCACCACGCTAACAAGATAATGCCAGCGAAGGAACACCACCAACACAACACAACTAGAAACTCTGAAAACAGATCACCCAGAGAAATAGAAAACCCAACCGCCAAACACTGTGGAATACTCCATCCAACCCCCTTCCTTTTGAGATCCACCTGGGCGCCGGGAGACCATGAAAAAGGCTTGTGGTGCACAGAATAAATAACATCAGTTAGGGCCACCTAACACGATATGGCACAACTCATGTCGGAAAACAGGACAGTCAAACACATTTCTCCCACCCTAAAACAGCTGTGTTGGCTTCCCATCCCAGCTAAAACACTCTTTAAATCTGCCTGCATTACCTGTATGGCAATCACTGCTCGCATACCTGCGTACCAAGCTGTATAGCTCGTTAACTCTGTATGGATGTGCTCCTCGAGGAGCAAGGCCAGTTCTAGGCTCAAGATAAAACTGTTGTGCAAAGCAAAAACAGGAACAAAGCCTTTTTTTGCTATTTACATGTATACTGGATTATTATCATGGTGGCAATCCTAACTTCACCAAGGTGCTCAAGGCTCAAAAAGACATGCAAGCCCTTATTCTTTAGTTAATATCTAGGGACAAACTACATTTCTTGCATTACCACCCGTTACTGGAACAATGAATGTCATCGGCTGCATAACCCACCGCCTTACCTATTGTGTTACCCCCGAATAAATATACAGCATCAATTGTGCTTCCTAGTAAGGTGTGCACTGTATAACATCCACATAAATTCATACATTGCAAAGCTGCACATGTGCTTCCTCTGGAGGCTGTTTCAATGTTTTGTGATTGCCTCAATACGGAGTTAAAAGCAATAATGTATACTTGAAAATAGAGTGATACCTTTGCTAGTGGAGATGCCCCCCCCCTCCCCGGACTTCTACCAGACATATGTATTTCATTGCTGAGGTGGTGCTAGCCTCGTCTACATCATACCCTATTTCATTTGTCACCTTTGTTGCTAAAGTATCATTCGTGGGCAAGTCAAATTCCACCCTGTTGCATGGTCGTGACCTTCCATTCCTCATCACATCGTAGCTATCTCATATCACCCAAGAGAGGGCAAGGCCTTCACTTAACCATTTTTCAATTGTTCGTTTTGACTGTATCGAATGTCTTGTTCTGTGCCCCCCTTTTTATTTTAGACTGGTGACCTAAGCTTCTTATGTAGAAGAATAATGCGGGCCCTTGTCTTAGATGAGAAGACATTATGTCTGTCTCGCCCATTCAATCATTGATAAGCTATTCTGCTTCTGAGCTTTTTAAGTAAGTCTCTCTCTCGAGAAGGAACGCGGGGGCGCAGATACGAGTAGAGCATGCTTTCAGAAACACCACCTAACATTCCTTCCTAATGAGGCAAACTCCTATGCTCACCTCAGAGGGCGTGAATGAACTACGTGGCATAATTCATATATGTTTTGGGGTGCACCTTGCCATATTTCTTCCCTGTAATGAGTCTGGTGTGTCTTCTCAGTACTGAACTGTAAACGGAGTACTGTTCAAATAGGTTACAAAATACATTTTTAACACTCCTGATGGCAAAAGAACAGCGACGAACTGCATTAAATAATACAACACTGTTTAAGTATTTATCTCGCTTTGTATACACAAAATAGCTCAACTTAATGGTTTGCATAGGTTCAGGATTACTGGTGTCAACAAGGTCAACAGGCCGATTCATGGAATAATTAGCGCGGCGCAAGTGGGCAAAAACGTGCGAATCGCAGTGGAATAGCGAAAATCGCAGTGCAAGTGCGAAAATCGCACGAAAAGCAGCGCACATCGATTCATGGAAGTCCGTGCGCGAGAAAACCAGCGGATGTGCGATAAAAAAGAGCGCGGCGCACGTTGGCGCACAGGCCATCTAACAGCATGCGCCAGGTCACAGCGAAAATCGCACAGGCCACAGCGAAATTCGCACATAGCGCGGCGCACGCAACAAAAGTAGGCGTAACACGGGCGTAACACTCGGAATGGGGAACAACTTGCCAAAACGTGGGTGTCACGGGAGAAGTACAGGGCACAAGTGCGTGGAACGCCCACACGCTCGCCTACAACACGTATTCATGGAATAGAATAGGGCAAAAAAGCGCACGCTCAAACCAGGGCACAGGTACAAACACGACCGCCACAAGAAAGCAGGCGGTACACGGCTGTAAGAAATGTGTGCCAAAAGGTGCGCCAACAAATAGCACCTATATACTGCCATGATGAATGTCCTATACTGTGGCCCTCCAGGACAAATGACGTGCAAAGGGGTACCCACAAACACGGACACCCGCTGACAAAAAATACGTGTGCGTGTATACCGGGGTGCGCGGGAATTTCCACACGCGATTTCAGCAGGTTACGTGTATTTCAGGGGTGCGCGGGAAGTTCCACACGCGATTACAGCAGGGTACGTGTATTTCAGGGGTGCGCGGGAAGTTCCACACGCGATTGGCCCAGTGCGAGCAAGGTATGTGTATTTCAGGGGTGCGCGGGAAGTTCCACACGCGATTTCAGCAGGGTACGTGTATTTCAGGGGTGCGCGGGAAGTTCCACACGCGATTGGCCCAGTGCGAGCAGGGTACATGTATTTCAGGGGTGCGCGGGAAGTTCCACACGCGATTTCAGCAGGGTACGTGTATTTCAGGGGTGCGCGGGAAGTTCCACACGCGATTGGCCCAGTGCGAGCAGGGTACGTGTATTTCAGGGGTGCGCGGGAAGTTCCACACGCGATTTCAGCAGGGTACGTGTATTTCAGGGGTGCGCGGGAAGTTCCACACGCGATTGGCCCAGTGCGAGCAGGGTACGTGTATTTCAGGGGTGCGCGGGAAGTTCCACACGCGATTTCAGCAGGTTACGTGTATTTCAGGGGTGCGCGGGAAGTTCCACACGCGATTTCAGCAGGGTACGTGTATTTCAGGGGTGCGCGGGAAGTTCCACACGCGATTGGCCCAGTGCGAGCAGGGTACGTGTATTTCAGGGGTGCGCGGGAAGTTCCACACGCGATTGGCCCAGTGCGAGCAGGGTATGTGTATTTCAGGGGTGCGCGGGAAGTTCCACACGCGATTACAGCAGGGTACGTGTATCTCAGGTGTGCGCGGGAAGTTCCACACGCGATTGGCCCAGTGCGAGCAAGGTATGTGTATTTCAGGGGTGCGCGGGAAGTTCCACACGCAATTTCAGCAGGTTACGTGTATTTCAGGGGTGTGCGGGAAGTTCCACACGCGATTTCAGCAGGGTACGTGTATTTCAGGGGTGCGCGGGAAGTTCCACACGCGATTGGCCCAGTGCGAGCAGGGTACGTGTATTTCAGGGGTGCGCGGGAAGTTCCACACGCGATTGGCCCAGTGCAAGCAGGGTACGTGTATTTCAGGGGTGCGCGGGAAGTTCCACACGCGATTACAGCAGGGTACGTGTATTTCAGGGGTGCGCGGGAAGTTCCACACGCGATTGGCCCAGTGCGAGCAGGGTATGTGTATTTCAGGGGTGCGCGGGAAGTTCCACACGCGATTTCAGCAGGGTACGTGTATTTCAGGGGTGCGC
The DNA here is from genome assembly GCF_040938575.1 of Ambystoma mexicanum. NCBI lineage: Eukaryota > Metazoa > Chordata > Amphibia > Caudata > Ambystomatidae > Ambystoma > Ambystoma mexicanum. The sequence continues at coordinate 1,518,467,975 of NC_090937.1, read as the reverse complement.
GGGAAGTTCCACACGCGATTGGCCCAGTGCGAGCAGGGTACGTGTATTTCAGGGGTGCGCGGGAAGTTACACACGCGATAGTCCCAGTGCGAGCAGGGTACGTGTATTTCAGGGGTGCGCGGGAAGTTACACACGCGATTTCAGCAGGGTACGTGTATTTCAGGGGTTCTGGGGAGTACCACACGTGAATTGGCCGTGTGGGCCCTCCCAGGTGTACGCTCCACAACCTCCACGGACCCTGCAGGCAGCCCACACCACGGGGGACTACCCTGCACCCATGCTCATGTCCCGCAGGCAGCCCATCCACCATGGGCATGCCCCCCAGCTAACCCACATGTCACCTTGCACTACTGATCAACAATGCATGTCTACCACCACCCCCACCACCCTGCCACCATGGGCATCCTCCATCAGGCACCCACTCATGTCTCCCACCACCCCCACCCCCCTTCCACCAGGGTCACCCTCCACCAGGCCCCCACTCATGTCTCCCACCACCCCCACCCCCCTGCCACCAGGGACACCCTCCACCAGGCCCCCACTCATGTCTCCCACCACCCCCACACCCAAGCAGTGCAGGGGCAGCCTCCAGCAGGCCCCTACTCATGTCCCCCTGCACCCCCACCCCTCTGCCACCATGGGCATCCTCCACCAGGCCCACACTCATGTCTCCCACCACCCCCACCCCCCAGCATCCAGGGTCACCCTCCACCAGGCCCCCACTCATGTCTCCCACCACCCCCACCCCCCTGCCACCATGGGCAGACTCCACCAGGCCCCCACTCATGTCTCCCACCACCCCCACCCCCCAGCCACCAGGGTCACCCTCCACCAGGCCCCCACTCATGTCTCCCACCACCCCCACCCCCCTGCCACCATGGGCAGACTACACCAGGCCCCCACTCATGTCTCCCACCACCCCCACCCCACTGCCACCATGGGCATCCTCCAACAGGCCCCCACTCATGTCTCCCACCACCCCCACCCCCCTGCCACCATGGGCAGACTCCACCAGGCCCCCACTCATGTCTCCCACCACCCCCACCCCCCAGCCACCAGGGTCACCCTCCACCAGGCCTCCACTCATGTCACCCACCACCCCCACCCCCCTGCCACCATGGGCAGACTCCACCAGGCCCCCACTCATGTCTCCCACCACCCCCACCCCCAAGCCAACAGGGTCACCCTCCACCAGGCCCCCACTCATGTCTCCCACCCCCCCACCCCCCTGCCACCATGGGCAGAATACACCAGGCCCCCACTCATGTCTCCCACCACCCCCACCCCCCTGCCACCATGGGCATCCTCCACCAGGCCCCCACTCATGTCTCCCACCACCCCCACCCCCCTGCGACCATGGGCAGACTCCACCAGGCCCCCACTCATGTCTCCCACCACCCCCACCCCCCAGCCACCAGGGTCACCCTCCACCAGGCCCCCACTCATGTCACCCACCACCCCCACCCCCCTGCCACCATGGGCATCCTCCACCAGGCCCCCACTCATGTCTCCCACCACCCCCACCCCCCTGCCACCATGGGCAGACTCCAGCAGGCCCCCACTCATGTCTCCCACCAACCCCACCCCCCTGCCACCATGGGCAGACTACACCAGGCCCCCACTCATGTCTCCCACAACCCCCACCCCCCTGCCACCATGGGCATCCGCCACCAGGCCCCCACTCATGTCTCCCACCACCCCCACCCCCCTGCCACCATGGGCAGACTCCACCAGGCCCCCACTCATGTCTCCCACCACCCCCACCCCCCAGCCACCCGGGTCACCCTCCACCAGGCCCCCACTAATGTCACCCACCACCCCCACCCCCCTGCCACCATGGGCAGACTCCACCAGGCCCCCACTCATGTCTCCCACCACCTCCACCCCCCAGCCACCAGGGTCACCCTCCACCAGGCCCCCACTCATGTCTCCCACCACCCCCACACCCCAGCAGTGCAGGGGCAGCCTCCACCAGGCCCCCACTCATGTCACCCACCACCCCCACCCCCCAGCCACCAGGGTCACCCTCCACCAGGCCCCCACTCATGTCTCCCACCACCCCCACACCCCAGCAGTGCAGGGGCAGCCTCCACCAGGCCCCCACCCATGTCTCCCACCACCCCCACCCCCCTGCCACTATGGGCAGCCCCCACCAGGTCCTCACAATCCCCAATCATGTGCATAATGGTCAGCCTCCACAGCCAAAAAGCCCTACCAAGTAACCCATTCACCCACATGGAAATGCAAATCACATGTTACACCCCCAATGTTCATTAAGCTAATTAACCCATGTCTGTCACACACAATGGTTGCAATTGAATGGGAAAACACACAACATGACATGCATGAAACCAATGAGATGATACCACACAGTGAAGTATGCTAACAAAATTGTATTGAAAAAAATAAAGAATGCTAAAGAAAGAAAACTAACTACAATGTGAATGTGAAAAAAAAGAGCTGCATGTCCGTATAAAAACACAAAACTGCAAATCAGAATCCAAAAAAATTATGTCCAAAGTCAAATGTAAAAAAATCTCCATGCAAAAAATAACTATGTACAAAACTAACAAGGGTCCATGAGCCCAAATGAACAAAGGAAACCTACTAAAAAACCTACCTAAAAATCAACTATATACAAAAAGTGGAGCAGTGTCCGTCGACTCCAAATCATAATAAGAAAGAAAGGAAACCTAAAACTAAAGAACTATATACAAAGGCGGCGGGCAAGTCCAGCGGCTCACTCCGTGGTGTCCCGGGACAGGGCATCATCGAACTCCTGTTCGATGTGCCGGAGGCGGTCCAGTTCCATGGCCCCGAGGGTCCGCAGGGACGACGCCGTGTCCTCCTCCAACCCCCTGCGGATTGCCTCGAAGCACTCGGCCCGCCTCAGGGCCCTCCGCATGGAGTTCTCTGCCCTGACCATTGTGAGCCGCGCCTCTTCCGCCCGCCGCTGCTCCGCACCTATGGCGTGGCCCAACCGCTGCCACACGGAAGACACTCTCTGTCCTGGGTCCCCCTGCCCTCCGGCCGATGCCTGCCCCTCCGATGTCGAAAGCCCCGAGCCTTCATGTCTCCCACCATGTTGCTGCTGCTGCTGCTCTGCCTCTGCCCGTGCACTGCCTCCTGCTGCCTGCACATCCTCCGCCGGCTGGGGTGCACTTGTTGATGTGGCCACCCCTGCTGGACCTCCGACTCCCGACTGTGGCAGGGATGCCTCCTCCACCAGCCTGGCCGCACCGTCAGAGGAAGCTCCACAGGGCACCCAGGTGACTGATGGGTGGGAAGATGGCACAGAGGACGACTGGCGCGTAGGGGGTCCAGTTGGGGAGGGGGTCGGAGCAAGCCCCAGCAGACAGGGAGAAACAAAACACAGGCATCAGGGCACTGTACAATGGACACATACACGCATGACAGTTGCACATGAGTGGCATTGGCAAACCTCAGACATGTCATCACAATCCCCAACACACATGTCATTGCAACTCGCACACATGAGCCATACCACAGCCATATCGCAACTGCCACCACCATCCATACACATACAACAGCATCAGCAGCCAAAGGGGAGCCAGACATCACATGCAACACAGGAAGTGCACCACACATGTACACACACCACCACACTTGCAGGATTGTCTACACCTCTGCCAAGTGTTGCACTGTTCAGACGGGCATCCATGTCACATCTGCCAATCAGGCTTCCACATACCGCTGTCACATGCATCCATGTAGCATCACTGTTGCACCCTTGACAAATACACACACATGCACATGTACACAGTGCACATACATGCAGCCGAATACAACATACATGCCTGACATCACGGACATGTCTACTTACATGCACATTCATCCAAACATGTGTGCACGCACAACTGCATTTGCCATGCAAGCCCACACACACAAGCACCATCCATGTCTCACACATTACAGCCCTCGCATGTGTCAGACCCACGGCCCTGTACACCCCCACCCATATTCGACCCCATACAAACAGATGTGCAACCGGCACAATGCCGAATAATCACCACACGCACTGCTCACAATCAGGATGCATGTACACTCACCGCTCGACTCCAGACGGGTCTGCTTCTCTAGGACCTGGACGTGGAGCGCTGGGGATATGCGTTCCAGGACCCCCATCTGTTCTTCCGACAAGTGGCCCCAGCGCCCCTTGGCATCCGCTGCCTTCAAGAGGCGCCGGGCCTTGTTCAGGGTCCTGGACCTGAAGTCCTCCCAGCGCTTCCTGACATGTTGTAAGTCCCGGACTGCCACCCCCTCCGCGTTGATGGCAGTCACGATGTCAGTCCAGATCCGAGTCCGTCCTTCCTTGTCGGCGCGGGAACTTCCGAAGAGGGCATCATACTGCCCCAGGACTTGCTCCACCAGGACACCAACTTCGGTGGCACTGAAGCTGGTGCCCCTCTGCCTCTCTGGCCGGGGGTTGCCAGTGGTCACAGATGGTGTTTGCCCCGACATGACAACCCCAGAGGCAGGAGTGGGTGGGCAACTGGGTCCTGGGGCTGGGCTGTGGAGCGATGGAATTCCAGTCGGGAGTCTTCGGTTCCAGCAGGGGTGGTCACAGCAACAGCACCCCTGGCTGATGTGCAGGCAGCAAATGGCAGTGCACGTGGGCAGCAGGCAGTCAGGCACCAGCAGATGGCAGGTGGGAGCGTGCTCGGGGCTCTGGGGGACAGTAGTTCGGCCTTCTGGGCCGGAGCGTGGTCTTCCGTGTGCTTACGCGTGGCCAGCTTGGTACGGAGTGATTTGGCACGTGAAAATCCTGCACGTCAGCGTGAAAACCGAGGAAAGGCCCTTAGCGCGTAACCGCGTCAGCACGCATACGCGATTCTATTGGACCAAAGGCCCTCAGCGCGTAAGCGCGTCTGTGACGTGACCCGCACGGGTGTTTCCCACACAGCACGTGATGACAGAGCACACGTGGAAAGACTGCACGTCAGAGTTTCATCGCGTGTAATTGGACAGCACGTCAGAGTGTCATCGCGTGTAATTGGACAGCACGGCAGAGTCTCATCGCGTGTAATTGGACAGCACGGCAGAGTCTCATCGCGTGTAATTGGACTGCACGTCAGGGTGTCATCGCGTGTAATTGGGCAAAAGTGCGCGTACACGCGATTGGCCTATGTACGTGTATATCAGGTGTGCGCGGACACTTACACACGCAAGTACGTCAGCGCACCTGTATCCCGGTGTGCGTGGGAATTTCCACACGCTATTGGACTGGGTACTGGATTTCAGGGGTGCGCAGGTCACACGCTCGCCTACAACACACGCAACGCATTAATTTGCGCGCTAAAAAAATAACAAGCTCAGACCCAGGATGAACATACCGTTCCTAGCAGCAGTGGGCGTGGCCTACCAAAGGAGGAGGAGGAGGATAGTCAGGGCCAGAATATTCCCACCCAGAACCAGCCTTTTCGGGATGCCTGATGACCAGGTGCATGGGAGGTACAGGTTTCCACCACACATCATACTGGACCTGGTGAGTGAGTGGGAGGATGACCTCACATCACCAACCCTATGCTCCCAAGCACTCAGCCCCCTGGAGAAGGTCCTCAATGTACTGCACTTCTTAGCCACTGGATCATTTCAGCGGACAAGTGCCATTGTGGGTGGTGTATCACAGGCCACCCAGTCACGCTGCCTACACCAGGTCTTGAACATCATCACTGCACGCCCATCAGTCCGCAGGCACATATACCTGCCCAGAACCCCTGCAGAAAGGCATGCTGCCGCCCTGGATTGCTACGCTGTGGCACGATTCCCCAAAGTGCTAGGTGCCATCGACTACACCCATGTGGCTCTACGTCCCCCCAGGCCATCTGAGCACATCTATAGGAACCGCAAGCACTGGCATTCCATCAACGTGCAGGTAGTATGTAATGCCAAGGGAATCATCACCTCAGTATATGCCAACTATGCCGGGTCAACCCACGACAGCTTCATTTACCGAATGTCCACCCTAAGCCGGGACCTAGAAGCTGGGCGGCATGGCGATACATGGCTGCTTGGTGAGTATGAATGCCACTGCACATGCATGCATGTCAGATACTGAGCAAGGTCACAACCCCACCAATGATACCAATCACCACCTCCACAGGGGACAGTGCCTACCCTCTCAGCCCCCACATGATGACGCCAATTCGGAACCCCACCACGCCACCCCAGGTCAGATATAACGCAGCCCACATTACAACCCGGGGCATAGTGGAGCGCACATTCGGAGTGCTGAAGTCACGCTTTCGCTCCCTTGACCGTTCTGGCGGGCAGCTGTTGTACGCTCCCCCAGTAGTGTGCAGGATCATAGTGGCAGCATGTGTCCTGCACAACGTTGCAACACGCCGGGGCCTGGCCGTGGACATGGTGGTGCCCCCCCATCCCCAACCACATGCACAGCCGCTGCGCATGGGAGGGGAAAGGGCACGGGGGGAGGCAGCCCGTACACAGCTAGTGGCTAATTACTTCACATAGAAATCACACCCCTGTGGAGTGCACACTGCCCACAATGTCACAATGTACAGTGTCCCTATTAGAAACTTGCAACACCTGAAATGCTCACAGTAATGCCGGACCAACAACAAAGTTGAGCACGTACTACCATTAACATGACATCACTAATGTTAAATATTAGTAGTCTCACCAGCTGGAAATGCCTGCACTCCCACCACTACCAACTGTGCAGTGTTGGCGCCATGTAGAGTTGTAGGTGCACTGCTGCCAACAGGGACCACATCTCCAGACTAGAGGTCCTTGTGTCGACATGAGGAAGGGACCTGCAAATTGGGAGGTAGACACAGAAGATGAGTTACACATCAATGCAACATGCAGTGTACAACACAACAGCGATATGCACTAGGAATGTATACACAGTATTGACTACAGACTGCCCACACAGCTCATGGGAGTCCAACGTCACTGTGTAATTCACTGTCACTTAGGCACACCCTTTGCAAGCCCATGGAAACGGGAAGCAGGAGGGGTGTGTGTGACTCAAACCCAAGCATCGGAACCAAATACATTACAAGCCTGCATGTGCCCAGCCACAATGCAGCGTATGCCCACAGGAACCACGGAAGCCAACAAATCGTCCCAAAAAAATTGGGAATAAAAAAAATAAAAATAAAAATAAAAATAAAAATAAAATCAAAAATGCCCATTGAAGGGCCCGGTGGGGTTGGGGAGGCCACCCAGGAGGTCCGAGGACAGGATGCACACCAGAACCCACCTGCGTGGATCCTGGGAAAAAAAAACACCTCCATGGGCTCATGGCCCACACGGCTACCTTATTGTGGGAGTATCACTGCTGTCGCTATTATCACCCTGTGCAGCTGCATCCGGAGGTGGTTGCACTAAGGGAGGCAGACCACGCAAGGCCCTAGTCTGCTTCTCCATGGCTGCAAGCATGCGGGTGTGGTAGGTCTGGTTCTGGAGGATGAGTGTGCGGAGGTCCCCATGCAACAACTCACGGGATGCCCGGACCTCCGCCCTCGTTGCCTGCATCTCAGCTGAGAGCGTACGGGTGAGACGCTCCAGCTGCTGTTCTGTCCTTTGGTGTGTTGAAGCCTCAAGCTCAACAAGAGTCGTCCTGAGGTGAAGGACCTCCTGCCTCAGGGCTTCCCTGTGGCCCTGGGACTCAATGGAGATGGCCTCCTGCAGAGTCCCCAGTGCCGCCTGCCTGTCCCTGTTGGACCCCAACATGTCCTCCCTGTGTGACTGGCAGATGGAGTCGGTTGCCTGCTCTAGTCGCTCCATCAGCCTTTCAGGGGGGACAATGGAAGTGGCCACCCTATCCATGGCGTGAGCCATCATCTCGGATGATGCTGCCTGTTGGGTTGCCATACCGTAAATGGATTGCTCCCATGCGGTATTGCCAGGTGGCGTACGGCCACCACGTCGGCGGGCACCACACCTGTCTGGGGCAAGGCGAACTGCGCCTTGCTGTGCCGGCACTGCCTGAGGTTGCAGGACTGCATTCCCCCTCTGATCTGCTGGCCCAGGAACAGGATCAGATGTCGCGGAGTGTGACCCTGCATCCGTAACCACCAAAGGCGTAGCTGCCAACACTGACATCCCCATTGAGGGTTCTGACCCTGGTGCTGGTGGGTGAGACAGAACAGAATCCCTCCCTGGAACACTCACCTGCGACGGCACGTAGGTCTCATCCGAATCAACACCTGAGTACAGCTCGGGGGAGGTGCAGCCAGAGACACCCCTTGAGAGCACGACCTGCAGCACTTGTGGGTTCTCACCCACCACCACACCACGTCCCTCACTGGTGGTTGGTCGGCCCTCGGACCCCTCCTGGGTCTGCACCATCTCCACAACCCCAGCAGTATCAGGTGCGTCTTCCCCTGCAAAGACATGAAAACAAAGAAATGGAAACAGGCATTAGCACCATGGCACACAATGAGGGCTGAGAAGCAAGAGAACCAGTACTTGTTTGACACATGTCCCACATGACTAAAACCCTCCCATGCATGCACCCTCACTGCGTATGAAGGGCAGGCAAATGGCACACACTGATGACACCAAGATGGAAGATGAACACATTTTCTGCATGCTGCCTGGCAGTGGCATCACACATTGGCCTGTGATTGGCAGGTGAAACACACATGCCATCACACAGATGGCATGTACCATTGCTATTGAGTGAAGATGGAGAGGAGGGCAGCACCTATTAATTCTGTCCAGTTCCCGCATGTAATAGCTTTTCTAATTCAAACAGGTCAGATTCTTCACCTGGAGCTGCCAGTCCAAAATGGTGCAATTGCACAGGGACATGTTTGAACAAATGATATCCAGGTAACAAAGTCACTCCACTTTACCATAGCCATGTCAGACATGTGACTAGAGGACTGCAACATGCCTAGTAAAAGTGGTGGAATGCAAACAATCTGACTAAATGAACAGTGAAAAATCAGGCAACAATGTTGTGGCAGGGTGACACTTCAAGGGCAACTGGCGTGCAGTTGGGCTAGATGTCTACTGTTGGCAGAAGGGATACTGCTATGGCCAAATGCAGCTGCGCAGGACGTATTGCATGAAGCACATGGCTGACTCATACGACTCAGGTGCACACACTCTCACCTGTCACACAAACAGAAGCCCTCACACACACCATGCACATGGATGACACACACATGCATGTGCACTCACCGGACAATGCCTCGTAATCAGCCAAATCTCCCACGCCTTGGATCTGTTCCTCCGTGACGTAGGTCCCAGCGACTGACTCATGTGGAGTGAGTTCCATGTCTACTACTGGAGACCCACCTCCAGTCACTAGAGTTGCGGCATGACTTGAGGCCAGCTTACTCTTTGCCCTGCGCTTTAGGTCATTCCAGCGCTTATAGCAATCATTGGCTGTGCGCCTCACGATTCCAAGGGCACTTACGATGTCCGCAACGGTCTGCCAGTGTGCCTGGCGTTGTGCAGGTGTGGTCTTGGATCCTGCAACAATGACCATCTCGTTGTCATGTGCGGACACATACTCGACAAGTGCATTCAGTTCGTCATCCGTGAAGCTGGGCTTCCTGGATGGGCCAGACTGTGTAGCCGTGTCTGGGGCATCAGCCTGTGCCGGACGAGCACTCTTCCTCTTCCGCTTGGAAGGTGGTGGTGATCCTGAGTGTCCTGCGCCGCTCTGGGCACTAGGGGCAGGAGCCCTGGTGGACTCTGTATCAGGAGTGTGGGATTGCACACTCAGCATGGGAGTTGGTGCAGGCATTGGCTCTAGTGTGATGGTGTCAGGGGGAATGTCAGCAGCATGGACTAGGACCGACACCGTCCGGGCTGGGTGTGTGAGGGCTGGGGTGGATGGAGCCGCAGCTGCCCCTGCAGCCTCTCCGCCCTGCCTACTTGGTGCAGCAGATGACCTTGCTGCCACAGATGCACGTGGCATGGTGACATCAACGTGCACCAGCGCACGTGTCATAGGCCTGCTGACCTGGAAGTCAGCCATGGAGTCAGCCAGGTCTGGTGCCACAATGGGCTGGTCCAACAAGGGCTGAGCATGGATGGTGTCAGCCACATCAACCTCAACGGGAGGAGGGGGGGATTATGGGTGCCCTTGACTGGTCCTCCACACATGGGGGGACAGGCTCACCCTGCAAGTAACGACCACGTCCCCTACCGGATCCACCACGGCCACCACTTGTGGCTCTTCCACCTTTGCCACCCTTACGGAATCCTCGCCTCCCAGCCATGGCACTGATGTTAATGTGCGTATGGGAGTGGGTGTAAAATATTGTCCTGGGCAATTGGGGGTCAAAGGGGTTGGGTACCAGATGGTAATTGTACCCTAGTGCTCTTGAAAGGCTGATTGTAACCCCTGGGGAAAGATGACGGGTCACGCTACGCACAGGAGCCCCAAAAAAGGGAGATGACGTGCACGCAACCCCTCCTAGACCACGTGTGCAGAAAGAAAAACCTGCACTACGCTGTGGCACCCAGTAACACAAGAATGAACGTATGCGTGTCACACGCAGCCTAGAATGACCTCTGAAGGGGTAGGCTACACACGGGGCAAGCACAGATGTTAGATACGTGCGTGACTCACCGTCTGCCAGGTAAAAGAGCGTGAAAAAGGAGCGCGTTTGGTTGGCAACACCCCCGCCAAAAGAAGATTTGTACGTTGTCTGAGGAGACAGGACAACAGTAGTAGGGAACACTGTTTGAGGGAACAGGCCCAGGTAAACCAGTTAAAGTGAAAAAAGAGAAAAAGCTGTCAGAGGTAACAGGGAATACGAACTTGAAACGCCGTGAAGTAAATCGCGTGTGAAACGACAAGAAGTACAGAATTCACCCACTCGCTCTCCACGAAAAGCACGTACAAGGAAATGGTATTCTACGCGTACCTTTTATACAGGCCCACACGTCCAGCGTCACTTACGCGGCGTGTACGCGCTAGGGCCATTTCCACCAATTACACGCTTTGTCACTTCTGCGTGTAGGGCCATTTCCACCAATCACACGCGATGACACACTGACGTGCAGTCCAATTACACGCGATGAGACTCTGCCGTGCTGTCCAATTACACGCGATGAGACTCTGACGTGCTGTCCAATTACACGCGATGACACTCTGACGTGCAGTCTTTCCACGTGTGCTCTGTCATCACGTGCTGTGTGGGAAACACCCGTGCGGGTCACGTCACAGACGCGCTTACGCGCTGAGGGCCTTTGGTCCAATAGAATCGCGTATGCGTGCTGACGCGCTTACGCGCTAAGGGCCTTTCCTCGGTTTTCACGCTGACGTGCAGGATTTTCACGTGCCAAATCACTCCGTACCAAGCTGGCCACGCGTAAGCACACGGAAGACCACGCTCCTGCCCAGAAGGCCGAACTACTGCCCCCCAAAGCCCCGAGCACGCTCCCACCTGCCATCTGCTGCTGCCTGACTGCCTGCTGCCCACGTGCACTGCCATTTGCTGCCTGCACATCAGCCAGGGGTGCTGTTGCTGTGACCACCCCTGCTGGAACCGAAGACTCCCGACTGGAATTCCATCGCTCCACAGCCCAGCCCCAGGACCCAGTTGCCCACCCACTCCTGCCTCTGGGGTTGTCATGTCGGGGCAAACACCATCTGTGACCACTGGCAACCCCCGGCCAGAGAGGCAGAGGGGCACCAGCTTCAGTGCCACCGAAGTTGGTGTCCTGGTGGAGCAAGTCCTGGTGCAGTATGATGCCCTCTTCGGAAGTTCCCGCGCCGACAAGGAAGGACGGACTCGGATCTGGACTGACATCGTGACTGCCATCAACGCGGAGGGGGTGGCAGTCCGGGATTTACAACATGTCAGGAAGCGCTGGGAGGACTTCAGGTCCAGGACCCTGAACAAGGCCCGGCGCCTCTTGAAGGCAGCGGATGCCAAGGGGCGCCGGGGCCACTTGTCGGAAGAACAGATGGGGGTCCTGGAACGCATATCCCCAGCGCTCCACGTCCAGGTCCTAGAGAAGCAGACCCGTCTGGAGTCGAGCGGTGAGTGTACATGCATCCTGATTGTGAGCAGTGCGTGTGGTGATTATTTGGCATTGTGCCGGTTGCACATCTGTTTGTATGGGGTCGAGTATGGGTGGGGGTGTCCAGGGCCGTGGGTCTGACACATGCGAGGGCTGTAATGTGTGAGACATGGATGGTGCTTGTGTGTGTGGGCTTGCATGGCAAATGCAGTTGTGCGTGCACACATGTTTGGATGAATGTGCATGTAAGTAGACATGTCCGTGATGTCAGGCATGTATGTTGTTTTCGGCTGCATGTATGAGCACTGTGTACATGTGCATGTGTGTGTATTTGTCAAGGGTGCAACAGTGATGCAACATGGATGCATGTGACAGCGGTATGTGGAAACCTGATTGGCAGATGTGACATGGATGCCCGTCTGAACAGTGCGACACTTGGCAGAGGTGTAGACATGCATGCAAGTGTGGTGGTGTGTGCACATGTGTGGTGCACTTCCTGTGTTGCATGTGATGTCTGGCTCCCCTTTGGCTGCTGATGCTGTTGTATGTGTAGGGATGGTGGTGGCAGTTGCGATATGGCTGTGGTATGGCTCATGTGTGCGAGTTGCAATGACATGTGTGTTGAGGATTGTGATGACATGTCTGAGGTTTGCCAATGCCACTCATGTGCAACTGTCATGCGTGTATGTGTCCATTGTACAGTGCCCTGATGCCTGTGTTTTGTTTCTCCCTGTCTGCAGCGTCAACTGATGAAGAGGGCGGAGAAGGTGCTGTGGAGCACAGCGGCGGGGATCCGACCGCCAGCCGGAGACGCAAGGCCCGGCTCCCCTCCCGTGTTGTCATCTCGTCGGGGAGTGAGGAGTCCGGTGCCGCGTCCCAGGCCGCAGCCGCCGGGGGGAGGTCCAAGTGGCGGAGGTTGCAGTTGGACTCCTCGGCAGCAGAAGGGGCAGCTGGGACCCCACAGGGCCCAACAGGGGAAGATGGCACAGAGTCATCCAGGTTGGTGGGGGGTTTGGTGGAGGAGGAGGCCGTGCAAGCACCAGAGACGGGGTCTGGAGGTGGGGATCCCACTGGTGCTAGTGGTGCAGTCCAGGACCAGGGACAGGAGGCAGCACAGGCGGCCGCGGAGGTGCCTGTGTGCAATCCTGTCCCCGATCCTGTCCCTGCATCATCTTGCACCAGCAGGGATGCCTACGTCCAGACCCGTTTTCAGGCAGGGGATGAGCTGACGTCAACTGGCCTTCCTCTGCCTGCGGACGTGGCCATCCAGGTCCGGGTTGAGCCTGTCCTGGCTGGTGTGGCGTTGCGTCAACGGGCCATGCGAGGTGACCTGCAGTCTTTTCATGGAGAGACTGCACGTCATCTCGAATGGCTCGTTGACCACGTCAGCCTGCTGGGACAGGTCACCCAGGCCGGATTCCGCTGTCTGATGGGGCTTGCTTCGACCCCCTCCTCAACTGGACCCCCTACGCGCCAGTCGTCCTCTGTGCCATCTTCCCACCCATCAGTCACCTGGGTGCCCTGTGGAGCTGCCTCTGACGGTGCGGCCAGGCTGGTGGAGGAAGCATCCCTGCCACAGTCGGGAGTCGGAGGTCCAGCAGGGGTGGCCACATCAACAAGTGCACCCCAGCCGGCGGAGGATGTGCAGGCAGCAGGAGGCAGTGCACGGGCAGAGGAAGAGCAGCAGCAGCAGCAACATGGTGGGAGACATGAAGGCTCGGGGCTTTCGACATCGGAGGGGCAGGCATCGGCCGGAGGGCAGGGGGACCCAGGACAGAGAGTGTCTTCCGTGTGGCAGCGGTTGGGCCATGCCATAGGTGCGGAGCGGCGGCGGGCAAAGAGGCGCGGCTCACAATGGTCAGGGCGGAGAACTCCATGCGGAGGGCCCTGAGGCGGGCCGAGTGCCTCGAGGCAATCCGCAGGGGGTTGGAGGAGGACACGGCGTCGTCCCTGCGGACCCTCGGGGCCATGGAACTGGACCGCCTCCGGGACATCGAACAGGAGTTCGATGATGCCCTGGCCCGGGACACCACGGAGTGAGCCGCTGGACTTGCCCGCCGCCTTTGTATATAGTTCTTTAGTTTTAGGTTTCCTTTCTTTCTTATTATGATTTGGAGTCGACGGACACTGCTCCACTTTTTGTATATAGTTGATTTTTAGGTAGGTTTTTTAGTAGGTTTCCTTTGTTCAGTTGGGCTCATGGACCCTTGTTAGTTTTGTACATAGTTATTTTTTGCATGGAGATTTTTTTACATTTGACTTTGTACATAATTTTTTTGGATTCTGATTTGCAGTTTTGTGTTTTTATACGGACATGCAGCTCTTTTTTTTCACATTCACATTGTAGTTAGTTTTCTTTCTTTAGCATTCTTTAATTTTTTTCAATACAATTTTGTTAGCATACTTCACTGTGTGGTATCATCTCATTGGTTTCATGCATGTCATGTTGTGTGTTTTCCCATTCAATTGCAACCATTGTGTGTGACGGACATGGGTTCATTAGCTTGATGAACATTGGGGGTGTAACATGTGATTTCCATTTCCATGTGGGTGAATGGGTTACTTGGTAGGGCTTTTTGGCTGTGGAGGCTGACCATTACGCACATGATTGGGGATTGTGAGGACCTGGTGGGGGCTGCCCATGGTGGCAGGGGGGTGGGGGTGGTGGGAGACATGAGTGGGGGCCTGGTGTAGTCTGCCCATGGTGGCAGGGGGGTGGGGGTGGTGGGTGACATGAGTGGGGGCCTGGTGGAGGGTGACCCTGGTGGCTGGGGGTGGGGGTGGTGGGAGACATGAGTGGGGGCCTGGTGGAGTCTGCCCATGGTGGCAGGGGTGTGGGGGTGCCTGTGTGCAATCCTGTCCCCGATCCTGTCCCTGCATCATCTTGCACCAGCAGGGATGCCTACGTCCAGACCCGTTTTCAGGCAGGGGATGAGCTGACGTCAACTGGCCTTCCTCTGCCTGCGGACGTGGCCATCCAGGTCCGGGTTGAGCCTGTCCTGGCTGGTGTGGCGTTGCGTCAACGGGCCATGCGAGGTGACCTGCAGTCTTTTCATGGAGAGACTGCACGTCATCTCGAATGGCTCGTTGACCACGTCAGCCTGCTGGGACAGGTCACCCAGGCCGGATTCCGCTGTCTGTTGGGGCTTGCTTCGACCCCCTCCTCAACTGGACCCCCTACGCGCCAGTCGTCCTCTGTGCCATCTTCCCACCCATCAGTCACCTGGGTGCCCTGTGGAGCTGCCTCTGACGGTGCGGCCAGGCTGGTGGAGGAAGCATCCCTGCCACAGTCGGGAGTCGGAGGTCCAGCAGGGGTGGCCACATCAACAAGTGCACCCCAGCCGGCGGAGGATGTGCAGGCAGCAGGAGGCAGTGCACGGGCAGAGGAAGAGCAGCAGCAGCAGCAACATGGTGGGAGACATGAAGGCTCGGGGCTTTCGACATCGGAGGGGCAGGCATCGGCCGGAGGGCAGGGGGACCCAGGACAGAGAGTGTCTTCCGTGTGGCAGCGGTTGGGCCATGCCATAGGTGCGGAGCGGCGGCGGGCAAAGAGGCGCGGCTCACAATGGTCAGGGCGGAGAACTCCATGCGGAGGGCCCTGAGGCGGGCCGAGTGCCTCGAGGCAATCCGCAGGGGGTTGGAGGAGGACACGGCGTCGTCCCTAGGGACCCTCGGGGCCATGGAACTGGACCGCCTCCGGGACATCGAACAGGAGTTCGATGATGCCCTGGCCCGGGACACCACGGAGTGAGCCGCTGGACTTGCCCGCCGCCTTTGTATATAGTTCTTTAGTTTTAGGTTTCCTTTCTTTCTTATTATGATTTGGAGTCGACGGACACTGCTCCACTTTTTGTATATAGTTGATTTTTAGGTAGGTTTTTTAGTAGGTTTCCTTTGTTCAGTTGGGCTCATGGACCCTTGTTAGTTTTGTACATAGTTATTTTTTGCATGGAGATTTTTTTACATTTGACTTTGTACATAATTTTTTTGGATTCTGATTTGCAGTTTTGTGTTTTTATACGGACATGCAGCTCTTTTTTTTCACATTCACATTGTAGTTAGTTTTCTTTCTTTAGCATTCTTTAATTTTTTTCAATACAATTTTGTTAGCATACTTCACTGTGTGGTATCATCTCATTGGTTTCATGCATGTCATGTTGTGTGTTTTCCCATTCAATTGCAACCATTGTGTGTGACGGACATGGGTTCATTAGCTTGATGAACATTGGGGGTGTAACATGTGATTTCCATTTCCATGTGGGTGAATGGGTTACTTGGTAGGGCTTTTTGGCTGTGGAGGCTGACCATTACGCACATGATTGGGGATTGTGAGGACCTGGTGGGGGCTGCCCATGGTGGCAGGGGGGTGGGGGTGGTGGGAGACATGAGTGGGGGCCTGGTGTAGTCTGCCCATGGTGGCAGGGGGGTGGGGGTGGTGGGTGACATGAGTGGGGGCCTGGTGGAGGGTTACCCTGGTGGCTGGGGGTGGGGGTGGTGGGAGACATGAGTGGGGGCCTGGTGGAGTCTGCCCATGGTGGCAGGGGTGTGGGGGTGGTGGGAGACATGAGTGGGCGCCTGGTGGAGGGTGACCCTGGTGGCTGGGGGGTGGGGGTGGTGGGAGACATGAGTGGGGGCCTGGTGGAGTCTGCCCATGGTGGCAGGGGTGTGGGGGTGGTGGGAGACATGAGTGGGGGCCTGGTGGAGGGTGACCCTGGATGCTGGCGGGTGGGGGTGGTGGGAGACATGGGTGGGGGCCTGGTGGAGGCTGCCC
The DNA here is from genome assembly GCF_040938575.1 of Ambystoma mexicanum. Classification (NCBI taxonomy): domain Eukaryota; kingdom Metazoa; phylum Chordata; class Amphibia; order Caudata; family Ambystomatidae; genus Ambystoma; species Ambystoma mexicanum. The sequence goes on along the minus strand of NC_090937.1, from coordinate 1,518,451,222 downwards.
CTGCACTGCTGGGGTGTGGGGGTGGTGGGAGACATGAGTGGGGGCCTGGTGGAGGGTGACCCTGGATGCTGGGGGGTGGGGGTGGTGGGAGACATGGGTGGGGGCCTGGTGGAGGCTGCCCCTGCACTGCTGGGGTGTGGGGGTGGTGGGAGACATGAGTGGGGGCCAGGGGGGTGGGGGTGGTGGGTGACATGAGTGGGGGCCTGGTGGAGGCTGCCCCTGTACTGACTGCTGGGGGGTGGGGGTGGTGGGAGACATGAGTGGGGGCCTGGTGTAGTCTGCCCATGGTGGCAGGGGGGTGGGGTGGTGGGTGACATTAGTGGGGGCCTGGTTGAGGCTGCCCCTGCACTGCTGCGGTGTGGGGGTGGTGGGAGACATGAATGGGGGCCTGGTGTAGTCTGCCCATGGTGGCAGGGGGGTGGGGGTGGTGGGAGACATGAGTGGGGGCCTGGTGGAGGGTGACCCTGGTGGCAGGGGGGTGGGGGTGGTGGGAGACATGGGTGGGGGCCTGGTGGAGGCTGCCCCTGCACTGCTGGGGTGTGGGGGTGGTGGGAGACATGAGTGGGGGCCTGGTGTAGTCTGCCCATGGTGGCAGGGGGGTGGGGTGGTGGGTGACATGAGTGGGGGCCTGGTGGAGGGTGACCCTGGTGGCTGGGGGGTGGGGGTGGTGGGAGACATGAGTGGGGGCCTGGTGGAGTCTGCCCATGGTGGCAGGGGTGTGGGGGTGGTGGGAGACATGAGTGGGGGCCTGGTGGAGGGTGACCCTGCACTGCTGGGGTGTGGGGGTGGTGGGAGACATGAGTGGGGGCCTGGTGGAGGGTGACCCTGGATGCTGGGGGATGGGGGTGGTGGGAGACATGGGTGGGGGCCTGGTGTAGTCTGCCCATGGTGGCAGGGGGGTGGGGGTGGTGGGTGACATGAGTGGGGGCCTGGTGGAGGCTGCCCCTGCACTGCTGGGGGGTGGGGGTGGTGGGAGACATGAGTGGGGGCCTGGTGGAGTCTGCCCATGGTGGCAGGGGGGTGGGGGTGCACGGGGACATGAGTGGGGGCCTGGTGGAGGGTGACCCTCGATGCTGGGGGGTGGGGGTGGTGGGAGACATGAGTGGGGGCCTGGTGGAGTCTGCCCATGGTGGCAGGGGGGTGGGGGTGGTGGGAGACATGAGTGGGGGCCTGGTGGAGGGTGACCCTGGTGGCAGGGGGGTGGGGGTGGTGGGAGACATGAGTGGGGGCCTGGTGGAGGCTGCCCCTGCACTGCTGGGGGGTGGGGGTGGTGGGAGACATGGGTGGGGGCCTGGTGGTGGCTGCCCCTGCACTGCTGGGATGTGGGGGTGGTGGGAGACATGAGTGGGGGACTGGTGGAGTCTGCCCATGGTGGCAGGGGGGTGGGGGTGCAGGGGGACATGAGTGGGGGCCTGGTGGAGGGTGACCCTGGATGCTGGGGGGTGGGGGTGGTGGGAGACATGAGTGGGGGCCTGGTGGAGTCTGCCCATGGTGGCAGGGGGGTGGGGGTGGTGGGAGACATGAGTGGGGGCCTGGTGGAGGGTGACCCTGGTGGCAGGGGGGTGGGGGTGGTGGGAGACATGAGTGGGGGCCTGGTGGAGGCTGCCCCTGCACTGCTGGGGCGTGGGGGTGGTGGGAGACATGGGTGGGGGCCTGGTGGTGGCTGCCCCTGCACTGCTGGGGTGTGGGGGTGGTGGGAGACATGAGTGGGGGCCTGGTGTAGTCTGCCCATGGTGGCAGGGGGGTGGGGTGGTGGGTGACATGGGTGGGGGCCTGGTGGTGGCTGCCCCTGCACTGCTGGGGTGTGGGGGTGGTGGGAGACATGAGTGGGGGCCTGGTGGAGTCTGCCCATGGTGGCAGGGGTGTGGGGGCGGTGGGAGACATGAGTGGGGGCCTGGTGGAGGATGCCCATGGTGGCAGGGGGGTGGGGGTGCAGGGGGACATGAGTGGGGGCCTCATGGAGGATGCCCATGGTGGCAGGGGGGTGGGGGTGCAGGGGGACATGAGTGGGGGCCTGCTGGAGGCTGCCCCTGCACTGCTGGGGGTTGGGGGTGGTGGGAGACATGAGTGGGGGCCTGGTGGAGTCTGCCCATGGTGGCAGGGGGGTGGGGGTGCAGGGGGACATGAGTGGGGGCCTGGTGGAGGATGCCCATGGTGGCAGGGGGGTGGGGGGTGCTGGGAGACATGGGTGGGGGCCTGGTGGAGGCTGCCCCTGCACTGCTGGGGGGTGGGGGTGGTGGTAGACATGCATTGTTGATCAGTAGTGCAAGGTGACATGTGGGTTGGCTGGTGGGGCATGCCCATGGTGGATGGGCTGCCTGCGGGACATGAGCAGGGGTGCAGGGTAGTCCCCCGTGGTGTGGGCTGCCTGCAGGGGCCGTGGAGGTTGTGGAGCGTACACCTGGGTGGACCCACACGGCCAATTCACGTGTAGTACTCCCCAGAACCCCTGAAATACACATTCCCTGCTGGTATCGCTTGTGCAACTTCCCGCGCACCCCTGAAATACACGTACCTTGCTCGCACTGGGCCAATCGCGTGTGGAACCTCCCGCGCACCCCTGAAATACACGTACCCTGCTCGCACTGGGCCAATCGCGTGTGGAACTTCCCGCGCACCCCTGAAATACACGTACCCTGCTCGCACTGGGACTATCGCGTGTGTAACTTCCCGCGCACCCCTGAAATACATATACCCTGCTCGCACTGGGCCAATCGCGTGTGGAACTTCCCACGCACCCCTGAAATACACGTACCCTGCTCGCACTGGGACTATCGCGTGTGTAACTTCCCGCGCACCCCTGAAATACACGTACCCTGCTCGCACTGGGCCAATCGCGTGTGGAACTTCCTGCGCACCCCTGAAATACACGTACCCTGCTCGCACTGGGACTATCGCGTGTGTAACTTCCTGCGCACCCCTGAAATACACGTACCCTGCTCGCACTGGGCCAATCGCGTGTGTGACTTCCCGCGCACCCCTGAAATACACGTACCCTGCTCGCACTGGGCCAATCGCGTGTGGAACTTCCCGCGCACCCCTGAAATACACGCACCCTGCTCGCACTGGGACTATCGCGTGTGTAACTTCCCGCGCACCCCTGAAATACATGTACCCTGCTCGCACTGGGCCAATCGCGTGTGGAACTTCCCGCGCACCCCTGAAATACACGTACCCTGCTCGCACTGGGCCAATCGTGTGTGGAACTTCCCGCGCACCCCTGAAATACACGTACCCTGCTCGCACTGGGACTATCGCGTGTGTAACTTCCCGCGCACCCCTGAAATACACGTACCCTGCTCGCACTGGGCCAATCGCGTGTGGAACCTCACGCGCACCCCTGAAATACACGTACCCTGCTCGCACTGGGACTATCGCGTGTGGAACTTCCCGCGCACCCCTGAAATACACGTACCCTGCTGAAATCGCTTGTGCAACTTCCCGCGCACCCCTGAAATTCACGTACCCTGCTTGCACGGGGCCAGTCGCGTGTGGAACTTCCCGCGCACCCCTGCAATACGCGTTCCCCACTTGGCGTTTGCTGTTTGCCAGCCCGGAGAACTGGTCCAGGGTTAGCGCAGCCCTTTGCGATGATTTAGCGATTTGGATGGCTTTTCCTTGCGCGAGGGCGTTCTTGGGGGCGTTACTGGCGCTGCTGCAGGGTCGCTGCGATTCTCTGCGCCACGGCTGGTTTGGGAGCCTAAAATCCATGAATACGCTGTGCACGGAAATCGGTTTTAGCGCACGTGCCTGGCGCAGACAATCGCACGCGGACACTCTGCGCCAGCCGCTTGCGACACTTTTCTGCGAAATTCTATGAATTACCCTGCAAATGTATTGTTCTGATACAAATCACAGGGGATTCACGACTAGAAAACACGATACAACGTGCATTAAAATACCAAACTACTTAGTTCGAAAAGCCTAGGTGAAACCTTTATTGTAAGTTTGCAATTCCAAACTTTCAATATATTTTTGTAAATTAATGAATCTTTAAGTGTAACGCAACAAAATATTCAGTCATTGGCCCTATTACGACCCTGGCGCTAATGGGTTAAAGGCGCCGTAAAAGGCTGTGGCGCCGTTAACCCATTAGCGCCTGATTACGAGGTCCCTTTGCGGGACCCGACCTTAACGGCTGGTCTACACCAGCCGTTAAAGTAGGGACCCGCAAAGGGACCTTGGTACTAAGTACGGTACCGCAATTTGCGGTACCGTACTTAGCGCCTTCCCCATTCCCATAGAGCCCTATGGGGCGAAAATGGGAATGGGGAAGGGCCATGGTACAATGGAGAATTACCGCCCGCCAACCTTGGAATGGGGTGGTAATTCCCCATTGAACCATGGCAGACCCGTTACAACACCGGCACCAACCATGGTGCTAATAGCGCCATGGTTTAGCGCCGGTGTTGTAATGAGGGCCAAATTATGTTTTGCTGAAAATGTATGTAAAATCGTGTTTCAGCTATGCACGTGCAAGTAGCTCTATTCAATCACTAAAACGTGCTTTAACACATTGGGCATAAATTCCAAAATATTAAGGCCCTGATTCATGGATTTATTTGCATGTAAAACAGGGATTGTGTGCCATTCTGCCTGCAAATCCTTGTTCGTGAAACAGGGATTCCAAGAATCAGGGCCTAAGTGCGGTACGAAGTGACTTCACGCTGTAACAGTACACTTTGTGCCGAGCAAAAAACTATTTCCGTTTCACGGATCAGACTTTGTGCTGGTCCTCCCTATTTGCGCTGTTCTGGTGTGCTCTGCATGGCACAGATTGCAACGCATGGGAAGGGCCAGCGCAAAGAATTAAATAGGGGGCGGAACATGCAATATCCCCATCCAAGGCAGAAAGTGAGGAAGAACATGGGCGTTGTGAGGGAGGCACCGTGCAAACAAAAACACATCCTAGCAAGCCCTAAGGCTACTCTATTCAAAGAAGGTATCAGGCAATGGTCTGGAGTCCAAAGAAGAACACACATCTCACGACCTTACTGCCCCTCCTTACATGTCACAAAGCACATTGAAAACTCAGGTATACAAGCGCAAACCAACAATATTGAACATAGGACTTCCACAATGCAGGATCCTGCACTGCTAGCACTGATCCTACTACCTGGAAGAAGGAAGAGGAGCAAAATCATTCATCCATGTACTACATTATTTGAGATTACAGATGAGGAGGTGTATGCAAGATACCGATTCCCTTTCCATGTCATCCGAGACCTGGTCAGGAAGTGGGAGAATGACCTGGCATCCGCCACCATGTGCTCGCAGGCAGTGACAGCCCTGGTGAAGTACTATCATCCTTACACTTCCTTGCTACTGGATCATTCCAGCACACCACAGCCAATGCCGGGAGCACACCACAGCCCACACAATCAGTTGCCTCCACCAGGTATTAGTCATAGGAACACATACATGACACGCACAATGCAGGCAAGGCAGAGAGTGTGCCAGGAATTATATGCATTTGCACATTTTCTACGGGTCCTGGGAGCCATCGAATGCATGCATGTAGTGCTGCAACCCCCCGAACCGCCAAGAGGCTGAGCACATCTATCGCACCAGGAAACATTGGTATTAAATTAATGTGCAGATGATTTGTGATGCCAAGGGACACATCATGCATTTCAATGCCAAATTATCCGGAATGTACACATGACAGCTATATCTTCCATCATTCCCCCAAATACCAGGCCCTTGCATGAGGAACCTTTGGAAACACCTGACTGGTGGGTGAGTATCAACTATCACTCAGACGCAAGCAGTCACATGACACACATGAACACAAGAAATGACAATAAATGCAAACAATAACCATGTCCCCCTTTGCAGGGGACAGCACCTACCCACTATCAACATTCCTGTTGCCTACCACCAGGTATCGAGCCGCCCCAGGTGAGGCAAGCTACAAAATAGCCACTTGTGGCATAGTGGAGTGCACATTCGGAGTGCTCAAGTCACGCTTCAGCTCCCTTGACCATTTGGGTGGCGTATTGCCATATTTATCTCCTGTAGTATGCAAGATCTTTGCAGCATGTTGTGTCCTGCCCAATATTGCCACACGTCGTGGCAGAGCAGTAGAGCTGCAAGAGGGCCACAGCCTTCATCCACTGCCACCACCCATTCCATTAGTAGGCCAAATGGCACCGGGCCAGGACACAAGCAATCAAGTTGTACAAACATACTTTACCTGCACTTCAACTCCTGTGGAGCGCACACAGTGAATGCACATCCCTGATGCCTTTTAAAGATGCAATTGAACCAATCCAGCATGCACATAACACCCTGAAAATGTGAGTCTGTGAGAGGCAAACTGTGTGTGCTCCACAACACAAAAAATACAATGTGACTCCATCGACATCCATCACATCAAGTGCACAAACCACCAACACATTCATAGCAAGTGGAAATAAAAATATCCTTGTCACAGGCACAAAATCCTAAACAGATAGTAGCTATTTCCAGGCACAATGTCACCATACCATGTGCTCCCCTGAGTGACATGCACCAAGTGCACAAAAGAGCTCACCTGCCTTCATGATGTCTCCATCCACACCATTGCTGTTGGACCTGCTTTCTTCCACTAAACACAGATCAAATCTGATAACAGAGTGAAGCCATCCCCAGGAACACTGTCACAATTCCATGTGCTCCCCTGAGTGGCATGCACCAAGGGCAAGAAAGGAGTCACTTGCATGATGTCTCCCTTTGCACCATTGTTGCTGCTCCTGCCCACCCCCACACACCACTGCCATGTGCATGCAGTTGCAACGGGGAAAGTCAACAGCTGACCATCCACCCCCTCCACATGCATGTCTCTGATACCCTCACCAGGTTCCCCATCCAGTCATGTAGATGTTCTCCAGGACTACCAGAAAGCAAACTAGCCAACCACAGGATACACACACATAAAAAGATAAGGTAACACATCACTCTCCCTCAACTATCCTTGACCATATCAATGGGAACACATCAGCAACATGACACATGATTATGACATACCAGCATCTGAAACCTGCACCTCACCAGTAATGCATGACACACTACAAACATCACCCACATGCATGCATGTCAACTGGATAATCCACCTATGTTGAATCTGACAGTCAGTTGTTTTGCAAGCCCATGCAACATGGACAGGGGTGGACTGGGAAACAGAGGAGGCCATCAAAAGTATTCCAAAAGTGACCCCATATCACACGTCAACTACAAAGCCAACCCGATTCCCATGATAAAATCTAGAAACACCACACAGAGTGCAGAGGCCTATCGTGAGATTACAAGAGTACCCAATAGATCAGTCCACCCCTGGCTATTGGACATGAGACATGGCAGGAGCGGGCATGCAAGGCTGATATGACAGAAGTGCAAATGGAATTCCACACAAATAATGAAGCTACTGCATCAACCCTCACCAAAAGGCAAGTGCACATGAACATCCAGAGGAGACTGTCTCCCAGTGTCTCCCAGCAGCAAGTCGTGGATGTTCAACCAGCAAGCCGATGTATATGCATAGCTGATGAAGGAGACATGCGCACAACCAGTCACATAGGCCAACTCACATCTTCAGTGACAGTGACCGTCACCATATCACATCATCCATGCAAACCCTACATGTGTCACATAATACCACTATTGGGGTGAATATGCCACCAGCCAAGAACAAGATTGATAGTGCACAACCTTACATGTTGGTACAGCTGTGGTGCTGTGAATCCCACTTTAGTTAACCAAAAAGAAGGTAAATATCAGAACCGTGCAATAGAACAACGGGTATCAGTGAGAACAAACATACATGAATGCAATTTTATTTAATTAATCAAGGAAAGTGTTCTAATATTTAAAAAAAATGATCACATTACATAAAACATTATATAAAATACACCACGTAAAACACAACGTATATCAAAAAAAGCAGTGCAAGCAAACCAATCTGTATGGATCCTATTCAAATAGAACACACAATGCCTCTGTGTAACTTTCCACACTGGGGCCTTTTTATATCTTTCAATTAGATCTCACAAGTTTGTTTTCTATTGTACTTCATAATAACCCGACTTGTACACGTTTCTGTCCATAATACACATATCAATGTTGGACTTTCTTCAGGGACAAACATTGTCTTGTGTCTGCAATATTTAAAACAAGTCTTGATTTGTTCTCCTTTCCTTGCTTCTGAATAATTTATATGTAAACCTGTTGATTCAAAGCACTCAATTAGTCTTATATACTAAGATCTTCATTTCATTTAGATCAATGAACAATACACCATTCCCAAAAAGAGTAAGGCATGTTTGTAAATTACATACCTAACAGGCTCCTGGGGTGTGTGTCCCCTAGCCTGCAGTCAACCGCAATTAGTTGCAATAGGTGATAACCTCTTTCTTGTCAGTATATCAGCTTGTATCCTTTTGACCCCCTCTAAACAAATAAGAAAACATAGACTACAATTAGTTTACAGACAGATGAGTACTATTACAGCTGTGTGCATAAAAAATGCTTCACACAAGTACTATCTAAGTCCTGGACTTCCTCAACCTGATTCTTACCTGCCGTCACTAGTTTATAACATTTTATCTTCAGAACTGTCAATGTTGCGGCAAAGGTTCCACAATTGTTTATTCAGTCAGTCACGATCTAGACTGTAATGAACACACAAATGGAAACCACATCAGCCCCCACTCAATTGGACAAAAAATACTTGAATCATTGCAGTAATACAACTTGCTAGTACACACTTAGGACTTATTTTATCGGTCTCTGATTTTCAACAAAAAGTGTTCCCCAGAACCTCTTTACCAAGGGGCTCTTCATGGGCTCTAAGGGAGAATGGATGGATTTACTGTGTGTTATTACATCTATCCCTCAAAGGACATATCCAAGAGTCCCATCAACAACTTGCATAGAGGGCAGACATGTCAAGCTCACGTCTTTATTTTATTTAGTTAGTAGTCCAAAACTCTGTCAAAATAACTGTATCAGGATCACGCTGCCGTTTTCAAAATGGCAGCGATATTTATGCATATGCGTAAAAAACGTCACAACGCCATATGTGATGACATCGTAATATGCATCGCATTTCTTAGACGTGTATATTCGTTTGTGGGGACGATGGGTATTGAAGTCCGTACATGCGCGGACTTTCAAAGAAATTACTATTCTCACTTTAGTCATAGAGACAATGCCCGCAACTTTTACATCTTGATAATTCCAACGGATTTTAAAACCACACCCACAAATGGTTTAGAGAAGTAGGAGAACACAAATACAGACATGTTTGAGAGTGGAAGTCCCACCAGTGCACGGCTGGACGTCTATGAATCATTGCTGAGCTCCTTCTCTACTTCAACCCTGTCACATGGAAGTGCTACCTCTACTTCTGCTGACCAAACCTGCATACAGACATATGTGTTGCCATAATCCCCATTGCCCCCTTTGCCACATTGCCCTTGGCCAGATATGTGGTTAGCCACACTTACATGCATCTCAACCATGTGTGAGGAGAGTGTGACACAGACATGGCCAGTGTGCTCTTGCATGTCCACTGAACCATTGACACTCCAAATGTGAAATTGACATCACTCAAATATCTCTTGGCTAGCCACTACAAATCATGTCTGGAACACACCATCATGCATCTTTGCACTGACATTGTCACTCATCCATGCCCACTGGATGCCATAGCCAGTGAATTGATGACTCTGATGTCATCCACAACTTAGTGTAATTCTGTGTGAGTCATAATTTGCATTCACAATGTACTATCCACAGGCATGACACTGTGAGTGTGTCCAATGAGATGTCTCTTGCATGCCAATTCCACACATGGTGGCATTGGCGTAACAGTGAAATTCTGTATACAGTGATGTGAGATCAGTGACAATAATGCACGAAAACCAAGCATCTACCTCCTGGAATACACAACATGTGATGGAAAGTGCCATGGTAGCATTACTGCAGTACCCATGGATGGGTGAGGAGGACCCCAGCAAACTGTACCACAACATTTGACAGAATATTATGCATAGATGAAAGCAGATATGACATGTACACCGGGCTGATGTGGCTGCGTATCTGTCCGTGACGCCCACACCAACCACCAGCTCACTGATTATGAGTTCACTAATGACCGCTTCAAATGCAGTCAGCTCGTCCACATGTGGTTATCCACCTCCAGTAGACGGTGTAGAGGGCACAATGCTGCTGTGCTTCTCCGTGGTCCATTGCATGAGTCCACCATCCTCTTTTGGACCTCTTCCATTGGGCACCTCTCCACACCACAGTCATTGATGTGATCTGTGACCTCCTGCCACATCCTCCACTGTTGGGTCACAGAAAGGGTACTGCCAGCCCAAGTGTACGGGTCGGCCCAGTGTTCATCGAAATAATCAGTGAGGATTGTTAGCTTCCCATTTAGAAAGTGCTTATTCATTGGTGGCCCCTTCTCCTTGACGTATTGCTCTTTGTGGGGTGCTGCCCCTTGCTGCTCTGCAGGATGGCCCATCTTGCCCATAATGGAAATTGGTGGTACAGGAGCACCTGCAGGCTCACCACCACGTTTAGCAGGTGGACCCTTCTTCTGCCCTCTTCCCCGTCCTAGTCTTCTCCCTATCCATGTAGCCCTTACACTCATGGTGGGGTTAGGAAAAGCTATCAGTGAATCTGTCCACAATATTCGCGTGGCAACCTCAACAAATAACCGGCACTGCGTGCAGTCGGAAATTGCACCCCCTAATAGTCTCTGGTGCCGTGCATGCCTGGAAATGCATGTTGCACCCCCTAAATGTCTCTGCCTTCACACGCATAAGGGAGCACACGTCATATGCAGCATTAAGTGTGTAGACATGCGTCATGCTGCATAAATTATGAGCATAGGAACCTTCCTCTGATCTTCACACTGTTGCCTCGTGCCTCGTGCATGTATGGGAGACACCTGTTCTTTCTGCCTTATGCCATTTCATACCTTCTCCTGCCCTATATTGCCTCCAAACCTCACCATCTCCTGCTACCTAGTAGAGCGGGACTGGCTGCTGGCAATAGCACTGGCTTGGAGTCGCTGTTATTCTATCAGAACCTGTTCTCCTGTGGCTAACCTGTCAGGCTCTGTCACCAACTCTTATGCCATTTTGGGACTTCCAAAACTCTGTACCACAACCAGAGTTCCAAAGCACAAGTCATCAGCCTCTCTCCCCCAGTATCAGGGGGGGCTGTCTGGTACATCGATCGGCACCACCAAGGCAAGCTTGAGGACTGTCATTGTCACTGCTTTAAAAATTGTAATCCTGGGTGAGGAGGTCCAGGACCATTACGATGCCCTATTCAATCCACACCAGCGGCTTGGGATTTGTGCCATCAGAAGACCTAGGCGGAATCATGACTGCAATCAACGTGGAGGAGGTCGCTGACCATACTATGGAACACGCCAAGAAGCACTGGGATGACCTCAGATTTGGACATGGGCAAAGGAAAATGCAGCCCTTGGCACAGGTGCTTGTGTGGAGGTGCACCATGTAGGCCACCATCGGTTTCACCCTTTCACTTCCTGGGACTGGAGAGTGTTTACTCAGCTGTCCATGCCCAGGACCTTGACTTGCAGGCACACATCCAAGCTGCTTGTGAGTACTCACAGGGTGAGCTATTCAACGAAGTTTGTGTGTCCTGCAGGGGTATGCAAGACTGTAGCAAATCGGTTCATTACACGGCATGTGTGTTGCACATTTCTCATCTGGCATGCTGCCTCATGCTGATGCTGGACATATGTGAGGGTGCATATCTGTGAAGAGGTTTGGGGATGTGCTCTGTCAGTTCTTTGTGAGACACTTGATGGGTATGTGAGGTACATACATGCACACCTCCTCTATGGGTTGTTCAATAGCGTCTGATGATTGCATCAAACCCACTTATCAGCTGAGGCTGACACATGTTTATGGATTTGTGGTAATGGTAATTTGGTGCATTTGGCTGTCTGGGATGGCATAATGATCTGTCAGGCCACTGAATGAATGGAACATGGTATGTCATCATGCCATTTGTTGGTGTTGGGAGCAACTGCATTGCTGCTTGATCCTCAGAAATGGGTGCATATACGTGTAGCATGCTTTCATTTCAGACTGTCAGGGGTGCATGTTGCAAGATGCGGTTGGACAAAGATGTTCCTATGGTGCTACGGACAAATGTTCCCAGGTGCCCTTCCCAAGGCCATGCCTGCAGGATACAGTTGCCTCACTTCAACATTGGCATTGTGATGTGGAATGGGTTGTTGCCATGTGTATGTGGCCACACAATAGTGTGCTAGGTTCACATCTGCATGTCTCTTCATTGTGACTCATCATTTTTCATAAACTTGTGTGACTCTATTCATTTTAAATGAAGGGCATGGGCGTGTGTGGCAGCTGCTGGTTGACTCATGCTGACTGCATGCTACTGTTACTATTGTGGTGACTACACCTGCATTGGATTGATGCAGATAGATGCAGACGTTCTTTGTTGGCTTTTCTACACTTTCTGCAGCCGGCGAAGACGGTACACGCTGTGCTCTGGAGCTGAAAGCCAGAGACAAGTACTCCAGACCCATGTATAGATAGAGCTGGGAAAAACAGTGATGCTTTGGCTAGGGCTGAGCCAGGGGCTCTGGCCTTGCTCTTAGGGCCAAATGTGAGACAAGCCAGGGAAATAATGCCCAAACAGGAGGGATCTGTGTCAGTGGATGGGGCTGTGGAAAAGATGCTGGGGTTGGATGAAAGAGTTATGAGGGGATGAGGGGCCCAGAAAAGGGATGTGAGGAGTCTAAGGGCCCAGAAGAGGAGTACAATGGGGCTGTAGCCTGGAAAAAGAGGCATGAGTGGGCTAGGTCCTGAGAAAATAAGTGCAATGAGCCTGGGACCTGAGAGAAGAGGTGCAAAGTGGCTGTGGCTTGAGAAAAGATTTATGAGGGGGCTGGGGCTTGATGACAGTGGTGCAAGGAGACTGGGTGATGAGAAAAGAGGTCCTAGGCTACTGGGGCCGAGAATAGATATGTAAGGGGTTTCTGGAGACAAGAAATGAGGTGTAAGGGACTAGGGGCTTAGAAAAGAGATGTGGGGAGACTAGGGGCCAATTAGAGGTATCTGAGGGGAGCAGGGACCCAGAAAAAAGGTGCAAGTAGACAAAGGGACCAGAAAAGAGGTCTGGCGGGAATAGGGGTGGTGGGAGGGACAGAGAAGTGGCCTGAGGGACTTAGGCCCAGAAAAGGGGATGAAATAGGACTGGGAGCTGAGAAGAGGGCTGTGAGGGTGCTGAGGGCTGACAAAAGTGTTATGAGTGGGCTGGGGCTGAGAACAGGAGTGTACAGGGGCTGGGAGCCAAGAAGAGGGGAGCAAAGGGACTAGGGGCACAGAAAAGGAGTGTGAGGGGCCTGGGCATGAGAGCAAGGGGGCTGGCTACCAAAAAAAGAGTTGCAAATGGTATCGAGTAAGAAAAGAGGTACAAGGGGGTGAGAAAAGAGGTGCAAGGGGGGTGGGGGCTAAGAAAAGAGGACTGTGGGCCAAGAAAAGGGGTGCAAGAAGGCTGTGGTCCAAGAAAAGGACCCAGCAAGAAAAGGATCGTCAGGATTGTGGTATGAGGGGGCCGGAGGCCAGGAAAATAGGTGCAAGGGGCTGGTGGTGAGAAAATAGGTGTGAGGGGGCCAGAGGCCGAGAAAGGGGATGCAAGGGTACTGGGGGCCAACAAAAGGGGTGCACGTGGTCTGGGGCCAATAAAAGTGGTGCAAGGGGCCTTGAGCGAGAACATAGGTGCAAGGTGGCTTGGGACTGAGAACATATGTGCCAGACGGCTGGGGCCGAGAACATAGGTGCTAGAGGGCTGGGGCCAAGAAAAGAGGTTCAAAGGAGCTGAGGCTGAGAAAAGAGATGCAAGTGTGCTGAGGGCCAAGATAATAGGTGTAAGGGACTAGGGACAGAGACAAGGGGTGTGAGGGGACTAGGGGTTCAGAAAAGTGGTGTGAGAGGACCTAGGGGCCCAGAAAAGAGGTCTGAGGAGACAAGTGGTCATGTAAAAAGGGGTGCAAGGGGACTAGGGGCTGACAAGAGTTGTGCTTGGAGTCTGGGGATGACACAAGTGTTATGATGGGCTTGGGGCAACAAAACAATCTTTCATGTGATCTGTTGGTACAGGCCACTTCAATGGACCCTCCTGCTCCTCCTCATCTGTGCCCCAGTCATCCTCTACTTTGGCCACCAGCACAGCTATCACCATGGCCTCCTGTCCACGTGTCCCACCATTGGATGTGCATGTGTCCCGAGTGGAGGAAGAAGTCCATTTGATGGCACATGAGATGATCACTGAGACTTCCCAGGAGCCTACAGAGGAACAGGCTGTAGAGGTACACAAGGCACTTGAGGGCAGCTCAGGTGTTTTACTCCCCTGATGCAGAGTGCCATCCAGTCGCAAACGCAATGCTAGGTAGCAGTAGATGGTGACATTGAATAGGTAAATCCAGGAGGGCATTGCCAGTAGGAGGAGACAGGCAGGCAGAAACATGGTGCAAGTGAGGTGGGAGGCACAGTGGTGCCTGTGGGATCCGGTGTTGGTCCAGTTGCACTTCATAAGGCAGCAAGAGGAGGGGAGGCAGTGGGCAAGTGTTGTGGCAATAGGCAGGGCTAGGGCCAAGGTGGAGGAGAGGTTGGCACAGTCTCGGGTGAAGGCTGACTTCCTGGGGGCCATATTGAAGGGCAAAGGAGGAGATAGAATCTCAGATGAGGGAAGCCCTGCAAGCCCTCCAGGAAACAACAGAGGCCCACCAGCAAGCCGCAGTGGTGTAGGGGAAATTGGCTTGACAGAGGCAATGTCAGATATCACAATGAATTAGCCCGGTCACTCATGTACATAATTTATTAGTTGTAGGTTTCCTTTTTTATGATTTCCTTTTTGGAGGACAATTATTCCCTTCCCCTATTTTGTACATAGTTTGTGTTCAATACATTGTGATGTAATGATGCAAACAGACCGTTTTCTGTCTCTTTGCCCAAGGGCACCATTTGGTTGGCCATTTTGTCCCAGTGATTATGTCCTACGGCGGTCTTGTGGGCACACTGCATGAGTCATGCTGTAATTGTGCTGTTTGCTGGGGGACATGTGTGCATGCTTCATGTGTGTGTGATGATTGGTATGTTGCATCCATGTTTGATGAACATTTGTGGTTTATTGTACCTTTGGGGAGGTAACAGGTTTGGGGAGTCACATGTTTAACATCCTTGTCATGCACGTCTATTGCTTGCCTACTTCCATGCTTTGTGGTACAGGCGTATTACCCAATTGTGTAGATGGTGTGCATGGGTGTGTGATTCATTTATGCTGTGTTTGACATGGCACTTCATTTGTGACTATGTTCATGTTTGTTGGGTAATGCTGTGGGTTGTTTGTGGCTCACATAGTGGCATCACTTTGATTGACTTGGATATATGGACATGTGTTTCACATGTAGGGGTGGGACCATCAGACGGCTGTGGGTGGCAAGGGAAGGTTGTATAATGTCATTCCTTGTGAATGTTTAGTGTTGGTTGAGTCACTTTTTGATTGTGTGTCTAATGGTGCCAATGTGGGGATGCATTTGGTGATGAATGAGATGTTTCATGATCGTGTTTGGGGTCTCTTATTGGGTAATGGATAATCATCTCTCCATGTGTCTTGCCACGTGTTCCAAAAGGTTTTGATGTTTGTTGTATTCGGTGACAGCTCATTCACATCTACCCATTCACTACTCCAGTATATTTTATGTTGTGTTCATTTCTGGTCTACTGATGCTTTGGTGTCGCTTTTTACACTTGCTTGTCAATGTGGAGGTGCTCACACTTCATTCACAGGCATGTCTCATTATCAGTGGGTAATTCTGAGGAGGGATGTGGCTTATATCTGGATCACTGGGCTACAAACATCACATATGGTCTATGTCACATGGACATTGAGGGATCAAATTGTAGCTGCTGTAACATTATGGTTGGCTGTTGATGTGCATCTGAGTGCGATCCAACAGGGAGTCTTGAGTGACGTTAGGGTTCTGAATTCAATGGCACTGCTCACAGATCTTCATGTTGGAGGGGGATGTCTGGCAGGTGTACTTCATGGTGAACCCAAGCCCGAGGAGTTTAGGTAGGTTGGTGCTTCATATGGGACTGGGATGAGGGCGGACTTGTGGGTGTCACCTTGGGTTCAGGGGTTTGGCCATGGTCAGTGGTGGGACTGGGATGAGGGCAGACTTATGGGTGCCGAATCAGGTCCATGGGTTGGGGCACAGGCCAGTGGGTGGACTGGGACAAGTACAGACTTGTGGGTGCCGCCCTGAGTTCAGTGATTGGGGCACAGGTCATTGTGGGTCTGGGGCAAGGTCAGACTTGTGGGTGCTACCTTGGGTTAACGGGCTGGGGCTCAGGTCGGTGGGGGTCTGAGACAAGGGTGGACTTGTTGGTGCTGCCTTGCGTTCAGGGGTTGGGGCACAGGTCAATGGGGGGACTGGAACGAGGGTGGACTTGTGGATGCTGTCTTGGTTTCGGGGGTTGGGACACAAGTCAGTTGGAGGACCTGGACAAGGGTGGATATGTGGGTGCTGCCTTAAGTTAGGGGGCTGAGGTGCAGTTTAGTGGGGGCAAATGGGTCTCTGTTTTCTGCATGCATATTAAATCCATGAATCATCTCAGAGCGATATACTTTTCATCCATGCAATTGGGTCTACATGTGCTATAAATCAAACACTTAACAGAAATGCTATTTACACTAATTTACTAAAGGGAGTCATGAACTGTGTATTCTTTCATATTATGTATTCAACCCTTCAGTTGCATACATCTTGCCAAACAAACATTCAGGGAATCGTGTAGACAAAACACTCAGGCCGAATTTATTTTATGAAAGTTGACACGTATGGAGCCATTCTTTCAAAATAAATGAAGAGACAATGGGCCCATTATGGGTTTACCAGCAACCCGTGTGTAATTCTGGCGGATTACCAGAAAACCTGCCTTACCATTACCCAGTTTTACAGGGATATTACGGATGCTGGATATTACAGGTGTCTGCAATGGCGGTAAGGTCTGCTGTAATGACTGGCACTGGTAGTAGCAGTGCCAGTGATTGCAACAATTATTTGCCAGGTGGGGCCTCAATTGCTGGCAGGTCAGGCCTGCTGGTTGCTCAGAGCCCCTACCAGCAAACTCAGAGTGTGCCCATCGGGTAAAAATGCCAGAGTGAGTACTACTGGGCTTTTTTCCAGCATTTTTACCAGACCAGCACATTGAAAATGAGCCCCATGAAGTCTGCCTCAAGTTAAAGCAAGAGGCACCAGAATAATACCTTACTTCACTTGTATGTATGGATGATTCTTTCTTTTACCATGAACAAGTTGTTCATGCAGAATGCAGAATGTTACTTGCTTCCATGAGAGACAGCACCCATCAAAAGGTGTAAAGTTTGCCAAACACCTGCAACATGTTAAGCTGAAAATTAAATCCACAAGCAGAAGTGCAAAAAACTTTGATAACATAAAACTGTCTGCCTTCTTTTAAAATGTAGCTTTCTAGTTCGGAACAATGTACTGGAAGCTGACCAGGGAATACATTATTGCATTTTAAAAATTGCCAGCCAAGGTATTTACCTGTAATCTTATAAATCCAAATCTTTGTGGGTGTTCAACATAGAGCATATCAGAATACCATCTTTCAATTATATTGGCAGTGTTTAAATTGCAAAACAATTCCTAATCAGGATCTGTTGAATACAAAGGAGTGAAGACATTGAAAGGTATTTGATAAGAACCTCTTACACCACACCAATTCAATAGAAGTTAAAAAAGCCTTTCAAGCATAAAGTGTTTACACAATTTTCTGAGCTGGCTTAGCCAACTCTTTTTCCTTGCTGAATTGAGCATTAGTTAAACTCGATTTCATCCTTTCAAACATGGTAAAATGTGGGGGGAGGTAAAATGTCAGAGGGGCAGTCCTTTTTCCATTAATCAAGAACACCTATTAGTTTCACAGAACAGAAGGACGTCTGGAATAGGCTTCTGAATTATGAGATGATTTTAAAGCAGTATTTATAAAAGGTTCAATGGCATACATTCCACAAAGCAGACTCCACAGTGTGCCGACCTCTTTGCAATCCGAACTGTTCACATGACCCTCTAGCCTGTACAAAGTCTCAATTTCAAAGACTGAGATGCACTTTAGATTTCAGCTTTGAAATCAGTTGAGGCAAACAGTAGGCCAGTTGGAACATAGATAATGGGGCCTCTCAGAAATGTTTTCATTATTTATTATGCTAGCATCGGGGTTTAAAAAACAATCTATGAAATGAAACCTAAGGTGGGAACGGATTTGCATTAATATAATGGCCTATTTGAATCAATACTATTTATGTAGTTAAACACGTGTTGTGATATACATCCACAGCTACATAACTTAAAAACAAAGAGCATGATAACCCTGATAATCTCTGAATATGTATTGCATACGTACTTTAATAATTTATACAATCATGAATATTATTAACTTCATGAAAAAGAATTGTGGGCACATTCATGAGTGCTGAGGGGGGTCATAGAAATCCATAGTTCTTCAATGTATCATATTGCTATGATGCAATATGGAATGCAATGATTGTGCATTCAATGGTGTGAACACAAATAGCCCCATTTCTTTTTCTTTTCAGCTGAATAGAATTTTCAATCAGCCAGTGAAAATTGCTAGTGGTGTATTCCCTGGGAGTTTATGGCCCTCATTAGAAGTATGGCAGTCCAGAAATAAGGGTGCCGCCATACTACAACAACGCCGGTAGGGGTAACGGATCCAATGGGACTCCATGGAAATGGGGATTTACCATTACTGCTGCCACTTGTGATATCCTGTTGGCACTGGAATATCAGGCGGCATTAAGGGTGTAACAGGGTTGCCAGCAACCCAGCGCTTCCCGGCTGGTTTTACCAGCAACCCTGTAATGAGCCCCTATGACTAATAAGCAATCCAATAGAAGGACATGCCCCATCCGAAAGTGTAATCCAATTGATGACAAAGGCACTCATCATGACTTGGGCAAATTGTAAATTGCACCGGGATACCCCCCAACGCTATAAATGTTACAGCAACTCGTCCAGTACAATTTGTGCTGGATCCCGAGTTGCGGTCGGGAGGTAAATCCCCATTCCCATTAGGTCCATTTCACCAAATTGAGGTTTCTTGGCACTATTAGCGCTGGTGCAATTAGCACTGCGCTAATAGCTCTGAAAAGGGGACATTTGTAAAAGAGATAAAACTCCCACTTTCTGCCCAAATCGAGATTGGTTGGAGTGGTAAGTGCAGTGGTACTAGAATTACCGCCACATTTTACCACTGCACCCAACTCATGGTCAGGCCCAAAGTGTGGGAATATATCTAGTTATCAAAAGAAAGAAGTGACAATGAGAGGTCTGCTGGCTTCAAATTCCCATGGAATATGTATGCATCTCTACTGAATCAGCACGTTAAAGCAATATTTAAATTGTATATACATGTACCCAAATGGAATTAGAGGAGTCCCTACAATCAGTCCCCTGCTTAGTGAAGTGATAGGGAGCTTGGGTATCTTGATATATTTCATGAAATGCAACAGTGCTTTATCACTTCATTTAAAGTCAGGGAATTTATTTCCTTTAGGAAACATAATTTTTCTGCACACAGACACAGGGGCTGATAAATTATTATCAACAGACAAGAATAGTAGTTATGGTATGATATGATATGATAATTATAATACCTAAAGGCTCCTGGTTACGGCCCTGCTCTACCCAGGGACGTAAACATTACATAAAACAAATGAGCATGGTCACAAAACCCATACACACCCACTCCTATTATGGATTACCACATTGCGACCATTTTTGTTAGACAAATTGAATACATAGCATGGATTAGTATTCAACTTGAAACATATTACAGGAAGCTCAATAATGCACAGACAGTATCTATATATGATGCAATCAGAGTAAGTGCAGTCAGGGAAGCTCAGCTCTGGGTAAGTGCAAGGAGGCAAGGGACTCTAGAGGTTACAATTACAGCCCCTAAGTGCATGGTAGACCAGGTGACAGTGCAGGGGAGACTGACCATGGAGGAGCCTGGTACCCAGTGAGACTCTGAGGATACCAAGCAACCAGTCTGTGCAGCAGACAGGTAGGTCAACAGGAGAGAGAGAGTGAAAAAACAGAGGAGAAAAGGAATGCCTTGAGCTGTGTCCAGAACTTCAGGCGGTCCAGCTCAAGTTTGAGAGGGGTAGGGAGGCCATTCCAGAGCATGGCACCTGCAGAGGAGAGGGATCTACTGCTCACTCTCTGCCTGGAGAAGTCTCGGACCCTCAGAGAGTTGGAGGTAGCTTAGCAAAGGGCTCAATAAGGAAGGTATTTCGGAGAGACTTGGATGTAGTGCTGGCCCTGGCTCGAGAAAGCCTTGTAGACGATGCTGAGGGTCTTGAACTTGATCCTTGTAGCCACCAGGAGCCAGTGGAGAGATTTCAGGGCTGGAGAGGTACAGTCCATGGGCTTGAGGCCAAGGAAAAGTCTTGCAGTCCTGTTCTGAATCATTTTCAGAGGTTGAAGAGTAGAGGAAGGCAAATTGAGACAGAGGCTGTTGCAGTAGTCCAGCCTAGAAAGAGTCAGGCTTTTGGAGACAGTGAGCTTCGGGGGAAAAGTGTGTAAAGGAAGAATACCTCTGAGGATGTGCAGCTGGTAGTGGCCCTTCTTGGCAAGGTCTGTAGCATGAGGAGAGAAGGAGAGAGTCGAGTCAAAGATGACACCAAGGTTTTTTGCCTCACAGGAAGGCAAAGGAAGAGGGCCCAAAGATGGCGGCCAGAGTGTGAAAGGGAAAGCGGTAGCAGGGGTCCTAATGAGAAGGATCTCCATCTTACTGGCTCTAAGGCAGTGATTTTTGAAAGGTACACCAATTCTGAATCGCAGATAGAAAGTCAGGAATGAGTGAGAGAGGAGAGGAGGCTGAGGGCAGCCTGAAAGAGAGCTGCGTGTCATCTGCCTAAAACTGAAAGTTAGAGAAGGTGGAGCTGTAGTGGGCCAAAGGGGCCAGGTAGACATTGAAGAGCCAGGGTGAGAGTATATAGCCCTGGGAAACACCACCTGTGGAGAGAGAGAGAGGTGGTGGAGAGAAAAGGACAGAAGTTGGACCTGGGAGGGTCGATCCAGGAGGAAGGAGGTCAACCACCTCAGGGCCTGATCCGTGATGCTCAGGTTCTCATAGTGTCGATTGATCAGGATGGCGTGATTGACCATGTCAAAAGCAGAGGAAAGGACAAGGAGGATGAGGACCAAAGGAAGGCTGAAGTCAAGATCTTCACAGGTGTTCAGGTGAGTAGTTTCCATGCTTCTAGCTGTTCTGAAACCAGACTGATGGCCATGGAGACATCCTACTGATTCAGTGTGGAGAATGAGCTGGGAGATGGCAAGCTTTTCCAGATGTTTGCCCAAGAAAGGACCGGTAGGTTTGGCAGAAGGCTTTTTAAAGAGGGATTGCACAAGGGAGTGCTTGACAGGAAAGATCCACTGGCGAAAGAGTGATTGCAGAAATCAGCCAAGGCTGGAGAGATGGTGTCAATGTGGTCCTTGATGGTTCTGGAGGAGCAAGGGAGCACCTGTTTGGACGACACATTCATAGATCAGGCTTGTCTAGAAACATTGTCAGATATTGTGAGTGAAAGAGTAGAACGGAGGAGGAGAGGGAGAGCTGGCCGGAGTGGGGTGAGAGAAGTAGAGGGAGAGGGAGAGGAAGAGGTGAGTGAGGACAGGATATACTGAGTTTTTTGGTGAATTGAGAAGCCAGAGTCATACAAAGGGCCTGGGAGGGAACAGTAGAGGTGGAGACTACAGAAGGATTGGCCAGCTCCTTGCAGATTTTAAACAGTTTGGCCGTGTTGTTAGAGGCTGTAGAGATGCAAGCCTGGATGTGGACTCTCCTCTTAGACAGTAAATAGAGTCTCTATTGCCTTTGGAGCAGGCGTCAGTCCAGTTTTTCAGAGGATGGGCCCAAAGCCCTCCTCTCCATTCCTCTGAGGCACCCTGCACTTACTTTTTAGGGCAGCAAATCGGAGTCATACCAAGAGTTGCACGTGGAAGTAGGCTTCAGATGGATTCTCATGACAAGGGCAAGGATGGGCAGAGTTTTGGCGATAGAAAGATGCAGGTTACAGAGGTCTGTGTCAGAGTTTGAGTCAGCCACAGGAGTAGGAGGAGCAAATAAAGTAGAGGCAAAGGCATCCACTGACGCACACTTCATAGGCCGAATGACTGAGAAAGTTGGTGCCAATGCTGGATGGGGCTTTGCCTGAGGGACAGAGGAAAGCCGAAAAAGGTCAGTCGAAGAGCCAGGAGTCGTGAGAGGGTTGGAGAGGGGATGTCTGAGGAGATGAGAACATCCAAGATGTGTCCGGCGGAATGTGATGGACCGGAGGGTAGAATGGAGAGAGAGTGAGTGTCGCAGAGGTTGAATAAGATCTCAGAGGAGGGATTAGAGGCATCCACAGGGATGTTGAGATCTCTGAGGAGGAGAAATTGAGAGGTAGAGGAAAGAAGAGAAGAGGAGAGGTCAGCATGTTCTGAGAGGAAGAGGGCAACATGGCCAGGTGGCCTGTAGATGGTGGCCACAGTCAGAGAAAGGTCAGCAGAGATAGAGAGCCTAAATATCATCTATTCAAATGAGGCATAGGTCTGCATAGGAATGACAGAAGCAGGGACCCACTCCAGAAAGATCAGAGCTACTTCACCTCCGGTTGGCTCTGGGCTCAGAGAGGATCTTGCAGCCATCAGGGAGGAGAGTGACAAAACTTGTGACAGAGCTGGCCGTGAACCATGTCTCGGTGAGAGCGAGGACATCCAGGTCAAATTCTTTGAGGAGTTGGCAGATGTCAGAGGAGTGTTTGAAAGGGTGGAGGAAATACCTGCATTTCATAGCAATTGGTCGGAGCAGACAATGAGGGCAGGCAATAATAAAAGTAAAACTTCAAATGCCCCAGGCCCAGACAGCCTAGCACATGCTACACTTAATTCTAACTCCTATCTCTGGGCAGCCTGTTTACATGTCCTATTTTCTGAAATTGTTAGCACGAAACCCACACTCTAGAAAAAGGACAATATTGTTGTAATTTACAAGAAGGGAAACAGGACTATTGCCCTGTTTCCCTTCTATATGCTTCTAGTAAAATGTTTGGGGCTATCATTTTGGAGTAACTGCAGGAGTGGTCAAATAAGAATGATGTAATTGATACATTTTAATCTGGTTTTCATCAGGGATTGAGTACTGCCCGCAATTGCTTTGTCATCAATCTCCTGCAGACACCGGCCAAACAAGAAGAAACAGGCGATTTACTGTGCCTTTGGGGGATATCTCACAGGATTTGGAGCTTGGAATGCCTGGCGGCCTTGGTGGACATCTTTATGCTTTATAGAGATACTAAGGTGAGGGTACGCGTGGACCAAAAAGAAAATGATATGAGATGGGTGCCTAGCTGTCGTGGGCTATGGCAGGGATGCATTTTGATCCCTTTTTTATATAGATGGCATACCTGTGACTTGGGAAAGACCTTTAAACGGATAACAAATTTCCCTCCAATCTGGCACCTATCAATAGATTATTTGGCATTTGCCAATGACATTGTTTTGTTCGATCTGACACCTATAGGCCTTCAAAGGGCTTTAACAGTTACCAATGAATACTTTGCAGCACTGGATTTAATATCGTGTAATATGATATTTTATATTCTAGCACTCCTATACACAAGTGTTTCAAGGCTCGACGAGGCAAGCGAGGGGAACAAAGGGGTACAATACCTCAGAAAATGGGGTGTTTGATAGGAAGTTTGTTAGAGTTTCAGCAATCGCAATGATTAAATATTACCACCAACAACAGTCCCACGTCTCTTGCATGGAACAAAATCTGGTTTACTGTCAGACAGTTGGAATAGAATAGAGTCACTGATATGGACAAAGATGGTTCCCCTTCCAAGGGAGACGCTGATAGCAGTAATCAGACACGAAGTGGGCTTAGTTTCACTACAAGCATGGGAAGACTGTAAGCAATTGAATTTGCTAAGATCTCTTTTGCTCACAACTCTGAATAGTACATTAGCAGATTTGCATATATTGCTTTTCTGCAACTCCTCGAGAGTCTTAACAGAGTGGTTCCACTCAGGTACAACATTGTTGGCTGATTGCAACTTGAACCTTGACAAACTGGTAGCGGTTCATGTTGACAAACAGAAAACTATGTTTCAGCTGAACTAGGTAAAGATGGAGAATCAGCTCTGGGGTATCACTTATTTTATTATTTTAAATATGAAATTAGAGCATTTAATGATATGCCTTTTTATCTGAAACAGCACCCATCAAGAAAATGTGACATGTTACGCTTCAAATTGAACGTAATTCATACTAGGGAAGTTAGAGGTTCGAGATAGGGAATTGAACAATCATTGAGGGTATGTAGGTATTGCTCTTAACATATCGAGCCAAGTCGTCATCTTTTATTGGAATGCTCTGTTTTTTCTAAAACCTGTTGTAAGCTCTTCTTTCGATTTGTTCCTGATATAGCTCTAATTAACGCTGAGTGGTCTTGCCGAAAGATCTTAAATAGCTGGGAATTACTTTTGGATGTGTCCATTTTAAGATTTTTGGAAATTACTTTAGTTAAAATGGTTGGAATTACTGGATGATTTGAGTGCCGTAATGTTTCCATTTTATATGAATTGATACTATGAATTGTAATGTTATGATCATTTAAAGAGAATGATTTATGTGTTTTAAGAGTTTTAAAGTGTTTAAATATGTATTGATATCAGGAACTGTAATGTAATGAAATGTCAAGAAAGGTGCTCATTTGCAAAGGTTTGTATTAACCAAATGAAAATATATAAATAAACAGAGGAGTGTTTGACAGCAGAGCACAGTAGTGACATGGATCGGGTTGCCACATTTGAAAAAAATCCAGGGTGGGGTACAGGCTTGAGATACACACAGCGGGGCGGTAGAGGGGCCAGAGAGTGGGAAGGGGTGGTATCAGGATGTGGCATAGTAGCCAGAGAGGAGGAATGTGCCAGAGAGGTGGTGGAAAAAGGAGGTGAGAGAGGAGCCAGAGAGGTGTTAGTAGGTGTAGCTGTAAAAGGATGGACGTTGATAAGATGCAAGAGACACTTGTCGAAAAGGAGGCGATTGGGCTGAGGGCCTTGATGGTGCCATTCAGATAGACATTAATAATGGTCTTGGAGGAGTGGATGAGACCAAGAGGACCCCCCCTGAGTGCCACCATTAATGGGAGAGAAAACATAGGAGAGATAGAGCCAAGACCATATGAGGGGTCCATAGGTCTGGAGATGGAACAACAAAGAGGATGTTGGTAAGGGTCTGTCATGAGGAAGTGCTCATGTGTGTATCAGCGATATGGAGGAAAGAATTGGAGACCAGCATATCCCTCTTGAATGTTTTCATACTAGGCTTAGTGAGAGGGATAGGATAGAAGATAACGTAGAAGTGTGCGAGGATGGGAGAGATTCAGAGCACCATAGAGGGTGTGAGGAGGCAAGACGGGAGGGTAGGGTGGAAAGAAGCATAGCCCAAAGCTGAACACCACAGGAGGCAACAGAGGGGAGGGTTCGCACAGAAGGAGGCACACAGGAGGCAACAAGCAGGCAACCACAGGGGAATGCAGGAGCAGTGTGGACGGAAGACGGGGGTGGGGTGCACTGTAAACCCAACCAGAATCTACTTCCCGAAAAAAAGAGGGGAAAGGCGTAGTTTCAAAACAAACAGAAATGTAAAAGAGGAAAAGCAAACTTTACTAGAGAGATGGTCAGGCAGTATATTTCAATATGTTACAATATGAACTATGGAATAAATCGAAGGTTGGGTCAGTTTTGTGGGGTGCAGTGATTGCTGACCCCCTTAACACACCACACTTACTTTAGTAGTCGC
This sequence comes from Ambystoma mexicanum, assembly GCF_040938575.1. Lineage (NCBI taxonomy): Eukaryota > Metazoa > Chordata > Amphibia > Caudata > Ambystomatidae > Ambystoma > Ambystoma mexicanum. The sequence goes on along the minus strand of NC_090937.1, from coordinate 1,518,425,256 downwards.
AGCAGGTTGACGGCTGCAGGCTATTTGCTTCCCTGAATGACACCGGCAGATGCCATTTGGAGCTGCTACAGAGGAGCTGCCCTTAGCCTCGGGGCTCTTGATATGATATGATATGACATGGACAACATGCCTATACACAAGTGTTTCAAGGCGCGATGAGGCAAGGGAGGGGAAGCAATGGGAGGACAAGACAGCGATCTTACTAGGCCTAATGACATTGAGATCTCACATGTGAAGGGGAGAGGGAAGGGGACAAGTGCCAGGGGAAGGGGAGGAGGAGCAAGCACAGACCACAGGATCAAAAACAAGAAGTGCAGCCAGCAGGTGGCAGTGCAAGGGTTAAGTGCAGACTGATAAGTGCAGTCTGATAAGTGCAGGTAGAGGGACTGTAGGGTTGCGGATACAGACCCAAGTGCAAGGGTTGCCAGGAAGCAGTGTAGGTGTGCAACTGGGCGGTAAAAAAAAACCTGGGCCCGAAGATCAGAGGGTATCCAGCTGACCAGTGCAATATCAGACAGGGTTCAGCAGGGAAGAGGAAGGGAGAAGACAGAAGCAAAGAGGAAAGTCTTGAGATGATTTTGGAACCAGACATGGTTTCAGAGATGCACGGAGGCTGTTCCAGAGTGAGGCGCCAGCTGAAGAGAGAGTTCTGCCCCAACTTGTTGCTTGGAGAAGCAACTAACCCTCAAGGAGTTGCAGGTGGAAGAGTGAAGAGCTTGAGTAGGAAGATATTTCCAAAGAGAGAGTTGGAGGTATTGTGGTGCCAGGCCCCAGAAGGTCTAGTGGACAATGCAAAGGTTCTCGAACTTGATTATTGAAGCCAATGGGAGCAAATGGAGAGATTTCAGGGCTGGAGAGATATGACCCCTGGGCTTGAAGCCAAGGACAAATCTTGCAGTTCTCTTCTGGATGAGTTGCAGAGGGCAGAGAGTAGAGGCAGATAGATTTAAAAAGATGCTGTTGCAGTAGTCCAGCCTAGAGAGAGCCAGAGCTCTGGAGACAGTGAGCTTCAGTTGGTAGTTTGACTTCTTAGAGACTTCAGACATGTAAGGAGAGAAGGAAAGTGTGGAGTCGAAGATGACCCTGGGGTTCTTAACCTCACAGGTGGGATCAGGAAGAGGGACAAGAGAGGCCGCAAGAGAGCTGCAGGAAAAAATGGTGCAGGTGTGCTGATGAGGAGGATCTCCATTTTACTGGCATTCAGGCAGAGATAATTGGCGGCACAACACTCCTGGATTGCGGACAGGCAATCCGGGATGAGCGAAGGAGAAGGGGTGGAAGAGGGGAGCCTGAAAGCAAGCTGAGTGTTGTCCATATAGCACTGAAAGTTGGAGCAGAGAGCAGCAATGCGGTGGGCGAGCAGAGCCAGGTATTGTTTGAAGAACCAGGGAGAAAGGTTAGACCCCTGGGGAACACCACAGGTAGAGAGTGAGTGAGACAAGACGAAGGACTCAAGTTGGGCCTGGGAGGGTCGGTCCGAAAGGAAAGATGTCAGCCAAACCAGAGACTGATCAGTGATACCCAGGTTATCACAGAGCTGGGTGAGCAGGATGCTGTGGTTGACCAGGTCAAAGGCAGAAGAGAGACAAAGAAAGATGAGGACAGAGGGGAGATTAGTATCAAGGTTAGAGAGCATGGATGTTCTGGACATCTTCATGGATGTTCAGAAGAGCAGTTTCCATGCTTCTGGCTGCTCTGAAGCCAGACTGATGGTCATGGAGACAACCAGCATATTCAGTATGAAGATTAAGCTGGGAGATGGGCATCTTTTCCTGAAGTTTGCCCAAGAAAAGAGTGATGGAAATCAGGCGCTAGTTAGCTGGACAGGAGGTGTCGGCTGAGGGTTTCATAAGATGAGGGTGCACAGGAAGGTTCTTAAGGGGGGAAAGAAAGGATCCGGTGGCAAAAGAGTGGTTGCATAAGTCAGCCAAGGCTGGAGTGAGGGTGTCAATGTGATCCTTGATGGTTTCAGAAGAACGTGGAAGAACCTGTTTTGACAAGGCTTTCATAGATTGGACATGTCTAGAAACCTCGTCAGGGCTGAAGAGAGGAAAGGCAGAGAAGGGATGGGGGGGTTACCACAGGGTGACCGGAGGAAGAGGAGAGAGTGCGGGGAGAAAAGGGAGAAAATGAGAGGGTGGACATGATGACCAGGGTTTTAGAGATGAAATGAGAAGCCAGGGCTGTACAGAGAGCCTGGGATGTTACGGGAGAGGTAGATACTGTGGCAAGATTTGCCCGCTCCTTTCAGATTTTAAAGAGTTTGGCCGAGTTGTTAGATGCCGCAGAGACTCAGGCGTGGATGTGAGCTCTCTTTTTGGTGAGGACAGAGAGTCGATATTGCCTTTGGAGCAGGCAACAGATCAGTTTGTGAGAGGATGTTGAAGATGCCAACCATTTCCTCTCAGCCACCCTACACTTGCGTTTAAGGGTGATGAGGTCTGAGTCATACCAGGAGTTTCACTTGGTTTTAGGCTTCATGCAGATCCTTAAGACAGGGGCAAGTACATCAAGTGTGTCAGGGATAGCAGAGTGGAGCATGGATATGATTGTGTCAAGGCATGAGTCAGCCAGAGGTACAGGAGGGGGAGAGAAAGAGGAAGTGAAAGCCTCAACTGACACAAGCTTTCTGGGTTGAATGGTCAAGATGGTGGGTGGCAGTGTGGGGGTTGGCTTGGCCGGGGGGGTAGAGAAAGAGAGAGAGAGAGAGAGATGAGAGGAGAGGAGAAATGGGTTACTCCTGGAGACAGGAGTGGTGAGGGCGTGATTGAGGGGGAGGTCTGAGGAGATCAGAACATCAAGAGTGTGGAGGAGATGAGTGGTTGTGTTACGCTCACCTGATTCCCATGGGGGCGTCGATCTGGACTGGCCCGCTGTTGCTTCCACCAGAGTAACACGTAGAGCCGATATGACAGACTGGACAGACCCACTTAGCTTCGTTTGTTGGACTCGTACGAATATCTTTCTGCAATGGAGAAAGGGAATTAACCTCCCGTAATCTGAGCGTTAACCCGCCTTCCCACTCCCCTTGTCTGCCCACAGAACACTCCTGAAATTCCCTCTTAATCTCACCTGAAGATTTGGAAAGATGAGCTCTCCATCCTGTGTCGAGCGCAGGGGCGCGTAGACGACCAGTTACTTCACTGGCGTAGAGGAATTGGTGAGTTCCAGTATTGACTCTAAGTCCAATTGTTCGTAAGAGTTCAAAAGTCTGATCTTCACTCTGCCAGATTCCTTGCAGGTTGCGGATTTAAACCACCAGAAGAGTTCCAAGTGGCAATTGGTAAGATCCTGGTAAGTCTATTGTGTTTCTCCCCTTTGAGGCCGGGGTACAGCGATGATGCAGAATTAACTGCGCCAACCCGAAATGAGGTGAGTACCCCCCTGTGGTAAATCAGGTAAGTCTTTGGGGTTAGGTTGTATTGTCCTTGTTTTTTCCCCTTAGGGGCCGGGGTGCGGCGGTGATGCGGAATTGACTGCGCCGACCCGAGATGAGGTGTGTACCCCCCTGTGGTAATCAGGTAAGTCTTTGGGGGTGATTTGTATTGTCCTTGTTTTTTCCCCTTAGGGGCCGGGGTGTGGCAGTGATGCAGAATTGACTACGCCGACCCGAGATGAGGTGAGTACCCCCTATGGTAAATCAGGTAAGTCTTTGGGGGTGGTTTGTATTGCCCTTGCTCACCTATCTGTTCTTGTCTCCCCCAGGTGTTGAAGAATGGCCTGGAGATGCTGGATTCGCGATGGAGTAAAGGAATGCAGCCTCGGTTGGTGAATTCAGCGCGGCCCTGCAAGGTGCGTGGCAATACACCTGAGAAGGCCTCTCTCTTCCAGATCGACGATGTGGTGGATCAAGGATTCAGGTAAGGGTTTTGTTCTGATCTCTTCTCCTTCTCCTTTTCTTGTTCCAGGTGTTCCAGGGCTGAAGCGGGCGTGGCTGAAGACTGGAGCTGCTGAAGACACGGTGAGCGTTACGCTGCAGCAAGCAGAACAACGCGAAGCACGTGTGGCTGTCCGGGTGTGGCTTAAATAGCCTTGGAAGAAGTCCCAGGTAAGTATTCTTCCACAGCCCCACCCGAGAGGAAAGGAGTCCCTGAGGTAAAGTAGTCCCTTTAAGCCTCATTTGGCTTGTGGCTTCGTGCAGCATGGTCTGCATCAGGTAGGTATGCAGCATGGTCTGCAACAGGTAAGATTTCTGTAATGAGCCTGGCGCCCATGGCGCCATGGCTGACTTTATTCTTATGAGCCTGGCGCCATAGGCGTCAGGACTGTAGCCAAAGAGCCCCTAACTGGGGTTTTTGGGCATGCTTCAAGTGGCATGATGCCTGCTTCTGGGGTTGCTGGGCCTGGTCTGGCTTTCTGGGGGCAGGCATTGTGACAGGTTGAGGCCAGGAGGGAGGAAGAGAGGTCCTCCCTCTCAGAGAGGAAGGAGATAATCTGACCAGGTGGCTGGTAGATAGTAGCTACTGTGAGAGAGTGGCCAGGAAAGAGAGACCAGGCATTCAAAGGAGGAGTAGGCCTGCATAGGAATGATATAGGCAGGAATCCACTCAGGAAGATCAAGGCTACACCCCCACCGGAACGGTTCGATTTGGGTGCAGAGAGGATCTTGTTGCCATCAGGTAGGAGAGTGTCAAAGCTTGAGACATAGCTGGCCGTGAACCATGTCTCAGTGAGACCAAGGGCATCATGGTTGAGTTCTCCAAGGAGACAACAGATGTCAGAGGAGTGTTTGACAGCTGAGCGAGTTAAGAGTGGCGAGATGGAGAAGGTTGCCATCCTTGAAAGACTTCCTAGGAAGGGTAAATATCAGAGGTACTCCCTCCGGAAGTGTAGAAGAATCCCAACAGTGGGCAGAGGAGGTACTAGAAGAGGGCAGAGTAGCCAAGGAGGAGGAAGAGGGCACCAGAGAAGTGCACACCGTAGAGGGCTGCAATGGGCAGGGGGGCTGACCTAGATGCCAGACAAATATAGGTCAAAGTATCCAATGGAGTTTGGGGGTGGGACTGAGGGCGGGGAAGCAACACCGAAAAAACACATGGGCAGCAACAATGAGAAACACAAAGAGGGAAACACAGAATGCAGCAAAAAGCTGACATGGTACAACACAGATTTACAGTTAGACTTACCTCATCGCCCACAGTGGAAGGGGCGCAGTGAGGGCAACTAGCGCAGGACTAGGTCCTCGCTCGCTCACACAGAAGAGTTAGCCAATTGGGTTTGGGGCGAGTTTGAGGGAGGGGATGCAACCCAGAAGAAACACACAAGCAGCAACAATGAAAAACACATAGAGGAAAAATCAAAATGCAGCAATGAGCTAACAAGGTCCAACACAGATGTTACAATTATCCGTACCTCAGCAGCCACGGTTGAAGTGGTGCAGCAAAGGTAACAAGCAAAGGACTAGGTCCTCACTCACACACACAGAAAAGTTTGCCAATGAGGTCGATGGGAATGAGGGATGGGAAGCGGCACATGACAAACACATGGGCAGCAACAACAAGAAACACAAATACAGAATGCAGCAATAATCTAACAAGGTCCAACACAGATGTTACAGTTGTCCTTACCTCAGTGCCAATGGTGGAAGTGTTGTAGTTTGGTTATATGAATTACATCCTGCTTTCACTGTACATAACGATGAGTGAGATGTCAATTCAATGAAATCCAAAGCAATGTTTCTGTGCTTTGTGTCCAATGTAAAACTGAAAGCATTCCTGCACAGATATGCTAGTTTGATGTTAAATACAGACTCTTTTTTAAATAAATCAAATTCATGCATTTCCAAAATGTTTATACAGGTATACACAACCAGTTAGGCTGTGGCCCAAAAGTGAATGGTCTTTATCCCAATGGAGAACTGCTTGATAACTTGTGACCGATGAAAAACACTGCACAATATGATGACACTCATTATAGCCTGCACTAAAATTGTGAATCCCGGGACCTGGGGCCCTTTAAGACGAGGTAGGAATACTTAGAGAGGAATGGGGATGCAGAACGTACTCATACATCAATAATCAAACTGACTCAGGAAGTTGGCAAAACTTTTTTGTACTGTTTTATCAACAATTATCTAAAACTGGGAATTACAACGGACATCAACGGACGTTTGCTCGATTTCTCTCAAAGTATATCATGAAAAAACAACATTCTTATACTTAAAAATGTGTCACTACTTACGTCATACTATGTGGAAAACTAAGAAAACATACTAGGGGATGTGATAGGCTTAAAGGGAACATCTAGGTATATGTTCCATACTGACAGGGTTGTGATTGGGTCTCTAAGATCAGGTGGACAACTAAGCCCATCCCATGTGCAAGTCATCTTCTGTGTCATACTAATACTTGACACCCTATTGGTTACACAAACTATAGGGCTCTTATGTACTCTTAGGTACGTGCCCCTCTACAATTGGTTGGAATGCTTGTATCCTTCTGGAATATTCCACTTGCTAGCAGCATGCAAGCTGGTTCCCCCAGGTGCTGAGAGAGGTTCACTGTGTCTCAGAATAAAAGGGAGTGTGGCATGGTCTTATCTTCTGGTTTTTGGTGTAGTTTGACCCACAGTCTGTTACTATCTGACCATGTGACTGGAGACCATGTTTTCAAGCTCTTTGTTGAATAAAATACTTTTAAATGATGAACTCTTAGCACTTTCCGTGTTTTTGCATTACACCTCAAACAGAAGTTTGTTTCTTTCTCACGTTCATGTAACTTCTTGACAGACTACCAGGCTCACTGTGGCCCGACTCTTGATGCTGAGGCAGCCAGCCTTTCTTGAATTCTCCTTCACCATCAGCTATTTCCAACTGCGCCACACTTAAGCCCTTGGCATCCATTCTGGGTGTGTTAGTTATGGTTCATATGACATCACCAGTCTTCTTTCTTATTCATTTTTATACTTCTTCTGGGACCTTTTCCAGAAGTCCATTATTTCTTTGTGAATGCATATAGGGTTTTCTCAGTGGATACCTTGTCTGAAGCATTCTTAGCGGTATAGGCATCCTCACTGGCAGTGCACATTTCGCAATTTCCGGTTCCCAACATATAGACAACATGAGGGAGGAGCATCTGGTAAGGGCATTTGGCTCTTCCTCTACAATTGCATGCACATATACAAGAAATCCAGAAAGTCGCTATCACACGAGGGAACATTCACGTAGCAGAGGTTACTTAAAGGCCATTTTTAAATGTAAACTTTTCTCTCATACCAATACTTGTATTTGGCGTTGGAGAAAACAAAGTGCTTAATATTTTGTCTTCGAATACCAACTGAAATGCAATGTAGGAATTGAGGAAAGTGCTTTAATATACTGACCGATAACTACAGGCTGATAAGTGACAAGGTTGTCATCGAATTGAGAATGCTGCTTAGAGGTGGCATTGTATTATTTAGGATTAGTAATATTAGAAATATATTTCACTGATATGGCTTAACTGCATATGTGTGCCACCTGATAGAGAGATTATCGAGGAAAGCCAACGCTAAGGACCAACTTTTGTTTTCTTTTATTTGAATAAATGGGAGTTTCAATGATACACACAAGTTGTTCTTTTGTGGTCCTATAGAGCTGAGAACTTTAAATTGGGAATTTCCACTGAGTGAAAATATCTGGTATATCTGCTGATGTGTGGCATAACCTGTGAACCCTTGGAAGGAGAAGTGATTGAAGCAACACATTGTTCTGAAGGAAACAAAGCATGTCCGAAGAAGCAGGTGAATTACATTCTACAGGTGAACACAGTAGATGTTTGTAGATTTGTCTCTTTCATGCTAAAGAGTTCACTATTCGGTTATGTCCTTGCTTTTATCCTCAAGCTTTGGAAGATGGACCTTGTCAATATTATCATTGAATTCACTTAATTATTCTTTGACTAGTGTTTAAGTGCAACAAGCTGGTGTTTTCCAGGTATGTTATATCCAATAATATAGTTAGATATCAGATAAGTCACTTGAGAACCCTGTATTTTGCCAAGAGTTCCCCATCTTTTTGGATGATACAATTGTGTCTGTTAGAGGATCTGGCTCAATATGCAATATGCTTTTCATTAGTTACTGTGTTCGGTATAACAGATACCCTGTTAGGTTACCTTCACATTTACAGATCTGGATAAAACTTTACATTGTGATAAATTCATGTCCTGGAATGTCCAGGGTCTCTTAAACGTTTTTAAACACATGCAAAAACATTCCACTACAAAAGGGAACAGAGAAACATAGGGGGTCATTATGAGGTTAGAGGTAAGTAACAGTCCTTACCGGCATGGAGCAAATACTGTGTCCGTGTAGTAAAGAGCCCGCTAATAGAGTTCACGTGCAAGAGCTTTGCGCCATGCCGGTAAAGACATTACCGGCATGTCGCTAAAGTCCAAAAAATGGCCCTTAGCAGCATCATGGAAAGTGCAGACAGCAGTACCGGCATCAATGGATACGGCATTAACGGGCACCGCTATCAGCGGTGACTGCTAATAGCGGTGACCGCTATTAGCAGTGCCCATAAATAGGCAGAACCGGAAGTAGCATCATCGCACAGGAACGGGAAAGAGCACGGCGGCCATCTTGAAAAACACAATCCATTACCATCCTCACCACACAGGATCCGGATCCTTTTTCTGACTACAAAAATCACCCCACAGCACCAGCATCATGCCCAAGGCAGTAAAGAATGGAGCTTCCCGGCAGCGCAAAGAGCGCTTCAATGAGGATGAACTCACTATGCTGGCCGAGACACTTGCAGACAATGCAGAGGTCGTTTTTGCAAACAGCATCAAGAGGGATGTACAATTAAAAAAGAAAGAGATCTGGAAACTTGTTGCCCGGAAAGTCAGCGCTGTAGGCAACACCCCCCGCACCATCAAGGATGTCCGCAAGCGCTGGGACGACCTGTCCACAAACCGGAGCCAGGCCATGACTACTGGCAGTGGTCCTAGCTCACCTATAAAACTAAGCCAGTGAGAGGAGATCTGCGCCAGCACGAGAGGCATAGAGGCCTTAGAAGGTGTGGGTGAGATGGAGCGTGGCACCACCTCATCGGCGGAAGGAGGTGAGTGTCCTAAGAAAACACTGTAATACTAAGTTTGATGATAGTCCACCAATTTGTCTGTCCAAAGACGCAAAGCCTTGCCCAATACATACACATTGACACATCCTTGCCTAGAGACCGTCCACAGCACAGACACATGCACATGCATGCAGCATGGCAATGCCATACCTGACACACACCACACAAATATGAAAATGGCACAAGTCACACTGCACAGAGCCCACAACAGAAATGCATGTCACATAGCATACGCCAGCCCCAACATGAGTGACACCGACGGATGCCTGCATGTTCCACCCATATAGCAAGCAACGTGATCATCAAACCTACACTGCCTAACCCCCTCTAATGTGTAGAAGAGTAATAATACAAATGTATGCATGATGCTTGTCAAACTATCACTCATGCCGTCCCTCTCTTGGTCCCCCACAGGCTAAGATCCTGACAGCGAAGCCTAGGACTCACCCCCACAGGTGACTACACCCCAGAAGAGGGTCAGCAATGAAGGCAACAGGACTTCCACTTCGAAAGGCCCAGACAAGCCACGACAGGCACTGAAGTCAAAAACAGCTCAGGATGCCACGGCACTGGTGCCGCTAAGGCCCATTACCACAGTCCACACAACACCTGTGACACCTGCACAGGAGACAGTGGGCGATGGGGCACAATCAGCAGAGAACAGCTCTGTTGGGGAGGCGGCAGCTACGGCACCCCAGACAGATGATGATGTGATGATGTGCAGGGCCGGATGTGTGTACCTGTCGAGGAGGACTCCTCGGACCTTCCTGCAACACCCAGTCCCGCCCCATCCCCCCAGGTCACACCTGTCTACTCCTACCACGATACCACACTGGAGCTGTCTGGAGGGGAGGCCATACAAGGGAGTATGAGTACCACAGCGGGCCCACATGGATTTGGGGATGTCACACATACACCCTCCACCTCCACTGGTGTACAGTCGGGGATGCAGCAGATAGGACACACAGTGCAGCACCAGGAGGAGCTCACAGCCCTAGTGAGGCAGTTCATCACAGACAGTGCCCAGGCAAGGCAGGAGGGGCACAACAACACTGCTTCCCTGAGGCAGGCCATTGAGGCAAGCAACACAAGAATCTGTGAGGAGGTTTCTGCACTGAGGCAGGTCCTTGCCCGCATTTCAGATTTAGTTGGAGTCTGAGCGTCCGGCCCCCAGACTGGAGCAAGCGGCCACCCCTTCTTCATCAAGCTCCACCCAAACCAGCCCCCTACGCAGGTCAGCACGCACCTTGCGCTGATCAGACCTGCTGCCACCAGGTGCAGGCAGTGGAATGATGTAGAAGGGGCAGCCTGATGAAGGCAATGGACGCAGACACATGAAGCATCTGCTTGGACACCATGTGTGGGGGAGTTGAGGGGGAGGGAGGAAGGTGTGTGGGGGAGTTTTGGGGGGATATGGAGGGGGGAGAGGGTGTGTGGGAGAGTTGTGGGGGCAGAGGGAGAGGGAAAGAGTGTGTGATGTGGAGAGTTTGAGCGCTTAATTCTATTGGACATTTTACCCGTTGTGTAAAAATAAATCTTGAGTGTCATTTATTGATATACAGTGCATAGTGTACATGTACTCCCACACCCAGTGTCCTCTGTCCCACTTTCATGTCACCCTCTGAACCTATGTGTCTTAGAAATATTGTGCAATAACTGACGCACACCACGTCCCTCCTGTGCATCGGCACTGCGATGATGTGTGCCCACATCTTCTTCATCCCCTTCATAATCACCAGGTGGTTGCAGTTCGATGTCAGGGGGCAGGGGCACGTTCCGTCGGATGCACATGTTGTGCAGCATGACACATGCCATGATGATCTTGGCCACCTTCTCATGCCTGTAGAGAAGTGCCCCACCCGACCTGCTAAGGCAGCGAAACCGTGCCTTCAACAGGCCAAAGGTCTGCTCGCTGACCACATGGGTACGGGTATGGGAACGATTGTAGTCCTCCTCGTGCCTGTTCTGCAGTTTTCGGACACGGTTGAGGAGCCACGGCTTCAAGGGATAACCACTATCACCTGCATGAGAGGAAATTAAAGGTATATGTTAGTCGATTCATGATGGACAGCTGTACTTGTCACACATGCCTTTAGAGAATTGGTGGTCACATGCACATGTCCCTGGTTGTATGCACACACTTCTCATGCCCTCAATGTGTTCTGTGCCATGGATTTATGGTGTGGGTTGCATCTTCAAGATGATACACGGTGTACATTGCCTTGATGTTGCTCATGCATTGTGGACGCATACTGCTGTGTTTGTGTTGAATATGTGATGTGTAGTGTTCTGTATGATTTACTATGCAGAGTTGGCAGTACTCTCTGCATTATGTGCCATTCAGCGCTGATTATTCCCATTGTGACATGCTGCACTCCTATGGTGGTGGCAGCCCTGTGACAGCCAGTGGATTCCCTTGGTGGTTTTGTTCAGTGCACTCCCATGGATGCTTGTCCTGTGTGGTGATTTGCTGAAGAAAGCTACATAGTGAATATTCACAGCATGTTGCTGGATTGTGTTATGGAGGGTGAGGTACAAGGATGGTGGTGCACGTGTTGTGGGATGTGGGGTGGTTTTAAGTTTGGCATGTTGTGATAGGTGTCCAGCTTACTTCATTGCTATGGGATTTGGTTGTCATGTTCAGTTTGGGATGCTTTGGGGCACAGTGTTTTGTGATGTGCACATCGTGCTGTCACATTAACAATAACACCATGGTGGTGTGTGCCTCTATCGCCCCATTTCACTCCCATGTGCTGTCATGCAACTTACCAAGGAGCCAGGCACATCCACCTGCATGTTGCTCCATGTAGCGTGGTAGCGTGCAGTTTCGCAGGACCATTGAGTCATGAATTGATCCGGGATATCGGGCACAACAATGTGTGATGATCTTGCTGGTGTCACATCCCATATGCACATTGATGGAGTGGCATTCCTTGCGGTTGCGGTACACCACCTCCATGGCATGCGGGACCACCAACTCCACATGGGTGCTGTCGGGGGCACCTATACAATTTGGCATGCCTGCCACTGCATGGAAGCCAACTTTTGAATAAAAAATCTCCTTGGGAATCCGTGGTAGGGATATGTAGTCCCTTGTGTGCTTCAGGAGGGCATCCAACACTTGGTTCAGCATGCGAGAAAATAAGGGTTCTGATATGCCATGCATGTGCCCCACTGTGTGCTGGTAGGTGCCTGTGCCAAGGAAGTGGAGAACCAACACTACCTTCAGTAGAGGGGGGATGACGGTGCGTATTTCAATGAGGCTGACAATGTCATCAGGTATCATGTCCACGATGGTGGTGATGGTGTCCCGGTCCAGACGGTACAGGGTGTGAATCTGCTCAGGGGTTAGGTTGAATGGACTGGCTCTAATGCGAGGGATTGGGGACTGCCTTTGTGGTACCACTGGCTGCACTGGTGGGGCATGCTGGGCCTGTCTCACTCTCCTTCTCCTCCTGTGTCTCCTCTGTGGTGCCTGTTGTTGGTGATGCTGGTGTAGCAATGCATGCATGTCTTCCAGCCCCAGTATTGACACTACTAGTGGAATAATTCTGGTGTGGGAAGGGGTCTGGTGTGTGCGTGTGCTCCTTTTGTGCTGGCCCAGACTCCATTGCCTCCACCTGTGCTGATTGTGTGTACCTATGGCAGTTGGCAGTTGCCGGCATGCCGTATCCCCTATTAGCGCCTTCATGATGCCAGTATTTGCATGTCCACCTGACTTGTGATGTCCTCCTGTTAGTGGCATCATGGTATTGTCAGCCTGAAGGCCCGCATGCCCGCGCCCTTGCCGCTATTAGCGGCACCGTTATTAGCGGTGCCTCTAATACCGGGTTCTTAGGTCAGAATAGCCCGGAGCGGTATGCAATGCCGGTAATCCTTTATCAGCATCATTTTTCCATTACCTCCAACCTCGTAATGACCCCCATAGTGTTGCTAAAAGAGACACACATACACGTTATAGAAAAGTAGTGCATCTCATGCACGTGCAAGAGAGATGTGTGCACTTGTTATATGCAGTATCATGGATTGCAAGAAATGCATACTGAGAATTATCATGAGGGATGATGTTTAGCTGTGTAGATTCAAGCACAGGCATCAATATTTTAACTTAGTAGTCTTATGTGGCTCCAATTATACCAATGTCTACTTATGGCAAGGATTGCATTAATCTGATCATTTGGGAGTGCATTAGTGGTACCAGGAGGCCTGCATACTGTTAGATCCACATATGGATGGAAGGTCTACAGCTAGGTTTTGCCAAGTCCATGAACCTTAAGCTTACGCCACTATTTCATACCTCATTCATGGCACATCTATACCACAAACTCCACATCACAGACATTCTAGTATAGACTACATGTGTATGATTTACTCTCTTCTGCCAAGGCTTGTCCAATGAAACACTGAGAAGAGAGTACTCTTGGATAATGCCCAGGTTTGGGCAGTGTCCACTTCAGTGAGGAGTAGGTGTTGGCGCTTGTTTCCTGCATAACTGTGTGGATAATTGAAATCAAAAAAGTATCCATGACTACCACACAGACGCATTTCACAAAATAACCCTGGATAGTACTTTCTGCAGAATAACTGTGAGGTTGATAAGGCCTCTGTGAGAGGATGTTTAGTTTACACAGCTGTCTTTATTAGGAAGGACTGATGTAACGACTTTCCCTGTTAGAGTGTGATGTCAAACATTGCTGAAAAGGGTGCACTGCTAGTAGAGATGATGTAGCTCTTGCCAAAATAAGCACAGTAAATTACAACATCCCTCAATGTCTGACTAAATGTTCAAATGTGTTAATCATTAAAAGAATGCCACAGAACAGAAGCTCAGATATTACTGTGACTTCAATTAAAATGGGCAGCGGCCATTGGCTCGCTATTTGACGGTAATCAAAGCTCAATCTAGAATAGATGACAAACACGATGGCCAAATCAGTTATTCGCACTTACCAGTGACATAGTCTATCAGAGTTAGCATCATTCTATAAGTGTGTAAAGTTACCCCATTAGTAGATAGGATAGCAACATCCCTTAAACTTTAATATCCTCCAGATATTCCTGTTGATAAAATGGAATGCATGAATCCACCATTGCACCTATAGTGATACTCAAAGACATTAAAGCTATTGTGATTAGTAATAGTCTGAAACTGTAAGGCCTGACTCTTGCAGACAATTATAAGATCTATGCCCATCTGCTTTAAACCAACCTGTTCCTACTGATTATTATGCGATAGTTAAGGTGAGTCGGACTCCCATAAGAACCCCTCAACATTCTCTTGTTAATAACTTTTGATTTAAGTAACAGAATTGACCAAAATTGCGAAAGTGATTAAGGACTTGCGCACGCCTCCCCAGACTGCAAAATTTCATAAAGAGTCGTTAAAAAAACAAAAAAGCTATTAAGAAAACAAAAAAAAAATGTTTTTTTTCTCCAAAAGGGCAGACTACTTCCCATTCATGTTCCCATAGACAAACAGGGCCATTTTTTTGTGAAAGCACACAGCCCAAAACGCGGGACAAATTTCTACCAGGTCTGAAACAACTTGGGCACGAAGTGTTGACTCTTGATCCATGCGTGGGTTGGAGTTATTCTGTGCAATCATTTTTTAAATATTTAATGGTGAAAGGGGTGCCCCGATCTCAAAAATAGATCGCTATATCTCGGGGATCTACCCAAAACAGGTATTTTAGAATTCAAATTCGGGAGTCTTACATATTTTGGCTATGTGTTTTGGCTATGTGTTTTCAGACTTTCTTACATTTGAAACTGTGGAGAAAAACAGAAGAAAATTGCTTAAAAACATTTACACACAAATGAGCTAAACTACTAGTTTTAGATGCCTATTACACCATTGTTTTGCCTGTGTATTATCACATAAGGTATTATATATTATATAATTACACGGCCACGTAAGTGACCGTGTAGTTATGGTTAAGTTGCTGTTTCCATAGGAAGAGCACTTTTTGGGCGGCTTATAACTCGGCTCCCCTTGGACGAATCCTCACCAAACTTTGCCACTCTGAATTATTTTGCAAAGGGGTCCCAAAACGTCTTTTTAGCCAGTCCAGCCATAGACTGAATGGGGGAAAACTTTGCGCACGGCTACAGGCCAAACCGCTGGATGGATTTGCCCCAAATTTGCGGCCGGGGCAGGGACTTGATCAGGAAAGCGTGCTTTTGTAAATTCTGTTACAATCCGTCCAGTAGTTTCCTTAAAAACAAACAAAAAGTATGTCTCTAAAAATTAGTGATATCTATGTCCACTCCGCGGTCACACTTCCCTGTTCACGCCGTGGAGAAGATTTCAATTGGATATTACATGGCGTGATGCCCGCGACCATTTTGCGCTTTCACTGATTGGTTGTGCCACAGAGTGAAGTGCGTCATAATCTTTCAATACGCCCGCAATGTTTACTTCGTTTTCTGTTGTACGCGGACATCAACACCAACATACATAAACGAAGAAGACACCAATGCACTTGTTACACTTATGGAACACTGTTTGGAAAGGTGAGCATTAATGAGATGTGGCAGTAGAAAGTCAAACATTGGTGTATTCTTGTTACCACAGTCATACGGTACAGTGGGACTTGCTACTCATAGTACGACATGACTTTCTGCATCCATGTTACAATACATAAACAACATTACTGCGGTCAGACTGGCGTCCTACAGTTTGAAATCTAAGCACGCCACCTGCACTATTTCATACACACAGCACTTCTGCACGTGTACGGGAGTAGCGGTTCTCATGAATAGCTGCTGATATGTTGTTGCAAAATAAGAATGTATTTGCATTCGGAGTGAAGGTCACTTGATGTTCTCTTTTCAATACGAGCTCTGTACAGCCACATATTTTTCGGCACCCATAAGGGTCACTTGATTTTTGACCTTGAGCTACAGGGAAAAAGCAGAAAGAATGCAGGGAGTAACAGTTTGAAAAACATATCGTTAGATAAGGTTATGCTTCAAAAACGTTTGTAACAAACATGAAATATCAGTTCCCGAAGAGGCACTCTTCCAAAAACAATACTGTCTGACTGAATTGAACACAATGGAGGCGGTCCACATCATGTAAGTTTATTTTTGATGCCTGTATACCGACATGGCATTCCATTTGTAATTTTGAAACGAAAATGTTGATGTCTGGTAATGATTTGTTCTGTTGTGTTGAATTCTTTTTCCCCATTATGGATATTGCACATTGTCGCCGTTTGTAGCTTGCCAATACATTTCCCCAACATAAATTAATATTTAGTAAAAATGGTATGTGCTACAACTTTGTTTTGTGCAAACGTTGCATATTGATAGACGTTTTATTTCCCCTTTCACCGCTCAGCTACTTCCAAACAAAATTTTTATTATAAATGAAGACGTTCCAGCTTTCTGTGCTGTTGACATTTTTTTGCCATTATGGAGATTGCACATTGTCGCCGTCCATAGGGTCCCACAACATTTCATTCGATTTAATAATTTTTTACTTAAAATTGTTATGTATTACAACTTTGGTTTGTCCAAAGGTTGCCTATTGCTACATGTTTTATTTCCCCTTTCTCCCTCAGCTACTTCCTTCCCTATTGTGATTGTCATGGATAGCAGCTGCCGGGTGACAGCTTTTTTAACTGTCAAATGCAACTGATCGTCACCGGTTGTCTGTGCATCATAATTCAGTGGGATGACCTCTATGTCCTTACGCTGCTGTCGCCATAAGGAGTAACATTCCATCCTTTCTGGTGGTGTAGATCACAGCCATTGACGTTGTCTTACAAATCAATGTGCGAGGAAAACGACTACTGTGCCGGCAACGCTTACTTTCTGTTTGCGAAAACAACAACATGGCCATTACCATTAACTTTTCATTGTCGACCAAAGAGACAAACTTAGTACTTCTATGGAAATGTGAATAGGGTGATCATTTTGCACAGTTTATTGTGAAACAAATCTACTTTACTAATTGCATAGGGCGATGATTTTGCTCAGTTTATTGTGAAATAAAACTACTTTACTAATTCTTAAATGTTAGTGTATTTTTTACAAATGTACTCTCCTATTTCACAATGTGGCATGCTACGTTGCAGGTCATAATGTGTTCTTTTGTTGGTGATGCACGTAAGCCCTTATGGATGCATTTGTTTACGCTGCCAAGGAACGTTATGGAGAAAGTTATTGCATACCACTTCCTTTAGCTACGGGAGGGTGAGGCCCATCTCATATGCTTTACTGCCATCAGGCCAATTTCTGTCACTGTTAGGCCAATTTCTGTCACCCACATAACCCATTAACCAACTTTAGTTCAGAATGATTAGTATCTTTCTAAAAGAGGAACAATGAGGTAAGGTCCACTAAAAGTGTTTGCTGTACAGAAATCTTTGTAAAATAATACATGGTTACACCCTCCCAATACACATATCTTCACACCTTTCGACCTGTGCCACTTACGAAATTATGAGCCTAAAGGTGAGTGGTAATGATGTTGCTTGCAGTATTTCTGACATGAGTCTTAGCAGTGCAGAGTGGTGGCGCGAATTATGGTTATTTAACTTAACATAACTGGCGAATTTCCGGGGTTTTTCGGTTTTATTTGGAACCCTAACATACCTTTAGCAAAGTTTTTTTTTTCTGAATTTCAAAGCTAGTAAGTGTACTTCATTTTACTCGTATATTTCTAAAATGTCTGTATTAGATACAAAAAAAGTGATACCATTTCTTTTCTCATGGAAATGTCTAGTACTCTGGAGTGGCTTGAGGAGAATTTCCCACTTGAGGAAATGTCTGAAGATAGTGAACCTAATGTAGACACTTTTCTATTTAAACCAATTAATAAGTATTACTTTATAAACATTTAACATATACATTTTTTTTTGTACAGACCATACAAACATTGAAAATAGTACACAAAAAGAAATATTGGTTAAGACTCTCCAGCGCATGGAATCAAAAATGGACATGCTCATGACAAATTTCAACAATTTGAAAAACTTTGTGGAGGATCACTTGAAAGAACAAACTAGATACCATTGTCCCACATGTACCTATCCCCCCTCACCATATCCCAGTCAATTATCCCCAAAACCTCTCCATGAACAAAATATTTTAATGAGACTTTCATCCCTTCTTCACCTCATATGAATCCTCTTGAAACCCCCAATTCTCCTGTGTTTATCTCAGTTTCTACTTCACCTTCTCTTTCATAAATTTTACATCCATATATAATAAGGTAAAATTATTATGTGTCCTAATTAATATATATATATATTTTTTAAAAGCAGTTGAGGTGTCCGCGGACAGAGCGGGTGTCCGGAATGTCTGTAAACAAATGAAAATGGGGGCGTCCTAAGGACACTATACCTGTCCGTACTGTTCGCAGGCAAGTTGAGACTGTTCTAAGAACAAACAAGGTGTCCGGGATGTCCGCAATTAACCAAAATGGAGATGTTCTAAGAACATTATGCCTGTCCGTAATGTTCGCAAGCAAGTCCAAACTGTTCTAAGAACACATTCGGTGTCCGGGATGTCCGCAATCAAACTAAAATAGCAGTGTTCTAAGAACACTATACCTGTCCGTACTGTTCGCAGGCAAGTTGAAACTGTTATTAGAATACAAGAGGTGTTCACGATGTCCGTAATTAATCAAAATGGAGGTGTCCTAAGGACACTATACCTGTCCGCACTGTTCGCAGCCAAGTTGAAACTGTTCTAAGAACACACAAGGTGTCCAGGATGTCCACAATTAATCAAAATGGAGGTGTTCTAAGGACACTATACCTGTCTGTGATGTTCGCAAGCAAGTAGAAACTGTTCTAAGAACATACTTGGTGTTTGCGATGTCCATAATTAATCAAAATGGAGGTGTCCTAAGGACACTATACCTGTCCGTACTGTTCGCTGCCAAGTTGAAACTGTTCTAAGAACATACTCGGTGTCCGGGATGTCTGCAATTAATCAAAAGGGAGGTGTCCTAAGGACACTTCACCTGTCCGTACTGTTCGCAGTCAAGATGAATCTGTTCTGAGAACACACTCGGTGTCCGGGATGTCCAATTAACCAAAATGTAGGTGTTCTAAGAACACTATACCTGTACGTACTGTCTAAAGAACATCTATGCACATGCGCACCACACCCGTAAGTTCTCCGAGCATTGCGCGTGTCCGTTAGTGTTCGCGTTGCTTGTGTCACACTTTTAATTAATTTCAGGACCCGAACACTGTCCGTAGAACACCCGCGCGCATGCGCACAGCCGTTCCCGTGCAGCTGATGTCCTGCAAACACCTCTTCCGTCCGCAGAAATGTTCATGGCGCCATCATGTGACCGCACCCATGCTGAGCGTGTGTCCTGAATTGCGGACACTGTCCGGGTCCCCAAACATTTTAAAAGTACCTTTTCAGGCAATCCACAGTATTTTATGCAAAAAGGGCACCATAGCACATGTACCAGACAATAACCATGACTTTCCACATATTTTTTAGAACTTTTTGAGCCCTTTTGTGGTGTTTGTTCTGTCCGCGGACAGCGCGGCTGTCTACAAACCACGCACCAGCACCCCTATAAAAGGCCACACCCCAGAGCTCATCCTCATTGTGTTTCTGGCTACCTTACAGAATACAGTGCATTTTGCTGCCAATTTTTGAAGATTTTCTTCTGAATCCTGATGGCATCCATGGCTCCTCTACTGCCACCTGGTGCTACATCTGCCTCAGCACCACCACCTCCCCAAGGGCCTGAAGAGGGGAACCAGCGTGAGGATGCAGAGGAGGATGAAGAGGATTATGAGGATGAGGTAGTGGAAGTCCCTACTACCAGCACTCGCCGTGATTCTTGGGTGTGGTGGTTATTTACCATTCATGGTAACGTATCCAAGGCACTTGCGAACAAATTCACCTGCAATGAGTGCAAATTGGTACTGAGTCAAGGGAGGCTTGGTTCGTACAGCTTTGGTACGACTACTATGAAGCATCACCTAAAGTCATTCCACGGTAAGGCCGTTTGTAAGGTTGTACGTTGCAACGAGCGTAGCAGGTTGAGTTCCTCTACTTCATCCTCTGTTTCCACTCCTCTCACTACAAGAGACACTCCTGTGGGAGAGCGCATCCCTCCATCTGCATCACAGGCCATTCACAATGCGGATGACCCTTACCTTTAGAGGGTCACAGTTTTGTGTATGTACTACAACGCAGTACTCTGCAGGGGAGAGAGACTTTGGAGTGCTTTTGAGACTCTGGTCTCAGAGCACGAGACGACCTGCTCACTGCCTAAGTAAGGCCCACCATACACCTTCCTCTCTCAACCACCCTTTCTTATCCCTGTGGTTGTTGCCCCCCCTTACCCACCTTTTCCCTCCTCGCTTAGTGTGTCATGTGTAAAGAAAACAAAAAAAACAAAACAACAAAAAATACACAAAAAAGGCTCTTTTCAGAGCCTCCTTTCACAGTCAAAAATCTTTAGAAGTCCGCGGACAGATCCCAAACATCAAAAAAATTTGGAGTGTTGCCCTATCAAAATTATTGCACTTTTATCTGGGAGGAAGTGGTGGCTCTGAAAAGAGCCTTTTATGGATGTTTTTGTATTTAAAAAACTTTCAAAAATCAACACCTACTGCAAAAAAGCTTGCTGTAATTTCACAAAAAGACGCAATGCATCTTGTACATTTCTCCGAAAAATCTGATTACCAGCATAAGTAAGATGGACTTCATCTCTACCAAAAATGTTGGTGCTACGAAACATAATATTTTCATTGTGAAAAGAGGGCATGCCAACATCTCTTAGAAAGGCACAAACAGCCTTATTGACATTATGCCTTGCTTTCTCCATTTGTGGACCAAATGAAGAAGAACGCAGCCACATTTGTCTTTGCGCAATACGAGAAAAAATTACTTGGGAATTTGGAAACATATCCATGACCTTCCCAAGTCCTTCTTTCATCGCAAATTGCAAAGAAATTCCTGACACATGTCCCAAACTGTTCTCTTCACAATGAATTATAATTATGTCTGGATGATGCTCTGTCTGCAAACTAGCACAGCGAAGGGAGCAAGTCTAGCCACTTCATTCCACATACTCCATGCCAGTGCACTTCCACATGAGGGAATCCAAGATCTACAGCAACTCCACAGCGTTGTGCATGCACCTCCAACCAATGTATCCATGAGTTTCCCAGAATCTAGACAATCTGATTTTATGAAACACACAGCCATAGCGAACTGTTCTTCTCTCAGGAAAAAAAAAAACCTTCTGACAAACTATCTTCTTACACAACACACTCACTAAACTTTAATGACCAATCAATTACTCTGCTCATTCTCATTTGCCTGCCTCTCCACGCCAAAATCCCTGTATATAATTTGCGGTGTCTGCGGACTTCCGTTATGTCCGCGGACATATCGTAACCTAGACAGTCATTCTACAATTTTCACTTCACTCTCTGTGCCATTCTGTAACGCTCACCTGGTTCCCACGGAGGCGCAGATCCTGGCTGGACAGTTACCGTGTCTTCAATTGAGAAGCGCAGGACTCGGATGGTTCTCTGGACCGGACCTCCTCTTATGGAATGTCTGACTTGTAGAGTAAGGTGTCTGCAGGCAGAAGAAAAAGGGATTAATGGCTGGTTGTTGGTTGGGCTTCTCCTCCTTATTCGTTTTTTCCCTGAGGCCGCCCAAAGTCTGAATGAGCTCTCACCTTAGATATGTAAATGCTGGGCTCTCCATCCTGCGACTGATGCAGGGGCGCTGGGTTCCAGTTACTTCACTGGGATTGCTTTAAGTCTCTTGTAGCCTCAGAGGGTTTAAAGCTGCTGAAGAAGCAATGCCGTCGTTTTCTGCACGAGCGGATGCTGGTCGGTTTGTAAAGTTCGAGAGCACCTTTTAATGAAGTCTTTGCCTTTGTTTCTTAGGTGCCGAAATGCTATATGCTGAGCATACGGATGCACGTAAGTATGAAGGTCCGTGCACGTGGAGGAGCACGTAAGTAATATGCTTGCTGACAGGTTTATTCGCACCTCTTAATGTCTTTTTCTTGATTTGCAGGTGCGGAGATGCAGCAGAAGAGGAGATGGCGAGGAGCGCACAGCTCCGGTAAGTGAAAATATAATTGTGTCCAATTTCCCTTTAAATAGTGTTGAGGTGATTAGGTGTCTTCCTCCTCAGCCTCGCCCAAGAGAAAAAGAGTTCCTGTGTTCCAGAGTCAAGGAGTGATGCCAGCCCCACCCAGGTAAGAAAGCAGTTCCAGATTGGAAAAATAGTCCCACCCAGCAGAAGGCTGGAGCTTCATTTTGCCAGGACTTGTGAAGGTGAGTATGCAGCATGGTCTGCTACAGGTAAGTCCACCCAAGCACCTTTACCCAAAGTATGAGCCCGGCACCTCTGGCGCCGGGACCAGTGATTCTTATGAGCCTGGCGCCAACGGCGCCAGGACATGGTCCAGAGGGCCCCGATAGGGGTCGGTTGGGACCAGGGGCGGGGGTTGTGAGCCTGCTTCCGGGGATGTTGGGCTTGTCCTGACTCCTTGGAAACAGCGCTCATGACACATTCCCTCATTGGATACAGGTAAACAGTCACACAACCATCCACCAATCACATTCAAGACCTCTACATCTAACTGCATCATCAGAGTTCAGCACTTCAAATGTACTGTAGATTACTCTGAGTACAAGTCTCATATCATTGGAAAGCACCTACTAAAAAAACTACTGTACAAGTCTCCAAGATGTCTACTTGCAGCTGCATGCATATCCACATGCATGAATACAAACTACAGGTATGCATTTTTTTCTGCACAGTACAAATACAAATCTTATGAATGCATATAAACAGAGTAACTGTCACTTAATCTGTATAACCTACAAAATAAACTTACTGTCATGTTTCCCACCTACTATAATCAACTGTCACTTCCAAACCTGTCTGCTATCTAAACATTTTTTTACACACACAGCTATCGAAAAAATTTCACACAGTCAGTATAAGGTCAAGCACCTTCAAACATTCACACAGATAAACACTAACATTGAAAAACTCCCAACTGCAATAACACCACTACCTGTACATCATATCCTTCTGATTTATTACCCAGACCTTCACAAATGCATACATTCCATGCTTTTCTATAAACTATCTGCCATTTACCTTATAAACATTGCAAAATAAGTATATCATTATTTCTTCTATCTCCTAACATCTAATAACACAGCCTTAAGAAACCAAGCATGTTTCATACACTTTCTTTTCTATTTATTTGCATAGTATGTTCAACTAACATAATGTAAATAAAATATGAAGGCTGCACATAGTCAAAGGAAACTACATACTATATACACACAAAATTACTAACTTCTTTCCTTTACAATTACAGTGAAGAGCACACTCCCGAAAAGCAGCAGAATCTGAAGTACAAACAATAACTCAGAAGAAACCTAATCTTTCCACACAATAAAGTAAGTACAATACTACCATAATATGCTTACTGTTACTCAAACACACTGTGCGGTTGATTCATGGTATTTGTGCACCAAACAAAAAGATAAGTGCACCATTCTGACCACAAATACCCATTTGTTAAACAGGAATTTGCAGGCAGAATACTGCACAAATCCCAGTTTTTCGGCACACAAATGATACAACTCAGCCTCTAGAATGTTAATATTGCAGAACAAAGAACTGTTTTAATCCTGTACCATTAGATTTAGTATCTGTGCTTCTCCTCACCACTAGCTTACTTTCTACTGTCATCTGAACCCCAGTATAGTAACACACAAATAGAAGAATAGCCTCCACACACCATCACATACATCTCTACCATCATACTCCAACACTCACGCACACAGCATACAAGCATTGCAGAACAACCCAACCCATACCGTCTTTATTTTTTTCAACAGACCCAATAAAATGCCTACCAAAAAGCAAGTTCATAGAAAACAACGTAGAAGTAGAGCAAATGAAAAAAGAAGTATCCAAAGTAAGCATCCAACAAAACAGCTAATACAGTCATTTAGCAAAACTAAACATGTTTCAAGTACAGAAACTTTGCCTCCTCTATCGAAATGTAAAACAAAACAGAAAATGATTATCATAAATTCAGCTACCACTACTGCTAAAACTACTCCTATAAATCTTGATATAATGGCAAGTAAAAATACCCCAAAAAATATTTTTGCAAAAATGTTCTGCCACAGAGTCCTTCAAAATCTTATAAAAACAGGAGAGAAATCATACATAACCCTTAAAACCAACCGTAGAAAATTAATATTAGAAGCCTTGATAGACAGTGCAATCCTACTCAAAAGAAAATTATTTATTTTAGTGTTAAAAAGAATGAAACCACTAACAAAAATAATTAGTAAATTACAAAAAAGACTTTTCAATAAACGGAATGTCAACAAAAATAACTTATTAAATATCTGTAGAGGTGAATGGAGTCACACCACAAACACAGAACCATATTTTAATGAAGAAGCAAACAAATACGATTGCTATGCATAGCAGTGGACGAGGTTATGAACAAATTAATAATCCCATAATGGAACAAGAAATACTGCTTACAAAAATATCCCCTGAAAACTCAGAATTGCCTCTACATTCGACTGGACGAAAACATGTGAAAGGCAAAGACAAAATCAAAATGAAACTGCTGCAAAATATGGATACCTGTCCAGTGCGTAAATAAACAGGGTACAAGGACATTCCATAGCATGCATTTCAGGACCAATTTGCAAAAGCACCTTCCATCATATCAAAATGATATCAACTCATCATCCAACTATAATAAATCTAGTCTATAAACTGTACTATGCTAAAAGTCCTGCATTAGCACTAGCCAATTTAAATAACAATCTTCTACATGGTACACCCAAAGAATTACTTGAAGAAATTGACCATATCCAGGAAAAATATTTTGGAAGTGAAAGCCACTTACAAAACGCAATACCTTTACAACAAACTAGCAACAATTGTACACATGGCAACCTTCTACTACAAACATACAAAAAAGAAATACTAAAATTTAAAAGTACATCCGCTGAAATACCAAACCATGTATGTGTGTGTTGCTGCAGAACCTTTTATAAAACTAACACAAAACTATAGACATAACAGACAAAATAGATGACAATGAAGATTCTAAATGGTTTGAATTAGCTATCTACCTTATAGCAGAAAACAAATATGAAATAACTGACCCTTTAATACTTTGCAGTTACTGCACTACAAAACTTGACAACAACCAAACTCCTTCACGTGCTATCACAAATAACGTGGAATTATTCCTACTACCAAAACCCCTGCAACAACTCAATTTATATGAGAGCATCATAATTCAAACAGTACACCCATTTCAAGCAATAATACGTCTCCAACCAAAATCAGCAAAATTACCTCCCTCAGAATTGGTGAAAGGTATTCATGGCAAAGTAGTTTATTTACCATTAAATCTGACAGAAAATGTACACACTCTAGGAGTGCAACGTCCAATAGAACAATCTTTAATTATCTTAGTAAATGATGTACCAACAAAAGACAAAAGAAATTGGCAACAACTCGTCGACTTACATAAAGTTAGACAAGCCTTGAAATATTTAAAAGACTATAATGAGTACTACAAAGAAATAAATATTGAATAAAACTTAAGTGGAACAACTGAAATAATTAAAGAGTCACGAGAAACTGCTCAATTTGAACTTCTGGATACCAATGCAGTATCCAATATTTTAGACCATTATACAATTCATCAATTGCACTCTAAAGACAGCATAGATGATGCACTAGAAACGTACCAAATGCGACAAACCAAAGGATCACCAATGAGCATATGGGAAAAAAGTATAGGAGCACATGCTTTTCCTCTACTATTTCCTACTGGCAAAGAAGGAAGATACGATGACAGACCCAGTCAAATAACAGCATCAGAATACCGTTCATTACAAATGTATTCTGAAGATCCCATATTTAGACAAAATGTGGAATACATATTCCACCTACTCTTTGAAAGTGAACTAGCAACTCATATTGGACACATATTGAAATCGGGAACACAGTTTCAAAATATGTCGGCTGCACAATTAATACAAAAAGTGCAAGAAAAAGATGAGGTTTTACAATCAAGTATTACAAATCTGTTTGCAAACATGTGTGGTACGAAAGAATACTGGTTCCGACGTCACGGAGATGTACGTTGTATGATCAGAATCCTTGGACCACCCACTTGGTTTGTTACATTAAATTATGCAGAATATGCATGGGAAGATTAACATGATTTCCTACGCATATCAAACAAAAACAAAACAAACATAGATATACTAACACCTAGAGAACTTTGCTCTCTAGATCCTGTTAATATTTTAAGATATTTCCATCATCGTTTCATGGCTATGCTACACTTTATTTGTAATAAAACTCTTCCTACACTCAGAGAAGTGGAACACTTCTTTTGGAGAAAAGAATATCAAGCCAGAGGATCACCACATATCCACATGCTCTTATGGATTAAAGATGCTCCTAAATTTGGTCAGGACAGAGATGCCACTGTTTTGCAGTTCATCTAAAAATATGTCACTTGAGAAATCCCTTCACAAACGACAAATAGTGACCTTCATGCACAAATTGTACAATTTCAAAGACACAAATGTGGCCAATATTGTTGTTGCAAATACAAAAAGAAGGGGAAATATTACACCAAATGCTGGTTTGGTTTCCCTAGACCAGTTACAGAAACAGGTGAAGTAAACAACTTCATGTCTTCAATTAGACATAATGTTAAAGGTAAATCACCCATATTACATAAAAAGAACAGAGAAATCAAAATATATCAATGATTACAATGCAATCATTGCCCACTTATGGAATGCAAACATAGATGTGCAGTACATTGCAGACAATTCCACTGCAGTTGCACGATATGTCACACCATACTTAACAAAAGCAGAAAAAACAGAGCTTCAAGGCCTCTGGAATGACCTATCATCAGACAAAACACTATCTCAGAAATTGCACAGCTTAGGCATAAAAATGCTTTCTCATAGAGAATGTGGCGCCTACGAAGCTGCAGATCGTTTAACCAGTACTGCTTTGTATGGAACATCTGAAAATATAGTATGGCTAAGTCTTGGTCCTGCTAAATCTAGAAAAAGAGTTCTCAAATCATATGACGACATAGGAACAATAGCCACAAATGATCC
Source organism: Ambystoma mexicanum (assembly GCF_040938575.1). Lineage (NCBI taxonomy): Eukaryota > Metazoa > Chordata > Amphibia > Caudata > Ambystomatidae > Ambystoma > Ambystoma mexicanum. The sequence goes on along the minus strand of NC_090937.1, from coordinate 1,518,398,025 downwards.
AAACAGCCAAGACATTTTGAAAAATAATTTACTAGATACATATTACCCAAACAGGAGTACCACTTTGGAAAACATGTGTCTATACTATATAGCCAACAACGTTGCATACAAAAATAATATAAAACCCGATGAAAGCAAAGGTAGATATACAGTGACAGATTGTGAAGGCAGCTTAGTAAAACTTACCAAACCAAGTTTAATTAATCATATCAAATCGTCATTTAAAACTCCTCAACAGAAAGAACTCTATTACATGTCCCTCCTACAATGTTTTAAACCATGGAGAAAAGAAGAAGAATTACTAGATAACTATGACTGCTAAGGAGATGCTTTCAAAGCAAATGAAAGCACTATCACCGATGTGAACTTATGCAGTACAAAACAATGTTGCAAAATGAACAGCAACATGAAGAAGAACTCCAGGCCCAACTAGATAAGGACACTCCCGACAGTAGTCATCCTTCTATAACAGGAAGCCAAGAACCACTGGGACACCCAATAATAGCAAATGAGGCAGAATTAGCTATGAACGAAGTAGAAAACACCATGGGGGTAATTCATATAATTTAGCGCACAAGTGGCGCACGCGGCTGACGCACAGTGTGCGCGTGCGAATCCCTGCGCCAGCCGCGTGCGCTAAAATCCATTTCCACGCACAGCGTATTCATGGATTCCAGCCACCAAAACCAGCCGTGGCGCACAGTGGCGCAGCGACCCTGCAGCAGCGCCAGTTACGCCCCCAAGAATGCCTCTGGCGCAGGGAAAAGCCATCAATATACCCAATCCAGCGCAAAGGGCTGCGCTAATCCTGTACCAGCACAGCAAGCGGGCTACGTGCATCACTGGGGTGCGCGGGAAGTACCTCACGCGATTGGCCCCGTGCGAGCAGGGTACGCGTATTTCAGGGGTGTGCGGGAAGTTCCACACGCGATTACATTATGGTACGCGTATTTCAGGGGTGCGCGGGAAGTTCCACACGCGATTCCATCAGGGTACGTGTATCTCGGGGCGCGGGGGAAGTTTCACACGCAAAATCAGCAGGGTACGTGTATTCCAGGGGTGCGCGGGAAGTTCCACACGCGATTCCATCAGGGTATGTGTATTTCAGGGGTGCGCGGGAATTTCCACACGTAATTGGGCCGTGCGAGCAGGTTACGCGTATTTCAGGGGTGCGCGGGAAGTTCCACACGCGATTTCATCATGGTACGTGTATTTCAGGGGTGCGCGGGAAGTTCCACACGCGATTCCATCAGGGTACGTGTATTACAGGAGTGCGCGGGAAGTTCACACGCGATTTCATCATGGTACGTGTATTTCAGGGGTGCGCGGGAAGTTCCACACGCGATTCCATCAGGGTACGTGTATTACAGGGGTGCGCGGGAAGTTCCACACGCGATTCCATCAGGGTACGTGTATTACAGGGGTGCGCAGGAATTTCCACACGCGATTGTGCCCTTGCGAGCAGGGTACGCGTATTTCAGGGGTGCGCGGGAAGTTCCACATGCGATTTCATCATGGTACGTGTATTTCAGGGGTGCGCGGGAAGTTCCACACGCGATTCCATCAGGGTACGTGTATTACATGGGTGCGGGGGAAGTTCCACACGCGATTCCATTAGGGTACGTGTATTACAGGGGTGTGCAGGAATTTCCACACGCGATTGGGCCCTTGCGGGCAGGGTACGCGTATTTCAGGGTGTGCGGGAAGTTCCACATGCGATTTCATCATGGTACGTGTATTTCAGGGATGCGCGGGAAGTTACACACGCAATTCCATCAGGGTACGTGTATTACAGGGGTGCGCGGGAAGTTCCACACGCAATTCCATCAGGGTACGTGTATTACAGGGGTGCGCGGGAATTTCCACACGCGATTGGGCCCTTGCGAGCAGGGTACGCGTATTTCAGGGGTGCGCGGGAAGTTCCACACGCGATTTCATCATGGTACGTGTATTTCAGGGGTGCGCGGGAAGTTCCACACGCGATTCCATCAGGGTACGTGTATTACAGGGGTGCGCGGGAAGTTCCACACGCGATTCCATCAGGGTACGTGTATTACAGGGGTGCGCGGGAAGTTCCACACGCAATTTCATCATGGTACGTGTATTTCAGGGGTGCGCAGGAATTTCCGCACGCGATTGGGCCCTTGCGAGCAGGGTACACGTATTTCAGGGGTGCGCGGGAAGTTCCACACGCGATTCCATCAGGGTACGTGTATTAGAGGGGTGCGCGGGGAGCACCACACGTGAATTGCACGTGTGGGTCCTCCCAGGTGTTCCCTCTACACCCTCCACGGCCCCTGCAGGTGGCTCACACCACAGGGGCCTACCCTGCACATGTCCTGCAGGCACCCCATCCACCATGGCCATGCCCCCCAGCCAACCCACATGTCAACTTGCACTACTGCCCACCAACGCATGTCCCCCTGCACCCCAAGCCACCAGGGGCAGCCTCCACCAGGCCCCCACCCATGTCTCCCAGCACCCCCACCCCCCAGCAGTGCAGGGGCACCCACCACCAGGCCCCCACCCATGTCTCCCACCACCCCCACCCCAGCCACCAGGGGCAGCCTCCACCAGGCCCCCACCCATGTCTCCCAGCACCCCCACCCCCCTGCAGTGCAGGGGCACCCACCACCAGGCTCCCACCCATGTCTCCCAGCACCCCCACGCCCCAGCACTGTGGGGCACCTGCCAGCAGGCCCCCACCCATGTCCAACTCATGTCTCCCAGCACCCCCACCCCCCAGCACTGTGGGGCACCTGCCAGCAGGCCCCCACCCATGTCCAACTCATGTCTCCCACCACCCCCACCCCCCAGCACTGTGGGGCACCTGCCAGCAGGCCCCCACCCATGTCCAACTCATGTTCCCCACCCCCCCACCACCCAGCACTGTGGGGCACCTGCCAGCAGGCCCCCACCCATGTCCAACACATGTCTCCCACCACCCACACCCCAGCACTGTGGGGCACCTGCCAGCAGGCCCCCACCCATGTCCAACTCATGTTCCCCACCCCACCCCCCCCAGCACTGTGGGGCACCTGCCAGCAGGCCCCCACCCATGTCCAATCCATGCCCCCCTGCACCTGGGTCCCACCAATCCCCAATAATGTCCGTAATGGCCATCCCCCCCTGCCAAAAGGCCAACCAACTATCACATCCACCCACATATCAAAGGCAATGACATGTTACACACCCAATGTAAATAATGCAAATGAAAACATGTCTGTCACACACAATGGCTGCAAGTGAATGTTAAGACACCCAACATGACATGCATGAAAGCAATGAGATGATACGACACATTGAAGGATGAAAATAAAAATGTATTTAAAATCAACTTGAATGGAAATGAAATGAGAAAAACCACAAAGCAAAGCAACCAAAAGAAGAAGAATGTCCATGAAAAAAATCAAAAACACACAGCACAATCCAAAAAAATGGTGTCCAAAGTCACAGTCAGAAAAGTAATCCAAGTGTAAATGATAAACAAAAACCATTGCTCCATGGCGATGAAAAAAATCCAAAAAAAAAAAAAACCATTGAAGAACTATTTACAAGATAATCCCGGGTCCATGAGCCCAACCAAATGAAACCTAACTATGACAACTAACTAAAAACTGAACTACATACAAAAATGTGGCGCATTGTCCAATCGCAACCAAATAAAAAAAATAAATAAAGGAAACCTAACACTAACTATATAACTATATACAAAGGCGGCGGGCAAGTCCAGCGGCTCACTACGTGGTGTTCCGGGCCAGGGCATCATCGGACTCCTGTTCGATGTCCCGGAGGCGGTCCTGTTCCATGGCCCCGAGGGTCCGCAGGGACGACGCCGTCTCCTCCTCCAACCCCCTGCGGATTGCCTCGAGGCACTCGGCCCGCCTCAGGGCCCTCCGCATGGAGTTCTCCACCCTGACCATTGTGAGCCGCGCCTCTTCCGCCTGCCGCCGCTCCGCACCTATCTGCTGGCCCAACCGCTGCCACACGGAAGACACTTCCCGTCCTGGGTCCTCCTGCCCTCCGGCCGATGCCTGCCGCTCCGATGTTGATGGCCCCGAGCCATGATGCCTCCCACGTTGACTCCGCTGCTGCCTCCAACGCCACTGCCTCTGCCAGCACGACGGCATCCAGGCTGATGGAATCCACCGACGCCGTCGTGCACGTGCCCTGCCTGATGATGCCGGCACATCCTCCATCTGCTGGGGTACAGTTGCTGTGGTGTCCACCCCTGCTGGACCTCTGACTCCTGACTGTGGCAGGGATGGGATCCCCACCGAGCTGGCTGCATTGGTCAGGGCAGGTCCACAGGGGGCCCTGGTGGCATCTGGGCCGGAAGACGGCAAGGAGAACGACTGGCGTATAGTCTCCACAGAGGAGGAGAGGGCCGCCAGATTGGCCGACACATGCAGGAAACCCCCGAACATGGACGATCCCAATTGGGCCATGTCGGCACAGTGCTCTTCGTGATGACGTGCGTGCTCCTCCTGGGAAGCACGCACGGCATCACGAATCACAGCCGTGCGCATCGAGACCCCAATCAGGACCTTCTCCATACGGCCAGGGGTCCCCTCATCCGCAGATGGAGGGGAGTCAGATGACATGGACATCCCCTCTACCTGCGGACGGGCCTGGGACGGGGCATCCCTGCTGGTGCATGGTGGTGCACCCACAGGATCAGGGACAGCGACGTGCACAGGCCTCTCCACGGTGACCTGTGCTGCCTCCTGCCCCTGCCCCTGGACTGCACCACTTGCACCAGCAGGGATGCCCCCACCAGGCCCCATGTGCGCCTCAGTGGCGGCCTCCTCCTCCTCTGTGGAAACCACCAACCTGGATGGCTCCTCACCGTCTTCCGCCGTAGCAGGCCCCTGTGGGGGCTCACCCACCCCTTCCGCTGCAGCCGTGGGGGCATCCCCGCCGCCTTGCTCCACAGCGCCGTCTCCGCCCTCTTCTTCACTAGCCGCTGCGTAGAGGGAGACATAGAACACAAGCATCAGGGTACTGTACAATGGTCCCCTAGACAGGAAGCAATAGCAGATGAGTGCCACTGTCAAAGTACACTTCCATCATATCCCTCCACGACACATGTGTCAGTCCAGGCAAAACACACACAGTGACAGTCATGGTGCATGCCATGGACATTTCCATACATGTCCAATGGACTCTCGAAACATACAATGTAATGGAACTCACATGCATCATGGGTCATGCCTATCACATGCACACACTTCACCTCATTCATATCCATCTGGCCCCGTACACCCCAATCACAGTGGATACAAGGATGACTAGGCTGCATCAGTGAATCTGTACATTGTCACAGACATGTGTCATGCATCCATGGCATTCACAAGTCACAGACACGCAGGTCAGGCACACAGACATGGATACCATATATGTACCTGGCATCAGCAGCCATCCCTCACCCCCACCCATGTCCAGGAACAGAGACTGCCATGCTCTCATGTGTACAATCTGCATAGGGCTCCCCATGTCGCATTTAAACACATGCAACAACCAAGCGGTTCACACATTACTGGTCGCACATGCATTACCATGATGTCCCTGCACACATACATGCGTACATGGCCTATGTCACACATACAGGCAAGTATCAGACAACCAGCACACTGCAACATGCCCTGTCTCACACAGCAATGCTTGGCCACTTACCGCTCAACTCCAGACGGGTCTTCCTCTCAAGGACCTGGACGTGGAGCGCTGGGTGTACGCGTTCCAGGACCCTCATCTGGATGGAACTCATGCGGCCCCGGCCCCCCTCCACGAGGCGCCGGGCCTTTATGAGGGTCCTGGACCTCAAGTCCTCCCAGCGCTTCTTGATCTTCTGGATGGTGCGGGTTGCCACCCCCTCCGCGTTGATGGCAACCACACAGTCGGCCCAGATCCTCTCCCGTCCTTCCTTGTTGGCGCGGGACGATCCGAAGAGGGCATCATACTGCCCCAGGACTTGCTCCACCAGGACACCAACTTCGGTGGCAGTGAAGCTGGTGCCCCTCTGCCCCTCTGGCTGGGGGTTGCCACTGGTGCCAGATGTGGATGTGCCCGACATGGCAACCCCAGGGGCAGGAGTGGGTGGGCAACTGGGTCCTGGGGCTGGGCTGTGGAGCGATGTTATCCGAGTCGGGAGTCTTCTGTTCCAGCAGGGGTGGGCACAGCAACTGGACCCCTGCAGATGGCTGATGTGCAGGCACCAAATGGCAGGGCACGGTGGCAGCAGGCAGGCAGGCAGGCAGCAGCAGATGGGAGGCTGCTCGGGGCACTGGGGGGCAGTAATTCGGCCTTCTGGGCAGGAGTGTGGTCTTCCGTGTGTTTTCGCGTGGCCAGCTTGATACGGAGTGATTTGGCACGTGAAAATCCTGCACGTCAGCGTGAAAATCGAGGAAAGGCCCTTAGCACGTAAGCGTGTCAGCACGCGTACGCGATTTCATTGGATCAAAGGCCCTTACAGCGTAAGCGCGTCTGTGACGTTTTGCGCACGGGCTTTGCCCTGGCAGGGCTTGGAGATCCTGCGTGCCTTTACACTGTTCTGTACGTGCTTTTCGTGCGGTGCGTTTGTTTTCCATCCGTTGGGGTTCACACGCTATTACTTCACAGCGGGTGTTGGCTACGCGTTCTTCTACACGCAAGGCAGACGGTGAGTGGTACCCCGCTCCCCCAGGCCCGATCGCGTGAAATACACGTAGCCCGCTCCCCCACTCCACCAGGCCCGATCGCGTGAAAAAGTTCACGCGAACCCCTGATATACACATAGCCCGACCCCTGATATACACATAGCCCGCTCCCCCAGGCCCGATCGCGTGAAAAAGTTCATGCGAACCCCTGAAATACACGTAGCCTGCTCCCCCAGGCCCGATCGCGTGAAAAAGTTCACGCGAACCCCTGAAATACACGTAGCCCGCTCCCCCAGGCCCGATCGCGTGAAAAAGTTCACGCGAACCCCTGATATACACGTAGCCCGCTCCCGTAGGCCCGATCGCTTGAAAAACTTCACGCGAACCCCTGAAATACACGTAGCCCGCTCCCCCAGGCCCGATCGCGTGAAAAAGTTCACGCGAACCCCTGATATACACGTAGCCCGCTCCCCCAGGCCCGATCGAGTGAAAAACTTCACACGAACCCCTGAAATACACGTAGCCCGCTCCCCCAGGCCCGATCGCGTGAAAAAGTTTGCGCGAACCCCTGAAATACACGTAGCCCGCTCCCCCAGGCCCGATCGCGTGAAACACTTCACGCGAACCCCTGAAATACACATAGCCCGCTCCCCCAGGCCCGATCGCGTGAAAAAGTTCACACGAACCCCTGAAATACACGTGCCCCGCTCGCACAGGCCCAATTGCTGTATGTTGCCACTTTTGTAATGCGCAGGGACGCTACCGCCTGCCTTCGTGTGGCGGACGTGTTTCGGCTTGTGCGTGTCTTTGGCTGTGCGTGGCTTTGCCCTATTCGATTCCATGAATACGTGTGGTTCGAGTGCGTGTGGGCGTTCCGTCTGCTTCCCTGCAGTACACCCCAGTTACGCCCTTATTTTCGCGCGTTGTTCCCCATTCCGCGTGTTACCCCCCGTGTCCCGCCCACTTTCTGGTGTATGCGCCGAGGTTGTGCGCTTTCACTGTGCGCGTCGTGCACGCATTTCGGGATGTTGCAGTGACTTGTGCGCCATGCACGGGTTTGGCGCACATCCCGGGGTGTACACGCGCAGGGACTTCCATGAATCGCCTGTTTTTTTCCGCTTGCGCCTGCTTGCGCCTGCTGCGCCTGCTTGCGCGAAGATTTTCGGCGCACATTTGTTCCATGAATCGGCCCCCATGTGTCAGTATGAAGATAAAGAAGACTTAACTATACTACAATCAAAACTAAACAATGAGCAACGTAGCATTTTTCAAGAAGTAACAAAACAAATTGCACATGGTGTGCAACACGAAAATAAAGAATTTTCCTGCCATAATTATAAACCTATACTACTGTAAATCAGTGGTGAAGCTGGTTCTGGCAAAACATTCCTAATCATCAGTAAGTTCCTTCAACAATTGACAAACAACAAACTGTCAGCTGTTGTCACTGCCCCCACAGGTTTAGCTACCTACAACATAGGGGGTGTCACGTTACACCGATTACTACTATTGTAAGTAGAACACCTGAAGAAATTAGACTATTACAAACTTTCTACAGAAGCTGCAATGGAACTACGCAGAGTTTTGAAACAAATGAAAATGCTACTAATAGATGAAGTGAGCATGGTCTTCAACCTAATGTTGGCTTTGATTCATCTCAGATTGCAAGAAGTACTTAAAACAAACTACGAAGAACTCTTTGTATGAAAACACATTATTGTTTTCGGAGATCTTCAATTGACACCAGTGAAAGTGGAACCTATTTTTAAAACCTTAGGACACAAACTCTGCCGTAAAACTATTGGCAGCATAGGGAATATCACTCTTTGGCAACATTTCCAATACACAGAATTAACAGAGACCTCACCTACGCCAACATTTTAAAAAGTAGTAGAGTTGGTGTACTATCTCAAGATGCACAAACAATTTTAAAAACCCGGCACATCCATGCACTTCATGGCGATAACTCATGTGCTACTGATGTTATGGAACAATAAGCACAAAAAATGTCAATTGTATGGCCTTAATGCCAACTCTTGCAAGTTGTTCCAAATTCAATGAAACAATGTTAAAGAAAAGAAATGCAACCAATAATTGAAATTTTCTCCACAGACAAACTGGACGTACATGGTATTACAGTACCTATGTGTCAACAATCCACAACAAGACTAAATACTTTAGAAAATTCAATCTCCAACCCAGCTGGCCTGGAAAAAATATTAAAATTACCCTTAAACTGTAGAGTAATGCTTAAACGTAACCTGGACGTGGAGCAAGGACTAGTTAATGGAGCACTCGGTACAGTTGTTGGGTTTCATGACAACATTCAGTTTGTCAATATACTCTTTGACACATTTTCAGAAGTAAAAAGGATAGGGCGCTCAACAGCTCGATTCCTTCTCTAAAAAGACATGTATGTACGTAGAGAACAATTTTCTCTAACTCTTGCATATGCAGTCACCATTAATAAATCCCAAGGTTTTACCCTAGACAAAGCATTGATAGATATTGGTAACACAGTCTTACTCACAAGAAGATCCACAAGAATTTTTAATGTACTTACTACAAGTATTGGAAAACAAAAACATACCTATAAATGAAATCTTCCAGATTTCATACATTTGGAAACATACCTACACTCTCTGCAACAATGTTACACACAAAGAAATCCCTAACGAGCGCTTCATGTATGTATCCATACCAAATTTTAAATCCATTCCATTTCAGCAACTTGCACAACATGCAAACCATGGCAGATTATGTACTAACTGCAATTCAGATAATCGCTCCTCCTTACTAATACAAACACATAGTAAACACTTAATACTAATGCTTCTACGTTACAGTGCAGATGGTACCAAAAGCAACTGCAAGCTAACTTGATTCACACATGGTCAAGTATCACTTGGTAGAAAAACCTTCACAACAATAGGTATAATCTACCATATAGGAGCCACAACCAATGCAGGTCACTACACTGCATATATAAAAAAGAAATGTGGATGGTTCGAATGTAATGATAGTACCATTACTCTAAAGCAGAGATCACCAGCAAATATTACAAACACTTATTTAGCGGGTAATTGATAGAATCGGGCACTCAAGTGGCACACGCGGCTGGCGCACAGGATGCACATGCGGCAGCCTGTGCCAGCCGCGTGTGCCAAAATCCATTTCCGCGCACAGCGTATTCATGGCTTTTAACATCCATAACCAGCCGTGGCGCAGAGTGGCGCAGCGACTCTGCAGCAGCGCCAGTTATGCCCCCAACCCCGCGCACCCCTCCAAATACACGTACCTCGCTCGCAGTGGGGTGTGCATGGAGAATCACACGCGATAGGCCTTGTACGAGTGGGGTATGTGTTTTCTGAGGGGTGCGCGGGGAGAATCACACGCGAAAGGGCTTGTGCGAGCGGGGTACGTGTATTTCGGGGGTGTGCATGGAGAATCACACGCAATAGGCCTTGTGTGTGCGGGTACGTGTATTTCGGGGGTGCGCATGGAGAATCACATGCAATAGGCCTTGTGCGAGCGGGTACGTGCCAGCATTGACGGGCACCTGCAGCAGGCCCCTGCTCATGTTCCCTGCACTCCCACCCACCCAGAATTGACGTGCACCTGCCAGCAGTCCCAGACTCATGTCCTCCTGCACCCCCACCCCACCAGCATTTACAGGCACCTGCCAGCAGGCCCCGACTCATGTCCCACTGCACCCCCACCCCACCAGCATTGACAGGCACCTGCCAGCAGGCACCAACTCATGTCTGCCTGTACCCCCACCCCACCTGCATTGACAGGCACATGCCAGCAGGCCTTGACTCATGTCCCCCTGCTCCCCCACCCACCCAGCATTGACGGGCACCTGCCAGCAGGCCCCGACTCATGTCCCCATGCCCCACCCACCCACACAGCATTGACGGGCACCTGCCAGCAGGCCCCGTCTCGTGTCCCCCTGCACCCCCACCCCCCGCCATTGACAGGCACCTGCCAGCAGGCCCCGAATTATGTCCCTACCCAACATGTCATAAAGATGCACATTCATGCATCATTATGACATGTCCACCAAAATCCCACTGCACGCCACCCCAGTCTTGAAACACAATCAAGTTTCCCATCCACCCCACATTGAAAGGCCTATTTCATGACACAAACCAAAATTCAACTATGCACATCAACACATGTCCGTCACACTCACACACACTGGGTGCCAGTGATTGTGTAAACCCACATTGTGACATGTATTAAACCAATGAGCGAATACCACACATAGAAGTAATAAATCAAAATGTATTGTGCACAAAATTAAGCAAATGGAATCAAAGCATGTAAATAATTGTAAACAAGAAAAAAAATGCATGTCCAAAAATGAAAAAAATAAATGAAGTCACAATCCAAAGTAATCCAAAATAAAGTTAGTCCAAACTCTCCGTCCACCAAAGCAAAATCAAAGGAATCCTAAATTTAAAAATCCATTGATCCATGGTGATGTAAAATAATATTTTCAGAAACCAGGGTCCATGAGCCCAACAAATGAAATTAAACCTATAAAAGAAAACCTACCTAATTAAGAACTATAAACAAAAACGTGGGGCATTGTCCAAGCGTCCCAAAAGAAAAAGTAAGAGAAAGGAAACCTAACACTAACTAACTATATATAATGGCTCCGGGCAAGTCCTACGGCTCACTCTGATGTTGTGGGACAGGGCATCATCAAACTCCATGTCAATCTTGGAGGTGGGCCTCTGCCCTGGCCCCGAGGTCTCGCAGGGATGCAGTCATGGCCTGTCCCAACTCCCTGCGAGTTGCCTCGAGGCACTCAGCCCGCCTCAACGCCCGGCGCATGGAGAACTCCACCATGACCATGGTGAGCCGGGCCTCTTCTGCCCGCCGCCGCTCCGCATTTATCCGTTGGCCCAACAGCAGCCACACGGAAGACACTCCCATTCCAGGGTCCTCCTGCCCTCTGGCCGATGCCTGCCCCTCTGATGTTGATGGCCCAGAGCCATCATCGCTCCCACCTAGAGCCTGCTGCTGTCCATGTGCCCTGTCCGATGATGCCTGCACATCCTCCATCTGCTGGTCTCCAGTTGTTGGGGTGTGCACCCCTCCTGGAATGCCGACTCCCGACTGTGGCAGGGATGGGATCTCAACCAAGCTGACTGTGTTGGTCAGGCCAGGTCCGCAGGGTGCCCTGGTGGAATCTGGACCGGAGACGGCAGGGAGAAAGACTGGTGCATAGTCTCCACAGAGGAGGAGAGGTCTTCCAGAGTGCGCAACACATGTAGGAACCCACCGACCATGGCCCCTCCCAACTGTGCCACATTGCCACGCAGCTCTTCGTTATGGCGTGCATGGACCCCCAGGAAGCATGCACGTCATCACGAATGACATGCGTGTGCAACGCGACACCAATCAGGACAGAGCCCATACGGTCACGGAACTCCTTGTCCACAGGTAGTGGAGAGCCAGATGACATGGGCCTCCCCCCTACCTGTGGACAGGCCTGGGACGGGGCATCCCTGCTGGTGCATGGTGGTGCAGTCACGGGACCAGGGAAAGCGACATGCACAGGCCCCTCTGCGGCAACCTGTGCTGCCTCCTGACCCTGGCCCTGGACTGTACCACTTGCACCAGTGGTACTACCCCCACCAGGCCCCATGTGCGGCTCAGTACACCATACATGTACATGAGAGCAGCACCCATCTCTCACCCCCCATCCATGTCCAAGAACATGGACAGGCATGCATTCATGTGTTCATTCTGCATGCTGCTCCCCATGTTGCATTGGAACACATGCACCATCCATGTGGTTCACGCATTACTGGTCTCACATGCATTACCATGATGTCCCTGCACACACACATCCATACATGGCCTATGTTACACATACAGGCAAGTAGCAGACTACCAGCACACTGCAACATGCCCTGTTTCACACAGCAATGCATGGCCACATACCGCTCGACTCTAGATGGGTCTTCCTCCGAAGGATCTGGGCGTGGAGCGCTGGGCTTATGTGTTCCAGGACCCTCATCTGGATGTTGATCAGGCTGACCCGGCACCCCTCTGCATCCTCTGCCTTCATGAGGCACCAAGTCTTGTTGAGGGTCCTGGACCTGAAGTCCTCCCAGCGCTTCCGGACGTGCTTAATTTCGCGGGTTGCCACCCCCTCCACATTGATGGCAACCACTACGTCCTCCCAGATCCTCTCCCATCCTTCTTTGTCGGCGCGCAATGGTGTGAAGGAGGCATGATATTGCCCCAGATTTGCTCCACCAGGACACCATCTTCCTTCTCGCTGAAGCTTGTAGCCCTCTGCCTCTCTGGCTGGGGGTCGCCAGTGGTCTCGGATGGTGTTTGCCCCAACATGGTGACCCCCGAGGCAGGTGTGGGTGGGCAACTGGGTCCTGGGGCTGGGCTGTGGAGTGATGGTATCCCAGTCGGGAGTCTTCTGTTCCAGCAGGGGTGGACACAGCAACTGGACCCCTGCAGATGGCTGACGTGCGGGCACCAACTAGCAAGGCACATGGGCAGCAGGCAGGCAGCAGCAGATGGCAGGTAGGAGCATGCTAGGGGCTCTTGGGGGCAGTAAAATGGGCTTTTGGGCAGGAACGTGGTCTTCCGTGTGTTTTCGCGTGGCCAGCTTGATACAGAGTAATTTGGCACGTGAAAAAAGTGCACGTCAGCGTGTAATTCAAGGAAAGGCCCTTAGCGCGTAAGCGCGCCTGTGACGTAACGCGCAAGGGCGTTTCCATCAACATGGGTGCATAGTGGATCAGCATGTGAAAAAACCACACGTCCTTGTGTGAATGCGTGTAATTCGAGGAACAAGCCTAAGCGTGTAAGTGAGGTGGTGTGCGTGGGCGTTTCCCTCAGCACGGGTTAAAGGTGAGCGGGGCCAGCAGTTAGCTGTACGTGCCTTTTGTGGAGACCGACATTTGTGTTGCTACTTCATGTTGTTTCCCGCGCCATCACAACTTCACAGTGGTTCAAGGACGTATCTCTTCTTTTGGCGGGGGTATTGGCTACGTGTGTTTTTCATCATCACGCTCGTCTGTCGGTGAGTCACGCACGCTATTTTCCCACTGCGGGTGCCCCTGTGTATCGCGTACCCGTTTTTGAGGTCATAGTAGCCTGTGTGTCCTACGCGTATGCATTTTTCGTGTTCCTGGGTGCCACTGCGTACTGGGGGAGGTTCATTCCACGCACGTAGATTGCAGAGGTTGTGTGCACGGTTTTACTGCATTTTTGGGGTGCCTGAGCATTGCGTGACCCGTCACTTAATCACCGGGGTGAAATACAGCCTTGCAGGTGCAGGGGTGCTGTTAACATCTTGCATCCCACCCCTTTCACCCTAATTGCCCAGGTAAATTGTCGTGTACACCTCCCATTGGCACTTCTCCATCTGTGCCGGCACTACTCCATCTGTGCCATGGCTGGGAGGCCACCAAAGGTGAGGGGCACCTCAGCTGGGCGTACTCCTCGTGGTGGGCGTGGTCAGGGACATGGCCGGGGTGACCAGGGAGCAGGGGTGCGCCACTTCAGCATGATGTTGTGCCATTTGTTGGTGCAGTCATGCCACCTCCCCCTGTGGTTCCGGGAGATGCAGCTTCTGCCTCTGGCACTTGCGCCCATGTGACCCGGTAGTCCGTTTTATCAAATGCCACATGCCCAAGGGTAGTGGTAGTTGCAGGTGCAGCTGTGGACACCACCTCCCAGGTTCAGGGTCTGCCGGCGCAGGCTGCGTTGGCACTTGAAGAGTCCATGGAAGATTTCCAACAGGGCAGGAGGAACACCGTAGGTGCACGCAGGGCTGCCCTGACTGAGACATGTGTCCCTGGGGCAGTAATGTCATCTACTGCCCCGACCAGCTTAGTGTTGGCAAGTGCAGGGGAATATGCAGCCAACAACACCCTGGTTGTGAGCCTACCAACCAGGACAGTCGTGGTCAATGACCCTGGCATAGCGGATGTTGCTACGCAAGGTCCATTCGAGGGCATCCAGCAGCCACTGACGCAAGTCAGGCCTTTAGTCGTCCTTCCATCTGCCACTCCCTTGGCTCAATCCACCTCTGCCACTGGCCATACTGATCAGGGCGGCATTTGCCAGCCAGGGTCCGCGCCACTATCCAAGAGGAGGAAGGTTGCACCTGAAGCACAGGCTGGGACTCCACACACAGCCACGACCTCCTGCACGTGGAGGAAGAAGCTTTTCTATGTGCAGGAACTGGACTTCCTCGTGGACTACGTGCGGGACCACAACCGTGACATGCTAGTGGGGCCTAATTGTTAAACTACGGCTGCCCACCGTGATACCCACTGGAAGCAAGTTGCGGAACATGTGAGTGCATTCGGCCAGTGCTAAGGCAAAGCGTGCCTCAAACTACAACATGACTCTGGCGACTGGCAGTGGGCCGGCACCTGAGGAGTCACTCACGAGTCACTCGTTGTGGAGTTCATACCACCTGAATCGGTCGAAGGAGTGGGAGAGATGCCGGACTTTGATGCCAAGTCCAGTGAGTGTTGCTGCGTGTTTGTCGAGGCCATGTGTGTTTTACTTGTGTGATGTGTTGTACATGACTGCCACTACATGTCATGTGTACATAGTTCAGATGTGCAAGTAATGCAATGCTTCACTGATGCATGGCTGCTCTGCAGGATGGTGGACATGTGGAGCAGACGGGGACTGTCCGCATCACCACACTTGCACCCTACTCACATACTGGTCACCTGGATGCCCCTCCGGTCCATGTTCCAGCTCACTGGCCCTTCTTCATGTAGCCTGGAATGCCCTTCCTCTCAGCACTGGGACTATGTCATAGCATGGCTGACGTGCATGTGTCCTCTGCCTGCATGTGGGTACTCCACGTAGGCTTGCCCCCAGATGTCAGATGCTCTGCAGGGACATGAGTGCCCATTCATGCTCCATGTTCATTCCATGCATGCCCCTATGTGTCCTTGATTGGATGATCATTGTGGTACGTGTCCAGGGTGACCTACATTTCATGGCATTTCATCAGCTTTCCCATGGCCACTGTGGCTCAGTCCTGAGTCCCACACGTTTAGGGTGTGACAGTCTGTGTGGGTCACAGGCCTCAGCCTGTTTAAGGCCCACTGACTCTGTCCAACTGGTGAAGTGTCTTCTGCACACGTGGGTGTACTACTGAGGGCTCATCATGTGGCCTGCTTACTGTCCCATCATCATCTGTTGTGTTGTCAGTTGACTCAGATGATGCAATTGATGCTAGTCAACACTGTCTGCCGATACACAGGTATCTGGTCATCCTTTTGATAGCATGCAAGGCATCCCTGCATTTCCACTTAGGGGGAGGGGTGCGTTGCTTGTAGCCATGCAACCCATTGCATGCAAATTGCATGTGCTGCCTGAACTTGACCTTGCACTGCCTTCACGTTTTCTGATACACATCATGAAGTACTTGTACATGTAGATAGTGAGTAATGTACAAATGTTCTGCACTGCATCGAGCCACTTCTGAGTAGCATAACACCCTTCTACATGCCTAAGCACAGTAGCAATGTGAAGTTGACAGGTTCTCTTTAGTGTGTGGCATGTGTGTTTCATGTGTTGGCTGTCTGTGTGATGTCTATATGTGTGTGTGTTGTGTTCTTCTAACATGTGTATTGATCTTTTTTTTCTCTACTTTTCAGATGACAACACAATGGAACCGGAGGATGGTGTTGTCATGCCAGGCAGATGGTTGTTATCACTACAGCAACCCGGCACAAGTGGGGGTGGTGGGGTGGTAGACCATGAGAACCCACATGTGCTACAGTCCATCTTGTCTTTGGCTGGCAATGAGTCCTGCCCAGATGACCACTCTGACGTCCATTTCGAGTTGGATGATGTGCATCAGGTCCATACGTCAGGGGTGAGTGATTCTGATGTGGACACTCCTCTGTCCGCGACACCTGCACTGAGGGGTCAGACAGTGGTGGGAGCTCCGCCCGTGGTGGATCGGGATGCAGGGTCACCCTCCACACCAGTCGCTGATGGGCCTGGACCATCACGTCGACGGGGGCATGTAGTCGTGCAGCCGCGGGCGGTGCCAACCCAACGAGGACAGCCGGTCCTTGGGTCCCGCAGGTGTCAAGCCCAGCAGCACGGTGGCCACGTACCACTGAGGTATACTGATTGGGAGGAAGACATGACTGCCAATTCAGAACGTCAGGGGGCAGCAATGTAAAACATTGCTGTGAGCATGGAGCGTGTGGCCCAAACCATGCTCCCCCCTGCCAGGCAGGTGCTCCTCCAGCAGCGGGCTGCAGAGTCCACGGCCCACTCTCTCAGGCTGGGCATGGCAGGCTCAGACAGAGCACGCCGGGCTGAAATGTTGTCTTTGCATCAAGCAATTGCTGCTCACGCAGAGGTACACATGGAGGCCATGAGGGCTGAGTATGAGTCCCTCAGATCCACGCTGGTTGTCCTCTTGATGTCCCAGAGGACGCAGTCATAGGAGAGGTTTGCGCAGCTTGAGCGTACCATCTCTTCTGAGCTACATGCTTCCCAGGAGGTGCATCAGTTGTCCAGCCAGGCCTTGCAGGAAGAACTCTGTGTTACACGTGTCACCTTGCAAGAGGAAGCACACGTATCACGGGAGGTTCTGCATGCAGACCTACGTGTCATCGCCGTACAGAACCAGGCTCACCCATCTGGCAGACTTGCTGCCGATGAGGGGCAAGCTGCAGCTAGGTGTGGTCAGGCTCCTGTGCCACGTCCTCCTTTTCAGGAAGAGCCAGACTCGACGACAAGGTATCTGCCACACAGGTCGGGCTGTGCAGGCGTTGAGCACATGGAGGTTTTATTTTTCCTCAACATCATCGCATGTGGGTGTTGAGCTGCACCCTGTACCTCCCCCCTCTTGGGTGCCCTCCCCGGGTCGTATGTTGCCATTTTTGATTTTTCTTTTTGGTTTAGTTAGTTAACATTCGATTTGATAGTTAGTTTAATTAGGTGATGTAGGTTTTTTATAGTTAGTGTAAATAGTTAATATAGTTTGAAATGGATTGTCTATTGTGCTTTCATGTGACGGTGTGGTGCTTTGTGGCTTTTGAAAGCATCCACTGTCTGTTCCAGCTGGGCCCTTCAAGCTTGTCTCATGTATGTGTTTGCAGCTTGGGGTTCTGACTCACATAGGCCACTCCTGCTTCCCTTATCCATGGGCTCGCAAGGAAGGTTCGGTGGTACAGTCTATTTCACAAGGGCTTTGGACTGTCATATCTGTGGCCTGTCTGCTGCTGTACTACTTGTGTTAACACCCCTAGTGGGGATTTTAGGGGTCTTATCAACAGCATTTGAGCATTAGAAATGGGTGGTTTCAGAAATCAGGTGTCCATTAATTGCTATGCATTGTGTTGTATGTTTATTTTCTTTAATGTACATGTGCTTGATGCACTTCATGCTGTAGAGAGTGTCTGCCACCCTTTGCCTGTCAAAGTCACACTGATGGTGGGATGGAATCTGATGTACGTCTCTGACATGGTTCAGTCACAACCAGCATGAAGCGACACACACAGGTGACTTTCCTACATTAATTTTATGTTTTGTGCCCTTTCTGCAGGAGAATGAGCCTCCAGACCACCTTTGCCGGCAGACATGGGCCAGTGTACATCTGGCAGCTGGCCACGTTCGGTGGTGCAGACATGCGCATGTGTGCGCTAGCAGTGCCACAGAGCTTGTGCTCATACATCCAACAGAAGCATACGTGTTTTCAGGAAATCCATGCAAGGTGAGCAGCACAAGGGGCACACACCACAGCCAACCTTCCACTAGGCCTATTGCACATGCATGCTAAGTAGTGCCACTGACGGTGAGTTTGGACAGTTATTGGTGTTGAAGCCCCATTGAAGCAGATGTGTAAGCCCATTAGTGTTCAAAGCCTGGAAAAATTGAGCTGCGCACAGGGACACCCAGCGAGGGACAGACTGGTGTGCAGTGCATATCATTTGAATGTTCA
The DNA here is from genome assembly GCF_040938575.1 of Ambystoma mexicanum. Taxonomy (NCBI): domain Eukaryota; kingdom Metazoa; phylum Chordata; class Amphibia; order Caudata; family Ambystomatidae; genus Ambystoma; species Ambystoma mexicanum. The sequence continues at coordinate 1,518,379,416 of NC_090937.1, read as the reverse complement.
AATTGACACATGCACTATCTCTTTTATTTGGGGGATGCCAGAACACTACTTATACTGAAGTCGTACCTTGCTATATGCATGTAGCTGCTTACCCAGGGACCATTGCATGATGTGTGAATCTTGACACATTGCTCTTCCATTTGCCACGCGCCCACATGCGCCTGACTTACTGCATTGACAGTGTATGAACCATCACGGTGGGAGTCTTACGTATGGGTACGAAGCAGCAGACACAAGTGTTTGTTTGTGGAGGAGTCACTTGCTTTGGGGCATGTATGGTGGTGTGTGTGTGTGTGTTATGGACACACACACAGATTAGTAACTCTTACTATCTTTGCAGCATTGAACTGCTCCTGTTACCGGACCTGAGAGTGCACAGGCAGGAGGCCAGCACTCATCCCAGAGATAAGTCTCTCTTTGACTTCCATTTGAGTCATTTGGTACAATGTGCATGATGTACATGGTTTTTCTGAATGAGTATGTGTGATTGTGAATAGTAGATTTTTGTCGTTGCCCTACTTTCCCTTGACAATCCAACTCCCCTCTCCCGCCCCTCTTTCCGGTTATCTAGAATACCAATGCCTGTCCAGTCAACATATCCCTGACCCTCCTTCCCCACCGTGGTCTCAGAAGCCTGTGCAAGTTTGACCTTGCAGGCGCCCAGTCCACGGAGAGGGTGGTTGGTTCGTGCCACTCCTGCGTGTGGACACCGGAGCAGTGACACTACCCATCAGTTGGTGCTGCATCATTGTATATTATGTAGCAGCCTGTTGTAGCATTGTTTAAGTGTGCTAACTTGGTTGTTCCATCATTGTGCTTGTACCTGTGCTTTGAAATTTACTACTACTTCATGTCATCTACTGGAGACTCTTCAAGTGTTTTTTGCTGCCTACAGGCTTTTTGACTGGCTTGTGTATTTGGCTCCTTTGAGTTCTCTTCGATTTGGTATTTTTGCCAGTCAGGGTGGCCTCTGAGTGTGCTGGACACTATATACACGCAAGGTGGTAGATGGAGACAAAGGGTTAGGGTGATCCTGTGGCCAGGTAGACTTCAAGGAAGAAGGCTACATACCCCAGACATGGTTGTTCAGTAGGTCATGGTGATATGTGAATGAGGGAGGGTGTTTGGTTGTTGAACAGTTGTCCTGGCCTGCAGTGAGATGGGCACCCTGACATTGTTATTGTGGTGTCCTATGTACATGATGTGTTCTACTGGTGAATGCCTGTTCCTGTGTTGTGTTTACCTTTCAGGTGTGAGGGGATTGGTGTGTTTTGCCATGCTGGGGTGTTCACATGGGCAATGTTCACATGTGATGTGTAGAGGGCATTGATGGTCACTTGATTGGACATGCATGTATTGAGTGCAGGTCCCTACTGACACACACAGTGACTTTAGCACTCTGAATGTGCGCTCCACTATGCCCCTGGTTGCAATGAGGTGATAATGGTTGTGATTATTGGGGTTTGTGTATTTGTCTGTGTGTGACATGCATGCATGTGCACAGGAATTTGTACTCACCTAGGAGCCATGTGTTGCCATGCTGCCCAGCTTCCAGGGCCCGGCTCATGGCAGACATTCTGTATATGAAACTGTCATGGGTGGAGCCTGGGTAGTTTGCATAGACAGAGGTGATGATTGCCTTTGCATCCATACCACCTGCACGTTGATGGAATGCCAGTGCTTGCGGTTTCGATAGATGTGCTCAGTGGCCCTAGGTGGACGTAGGGCCACATGGGTGCAATCTATGGCACTGAGTACTTTGGGGAAGTGTGCCACCCTGTAAAAGTCCTGGACTACGGCCTGCCTTTCTGCGGGTGTTCTGGGCATGTATATGTGCCTGCAGACTGAGGGGCACGCAGTCATGATTGCCAACACCTGTTGTAGGCAGCGTGACTGCGTGGCCTGTGAGACCCCCTACTATGGTGGTAGTCTGCTGAAATGACCCAGTGGGCAAAAAATGCAGGACTTTGAGCACCTTCTCCAAGGGGCTCAATGCTTGGGAGCTGAGGGTGGGGGATGTAAGGTCATCTTCCCACTCCCTGACCAGGTCTAGGATGATACGAGGTGGAAACATATACCTGCCATAGACCTGGTCATCGGGCATCCCAAAAAGGCTACTCCGGGGGGAAAAATTGCGGGACCTGGCTATTCTCATCCTCCTGCAGAGTCTCACGATCAGTGCTGGAACAAATGGGGCATTCATTGTAGCTGTATATGCGTGTTTGTTGTTTGCGCGCACTTTTATACTGCGCGCGGGGATGCTTACGCCTGCCTTCCTGTGGCAGACTTGTTGGTGCCTGTGCGCGTCTTTTAGCGTGCGCTTGTTTCCCGTATTCGAATCCATGAATACAAATTGTTTGCGTGCGTGTGGGCGTTCCGTGTATTTCCCTGCAGTACTTCCCCAGTTACGCCTTCTTTTTCACGCGATGTTCCCCATTCCGTGTGTTACGCCCCATGACCCGCCCCCTTTTTGGTGTGTGCGCCGATGTTGTGCGCTTACGCTCTGCGCGTCGCACACGGCATTCGGGTTGTTGCAATGATGTGTGCGCCCGTGTGTGCAAGCACGGATTTGGCGCTCAACCAGTGGAAAACACGCGCCGGCCCTTCCTTGAATCGCACGCGTGCGCGTGTGCTTGCTTTTTCACGCTTGCGTCACCTTGCGTCAGCTTGCGCTGAGATTTTCGGTGCACGTTTCTTCCATGAATCGGCCCCTAAATCTTCTTAAAACCAAATTTTAATAACTAATCTGTACTTAGACATTAACAAAACTTCAATTTAAAAACTATAAACTGTTAGAATACACCAACAGGTATTCTAATACCCCAAGATTCTATAACAACCAAACAGATAATCAATACCACTAAATAAAAAAAATAATAATAATTGCAGTTAGAATACGCCATCAGGTATCTAACTGCTTCAGAAATCTGCAACAAAAATGTGGATGGTTACTCTAAAGCAGAGATTACCAGCAAATCTTACAAACGCTTTTTAATCTTCTTAAAACCAAAATGTAATAACTAATCTGTACTTCAACATTAAAAAATATTCAATGAAAAAACTACAAACTGTTAGAATACGCCAATAGGTATATAACTAGCCCAAGATTGTATAAAAACTAAAAATAGACAGTTACAATACGCCGTCAGGTATGTAACTGCTTCAGAAATCTGCAACAATCCAACAGATAGAACATTAACCAGAAACAAGAAGTAAACACTGTAAGGAAACAAATAAATAGACTGTAGCAAAACAAAAAAGGGTTTTTTAATCCGACGAGGATTTTTTTTCCACTGACCCAATGATTTCAAAAACAAACACAGAAACTGAGCAAAATGCACAGTACACTGGTTTGTAAACCAAATACGAGGGTCAAAAAAACAAAAAAGCTGAAATATCTATCATGAAATGTAGTAAGTCTTTACAGAATACATACACTAACATGCTCTTTTCTTTTATCACAGAACTTGAAAAAGAATACTTCCTCCAGGTACCAAACTCATGTAAAAAATGTATTGAATGTCAACAAATCATGCAGTAAGTATAATTGAAACCATTTGAAAGATAATCAAATCTATAGGTATGATTTATGGCTGTGATATGGTGCAGTGGTTGTGGTCAGGATCTAGAGTATTGAGTATACAGCCTACAGCCTTCACCCATGCACCCTGCCACAACCACCACAACATATCACACCCATAGTAGCTTATAACTTCAGTACTTATAACTTTGGTCGTTGGTACAGTCTGGCCACAACTCCAAAACATATCACACCCATACATCACACCCATGTTTGATTCTATGGATGTGATCTATTGGTGTGATATGCTGCAGTGGTTGCTGCCAGGGCCTAGAGTCTTGGGTGCATGGCCTTCAACCATGCACCCAAGACTCTAGGCCCTGGCAGCAACCACCGCAGCATATCACACCCATAGATCACACCCATAGAATCAAACATTTTTAACTATGATCACACCCATGGAATCCAACATTTTTAACTAGACATCATGGCATTTTGAATATCCTCGGACACCTTGTATGTCCTTAGAACAGTTTCTACTTGCCTGCAAACAATACAGACAAGTATATTGTCCTCAGGACACCTCCATTTTCATTTATTTGCGGTCATCCCGAACACCAGGTGTGTTCTTAGAACAATTTCAACTTGCCTGCGAATAGTACGGACAGGTATAGTGTCCTTAGAACACCTCCATTTTGATTAATGGCGGACATCCCGAACACCAGGTGTGTTCTTAGAACAGTTTCAACTTGCCTGCGAACAATACGGACAGGTATACTGTCCTTAGGACACCCCCATTTTCATTTTTTACGGACATCCCAGGCATGGCGCGTGTTCTTAGAACAGTTTCAACTTGCCTGCGAACAGTACAGACAGGTATAGTGTCCTTAGGACATTCCCATATGTTACGATTACGGACACCAAGGACAGCGCTACTGTCCGCGGACACAACAAACACAACAGCGGTGCCTACCACCTAAATATATACAAAATAGAAACCATCTCTTACCCCCCACCATCCCCAAACAGTCTTACAGACCAACACACTTGCCAAAATTGTATTTCCCCACCATTTGACACTGCGCTGTCTGTGGACGTCCGTTGATACAAGATGGCGGGCGTTTCCAAAAATCTGATGCACTTCACGCTCTTCACCATCCAATAAGCGGACACGTTGCGTGTCCGCAGACATGACGCAAGCCGATTAGCCAATCAGGACACTGTCCGTGGACCGAACAGGGAAGTGTGTCCGCGGACCGGACATAGATATCACAAATTTTTGGTGACCTACTTTTTGTTCATTTTTTAAAAAACTACTGGACGGATTTTCACCAAATTTACAAAAGCACGCTTTCGATACCAAGCCTCTGTTCCTAGTCCAAATTTGGTGAAAATCCATCCAGCGGTTTGGGCTGTAGGCGTGAGCAAAATTTTTTCCCCATTCAGTCTATGGGAAAAAAAGACATTTTGGGACCCCCTCTATAACTTTGCCCCCCCCTGGACCAAACCTCACCAAACTTTGCAAAAATATTCAGAGTGGGCTATATATTTCTATACTTCTATATACCTGGGAGCAACCAGACGTGGACTCTCTGTTCACCCTCCTTAGAGCTTCACCTCACTGATGTTGCCCAACAAGGCTGAAATACGTGTATGGGGTTGCTGTTAGTACTCTAGTTCAGAGAGGAATTGCCATAGCATGTCGGTGCTGGACTGCCCATGTGGGTGGGACAAAGACTGTTATGCAAATGGATAAATCCCATCTGTGAAAGGTACAGTGAGCAAAAAGCAGATGGCTGCAAACTCTCAATGTGGTTAACAACCACTGAACAGGTTATCATGCCTTGTTCTTCTGAGAGAGGGGTGCCTGCTACCTTTGTTGAATGCACAAATAAACATAGATGTCCTCGATCATCGCCGGTGTTGGCTGACATCGCAGGACTGCCTGGACTGTTCACAGACATCGGAGAAGAAACACGCCCATTTTGGGGCTTTTTGTGGCCATATCCCATTCCAGGCCCATCACCCCCCATGTACCAACTGATTATTTCTTTAGTTTGACTCGTGCAATATTGTGTTTTTTAATATGTTTTTACTGTAATGTCCACAGATAACGGCGGCAGTCGGGGAATCCAACATGGCAGGAGTTTCCAAAAAACGGACGCACCTCACGATTTTCACCATTCAATCAGTGGATGCGTCTGATGTCTGCAGATATCACGCCATCCTCTAAGCCAATTATATGCCTGTCTGTGGACAACAGGGAAGTTAGTAAGCGGACCGAACCCAGATATCACTAATTTGTTTGTACCTACTTTTTGGTCATTTAAAAAAAAATACGGAACGGATTTACATCAAATTTATAAAAGCATGCTTTCGGGACCAAGATGCCACTCCTGCCACATATTTGGTTTAGGCGTGAGTACCCACATGGTCCCAAACAAAACCTTGACAACTCTATTGAAAATCCATGATCCATCATCGGTGCTCCTTTCCCCGCAAGCAACCTGCATTAGGTTTAATTGTCCATCCTTAAAATCCATCCCTACCAGGAGGCCAGAATCCACCTGTGATTCAACAACAGACTAATATATACTTACAAAGATTGCATCTCCCCTTCACAATGCACCTAAGCCATAAAAATGGCCTGTCTGAAAATGAACATCTGATATTCATTGCAACTGCTTCTGTTCTTCACCAACCTTGTCAAACTAGTTTCTCAGTATCATAGAATTCAATTGCCCAACCCAAGTTTTCAGCCAGCGCAATTCCTACCATGTCAGAGAACTCTGCTGCAAAACAGATCTGTATATTCATACTGACCAACAGCTATTTCCCTAGCGACCCCCATATGTGCATACCTATACATGTATGTTCAGGTCTACCACATCCCCTCACTAACCTATTTTGCGTGTATATTGTAACAACAGTTTTGACAGTTATCATGCTGCACACAAATGTATCAACTAAAACACAAACAATACCACAAATAATGCATATCTCGTTCCCACTAGCTACACTGGATTGCCACATTATGTCAACATTGCTGTCACCCCAGCCACCAATATGGCACACACAATCCAAACTTCTCCTTACCTGTGGGACCATTATCAACTACCCCTATATTCCCTCCTGTATTTAATACATTCACTAAGAAACCAATTCCCAGGTCAACAATCTCAACTTCTCGGGGGAATGAAACCTTACATCATTCTCTCATTCTAGTTCCCTTGCACCCATGCTCCTCTGCTGGACAATCCCAAGTTAGCCCTTCCACCAATTATGCAATGCACCCGTTGTTCTACATAGTCACCCCAACCTGGTTGAGGACACAAGACTACTCCTGTATTTATTTCAGAATCAGTTTGAGTACCCATGTGAGGTGGAATGGCAGTGGGCCTAGCCTTAGACAGGGTCATGACCATCAAAGCAGCGGCTCTAAGCATTTTGGCAGAGACGCACCATAGACATAGTTGACAGGAACAAAATATAATTCAAAAAAGACAAAAATAGGCATGAGAATGTTCATAGTTATGCTGATCCATAAAGGCACCCAGAATACAAAAGAATCCAAAAAAGATTAATCAGCAATTCCCTCCTTCCTTTTCGTTGCTTCCCTCAGATTGTGCAATGTGGCAATCATTCGGGCCAGAGTTCCATTGTCCAAATCATTGGGAGGAGCGTATGTGCAACACATACTCCTGATCTTCTGGCAAACCCTGCCCTCCATAGCCATTAGTAGGTCGAGGATATACCGATACTGCAACTCCACATGCCTCAAGGCCCTGAGTTCTTCTTTAATTGCACTAAATGCTGATTCAGAGGAATTCATAAATATTGAGAATTCATAACGAACAATTTGTAACCACTTCAAGTTCACCAGGTTTTGTATGCCATGGGCCAAAAGGACAGTAAAAAACATTTCTGTCTGGCTAAATAGTCATTCAGGAATGTTTGTAAGTTCCTCAGTGGATGCTGATGAGATGTAGTTTTATCTTCTCGATCATTTCAAGAAGTCAGTTTCTACAAAAGGCTTTAAAAGTCTTTAAAGTTCCTGAATTGTCCATATATTATAAGTGATGCAAGGGGCACAGTCGATAAAAGGGGAACAAATGTAGATTCATAATTTGAATTTTGCGAATTGTAGGTAACTCTGGGGAACCACAAGGATGGGCACACGCAGGGTGGTAAGACTTTAAATGCCAGGCCAGAGGTAACTACTTGTAGGAGAAGAGTCCACACAACCGGTACAAGTCGAGAAGTACTGCTGTACCTCCAGCCAGATCAGCAATGCAAAGCGCAATGCTGCAGTTTTCATTTGTGCCTACAGCCGCCTTGCCATCGCCCTTAAAACACAGAATAAAATGTGTGAGTAACTGGATCTTACCAGATTTCTCTGGCTTCTTGATCCATGTTTAAAAGTTCAAGTACTTTTTTCCATAATCTTCCACATATTTGGTTTATTTGTGTGACCCCTTCTTCAGGAAGTCCCACCAATCCTCCTGCTGAGCAACTCTTCACCCGGCTCCCATTTATTGTTCATGATAGTCGTTCACGATTGAAATGTGCTATTTGCATGCAATGGACATCCTTCTGTTTTCCCCCCTCTGATGGTAAACATTCTTCTTCAACTGCAAAGTGTAAATGCTGCTACAGATTGCCCCTGAAACTACCCTTGGACCCTCACAAGGCTAGGTGTACTAGACACTGTGCATCTGCTACCTCTACTTCATCGGGAATACATTATCTAGGGATACCAGAAGCATGGGGGATAAGCGAGCAAATATAATACAACTTTGTCGCTATTTCTCTCCCCACCCTCATCATATAATGATATCATAAATGATCTGATGCAAAGCCGTGTGTGTCCTACATTGTTTTTAAATTTACATCATCATCATCATGGCTAAGAATGTTGCCAGATTGACTAGGTGACACCTTACGGATATATGGAAGCATTTGACAAAATAACTTCATACCCTGACATTGTTTGTGTTGTCAAAGTGGACTTTCCAAGATAGCAACAATGGCATGCTGGCATGCTCCACATACAACGTCACCGGGCAGCCCATAGTAATGGTTGAAGACTTATATATAGCAATGGCTGCTGTCGCAAGAGATTGTTCACACAGAGACTGATCTTGCATAACTGTATCCAAAAGCCTTCTCTAGTATGCCAAGGGCTTGTAACCTAATGATGTTTTTGAGATAGGACTGCTGTCATTACCTTCCCATCTGTATGTGAAAATAGAAAAAACCTTTCTGGTAATTGGGGGTCACCAATACTGGAGCATTACCGATCGCAGTCTGTAGTTCTCAAAAAACATGTTCTCATTTCCTCTGACCATCTTATTGGATCTTTCTCCTTCTGTGCTTCCTTGAGTGCTTGACGCAGGGCCTTGCATAAATAGAGTAGTTAAAGATCCAGGAAGTGCAATAGTTACAGAGACCCAGAAACTGCTGCATCTGTTTTACCATAACTGACTGAGGCGTATTCTGAACTGCGGTGGTTCGTTCAAGCATCACCTTTCTCCCTGCAGACGATATTATCCATCCCAAATGTACTACCTCTGTCTGGCAATACTGCAATTTATCTATTTCCACTTTTTACCCCTTCTCCACAAGCAGGGTGAGTAGCCTAATTGTAACTCCTCAACATTGCTCTTCTGAAGCACTACAGACCAATAAGTAATCCACGTATTGAATTACGGTAGTGGGCACTTGTAAGTTTATTAAATCCATTTGAATGACCCTGTTAAAAACACTTGGGGATTCACAGTTACCCAGGGTTAAACTTGTGTCCTCAAATCTCTGCCCATGATATGTAAACGCTGTGACGTACTGGCAATTGGGACATAAGAGAACCGAGAAAAAGGCGTTTTTTAAAATCAATTACTCTAAAATGAGTCGACCCAGTAGGGATGTTACAGAGTTTGGTTGCATGATTTGGTACCACTGGCAACTCTGCTTAAACAATCTTGTTGAGATGTTGCAAATTCTGGACCCCTTTGCTTTCTTCACAGGGTAGATTGCCGTAGTACATAGGTATTACAGATGATTTTATAATGCCATATTTCAAAAATGCCATAATGGTCTCAAATTCCCTTTGACTGCCTCCCTAGACATAGGGTATTGCCTGATGCATGGCAATATTTCTCTTAATTCTTATTTAATCTGTGCTGCTCCTATACTTTTTAAAAACCCCACATCAGGAGGATTGCTGGTCCACAAGTGGTCTTGCACTTTCTCCAAATCCTCCTTCCAATACGGCAATGTTTTGCTAATGACAAGCATACATTGTGGTACTTCCATTTGCACTATCCTTACCTGGCAAGGCACCCCAATCCTAAAGAACATCTTGCATGTGTTTTCTGCATCCTCATACAATTGCTCATCGGACACGTCTCTTAACGATGAGGTTGGATCGATACATAACACTGTGCGCCATTCACTTCCTTCCTCCTCGGTTCCTGAAAGAACCATCCTGTCCTTGACAAACAGTGCTTCTAACAATTTCTTTATTTTATTTATTTATTTATTTATTTATGTGCATTTTTAAAGCGCTCAAAAAGCCTGTGGGCATTGAGGCACTGCTACAGGAATATGTCTTAGTTGCGTATTTATGACATGTTTAATACCTAGACGTTCTTAGCGTGGGCCCGGGGATCGACACTGCGTTGCTTTGTGTCATCTTGTTTCCAAGGCGAGCATGTTGCCGCTGAGCTATACTCCTTTCGATCTTTTATTCCCGAGACCCAACTCAACACTATCATCACCCCATTCAGAAACAATTCTGAATGCACTGGCAGCCTTCTGGTGGCGCTAACATTGTAACACACGGGGAAAATTGCTGCTTCTCTCACTGGGTACAATTGAGACCAGCATATTATGCTGTCTTTCAAAAAAGTTATCAACATATTAAGCTTGCCTCAAGAGACCCCTTCACAAAAGTTTTGCTGGGTTATTCTTACAGTATAACAAGGGAACAGATCAAATTGTCTTAATTACCTTGATACGCAGATCCTCTGTTTTAAGAAACTGACAGGACAGGGCCCAGAAAATCAGGGTGTGTCCATCATTTTGCCTGAAAGGGGAAAATCACCTTCTTTGACACATTATTTCGTACCCCCTGTATCGATCATAAATGAAAATGTCTGCTCACTTACCTTTACACCTATCCTAGTTTCCTCTTCTGGATTAGTAGTAACCAATAGAACTGGACACATCAGAGATCCATCTGGGCTATCCCATTCCTGGTACATATGAGCACTTGCTCCCGTGTAGTGGGTGACGCTCCCGTGCGGCAGAGGGTTCTTATCCCAAGCTTGTCCCGGTGTCTGGGCTGACATGGTCAGTGGGAGTGCATAGAACTATGCCATTCCAGATCATGGGTTTTGAGCAACCTGAACTTGCTGCATTGTCACACAGCTTGGGCATATGGCAAAGTTGGCGGATTCATTCGTGGGGGACCTGCATTGAAGTATTGCGGCAGGCTTCGACAGTCCTGTGCAACATTTTTTCCATGTTCCCACACGCCCAACACTGCACTCCATACCCTCCATAACCTCCTCCCATTGGGCCATTTAATGGGGGTCCAATCCCTCCAAACCCACCAAAGGATCCACCATCCCCTGATAATCCACACCGAATCTGTGGAAACGCCCTCATTGGTCTTGGCCCAGGTACGTATCCGTCCATCCATCGTTGTCCCATTCCGATTTCCATTTGTCCCTGATTGTCTCTGCTCTGTGGAGCTCATTATCATGTCTCCTTCTAAACAGATTTATGTATTTTTTAATTTTTTAATTTTGTCATTTGTAAAGCTCACCGAACCCAAGGGCATCTGGATGCTGGCTACCATGCGGGCAGTGGTTGCCCCAGGTTACAAAAGGTTTAATTCAGGTTACAATCATAGGTAATACAGTAGTTACAGGTAATGGTTGCAATGGTTAAGAGCATAAGTGATAGGCCGTCTTACCTAAAGCTAACTTTCTAAACACTGCCGACATGGCAGTGCCACCCGAGTTGTCAGGTTGGGCAGGTTCAGTTAGATTTGGGGGTCTTGTGAAAAGTGTTAAGGCATTTACAGAAAGACCAGAAGGATGTGTCTTATCTTAAGACTAGAGGGAGGGTATTCCAGTGTTTGGACCCCATAACCGGGAAGCTTCTTCCTCCTACTTTTTTGCACCAGTATCTAGGAATGTCAAGTAGATGTGAGTAGGCAACTCGTTTGGGTGTGTAGGAATGGGCCTTTAACATTTTTCTGGACAGGTAGGTGGGGGCAGTATTAGATATACATTTGTGAGTCAATGCTAGTGTTTTGAACATGATGCTTTCTTGGACTGGGAGGTAGTTGATGTTTCATCTGGCTGTAGAAATGTGGTCTTTTTTAAAGATATTTAGAGTTGCTCTTAGAGCGTTATTGTGAATGACCTGCAGTTGTTTTATATTGTGGACACTGGTACCTGTAAAGAGGGAGTTACAGTAGTCAATCCTAGTTAGTATGAGGGCTCTAGCAAGTGCGATGCAGCTGTCCGTGGATAAGAATGGCCTGCAGGCATTTATCAGTTTTGTGATGTGTGCTGCTGCTAATGCTTTTGCGTTTACTTGTCTCATTATTGATATCGTGGAGTCTAGGTATACTCCCAAGGTCTCTACCTCTTTGACAACAGTGATTATATTCCCGTTGATAGAAAGTAATTTGTTTGAGTCATTGAGTGTGTGTTAGCCAAAATTGTGTACCAATAAGGAGTAGTTCAGTTTTCTCACTGTTTAGAAATAGTCTGTGTTGCGCCATCCAGGCCTGGATGGTTGGTATAGTTTGATTAGTGCAATGGAGTCAGTGTCATAGTTGCCAGAGATGGGTCGGAGGATTTTTCCACGTAAATAGGCAACACCCTGGACATCGAGGAGGTCAAAGTGGGGTTTGGTGAAGATATTATACAGGGTCAGTGAGACACACAAGCTTTGGGGCACTCTACAGGAGACTGGTGCAGGGGGGATGCTGCTGCTGTGGAGAACACTCTCATAGTGCGGTTTGGTTTGTTTGTATAGTTCGACCATGGCGATGGGGTCTGAGTGTGCTTGTGAGTGAGCTGTTAGAGGTAGCAACAGGGGGAGTAGGTTGGCCTGTGAGATATGGTCTGTGAGTTTCGCGAGAGGGCGTCTGGTGCTGGTTTGGATGTGACCTCAGAGTGAGCTGTCTCAGTAATGTTGAAGGTGATAACATTGTGCTCTGACCAGGGGCAGAGGGTGTTGGTTGGGATGTTCGTTTTGCAGTAGAGGGCTGCTTTCCAATCTAGTGTGTCACCTTCACGATGGGTGGGGGTTGAAATCAGGTGGGAGAAGCCTAGGGATTCTAGGTGTTAGTTATGGCATGTGCATAGGGATCAGATGGGTCATTTAGACCTAAGATGACATCTCCCAAAAATAATGATTCTGGAGGAGGGCTTTGTATTGGTGGAGAGAAGTTGTACAATGTCTTCCTCAAAGGAGAGCAGTGGGCCTGGGGTTCTGTAAATTAAGTAGATTGTGAGGGTGGCTGTAGCAGATAAGACAATTTTGACTGAGAGCAGTTTACCTGAGCTAACAGTTTGGTTTGGGATTTGTCTAGTGAGTAGTAGGTTTTTAACAATATAGGCTACTCCGCCTCCTTTGGATACCAGTCTATATTTCCTGAGGATGGTGTAGCCATCTGGCATGGCTAGGGAGAGGAAAGGGCCAACTGCTGGGTGCACCTATTTTTCTGTGATTGCATGGAAGTTCAATTTGTTGGTGGTGATGAGTATGAATATGTCAAGGGCATGGGCGTGGAGGGATCTGGTATTGATGAGCACTCCAGTGAGGATGGCTGTGGTGTTTGTTTTTATGTCGGAGTTGTAGATGATATTGTTGGGTAAGTGTTCTAGGCTAGCATGGGATTGTGGATTGGGAGTAGAGGGATTTTTGGCCAGTGCTGTGGTCCCTGTGTTTAAGCTGGTGTCAGTGAGGATGGTGGCTTGGGAAGCTGTCATGAGGGTAGAATGAGAAGTGCATGTGGTAGCATCGCACTTCATGATATTGGGTGCAGGGGAGAGTGTAGTTTTTTCCCCCTGGTGGGGCAGGCAGGGAAAAGTCCTGGCCTGGTGAGTGGGCCTTTGATGGAGGGCGGCATTGCATGGTGACTCTCAAGCAAGTGTAGTTTTTGCCCCCTGGTGGGGCAGGCAGGGGAAAGTCCTGGCCTTGTGAGTGGGCCTTTGGTGGAGGGCGGCATTGCATGGTGACTCTCAAGCAAGTCAGACAGGAGGGGTTGCATTACTTTAGCTGTGAGCGCATCTATATTTTTAGAATTTATTTTGCCAAGTCACATCTGAGATCAATTGTTATGAGAGATAGGCATCTAACATCATCAATCAATACTTCTAGAATCGATTTTAGCAGGGCACATTTGGGGTCAATGGTAACCCTCTCCAACAAGAATGTTGGCATGTGACTTAACTTAATTTGCTATGCATTATCTTCTATAAACAATGCATAAACTGGCTAACCATTGTGTTTCTAGGTAGGAGTCACAGTACTTACTGCCGCTAGACTGCACCAGCTAAGTAAAACATAGCATGCTTCAGATTATTTTCTGAATTATCGTTCACCCTTTCCCCACACCTTTAAACACTCAAACACTCTGCTGCCTGTGCTGCCGCATTGTGCTCATTCCGTAAACTGAGTCAGAGAGCACTTTCGAGCACAGTTGCTCTCTCTAGTTTGACTGTCCCATATGCCTTGACAAATGGTTGAGATCGTGCTAACTGCTGTTTGTTTACTGCCACCCTAAATGATTGAGAATTTCAATAGTTAATATCGATGCATAGATCATTGTATATTAAGTGTATCTAATTGCCGTACTTATTGCACTGTACCAAATGGCAGCTACCGGTGATCCTGTTTAATGGCTAATAGCACTACTGTGCACATTGTTTAACTACCTGCATCAATTACTGCATCTACTGTATTGCATCAAATGCTAGTGTAGACCTGTTGCACTTTATTAAATACCAGTATAATACACCTGAGTACATACCTAATGGCCTATTGTACTACAGCATCCCCACACTCACCACCTACAGTTAGTGAATTCAGCAAATCACCTATTGCACTCCTCACCCCAACGCCATCCCAAACTGCCCTACACGCCCAGACTCCCAGCTGGTACATCATGCATTCATTTCTCTTGATAGACAATGCTATTCTATGCTCAGGAGGCAGTTTCACCCCAGTAGGCAATGGCCTTACTAAACTGGGATGTTACCGACAAATCCTCTCCCCTGCCCCGCCCCCTTCCTACCCAAGACTGCCCATTCCAAAATAATGTATCACTGAGATCCAAGCCGACTTTACCATCCATCAACAACTCAGCCACAATCAAAGGCAAGATGACCAATGCTAAAGCTAACATGAGACACCTAAACACCCACACTGGCCCCGCAGGCAGGCACACTATGATAAACAATACCAGCTCTACACCACTTGTTACCAAGACAGCACACCCCATACTGGGCACATCCATGTTGAATAGGCTTAGATCATGTACCTCCCTCCCTTCCTCACCCATCCCCATCACTAGAACCATATGCCACACAACCAGAATAAAGCCTTACACAAATAACACATCCAAAAAACTGACCTCACCTCTGACAACAACACAGCCCAAAAATGCCAGACCACAACCCAATAGTAAACCGGACCCCCCTAGCCCATCCGAATCCCCACCCCTTTGGAACTTAGCTCCGCCACCCCCATGTTTGAACCCTGCCCTAGTAGCAAAGGTGCACTACTTAACATACGTTCACTCGACGCCCATGCCGTTGAGATCCACAACCTTATCGTAGACCACCAGTTGCACTTACTAGTAGTAACGAGACCTGGTTGCACCAAGCATCAGGCCCTCTACTAGCACTGGAAATCCCACCAGACTTCAATATCCTCAGATCCGACAGATTAAATACACAGGGAAGGGGTGTAGCCATAATAGCTAAAACCAGCCTCCAACAAAAAACGTGCCCACTCGACCTAATAGAAGGATACAAACTACTCCTTGCTAAAATGACAACAGACCCTTAAACCACCACTAATATACTGGTAGTGTAGGGAGCCCAGAACAACAGCAGACACCCAGAATCATCAGACCTCCCACTTCTCCACACGCCCTCTCATTAAGCCCACCACTAAATTCATCATTTTAGGTGATATTAATCTAGGCTTCAACGACCTACAGGTCCACAAAGTGAAAGCTCTACCTGTGTCCCTCCTAGACATAAATGTCACCCCACTAGTGAACACCCTGACTCATTCCAAGGGCAGAGTATACAAAATGCTCTAGCGAGCAAAATACAAGTCCGTGAAGGGAAAATATTATCCAAAAGAAACCTCCTGGCCAATAAAAATACACCCCTAAAGACAATAGACAGCTTTAATCAAAATCCCAAAACTCAATTCAAATTCACCCGAGTATGTCAAGAACAAGTGTTAGACACCATATCCAAACTAAAACCATCGAATTGTAAAGGAGACAGTTTCCCAGCTCACCTAGTAAAGTTATGCGCTCCTACTCTCACCCCCATCATCACCAACTTTGTCAATACATCCTTTAGCATGAATCTAGTCCCTACAAGTATGAAAGAAGCCTGGGTAAACCCGCTAAAAAAAAAACTCCTTGGACCCTGCTATCCCTACTAATTACCGCCCTATAACTATGGTTCCCTTTTTACTGAAGATCATTGATAAAATAACTTATGCACAAATACAATCCCACTTTTAAGGAAACAACCTCTTAGGAGCAAGACAATCGGGCATTCGGCCTAACCATAGCACCAAATCAGCTCTCCTTGATCTTAAAATCCAGATGGATTTCATAAGAGACACTGGTAAACTCTGCATCCGCTTACTATTGGATCTATCTGCTGCATTTGATCTTGTGTACAAACTATGCGCCACTCTGGCAAACAACTTCCAATTCTCAAAAGATGCCACTCTCTGGATTAAACCCTTTCTGGCTAATCGCACATCCCGAGTCTCCATTGGTAGGGAAGCAGTGGACCACATATCAGTACCACTAGGAGTCCCGCAATGTTTTTGTCTATCGCCCACCCTGTACAATGCCTACACCAAGCTTCTATTCGCTGCCTTGGATGCCATGGGTGTCATTTACACAAACATTGCCAACGACACCCAAATCCTAATACCCCTAACTAGGAACTACGATCAGGACACTATCATGATCAATACAATGTATGCAATTATTCATAAGTGGATGCAATCAATATCCTTTGTCTAAATGATGAGATGACGGAGATCATCATAGTGGGCTCCCCTGCCAAAATTAATGCTCTCTATACTGATTACTACACAACCACCATTGACAGAACACAAATTCCAGTCTCCAAACACGTCAAAACTTTAGGTGTCTACTTAGATGGCAACCTAACAATGTCTAAACATGTCGATGCCCTCTACCCGACCACCTCTTACACGTCTAAATGTATTGCTCTAAGTTGACAATTTCTGACGCCGCAACACTGCACAACAATTGCTTGGACCCTCATTTTATCAAAGTTAGATTTTTGTAATGTGCTTCTGCTAGGTACCTCTAAGGTCAACCTATCCAAACTACAACTATTAGAAAATAAAGCTCTGAGAGCAGCCATTGGTCTAAAGAAATCTGATTACATCTCCGCCAGCAGAAGGGAAGCCCGCTGGCTCCCATCAAAGCCAGAATTGTCTTCAAAACACTCTGTGTCATGCACAAATGCATCGCCAAAAAGGTCCCCCTGTACATTAACAACACTGTCACCATGAACAAAACTACCAGATCTTTAAGATCCAACAACAAGGCACAGCTAAATATCCAACGATTCAAATGTTTCAGAGCTGGGGGTAATATTTTCCCAGTCTTGGCTCCCAAACTCTGGAACACACTCCCACAGCATGTCAGATCTGAGCCTTCATTCCAACGCTTCAAGAAAACACTTAAAACAAGACTATTCAATAAATTCGATCCCAATGCCCCTCTGTGTCCACTCGGGCAGAAATTGCTAGGCAGCTCCATTGAATAACTATTTCTATACACCCAACAAACTGCCTAGAATGCCTGGTCTCGCTGTACCGTCTTAGGAACTGTTGGTTTGTTGTCCATTTATTGTAACTGTTGTAATTATATGTACATATAAGATGTCTGTAAATACGCTGTGATACCTATGGGTTTGGGCGTATTTTAAAATGCAATAAATGAAATAAAAATACAATAAAATATATTGTTAAGAGCTAAGCATCTAAAATTATCAATACTTCTAGAATCGATTTTGGCAGGGCGCACCTGTCATAAGTTGTTAAGAGCTATGCATCTAAAATCAATTGTTAAAAGTACAAAAATACATCTAGATTCGAATTCGACAGGCATATCGAGAAATTAATTGTTTAAAACTACAGTGAGCACAACAATGCCTCTAGATTCAAATCTGGCTGGCATATCTAGAATTCATTGTTATAAACTAGATTCGAATTTGGTTGACAAATGACAAATCAGTTGTTAAAGTCTAGGCTGAGCACATCAAGTCGCGTATTCAGGTTATAGTGAGCATATGGATATTTGAACTGGTTGGAAGATTTGATTTGATTTTAATTTGGATTTGTAATGCGCCAAAGCCCACAGGCACCAGGACGCCGAGAACCCATCAAGAGTGAGAAAAGCTAGCAGCGAGTAGGCATAAGCAACACCTGGGCTACAATTATTTGCATTAGGTTGTGCCATGGGGTAAGTGGCATTTTGGCTAAAAGGAGTGATGTAGGTGTGGCAGGTGTGGCTTACCGGTACAGGTGGGTGTTGCCAGGGCTTCACATGGGAGTGATGCATTGATTTTTATAGAGAGAGGATTGTCACTCTGGCACGCTTGGACAGGCTCAAACAGGAGCCTTGGGAGTGGGGCCTTGGGATGTGAGCCGGCTGTGCAAAAGACTTAGAAGAGCGGGGCTTGCCCAATTGGGAGCAAGCTCTGTAGAAAGCACGAAGCACTCCAGTGCTCATGTTGCTAGGGGTTATCTTGCAATGGCTAAACAAGCGGATGCCAATACTGGATGGTGTAGGTCTCCAAGCTAGGACAGGCACTTAAATGAGAGAAAAATTGCACAGAAGTCTTTCGAGTGAATAAAATGATGCTTTTTTTGGATGGTGTCGCTGATGTGTGGGTTGTGTTGCGCTGCTCCAGTGGGGGCTTACCTTTGGCACACTGAGCTTTCTAACTCAGCTCTCATCTTGTGGGGGACGGGGGTCTAGGATAGGCCTGCAGCCTCCGACTTTCATCTGCTGGCTGTAGGTGGGGAATGCCAAGGCAGGAGTCGGGCTTTCGCATGTGGGCCAGCAAAGCCTGCCGGCTGTGCAATAGGTCTAAAAGAGCAGGGCGTGGCCAATTGGGAGACAGCTCCCAAGAGATAATCCAACCTCTTCAGTGCTCTGGTTGTGTGGGCATTCTTGGAATGGATAAACAAACGGGCACCAATGCTGGGTGACGGATGTCTCCAAGGTGGGACAGGCACTCAGTAGAGAGAAAAGTTGCATGGAAGGATAGACATCTTTCGTGTGAATACAATGATGCATTTACTGGAGGGTTGTGCTGCCCCATAGGGGACTTACTTTTGGCACATTGAGCTTTCTAGCTTGGCAGTGATCTTGTGGCAGGGCTCTAGGAAAGGCATCTACCGACAGCCTCCGACTTCGATCTGATGTCTTAAAGTGCCAATGTCAGATCTGTGCCTGCTTTTTCTGAACCAGCTTGGTCTCAGCCTTTTGTGCTTGTTCAATGCTTTTGTTTGCCTTCTCCTGCCACCTTTAACACATATGCACAATGTGAACTTAAATCTCGGGCCAACTCTTGGCCTCTATTCCTACCACTTTATCCAGGTTGTGCTGGATTTCTTTGGGGAGTCCCTTTTTTAACATGTGGGTGATATGTAGGAAAAACGTGTAGGCAAAATCACTGTGCTTTTATGATTATTACCTTAATTGCACTCTTAACTTTATTTTCATTGCATTCATTACATTCAACTATTCTCAACTCGCTCAAGCCTTTTCACCTCATGTGTTGGGTGGCAGGGTTTAATTTGGTTGACAGGAACAAACTGCTCTGTCACCATCTCACCCTCCATCTTGATTATTTTATACACAACAGGGAATATTTTATTTACAATCTGTAACGGCCCTTGCCATGCCGATTTCATGTGATTTTTATTTTGTTGAATTCTTTTGCATTTGTAGCGCGCACCAGACGAAAAGAACCATATATTGGCGCAGATGACACGGCTGAGTAGATGAGACAGATCAAAACAGGCTCCCAGAAAACAGGGGTCGTCTACCTAAAAAGGAAGGTTTTCAGTGCCTGGCGAAATTGGAGAAGTGAACTCATTGTTCTCAGAGGTAGGGGCAGAGAATTCCACAGCCTGGGACCAAAAACTGAAAATCTTCTGTCACCTCTAGATGTAAAAGCCGAGTGAGGGATGATCAGAACATGTCTGTCGCTGGATCGCAATTGTCTCGTCAGCTGATATGGCAGTATAAGCTCTTGTAAATACAAAGGACGATTGCCATTGATACATTTGAAGACAATACAGGCTGTTTTGAACTTAATGTAATCCTCAACTGATAGCCAATGCAACTCCCGGCAAAATGGAGACACATGGTCAGCTTTTCTTAGCCTAAATATAAGTTTGACAGCCGCATTTTGTGCTTTCTGGATGAAGCTGTTTGGCAGGAATGCCCAACAGTTGGCTATTACAATGGTCCAAATAGGCACTAGTCAGTGCTCCTACCACAGATGCATGATCTTTAGTTAGTATGTAGGGGAGTGCTTGGCGTAGCATTCGTAAAACAAAATATATTTCTTTAATCTTGGCTCCCACCTGGGCATCACTGTCCAGGTCTTCTTGCCACATACATCCCAGATTTTTGACTTTAGATACAAATTTGAGGCTCTTGCCCAAGAGTGATGGAATAGGCAGCTTCTTGGCTGCTAACAGCAGATTTTTAGGTCCGAATAGTATGAGTTCAGTTTTTGTAGCATTAAGTTGCAAATAATTCTTGGACATCCAGCTGCCTACTTCTTCCAGGCATAGCCCCAGTTTGCTAAATGCTTCGTGGAAGTTAGTGATTCGTACAAATATTTGAGTGTCATCAGCATATGAGTCAAAGTCCAGCCCATAGCGTCTCAGGATTTCAAGAAGTGGCCGGATATACAAATTGAATATCAGTGGGGACAGGGAGGATCCCTGCGGAACCCCACAGTTCAAACAGATGAGGTCCGACATGAACTCCCCCAATCTCACACGCTGTTGACGGTTGGCCAAAAAAGACCTAAACCAATTTAGTGCTGAATCAGACACTCTTCCTACCTCCTGTAGTCGTTCCAAGAGAATTTGATGGTTTACTGCATCACAGGCCACAGACAGGTCTAGCATAACCAGGAGTGTAAGCTCCCCTTTATCTGTGGCCTTCAATAATTTGTCTTGTACTACCAACAGGGCAGTCTCAGTTTCGTATTTTGGTCGGAACCCAGATTGAAATTTGTCCAGTAATAATTCAAGTTCAACAAAATCCTGGAGTGGGTTGGTTACAACCTTTTCGAGGACCTTTGCTGGCCATGGCAGTCCTGTGATAGGACAATAATTCTGTAGTACCTCAACATCTAATGATGATTTTTTCAATAAAGGTGACACAACTGAAAGTTTCAAACCCTCCGGAACAATCCCCTGCCGTAGCGACTTGTTAACAAAAGTGGTAATAAAAGGGGTGATTTCATGTGTCAGTTTCTTTGCTGCATAAGGAGAGAGAGAATCAATTATGGGTTTGAGAGCACTAATAAGTGGAAAGATATCTTCTTCAATGACTGGATGAAAATCGCAAAAACAGATGGTGAGGTCTGGTCTTGAAGATTCTTTACTTCAGTCACTTGTGGGCTAGCATGTGCCAATGGAATTACAGAATCTGTTTGTTCAATTTCTGCCCTTATTCAGTCGATCTTGTCTATGAAGGAAGAATTAAAAAGGTTGGCTCGTGCTTCAGAAAAAGTTAGGCACTGAATTTTTGCACGTTGGATTACAGAACCTCGATGTAATGGAGAATAGTTCTCTCGGTTGATTGCTAGCAGATTGTAACTTTTTTCCCAAGAATTCTTTCTTGGCCAAAAAAATAGTCAGCTTATATTCTGACGACAAGGCATTTTTGGCAAAAATGTTATTCTCTAAAATGGGCCTCTTGAGCCAAGTCTAATTAGTCTTGCTGACTGATTTGTGTAGGTGTTGCAGATCAGCGGAAAACCAAGGTTGGGAGGCCTTCTTGGCCTTCGGTTTTGGTGGAGCTATTTTATTACAGAGAGGGCTCAGGGCTGAAAAACCCATTGAAAAGAAGTCCCCACAGGAAACTGTGGGGTCAATGGACGCCAGAAGCCTAGAAATTTCTGCACCAATGATTTTATCTAGTTCTCTGGCTTTCCGTGAATAAGGGGCTTGTCTAGTTTTAGTACAGGTTTTAGCTTGATTGGGTACGCTCAATGTAAAGATTTTAATAAAATGATCCGACCAGTGGACTGGCACAGTCTCCTTCAGGGTGGTACATCCACCTTGTGCTATAATTACATCTAAGCAATGACCTTTTGTATATGTGGGTTGAACGTCCAGTGGGTGAAGATCATTAATATTCAATAGCTCCCAGAGTTCCATAGAGTCTGGTTTGGTTTTATCATCAAGCCATATATACCAGTCGCCCACTAGGATCAGTTCCTTGTATTTGGTCCCCTCGATACTGAGAAATGCATCCAAGTTTCCCAGAAACTGTTTACAGGGACCAGGGGGTCTATACGCCAGTATAATGTAAATAGTAGCTTTTAGGGTAATTTGGAAAGTCAATTGTCCCACTTGCGAGCCGTCACCCCAATCTAGGGTGTTTAGATGTGAAATAGCTAACGCGGCTCTGTGGATAATGGAAATGCCTCCTCCCTTTTTCGGGGCCCTATTAATATGTTTAATCAAGTAGCCATCTGGAACCAGCTCATGAAATATGCTAGGGGAAGAATCGCTGAACCATGTTTCAGTGACTAGGAGTATATCTAGGTCATGGAAATTAATAAGCTCTGCAATTTCTGTAGTATGTGCCCCAGCCGATCTGACATTTATCAGTGCTACTTGATAGCTTTCTATCCTAGCAGCACTAATTTGGCAAGCTCGCGGAAGGGGTTTGCATATTTGTGCATTTCTGATTTTATTTAGTGCTCTTAGGGTAATAAAACCATGGGAATTATCCAGTAGCCTCAGTTCATCACTGTTATAAACAAGGCAGCTCATTGTATATATCCTAGGTATATATATCCCATATGTTATTAGAGTTTAAATGGATAAAACAGTTACCTAAAAAGTTCTTACCAAATGTGGGCTGCAACCGACAGCGTTTCCTGCCGACCGCAGACTAGGCAGAAACAGATCGGCATTGTGCTGACGCGGACCAGTTATAGCCTGTGTCGCGGCCCGATGACAGCATGGGCACGTGACACGAGAGGCTGCTGGGGATTGTGGTCGACCCTCACACAGCTCGTCTGTGTTGGGAAGGCAAGTTGGTGGTCACAGCGATCACAACGAGTTTCAGGAAAATGTTATCAACTGCACTCGAGTCACAAGGGCTCACCAGACTTCCTCCTCACTCAGTTACGATATTTTACAGCATTAGTAATTATATAGCTCACTATGCCACATGAAATTTAGAATGGGTGTGCCTGTTCTTCCCAAAGTTATAGTTGTACACCTGATCACTGATCTTGTATTCTTTTACAGATGTCTTTATATCATAATAGGGCTTTGCACTTTCAGCAGCTCTCTCGCCAGATTCCGCTGTACAAATGCAAATGCATATTGTAAGTGCTTTCTGAATTCCTTACTTATTTGTGAACTGTGGAGGCACTCACAAGTGTTTGTTCGTGTGTCCTGTACAATACATGCTGTAGCATTAATATCTTTCTTCCTGTCAATACTTCATGATGGCTGATGCCTGTTGCTTTAGCAGGC
Organism: Ambystoma mexicanum; assembly: GCF_040938575.1. Lineage (NCBI taxonomy): Eukaryota > Metazoa > Chordata > Amphibia > Caudata > Ambystomatidae > Ambystoma > Ambystoma mexicanum. The sequence goes on along the minus strand of NC_090937.1, from coordinate 1,518,355,823 downwards.
TGCGACCTAATAGCCATTAATTCTAAAGGTAACCGTAGATCCCAACTGGAACCTGCTTCAGCTACAAATGTCTTTACTATATCTACTATTGGGCTATTGGTCCTCTCCACATTTCCTGAAGAAGACAGCCTATAGGATATGTGTAATGTTCTCTTTACCCCCAATATCTGCCACACCTTGCTCATCAAGGCACTAGTGAAATGACTTCCCCTGTCTGATTCTATCCTCTGGGGTAAACCAAACCTTGAAAATATGTGATTTACCAATAATGTGGCTGCTGTTTGTGCACTACAGTCTGGTGCAGGAATGCACTCCACCGACTTGCACATTAGACATACCACTGTTAATAAATAGCTATTTCCCCTGGGCAATCTTTTTACAGGCCCAACATAGTCGGTTTGCAAATCTCACCATGGAACGGTTAAACCTCTTTTCATTAATGGAGCTCTATGCATCGGTGAAGCAGGTTTAAATTGTGCACATACCAGGCCCCGCCTGATATATAGTTCCACATCTTGAGACATATGTGGCCAGTAAGCATAATCCTTCAATATCTCTAACGTTTTTTGTCAACCCCTGTGTCCTGAAGTTATTGCATCATGCGCATGGTGTAATAGTAACCTTCTTAATGAAAAAGGCACCACCCACTGCATCTGACCTGTTACAGATTCCCTAATCATCAAACCATCCTGTAGCTTAAATCTGGTTTTGATCTTTAACAACACTCTCAGCTCTTCCTTTCCTTTGGAATCATTTTCAGATAGAGGATTTTGTTCTGGATCTATCAAATGATTATAAAAAACACCTAACACTAGGTCCTCTTTTTGTGCTTTAATCAGGTCCTGATCTGGTGTATCATAACTCCATTGCACCACAGGCTGTTCAACCTCTTTTGAAGATGTGGAGTGTGTAACTGTATCTACCTGTATCTCGCCAATCAGGTGTTCAATGGGGAATAATTCTCCCATTACAGCCACAATCTTGGCTAATTGATATGCTTTGTCATTTCCCTCCTTATCTTCCCCTGGTGTCTTCAAATGTCCACAAACCTTCCTCCAGTGTATTATTTAACCATTCGCTGATACTAATTTATCTATAGCTTGGATCATTTTCCCATTTTGAGGGGCGTTTTGTTATATGTGAGCATACCCTTCACCTTCCAGCCAGGCAAATACTCCACGAAACAGTTTTGTGCATAATCAGATCAGTCACTAGGACAATTTCTTTGAATTTATTTTCAACTGCAGTAGCAGCTGCCCCATAAATGGCAATTAATTCTGCTATCTGGCTACTCCTGGCTCCAATTCTCAGTACTATACTGGGAATGTCCTCACACCTTAACCAGACATTTCCTATCCCTTCCACCAGTTGTTTTTCAATATCATTTTCTGTATGATACGCACATCCATCTACATACACTGTTGGCAAATCAATGAACACGTTTCCATTAAAAGCTTTGTGTGGTGATTGTTTAAATTCATTCAGACCAGGCTCTACTTCTATTTCATCAGAGGCACATTCAGCTACATAATCGTGCAGATCTGCTATCCCGTGAGCAATTGGGCTCTTTTTATTCTGTCGATATCTGACTTCCACGGGAATCCCTGTAATGCCAATGTCCAGGAAGTAATTCTTGACTCTGCCAGATTACCCGATCTAATCCTTTTACTTTGTAAAAACTGCAAAGATTGGTGATTTGTTTCAATGATCACCTTTTCTCCCTGAATAATGGGACGGAAATGCTGCAACGCCCAGACAGTGGTAAGAAGAGTCTTTTCACATTCACTGAGAGAATGCCTTGCTCACATATGCGATAGTTTTATGAATTAAATCATGCCTTTGAGATAACTCTACAAAGAAATCTTGATTCTTTATGGGATAGGCCAAGCATGCACCTTTATGAGACATTCTTTCAATTGAGCTACTGCTTCAGATTGCTCTTTTTCCTATTTCCATGGTACACTCTGCTTCAGTAATTTAGTTAAGATTAAATTAACCTCAGAGTAATTCTCAATAATCTTCCTGTTACATCCCATCATCACTAGTAGACTTTTCAATCCCTTCAGGTTAGTAGGATTTTTCAATTTCTGTATTGCTTCCACCTTTTTCTTTGTGGGTTCAATTCTTGGCCTAAGAAATGTACTCTCTTTTTGCACCATTGAGCCTTCTGCAAGGATATTTTGGCTTCCACTTTCTGTAATTGGCCAAGCACATGTCTAATCTTATTAAAATGACTCCTCAGGCTTTCGTTTTTAATCAAAACATCATCTACGTAGACTATTGTTCCCCTTTCTGCTGCATCTGGGAGTGATTTTCTCAAGAATATACCAAATTCATTCCCACCATTGACATACCCAAATGGTGTTCTTGACCAAGCGTATTGAGTTTTATCAAATGAGAATGCAAACAAATTGTGAATGTCTTCCATTACCCATTACCCATATGTAAGGTCTAACATGGTAAACACTTTTGACGCATGAACCTGTGCAAGGCCTTGATCAATAAATGGGAGCAGCCATCTAGACAATGGTGCTCTTTTGTTAAATTCTCTGAAGTCTGCACACAGATGCCATAGACCATTTGGTTTTAATACCCACAAAAATGGGGGTGTTTGAGGTACTGTGAATGGGCCTGATAATTCCTCTGGATTCTAAATATTTAATTATCACTGCCAATGATTCCAGGCATGCCAATGGTAACCAATATTGACGCATGAATACCAGATCCCTACTATATCCCTCTGGTAATGTGGCAATGTGCAAATCAGTTAGGCCGCATTCATTAGCGTCCTTGGCAAAAACCTCTTTAAATTTCATAAATATTTTTCTGAACTCATTTCTATTCATTATCACATGCATCGGCTGCCTGAACCTGTACCTCCACCATTTTTGAGAATTTTGGAAAATCATCCAATGGAGGAACCTCTGTGTTCTCTTCTAGTCGTGTGGCTGGATCTCTTTGCAGACTTGCTACCTCTAAATATTTTGGAATATCAGCCTCCACTTCAATAGGCTAATTTTCTGTTTCATTTTCACTTAAATCAAATAATATGCAATTGTCCTGGTGACAGCACATTGTCTTAATGGAGGATACACAGACTGAATATTGAATATTCCCTTATGTTGAGAATCCAAAGACTTTGGCAACTCGCCTTGTGCATTCACATATCATCAGGGATGTTCCCAATCACTTTATTGTTGAAATCTGCAGTATAATGGGATTTTTGTATTGCCCTTCCTAACATGGAATTCTCTTACAAATACATATCTTGACACCTTTTATTATCTACCATCATTTTGATGGCCCCATCCCTAATCTCCACCAATGGTGTATATTCACATTCTAGTCCTTGCTGCTTCATGGATTCATTTATGCACACAAATTCATCAGAATCCTTTATCTGCTGCCCATTTGTGTGCTTTAGTGTTATAGTGACTTGTCTGGTGAATGCAGGAATGGTGACATGCTTCTTCACCTGTAACTCAATTGCAAACGGCACCAACCACTCACAATGATAAACCTGTCACTTGTCTTCAAATTCAGGTGGAGGTCATTTTGTGTACCACTCACTATCCACACATTGTGACAAATGGTTTTTGGGCCAGTGGTAATTTCTATCATGCTTAACTCTGTTCCCTGAGCCTGGCCCACCTAATCTGAAAACGTGTTGGTTTTTAATTCTGAATTTTGGGCTTTCCTCCTTTAAATTATTCGCTGGAATAGTTTCTCATTAATAAAATTCCTTTCCTGTTCAAGGGTTAACATGGCTTCTATAATTTCAGAATTACCATTTACCCCAATGTGGATCCATGTCCGCTCATCTCTCATGTGTATTTCAGAAAGGGTTGTACTATGTTTCTCTGTGGTTATTTCAGGGATAACATTATGCTTGCACTTCTCTTCTTTTAAGTAAATGCACAATGTATTTTCATCAACAGGATGACAGTGTCACTAGGAACACAGCCATTTTGAATATGCACCTCTACTGCATCAGTTGATCTAGCAACAGTATGGCATTCGTTTACACTGTTGTTTTGTGACTTTACTTTCTTAGGCCTTAATGTTTTTTTTTTTGTTGTTGTCAGAGACCACAGAACTCCATTTACCCCATCAATGAGGGGCGACAACCTCTTCAGACAATGTGTTCCCATCAAGAATGGGATTTCACTGGTAGATGTGATCAACACTTCCTGTCTAATCCTGTGTTTTCCTATCTTTATGTCAACCTCAGTGACATCTTCCACAGGTATCGCCTCACCATTTAAATTATGTACTGGACCTTTATTTTGTTTTGCTTTGATGTGATTCTGCGGCTCATTGATACGTTTTACCAACTCTTTGGACATGATTGTGGCCTGTGCACCTGTGTCAATCATTGCAAATGCATTGCACTTTTCTTCAACAGGAATGGGAGCATAATACCTGTCCTCAACTTCTTCCAAAACACACAAAAAATGTGAATTTCTGCTGATTTCAGGACTCACCTTTTGCCAAATACATGTGTAATTGAAATGATATGATTTTTGCCCATCTCATTTCGGGAATCTTCATCTATCTCTACATGTCCAGAAGTCATCTGGAGTGTAGCTACTGTTCACCCACTATTCACCCCTCTGTTCGGGGACCATCATCGTTCACACTGTAGTTCTTTAACTAAACATTCTCATAAACATTACATGGTTACTTGTCATTTTCAGACTCTGAGCACCTATTCACATCTGGTACGGTATCATTTTTTTTAGTCTCTTGAAAGATGTGTGACTCGAAGTACTCTTTAGTTGACTGGCCTGTGCCCTCCTTTTGAGTACTCATTGTTTCTGACTGCGTCTCATCATAATTTTGACCATCAAGGGAAGATGTTTTTACCAACTAATTTTACCTCATTATCAGGTGCTTTATCATGACATGTGATGTCTTTTTTGAATCTGTCTCTCTGCTCTTTTGGAATTTCTTATTTATATGTTCTCATTTCTCTTTTTAATTTGCACACACTCCAATAGTTTGATTCAACACTAAATTAAACCAAACTTCCTTTCTATGTGTGGTTGCATTCCCTGCCTCATTTTCATTTGTGGTCATCTTCATGTGTAAATCAGCGAGCAATTCAGGGTTGTTACACAAAACTGGTTCATGGGATTCTGTACCTGTGTCATTCTAAGGGACAGTATTTATGTCAGAACACATAAGATCCCTCCTTTGTTGTTCTGCAACCTCACTTTGCGGCTGCTTTTGAACTGCACAGAGTTTTCATATATGCTCAGACACCATTTGCCACTCTAAACTTGAGGAGAACCATCTCCGGTTCTGAAAGCACCTCAAGAGCTTCCCCTTTTCTTCTGCCTCTGCTTGCCATCTCCCCTGCTGATATGTTCTCTCTTGGCACCGTGCATCTGGCCACCCTCTGTCCTCTGGGGCAAGGTACCTGCTCACCCTGCCACCTCCCACACTGTCTCCGGGCCACCCCTTGCCCCGGGGTCTGTATCTGTACCCATACAGACCTCCCTTTCTCTTCCTGCACTTATCAGACCTACCCTGTCTGCTGCCTTATACCTAACACTTGCAAATTGCTGGCTGCACTAACACTGTTGCCTTTATTATTTATTTATTTATTTATTATTATTGATCTGTTTCTCCTTTGCTTCTCACTTTCCATGAACTTTCCCCCCCTCTCCCATGCACTTGCACATTCTAAATGTCACTGGGCCTAGTAAGATCGTTGTTTTGTTCTCCCCTGTTCGCCTCCCTTGCCGTGTCGCGCTCTGAAACACTTGCGTACGAGCGTGATACAAATAAAATATTAATATCAACATATCAATTTCAACTTGGGCTTCAAGACATTGAAATCTGTCAGTTTCTCTAGAATCTTCTCTTTGCGGCCATCACGCCGGTACTGGTTATTTTCACCCTGATTTAATATGTTCTGGTATCTCTCAGGAGATTGATTTCAATTTGAGTTGTTTCTGAATTCTTGATTTATGGGAGGTGGGGAACGTGGTGTGACCATTCATTGTTTGTGATCCACTGGTGGTGTTGATTGAATATAGTGGCACAGGACATAGTTCATATTTTGTCTTTCATTTTGTGGGAACTGTCCCCTATGCTGATTTCCATTTTCAATGAACTGATCCACATATCGTAGCCTGTCCTGGTGGCCATATACCATGGTATTGGGGTCAAACATGATCTGCACTCCCAATATCTGGCATGGACCATTGTTTCTTTGATCTTGATTTTGTCTTTGATTGTTATTTATCCTTGACATATCGGGCCGATATCCCACCCTAGGTCTATCTTGCATATACCTAGGACTAATGTAACTCTCTCTATTGCTCAGATCATGTGACTGAAACATCAGTGTTTGGGATGGCAGCCTCTGGGGTGCGCCTCTCTGATCAGATGTCATATTATTTCTGACCTGAGTTTGGGCCAATTCAAGTGGCATTTTTGCAGATCTTATATCCATTACCATTGGTGAGGAGTCTTTAGATTTTGATTTTGTCTCTTTAATTGTATCTCCCTCTCCCCATTGACAGTGTATGACTTCATATTGTATAGTCCCTTGTTCTAAAATCCATTCCAGTGACTTCTTGTGATCAAATTCGCAAATTAACTGTGATATACTGTCTTTTTGTAAGTCATAAATGTAGGCAGTCTTAAAATCAGTCGAATTAGGACTAAACGATACATCAGAGGGGGAGAATGCTTTTTAATTTCTTGGAGAAATTGGTGAGGTGATACATTTGGCTTCGCTGTCATTTTATACGCGCCTTTTTTGCATCCTGCAGTGACTAATAAGGTGAAAAACGATGTCTAACCTCTTTTTCAAATTCTGCCCATGACATACTTTCTTGTTCATTTAAACCTCTGATAATGCTCACTGTAGCAGCATCAAGAGTTAGATGAAAGTACTGTTTATATTGTTCCCTGGGTATTTGTCAAGTTTTAAATATATCATGCACTGTTTCCAAGTGATCCTCTAAGCAACAATCACCTCCCTTTTTGAATGACTTAATCAAGGCCTTGATCGACTTCATTATTTTGACAGGACTACCTGGCGCTATAGTTGGAGTTGCATCATTCTGTTGCACATTCCTTTTCTCAGGTATATGGGACTGGTGGTAACCACCAGTGGGTGAGTCTGACCCCCCAAATGCGTTACAACCAGGCCCAGCCACTGGTATAGACACTGGGACATTATTCCCTCATGTAGAAATGGGGCTTACATAAATCACATTAAATGTGGTGCCTTGTTGCTTTTCCTGAGATTTGAAATTGCATATTTGCTGTTCCAAATCTTTGCACTTTTTATGGAGCCGGTCTGCCTTCTGACACAGGTAAGTATTTTCATCACCCATTTTTTTTATCACATCATGCATTTCACTTACTTGCATTTGGCACTGATTAAATTCCCTGTCCTTTTTGTCCTTTTCTTGGAACATTTTAGCCATCTCATGTTCAATAGCCTGGAATTCACGTTCCTTCGCCATATTATGCATAGTCTGCATCTACAAAATAACATCCTCTTTATCTTACCTAATGTCGCTTACCAACCCTTTGAAGTGTCTTAACTCTTGCTCGCCCTCTTCAAACTGTTTCCTTTTCTGAGACTGTTGTGTTTCCAATTCATAGCATTTAGATTACATTTCTTTCTGACATAACTCTAATTCCGATTTTACATTTTTCTTCTGCTCACCAGCTTCATCTAGTTTGATTTGTAATCTGCTAATTATCTCAGCATCATTGCCTAGCATTCATTAAGATTGATTTAAAATTAACTAGGTTTTGGCACATAGCCTTATTAAGCAATCTTTTTCAGCATTTTTGTCTGGGGATCTAAACAATCTCAAAAGGCATACCTGAATTATAAGGCCTTCTTCAAAAATATTGTTTAATTTCTTCACAAATGCGGTCACGCCAAATGATGACATTGTCTGATGACCACACCGCATGTGCATATAACTTTGCCTCCAGGTATTTCATCAGTTCAGGAAATGTGGCTCCAATTTGAGATATAATAGAGTACAGCACTATACTAATCTCACAAAATTGGTTCCCAATAAATGCACAAATGGCTGTGTGGATCACACTTGCCATGCTTAGTAGATGCTTTACAGTCTGTTCCCACAGGGCCAAAGCACCAAATTTGTAAGGGGTTTTGTCTTTGGGCTATTACCTAACTTGGTGGTATTTTAGTATCGTGGTAATTAACAGTATCTTAGTGTTGGGGTAAATTAGTGCTGAGCATATTCACAAAACTGCCTTATATGATAAGACAAAGCTTTCGCTTTTTATAACTATGCTCTGTTCTATGGTTGACTGTAAGCATGTATATCCATGCCTAATACATTCAAAAGAAACAGAATAATATTACAGATTGTTCTGAGGACTTCTTTACAATGTCAGTTTATTCATATAGAAAGGTCCTGTCCAGCTTTAGCATGCATAGCTGAACGCACTCACATAACACAGCTGATTTCTTGCTTTCTTTTATATTTCTCCTTTTGTTTCTTATCCTACCTCCGGTGGTAAATACTTTTGCCACCGTGGTGTAGGCACTAGGGTGCATCATAATCACCAAAGACATGAAGAAAAAAAATGGTTGCACAACTTTGTTTTCATTACTGTAATTATTATTTAAAATCAGGTCACATGCATTGCACACCATTTTTTCATTTTCCATTAGTTCACAGTGTGTGAAAGAAAAACAACAATGATTCAGTTGAAGCTAATGGTCTATTTATGTCTATTTGGCCACAAAGATAATTCTCTCTCTCATTCAGCTCTCTCCTTAATTTTACTGCCACTTACATGGGATTCTGAAGTTTCTGTGCTTTATCTTTATGGTCTCTCTGTCACTCCCGCTTATCTGCGATAAAGTGTTATAAGCTATGCACTGCTACTTCGCGCCCCCGAAAAGGGCTTTGGGTACCCGGCAGTCTTCAATGCCAGGTCAGTACAACCTCTGCACTCTCTCCCTTCGGCAGCCAGCAGCCAGAAGAAAAAACACCCTTCAGCTCACCCTATTTATCTCCCCTGCCTGTCAGTCAAAAATAAACATGCCCTCTTTCTGACTCATTTTAGCAATTTCTAGACTTTTGAGCTCTCTATCCAATCACCCACGAGAGCATCTATCTGTATCAACGTATTTCCTGCAAGAACAATGAACGCTCTGAATGTTAAAAAAAAACACCCATTCATTTCTGCAGCATGTTTCTTTCAACAAAAAGAAAAGCAGCATTTTCCATCTGAGACTTTGCATTTCATTGTTAAAAGGGAACATTACTTAATTACTGGGCATAAGGAATAGTTAGGAGAAAAAAGGTACAGCCTGAAATAACAACCGATGGCGAGTATACTTAGGGCCTCATTACACGGTAGGCGGTGAGCCATGGCGCTATTAGTGCCATGGCTCATGCCGGTAAAATACCGGCACCGCCTTGGTGGAAAGGGGATTTACCGCCCCATTCCAAGGTTGGAGGGGCGGTAAATCCCCCTTCCACCATTGCCCTTCCCCATTCCCATTTCTGCCCCATAGGGCTCTATGGGAATGGGGAAGGCGCTAATTACGGCACCACAATTTTGCGGTGCCGTAATTAGCTCTGAGGAGCCTTTGCGGGTTGGATTTTAACGCCTGCAAAAAGCAGGAGTTAAATCCCCCAACCCGCAAAGGGACCTCGTAGTAAGGCGGTAAGGATTTACTGGTACCGTTAAATCCTTACCGCCATCCATGTAATGAGGCCCTTAGTGTTTCAAATTATAATTGATATGTGGATAATGAGGAGCTGCATACATTTGTGTTTGTTGGCTCTGAGGCTGCCAAATTATTGCCATATTACCTTACAGTTCTCTGAGTGGTATACCTTATAGATTATCCTTATACATTACTCAATTGGCCTTTCCATGTCAGCTGGCTGGCCTGCCCCTTCCCCATGACACTATCAATTACATTGTTGCAGGGTCACAGGATTACCATTGGCCCTTGCCCCCTGTCATCCACCCCTGGATTTCTGTCCACTGATTGGCGGCAACTGGTCTCCTCAGGCCTGGGACCCAGTTTGGTTCTCAGCCGACTTCAACATGATGTGAAAATCTATGTGTGCCCAATGTATCGGTTAGCAGTACCACTTTTGCCTGTGAGAGTGCTCTCCATCTTAAATGTGGTCAACTGATTAATGTTTCAATTTGTGTCTACAGTGCAGAGAGCTGTGTGTCTTCCCAATGCGGGTGAATGACCATTTTCTAGGTGACCGCATCACATGGTGAAGGACCACACAAAACGAGCCCTTCGGTCTGCAATTATGAGGATTTATTCTGTTTTATTTCAGCTGTCCTCTTGTCATATTAAGGTTGCAATGTGCTGCTTGTCTCTGACCTTGGCTGTGAGCCCTGACCGTCCTACTCTGTGCAGCCCTGTCCTGCTTTTGTCTCGTCTCTTGTCCTGAAGTGTGAGGCCTTATGTGATTTTCATTATACCTATACTATTATTTCTACACACTTAGACTGTACTATATGCTATAGGTTACTTCAATTTGGTCCTGCCAGGCCTATTATGTCATCCTGTAGTTTCATAGGGATATGTAAGATTAGCGCACACACGGAAGGTAGTGATAAAGTCTAGTTTGATTACATAAGAATATTATACATAAGAAGCTACAGAGATGTGAGCCCCACTCATCGTGCTCACCTCCGCTGCTCTGTCCTAACCGCTCGGCTGTTCTGTTTACATTTCAACATGGCTCTCGCTCCCAGCCCACGTTGGCTCTCGTGCAGTGCAGCATGAAGTCAATGCTACACATCTTCCCTTCTTCAAAGTGAATAAAGGACCTTTGATGCACTGCTCTTAGTCACACCAGTATGCAGAAAGTCATCAAGGCTTGCAATCGAATCTGCTACATCTTGAGTGATGGGTACCTGCTGTGTTACTGCTGAACAAGGAAAATTAGGAACTCTGTTCCCACTCCTTATGGCTACAATCATCCATCATTCTCTGTACTTCTGCAGGTCATATATTCTGGTCACCCACCGCTAGCTAAGGCGCCTGCCATAACCCTCACTACACACACTCTTTCCATGTTCCCCACACGACCATCATTTACTCTCACAGCATGTTTGACCACTACTACTCCTGATGTAGGTTTGGACCATCTACTTCGACCAACCCTAAGAGCAGGGGGTAGTTTTAATCTCACAGTGTCCCCTACAATAGGCAAAATGTTCTTGGACCATGTTACATCCAAACTATAGTGTGCTCCGTTTTTTCTTAACTTGGACACTCCTGATACGTTCTGTGACACCTTCAGATCTCACACCTGTCTCTGTGCTTCTTGCTAACCAGGGTGGTACCAGCTTGGTATTGGCCTTGCGCCCTAGACAAATTTTGAATGGAGAGATACCCGTTGAACAGTGGGGGGGGGGGGTGAAACTATGAGCCACTAGGGTATCCCTCACTGCTTTTCTCCATTGTAAACCATTTGACTATGCCCATCGTATGGCTTCTTTGAGAATATGATTGAACCTCTCTATGACTCCATTCATCTGGGGGTGGTATATGGCACTAAACTTGTGTTGTTTGGAATTCATCTGACAATAGTCCTCCATTTCCTTGGACCGAAATTGAGTACCATTATCGGTAACCTGACTCCTGGGGAGACCCTCACATAATATTCTTATGTAATAAAACTAGATTATATCACTACCTTTCCTGTGTGCACCAATCTTGCAAGTGGTGACAAGGATTTGCGGACTCGGTGAGCCCCTTTGCTGCAACGGTACCACTGGCACTGTACGCCCATTGAGGTGAGATTAGCCCTTCTCCGCTGCGCCACCTAGCACTACGCGATGGTGCTGCATTGAGACACACTCACAAACTCCTCCTCAATCAACACCCATCACACCACCCACACCGACGTTGCACACACACGGAAGGTAGTGATATAATCTAGTTTTATTACATAAGAATATTATACGTAAGTGGAAAGTCTAGAAGAAGCTGCAGAGATGTGAGCCCCACTCATCATGCTCACCTCTGCCGGTCTGTCCTAACTGCTCAGCTGTTCTGTTTACATTTCAACGCAGCTCTTGCTCCCAGCACATGTTGGCTCGTGTGCAGTGCAGCATGAAGTCGATGCTACAGGATAGTTGCTATAAGCATCTGCAAGCTTGCTAGGCATCCCTTTGTTGCCTTGGATTCAGCAGTCCTTCCTTTGACTAATAAGAAAAATAATAAAAGCTTTTAACAGTATGTATATGTATCTGTCCTCTATCTACAGATCTGTGTAAACATGTTCTTTGTGTATAGGAATGTGTGTTTGTGTAGAGTTGCGCATGGTTGCGAGTGTACTTCATGACTAATGTGGCTATGTCGTTGAATCACTAATGATGTCAGCACAGTGGTTTCTCAGCATTTAGTCAACATCATCCATTGAGACATTTGGATCTATAACTACTGTTGAAGCACCTGTATCCATAAAGACATTCACTGGTTAAGATTTGAAGGGCGTTCTGAGAGAATACCTCTCTGCATACCCGTCAGTCACTGGTGCTCCTGGGGGTTGTCCGAACAATGAGTGGCTTTGTGCATTATTTACTCTTAGGGCCGTCATGTTCATCGGGACAAGGGGGGCATTCCTGTGACCCTCTCTTCAATTCCCCCTCTGGTCAACATGTCGACCAATCCTCCATACTTCGTCACTCTTGCTAGCCATATCTTCGTTACTCCTCCAAGACATGCAAAGTAATTTGCATGGTCATAGAAACTCTAGGTCCTATAGGTGCACTCTCCTTCTGGGATGTACCATACCCATTTACCCCAGTATCTGTTATTGTCAAATGGATTGTAGAACGTTATCATCTCAGTCAGGAATATCATACATTCATTTATACTTGCTATCAGGCTATTTCATTCTTCCACTATTTTGTCTTTTCTTTCCTCTCTGTTCACATCTACTATCACCTTCATCCTTATGGTTTTCTCAGTGGTCTTGCAGCATTGTGTAATGCAGATCTTCACTACACACAGTCCAATAGAACTATTGTAAGGTGCACCTACTAACACTTTCAGCCCATCTGCTAACCATGATGGCATCCAAGAATGTAAGTATGACAACCAGCTCCGGTCCTTTCGTTTACCTTTGGCTTTGTCCTCCATCTTGGTGTACATTTTCGATATTCGTATTACTGCTTCTGTCAGAGTGCAGTTCTCTTCATCATTTGGTGTCCAACAGGAACTCCTGATCTTTGTGCAAACTCTAGAACATATCTGTTTGGAGTGCCTTTAACTTTACTTCTCTTCTTTTATCGCATTGAAGCCATTTACTGTAGAGTTTATTGTCTGCTTCAGCTCACATCTGGTTATCTGCAACCATTTTGTGTTTGTGTATGGCTGGACAGCTGGAACTACCGACGTGATGAAATATCTCTGTCCTGCTAACCAACTGATGTTCAGGTGGTACATCGTCTAGTGACGCTTATGATTCTGTTGACCTTTTCACTCTACTCACTTCTACTGATCGTTTCTTTCTTCCCTTTTCTTCACCTTCTATTGTCCTCTTCCTTCTCTTGTTAGTATCCATTTTAGGGAAGTTGTATGTCTTCACGTCCTTTTGTGGCACTAGCAGTACTGGCATATTGATGTGTAGCAATGAGCAAACTCCTCCCCAGTTGGGTGGCAGCTTCTCGTATACCTTGGATCCACACGCCCATTAGTGGTCCATTAATACTGCTGTGCCAACCTTCATTGCTGGATGCTTCTCTGTGTACTTACACTCTGTGTTATCTCCAACCTTAACTGCACCTTCATTCTGGTAGCATAATGCTGGTTTCATCCAGCTTCATTGTCTACCCGGGCGCTCACACCCCTTTCTTTCACGCACTTGTCACTTTCTCCTTGGACTCTGTTTACTGGTGCTTGCACTAGGGTGGTTTCTTTACTTCCTTCTATCCCCTCTTTCCATCCTTCTGCTGTGTATACTTGGCCATAAATGAGCATCTGTGGTCTTTCTCAGCAACCTGGTTCTCCTCCGATTTCCTTGACCCCTCTCTTCCATGGTAATTCCTTCAGTGTTATTGTTTTTGCCTTTCCTTTCTGTGGACAATCAGTCATACATTGGATAGCTTGGTCTAATTGGCAGTAATTGTTCATCATGTCAAGAGTATTTATATAGCTGTCTTCATATGGGAATGTTGTCTGGGACATCCATTTCAATGTTGCTGTTTTCCCTTGTAATCTTCCTCGTGTTCGAACCATGGATAGGTACATGAAGAATTGTGCTCTTGCTGCTGGTATTTCAGTTGCTATACATTTTCTGGAGGCACTCATGGCATATGGGATTAGTGTCAGAGATAGCAATCTCCCCAGTGGTTTCTTTACCTACTTTGGCCATGTGCTTGTACCACATATTGTTAGACACTCGAGCAGTGTCAGTGAGATATAGGACCACCCCTCCCATATCTGTATCAGCACTGCACCTATCTCTTCTTACTGTGCTTACAGTGCTCACTTGTCCACCTGGCATGGTCGTACCACCTGCTGTAGTTGGGCTAATGTTAGAAGAGGATACAGCATTATCACTGGCTACTAAGGATATTCTCCAAAACAGTAATGTAAAACACCACTTGGAAATAAGAGACACAACACTATAAGCATATTTGTAATAACCACCTCCATTACCTGTGCTGCTTGAATCCTGATGCAGCTTGTAGATATCTGTTGCCCGTCTGAAATGCGCAAAAATTAGTGTTATTGTTTTAGTATTGTAGTAGTTCAAGCATTGTTAATCCTGTCATCTGTCATGGCAAAAAAGAATAGTTGTTTCCACATGGCCTGAATTCTAGGGTCTCTGAGGACTGAAAGGACAGATGGGTTTCCCCCCCCTCTAATTGGGGGTGAACATGGGTCAAATATGCTATGAAAACCTGGCAGTACACATTCAGAGGACGTGCTCGGGATCTGTTGGACCTTCTAATGAATTGGACAAATTGTCTTTGGTAAAACAGTTGCGCTTTCATGATTAATATATGCAGAAATGGAAATAACAAACATACAGTGTACCTCACTCTTCATGTGTTCTTGCCCTAAATCTGCTGCCCTTAAGCGAGTAACCATTGGGTGTCCTCTGCTTGGCAGGACTGCTTGCTTCCAAATTGTCTGTTTGCGCTTCTCGTTGAGGATCGATGGCCCTGTCAATATCGTTGCCAGGTGAAGCCACAGCTTTGTGGGGCTTGATGTCTCCCAAGTGATGCCAAATGCTCTTCCTAATTATTTTGACGGCTCTTTCAATCACTGCTTCCACTGTATATGGACCTGGGAACCTCCGTGCATACCAACATCTGGTGAAGTTCCTCAGGAGGACCTGGTCCTCTGTGTATACATGTGGCTGCTTAAGTAAGTCCTCTTGGCTCTGAACATTGTTGCTGTCTTTTTCGGCTTCAGGCTCCTTCTGGTGGGTTTGCAGCCGGTGACAAATAAAAGAGGCACTAGCAATTAAGGAAGTCGTATAATCAAAAATGTTCTAACCCAATACATTTGCTACACTTTTAGCGTCCCTCACTGCTCTAATGGGAGGAGCCAAAGCAAGTCGCATGCGCTGTCCTGTTACCCCCTCCTATGGGGTTAAATGGTAGTCAGACCTGGGCTTGTTGTGCAGTGTGAACATGGCTAGTTGTAGACAATGCAGCCAATTCTTGCTCACACTCTTTTTAGTCTTAACTCTATAACTTCTTTAAGCAAGTCGTTGAGGCATTCACACACACTGTTCGCTTGCGTGTGATATGTCCAGGTTAAACTGTGTTGGATTCCCAGCAGAGTTGTAATGTGCTGAAACATCTAATTGGTGAAGTGAGGGCCATTGTCAGACCACAGGACCTCACACACACTGAGGGCTTCAGGATGACAACAAGGACCAGCTTCGATCCAATGGAAAAAGGACACACAACCACTATCATGTAACAGTACATTTGGCAAACTTGTATCATGTTGACATAGTCGATGAGGAGGTGTTGGAATGGACCTACTGGGTGAGGTATGGCACCTCTCACTATCCTTAATGTATGACCTGCAGTAAACTGTTTGCATATCAAGCAGTTACATGTGAATTCAGCCACATATTCTGCCAAGTTGGGACAGAACCATATTTCTCCAATATGGGTGGCAATCACCTCCTTTCCTGTATGGTTTGGACAATGTAGCTGTGCCAGGGCTGTGTGCAATAATACGAATGGCATAACTACGTTCCCTGTGTTGATTTGCCGCCATAAAGTGTCTAATGGTAATACTGTACACACAATCCTGAGCCACTGTTCATTTTCCTCCCTGGGTGTAGCCCCCTTTAGCTCCATGATTTGTGTTATTTTATACCCCTCTTGGAGTATCATGGTCCTTGCATAATTGGATGCATGTGACAAAGTCTCAATTTCTAACATGTCTCCAAAATAGGCGGCACATTTTGCCTCCACGTTTGCTACTTTGTTTCCCCATGAGGTAGGATCCTCCCGTTCACGATTGGTAATTGCTCTCGGAGCTCTACGAGGTCTAGCAATCTGCCTGATTGGAGTCTGTGCTGAACTGGTGACTTATCATCAGGTCTGAAGTCCACCTCATCCAATGTGGTAGCCCAGAATGCACTGTGGATGTCACATAAGCTGAATCTGAATACATTGTCACTGTCTTCCCCCTGCTGTGCTCTAATGCCAAGATTAGGGCCACCCATTCTGCTTCTTGTGCTGAATAATGTGATGGCAGGCATGCTCTCACACTACCTCACTTGTCCTATCCTCTTTCAATCTCATGACTGCTGACCCAGTATGTCTTTCCCCACTCGTCTGGTCAATTGTTAAAGAACCATCAATTTAATAATAATAATACTTTATTGTGATTGAATCCTAAATTTAGGATTTTACACATTGTATGTATCTCATAGGCCATAGGCCATACTAAATGTACAAAACATAAAACATAAAACATAAATAGCAGTCATAAAATAAAAATACCTCCAAAAGTCTAATAATACATCATAGTACAATGTAATGCCATTAGTCAATTAAGCAATAAACCAAGAACAGAAACAAGGTTAAATTCAATATATACAAATAAGAATAAAGAATAAATAGAATGTGTATTGAAAATGAAATACAGTATGCGAGCAATAAATGCATAAAGAGTGAACCACCGTATCATGATAATGATGTGTCCGGAAGTAGGGTTTTAACATGAGACCACACCATAAAAAGAGCAAGCTGGAGACCCAAAGACTTGGGGTTAAGACAACTATCCCAAAAGGCTTCCTCAGTCATGGCCTCATAATTATGAACCCATTTCCCAAACGCACACCAGACATGTCTTAACCCTTTGCCCAGTTTTGGGCAAAGGGTTAAGACATGTCTAGTGGTTTACAGTACTCCTATGGCCTGGCATATTCAGCAATGTCTAGCTTCAATCGGTACCTTCATGTGGGCCCCAATGATCGCTAACACCGGGAGCTGGTTAGTCCGAAGCCGTAATAGGAACTGCCTCACCTCTGGTGCCGGGCACAAAAGCAAGTAAGGCTGGGGCTTTCGATATTAATACGTTACATGGGAAACTGCCTCATATCCACTCAGCTTGGCCGGATGGATAGCGTTCATGCT
Organism: Ambystoma mexicanum; assembly: GCF_040938575.1. Taxonomy (NCBI): domain Eukaryota; kingdom Metazoa; phylum Chordata; class Amphibia; order Caudata; family Ambystomatidae; genus Ambystoma; species Ambystoma mexicanum. Next base: position 1,518,338,201 of record NC_090937.1, on the reverse strand, counting down.
CCAATCCCATCTGTTCAATTTTTATGTAGGACAGACGCACCCTGTTCTCATAAAACCACTCAATCTCCTTGAACAGGGACTTGTTTTGTTCTTTAAAGTTAAGGCCCCAAGGGTGTTTCTCAGCCTCATAATCATCCCCCACCAGCCTCAGTAATTTGCACCTGGGGTCTGCGTGAGTTTTAAGATAAAATGCACCTCTCGCATGTTGAGCCATACCTTTCAGAGAGATGAGGCCCAACTCCAGACGTAAGAACTGTACGTAGGAAGAACCTAATCCCAGCACAGTTTGCCAGTAGTGACCCTCTAAAATATTCAGCTACTTCAGATCCTGCATGGCCAGTGCCTCCAAGCCATAGAGGATGGCAGGGACAAAAAACTGTTGATAGAGTTTTAAAATTCCTGCCATACTAAAGCCAGCCGATCCCTTCCCAAATTTACATGCCTGTAATGTAAGCAGCTTGGCTCGACGTTTTTTATCATTCCTTGTTCTTCCGAGAGAGGGGCGCCTACTACCTTTGTTGAATTTGACATTTTTTATGCCTAATAATATCTTCATAATTAACCAGAGCTTTAAAGTTCAGCCCCAAGTATGGATAGGAATCTATCACTGCAATGGTCCCCAATTCGGTGTCAATACTGGAGCGACTAGGGCCTTTTCTAGCTATCCCCATTATTTTGATCTTCTCAAGGTTGATAATCAGACCTAACTGAGAAGCATAGGTTGCCAACTCCTTTAGCATGCTCTTTATGTTAGATAGTGTATGATCAAATAAAAGAAAATCGTAGGCGTAGAGCATGCCAAAAATAGGAATGCACCCAATTTGGGTGGTCAGTTTGATTTTAAAGCCATACACACTAGCAAGTCTGCAATGTAGAGTTATACAGCATGGGCGCCGTTACGCAATCCTGCTTTACCCCTATATTAGTATAGGTCATAGCAGACACTTCTCCATTGTCATTGAGGCAAACCTTCGCAGAAGTATTACTATGAAGTACAATTAGTATATGCATTAACCAGGCAGAACAATTCAAATCTATGAAGGCAATATACAGAGTACTCTCCTTACTACTGGTGGTATTATTGATCAACTGATCAAGAACCTGAATGTTGTGGGTAGTGCTCGCCCCCGGTCTAAATCTGGTCTCTGCATAATGTAATATCTGATTTTCTGTGGCCCAGACTTCTACGTCTTTAAGTACCAGTGTCATAAAGATTTTACTTGTGACATCAAGCATTAACAATTGCCTGTAATTAGCAGGAGTTGTCATGACCACTGTGAGGGGGCACAAATTGTGTCACAAACAGGCTCCCACCAGAAACCTGAGGGCCTTAAAACCACTGAAAAAGGGCTCCTAGAGCCAGTCCTGGCGTCTTTGGCACCAGGCTCATATGTAGGAAGGAAGGGCTTTTCAAACTAGGTCCCATGTATGTACATGGGCCTTTAAATCCAACATAGAAGCACCCACACAGTCTAGTTCTAAGAACCAAGCCATGCGGTCTAGTGTTTTGGGTGTGGCAGGCCTGGAACTACTTTCCCTAGTACTAGTTTACCTGGGCTATATAAACCACACCATGACTGCAGAACATGCTTCGAGTTATTCTGCAACCAGCAGTGTGACGCTCGCCGTGGCCAGCTCCTGGTCTTCAGCATCTTTCTGTAATCCTGCAAGAACAGGATTATTCTGTTTTACCTGAGAAAACACCATCCAGCACTCAGCATCTCAACTGGGCTGCAATCTGTGCAAACCGAGAGAAGAAGAAACATCACTCACCTGTGAGTAGGAGCTTAAGTACTTCTGGCGAACCGCTACCACAGCTGCTGTTCGAACATTGCAGCCTACAATAACGAGAAAGGGAAAAACAATATTAGAACGCGCTCTTCCAAAACATCGAATTCCATCAGTCTTACCTGAATTTCATCACGCTACGCTACGCTTCCATCCGGAGCACCAAAGCAACATCTACAAAGGAAAAGAGACATATTCAGGTTCACTTTCAATATGAAACAACCGCACATCGCTGTACTTACTTTAACGGATTCCGGGGGCCTTTTTTTTTTCATCGCGCTCTCATCCACTCGCAGCACCACAGCGGCCTGTGAGGAGAAGAAGAGGAAAACACAGGTTAGCTTTAAAAGACAATAAAGGCGCTGCGCTTCGCGCTTTCTCTAACCTAGAAAACGTGCCTCTCCTTCCGGCACGCCAGCATCAAGATCTTTGCACCTGAAAAGAAGGAGATAAAGACATTAGCAAATTCCCACCATAAACAGAAGAACGACTTACAATTAACAAACCTTAACTGCCTACTAGCAGATTCAGGGTCACAGCAGGCCTGGGCCCGAGGAAGGCCTACTGCACCAGTGAAGCAACTCGGGCAGCTCACCAACAAATGTCAAGCGCCCCTGCAAAAGAAACACAGGACGGATAGCTCACACTACAAATAACTAAAATTCATTATTCAGCACTGGGCAACTACACATGCAGGGTTCCAGATCTCAGAGCCTTCCAGACGCCCCCGGGGATATCTGGTGAGCGTAACAGAGTACCCCAGTCTCCCTTTTTATACACAGGAATCAACACTGACATTTTCCACAAAGGAGGGACCTGGCAAGTTCTACATATGCCGGAGAATAGTGTAAGCAATACCTGAACCCAATTATTTTAATCCATTTTCAACACCAAGTTTGCTAATGTATTGGGACCCGGGGCAATGGAGGGCTTTAAGAACCATCAATATAAAGCACATCTCCCCCCTCAGGTGCATCCTCCTGTACCTTGCAAGTTTCACTGAATTCTTCTAAGTTTGTTTTGCAGTTGTGTGCATAGTCACCTTCTTCTAGAACGTCTGCGATGAAAGTCGCTGTATTGACACATCTGCATCTCACTATCTTGAGAGCTGGGTTAGATAGTAACACCTCATACCCTGAGGCACTTTGTGTTGTCAGTGTGCTCTTTGGTCTTTCCAGTATTGCAGAGACAGCATGATTCACATAAAGAGTGGTCCTGCCTCCCATTGCAATACTCACTAATATGTCCACTGAAAACGGGTCTAATTTACTGGGTCTAATTTTCCACTGTAGTAAGCCAGTGGCTTGTGGCCCAAGCTGGTCTTCTTTGTCAGTACTGCTGTCATCACTACTCCATCAGAGTGTGAGAAGAGAAATAATTCCTTTTTGATAGTCTGTTATCCCTAACACTGGAGCTGTGCATATTGCTTCCTTCAGCTTGTTAAATGCCTCAGTAATTTATATGGTACATCGTATTATCTTCTGCCCTTTCTGTGCTTCATTAGTGCACCTAATAGAGGCCTAGTGTATGTGCTGTAATCGAATACCCATGCCCAGCAGTAATTACATATCCCCCAAAACAGCTGCATTTCTCTAACTGTTGTGGGTTTTGCTGTCCTACATATTGCCTCTGCCCTATCTGGTGTCACTTGTCAGCCATTTTGAGAGATCTTTTGCCTAATGTTTAACACTTCTGCTTCAAAAACTTGTAATTCGGCCTTGTTGACTTTGTATTGCTTGTCTGCTAGTATTGTCATCATGTGTACTGAGTGCTTTCTACACTGTTCTTCTGTCTTGATGCAAATCAATATGTCATCTATGTACTGTATAACCATGTTTTCCATCTGTACGTTGCCTAGGTTCATATGGAGGACCCTATTGAATATGGAAGGCGATTCTCAATAGTCTTGTAAGTTTCCCTTTCTTATTTCTATATAGAAATTAAGTTTAGTCTCGTGAGTCTGGGTGTCATGGTATAGAAAATAATGCAGTATTCAAATCTATGACTGTCAAGTAAGCAGCTGCAGTGGGGATGTTGCACAAAATTGTCACTAAATTTGGTACCAAAGGATATTTTTCTTCTACAATATGGTTAAGAAGGTGCAATTCATATATAAAACACCATGACACCCCGTTCACAGGGTACACAGCAGTGTTGCATGGTAACTCTGATGGCACTAGGATGCCCTGTTTCACTAGCGTTGCAATGGTCTCATAGATACCTTTGGCTGCCTCTCTTGAGAGTGGGTATTGTTTAACTCACTGTGGAATTGCTTCTGGCTTGATTATTACTGCTCCTATCCCTTTCAGAAGCCCCACATCATAGGGACTTGTGGTCCATAAGATGTGGGGTACTTTTGCCAAATCCTCCTCTAGAAGGGTCAGTGGTGCTTTCAGCACCACAAACATTATCTGCGGTTACACTCTTTAGTGTATTAGCACACAAAATGTGATGCTAATTTCGAACACCATCTCATGGTCTGATCTGTTGTCTCTAATAATCCTTTGTCTGTGACTGTGGTCAACCTGCACCCTTCGACTATGGCGATCACTGCTCGCCATGATCATCCTGTGTCATTTGACCCATGCACTGTTATCCAGTCATCCTAACGTGATTACTGCCTCTAATTCCAGTGGCACTATTGTTCCTTCTTCCTCATCTAATGGTATCACTGGCCTGAATAAGTACTCATTTGGAAGGCACCATACTTCCCCTGAATCCCTGTTAGTCAGCTATTATGATTTACGGCCCATACTGGAACAGCTCCTTGTCCAATGGAACCTCCCGCTGTACTCTATGTCCACAATAGGCTTGAATGATTTCCCTCACATTTAGAAGATGTATCCTTGGTGTGGAACACACTATCCCCTTGTCAGTCAATGAAATGGCCATGCTAAGTCTGCTCATGCTGTCTCTCCCCAGTATATGTCTGTCAGGAATAAAGTAGGGGAAAGGATAGTTCATGCTCCCCTATAGAAAGTTCAAAATCGTCTGTAAAAGGAACCCATTCCATCACCCCAGAGAATCCTTGAGCATTCCTGGCAATGCCTGACATACTATATTTCCCTTCCCAGATGCATGATTTAGTCACCCCTCAGTTGACAAGAAAGGAATCAATCTTGTTACCTATCGTTACCCTTATGCATGGTTCCTTTGCAGGGTTGGGTGGAACCTACAGGATGGAGCACATCAACTCTGTCTCTGGGACTGTCCTATTGGCGGTATAAGGACATCCTCCACCCCAAGAATGGGTTGCCTGCCACTACCGTGACCCTGCCAAGTTCCTAATGGGAGCATTGTCATGGAGTCTGTGTATGCCATTGTCCCGCCATTTGGCTGTGTGATGTTCTGTATCTGTGGTATTAGTTGTGCCGTGTATGTGTTTCCCTGCATCTGAGGCATCTGTGGTGCCTGGAAATACTGCTGCATAGGTGCTTGCTTTTGCAGTGCCTGCATCATGGGCTGTTGTGTCTGTGGGTATGCGTTCTGTACCTGTCCTTGTTGTGGTGTCTGGTCTTGCATTTAGTTCTTGTCCTGTTCCCCCTGGTATTCTGACTCGTCTTGCATTCCCACATTCTGTTGCCCCGTTGCCCTACTTCTGCAAACCCTTGAGATAAGCCCTATCTGTCCGGACACCCAGCATTGGGGTGGCTCTCTCCCCTACCCTTGGAATTCCACAGAAAATCCCCCTGCTGTGGTTGCTGCCCATACCCTCAACCACCCCCAGGAATCCCATGTGGTTCTGCTGCATCTAATGCCCATACCCTGTCCTCTAGATGGCCCCCCTCTTCCTCAAAGCCCATGCTGTGCATTCCCCCACCCCAGGAATCCTCCCCCCTCAGGCAGTGGTGCGTGCTGTCTCTGTGGTGCTGCTTGTGCTCCTGCACTTGTCAATACTGCCCCTTCTAAGGCATATTTAGAAAGCTTCCTTTGCACTATCTTTGCCTCCTCCTGTCTTCTTTCCTCTGGCTTTTTCCTCGCATTCTCTTGCAATTTCCTACAATAGTGTACTATTGTGAGCTGGATTTCGGACCAAGGCCTTGCCTCCATCCCCTCTATTCTCTTGAGTTGTTTTTGCCTCTATTCTGGCAATCCTTGGCATAATAGGTGGTTGAATAATGGTACTGTTTTGTCCCACGGTTCTTGCATTTCAAGCTGCCAAAGCTCTTGAATTGTCTGAATGTAGTTTAGGGGGTCTTCGTCTTCCCCCATTGTGTGTGCCATACTCGCACTAATGTCTGATATGTTTGGTTACTGAGTCCTTAGAGCTTGCCACAAGGCGGCACAGTAATTTGCAAATGGTACGCCATCATGCTCTGTGTCCTGGGTGGTTACTCCTGGGTAACCTGCCCTTTTCCATACGTCATCAGAGGCCTCCCTGAGGATTGCCACTAATAATCCTTTTACGTCCCCCACTGCTAATTTCTGTCCTGCTGTCATTCTTTCCATTTCGTATATCCATTTCCCCAAACCTGTGGTTATGTAGCCTACACCAAGTTTTACTTGTCTTCATGGTTTCATGGTATGTATTGAGGTTGCCCCCCTCCCTTCTCCAGTAGGCGTAACTGGGTCAGCCCAATCTCCCCATTCGCTCCTCGTGTCAGCCTGATCTGTCTGTCAGGTCTGTCAGCATTATTAATGTCAGTACCTGCCTTAGCCGTCTCCCCCTTTTTTCACCTGGGCAATCACTAAGTCTCTGGGCGTATGGCAGGAAGTCGTCCAAACTGTGTGATGTGTCTCTGGTCCATTGTGATCGATCGTCCTTGTCACCCTTAAATCCCACTGTGTATTTCCCTGTTTCCCATGTCAAGCTCCTCTCTGCGCTCTTCCCCGTTGACCGATACTCAAGTCGCCCTCTTCTCTCATCCTCACTTCCCTCTATGTCCCCATCTGAGTCAGTGTCCATTTCACTGCAAAATGTGTCCACAAAACTCTGTCTCCTAGAGTTTGTGTCTTTGCTGGGCTTCCTTCTAAAGTCAATCAGCTCTTCGCTACCACCTCCCTCACAGGATCCCATGTCTGTCCTGCCTGACACAGTGACAGTCCTGTCCTGTGTGGTAGTGCCCTCTGGCTCAGTTCACCCCCCCTCCCATTTTATCATTTCATGTGAACATTGCCCACCTTGTCCTTATATATCTTATGGCGCGCTACTTTCGATTACACTCTCTTGCGAGTGGTTCTAGTTCCCACATTCTCCGTTCCCTCTTTACTAAAACTTGTTTTGCCTTCTCATTTTCTTCACTGTGCCTCTCGATATCTTTGAGCTCCCTCCTTGTCCTTTCTCGCTGCTTCCACTCTTTCTCTTCCTCTCTTTACTGGTCTCTATGTGCTTGCTAGCACCTATCCTCTTCTTCCTTTTCCTTTCTTTCTACTTCTTCCAATATCTGCCCATCGTCCTTACTGCATGGTGGAGGTTGAAATTTTGGATTTGTGTACCCCTCTGCTGTTTTTAGCTCCCATATAGGGTAAAGCCCCTGCTCGTCATCTGTATCCTCTCGCTTCTTGCTCGCAGGAGAAGGAGGGGGTGCGGAGGGTGGGGTTGCTGGTCCCAGTGTCCCCTGTTGGCTCAGCATGCATGGACACCTCACTTCTTCCCCCTCGTCCTCCTGGATCATTCACTAAAATGCAAATATTGCCATACGATTGGTCAACTTCTTCCCTTATAGATGTCCTGTAGGTGTGTCAGTAGTGGTTGCTGCACATTTCTGGAGAAACTTCTGCATTGTTGCCATGGCTTAGTCAATTTACCCTCTGTACTTTTCGTCCATTCTACGCTATACTTTCAAATCGTGTCCTTATAGTGTGGAAGGGTCTTTCACAGGTGCTGCAGAGGCCACACTTCCCTTGATACATTGCTTTTATACTTACTTGACCTCAAGTTGAGGCCTTTGAAACTTTGTTATTACACAAGCAAAATAAAATGGCATTTCTTACAATTAATCTCTAGCCTCTCTGGCCCCAAAACAACTTGTCAGGCGTGATCCATGCACCACCCCTCTGCCAACACTCCGCCTCCTCAGAAACACCCACCAATCTTGCACATGCGCCTTCGGGCACTGGTACTGGACAGCCTCCTCTTTCAATTTCAAGCTTCTCAATACCAATTTCTATAGTTCCTTGTGCTCTCCGGGTCCTATGCACAAACCAAATGGGTGACACCACCAACTCACTAAGCAAGGTTTGCCAAAGATCACTTACAACGCTCACAATTCTAATGTCCCGTTACACAAAGATTTACCCAACCCCAACATGAACCCATAGCTGTCTTCCTGCCTCCTAACAGGGGATACCAATACTTTTTGTGGTCAATCTGTACTTACAGCATCGCCTTGTAGATAAAACGCCTCAGTGAGATTTAACCAGGCGAACACCTCCCGCAATCTAGGCCAACTCCCTTTGCTAAACCTTACACAGGGATAGCATCATCTATGACCCGAGCTAAAATTCCCAATCCACAGGAAATCCAATATTCACATAACTTTTCATCTGAATATGTGAATGTGAGAATATATATCCGTGTCCTTAAATCAATAATCTAGGTTATTCACCAGAATCTTTTCCCTTAAAACCAAATGTGCCCTAACCACAGAAATGACAATTACCTGCACTGCTTTCCCTACTAAGCTTAACAATACTCGACACTACTAGGCAATAATCAGCAATACTTCAAAGAACGCAACACTGCTCAATACTAATCCTTACTCCCCGTTACTTTCCCACTCCCCTTAGTTACTGTGTGGCTGAATCAATACTTACACTTTGTGATCCACTGATGATATTCACCTACCGGCTCTCCCAAAGCTGCCACGCCACACTTCTGGTTTGCAGGACTCCTAACGGACCACAGTTAGGATATTCCCAAGCTGGTTCCTGACGGGCTTTGTGAGGCATTGCACTTACCCGCCGGACTCAGAGTCTGCGAGTCACCCTGCAGCCATCTAGGCATTGCAGTGGAAGAGGTGGCTTTATGATGAACAGGCATAGTCAACCATACCTCTGCTACCAACCTGTTGGTGGGTTATGTCAGAGGTCTGGGGGTTACTATGACATCACTTGTTCTGCTCCCTAAGGCCCAACAACACTGCCCCAGGAACAAATTCAGTCAACATCCCCAACCCGTTTTGATTCACAATTGCATCATAATCTGGGCACACTCCAAAACACCTATCACACATACTCATTGGGTGATCGGAGTGATATACCTTATAGACTATCCTTATACATCTCACTGAATTGGCCTTTCCATGTCAGGTGGCAGGCCTGTCCCTTCCCCATGACACCATCTATTACATTATTGCAGGGTCAAAGGATTACCCTTGGCCCTTGCCCCCTGCCATCCTCCCCTGCATTTCTGTACCCTGATTGTCTGGAACTAGTCTCCTCATGCCTGGGACCCAGTTCAGTTCTCAGCCCTCTGTGAACTTCTTCAAGGTGATGTGAATGACTACGTGTGGCCAATGTATTTGTTAGCAGTACCACGTCTGCCTGTTAGAGTGCTCTCCATGTTGCAATGTTGTTAACTTATTCATGCTTCACTTCATGTCCGCGGAGCTGAGAAATGCTCATCTTCCCACTGCGGGTGAATGACCATTGTCTAGCTTGGCCACATCACATGGTTGAGGACCACAACATCAAGCCCTTCTGCTCTGCAATTATGAATATTTATTATTTTTTTTCTGCAGATGTCCCCTTGTCATCTTAAGGTTTGAATGTGCTGCTTGTCTCTGAACTTGTCTGTGAGCCCTGGCTTCCTGCTCCGTGCATCCTGGGTTTGCTTTTCTCTCGTCTCTTGTCCTGCAGTTTGAGACCTTGTATGATTTTCATTATTCTTATACTAGGGGCCTCATTACGACCCTGGCACTAAGTGTTTAACGGCGCTGTAAAAGGCTCGGCGCCGTAAACACTTAGCGCCTTACTACAGGGTCCATTTGCGGGACCCGACCTTAACGGCTGGTCTACAACAGCCGTTAAAGTAGGGACCCGAGAAGGGACCTTGTTGCTAAGTACGGTACCGCAATTTGCGGTACCGTACTTAGCGCCTTCCCCATTCCCATACAGCCCTATGGGGCGAAAATGGGAATGGGGAAGGGCCATGGTTCAATGGGGAATTACCGCCCCGCCAACCTTGGAATGGGGTGCTAATTCCACATTGAACCATGGCGGACCCGTTACAACACCGGCACCAACCATGGTGCTAATAGCGCCATGGTTTAGCGCTGTTGTGTTGTAATGAGGGCCTATGACTTCTACACACTTAGACCGTACTATTTTTCCTTTAGGTTAGTTATATTTGAACCTGACAGGTTCCTTATTTTATTTGTTGTGCCATAGGTTTAGTTGCTATAAACATCTGCAAGCTTGCTCTGCATCTCTTTCTTGCCTTGCGTGTGTGTTTGTGTAGATTTGTGCATGTTTGTGAGTGTACTTCATGACTAACGTGGCTATGTTTTGGTGTCACTAATGATGTCAGCACAGTGGTTTCTCTGCATTCAGTCACCGTCTTCCATCGAGGCATTTGGATCTATAACTACTTTTGAAGCACCTATATCCATAAAGACATTCACTGGATAAGGTTTGACAGGCTGTCTGAGAGAATACCTATCTGCATACATGTCAGTCACTGGTGCTCCGGGTGTTGTCCGAATAATGAGTGGCTTCGTGAATTTGTTACTCTTCGGGTAGTCATGTTCATGAGGATAAGAGGGGGTATTACTGGGACCCTCGATTCAATCCTCCGTTCTTGTCCCCTCCTCAACAGTCATAATATTATGGGTCTTACTGTCCTTCTCATACAACTTCCGTAACTCCAAGATATTTAGGGCTTCATCACGAGTTGGGTGGTAGCCCTTAAATGTGGCGGTAACGCTATTACCTCCGCTCTTAAGGGTCTGTCCAATCACTTACGACTGGCAGCATTTACACCCAGCTGCAAGAACAGAGCCAATTTTTTTGCAATTACTGTTCAGTAATGCAGCCAGCGGTAATTGCACCAGTGGACCCAATGGGGAATGGGGAATTACGTTTACTGCTCAAACCATGATCTGGCGCTAATACCGCCAGACAGGTGGGCAGTACCACAAACCCAGTTGGGAAATCGCCCAACTCATGATGAGGCCCTTAATCTATTCTCTAATGCTGAACTTTTATACTTAGATACTAGGAAAGTATACAAGTTCTTCAACATACCCGTATCATAAGACCCTTGGTTAGGCCAGGAATTAAACATTTAGCCTTTCGTTTCCCTTATTCATTCTCAATGGTATTTTAAAATATTCACCTTCTATCAAGTGAGCACCTGACATAAGTGATTCAATGGAGTCTCCATACTCAAACCAATGTAAATCAAACACATTTTCAAAATCACAATATAAACCCTAAGAACTATACCCACAGCACAAACAATCACTACCCACAAAATATCACCTTTTTCCTTTCCCTTTTTCTAGAAAAAGAAGAATTTCCCACACTTACTCTCCTTACTCACCTTCACCCACAACCGTCTTGATAATCAGACACTCATCAGGCATACACAAAGACATTATATTTATCAAAACACACGTCGGCCAAACATCCTCTTTACTTCTCTAAGATGTCTCCTTTACTTGAGCATAAAAAGGACTGCAACGTTTTCCACTACAACACCGCTGTATCCCTCTCTTTTCTACTAGTACACCACTCTCGACTACAGTGCTGCTGAGTACAGGAAGATACCTTTTATTACTTTGACTAACCAAGAAAAAGTGAGGTGTAGGCTCTGTCTGCACAATCAATATAAAGTGAGGGGTTATCAAGGGTACACTCCAGAAATGTATCTACAGACGGTCTTCCCACAAGATGCCACCTCACACTAAGTTAAGGGCTCCTGCCAATCATACAAGCATACAAGCAACCTGGAGGGTATCAAGACTATCCTTACAAGGGACATGCAGGTGCAGGAGACCACACCTCTGAAATAACAAACTAGGTAAAAGCTTATGACATAACAATCCATTCACTCCTCCAAAAACACTCATTATTCCAACCTACTTGACCTCACCTAAACTTAGACACACCCATCTTGCCCCTATCAAAGAATAAAAACAGAAGTATTTATTCTCCCCTGTTACCCTCTTGCTTTACCTGGCAACGATGCACTCTCATGAAAGTGTACCCCGAAGCGCTCCAATGTGGTGCTCCTTTAATCTGGCCTGCGCAGCCGGGCAATGGTACCATACCTCTGGGGGGGGAGCAGACAGGCCTCTAACTAATATGGTACCTATAGCCCTACTCCTTGACGTGCTTGAAGCCTGGCCCCCACAGAAAAGCTCTGCAGACAAGTTACTAATATCTCAGAGAACCTGGGCCCATACAGGGATGCCAAATGTAGTAGTGGGCCATTTGATCACCGTAACTAAAAGCAGGCCCACCCTTAAAGAGTGTCTACATGCTTTGTCTGTAAAGCAAGTTCATTGTACAAATGGCCGGGAGGAGTTAGATGACATCAAAGAGTCAAACTAACCGGTATCTCCGAACCCCACAAAGAACACACATTTTATACAATTTGCAACAGTTAAAACACTCCCAAAGATTTTGATACAAAGTCAACCCCCACACATGATTGGTTAATTTAAATTATCTCACGGTCCATCTGGTAAGAAACCTTTACCCCTACTTGTGACACACAAGGCTATTCTATGAAAACACCATTGTTGGTAAGAGGAAGGGAATCAACACATTTGCTTTTGACCTATTGTTACTTGTTTTATCGCTCAAACATAGTGGCATCCACATTTAATTCTAATCTATGCGACTTACCGTTCCAGCCCACATGTTTCCAAACCACACCTTGACAACTCTATTGAAAATCCATGATCTATCAGTGCTCCTTTCCCGCCACAAGCAACCTGCATAATTTCTTATTATCTGGGCCAAAATTCCAGCCTTACCGGGTTGCCAGACTCTGCCAGTGATTCAATAAGAGATTCCTATATACTTACAGAGTTTGCAACTCCCCTTCACATTGCACCGAGGCCATAAAAAAGGCCTGCTCGAAACTTTGGTCCCTCTCCTGCCTCTTTTCACTCTATTCTACCCGCCCTGTGTATCTTCCTCCTACTCCCTTGTGTTAAGGATTCCAATCTGACGTCACACACTGGACCAGGCCATTTGGTCTTATCCTGGAATGTGGTGCTCAATAGGAATGCTTTTTCTTTCATTTCAATGAATTCAAATTGAGCCAGTACCCAACCTGTTTCACACCCCCTTTTACAAATACCCTGGGTCACAATGGACCATGAACCAGGCCGGTTGGTGAAAATACAATATTTATTTTAAAATTCACAAAAAATCACACACATTTTTTTTAATTATTTTTTATTTAATTGTACTACAAATTTTACAAAAAAATCACTCGTAAAAATGTTGCTTCGCTTTCCTTACTTCCTGTGTCTTTCACTGTTTTGCGGTTTAGCTGTACTTAAAGTCCATAGTTGTCCTCAGGTATCTCTGGTGCCCATTTTATGCTTGTGTACCAGTCAAATTTGTTTAAAGAATAGAACCACAGCCACTGGCCAATCTGTTTTCTCGCCACCCATGAATCGTGTCCACCATTCTTCTTCCTCGACTGTAGTTGAGTTGCCCAGGAATTTCATTAGATAAATTTCCCTTGCTTCCTGGCTACCCTTAAATACCAACAAGATGTGACAAACTGATTCCACCTGGTAGGTGTCACAGTATCGGCACTTGTCCGATAGGGAAATACCTCTTCTGGACAGGATCCCATTTGTCTTCAGAAGGTTTAATCTGATTCTAAGGAAGGTGTGACACAGGTGTTTGTCCCAGAATTTTTTCAGATAACCTCTGACCTTGTTCATTCTTTTAGGGACAAGGGGGAAGTTCTTAGTTAGTTTGACCAGTTTTTTCGCCACTTTTGTTGGATTTTGTTTTAATCTGTCCTTCTTCAGGGATATCTCATCAAGGAGATTTACACAACCTTCAGCCCAAGTTGCTAGGATTTTGTTTTTTCCGCTACCTAGTTCATTGCTCAAGATCTCAAAGACAGGCGCTGTGGGTTCAATGATCACTTTTCTAAAGAGCATCATGGTGTTCCTCATCACAATCCCCTTCAAAGAAGATGAGCATAATTCTTGTTTAATTAGGCAGATTGGAACAGACAGTGGGAGCCCCAACACTTTCTTCCAGAATAGACCTTCTAGTCTGTCCCAAAGCTGGATCGGTATTTGTGGCATAGCTTCTGTTCTGTACATTGTGCACAGGACTACCTTGGACTTGAAGAAAGACAGGAACGGGATCGTGGAATATTTCCCAAACTTCCTGTCAATCACCATTGCTTGAGATGCCAAGGTCTTTATTTTAGCTAATAGTGACTCCTGCATTGGTAGTTCTGAGCTGCTGTTGCTTAATGTAACTCTGAGATATTTGAAGCTCTTCACAATTTCGATTTTCTCATTCTCCACATTCCATTTCTCTTTGTTTGCTGTCCGGGTTGTTGTTCCAAATGCCATGATCTTAGTTTTGCTCTTATTTAGTTTGAGATGTTTTTTTTCTTCAGATATATAAGCAGGCTACCCAGTTGTCTTTGTAAACCCACCACTGTCTGATCTAACATGATGATGTCATCCACGTATAAGAGTGTCTGGATTTTCGCTCCCCCTAATGATGGGGGGAAAACACCAGGTTGTGACAAACTCCTCTTCTAGATCTGCTATTTAAGCATTATATAGGGCCGGAACTAACGGGCAGCCCTGCTTTACTCCCCGAGCAGTACAGATTTCCTTTGATAGGGCCCCGTCACCATTTAGGCAAACTCTCATGGTATTGTCCTCCTTCAGGACCCTGATTGGGGGTAGTATTTTGTCAGGGCAATTCTTGCATATTAGTTTGGTCCACAGCCCCTCTCGGTTCACTCCGTCAAAGGCCTGCACGAGGTCAACGAAGGCCACGAATATTCGGGGAGCTCCTTGTCGAACTTTGGTTTTAAGGGAGCATAGTAAAAGGATGTTTGCAGTAGTACCGGTGTTTCTGACAAAACCTGTCTGGAACCGATCTGTGTTGTTAGATTCTTTTAGCCAGCTGTTAAGGCCATCCAAGGGGCATGATCCAAAGACCTTCCCAATAACTTCCAAGAGTGCTATGGGGCGATAGTTCCTTGGGTCGTCTTTGGCTCCTCTTTTAAAAATGGGGACAACGTTTGAGGTCTTCCATGAGGGAGGAACTTTATTACTTGAATTGCAGTTCTGAAAGATCTGTCCAATGAGTGGAGCCCAGGTGTCCACATTCGCCTTCAAATCGATGTTAGAGATACCATCCAGATCCGGCGCTCTGGAATTTTTTAGTTTGTTGATTTTTAATATAATTGACTCAGGGTCACAGGGAATTCCCCACACCATCACGCGTTGCCAAGGAGTTTTAGGTGTCTGACCCTCTTGTGTTTTGTACAGTGTCTCAGAAAATTTCACCCATTGCTCTTCACTCACATTATTCTGTAGGTTGTCCTTTATCTTTGGAGTTGTCGAGTTGATTAGCGATCAGAACTCTTTTCGTCGCAAGCGTTCACAGCATTTGTTCAGCGTCCTGTGAAGAAGGCTTGCATGATGATGCCTCACCCAGCTTTTGTACTGGCGTTGTGCTTGATGGTATCTGTTGTTCAATTTAGCTGAGTTAGAGTTTTTCGCCATCTGTTAGAATTTCCTCAGGATGGCTCTTTGCAGAACCAATTCTCTGTTATAAATGTGTTTGTGTGCCTTACAATATAAGCCCCCTTGTAGCTTTGTTGTCCGATGTACTTCCAGTATCAGCACATAGTCAACAATTATAGGGCTACTTGCTTTGCCTGTGCCTTTATTCAGGTTGTTTTTATAGGCCTTCGTGATTTTGCTCATGCTTTTGGCCGTTAACTTTAAGCGTTTTCCTCTGGGGCCTGTTTCTAGTCCTTTTATCATGTATTCTTGCACTGGTCTTTGTAGGTGCCATGTGGTTATCAAAATGTTGTGGTCACTATTGTCAGTTTCTTCCACATTAAAATATTTGATAATGCCCAATAGGTCCCTAGATACGAGTGTGTGGTCAATGGTCCCTTGTTGATCATTTCTTTGCCACTTGGGGATCGCCTTGTTCTTCTTAGATCTCAACCAGTGGAGATTATGTAGATCCCATTTCTCCATTAGGTTATCCCATCTCTTGCTTCTCTCCCCAGAAGCCGTAGTTGTCAGGTTTGTTGGGTTGTCACCATCCTCCAAACTGCAGTCTAAATCACCATTTATTATGATTTAATTTGTTTGTTGGTTTTCACGCTCTTCTTCCAGCAGGTTATCAATGCACTCCAGATATTGGTCGGAAGCGATCTCTGCTGGATTCCAGTACGTATTGATAATCTTGATTTTCTGTTGAAGGTTCTTTTCACTTGCTCCGCTGTCGATTTGCCACCCTAGTCTGGTGACCTGGATATAGGGAGAAAGATATAGTTCTGCCTGGTGTTCAAGACCACTTCCCAATCTTACTGCTGTCAGGAGGCCAGCCCTCGGCCGTCCTGCACTTCCCTTCTGTGCTGGGGTGAAAGTCAAGACATAACCATCAAGATATGGCTTCGCCATCAGCCACGTCTCCTGTAGACACAGGATGTCAAATGTTCCCAGGTTCACGTCTGATTTGGCTGCCAAGTAGGAAAACCCTTGTGTGCTCCATGAGCCCATAGTCAGCTAGTGTGGCTCCTCCTGCTGGCTCATCGAGGGTTTCCTAGCCACTATTTGCTAGATCTTACTTGAGTATTTTTGCATTTTGGAAACCCATGTTCGTTTCTGCTGCAGGGCTAAACTTCTTTCATCTTTGCCACTCTCATCTCTGGTGTTTCTTCGTGGACTTTGGTCTATTGTGATCCTTAATTTTTCCCCAGGACCTGTAGGCCATCTTTCCTTTTTACTTGATGATTTTACCTCAAGAGATTTCTTGTTTTCTCGGTGAGAGACAGCACCCCCGGCTCCTTTCTATAGGACTTTTGTTTGCCCCGCAGCCGGTGGTCATGCTGTTCTACCAGTGGTAGGTATTTTCTGCTCTGCTGATGGTTATCCTTCTCTCTAGTATACCTTATTTTGTCCACACACCACTGTCTCATTGCCGGTGAATGATCCCCTCTTTGAACTTCTTTGTGTCTCCCGTCTGTATGTCCCAGTTGTAGCCCAAGTAACGTATGTTATGTGACTCTTTCTTTAGAAAATTGCTCACTATTACAGATGCTATGTGTAAGTAACCCCGGTCTTTCCAACCTTTCTCACAGGGTTTGCCAATTTTTACGTTTTGTGAGGTCAGTTGCCGTAAGTTTGGGACTTGGTCAAGAATCTGAAGCGTTGAATTCCTACTTAACCTGAAACCATCACATTTTTCTTTTATTGTCTCCTTTTTGAAGATACAACAGTTACTCTTAATGCGTTTGTTCATGGAACTCCTTGACCGTTCCTCACTTCTATCGGGCATTGCTGGACCCCTACTCCATTCTCTTGCTTTACTTTGCTGACTGTGGCTAGGAGGGTACTCAGGCTTTCTCTTGACCTCAGACTTCCTCTGTAGAAGCCTAGATCTTGGGCTTTGCCCGCTTACGCATTTGTCTCGGGGAGGATTATTCTCTATACTTTTCTTTGAGGTCTTTGAAAAGCGGGGCTCCTGTACCTTCCATTTTTCTTCTAAGGTTCTGTGCGGGTCCCTGCTGTTCACCCGTCCTCTCTTGTTCTTTGAATGTGTATCTTTTTGTCACGCTTGCTTTTCATGCTCTAACGTTGGGCAAATGTATATCCAATTCAGATTCTTCAACCGTATATGTACTTAAGTTCATTAGGGCCTTCAGAGAGTTGGCCTCTTCCTCCACTTTCTCTTTCTCCGAGAATTTCCTTTTTCTCGACACACTTTTATTTGATGGTATTTCCATAACGATGTTGCTATCCTTGATTTTTCTCTTAGCTATTGCGATGCGTCTGGTCGGCTCTGTTGGAGTCTGTATTTGTAAAACCACTTTCTTAACTTCTCCTTTATCAGGACTCTGCCCTGTTTTGTTACTGAGTTGTCAGGGAGTTTAGGTTACCTAGTGAAGAAGCTTTCAAGTTCTTTCAGTTTTATATTTGGGGGTTTATTACCCAGCACATTGTTGGATGTAACCGTGGTTATTTCTAAACACTCCATGTTGATGCCACCGTTATCCTGCGTGCTCACATTTTCTTCACAGACTTTCAACTCACTGCTTTTATTTGGGCGGTTGTCACTCATCTGAGATCCCTGTGTTTTTATCTCCAAGTCCATTGCACACGATGTACCTTGCTCCCTTGTGTTCTCTTGTCTCGCTTTTCTAATCAGTATGCACTTTTCTAGATATATTAACTTGCTGTGCTTTAGAGCCATAATTGCAGCTTGGCAATCGTCACTGTTGACATTACTCCCATTAGATCTGGTTTCTTTTGTAATGTTTCCCTTGAGCCCCCTTGTAGTGAGTCTCTTCCTCTTCTAGACCAGCTGGGAGGGGTCCGCACTTCAGGTAAACATGTTGGTTTTCCATAGCTTTCTAGTGATGGTTGATTTGTCATCTTTTTTTTAGTGATATTCAAGGCTTCCTAGCACATGGGAGGGTTCCTAGAGGCGTTCCGGTTGTCATGGTGAGTGTGGCTGAATCATCTTCTTGGGTATGGCCAGGCGTTGGCCCCATATTTGGTTCACCCCCCTCACCCTCTGGTGGGGGAACCTCTTTTGATTTTCCGACGTTCAGGTTAGAATCCCTTACCTCAAATCCTATTACTTGTGTAGATGGAGGTGGGTGAGTCATGTCAGGAGGAGGTTTCCCAAAATGCCATCTCACTGGTGTTTCTAAAGCTAAAGGCTTGTCCGGTGGCTCCAGTTTTGAAGCCCTCACCCCCTGAGCGCTTTTAGGTGTTGTCTCTGGCAGAATAGATTCTTCCACCACCACCCAACCTTCTAGCAGCTCCACATCCGAAATTTCTTTCAGGGGCAGGGCCATGCGTTCTCCCTTTTTCTTAAAAAAGTCTGCAGCGTGGTTATGGGTATTTGTCTTACTAGCTTTGTTTTTGTGTGTTGTGCCCCGATAATAGGGCTTCATTGGGTGTTTTCCAGCTTTTAATTTCTTTTATTTTAATGCTGTTGTTGTATATTCTTTCCTTTTTGATGTTTTATGTCCCTCAACGTTGTGAAGCGGCCAGCAGGGGTCAGTCTCTTCACTTGCAGGTTCAGGCACTTTAGCCACCGTCCCCTTTCCCATGCAGCCATTCAAGCTGCATTACCTTTCTCCCCCTCTGTGGATATCTCCTCACTCGCTGCATGCTGAACGCTCTGTGGTTCCCTCTCCTCCTCCAGCGCCTCACAGTGCCTCATTGCTCATGCCGGCAGCGATAGATCCTGAATGCTCATTTTCCTCACCCAAGCCAGCCTCCAAAGATGGCCCGGGCTCCGCTCCTCTCACCGCCACCACCACCACGCCTCCTTCAGGCACGTGGACCTCGGCTGCCAGAGTCCCAAGGATGAACTGCGGTGCCGCGGCACATGGCGAGCTGTGAGAAGGCTCGACCACCGCCGACGGCTCCCGAAGCAATCCCGAGACCCCGACAGCCGGCATTCCATGAAAGAGCACCACCCTGGGCAGCCCCACCACAGGCCCCCTCAATAAGGTAAGAAAGCCATGCTTTCTATGGGTCCATTGACCATATCACAGTTCACTACTGCCGAGCCCTTGAGCACAATTGCTGGTTCAATGTCTGCTTCTGTGGCACAGTGGTCCGCCTGCCCACCGTCCACGGTCACCTCCTTCAGCCCCCTCTGCGATAGTGACATAAGAGCTCCCCCAAAGTCAAATACAGGACGTACCTGAAGTGGGGTATTTGAAAAAGTCAGGGAGGCACTGACAGCTACATTATTGGGTGAATACGTGGGATTGTTAGAGATGCTGTTCGGGGGCCTTAGTACCGGCACATGCAGTAATCTACTTCTTGATGTTGATGAGGAAGGTGTAAGACCTAAGCCTGTCTTCCTCTTACCTCTTGGCTGAATCAGCCCAATCAGCTCTTCTGGTACAGCCGGATCCTCATTCTCTTTTTCTTGTGATGCATCTCCATCTCGACGAAGTCGGGCACTTCTTAAGCGGTGCTCCTCGGGCTCCTCCGCCACCACCACCGTCCTGCCTGTCATGACTGCAGGACTGCACCACTCAGCATCCACTCTGCGGCCGCTCCGCGGTAAAACTGGGTTTTTATCACTTGCTCCTCCCAGTCAGCCAGCAGGATAGACAAAGCAGAAAGACTCTGGACAGGAACAGTCAGGTATGGAGTGACTGCAGGACTGCACAATTCAGCATCCACTCCGCGGCTGCTCTGCGGTCAAACTGGGTTTTTATCACTTGCTCCTCCCAGTCAGCCAGCAGGATAGACAAAGCAGAAACACTCTGCACAGGAACAGTCAGTTATGGAGTGACTGCAGGACTGCACCACTCAGCATCCACTCCATACACACATTTTAATATTGGGCATTAATCCCCAAAGGGGTGATAATTACAATAAAAACTACTGAACTACACTTGTTTAACCTTCTACATGAACATATCCAAAGCACAATTGAATGGGAGCTCTTTTTGAATTAGGATAGATGGCACCCAAGTTATTGTTTCCACCTGTAATATTCACTCAACCCACAATTCGAATCGAATTTCGCGTGGCTAGAAAGAAGCAGCAGGTAGTCAGGAATAAGAGGCAGCAAAAGAATCAAAATCCAACCTTCCCTCACAAAATAAGAGGCAGAAATGAAAACCATTTGCAAACGCCTGAAATGACACTCAGATTTTGAAAAATAATTAATTATATGTATGTTTAAATAAGGATATACATATGTTTTATCACAGTATTAGGGATGTTATATCACTAGCAACCATCAGGCAAAGTATCACAACAGCATACAGTTCACAAAGCAGGTTGAAATTGAAAACACTGTGCTGCCAAATTCACATGTGGAAAAGTTGCATTTACACTTTTTCAGTTTTTAATGTAAAATGTTTCTTTCAAAGGTTTGGGTGAAACACACTGAATTGGAATGTGGTTTTTGGGCAGGGGGATAGATGCACACCCCAGGGACAATAAAGAGTTGAAAGAAGGGCAATAGGGGAAGAATGAGAGAGATTTGGAAGGCAGAATGAGGTTCGTTTTTAGGAAAATAGAACAGTTAAAAAGAGAACATCGGTTTTAAAAATCCAAGACAAATTTTACTTAAACTAAACTATTTAGACTATATTGTTAAAGAAAGCCATGGTACGTTCAAAGATTGATTTGTGGTGTCAACCTTTTCCTGCCGTGTTCAGATCTGTGTGGAAAATAATTAAAATTATTCTAAATTTGACTAAGGAGTTAACAGATGAGCTGAATAAAAGAATGGCGCTAACACTAGAAAACAAGAACAGGGTGCACAGAAAATTAGAACAGTCTAGACAAGTTATCAGGCTATGGATAGAGTTGCTTAGAGAGTGGAACATAGACAAAAGTCAAAATGGGGTAGACTATGGGCCTCATTACGAGTATGAATGTAGCCATGCTGCTAAACACAGCATGGCTACCTCCATTACAGGTACCAGGTTCGGGTCGCGCAAAAGGGAACTTACCGGGCCATTCCTACCTTGGAGGGCCCGGTAAAGCCCTTTCGCGGGACCCAAACCCAGTACATCCCAATTCCCATTTGAGCCCCCATAGGGCTCAATGGGAATGGGGAGGATGCTAACAACGGGCCTGTTATGACGGGCCTGTTGTTAGCAGCCTGGACTGCTAGCAGGACCCGCTAAGGATGCCTGGTCTGACCAGGCGTTCCTTAGCGGGTGCTGCAGCAGTCCTCGTAATAGGGCAGCCAGTAATGAACGGTGCTGGTCCCGTTTGGGATTAGGAAAAGTCAACTGGGTTCTGGACTCCAGGGCTCGGGTCACCAGGTAGTGGTGGATTTTCCTAGCAGAACAAAAGCAAGCCTGTTTGGTCAAAAGATAATCAGGGCAGCTGGATGGCAGGGTTGCAGCGTGCATGCCGTTAGTGGGCACAAATCCGGTCATGTTTCAGAATGCTTCCCAAAAGAATACCACAGCTTTCCCTTGGTTAGTGGGAATTTCGGATTGAGATTTTAGAATTGCGGCCTTGCTGGGGTGGTCAGCAATGCTTTGGTCTTGCAGTGGAATCAGCTATGCTTTGGCCTTGCAGTGTGATCTACAATTAGCTATGCTTTGGCTTTGCAGTGGAATCTGGAATCAGATATGCCTTGGCTATGCAGTGGGATTTGGAATCTGATAAGATGAATGTAGAAGATCAGGAACGGAGGCGCTGGAAATTCAGGAATGAGTCTGTGTAGACTTCTGTCAACCACCATTTTTATAGAGCATGGTGACATCATAGAATTATACAGTAGGGCAGGCTTAGCTAAGCATGCCTCTAAACAATTGGATTTGTTATGAGTGAGAGTTACCGCCTTCCTGTCTGCAAGTTGGGTTTCAAGGGCATTATGTCAGAATTATGATGTAAGTTTTACATTGTCCAGAACCTCCCACAGTTACTTGAGCTAACATACATTTTTGACATAAATGGCACATTTGTACAATTGAGGCATCTGAACAAATTACATAAGCAGGTTACATATTTTATGCAGCACATACCAGTACAACTCTGCAGTCTGTAAGACATTGCTTCCCCCTTCTAATCATTTTTGTTCATTTTTAGTGTGAAATATTCAGCCTAAAATTCTATAACTTTATACAGGTGTATGGATTATCATTGGGCATGTCAGCATTGTGTACACTTTCCTTGGAATAACCAGTTCTCTGCCATGTCTGTTCCCTTTATGGCAGTGAAATACAATGTCTTAAATTACAACCCACAAAATTACATTCAAACTGTTAACTTTTTACATTCCTGCGAATTTCAGTTGCAAAACTAACCGTCTTCAAAGTTTCTTAATGAAATAGTCTTTCGAAACAAATGGGTGGTCCTTTGTCTTCGACTGGACCATTTTTTTTCTCTTCAGCTACCCCAACTATCACTTCAGCCCAGTGGGGATGGGGTTTTCCCAGTTTGATTGAATTTTATGGCCACTTCCACTTCACAGTTTAGTGTTCCAGAATTTCCATTGTAAGAGGCCTCAGCCCAGACAAAAAGTCGGCCAAGGTAGCAATTAGCAGTTATGTGTTCTAGCATCTACTTTGTGGGCCTTCTGTTACTGGCACCCTCCAAACAGAAACATGTTTGGGGCTGACATCCCCCATGTAGCCAAAGCAATTGAATTCCTTATTTTATTTATGTTTGTTATAAATCAGAATAATGCATGTTGAATAAGATCTCTCATATATGAATAAGATCTCTCATATATATTTCACAACACAAACCCCTTCACATTGCTAGATAATGGCTGTGCCTTATCCAACAAACACCTTTAAAAAAGTATGTTTTTTTATTTGCAAAAGTACATGTAAACATGTGAGGCTGCTAGCATTTTCCTTTCAAATTTGGTTTAGGCTTCCCTCTGAATTCCCACATTGTTTTGTAGCCAAAGTTAGCTTTTTGTTTGCAGCAATGGGTTTAAAACACAGATGCACTGAAATTGATGTAGGCCCAGAAAGACAGAGCCTTTTTGACGCATTGATCTTTGATATTTTGTAGCCCAAAGGTAAAGCGTTTCCCGTGTAGCTGAAGTAAAGCTTCTTTTGATTCCTTCAGAACTGAACAACAGCCTGTCGTGCAGGGATACTGCTTTTGTCTGCTGGAGCAAAATGTGAATGTGAATGAGCATGGCAGGGTCTCATTAATAAAAGTATTATAATGAGGAATCAGAGGAAAAGAGCATTAGAGAGTCATAATTTTTAAATGTAAATATTTCCCCTTTTCAATGGGAACTTTGGGCTTGCAGCAAGGCAGCACTGCTTTTTCACACCCCGTCTTTGATACATGTCAGAACACACTGGCAGGCTCTTTCAGTGTGCCCACTTGTTCCATCCTGCCCAATATGTGCTTGGCAAGATGGTGCAGCCATCTTTTATTTTGTTGCTGCAAAACGCAGTTTTGGTGTGAGGCAGTGGTGCTCACAGGAGCCAGTGCAGCCATTTTGCTGTTTCTGCTGAAGTGCAGCCTGGTTGTGGATGGGAGTACTGCTGAGTGTGTGAATATATATCCCAGACTTGCCTTTCTCTGATCAGCCCAAATCGCATTCTGATTTGTTTCTTGGATTGCTTGCTAATTTACTGCACGTGTTATCTTGCTTTCAGTTGGCTCTATCCCATCTCCCTCCCTCTCTCGGGTTTGGCTAATAGGTAGTGAACTAATAGTAAAAAAACTTAATTTGGATTTTCACATTATCATAAAAAAGTATAGCAGTAATGCTGTTAAACTACCTTATAATAAAAACAGCCTTACTTGCTGTGTGCATCTGAGAAACTTCACACATCATCAAGAACATGTATGAGTGTAAGTCACATTTTACATAAAATATTGTACTTGGTGTAGATCAGTAAAAGATATAACACATTCTCATATCTGCAAACGTGCATTTGAAAGCACTTGAAGCCCTAATGCTCATACCTTTGCACGATACATTAATCCCCAGCGGTAATATATTCAATACATTCCTGCATAATTCTGCTCAGAGTCGTGTCATAACAACTACATAGATTGTAGAGTTTTACAAATCTTGTATCTGCAAAAATAACATGACGAGATTCGTAGTGAAAAGGACCACAATGAGATTTGTCGGGGCACGTTCACATTTCCTGCAGGCATGACTTATGTTGGAGAGAGTTTTGCTGCCATTTCAAGCAGGATCCTCCAAAATGTCTCCCTGACCTTTTGGGGACATGTTTTTTTTCTTTCTCTGGAAATAAAAGTGATGTAGAACATGGGGAACAGAGAGTGGTAGAAGAAAGCATTGGGATGCTTTTATGAGGAGCAGGGAGATGGTGTGCATGAAAGTATTCCAGAAATATAACTTTTGGTTCTGTGTCCAGTGAATTTGTACAGATACATTTTGAGGGAGTGTATCTAGCCTTAATTAAAAACTATAATACATTAACATTGAGGTAGAGGTGACTTTAGGCCTGGCCCACACTTCTATGATGCTGATTTTTTAGTGCCAGTATAATTCAGCTATGCCAAATGTTCACTTTGACAGCGCAGTGCAAAACGGGTGGGTAAAAAAGATGGCATGCACGCTTGGTCATTGCCCCGCGCAAATTAAGTAATCTCTGCCTCCCATGTACGGCACCGCAGGCAGCATTATGGATTCCTATGGATCGAAAAATGGTGCGGGTGTATAGGAAGGGTGGTTTTCCACACAAGCGGACTAACACAACTGTAGAGGACGGGTGGACAAGTAAGTTATCATCCTCCCCTCCTTTCTGCCATACAACTCAATTAGAATGTGGCATGACGTGAATGAAAGGCATACACGCCTTACCCAAGGCTTGTACACCTTTCATTAACATTATACCCTGCTCTAAAGTGTCTAGCCATATAAAATCTGATTATAGCAGTAGCAATGTCAGACCATAACATGGGAACATGAACATTCATGTAGAATGTGTCCCTCATATTTCTTACCAGGTCGTGTCATGGCATAACTCGTGTGTAGAGCTGATGCCATAACAATCTATGGACTGTTTTTATTGATAACAAATATAAAAGAATATGAAAAAGCAATATGCCATTCCTGCATTAATGAAAGATAATTATGGCACTGATACCTTTTTGGAAAATGATGCCGAGGACACACATTTCAGCTCAGTTTACGAAGATTGTGTAGACAGTCAAGTGCACAGTGTAGTTGGATTTTCAATCAATGCACACCATATTTGGAATCCGGCAATGCAAGCAATGTGTGCAATGAACGAGCCTAACCTATGGTACCTGGACTGCATTATGCAAAAGTAACATTCTTCGAGAGAATCACATGGCCGGGCTGCAATAAAGAACTAAATAAGCCAGTCCTCATCCTTCACAGCCTTTAAATAATATAAAGGGTTGATTTTAAATATAGCATCATTCCTCTATGCAAATGTGACTATCGAATATGCAATTATATTTTTGTATGAAAAATCAACTGAACTGCGTGCATGTCAAATAAAAGGTGGAATTGAATACATTATCTAAAACAAAGATGATTACAAGAGACATTTTTTTTTAAATGCGGTTCAGCCGGAAATTAAATGTAATTTATTAAACAATATAAGGGAAACTTTAATGTGTCATCTATTTCATGTTATGTTATGCTTATGTAACTCTGGAATAACGTGCATAATGATTAAAATCACATGTAGCAGAGCTCTAATGCATCTTTGGAAGATTTACTTCCTAGAAAATACTGTGCTTCGGAGGTAATATTTCAGTAACGAATATCCTTTAAAAATGTTAATGACCACTTCACAATAAATCTGGCTTCTGAAAGGAGCACCGATGTTGCCTTGTTTTTATATACCCTAGGCTCCCTCATTCGTTTTAGAGACCTGGGACTGCCTTCCGCATAAGTACATTATGGTTTGTCAAACGCGCCCACACCTATGTGAATGATACAGACATGCAGCTCCTATGGACTACAATTAAATGGGGACTAGCACCGCCACCCCAGACCAAGTGGCAGTAACGGTATTATAGTTTGGGCATATCTCGGTAGAATTACTGTCGAGATCCTACTGAACTTGTAATGAGCCCAACTGAGGGGTCAAGCATTCGGCTAGGCATTGTGTATCCTGGTACACTTTTCAAAACAGGCACTGTGGGATTATTTCCTGTTTGTGTATTTGAACGCTCATCTCTTTCGTGAAATAATATGTTCTTTAGAAATGCAGTGAATAGTAAAACCTTGTTCCACTGATAAGAAAGGCATGATTTGGCTTAGTATTACCTTGCCAGTACCCCATCCCACAATACCCCACCTACCAGAGCGGTTCTGTGTTCAGCATATTGATTGTGCAGTAGAACATATACATTGTATATACATTAATAAAATCAAAAATATTGAACAGAAAAATCATAATACAGTACACTTCTCTCCCATATCACCTGATGAGGCCTCTAGACAAGTCCTCTCTATGAAAGTATCATCCAAACACTGCTCCCCTGCTCCTCCAGAACTATCAAGAACAACCTTGTCACCCTTGCTCCAGCCTTGGATGATTTCTGAAATCACTCCTTTGCGACTGGATCCTTCCTGTTACTCTTCAAGCACTCCAATGTGCACTCTCTCACCAAAAGGCCTTCTGCTGACCCCACTTGTCTGGCTAACTACCACCCTATCTCCATTACCCCCTTCCTGAGCAAACTCTTGGAGAAGCTAACCTTCTCCCAGCGTATCCACCACAATGAATCTGTTGGTTGTCTCCATGACCTGCAGTCTGACTTCAGAGCTGCCAGAGGCACCTAAACTGCACTGCTGAACACCTGGGAAGAATTGCTCTCTAATGGCTCCCCTTATGTTCTCATCCTTCTTGCCCTTACCTCCTCTGTCTTTAATATGGTCAATTATGCAACCCTTATAAATCAGCTCCATGACCCTCTTGGCTTCACAGACCTGACTCTGTACTGGTTGACCTCCTTCCTCTCTGACCGAACTCCCCAGGTACAACTGGGCCCTTTTCTCTCCTCCATCTCACTCTCCACCTGTGGTGTCCCTTAGGGCTCTATTCTCTCGCATTGGCTTTTCAACATCTAGCTTGCCTCTCTAGCCCATTTAATCTCTGCCTTCTCTCCCAACTTCCAGTGTTATGCGAACGTCATGCAGCTCTCCTTCAAGATTCCCTCTTCTGCCTCCTCCTATACCTCTCTCATTCCTCACTGTCTGTCTGCTATTCAGGCATGGTGCACTGCTAACAATTGCTGCCTTAATGCCAGTAAGCCTGAGATCCTTTCTCATTGGAACCACTGCTCTCTCCTTCCCTCCCACACTCTGGCCACCCTCCTCACACCCTCCTGTGAGGGAAAGAACCTTGGTGTCATCTTCAACTTCTCTCTCTCTCTCTTTCTCTCCTCACATCACAGACCTTGCCAAGAAAGCCCACTTTCAGCTTCACCTCCTCAGAGGCATTCTCCTTTTCCTCACCTTCCCCCAGAAACTCAATATCTCCAGAGCACTGGTCCGCCCCAGGCTGGACTACTGCACAGCCTCTTCCTCAATCTGACTATCCCCTCTTCGACCCCTTCAACTAATACAGTATAGGACTGAAAAATGTATCCTTGGCCTCAAACCCAGGGACCACATCTCTCCAGTCTCAAAATTTCTCCACTGGCTCCCGGTTTCTGCAAGTATAAAGTTCAAAAGCATCTCATAATCACAAGGCTTTCTAACTACTTCCCAGCTCGAGTTCTTCGGTCTTATAGCTCCAGCTCTCTGCTGTAAGTGGTTTCAACCCAGCACTCCACCTAAGTCAATGCCTAGCATGAGATGCCCAGCTGGAACCCTTAAATATACATTTTTATGTCTAAAGTTCTTTTATTTCTTAATGATGTACCCTTATATCACGCCCCTCTCTTTGAATCCCCCCTGGTCTCACTGAACCAAGGAGAAGGTTGTTTTGCAAAGTAAAAAGATGTATTTTATGGATTTAAACAATATATATATCACTTTTATGAATTTGAACAATATCTATATATCACACTATTCATATTTATACAATGATCACCAATGGGTGATATTACAATCAACAATCTCTTTAATCAATAGGAGTAGGGATGGGAAGAATAATGTAGCATGAATAAAACTTTGTATGGGTTCAGTCAAATGCAATGATAGGAAATTAATGTAGCACAGAAATAAAACTTGATATGAATTCAATCAAATGCAATGTAATCACTCTTTCCCCATGATACTACTCAATACCCCCTAATATGCAATATAGCAATGGAAGGAGAGAAAACAGGTTTCAGGAATAAACACTCTACGAATGCAGTTTCAATCCCAATTCCCCCAGCAAGCTTAGAGAGAAACAGGAATGATTTCAAAACAGGACAAATGATTTTGAATGTGGTTTTGAATGAATGGGAAAAACACTGAAAATGAATTTAATTCTCAAAATTTGATTAAAAACTAGTGGGAGCCGCTTTGGATAGTTCCAGGTAGACACTAGCAATGATGGTTGGATAACTAGCAGATAGGAAACTGAATTCAGAGGTTGAATGCAAGAAATAGCTATTTTACATGTGTTGAAATTGAGCCAAATGAAGATTTGCGGAAACCTTTTCAGCGCGCAAGAAACGCAATTACAGAAAAAACTACAAGGAGTTGGAATGCGATATTAGATTATTAAATTTTGTTTCTAGCTTGTACAGTTCAGAAGTTATGAAGGTTTCAGTAGAGATTGATTTTTTTCAGAAAGAGTCAAGGTTTTCAAATGAAAGATGTGCTTTTGAATATTACAAACAATGATTTTATTGGCACTAAGGAGGCTATGAAGATGCAAGATACCCAACGGTACAGCCACCAGAACAGGGCACCTCCACTCTGACTTTTGCCCGCCAAGACACTTGTCTTTCTTCATCAAAATATATTAGCGCAAAGATGATATTATCACCACAATTAACAAAGGACTATATGGATGAGGGAAAGATTCAGAACAGACAAAAGAGATTCTACAATGCAGTCTGGATATTTAGGAATGGGTTGGATAGGATTACTTAAGGATAAGAGATTGGCTATGGACAATTCTTTGTTAAATACTCACAACTATGGTTTTGGAATAGGCCCGTCAGGATCTGGTCAAAGGTTTTGGACTGGAATTCTGCTCGCCCACCAGACAGGATTCAGGCACCTGGTTCTGCACGGCACTCTGGACTGGATTTGACGGGTTGGTTCTGGAGTCTACAGCTATCTGGTTTCAGCTCTGCTCTACTGGTTTGGATATCTGGTTTCTGGCAAGAGTTCTTTGCAAGAAGCAGGAAACAGCACAGCCAGGCTGCTCAATTTTATCCAGGCTGTTCAATTTTTGATGAGCCCCTTGGAAGTCTGGGGTTAAAATCAGGTTGCAAGATGTTAAAGGCCAAGCTGAGAAGGGTTCAGCTTTGGAATTGGGCCTTCTGCTTTCAGAGTTCTGGAGTCTTGGATCTGGGTTCTCCTGCAGAGCGCTTCACCAGTAAATCAGTTGATGGGTGAATGTGTGTGTGTCTTAGGTCCTACAACAGTCCCTATTTATGTATTTCCCAAAGGGGTGAATAGGCTGATTATACTAAGCCCACCCTCTAGGAATCCGATTGGTCAGAGTATTCCCCCTCTCCTGATTTGGGAAGGAAACCTAGTGTCACAGTGTCATAGTGATGCTGCAATTTACAATCCAGGGAAAAACCTCCCCTTTGTTACTATAGAGAAAACCTATTTTTCATATAAAGCATATTTACAATATCACCAACTTGCTAATAATACATATTCACATCACATATTTAATAAAGCATGTATCTGTCCGAGTCCCATCTTCTTGAGAGTTTCGGTTCAAAACTGACAGTTTTTTGTACTTTGAGTTGGTTACCCAGTATCAGATCTGTACAAATTTTTCCACATACATGCGCATGACATCTGGGCATAATCCTGTAAACTTTCATATTCCTAGCATGATCACAATTGCTACAATATCAACATTTTAGTAGTCCGGTCTCTGAATGTCGCACAGGGTTCAGAGTAGTTTCAAACTGTGAGCAGCATTTTCATATTAACAACCTATAAAAACAGATTTTTCCAAATTGTTCACAGTTTTCTATGAGTTTTTTTCCAAAAAGATATTTCCTTGAAGTTTCAGATACACATATCAGTCTAGCTCCGCCTCAAAGGTTTGGCTGGGCCAAGAGCAACCTGAGCCTCTCTTCCTTAGCAGTTGGTTTCTGTTGACGCCCACATTTGCATTTCCTTTCAGTCAAGGGAGCCTTTTGTCGCTACTCAGAGCAACAGGCAAAAATCTCCTCCCACTTCCATTAACAACTCAATGCTAGTTCCTGAGCAGAGAGCCGGAGGAAGATTCCTTTGTTTGGGAGCATTTGTGGAATGTCTTTGACGTCCAGTGTGGCTGACATAAGTTCACTTTAAAACACTGTTTAAAAATGGGCTTTTCTAAAATACAATTTACATTTTCTACAAATATACTCACAACTCTCGTCATTCCAGTCTTTTTAAAACATAGAAATTGAATTGTAGCAACCCATATTGCTATTGATGGCAAGTCTCTTCTTTTCTACAATTTGATTTTAAGACACAAGCTTTAAACTGACAGAATAAGTAATGACAGCTAGGACGCAGGCGAGCGGCTGTACTGCGCCCTTATCTGACATATTTTTCCAAGCAAGCACCTTTTAAATGTGGATTTTTTTATGATGAAAGGTGTTTCTCCTGACATTGTGTTTATGGTGATTCCTTAAATAAGGTGATGGTGAACACCCCACAAGGATGTTGAATCTTCTCTACTGTTTGGGAGCCATGATTTTGCACTTTCAACAGCCAAGGAAAATAGGATTTTAAGCACTTCTGGATTTTCCTGGCAATGCAGCACTGCCTTTTCAAGAAGTTTTATTTTACTCTGTGGGCAGCCCAATGATGGTTTTGGCAGTGGGGTCTCCTGTTTTACCACTGACATAGGCAAAATGGATTGGTGGCCTATTTTTCAGGTTTCCCTGCGCACTTCTCAGTGATTTTTAGCACGCATAAGGCTTTCCGGCGGCCATTCTGTTGTTTTTGATTAAAGCAGCACACAGTGATGTTGCAGGGCATAGACTAGTGGGTCAGAACCTCCCACACTGCAGATCACATGCTTTCCAAGCAGAGAGTGGGGGTAGATCTCTCTCCTCTACAGCTACCTCCCTCTGGAATGGCCTCCCTGCCCTTCTCAGACTTGAGCCAGATCGCCTTAAGTTCCGAAAGCTTTTCAAGACCCTTCTTTTCGCTTCTGCCTTCCCTCTTCCACTCCCCTGCTAATGTTCCCCTCTTCCTCTTGACTGGCTGCCTGTTTCCTTCTGATTCTTACATGGCACCAGACCTTCTTTGACCAGTCTACCCCTGCTCTTGCTCATTTTCCTCACCCAAGCCAGCCTCCAAAGATGGCCCGGGCTCCGCTCCTCTCACCGCCACCACCACCACGCCTCCTTCAGGCACGTGGACCTCGGCTGCCAGAGTCCCAAGGATGAACTGCGGTGCCGCGGCACATGGCGAGCTGTGAGATGGCTCGACCACCGCCGATGGCTCCCGAAGCAATCCCGAGAGCCCGACAGCCGGCATTCCATGAAGGAGCACCACCCTGGGCAGCCCCACCACAGGCCCCCTCAATAAGGTAAGAAAGCCGTGCTTTCTATGGGTCCATTGACCCTATCACAGTTCACTACTGCCGAGCCCTTGAGCACAATTGCTGGTTCAATGTCTGCTTCTGTGGCACAGTGGTCCGCCTGCCCACCGTCCACCGTCACCTCCTTCAGCCCCCTCTGCGATAGTGACATAAGAGCTCCCCCAAAGTCAAATACAGGACGTACCTGAAGTGGGGTATTTGAAAAAGTCGGGGAGGCACTGACAGCTACATTATTGGGTGAATACGTGGGATTGTTAGAGATGCTGTTCGGGGGCCTTAGTACCGGCACATGCAGTAATCTACTTCTTGATGTTGATGAGGAAGGTGTAAGACCTAAGCCTGTCTTCCTCTTACCTCTTGGCTGAATCAGCCCAATCAGCTCTTCTGGTGCAGCCGGATCCTCATTCTCTTTTTCTTGTGATGCATCTCCATCTCGACGAAGTCGGGCACTTCTTAAGCGGTGCTCCTCGGGCTCCTCCGCCACCACCACCGTCCTGCCTGTCATGACTGCAGGACTGCACCACTCAGCATCCACTCTGCGGCCGCTCCGCGGTCAAACTGGGTTTTTATCACTTGCTCCTCCCAGTCAGCCAGCAGGATAGACAAAGCAGAAAGACTCTGCACAGGAACAGTCAGGTATGGAGTGACTGCAGGACTGCACAATTCAGCATCCACTCCGCGGCTGCTCTGCTGTCAAACTGGGTTTTTATCACTTGCTCCTCCCAGTCAGCCAGCAGGATAGACAAAGCAGAAAAACTCTGCACAGGAACAGTCAGTTATGGAGTGACTGCAGGACTGCACCACTCAGCATCCACTCCATGCACACATTTTAATATTGGGCATTAATCCCCAAAGGGGTGATAATTACAATAAAAACTACTGAACTACACTTATCTAACCTTCTACATGAACATATCCAAAGCACAATTGAATGGGAGCACTTTTTGAATTAGGATAGATGGCACCCAAGTTATTGTTTCCCCCTGTAATATTCACTCAACCCACAATTCGAATCGAATTTCGCGTGGCTAGAAAGAAGCAGCAGGTAGTCAGGAATAAGAGGCAGCAAAAGAATCAAAATCCAACCTTCCCTCACAAAATAAGAGGCAGAAATGAAAACCATTTGCAAACGCCTAAAATGACACTCAGATTTTGACAAATAATTAATTATATGTATGTTTAAATAAGGATATATATATGTTTTATCACAGTATTAGGGATGTTATATCACTAGCAACCATCAGGCTAAGTATCACAACAGCATACAGTTCACAAAGCAGGTTGAAATTGAAAACACTGTGCTGCCAAATTCACATGTGGAAAAGTTGCATTTACACTTTTTCAGATTTTAATGTAAAATGTTTCTTTCAAAGGTTTGGGTGAAAAACACTGAATTGGAATGTGGTTTTTGGGCAGGGGGATAGATGCACACCCCAGGGACAGTAAAGAGTTGAAAGAAGGGCTATAGGGGAAGAATGAGAGAGATTTGGAAGGCAGAATGAGGTTCGTTTTTAGGAAAATAGAACGGTTAAAAAGAGAACATCGGTTTTAAAAATCCAAGGCAAATTTTACTTAAACTAAACTATTTAGACTATATTGTTAAAGAAAGCCATGGTACGTTCAAAGATTGATTTGTGGTGTCAACCTTTTCCTGCCGTGTTCAGATCTGTGTGGAAAATAATTAAAATTATTCTAAATTTGACTAAGGAGTTAACAGATGAGCTGAATAAAAGAATGGCGCTAACACTAGAAAACAAGAACAGGGTGCACAGAAAATTAGAACAGTCTAGACAAGTTATCAGGGTATGGATAGAGTTGCTTAGAGAGTGGAACATAGACAAAAGTCAAAATGGGGTAGACTATGGGACTCATTACGAGTATGAATGTAGCCATGCTGCTAAACACAGCATGGCTACCTCCATTACAGGTACCAGGTTCGGGTCGCGCAAAAGGGAACTTACCGGGCCATTCCTACCTTGGAGGGCCCGGTAAATCCCTTTCGCGGGACCCAAACCCAGTACATCCCAATTCCCATTTGAGCCGCCATAGGGCTCAATGGGAATGGGGAGGATGCTAACAACGGGCCTGTTATGACTGGCCTGTTGTTAGCAGCCTGGACTGCTAGCAGGACCCGCTAAGGATGCCTGGTCTGACCAGGCGTTCCTTAGCGGGTGCTGCAGCAGTCCTCGTAATAGGGCAGCCAGTAATGAACGGTGCTGGTCCCGTTTGGGATTAGGAAAAGTCAACTGGGTTCTGGACTCCAGGGCTCGGGTCACCAGGTAGTGGTGGATTTTCCTAGCAGAACAAAAGCAAGCCTGTTTGGTCAAAAGATAATCAGGGCAGCTGGATGGCAGGGTTGCAGCGTGCATGCCGTTAGTGGGCACAAATCCGGTCAGGTTTCAGAATGCTTCCCAAAAGAATACCACAGCTTTCCCTTGGTTAGTGGGAATTTCGGATTGAGATTTTAGAATTGCGGCCTTGCTGGGGTGGTCAGCAATGCTTTGGTCTTGCAGTGGAATCAGCTATGCTTTGGCCTTGCAGTGTGATCTACAATTAGCTATGCTTTGGCTTTGCAGTGGAATCTGGAATCAGATATGCCTTGGCTATGCAGTGGGATTTGGAATCTGATAAGATGAATGTAGAAGATCAGGAACGGAGGCGCTGGAAATTCAGGAATGAGTCTGTGTAGACTTCTGTCAACCACCATTTTTATAGAGCATGGTGACATCATAGAATTATACAGTAGGGCAGGCTTAGCTAAGCATGCCTCTAAACAATTGGATTTGTTATGATTGAGAGTTAACGCCTTCCTGTCTGCAAGTTGGGTTTCAAGGGCATTATGTCAGAATTATGATGTAAGTTTTACATTGTCCAGAACCTCCCACAGTTACTTGAGCTAACATACATTTTTGACATAAATGGCACATTTGTACAATTGAGGCATCTGAACAAATTACATAAGCAGGTTACATATTTTATGCAGCACATACCAGTACAACTCTGCAGTCTGTAAGACATTGCTTCCCCCTTCTAATCATTTTTGTTCATTTTTAGTGTGAAATATTCAGCCTAAAATTCTATAACTTTATACAGGTGTATGGATTATCATTGGGCATGTCAGCATTGTGTACACTTTCCTTGGAATAACCAGTTCTCTGCCATGTCTGTTCCCTTTATGGCAGTGAAATACAATGTCTTAAATTACAACCCACAAAATTACATTCAAACTGTTAACTTTTTACATTCCTGCGAATTTCAGTTGCAAAACTAACCGTCTTCAAAGTTTCTTAATGAAATAGTCTTTCGAAACAAATGGGTGGTCCTTTGTCTTCGACTGGACCATTTTTTTTCTCTTCAGCTACCCCAACTATCACTTCAGCCCAGTGGGGATGGGGTTTTCCCAGTTTGATTGAATTTTATGGCCACTTCCACTTCACAGTTTAGTGTTCCAGAATTTCCATTGTAAGAGGCCTCAGCCCAGACAAAAAGTCGGCCAAGGTAGCAATTAGCAGTTATGTGTTCTAGCATCTACTTTGTGGGCCTTCTGTTACTGGCACCCTCCAAACAGAAACATGTTTGGGGCTGACATCCCCCATGTAGCCAAAGCAATTGAATTCCTTATTTTATTTATGTTTGTTATAAATCAGAATAATGCATGTTGAATAAGATCTCTCATATATGAATAAGATCTCTCATATATATTTCACAACACAAACTCCTTCACATTGCTAGATAATGGCTGTGCCTTATCCAACAAACACCTTTAAAAAAGTATTTTTTTTTATTTGCAAAAGTACATGTAAACATGTGAGGCTGCTAGCATTTTCCTTTCAAATTTGGTTTAGGCTTCCCTCTGAATTCCCGCATTGTTTTGTAGCCAAAGTTAGCTTTTTGTTTGCAGCAATGGGTTTAAAACACAGATGCACTGAAATTGATGTAGGCCCAGAAAGACAGAGCCTTTTTGACGCATTGATCTTTGATATTTTGTAGCCCAAAGGTAAAGCGTTTCCCGTGTAGCTGAAGTAAAGCTTCTTTTGATTCCTTCAGAACTGAACAACAGCCTGTCGTGCAGGGATACTGCTTTTGTCTGCTGGAGCAAAATGTGAATGTGAATGAGCATGGCAGGGTCTCATTAATAAAAGTATTATAATGAGGAATCAGAGGAAAAGAGCATTAGAGAGGCATAATTTTTAAATGTAAATATTTCCCCTTTTCAATGGGAACTTTGGGCTTGCAGCAAGGCAGCACTGCTTTTTCACACCCCGTCTTTGATACATGTCAGAACACACTGGCAGGCTCTTTCAGTGTGCCCACTTGTTCCATCCTGCCCAATATGTGCTTGGCAAGATGGTGCAGCCATCTTTTATTTTGTTGCTGCAAAACGCAGTTTTGGTGTGAGGCAGTGGTGCTCACAGGAGCCAGTGCAGCCATTTTGCTGTTTCTGCTGAAGTGCAGCCTGGTTGTGGATGGGAGTACTGCTGAGTGTGTGAATATATATCCCAGACTTGCCTTTCTCTGATCAGCCCAAATTGCATTCTGATTTGTTTCTTGGATTGCTTGCTAATTTACTGCACGTGTTATCTTGCTTTCAGTTGGCTCTATCCCATCTCCCTCCCTCTCTCGGGTTTGGCTAATAGGTAGTGAACTAATAGTAAAAAAACTTAATTTTGGATTTTCACATTATCATAAAAAAGTATAGCAGTAATGCTGTTAAACTACCTTATAATAAAAACAGCCTTACTTGCTGTGTGCATCTGAGAAACTTCACACATCATCAAGAACATGTATGAGTGTAAGTCACATTTTACATAAAATATTGTACTTGGTGTAGATCAGTAAAAGATATAACACATTCTCATATCTGCAAACGTGCATTTGAAAGCACTTGAAGCCCTAATGCTCATACCTTTGCACGATACATTAATCCCCAGCGGTAATATATTCAATACATTCCTGCATAATTCTGCTCAGAGTCGTGTCATAACAACTACATAGATTGTAGAGTTTTACAAATCTTGTATCTGCAAAAATAACATGACGAGATTCGTAGTGAAAAGGACCACAATGAGATTTGTCGGGGCACGTTCACATTTCCTGCAGGCATGACTTATGTTGGAGAGAGTTTTGCTGCCATTTCAAGCAGGATCCTCCAAAATGTCTCCCTGACCTTTTGGGGACATGTTTTTTTTTCTTTCTCTGGAAATAAAAGTGATGTAGAACATGGGGAACAGAGAGTGGTAGAAGAAAGCATTGGGATGCTTTTAAGAGGAGCAGGGAGATGGTGTGCATGAAAGTATTCCAGAAATATAACTTTTGGTTCTGTGTCCAGTGAATTTGTACAGATACATTTTGAGGGAGTGTATCTAGCCTTAATTAAAAACTATAATACATTAACATTGAGGTAGAGGTGACTTTAGGCCTGGCCCACACTTCTATGATGCTGATTTTTTAGTGCCAGTATAATTCAGCTATGCCAAATGTTCACTTTGACAGCGCAGTGCAAAACGGGTGGGTAAAAAAGATGGCATGCACGCTTGGTCATTGCCCCGCGCAAATTAAGTAATCTCTGCCTCCCATGTACGGCACCGCAGGCAGCATTATGGATTCCTATGGATCGAAAAATGGTGCGGGTGTATAGGAAGGGTGGTTTTCCACACAAGCGGACTAACACAACTGTAGAGGACGGGTGGACAAGTAAGTTATCATCCTCCCCTCCTTTCTGCCATACAACTCAATTAGAATGTGGCATGACGTGAATGAAAGGCATACACGCCTTACCCAAGGCTTGTACACCTTTCATTAACATTATACCCTGCTCTAAAGTGTCTAGCCATATAAAATCTGATTATAGCAGTAGTAATGTCAGACCATAACATGGGAACATGAACATTCATGTAGAATGTGTCCCTCATATTTCTTACCAGGTCGTGTCATGGCATAACTCGTGTGTAGAGCTGATGCCATAACAATCTATGGACTGTTTTTATTGATAACAAATATAAAAGAATATGAAAAAGCAATATGCCATTCCTGCATTAATGAAAGATAATTATGGCACTGATACCTTTTTGGAAAATGATGCCGAGGACACACATTTCAGCTCAGTTTACGAAGATTGTGTAGACAGTCAAGTGCACAGTGTAGTTGGATTTTCAATCAATGCACACCACATTTGGAATCCGGCAATGCAAGCAATGTGTGCAATGAACGAGCCTAACCTATGGTACCTGGACTGCATTATGCAAAAGTAACATTCTTCGAGAGAATCACATGGCCGGGCTGCAATAAAGAACTAAATAAATAAATAAAACGTTCAAAGAGGCAGCCAGTCCTCATCCTTCACAGCCTTTAAATAATATAAAGGGTTGATTTTAAATATAGCATCATTCCTCTATGCAAATGTGACTATCGAATATGCAATTATATTTTTGTATGAAAAATCAACTGAACTGCGTGCATGTCAAATAAAAGGTGGAATTGAATACATTATCTAAAACAAAGATGATTACAAGAGACATTTTTTTTTTAAATGCGGTTCAGCCGGAAATTAAATGTAATTTATTAAACAATATAAGGGAAACTTTAATGTGTCATCTATTTCATGTTATGTTATGCTTATGTAACTCTGGAATAACGTGCATAATGATTAAAATCACATGTAGCAGAGCTCTAATGCATCTTTGGAAGATTTACTTCCTAGAAAATACTGTGCTTCGGAGGTAATATTTCAGTAACGAATATCCTTTAAAAATGTTAATGACCACTTCACAAGAAATCTGGCTTCTGAAAGGAGCACCGAGGTTGCCTTGTTTTTATATACCCTAGGCTCCCTCATTCGTTTTAGAGACCTGGGACTGCCTTCCGCATAAGTACATTATGGTTTGTCAAACGCGCCCACACCTATGTGAATGATACAGACATGCAGCTCCTATGGACTACAATTAAATGGGGACTAGCACCGCCACCCCAGACCAAGTGGCAGTAACGGTATTATAGTTTGGGCATATCTCGGTAGAATTACTGTCGAGATCCTACTGAACTCGTAATGAGCCCAACTGAGGGGTCAAGCATTCGGCTAGGCATTGTGTATCCTGGTACACTTTTCAAAACAGGCACTGTGGGATTATTTCCTGTTTGTGTATTTGAACGCTCATCTCTTTCGTGAAATAATATGTTCTTTAGAAATGCAGTGAATAGTAAAACCTTGTTCCACTGATAAGAAAGGCATGATTTGGCTTAGTATTACCTTGCCAGTACCCCATCCCACAATACCCCACCTACCAGAGCGGTTCTGTGTTCAGCATATTGATTGTGCAGTAGAACATATACATTGTATATACATTAATAAAATCAAAAATATTGAACAGAAAAATCATAATACAGTACACTTCTCTCCCATATCACCTGATGAGGCCTCTAGACTAGTCCTCTCTATGAAAGTATCATCCAAACAGTGCTCCCCTGCTCCTCCAGAACTATCAAGAACAACCTTGTCACCCTTGCTCCAGCCTTGGATGATTTCTGAAATCACTCCTTTGCGACTGGATCCTTCCTGTTACTCTTCAAGCACTCCAATGTGCACTCTCTCACCAAAAGGCCTTCTGCTGACCCCACTTGTCTGGCTAACTACCACCCTATCTCCATTACCCCCTTCCTGAGCAAACTCTTGGAGAAGCTAACCTTCTCCCAGCGTATCCACCACAATGAATCTGTTGGTTGTCTCCATGACCTGCAGTCTGACTTCAGAGCTGCCAGAGGCACCTAAACTGCACTGCTGAACACCTGGGAAGAATTGCTCTCTAATGGCTCCCCTTATGTTCTCATCCTTCTTGCCCTTACCTCCTCTGTCTTTAATATGGTCAATTATGCAACCCTTATAAATCAGCTCCATGACCCTCTTGGCTTCACAGACCTGACTTTGTACTGGTTGACCTCCTTCCTCTCTGAACGAACTCCCCAGGTACAACTGGGCCCTTTTCTCTCCTCCATCTCACTCTCCACCTGTGGTGTCCCTTAGGGCTCTATTCTCTCGCATTGGCTTTTCAACATCTAGCTTGCCTCTCTAGCCCATTTAATCTCTGCCTTCTCTCCCTACTTCCAGTGTTATGCGAACGTCATGCAGCTCTCCTTCAAGATTCCCTCTTCTGCCTCCTCCTATACCTCTCTCATTCCTCACTGTCTGTCTGCTATTCAGGCATGGTGCACTGCTAACAATTGCTGCCTTAATGCCAGTAAGCCTGAGATCCTTTCTCATTGGAACCACTGCTCTCTCCTTCCCTCCCACACTCTGGCCACCCTCCTCACACCCTCCTGTGAGGGAAAGAACCTTGGTGTCATCTTCAACTTCTCTCTCTCTCTCTTTCTCTCCTCACATCACAGACCTTGCCAAGAAAGCCCACTTTCAGCTTCACCTCCTCAGAGGCATTCTCCTTTTCCTCACCTTCCCCCAGAAACTCAATATCTCCAGAGCACTGGTCTGCCCCAGGCTGGACTACTGCACAGCCTCTTCCTCAATCTGACTATCCCCTCTTCGTCCCCTTCAACTAATACAGTATAGGACTGAAAAATGTATCCTTGGCCTCAAACCCAGGGACCACATCTCTCCAGTCTCAAAATTTCTCCACTGGCTCCCGGTTTCTGCAAGTATAAAGTTCAAGAGCATCTCATAATCACAAGGCTTTCTAACTACTTCCCAGCTCGAGTTTTTCGGTCTTATAGCTCCAGCTCTCTGCTGTAAGTGGTTTCAACCCAGCACTCCACCTAAGTCAATGCCTAGCATGAGATGCCCAGCTGGAACCCTTAAATATACATTTTTATGTCTAAAGTTCTTTTATTTCTTAATGATGTACCCTTATATCACGCCCCTCTCTTTGAATCCCCCCTGGTCTCACTGAACCAAGGAGAAGGTTGTTTTGCAAAGTAAAAAGATGTATTTTATGGATTTAAACAATATGTATATCACTTTTATGAATTTGAACAATATCTATATATCACACTATTCATATTTATACAATGATCACCAATGGGTGATATTACAATCAACAATCTCTTTAATCAATAGGAGTAGGGATGGGAAGAATAATGTAGCATGAATAAAACTTTGTATGGGTTCAGTCAAATGCAATGATAGGAAATTAATGTAGCACAGAAATAAAACTTGATATGAATTCAATCAAATGCAATGTAATCACTCTTTCCCCATGATACTACTCAATACCCCCTAATATGCAATATAGCAATGGAAGGAGAGAAAACAGGTTTCAGGAATAAACACTCTACGAATGCAGTTTCAATCCCAATTCCCCCAGCAAGCTTAGAGAGAAACAGGAATGATTTCAAAACAGGACAAATGATTTTGAATGTGGTTTTCAATGAATGGGAAAAACACTGAAAATGAATTTAATTCTCTAAATTTGATTAAAAACTAGTGGGAGCCGCTTTGGATAGTTCCAGGTAGACACTAGCAATGATGGTTGGATAACTAGCAGATAGGAAACTGAATTCAGAGGTTGAATGCAAGAAATAGCTATTTTACATGTGTTGAAATTGAGCCAAATGAAGATTTGCGGAAACCTTTTCAGCGCGCAAGAAACGCAATTACAGAAAAAACTACAAGGAGTTGGAATGCGATATTAGATTATTAAATTTTGTTTCTAGCTTGTACAGTTCAGAAGTTATGAAGGTTTCAGTAGAGATTGATTTTTTTCAGAAAGAGTCAAGGTTTTCAAATGAAAGATGTGCTTTTGAATATTACAAACAATGATTTTATTGGCACTAAGGAGGCTATGAAGATGCAAGATACCCAACGGTACAGCCACCAGAACAGGGCACCTCCACTCTGACTTTTGCCCGCCAAGACACTTGTCTTTCTTCATCAAAATATATTAGCGCAAAGATGATATTATCACCACAATTAACAAAGGACTATATGGATGAGGGAAAGATTCAGAACAGACAAAAGAGATTCTACAATGCAGTCTGGATATTTTGGAATGGGTTGGATAGGATTACTTAAGGATAAGAGATTGGCTATGGACAATTCTTTGCTAAATACTCACAACTATGGTTTTGGAATAGGCCCGTCAGGATCTGGTCAAAGGTTTTGGACTGGAATTCTGCTAGCCCACCAGACAGGATTCAGGCACCTGGTTCTGCACGGCACTCTGGACTGGATTTGACTTGTTGGTTCTGGAGTCTACAGCTATCTGGTTTCAGCTCTGCTCTACTGGTTTGGATATCTGGTTTCTGGCAAGAGTTCTTTGCAAGAAGCAGGAAACAGCACAGCCAGGCTGCTCAATTTTATCCAGGCTGTTCAATTTTTGATGAGCCCCTTGGAAGTCTGGGGTTAAAATCAGGTTGCAAGATGTTAAAGGCCAAGCTGAGAAGGGTTCAGCTTTGGAATTGGGCCTTCTGCTTTCAGAGTTCTGGAGTCTTGGATCTGGGTTCTCCTGCAGAGCGCTTC
The DNA here is from genome assembly GCF_040938575.1 of Ambystoma mexicanum. Classification (NCBI taxonomy): domain Eukaryota; kingdom Metazoa; phylum Chordata; class Amphibia; order Caudata; family Ambystomatidae; genus Ambystoma; species Ambystoma mexicanum. The sequence goes on along the minus strand of NC_090937.1, from coordinate 1,518,295,656 downwards.
ACCAGTAAATCAGTTGATGGGTGAATGTGTGTGTGTCTTAGGTCCTACAACAGTCCCTATTTATGTATTTCCCAAAGGGGTGAATAGGCTGATTATACTAAGCCCACCCTCTAGGAATCTGATTGGTCAGAGTATTCCCCCTCTCCTGATTTGGGAAGGAAACCTAGTGTCATAGTGTCATAGTGATTCTGCAATTTACAATCCAGGGAAAAACCTCCCCTTTGTTACTATAGAGAAAACCTATTTTTCATATAAAGCATATTTACAATATCACCAACTTGCTAATAATACATATTCACATCACATATTTAATAAAGCATGTATCTGTCCGAGTCCCATCTTCTTGAGAGTTTCGGTTCAAAACTGACAGTTTTTTGTACTTTGAGTTGGTTACCCAGTATCAGATCTGTACAAATTTTTCCACATACATGCGCATGACATCTGGGCATAATCCTGTAAACTTTCATATTCCTAGCATGATCACAATTGCTACAATATCAACATTTTAGTAGTCCGGTCTCTGAATGTCGCACAGGGTTCAGAGTAGTTTCAAACTGTGAGCAGCATTTTCATATTAACAACCTATAAAAACAGATTTTTCCAAATTGTTCACAGTTTTCTATGAGTTTTTTTCCAAAAAGATATTTCCTTGAAGTTTCAGATACACATATCAGTCTAGCTCCGCCTCAAAGGTTTGGCTGGGCCAAGAGCAACCTGAGCCTCTCTTCCTTAGCAGTTGGTTTCTGTTGACGCCCACATTTGCATTTCCTTTCAGTCAAGGGAGCCTTTTGTCGCTACTCAGAGCAACAGGCAAAAATCTCCTCCCACTTCCATTAACAACTCAATGCTAGTTCCTGAGCAGAGAGCCGGAGGAAGATTCCTTTGTTTGGGAGCAGTTGTGGAATGTCTTTGACGTCCAGTGTGGCTGACATTAGTTCACTTTAAAACACTGTTTAAAAATGGGCTTTTCTAAAATACAATTTACATTTTCTACAAATATACTCACAACTCTCGTCATTCCAGTCTTTTTAAAACATAGAAATTGAATTGTAGCAACCCATATTGCTATTGATGGCAAGTCTCTTCTTTTCTACAATTTGATTTTAAGACACAAGCTTTAAACTGACAGAATAAGTAATGACAGCTAGGACGCAGGCGAGCGGCTGTACTGCGCCCTTATCTGACATATTTTTCCAAGCAAGCACCTTTTAAATGTGGATTTTTTTATGATGAAAGGTGTTTCTCCTGACATTGTGTTTATGGTGATTCCTTAAATAAGGTGATGGTGAACACCCCACAAGGATGTTGAATCTTCTCTACTGTTTGGGAGCCATGATTTTGCACTTTCAACAGCCAAGGAAAATAGGATTTTAAGCACTTCTGGATTTTCCTGGCAATGCAGCACTGCCTTTTCAAGAAGTTTTATTTTACTCTGTGGGCAGCCCAATGATGGTTTTGGCAGTGGGGTCTCCTGTTTTACCACTGACATAGGCAAAAAGGATTGGTGGCCTATTTTTCAGGTTTCCCTGCGCACTTCTCAGTGATTTTTAGCACGCATAAGGCTTTCCGGCGGCCATTCTGTTGTTTTTGATTAAAGCAGCACACAGTGATGTTGCAGGGCATAGACTAGTGGGTCAGAACCTCCCACACTGCAGATCACATGCTTTCCAAGCAGAGAGTGGGGGGTAGATCTCTCTCCTCTACAGCTACCTCCCTCTGGAATGGCCTCCCTGCCCTTCTCAGACTTGAGCCAGATCGCCTTAAGTTCCGAAAGCTTTTCAAGACCCTTCTTTTCGCTTCTGCCTTCCCTCTTCCACTTCCCTGCTAATGTTACCCTCTTCCTCTTGACTGGCTGCCTGTTTCCTTCTGATTCTTACATGGCACCAGACCTTCTTTGACCAGTCTACCCCTGCTCTTGCTCATTTTCCTCACCCAAGCCAGCCTCCAAAGATGGCCCGGGCTCCGCTCCTCTCACCGCCACCACCACCACGCCTCCTTCAGGCACGTGGACCTCGGCTGCCAGAGTCCCAAGGATGAACTGCGGTGCCGCGGCACATGGCGAGCTGTGAGATGGCTCGACCACCGCCGATGGCTCCCGAAGCAATCCCGAGACCCCGACAGCCGGCATTCCATTAAGGAGCACCACCCTGGGCAGCCCCACCACAGGCCCCCTCAATAAGGTAAGAAAGCCGTGCTTTCTATGGGTCCATTGACCCTATCACAGTTCACTACTGCCGAGCCCTTGAGCACAATTGCTGGTTCAATGTCTGCTTCTGTGGCACAGTGGTCCGCCTGCCCACCGTCCACCGTCACCTCCTTCAGCCCCCTCTGCGATAGTGACATAAGAGCTCCCCCAAAGTCAAATACAGGACGTACCTGAAGTGGGGTATTTGAAAAAGTCGGGGAGGCACTGACAGCTACATTATTGGGTGAATACGTGGGATTGTTAGAGATGCTGTTCGGGGGCCTTAGTACCGGCACATGCAGTAATCTACTTCTTGATGTTGATGAGGTGTAAGACCTAAGCCTGTCTTTCTCTTACCTCTTGGCTGAATCAGCCCAATCAGCTCTTCTGGTACAGCCGGATCCTCATTCTCTTTTTCTTGTGATGCATCTCCATCTCGACGAAGTCGGGCACTTCTTAAGCGGTGCTCCTCGGGCTCCTCCGCCACCACCACCGTCCTGCCTGTCATGACTGCAGGACTGCACCACTCAGCATCCACTCTGCGGCCGCTCCGCGGTAAAACTGGGTTTTTATCACTTGCTCCTCCCAGTCAGCCAGCAGGATAGACAAAGCAGAAAGACTCTGCACAGGAACAGTCAGGTATGGAGTGACTGCAGGACTGCACAATTCAGCATCCACTCCGCGGCTGCTCTGCGGTCAAACTGGGTTTTTATCACTTGCTCCTCCCAGTCAGCCAGCAGGATAGACAAAGCAGAAAAACTCTGCACAGGAACAGTCAGTTATGGAGTGACTGCAGGACTGCACCACTCAGCATCCACTCCATGCACACATTTTAATATTGGGCATTAATCCCCAAAGGGGTGATAATTACAATAAAAACTACTGAACTACACTTGTCTAACCTTCTACATGAACATATCCAAAGCACAATTGAATGGGAGCACTTTTTGAATTAGGATAGATGGCACCCAAGTTATTGTTTCCCCCTGTAATATTCACTCAACCCACAATTCGAATCGAATTTCGCGTGGCTAGAAAGAAGCAGCAGGTAGTCAGGAATAAGAGGCAGCAAAAGAATCAAAATCCAACCTTCCCTCACAAAATAAGAGGCAGAAATGAAAACCATTTGCAAACGCCTAAAATGACACTCAGATTTTGACAAATAATTAATTATATGTATGTTTAAATAAGGATATACATATGTTTTATCACAGTATTAGGGATGTTATATCACTAGCAACCATCAGGCAAAGTATCACAACAGCATACAGTTCACAAAGCAGGTTGAAATTGAAAACACTGTGCTGCCAAATTCACATGTGGAAAAGTTGCATTTACACTTTTTCAGTTTTTAATGTAAAATGTTTCTTTCAAAGGTTTGGGTGAAAAACACTGAATTGGAATGTGGTTTTTGGGCAGGGGGATAGATGCACACCCCAGGGACAGTAAAGAGTTGAAAGAAGGGCTATAGGGGAAGAATGAGAGAGATTTGGAAGGCAGAATGAGGTTCGTTTTTAGGAAAATAGAACAGTTAAAAAGAGAACATCGGTTTTAAAAATCCAAGGCAAATTTTACTTAAACTAAACAATTTAGACTATATTGTTAAAGAAAGCCATGGTACGTTCAAAGATTGATTTGTGGTGTCAACCTTTTCCTGCCGTGTTCAGATCTGTGTGGAAAATAATTAAAATTATTCTAAATTTGACTAAGGAGTTAACAGATGAGCTGAATAAAAGAATGGCGCTAACACTAGAAAACAAGAACAGGGTGCACAGAAAATTAGAACAGTCTAGACAAGTTATCAGGGTATGGATAGAGTTGCTTAGAGAGTGGAACATAGACAAAAGTCAAAATGGGGTAGACTATGGGCCTCATTACGAGTATGAATGTAGCCATGCTGCTAAACACAGCATGGCTACCTCCATTACAGGTACCAGGTTCGGGTCGCGCAAAAGGGAACTTACCGGGCCATTCCTACCTTGGAGGGCCCGGTAAATCCCTTTCGCGGGACCCAAACCCAGTACATCCCAATTCCCATTTGAGCCCCCATAGGGCTCAATGGGAATGGGGAGGATGCTAACAACGGGCCTGTTATGACGGGCCTGTTGTTAGCAGCCTGGACTGCTAGCAGGACCCGCTAAGGATGCCTGGTCTGACCAGGCGTTCCTTAGCGGGTGCTGCAGCAGTCCTCGTAATAGGGCAGCCAGTAATGAACGGTGCTGGTCCCGTTTGGGATTAGGAAAAGTCAACTGGGTTCTGGACTCCAGGGCTCGGGTCACCAGGTAGTGGTGGATTTTCCTAGCAGAACAAAAGCAAGCCTGTTTGGTCAAAAGATAATCAGGGCAGCTGGATGGCAGGGTTGCAGCGTGCATGCCGTTAGTGGGCACAAATCCGGTCAGGTTTCAGAATGCTTCCCAAAAGAATACCACAGCTTTCCCTTGGTTAGTGGGAATTTCGGATTGAGATTTTAGAATTGCGGCCTTGCTGGGGTGGTCAGCAATGCTTTGGTCTTGCAGTGGAATCAGCTATGCTTTGGCCTTGCAGTGTGATCTACAATTAGCTATGCTTTGGCTTTGCAGTGGAATCTGGAATCAGATATGCCTTGGCTATGCAGTGGGATTTGGAATCTGATAAGATGAATGTAGAAGATCAGGAACGGAGGCGCTGGAAATTCAGGAATGAGTCTGTGTAGACTTCTGTCAACCACCATTTTTATAGAGCATGGTTACATCATAGAATTATACAGTAGGGCAGGCTTAGCTAAGCATGCCTCTAAACAATTGGATTTGTTATGAGTGAGAGTTACCGCCTTCCTGTCTGCAAGTTGGGTTTCAAGGGCATTATGTCAGAATTATGATGTAAGTTTTACATTGTCCAGAACCTCCCACAGTTACTTGAGCTAACATACATTTTTGACATAAATGGCACATTTGTACAATTGAGGCATCTGAACAAATTACATAAGCAGGTTACATATTTTATGCAGCACATACCAGTACAACTCTGCAGTCTGTAAGACATTGCTTCCCCCTTCTAATCATTTTTGTTCATTTTTAGTGTGAAATATTCAGCCTAAAATTCTATAACTTTATACAGGTGTATGGATTATCATTGGGCATGTCAGCATTGTGTACACTTTCCTTGGAATAACCAGTTCTCTTCCATGTCTGTTCCCTTTATGGCAGTGAAATACAATGTCTTAAATTACAACCCACAAAATTACATTCAAACTGTTAACTTTTTACATTCCTGCGAATTTCAGTTGCAAAACTAACCGTCTTCAAAGTTTCTTAATGAAATAGTCTTTCGAAACAAATGGGTGGTCCTTTGTCTTCGACTGGACCATTTTTTTTCTCTTCAGCTACCCCAACTATCACTTCAGCCCAGTGGGGATGGGGTTTTCCCAGTTTGATTGAATTTTATGGCCACTTCCACTTCACAGTTTAGTGTTCCAGAATTTCCATTGTAAGAGGCCTCAGCCCAGACAAAAAGTTGGCCATGGTAGCAATTAGCAGTTATGTGTTCTAGCATCTACTTTGTGGGCCTTCTGTTACTGGCACCCTCCAAACAGAAACATGTTTGGGGCTGACATCCCCCATGTAGCCAAAGCAATTGAATTCCTTATTTTATTTATGTTTGTTATAAATCAGAATAATGCATGTTGAATAAGATCTCTCATATATGAATAAGATCTCTCATATATATTTCACAACACAAACTCCTTCACATTGCTAGATAATGGCTGTGCCTTATCCAACAAACACCTTTAAAAAAGTATTTTTTTTTATTTGCAAAAGTACATGTAAACATGTGAGGCTGCTAGCATTTTCCTTTCAAATTTGGTTTAGGCTTCCCTATGAATTCCCACATTGTTTTGTAGCCAAAGTTAGCTTTTTGTTTGCAGCAATGGGTTTAAAACACAGATGCACTGAAATTGATGTAGGCCCAGAAAGACAGAGCCTTTTTGACGCATTGATCTTTGATATTTTGTAGCCTAAAGGTAAACCGTTTCCCGTGTAGCTGAAGTAAAGCTTCTTTTGATTCCTTCAGAACTGAAGAACAGCCTGTCGTGCAGGGATACTGCTTTTGTCTGCTGGAGCAAAATGTGAATGTGAATGAGCATGGCAGGGTCTCATTAATAAAAGTATTATAATGAGGAATCAGAGGAAAAAAATGTAAATATGTTCAATGGGAACTTTGGGCTTGCAGCAAGGCAGCACTGCTTTTTCACACCCCGTCTTTGATACATGTCAGAACACACTGGCAGGCTCTTTCAGTGTGCCCACTTGTTCCATCCTGCCCAATATGTGCTTTGCAAGATGGTGCAGCCATCTTTTATTTTGTTGCTGCAAAACGCAGTTTTGGTGTGAGGCAGTGGTGCTCACAGGAGCCAGTGCAGCCATTTTGCTGTTTCTGCTGAAGTGCAGCCTGGTTGTGGATGGGAGTACTGCTGAGTGTGTGAATATATATCCCAGACTTGCCTTTCTCTGATCAGCCCAAATCGCATTCTGATTTGTTTCTTGGATTGCTTGCTAATTTACTGCACGTGTTATCTTGCTTTCAGTTGGCTCTATCCCATCTCCCTCCCTCTCTCGGGTTTGGCTAATAGGTAGTGAACTAATAGTAAAAAAACTTAATTTGGATTTTCACATTATCATAAAAAAGTATAGCAGTAATGCTGTTAAACTACCTTATAATAAAAACAGCCTTACTTGCTGTGTGCATCTGAGAAACTTTACACATCATCAAGAACATGTATGAGTGTAAGTCACATTTTACATAAAATATTGTACTTGGTGTAGATCAGTAAAAGATATAACACATTCTCATATCTGCAAACGTGCATTTGAAAGCACTTGAAGCCCTAATGCTCATACCTTTGCACGATACATTAATCCCCAACGGTAATATATTCAATACATTCCTGCATAATTCTGCTCAGAGTCGTGTCATAACAACTACATAGATTGTAGAGTTTTACAAATCTTGTATCTGCAAAAATATCATGACGAGATTCGTAGTGAAAAGGACCACAATGAGATTTGTCGGGGCACGTTCACATTTCCTGCAGGCATGACTTATGTTGGAGAGAGTTTTGCTGCCATTTCAAGCAGGATCCTCCAAAATGTGTCCCTGACCTTTTGGGGACATGTTTTTTTTTCTTTCTCTGGAAATAAAAGTGATGTAGAACATGGGGAACAGAGAGTGGTAGAAGAAAGCATTGGGATGCTTTTAAGAGGAGCAGGGAGATGGTGTGCATGAAAGTATTCCAGAAATATAACTTTTGGTTCTGTGTCCAGTGAATTTGTACAGATACATTTTGAGGGAGTGTATCTAGCCTTAATTAAAAACTATAATACATTAACATTGAGGTAGAGGTGACTTTAGGCCTGGCCCACACTTCTATGATGCTGATTTTTTAGTGCCAGTATAATTCAGCTATGCCAAATGTTCACTTTGACAGCGCAGTGCAAAACGGGTGGGTAAAAAAGATGGCATGCACGCTTTGTCATTGCCCCGCGCAAATTAAGTAATCTCTGCCTCCCATGTACGGCACTGCAGGCAGCATTATGGATTCCTATGGATCGAAAAATGGTGCGGGTGTATAGGAAGGGTGGTTTTCCACACAAGCGGACTAACACAACTGTAGAGGACGGGTGGACAAGTAAGTTATCATCCTCCCCTCCTTTCTGCCATACAACTCAATTAGAATGTGGCATGACGTGAATGAAAGGCATACACGCCTTACCCAAGGCTTGTACACCTTTCATTAACATTATACCCTGCTCTAAAGTGTCTAGCCATATAAAATCTGATTATAGCAGTAGCAATGTCAGACCATAACATGGGAACATGAACATTCATGTAGAATGTGTCCCTCATATTTCTTACCAGGTCGTGTCATGGCATAACTCGTGTGTAGAGCTGATGCCATAACAATCTATGGACTGTTTTTATTGATAACAAATATAAAAGAATATGAAAAAGCAATATGCCATTCCTGCATTAATGAAAGATAATTATGGCACTGATACCTTTTTGGAAAATGATGCCGAGGACACACATTTCAGCTCAGTTTACGAAGATTGTGTAGACAGTCAAGTGCACAGTGTAGTTGGATTTTCAATCAATGCACACCACATTTGGAATCCGGCAATGCAAGCAATGTGTGCAATGAACGAGCCTAACCTATGGTACCTGGACTGCATTATGCAAAAGTAACATTCTTCGAGAGAATCACATGGCCGGGCTGCAATAAAGAACTAAATAAATAAATAAAACGTTCAAAGAGGCAGCCAGTCCTCATCCTTCACAGCCTTTAAATAATATAAAGGGTTGATTTTAAATATAGCATCATTCCTCTATGCAAATGTGACTATCGAATATGCAATTATATTTTTGTATGAAAAATCAACTGAACTGCGTGCATGTCAAATAAAAGGTGGAATTGAATACATTATCTAAAACAAAGATGATTACAAGAGACATTTTTTTTTTAAATGCGGTTCAGCCGGAAATTAAATGTAATTTATTAAACAATATAAGGGAAACTTTAATGTGTCATCTATTTCATGTTATGTTATGCTTATGTAACTCTGGAATAACGTGCATAATGATTAAAATCACATGTAGCAGAGCTCTAATGCATCTTTGGAAGATTTACTTCCTAGAAAATACTGTGCTTCGGAGGTAATATTTCAGTAACGAATATCCTTTAAAAATGTTAATTACCACTTCACAAGAAATCTGGCTTCTGAAAGGAGCACCGAGGTTTCCTTGTTTTTACATACCCTAGGCTCCCTCATTCGTTTTAGAGACCTGGGACTGCCTTCCGCATAAGTACATTATGGTTTGTCAAACGCGCCCACACCTATGTGAATGATACAGACATGCAGCTCCTATGGACAACAATTAAATGGGGACTAGCACCGCCACCCCAGACCAAGTGGCAGTAACGGTATTATAGTTTGGGCATATCTCGGTAGAATTACTGTCGAGATCCTACTGAACTCGTAATGAGCCCAACTGAGGGGTCAAGCATTCGGCTAGGCATTGTGTATCCTGGTACACTTTTCAAAACAGGCACTGTGGGATTATTTCCTGTTTGTGTATTTGAACGCTCGTCTCTTTCGTGAAATAATATGTTCTTTAGAAATGCAGTGAATAGTAAAACCTCGTTCCACTGATAAGAAAGGCATGATTTGGCTTAGTGTTACCTTGCCAGTACCCCATCCCACAATACCCCACCTACCAGAGCGGTTCTGTGTTCAGCATATTGATTGTGCAGTAGAACATATACATTGTATATACATTAATAAAATCAAAAATATTGAACAGAAAAATCATAATACAGTACACTTCTCTCCCATATCACCTGCGGAGGCCTCTAGACAAGTCCTCTCTATGAAAGTATCATCCAAACAGTGCTCCCCTGCTCCTCCAGAACTATCAAGAACAACCTTGTCACCCTTGCTCCAGCCTTGGATGATTTCTGAAATCACTCCTTTGCGACTGGATCCTTCCTGTTACTCTTCAAGCACTCCAATGTGCACTCTCTCATCAAAAGGCCTTCTGCTGACCCCACTTGTCTGGCTAACTACCACCCTATCTCCATTACCCCCTTCCTGAGCAAACTCTTGGAGAAGCTAACCTTCTCCCAGCGTATCCACCACAATGAATCTGTTGGTTGTCTCCATGACCTGCAGTCTGACTTCAGAGCTGCCAGAGGCACCTAAACTGCACTTCTGAACACCTGGGAAGAATTGCTCTCTAATGGCTCCCCTTATGTTCTCATCCTTCTTGCCCTTACCTCCTCTGTCTTTAATATGGTCAATTATGCAACCCTTATAAATCAGCTCCATGACCCTCTTGGCTTCACAGACCTGACTCTGTACTGGTTGACCTCCTTCCTCTCTGACCGAACTCCCCAGGTACAACTGGGCCCTTTTCTCTCCTCCATCTCACTCTCCACCTGTGGTGTCCCTTAGGGCTCTATTCTCTCGCATTGGCTTTTCAACATCTAGCTTGCCTCTCTAGCCCATTTAATCTCTGCCTTCTCTCCCAACTTCCAGTGTTATGCGAACGTCATGCAGCTCTCCTTCAAGATTCCCTCTTCTGCCTCCTCTTCTTCCTCTCTCATTCCTCACTGTCTGTCTGCTATTCAGGCATGGTGCACTGCTAACAATTGCTGACTTAATGCCAGTAAGCCTGAGATCCTTATCATTGGAACCACAGCTCTCTCCTTCCCTCCCACACTCTGGCCGCCCTCCTCTCACACTCCTGTGAGGGAAAGAACCTTGGTGTCATCTTCAACTTCTCTCTCTCTCTTTCTCTCCTCACATCACAGACCTTGCCAAGAAAGCCCACTTTCAGCTTCACCTCCTCAGAGGCATTCTCCTTTTCCTCACCTTCCCCCAGAAACTCAATATCTCCAGAGCACTGGTCCGCCCCAGGCTGGACTACTGCACAGCCTCTTCCTCAATCTGACTATCCCCTCTTCGTCCCCTTCAACTAATACAGTATAGGACTGAAAAATGTATCCTTGGCCTCAAACCCAGGGACCACATCTCTCCAGTCTCAAAATTTCTCCACTGGCTCCCGGTTTCTGCAAGTATAACATTCAAGAGCATCTCATCATCACAAGGCTTTCTAACTACTTCCCAGCTCTAGTTCTTCGGTCTTATAGCTCCTTATCCTTATAGCTGCTGTAAGTGGTTTCAACCCAGCACTCCACCTAAGTCAATGACTAGCATGAGATGCCCAGCTGGAACCCTTAAATATACATTTGTATGTCTAAAGTTCTTTTATTTCTTAATGATGTACCCTTATATCACGCCCCTCTCTTTGAATCCCCCCTGGTCTCACTGAACCAAGGAGAAGGTTGTTTTGAAAAGTAAAAAGATGTATTTTATGGATTTAAACAATATATATATATCACTTTTATGAATTTGAACAATATCTAGATATCACACTATTCATATTTATACAATGATCACCAATGGGTGATATTACAATCAACAATCTCTTTAATCAATAGGAGTAGGGATGGGAAGAATAATGTAGCATGAATAAAACTTTGTATGGGTTCAGTCAAATGCAATGATAGGAAATTAATGTAGCACAGAAATAAAACTTGATATGAATTCAATCAAATGCAATGTAATCACTCTTTCCCCATGATACTACTCAATACCCCCTAATATGCAATATAGCAATGGAAGGAGAGAAAACAGGTTTCAGGAATAAACACTCTACAAATGCAGTTTCAATCCCAATTCCCCCAGCAAGCTTAGAGAGAAACAGGAATGATTTCAAAACAGGACAAATGATTTTGAATGTGGTTTTGAATGAATGGGAAAAACACTGAAAATGAATTTAATTCTCTAAATTTGATTAAAAACTAGTGGGAGCTGCTTTGGATAGTTCCAGGTAGACACTAGCAATGATGGTTGGATAAGGAAACTGAATTCAGAGGTTGAATGCAAGAAATAGCTATTTTACATGTGTTGAAATTGAGCCAAATGAAGATTTGCGGAAACCTTTTCAGCGCGCAAGAAACGCAATTACAGAAAAATCTACAAGGAGTTGGAATGCGATATTAGATTATTAAATTTCGTTTCTAGCTTGTACAGTTCAGAAGTTATGAAGGTTTCAGTAGAGATTGATTTTTTTCAGAAAGAGTCAAGGTTTTCAAATGAAAGATGTGCTTTTGAATATTACAAACAATGATTTTATTGGCACTAAGGAGGCTATGAAGATGCAAGATACCCAACGGTACAGCCACCAGAACAGGGCACCTCCACTCTGACTTTTGCCCGCCAAGACACTTGTCTTTCTTCATCAAAATATATTAGCGCAAAGATGATATTATCACCACAATTAACAAAGGACTATATGGATGAGGGAAAGATTCAGAACAGACAAAAGAGATTCTACAATGCAGTCTGGATATTTTGGAATGGGTTGGATAGGATTACTTAAGGATAAGAGATTGGCTATGGACAATTCTTTGCCAAATACTCACAACTATGGTTTTGGAATAGGCCCGTCAGGATCTGGTCAAAGGTTTTGGACTGGAATTCTGCTAGCCCACCAGACAGGATTCAGGCACCTGGTTCTGCACGGCACTCTGGACTGGATTTGACGGGTTGGTTCTGGAGTCTACAGCTATCTGGTTTCAGCTCTGCTCTACTGGTTTGGATATCTGGTTTCTGGCAAGAGTTCTTGGCAAGAAGCAGGAAACAGCACAGCCAGGCTGCTCAATTTTATCCAGGCTGTTCAATTTTTGATGAGCCCCTTGGAAGTCTGGGGTTAAAATCAGGTTGCAAGATGTTAAAGGCCAAGCTGAGAAGGGTTCAGCTTTGGAATTGGGCCTTCTGCTTTCAGAGTTCTGGAGTCTTGGATCTGGGTTCTCCTGCAGAGCGCTTCACCAGTAAATCAGTTGATGGGTGAATGTGTGTGTGTCTTAGGTCCTACAACAGTCCCTATTTATGTATTTCCCAAAGGGGTGAATAGGCTGATTACACTAAGCCCACCCTCTAGGAATCCGATTGGTCAGAGTATTCCCCCTCTCCTGATTTGGGAAGGAAACCTAGTGTCATAGTGTCATAGTGATGCTGCAATTTACAATCCAGGGAAAAACCTCCCCTTTGTTACTATAGAGAAAACCTATTTTTCATATAAAGCATATTTACAATATCACCAACTTGCTAATAATACATATTCACATCACATATTTAATAAAGCATGTATCTGTCCGAGTCCCATCTTCTTGAGAGTTTCGGTTCAAAACTGACAGTTTTTTGTACTTTGAGTTGGTTACCCAGTATCAGATCTGTACAAATTTTTCCACATACATGCGCATGACATCTGGGCATAATCCTGTAAACTTTCATATTCCTAGCATGATCACAATTGCTACAATATTAACATTTTAGTAGTCCGGTCTCTGAATGTCGCACAGGGTTCAGAGTGGTTTCAAACTGTGAGCAGCATTTTCATATTAACAACCTATAAAAACAGATTTTTCCAAATTGTTCACAGTTTTCTATGAGTTTTTTTCCAAAAAGATATTTCCTTGAAGTTTCAGATACACATATCAGTCTAGCTCCGCCTCAAAGGTTTGGCTGGGCCAAGAGCAACCTGAGCCTCTCTTCCTTAGCAGTTGGTTTCTGTTGACGCCCACATTTGCATTTCCTTTCAGTCAAGGGAGCCTTTTGTCGCTACTCAGAGCAACAGGCAAAAATCTCCTCCCACTTCCATTAACAACTCAATGCTAGTTCCTGAGCAGAGAGCCGGAGGAAGATTCCTTTGTTTGGGAGCAGTTGTGGAATGTCTTTGACGTCCAGTGTGGCTGACATTAGTTCACTTTAAAACACTGTTTAAAAATGGGCTTTTCTAAAATACAATTTACATTTTCTACAAATATACTCACAACTCTCGTCATTCCAGTCTTTTTAAAACATAGAAATTGAATTGTAGCAACCCATATTGCTATTGATGGCAAGTCTCTTCTTTTCTACAATTTGATTTTAAGACACAAGCTTTAAACTGACAGAATAAGTAATGACAGCTAGGACGCAGGCGAGCGGCTGTACTGCGCCCTTATCTGACATATTTTTCCAAGCAAGCACCTTTTAAATGTGGATTTTTTTATGATGAAAGGTGTTTCTCCTGACATTGTGTTTATGGTGATTCCTTAAATAAGGTGATGGTGAACACCCCACAAGGATGTTGAATCTTCTCTACTGTTTGGGAGCCATGATTTTGCACTTTCAACAGCCAAGGAAAATAGGATTTTAAGCACTTCTGGATTTTCCTGGCAATGCAGCACTGCCTTTTCAAGAAGTTTTATTTTACTCTGTGGGCAGCCCAATGATGTTTTTGGCAGTGGGGTCTCCTGTTTTACCACTGACATAGGCAAAATGGATTGGTGGCCTATTTTTCAGGTTTCCCTGCGCACTTCTCAGTGATTTTTAGCACGCATAAGGCTTTCCGGCGGCCATTCTGTTGTTTTTGATTAAAGCAGCACACAGTGATGTTGCAGGGCATACACTATTGGGTCAGAACCTCCCACACTGCAGATCACATGCTTTCCAAGCAGAGAGTGGGGGGTAGATCTCTCTCCTCTACAGCTACCTCCTTCTGGAATGGCCTCCCTGCCCCTCTCAGACTTGAGCCAGATCGCCTTAAGTTCCGAAAGCTTTTCAAGCCCCTTCTTTTCGCTTCTGCCTTCCCTCTTCCACTCCCCTGCTAATGTTCCCCTCTTCCTCTTGACTGGCTGCCTGTTTCCTTCTGATTCTTACATGGCACCAGACCTTCTTTGACCAGTCTACCCCTGCTCTTGGTCTCCCCTGACCTTCCCTACACTGCACTGCCCTTCCAGACTCACTCCCCCTGCACAAGCCTTGCTGGGCCTGCATCCCTTGAGCCCTTCCAGCCCTGTCCCTCGCACTTAGCACATGGACCTCTTTTCCCTGCACTCTCTGCTTCCCCCAGGCACTGTGCACCTGCCCTCCCCTGGCATTCACTTAAACCCTGGATCCTTCTGCCCTGACTGGCACTTCTCCCCTCCCCTCTCTACCACAGTTTCTTGTTATTGCACTTGCACAATCCGAATGTCACAAGGCCTAGAAGGACCGTTTTGGTTTTTCTTCCTCCCTGCCCCCCTCTTGCCTTGTTGCGCCTTAAAACACTTGTGGATAGGGGCATTACAAATACCCAATGAATACATAAATACATACATTAATAAATAAATAAACCATATGAGATGATGTCTCTTTGACCCAAACTGCTCATAATTTAAAGAAATGATAGTCATTTTCATTGGCCAGATTACTTTTTTATTATATTTCACTTAATATTGGAATGGAAATATTATAGCTCCCTAATATTGTTTTGCCAGATCTCACTAGACCCCATTAATAGTGAAGTGGAGAAAGCAGTGTCTATACGGCTCTGGATGGTTTTCTATACTGCAGGTTTTCTTACAGTTCATGGGATGATATAGGGGAGGAAGGATAGCTCAGGTGCAACATGTTTTTCTTGGAAGCAAGACCACGCAATGCAACACAGTTTTAAATCTCGATCCCTCGCTTCGAAACCACTTGCTGGCATTAAGCGCGTCATAAATGAGCAATAAATACAATCGCGGTCTGGCAGGTGACAATTGTCAGTTTTGACAACACTCCCTGCTCTTTCAGTGAAATGGCGGTCACCCCCGTCAAGTCACAGATTCCCTCTACAGTAGCCGGAGGGAGATCGATAGGAACAAGGCTGAGCTAAGTGTATTTGACTACAGTTGCTAACCCCTTCGACAAACCATATCTTTCTCGCTCGCATGAAACATTGTTGCCAGTGGGTTGGCAACGGCAATTTGAATGCATTCATAAAGCATGAGTAAATGTGCAAAGGCACCACACCTTTGTGAAGGCATGCAGATATGAGTACGAAGCCAAGGGCCATAAACTGTGTTTCCTCGCATTTCAATATGCATCCAATATAATTATAACTGTTCTTTTATATAGCTTGTAATACCAGAGATTGGTTTCGAAGCGCAGGATTAGGATTCAAACCTGTGTTGCTCTGAATTGTCTTGCTTCCAAAACAAACACGTTTCCCCCATCCACAATTGTGACAATGTGACGGCTGATTCATGGAATTATGTGCGCCGAAAAACGGGCTTTGTGCGCCATTCTGCCCGCAAATTCCTGTTTCACAAATGGGGATTTGCGAGCAGAATGGCGCACAAAGCCCGTTTTTCGGCGCACATAATTCCATGAATCAGCC
Source organism: Ambystoma mexicanum (assembly GCF_040938575.1). Classification (NCBI taxonomy): domain Eukaryota; kingdom Metazoa; phylum Chordata; class Amphibia; order Caudata; family Ambystomatidae; genus Ambystoma; species Ambystoma mexicanum. The sequence goes on along the minus strand of NC_090937.1, from coordinate 1,518,279,683 downwards.
CCATAGTGCCTGCTTGGTGTAGTGTCATACACAGTTAATAGAAGTTGTTTCTACACTTCATTACACATGTTTTCACAGCAGCATAATGGAACTATGGTGCACTGCTTGTATTTCCATCTAATTGACAGGGATAAAGTCAGCTATACTTGTCATGAGTGTCTTATGTACCTATGATTAAGTGCAGCCAAGTGGGGAGGAAAGATAGCTCAGGGGCTACATGTTTGTCTAGGAAGACGATGCAGCACAACACAGGTTCAAATACTGATCCTGCGCTTAGAAACCACTTGTTGGTATTAAGCACTTTATAAAAGAACAATTATAATTATAAAGTGCTCCCCCCTCCCAATTATCTTTCCAAAAGGGTCCTTTGCATAAATGTGAAGGGTAAACTGCTGACCAGACCCCCCTCTCGCCTGCAAACTCCATGACAATAGCATAATGTACACCTGGGTCCTGCTGCATGAGTATCCTGACCGACAGTACCTTCACTGCAATGGGACAGAGAAGTTTCAGGGGTGACAGTAATGCTCATCTACAGTGAAGGCCATGTCTCGACAGAACAGGGGCTGCATTTAAGACATTCACCCATGCTCCCAAAACCATATACCTATGAGTGTTACTCTCCTGATTGCAGATGTAAACTTTAAATATATGTCATATCCAAGTTTAAGGATAGCATCTCTCATAATTAGACAAGTCACATCAATTTGACATCAAGCATGTTTCCGCTGTGGAAGGGATTTCTGATTTTGATTTGATTTGATTTTTGTATTGATATCGTGCATATACTGGGAAGGAGTTTGGCAGAAAGACTGCATCTCGGTGCAAATGACCTATTAATCAGATGGAATATAGATTACCTGTACCAGATGACCCAGGAAAGTTAACTGAACAAATACATTTTTAATTACTTCCTGAAAATAGATAGGGAGTCAATTTGCCCTAGCTGTAGGGGAAGAGAGTTCCAGGCACAATGATCTACTGAGGGAAAACGTCTGTCACCCTATGTAGTAGTTCTGGAAGATGGAATTGCTATAGATCACAGTATTTGAGTGGGACAGTGAGGTCAAATAGGCTGTGGCAAGGCCATGAATACACTTAAAAACAAGACACATAATCTTGAACTGTATTCGCTGCTGCACTGGGAGCCAGTTGAGACCTTTTTAAAACTCTGAAATCAATGTTTTTCGTGGTAATGCGAAAATCAGTCGCACCGCTGAGCTTTGAGTAACTTTCTTAACTTGGTATTTAGGTATATCAGCCAGTAAGGCATTATAATAGTCCAATTTCATGTTAGTAAGAGCTCCTATTTCCAATGAACAATCTTTCTCAGAGATAAGCGGGAGAAGAGGTTTTAGGAGTTTCCTTTGGAAGTAACAGGCTTTAATTAATTGGTTGACTTGTAAGTTGCAGCTCATACTGGACTCCCAAATGCAGGCCAGAATTGTTACTGACTGTGTGTAATTAATGACTACTCCAAACAGAGTTGGACAGGGCACCAGTTCCGTCACATTCTTCATTTTCTTTTTTGGGCCAAGGACAATAACCTCCATTTTGGAGAGATTTAGGGGGTAATTCATAGAATTTAGTGTGAATCTCTGCGCCAGCCGCATGCATTAAAATCCATTTCCGCGCACAGCGTATTCATGGATTTTAGCTACCAAAACCAGCCGTGGCACACAGTGGCGCAGCGACCCTGCAGCAGCACCAGTTACGCCCCCAAGAACGCCCCTCGTGCAGGGAAAAGCCATAAAAATCCCCAATCCAGCGCAAAGGGCTGCGCTAAACCTGTACCAGTATACATGGCCGCCACACAGCACACGGCAAGCGGGGAACGTGTATTACTAGGGTTTGCGGGAAGTTTCACACGCGATTGGTCCTGTGCGAGTGGGGTACGTGTATTACTGGGGATTCGCGGGAAGTTTCACACGCGATTGGCCCTGTGCGAGTGGGGTACGTGTATTACTGGGGTTCACGGGAAGTTTCACACACGATTGGCCCTGTGCGAGTGGGGTACGTGTATTACTGGGGTTTGCGGGAAGTTTCACACGCGATAGGCCCTGTGCAGTGGGGTACGTGTATTAGTGGAGTTCGCGGGATGTTTCACACGCGATTGGCCCTGTGCGAGTGGGGTACGTGTATTACTGGGGTTCGCGGGAAGTTTCACACGCGATTGGCCCAGTGCGAGCAGGGTACGTGTATAACTGGGGTTCACGTGAAGTCTCACACGCAATTTGAGCAGGGTATGTGTATCTTGGGGGGTGCGCGGGAAGTTTCACACGCGATTGGCCCTGTGCGAGCAGGGTACGTGTATAACTGGGGTTTGCGTGAAGTCTCACACGTGATTTCAGCAGGGTATGTGTATTTCAGGGGTTGAGCAGGAAGTTTCACACGCGATTGGCCTAGTGCTAGTGGAGTACGTGCATAACTGGGGTTCGCGTGAAGTCTCACACGCAATTTGAGCAGGGTACGTGTATTTCGGGGGTGCATGGGGAGTCCTACACGTGGATTGGCAGTGTCGGTCCTCCCAGGTGTTCCCTCTACACCCTCCATGGCCCTTGCAGGCAGCCCACATCACAGGGGACTACCCTGCACCCCTGGTCATGTCCCACAGGCTGCCCATCCACCATGGGCATGCCCCCCAGCCAAGCCACATGTCAGCTTGCACTACTGATCACCAACTCATGTCCCCCAGCACCCCCACCACCCAGCAGTGCGGGGAACATGTCAGCAGGCCCCCACTCATGTCCCACTCATGTCCCCCTGCACCCCCACCCCGCAGCAGTGCAGGGCACCTGCCAGCAGGCCCCCACTCATGTCCCACTCATGTCCCCCTGCACCCCCACCCCCCAGCAATGCAGAGCACCTGCCAGCAGGCCCCCACTCATGTCCCACTCATGTTCCCCTGCACCCCCACCCCCAGAAGTGCAGGGCACCTGCCAGAAGGCCCCCACTCATGTCCCCCTGCAACCCCACCCCCCAGCAGTGCAGGGCACCTGCCAGCAGGCCCCCACTCATGTCCCACTCATGTCTCCCTGCACCCCTACCCCCAGCAGTGCAAGGCACCTGCCAGCAGGCCCCCACTCATGTCCCACTCATGTCCCCCTGTACCCCCACCCCCCAGCAGTGCAGAGCACCTGCCAGCAGGCCCCACTCATGTCCCACTCATGTCCCCCTGCACCCCCACCCCCAGCAGTACAGGGCACCTGCCAGAAGGCCCCCACTCATGTCCCCCTGCAACCCCACCCCCCAGCAGTGCAGGGCACCTGCCAGCAGGCCCCCACTCATGTCCCACTCATGTCCCCTTGCACCCCCACCCCACAGCAGTGCAGGGCACCTGCCAGCCGGCCCCCACTTATGTAGTTTGCACCCCCGCCCCCCAGCAGTGCAGGGCACCTGCCAACAGGCCCCCACTCATGTCCCACTCATGTCCCCTTTGCTCCCCCACCCCCCAGCAGTGCAGGGCACCTGCCAGCAGGCCCCACTCATGTCCCACTCATGTGCCCCTGCACCCCTACCCCCCAGCAGAGCAAGGTACCTGCCAGCAGGCCCCCACTCATGTCCCACTCATGTCCCCCTGCACCCCCAACCCCCAGCAGTTCAGGGCACCTGCCAGAAGGCCCCCACTCATGTCCCACTCATGTCCCCCTGCACCCTCACCCCCCAGCAGTTCAGGGCACCTGCCAGCAGGCCCCCACTCATATCCCACTCATATCCCCCTGCCCCCACGTCATGACAATCCTCAATCATGGCCCTTATGGCCAGCCTCCCCAGCCCAAAAACCCAACCAAGTATTGCATCCACCCACATAGAAAAGGCAATTACATGATACAACCCCAAAGGCAAGTATGTAAATGAACACATGTCCGTCACACACACACAATGGGTGCAAGTGAATGTGAAAACCCATATCATGACATGCATGAAACCAATGAGATAATACCACACATCGAAGTATGAAGAAAAAAATGTATTAAACACAACATGAATGTAATTAAAAGAAAACACACAACAATGGGAATAATTAAAGAAATGCTTCATGTCCGTAAAAGAATAAAAAACAAGAAATCATAATCCAATGAAATCCAAAAGAAATGGTGTCCAAAGTCACAGTCCACAAAGCAAATCCAAGGAAAAAAAAAAGTGAAATCCATTGCTCCATGGTGAAATGAGAATAGTCCAATGGTGAAATATGTACAAATGAACAATCCAGGGTCCATGAGCCCAACTGATTAAATGAAACCTACCAAAAATACTACCTAATAATAAACTCTATACAAAAACGTGTTGCATTGTCCAAGCGCAACCAAAATGAAAAAAAAAGGAAAGGAAACCTAACACTATCTAACTATATACAATGGCGGCGGGCAAGTCCTGCGGCTCACTATGTGGTGTCCCGGGCCAGCGCATCATCGAACTCCATGTCGATGTCCCGGAGGCGGGCCTCTGCACTGGCCCCGAGGTCTCGCAGGGAGGCACTCATGGCCTGTTCCAACTCCCTGCGAGTCGCCTCGAGGCACTCTGCCCGCCTCAATGCCCGACACATGGAGAACTCCGCCCTGACCATGGTGAGCTGCCCGTCGCCGCTCCGCAACTATACGCTGGCCCAACCGCAGCCACACAGAAGACACATCCATTCCAGGGTCCTCCTGCCCTCTGGCCGATGCCTGCCCCCCTGATGTCGATGGTCCCGAGCCATCCTTGCTCCCACCTGGAGCCTGCTCCTGCTGCTGTCCATGTGCCCTGTCCGATGATGCCTGCACATCCTCCATCAGCTGGTCTCCAGTTGTGGTGTCCACCCCTGCTGGACCGCCGACTCCCGACTGTGGCAGGGATGGGATCTCCACCAAGCTGGCTGTGTTGGCCAGGCCAGGTCCACAGGGGGCTCTGGTGGAATCTGGGCTGGAAGACGGCAGGGAGAACGACTGGCGAATAGTCTCCACAGAGGAGGAGAGGTCCGCCAGAGTGCACGTCACATGTAGGAACCCCCCCAACCAGGGCCCCTCCCAACAGTGCCACGTCGCGATGCTGCTCTTCGTGATGGTGTGCGTTCTCTGCCCAGGCAGAACGTACGTCATCACGAATGTCACGCGTGCGCAACGCGACACCAATCAGGACGGAGCCCATACGTTCATGGGACCCCTCGTCCGCAGGTAGTGGAGAGGCAGATGACATGGCACTCTGCCCTACTTGCGGACGGGCCTGGGACGGGGCCTCCCTGCTAGTGCATGGTGGTGCAGTCACAGGGTCAAGGACAGGGACATGCACAGGCCCCTCCGCGGTGACCTGTGCTGCCTCCTGACCCTGGCCCTGGACTGCACCACTTGCACCAGTGGTACTACCCCCACCAGCCCCCATGTGCGGCTCAGTAGCGGGCTCCTCCTCCTCTGTGGAGACCACCAACCTGAATGTCTCCGTACAATCTTCCGCCATTGCAAGCCCCTGTGGGGGCTCACCCGGCCCTTCCGCCACAGCCGTAGTGGCAGACGCGGCACCAGCCCCCTCGCTCCCAGATGATGGCAAGTCCTGGGAGGGTGGCTGGGCCTTGCGTCGCCGCCCAGTGGAGGCATCCCCGCCGCTTGGCTCCAAAGCGCCGTCTCCGCCCTCTTCTTCACTTGACGCTGCGTAGAGGGAGACGTAGAACACAAGCATCAGGGTACAGTACAATATTCCCCTAGACAGGAAGCAATAACACATGAGTGGCAGTGTCTAACGTCACTTCCATCCTGTCCCTCCACAACACGTGGGTGAATGCACGCAACACACATGCATAAACAGGCATGGCGCCTGCAAAAAACATCATCATCCATGTACAAGGGCCTCTATTAATCAAAATGTTGCCTTCAAACTCACAGGCATCCTGGCTCACACTGATCCCATGCACACACATCACCGGAGGGTCATGCATCATGCCTTGTACACCACAGACACAGTGGATAGACAGAGTGCATACAACGGTGACTGCACTGCATGAGTGAATCTACACATCATCACGGACATGTGTCATGAATCCATGGCGTATCAAAGTCACAGACACACTTCTCAGACACACACACATGTGCACCATACATGTACATGACAGCAGCACCCATTCCTCACACCCCCACCATGTGCAAGAACAGACACTGGCATGATTTCATGTGTGCATTTGCCATACAGCTCTCCATGTAGCATTGGAACTCATGCACCAACCATGTGGTTCGCACATTACCGATCTCACATGCATGACCATGATGTCCCTGCACACACACATCCATACATGGCCCATGTCACACATACAGGCAAATATCAGACTACCAGCACACTGCAACATGCCCTGTCTTGCACACCAATGCTTGGCCACTTACCGCTCAACTCCAGACGGGTCTTCCTTTGAAGGATCTGGGCGTGGAGCGCTGGGCATAAGTGTTCCAGGACCCTCATCTGGATGTCACTCATGCTTATCCGGCCCCGGGCCTTGCAACAACCGCTCTATTGCATCCAATGGTTGATTCAAGCGAACATATATCTGTGTGTCAACTGCATAAGAGTGGTAGCACAGATTGTACTGGAAAAATATATTAAGCAGTGAGTGGATATATAAATTAAACAGTAGTGGTGCCAGGGATGAACCCTGCGGAACTCAAATTCACTAACAGAGCTTCAGACAGGTATGAGCCTGACTTAACCTTTTGGGAGCGATTGGTCAGAAATTACGTTAACCACTGAATGGCATTGTCAGACATATGAACAAGTGATAATAGTGGGGATTTAAGTATGCTAAAGTCAACAGTGTCAAAGGCGGCTGACAGGTCAAGCATGAAAAGCATGCTGATGTTACCATTGTCGGCAGTCACAAGCAAATCATCCCAGAAGGCAAGTAGAGCAGTGTCAGTCCCACGACTTGCTCTGAATCCCGATCGGTAGGGGTATAGGATGTTATTTTCCTCCCAAAAACTCTGTACCTGGGTGCTAACAATCTTCACGAGATTTTATTTTTTGTCAGGCCACAGTAGGCCCGTTTTGGGATGATAGTAAGCAAGTATATTATGGTCCAACGTGGGCTTTTTCAGCACCGGGGTCAAATACGATTGTTTTAATTCATCGGGTACACATAGTTGGGAGAGCGAAGCATTCACCAAGTTCTGGACAGGTTTGCTCAAGGCATGAGCATGCTGATTAGCCAGACAGGCTGGAAAAGGGTTGTACTTGTGATTAGTAGGTTTTAATTGAGCAATCAGTGACTCAATCATTTCTGCAGTGACCAAGGAAAAGGAGAACTCAGACACAGTCACTTGATTATCAAGCGTCTACATTCTCAGTAGCAACCTCGGTACAGATGATCTTTGTTTGGGCATCAATATTACTTCTGACCAGATCAATTTTTTCTGAAAAAGACCACAAAGAAGGACCAATGATTAAGAAGGGATAGCATATCTCCCGCTGACAAGTGCCGTACTATGCTCCTTTTTTGTTGCTCATGCTGTATTCACTGCCTGTTAATGCCTGTCTTTTTGTGTTGCACATTTTGTATATACTGCCAGTAACTTCAGCTCATGATAAGTTGTAACTTGCTGCTGTAATGCGCCCAGATGCCCCAAGGTGGTGTGCTATATAAAACAATAAAACAAACAAACAAACAAAACAAAAGACGGTATTAAAGTCATTGACCACCTTCTGAGAGTGGAATAGGATGTCTTGTAAACAAATAGGGTTGGAGATATTTCTGATAACCCTGAACAGAGCTTTCGGGCGATTACCTATCAGGTCAATCCCTTTTTGAAGGCATTGGGCTTAAGCTAAAATAATCTTGTCTTTATATGCCTTCAATGCAAACTTGACCCTAGCATAGTCGATATCGGTTCTAGTCTTGAGCTATTTTTTCTTGGCCTTATAGTCATTTGAGGTTTTCTACTTTCCATTGTGCTATTGATGATTTTTCTTAGGTGCTATTTTCTTTAGGGGAGCAATATTGTCACTTGCAGCTGTAATATCATTATTGAGTACAGTGCTGCACATGTGTTATCATTTTTTGATATGTTGCCCAGTAATTGGTCATCCGAGATACGGTCCAAATACTTACTTCAGTGACCCAGTTCTGGATTTGTAGTTTGCTTTGATCTAAGATGGTTAGTGTCATGGTGAAAAGCACCATAAAGTGGTCTGACCGACTAACTGACACATTATCTATGTGACATAGATTTTGACCTCTAGACAATATAGAATCAAGACAGTACCCACTTCTGTGTGTCAGCAGCAAGGATAGAGTGCTAAGGTTATGAGACTCAAGAATGTCTCTCAAATGTATACAGTCAGCTTCATCATTCTCATTACACCATATATTCAGGTCCCCTAAAACAACCTGCTTTGTGTGTCAAAGTGCTTCTGTTCCCAGATAGACCTCCAGTGCATCCAAAAAAAGATTAGCTGATCCGGGAAGTCTATAGCAAAGGATTAATTGACATGAGTCATTGTGGGAGGACTAGCAGGTGCAAGCCAGTACCTGGGTTTTGTATTTTGGCCAGACAGCCTTCCCCTACCAAGTGATAGAACAAGCGACTGGATGGCTACGCCTCTCCTTTTAAGCCTTTATGGGGTTGGGTAATTGATAACATGCACGTGTCAACACTGTGAGCCCAGCTCAGCTGCGGAAGGGCCATATATGTTCTGGTAAGATAGCCTGGCCCATCCAACTTACAGGGCAGGAGACTCAAGTGTTGGACCCTTTTCTTTGATCATTTGTGAGGTCAGGTATCACCTCTCTCCAGCCGGATAGCCTCTCAGCATGAGCCATCCTGGGAAACGGACATCAAATGGCACATCCCTCCCAAAATGACTAGCCTCACACCATGGTGCTGCATACCAAAATGGCATTTGATGCTATTGACAAGAAGGAGCTCAGCAAGGTTGGAGGCAGATCCCACAGACGTGTTTCTCTCAATCTCTATCTTCTTTCCTGTTCCATCCACTTCTTTCAAAACAAAACACTTTGCGTATGATGTCAAAAGGCAAAGACCACTTGTTAAAAGGGCAGGGATTGTACCTCTTAAGCAGACTTACATCACCTGGTGACTTTTACCTTTAACAGAAAAGACCTCTGCTTTACCTTTGGACAAACACCAAAGGAGGAATTCATTGGGTCTCTTTTGGGAGAGTTGACTTTTGAAAGCAGTCCACCAGTGAGGTGAAGAATGAGTGTCCAAGGCAGAGGCAAGCTTTGCTCCCTAATCATCCAGGGGAGACATTGGGGCGACCAGCTGATGTTGCAAAACCTGCCTCTCTGCCAGCCACACTGGTACACAGGAACTCACTGAGCTGAAGACACCCTACAGCTGTGTACCAGCCTCCCGCGTGTTGGTAGCCCAAGAACATGGAATATTCATATTGTTGAGTCTCTAGATTAGTACCCACAGCATCCTGTGAGCCAAGACAGCCAGGATCCTTGCCTCAAAACAATCAAACTGCCTTTGAACCAGGTGCACTGCATTTGAGCTACAAGACCCGAAAGTGCTGTCTTTGACATTCAACTGAACCCTTCAAACCATCATTCTTTCAACTTCAAACCAGCTTGACGCTGCATTGTGACCTTGCAGAGCCAATCACCTGCTCAGATCAAGTCAACTGCTCATCACTTGACCATAATTCGAACTGCTGGATGTCATTTGCTGACTAAAACCTGCAGTTACTGAATGACTCAAACTGGCTCAACATCGAACCAACACTTCATCAAACTGGTCACTGGAACATCAGGATCACATCTTCAAACCGGTGTCCAGTCAAACGATAGAAAAAAAGGATCGAATGACCTTTTGCTCGAATGCAAAAGGATCGATAAAAAAGGGTTGAATTTGTTTTTAATTTATTTATATATATTTTTTAGTTTGGGTTGTTAAAAAAATGTATTTAATAATGAAAACGGGGGGTTGGGGGGGAACCCCTCATAAACAAAAAAAAAATTCGACCATTTTTTTCGATCCTTTGACTGTCGATCAAAAGGCATTCGATCCTTTTGTTTTCGACCCTATCACTGGCAACCCTTCAAACCTACACTGGTCTTTCACTCAAACGGTTGGAGTGTCACTCAGCAACCATGCTCAGCGGTTACCACACCTCTCGTACCGGCTTGACCCCAAACTGATCCTGGTGAACACTCCGACCTGCATTGATGGTTCACAGACATTCGAAACCACTCTGAGCCACTGGATTCAAACCAACTCCATGCTACTGTGAGTTTGGTTTGATCCAATCTTGCAACAACTCTAAGCCTGGTTCGACAATATCAAACTGACAAACACCAGCAAAAAGGTACTATTGACCCTAAACTACCCTTTGGCCCATCTTTCAGCCGCAGAGACTGGTTAGGTCTCCTGTGACCATTTTCACTGAAAGATATTTCCTTTAAATAGAACATTGTAGATGCTGAATTGTCTTTCACTCCTGTCCTATTACCCAGAAAGCGGTATCTTTCTATCTATTGCATATTCTGTGTTCTTTCCACAGGGGTGGGTTTGTATAGTGTTTTTACATTTAGTTATTATTTCAGAAGGTGAGTTTGATTAAAGTATCTATATTTCATTGATACTCAATTGTACATTATCTTTATTTTGGACTTTGGACTGTTATACTTTGTTTGTCTTGCTACTGGATCACATTCACCTCCTATGCATAGCAGAGCATTCCCTCGGAGCACGTTATCACAAAAGGTGAATGAGGTATATTTCTTAACTGTTTCACTTTTATGATTCAGATTACTGTTGGTTTGTAGATGGGTGTGCAGGCAGAACAGGTGGTTTAGCCACAACCCATCCGAAGACTCCTGCAGAGGAAACATCATTTCATCACAGGCAGACAGACGACAAAGCAATGTATTATTTTCCTTAGTGAATTGAGCGGCCTTCACATTCTGTAAATTGTGTTTACTGAAGGGTTTTCACTGTCCATAGAATATATGAGACAAATCCAATATGTTCTATATGGACAGGCTAGGAAATCATATAAAGGGTAATGAAATGTGCGAAGCAGAAAAGATATTGAATAATAAGTGCCCAGAATGCAAAAGGTCAGCCTGCCTTAACGTATTCCCACTGGGGGTTGAGGTATCGTGCAAAGGCATGAACATTGGGGCTTCAAGTGCTTGCAAATGCACGTTTGGCACATTGCCTTGTAGGGCCATCGCATCTCCACATGCTAGTCTCAGTGCCCAAGATTACAATAAAATATCCAGCTACTTGCATTACCATTTACTGAACAGCAACACTGCCATTTGTCAAGACTTGCCATCAACTGTGACCCACACGGTGGCCTGTTGGGAAGGTTCTTTGTATTTTAGTCTAATACCTAACAATCCTGGCAATCCTGAATCTAAGCCCTCGATAGAGACCACTGCAGTCTTCTGACAACATCCTCTGTAGGACATCAAAAGATTCCTTTTTCAAAATGAAAAAATAACTTACTTGCCTTTGAACAGACCATTTCCTCTATTGAATGATAGTTTACTTGTATAGCGCCTATACACAATTTGTTTCAAAGCGCTTCAAGGGAAGGGATGGCGCAGGGGAAAATACAATTCTTGCCAGGCTTTGAGACATTAAGAATGTGAAATAAGCTATCTATGGGTTTATTATCAGCTCTGTGTCACTATTAATTGAGAGAACAAAGATGTGCATTTTAAATAAGTAAACGAGACTGCAAAGAGTCTGTAACATAGAAGGCAGCAACTAAAGAACACATATATTTTTTTTCGATAATCGATAGGCCATAAAGGCGAACCAAATGCACCTCACACTCTCTCCATCATATGTCTCATTTCACCTTACCCATGGGCACAGTTGTAGCTCTGCTCAACATGTTGCATTGCCTGGTATCCTGCAGAGATGACACGCAAAGCTATTCCCATGATGCATCAGGAAAAAGGGTGAGGTTCCATGCTGGGATTAAGCACGTATACCCCTGTATAGGCATTATTAGCACCGAATTAGTAATGTAGAAATATGTATACCTGGAAAAAAAGGGACTAGGCATGAGGGGGTGGGGGGTGGCTGATGACTGAACCTCTCTGTCCATGATAGTTTGGCTTTGATGTAAACTGTTGTGGTTTAAAATGGGCCATAATCTCACGCAATTCCAACAAAATAGGAACACAATGACCATTTGTATGAAGTGTTGATTTACATCATGTGCAAGGAGACTAGACTTTTTGCAGTTAGCACCCTGGTATAAGCCCGCCTTCCGAGCAGCCTGAGTGTTGCTGGCCAGTGTAAGATTCCCTTCCCATCTCCGCCTTCCCTCACCTCTTAGAACCGGTGTTGTGTATACATGGGGGTAAAGGTGTATACATGTTTTTCTTTTAAACTGAGCTTTAGTTTGCTGTGCGGGTTGCGCGGTCCTTCTGAACTCTGTTTCCTAGTTGATGACGTTGTGGTCGTTACAGCGAAAATGGACTGCATGAGGATTGCGCAGCACCACAAGGTTATGGTGATTTTTCTTTTATTTAAACACTCTTTGCAACTACGATTTACACCTTGATGGTGGGCCGAACCTGGTGGCAATGGCACCACAGCCCAGGTTAAGGGACCCTCACTTCGCTGGGGCCCTCAATTGGGAGGCAGACCATTAAAATCCTGCCATCTTGGTGTATATTACCTCATGAATAACTGTACTTACTGTCACTCAATATTTGTCTACAATTAAATGTGCAAATTTAGGAACATCACATCAATGCTAAAATAGTCTAAACATCTCCATGAATATCAACTTGAACCCCTAAATGCTAATTTGAACATCTCCTCCAATATCTGTTTTTCCAGCAGTGATCAGCTGTTTGTCTTGTATTTCATAATGTGTTATTATTTTAATGTAAACGGTTAGGTATTAAAATGAAAACAAAGATATCAAATAATTGGTCTGTAAAGGAGTTCCCAGACGTGACCTGCACCCCTGCCCCTCCTTTGGAGGTACCAGTCAGGTACTCGCCAAGGTTCGTGACGTATGATGAGCAAATGAACCAACAAAGAGTGCACTGGGGCTCTGCCCAGTGTACATTAGAAGATCCGTACCTGTTGAAGCACCCACAACCAGACAACCCTGGGTGGCACGGTACCCTATCAGACAGCCATACCAGCCGATGATACGAAATGAGGAGTACCTACATACAGTCCACGAAGAAACCCCAGGAGCCTTAATGGAGGGCCAATGGAAATGACAATGGCCCCAACCAGCACGCGAGGAAGAAATGTTAGAACAAGCTGTTATGCAAACCTATGTAACGAACACAGGAAGGAGACGATGCTAAAAAATAAGGAAACGTGTTACTAGACTGGATGAGAACAACCGACCCATCGAATGTGTGTAAATAAGCTTGGAACGCAAGAAGCTAAGAAAACGATACTGCTTGCAACGCTTAGTAGAACATTAGAAGCGGCATGCGTCAACTATATAGCTACCTCAAGAGGCATGTTATGCGAGTACAACTCCATTTTGTAAAGCAGAAATGGGTCCAGGCTGCCAGAGGCCTGGCAGGCCAAGTTTCACAACTCCGCCAGAACAGAGAGGAAGAGCGGAATAGAATCTCAACAGAGAACGGCTCATGCCTGGGAAATCGAGGTCACCCAGAGAAGGGAGGAGAGCGTCAACTCACAAGAACCAAACTTCAGTGCATACCAGCTCTCCCGTGAAGGTCAAGATAAGAGAGGGCCAGGCAGGTGGTAGGGCCGAAGCAGAAATAAATACAATAAAAGCTGGAAACTGAAGCAGATCCATGGTGAAAAGACACGTGACCATCCAGGCACAAAGAGGTTCCATCGCCTGATGTCATCCAGAACCCGAGGATGCTATAACTTTTCCTGATAAGAGGCTACAGATCTGAGGCCATACCCAACCAACTAATTGACACATAGCCCTAAAATACTGATTGATGGAAGGGAGGCAGGTTGAAACTTGGGACACTAGGAACATGGGTGTTCATTCTGCATGCTGCTAATTAAAATGGGGATTTATGTCTAGGGGTGTAGCCTGACCAATCACAATGGACCAAGTTATCTGGAGTCCTATAGATAGTAGAACCAATGAGACGTCGTACTTGTGATGACGTCAATCACGTGTGATGTAGTGGGATGGGAGTAGACGCCCACCAGATAAGAGTTATCCAATCCGCATGCCCTATTATCATATACAGATATAGTACCTATACTTAAGTTACCTTTCCTAACCAATTATATTGCATGTCGAGTTTTGTAGAGCTAGACGTCAATGATGACGAATATTGCCTATAAGAATTACTGTTTAACTGAAGTTCATGGAAGTCGGAGTGAGACAGTGGATTGCACTACAGCTAATTCCCATTTGTTTCCCTGTTTGATGTAATTGTCATTAAACAGACTTCCCTTTGTCAAACTACTCAGTCCTCGTTATTGAGTCGTGTTGGAGTAAGTGAATCCTGCACCCCCATCCCTCACATGGTGCAGCTATCTTGTCTTACAAGTTCTTGACGATGAGTGCTGACCTATGGGCCCGTCACTGAATTCCTCTCCTCCAGAACACTTGGTAGTGTGAGGATGGTTACGGCCATCGATTATAGATTATCGATTGATATAGTTATAAGACACCCTTAGACCGATGGCACGAAGTAACTCTAGGCCTTCGGTAAGATCACAAGTCCTTTCGCCATTCCGGCTGAGTAGACTGAGAAGCTGCCCGTGGACAATGATAGAGTAAAAATTTCAAAAATCTGCAGTGGGTCTGAAGGAAACCGCCTTTCCAAGCATAACCCTTCTCATTCACACGGGCAGCGGATCGGACGAAAGCCTTAAAAGCAGGAAGAGGAAGGGGCGGTGATCCCGAAGTTCCAGAGAGGAAACGATGCGATCGGTGAGTGAAACAATAAAACTCGTTACTTTGGCAAATGTCGTGTAGGCATTAGAGCCAGTAAGGGAAAGGTAACGGTGGGCGGCGGAGAAAAAATAAAGTAGTTAGGAGTAGAGAAGACTGTATATATATAAGGGATTAATGACTCGAGCATAAGAAATAAAGAAGGATTACTAGGGGGGCACCTGAGAAAAAAAGGTAAGGATTACCAGGGGGGCACCTGAGAAAAAACATAAGGATTACCGGGGGTACCTGAGAAAAAACGTAAGGATCACCTTGTTTCTGTGCTTTAAAGAGTGGTCAGAACGAACATGAACACAGAGCCCACAGTGGGGGGACAATTGAGGCTACGATGGCGATTAAAGACGGCATCATAGGGGTTCGTTTACATCCCATGATGGGGTATTGATTAGAAGGCAGGTATACATAAGACCAGCTGGTGTCTGTCTAGTCTGTAAAACGTATGTCATATGTGTTCTGCTGTGTGTCAAATGTAAAATAATTGTATTGGTGATTGTTTGAAATGCATTTTGGCTTTACGAGGTTCTGTAACTAAGAGGGAATCACCACTGAATTGATGAGTTTTGAGTAAATTGTTGGTATAAAATTTGGCGGGAAAAGATTGGATTGGAGCTTGCGTATTTGGTGCTCGCTCATACTGGTGAAGGATTAAAGAGCTGTATGAATACTGGTAGTGACAAAATCAGAAATGGAGGAAGTTACCCACTTGCACATTTATGCAAACAGCTGCCCAAGCATGCACCAAAGCTGAAGAAATACAGCCAAGAGTGGGTTAAGGGTACTGCAAATAAAATGTTTATGCCATGGCCCCAGAACGGGTCACTCTCTAAGGCTGTTTTGCAGCATATGACTACCTTCCTACATGCCACATATACAGGCAAGAAGCTAGAGAAACGTCTTGCCGTCCTCGAATTGTGGAAAATGTTTGAAGAAACGAAGAAAAGAACCACCCGCAGACTATATATTAAATGTATATACAGAGGGGGGTGGGACGCCTACCGCGCCAACTGCCCCGCCTGAGCCAGTGATCGAAGGGAGTAAATCAGAGGGTATTTACCCGCTAAGAGAACTTAAGGTAGCCAAAAAGAAAAAGAGCAGGAAAGTAATCTTGCCTCAGAAGTCCCAAGGGACAAGGAGAGATGCAGTGATGAACGAAAGGATCAGGCACAGAGTAGTGCATCTCTCGAGAAAGAGAGCGAGGGAGAAAAGCGGAAAGGAGGTGATGAGGCAACATTTGCAAAAGACTAATGGATGGGAGGACAGATACTGTTAAAATTAGATGGAAACGGAAGTGATGATGTGAGGCCGACGGAATGGGCTGACGGGCACAGAGAAAGGAAAAAGAAAAAGAAAAGGACATGAGAAACAAGAGGGTAAGAAAGGATAGGTTAAGGCGAGAACAACTATATTGTGAAGAGCCAGGAATACCACTCAGTCGCACACAGTGCGCAGCCTATGAAAAGTACACGCAGAACATGCTGAAGTTAGAGGAAGAAAGGAGAGTGCATAAAAGGAAAGTAAAGAAGCAAGAAGATGAGGAAAGTAGAAGGGCAAGGGAACGTAGAAATCAATGGATGAGGGAAGTAAATAAGGCTAGAGAAGAAGCAAAGAAGCAAAAAGAAATAGATGAGGAAGCAGAATGGAAGCGCAGACAGAGGGCACAAGATCTAGAATATTTGCAATGGGATGTTAAAAAACCTGATCCTGTTGTAGAATGGGAAGACATAGAAGAATTCTTTCCTGTAAGCGATGCGGTACCAGGTACAAGCGAGACAGATATTAAGGATGACTTCGACACCAGAAGCATCAGGGAGATGATTGATAAAATCTATGACGAGTTGGGGTTGGAACTAATTTACCAAGGGGGAAGGGAAGATGAGCGCTTAGAAAGCACTCAGCTATACGATACAGAGGATGTCACCCGAAGCAGTGGGAGCAAGGGACTGTCCCTAGACAGGCTGGAGATTGGGCAGAACAAAGATGATGTAAGAAGTTGCGTAAACTGGGAGTACTCAGAATCTGACTCTGGTGGGGAAACGGAGGAAGTAGCACATGAGGAAGGGAGACGGTGTGAAAAACGGCTCCCAGGGGACCAAGAGGTACGATGGTCAGATGCTAGTGGGTCTACAAGTAGGGCACCGAAATCTGCTGAACAGTCCAGCTGACATAAAGAAACACTCCACTGTCAGAGGGGGGGGGGCGTCAGCATCTGCTTTTGCAGACAGATTAAGGGCAATAGACCGGAGAGCTATAAGGAAAGAGAAGGAGGACTGTGCATTCCATTTCCTGTTACTAGAAAAAGGGGGAGTAGGACCACAATATATTCCATGGCCACACATGGACCGGGAAAACCTAAAAAATAAACTCCCAATGCTGACGTCAGGGCGTCAGGGGCTGGGAAGTGGATACATGAGTTAGAGAAAATGACAGGAGGTGTCACCCTAGACATAGGGGACATTAAGGGCCTCCTAATTGCTATACTTGGCGAAAAAGGCAGACAATGTGTGGAAAAGGGCGGGCTACCCTAGGGTAACCATAACTAACACCTCCCATGACAGGGCGCCATTTAATAACTGTAGAGCAGCAGTGTGGAAAGCGCTGCGTACACTATACCCAGACACGTCTGATATGGGAGCTATAATGACTCGAAAAATGAAAGAGTCAGAGGTTCCGTTGATTTACATCCAGAATTTTCAAGACGCGTGGGTGCTCGAAACGCGCGAGTCTTGAGCAAAATCTATTCCTGTATTCTCCCATATATTGTGCCAAGGGTTACCAGAGCCGGTGCAAAAACAGCTTAAAAAATTGGTAGGAATAGAATCTAAACCATGGGCCAAAATACAGTTGACAATTGCACACTATTGTAGATTGTTGCAAGAAAAGAATCGGAAACAGGAGAAAACTCGTAAGGGAGAGGAGGCAAAACTGGTACAAAGGAAGCTCTCGAAGTATGCTTTCGAGGGAGCCATGCTCACCAGCCCAGCCGAACCAAGCACGCAGCAAGTGACCAACCCATCACTGAATAATCAGGGTAACACAGGATTTTACCCGAGGGGAAGGGGTTTTGGAAGTGGAGGATGGCAGAATAATCGGGGAGGGTTTCGAGGTAACCAAGGAGCCTTTCAGAATGTTCAAGATGGCTTTCAGAACACACAGATGGGCGGTCTAGCAATGCCAGATGGACAAATGCCCGACCACCGCTGGTGTGTTGGTTGTGTGGAATGACAGGACACATGGCGCGCAGGTGCAGAAGCCAAAGCATGTGTGCAAAACAGTCAAGGGATGAGGACAGGCATGGTGAATCAAACCACCACGGTGCGCAAAACTACGCAGTGCAACCACAGGCGTTAGGTGTGCAGCAGGGTGCACAGCAAACGGTCCAACCACCGAACATGGGAATTTCGCCACAGGGACAACCCCAGCAGGCGCTGCCACAGGTGGCACAGGGCAATAATTCCGGAGTGGGATTTAACCCTGGAAATGGGGGAAACCCACAATTGTACAGTGGCCCGAACCTGTATATGAAATAGGACAGCTAATGGGGAACTCTGATGTGCTCCATCCTATCGGTGACACTAGACCCTAATAGGGAACCTAGGGTGAATGTCACCATAGGGGGGAAAGAATATTCCTTCTTAGTTCACATGGGTGCAACGCGCTTATGCATAAGAGAGGGCAAATTTTCCTTGTCCGGCGAGGCTATAGACACCCAGAGTTTCACTGGAGCTCGTAGTAGAGTTCCCTTTACAGATGCATTCCCAGTTTCAGTGGGAGAGCGCAAAATGAATGTACCCCTATTATATTCACGTCAGACCCCAGTAAACATACTGGGTCGGGACCTGATGACTAAATTAAACATGACCATCTTGTTTACCGAGAATAGTATAGTGTGCTCCACCCCAGGAATGCATTATTCAAACGTGTGCAAAATGATCACAGCATACTCAGGACGTATAGCAATGAGGGCTACACCATTAGAACCAGAGGTTTTCACTTATGGCGTGCAGGTGCTTATGGCGGGGTTGCCAGGCCTTGCAGACAAACATATGAGAACCCCTGATGAATTTCTATTCAGACCAAGAATACCTATGCACGAAGAGGTGGGACAAGTATTCCCCTTAATGATACAATCTGCCACAGTGTGAGGGAAAGTGGTATTGGTTGAAGGATATGACGATGAAGGCAGACAATGGTGTGCGATTATCGCCATCGAAGAAGGGTATCGAGTGACTGACTTCACCGATGATGATCTGTTTGAAGAACACCCTGACCTAGAAGAGACAAGGGTGGAAGTGAGTCTCATATTTTGGGTCAAAATGATCAAACGAGAGGTGCCACAGAGAATGATGTTGGCACTAATACGTCCAGAATACTTTGATGACGACATGGCCCAAGTGCTAGTCGCAGTATGGACTACAGGGCCCTATGACCTAGGCCTCCTGAAGGGGGCCAGTGAAGTGAAAATCAATCTGAAACCGGGAGCAATTTTACCGCATGCTCTACAATATCCCATGGCCAGAGAAGCTGATGAAGGGATCGCAAAGACAATTTCTGCCATGATGGAGCAGGGCATCCTAGTGACGTCAGAATTTCCTTGCAACACAGTGATTTACCCTGTCAAGAAATCGAAGGGAGGGTCTTGGCGTTTAATCCAAGATTTAAGAGCATTAAACAATATTGTTGAAGCCGATTTCCCTATAGTCACGAACCCCTCTACAATTCTATGCAATATCCCCACTGAGGCAAAATATTTCACGGTGATCGATTTGAAAAACGTGTTTTTTTCGATTCCATTGCACCGTGACTCACAAGATCTGACTTAATTCACTTTCAGACAAATGCGTCTGAAAAGCACGAGGTTGCCACAGGGGTACTGCTAGACCCCATCAATCTTCAACAGAGTCCTGCAAATGGACCTAAGCAACATTGCGGTGGACAGTGTTGTTTTGCAGTATGTAGATGACATCCTGATCTGCAGCACCACTGAAGAGCAATGCAGGCATGACTCTGTGCAGCTATTGACTAAACTGGCTGAGAATGGTTTAAAGGTTGATAAGGAGAAGTTGCAGTACTGTCAGCCAGAAGTGTTATACATAGGCCAACTGATCTCTCATGAGGGGAAAAAGGTAACCCCAGAAAGGGCTGAAGCCATCATGAACACGGCCAAGCCGCGCAAAATAAAACAAATGCAAAGCTTTTTAGGCCTGTGCAATTACATCAGAGCATGGGTCTTTGACTACAGCTCATACACCAAGCCCTTGCTTCAGGCCCTAAAGAAAGCCCAGGCGACAAGGGGAGATATCGAATGAACTGAGGCGATGGAAAAGGGGTTTACAGAGCTCAAGGGTGCAATTTGTAAGGCCACAGTTCTCGGGATTCCTAATTATGCAGAGGAATTCTATCTCTTCTCACATACCGATGGTAACTTTATGACGGCAGTGCTCGCGCAGCGAACCTCACTGGGGTGCAAGCCCCTAGCATATTACAGCAGGAATCTGGACCCAGTCATGAAGGGCCACTTCCTATGCAAACAAAACCTAGCTGCTGCCGCATTCGCTATCGAAAAGGCATCATCCATTGTGATGGGGAGCTCCATGACATTGTATGTTGAACATTCGCTGTTTGCTATACTAGAGAAGCCAAAGGGCACACTGACATCTCAGAGAGCATCTGCCTATGAGGTGATTATTTCTAATCCATCGATTAAAATAGTGCGATGTAAAACTGTGAATCCAGCTACGTTCCTAGCAGAGCCAGTCACAGAGGGAGAACCTATACACGACTGTGCAAACTATGAGGAATTCTTTGATGAGATACCCAGGGTAAAAGAAATTGCCCTGGCAAGTGGAGAGATCGTCTTTATTGACGGGTCTTCGAGAATCAACCAAGAAGATGGACAAAGGTATACAGGCATGGCCGTGGTAAAACACCTAGCAAACGGAGAGTTTCAAGTACTCGTTAGTGCACGAATACCATCTCATTATTCGGCACAGGCTGCAGAACTATTGGCACTGATACTTGCCATTGAGAATCATGCAGACCAGGAAGTAACTGTGTACAGTGACTCAGCCTATGTGACGTCCACAGTACATGCAGGTCTGGCATGCTGGAAAAGGAGGGGCTACCTTCGAGCAGGCGGCACACCAGTACAACATGCAGCCCTGTCGGATTTCATGTCATGTGGACACCATGAAGTGGACACGGAAGCCAAACATATGGCATCCAGGAATTAAACAATCATGGACGTAGAGGTGGCACGTACCCATGAGCAGATGATGGTGGCGCGAGCCACACCAGAAGCCTATAGCAATATGGGGCAGACTCAGCTAATGGAGCTCCAGGGGGAGGCACCTCAGGAGGCGAAAAAACTGTGGAAATGTCGAGGGTGTTCTTTAAACCCCTCTGACGGGTTATGGAGGCAAAACAGTACTGGTAAACCAGTAATGCCTGTCGCCCTCCTAAAGGTAGCGCTAGAACAACTTCACTACCCCATACACATGTCAAAAGAAACCCTAGCTGCAACGCTCGCGGAAGACTGGTTCACACCGAATTTAGCGGAGCACGTAGCATTTTTTATGGTGAACTGCATAATCTGCCAGCAATTCACCACTGGGCACACAATAAAAGTAGTGAGAGGAATCATTCCCAGACCAAATGGACCATTCCAACACTTGCATATCGACTATGTCAACATGATTCAAGTGTGCAACGGGTACAGGTTTTTAATTGTGGTGGTGTGTCCTTTCTCTAGATGGATAGAGGCAGGCCCCTGTACACACCCCGACACTACCTGTGCGGCCAAGTTCCTGGTAAGAGAAGTGTTCCCTAGATGGGGGGTGTGCGAGGTAATGAGATCAGATAATGGGGCCCACTTTGTAAATTCAGTTTTCGAACAAATTAGTTTGTTGCTGGGTATAAACCATAAGTTCTCGTCGGCGTATCATCCTTAGGGGAATGGGATATGTGAATGGATCAGCGGCTTGCTTAAGGAAAGGATAGCCAAGTTGAAGCTCACATTAAAGAAGGGATGGCTGCACTGTCTACCATTGGCATTGTATGCACTTCGGAACCAACCAGGCTCTGACCATCATCTCACGCCGCACGAGATAGTTACAGGCAGAATGATGAGGACCCCTCTTACCCCCCGAGATAGAGCTAGTTGTGATGCCCAGCTGACTAGAGAGGTTCTGGGAATAGAAATGCAAAAGTACATTGACTCTATGACATCCAGTGCCTCTGTCATTACAGGCCAGTTGCAACAACGGCGAAAGTGGGACGGCGCAGCATGAAACACAACAGGAAGTGCTGAAGCAGACACCGAGCAAAGTGTACATGCGCCCCTCGTCTTCCCTGGTGACAGCGTACTGGTGAAGAACTTTACCAGGAAAAGGTGGGGCAAGCCAAGATTTAATGGCCCCTTCATTGTAGAGGACTGCACCCCGTCCAGTGTCAAGCTCCAGGGCAGAAGATCATGGATCTTCCTAAATGACATTAAACCCTTTATAGGCGAGATCCCTCTGGCTGCATCCAGCTGCGAAGAATCTACAGACAATGGGGAAGAACCGCAGCACGTGCAAACACAATCCATGGTGAGGAAGAAGGACGCATGAGCAGCAAAACAAATGGCAACAAAAAACAGTAAAATTGTAGGTTTCAAAACAAGGCATTTCTTCAAACCAAGTGAAGGATGATAAAAAGTCAATAATCAGGACATTCTGTGCAGTCAAAGTTACAGAGTAAAGGAAGACAATCGCACATACAAAGCAGCAGTAACGCTACATATATGAACGCTCAAAGCCCCACAAAGCATTGAAAAGACCCTAAGACTCTGAAAAGGAACAAAAGGGGACTTTCTGAGAACCAAAATGACATCCTAAAGCAACCAGTACCAAGACTTTGTTAATAGAACTTATGGTATCCTCCAGTAGAAACATCACAGAGGTTGTGCTTTCCTCTTTCCAGCTAGTGTTAGAGACATACCCGTCACTTGTAGGGAGAGAAACCAGCATCCCAGAGTTCATTCAAAATACAGCTGACAGGAAGATAATACGGCAACTACTGACTGTCCTTGCAGAGGCTTTTGCCGAAGTGCCAGAGTACTGGGAATAAGGACAAATGCTCCCACCTCAAGTGATCATCGATGAACTGACATACACCTTTTTTTTCCGAATCATAGAGGAGTGCCCAGGACTTGTCGGGAGAACCACAGATACCTTATCCTTTATCAGAGGCCCAAGAAACAACAAATTCCTGAACCAAGTGTGGTACAAATTGAACTACGTGGTCGCAATCCACGCAGCAGGAAAGTGTAAAAACTGTTCACACGTCACAAAAAAGGCCTATGATCTAGACCAGAAATTCAGAATGAATGTCGTTGACACCAGAAGACAGCAGATATGCATACCATGTCTTCTTTTACCTCATCGAGAACTTTCCAGGACTAGTGGGTACACCAAACAATGTTGACGTACCCGCATTTCTCATAGACCCAGCAAAGAATGCACAGTTAAACAGGCTCCTGAGAGCCATCATAGCACAACTGAGAAGTAATTATGGTCATCCACTACTGAGAAGAGCCTTAGAAGGAGAAGATTCACAATAAAACTTTCTGCTGAGGGCAGATCGAGAAGAGCAGTAAAACAAATATTACGTCATCTTGTTCCTAGTTCATTTTTATTTTTTCTTCTATTTTTCTTATTTTCCCTTTCGTCACCCTTCCACCGTGGAGCAGGTCAAGGAGAAAGACACTGTTCTTCAACT
This sequence comes from Ambystoma mexicanum, assembly GCF_040938575.1. Classification (NCBI taxonomy): domain Eukaryota; kingdom Metazoa; phylum Chordata; class Amphibia; order Caudata; family Ambystomatidae; genus Ambystoma; species Ambystoma mexicanum. The sequence goes on along the minus strand of NC_090937.1, from coordinate 1,518,256,061 downwards.
TATCGCCGAGAAACCGAGCGAAAGGAGCGGACACAAGAACTTCACCGTCTTATTTTTCTTTCCTTTTCCATTTTTCCTATTTTTTCATATGCTCACTTTTATTTTTATTTTTGTTTTTATTTTACAGCGTTTTTTCATTCTTTCGCATTCAGCAAGTTCCAGCATGTCCTCAGGACCAAGGCAAATTCGAGGCATGCTTTGGGACCTCACCTATTATCGATATGCATAGATGAATGTGATGTACCAAGAGTGCTAGCCTAACCCTTTTCCATAGTCTAGCACAGGAACTGTACCGAGTACCCAGAGACTACCGTCGTCACCCTCAAGAGGGGGGACACTTGAGGAGCACTCGACACCTTAGTAATAATAACTTTAGGAGCTACAAGATCGGAACAAGAAGAGGAATAAATAATTGACTATGGACCTGGTCGAAATGGGGGCCCAAAACAATAACGTAGTTCTACCTCCAGCAGAGGGGCACCCCCACTTCCATGGAAGAAAATGCTGCAAAATATCGTTCCGAACGATTATGTGTATATGTATAGTTATTATTATTGTTTTTCTGTCATTAACAATCAGAACTGCTTTCTTTATTGGAGCACGAAGCATCCCAATTTCAGTGCACCCACCAGATAATGTACCTACAAGTCCCACGAAAGCACCCAGACCATATATAGTGATTCCAGTTCCAAGAAAAGCTAATGATGAAGCAAATGATTTGAAATTGAATGTAATTAGCAGTGATACGTATACACATGAGGTGATGAATGAGAGAAAAGGCTGGAGACAGGGTCAGCACGGAATGTATGATAACATTGCATTGACCATGGCACGTACCCACACACAGAATGCACACAAACAAGGGCAAATGTCAATGGTTACAAGACCTCCATCGAACATTCAATTCTAGAGAATAGTGGAAGTGACTAATAAAAGCAGAGGGAAATACCAAAGAAGGAGGGAATTGCAAAATCCCTCAAAAGAACAGAAGCGCCACAAGAGAATTCACAGAGAAGACACAAATGCTAATAGACTACTTGTTCCCATTTATATTCAGAGCAAAGAAACTGCACAAGGAGCCGAGAAACTGAGGAGGCATATGCACAATAGTGAATGTCCATGTTCCTGCACTAGTAATCCCCATGAATGACTTGAATTTGGACAGCTTCTCGAAAGCAGATGCTCATCTAAGGAGTAGGAGATCTGCAGAACTAGTGTCCAGGATGAAAAGAGAAAATTACTTTTCTACCAAATCAGAAGAGGCATTTCATGCAATTCCGTACGAACACAGGCTGCTCAGCCTCACCTCAACAGTATTCACAACATTACTCCTGCCCCACATCCAAGTTGGAGTGAATGGTAAATGGTTGCAGATAACCAGATGGGAGTTATTGCAAACCATCAATACCACTATAAAAGGATTCAACACAATCAAAGAAGAGCTGAGAGCCATCAGACTGATGACCCTCCAGAACAGATATGTGCTTGACATGATCACAGCAATGGATGGAGGTGTTTGTGCAAAAATCGGAGAATCATGTTGCACATTTGTACCATCACATTTCGACAAGCCTGAAAAACCAGATGATCGATGAAAGTGATGAAGTGGACGATGACAGCTGGTTTGTAGACCTATTCTCGTGGGTTCCACAATGGATGGCAGACATATTCAAGTTTCTGGGAGCTCTCCTAGCAATGGTATTGCTAGGATTCTCCGTAATCAAGATAATCATTACACAGTGCCCAAAAACTGCAAAGAAAGCATTAGGGATGAAAATAATGGTTGATGTCGAGCCAAGATGGAAGGCTAGAGACCTAACTGACGAAGAAATAAGAGACTTTGTGAAGGCCAGCAAATTTGCGCCAGAAGGAACAAAATTCACATATTCTAAAAAGTGAAGAAGGTATGAAGAAAAATTGATCTATTGCAGTCCAAATGGACAATTTGATGACTTGGAACAAATTTGAACATGTCAGAACAGCAGGGAGTTTGAAAGGCGTGATAAAAATATGGACTCCAAAGACACACATGTTCACGCCATCATGTGCCAACCTTGAAGACGATGAACAAAACACAGAAGAATCAAAAGAAATAGAAATTAAGAATGAAGCAGAAGTGGTCGATGAACCGACCAGAGAGGGGAGTGTAAAGGAGTGTAACGCTCACCTGGTATCCACGGAGACGTCACTCAGCATGTTTTGACCTCTTACGACCTCGAACCCTTCCCTGTAGGCTATTCGACTGGAGACTGGACCTGAATCACAGGATTGGTAGAGTTTAACTCCCTATTGTCTCTTTGTGCTTGAACCCCTTCTTCCCCGGGGTCCAACCCTTCCCTTTGATCCGCAGCTCACCTTGTTTTCTTGGATAGTGTGCTCTCCGTCCTGCTTTCAGCGCAGGGGTGTGTTGGTTGATGCAGGCTTGTTGCTGCCTAATTACTTCACTGGCTAGAGTCCGACAGGTAAGTATAATGAGTCTTTTCAACAGTTCTCTAACTTTGTTCCTTTCCTTCCTTAGATGATGGCCGGCGTCCGGGGATGGCGGCCTGCTGCTGAGATGAGTAGCGCTGAAGGTGAGTGAGAGCACGATGTGCGATGCACCCCTTTCGTATTTGCATTGAACTGAGTTCTTTTTCTGTGTCTATTAGGTGCCGCGACATTTTCAGCGTGGATGCCGGTTATGAAGAACAAATGCGGTGGGTAAGCGCGGTATGCAGCACCTCTAGATGTTTCCACGCTAACCTGGAGTGTCTTTTCCCTCTTGTAGATGGATGAGAAGTTCCGGAGACAGAGTTCCCCCAGAGTGGCTGGGATTCAGGTAAGCGTTTGAAGCTCGTACAGTATTTAAAAATAAGCGAAGATTTGCAGAATGCTTACTAATGCCTTTTTTCTGTTCTTTTCCCTTTTCCTTAGGAAGCGGCATGCCGGGATGCGAATGACACCACCGAAGATGCCCGCAGAACAGAAGGAGTGATGAATGATGGGCAGAAGTGCTGCAAGGTAAGGCTGTTCCTAGCGGTGTTCTTGTTCTTGCAGGAGCTGAGCGCAGAAGAAAGATGCAGGTCTACTGGAGACCGATCCAAACATGGTGAGTGTCACCCTGCAGGTGCAGAAAACACAAAGCATGTTACTCATCCTGGGTGTTGCTTAAATAGTCTCTGGGTATCCCAGGTGTCTCTGGGCTGAACCACACCCAAAAGACTAGACCGCACATGCCGTTCTGGGAACCGAAATATGTGGGGGCATCCATCTTGTGCCCATCAATGCACTACAAGTCAAATCCCCAATGTTATACTATGGGAGTGAGTGAGTCTGGAGCCACAAGCGCCAAGTCTGACTCCAGACTCCAAGTGGGTCTTTGGAGGGATGGAGAGGCCCTTGAGGGCCATGTAGGGGATTGTGGCCTGTCTCCAGCATGACATCATGGAGGGCTGGGGACATGAGGGGCAGGAATCATGACAAAGAGGTCCCAGACGTGACCTGCACCCCTGCCCCTCCTTTCGAGGTACCAGAAAGGTACTCGCCAAGGTACGTGACGTATGAAGAGAAAAGGAACCAACAGAGAGTGCACTAGGGCTCTGCCCAGTGTACATTAGAAGATCCGCACCTGTTGAAGCGCCCATAACCAGACAACCCTGGGCGGCACGGTACCCTATCAGACAGCCATACCAGCCGATGATACGAAATGAGGAGTACTTACATACAGTCCACGAAGAAACCCCAGGAGCCTTAAAGGAGGGCCAATGGAAATGACAATGGCCCAAACCAGCACAAGAGTAAAACACGTTAGAACAAGCTGTTATGCAAACCTATGTAACAAACACAGGAATGAGACGATGCTAAAAAATAAGGAAACTTGTTACTAGACAGGATGAGAACAACCGACCTGTCGAATGTGTGTAAATAAGCTTGGAACGCAAGAAGCTAAGAAAACGATACTGCTTGCAATGCTTAGTAGAACATCAGAAGCGGCTTGCGCCAACTATCTAGCTACCTCAAGAGGCACGTTATGCGAGTACAACTCCATTTTGTAAAGCAGAAATGGGTCCAGGCTGCCAGAGGCCTGGCAGGCCAAGTTTCACAACTCCGCAGAACAGAGAGGAAGAGCGGAATCGAAACTCAACAGAGAGCGGCTCATGCCTGGGAAATCAAGGTCACCCAGAGAAGGGGGGAGAGCGTCAACTCGCAAGAACCAAACTTCAGTGCATACCAGCTCACCCGTGAAGGTCAAGATAAGAGAGGCCCAGGCTGTTGGTAGGGCCGAAGCAGAAATAAATACAATAAAAGCTGGAAACTGAAGCAGATCCATGGTGAACAGCCACGTGACCAGCCGCGCGCAAAGAGGTACCATCGCCTTATGTCATCCAGAACCCGAGGATGCCATAACTTTTCCTGATAAGAGGCTACAGATCCGAGGCCATACCCAACCAACTAATTGACACATAGCTCTAACATATTGATTGAAGGAAGGGAGGCAGGGTGAAACTTAGGACACTAGGCACCTGGGTGTCCATTCTGCATGCTGCTAATTAAAATTTGGATTTATGTCTAGAGGTGTAACCTGACCAATCACAATGGACCAAGTTATCTGGAGTCCTATAGATAGTAGAACCAATGAGACGTCGTACTTGTGATGACGTCAATCACGTGTAATGTAGTGGGTTGGGCGTAGACGCTCACCAGATAAGAGTTATCCAATCCGTATGCCCTATTATCATTATCAGACTTATCTCAAGTGGGATATGAGCAGTATTCAGGGATGACACAATAGGTAGTGCAGTACTATGGAGCAAGGAAACACTGACCAAAGTTTTGTATTAAAAAGAGAATATATATTTATTTTATACACTTCTATGTCAACACATAGATCACAGTTAATAAAGTAAGTTAAGTTTAGTCAAAAGAAAAGCATATACAACTCTCTATTCAATGATAGACACGTTTGCGGTAGAGTGAAAACTGAGCAAAATGGCACAGTGAAAACCAACTACAAATGGCACTCTACCAATTTACCGAAGTGGAGGGAAAGCACAAGTTAAACCAAAATATCTTCAGACACCCCCTAGCAACACTTCCCTGAAGTTTTGTGAACAAGTAATGCACAGTAACACTTTAGCCAAAAGATAAGTGAATGAAAACTGAGCAAAATGGCACTCCATAAATTAAAAAAGTAGGAAGGAAGAGGGGTTTAGAAGATTCAGGTGCATCCACAAATTTCCTATTGAAAACCAATCTAGTGAGAGCAGATCTGACAAATCAACCAGAGTCAAAAGGCCTGGGCCAGAGTCAGTGGTACAGAACCAAGGGCCTCATCACGACTTCGGCGGCAGGGCCGGCGCTATTAGCGCGGGGGCTATTAGAGTGACCGCCATAGACCCCGGCGCTAAGAGCGCGGGATCACGAGTTCGGCGGACTTGGAAGTCCCCATTCCCCATTGAGCCCATTCAGGAATGCCCCATTCCCCATTGGGCTCAATGGGGAAATTTCGCGCTCATGATACGGTATGAGCGTGAATTTTCGGCAGATTTCACACCAGCTCAGAGCTGGGTTGAAATCCGCCAAAGCCCTGATTAGGCGGACCCTTGAATCCGGCGGTAATAGCGCTACCGCCGGATTTAAGGGTTACCGCCGAAGTCGTGATGAGGCCCCAAGAGCTTAGGAGCAAAAATATTCTTGTAGCCGCAGTCAAGTCTTTAGTAGAAAAATATGTTAAGAGAGAGGGTGGCCAACCCCACAAGTAGTTAAAGGATTTAAAACACCTTTAGGGCTACCACAGAAAAAGGGCGGCCTGGCGGAACAATCTGCCTTAAACGTGAAGAAGTGGCTCCTGCGGTGGCGGTTGTGACTGGTAGTTCCTGCAGGTCGAGGGATCCAACAGAGGAAGAGAGGCACTCGTTGTGGAGGATGGTTCGAGACGCTGCACTACCCAGGGAAGAAAACAGCAGCGGTGCTGCCAAACGAAGTTTAAAAGGTACGCTCCTTTTAATCGCGGTCCGGGTCGATAGCTGCCTGGCTATCCGATCTCCAAGTGCTGGGCACTGTCGATTCGACCAAGGCAGGTCCGACGAAGCAATAGGTGAACTAGTTGACCCCACCAGCTCAAGGGAAGGAGGCTCTTTCGCTGAAGATCTCCTCTCGTCGTGGGGAAGAAAAGTGGTGAGACGATCCGGCAGTGCTTCAACGGTGGTGTAGATGCTGAAGATGTCTCTGGCGGCTTCTCTTCACTTCGGTTCCGTAGTTCCAGTGGCAACGTCTTGCTATTCCAGTCCTCAGGACCCTGCTTTTATGCAGAAGGAGACCCATTCATACAGCCTAGCTGTCACTCACACAGTGGAGTGGTTATCTTGGTGGGAGACCCTCCAGCCTATCAGGTTAGAGTGCGACCTGAGTTGCTGAGGCAACTCTGTCCAGGGGTTCTACTCCCCCTCCCAAACAACAGACCCACCCCAGACTCAGAGGTGCCGAAATGAGGGCTTCTGGGCAGAAGCCCGCCAAAAGAGCAAACAAAGGATCCCCGACATGGGTTAGGAATATAGAGTAAGACTCGAGAAAGAAGTTTTATCAAAGTTCTGGCAAATAAAACCTACCGGAGTAAAGTCAATAATAAAATAAACCGGCGGTATGTTAGAGGCTGTCAGTAAAAGTATTTGCCTCGAACAATGGGAAAATCCCATAGGAAAATATTTGCAGTCGAATATAAAAGGTAGTAAACACTGCCACCAGCCAGAAACTTTGTAGAGGGGGACTTTAAGGTACCCTCTCGAAAATGAACATAGGGGAAAAACTATTAACCCCTTTCAGTAGTTCCATATTAAGATGGGGTGCACTGGGTTAGTTCATAGAGATTGACTAGTTAAGTCAATGGGGACTTTACATGCCCTGGGAGACAGTAGTCAGTCCCAGGGAATGGAGTCTGTGTTTGGGTGTCGCTACGACACCCCTGGGTCACTGCACAGAGGGTGCTGTGTAACACATGTGCATAAAGATGGTTCCTATGGGTGAGAGAAAAGATCCCATAGGCATTAAACACAAAAATAGCCTAGAACACACATAGCAAAGATGCCTAAGAGTCGGAAAATGAGTCTCACTCTTAGCAGGTAAAAAGAAATAAACCCTTCAAATCCAGCAAAGCTGCTGGGGGACTCTATAGATAAGGAAAATTAGCCATAAGTGAGAATTCTCCCTAACATGGGCCCGTCAGTGAATTCCTCTCCTCCAGAACAGGTCCATCACAGAAGTCTGCATGTGGAGCAACCAGGGAGCTGATCTCCAGCCCACACCACTTTCTTCCATAACACTTGGACCTGTTTGTCATGCCTGATTGGTCATTTCTTATTGCTTTCTGATATCTAGGCGTTCCTGGTGTCATGTCAGTCTAGCAAGCTAATCTAATTTTGATTGGGCTTGGCATAGACATGGAATCATGAGACAACATCCTGCATATGTACAATAATCCATGGACGTCTGCCACATCTGGCGTTTTTCCAGGTGCGGGTTTGCAACTTTTACGGAATCTGATTATTGAGGTGCCACACCTTGATTAGCCTGCTCAAAATGTTACCCTATAAAAGGGGAAGCACCACGTTTTACGGTATCTTGTTACCCCTCCTCATACCCATTAAACATTTAAAGGACCCCTTTTGACAAACATAATTTGCCCTGGGAGGATAGCTCAGCAGCGTCGTGCGCGCCTTGAAAGCAAGATGACACTAAGTAACGCAGGTTCGATGAGTTATAAATAAGCAAATTTTTTTATACAAACAAAATGCAAAATAGATAAATATTCTTTCACTGTGTATTGCAAAATCCTCTTTTTGATATTGCATAATGTCGAAACTCATCAAATAAGATGCGTGAAGCAAAAAGATATTTTCAGCACTGGGTCCAGTAATTACTTGAAACTCATTCACTATCCTTTGAAGTACTTCCTTTGAAGTACATTTAGGCACCTCTGGCCGGTAATTGATGCACAACTTCAGGAGGATGACGAAACAACGGTGTCCCAGCTCAAAAGTCTGCCATCCTCCATTCACAGGATTTATACAGAATCGTATACCCCTGTTGGCAAGTTTTGGTGTTGAAATGGCATACTGCAATATATGTCCACATTTACAGATTTCCTGGAGCATTGAGTAGGGGTTTGCAACTTGCAGGCCGATTCATGGAATAATTAGCGCGGCGCAAGTGGGCAAAAACGTGCGATTCGCAGTGGAATAGCGAAAATCGCAGTGCAAGTGCGAAAATCGCACGAAAAGCAGCGCACGTCGATTCATGGAAGGGCGTGCGCGAGAAAACCAGCGGATGTGCGATAAAAAAGTGCGCGGCGCACGTTGGCGCACAGGCCATCTAACAGCGTGTGCCAGGTCACAGCGAAAATCGCACAGGCCACAGCGAAATTCGCACATAGCGCGGCACACGCAACAAAAGTAGGCGGAACACGGGCGTAACACTCGGAATGGGGAACAACTTGCCAAAACGTGGGCGTCACGGGGGAAGTACAGGGCACAAGTGCGCGGAACGCCCACACGCTCGCCTACAACACGTATTCATGGAATAGAATAGGGCAAAAAAGCGCACGCTCAAACCAGCGCACAGGCACAAACACGACCGCCACAAGAAAGCAGGCGGTAGCGTCTCTGCGGCTGTAAGAAATGTGCGCCAAAAGGTGCGCCAACAAATAGCACCTATATACTGCCATGATGAATGTCCCATACTGTGGCCCTCCAGGAAAAATGACGTGCAAAGGGGTACCCACAAACACGGACACCCGCTGACAAAAAATACGTGTGCGTGTATACCGGGGTGCACGGGAAGTCTCACACGCGATTTCAGCAGGGTACGTGCATCACAGGGGTTTGCGTGAAGTCATTCACGCGATCGGGCCTGGGGGAGCGGGCTACGTGTATTTCAGGGGTTCGCGTGAAGTTTCTCACGCGATCGGGCCTGGGTGAGCGTGCTACATGTATTTCAGGGGTTCGCGTGAACTTTCACACGCGATCGGGCCTGGGGGAGCGGGCTACGTGCATTTCAGGGGTGCGCGGGAAGTTTTACACGCGAATAGCCTGGGCGCGTGTATTTCAGGGGTGCGCGGGAAGTTCCACACGCGAATAGCCTGGGCGCCTGTATTTGAGGGGTGCGCGGGAAGTTCCACACGCAAATAGCCTGGGCGCGTGTATTTCAGGGGTGCGCGGGAAGTTCCACACGCGAATAGCCTGGGCGCGTGTATTTCAGGGGTGCGCGGGAAGTTCCACACGTGAATAGCCTGGGCGCCTGTATTTGAGGGGTGCGCGGGAAGTTCCACACGCAAATAGCCTAGGCGCGTGTATTTCAGGGGTGCGCGGGAAGTTCCACACGTGAATAGCCTGGGCGCGTGTATTTCAGGGGTGCGCGTGAAGTCATTCACGCGATCGGGCCTGGGGGAGCGGGCTACGTGTATTTCAGGGGTTCGCGTGAAGTTTCTCACGCGATCGGGCCTGGGTGAGCGTGCTACGTGTATTTCAGGGGTTCGCGTGAACTTTCACACGCGATCGGGCCTGGGGGAGCGGGCTACGTGTATTTCAGGGGTGCGCGGGAAGTTCCACACGCGAATAGCCTGTGCGCGTGTATTTCAGGGGTGCGCGGGAAGTTTTACACGCGAATAGCCTGGGCGCGTGTATTTCAGGGGTGCGCGGGAAGTTCCACACGCGAATAGCCTGTGCGCGTGTATTTCAGGGGTGCGCGGGAAGTTTTACACGCGATTTCTGCACGGTACGTGTATTTCAGGGGTGCCGGGGAGTCCCACATGTGATTTGACAGTGTGGGTCCTCCCAGGTGTACCCTGTACACCCTCCACGGCCCCTGCAGGCAGCCCACACCACAGGGGACTACCCTGCATCCCTGGTCATGTCCCGCAGGCAGCCCACCCAACATGGGCATGCCCCCCAGCAAAGGCACATGTCTCCTTGAACTAATGAACACCAACTCATGTCCCCTTGCACCCCCACCCCCCAGCACTGTGGGGCACCTGCCAGCAGGCCCCCACCGATGTCCAACTCATGTCCCCCACCACCCCCACCGTCCAGCACTGTGGGGCACCTGCCAGCAGGCCCCCACCCATGTCCAACTCATGTCCCCCACCACCCCCACCCCCCAGCACTGTGGGGCACCTGCCAGCAGGCCCCCACCCATGTCCAACTCATGTCTCCCACCACCCCCACCCACCAGCAGTGCAGGGGCAGCCTCCACCAGGCCCCCACTCATGTCACCCACCACCCCCACCCCCCAGCCACCAGGGTCACCCTCCATCAGGCCCCCACCCATGTCTCCCACCACCCCCACCCCCCAGCCACCAGGGTCACCCTCCACCAGGCCCCCACTCATGTCTCCCACCACCCCCCACCCCCCAGCAGTGCAGGGGCACCCTCCACCAGGCCCCCACTCATGTCACCCACCACCCCCACCCCCCAGCCACCAGGGTCACCCTCCACCAGGCCCCCACCCATGTCTCCCACCACCCCCACCCCCCAGCCACCAGGGTCACCCTCCACCAGGCCCCCACTCATGTCTCCCACCACCCCCCACCCCCCAGCAGTGCAGGGGCACCCTCCACCAGGCCCCCACTCATGTCACCCACCACCCCCACCCCCCAGCCACCAGGGTCACCCTCCACCAGGCCCCCACTCATGTCTCCCACCACCCCCCACCCCCCAGCAGTGCAGGGGCACCCTCCACCAGGCCCCCACTCATGTCACCCACCCCCCACCCCCCAGCCACCAGGGTCACCCTCCACCAGGCCCCCACCCATGTCTCCCACCACCCCCCACCCCCCAGCAGTGCAGGATCACCCTCCACCAGGCCCCCACTCATGTCCCCCACCACCCCCACCCCCCAGCACTGTGGGGCACCTGCCAGCAGGCTCCCACCCATGTCCAACTCATGTCTCCCACCACCCCCACCCACCAGCAGTGCAGGGGCAGCCTCCACCTGGCCCCCACTCATGTCACCCACCACCCCCACCCCCCAGCCACCAGGGTCACCCTCCACCAGGCCCCCACTCATGTCACCCACCACCCCCACCCCCCAGCCACCAGGGTCACCCTCCACCAGGCCCCCACTCATGTCTCCCACCACCCCCACACCCCAGCAGTGCAGTGGCAGCCTCCACAACGCCCCCACTCATGTCACCTACCACCCCCACCCCCCAGCCACCAGGGTCACCCTCCACCAGGCCCCCACCCATGTCTCCCACCACCCCCACCCCCCAGCCACCAGGGTCACCCTCCACCAGGCCCCCACTCATGTCTCCCACCACCCCCCACCCCCCAGCAGTGCAGGGGCACCCTCCACCAGGCCCCCACTCATGTCACCCACCACCCCCACCCCCCAGCCACCAGGGTCACCCTCCACCAGGCCCCCACTCATGTCTCCCACCACCCCCACACCCCAGCAGTGCAGGGGCAGCCTCCACCACGCCCCCACTCATGTCACCCACCACCCCCACCCCCCAGCCACCAGGGTCACCCTCCACCAGGCCCCCACCCATGTCTCCCACCACCCCCACCCCCCAGCCACCAGGGTCACCCTCCACCAGGCCCCCACTCATGTCTCCCACCACCCCCACCCCCCAGCAGTGCAGGGGCACCCTCCACCAGGCCCCCACTCATGTCACCCACCACCCCCACCCCCCAGCCACTAGGGTCACCCTCCACCAGGCCCCCACTCATGTCTCCCACCACCCCCCACACCCCAGCAGTGCAGGGGCACCCTCCACCAGGCACCCACACATGTCCCCCTGCCCCCAGGTCCTGACGATACTCAATCATGGCAGTAATGGCCAGCATACCCAGCACAAACACCCAGGCAAGGATTGCATCCACCCACATAGTGAATGCAATTACATGATACAACCCCAATGGCAAGTCTGTAAATGAACACATGTCCGTCACACACACATACGCAATGGGTGCAAGTGAATGTCAAAACCCATATCATGACATGTATGAAACCAATGAGAAAATACCACAAGTGAAAGTTAAAAAAACATGTATTAAAGATGAAAAATAAGTAAAACAATCAAACATACAACAATGGGGATAACAAAATAAATGGTCCATGTCCGAGAACAAATGTAAAAATAAAAAAAACAAAGTAATCCAAAAACAAATGTTGTCCAAAGCAAAATCATGTGGAAGTAAAATAAAGAAAAACCATTTCCTCATGCTGAACACAATAATTAATAAAAAAAAAAATTCTTCAAAAAGCTAACTATATACACGAAAATTCCAGGGTCCATGAGCCCAACACCATAAATGAAACCTACTACTACCTAATGAAAATAATATATGCAAAAAAGTGGCCATTGTCCGAGCGGTCCAAAAATACAAAAATTAATAAAGGAAACCTAACACTAACTAACTAAATAACTATATACAAAGGCAGCGGGCAAGTCCTGCGGCTCACTCGGTGATGTTGCTGGCCAGGGCATCATCGAACTCCATGTCGATGTCCTGGAGGCGGGACTCTGTCCTGGCCCCGAGGTCTCGCAGGGATAACCCCATGTCCAGCTCAAACCCCCTGCGAGCTTCCTCGAGGCACTCAGACCGCCTCAACGCCCGACGCATGGAGAACTCCGCCCTGACCATGGTGAGCCGCTCCTCTTCCGCCCGCTGCCGCTCCGCACCTATCCGCTGGACCAACTGCTCCCACACGGAAGACACCACCATCGCAGGGTTGCCCTGCCCTCCGGCCGATGCCTGCCCCTCTGATCTTGCCCCGAGCCATGATGCCTCCCACGTCGAGCCTGCTGCTGCCTCCGACGCCACTGCCTCTGCCAGCACGACGGCATCCAGGCTGATGGAAACCACCGACGCCGTCGTGCACGTGCCCTGCCCGATGATGCTGTCACATCTTCCATCTGCTGGGGTCCAGTTGCTGTGTTGTCCACACCTGCTGGACCTCCGACTCCCAACTGTGGCAGGGATGGGATCCCCACCGAGCTGGCTGCATTGGTGGGGGCAGGTCCACAGGGGGCCCTGGTGGCATCTGGGCCGGAAGACGGCAAGGAGAACGACTGGTGTATAGCCTGCACAGAGGAGGAGAGGGCCGCCAGATTGGACAACACATGCAGGAAACCCCCGAACATGGCCGATCCCAATTGGGCCACGTCGGCACGGTGCACTTCGTGATGACGTGCGTCCTCCTCCCGGGAAGCACGCACGGCATCACGAATCACAGCCGTGCGCATCGCGACCCCAATCAGGACCTTCTCCACACGGCCAGGGGTTCCCACGTCCGCAGGTGGAGTGGAGTCAGGTGACATGTGCATCCCCTCTACCTGCGGACGGGCCTGGGACGGGGCATCCCTGCTGGTGCATGGTGGTGCACTCACAGGGTCTCCCACCGTAGCAGGCCCCTGTGGGGGCTCACCCACCCCTTCCGCTGCAGCCGTGGGGGCATCCCCGCCGCCTTGCTCCACAGAGCCGTCTCCGCCCTCTTCTTCACTAGCCGCTGCATAGAGGGAGACAAATAACACAAGCATCAGGGCACTGTACAATGGTCCCCTAGACAGGAAGCAATAGCAGATGAGCACCACTGTCAAAGTACACTTCCATCATGTCCCTCCACAACACATGGGTCAGTCCAGGCAAAACACACACAGTAACAGGCATGGTGCATGCCATGGACATTTCCATGCATGTCCAATGGACTCTTGAAACATTCAATGATATGTAACTCACATGCATCATGGCTCATGCCTATCACATGCACACACTTCACCTCAGTCACATCCATCTGGCCCCAAACACACCAAACACAGCGGATACAAGGGTAATTTGGCTGCTTCACTGAATCTGTGCATTGTCACACACATGTGTCATGCATCCATGGCATGCACAAGTCACAGACACGCAGGTCAGGCACACAGACATGGCTACCATATATGTACCTGGCATCAGCACCCATCCCTCACCCCCACCCATGTCCAGGTACAGAGACTGGCATGCTGTCATGTTCAAAATCTGCATAGGGCTCCCCATGCGGCATTTGAACACATGCAACAACCATGTGGGTCACACATCACTGGTCGCACATGCATTACCATGATGTCCCTGCACACATACATGCATACATGGCCTATGGCACACATACAGGCAAGTATCATAGAACCAGCACACCGCAACATGCCCTGTCTCACACAGTAATGCTTGGACACTTACCGCTCAACTCCAGACGGGCCTCCCTCTCAAGGATCTGGGCGTGGAGCGCTGGGCGTACGCGTTCCAGGACCCTCATCTGGATGGAACTCATGCGGCCCCGGCCCCCCTCCACGAGGCGCCGGGCCTTCACAAGGGTCCTGGACCTCAAGTCCTCCCAGTGCTTCTTGATCTTCAGGACGTTGCGGGTTGCCACCCCCTCCGCGTTGATGGCAACCACACAGTCGGCCCAGATCCTCTCCCGTCCTTCCTTGCTGGCGCGGGACGATCCAAAGAGGGCATCATACTGCCCCAGGACATGCTCCACCAGGACACCAACTTCGTTGTCAGTGAAGCTGGTGCCCCTCTGCCCCTCTGGCCTGGGGTTGCCACTGGTGCCAGATGTGGAAGTGCCCGACATGGCAACCCCAGAGGCAGGTGTGGGTGGGCAACTGGGTCCTGGGGCTGGGCTGTGGAGCGATGTAATCCCAGTCGGGAGTCTTCAGTTCCAGCAGGGGTGGACACAGCAACTGGACCCCTGCAGATGGCTGATGTGCAGGCACCAAATGGCAGGGCACGGTGGCAGCAGGCAGGCAGGCAGGCAGGCAGCAGCAGATGGCACGTGGGAGGCTGCTCGGGGCACTGGGGGGCAGTAACTCGGCCTTCTGGGCAGGAGCGTGGTCTTCCGTGTGTTTTCGCGTGGCCAGCATGATACGGAGTGATTTGGCACGTGAAAATCCTGCACGTCAGCGTGAAATCCGAGGAAAGGCCCTTAGCGCGTAAGCGCGTCAGCACGCATACGCGATTCTATTGGACCAGAGTCCCTCAGCGCGTAAGCGCGTCTGTGACGTGACCCGCACGGGTGTTCCCCACTCAGCACGTGATGACGGAGCACACGTGGAAATACTGCACGTCAGAGTGTCATCGTGTGTAATTGGACAAAAGTGCGCGTACACGCGATTGGCCTATGTACGTGTATTTCATGGGTGCGCGGCCACTTACACACGCAAGTACGTCAGCGAACCTGTATCCCGTGGTGCGTGTGAATTTCCACACGCCATTGGACTGTGAACTGGATTCCAGGGGTGCGCGGGTCACACGCTCGCCTAGAACACGCGCAAAGCATACATTTGCGGACTTTAACAATAACAAGCTCAGACGCCAGGATGAACATACCGTTCCTAGCAGCAGTGGCAGTGGGCTACCAAAGGAGGAGGAGGAGGATAGTCAGGGCCAGAATATTCACACCCAGAACCAGCCTTTTCGGGATGCCTGATGACCAGGTGTATGGGAGGTACAGGTTTCCACCACACATTATACTGGACCTGGTGAGTGAGTGGGAGGATGACCTCACATCACCCACCCTGTGCTCCCAAGCACTCAGCCCCCTGGAGAAGGTCCTCAATGTACTGCACTTCTTAGCCACTGGATCATTTCAGCGGACAAGTGCCATAGTGGGTGGGGTGTCACAGGCCACCCAGTCACGCTGCCTACACCAGGTCTTGAACATCATCACTGCACGCCCATCAGTCCGCAGGCACATATACCTGCCCAGAATACCTGCAGAAAGGCATGCTGCCGCCCTGGATTTTTACACTGTGGCACGATTCCCCAAAGTGCTAGGTGCCATCGACTGCACCCATGTGGCTCTACGTCCCCCCAGGGCATCTGAGCACATCTATAGGAACCGCAAGCACTGGCATTCCATCAACGTGCAGGTAGCATGTAATGCCAAGGGAATCATCACCTCAGTATATGCCAACTATCCCGGCTCCACCCATGACAGCTTCATTTACCGAATGTCCACCCTAAGCCGGGACCTAGAAGCTGGGCGGCATGGCGATACATGGCTGCTTGGTGAGTATGTATGCCACTGCACATGCATGCATGTTGGATACTGAGCAAAGTCACAACCCCACCAATGATACCAATCACCACCTCCACAGGGGACAGTGCCTACCCTCTCAGCCCCCACATGATGACGCCAATTCGGAACCCCACCACGCCACCCCAGGTAAGATATAACACAGCCCACATTACAACCAGGGGCATAGTGGAGCGCACATTCGGAGTGCTAAAGTCACGCTTTCGCTCCCTTGACCGTTCTGGCGGGCAGCTGTTATACGCTCCCCCAGTAGTGTGCAGGATCATAGTGGCAGCATGTGTCCTGCACAACATTGCAACACGCCGGGGCCTGGCCGTGGACCTGGTGGTGGCCCCACATCCCCAACCACATGCACAGCCGCTGCGCATGGGAGGGGAAAGGGCACAGGGGGAGGCAGCCCGTACACAGCTAGTGGCTAATTACTTCACATAGAAATCACACCCCTGTGGAGTGCACACTGCCCTGGAACATTCCATCTGACAATCAATGATGACTCAACCTGACACTGATCCTGAATGTCTGGAGAATGAACCGTGAATACCATATCAGCCTGAGATTTTTCACCTGGAAGTGTCACAATGTGTGCATCCCTACCCACACAGACACCACCAATGCAGTTTTGTGAAGTTACACATTGAAGCAGCTAAAATGAATACCCACTTGCAAAATGCAACAAGAGGACAGTGCCATGTCAGCCAACCCAACCCCAGCACCGCCACACGACACACCGTGCCATGTCATGCTAATTGCAGGTAAACAAAGTAATCCCCACAACATGACATCAGTCTCACTATGTACAGTGTCCCTATTAGAAACCTGCAACACCTGAAATGCTCACAGCAATGCCGGACCAACAACATACTTGAGCACGTACTACCATTAACATGACATCACAAATGTTACATATTAGTAGTCTCACCACCTGGAAATACCTGCACTCCCACCACTACCAACTGTGCAGTGTTGGCGCCATGTAGAGTTGTAGGTGCACTGCTGCCAAAATGGACCCCATCTCCAGACTAGAGGTCCTTGTGTAGACATGAGGAAGGGACCTGCAAATTGGGAGGTAGACACAGAAGAAGAGTTACACATCAATGCAACATGCAGTGTACAACACAACAGCAATATGCACTAGGAATGTATACACAGTATTGACTACAGACTGCCCACACAGCTCATGGGAGTCCAACGTCACTGTGTAATTCACTGTCACTTGGGCACACCCTTTGCAAGACCATGGAAACGGGAAGCAGGAGGGGTGTGTGTGACTCAAACCCAAGCATCTGAACCAAATACATTACAAGCCTGCATGTGCCCAGCCACAATGCAGTGTATGCCCACAGAAACCACGGAAGCCAACAAATTGTCCCAAAAAAATTGGGAATAAAAGAAATCAAAATAAAAATAAAAAAAAGAAACAATCAAAAATGGCCATTGATGGGCCCGGGGGGGTGGGGGAGGCCACCCAGGAGGTCCGAGGACAGGATGCACACCAGAACCCACCTGCGTGGATCCTGGGAAGATAAAACACCTCCATGGGCTCATGGCCCACACGGCTACCCTATTGTGGGAGTATCACTGCTGTCACTATTATCACCCTGTGCAGCTGCATCCGGAGGTGGTTGCACTATGGGAGGCAGCCCACGCAAGGCCCTAGTCTGCTCCTCCATGGCTGCAAGCATGCGGGTGTGGTAGGTCTGGTTCTGGAGGATGAGTGTGCGGAGGTCCCCATGCAACAACTCACGGGATGCCCGGACCTCCGCCCTCGTTGCCTGCATCTCAGCTGAGAGCGTAAGGGTGAGACGCTCCAGCTGCTGTTCTGTCCTTTGGTGTGTTGAAGCCTCAAGCTCAACAAGAGTCGTCCTGAGGTGAAGGAGCTCCTGCCTCAGGGCTTCCCTGTGGCCCTGGGACTCAATGGAGATGGCCTCCTGCAGAGTCGCCAGTGCCGCCCGCCTGTCCCTGTTGGACCCCAACATGTCCTCCCTGTGTGACTGGCAGATGGAGTCGGTTGCCTGCTCTAGTCGCTCCATCAGCCTTTCTGGGGGGACAATGGAAGTGGCCACCCTATCCATGGCCTGAGCCATCATCTCGGATGATGCAGCCTGTTGGGTTGCCATACCGTAAATGGATTGCTCCCATGCGGTATTGCCGGGTGGCGTACGGCCACCACGTCGGCGGGCACCACACCTGTCTGGGGCAAGGCGAACTGCGCCTTGCTGTGCCGGCACTGC
Source organism: Ambystoma mexicanum (assembly GCF_040938575.1). Classification (NCBI taxonomy): domain Eukaryota; kingdom Metazoa; phylum Chordata; class Amphibia; order Caudata; family Ambystomatidae; genus Ambystoma; species Ambystoma mexicanum. The sequence goes on along the minus strand of NC_090937.1, from coordinate 1,518,237,774 downwards.
CTGAGGCTGCAGGACTGCATTCCCCCTCTGATCTGCTGGCCCAGGAACAGGATCAGATGTCGCGGAGTGTGACCCTGCATCCGTAACCACCGAAGGCGTAGCTGCCAACACTGACATCCCCATGGAGGGTTCTGACCCTGGTGCAGGTGGGTGAGACAGAACAGAATCCCTCCCTGGAACACTCACCTGCGACGGCACGTAGGTCTCATCCGAATCAACACCTGAGTACAGCTCGGGGGAGGTGCAGCCAGAGACACCCCTTGAGAGCACGACCTGCAGCACTTGTGGGTTCTCCCCCACCACCACACCACGTCCCTCACTGGTGGTTGGTCGGCCCTCGGACCCCTCCTGGGTCTGCACCATCTCCACAACCCCAGCAGTATCAGGTGCGTCTTCCCCTGCAAAGACATGAAAACAAAGAAATGGAAACAGGCATTAGCACCATGGCACACAATGAGGGCTGAGAAGCAATAGAACCAGTACTTGATTGACACATGTCCCACATGACTAAAACCCTCCCATGCATGCACCCTCACTGCGTATGAAGTGCAGGCAAATGGCACACACTGATGACACCAAGATGGAAGATGAACACATTTTCTGCATGCTGCCTGGCAGTGGCATCACACATTGGCCTGTGATTGCCAGGTGAAACACACATGCCATCACACAGATGGCATGTACCATTGCTATTGAGTGAAGATGGAGAGGAGGGCAGCACCTATTCATTCAGTCCAGTTCCCGCATGTAATCGCTTTTCTAATTCTAACAGGTCAGATTTTTCACCTGGAGCTGCCAGTCTGAAATGGTCCAATTGCACAGGGACATGTGTGTACAAATGATATCCAGGTAACAAAGTCACTCCACTTTACCATACCCATGTCAGACATGTGACTAGTGGACAGCGACATGCCTAGTGAAAGTGGTGGAATGCAAACAAACTGACTGAATGAACAGTGAAAAATAAGCAAATATGTTGTGGCAAGGTGACACTTCAAGGGCAACTGGCGTGCAGTTGGGCTAGATGTCTACTGTTGGCAGAAGGGATACTGCTATGGCCAAATGCAGCTGCGCAGGAAGGATTGCATGAAGCACATGGCTGACCCATACGACTCAGGCGCACACACTCTCACCTGGCACACAAACAGAAGCCCTCACACACACACCATGCACATGGATGACACACACATGCATGTGCACTCACCGGACAATGCCTCGTAATCAGCCAGATCTCCCACGCCTTGGATCTGTTCCTCCGTGACGTAGGTCCCAGCGACTGACTCATGTGGAGTGAGTTCCATGTCTACTACTGGAGACCCACCTCCAGTCACTAGAGTTGCGGCATGACTTGAGGCCAGCTTACTCTTTGCCCTGCGCTTTAGGTCATTCCAGCGCTTATAGCAATCATTGGCTGTGCGCCTCACGATTCCAAGGGCACTTACGATGTCCGCAACGGTCTGCCAGTGTGCCTGGTGTTGTGCAGGTGTGGTCTTGGATCCTGCAACAATGACCATCTCGTTGTCATGTCCGGACACATACTCGACAAGTGCATTCAGTTCGTCATCCGTGAAGCTGGGCTTCCTGGATGGGCCGGACTGTGTAGCCGTGTCTGGGGCATCAGCCAGTGCCGGACGAGCACTCTTCCTCTTCCGCTTGGAAGGTGGTGGTGATCCTGAGTTTCCTGCGCCGCTCTGGACACTAGGGGCAGGAGCCCTGGTGGACTCTTTATCAGGAGTGTGGGATTGCACACTCAGCATGGGAGTTGGTGCAGGCATTGGCTCTAGTGTGATGGTGTCAGGGGGAATGTCAGCAGCATGGACTAGGACCGACACTGTCCTGGCTGGGTGTGTGAGGGCTGGGGTGGATGGAGCCGCAGCTGCCCCTGCAGCCTCTCCGCCCTGCCTCCTTGGTGCAGCAGATGACCTTGCTGGCCCAGATGCACGTGGCGTGGTGACATCAACGTGCACCAGCGCACGTGTCATAGGCCTGCTGACCTGGAAGTCAGCCATGGAGTCAGCCAGATCTGGTGCCACAATGGGCTGGTCCAACAAGGGCTGAGCATGGATGGTGTCAGCCACATCAGCCTCAACGGGAGGGGGGGGGATTATGGGTGCCCTTGACTGGTCCTCCACACATGGGGGGACAGGCTCACCCTGCAAGTAACGACCACGTCCCCTACCGGATCCACCACGGCCACCACTTGTGGCTCTTCCACCTTTGCCACCCTTACGGAATCCTCGCCTCCCAGCCATGGCACTGATGTAAATGTGCGTATGGGAGTGGCTGGAAACTATTGTCATGGGCAATAGGGGGTCAAAGGGGTTGGGTACCAGATGGTAATTGTATCCTAGTGCTCTTGCAAGGCTGATTGTAACCCCTGGGGAAAGATGACGGGTCACGCTACGCACAGGAGCCCCAAAAAAGGGAGATGACGTGCACGCAACCCCTCCTAGACCACGTGTGCAGAAAGAAAAACCTGCACTACGCTGTGGCACCCAGTAACACAAGAATGAACGTATGCGTGTCACACGCAGCCTAGAATGACCTCTGAAGGGGTAGGCTACACACGGGGCAAGCACAGATGTTAGATACGTGCGTGACTCACCGTCTGCCTGGTAAACGAGCGTGTAAAAGGAGCACGTTTGGTTGTTAACACCCCCGCCAAAAGAAGATTTGTACGCTGTCTGAGGAGACAGGACAACAGTAGAAGGGAACACTGTTTGAGGGAACAGGCCCAGGTAAACCAGTAAAAGCGAAAGAAGAGAAAAAGCTGTCAGAGGTAACAGGGAATACGAACTTGAAACGCCGTGAAGTAAATCGCGTGTGAAACAACAAGAAGTACAGAATTCACCCACTCGCTTTCCACGAAAAGCACGTACAAGGAAGTGGTGTTCTACGCGTACCTTTTATACAGGCCCACACGTCCAGCGTCACTTACGCGGCGTGTACGCGCTAGGGCCATTTCCACCAATTACACGCTTTGTCACTTCTGCGTGTAGGGACATTTCCTCCAATTACACGCTTTGTCACTTCTGTGTGTAGGGCCATTTCCACCAATTACACGCTTTGTCACTTCTGCGTGTAGGGCCATTTCCACCAATCACACGCGATGAGACTCTGACGTGCAGTCTTTCCACGTGTGCTCTGTCATCACGTGAGGTGTGGGAAACACCCGTGCAGGTCACATCACAGACGCGCTTACGTGCTGAGGGCCTTTGGTCCAATAGAATCGCGTATGCGTGCTGACGCGCTTACGCGCTAAGGGCCTTTCCTCGATTTTCACGCTGACGTGCAGGATTTTCACGTGCCAAATCACTCCGTACCAAGCTGGCCACGCGTAAGCACACGGAAGACCACGCTCCTGCCCAGAAGGCCGAACTACTGCCCTCCAGAGCCCCGAGCACGCTCCCACCTACCATCTGCTGCTGCCTGACTGCCTGCTGCCCACGTGCACTGCCATTTGCTGCCTGCACATCAGCCAGGGGTGCTGTTGCTGTGACCACCCCTGCTGGAACCGAAGACTACCGACTGGAATTCCATCGCTCCACAGCCCAGCCCCAGGACCCAGTTGCCCACCCACTCCTGCCTCTGGGGTTGTCATGTCGGGGCAAACACCATCTGTGACCACTGACAACCCCCGGCCAGAGAGGCAGAGGGGCACCAGCTTCAGTGCCACCGAAGTTGGTGTCCTGGTGGAGCAAGTCCTGGGGCAGTATGATGCCCTCTTCGGAAGTTCCCGCGCCGACAAGGAAGGACGGACTCGGATCTGGACTGACATCGTGACTGCCATCAACGCGGAGGGGGTGGCAGTCCGGGATTTACAACATGTCAGGAAGCGCTGGGAGGACTTCAGGTCCAGGACCCTGAACAAGGCCCGGCGCCTCTTGAAGGCAGCTGATGCCAAGGGGCGCCGGGGCCACTTGTCGGAAGAACAGATGGGGGTCCTGGAACGCATATCCCCAGCGCTCGACGTCCAGGTCCTGGAGAAGCAGACCCGTCTGGAGTCGAGCGGTGAGTGTACATGCATCCTGATTGTGAGCAGTGCGTGTGGTGATTATTCGGTATTGTGCAGGTTGCACATCTGTTTGTATGGGGTCGAGTATGGGTGGGGGTGTACATGGCCGTGGGGCTGACACATGCGAGGGCTGTAATGTGTGAGACATGGATGGTGCTTGTGTGTGTAGGCTTGCATGGCAAATGCAGTTGTGCGTGCACACATGTTTGTATGTATGTGTATGTAAGTAGACATGTCCGTGATGTCACGCATGTATGTTGTTTTGGGCTGCATGTATGAGCACTGTGTACATGTGCATGTGTGTGTATTTGACAAGGGTGCAACAGTGATGCAACATGGATGCATGTGACTGCGGTATGTGTAGGCCTGATTGGCAGATGTGACATGGATGCCCGTCTGAACAGTGCGACACTTGGCAGAGGTGTACACATGCATGCAAGTGTGGTGGTGTGTGTACATGTGTGGTGCACTTCCTGTGTTGCATGTGATGTCTGGGTCACCTTTGGCTGCTCATGCTGTTGTATGTGTATGGATGGTGGTGGCAGTTGCGATATGGCTGTGGTATGGCTCATGTGTGCGAGTTGCAATGACATGTGTGTTGGGGATTGTGATGACATGTCTGAGGTTTGCCAATGCCACTCATGTGCAACTGTCATGTGTGTATGTGTCCATTGTACAGTGCCCTGATGCCTGTGTTTTGTTTCTCCCTGTCTGCAGCGTCAACTGATGAAGAGGGCGGAGAAGGTGCTGTGGAGCACAGCGGCGGGGATCCGACCGCCAGCCGGAGACGCAAGGCCCGGCTCCCCTCCCGTGTTGTCATCTCGTCGGGGAGTGAGGAGTCCGGTGCCGCGTCCCAGGCAGCAGCTGCCGGGGGGAGGTCCAAGAGGCGGAGGTTGGAGTTGGACTCCTCGGCAGCAGAAGGGGCAGCTGGGACCCCACAGGGCCCAACAGGGGAAGATGGCACGGAGTCATCCAGGTTGGTGGGGGGTCTGGTGGAGGAGGAGGCCGTGCAAGCACCAGAGACGGGGTCTGGAGGTGGGGATCCCACTGGTGCTAGTGGTGCAGTCCAGGACCAGGGACAGGAGGCAGCACAGGCCGCCGCGGAGGTGCCTGTGTGCAATCCTGTCCCCGATCCTGTCCCTGCATCATCTTGCACCAGCAGGGATGCCTACGTCCAGACCCGTTTCCAGGCAGGGGATGAGCTGACGTCAACTGGCCTTCCTCTGCCTGCGGACGTGGCTATCCAGGTCCGGGTTGAGCCTGTCCTGGCTGGTGTGGCGTTGCGTCAACGGGCCATGCGAGGTGACCTGCAGTCTTTTCATGGAGAGACTGCACGTCATCTCGAATGGCTCGTTGACCACGTCAGCCTGCTGGGACAGGTCACCCAGACCGGATTCCTCCGTCTGATGGGGCTTGTTCCGACCCCCTCCTCAACTGGACCCCCTACGCGCCAGTCGTCCTCTGTGCCATCTTCCCACCCATCAGTCACCTGGGTGCCCTGTGGAGCTGCCTCTGACAGTGCGGCCAGGCTGGTGGAGGAGGCATCCCTGCCACAGTCGGGAGTCGGACGTCCAGCAGGGGTGGCCACATCAACAACTGCACCCCAGCCGGCGGAGGATGTGCAGGCAGCAGGAGGCAGTGCACGGGCAGAGGCAGAGCAGCAGCAGCAACATGGTGGGAGCCATGAAGGCTCAGGGCCTTCGACATCGGAGGGGCAGGCATCGGCCGGAGGGCAGGAGGACCCAGGACAGAGAGTGTCTTCCGTGTGGCAGCGGTTGGGCCACGCCATAGGTGCGGAGCGGCGGCGGGCGGTAGAGGCGCGGCTCACAATGCTCAGGGCGGAGAACTCCATGCGGAGGGCCCTGAGGCAGGCCGAGTGCCTCGAGGCAATCCGCAGGGGGTTGGAGGAGGACACGGCGTCGTCCCTGCGGACCCTCGGGGCCATGGAACTGGACCGCCTCCGGGACATCGAACAGAAGTTCGATGATGCCCTGGCCCGGAACACCACGGAGTGAGCCGCTGGACTTGCCCGCCGCCTTTGTATATAGTTCTTTAGTTTTAGGTTTCCTTTGTTTTTTCTTATGATTTGGAGTCGACGGACACTGCTCCACTTTTTGTATATAGTTGATATTTCTTAGTTCAGTTGTGATGATGGACCCTTGTTATTTTTGTACATAGTTCTTTGTTGCATGGAGAGTTTTTACATTTCACTTTGGACAAAATTTTTTGGATTTGATTTTCTACTTTTGTGTTTTTATGCGGACATGCAGCTTATTTTTTCACATTTACATTGTAGTTATTTTTCTTTCTTTACCATTCGTATTTTTGTCCAATACATTTTTTTTTCCATTGTTCACTGTGTGGTTTCATCTCATTGGTTTCATGCATGTCATGTTGTGTGTTTTCCCATTCAATTGGAAAATATGTGTGTGACGGACATGGGTTCATTTGCTTCATGAACATTGGGGGTGTAACATGTGTTTTCATTTCCATGTGGGTGAATGGGTTACTTGGTAGGGCTTTTTGGCTGTGGAGGCTGACCATTACGCACATGATTGGGGATTGTGAGGACCTGGTGGGGGCTGCACATGGTGGCAGGGGGGTGGGGGTGGTGGGAGACATGAGTGGGGGCCTGGTGGAGGGTGCCCCTGCACTGCCGGGGGGTGGGGGTGGTGGGAGACATGGGTGGGGGCCTGGTGGGGGCTGCCCATGGTGGCAGGGGGGTGGGGGTGGTGGGAGACATGAGTGGGGGCCTGGTGGAGGGTGCCCCTGCACTGCTGGGGGGTGGGGGTGGTGGGAGACATGGGTGGGGCCTGGTGGAGGTTGCCCCTGCACTGCTGGGGGGTGGGGGTGCAGGGGGACATGAGTGGGGTCTGGTGGAGGTTGACCCTGCACTGCTGGGGGGTGGGGGTGGTGGGAGACATGAGTGGGGGCCTGGTGGAGGGTGACCCTGCACTGCTGGGGGTGGGGGTGGTGGGAGACATGAGTGGGGGCCTGGTGGAGGGTGCCCCTGCACTGCTGGGGGGTGGGGGTGCAGGGGGACATGAGTGGGGGCCTGGTGGAGGTTGACCCTGCACTGCTGGGGGTGGGGGTGGTGGGAGACATGAGTGGGGGCCTGGTGGGGGCTGCCCATGGTGGCAGGGGGGTGGGGGTGGTGGGAGACATGGGTGGGGGCCTGGTGGAGGGTGCCCCTGCACTGCTGGGGGGTGGGGGTGCAGGGGGACGAGTGGGGGCCTGGTGGAGGTTGACCCTGCACTGCTGTGGGGTGGGGGTGGTGGGAGACATGAGTGGGGGCCTGGTGGAGGGTGCCCCTGCACTGCTGGGGGGTGGGGGTGGTGGGAGACATGAGTGGGGGCCTGGTGGAGGGTGACCCTGCACTGCTGGGGGGTGGGGGTGCAGGGGGACATGAGTTGGGGCCTGGTGGAGGTTGACCCTGCACTGCTGGGGGGTGGGGGTGGTGGGAGACATGAGTGGGGACCTGGTGGGGGCTGCCCATGGTGGCAGGGGGGTGGGGGTGGTGGGAGACATGAGTGGGGGCCTGGTGGAGGGTGCCCCTGCACTGCTGGGGGGTGGGGGTGGTGGGAGACATGGGTGGGTGCCTGGTGGAGGGTGCCCCTGCACTGCTGGGGGGTGGGGGTGCAGGGGGACATGAGTGGGGGCCTGGTGGAGGTTGACCCTGCACTGCTGGGGGGTGGGGGTGGTGGGAGACATGAGTGGGGGCCTGGTGGAGGGTGCCCCTGCACTGCTGGAGGGTGGGGGTGGTGGGAGACATAAGTGGGGGCCTGGTGGAGGGTGACCCTGCACTGCTGGGGGGTGGGGGTGCAGGGGGACATGAGTGGGGGCCTGGTGGAGGTTGACCCTGCACTGCTGGGGGGTGGGGGTGGTGGGAGACATGAGTGGGGGCCTGGTGGGGGCTGCCCATGGTGGCAGGGGGGTGGGGGTGGTGGGAGACATGAGTGGGGGCCTGGTGGAGGGTGCCCCTGCACTGCTGGGGGGTGGGGGTGGTGGGAGACATGGGTGGGTGCCTGGTGGAGGGTGACCCTGCACTGCTGGGGGGTGGGGGTGGTGGGAGACATGAGTGGGGGCCTGGTGGAGGGTGACCCTGCACTGCTGGGGGGTGGGGGTGCAGGGGGACATGAGTGGGGGCCTGGTGGAGGTTGACCCTGCACTGCTGGGGGTGGGGGTGGTGGGAGACATGAGTGGGGGCCAGGTGGGGGCTGCCCATGGTGGCAGGGGGGTGGGGGTGGTGGGAGACATGAGTGGGGGCCTGGTGGAGGGTGCCCCTGCACTGCTGGGGGGTGGGGGTGGTGGGAGACATGGGTGGGTGCCTGGTGGAGGGTGCCCCTGCACTGCTGGGGGGTGGGGGTGCAGGGGGACATGAGTGGGGGCCTGGTGGAGGTTGACCCTGCACTGCTGGGGGGTGGGGGTGGTGGGAGACATGAGTGGGGGCCTGGTGGGGGCTGCCCATGGTGGCAGGGGGTGGGGGTGGTGGGAGACATGAGTGGGGGCCTGGTGGAGGGTGCCCCTGCACTGCTGGGGGGTGGGGGTGGTGGGAGACATGGTGGGTGCCTGGTGGAGGGTGCCCCTGCACTGCTGGGGGGTGGGGGTGCAGGGGGACATGAGTGGGGGCCTGGTGGAGGTTGACCCTGCACTGCTGGTGGGTGGGGGTGGTGGGAGACATGAGTGGGGGCCTGGTGGGGGCTGCCCATGGTGGCAGGGGGGTGGGGGTGGTGGGAGACATGAGTGGGGGCCTGGTGGAGGGTGCCCCTCCACTGCTGGGGGGTGGGGGTGGTGGGAGACATGAGTGGGGGCCTGGTGGAGGGTGACCCTGCACTGCTGGGGGGTGGGGGTGCAGGGGGACATGAGTGGGGGCCTGGTGGAGGTTGACCCTGCACAGCTGGGGGGTGGGGGTGGTGGGAGACATGAGTGGGGGCCTGGTGGGGGCTGCCCATGGTGGCAGGGGGGTGGGGGTGGTGGGAGACATGCGTGGGGGCCTGGTGGAGGGTGCCCCTGCACTGCTGGGGGGTGGGGGTGGTGGGAGACATGGGTGGGTGCCTGGTGGAGGGTGACCCTGCACTGCTTGGGGGTGGGGGTGGTGGGAGACATGAGTGGGGGCCTGGTGGAGGGTGACCCTGCACTGCTGGAGGGTGGGGGTGCAGGGGGACATGAGTGGGGGCCTGGTGGAGGTTGACCCTGCACTGCTGGGGGGTGGGGGTGGTGGGAGACATGAGTGGGGGCCTGATGGGGGCTGCCCATGGTGGCAGGGGGGTGGGGGTGGTGGGAGACATGAGTGGGGGCCTGGTGGAGGGTGCCCCTGCACTGCTGGGGGGTGGGGGTGGTGGGAGACATGGGTGGGTGCCTGGTGGAGGGTGCCCCTGCACTGCTGGGGGGTGGGGGTGCAGGGGGACATGAGTGGGGGCCTGGTGGAGGTTGACCCTGCACTGCTGGGGGGTGGGGGTGGTGGGAGACATGAGTGGGGGCCTGGTGGGGGCTGCCCATGGTGGCAGGGGGGTGGGGGTGGTGGGAGACATGAGTGGGGGCCTGGTGGAGGGTGCCCCTGCACTGCTGGGGGTGGGGGTGGTGGGAGACATGAGTGGGGGCCTGGTGGAGGGTGACCCTGCACTGCTGGGGGGTGGGGTGGTGGGAGACATGAGTGGGGGCCTGGTGGAGGGTGACCCTGCACTGCTGGGGGGTGGGGGTGCAGGGGGACATGAGTGGGGGCCTGGTGGAGGTTGACCCTGCACTGCTGGGGGGTGGGGGTGGTGGGAGACATGAGTGGGGGCCTGGTGGGGGCTGCCCATGGTGGCAGGGGGGTGGGGGTGGTGGGAGACATGAGTGGGGGCCTGGTGGAGGGTGCCCCTGCACTGCTGGGGGGTGGGGGTGGTGGGAGACATGAGTGGGGGCCTGGTGGAGGGTGACCCTGCACTGCTGGGGGGTGGGGGTGCAGGGGGGCATGAGCAGGTGTGCAGGGTAGTCCCCTGTTTTGTGGGCTGCCTGCAGGGGCTGTGGAGGGTGTACAGGGAACACCTGTGAGGACCCACCCAGCCTAATTGCGTGTGATAATTCCTGCACACCCCTGTAATACACGTACCTGGCCAAATCGCATGTGAGAATTCCCGCGCACCCCTGTAATACACGTACCCAGCCGAATCGCGTGTAGAACTTCCCGTGTACCCCTGTAATACACGTACCCAGCCAAATCGCGTGTGATAATTCCCACGTACCCCTGTAATACACGTACCCTGGCCAATCGCGTGTAGAACTTCCCACGCACCCCTGTAATACACGTACCAAGCCAAATCGCGTCTGATCATTACCACGCACCCCTGTAATACACGTACCAAGCCAAATCGCGTCTGATAATTCCCGCGCACCCCTGTAATACACGTACCTGGCCAAATCGCATGTGAGAATTCCCGCGCACCCCTGTAATACATGTACCCAGCCGAATCGCGTGTAGAACTTCCCGTGTACCCCTGTAATACACGTACCCAGCCAAATCGCGTGTGATAATTCCCACGTACCCCTGTAATACACGTACCCTGGCCAATCGCGTGTAGAACTTCCCACGCACCCCTGTAATACACGTACCAAGCCAAATCGCGTCTGATAATTCCCGCGCACCCCTGTAATACACGTACCTAGCCAAATCGCATGTGAGAATTCCCGCGCACCCCTGTAATACACGTACCCAGCCGAATCGCGTGTAGAACTTCCCGTGTACCCCTGTAATACACGTACCCAGCCAAATTATTATTATTATTATTATTACCTGAACTTGTAGAGCGCACGGTCGCCCGGGGGCATCATGGCGCTGGTGAGGAAGCTATCAAACAAATCGCGTGTGATAATTCCCACGTACCCCTGTAATACACGTACCCTGGCTAATCGCGTGTATAACTTCACGCGTACCCCTGATATGCACGTTACCCGCTTTGCGTTCCTTGTTTGGCAGCCATGTGGACTGGTCCAGGGTTAGCGCTGCCCTTTGCGATGATTTAGCGATTTTGATGGCTTTTCCTTGCGCGAGGGCGTTCTTGGGGGCGTTACTGGCGCTGCTGCAGGGTCGCTGCGATACTCTGCGCCACGGCTGGTTTGGGAGCCTATAATCCATGAATACGCTGTGCGCGGAAATCGGTTTTAGCGCACGTGCCTGGAGCAGACAATCGCACGCGGACACTCTGCGCCAGCCGCTTGCGACACTTTTCTGCAAAATTCTATGAATTACCCTGTTGATGTAGAAGTAGTGCCCTTTCAATGGCTCTGTTCTGTGTTAATGAACAATGGTTATATGTATATAAAGTACAGGAATTATGGGATCCAGGGAAAGTGTATAATCTTGGTGCAGTGATGGGTTTTGGCAATAATTGATATATAACCTGAGGTGGGTACAACTTACCGTATGTACGTGTTTGTGTTTATGTTTTGTTTTGTTTTTGTTTTGTTTGTATGTGTGGTGACAATGGGCCTCATTACGAGTTTGGAGGTAGCCATGCAGTTTTTAGTGGCATGGCTACCTCCAAACTCGGGTCCGAGATCTGCAAAAGGGGACTTACCGGGCCATTCCGACCTACATTTCTATTACTCGTGATCATGCAAGAAACACTCAGTGTAAAGCTGCAAGTACCCATTCACAACAGTCTTCTAGCATCTTCTTTTCACAGGTTTTCATATACTGATATTACACCAGTTGTAAATGGCATTCATACACCTCAGTACTACATCTGTAAACACTGTGAGACATTGCAAACTTTGCTTCCTCTGCACCTGGTAGTAATAACCCTTCCACATACAAGTTTGGATTATGCTGTGGCATCAACATGGTTTCTGGTGTCCTATGACACATGTCCGCGGCCTGTCGGAGCCGAGGGCCAGCCACCCTGCACCTCGCACCATCAACCTGTTCAGCCGGACCTGACCGTGCCTGCCTGCAGAGCATTCAAACGTGACCATCTGCGACCAATCAGCTAAGGGTAATCCACCATGAATCGCCTTGCCTAACATTTTCAAACTTCCGATTCACTGTTTGGCCGAGCCATATTGTTTACCTATATGGCTGACTACCTGCTAAAATGCATAATGCACTGGCCTGCTATGTAACTCCAGTTTCTCCATGTGTGTCACTATTTCACAGTTACTACTGCTAATAAGAATGTTAGTTTGCAAACGCCTCGCATGAGCACCACATCAAAACTTCGCTTTGCAGTTACTGCCTTTACCCCCTGTTGACCATGTTTGAACACCGTACTACTGCATAGCCTCACTTGCTGAGGCCCTGACTACGATACTTCTCGCATACATACATCGCCTGTATTACTGCCTCTAATACTACCCGCCTAGCATTGTGTTAATTGAACTGAACGCCTGGATTATCTCAGCCTATTTGCACCCAAATTACTAGCGCTGCCGCCTCAGAATTTACCTCTTTACTGCCTTCCATTACTGCATTTAACCTAGCACTACTCGTTGCCTGCTTTTAACTGGGGAATGCATTTAGACCTGTACTGCCTTCCATGACTGCATTTAACCTGGCACTGCTCTTGCCTGCTTTTAACTAGGGATTGTATTTAGCCCTGTAGTGCCTTCCATGACTGCATTTAACCTGGCACTGCTCAGTGCCTGCTTTTAACTAGGGATTGCATTTAGCCCTGTCGTGCCTTCCATGACTGCATTTAACCTAGCACTGCTCACTGCCTGCTTTTAACTAGGGAATGCATTTAGCCCTGTACTGCTTTTCATGATTGCATTTAACCTAGCACTGATCATTGCCTGCTTTTAACTAGGGATTGCATTTAGCTCTGTACTGCCTTCCATGATTGCATTTAACCTAGCACTGCTCACTGCCTGCTTTAAAGTAGGGATTGTGTTTAGCCCTCCACTGCCTTCTATGACTGCATTTAACCTAGCACTGCTCACTGCCTGCTTTTAACTAGTGATTGCATTTAGCCCTGTACTGCCTTCCATGACTGCATTTATCCTAGCACTGGTCATTGCCTGGTTTTAACTAGGAATTGCATTTTGCTCTGTACTGCCTTCCATGATTGCATTTAACCTAGCACTGCTCACTGCCTGTTTTTAACTAGGGATTGGGTTTATCCCTGTACTGCCTTCCATGACTGCATTTAACCTAGCACTGATCATTGCCTGCTTTTAACTATGGATTGCTTTTAGCCCTGCACTGCCTTCTATGACTGCATTTAACCTAGCACTGCTCATTGCCTGCTTGTATTTGGGGATTGCATTTAGCATAGCACTGCCTACCAGCTACTTGCTGTATCTAGCCTACACATCACAACCTATCTATGGCCCCTCCGCCCAACAAAACAGCTAGTATATTACCCTGTCTAACTATTGACAACATATTGTTATACATAATCTCTGACAACAACCCCCTAAACACAACAGAATGTCAATCCTGCAGCAGCACAACAATGATTCAACAACAATGATTCAATCTGGCTATAATCACCTTCCAAGAAAGCCAGATTGCAGCCCCACAGTGTCCATGGCTACCACGTTACCGTGCTCAGTCAACATTAAGCCTACCACAATCCTTCGACCCCTCGAACAAACGAGTGTAAAACCCAAAACTGAGATTCTCTACAAATAGTTCACACCGCAAGAATGGATCAACCTATTTGCCAGGAAACCCACAACGAACATACCATGCCCTACCATGATCAGGAACGGAAGACTAGGTCATAGACTTATCAAAAGACACCCTAAGGCACCCTCCAACCACGCCCTCAAGCAACACCATAACGCAGACCAAGGGCAGACAAATCTCCCAAATAACCCTCAACCTTCACCGAACATTCCAAATAAAAACGCCAGACACCAATTGCCTGCAACTAGCAACAATGAGACCATTAAAGGAGACCTCATCAAAGCCAGATCATTAACAGCCCATGCACTGGATATCAATGACCTTTTACTATCCATTGACCTAGACGTCTTAGCTATCACAGAGACATGGCACCACCCAACCTCAGGCCCGCTCCTCTCGCTAGCCATACCAGACCAATACACTATCCTCAGACAAGGCAGAACATCCTCCAAAGGTGGAGGAGTCGCCATTATCGCCAAATCCTCCTTAGGCCTCAGACAAGTCCCTAGCCCAATACTCCCTTCCACAGAGCATCTATCATTCAAACTGCCCCTATCACATTCACAAACCATTACAGCCCATCTGATCTATAGACCCCCTGGCCCTCTCACCTCCTTCGAAGAAGACATCACACTATTGCTCACCAACAACACTAAACCAAGCTCACAAACTCTCCTTAACTGAGACTTTAACTTGGGCCTCCATGACTCTAATGACAAAAATGCACAAGTAATCAGTAACAGCCTCTCAGATCTAAGCTTCACCCAAAGACTCATGCAACCCACACAGTCTAAAGGAAGACAGCTAGGCTGGATAGCTGCCTGCAACTGTAACACCACTATTACCACCAACCAATCGCTCACATGGACTGACCATCACGCCATCCTCTTCTCCATTCCCAAAAACACCTCTATGCAAGACAAATCAATAGCCCCACCTAGATCAGCCAGAAATACTAGAGATATTACAACCGCTAAGATACTCCCACTATTGAAACCAATCCTACAGGTGGTCACAGACACCAATCTTACTGAAGACCCCACACAATTGGTTAAACTCTACAATACCACCAACCTCAATGCTATTGACAAAATAGCACCTATAAAACTTTGCAAAACTAAACCCATTACCCACCTAAATACTTGTTACACCCCACATTTGAGATCACTAAGAAAAATCAAAAGAGTGACCGAAACAATCTGGAAAAACTTCACTGCATCCCTTAACAAAGCTAAATTCCTTTCAGCGGCAGCGATATACTAATCTGCCATCTTCCTAGCCAAATCTGAATCCTACAATGACTGTATTCGGAATGCAAAACCCAACACTAGAAAACTGTTCACCATACTTAGAGAGCTTGAATCACCAACACCACCTCCTACATGTACTAATGCTGTCACATGGTGTCAGAACATTCAGAAAACATTATCAGATAAAATTGAACTCCTACAAAGAAAACTTGAGTCTAAAAAGGCAAACCTAACCAACAATCTTCCTTCATTCATGGCACCTACACTGCCGACTGATCACAGCAAACTATTCAAATTCACCCCACACAGTGTCAAAGAAGTAAAAGATATCATCCTTACCCTAAAACCCTCCAGATGTATGGGTGACATTTGCCCGGCACCTATCATAAAAGAAACAGCAAAGGACATCGCCCCCTTCATTACCAACACTATTCCTGCTAACCTTAAGGATGCATGGGTCTAGCCTCTCCTCAAGAAACCTACACTGGACCCCAATAACCCGTCAAACTATAGACCAATCACTATGGAACCCTTCCTCCTGAAGATCATTGACAGAGCAGCCTACCTGCAAATCCAGCACCACCTAGAAAATAACAACTTGTTAGGACTATGACAATCCGGATTCCGCTCAAGACATGGCAATGAGACTGATCTGATAGATCCAGTAACCCAGATTGAACAGATCAAAGACGCAACCTTGCCCTCGTCCTCTTACTTGACTTATCAGCAGCATTTGACCTTGTTGACCATAACACCCTCTGCATCCACCTTTCCTCAGCAGCACACATTTCTAATGATGCCATTGCTTGGATTCAGTCATTCCTGGGCAATAGAATGACCAGAGTATTCGCACCACAGCCACTGCCTCGCCATTGACGGTCACTTGTGGAGTACCACAAGGCTCTTGTGTCTCCCCAGCACTCTACAACATATTCACAAAACCCTACAACATATTCACAAAACCACTATTCGACATACTTGACCAACTAGGTATTTCATACACCAACTATGCGGACGACACACAAATCCTCATACACATCACAGGCAACCACGATATAGACACATACTGACTGAATAACATCTATCTCATCATCCAAGCTTGGATGGACAATATGGCCTCTATCTCAATGATGACAAGATCAAGCTTCTCCTAGTAGGCACCCAAGCTAAAATCAATAAACTGGACAACAAATTTAACACCTTCACCATTGACGGTAATAACATCAAAGTCTCAAAAGACGGTAAAACATTAGGTATGTACATCAAATCCACTCTCTCACTAGGAAGACAAATCAATGCCACAGCATCAACCACTGCCTACGCATGTAAGCTCATCAATGCTTGCAGACCCTTCCTGACACCTGCCAATGGTATCACCCTGGCCAGAGCACCGGTCCTAACCAAACTAGATTACTGCAATGCGCTATATTTAGGCACATCAATATAACCGTTGCAAACTTCAAACCTACCAAAACAACGCACTCAGAGCAGACATTTACTTCCCAAGAAAACTACACATCTCAGAATTGAGATGTAATGTTAACTGGCTCTCAATAAACCAAAGAATTAAGCTCAAAACTCTCACACATAAATGTATAAACAACCAAGCACCGACATATGATATGATATGATATGGCATTTGTAACGCGCCTATACACAAGTATTTCAAGGCGCGACGAGGCAGGGAGTGGGGAACAAGGGGAGACAGACAGCGATCCTACTAGGCCAGGTGTCATTCAGATCGCGCAAGTGCATGGGTAGAGGGGAAGGGAAAAGTGCAAGGGGGAAAGGGAGAGAGGAAGTGCAATACAGGGTTAGTAAAAAAAAAAAACAACAAGATAAATAATAAGGGCCAGCTGGAGGCAAGTGCAAGGTAAGTGCAGACAAATGCTGGGAAGGGGGGCTGTAGGGATACAGAGACAGTCCCGCAGTGCAGGAGTTGCCAGGGAGACATGAAGGGGAGAGTTGCTGGGCCAAGGACCGAGATTGGTGAGTGGCCCAGTTGCAGATTCAGTGCAGTTTCAGTAATTAGCAGGGGAGAGGGGGAGAGAAAGCAGAAGCAAAGAGGAAGGTTTTGAGGTGCTTCCGGAACCGGAGATGGTTCTCCTCAAGTTTCAGGGAGGCAGGAAGGCTGTTCCAGAAGGAGGCCCCTTCTACGGAGAGAGATCTACCCCCAACTCTTTGCTTGGAGAAGCGACTGACCCTGAGGGAGTTGAAGGTGGATGAGCGAAGAGCTCGAGAAGGAAGATATTTAGGAAGAGAGAGTTGAAGGTATTTTGGCCCCAGGCCCCAGAAGGCATTGTGGACAATGCAGAGGGTTTTGAACTTAATCCTTGCAGCCACTGGGAGCCATTGTAGCGATTTCAGTGCTGGAGAGATACGGTCCGTGGGCTTGAGGCCAAGGACAAGTCTTGCAGTCCTGTTCTGGATGAGTTGCAGAGGGGGGCGGAGAGTAGAGGCAGGCATATTTAGATAGAGGCTGTTACAGTAGTCCAGCTTCGAGAGAACCAGGGCTCTGGTGACAGTGAGGTTCTTGGGGAAGGAGAGGAAGGAAGGATACCTCTGAGGAGGTGCAGCTGGTAGTGTGACTTCTTAGAAACGTCAGATATGTGAGGAGAGAAGGAGAGTGTGGAGTCGAAGATGACCCCGAGGATTTTTGCCTTGCAGGTAGGAGCAGGAAGAGGGCCAAGAGAGGGCGGCCAGAGAGCTGCAGGGAAGGAGGGAGTGGGTGTGCCGATGGGTAGAATCTCAGTCTTACTGGCATTAAGGCAGAGGTCATTGGCGGCACACCATTCCTGGATAGCAGAAAGACAGTCAGAGATGAGGGAAGGAGAGGAGGAGGCTGAGGGTAGCCTGAAAATGAGCTGGGTATCATCTGCATAGCACTGAAAGTTGGGGCAGAGAGCAGTGATGTGGTGGGCAAGGAGTGCCAGATACTGGTTGAACAGCCAGGGAGAGAGGTTAGATCCCTGGGGGACACCACAGGTAGAGAAAAAGATGTCAGAGAGGAAGGACCCTAGTTGGACCTGGGAGGGTCGATTGGAGAGGAAAGAGTTCAGCCACACCAGGGCCTGACCAGTGATACCCAGGTTATCACGGAGACGGTTGAGCAGGATGGCATGGTTGACAGTATCAAAGGCAGAAGAGAGATCGAGCAAAATGAGAACACACGGAGTGTTAGAGTCAAGGTTCGAGAGCTGGTCCTCACAGATGTTCAGGAGAGCAGTTTCCATGCTTCTGGCAGCTCTGAAGCCAGACTGATGGTCATGAAGACTAACAAACAATTCAGCATGGAGATTAAGCTGGGAGATGGCCAGTTTCTCCAGGAGCATGCCCAGGAAGGGAATGATGGAGATTGGCCGATAGTTAGCTGGGCAAGAGGGGTCGGAAGAGGGTTTCTTAAGAAGAGGGTGCACAAGGGAGTGCTTAAGGGGGGAAGGGAAGACTCCAGAGGCGAAGGAGTGATTGCAGACGTCAGCCAGGGCAGGAGCCAGGGAGTCGATGTGGTCCTTGATAGTTTTGGAGGAACAGGGGTGGACCTGTTTTGACGAGACTTTCATAGATCGGACTTGTCTGGAAACCTCATCAGCAGAGAAAAATGGAAAGGCAGTGAAGGAGGGAGGAGGGGTGGCTGCAGAAGTGCCAGAGGAAGAGCAGGGAATAGAGGGGGGGTGATAGGAGGAGAATGAGGACAGGATGTCCTGTGTTTTTGAAATTAAGTGAGAGGCCAGTGCCGTGCAGAGGGCCGTGCAGAGGGCCTGGGAGGGGACAGGAGAGGTAGAGACTGCAGCAGGGTTGGCTCCTTGCAGAGTTCAGCTGAATTGATAGTGCCACGGAGATGCAGGCTTGGATAAGGGCTCTCTTCTTGGTGAGAACGGAGAGCCGGTATTGCCTTTGGAGCAGGCGGCAGGCCAGTTTGTCAGAGGATGAGCATGAAGCACGCCATTTCCTTGCGTTTTAGGGTGACGAGAGCCGACCTAGGATTGATCTCTATACAACTCCCACCAGTTGATCCTCCAAGTTACCAGGAGGACCTTACCTATGGCACTGGTTTGGAATCACAAACTCCTTGGTCCCTGAACCATAGGACTTGACACCTGGTTCACTAGCCGTGGCCACAAATACACCAGACTCTGGTGGGTGACGCATTCGGTTGCTTTTCCCTACCACATACAATCAGGACGTGTTGGGGTTTTGTTTTTCTTTTTTCTTCCTTTGTCCCATTTTTTATTGGTTAGACTGTTTATTCAGCTGTATATATTGTGTGGATTGTTTTTGTTTGAAAATGTTCATTCGTTGCCAACACTTGAGTGTATGTCTTACACTATCTGATGTAATTTATTATGCACACTAATGGTCACTGATTCTTTTGAAAGTGTCATTTCTGTAAATACTCCTTTTTGGAGATCATTTTTACATGTTACACAATAACTGCAAAATTAATAAATAGCCACTAAGCTATTACAGCAGTTTTCTTTATGTATTATTTTTTGCTCCAAGGCAGTAACACTGGATGCTTCGGGGTAGCCTGAGATATCAAACTAATCAGATATCCAGAGTATTTGGGTTCTACATTCAGTGTTATACAGGCAAATTAGCCTTAAGCCTTCTGTTTGTAAAGAACTACACGGGAAGTAATAGTGTGTGTAAAAATATTTTTGTCGGGATGAGGTCAGTTCCTTGTTTGTATAATAGCATTTTTGATGCCCTTTACCTGACCTTCCCAATACATAGGGTCTTCCCTCCTGTTTACTTGAGATCTGAGTCATACCAGGAGTTACTTTTGGCTTTGGACTTCAGGCAGATTCTCATGACAGGGGCAAGGATATCAAGAGTATCAGATACAGCAGAGTGGAGAGTGGAGAGGGCTGTGTCAGGGTGGGAGTTAGTTGAAAGGGGAGAGGGGACGAGAAGGTGGCGGCGAAAGCCTCAACTGACACGCGATTCATGGGTCAGATGACCGAGAAGGAGGGTGGCAGTGATGAAGGTGGCTTTGCTTGAGGGGTAGGGAAGGTGAGGTGAGAGGATGAGAGAAAGTGATCACTCCAGGAGAGGGTAGTGGAGAGAGGGACAGAGAGGGGAAGGTCAGAAGAGTTCAGAGCATCAAGAGTGTGCCCTGCAGAATGAGTCGGGCCAGACAGGAGAATAGAGAGTGAGAGAGAGTCGCAGAGGTCACGAAAGATTCCAGAGGGGGGACCGGAGGCATCCAGGTGGATGTTGAAGTCTCCAAGAAAGAGGAGTTGAGTGGTTGAGGCCAAGAGAGAGGAGGAGAGATCTTCCCACTCGGAGAGGAAGGAGGAAATTTGACCAGGTGGTCGATAGATAGTAGCCACGTTCAGGGAATGGCTCGGAGAGAGAGAGAGTCGGCAGACAAGGCATTCAAAAGAAGAGTAGGTCTGCGTAGGGGTGACAGTGGCAGGAATCCACTCAGGGAAGATAAGGGCAACACCTTCCCTCCAGCATGGTTAGGCCTGGGCACGGAGAGGATCTTGTAACCGTCAGGTAGGAGTGTGTCAAAGCTGGTGACATGGCTGGCCGTAAACCAAGTCTCAGTGAGACCAAGGACATCAAGGTCCAGTTCCTCAAGAAGGCGACAGATATCAGAGGAATGTTTGACGGCAGAGCGAGAGTTAAGAGTGGCAATGTGGAGAAGGCTGCCATCCTTGAAGGACTTCCGGGGAGGGGTACAGATCAGAGGTACTCCCTGCGGAGGTGAAGAAGGAGCACGAGAGGGGGCAGGGAGGGAGGGTGGAGGCAAAGTAGCCGAGGACAGAGGAGGGGGGACAGCAGGAGAGGAAGGAAGTTGATGAGGCGCGGGAAGCGTCTATCAAAGAGGTGAAGGTTGGCCTGAGAGCCTTGGACCAAGACAGTCCCATTAGAGTAGACATTAATGATGGCCTTAGAGGAGTCGAAGGAGGACAAGAGGACATCCCAATGGGTGCCATCATTAATGGGAGAAGAGGAGAAAGGAGAGAGCACAGAGACCATATGAAGGGTCCATAGGTCAGGTGAAGGCACTAAAAAGAAGATGTCAGTGAGAGTTTCCTTGGAGGAGGCACTACCTCTGCAACAAACCTGAACAATTGAGCCAGACTAACCAGATCATCCTTATCCAATCACCTGATCATTCCAAGGTTTAAACTGCAAAAAGCATGAGGAAAAAGCTTCCCAGTCCTCTCAGCCAAAACTTGGAATACACTACCACCAAACATTAGACTAGAACCCTCATTCAACAACTTCCGGAAGGAAGCTAAACCATGGCTTATACTGAACGAAAACTAAACCCACCAACCTTGCCACACAACTTCCTTCTTGCGAATTGTCTCACGACATCTGCACTACTGTGTAAATATTTCACAATATATATGGTGACTATATGACATTTGATAACCATTCCTCCTGCAAAGTGTACAAACGATGCATATGAATATGCCTGTAAATTTAAATTTATATTTGCCTGTAACTGTAAATACTGTAATTTCTGTACTAAGAAATGTGCCCAGCTGCCTCAGGGCTCGGAACGCTATACAAATAAATACAATACAATACAGTATATCACACAACTACCAATCAGAGACACTTTAGTCCTCCTATCTTCTGAGGCATGAGCAACATTGAAATGTATCTGACCACAATCTACCCTCACTATGATGAGTCAGAATCTTATGTTGCCAGTGTGGCCTGACAGTGCTAATTGTAAGTCAAAGGTATTAGTCTATTGTTCTACATGTAGATCAGTTTTGAGGGCATATGGAACAGGGAGGAAGGAATCTGTGTGTTTATTCCGACAATTTGAATGTATGCTTTATAATGCAAAAGGAGTAGGTGAAACGTGGCTTCTCAGAAGTTTTGTCCTAGAACACCCATCATCCCCCACCATTGGCTATACTGTATGGGTCTGATAAGAAATAGTTTGCTGGAGCATTAGAGGATGATGAGAAGCGTATGCCTTTGGCCATGCCATGTTTCACTCAACTGAAGTCTGGACAGTTCATTAGTAATGTCAGGTGACATGCTCGTTTTGTTTCCTTTTTATTGTACACGTTTCAGACTGCTTGTGTTTTATTTACATGTATTGAATCAACATGACTTTTGCTAAAAATAAATACTTGAGTCCGTGAATAAATGAAGTGTCTGTTGAGTCACAGGGGTGCTGCTTCAAGGAGGGGCATTGTAGGTTTGAGGCATGTGTGTTGGCTAGAAATGGATGAGACAGAGCCTTACCCTGACGTATGGGAAGAGGAGCGTTGCTGTAGGTGAGGAGATTGAGGAGACATTTTATACAGGCATGTTGTCACTGGATTTTCAAGAATTAAATATTCTTCTAGTCTGGGCATGATCCCCTATGAAACTTAAGTGGACTAGAGCCAGAAATATGAGCTCTGATTTGGAGGCAGGGATACCTTGATGTCCAACCCATCAAATGTAACTTATTAAAACCATTGCTGAACCAGTTTCATTCCAATCTAAGGTTTGAACAGAATGCAGCCCTACCAATACTGTGTGTGTTTGTCTATTCAGCCAGAAGACAATTACCTTGTTCTGCTGTCCCTCTTAAGGGATGCACATTGCTGCATGAGTGGTTCAAATGCTCCTTCCATTGTACAGTGGCCGTCGCTTTTGCACGGCCCTCTAAAGTTCATTGTTCAATATTCAAAAGAGTCTACAAATGATGTATGTGTCCTCCTGCCTTTCCTGCACTTCTGACCTTCGCAGCGATTGTATGTGGGTTATTCTGCCCTCTGATACATTTCTAATTCAATCGAATCATCCGCTGTCATATTTTATAAGGCATCCAAGTCTGAGACATTTTGCATCTCAACACCAACAACACAATTGTAGTACTATGACAAGCTCCTGCTTCTATGTCCTGTAAGGCAGTGGGCATGTTGCATCAAACACTAGCGGGGCCAACTGAGATAATGATATTGGTACCCTTCTAAATGGAACTAACAAACATTAAGTACTATAAAACATATCAAGCCCTTAGAAAAACAAAGCGTGAACAGTAGGGAAAGAGACACAGTGCACATACAGCACAGTATCTCACCCTTGGCCAAGTAGACAAAGTTGTTCTTTATATGGAACAATGAATGTTTCTTAGACTGGGATGAAACATGTTTCTGTGCTCTAGCACCATGAAGTGTCTCCGGTGCTAGATGTAATTACCAATAACGATTTCACACAAAATAACCAGACAGACACAAAGAATATGGTAAAGTACTACTTCATTCTCAAATCAATAAAGCTGGGTACACCGACATACATCAGACTGATGTTTGCACTCACACACACAAGCTTGATTACACAGAGGTCTTATACCCGGATATGCGTCATCTATGATGCCATCCTATGTGGCCAACTGTAAAACCTATTGGTGGGAGGGATTGGCTAAGGGAACATATCTACTTATAGAATGTAGTGTGTTAATACTTCATTTGCTTTCTCTTATCTGTAAGACAAACCTCAAACTACCTCTAAATATATATAATACAAATTATAGCAGACAAAATGGCAGCAAATTGGTCTATGCAAAATTTTATAGAAGGTTTCCCCATAGACCCACTGATTGAGTGGCATTAACACCCAACCTTGGACTTTAGGTTCAGCTAGCAGCATGTAAGGAAACCAAAACCCAGTGGCTTCAGTCACGGCCGATTATTCCTCACATTCCCAATTAGTCCATCATCTCTCTTAAACCTGATCATAAGCCACAGTTTCCCATTTGTAGTTGACCTTTTAGTCTTCTCTGTTATGACACATTCAAGGGAGTATGAGCATATCACATTTCTCAATCACAGCTTAATGATTAGCCATTGTTTTCAAATTCTGCATCACGTGTGAGGAGACAGCACATTTGTCCATTTCAAACTCCTATTTACAGATATTTGATTCAATTGTCCTGGGATGTATTGCTCCTTTCACCTCTAGAGACTTGCTCACTCCATTTTATGTGAGCCTTATTCACAGTCAATTGTCTAATACTTGGCTCTTCCATATTTTTTTCATTTTCCTCAATCTAAGAAAATTATGTCTCAGGTTCATGGCTTATCCATCTGCCTCCCTTTGTGCACTTTTCCTTGAAATAGCATTCTTGATCCCAGGCCAAGGTTCCTCTTCGTTTGCACACAAAGCTGTTTTCCAGCGTCTCCTGACTCTGATGCTCTGGTCTGTTTCTGAGGTAGTTAGGATGAAGCTGTGCCATGTTATACATTCCTCTATATCAAGCTTCTATATGTCTCTTAAACCTAGCGCTGCTGCGTATTTACACTTATTGATCACCAAGTTACTTTTATCTTCTTTTGCATACATGATTACTTTATCATTACGTACATGTTTCTCTTGTTGATTCAGTCACATTGCCATTCTCGAAGTATTTTCACATCATTTCAGTATGTCATATATCTTCTTCATGACATCACCCTGTCCTTGTCAGATGTCACTCAGCATTACATGATGTCCAAATGCGCATACATACATCCTTCCACTCTCTCAGTGTGAGGGTACATTCTGTATGGTTGTCTGAGTGCATATTGTCTCTTGTATGCTCAATACAGTATACTGACAACACAGGGGGGTCCCACATACAGCTCTTCTCCTGTTGTTCAAGTATGACAGCAGTGAAGGGGCTGGGGGTTATGGTATTTGCATCCAGATGATATTTTACATTTCTTCTTCTGTGGCATTTTACTTTTCATGATATGTGCCTCATCTCCCCACATTGGTTTGTTGATGAACTTGACATATGTGCATGGCATGGGCTGCCTAGTGTAGACCTACACTATGGTTATTCAATGAACTTGAGCTGTATGCATGGCAAAAGGTACCTAGTTACCCATGAAACAGTTAAAATATGTTACAAACCTGTAGTGCTTTAAGTTCAACTGGCAGTAATGGGGTGACATGAAATATTGCCCTCAGATTTAGACACTACAAGGACCATTGGTACCTCAGCAGATTATTTACATTTGATTGACACCCGGCATAGTGGATAATGCTGTATGTGTGGGATGTAATATAATCCATTTTGTTTGTAGGAAGAGGGGAAGGAAGCTCAGTGTGAACAGCAGTTTTTCAGAAGCTGCTGATAAGCAGTAATTATGCAAGACACTGATCCAGTGACAGCTGTGGTAGTGGGTTCAGGTTGAAGGGTAGACTCACAGGGCTTCCATTTCTGGACCAGACTGATCCAGAGACAGCTGTGGGGTGTCTTCTTTGTGAAGGGCAGACTCACAGGGATGCCATTCATGTGCCAGACTTTGTAAAATGTTATTGTTCATGCAATAATATTCATCAATAATCATGTACAATGAAGTATAACTCCACAAATAAAAATGGCTTTGGTCATGAAGAGGGAGATGGATCTGCACTTGCTTACTGCATTCTTGGGTTTGCCAATAGCACTATGAGCATTGCTCAACTGGTTGGGTCAAACTATGTATTGAGCACTTAAAATGCACATGCTTGCCCTTTGCTTTTTCCCCTAAACTGCTGACACCCTGACTGACTCTGCCAATCAGGTATTAATATTGTGTTGTCTTATAATGAACAAACAACATTTTCCAACTATGGGGCGCGTGTGATGGGACCGTGTTTGGAATAAATGTCCCTCCCATTTTTTGAGATTTCAGCTAATATTAATGTGTGTGATGTGTTCTCTATTACAACTGGGGACTCTCTTAACTTACTCTTCATGGGGTCTGTTTGCTTACTGTTTTGCTGCGCAAAACAAAAGAAGTGATGGCTACATGGTTTGGAATTAATCCTAGTGTCTGGCATTGCTCTGGGCAACCCTCCAGACAGATGCTCTTCACCTGCCAAGCCATTACAAAAGGGGAAAGACCATATGCAAATCAGGCTTGGTCACACCCCACACGGGGAAGCCCAGCCTGATATGCTTGGTCACATATCTCCTGCACAAGACCCCAAGCATCTCCAAACATGTTTCGGCCTTGCTGGGCCTCATCAGTGAGGATTGGCTTGGGTCTCAAGCCCCAGCAGGCATGAGACCCATGTCTGGGCATACCCGCCCCACACGGGGTGACCAATGCAAAACAAAATTAATTCTAACTTCTGGCATTTCTCTGGGCAACCCTCCAGATCATAATTCATCGTTTGCCTCATCATCGGAAAAGGGGAAAGACCATATGCAAATCAGGCTTGGTTTGTTTCACCTAGCTGTCAAAGGCTGATTGTGCTCTTATAACATTTTTATTCTAGGAGTATACTGCATGTGTCTTGGCAATGCTTTCTTGTGTCTTCATTCAGCTGTATTGATCTTCCCTAATTTCACTTTAACCTTGGCCTTAGCTGTTGTTCTGCATGGTTATATATTTCTTTTTCTTTTGATTCAGCCTTTTGAGTTTTGACGAGGCTTTGAGACCTGTGCTTATTCAAAGGAGTGTTGCGGCTTCCATTTTTAATAAAATGGCTACCCAACTACACTCTTAGTTCTGTTAGCGAGCTATATTCGCATGCCATTCATGTTTCAGTCACCTTATGCATTGGTCATTTTAGTGTTATTCATGTCTGTGCATGTTATTTTTAGTTTCTGTCAAATGCATATATCACCTATTGTTCATGTTCTTCATGTCAAGCGCACATTTGCTTCGTGTCTAGTGCATGCTTCTCTATTGTTACAACGTAAGTTTGAATGCTTTTGTCATCTCTAGCTCACATTGTTCCTAAACCCTGCTGTATTTTTGAGGGGAAAGAGTGGAATGGCTGCCTCAGTGAGTAACGTTTGTCACCTTTGCTGTATTGATGCAGGGGAGAGGCAGAAGCTATGTAGACGTGTTCATCCCAACACCAATGTATAGGTATGTCCAACACGGCCACCGATGTCTCCACTATTCATAATGCTTGCCTAGCGGTCTATTGCTGAGAATGCTCAGAATCCATCAGGTTCCTGCAGTCTGGCCCAACAGTTGTGATTTATGTTGCAGTGCTTCTGCTGCAGTCTCCACCAAAGTTAGCTCTCTGCCCAGCGTCCATCGCCCCTTCTACTTTTATTCTTATTAGTACTCTGCAGCTTTGCTGTGGGCACAGTGTTCACCTCTTCTTTCAGCCTTCTATTCCCCTATGGTGCGCACTGAGTCCGCCTGTTCACCAGAGGTGGTCCAGTCACTGGGCATATGCCTCCTGAGGGAGTGCCCTGCTGCCTCTAGTTCAGACTTCATCGCATCCCGTCCCCACTTAAGACCAATTCCTGTGTTCATATGGACAATACCAATCTCTGCTTCTTCTTCCCTGTGGGTCCAAGGGTTTACACCTCAATCTGCTTAGAAACATATATTAATAAGTGGCCCCTGGCTGTCATCTGTTTAATAAAGGGGCATCTATACGAGGAGCTCCGCGGCTAAGAAGTCATTTTGCAGACCATGCTCCCCATATAGATGGTCCAATTAATAAATAACTACAATAAAGAAATCTCTCATCCTGAAAGTAAAATCTATATTTCTTAAACCGTTTTGAAATATGATTATTAGTTATGGTAGGGTGTTAATCCTGAGTTCGGCCAAGATGCTAAAATTTGAACCATTAGCATACGAGAATACTTGGTTTGCCTCTGTTTGACAGTATGTGTGTTTCCAAAACTCATTCGTCATTTACCTGGTCTGATATGCTTAGCAGACCTATGCATTCCTCCCTGTTAAAATGGATTGGTTGACACAAACTACCAAAAAAATCTTTAAGAAGTTGTCTGAATACTCTCACATATGCTCTAATCTCTCAACCACCTCTGCTAAATATATTCTCTCAGCCGACACAGCTGCATCCCCTAATTAAAATTGCTAATGATATACTGGTTGATTTAAAAGTGTAAATGTGCTGGAATTATTGTTGACTTAATTACGTCAATGTGCTTCAGAAGACCATCTGGCTAATGGCTATTCGAAGAAGAACTGGATCCGGGCTCAGACCAAGCAAAATGGTGAAAACAATGTTTGCAGAGATGTCAGCCAGATGGTCCACCAGAAGATTACTTCAGCATAAATTCCAAGGGAGAGCACTACTTACACAGGTAGAGTGTTGTATATTAGATACATTAAAACACTGAAGCCAATTGTTGTCAATAAAATTGTTCAAATGATGGTACAGTATATTTGCAGCTAGTCCCTACTGGCGTTGAACAACAGTGTTTATATGGCATTACTGTTGGGAAAGGCAGCTATAACTCAAAGTATTTAAAATACACCAAACAGTTAAACATATTGGGCCTCATTCCGAGTTGAGTGATAAGGGTTAATGGTCACCGGTAAGGACACCGGTGCCGTTAAACCCTTACCGCCCAATTCCGGGGTCCCTTAGCGGGACCCGCAAAGGCCGCTTGGTCTGACTACACGTCCTTTGCGGGTACCGCTAAGGGACCAGGGCACTAATAACCGGCCCGTAATTTACGGGCCCGTAATTAGCACCTTCCCAATTCCCATTGAGCCCTATGGAGGCTCAAATGGGAATGGGGAATGGTTGGTTGAATGGGGACTTACCGGGTCCGCACAGGTCGGAATGTCCCAGTAAGTCCCAATTCACCCAGACCGGACACAGACCAGGGTTTGGAGGCAGCCATGGCGCAAATAGCGCCATGGCTACCTCCAAAGTTGGAATGAGGCCCATTGTTTGTCAGGG
The DNA here is from genome assembly GCF_040938575.1 of Ambystoma mexicanum. Classification (NCBI taxonomy): domain Eukaryota; kingdom Metazoa; phylum Chordata; class Amphibia; order Caudata; family Ambystomatidae; genus Ambystoma; species Ambystoma mexicanum. The sequence continues at coordinate 1,518,209,273 of NC_090937.1, read as the reverse complement.
TAACTCATATATGACGTAGTAAAGTAAGACAGCTTCAAATGAAAACCATTTTTACAATATTGCATTGAAAGCTCATGCTCGGTTATGTCAAGTAGCCTGATTAAAGATCACACTTCCTGATTTCCAGGGCTTCTTAGGGTCGTGCTGACTGCGTTCATGAGGATCAGAGATGACTGTGTTCATGAGGGTCTGAAATTGTGAGGATTTAACCCTCATGGAAGATTTGCTGAAGGGAGCATCTATGCCACATCACCAACACATTAACTGACTTAAGCAGTCAACATATCTCTGGCTCAAAGGTGCCCAGGTATTAACGGTATATGTGGCACATGTGTTTCAATGTTGGTGAGTGACGGAACAATGTATGGCAGAGTGGTTTTCTGGTCTCAGTGACCTGACATGGTTTGGGTTGCAGATCATGGTGGAGTTTGCACTGCTTCTGTGGTGGAGGCTGATTTTGATGTTTGGCTGATGTGTGTTAGCTTGGGCTTCTGTGAAGTCATGACGTTGGTGTACTGATTTGCAGTAGTGTGGAGGTTAGTGGTTTTTGTATATGTCGATCAGCGGTCGTGCTACTGCTAGCAGTACAGGTTTTGTGCATCTGTTGGTGGGTGGCTGTGTGTGGTTTCTAATCGACCGAAGGCCAATGGGTTTGGATGGTGGAGAGAAGTTCTGCATGAGTGAACACTTTGGAGAGGTAGAATTCCCAGATTAAGCCAACATGTATGTATCTCCCTCCTCATTAACCATACCAGTGTATTATATTTCAAAATCATTTACGTGATGGAAGAGCTTATATTAAGCAAACCATACATTTGTTTAAAAACAATTAAATAGTTGATTTATTTAGCCTGCCATCATACAATCTGATCATACAATTGATTTTGTAATTTGCTGTTTTATTTTCCGCCACACAACACTGAATAAAAAAATAAATGATCATACATGTATGGTCCACATGACCCTGATACTTTGGAAAACTAGCTATGCACACCAACACTTTTTTTCACAGTGTGTATTTTCTAAGTCCCATAAAAGGAACTTGGAGGCATGTTCATAAATACATCAGAAATCGATATATTGACCCTCATTCCGAGGTTGGTGGTAGTCATGGTGCTATTTGCGCCATGACTACCACTAATAACGGGTCCGGCACTGGCATAGTTCAATGGGGACTTACCATTGTAGTCCGACCTTTGCGGGACCGGTAAGTCCCTATTGAAAATGCCATTCCCCATTCCCATTTGAGCCCCCGTAGGGCTCAATGGGACTGGGTGGGGTGCAAATAACGGGCTCACGAATGGCAAGCCCGTTATTTGCGCCCTGGTCCCTTAACGGGTCCCGTCAACAATGGCTGGTCAGACCAACCATTAATGGAGGGACCCGCTCAGGGACCTTATAGTAGGGTGCTAATGGATTACCGGCACCGGTCTCCTTACCGGTGCCCGGTATCCCTTACCGCCCACCTTGGAATGAGGGCCATTGTGTTGAAAGATACTCTAATTGGTGGCTTAAATGCACTGTAAAACTGTGTTATAAACAGCAGAGTTGTTTGATGAAAACATTTAAAATTTAAATGTGGTTGTTTCCACTGAAGGAACTTTTTCAACACATTGCTGCGATCATGTTCAGATGGAAATGGATGGTATAAAAATAACTATTATTTGGCTGCTTGGGACTTCAACTCTGAATACCCCGATGTGTGGCTTGAAGAAGAATTATATTTGCAATAAAGAAATATGAAAGGAAAGTTGTTTTTATATCATAAGTCTGATGCAGCGGATTGACTATGGGAAAAGGTTCTCCATGAGTTTTCGATACTTGTAGGAAATGGATGACTAAATGGAGTTATCGATCATGTGGTATTGTTTCTAGACAAATGATAGAACACTCTTTGCTATTGACCAGGCCTTTGAATCCTCTCCACTATTTGATAAGTTGACAAAATAATACTTTTCTTTCCCATAGTGACAATGGATATTTAGCCCTGGGAGTAGAATTAGATCAACCGAGATACATTTTTGATCTTGCATTAAGAAGATAACACAATTTGTCGATGATGAACTATGCAGGTACACTGTGGACTAAGAAGCTATTCCTTGGAACTTTTTACCATCTGTAGCCACATGATATGCTCAACTAAGTGGTTTGGGGAAAAGCAATGTGCCGAGGCATTTGAAAGTGGAGAAACAGCTGGAAGTTAATTTGTATTCAGAGATACAACAAGGGAGACTAAGAATCCCTTCTGAAATATTGAAGGATGCCAAAACGTAGGTAATACACAGCAAAAACAATTGAGAACTATAAAACAACAGTACAAACATGGCTTAAAGCAATGAGAATATGTCCCACCCCATAATCCTGAATCCAATTTCGGAATCGGAACAACATTATTTAACTACATATTTACCAATTGCAAGCATGATCCAAAATTCTAGCAAATTGGGTGGGCATGTTTTCACCAGATGAGAGTAAACATATACTTTCAAATTGAAATCGCTGGAGGGGCTTTTAATGCAGCTCTAAAAGCTAAACCAGGAAAATTGGTCCAAAAATGTTTATGCATCTCAACTCTTCCAGAAACATGACATAAGACATATATTGTTCCAATTAATAAGAAAGGAAATTGGGCATTACCAGGGAAATAACTCCATATATCCTCACCAGATGGTTTTTGCGAGCGTATTATTAAGGTATCTGGAAACATAGGCTGGGGAGTCTGGACATCTACCGATATTTCAAATAGGTTTTCTGAAGTGAAAGGGACTGTTCTGAATTTATTTATTAACAGTATGGGTATTGGCGAAATGTGGAGGATTCATATACATTGCATTTGTATATGTTTCACAGGCCATTCATAAAGTACGCAGAGATATGTTATGGCTTAAATTAAAAAGTGGGGCAATAGACCTGATTGTAGCCCTCCCAGGGTCTCTTTTCCAGGTATATCATACAATATATAGCTGAAAGAAGGGTGTATGTTGGCCCTGTGCTTACATACATTGTATTTTTTGGACACAAAGTAAGCTCTAGAGACCACACATTATTTTCCTCTGAAACTAGACTAAGAAACAATTATCTTGCCTTGCTTATGCAGATGATTTTTCACTCTGTGAGCAGAGGTCCACTTTATCTGGAGATTGGGTAATAGCCCATGTACAAACGTACATTCATTCCTGTATTTGGGATTTTAACCAAAGGGAGATCAGTTCAAAATTATTATTAAAAGCTAAGAATACAATGATGCCCATATTTTTTTTTATCTTAATAAATCAGGATGGAACATTTCTGAGAGTCTTCTCATAAATCCATGATGTGGGTGTAATCTCCAATTAAAATATGAGTTAAAAAACATTACAGAAACAACTTTCTTCAATGCTGAATATACATAGAGATATTAATCTGCAGGCAGCAAGCCAACCCTTCCACAGTCTTGTCCTACCCTCTTCTTTCCCAGGCCCTCTGCAATGCACTAGCCCCACACTTTGCCACCAAAACTCAGGACATCTTGAACAACCTTGTTACTCACCCATCTAACCCATCCAACTTCCCCTTGCCTCCCTTGGCCTGTCACCCTCCTCCTTCTGCCAACATCTCCTTCACCTCTGTCACGCCTGAAGTAGTTACCAAAGTTGTCCTCTCTATGAAGGCTTTTCCCAAACAGGCCACCCTGCTCATCCAAAACTTCCAAGTACAACATTGACTATGTTGCCCCAGAACTCACAGATTTCTGAAATCACTCCTTCACCACTGGCTCTTTCCCCTTCTCCCTCAAGCACTCAATTGTGCTCCTCTATTGAAAAATCCTTCAGCAGACTCTACCTGTCCATTCAACTACCAGCCTATTTCAATCACCCCCTTCCTGGGGAAACTGCTGGAGAAGCTCCCCTTGCCCCAACTCAAATCGCACACTGCACTTGTAGGTGGTCTTCACAATAATCAGTCTGGATTGCGAGCATCCAGAGGCATGGAAACTGCTCTTCTGAACACCCATGAAGAACCGCCCACATCCCTGGACTCCAACTCCCCAGCTGTCCTCATGTAACTTGATCTCTCTTCTGCCTTTGACACTGTGAACCATTCCATCGTCACACAAGGGCTCCACCATATCCTTGGTATCTCGGAATGGGCATTGGAATGACTGACTTCTTTATTAACTGACCACTCTTCCCATATCATCCTGGGTGCCTTCTCCTCTCCCACTTCGTTCTCCACCTGTGGTGTCCCCCAGGGGTGCATCCTTCCCCCTGCTTCTTTAACATCTACCTTGCACAGCTGGCATACCTCATCACCTTCTTCTCCCTTAACTTTCAGTGTTATGCAGATGACACTCAACTCTTCTTCAGAATTCCTGCTGACTTACACCTTCCTTCATCCCTGACTGCCTGTATGCCATCCAGCTTTGTGGCTCTTCCAATGGTCTCTGCTGCAATGCCAGCAAAACTGAGATCCTTCCTATTGGGACCCCTGCTCCCTCCTTCTTCCTTTCTCTCTGGCCTCCCACCTTGGGCTCTCACCCTGCTCCTTTTTCTGAAGCCAGAAACCTGGGAGTTTTCTTTGACTCCTCCTTTTCCTTCCTCCCTCACACATCAGGACATTGCCAAGACGTCCCACTTCCAACTCTTCCTTCTAAAAGGAATTCTCTCATTTCTCACTTTCCCCCAGATGCTCAATGTTTCCTGGACCCTGGTTCTCTATAGGATTTAATTGAATTTGAGGGTCTGTCCCATTGTACCAAGTACAAAACCCTTCTCTCTGAGCAATATGGGTAAAATATAAGGAGAAAATGGAATTGCCATCAATGTTCTTTTGTGTTGTATGACTATGATGAACTGACTTCTGCCTGCAGGAGTACAACCATAAGTATAGTCTAAAGCTCCTACTCAGCCCCCACACAAAACACGAGTGAACCCAGTCATAAAAGTAAAACAGGTAGAGTTAAGAGATATACCTCTTTGCCATGTGTGGTAACATTGAGCGAGGTAAAGAGGAATATAAATGGGCAACAATAGAAATCCAAACAGCCCAAAATAAAAGACTGTCCAACCTAAGGTTCTTAGGAATATATAGCCACCCTATATTTAAGGTGAGTCAGAGAATCATAGGAAGCCCTCAAAATTCTATTTTTAATAACTTTTGATTAGAGTAATTGATTTGACCCTCCAGACTTTAAAGTTTCATAATGTTGTGTTAAAAAATAAAAAAGTGATTAAGCGTCAAAACATTTTTTTTCTCCAAAAGCGTGGCCTACTTCCCATTCATTTTCCCATGCTTAGAACAGGGCTGCCTGGGGCATATGGCCATTTAACCTTTAGTGGAGTGTGGATGGACAGTTAAGGGATGATATACATGCTAATATCTTTAGTTGAGTAGCAGTAGTAGTTATTAGTTTGTAGGTGAAAGGTAGGATAGTGGATCAGGCTATTGCCCTATTATTCTGACATAGGTGGAAACAGGTGAGGTAGTTAAATGTGCATGTTTTTTTTGTTGAGGATGTCTAACAAGGAGAAATTAAATGGGTGCTGGGAGAACAAGGGTGTGGTAGTGCCTAGATATGTGACAACTGGTATTTGCAATGATGTGTGCCTGAAGATGGCGTGCAGCTGTTAAGTAGAGGCTTGTGAGGTGTGAAGTGATATTGGAAGATGTGCTATGAATGAGGTTGCATAAGATTCTCTAGTGTGAACCAAGCAGTATAAATCTACCCTTGACAAATATTGTGGCTGCGTGTGTACTTTGCAGTTGGATATTAAGCTGTTTATTGTGACCTTATATTGGTGATGTTTTTACTGTGTTAGAATTGTGAGAGTTTGAAATTATGAAGTGAAGAAGGTGAATTTATGGTGGCTAAGTGGGTAGGGTTTGATAGTATATGGGGACTTTTTTTATACTGCAGGATCTTTTTTTGTACTGCATTTCCACTGTCATGTAATTGTTGGTAGTCATTTAGAAATAATAATGAAGAATAATGAAGATGGGGATGATGGAAAGAGGTTGATGGAATAGGGGAAGAAAACACATAGGAATAAAGCATCTAACAAAGGGAATTAAAATAAAAAGCAACATATATATATATATATATATATATATATATATATATATATATATATATATATATATATATATATATATATATATATATATATATATATATATATATATATATATATATATATATATATATATATATATGTATTATCTTATTTTGACAAAAAAGGGGGGGAACTGCCACTTAAAACAAGAAATAAGAATTACAGGTAATCAAGTACTCAGCAATTAACTTCTACCATTCCTCAAATGTAGTGCCTCCCTTGACCTACCCATTCAAGACATAATCTACAGATGACTTGCATCATGAAAAGATTGTGAGTTGGTAAAACAGGAGTCTGTGCAGTTGACACCACTGCTGAAGTTGAGGCTTTATTTGCAGTATTGTTGCACTGGTGAATGGAAGTGCTGCAAGTGGTGCTGATGTCCGTCTACGCAAATAATGGAATCCATGCATTTTTCTTGTATAATGTGTGTGCGCTTTCCGATAGTCACTATCAACATAATCCCAGTGGACTCACACTACATGAATAATCATAATAGATGTTCCCAGGCTTTGAGATGGAAAATTGGAAGGCCCAAAGCGTAGAGTTTTATTGCAGAACGTGCAAAGTACTTCCTCTGCCTCTTTTCTCGAACAGTGTTCTTTGACTTTAAAGAAGCACTAACTGTGAGCAGTGGTTTCAATCCCAGTTTGCTTCTTCCTCAGTGGCGACTGATTCAGAACCCAAATGATAATGTCATCACTGCTGGTACTCTCGTGGTTGGACATTTTGGAAGGTCCAACTGGGAAGGAATATGTAAAACAATAAAAATAGCAATACAAAAAAAACAATTCACTTGCATTATCTGAATGCATCTCTGCCTGAAGATCGTCTGCCTGTTCTCCCCTGCCTTCACCCCTTAATGTGCACTTGATCTGAATGTGCAATTGCACTGTCCATAGACATAACTAGACAATTCCACAAAAAATGTCACAAAAAATGAAGCCGCCTCTCTGAACCTCTATTCCATTTCAAATAACTCTTCAAATAGAGGGCTCCAACTCTGGCTGCTGCTAGCAGCACCATTAATGGATGGAGGTTCATTATGCACAACCACCGCTCACAGCTACAGTAAAGATATAAGACCACATATAAGCCCAAAAGGACTGCAGTCCAGTATGGTCTCACCCATCTAATGCAATTTTCAATACAAAGCATCCAGTCATTCCAGAAGATTTGCACCAACTGAAGTATCATAATTGATGTTCCCAAGTTTCAGATCCCACATGTTCTTTTTTAGTTGAAAAATGCTGCGGAGTCTTCAGCCGAATAAATACATTATTAGTACCCAAGGAAAAAATGGATGAAGACTTCCAGCAGATACATTGCATAAAAAAGAAAAGATCCTGCGTAGGCCTCTCGCTCACCCAATTGGTACTGAAAGACATACAGCAGCACATCAGAACACACTTCATGAAAAGCCTCCTCTCTAAATGTCTCTACCATGTCTGATAACTCCTCAAATAGAGTGCTCCAGTGCTACCAGTGTCTGAATACTCTGGCTGTTGCTAAAGGCACCTTTAATGGTGGAGATTGATTCTGCACAACCACTGAACACAGCTACAATAGAGATATCAGACCACTTATATGCCAAATAATACAGCAGCCCAGTATGGTCCAGACCATCTCATGCAATTTCCAATGCACATCATCCACATCATTACAGGAGATTCGCAAAACAAATGATTTATCATAATGGATGTTCCCAATCTCTCTGACCGAACATTACTTTGTCTCTCTTAGTGTTTTCTTGTACACTGTTAGACATATTCAAATGAACAACTAGAGACAAAAAATAAAATAACAAAAATGTCAACTCTAAAAAGACAATGTCACAAAAATGAAGCCTCCTCTTTGAACCTCCCTATCATTTCTAAGAGTGTTCCAGTGCTGCCCGTATTTGAAGACTCTGGCTGTTTCTAGCAGTACATTTAATGGGTGTAGGTTGATTATGCACAACCACGGCTCACAGCTACAGTGAAAAATAAGACTGTATATAAGCCAAAAATAAACTGCATCCATGCATGGGCCAGAGCATCTTGTTCAATTTACAATATGCATCATCCACATCATCACAGGAAACTCACACCAAATGATTTATCATAAGTGATCTTCCCAAGCTTCATATCTCAATCGATATAACAGTACATATAATCCAAAAAGGCTGCAACCCACTATGGCAAAGTCCATCTGGTCCAATTTCCAATCATCATCCTGATCATCCCAGGACACTTGCACCAGATAATTTATCATAATGCATGTTTGCAATTTGTGTGACAGGACATTAAAAAAGCAACACATTTATGTTTTCTAACTCAATATCATTTTTACTGTCCATAGTTTCTCTTTTTAATTGATTGTACTTCTTTTCCAACATTAATTAATAGTCATTTTAATTAGTTTAATTAATCCAAGAAAAGTTTTGTGAGTAGTTTTGTACTGCTTCTTGTTTGATTCTTCATCATACAACAATAACTTCTTCACCTGTTTGCAATTATTTAAAGTATTTTGAAACAATTGAAGATATAATACACTTTAAAAATAATTGTGTTGGTTGCATAAATAATGTATAGTAGACACACAATCTATATGTGTTTGGTGACTAAGATTTCTTCCATAACATATTATTGTTAGTCTCATTTTACATATACATAAAGAAAGGACTTACAAAATGTTGCGTGTTGTGCATTTTACATATACATAAAGAATGGACTTAAAAAATGTTGCGTGTTGTGTATGTTTTGTTTCTTTTTATTTTGTTCAGCAACTTCTTTTGTGTTTATTTATACTGTATAATTGTCCTCCATCCATTGCATGCAGTTTTCTGGTTTAGTTTGGTAGATAAAAATAAAGCTTGTCACTTCAAATATTGGAATAATAAATAGAAAAACAGTTCATGAGAAATGGCAACCATTCATAAGACTGAACACACTTTCTATCTCATTCCATGGCAGAAATGGTTTCTCAGTTGAAAAATTCTGGTCAGTCTTCCGAGATAATAAAGACTTTTACTACTCCACTCTAATGGAACACAATCCTAACAACAATAAACCTTCCGCCATGGGGGGGCATTCATGATTTACATCGTGCCCCATCTTGACACTTCAAAATTGGAATTAGAAAAAGAAAAACATGATAACAGATAATTGAATATTTATATTAACTTTTTGATTCATTGTTCATTGTCTATGTCATGGGTAGTTACCAATACCATGCCAAGTACATCAGATGCTGTTAATTTTTGTAACCTAGCCGAGAATGTATTTTTTTCGTGATGTTTATATATGTAAATATAAAGATAGATTATATTATATCATTCTATTAAGACTTTTTCTATATAGCACATATTTATTACATGACTGTGATGCATGGTTTTAGGAGATTGTGCTAGTGTTAGGGCACATGTATTCTTGGATTAAATATTTCAAACATGCAGGCCATTTTGAAAGAGAGGATTTTTATTGTTCAGAACACTTAGATATTGTCATACGGAAAAACTGCAACATGTAAAGTAGACACTATTGTCAAAGTCAATGGTTCATTAAGTATTGGCGGAATTGTACAGGGGGAATCACCCACTCGATGTGCAGCCAATTTCCATGCACGTAACCTGAGGCCCAAGCATTTTATTTTTTGTAGTGCAGCATCCTCCCAAGCTTTAAAACAGAACATTAGAACATGCCACTCTTCACTTATATGAAAGAATTATAAAGCTTGTTTAAGAAACATACATTTTGCAACACATACTTATGTCTGTTGTTATCAGCATTGCATGCTGGGGATGGAAATCATCATGCAATTGCCTACGGCATAATGCTCCCCCATGAACCCAGCCGAAGCAAACAACTCCTATTATTCAATGCACCTACCCTGCATCCAAGTTTAGTGTCCACTATATGATAATAATATAACCAATGGCCAGTGCTCATGGCTTTCAGCCATTTTAAGTCTCCAAATCCATGGAGCATAGGCATCAGCCATGCTGCATTCCACTATAAACAAATAAGAGCAAACATATGTGTTTGGTGAGGGCCAGGCCCACTACCCAGACATCAAATGTATATGACTAGTTTTTCTACTTACATTTTCACACTTTGGAAACATAAAACACAACATAGATTTTCAAAAGCTTGTCTGCAGGTCCTTTCCAATGCTTGTCACACTTGCTTGTTGTAATCTAATCCACCAATTAAGGCTGTAACCACAAGATAAATATGTTTTCCCATTAAAACCTACCGCTTCCGCCTTGTCACATGCCAAAACCAGCAAATTACATTACACATTTCTCCTTGCTGACACCCACGCCCATTGCCCATTCACCAGAGTTATATCACTGTTGTGTACTTACAATATATACTTAAAAAAAAAACACTGGACATATTTGCAAAACCATGCTTTCCAGTTTGTGCTAACCCTCTGTGTTGATATTTGCTGCATTCCTATCCAGAACTTCAACCTTTACCCATACGCATGTTTGTTTTTCCCTTTCAAAGCTATCCCAATTTCAGAAAACCTTAGCACATAGCAGGTCCTTGGTGCACATGGCCACTTTAACCCCATTGGTTGTCCCTCTTGGTCATGGCCACTATACAGATGTTATACCATGACAGACAATTTGGCCACTGCCCATGGCCACAGGCTATACCAAAGTCACCACAGATATATCACTATTTTTTGTACCTACATTATGACAATTGTCCAAAAATAATCATGTTTGTCCTTGCCAATGCTACTTACACGACTTTGCTGGAAAACCTGCCTATGTTTCATTTTTTCAAAGGTGTCAAAATGTACGTATTTGTATCTGTATTTGTATTTGTATTTTATTTATATTATACGTAAATACAATAGTCATAAGTCTTAGCTCCCCACTTCACAAAAGCCATTAAGACTTTGCCCAAACATTCAATGTTGGGTCTATAATCTTTCTGAAGACAATTGTCCACATTCGTTAAACGGCAATAATCTCTTTGAAACCTTTTCTGCAGATTTGTCAAATGGCACCACATTTATAAGCCTTTACAATATTTTGGGACCCCCATCTAATTGTTTTCCCTCTTGATAAAACAGCACCACATTTTGCAGAATAATTCACAATCAGGTCTAGAATGAAATTCCTGAATTTCATGTAGTTTCATTGATTAGCGCCAAAGTTGCAAGCCATCCAAAAACAGCTTTTCATCAAACCTGTAATACACAAATAAGAAGCAAACATCTAAGATGTTTGTAGACATCACAGGATTGTCCGGTATTGTGTGCCCAGTAAACTGCCATTGGTAGCTGACAGTACTTCTATAGCAAATAACAGTACAGCAACAGGAACATTAAAACAGAAACAGTGTTTCCTATTTAAAACTGTTGCACATGTAAACTTCAAATAAACCATCCAAACATTTAACAACCTCTAATTTCTGTACTAAAATACCATTTCCTAACACATACTGAATTTTACATAATCAGAGTTTGCATAGAAATAAGCCCAAAGTGAAGGGGGCATTCCTGAGTCTGATACTGCTCCAAAGTCTTTATTAAAGTCCTCAGAGTAGTCACAACCTTTAACTATGAGCACACTAAGCCCCTGATTGAGAGAGAGTTTTCCAATGGGTCTTGCCATTATAAAACACTTCTGAGAATTAGGCCCTAAATATCACACACCAGCAAAAACACAAATATCTTTTTAAAACAAACACATTTTTATATCAGTCCAAAAACTCACTTTAGCACACACCATGAGTGATTAAAAAAGAATTGTAGATCAAATATTTCTACTGCTATGTGATAAATCTTTTATTTTGAAAACAGCACACATACTTCATGATTTTATATCATTCACCTCACTAAAATGCAATGTCTTTCCTAATAAAAAAGTTTCAAAAATGATTCCCACCCATTTTCTCCATATACAGCAGCAAACATTCAGGACAACAATGACCAACAACGCATTAATGCCAATCATATTTTATCACAGGAAACATGCACTGCACAGTGTGAGTTCTGCAGTGAAAATAAGAAAAGTAAACAACATGGGGAGTTTCATAATTTCCAAAATCAAAACCACAAAAAGAGGACTATATTATAAGAAAACTAATAAAATGGCCAACTTGGTCAGTGAAACCTATCACAATGAAGTACACATTAACAACGTTAACACTACACGATTAGAAACACCAAAACACTTACAAACCCTGCTCAGCATCAAACATAGCCAAGGATTTTGAACGTGGCTACAGAGATTGCTTTTAGATGCAGGAACACGTATATTTTTCAAGCCCCAAATCAAACTAAATTGGCCTTGAAACCTTCAAATGAAATAAGTGAAAAACCAAGTACATGAAACAACACACACACATACAAATCTGTACTGTATCATCCACATATGAGTATGATTATTTCACAGAAAATGTATATTTATAGACGTGGCTTTAAATAACCCCACGGCTCTAGTCGTAACAAATGAAACACAGTATAGTATTGATGTGCCTATGCATGTCCTTTTTTATGTACTATACAAGAGCCCCTCTTAGAAATCATTTTCATGGGAACAGAGAAACACTGCAGATTTCATTGCTGCATTGAAAACTATGTGGCTGACTGGAGACAGTTGGCTGTCGTTTCCGGTTTTTTCCAAAATTGTTAAGTCTTAGAAGTACAGAGCATCCAGACGTCATATTAATTCATTATTGAGGTAATGATTTGGGAAATGTACGAGGGGTGACCCTTACTTTAATAATGAAACAAGACATGGGAAAACAAATGGAATTATTACCTCACACCATATTTTCCAATCTCACTCAAAGGACAAAAATGGAGTTGGAACACACGATTTAATGGAAAAATTGAGAAATCCCAGAGAAATGTTGATAAAGCAGTTTCAGCATTCATGACAGACCGCAAACAATTATGGATTGCAAACAACAACATAGAGTTCTACATGGCTAATTTATATAGGTATTATGGAGTACACCTAACCAAAGAAGGAAATTCGGTGTTCCTTCATAACATCAAAACTGTACTCCTGGTGTGCTAAAGATCTACACTCAGTGTAGCCCAAAACAGTACTTTTAAGGATGACTCATCAGGCATAAATGCACAAATATAATAAATAATAACTAAACCATGTATTATTATACCCGTGGCTACAGTTCATTGCTTTTACCAAAACCGCAGCTACATAAAAAATGTTTTAAAAGGGAGACTGACTTCAAGCTTAATACTACAATCCAACTTAAGTGATGAATACAGAACATCACTACTTGTGTACTAATATAAAGTTACTGCAAAATAAGAATCATTGCACACCCACAGAACATAATACATTATGTGAGAATGCCCAACCTAAAATACATTGTATGGCACATCTAAAACTAGACTACAATGGATCCTCTTTATATTAATTTTGTTAAACTAGTTTCTCCTATTGTTTGTAAGTGAGGAAGGATCTCCCAGGCCCCCCTTCATTCCGAACCACGCATATGACATGCTCATTCCACGGTTGGCAGCACACCTCTGGCCAAGGTATGGGGCCACCCTTGATTGACCCATAACTGTGCACAGCCTATGAGCCATGGGACTCCATTTTGTTTAGTTACTAACTCCATTTTCTATTAGGCCACGTGTAAACACTGACTGCAGGCATGCACCTCTCCCCTTCCTTGTTTGCGCACAGCCAGCAAGCCAACCCCCGAAGCCTGCCCTCTGTCGTTGACACAGCTGTCCTGTTCTCACAGAAGATTGTGCACGAAAAGTAACAAGCTAAACATCTCTCTTCTTCCTTTTACATCACTGCTCTGTGTATGACCGGTCCAAAGACTGGACCTAGAAAAAAACATCCATCTCCACAAAGCTGCCTCCGCACTAGCAGACCCTGTCTAAATAAATATAGTCCACAAGCCCCCCTAACCCTGCATCTTTTTGATGTGATGTAACAGTTGAATGCCCCTCACTTGCATACCACTCTAGTTTACCCCCTATCACAAATCCCATGTGTGGCCATATATTCTCTTTGTACTAACAAACAGTAAGAACACCCATAATACATCTAAGGAGATAAATGTGAAACTGAAATACTCTGTTAGATAAGACACCTGGACTCATGTACATTTACTTTTATTGTTCAGGTCAAACGTCTAATCATCTATATAAATAGTACATGTTGAGATTTATGAATTGTGCTAAGATATGTGTGGCCAAAAAAGGGCAAAAGTTAGATAGTTAATCACAGCAACGTGGCCTTCGCCTGACCCCACCCCCTCCCAGATTGGTCCAGCTGACCTGCGTGCTCCACAAACTTACAATATGGAGTCGACCAATCAAGGAGCATCATCCATATGTGCAACACACTGACCAGTTCCCTTTTTCCAATCAAATCTACTGATTGTACCCCCTATAGCACACTTCATAGATGACGTGTTTTTGTAATATAACATGTATTTTATGTGTTGTGGGCAGAGCGCTCTCGGAGTAGCAGAGTTCTCTGCGTGCCCCATTTAACTTTATATAAAGTCTTTCCTTTTACTTCACTTGCACTTGGACCTGGTCGCATTCCCTACTGGGGTGTGTCCATTAGTGTCTTGTATTTGGTTATTTTGCTATAATTGTGGGGAATACCAGCTTTCACGTTCTCCAAAGTCTCACATGCTCAAAAGTCTGAAAACACACGTACAATTACTCTCTAATACCTACCAGATCACTGACCATTGCCTAAAGATGTCACTATACCTAAACAAACTACTTTCAAAGGGGGTAATTAGGACCCTGGCGTTAAGGGTTTAACGGCACCGTAAAAGGTGTTGGCGCCGTTAAACCCTTAACGCCTGATAACGAGGTCCCTTTGCGGCTCCCAACCTTAACGGCTGGTCTAGAACAGCCGTTAAAGTAGGGACCCGAAAAGGGACTTCCGAGGTAATTACGGTACCGCAATTTGCGGTACCGTAATTACCGCCTTCCCCAGTCCCATTGAGCCCTATGGGGCAAAAATGGGAATGGGGAAGGGCCAATGGTAAATGGGGAATTACCGCCCCGCCAACCTTGGAATGGGGTGGTATTTCTCCATTTACCATTGGCGGACTCGTTACAATACAGGCAGCAACCATGGTGCTAATAGCGCCATTGGTTACCGCCGGTGTTGTAATGAGGGCCAAAGAAATATAAACTGCTGATACCCCAAACTATATAGCCACCGATACCGAACTACTCAAACCCTCGGCTATATGTAATCCTTGGTAGCCTCTGATATAGCTGAGAGTATCAGCGAAACATCAGAAAAGTTGTGTGAGTCAACGCTTCGTGCCCAAGTTTTTTCGGACTTGGTCCAAATCCATCCAGCAGTTTGGGCTGTGCGCTTTGGCAATTTACCTTTTTTGTCTATGGAAAAATGAATGGGAAGTAGGCCACACGCTAAATAACTGAACAGCTTGAAAACACATTTTCGGTTATTTGATGGCTTAAAAAAGGCATAGCAAATGTAAGGGAATGAAATAAAGATAACATGGAGCTGTTTTTTAGGTGGAAATAGGATATGCAGGAGTTGTTAAGTCTGCGGTCAGTTTTGGGGTCTGCAGACACCAATTCAACGGCTTGGGGTTCCGGACGTGTTTTGCAGGTGTATTGTATGTACTTGTTATATGGTTTAATTACATTGTGGTGGTTGTGGCCAGTGGCCACATTTTTGAGTGAATGGACATATTGTATGTTTGTTTGAACTGAGTTGTTATTAAGGAAATATTTAAAGTAGTTAGATACCTGTTGGTGTATTTTAACTACATTAGACTTTAGTATAAATTTTGTAGCAACAAGAATTGTGATGGCGTATTTCAAGTGTTTGTAATGAAGGGTATTTTTAAGTAGTTAGATATCTGTTGTCATATTATAACTATCTCGGCTTTTCAAAGCACTATTGTAGTATTATGGATGTAGTGAGATACCTGTTGCCATATTCTAACTGTTTATTGTTTTCTCAGCTTTGATAAGACATATCTTGCAACTGTAGTGGAATTGTCTGCAATGTATTGTATGTCAATGTTTGCATTCGACAAGAGAGCAATAATTACATTATAATAATTGATGTACTTGAATATTTCATCCCTTTAAATGTTGTATGGGTTATTAGAGGATTTGCCTTTTATGCTGTGTCTAACAAAAGACATGAAGCTATTTACTAGTACTTTTTTGCAAATGGGGAATGGAAGCCGAAGCGACATCTGGTATAGCATTTACCTTTGTTTTTATATCTCCGTCGGCAGTATTTGCCACACATGTTTTTGGAAGTGTAAGATTTGTTTACATAAGTCACTATCTGTGGTTTCTGAAGGGATGTTGTAGGTTATGTATTTCTCAATAAACTGTTAAAGAGTGATGGCACTGTCATGGCCACATTTGGGAGCATATTGTATCCACAAAAACATGTGCATATGTGGTGCTCTTCTGGATTGATATTCTTTTCTCTCAAAGAGGTGTTGCAGTTCTCAGAGTGGAGGGGTAGTTTTATTGCAGATGAAGTGCAGCATTGCGTTGAAATGAGGGTGAAAGTACCTTGATACATTGACAGGGTCAAGAGAAGAGAGTTCTCCTGTTGTTTTTATATCTATTACATCTTTATTTTGGTTTGCAGTGTGTAAAAAGTTGTGCACGTCATCCCATGCGTACTCTGCACAGCTTAAAGTAACACACCATGTGGGTGGGCCTAGGATCCTTAGCATACAACATACATCATTGTGACGTTGGAAGCAGTATTTTTTTGTACAATGCATGTTTGCTAACAGATTTGTGATACTTGCCTGCAAAACCTCATCTGTATCTTTTATTTTTTTGAAGCAGTTGGGTAGCGGACATATTTTTCAGAAAAATGAGCCTGCTTTTAATGTGTGTGCCACTCCATAACATAGAGTTGCTAGTTCACTTTCAAACAAGAGGTGGAACATATATATTACATTTTGTCTGAATCCGGGGCTTTCAGAATACATTTGTAAAGAGTGATATTCTGATGGACTAATTTGTGTGGCCATTTTATCATTTCGTCCTCATTTTCCTGTAGGAAAGAGAATAGGAAAAGAACATGTTTATACACTTTTTTTCCCAAATGCTCACTGGGCATCCTTTGGCTTGACGCATTTGGTATATTTCTAGGGCATTTTCAATTGTGTTTTTGGAGTGTAGTGGGTGAATTTGTAACGCTCACCTGGCTCCCACGGAGGCGCTGGTCTGGTCTGGGTTGCTGTGGCCTCTTCAAGCGTGATGCGCAGAATCCGGACCACCGATTGAACAGGACCCCCAAATCTTGCTTGTCTGGCCCGTAGGAATATCCTTCTGCAGATGAGAAAGGGGATTAACTGTCTGCTGAATAGTGTGCTTGCTCCCCCCTTTCCCCCTTCGTTCTTCTCTGACTTCCTCCAAAACCCCCGGTTTAAGCTCACCTTATGGTTTGGAAGGATGAACTCTCCATCCTGCATCTGGTGCAGGGGCGCGCGTTCGTCCAGTTACTTCACTGGTTTTCAGAATGGCGCTGGCACATCCACTTGACTTTTCTGAGCGATACGCCGTAAGTATGAAGATGCAAAAGTTCAAGTGTGAGCCTCCTTTTATGTTGTTTTTTCTGTCCTTTATTTCAGGTGCAGAACAAAGGCGATGCGTTGAGGGGTTAAATTGCCAGTGGTAAAATCAGGTGAGTTAGTGATGAGGGCGACCCCTCTAAATGTCTTTATAGTTCCCCAGTAATGTCTTTTGTCCTTTCCCCATAGGGGCCGGGGTGCGATGCCTGCCAAAGATGCGGCGCCGACCCGAGATGTGGAATGGTTCACCAAGAAAAGCTGATAAGAAGTATGGCTGAACATTCGGCTTTCCTCTTGTGTTCCTTTGCTCACCTTTTGTCTCTTCTTCTCTCCCTTAGGTGCAGAGATGTGGCGACCGGTTCCGAGAGCCGCGATGGAGCCGGGCGGCGTCTCGGGAACAGGTGAGTGAAGCGCGGTGCTGCAGCGAGCAACGCAGTGCTTTTAAATGGAAGTCTTCCTTCAGGAATGCTGGCGTGAAGATTCCGGATGCAGGTAAGAAGGTTGAATAAGTTCTTGGTTTTCACCTTTCTCTTCTCTTATTCCCTTACAGGTGTTCCAGGTTCGAGGCGGGCGTGGCTGGAGTCCAGGTGCAGGAGCAGACACGGTGAGCATTCAGCTGCTGGGATGCAGAACAACGCGAAGCACGTGTGGCTGTCCGGGCATGGCTTAAATAGCTTTGGAAGAGTATTCAGGTGAGTATTCTTCCACAGCCCCACCCAAGTAACAAAATAGTTCCTTCAGAAAAATAGTCCCTCCTAAGCCTCATTTGGCGTGGTTCTTCATGCGGCATGGTCTGCATCAGGTGAGTGTGCAGCATGGTCTGCTTCAGGTAAGTGCACCAAACACTTGATGTCCAACATGAGCCTGGCGCCAACGGCGCCATGACAGAGTCCAAAGAGCCCCTATAAAGGGCCGCTGGGCTTTTACCCGGGGGCGTGATGCCTGCTCCCGGGGGTGCTGGGCCTGGCCTGGCCTGGTGCTCCGGGGGTAGGCATCATGAAAGAATTGTATACTGGTCTAAAATGTTGGCTTCAGTAAGAGGATCTACACATTCAAATTGTCCAGTTGCTGGTGAATCTTCAATTATTTGTCTATGTTTATATATTTGTAGCATTCATTGTTTCCTTTTAGATATTGTAGGGCTTGTCTAACTTTGTTCAAGTCAACTAGTTGTTGCCAAATGTGTTGTCTTTTATTGTTACACCATTAACTATTATAATGAAAGATTGATCTATTAGTCATTGCACTCCTAGAGATTCTACAGTTTCTTTATGATTTAATGGCTTATATAGTACTTTGCCATGGATGCCCTGTAGTAACGCGAATGGAGGTAATTTAGCTGTTTTCAGCTGAAGGCGTACTATAGCTTGAATTGGGTTAACGGTTTGGTTTATAATGCTCTCATACAAGTTAAGTTGATGAGCCTTTGGAAGTGGTAATATTTCTAAATTATTAGTGATAACACATGACGGCATTTGGTTATTGTCAAGCTTTGTGTTGCAGTACGTGCAAACTATTGAGCAGTCAGTTATTTTGTATTTATTTTCAGCTGTTGGATATAAAGCTAATTGGAACCATTGTGATTCTTTATTGTTCTCTATTTTGTAGGCCATATCGACTGTTTTTGTGCTCTTTTTATAAAACATTCTTCGACAACAGACACATACCAGGTCTGATAAATCAGGAGAATTGTTTTGAAACTTAACTACTTATTTTTTAGTTTGTTAGGAGGTTGGTGTGTGTGAGGTTTTCGCTAATGTTTTCTGAAGTTACTGAAATGTCTACGTCAACTTGGTTCCAAAGAACTTACTTTGGATGTACTCTTTTTTTTTAAGGAGCTCTTTGGCTTTTCCATGTACAAGACTGTTATTTAAATGTTGTAGTTTTAGAGCAGGAATGTTTGCATAGTATAGTCTATGCAAAAGCTTCCGTATAGTGGATTTGTTTGTTGCTAACATTTTGATGTGGTGGAGGGTGCTTTTACAAGCAGTTCCCTAAATGCAGGCAACTTAATGTCCTTGCAGACTAGTGTGCACTGGACAGGAGTCCATGATTTGTAAAGTCGTCATTCTACTTTTGTCTTTTAGTTTGATTGAGGAATTTTCATAAACATTTGAAGGATTGTTGCCTTAGGTTGCATATTGAGCTGCATGTCCACTTGTACACTGGACGGTTTGTTTGGGTGAAAGGGCCATTTGGTTGAAAGATTGTTGGGGACATTTATTTTATAAGGGCTTCTTTTGCCATAATCGTGTCTCCTGACATTTCATACCCTCGGCCATCACTGTCTATGGCACTTGTTTATTTTGCTCTTCTTTATTAGCCTCTTCCGTGAATATGGTTCTGAGTTGCATGTTTAGAGTATGTTTTGTCATTTATAAATTCATTTAGTAAGTGGTTTCATTCTGCTTAAAATTAATATAAACACTGGTCTCTTTAGTAGAAATGTGCTGTCAATTAGAGCTTGAAGGATTAGTCTCCTGCAGTAGTTTTTAAGGGTAGATCGTGACTTTTCAGCTTTTGTGATAAGATTGTGAAGAACTCTATGGTGGAACATTTATTGTAACGTTAATGTTTTGGATTGCTTTATAGTGGTTATGTTTAGACTGGTAAATATAGTGTTAGGCTAATTAGTAGGTTTGCTTTTTTTGCTTTTTTTTCTAGATTTTGTTTACTTTCAGATTTTGCAAGAGGGGCTTCACCTTTTTAGTCATGACTGATTTATTTTTGTGTGTGAGATTAGAAGTTCTTTTGTTTTAATGTTTTCTATAAACAGTTTTAGAAGTGAATGAATATATGGCTTGCTTTCCTAATTATCTGCTTTATTTTTTTCTTTCTTTTCTACAGAGTTGTTTTCTAGTAGGCATTGTGTTGTGTCTGTTTGAAAAAAAAAGTTTGGGTTTGAAAGTTGTGGAATGCTTATGAAAGTATTGTAAATGGGTGTTTGGGTTTGATTGTGGAGATAAGTACGTTTCTGGATGTGATTGTTGGATGGATGTGTGAGTCTTTGCAAGTGGCTAATAAAGGGGTTTTGAAAGTGGAAAAGGTAGAAGGGCTGCGCCTGTGTTATGGGGTCCGCGGACACTGCTATTATCCACGGACGGCATATGTCACATCCAGGTCTTTCAAGGATGCCTGGTGTGGAGAGGGGACTGTGGGGATTAGCCAAGTAGGGGTTCTGGTTGTGGTTTACAGGACGATAGGGTTGTTTTTTGATTGTTGTGTGTAGTGAAGATGACTATGGCTATGGCCTTGAGGAAGCAGAGTGTGTGGATTTTGGGAGATTCTTCAATTCATTAATTGAAGATGTATGCTGAAAATCATGGCATCTTTGAAAGTATTGGATTGGCAGAAGGGGAAGTTTTGTGACATGCAGTTTGTGGCTTAAACTGTGCATGCTTGCTCTCATTCTGTCAGAGTATGGCTTACTTTAAATGTGCAGGCATTGTAATTGTGCAATGTGGAGGGGACAGTTAGGGGTATGTGACTCCAATGTTTTTGCAGTTTGCTCTGAAGGATTCCTTGAATAGCCTAAAAGAACTGTTCCTTGCTGAAAGATTATTTTTTCTGAAATTAATCATTGGCAAACATGGAGATGTCCAAAACTTTTCAGTCCAGAAATGGAATAATCAAGGCTGCTGATCAATAAAGCTGTATCAGCTTTTGTATATTCTGCTGGAATGTCAAGTTTTGAGAATCATGGTGTGATTTTATTTGTGTAGATTGAGTTCATTTTACAGATGCTGGAAATGTGATTTTTTTTTTTTACATTAGGAATGCATTGAAAAAGTTACTTTAAGAAATGTGTAAGGGAAGTTGTAGAGTGTATAGTACTACTGTACATAAAAGCAAAAAAATGAAACAAATGGTGTTTGTTAATAAACCCTTAAAAAAATCAAAACAAAAACAAAGGTTCTTTTCAGAGCCGCCACTAAACAATAAATAATTGAAATTGAGTTTGAATATCCTCCACCCCTTTAAATGGTTGCGATGTCCACAGACACCATGGTAGTCAGATGATGGCAAATCCTACATCCCTGTCTTGCAATTATGCCTGGCATGGAAAGGGGACTCTGGGGATTAGCCAATGAGGTGTTCTGGTTGCAGTTTGCAAGTAGTAGGTGTTTTGATTGTTGTGTGTAGGGAAGATGGAAATGGCTATTGCTAGGAAAAAGCTAAATGTGTGGATGTTGGGAGATTGTTGGATGAATAATTTGAAAAGGTACACTGAGTTTTGTGGCATCTCTGGTACTATTGGTATGGAGGGAGAGAAGTTTCGGTGGTTTATAGTGCCATTGGTTAAACTGAGTGAGTTTACTATCATTTTGTAAGACTATGGCTAACTTTCAATGCCCACATATCATTGTTGTTCATTGTGGAGGAAATAGTTTGGGCTACGTTACTCTACTATATTTGCAGGTTGCATTAAAGGATATGTTCTGAGGCCTAATGGAAACATTTCCATGTGGAAAGATTATTATTTCACAAATACATCCAAGGGGAGTATGGTGATGCCCAAATGTGTTTCTGTGCACAACTCGAAGAAGGTAGGCACCTTGTAAATAAAGGTGTATGTGGTTGATTGAGTGGTAGAAGCATGGCATCTTTTGAAAATGAAAACATCAAGTTGGATGATGCAAATTATTTTCAGAGTGATGGAGCGCATTTTACAGATGTTTCTTGTAAATATTAAATATGCACGGCTAAAGTTTGTGTGAAAAAGATGTGCAGTGCATATGAAAACAGTAGGAAATAAAAATCAGAAAAGCAAAACAAAATAAAAAAACTGGCTTTTAAGAGCAAGATCCTCGATTGTTCAATAAATTATTCACAATAAGTGTAGCTCCCTCCCTGCCCCCTTCAATTAGATGATCTGTCTGCAGGACCACTGGTAGTCCACATCTGGCATTTGAGGATGCCTGGCATGGAAAGGTGACTGCAGAGACTGCAGTCGTGGATGTCCGTGGACATTGCCTGATCAGCCAATCAGGTTTCTTGGGTGTGGTATACAGGAAGGGAGGATAGCAGGAGTTTTGTTTGAAGGAGTTTTGAGAGCACTGCAAATGGCTATGGTTATGTATTCGAGGAGGCAGAGTTTATGGATTTTGGGGGACTCTCGGATCCATTGGCTGAACGTCTATGTTGAGCACTGTGGATTGGGCGAAAATCTTGGATTCCATGAATTTGGTGTGTCAGGATATGGAGTGCGAGATATGAAGTTGGCAGATGTCCTCCCTTTTTGTGAGAATATGGTTCACTTAAAACATCCAGACATCATTCATATGATATGATATGATATATAATGTATAACATGCCTGTACACAAGTCAACAATCTTACTAGGCCTTGTGTAATTCAGATCATGCAAGTGGG
Source organism: Ambystoma mexicanum (assembly GCF_040938575.1). NCBI lineage: Eukaryota > Metazoa > Chordata > Amphibia > Caudata > Ambystomatidae > Ambystoma > Ambystoma mexicanum. The sequence continues at coordinate 1,518,186,263 of NC_090937.1, read as the reverse complement.
GAGGGAGGGCGGGAGGGAGGAGAGAAGTGCCAGGGGTGAGGGGGAAGGGAAGAGTGCAAGGTAACTCATACGTGCTGCCTGAGGTGGTCCTGCAGAGAGTCAGAGGACTGTAGGGTTGCAGATACAGTCCCTTAAGTGACTGGGAGGTCTAGAGGCAGTGCAAGGGCAACTGGTCATGCAAGAGTCTGGACCCGTAAGTTCAGTGGGTGGCCAGGTAACCAGTATGTGCAGCAGACTGGGACATCAGCAAGGGAGAGGGCGAGAGAAAGCGGAAGCGAAAAGGAAGGTCTTCTGTTGCTTCTGGAACTGTAGATGGTCCAGCTCAAGTTTGAAGGAGGCAGGGAAGCTGTTCCGGGGGGAAGTCCCAGCCAAGGAAAGAGATCTACCCCCCACTCTCTGTTTGGAGGAGTTGGAGGTAGATGAGCAGAGGGCGAGAGAAGGAAGATGCCTAGGAAGAGAAAGCTGGATGTAGTATGATCCCCGACCCCAGAAAGTCTTGTGAACAATGCAGAGGGTCTTGACCTTGATCCTCTCAGCCACAGGGAGCCAGTGGAGAGATTTCAGGGCTGAAGAGATACAATCCCGGTGCTTGAGGCCATGGACAAGTCTTGCAGTCCTGTTCTGGATAAGTTGTAAAGGGCAAAGAGTGGAGGCAGACAGATATCGAAAGAGGATGTTGCAGAAGTCCAGCCTAGAGAAGACTAGGGCTCTGGAGAGTGTGAGCATCTGTGGGAAAGTGAGAAGTTAGAGATGTCAGAGATGTGAGGAGTGAAGGAGAGGTTCTTCATTGTGGCGGGAACAGTTTTGGGAACGTTGCTGGAATTTCTTTGCAGGTGGCAATGAAGGAGACATTTGGAAGGTTGATGAAAATGTTTCAAAATGCAAAAAATATTGACATATGTGGATGTGTTTGAATTTACTCTGTCGCAAATGAAAAAAGCAAGGCGTAACTTGAATAAAACTATGTGTGCTTTTTTGAGAGATGTTGGCATTCATCTTTTCTTAATGAGAACATTACATTATATATTGTCAACATTTTTTGAAGGGATGGAGAGCATCTAACTGATGTCGCATTCAGATTTGTCTGGAAAACATTGAAAATACTTTAAAGCAGTTTTTGTGAACACATAATAAGTACGCTGTGTAGAATGTTTGAAAGTTAAGTATATATAACAAAATGAAAACAAACAAAATAATCCCAAAAATATTTTAAAGTAAAAAAAGACAAAAAACTGTTATTTCAGAGCCACAATTTTGCATTAAAAACAATTAAAATTATTTTGTACCCCCTCCCCATGCCTGCAAAGGGGCCTGAGACTTTTTTTATCACTTCTATTTTTTACTGGGTATGGTGGCTCCTAAAAGGAACCTTTTTTGAGTGTTTTTCTGGTTTTGTATTTTTTGTGGCTTTTTTTTTTTCTCCAGGAGTAGCAACGTAAGGTGGGGGAGGGAACTGAGGGAAGGGGCACCAACCACAGAGACAAAGCAGCAGGTTGACAGAGGAAGATGTTGGGCGGGCCTTAATCAAGTTTGGTGGCAGTGTTTATCAGCCACAGCCTTGAAAGCACTCTGAAACTGCCCCCCTACAGATCAGTGCTTCTCAGTACAAACATATCAATTGACACTCAAAAGGTAAGTGTGAACAGCGTTCTGAATGGCCTGTGAGGCTGGTGCTGGGATCCTCTGCCCCAAAGGAGTATCCTTGGTGATAACAGAAGTGTTTGAAGAAGATGGGGTAGAGGGCGTCAAATTACTTTTTCCTGAGAAAGGTACCAACTTCCTCCGAACACCTGGGTGGTTGCACTTGGTGTGGTGCTGCATGGAGGTTATGCCATAGGATTACAGCCCCGGTTTTCTGCGACTGAGTACATATTTGCACTCTGTGCATCAAACCTAGGGTGCATTGGCCTTCAGCACATTTCCAACGGTGGTGAAAAATCGTAACATCCAGGACTCAATCTGGATAAGGGAGATAGGGACTTCCTCCACATCATCTTCATCTTCCTCTTGATCCTCATCATCTGTATCACTGCACATATTACCCTGTCCAGGCCATCCAGGTTGTTGAGGTAGTGGTGGTGGTGGTGGTGGTGGGGGTGGCTGGGAAGAAGCAATGGACATAACAGATGCCATGATGGTCTGCATTAACCTTTGCAAAACAGATTTGCAAAGCAGTATAATAATAATAATAATAATAATAATAATAATAATAATAATAATAATAATAATAATAATAATAATAATCATCATCATCATCATCATCATCATAATAATCATCATAATAATAATAATGTGATATATTTCAAAATGTGGACTTTACACAAACATAGAGAAAATACATTATCAAATAATAAGACATATAAGCATATAAAACATGCAGAAACTCATAAATACCTGCTTTATTCAAACTCATATACACATATCATCAATAGAATAAGATAAAAACACATACACAAAACACCAAATGCAAAGTATCAAGAGGGGGCAGTGCCCTATACAAAGTACCACATGTTGGTGTACTACAAATTAGAGTGATAGGGAATCAATCAATAGGCCATATGACACCTCAATAGGTCCCAAAGTTTGTGAGTCAGAGACCAGCAGTATATTCAAACAATTGCACATATGTGCACAAACATAGTATAATAGTATCCAAATGCTTACGGCTAAGACAAGAGATTTCCATAGGTCCACATGCCAAAATGAGTCAGAGGTTGAGGCCCATAGGATCTCTAATCAGGTAAAAGTGTCCTAACATTGGACCATACATTAAAACAAAGAAAGCTGAGTCGAGATAGTGTCTGAGTTTAGGCAATAATCCCAAAAAGAGTCCCCAGTGATAGTCTCATACCTGTGTACCAATTTACCAAGCATACACATATACAACAGCCCCAAATTGGGCATTGGATAAGGACATGTCTGGATGACTCCATAAAACATGGTCACCTACAGATACGACAGGTCCTTTGTTCCAATGCAACTCCCAAGCATGGGCCGGTGACCGCAAGTACTGTAAAAGTATATTTTGCATGAATCCCGCCTGATAGTAAATATTGTCTTAAGCAAATTTGCATCGCACTGTAAATCGCATATGAATTAACCTGAAATAGGCTGACTATGCTGCCATTTTAAGTTATCTGCTATTTTTATTTACTCCTGGTTTCTGTCCCATGTTAGAATTTGTGTTTTCGGCACCAGCAGAGTGAAATTAACTTTGTACACTGTCAACGTAGCTAAACATGCTGAAGCTGCACATGTGGATTGTTTGTCCTACACTAAGGAAACCTTGGAACTAAACAGGAGCTGTGCTAATCAGTAATTTAGGTGCCATCTGTACCAACTGTGTCTTCCCCGTTCAACTAGCAAAACAGAATAATGAATAGCTTAAAATGTGCTTTTGGAGAAATCTTTGTTTTCGCTTCTTGAAACTAAGCTGAGTTTAAATTTAAGAACAAATGGTAAACAAATATAAGTAAATGAAATAAGGACTGTTATCTTTGTATCCAATGTTTGGAAAACATATGAAGTGTTTAACAGAAAACAACAAACTATTCAAAGAATATTTAAACATGTATTAGTTATGTGGAAAGGCTATGTACCCTAGGTAAATGTGTTACACGAAGAGGGGCTGGACAATGTGTCCGGTATTGTGAGAAAAATGTATAAACACTCATTTTTTTAAATGTCCAGCTGTGTTGAGCGCCAGACAGCTGTTCTGCTAAAATAAAGTGTACTTTAGTACTCGTTACTGGTGTATTTCTATTATGTGGTATTAAGCGTCAATATTCTTTTAATATTTCAGTACCTGGAGTTGGTTGCTACGCAGCCTTAGCATGAATTGCCTCAGATCGGGGCCGGACACAGTAACAGATAGGATTTGTATCTTTCTATATCTGTGCACGACATGGGATACTACATCGTACCCTTTTAGATTAGATAAGTGGGTGTAATTCTCACACCAATCCCATCCATGCAGCTTGTGCTCAAAAGATTTTTTAACATGGACATATCTCTTCCTGTAGAAGGGCCAATCAATCTCCAATGATAGAGTTTCATTTAGCTGTTTGAAATTAGACCAACATGGGACCTTTTAAGAGTCATAGTTACAACCCGCTAAGGAAAGTAGTTTACAGACAGAGGAAGCACACGCTTTTTAATAGAAAGCTCACCGGGTACAGAGTGCCATAACCCTCAAAGAAATCAGTGCCCACTTCCAAGATATTGCATGGGGCACGATGGGCCTAAACCCAATACTGCACGCCAATAACGCCCCTCAAGCATATTTAACCAATTCAAGTCCTGCAGCACCAGCGCATCTAAGCCATAGAGAATGGCCGACACAAAACCTAGCTGGTATAGGTTTACAATACCGCCATACTATAGCCTGCAGATACCCTGGTGAATTTACAGGCTTGGAGAGTCAGTGGTTTGGATCACCTCTTTTTGTGGGAAATGATCAAGTTGTAATTGGGCAGAGCATCAAATTCCAAGCCTATGTAGGTGTAGGACTGTGTGTAATCTATAGTGCCCAAAATCGTATCAATCCCGGAGCGACTATGCCCCTTTCTGGCAGTCACAACTATCTTGGTCTTCTCCAAGTTAATAGTTAAACCCATCTGAGTTGCATAGTTCCGAGAGCTTGTCTAGTATGTTCTTTATTACTGATATGGTGCGATCAAATAATATCAGGTCATCAGCATAGAGCATACTCACAATGGGGAGATTTCCTAACTTAGGAGGGTAGTTAGATTTTAATGCCATGCGAGGGAAAAGGTTGGCGATTTATATATTGTACAGTATTGGGGTTGCCACGCACCCTTGCTAACTCCCATGTTAATACAAATGGGATCCGTCACTTCCCCCTCGTTATTTATTCTAATGCTGGTAGTATTATCGCTATGCAGAGCAATCAGAATATGTAGGATCCAGCTAGGGCAATTCAAGGTGCTAAACTCGGTCCAAAGGGTCTCACGCACCACTTGGTAGAAGGCGCTACGGAAATCTACAAAGGCAATGTTTAAAGTAGCCTCCTTTCTACTCAGGGTGGTATTGATTAACTTATCAAGCACTCTGATGTTATGTATTTTGCTTGAGCCAGGTCTGAAGCCTGTTTAGGCAAAACTCAAGGCCTGGTTAGCCACAAGCCAAGACTCCAACTCCCTAAGGACAAGCGTCATGATAATCTTGCTCGTAACATCCGACATGGACAGCAGACGGTAGTTGGACACATTGTTCCGGGCTCCCCTTTTATGCACCAGTTTAAGCACTGACTGCCGCCACGTCGGAGAGACAGAGCAAGATCTGAAACCTCGGGAGAAAAAGGGTTAATATCACCTGAGCCCAGTTGTTCAGGTACTTTTTTAGGACTGAGTTTGCCAGGCCATTCGTGCCAGGGGCATTGGATGTCTTAAGTTTCAGAATGGCCTGTTTCACAATTTTATAGCTCAACGGTTGAGGCCAGGCTTCAGACGAGGCCGGTTCAGCAAAGGCACATGGAGCTACCTTGTAGGACTTATCCGTAATATCTTTGACCCACTGGCCCTCAGGAAAGGGGCTCAGAATTCTCAGAATGTGTTCTCCCCCTGCTTCTGAGAGTAACTGCCCGATTTTTTGAATATCTTTACTACACATAGTCTCAATGAACTTTTGCCAGTTCCCTCTTTGCTGAGTCTGTCGGTAATGACGAAGCCAAGAGTGTTATTGCTGTTTTATGGTTTTTATATGGGCAGAATTCTTGTAGGCACCTACAGTGGTGGGGTCGACCGTCCTGTGTGCTATGATGTCCCGCCACATTTGGCGTTTACAGTCTTGAATCTTAATATTGAAGGAGTTACTTCTCCCCATCTTCCACCTTATTTCAGGGGCGTGCCTACCCAAAAGTAAAAGTAATGGGTGGAGCCCTTCTGAGGAACCGTCTACGGACAGTCATGCCATCCCCGGACTACCGAGTCACAAATAGGCCTTGAAAAGCTGTAAAAAGTTTCCAGAGAAACCAAAAGTGGCGCTGGGAGCTGCAGGAGGGTAAAGTTTCAGTTTGAAACACCCTAGATTGGTAGAAAATGCACTTTTATACTATCCACGGCTGCAGGCACCGTTCACAGACACACCATCATGCTGCACGGGTGTGCTGATGTCCTGGGATGTCCGTGGCCCTAACGGCCATCTGCGGGCACCCATCAGGCTGGAACCGAAGGTTGCATGTGTGCAGGTGTTCGTAGAACAGGTGTGGTCTCCATGGACTAATTAAAAGTGCATCATGTGTAAATGGACATTTTCGGACATCGCGTCTGTCCGGGGGCACCTCCATCATGGACAGTCAGTGTCTGCGGACTCATAATGGGGCTTTAAAAAAAAAAAAATTACACACAACAATATACAACACATTTATGGTAAAAAAAAGGGATGGGGTACCGGAATGGGAAGCATACAAAGAAGAATTGGGATTTTCTGTACAATAATGATCATGGGAGGAAGGAAGTGAGCTTTCATCAAAGCATCTTTGATTTAAATGTTGGGAATATGATGGGGTGATTGCTGGGGAAAAAGAAAACATGTGCAAGTAGGACAGTAATAGGGAAATGTTTACTTACATGATTTTTTACATATTTTAAAAGTTCCTTAAAATCATTAATTTTCAGTTCATCCAATTTTGTAGACATGTTCACGGTATGATTATGTACAGTAGGGGATAGGTCTTCTCTTTGTGATTCCTGGGATTGAGAATAATTAAATAGGGGCATGGTTTCCTCATGAAAACTATGCACTTTAATAAATAAATCAATTATTATTTTAGTAAGGTCTGTACAAATGTCATTATCTGTTTACATTAAAATATGAATTGTATACCATCAGAGATGTTATCATCACTCATTTCTTCCTTTGGGAAGTTCTTCTCTAACCACTCAAGTGTGTTTGCCATTTCTATCAAAATCAAAATATAGTGCTTGTTTTAATAATACTTGTTTACATAATGAATGCTAATAATAAAGAAAGACATATAGTGTACTTACCGTTTGGGGAGAGATTGTTTTAGAATAAGTGCTTGGTGTATGTTAGACTCTACGGACAGTTGCATTGAAGTGATAATATGAGATGTAGCTTACCATACCTGGTGAATTTCAATAGTTTTTAATTTTTACTTGCAACCATAACATCCCTTTAGCAACATGTTTTCACTGAATTTGATAGGTTTGTAATAAGTGCAACTTATCCATAACGTCCATTTAACAAAGTTTTTTCAATATATATATATTAATTTAAAACCTGTAGACAAAAAAAGGAATATACAAGATAGCAAGATTCAGAATTCTGGATAATGGAACGGGGAGAAAGGGCAATACAAGTTGCAATGTTCTCAGAAATGGACCATAAGAGCAGCTGTCAGACAATAATATCAATACTCTGCCTTGGTGGTTCACCAGCGTTGTGCTGTCACTTCAATCTGACTCAAAAGTGACAGTCACGGTAGTCCAGAATACAAGCAGTCGTCGAGTCAGGTTCGAACCTAAGGATACTGAAGTTTGAAGAAATGCTTGAACAAAGTGGATCGTGGGGCTCACCAGGTTCACTATGACAGTTGAGTTGCAACAGCAGGTAGGCTGATGTCAGGATGCACAAGGCAAGTCAGTTCAAGCTGTACTCAAAGGTCACATTTAGTGTAGAGCACCAGAGAAATTTGGATTAGCAATGCACAGGCTGGAGGCACAAATGGTGGTTCTAGAATTGCAGGTGCAGCAATGCTTCTTTGTTTGAGCAGAGGCAAAAATGTGCTTCAGCTGCCTTTCTAGCATTAAAACTGTAGCATGTCAAGCACAGTCATTCAAAGTTCAGTGATTGCCAATTGGTTTGATCAGGGTCAAACAGGCTTAAATCACAGTTTGCAGAAGTTTGTCAATTAATTTGGCTGTCTTGGCTCTCAGGTGCTGTTAGGCTGAATTTATGATCTTAGGGGCCAGAATACAATACTGCACGGGAGAGCCTGGCATGCACCTGGCACAGTCATTCAGCACACTGAGCTCCTATGTCTGAGTGCGGCTGGCAGAGAGCCAGGTCTTTCTCCATCAGCAGGTCACCCCCATGTTCCCTGGGGATGGTTAGGGAGCAGGACCTGCAACAAGAGTTTTGTTCCTTTCTCCCTTTTTTCCATTCACCTCTGAAAATCACTTGGTTTTATTTCAGCACCATATTATCATACTGGTGTGAGACCAATACATTGTAAGTGCTGCCTGTCAGTCATACATGGACAGCGGCATTTAGTCAATTTGAAGAGTGATTTTATCTTTTGTACACATTCTTCTTACACTTTGTAGTGCACATTTTTAAATGTGGTTCCTGCCCTCTAATTTAATCAAATATTAAATCATTGAAAATTAGCTCCAGCATAGCCTAAGCATATGTAAGTGCAATCCAATTGGTGCTGCCTTCTGCTCAGCCATATTGCGTTGCTGCCTGAGTGTAATTCACTGACAACAGCCTGGGAATATTCCTCTCCTTGTTAAGTCAGAGGAGTGCTGGTATTTTAGGATTTGTGTCACTATTAAATGCATCGAGTGCTTTTAAGGCCAAAGGGTCATAAAGCATGTCAGCTTTTTTAACGTAGGTTCACATGGGGCACACAACTGTGAAACCTACAAATCCAACATTGGACTAAAACGTGTACTGTATATTTTTCATGAGTTGGTGTTTAGCGTATACAAATATGACCTATGGGGTAATATAGTGAATACTGCCTGGAAAAACTAACTCATAGCGCTTTGAAACACATTGGGCCTCATTGCGAGTCAGCCGGTCTGGAAAGAACGGTGGTGGTAAATCTGCCACCACTGTTCTTTCCGGACCAGCTGATTAAGAGTCCCGCAGGCGGGAGGTGTCCCTCTCGCCAGGTCTGACCTGGCAGGTTTAACACCACCCGCCACCTGCCTGCAGGCGGACATGGAAACACCGGCACCATTACAGCATGGTGCCGGTGTTTCCTCTTCCCCATTCCCATGGGGTCTTATAGGACTCCATGGGAATGGGGATTAACAGAATTCCGCTTCCGGAATTACCGGGTCACTGGGGTTGTAATGCCCTTCTGATTCCGGCAATCATGGAGGCGGAATGGTAATACGAGTCCGGCGGTAACCTGCTGGAATTTCCGGATTTGTAATGAGACCCATTGTGTATAGCGCTATGTAAATAAGCTATCATATCATATATTGACAGTGTGTTTCTGAAGAAACAAAGGCATTCCTGCTTACATGGATAAATAAGCCCTGGGACCACCACCTGACACTGATGACACTGACTCTCCCAAGCAACTAAGCTTTGATGCCCAACCCTTCTCAGTACTTTGTCGTATACCTGCAACATGAATGCTTGCATCCCACGACTTTATGCCTCTAGGCTTATAGTGCACTAGCAATATATAAATGAAATACATAAGTAAATAAATGACCCAGAGGGCTCGAGTAACAGGTTCTTCCTTCTCTGCTGTTGAAAAGGGTAGGTTGCACTTCTCAAGGGCAACCGGTAGGGCAAGAACCACCTCAAGGCATCCTGTAGACACATTGCACTGTCCTTGTAGTCATACTGCATCCTTTGTCATCTGTACAGACTGAAAGATAGCAGTATAAGAACTAAGTTCGGTTATAAGCATTTCAGTCAACGGTTTTAAAGGAAGAGTGACCTATATTTGCTCAACCTGCTAGCTAGACTGAGCTAGTCTATTATTACGAGGTTGGCGGAATGGGTTTACCGGCGCCGGTAATGGTGCCGGTAAACCCATTCCGCCCTATTACGAGGTTCCCTTGCGGGACCCGCTTAGAATGTCTGGTCAGACCAGACGTCCTTTACGGGTCCCGCAAGGGGACCAGGGAGCTAATAACGGGCCCGTTATAAACAGGCCCGTTATTAGATCCATCCCCATTCCCATTGAGCCCTATGGAGGCTCGAATGGGAATGGGGAACGGTTTTGTGAATGAGGAATTACCGGGTCCTCCAATGTTGGAATGACCTGGTAATTCCTCATTCACAGAACCCGGACACGATTTTGGAGGCAGCCATGGCGCTAATAGCAACATAGACCTAGTGGCTTGTATGTACCTTAGGGCCATTCCTATGAAGTAAACATCAACAGAGTTTTGGTTATAGGAAAGACACGTCCATCAAAAATATATATTTTGTGCCAGGTATCTCTGAAGTGAACAACATGGTTCTAGTATGGCCTATCAAACACACCTTCACAGCTTCATTGAGATTGGCACACACATGCCAATAATATGCATACATATACTCCGAGATTATTGTAAATTGGGTTAGAAATTGAGACATATCAGAATGAAGGTCCACTTTCTTAAAGACAAATTTTCACATTAAGGAGTGGTTAGGTTTGTATATCAATGCAAACAGGGCCCGTCATATACTTTGTGTCATTTGGAATGCAAAGTACCTTTATGCCTTGTATGTGTGTTTTGTAGTGCAAATTGTCTAATGGCTGCCTGACATTTAGGCATGCCAAACCGTACTTAAGACACATTCCTAGGAAATCCACCTGCTTTTCACGGGTGTAAAAAGTTGGAAGCCAAGTGCAAAGCACACAAGAAATCACTCTACACATTATTTTTCCACTACTTGTATGGACAAGTATAAAGGGCTCCCATAATTAATTAAAGAGACATCTACAATGGATTCCAACTGAGTTTACCTCCTTTTTGTAGGTGCAAAAAATAAGCAGCCTTGAGAAATTGTAGCATTTAGCAAAAGAAAAATGGGTCTCCCTTTGCTCCAAATGCTTGATGAGGTATATTTGCAGTCTCCGGACGATAGCTCAGGGGACAACGCGCTTGTCTTAGTATCAAAACGAAACTGAGGAACACAGGTTCGGTCCCGGTCCACCTTGGATGCATTTGGGTATTAAGCGCAGTTATAAATAACCAATTACAATGTGTAAGTTACCTAATTGTTCCTGTATATTCAAACTGCTGATGGTATCATGTCCGAATAATTGAACCTGACATTTTGAATTTGGAAAGCCTAATGTGCACAATGCGCACATCAAAGAAGAGGGAGTCATTAACAGATCTGTTCCTTGTGAAATGACCCTCTTGGGTCGTGGCTAGGCATTCATAGTTTTTCTTTTTTTTTTAGCAAAGTTACCATCTCACAGAGGAGTCATGCTACTTTCATGAACACGAGGTCTACAAGATCAAGAAAGTGAGCTGGTGAGCCTACAGTTCAGAACCAACCATTTTGTGACTATTAGGGCCTCATTACACGGACGGCGGTAAGGGTTAACGGTCACCGTTAATGGCAATGGTGACCGTTAAACCTTACCGCCTTACTACGAGGTCCCTTAGCGGGTTGGTGCTTTAACGCCTGCTTTTTGCAGGCATTAAAAACCAACCCGCTAAGGGACCTCGGAGCTAATTACGGCACCGCAAAATTGCGGTGGCGTAATTAGCGCCTTCCCCATTTCGATAGAGCCCTATGGGGCAGAAATGGGAATGGGGAAGGGCAATGGCGGAAAGGGGATTTACCGCCCCTCCAACCTTGGAATGGGGCGGTAAATCCCCTTTCCACCAAGGCGGTGCCGGTATTTTACCGGCATGAGCCATGGCGCTAATAGCACCATGGCTCACCGCCTACCGTGTAATGAGGCCCTATTAGTGTACACATGTGTTTCTAGTGGACCACATTTGTGTTTTCCCTGTTTAGAGACTCTTTGGTTCTTTTACAATATTGAAGGATGAACACTGAGAAAACTCCAACAGGGTATATTATGCAGTGTCCGCTATTGTGTGGACGTATCAAGCTACACATTCTTGTTGTATGGATACAAATAAACGACACATACACATAGAGAAAGTGTGACATGAGATGGACCTTCACAATATTATCTGCGCTATGTTAAGAAGACTCAGTGCATTATCCTCGGGAGGATAGCTCAGGCGCAACATGCTCGCCTTGTAAGCAAGACGACATACAACAACATAGATTCGATCTCTGTGTCCATGCTTTGAAACCTCTAGGTGTTAAGCATGTTATAAATATAATTCATACATGGTTTAATAGACTGATTATAAAATCAACAAAGTAGGTATGTACAAAAATAAGCCTTCCTTACCAGGGCAAGAAATCAACAAAGGTGGCAAAGTGAGAGGATAGACTGATTCTCCATTCATAAAAAACACATGGTATTGATAATGTATATAGTACATACACACCACAAACTCAATGTGGCCAGTCATTTGCAAATCAGCAGTTAAGAGGCTCAAACTGATTAAGCGGATGTATCCTTTGAATCAATTGCTTCTAGTTTTTAAAAACATGTTGACCTCAAGTCCAAAGAGCAAAGGAGAGGACAGGAAGATAGAAGCTACAAAACACAGTAAACGCGTAGCATTATTTTCATATTACAACCAGCCCCCATAACGCTGAACATCAAAAGGAGCCGTGGCTGTTTTGCACTCCGCATCCAGATGTTCAGACCCACTATACTTATATGCGGTTTTACTGTTCGTGTAAAATCGGAAGCCAGTATTTACATGACATGCCTACGAGGTTAAGCAGCATATGTTAAACAAGGGCACGGCCATGGCTTTGCCAACATTTGAAAGCAGTGCGTACAAGCAAGGAAAGACATGCGATGTAACAGGCACACTTATTTTCTTACTGAACAAAAATAATGTAAACCACATTTTTTTGCTAGAAAATGGCTTCTTTCAAGTGTTGTTTTGCATTCATTGTGATAAACAAAACAGATGGAATGCGAATGGGAAATGGCAGTAAACGAAATTTGTGTAAATGGAGGCAATGTCCATTGCATTTCACCAGCTTTAAACACTTCAAATCAAATGAACCCTGTGGTGATACGTGAAAGTAGAAACAAGCTCCTACCGGCTATTTAAAATATATAGTTACAGAGATTCAAAATCCAAATTTAAGGATTACACCATTTTACATGTGACACTATCAATAACATACAGTTTCTCATTTGCATCGTTCTATAAATAGTCCATCATTTCGGCATGCCTTCGCTCTCCTCTTTCTTTATAATCGCACTCATATATGGGCCTGAGTTAGAAGAGGATTTCACAATGGTTAATCACTGGGCCCTGACTTGTAATCACACTGGTGCCCTGGCTTGTAATCAAGTAGCATCCGCCATGAAATGATGGTCAGGAGAGTTAGGTACATTCATTGTAACTTTATTTTCTGGTATAATACATTTTTCTGCTGCTTTCTATTTGTTTTCTTTCCTCATAATGAGGAGACCGCTACAAGCGATAAAGCAGGAGCAGCACAGGAGCCTCGGTGCTATCTCTCGGGCTCCTCACAACTTCTGTCACTCCCCAGCGGTTCCTTTTCACCTTGGCTCAGCCCCCTGTCTAGCGCCGCGATGTGGTGCGATGTGGTGCATCGTTGAGGTGGAGCGGAAAGTGAAGCAGAGCTCTCTGCATCTCCCCTGCTACATTAATTCAGTACTCACTTAGCTTTGAGAGTTCTCTGGTTCCTTTGAGGCCATCTAGCTTACTGTCAATGGTCTTCTTTGTGCATCCTGCTCGGAACCATCATCATTAGTTCTTGCTCAGTGTCTTCATAACCAAACTCTGTCTAACCAAGCTCATAGACTTCACTCCGGGTAGCTGGTCTCACTCTTGATGCGTGTTTCCATTCGCTCCTCTCATATTCGTTGGTGCCTGACTCTTGTCAGCGTTGCCATGTCATGTTCAGTAGTATCCTTTGCTTGGTCAGTTTTCCATTGATACAACATAATGTATTCTATGTTCCATATTTTCTCTTCCTCAGTGATGGCATAGTCCATACCGTACGCACTGGTAGGCCTCATTTGGATTGAAAGGTACAGTGAGCAAAAAGCGTGTGCTGCAAACTCTCATCTCTTAATTTATGTTGATCCACACAATCTAATGCAGCTCTTAGATGTACATATGCTAGCCTTGCCCCGAGTCCCCTTCTAAACCTTGTTTGGAAGATGGGTAATCTGCCTGTGCTGTGACTCCACTCCTCCAAATCAGACAATACGAAAAAGAGAAAATCCTTGCTAATGCTGCACACCAGCACTGCCTCCTGGCAACCCTTGCACTTGGGTCTGTATGTGCAACCCTACAGTCCCCTTAACTGCACTTATCAGACACCCGTTGTCTGCACTTAACTCTTGCACTTATCACCTGCTGGGTGCACTATCTGTTGTTTTTGATCACTTGTTCAACACTTTCCACTCCTCCCCTCCCCCTTGCACTTTCCCCTTGCCTCTCCCCGGCACTTGCGCGTTCTCAATTTCACTGGGCCTAGTAAGACCGTTGTTTTGTCCTCCCCTGTATATGTAAGGATATATTTGGTGATTTTATTGACAGTATTCAGTATGCAGTATGGAAATTCAGCCAGGCACAGTTTTCAAACTGCAGGTATTATTTTTAAAAGTAATTAGTTTGTTGGCAGTATGCAGTATGTAAATGCAGCCATTTCAAAGTAGGTGTGAGGCACAGCTTTTAGCAATAAGTCAATATTTTGTTGGAAAAGTATATAAACAAAACAGCAAAATGGGTTTAGTTTTGGAAGCATTTAGCACAGTGTGTTGTGATTTTAAAAATGTGCATATTTTACAATGTGGATGTTTTTATTTGTGTGGAACTGCATTAGAAATACATAATTAACTACTAATTGTATTACTAACATATTAACGGCCAAACTCCCTCTAACATTATTAATGCAGTTATGTGCACAGGTTTTTATGAAAAGCAGAAATATGCACCAGCAGCAAAGGAAATTGAAACAATGACTTTGCTGGACTGAAGCTTTCATTGTTCCGGAGCACAGAGTTTTTTTTTTTTTTACAAAACATTCTTGCACTATGATTTTTAGCGAAAGAGAGGTGGCACAACTAGCTGATGTCAGTTGATAGACAGGGAGAGTTTTTTTAATGGGCAAAGTGAGATGTAGAGTTCAGAGACGTTTGGTATTGAAGAAATTGGTGAGGTGATGTATTCAGGCAAAAATAATATGACACCCGAACAGAGAAGTACTCCACAGAGGTTGCCGCCCTCGGCAGCAATGTTTCTGTCACATGATCCTAGTAATAGAGAGAATTACATTAGTCCAGGTACCTAGGAGACAGACACTGGGTAGGATACCGACCCGATATGTCAGAAATGAACAACAATCAGAGACAAAATCAAGATCAAAGAGTCCATACCATTTTTTCCCTACCAGACACTGGGGACACAGAGCAGCTTTGACCCCAACACCATGATATATGCTAACCAGGACAGACCACGGTATGTGGATCGATTTCTTGAAAATGGGAATCAGCATAGGGAACAGTACCCACAAAATGAGAGACAGAACACGAGGCAGAATGTGAATTATGCTCCACGTCAATACAATCAATTACTGCCACCAGGAGATTACAACCAAAGAATAGGTACACCCCGATCCCCGCCTCAAATGAATCAAGAGTTCAGAAACAATTCAGATAGGAATCATTCTCCTGAGAGATATCAGAATACATTTAACCAGGGGCAGAACAACCAATAGTGGCCTAGTGCTCAAAGAGAAGGTTCCAGAGAAATTGAAAGGTTCCAGTGTCTCGAGGCCCAAGCAAAAATGGTGGCTGAACAAATAGGAAAACTCTGTACAGTTCAAAAACAGTCATCAAATGAAGGGGCATAGTTTTGCATAATGGTCCTAAGCTGCTTGATTATTTAAACATGAAGATACCTGCAAAGGAACATGAGACAGAAGTTGCGAACACATCTAAAAAAGAGATTTGGTTTACCCTAACGTTGAATCAAACGTTGGAAGTATGTACAAATGAAAAAGGAAAAGGAGAACAACATAAAATTCCAAAGGAACAAAGAGACAGATTTAAGAAAGACAACTTATGCACTGATAAAATAATTGATGAGGGTGTAGATGTGAATGTTGGAACACCCTACTGTAAGAGGATTCAATTCAGCACTACAGCTAAGTCAACGCCTAGTCTATAATACTGAATGAAAACCCTTATTGATATATCTTTATGTCCAGTTCATGCGTTCTGGATGACTACCCCTATATAACACCCCTCTCTTGGAATCCCCCTGACCCCACTGAGCCAAGAAGTAGTTCTGTTTTGCAAGTTTAAAAGGTTTATTTGATAATTTAAAATATAGATATCACACTTTATAATAAATTAATAATTGAATAGCACACTTAATCTGATATGATAAAGATCAACAACGGAGAATCTGGCACTAGCACACTTCTTATAATCACTAATGAGTTGACATGAAATGGATAAATAGGAACAAAAGTATAATGTGGTAGAGGATGCTTTATGTAAGCTCAGGTGGATGCAATATTCAATGAATGCAGTACAGAAAATACTCAATATGATTTCAACCAAACAATGTAATCACTTTTCTCTGGCAATCCCCTCCCCCCCTTGATGCAAGGCAAGGAAATGGAAGGAAAACACACAGTTCTCAGAAATGCAATCAATGTAAATCAGTTCACCCCAGCAAGCTTACACTACAGAAAACAGATAGGAGTTTTGAAAACACAGGCAAAATGCTTTGATATGTGCTAGCAATGGATGAGAAATATGCTGGAAATGCTTTTAATTCCCTTTCAGAGGTTCAGGGTGAGTGGTATCTAGTTAATATTAGTCCAGGCTCACACTAGCAATGATGCAGGGATAGTTTTTATGAGGCAAACGAATTTCTGGCAAATGGAAGGCGAAACTGCCGTCTTTTTACACGTTGAGAAATTTGCAAATCGCGGCAAAATTCGCGGATGCGCCGAGCGCTATTACAGAGGAACCACAAGGACTATCTCTATCGTTTTGGGGTCCTAGGAAAGCCTAGGATCTCATCTTCCAAATGAAAGTTACTGCAAGTCTCTAGCACAAACGGTTACAGAGTTATGACCGATTTAATAGAGGTCGTTTTTCAGATTTGAAATTTTAAACGCACACTTTTTCAGCTTTAAAAATGATGGCAGAATAACACAATTGCTAAGCTGCAGTTCTACTTAGGTTAAAAATGGATTGAATTATATTATTTTAACTAAGAGATGTGTTCTGAGTTTTGCTGAGTACTCACAAGAGATTTTTGAACCGGAAAGCGACTTGGTCACGGATCTGGTCAGGGTTTTAAACTGGACTCTGGTCTGGTCTGGTCTGGCCTCTGCACTTCACAGTGATCTGGGTCAGCTCTCTCTGCTGGTATGGGTCTCTCTGGGTACAGCACTGCTTTCTCTCTGGTCTGGTCTCTTAGTTCTGGATAGATTGAAGTCTCTAGTTTGGCTTTCTGGAGGTTGATGGAGGTAAGTATGGATTTTTCCGGCAGAGCTTCCAGCGGCAGATGGATTTTAAAAGTCCCTATCTGTCCTGTCTGTCTGCTTTTATGTGTTTAGAATGTGGGTGTGTTCTAGCATCACTGACCCTACCTCTCTCTCAGCTTCTAATTGGTCAAACTTCCATTTATCATTTGATTGGGGAATGAACTGTGAGTCAGAGGGATGTCATTTTATGGCTTGCAGATAGGACACTCCTCTGTCAGATTGCACACATTCTATATTTGATAATAAAAGACATATTTCACAGTTACACAGTTGCTTGAAATTACATATACATGGTGTGGCTGAATTTAGCCATGTCTCTGTCCAAATCTGCTGTTTCTAAGAGCTTGCATTCAGAAATGGCACATAATTGACTTTTTAACTGATTTTTCAATTTCTGACATTGACCCAACTTTACATACATGTGCGCAGGGAGTATGGACATTAACTGATGAAGTTTCAGACTTTTAACATGCATACATTTAGAGTAATATCCACTTTTCCGCTGACACCCCCCTGAACATACCACCGGTTCTAAAAACCTCTTAAACTGTGGGCAGAAAAATCACAAGAATTATGGTATCATTTATAAAATTTTCACATGTCCGCTCTATGAGTTATTCATCTTTTTAAAGTTATGTTCTGGCTCCAAAGGGGTGTGGTTTACCCTCAGCACAAGGTAGAAATACTGGTTTATCCAGTTCTGCCAAGCCAGCTTGCTCTCACAGGCAGTGCTCCTCCCAGCTTCTGCCAAGAGGAAGCTACATTTTACGACTGCTGTAATAAAACCTTTGCCTGAGTCAGGAGAGGCTCATTGTTCAAGAGGAAGCCATTTATGATCCTCTCAATACACCCTCTGCCTGGGTGAAGGGAGTTGCATTGTTCACTCTCCTGCAGAGCACAGGTAATTCAATTATCAGATAGATGGCATATCCTTAGTGTGAGCAGCAAAAGGGCAGCTAGGCCTGGGAACACAGCTGTGACTCAAGTTTCACTCCTGATGGGGGTAGTTGCCAGGCAGAATTGGAATCTCTTTAAGCCAGTTTTAGATAAAATGTCACTTTTTGTTCCCCAGTTCCTGCATTCAAATAAAACTAAACATTTTTACATATGCAGCTAGAATGCTGATTCTAAGTGCAAAACTATGACATTTCAACAGTTACAAAGGCATGTGACACCAAACATAGGTCACTCATTTAATCTAAACATTTTCGATTTTAGTGTCTTTAAATCCAGTGCAACTTAAACTGCTGACTCCATAGCAGTTTTGTTATAAGCACTGTTTTGGGTTCTTCATTTCCCAGATTTTGTAAGCACACAAAACCTCATTCTGCCAAATGTCTGCTGGTGTTCAGTGAATATTTTGCACATGTTGCAATGTTTAAAATAGACACTTTGGCTTGCCTTCAGAGGAACACAGGGTGGTTTTAAAACGCCGGCTTTTGGATAGTGGTGAGTACTGGTATTGCACCCATTTTTGGGATTTAAGAAAATGAATTCCCAACAGTTATGGGTTTGCTTTTGGCAATCAGCATTGCCATTCCCAATGGTTTCAGACTACTGTGCGGGTAGTCCAATGGTGGTTTTAGGCAGTGTCCTTCTGTGCCCATAACATCGGCAAAAATGGGTGGCAGCCTATTCTTCCTGCATTTCCCTGTGCATTTTCTGGGAAGCTCTGGCCATCATGATGTTTTCATGTCAGTACTGCACAGTTTTGAGGTAGGGCTCGGATGCATGGGTAAATACATCCCACAAGCCCCCCTCTTGCGATGGCCATTCGGTTTCACTGATGGGACTCGCAAGATCTGGGATGTTTCCTCATCTTCTTCCAATAGATGGCACAGTTCAGCATCTTTTCCTCCATCCGGTCGGATCGATCGGTTCTCCTCGCCGGTCCTGATGGGAATATTGGGCGGTACCCCGAGCCCGCTGCGTCTCAGCTCCCGGTCTCCGGATCGTCCTCCTTGGCCCGTCTCAAGGTTTTCTTTCTCCTAGGACGACAAAGGAAGAGCGGCAATACCTATTCATAGACGTTTTTCCACCACCGTTGAGATAGTGGGGCAGCATATGCATTTCATCATCACGAAACATTAAATTCTTATTTTAATAAAAACAGTATGACTAAGAGACAGTTTCATACAAATCACAGTATGTTAGAGACTAGATGTGGTATGTTTTATGATTGGAACAGAATTAGTCTGAGACAGTACCCGCTAGGATTCCAGAGGATTCCTCCAGTTGTTGGAGAGTGTGCCTGGGATGGCAACATTTCAACTGGTTTATGTGGACCCACTTGTCTTCCCCCGCTGCCAAAGGACCTTTGGGGATGTGGATTTTGTAGGCCACAGGGGAGATCTTGTCGATGACCTCAAAGGGTCCCTTCCATGTAGGCAAAAATTTGCGCTGCTTGGCCTGGTTCCTTTGGAAATTGTATAGATAGACCCGGTCTCCCACCTGATATTCCTTCCTGGAAGTTTTCAGGTCATAATGGGTCTTCATGCTATCAGCTGATCTTTCTAGATTCCGCTGAGCATAAGCAAAAGCATGTTGGAGGTGTTTCCTTAAATTCTCTACATACTCATGAGTAGTGGAGGCATTTATCAGTGTCTGCTCTTGGGTCCTGTAGAGCAAATGCTGAGGAAGCACCATCTTGCGCCCAGTCATCAACTCAAATGGTGACATTTTGGTTGCAGATGAAGGGGTAGATCTGATGGCCATTAGGACCAGAGGTAATCGGATATCCCAACTTGGCCCAGAATCTGCCACAAACTTCTTTAATATGCTCACAATTGTCCGGTTATATCTCTCTACTGCCCCAGAAGAAGCTGGTCTATAAGCAATATGCAGCTTTCTCTTGACCCCCAGTATCTCCCACATCTTTGTCATTACTTCACTGGTGAAGTGGCTACCTCTGTCTGACTCAATCCTTTGAGGTAGACCAAAACGGGAAAAGATGTGGTTAATCATCAAGGCAGCTGCCGTTTCTGCCTTGCAGTTTGGGGCTGGGAGACATTCCACCCACTTGGTAAACAAGCATGTCACAGTCAACATGTACTTATTCCCCCTAGCCGAGCGAATCACAGGGCCTACAAAGTCGATTTGTAAATCTGACCATGGCAGTGTCATCCCCCTCTTTTGGAGAGGCGCACGGTGCGTGAGGGATGATGGCTGAAATTGTGCACACACAAGACACCCCTTCAAGTATTGGTCGAGGTCCTGCCCCATGTGTGGCCAGTATGCAACCTCTCTTAAGATTTCCAATGTTGTGTGAAACCCCCTATGACCGGCAGTGGCCGCATCATGGGCGTGACTTAACATCAGGCTTCGGAATGAGGTAGGAACCACCCACTGATCGTGGCCCGCTTTGGATTTCCTTACCAGCAAACCGTCTTGGATTCGGAACATTTTTGGACATTTCATCAACACTCTTAGGTCCTCTTTCCCAATGTAATTGGTATCCGTCAGGGGAAAGTTCTCAGGGTCCTCAAGGTGCTGGTAAAATTTACCAATAATTGGATCCCCCTTCTGAGCAGTAATCAAATCATCATCAGGGGTCTCCTTACTCCATTGTGCAATTGAAAGGTCGTTGTGAGCATTTGTCAAGGACCTAGTGATTGCAGTGACCTGGATTTCCCCCAACAGGGACTCAATCTCAATTAGATCCCCTTGGATGGCCCCGGTTTTGGCCAGCTGATCAGCTAAGTCATTTCCAGGCTTGTGAGAGGCTTCTTTTGAGTTGTTTTACTGCCTCGGCTTGTTCTGGACCCCATTCCCACTTGACCCCCCCCCTTCAGGAGATGAATCAGGGGTCTGGTGATCTCTGCGTAGCCCTCAATGAACTTTCTGCTGTAATTAGTCAGTCCAAGGAGGCTCCTTAGTTCCCGCAGAGTTGTGGGGTCTTTCAGTTTCTGAAGTGCTTCCACTTTCTTTTCCTGGGGACAAAGACCCTGAGGAGTAATCTCATGCCCCAAGAAGTTAACACGGGTTTTACACCACTGTGCTTTCTGAAAGGAAAGTTTTGCTCCGGCGGCCCTCAACTGTGTCAGAACATAACGGATCTCCGCTATGTGTTCCTCAACAGTTGAGCTTTTGATGAGGACATCATCTACATAAGCCAGGTTACCCCTTGCACCCAAGTCGGGCATGGCCTTGTGTAGAAAAATGTTGAATTCATTGCCGGAGTTGAGGTATCCGAAGGGAGTCCGGGTCCATGTGTACTGCTGGCCCCCAAAGGTAAAAGCCAGTTTGTATTGGTCCTCCCTACTGACAGGCACGGTCCAGTATCCATTTGTCAGGTCTATTGCAGTGAATACCTGTGACCCCTGGATCTGGGCCAGCCCTTGGTCAATGTAGGGCAGAGGCCATCGGGAAGTATGGACCCGTTTGTTGAGCTCCCTGAGGTCGGCGCAGAGTCTCCACTGGTCGTTTGGCTTCAATATTCCCAGCACCGGATTATTGAAGGTGCTGTGGACTGGACGGATTATTCCCCGGGACTCAAGGTTCTTAATTATTTCAGTAAGGGACTCCATTGATGCGAGAGGCAAGCGATATTGCTTCACAAACACAGGAGTCATGCCAGGGTCCGTGGGGATTGTTGTTGTGTGGATGTCAGTGCGACCACAGTCATATGAGTCTACCGCAAAGAGATCTTGGAAATCCAAGAAAACTTGTTTCAACTTTTGCTTTTGTTCCAGAGTCACACAGGCATCCGCTAGGTTGACTCTCTCTTCCACCATCTGCCTGAAGCCTGGAAAGACTTCTGGTCTGGCTATCTCCGCGGCCTCCTCCAGCTGGGTGGAGAAGTCCCTGGTCAGAGTGCTGATTTGGACCGGAGGCTTCAGGTGGGAAAGGCAGCCTTCATGAACCTGGAAAATCACCTCATCCCTCCTGAAGTCACAAGTCACATCTTCCTTACCATAGGGGCAAGAAGTGTACACCAGGAAGTTCCCCCCATGCCGGGTAAAGATCCTGTCTGGTGTTGTATTGTCATCACTGTCACTGTCAAAGCAGTCCTTGGGGATTGGTCCTAACAGTTCATTTACTAAGTCGATGGAAAAATGTCGGTCATCAACCGCCATTCCAATAATGGTGCCTGCGGCTAGAGTAATACTCTTTAAGTCGCTGTTATCCACCTCTATTGGAATAGTGTCATGTTCTATGTTGACTAATGGTGTTGGGTTTACCCCTAACCCTTGCTGTGGGAGAGAAGCATTTAGATGTATGTAAGCATCAGGGTTTTTCAAATGTTGTCCTCTTTTAACTTTCACTTCCAGGGAGAATTGTCGGGTCCTTTCTGGGATGGTGACTTCCTCTTTAATCTGAATTTCAACTGCATAAGGTAGCAATTGAGCTGACCTAAATGCTTTTTCTGGATCATCAAAGCCCATGGGATTATCCGCTAATCGGGACCAAGCTTTGAAGTTTATTAGGTCCAAACTAATGGCAAAGCGATTGAGAATGTCACTGCCTAAGTAAAAGGCGGCAGGGACGTCTCGCACGACCCAACAATTGTGGACTATGCTCTTGTTGCCAATGCAGATTTTGAGCATACACCTGCTTGGCAGGAGATGTTCGGAATTAGGTGCTTCCAGGTCCATTTCCCATTTGTCTATCAGTTTGAAGGTGGGAATGGCTGGATCTTTTGGGAGTTGGCGGAACATGGCTTCGCTCATGAAGCTCTTACCGTTGTTCACACACACTCGAGCGAGAACAGAGTCCTTCCCATCATTTAACTGAACAGGGATGAACAACTGCTCTCCAATTTGCTGAATATCAGCCAGGCTTTGAGCTGATTTCACATCTTTCTGGACTATAGGAGTGGGAGTTTCAGATTGTGGATTGGTATAGAATTTCAAAGTGTTTCCTTCCAGCGTGGAATACCACTTTAGACTGGAAGGAAGGTTGATTTTCAGAAATAGAGAGGACCCCCCATCACCAGTCTGTTGTCCTACTGCTATGACTGTCACGTCTGGAATTTGGTTGTTCTGGAAGTGAAATTCTACTTGGTCAGATTTTTGTTCAACCATGTGGCAGGTGCCGTTTAAACTAACATGGTTGACACTCTGTTTTAATTTTATCGGTCGGCTAGTCTGGGTCCAGAGGATCTTGTTTACACAATCTATTAGGGGTGACAACCTTCTCAGGAGGTCATTCCCTAGTAAACAAGGGGTGCCCTCTGGGGTCACAACTATGACCGGGTGTTTCAACTTATGTCGCCCAATTTTAATGTCCAATTCTGCAGTCCCCTCAACGGGAATTTCCTTCCCGTCAAAGTTCTGTAGTTGTCCCGGAAGAGAGGTGAGAGGAATTTGGTAATTCTCTCCCCTTCCTGCATTCAGTTCATCAAAGGCCCTTCTGGACAGAAGGGTAGCTTGAGATCCAGTGTCCACCAGTGCCGAGATTGTACCCTGCCCCTGTACTTGTACCGGGGCATAATATCTTCCCTCCTTCTCCTCAAGGGGGCACAGATAATGTACATTTTTGGACAACTGGTGGGCTAATTTTCTGGTTTTGGACATCGCTAGCGAAGAGATTTGGGCAGAATTCTGTGGAGAGCCTTGGGAATCTGAAAGAAAAATTTGGCAACTGGTGATCAGAGCCATTGTGGGTTCCCCTGGTTCCAGTTCTGGGCCGCCCCCCCCTTTTTGGAGGCAGTCCCCAGTATGGGTTTGAACCCGGGGATTTTCTTGCTGTTGGTTCTGGGATGAGATGGTGGGCGGCGGTAGCTCAGTCTCCACATCTCCCCAGTCTGGATTTGCACCCCTAGGGACCCATGTTTCTTTGGGGGGAGTTCCCCCCTCTCTGAAGGAGAAGATCCTTTTCCCAGGATCCTCTGAGGATCCCTCTCCCTCAAATTGGAAGATCTGTACTTCCTCCTCAAACTGAGTCTGTTTGGGTCTTTTGTTTCTCCTACCCCCCCTCTGCTCCTTAGGAGGCAGACTTTCAGGGGCAAGAGATTTTGTTTCCGGTTCCTGGGTTTCCAGGGGCTGTTTACAAGTGAGGAAGGAAGCTTCCTCCAAGGCTTTACACCCCCCTTCCCTTTGTGCCTCCTCCCTGGGAACCGGTGTGTTATCGGGGTGCTGCCCCCGTCATTGTTCTGGAGCACCAGGTCCAGAGTTGGGTGCGTTCTGCGCCGGCATGCTGATCTGAGGGTTCTGCTGCGCCCTCAGTATATGACCCATATCCCGCGCCATGTTTTGAACCTGGCGCTCTAACTGGGAAACCCGCTCAGGCTGATACGGGGCCCTGTTTTCTCCCCTGGGATGATCCCGGGAAGGGTAGCTATCCCTCCTCTGGTAATACCCCTGGTTGGGAAGATTTGGGTACCCCTCCACCCTTGGCCTCCCCTCTCCCGGATTCAGTGGTCTGGGCTCAGGGAATTGGGGAAAGAAGGATGGATGGTTTTGGGGCTGAAAGTCGGGAGGATATCTGGGGAAAAAGTTCTGCCCAGGGTTTGGTAAATTTCTGCCCTCCGGTGGGAAGTTAGGAGGGAAGTTCCCTGGGTTAGGCGCTTGGCTGGATCCCCCCCCTTGGGCTGGAGGAGTCCACACATAACCCAGGATGGGTCTGTTTCCCTTGTAACGGGGACTTACATAATCAGGAGAGCGAGGGACCCCATTTGTGGGGCTGCCTCCCTGGCTCCCTGTCTGTGACTGGCCCGAGGACCTTCTGGGCCTAGCATTATTAGGTGCAGGTAGGTTTTTAGGCCCCCCCATCTCCAAATCTAAAACGGGGGTGACCTTTACCTCTGCCACCTTGGCAGCAGCAGGGGTGGTGTTGGCTTTGGGGTTTTTCTGGGCATTACTTTTGCTATCTATTGGTTTCTGCACCTCATAGATCCGGGTAGCCTGTTCAATGACCCAATCTAAGGATCTTTTCTCGTGAAAATCCCTCACGAGCTGGGTCATGATGTATTTGGGCAAGGCATGGAAAACGTATTTATGAACTCTCTACTATCTGTGCGCACCCTTCTTGTGGTCTGTGCAAAAGCACGCTTTAACTCCTGCACAAATTCTTGTGGGGCCTGATCCTCCCCACATTGCAAATTGTAGGCTGCCTTGCGAGCCTCTTGAGGATTTCTTTGAACAGAAAAATGTTTCAGGATGGCCGCCTTATATGTGGACCATCTTAAATGATTTTGATCCTCCAGCCCCACAAAGAAACTGGAGTATTCCGGGGAGAATGTCCACTTTACATATTGAATACAGCTTTGGCTGTCCTTCAAATGGAAAGTCTCCATCATTTGTTCGAACAACTCTAAGTGCTCCCAAACAGAATACTTAGCGTTCTTATGGTAAGGCGTGATGACGCTCCTGATCGCCTTAATCTGCTTTAAGGGGTCCTTAAGCAAGGCCCTTTTTGCCTTATTGGCCTTTTTGGTTCGGGTAACCCTTGTCCATTCATCCTCGGACTCAGAGGCACTGCTCCCAGAGGTTCCCGTCTGATCTTCCAGGTTTTCCCGGATTCTGCGAGCCTGGGAATGGCTGGCAGAATGTGGGGACCTGGTCTCCTGTGTCCTGCGCAGTTCAGAGGAGTCTTCAGATTCCTCCTTGCTGCCAGGATTTGATGGGTACCCCCTCCACTGACCTAACTGGGCAGAGGTTTTCAGGATGCCCTTAATGGGCCTACTCTCCTGGGGTTCCCCACTGAACTGTACTGTACTTGGGTGCCCATACCCGGATGCCCACCCCTCCATTCCTGAGTGGTACTGGCCTATGAGCCCCATACTTTTAGCTGGATAGTAATCTGCCATCCCTGTGGCCCTGTGCTCATGTGCACCAGGGGACATGGGGGTGGTAGAGTCCAGGGACTGGGGGAGATGAAGGCCCCTGGTGTTAGGGCTCCTGCGGTTATGGTCAGGAGTCTCTCTTTCCCAGCGGACCTCATCTCTATCCGCCCCTGCTCCCTGTTGCAATGCAAGAGCCTGCATTTGTGCTTTCAGTTCCTCTGTTAAGGCCTTACTCGACTCTATCAGTTTCTCCTGCATCGCTACCTGTTGCTGGAGCCTCTCATTGTGCTGGCAGAGAGCCTCATTTTCCCTCTGTGCTTCCTGGTTGGTCCTGGAGAACTGGGCCAGTCTTCGCTGCAGGAGGGTTACCTCCTGAGCTGTGTCCCTATTGGCCTGCTCCTTTCTTGCTAGAGCATCCTCCACCCTCCTGGTGTGCTCTAACAAGTTCTGGTGTTCTTTTTGGAGGTCACCCAGTCCCTGGTGGGCCAGGTGATTTTCTTCCATTTTCCTTTTTAAATGGCAGACTTCCTGGCCTAAGGCGTCTCTTTCCTGACTAAGAGCCTGCATTTGTGCCGCCAGGTCGTCCCTCTGCCTTTGAAAGGCACCAGCTTTCTGGCGTTCTTCATCAAACTCTGCCTGGGTATCCAGGTCTTTCAAGATCAGCTTGTTGCTCTCTACCTTCACTCTATCTAGATGACTTTGCAGGGTGGCTACCTGCTCCGTGCATGCCCTGTTAAAGTCTAATTGTTGCTCCAGCTTTTTCTGGCTCTGCAGTAAGGAGTCCAAACTGTCTTGGTGCTCCTTCTGCAGGGCCAGAAATCTAGTATCCTGTTCTACCTTTTCCTGTTGCAGCACATCCATATCCTTCTTTATTTTAATGATGTGCTGCCTACTATCATCTTCTGACTCCTGGCTCCTCTGCAGCCTCTGCTCAGAAGAGACCAGGTCAGATTGGGCCTTCTCTAACACCATCTGTTGCCTATTTGCCAGATTTTGGCTTTCAGCACATCTATCCTGCATGTCTCCCATATATAGGTACAGGTATGCTGCTATCCTGGCAATCTTATTGTGTTCCTCTTTGGCTTTAGGAGCCATATATAGTTCACTCAGGGCCACATGTAATGGACCTTGATCTCTCCATAAGTCTGACCCTGTTTCAGTGACCTGTCGCGTGATGGCCTGCAACCAGGCATCCTGGCCCTTTTCGGTCCATTCACCTCTCACAAATAGCTTATGCAAGAGGTGCTCTCTGGCTATTTTCATGTCTACTAAGGTCGTCATTCTAGAGATTGGTCTCTGTCCTGACTTACAGAAGTTTGTATTTTATTTTTGCAGAACAGAACTTTTCTTGGAGTGTCCCTTTTGAGGAATGCTTCACAGCGTAATGCAGCGTGGTGATCCGACCGGATGTATGTATCCCGTCAGTTAGCACACTGTATTAAGCTGCACAAGTGGTATTCTAACCCATCCTGGACGAGCCCCCAATTTGTAAGAGGATTCAATTCAGCACTACAGCTAAGTCAACGCCTAGTCTATAATACTGAATGAAAACCCTTATTGATATATCTTTATGTCCAGTTCATGCGTTCTGGATGACTACCCCTATATAACACCCCTCTCTTGGAATCCCCCTGACCCCACTGAGCCAAGAAGTAGTTCTGTTTTGCAAGTTTAAAAGGTTTATTTGATAATTTAAAATATAGATATCACACTTTATAATAAATTAATAATTGAATAGCACACTTAATCTGATATGATAAAGATCAACAACGGAGAATCTGGCACTAGCACACTTCTTATAATCACTAATGAGTTGACATGAAATGGATAAGGTAGCACACTGGTAAATAGGAACAAAAGTATAATGTGGTAGAGGATGCTTTATGTAAGCTCAGGTGGATGCAATATTCAATGAATGCAGTACAGAAAATACTCAATATGATTTCAACCAAACAATGTAATCACTTTTCTCTGGCAATCCCCTCCCCCCCTTGATGCAAGGCAAGGAAATGGAAGGAAAACACACAGTTCTCAGAAATGCAATCAATGTAAATCAGTTCACCCCAGCAAGCTTACACTACAGAAAACAGATAGGAGTTTTGAAAACACAGGCAAAATGCTTTGATATGTGCTAGCAATGGATGAGAAATATGCTGGAAATGCTTTTAATTCCCTTTCAGAGGGTCCTAGGAAAGCCTAGGATCTCATCTTCCAAATGAAAGTTACTGCAAGTCTCTAGCACAAACGGTTACAGAGTTATGACCGATTTAATAGAGGTCGTTTTTCAGATTTTAAATTTTAAACGCACACTTTTTCAGCTTTAAAAATGATGGCAGAATAACACAATTGCTAAGCTGCAGTTCTACTTAGGTTAAAAATGGTTTGAATTATATTATTTTAACTAAGAGATGTGTTCTGAGTTTTGCTGAGTACTCACAAGAGATTTTTGAACCGGAAAGCGACTTGGTCACGGATCTGGTCAGGGTTTTAAACTGGACTCTGGTCTGGTCTGGTCTGGCCTCTGCACTTCACAGTGATCTGGGTCAGCTCTCTCTGCTGGTCTGGGTCTCTCTGGGTACAGCACTGCTTTCTCTCTGGTCTGGTCTCTTAGTTCTGGATAGATTGAAGTCTCTAGTTTGGCTTTCTGGAGGTTGATGGAGGTAAGTATGGATTTTTCCGGCAGAGCTTCCAGCGGCAGATGGATTTTAAAAGTCCCTATCTGTCCTGTCTGTCTGCTTTTATGTGTTTAGAATGTGGGTGTGTTCTATCATCACTGACCCTACCTCTCTCTCAGCTTCTAATTGGTCAAACTTCCATTTATCATTTGATTGGGGAATGAACTGTGAGTCAGAGGGATGTCATTTTATGGCTTGCAGATAGGACACTCCTCTGTCAGATTGCACACATTCTATATTTGATAATAAAAGACATATTTCACAGTTACACAGTTGCTTGAAATTACATATACATGGTGTGGCTGAATTTAGCCATGTCTCTGTCCAAATCTGCTGTTTCTAAGAGCTTGCATTCAGAAATGGCACATAATTGACTTTTTAACTGATTTTTCAATTTCTGACATTGACCCAACTTTACATACATGTGCGCAGGGAGTATGGACATTAACTGATGAAGTTTCAGACTTTTAACATGCATACATTTAGAGTAATATCCACTTTTCCGCTGACACCCCCCTGAACATACCACCGGTTCTAAAAACCTCTTAAACTGTGGGCAGAAAAATCACAAGAATTATGGTATCATTTATAAAATTTTCACATGTCCGCTCTATGAGTTATTCATCTTTTTAAAGTTATGTTCTGGCTCCAAAGGGGTGTGGTTTACCCTCAGCACAAGGTAGAAATACTGGTTTATCCAGTTCTGCCAAGCCAGCTTGCTCTCACAGGCAGTGCTCCTCCCAGCTTCTGCCAAGAGGAAGCTACATTTTACGACTGCTGTAATAAAACCTTTGCCTGAGTCAGGAGAGGCTCATTGTTCAAGAGGAAGCCATTTATGATCCTCTCAATAAACCCTCTGCCTGGGTGAAGGGAGTTGCATTGTTCACTCTCCTGCAGAGCACAGGTAATTCAATTATCAGATAGATGGCATATCCTTAGTGTGAGCAGCAAAAGGGCAGCTAGGCCTGGGAACACAGCTGTGACTCAAGTTTCACTCCTGATGGGGGTAGTTGCCAGGCAGAATTGGAATCTCTTTAAGCCAGTTTCAGATAAAATGTCACTTTTTGTTCCCCAGTTCCTGCATTCAAATAAAACTAAACATTTTTACATATGCAGCTAGAATGCTGATTCTAAGTGCAAAACTATGACATTTCAACAGTTACAAAGGCATGTGACACCAAACATAGGTCACTCATTTAATCTAAACATTTTCGATTTTAGTGTCTTTAAATCCAGTGCAACTTAAACTGCTGACTCCATAGCAGTTTTGTTATAAGCACTGTTTTGGGCTCTTCATTTCCCAGATTTTGTAAGCACACAAAACCTCATTCTGCCAAATGTCTGCTGGTGTTCAGTGAATATTTTGCACATGTTGCAATGTTTAAAATAGACACTTTGGCTTGCCTTCAGAGGAACACAGGGTGGTTTTAAAACGCCGGCTTTTGGATAGTGGTGAGTACTGGTATTGCACCCATTTTTGGGATTTAAGAAAATGAATTCCCAACAGTTATGGGTTTGCTTTTGGCAATCAGCATTGTCATTCCCAATGGTTTCAGACTACTGTGCGGGTAGTCCAATGGTGGTTTTAGGCAGTGTCCTTCTGTGCCCATAACATCGGCAAAAATGGGTGGCAGCCTATTCTTCCTGCATTTCCCTGTGCATTTTCTGGGAAGCTCTGGCCATCATGATGTTTTCATGTCAGTACTGCACAGTTTTGAGGTAGGGCTCGGATGCATGGGTAAATACATCCCACACTACCTAGACAATCAAGATACTAACAAAATACAGGCAGGAAGAATAAGTACTAAAAAGCAGGGTACAGATCAATCACCTGAAGAATTTTGTGAGCCACATATTTTTGAAGAAATTAAAAAGACTGATATCATGCCAAATACCAACAAATGACCAGAATTAGAAAATGACAACCTATCAGGTGATGTTTATACGCATATTCAGTTGGAGAATTGCAGTGTGAACCCTGATGATCCCCGAATGGAAGGGCGAACAGTAGCCACACTGCAAATGACCTCTGAATATGGGGAGATGGGCAAGGTTTCTCCAATGGAAATGGACAGAATGGAGGGAAAAATGTCCTTTCATTTACCCATGTGCTTAGCCAAGAGTGAGAAGGGTCTGAGAAAAGTGAGTCCTGAAATCAGTAAAAAATCACACTTTTTGTGTGTATTAGAGGAAGTTGAGGACAGATATTATGCTTCCATTACTGTGGAAGAGAAATGCAATACATTTGCAATAATTGACACAGGTGTCCAAAGATTGATAAAATGTATCAATGAAGGGAGATCTCCACAGAAGTAGAACAAAGTGAGACAAAGTGAAGGTCCAGTACATAACTTTAAAGGTGAGGAGGAACCTATTGAAGGTGTCACTGAAGTTGACATACAGATAGGAAAACACAGAATGAAACAGGAAGTATGTGATCAAATCTATTTGTGAAATTCCATTCTTGATGTGAACATATTGCCTGAAACGATTGTCTCCTCGCATTGATGGGGTAAATGGGGTTCTGTGGTCTTTAACCAAAAAAAACATTAAGGCATAAGGAAATAAAGTCACAAAACAGCAGTGTAAATGAATGCCATACTGTTGCCAAATCAAATGATGCCGTGGAAGTGCATCTCGAGAATAGCTGTGTGCCTATTGTCACCGTTATTTTAATGTGTCAGGACAAAGTGCAAATTGAAAAAGAAAAACAATCTGTTCAGATTTATTTGGATCCTAGGAAGAAATGGCAAACTGAAATAGATGAACACACATTGTGCTTCTATTTAAAAGAAAAGAAGTGAAAACAGAACACCCTCCCTAAAGCAGTCACAGAAAAACCCATCACCACTCTTGCTGAAATACATATGGAAGATGAGCAGCCATGGATTCATATTGGTACAAATGGCCATTCTGAAGTAGTAAAAGCCACTTTGGCACTTGAACAGGAAAGGAGATTTGTTAATGAGAAATTACTTCAGAGAATAATGGAAAGGGAGGAGATCCCGAAGTTTAGAATTAAAAACCAATACATTTCTGGATTGGACAATCCAGATTTTGAAAATCGAATTGCAGGAAGGTGCATGCTAAAGGTTATTGTTGGACAAAAATCCATCTACCACAATGTGTGGATAGTGAGTGAAACACAAAATGACTTTTACCTGGGCAATGATATCATGCACTGGATGTTCATGGTGTTAGATTTCCTTTATCAAAAAAGTATGGTCCCGGTTAGGCGAGTCTGCGCCCGAATTTGAAGACAAACGAAAGACTTATCATTGTGCACAATTGGTGCCATATGCAATTGAACTACAGGTGAAGAAGGATGTTGCTATTCCTGCATTCACCAGGCAGGTTGCTATAAGACTAAACCGCAAAAATGGAAAGCAAATGAAGGATGCTGATGCATTTGTGTGCTTGAATGAGTCCATGAAACAGTAAGGGCTGGACTATGAATTGGTAGATAATGGGGATGGGTCCGTCAAAATCATGATGGATAATAAAGGGTGTCAAGAATTCCGTGCTAGGAATGGCAATACAAGAATCACATTATACTGCAGATTTCAACAATATGGTAATTGGAAATATCCCTGAGAGATATGTATTTGTATTTGTATTTATTAGGCTTATATGTAAATGCACAGGGTATCTTGACAGAGTACCTGGATTCTCAACCCAAAGGGATTTTCAAACCTCAGTCTGTGTACCCTTATGATTCTAATGAAACAATATGCTGTCACCAAGAGAATTGTATATTATTTGATGTAAATGAAAATGAAAGAGGAAATCAGCACATTGAAATTGAGGCTGATATGCCAACATATTTAAAAGTGGCAACTCTGCAGAGAGATACAGCCACACAGTTGGAAGAAAGCACAGAGGTTCCTCCATTGGAGGATTTCCTGGAATTTTCAAAAATGGTAGAGGAGTAGATTCTGTTAGCAGATGCCTGTGATAGTGAAGAGGATAAGAATTAATTGAGAAACATATTTATGGAATTTAAGGAGGTTTTTGCCAAAGACGCATATGATTTGGCATAACTGATTTACATGTTTACACATTACCAGAGGGGTATGGTAGAAATCCAGTATATGTGTGCCAATATCGATTGCCACTGGCATGCTAGGAGTCATTGGCAGAGATAATTAAAAACGTGTAGTCTAAGGAAATGATCAGACCCATTCATAGTACTTCCAACGCTCCCATTTTGGGTGTATTAAAGTCAAATGGTCAATGGCGTCTCTGTGCAGACCTGAGGGAATTAAATAAAAGAGTGCCAGTGTCTAGAAGGCTGCTGCCATTCATTGATCAAGGCCTTGCTCAGGTGCATGGGTCAAAGGTATTTACCACATTAGATCTTACGTCTATTAGGAATGACAGGACATAAGGAAATGTATTGAAAATTATGCTGAAATCACTCAACCATTGACTAAACGATTGGAGCTGAATACACCGTGGTTGGCACCATGCTTGGCTTATTCAATAAAGAATAAAGATTTTTTCATAGAAATAGGATTCACTGAGCAGTGTATGTCAGCAGTGTTATCTCAAAAACATGATTTGAACCATATAAAACTATTGCTTATGCAAGTAAGGTATTTTCTCAGGTTGAAACTAAATTCAGTGAATGTGAAATGGCTCTTCTGACCACCGTATGGGCATTGCAACATTTTTGTCCCATTGTGCACGGGGAAAAGGTGATCATTGAGACAAATCATCAACCATTGCAGTTTTTACAGAGTAAAAGCATTAGATCAGGCAATCTAGCACAGTCCAGAATTACTTCATGGACGTTGACATTGCAGGGTTTCCCTGTAGAAGTGAGATATGGCCGGAATAAAAAGAGCCCTATTGCTCAAGGATTGGCAGATCTACATGACTGTGCAGCTGAGTGTGTATGAGATGAGGTAGAGGTGGAGTCCAGTTTGCAGGAGTTTGAACCAGCAAAATGGGTTTAGTTTTGGAAGCATTTAGCACAGTGTGTTGTCATTTTAAAAATGTGCATATTTTACAATTTGGATGTTTTCATCTGTGTGGAACTGCATTAGAAGTACATAATTAACTACTAATTGTATTACAAACATATTAACTGCCCCACTCCCTCTAACATTATTAATGCAGTACGTGTGCACAATGAAATGCATTCTAAGTGTTTATGAAAAGCAGAAATATGCACCAGCAGGAAAGGAAATTGAAACAATTACTTTGCTGGGCTGAAGATTTCTTTGTTCTGGAGCACAGAGAGAGTTTTCTTTTTACAAAACATGCTTGCACTATGATTGGTATGAAAGAGAGGTAGCACAGCTAGCTGATGTCAGTTGATAGAAAGGGAGAGTTTTTTTAATGGGCAAAGTGAGATGAAGAGTTCAGAGACGCTTGGGAGCTGAATGCGAACAGCCAGGAATCCAGGAGCTGCTCATATATTTGAATGCAGCCTTGAACACAACTGGCAGCCCATAAAAGAAAACACGGCTTGCTAGCATTGAAGAATAAAAGTCAAATCCTGTTACAAAGAGGGTTTATGTGTCCCCGTAGTGGGAGTTGTAGGCTGTAAGAACATCGAGTTGTTTGTCTCTTCACAGGCGTCCCGATGCGTGGGGCTTTAAGCAAGGAAAATGAAGCTCCGTGGCCGATGGCTACAAACGAGGGTAAGCGGGGTGTCCGCTGTGTGTTTCCATCGCTGGAACCTGCTGTGAAGCACCACGCATCGGGATTTGACTTTTCTTCTCCAAATATCTCCACGAGAGGACATATTTCAGGTCCCAGACTGCTGGTCTGTCCTTTGATGATGAGAACTGGATTACATACGTTTTTCGAGCTTTTCCTTACTCCTCCACTTGGGATTGTGTGTATACTCCATACACATTTATAACAGCCAAGCCCTGAACGGCTTGGTTTTTGATTACTTGTTATAGGGTCCTGCTATCTACTGCCTGATGAAGGCGGAGTACTTTCCTCTAAAGCGAAGAGTATTTCTCCACTGACCTTGTTCCGCCGAAACGCATTACTACTCTGAGGGGACACAGGTCCTCCACAGAACATTTACCAGTTAGGACCTCTTTCTTTGTGTGGTGTGGAGGGTTTTGACCCATGTGGAATCATTAGACGGGGTAAATATGGGGATTAAGCTGTCGCTGCCCATCATTTTACCCCAGAACAAAAATAAATCATTGGAGTGCGTAAAGATGGGGATGCGCTGTCGCCGCCCATCATTTCATCCCAGAATCCAGGAGAGCTGCGCAGTTGTGCGCACACCAAAATGGTTACCTA
Organism: Ambystoma mexicanum; assembly: GCF_040938575.1. Lineage (NCBI taxonomy): Eukaryota > Metazoa > Chordata > Amphibia > Caudata > Ambystomatidae > Ambystoma > Ambystoma mexicanum. The sequence goes on along the minus strand of NC_090937.1, from coordinate 1,518,151,271 downwards.
ACTTGCCACCCACCAGTGTAAAGAAAGGTCTTTGTTAACAAAATCCACTGTTACTGATGTCAAAAAGTTGCTGAAATCGTGACTCATTGGACCACTTTAAAGATTCAACCCTTTTGTGGGGTTCCACATAACCATTTTACTGTAAGGAGCCCCATCAAAACAATGTTAAGCAAGGATTTACTACCATGTAAGAACCATTCCTGTTTAGAATGCATTAATCCAAGAAAATCCCAAAATTGCATGCAGTACCAACAAAATCCTCAAGGGGGCGCTGGCAGTCTAAACTCTGACAGGAGAACTGAGTGCAGTAGCTGACAAAGGGATTTGACTTAGCTGACTTCAAAGGCTGCATTTTAATTAAAAATTAGCCACATGCTGTTCCCAGAGGCATGAAGCCTGGGAAACCCTCTCACCTCAAGAGCTTCACACCAGGAGTTAGAATCTCACATGACCTCTTGATTGATAGAAGGCAGACTGGCTGGGAGCTTCCCAGAGACCACACAATGGCCCCTTTCCTCTGAAAGGAATATGTTGATTTTGACTGTTTAATGTCAACAAAGCCCTGCCTGCCCAGAGGACTGACCCACCCAAGTCTTGGAGGCGGACTCCAACACTCTGAGAACTGAATTGAAAGAAAAATATATATTTTACAAAAACACTGATAACTCTTTGTAATCAAATGACAGAAATGTATAACTTTGAGAGCTTTAATTTAAAAAATGTACCTTTAATTCAAGCCTAAACTCGAATTTGTGTGATGTTCTGGGGCAAAACCCCATAGTTTATTAATATTACAGACTCCCTGTTTCAGCTAGACAAACGAAAATGCATTGGTATGTGGGTAGATATGTGAGGAACAGTTGTATAAAATTTAATGAAGATCCAATGTTGTTTAGCACATGAAAAAGTGCTAGAAGTTGCCATTTCTGAATGCAAGCTCTTAGAAACAACAGATTTGGACAGAGACATGGCTAAATTCAGCCACACCATGTATATGTAATTTCAAGCAACTGTGTAACTGTGAAATATGTTTTTTATTATCAAATATAGAATGTGTGCAATCTGACAGAGGAGTGTCCTATCTGCAAGCCATAAAATGACATCCCTCTGACTCACAGTTCATTCCCCAATCAAATAAGAAATGGAAGTTTGACCAATTAGAAGCTGAGAGAGAGGTAGGGTCAGTGATGCTAGAACACACCCACATTCTAAACACATAAAAGCAGACAGACAGGACAGATAGGGACCTTCAATTCCATTTGCTGCAACGCGCTCTGCCGGACCATACAACATCCAGAGATCCAGACTTTACCTCCATCAAACCTCCAGAGAGCCAAACTAGAGACTTCAATCTATCCAGAACTAGAGACCAGACCAGAGGGAGAAAGCAGTGCTGTACCCAGAGAGAAAGCAGTGCTGTGCCCAGAGAGAGACCCGAGCCCAGTCCAAAACCCTGACCAGATCCGTGGCGTGGCCCATTTCACTCAAGAATATAGTGTGAGTACCTAGAAAACTGTGCAGATCCAATCTCTTAGTTTAAATTAATCTAATTCAATCTATTTAACCTAAGTAGAACTGCCTGATAGATCCAAAACTGTCACCTGTCATTTGCAAGCTGCACTTGTCTTTTTGAACTTTAAAATTTCAAATCTGAAAAACGACCTTCACAAAATCGCTCATATCTCCGCAACCGTTTGTGCTAGAGACTTGCAATAACTTTTATTTGAAAGCTTAGAATCTTAGCTTTGAATCGCACCTAGAACCGCATTCCTACCCCTTATATTTTTACCGCAATCGCGGAACACGCATCCGCGAATTTTTCCGCGATTTGCAAATTTCTTCACATGTAAAAACTGCTGCTGCTTGCCTTCCATTTGCCCGAAATTCGTTTAACCTGCTAACTATCCCTGCCTCATTGCTAGTGTGAGCCTGGACTAATATTAACTAGATACCACTCACCCTGAACCTCTGAAAGGGAATCAAAAAGCATTTCCAGCATATTTCTCATCCATTGCTAGCACATATCAAAGCATTTGGGCCTGTGTTTTCAAAACTCCTATCTGTGTTTTAAACTTCTGTTGTCTAAGCTTGCTGGGGTGAACTGAATTACATTGATTGCATTTCTGAGAACTGTGTGTTTCCTCCCATTTCCTTGCATTGCATAAAGAGGGGGGGGAGTGAATAGCCAGAGAAAAGTGATTACATTGTTTGGTTGAAATCATATTGAGTATTTTCTGTACTGCATTCATTGAATATTGCATCCACCTGAGCTTACATAAAGCATTTTCTACCACATTATACTTCTGTACCTCTTTACCAGTGTGCTACCTTATCCATTTCATGTCAACTCATTAGTGATTATAAGAAGAGTGCTAGTGCCAGATTCTCCGTTGTTGATCTTTATCATATCAGATTAAGTGTGCTATTCAATTATTAACTTATTATAAAGTGTGATATATATATATATTTTAAATTATCAAATAAACCTTTTAAACTTGCAAAACAGAACTACTTCTTGGCTCAGTGGGGTCAGGGGGATTCCAAGAGAGGGGTGTTATATAGGGGTAGTCATCCAGAACGCATGAACTGGACCTAAAGATATATCAATAAGGGTTTTCATTCAGTATTCTAGACTAGGCGTTAACTTAGCTGTAGTGCTGAATTGAATCCTCTTACAAATTGGGGGCTCGAGCCGAGACGTTGGGTTCGATTTACCACTTGTGCAGCTTAATACAGTGTGCTAACTGACGGGATACATACATCCGGTCGGATCACCACGCTGCATTACGCTGTGAAGCATTCCTCAAAAGGGACACTCCAAGAAAAGTTCTGTTCTGCAAAAATAAAATACAAACTTCTGTAAGTCAGGACAGAGACCAATCTCTAGAATGACGACCTTAGTAGACATGAAAATAGCCAGAGAGCACCTCTTGCATAAGCTATTTGTGAGAGGTGAATGGACCGAACAGGGCCAGGATGCCTGGTTGCAGGCCATCACGCGACAGGTCACTGAAACAGGGTCAGATATATATAGAGATCAGGGTCCCTTACATGTGGCCCTGAGTGAACTATATATGGCTCCTAAAGCCAAAGAGGAACACAATAAGATTGCCAGGATAGCAGCATACCTGTACCTATATATGGGAGACATGCAGGATAGATGTGCTGAAAGCCAAAATCTGGCAAATAGGCAACAGATGGTGTTAGAGAAGGTCCAATCTGACCTGGTCTCTTCTGAGCAGAGGCTGCAGAGGAGCCAGGAGTCAGAAAATGACAGCAGACTGTACATCACTAAAATAAAGGAGGATATGGATGTGCTGCAAAAGGAAAAGTCAGAACAGGATACCAGATTTCTGGCCTTGCAGAAGGAATACCAAGAAGGTTTGGACTCCCTACTGCAAAACCAGAAAAAGCTGGAGCAACAACTGGACTTCAACAGGGTATGTGCTGAGCAGGTAGTCACCCTGCAAGGCCACCTAGATAGAGTGAAGGCGGAGAGCAACAAACTAATTCTGAAAGACCTGGATACCCAGGCAGAGTTTGATCAGGAGCGCCAGAATGCTGGTGCCTTCCAAAGGCAAAGGGACGACCTGGCGGCACAGATGCAGGCTCTTAGTCAGGAAAGGGATACCTTAGGCCAGGAAGTCTGCCATTTAAAAAGAAAAATGGAAGAAAATCACCTGGCCCACCAGGGACTGGGTGACCTCCAAAAAGAACACCAGAACTTGCTAGAGCACACCAGGAGGGTGGAGGATGCTCTAGCAAGAAAGGAGCAGGCCAATAGGGACACAGCTCAGGAGGTAACCCTCCTGCAGCAAAGACTGGCCCAGTTCTCCAGGACCAACCAGGAAGCACAGAGGGAAAATGAGGCCCTCTGTCAACACAATGATAGGCTCCAACAACAGGTAGCGATGCAGGAGAGACTGATAGAGTCGAGTAAGGCCTTAACAGAGGAACTGAAAGCACAAATGCAGGCTCTTGCATTGCAACAGGGAGCAGGGGCGGATAGAGATGAGGTCCGCTGGGAAAGAGAGACTCCTGACCATAACCGCAGGAGCCCTAACACCAGGGGCCTTCATCTCCCCCAGTCCCTGGACTCTACCACCCCCATGTCCCCTGGCGCACATGAGCACAGGGCCACAGGGATGGCAGATTACTATCCAGCTAAGAGTATGGGGCTCATAGGCCAGTACCACTCAGGAATGGAGGGGTGGGCATCCGGGTATGGGCACCCAAGTACAGTACAGTTCAATGGGGAACCCCAGGAGAGTAGGCCCATTAAGGGCATCCTGAAAACCTCTGCCCAGTTAGGTCAGTGGAGGGGGTACCCATCAAATCCTGGCAGCAAGGAGGAATCTGAAGACTCCTCTGAACTGCGCAGGACACAGGAGACCAGGTCCCCACATTCTGCCAGCCATTCCCAGGCTCGCAGAATCCGGGAAAACCTGGAAGAACAGACGGGAACCTCTGGGAGCAGTGCCTCTGAGTCCGAGGAAGAATGGACAAGGGTTACCCGAACCAAAAAGGCCAATAAGGCAAAAAGGGCCTTGCTTAAGGACCCCTTAAAGCAGATTAAGGCGATCAGGAGCGTCATCACGCCTTACCATAAGAACGCTAAGTATTCTGTTTGGGAGCACTTAGAGTTGTTTGAACAAATGATGGAGACTTTCCATTTGAAGGACAGCCAAAGCTGTATTCAATATGTAAAGTGGACCTTCTCCCCGGAATACTCCAGTTTCTTTGCGGGGCTGGAGGACCAAAATCATTTAAGATGGTCCACCTATAAGGCGGCCATCTTGAAACATTTTTCTGTTCACAGAAATCCTCAAGAGGCTCGCAAGGCAGCCTACAATTTGCAATGTGGGGAGGATCAGGCCCCACAAGAATTTGTGCAGGAGTTAAAGCGTGCTTTTGCACAGACCACAAGAAGGGTGCGCACGGATAGCAGGGAATTTATAAATACGTTTTTCCATGCCTTGCCCAAATATATCATGACCCAGCTCGTGAGGGATTTTCACGAGAAAAGATCTTTAGACTGGGTCATTGAACAGGCTACCCGGATCTATGAGGTGCAGAAACCGGTAGATAGCAAAAGTAATGCCCAGAAAAACCCCAAAGCCAACAGCACCCCTGCTGCTGCCAAGGTGGCAGAGGTAAAGGTTACCCCCGTTTTGGATTTGGAGATGGGGGGGCCTAAAAACCTGCCTGCACCTAATAATGCTAGGCCCAGGAGGTCCTCGGGTCAGTCACAGACAGGGAGCCAAGGAGGCAGCCCCACAAATGGGGTCCCTCGCTCTCCTGATTATGTAAGTCCCCGTTACAAGGGAAATCGACCCATCCTGGGTTATGTGTGGACTCCTCCAGCCCAAGGGGGGGGATCCAGCCAAGCACCTAACCCAGGGAACTTCCCTCCAAACTTCCTACAGGAGGGCAGAAATTTACCAAACCCTGGGCAGAACTTTTTCCCCAGATATCCACCCGACTTTCAGCCCCAAAACCATCCATCCTTCTTTCCCCAATTCCCTGAGCCCAGACCACTGAATCCGGGAGAGGGGAGGCCAAGGGTGGAGGGGTACCCAAATCTTCCCAACCCGGGGTATTACCAGAGGAGGGACAGCTACCCTTCCCGGGATCAGCCCAGGGGAGAAAACAGGGCCCCGTATCAGCCTGAGCGGGTTTCCCAGTTAGAGCGCCAGGTTCAAAACATGGCGCGGGATATGAGTCATATACTGAGGGCGCAGCAGAACCCTCAGATCAGCATGCCGGCGCAGAACGCACCCAACTCTGGACCTGGTGCTCCAGAACAATGACGGGGGCAGCACCCCGATAACTCACCGGTTCCCAGGGAGGAGGCACAAAGGGAAGGGGGGTGTAAAGCCTTGGAGGAAGCTTCCTTCCTCACTTGTAAACAGCCCCTGGAAACCCAGGAACCGGAAACAAAATCTCTTGCCCCTGAAAGTCTGCCTCCTAAGGAGCAGAGGGGGGGTAGGAGAAACAAAAGACCCAAACAGACTCAGTTTGAGGAGGAGGTTCAGATCTTCCAATTTGAGGGAGAGGGATCCTCAGAGGATCCTGGGAAAAGGATCTTCTCCTTCAGAGAGGGGGGAACTCCTCCCAAAGAAAAATGGGTCCCTAGGGCTGCAAATCCAGACTGGGGAGATGTGGAGACTGAGCTACCGCCGCCCACCATCTCATCCCAGAACCAACAGCAAGAAAATCCCCTGGTTCAAACCCATCCTGGGGACTGCCTCCAAAAAGGGGGGGGCGGCCCAGAACCGGAACCAGGGGAACCCACAATGGCTCTGATCTCCAGTTGCCAACTTTTTCTTTCAGATTCCCAAGACTCTCCACAGAATTCTGCCCAAATCTCTTCGCTAGCGATGTCCAAAACCAGAAAATTAGCCCACCAGTTGTCCAAAAATGTACATTACCTGTGCCCCCTTGAGGAGAAGGAGGGAAGATATTATGCCCCGGTACAAGTACAGGGGCAGGGTACAATCTCGGCACTGGTGGACACTGGATATCAAGCTACCCTTCTGTCCAGAAGGGCTTTTGACGAACTGAATGCAGGAAGGGGAGAGAATTACCAAATTCCTCTCACCTCTCTTCCGGGACAACTACAGAACTTTGACGGGAAGGAAATTCCCGTTGAGGGGACTGCAGACTTGGACATTAAAATTGGGCGACACAAGCTGAAACACCCGGTCATAGTTGTGACCCCGGAGGGCACCCCTTGTTTACTAGGGAATGACCTCCTGAGAAGGTTGTCACCCCTAATAGATTGTGTAAACAAGGTCCTCTGGACCCAGACTAGCCGACCAATAAAATTGAAACAGAGTGTCAACCATGTTAGTTTAAACGGCACATGCCACATGGTTGAACAAAAATCTGACCAAGTAGAATTTCACTTCCAGAACAACCAGATTCCCGACGTGACAGTAATAGCAGTAGGACAACAGACTAGTGATGGGGGGTCCTCTCTATTTCTGAAAATCAACCTTCCTTCCAGTTTAAGGTGGTATTCCACGCTGGAAGGAAACACTCTGAAATTCTATACCAATCCACAATCTGAAACTCCCACTCCTATAGTCCAGAAAGATGTGAAATCAGCTCAGAGCCTGGCTGATATTCAGCAAATTGGAGAGCAGTTGTTCATCCCTGTTCAGTTAAATGATGGGAAGGACTCTGTTCTCGCTCGAGTGTGTGTGAACAACGGTAAGAGCTTCATCAGCGAAGCCATGTTTCGCCAACTCCCAAAAGATCCAGCCATTCCCACATTCAAACTGATAGACAAATGGGAAATGGACCTGGAAGCACCTAATTCCAAACATCTCCTGCCAAGCAGGTGTATGCTCAAAATCTCCATTGGCAACAAGAGCATAGTCCATAATTGTTGGGTCGTGCGAGACGTCACTGCCGCCTTTTACTTAGGCAGTGACATTCTCAATCGCTTTGCCATTAGTTTGGACCTAATAAACTTCAAAGCTTGGTCCCGATTAGCGGATAATCCCATGAGCTTTGATGATCCAGAAAAAGCATTTAGGTCAGCGCAATTGCTACCTTATGCAGTTGAAATTCAGGTTAAAGAGGAAGTCACCATCCCAGAAAGGACCCGACAATTCTCCCTGGAAGTGAAAGTTAAAAGGGGACAAGAGTTGAAAAACCCTGATGCTTACATACATCTAAATGCGTCTCTCCAACAGCAAGGGTTGGGGGTAAACCCAACTCCATTAGTCAACATAGAACATAACACCATTCCAATAGAGGTGGATAACAGCGACTTAAAGAGTATTACTCTAGCCGCAGGCACCATTATTGGAATGGCGGTTGATGACCGACATTTTTCCATCGACTTAGTAAATGAACTGTTAGGACCAATCCCCAAGGACTGTTTTGACAGTGACAGTGAGGACAATACAACACCAGACAGGATTTTTACCCGGCATGGGGGGAACTTCCTGGTGTACACTTCCTGCCCTTATGGTAAGGAAGATGTGACTTGTGACTTCAGGACGGATGAGGTGATTTTCCAGGTCCATGAAGGCTGCCTTTCCCCCCTGAAGCCTCCGGTCCAAATCAGCACTCTGACCAGGGATTTCTCCACCCAGCTGGAGGAGGCCGCGGAGATAGCCAGACCAGAAGTCTTTCCAGGCTTCAGGCAGATGGTGGAAGAGAGAGTCAACCTAGCGGATGCCTGTGTGACTCTGGAACAAAAGCAAAAGTTGAAACAAGTTTTCTTGGATTTCCAAGATCTCTTTGCGGTAGACTCATATGACTGTGGTCGCACTGACATCCACACAACAACAATCCCCACGGACCCTGGCATGACTCCTGTGTTTGTGAAGCAATATCGCTTGCCTCTCGCATCAATGGAGTCCCTTACTGAAATAATTAAGAACCTTGAGTCCCGGGGAATAATCCGTCCAGTCCACAGCACCTTCAATAATCCGGTGCTGGGAATATTGAAGCCAAACGGCCAGTGGAGACTCTGCGCCGACCTCAGGGAGCTCAACAAACGGGTCCATACGTCCCGATGGCCTCTGCCCTACATTGACCAAGGTCTGGCCCAGATTCAGGGGTCACAGGTATTCACTGCAATAGACCTGACCAATGGATACTGGACCGTGCCTGTCAGTAGGGAGGACCAATACAAGCTGGCTTTTACCTTTGGGGGCCAGCAGTACACATGGACCCGGACTCCCTTCGGATACCTCAACTCCGGCAATGAATTCAACATTTTCCTACATAAGGCCATGCCCGACCTGGGTGCAAGGGGTAACCTGGCTTCTGACGCAGTTGAGGGCCGCCGGAGCAAAACTTTCCTTTCAGAAAGCACAGTGGTGTAGAACCCGTGTTAATTTCTTGGGGCATGAGATTACTCCTCAGGGCCTCTGTCCCCAGGAAAAGAAAGTGGAAGCACTTCAGAAACTGAAAGACCCCACAACTCTGCGGGAATTAAGGAGCCTCCTTGGACTGACTAATTACAGCAGAAAGTTCATTGAGGGCTACGCAGAGATCACCAGACCCCTGATTCATCTCCTGAAGGGGGGGTCAAGTGGGAATGGGGTCCAGAACAAGCCGAGGCAGTAAAACAACTCAAAAGAAGCCTCTCACAAGCGCCTTGCCTAGCTTACCCGGTCAGAAAGAAGGAGTTCTTCCTGGAGACAGGGTTCTCTAATACGTGCTTGACGGCAGTATTATACCAAAAGCATGACAAGGTCAATAAAGTAATCTCCTATGCGAGCAAAACTTTATCCTCTGTGGAGGAAAAATTCAACGATTGTGAGAAGGCACTCCTGGCAACGGTGTGGGCATTGAAGAATTACCGCCTGTTTATCCAGGGGGAACACATCATAGTGGAGACTCCACACCAGCCTCTGCAATATCTCCAAAGTGACAGAATCCGGGCCGGAAATGTGAGTAATTCCCGAATTACTTCCTGGATTCTGTCAATGCAAGGCTTTCCTGTGGAGGTCAGATATGGCCAAAACAAGAAGAGTCCCCTCGCGCAAGGTCTGGCTGACTTGCATGATTGTGCCAGAGAAAACTGCCTCGAGGACGAAAGTCTAAAAATCAAGGACAACATGGAGGCATACCTTAATTCCCCCCACAAAGGCTTTGAAGAAGACAAGTGTGAGGGAATGCCCACTGTCTATGTGGATGGATGCTCTTACCATGTTGACAACAACGGGGAGAAAGAACTGGTGGCCGGCGTAGGGAATGCATGGGTGAATGAGTCCCCAGAACCCTCCGCTGGATACAAAATTGGTCCCCGAAGTAGTCAGGTGGCAGAATTGATGGCTGTGCATCAGGCCATCCTCACTGCTGTCCAGCATCAACTCCACGAACTGGTCATAATCACAGATTCGGATTATGTACGGAACGGGTTCGTGGAGCACCTGGTTAATTGGAAAACCAGAGGCATGTTATGTGCTAACAACAAACCCTTGAAACATGGGAAGTTGATCCAAAACATTGATGATCTGGTCACATCGAATGGGATGACCATCTACTGGAAAAAGATCAAGGGTCATTCCAAAGTAGAGGGACCAGACAAAACTGGAAATGACTTAGCTGATCAGCTGGCCAAAACCGGGGCCATCCAAGGGGATCTAATTGAGATTGAGTCCCTGTTGGGGGAAATCCAGGTCACTGCCATCACTAGGTCCCAGACAAATGCTCACAACGACCTTTCAATTGCACAATGGAGTAAGGAGACCCCTGATGCTGATTTGATTACTGCTCAGAAGGGGGATCCAATTATTGGTAAATTTTACCAGCACCTTGAGGACCCTGAGAACTTTCCCCTGACGGATACCGATTACATTGGGAAAGAGGACCTAAGAGTGTTGATGAAATGTCCAAAAATGTTCCGGATCCAAGACGGTTTGTTGGTAAGGAAATCCAAAGCTGGCCACGATCAGTGGGTGGTTCCTACCTCATTCCGAAGCCTGATGTTAAGTCACGCCCATGATGCGGCCACCGCCGGTCATAGGGGGTTTCACACAACATTGGAAATCTTAAGAGAGGTTGCATACTGGCCACACATGGGCCAGGACCTCAACCAATATTTGAAGGGTTGTCTTGTGTGTGCACAATTTCAGCCGACATCCCTCACACACCGGGCGCCTTTACAAAAGAGGGGGATGACCCTGCCATGGTCAGATTTACAAATCGACTTTGTAGGCCCTGTGATTCGCTCGGCTAGGGGGAATAAGTACATGTTGACTGTGACATGCTTGTTTACCAAGTGGGTGGAATGTCTCCCAGCCCCAAATTGCAAGGCAGAAACTGCAGCTGCCTTGATGATTAACCACATCTTTTCCCGTTTTGGTCTACCTCAAAGGATTGAGTCAGACAGAGGTAGCCACTTCACCAGTGAAGTAATGACAAAGATGTGGGAGATACTGGGGGTCAAGAGAAAGCTGCATATTGCTTATAGACCAGCTTCTTCTGGGGCAGTAGAGAGATATAACCGGACAATTGTGAGCATATTAAAGAAGTTTGTGGCAGATTCTGGGCCAAGTTGGGATATCCGATTACCTCTGGTCCTAATGGCTATCAGATCTACCCCTTCATCTGCAACCAAAATGTCACCATTTGAGTTGATGACTGGGCGCAAGATGGTGCTTCCTCAGCATTTGCTCTACAGGACCCAAGAGCAGACACTGATAAATGCCTCCACTACTCATGAGTATGTGGAGAATTTAAGGAAACACCTTCAACATGCTTTTGCTTATGCTCAGCGGAATCTAGAAAGATCAGCTGATAGCATGAAGACCCACTATGACCTGAAAACTTCCAGGAAGGAATATCAGGTGGGAGACCGGGTCTATCTATACAACTTCCAGAGGAACCAGGCCAAGCAGCGCAAATTTTTGCCTACATGGAAGGGACCCTTTGAGATCATCGACAAGATCTCCCCTGTGGCCTACAAGATCCGCATCCCCAAAGGCGGTTCGGCAGAGGGGGAAGACAAGTGGGTCCACATAAACCAGTTGAAATGTTGCCATCCCAGGCACACTCTGCAACAACTGGAGGAATCCTCTGGAATCCTAGCGGGTACTGTCTCAGACTAATTCAGTTCCAACCATAAAACATACCACATCTAGTCTCTAAAATATTGTGATTTGCATGAAACTGTCTCTTAGTTATACTGTTTTTTATCAAAATAAGAATGTAATGTTTCGTTATGATGAAATGCATATGCCGCCCCACTATCTCAACAGTGGTGGAAAGACGTCTATGAGTAGGTATTGCCGCTCTTCCTTTGTCGTCCTAGGAGAAAGAAAACCGGGAGACGGGCCAAGGAGAACGATCCGGAGACCGGGAGCAGAGACGCAACGGGCCCGGGGTACCGCCCATCTTCCCATCAGGACCGGCGAGGAGAACTGATCGATCTGACCGGATGGAGAGGAAGATGCTGAACTGTGCCATCTACAGAATTGGAAGAAGATAATGTGGACATACCAGCGCCAGGGTTCAAAACCTCCCTTGCAACCGACTCCCCCTCGACTCAAGTCAAAGCGCAGTCGGGCGGGGGGGTTTGTGGAGGGTTTTGACCCATGTGGAATCATTAGACGGGGTAAATATGGGGATTAAGCTGTCGCTGCCCATCATTTTACCCCAGAACAAAAATAAATCATTGGAGTGCGTAAAGATGGGGATGCGCTGTCGCCGCCCATCATTTCATCCCAGAATCCAGGAGAGCTGCGCAGTTGTGCGCACACCAAAATGGTTACCTAACTTGCCACCCACCAGTGTAAAGAAAGGTCTTTGTTAACAAAATCCACTGTTACTGATGTCAAAAAGTTGCTGAAATCGTGACTCATTGGACCACTTTAAAGATTCAACCCTTTTGTGGGGTTCCACATAACCATTTTACTGTAAGGAGCCCCATCAAAACAATGTTAAGCAAGGATTTACTACCATGTAAGAACCATTCCTGTTTAGAATGCATTAATCCAAGAAAATCCCAAAATTGCATGCAGTACCAACAAAATCCTCAAGGGGCGCTGGCGGTCTAAACTCTGACAGGAGAACTGAGTGCAGTAGCTGACAAAGGGATTTGACTTAGCTGACTTCAAAGGCTGCATTTTAATTAAAAATTAGCCACATGCTGTTCCCAGAGGCCTGAAGCCTGGGAAACCCTCTCACCTCAAGAGCTTCACACCAGGAGTTAGAATCTCACATGACCTCTTGATTGATAGAAGGCAGACTGGCTGGGAGCTTCCCAGAGACCACACAATGGCCCCTTTCCTCTGAAAGGAATATGTTGATTTTGACTGTTTAATGTCAACAAAGCCCTGCCTGCCCAGAGGACTGACCCACCCAAGTCTTGGAGGCGGACTCCAAAACTCTGAGAACTGAATTGAAAGAAAAATATATATTTTACAAAAACACTGATAACTCTTTGTAATCAAATGACAGAAATGTATAACTTTGAGAGCTTTAATTTAAAAAATGTACCTTTAATTCAAGCCTAAACTCGAATTTGTGTGATGTTCTGGGGCAAAACCCCATAGTTTATTAATATTACAGACTCCCTGTTTCAGCTAGACAAACGAAAATGCATTGGTATGTGGGTAGATATGTGAGGAACAGTTGTATAAAATTTAATGAAGATCCAATGTTGTTTAGCACATGAAAAAGTGCTAGAAGTTGCCATTTCTGAATGCAAGCTCTTAGAAACAACAGATTTGGACAGAGACATGGCTAAATTCAGCCACACCATGTATATGTAATTTCAAGCAACTGTGTAACTGTGAAATATGTTTTTTATTATCAAATATAGAATGTGTGCAATCTGACAGAGGAGTGTCCTATCTGCAAGCCATAAAATGACATCCCTCTGACTCACAGTTCATTCCCCAATCAAATAAGAAATGGAAGTTTGACCAATTAGAAGCTGAGAGAGAGGTAGGGTCAGTGATGCTAGAACACACCCACATTCTAAACACATAAAAGCAGACAGACAGGACAGATAGGGACCTTCAATTCCATTTGCTGCAACGCGCTCTGCCGGACCATACAACATCCAGAGATCCAGACTTTACCTCCATCAAACCTCCAGAGAGCCAAACTAGAGACTTCAATCTATCCAGAACTAGAGACCAGACCAGAGGGAGAAACCAGTGCTGTACCCAGAGAGAAAGCAGTGCTGTGCCCAGAGAGAGACCCGAGCCCAGTCCAAAACCCTGACCAGATCCGTGGCGTGGCCCATTTCACTCAAGAATATAGTGTGAGTACCTAGAAAACTGTGCAGATCCAATCTCTTAGTTTAAATTAATCTAATTCAATCTATTTAACCTAAGTAGAACTGCCTGATAGATCCAAAACTGTCACCTGTCATTTGCAAGCTGCACTTGTCTTTTTGAACTTTAAAATTTCAAATCTGAAAAACGACCTTCACAAAATCGCTCATATCTCCGCAACCGTTTGTGCTAGAGACTTGCAATAACTTTTATTTGAAAGCTTAGAATCTTAGCTTTGAATCACACCTAGAACTGCATTCCTACCCCTTATATTTTTACCGCAATCGCGGAACACGCATCCGCGAATTTTTCCGCGATTTGCAAATTTCTTCACATGTAAAAACTGCTGCTGCTTGCCTTCCATTTGCCCGAAATTCGTTTAACCTGCTAACTATCCCTGCCTCATTGCTAGTGTGAGCCTGGACTAATATTAACTAGATACCACTCACCCTGAACCTCTGAAAGGGAATCAAAAAGCATTTCCAGCATATTTCTCATCCATTGCTAGCACATATCAAAGCATTTGGGCCTGTGTTTTCAAAACTCCTATCTGTGTTTTAAACTTCTGTTGTCTAAGCTTGCTGGGGTGAACTGAATTACATTGATTGCATTTCTGAGAACTGTGTGTTTCCTCCCATTTCCTTGCATTGCATAAAGAGGGGGGGAGTGAATAGCCAGAGAAAAGTGATTACATTGTTTGGTTGAAATCATATTGAGTATTTTCTGTACTGCATTCATTGAATATTGCATCCACCTGAGCTTACATAAAGCATTTTCTACCACATTATACTTCTGTACCTATTTACCAGTGTGCTACCTTATCCATTTCATGTCAACTCATTAGTGATTATAAGAAGAGTGCTAGTGCCAGATTCTCCGTTGTTGATCTTTATCATATCAGATTAAGTGTGCTATTCAATTATTAACTTATTATAAAGTGTGATATATATATATTTTAAATTATCAAATAAACCTTTTAAACTTGCAAAACAGAACTACTTCTTGGCTCAGTGGGGTCAGGGGGATTCCAAGAGAGGGGTGTTATATAGGGGTAGTCATCCAGAACGCATGAACTGGACCTAAAGATATATCAATAAGGGTTTTCATTCAGTATTCTAGACTAGGCGTTAACTTAGCTGTAGTGCTGAATTGAATCCTCTTACAGTGGCATCGCCCACCGATGGGCCAGGATACTTCATCCCGAGCTCCTCCAACCCCTTTTCGTCTGTTCCCCCGGATGCGTTGGCAGACACAATCCCAACACACAATAATCTCGATTTTTGGGAATTTATCATAATTGCAAAAGAACATTGATTACTTGCTTAACTTTTGAATTTTCAGCAAGAACACCATCATTATTATTGTTATTGATTTTCAGTTCAACCCTATTCCTTGCTTTTGGTTTAAATTGAGCACCAAAGTGATAAATAACTGTTTTTTGTTAATATTTAGATTTGGTTTAAGTTCTTCTTTCATGCACTGTTCTTCATTTTTATATCACATTTTTGTATGTGTTAATTATTTTATTTACTATATATGCTCCTACATTTTGGATTTTACCATATGCACCACCTTTTTGATATAAAGTTTGATTTTCAATTTCAACAATCCTTTATGTTTTCTTTAAAGGAGTGTCTTAATATACATAATTGCATGTAACATTTATAACCCGTGTGGTTATTTGGGTTTGGACCGGGTGAATGATTCGAATTCATTTACATTTCACATGGGCCAACCCTTGATGTACCAGTACCCTTGTTTTGTTGTGAATACAAGTTTTTTTGGCCCCCTACTGGTATGTCACCCCTGGGGCAGACCACCGCAGCTATATATTGGCCCTCTTCTTTGTATACTTGCTAGCATTGAAGACAAAAGTGTTCCAAATTCTGCATGTGAGCTGTGAGGTCACGGAGATAAGCTCTTGGTGAGTCAATCAAATATGAGGAGTAGGTGAGAATGACTGACATGTAATTAGCTTATCTTAGGGTGCTGAAATTATAACAAAATAATTGATGTATTTTGATATAAAATGTCTCAGATTTCTCCACGCATAGTTGCCATACAAAGTGCCACTTTCTGTTGTCGTTTTTTTTCTTTTCTCTGTTATCCTTTGTAGGCTCAAGGCTATGACAAATGTGGTAAGAATGAATTATTGTAACAACACAATGTAACTTTGGTATCATGATTGTGTAATATATTGTGTACTGAAAGCATTTTGGGTTTTCCTTTTATGCTTTATTTAATGAAGCCTAAAGGTCATTTTAAAGGGAAAGGAAAATCATAAAGGTTTGTTGTTCATGCTGAGGCGCTAAAGTATTTACCATTGTATCACCAGTGCTAAAAGTAGTAAACAAGAAAAGGTATATACTTATACAGATAACTTCTTTGCCATGAGCCGGGGATTCTACCTCTCCTTGTGATTTCAGAAATTAGTAGTAGAAGCTATTTAGCCCAAAATGAAGAGTTTTTTTCTTTTCAGGACTAGTTCGGAAAGCCCATCGTTGTAGGAAATATGTTTGGATAATAGTGGTGTCCTTCAAAATACTTGACAAAAAACCAACAAGCAAGGATTGAATGTGAATGCAACAGAAGGATGAATGTGGATTCTATTATAGTATTTTATAAGAATCTGTATTCCCTGCTATGCACATTTGCTTTGCAATACATCACTGAATCACTGCATTAGGTCAAAGCTATGTTTGTTCTGATATGTGTAGATCCTGTTGACCACAGGGTGAGCACACAACACATTGAGGATCTCTCTTCATTTATCTCAGGATTGTTCACGTTTGCCCTGGTACCTGGGGCATTTCTACTGTGATGCTCTCTACATATCTAATGTGAACTATTTTCGGCATACTGCGTCTACATTCATACCTTACCCCCCTTGTTTATGTTTTGATCCAGCAATGTATTGTACTTGGAATGAGAATCCTGCATTTTCACAGATAGGCACGCTAATCTTGCCATAGATGGTCTGTGGCATCCTGGTTGCAAAATGTTGCCAAGGGCTTGGTGTCCGTGATGAGATCGAAATGCCTCCCCCACAAATAGTATCAGAAGTATCAGAGGTTTTGAGCTGTACAGTACAATTCTTCCTGGCCGTTTTGTTTGTATGAGGGTACTACCTATGACGTATACACTGGCATCAACCATGCTACTTGTTACCAAGCGGTCATCTAGTAGTTTTAGACATGGTGCATTCATAATGTTTTCTTTGATCCTTTTAAACGCTAAATGACAATCTTGTGTGAATAGGGACAGCACCCTTTTTTCAGCTGGTTTCTCAAGGGCTCCATCTTGCTTGAGCAGTGTCTAATGAATTGTTCACACATTATTTCAGCTGATCATTATCATCAGGGTCCGGCACTGCTCTACTGGATCTTAGCAGGTCATCAATTGATGTAATTTCTTCCACAGAGATCATATATCCCAGGTACTCCATGGTGATGTTCTGAAAGTAGCACTTTTATCTGCATAGGCTCACCCCAGAATTGTTCAATTTGGTGAGTACATTGTATAGTGTTTGATTGTGCTCTTCGTCTTTGTCTCTGAACAGCAGTACATCACTTGAAATAACGCCACTTTGCTGACGTTTTTCAATATCTTATCCATGAAGTTATGAAAGAGAGACACTGCCCATGAAAGGCTAAGGGCCTGCAGGTGAGTTGATACACTAATGGCATGATGAACTCTGTACGTTCCTTGGATCTATCGTGGAAAGGAACTTGGTGAAAATCATTTCTCATGTCTAGTTTTGAGAATATCCACGAATATGTTAATGAGTTCTGAAATGAATTGATAGGTTATTTATAATGTGAACCTATACAGACATGTTTCAAGGCGCAACCAGGCAGTGAGGGTGAAAACAGGGGAGGACAAGACAAACAATCTTCCTAGGCCTAGTATCATTTAGATTGTGCAAGTGCATAGACAAAAAGTGCAGGGGAAGGTGGATAAGTGCACCCACTGGAACAATGCCTGGGGTTAACTGCAGGAAGGCAGGGCCTCCAAGGGGATCATACTCAGAAGTGCAAGGCATTCCCGGTGGCAGCGGAGGAAGGCTGAAGGGCAAGAGCTTGGGACACTGTAGGAGGGCAGGTGTCCTATAAGACTCGGAGGAGCACCACACAGCCAGTCAAAGTACCAGCAGGATGAAGGGAAGGATAGCAGAGGGAAGGCAAATGGAAAAGGAGGTGGGGAAAGGTTACCAGGGGAGAAGCAGAGAGAAGAAACAGGAGAAAATGAAGGTCTGAAGGAGCTTCCAGTACTCAAGGAGTTGCGGATCAAGTTGGAGAGTGGCAGGTAGGCCATTCCAGAGGAAGGCACCTGTGGAGGAAAGAGATCTACCACCCAGTCTCTGCTTGGAGAAGCAACTCACTTGAAGCGAATTGGAGGTAGACGAGTGGAGGGCTCTGGAAGGAAAGTACTTAGGAAGAGAGAGTTGGTGGTAGTCTGGGCCCTTGGCCCAGAAGGCCTTGTGGACAATGCAGAGGCTCTTGAACTTGATCCTTGCAGTCACCGGGAGTTAGTATAAGGATTTCAGAAACGTAGAGATGCAGTCCCTGGGCTTGAGGCCAAGGATACATCTTGCAGTATTGTTCTGGGTGAGTTGCAGAAGGCATAGAGTAGAGTTAGGTAGATTGAGAAAGAGGCTGTTGCACTAGTGAAGCTTAGAGAGAACCAGGGCTCTGAAGACAGTGAGCTTCTGGGGGAAGGTGAGAAAAGGTAGAATACCTCTGAGGAGTTGCAGTTGGAAATGGGAATTTTTAGAGACGTCCATGATATGTGGTAAGAAGGTGAAAGTGGAGTCAAAGATGACCCTGAGGATTTTTGCCTCTCAAGAGGGTGAGGGCACAGGGCCAAGAGAGGCCGGCCAGAGTGAAAGGGGAAAAGGGAGAGAAGGGGTCCCAATGAAAACAATCTCTGTCTTCATGGCATTGAGGCAGAGATCATTAGAGGCACACCGTGTATGAATGGTGGAAATATAGTCAGGGATGAGCGAGGAGGCTCAAGGGTAGCCTGAAAGAGAGCTGCATGTCATCTGCATAATATTGAAAGTTCGAGGAAAAAGTAGAGATCAGGCAGGCCAATGGGGCCAGTTAGACATGTAAAAACCAGGGCAAGAGGATAGATCCCTAGAAAACACCACATGTATAGAGTGTGATGGAGGAGAGGAGAGGAAGGACCCAAGTTCAACCTGGGAAAGTCAGTCCAAGAGGAAAGAGGATAACCATGCAAGAACCTGATCTGTGATGCCCATGCTATCTCGGAACCGGGTGATCAGGATGTTGTGGTTCACTGTGTCAAAGGCAGAAGAAAGATCATGGAGGATTTGTACAGGGGGAGGGTTAGAGTCATGGTTAGAGACCAAGTCTTCATGGGTGTTCAGGAGAGCGGTTTATGTGCCCCTGGCTGTTCTTAAGCCAGAGTTATGGTCATGTAGACAAGCAACAGATTCAGTTTGGAGGTTTAGCTGGGAGATAGTCAATTTATAGAAAGTGGGCGATAGTTTGGCGGGTTGGAGGGGTCGACAGAAGGCTTTTGAGAAGCGGGTGAACTCTTTTTTGTGATAACCATCAGCTAAGCGAGTTAGTTTGCTCAAATGGTTCAATAACAACTTCAGTCCCCATGTCCTTGAGTAACACTTGCAGCTCCTTCCTTGTTGTGATAGGAATGGGCTGAACCATGTGTTTCACTGGAGAATCATCCATCTTTAAAATGAACTCACAGTCATATTTCTTCATTGGTCCAATGCTCTACTTGATTATTTATTTAAGCAGTTCTAATATGTCATCAATGGATTTGGTCTTTTTGTGACAGATCACATTTAGGACTTCTCTGTACGTGTCACCCCAAGGTGGGATTAACAATGTCTGTGTCATATGTGATTTTTCTTATGCTTCTTCCTTGGAACGCCAGCAAGCATTGGGTGTAACCTGCCAGCATGACCTTGCTTCCACCATACACAACTGGTTCTATGTCAAAAGGATTGTGCTGTATGGTAATGGTGCCTATGCACCTATTTAGGAGGTCTATCACTAGAATGTTAACATATGACCCTGAGTCTGCTACCATGGACTCCACTACATCATTTACTTTTATGTGGCAGTATGACATGCCATTAGATTTTCTATTCTTGTCTCTCACTGCTGTTATGATGTGGCCTTCAGATGCTTCGGATGGTTTGTCATCCCTGGTGTTTAATGACACAACTATCAAGTGGACTTCCCACATTTTTTTTAATGTACTGCATTCTATGGTATAAAAATAATTTTTACAGCTCATACACGTTTCTTGCCTTGCTGGGCATTTCTCATTGTTAAATGGCTGTAGTCGCCACACTTGAGCACTTGAAGGACTTGTAGGCTTGTCACTGCTTTTGCATCTTGAGTTAGATTTTGTTACCTTTCATTTCTTCCGACCTGCTCAATCTGGGAGATCTTGATATGGTCTTGACTTCAGTATGTTCTTGTCTCTGTGCAGTCCTTCACCTGCGGGCTGTCTCCTCTGCTGCTTGGGTAAGTGTAATTGGATTCTTTGCATTTATAATTTTCTCATTCAGTTTGAAATCTCAGCAATTCATTACCAACATGTCTCTGAGTCTTTCTTCATCTTTGCCCACAAAGTTGCATCGGGTCATCATCTCCCCAGGATCACCACAACATATTTGATGGATTCTTTGGTTTTTTGCTTCCTAGGTTAGAACCTGATTCAGTGTAGCAGAGATTTTGGTGTTTCAGCAAACCTTTTATCCATGCGCAAGTTTGCTTCTGAGAATAGCCTAAGTTGTTCAACATCATTACCTTTTTTCTCGTGTCAGCATATTCTGCTCCACTCAAGGCTGTGTTAGAGAAATAATGAGCTAATGATTGTGTGCCGTATGTGCTTCAACATTTCACCTTAACACTTAGATTTGGGTTGAGTAGAGTGGGATAGATTCAATTAGATAAAGAAAATGGTAGCATAACTGCAGGAGTACAAACATAGTTAGGTTCAGAAAATCAAGTAAAATTCAATGCTGAACAGCATAGCTTCATGAAGGAACGTTTCAAAGCTGTGCATGTAACAGAAGTGAGATGGGCCTTAGAAACCATTCATTGCATCAGCTAGATGTAACAGGAGGAAAGGAGCGAAAAAAGGAGATTTTAAAGTTACAATATTCTGCGGGCCGCATGAGATTGTGCCAAATTAAATAATGTTCAAAGGTCACCAGAGTTAGGAGCTGGACAATTATACAATCAGATGACATCAGGAAGTAGGTGGGTAAATGCAAAGAAAATATACAGTTGGACATATGGAAGGGGCATAGATGGATTCAGGGGTTGAAAAAGACAGTGAAAAGGGGAGGTAGAGATGGACACAGACACACTTGGCCAACAGGCACTTGGCTGGGAGTCAGAGAAACACTTGGCTGCACTGAACGTGGTGGCAGTCCGAACTGGCTGGGTTATACTTGGAGTTGGAGCTTGCTCAAGGTTATGGCTGGGGTGAAGCCAAGGCCAAATCAGGTGCTTCAGTCTTGGAAGGACGGGCTGAGTCCCATCGAGCGGTAGGAACAAGTTTCTGGGTGTGGGTGCAGAAAGGTTCCAAAGGCTAGACAGACTGTCAAAGACACAAAAATACGAGAAATCATTTGGATGGTGACTATAAAGTAGAAGCAATTAGCATCCCTCTCACAGGATAATTGGGAAGGTGCCAGATTGGACACAAAGCAACAATTCCTTTACCTTTTACGGTACCAAAAGGTTAAAGAAGTAAGCTATGTTTAAACATTTCGAGTGGGAGTGTGTCCCTTTATTGCAGATGGTTAGGGTGTAATGAGCCATCCTATAATAAATGAGTTAGGAAGGGTCAAGAAACACACATGATCAGACATATTTGGGACTAATCAAACCACGCTGAAATCTAACAAGTCATATATGTTTTAATGACATACCCCTTTCTTGAAATTGTATGAATCAATGAAAGATCACTTGATCGACCAATCTACATTACTAGCCATGCTTCCCTAAAAATGATCTTTATTGAAGGTTTTGTCACAGCTGTACAAGGCAGTCTGGATTAGAACACAGAACAATCTATTTTTCATCACATTTTAGATCTATAATAACTAAACAAATTCAAGAATAGAATTAAGATTGTGTTCTGAAGCACATTGAACAACAATGCCTTCTCTTCCCAAAACTATGGTACAGAAGAAGCCAAAGTTGTAGAAGTTGAAGAGATCATAGAAATCCCGGATAGAGAAGTTAAGGACTTTAATGAGTCAGAATAAAAATTACTTTCTCACTTTTCCCCTGAAGCTCATTGTCTCCAGAGCCCTGGTTCTCTCTAGGCCGGTTTACTGCCACAGCCTCTTTCTCAATCTGTCTTCCTCTACTCTCCGTCCACTGCAACTAATTCAGAACAGGACTGCAAGGATCAAGTTCAAGACCCTTAGCATTGTCCACAGTGCTTTCTGGGGCCAGGACCCAAACTACATCCAATGCTCCCTTCCAAGATACCATACTTCTTGAGCCCTTCGCTCAGTGACCTCCAACTCTCTAAGGGTTAAACACTTCTACAAGCAGAGAATGGGGGATAGATCTCTCCCCTCTGCAGGTGCCTCCCTCTGGAATGGCTTCCCTGCCCCTCTCAAAGCTGACCTGGACCATCTGAAGTTCCAGAAGCAGCTCAAAATGTTCCTCTTCCCCTCTGCTTTCTCTCTCTCCATCCCCGGCTGACCTACCTGACGGATTGCTTGGCTACCCTCAGGGTCGCGCTGGGTGCTATGCTTTTTCTTGATCAGTCACCCTTGCACTGCCTCCGGGTCTACCACGCACTTCTGGACTGTAACTGTAAACCTACAGTCTCTTGTTCTTTTTTACACTACACGGCGCCACGCTGCCCTTAGCTGCACTTACTCAGAGCATTGCCATCCTGTTTTCCCCTTCCCTCTCCCTTGCACTTCCCCCTCCCTTTCTTTCGAAATCTCACACTTGCATGATTTGAATGACTCAAGGCCTAGTAAGATTGTTTGTCTTGTCCTCCCTCTGTCTTCCACCTTGTCTTGTTGCACCTAGAAATACTTGTGTACAGGTGGATTATTAATTACTTATCATATCATATCAAACTCAGTTGGTGCAGGGAGAGAAAACACAAGATCCTTCTGGTCAAGCATCATATACAATTCCGGATCTTTTGTGCCGTGGTGATTGTTCGTCCGAAACCAAACAGGATACCTTGAACAGACCAACTGAGGACAAAGGACCCATCAGAGATTATTCTATATTCTCAAGGAAAGAAATACGAAACAAGGAGCAAAACAACAACAATAAACAAAAAATCTAAAAACTTGAGCCAAGACAAAAGACCAAAATCTAATGATTCTAGAAAGTTCTTAAGAAAGCTGCATATACCATCCAGCCCAAGAGAAACAACAACACCCAAAGAAAAAAGTGTAATTAAGGATTCAAGCATCTGGATGCAGCGGTTGATTCCTTAGAAGTAAGAATCCACTTGTGCCATAGGGTCAGGCGGACAGATATTTAGGATGAACCCACAAAAAATATGTCAACATAATCAATGGAAGTGGAAGTTATCCTCACTCAACATGAGGTTGAAATTCAAGATACACCTGATGGAGCACTAACAACATTACCAATGGTCCATTCAGGGAGGATTAGACTCAGGATGGCGCTTTAGCGGCTAACATACCGTTCATTACCCCGAACTTTCAAACATTAGAGCAGAAGTGGCTGGCTTTGATCGTGAGGCCTAGGACGGAAAAATACAGACAAATCAGAAAGGGGGTCGTGAAAGGGAGTCAGGGGTCAGGGGATAAACTGCTGAACGAACATCAGTGGCCATTCCACGACAGAAAAACCTGTCAAACAAGATGTATCCTGCTGCATGATGCTTTGATAATGAATCGTGTGAATATATTGAGATTTCTACATCACATCCCAATAATGAGCTAATGATTGTGTGCAGTATGTGCTTCAACATTTCACCTTAACACTTAGATTTGGGTTGAGTAGAGTGGGATAGATTCAATTAGATAAAGAAAATGGTAGCATAACTGCAGGAGTACAAACATAGTTAGGTTCAGAAAATCAAGTAAAATTCAATGCTGAACAGCATAGCTTCATGAAGGAACGTTTCAAAGCTGTGCATGTAACAAAAGTGAGATGGGCCTTAGAAACCATTCATTGCATCAGCTGGATGTAACAGGAGGAAAGGAGCGAAAAAAGGAGATTTTAAAGTTACAATATTCTGCGGGCCGCATGAGATTGTGCCAAATTAAATAATGTTCAAAGGTCACCAGAGTTAGGAGCTGGACAATTATACAATCAGATGACATCAGGAAGTAGGTGGGTAAATGCAAAGAAAATATACAGTTGGACATATGGAAGGGGCATAGATGGATTCAGGGGTTGAAAAAGACAGTGAAAAGGGGAGGTAGAGATGGACACAGACACACTTGGCCAACAGGCACTTGGCTGGGAGTCAGAGAAACACTTGGCTGCACTGAACTGGCTGGGTTATACTTGGAGTTGGAGCTTGCTCAAGGTTATGGCTGGGGTGAAGCCAAGGCCCAAATCAGGTGCTTCAGTCTTGGAAGGACGGGCTGAGTCCCATCGAGCGGTAGGAACAAGTTTCTGGGTGTGGGTGCAGAAAGGTTCCAAAGGCTAGACAGACTGTTAAAGACACAAAAATACGAGAAATCATTTGGATGGTGACTATAAAGTAGAAGCAATTAGCATCCCTCTCACAGGATAATTGGGAAGGTGCCAGATTGGACACAAAGCAACAATTCCTTTACCTTTTACGGTACCAAAAGGTTAAAGAAGTAAGCTATGTTTAAACATTTCGAGTGGGAGTGTGTCCCTTTATTGCAGATGGTTAGGGTGTAATGAGCCATCCAATAATAAATGAGTTAGGAAGGGTCAAGAAACACACATGATCAGACATATTTGGGACTAATCAAACCACGCTGAACTCTAACAAGTCATATATGTTTTAATGACATACCCCTTTCTTGAAATTGTATGAATCAATGAAAGATCACTTGATCGACCAATCTACATTATTAGCCATGCTTCCCTAAAAATGATCTTTATTGAAGGTTTTGTCACAGCTGTACAAGGCAGTCTGGATTAGAACAATCTATTTTTCATCACATTTTAGATCTATAATAACTAAACAAATTCAAGAATAGAATTAAGATTGTGTTCTGAAGCACATTGAACAACAATGCCTTCTCTTCCAAAACTATGGTACAGAAGAAGCCAAAGTTGTAGAAGTTGAAGAGATCATAGAAATCCCGGATAGAAAAGTTTAGGACTTTAATGAATCAGAATAAAAATTACTTTCTCACTTTCCCCCTGAAGCTCATTGTCTCCAGAGCCCTGGTTCTCTCTAGGCTGGTTTACTGCCACAGCCTCTTTCTCAATCTGTCTTCCTCTACTCTCCGTCCACTGCAACTTATTCAGAACAGGACTGCAAGGATCAAGTTCAAGACCCTTAGCATTGTCCACAGTGCTTCTACATCACATCCCACAACATTGAGACATTGAGATTTCTACATCACATCCCACAGCTGAGATATATACGCTCTAGTGACATTGAAATGGTAGAATTTCTAAACAACGCCCACTTTTATTGGGTATTGATTCACTTGTTTTACAACTTAGTCAAGCAGACTATTCTTGAGGCGGCACCATGTTTGTTTCCGTCTGGATTTAATCTAATGGGTTTGATTACTGAAACATTTTGTGTATCTAGACAGGTCGCTGAAAAAAAGGGATTAAACAACAAGGAGAGTAAGATCCCAATAATAAAGAATATGGAGAACATTACCGAGAATTTAGCAAAAGTAGACTGAGTGAACAATAACACAAAAAATGTGCTTCTAATGCAAGATCAATCTTCACAATACCAGTGGGAGGGAAGAAGTGCTCGGAAAGACAGCAACAGAGAAGTTGACCAAAAGGAATCATGGTCATGGCTGGCAGAGGCTTTAGTGTTGAATAAAAGAAACAATTAATTTACAGACCCTTTTGAAATCAGAACTAGTGTTGGGATTTTAGAACAGCGGGCCTTTAAGCATCTACTCAAGAGAGGGGACTTCCATGTTGAGACCTATGACATATTATGCCTCCAAGAAATGTGGTTGCTTTCTACTCTATCTCTAGATGGCTATTCAATGTAGTGAAAGCTAGTGATGAAAGGCCAAAAGGGAAGGCCTACATCTGGCCTAGTGTTGGATTTGAGGGGTGGAATGTCAAATGAAGTTGTGGCAACTCACTACCCAACCACCTATATCCAGGTGCTGGTGATATGGTGGAGCAAAATGGGAGCTACTGGCTCTGAATAGTTTGTAATGTGTAACCTATACTGGAACCTAGCAGGCACTAAAGACAGTGCCTTCCTGGATTTTCCTATGGCCAAAATAGAAAAATAGGGGGTCTTATGGTTAAGGAAAGCTAGTCTTAGGAACTTACATCTTTTGAATGGGCAAAGTAGAGGCGACATCTCAGACTGCCCAACTTGGAAGAAATGCGACCAGACAGGAATACTCAATTAGGTTTTTCTATCGGGCAACATATTCCCATGGGTTTCCAAATTCAAGGTAATTCCATTTACCAGAAGTGACCATAACATCCTAAAAATTAATTGGGCCACAACATACATTCTGAATAAAGATGTTTACCCTGCAAAGATAGAAGAGACTCAAGGGAGGAATCATCTGAGGATGAACTCATCCAAAATAATCTTGTTAAATGAGAAATCCTCTGACCACATAAGAATGACCATGAGACCGGAGCCACACACAACTTTAGATTATTCTCTCTTTTAATGGAATTTGCTGAATTTGGTAATAAAGTCAGTAACATCACTTTTAGTAATAAACATACCTATGCCAAAGACCTGGTAGAAGCAAAGAGAACACCTAGAGCTGATCTAAAGAAAATAAAACTCGACTCAGGTTCTGGGGACGTTGTGCCTCTTGATATAACAAAAGTAGTCATACAGCAAATGGGTCTGATAACACAAAGGAATGATGCAGAGAACATGCTGAAAGAAATGTGTAAAAAGAGAATAGGAGAAATGTGGCAACATATAAATTCCAAAGGCACTCCTCAGCATGCTTTGGAATCAAATGCAGTGTCTGAAGAGAGTTGGGTGACCCACTTTACCATTCTAGTCAATACATTTGGTAAGGAACTAGCTGTCGACTTGGATCCACCAGCATTCAAATGGTCAATTAACCTTGAAAAAGAAGAGATTGTTGCCTTAATAAACAAAGCCAGCAAATCATGATCACCAGGTCCAGATGGGCCGACCAATAAAATGCTGAAGGAGGACCCCGAACTGTGGCCTTAATTCCTTATGGTGCTATTTGGATAGATTACAAAAGTAAATAATGTGCTGCAAAAATGGAAGTCAGCAATTATTGCCCCCATTTTCAAGAAGGGCAAATAAACACTGAAGTTTAAATCATGAAACCCTGGAAAAGTTGAAACTTTTGTGGATCTTTGAAAGCTTATGAACATCGTCACTTTGACCGATGGGCCAAGAAAAAAGTTATTGAGGGCAAAAGCCATACACCTGGTTTCCCTGAGATGCATTCTGCTGATGAAAGTTTGGAGGTAATAATAATAGTTGTTCTTTCTTTTACTCATTAACCCTAGTTCTAACATTTGATGGACTGCAGGTGGTCTCCATACTAACATATGGTGCATAGGTTTTATCGCTATTACATTTAACCTATGGACTGTAGAGGAGGAACCAAGTAACCCCACCTCAATCGACCCGCACCTTTTACCTGTCTGCTGGAAATCAGAGTATGTGATGTATGCAGAACAGCTGAATGGACAAAGAGCAGACTATGGATTCAGTCCAGTACCAGTGAAAGGGCCAGTACCTAATAGAATCTGGGAGCCAAGATATATATTGAGAAAACCATATCAGCATACAAAGAAATATGATGACCATTTGAACGAAATCCCTGAAGAAGCAAAGCCAATAAGCAGCAAGGATGAATGGTAGTGTCACTAACCATTGCCAGTATATGTTACATGGAGCTGAAGATGACTTACATAAAAGAGAAGCAGTGACCAGAGAATGCAGCTATTGTATAAGGCATCATCAAAGTACTAAGGAGAAGTGACATCTCGGGCTCAATGTGAAGAAACTTATGCCACAGAAACAGATGAAGATATCATCAAGTTATTTTACACATCTACAGATGCAGAAGAAACACAAGCAGCAAAGTAATCGTGAATCTGGCTCTAAGCTTATTCTACTAAACATATTATAGCAGGTTGGACAGTAGCAAAAGTCCTAATTTCAGTGTGTCGCAGTAAAAAGCAAATTGAATTACAAGCAGAGTGTCAGCAAAAGGTGAGGCTGAGTGAGCCATGAAGCCAAGGTCTTATCAAAACTGGAGTGAACTGACTTTGGATACAAAATCGTGTGAAAGAACAAAACCTTGGTTCAGAAGGCATGAATATAACAAGAAAGACATCAGAGGTCTATTAGAAAATAATATTAAATGCACAAAAAGGCTTGATTCCATGGTCTCTCCTCACATGGAAGCATGAAGTTGGATGAACGAGATGGTCACACCTACGCATGAAGGCAGACTGTGCTTCTTTCTCCCTAATTTTCTCAGAGCTAAGAACACTCTCAAGAATGAATTTCAAAGGCATAATTGACAGTAGGCCACTGACGTCACGATAGATTGATATGCTAATTGGTGGGAAGCTACAGTTAAGGCAACCTCACCAGCATCTGGATGGCCAGCCTGCAGGCTGCTAACCTAGGTGGAAAAGCATTGAAGGAGGATAGAGGGCCAACCAATTGTAGAGGGCCTGCGTGTTTAGGGGTTCTATAGTTGTGTAAACCAATGGGACGTTGTGTATTTAGTGACGTTCATAGTGGTTATTTTTAAGGGAGGGCTTAGTTGTCCCACCTGATGTTGAGTAACCAATCACATAGTTACACTTTTTTAGACTAGTATGGATCATATACTTAGATGTTCACTCAGAGCCAATCACCCATGCACGTAAGTTTATGTAGTTTGCCATGTAGGATGACGTTAGTACACATGTGGTTTAGATATCATTGATGACACATTTTGCTTATAAAAGTTTTGTTTTTTCTTAAAGTACTTTGAGTTTGAAGATCAAGCGATTGCGTTGATGTTTGTTATGCTCCCTGTTTTAGATAATTGACATTAAAACAGTCTTCCTTTTGTCAACTTCTTGAGTCGGCTCCATTATTGATGTATGAGTAAGGTCTGCATCCTCATCCATCTCGAGGGTAATTGCTACTCAGCAAAGGGGCTGGACTATCCAGTTCACTTGGTATAAGAGGATGGTTTACGAGCCATTGATCTGAGTAAACTTTAGAGTTTCGGCAATATCGAACGACCTTTGCCATTTGGCTGAAAGGACGTGAAGCTCCCCGTAGATAGTGGTTCGCGTAATTTTTAAGAAAGTCTTGCAAGAGCGGGTGTGACGGGTCCCCTAGTTTCCATAGAATCCCCTCCCACTTCTACGCAGAGCAGATCGATCGGAAAGTTGAAGAGGTGGAAAAAAGGTGGACGATCCCGGGAGTCAGAAGACGAAAAATTATATCGGTGAGTAAAAACTTGAGTAGGTTGACAACAGCATGGATGATGAGTGAAGAAAAAAAAGTAATGGAGTGTGGCAGGATAAAATATAATGTGAGAGTAAGAGTATAATATATGTGAGGAATGAGATATTGACTCCTGTGTGGCCGAGCAATATATAATTGTGAGAAGGCCACAATAAGAGAATACACCCTGGCCTACGTTTTTACAACGTAACCAAAGATGTTTGAACCCAGAGTCCCATAGCGGAACATTAGGAGACAGAACCGATTAAAGACGGTTCCAAAGGGGTTAATTTACACTTCACTTGATGTATTTTTAGAGGGCAAGACGAGTCTTAGAGAAAAGATTGTTAAGAGATTAATGGTTGAGTTTGTCTGTTTGTTTTATGTGGTTTTTGTGAACGATGATGTCATAAACAGAAAACATTAGTTGATTGTTTAGAATTGACCCTGATGGTTGTTTTTAGCAAGATGAAAGTACAAATCGTGGTTAGTGGGATTGGAGTTTACGACGATTGGTGTTTGCTCATATTATATTATCTATATGAAATGTACATTTTAAATCTGTGATTGAAAATAAATGAGTGTTACACAAGGTTAAGAGTAGACGAGTTGAGAATGGAGGGCATTACTCCACTACATAGAAACACACACAAATTGATTTGCCTCCCCAAACTGAGTCAAATTAATATGCCATCTGTTTGGAAGGAATCAGGCAGTAGTGTCAGAACATATTGAGGTCGATGTGTCTTTTCTGTATCTGGAGCTGTATCACTAGCCTTGGTTCTCGAGTTGCTAACCACCTTTCCTTCCAAGCCTGAGCAATTTCCATAGATATCGAGGAGAGTGTCTCTTGTTTAGATGAGTGCAAAGCTCGTCCAAGGATGCAATGAAATTCATTGGTGTTTTGTGTGGTCTTCCCATGGATGAATTTGTTGGGGTGGAGCCGATAGTATAGGAGTTGATTAATAACCATGATTCCTAGTATGGCACTGGCTGGGAGATGACTACCTTCCAGTAACTCAAGTACATATACTTATTTCTCGTTTATAATAAGGCTCTGGTAATCTACGTTTTGTATTCCTGTTCTCACTGAGTAATGTCCCTATTTCTTCTTAATCACTATTTCATCATTTTAGGTTAATCTTTTCACACAAAGAATCTCCATATAATTTTATGTGATCACCCTTTAGAAGTTATTATGTGTATTATCATTATAAAGCATTATTATTATTATTATTATTATTATTATTATTATTATTATTAGTATTACACTTTATTACTTTATTACACTTTATTTCGACTTTGGACGTAAAAGCATATATATTTTAGAACCATACATGATTACAAATAACTACCTTTTTAGTATATATCTCTATACAAACGTGTCAATATCATAATTAAATATCCCTTGTGATATAATTCCTAAACATTAATAAATAAATAGTGACAATGATACACACCATATTTTCACCTAACACTCTATCTGCATTATACATACATGGATAAAATGACACACCTTCAAATATACATATTACCTAATCATACAATTGCCAAGAGGATATTTCTTTTCAGGCTATGTCCGCTTGGGTAGTAAGTGTAGCTAAGGTCACAATGAGATTCTGGATATGGTACACCTTGGTCATCAGACTTTTGTGGAAATGGGTGGCAGCAGCCTGAGAGTGCCCCACAAGGAAGCTTGTGACATACTTGACCGCTGATACACAATTACAGGTGTTTGTTTATGTATTAGAAAATCCAATTCTTTAATGGCGTGAGGACGTCTCTGGAAGCACCTCGAGATCTAAGATCTACATTTTCCTGCTTCATTTCGAAGTGGAAATCAAAAAGAAATAATGACAAATGATAGATAGATGGTAAGATGCATACATGATTCTCAACAATTGTACATCAGAAGCTCATATGTTCTACATGATTGTGGATCTTTGTTACCAGGGAGTATACGAAGATGGGACTTCATTTATCCACACAGTTTCTAATGTAAATGATTGTGGGAATGGAGTAGACACAGCTATGCAGTGTGATTTAATTCAATTAATAAGAAAATATTTTTTGAATACAAATAAAATATCAATATCAGTGATTTATACTGACGTAAGGTATATGTGAGGACAGAGATGAGGTAGTAAATCTAGTGTTTATGCTTGTTTTTTTAGACACCTGTGAACACAAGATTGTAGAGGAGTGGGACATTACTAAACCCACT
Organism: Ambystoma mexicanum; assembly: GCF_040938575.1. Classification (NCBI taxonomy): domain Eukaryota; kingdom Metazoa; phylum Chordata; class Amphibia; order Caudata; family Ambystomatidae; genus Ambystoma; species Ambystoma mexicanum. The sequence goes on along the minus strand of NC_090937.1, from coordinate 1,518,119,663 downwards.
CATTTCCTGAGGAAGGTCTGATCCAATTGAAACCGGCTAAAACGTGCGTCGACCATTGTTTTTAAAGTAATAGACACACTGTAAAAAGGTGTGACAAAATTCATTGGTTTTTAGCCCTAATTTATACGAATAGGCTATATAATATATGATATGTGACTTTGTCTTTTGTTATATGATTCTGCACTAGGGATCCTGTGTTCATTAATGACATCATGAGATGTGGGTATGAATTTGGAATCATTTTGTCTAATGTTTATGCTTCATGTAGCATACAGCAGAAAAATAAAAGTTATGTTTTTGTAAACAAAAGTGCAACTGTAGAGATTTCACAGTTGCTCTGTCCTGAAATAGTTGTTATTTATCCTTTGTTGTTTAGATTTAGAGTTGTAGCCTTGATGATCAAGACCATACCAGGCACCCTTTGATTGTTGATGACATTGCCTCCTGGACATTTTTAAGAAACCATTCAGGTTTCCTTCAGGTGTTTCCTTTGATATTTGTGGGATGTCTTTTGAATGGTGACTGGGATTAACCTCTGGCTTGTAGCCTGGAGGTTTCAGAGAGTCTGTTCTCTTGATGCTCTCATTTCTAGGATATCAACCATTGAAGCACAATTTAGGTCCCAACTTTGAATGTCATTCTCTGAATGCCCTGTTAGCAGCAAGCTTCTAGTTAGGGGAAGGAACAGTTATACCAGGTCAAATCCACTTTAGGGGAATCCAAACACATAATTGGGTCACAGGAATTAATATTTTCAACAGATCAGGAATGGCCATCAGAGCAATCTGACCAGCAGTGGTCAGAGGTCAGTGGTGCATAGTCCTTTCAAAGCAGCAGCCATCCTAATAGAGATTATGTCAACTGAGTAATAGTCAATGGGGTAAAGGTATGGCCAATGAAGGAGAAGTAAAAACACATTTTCATTTAAGAACAGTAACAGCATGTTATTGTGCTTAGACATAGTTAGTCTGGTTGAATTAACCTTTTTAAAATATTTAAGATCTTAATTTGTAGTTCCCTTCAATTTGTTCCATCAGTTGGCAATCAGGCCGTGAAGTGCAGCACTCTCCTTCTTGTCTAATTGTTGCCAGTGCTGGGAGTTCACCAGCTTTATGTGTACACAACTTGGTCAACTGTGCAGTGGAGATGAGCCGTGGGCCAGCTAACAGCATGGCAGATCTAATGTGTCTGTGCACATCAGGGTGCAGGATGAGTATAGGTCTAGAACTTATGCACATAATATAGCATATTATAAATTGAATATTTTTCCATTGTAATATACCACCCAAGTTCTCTGGAACCCTAATAGTTATCACATTCTCCGCCACCATATGCAATATGCAAGGTTATTGCCACTGACATTGCTCCTCCTAACACATGTGATCTTCTTGAGTAAATTGTGATACCATTATTCCACAATATCGAGACAGACAATTGTTTACTGAACCCCATGAAAGAACTGAAACCCTAGTGTGACCACTATGTACCTAACTTTGTCATATATCCCACTCCAACTCCCCAATATAGCACCACAATACAGAAACATAGCTATGGGAATCATCTGGTTCTGCTTTTGCTGCTATTGCAACCATTTATTCATGCTTGATATAATAAGACAACATTTCTTCAAAAATGCATAACAACACTTTGCATGTATATAATGACAATATGACCCTCCTTATCGTCATTATCTTGGCAGAGACTCTAAGACGTAAGATCATTATCGCTTGGTTATTGCCAATGGCCCTCATTATACGTTTGCCGGTCCGGAAACAATAGTGCTGGTAATCTCACAGGCACCCTTGTTTCCGGACTCGCAAACTCGCGAGATTCCATCCTCTACGCACATAGTGCGAATATTACCACAAAATGTTACAGGATTTAGATGAAATAGAGGAAGCTCTACCTGTTTCTCTGGAACTCTCAGGTGCCAGAGAAGAAGTGGTTGTGGAGTTGGTAGGCGACAATGCCAGGAAGGAAGGTGATTCATACCAACCTCCAAATTATGCAATATTCCGGCAAGGAAAAAAGACAAAAGTCGCAAAATCTGAAATCAAATGACTCCAGGAAATTCTTATTGAATTGGTCTATGACTTCAAGGCCTATGTAGCAGGTAGACATGAGCAAGAAATCCAGCAAAGGTTTGCAAGTTTTTACAGTTCTGTGGCACCGGGTTTAGGGAATGCAGAGGAAAGAGGATTCAGAGAAGAAATGGATGATTCACATGCAGTAATGACCTTGTCTGTATATACCATTGAGGATAGCAATGAGTTCACAGGATAGTGAAAGGGTTAAAAAGATTGTAACAAGTTAACTCATTCTGATTGTATGTGTTTGGAAAATGGGACACACAAAATGTAGGACATTTAGGAAATAATACTCCAAATTCTGACTTTGGCCCAAACAAGGACAAATTAAAGATGCATAATGTGCATCCTCTTATGTGAAATTGTGAAATAGACTATTGAGGCTTAGAGCTGATAGCATTAGAGATGTGGATAAGTGCATGCTGTTGGAGAGATTGATAGCTGCAGAGGACAATTTAAACTTAATCCACAATAATGCAATAAACTTGCTCCTACATATCCCCAAGTTAAGAGCAATTTTCTCAAGAAATGTAAGCTTGGTAGAGTTTTTAAATGAAAAACAGTTGGATAGAGTATTACTCCAATTTGGTGAAGCCAATGTTGTTGGTAGCTGCTTCATGCCTGTTACCGTGTGATTTAATGGATGCAAATCATGAATTCCGTGTACTTCCCCACTCACATAGTGATCAAAAAGGTGATAAACAGGACATATGTCACTCTGCGACCATCGTATCGTATTGTATTGTATTTATTTATAATGCGCACCTAACCCAGGGGTAGCCAGGCGCAAAGGCAGCAAGAGGGTTACAAAACTTAGTTACATACAGTAGGGTGAGGTCCAGCTGTGGTTACAGTGCCGGACGTATCAGGCTGAATAGGAAGGGTAGATCATATACACTATATGCAATACTATATACATATTTACATTCAATGAGGTAAGGAGCCACATGGTAGTGGCGCATCCGGGCAACGGAAGGTCGTTATGAGTCGAGAGTGTTGAGCCAGTGGATAGTCCTGGCTCTGAACTGGTGGTAGGGTAGGTCCCCCCTGCAGGTAGGAGGAAGGGAGTTCCAGAATTGCGCTGCTTTTACTGGAAAGCTGTTGCCTCCGGACATTGTACGTTCGAACCTGGGCACCAGAAGAAGGTTGGAATTGGCTGTTCTCGAGGGGCGAGAGAGGGTGGGTCTAAATCTGGAGATGAGGTATTGGGGGGCTGCTTGTGGAGGCATTTATGAATCAGAGACACCGATTTAAGGAATATCTTGTCCTTGGTGGATAGCCAGAAGACAGGGATCTTCTGGAATCAGAGATATGGGCTTTCTTCGGGATACTGAGGGCCGCTCTAAGGGCATTATTTTGGAGGATTTGGATTTTGTTTGAGATATATTTGTTACAACCTACATATAGAGCGTTGCAATAGTCCAACTTGGACAGGATTAGCGCCCTGGCCAAGGTGGTACAGTTGGTGGAGGAGAGAAAGGGTTTGGCTGCCCTAATAAGTTTGCAAGTGTAGGAGGTGGCGGAGGCCATTGCATTCACTTGTTTGTTGAAGGTAAGGGTGGAATCTATATAGAAGCCGAGGGTTTTAACCTCCTTAGCTACCTTGAACTTGTTATCGTCAATTATGAACAATGAGTATTTGTGTTCCAGCTTGTTGAGGTAGTGTGTAGAGCCTGCATTAAGGAATTCCGTCTTGTCATCATTCAGGCATAGGCCGTGTGAGGCCATCCATGCCTGGATGATGAGGTACACTCTATTAACGAAGGCCAAATCCTTGTCATTATCCCCCGACAACGGGATGAGGATCTGGGTATCATCGGCATAATTAGTGTAGGTGATACCCAGATCGTCTAGATCATCAAAAAGGGGCTTCGTGAAGATGTTATAAAGTGTTGGGGAGACGCAAGATCCTTGAGGCACGCCGCAAGTGATGGGTGTAGGGTCGGCTGCTGCTGACAGTGAGAAGACTCTCATCGTGCGGGTATTAAGGGAGGATTGGATCTAATTGGTTGCTTCTTGAGAGAAGTGGGCAGCTTTTTGCAGGTGGTTGCACAAGATCTCATGGTCGACCAGATCGAAGGCCGCCGAAAGATCAAGGAGTAGCAATAATGCTGTCTTATCCTGGTCTCTCAACTCGTCTATCTGTGCCTTGAGATCTATAAGTGCAGTTTTGGTTCCATGCTGTAGCCTGCAGCCCGATTGTCGGACGCCTAGGAGATGGAAGTGCTCAAGGTAATGTTGGATCTGTTGGTAAGATATTTTGTCGAGGATTTTAAGAAGGAACGGTACTGTGGTAATGGGACGGTAGTTAGTTGGAGTGGATGGGCCTAAATTCGTTTTTTTAAGCAGAGGGAGGACCCAGGACTGTTTTAGATTATTAGGTACGGTGCCTGATGTGAAAGATGCATTTATTAGTTTGGTAATAAATGGTGCGAGATCACGGGCTGCATCCTTAATCAGTTGAGCGGGGCATAGGTCTCCGTGGCATTTTGAAGGTTTGAGGGTGAGAATAGTATGTTCTACCTCTTTGGTGGATACTTTGTGGAAATTAAAGGGGGGGTTTTGCGCTAGGGGGGATTATTGAGTCAAGTGAACCTTTTTATGGGTGACGGTACTCGGCTTAGTAGAGGAGAGCAGAGATTCTTTTTTGATGCTTATCTTAGTCTTAAGGGAGGAGATTTTGTTTGCTAGGGCATTTTGTATGCCCGTGCACCAGTTTTTATCTTTGATACACGAGTCGGGCACTTGGATCGGGGATTCAACTTCTTTAAGTATTGTGAAAAGCTCTCTAGTGTTAGATTTAGCTTGTGAGATTTGCGTACTATAAAACGTTTGTTTGGCCAATATAATTTCTTTTTTATATTGGGAAGCTAGACTGCTCAAGTTCTTTTTGTTATTATCTGAGGGATGAGCTCGCCAGATTTTTTCACAGCGTCGCTTTTCCTGTCTGAGGGCTTTAAGATGAGGCGAAAACCAGGAGTTGATGTGTTTCCGGGCCTTGCTCTTTTTTAGCTTCAAAGGGGCTATGGCATCAAGGGATGAGAGCATGATTTTATTATAGATGTCCACCATCGTGAATGGATCTGTGTGATCCTGGATGGCATTCAAGGTTGGTGTGATTAGCGGGATGAAGTTTTCGGGGGTGATGTTTTTTTTTATTTCGGGATTGGACAGCTGGAGCTATGCTGTTAGCTTGTGCTGGGGTTGCCTCTAAGGTGAACGAGATCAAGTAATGGTCTGTCCAGGGCTGTGGGAGTATGGCAGAGACCAGGACTGGGCAGTTGTGCACAGCTAGCCAGTCCAGAGTTCTCCCTTTGATATGGGTGGGCTCAGTGATCTTCTAGGTGAAGCCCAGTTCCTCTAGGGTGTTATTGATTGTACTGGCATTGGCGTCTGCGGGGTCGCTAAATCCGAGGTTAAAGTCTCCTAGTAAGATGCGTTGTGAGGAGTTTTTAAGATTGTTTGATAAGATGTCTGTGAGGTCTTCTTCAAATGACCCTAAAGGGCCCGGTGGTCGGTAGATAAGGTGAATGGAGATGGATTGAGTATAAGATAGTGTTAACTTGGCGGTTAGAGATTCACAGGAGCTAACATTGGTAGGTGATTCAATTGTAATAGGGAATTTAGTTTTGGCTATGATGGCAAGACCTCCGCCTCTAGAGGTGGTACGATCAAGTCTTAATAGCGTGTAGTCATCTGGTACCGCTAGCATAATTGCAGGGCCTGCCGTGGGGTGAAGCCAAGATTCAGTGACCGCTAAGAAGTCCAGGTCTTCGTTGTGTAGCAGGTCGGCAATGTCTGATGCATGGGCTACCATGGAGCGGGCATTTATTAGTGCACCCTTGGTCCCGAGATCTACTGGGTTTAGGGGTGGTGGCACAGATTTGTACATACTTTTCTGGTCACGGATGGGCTCGCGGTGGAGTCTACTGTTCAATTGAAGAGGGTGTAGGGATGGATTCCTAGTCACCTTGTTGTAGGCTGGTTTAGATAGAGGGTCATAGAGCCTTGGGAGCCTGGCACGTGATCTAAGGTTCCTCATGAGAACAGGACAAGGTGTGGAGGTCATTTCAGTTAGTGTGTATGTGCTATGTGCGGGCTCAAATGCTGGTCGATTGGGTAGCATGGTTGGGTATTGGCTGTTCAGAAGGTACAGTATTGATCTCAGTAACACTGTGTAAAGCGCATGGAGATACATTATGATGTTGGGCAAGAAAGGCTAGTACAGCGTAGTTGTTGTCCGGTAACGTAAGGTCTAGTATCATCTAGGTGGTGGGTCACAGCAGTGTACGGGATGGCAATTCAAAAGCAAGGTAATAGTTCCCTAAGTTCGATGTTAGCATTAGGTCTACTGGAAGATGGTCTGGTACAGCGATGTCCCATGGGGTAACATGCCTAGTTTCTGTTAGTTGTAGCAAGAAAGTCTAAGATATAGGTGGTGGCCTATCACCAAGGTTCAGCATTGATTAACATTAGAACTGGAAGCATGCGAATAGCGGAAGGCAGCAATCAACAGTGTTAGCACGTGAGTACTAGGTAACAGCATAGGCTAGGCGGCGCACAGTGCATGAGATGCAAAGGTGCGTACGTGAATCACAACACTGGATTAGAGTCACATAACGTCGCTGGGATTAAACATATCTGGGCAGCTCGTAACAATAGGTAATGATTAGGCGGTGCACAGTGCGAGAGTTTCAGGAAGGTCAGGTGCACACGGTTAGAGTCAAGGGTGTAGTAAAAAGCATATCACTTAGGTTTAGCATTAATTAACGTTGAAGCTGGAAGCATGCGAAAAATGGCAGGCAGTAATCAACAGTGTTAGCACATGAGTACTAGGTAACAGCATAGTCTAGGCGGCGCACAGTGCATAAAATGCATAGGGTCTGAGATTAGACATGGCTAGGAGTGATCACAACAAGTCTTGTTTGTACATCGTAGGCAGATTAAAGCAGTTGGAGAGTTTGTGTGGGTGTGCTAAGCACATATCCACGAGTGGGCTAACTATGTAGACCACTGGTTATGTGGCCTCGAAATGCATTTCAATAGCGCTGCTCAAGTGAGAGCGTAGCGGGAGTGTACAGTACCGTAGTGTTCCCAACTGGCATCGGGTAGAAGATAGATTCCTGGCGACGGCAAGGTTAGGCGTGGACAGGCAGAGACAGGCTCCAGCCTTGTCGGAGCGGGCCTTGAGGTGGGCGGGCCGGCTCTCGCCTTCCGGTGCTGCTGCCTGGGGGAAATGGGCATGCAGAGCCAATCAGAAGCGCTCCGCTCGGGGGATCAGCTGGCGAGGTTGCTTAGCGGCGGCCATTTTAGGAGCGCTCGCACGCTTGTTGCTCCGATGGATTTTCGGTGCTTTTTTCAAAAAGTGGATGTGGCACTGCTGGGGCGCTTTTCTATTTCTATCGTAATAGAAAGGTAGCCCACCAAGAGAATGTTTATGAGAGATGTCAGATGGAGGGGTGAAAGGAAGATGCCTTAAAAGATATGAGATACCCTTTAAGAGTCACGTGTGTGGGAATTAGTCAAATCATGAGAAAAGTGATAATGGAACCAGTGGCAGGGACTGTTTCTTAAAACGATATTTCATGGGCCTAGTTGGCTGAAGTTATAGTGGTAAATAAAAATGATTAAATATTATGACATACTATGTCTGCAGGAAACCTGTTGTGCTTTAATCCAATTTTGGACAGGTTTTATTTAATCCTGGTAATACATGATATTGACAACCATAAGAAACTAAATAGGCACAGGCTGTGGGTTTTGTAGATGCCCAGGCAGAAGCAGGGTGACCTCAAGTCTAAGCCATCCTCCTCAGCATCTGGAGTGCAATTGGTCCCTGTCTATACCACAGCCTGTGGCTGGTAATGGCTGTCTGAGATAGGTGATGAGGGAGTATCAGGGGGTAGATAGGTGGGTGCAAGTTTGACAGTGGCACCATGTTCCTCCTTGGGAATCTCCAAAGATGTTGACTAGGGTGTGGTAGTCACAGCTGCTGGGGTTGCTGCACCTGCAGCAGCATGTTCAGTGCCTCATGTGCCATCTGCAGAGCTGGTTGAGGAGCCACTGGCTGGTTCCACACTTGGCACAGCTGACTTGGAGCTGGTGCCATGTGGCCTTGGCACCTCCCTCCAGCTACTCCCATGGTAGGACTGTGCAGGGGTGGAGGTAGATGCGCTGCCATCAGTGGTGGTCTCCTGGGCAGTGGAGGGCCCCACCTATTCAACCTGAGTTGACTGTGAACCTGTTGGGTGGATAAAGACATTCTGCCAGACATCATGCATACTTGCAAGTGGGCTAGCAAGACGCTCATGCAACATGAGTCATAGTCATCCTACAAACATTTTGCATGATGGTCTGGGTCGGTTTCAGGCCAATGAGTACAACTAATGCAAGGTGGAATTAGTGTCTGCTTAGGGTGTACACGGCACATGCATGGGCACATTGCCTGCTGGCCTGGCATTATGGTTGTTGTTGTGGAGGTACGGGGCAATCATTTTGCAGCATGGACTTTCACAGCACACATGGGTGCTTCTCATGGTTCCAAGACTTCAAATGCACATTTACCCTATGTTGCTTGTGCATTAGGGGCCCCATTCACCTGACCCTTGTGCGTATATATACTGAGGGATGCATGTGTTTGGCCAGTGCATTCACATGGGAGTGGCAACTGAAAGACTCACTGGCATACTCTTGGCTGACTGCTCAAACTTCAGCACTGCCGATCCCCTTTATCCCTTCCATGTGGAGGATGGAGCTGGCCTTTTCCTCCCTTTGAGTCAGGGCAAGGTGTTCCATGGTGCCAAGTCCTGTGGCTGATGACTCTCACTAGCAGCCAGGCAATGAGGCTGCAGACCCTGGCCTTCAGGTTGTTCCACCTTTGTCACCCTTCTTCACTGTCCTATGGGGCCATGCCCTCTGCCACGACCTTGTCTCATATGGTCACCCATATGAAAGCCTTTCTCTGGCCAGAGGTCCTCTGCTGTCTGCTTCCATACAGCTTTTCGGTATGTGCAACTATCTCATCCACACGCACCTGCAGTCCACCCATCATTGAACTTGTGATTCCTCAGCCTCATCTCAAGTTTCTGCCAATTCCTGTCTCCAGATAGCACTAGGAAATGTAAGAATTACAGTGGATTGGATTTTTATTAACGGCCGCCAGCAGGCTTCCCCTTCTGCCAATTTTCACTGGCAGTAATTCGACCAGCAGCCATTCCGCCGGCTGAAATTGTGCCAGCGTAATTAATGCTGAATGTGCCAGCCTTAATAATAATTCTGGCGATTTCCATCCATCACTCATTTTCATTGGTAATTCCACTGGCTGGGAATACTGGTACCACCAGCTGTGTGTGTGTGCTCCTGACACCACGGGCGGTAATAGTAATTCAGCCAGGGTGGATTTACCGACAATTACTGCCACACCTGTAATGAGGCCCTATGGATGTGACATTCTCAAAAATCACCCTCTAGGGTATGTACTGCTCTATCGGTTGGAAGGGGGATTCTTTGTATCAGACCTCGATTACACATACAATTAGAGTTAGCTGTGGCTAATTCCAGCCAAAAATTGAAAATCACCTAGAACCAGTAACCCGGAAGAATGAGCAACACATCTGGCAATTAAATTACCAAACTCTTCCAAAAAAGATACTGCAGATTTTTTTTTTATTTTTTAATTATTTTATTGTTTAAAGCACAGACCGAGCTCGGAAGCAGCCAAGTGCTGTACAGTGTGTGGGTAGCTGGCATTTGGACTGGCATCTTTTAACAGTAGCGCAATAGTTTGAGGTCTGTGCGTTGGTATGTGCGTCCATTGGAGTTAGTCATTGGTCAGTTGTTGATGAAAGAGCGATGTTTTGAGAGATTTGGTAAATTGGAGAATTGTTGGCACATTTTGAGCCTACAGAGGGATCTAGTTCCAGAGGTTGGTTGCATGACAAGAGAAGAATTATTTGTGGGTCTTCTCTTCATGGACTAGTTGTGATTCAAACCATTTGGACAATTTTCTGTGTGAGGAGTGTGTGGCACCAGATATGTGGAACTTAGCCACCAGTTACGCTGGTGTTCTACTTGTGACTGCTTTGTAGATGATATTACAGTATTCTGGCTTGAAGTGGAAGCCCGCATAGTTTGCGTAAAATGGGGGCAATTTGGTAAAATGTCCATGCTCCCATAATAAGATGCACTGCTTTTGGGGGAGCAAAGTGATCAGCCGGGAGCCCTGTCAGAGAGTATTTTCCCTCATCGATGTGTGAGACCACAAGGGTCTGCACTACGGTCCAGAAGTCAGAAGTCCTGCGGTGGCATGAAGGGTTTGATTTTTCGAAGGGTAGACATTCTGAGACAGCTTATTTGGCTCTTTTTGGCTATGTGTTTCTGGAAGGACAGATTGCTTTCAATGGTGAAACCTAAGGATTTTGCTGAGACTGAGAGTTATGGATCAAATCCTTCCCAGGTGCATATCACTGAGCCATGGTGGAAAAGTCTTCTTTTTTTTCGGACGGACCGTTGATGTCGAATTTAGTCTTATATGGTTTTAGTTTGAGGTAGACAGTCAACATCAAGGACTAGATGAGGGCTAGGTAATCACAGAGATGAGTGATGTCCTATGAGTTATTTACTGATATGTGCAACTGAGAATTGTCTGCGTATTGGTGGATGACTATATTGGGATCTTTGCGGAGAGTTCCCAGAGGCTCCATGTAAATGTTAAAAAGGATTGGTGAGAGGATGGAGCCTTGGGGTCTCTGCAGGAGACCTGAAGTTGGTTAGAACGCAATGAGTTCATCTGGACAGCATGGAGTCTGCCAAAAGTTAGGAGGTAAACCAAGTCAGTACAGTGCAAGAGAATCCTATCCTGTTAGCAAGGAGGGAGAGAAGGATGCGCTGATCAATGGTGTTAAATGCAGACGAGAGGTCAAAGAGGATGAGGGTGCCAGAGTTGCCCTTATCCATGAATTGGAGAGTATCATTCACCACTTGGATGGTGGCTGTCTTGATGTTACATTTCGGGCAGAACCCTGATAAGTAGTTATTTAGAAGGTGGAGTTGTTCGATTCTGGTGAGTAATTGAGTAGCAACTACTTTTTCCAAGATTGTTCCAATAAATTGGAGGTTTGACATCTGGATCTAGGGTCAATTTTTTCAAAAGAGATCATTTGAAACCAGTCTTGAGGGTATCCAGGCATGATCCTTCTGCAAAGGATGCATTGATATTGCTGAGGAGCACATTGAACACCTGGCTTATCAATTGTTTAATGATGGAGGCCAGAATTATATCATCAGAGTAAGAAGTAGGTTGGAGGGAGTCAATCATTTTTAGGAGATATGAGGGAAGAGAGGAGGTAATTCAGTCCAGAGGGATGGTGTGAGTGCTGGGGTGCATGTGATGCTAATGCTGTGAGAGGTTGATTCAATGGTCTCTTGGATTTTTTTCAGTATTAAATGCATTGATTATGTTGCATTTTTTTATTAGTTGCATGTATTTTGGGGTTCGGGTGATGGTTTGGTTAATTGCTATACTACTTCAAATAGGGGTTTGGTCCTGTTAGTGGTTGCCACAATGGTGGTGGAGTAGTAACCAGTGTTGACCTCAGCAATCAAAATCCTACAGTTTGCATATGGAGATTTGAGTTTTTTGAGGGCTCCTAAATTATGGTTCTTGCACCACCATTTCTCCTGATTGAACTTTTATTAGAGGCTAGCTCTGGCGTGTACCATGGGATGAATGGTTTGATCTTAGCCCAGCTTGCTTTTAGCGGGGCATGAGTGTCCAACAGTTTCATAGCAGAGTTGCAGAACAATTCCAGGTGGCCTGAGGAATTCAGTGTGGTGGGGAAGTATGCAAAGTTTGCTTCTAGCTCATTGGCTGGGAAGGTTTTTAGTGAGCAGTGTTGCGTGAGGGGTTATTTAGCCTGATATTTGTGAGCTCTAGTTGAGTGGGTGACATAATGGGATGGCAACATGGTCAGACCAGTCAAGTGGGATAGAGTCTGCACAGGTGATGCAAGGGGATAATGTGAAGACCAAGTCTAAGGGGTTGCATTTGTTGTGCAGAGGGAAGAACACACTTTGCTGAAGGTCCATGGAAGCAGAAAGTGCCCAAGGCTTGCTTCGAGTGTGGTTGTAGTTAAAATCACAGAGATAGACATTATTTGAATGTGATAATTTGGCAGAGGAGAATAAGTTGGAGACTGCAATGAAAGAGTCACTCCTGTGAGGTAGTTTGTAGATGAGATCTGTGATGAGAATTAAGGAATGAATGCATCAATATATAATCAATTGACAAATCGGGACTACTCAATATTCTATAATGTAGTACATCTATGTCACACAAAAAGGGGGCATTTTTTCTAATATTGTGCACATTAAGTGTAAAATCAGGGCCATACCACCTCTCACTTTTCCCTTGCCGATTTTGGAATACAGCCTGACAGTCAGAACCTCTGTCAGCGGGACACCAATCTGGGCCTGGCCCCTCTTCAAGTCTTCAAAGTTTGCATCATGTTTGACTAGCACTTAAACTTTTCTCAGCAAACCTTGTCAACAGTAACCTAATATTACTTCCTTGACATTCTATTTAGAGAAATCCTGACTGCCTTGGCCATGAACTATACATCCAAATAATCCAGCCACTGCTCATTGTAATATTAAATTATTGTAATAACCAACCCATTGCTCTCCCAAATAAAGATGTTTCCAAGTTGCAAGCAATCCACAAGTCAGTCTGCTTTTCACCCAATCAATAAGGCCACATCACCAAAGCTCTTTAGAATCTGCATTAGCTTCCTGTGCAACATATATTGAGAGCAAGGTATTATACATCACATGGATTGCAGTTAAGATTCCTGGCTCCACTATTGAACCTTACACATCTCTACAACAAGGGCACCACCACCGGAATGCAGTTACATTCATGTCGTGCTGAAGGAGATATATATTATATATTTGGTACCAGCTAAGAACTCTGGAGCTCCCTCACCCGATTCATTTAAAATTTTAACCCAAACACCTACATTTAGGAGAGTGTTTAAAATCCTGTTTTTCAAGAAATCCTATGTAGTAGTATAATGACCTCTGTAGAGAAACCCCTCAGTGCTCAAACCAGAAAACATGCAACCCACTAGGGAAAACAAAAACAGCCCACCTCTTGCAAGGAAAACAAGGTTTTATTTCCACAAAAATAGAGATGCACCAGCAAAGCACTCTGCTGCTGCAGAACGATCCAGCAAATCAGCATGAGCTGTACTTTAAAAAGGCATATAGGCATATGGCATTATCAATTAAGTAGTTACATACAGTAAATATCTGAGTAGCTAGATGGCACAACCCTATACATATGGGCTACCTGCTCCCTAAGGGATACCAGGCCATTGTTTCCAGCCACTTCTGTTGGTCTTCTTCAACATGGGCTCCTTCTGCTGCGTCATTGGGCACAAAGCTGCATTTAATTGCCATTTTTGATCAGGAAAACAATACATTCTCTATATCTACCCTAATGTGCACCTGGTACTAGAGACAAGGGCTAAAATGATACTTTGAGGTCACCCTAACTCGATTCCAGACACGTCTGCACCCTTCCAAAACTTCTCACCCTCATTTTAGGTTTGTTATTTTGCCCCTCCCGGGACACCTCGGAGCACAAATCACATGGCCCATGGTGAAAGCAGTTTGTCCCTGCTTTCTGGTCTTTTCTGATCGATTGGGGATCTAACAGTTGTATGGTTGGTGGTCTGGGACTTACTGGTTCCTTGGAATGCAGGAGTCTTGGCACGGGGAAGCTGGGAACTATTACTTAGAGCTGAGACAGGGGAAGGTAAATAGCCGATCCAATAGCACAGCGAGTAGAGTGCTCGCTTTGACATCTGTACAGTGCTTGTTGACGCAGTTTCAAATCCTGGCAGGGCCAAACTCAGCATTTCATCCTTCCGAGGTCGATAAATGAGCACCACACACCGTGGGTAATAATAAGCAGCGCTCAGATACCTGAGCACTGTATAAATGGTAAATTATTATTATTAAGGTGAGAGACTCGTGCCCACCTTCACGTGTGATCACCTTATGCAGGGGACTCTCAACCCCCTTGTGGCTTTGCAGTGCGCATTCTTCCTAGGATACGAAACACTTGCAACATGAGACAATTAAAGGTCTATGAATCTCAGCAGCGCTGCCCATTATTACCAACACCCACGATACAACCTATTTTGCACTTATTTCCATGTTTGTAGCCTGGGCCTGTTGTCCCGGCAGCAGTGCAGAATTCGGCCTCAATTTCAATATGGCTGCTATTACCTCAGATGGTGTTTGATTCCCAATGTACTCTAAAGTCATGCATAACTTTTCCCGCATCACAGCCCATGTTGCCACCTCCCTTCCCCGTATTACTATCCAGGCCCATATCAAACACTTTCAGGACTTTGCCTTATTCGAAACCGGGGCCTGTGATGATTATCCCCCTTCCCAAAATGTACTCCTTTTGTTACTACTTCATCAACAAACTCCCATGTGACTTTTTCTTCCTCCTTCTCCATTCTTTGCATTGCCAATCTTTCTATTTCCAAATATTGCAGTGACCCTTTCTTTGGTAGCGATGCACCACATATGGACCTTAAACTTTCCCCTGCTTGTGCATATTGCTCAGGAGTACACGTCATATATATATACATCCTCCCTCCCCAGCTAAATCTACCCAGTGTTTTACATTATTTTCAGGGTCTGGCAGGGGAATCATGGTGGTGCCTGGATGGTGAATGATTTGCTCTATTGCAACCTGCATTGCTTCTTTGGGTCACTGTACTGTCTTTTGTACCGCAAAGTGCACCCTGTACCCCAATTGAGACCATCATCATTTTGCTGCCTCGCTCTGTTTTGTTAAAACATCTGAGCTCCAGCTGGCATGTACAGAAGATCACCTAAACAAACACAATCAAATAGCTTTACGATCGCCCCATCCAGGTGTAATGCTCACCTGATTCCCGTAGAGGCGCCGGTCTTGACTGGGCGTATACCGTATCTTCAAAGGTGATGTGTAACACACGGCTGGCTCTTTGGGCTGGACCTCTGTGCACTGTATGTCTGACTCGAAGGGTAAGATGTCTGCAGATAGAAAATATGGGATTAAGGAACTGGGTTATTGAATGTCTCTCTCTTCTTCCCTTTCTCTTCTCCTGTAGAACCCCAAAGGTTAACGCTCTCACCTTAGGTAAGTGAACGCCGTGCTCTCCATCTGCCTCGGGGCAGGGTGCTGTAACCAGTTTCTTCAATGGATAAGGGGAGCAGGCCTCTTGACTTCAGAGGACTGCTGTCCGTCGTTTACTGCACGAACGGTAAGTTTCAAGTAATCCTAATGTCTTTAAAGTCTTTAGTAATGATGTTTCTTGTTTTGCAGGGTTCCGGCGATGGCGGATGACGGGCTGAAGTGAGTTGAAGATGGAGCCCGTGTGATGAATAGAAGCGCCTGGAAGCACGTAAGTAAGCGCTTGTTGCCTGCTTCACGATGCGCTCTAACTGTCTTTTTATTTTGCAGGTACAAGTTCGGAGCGGCTGCAGGGTGCCGGAATACCCACTGGGTTAGATGTGGAAAGGAGTAATGGCACGTGAGTATTAAAGTTCCCCAATGTCTTTAAACGCACCTTGTTTTGTCTTTCAGATGCGGGATGCAGCGCCGAAGGCCTCCGGAGCACACGAAGAGTAGGTAAGCCTTTGTCTTTCAGATGCCGGAATGCAGCGCGAGGCGTTGGTGACAGCCGATGGACCAGGTAAGTGAAGAGCTGTCACTGAAGACCGTAATGCTAACCTGTTCTTTCTTGTCTTTATTGGTGTTGCTGAAGACTGGATTCAGGATGGTAAGCCTTTTTCCTTAGGCCCAGGATCAGATGCAGAAGACACGATGAGCGTTCTGCTGCAGAGGATGCAGAATAACGCAAAGCAAGATTCATCCATCGGGTGTGGTTTAAATAGCCTCCTGTAGTGCTTAGGTCTCTCCTTCCACAGCCACGCCTAGGTAAGAAAAGAGTTC
This sequence comes from Ambystoma mexicanum, assembly GCF_040938575.1. Lineage (NCBI taxonomy): Eukaryota > Metazoa > Chordata > Amphibia > Caudata > Ambystomatidae > Ambystoma > Ambystoma mexicanum. The sequence continues at coordinate 1,518,103,559 of NC_090937.1, read as the reverse complement.
CTGCTTTCCAGAAGAGTTCCAGTGTTCTGAATCTAGGGAGTGGCTCCTGCCCCACCCAACAGGAAAAGTAGTTCCAAACAGAAGAGGATCAGAGGCTCAACTGGCAGGCAAGTAAGCAGCATGGTCTGCTGCAGGTAAGTCCACCCAAGCATTATGAGCCCGGCGCTTCCAGCGCTGGGACTGGGCATATTTATGAGCCTGGTGCCACTGGCACCAGGACTGGGTCCAAAAGGTCCCAATTGGGACTGGTTGGCACTCGGAACCTGGGTTATGGATCTGCTTCCAAGGGAGTTGGGAAAACCCTGACCTTTTGGAAGCAGAGATCATGACACCAGGATGGTGCTCAGGAAAAAAAGTTGTCAAACTAATCACTCCTCTGTTTGCATGTGAGCGCCAAGGGTGTGCAAAGCCCTTATTATATTGGTGAGGGACAAGTTGTCTGCATTGTTAGGAGGCATGTAGGTGCAACAGGAATCACCTGTTTTTCTGCAAACCCCTCCTTACATGGTTGTGAGGAGTTTGAGCACATAACGGTTCTGCAACATCATCAGTCAGATCGTGTGCATCTCCATCTTGGTCATGTTTAGGTCTTGTTAAGTATCATTGGCCAACTATATCACTTCCCAATGTACGATCTGTAGCCATTTGGAATTTGTGGTGGTTTGCACTCAAGGTAACAGCAACAATGCAAATAACCTTTCTTCCTTAATGTGCAATCTATATTGATCTGGTATTTCTTTGAGTAACTGTTAAGCATATATTTTTTTATTTTTTTATTTTGTGTTTATCAAATTTCTTTGATATTACATAAGTGATTCTGAGTCTGTGTAGTGGGGAGAAGTCTTCATTCTTTGTATTGAGATCCATAGTTGGACCTTCTCCTCTGGGCAATTTTTCCTTTTCTGTTAGGATGCAGAATGCACGCCGCAGTGTCATCACTGTAATGAGGACATCAAACACTGGTGTTGGGGCCTACAAGCCACCTAGTTCCACTATCAAGTGTTTTTCAGGGACCACCAGGAGTGCCGTGTGTAAGGAGGCCATCAAGCAGGTGTCCCTCCATGATGGCAAGAGGTGCAAAACTAGCTGCTGGCCGCTCACCCAGTAGTTATCCATGACAGCTGCTGTCCTCTTATTGAGATCTGGGATGTATAATGTCTTATTGCACCTGCTGTTGGTCCCCGCAAAGACGCTCCCTTCATTATAATACCATAGTTCATATTCTTCCTGCTTTTGCACCTTCACTGGTTTCTCCATTGCCTTTATGCACGTGAGTTTTACCACATGCTCATTCCAGTACCCACTGCATACCACATTCACCTTTTCGATTTCTTCTTCTCCAAATCCTACAAGTTCTTCTGCCATACACCTCATTGGAGTCTCCAGCCATCTCCTTGCTACGATCTTCACACATTCAAGCTTTAGGTATGGTCTTTGCAAGCACTGCACACTTTTGGGGTTTTGGGCACATTGCAGTGGATCAGGATCCATTATGTCAACTCACATGTTTCATTCCTAGAAAGTGCTTCTCAATCTGCAAAAAGTCAGATGGAGTAAACATTGAGCATCCAAAATCAAAGTTTCATGTGGCAATAATAGCTTGGGGGCTCCCGACAGGTGTGCTATCAAGTAACAAACATAAAATCTTCCATCAGCCTTCTTTTTCCCCACTGAGCTCATAGCTGCATACCAACTATTACTTAACTGTGTAGGGTGCACATCTTCTATTGTATCTAACCCAACTCCTTGGTGCTGATCGTACGTAGTCCTTCTAACTTATAACATGTGAAACAATAGGAGAAAAATTAACATTTGCAATTATGTCAGCAAACAGATTAGGACATAATGACAACATCAGAAAATGTCCCATGTGTTTCTAGGTGACAGATGTATTATTAGTAGTTGCAAAAGGCTATGTATGAAGGTCCTCAGCTGTGGTATTATTCGTTTCAGACACTTTGCTTAACACTTTATTTGATAAAGATATATTTACAACATCGCTATATGTTAACAAACCATTAATTAAGGAACCATTAGCAATGTTTGCATGTCTTATTCCCCCTTTTATATGACCACCCATCTATAACTTACCCCTAGATATATACCAAGCATAGAAATCACGAATAGAGCAGCTACACGATGCATAACACAGGTATATGTGGAAGAAAACATTGTTATGAGAGTGCATTCTCAAAAGCTAGGACATTGCTTGTTATACATGGAATGGGCAGACCTGTGTACATCCATTGCAAAGTAGAGGGGAAAGAGAGAGAGAGAGAGAGAGAGAGAGAGAGAGAGCGTGAGAGAGAAAAAGAGAGAAAGACAGAGAGTCAGAGAGATAGAGAGAACGTATGTGCTAATAGTGTGCAGCAGCATTCTTCATTTATCACAAAGGTAGATTGGTTTCTCAATCTGCAGTTGCGCGTGTTTATTTAGAACACAAACATGGTGTAAAACAGGGCATGTGAACGGTTTTACCAACTTGATTATTTACTGTACATGGTTGGGGTGCAGTCTGGGGTGCTTTACATACAGCAGACACATGCACCCAAGATCTCAGCTCTTGAACTTTCACTTCAAGAGGAGTAGCATAAATGACCTGAAAAAGACCGTTATATCTAGGCTCAATCCACTAGCAAATAAAGGACCTCATTATTAGGATGTAGGTAACCCACACACTCATAATAAGGCCCAATGTTTCTTACGTATACAAGGTCTCCTGGGAATAGCTGGAGAGGAGGTGACATTACTGGAGTGTCATATGCAGCGCTGGTCTGGTCTTCGGTCCTTGGTAGCACTATCTGTTAAGAGTTCCATTTGATGGCTTTTATTACAGCAAAAAAACAACAGTGATTGGTCAAATACCCCTTCCTTTAGTCCCAGAGGAACACAGGAATAAATCCAAGCTAATCGAGTTTAATGTGAGATTATTTTTACCACAACTACTTAGCTTTGAAAAAACAAATTCATTTATTTAAATACATCCTATGCAAGACTTAAAAAAGGGCTTGGAAGAAGTCCTATTCACAAAAAAACTAAAACAACCAAAACTGTGCTATCCACTTGAAATCTAAGTGGTGTGATAACCCCGTACCTTTCATAATGAATAGGAACAGAAACACATTAACCAGAAATAATTTGTAAAAACAGAAAAAGCAGTATAAAATACTGTTGACACAATTTCGTTTTTTCACCAATTCGGGGATCAATGACCTTGGTCCCATCTGCATTCATGCATGCAACAGAGGTCTATATAAGCAGTTGTTAATTCATTCATTTACTGTAACTCGTTTGCAACCACTCCGTATTATTCTACCATGCTGATATAGGGTATAGGGTTGTGCATTCAACGAAAATACCCTGTATTTGGTTCTTGGTGTAGTTTGAGAGATAGGGACACAGGTGATACAGATTTCCTAGTATAAAGTCGACATATGTTTCGACCCTACTAACTCATACGTTCACTCTCTCAGTGCCGTTGTTTTTTTTGGTGATGGCCGTCTTCAGGACAGAATAGCAAGTATTTTCACAAAGGTAGTTCATACTTTCCCAGGGGTTTCTATTGCAATCTGTATGTAACTCAGATTTCTTCGGGACATATTAGGTGGATCTTAGTAAAATGGCTCCTTAACGGATGCTTGGTACACAGGGTGTGTGCATTCAATATACCTTGAGTGTCTGTTGTATGGCAGTATTTTTAGTACTGGCTCTGCAACGTCACACTGATGGACTGGCTCACTTTAATCAGTGTGTTGTTCATTCAGTCTTTTAGTATGCACATGCCCCAGCTTAAAAATGCCGAGCAGCCTGTGATGCATCTGAGTTGCGCTTCCAGTTGAGCATGGAGTGTCATATGCAGGACCTCATATACAGCAGCCAGACAGCTTTTACATTATTCACCCAACAAGGGTGCATTCCTGTGAGCATCAGATGCTCTCCAGATAGGAGATAGTGGTGTGGCGATCCGCCACCAGTTACCACCTCATGGGTCAGCAAATGGTGATCCTTACAGGGCTGAATGTAAATGCTAAATAGTGAAAGGGGCAAGCAGTTTTTTAACATGGTGCAGAGCATTGACAATTTGCCCTTCAATACCCTGTTAATCCTCTCCACAAACCCGTTGGCATGGGGTGGTGAATTCGGCCAATGCGATATGTGATGCCTAATAATGCTGTTATCTATTTGAAGAGATCATTGAACATATGCGTGATGTTATCAGATGTTATTACATCACATATGCCCCATGGAGGGAAAACCTCTGACCAAAATGTCTGCCTGCACATTTAGCATGTGGCTGTGCACAAGCACAGCCTCCACCCATTGTGAGAAAGGACAAACAACCACTATTAGAAAACAAGATCAATTACACCTTTCCCCTATGTCTACGTAGACAATATGTAACTCACGGAACGGCCCAGTAGGGCAGGGCAGAGTACCTCAGATTTTCGTTAAAGTAAGACCAGTGCTGTAGGTTTGGCATGTAGTACAGTTAATAAGCATTTTAGTTACTGCCTTCTGCAGACTAGGGTCAATACAGTCCTCCTGTATATCTGCAGCAATATGTTGTTTCAACACATGGGAAGAAAGATGCAGCTGGTCGAATGCGACCCTGAGCAATTTGTGCAGCATTACTGCTTCACCTGAGGATTCCTGTCACCGCAATACTTTGTAGGGGACTGCTCATATCACCTCTTTAACCATAAAGCTTTCTTCTACTGCAGAGCCTGTCCCTGCTACTCAATCAGTTCCAGGAGGATAGCTCAGCGGCAACGTGCTTGCCTTGGAAGCAAGACGACACGGAGCAACACAGGTTCGATCCCCGGGTCCGCGCTTAGAAACCTCTGGGTATTAAGCACGTTATAAATAACCTATCATATCATATCATATCATAGTTGCGCAATTGGTAAGGAATTATAGGAGTCTGGCAGCTGCTCCATGCTCTGCGCTACCACTGAAGACTCAGAAACACTTGGCATCAGTAAATAAGCTGCTTGCTTGGCTGCTTCATCTGTGGTAGAATTAACCAAGGGAGACCTTGTCTGCGTCATTAATATGGGCAGTGCATTTCACCACCGCCATCAAGGAGGGCTGGGACAGCGCATTGATCAGTTTGTCAAATCATATGTACATGTCTCCTGCTAACTTGTATCATTCAAGAATAGCACAAACTGTATGTTCCACATACAGTATTACGGAGCACCCCATTACAATTGTGGAGCTTTTTTCAATTAAAAAAGCAGCTGCAACAAGCACCTCTTTGCATGGGTACTGGCCTTGCACCACTGAATCAAGCACTCCAATGTAGTATGCTAATGGCTTGTGGCCCATCACACTCTTCTCCATAAGCACTGCAGTCATCAATTGGCCATTTTAAAACAGATAGACCTCTTATGTGTAATCAGGTGTGGCTAGTACTGGGGCAGTATAAATGACCTCTGTTACATTTTTGAAGCTGATCATCATGTCCTCTGTTCATGTAAGTTTTTGGTAATTTTTGTTAGCCTCTTTGAGCCTCTGCAACATGGGCCAGGTAAAAGCCACGAAATCTAAAATCCCAGCTCTGCAATAGGTGCACAACCTTAGAAATGTTTGCATTTCCTTGACAGCCTTGGGGTCGGGAGTACTGTGCACTGTAAACTGAATCTGCACAATCAGGTATTATCTTCTTCCCATGGCCAGATATCACTTGTCTTAGATAGAGCACTTCCTGGAGGCAATATTGCAGCTTCGCCTTGTCTGCCTTGTAACCCTTGTCTGCTAACAGCTGTAAATGTCTGACAGAGTCCTTCCTGCATTGTTTCTCACTCTCACTACACACAGCAAATCATCAACATACTGAATGATGGTACTGGGCACCTGCATGTTACCTAAATCAGCATGTAATATTCTGTTGAAAATACTGGGGGACTCACAGTACCCCTCAGGCAGTCTCGTGTGTTCCAAGTGCATCCCCCCATGTGTAAATGCAGTGGGGTATTGCGAGTCGGGGTGAAAGGGTATGTAAAAGAAGGCGTTCGCTAGATCCACCACTGTAAAGTATGTTGCTTCTTTAGGGATGCTACACAGAATTGTTGCATGGTTCAGGAGCACAGGAAATTCTGCCTGTGCAATGTCACGTTCAGAGGGCGGAGATCCTATATCATTCTCCAACTTCCCCCTTTTGCCTTTTTGATCAGTTAGATAGTTGTATTGCATGGGTAGATGGAAGGTACAATTATCCCCTGATTTAGGAGTGCAAATATTATGTCATGTATTTCATCCTCCACCTCTTTGGACAGTGTGCACTGTTTTGCTTGTAGCAGAACTGCGTCTGGTTTGCGTGTTATACGAACTGGCGACACCCCCTAGAAGAGCCCTATATCTTGGGAATGGTTTTTCGCATAGTCTTTCCTGGACCTGTTCTAAGTCTGTTTCAGTGTAGGGGGGAGGGGCAACAAGGGCCATCAACAAACATTGCACCTTGCAATACTGCACCATAATTTCACTGGGAACACAGATTGCCCACACAATCTCTCCATCATTGACTTGGTCCTCAAACAATTCTGCATCAGATACATCCTTAAGTGGCACAGTGTATGAATACATAACACAGTACACCACTCACACTCATCAGGGTCTGTTCTAACCACAATCCTTTTAGCTGATGCAACCAGGCCTTGTAAATCTAGAGAGAGTATTGTTCCTGCCGCAAGCTCTGGGGTCACCACGGGCCAGAAGATGAAATCAGATGGCACCCATCAACATGCTTTACCGATATGGGGCACTGTATCAAGTAAAACCGGTATCCCATAAACAAACATATCCAGATCTACAGGGATGCTGTGAACCACCACCTATCCACCCCAGGCCTGTATGATGAGCATCGCCCTAAATGCGCACATGCCTGGGGTGGCACACCTTCCCCATGATCCATGAAGGAGATGGTCATGTTCAATTTACTCAGCAAATCACGCCCCAATAAATTTATCAGGGATGATTCTTAGTACAATAAGGGTGCACTTACTACTTTCTTCCTATTTTGATTGCTTCCGCTTTGGTGTAGGGGACCGTGTCGCTAGCCCCAGAGAATCCTTACGTATCGAGAGTTTAACCTGATAATGGAAAGTTTCCCTCACTGATGCATGATTTAATGATTCCTGTGACAACCATGAAGATGAATTGCTTATTACCTATCTGAGCGCCAACCAAGGGTTCCTCGTCAGAGTGGGTAGTCTTAGACAGGACCAGGCATGCAAGAGCTTTCTGTGAGCTGTCCTAATCAGGATACGTATTGGTACCTGGGAACGTGAAAGGGTTACCCCCTATGACACTGACTCCTTGGTAAGGTGATACTGGTCCATTTGGTGCTGCATTGGTTGCAGGCATTTCACCTCCATACAGAGGGTTCTGAGCCACCAATGATGGCGCATTAGACAGTGCTGTATGTGTGGGGGTGTTGGTGATAATTGGGTATATGTATTTGATAGGGTATGGAGGTGGCCATTGGAGATGGGAAGGAATATGGTTGTGGTGGTATCTGGTGGGCTGACTGAATGGGTTGTACCCTGCCCATTTCCACATGCCCTTGCAAAATGCCCCCATTTCCCATAGCTTTAATACTACATAGGTCCCATACCCCTGTGGGTCCCATCCCACTAAACCCCCCCCCTTCCACGTCACCTTAGAATGCTCATATCCCTCTGGACTGACCTACTTGTTGCCATCCAGAGTACTGATGCTGAGGACTGCCGCTCCACTGTCCCTGTCCTTCGCATGGCCAAATGCTGTTATCCTCATATCTGTGTTTACTGCAGCCTACTCTGCTGGGTTTGTCTGTGTGTTTGATGTTATCGTTCCTTCAACTGCTATTTTAGCTAATTTATTATGTGCCAGTTACGCTTGCTCAGCCTTCCGTCTTTGAGCCATTTCCTTGTCTCACTCTTTGATCATCTTACAATGATGTATAATTATAGTCAGTTTTTTTGCCCACCCCTTTGCTTCTATGCCCTCTATTTTCTCGAGTTCTTTTTTAACTTCCCTGAGCAACCCCCTTTTAATAACTAAATAAAAAAGAGGAAGTGATCAATCCGACTGGTCTGCCGACTCCACTCACCACACCTGCTGCACTTTTAAAATATACTGCATGGAGTCGTCACTGTCCATCATGGTATACTGCATTGTGGACTGCAAGTGTTTGTGCCGGGGTATGCCCTTCGTAGAGCATCCCACACTTTTGCTCTAATATTTTTAAAAGGGTCATCATCATGCGCATCATCATGCTGCTTCACTCCTGGGTACTCTGCCTTGACCCACACATCCCCAGCCTGATCACCAAAATTGCAATGAGTAAACTCTTCATGTACCCCACTGCCAAAGGAATCCCTGCTCGCTTCTTTTCAAATGCATATTGTGCTCTAGCGCTTGTAGAGTCTCTTGTGTTAGATTAAATTACCAAGAAAGATTTCAGACCAAATTACCAGACAGACTCAAAGAATATGGCAATGCACTACTTTATTCTCAATTTAATATAGCAGAGTCATCTGCCAAACTTTGGACTGATGCTTGCACACTCACACACAAACGTGATTACACAGCGGTCTTATATACCAATATGTGTCATCTATGACATCATCCTATGTGGCAAACCATAAAACCTATTAGCGGGAAGGATTAGATTAGGGGAACATATCTACTTATAGAAGGTATACCGGTTATTACTTCATTGGCTGTCTCTTATCTGTAAAACAACCCTCAAATTATCTCTAAATACATACAATACTGATTATAGCCCAGAAATTTCAATGGATCGTTATATGCGACATTGTATGGCAGGTTGCCCCATAGACCCACTGATTGGTTGGCATTCTCACCCAACCTTGCACTTTTGACTCGGCTAGCAGCACCTAAGGAAATTGAAACCCAGGTGCTGGGATCACACACATTACTCCCCACTCTCCCAATTAGTCCATAATCTCTCATCAGTCATGCTATGAGCCAATGTTTCCTGTCTGTAGTTGACCTTGCAGCCTGTTATCTGTTTGTGAAATGCATGCCCGCCTGTGCTGGCTTTTGCTTTTGCGGCACTAATGAAGGAAAAGCCAGCCAGCTGCAGTAAACAAAAGCTACCACTGGGTGGCTTTTCCTTCATTGGTGCCGGGACTCGGAGAACGCGGACCGGAGACTACAGGCAGAAAAGCTGCAGCTGCATCTCGGTAAGTGCTATTTATTTATTTTTTTAAATAAGCACTAGCTGCGTTTTTTTTTCTAAGTTTTCCGGGCTGGAGGAGCCCGGAAAACTTAGAAATAAAACCGCAGCTTTAAAAACGTTGTATTTATGTTTGCGGTAGCTTTTGAAGCGACCGCAAACATAAATACAACGTTATTGTGTTTGAAAACGCTGCAGTTTTTCTTTCTAAGTTTCTCAGGCTTCTCCGGCTCGGAGGAGCCTGAGAAACTCAGAAAGAAAAACCGCAGCGTTTTCAAACACAACCGTGTTGTGTTTCTGCCTGCCGTGGCTATCACTTTGTCATGACCGCATCCTCCAAGGAGTCAGGTTTAGCCCAACTGCCTCGGAAGCTGGGTCACAACTTCATTTCCAGGCACCCATCGGCTCCCATAGGGGCCTTATGGACCTTGTCCTGGCGCCAGTGGCGCCAGGCTCATAAGGGGACCCAGTCCCGGCATAGGACGTGCCGGGCTCATGATGTAAGGAATAGTGCTTGGGTGGACCTACCGGCTGCAGACCATGCTGCTCACTCACCTGCAGGATGAAATCCTCATCCATCCATGGCTGGAACTACTTTACCTTCTGGGTGTGGCCAGCACCACTCCCTGGGACTGGATACTGGAACTATTCTGGAAGCTGGGACTTCTTACATGGGCGAGGCTGCTGTGGAAGGAGACACCTAAGCACTCCAGTAGGACTATTCGCGTTATTCTGCAATAGCAGCAGGACGCTCACCGTGTCAGCTCCAGAGAATCTTCAACTTCTGCATCCAGGGAAGAGAAATCCGTAATCTTACCTTCTGAAATACCATCTTCGTCTTCTGCAGCATCTGAGAAGGGAAAAGAACACCAGGTTAGCACGAGATAAAAACCAGCGCAGCACTTACCCAGTCCATCGGTGCATCTCAAGCCACGGGCTGCAGCTTTCCATTTTTTCGGCACCCTGTGGAAGCAAGGACATTGGTTAGTAAACCACTGTGAAACTTTCCTTACCTGCGCTGCATTCTTCTCGCCTCCGCCGACGCTGCTACTCGCATCTGCAAAACAAAAGGACATCATTAAGAAATACAAAACTTCATCTATACGCACGTGTTTTGGGCAGCTCTCATCTTTCTCACTCCTCGGCGCATTCCTCGACATTTATTTTTCTACCCAGCTGCTTCTGCAACCTGAAAAAAGAGAAGAGACATTAAGAAGTGCTTTTAACTTCGAATTGACATTTTCTACTTACTTGCCTGCAATACCTTCGCCATTCCATCGCTCTCTGGACCTCCATATTCAAGCAACCACCGTTCGTGCTGCTAACGACGGCCTAGCCCCAAATCTTCATCCTCTGCAACCAAGAGGCTGGACAATTAACCAGTGAAGTAACTGGCTTCGGCGCCCCTGCACAGACGCAGGATGGAGAGCTCCGCTTTCACCTACATGAGGTGAGCACTTTTAGCCTACGAACTACTTGGGGAGTACCAGGAAGGGGAGTCAGCTTGCCAGTCAGGCTTATATATCCTTATTAACCCCTTGCTCTCATAATTGCAGACACCTCACCCTTCAGATCAAGATCTCAGTGAGGAAAGGGCCTTTCCAGGGTGGCATTCGAGGCCTGCGCGTGACCCTAGAAGACTCCGAGAACCCCCAGCCCAGACCTGCGCCTCCGAGGGATTCAGGTGAGCGTTACACACTTTGGGTCTCCTGTATTCTGTTTCTTGACAGCCACATCAATTATGACAAGAGATATTTGAGGGCCACACATGCCAGGGACGTTGTTCGCAGCAGTAACAGGCTGACAAGCCAGCCTATTCAAGGAGTGGAACCCACCTTCCCCAATCCACCACCAAGAGCCAACCTACCTAACGGTCAATGAACAATAGCGCACCAGCCTTGATAAAGACTCCTTGAGTCGAAACACGTATCGGCTGACCACGAGATTATCGCATCATGAATAAAATTCCCTTTTTTTTAAAACTCAGAATACAAAGAAACATTTTTTAAGAATAAATATTGTTTGCACAATATATCTGGGAACACAACTAAGTGATATCTGTGTTTTGTAATACAAATTAGTGATTTTCCAGTGGCATAAAACATACAGGGCTTCATTAAGACTTGAGGCAGTATCCCAGTGTAAATTCACCAGAATACCACCCAAACGAATTACAGTTATTCGCCATTCATATTGAGGCTCTTGGACTCAATGTGGATTTTTGGCAGAAATACAGCAGTGGAAATTCCAATGATTTCTTGGTTGAGTTGGAGGATTTGCCTCCAGGATGTTTCTGGAGGCAAATCTTCTACTCAAGGCCCAAAATCGTAATTTGGTGTAGTGGTAAAGTTGGCGGTAATAGAGTTACTGCTGCCAACTTTACCACTTACTGCCAAACTCATAATGAGGCTGACAGTTTTCTCTGCGCAGAAGTAAGTTTGCAAGGTACTGTGGCAGATATTGAAGTCTTGGACTGGTTGAGTTTTCTGTATAATCACATATGACATATTTCATTTTAGCCAATGTGTTGGGAAAAAGTGTTGTAAGATTTTTAAAGAATTGCAGTGGCTGGGAAGAGGACATTTCTTCCCAAAGCGGCTTACCGCGCTTAGTCAGTTGCGCACATGGAAAATAATGTGCGCATAACAGCCAACCGGTTCCGCACATAGAAAAAAATAATTAGAGGGAACATTGGTCTGGACTTTTGCATCTCCTTATCACAATAAAATATGGTGCCACCATCTCCCCTTACTTGGAAAGGATCTCACACTGCTGTTTCCTCTTTGTTGTCTCCTCCATAATAGTAATAATAACAAAAAATACAAAAGAATTGCCACATAGCCTTTCACACTCTTCCTTCACATACAGATACTATGTTTCCCCACTCACTCCTGTCCCCCATTGTTCTTGCTCGCAAAAGGTTCACACATCTGCGTGTTCAGCAAAGCTCCTCCATCACGGGTTCCAATAAACGGCCTGCACCCTCGTAGGAACTGTGCCCCACTCCAAAAAGCAGGCAGGAATTCTGTTAAAAAGGCTTCTGTACACCACTGCGGGTTTTGCGCTTGAGACTGGTCACTGCAGGTAGGTATGGCCCCTCCATAGATGCGGCCTGGAAGCATCCATCTTCACGGGGTCGCTGGGATCACGTCAGGGTCACCAAAATGCTCACATCAAAAAAAATGCAACCCACTAGGGGAAAAGGCCCAGCAAAACTCTTGCAAGGAGAACAATGTTTTATTTCCACAAAAATAGATATGCACCGCAAACCACTCTGCTACCACGGAACGTTCTGGCAAAATAAGCATGAGTAATACTTTAAAAAGGCATACAGCATCTTCAATGATGTAGTTACATATGGTACAAATCCGAGTGGCAGATTGGCTCCACCCTATAAATAGGCTGCCTGCTCCAGGAGGGATAACAAGCCATTGGTCCCAGCTACGTGGGCTCCTTCTTGTGTGACATCAGGCACAAAGCTACATTTAATTGCCAATTATGTGCAGGAAAACAATACATTCTCTATCTATTGCCTAATTGGCACCTGCTACTGCAGACAAGGGCTAAGAGGATATTCAAGCTCACCCTAACTTGATTCCAGACATGTCGGCGCACTTCCAAAGCTTCCCACCCTCGTTGTATGTTTGTTATGTTGCCCCTCCTGGCACCTTGCAGCACAAATCACATGACTCATGGTGAAAGAAGCCTGTCCCCACTTTCTGATCTTTTCTGCTCTATTGGGGGTCTAACAGCTTTAAGGTTGGTGGTCTGTGACCGACAGGTACCTTGGTGTGAAGGAGTCTTGGGACTGGTGCAGGTGGTTGCTATTTCTAAGGGCCTTATCATGAGTTGGACAGTATCCCAACTGGGATACCAGGCAACTTTATTTGCATTAGTGCCCACCCGTCCGGTGGTATTGCAGCCAGATCATGGGTTTGGTGATAACCATTACTCCCCAGTCCCAAGTGGACCCAATGGGGATTTTTCTGTGGAATTAGTGCACAGTAATACCACCGGCAGTAAGTGTACCAAGATTTTGCATTTTCTGACATGTTTACCCCCAGCTCTGAGCTGAGGGTAAACACGTCACACTTGAGATTGGGCAGAGTGGTAAATGCGGCAGGAACACCACTACTGCCACATTTAAGGGCTCCCGCCCAACTTCTGATGCAGCCCTTTACACGTATTTCCATGTTTGTTGATGGGCATTGTTCAGCCTCGATTTCAATATGGCTGTTATTACCTAAGATGGCGTCTGATTCCCAGTGTGCTCTAAAACCACAACATGTGCGACTTTTCCCGCATGACAGCCCATGCCAACACTCCCTCCGCCTATATCTTCCCTGGACCCCTAATGTACACTTCCAGGCCATTGCCTTCTTCAAAACCACAGGGACGATCTCTTTATAGCCATTTTAGTATTAAGTGGGGAATGTGCTTCATAGAAAAGCACAATTAATGTCTTGTCAACCTGATTCTACAAGGCACTGTGCAATCCTACATGTGGCTCCGCTGTTCTATTTTGTCCCGACACTCAACATACTCGCTAAACCCTTCTCCCTTTTCCTTCCAGTGCACCTTTGTATGTATCCTATATGCATGTGATGCATTTACAAAAAGTGAAACATGAAACAGTGCAAACAAATTAAGCATATACTTACATATGATATGGCCATGATATATTTGATCCAAAAAGAAACACAACTATTGATGAACACCAGCCCAGGAGGCATGGGAGCAATACTGAGGCAAATCAAGGGAACTAGAGAATTGAAGCAGATTGGCCAGAGGGTATTCACAGAAAAGGAATGGCTTACTTGCACAAAGGAAAAGAAACAAATGCCGCTCTTTTTGGGCTGTTGACATGTTCATCTATATCTCAGGGGACACCTCTTTACATTGAGTACTGACCACAAACCTCTCTCTCAAAAGGATCAGGCCTGAGACTGATAAAGAGGTTCCTGCAGTTTTTTTAGTAATTGAAAACCACTACTTTGAAGCCAACATGTGTGAACAACATGCACAATTATTACTTTCTACAACCTCAACCAACCAGCAAAGCTAAATAGCGGCAGGCTTACAGAATGGAGTAACAAGTATGAACGTTGGGAGAAGATTCCAGGCCAATTGTACTGTCCATTGATGAAATAACAACGGTGACAAAGCAGAATGCGTAGCTCCAGGTGGCCCTGCAGATACTACAAACAAAACACTGGAAGCAATCTCTGGCATCCACACAGGAAACGCCAGAAATACAATGCAGACTCTCACAAAAGCTCTCAATGTCCTTACCACCAAAATGACTCTGGATGGGACACACACACACATTCCTAGGGCCCTCACAATACAAGAGGTACACCTAGCCCATGCCGATCATCAAGGGTTGATGAAGACCAAGGTCCAGATGTTAAATAGCAAAGTATCCATGAGTGCCTTCCTGTGCCAGGTGACCAAAGTTCTGAATAAACTGGCTCGATAGAGAGATGGAAGCACAGTAAGGAATCACACACCTTGAAACACGTGTGTATAGGCACGTTATAAATGCTGTGTCATTTAATGTAGGAAAGCATCATTGACTTTTCCTGCATATTTCCAGATGGCAGACAACTAGTGGAAGCGCATAATCATTCAACTCAACCTCCCAGAGAGACTGATTGCAAAAGACAGAGGGACAGCTAAGTAATTAGTCAAAAGAATGTATGACCCTTTAGCCAATGCCCAACCCGCCTCTAATCACAACAAGCACACCCTGCTTACCACCAACAATCCACTACACATAACCAACACCGGCCAACACCGACTACAACTCAACAGTCAAATCTTTAGAGATTCCTCCTCCCCTAAATGCCAACATAAAGCCTAACCGCCTCCTGCCCCACCCGCCCTACCTGGAATAAAAGGCGCCTTATTAAACGCCCGCTCTATGGTAGCCCATGCCACCGAAATAGCGGACACAATCCAAAATGAGAACTTGGATTTCTTGGCCATCACGGAATCCTGGCTCCATCCCGCAGCAGGACCAGCCATTATGTTAGCTATCCCAGACAATTACACTCTTATATGCATGGATCGTACCACGTCTAGAGGTGGCGGCCTGGCTATAATTGTCAAAAACAACCTAACCCTAAGACTCTCCTCACCCTATAAAACCAATTCCTGCGAATCCCTCACAGCTAAACTCACCATTGCCAACAATCAAACCATCATTATCCACCTGATTTATCGACCACCAGGCCCCCTCCTTTGAAGAAGACCTCACAAACCTATTATCTGACAATTTAAAAAACTCCACTCAAAGCCTCATCCTAGGTGACTTCAACCTTGGATTCAATGACCCACGTGACCCCAGTGCCATAAATATTAACAACACCCTGGAGGAACTAGGATTCTCCCAAAAGATCACAGATCCCACACATATCAAAGAAAGGACCCTCGACTGGATTACCGAACATAACTGCCCAACTAGTATCTCCTCATTGTCCCCACCTTAAATTCCATTTCAGATCAGTCTGACCCAGCCTCCATGGTAGAAAAATACAATGAAGTGATGCTCGCCTCTCTGGACACTATCGCACCAATGAAAATTAGGAAGAGCAAACCCCGCCAACACCTAAATACCTGGTTCACACCCTTACTGAAAGACATCAGACAAAAGAAACGCCTAAGCGAAAAAACCTGGAGATTAGACCCCTCAGACACCAACAAAAACAACCTGAAGAAATTAGCTACCCCCTACAAAAAAGAAATCATCTTAGCGAAACAAACCTCCTACAACACCCGTATCATTCAAGCCAAATCCAACACAAAAGAATTGTTCGCCATCCTGAAGGAAGTAGAATCCCCCACCCAAGCGCCCGACTCCTGCCTCAAGGACAAGAACTGGTGCACAGGCATACAAAATGCCCTTGCCAACAAAATAACAATGCTTCAGGCGAAGATCAACAACAAAAAAAGCGTCCATAACTGCCACAAACACTGTTAACATAGGCCCCCCATCCAAGGCTACCACTAACCCATTACCGACTCTGAAACCTCTGGACTCCCCCTCCTTCTACTTTCACAAAGCCTCCACCAAAGAAGTCGAGAAAGTCATCCTCACCCTCAAACCCTCTAATTGCCAGGGCGACCCATGTACAGCCCAAATCATAAAAGACGCTGCCCGTGAACTCTCACCCTTCATTACTAAACTTATAAATGCCTCTTTCACATCAGGTACCATACCCAGAAACCTGAAACATTCCTGGGTCCTCCCCCTCCTCAAAAAGCAAACCTTGGACCCCTCCAACCCAACCAATTACCGCCCCATAACACTGTGCCGTTCCTACTGAAAATCCTAGACAAAGTAGCTTACCAACAAATTCAGCACTTCCTGGAACTAAACCACCTCCTAGGAGTCCGACAGTCTGGCTTCAGACCACAGCATGGCCCCGAGACTGCACTCCTAGACCTTAAGGCACAAATAGACGCACTATGAGATAAAGGCACGACTTCACTCTTACTACTCTTTGACCTCTCTGCCGCATTCGATCTGGTAGACCATGCAAGACTATGCAATCATCTGGTCACGGCAGCTTGCTTCTCCCAGGAAGCAGTCGCATGGATCCAGTCTTTCTTAGATAACAGGACAATGCGAGTCTTCTCTCCTCTAGCAGCTGCTGACCCCGCACCTATTACTTGCAATGTACCCAAGGATCCTGCGTATCTCCCACCCTCTACAATATCTTCACAAAGCCCCTTTTCAATGATCTAGACGGTGTTGGTATCACCCACACCAACTATGCAGACGATACACAGATCCTCATCCCGTTGACGGGAGATTATGACAAGGATTTGGCTTTTGTGAATAGAGTCTACCTCATCATCCAGGCTTGGATGGCCACCCACGGCCTATGCCTGAATGATGACAAAACTGGCACTTCTTCCAACATCAAAAAACTGGGCCCCAACTATGACTCCTTCATAATTGACAATAACATAATTACTGTAGCCAAAGTAGTTAAAACCCTCGGTTTTTATATAGACTCCACGCTTACCTTTGGTAAACAAGTGAATTCTATGACTTCAGCCACCTCCTCCACCTGCAAGCTAATTAGAGCAGCCAAGCCCTTCCTCTCACCTAATAATTGCGTCATTCTAGCAAGGGCATTAATCCTGTCGAAACTAGATTACTGCAACGCCCTCTACATAGGCAGTAACAAATACATCACCTCCAAAATTCAGACACTTCAAAATTATGCCCTGAGAGCCTCCCTAAACTTCCCTCAAAATGCCCACATATCAGATCTTAGGAGATCTACCAACTGGCTCTCCACTAAAGACAAAATCCTCCTCAAAACAGCCTCCCTTACACACAAATGCCTCAACCATGCAGACCACAATACCTTATAGACAGATTCACCAGACAAACAGCCTCTCGCCCCTTATGAAAAGCTAACTCTAACCTTTTGTTAGTACCCAGATTCAAACTTACTAAATCTGGCAGGAGTAGCTTCGCTGTTAAAGCGGCACAACTGTGGAACTCCCTTCCAACTGCTCTAAGGGAAGATCTCCCTTACCAGCAATTCAGATCCAATCTGATCCAATGGCTAAAAGATCATGATGCCTAACTTCGCCCTACTGTCATTTGGGATCTCATGTATATTTTGTATATTAGCTCTGCTCTATATATCTGTCACATCTGCATTCTTATTAACTCACTGTACATACTTCTGTGATTTTTTAACACTACATGTCTACAGCATTGTAACCGTAGCTGTACCCCTGTTTATTTGTAACATGTAACCTAAGTTGAACAACCCTCTTTCTGCCTTCGCACCTGAATACCCTTGGGGCTGCCGCGCAGTATATATAAACAAACAAACAAACAAACAAACAAACAAGCAAACAAAAGCAAGGAGCAAAGAATTGTAAATATGCTTCTTGAGGGTAGGATACTATTGAAAGACGTCCATCCAGAAGGGATATCATATGAAATGGCATGTATAATGCACCTGTACACAAGTGTTTCTAGGTGCGACAAGGCAAAGCGGGGGAAACAGAGGGAGGAGAAAACAACAATCTTAGTAAGCCTTGTGTCATTCAGATCGCGCAATCACAGGGAAGCAGAATGGGAGAAGTGCAAAGGGCGTTTGGGGGGTGGCTCAGTGGAGGTAATCAAAAGTGTAGCCAGTGGGTGGCTTGTAGGTGCAAAGAAAGGGGACTCTAGGGTTACAGATACAGATCACAAGTGCTGAGGGAGCTAAGAGGCAGTGCCAGTTGCAACTGGACAGGCAGGGACCTGGGGTCAAGTTCAGAGGGTTGCCAGTTGACCTGTGCATGGAACCAATGGGTCATCAGCAGGGGAGAGGAAGAGAGGAAGGTCTTGAGTTGCTTCCAGAACCGGAGATGGTTTTGCTCAAGTTTGAATGAGGCAGAGAGGCTTTTCTAGAGGTAGGCCCCAGCTGAAAGAAAAAGAAAGGCCTCAACTCTCTGCTTGGAAAAGAGGCTGTCCCTCAGAGAGTTGGAGGTGGATGAGCAGAGAGCGCGAGATGGGAGATACTTAGGAAGAGAGAGTTAGAGGTAGCGCAGTCCTAGGACCCAGACAGCCTTGTGGACAATGCAGAGGGTCTTGAACTTGATCCTTGCCACCACTGCGAGTAATGAAGAGATTTCACAGCTGGAGAGATACCATCCCTGGGCTTGAGGCCAAGGACAAATCTTGCAGTCCTGTTCTGGATAAGTTGTGGATGACGGAGAGTAGAGACAGGAAGCAGCAATCCAGCCTTTAGAGGACCAGATCTCCGGAGACACTGAGCTTCTGGGGGAAGGTGAGGAAAGGAAGAATACCTCTGAGTAGGTGCAGCTGATAGTTTGACTTCTTACAGACAGTGGACATGTGAGGATAGAAGGAGAAGGTGGTGTCGAAGATGACCCCAAGGTTCAGGGCAGCAAGAGAGAAAGAGTGAGGAAAGGTGGGAGCTGGTGTTCCGATGAGGAGGATGTCCATTTTACTGGCATTAAGGCAGAGATCATTGGTGGCACACCACTCCTGAGGCCCCTCAGGCAACCCATTAACCAAAGTGCTGCATGCTTAAAGGGCTGCGGGCAGGTGTCAGCACTTCCGGTTAGAGAAAAAGGAGTGGCATCAGCCAATGCCTCTCCTTTTTCATCTGTCGTATGTAGAGCATGATATGTGCACACAAACAGGTCCAGTAGTTGAAAAGGAAAGAGGCGTGCAGACGGAAGAAGCTCCATGGGTGAGAGGTTCCTGTATGAGCGGCAGAGAGACTATGATACCAGCATCACACACCACCTGCCTTACTTTTCCTCCTCCTTTATAGAGCTCAAATTCAAACATGTTTCCTATTTGGAGCGAATTGTGTAGACTTCAAAGGAAAAAACAAGTGTTACTGTTATTGTCAAGGAAATCTATTATCCTAAATATATTCAAATCCGATGTCAGCTGGTACAGCACTAAGATGAGTTTATTTCATTTACATGGGGTCTTTCACATGAATGCGATGTACCTACAGCCGGTAGCTGTATGCAAATTCCTTTAATTGCAGTGCGATTAATGGGTCCTTTGAAGCAAATAACATTTGGTAAAAGCCCCGCCACGAGTAAAGGGACAATATACAGGACATGCACATCCATTAGAACATTTTATTTAATTATGTCTCATTTAATTTGAAATACAAAAAAAAAAACTTCTCCAATTAGTTCCTATCAAATAATTGCCCACCGTGATACATGTTTTCAAGTAGTGCTGCACCGATCGAAAGGCTGTGCAGTCTTCTGACTTTGATTAAGCAGCTACAAAAGGGAATATGCTTTTCCCATACACATTCTGGTATCTTTAACCCAGCAATCACCTTTATAGATTCTGGGCAACGTGACTAGTCATATCCGAAGTGAAGTATAAATTCCTAAAATGTAATTTCATACTAACACTCACTGTGAATGGCTAATAATGTCGAACACTTTGTAAAGAAAACATTACAATGATGCACCAATGATAATGCTAGTCATGCGCGTTTCTGTACAGCAGAACCTTTCCACAAAAGGCCAAAGGGACAGCAGGGCAATAGGGAAGACATATCGGAGTGCATCGCTGTGTGTGTCGCAAACGGTGGATAATGGGAAACCTGCTTCTCTGTGAATTATCGCACCCCTTTATTTCCCTCTGCCTCTTTTCAGCATATGTCCTTCTGCCTCTAGAGCCCGGATTATGAGGTCAACAGTATAACATATTTGCCAACCCTACAGATTTAGGCAGTAGGCTACTGCTTTTTAAAAAATTAATTATTAATAATTAATAAAGTGTAATAACGTAGGAAACAGGTAAGAGTATGTCAGCTTTATTCTTCAACCCGAACTCCGTAAACATCCATCTCCTCCCAGCTCCTTCCTTTCAAAACCCAACCGCCGCCCCGAGCGTGGAACTCATGAACATTCCACGCGCCTGGAACCTTTGACAAAGGCTCGCGGAAGCGCGAGCAACTACTACACATCTCCCCCTGTAAACCTCAAAACAAATGAAAATATATTCAATATGAACATCAAATAGGGAAATTGGGAAATATGGAAGAAACAAAGTAATATGCAGAAAAGACATATATATAGAAGATTGCTAATTATCTACAGTCCAAGAATTAATCATCTGCAAATTCTAAAACATAATCCTTGTACTTTGCTGGAATCTTCTTCATTCTGGTCAGGCGATAGTTCCCTTCCGTGTGGAACCAAGACCGAATTATCTGACACAAGCACAGAAGACTCCTCTGCAACCCTTGTTTCCACCCCAGTCGGGCAAAGAGGACGTTTACCCGAATCAGACTCAGAATACTCATCCGCCCCCCTTGCACAAGGTGCTCCATATAATGGCGCAACACCATCACTTCCCGAGGCAGACACCTCCATACCTCCATGCACCACCCGAGTAGTCTGCCCAGGAACTGCCACAGCACTACTGGAACCCTTATCACTCTGTAGGGGAACCACACACTCAGACGTGCACTCGGGGCAACCTCCAACTGTAGCTCCACCTTCCTCACAACAGTGGTCCTTAGTATCCGCCAGCTTTCCTTTAACAAGGACCACCCGCCTCAAACTCCATCTGGTACCGTCTTGCAGTTTAACGTAACCATGACCTACTTTGGTCACAACACATGGCTTCATAAATTTGGACAAACCCTTAGCTACAAATCTTGGATTTTTCACTACCACCAGATCACCAACTTGCACACGCAGGGGTTTCCTCTTGGCTAGCTGAGATTCCCAAAAACGGGATTGTTTAATGCGCACCTTGTCAAGAACTTCCTGCATGTTGATGCAACTTTGCACACCACCCCCAAGAGCGGCTACCCGGAGTTTAGAGCCTGGTTTCCTACCTCGCATTAATTCAAACGGAGGCACACCAGTAAATGATGATGGTGTGACCCTATAAGCCTTTAGGGCCTCAGTCACCACACTGCACCACGGCAAACCATTTGCGAGGGCCAACTGAACCGCCCCTTTCACGAACCGGTTCATCCGCTCAACTAATCCATTGGCCTCTGGATTGTACAAAGCCACCCTATGGTGACGAATCCCTAGTTTGGAGAATAATTCTTGCATGGCGACTGACACAAATTGGGGACCATTATCGGTGACTACACCAGCAGGAACTCCCTCCCTGTCAAACACCGCCGACAAGAAGTCAATCACCTTCTCAGTGGTGACCGAGGATAAGGCCGTGGCCTCCACCCACCTAGATGTGTAGTCAACCAACACTACAAAATATCTGAAACCTCCACCCAAAGTGTCCATGGGACCCATAATGTCTACGGCCACCTTTGACCACACGTCTTGCGGCACTTCTACAGGCTGAACGGGTTGGGGCGACGTTGTCCTACTCTTATCACTGACTGAACAAGCCACACAATCCTTAACTACTTTCTCAACCTCCTCATCCATCTTGGGCCACCAATACCCTTCTCTAAGCCTTCTTTTCGTCATAGATCTACCAATGTGCCCTTCATGAGCCAACTCCACCAACTTGGCCTTAAGAGATTCAGGTGGTATTAACCTGGTACCCCTGGCAATGCCCCACAGACCCACAAACAGTTCAGACCATACTTGTCCGAACGATTTATCCAATTCATGCAAGCCAGCACCGGTAGCGAGAGCTGCCTTGATGTTGTTCAACACAGGATCCATTGCACACTCTCTACTCCATTCCTGCTCATTGACGGCCGGAAACACCTTGGCCACCAACACATATTCATCACTCGACACAGCCTGTGCTGAGTCTTCCACACTTACATCATGGCGAGGAAATCGAGAGAGACCATCCGCAACCATATTTTTAGTGCCAGGTAGTGAAAGCATTTCATGTATATTCGGTAAGGGATGCCTGTCTATCCAGATGCTTGAATTTAAATCTCTTAGATCAACGCACATCCTCATACCACCATCGGATTTACGTGCCAATACCACCGGGGCTAACCATTCTGAAGATTCTACCTCCTCTATTACACCAGCTTCCATCAGCTTTTTAAGTTCTGTCTGGAGACTTTCACGTGCCATGATGGGCACGCGCCTAACTCTGTGCACAACGGGAACAGCACTCCTCTTGAACACGATCTTGTGTGAGAAACCCCGCAACTTGCCCAGGACAGAGGAGAAAACCGACGGAAACCTCTCTTGGAGAGTATCGGCTGTCAACGCACTCCCTTGACTCAAACCACCTTCTCCTCCCTTGCTCACACACAAAACAGGGACAGCTTTGCCAGGGCGAACCTCCATTTCCAGGGCAGCCTGCTCATCCCACCCAATAACTGGATCACCCTTACAAGCTACATAGAGTTTTCCTCTAGTTTTCCGGCCATGAAATTCAATATCAACCCACTCGTATCCCAATACCTTAATCGGAACACGCCCATACGCACATGGATTAATGTCAGACGGATTCAAACTCGACACCTCCTTATGGAACTTAGACTTGTACATCTCAGGAGAAATCATGGTGTAAGGAGAACCCGTGTCAACCAACACACTGAGGGGAACTCCATTCACACTAAGGGTAGCCCACGCACTTTTTTTTTGACGGTCCCACATTCAACAGCGCACCTTCTTTTGGAAGCACATCCGCCATAGCAGAGGGACTAACATATCCTACAACCGTTACATTACTATCATCTTCTTCAGGGTCCACCATCCGCACAACTTCCTTCTGTGGAGCAACCTTACACATCCGGGCAAAATGTCCCCTTCCCTTGCATTTTCTGCACACAACAGCGGAAGCAAGACACTCCCTAGCTCCAGCAACATGACCCCTCCAACCACATTTCTTGCAGAAATCTCTGCTATTTGGCGTTGCTCTTTGATCCTTGTCCCTGGCCCGATTTTCTTCATACTTGCGTGGCTGAACCATGTGTACAATGTCCGCCTTTTCTGTCACTTCCTTGACGCTCTTCCTTGATTCCTCCAGGGCACGAGCTATTTCTATCACTTTCTCTAACGGAGGATCCTTCTCTGTCCATAATCTCTCCCTTACTTTTGAGTCACTAGTCCTCATCATGATCTGGTCACGAATGTATTCATCCGCCATGCCCGTGAACTTACATGTAGAAATGAGAGTGCGCAGTGCCGTCACATACGAATCAATATTCTCGCCAGTACCCTGTGCCCTTGAGAAGAAATGATACCTCTCAAGCACAATGTTAGCTCTCTTGCCAAAGCGTGTCTCTAGCTTCTTAAGAGCAGTCTCAAATGCCAAAATCACAGCCTGTTCACCATCTCCATCCCCTTCGCCTGAAGACAAGGCCAAAACATCCTGACCAGGAAGGTGCCTGAAGACCCTCAAACCCTCCGTACCAAGGCAATTGAGCAGAGTCGCTTCCTTGTCATCATCAGACATTCTGGAACCACCTGACGCTCTCAGGTATACCTTGAAAGTGTCCACCCAAAGCTCCCATGCAATGGGGGGCTCCCCAGGATTGGGGAGGAAGGCTGGAGGTGGGCGAGCATTGCTGCGCTGCATGGTCAATGGAACCGACATAGCTACTGACTGAGGTCAACGCAATGGAACAGATGAAATTGTCTGCACAAATTCCTTGAATAACAAGGTGCAATCACATACACCCTGTCCTAAAAAGCAGACTAGTATGATGAATTACTCCACTTAAAACCCTTTACTGGCAGAGATCACGTGAAATGGATTGTACAATATGTTTACACAGGCAGGCACTAGTCACTTCCCTCCTCTTTGAACAGATGTGGCCAACAGAGGCGTGCAGTTCCTGTGACGTCCGCACTCAAGGAGTTAACCCTCCTCTCCTTGAAGTCAATGTAGAGCAGACACACCCACCAGTGAATCAGAAGCTTTCGGCTCACTTCCTCATGTAATGGGCGGAGCCGAACAGCGTGACACCCGTGGTCTAATAGAGCGCCTTTCCGGCTATCAAGAGCGCAGGGCTGTGCCCCCTCCCAGGGTCCACCTCTCACCTGCTCTGCTCTTCAGTCCCCGACTTTTAAAAGCTGCAAGGCGTCAGCCGCACACACTCCCTCGAGCCGCGCTCGACCTCCTCCGGGAGCGCGGCTCGGCCAGATCTTCGGCGAAAGAACAGCGGCCGCTCAGCCGTAGACAACGGCTGCACTCCCCGCCGTGTCCGGGAGCGCGGCCGGCCGGATCGCTGAAAGTGAAGGTAGTGCTGGCCCAGCTGAAACCAATATCGCCGGGGGCCGCGCTCGACCTCATCCGGGAGCGCAGCCCGGAGGACCAGCTGAGGCACCAGACGATGTTTACGGCTTGACAAGGCGCGTGGGTCAGGGTTGAAGAACCCTCGTCGCCAGTGTAATAACGTAGGAAACAGGTAAGAGTATGTCAGCTTTATTCTTCAACCCGAACTCCGTAAACATCCATCTCCTCCCAGCTCCTTCCTTTCAAAACCCAACCGCCGCCCCGAGCGTGGAACTCATGAACATTCCAAGCGCCTGGAACCTTTGACAAAGGCTCGCGGAAGCGCGAGCAACTACTACATCCTACCACCTACAGATATCAGTGACAGATCCTACTGATTTTTACAGTGGCAAGTAATTTATGTGACTAAGGAAGACTGCTTGAGACCAGCCCAGGACTATGCATGCAACACATTGATTAGTATGTCTATACAATGGACTAGTAGGTGATTACTTTGATTGGGCCCAGACCAATCCCCTGACCTGACAGCTACTTGACTCTGTCCTGCACTCTTGACGGGACAACCCTTAGTGAACCACCAGTGAAGGCAAGTGGCAGAGTGTAACACCATCACAAAGCATCTGCCTATCAGACTCAGTGGGGTATCAGTCGCCATGTCATTCAATGTTCAACTTGCAATAAATATGTACTACCTGAGCTGCTGCTACAGAGCAGTGGCGAACGTTGCCTACCAACTCTGTGTGATTACCTTCTGTGAAGTTAGGTAATTGAATTTGGTGTTAAGTTACCATTCAGAATTATACATGTTTAACATTTCAACATCTTTCCATGTTATGCTGTTTGATGGGTTGTGTATTTTAGAATGCTTCAATGGTGCCAACAATGTATGTTTTGTATTTTCCTGTGATGTCATTGTTATGGGAATTATTATTTTTGAAACTTGAAAAATCCTACATCTTTTTGGTCACAGAATGATGGCAAGTATGGTATAATGCATAAGGATGCATTTGCAAAGACCATCTGTTTTTACAGCCACGTGTCCATGGGCATATCCGTATTTATAGTGCTTTCAAGGAATTCCATATTTATTCAGTAAATGTCGCCTGTTACCATTAAAAGGGTCCTCAAACTGTGTAGCCCAATCCAAAATGTGGAGCTACAAGCTAAACACTGCACGACACACGAAAAAAAGTTTCAGGCACTGTTTTTTGTTTGTTTTCTTTTTTATCTTACTGTGGTGAATGGATGGGCAGGAAATAATGCCACATGTCAAGCTACCTTTAGAATGTAAAATCACAGAAAGGTCAATGTTGACGCTACAAGCATCATAAGCATTGTTGATCATCACTGAACCAAAAAGTAGGTATACACAGATGGTCGTGCCCAGGCCAATCAGATGACATAACATGTTCTGAGACAAAGATTGATGCCCACACTCCAATAACAGTAATTTTATTTGTTTGAACATATATAGAAACAAGCATTGGCAAATCCAACAGTTTGGGTTAGGTATTGGACAGACACTGTCATAATGGTAATACCTGGACATAATATGCCACAGCTGGAAAAAGGTGGGATCACATGTGTATATGAGAGCATACCTATGCGCATGACAACACGGTTGGCTTTGTCCATGCGTGTTTTTAACAGAACTTCATGGTCCAGTGGCTGAAGGCACACTTGCTAAATAATTTTTTCATTACACCAGTCCCAAATACACTGCTGCTGAAATTATGCCATTACCATCCAGCAGATTGCTTGAAAATAACACGAGCAGGCCACATGCTGTTGTTACTTCTTGGTAGATCTGGCTCAATGAGATCCCAGGAAGTTGTGTTTTGGGGAGCAATGAGCAGAAAGCAGGCGAGGATGGTCGCAGGGGTCATGGCGGCCATCCACCTTGACGCACGCAGTTCAGGTGGCGCATTACAAATGAATATACAAATAAGAATTCAAAAATATGTATCAGCCTTGCACCCAAATGGGCTGGCAAGTAACCAAACAACATTCACCAGCTATTCATTCGTTTAGTGCCACCTAATAGCCAAAATAAAAATCACTATAAGAAGGCATCCGAAAAGTTGAAAGTTGTGACCGGTTTAGAGGGTAAAAATAACCTCTCCATTTCATGCCCAACATACACTCTGGAAACAGGACAGAAGGGGTGGAAACCGTGTGAATGTGTCACTCAGAATTGAGAAGCAGGAGTCTTTAGCAACAGTGAAGCCCAGAGCGAGTGATAGCTGACTAAGAAAACGACCAGGGACTGGTGTCAAACAACTATGGAATTCATATAAGCTCACCTCAAACACAGGAGAGAGTTGCATGGCAGTAGCAGTGCAGGAACAGCTCACCCCTCAGCTACAGCCCTGCTGAAACATGCTCCCTTGCATGGCCAGCTCACCCCTCATCCTCAGCCCTGCTGAAACATGCTCCCTTGCATGGTCAGCTCACCCCTCAGCCACAGCCCTGCTGAAACATTCTCCCTTGCATGGTCATCTCACCCCTCAGCCACAGCCCTGCTGAAACATGCTCCATTGCATGGTCAGCTCAGCCCTCAGCCACAGCCCTGCTGAAACATGCTCCCTTGCATGGTCAGCTCACCCCTCAGCCACAGTCCTGATGAAACATGCTCCCTTGCATGGTGAGCTCACCCCTCAGCCACAGTCCTGCTGAAACATGCTCCTTTGCATGGTCAGCTCAGCCCTCAGCTACAGCCCTGCTGAAACGTGCCCCCTTGCATGGTCAGCTCACCCCTCAGCCACAGCCCTGCTGAAACATTCTCCCTTGCATGGTCAGCTCACCCCTCAGCCACAGCCCTGCTGCAACATGCTCCCTTGCATGGTCAGCTCACCCTTCAGCCACAGGCTTGCCGAAACATTCTCCCTTGCATGGTCAGCTCACCCCTCAGCCACAGCCCTGCTGAAACATGCTCCCTTGCATGTTCTTGCAGTGGGGCTTGACAATGAAAGCAGTCTGACTTTCCTTGCAGATCCCTCATTTTCTACCCCTGGGTGACCTCAAACGTTTGTGTGTGTAGCTCCCAAAGAGTAAACAATTTTGTGGTGCCAAATGAGGTTTTCCCAGCACTAATTGCAAGAACACTTCTATCTGACGTGCACCCGGGGTAATATCCTGGATACAAATTCCTTTTGCAAAAGTTCCTTACCGATTGTGTTGATTTGATATAAAACAAAGCAATGTCTAGACCTTTTTCTTAGCTATCAGTCATGTGTGTCATTACTGGGTTTGACCGTCGTAGCATCGGGGATTATTTCCTAGAACTGCACTCTATGTGATAAGAGGGCTGAGTTCCACAACATCCTGAATGTCTTTGCTTTTCAAATCTGTAATCGACTGCTCGGTGTATTGTTTTTGGTTTGAATTAAAAACCGAAATATTTAATTAGTGATCCCTTCCACTTTTCTGCTGCTTCCTCCAGGTGGTGTTTCATTTTTACTCTCAGCTGCGTTTTGGAATTCACCTTCTCCACGGACCTGCCACTAATTAAGGAGTTCACTAGCATTTTTGATTTGTGTCACTATGCTTGATTTTACAGTATTGCTGTTAGGAAAGATTTCATATGTGTATTTAATTTTCCCTACATGTGTCAACCCCCAAACTCTTTTCTGCTGTTTAGACACCACTGACTGACTTTGCCAGAGAAGCCTAGCCCTCAGATGTACTCCTCTGGGCTTTCACTCACTTTTTATGGGGAAACTGACACGCCTTTAAGACAGTCAGTACTGGGAGACTGTGCGTCCCT
Organism: Ambystoma mexicanum; assembly: GCF_040938575.1. Lineage (NCBI taxonomy): Eukaryota > Metazoa > Chordata > Amphibia > Caudata > Ambystomatidae > Ambystoma > Ambystoma mexicanum. The sequence continues at coordinate 1,518,074,948 of NC_090937.1, read as the reverse complement.
TAGTCCTTTTCTCATGTTGCAACTCTTGTGCAACATGTACCAAGTGTGCAATGCATCTTACTTTACAGCACACTTGGGTCTATAGTCATTTCCAAAGGCCCTAGATACTCTTGCTGGACTTTTTATGAACTGTGCAGATGTGTCATGGACAGGACTGGTGGCAGCTATCATTTTGCATTATTTTGAACCCTTTCCTGCCCTGTTAACCATGTCAAGCGCTTTTGGCACGAATAGGTGGCCTGGCTCCAAAATGGCCATGCCACGAGGTTCTTTGTCCTGTCCTTTAGCCATCTTGCCCCTTCACCTTCCTCAGGTCGAGTCGACCCGGACCAGTCCTTATATGGTCATGCATTTTCCCGTGAATCTCAATGCTTTTGCGGGCTTCTGCATGCCTTGTGTGTGTGTCTCCAGGATGTGGGCTGGGATGTCTGGTTCCAATATAGATCCTGGGTGCCAGAGAGTCTAGAGTGTACTGAATGCCTGAGACCACCGTGGTCAGTGACTGGTCCACGTATGGAGTGAGTGTTTGTGAGCAGATATCCCATTGGGTCCTCTCTGTTTTGGCGTGAGGGCAACTTTGGATAAGAGGAGGCTGGAAACACCACTACCTGGTCGATCTCCTGAGTTCTCACTGAACAAAGATAGGCTCCAAGTATCCTGCAACTACGAAGCTGAGTCGAGGAACTGCTGATGACCCGCTGGAAGGGTTGGCACCCTGAGCCCGCTGTCGTCCTGTGGGACCCCTCTACATCTGGTCGTCCCAGAAGGTCTGCGAAGATGCTTCGACCCATTGGAATAGTGGGACCAACTATTCTCGGCACCGTCACCAAAACCTGAAAGTAAGCTTTCTCAGAAGTGTCCCTGGGCCAACCAGTGGGCTGACCAGTTTACGCAGGACCTTTGCTCTGTCTCTGCCATCGTTTCGAAGAGACCCTCGAAACTTGGTGTACTGCTAGCTCTGTGTCCAAGGCAACCTTACACTGGATTTCGTACACTTGGCATTCCCAGGTCAGAAGTGAGATGAGTGCGTCCGGACCGGAATAAACACTGTTACCGTGTTGCCCTGCTGCGGCGACGTCCTTTGCAAGTCTGTTGCATTTGTGACCCTCTTGCCCCTGAAGCCTGCTGCAGGGAAACTGGGGTGATTCATCCCCCCAGAGCGGACAAATCATCACTGTCCCGTTTAGGATTCCTTGCTGGATCTCAGCAACTAAAAGGTGCTGAGACGTCCTTTTTGCCACCGTCGAACCTGCAACCGAATTGGACTAACCTGCTGAAGTTTGGGTCCCCTTGCCTCAGGGACCGGTGAGTAATCATTACCCCAACTGGTGGCCCCTAGTGCCAGAGCCCAACTTTACGCATGAGTGGCCCCTGGGGGCCCCTCTCCTGTCCACTGCTATTGCAAAATAGCGACTCCATCCCAAACTCTGCCTTCAAGTGGAGGTCCTTCTTGAATAGTGGGAACTTATTCTTTAGCGCCTTATCCACCTTCCTGAGCTGCTAGAGACCCCTAAAGAGATCCTGCTTTGTCAATTGGAACACCCGCGTGCATTGGCACACATGTACTATTGAGCACAAGGCCCCACTCTTCTTAGGGCTTGGACTGCCTCTTAGTTAGGTGAATAACTGATGTTGAATTGGGTCTAAACATTAGCTGCACTGCCTGTTTTTGTCCCCTCTAGGTCGTCAACATATTTTGTGCAGTCCTCCCTTTTGAGCCTCCTGGTCTTGTATATATATTGTATTCAGTGTGATGTATTTGTTTACTTAGTGTTACTGTGATTCTTTGCTATAGTCTGTGTCACAAAGTAATTTTTAATATAACAACTGTCTGGAGTAACTTGTAAGTGCCCTTGCTCTGTGTGCTCATTGAGGTCCTTCAGTCACCCTCACCCCTTCTGAGACTTAGGGCCTCATTACACAGAAGGCGGTAAGGGTTAACGATCACCAGTAATGCTACCAGTGACCGTTAACCCTTGCCACCTATACCAGCCGTTAAAGTAGGGACCCGCAAAGGGACCTTGGTGCTAATTACGGTACCGCAATTTGCGGTACTGTAATTAGCGCCTACCCCATTCCCATTATGCCCTATGGGGCAAAAATGGGAATGGGGAAGGGCCATGGCGGCATGGGGAATTACCACCCCGCCAACGTCGGAATGGGGTGATAATTCCCCATTCCGCCATGTCGGAATCAGTAAATTACCAGCATGAACTTTGGCGCTAATAGCACCATGGTTTAGCACCTACCGTGTAATGAGGCCCTAAGTCTTGACGGCCTGCCATAGCTACCCTGATTGGTCTGGCTTGTCCAGAGGTTACCCTGTTCCAACAAACTAGGTTGGCCTTCTGAACCTCTGCCCCTCCTGGACAGTTCAGAAATCCTTCTTAACAATTGCATAGTATGTATTTCACATTTGATGATGCTACGGTATGTTTCCATAGCAATGAGAAATGCCTGTAGCAAGTTATGCCTTCCCACAAGTACAATGCACATAACAAGTTAGGTGTACCTGAGCATCCGGAATTTTAAGAATGTCTGCGGATTGCTTCACACTGTCTATGTCTATGGATTGAAAGGTAGTGAGATGCCACCCTTCCTGGACATTACAGAAGACAAATCATCGTGTTTCCAGATAAAATTGCCATTCGAATACCAAGTAGCCAAATCTCAAAGATGCCACCCTTCCTGGACATTACAGAAGACAAATCATCGTGTTTCCAGATAAAATTGCCATTCGAATACCAAGTAGCCAAATCTCAAAGATAGACACATAGGGCCTCATTACACGAATGGCGGTAGGGATTTACCGGTACCGGTAAAATACCGGTACCGGTAAATCTCTACCGCCTTACTACGAGGTCCCTTTGCGGGTTGGGGGATTTAACGCCTGCTTTTTGCAGGCGTTAAAATCCAACCCGCTAAGGGACCTCGTAGCTTATTACGTCACCGCAAAATGGCGGTGACGTAATTAGCCCCTTCCCCATTCCCATAGAGCCCTATGGGGCAGAAATGGGAATGGGGAAGGGGAATGGCGGAAAGGGGATTTACCGCCCCTCCAACCTTGGAATGGGGCGGTAAATCCCCTTTCCGCCAAGGCGGTGCCGGTATTTTACCGGCATGAGCCATGGCGCTAATAGCGCCATGGCTCACCGCCTACCGGGTAATGAGTCCCATAGATGAGTACAAAATGTGTAATGTAATCCACTGGGTTAGTTCATACATAAACAGTTACATAGGGCCTCATTACGACCCAGGCGGTAAGTTACCGCCTGGGCCGTGACTTTACCACCATGGCGTAAACTGCGTTTACGCCATGGTGGTTGGCGGACTTACCGCCCCATTCCGACCTAGGCGGGGCGGTAAGTCCCCAATCCCCATTTACCCTTCCCCATTCCCATTTTTGCCCCATAGGGCATAATGGGAGTGGGGAAGGCGTTAATTACGCCACCGTAAATTACGGTGGCGTAATTAACTCCATGGTCCCTTAGCGCCATGGATTTTAACACCTGCTAAAAGCAGGTGTTAAAAGCACCATGGCGCTAGGGGACCTCGTACTCAGGCGGTAAGGGTCGGCGCTGTTAACGCTGCCGTAAACCCCTTACCGCCTGAGTTGTAATGAGGCCCATAGTCTCCTGTGCATATAATACATGACAGAATTAGTCCATGGAAATGTATGTGATTCACAAAAACGTATTTAGCATGCAGGTCTATCATCATCGTCTATTGCTGGCCTTATATGCCGAGAAAATGCCTCTATGGTCTGCCACCATGAGGGTGCATCGATCCATTCTTTGGCCAAAGTAACTGTTCCATGTTTTAATGGTGCTGAGGAGCATACAAGGTAATGGCACACAACACTGATGTATTGTAATCTAGCCATGCGAGATACCACAAATGGGATCCTTGATAACAGAGGGCCCTGAAGCAATGGAATTACTGTGGCACATCATTGGGGACGCAAGAAGCCAGTAGTACTGTTTTGATTAGGTGGCACAGTACAAGTTGATCACGCAGACAACCTTCAGTCCAGAACGTGGGTCTGTAATTGGCACCAAAAGAGGAGGTTGTTTTTCTTACTGCCTTACTTCACCTCACTATGTGCCCATAAGCCTTCGGGCCAGGTGCGCAATACAAATAAAATGAATACAAATACAAATACCTGTTCGACCTACACTATCAGGGGCTGCATTCTACCTCCAGGAAGCAAGCAGAGCATATTACTGGGCAATACGTTGTGGCTATGTGCACCATTGACTAAGTTGAAAGACAGGAGGTGGATTCTTATTGTGAGCACAATACTAATGTCAGCTTTGTTGCTGCCTCTTCATTATCCTAATGCCTGGTCTGTGCATCACAATGTGTTGCTTATTGGTCACCTCACGCATTACTGAAACCATAATTAAATTTAGTATGATATGACAATAATTTAAAAATTCCGTGAGAAGAATCAGTGTTCAAAAGAGGTTACTATTATTCATCTTCCATTAGAGTGCAGTGGAGATCTGGCAACATTGTAGAGGGAAAGATATGATATGATAGGTTATTTATAACGCGCTTAATACTCAGAGGTTTCTAAGCGTGGACCTGGGGATTAAAACTGTTTCGAAACGTGTCATCTTGCTCCCAAGGCTAGCACGTTGCCCCTGAGCTATCCTCCCGAGGTGGGTAAGAGGTGGGTAAGACGTTTGAGGAGGCGTTTGGGGGAAGCTTTAATGAAAAGGTTGGAGCATAGAATTGAGCAGGCTGAGTTAAGGAGCCAGTCAGAGTAAGACCTGCAAAGGCAGTCAAGCTGCACCTGAAAGAAGGTGGAACCAAGAAAGGGGTTGGTGAGGAGCTCAGGAAGGTGGTGGAGAATGGAAAAATGGGAGAAAGAAGATATTGGAGGAATGTGTGACTAGAAGGAAGGACCCGAAGGATTGGATGGGTTTGTTCCTATTGAAATGGAAGTGAGGGTATTGTAGGACACGTGATTATCTTAATGAAGGAGTTGGAGGATGTAGTATCGAATTGTGAAAATAGACTGAAGCATGTACATTCAAAAGGTGGTGATGTTAAAGAGAGGGAGTTTTAAATATCAGTGGGAGTTTGGAGGTGTAAAAGATAGAAGCGGAGAGAACTGGAAACTTTAGAGGGGAGGGAAGAAGACACAAGCACAAGCATGACACAAGCATGTGGTGGGGTGTCAAGGAGTGCAGGCCCAGTTCAGGCAAGATGGATTATCCCATGGATGAGGTTTTAAGTCTTGGCATGCTATACAGCCCCCTCACACCCTGACCCAGTAACTTGTTGATCAATCATTCAATCAATCAATCAATCAATCAATCAATAACTTTATTCGGCTGTAAGACCATGAGAGTATATACTAGCATAACAAATAAACATAACAGCATAAATTACAATCAATACATACATCCTTCCATCATATCATGTAACATTTACAGTTACCTGAGAGTCCCACCAACGACCTTCATGCAGCAGACTGTTGCATTTCATGTGCCTGTGTACCACTGCAATTCGCTGTGTACCTTTTGTCCAGTGGTAATGCATTCTCCCCAAATAGCACAACATTATGGGGCCTAGTTCCAAATGGAAAATCAATATTGTGGTCATAATGGGGACTGTTAGGGATTTTGTCAGAGGGCTATTACACAAGTTGGTGGTATTTTAGTACTGTGGTAAAAATAGTGGTAAAATAGTGGTAATGTGGTAGCAGAGGGTGTTTATGGAGATGTCCTATATAATGTGACAAAATTCCCATCTGAACCTTGTGTTCTACTTAGGGTTAACTGTAAGCAAAATATTGCAGACTTTGTACCTACAGGAACTTGACAGTGATAATTGTCATATCAATGCAGTCACTTATTTACAAAACTGGACTACCATCTTTGATGGATTGTTCATAATACACTTGTTATTATGTGCAATGACTCACAAGCCACACATGCATCACACATTTTCTATCTTGCTAGCTAATTCCAAAATGTTATCTCCAGCTTTACCACATGTGGTAAAAAATGTTTTACTGCTTTTGACACACTGGGCGCTTCGCTGAGATTTCCCCTCTTCATCAATGAATTCACACAGGCACAGAAAACACAACCCAACTGATTCGGTTTTAAAGATGTTTTTCTTTTCATGCACACTATTGTTTGAAAACAGGTTATGCGGTATACATATTAAAACAAATTAACACTTCTTCTGGCTACAAAATTAGCCCGTGTTCATAATAAAAACTTTCACTTTTTGTTTCTTACACAGACATTGAAGCCTGAGACAGTCGACAGAATGTACCATCTAAAAGAAGAGACAGAAAGCACATAGCAAAGTAGCATGCCAACTTTCCCCTCAGTTACACTTCAGTGTTTCCCAATTACCCATGCGAAAGAAGGAGAGAAAAATAAATCCTGACTGACGGAAAGGTAAACGCAATTATCCGCACGCCCCTCAAATGTTACCAATACTCACTTCTGATATGTAAGAATTCTGGGTTGTTTATCATGAAAACCCCCTCTCTGAAGTGTCTTATCAGCAAACAGGAGTGTTTCAAATTCCACAGCTTTGGCAGCCCAGTTAGAAGCCAGCAACCTCCCTCCGATCTGTCTTCTCAGACTGCTGCCTGGGAGAGAATCTTGCCTTTCTGCACAGCCCAGCTCTGCCCACTTTGCTCAGCTGCACTCCTGGTCTCGTCTCTTTGAAAAATAATGAATAATATCTTCTTCCAGCTATATTTACTACTAGGCCTGCCAATCTTACTGAACCTGCCCTTTTTCCCTGACGTCTCACATCACCCCCAGCTGATTTTTCTAAAATCATGGCACTTGTTCTTTCTAAAAACCACCTCCCAAAAACATTTGTATCCATTACTTCCTGGAGCAAAATAACGCCTTCTGAATGGAACCACAGCCCATACATTCTGCTTGCACCTTTAAACGTCCACTGAACAGAAACAGAATTTGTCATCTGGAGCATGTTGCACTGTTTGTTAAAGGGCAAATCATTAATTATTGGGAAGTGTTATTTGATGGGAAAGTGTTAGTTGATTAATTTGTGTTAAAATATGTATTTAGTGCAAACTGGACAGGTGGCCCATTCACCATAAAATGGATCATTTTAAATGTGCTCAGTGTGCATTTCCATTTGCTGCCATTGCATACATTTTACTACCTCCATTGAAAGTAATGTCATGTGCACCACTACATGACTAATTAGGATTGTGCTACTGGGTATTGGGGAGCTTCTCATGTTGATACCCAGGATTCCATTGGCTATTCTCTGTCCCCAACCTTCTACCTGAATGAAATCATGGGCACTCTACACCTAGTAATGCAATTTAATGCAATTTAAAATGACCTCTCGAGATACAAATCAACAACTGTGTATGGTCAAAGCCATTGCATGCATTTATTTACCAATGCCTCCAGAGATTCTGGCTGGTTGCAGGACAGTTTTGGGAACTGGTGCAGATATACCTTACCCCTCTTTGGGCGGGCATGATTTGTGGCATGATTGTGTACTTAAAAGTTTTGGTTTTAGGTGCCTGGTTTGCCCTCCTGGATTTGGACTGATTAAAATAATTGCACATCTTGATTCAATGATCTTGGAGTCAGCACAAAGTGACCAGGATTAGTTTGGGCAAAAGGTCCATGCAATTGTGACCCTCCCAGAGCCAATGTGTTCTCCACTTACAACAACTGAGCCCTTTCTTCGTTATACACAACTTTGTGGTACTTGTGGGTGCATTCGAATTGCAATGTGCAATTATTCCAAGTGGCTGGTTGACCCCTGTAGTGCCTGCTAGTCCCATTGGAAATCCATTGTTGGGGTAATTTCCCGGGGGTTGGCAGGGCCGTCCACGGACCTCCAGGGCTGGGGAGGCCCCAACTCCTCCTGTGTCCCAAAAGGAGTATGACGCACACACAAGAGCAAGGTAGATATTGCTGTTTATTACAGAAACAGGCAGGGACGAACTCTCAGAACCAGATGCATGCGGGAGGCTCTCATCATTAGTGGGCTCGCAGGCCCTTTTTACCGTTGTATGACGCGCTACGTGCGTCACCTGGGAAAACTATCCCCAAAACCTAACGCCACTTCGGGTTGGCTCCCCGAGTGGTAGGGTCAGTATGGTTACCTATAGGAAAGGGGTGTTATTGGGTGAGGAAGGGTCAGGTGGTACGCTTGGCCCATCCCTAACAATTGCTACAATAAATGTGTTACAAGGGGACACTTGGCGATTGGCTAGACAGTATTGGCATCATGAAGCTCCCTTCACATTCTGATTGGTTCTCCCTCAAGCCCCCAAACCTGGGACCATTGTTGTTCCCAGCTCGCGGTGTACCTGGTGCTGGAAACAATGTGTTACTATGTGTCAGTGCTGGACAATGGACAGGTCTGACTAATGGCTAGTGTGCATGTCTTTCCCATCGCTGTAGGTGTTCATTTTGTCACTTTATTATTGCAGACTGTGTCCCAGACGTGAGACCCCAGCGCTCTTCTGTCCCTTAGGCTTGGCATCATATCAGGTCGGCTTGGTCACGTGTGGTGAGACCGTGGCTGGAGCAGAATTATGAACATTTGATTTGTATGTCGGCTCTGAGGAGCGCTCAGCAAAGGCAGGTGTAACCTTGGCGTGGGGAGTGCGGCATGTAGATTGCATTATCACAGCCTTGGCTGTGGGCTCTCGTTGGGGCTCGTTCTGCGTGGTCAGCGCTTTGCAGTTTTTGTCTGAGGATCTTCTGCCTGGGGACTTTTGCTTTGTGGCATACCTGGGCCTAGTTTCTGGGTGGCAGTACATGACCCATAATATGGGGTTCGTGAGGGGTGACAGAGGGTCACCTGTATTAGTAGATATGTAGGGTGGTGTCATCATGGCCTTAGTGGCGAGAAAGCGTCTGTAAGCATATACACAAGCTCTTCAGGCATCTTGCATTTCTGTGGTGCTGTAGGTGGCCTATGTGGAAAATAACAACAATGCATGTCTGTGGGTGTACACGGTCCTCTATGTCATAGCACTGAGTATGTTCTTCATGTAGGTTGGTGTATGAGTGACCAATGTGCATGGTGGCACGTGTGTTCTTTTCTGTAAGCTATGTCATCATGGCATATCTAACGATGATGGCGTTTGTGGTTACTGTCTAATCGAGTTGGTCCATAAGGTCGATGTCAGTTCCACCTGAGGTTCCTGCATGGTTTTTTATTAACGGGCAGGCTCCCTGGCCATGTGGGGCATAGCTACAGTGGATCTTGCCATCTGGTGTGGAAGTGAGCGGGTCGAATTCCTCTCGCGGGTGGTGCTTGGGCCGTGACTTCCTAGGCCATGGTTTGGATGAGAATGGAGGGAAGGGACTCTCCCATTTTCCCTCTTCAGTCCCCCCTCTGGTCGACTTGTCAACCACAAAACTATCCACTCTTTTGTCTCCGTGTACTCACCATACCTTCATTATTCCTGCCAAGCCTCTGTACTGGTTGACGTGATCTTCAAATGACCAGTACATATAAACGCATCAGCCACCGGGTTTGCAATAAACCCACTTTCCAACGTAACTTTTCGGGTTCTCTAATTTTACTGATGGTGGATATAAATCTGCTTCTATTTTCTGCTGGTGTAAGCGTTCGCGTTCCTTTATAATGATGTCTATGTGTTTGTCATCTTCAGCTGGCATTAGGGCGTGCATGCCGATCATTTCGATCATATTCTTCAGTAGTGCGCGCTGATCTTGCTTTCCAAACCTTAATCCCCATCATAACAGCCATTCCTAAAATTATACATCCTGCCACAATCTTGAAACCATCTGAAAGCCAGGATGGCATCCAGGACCACATGTAGGAGAACTGGCTACTGTCCTTCTTCACTCCCTTCGCTTCTTCTTCCATTCTGGTGTGCATTTTGGCCAGCTGTGATACTGCCTCAGAAAGCATGCCGTTGCCCTCATCGTTAGCAGGAACACACGTGGAACATGAGCTCCCAATTTATGCACAAACACCTCCTTCCATTGCTGTCAGGAGATCCAGCACATACCTGTTCTGAAGTGCTACCATCCGTATTGCCCTCAGTTCTTCTTTTATCGCGTTGAATCCATTAACGGTGGAGTTTATCGTCATCATTAGCTCCCATCTGGTAATCTGGAGCCATGTCGCATTTACATACGCTTACATCCCTGGCTGTATTATGGAGGAAAAGAACATCGCTGCTCTGCTAAACAGTCTGTGTTCTGGTGGAATGTCACTCAGAGCTGTTTCTGACCTTCCCCACAGGTAGTTCCCGTCAGTGGTTCTCCTTGTCTTTTTACTATGGACAGGCTGGTTGTGTCGTCCCATTGCTTGCTTTCTCCTATCTTCACTGACCTCTTCTTCCATCTGTTCCCTTTGTCCATTTTAGGGAAGATCCCCATGTTGACGTGATTCTGTGGTACTACCAAGGATGGTACGTTGATGTGTACCATAGTGCATACTCCATTCCATAACGGTGGCAAACTGTGGTATGCCTTTGCTCTGTAGGCCCAATCGTGATCCATCAGAAGTGCAGTTCCCGCACCCCCCTCAGGAATCTTCATTGTTCTTTTGCAACCATCATTTCTCCCAACATCCACTTCTCCGTCATGCTGATAGCACAGTGTTGGCGCTGTGAGTGGAAGTATTGCTATCTGTTCCTTTTCCTTATCCAACCATGTGACCAGTGCTGCCCTCCTCATCCATTCAGTGTGGCATTTGTCGTTCACTTCTTGAACCGTCATCACTGATGCCCTTGCCAACGTTACCATTTTACTCCCTACAACTCCTTCCACCCACCCTTCTTTAGTGTATACCTTGGCATATATTAATATTAGCGGTCTTTCCCAGCATCATGGTTCACCAGCAACTTCTTTTGGGTGCCATTCGCATGGTAGATAGTTCAATGTGACCTCCTTTGTTTCTCCTTTGTCAGGTCCATCTGTCATGTACTGGAGCCCTTGTGTCAGCTGCCAGTAATTGTCATACATGGGTAGTGTTTTTATAAAGTTGTCTTCATAGGTGTACATGGATCTTGATTTCCATCTCAGTGTTGCTTTTCTTCCTTGAAATCGTCCTCGTGTTTGGAACAGGGCCAAGTATATCAGGCACTCCACTGATGTTGCAGGTACTTATGTTGCCACAAATGTTCTTGATGCGCTCATGGAGTATGGGATCAACAAGCACACATAGTAGTTGTCTTTAGTTATGCCTCAACCAATTTTGGACATGTAGTGGTACCACATGTTGTTCGAGACGTGTACGGATTCTGTAAGGTATGTGTCTACCCCGTGGGTATCAATAGAAACACTACGTTTATCTCTCTTTATGTTGTACTTTGTGCTACATGTACCACCCGACGCCGTACCTGTTGCAGCTATGGTAGGGGGTGGGTTAGTAGAGGATGATGCCATAACATGGGAAGCATAGTATGCCTGCCAGACAGTGGCAGTAATTAGACCAGTGATAAATAATATCCCTAACATCTTTAATACAATTGCTAATACCACTGGCATACCTCTTTTACCTTTGCTGCGGTCCTGCAGCTGCTTTTCTTTTAGGTGATGTAGATGCCCGCCTGAAAATCTCTCAAAATATGCGTCATTTTGTTAGTATCTTTTATTCAAGCCCTCCCTATTATTAGGTAGTTGTTCAATGCCCAGGCGAAAAGCTGTTCCCACACTTTCCTTACCGTCATATTTGTAAGGGCGGGTAATGCCTCGTGGAGATGTGGAAAAGATTGCTCTATTATCAAAAGGAACGTGTTATAATGCACACGTATTCTTCTTTTCTTTAAGTGTTTTGGTCTTTTTATAACGTAAACAAATTGGTGTGACAATACTTCTGGGGTGTTGTTGTCCACGGGCAGCATTTACCCCTGGGCAATGACGTATACGTTAGTAGCATGTATTCAATTCTCTTTGCATTACCAATAAAACAGTACTGTGCGGTACCTGCATTTGCGAGACAAAAAAGAAGAGAGCATGCACCTGTCTACACAGTGTTGTGTATATTGCGTATTGTTGGACACTGTTCTTTATTGGGTGGTGGATGGGTCGTGGTTTAGTTTATTCTGGGATCTCGTTACCATAGGGTGGGCTATGGGTGATTGGTCCTTTATGTCCTTTGGGGGATTTGGTGTCTGGGCTGTTCGTTGTTGTCATCAGTTGTCGTTGCTGATGCATTGGCCCTGTCATTGATGTGTGGGGGGTATGTGCTTTGTAGGGCTTGATGTCGTGGAGGTGAGTCCACTCGTTTTTACCCTGTATTTTTATTGCTCTAGGAGCTATTTTTTCTACTTGGTGGGGCCCGGTGAAGCATGGGCTGTTCCACCTCCTGTTAAAGTTTCTTAGGTCCCGCGTTGGGTAACACAGACTCTTACCAGGGATGGACGTTGACGGAGACCGCAGCTGTCTGGGTCCAATCGACACCCCTGTGGGGTCCAGGTGAGCATAACAGAACACAAAGCCTTTCTAAAAATACCCACCCGGGTGTTATGGAAACATCGGAAACCGACCAACTGGCCCAATTATTGGGGAACTTACATGCCGCTCACCAAGAGACTAATGCCCTCAGGAGAGAACTGATTGTCTCAAAGGAGCGCACTGATGATCTGGCTAGGCAACTACTGCAAAACCAAGCTGGGCAAACGCCCCTACCTGGATATGGGGGAAAACCAACCCGTGTTTCATCAAGCAATCCTGTGCAAGTGGTTTTACCAGGAAATATTCCCTTAGCTCCACCCAAATGCTTTGCTGGGGACCCCAAAAGGTTCGCCGTGTTTATGAACCAATACTGCTTGCACTTTTTATGCAGACCAGGAGCCTTTCCAAATGACCAAGCCAAAGTAGCCTTTGTATTGTCATATCTTAGTGGCAGCGCAGCGGATTGGTCCATTCCGTTAGTCAACCAGGATGATCCTCTTCTCCGGGATTTTCAGGGTTTTCAAAGGAGCATGGAAAAACTATTCGCCAGACACTCACATGGTCAAGCCTTGGACAACAAACTTTTATCCTTATGACAGGGTAACCAGGATCTGCTAACCTATACTGCAACCTTCAATAGGTTGGTGGTGGAAAACCGGGTGGCCGGAGGAAAAACAAATTACATTGTTTCATCATGGACTTCGGGGAGAACTCAAAGACGTCTTGGCTCAAGTTGTGAACCCACCTCAGGATTGCACAGAATTTATAGATTTAGTGGTCCAGCTAGACCACCGACTTCAGAACCGAAAGACTGATCGAGCTAAGTTCGAGAATCGGGTATTGGTTAAAACCAATGTTGCCCCCAAAGGAACAGATGCATCTGAACCTATGCAGATCGGGGGGGTTAAAGGACCCTTAACTCAAAAGGAAAGAGAAAGAAGACGACAGATGCAGTTGTGTCTGTACTGTGGAAACTCAGGACATTTTTATACGAGATTGCCCTACAAAACCACCCAAGAAGGTGGTAGGAGTTGCTGATAAAAGCCACATAGAGCCTGATTCGGGAAACGCTTGCCGAGCTTAAAGAAGGACACTCAGACCTCGCATCTGATCATCTCAATGGTCCTACTTGATCCCAGGCAGCCATCACGTATGCACGCAGTAAGGGCATACATAGATAGCGGGACCGTAGGAAACTATATGGACCACGAATTGGTGTCAAGGATGAATCTACCTCTTTGCAAAAAGACCACTTCGGATGTCATCACCACAGTTGATGGAACTGAGATTGACTCAGGGGCTGTAACTCATTCCACTACAGAGATGACACTGTTGAGTCAAGATGGGCATCGAGAGACTATTGTGTTTGATCAAAGCCCCACAGTTCCAGATAATACTGGGGATGCCATGGTTGGAAACACATAATCATTGTATAGAATGGCGAGAGAAGAGAATAACCTTCCCGGATTATGCACACACCTGTTACCCGAAGAAAACTTTAAACAAAGGCCTGGCTACAGCCGTTAACCCAATCGTGCAGTTACCTCAGGAATACCAAGAATTTCAGGATGTTTTTCAAAAAGAACAGGCCAATACATTACCTCCTCACAGATCATACGATTGTCAAATCGACCTCCTCCCCGGTGCACAACCCCCATGCAGTAGAATCTACACCCTCACGGAACCTGAAAATCTTCACCTACGGCAATACTTCGACCAATACCTTGCTAATGGCTTTATTCGTCCTTCCAAGTCTCCTGCATCCTCAGCTTTATTCTTCGTGCCAAAAAAGGAAGGTGACCTTAGAACGTGCATAGATTACCACGCATTAAATTAGATTATCGTAGAAAAACGATACCCGTTGCCTCTGATCCCCGAATTACTAGACCAAGTAAAGGATGCTTGTATCTACACTAAGTTAGATCTCCGAGGGGCATATCATCTGGTACGTGTCAAGAAAGGCAACGAATGGAAGACTGCCTTTCGCACCAAGTACGGATTATTCGAATATCAGGTGAAGCCCTTCGGGTTGTGCAATGCACCAGCAGCCTTCTAGTATTTTATGAACAATGTCCTTCATGAACTCATTGACGTCTGTGTCGTTGTATACATAGATGATATTCTAGTGTACTCCTCATCAGAATCAGACCATGTTAAGCAAGTGCATGCAGTCCTTGAGAAACTACGCCAGCACAAGTTATATTCAAAATTGGAGAAATGTGTTTTTCATGCTACAGAAGTTGAATTTCTTGGATTTATCCTGACTCCAAAGGGAGTCCGAATGGACTCTCGAAAGGTGGACGCAATTCTCAAGTGGCCATTACCCAGTTCCGTCAAAGGGGTACAAAGCATGCTTGGATTTGCTAATTTCTACCGCAGATTCATTGCGGAATTATCCCATGTTGTACACCCCATCACATCACTTTTGCGAAAAAACAAACGCTTCTTGTGGACCGAAGAGGCTGAAAAGGCCTTCCAAGAGCTGAAAGCGAAATTCACATCAGCACCTGTCTTAAAGCATCCACGCCCTGAGCTTTCATACATAGTAGAAACTGATGCATCCAGTTTAGCCATGGGAGATGTACTGTCCCAGAAGGATCCTGAAACCGGTCAACTTCACCCAGTAGCGTTTTGGTCCAGAAAGTTCTCAGCACCTGAGTTAAACTATGCGATTACCGATAAAGAGCTATTAGCTATCAAATCCGCCTTTAAGGCTTGGCAGCACTACGTTCTTGGTGCCAGGCATACCAGTACCGTAATCACTGATCAACGGAACTGCAGTATTTAAAAACAGCCGAAGCCCAATCATCGCGACAACTTCAATGGGCATTGTTTTTTGCCGAATTCGATTTCGTGATCACTTATCGACCAGGCCGCAAAAATGGCAAAGCAGATGCCTTATCCCGAATAGGGATGGGAGAAACATATGCAAACCCGGAACCGGTGCCAATAATTCCCGAGCAAAGAATTCTTGGCATAACTACTCAACAGACACTAGAAGATATTAATTCAAAAATCCAACAACTCTTCGATCCAGCAACCCTGCAGGACTGGGTAAAGAAAGGCCCGGACTACTCAGTCGTCAATGACCTACCTTACTATCAAAGACGACTATTTCTACCACACAAGGAAATACAAGAACTAGTCATTTCCAATTACCATGACACTCTGATGGAAGGGCACCCAGGTAACGCAAAAGCTGAAGCGAAAATTAAGAGACAGTTCTGGTGGCCCACTTGGCGAAAAGACGTAAAGTCATTTGTGATGGATTGTGGCATTTGCGCCCAAAACAAAAGCCAGAAGAAAAAACCTGCTGGCCTTTTACAACCTTTGGATATTCCACCTACATCATGGCACACCTTGTCTTTAGATAACAAGGGGGGTCCTGGGAGACTCTCTGCCAGACATGAGTCCTGGTTACAAGAGCCTTACCCAGAGTCTTTAGCTCACTATCTTTCACAGAGAAGAAATATCCCAAACATATCAGTCTTTGTCCTGCCCTGGGGCAGTCCAGCACCGAAATGCTAGGCAATTCTCCTCTGAACAAGAGTACCAACAGCAACCCCAGACATGTGTTTCGGTCTGGTTGAACCTCATCAGTAGGGTGTAGCTGTGCCTCTCTAAGAATAGTGAGCAAGGGGTCCACGTCTGGATTCCCCTAGTAACTTAGGGTGAAACCCAGAGTTATTTGAAATATGCAGAAAACAAGGGGGGTCCTGGGAGACTCTCTGCCAGACATGAGTCCTGGTTACAAGAGCCTTACCCAGAGTCTTTAGCTCACTATCTTTCACAGAGAAGAAATATCCCAAACATATCAGTCTTTGTCCTGCCCTGGGGCAGTCCAGCACCGAAATGCAAGGCAATTCTCCTCTGAACAAGAGTACCAACAGCAACCCCAGACACGTGTTTCGGTCTGGTTGAACCTCATCAGTAGGGTGTAGCTGTGCCTCTCTAAGAATAGTGAGCAAGGGGTCCACGTCTGGATTCCCCTAGTAACTTAGGGTGAAACCCAGAGTTACTTGAAATATGCAGATAACAAGGGGGGTCCTGGGGGACTCTCCTCCAGACATGAGTCCTGGTTACAAGAGCCTTACCCAGAGTCTTTAGCTCACTATCTTTCACAGAGAAGAAATATCCCAAACATATCAGTCTTTGTCCTGCCCTGGGGCAGTCCAGCACCGAAATGCTAGGCAATTCTCCTCTGAACAAGAGTACCAACAGCAAACCCAGACACGTGTTTCGGTCTGGTTGAACCTCATCAGTAGGGTGTAGCTGTGCCTCTCTAAGAATAGTGAGCAAGGGGTCCACGTCTGGATTCCCCTAGTAACTTAGGGTGAAACCCAAAGTTATTTGAAATATGCAGATAACAAGGGGGGTCCTGGGAGACTCTCTGCCAGACATGAGTCCTGGTTACAAGAGCCTTACCCAGAGTCTTTAGCTCACTATCTTTCACAGAGAAGAAATATCCCAAACATATCAGTCTTTGTCCTGCCCTGGGGCAGTCCAGCGCTGAAATGCAAGGCAATTCTCCTCTGAACAAGAGTACCAACAGCAACCCCAGACACGTGTTTCGGTCTGGTTGAACCTCATCAGTAGGGTGTAGCTGTGCCTCTCTAAGAATAGTGAGCAAGGGGTCCACGTCTGGATTCCCCTAGTAACTTAGGGTGAAACCCAGAGTTACTTGAAATATGCAGATAACAAGGGGGGTCCTGGGGACTCTCCTCCAGACATGAGTCCTGGTTACAAGTGCCTTACCCAGAGTCTTTAGCTCACTATCTTTCACAGAGAAGAAATATCCCAAACATATCAGTCTTTGTCCTGCCCTGGGGCAGTCCAGCACCGAAATGCTAGGCAATTCTCCTCTGAACAAGAGTACCAACAGCAAACCCAGACACGTGTTTCGGTCTGGTTGAACCTCATCAGTAGGATGTAGCTGTGCCTCTCTAAGAATAGTGAGCAAGGGGTCCACGTCTGGATTCCCCTAGTAACTTAGGGCGAAACCCAAAGTTACTTGAAATATGCAGATAACAAGGGGGGGTCCTGGGAGACTCTCTGCCAGACATGAGTCCTGGTTACAAGATCCTTACCCAGAGTCTTTAGCTCACTATCTTTCACAGAGAAGAAATATCCCAAACATATCAGTCTTTGTCCTGCCCTGGGGCAGTCCAGGGCCGAAATGTTAGGCAATTCTCCTCTGAACAAGAGTACCAACAGCAACCCCAGACACGTGTTTCGGTCTGGTTGAACCTCATCAGTAGGGTGTAGCTGTGCCTCTCTAAGAATAGTGAGCAAGGGGTCCACGTCTGGATTCCCCTAGTAACTTAGGGTGAAACCCAGAGTTACTTGAAATATGCAGATAACAAGGGGGGGTCCTGGGAGACTCTCTGCCAGACATGAGTCCTGGTTACAAGAGCCTTACCCAGAGTCTTTAGCTCACTATCTTTCACAGAGAAGAAATATCCCAAACATATCAGTCTTTGTCCTGCCCTGGGGCAGTCCAGCACCGAAATGCTAGGCAATTCTCCACTGAACAAGAGTACCAACAGCAACCCCAGACATGTGTTTCGGTCTGGTTGAACCTCATCAGTAGGGTGTAGCTGTGCCTCTCTAAGAATAGTGAGCAAGGGGTCCACGTCTGGATTCCCCTAGTAACTTAGGGTGAAACCCAGAGTTACTTGAAATATGCAGATAACAAGGGGGGTTCTGGGAGACTCTCTGCCAGACATGAGTCCTGGTTACAAGAGCCTTACCCAGAGTCTTTAGCTCACTATCTTTCACAGAGAAGAAATATCCCAAACATATCAGTCTTTGTCCTGCCCTGGGGCAGTCCAGCACCAAAATGCTAGGCAATTCTCCTCTGAACAAGAGTACCAACAGCAACCCCAGACATGTGTTTCGGTCTGGTTGAACCTCATCAGTAGGGTGTAGCTGTGCCTCTCTAAGAATAGTGAGCAAGGGGTCCACGTCTGGATTCCCCTAGTAACTTAGGGTGAAACCCAGAGTTATTTGAAATATGCAGATAACAAGGGGGGTCCTGGGAGACTCTCTGCCAGACATGAGTCCTGGTTACAAGAGCCTTACCCAGAGTCTTTAGCTCACTATCTTTCACAGAGAAGAAATATCCCAAACATATCAGTCTTTGTCCTGCCCTGGGGCAGTCCAGCACCGAAATGCAAGGCAATTCTCCTCTGAACAAGAGTACCAACAGCAACCCCAGACACGTGTTTCGGTCTGGTTGAACCTCATCAGTAGGGTGTAGCTGTGCCTCTCTAAGAATAGTGAGCAAGGGGTCCACGTCTGGATTCCCCTAGTAACTTAGGGTGAAACCCAGAGTTACTTGAAATATGCAGATAACAAGGGGGGTCCTGGGGGACTCTCCTCCAGACATGAGTCCTGGTTACAAGAGCCTTACCCAGAGTCTTTAGCTCACTATCTTTCACAGAGAAGAAATATCCCAAACATATCAGTCTTTGTCCTGCCCTGGGGCAGTCCAGCACCGAAATGCTAGGCAATTCTCCTCTGAACAAGAGTACCAACAGCAAACCCAGACACGTGTTTCGGTCTGGTTGAACCTCATCAGTAGGGTGTAGCTGTGCCTCTCTAAGAATAGTGAGCAAGGGGTCCACGTCTGGATTCCCCTAGTAACTTAGGGTGAAACCCAAAGTTATTTGAAATATGCAGATAACAAGGGGGGTCCTGGGAGACTCTCTGCCAGACATGAGTCCTGGTTACAAGAGCCTTACCCAGAGTCTTTAGCTCACTATCTTTCACAGAGAAGAAATATCCCAAACATATCAGTCTTTGTCCTGCCCTGGGGCAGTCCAGCGCTGAAATGCAAGGCAATTCTCCTCTGAACAAGAGTACCAACAGCAACCCCAGACACGTGTTTCGGTCTGGTTGAACCTCATCAGTAGGGTGTAGCTGTGCCTCTCTAAGAATAGTGAGCAAGGGGTCCACGTCTGGATTCCCCTAGTAACTTAGGGTGAAACCCAGAGTTACTTGAAATATGCAGATAACAAGGGGGGTCCTGGGGGACTCTCCTCCAGACATGAGTCCTGGTTACAAGAGCCTTACCCAGAGTCTTTAGCTCACTATATTTCACAGAGAAGAAATATCCCAAACATATCAGTCTTTGTCCTGCCCTGGGGCAGTCCAGCACCGAAATGCTAGGCAATTCTCCTCTGAACAAGAGTACCAACAGCAAACCCAGACACGTGTTTCGGTCTGGTTGAACCTCATCAGTAGGATGTAGCTGTGCCTCTCTAAGAATAGTGAGCAAGGGGTCCACGTCTGGATTCCCCTAGTAACTTAGGGCGAAACCCAACGTTACTTGAAATATGCAGATAACAAGGGGGGTCCTGGGAGACTCTCTGCCAGACATGAGTCCTGGTTACAAGAGCCTTACCCAGAGTCTTTAGCTCACTATCTTTCACAGAGAAGAAATATCCCAAACATATCAGTCTTTGTCCTGCCCTGGGGCAGTCCAGGGCCGAAATGTTAGGCAATTCTCCTCTGAACAAGAGTACCAACAGCAACCCCATACACGTGTTTCGGTCTGGTTGAACCTCATCAGTAGGGTGTAGCTGTGCCTCTCTAAGAATAGTGAGCAAGGGGTCCACGTCTGGATTCCCCTAGTAACTTAGGGTGAAACCCAGAGTTACTTGAAATATGCAGATAACAAGGGGGGGTCCTGGGAGACTCTCTGCCAGACATGAGTCCTGGTTACAAGAGCCTTACCCAGAGTCTTTAGCTCACTATCTTTCACAGAGAAGAAATATCCCAAACATATCAGTCTTTGTCCTGCCCTGGGGCAGTCCAGCACCGAAATGCTAGGCAATTCTCCACTGAACAAGAGTACCAACAGCAACCCCAGACACGTGTTTCGGTTTGGTTGAACCTCATCAGTAGGGTGTAGCTGTGCCTCTCTAAGAATAGTGAGCAAGGGGTCCACGTCTGGATTCCCCTAGTAACTTAGGGTGAAACCCAGAGTTACTTGAAATATGCAGATAACAAGGGAGGTTCTGGGAGACTCTCTGCCAGACATGAGTCCTGGTTACAAGAGCCTTACCCAGAGTCTTTAGCTCACTATCTTTCACAGAGAAGAAATATCCCAAACATATCATTCTTTGTCCTGCCCTGGGGCAGTCCAGCACCGAAATGCTAGGCAATTCTCCTCTGAACAAGAGTATCAACAGCAACCCCAGACACGTGTTTCGGTCTGGTTGAACCTCATCAGTAGGGTGCAGCTGTGCCTCTCTAAGAATAGTGAGCAAGGGGTCCACGTCTGGATTCCCCTAGTAACTTAGAGTGAAACCCAGAGTTACTTGAAATATGCAGATAACAAGGGGGGTCCTGGGAGACTCTCTGCCAGACATGAGTCCTAGTTACAAGAGCCTTACCCAGAGTCTTTAGCTCACTATCTTTTACAGAGAAGAAATATCCCAAACATATCAGTCTTTGTCCTGCCCTGGGGCAGTCCGGCATCGAAATGCTAGGCAAATCTCCTCTGAACAAGAGTACCAACAGCAACCCCAGACACGTGTTTCAGTCTGGTTGAACCTCATCAGTAGGGTGTAGCTGTGCCTCTCTAAGAATAGTGAGCAAGGGGTCCACGTCTGGATTCCCCTAGTAACTTAGAGTGAAACCCAGAGTTACTTGAAATATGCAGATAACAAGGGGGGTCCTGGGAGACTCTCTGCCAGACATGAGTCCTAGTTACAAGAGCCTTACCCAGAGTCTTTAGCTCACTATCTTTCACAGAGAAGAAATATCCCAAACATATCAGTCTTTGTCCTGCCCTGGGGCAGTCCAGCACCGAAATGCTAGGCAATTCTCCACTGAACAAGAGTACCAACAGCAACCCCAGACACGTGTTTCGGTCTGGTTGAACCTCATCAGTAGGGTGTAGCTGTGCCTCTCTAAGAATAGTGAGCAAGGGGTCCACGTCTGGATTCCCCTAGTAACTTAGGGTGAAACCCAGAGTTACTTGAAATATGCAGATAACAAGGGGGGTTCTGGGAGACTCTCTGCCAGACATGAGTCCTGGTTACAAGAGCCTTACCCAGAGTCTTTAGCTCACTATCTTTCACAGAGAAGAAATATCCCAAAAATATCAGTCTTTGTCCTGCCCTGGGGCAGTCCAGCACCGAAATGCTAGGCAATTCTCCTCTGAACAAGAGTACCAACAGCAACCCCAGACACGTGTTTCAGTCTGGTTGAACCTCATCAGTAGGGTGCAGCTGTGCCTCTCTAAGAATAGTGAGCAAGGGGTCCACGTCTGGATTCCCCTAGTAACTTAGAGTGAAACCCAGAGTTACTTGAAATATGCAGATAACAAGGGGGGTCCTGGGAGACTCTCTGCCAGACATGAGTCCTAGTTACAAGAGCCTTACCCAGAGTCTTTAGCTCACTATCTTTTACAGAGAAGAAATATCCCAAACATATCAGTCTTTGTCCTGCCCTGGGGCAGTCCGGCATCGAAATGCTAGGCAAATCTCCTCTGAACAAGAGTACCAACAGCAACCCCAGACACGTGTTTCGGTCTGGTTGAACCTCATCAGTAGGGTGTAGCTGTGCCTCTCTAAGAATAGTGAGCAAGTGGTCCACGTCAACTTTAGGAGGGGCCTTGGGGGGGAGTGCTGTCATGATGCCTGCCCCCGGGCATCCGGATCAAGCCCATCAGCCCCGGGAGCAGGCATCCAGACATTTACAAAACCCCCAGCAGCCCCAGCTAGGGGCTGTCTGGGTTCAGTCCTGGCGCTGTAGGCACCAGGCTCATAATAAAAATCATTCCTGGCGCCATAGGCGCCAGGCTCATAGACATTACTTACCTCATGCAGACCATGCTGCAAATAAATTGAAGCCAACATGAGGCCTGGATGGGACTATTTTACTAAAGGGACTATTTTTTACTCGGGTGTGGTCCTGGGGAACTTCTTTCCTGGGACTACTTTGGAGGCTATTTAAACCACGCCCGAACAGCAGCACATGCTTCTTGTTATTCTGCATCCAGCAGCGTGACTCTCACTGTGCCTGCAGCCAGCATCCAGTGTTCTGCCACGCCCGCGTGCCTGCAGCCAGCATCCAGTTTTTTGCAACGCCCGCCTCGAGTCCAGAGCTCCTAGAATAAAGAGGAAGAATAGGACAAGGTTAGAAAACGAACTTATTTCAAATTCCTCAGCTGATTCCGGATTCATTTAATCTCCCGACCTGGAAAGTACATCAGTCCTGCACGCATTGCTTCACCAGCTCCAGCACGGCGCCATAATCACCAGTTCTCACAGCATCTTTCGATCCGGCACTGTCTCCATCATTTCTTCGCCGTACTCCTTCACCTAGGGGCACAAGAATAACAAGGTGAGCCAAGGGAATCAACAAATACCTCTTACCACCATAGACTTACCTGATTTACCACCGGTGGTATTATTCTCCATATCTTCATATGCTGCATCTGTAAAGAGGGAGAAAAACAACACGTTAACGCATGCAATAGTTACCGGACAGCGTTGGGTAACACAGACTCTTACCTGAACGCCAGCAGCAGCTAGAAGACCTTCTTCTCACGAATTCAGTTGCAACTTAAGGAAGGAAGGGGAAAAGAGTGAACATCGGGCACATTGAACTCTTTGAACTTTATGCTTACCAATCCCGCCTGGGACTTCAGAGTCAATGCTTACTGGAACTCTCCCAACGCCTTCAAACCAGTGAAGTAACTGGTATCTACGCACCCCTGCAAGACACGCAGGATGGAGAGCTCATATTTTACAAGCATAAGGTGAAGTTACTAAGGGGATATCGGAGGTGATTAGTAGGGGATAGCAAGAACAGTTGGGAGGCCATCACTAAAACCCACAGGTGGCTAATCCCTGTCTCCACTTGCAGGAAAATACTTCTTTGGGTCCAGCAGACAAGAGTAGGCGGGCCAGTCCAGACAGTCATCTCTGCGCTACGCATCACGTTGACGGAGACCGCAGCTGTCCGGGTCCGATCGACAACCCTGTGGGGTCCAGGTCAGCTTAACACCAACTCTTTTTGGTTGTTTGTTGAATTTTTGCTATCTCTTCTTTTAGGAGGCCGTTGAGGCGTTCGCAGATGCCATTTGCTTGTGGGTGGGTGCGCACATGCAAACTTATGCCTAATTCCTAAGAGGGTAGTTATGTGTTGGAACATCTCATTGGCAAAGTGTGGGCCATTGTCAGACGGCACACTTTGCCTACTCCCCACTTCGGGAACACCACCCTTACCAGAAATTTCTCTGCTCTGAAGGAGTCTGCATGGGAGCATGGGCCTCGATCCACCTAGAAAATGGGCATACTACTACAATCATGTATCTGTATCCTTGACATACATTGATCATGTCAAAGTAGTCAATATGTAGGTGCAGGAAGGGTCCTTCTGGCCGGGGTATAGTACCTTTGATCACTTGCAGTGTGTGACCGGCCGTAAATTGCTGGCATGTGAGACAATTGCTAATGAAGTTTGCAACGTGTGAATTTAGCTCAGGACAGAACTAGGCATCCTTTATTTGTGCTGCAATTACCTCTTTTCCTGTGTGTATGGGGTGGTGTAGTTGGGCCAAGGATGTTTTCAATAGGTCCTGGGGCATTACTGTTTTGCCTGTATTATTCTTTCACCATAATGTTTCTGTGGGGGACATTGTGCATCCTCTTTTGACCCATAGTTCCTTTTCTGCCATAGGTGCTGCTGCCTGTAATTCCATTATTTGAGTTTCAGGGATGTGTGTGTACCCATCCTTCATCAACATCTGACTTGCCCCCCCCCTTATCTTTTTGTTTGTTTTTCTGTGAGGGTCCATGTCTTGCCAAAGGACGCAGCATATTTAGCATGTTTGTCTGCTGTTTCATTACCTTTTGATATTGGATCATCCCCGTTTGTAAGGGCCTGACATTTCACCAGGGCTATTTCTTTAGGGTCCTCAATTACTTCAATTAGCTCAGCAAGTAGTAGAGCATGCTGCACCGGAGTGCCGTCTGCTCTTCTGAACCCTCTTCGTTGCCATTTTATTAACCCTGAGTGCACTGTTGATGTGACGTATGCCCTGTCAGAATAAATTGTCACCCTCTTGTCATTGCCCTCTTGGATTGCTAGAATCATTGCTACTAGCTCTGCTGCATGTGCTGAATAGTGTTGTGGTAGTTGGATGCATTTTACTGGAATGTAAGACCAATCATCTGTCAGTCGTACTACTGCTGCGCCTATTCTTCTCACCCCATCACTCTGGTCAATTGTTGAGGATCCATCTATGTACATTATCTCTCCCCCCTCTAGGGCATTTTCTTCAACTTTCCTTGTGCTCGAGTAAATTTCAATGGCCTGTGTGCAGTCGTGGGCATAGTTGCCATCTTCCACTACCTCTGCTAGATATTGTGCTGGGTTTATGTTAATGCACCTCACAATTTTCAATTCTGGTCTGGACAGTATTATTTCATAACCCGTCGCCCTTTGAGTGGTCATTGTGGATTTTGGTCTATTCAATATTGCAAAAAGGGCGTGTTCCAGGTACAATGTGGTGAGGCACCCCATTGTTATTGTGGATGATTTTTCTACCGCAAATGCTACTGCGGGGAGGCTCTGTTCGCACGGGTAGTGACCCATCATTACAGGATCTAAATGTCCACTGTAAAATGCAACTGGTTTGTGCCCCATGCTTGTTTTTTGTGTCAGTACTGCTTTCATTACTGCTGTATCACAATATGAGAATATGTAGAAGTGTTCTTCATAGTTTGGTGTGGCTAGTACTGGTGCAGTTGAGATTGCATGTTTTCGTTCATTGAATGCCTCTGTCATTTCTCTTGTCCATCCCAACATTTTTTCTCCCCTCTGTGTTTCTCTGAGGGCCTCAAGCAGTGGTGCTATGTATGAGCTGTAGTCAAAAACCCATGCCCTGCAGTAGTTGCATAGGCCCAAAAATTGCTGCAATTCTCTCACTGTCTGTGGCTGTGGTGTGTTTGTTATGGCTTGTGCTCTTTGCAGTGCAATGTTTCTTCTTTTTTGTGAAATGAGCTGGCCTATGTAGAGCACTTGTTCTTGGCAGTACTGCAATTTCTCCATATCCACCTTGTACCCCTTCTCGGCTAATACGCTGAGCATTTTTACAGTGTCCTTCCTGCACTTTTCCACTGTGGTGCTGCAGATGATGATGTCGTCTACATACTGCAGCACCGTACTTTCCATGTCAATGTTACCCAAATCCATTTGTATCACTCTGTTAAAGATGGATGGTGACTCGCAGTACCCTTGTGGCAATCTTGTGTGTTTCCATTTTGTATTGCGGTATGTGAAACTTGTTAGATCTTGTGAGTCAGGGTGTAGCGG
This sequence comes from Ambystoma mexicanum, assembly GCF_040938575.1. Classification (NCBI taxonomy): domain Eukaryota; kingdom Metazoa; phylum Chordata; class Amphibia; order Caudata; family Ambystomatidae; genus Ambystoma; species Ambystoma mexicanum. Next base: position 1,518,049,200 of record NC_090937.1, on the reverse strand, counting down.
TATTGAGAAGAAGGTATTTTTTAGGTCAATCACTGTGAACCGTGATGCCTCTGCTGGTATTCCACATAGTATAGTGGCTGGGTTAGCCGCTATAGGGTATTCTGCTTCTACAATGTGGTGAGGGGTCATAAATTTGGATGAAACGCCATGACCCCCCCTTTTCCTTGCGCACAGGATACACTGCAGTGTTGCACGGGGACTCTGATGGTACCAGTATTCCTCTATTCACTAGAGCTGTGTTATTGTTTCATAGATTTATTTTTACTCCTCCAATGCTTTTTATGCAACCTACGTCATATGGACTAGTGGTCCATAGAGATGCTGGTACTGCTGCTAAGGTATCCTCATAAAATGGCACTTCTCTAGGGGCAGGTGCCTCTAGTGCCATTGCCATTTTTTGTGCTACTTCTTGTATGTTATTCTCAACCAAATGTCGATGCTCATCTCAAACACCATCTCCCCATCTCTGTTAACATCTGAGAAAAGCTCTTCATCGGGCACCTGTGTCTCCATGCTCTCCCCTCCCTATCTTGGGCATGTACTGCAATGTAGTTTGTTGCTGCCACAATACTTTCAATGCTTACTGATATCATGGCCCCTTCCTTTTCACTAACCGGTGTTTCGGGCCTGAAAAGGTAAGCTGCTGGTCTCCTCCAAATTGTGCCCTCTATTCGCGATTGCCATGCCTGTTCCATATTGGAAGATGTCTCCAAATACTGGTTCTTTCCTGGCCACTGTTTTGCCACAATAAGCCTGCAGGATGTGGCATGCTGTGAGCATGTTATTGCCTCTTGCAGAGCATACTATTCCTTTGTCAGTAAAGGAGATGGTCATGTTCAGTCTGCTCATGATGTCTCTCCCTAGTATGTTAACTGGTGATTGTTTTGAGTATAGCAGTGGGAGAGACATATTGTAGTCTCCTACAGATAAGGAGATGTTATCAGTGAAGGGAACCAACCCTCGAGCCCCAGAAAATCCTTGAGTGTGCATAGCTTTGCCTGAAATGTTGAACTTTCCCCCCCTTATACAAGACCTAGTGGCCCCTGTGTCAACTAGGAAGGAAAATGTGTTGTCACCTATCACCACCTGTATGTGTGCTTCCTCCGCAGGGTTAGGTGTTGCTGATAGGATGGGACACATCAAAGACATCTGTGGGCTATCCTATTGTGGGTATAGTGACTGTCCACTCCCTGTGTAAGGGTTATGACCCAATATTGTCACCCTCCCCAGCTGTGTATTTTGTATAGGTGTGTCAGTGGATGATGTTCCGTTGTCCTGTATTTGTGTAAGATGCTTCACTGGTTGGGCCTGTTGTTGTTGTGTTGTAACCACCTGTTGTTGTGGTGTGTATGTTTGAAGTTGTAGCTGTGATTTCAGTGGTGCTTGTTGGGGTAGGGGTTGCTGTGTGGCTTGCTGTTGTTGGTAGAATTGTTGTTCCCCGTTATGCACCTGCTGTCCTTGTTCTCCCCAGGCTGCTTGTGCCGGTCTCATTCTACATGTGCGTGACATGTGTCCTACCAGCCCACATATCCAACATGTTGGTGACTCTCGTGCTTGTCATGGGTATCCCCCCGTGTTGTCTGATTACCCCTGCTGTCCATATTGATTGTAACCCCGGAACCCTCCCCCTTGTTGTTGCACAGCTGGGCCAAATCCTATCCCTCTTATTTGTCTGCCCCTTCCCCGGTAGCTGTTTGAGTACTCATTCCCCATTTGCATATAACCTCCTCCGATTTGTGCTGTATATGGTGGTGGTGGTGGCATCTGCTGTGTCATTATTTGTGCTTGTTGTGGTGATGCTATCTGTTGTTGTGTTGTGTCTTGTGTTACTGTGACCTGGGTGGGAGTGGGTGCTGTTATCAGCGCGCCCTCCATGGTATATTTGGACAGTTTCTTTTGAACTAATTTCGCTTCCTCTGCCTTTCTATCTTCCTCCTTTTGTTTCATCTTTTCTTGCCACATCCTGCAGTGGTGCACTATTGTCAGCTGTATCTCTGGCCATGCCTTAGCTTCCATTCCCACTATCTTCTTTAACTGTCTCTGCACTTGCTCCGGGAGCCCTTGCACCAGTATGTGGTAAAAAATTGCTAGTGTCTTGTCCCATGGTTCCCACATTTCCAGGTGTCACTTCTCCTGAATCTCCTGGATGTAATCAACATGATCTTCATTGTCACACATCTTGCGTGACGTTATTGCTCCTATGTCTGAGGTGTCTGGGTATCGGACCCTCAATGCCTGCCATAGAGCATGCCTACAGTTAGCAAATGGCGCTCCATCGTGTGACATGTCGCTTATTGTTACCCCTGGGAATCCCGCCCTCCTACAAATGTCATCTGCAACATCCCCCAGTATTGAAATTAGCAACCCCTTCACATCACCCACTGCTAACCTTTGACCCGCAGTGTGTTTTTCCATTTCATATATCCACTTTCCAGCTCCTCCACTCAGAGATGGAAGTCTGCATTTGATATTTTCTTCGTCTGCATATTTCCATGGGACGTATTGTGGTCTAGATCCCCCTCTCTCTAGGAGTGGCATTAAATGGTACTCGCTCACCTCCCCCGGCGTCCGTCTGTGTGGTGATATGTCAGTGTTTTCGTCGTCCTCTTCCATATTAGATAACTCTTCAATATTGTCAACATTACAATATGTTGCTCTATCACTTCCTATGTTCTTGCTCCCCCTTCTGTTACCTTCCTGCCCCATCCTGTGTATGTCAGCTCGCTCTTCCATTCTGCACCCCGGGAGGTCCCTAAGTCTGTTAACATATTGCGTGTGTATTGCAGGTGGTGTCAGTGGCCGTGGTGTTTTGGGTGAAAGTGGCTGAGGTGTTTTTCTGTTCATTTGCTTATTTTTCATACCTTCTGAATTTAGTTCTCCCCGCGTCCCACATTCCCAAGACGAGCCGCAGTCAGTGCATGTTATGTATAATTTTCCTAGCCTTTCCCTATTGCCATCACTTCGTCCTCTGCACGATCCTTGCTCCTCCTCGCTGCAGAATCCATCTGGAAATGTCAATCCTCACTCTGTGCATTTTCCCCCCACCGCCACTGTCTTTAAATCTATTAAGTCTATGGGCCTCATTCCGACCCTGGTGTTAACCAAGGCGCTATTAGCGCCTTGGTTGACGCCGTTATCTTTCCGACTCCGCCATGGTGAATGGCGGAATTACCGCCCCATTCCAAGGTTGGCGGGGTCGGTAATTCCACATTCACCATGGGCCCTTCCCCATTCCCATTTTTGGCCCATAGGGCTCAATGGGAATGGGGAAGGCGCTAATTACGGCACCGTAAATTACGGTGCCGTAATTAGCTCCTAGTTCCCTTTGCGGGTTGGTTTTTTTAACGCCTGCAAAAAGCAGGCATTAAGTACCAACCCGCAAAGGGAACTCAGAATAGGGCGGTAAGGGTTTAACGGCACCGGTCTCGTTACCGGTGACCGTTAACCCTTACCGCCCGACTCGGAATGACCCCCTATGTCTGTGTACTCACCTCCCTTACCCACTGCCTCCTGTGTTGATGTTGTCGCAACTTCCTTGTTCTGACGTGTATACTTTTTTGCCCCATGTTCCATCCTCCTCTCTTCTCTTTCTTCATTCTTCTTCTTTACTACCTCACCACCTGTTCCTGCCCGTGCTCTGCAAAGTTCATCCATTACTGCGTCGCTCACCTTTCCTAATATCTTTTCCTCCTCTTCCTTGGTTCCCCATATTCCCCCTTCCCTTTTCAATATACCTTCTATAACCTTCCCTTCATCATATTTTCGTGCACTCTCTGATATTCTTTTCTTTTTCTATAGTCCCATTTCCCTGTCATTCCCTTCTCGCTCCTCCTCCTTCCTTCTCATCTCCCGTTGCTCCATGTGTGCCACTCTTTCCGCAATCGCCCTTATCCGCGCTTCTTCCTTTTTCTTTCTGCCTCTTGTTCCTTCACCTTCGCCTTCTCTTCTTCATTAGCTTTCCTTTCTTCCCTTCTTTCCCGCGCTTCCTGCTAAAACTGTCTGATCAGTGCGCTCCGTACTTCCCTTAATTCTGCCAGTCTTTCCTCCAACGTCTCTTCCTCGTCCTGTGACAATTGTCCTTCCACGTTTTTACTTACCCTGTGCCCTGTCTGTAGGTAGTCCATCTCCTCCTTACTTACTTGTCACACTGCTTCCTCCTCCTCCCCTGTCAGTGTCCCCCGGAGCTCAGAAGCACCTGTGCTGCTATCCATTCATCTGGCCCTACATTTGCTAAATCACTCAGGACCCTTTGTCCGCCCCTCATGCTTGTCTGTTTTTGCTTTGTTTCTGCTGTGCTCTTCACCCCCGCCCCTTTTTGCTAGCTATCCGTTGGCGCGTATGGTGGTGGGCTGTATGCAGAGTTGGAATAGCCCCCAGCGGCTGTTAGTTGTGATCGGGCGGCTTCTCTCAGTTCTGTTACTGGGTACAATCTGCCTTCCTTCTTCTTCACTTCTTTAGTTATCAGTATTTCCCCTTCACCTTCGTTTTTTAACCTCTGACACTGCAAACGATCCTTCTGATCTTTCCTCACTTTCTTCAGTATTGGGTGGGTTTTTTGGTGCTGCACCCCCACCCGCTTCATTCACCTTCTCCTCCTTTACCTCTTTCTCCTCCTTTACCCCCTGCATGGCGAACATTCCTGGTGCTCCTGGTGCACACCCCTGGAACATCTTCCAGAGATCGAAAATTTCTAAATGACTCACTAGCTTTTTCCCTTTGTATGTATTGGGCCTCATTACGACCCAGGCGGAGGACCATGGTTCTATTAGCACCATGGTCCATGCCGGTGTCCGCCATGGCGGAATGGGGGATTACCACCCCATTCCGAGATTGGTGGGGCGGTAATTCCCCATGCCGCCATGGCCCTTCCCCATTCCCATTTTTGCCCCATAGGGCTCAATGGGAATGGGGAAGGCGCTAATAAAGTTACCGCAAATTGCGGTACCGTTATTAGCACCAAAGTCCCTTTGCGGGTCCCTACTTTAACGGCTGGAAAAACCAGCCGTTAAGGTCGGGTCCCGCAAAGGGAGCTCGTAATCAGGAATTAAGGGTTTAACGGCGCCAACACCTTTTACGGCGCCGTTAAACCCTTAACGCCAGGGTCGTAATGAGGCCCATTGTGTAGATATGCCAGGAAAGAGTTTTGCGTACACATATCAAAGCTGCCTTTCGGCGGCCAGGGTATCCTCAGCTTGTTATCTGTCCCTTGTGTCCACTCAATGCTATATTTTACTATGCTTTCTCTGTGCAGTGTTAATGTCATGCAGATGTGTTGGAGTGGTGTGGTTAAAGCGCTTGCTCTGGGCCCCAATCCCTCTCCCGCCCCTATCCCGTAGTAGGAGGACACTTTACAATTTTCACTCTTTTCGATATGACTTTTTTACCTGGCCCCGTAAGTTGGGGACCTCCGACTGTCCGCTGTAAGGGAAAGCAATCTTTTAATTACAATGCTTTTACTGTTCTTCTTTCCCGATGTTCACTTATGGCCCCCTTTGGCCATGACGCACGAAGCCCCCTGCGGCTGCGTGTCCTGTGTGGCATGCTTTTGAGCCGTCCCATCTTCCTGTGCTGCCGATACTTGGCACACCTTCAATTTAGCTCCTCCTCCTCCCCCATCCTCACTACCTGTGCAGTTTTGTACTTCCTTATCCCCTCCCCTACCTCTCGTCGAACGCTGACCGGAGTTATCCGTGCGCAGCCGCCTCTCTCACTTCCCCGCTTCCTTGTCGCATTTCCTTGTCCCAATCACCCTCAGATCAAGACGAGATGATTGTCGTGTCCTATGAAAGCCCTATGGGTGACGTCACCAGCCTCTACAACATATGACAGGTACGTACAATTACACAACCAATGAACATGCAATATCTTTGACACTTGTATTCCCTCTTAACCCAACAGCTGTCTTCCCAATACGTCTGGAGTGGAGTATGCCACAATCAATAACCAATTATAATCAGTCTGCGCACGCTGCATCGCCTCGCGTGTGATAAGCCCCCATCCCCAGGGGAGCTTAACCAGCCGATTATCTTCCGCACTCGGGAAACAATCTATTTACCTCCTGCAGGAATATGTCATCTACCCGCCGAGCTAAAACAATCAACTAGTAGGAATCCTCATCTATTCATTGATCTAAAACTTCAATTCATAGGAAATCCACACCTCTCTTATACAGGTGTCCACGATCTAGACCAATCAGTGCGATTCGCCAGTCATACGTGGGTGCTCAAAACCCCACCCAATTCGCCCTGTGACGCTGTAGGGGGCAGCTCTCGTGCCTGTCCCGCTAGACCTCACACATCTATCACTGCGTATTAATCAAAATCTTTTCCAACACACTGTAACAACCGCCCACCACCCTCTTTTCAATTCCTCCCCCCTCCCACACAACATTACATTGCCGGTTGTGTGTGCCATACTCACATCAAGTCCTCGTTCGCTGGTGCCGCTCGACCGCGGGCAGCCCTCCTAATCAGCTCGCCGCCTCCCCTCGTCTGGACAACGTCTGGACAACGTCTGGACACTCGACAACCGTGGCGGGATACTTCTCAAGTCGGCTCCCGACAGCCAATCTCCGGTTTGTGGTGTCCGGTCATCTTGCAGTTCTGCAATGGCCCTGTAGTCCTCAAAAGGGGGCAACAGCAGAGGGGGGCGCACCGCCAGTCCACCTTGACGTAAGAGGTATTGTTGTGGTTGCCCTTTAATTTAAGCAGATCTCAAACAGATCTCAGCAGTGTCTCCAACTTGTCGGGGTAATTTCCTGGGGGTCGGCAGGGCCGTCCGCGGACCTCCAGGGCTGGGGAGGACCCAACTCCTCCTGCATCCCAAAAGGAGTATGAGGCACACACAAGAGCAAGGTAGATACTGCTGTTTATTACAGAAACAGGCAGGGACAAACTCTCAGTACCAGATGCATCCAGGAGGCTCTCATCATTAGTGGGTTCGCAGGCCCTTTTTATCTTTGTATGACGCGCTACATGCGTCACCTGGGAAAACTATCCCCAAAACCTAGCGCCACTTCAGGTTGGCTCCCCGAGTGGTAGGGTCAGTATGGTTACCGATAGGAAAGGGTGTTATTGGGTGAGGAAGGGTCAGGTGGTACGCTTGGGCCAACCCTAATAAATGCTACAATAAATTTGTTAAAAGGGGTCACTTGGGGATTGGCTAGACTATATTGGTGTCATGATGCGCCCCTTGTATTCTGATTGGTTCTGCCACAAGCCCCCAAGCCTGGGACCATCGTTGTTCCCAGCTCGCGGTGTACCTGGTGCTGGCAACTATGTGTGACTATTTGTCAGTGCCGAACAATGGACAGGTCTGACTAGTAGCTAGTGTGCATGTCTTTCCCATTGCTGTAGGTGTCCAATTTGTCACTTTATTCTTGCAGACTGTGTCCCAGATGTGAGACACCAGCGCTCTTCTGTCCCGTAGGCTTGGCATCATATCAGGTCGACTTGGTCACGTGTGGTGAGACCGTGGCTGGAGCAGAATTATGAGCATTTGATTTGTATTTCGGCTCTGGGGCACGCTCAGCTGTACATGACCCATAACATGGGGGTTGCGAGGGTCAACAGAGGGTCACCTGCATTAGTAGATATGTAGGGTGGCGTCTTCAAGGCGTTAGTGGTGGGAAAGCACCTGCAAGCATATACACGAGCTCTTAGGCATATTGCATTTCTGCGGTGCTGTAGGTGGCCTATGTGGAAAATAACAACGATGCATGTCTGTGGGTGTACAAAGTCCTCTATGTCATAGCACTGAGTATGTTCTTCATTTAGGTTGGTGTATGAGTGACTGATGTGCATGGTGGCACGTGTGTTCTTTTCTGTAAGTTATGTCGTCAAGGCATCTCTAACGATGATGGCGTTTGTGGTTACTGTCTAATCAAGTTGGTCCATAAGGTCGATGCCAGTTCCACCTGAGGTTCCCGCACGTGGTTTCATTAACAGGCAGGCTACCTGGCTGTGTGGGGCGTGGCCACAGTAGATCTTGCCGTCTGGTGTGGAAGTGAGCGTGTCGAATTCCTCTCGCAGGGGGTGCTTGGGCTGTGAAGTTCTAGGCCATGGTTTGGATGAGAATGGGGGGAAGGGACTCTCCCATTTTCCCTCTTCACCATCCAATGCTCCCCCTCTCCCCTGGGCCTCTATGAGGACTAGGAGTAGTCTCTGACAGAAAAGCAGTACATTAACATATGCAAGATGTGGATGCTCCCTTGGCAGCTGCAACAACTGTATGCTGGGAGAATGCATCAGGTAGTAAGGGGGGCATAGGTGACTGGAGCTCAGCAAAGGGCAGTTAGCCACCTCATTCCTGATTTGGTCAGAGCCTATGGTAGAAGAACCAATTGCGGAAGCAATGTCCTTGACAGGGCGCTGTTTGGATTCCCCACTTTCGAATTCCATTAGGCCCATTGGAACTAGATGCCCATTCAAATCTAAGTGTAGTGCCAACGGATTCACATTTGATTTGCATCCCCATGTGGTTATGGTCTTGTTGTTCTTCTCTTTTGGTTACCTTATGTCTCTCGTGGTAGGGCTGGTTAAAAGTCACTTGTTGGACATCAGTTGCAGATCCTCCATTGCTACCCTCTACCCCATTATCACACTTATTGACCTGAGAGGTAACCGAGGTGTCCAAGGTATCCAGGGTTTCTGAGTTAGTTACAGAGGTTTCATCGGTGCTCAAATCCTCAGATGTTGGAGGGGCTGAGATGGCTCAATTTCCGCCCTCAGTCCCCCCTGCCCCTTGATTATATCTGCTTAAGGTAGTAGGGAGACCTTTGAATGGGTCTTTCATCTTTTCTATATCCTCAGTATCTCTGCTCTCATAAAGACTCCTTTCCTGCTACTGAAAGACGCAAGCCACTGATCTGTTGAACATGCTGCCGCCCATATAAGGGTATTCCCATGCCTTGCTGTCCGTGATTTTGCCCCCACTAGCACCATGGTTGGTGCCCAGAAATTGGTTGATTTCTTGTATCAGGAAAAATGCCTCTCCTGTGATTCTTTTAGGACTGAGCGATTGTTTCTTTTCAGGGCAGGAACCTGAGCCTGGATATATCGGACCCATCACAATCTGCCACTTAACTGTTAAAGTTTTACGCTTTGTTTTTGGATGCTCTTCCCCCTGATGGTGCTGCTTCAAGATGGTAAAAATTCATTTGGGCCAGCTGTAATATTACAATCTTTATCGCTTCTCACCTGGTGATCTGCTTTTCCTGTTGTTACTTGCAGACCGGTCCTAAGCAGGCCAATGAAGTAGCACCCTCCTCCTCCTGTGACCGCTGAACTACCTGCAGGACATCAAACTACTGTGCCTTTTTCCCCTGCGGGCTTTCCCCCACGGGGAGAGGCCAAGATTGAAGTACATGAGGGGACATGGCCAGAGCAGCTTCCTTGGTGAGGCTGAAGGTTGGAGTGAGTTGCCAAACTTCCATGCCCTTTCCTCCACCACTGTCACCCTGCGGCGGGAGGCCGGGATTGATGTACTGGAGGGGGCATGGCCAGAACAGTTTCCTTGATGAGGCTGAAGACTGGGGCGGGAGGCCAAACTCCTGTGCCCTCTCCCCCATGGGCTTCACTCTGGTTTGAAGAACTGCAGGGGGCATCGCCCAAGCAGCTTCCTTGGTGAGGAAGAAGGCTGGAGCAGGATGTCATACTCCCCCGCCCTTTCACCCACAGGCAGCATCCTTCGGGGGGCAGGCTTGGATTGAAGTACTCGGGTATACATGGCCAGAGCAGCGTCCTTTTTTGAGGCTGAAGGCTGGAGCGGGATACCAAACTCCCACTCTCTTTCCCACAAGGGCTTCCATACTGTAACTTGTATAGTTGTGGTCAGCATGTAAGGAATCTTCCACTAAGACCGTAAACTAACAGCAACACTCTTCAAGACTATGAACTTAGGGGAAGGACGATCTACAGTCTTCCCTGGAACTGGGCAGGAAACCCTATTTGTGTGTCCCATAAGAAATAATATACCAGGATTTGTGGTATATCCCCAAATAAACCTGCATTTCAAAAGGGTTACACTATAAATTGAGACATTGTAGGAACTCTAATCAATTGATGACAACCAAGATTGTGATGAGTAATGTAGTCATTGGCACTGCGTAGCATAACTCAATACCATAGTAGCCTTTCTTGGCTGTGTTATTAATAATCCTCACCAAATCCCTATTACATTCTGCCATCCTTACCTCTAATTACCCTTTCCTCCAATATCTTCTTTCTAGCTTTTTCTGTACCCTTTGCTGATTTCTACCGAATACCTTGTCCCATGCTATAAACTATATTCTTAGCCTCATAATTGTCGGGGACTATTACACCTCAGATAATAATTCCTTGCTCATCTCTGTAGGGTCTGATCTAAAGGTGATCTCTCAGTCATCAGCACAAATAATTGTAGGCCATATCAACCTCTGGCTGGACTATACTAACTTTACATTGTTTGCCAAATATCTACAGACTATGATCAACTTGGGTTTCCTTCCTTGGCTCTCTATACCAACCCATAAGGAAAGAGACATAGGGCCTCATTACACGGTAGGCGGTGAGCCATGGCGCTATTAGCGCCATGGCTCATGCCGGTAAAATACCGGCACCGCCTTGGCGGAAAGGGGATTTACCGCCCCATCCCAAGGTTGGAGGGGCGGTAAATCCCCCTTCCGCCATTGCCCTTCCCCATTCCCATTTCTGCCCCATAGGGCTCTATGGGAATGGGGAAGGCGCTAATTACGGCACCGCAATTTAGCAGTGCCGTAATTAGCTCCGAGGTCCCTTAGCGGGTTGGTATTTAACGCCTGCAAAAAGCAGGCGTTAAAGTACCAACCCGCTAAGGGACCTCGTAGTAAGGCGGCAGGGATTTACCGGTACCGGTATTTTACCGGTACCGGTAAATCCCTACCGCCTACCGTGTAATGAGGCCCATAGTTTAGTCCATCAAGGTTGCTCTTCAAAGCACCAAACACATTCTGCTTGAGTGGTCTGCTCAGTAACTCATTCAGAATGAATGAATATTCTGAACCTAAAGTATCCTAGAGCTACACCAACCTCAACAACCAGCTGGCCATTCCATATACATTTGGCTTCTAATATTATCACTAATCACTCCTCACTATGACGCCCAATGAGACCGAAACATATCTGGGGATATGTGTGATCTCATGCAGAAGGGTTGTGACCAAGCAGGTCGGGCGGACCTGCCCTTTTTGCGGTTGGACCAAGTTTGATTTGCATATGGTCTTTCCCCTTTTGTAATGACTTGGCAGGCGACGAACAATGGTTTGGAGGGATTCCCAGAGCAATTCCAGAGGTTATTAATTCTAAACCTTCCAGCCATCACCTCTTTTGTCTTTTTATTTAACATTGGCATTCCCCAATCCCCATAAAGGTTACACCGCAAATGGAAAAACCCCATACTGAAGGAATTACATTGAAGGAGTAAGTATCAAAACACAGTGGGCCAGTTTACAGTAACGCACACAAGAGCAACAGTACAGTGTTTCACATGGGAGAACATTGCAATGGGCAGAATGGCAGACTGGCAACTGGGAGAAGTATAGGCAGGACATATGCAGAGTGGGAGTTATAAGAATATGGGGACATTTGCAATGTGGGTTCCCTGTAGGGGCAAATGTCTAATAAGAAGACAGAAAGGGCCTCATTACACGTTATCCGGTAAAATCCGGCCATTACCGGCATGGTGCTATTAACGGTGACTGAAAAATTGCGGAACCGGAAATAGCATCATCGCACAGGAACGGGAAAGAGCACAGCGGCCATCTTTAAAAACACAATCCATTGCCATTCTCAGCACCCAGGACCTTTTTCCACACAACTCCAACACCAAATCATCCCGAATACCCTGACGATGCCAAAGGCCATCAAGAAAGGCGCGGATCGGCAGCGCAAAGAAAAATTCACCAGCGAGGAGCTGATCATGTTAACCGAGACCCTTGCCGCAAATGCCAATGTTGTATTCGCCAATGACATGCGCCGTGAGACCCTCGTGAAGAATAAGGCCATCTGGGAAGAGGTGGCCCACAAAATCAGTGCGGTGGGCACCACTGCAGAAAGCGGTGGGACGATCTACGGCTCCGGGTCCGCAGCATACTGCCTGCAAATCGCAACCTGGCCATGGCCACAGGAGGTGGCGCTGATTCACCAATCAAACTCCGGGAGTGGGAGGAGACCTGCGCCAGCACAATTGGCATGGAATCCATCGAGGGAGTCGGAGACATGGAGCATGGTGCACCCACTTCATCAGATGGAGGTGAGTGTACACATTAAACAATGCACTGTGAAGGGTGAGGGGCCCCCCAAATGTGAGCCCAGAATCAGCCCATGGATCCAGCCACAAACATACATGCACACAACCCTGCCGATGTGAGTGTCACACCCCAACACGCACACATGCACGCATCACCATATACACGTGCAACCCAGACCCATTCAGGCATGACCCACCCGACATCCCCATTACCGGATTCCCAACTAAAGAGGTCCCAATGCATAAAGCGACATGACGTAATCATTCTGCATAAGGCACGTAGAACCATCACTGATGATATTCCCTATTTTTGTCCCCCACAGGATCACAGACAGACAGTGATGAACAGGGCACTGTGACACATGCTCCCCCAGCCAACAAAAAGGCCAGGACACCGGAGACAGGGGACACCACCACCACCTTAAGGGGCACAGGGAGGAGTGAGCACCAGCAGAGGGGTAAAGGCAGAAAGAGCGCCAGTTCAACACGGCCTGAAGCCACGGCTGCTACAATTGCTGCACCCACGGCAGTGTTCCCCCCATCATTGGAAACAAGGGCCCACTCTCTGCTGCCACCAGTTCGACTGGTGAGGCAGCAGCCACCGCGCCGCTGTCGGAAGTGGAGGAGACCATTGACCTTGAACCGCAAAGGCAGACCCCCAGCCCTCCGCAATCCATTGAGCCAAGCCCACGGCCACCATCGCAATCAAGTAGCCATGGACAATCTGGCAACGACACCATGGAAGGGCGCTGGAGCCCTCAGGTTTCCTCATTTGATGGCCGAGGCATGGACCAGGGTGCAGCAGCCAACCCAAGAGCTGGATGCAGTCACCATGACCTGTCAACCATCAGCCAGAGGCAGGTGGAAATTACAGCGCTGGTTGGCCAGCATGTGGAAGAGGCAGCCCGTCTGAGGGAGAAGTTAGGTCGAATGCAAGCCAGACAAGAGAGGGCATGGAGGCCTGCACAAACAGGCTGTGCGAGGAGATGGCCCAAATGAGGCAGGTCTTCACCCGCATAGCGGACTCTATGGAGCGACAATATCCCCCCACCTGTCACGCTCACCTGATTCCCATGGAGGCGCAGGTCTGGCTTCGAGTGCTGATGCTTCTTCAATGGTGAAGCGCAGGACTCTGATGATGGACAGGAAGGGCCCCTCTACTCTGGCTTTTCTGGCTCGCAGGAATATTCCCCTCTGCGTGAAAAGGGAGTATTACCTACTGACGGAATAATGCTCAAGCCTCCCACTCCCTTCCAACCCTCCTCGATACCCTTCCACGATTCCCCGTGAAGTCTCACCTTAGGGTTTGGAAGGATGAGTTCTCCATCCTGCTTCTGATGCAGGGGCGCGTTGAAACCCAGTTACTTCACTGGATTGAGGTTTGATGGGAGTTCCATATAAGGTTGACTGTTCAGGTGAGGCGCTGTAAGAGTTCTGTTGCAAGTTCAAAAGTTCAAGCTTAATAATAATGTTCATTGTCTTATTGCAGCAAGCGCTAATGCTTATGTCTTTTTCCCCTTAGGGGCCGGGGTTCGGAATGCCGGAGATATGGCGCCGACCCGAAGTGTAAGTTCTGGATGAGCGTTCAGGTAATGTCTTTGCATTCGCTCATTCAATGTCTTTGTCTTTTTTCCCCATTGGGGCCGGGGTCCGGAATGCCTGGAAGCGGCAGGACCCGAAATGAAATGGGAATGACCCAATAGGTAAGTCTTAGAAGGAAACTGAGCTTTTCCTTTTTCCCTTCCTTCTCTCACCTTGTCTTCTTGTCTTTTCTCTCTAGGCTCTGGGAAGTGGGTGCGGATCCGGATGATTGCTGCTGAAGATGGAGGCGCCCAGGAAAGGTGGGTGAAATGCAGCGCTGCAGCGATTGAAACGAAATGCTTTTAAAATGATGTCTTCCCTTTGAGGATCGTCGGTGTGATGTCCCCGTGATGCAGTTTTAACAGGTAAAGTCTTCTTTCTCTCCAATTCCCTCTTATCTCCTTTTGCAGGCGACCCAGGATACTGGGCGCGGCTGAAGTCCAGATGCAGGAGCTGACACAGTGAGCGTCCAGCTGCGAGGAGCAGAACAACGCGAAGCGTGAGTTGCTGATCGGGCGTGGTTTAAATAGCTTTGGAAGAAGTTCCAGGCATGTACCCTTCCACCGATCAGGTATGTATCCTTCCCCGACCACACCCAGGTGGAAAGTAGTCCCACAGGTAAAGTAGTTCCATTCAGGCCTCAAGAGGGCCTGGATGTAGCAGCATGGTCTGCATCAGGTAAGTGCACATTAAAACACTTGAACACATGTCTAGCTTTATGAGCCTGGCGCCTAAGGCGCCAGGACAGGGGTCCAACATGAGCCTGGCGCCTAAGGCGCCAGGACTGTGTCCAAAGGGCCCCAGCTTGGGCCCGCTGGCACTTCCCTGGGGGGAATGATGCCTGCCTCTGGGGTTGCTGGGTCGGACCTGGCTCCTTGGAGGTAGGCATCATGACACCACCACAGAATCAACCGGGCACCTCCTCCTCTGCGAGTTCACGTCAGACAAGCCCCTGCCGCCGCTCCTTGCGCACCATGAGGCGCACTCCATCCCAACCTCCCAATGGCGGTGGAGGCCATGAGATGTAGGGCCAGCAAGAACTAGCTGGCATATGTATAGCAGACACCTACGCACCACAAGCCACACATGGGGGTGTTGTGGGGGGAGGGGGGAAAGGTTGTTTTTGGGAGTGTTGTGGGGGGAGAGGGGAAAGGGTGTTTTTGGGAGTGTTGTGGGGGGAGGGGGAAAGGGTGTTTTTGGGAGTGTTGTGGGGAGAGGGGGGAAAGGGTGTTTTTGGAAGTGTTGTGGGGGGAGGGGGAAAGGGTGTTTTTGGGAGTGTTGTGGGGGGAGGAGGGAAAGGGTGTTTGCACAGTTGGGGCCATGCACTTTTTGTTCACAAATTAATCATAATACACTGTTGACAAGTTGAAACACAGGCTTGGTCTTCATCATTGTGTATGTGTACTTTATTGCGGACAGGGCCCATTGTGCGCCTCACCACATACAGCACGGCAACAATACCCATCTCCATCCAAAAGAGTTGACCCTTGTCTCTCAGAATATTTGATATATGAGCTGCTGACACACATCGTGTCCCTCCTGGCCATCGCCTCTTGCATGTCCTGCCGGCCCATTTCCCCCATCCTCATCCCCATCAACATCATCTTCATCAGGTGGTTGCATGTCAATGTCAGGGGGCATAGGCACATTCTGTCTGATACACATATTGTGCTGCATGACACATGCCATGGTTATCTTCGGCACTTTGTCATGGCCGTAGAGGAGAGCCTCACCCGGCTAGCTTAGGCACCAGAGCCGTGTCTTCAGAAGGCCAAATGCCTGTTCAATCACGACGTGGGTACTATTCTGTGCAAGGTTCTATTCCTCTTCGTGCCTGTTCTGTGGGTTCCATATAGGGGTAAGGATCCAACTCTTCAGGGGATAGCCAGCATCACCTGCATGGCTGGAACAATGGGGCCGTGTTACTGATCACCTCAATTGCAACCTGGACATTTCACACTAATTCTGTTAACATTCAGATTGGCATCCACGAATCCCAGCATGCATGGAGACGATCAGTGTAACTGCAATGTGAGAAGGTAAGCTAGTCCCTTCAAGTGGACGTGCACCATGCATGCCTCCGACAGTATTCCCCATGTCCTGGGTGTGGATAGGTCCTAGGTGTTCCTGGGCCCAGACAACCTTTGTACGACAATGCTAGTGTGCTGCCATTATGATTCCAATGTCCCCATGCTGTGAAGCGGCACATCAATAGTGGTGTACAGGTGTGGTTCTGTACAATGGCTACAGGTGATACATGTGCATGCACTCAAGGGCGCATATCTGTTGTGATGTTGTTCAACGCACATTTACAATATGCATATTGGCTGCATGTAGCAGCTTTGTGTCATGTAGGGTATGGTATTATGTGCAATGGGCATGTGGATAGATGTGTCATGTATTGCGTTATGGATTGATGTCTTTGTTGTGCAGTTTACTACTTGCATGTGGTTTCGTGTTCTCTCCATTGTGGGCTGTGTTGGTGGACATTGGCATACATCTGTATGTCCCTTTATTGTACGGACAACAGTCCACAACCAGTTGGAGTATGCATCTCTCCCCTCCCATAGACAACCCTCATCACACTGCCATGTGCCTGCCCTGCTACTCACCAAGTAGCCACAAACTTTGTCCAGCATGGCGCTCCATGTTGCGTGGTATCATTGAGTTCTGCAGGACCATTGATTCATGGGTTGGTCAGGGGTATCGGTCACAACAATGTGCTATTCTCTTTTTTGAGTCACATACCATTTGGACATTGATGGAATGGTAATGTTTTCTGTTTCGGTAGACAGCCTCATTGTGATGTGGGGGCACCATTTCCACATGGGTGCAGTCGATTGCCTGAATGCTACTTGGGATGCATGCCAGTGAATAGATGGCAACTTTGTCGTTGGATATCTCCTGGGCTGTCCGTGGCAGGGATATGTGTTCACTTGTGTGTTTCGGGGGGGCATCGAGCACCTGGGTCAGCGTGTGTGTGTATACTGGTTGTGAAATGCCATGCATCTGCCCTACTGTATGCTGATAGGTGCCTGTGGCCAGGTAGTGGAGCACAGTTACCACCTTCAGTAGAGGGGGGATGGCAGTACGGATGTCTATGTGGCTCACTATGTCATTGTGATTCATGTCCACCATGGTGGTGATGGTATCCCAGTCCAGGCGGCACAGGGTGTGTATCTGCTCAGGGGTTAGGTTGAATGGAATGGCTAGAATCCTGGGGATTGCTGGCTGCTCTGTGGTATGACTGGGTGCACTGGTGTGGCTTGCTGGGCCAGTATCGCCATACTCCTCCCCCTGCGTCTCCTCTGTGCTGCAATGCAATCATGTCCTCCAGCCCATGTAATGCTGCAAGTATTGGAACCATCTTGGTGTGGGAAGGGGTGTGGGAAGGGGTGTGGTGTGCTCCTTTTGTGCTGCCCCAGTCTCCATTGCCTCCACCTGTGCTGTTGTGGCCACCTTTGGCAGGTGGGGACACTACTCAGCTCTCTTAACGTGTGGTTTGCGATGCCAGTATTTCCTCCATGCCGGTATGGGCTTCTTCGGCCAATACCATGCCGCTATTTGCATGTCCGCATGCCTTGTACTGGCATGCTATTAGCGCCATGCCGCTATTTCCGACCTGAGGGGTTGCGCACCCACGGCCTGGCCGCTATTAGTGGCACCATTCTTAGCGGTGCCGCTAATAGCGGCCAGTCAGGGTCGTGATTAGCTAGGGAATTTTGCGATACCGGTAATACCTTACCGGTACCGTTATTCCCTTACCGCCTAACGTGCAATGAGGCCCAGAAAGTCTCCTTGCCACAAAACTGATGATGCATGACCAAAAGATATTACTTTTCATAGATATTTCAACTAGCTTCAAACCTATTTAACATTTTGCCACTGATCTACAAAATAAGCCCAACTTGGGTAAACATGTAAACTTTAGGGTTGATATTAGTCAACCACACATTTCTCTAGAATGACAACTTCTCTCTCCTTCCTTCCACTTTTGTAGACAACATCTCTTGATGTTTAATGTGGAGAGTTCTGAGAGGTGATTTTAGAGAGCCCATAATCATCGTAGAGTTCCTAAGAACAACTGGGAATGCTACAAGGTCAATGAGTGATATCTAGATGCAAGTGACATTAATTCCATTGGTAATCAGAGAGTACAGTGTCAGTATCTGGTTAATTTCTGGCTGCAGGAGACCCTGTGTCAGGACAGTTCATGCTTTCTGCATATTATAATCCCTGGATAGTCCTCCCTATCTTTGGAAAGGAGAGCCCCTCAAGATATTTAAATTGCTACATCCCTGCCCCCTCCCCGGTATCATTCTATATCTCTGGAAAAAATGTTACCAAGGAGTTTAGCTAGAGAGCAATGGCAAGTAAGGGACAGGGTGTCCTGCAAATGCAAAAGTGCAGTGTTACTAGATTGCCCATACTATCCCCCTGTCCCAACCATCTGTGTTTCTGGTGTGGCACACACATTAGCCCAAGGGATGGTATTTGCTTAGTGATGGGGCACTTTCAGGTTTCCAGACTCCAATTTTCTATCATTCCTGCTCCTCACGACAAACAATCGCTTGCAGTGTTTTAGCATCATTCTGAAACTAAAGGTGTAGAACAGATACAACATCAGGTGAAGGGTGGTAGTTAGCACTGAGGGAATCTATTTTTGACCTGTGGCTCTGTGCGCTTTGTTGGAGGAGTTTGGAATTTATAGGAGAGACAGGTGTAGACTTCTGATAGAAACTACCAGTGATAAATGCCCCAGTCCATTTTGTCTGATCAAAGCCCTTCGATGGCCCAATGGTATTACCTAGATGTGCAAATGTACCAGCTGGCCACTGAACATAGAGCCTCAACAGGAAAGAGTGGTCAGAGAGGGAACACATTCTGCCAACCTACATATTAATGAAATTGACATTTGTGAATAGTCTTTCTTGCCATAAACTTTGAAAGGAACTTATTGTGATAAAGGGAGACTTGAGCAGATTTCCTCCTTCACTAAACTGCTAATGTCCGGAGCTTTGTGGCAGGATCAATGGTATCTTTGTGAGAAAGAGAGAGGGCGAGGCATAGATTTAGAAAAAGAGAGTGAGGGACAGAGGGATCGAGAGAGAGAAAGAGAGAGGCATAGAGAGAAAGCGAGAGAGAGAGAGAGAGAGAGAGACTTATATGCCTTTGAATGATTTTTTTGACTTTCATGAATAACTGCACTTTGTACTAACACCCTCAAATTCTTCAGGCCAGCCCACACTCATATTTTTAGGCCAGCACACATACCAAATAAGCCATGCATACATGGACATTGAACTCTCAACAGATATTTAAAAAAACAGAGCACTAGAACAGTACAGTTAACTTAGATATCACACTTTGGGTAAGGTATCCCTTTTGGAGCATCTTGCTAAACACAGCAGATATGGAATCCAGGATGCTTCTTGCCAGCTTAGTCATAGTCTAAGGTATTTAGCATCCATCAGGATGCATTGCTCAGTATGCGTATGGTAAACGTACAGGGATATAGTTCAAGCTGACTTTAGTTGGCTATAGTGCCTAGGTAATTATTTGCCAAGCTGTGGATTTCAGCACCTGTTCACTGTTTGTACACTCCCAGTGATATGCCATCCAGCCAACTTCCAGTGATATATCTGCCAGCTTTGATGGATTTTTGGGATTTAACGCCTCTTTGACTAACTTGGCTCTATTTTTTTCACCCACCTCAATCTGGTTTCCATCCTGTCCTGCACACCTTAAAGTGTCACAAGTTTACTCACTCTTTCTAATCACTCTAAGCAGCATTTATCTGTGGTCCTTGATACAGGGAGTCAACCTTTTCTCTGTCTTCCCATTTTCTCTCTTAGCCAATCTGGCTCTGTATTTTCTTTTTCCCTTCCTACCATTCTCAAAGCTTTCACTCCGTGTCTTAGTTTGGTATCATTTCTCATTAGATTGTGCTGTCCCCAATGACCAGTTCTTTAACTTTTACAGTTTTCGTTGTATATGAATCCCACCTCTTCAATTATTCCATCTTTTTCATTTAAATTGCCATTTATTTGCTGTACAATCCCAAATATTTTTCTTGTTCCCAACCTTCACTGATCAATTACACACTTCAGTCTCTGACTGCCCTTTACTTTAAAGAACTGAATGTGTGCTTATTCTCTGTATCTCAACTCACGTAAGACTTAAATTATGACATTAACTGATATTAACTGCTCCGTCCCGTCATGGCTGCCACCCTCTTTTCTACCTATTCTCTTATGCTTGATCAAATTGCATTATTTTCAATCCATGCTCATCTTTGTACTCATTCGTAATATTTTCAACTTTACAACAACATGTGAACAACATGTGAAATGTTCTCCTCTTCTCTGCCCACAGCCTACCTTTCCCCATTTCGTCTTTATTGCTCCTAGCTTCTTCTTTGCCTTCTGACCAATGCTCTCTCTCTATTGAACTCTGTAATTTTCTCTACTTTCCAACCTCTATTTCTGCTCCTGTCCTTTCCTCCCATATCACTGTCCCTAAAGTCTATTGGATGACTGTATTTCTCGTTTGTTCTCCAGTCCCTTTACCACTCTATTTTGTTTTAAGTGTTTATGGTTTAGTTTCCCCCTTAGCTCTCTACACTTTCTGCACTTTTTACCACTCCTCCCCTTCGGTGTTAATCTCTCTACTAACCATCCATCACTTTCTATGTTTGTTCTCCTCTCAAACTCTCCAGGATTTCCTTCCTTTCTCTTCCAACACTGCCACCAACCCTGCTTCTTTTGTATTGTCTCTTGAAAACCTCATCTTCTTACTGTATTTAATCAATAAAAATTGAATACAAATTTGTTTGCTTCCAGGTTTCTAAGGTTCATGTATTGTTCACGCTGTATTGTTACAGCATTTAGACGTAAGCACTCTAAGAATTAAATAAATAAATGCTCTCTTTTGCAACTACCACAAGTGTCTCACCCTTGTGTTTGGTGGTCCTCCTTGAGCAAACCTCTGTTGTCTATTTTGTTTTGCCGAACTTTATCAGTCCTTGCAGGTCATTTAGGCCCCTAGTTTTCTCAGGTCTCCCAGCTCTCTCAGTCATCTGTTCTTTCATGATTTGTAGCTCTCTCAGGCTTCTCAGATTTCACAAGTGTTGTAGCTCTCTCACTAGCTTTGTGTCAGTCCAGGTCGTTTAGGCCACACAGTTTACTCAGGTCTCGCAGCTCTCTCAATCATCTCTGTTCTTTCATGATTTGTAGCTCTCTCAGGCTTCTCATATCTCACAAGTCTTGTAGCTCTCTCACTAGCTTTGTGTCAGTCCTTGCAGGTCGTTTAGGCCACACAGTTTACTCAGGTCTCGCAGCTCTCTCAGTTATCTCTGCTCTTTCATGATTTGTAGCTCTCTCAGGCTTCTCAGATCTCACACGTCTTTTAGCTCTCTCGTTAGCTTTGTATCAGTCCTTTCAGGTCGTTTAGGCCACACAGTTCACTTAGGTCTTGCTGCTCACTCAGTCATGTCTGCTCTTTCATGATTTGTAGCTCTCTCAGGCTTCTCAGATCTGACAAGTCTTGTAGCTCTGTCGTTAGCTTTGTATCAGTCCTTGCATGTCATTATGGGCACAAAGTTCACTCAGGTCTCGCCGCTCTCTCAGTCATCTCTGCTCTTTCATGATTTGTCGCTCTCTCAGGCTTCTCAGATCTCACAAGTCTTGTAGCTCTCTCACTAGCTTTGTGCCAGTCCTTGCAGGTCGTTTAGGCCACACAGTTTACTCAGGTCTCGCAGCTCTCTCAGTTATCTCTGCTCTTTCATGATTTGTAGCTCTCTCAGGCTTCTCAGATCTCACACGTCTTTTAGCTCTCTCGTTAGCTTTGTATCAGTCCTTTCAGGTCGTTTAGGCCACACAGTTCACTTAGGTCTTGCTGCTCACTCAGTCATTTCTTCTCTTTCATGATTTGTAGCTCTCTCAGACTTCTCAGATCTGACAAGTCTTGTAGCTCTGTCGTTAGCTTTGTATCAGTCCTTGCATGTCATTATGGGCACAAAGTTCACTCAGGTCTCGCCGCTCTCTCAGTCATCTCTGCTCTTTCATGATTTGTAGCTCTCTCAGGCTTCTCAGATCTCACAAGTCTTGTAGCTCCCCCACTAGCTTTGTATCATGCTTAGAATATTCTCTGCTCTTGACCTCTTAGTCTGCTCTCAAGCCTCCTGTAATTTCCTCCATCTGAAGCACTCTGAAAACAGCGAGGTGATTAAATCAGGAACCCCTTCATGTTAGTCTGAATGAAAATGACAACAAATCCAGTTCAATTTGTGATACCGCCTTTTGCATCGACAGAAATGCTGTGAGGAAACATGTTAGAAAATGGACACTTTCATCAGACTTCAGATCTATCACTCGACAAACCTTCGCTTGTACATAGAAAGGGACCAAACATGACATAAACTGCATATCTTTGCAAGTCCAACGCAATACATGCTGACACATTGACAGAGCTACACCATATGCCTCCCATTAATGGATGCTTTCCCTTTGGAAACTGTGGGTTCAACACATTCTCTAAACAGATTCATTTGTTTGGACCCCACAAAAAAACAATTGCACATATTTTACACCCTTCCACAAATGGTCTTCTATGTCATCGCTTGTCTCTCTGACAAGATGCATGTTTGCAAAAGCACTAAGCAGGTACATTTCAGAATTACTGAATGCCAACATTCAACAGCGAAGGTCCAACATATCCATTATCATTACATTGTCGTGGTATTGAGCTCACAACAGTTGATATTAAATGTGGATAATTGCAACCCCCTTCTCAGTCCCACTTGCACATCGTCTATAACTTCTGCTTGTTTGATTAAACTGCATAGTCAAGCATGATTTTCTTATGTTGAAGCTATCACATTAGGTTGCTGTTCCTGCCACAAATTATTTCTTGGGAGCGTTCTAAAGTACACATGAGATTTTATGCATCTCTCCCTTGTAAATAATATATATATATATATATATATATATGGCCACGTAAGTAGAATTGTATGCGTTTAGTGATTTTCTGTTATTTTCTGAAGATATTCTTTTTTGTCCCAATGATCACACAGCAAAGAAAATGTTGAACATTACTTCAAATCTAGTCAAATTGAGTCTAACTATGCTCTGTTTTGTTATACGTTTGTCCCACATAGTAATGCAATTCTTTTACTTTGTTTTCTAGCAATGTTGTTTTGTGACTTGTGTCCCTCTTGTTTACATATGTACTAGTGCAAAATACATTCAATGTTATGCTTAAGATATTTTCTGATTGGAAGATCATTTGTTTTTTTGTTTATAATTTTTGCTTTTAAAATGTAAATGTTGATATTTGTTTTTGTTATTTGTGCATGCATGCACAATGCTCACAACAGACACTGGCACGCTGGAACAGAGGCAGCAGTCTGGATGCCTCCAGAAGGGTAATGAATGTCAGCTACATATCAAGAGAACTGAGGGGAAAGTTTCTTCCGGTGAAATATTTAAAAACATATCTGCCTGCTACCATGAGAAGGGGAGGAGACAGTTAATTATCAAATGGAAGAACAACTGTTTGGCACAGAGAAGAAGTCTACTCTGCCATCCTTGCCATGCATGTAAGAGAAACGGAGGACAATTCTGAGAGTCATACTAACCATTCTATGGGAGGAAGCACCCGATCCTATGGAACAGCAATAGGAGTGTCAGGCAGTGATATAATGCCTGCACCTCAGGGATCAGAATGATGTGTGGTATATTGATGATGAGTGCCACCTCCAACACATGGAAGTTCACTCCCAGTGAAAGTACCACCAACTAATTCAGTTCCAGACACCAATGCTCCAGAAGTATTACAGGAATAGAGAAGACACTGCCCAGCTTTCAGAAGATGTCACACTTAAAAAGAGATAGAGCGTCTGCATTTTCATTTTTGGATGCATTTAAAAATGTCACAAAAAAACGCACTATGAGTGAGATGTGTGGGTACCTTGCTGACTCTTGTAACCTTTATAATAGGTGAGCTGTCAAACCAGAAATCAATCACTCGGTTGGCCAACTTACCCCCAAATATACAGCTCATGAAATAGCACAGCCATGAGCAGACATATATCTTATTTTCAATGTCTCTGTCGAAAAATGAAAAACAGTAACTTGCGGCACTGCAGAGGTGTTGCTAGGGGGGGCTAAGGGGGTTATAGCCCCTGGTCTTTGGGTTGTAGCCCCGGATAGCATCTCAGGAGCTACAACCAAAAGGCTCGCTAGCCCCGAGTCCCGACAGTCCCGATAGTAGCTTAGCCCCGGATCTTTTCCAGATCTAGCAACACCCCTGCGGCACTGGTAGGAGTCTAAATGTTGATTTCATGTCTGCCTTGATTTTATGTACTGTTATTGTATTGCACAGGAGAAGATATAGTTCACCTACAAGTGCATTGAAATAAAATATAATTCAGAGGACATGTATTTAGGCGATAATCACCGAGCCTGCGGGCCAATACTGCATAAGGTAATTGCCCATGGGCCCATAGTTACCTCAGCGAAGGCCCCAGGGGCATTACCTTACGCAGTAGTGGCCTGCAGGCAAGGGGCTTACTGCCATTAGTGTCCCGGCCTTTTAGACAGGGGTACTAAAGGAACATTTTTTCTGTTTGGAAATGCTACAGTGTTTTGGAACAGAAGAAAATAAAATCAAGAAAATGGCCACCAGGGAAGGGAAAACAAAGTCCATTTTCCCTTCCCATCCATGGCTGCCATTAAGAAAATACGAAAAACAAATAAACACAAAAAATGGCCGCCATGGAAAAGAGAGAAGGGACTACATTTAGTCCTTCTTCCTTTCCATTACGGCCTGTTGCAGATCGGGGAGCAAATGCGCTGGGCACAGAAGTGTTCCCAGTGCGTCCACTCTCGAAATGGACAGAAAAGAAGGTCAGTGGGGGTAGCAGGGCGGGGAGGGAATTCTGTGGATGGGGTTGGGGGTGGGAGACAAACTTTCCTGATTCCCTGGGGAGGGGAGATGGCAGTTACCGGCTGTGAGTAGGATCAGGGCAGTGGGATTACTGTGTGGTAACAACTGGATTTTGAGCATCCATATTGGCTGGAGGACAACACACACCCCTTGCCTGGTACTAATAATGTATGAGCTTCCTTTCTGTTCAATTCATTTTGATGAGTGCACATTTACCAAATTTCCATTTCATATTACACCTCTTCAGTTATTTTATGGAATATCTGGTTGTGTTTAATTTTGTGATATAGGAAGTATGCATACTGCACTTATATCATGTGCCAAGACTATGTTGCAAGTGAACATTTCACATTTGCATCTGTTACCTTCTGCCTAATTACCAAAGACACATATTTGAATAAGTCCTTCCTCTTGGCTCTGAGCAGTGCTGCTTTATAGGTCCTTGGACCCCTTTCACTCTGAACAAGCCCCCCCCCTGCTCCCCAACACCGCCATTAGGGCTTTGTTAGTCATCTCTTTGTACGACTGCCCCCATGTGCTCGTAAGCAAACTTGCTCTTTTCATTTGCAACTGCTGAAGTGGTAAGCGCTGCTTTTTAGCTCGCTAGCACCGTTGCACCCAGCCTAATGCCCTCATGCTCCACAACACAGCCATCAGGTCTTTGTTGGTCATCAATCAGGGCTTTGTTGGCATGTCCTTGAGCGCCTTCCCCCATGCTCTCTTGACTGGCCAGGTCCCCCACTACATGACATGGAAGCAACATAGTTTCATTCTTCTCAGGGCAACCTTGCTCGGGCAGCCAGCAAAGAGCACAGGCAAAGGGTCCACTTTCAATAGGGCACCTAGCATCCCCGTTTACCTGTTTGCCCTGGTGCCCCAGCCCTGCAGGATGTCACACAATCAACCTACAGCTACTTCCTGGTAAGGGACGTCTTAATTGATTCTTGCCACTGTTTGTGTGTTGCCACACTAGCATTTTAGAGACCTATGTTTCCCACTCACATTTTCTAATCTAGGTGGCCATTGTGTATTACTGTTTCAATCCTGCCACTGTTTGTATGTTGCCATGCTAGGATTGTGACTCTGTAGGGCTCCTAACTCATACTGTATTTCACATAGACGTGCACATTGACATGCACACTATTCAACTACATTCTAAACTAAACATTCATCACGGCTAGCCCGAGCGCCACCACCACCCATAGAATTCAGGAGAGTCTGACAAAGAAATTCGGTCCAGATAATATGGGTTGCTGTTAGGGACCTATCCACTCCCTACTTATCTTTGATCAGGCTAAAAATGCACACACAATTTTACTCCCTCTTACTACTCTTACTACCTCTCCACTCAGACTACGATATTTAATTCAAAGGGTGTTCATCTCACACCGCTTCAAGCCCCTACCAATGGCAGCAGGTGCTATAAACATGCCCAATAACATGATATAACATAAATCAGGTATGCACTTCAGTACATATTTTTGAATGACATTTGCACTATCTAGGATTTCTTAGATGTGTTCAAATTTTAGACTTTAAGAATCTGGTGGAAAGAACATGGTACACACTTGAGATGCTCACAGGAATCTTTTCATTTGCTCCAGTGCCCATTTATTTGTAATCATGCTACTTGTGGTTTTTGAAGATACAGTGCATAGATTCTCAAAAACTAGTGCAACTAATAAAAACAATTGTGTAACTTAAAGAAATGTGCAGATCACCTCATTCACAATGGTGACCTGCACATTTCTTGTGGGCTCTGCAGAAGCACAAACGTTGTGCTGACCAGCAATCGTGTATACATTAGTCTATTTTTTTATTTATTTTTTTATTTTTGTTGTTATGGTTATTAAACCTTTTAACACATCAGAAAAGACATACAATCAAATAAAAAGCTACAATTCAGATATTTCATATACCATGTCATAAATACTACCAACATATTTTGCATATACATAACATCACTCTGTTTTATATGAATAAAATATAAAAAAATAACGATTGTTCAATAAAATGTACACTTAAGTCAAGCTATTCAAGCATTCCAGTATTCTCAACCACATATGGAACATTGTAAAATATGGGATTGTGCAATTCCCTTAGTATAGAAGACTCCCATATTAATCACTTTCATAATGCTCTCTTCATTACAGAATCTACAGAGGTGTTTCAGATATGCACCCATTCTCCTGTTCTAGAGAGTGTTGGGAGTAACTCCAATCTCAAAGACATTAAGAACCTAATGACTTGTATATGATAGTGTTTTATTATATAGCAATAGGGCGGTTCCACCGGGAAAGCCTGTTTAACATATACACTATATTTTTTGGACTGACCGAGTTGAGTGATATTGTGATTCCTATCCCATAATTTAGCATTTTCTTTTATTTGTTTTTCTGTTAGAGATGTCCTTCTCTTCTCCCATATCAAATCCAATTTCCTCAAAAAACAAGAATACATCATTTCTTAATTTTTTTCAATGCCACATCTGTGCTATCCTTATTCAACAACATTTTAAAGTTGGCAAATATACAATACTGTTCCTCGAATTTGTGCTTCATGCGGATACAGAAAATACCCATCGCCATCCTCTTTTGTGTGGCTACGGATAAAAGCCCAAGCTCACAATATAAACTTTCAGCTGGCGTGTTCTTAGATATGTCCAGTTCTCTTCTCCACAATCAGCCCTCAAGATTTTTCAGCCAGGATGTTTCTCTTATTGTTAACAATTACAAACATTAGTATCTTGAGTGAGAGCTCAACACTAATGTTTTACAGGCTCCAAGCACCCATGTTGGTCCTGAAAGTACATTTCAGAGATACAGGCCCTTAAAGGACCCATCATTGGAAAATGTCAACAAAACAATAAAAGCATTTCTATCCCTATTAGGGGGATAGAAATACTAGTGTAACAGCAGTAGTTGAACCCGCAGTAGTGGTCATACTTAAAGACAAGCAAGGCAATGTCAACAGTTTTGGCTTGTGCGGGCATAAGTTAGGCATTTTCCAGGCAATGTCACAATGGTATTGATTTGCCATTAATGACATTAGCTACGTAATGATGCCAATACTTAGGCATTTAATAGCAGTGACTGGAAAATGTATATCTAATACTTTTCCACTGTTGCCACTGTATGTATTCAACAGTACTTCAGTGATGGGCAAGCTTACTGATAATCAGTGAAGTAGCTGAAGACACACTTGTTTAAGACATATTTATTACACCAGTGTTACATTCATACCTCCAATTAAGCCATTCATTCTCAGAAGCCTACTTGGAAATTACACTGGCACATATCTCTTTGATGTACATCAATATGTTGTACTCTATTGTTACCCAGGAGCCAAAATTAATGTCATTATTTGTGTACACTCATGTTCCTGTTCCCAACAGGCACAGAACAATATGTCTTATTTCTGCACATTTCAAACAGTCTCAGGTTTGTGAAATTGGGCTGTCCATTCAAATGTGCAGTAATACTCCCTTATTTGCACCAATGGGCAGAAGAGGTGGGAAAGGGCATCTGAATGCACACATCTATGATGCAAACACTCCGATACCCACTGAAAATAGAGAATACCATTTTTTGATGCAAGTGATGAGATGCGCAAGCCCAGCTCATCACTTGCACTAAGAAAGATTTGGAGAACCTGCTCAATATAGTTTTAGTAATTATAGCTCTATTATCCTGTCAGAATACATTTTATCAGGCAGTTCACTGAATTACTTCTCTCTGGACAGTGTTACCTGTTAAGGATTTCAACCAGGCGATGTACCCTGTATGCAGTGCACAAATGAAATGCTTATTTTGATATATATGTAGGTTTAATATTTGAGAGGTACACCACTCATATTACACCCCTTTTCAAATACCCCAGGTCACGATGGACCAGGGATCAGGCTGGTTGGTAAAGGTAATATTTATTTATTTAAAATTCAAATCAAACATATACTTTTCAATACATGGGGCAGCAATCACCAATGTGGTGACAATGACACATTAGAAGGTATGTAATGCACTTACGTTCACTCTTTAGCAACACAAAATAGAAAACACCAGAGAAATAGGAACACTTTGAATTTTTGGAAAGTTAGCACTCAAGTTAGAATTTCCCCCAGCAATGTTCCCTCAACCCACAAAGAATCAATTCTAAATAGATATAAGGAAGCAGCAGGTAATCAGGAGTGAGGAACATTAAACAAAATTAGACTCCCCAAACAAGAGAGAAAAACAGATTTGAAACCTTTACAATGTTAAACTGACACTCGAAAATGGCTGAATAAAACACTGAAAGTGTGCAAAAATCCCAAAATCAGTACAAATTTCTATGGGAGCAACATTGGAAAGATACTAGCAGTCATAAGCAATGGTTTGAGCGAAAGTAAACAATTTGGATTTGAATGGAAGATTGAAAATAATTTAGATTCAAAATAACACGTAATAAAAATGGGTGAAATAGACTGATTTTGAATTTTTGGATTGGGGTGTAGCTAGAGGTCTTAGGTATAATCGAGAATTGAAAGGAGGTCTCTAGCTATTAAACTGAGGGAGATATGCAATGTAGAATAAGAGGAGTTTTTAGAAAAATCGGGTAGTGAAAACAGAAAAGAAACTCAGTTTGGACGAGAATAGTTTTACTCTAAGTTTAATTCTATACTAGAGCATTCTGGTTAGAATACTAAAGAGGGACACAGTAAGCACTAGTGTTGATTCATGACTTCAACCCCAGATCCCCAGCGCCCGTCCTGGCGGAACCAGTCAGATCTCTTAAAATTGGATTGATAATTTAGGATTTACACAAAATAAAAATGACTAAATAAATGTTGCTTAGCAAGATAAATCAAGGACAGGATTGCAATAAGGTTTCTGACAATGTAACAAGTTATTAAGGTAAGGATGGGATAGTTTAAAGATTGGGATAGGACAAGGCAAGGCAAGGCAAGGCAAGCTATGCTATAGTTTTCTATGATTTCTATTAATACTTACAGTCCACTTTAATTTAGGATTTTGGACGGACAAGGGTTGTGGTCACCACACAGATCTGGTCTAGCACAGGACAGTTGGGCACATCTGGTGTGACAGGATCAGCTGGGCCGTTTTGGTCACCGGACTGCACTGGACTGACACTTCTGGTTACTGGATACTATGTTTGCAGCAGGCATGCATCTAGAAGTAGCAAGCCAGGCTGGATCAGGATGCTTCCCTTGGGTTTTTGGGGTTTATTTTTAGAATGTGAGACCGAGCTGAAAATGGTGTCAGCAATGCATAGGCCTTGGCTTTGTAATGAAAATCTGGAATCAGAATCAAACAGGATGAAGAAATCAGGTACCAGAAACCACACAGGAATTCAGGGAGAAAGTCAAGAATCAGTGTGTACCCTGTGTGCTGTCTCGGAGCCTTATTTATCATGCCATGTGACATCACTAAAGTATATGACCAGGGCAGGCTTACTACTCCTGCCTCTTATAACAGGATTGGGCAAGGTGGAAGTCTCCTCCTAGCTCTTCGCTGATTGGATCACAGTAAAAGGATACATTTTTGTGCATCGTATTTCAATCCAAACCCCAAGTTTGTGGGACCTGGTTTTGCCTTTGTGACACATTTTGGTAATCCTAAACATGAAGGATTTGGCCTAAAATTCCCCAATTGTGTACACAGATGTGCATTTATCCCAGGGATGTATCTACAAAATGTTATGTTCGCAACATCAATACTTTCCCTATAATCTGTCATTTTTATAACTTCTGTTCCTTATGCAGTAATGAGTTTTACCAAGTTTTCAAAGAAAGAGCATAACATTAGATTTAGAACTACAAACTTTTCATAGTTTTCCTAATTCTTGCTGCAAAGTTAAACGTCTTTACAGTGCAGTTACAAAATGGCTTTTAAAAATCAAAAGGATGTCCAGTGTCACTTGATCAGTCTTTTTTTTTCTTTTTTCCCCAACTGCTGTCAATTGTCACTTCCTTTGAAGCAGGATGAGGGGCCTCTCTCCTGACTGAAGGTTTTATTGCCCCTCACACTTGACAGGTGAGAGTCTCAGCCTGCTATTGTCCCAGCCTGGAGCAAAGATGAATGTCTGATTAGCTTTTGAAGTTGTTTTGTCCTGGTGCATTCAAAGTCTCTCAAGCTGGCAATTAGCACTTTCCTCTGCCAGAAGTTTATGATGTGTCAATCTTTCTCAAGGCTAGCAACTGGCAGAGCATTTTTTCTTTAGCTTGACTACTTAGCCTATGAGTTTTACATCTTAAACCTGTGGGATCAAAACAGTTTATAGGTGTACTTTTACCCGCAAGAAATCCTTTTGCATTGCTAAGTAAATAGACCTTCACACAACAATTTACTTTTACATAAGCGATTTTCTCTCTTCAGTCAGAAAAAGAACATTTTACTATTTCTTTAAATTTGGTTTTCATCTCCAGCAAATACACACTTTATGCAGCTATAGTTCTTTTCTTGAGTGCTGGAGTTCTTTTGCAGCATGGATACATTTACACAGGCATCTATTCAGAGTCTTTCTCTGAACAGCTGATTTAGATACATTTGCAAAGAAAATAGATGCGTTTCTCGTGTAAAATGAAAACAAAGCCCTTGGTTGCTTTTCCAAAGATAATTTTGACAGGAGCTGTCATTCAAATGAGGCCCCGTTCCTCTGAGACACAATGGATGATCCTGGGCATTGCAGGGCCTTTTTAATCACAGTGGTTCATAAGGACTGGAAGAGTTTAACGCCAAGCAGCACTTTTAAAAGTTGAAAGAGGTGTCATTTTAAAGAGGCATTTCGGGTTTTCAGCAAAGTAATGCTGCCTCTTTTACTTCAATCCATGTTAAAGGTCCTGGTCGCACTTACCCAGAACCTTACTGGCCCTGACCGCACTTCCCCTACCCTCTTCCCAGGACTTCCATCATTCCCTTCTGCCTGCACCTCTCATTGTCGCACTTGCACAATCCTAATGTCACAAGGCCTAGTAAGATTGTTTGTCTTGTCTGCACGCTGTCTTCCAACCCTTGTCTTGTGGCACCTAGAAACATTTGTGTACAGGCGCATTATGAATGCAATATAATATCATATCATATCAATCCACAAAGGGACACCGGTAGCAATAACAACACAGACAAACAACTAGTGAGGAGGTGGGATGGGATGACGAACCACAACCAAAAACGTGGGTAGATACCATAAAGTGACAACCAAAGGGTCACACCAGAGGCTTCAACAAACCGACCCACTTCCTAACACACTCCCCCCTTCCTGCTACTCCAGCATGACCTATGCCACTACACTAGACCTTGGGCTAGCCAGACTACATATAAACACACCAAGGGCCTCATTACAACCCAGGCGTTAAGGGTTTAACGGCGCAGTCGGCGCCGTTAACCCTTAACGCCTGATTACCATTTTAACGCCTGCTTTTAGCAGGCATTAAAATGCAAGGCGCTAACCCGCCTTGGTGCTAATTATGGCACCGTAATTTACGGTGCCGTAATTAGCGCCTTCCCCACTCCCATTATGCCCTATGGGGCAAAAATGGGAATGGGGAAGGGTAAATGGGGAATGGGGATTTACCGCCCCACTCACCTTGGAATGGGGTGGTAAATCCGCCATCCACCATGGTGTAAACAGAGTTTACACCATGGTGGTAAAGTAGGGAACTTACCGCCTGGGTTGTAATGAGGCCCCAAGAATCAATTCTATGTTCACATCCACAATCTCTGAGATTCTGGAAACACACCTAGAGTCAACTACCTGCCACATAGTCCGTAAAACAGTCAACAGCACAAGTACACACCTAGACACCAGCTATTCATGTCCCTTATGGACACAATCTAACCAGTGCGTACAACCACAACCCACCCCTACATCACACGACACACTAACACCAACACGAACACTAGCACACACCAGAGGCACTGATTCTTACCAATACGGTTACAGCGCACAAGGCCTCCCATTCCAACGACCACATGCAAAACAACACTCACAGACAACAGTTCCTCCTGGTTCTGAACCTATCATCTCATCCTATCCTCACTAACTCCCCTAGACCCCCTCTCATGCAAAACCAGTGTACTGGAGGGCGGAGCGACCTCTGAACGGGCCCATGAGATTCAGAGCTCGCCCTCCGGCACCTTAAGTCGAGATAGCTGCACCTTGAGGAGGATGGGGTGCAGGATTCTCTTACTCCAACACCAATCAATAAGGACAAGTCAATGGTTTGGCAAAGGGAAGTCGTTTAATGACAAGTACAAAAAACGGGGAAACAAATGGAAATCATCAGAGCTGCGTTCGCCTGTCTCGCTTCAACTTCCAAATTCTTCATGCAAACAGTAACTTTTATAGCAAATTCTCGTCATCATTGACGTGTAAAACTCATAAGTTTGACATGCAATTCTATTGGTTGGAAAAGGTAACTTAAGTGTAGGTACTATATCTGTATATGGTAACAGAGTGTGGGGATTGGATAACTCTTATCGGGTGGGCGTCTATGCCCATCCCTCTACATCACTCGTGATAGACATCACTAAAAGTACAACGTCTCATTGGTTCTACTAGCTATAGGACCCTAGATTATTTGGTCCATTTTGATTGGCAGGGTTACACCCCTAGGCATAAATCTTCACTTTAATTAGCAGCATTCAGAATGGTTGCCCAGGTGTGGGATGGTCCAAGATTCACCCTGCCTCCCTTCCATCAATCACTACCCTCAGGCCCATGTGACAACTAGTTTGCTTGAGGATGGCCTTTAAACTATAGCTTCTTATTGGGATAAGTTATCGCATCCACCGGTTTTGGGTGACATCAGACGTTGGTACCTCTTAGCGCTTGGCTGGGCACGTGTCAGTACACTGCGAAGCTGCTTCATTTTCCATCTATTTGCGTATTTGATTCTTTGTTCGGCCTCACCACCTGCCTGGGCCTCCTTATCTCGACCTTCACGGAGCAGGCGTCTATGCTTCTATGCTTCTATGCTGTTAGGTTTCAATTCTTCAGAGTTGCTGCTCTCCTCCCTTCCTTGGGTTGACCTCGAATTCCTAGCCATGGGCTGCTTTATGCTAAGTTTCGATTCCGCTCTTTCATCCTACTTTGTGCTGGTACATGAATCCTGGCCTGTCAGGCCCCCTAGCATCCTGGGCTTAATTCTGCTTTCGTAAAATTGTGTTGCACTTGTATAATGTGCTTCTTGAGGTAGACATATAGTTGGCGCTTGCTGTTCTATCCTCCTACTAAGAATTGCAAGCAGTATCGTTTCCTTCGCTTCTTGCGTTCCAAGCCTATTTACAAGCGTTTGGCCAGTTGCACATTTTCATCCTGCTTTCAATGGTTATGTTTCTATAAAGTTCTGCATTGTTTCTTCTTCTATGTCCATTATATCATGATTCGCAACATTTGGTCTTAGTTTTATCTCCTTTTTGGTTGTCATTTCTTTCATCTGACCGTCTGTCTGGGCCATTGTGTCATCACCATTCGCCTTCAATTAAGGCCCTTTGGGTCTCTTCTGGGACAGTTTGTAAGTATTCTTCATTTCGTGTCAGCTGTTGGTATGGTTGTCTTAATGGGTACCTTGCATCCCATGGTTGTCTGGTTATTGGCGCTTCAATAGGTATACAAGTCCGTCTGATGTGCACTGTACAGAGCCCCACTGTGGCTCTCTGTTGGTTCATTTGCTCCTTATATGTCACGTATCTTGGCGAGTATGCTTCTGGTATCTCGAAATGGGTGGCTGGAGTGCAGGCCATATTTGGGACCTCTTCTACACCCCTCCCCCTCTGGTCGGTTTATCAACCACTTCTTCTTCCTCCTTTAGATTACTCTTGCTTGGTTCTTCTATATCCAATTCTTCGTCTTCTGGGTTGGTACATGATGGTGTGAACGTGTGTTTCTTTGGAGTCTATATTTGTATCACTCCTTTCAGGTTTCCTACTGTTTTTACATGTTTGTCTTTGTTCCAGGTCATAAGCTGACATTGTCCATTCAGGCTGCAATTGATTCGCTGGCCTTCACAAAGTTTCTTATTTCTTCATCAGTCAGGTCTCTGGGCTTCCATCCTGGTTTGACATCGATCATGTTCTTCATTCCAATGGCTTTCTTCGCACTTTTCTGGCATTGTGTGATGATTATCTTGATAACACAAAACCCTAGTAGTATCATCAATAGCAGGGCTCCCAGAAACTTGAATATGTCTGCCATTCATTGGGGGACCCATGAGAAAAGTGTTCCAAACCAGCTGTCACCATCAACTTCGTCGGTTTCATCGATCATCTTGTTCTGTAGCTTTGTTAGCATCTCTATGGCTTCTGTCAAGGTTCCATTTTCTTCATCATGGGAAGGTACAAATGTGCAACATGATTCTCCGATTTTTGCACAAACACCTCCATCCATCGCTGTGATCATGTCAAGTACATATCTGTTCTGGAGAGTCATCAATCAGATTGCTCTTAGTTCCTCTTTAATCATGTTGAATCCTTTTATGGTAGTGTTAATGGTCTGCAATAACTCCCATCTGGTTATCTGCAACCATTTAGTGTTTGCTCCAACCTGGAATCTTGGCATGAGGATTGTTGCGAACACTGATGAGGTAAGACTAAACAGCCTGTGTTCGTATGGGATTGCATGAAATGCTTCTTCTGATTTGGCAAAAAAGATATTCTCTCTCTTTCTTCGGGATACCAGTTCCACAGATCTCCTTTTCCTCAGGTGAGCATCTGCTTTTGGGAAACTGTCAATGTTCAGGTCACTCTTCGGGATCACTAGTGCAGGAACGTGGACGTTCACTATTGTGCATATGCCTCTCCAGTATTTCTGCAGTCTTATGTATGCTTTGGATCCACACGCCGAGTAATGATCCATAATTACTGCAGTTCCGTGAGTCATTCCTAGAGCTTCAAAGATTTGTCCGCAGTTCTGATTCTCTCCCATCTTCCTCATGCCATTGTTCCTGAAGCACACTTTCGGGCTTTCCAGCGGCACTATTTGCAAGGGTCCTCTTCTGTCTTTGACCCATGTCAGTACTCTTGTGAGTTTCGTCCATAAAGGTTTGCACAACCTCTGTGAGTTCTCTATTGTTTCCTTATAGGCACCGTAGACCATCCATGCTCGGCAGATCACCACTCCTTCTTCCCATCCGTTTGGTGAAAGCACTGTTCCCCAATTCTGCATTTGGCCTCTGTTCTTCCAAATTTTCGTCTCTTCTGGAGTTTTTCCTTGGACATTTAACTGTGGGTTTACTTCCCATCTGATTGCTGTTCCTTTAACTCCAGGCTTCTCGTACCTGATCACATGATTCCTTGTATGGGCTCTATTTCTCGTCTTAATGTCCTGTATATAATCATCTTCATCAGTGTAATGTGTCTCGGTTGCCCATATCAATGATGCGTCGCTTCCCATGAACTGTCCTCTGGTGTTGCACATTGCTACGTGTGAAAGACAGTGTGCTGTCAGGACGTCAATTTCTACAGCTACGAAGATCTTGGATTTCCCCATGCTGTACGGTAGAAGTGCACAAACAAAGCATTCTCCTTCTGATTTTCTTCTTCCAACTTCTTTCATGTGCTGGTACCAAATGTTGTTTCCTAGATGTGCTGTGCTGTCCAGGTAATCGTTAAGTTCATTATTGTCTTTATGTAGGCTTCTCTTGATTCTTAGTGGGTTCCTGTAGTTCACTATGATTGCATCCCTAAAAGCATCAGTATGGCTTTTTCTTGCTGGAGGACTCTTAGGCATTTCAGTCCATGGTGCAGGCTTTTTCATCTGTGCAATTTGAGTGGACATGATTCTGTCTGCTCTTTCCTGGTCCGCATGCATTTTTTCTTTTCTGCGTGCAAGTGCCCATGCTATCCAGCCTGGCACTGGTACTGTATATGGCTGTATGGTAGGTCGGATGCTTGTCCCTTGGGTTGGAACTTGTGTGATTGTCAGTGCAGTCTCTGTGGGTTTATTTTTCAGTTCCTCATGTAGTTTCTTCGCTCTAGCTATGAACAGGAATAAATGATCTATCAACGTTTGTGTTCTTGCAGTGAATTCTCTCGTAGCCGCTTCTGTCTTCCCAAGGGCTCTTGCTATGTCTGCATTAGTCGGCCTTCCATTTGATTCCTTTTGGTCTTTCTCCTTGTTTTCTGGGTCTGATTGTTCGGTAGGCAGTCTTGTGCTCTCTGCTGCCTTTGCTTGAGGTTCTGCAGCCATTGACACATGCCCTAGTTTTTGTGCATTCAGTGTATGGGTGCGTGTAGTAGTTAGTGCTATGTTTTCATTCATTCCATGCTGACCCTGTCTCCAGCTTTTCTCTTTATTCGTTACCTCACGTTTCTGTGTATTACTGCTAATTACATTTGATTTTAGTTCATTTACCTTACCATCAGATTTTCTTGGGACTGGAATTACTTTATAGGGTCTGGGTGCCTTTGTGGGACTCATGCGTACATCATCAGGTGAAGGCACTGCAATTGGACCATTTCGTGCACCAATAACGAATGCAGTTCTGATTGTTAATGACAGAAACACAATGATAATCACCATGCATATACATATAATCGTGCGGTATGAAAGGTGGCAGCATTTCCTTCCAGGGAAGCGGGGCCACCCCTCTGCTGGTGGGATGACCAGGTTACTGTTCTGGGCCCCCATTTCAATCATCACAAAATGTCCATGTTTATTATTTTGTTTTCCAATTCACTTGTTCTCAAACAGTTTGTATCGTACAGTGCCTGGTGCTTCACAAGTGTCCCCCCTCTTGCGGGTGACGATTGTCTCTTGATACAGGATTCAGTATCCCTGCTAGACTATGTAAAATAGGTTAGACTAACACTTAGATATTTCACTTTTACTGTATATATTCAAAATAGGTAAGTTTCCAGTCCACCCCCAGAATCTGCTTCAGTCCTGAGGACATGCTGGAACCTGTTCAGTGTGAAAAAACAGAATACAAGGAAAAAATCAAAAATCAAAATCAAAAATCAAAATAACAGGTGAAGCTCTTGTCTCCGCTCCCTCGATCTGTCCCATGGTGGATTGATGAAGTTCTTTGTCTCTGTCTCCAGGATCTGTCCCACGGCAGATGGTTTCACTGGAATCTCCTCATGTAGTCTTTCTGAAAGTTGGACAGCTCCACTTGCAGCATGATTCCGTGGAGGAGCGTTCCCATCTGTACGACGTTAGCTGGATCTCTGATGAAAGTGAGGACGTCAACCTCGACAGGTCTCCCCACCATTTCTGGAAAGTCAGTTACTAGGCGAAATAGGACGTTGTGTGCCAGTCGGCTGTCCTCGGGCGACAGGGACATTTGTCTTGCTTTGTTGGATTCAAGATTATAGGCCCTTCTTTTGACGTGCAAGGTCCTTGCACGTTCATGCCGCGAGGATTGCAATCAAGTAGTTCAGCTTAGTCCACAGTTGGTTCAAATGTTCAGTGTTCGTTGGATCTCTGATGAATGTAAGAGTGTCTGTGGTTCTCCCGATAAGAGCTGGGCACTCTTCGATTATGCGAAAGAAAAGTGTATAAGTGAGTTCATCTATAATTGCCTGTGGTGGAATCATTTGTGTCCTTATCACTGTATTCTGGCAACGCAATGAAGGCTTCCGCGATGACAGTGAGCAGTTGCCAAATTACTTTCTTGTTGGCAGGATCTTGGATGAAGTCTGTGACACTGGCGACTCTCCCTACAAGTGATGGATATGTCTCTAGCACTAATTGGAAACAGGACAGCACATCCTTTGTGATATTTCTGCTGGGTGACACCATAAATGCTGCAAAGCGACGTCTTGCTCTTTGATGAGTCTTGTTATCACCGACGCTTCAGTGTGTTCGATTTACAAGTTTGTGTCAACAAACGTGTTGTGGCTTAGCTGCGCAATTGTCTTCTTCACCCTAGAACTGAGATTCATAGAGTGTCTGTTATGTCCTTATCCCCTTTTTTGCTTAGAGGAACTGTCTAGTTTAAGCTACAACTTGCAAAAGAGTTAATTGTCTTGTCTTTGCTGCTCATGCGTCCTCATCTGCACGTGCTGAGGTTCTTCCCCGTTTTCTGTATTTTCTTCGTGGTGGGGTGCAGCTTGAGGGCTTTCTTCGATGCAGGGCTTAATGTCATTGAGAAAATCCATGCTCTCCTGCCCTTCAATTTTACTGCTGATGGAGTGTAGTATTCTACGATGAAAGGACCATTGAATCTTGGCTCGTCCCACCTTTTCCTTGTGTGGTTCTTGATTAGGACTGCGTCTCCAGTGAAAATGAGTGGAATACAAAGACCTTGAGCTGTGTCTGTTGCAGTGTCTTCTGCAATGTTTTGTGCTGTGCTGCACCCTTTTCGTCGTCGCTGCAGTTGGTCTTAAATTACAGTAAGGCTGCATGTCATGATGGTCGGAGCCTGGTTGGTTCCGAAGAGCATACAATGCCAGTGGAAGGCAGTGCAACCATCCCCTCTTTAGTGTAAGCTTCAACTTGGCTATCCTTTGCTTTAACAAGCCGTTGAGCCCCTCGCAAACACCATTACCTTCCGGATGATACGCCGATGAGAACTTGTGCTTTATACCAAGCAACAAGCTGATCTGCTCAAAAACTGCATTGACAAAATGAGCCCCGTTGTCTGACCTAATCACCTTGCATACCCCCCATCACCAGGAATTTGGTTGTACAGGTAGAGTCTGGGTGTGTACATGGTCCTGCTTCTATCCATCTAAAGAATGGACACACCATTACAATTAAGTACCTGTACCCGTTACACACTTGGATCATGTCGGCGTAGTCGATATGTAAGTGCTGAAAAGGCCCATTTGGCCGGGGGAGGACTCCTCTCACTACTTTTAATGTGTGCCCAGCAGTGAATTTCTAGCCGATTATGCAGTTCACCATAAAGAATGCAACATGCTCTGCTAAATTCGGCATAAACCAGTCTTCTGCAAGCGTTGCTGTTAAGTTTTCCTTTGTCATATGTATGGGGTAATATAATTGCTCAAATGCTATTTTTAGTAGGGCTACAGACATTATTGGTTTACCAGTGCTGTCTTGCTGCCACAATCCGTCAGAGGGGTTTAACGAACACCCTCAATGTTTCCAAAGGTTCTTTTCATCTTGCGGTGCCTCCCCTTGAAGTTCCATTAGTTGCGTCTGCCCCATATTACTATAGGCTTCTTGTGTGGTTTGTGCTACCATCATCCTTTCATGGGTGCACGCCACTTCCACTTCCATGATTGTCTCATTTTTGGATGCCATACGATTGGCTTCCGTGTCTGCTGCATGATTTCCGCGTGACACAAAATCTGTCCCGTGAGTATGGCCAGCGCATTTCACGACCGCTATGCCTGCTGGGAGCTGTAGTGCCTTAATCAGCCTGTCCAATAAGGCTGCGTGCTGCACTGGCATGCCATCCACTCAGAGGTAGCCCCTCCTTTTCCAGCGCGCTAGGCCTGCATGCACTGTAGATGTCACATAGGCGGAATCACTGTACACTGTTACTTCCTGGTCTGCGTGATTCTCAATGGCGAGTATCAATGCCAATAACTCTGCAGCCTGTGCTGAGTAATGAGATGGTATTTGTGCACTGACGAGTACTCGAAATTCTCTGTTTGCTATGTGTTTCATCACAGCTACGCTGTGTCCGTCTTCTTGGTTGATTCTCGAGGAACCATCAATGAAAACGATCTCTCCTCCTGATAGGGCATTTTCTTTCCCCCTGAGGATTTCATTATAGAATTCCTCATAGTTTGCACAGTCATGTATCGGTTCTCCTTCAGTGACTGGCTCGGCTATGAACGTGGCTGGGTTTACTGTTTTACATCGAACTATTTTGATCGATGGATTAGATATAAACACCTCATAGGCAGAAGCTCTTTGAGATGTCAACGTACCCTTTGGTTTCTCTAAGATGGCAAATAATAGTGCTCGACGTATAACGTCCTGGAACATCCCATTACAATGGTTGTCGTCTTCTTTATGGCGAATGCTGCGGCAGCTAAGCTTAGTTCGCATGGGAATTGGCCTCTCATTACTGGGTCCAGATTCCCACTGTAATACGCCAGGGGCTTATACCCCAACGAGGTTCTCTGAACGGGCACATGGTCATAACACTGCCAGCTGTGTGCGAGAACAGGTAGAATTCCTCTGCATGATTAGGAATTCCGAGAACTGGAGCCGTACAAATCACTCTGTTAAGTTCTGTAAACCCCTTTTCCATTGTCTCAGTCCATTCAATCTTTTCCTTTGTCACCCGGGCCTTCTTGAGGGCCTGGAGCAAGGGCTTGGTATATGAGCTGTAATCGAAGACCCATGCTCTAACATAATTGCACAGGCCTAAAAAGCTCTGCATTTGCTTTACCGTGAGTGGCTTTGCCGTATTCATGATACCTTCAGCCCTTTCTGGGGTTACCTTTTTCCCCTCATGCAAAATTAACTGGCCTATGTACAGAACTTCCTGTTGAGAATATTGTAGTTTTTCCTTGTCAACCTTACAGCCTTTCTCTGCCAGTATAGTCAGTAGCTGAACCGAATCGCGCCTGCATTGTTCTTCTGTTGTGCTGCAGATTAGAATGTCATCTACATACTGCAAGACGACGCTTTCTACTGCAATATTGCTCAGGTCCATCTGGAGGACTCTGTTAAAGATGGACCGGGACTCACAGTACCCCTGTGGCAACCTTGTGCTTTTCAGGCGAATTTGTCTGAATGTGATAGACGTCATATCTTGTGAATCACGATGCAACGGGATTGAGAAAAAGGCATTTTTCAAGTCAATCACCGAGAAATACTTTGCCTCGACTGGTATATTACATAAGATTGTAGATGGAATAGGGACTAGAGTGAACTCGGCTTCAACAATATCGTTTGATGCTCTTAAATCTTGGATTAGACGCCAAGGCCCTCCCTTTGATTTCTTGACAGGATAAATCACTGTATTGCATGGTGACTCTGACGTCACTAGGATGCCCTGTTCCATCATGGCAGAAATGGTCTTCGCGATCCCTTCATCCGCCTCCCTGGACATGGGATATTGCCTTGCTCTTGGTAAGATTGCTCCTGGTTTCAGCTTAATTTTCACTTTGCCCACCCCCTTCAGGAGGCCTACGTTATAAGGTCCTGTAGTCCATACTGAGACAGGCACTTGGGCCATGTCATCATCAAAGTATTCAGGACGTACCAGTGCCAACATCATTCTCTGAGGCACTTCTCCTTTAATCACTTTTACCCAAAATACAAGACTCACTTCCACCCTTGTCTCCTCTGAGTCTGGTTGTTCTTCAAACAGATTGTCATCGGTGATGTCAGTCACTCGATACCCTTCTTCAATGGCGATAATCGCACACCATTGTCTGCCTTTGTCATCGTAGCCTTGAACTACTGCTATCCTACCTCACACTGCTGCAGCATGTATCATCAAGGGAAATATTTGTCCCTCCTCTTCATGCATTGGTATTCTCGGCCTGAATAGAAATTCGTCAGGGGTTC
Source organism: Ambystoma mexicanum (assembly GCF_040938575.1). Taxonomy (NCBI): domain Eukaryota; kingdom Metazoa; phylum Chordata; class Amphibia; order Caudata; family Ambystomatidae; genus Ambystoma; species Ambystoma mexicanum. The sequence goes on along the minus strand of NC_090937.1, from coordinate 1,518,006,975 downwards.
TCCTGACCTTGTCTGCAAGGCCTGGTAATCCTGCCATAAGTACACGTATGTCATATGTGAAAACCTCAGGTTCCAGCGGTATAGCTCTCATGGCTCTGTGCCCTGAATAGGCCCTGATCACATCGCACACGCTCAAATAATGCATTCCCATAGTAGAGCATACTATGCCCTCCTCTGTAAACGAGATGATCATATTCAATGTTGTCATTAAATCTCGACCCAAAATGTTTACTGGGGTCTGACGCGAATACAACAAAGGTACATTAATTCCTCATTCCCCTATGGAGACTGGGAGTGCGTCTGTAAAGGGAACTCGACTGTGAGCTCCTGTAAAACTCTGAGTATCTATAGCCTCGCGGGACAAGGAAAACTTGCCTTCTTGTGTGCACGAGCGTGTTGCCCCCGTGTCAACTAAGAGGAATATTCTTTACCCCCTATGGCGACATTCACCCTAGATTCCCTATTAGGGTCGGTATCACTGATAGGATAGAGCACATCAGGGTTCCCAGTGAGCTATCCTAGTTCATATATAAGTTTGGTCCACTGTACACTTGTGGATTCTCTCCATTCCCAGGGTTGACTCCCCTTCCGGAGTTTGTGCCCTAAGACATTTGCGGTGGTGCCTGTTGGAATTGCCCTTGCGGCAAGTCCCCCATGCTCGGGGGTTGAACCCCCTGCTGCGCACCCTGCTGCATGCCTGGTGCTTGCTGATGCACTGTGTGATTCTGTGACCACCCTGTTGGGAGATTGCAGGCGGATTCACTGTGCTCCCATTCCTTGGCTATTTAGCCATGCGCCTAGGCTTCTGCACAAGTGCGCCAGATGCCCTGCCATACCACACAGAAAGCACACCGGCGGTGGTCGGACTATTTGTCCATTCACCATATCTGTGTTGCTTATTTGCATATTTTGGGAACCTCCTTGATTCCCTGGAAACCTCCCTGATTACTCTGCCATCCCCTTCCCCTCGGGTACAATCCTACGTTACTCTGGTTGTTCTACTGTGGGTTAGTCACCTGTTGTACGTTCTGTTCAGCTGGGCTAGTCAGCATGGCTCCTTCCAGAGCATACTTTGATAATTTCTTTTGCACCAGCTTCGCTTCCTCACCTTTCAACGCTGCCTCATTTTTCTGATTCTTTTCTTGCAACAATCTACAGTAATGTGCAATAGTTCGATGTATTTCAGCCCAAGGTTTGGCCTCAACTCCTACCAATTTCTTGAGTTGTTTCTGCACTGGTTCTGGCAATCCCTGGCATAAAATGTGGTAAAACACAGGTATGGAGTTTGTCCAAGATTCTGTATATGTAAGTTCTGGATATAAATTAACATGTCTTCTGACTCCTTCATTTTGCGAGTCATTATAGCTCCCATATCGGAAGTGTCTGGGTAAAGCACTCGTAGCGCTTTCCATACTGCTGCTCTACAGTTGTTGAATGGTGCTCCGTCGTGAGCAGTGTTAATTATGGTAACACCAGGGTACCCAGCCCGTGCCCATACATCGTCTGCTCTCTCACCGAGTATGGCAATCAGAAGACCTTTAATGTCCCCTATAGCTAACGTGACATGCCCTGTCATCTTTTCTAACTCGTGTATCCACTTCCTGGCTCCTGATGTCAGCATTGGAAGATTGTTCTTCAGGTTTTCTCGATCAATATGTGGCCATGGAATATATTGCGGTCTTTCTCCCACCTTTTCTAGCAGCGGAAATTGGAATGCGCAGCCTTCTTTCTCCTTCGCCATAGTTCTTCTGTATATTGCTAGGGTAACATTCCAGCATCGCCGTCTACCTGGCAATGTCCTTAATCTGTCTACATAGGTGGGCGCTGACACCCCCCTCTGACCATGGGGTGTTCCTTCATGCTGGTCAGGCTGCGTGGCAGACTCTGATGTCCTAGATGCAGACTCACTAGCGTCTGACCATCGTAACCCTTCCTTGGGAGCCGGTTTTCACCCCGTCTCCCTTCTTCATTTGACTCGCGCTCCGTTTCCTCTCCAGAGTCGGACATTGATTGTTCCCAATTCATGCAACTCCTTGTGTCATCATAATTTTTACTGATTTCCTCCTGCTCCCACCACTTCGGCTGACATCCTCAGTGTCATAGAGCTGAGTGCTTTCCAAGCGCTCGACTTCCCTTTCCCCTTGGGATACTTGTTCCAACCCCATTTCATCATATAATTTATTGATAGTTTCCACGATGCTTCAGGTGTCGAAGTCATCCACAATATTCGTCCTGCTATTGCCTGGTAATGAATAATATGCAGGGAAATATTCTTCAATGTCTTCCCATTCTACAACAGTATTGGGTTTTTTAACTTCCCGCTCCAGATATTCGCGATCGCGTGCCCTCTGTCTATGCTTACGTTCAATATCATCATCAAATTCTTTGCACTTCCTCGCCTCTACTCTGCCCTTATCTTCTTCCCTTCTCCTTTCATTTCTATGTTCATTTGCCTTTCTAACTTCCTCATCTTCTCGTCTCTTTATTCTTCTTTCATGTACTCTTTGCTCTTCTTCCAACCTTTACAGGTTCTGCCTGTACTTGTCATAGGCTGCGCTCTGCTTGCAACTGAGTGGCTTTCCTTGCTCTTCGCGATATAGCTGTTCTCGCCTTAGCCTATCTTTCCTCTTTATTCTCTCGTCCCTTACTTCCTTTTCCTTCTCTTTCTCCCTTCTCTGTGCCTCATCAGATTTTTCTCTCACTCTCATATCATCACTTCCTTTACCATTGTGTTTCAACAATATCTGTCCTCCCATCCATTCGTCCTTCGTGAATGCGATCTCATCAGTTCTGTCTTCACTTCCTTTCCATTTAATTCCCTCTCTCTCTTTATAGAGAGGTGCACTTGCCTGTGCCTGATCCTTCCTCTCATCATCGCGTCTCTCCTTGTCCCTCGGGACTGCGGAGGTAATATTTTTATCCTGATCCTTCCCTTTATTTTTGTCACTAGTGTACATAGGTGACTCATATGCATGGTTGCTGTACCCCGCAGCTGCCTTGAGCTCTCTTAATGGGTAGAGTCCCTCTGACTTACTTCCCTCGGTTTCTGTTTCAGGCGGGGCAGGTGGCGCGGTAGGCGTCTCACCCCCCTCCGTGCATACATTTAATATCCAGTCTGGCGGTGGCTCTTCATCCTTCAACTGTTCAAACATTTTCCCAAGTTCTAGAACAGCGAGGCGTTTCTCTAGTTTTTTGCCTGTATATGTGGCATGCAAATAAGTCGTCATATGTTGCAAGACAGCTTTAGATAAGGGACCGTTCTGTGGCCACGGCATGAACATCTTGTGGGCGGTACACTTAACCCACTCTGTACTGTATTTCTTAAGCTTGGGTGCATGTTTAGGCAATTGTTTACATAAGTGTGCTAGCAGAGTAATATCTTCCATGCTTAAATCTGAAATAGCAATACTTTCATGCAACTTCACCATACTCACAATATGAGCGAGCACCAAATATCGCAAGCTCCAATCCAATCTTTTCACGCCAAATTTTATATCACCAATTTACTTCAAAAACATCAATTCATGTGCGATTCCCTCTCAACTAAAGAATCGCGTAAAAACCATATTTGATTTCAACTAGTACAAGACAATATTTCTTACATGTGACATGCAACACAACAGGTACAACAGACATGTGACGGACTAGACAGACACCAAGTGGGCACAAATATCTCTGCCTTCTAATTAATACCCCCACATGGGGTCTAAACAAACTCCTTTGACAACGCCTTTAAATGTGGTCGTAGCCTAATCTTTCCCAATTATGTGGGACTATGAGTTCACGTTTCTTCTGAACGCTATATTAAAGCGCAGGAACAAGGAGTATCCTTTACCTCGGGTGTCCTCCCCGGTACCCTCTCTCTTTATCTCGGGTGTCCTCCCCGGTATCCTCTCTCTTTATCTCGGGTGTCCTGCCCGGAATCCTCTCTCTTTATCGTGGGTGTCATCCCCGGTATCCTCTCTCTTTACCTCAGGTGTCCTCCCCGGTATCCTCTGTCTTTATCGCGGGTGTTCTCCTCGGTATCCTCACTGTTTATCTCGGGTGTCCTCCCCGGGATCCTCTCTCTTTATCTAGGGTGTCCTTCCCGGTATCCTCTCTCTTTATTTATTCGGTTATTCTCGAGTCACTATCCCCCTATATATATACAGTCTTCTCTACTTCTGACTATTTTTTTTCTCCACCTCCCTTTGTTACCTTTCCCTCACTTGTTCTATTGCTTAAGGACATTTGCTGAAGCATCAATTTTCATTTCACTCACCGCTCGCATCATTCCTCTCTGTCTTCGGGATCACCGCCTTCGTTACTGCCTTCTTTTGGTCTTTCATCTGATTCACTACCCATAGGAATGGAAGGGTTTATGTTTTTAAAACGGGTGCCTTCAACCCACTGCAGTTTTTTGGACAGTATTACGGTATCATTGTCCACGGGAAGCTTCACAGTCTACTCGGCCAAAATGGTGAAGGACCCGTAATATTGCCGAAGACTTAGAGTTACTTCGTGTCGACGGTCAATAGGTGTCTTATCAATAATCCAAATTCAATAGTTGATGGTCACAACCATCCTCTAAGCTACCAAGTGTACTGGAGGGCGGAGCGACCTCTGAACGGGCCCATGAGATTCAGAGCTCGCCCTCCGGCACCTTAAGTCGAGATAGCTGCACCTTGAGGAGGATGGGGTGCAGGATTCTCTTACTTCAACACCAATCAATAAGGACAAGCCAATGGTTTGGCAAATTGAAGTCAGTTTAATGACAAGTACAAAAAACGGGGAAACAAATGGAAATCATCAGAGCTGCGATCTACTGTCTCGCTTCAACTTCCAAATTCTTCATGCAAACAGTAACTTGTATAGCAAATTCTCGTCATCATTGACGTGTAAAACTCCTAACTTTGACATGCAATTCTATTGGTTGGAAAAGGTAACTTAAGTATAGGTACTATATCTGTATATGGTAACAGAGTGTGGGGATTGTGTAACTCTGATCGGGTGGGCGTCTATGCCCATCCCTCTACATCACTCGTGATAGACGTCACTAAAAGTACAACATCTCATTGGTTCTACTAGCTATAGGACCCTAGATTATTTGGTCCATTGTGATTGGGTGGGTTACACCCCTAGGCATAAATCTTCACTTTAATTAGCAGCATGCAGAATGGTCGACCAGGTGCGGGATGGCCCAAGATTCACCCTGCCTCCCTTCCATAAATCACTACCCTCAGGCCCATGTGTCAATTAGTTGGCTGAGGGTGGCCTCGGAACTGTAGCTTCTTATTGGGGAAAGTTATGGCATCCTCCAGTTTTGGGTGACATCAAAAGTCGGTACCTCTTAGCGCTTGGCTGGTCACGTGTCAGTACACTGCTAAACTGCTTCATTTTCCATCTATTTGCGTATTTGATTCTTTGTTTGGCCTCGGCACCTGACTGGGCCTCCTTATTTCGACCTTCATGGGGCAGGCTTCTATGCTCTTAGGTTTCAATTCTTCAGAGTTGCTGCTCTCCTCTCTTCCTTGGGCTTACCTGGAATTCCTAGCCATGGGCTGCTTCTTGCTAAGTTTTGATTCCGCTCTTTCCTCTGACTTTGTGTTGGTACATCATATCCTGGCCTGTTAGGCCCCCTACCGTCCAGGGCTTGATTCTGCTTTTGTAAAATGGAGTCGCACTTGTATAATGTGCTTCTTGAGGTAGACATATAGTTGGCGCTTGTCGTTCTATCCTCCTACAAAGCATTGCAAGCAGTACCGTTTCCTTCGCTTCTTGCGCTCCAAGCCTATTTGCAAGCATGTGGCCAGTTATACATTTTCATCCTGCTTTCAATGGTTACGTTTCTTTAAAGTTCAGCATTGTTTCTTCTTCTATGTCCATTATATCATGATTCGCAACATTTCATCTTATCTTTCGTCTTAGTTTTATCTCCTTTTTGGTTGTCATTTCTTTCATCTGACTGTCTGTCCGGGCCATTGTGTCGTCACCATTTGCCTTCAATTAGCGCCCTTTGGCTCTCTTCTTGGACAGTTTGTAAGTATTCTTCATTTCGTGTTAGCTGTTGGCAGGGGCGGTCTTACAACAGATTGCACCCCAGGCGGGAAGCATCGTTGGCGCCCCCCCTCGCCCGACCTGTGATCTCATGCATGTGTCATGGGCTGAGCAGCGGGAGTGGGGACTATGAGTTAACAAAATTGTCAATGCTGGCATCTGCTGAATTTCATGTACATAAGAAAACAGCAATAAGAGGGTCAAACCCGAACAGGCCTGGTTTTTGCTCTTCATTTTTAGTAACATTGACCAGTTTGCTGCTGTGACTCAGGTCAGGGAATCAACAATTTCAGATCTACACTAATGTCATTCGTGTGACCTCAAACATTTAGCCACTCTTAAAAGGTGATGAACTGGTCTTGAACAGTGTTACTCAAACCTCCACGACAAGCACCAGCAACATACCCACTGATAGCTGTACAAGCCCATCTATCTCAGCATTAAAATACATGCATTTATGCAATATGTATTGCATCAAATATTTCACGGGAAGTTAAATATATTTAGGAGGGACACACGTAAACAATACCACTACTCCATGTGAGTGGTAAAGTCTACTTTAAACATATGCATTGACATGCATGTCCAATTCAACATAGCTCCCAATGTTAATGTTGGAGAGGTGGCGTTCTAAAATTATGACATTACAATATGGACTTTAGATTGAAACACATTGTAGTGCATTACCACGGCAGAGAAATGGCAGTTCAAGTATTGGGGTTTGTTTCGCTCATGCTCGTGAACTCTCACAATTCTTAAATGTTTCCTTCTTGATCACTCATTTTACGTCCCGATAGCACCATGAAAATGTAAGATCGCAAAGAAAAACGATGTCTACCATCCCAACATAAAAACAAAAACAATCGAATTCTTAAAGGGTGGAAGGCAACCTTTTATTGGGACATGTTAAGTACTGTGGGTATCAGGGGAGCATCTCCAGTGTACCCCAAGCATAGTGCGCTTTGCCCTCCACCCTCACCCTCCAGCCTTGCAGCACTGCACTTTTTCACATTCTCCATTATGGTAAAGAACATTGTCCCGAGCTTGGGAGAGAAATGGACTATGCAGGAGAAGCTGCCTCCCCAGGGTGTGTTTAGCTGCTGGTGTATCAAATGCAGAATGGGTGGCATCAATAGCCCCACGCTCTGAAACACCTTTTGAGCACTGGTTGGTCACACGACAGAAAGTGTGAGTAGGTGATTCCCCAACACTTGAACCATTATTTAGAAACTTGGCTTTGATTAATGTGGCGTTAGCTAGTCATGGCCATTTCCCAGCGTTTGTGTTAAAGGAGATCGGAAGCTGCATCGTGCGTGGTATTTTAAAGGCAATGAATTGATGCTACAGGATGTCGCCCCCAATGGAACAAAGAAAGTGAAGCATGCATCATTCAAGTCTGGGTATTTGCATTATACGGAAGACGGGTTCAACCGTCCACGGAGACGGTTTCTACTGTAGTTTCTGAGTCGCTTTCGCAAACCAGCTGCTGTGCAGACTTCGCTCAGCTTTTGGTCCAGCACCTGCATCCATCCTTCACACCATCATTCACAAGGCACGTTCGTGTAGGTGTTTATCTCGTTAGACTAGCGTGATTGCTATTCCAAACAAAAGAAACACGACGACAAAGAAGAGTATAAGACAAGTCTGAGTGAACAGTGAAATGTATGAAACTTTTACCCTAAAGTAAAGTCAGCAGTGCATGCCCAGGAAAGAGGGAACGACGAACAATATGCTCGGGATACCTCGCAATACCATTTTAAAATAAATAAAACACCTATGCAGCAGTAGGCTCACCTGCGAGGAGGGGAGCAGGAGGAAAGAAGTATGCTTGCCTCGGCAGGCTGTAGTTACTGCCGGATTTCCTGAAACAAGGCCCAATCAGAGAGGGCAGGATGCGGCAACTGTTTGTATTTGCTGATTCTCCTGCTGCTTAGCAGTGTGTGCTTGTGATGGGACCAACGTCAGGATTTAGTGACCCAATCGCTCCTCTTTTCTGTAATGGCCGGGGCCGACAACACCAGCCAGCCCCAGGTGATTCACACTTCAGTGTCAGTGCGCGCCCATAGCCTGGAGGAGGGCACACCTCACGTGTGCCCATGGGCCTGGCTGGCACCAGCGGCGCTGGCGCCACCCGGGTCAGGGGGAAGGTAATAAAGCAACAAATGTTGCTAATTTATTTGCCAATAGCCCTGCCCTGCCTGAGGGCCGAGGCCAGGCCCGTTTCTTGGCCCGGGCAAGGCAGGCAACTGCCTGGGGTGCAATAGGCCCATGGGGTGCAATTGCCCCAGTCCCTGCAGCCTCTGCAGGAGAAGGAATTCCCCAGTTTGTGGGGCAGCGTATTGACGTGGGGAAAGTTCCGCAGGTCAGGTGCTGGTGCTGCCCCTTCCGACTGTGATGTCACGTAGTACAAAAGTACTACGTAACATTACAGAAGTCAGAGGCTCCCTCCGACCACTTTCACGCAACTTGGGGTGGTGGGCATAAGCACACCAATAAAAACACTTTAGGTCCACCTGCAGCTACGACCAGCCCCTTCCATCACAATGCCGGCAGGAAACTGCTAATGGGGGCCATTAGTCACTAAATGGTTTATGTATTTTCTTTCCTCACCACACTTTTACTGTATATTCACTTCGATTTTGCTACACCTCAGACCTTCTCCTTTTACTCCATGAACAACCTCAACACTTCTAATTTCACCTATCGCAACTACATTTCATCAGCCTTGTATCTTGAGTGCCTGTTTTCTTTAATGCCTCGTTGCCTGCCCCAATTTTACCAAAACTCGGCTGTGTTGCATATTTGAATGCAGAGGCCAGGTTGAATACGGAAACAGACATCAAAGGAATCATTTGTTGTGCATTTTTCCTTTATGCTTTTGTTTCCAGCGCCTGTACCACTGTCTTCCAAAGGTTTTTAATTTTGCAATCTGTTCTTTGTCATATATTGCTTTTTACTGTGCCAGATATCTGCAAGCAAAAAGTATGAGAACATTTGGTTTAGGATTCTGCCATAAAAGCCACATATTTTACTTTTACTTTTCATATTCTGAAATTAGATTGCAAATACATTCGATTCTCATAATGAACGTGCATTTTCATCTTTAAAATAGGAGCATGCTCTACTATTTCACAACGCACACTCACACCCATCACACAGGATCATTATATTTTATACATTGTAAGATGCATTGAAAGCACTGAAGAAAAAGTAATTGGGGCCTCACTTTAGGCACAGTGAGCTGTCTTTATGATAGCTGGGTTTCCTTGCAGAAGGAATATTGCCATATTGAAAAAGTATTTTACTATATTAAAAAAAGATAATGGACTGCAACTTTACACGCGTTTGTGTAACACTCTCTGAATGTTCTCTGAAGTGAACAGAGTCCAGGCATTTTCATGGTACATGACTCGAATACAAAAAAGCCACAACACCAAGATGCATTTTTTAGATGTGTCAGGGTTTGTAAAACGAGTTTAGTTATCTGATGCTGCCGAGCAGATTGTATTTGTTTATTCTAACTTTTGAATGTGCATTTTCCACCCTGCCTGTTTTCGTTTCTTGGTTCAAACCTACCATTTTCAGCATCTGTATCAACATCTGTTTAGTTGTTTTAAGAATTGGATTTTCCCAATGCTTTCTCTATTTTTGGCGTTTTCCATCTGAAATCCCCAGTTGCTAATGTTGAGGCTTTGATTAGGGATGAGGTCATTTGTATTTGGTTTATTGTTGGAATATGTTGCTCTGTGAACTTTGTGTCTTCTGTTGAAAACACACATGCAGTATTATTCCAGTTCACACTACACATAAAATAAAAAGCACCAGGGGCCAGATTACAGAAACGTTGCACTGACACAAGTGCACAGTTTGCACAGTATTAGCACTGGGGCAAAGTTTGCCCTATTTCTAAAAACACTAGGACACATTAAAAATCACAGCACCTCGCCAAGTGCAGTTTGGCATATTAAAAGCACTAGTGCTAAAATTGCCCCATTGCTAAAAAGACACATTTTTGATTCATTTTTGCATCAGGGCAAAGTTTTCACCAGCGCTAATACCATTCCGTATCAGGGTGGTAACTAGGGGAATCTTTGCTGCGGTGCAAAAACGTAGTGAAAATGCATCTGTTTTGCACTAGGGCAATTTTACCACTGGTGCTTTTAATTTGAAAAATTGCCTTGTTCAGGTGCAATGGTTTTTTAATGTGTCCCAGTGTTTTTTTTAAAAAAGGGCAAACTTTGCTCTAGCTCTAATACTGTGCAAACTTTGTACTTGCATCTGTGCAAAGTTTATGTGATCTGGCCCTATATATCTGCCTCGAAGTACTGGCGAGGGAAATTATATTAGGAATCCCTGCTGTGGTGTTCATTCGCCTAATCTGAAATGTTGCTTTTTTCTGGTTTTCTGGAAAAGCATTTTTTTTTTTAGATTGTATTGTCATTAGGCTGCCACTAGTGTAAGAAATACATAACCCTCTGCATGTGTAGCGTTTCTCTACCGCGCGACACCAGACCATAATCATATGACATATTTAAACATTTCGCTTAGTTTGTGTTGCTTTTAAAATGTTTCTAAACTAGAATAAAGGCGCCATCCCCACAATGGAGATGCACCCACAAGCCAAGTGGATCGGTTCTCCGCCGACTGGAAAGAGTGCAGCTGAATATTGCATGTGTACAAAACGAAAACATGGCCGCCAGGAGTGCATTCGTGAATCAGTCAAAATAATAAATACACCCTGGGCAGAAATCAAAAACGGAGCAAAGCTGAACATGTGGATTTCGTAAGATGGGAAACAAAGCATCTCTGTCCCTGCCGCCATTATGTATTGTTTCCGGAAGCACACGTACCACACGTTTACAACCATTCCCTACATCTCCAAACCAGTTTATTGTGAAGCATTCCACATCTCACCAAGCAGACTTACAAAATATATAATGTATTCAATCAAGAATGGTCTGCCTCTTGGTCACCATTAGCAACGGCACGTGTCAGAGGATGCTGATTGTGAAGAGTGCACGTGCGAGTTGCCATGCAGGTGCTAACAGCATGTCTGCAGCTGGCAGCATGTGGTGTGCATTCCACAAACCTTCAAAACACTTACCATCATAGCGTCCATTGCAGAATGCCTTATATTAGTCAAACAGCTAAATCGGTTTCAACATGCTGGTCTCAAATCGATGGCTGGTAATCTATTTCATCTGCAGATATATATCTGCTAAGTTCTTGTTCCCTGTACAACTTCCAGTGTCATGTGGTCCCTCTCCCGGACTGCCCGCTCAGATCCTGTATTAATTTCACTGTCCCAGAAGCAGTCTTATTGTACCAGCTCATTGTTATCTCGTGTTTCACCAAAACAAAAAAGATCTCAATGGAAAAGCCTTCGGGCCTAATTCCCAAAGAAAGTGCTAAGTCTGCGCAAAGTACTGCAAGAGCAAACATTGCGCTGCCCAAATATACAGCGGTGGGAGTTGATTCATGGGGTTAAATGTGCGCAGAAACTTGCAGTGCAAAAAGTAATGTGTACCACCCGGCATGCCCACAAAACAGTCCTAGGGAAATAGGAACATAGCGCTGTCGAACAACTTTTGCGCCTGACCCGTGGGAAAGAAGTAATCCATGATTACTTTACAGCAATCACTGTTACTTCCACTCCTCTTCTGCGACTGACAAGCACAGGTCCCAGAACATCCACTAATCTGTGCCCCTATCGTCCTCTATTAATGCTGCACACTCAAGTCCTCCCTCATTCCAGTCCCTACACTAATCTGTGACCCCACACTGTACAATAAGGCTGCACCCACAATACCACCCTCGTCCAAGTACCTCAACTAATCTGCACCCCGAAATCCACATCTCTCTACACCCCCTCCTGTTCCACATAGTGCTTGTCCCAACAAGCTAAAACATCACAAAAATGTACCGCAAATACACGTTGCCCAGGTGCCCACTCTTTCATTGCACAGTAATGACACCAGGACTTGGAGAAACGTTAAATGCCTGAGTGAATTCCCATTGAATTGGCTTGCTTGCAAAGGTCCATGGTGAGTCTCCATTCCACCTTTGTAGACCACATCCACTCACATGTAATTTGGCAATAACACTCTCTTGGTAACAGCTCACTGGATGTCCCCTCCATACTCCTTGCACTTAGGAACAGAACAATCAGACTCCCACAAATGTACTAATCTTGTAGGCTGCTGAACAGACAGACCTGAATGCTCACACAGACTCATGACCCCTTGTGAAACAGTTAGTCAAATACCCAACAATAATGGATGCCCACACCCATGAACTGTTCCTATATGGTGAAGAACAGGCTTATGGACCTTTCTCAGTACAATGGTGGTGTAAGTCCTTGAATTGTGGGAAGTGCAAAATCACTTGCCAGCTGTGCACCTTGAACAACCATGGGACAGATTACTGTGGAGCACTTACCTTGCTCAATTCCTCTGGCCTGCTTCTATCACGACCTACAAATGCCAGACATCCTCCTCCAACATGGTCTCTTGGAAGTAGTGCTGGTGATTCCAGGACAGTCACCTCTTCAGCCAATCATAGCGTGTGTACAGCTACACTTTGGTCCCTTGATGTTCAGGTGACAAAGTCCTAATGTGAGGTGGATAGCCCAGTGAATCAAAGTAATACCACATCCATTTTCATCATCCCGAATGCCAATAAGCTATAACTATCGTGGAAGTGTGAGCACATCCACATGGACATGCAAATGCCAAAGGGCCACCTAAACTGCTGTGGCAGCATGAAGGAACACTATGTAGAAGAATATTAAATCTGAAATATATACTTGAATGGGCAGAGGTGAATGAGTCGTCTCAACATACCTCAAATATCCCTACACTGGAGACCTTCTGGGTAGACTATTCAACAAATGGGTACCCATCCTCATTAAAAGATCCAAAATATCATCATAAAAATACCTCTTATCTCCAAATGTCTCCCCACATTGCCCCCAGTAGAAAGGTAACTATACCTTTCTACTTTTAGTCATGCTAAACAAATCTTATATTCTGTTTCAGAAAATGTCTTTATTCTGATTTGCAGACGCGTGTTTTGACCATACAGGTCAGGTTCAAGGCCATGAGGATATGGCAAGCTCCTGTAGCTTCTCTGAAGAGGATGGGGAGGCACCAATGTAAAATCCTGGTGGGTAATCCACCGACAGGCTGGAATATAGCCTGTTCACAATGTCAGAGCATATCTTGGTCACTCTCACTGGATATAGTATTAAGTGTTGAGCACGTACATGGTTGGTCTCACACCAAATTCTCTATCAACAAACAGGTATAGTGGGGCACTTCCCTATGAGACCAGTTCCAGATGCACCAAAAAACAAAGCCTTTCAACTACTAAGCACAGTGGTCCTAAATTTCTATTGCTCCCAATCTCCAGTTCATACATTTCTACCTCCACCCTTGCGATTTGCCCTTCCCTACTTGTGAAACACATATTCACATGGCCATATGGACACATCTGTTGAAATATTGACACCATGCCTACCTCAAATATCCACCCAAAATTACCCAACAACACACATTACAACATTTACAAAAGAAGTGTCTTGCCAACCATTGCATGCATGGTTGCCACACACAAGCGTACCATATACATTAATGAACAACATGCCTGTATTGCAGAGCACTGAAGTCTATACGCAACAGATGTGTTTTATAAACACGTGAAACACATGCAATTCCAAACATGTGATCTTCCTGCATCTACCATAGTCCACATATGTACATTGGGCTTGTAGGTGCTGTCATACCTCCTGCTTCACTTGCACAATGTGTGTAACTTATCATCCCCTCCTACCAGCTATATTGTCATCAAGGATTAGATTACTCACAAACAACATCTCCTGACGCGTGACAATGTGTCTCTCGTGCAGGTACTCCCTTCTACTGGATGGCGGTATGCATCAGGGCTGTACAGCACCTGCACTGCCATCAGTTAGCTGGTATTCCTCCAAAACCTGTTCCCTTGCAGGTTCCTGGGCAGGCTCTGTGACCACCTCATCTGCCACAGTACCAACCTCCACCTCCACCAGAGACACAGGCTCATACAAACTCCCCAATGGCAGGACAGGGGCACAGGAGGCCATGATGGCATGGAGTCTCAGTTGAGGTTGACTGGGGCACAGATGAGGAGGAGTAGGCCCATTACATTGGCATGTCCAGAGAGGCCACCACAAAGCAGTGTTGTTTCTAATTGGGAGAAGAGGTGGCTCATTTAACTGTGATGCTGTTCAAGCAGCTCATGAGATGCATGAACAGCATCACAGGGAGATGCCTGCTGCCTTAAGCCACTCACCAGCAGTGGCAGTATTGCATCACGGAAGACCTTATCAGCTGCAAGTGTGGAGTCTATCTGGGTGTATGCATCGGCAACAGTGTGTAGTGCCTGGGTAGATGACCCTGGGTAGGAGTAAGTGCTGGCCCCTCCACAGTGGACTGCTAAGCCTCCTGTCTCAGGGCCATATGTGCAGCTTGCACATATCCCTGGCAACCCCCACCTGAAACTGTGGTGGGCCTGCGATGGCCTCCTCCTCCTCCTTCTCCTCTTCCGTCAAATCTGACACCTTGAATGAGGTCTCCATGCCTTGGGGCTTCTGCATGATTTTGTCAACACAACAATTTCCCTCTGCTGCTGAGGTGCCCATCACAACAATGGGATCCAGTGAGGGAAAGGTTGATGAAATTCGGCATGCCTTTGGTTTGTACTTGCATCTGGCAGCCTTGGCGCTGGGATGCAGTTGCACAGCAAAGGTTGTGCTCTCTTCTTCAGCTGCAGCAACTGCATACAAGGGAAGATACAAAATAGGAATCAATCATAAGTGTCAATGCATTTGTACTCCCCTCAATTGTATCAGTAGCATGCAGTCATCATAAGTCAACAACTAACTGCGTCACACACACACAGGCCCATGTTTTGAAATCAGAATGAATCCAGTCACACAAGTGAAAGCAAACTGAAAAGTCACAATGCAGAGGCATGCATATGTGAAAATAGCACATGATTTGTGGACATGTACACATGACCACAACTCATTTTACATACCAATATCAATGAAGCAGTAATCCAATTGTATCCTGCAGGCGGGGCCATGGGAATTGTAAAGACTGGAGGGGGTGTCTGTACTCCTGCTCTCTATATGGTAGAGGAGAGGCACAGAGGACCCCAGGCAAGATTCTCTATTTGGTAAATGTGAGCGAGTAATCAAGGCCTAGCTTCTCAGGAGGTGATGCAGGCTGATTTTTAAGTACAGTGTAGTCCACAAGCACCCACAAAGGAATATCCACACATTGTATCAGTGAAAACACAGTTTTTATATAATTAAGGTTCAAGGTTATATACACAATCACAATAACTCACTTTGTGCTCAGTTAATCTACAATGGCAAATATATACAGTTCTAAATGGTACCACAGTTATTATCAGATTTCATTAAAGTGCATCAACTGTACTCTGATCAAATGTCACACAAATCAATTAATAAAGGTAACCAACAATAGACATAGGAGGAACAGCAATTGGTTAGAACAATTGGCAGTATACTGGCCCCTACCACTAGACACAGTTCTGTGAGGAGAACTCCCCACCTGGGCAACCCTTAAAATAAAGATATACTACAAGCCCAGTCCATATATTGTACAATTAGTTGTATTCCCTTCTAAAATGTTTCTACCACCCCAATGTACCTGGAATAGCAGAGTTCCTCGAGGAGGTGTTGATGGTTCTTACTTGAGTGACTCCCTTTAAAGAAGGAGCCACGGATGGTCGATGGGCCTTGATGAAAGTGAACTTTGCGTCGATGAAACTCGATGATAAATTCGGTGGTGTCGAGGCAGCAGCTTTGGTCCTGGTGCTGCTCATCGTCGATGAGTCGAAAACGTCCTGCCAGGATGAGGCGTGCGTGGCAGCTTGATGTCGATAGTTCAGGACCGCAAAGAGTCTATGAAGAACTTTGGGCCAGCAAGGGCGTCGAGTCGTCCAGCATCTCTGATGTCTTCAGGTGGCAAGAAACCCACCGGCGGGTTCTCCTCAGCGTGTCGGCAGCCTCAACTTTCTCCGGTGGTACAAAGTGGATGGCGATGTGGTTGAGAGATTCCTTCGATTCGAATGTCTTAATCAAGGGAGCGTTGCGGCTCAGGAGCCAATGGAGAGATTTCAGAGCTGGAGAGATACGATCGCAGGGCTTGAGGCGAAGGACAAGTCTTGCAGTTCTGTTCTGGATTAGTTGCAGTGGGCGGAGGGTAGGGCGGGTAGGTTTAGAAAGAGGCTGTTACAATAGTCCAACCTACAGAGAACCACAGATTGGCAGACAGTGAGCTTGTGGGGGAAGGAAAGGAAGGGTAGAGTACCTCTGAGGGGGTGCAGTAGGAAGTTTGATTTTTTAGAGACATCAGAGATGTGGATGGAGAATACTACCCTGAGATTCTTAGCCTTGTAGGTGGGGTAGGAGGAGGGCCAAGGGACGCCGGCTAGAGAGTGAGGGGAAAGGATGGAGAAGGTGTGCCGATGAGGAGGATATCAGTCTTGCTGCCATTCAGACAAAGATCATTGGTGGAACACCAGTCCTGAATGGCAGTAAGGCAGTCAGAGATGAGAGAAGGAGAGGAGATGGTCGAGGGCAGCCTGAAAATATGTTGCGTGTTGCCAGTGTAACACTGGAAATTTGAGCAGAAAATGGCAATGCAGTGGGTGAGAGTTGCCAGGTATTGGTTGAAAAGCCAGGGTGAGAGGTTAGACCCCTGGGGAACACCACAGGTAGAGAGGGAGATAGATGATAGGAAGGACACCAGTATGACCTGGGAGGGTCAATCAGAGAGGAGAGAGGTCATCCAGGCTAGAGCATGATCGGGGATATCCAGGTTATCACGGATATGGTTCAGCAGGATGGTATGGTTGACCGTGTTAAAGGCATAAGAGAGATCAAGTAGGATGAGGACAGAGGGAATGCTAGAGTCAAGGTTGAAGAGCAGGTCTTCATGGATGTTCAGGAGAGCAGTTTCCGTGCTTCTGGCAGTTCTGAAGCTGGATTGCTGGTCGTGGAGACAGCCAACAGAATCAGAGTGAAGGTTAAGCTGGTAAATGGCCAGCTTTTCAAGGAGTTTGCCCAGAAAGGGAGTAATGGAAATTGGGCGATAGTTGGCAAGACAAAAGGGATCAGCTGTGGGTTTCTTGAGAAGAGGATGCACAAGGGAGTGCTTTATAGGGAGGGGAAGGAACCTGAGGCAAAGGAGTGGTTGCAGAAATTGGCAAGACCCGGAGCAAATGTGTCAATGTGGTCCTTGATGGTTTTGGAGGAACAGGGATGAACCTGTTTAGACGAGGCTTTTATAGATCGGACTTGTCTAGCGACCTCCTCAGTGGAGAAATGAGAAAAGGATGAGAAGGAGGGTGGGCGATGGCTGCGGAAGGGTCACCAAGCACAGATGTAGAGGGGAGGGGAAGGACAGGAGAGGGTGGAGAGGATGTCCTGGGTTTTTGAGATAAAGTGAGAGGCAAGGGCATTGCAAAGAGCCTGGGAGGCAACAGGAGGGGTAGAGACTGTGGTAGGGTTGGCCAGCTCCTTGCAGATTTTAAAGAGTTCGGCTGAGTTGTTTGATGCCGCTGAGACACGGGCTTGAATGTGGACTCTCTTCTTGGTGCGGACAGAGAGTCGGTATTGCCTTTGGAGAAGGCGACAGGCCAGTTTGTCAGAAGATGAGCAAGAAGTCCTCCATTTCCTCTCAGCCGCCCTACACTTATGTTTCAGTGTAGCTAGGTTGGAGTCAAACCAGGAGTTGCAGTTGGCTTTGGACTTCAAGCAGATCCTCATGACAGGGGCAAGAGCATGAAGAGTATCAGTAATAGAAGCGTAGAGGAGGGATAGGGCTGTGTCCGGGTGAGAGTCAGCCCGTGCAGGAGGGGGGGAGAGAAGGTGGAAACGAAGGCCTCAACTGACACGCGCTTCATCGGCCGAATGTCCGAGAAGGTAAGTGACAGTTTAGGGGTAGGCTTGGCTTGTAGGGAAGATAGTGAGTGATGAGAGGAGAGGAGGCAGTGGTCACTCCAGGAGAGAGGAGTGGTCAAAGGGATCGAGAGGGGGAGGCCGGAGGAGATCAGGACATCAAGTGTGTGCTCTGCAGAATGAGTCGGGCCAGAGGGGAGAATAGAGAGAGAGAGGGAATCACAGAGGTCATGAAAGAGCAAAGAAGAGGGACAGGCAGAATCAAGATGGATGTTGAAGTCATCAAAGAAGAGGAGTCGAGTGGTTGAGGCTTGGAGGGAGGAGGAGATGTCCGCCCACTCAGAGAAAAAATAGGTGATTTGACCAGGGGGAAAATAGAGACTAGCCACAGTAAGAGAGTGACTAGGAGAGATGGAGAGCCTGCAGACAAGGCATTCGAATGAGGAATAGACCTGAGGTGCACAAACACATACAGGGTTGTACCTCCACCCATGGGTGCCATAATGGTATCCCATGGGTCTGTACACAAAACCAAAAATAGGAACAGCTGCACTGCCAGGAGTCCCACAGGGACTCATGGGCAGAAAACAATAAAGAACATTAAAAAAAAAGGAATATAAAACAAGGACAGGGAGGCCCTGTCCCTCCAATGCATTTCGAGCATTACAGAAAGGGCTCTTGACCAATTGTTCATAGCATCATAGTCGCATCTCAATCCAACAACATCTTGCAACATGCACCCCTGACATTCCAACATGAAAGCATGCAACATGAATATTCACCCGTTGCTGTGGATCAACCAGCAATGCAGTAGGTCTCAACATGAAAAACTGCCATGTGTGCCCCCTCATTCAGTGGCACGATTGGTCCTAATGTTGAACAAGATTGTCAAATGCATTGAATTGCCATGATCGGACACCCAAACACATGTGTCACCTGCTGAGTGGATTTCCCTAATTGAACAAACATAGAAGAGGTGTGTGTTAGGCAGAATTATATGCAGTACACTTTGGGAACACCACACATAATTAAGACTACAAGTGAGAGTACAAATTCACCTTTGGTACAAGCCTGTACTACACAGTAAAAATGGTAGCGATGGGCTGAGCAGCCAGACTTATCTCAAGAGCAAGGGAGCAGTATCAATAGTTACACAAACGCCAGCAATTACTATGATTCAAACACTGACTCATGGTTTCTGAGTAAAAGAATATACATTTATTTACATAACAGTTGTGTAACATTTCACTAAAGTAAAGCAGTTTAAAAATCACACTCTTAATACACCACACCACTCCCAATAGGTTCCAGACGAGTTAAGATCACATATGAAGTGTGAGCAAAATGGCACTCCAGGAATTTAATAGGGAGGGAAAGACAAAGTTAGGCAGAAATTGAACAACACCAACAGGTAAGTAAGCAAGGCAATCTAGAAATAGGGACTACAGTGATGGAATCAAATCAAAAAGGCTTAGGGCCAAAGTCAATAGGACAAAAGTCTTTTGCTCAAGATCACAAAGCTCAGGGTAGTTCACGGTTAAGTCTTTTCCAAGAGTTCTGGGCGAAGTTGGTCAGCAGAAAAGTTAGTTTAAAGAGTAGAGAAGGACAAGCTCTCAGATTGGAGAAAGATTTCACACACTTTCACCGCGGCTGAACGAAACAAACAACCAGATTTGCACAGTACCTTTAAATGGAGAAGAAGCTGTAGCTGAGGCGAACGTTTCTGCCATTCCTGTAGGCTAACGGTTCCTGAAGTGACTGTCGGACTGACATGAAGTAGGAAGACTGGAGGGTCCTGCACTGCCCAGGGAAGAAACCAGCAGCAGAGAAAAGCAACAAATAAAAGGTGCACTCCTTAAAACCCAAGCAGGTTCTGACCTTCCTGGCTATCCGGCCCACTGTAGCTATGTACAGCAAATTCGACCAGAGGAGGGAGTCCTGGCTTGCAGTTTGGGCAAACTGGTTGGTCCCACCAGATCAGGGGAAGAAGATTCGGACCTGCAGCAGGGCTTCACCAGGCAGTTAAGTCATGGTAGGGGTCCTCTTCCATCAGCTCCTCGTCGATTCTTTCGTTCCAGTGGCGACTCTGCCTTTCCAGACCCAGAGACCTTCTTTTTATGCAGTTTTATCCCATTCACACAACCAAGCTGTCAATCACACAGCAGGGTGGCTGTCCCGCCAGCAAAGTCACCACAGCCAATCAGTTCAGAGTGCGACATGTGTCTCCAAGGAGACCCTGTGCAGGGAGTCCTAAACCCCTCCCTCACATCCTGTCCCCCCAGACATACAGGTGCATAAGGAGGGCTTCTGCGTAGAATCCCGCGAAAAGACGGTGAACAAAGGAACCAAACCTGGTTTGGCGCACAGAGTACAACACAAGAAAGACATTTTCAAAAAGACATGGTGAATAAAGCCAGCCGGAACCGAAATAAAACATATATGGTCCAGCGGGTTTAAGTTCGAGGCTACCAAGATAGCCTAAAACAATACCAAGGTTATTTAAGATAACTGCAGTAGGAAAAATACGGTAGTTACCACTTCCACCAGCCAAGTCTTGATGAAAAGGGAGCGAAACAACACTCCAAGAGAAACATACAAAAAGGGATAAGTATGTACCCTATGTAAAATAAGGTGTACTGGGTCTGTGGTTTTACAGGGGCTAATAAAGTTAATGGAAACGTTATATGTTCTGGGAGACAGTAGTGAATCCCAGAAAATTGAGTCTGAGTTATGAAGTCTAAAAGGCAACCCTGTGTCACACTGTAAAAAGATGATGCCTGTTGAGTAAGCTCCACAGTATATGGGCCTCATTATGACTTTGGAGGTAGCCATGGCGCTATTGGCGCCATTGCTGCCTCCAAAACCGTGTCTGGGTTCCCTGAATGGGGAAATACCAGGCCATTCCGAGTATTTCCCCATTCAGGGAACCCGGACCCGGACCTTCCCCATTCCCATTCGAGCCCCCATAGGGCTCAATGGGAATGGGGAGGGAGCTAACAACGGGCCCATTGCAAGAGGGCCCCTTGTTAACTCCCTGGTTCCCTCGCGGGACCCGCTATGGACGTCTGGATAAACCAGAGGTCCACATTGGGTCCCGCGAGGGAACCTCGTAATAGTGCGGAATGCATTTAACAGCGCCGGCACCATTACCGGCGCCGTTAAACACATTCCGCACAACTTGAAATGAGGCCCAATGAACACAAAAATGTTAAACACACATGGCAAAACACATGTAAGAGTGGGAAAAAAAAGGCTCACACTCTTACCAGGTGAAAAAATAAATCCTAGAGATCCAGCAAAGCTGCTGAGGGACTCTGTAGGTAAGGGAAATTAGCCATTCTGGATAATTCTCCCTAACAGTGTGCATGGCTGTACCTCACATGGCTTCCAAATCTCAATCTGGGTTGAGTCTCTGTCTGTGGCCACTATCTCACATCACATGCACACAAGTATCCTTTGTCACCAAAAACTGCCAGAGTTCACTGCAACACCTGTCCGCTTCACATATGTGTGGCATGACATACATGAGGCTGCATAGCAGTTAAGAATTGTGCAACATAAATTCGATGAAAAGCATTAACTTGCTCAATTTGTGCATAGTTATCAAGGACATTCTAAATCTGTGAAACAGTACACCCTGTAAGATCTCACCAGCAGCTTGGATACAGGCCTGTAGGTCAAGGACCTGGACATGAAGCACTGGGTTTATCCTCTCCAGGAACGGAGGTGAAGAGTTATCACTCGATGGTGGCCTGCAGAGTGCACCTCCATGGAAGCACCTGTCTCAAGAGCCTCCTTCGTCTGACTCTGGATCCTCAGGTCACCACATCACTTCTTTGCATGTTCCACTGTATGGACTGCCAAACCCTCTGCGTGGATGGCATCTGTGATGTCCACCCAGATCCTCTGATGTCCACATGCCCCATGTTACTTCTGCAGATCTCCCATCCATGAGTACAACAATAATCCATCCATTGTCACTTCCATTACATGTTGTGCATCATAGAAGGTGGAGGCCTGATCTAGCCTTGTGGTTGACATTAATCTATGGCACACATGACTGTATACATACACTTAAGCAAGTCCAATACACCTAATTGTGCAAATGGCCTCCACATCACATATCATTGGACACACTCACAGTGGCATGCTTGTGCGCAGTGCATTGTGAACACAAATGTTGCCTGGCATGGAATAGCATTAAACAGTGGTTGATGTAAGAGTAATCCATTAATTGGCCATGGCGGCCAGTGGACATGGAGGAGCAACAATGTCAGTGAGTAGTTGCATGAGGCTGCATTCTAGACAGAAGTTGCAGTGGTTGGCTTAAAGACATTTGCTAAATCATGTCATTCCACATTTGGACTGTCAATTATTCAGTGGTCATGCAAGCGCACACTGCTCATGTCCATGTTGTAGTCTCCTCTCACAAGGTGAAGATGTATGTGAGTGTGAACAAATACAATTCTGGACTTGGCCAATCTGACAAAGGGTGGGTAATGGGGATGTTCGCAAAGCAAAATACTGTAGGCTTGTTATGTCAGCAGGAGAAACAGTCGATACTTGCCTATGTGGTGTGTATTCATATATGAAGTAGAGAATGTTCTCAGGAATGAAGCACAGAACTACATTTCTCTACTGTTACATCTTACACTCTCAAACATGTCTTTCTGCAGGAATTGTAAGTACTCATCCAATCTGTGGCTGGATGCAGGACCCAATATGCCTTCACATGATTACACAGTGCATTATCAGCCACCCACACATTCCACATTACAGAATTACCAGTTTCAATGTTTGTTGCATGTTTGCCAGGCCCTTTTGTGTTTGTATGCATTTGATTTTCAATCTTCATGTTCAAATGGATCTGCAGGCCTCTGAATATTGTTGTCTGACATTGTGCAGGTCATGGCACAGCGGATGAGGAGGAGCAGGAGGATGAGGCACAAACATCCACCAGTGCAACCAGCGGTTCTGTGCGCTGTGACAATACCCTCCTGTTACAGGCCATCATCAGCAGGCCTGCTGACTCGTCTTCCGATAATGCAGCCGAATCAGATGTGGAAGTCATATTGAGGGAAATGGTTTACGGGGCAGTAATTAGTAGTCTGAATACCATAGAGCTCTTTGAGTTCATAGTGGCTGCTGAGTTTGAGGATGAGAGCCAGACATCCCTGGGGCATGCGCCTGCCTGACACTTGGAGTGGGAGGAGGAGTTGCTGAGTGCAAGTGAACTGCGTGGCAAGAACCGTTAAGAGATGGCCAGGGACATCCATCGCCTGGTGGAAAACATCATCTCCTTCAATACTGCACACACTGTCAAACTATGCCTATTACAGACAGAGATGAGAGAGTACATGCAACACAAGAGCTAGGTGACTCACAAGGAGGGTTCTAGCTTGATGCAATCCATGCATGATGAGTTTTTGGCAAGAGATGGCCACCTTAAGGCACTTCCTGCATACAGATCTGTTGGCCTCTAGTGAATCCTGCCATTAAAGCATGGATTCCTTAAAACAATATATTCATGAGGAGATGTTGGCCTCAAGGGAATCCCACCATCAAAACATGGATTTCTTGATTCAACCTCTGCATGCAGAGATGTTGTCCTCAAGGGACATACAACGCCAAGAGATACTTGCTTTGCAGGAAACTCTCAACATGCATTTTCAGATGTCAAGGGTCAACGTGCATGCTGACTCTTTAGCCACTCATCATCAGGGCCTTGTTGCAAACCGCCCCTCAGACACACATCCATTTCATGAGCAGCCCTAGCCAATGATTAACAGGCATTGTCCATGGAGGGTCATGCACCATCCTTGGATCCACCACAGGATGGGGGTTGCAACGGAACCACGCATGTGATGCCGTTGCCCATGTCCCCACACCCATCCATCCCCTCGCTACCAACACCCCTTCTTACTGCACCTTGCTGTCCAAGTAGCACGTATGTGGAGTATGGAGTGTACCCTCTCCAGGGTGGACTTTATTAATTTTGTCCTCATGACAGGGCCATATTGCTCCAAAGGGCAGTGACTCAACTGCTCATGCTACTGGTCACATTATTGAGCTGGGGGACTAGACATGCGGATATTCTCAGTGAAGTCAACTGATGTGGTTTTGTGGCTTGCTGAATCTTTCCACATACAGGTTAACATTCCATTCAACATTGAGGTGCATATGTGCAGTCTGTCAGACTCTGAGGCCATCATTATACGTTTTGCGGTGTTGGAAAGTGCTGTTAAAATTAGCAGTAATTCCATGACCGTCATATTTCCCGCACAGCAAAACTAAAGGTTTGCCAGTTGGGGTTACATGATTCTCCTACAGCCAAGAGCTGCAGGTAAATTAGGTCCCCACCTGCAACATGTATTTCTGGCACCAGTATAACCGGTGGTGGAAATGCCAGCAATGCCCTCCATGGCATCCTGTTGAACTCTGTGGAATGGGGATTTACCACCATTGGCGACACCTGGAATATCCTGTTGTTACTGGGATATCAGGTTCTGGTAATGGTAAGTCTTCTGGTATCCCACCAGAATTACTGGCGGGATACAGGGAAACCTATAACGAGGACCAGACTCCATTAGCTAGTACAAATACATGTCCAGTGTAATTTCAGAGTTATTGCTTCATCCAGTGACCACACTCCCTGAGAGAACACCCCAAGTACCCTATGTCCGCCCAAGTCCCTATTCCTTCTGCTGGACACTGCGGCTCCTAGCAACAAAGAAAGAAAGCACGTCTGTCTGATGTGCCCAGTGAATATTTGAGTCTGTTGTGGTTTGACAAGAGACGTCTCTATGTCCTTTACTCACACTTGCATCGAGACTCAGGGCTCTCAGCTCACGACGCAGGTCGCAACATTGAGAGCTCTGAGAGTTTGCTCTGCACTATGCGCTGGTGCCGGTGCTGGGCGTAGAATAGCCAGAATTATTTTTTAAATGCAGAGAGGCCAACAGGGGTATCTGCCCCATGCCCCGTGATCCAGAAACACCTGCAAATACCAGCAATGTGGTACGCTGCTATGTGGTCATTGTAAGCCTGGCACCGGGGGTTAGAAGTGACTGCACTTCTTAAAAACCTGGTTAGCAGGACACTAGCAGTTTGGTTTAACATTTTGGAAAACCACCTAGCATTTGTCACAAGTGCTGTCGGTTCCCTATTTTCTTCCGATACATGTAGCGCTATGAACATTCTGAAATGTGCTGAGTAAAACAATCTGAGTGCCTTTTACCCTAGCTGTCTTTCACTGTCCTGTGAGCTGTTAGACCCTCTGCACCTGACAATCAACTGGCTTTCCTTAAGCAAGAACACACAGTGTCAGTGCACAGACTTACAGTGGATAGATTTTGGTGATTGTGGGGCAAATGAGCAATAAGTCTGTAAACACATTTGGGTGAAGCAAGTTGATGTGATCCTGGCAAACTACACTCTGTCAGAATTAGAGGGCAACTTGGAAGTCATCAGTATTTCTTCAAACTCCCCTGAGCCAGTGGATCCAAACATGCTTTGTAACTGCTCATATTAACACAAAGGCTAGTGATACAACATGTAAGTGGCTGAGCAAAACCGAGCAGGTGAAAATTGTGTTGTCCATAGCTTGCACATGATCGAGACACTCATCTCTTATGGAATTCGGTTAAGCTGGAGATGCTCTATCCTTCTGACTCCAGTACATTCCTCAATGGTAGTCATTTACTAGAGTTATTTGCTAAGATTAACCATCTGAGAGTGATCAGCTGAGCTTGATATTGTGCACATTGTGTTGACAGGGATAAGAAGTGCTACCAACTGGGCTATAATTAAGTTCACTTCCTCATTGATGGTGGTACAGATGGGTTTCCAACTAACTGTATGACAGAAAGCTGTTAAACAAGTAACACCTATGTCCGGGCCCTTATCTACAGTGAAAGTTGCACAGTCACATTTTCCCTCATTAGTTCCTGCAACTGAAAGTGCTACGTTATAGCTTTTCAATTCTGCAGGGGGAAAACAATTGAGGTTATTAGGCAGACACAAAAATGGCTCTCTGAAATGGTAACTGGTAAATGCAATTGATATCCAGCTCATAAGTCCACCTTGACCTAGATATCTTGGAACACACAAGGCTTCAATTTCGTTCTTGCCAATCTTTTGGGCCCTTCCTTGATACCGGCCTCCAATTTTTTTTATGCTACAGGAAACCTAGGTCAGTACGAATGTTGTCATTGATGCTACTATCTCGTATATAAGTCAGCCATACCATCTTCTAGGGGACTGTCGAGCAGAGCGTTTGCTATATGGATGGGCAAAATGATCAAGACAGCATAGAGTATCTTAAGAGCAAACCATTCCCCACTTGAATCATTTAAACAAATCTACCCTGTATGGCACACCCTGCAAAGAACAATTGGTTCCCTCTTCAACATTTTGATACACCAAAAGGTTTGCTTATCAGAAGGATGTGGCCATAGTCAGAGGACAATCTTCACTTTTGCTTGAAGAAAAAGAAGCTTATATTACCATTCTTACGACTCTCTACAAAAAAAGGATGCGTCAACAAAAGAACTCCCTAAGCAGCACCAACTGGCAGAAGATGTTTGGTTTGCTAAAAGCTAATGATATTGAAAAATCTTGCTCACGGTATAGAGATTTCCAGATGGAACTTAGGGCCTCATTACACGGACGGCGGTAGGGGTTAACGGTCACCGTTAATGGTACCGGTGACCGTTAACCCTTACCGCCTTACTACGAGGTCCCTTTGCGGGTTGGAGACTTTAACGCCTGCTTTTTGCCGGCGTTAAAAACCAACCCGCAAAGGGACCAGGGAGCTAATTACGGTACCGCAATTTGCGGTGCCGTAATTAGCACCTTCCCCATTCCCATTATGCCCTATGGGGCAAAAATGGGAATGGGGAAGGGCAATGGGGGAAGGGGGAATTACCGCCCCTCCAACCTTGGAATAGGGCGGTAATTCCCCTTTCCTCCAAGGCGGTGCCGGTATTTTACCGGCATGGACCAAGGTGCTAACAGCACCTTGGTCCACCGCCGTCCGTGTAATGAGGCCCTAAATCTGGTGTCAGAAACTCTTTGGGGTTCCTATATTGCTGATCTATATGTTGATGTTGAAGCTGTTTAAAATCAAGCTTATAATAACTGGTTGTGAGCTGGAAGACATTGGGCCTCATTACGAGGTAGGCGGTAGCCATGGTGCTATTAGCACCATGGCTATCCCCTTATCGCATTCCGGGTCCGGGTTGGAGAAATAGGGACTAACCGGGTCATTCCAACCTTGGAGGACCCGGTAAATCCCCATTCCGAAGACCATTCCCCGTTCCCAATGGGAAAGGGGATGGAGCTAATAACGGTACCGCAATTTGCGGTACTGTTATTAGCTCTGAAGTCCCTTAGCAGGTCTTGTCCATAACGCCTGGTAAAACCAGGCGTTGAAGGAGGGACACGCTAAGGGAACTCATAGTAGGGCAGTAAGGGATTACCGGCACCGGTCTCCTTAACGGTGCCCAGTATCCCTTACCGCCCTACTCGTAATGAGGTCCATTGTCCTTATTTTTAAGAAAAGTAATGCCTCTCGATCTCCAGGGCCAGCTGATATTTCAAGTATTCTTATTAAATTAAATCCCCTCTTTTGTGTAAAGGCACTATTGGGTTTATTCTGTGGCATAGAGGCTAGTGGCGAGATTCCAAACAACTGGCCAAAATCTATTATGATACCATTTTTCAAAAAAGGAGACAGAATAGATCAAGCAAATTATTGCCTGCTCGCGATGCTCCACTCTAGCCAAAACAAATTTCGATCACATTGTTGAATAGACTCACTAAAAGGGTCCAAGAGAAGGAACTACTGAAACCCTTCCAGACTGGGTTCAGCACATTAGATAGCAAAAGTGACATACACCACCTGATAGCCGAGGCTGTGCGCTGTTGAAATCAAAATTTGTACTGCTGCTATATCGCTAACAGCAAGGCCTTTGACCTAGTCTGTCGATTACTTCTCTGGCAAAAACTAGAGAAATGGGGAATTGACACACATCTTTTGTATTTTATTAAAATGTTGTACACAAACACATCAGTGACTGTACGATTGAGCCTGAGGGTGAAATTACTGCTGATTTTAATATTAATCGAGGTCGCAAGTAGGTGTGCATTCCCGCACCCCTTCTGTTTAATTTATATGTGGTGGACATGCCTGATTCCCTACATGCTGCTCATTACATTGCCCATAAAATCAATGGTGAGTCTGTGTCATGGTTAGCTTATGCGGATGATAGCATCCTACTTGGTCTGCCTCCCATTAGACTGCAACCATCCATAAACACTGGGTCAAAAATTGCCTGAAAAAATCATATGGCTATAAACACTACCAAAACCCAAATTATATGACTGGGAGGCAGCCTTCTGAGAAAGCTCTCTATTGTCTGGAATTTAAACAATACTAAACTAACAGTTGTGAACCATTTCATCTGCCTAAGTTTCCCAATAAAACGTCAACCACAAATGGTATTATGGTGAGTATGTGGTTAAACGCTATGTTGCTAGCAGAGGGGATAACAATCTAGAAGGTAGAAGGACTTTTGACTTTTTATCATGTTAGTAATATCCCAAGCCTAATGTACGTGCTTTCTGATCTACCATATAGGCCTGTTACATGGTGTAAAGACTAGAGGGGGGTGTCGGTACTTCTGCTCTCTAGATGGCAGAGGAGAGGCACAGAGGACCCCAGCCAAGATTCTCTTTTATTGGTACGTGGTCGAGCAATCAAAGCCTAGTTTCTCAGGAGGTGATGCAGGCTGCTTCTTAAGTACAGTGTGGTCCCCATTCCCCCACAAAGGAATGTCTACTCACTGTATAACTGAAAACACAGTCTTTATATAATTAATATTCAAGGTTATGTACACTATCACAATAACTCACTTTGTGCTCTGTAAATAAACAATAGGAAATATACAGTTCTAAGTGGTCCCACAATTATTATCAGATTTCATTAAAGTGCATCAACTGTACTCTGGTTAAAATGTCACACAAATCAATTAATAAAGGTAACTAACAATAGACATAGGAGGAAAGCAGTTGGTTAGAACAATTGGCAGAATACTGGCCTCTACCATTAAACACAGTTCTGTGTGGAGTTTCCCCCACCTGGGCAACCTGTAAAATAGAGAAGTATAACAAGCCCAGTCCATATATTGCTCTACAAGTCTTATTTCCTTCTATAATGTTTCTACCCCCCCAATGTACCCGGTAGAGCAGAGATATTCGAAGAGGCGTTGATGGATCCTTCTTGAGTGACTCCCTTTGAAGTAGGAGCCACGGATCGTCAAGAGGCATTGAAGTAGGTGAACTGGGCCTCGATGAAAAGTTTGAGGGTGCCGATCCAGGCGGTGCTCTTCGGCGACGTCCTGCGAGGATGAGGTGTGCGGGGCACCTCGGCGTTGGATAGTTCAGGACCGCAAAGAGTTTCTGAAGAACTGTGGCCCCACAAGGGCGTTGAGTCATCAAATTCTTTGTGGTCTTTGGGTGGCGGGAAACCCGTCGGCAGATTCTCCTTGGCGCGTCAGCGTCCTTGACTTTGCCCGGCGGGATAAAGCGGTCGACGGTGCAGACAAGGAAGTCCTTCGATTCAACAGTCTTAGGCAAAGGAGCAGGCGGCTCACAGGGACTCCTGGGCAGAAAACAATACAGAACACAAATGACCTGGCCCTGTCCCTCCAATGCATTTCCAGCATCACACATGGCTGAGAAAAATAGAGGGCAACAGTCTTTGCTCTTTTGTAAATCTTCCTAACACTGCTCCAGCTGAGGCATTGAGATTGGATTGTTGGCTATTTTCCCTCACCAAAGTTTCCCTTTAAATCCACCTCAAATGCATCCAACCTAATCATGCTCTTTTTCAATGAGGCAATTCATTACATATTTGTGTCTGATTTCCTTGGGCTATTTTGGGTTTTGGAAAAAATCCCCCATCAAGAAAGGCTCTGTCGCCTTTGTGGGAACGGGATCGAGATGGGTCGCCATTTGTTATTTGTTGAGCATGATAAATTAATTACATAAAGGGCTACATGAACTTAGTTAAACAAATTGAATATATTGAAACTGATCAATTTTTCAACACCATATATAGTGCTACATCAATTGTTGTCACAGCAGCCACCTATCATATTTGGAAGGAGGCATAAAGCTAATTTCAAACTATGAAGAACCCTAAAATAACAATTATTGGAGTTTTAGATAGAAATAAGATACATAAAATATTAAAGCAATCTGTTTGGAATGTTTAAGTTAAGTTCTTGTTTCTTTTTCTAATTGTCCATGAGGTTTGCTAATGTATTATTGTATTTTCTACATTTTTTAATTCAGTAAAAGATTTTTTTATATATGAACAAATTGTATATCATTTTTGTAACTGTGCTTAAGGTTTGTACAATAGACACATGCACAATAAAGAAAAAACAAAACAAAAAACAATGCAGAGGCCCATTAGTGAGGTATTCACAGTCCAAAAGCAGTACTGCCAGGTACGGTTTTGCACTGTCATGAATTAGCATGGCTGGTGATATATGCGTCCCAATCGTAGCATGATGTGGCACATGTAGGGTTGAGCATGTATTATTAAATATGATGATAATTGGGTGATGGTGACTGTCACTAACGATGTGAGTTTTCCTACATTAGTGAGTGTGTGCATGTCTCCTTGATCAGCTATACATCTGTTTTGTGTTAAAGGATACGCCTCCTCAACCTGCTACTTGGAATCTGTCTCCTTGTATTGTACTATGTACTGTGCATTTTGGTTAGGGATGATGCTTCTTTTTGGTGTGGAATTTCATTTACACTGATATCATGTCAGCCATGCATGTCTTCTCCTGACCTATCTCCTGCTCACTCAACTTATCACCACCAACCTCAAACCATCAACTCAAATTTTAGTTCTTGGTGTCTTCAACCTTTGATTCAATGACACCAATGACACAGACGCAAATGCCCTAGCCTCCTCCCTGGCAGCCTTTGGATGGACCCAAATCATTGTAATTGTAATTGGAATGGGTTATTTATAAGGTGCTTAATATCCAGAGGTTTCTAAACATGAACCCGGGGATAGCACCTTTGTTGCTCTGTGTTGTCTTGCTTCCACGACGAGTGCGTTGCCCCTGAGCTATCCTCCCATAGACAAAATCATCACAGAAGCTACACACTCTCATGGACGCATCTCTGACTGGTTACTAAACCATAAGTGTAATATTAGCATCTCCTCCAATCTACCATGCCCATGGTCAGACCACCATACTATCACTTTCACCATTCCAGCCATCAGCAAATGTTCCAAAATTGTCATCACAACCAGCGTCATCCTAGTTCACAGATCATGTAACCTGACCATTACTAACATCACTCCACTCATCAACGTACCACTCAACTCCTCACAAGACCCCTCAGTCCTGGTCGACCACTACAACACCTTGCTTCTCAATGTTGTCAACCACCTTGCACCCCTCAAGGCCAAGAACTCCAAGAACCCTACACAACTCAACTCCTGGTTCAACCCAGAACTACGTGCCACCAGGGTCGCTAAAGGATCAACAGAAGCCACATGGCTCAAAACCCCTCCCCAATGAATAAGAGCCTCATCTCCTTGCTCTCACATCACTACAACCAGCACATCCTCACCTCCAAAGCTGTCACATACAATGAAAGAATTTCTAATGCAGTCTCAATCTCCTGCTGTCAAGATCTGAGGTCCACGTAGATTAGAATACCTCCGTCCCCAAGTACCAGTCAGAGAAAAATGTATACGCTTACTGACCAGTTATTGGGGCCACAGGTGGTAGGAACTGGAAACACCGGGTCCCGGATGGCTGCAAGGAAAGTACAAGGTTAAGTATGCTAGGTAAGAAAAACACGACTGTAATGGAAAGAAAAAGAGGCACCTACCGTGGGAATGAACGGTTGCTGCTGTAAACCTAACTGTTCCCCCTGAAGATGTTGAAGATGCGGCAATATATGAGGTGGGGTCACCCCTAATGTAATCATGGTCCATCGTGGTGTTGCAGCTACAGTTAGTGTGTGGACAAGGGCTTGACAAGACGTTAGAGTGTGATACTCAAGTCCACTTTTATCAAGGCAGAATGGTAAAGAGAAAAAGCAGTCCAATGAGCAAATTCCAGGGTCACAGCAATGCGGGTAAACAGTACAATCAGGCACCAAATCCAAAAGGATAATCCAAAGAATAGTCCAGAGCCAAAGGCAAGGTCAAAATCCAGCAATTCGAAGATACGTGGTAATAGAACACAGAGAACGCCAATCCCCATCTGAACAGCTGAGCAGCACTGCTTGAATGAATCTTGCCCCTTATATACCATGACTTTCTGATCACGCTGATCATGTGACCATAGCTACCTGATCACATGAACGCCCAGTGTCACGTGATCGCTGTGCAAGCGAGCGTGCAGAAAACATGAAAAAGGGTCACATGAGTGATCGAGAGTAAGGCAGGTCTTTATTGGGAGCGGAACGGCCATGGACATCTCCACAGCCAGCGAGGCCAGAGGCGCCATGACATGCGAGATGCTGCAGGTCGTCGGGCCAGGCTGAAGGTAGGAGGTAAGTGCGATTGGCGTCTGGGCATGGGTGCTGATTGTAATTGCAACCCGCGCCACCATGGAACCGGCAACCCATGCCGCCGCGTCACCAGACCTCCTAGATGCAGCTGCCTCGTTGGCGTTTTGGGTGACTGCATCGTGACACCTGCAAACTCTTCACCATACTCTGCGAACTAGAAACCCCTATCACTCTCCCAGATGCCATAATTAAAGACAATGCTTGGTGTAACAAGATTCAAGACACCCTCACTGGTAAAATCTCACAGCTCCAATCAGTAATTCATGCCAAACAAGTCTCACAGCTGTCAACAGCCATCTCCCCAGCCCCACCCGTGACAACATCCCACCCTTCAAATTTCAACCCATCACCAACACCAACCTCGCAAACATCATTGCTGGCCTTAAACCATTGTGATGCAAGGGAGAGGCACTCTCTATCTCCCTGGTAAAAGATTGCGTAGTAAGCCTACTGCCCCTCATTGCTGCCATTATCAACCCCTCTTTCTGATTCTGCTCCATCCCCCTTGCACTAAATGAATCCTGAATTGCACCTATCGGGAAAAAACCCACACTCGACCCATTTAATCCCACTAACTATCGCCCCATCACCACAGTCCCCTTCCTACTCAAAATCATGGACAGAGTCGACTACACTCAAATTAAGACCTTCCTAGAGCACTACCACATCTTAGGCTCCCACCAGTCAGGCTTCCGTCCAAAGCATGAAACAGAAACAGTCCGCCTTGACTTAAAAAAAACAACTTGACCTTGCCAATGAAAGGGGGTCCTTAGCGCTGCTCCTCCTTCTCGCTCTCTCAGCGGCATTCAACCCCTCACCTCTGCGGCCCACTTCTCCCCTGAAGCCACCAACTGGCTTGCCTCCTTTTTGTCAACCAGATCCTCCAGAGTATTCTCAGGCAAAGCCTCCACCACACCAACACCCAACACCTGCAGGGACGCCCAAGTCTCCTTCGACTCACCCACATTGTATAATGTCTACACCAAACCACTATTTGACCTTCTTGACGCACTGAGAATCCTGTATACTAATTATGCAGACAAAACTCACATCCTCGCCGCCCTCTCTGGTGACTACTTGAAAGACACCATTAGGATCAACGAAGTCTACAAAACCATTAAATCCTGGATGGCGGCACACAACCTCTGCCTAAACTACAAAAACATGAGCTTCTCTTTGCCCCCGGCGTGTCTGAAGAATCTCCCCCAGGAATACACTTCTTTCATCATCGAAGGGCATAAAATCTCTGTTACCTGTTTGGTTTAAACCCTTGGGGTCTACCTTGACTCCTCTCTCTCCATGTCACACCACGTCAATCACATTTCCTCGAAAGCAGGCTGTGCGCTCAAACTTATCAATGCCAGCAAATCTTTCCTCACTAGCAAGAAACATCTGGAATTTGCACGTGCTCTCATATGCTCAAAACCTGACTACTCCAACTCCTGGCTTTGTGGCACCTCAGAAAAAAACTTTACAAACTTCAAGCAACCAAGAACAATGCCTCAAAGCCACCCTTGACATTGGCAAACGTGACCATATCTCAGATGCCAGAAAAACAGCCCACTGGCTCCCTGTTAAGGATAGAATCACCTTCAAAATTCTCTCTCTCACCAACGGCTGTCTCTCGAACGATGCCCCAGGTTACCTAACCATCAATTTGAAAAAACATGCCTCAGCAAGACCAACCAGAACTGTCTACAGCCACCGTCTTGTCACACCACGTTTCAAACAAGACAAAGCAGGTGGCTCCAGCTTCCCTGTACGGGCTCCATCTCTGCGGAAAAAGCTTCCCCTACACCTATGGGGAGAACTGTTATACAACATCCTCCTGACTTCCCTCTGCCTCTTCTTCATCCCAGTAGTTGGACTTCTAGAGTGGAAGTAGGGATTGGCGGAGTTGAAGTTTTTCTGAGGGATCATGAAAAGACAAGTAGGTTTTGTCATGATGAAGGTGGTTAATGTATTGTGGTGGGTGAATGGATTTTCTATTGGGTTCTTGTGATTGTATAGATGGTTTTAATTTCCCTGGTTGTTTACTCCTTTTCCTTACAGAAAGAAAGGCATTGGGGTATGATGAGACTCTCCGGACATTATCCAATGACAAATGAGGGGATTTTGGCTAGGATGTACCGTAACAGGGAGAATACCATGTCTCGCCGAATCCTATGTCTCCCATAGTCCCCAAGGACCCCCTGCCCAGGTGATCCTCCCTTGCTCATCCACCCCCAAGATTGGCATCCAAGAGCGATGGCCCTCCCCTGGCCAACTGAACAAAGGATCCCCGGGAATAGCCTGGGAGAAATGCCTCAGGTTTCTCACAGTAGGAAGAGTGTTCCAGAGCGTGAGTGCTGAGATGCAAAAGCTTGCCCCTTGCTCTTTTAGTCTTGAATTGGGGAGTGGACAATGAGGTTTTGAGTGGATCTCAGTGCCCTGACTGGAACAATTTGGGTGATGCTATTGTTAAGGTCGAGCAGGGCTTCGTTGTAGATGCAGCGAGGCACAATGATTAGGGATTTTAATTCCATTCAGCCTTTAATGGGGAGCCAATGGGCTTCTTGTCTATCTGCTGAGATGTGGTCAGACCATTTAAGCCTGAGTGCTGATTGCAGGTCTTTGTTTGGGAGCAGTTGCATTTTAGAAAAGTTGATAGATGAGCTGCCCATGAGGAGGATATTGCAGTAGTCTAGTTTTGACAGGATTAACATCCACGCAAGTGTGAGGCAGTTGCTATGGGGGAGGAACTGTCTACTCCGCAAGATAAGCCTAGCTGTGTAAGCCATCGAAGAGGCAAGGGCATTAATGTGTCTATTTGTGGTAAGAACTGCTTCAAGGTGTACCGCTAGCATTTTTATTAAAATAGTTCATAGCTAGCCATTGTATTAGTTTGTTAGAATCACTTACAAGACTTTCCCAATTTCCTCGGTTCCCTTTCTCTTGTTCTCAGGTCCTTCTGTATAGATGATCCAATACATTGATCAATACTTATTTCACAATGTCCTTCGTATGTGAAGTTAAATAGTATTTCTCTCTCTCTCTCTCTCTCTCTCTCTCTCTTTCTCTCTCTCTCTCTCTCTCTCTCACACTAACTTGAAACTTATGACTTGATGATTATCAGCAATCTTCTCCCAGTACCAATATTATTCCGCTGATCACTTGGCTTTTCACAGAAATGTGTATGGTGTATCCACTGATTAGTTTCCCTTTTCTAAATACTTGGTTTTTCACTAGGATGAGTGTGCTTATCCCAGTAATGATTCTCACTCTTCGTAGGATGTGGTCTCTCACTGTGACTATTATGCTGAGCCCAGTAATGATCCTCTCACTTCTTAGGATTTGGGCTCTCACTGGGATGATTATACTGAGCCTGGTACTGATTCTCAATCTTCATAGAATTTTGTCTCTCACGGGTACGGGTATGCTGAACACAGTAACGATGTTCACTCTCTTGGTTACTTGCTCTCTTACTGGGACGAGTATGATGAGCTTAGTAATGAATGGCACTCGCTTGGTTATTTGACGTATTACTAGTTTGAGTTGGATGCTTGGGCCAATTGTTATATTCGTTCTTAACACTTAAGGAATTTTCTTTATTCCATATCTTGTATTCATCTCCCTTACTGGGACTAAGATGATGACCCCAATTGATATATTGATTTCCTCCATGTACATTAATGTCTCCGCTTTATGTTAGACGTGCCACTCTCTGCATGTCTACTGCTCTTGCCTTAACCTTCTTTTTTTGTAATGGTGCTGAAACTCTGGATTAGCTCCTTCCTCCTTTGCTAGTTTCACCATTGCCAGGACGGTATTCGCTCTTATTGCCTCTTCCTTCTTAAGCCCGCTCCGGTGTGTCTCATGGTGTGCAGTGTCAGCGTTGGCTGGGGTTCTCACTCTCTCCCCAGCTTTGCCACCACTTCTCCCACATGTGTCCCTGTTGGGGCTGAAGGTCACTTCCCAGCTGTTTGTAAGCTCTTCTTTCTTAAGCATGTTACAGTGTGCTTCACAATGTGCAGTATCAGCATTGGCTGGGATTTTCTCTTTCTTCCCTGCTTCACCACCACTTCCTCCTCGAGTGTCCCTTGCGTGTATCGGTTTTGTCCTAGTGTATCACAGTAACAAATGTATAAAGATTCTACTTGTTTTTTCTCTGCAAGTTTGTTGTTATTTAGTTGCTGAATGGGTTGGAACAGGAGTTCCTCATCGAAACGGGGGTCCTTATCCCCAGGGGGGGAGTCTCTCCCGGTGAGTACCTGCTTGGCTCTACCCCTAGGGAGGATATCGCATAGCGGGCTCACCTCCCCAGCCTCTCAAGGAAAGACTCCCACATTGGGAAAAGTGACTAATTCATCACACCAGATGAAGCCTGCCCTCACCAATCCTACCATTAAAGAGGCCAAGGAGATATACCAATCACTTTTACCTGTATTAACATTAGGACTAAAATACCTCTAGCCCAGGTTGTGATGCATATTTTGGTGCAGCCCATAGAAGCCTTTGCTGCCCCTTCAACTTCTGGCCACAATAGGATTTCATCACTGGGCGACTAATAGCTAGTTTCACTTGATGGAAACTCCCTTGAGAATGCATTGGGTGGAGGGAATTCTTGTAGGACAGACTTGAAATCTGCAAGATAAGGAGCCATACCCCCAAGTTTACATTACTGTTTAGTGGTGTGGTGCAGCTGTGGGAGATGGTAGAGTGGGCTCAGAGTTGGTAAATAACAGGTATTTCGAGCCACAGAGATCGATGGAGGTGTTGAGGCTAAAGTTTCCAAAGGCATGTGATGACGCAAAGTTTCCAAAGGCATGTGATGACGCTGTAGTTACGGCACTCGGTAAGAACGTGTTGTGCTGTCTCCATTTTATCTGGAAGCCCATATAGTCTACAAATTCTATTTCTTTCTTATTGTCTAATTTGGAACCTTTGACTGCCAGCACAGGGAGTTTGGTAATATGTAATAGTAACAGGAATCTACGCAAATCTGGAGATGGGCAGATTTTTTAAATAGATCTGCGGGGCCCTATGTTCATGAGTCAACAAATCTACAACCTCATAACAAAATCCATGTGCCCTCACTTTAGGCAGAAGTTTTGCAAGTTAACCTTTCTGTTATTTGTCAAAATATTATTTTAAGAATTGACAAAACTTCACACTGCACTCAAGTGCATCGAGTACAAGATTGTTCTACTGTAATAACATCTGTTCTGCTGACATGTCGACACACAGTGAGTTACTCTCCTGGGCGAAAGAGACACATGCACTTGACAGCTTTATTCGTGTCACTAATTTCCACTGTGCTCTAACAGAACACGTTCAGGAACGCAGGGAAGGAAGTGAAGGGCTGATATGACATTTAAACAATAGAAAGTGTTCCTTTTCAGTCGCGTGTATCATTCGTTCATTCAAGATACTTAAAGCATGATCAGCCTTGACGTGACGCCCTTAGAGATTTGAAGTCGTGTAACACGCTATTAGCTTGGCATACACGTGCCACATTGATATGTGTTGACTGATGTTGTGAAAAGGATACACATTTAGACGATGATTTCTGAAAGAGGCGGAAATCGGCACGGATAATCACTTTTGCTGCAGCATGCCATTGTTCGCGAGCGTGCAATTGCTAAATCTTTTTTGGTTCCGATCCATGTTCTGGTATCATAGGTATTAAATATTTTTCCCAATATCCGCGTTGCCATTATTTTTCACGGAAATGCTTTAGCCTTCGTAAACTCTGATACAAGCCATGTATGCCTGGCCTTTTTTTTGCTCGAGACAGAACGTTTTGATTTTCCATTTATGAAGAACGGTGCAACCCAATGGCCATGAATTGAGCATTTGGAGCATGTTTTCGGCAAGTATGCCTGTCCAGTTCCATCATGGGATGGCAGGAGACCATGCTAAGGTGCAGTACCCTCTGTTCATGACCATGCACTGTGGGTACGGTGTGGATGGGCACCCTCACGGCAAGGCACCAGATTGCACCATGAGACAGCAGTGAAGATTAGTAGGGTGCCTGGGTCATGGCAGCAGCAGGCTTTCTCCATTGTTCGGTACCCTCAGGCCGTGTCTGTTGACAGTGGTATATGTTACTTTGGTACCTGTGAAGGAGCATGTCGTGTTAAATGGGAAATTCAAAATAAAACCCTTAATTTGCCAGGTATAGTTATTGGCACTGGTCGTTCACTCACAGATGGTATCACGAATATCACCATTAAAACACTGCATATAATAATATATTGTCAACAATGGCACGATTGGTTGCATAATTTATGACATCATCATTGCCTTATCAATGATACTCACTATACAAAATAACATATCTACCTGTTTACATTTGTTTTCAAAAGCACTCAAGCCCTTGGCTCTATCCTCTCAGCGTAATAACATCTGTTCTGCTGACATGTCTACATACTGTGAGTTATTCTTCTGGGTGAAAGAGACACATGGGGCCTCCTTACGAGTTTGGCGGCAGCCCTGGAGCTATTAGCTCCATGGCTACCGCCAAACCAGGCTCCTTTACCGGGTTCCCAGAATGGGGAATTATCGGGTCATTCTGAGTTCGGAGGGCCCGGTGATTCCTCCCTCTGGGAACCCGGGCCCGGACCTTCCCCATTCCCATCTGAGCCCCCATAGGGCTCAATGGGAATGGAAGAGGGAGCTAACAACGGGCTGATTACGACGGCTAAAAAGCACATGCTAGACCAGGGTAATAGGCATGTGTCATCTGCTACTCATATGAATTATTCTTAATTTTTATTAAGGATTCTATGACTAGCAGAAGCAGTTAAAAAACAGAAAATGAAACTTCAAATCAAAGGTTATCTAAAAAGAATGGGGTAAGAATCGTCCTCTTGTCTGCTGTTGTATGATACTTTGTCTGTGTACCATTGATGAGGACTCACTGCTGTATAAATTACTTGCAGTCTATGTGATTGCTTTCAGTTGGTAAAGAAAGAACTCCACTTCACTAGCAGAGTTTCCTATGGATCGTTAGGTCACTCTGTATGATGTTTGTGCTGTTTATAGTAACTCTCTATCAGTGTCTTCAATAGAAGAAAAAACAATCCTTTTCTGTGATATTTTTTGTCTCACTAGATTGGGTTGTTAATCAGCCGACCGGTTTCAGTGGTTTAATGTTGATATACAACTTTCTTCAGGGATATCAAAGGTGCCAGAGTGCATGCCTTATCTTGTTTTAATGCAGCGGTGTCTGCAGTAATTAATTGTATGCCCACCCTTTCCTTGGTTTCAGTGTGTCCTGGGTTGTGTTGGGGAAGGGCATAGTCACAGGGTGCCTTGAAACCTTGGCATGCCCTGTTACCTGCTGCAATGTCATATTGCGTTTGCAGGGTCTGGTAAGATGCGCGTGATTTTGTATTTCATATTTAGTAGCTTGCCAGACCCTGGAACGCAGTGCAAGAGCAGAATGTTTGTTCTGTGCAAAGAGACCTTGTAATCAAGATGAACTGCCATTCAAAGTGTTATCTGTGTCCACAGCCTCATTCTTCTTCAAACAATGGCACACAATGCAAAGTAACTAAGGCAATGTGATTTGGGAGGAATCCTTTGTGCACATCTCTTGGAACAGGACTTACCCTAAAGCTAAGTGAACAAGGAAAGATCCACACAGCTGACTACAACAAAGTTTGCCAGCATTGTATATTTAAGGGAAAGACATCATGTCAAAAGTGTAAACCAATATTGTTATATTTGCCATGTGAACTGGGCATGGACCCTATTTTGTAACTTATTACTTGCAGATGAAAGACATTGTTTTCTTTAATGGGGTTTCCCTGTATTGACAGGTGCAGGTTTCTCTATAAACAAGGAAGCAAGGCAGCAGACGCATGCAAAGACCGAGGTGTTCTAGCATGTGTTTTTAGCACACTACAGTGCACCAGAGACGAATTGGAAAGCCCAGTCAGAGAAGCTCGTCCTTTGTAACCTATTTCCACTTCACAAGCTGTGTGTTTTCAGTGTGACTAGGAATATTTTTATTCTAATGATAGATGGGTGGCAGTAGTAGTGCTATGTGCAGAGTACAAAGTCTTTTCCAAGGGCACCCCATCCAAGCATAATAATGGACATAGATGATGAAGAATGTGCCAAGAAGAAAGAACAATCCCATTGTAAAATGAGACCATTGCTGAAAATGGAAGGAACAATGTTTTCCAATGATATATGGGTGGCAAGAGTAGTGAGCTGTGCAGGGCGGGACCTACTGGGGTTCTCAGATGATTTAGTGGCACATGTCAATCAGAGCTGTGGCAGGACATGGGGAAATGATGTGCCAAAATTGACATGGATCGAGCTGAGTGAGACCCCAGAAAATGTACAAAGGCCAGCAGATTATATCTTTTGTTTCCAAGGAAATTGTATTATACCTGTAGGAACAAACGTTTGTGGTAAAAAGACATTCTTCATACCAAACCTGACCGGAGGCACAGTGGTGTTAATGTATAGTATATTGAGTGTGTGGATAATACGCATACCTACGCCTCCCGCCATCATGGAGGGGCGTATGTTCACTGACCACCCTGCACTCATCGGTTCTGGTAGTTTCCAAAGCCCATATGTTATAAATGTATCGCCCAATAAACAACTAAGGCCCCATCTAACAAGTATGTCCACCGCTCAGTAAGGATTTCTCTTCAGAAATGATATTTTTATGATGCCAATGGGCAAGGTAAATATTCAGAGCACTACTGCCCTCACCGAAGAGGGTCATCCCACTTGAGTTACAAACATAGGTATAACCGAAAACAAATAAATCCTTTAAATTCAGACTCAAGAGTGGTGCCCTGGTTACGTCATTGCTGGGCACATGGGGTTTGAAGAAGATAAGGGGTGAGCCACATCTGGAATGTTCTTTGATATGGGATAGAAGGAGCAGAGGCGATGCCAATCAATTAAATACAAATTCAGGTGTGCAACCTCAGTGCACAGCATCTGGTATAATGTGAAGGTCTATTGTCTTGCCAAAGCAGAGCTGGCCTCACCAGTTTACTTTGAATGTGGCTGGATCGGAGGGGTGGACATCACGTGAAAGTCATGATTTATTAGTGTGTCAAAATGTGTAATGACCAATCCCGCACGTGTATCTGCTAGTGACGATGTAGCAAGCCACGTGTCTAGGGGAACGGGTTTAGGTAAGGTGTGGCCAATCGATCCGAGAACTATAGGGGGTATTAGCATGTTCTATAGGTGGCAGCAAATGAGGGTGGTGGGATAACAGTGTAAAATAAGCAGATTTATTATTATCGGCTATATAACCTGTAACTTCTTGGTGTTTGACAAGCTCTTTGTCAGCTCGGGTCTACGGGACCATCTGCAATCTTTTTTGCATGTAATAAACTGTGTCTTCCCTTGTAAATAGGTACAGTGATTACTTGGCCTTATGGATAATTTCTATTGCTCTGGTTTTCGGCTGTATTCCTCTTTACATCAGTGAGACAAGCCGCAAGGCACCTTGAAGAATGGGGACTATGTCCTGGAAAATATACACAAGAAATAAGCACTTGGACTGTTTTGCTGTCCTCTGGTGTAGGCACTGGAACTCATTGGCTCAAAAACTGTTATGGTCCCAGCTGTGCCTCCTAATAACGGTATGTGTCAAGTGTCTGTTGACCAACTTAATCCAGCTCCAGATGGTTATGCCCCTGTTCTCAAGGGAGGAGACTCTCTATTAACAATTTCACAAGCAGGCTAGAATAAAAGAGCGTGTGCCGTTAACAATAATTTCAGACACCTCTGCATCATATGGGAATATGTCTATTTTTC
Source organism: Ambystoma mexicanum (assembly GCF_040938575.1). NCBI lineage: Eukaryota > Metazoa > Chordata > Amphibia > Caudata > Ambystomatidae > Ambystoma > Ambystoma mexicanum. The sequence goes on along the minus strand of NC_090937.1, from coordinate 1,517,964,572 downwards.
TGGGAACAGATGAGCCAGAAACACGTTTGAAGTAGAGCCAAACGTGAAGTCTATCAGAAGAAGTTTTGACCATCTGAAGTGCACCAAGATCTGTAAAATATGTGTTGGATCAGTCATTCTGTTCTACATGTTGCTATGAATAAGTCTTCTCATCTTTTTTGTTTTATTGGCCTTTGGACATTTTTTTTTATCCAATGGAGATACTGGTGATCAGCAGACAATTGAACATAACACCTTTAGCTGTAGAACATACACTGAATAAGATGGTGGTGCAGGCTGCTGATGAGTGTATAGTCTCAACATAAATAAGCATATACCCACTAGAGTTAGGGCAACCCTGTGCCTGCTATTCTAAAACATACAGTGGGTGCTAGTATCCTACTCCAGGTACATCCAGTACTCAGTGAAAGATGAATCAAGGAAAGTGCCCCCTAAAAAACACCTATAGGAGCATGCAGAGGGCAAAAATGTTGCTCAAGGAGCACTGTTGCATCTTGAAGATGATCCAGATAAGTTAGATGACATGGCAGACCATGTATGTTTTGTGAACTATTTTGACACATTTGTTTTTTACAAGCAAAGAACAGTGCAATGGTTAGTCAGATCCTACTGGGAACATTAGTGCTCAATTTCCTTTTGAATCAAAACTCCCAGTTGAGGGAGAATGTAAAGAGCTGAATGGATAAACATTACCACCACTTCCTGCAAATGGACAGTATATGTGGTCTACACATTCCATAATGTATGATGTAACTTTCTATACCATTTTGACTGACGAAGAATGTCATTGATCGGTCCATTTTAGCATGATATGGGGGATGAACCGTGGCAAGCAAATGGAACAGACACTGTAAATCTAGCATGTAGAAATTCAATTCACATCTAATGTATTTCCTCAATTGCACTCATTTCACATTAATATGTAGTTCATGTTATTTACCCAACTATCCAAACTGGGTGGCCAAAGAGGGTAGCTTTTGGTGGACAACTAAGCAGCTTAACAATGTAATTCGGAAAAACAAATGTGACCACATTACAAATGTCTCATATTATTCCAGTACACTGGAACCTTGGCACCAATGATATGATGGTATAAGCGTAGGGAAATACACAGCGTGGGTGTCACAAAGCATTTCACACACCTATGCCATTTATATTGGCAAAGCATGTCAATTAATAGCAAAACAAACACCTTCAAAGGCTGGTCTTTAGCGAGATAGACACCTGGGGAAGGTCAGGTAATTTGTCAACAATCCTAGATAGGATAGATTAACTAGGAAAGCCTAGGACCAAAAAAGAGGTTAACAAAAACAGACATCTCCTACTCTTGGAAAGAAGCTGTCCTGGGAATCCAAAGAATGGCAGGATGATCCATAGAGAAGAACCTTCTTGCCGCTGATGACAATTATGACAATTCCATTACATTGCAGCAGGAAAAATCTACAAGCTAAGAGATGTGGTAGTGGATATGAGGCAGAACATCCAAGAAGACTTGGAAACTTTACAAGATGAATATCAAGCAGATTTTGAACTTCTGGAGGTCACATATTTCCTGGATAAACTGGCTACAGGTACTCCAGATTGGACCACCAAAATGTGTCCAGAGCAACTGACAGAACTGAACCTATCAAGACAGGCTCAGAGACAGGCCAGTGTTATCAAAATGACATTCTATGGAATATTGGCATGGGACAAAGACCTTATGTGACGAACATATCATGGGATATTGAACATTCCCATGCCATCAATAGCAACACTGTTGTGGGATAAACTACAGTCCTGGTGCACCATGGACAGAGTAAATAAACAATGGATACAAACCAACTATGAGGTGTCCAATAGCCATGCTTGTGTGATGCTTGAGGAGGACACTAAAGTTCATCTGTACTCCCTAATAGACTGTGTGGGAAAACTTCATGCAAGATGACATGACATTGCTCAGCCCATGTTAGCAGGATTCAAACTCCACAAAATATACGCTGAGTGGAATTCAATTTGAAACCTTTAGTAGCAAATCTATATTACTACCTAATGGAACCTACATCCTACACATTGTGCATTTTAACGCTTCATAATGTGGTGAGTCTGTGTGGGATTGCCAGCTTGATCACTGTCTCGAGTGTGGTAAAATGTTGCAACATCATCCTTCATCCGCCAGTGCAGACTGAACTAGTGCTATTAAATTAGACTAAATTGAAACGAATGCCTCTGAAGTTCCTGCAGTTGCAGTTGTTGCTGAATCTGGCATATCTCCTGAACATGAAGGTGCACAACACAAGCAAGACAGAAACCTTGCTAGAAACATTAAACAGAGCATTGTAAGTGACAATAGATCTGCTGAAGAAAGTACCAGACTGGCCAAAAGAGATTCAATACCTACTGAGAGCTGCATTCCAACAAATGTGAGCTCCATCCTAGTATCCATTACGGAATAGCTGGGTAAGTCAGTTTCTTAATTCCACACATTGACCACCATATTTGACTTCTTTGGGAAGATTGCCTCAGGGATCACACCTGAGTTTTACATCCTTGAAGCTGGGTTCATCCTGCTCATCTTTTTATTTCAATTTGACAGATAATAGCATATGTTCATCAAAGCACCAAAGCAGTAACCTGACATATGAGAACTGCTTGGCACTTTACATGTGGCAAACATTTACCTATCTCTGATTCATCTACAGACATATATCATTGACTGAAGGCTGTCTGCTGACCAGTACCTAATGCACCCGGCCCTTCTCAAGAAGATATGTGTTTATGTTATAGTATTTAGTAACCTGTGATGTTCCAGAGTGAACACTGTTTAGCAAATAAGTGGTATGTTATATTTTATATGCTCTTTTGTCTCTTCGCTCTGATTTCCATGATTCCTAAGATGCCTCTAGGCTTGTTCTATGGCTCATGGGGTGTGATATGTATTTTTAAATGTAACGATGCTTACAGCATGACGTCTGAGCGATATTCCAAGTTGTGTAGTCTCAAAGGTGAGCACATAGTGAAATGCATTTGAAAAATATTCATGTGCTGTGAAATATTTATCAATTAAGAACACAGAATGATGTTCATTTTTATTTTTTTGGGTTGTGTGCCAAAACTATCTTTGTTATGGAACACGCAGAACATTGCGTAATCAATATTTTTGGGATGTTCTCCAAACTGTCTTGGAAGTGTTCAAATTGCCTCTGTTTGTTAATGTTAACACAACTACCTGTTCTAGCTAATAATAACAATTATATAAGGAACTACATTGAACTAAAATGTTTCTGGCAAAGACCGATATGAGGGAAATGGCTGTTGCGCAATAAGGAAGCAACTTGTAAATGGGTGAAAGGTTTAGGCAATTTGTTGATGGCCTTGCATTAGGCAAAAACAAGCAACATGCTCCTGCTAAAACGCTGATAGTGGCACAAGACCTAAGAATCAACTTGTTCCTACTCAATCAATCAATTCAATCAATTTGCTCCTACTAAATGCTGAGTGTTTTATGACCTCAGCTGCATCTTGCTCTTGCTGATACTGAGCTGAGACTATAATGCTGGCTATGGGGAGGGCGAGGGAGCTGTTCTGACAGTGCTGGAAAAGACAGGATATTGGACAGATGATGGAAGGGCCACCCATAACGACGCACTGGAGCCATTCTTTCCTACTGAGTGGGATGGGGAAGCCTCTCATTATTTCTTGCCTGATTTCTGAACCACTACATTTGATTTTTGGCAATTAAGTCTCCAAATCACTATGGCTATTTGCTTCTGAGAAGAACTACTACTCTTAATGGAGCTGTATGCTATTTAAGGCACTCAGTTCACCACCTATTCAGAATTAACTATTTCTGAACTTCAATTGACACTGAAACCTTTGACAGCATCTTTTCCTATTTTTCTGCTGCTTTTTTCTATCCATGGTGATTCGGAAAGGTGGTTTTTGGAGTCAATATTTTGTATTTTTCATGAATGAGCAGAAATATCCACCTCTCATCCCCCTACCTTCTAGTGATAGTAGGAAGTATTTGAATTTGTTTCACCCATTTTTAATATCCCATTGGGAAAGAGGAGAGGTATTGAGAGGGCAGGTCATTCTATGAGGTTGCCTAGTGATATCTGATGAAATTTACTGTTGAAGTGGGTATTAGGCTTCTGATATGGCATCTGATATGATTGACTGATCTTGAGTAGACCTAGAGGAAGATTATTAATACAATGATACAGGCCTATTCATTAATAACTTTCTGCATATTAAGTATGTTATGCATACTGACTATAATGATAGCAACATATCTTTATTACTTATTTGTTATAAATAAACAATGTACAATATACACAAGAGTGTAAGACATCCATTGAGTGTTCAGTGCTTAGAATATTGTTAGAAGCAGTTGAACATGAGTATTATGTATGGGGCATCGATTTGAAGTATTGTGTATCGTTGTTATAAATGGTACATATCTTTCACACACAAAGGATTACTGGAATGTCTGAGCAGTGGACCACCAATAAAATATATGTGACATTAGCAAGCCACTCCTAGGCCGAGAAATGTTAACGGATGCTCAGTGCAGGGGGTTATTGCCTTTTCTCTTTACTGATGCACAGTGTTGGGTATATGCTTCCCTCCATCTATATTCGTATCACAGCCTCTACTGGGGGGTGTCTAGGACCCTCCCCTTGGGGTGGGAGAAAGGTTCTGTAAAATAGAGGTAACAATAATCACATCAACTGTGCAGGAATAGGAGTGCTCAAACTTCCCATAGTGTGCACCATTGAAATGGGAGGGAACCTTTTCTGGTGAGGTTTGACATCCTCCTGTGGGGGCAACATGAGTTTTATCATGGGATGAAAAGCACCTCAGGTTGAAAGGTGCAGTTCAGTCCCACCTTATAAACTTGAGTTGAACACAAAAAGGGGACTTTGACTTGGTTATTAGCCGTCTAAGTACATTCTAAAGCAGGCTAACCTGCCACTGTTGCTGTACCTTTTGACTGCCAAGAGCAGAGCTTACCCAATATAAAACCACCCATGTGGACCATGATCCAGGAAACTTCTTGTAGCCGTGCAGGGTGAGCAGTGCTAGATGTGGATAAATTAAGTAAAATCATATAATAAGGCTGCTCCGATGTCATACGTCAAGAGATAGGCACCAACATGACCCAGGGAATGCTGAGCAGAATTTATGTGACCCTATACTTCACTGGGTTAGTCTCCCTACACTCGATCTGGCATATTTCAAGCTACCATGAATATCTATGAGGACAACCAGGGCCCCCTTTTTGAAAAGTAGACAGAATATATGAATTGTATTTCACCATCATGATGTCATTCAGTTAGCTTAACCATGCCAGTGTTAGTAGCGGATAAAACAGCTTTCAGAATGTTACTGCTGTCATCATTGTATCGCAGAATTCGTAGAGGTTCATACAGATCACCCTATTGACATCTGCCAAAGTAAAGCACTTAAACATGTGAGCTTCGTGTCAATGGTACACCTTGCCCGTCAGACCAGGGAGAGCTGAAAAATGTACTTACAAAAGCATAAAATAGCTGCATAATGGCAAGACCAAACTGAAACGAAAAAGGAACAGAAACATAAATAACCCAAACAAAAATGAACCTATTCAATTTTAAAACTGAAAATAAGAAAATGTAAAAAAAAACATTAAAAACGGCTGAGAACATTCACTTAAAAAGGTCTGAACTGAAAAAAGGCGACAACTAAAAAGGCTGCTGAAAAAGTCCACCTACACAAGTCAAAGCTGAAAAAGAGCAACAGGAAAATTAAACAGGCAGCTCAGAATAATCAGCTGCAAAATTCGAAATGGCTGGCCCTTCAGAAATTATGTCATAACGATTTAAACGTCTATCCCAGTCCAATAACCTGTGGCTAAGGAGCAGATACATTTCTAATTGACCACCACCTGACAACTAATATGTCTTGGCAATACACAACTTAGTCCATCTGCCCAGGGCTCAACATATTGCTTCTGACACTGAGAGCCCTTGTCAAAAGCCTGAAATAAGTTACGACATTTTCAGAAATGTTCAGCTTTCTCAAGAAAGATGAGTATTTACCTCTTAACATCTAGTAAACCTAACCTCTGGTCCACAAGACTTGGATCATAAAAAATCAAAGATGGCAGGTGTTCTCATTGACCCAAAATTAAAGGGGGGCATACATGCATTCCGCAATATTCCCATCCAGGTTCAAATAATGACACTTTAGGCAGAACACAGAAACAAAAAACTCCTTGATGACTGACATAGAATCATGCTGTATTGTTGGCCACCCTTTTTACCACGTTCTTGTTTACAAAGTGCTATGCAATAAATAGACAACCCTAAGTTTGCTCCAGTTGGAGGACAGATTTCTATTTTTGGTTGACCATTTTCCCTTTGCTGTCTAGTCTCCCCATGAGGTCCTCAGACAAACACAACTTGCAGATGGTTTGACCACTTCTGGATTCTCTGAACTCAGTTGAAACACTTTCTCCAGGTTCTCCAACGTCATCGACCATCAGAGTTGCTATCTCAATCCCTGGAACATACAGATTCTGGCTTTGAACAACTGTGACTAAAACATCCATTGATTTAGTAGGTGCAAGATGAGGAGTTACATGTGTGTCCTTGCCCAGGAAACAAGAAATATTGTTGCTGCCATGTCTTCCTGGATCCTTAGTTGGTAGTTTCCGCTAGTCCATTCCTGGTAATAATAGTGTCTGTCTCTGTTTCAGCTTGATTGCTCATACAGTGGACAGTGAGAGTGTACAGGCATCCATGACAAAAGTAATTTGATTGAGCGATTTCCCAGACATAAGCCAGTCAAGGTATCACTGAATGCAAACGACTTTCAGATATAGTAACAGCACCAGCAGAGTCACTATCGTTGTTCTGATTGTGGTAATATTTTCCAGACAGAACAGGAGTACAATGTACAGGTATTGACTGCCTAACATGGAATCAGGAAACCCTCTTGTGATGGGTAAACATTGTATGGCACATATCCTGGAGGTGTAGCAATAGTATGCATAATTATTTTTCAATTATGTTATTGTTATGTTGTTGTATTATTATGACTTATACTGCACAGCACTGCCATGTTCATGGTCTCTAGATCCTCTGGTGGCTTTGGAAGCGATTCAGTGGGTTTTGTAAGGAGTGGGAAAGCCAAGACTGATGTGCTTTGTATTGAGGTTGCAGATCAGAAGTACCCTGAGTGCTGCATTATTGTAAGCTTTCTAGGTGGAGATGTAGGAGGCATTAAAAGCGTTTTGTCCAGAGGTGTAGCCATGTGCTTATTGTGGCAGTGTGTGTTGTCAAGAGGCTGAGTATGCCAGTTGTAGTAAGATGATAACATTTCTGAATTTGTTAGAGTGGGAAGATGATCTTTTTTAAAACCATGTGCACGTGGCTGTTTGTAATTGTGAGTGGGGAGTACAATGGAGACTATTTGACGATTAGTGAAAATGTGTGGCATGTGCTTGGGGTTTCCATAGTACATTTGAGTTATTGATATTGTGCCGAGTTGCATCATTGTGAGGGTGTTTGGCTTTAGTGTTTGATGCATGAAGGTGTCCCATTTTGAGGCTTTGATATTCTGTGAGACAGTGTAGGTGTTCTCCTAGGGTTTTGGTGGATGTGTTTTATTCTAGTTGTTACAGATCACTGAGTGCTGTGCATCTTGTCCTAGGATGGTGGTCGGCACCTGGATAGTGTTCCATTAGGATTACCATGCTCTGCAATGTCTTCATCTTGAAGTGTATGTTCTCGACCCAATGATTGAGAGCCTTTAGGTTTGGTATTGAGAATGTACCACAAAAGCTTTGGTATTAGGAATGCACTTGAGCAGAATCTTCTTACTTATGTTGAACTGAGGACTTGTTTGTTGACATTCTTGGGCAACAGCGTGTCGATCATCTTCGACATTACCTTTGTCTTTGACTTGATGGGTTGAAGTACAGATTACTATGGTTTCTAGAAGATATGTTGAACATTCTATCTGGTAACCTGCTGAAAGAAGCCAGCTGTCCTATTGGTCTTAAATTACTCTAGTCTATTCCTTAGCATATGTCCTCAGGGCAGTGGGTTGCAGTGAAAGTCAGGAGAGCTGGGATGTGTTGGAAGATTTAGCTGTGGTGTTACCCAGGTCTGTTACCTTACCTTAATGAAGGTATTGGGAGGTCTCATTTTGAAGGTATTGTAATTATGGGATTTGGATGTAAGCCACTAACTTGGGGATGGTGACTTACCCTGGAAAGGCCCAGAGGAATAGATTATGATGTTGTCTAATTCAGGGATGAAAATCTTCCTTCCAGAAGAGGAATGTAATCGAGTTTGTTTGGAATTGAGTTTCCAGACTCATTGATTCATCGCTCTCCTGGCCCTGGCACTGACTGCACCAGTCATAGCTTCTGCAGTGATGGCATCCACCACATTGTATGAAGCCAACTCAGCTTGATGCTCAATGCGTATAAGGTCCTCCAAGTAGTCGTCAGCTGCATTCAGCTGCATTCATCATCTCAATGTAGTTTTAGTAATGGAAGATGAAAGAGCATAGGTGTGGCATACATGCTTGTCAGAAATTGAGCCTTCTGGAATTCTTGCATGATAGCAACGCCTAAGGTATTAGACATCATATTCAATAGATCTGTTTTTCTTTTGGGTAAGTGTGGCCAGAGGAACACACATTGTATCGTCTGGCCTATGCGTTCACTGGAGAGGCACCCATCTCCCTGTAACATTCTATATGATTAGATTACTCTATTCACCTCTTATGAGAGGCATGTGTGACCTCCCCACACTTGTTCTTTGAGCACCCCTTCAACACCTTGAACGTCCCTGGATTTGCATGAGCACACAGTACAAGTTGGAGAAGTGATTGCCAAGAGGTCCAAAAGGGACTACTTTGGAGTTATGCTTATTTTGCCAGGGTTGTGATGCCAGAGGGTCTCATATTTTCAGATCATGTCAACATTTTTAAACGCTTATGGTTGAACATTAGCCTCTGTGTATGATCAGATCATTCATACATTCCAACCCTCCCAATTTAGGCATGATAATCATGATTTTTCTATCAACAATGTTGTTATATATTGCTTTCTTCATCCTAAAATAACCCTAACCCTAATGCAATTCGGCAAAATTGTATTCGTCTGCTTTCTGAGACAAAATCACTATCCCTATCACTATGATGGCATGTGCTGTGTTTCGATCTGCTGTATCGTTAGAGAGCCGCCAGGGTTCACAAACAATATGGAGAGTAGTTGTGAACCAGCGCTTCCAGCAGCTGTAGTGTGGCTGTGCCTGGGGGGTCTTTCTACTAATAAAGGCGCATTTCCCTTCAAGATCCTCTGTCCGTCTAATCATTATGTAACATCATGGCGATAACTGTGTAGGTGTAGCGGTGGTGGAGACCCCAGGGCCCTCTCTAACGCTGCAGGAGTGCTATGATGCAGGGTGGACAGTGGAGGCTCCTGCAGCAGTGTGCCCTGAGCTCCATGTCAGCGGCTCCTACTCTGGCCCAGTGCTGGGTCCCTCTCAACATGGGGACGTTGTGTTTGGGACCCAGCTCAAGGAGGCTTGCCTTGTGAAAGGGGTCCCCGAGCGTGCTGTGCATGCAGCCATTTTGCTTTTAGCTAGTGCGTGCGCCCAACTTTGTGGTGGCAGGCAGTGTAAGTATTTGCCTCATCTTCCTGGTCCCAACGTTTGTATTATCCAGTTGGAAGTTAGCAGCAGGTTCATCTTTTTCGACCTGGTACTGTGCAAAAGAGGAGGCAGTGCAGATTGTGTCTTCCCCCTACCCTTCACTCGCCACCTCAGGAGATCCTCCAAATCCATTGGAGCAGTGGACAGATTCCTTCCAAGTATATCTCAGGGCCATCAGGGGAGCAAAATGTTTTGATGATTGAGGGAGACCAGTTTCCTGATCTGTATAGGAGCGAAGGCGTTATGGATCTTTCACATTGTGCTTGAAGTGACCAGTTTAGATGTTCCTGTTGAATCTAGTACGCCCCAGAAATATGAGGGGGCCCTGGTGAAACTTGAGAAACATTTTTGGGGGAACAAACCAATGTCGTCCCTCCAATTTCTTCACAAAGAATTAGAGAAAGAAGGAGTCTGTGGACAGCTATATTGCCGCTCTGAGATGACTGATTGCCACTTGCAAGTTTACAGCAATTTCTGATTAATACCTGAAAGCTAAACTTATGCTCCATACTGCTGACCCCCACATCCAACAAAAGTTAATGTAAGCGAAGGACTGTACGCCTGAGCAGGCTGTTGAAATAGCTAGTGTAATAGAATTAAGGAGCAAGTGTATGACATTTGTCCAGCCTGAGTTCACTGCTCAGGATGTGAAATCGATAGAGAATGGAGACAGCCATAGGGGTGACATCACTGTGGCATTAGTCAAGTGTCTGCACCACAATGACAAATTGAAAAAAGACAAGTCCACTGCTGGGACTGTACAAGGGGCTGGTGCTTATACTCAAGGAACACATTCACAAAGGGGATTTCATAAGTGTGGGTGCGCCAGGCATACAAATGGTGAGAGAGAGTGTCCAGCCACTACCGCTGAGTGTTTCTGGTGTGGCATGGTTGGACACCATAGTAGAGTATGCACCAAAGGGAGGAGCAGTATTAGAGCTATTTAAGCAACAGGGGGGCCCAGCAGCCTCCTTAAAATCTCAGATGTTTATGCTGCCCACATACTTAGTGTCAGATCTACAGGTAAGAGAGTGCTGTGGGTGCACCTGGAAATAAATGACATTTAGTTGGATGTAATGGTGGATACTGGTTCACCGTACACAACAGCAGTTGCTTGCATGTTTGTGCATGAACTGAAAGTACAGCTACATTAGTTAAGACACTCCCATATAAAGGCAACAGGGTATGGCGAGAGTCCTATCATTAAACTTGGATACACATGGGTTAACCTCAAATTCAGAGAGAGAGACGTTTTCTGAAAAATGTATGTGGCGGAGAATGTATCATCAGTACTAGGATGGGAAATGCAAGCTGCTCTACTGATCAAAATACACCCTGTGTGTAACAATGCATGATGTCTCGTCCAAGGAGGGTTTAGTAAAGACGTTTCCCCTTGTGTTTAACAACAAGCTAGGCATCCTTAAAGGATTCAAGCATCACATTGTGTTGAAGAGAGGAGCAAAGCAAGTGAAACATAAGGTAAGGAACATACCTATCAGCATGAGGGATGCTCTGGAAAAGGAGCTAGACACATTGTGTGAACATAACATCATTGAACCCTTTAAGTCGTCAGAGGCCTAGCTCCTATAGTGATTTTGCGAAATATTGACAATTCCGTAAGGATGTGTGTAGACATTAGATATCTGAATTCCAACATCTGGGTTGATAAGCACCCACTGCCCAACAACAATGAGTTGCTGACTACAATGAGGCCTGTTAAGAACTTAACAACTTTAGATCTAACCTCAGCCTGACACCAGTTTGAACTGGATGATGATTTGAGACATCTGACACCATTCTTCACACCTTTAGGAGCTTTTGGGTACAAACACATACACTTCGGATTAGTCTCTTTGGTTTCAGTCTTTCAGAGACTTATGCAACAACTTTTTGGTGGCCTAACAGGGGTTTATTATTTTCAAGATTATATTCATATAGCGTCTACGATGGAAGCAGACCATGATGCAACACTCTGGGGTGCTTTAAAATTATTCAAGAAAAAGGGCTCACTTTGAAGATTGACAAGTACAGTTTTAAAGTAAGTGAAGTAAGATATCTGGGGCACGTGATCAATGGTGAAGGGAGCTAGTTAAGGGTGCTGGCCAAGAAGGAGCTAGTTAATAAGATATTGAATATACCAGCTCCTATTAGCAAAGATCAGTTGGGCTTCTTCTAGGGGATAGCAGAGTAGTGCACCAAATGTATTCCACATTTCACTGATAAGACGCTACACATGAGAGGATTGATAAAGAAATTTGCCAAATTCAATTGATCAGTACAGTGTCAGAGTGAATTGGAACATGTCAAGAGAGCTGTAAATGAGGTTCCCACACAGTATGTTCAGTGCCACTGCCAGCAGTGGCATTACAGTGGACGCCCACACTGTGGGCCTTGGAGGGGTACAGCAGCAAGTTAAAGAAGGTGCATTAGTCTCTCGGGTGTTGACGGATGCAGAGTTGAAATACCCGACCATTTAAAAGTAGGCCTTAGGAGTAAATGGATTTTCGAACATTTCAGAACTTTTATCTGGGGCCTGCCAGTAACTGTGAAGACAGACTACAAACACTGGATACACATTATGAATTCCAAATGTCCATATTTGGTGTCTCCAAGGATGCAGATGATGGACATTTTAGAGTACAATGCCAAGATCGTGTACTCGCCAGGTGCAGGGAATGTGATAGCAGACTGTTTTTCTAGATTTCTGTGGGCCAAGAATGAGGGGGTGCAAAGTGATGGAGACAAAGGTGAATACATCATTGCACAGATACAGCATGGGTTTGCTAAAGATGATAGGATCATAGCTTCAGCTAAAGACCCGGATCAAGGATTACTACGTTGGGCTATCCAAGAGGGATGGAATGAGATTGGAGATGGCCTTACAAAATACACCCAACTGCAGGACAAGATCGTGGAGAATTCACTGTGTGTGATGATTGGCAATCGCATCATTCCACCAATGAGTTTGAGAGAGAAGATCCTTGGTATTGCTCATGAAGGACAATTGGGAAGGAGCCTCAACAAGAGACGTTTGATAGATGTTGCCAGAAATGTTGAGTAAAGTGGAAGAACTTGTAAAATGTCATCATGCCTGTGCCATCAGCGACACATCAACAAGCCTAATATAACACTGCTACAACCTATACAGGCCCTAGATTGTGATTGGAAGAAACTGTTGATTGAAATTTATTTATTTGCATTTATTTATTTATTTATTTGCATTCTTTAAGCATACTAAACCAGAAGCATCAAGGCACTGGTTACAGGTTATGACAAGGTTACAGACATATCAACTACTTGTGACAATACAACGGTTCAGTGAGGCAAAAGACACGGCCAGTGTGGGCAACTGGTTAACTGGTAAGCTGGCTCTGCCGGGTCTAGTTCTTCTGAATATGGGAATGGTCAGCTGATGGGAGTAGGCATAGAGGATGGGTCTGGTGGATTGAGATTTTAGAGAATTCTTGCGAGAAGTAATTAGGTGCTGTGTTGGCAAGACATTTGTGTGTGATGGCCAGAGATTTAAAGATGATATGTTTCAGTATGGGAAGCTAATGTGCCTCTCTTCTAGCGGTCGATATATTTTCCGACGTGGGGATGCTGAGTGCTGCTCTGAGGGCGTTGTTTTGGACAATTTGTAGTGTTTTGATATTGCGTGTGCATGTCCATGCAAAAAGTCCAGTTTTTAGCTTATGATGGCTCTGGCTATAGTGGTGCAATTTTCAGAAGTGTCTGCAGGCACTGATTATTTTTGAAGTGTAGGCTGCAGACAATTATATAGTGTTATTCTGTTTTGAGGGATAGAGTAGCATCCAGGTTTTATGCCCAAGGTCTTAACACTACTGGATACTGGGATGGTGATGCCCTCAATGATGCCCTCCGGCAGGGCTCACGGGCCGCTGCTCATTTGTGGGGCACACAGGCCTTCTACTCTGCTCTGCTACTGCTTTTTGTCTGGTTAGCTTGATGGTGGCCATAAATTTCCTTATCTGTAGGCGGGAGGCGTGGGGTTAATTGTATTCACTCCCCCCTTTTTTTTTTGTGCGTGTCACTCTGGGAGACACGGGGGATCCCTTCTTTGCCGTAGCGTGGTTCTGTCGTATATATATATATTTTTTTGGGAATGTCACGTGTGGGGAGACACGGGGATTCCCTTATTTACGGTGGTTCCCCTCCCCGGCACCTTACTTGATGTGCGGCTGCCGTAGGCCGGCAGGTCTTCTCTCTTCTCGGCGGCGGTGCAGTCGCTGGCTCTCCTCACCAGGGGCGCACGGGCCCACCTCGATCCTCAGGCGCACGGACCTTCTACGCGGACCTCCTGACTGCAGCTGGGCGCGCAGGTCTGCCTCGATCTTCAGGCACACGGGCCTCTCCCTCTCGAGGCGCACGGGCCTCCGTCCGACGACAGGGCACACAGGCCCACTGGAACTGCTGCTGGATGCTCTGCCCCTCCAGCAGGGCACACGGGCCACTGCTCGATCACGGGCACGCAGGCCCACTGGAACTGCCGCTGGGCACACGGGCCCTCCCGGCTGCTGCTGGGCACACAGGCCCTCCGGCAGGGCTCACGGGCCACTGCTGAAGCATGGGCGCGTGGGCCCGCTGGAACTGCTGCTGGGCTCACGGGCCCTCCGGCAGGGCTCACGGGCCGCTGCTCACTTGTGGGGCGCACAGGCCCACTGGAACTGCTGCTGGGCGCACGGGCCCTCCGGCAGGGCGCACGGGCCGCTGCTAGGCTTCAGGGCGCACAGGCCCAACCAAACTGCTGGGCACACGGGCCCTCCTGGACTGCTGGGCTCACCGCCCTCCTTTCACTGCCGCCGTCACACGAGGATTCGTGTCGCCCTCGTCGCCAGTGTTAGGCTCTCGCTCTCTCATTCATTCACACGCGCAATGAAGAGACGGAGCCTGCTCTGCTGTGAAACTTCTTTATTCACTCCTAACACATAAACTAACGTTTTCCCCCCTTAGCTCCTCCCTTTCCGCTTTCTTCCCGCTTTTTCCTGCGTTGGTGTTCTTAAAGGGGCTGTGTCCCTTTTGCTTATGTACAACACAAGGTATGGGTTGCCTCTTTTCCTCCCATTGGCCAGAGAATAACAGTGACTTGCTTTAGGAACATATTTGAGCATTTTTCGAGAGGGAGAAGAGCAGCAAAAGAGTCAAAGTGGCTCATTTTGATCCCTACATGTAAGGGCGGTGGCGGGGTTCTACAGCATAAAAGCTTTGCTTGAGGCTTTTAAGCTGTGGATTCCCACAAATGACCATTTTCATGGATTTGTAAGATCGGGGCTTACGTTTCTGCTGCACCCCCTCCTCTTCTCATACAAATACTGCAGCATTTACACCAGCATGTATTTTCATGCCAGTGCAAATGATGGTGCTCCCTGTGGAGTGCGGCATCTTTTTGCAACAGCAAAAAGCACGCAGGCTCCAAAATGGATCCTTTGTAAATGCTGCCTGCCATGCATACATGGCAGACAGCGCTTACTCAAATGGCCCTGAAGAAAAAAGGGAGGGCAAAAGACAGCATTCACGCTTGTACGCCACTTTTTGCCCTCCTCTTTTTTACTCTGCTGTGCAGATGACAAACATTTATCAGTGGTGACCTGTTTACGCTGAAGTGTAAACAGAGTGGATTCCCGCATTTAAATGACACAGAACTCGAACATGCATTTTATTTATTTTTGCATTTCTAAAGCCCTCACACAGCCAGGGGGCATCGAGGCGCTGTTACCGGAATATGTCTTAGTTGCGTATTTGTAATGCGCTTAATACCCAGAGGTTTCTAAGCGCAGACCTGGGGATTGAACCTGTGTTGCTTTGTGTCGTCTTATTGCCAAGGCGAGCACGTTGCTGCTGAGCTATCCTGCCGGGAATAATAGCTCCAAAGTGTCTTGTGCTGTTCCCTAATGAAACATCAAATCACAGAATGACCCAAACCCTTTCTCACACAACGTAAAGTTGCAGTGTGGAACATATTTGTTTAAAATATTTTGAGGAGACAGACAATCACAGTGTGAGAGATTTTTCTTTTTTTTCTCAGGAAACTGTAGTTGCTACATGCTCTTTTCCAGAAGGTAATGAAAGTACATAAGACTTAAGCACATTGGCATTGTGAACAAACACACACCTCACAAAGAGTAAAAACTATTTTCTGGTGGGAGTAATTCCGTAATACATACTTTTTATTTTGAAAGCTTAACTAAAAACTCATCAAAATCATGCACAGTTATTAACTATGAGGAGAAAGCACAGTTAGGAAGCACTTTCTTCTGACATGACACAAGTCTTTCTTCTCTTTCACTCACTTTTTTTTGTATCCTACATTTTTAACCTTGCGATTTTGAATGAGTTTATTTCGTTTATTTTCCCATTAAGCATAAATGCCCAATCACCTACGGAAACCCAAATATTTTGATCTCCCGCACATATAGCTTGCAGACATTATATTTCATAAGATGAAATCACCCTTTTGTAATTATTTGGTAGGGTATGTTGATCCTAGTGAATGTAACACGTATTTCTTTAAATAATATGAACATTTATCATTTTAATATGGATTTAAAAATATGGCAACTGGTGACATTGACATGATGCACACACGCCTGGAAACACCTTGGCTGCATTGGCGTCACACCCATGTTCAATAAATAAAATATGGTGCAAAGAACTGTACACAAAATCGTCTTTGGGTGTATAGCCAAAACAAATGTCGCAGGTACCAGTGCATATTGTTTGATCTGGTTATTTCTACAATAACTCAAACGATCAGCCTGTTCATATTAAAATATTGCTGGCAAAGTGGAAATGGTCATCTGGGCTGTTTCAGGTAAATGTATGATACGTCCGACCTTTATCCATTATTATCTATTTGTCCTACTATTCTTAGCCACACATTCTATGAATGTGCTATCCTGCCTACTTCTTAGACCAATGTGGACGGATGGCTCAAATGTACATTGGGGATTTCTGTGACCTATGATGTTATTCGTTTTTTTTTGTTTTTGTTTTTTTGTTTCAGCAGTGAGTCAGTCAAATAATCCTACTGCACAGTTAACCATGTAATATTGTCCAATGACCTGTGGCAATTTAAAACTAGGATTGCTTTCCAGAGAATCACTGGTTTAAGCAATGATTGTTTTCTCTGCAATATTCCCAAAAACTGCCTGATTCAGTTACATTCCTGCTAACTTAAGGGAAGATGGAATGCTAGAGAAAATGTAAGTAATGAATTTAAGGGGGTTAGCATATCCTGAAAAGTTCGCACATGGTAATGGGTAAAGTTATCCCAGGCAAAGTTCAGGGCCATTGTGCATACATTGTGGAAAGAATGGGATAATGAGATTAGACATTCTGTAACATTCAACCCTGCTTTGGTTGGCCCGAATGAAGCATTGGGACAATACATGTTCTCTATGCCTCACTAAGCGGGGCTGTTTTTCACTGGAGTATGCTACGGGTTAATCAGGCAGAGGGTTGATGCAGTGCTTGATGGTTTTGAATGGGGCTCTGCTTTCAATGTTGGACTTGGTTATGGTTTTTTGGTCATAGTTGGCCTCGGCAGTGTTAGTCAGTTACCTGCGTGTAGCACGGAGTTTCTCGAGCAGGACGAGGTGGGGTGTGACTAAACTCAAAACGGATAGCCAAATGGTCCGACCAGTTGAACGGAATAGGAGAACTATGATGGAGGGCATTCCTGATGAGGTCTATGATTTTATCTTTCCCGTGAGTTAGGTCTTTTGTGTGCTGTGTGAGGTTCAGTGTGTGGAGTAGGCAGTGGATTTTTTCCTTCATTGACTTGGTTGCTGGGTTGCCAGGGATGTTGAAGTTGCAGAAGAAGATGTTGTTGGCATGTGTGAGAGACTTGGTGATGACCAAGTCTGTGAACTCTTTGATGATTGAGGTGTTGGGCTTGGGTGGTCTGTAGATGAGATTACTGTGTCCATATTGAGAAATGGTTTTCAAAAGAGCTAATGGTGGCAACATTATGTTGGATGCATGGCCATGAGGCTCCACTGACCTTGGTTGGACTTTCTTGTACAAATCTTTAGCAATTGTGGTTGAGGACATCTAGGATGAGGGTGGAGGTGGATGTCATCCAGGTCTTAGTAATGAAGATGGCATCAAAGTCATGTGTGGTGCTGAGGTCGCTGATGTCAGCTGCATGGCTGATTGCTGAGCAGACATGGGCGAGCATCTGCTTTTGTGTAATTGTGTATAATGAAGTGGTGATGGGGTGTATGGTGAAATGGTGAGCTTCCTGCGATGCGATGTGCACAATGTTGCTGGTGAAGGGCATGGTTGAAGATGAGTGGGGATGGTAGGAATGGGCTGTTAGTAGGGAGGAGGGAAACACATTTTCATGGATATTACCTGATGTTAAGAGTGGCAGGGGTCTGGTGCCCGGATGAGTGACGCCCTTGATCTAAGAACAGAAAGGAAGAGGCAGGGCTAAGAAGGTGGGTGGGGCTTACATTACATGGCCTAGATCCACTTGCACTTGCCCACCAACTGCAAAGGAAAAGAGGCCGGGGAGCTGCTTAAATAGGAGAAAAGGATAGCAAAACAAGAAGGCACCAACAGATTAGCAGTGGGTGGGTTTTAAGTCAGCTGACCTACATCCACATGCTCACCAACTGCACTGTTGGAGACAATTGGCCCTCATTACGAGTTGGCTGGTGCAGAATTGACTTGTCGATATTACCATGTACTGGCATGTTTCCGCACTGGCCAGCTACAAGTTTGCCAGTAAGATGCCAGGAATTACTTCCAGCTGAGGTGGCAACTTGCTGGCATAAATCACCAGTATTACCGGGACCGGTATTACTGGTGCTGGTAACTCCAGCAAAATCCCTGATGGAGCCCATTGGCACTCTGTGGAATGGGGATTTACCACCAACACTGGCACTCATAATCTGTCGGTAATTCTGCCAGACTGAGTGCTGATAACAGTATTACCATTTCTTGGTATTCTGGTGGAATAACCGCCAGGATACCGGCATACTCGTAATGAGGGCCAAACGTCTTCAAATCTTCCCAAAAGTCTTCAAAGCTTCCCTCAAAAGCACTTGTTCATGGAGTCAAAGGGCCTCATTACGAGGTAGGCGGTAGCCATGGTGCTTTTAGCACCATGGCTACCCCCTTACTGCATTCCGAGTCCGGGTTGGCGAAATAGGGACTTACCGGGTCATTCCAACCTTGGAGGACGCGGTAAGTCCCCATTCCGAGAACCATTCCCCATTCCCATTCGAGCCCCCATAGGGCTCAATGGGAATGGGGATGGAGCTTATAACGGGCCCGCTGATAGCGGGCCCGTTATTAGATCCGATCCCTGGTCCCTTAGTGGCTCCCACTAAGGGTGCCTGCTAAAACCAGGCGCCCATAGCAGGACCCGCTAAGGGACCTCGGAATACGGCGGTAAGGGTTTACCGGCACCGGTCTCCTTACCGGTGCCCGTTAACCCTTACTGCCCACCTCGTAATGAGGCCCAAAGGGTAAGTGGTGTATCTACCACTGCATTTGAAAGAAATTATTCAGAATCTGGGTGTCACATGTCGGTTTGAGGATTACTTGTTGATATTAACAAATGGTATAGCAAGAAGAGACAACACATTTTGTCAAAAAATTGTTGATTTGAAAAAGGTGAAAGTAGCACTTGCATATTTGGTAAGGAATAATGTGTTATACACTGATCTTCAGATTAGAGAACACATTTCTATTATTGACAAATCTTCAGTGGCAAGTGGACAATTTCAGCATATTAGTGAGGCTGAGGTATCCAGTTTATGTAAGCACTACAATATGTATCCTTTGAATTCTTATGAGGTGATGGGGGAAACAATTGAATTATATCAACTGCAGCAAGTAGGTGGTTTACTGATAAGTTTGTGGGAGAAGAGTTTAGATGCTCAATGCTCTCTAAACTAATGAGTACAGGTTAAGACTTAGAGGTCAGGTGCAAGTTATGAAACCTAGGCCCAACCACCTGGTTTGTGCTGAGCATGGATGGAATGCTGGTGGACTTTATTTTTTAAAACAACCCCTACAAACGTGGTGTAGAGAACAAGAGTCCAGCTGAACTCTGTGCAATGGACCCTGTTCTTATGTCTTGCTTTTCTAGCCATTATTTTCTAGCTATGCCACACTTCATATGCAGCAAAGAGAATACTCCACATGGGCATGTTGAACCTTTTTTGGAGAAAGAGTATCAGAGTTATTGAGCTCCAAACATTCATATGCCTTTGTGTGTGAGAGATGCACCAAAGTCTGGTGAAGATCAGAACAGCACTGATGTGGAATTCATTGAGACATATGTGACATGTGAACTTCCAACAGAGACTGAAAATGGAGAGCTGTACTTAAATTTAAAAAAGTCTTATGTTTTCGAATGCTCACTTGCAGTAAATATTGGAAAAAAAGCTATACCAGCAAAGAGATGTGTTACACAAGAGGTCAATTTGGATTCCCTAGACCTGTTTCTTTCACCTGGTCAGGTGAACAGTATCATGTTATCTGTACAGTACATGTGACTGTAAAATCACCCAAAAACATGTGCAACCTCAAACGCAATGAACATTCCATGACTACAATTCTTTCATAGTTCTGCTTTGGAGTGCAAGTATTGATGTTCAGTATGTAGCAGACAATGGCACTGCTGTTTTTTTTTTTTTTTACCATGGCGTAGTGAAGAAGAATTGCTTGGTACTTTCGAGTATTGTCAAGCAGCATTTGAGAACAAGAAAAGGGATTTCATTTATTATAAATGTTTAAATGTTTTAAGGATGGTAAATGAGGAAATAGTCAAGAGGAAAGCGTGACAAGTGCAATTGCACATGAAGGAAGAATTGACAAATATGATGCAACAAGCTAAGGATTCTGATCTTCAACATATTATTATTATCATTTCTTTTATTGTTGTTTGCCACAATTTGACTTTAACAAATCCAGAATAACACAAATAGATTTAAAGCATTCTAAAATTCAGCACATAATAAACCAAGTTAAACCTAACTGTCGAAATTAGTTCTTCATAAAATGTCATCATTTTTACAAAACTCATAACTATTTTCCACATCCCTACATAGATACAGGAAAGCAACACTTAAAATGATCTAGCCCAATTTCAGTTCATAAAGGTAAGACACAAGGAGATCATAATATGTTAATATTAGCTTGATCATTATGTTCTAAGGAACAACTATTACCGTTGATGTAGTTCTACCAGCAAGGCACTCATTCCACATTTATTTGGACATAATTGAATTTTCTGAAGTGCTGTGTGTGTTTCCCTGCTAATGCAAGGCAGATTAACAACAAATATTTCATATCCTGAACTGAGTCCTGGGGTCAGAGTATCTGACATTTGCACCAGTGCAAAAAAATTGAGCACGTGCTTTGTTAAATACAAAATGGAGCAAACCGGTTTTGATGCAATCCATAGTATCTAAAAAAAACATTTGCACTAGTGCAAACATGAATCAGACTCTTTTTTGTACTATGTATGCAGCAAAATGCTGTTTATTATATTTCTTTTCCTGTTATGGATTAAACATGTTAAATATAAAATCCCGCTACACATATGCCCTTGTGATTTTTTTTTATTGATAATATAGATTGTGTAAACAGAGAAATTGATGCTAAATTCGTTTGCTCCACTTTTTTACACAAGTCCAAAGCTTTGATGATCTGATACCTAATGGAGACAGTATCAACAAATTACAATGGACATCAGCCATATCTTACCATAATTTGCTCGGTGTAATACAAATTCCAGCAAAACTTTTAAAAGGACCACCTGATTGGCCATCAGAAGGCGCAGCAATGTGCTAGCACATCTGCGTCGGGCTCCCATCCAGGACTAATATAGGGTGTTGAGCCACCCCCATTAGCCTTCAGGAACCGTAACCGATCCCCCAGCGCTAGCGGAGGACCAGCTCCCTGTGGTGTCCCTCGAACAGAGGCTCCAGATGACGGGGAAGCAGAGCTACGCCACAGCGAAAAGGAGGTGAGAGGAACGAAACCTCCGACCCGCACTACGACTCCAGGATATTTCTGCCAGAGTCCGAGGAGACCAGGCCGAGGTGCGTAGGACTCATGGAGGAGCCCGCCCTGCCCCCTTGTCCTGAGAGGGAAGCACACAGAGCAGCAGCAGGGCACCCTCACCTCACAGCAGCAGGAACCAGCGTGAGCGGCAGAGTGCTCCATAATGCAGGACCGGTGGTGCCGGTGAAAGGGGTGAGTGACACATCCTCCCCCACCCCACACTACACCGACAAACTTACTGCTGCGGCGCGCGGCAGCATGCATCTATGAACTGAAACCCAAGCAGAAAATGAGGAGTGGGAGAGGGACTGGAGGCACTTTAGAGAGGCGACCCGCAACCCTCACTCCTGGATAGCGGGCCCCTCTGTGAATATTCCCGCACCTGTGCTCACCCTCGGGGCACCAGCCAAGAAAGGACCCCAGCATCTCCTAGCATCCGGCCCCAGGCAGCTGAATAAACTGATCTTTGGAGGATCATCCAGAGGGAGAAGCAGACAAGCCCCCTGGGAGGAGCAATAGATTAAGGAGAGCTTGGGCAAGGCCCAGGAAGATTAAGAGGGCGCCAGTGAAGGCACTAAGTGGCCCAGGTGGAGCCAGCCACCACGGATCCATTCTCCCCATCTACGGCTCCTTCTGGTCGCACCTAGCTTCTAGTTGCTATGCAGACGGCCTGTGTGACTAGGCAAGCTGCAGGTGAGAAGGGGGAGAGGGACAGGAGACACGTGGGAGAGGTGACCCATTGCTGTCACCGCCAGGCAGTGTGTCCTGGTGCCTTCTGTACCCGAGACCAACAGGTATCTAGCCCCTCCCACCAGAACATAGTGCGACAACCCCAGGGAAGCAAAACAGCATCTGCCACCCCCCCACCAACGGACTCACTGCTGCCCTGCCCAGGCCCCTCCTCACTGATTGCATTTGAGAAAAGAGGGGTTAGAAGTAGAGGAGGCACGGGGAAGATTGGAGGAGCATAATCAAGCAGGAGTTCTGTCTGCCACTGGTCTGGATGTGAGGCCAGGAATATGAGAGGCCCGCAGAGGAGGAGGAGTAGGGTGAACACCCGCTGGGGTGGTGTATCAGAACTCTGACAATGCGGTTTACCCTAATAAGGAGAGTGGCACAGGCTGTGGGGGCCACTGGCGGGAATGGAGGATGAGGTGGTGGCCACACAGTGGGGTGACTCAGGAGGAGGGGCAGCACGGTGGGTGTGGGGACAGAGGTGTGGGCCGCCTGGGATTTCACAGGGGTGTGTGCTGGCCACCCTTGACCAAAGTGAACCAGGACACCTTCAGTGCCCCAAGAGGGCAGTCAACAGGGGTGCAGGTGCAACGAGGTGCGGCACCCAGGGTCACTGTAACCAGGGGTCCACAACTGGAGAAAGATACACCCACACAAATAGGAGGGGATGTGGGGTGTGGGCCCCCCGTGCCCATCACAGGGGTGTTTGATCCCCCATCACAACGGATTCAACCCTGGCATGTGAAGACCCAGAGGAATTAATTTGGCAGACAGAAGTAGCCTAAAGGTCCTGGATTGGGGACAGGGGGGCCTAGAGAAGCGAGACACGACTAAGCCATTTCCAAGTCTAAAGGACGTTTACCGGCACATCATTGGGGTCTCTCTCCTTGAAAGAATTTAAAGTAGCAAAGAAGGTGCCTGTGTTGGGTACCGGGGCCATGGGCCCATGATCTTCCGCCAGGTGGCCACCATCAGCCCCTGTGGGGCACAGTAACATCTAACTGAGGACAGACCGCACTACGAACCAGACAGCATAGGTGAGGTGAGGGATCGAGGTACATGGATGCAAGGGAGAGGCTGGCCCCCTTTGAGTACACACTACGAGTCCCAGAGGAGAGACCGCCTGACTGAGGCAATAGGTCGAGGATGGGGGAAGATGCCAGCGCCACCAAAAAGGATATAGTGTCCCTCTTGGGGGAGATCAGAAGCATGAGGGCGGACATTGAGTAGAGAGTGGACAAGATCACCCATAGAATTGATAAGATGGAGGAAAGATTAGAGGAGGTGGAACATAACCAGTCCTCCCTGGACAAGATGGAGACCCAAATTGATGTGCGTCTCATGGAAGTAGAAAGAAGGGAGGAGGAAATCCTCCTGAAGATGGATGACCTAGAGAATTGTGAGATCCACAATAACCTCTGGTTATTTTGGGGTCCCTGAAAAAGAGGGGGAGAGCGAGAAAAATTAGAGAAGTGTCTTATTCACCATCACCAAACTCATCTTTGATAATGATGTCATCGACAAGGTCAAGATTGAAAAGATACACAGGGCTGTGTTGCGGTGGGTGGCCCCCAAACCGTTCTTGTATGCTTTCACAACTATGGCAACAGACTCCAAATTCTGGAAAAGGCAAAAAAGAAGGGTCCAGTGATGTGGAGGTTGGCAAGTGTGACTGTCTTCCAGGACCTGTCCTACCTCACTCTCTCGAAGAGAAGCCTCTGAGCGCCCCTCACTAGGTGGTTGAATGAAAAAGGAATCAGGTATAGGTGGGGGTTCCCGTTTTCCATCTCGTTTGAAATGGAGGGGTGCAAATACATCTTACTAGGGCTGGACATTTTAGTAGATTTGTTTATGACGAGTCCTATCTCAATACCGAGGATTTTTGGCCAAGATTATCTTCTGGTAATGAGATGGCTTTATCAATCGAGGTGGGAAGATGTTTAAGGGAACTGAAGCTAGTAATAGATTGAATTGTTACCAGTGATTTGAATTTTTGCTTTTTTTCTTATGATGTTTGCTGTTTTTTTATTTAGACTATGTAGATTTCTGCTGGATTCTATATTGTTTTATAGTTTTTTTTTATCTTGAGTTATTATTTGTTGAAATGTGTCAAAAGTCAAATTTTGGCTATTGCACAATAAACACAAATAAATAAATAAAAAAAATACATCTTACCACGAAACAGGAGATCAAGAGGGCTATGAGCAACTTAATAGGAGAAGAAGAGAACCCACACGCTTCGAGGGAACGGAAACTGGATGGAGGGCAGTGGCATACACAAGGATCGAGGAAAAGGTGTATCTTGGGATCACAGAAGTTCAGGAAGTTTAACAATCCCCCAGCTGATGGCACCTGGTGAGAAAAGTGAATGCATGCATCCATGGGTTGGCTGAGCAATGGATAAAGAGTGGCTTAAGGAACCTGGACCTACGGGCCCGGGTGGTATTTTTCTGCTCCCCACCATGAGTGGAATTGTCATACCTCACGGTTTGTTGAGGGGTTACTTGGATTTATGGATTAATGTAATAAGGGGATTTGGGGAGAGCATTAAGAAACTATAAGGGGGCAACTGGTGCAAAGTGGGGAAGGTAGGTGGTAAAGAATATATGGTGAGTAGAGAAAGAGCCCACCCTGGGGGGGGGATCCCATAGGTGGTTTCAGTCTTCACCCAGTGATGTCAACAGGGAGGGGCTAAACGCCGGAGGGAGAGAGGGGTTTGGGGTTTGGGGTGGGAAAAGGGGGAAGGGGGAGTCCACCTGGTACGGGCTGTTCCAGCATTATAGATATGTATGGGTAGGGTTCAGGCTGACACACTGAGGTCCCAGAGGTGGAAAGAAAGTGACCCCTGGATAGGGATGACATGATTACACCAGTGGGGGGACACCTACAAATAGGCACCCTGAACGTGAAAGGTTTGAACTCACCCACCAAAAGATCTATGATTGCAAGGGAATTCCGAAGGGTGGAACTAGATGTCATGTTCCTCCAGAAAACAAAGTACTCCAAGGGAGAGTAAAAAGGGTCGGCTGAAAGTTCTGGGGCTCCGGCCCCTTGAGAAATGTGGGGTGGGTATTCTGGTAATGAAGGGACTTAGAATAGAAGTCACTAAGGTCTGGTCAGATGTGGAGGGGAAAGCCCTACTGGTCTCTGGAGACATTAGAAAGACGAGGTTCACGTTTGCCATGGTATACGCCCCAAATCAGGGACAGTTGAGATTTTTGAAAGACACAATGGCAAAAATATCGGTAGAAAGCTCTGGACACTTGATCACGGGGAGGACTTCAATACATGGACAGACCCGGACATGGACAGGCATAGGCACAGGGACAGTGCACAGGAACCATCGCGCCCCGGACACTGCAAGTTTCATGACTCACTGGGGGATTGGGTGTTGAGGGACATATGGCAACACCTTCACCAAGGGACACAGGGTTACACGTTTTACTCCCCACTACATGGGATTTACACGAAGATCGATTACTTCTACATTTTGAGATGCATAGAGGAGGAAGCACAGGGCTCGGAGATCATTCTGATGTCCTGGTCTGACCGTGACATGGTGATGGTAGATATACAGTGTCTCTCCCACAAAGGGTCCAAATGGAGATGAAATGACTCCCTTTGGAAGGTTCCCGTGTTCTTTGTGGAAATGAAAAAGCAAATAGCGGAATACTTCAAGATTAATTAGGATGGGGAGGTGGATAAGAGATTTGTTTGGGAAGCAGGAAAGGCAACTTGGCAGGAGATCCTAATTCAGGAAGGTGCCCGTAAAAAGAGGGCAAGGGCATTAGTTGAGCAGAGATTGAGGGAAGAGATAAGACACCTGGATGAGAAAGCTCATGACCCTTACGGGAGTCGGATGAAGAGCATACAGGAGGCAAGGGGTAAGAGATAGGATCAGAGACTCTTGGAGGAGGTGAAAGTCATCCATAGTCTGCTTTTCTTGAAACAAAAGTTCTACAAGAAAGGGGATAAAGCAGACTCCCTAATGGCCGCATGGATGAGGGGCGAGCGTGCAAATAGGTGGGTTACGGAAATTGAGGGAAATGACAGGGCAGCAGACCTCACAGGGGAGGGAATTTCAAAATCTTTTGAAGCCTTTTACGAGAAGTTGTATGCTTCAGAGGTGAACCATGAAGCACAGGACATTGACGCCTACCTGGGGTCCATTAATCTCCTCAAACTCTCTGGGGAAGAATACTCCCCATTGGCGGCTCCCTTAACAAAGGAAGAAGTTAGAAAGGCAGTGGCAAGTTTACCCTTGGGGAAGGCTACGGGAGAAGATGGTTTCACTGCGGGATTCTACAAAACATTTATCCCCGCCCTACTTCCCTTGTGCAATCACATACTCAACATGGGCCTGGCCCCGGAATCCTTCACCTGCGCTCTTATTACAGTGATTCCCAAAGAGGGTAGAGATCATCAGAGATACCGAGCATATCGGCCAATTTCCCTCCTTAATACGGATGTCAAGCTGTACACCAGGGTAATAGCCACGAGATTGGAGGCTATATGCTGAGATTGATTCACTTGGACCAAGTGGGGTTCATCAAGGGGCGACAGGTGGGGGACACAACGAGGAAGACATTATATCAGATACACGCATCTCAAGATATGAGGTGGGACCCGTCCCTTCTTTCAATAGATGCCAAGAATGCCTTTGATCGGGTGGAGTGGGGTTTTCTCAGGGCGGTCCTAGTTAAATTTGGTATTGAGAAAGGCTCCTTCATGGGATCATGGTGGTGTACACATCCCCAATGGCCTCAGTCATGGTGATTGGAGGGTTCTTGCGGCGGTTCATGCTAAGTAGGGGAACCAGGCAAGGGTCTCCACTCTCCTGCACTATATGCTATGTTGATACAACGCATTACCCAGAAGATTAGGGATGACCCGGGGGTGGGGGACATTGCAATGGGAGGGGTGGAGTATAAGGTAGCCTTATACACAGATGATATGCTGCTACATGTGAGCGAACCCCTGGTCTCCATACCAACAGCACTCTGACTAATCGAGCATTATGGTATCTTGGACGGGCTGAAAATTAACAGAGCTAAGTCGGTTCTTTTTCCCCTGGACAGGGGGAGGGACAGGGATATTTAGAGGTTCTCCCCACTCGGGCTGGAGGTAAATGTGACCACAATGTGATATTTAGGCATTAATCTTACGAGGGATCTGAAGAGCTTATTTGACATAATTACCCCTCACTGATGATTAAAATATATGCAGACATGGCAAAATGGCAAAAGCTTAAGATTTGATGGTTGGGTAGTCTCAATGCATTGAAAATGGTGGTCCTCCCAAGGGTTCTATACCTATTCCAGATGCTCCCTATACCCATTCTTGAGTTTTTTTTTCCTGTGGCAGGGAAGAAGGCCAGAATTCCCAGGGCTACCCTGATTCTACTAACGGAGAAGGGTGGGGTTGGCCTATCCGATGTGCAGCTCTATTATAATCTCTATTATAAGGCAGCCCATCTTAGAATCCTAATTCCTCACCTGAGGTCCCAAGCATATTAACAGTGGATGGCTCTGGATAGCATTCATCTGAGCCCAGCCACGGTCAGGCAATGGTTGTGGGTACCCAGGAATAAATTGCCATGGAGAATCCGGGATCACCCCATCCTGGGAACTATATGGGAACTCTGGAGACAAGGGGCGGGCATGAAGGCGGTCACCAGATGGCCGTCACCCCTGGGTCACCTCTGGGTACCGGAGTTAGAGACACTATACCCAATCCAGGAAGATTTCAGGAATGGTTTGAGGCCGGTCTCGAGAGGATAGGGCAGCTTTTCAGGGGGGGCACATTCATCAACATTATGGACCTAGAGGAGGCCCTGGGCATAGGCAAACTCTCTGTATTCTTGTTCTTGTAGCTAATAGGGGCCCTGACAGATCTGAACGTCAGGGACAAGACAGGGAAAGATCTCACCCCATTTGAGAAATTGTTGGACAGAGGCACAGTGATGAAAGGGTTAATATCAGCCATGTATGGTGCCCTACTTGAGGCGGGCAGTGGGATCACAGAGATCTTAAGAGAGCGATGGGAAAGAGACTGCTGAGGTACCGGTGGCAGCGGTGGTGTCGGTGCTGCATTACTGTGGAGTGCGAGCTGTGAACTGCGAGCTACCCCCGGGGGGTTCTGAGTCAGACTTGGGAGTACTAGGGAGGAGGACTAGGTAGCATGCACTCCGTAGCAAACAGGCATGGATCTGTGGCTGTGGCTGAGGGTGAGCCAGCTGCGGCTGAGTGAGCGTTGGCGTTGAATCTTTCTTGACACCGGCGTACTCCCAGAAGAAAAAGACACAGGCTATGGCTACCGAGGAAACCTCAGAGGAAACTGACAGAGACGTCACTACTTGAAACAAATGGCCTGCACCCTCTGATCTGCCGTCCCTCGACCGGCTGACAAACGCGGATGAAGGAAGCAGGTCTGGCGCCGTGGGGAGGAAGGCGAAGGAAAGAGCTGCAAGATCGTTGGGAGGCCGTGAACTCAAACTTGAATCTGCTATAGCCCCAATGAAATTTACCGAACATGCTGATCCCAGTGGTGACATGTGGTCTTGCGCACAGCAACATTTACACAATATGCCTTCCAGCTCCACCCGCCCCCGGTCAATGTGGTAGTGGCAAAAGTGGCACGCATGGAGTCGCACGTAAACACACTGCAAGCCGACCACTTGAGCAAGGGAAAGTGTACAGGGATCGTGGCCCATACGGGGAGACCAAGAACCAAGTTGAATGTATGTCCTATATGGATGGCGAAGCGGGGGAGTCCAATCCCACAATTTGAGAACGATAGCAGGGGAGGTGGAGGGTGAGATAGTGACAGAAGCAGCGACACCTGACCACCTGGCAGGTGTGCACACAACAGACACAACATACACTTCACCCTACGTAAGGGGCCAAGATGATTCGGGGCTAGTCAAGCAAATGATCCTGTCCGACTCTCACCATCGGGACTGGACCTGATGAGGCACCATCCAATAAGGAAGTAATTAACGTACCTAAACTGGCTCCCATTTTAACAAACCTGGAAAATTCCTTCCCCGGCGAAGAGAGTCACATATTCATCTAAGCTCCAACACTTACGGAGCTGAGAGACTCCTTCGCGGGAGGTTATGAGCACTTACAAACTTCACTTAATCAGAAAGAAAAAATACAACATATAAAACAATGATCATTGTGGCGCAAAGCTTCTACACAAGCCGCCGAATGTCTGGAAGCCAATGGGTTTAAAGCCCCAACACTCTCAATCAGCAGCCCAGATTTTTTGGAAGGTCTACTTACAACCATGACCTGGAAGTACCCAACCAACTCCTGTTGGAATCTTCATTGGTAGTCGAGGAGAGGGACCAACATGACCATCATGATCAGCCCTCGTCAAGGCAAACCACCCAAAAAATGTACTTAAGCGTAACTTCAGTTCCCTGGAAAGGTTTAAATTCCAGTCTGCCAAATCAGGAACCAGAGGGTCCGTCCACACATCCCAACGAACGGCAGACATTTTCAAAAGTTAACCAAGACCAACCAATTTCCAAAATGTCACAAACATCCAACACAAATCCTGAAGATTCAACAGTAAACTCTCTTGACAGCCTAGAGAAAGTTCAGGATTTTTTGGTGATTTGTACTCTGACCACTGTACTAGCTCCTTGTATGAAACTTTATGAACAGAGGGAAGAACAGATTAAAGATCAAACCACAGTGCTTGCTACGCTGCCCTCAAAGATAATGTACGTTGAAGGTTTTGTAACTGGGATACAAAGAGATTTGGACACCAGCACAGCAAAGGTATCCTCACTATTTCACACAATACTGGACCCAATTATGAAAGAAAAACAAGTGCATCGACAGTCCACAGCATTTGACGGGGCAGAATTCATCCAACAAAGAACCCCACCATCCAAAGTTTTGTTCTCGATGGCATCACAAACTGACTTCATAGATCAGGGACAGATACATTTGGATCTGGGAAAGCCCTCAACCATCGGGGAACAAAATAGGCAAGGGATCAAAACACAACCTCGGCCTGTGCAAAGTAACACAGAACCTCACCCTTCCCATGGTGAAAAGCCAGACGAACAAGCAACCATCACCGGAAAAGTGACCAGTTTGGAATTGGATGAACACTCAGAAAAAAACATCAACGATCCGGAAAAGTGGTTGTGCGCCATTTTTCTAAAACCAACCAAAAACAACACAGGGATAATAACGTTACCATCAAACAAGAAGGGAACCAATGGTAGAACAAGGGCTCTCACCAAAAAAGGACCAGAGGCAAAGCCAATCCAAGCCAAAAAAGTCAAAGGCACTACCCCCCACCCATTAGACAGAGGATGAATGGAACTAAAACTTTCATCAAAAATATCACTCTTCCCAAATCAATACAGCCCACAAAGGCAGTAACGGACTCTGAGTCACTACGAAGGATGACAAAATCAACAGAGATCTTTTCCACAATGCACAAGCCTGCTGTGACCTTACAGTCAGAGGAAATAATGACAGAAGACATAATGAACCTGTCCAAATACACAATCACGAAATCGGACCACTCGGACGATGCCTACTTCGGACATGAGGAGTCCTCTTGTGGCCCCGCTTCCTCGGACAGCGAGGAAGACAACGGTATGATTAGGAAGCCTCGCTGGACGAAGCAACAAGTAGGACAAGCACTGCTAAATCGATTACACAAAGTCCAACTGCCAAAGTATTCTGGTGCCAGATGCAGAACACAGGAGATGTAAAGGAGCCAAGCATTCAAACAGTTCAACTGGAGCTTAGGGAAAAGCGACCTGTTGAAAAATGTAAACTGAGGCTAACGACTATCACACAAGTACCCCACATGAACAGAGCTAATTCTTGCACAGAGAGAAATATCATCAGAACAAGACCATTGAACAACAGGGCACTAGATAACCGGAGCCCGGTTAACCAATAAAATACAAACCAAACTACAAACCAATTACAGATTAACATGCACGCAAGTGAAGAGACTACAAGCCCTCCCTAAACACGACAACTACATGATATCACCATTGAGAATTATGAGATGGAAAGAGGCCAATCGCGCAGCCCTCTGATTCTCAGCAGCAAAAGGTCCCAAACGACATATCAGAAGCTCAAGACATACTAGTCTTACTGGTCAGCCTGGAAAGAGTGATCACCTCGGATGAATGGTTAATCTTGAATAGAGGAAATGTAATCAGGCTGTTCCACCATCTACCTGCCCTCAGACTGCTAACTACCAATGATCTGGTCGCCATCGAATTCCGGGAAAAGGACAGAACAGACAGAGTGAAAATCCACCTATCCAGTCAACTTATCAAGCACCTATTACGTGCTTAAGTACAAAGATTAAGACCTATGGGATTCAATCTAATTTACCATAAAGAAGCGTTGCTAAACATCTGAGAAGTAGTGAGACCGCAGCAAGTCCACAACAGATCACGGGAAGGGAGACGGAGCAGCGACCATAACAAAGTGCAACCTCATTTTAGAGAAGGAGCAGCCCATCCAAGAGGGGAGAGGGAGCTGCTCCAAATTCAGTCTAAAGGGGTGCTTAAATCAAACCCCATGGACAGGGATTCCGAAGAGCCATTAAAATGAATAAACCATAGAATAAACAACCACAGACTGACATCCCTCTATCTCAGGCTAGGTGGAATACACAGGGGTTTGCCCACCTGTTTCTCAAAGAAGATCACTTAAGACTAAATATGACATAATTTGTCTCCAAAAGACAGTATGCGCGTGCAACAGTCTGTGCCAGCCGTGTTGCCCAAAATCCTTTTCCGCGCACAGTGTATTCATGGACATTAACATTCATTACCAGCTGTGGCACAGAGTGGCGCAGTGACCCTGCAGCAGCGCCAGTTACGCCCCCAACCCCTCCCTGTGCGCCATGCACAGTGCACAAATCCTGTACACGGCGCACAGGCCAGTGGACCAGCATACAGGCCCCCAACCACGAAAATGTCTGTAAAACTCCCCACACACCCCTCCGAATACACGTACACCCCTGTGCGGGGAGAATCACACGCGATTGGGCCTGTGCGAGCTGGGTACGTGTATTACTGGGGTGCATGGGGAGTTTCACACGCGATTGGGCCTGTGCGAGCGGGGTACATGCATTACTGGTGTGCGCGGGGAGTTCCACATGCGATTGGCCCTGTGCAAGCGGGGTACGTGTATTACTGGGGTGCGCTGGGAGTTTCACACGCGATTGGGCCTGTGCGAGCGGGCTACGTGTATTACTGGGGTGGGCGGGGAGTTCCACACGTGATTGGCCCTGTGCGAGCGGGATACGTGTATTACTGGGGTGCGCGGGGAGTTTCACACGCGATTGGGCCTGTGCGAGTGGGGTACGTGTATTACTGGGGTGCGTGGGGAGTTCCACACGTGATTGTCCCTGTGCTAGCAGGGTACATGTATTTTGGGAGTGCACAGGGAGTTCCACACGCGATTGGCCCTGTGCGAGCGGGGTACGAGAATTTCGGGGGTACGCGGGAAGATTCACACGCGATTGGGCCTGTGCGAGCGGGGTACGTGTATTACTGGGGTGCGCGTGGAGTTTCACACGCGATTGGGCCTGTGCGAGCGGGGTACATGCGTTACTGGGGTGTGCGGGGAGTTCCACATGCGATTGGCCCTGTGCAAGTGGGGTACGTGTATTACTGGGGTGCGCTGGGAGTTTCACACGCGATTGGGCCTGTGCGAGCGGGGTACGTGTATTACTGGGGTGCGTGGGGAGTTCCACACGTGATTGGCCCTGTGCAAGCGTGATACGTGTATTACTGGGGTGCGCGGGGAGTTTCACACGCGATTGGGCCTGTGCGAGTGGGTTACGTGTATTACTGGGGTGCGTGGGGAGTTCCACACGCGATTGTCCCTGTGCTAGCAGGGTACGTGTATTTCGGGGGTGCACAGGGAGTTCCACACGCGATTGGCCCTGTGCGAGCAGGGTACAAGAATTTCGGGGGTACGCGGGAAGATTCACACGCGATTGGGGCTGTGCGAGCGGGTTACGTGTATTTTGGGGGTGCGCGGGAAGTTTCACATGCGATTGGCCCTTTGCGAGCGGGGTACGTGTATTACTGGGGTTCGTGGAGAGTTCCACATGCGATTGGCCCTGTGCGAGCGGGGTACGTGCATTACTGGGTGTGCGGGGAGTTTCTTACGCGATTCACCCTGTGCGAGCAGGGTACGTGTATTACTGGGGTGTGCGAGGAGTTCCACACGCGATTGGCCCTGTGCGAGCGGGGTACGTGTATTACTGGGGTGCGGGAGTAGTTCCACACGCGATTGGCCCTGTGCCAGCGGGATACGTGTATTTCGGGCGTGCGCGGGAAGTTTCCCGCGTGATTTCGCTGTCAGAGCGGGGTACGTGTATCCAGTGGGGTGCGCGGGGAGACCCACCCGTGAATTGGCAGTGTGGGTCCTCCCAGGTGTGCCCTCTACCCCCTCCATGGCCCCTGCAGGCCACCCACACCACAGTGGACTACCCTGCACCCCTGTTCATGTCCCGCAGGCAGCCCATCCACCATGGGCATGCCCCCCAGCCAGCCCACATGTCACCTTGCACTACTGATCACCAACTCATGTCCACCTGCACCCCCACCCAGCCAGCATTGAAGGGCACCTGCCAGCAGGGCCTGGCTCATGTCCCCCAGCACCCTCACCCACGCAGCATTGCCGGGCACCTGCCAGCAGGACCCGTCTCATGTCCCCCAGCACCCACATCCCCCAGCAGTGAGGGGCACCTGCCAACAGGCCCCGACTCATGTCCCCCACCACCCCCACCCACCCAGCATTGTAGGGCACCTGCCAGCAGGCCCCGACTCATGTAGGCCAGCACCCCCACCCACCCAGCATTGACGGGCACCTGCCAGCAGGCCCCAACTCATGTCCCCCAGCACCCCCACCCACCCAGCATTGACGGGCACCTGCCAGCAGGCCCCGACTCATGTCCCCCAGCAACCCCACCCACCCAGCATTGACAGGCACCTGCGAGCAGGCCCCGACTCATGTCCCCCAGCTCCCCCACCCCACAGCAGTGAGGGGCACCTGCCAGCAGGTCCAGACGCATGTCCCCCATCACCCCCACCCCTCCCAGCACCCACCCAGCATTGACGGGCACCTGCCAGCAGGCCCCGACTCATGTCCCCCAG
Organism: Ambystoma mexicanum; assembly: GCF_040938575.1. Classification (NCBI taxonomy): domain Eukaryota; kingdom Metazoa; phylum Chordata; class Amphibia; order Caudata; family Ambystomatidae; genus Ambystoma; species Ambystoma mexicanum. The sequence goes on along the minus strand of NC_090937.1, from coordinate 1,517,929,937 downwards.
CACCCTCACCCACCCAACATCGAAGCGCACCGGCCAGCAGGCCCCGACTCATGTCCCAAAGCCCCCCACCCACCCAGCATTGACGGGCACCTGCCAGCAGGCCCCGACTCATGTCCCCCATCACCCCCACCCCCCAGCAGTGAGGGGCACCTGCCAGCAGGCCTCGACTCATGTCCCCCAGCACCCCCACCACCCAGCATTGATGGGCACCTGCCAGCAGGCCCCGACTCATGTCCCCCAGCACCCCCACCCCCCAGCAGTGAGGGGCACCTGCCAGCAGGCCCGTACTCATGTCCCCCAGGACCCCCACCCACCCAGCATTGACGGGCACCTGCCAGTAGGCCCCGACTCATGTCCCCCAGCACCCCCACCCACCCAGCATTGATGGGTACCTGCCAGCAGGGCCCGACTCATGTACCCCAGCACCCCCACCCACCCAGCATTGACGGGCACCTGCCAGCAGGCCCCGACTCATGTCCCCCAGCACCCCCCAGCAGTGAGGGGCACCTGCCAGCAGGCCCCGACTCATATCCCCCAGCACCCCCACCAACCCAGCATTGACGGGCACCAGCCAGCAGGCCCCGAATCATGTCCCCCAGCACCCCCACCCACCCAGCATTGACGGGCACCTGCCAGCAGGCCCCGACTCATGTCCCCCAGCACCCCCACCCACCCAGCATTTATGGGCACCTGCCAGCAGGCCCCGACTCATGTCCCCCAGCACCCCCACCCACCCAGCATTGACGGGCACCTGCCAGCAGGCCCTGACTCATGTCCCCCAGCTTCCCCACCCCCCAGCAGTGAGGGGCCCCTGCCAGCAGGCCCCCACTCATGTCCCCCAGCACCCCCACCCACCCAGCATTGAAGGGCACCTGCCAGCAGGCCCCGACTCATGTCCCCCAAGCCCCACCCACCCAGCATTGACGGGCACCTGCCAGCAGGCCCCGACTCATGTCCCCCAGCAACCCCACCCCCCAGCAGTGAGGGGCACCTGTCAGCAGGCCCTGATTCAAGTCCCCCAGCACCCCCACCCACCCAGCATTGATGTGCACCTGCCAGCAGGCCCCGACCCATGTCCCCCAGCACCCCCACCCCCCAGCAGTGAGGGGCACCTGCCAGCAGGCCCTGACTCATGTCCCCCAGCACCCCCACCCACCCAGCATTGACGGGCACCTGCCAGCAGGCCCCGACTCATGTCCCTCAGCACCCCCACCCACCCAGCATTGATGGGCACCTGCCAGCAGGCCCCGACTCATGTCCCCCAGCACCCCCACCCACCCAGCATTGATGGGCACCTGCCAGCAGGCCCCGACTCATGTCCCCCAGCACCCCCACCCACCCAGCATTGACGGGCACCTGCCAGCAGGCCCTGACTCATGTCCCCCAGCTCCCCCACCCCCCAGCAGTGAGGGGCCCCTGCCAGCAGGCCCCCACTCATGTCTCCCAGCACCCCCACCCCCCTGCAGTGAGGGGCACCTGCCAGCAGGCCCTGACTCATGTCCCCCAGCACCCCCACCCACCCAGCATTGAAGGGCACCTGCCAGCAGGCCCCGACTCATGTCCCCCAAGCCCCACCCACCCAGCATTGACGGGCACCTGCCAGCAGGCCCCGACTCATGTCCCCCAGCACCCCCACCCCCCAGCAGTGAGGGGCACCTGTCAGCAGGCCCCGACTCATGTCCCCCAGCACCCCCACCCCCCTGCAGTGAGGGGCACCTGCCAGCAGGCCCTGACTCATGTCCCCCAGCACCCCCACCCACCCAGCATTGAAGGGCACCTGCCAGCAGGCCCCGACTCATGTCCCCCAAGCCCCACCCACCCAGCATTGATGGGCACCTGCCAGCAGGCCCCGACTCATGTCCCCCAGCACCCCCACCCACCCAGCATTGACAGGCACCTGCCAGCAGACCCCGACTCATGTCCCCCAGCTCCCCCACCCCCCAACAGTGAGGGGCACCTGCCAGCAGGCCCCGACTCATGTCCCCCAGCACCCCCACCCATCCAGCATTGACAGGCACCTGCCAGAAGGCCCCGACTCATGTCCCCCAGCACTCCCACCCAACCAGCATTGAAGGGTGTTAGGCGGAAACCTGTGCAGTTCCCTCTGGGACCACTGCAAAAGATTTAGGACTACAGGTGTTTGGCAGTAAACCCACTTGGTAGCAGTCTGTACCACACAGATTCACTTGGTAGCTGTGGCTGAGCAGTCAGACTTCCCTCAAGAAGAGTTAGGCAGTATGTGGAGTATACAAAATAGGGCAATCTACACAGTAAGACAAGCAAACACGCAACAAGGCTTCGGTGTAAAGATATATAGTTATTTATTTATAAGAACACATCTATAGAAAACACTCTGGCACTAATACGGCAAACGATTTCAATCACAATTACCATACGAAGGAAATATTAATCCCCCTAACAATAGTTCGACAAGTCTAGGTTCAACGGCATCACTTATTTGCAGACAGAGGTGTATGCTTTAACCTAGATGGCACTCTAGTATTCGTTAGGATGGGAGAGAAAAGGCGGGTTAAGAAATCAACTCGATACCAATATTTTTAAGAACAAATGCAAGGCAAGAAGACAGGGACCACTGTAGATTCCAAAGTTCAGAGGCCAGGCCCACTCGGAGAGAGGCAAGGCAGTATTTCCCAAAAAGTATCTTAGTGGAAATGCGCTTCGAGTCTTTATCGCAAATTGTTATGGAAAGATTGGACCAGTTCAGAACAACAAGTCAAAGAAAGCTTGGAGGCGACCCAATGGAAAGGCGAGGATTAAGACACCTCACTCTATCCGGCAGAAAGGGAAGCCAGGCGTACACGGTACCTTGTTTGTGGAGAGACAGCTCTGGCGGGGGCAGTTGTTCCTGGTGGTGGATGCACGTCGGGTCTTTGCCAAGAGTAGAGATGATCTCGTCGTCGAAGAAAAGTGAAGTCCGGTGCACCACCAGGGAAGAGGCCAGCCATGGAGTGCTCTGTCACAAGGCACCACCTTTTGGTCGCGGTACAGGGGTAGTGGCTATCCGGTTGCCGAGGTGCTCTGCACGGGCAATTCGACCACTGCGTCCTGGAGCGAAGAAAAAGCAAAGGGGACTGGTTGTTCCCACCAGTCAGGGGAAGAGACTCTCCGGCAGGGAGATCTCCTCTGTCGTCGGGAAGTGGTGAGTCAGTTCCGCAGGGCTCCACCAGAGGTGTCGTCGTTGCAGGTCGGCTCAGCTTTACCCTCGTCGGATTCTTAGGTCCTGTGGCGACTTCTGAAGATCCCGTCCCAAAAGCCCTGCTTTTATGCAGAAAACCCCCATTCATTCAGCCTAGCTGTCAATCAACACATGCTAAGTGGTGAGCGGGGATGCTCACCACTTGGACCAATCACTCTAGAGTGTGACCAGAGTTGGCAAGGCAACTTGGTCCAGGGTGCCTAAACCCCCTCCCACACTCCTGTGGTAACCCAGACAGAATGGCACCACTTTGGAGGGTCTCTGTACAGAAGCCCGCCAAAAGTGGAACAAAGGGCTCAACCTTTGGTTTAGGAGTCACAGAGACGAACACAGACGCCATTTTAAAAACCGAGTTCTGGCAGAAAATACCATCCGATAGACTTATTTAAGATAAGTAAACCGGTGGTATGTTAGAGATTAACGAGAAAAAGTAGCAATCTCCAACAATGGGAATAATCCCATAGAGTTATATTCGGGGTCGGATATAACAAGTAGTTTCCACTGCCACCAGCCAAAACTCGACGAGGGGGGACGGGACAGTGCCCCCTCGAATAACAGACCCAGCAGTAATCAAATTACCCCTACTAGTACGTCCACAATAGGATGGTTTGTACTAGTTCTGTTAGTAAATTTAGGTCTAGTAAAGCCAATGGTGACTTTACATGCCCGGGGAGACGGTAGTCAGTCCCCGGGTATGGAGTCTATGAGGGCGGTCCGCTAGCACGCCCCAGTGCTACGGCACGGAGGGTACAGTGTAACACACATAGCAAAACATATGAGATCCTATGGAGTAAAAGACCCTATAGCCCATAGAACACATTGACATTCAAAGGAATTACACACATTCATGTCCAAGAGTGGGAGAGAAAGAGTCTCACTCTTGGCAGGATGGAAAAAAACAAACTCCAGAAATCCAGCAAAGCTGCTGGGGGACTCACTAGGTTAGGAAATTCAGCCTAACCAGAGAATTCTCCCTAACACTCGCCCCCCCCCCAGACTAAGGGACAGGAGGATTTAATCCACTCCTGGATGAATCTCATACCTCTAGTCAATGACATACATCCTAGAAAGACCATCAGCATTTTGGTAGTGACACCTTGACCTATGTTCTATGGCCCAATCAAAGGTTTTCCTTTGTAAGCTATATGACCTACAAACCCTTTGAGGAACATCAGTCTTTTTAAAGTTATAGGGGATCTGGTTGACCAGTCCCTCAGACGTTGGTACAACTTCTGAACCTGTGTTAGGCTTTTTCAAGGGGTCCTTACAAAGGATTCCCTTAGATCTAGAGGGGCCTCCAAGGTTCCTCACCACCTCTCTTGTGGGAGCAGGTTGGGTCTTAGGCCTCTTGGTTGGAGGGGTTGGGGTTAGGCAATGTACCTGCTTCCCCTTCCTCTTAGATCTAACCTTACCTACTTTAGGAGTTTCCCCCCTAATATTAGGATTTGAGTTGGGGTCTTCAGTAGAAGGTCCAACAGTCTGAAGGTTTTTGGCCTTAGACTTTTCTTTCCTGGTTTTCCACCAGCATTGAGAATGACCAGTTCTCTCAGGCCTAGGTAAGGGTCCAGTAGGTCTATCCTCCTCTTCCTCAGAAGCAGGGGGGGGGTCACAGACTCTGTAACTGGGGGAACAATGATGGAGCTTGGTTGGGGCTCCCATTTCCCTAACGTACGGGCCTGAAATGTGCCTGGGTTAGAGGTCAACTTACTAACACCAGGGCTTGTAGTGGGGGTCTCAGTAGAGGTTCCCACAGGCTTAGAGTGGTCACTTAAGGTGGCCTCTCTAGCCAATTTGGTTTGGTTCTGGGTCTCCATACTGGGAGGCCTGGGGGTACTGGATACTACTCCTAGAGTTTTTAGATCATTCCCCAACAGGACTCTCCCAGGCACCTCAGTCTGAACACTGACAGGAATCAACACTGTCATGTCATTACACTGAATGAGGGCTGGTAGAATTGGAACCATTTGGACAGGGCCTCCAGCCATCTTAGTGGGACCTTTGGGTGCCTTAGCAACATCCTCTGGCCTGAAAAAGCTTTCGTCCACTACAGTTCTGCTGGCCCCAGAGTCTCGTCTGGCAGGAGTATCCTGGCCATTGACAAGAACACTGTCCACATAATAACATTTAGAGTTTTCTGGTATAGAGTCATATACACTGCTATTCTGATTACTAACCAGGTCCATTGACTCTACTGATACACTTGCTTGCAGAGCCCAAGGTTCTTCAGCAAAGACTTCAAAGTGAGCACTAGTCGTTTGGACTTCCTCCTCAGGAGTGAAGTCCAAGGAGACTGTGCTGATCCCAGTAGGTTTACCCTTACATTTTGGATCTCCTTTGATATGGTCAGTTGCCCCACAGAGATAGCATGTTCCAAATGCTCTCTGGAATGGTGGCTTATTCTGACCTCCTTCTGGTTTGTGGCCAGAAGGTACACTATTCTGCTGTGGTTTTCCCTGGGGTTTACCGTGGTTATTTTGTTGTTTGGGGCCCCCTTTGGGTTGGGAGGTATTGGAATTCTCTTTTGAGTCTTTGTTAGGCTGTTTTCCCTCATCCTTTTTCTGAGTTGCCCCAGAATCCTTATGAGTAGCCCTGTTGGCAACCCATAAGTCAGCAGCCTTAGCCAGCTTCTGGGAATCCAATTCCTTTGAATCAGCCAAGTGCTGTCTGAGCTCGGGAGAACAGGCATCATAAATAAACTCCAACATAAAAAGATTCTTCATACCCTCATAAGTGTTCACTTTGTAACCCTTAATCCATCTCTCTAAGTTTTTCAACCCTTCACTCACCCAGGTAGCCCAAGGGGTACCATCATGCTTTTTGAGGGTTCTAAACCTCTTAAGATACTGCGAAGGGGTCTTCCCGAATCTAGCTATCAAAGCTAGTTTCACACTTTCGTAATCCGTCTTATCCGCCTCCCCCAACTCCAATACCACATCAGTCGCAACAGGGGGGAGCCTAGAGAACAACCAGGGAAGTAGATCATTCCTGGTGATGTCCTGGAGCCCATGATTGTACTCAAACAGTTTTAACCAATCCAATACATCCAATCTCTGTTCATACATACCCACTAATTCCTTCGGCATCCGGGGTCTTTTGGGACTGGAGCTTCTAGAGGAGCCAGAGACAGAAGCAGTTTCGACAGACAACTTTTTCAATTCTAACTCATGCTTGAGCTCCATTTCTCGGAGCCTAAGAATTTGTTGCATTTCTTGGTGCTTCTGTTCAGTTTGAGCAGTAATCCTTCTGAATTCCAAGTCTATTTTCATTTTTTCTAGTTCAAGGACTTGAGGACTTAATGTGGGACCTGTTATAGGCCCAGTAGGTACAGCTGGTAAGGCAGGTAGAGGAGCAGGGGAGACAGTTTCGTTAGCCTCTCCTTCCTCTTCAGCCTCTTCATCACTATCGTCAGAATTACGATTTAGATCAACACCATTACCGTTATCTACATCTGCTGGAGAAGTTGGTTCCTCTGAACCAGTACCCAGACTTTGATTTTCTAGCAATCTCGCTATCAGTTCTAACTTCTTGCCTCTTACAGAAAGATTTTCTTGCCTACAGAGATCTCGTAAATTCTCAGTATTTTCACATGACAACGATTCTTGACTGTAAACTTCCATAGTAGACATGTTTTTGAAAGTTGCTTTTTTTAGTGCTAAGCTTTGTGGTTAGTTATCCTAAAGTGTCGAAAAGCTGATGATGGCAATTCCTGGGAGGGTGGCTGGGCCTTGCGTCGCCGCCCGGTGGAGGCATCCCCACCGCTTAGCTCCACAGCGCCCTCTCCGCCCTCTTCTTCACTTGACGCTGCGTAGAGGGAGACATAGAACACAAGCATCAGGGTACAGTACAATATTCCCCTAGACAGGAAGCAATAAGACATGACTGGCACTGTCAAATGTCACTTCCATCCTGTCCCTCCACAATACATGGGTGAATGCACGCAACAAACATGCACAAACAGGCACGGCGCCTGCAATCAACATCAGCATCCATGTACAAGGGCCTATTTTAACCAAAAAGTTGCCTTCAAACTCACATGCATCATGGCTCACACTGATCCCATGCACACACATCACCGGAGGGTCATGCATCATGGCTTGTACACCACAGACATAGTGGATAGACAAAGTGGATACAACAGTGACGGCACTGCATGAGTGAATCTACACATCATCACTGACATGTGTCATGCATCGATGGCAATTGAAAGTCACACACACACTTCTCAGACACACACATGTGCACCATACATGTACATGAGAGCAGCACTGATCCCTCACTGCCCCTCCATGTCCAAGAACAGAGACTGGCATGCATTCATGTGTGCATTCCGCATACAGCTCCCCATGTTGCATTGGAACACATGCACCATCCATGTGGTTCACACATTACTGGTCTCACATGCATGACCATGATGTCCCTGCACACACACATCCATACATGGCCTATGTCACACATACAGGCAAGTATCAGACTACCAGCACACTGCAACATGCCCTGTCTCACACAGCAATGCTTAGCAATTTACCGCTCAACTCCAGGTTCTGCCTCCGAAGGATCTGGGCGTGGCGCTCTGGGCCTACGCGTTCCAGGACCCTCATCTGGATGTTGCTCATGCTGATCGGGCCCCCCTCCGTGAGGCACCGGGCCTTGTAGAGGGTCCTGGACCTGAAGTCCTCCCAGCGCTTCCGGACATGCTTGATGTCGCGGGTTGCCACCCCCTCCGCGTTGATGGCAACCAATGCGTCATCCCAGATCCTCTCCCATCCTTCCTTGTTGGCATGTGATGTTCCGCAGAGGGCATCATAATGCCCCAGGACATGCTCCACCATGACACCAACTTCCTTCTCACTGCCTCTCTGGCTGGGGGTCGCCAGTGGTCTCAGATGGTGTTTGCCCCAACATGGCGACCCCCGAGGCAGGCGTGGGTTGGCAACTGGGTCCTGGGTCTGGGCTGTGGAGCGATGGTATCCCAGTCGGGAGTCTTCTGGTCCTGCAGGGGTAGACACAGCAACTGGACCCCTGCAGATGGCTGACGTGCAGGCACCAAATAGCAGGGCAGGTTGGCAGTAGGCAGGCAGTAGCAGATGGCAGGTGGGAGTGTGCTCGGGGATCTTGGGGGCAGGAAAATGGCCTTCTGGGCAGGAGCGTGGTCTTCCGTGTGTTTTCGCGTGGCCAGCTTGATACGGAGTGATTTGGCACGTGAAAAAATTGCACGTCAGCGTGTAATTCGAGGAAAGGACCTTAGCGCGTAAGCGCATCTGTGACATAGCACGCACGGGCGTTTCCCTCGTGACGTGGGCATAGTGGTTCAGCGATCATGTAAAAAAACTGCACGTCCGAGTGTGAATGCGTGTAATCCGAGGAAAGAGGCTACGCGCGTAAGTGACGCGACGCACGCGGGAGTTTCCCTCAGCTCGGGTTAAAGGTGAGCGGGGCCAGCAGTTTGCTGTACGTGCCTTTTGTGGAGACCGACGTGTGTTGCTACTTCGTGTTGTTTCGCGTGCCCTCACAACTTCACAGCGGATCAAGGACGTATCTCTTCTTTTGGCGGGGGTATTGGCTACGCATGTTTTTCATTATCATGCTAGTCAGACGGTGAGTCACGCACGCTATTTTTCCCACTGTCAGTACCCCTGTGTATCACACCCGTTTTCGAGGTCATATTAGCCTGCGTGTCCCACGCGTACTTGTTTTTCGTGTTACTGGGTGCCACCGCGTACTGCGGGAGGTTAATTCCACGCACGTAGGCTGCAGGGTTGCGTGCATGGTTTTACTGCAGTTTTGGTGGTGCCTGAGCGTTGCGTGACCCGTCACTACATCACCGGGGTCACATACAGCCTTGCAGGTGCAGGGGGCTGTTAACATCTTGCATCCCACCCCCTTCACCCCAATTGCCCAGGACAATTCTGGTGTACACCTCCTATTGGCACTCCTCCATCTGTGTCGGCACTACTCCATCTGTGCCATGAATGGGAGGCCACCAAAGGTGAGGGGCTCCTCAGCTGGGCATCCTCCTTGTGGCGGCGTGGTCAGGGATGTGGGCGGGGTGACCAGGGAGTAGGGGACTCCAGGGTGTCCAGGGTGGCCGCAGAGGGGGAAGAGGCAGGGGTGCACCTCTTGAGCACGATGTTGTGTCATGTGTCGGTGCAGTCATGCCACCACCCCCTGTGGTTACGGTAGATGCAGCTCCTGCATCTGGCACTGGCGCCCATGTGACCCGGCAGTCCGTTTCATCGACTGCCACGAGCCCAAAGGTAGTGGTAGCTGCAGGTGCAGCTGTGGACACCACCACCCAGGCTCAGGATCTGCCAGCGCAGGCTGCGTTGGCACTTGAAGAGTCCTTGGAAGATTTCCAACGGGCCAAGAGGGAAACCGTAGGTGCACCCAGGGCTGCCCTGACCCAGACACGTGTCCCTGGGGCAGTAATGACATCTGCTGAACTGAACAGCCCGGTGTTGGCAAGTGCAGGGGCAGATGCAGCCAACAACACCCCGGTTGTGAGTCTGCCAACCAGGACAGTTGCGGTCAATGACCCTGCCACAGCGGATGTTGCTGCGCAGGGTCCATTAGAGGGCACCCAGCTGCCACTGACGAAAGTCAGGCCTTTGGTCGTCCCTCCACCTGCCACTCCCTTGGCTCAGTCCACTGGTGCCACTGGCCATACTGATCAGGGCGGCATTTGCCAGCCAGGGTCTGCGCCACAATCCAAGAGGAGGAAGGCTGCACCTGCAGCACAGGCTGGGACCCCACACACAGCCACGACCTCCTGCATGTCGAGGAAGAAGCCTTTCTGCAACCAGGAATTTGATTTCCTCGTGGACTACGTGCGGGACCACAGCCGTGACATGCTAGTGGGTCCTAATTGCGAGACTAAGGCTGCCCACCGTGGTACCCACTGGAAGCACGTTGCGGAACATGTGAGTGCATTCGGCCATGAGGTGCACACGGCGCAAGAGTGCAAAAAGAGTTGGAATGGCCTCAAATGCAGCGCTAAGGCTTAGTGTGCCTCAAATTACAACTTGACTCTGGTGACTGGCAGTGGGCCTGCACCTGAGGAGGAAGACCTCACTCCGCATGAGTCACTCGTTGCAGAGTTCATACCATCTGAATCGGTCGAAGGAGTGGGAGAGATGCCAGACTTTGATGCCCAGTCCAGGGAGTGTTGCTGTGTGTTTGTTGAGGACATGTGTGTTTTACTTGTGTGATGTTTTGTGCATGACTGCCACTACATGTCACGTGTACATGGTTCTGATGTGCAAGTGATGCAATGCTTCCCTGATGCATGGCTGCTCTGCTGGGTGGTGGACATGTGGAGTGGATGGGGACTGTCAGCATCACCACTATTGCACCCTTCTCACATGCTGGTCACCAGGATGCCCCTCCAGTCCATGTTCCAGCTCACTGGCCCTTCTGCATGTAGCTGGGGTGACCTTCCTCTCAGCCAGGGACTATGTCATAGCATGGCTGACGTGCATGTGTCCTCTGCCTGCATGTGGGTACTCCATGTAGGCATGCTCCCTTGCCCCTCCACCACCCGCTCTGCACCCCAATTCCACCTTTGCACTGGTCTGCTTCAATTTTGCCGTTGAGTACTTCCCTGTTCATGCATCCAGTGTACATGCTAACTACCAGCGGCCAAGCTGCCAGACATTTGCTGTGTGGTTAATCCTTTGTACTTGATGCAGGGTGTCTCACTTGGACTGTGCAGATGTCAGATGCCCCGCAGGGACATGAGTGCCCATTCATGCTCCATGTGTATTCCACGCATGCCCCTGTGTGTCCTTGACTGGATGATCATTGTAGTACGAGTCCAGGGTGACCTACATTGCATGGCATTTATCAGCCTTCCCATGTCCACTGTGGCTCAGTCCTGCGTCGCACACATGTTTAGGGTGTGACAGTCTGTGTGGGTCACAGGCCTCAGCCTGTTTAATGGCCAATGACTCTGTCCAACTGGTGTAGTGTCTCCTTCACACGTGGGTGTACTCCAGAGGTTTCATCATGTGTCCTGCTTACTGTCCCATAATCATTTGCTGTGTTGTCACTTGACCCACATGATGCAGTTGATGCTAGTCAACACTGTCTGTCAATACACACGTCTATGGTCAGCCTTTTGATACCATGCTAGGCATCCCTGCATTTGCACTTGGGGGGAGGAGTGGTTTGCTTGTAGCCATGCTACCCATTGAATGCACATTGCACGTGATGCCTGAAGTTGACCTTGCACTGCCTTCACATTTTCTGACACACATCATGAAGTACTTGTACATGTAGATAGTGAGTAACGTACAAATTTGATGTACTGCATCGACCACTTCTGTGCAAACTGACACCATTCTACATGCCTAATCACAGAAGCAATGTCAAGTTGACCCAGAATGCATGGCAGGTTCTATTTTGTGTGTGACATGTCTACTTGATGTGTTTGGTGTCTGTGTGATGTCTGTGTGTGTGTGTTGTGTGCTTCTAACATGTGTAGTGACCTTTTTTTCTCTCTACTTTTCAGATGATGGCGCAATGGAGCCAGATGATGGTGTTGTCATGCCAGGCACATGGTTGTTATCACTACAGCAACCCGGCACAAGTGGGGGTAGTGGGGTGGTAGGCCACAAAAACCCACATGTGCTACAGTCCATTTAGTCTCTGGCTGGAAATGAGTCCAGCCCGGATGAACACTCTGACATCCATGTCGAGTTGGATGTGCATCAGGTCCATATGTCAGGGATGAGTGATTCTGATGTGGGCATTCCTCTGTCCGCGACACCTGCACTGAGGGGTCAGACAGTGTTCGAACCTCCGCCTGTGGTGGCTCGGGACACAGGGTCACCCTCCACACCAGTCACTGATGTGCCTAGGACATCACGTCGACGGGGGCATGTAGTCATGCAGCCGCGGGTGGTGCCAACACAACGAGGACACCCGGTCCTTGGGTCCCGCAGGGGTCAAGCCCAGCAACGCGGTCGCCGCGTTCAACCGCAGTATACTGAGTGGGAGTAAGACATGACTGCCAATTCTGAACGGCAGGGGGCAGCAATGGAGAACATAGCTGAGAGCATGGAGCGTGTGGCCCAATCCGTGCTCCCTCCTGCTAGGCAGGTGCTTCTCCAGCAGCAGGCGGCACGGTCCACAGCCCGCTCGCTCAGGCTGGGCATGGCGGCCTCAGACAGGGCACGCCAGGCTGAAATGTTGTCTCTGCGTAAAGCAATTGCTGCTCACGAAGAGGCACACATGGAGGCCCTGAGGCAGGATTATGCTTCCCTCAGATCCACTCTGGGTGTCCTTATGATGTCCCAGAGGCAGCAGGCAGAGGAGAGGTTTGCACAGCTTGAGCGTACCATCTCGGCTGAGCTACAGGCTTGCCTGGAGGTGCAGCAGTTGTCCAGCCAGGCCTTGCAGGAGGAACTCCGTGTTACACGTGCTACCTTGCAAGAGGAAGCACGTGTATCACGGGAGGTTCTTCATGCAGACCTACGTGTCATCGCCACACAGAACCATGCTCAACTGTCTGGCAGACTTGCTGCCGACGAGGGGCAAGCTGCGGCTAGGTGTGGTCAGGCTCCTGTGTCACGTCCTCCTTTCCAGGAAGAGCCAGACTCGGAAAACAATTTATCTCCCACATAGGTCGGGCTGTGCAGGCGTTGAGCCCATGAAGGTTTTTTTTTTCCTCAACATCATCGCAAGTGGGTGTTGAGCAGCACCCTGTACCTCCCCCCTCCTGGGTGCCTCTCCCCCCGGGTCGTATGTGGCCATTTTTGATTTTTCAGTTAGTTTAGTTAGTTTAGTTTCAATTTGATAGTTAGTTTAATTAAGTATTTATTTATTTTCAAATTTGTTTATTGGCATTTATTATTTATTGCAGTTACAGGACACTAAATATGTCTGTGATTTGAGGATAATGAGCATTTCAGCATAAAACATTAACAAATTAACATTACAACATTAACTATCTCCCAGTGTTTTTTTGGTTGAGCTAGTGCCGCTTGGCGGACCGGGGGGGGGGTCCGGCTGGTCTGGAGGAGGAAGGAAAAGGGGGGTCATGCCTGTGAGGCCCCAGTGAGGTAGCGGCGAAATAGTCTCAGGTCCTTTTCGGCTCACAGGTCCGCTTTCGGTGGATTTGTTCCAGTTCAATGGGGCTTGATATCTGAGGGGCAAAATAGGGAGTCTATGAGTTCTTTCCAGGCCTCCAGGGTCATACTCGAGTCGTCTGTAGATCTGGCTACACTGTTCTCCCAAGCCGTTGGTTCTCCTCGAACCCAGCATTTCAGCTTAGTGTGCCAGCTTTTCTGTTGGGGCCCAGCTGATTTCTTCCAGGACATTGCAAATGTCCTCTCTGCCAGTATACACATAATGTCCATTAGTCTGGCGAGGTGCTTAAGTTTGGCCGGTCTAGTGTATGTGTCCAATAGGCATTCCTCCGGGGTCCATTTGTATCGGGTCACCCCCAGATTATCGCTTGTCTGCTGTATGGCGGTCCACAGGGACTGCGTCTTAGTGCACAACCAGAACATGTGGATCAAGTCCGCATTATTCATTCCACACCATGTACAATTGGAGTGCAACATTTTATTGAATTTTGCCAGCCTGGATGGGGTATGTTCGGTGTAGCAGGTTGAGTTGTATTTGTCTGAATCTGTGGTTTCTGGAGACAGTCTTGGGAAATGTCAAAGCCCTCTCCCATTCTCCATCTGACTTTTCCCGGCCCATGTCTGTTTCCCATTTGCTTTTCAGATCGGCACTCCGTGGGTTGGGGATGTCACTTAGGTGGCCTTAGATCTGGGACACCGGCTTCCGTCCTTCACCCAGGGCATACAGTAGTGTAATCAGGGAGTTTGATTCCGGTTCCTCCGGCCATGACGTCCACTGGTTCGTGCTGTGGTTCTCATCCTCTGATACCACAGGAACTGGCCTATATTATTTATTATTATATGGACTCCATCCATTTCCTGAAGTGTTTCAAAATCTTTAAAAGCCCCATCCGCAAATAGGTCCTCCCAGGAGTATATCAGATTCCTTTCCCAGTGTCTGAGGTGATGTAGATGTACGACGGATCTGCATATGTCCAAGATCAGTGGTATGTCCGGGGAGTACTGGCGCTTAGCACAGGTAAGGGTTTCTGTCCTGCGCCAAATTTTTCATCCCAGTATGGCCATGAAAGGGACATTTCGCATCAGGTGGGAGGGGGCCCAGATGAGTTCTCTCATATGCAACAGGGATACTAGGGACTGCAGTGTATAGGCGCGTTACAAATACCATATCATATCATATCATAGCAGGGGCGTCTCAGACGTGGCTTCATCTGCTAGCCATTTGGTGACAAAATTAAGCTGTGCTGCCAGATAGTGTTTTTCAAAGTTTGGGAGTTTTATTCCCCCCTGGTTGTACGGTAGCATCAGGGTGATGAGTGTTATTTTGCGTCTTCCTTTCCCCCACAAGAAATCTCGGATTATCCTTTCTAGTAGGCGGAAAAACGGCGCGTTGATGTAAAAATGTATATTCTGGAACCCATACAAGAATCTGGGAATGACAATCATTTTAATTATTGCAGCTCTAAACATCATGGATAGGGGAAGTTTCGCCCAGAAGTTCATGGATTTTCTCAGGCCAGGAATCACAGTCTTCGTGTTGTGCTCATGCATTAGTGTAGGGGTATGCATTATGTGTATCCCTAAATACTTGAATGAGGTCGGCTTCCACTGTATTCCTACCGCAGGAAGTTCTGTTATGTCTTTCCCCTTGAGGCCTACCAGAGGGAATAGACAGGACTTCGCCCTGCTGAATTGTATGCCAGAAGACTTTGCAAAGTTGTCTAAGACGTCTAGCATCGTGGGCACGTTGTTGTGTGGGTCCCTGACATACAGTAGTACGTCGTCTGCGTAAAGAGAGATAATATGGTCTATTCCTCCCAGCCGTATCCCAGCGTCAAAAGATTGTCTTCGAAAATATATAGCAATAGGTTCCAGTCCTAATACATAAAGCATGGGGGAGAGCGGGCATCCCTGCCTAGTGCCCCTGCATATGTCCCAGGTCTCAGATATGTATTTTCCTGTCTTTACTCTGGCCCTAGGCTTGGTGTAAAGTATCTTGATCCACCTAATGAACCCCGGGCTGAAGCCAAAACCCTCTAGTACCGTCACTAGCCACTCCCAAAATATAGAATCAAATGCCTTAATGGCATCAAGGGACAGCAGTGCATATGTCTCCGTGTTAGCCTCCGTCTGAGCAATAATCTGTTGTACTCTCCGTAGGTTCATGGTCGTGTTCCGGTCTGGTATGAAGCCCCACTGATCTTCATGCACTACATCCCCTATGATTTTGGCCAGTCTATTTGCTAATACCGTAGTCAATATTTTCACATCGTAATTGAGCATGGCTATTGGGCGGTCAGAGTCACATTTGTCGACAGGCTTATTGGGCTTGATAATTGGAATCAACGGGGTCTCCCTCATGCTGTCAGGTAGTATCCCTATCTTGTGTGCTTCCTGAAAAACCCAGTGTAACAGGGGTGTTAGGGAGGTCTCATATGCTTTATAGAACTCAGTGGGCAGTCCATCACTCCCAGGGGTCCTACCGGTGGCCAGTGACTTAATTGCCTCTGTTATATCCTCCGTTGTGATATCTGCATCCAAGGCTTCAGCCTGTTCAGGGGTCATTTTGGGGAGCCCTAATTCCTCCAGGGTGTCTATGATTTGTTCTCGGGGAACCTGGTTCTTGTGAGAGTAAAGGTGTTCATAAAAGCCCTTGAAGGTTTTGTTTATGTCTTGCTGTGTCTGTACTACCTTACCATCTTCAACTTGTATCATGGTGATCGTGTGTCTGGGGTGCTCTTTCCTACATAGCCAGGCCAGCATTCTACTAGGTTTATCGGCTTCTCTGTGTGTTCTGTTTGATTTGGTAGCATAGTCAAATTTGGCTTTAACTCTGAGTTCTTTGAGGTTGTCTTCTCTTTGGTGGGTATTTACCGGGGTAGCTTCAAGTTGCTCAACCTGTCGTTCCCACTGATATAATTCACCCCTTAATTGTTTCCTAATGCCCCCTTCCTTCGTGATGATTTCCCCCCTCGTCACTACTTTAAGGGTGTCCCACATCGTGCTCAGGTGGTTAACGCTCCCAGTGCTCCTCTCAATAAAGCTATCTATAAATTCATGTAGTTCTTCCCTGAACGCCAGGTCACTTAGGGCGTCTATCAGCATTCTCCACATAGGGATAGGTGGTCTGGGGCAGGCTTGGTTCCATTCTGTTAGGAGTGGCGAGTGGTCAGAAATGGTTCTTCCTCAGTGTTGTGCTTCTTCTATTTGTGACAGGTGTTCTTTACCTATGAAGATATAGTCTATCCTCGTGTGAAGATCATGAGGGAAAGAGAAGTATGAATAACCCCGGAAGTCAGGATGACACTCTCTCCAGGTGTCGGCTAGGTTCAATCTGTCTGTTAATAAGGACAGGGCTGTCGTTGCTGCTGAGGGGCCTTTCGGGTGGGGCAGGGACCTGTCTAGTTTCGCATCATGGACACAATTAAAGTCTCCGCCCAGAAAAACATCCCATGTCTGTAAGGTGCGATTTTAGCATACATAGAGTTCAAATGTGTCAGAATGTTAGTATTGGTGAGGTAAGAGTTTACTATGCATATCTCTTCCTGTTCCAATCGGCCCCACAGTATTACAAACCTGCCCTCAGGGTCTGTCTCAGACCTGATTAAGTGGAATGGGAGTTGGGGGTGGATCCAAGTGTACACTCCTCTTGCGTATCTAGAATAAGTAGTACCCACACCCTGCCCTCCCCAATGTTCCCCCAGTCTTGCCAGGGAGTCTGCTGTGCAGTGTGTTTCTTGCAACAGCGCTATTTGCACTCTTTTTCTCTTCAAATAGGACTTGATTCTGTTCCGACGTAAATAGGATCCCAAGCCCCTCACATTCCAAGTCATTATCTTTATTTTAGCGTTAGACGCCATGTCGGATCAATCGAAATGTCTCTGATTCAGTCCGGCACCTACCAGTATCTTCTGCAGGTTCACCTGATCCCAGCTCTCTCCCCTCCCGTCCCCCTTCCTCGGCATCTTTTATTTCACTTGTAGGAGATTTTTTAACTTGAGTAACTCCCATTGCCTTGAATGGGGAAAACAAACGAACAAGTCGAACAGTCGCTAGCAGTTGCTCTCAACTTGCAATGCTCAGGGGGTCCCGAGCCTTCCAGGCCACTCCTGGCCTTCCGGATCAGGTTGTGTGTGAGCAGAATGCTTACACAGTTTCCAGTGGGGTGGGTTGCCTTACTTTTGCTCGTGTGTTCCCTCGAGCTCTCGTCCGGTGTAGCTTACTTTGCAGAAGAATTGCTTTGTATTGTGTTTGTCTGCGGTCGGTCGTTGTGTGGGGAATACCCGTTTTCTTTACTCTCTGGCAGGTACATGGTCAGCCCCGATCCGTTTTTGGTAGTTCTTTCCCGTCGTCAGCCAGGTTATTATGTTCAAGCCACATATTGGCTGCGGCTGGAGTCCCAGGAATATTGCTTTTCCGTTATAGAGAACCTTGAGGCGTGATGGGTAGAGCAGCATGTATTTTAAGTTGAGTTTCCTTAGCCGGGCTTTTATTGGAATAAAGGAGTTCCTTGCACGTTGCACTGCAGGGGTATAGTCAGGGTATATAACTATTGTCGAATCTTTTCTCTTTATCTCCCCTCCTTCTCTGGAGTATCTTAATATGGTTTCTCGATCTCGGAAATGTAAGATCTTAGCTATAATTGGGCGTGGATGAGATCCGGGTGGAGGGCGTTTCTGAAGGGATCTATGGGCCCTCTCCACGGAGAACCCTTGGGAGAGGTTTCCCGGTCCTATTTCCGCATATTGCAGCAATGTTTCGATAAAGTCTGTCGGGTCTGGGCCTTCCAAGTCTTCGGGGACCCCTAGTCTGCGAATATTATTTCGGCGGGCACGCCCTTCGGCCTCTTCAGAGCGGGCCTCTAGCCTAGCCACTTTCTGTTCCAGATCTTGGACAGTCATCTTTAGGTCTCGGGTGTCCTTTACATTTTTCTGGAGAGTAGTTTCTGCCGCCGTGATCCTTTCGGTTAGGTTGCGGGCGTCCTGACACATGAGCTGTATGTCTGATTTCACCTCTTCCAGCCTTCCTTCAAGTGATGTACGGAGGGAAGCTATTGCTTGTAGGACTTGTATGTGTTTGAGGTCCTGTCCCTGTTGGGGCAGTTCTTCTGGGAGTTATGGATCTTGTTGTGACTGCCTTTGGGGTCTGACTGTCGTGAAGGAATCCATCGTGACCAATTTCGGCCTGCCCTTGGGGGGTGAAATCACTTGTTTTTAAATCTGTGGGTTCGTTTCTGTGCAGTGTGCAGGTTGGCCCTGTGGCCCCTATTCTTGGCTTCTATGTTTCAGATATCAGGTGCGGACCCCTTAGTAGTTCCGTATCTGGTGGCCCAGATGAGACTTCACAATCACACCTCCCTCACCTTCAGGGCAGTTGGTTGGGGTATAGCCGCAGCTGTTCGGATCGCCGACCTGGCCAGGTGTAGGCCTTTGCTGCTTGCTAGTTTCAGGGTCTCAACCCCACCTTTGCCACTGTGTCTAGCAGTGACCGTCCCAAGGGCCAATCTTCGGTCTCTCAACCAATGACTTTGGTCATGGGTTGTTTCCCAGGCTTGGGTCCGAGTTGACGTTCTCTCAGGAGCCTGTTTGGGATTTGAAGGGATGGTCCAGTGTCTACTGACTCCCACCTGTGTTGTCAATGGGCTGCCGGCGGGTCGGTGTTCCCGGCCTCATGTGGGATTAGTTTCCAAGGGCTTACTGTCCGCCCCAAAGCTTTCCCAGGAGCTTCGGGTACGGAGCCGTGGGTGGTTCCCCAGAGCGCATCCACAGCCTTCGGGGGCTTCGCTGTCTAACGTGAGCCCCCACTCGTGGGCCGATCAGGCAGGGCGGGGGCCCGCTTCGCTCCCGTACACCGGTCTCCCTCCACCTCACCTGCTGTGCCAGCCGCGCTCAGGGCCTCCGCACTCCCTCCTCCGCACCGAAGGCTGCAGCTCCTCTTGGCTCTTGTTCCGCGGGGCTTACGTCTCCGCTCCTGTCCTTCTAGCGGGGCACACCGTTGCAGTTGGTGTCTCGTGGCACAACCCCGCCTCGGGCAGGCAGCAATTGTTCCGCAGTCCCGGGGGGCACAGTCCCGGACTCGCAGCTCCTCCGCACAATCACCGGATCTGTGGTGGAGACGGAGAGCGATCGGTCAGCCTCAGCCGCCTCAGTGCAGGAGCGCGTCTCCCACTGCAGTCCGTCGCAGGCGACTTGGTTCGGCCGCAGCTCTAGTCTCGGCGCGCATCGGGCGCCGCCATCTTGTGGGTCCCAGGGGCTGGACTTCGGGCTTCTCGTTTTCTGCCTTTGCTTCTCCGGTTCGACCCAAGGATCAGGTCGAGTGTTGGGAAGTGGTTCCCCTTCAGTTTCGTCCAGTTTGTTCTTGGATCACAGACCAATTAAGCGATATTTGTGTCGTATTAAAGGATCTCGGACGGAGCTCCGCAGGAGCCTGTCTCTACAGCATGCGTGCAGACCACGCCCCTAGTTTAATTAGGTAATGTAGGTTTTTCATAGTTAGTGTAATTAGTTAATATAGTTTAAAATTGCTTGTTATTGTGCTTTCATGTGACGGTGTGTTGCTTTGTGGCTTTTGAAAGCATCCACTGTCTGTTCCAGCTGGGCCCTTCAGGCTTGTCTTGTGTATGTGTTTGCAGCTTGGGGTCCTCACTCACATATGCCACTCCTGCTTCCCTTATCCATGGGCTCGCATGGATGGTTCCGTGTAACAGCCTATTACACAAGGGCTTTGGACTGTCATATCTGTGGCATGTCTGCTGCTGTCCAACTTGTGTTAACACCGTTAGTGGGGATGATAGGGGTGTTATTGACCACTGTTCGTCTTTCGCTAGATGGGGTGTTTCATGATTCATGTGTACATTAATTGCTATACGTTGTGCAGTATGTTTCCTATCTTTACTGTAGATGTGCTTGCGCAATTCATGCCGTAGATAGTGTGTACCACACTTTGCCTGTGAAAGACACACTGATGGTGTGATTTCTGATGTACGTCTGTGACATGTCCAGTCATGAAATGCCTGAAGAGACACACACAGCTGATTTTAAAACATTAATCATGTGTTTCATGCCCTTTCTGCAGGGGGATGAGCCTCCAGACCATCTTTGCCAGCAGACATGGCCCATTGGACGTCTGGAAGCTAGACACGTTTGGTGGTGCCGACATGCGCATGTGTGCGCAAGCAGAGGCACAGGGATTGCGCTCATACATCCAAAAACAGCTGACGTGTTTCAAGGGACTCCAGGCAAGGTGAACAGTACAGGGGGGCCACAAAGCAGCAAACCTTTCACCAGGCCAGTTGCACATGCATGCTTAGTAGCAGCACTGACGGTGTGCTTGGACAAATATTGGTGTTGAAGCACACAATACAGCTGAGATGCGTTGGTGGAATAATGGCTAGTTGATGGGAAAGTTGTCTGGGGCACCTGCAGGGGCAGTGGCACATACCCTCCGGTCCACCATGGTCCATTGAGGCACTTGTATTAGCCAGGTAGCATTCCAATACATGGAAAGAAGCAGCTCACAGGGACAGACAGAGAGGGACAGACTTGTGTGCAGTGCATTTCATTTCCATGTAGAATTTGAAACATGCACTACTTACTTTATTTCGGTCATGGTGGAACATGACTTGTTCTGAAGTCATACCTTGCTATATGCGTCTGGCTGCTTACCCAAGGAACATTGCATGTTGTGTGAATAGTGACACATTGGTCTTCCATTTGCCACGCACCCACCAGCGCCTGACTTACTGCATTGACTGTGTATGAACCATCACAGGAGTAATGTTACGTGTGGGTACGAAGCAACCACACAAGATTGTTTGTAGAGTAGTTTGTTACTTTGGGGCATATATGGTGGTGTGTTTGTGTGTTATGGGCACGCACAGATTAGTAACTGTGGCTCTCTTTGCAGTATTGAACTGCTCCTGTTACCGGACCTGAGGGTGCGCAGGCAGGAGGCCAGCACTCACCCCACAGATAAGTTTCTCTTTGTCTTCCATTTGAGTAATTTGTTACTATGTGCATGATGATCAAGTTTGGTTATGTGAGTAGTACATTTTTGTGCATTTCCTACTTTCCCGTGTCAATCCTACTCCCCTCTCCTGCCCCTCATTCCGGTTATCCAGTATAGCAATGCCCGTCCCGACTGTTTAAACCTGACCCTCCTTCCCCACCAGGGACTCAGAGGCCTGTGTGAGTTTGACCTTGCAGGCACCCATACCACGGTGGGGGTGGTTGGTTCGTGCCACTCCTGCGCCTGTACATGGGAGCTGTGATAGTACACATCAGTTCGTGGTGCATCATTCTGTGTTATGTACCACACATGGTACACATCCTGTTGTGACATTGTTTTACTGTGCTACCTTGGTTGTTACGTCATTGTGGTAGTACTTGGGTTTTGTGACGTACTGCTACTTCAAGTCATCTACTGGATGCTCTTCTGGTTTGTTTTGCTGCCTGCAGGATTTTTGCTTGGCTTCTGTGTTGGCCTGCTTTGAGTTCTCTTTGATTTGCTGTTTTTGCAAGTCAAGTTGGCCTCTGAGGGTGCTGTACACTTTTTACACACAAGGTGGAAGATGGTTGCAAAAGGGAAGGGTGATCCTGTGGCCAGGTGAACTTCAAGGATGAAGGCTACATAACCCAGGTGCAGTTGTTCAGTGGGTCATGGTGATTTGTGAGGGAGGGCGGGGGTGTTTTGTTGTTGCCTTGCCCTACAGTGTGATGCGCACCCTGACATTGTAATTGTGGTATCCTATGTACATGATGTATTCTGCTGATCAATGCCTGTTCATGTGTTGTGTTTACCTTTCAGGTGTGAGGGAATAGTTGTGGCTTGACATGCTGGGGTGTACACATGGTCAGTGTTCACATATGATGTGTAGAGGAAACTGAGGGTCACTTGATTGCACATGCATATATTGAGTGCATGTCCCTACTGACCCACACACTCGCACTATCATCCATGACATGTACAACCACCCTTCCATGTCCACATGTACACTCTGTTTGCCTTCTGGTACCCACTGTGTCCCTGCAGCACATGATCTGTGACCAATTGTGGATCCTGTACATGCACAATTTGCTTTTTGATGTAGTTTGTCGTTTAGATGGGATGCTCAGGGCGTGCCTCACACACAATGGCTGTTCACTATGCTGTGCGCTGAGCAGTGTGTTGCAGGAGGTGGACACAGCACACAGAAGCTGCATTGTTGATTTTGCAATGCACAATGTGCATGTTGACAGGAATTCATTGTTATGTTACAACTACAACTGTTGGAATGCATTTGGGTATGACTTCTTTTGGGTGGGAGGTTGTTGGTTAGTCATTTCATCTGATTCCATGTCAGGCATCAATGTCTGATGCCATTTTATATTTTTCACATGTCAATGGGCCTCATTAGATGGACGGCGGTAACCATGGCGCTGTTAGCGCCATGGTTGCTGCCAGTATTTTACCGAGTCTGCCTTGGTGAATGGGGGAATTACCGCCCCATTCCAAGGTTGGCAGGGCGGTAATTCCCCATTCACCAAGGCCCTTCCCCATTCCAATTTGAGCCCCCATAGGGCTCAATGGGAATGGGGAAGGAGCAAATAACAGTACCGCTATTAGCGGTACTGTTATTTGCCCTGAAGTCCCTCAGCGGGTCTGGCCACACGTTAAGGAGGGGACCCGCTGAGGGACCTCGTAGTATGGCGCTAAGGGATTACCGGCACCGGTGCCCTTACCGGTGCCGGTAATCCCTTAGCACCATCCGTGTAATGAGGTCCAATGTGTACCTTATTCGTACTCTGTTGGTGTATAGCTATTGCTTGCCATGTCATGTTGTGGTTTGGGAGGGTTTGGGTGACATAGCAGTGATAGTCATGGCCTGTTTTGCAGGTCTGTGTGATTCACACCTTGCATGTGTGCCTTTTGGTCACACAGGATTGCTTATGTTTAAGTAGCTAAGGATGCACACAATGTGGCACTTCTATGGCAACATTCTCAGGGTGGTAAGGTTGTGACAGTTGACTGTCTCTTTGTCATCATCGATTGTCACCTGGTATGTGCCAGGCCTGTGTGCACTCCGCACGGGTGGGAGTTTAGGTGAAAAATGTGGCCACAAGCTGGGTCCGGGCTTCCTCGCCACTTGCCCTATCTGCTCCCATGGGCACCGCCTGTGCCTGTGGTTGGGGATGTGTGGGCACCACCATGTCCACCGGTACGCCCTGCCGTGTTGCAACACTGTGCAGGACACCTGCTGCCACAATGATCCTGCACACTACTGGGGGTGCATAGAGTAGCTACCCGCCAAGGGAGCGGAAGCGTGACTTGAGCACTCCGAATGTGCGCTCCACTATGGCCCTGGTTGCAATATGGGCCGCGTTGTAGCTTACCTGCGTTGGTGTGGTGTGGTTCCAGATTGGCGTCATCATGTGGTTGCTCAGAGGGTAGGCACTGTCCCCTGGAGAGGTGATGATGGTTGTGATTATTGGGGTTTGTGTATTTGTGTGTGTGTGGCACACATGCATGTGCACATGCATTTGCACTCACCTAGGAGCCATGTGTCACCATGCTGCCCAGCTCCAGGAACCGGCTCAGGGCGGACATTCTGTATATGAAACTGTCATGGGTGGAGCCAGGGTAGTTTGCATAGACAGAGGTGATGATTCCCTTTGCATCGCATACCACCTGTACGTTGATGGAATGCCAGTGCTTGCGGTTTCGGTAGATGTGCTCAGTGGCCCTAGGTGGACGTAGGGCCACATGGGTGCAATCTATGGCACCGAGCACTTTGGGGAAGTGTGCCACCCTGTAAAAGTCCTGGACAACGGCCTGCCTGTCTGCGGTTGTTCTGGGCATGTATCTGTGCCTGCGGACTGAGGGGAACGCTGTTATGATTGCCAAGACCTGGTGTAGGCAGCGTGACTGCGTGGCTTGTGAGACCCCCCCCACTATGGCTGTAGTACGCTGAAATGACCCAGTGGCCAAAAAATGCAGGACATTGAGCACCTTCTACAAGGGCTCAATGCTTGGGAGCAGAGGGTGGGGGATGTACGAGGTGGAAACCAATACCTGCCGTAGACCTGGTCGTCAGGCATCCCAAAAAGGCTTGTCCGGGGTGAAAAAATGCGGACCCTGCCTATTCTCCTCCTCCTGCGGTGTCCCACGATCAGTGCTGCGACAAATGGGGCATTCATCGTAGCTGGATGTTAGGCGGAAACCTGTGCAGTTCCCTCTGGGACCACTGCAAAAGATTTAGGACTACAGGCGTTGGCGGTGAACCCACTTGGTAGCAGTCTGCACCACACAGATTCACGTGGTAGCTGTGGCTGAGCAGTCAGACTTCTCTCAAGAAAAGTTGAGCAGTATGTGGAGTATACAAAATAGGGCAATTCTTCACAGCAAGACAAGCAAACACGCAACGAGGCTTAGTGTAAAGATATTAAGGTATTTATTTATAACAAAATGTCTATGAAAAACACTATGGCAAATCACGGCAAACAATCAAACACAATTACTCTACGGAATAGATAATCAATCCCCCTAGCAATATCGACAACTCTAGGTTCTACTGGTACCACTTATTTTCAGACAGAGGTGTATACCTCAACCAAGATGACACTCGAATATTAGTTAGGAAGGGAGAGAAAAAGATAGGCAGGTTACGAAATCAACACAGTTCGTTCCTATCGGATAAAATGCAAGGCAGGAAGGCAAGAATCACAATAGATCGTAAAGTTCAGAGGCCAGGCCCACTCGGAGAGAGGCAAGGCGCGATGTCCCAAAAAGTCTCTAGAGGAGATGCATTCAAGTCTGTATTGCAAATTGTTATCGGTGGATAGAACCAGTTCAGAACAACGAATGAGAAAAGCTTAGAGGCGACCCAACGGAACAGAGAGGATTAAGACACCTCACTCGAACCGATCGAAAGGGAAGCCAGGCGGACACGGTACCTTGTTGTGGGGGGCAGCTCCGGCGGGGGCAGTTGTTCCTGGTGGTGGATGCACGTCGGGTCTTTGCTAAGAGTAGAGATGATCTCGTCGTCGAAGGAAATGAAGTCCAGTGCACCACCAGGGAAGAGACCAGCCGCGGAGTGCTCCGTCACAAGGCACCACCTTTTGGTCGCGGTTCAGGGGTAGTGGCTATCCGGTTGCCGAGGTGCTTCTGCACGGGCAATTCGACCACTGCGTCCTGAGGCGAATAAAAAGCAAAGGGGACTGGTTGTTCCCAACAGTCAGGGGAAGAGACTCTCCGGCAGGGAGATCTCCTCTGTCGTCGGGAAGTGGTGAGTCGGTTCCGCAGGGCTCCACCGGAGGTGTCGTCGTGCAGGTCGGCTCAGCGTTACCCTCGTCGGATTCTTAGGTCCTGTGGCGACTTCTGAAGATCCAGTCCCAACAGCCCTGCTTTTATGCAGAAAACCCCCATTCATTCAGCCTAGCTGTCAATCAACACATGCTAAGTGGTGCGCGGGAACGCTCACCACTTGGGCCAATCACTCCAGAGTGCGACCTGAGTTGGCAAGGCAACTCGGTCCAGGGTGCCTAAACCCCCTCCCACACCCCTGAGGTAACCCAGACAGAATGGCACCACCTTGGAGGGTCTCTGTACAGAGGCCCACCAAAAGTGGAACAAAGGGCTCAACCTTTGGTTTAGGAGTCACAGAGACGACCACAGACGCCATTTTACAAACCGAGTTCTGGCAGAAAATACCACTTGATAAACTTATTTAAGATAAGTAGATTGGTGGTACGTTAGAGATTAACGAGAAAAAGAGCCAATCTCCAACAATGGGATGGATCCCATAGGGTTGTGCTCGGGGTCGAACACAACAAGTAGTTTCCACTGCCACCAGCCAAAACTCGACGAGGGGGGGACGGGACAGTGCCCCCTCGAGTAACAGATCCAGGAGTAATCGAATTACCCCTACTAGTACCTCCACAATAAGATGGTTTGTACTAGTCCTGTTAGTAAATTTAGGTCTAGTAAAGCCAATGGTGACTTTACATGCCCGGGGAGACAGTAGTCAGTCCCCGGGTATGGAGTCTATGGTGGGGGTCCGCTAGGACGCCCCAGTGTTACGGCACGTAGGGTGCGGTGTAACACACATAGAAAAACATATGAGACCCTATGGAGTAAAAGACTACATAGCCCATCGAACACATTGACATTTCAAAGGAATTACACACACATACATGTCCAAGAGTGGGAGAAAAGAGTCTCACTCTTGGCAGGATGGAAAAAACAAACTCCAGAAATCCAGCAAAGCTGCTGGGGGACTCATTAGGTTAGGAAATTCAGCCTAAACAGAGAATTCTCCCTAACACTGGATATACGTGCTTGTTGTTTGCGCACACTTTTATACTGTGTGCGGGGACGCTTCCGCCTGCCTTCATGTGGCGGACGCGTTGACGCCTATGTGCGTCTTTGGCCGTGCACAGGTTTCCCGTATTCAAATCCATGAATACGGGTTGTTCGCGTGTGTGTGGGCGTTCCGTGTATTTCCCTGCAGTACTTCCCCAGTTACGCCTTCTTTTTCAAGCGTTGTTCCCCATTCCGTGTGTTACGCCCTGTGTCCCGCCCCCTTTTTGGTGTGTGCGCGTGTGTTGTGCGCTTTCCCTGTGCGCGTCACGCACAGTGTTCGGGATGTTGCAATGACGTGTGTGCCACGCACGGGTTTTGGCGCACATTTCGGGAAAAACACGCGCAGGAGCTTCCATGAATCGCATGCTTCATTTTTCACGCTTGCGCCAGCTTGCGCCAAGATTTTCGGTGCTCATTCGTTCCATGAATCTGCCCCTTGGTTGCGAGACCCACTGCTTATAGATGCATACACCATTCACCTTAATCCAGCATTTAAAGGTCAGGGAGGCAGACCCATGTCCAACCTATTAATAGCGATCAAGAACACTACACATCTTTAAATCCTGGAATTTGGTAACCCCAACCACCACATGCAATCGTTGGTTGGCAGAATGATTGCAAGGCCTGATAGAGAGCCTCTGATACTTGTCATTACAAAATTATACTGGGATCCCGCTAACAACGCACTAGTTGACCTACCAGATCAGGTCATGCAGTGTATAGACACCCAGAGGGAAAAGTTGAAAGACCCCCACTTCATCCTCTGTGGAGACTTGAATGCTCACTGCTGGAACAACAAGGGTTACGATACAGATGAAGACCCTGGCAAAATCAAACCTGCAAGGAAAAGAGGTATATTATGGAGAAGAGCGGTCACATCAAGGAACATACAAATTTTGACTGACAATTGTATGGGAACCACACCTGGAACTGCAACATGGAGAGGAAAGAAGGGGGGTCAGATAAAAGATGATATCTGTGTATCTGAGAACATCATGAGACATCCAATCACAGTGGTCACGGAAGAGAAACCTCAAAGTGACCATAACCTCTTAAGGATGTGCTGGTCTTGTTACAGACTGCTATCAGAACAGTACTATAGAGGAAATCCCCACATGATGCTGGGACGTAATAGACTCTGGATAAGTTTGTCACATTTACCAAAGCGGATAACCTTAATGTGGCCATACAAACAAATGACCAAAATAGAACACTGGCTACAGCTGACTACACATTATTTACAAAAGTATTTGAAATTAAAAGTGGGAACAGAAGATTTGCCCATCGACATGCTTTTGATCCGGCCACGTGGGAAAATGAATAGAATGGGTGCACAGATACGGCATTAAAACATGAAACACTGTAACACAGACTTCTCCAAACAAACAAAATTAAGCAACAGTACAGAAACTGGCAAAAACATCATAAAAGGAGGATCCTCCAGCAAGATGCAGAATCCGTGTTACACAACATCAGGACGAAGAACACCCCTGAAATATGTTCTATCATTAATAATATTGATGCTCCTCAAGACCTTCTGGTCCCCAACCCTATCACAGCAGATTGCTGCATCATCCACTTTTCCCAATTTTTTGACCAGGAGTGCCCGAAAGTAACACATTCAACAACTTCGAAGAGCGCATGGAGCCACTTTGACATCAACCATCGAGCGTCGGGGCCAGATGGGTTGACAAACAGATTGCTGAAGGAAGATGCGGTTCATGGTCTAGGATATTAATGATCTTATTCACCTACATCATACACAACAAAGAAGTCCCAGCTTCTTGGAAGACCACGGTAATAATCCTGATCATCAAAAAGGGCTCTCGACTGGACCCAAGCAATTACCGGCCCATAGCACTGTTGGATGTTGTGGGCAAGGTTTTTGCCTTTTTCGTTCTGAAGTTATTGGGAAAGTGGAGCAATGAAACCAACCACTGAGACATCTGGCAAAATGGGTTCACTAAGGAGGATGGCACCTCCCTTAACATTTTCCTGATAAACATCTTTAAGTCACAAGCACAGTGCAACAAAGAGAAGAAAGTCTATATGGCTTTCATCGACCTCACCGAAGCCTTTGATACAGTAAACTGGTCCAGGCTCTGCGTGAAAATGAAGTAGCGGGCTCGCCGAAGAGCCATCCTAGAGCCCATCCAAGATCTGTACTGTGGCACATCTATACGGAAAAGAATGGACGGATCTGGTCTGCTATCAAGGGAAATACAAACACATAAAGGGTTGAAGCACGGTTGCCCCTTAGCACCCGATCTTTTCAACTTGTTTATCTCGGAAATTGAAGAAGCATTTAATAATACAAGATGCTTTCCCCCCAAACATCGGAGGTACTAACATAGGTTGTTTGCTTTACGCGGACAACATGGTCTTGTTAGATCAGACCCCAATAGGGCTGCAATGACAACTGGATGCCCTTAAAAATACATTGAGCTAAACGGCCTAAAAATCAATCAGTTGAAATCGAGGATCATGGTTTTTGCGGAACAACCAAGAATGACTCAGAAAAAATCCAACACATGGCAACTTGAAAGTAAAACAATCCCACATGTATCTACATTTACATACATAGGGGTATGTTTAAATACAAGCAAAATAGACAGACCAAGCCTAGACATCGTAAAATCTAAAGCTATAAATCTAGCCAACCATGGAAGGCTGTTGATGATAAGATACAGTCGTTTCACGTTGAGGCCTTTCATCGACTTCTACCAGATGAAAGCGCTCTCCATTTTAACTTACGGTGCAGAAACGGTATTTTCATTTTGTTCAGACAACTGGTTTGTCATTGATGGGATCTTTTCGAAAAGAGTCCTGAGACTCCAACCCAGCACACCAATTCAAGCCCTTTGTATGGAGCTGGGTCTGACAACTATGAAGACCATTGTCACCAGGAAATCGTTAGCACTCTACAGGAAATGCCCAGTAGCACCCGAGAGAGGAGGATTTGCAGTATTAAGAGAAGCAATAACTCAAAACAATGAAGCAACTCTCTCAGAATGGAAATCGATCTGCCAATCCATCATCATTGATTTGGGTGAAACCGATCAATCCCTAAAAGAGAATCCAGATACAATCAAACGGAAACTGTACATGAGTGACTGGATCACAACTCAAGACGAGAGACAGGGTCTGAAAATGTTTGGTAGACCAATCGTTGAGGCAAGGAAGTTAAATACGTTGCCAAAATACCTCGAGTCATTACCCAACTGGTACTTTAGAGACTATTACTTCAGATTCAGATTGAACCTACTGGCGACTAGAGAGACACTCAATGACAGGTCCAACCACTCCTCTAATATAATTTGTAGACTATGTGAAGGTGAGGGCACCGTTGTGTCATTAAACCATTTGCTCACATTTTGTATGACAATGGAGGAGAAGCAATTCCAACTTATGGCAAAAGTTACTAAGAATTACGCCGAATGAACGGCAGAAGAGTGGTGGTTGGAACTACTAAGGGGCAAGCACATATCACTCATCACAGCGTTGGTGAAATTGTTGATTGAAATAATTTCCACAATTAAGCCTGGTGAAAGTTAAAGAGTACAGAAAAACGGAGGGACCGACGAAAACATTGAAAAAGGCCTGAATGGCTCAAAAATCAGACCTGTTTCCTCTCTATTTTTAATTATTATTTTTTTCGTTTTTATTTTTTTTCTT
Organism: Ambystoma mexicanum; assembly: GCF_040938575.1. NCBI lineage: Eukaryota > Metazoa > Chordata > Amphibia > Caudata > Ambystomatidae > Ambystoma > Ambystoma mexicanum. The sequence goes on along the minus strand of NC_090937.1, from coordinate 1,517,899,622 downwards.
AATACTGGATAAATACTTTTAAGACACAAATCAAGGCAAAAGGTTTCTCAATTGTAGAACCAAATCAAGTCTTTAAATTAAAAAAAGAAGCACGTGCAAACAAAATGTGCATGTTAGCAACTTGCCCTTGTAGAGATGTGTGATTGCTGGAGCGCACACCTTATTCGTAATTTGTGGAGTTAGACTTGTGTTAGTTTGCTTTGTTTTGTATCTGTTTAATTTAATAACACATATCATTTAGGTACCTCTTAGCCACTACACATATCTTCTTAAATGGTTTTATGGATTCATCAATTCACCAAAGAAAAACTATACTTTATTTTTTAAGGCAACTGTCCTAACTAGAGTCATTTGTTACTGACGCAGTTCATCACACCCCGGGCTAAGTATGATATGGTATGAAAATAATACATCAAAAGATAAAATGCTACTCAACTTTATTATCAATGCTGGCCCTTTTGGGCCTTTTGTGTAAAAATAAATCAATATATTCATCACTGTACAATGAACCAGTTCTGAGTATTAGGGTAGCTGTTCGATTTAATTTTATCACAATATATCAATAATATATATATAACACTTTCGTTCAGAGAAATTCACATTGAAATGGCGTGAATAAAATGTGTTATCTGTGCACAGAGAGAAAAATGAACTTTAAGCACTGCAGTCTTATTATTATGCAATTAATCTTTTGTCATTTTATTATGATTCATGCCTACTGAATATGTATTGTATTACTTAAAATAGTAATACATTTTGAAAAGAGATACTGCTCATTAATAACTGTTGATAGCTGAAAACCTCCAATCCTCCCCCTCTCTATCTATTCTCTCTCTTTGCCTTGGTTGTCATAAGGATTATTATGCGGGGGAGGGGGCATGAGTTTGAATAACATTTCAGGGATACTAGGAACTTCTCTTCAGTTATTTGCAGAGAACTCTGAAACAGCGTGTCATCTCACCACTCTCTCAGAAAGTTCACCTCATGGTCTTGATACAGTCTAGAAGCTTCTAATTTCAAAGTGTTCAGCTGTCCCAGTGGTCCTTTAATGTTTAGAATTCTTTTAAAATACACATAACATTTCTCAAACAAAAGTTGGAAGAGTAGTTAAAACGTGCATTACTTGAAATATTTAGTTCACCTTGGACAGCAATAGCAAATTGAGGCATTTTCCTTTCAATGGTGCGCCTTGTTTATAAACAGGCCCTAAATCAGATATTTACAATATCTTCACCAGTTTGTTGAAACATAGAGGTAAGTTGCTGTTGTCACTGTCTGGCATATGAAACTTTTTTTTATCCAGCTGATACGTTAAAATGTCTTTCATAAAATGCATATCAAGTAGTCCAACTGATCTTGCACACCGGTGCTGTTTTCAAGCAAGATATAAACAAAGTGGCCCCTTCAAACGGACGTGCAGCACAGATTGTGAAGGGCCCATTTCCCCTTTACTAACCTTCTTTCATTGTTCACCTCACGACTTCTTGATCTAAAGCAGCCACTTGCAAGATCCATGAGTTGGATGCAAGTGTCCAGTGGCCAGCCTCTTCGTACATGTTTAGGTGTAGGCAACAGGTCCCACCCTACGATGCGCAGGGATTAATTGACCCCACGTCAAGTCATTAAGTACATTTGCAGTGACTTGCCACTGAAAATGCAGGTTTTAAATGTGCACCTCGATTTAGAAGTTACACATGTATAACACCTAATGAGACAAGCAGGGGGAAAATGTTGACAAAGAATGTGAACCATTGGGTTTGGTTTACTAAGGGGTGCTGTTCCATAGTATGGGAGGACGCTGCTTCAGGGACCTACCTTCTAGATCCACTGAATCCCACTTTCAATATGACTGTGATAAGTGTAACTATATTTAAGTATATCTGGAGGGTGTACCATCAATTTATTTCAGGAAATATCCATCCAATAGCTCAGAGATTCCTCTGGGGTGTACATTACAGAGGTTACTACATAGTTGTTAAAGAATGCAAACAACTAGCCAAATGGGATAACAAATCATATATTCTGCTCTGTCTCTTGGGATGAGAGGCAATGGGAAACTCCAACTAATCGAAACAGGAATGATGTTATCTCGCTCTGCAGATATTATACTCACTGTCATGTAATTGTAAAACTGGGCGCTGATGCTGAATCATGTCTGGCTGTCAATAGATTCCTTGAATATTTCTGGCCTTTGAAATAGACAATATGGTCTATTTCAAAGCAAATTTTGTCATTATTGAAATTGTTATTATTTGATATTTATGAAAGACCAGTAGGGCATTAACTGGATTATTGACCCCCTGAGATCACAGAGGACATGAAGTCAGAATTATCTAATGGTATTTGTCATGGTTGTATTGTGATGGTAGCCAGTAATATGAAGGCCAATTCAAACCATTGTGGGACAACTAGAACTTCTCGCATGAAGAAGACAGAGGGCCTCATTACGACCCGTGCGGAATGGGTTAACGGGTTCCGCTAATGGATGCGGCCCCGTTGACACCATTTCGCACGATTACGAGGTCCCCTTGCGGGACTTGGTAAGCCGAGTCCCGCGAGGGGACCAGGGAGCTAACAACGGGCCGTTGTTAGCTCCCTCTCCCATTCCCGTTGAACCCTATGGGGGCTCAATGGGAATGGGGAAGGTCCGTGTCCGGGTTCCCAGAGGGAGGAATTACCAGGGCCTCCGAACTCGGAATGGGCGGTAATTCCCCATTCAGGGAACCCGGACCCGGTTTTGGTGGTAGCCATGCCGCCAATAGCGGCATGGCTACCGCCAAACCCGTAATGAGGCCCAGAGTATGGAACATGGCAACATTGAAAGATGTCCCACGGAATGCCTACACCCTGAAACTGTCCATTTCTGGAATTAGGTATGTGAGCGGGAGATGCCCAGTTATCAGGATACAGTCTAGCAGTCTCTGCATTTAGGAAAGGGTATTCAATGTGCACATATTGATTTCATCTTGTTAGGATTAGGCAGTGAGCATTTGGCTGTGTGACTAGCAGTAGTGTTTAGGCTGAAGAATGAGTCACATGTCTTTATTTAAGGGGGCCACTTTCATAATCCAATATGTGAAAAATATATCTGATGTGTTATTTACTAGGCAGAGGATTAAATGGGCTGAACTAGACGTGTATACATTTCTTGATTCTATTTAATCCGCTGTCACTCTTTTTTTGTAGGAATACCACAAACCCCTTACTAGAAATATTGCTTATGAAGATTATGCGTTTCATTCAAATAAGTGCTGTGATAATATCCATATGATACGCGCCGATACAGTTTTGTGGCACAATATTAGGAAGCAGAATGCCTGGCTTGATCGCGGATGCAGGAGCACACAATGCATCTTGAATAGTGTAGAGAAAGTAGAAAGAGAATTGAACAAGGAGGGAGTTTGTAATCTCTATGATACTTATACATCTCTAGTAGTACGGAAGAAATTATCAGCACAGATCAGATCTGTGCAGATATTATGGAGGTAATAGTTAATAAACACACACACATATTCTGAGACTTAGTGGATACAGGTACCATCCTGAAATAAGTACAACAGGTGTCAGGTCTTATCATTTTTGGAATCTGTATGCCATAAAACAGGTATGCTTTGATTCTCTTCCTACAATAGATCCATTGGTGAAAGCAAATCATTTTGTTTGTTATCGATTTTCAATTCTTCAAGGAATCGGTAGCCAGTGTTCTTAACTCAAAAACAATGGGAAGGCCCCTGTGTTTGGGTGAATTACAGTCGACCTATTTTCAAATTAATAGCTGACACATATCACTTTTTATGCTTGTTTTCTCAAACACGTCACCATGGTGCGTGCACAACTGGTGTCACATGAAATTGTCTGGGAAGTCTACAATGACAACAGATGCTTGCGAACAATGCCAAACAAAAAAAACAAGATGTAAAAAGTTGCAGAAATGTTATAGAAGTGTTAAGAATATTACTAGGAGGTGGGTATTGGCACTGTTTTCAGTTGAAAATCCATAGATCCGCCGAAAATGCTGCTATATTGCTGATCAGTATGATATTAGGATGTGATGATATGATATGATATGGCATTTATAACGCGCCTATGCCCAAGTGTTTCATGGCACGACGAGGCAAGGGAGGGGGAACAGAGGGAGGACAGACAACGATCCTACTAGGCCAGGTGACATTCAGATCGCGCAAGTGCATGGGATGAGGGAAGGGGACAGTGCAGTACATGGGAATAGAATAATACACTAAGTAAGTAATGGCCAGCAGGTGGCAAGTGCAAAGGAAAATGCTGGTAGTGGGACTGTAGGGATACAGAAACAGTCCCCAAGTGTGAGACTTGCCAGGCAGGCAGTGCACGTGTGAGTGACTGGCGGGGGAGGGACCTGGGCCAGAGATCAGAGGGTGGCCAGGTAACCTGTGCAGTTTCAATTTCAGCCTGGAGGTCAGCAGGGAGAGAAGGAGAAAAAGCAGAAGAAAAGACAAAGGTTTCAAGGTGCTTCCGGAACCAGAGATGGTTCTCCTCAAGTTTCAGGGAGGCAGTGAGGCTGTTCTAGAGGGAGGACCCAGACGAAGAACGAGATTTACCACCAACTCGCTGCTTGGAGAAGCGACTGACCATGAGGGAGTTTGAGGCGGATGAGCTAAGAGCTCAAGAAGGAAGATATTTAGGAAGAGAGAGTTGAGGGTATTGAGGCACCAGGCCCCAGAAGGCCTTGTGGACAATGCAGAGGGTTTTGAACTTAATCCTCACAGCCACTGGGAGCCAGTGCAGAGATTTCAGTCCTGCAGAGATACGATCCCTGGGCTTGAGGCCAAAGACAAGTCTTGCAGTCCTGTTCTGGATGAGTTGCAGAGGGCGGGGAGTAGAGGCAGGCAGATTTTGAAAGATGCTGTTGCAATAGTCCAGCCTAGAGAGAACTAGAGCTCTGGGGATGGTGAACTTCTGGGGAAAGGAGAGGAAAGGAAGAATACCTCTGAGGAGGTGCAGCTGGTAGTGTGACTTCTTAGAGATTTAAGAAATGTGAGGAGAGAAGTAGAGTGTGGAGTCGAAGATGACCCCAAAGTTTTTACCTCGCAGGTGGGAGCAAAAAGAGGGCCAAGAGAGGCCAGCCAGAGAGTGACAGGAAAGGAGGGAGTGGGTGTGCTGATGAGGATATTCTCAGTCTTACTGGGATTAAGGCAGAGGTCTTTGGCGGCACACCACTCCTGGATAGCAGACAGACAGTCAGTGATGAGAGACAGAGAAGAGGTGGCCGAAGGTAGCTTGAAAATTAACTGTCATCCGCATAGCATTGAAAGTTAGGGCAGAAAGCAGCAATGCAGTGGGCATGAAGTGCCAGGTATTGGTTGAACATCCAGGGAGGGAGGTTCGACCCCTGGGGGACAACACAGGTAGAGGAAAAGATAGCAGAGAGGAAAGACCCAAGTTGGACCTGGGAGGATCAGTCAGAGAGGAAAAAAGTCATCCACACCAGGGCCTGACCGGTGTACCCAGGATATCACTGAGACAATTGAATACGATGACATGGTGACCGTGTCAAAGGCAGAGGAGAGATCAAGCAAGATGAAGACACAGGGGGTGTTAGAATCAAGTTTGGAGAGCAGGTCTTCACGGATGTTCAGGAGAGCAGTTTCTGTGCTTCTGGCAGCTCTGAAGACAGACTGATGGTCATAAAGATAACCAACAAATTCAGTGTGGAGATTAAGCTGGGAGATGGCCAGCTTTTCTAGGAGTTTGCCCAGTTTGCCCAGGAAGGGAGTGATGGTGATTGGGTGATAGTTAGCCGGGCAGGATGAGTCGGCAGAGGGTTTCTCAAGAAGAGGGAATGGCTAGGGGAGAGAGAAAGCCTGCAGATGAGGCATTTGAAAGAGGAGTAGGCCTGCATAGGTATGACAGAGGCAGGAATCCACTTGGGGAAGATCAGGGCTACACCCACTCCAGAGCGGTTGGACCTGGGCGTGGAGAGCATCTTGTAGCCGTCCGCGTGTCAAAGCTTCAGACAGAGTTGGCCGTGAACCATGTCTCAGTGAGACCAAGGGTATTGAGGTCAAGTTCCTCCAGAAGGCGTCAGATGTCGTAGGAGTGTTTAACAGCTGAGCGAGAGTTAAGAGTGGCAATATGGAGAAGGTTGCCGTCCTTGAAGGACTTCCGGGGAGGGGTACCCATCAGAAGGAAGTCCCAGCTGAGGTCTAGAAGGAGTCCAAGGGGGGGGAAGAAGAGCGAGTAGAGGGCAAGGTAGCTAAGGAGGAGGCAGCAGGGGGAGGCAGGGAAGCCATGGAGGGGGCAGAGGGGACAGAAAGAGAAGATAGGAAATTGATGAGGCACGGAAAGCGTCTATCAGAGAGGAAAAGGTTGGCTTGATGCCACCATTATTGGGAGAAGAAGATAAAGGAGAGAGCACAGAGACCATATGTAGGGTCCATAGGTCTGGAGAGGGAACGACAAAGAGGATGTCGGTGAAAGTTTGCCTGGAGGAGGCACTGGTATAGGTGTCAGCGATAGGGGGGCCTGTGTTGGAGACCAGGATGTCCTTTTTTTTAACTTCTTCCTACTAGTTTTTCTGAGGAGGAGAGGGTAGTCGATAGAGAAGCAGTTAGAAAAGATAGGAGAGACAGAGAACACCATAGAGTAGAAGGGGGAGAGGAGAGAGGGGGAAGGGGAGAACACTAGGGAAGGGCACAGGGGAGGGTGCAAGCAGACGAGACGAAACAGCGAGAAGCGAGACAGTTGAGCAATTGGACAAGACGACGACACTCAGAATTAAAGAACTATCATAATGTATGTTTTAAACAGGGGAAAACACACTTAATTTTGAGAATCCTGAATAGAGGAAGAAAGGCCAAGGTTTCTCAATGCAATTTTAAATAGTGATACAATGCACATTTTTACACAGGAGAAAAGACACCTAAGTTTGAGAATCCTGAATAGATGGAGAAAGGCCTAGGTTTCACAATGCAATTTTAAATACAGATACAATGCACATTTTAAAACAGGAGAAAAACACACCTAAGTTGGAGAATCTTGAATAGAGGGAGAAAGGCCTAGGTTTCACAATGCAATTTTAAATACTGATACAATGCAATGTAGCCAATTAGGGTGCACTGGTAAAAATCTCTGAAATTCAGTGAAAAAACTTTGCTAAAGGGACATTATGGTTACACATAAAATAGAATACCGAAATTTGCCAGTTATGGTAATCTAAGCAACCATCATTCCCACCACCACTGACTAACACCCAGGACATCAAAGATGACATCACATATGTGGGTCAATTGTTTTTGTTCTCTGACATGTCTCAGCCAGCAATTCTTCTTTAATTACAATAAGAATTTTATAATTGAAAAGGGGCTTTATATCTCGACGTTAACCTTGTCCTATTTTGTTGCGATACTTTCTTTAGGATGTGGCCATACATGGGGAAATAAACACTCCTCAGACACACAATTAATTTCCATACAAGACAATAAACTCTAATCTTATTGTCCTTTCCTATTGATGTTCTTTTTTTCCTCTTTACTGGAGTTTCCCTGTATGTGCCTCAGATTCCGATGCATTGTGGATCTTCATATGTATTGAATGTACAAACACAATTGTGTAGTAAGTCTTATATTGTTAGCTATTCATTCCAAGTTTTTAATTACTCACGATTCTGATTTTACTGACCAATATTACCAGATAAAAAATACTGTACTTCTGTGGTGCATGCTGCACCCATTGTCTATGTGTATCTATTATTAGGTTGTTTTATTAACAAGAGCACTCCAATCTCGTGAGAATAGCCCAGGGGCAACATGCTCGCCTTGGAAACAAGACGACACAGAGCACCAATGGTTCAATCCCCGGGTCCACGATTAGAAACCTCTGGGTATTAAGCATGTTATAATAACATATCATATCAATATAACATTTTGTTTAAATTGAGTACTTCATTAGAGCACTTCCGATAATCTCTGCTATGTTGCTACCAACATTGTAAACACAACTCTTTTAGAGACTTTTGATCAGAATTAATTTGATATGTGATGTTATCAGTAAAGACATGTGTGACATCATCTTTGATGTCCTGGGTGTTAGTGCTAGCAGTGCACAGTGTTGCCGCAAGTTATGGTTGCTTAGCTTACCATAACTGGTGAACTGCTGGGAAATTTTGATTTCGCAAAGTTTGGTGCAGTGTCGACCCGGGGGAGCAAAGACATAACGGGGGTCCCAAAGCATTTGATATCCTCATATACATAATGGAAAAAAATATTTGTTCATGCCTACTGCCCAAACTGCTGGATGGATTTGCACCAAACGTGCACGAGGGGGGGCACTTTGTTACGGAAAGCATGCTTTTGCAAATATGGTCTAAACCCAACCAGTATATATGCCAAAATGTAGGTAAAACAATGGTGATATCTGTGTCTGCTCCTCTGACTCATTTCCTGATTAGGAGTCTGTGGACATCCCTTGGCAATCAGGGCATTACTTGGTGTTTGTGGACCTCAAGCATGCACGCTGATTGGATGTTGAAAAATGTGAGGTGCAGCATATTTTTCATTTTTTTAAACAGTCGTCAGACTGGTTCCGTGGACCACAGCCTTTGTCCGCTGACAGCGTGGTGTGAAAAAATGTTCCTGCCCAAAAGAGTGACTGGTAAGGGTGGGGGGAGTGGAAACAAGTTTGTATGTAGTTGTTTTTATAGGTGTAAAAAGCTGGACAGGTGCTGCCGAGTCTGTGGTCAATTTTACTTTCCACTGAAACTATTAGGATTTGTGTAGGGGGGGTTCTGGGTGAGTCACAATACTTGAAGTTGTATTGTACATATTTATGATATGGTTTAATTCTATTTTTGTGGTTGTGGCCAGTGACCCTGAGCCAGTGTCCAAATTCATGGAAGCATGTTTGAATGATATATTTGAAGTGTGTATGGTATTTATAATTGTAGTACAATTGAGGATACTGCCTATGGATTCTGTGGTTGTTTCCTTGTGAAAAATAAGTATATTACTGAGTGTGGAAACGTAGTTTCACATGGTAATAAGGCTGGGCTCTGTGTTGCTTTTCCTGAGGAAGCTCACGCAAAATAAGCAAATAAGGTATGCCTGTCAGGTTGTGCCTGTTTCAAATTGATGAGTGGGATCATTGCTGGTTTAGTAGTAGTGTGGGGCTGAGTAGGCACTTTAACTATTATTCATTTCTGTCTCCTGGGTTTCTTTATTAAATATAAACCCTGGGGTCAGTGAGCTGAAAGAGACCTTCAGCACACTGTGTTACTTTATAGGGCCTCATTATGAATTGGGCACTATTCTGGCAGTAAATCTACTCAAATACCACCCAATGGAATTACTGTTACTGCCACTTGGTCCAGTGAATTTACCAGTGCATTGTAAGTGGTGGTGGCGGTGTTAGTCCCCTTTAATTTGGAATCCACACAACTCCATTGGGGATTTTGGGTGAACTACTGTCTGCAGAATTACCACTTGTACCACTTGTAGTATGGAGCAGTAGGACAAGTGGAGGTAATTACAATACTGCCATTTCTTTCCCACACCAACATACTCGTAATGAGGCCAGGTGATGGCTTTGCAGCTACATTCCCCTTCTGCTGGACATTTGTCCATTTTAATGTTTGTGTCACCTCTCCTTTGCTTCTTAATTTGTTTTACCACACCATCCATAAATGGATCTATAGGTTGATACAAAACTCTAAATTCATAACATAAGATTACTGATGTGTACTTTTTAAGAATCGTACCTACATCATCATGTTTAAATCATATGTCAGACACTATGATTTGGTGGTTGTATAAGAAGGAAATATATGACACTACTCCTATATGAATGAAACACATTAAACTATGACCATAGAGATCTAGAAGTCCATACAAATTAATAATATTGTTCTCCAATTCTTAAATTATAATTTAATTATCAACATTACATTTTCTGAACTCATTCCAAAATTATAATGATATATGTGTAAACAAGATTACAGAATATATTTTGGATTGACAATTTGCAACCTTGTCATTGAGTTTGACAGGGAATTCATATGTTTCGTCTCCTGTCAAAGTTAGAGTCAATTTCTAAGTTGAAAGGTTTTCTGAACTCATTTTACATAGAGGCCATGCTTTGGAAATAGTGGTCATGAATATCATCAGAGACATATAGGTTACGGTTATAGACAGTATGATGGTTGTCTTTATTGATTTTTGTTAATTCTGTGTACATTATGTGTATGAATTATTTTATATATTAGACGTTTTTATAATAAACAGGAGTTGAGGACCATTGCCGTTATTTTAAATTACCTGCATTATGTCCACAATTGGCTAAAGATATTCACAAACGAGGGAGGGGATGCTTGAGACCCACCTGATTTTGTGAATAATCTATCCACAACCACTTTCTGTGGTATCATTTCACAAGCAACAATGGTTGTCAAAATTAATATGATATTGGTATATAATTATACTCAATTAATGTTCTCCCATGAAATTAATGAAGTCTCATATTCTATTGAATGTGTCCTTTCTCTCAGCAGTTTCTGTATCAATTAATGTAAAACATAAGTCAGGCTGTCTCCCATACTGCTACCATATGGTTCAAACATCCATTGGTGTTCCAGAATTAATGTGGTGAAAACCTCTGTGCCTCTGCTAAGTGGTAGCTGTGAAAAGAAAAGGAATGAGTGAGTTAGCGACAGGACTTTATGCACATGTAACCCTAATGAGGGTCTTCTTGAGAACAGACACAGGAACAGGGCTTCAATGGGACAGCACTGGGGTCGATGCTGGTCAGTTTCAGGGCTTGTTCGCTGGGCAGCAGGAGGTTGTTCTTCTTCATGGGTGTATTGGCTCCTTTCAGCCAGGATGTTTTATCTGGGAGCTTGCTTCTGTTTCTGTGCATAGGGGACTTGGCCTAGCAGCATAAGCTGGGCTTCTCCTATCGGTGGTGGCACCTCACTGATTTGCATATGGCTGGACCCCTTTAATGCAATGCGCAGATGGGATAGCAAATGATGTTGTTGAAGGTAGACAAGAGCAGCGCCAGTGGTTCAGATTTATTCAAAACCTATCCCCATAACTTTTTGGTTATAGTTTGCCCAAGTCCACCAATGGTATGGAACTGCACCCACCATTCAAACAGGAAGTGGATATCATAGCATTAAAATCTACGGGCTACAACATCTAACCATCAACAGTCATTTAGTCGCAAGCATGTGTGACAAGACAGTCCTAGCCCCCACATCCAGACTCACACACAAATCGCTTTTCCTGGGCATGGACATTACATATATGGCATTTTTCCTGACCCGATAAGGCAGGAATAAGGCCAAAGAACAATGTGGGCAAAGGACAAGAAAACCCTTCAGAACTGCCACTCTAGGGTACAAGTCACATTTAGTAGCCCTTTGCTGTAAATGCTAAAGTGACTTAGAACAATTACAAAAACATTGTAGAAAAATATCCCCTGCTATCAGCTCATCCTAGCTACATTATAACAGTACCAAAAAGACATTAGAGAAAAAGAAAACAGGTTACAGCATATGCTAACCACACTTTCATGCAATTTGTGCTACTATAACAATACAAGAAATTCACAAAGAGGGACATTAGGGCTCATTACAATTTCCCCAGTATCCCGCCGGTGATTCTGGCAGGATACTCTGGGACTACCATACCGTCTCTGCCACCTGATATCTCGGTAATACCAGAATATTATGGTTGTCGGAGAAGCCGGGAAATCCCCATTCCCATGGGGTCCGACTCCATGGGATGGGGATGCCGCAATCACTGATATCACTAATATCGGTGCCAGTGATTGCCAATGGTCTGCCAGTATGGGCCTGAACTACCGACAGGTCAGGCCTGCCAGTAGATCACAACACCTATAGGCAGACTCGTAGTTTGCTCGTCTGGAAAGTTGCCCTTACACGTTGTCACCAGCACCTTATTTCCGGACCGGCAAACTTGTATGCGCAAAAGGACAAGGGAGTAAAGCAGAAGGTTTGACTTGCTTCCAAAAAATAAGGACAGGAGTTGAAACAAAGCAAAAAGGAAGGGTGTTTCATAGAACTCTATGGGAAGAAAGCATCAAAAAGAGTGCCTTTCCTTACAGCTGGTATGAGAAGTTAACAGGCAGCAAAGCTGGATCCCTTTAAATCTCAATCCTGCATTAACTTATCCAGTATGGAACCATTGAGCAAAGCGTAATAATGAACCTGTCTGCAGAAGCACGTCATGAGTTTGTTCACACACAACTTTTAAATGAGACACATGAAAGGGATCTGATTTTTCAAAACCAGACTGAAACTTGGATGTAGTGATAATGCGAGAAAAACAGCCTGGTGCTTCGGAAACATTCATCAAATATAAGAATTGCCATGTGGATGTCTCTGTCCCAGACCCAGCACAAATATACTGTAATGTACACAATACAATTGCACAGATTACATACTAGCACTTAAACATGAACTAAAGTGTGTATGGTATGGGATGACAACAAGAGACGGAAAAATAACTTTAAATATGTGTCATCCTGTCCTCAGGTTTGACAAGGAAAGTCCCCGTCATATCTATCCACTGGGCATTGTATGTATTTAATTTGACTAAATCGAATTGAAGTACACCGGTTCTAGAATAATTTAGTGGCAAAGCATGTTTAAATGTGCAAGCATGATTTCAAATGAACATGATGTGCTGTTGAAAATAATGATCAATTAAATCAATACTGAAACACATTTTTTTAAATAATGTTTAATTTGCCTTTATAAATTATGTGAGCCAGGTTTGCAACTTGCTTTATTAATAGAAACAAACACAATGTGGCACTATATTCGGCTTTGGAAGAATACGTGGCCCACACTTCATTATTGCTAAATATACTATTCCAAACACTCCTAATATGAACAGCTGTTTTCTTTTTCTGTATGTCCAAATCATTTTAATGCAGGGGCTTGTTCAAGAAAACACATAAAGCACCATACAATGCCATGACAGAAAACTTCAATTAAATGCATTACAAGATAGAAATGGTGCTTCAATTTCAAGCATTCAAAGAAATGTGACATAGGAGTTCAATTTCAGTGTACTTTTCAATTATAAACACTTCGTATACAATAGGTACATGAAACAAGTAGGTACTAAAAGCACAATTTACAGATTCAGGTGGCTTTCTGTAGTCTAGGGAATCCTGCTGAGGCAGACATTCTTACGGTGGGTCAGTTGGCTGGGCATGGGGTGTTTTACGGTTGGTAGTCGTCGCGTGCTGTTGTGGGAGTCTATGTGTGGTTTGTTTTTTTGTTGCAGTGTAGTGAAGTTTGTTATGTTATGTTATGTTACTTTGCATTTATATAGCGCCTTATGTACCATTGGTATGGTCTGAAGGCGCTGGTAGGTTGAACGCCCTCAGGAACCGAAGTTCAAGTCAGTAGAGAGAGTAGAGAGAGTCAAAGGTGCTTGTGAGCACCGGATATGTGTGCAGCCGGTGTGGCATTCGTGTAATAGCTGCTTCATAGCGGTAGGTGTGGTGGTTGAGAGATCAGGGGAATGTGTTCGTCTGGCAGGTTTTATCCAGACCGGTTCTGGCTGCGTTAGGCCTGAGGAGAACGCCTGGCTGGGGGGGGGTGAAACCAGCAGTGATTAGTTAGAGTGATGTGGAGTATGAGGCAGATGTTGGTATGAGAACAGCTATACCGAATGGTGTCATAGTATCTCTGTGTTCTAATTGAATGGTGGTGTAAAGAGGAGAGTAAGCATGGTGATGTGATAAGATGGTTTACATGCTCTTTCAAACGTTACATGCATTCCAAACCAATCATGTATGTTGCGCTCTTCTATGCGCTCCAGTCAGTTTCATGCATTCCAGTCCGCTCCATGCATTCCAGTCCGAACCATTCCACACACTCCAAACCATTCCACGCACTCTGAACCATTCCACGCACTCTGAACCTTTCCACGCACTCCGAACCGTTCCACACACTCCGAACCGTTCTGCGCACTCGGATCTGTTCCATGCACTCGGATCTGTTCATGTACTCCGATCATTTCCGTGAATTCTAAGTTGTTTTATGCACCCTGTCCACATTGTTCTTCTGTACTTTCCACATATTTCACCCGTACCTTTCACATGTTACATCAGTACCTTCCACTTACTTCATCAGTTCAATCCACATACGTCTACATTCCGTTCACCTACGTCCCCATTCCATCCACTTACGTCCCCATTCCATCTACATATGTCCCCATTTGACCCACATACGTCCTCATTCCATCCACATACTTTGCCCACTCCATCCGTTCTATGCACTAGTCCATCCACATACGTCACCCGTTCCATTTACATATGTCACCCGTTCTATCCACATGCGTCACCCATTCTATTCACATACATCATTCGTTCTATCCATATACGTCACCCATTCCATCCACTTACTTCATCCTTTCCATCCATTCTACGCACTCAGCGGCTCTACTCACTCATCCGCTCTACACACTCATCCGCTCTATGCACTCATTCGCTCTATGAACTCATCCGCTCTAAATGCACTCGGCACGCATCCGATCTATGCACTCATCCGCTCTGCGCACTCATCCGCTCTGTGCACTCATCCACTTTACGCATTCATTTGCTCTGCGCAACTCATCCGTTCTACGCAACTCATCCACTAAACGCAGTCATCCGCACTATGCAATCATGCACCCTATGCACTCGTCTTCTCTATTGACTCATCCACTCTAGGCATTTGTCCGCTCTAGGCACTCGTCCGCTTCGCTTGATGCCCTTGCACGCTCTACACATTCGCCCTCTCTACTCACTCACCCGCTCTACGCACTCACCCGTTCTACGCACTCATCTGCTCTATGCACTCACTCGCTCTACGCACTCACTCGCTTCTACGCTCTCATCCGCTCTACGCACTCACCCGCTCTTACGCACCTCTGCTCCCTTATGCATTTATTCGCTCTTATGCACTTGTCTGCTCTATACACTCCTCCGCTCTACCCACTAGTCTGTTCTATACACTCCTCCGTTCTTACACACTCCTCCGTTATGCGCATTCATCCGCTCCATGCACTGATCTGCTCTATGCAATCATTCTTTCCACGCTCTCATCTGCTGTATGCACTCATCAGTTCTACAAAGTCGTTCGCTCATACGCACTCATCCGCTCTGTGCACTCATCTGCCCTATACATTCTTTCGCTCTATACACTCATCCGCTCAGCACATTCACCTGCTCCTGCGTTCTATACACACCTCCGCACTGCTGCACTCATCCGCTCTACAGCTACGTCTGGTCTACAGACTCATCCGGCCTACACCCATCCGCTCTGCACATTCATCTGCTCTATGCACTCCTGCGTTCTAGACACTCCTCCGCACTTACGCTCTCATCCGCTCTACACAATCGTCCACTCTACACACTCATCTGCTCTACACACTCATCCGCTCTATACACTCATCCGCTCAACACACTCATCCGCTCAATATACTCGTCCGTTCTATACATTCATCCATTCTATACACTCATCCGATCTACACACTCATCTGTTCAAAGCATTCGTCCGCTCAGCACGCTCATCAGTTCCACGTGCTTCATCCATTCTAACGATTTCTTCCGCTCCATTCACTTCGTTCATTCATCATGCATTATCGATTCAGGCCATGTCACTTGTCATACGCACTGGATCAGTTCCATGCTATCTATTTCATGCACTACTCTCGTCTCATGTACTTGAATCTTCTATTCTGTACTTTCCATTTATGCCATGCACTCATACAGTCGCAGTCATCTGTCTGTGTACTCATTAGTCTCTTGTATTCATCTTTCCATCCTCTTCTCTTTATTCATTTCGCCTGTTTGGTCATTTTGTCCATTGCACTCATTACATCCATTTCATTAATTTAAACTTCATTACTGTTTTTGTACAATTTATTCTTTTTATCCACTTCACTGCTTTGGTCTATTTCACTTGTTCTATTCTGTTTGTCCTTTTAGTTTACATTAACGATTATTAGTTGTCGATTTCTCACATGGATCTTGATGTTGTATTGTTATTTGTCTTATTGTTATTCAGGATCTAGTAGTTTGTTGGATTGGTGTCATTGAGCTGCTGTTATTCTGTTTGGGTTAGTTTGCGTACGGGGTGGTTTTAGGGGAAGAGCCAGGTTTTCAGTAATTTGCGGAAAGACATTAGATCTTCAGTTAGGCGGATGTGGGGTGGGAGTGCGTTCCATAGCGTGGGGGCTAACGCTGAGAATGATGATCTGCCTAACCTGACTGAGTTTGTTTTAGGTATGACTAGGAGGCTGAGCTTGATCTTAGAGGACGTGGAGGGTGATAGGGTTTTAGCATGTCTTGAAGATATTGAGGTCCGGTTTTATGCAATGCTCGATGAGAAATGCATAAGGTTTTAAAAAGTCACTCTTCGGGCCACTGGAAGCCAGTGCAGAGTCTTAAGGGCTGGGGAGATGTGGTATCTCGGGCCGAGCGCAAGTAGCAGTTTGGCTGCAGTTTTGGCTGCAGCGTTTTGGGCCCTTTGAAATTTATTCAGTTGGTAAGCATGGACTCTGAGGTAGAGGGGCCTTGCGTAGTCCAGTCTTGATATAACAATTGATTGGACCGCGGAGAGTCTGTTGGGAAAGGAGAGATAAGGAAAGATGCGCCTAAGAGTTTTAAGGTGGTAGTGGCAGGACTTTGAGACGTGGTTGACTTGGCGCGAGAGTGTTAGGTCAGAGTCAAGGGTGCATCCAAGGTTTTTTACTGTGTTAGAGGGAGTCGGTGAGTTACCCATGGCGGATGGCCAGGATAGTGATTGTGGAAGAAGTTCGGAGTTGCCACATACCATGATTTCAGTTTTGGAGGGGTTTAACAAGAGGTGGCTTTGGGTCATCCAGAGCTCTATGTCAAGGAGGCAGGAGGCGAGGCCAGGTCGGCAGTTGGGTTTTGAGTTCAGGAGTTTTAGAATTAGTTGAGTGTCATCAGCATAGTTGTAACACAGGATTTTGTGTGAACGAATTATTCGTGGGAGGGTGGTCAAGTAGAGATTGAACAGGAGGGCAGATAAGCATGCCCCTTGTGCGACTCCCGTGTCGACTGGTCGGGCTTGGGAGGAATAGGTTGGGAGTATCGTTATTTGGTACCTATCTTTGAGGAATGGAGCTATCCATTTGAGAGCGGTTCCACAAATTCCTAGGGAGTGGAGGCATTCAAGTAGTATTGAGTGATTGATTGTGTCAAAGGCGGCAGATAGGTCGAGAAGGATTAATTTGACGCATCACGCGGAGTCTGCCGCGATTTTAAGGTCATCCCAGATTGAAGTTAGGGTGTTTTCAGTTCTGTGACGGGCTCTGAAACCTGATTGTGCGGTGTCTAGGAGATTGTTGGCTTCAACAAAGGCATTTAGTTGGGAATAGGCATTCGGTCAATGCGTTTGGCAAGGAATCTGGTGTTTGAGATGGGTCAGTGGTTTTTGGGCTCGAGAGGGTCGAGGGAAGTTTTTTCAAAAGAGGTTTGACATGAACCGCTTTGAATGCGTCAGGAAAAATACCTGAGGAAAGGGAGTCATTTATAATGGATCTTGCATGGTCTCCTGCGCAGGTAGAAGCAAACATTTCTTTGAGGGTAGTGGGTCTAGCGGAGAGCCGGATGGTTTGCAGGCAAAGAGAAGTTTGAGAAATTAATCGGGTGATATTGGACTAAAGGAGTCGAATGTTGATTGCGTAGTGGTTGCAGGCGGGGGGTTGGCCTGTATGTGGGAGGGTTTCCTGGTGGATGTAAGAGCCAGTTTGGTGGTTAGTGCATTTGTTCTTTCGAGAGCCGTGGCGTAAAAGTGGAGTGACAGTGGGTTGCACAGTGATCGGAACGGTGGTAGAGCATGCCGGTTTGGTGAATTCGGAGATGATTTTGTGAAGTTCTTTGCTGGGGTTTTTGCAGTTTAGGATTTGGGAGTTGTAGTGGCCTTTTTTTTGCTTTCCGGATTTCGACCTTGTACTGATGAAGGTGTTGGGCCAAGGTGGGTCTGCTCTCTTGGGTTTTGTCTTTCTGCCATTTGCGTTCTAGGTATTTATATAGTTGTTTATTGGTCTTCAAGTCAGATGTGAACCATCTAGGGAACAGGCCACAGCGGGCTGATGGTTTACAAGAGGGTGTGAGCCGCATTAGTGAGGTGTTGAGCCATGAGTCGAAGGTGTCGGGGGTTAGTTGTTTAGTGAGTTGGCAGGTAGGTGGAGGAGACTGGAGCAGTGCGTTGGCTATGTCAGGAACGATTATTAGTTTTTTCCAGCATTTGCGTAGATTCGGAGGTTCAGATTCAAGTACGGGAAGTGGGTCGGGTGAGCAGATGGCGAAAGAAACAATGAAGTGGTCGGACCAGATGAAAGGGGTGGAGGGGTTTAGATGTATCCAGTTGTGGGAGCTAAAGATGGCATCAAGAGTGTGTCCTTTATATTGAGTCGGGCTGTTTATGTGGGGTTGGAGGTTAATCCCGTCTAGACCATCAACCAGAGAGTGTGTCATAGGTTTGGTGGGGATGTCGAGCCATATGTTGAAATCTCCAAGAAGGGTGAGGTTGGGATGGTTCAGTTGAAGGGTAGCCAGTCGCAGAGGTGGTTTGAGAATTGTCTATCATAGCCAGGTGGTCTGTAGATTATTAGGAAGCTGTGTGAGAATGACGGGGAGAGGGATAGTTTAGCAAGGAGTGATTCGCAGGAAGGAATGTAAGGTTGATTGTCGATGATTGTGGTGTGGAATTGAGACTTGAAGACGAATGCTATTCCCCCGTCTCTAGAGGGACGGTTCAGTGGGATGAGGGAGTAGTCAGGGGGAAAGGCTTCATAGGCAATTGGGGTAAAGTCTTCAGAGAACCAAGTTTCGGTGTTGAAAACCAGGTCTGGTTTGTCAGAGGGCAGGAGGTCAAAGATGCTGTGTCTGTTTTTTGCTACGGATCGGGCATTAAATAGGATGCAATTCACTTAGGTAGGTGAGGTTGGTGTTGGAGCTGCAGCGGAAGGGGGTGGGAGGGAGAGGGTGGGAACTGGAGAGGGAGAGCTGTGGGGTGATTGATGATCAATGTGAAAAGTGGGCGAGCAGAAAAGTTGGCGGTTTTGGGGTGGGAGTGGTTGGATGCGTGTGTGTTAGGGAGAATTCTCTGTTTAGGCTGAATTTCCTAACCTAGTGAGTCCCCCAGCAGCTTTGCTGGATTTCTGGAGTTTGTTTTTTTCCATCCTGCCAAGAGTGAGACTCTTTTCCTCCCACTCTTGGACACGAATGTGTGTAATTCCTTTGAATGTCAATGTGTTCTATGGGCTATGGGGTCTTTTACTCCATAGGGTCTCATATGCTTTGCTATGTGTGTTACACCGCACCCTACGTGCCGTAACACTGGGGCGTCCTAGCGGACCTCCACCATAGACTCCATACCCGGGGACTGACTACTGTCTCCCCGGGCATGTAAAGTCACCATTGGCTTTACTAGACCTAAATTTACTAACAGAACTAGTACAAACCATCTTATTGTGGACGTGCTAGTAGGGGTAATTTGATTACTCCTAGATCTGTTACTCGAGGGGGCACTGTCCCGTCCCCCCTCGTCGAGTTTTGGCTGGTGGCAGTGGAAACTACTTGTTATGCTCGACTGCGAACATAACCCTATGGGATTCGTCCCATTGTTAGAGATTGATACTTTTCCTCGTTAATCTCTAACGTACCACCGGTCTACTTATCTTAAATAAGTTTATCGGATGGTATTTTCTGCCAGAACTCGGTTTTTAAAATGGCATCTGTGTTCGTCTCTGTGACTCCTAAACCAAAGGTTGAGCCCTTTGTTCCACTTTTGGCGGGCCTCTGTACAGAGACCCTCCAAAGTGGTGCCATTCTGTCTGGGTTACCACAGGGGTGTGGGAGGGGGTTTAGGCACCCTGGACCGAGTTGTCTTGCCAACTCCGGTCGCACTCTGGTGTGATTGGCCCAGGTGGTGAGCCTCCCTGCTCACCACTTACCGTGTGTTGATTGACAGCTAGGCTGAATGAATGGGGGTTTTCTGCATAAAAGCAGGGCTTTTGGGACTGGATCTTCAGAAGTCGCCACAGGACCTAAGAATCTGACGAGGGTAACGCTGAGCCGACCTGCATGACGACACTCCCGGTGGAGCCCTGCGGAACTGACTCACCACTTCCCGACGACAGAGATCTCCCTGCCGGAGAGTCTCTTCCCCTGACTGGAGGGAACAACCAGTCCCCTTTGCCTTTTTCTTCGCCTCAGGACGCAGTGGTCGAATTGCCCGTGCAGAGCACCTCGGCAACCAGATAGCCACTACCCCTGTACCGCGACCAAAAGGTGGTGCCTTGTGACGGAGCACTCCGCGGCTGGTCTCTTCCCTGGTGGTGCACCGGACTTCACTTTTCTTCGACGACGAGATCATCTCTACTCTTGGCAAAGACCCGACGTGCATCCACCACCAGGGACAACCGCCCCCGCCGGTGCTGTCTCTCCACAAACAAGGTACCGTGTCCACCTGGCTTCCCTTTCGATCGGTTCGAGTGAGGTGTCTTAATCCTCTCCTTTCCGTTGGGTCGCCTCCAAGCTTTCTCATGTATTGTTCTGAACTTGTTCAATCTGCCGATAACAATTTGCTATAAAGACGAACGCATTTCCACTAAGAGACTTTTTGGGACATATCGCCTTGCCTCTCTCTGAGTGGGCCTGGCCTCTGAACTTTATGATCTATTGTGGTTCTTGCCTTCTTGCCTTGCATTTTTCCCGTGAAGTATTGAACTGTGTTGATTTCGTAACCTGCTTATTTTTCTCTCCCGTCCTAACTAATATTCGAGTGCCATCTAGGTTGAGGCATACACCTCTGTCTGTAAATAAGTAATGCTGGTAGAACCTAGACTTGTCGAAATATTGTTAGGGGGATTGATCGTTTCTTCTTCGTAGAGTAATTGTGATTGAAGTGTTTGCCGTGATAGTGCCATAGTGTTTTCCATAGATGTTCCATTATAAATAAATACCTTAATATCTTTACACTGAGCCTTGTTGCGTAGTTGCTTGTCTTACTGTGAAGAATTGCCCTATATTGTATACTACACATACTGCTTAACTCTTCTTGAAGGAAGTCTGACTGCTCAGCCACAGCTACCAAGTGAATCTGTGTGGTACAGACTGCTACCAAGTGTGTTTACTGCTAAACACCTGTAGTCCTAAATCTTTTGCAGTGGTCCCAGAGGGAACTGCACAGGTTTCCGCCTAACAGTGTGCTATGGTGATTGAGTTTTGCCCGGGGGATTTGAAGGTGGGGTGTGGGCAGTTAGGAGTTTCAGTTGCAGTCAGTGATAAATTGAGGGAGAGGGGTTTCAGGAAGGGTGAAGCGAGGGGGGATGGTGGTGATTGGGGGAATGAGGTGGAGACAGGGGAGGCGATGAGTGGTGAGAGATTGAGGGGGATCAGGTACGTTTCCTCTTTAGTGTCTTTTTTGCAATTGGTGTGTGAGAGAGGGTATGGGGTTGAGAGGGGGAGAGGGATGATGCTTCTGTTCTTGTTAGGGCTAGGCTTGCAGTTTTTAGGGCGAGGAAGGGGTGTGGTCGGCAGGGGATGATGGTGGGGGTTAGTGGGAAAAGCGGGGGATGCATTATTGCAGGGCTGGTTGTGTCCGGTATCATATTGAGGGGAGCAGGCATAATCAACGTAGGCTGGTTGGTGGGGGGGTTCGGGGGAGCAGCGGTCTTAGGGTGGATGGCTCGCCAGCGTGCCCCTCTGGCTTGGTGTTTGGAAAGGTGAAGGGAGGGGATGTGAAGGTGGGTGATAAGATTTGGGAAGGGGGGGACGGGAGGCAAGGCTGGCCGGAGTGTGGAGGCGGTCCACGGTGGTCGTTTCCAGCAGACCCTGGTGGATTGGGTGCACTCATGGTTAGTACGTGCTATTAGGTGTAGTTTCAGGTGCGACTTACACTTTATTGGACTTTATAAGTTTGGCTATATTACTGGGAGAGATTCGTCTTGGTTTCAGGGTTCCACTAAGCAGGGTGATATTATTCACTTATTCTAGGTTTTAGTGTATTTAATTGTAACTAGGCTGCAGATATTAGGTCGTTTTGAGGTGTAGCTAGACCTTAGGATATGCTGCTAGGCGGTCTATTTAGTTGTGACTACAGCACAGTTACACTTTTGGGTAGACTTTCTTCTAGCAAGCTGGAATATGTGTAAGCTATTAGGGAGAAATTGAATGTAGTAATGCTACAGGTAAGCTTTTAGGTGGACTTTTAAGTGCAGTCTAGGAAGACTTTCTTATTGTAGTTCTAAATTCAGTCAGGGCAGGCTATTAGGCACACTTCTGGATTCAAGCGAGGGGCGATAATAGGCCCACTTCTAAATTTGAGTTTGTACAGATAGGATATTAGTGCTGCTTCTATATTCAACTAATAATTCAACGCTAATGGGCACACTATTGCACTAATAATTCAACGCAAATGGGCACACTATTGCACAGTAAGGGATATTATGTACGCAGAGGATATTAGGCACACTTCTAAGTTCAATTTGCGCAGAGAGGGTATTAGGGATACTTCTGAATTCAACTAGGGCACATTATTAGGCACACTTCTAAATTTGGGCATGGTGCGCTATTAGGTCTACTTCTGAATTTAGCTTTGCACAGAGAGGATATTAGGGACACTTCTAAATTCAACTTTGGACAGATGGGATATTTAGGCACACTTCTAAATTAAAGTTTTGCACAGAGAGTGTTTTAGGCACACTTCTATATTCAACTTTACACAGAGATGATATTAGGCACACTTCTAAATTCAACTTTACACAGAGATGATATTAGCCATACTTCTAGATTAAACTTTGCACAGATAAGATATTTAGGCACGATTCTAACTACACGTTTTGCACAGAGAGGCTATTAGGTACACTTTTAATTTCAACTTCGCACAGAGGGGAAATTAGGCACAGTTCTAATTTCAGCTTTACACAGAGAGGATATTAGGGACACTTCTAAATTCACTTTGTACAGAGGGGATTAGGCACAGTTCTAAATTCGTCTTTACACAGAGAGGATATTAGGCACACTTCTAACTTCACCTTTGCACATTCGAGTCTTGCACAGAGAGGGTATTGGGTACAGTTCTATATTTAACCAGGGCAGGCAATTATAGGCACGATTCTAAAATAAACTTTACTCAGAGAGGATGTTAGACACACTTCTAAATTCAAGACTTACACAGAGAGGGTATTAGGTACAGTTCTATATTCAACCAGGGCAGGCAATTATAGGCACGATTCTAAAATAAACTTTACTCAGAGAGGATGTTATACACACTTCTAAATTCAAGACTTGCACAGAGAGGGTATTAGGTACAGTTCTAGATTCAACTTTCACAGAGAGGTTATAGGGCCCACTTCTAAATGTAACATTTCACAGAGAGGCTATTGGGCACAGTTCCAAATTCAACCCTCACAGAGAGGCCACTGGCCACACTCTCTAAATTCAACTCTTGGGTACACTTCTAGATTCACCAGAGCACGCTATTAGGCACACTTCCAAAATCAGCCAGAGCACAGAGAGGCCATCGAACACATCCAAATTCAACTTTCACTGAGAGGCTGTTGGGCACACTTCTAAATTCACCAGGGCATGCTATCAGGCACACTTCCAAAATCAGCTAGAGCACAGAGAGGCCATTGTGAGCACTTCTATATTCAGTTTTGCACACAGAGGCTATTGGGCACACTTCTAAATTCAACTTTCACAGAGAGGCTATTGGGCACACTTCTAAATTCAACTTTCAGAGCAAGGCTATTGGGCTTCGAGATCTTCTAAATTCAGCTTTCACAGAGAGGCTATTGGGCACACTTCTAAATTCAACTTTACAGAAAGGCTATTGGGCACACTTCTAAATTCAACTTTCACAGAGAAGCTATTGGGCACACTTCTAAATTCAGTTTTGCACAGAGAGGCTATTGGGCGCACTTCTAAATTCAACTTTCACAGAGAGGCTATTGGGAACACTTCCAAATTCAACCCTCACAGAGAGGCCACCGGCCACACTCTCTAAATTCAACTCTTGGGTACACTTCTAGATTCACCAGAGCACGCTATTAGGCACACTTCCAAAATCAGCCAGAGCACATAGAGGCCATTGGGCATGAAGTGGGAAAAGTGAACAAAAGGCTCCCACCAATCCCCTCTCAACCCTGGCCTAGAGGATCACGGCCCAGACACCCGCCACGAGAGGAGTTCGCCCATCTACCAGACGACCAAATGCCCTGGTACAGGAACATACGGATTTGCCCACCCGCCTGCCCACCAGCCTGCCCTGCACATGCCGACACCTGCGGCATGGATGAAATCGACTGACCATCCAGCACCAAATCAACACATCGTTAGAGATGCCATGACGACCTAGCCAACGGTCAGCACACCCGTGCAAACATACACACCGGACACTCCCACACCAATCCACACGAAAAACATACTCAGTGCTATGACGTAGGCGACGGACACACCCACGGACGTGCATCTTTATTATTTTCCACATAGGCTTTCCAAAATGCAGAAACGCAAGACGCACAATGAACTCATCTAAAAAGGCTTGCTCACGCTTCTCCTAAGCCCACGTACCCTACTGAGAAATATAACGAAGACACGATACTGAGGATAGAGCAATATGATACCATAACCTAAAGCGCTCTGTATCAAATGGTTCCACCTATGCACCAGGCCCAAGTAGGCCGCAAGCAAAAGCTTCCATGAACATTGAATGAGCAAGAGTTTAGTTGCTGACCATGCAGAATGAGCCCAGCGAAAGCAGACAGTCAAGGGCACAACGTTGCAAACTCTCATACGGCAAGCCGACGCCAAGGTCACACCTGCAAGATAAGCCAGGCACACAGTGAGAAATGCAATATTAATTGTGCAGAATTCTGCCTCAACCACGGTCCCACCTCACGTGACCAAGCCAAACCTGGTAGGGTGCCAAGCCCAGGAGGAAGAAGGCGCCTGGATCCCCCGTCTCGAGACACAGGCAGATACAATTAAGCGACTCAATGGACATCTGCAGCGGTGGGAGTAGTCGGCCTTCCTGCTTATGAATAAATCCTCACATTGTCTGCACATACCCATTGTGAAACATTGTTGCAAATGACAGGTGCACCGCGAGCTGGGAACAGCGATGGTCCCAGACTGGGGGACTCGCGGGTGGACCAATCAGAACATGGGGCCTTTATCACTGACGCCATTAACATTGACCAATCCTCAGGAGTCTCCATGTAACAATTTTTATGTATCAAATTGAAGGGACAACCCAACTATACCACCTGACTGACCCTTAACCACTAACAGCGTTCTCTATACGTATGTTATACTAACCCTACCACTCGGGGAACCAATCCAGAGTGGCGATAGGTTTTTTGCTAACTTTCTCAGGTGACGCAAGTAGCGCGTCATACTAAAGTAAAAAGGGCCTGCGAGCCCCACGATGTTGAGAGAGTGTCAGGACGGACGCGTACAATCCTTGTCCCATCCCTGCCGTTTTGTTTAATAAACAGCAGAATCACCTTGCTTCTTGCGTGTGTCTCATACTCTATCTCTTTTGGGATATACGGGAGGAGTTGGGGCCTCCCTGCCCGGAGGTCCGCGGACGGCCCAGCCGACCCCGGGAGAATTTCCCCCCCGACAAGTTGGAGGCACTGCTGAGATCTGTTTAAGATCTGCTTTTATTTTATTTTTCCAAGTACTCCCATTGCGAGGAGGCCCGGCGGCGCGGCCCCCTCTGCCGCTGCCCCCTTTTTGAGGACTACAGGACCATCGCGGAACTGCGAGAAGACCGGACCGCGCAATCCGGATATTGGCCCTCGGGAGCCGGTTGAGAAGTATCCCGCCCGCGGTTGGCGAGTGTCCAGACGTAGTCCAGACGAGGGGAGGTGGCGAGCCGCTTCGAGGGGTGCACGCAGTCGAGCGGCCCCGCATCAAGAGAACTTGGTGAGTATGCCACGCACAACAAGCAATGTGAAATTGTGAGGGAGGGGGGAGGAATTGAATACGGGAGGTGGGAGATAATGCACAGGTGCGCGGCGAAGGTTTGATAATTTCGTGTTGGCAATGAAATGAATGGTAGCCGGTCGAGTGCGAGAGCAGTCTGCTACGTTACAGGAGAGAAGGGGGCGGAGCACGAAAACATCACGTGCGGCCGCTCATAGAAACTAATTGGCCTAGGTCGCGACCATTTGTAAGGGTGTGTGTGTGCGTGGTTTCCTACGATTTGGCAATTATTGATCAATGAGTAGATGAGGATCCCTATTGATCGAGCAGGAAACTCGATAGATAGATGACGTTTCCCTGTAGGCGGTAGCTAGCTAGTTGCCCAATACGGAAGATAATTGGCTGGTTAAGCCCTCCTGTCGAGGGGCGTATCACACGCGAGGCGACGCAGTGTGCGCAGTCCGATTATATTATTGATTACCTTGTTCCAGGAGTGACAGGAAGACAGCTGTGGGGTTAACGGGGGTAGATTGCAAGTGTATTTTGGACTTAAAGAATATATGAAGAACTTATCAGTAGTTTGAAGAGATTGGTGACGTCACCAGTAGGGCTTTCATAGGACATCTCGAGAACCAGGCATCTTTATTTTTGAGAGCGGTGGGGAGGAGAGCTGTGTTAAGGGCGTGGAAACTGAGGTAAACGGCAATGAGTTGATTGGGGGAAGGCGAAAAGGGGGACGTGGCTGCGCACGGAGAACGCCGGCCACGGCAAGTGTAGAAAGGGGAGGAGGAGCAAGTGAAAGTAGGACGGCAGTATAGGAATGCCACAAGGGGCACGCAGCCGCAGGGGGCTACATGCGCCTCGGCCACAGGTGCCCGTAAGGGTGTTGTATAAAGGAAGAAACGAAAGAGAAGAATATACAAATGTAAATACTATATTTTACTAATTTTTCCTTAGCGGACTATCGCAAGTCCCCAAACTTACGGGGCCAGGTAAAGATATAAGGTTGTATATTGTAAACTGCTAGTGAGGTAACCGCTACCACATAGGGGAAGGATAACAAGTGGAGCGCTACTATGTCATACGGGGCAGGATCGGGGGGTGGGGGAACGCCCTCACTACTCCGCTGCAAAACATATGTAAAACACTGTCACCCCATAGGGAGAAACTGATCAAGTATAGCATAGAATGGACACAGGGGACGGACAACAAAATGACGACACCATGGCCGCCTAATGGTAGCTTCGACCCATATACCCAACACTCACTATTAAACCATCTGCATAATACATACAAGGGGAAGAAGTTGACACACCACGTGGAGGTGTTCAACTTATGGAGGATGTTCCAAGGGTCCCGACCAGGACCAAACGGAATGTTCATTGTAGGAGAAACAACGGGAGATAAGGAGACTAAGGAGGAGGGAGAGAATGGGGAAAAAGAGAGGGAAGGCAAACAGAGCACGGGGAACGGACAAGAGGGAGGAGAAAAGAGTGACAACTCAAACGAAAATAAAATAAAAAAGGAACAGCGCGACGATATACCCCTAGCGAAGGCAGTGAAAACAGAGGGAGGGGGATTGTATCCTTTAAGAGAGCTAGGAGAAATAGCAAGAGAACAATTAAGGGCGGCTGAGTGGTACTCGAACCCGGCATACAGCCCGCCTCCATATACAGCTACAGGTGGCCACACGGGAGGGGAGCGGACTAGTACAACGGGACCAGCTCATAGGAAGATGCTAGCAGGGGAGGGGAGGACTGAAGAAGAACTGGCTACGGACGTAGGAAATGATGAGTGGGTAGCTGCGCAGATACTATTAAAATTACGAGGTTCATTGACAGGAGAAGAGAAGGTGGTGGTAAGGAAAATGGACGAGGATACTACCAGGGAGAGTGAAATGAAAGGGGAAGAGGGGAAAAGAAAGAGGGAAGAGCTGTTAAGAGAAAAGGAAGGGACTTTGGAGGAACGATTAGCAGAATTAAGGGATGAGCAGAATACACTGATCAAGCAGCTCGAGAGGGGGGAAAGAGAGAGAGCACGGGAAAGGAAAGAAGGTAAGAATGAGTTGGGAAAAATGAGAGAATGAACTGAGGAGCAAAGGAGAGAAGCCGAAAGGTTAAAGGCAGCAGCAGAAAGGGTATCAAGAGCAGCACTGCGCGATAGGAAAAGAGAAGAAGAGGAGAAAGAAAAAGAAATGGCAATATGGAAGAAGAGATTAGTGTCAGAAGCGACAAGGAAATACGAAGAAGGGAGGATGATAGAGAGTATATTAGAACGGGAGAGGGAGAGATGGGAAAGGAAGAAAGAAGATGAAAAAATATTGAAAAAAATGAGTAGTGAAGTAATGGAAGAATTAAAAAGGAAAAGAGAGGAAATTGGGAGAGAAATAGCGGAGAGAAATGAAGGGGAAAGAGAAGATAGGAGAGGGGAGAGTGAAGTAAGGAGGGATGTATATAGAGGTAAAGAAGTAGCAACAACATCGGCACAAAGGGGAGCGATTAGTAAAGAAGAAAAGGGAGGAACGGACCTAATAGACTTAAGAACAGTAACGATTGGTGGGAAAAAGACAGTTTGGGGGTTGCCATTTATGAATGACTTTTCTAGTGAGGAAGAAGAAGGAATGGAGAAGGAAGTAAGAAATAGTGAAAGGGAAAGCCTAGATAAACTATACACCACCCGGAAGAATAGAGACTCACCATGGATCTGCAGGAGAAAGGAAGAACTGCAGAGAAGTGAGGAGGAAGAGCAAGGAATAGCGGAAAGGCAGACACGTGAAGCCACCCCGCCACCGTGCCTTCCTACATGCTCCACCACCTCGCGCTCATTACGTGTAACATGCCCATCTAAACTTGCGCCCTTCATAAACGAACTGACACCCTATGCAGGAAGGCTTAGAGACCTCCCTGGACGAAGGCAGGGAGAACGAATACACACGCCCACAGTAACTAAAGGAAATGATGAAAGAAGGGGAAGTGGTGGAGGAGAAAGAGTTAAGACCAGGAGAAATATGGACGAAATTGACGATGTAGAAGAGACGGAAGAAGAGGAGGGGTGTGCAGACTCGATTTTGTGGAACCCAGGGGGTCCAACGGGAAACAACTTAATGCCTCTTCTAGAGAGGGGAGGAGTTAGACCACAATACGTCCCTTGGAAGCATGCAGACAAGGAAAATATAAAGTGCAGACTCCCATCATTAAGCGGAGGTGCGGGTAAATGGATATATGAAATGGAAAAACACACCGCAGGACAGAAATTGGCAGTGGGAGATGTAAAGGGCCTTCTAATATCAATATTAGGGGATTCTGCGGATGACATTTGGAAGAGAGCAGGCTTCCCCGGCGTCACAATAACAAATACATCTCACGATGGGGCACCATTCGCAAACTGCAGACACGCATTATGGCAGGCACTGAGGGTACAGTACCCAGACACATCAGACATAGGAGCCATTACCTCGCGCAAGATGCGTGAGAACGAAGATCCTGTTGATTATATCCAGGAAATTCAAGAGAAATGGCGTATGGAAACTAGAGAACGATGGGACAAAACACCAGCAATATTCTATCATATACTAGTACAGGGGCTCCCAGAAGCAGTCCAGAAACAACTAAACAAAGTAGTGGGGATGGAAGCAAAAGCATGGCCAGAAATACAACTGACTATAGTACATCATTGCAGGACATGGCAAGAAAAAATGTAAAAAAAAAGAAGAGGACAGGAAAACGGAAGAGGCTAAGTTAGTACAGAAAAAACTTACTAAATACACGATGGAAGGCGCACTAATAACTACACCTACCACAATGACTCAAAGCCCCATGCAAGTAGTGGCTGCACAAGAACCTTCCCAAATACAATCATCGCAGACTGTAACACAACAGATGCCGCCACTCCAACCATACACGACTAACATGGGAGGAGGATACTTAACGCCAGGAGCTGGGTATTATAAGTACAACAGGGGAAGGGGAGGAATAATGAGAGGGAGAGGATACGGATATAACACACAACAACAGATGGGGGGAAATAGAAATTCCTACCCCACCGGGCACCCAGTATACCAGGACAACACAGGAAGCTTTCCATGGCAGAACAGGGAACCACCGGTGTGTTGGATTTGTGGATTGGTAGGACACATGTCTCGCACGTGTAGAGTGAGACCAGGCACACAATCGTAGAGTGAACAGGGACAACAAGAGCTCACACAGGAACAGCAGGGCATCGAGCAGCAGCAGACATTGCAACAGGGAAATGGACAGCAACAACTAGTAACACAACAACAGCCACGAACATATCCACCGCCTCAACAACAGGTAGCGAAAACACAACAACCCCAAGCACAGCAAGCACAGCAACCTGCACAAGTCCAAGACCATAACATAACCTCTACCAATACCCAACTACAGCAAACACAACTGGGTAGGGTGACGATCCTGGGACACAACCCTTACACAGGAAGTGGTCAATCATTATACCCTCAATAGGACAGCCCACAGATGACCTTGGTGTGTCCCATCCTGTCGGTAACACCCAATAGTGCGGAGGAACCACGCATAGAGGTAACGATAGGTGACAAAAAATTATCATTCCTTGTTGACACCGGAGTGACCCGGTCTTGCATAAGGGAAGGTAAATTTAAGATGTCAGGTGAAGCCATGAACACCCAAGGATTCTCTGGGGCTAGGGGGTTGGTTCCCTTTACTGATAACATTCCCTTATCAATAGGGGATTATGACATGTCAGTCCCACTTTTGTATTCCAGGGCCTCACCGGTAAATATACTGGGGAGAGACATAATGAGTAGGTTGAATATGACGATCTCCTTTACGGAGAACGGCATAATTTGCTCCACTCCAGGAATTAACATGCTCACTGCACGACAGATTATGCAAGCATACTGTGGACAGACAGTGATTAGGGCTGAGCCAGTAGATGGTGAAATGTTCCAGTACGGGACAGACATGGCATTTGCCTGGATGCCAGGGATAGAAGGAAAGACCTGGAGGAGGCCAGCAGCGTATTTGTTTAGATCAGAAACACCAGCCAATGAACCAGAAGGAAAGGTGATTTCAGTGGACATAGAGAGCATTATAGCAACCGCTGATTACATTGCAGTACATGCCCAAGACAGAGATGGAAGAGCATGGAGGGCAGTGATAGCACTAGCGGAGGGATGTAGACTCACCCAGGTGTCAGATGAGGAGCACTTCTCAGGAGAAAAGGAAGAAGGTGAAATGGTATTTATGATGAGTGTGGAAATATGGCTAAGGGTGACGTACAAACAAGTGGCGCAGAAAATTGCAATGGCACTTGAGGCACCCACGTCCACCCCAGTTCCCTTCTTTGAGAGGGATATGGCAAAAGTACCCACATCATTATGGACTACTAGCCCCTATGACGTGGGGTGCATAAAAAGCATAGGGGGAGTAAGAATAAAATTGAAAAATGGTGCAATACTCCCCAGAGTGAAACAGTACCCACTATCAAAAGAGGCAGATGAGGGCATATATGAAACGATAACGGCCCTTATAAATAATGACATATTGGTCCCATCAGAATCACCATGTAACAGCTGTATACCCAGTGCGCAAGGCTAAAGGTGGGTCTTGGCGCTTCATACAGGACCTCAGGCCTTTGAACAACATAGTGGAAGCAGAATACCCCATAGCAGCAAACCCGGCCACAATATTGTGCGGCATTCCAGCAGAGGCATCGCGGTTTACAGTGATTGACCTTAAAAATGCCTTTTTCTCAATACCACTGCACCCAGATTCACAAGATCTGACAAGCTTCACTTACAGAAACACAAAGTGGAAACACACCAGATTGCCACAGGGGTACTGCGAGTCACCCTCAATATTCAACAGAGTAATACAGATGGATTTGGGTAACATTGAAGTAGACAGCACAGTGTTGCAGTATGTTGACGACATAATAATTTGCAGCACAGACGAAAGAAGATGTAGAGAGGACTCATTAAAGATGCTGACAATATTGGCTGAAAAAGGTTATAAGGTAGACAAGGAAAAGTTACAGTACTGTCTGGAACAGGTACTTTACATTGGCCAGCTCATATCCCAATATGGAAGAAAGATTGCACCACAAAGAGCACAGGCCATTTCAAAAACACCATTGCCACAAACAGTGAGAGAATTACAGCAGTTCCTAGGCCTGTGCAACTACTGCAGAGCATGGGTATTTGATTACAGCTCATACATAGGACCCCTACTTGAGGGGTTAAAAGAAGCTAACAAAGGGGAGAAAAGGTTGGGGTGGGCAATGGAAATGAAAGAGGCTTTTGATGAACTGAAAGACGCAATATCAACTGCTCCGGTACTGGCCACCCCAGATTATGAACGACAATTCTTTATATTTTCACATTGCGACTCAGCAGTAATGAAAGCAGTGTTGGCTCAAAAAACAAGCATGGGCTACAAACCAGTAGCATTTTACAGAGGCCACTTGGATCCTGTGATGTTAGGTCATTTCCCTTGCGAACAAGGTCTCGCCGCAGCTGCCTTTGCGGTAGAGAAAGCATCAGCAATCACCATGGGGTGCCCAACCACACTATTTGTGGAACATGCACTATTTGCAATATTGAACAAGCCTAAGTCAACACTAACAACGCAGAGGGCGTCAGGTTATGAGATAATCTTATCTAGAGCTGAACTATCAATCGTTAGATGTAGCACGGTCAACCCTGCAAGGTTTATAGCAGAAGTAATTGAGGAAGGAGACTATGCACACGATTGTACAAAGACTACTGAAATGTACTCATGTACTAGAAAGGTTGAAGAGAACGCACTAGAGGGAGGTGAGCTCTTGTTCATTGATGGGTCATCAACAATTGACCAAAGTGACGGAATCAGGAGAACTGGGGCAGCAGTGGTAAAAATGACGGAGGTACCGGTGTGTGTGGCGATGAAATGCGTACAATTACCACAGCATTACTCTGCTCAAGCGGCGGAACTAGTTGCACTTATCTTGGCGTTGAAGGAAAGCTTTGACAAACGAGTGACCATATATTCCGACAGTGCATATGTCACGTCTACTGTCCACTCAGGGTTTTCCAAATGGAGGAGAAGAGGGTTTAGGAGAGCTGACGGCACTCCAGTGCAACATGCCCTCTTATTGGCTGAACTAATTGAAGTAATAAATGACCCCCAAGAATTAGCCTTGGTCAAATGCACCGCACATACTAATGGAGAAGACCATATTTCAAAAGGGAATGCAGCAGCAGACGCACACGCGAAGTATGCTGCATATTTTGGCGAGATATGGAACCCCCCAGAGTCAGAGAGAGGAAGAGGGAGGGGAATAGCTAAGGAGATGTTAATAAGAGAAGGGTACACCCATCTCCCAGCCACACAGATAATGGAACTACAAGCGGCTGCACCAATGGCAGAAAAAGAAATATGGGTAAAAAGAGGATGTACAATGTCGCCAACTGACGCACTATGGCGCCAGGGTAGCACTGGAAAGATGGTAATGCCACTGGCAATATTGAACACCGCCCTGAGCCAACTACACCACCCAACCCACACAGGCAAGGAAGTCATTGTAGCACGAATTAGGGAAGATTGGTTCTGCCCCGAGTTAAATTCCCATGTGTCAAATTTTATCAGCAATTGTCTCACATGTCAGCAGTTTACGGCCGGTCACACGCTGAAGGTGATAAAAGGTACTATACCCCGGCCAGAGGGACCCTTCCGACACATCCATATTGACTATGTTGATCTGATCAACGTATGTCAAGGAAATAGGTACATGATTGTAGTTGTATGCCCATTCTCGAGGTGGATTGAGGCAGGGCCCTGCTCACACCCAGATGCATTCCGAGCAGCTAAATTCCTAGTGAGGGAGGTCTTCCCCAGGCGGGGGGTGTGCGAAATACTGCGGTCAGACAATGGCCCGCATTTCACCAATGAAATGTTCCAACATATCACATCCTTACTGAACATCAAGCATAAATTTGCATGTGCATATCACCCACAGGCCAACGGTATATGTGAACGCCTGAATGGCCTATTAAAGGAGGAAATTGCAAAAATACAGCAAACAACAAAGAAGAGTTGGCTGTATTGCCTTCCGCTAGCCCTATTTGAGCTAAGGAATAGACCAGGCTCCGACCACCACCTCACCCCTCACGAGGTGGTGACCGGACGTCAAATGCGCTTTCCTCTGACGCCAACATCAAGAGCATTTACCGACCATGAGAGTACTGCAACTGTCCTTGGTGATGAAATGTACCAATATGTGTCTTCTTTGATTACTAGTGTAGTGTTTGTGTCTCAACAGCTCGAGCGCACGCGGGGCGGGTCTAAGAGTGATCAACAAGAAGACACGGATGAAGAATTGGAAAAGGGAAAACTGTGCAAAATTGCTAAAGGTGACCACGTACTACTCCGCAATTTCAACAGAAAGTGGAACAGCCCACGCTTCACTGGCCCCCACCTGGTAGAGGAAGTATCAACAAGAGCAGTAGAGTTACAGGACAAACGTGCCTGGAATCACCTACATGACGTAAAGATCTGCAAACTCCAGACCCGCCCTAGCGTCACCGACCGGGCCTTTGAAAGAACAGCAACAGCGTCGTCAACGGAGGAAGGGACTTCTACCGCAGCTAACGGCCAAAGTGTCCCCATACCCTGCCACACCCCTGATTCCCCAGAGACAATTACTGAAATAAAAAGGGGTAATTACCATACCGCCCACCCCATGGTCACACGATCGAAGAGTAAAGAAACCTCTACCAGTTGAGCCCCAAACCCTCTGCCCATCGACCCCCACCCACTGCAGTAATAACCCAACTGAAGGCATTGTTTTGCGCATACACATGTAAACACTTGAATGTTTTTTCTCTTTTTTCTCTCGCACATGCAGGTACGGTGTATTATTGTACTGCTAAGAAAACAGATAACTAACAAAGTTCACTGCCCAGGAGGAGTAGATGATACCCTCAGACAATAACTACCCTGAAGAATTATCGCACCAGTTTGTCTATTACATAAAAAGGCCAAATTACCTGAAAAAGAGGAGGGTATGTGTCTACTACACAGCACTTCTCTTGGCCATAGAACAATCAATGCCCCACCTCCGCCCATACTTGCCTGTGCTAAGAGATAGATCACTTAGATTGGCGTGAGAACAGCTCTTCGCCTGGGCACTGAATGACTACTTGATAGGGAGAGCTTGAAAACAACAACTAACACTAATAACAAGCATATTGAGAATTTTCAGGTGGGCAACTTTAACGTCGCAAGAATTAGCTGCCGGACTGCAGCAAGGTAAGAGCAAAATGCCGGTGAGACTAGCCTCTGTAATAAAGATGATAGGGATTTTGATGATCACCGGGCTCGTGGCTGCCTCTGTATGGCGGAACAGTTATGCTATCAATATTTTTGCTGTACCCAAACCTAATATACCCCCACCCCCAGCTGCAACAGGTGTTACGTCAGGTGGTACTAGCAAAATTCCACATAAGGAAAATAGAGTTAAACGCAGCACATACTCAGACAATAAAGATATTGACAACTACATACAAAATTCAGCACACGTCTCAAACAACATGTGGTACCAACACATGACTGAAATAGGTAAACAAACAACAGAAGACAGCTGCTACGTCTGCTCATTGATCCCATACGCCATGAGTGATTCGCGAACTTTCGTTGCCACGGAAATAGATGAAAAAACAGCACAGTGAATAATATACCTGGCACTGTTCCAAACAAAAGGGAGATTTCAAGGGAACACGGTGCACCTGGTATGGAAAACACGAGACACATACCAGTATGAAAATAACTTCCTTAAGAGCTATTTGAGTTACCACAAGGCCAGCTTACATGCTGAAGCATTCAGATACATAACAAGTGGCCCTGAAAAAGGAGAAACAAAGAAAGTTACACTACAGTACCTACCATGTGAATGGTACGCCACTGAAGTTCCTGGTAAACATGGACATTGGGAAAGACCACTGATAATAATAACAGGAAAGGTGTACCTGGGTGACAAATGGGACACAGGAGTGTTTGGCAGCAACATGGTAATGAGAGAGGATACTACAACTATTGCTGAACACAACAACAGATGTTGGACGACTTGGGTCAAGTACGTACCCATGCTAACGTGGATAGAGAAGGATGAAGACCCAATAACAATACTGCCGATGACTGCACCTAAGGTATGCTACCAACATAAAGGAGAAGTGGACGTAGGATACAACACCAACTGTGCAAGCGTGACAGAGCTACCTGAGGGGGGAGCAGGAACAGCAGTAGTAATGGACCATTACTGGGCCTGTGGAGACAAGGCATACCACACACTGCCCCCTCTGTGGAATGGTGTATGCACAATGGTACACGTTAATGTACCATCACTAGTGGTGCCCCAGAAACATGTGAATGTGGCAAACTACCCCAAAATGGATGAAGGAAACAAGAGGAAGAAGAGATCTGCACAGCTTCAGAAGGGGCCAAAAAACCAAAACAACGGCAACAACACTGTCCTGAATAGAAAGAAAAGACAAGGAGAACCCCTGACAGGAAATTACCTATGGGGAAGGTCGGAAACAGCACTCACGTCAATTCCGCCAGAACACAGACTATTCAGCAGAGCAGCAATGTTCTTCTCGTCAATAATACATCCGGGACTACAGGCTTAC
This sequence comes from Ambystoma mexicanum, assembly GCF_040938575.1. Taxonomy (NCBI): domain Eukaryota; kingdom Metazoa; phylum Chordata; class Amphibia; order Caudata; family Ambystomatidae; genus Ambystoma; species Ambystoma mexicanum. The sequence continues at coordinate 1,517,863,000 of NC_090937.1, read as the reverse complement.
GCAAATGCAAAATGGCTCCAGATAACTAGATGGGAACTAATGATGACAATTAACTCTACAGTAAATGGATTCAACGCAATAAAAGAGGAATTGCGAGCAGTGAGGATGGTAGCACTACAGAACAGATATGTACTGGACCTCCTCACAGCAATGGAAGGAGGAGTTTGCGCAAAGATAGGACAATCATGCTGCACATTCATTCCTGCTAACGATGCTGACAATGGTACATTGACGGAAGCAGTATCACAATTGGCCCAGATGCACTCCAAAATGATGGATGAAAGTAAAGGTGTGAAGAAGGACGAGAGCTGGTTTTCAACGCTATGGTCATGGATGCCATCTTGGCTGTCAGATGTACTGAAGATTATAGTTGGATGCATAATTTTGGCTGGAGCTGCACTTATCATAATAAGATTTTGGAAGGCCCGGAAGGCACGCACAACAGACGAGATGATCGAAATGGTCGGTATGCACCCCTTGATGCCAGCAGATGACGGCCAACACACAGGCACAATAATAAAAGAGAGAGAGAGGTTGCACAACCAGATCATCACCAACCACCTGGACCCACCATCTATGAAGCTCGAAAACCCAAGAAACCCAAGGAGCTACATAGGGAAATGGGTATACTGCACACCTGGTGGAACCTGTGTGTATATGTACTGGTCATTTGAAGACCATGTTAACCACTATGGGCATTTGGGAGGAGTAACTAAAATATGGAGAGTGAGAGAAGATAAGGAAAAGGATATGTTTGTGGTCGACAAGTCGAACAGAGGGGGAACTGAAGTGGGAAAAGTGAACAAAAGGCTCCCACCAATCCCCTCTCAACCCTGGCCTAGAGGATCACGGCCCAGACACCCGCCACAAGAGGAGTTCGCCCATCTACCAGATGACAAAATGACCTGGTACAGGAACATACGGATTTGCCCACCCGCCTGCCCACCAGCCTGCCCTGCACATGCCGACACCTGCGGTATGGATGAACTCGACTGAACCATCCAGCACCAAATCAACACATCGTTAGAGATGCCATGACGACCTAGCCAACGGTCAGCACACCCGTGCAAACATACACACCGGACACTCCCACACCAATCCACACGAAAAACATACTCAGTGCTATGACGTAGGCGACGGACACACCCACGGACGTGCATCTTTATTATTTTCCACATAGGCTTTCCAAAATGCAGAAACGCAAGACGCACAATGAACTCATCTAAAAAGGCTTGCTCACGCTTCTCCTAAGCCCACGTACCCTACTGAGAAATATAACGAAGACACGATACTGGGGATAGAGCAATATGATACCATAATCTAAAGCACTCTGTATCAAATGGTTCCACCTATGCACCAGGCCCAAGTAGGCCGCAAGCAAAAGCTTCCATGAACATTGAATGAGCAAGAGTTCGGTTGCTGACCATGCAGAATGAGCCCAGCGAAAGCAGACAGTCAAGGGCACAACGTTGCAAACTCTCATACCGCAAGCCGACGCCAAGGTCACACCTGCAAGATAAGCCAGACACACAGTGAGAAATGCAATATTAATTGTGCAGAATTCTGCCTCAACCACGGTCCCACCTCACGTGACCAAGCCGAACCTGGTAGGGTGCAGTACAAATTCCCAAATTTGGGGGAGGGGAGAGAACCATCTTTATGATTCTCCAAAGTGGGGCACAGTCACCCCGTGGCGCTGCCTCTGGAGCCCGGGACTCCCATAGCATTCAGTACAAAAAAGAAGGTGGGTGAGGCGCGCCCTCCCGGTCCTGGTCAATTGCTATGGGAGTCCCGGGCTCCAGAGGCAGCGCCACGGGGTGACTGTGCCCCACTTTGGAGAATCATAAAGATGGTTCTCTCCCCTCCCCCAAATTTGGGAAGGACTTGTGCTTTGGAGGGGTGTCGGTTGCTGGTCACCTGAACAGAAAAAAACGTTTTCACTACAGCTACCAGAATCCTTTGAGTCTAATTAGACACACCTGCTCAACAGCCTCCCTGATGATTATTTGAGATAAGAAAGCGCTAGGAGGAGAACAACTACAGACCACAGAAATGCAGCCGAGGGATCTAACCCTGTTATTACTGAGTACCTGATTTGCAGCAAGGGATCTAACCCTGTTATTACTAAGTACCTGAATTGCAGCAGAAGGGATCTAATCCTGTGAATTTTTGTCCATTTTGGGATTTGACCCAGCTACTTATTTTTTACAACAGGTTCAATTGACCAGGACCGGGAGTGCGCGCCTCACCCACCTTCTTTTTTGTACTGAACCTGGTAGGGTGCCAAGCCCAGGAGGAAGAAGGTGCCTGGATCCCCCGTCTCGAGACACAGGCAGATACAATTAAGCGACTCAATGGACATCTGCAGCGGTGGGAGTAGTCGGCCTTCCTGCTTATGAATAAATCCTCACATTGTCTGCACATACCCATAGTGAAACATTGTTGCAAATGACAGGTGCACCGCGAGCTGGGAACAGCGATGGTCCCAGACTGGGGGGCTCGCGGGTGGACAAATCAGAACATGGGGCCTTTATCACTGACGCCATTAACATTGACCAATCATCAGGAGTCTCCATGTAACAATTTTTATGTATCAAATTGAAGGGACAACCCAAGTATACCACCTGACTGACCCTTAACCACTAACAGCGTTCTCTATACGTATGCTATACTAACCCTACCACTCGGGGAACCAATCCAGAGTGGCGATAGGTTTTTTGCTAACTTTCTCAGGTGACGCAAGTAGCGCGTCATACTAAAGTAAAAAGGGCCTGCGAGCCCCACGATGTTGAGAGAGTGTCAGGACGGACGCGTACGATCCTTGACCTATCCCTGCCATTTTGTTTAATAAACAGCAGAATCACCTTGCTTCTTGCGTGTGTCTCATACTCTATCTCTTTTGGGATATACGGGAGGAGTTGGGGCCTCCCTGCCCGGAGGACCGCGGACGGCCCAGCCGACCCCGGGAGAATTTCCCCCCCGACAGGCACACTTCCAAATTCAACTTTCCCAGAGAGGCTATTGGGCACACTTCCAAATTCAACTCTCACAGAGAGGCATTGGGGCCCACTTCTAAATTCACCAGGGCATGCTCTCAGGCACACTTCCAAAATCAGCTAGAGCACAGAGAGGCCATTGTGAGCACTTCTAGATTCAGTTTTGCACAGAGAGGCTATTGGGCACACTTCTAAATTCAACTTACACAGAGAGGCTATTGGGCACACTTCCAAATTCAACTCTCACAGAGAGGCTATGGGGCACACTTCTAAATTCACCAGGGCATGCTCTCAGGCACACTTCCAAAATCAGCTAGAGCACAGAGAGGCCATTGTGAGCACTTCTAGATTCAGTTTTGCACAGAGAGGCTATTGGGCACTTCTAAATTCAACTTTCACAGAGATGCTATTGGACACACTTCTAAATTCAACTTTCACAGAGAGGCTATTGGGCACACTCCTAAATTCACCTTTTTTTAAAAAAGGTTTATTGATTGAAATTTTGTTTTTGATGCATACGCATCTTTACAAAATTATAACATCATTCCTTTAATTTACATTCAATAAACATCTTTACCTCTTTACATCTTTACATTCATTCATTATACTTCGTTGGAAACAATCTTTCTCTCTTTCTTTGATATTTTGCAAAGTTAAAAGAAAGTTAAAAAAAAAAAAAAGGAGAAACCTGGCAAGAAAAACATCCAACAAAATGGGACATGATTATCACATAAAAGAAAAGCAGTTCAATATTTACAATTCACTATTTACAACAGGGAGTAAAAGAGGAAAAGCAATAAGTTCTACAAAACACAAAATAAAACTAAACCAATAAACAGTGCAATTTAGCAATTATCAGTCTCTAAATTGGATGATATCGCCACCTCAATGATTTTAACTAGGCGTACCGTCGCCAAGATTATTGAGTTGGAGGTGCCCCACATACAACGTGACCATATTAATTCCCTTCCATAGATTGAATAAGTTGAACTGAAAGAGTTAATGATCTTTAGCCTCTCAGATTCAAAGAATGGACATAAGAGAAAGAGATGTTTTAAAGTTTCAATTGATTCAGCCTTGTTACAGAATCTACAGGTGGTATCATGAAAACTATTAAAAGTACTACCCCAGTATTTCATTCTCGATTTCGTATGAAGTTGGTCTAAGGGGGATCGCATGTATAGGGTCCTGGTTTCAACACTGGGGCAAAGCATAAGGTATTGTAAGCTTGGCAATTGCTTGTGTCTAAACTTCGCATATTCAGTAAATGAGACAAAAGATGATATCTGACAACAGGTAGCAGCCCAATCATTCCAGAACAAGCGTTTATGAGCTATATTTAATTTGAATGGTAAGTCTGCAGAAGAGATGTTAATGTCAGCTAAGATAGCAAGTATACACTTCTGGAAGGTTCTGATCGATGCCGGATAAGATTCCCTCAACATGACAAGAAAGTCCTCGTAAATAGAGTTTTTGAGAGGAGAATACATCTTTGTATATTTCTTTAGAATACACCAATTATGAGGCGCTGCTAGGGAGTTTAATCCTAATTCATGGCATAGTATTGCATTTGGAAGATAAGTAGGAAGACCGAGAGTAGTTTTCCATAGTTTCGCTTGTAGTTTGTTCAGGAAAGTGGACAGATCTAGAAGACATAAATCTAAACCATAAAGTATAATTGCCTCTACCTTTTTAGAATAAAATTCAAACAAAGGAAATAAAGAGAATTTACAATATTTGCGGAAAATAATTTTCATTTGATTTTGCAGGGGTAACATTTTTTCCACCAATGTTAATTGGCAAAAAGTAGCAGATGAGTTATTTGCAAGATTGTAACCCAAATAAGTGGTCTGTGTGACAATTTGAATATCGAAGGAATCTATCTGCCAGCAGAATTTGCGCACCTTTTTTTTTGAGGAGTGCACAAGAATGTTTGATTTTAAGAAATTTATGGTAAGATTGTTTGCTCTAAAAAAGTTCTGAAAGGTTTCCAATTTGTTCTGAAGACCTGATTGGGTACTATCAAATAAAAGCACATCATCGGCGTACGCCAGCCAAGATAGTTGATGTTTACCAAGACGGACAGTGTAAGATTTAGAGGAGTACCATAACCCTTCGATGTCTGATGAATATAAATTAAATAGGACTGCCGCAAGATTACATCCTTGCTTAACACCGATTGCCATTGGAATTGGCTCGGTCAGAAGGCCTTTACTTGAAATGCGTACTCTAAAGGAAGTCTTATGATGTAACAACGCAATGAGTGCTACTAAGGCTGGCGGAAATTTCAGTTTTAGCATTTTGTCCCAAAGGCGACCGCGAATAACGCAGACGAATGCGGAGGATAAATCTAGGGATGCTATAAAGATTGGTCCATGGTGGGGCCGGTGCACCTCTGCTTTTAGGTGTGCAAGAATCGTGTCATTTAGCTGAGTCCCCATGTTTTTTTGAAAGCCCATCTGGACTTTGTTTAAGATGCGATTCTCGGTGATGTGGGCTTCAACCTCCTTCAATAAAAGGAGGGCAAAGATTTTAGACGCCACTTCCATAAGGGCAATAGGCCTGAAATTGAGAGGGTTATTTAAAGGTCCTTTTTTGTGCAACGGGATGATAATTGAACTAACCCTAGAGGGCGGAAGGTGTTTTTGAGTGAAGATTGATTGAAAAATCTTCAAGAATATGGTGGCCCAAAACAGAGGGTTATCCTTAATTACACAGGGAGGCAGCCCATCCGGGCCTGCACATTTTGAGGATTTTAGCTTTGAAATAGCATACAGAATATCCTCAATAGACCATGGGCAAAGCTCTGGAATATGAATAACTAAGTCCATGATATCAACGTGTGAAAATGCCGGTGGTAGCAGATATTTCTGTTAAAAAAAATTAAACCATGCAGTGCCATCTATGGCCGATTCGAAAGGCGGCATAGAGCTTTTATTCGCTGCCCTAAGTAGTTTCCAAATATCGCGAATATTATGCTTGCAGATCAGGCGTACCATATTTTGGTTACCAATTAAGTGAAACGAGGATCTGCCCGCTCTTATACTGTTTTTGTGTTTTCGTACAAGTAATTTTTTAGCTGCCAGATAACTAATACAATTGATAGAGCAGAACCTTCTTTTAAGAATTCTTAACTCACGATTTCCCTCCGATTTTAATTTAGCAATTGTCTTTGCAAAGAGGAAGGCCGTGGAGTTAATATATGGCTGAGACTGTGCCAATTCTGCTAAAGCAATTAAATGATATTGAATCATCTGCAAATTCCAAGCAAGAATGGCCTGGGCAGATTTAGCCTCACAATCAAAATCAGGCCACCAATCTCGATTGACTAAAAATGTCAATTGACGGCAGGTAGAGATATTCCAGCGAATTGACAAAAATTGTCTATCGCTCTGAACTAAAGTCAGTGCCTGTATCTTGACAAAGGACTTAGTTTCTGCAATCATGGCATCCAAAAAGATGGCATGATCACCATAAGATGGAAAATGGGAAGTAATAGGAGAAATGATACCAGAGAGATATTGGGAGGCAACCATATAGTAAATAGTGGAGCATGCATTTCCTCTACGCCAAGTTAGAAAGGACTGCGGGTGAAGAGGTTCTATCAAAACGAGATCCCAAGAGAAAAAGAACTGTGTCCATTTTACCCCATTTGCATAAGCAATTTTGAAATGGTATGAAGATTCATGTAAAGGAGGCACCATTGAGGATGCAAATAAATATGCATTAAAGTCACTGCAAATCAGAACTTCTGCCTCAGGATATTTGCAGAATGTTTCCATTAGTAATTCATTTAAAATATGGATGGCTTCTTCAATGTCAAGGGTAGTGGGATTCCAATAAATGGATATCAGCACCACTTTTTTCGCTCCAAAAATGTTGATATCAATATCTATCATTTTAAAACAGTTGAGAGGAGAGATTAGAATTTATTGCAAAGGAGAGGTCATTATTAAGTAGAATGGAAATACCTCCGACTGGACGACCAGACCAAGGCTGACTTGTGGTATTATGAACGGCTGTGAAGCCGTCAAGAAAAAGTTCCTTACAACACATGGTTTCTTGCAAAAATAAAATAGATGGAAGGTCATTCAGGTTTCTATTTGCGAACCATGTTAGAAGGTTATTCAAACCGCAACAATTCCACGATTGAATGTTGAGCTTGTTACATTATGACGTCAACATAGCAGTGGGGTTCGTGCTCACTATTTGTAAGGGAATTTGTACTGGAGGCAAGATCCCCAAGAGTCCATTCAATCCGGAGGTAAGAGAGGCCAGTTGCACTAAGATCTTTTCATTCTCCGATGGAGCAGAAGCGGAGTTATTCGAAGCAGTACACTTTTTCAGGATAGGTGGAGGTGTAAATTCTAAGAATTGCATTGCCTTTTCAAAGGCTGAAAAAGCTTGCAATTCAAGTCCCAAAAAAATTAAATCAGTCTTATACTCCCAAATTAATTTCGCAACAATAGGAGAAATTACTTTGCAAAGCATGCGATTATTATCAATCAAAGGTAACTTTATCCACTCTATATCCTGGGAGATTAAATTGCGCAGAGAAGGAATTTTATAAAGGGTATTCATCAGAAAAGTGTGATTGATAGGAGCCACACCATTGATTTGTTGGTTACTGGACCAACCAATTAAAGTTCGCGTTTCTTCAGGAATTTCATTGAATGATCGTAGGTCACGGTTGATTATAATCAGCGGGGTGGAAGGTATGCATGTGGAAGAAGGATGCCCATAGGTGTTCTTCGCTTCCGTAATGGAGGGTGCAGCAGTTACTTGAACAGACACGGCAGCGGGGGAAATGTTCAGGGAGTGAACAGATTGTTTTGCTAATTCTACACCTGGTGAATTGGAGACATATGGCACTTTGTCTGGGGGAGGTACCTGAAGAGCTATGTGCTGCGTGATAGATGCTTGGGGTTCTAGCAGCGATGTCACAGGCAAGGATTGATGAATCAGTGCCGGAACACCCACAGGGGCTAAATCATTAGCTTCAAGTGCCACTTTGTTGTAAATGTTAGTCACACGACCGCATGATGTTTTTTTGTTTTCCACCAGAGGAAAAAAAGTGTTTAAGTTTGCTTGGATTAACACACTAGAAGGTGCAATACTTTCACAACCATCTGTTTCTCCAATAGACGTGAGATCTTCAGGTACATTCTCATCAATTGGTTTGAGAGAGGAAGTTCACATGCCTATCTTCGCTTTTTTTTATTTATTTTTGGACGATTTCATTTGAAGTGCAATCAGACTCTCTTCATTCAATTGACTCGAATTAAACTGAAAATCTTTGTTTCCAATTTGAGAGGTGTTCAGTGTCGCATCAGCATTATTACAATCATTGACTGAGCATTGCAAGGAGGTAGTTGCATTGCTAACATTAGAGGTAGAGGCGCTATTCTACTTAGATTTATTTCTACGTTTCAGTGCTCTCTGATAAGATTTTTTCATTCTGCGCGATGGATGATGAATGTTTTTGGACATCTCAGTTGATTCTAAAGAGGTAGATTCCTCAAGTAGGTTCGTAATCGCTGATGGACTGTCCGGAGATGGCTCCGCAGAAGCAGCAACCGGGGCGGTTGAATCATTTTTGAACAATTCGGCCGAGAACAACTGTGATTTAAATAGAATTTGTTCAATTTGTAGAATTCTCTCATGTTGAAGTTTCGCCACTTCTACTACATCTATTATTGGAGGAGTTGGAGTTAAAGGCTCCAATAAATTAGGTTTGGCAATGGCATTAGTAAAGGATGTAGGCATACCATTTAGCAAAAAGGTAACTTCAGCCGTTTGGGTGCTTTGCGATGTCAAAGCATGCATTGAGAGATTAGCAGGCAAGCTCCTCTTTACAAGCTCAGCCGTACGTTCAGGGCAAGTAATGTGAAAGTTATGACACGCTTCCTGAGCCAACATAAACCCTTCGATTTTGGATAGTTTTTGATGGAATTGGTTAAGATTGAGTCTTTTATACCTTTTAATAGCACATGGGTAAATTCATGTCCTTTATCAAGTAAATTTAGAATGCGAGTAAATACAGGACAAGCATGTAATTCATGCTCTAACAAATGAGAAGAGTTTTCATTAGGCGGTATTGGAGAAAATGGAGAGTGAGAAGAGATCGGATCAAATGTAGAGACCTGTGGCAGTTGTTTATTCGAAGGGTCATGAAAGGAAGGATCCTCTAACTGTAATTTCGTAAGGGGCTGAAATTCAAGGGTGGGAGAGCTTCCCATTTTGCTCGGTGCAAACCCCTCCCTTGAATGACTTCTAGATGTTGTGGGCTGATTAGACGAAGCTAAAGGCGGGAAAGGAGTCAGATGAAAGTGCACTTGTTCCCGCAGTCACAGAGAGGCTATTGGGCACACTTCTAAATTCAACTTTCACAGAGAGGCTATTGGGCAAACTTCTAAATTCAACTTTCACAGAGAGGCTATTGGGCACACTTCTAACTTTAGTTTTGCGCAGGTATAGGACAGAGTTTCTAAATGCAATTATGCCACGGATATAACAAATTTACAATGGTGAGGCTTCCTTAGTTGAGTGGTAGGGTAGTATGGCGTGAAGTAATTGCTTCTGGCCCCGCCCTTTCCACACTTACTTATTCCATCTAAGTAAGTGTGGAAAGATGCATTGCAGATACAGTCCCAAAGTGGGTGGGAGGCCTGGAGGAAGTGCAAGAGGATACTGGACGTGCAGGAGCCTGGTGCCTGTGAGGTCCAGTTGGTGGCCAGGTAACCAGTTAGCGCAGAAGACAGGAGCATCAGCAGAAGAGAAAGAGAGAGAAAGCAGAAGCAAAGCGAAGGTCATGCGTTGCTTCTGGAACTTCAGGTGGTTTTGCTCAAGTTTGAGAGAGGCTGTTCCAGAGGGAGACCCCAGGCGAGGACAGAGATCTACCCTGACTCTCTTTCTGACCCTCAGAGTTTTGGAACTAGATGAGCAGAAGTCTCGAGAAGGAAGATTCTTAGAAATAGAGAGTTGGATGTAGTGTGTCCCCCAGTCCCAGAAAGCCTTGTGGATGATGCAGAGGGTCTTGAACTTGATATATATCCTGTAACAGAAAATAAATACAAAATAAGTGACCCCTCAACACTTTGCACATACTGCAATACAAAGCTTTAATAAAAAAATGCCTTCATGTTTTCACAATAACAGCTTAGTTTGTATGAGAGCATTATCATCCAAGCAGTAAACCCATTTCAAGCTATAATACTCCTTCAACTCAAAACAGCCAAATTGTCCTCCTTCTGAATTACTAAAAGACATTTGTGGAAAGTAGTATATTTGCCATTAGATCTTTGAGAAAATGTAGAAACTAGGCGTTCTATAGCCAATACCTCAATCTTTGATTATCCTAGTTAATGGTGTATGAACAAAAGACAAACAATTTTGGAAACAACCAGTACACTTAAACAAAGTTAGAACAGCCCTACAATATCTAAAAGAAAACAATGAGTGCCACAAATATACAAACATTGAACAGAACCTAAGTGAAACCACCAAAATTATTCAGGATTCATCAACAACTGGCCAATTTGAACTTGTAGATCCTATTAGAGCATACAATATTTTAGACCAGTATACAATTCACCCACTACCCTCCAAAGACGCCATAGACGATGCATTAGAAACATATCAAATGTGTCAAGCCAAGGGATCTCCAACCAGCATATTGGAGAAAAGTGTACTTGCCTTTCGTCTACATATTCCTACAGGAAAAGGGGAAAGATATGATGAAAGATCCACACAAATAACAGCATCAGAATATTGCTCTTTACAAATGTATTCTGAAGACCCCAGATTCAGACAAAATGTGTAATACATATTCTACCTCCTGTTCAAAAGTGAACTATCAACTCTCTGTTACGGAGTTGCCCACACATTGAAAATAGGCTCCAATTTTTTAAACATGTCTCCTAGCCAACTACTTCAAAAGTTAAAAGACAAGAATGAAGTTTTGCAGTCAGGTATAACAAATCTCATGGCAAACATTGTGATACAAAATAATATGTTGTATTCTGTCATTCATGCTGTTACAAGTCCCCATTGTTCCTCCCTTACTGCCCATTCACTCCCACTTACCCGGCAGCAGCAGTATGGTGATCAAACCGGGCACTCCCGGAAGAAGGCGGGCCGGGACGGCCGCCCGAGGTCGTTACGACCATTTCTTCATTGGCAGTTGCCATGGCGCTACTCAACGGTGTGCCGGGGCCGCCGGCTCAGCCTGGTTCCGCGTCACGTGATCGGGAAGAGACGATCACCTACTGTTTCCACAGAACACGTGATGCTGAAGCGTCAGGAGAAACATGCCACGTGACGTCTATCACCTGACTCATCAGTGCATTTAAAAACAGCGAGTATACGCTAACACAGTGCTTCACAGCTGCTTCGTATCAAGTACTGTTTGCCATTTCCTGGATCTTCTTTTCTCGGTTATTGACTATGGAAAGTTTACGGACCTCGGTTCTTGGATCATGGACTGCCTTGTATTTATCATCTGGACCACCAACCCCTGGCATTGCTAACTGGTTTTGTTCTGGATTTCCCCTGGATGTGTTATACTCCCTGTTTTTTTTTTAATCTCGGATTGTTCTTTGGACTGCTCACGGATTATCCCGCATTGAAACCTGAACATTGACCCTCACTGCCTTTACAGGTGCTTACTGTGTCCCACCTGGGGTGCTACACAGGACCTTCTACACCTCTTGCTGCTGCCGGATATCCTCAAACTCCTGCCCATTTGTCATGACTCGGGGTATGGTTAACACCCACTCCTCTCCCACCAAGGTAAGCCTTATTGCGATTCACATCCTGTGTTCTAGGTATAAACTGCATTGCCATTACCCTATACTTAACCCTTGCTTGCCTTACAGCGGTCAGGGGAGTCTCCAGCGTTCCTGGTTCCTGCTCCTTGGCACTCAACACTTGTGGCCTCAAGGATCGCACAGGTAGTTACATTACTATCTTCTCGTGTGGTACTTGGGGATGGAGGTTCTCATAATCTTCACAACCATCAAGACAGAACAGACTGTGAAGCCTGACTGGTCGTCCGGATTATGGAGATATCAGCCGGGGACCCCGTGGCCGCTCTATTGCAAGCTGTCACTGTCCTTAGGGCAGACATGGCTGCAGCTACAACAGCCATCCATCATCGCCTTGACTCTTTGCAGAGCACATGCCAGCCCTTGCCAACAGATTATGAATTTGGGGATACAACACCCCAAACTCCAGGGCCCTCCAATACTCCTCCAGCCCCCGTCCCTGTAGTGGTCCCTTCCCCTTTTCCTTTAGCAGCCCCTGAAAGATACCATGGGGACCCCAGGAAATATCGCCCTTTTCTGAACCAGTGTAAACTCCACTTCCTCTGCCGACCCCATGCATTCCTTGACTCTACTACCAAGGCTGCTTTCTTGTTATCCCACTTGTCCGTTGTTAGAAGAAGATCATCCAGCCCTCTACGACTTTGATGTAAGGGTAGGCGAGATGTCCAAGGTGTTTGACACTAGATACATGGCCCAATCTCGGGATTTGGAGTTGCTTGATCTCACTCTGGGCAAACAAACCCTTATCGAATACATAACACGATTCAATCAGTTGTCAGCAGAAACCTCCTAGCCTGAGAACAAAAAGGCTGTGGTGTTCTATAGGGGGTTATGTAGCTCCATGAAAGATGCCCTCTCGGTGGTACCATCCCTCCCGGCTGTATACAATGACTTGATTGACCTGGCTTTGCAGGTCGACGTCCGAAGAACTGAGCGGAGGGCAGAAATTGGCCTTTCTGGTAATCACTCTCTCCTTCCAACTGGTGCATCCAGTGAACCCATGCAAGTTGGTGGGATACGTAGCCCCGTAACCCATTCGGAACGAGAACGCCTAAGAACAGATAATGAATGTTTTTACTGCGGCCTCAATGGACATTATGTAAAAGAGTGCCCTCGTCACCCAAGAAATAAGAATCAGGTTTTTCCGAGAGCTCGCCCTTGAGATTGGGGGCACGGGTGAGCGCTAATACGACCCCCTCTGAAACTACCCCTGCATTTGGACCCATAAAACCTATCACAGTCCAAGCTCTGTTAAAACCAACCCCAGATTCCACACATTCAGTACAGATTGTGATTGACTCAGGGGCCACCGGTTGCTTTATTGATATCACGCTGGCCAACACACTTAACTTACCTCTGATCACCAAGAAATACCCTGAGCAGGTGCAAGCCGTCGATGGGACCTTACTCACTTCCGGCCCAATCAAGCAACAAACTGCTCCCCTGAGGAAGTCATACAGGGTATCCATAGGGAAACGCTTTCCTTCGACCTCATCTCCACACCTCAGTTTGGGGTCATTTTGGGTATACCCTGGTTGCGACAACATAACCCTTTGATCAATAGGGGCACCGGTCAGGTTCTTTTTGAATCCGATATATGCCAACATTATTGTCTTGTGGAACCCGAGGGAGTGCCTACCCCAGCACCAGCACTTGGGGCAGTTGCTCTTCTGGCAATAACTGAGGATAATGAGCCAATTGCTGCCCCGCATACGGTAGGTGCTGTTCTAGCTTTTATCCCTGCGGTTTATCATGACTTCCAAGCCGTGTTTGACAAGGGATCGGCAGAGGGTCTGCCTCCTCACAGGCCATATGATTGTCCCATAGACCTGGTACCTGACGCCCCAATACCAAAAGGCTGCATCTATTCCCTATCACCGTCCGAAGAGTAGTCTCTAAAGGAATTCATACAACAAGCCCTACGCATGGGCCACATACGACCCTCAACTTCACCTGCAGCGAGCCCAATATATTTTGTTCCGAAAAAGGAGGGAGACCTCCGCCCTTGTGTGGATTACAGGTGTCTGAATGCCATTACAGTCAAGATCCGCTACCCTATCCCCCTCGTTTCCACACTCCTAGACAGGCTGACTCATGCTTCTGTGTACACCAAATTGGACCTTTGGGGGCGTATAACTTTATCCGCATCCATAAAGGGATGAGTGGAAGACGGCATTCTGCACCCGACAGGGTTTGAACGAATATACAGTGATGCCCTTCGGGTTGTGTAATGCGGCAGCCACATTCCAACGTTTTATGAATGATGTGTTCAGCGATATCTTGGACACCTATGTCGTGATTTACCTGGATGATATCCTAGTGTTTTCTCCCTCATTGGAGGAACATGTTATCCACGTCAGTGACGTGTTATCCCACTTAAGTAAGAACACGCTTTTTGCTAAACCGGAAAAGTGTCACTTCATTACTAAGGAAGTAGAATTTATGGGATTCCACATCTCCCCAGGCGGACTAACCATGAACCAGTCCAAGATCGGGGATATTATGGACTGGCCAGTCCCAGTGAATCTCAAAACCCTACAGTCCTTTCTCGGATTCGCCAACTTTTATCAGCGTTTTATTCTGGGGTTCTCTTCCATCGTTGCTCCTATAATGCCCTTGACCAGCCCTCACGTCCCTTTTCAGTGGTCTGCTGAACAACAGGCAGCCTTTGAGTTGCTTAAAACTTCTTTCACCACGGCTCCGGTCCTCCAACACCCAGACCCGGAACACCCTTTCGTAGTGGAAGCAGACGTTTCATCTTTCGCATTGGGGGCTGTTCTTTCCCAACCATGCTCAACAACTGGTCACCTACACCCAGTGGCATATCACTCACGTAAATTCACATCCACAGAGTCACACTACACGGTCACTGAAAAAGAACTCCTTGCCATCAAGGATGCGTTTCAAGTCTGGAGGCATCATCTCCTGGGGGCTAAGCACCAAACAGTTGTATACAGTGACCACAGGAATCTGCAGGATCTTGCTTCCCTTAAATGCGTCAATAGCTGACAAGTACGTTGGCATCTGTTTTTTGTGGCCTATCACTTTTTTGATCAAACACAGACCGGGTGTGGTCCACGGGAAGGAGGACGCACTATCCCGTTCACCCGGGGGGGTGTCTTTCCCATCCTTTCCAGATACACTACTTTATCAAGGTCATGTAGTTTGTATTTGTACACCCTCACAGCCCATGTTGTCCAATATACACCATTGGGTCACTCAACACCCTCACACGCTATCTGAGTGGGATCCCATATACCATGACGGACTGCCTTTTGTACAAGGGAAACTAGTCTTGCCCATGAGCGACGCCCGAAATTTAGCACTAGAGTGGTCTAACGATGCCGCCATCAACAGTCATCCGGGTCAACAACGCACCCTAGATCTCCTAAAACGTTGGGGCTGGTGGCCATCGATGAGACGCGACATAGAGAACTATGTGAACATGTGTTCGGTGTGTGCTCAGTGCAAATCACAAAGGGGTCGCCCTTTAGGTTTGCTTCAACCATTACCGGGGCCCCCAAAACCCTAGCACACTGTCACAATGGACTTAATAACCGATTTCCCTCAAACACAAGGTTATGATACAGTTTAGGTAGTGGTGGGCTCATATACAAAGATGGTTCGCTTCATCCCTTGTGCAGGTATCCCTTCCACCCCCACTTTGGCCAAACTGTTTTTCAAGTCAGTCTTCTGTCTGTTTGGACTACCAACTATCCTAGTGTCTGATAGGAGATCACAGTTCACGTCCCGTTTCTGGCAGGCCCTTACTAAACTGCTCAGTATTGAGGCCTGGTTCTCCTCCGCTTACCATCCGGAGACCGATGGGCAGACAGAGAGGGTAAACCAGGCCTTGGAGCAATATTTACGTTGTTTATCCCTCCAGTACCAAAAGACATGGCTCAGTTTACTCCATCTCGCTGAGTTTGCTTACAACAACTCCAAGCATACCTCCACAGGCTTTTCCCCATTCTACTCCCTTTATGGCCAACATCCACGGACCCTTCCATTCCCTGATTTGAAGTCATCCAGTACTCATGCTGCCACTGCTTGTGCTCGTGATCTTGTCATGATCCATGCTCACATCATTGCCCACCTGCGGGAGGCCCAGTCATCCATGAAGGCAGCTGCCAATCAGAAGTGGGTGGAGGATCCTGTGTACCACGTAGGGGACCATGTTTGGCTATCTACTCGCCACTTGCATATACCTGGCTACCGCAAACTCCTCCCTTGGTTTGTTGGCCCTTACCAGGTATCTAAGGTCCTGAATCCTGTGGCCTATCGCATTTCGGTCCCTTATACCTGGCCCAGTTCACCCGGTGTTTCACACCTCTTTGCTCAAGCCCTGTCCTGTCCCTACCCGCATTGTCTCTCCTCCGGCCCCTGTGTCTGTTGTGTCCATGTATTCGAGATTAGTGCCATTTTGGGGTCACGCTTCCTTAGGGGGCAGTTGCAATACCTTGTGGACTGTTTGGGTTACGGTCCTGAGGACCGATCTTGGGTTCCTGCTCGTGATGTCCATGCCCCTCTTTTGGTTGCCCATTTCCATCGGGATCACCCATCCAGCCCACGGGGTTGTGGGACTTTGGGGGGGGGCTCTGTCATGCATGCTGTTACAAGTCCCCATTGTTCCTCCCTTACTGACTGTTCACCCCCACTTACCCGGCAGCAACAGTATGGTGATCAAACCGGGGACACACGGAAGAAGGCGGGCCGGGACGACCACGCGAGGTCGTTACGACTGTTTCTTCATTGGCAGTTGCCTGGGCGCTACTCAACGGTGTGCCGGGGCTGCCGTCTCAGCCTGGTTCCGCATCACGTGATCGGGAAGAGACGATCACCTACTGTTTCCACGGAACACGTGATGCGGAAGCGTCAGGAGAAACGTGCCACATGACGTCTATCACCTGACTC
The DNA here is from genome assembly GCF_040938575.1 of Ambystoma mexicanum. Classification (NCBI taxonomy): domain Eukaryota; kingdom Metazoa; phylum Chordata; class Amphibia; order Caudata; family Ambystomatidae; genus Ambystoma; species Ambystoma mexicanum. The sequence goes on along the minus strand of NC_090937.1, from coordinate 1,517,846,265 downwards.
ATCAGTGCATTTAAAAACAGCGAGTATACGCTAACACTGTTTGGCGTTTCCTGGATCTTCTTTTCTCGGTTATTGACTACGAGAAAGTTTACTGACCTCTGTTCTTGGATCACAGACTGCCTTGTATTTATCATCTGTACTACCGACCCCTGGCATTGCTAACTGGTTTTGTTCTGGATTTCCCCTGGATGTGTTATACTCTCTGTTTTTTTTTAATCTCGGATTGTTCTTTGGACTGCTCACAGATTAGCCCGCTTTGAAACCTGAACATTGACCTCACTGCCTTTACAGGTGCTTACTGTGTCCCATCTGGAGTGCTACACAGGACCTTCTACACCTCTTGATGCTGCCGGATATCTTCCAACTCCTTCCCATTTGTCATTACTCGGGGTATGGTTAACACCCACTCCTCTCCCGCCTAGGTAAGCCTTATTGCGATTCACATCCTGTGTTCTAATATCAACTGCATTGCAATTACCTTATACTTAACCCTTGCTTGCCTTACAGCTGTCAGGGGAGTCTCTGGCGTTCCTGGTTCCTGTTCCTTGGCACTCAACACCAGTGGCCACAAGGATCGCACGGGTAGTTATATTACTATCTCCTCATGTGGTACTTGGGGACGGAGGTTCTCATAATCTTCACGACCATCAAGACAGAACATATGCTAAGGAACCTCAGCCAACCCACTGATTTGTTACTTTAAGTTGTGCAGAATATGCATGGGATGACTTCCACGACTTCCTACACATAGCAAAGCAAAACAAAGAAGGAATAGACAGAAAAACATTATAACTCTGCTATCTTGACCCTGTAAATGTATCAAGATACTTTCAGCGCCGTTTTATTGCCATGATGTACTTCAACTGGAATAAAATGATTCCACCACTCAGAGAAGTGGAACACTTCTTTTGGAGAAAAGAATATCATTCCAGAGGAGCACCACACATCCACATGCTTTTGTGGATAAAAGATGCTCCGAAATGTGGTCATGACAGTGATGCCACTGTTTTGCAGTTTATTCGCAAATGCATAACCTGCAACATCCCTTCAGAAACCACACAACCGGAGCTATGTACACAAATGTTATGCTTCCAATACCATAAGTGTGGCAAATAAACTAATAGTACACTAAAAAGTACACTAAATGCCACTTTGGTTTCCCTATACCAGTTTCAGCAAAAGGACAAGTAAACAGCTTCATGAATTCTGTGTGAAAGGCAAATCACTTAAAAACACATACATCATTAAAAGAAACAAAGCTTCAAAGTACATCCAGGATTACAATGCAATCGTTGCCCTCTTGTGGAATGCAAACAGAGATATACGATATATTGCAGACAATTCCACTGCTGTTGCAAGATATGTCACAGCCTACCTAAACAAAGCTGAGAAAACAGAGATACAAGACCTGTGGGATGTCATATCATCTGACAAAACACTGTCACAAAAATTGTACAGCTTTGGCATAAAAATGCTCTCCTATAGAGAATGTGGATGCTACAAAGCCTCAAATGGCAAATCTGAACACATAATCTGGCTAAGCCTTTGCCCAGCTGCATCCAGAAAAAGAGGGCTGAAATCCTACCAAGACATAGAAACGATAGCCAAAAATGATCACGACAGCCAGGATATTTTTTAAAAAAGAATGTATTAGACATATCCAAAGAGAATTACTGCTTTGGAAAACACGTGCCTCTACTATATAGACCAACATTTTTCCTACAAAAATTATAGAAATCCAGATGAAAAATGTGTAAAATATGTGGTCTCAGCCTTGTCAAACTTACCAAACCTTATTAATCATATGAAGTTGTCATTTAAAACTCCTCAACATCGAGAACTTTACTACATGGCCCTACTGCAACTTTTTAAAACATGGAGAAAAGAAGAAGATTTATTAGGGAACCATGACTCATTTGATGATGCAGTCAATGCAAATGAAAGCAGTATAACAAATGTCAAATTCAAGCAGTACAAAAATATGTCGGACAATAAACGCCAACAAGAGGAATAAGTTCAAGCACAACTAAATGAAGGCAGTCAACCTTTTGTTACAGGAAGCCAAAACCCACTTGGAAAGCCACTCATAGTAAATGAATCAGAATTAGCCGTGTCTGAGAACACCATCTATCAATATGAGCAATTAGAAGAAAACTTGGCAGTACTGAAATTGCAGCCAAACGGTGAGCAATTTAGCATTTTCCTAGAAGCGACTAAAGAAATTGAACATGGTTTGAAGCATGAAATTAAAACTTGTAATTGTCAACATTATAAACCTCTACTCCTCTATGTAACTGGTGAAGCCGGTTCTGGAAAACATTATTAATGAAAATCATCAGCAAATTCCTACATAAGTTAACAAACAACAACCTTTCAGCTGTTGTACTAGCCCCCACAGGTGTAGCTGTCTATAACATAGGAGGTGTTACTTTCAACTGACTACTGTTCCTTCCAGTAGAACACCAAAAGAAATTAGAGTACTACAAACTATCAACAGAAGCTGCTACTGAAGTACGCAGAATTTTGAAACAAATGAAAATGTTCCTAATAGATTAGGTAAGCATGGTTTCCAACCTAATGTTGGCTTTAATTCACCTCAGATCCTTAAAACGGACTCCAAAGAACACGTTACTGTTTTTCGAGATCTCCTACAATTAACACCAGGGAAAGGTGAACCTCTTTTTAAAATATTAGAACACAAACAGTGCTGCATCACACTTGGCAGCATAGGAAATGTAAATCTCTTTCCAATACAGAGAACTAACTTAAAACATGCATCAGTCTGCAGACCTCACCTATGCTAACATTTAAAAAATCATTAGGCTGGGTCTTCTTTCTAAAGATGGCCAATCTATCTTAAATCAATCTATCTTAAATAGTAGACTCATCCATGAGCTATATGGGCATGACACATCTTCTCCTGATGTGATGGAACAATTCGCAAAAATGTAAAATGTATGTCCTTAATGCCAAACCTAGCAAGCTGTATGCAATTCAATGAGACAATGCTAAACAAAACAAAAAAAGAAATGCAACCATGCATATTGTCTCCACAGAAAAACTGGAAGTGCACAACATCACACTCCCTATGTGTCAACAAGCAACAGCATGACTAAATAGCTTAGAAAAAGGTATCTCCAAAACAGCTGATTTGGAGAACATGTTAATTTTGTGTTTAAGCTGCAGAGTAATTCTGAGTACGTTTCCTTGACGTGGAGCAAGGTTTAGTTATTGGAGCACTTGGAACAGTTGTTGGCTTCGAGGCATATCCACATGACAACAACATTCAGTTTGTCAACATCCACTTTGACAAACATTCAGAAGTTAAAACGATAGGACACTCAACATCACAATTCCTTCTTTTCAAAGACATGTATGTATACAGAGATCAATTATCTCTGTCTCTTGCATATCAGTCACTATTCACAAATATCAAGGTCTAACCCTAGATCAGGCATTAAGTGACATTAGCAGCACAGTCTTTAAGAAGGTTTGAGTTATGTAGCACTTTCATGTCTACATACACTCAAAGGACTATTGCTAATCAATCCTAGAGTGCATCCTAGAGTACAACCAAATACGTGCACCCTACACACTCCATCTCAGTGTGTACACTGTTTCCTGAAAAAGGTAACGTTTTTTAAAGAAAATGAATGTAAAGAGAACTTCTAAGAGATCTTCCAACAATACCATCAAAGAAACTAATAACAACAGCTACTCCATCAAGTAGTACAACCACAAAACTATCTAGTGCAAACGCAAGTGCACATCGATCAGCAGATATAAAAAGAAATATTTCTTCTAAAAAAACAAGTGGAGGTCCAGCAAATGACACAGAGACAGAACTCTCCGGTCCATGTACATTGTCCAACACAACTGGTGTAACTTGCAATGCAAATGGAGCAATCAATCTTCTGTTTCAATTTCCACCAATTTTTCAAAACATTTACTTGAACAGCTCAGACCAGTTAAGTTTACAAATGCTCGTCCTTTATAGATATTCCACAAATAATCCTGACAACACTTACAGTGTCTCAGGAATAAGGCAAGAAATGGACCACTGTGCAGGAATGGTAAAATTGACCACATTAAACACATAGGAAGATCCACAAAAATGTCTAATCTACTTACTGCAAGTACTGGAAACCAAAAACACACTTATTAATGAAATCTGCCAGATTTCATACAAATGGAAAGATATATGCACTCCCTGCAACCATGTTAAACAAGAGCACATCCCTAATGAACAATTTGTGTATCTTTCTATACCAAAATATGAATCCATTCCATTTCATCAGCTGGTGCAAAATGCAAATCATGCCATATTACACATACACTATTACACATACACTCACATAGCCAATATGTAATACTAATGCTTTTAAGGTGCAACGCAGATGGCACCAAAACAACAACTGCAAGCTTACTAGCTTCACACATGGGCAAGTATCTCCTTGGCAAGAAAAACTTCACAATAGTAGGCATAATCTACCGCAATGTTGCCACAACCCCTTCGGGTCACTATACTGCATTCATTAAAAAAAGATGTGGTTGCAACAATTGTTTTGCTCTAAAAGAGAGATTACCAGCAAATCTAACAAATGCCTACTTAAAATTCATTACACCTAAATTTAGTCACTGACATGTGAAACTATCAGCATTTAGTGCACTTTACACATTCCATTAAGTGCTGCACACTTCTAACAAACATACTGTGAAAGTTAAATTCACATACAGGTAGTAGATTTGTTTTAATGCTGTATAGATTTCTTTCCCAATGACCCAATGATTATTCAAACAGAAACACCAACTGTGCAAAATACACAGTAATGTTGCTTCAACCATAGTACTTAGATTGTGAGGGTCTACAACATTTAGTCACTGACCTGTACTACTATCAACAGTTAGAATACGCCAACTGGTATCTAACTGCAGCCATACTAATCAATGCTACTTTTGAATGGCAACATAGTTAGAATACACCAACAGGTATCAAAGTGTTTCAAAACATACCCTTCAGAACTATAAAACTATCAACTGTTAGAATACGCCAACTGGTATCTAACTACATCCATAGTACTGCAATGCTGTTTTTGAAATAGAAAACAGTTTCAATATGCAACAGATATAAATATAGTATGTTTCTGTTAATGGTGTATGGATTTTTTTCCCCAATGACCCAATGATTATGCAAACAGAAACAACAAATGTGCAAACACACAGTGATAGTGTTTAAAACATAGTACTTGAAATTTACTGATTATAAGGGTCTGCAAAGTGTAGTCACTGACCTGTAGAACTATAACCAGTTTGAATACACCAACCGGTATCTAACTGCATCCATAGTACTGTAATGCTACTATTGAATAGACAAACAGTTAGAATACACCAACATCAATAAAACTGCTTCAAAACATATGCTTCAAAATTGTAAAACTATGAACAGCTAGAATTTGCCAACTGATATCTAACTGCAGCCATACTACTGCAATGCTACTTTTGAATAGCAAAATAGTTGGAATACACCGAGAGGTAGTGAACAGCTTCAAAAATACCCTTCAGAACTATAAAACTATCAACAGTTAGAATTTTCCGACTGGTATCTAACTGCAGCCATACTACTGCAATGCAACTATTGAATAGCAGAATAGTTAGACTACACCAACAGGTATCAAATTCCTTAAAAATAAAAAAAACTTCAGAACTATACAGCTATCAGCAGTTAGAATACAAGAACTGGTATCTATCTGCATCTATAGTGTAGCAAAGCTCCTTTTGAAATAGAAAACAGTTTCAATATGCCAACGGATATCTAAGTACTTCAAAAATTCCTTTAAAAAAAGAGTCCACTAGCACATTCGAAAAGCAGAACACTTACGTTACACCAGCAGATATCTAAGTACTTCAAAAATACCCTTAATTTTACTTCATTGCAAATACAGCATTACGATTCTTCCTACTCAAGCACTATTTGTAACAATGAATACACTTATCTGTGCACCTTAAACATTCCTTTAAGTACTGCACGCTTCAAACAAACATACTGTGCCACGTAACGTCAAATACATGTAGAAGGTTTTTTTTGGTATCCGTTATGGATTTTTTTTCCCAATGACCCAGTGATTCTGCAAACAGAAACAGCAACTGTGAAAAACCCCCAGTAATGTTGTTTAAAACATAGTACTTATAATGTACTGTTTATGAGGGCCTAAAAAGTACATGAGTATGTGAGATTGTATGCATTGCCACATTGTGAACTATCCTACCTAACATATTATGCTATGTTTATTTCACTTCAATTGTATTGTGTCATCATGTTACACATACTATATGATATGATATGATATGATATGATATGATATGATATGATATGGCATTTATAATGCGCCTATACACAAGTGTTTCAAGGTGCAATGAGGCAAGGGAGGGGAAAAGAGTGAAGATAGAGACACTGATCCTACTAGGCCAGGTGGCATTGAGATTGCACAAGTGCAGGGGAGAGGAGGGAAGGGGAAAAGTGTGGGGGCAGTGCAGTACATCGGAAAATAGTAAATAAATAAGACAATTAATAAGAGCCCGGCCAGCAGTTGGCAAGTGCAGGGGTAAGTACAGACATCAGGTGTCAAGTGCTAGTAGGAGCTGTAGGGATACAGAAACAGTGCAAGAGTTGCCTTTGGGGCAGTTCAGGTGTGCAACTGGCAGGGAGGGGACCTGGGCCCAAGATCAGAAGGTAGCCAGGTAACCAGTGCAATTTCAGATTCAGCCAGGAGATCAGCAGGGGAGAGAAGGAGAGTAAGCAGAAGCAAAGAGGTATTGAGGTGCTTCCGGAACCGGAGATGGTTTTCCTCAAGTTTCAGAGAGACAGGTCCAGAGGGAGGCCCCAGCGGAAGAAGGAGGCCTGCCAACAACTCGCTGCTTGAAGAAGCGACTGACCCTGAGGGAGTTGAAGGCAGATGAGCAAAAAGCTCAAGGAGGAAGATATTTAGGAAGATAGAGTTGAAGATATTGAGGCCCCAGGCCCCAAAAGGCCTTGTGGACAATCCAGAGGGTTTTGAACTTAATCCTCAACGCCACTGGGAGCCAATGCAAAAGATTCTAGTCCTGGAGAGATAAATTCTGTGGGCTTGAGGCCAAGGACAATTCTCGCAATCCTGTTTTGGATGAGTTGCAGAGGGTGGAGAGTAGAGGCAGGCAGATTTAGAAAGAGGCTGTTGCAGTAGCCCAGCATAATGAGAGCCAGAGCTCTGGAGAGCGTGAGCTTCTGGGGAAGGAGTCGAAAAGAATAATACCTCTGAGGAGGTGCAGCTGGTAGTGTGACTTCTTAGAGATATCGGAGATGTGAGGGGAGAAGGAAAGTGTGGAGTCGAAGATGACCCTGAGGTTTTTAGCCCCACATGTGGGAACAGGAAGAGGTCCAAGAGAGGGCATTGGTGGCACACCAATCCTGGATGGCAGACAGACAGAGATGGCGGAAGGGAGCCTGAAAAAGAGTTAAGTGTCTTCCGCATAGGACTGAAAGTTGGGGCAGAGAGCAGCAATGTGGTGGGCAAGAAGTGCCAGATACTGGTTGAAAAGCCAGGAGAGAGGTTAGACCCCTGGGGAACACCATAGTTAGAGATAGAGATAGAGGAGAATAAGGACCAAAGTTGGACCTTGGAGGGTCGATCGGAGAGGAAGGCGGTCAGCCAAGCCAGGGCATGATCGGTGATACCCAGATTATCACAGAGATGGTTGAGCAGGATGGCATGGTCAGGATGGCATGGTTGACAGTGTCAAAGGAGAGATCAAATAAGATGAGGACAAAGGGGTGTTGGAAAACATTTTTCACTGAATTTGATAGGTTTGTTGTAGCGCAAATTAACCATAATGTCCCTTTAACAATGTCTTTTCACAGAATTTGATAGGGATTTAGTAGCGCTACTTAACCATAACGTTCCTTTAACAACATTTTTCTTTGCATTTGATAGGTTTTTAGTAGCGCAACTTAACCATAATGTCCCTTTAACAATGTTTTTTCATTGAATTCCATAGCTTTTCACCATGATACCCTTTGTTTGTGTAGACATACCATTCAATATACTGAACCCCCTAGCGCCATGCTGATAGTTTCAGGGTCAGCAGACTGTGCGACTGTCCGTGGGACTTGGGTGGCATCCACATTGCCCAAAAGCTCATGGGTTCTCTTACATTACTGTAGCATGCAAAAAAAGACACTCAACATGTTGAAAGAGTAGCACATAAATGAATTACAAAAATAAATGAAGTAGGACTACAAACTTTATACTTAAGATAGCAACAGTGCAATTGCATAGAGTATGCAACATAACGGATTACACCAATAACAAAAATAAACTGTGTCTCCAACAGAATTACCTCACTGCTGCTTTACACAGAAACTGCAAACCAACTGTCAACGGCACACCTGCAAAGAACTAACAGCACAGCTGAACCACAAATTGGTAAGTGCACTACCTTGTTTCCTATAACTATGCAGTTTGTTCAGTATGCTACACTAAAAAATAATTTCTCTTTTTTTACACAGAAATGGCTAGCACCCTGGCGTGGCTTGAAGAACATTTTCCTCGGGATGAACTAAGTGAAGACAGTGGGCATCATTATAAGTTTTCTAGTTCGGTAACTATGGTACCAGTGAGCTTGCCGGTACAGTAGTTAAAAGACCGGAAAACTACGAGTTCTACTCGTGGGTGCCATTACGGCCACCAGGTCTGACCTGGCAGCTGTACCAGCACCCACGAGCAGAGCATGTCGGATGTACCGACACCATTCTGAATGGTGCCGGGGCATCCAACCTCCCCATTCCCATTGAGCCCTATGTGGCTCAATGGGAATGGGGAGCATTCCATTCCGGTGCCCCCGAATGGCTATTACCGGGTCCGGCAGGGCTGTAATGACCCGGTAATCGGCCATTTTTGGGTGCCGGAATTTTTTTGAGGTTTGGGGGCAGCCTGCTGTTTTACTGGCAAGGTTACCGCCAAACTTATATTGAGACCCACTGATACTATTGGTACACACATACAGAAATTAAAGGGAATGCCCCAGAAACAGTCCATGAGCAACATAGTTACAGTGTACAAAATCATTTACTGAGCTTGGAAGAAAAAATTGATGAATTAATGAACACTTTTGCCGGTTTAAAAGATTTTGTATAAAGACATATTATGGAGAATAATAAATATCACTGCCCCACCTGCACATCTACCCCTTGTCCCTGCCCCAGCCAACCATCCCCACAATTCCCCCATCAGCAAAACCGTTATGATAAGACCTCAATCCCTCCCTCCCCTAATGCCCAACCTCTAGAAAACCCCAATTTCTCAACATATGTCTCAATTTCTGGTTCCCCTTCTCTTTCATAATTTGTATATTTATGTGTGTAAATAAAGTTATATGTATACTGTTTCTGTATGTGTCTGTGTTTTATTTTTTTAAAACCCTGCTGGGAGTCCTTGGACAGCGCGACTGTCCGGATTGTCCGAAATCAAAATGGACGTGTCCGTAGGACACTGCGCCTGCCTGCAGGTCTGCAAAGTTGTGATGCACCTTTAATTAGTTTGGGGAGCCCACCTGGGTGCATGCGTATCTCATCCCCTGGATCCTGCATACACTGGCCCTGTCATGCATGTCCAAAAAAAGTGGTGACATACTTTCATTAGTTCGGGGAGCTAACCCATGTCCGACGGACACCTGGACCCATAAGCATTTCATCTCCTGGGTCATGTGAACATCGCCCCTTTCCGGCAGGTCTGCAAAGTAATGACATACCTTGATTAGTTTGGGGAGCCCACCCATGTCCGGCGGACACTTGGACGCATGCACATCTCATCTCCTGGATCCTGTGAACATCGCCCCTGTCCACCATGTCCACAAAGTGATGACGTACTTTCATTAGTTCGGGGGGCCCACCCATGTTCTGGCGGGGACCTGGGCACATGTGCTTCACCTCTCCTGGGTCCTATGAACACAGCACCTGTTTGGAGCTGTCCACCGCACGTGTGACACACTTTTAATTAATTTGGGGAGCCCAACCATGTCTGCCCAATGGTGACGTTGCGGACCTTCGTGAATGGAATGGCTGTCCGCAGGCCACCTATTGCGCGGGATATGTTGTGCGCATGTGCATTTGCGAACGTCCGTGATGTCACCATGTGACTGCACCCACGCTGAGCGTAGGCCCTTATTTGCCGACAGTCCGGGCCCCCGAACAGCAAAAAAATGCTTTTTTGAGCAATCCAAGGTGTTTTACTGTGAAACTTCACACATGCAGAGGGCCCACACCATGGCCCTGATGATCTGAACACTTTTTGGAAGTTTTGGAGCCCAGTTTGAGGTTTGTAGTATCCGCAGAGTGTACGACTGTTCGCGGAGCACTCACCAGAACCCCTGTAAAAGGCCACACCCCAGTGCTGCACCTCATATTGTTTTTGGCTGTCCAGGACAGAGCAGTGCTCCAGATTGCTCCTTGCTGCTGAATTTGCTTTCTGCTGAAATCTGCTGTGCTACTTTTGATGCTGTGCCAGAACAGTGTTCCAGATTGCTCCTGGCAGGAATTGATTTATGCTCAATTCTGCTGTGCTGTACTACTTTTGAAGCTGTGCTATACTAATGGCAACCATAGCTACTGCTGCTGCTGTTGTCTCCTCAGCACCAACCCCACCGTCCACCACCACCACCTTTCCAAGGGCCTGGGAAGGGAACATGAGTGGTGATGTACAGAGAGAGATCAAGAAGAAGACGAGAATGATGTAATGGAAGTCCTTACTACCAGCAGCCAGCATGATTCTTGGGTGTGGAGGCTCTTTACCACCATTGGAGACATGCCCAAAGCTTGTGTAAACAAGGTGAAATTCACTGAGTGCCAGATGGTGCTCAGTCATGTCAAACCAGGCTTGTACAGCTATGGAACCACTTCCATGCGGCGGCACCTGAGGTTGAACCAAAAGGCGGCAGTTCGGAGGGTTGTCCCCTTCGAACAATGCAGTAGGTTTTGTTCCTCTGCAGCATCCTCTGTATCTGCTCCTGCCACCACAAGGGACACTCCTGTAGGGCAGCAGATCCCTGAACCAGCCTCGCAGGCCATACGCAATGCATCAGACCCTTACCTTTCAAGGGTCACTGTATTATGCATGTACTGGTATGCAGTACTCTGCAGGGGGAACAATTTCAAACTGCTTTCGAGGCTACAGTCTGGGAGCATGAGAAAAACTGCCACCTGCCTCAGTGAGTCCCACCCAACATCTTCCTCTCTCCACCTGCCCTTTCTTATCGCTGTGGTTGGTTCCCCTTCCTTACCCTCCCTTCCCTTCCTTTCCTTGTGTGCCATGTATAAAAACACCCAAATAAAAATACAAAACAACAAAAAACTAAACAAATGCTCTTTTCAGAGCCACCTTTCACAGTTTAAAAATAGAATTGCAAATGAAATGATGCAGGCCCCTGAGCAGCTTGTGAAGTCTGCCGGGCAGTGCAGTAGTCCGCGGACTTCTAAATAATGTGGCTGGCAGCACCGTTAAAAACATTGCACTCTTTTCCGGGTGAAAGTGGTGGCTCTGAAAAGAGCCTTTTTGTGGTGTTTGTTTGTTTTTGAAAGGGTTGAAGTGGCCAACTCCTACTGGAAAAATGCTAGCTATACTTGCAAAAGGGCTGCAATGTGTTTTTGGATATTTCGCAGAAAAAGCTGATTGCCAGCATCAGTAAGATGGACTCCAGCTCTGTGAAAAATGTTGGTGCTACGAAATGTAATATTGTGGAAAGACGACATGCCAACATCTCTCAAAAAGACACAAACAACCTTGTTGACAGTGCGTCTCGCTTTCTCCATTTGCGGACCAAATGAAGAAGAGCACAGCCACGTCTGTCTCTACGCAATGAGAGCAAAAATTACTAGGGAGTTTCAAAACATGTCCATCACTTTCCCAAGTGCCTCCTTCATCGCAAACTGCAGTGACATTCCGGTAAATTGTTCCAAACTGTTCCCTCCACAATGAATAATAATAATGTCTGGATGATGGTGTGTCAACAAAGTGGCACAAAGAGGAACCAAATCCAGCCACTTCATTCCACGCACTTCATACCACCGCACATCCACGTGATGGAATTCAAAATGTGCAGCAACTCCACAATGCTTTTCATACACCTGCAAGCAATGTATCCAAGAGTCTCCCAAAATCCAGACACTGTGCCTCCTGAAAGACAGAGCCATAACCATAGCCATCTCCACTCCTATCAGCAAACAGACCTCTGCCACAGTCTTGCCTCAGACACCACACCCAGCAATCCCCTGGTCTCCAGAGTCCCATTTCCATGCCTACCAGCCTCAAAACGCCCAGAGGTGGCACGTGCGATCCATGGACTACCACGGTGTCCGCGGACATATTGTGCAATTCACAAGGGTGGGGCAGAAATTTTAACCAGGGTAGGAGATTTCCTCATTAGTGGTGGCTCTGAAAAGAGCCTTTTTTTTAAAGGTGCTTCTAAACAAACACCCTTTATTTTGTATTTGTTTTTTCACTTATTTTCCTCCACATTTCTTTACATTAACCTCTGTAAAGCATTCCTTATTTTGCGAAATAATGTGGCATTTCCCAGGATGGATAAAGAAATGCCATCTGCATTGAAATAATTAACATTAACCAAATCAATGTTCACATTATTACAAGAGAACATCCCAGCTCTGAGCAATAAACTATACATGCCTTTGTTAACCAAACACCTTACACCATTTTGCTGTTGACAAAAAACATTACAATTCTCCCATGCTGCCCTAGGTAGCATCTAAAAAAAAACAACCTTGGCACTTGGAAGAACCACCATCACTGCCTGAACCAATGTTTGCAGAGCATTCAACAAAATAGGACCACTGATATATCCCATATGCACAGCACCCCAATGCAGTGCTACTACATGTGGACAGTTCCAAATGGACATACTCTGACAAACTCCAACCACTGCCTGCATATTGGAGCCAGGCACAGTTGACCACAAAACCTCCACTTCTTAAAACCAAAATTGTCAGCCACATCTCTAGACTTAACATACCTCTCTAAAACATTGAAAATAGATCTCCAACCACCAACACCCTGACTTTCTGCACCTCTGCCATCCTCACTACACACAACCTCTCTCCCTACAAAGTGCAACCTCAACACATGATTGGATAATCCCCACAGTCCCCTTTCCATGCAAGTCATTCTGAAAGGACCTGGATGTGGCACACCCTGTCCACTGACTACCGTGGTCTCTGCGGACTCCATAGCACAAGGACAGCCCTTCTTCTCTTTCCACTTCACTCTCTCCACCACTCCCTCATTGGCTACTGTTAAGCAGTCACACAACTATCCACCAAACACATCCAAGAACTCTACATCTAACTCTGTGATCACAGTTCAGCACTTTACATCTACTGTTCAACACTGTCAGTACATGTCTCCTGTGGTTACAAAGATCCTCCAGCAAAACGTACTGTAAATCTCTCCAAGATTTCTGCTTCCAGATTCATCCACATCTGCATCCATCAACACAAACTACAACTATGCATATATTGTGTACAGTACATATGCAACTCTTTTATAAATGCATATGAAAAGGGTACCTGCCACTTATCCTGCATAACCTACTCAGTAAGCATTATCTCATTTGTCCCATCTCCTACCATCAAGTGGCAATTACAATGCTGTGTGCTTTGAAGGTTTTATTTTACCCATATCACCCACTGTAATGTGCAAACTGTTATTCTCTGTGTTCCTTCTGTCATTTTTACAACCACTCCCCCACTAACACACCTACTATAAAATGCCTAGAATGCACACACAAAAGGAAAACTGTATATATCTTACCAAAACATACAAGTACATACAGTGCATGCGAAGGAACAGGGTACCTGCCACTTACCTTGCATAACCTACTAAAGAATCATACTGTCATTTGCCCCATCTCCTAACATCAAGTGGCACTTACTTCCAATACTATGTGCTTGCAACCTTTTCTTTTAATGCCCACTTGCATAACTGTTTCAAAGCTAATTTTTCCATTTTATCACCATTCTCTTTGATCTATTTGTAAAACAAAAAAAAAGAAAATCACATTGTAAACATGTTAAAGCAAATTAAAGTGGTAGGTCCTATGTGACATGCCCAGAATGCACATTGAAAAAGGAAACTGCATGTATGCTAACAAACCATAGCTAATAAATACTTTACACAATTCACACAACACACCATTGCTTAAAAAGCAAAGAAATGCATTTTGTACTTTGGGAACAGTGCCATTTGTAAATGTGGATAAATAAATCAAACAACAGAAAAGATTTCTGCACTCTTGTAGCAAGTGTCTATGTGCGGGAAAGTTAAAGGAATTACACACATGGAAACATTCTCCTTTCCAATCTGTACATCTTTCTGAGCCTTTTTCTCACCCTATTACAAAATGCACTAATCACTTTCGAAACCAAATAGTACAACATCAACTCTGCACCTCATAGGACACACTTATAACTACACCACTGGCCGCCATAGCAACAATGCTGATGCTCCCAAGTCCACATTCATATACAATGCTGTGCAATTTCACACACACACAATATTCCTATCAATAAATCCTCCACAATTTTAAAACATGTATTCTCCAAGTGCAATCACTTTGCCATTAACACACAGATGTAGTAATTTCATTCTTTCGCAATTGCAGTGAATAACAGTCTTCTGAAAGCAAGTGGTGTCTCAAGTGGAAAATAGAACCCAGAAGAAACCTACTTTTCACATCCAACAAAGTAAGTGCAATACTGTTGTACTGTTCTGCCTGTTACTGAGACAGTGCAGTGTTGTTGTATTGAAGGCTTCAAAATTCTAGCAACCCAACAGCATTTGTTTCACTCTTACTCATTGCACCTCAGCAGGTGCACACTTGGTATTGTCATCTGAACGTCAGTATAGTAACACACACATACCAGTACAGCCTTCCCAAACTGAAGTAACAGCCTATTGCACAATCACATACCTAAATATATCAGCTTCCCTCGTATTCAGACACGCATGCACAGTGCACACATATACATTGCAAAACCTCCAAACCCACAATTTCTTTTTCTCTCCAACAGAAACTAAAGAATGCCTACCAAAAAGCAACTCAGTTGAAAGCAACACTGAAATAGAGCAGATCAAAATAAAAACCTACAAAACAGCCATCTGCCTCTAGCAGAATGTATACAAAAAGCTCACACAAAACAGCTAACACAGTCTCTAAGCAAAACTGAAGCACCTAACAGGAAACACACTGAAACTCCTCTTTTAAAATGTAAAAATAAAAATGAATGTACTAAGAAGATTGCAATTACCACTAGTGCTGACAGTGCACCTACGAATGGTAATGTAGCCACAAGAAAGCATTCCACAAAATTAATTTTACAAATATTTTTCCATCACAGAGTGCTTCAGAACCTTATGAAAACAGAGGCGAAATCACGCCCAATCCTGAAAACTTACTGCAGAAAACTGATCCTGGAAGCTCTCGTAGACAGTGCAATGCTCCTCAAAAGGAAATTCTTTATATTCATTTTAAACAGAATGAAACCACTAACAAAATTAATTAGTAAACTACAACTAGTACTTCCCAACAAACGCAATATCAGCATAGATACCTTTAGAAACGTTTGAACAGGTGAAAGGAGTCACACCACCAGCACAGAGCCATATTTCAATGAAGAAGCATACAAACAAGATCAAACAAACAAAATTGCCATACATTGCAGTGGACAAGGGTATGAAAAGGTAGACAATACAATTATGGAAGAAGAAACACTGCTTTCAAGAATATCCCCAGCAAACCAAGCATCAACTCTCCATGCTACCGAACCAATACGCCCCATCTACAAATGGCTGTCCACATCAATGTGTGAAGTGTGCCAAAATACTTTCAAATCTTTGCAGCAGTTCCTGAATCAGTATGTGAAAGCCAAAGACAAAGTGAAAATCAAAATATTACAAACTATGGATTCCTGTCCAGAGCGCAAATACACAAGACTACGAGGACATTAATTAGCCTGCATTTCTGGACCTGCTTGCAAAAGCACCTTCCACCATATCAAAATGTTAGCAACACTTTATTCTGCTGTACGAAATCTCATTCACAAACTGTACTATGCAAAAAATCCTGCTTTAGCACTGGAGCATTTAAATGGCATTCGCCTACATGGTACAGCCAAAGCACTGCACGAAGAAATAGACCACATCCAAAGCAAATATTTTGGAACTGAAGAGCACTTACAAAATCAAGCAACTTTAGAAAAGAGAAGCGAAATCCTTACAGATGTCAACTTTATATCAAAATAGAAGACAACAAGGAATCCCAATGGTTCCAATTAGCTCTCTACCTTATACAAGGACCAAATACGAAATTACTAACCCCTGCACTGCAGACCTTGACAATAACCAAATGCCTTCACGGGCTATCAGTAATAAATCCCACTGCCAAAACCACTCCAACAGCTAAATTGGTTTGAGACCATTATAATCCAAACAGTACACCCATTTCAAGCAATAATATGCCTTCAACCAAAAACAGCGAAGTTGCCTCCCTCAGAATTACTGAAACGCATTTATGGCAAAGTAGTTAATGAGCCATTAGATGTCAAAGAAAATGTAGACACAATAGGAGTTCAATGGCCAATAGATCAATCTTTGATTATCCTAATGAATGGTGTACCTACAAAAGACAAACAAATTTGGCAGCAACTAGTGGACATAAACAAAGTTTGAGAAGCCCTGCAATATCTTAAAGACAACAATGAATATTACAAAGAAATAAACATTGAAGAAAACTTGTTGGAAACCACAAAAATAATTCATGACTCCTCAGCAACTGGCCAATTTGAACTTCCAAATCCTACTACAGCCTCCAATAGTTTAGTCCACTGTACAATTCACCCATTACACTCCAAAGACACCATAGATGATGCACTAGATCTCCAATCAGCATATGGGAAAAAAGTGGAGAAGCACGATCCTTTCCTCTACTTTTTCATACTGGGAAAAGTGGAAGGTATGATGAAAGATGCATACAAATAACAGCATCAGAAAACTGCTCTTTACACATGTATTCTGAAGACCCCATATTCAGACAAAACGTTGAATACATTTTCCACCTCTACTTTGAAAGTGAACTAGCAACTCTATGTTATCGAGTTGCACACACATTGAAAACAGGTTCCAATTTTCCAAAAATGTCTGCTTGGCAGCTACTTCAAAAGAAGCAACAGAAAGATGAAGTTTTAAAACAAGTATTTCAAATCTCTTTGCAAACATGCGTGGTATGAAAGAATCTGGGTTACGATGTCACACAGATGTATGGTGTATGCTATGCAACCTTGGCACACCCACATGGTTTGTCACTTTAAGTTGTGAAGAATATGCATGGGCAGACATGCACAATTTTTTTTGCATAGCAAACCAAAACAATGCAGGTATACACAGGAAAACACCAGGAGAACTCTTCTCTCTTGAACCTGTAAATGTATCAAGGTACTTCCATCATTGTTTTATTGCCATGCTGCACTTCATTTGTAATAAAACACTTCCTCCACTTGGAGAAGTGGAGCACTTCTTTTGTAGAACAGAATATCAAGGCAGTGGAGCACCACATATCCAGGACAGCGATGTTTTGAAGTTTATTCACAAATACGTCACTTGCGAAATCCCTTCAGAAAGTACAGACAGCGACCTACATGCAGACATTTTGCAGTTTCAAAGACACAAGTGTGGCAAGTATTGTCAGCGCAAATATAAAAACAAAGGCAAATACTACACCAAATGCTGCTTTGGTTTCCCTAGACCAATTTCAGCAACAGGACAGTAAACAGCTTCATGTCTTTGGTTAGACACAGTGTGGCAGGCAAATAACTAAGAGCACATACTGCATAAAGAGAACCGAAGCATCAAAGTACATCAATGATTACAATACAATCATTGCCCTCCTATGGAATGCAAATATAGATGTGCAGTACATTGCAAACAATTACACTGCAGTTGCACGATATGTCACAGCCTACTTAACCAAAGCAGAGAAAACAGAGCTGAAAGACCTCTGGGATGACATATCATCTGACAGAACACTGTCACAATAATTGTTCAGCTTTGATATAAACATGCTCTCCCATAGAGAATGTGGCTGCTACGAAGCCGCAGACCATTTAACCGGCACCACCTTGTATGGGAAACCCAAAAACATAGTGTGGCTAAGCCTTGCTCCTGCTGCATCCTGTAAAAGAGTTCTCAAATCAGACCAAGACATAGAAACAATATCTAAAAACAATCCCAACTGCCAAGACATTTTTAAAATCAACTCATTGGACACATACTACCCAAACAGGAGTACTGCTTTGGAAACCATGTGCCTATCACACATAGCCCAACACTTCTCATACACAATTAATATGAATCCAGATGAGAAAAAGGGTAAATACATAGTCAAAGGTTGTGAGGGCTTGTCCTGGTTAAACTTACCAAACGCAGCCTGATGAATCATATGAAGCTATCATTTATTAGACATCCATGCCTCCTATGAAAATGATTTCAATGCAAGTGAAAGCACTATAACAGATATAAACTGTACGCAGTACAAAAACATGTTGGACAATGAACGCCAACAAGAAGAAGATCCTCAAACACAACTAAATATAGACACTCCTGAGAGCAGTCAACCTTCTCTGACAGGAAGCCAACAACCACTTAGACAGCCACTCATAGCAAATGAGGCAGAATTAGCCACAACTGAAGTAGAAAACACCATTTGTCAGTATGAGCAATCTGCAGAAGACTTTTCTCTACTGAAATCACAACTAAACAATGAGCAGTGTAGCAGTTTCCTAGAAGTAACTAAATAAATTGAACATGGTGTGCAGCACAACACTAAAATGTGTACGTGTCAACACTATACACCTGTACTCTTGTATGTATGGGGTCAAGCTGGTCAGGTAAAACATTCTTAGTAAACATCATCAGCAAATTCCTCTAACAATTAACAAACAACAAGCTTTCAGCTGTTGTAACTGCCCACACAGGTTTAGCTGCCTACAACATAGATGGTGTCACTTTACACCAATTGCTACTCCTTCCAGTAAAACACCAAAACAAGTTAGACTATTACAAACTTTCAACAGAAGCTGCTATGGAGCTACACAGAATTTTGAAACAAATGAAAATGCTCCTAATAGATTAGGTGAGCATGGTCTCCAACCTAATGTTGGCTTTTATTTACCTCAGACTGCAAGAGGTCCTTAATACAGACTATGAAGAACATTTTGGAGGAAAACATGTTATTGTTTTCAGAGATCTCCTTCAATTAACACCTGTGAACGGTGAACCTATATTTAAAACCTTAGGACACAAACTGTGCCGTAAAACTCTTGGCAGCATTGGAAATGTAAATCTCTGGCAACATTTCCAATACAGAGAACTAACTGAAAACATGTGTCAGTCTGCAGACCTCACCTATGCCAACACTTTGAAAAGCATTCAGATTGGTGTACTATCTAAGGAAGCATAGTCTATCTTAAATACCAGATGCATCCATGAGCTATACGGGCATAACAAATATGCTACTGATGTCATGGAACAATTAGCACACAAACATGTAACCTGTATGTCCTTAATGCCAACTCTAGCAAGCTGCGCAAAATTCAATGAAACAATGCTGAAAAAACGTATGCAACCACTATTGCAAATTTACTCCACAGACAAAATGGACATACACGGTATGACACTAACTATGTGTTTAAAAGCCACAGCATGACTAAATACCTTAGAAAACTCTTATCTCTAACACAGCTGGTTTGGAGAAAATGTTAACATTGTGTTTAAACTGCAGAATAATGCTAAAGTGTAACCTTGACGTGTAGCAAGGTTTAGTTAATAGAGCACTTGGTACAGTTGTTGGCTTCCAGACATACCCACGTGACATCAGCATTCAGATTGTCAATATTCACTTTGACAAACTTTCAGAAGTTAAAAGGATAGGATGCTCAACAGCCTGATTCCTTCTTTTCAAAGACTTGGATGTACGCAGAGAACAGTTTTCTCTGTCTCTAGCATACACAGTCACTATTCATAAATCACAGGGTCTAATATTACATCAAGCATTGGTTGATTTTGGCAGCACAGTCTTTAAGGAAGGTATGAGTTACGTACCACTGCCACGCCTACGTACATTTGAAGGACTATTTCTAGTCAATTCTGATACAAGTAAAGTCAACACTGACATTCCTTGCATCGTAGAGTACAACAGTATATGTGCACTCTGCACACACCATCTAAAAATGTATTGTGTTCCTCAAAAATACAAACTTTGTGAAAGAAAACTAGTGCAAACAGAATGTATACATTTTTGAAAGCAGCTCGTATTCCATCAATTACCACAACCACACAACCACACAAGGATGAAATGAAAAGGCAAATGCATACCCAACTGCACAAACAAAGAGAACTATAAAGAGAACTACCTCTTCAAACAAAGCAATCAAATGACTCAGATACAGTACTGCCTGGTCCCTTCAAATTTTCCAATACAACTGGTGTAAATTGCTATGCAAATGTAGCGATCAATGTTCTATTCCAATTGCCATCAATTGTTGAAAACATGTACTTAAACAGTGCAGACCAGTTGTGTTTACAAATGCTACTCCTTCACAGAAATACAACAAACAATCCTGACAACACTTACAGTGTCTCAGGAATAAGGCAGGAATTGGACTACTGTGCAGGAATGGTGAGATTCACTATAAACACACACAAAGATCCACTTGAATGTCTAACGTACTTATTGCAAGTACTGGAAAGCAAAAACCTACCTATATATGCAATCTTCCAGATTTCATAGATGTGGAAACATACATGCACTCTCTGCAACCATGTGATGCAGGAACAAGTCCCTAACGAGCGCTTTGTCTATGTATATATACCTAATTGTGAATCCATTCCATTTCAACAGCTAGTACAAAATGCAAACCATAGCATATTATGTACTACTTGCAATTTCGATAATCGTTCCACCTTACAGATACAATCACATAGCCAATACATCATAATAATGCTTTTACAATGCAATGCAGATGGTACCAAAAACAACTGCAAGCTTACTAGCTTCACAGATGGACACGTATCACTTGGCAAGAAAACCTACACAACAGTAGGCTTAATCTACCACACAGGCTCCATAACATGTGCAGGTCACTATATTGCATAAATGAAAAGAAATGTGGATGGTATGAATGCAATGATACTTCCATTACTGTGAAGCAGAGATTAGCAGCCCAACTTGCAAATGCTTACTTAATATTCTTGAAACCAAAATGTACTCTCTGATCTACAAAAGTAGAATAACCTACTGCCCAATACCCACCAGTACATATATAATTGAAAAGGGAAAATATCCTTCTACTCTGTGGAACTGGAACAACTTAGCATACAGCAACTATCCAACAAAGACATCAGTTGTGCTACTATACAATTTTTTACCCAATGATCCAATGATTATAGTCACTGAAACAACTTTAGAAAAGTCACACTCATAATGTTTCCTACATAGTACTTAAAAAGAAAAGTACTGAGTATGAGGGTCTACAAACTGTCCTCAGTAACCTCTGAAACCATCGACTAGTAGAATAAGGCAACAGCTGTCTAACAATGCCCATACCATTGCAAGAAATATGAAAATACCTGTAACTACACCCATAGTGCTGCAAATACAAAATATAAATTTACCTACAAGAATGAACATGCTTGAAAACATACCCTGCAAAACTAAGAAACTGTAAACAGTTAGAATACGCCAACTGGAATCTAACTGCAACCATAGTACCACCACTTCCAAAAGGAAAATCATACACCATCCATTTCAATTCCTCCTACTTCAACAGTGCCCCTTAAATATTGTTGTAACTAGTGCACACATCACCATAACGGACTGTGAAAATACACATAGATTTTTTTTTAATCTTGCTTGGACATTTCTTTTTCCGCAGACCCAATGATTATGCAAACAAACACAGGAACTGAGCACATTGCACAGTACACTTGTTTAAAGTATAGTACTTATGAAGTACTAATTATGAGGGTCCACAAAATATACAAATGTCTTCAATGCAATGCAATACAACATCACAAAGTACCTAACCTAACATGTTATGTTTTCTTTTCTCACAGATAATGAAACAACGATTGCTCTTACATTTCCACATACCATGCAAATAAACTGCATAGGCCATCAAAAATACAAACAGTAAGTATACAATTATTGGTGTCATACTTCTTTCCAATCTGCAAATTGCAATCTGTACAGATATTTGCGCAATCCATATACCAGGATCACAATGCTGAATGCGCAGCTATATTGTAAGGCAGTGCTTGTACCCAGGGCCTAGACTCTTGGGTGCATGGCCTTCGGTCTACGGCCTCCAGCCATGCACCCAATAATCTAGGCCCTGGCCACAACCACCACAGCATAATACAAACATGCATTCAAACATCTGCCCACTTACCACAACCCACAAACATATCACAACCACCTGAGCCCCTATCCACTTCAGTTCACATAGTATTACAGTACTTACAGCCAATGGACAAACTCTTTGATGCATGGCCTTTGCACCAACGACTCTACTAACTGCCCACAACCAATACATCATAATACAGTAAGCAACCAAAGAATCTGCCCAGTGGCCACAACCCAAACACATAAGGCATCCACTTCAGACCCTGTACACTTTTGTACACATAGTATTCCAGTACAGAAACTAGTCAGAACACTCTTGAGTCCAATAAGGACAGCCAGATGAGGACCTATCCACTTTTCTACACATACCATTACAGTACTTCAAACAGTGGGCACACTGCTGGACTCTTGAGTGCATCACCTCCAGCCATGCACCCAAGACTCCAGTACCTGGTCACAATCTCTGCATGCATAACACAGCCATGCACCCAACAATCTGTACACTGGCCACAACCCACACATATAAGCCAGACACCTGAGGACCTGTTCAATTCCATACATACATTATTCCAGTACATGCAACCAGTCAGCACAACCTTTAATCCAAAAAACCAGCCACCTAAGGCCCTGTACACTTTTGTAGACATACTATTACAGTACTTCAACCAGTGGACATGCACCTAAGAGAGTACTAGCTAGCCACAAGCACCACAGCTCAATACAGCCGATATGAACATCTTCATATCATCCGCAATGCACTCCCCTACCCTAATGAAGCCTGCCTGCAGTCACCAGATAAACTGCTTGCCAGAGATTCTATCCGCAAACTACCGCACTGTCTCCGGACACCGCAGACACAACACCATCTTCTTCCACGGAAACAAATAAATCATATGAACCATCTGTCACTCCCCCACCCTTTCCAGCCCCTCTTGCCACCACCAGATTCCCTAAAACTTGTCTTCGTGCCCCTTTCGCCACTGCAGTATCTGAGAATATCCGTGGATACAACAAGGCAGGCATTTCCAAAAATGATGACGCACATCACGCTTCCCTCCAGACAATCAGCAGGCGTGTTGTGTGTCGGAGGACATCACAGCTCCTCCTGGGCCAATCAGAGTCGGTTCCGCGGAGGGAACAGGGAAATGGGTCAGCAGAGCGGAGCCAGATATCCCTAACTTTATTGGACCTTCATTTTACATGTTTAAAAAAAAAAAACACTGGGCAGATTTTCACCAAATTTACAAAAGCATGCTTTCAGGACCAAGCCGCAAATTTGGTGAGCAAAGTTTTTCTCCATTCAGTCTATGCAACTATAACTTTGCCCTCCCTTGACGAAACCTCACCAAACTTAGCACAAAATTTCACAGTGGGCCATATACTCTTTTTGCCAAGTTTGGTGAGGATTCGTCTAGGGGAAGCGAAGTTAGAAGCTGCCCAAAAAGTGGTCTTCCTATGAGTTTAGCAACTTAACCATAACTACATGCTACCGCAGGCCGTGTAATATACATAGATAAATATGTATATATTTACTATGTAATGTTTCATTTTGTATTGATGATGTTTTTAAAAATGTAAAGCTTTTTAGAGATGTTAAAGTGCTGTGGGTCTTTGTGATAATGTGTTTCTTGATGTTAATGTTTTATGATAGCGTTCTTAGCTTTGTTTGTAACATTGTGGATTTGATGATTCTGAACGTTTTATGAATGCATTTGAAGAATGAGCAGTGTAAAGTTCTAAGAACTAAAAATGTATAAATAAATAATTGTATATTTCTGAAGGAAAATACACATTTTCTGATCTCTCAGAGTCAGATTAGGAGTCAGTTTAAGATGCTGCAAAGTTGCAGACTCTCTGAGCCAAGGGTGTTCCTGTGATGGCTTTCCTTTTAAGTCTGTTTTGCGTGATGGTGAGTGATTTGGACGACCAGAGAGCGTAGAGTGCATCAGCATTTTGGGGTACGTTGGTCCATTGTTGAAGAAGGATCTGGGCATGACACAACAAACTTTAAACGCGGCTACCACAGGAGCCTGTGAAGTTCATTGTAACACTGATCTAATGTTAGCCTAATTTGCCATTCTTTGAAATCTGCCTGTTATTTTTTTGTGATGCCAGTACACACAACATTCCAATAACTTGAATGTGTCATAATTATGTATCTAGTTAGTGTTTGCTGTGATGGCATATCTGCCAAGTAGAACAATGCCATTTGTGCCACATAATGGCCTTCCATGTAGAGTTCTGAACATTCTCAAAAAGTAGTTCTCTAATTACATGAGTTGGCTTGAAAGAAAAAGTACAAGTACAAAACTACAAGTCAAAGGATGCAAACTGTAAGACAGGCTGATGGTATCGCACATGTCTCTGTATGATATTGATATGACATGAGGTTTGCAGGGAGAGGAGGCTGTTTTTGTAGAAATAGCTTTGCATTCATCTGCCATGTGTATGGAGGATGGTGTACTGAAGTGCATGTTCAGAGTGTTCTGAGTTATCACTGTGTTCTGTAGAGAGGGAAGCGTGTAGACTCATGACTGCCAAAGGCAGACCCATTGTGGGGCAACTTTTGCCAGCCTATGAGTCATGGGAGTTTTAATTTTGCTTTTCCCGTCCTCACATCTAGTCTTACACTTTTTATTTATGGTAATTTATGGTACTGCTAGTATTGTATTGCATTGTATTTTACATTTGTAATGTGCCACCTACAGACTGAAATGCATCAAGTCACAGGAGACCCAGAGTAACAACCCAGAACCATTAAAAATGTAGCTGAAGGAAATATCAACACCTTTGGATTGTAAGACTCTCGATGGGGAATAGAAAGAAATTTTACTTTGAAGATAAGGAGGTGAGAAATCATGGAGGCATTTAACGGTGAGGGACAGTGCTTCAAAATCAATTCATTTGTTCACAGGGAAACAATGAAAGGAACTGCATGGCGCAGAGATAGTCACCATGTGACAATTAAAAAATAAGGTGAACAGTAGCATTTTAGACTCTTTAAAGCTGATTGATCTCTAGTGCCTGAAGGCCTAAATAAAGTGAGTTGCACTAGTTAATTTATGATCTTAATAAATAACCCACTATAGCTGTCATTAACTCAGAATTAATAAATTGTGTCATTCTTTGTAGTAGTCAAAGTTTAAAAAGCAAGAAATTAACCTATTTGTAGTAGTCAGAATTTAAAAAGTGAGACTTTAACCACTTCATTAATTTGAGTCTTAATACATAGGTCTTGTTGCCAGTATATGATAGGATGTTTTACTTTGATCAAGTATTTCATGGGAATGTCAAAGAGGGTAGGAGCTTCTAGAAGCATGTTTGACCCCAGAAATGTGCTCTTGGGGGCAAAAGGATGACTTCTGTTTTATTGGATTAAGCTGAAGAGCATTTTGAGAATCCAGAATTCCACTTGATCAAGAATTCCACCAACCTAGCCATACCCCTATTGATCTCTGAAAATGTCAGTTAGATATCATCATCAGCATAGGTGTAGGAGCGAAGATAAAATATCTCATGGATGTTGTACAATAGTCTAATATAGATGTTAAATAATATATGAGAAAAGGGAGATCCTTGAGGCACTCCACATGTTAAAGGACTTCTAGAAGATAACAAAATGACCTAATTCCACCTGATATATCTATTAGTAAAGAAAGGAACCATAGTAGATCTTTGCATAATGCTCAAGCCTCTGAAGGGGGATATGGTTGACCACCATGTCAGATGGGGTGGACAGTTCCAACATAACTAGCAGCGAGAAACCACCCGCATCAGCCTGTTCCAAGGCATCATCCCACACAGGCAACAAAGCAGTCTCTGTACCGTGCCTAGGCTGGAAGCCTGATTGTAACAGGTTTAGGAAGTTACTGGCCCTCATTAGGACCCTGGCGGAAAGGGGTTTACGCCGGCGTAAAGCATGGCGTACCTTTCCGCCAGACTACGAGTTCCCGTAGCGCCATGGTGATTTTTTCGCCTGATTTTTGCAGACGGAAAAATCCATGGCGCTACGGGACTTGTTGTTAATTACGCCACCGTAATTTACGGTGGCGTAATTAACACCTTCCCCACTCCCACTATACCCTATGGGGCAAAAATGGGAATGGGGAAGGGTAAATGGGGATTGGGAACTTACCGCCCCGCCAAGGTCGGAATGGGGCGGTAAGTCCGCCAACCCCCATGGCGGAGTTGGCAGCTTTGCGCCATGGACCATGGTGCAAATTGCACCATGGTCCTCCGCCAGGGTCGTAATGAGGGCCACTGTCTTCTATATATCATTGTAACTAGTGGTGATGACATGTTCTAGGATCTTGACCAACAAAGTCAGATAAGCAACAGGTCTATAATTGCTTGCACTAATAGGATCTAAAGAAGGTTTTTTCACTAAATGAGATTTTATGGCAATTTTCGCATACAACACCCTCCTCTATTGATTTATTGATAAAAATCCTGATATGATCTGCAATTTCTTCAGAAATCACCTGCCAGTTAAGGCAAGGAGAGGTTGTTGCAAGGATATAGTGGGTTTACGTTTCCTTAACAGATACAGGGTATCTGCCAAGCTAACTGAATGGAAACAAAACACATTTGAGGCTTGCTTCTCAGCTATTAAGGTTAGTTTACCTTCGGCCAAGCATTACTTGTTTTGGGCTGCCTTTGTCAGCTATTCGAAGAGAAATAATCTTAGACATGAAATAAGCTTTAAGTTCCATACACCTTTCCTCTGAAGTGGGAATTTTGTGAGCCACAGCCTTAGAATGGATGACACGGTTTGATACAATTTACTGGGGATGTTGCCAAATTTAAGACTTTGTTCTTGGAAATATTTAATTTTTAGCATTAGAAATGCCAATTAGTAGATCTTGTGTACATTCTTAAGTAATAAAAAGGCAGCGGCAGAGTCAAGTTTCATCCAGAAAGAGGAAGGTTTCTTGCTTCCTTTAATTGCTACATTTGGGGGCCACTAGGTGATCTATTTTAATAAATAAATCCCTGAGATCAATTGAGAAATTAAGGCAAGGTAAATTAGGGCAAGGCTTTATTCATTTGAGCGCTGTCTTCATATATGCCGAGGTGAGATCATGTTTTAACAGACCAATAGTTGATTCACACTAGCCGATGTGAGGTATTTCAAATAAAAAAGTGTAACCAATTGATCAGACTATGAAACTGTCAAATTATTGATAACAGAACCAGAGATGTCTCTATTAAATACCAGATCCAGGCAATGAACTTTCCTATGAGAGGAGAGGTTAGCCAGCTGATTCAATCTATAGGTGCAAAATAGCTGAGTAAGATGTTTTGACTCAATGATAGATCATCAACTAGCCAAATAATAAAATCAACAAGTATTACAATATTATTTATATCTAGTAAATCATGAGAAGGCCTGCATTCTTGTCTGTAACCAAATGATTTGGTGAGTCAGGGGGACGATTGCACAAAACAATATTAAACCATCTTTCTTTGTCAGTACCACATATCATGGTGGGGCATACAACTGCATACAACCCTTTGAAATTGTATGTGGCACTGAGTTTTAAATGCATATTAATAATACCCTCTACCAATAGGTCGAGTGAGGGATATGATGGAATAGTTAGGGGTATGTACATATGGACAGAAAGCAGCTTGTCCATCCTCAAAAAGCTGGGCTTCAGTCAGAAAAATTAAATCCATATTTAAATCTGAAATTAGATCATAGACATCACGTGCATGTACCATAATATAACTGGTATTGCTCAAAGAGCGCTTACACGTTATTACGTGTTTTAAGGGGCAAGAGAGGTTATCATGTGAAAAAAATGCATATCAGCTTGAATTGACCAATTTTTGTTGTTGCTTGAATGAGATCACTTTTGGAATATTCAATATAGTCACCCATAGTGTAACAAAAAATATAGGTGTGTCACAGAAAATACAAATACGTGAAAAAAGGCAAAATAGTGTACATCTTACCCTCACAAAAGAAAGACCAAAGAATAAAACAACCATGAAAGAACTGCTAGCATTCTTGAAAAAAGACACAACACGGGTGAACAGGCGAAAGATATTTCATGCATGGTTGGCGACTGGCACAATACCATCAGTGTCACATTCACATTCATCTTCTCCTGACTTTTAGACACAAGTCATTTGCATGTTAGACTCCTTGACTCATCCATATGAAAAAAACATTGGAACTACAAATCTGAGCATAAATGTTTTGTGGCACTAAAGACATGACATACTTAGTTGACTGATTAATTTATATTGAACAAGTTAAGAGTAGACTTAATAGAACATACCCCAATGGTAATTCACATAAATCTGTATTAGGAGGGCTACATAATTACCATCATGCTGTAGATGTTGCCATAGTTATGGTGAAGTTCTCCAATGAAAGATATTCTGCAAATTGTGCTTGAGGATAGTTTCCATGAAGGCAGGACAACAGATATATTTAAAACATGTGTTTGCAATGACAAAATTGTGGGCTGTTATGTAGGCATGGAAAAGGCACTCGATTATAAACACACCAAAACTAGTTGTTCTCAGTTTGTTAGTATATCCTTTTATCTATTAATGGTCCTGGGAAGCATTAGGTGTCACAACCACATAGATAAAGTCCAAACACAGAATCAACACTCAAAGAAAATGTGAGGTTGAACTTCCTGCACTCTACTTCGAATACAAAACTCTTCCAAACAAGAGGCAATAAGCTCCTTTTTTAAGTTTAATGTTTGAAAACACAACTATAATAGGTTACACCTTTGCAAAAATAGATTTCTAAGCTAACAAATAATTCAGGTTTAACACTCAAGTAGAAGTATAGAATAGGACATTTGTAAATACATGAAATTCACATAAACATAAATATTTGCATCTTCATAATATAAACATTCTTTATCTGAACAAAGATATCAATTGTTCCACATAGGCAGGGCAACAATCTGAATTCCACCAAATTCGAGTGGTTCGAGATTTCATATCCAACATGTTTTTAAATTTTTTTCTTCATCAGGGAAATTCATGATTCAACATTTCTACAAATTACAAAGAAAACAATTAATATATTATGTCAAACAAGCATTCTGAATCTTTTAGTCAATAGCACATATCCTCTCACTTTACTAACCTGACATTATTCACCTCAAGTACACCAAAGTCATCAGTCTCGAAAACAAACATGCAGTCTGTATAAAATTCAACATAGCTTTAATCATATTATCTAGAGAAAATCAAACTTGCGGACAGCAGCAGACTTCGAAGGACTTACTGTACAGCTTGAAACTATAATCAGTTCTGTTAGCTCAAAGAACAGCTGAACAAATTAAAGAATACTAACCTAGCGCAAGTTCAACATATCTCCTTCAACTCTTATGTCTGAAATTTGACACGCTGTGACAGTATATTTACATACGGGTGATATGTTTGGAGGCTGTCACATGACTTTCTTTAAAACTGTCTATCAATGCTCTTCAAGATAGCCATTTTGGAAAGGAGTACTTAACATAGATCATAACCCAAACTGGTGTTCCTTCCCACAAGTTAATTATGTGTGTCACCTTTGAAAGCCGCTGAAAATACAGATTATACAAGCATATAAACATCTTTAATAACAGGAACACCAGGATGCACGCATAAAAATACTCATATTAAAAAAGTACCTGATATGGGGAAAATGTTGTATATGGTACCATACTTCAGAGACAAATGAATGTTCACAAGTCTATACACACACATCTTTGTCAAATGCCATCTTGTGAGAGAGTCCTCTATATGAAAATACCATTGTGCCTGACTTGGTACACGAAATACACATCCAATTAGTCAGACTCCAATGGTGATATATGTGATATACAGACCAACAGGTCTGATAGTTTACAAAACATGTAAACAACTGACCATAGTCATTCTATTGTGTAAATTAGTTAGATTGACACAAAATGCTAACCAATGAATGTAGGCTGAGTTCTCATAGGGAAATTCAACACACATCATTTGGTTCAATATGTCAAATCACATTCTAAAGTCAATCTATTGGGAAAAAAAACAGAATCCAGTTTCTTAATCCAGAGCATCTCTCCATATGTAAGCAATTTTAGAATTCCCATCTCTTGTAGGAACTTTTAAAGGTTCTAACATAACAAATCTCAGTGTGAGAAACAGAATGTTTACATTCTTTAAAATGTACCACTACTGGAGATGTCAAATTACCTGTTATAATATTTGACTTGTGATCTCCCCATCTCAGCTTTGACTTGTGTGTGGTCATTCCTACATAATAAAGCCCACAGGGGAATTGGATAAAATAAATAATGTTCTTAGTATTACATGTTCAAGTATGTTTAAGTGCAGTATGTTGTTCAGTATGCAGATGTACAATAGTCTGCCCCTTAATTACATTCCGTTGTCCAGCATACAGATGTACACTAGTCTGTCCCTTAATAACATTATTGCAATAATTGCAGTTCATACATGGTAAAGTAGCCTTATATTTCCTTAATGTAGCTACAGGTTCAGGGAGAATAGCATGTACTAGTCTATCTCTTAAAGAGTTACATTTTTTGCAAGAAAAAATTGTCAATTCTGAGAACTGTTGTAATTCTGGGTCACTAAGTAAGATGTTTCAATTGTGTGAATACATTGCCTGGATTTCCTACTTTGTTGAGAAAATGTGGTTACAAATACCAATACATGTGGCTCTTCCGTAGGCTTCTTAATCAAAGCTTCTGACTGCACAGTATCTCACACCTATTTTTGAGCTTGAAGCAAAATATGGTCCTGGTAGCATGTTTGTCTAAATTTCGAAATTAATTCAATTTCCTTATTCTCATATTCATCATCAGTTGATATTAGTCACGTATGTCTTAATAATTAACTGAAAGGAATACCTTTAATAAGACTTCTTGGATGAAAGATTTGACCACTTAAAATATTATTTCTATCAGTTGGATTATTGTAGATAGTGTGTACCACAGTGTTGTGTATGTATTTATTTATTTGCATTTGTATGGCGCACTTGCAGCCCAGAAGCATCGAGGCGCTGTTACAAGAATTTGTAAAAGGTTTTGATTCAAGTGTTAATGGGCGACTAGTGGTCTCTTAGTTACAGATACAGACTCAATGAAATACAAGTATGATCAGCGTTACAAACATACAGAAGATAACAATAAGGCCGTTATACAGGGTGTTCATAGATATTTTGCTTTCATACAAAGAGCTTTGTTTTAATGGCTTTGCTGAATGCTTGGTGGGACTCGATCATTCTTAGATGAGTAGGGAGTG
The DNA here is from genome assembly GCF_040938575.1 of Ambystoma mexicanum. NCBI lineage: Eukaryota > Metazoa > Chordata > Amphibia > Caudata > Ambystomatidae > Ambystoma > Ambystoma mexicanum. The sequence goes on along the minus strand of NC_090937.1, from coordinate 1,517,814,498 downwards.
CGTTCCAATGGGTGGCGGCCAGTGTAGGAAAACTGGAACACCCCGCTCGGGCTTTCCTAGTTTTCAGAGTGAGAATCATGTTGGGGTAGCCCATCCTCAAAGGTCTTGTGGCGGTGTGCTTGGTGATGTATATCTTGGTAAAATATATTCAAGGGTGCATAGAATCCATATGGCCCAAAAACTCAAGTACATCTACTAATGTACCATTCCAGATGCTGAATATTCAGCACTATCTCTTCTATAACACACTAAATGATCTTTGTAATGTGGATGATTTATCCAAATTGACTTTCTAGATCATACATACACATATTGGCATATGTTGGGATCATACTGGCCCCCAAAGAGGTACCAGAAATTTGTAGAAAGAATTCATTTCCATAGCGGAACACATTATTTGGAAGCATCAACTTCAGTAAGATATGGAAAAAAACGTAATTTGCACCAACTTCTTATGCATAGGAATAGTATATAAGTTTACAACGTCCATTGTAAACAAAATACACTCCGAATTCCAATGTTAATATTATTTCAAGTTTCTCAGAAAATGGCATGTATCTTTAAGGGAAGTACTAGTCTGCTGGATCAATATTGAAACAATTTGAATTCTGCAGGTTGTGGGAATTGGTTTAACATAGTCAAAATGGTTACTTCATTTGATGGTAACCAGCCATATAGTCCACCTAAAAAGAGAAATAAAATAAGGAGCACAAAATGTAGATGTGTGTTACTAAAGAGGGTAACAAATATCTACGAGAGGTATACATGTCAAAATGAAGGTATGAATATAGAATTACAGGTGTGAGTTTTAGTGGTGAAAAAAAAGGCCAATTATACTTCGGTTAAAAATAATATAAATGGGAGGGAGAAAAAGAGAGTCACTGTTGTTTGCAGGGTGCTCCCCGTAAAAGGTATTTGTAAAGCAAATGTAGGTTGAATGTAATATGGGTAAGTAAAAAGCCATTAAACAACCATAAAACCAGGAATACAATTATTGAAAAAGGTCCACTAGATGGCACCCTCACACTACAGATACAGACTGCATGAATATATCAGGCTTGACGATAAAGGTATATATGCATTTCTATGTTATCCCAGCCCCTAAATCATATAGAACACATTTGACATATTGGAGAAATATTAGTTAACCTCCAAAGACAGTCAAGTTGTCAATGACTATGTCATTTTTTTTGGTCAAAAGGGTCTATGGCTAACTTCTTAGGGACACTTGGCAAAAGAGATTTTGAACTTAAGAGGAACTACCCAGTGAGGGGGAGTTCAGAATCATCAGGCCTGTCGTAACTGGAGTAGGGACAAATATATGCGTGATTGATAGTTTGGTTTGTGGAACATAATATGGAACATAATATGTTGGAACTGATCTGATTTATTTTAAATTTGTATGTGCATAATTGTAAGTGTAAGTTACATTATCTTACAGTAATATCCTTCATCTGGCAGCAAATCAGAGTGATTAAGCTTGTCCATGGAGTGGGGTGTTTTTGCCCCAAAATGGTATACAGTTTTTAGTCTTCTGGGTGAAAGATAGTCAGGGGAAGGTAAGAGGATGGATAAGTAGGTGGTAGGGGAGTGATGCAGAAGGTATAGAATAGTGTGTGAAAGCATGGGTGCGTAGCGGTCCCTTTGCAAAGGGGAGTAGGTAAATATGTCCTAAAGTGTTATTACAATTGGGTTGTCTTTCCAAGGCAGTTCTGGATAATTGTATGTTAGTTTGCAATGTACTGAGTGGCTCAAGAGTGTTCTCAGGCAATCTTGAAAGTTTGGTGGCATTTTTGCCTCTGCATCTTTATGCACTCTATCCCAGATCTAACCCCGTAAGGTTGATTTTGTAACTGAGCCAATTGTGGTGTTGTTAAGAATAACAAAGGCTAAGGCTATCGAGTGGTCAAACTAGTTTAGTAAAATTGGACAAGCCTGTAACCTTGATGTTAAAGAGGTCATTATTAAGAGTTCAATCAATGTCATGTAATGCATATTACACTTGATTTTACTTCATGGTGTAACATGGTGGTGCCTTACTTTGGAGTAGTTTAACAGAGTATAATAATACATAGACATCTATATTGAGAAAAGAGTCTGGCTATTTTCATTAGAGTTTATGAAAGGGACAGGTGGATATTCAACACACAATGTAGGTATGGTAAGAAGTGTTTGCTGTTTGTCCATCTGTATGCAGATTGAACTATTTTATTATGTAATGCTAGTATGCTTTGATTGTTACCATACCATTGTTGCCAACAATCTGAACACCAGTGCATCTAAAGATCAACACTAATGAGCAGGGGCTGCCAACTAGGCAAAGTGGAGAGAATTGTATGAAATAGATGAGAAAGTCTTCTAAAATGGACTCAAAGGCATGTTAAATGGTTCTTTTGGTGACTTGTACTGTAAAAGTTGTACATCTGGAAACACTTTTACTAAGGAGGAATTGGGTGCTAGAAATTCAAATGTTTCAACTGTGTTCAAGCATGTTACCAAGTTATGAACTGCATCAAACCAGCCCTGCAATATAATCAGAGCTCTTAGGTGTGTCTATTCCTGTAAGATATTCAAGGACATGAGCACTGTTTAGGATCAGAGCTCAGAAATGGTAAGGCTTTTAAGGCATCCACAGTGACAGGGTGTCATTGTGAGTCTGAGAAGTTTGAAACCATGCCCAATAAAACAGTAGGGCCTTCTACTTACTCCCCTAGGCCACACACGGCCATGATTAGCCCCGTTTTATAAAAGGGAAAGTTAGAAAGAGCTATGCAGAGTTTGAAGTAAGAAGGGATTTTTGGACCCCTATTCCTCTACGAAGACAGCCTGAACTGGGCGTCCTTGGTGCTCTTGATGCCTGCGAGGATCTTTATGGGATCGATATTCCGAAATGGATAAAATTCAAAGTTCTTGCCATCACTTGCTGATTCCTCTCTAACACAGTCCCTACATACCTCCACACGTCCAACATGCTCTGTGAACAGCCACCACCTTATCATTCCCAGTTTAAAGCGCAACAGAGCAGGAGGATCCGGATTTCCTGTGATTGCCCCCTGCTCTGGGACTCCCTACTGCTCTCCCTGTGCTAATGGCCTTCCTAAAGGGCCTTCATAAAATAACTTAAACACTTAGCTCTTCATTTGATGGAACAAACCCTCTTTCTCAACCTTTTCTCTTCCTGTAATGTTTGGTTCTTCTGTAACAAGCTCCTAGATGCCTCTGGGTTAAGCACGCTTTACAAATGCAAAAATACTATAAAATTAATACATTGATAATTAATAAAACAAAGATATAGCAGTGTGTTCATCAAGGCTACTCTTTGGATGGGAATGGGCTCTTATGTGCTGTAATCTACGCAATCCAGCCTTGCGTATCTTTCTTGACCTTGGCTGCAGTTATCATGTCCTATTAATAGAGGGTAGAATTTAAATGTTCAGTCAAAATAACGGTCTGTTTTAGCGACTGCTACCCCACCTAACACGCTTAAACTTTAGACATGAAGGTGAAATAAAATAATGAATAATCACCTAATATACCCTGACATAACATAACATGACATAATATGACCTATCCAGCTAGTATAACAAAAGCCAATGTCATGTTCCAAAAAACTAACAACAAAGGGTGAATAAATACTTAAAAAATAAAAATGCATCCTGGAAAAATAGCACCACAAAGGTAGCATGTTCCAAATAAGATATTAAAGTTGTTTTAACTCTCTCTCTCTCTCTCTTTCTCATTCTCTCTCTCTCTCTCTCTCTCTCTTTCTCTCTCTCCTCACTCTCTTCCTCTTCCTCTCTCTCTCTCTCTCGCTCTCTCTCTGTCTCTCTCTCTCTCTCTCTCTCTCTCTCTCTCTCTCTCTCTCTCTTTCTTACACATATAAAATAAATTATTTTACACATATAAAATACATTATTTATTCATGGCCAAAGAACACACTATGAAAAGGACTACACTCACAATGTGTTAGTGTAAAATAATCAATCCCCTCCCTCCATGGTTATAAGGGAACATAAGTAATGTATCTATGCACCAAGAGTTCACCGGAATAGCATCCCCAAGTTGTAAATTGCCATGTGGAGAAAACTTCACAATGTTTCCAATAGTTTTAGGGAGTGGGGAAAAAGTTAGAAGTGGGGGTTCTGGTGATGTGAAGAAGAATCTAGAAATAAGATGAAGATGTTCACTGGTGAGTGAAACATGTGTATACCTTTTGGAGGGCTTTTGGTAATGTGTATTGCCAAAGGTACAAAACTATATAGGTTGGGTGGAGATAAGGTGCACTTAAGTACCGTTGTTGGAACTTACCCACTCACCCTGTACTCTGAATTTTCCTAAGACTTGGCAGGTCATTTATGGGTCACCAGAGGTCGTTTTTCCAAACCTTTATTCATGTTGAAGAAGCCCAGGAGCAGCAGATGCAAAAAGAGGCCCAGTCGTGTCCAGGAACTGTGTGCACCTTTTCTCGTGGAACAATGCAGCAGGCCCTGGTGCAGGACTATTCATGATCCTCGACTAGATGTCACAGTTGAATAAGGCCTTCTATCGCAGGAACTTTGGATGCTGGAACGCCGATATTTCACAACGAGGTTACTTACTGGACAAGCTGAAAACCCCTGACGAACCCTGTAGTTCTGATTCAAAATGCAGAACAGTGATGCTTATAGCACGGTAGCCCCACCTGGAGTTGGTCTGTTCACTGGATGGCAAAGAAATGCTTCCGAAGACTCAGAAGTGCAGGCCATCAAGAAGGCATTGAATGGTTGTTCCCTCTGCTCCAAAGGGTCGAAGCACCACCAATTCTTCCGAGATCAGTACCCAGACTGGGCTCCACTGGGACTTCAGCAAATGTTCGTCACAAGGCCTTGTCAAGATCAGTCCACAGATCTTCTGAAGTCTTCACAGCTATGCAGGAGACTTGGCTCCTCGTCAGATCTATGGGTAATGGCTGCAGGATGACTCTTCTTTTCTTAAAGTCCAGCTGAGCACAGAGATTCAGCCCGACCAATGAAGATCTGCCCCTCACACACTCCCCAGCACTGGTGCATTCAGAGACCATAGTTGTTGAAACTCATGCATACACTCCAGACATACACAAACCAGCTTGTGGATTGGGACCAGCTAGTCCAGCCCACTTCCAGGCTTGCAACCCACATGGCCTGCACTAGCCAGTGAAAAGCACTGCTTTCACAGGCAAATGCATGACCATAAAAGGATTTACCTGACAAGGCAGAAATAAGGCAAAAAGATAAGTGGACAATGAACAAACTCATATCCTTGTGGCACTGCCATGTTAGGACACTATCCACAGTTAATAGCCACATGCAATAAGGCTAACAAAAGGTACAGTAAACAACTGCTGCCACCATTTTGCCTTTGGTCAGATCTAAACGTATGTAAAAATCCCGTTGCGAGTAGTCTGGGGTGATACAAAAGTATCCCTGTTGCACTGTAATTGCTGTGTACAACATGACCGTTACCCGAAATAGATACCATGTACAAAGAAAAGGGGAAGCCTAGTAACCCAGTACTGAAGGCCAGTGGAGGTAAGCTGAAGACTTCACTTCACTGCAAAAATTCAGGACTTGGTGAAAAAACAAAAGCAAATAGTTTGGGTGTCCATAGAATATGGGGGTAAAGTTGCTAAAAGAGAACTTTCCTAACAGTATCAACGCAAATCAGATCAAACAGACTCAGTAGTCTTGTTCAGAATGGAAAAAGCAAGATATCCCTTATTATTTGTTTGAAAACTGCATAACTAAACCCTAGTATCTCACTGCCCAGACTAAAACCACCTGCCTCCAATTTCCCTTCTACTTATATCTTCCCATGGCCTAGCCCCTTATAATACATGTAACTTCCATTCAATCTCTCCCTCCCCCTGAGAAACATTAACCTGTTTTGCATATCCCCATAGTTTGTTTCAGTTTCCATCCCATCTCTCATCACTGTGGGATGCTCTGCTTGTGGGTCGGTTGCTATGGTCTGACTATATCCTGTGTACCTTCGCAGGTGAGGGCTGTAGGGCTACCACCCCTGACATACATACATCTTGATTGTCCAAACCGGCAAGAGCGGGTAAGATCCAAGGTGGAGGCACAGGTGGCCTTCACCCAGTGTCCTGAGAGCTTGTTAAAAAGCACTGCCTCAGCAGTCCTACAGCTCATGTCCATTGAAGGGAGCCCTGAAGGCAAGCATTGCCTAAAGCCAATAAGTGATTTCCAATGCAAGGTCCACTAGGATTTTAAAAGAAAATAATAAACTCTGGCATTATATTATAAATGAGTGACACTTCAGGTATTGAAATATACTCCCAAACTCATCCCATATTGCTTACCTTCACAGGTGTTCACTGTTATCTCTTGCCTTTATGGTATCATTACAACATAAATCGTGTTTCCCTCCTCTCATAAAGATTCACAATGCTTACCTTTTACTGTTCATGATTATAGTATGTGTGTACTCTTGTGTTACTTAAGTGCTTTGTTAGCTGCACTGCTACATCACCCCCATATCTTCTTAAGTATTGCTTTAGTGCTCAATCTACAGTTATCTTGATTTAGTTAAGCTAGGCCGAATGGTCAGTTATTCTGTTCAACTAGGGTGGCCTCCTTGAAGCCTCTTTAGAGCTTGTTCTAATAATTCATCTCAACCACCCACCTACCAGAAGTTGAAAGGTCATTGGCAAATGTATGGGAAAAACAGACAGGCAACCAATAAACGATCCCAGCATTCAGGCAACAAGTAGATGACAAGGCCACGGTGTTGAACGACACAGGTTTGTGGGAGATGCTGCCCGACTACATATAGCACGTTTGCTATGTCCACGCTTCCAAGCCTATGAAATCTGACGTTCAGATCCTCTACGGCAAAGCCCTCGCAGGACAAGGCCGCAGTGTTGAACAACACAGGTTCGCAGGAGACACTGCCCACTACACGTAGCATGTTTGCTACATCCACGCTACCAAGCCTATCAAATGCTTGTTTTGGGTCATCTGCAGCAAAGCCCTCACAGGACAAGGCTGCAGTGTTGAACAACGCAGGTTCACAGGACACGCTGCCCGAATACACGTAGCACGTTTGCTACATCCATGCTTCTGAGCCTCTAAAATCCAAGATTTGGACCCTCTGTGGAAAAGACCTAGCAGGACATGGCTGCAGTGTTGAACAACAGAGGTGCGATGAAGGAGCCTGCGGCACAGACAGTGAGTGTGGACGTCTCACTCTGCTGTCTGCATCCGCCAGGTAAGATGTTGTGGGGAGAAAGCTTGCTCTGTGCTTCTTAGCCCTTCCGACTGTGCCTCTCCCCTGACTATAGCCCCTTACCCCTGCAACCTGCCCCTCTGCCCTTGCCCCTGGCTGGGTGCACCCCCTTCTCTGTTGATTCCCACCTGCGATCCCCTCGCCCGCCCCCCTTGAGTTTAACCTCTCGCCCATTCCATCCTTGTCTCCACCCCTGTGTCCTCTCTCAGCAGGGTTCCCCTGCATTCCCAGATCATATGCTCCCCATGCTACTTTGCACTGCGCATCCCAGACCCGCGTGGTGCCTCGCATTCCATGATCGTGTGTGCTTCCGCAAACGTTCCACCTGGGCTAGGGTCATGCCTGCACACACTCCGCCCGCGTGATATCTTGCAATCCCTAATTGCATGTGTGCCGTTTCCATCCTTGCCTGTTCATGCTGCGTGTCCTCAGCCCACGTGGTCCCTCACAAACCTTGATTGCGTGTGTTTCTGTAAATACTGGAGGGGGTATCTGTACTCCTGCTATCGATATGGCAGAGTAGAGGCACAGAGCACCCCAGCCAAGATTCTCTATTTGGTAAAACGTGGGCAAGCAATCAAGGCTTAGATCTCAGGAGGTGATACGGGCTGGTTCTTAAGTACAGTGTAGTCCCCAAGCACCCACAAAGAAATGTCCGCACACTTTGTTAGTGATGACAGAGTCTTTATATAAATAAGGTTCAAGGATAAGTCCACTATTACAATGACACACTTTGTAATCTGGCAATACTATAAAGGCAAATGTATACAGGTCTACGTGGTACCACTCTTAACTATTGATTCCTATGAAATGCAACAACTGCTAACAGTTCAAATGACATATGAGATTTTAAGATGAATCAACGATAGACCAGAGAAAGAAAACAAGTTAAACCAAGCAACGAAAGAACAGTTTCCCGTCTACCTAGAAATAGTTCTATGTGAGGATCCCCCCACCTGGGCAACCTGTAAATAAAGTGTATTGACAAGCCCAGTCCAGATATGCTTAATAAAGTCTTGATTCCTTCTAATGGTTCTATGACCCAAATGTACCTGGTTTCATAGAATTCTTCGATGAGTCGTCGACGGGGCCTTCTTGAATGAAATCCCTTTAAGGCAGGAGCCACGGGTCGTTGAGATTCGGTGAAGAAAAGGTGAACACGGTCAGTGAGGCAGCAGCTTCAGTCCTCGCGGTGCTCGTTGATGATCTGTCAAAAACATCCAGCAAGATGAGGCGCGTGGATTCACCTTGACAGTGATGGTTCATTTCCGCAAAGAGTCAATGAAGAACTTTGGCCCACCAAGGGAAGTCGGGTTGTCAGTGTCTGCTGTCGGCATACAGGACTCGACCACCCTGGCTTCCAGATCTTCGTTGGAGTCTCTGAGGTCTTTGGGTGGCGGGAAACCCACTGGCGGATTCTCCTTGGTCGTCGACGATCTTGACTTTCTCTGGCAGGACGAAAGCGGTCGACGATGGTGAGCAAGGGAGTCCGTGGATCAAATGTCTTAGGCAATGGAGCACTGTATGTCCGGGCACTTCACTTAGGATTCCGTGGTGGTCCCCTTCTCCGGTCGGCAGCCTTTCGTAGGTGTGACTTCCAGGGAGATTTGGCAAAGATCAGCTGATGACTGATGGTCCCTCATAGATCGGGAAGAGGTCTCCTAGCCAGGTCCTCTCTTTGATCAGTTCTTGAAGGCACAACAGCTTTCGGTTGGTGAAGGAATGCAGCAGCAAATCTTGTCGTCCGGCTGGGCTTCAAGGTTAAGCATCAAGTATCGACTTCAGCTTCTGAATGATTTCCATCAGTGAGAGGTCCCCAGATGTACTGTTGGTCTCCCATTCACTCTCCTGGGTCACACTCAGGCAAGCAATCATTCAGAAGGGCATTTTGGCAGTCAGGCAGCCAACCAGGCTCACAGTGCATTCAGGCCATTCTTCTCCATCCAGATACTCACAACACAGTATGTGGATTTGGACAAGCACCCAGCCATTCAGCACCCCTCACTGCATTCATACCAGTTTCAGGCAGGGCTGTCTCAGTCATTGTGTCACACACCATATACTAGACAACCATAACATGAAATGCATTTTCGTCACACACTCCATTCACCCAGGTCCCACCCTATGGGTGTACCCAAAACATACAGCATTGGGAAGGCTCCAGCCAGTCTGGCCTGGACTTCCCCACAATACCATATATGGAACATCCACCCAACAGCCAGTCAGGGCAATGGACAGAGTCAGGGCTTCCTGGGACTTCGGGTAAACAAGGTACCAGGCAATAGAAAGCAAGAGGCCACAGGGGCCATCTTGTCTTCTATCAGGAATCAACTGATTCCAATGGCAGATCCTGGGCATCCCAAGATATTGCATACTCAGAACACCTGTCAAATTCAGCATGGAGCTGCCACCAGCTCATGCCTTGCTCTGTGGGCCACACACAGGTGCCCAAAAATATACACTAGGGGTACAGGGTTGTACCCCCACCCATGGGTGCCATAAGGGTATCCCAAGGGTCTGTTCACCACGACCAAAAAGCGGAAGAGCCATACCGCCAGGAGTCCCACATGAACTCCTACGCGGAAAAAAAGACAGAACATACAAGATAAAGGCATAAAGGACAAGGATACGGAGGCCCTGTCCCTCCAATGCATTTCCGGCATTACAGCAATCCCCACCCCCAGACTGAGGTTAGGTTGGTCTAATCTCCCATGAGATTGACACCCTCATCCAGATGGTCAACATATCTTCTGGAAAGGCCTTCTGCATTATCGTGACTCTTCCCTGGTCTATGCTCAGTGGTGAAGTCTAGCCCTTGCAGGCTAATGGACCACCTGAGCAGTTTCGGGTTTTCACCATTCATCTGCATAAGCCACTTCAGGGGCTTATGGTCTGTTTGGACCTTGAAGGTAGACCCAGTAAGGTAGGTCTTTAAATTCCTAAGGCTCCAAACTATACTGAAACATTCTTTTTCAACAGTAGCCCACTTAAATTCTCTACCCTTGAGTTATCTACTTATGAATATGATTGGATGTTCCCTCCCTTTGTCATCTAACTAGGTGTCGCAGGCATCAGTCTGAACGATAAAGGGTTTGCTGTATTCAAGTGCAGACAGCAGAGGGGCCCTCCAGAGTTTCCTTCAAGTTAATAAAGGCCCTCTGACAGTCTTCTGTCCAATTAAACTTCCTTTGTTGTTTGGGCGAAGTTAGAGCTGTCAGAGGGGCAGCTATGGTTTCATATTCCGCCATGAAGTTGTGGCAATACACAGTGATGCCCAAAAAGGCTCTCACCTGGGTTTGAGTAGTGGAAGTCTCCCAGTCATGTGCATCCAGTACTTTACAGGAGAGAGGTTGGATTCAACCCCTTTCTACCTCTTGACCAAGATATGTGACTTTCCCCTGAGCTATCTGGCACTTTGTTGCTTTGATAGTGAGGTTAGCCCTTTTCAAGGACTGCAACACCTTATCCAAATGAGTCAGATGCTCTTCCCAGGTGTAACTGTAGACAGCAATGTCATCTAAATAGGCCACGCAAAAGGCCTCCAGCCCACTGATCGCATGGTTGACTAATCTTTGGAAGGTGGCAGGTGTATATTTCAACACAAAAGGCATGATTCTAAACTGGTATAGTCCCTCAGGTGTTGAAAATGCAGTCATTTCCTTGGTATGGTCCATCAGAGCCATTTGCCATTAGCCTGAGATAAGGTCAAAGGTGCTCACAAATTTGGCAGCACCTATGGTATCAAAAGGGTCATCAGCCCTGGGAAATGGGTGCACGTCAGTTTTGGTGATGGCATTGACCCCTCTGTAGTCCACACAGAACCGCCAATCCTTGGTACCTGCCTGGGAACTTGCCTTGGGGACAAGGATCACTGGACTGTACCATGGACTGGTTGATGGTTCAATAACAGCCACATCCAACATCTTGGTGACCTCAGCCTGGATGTGGTTGTTCACAGTGCCTGACATCCTGTAGCATGTCTGCTTTTGACAGGTACGCTGTCACCAGTGTCAATTTTGTGCCTGCACCACGAGGTGAGGCCAGGTATCAGCGAGAACAGAGGGGCATACTGCGTGAGTAAAGCCTTGCAGGAACTCTGGTGCTCTGGTGTCTCCACTGAGCCATCCTGAAGATTGCTATGCAGCAGATCACGAAGGGGATCACTCTCATCCTCTGAAGCTAGCAAGAGGCATGAGACTTCGGCTCGCCTATGGAAAGGCTTGAGCCTGTTGACGTGGAATACATGAGGCCTACCCCAGGGACTCCGATATCAACCAGATAATTAACTTCGCCCATCTTGGAGATTATCCGGAAGGGTCCAGTCCACTTATCTGCCAGAGCTCTAGCAGATAAGTTGACTGGACCCTGTCGCTTGGTACGATCTACCAAGATCAGGATGAACCGATGTTATGTTGTTATGTTATGTTATGTTATTGAATTTGTATAGCGTGCCAGGTACCTGAGGGCTTAAGGGCGATGAACATAAAAACAACAAACTTACAACGAGGAGCATAAATAAAGCAAAAAGGTTAAGAAAGTAGGATCCCGAGAGGACCAGACCATTTAAGGTGAGGTCCGAGTTTAGGAAAAAAGAGCAGTTTTCAATCCTTTCTTGAAAACCTCAGTCGATGTAGCACCAGAAGTGGAGGGCCAGGGGGACCAACAATGTTGATGCCCACCCTCTCAGTGAGGTAATGACACTGTCTCCAGTCTTGCCAAAAAACTGACAAGTGGGGCAGGTCCTGCTGTGGGACTCTACTTCTCCTCCCATCCGGGGCCAGCAGAAATGGGCAGAGAGCCTTTGCTTTGTCTTTTGGTCCCAAGATGACCAACTAAGGGCACCTCATGTGCCAACTGCAGTAGGGAGGGCCTGTAAACCTGGGGTACCACCAACCTCTTGAGGGCACCAGGTTGAGGCTTAGTGGGTTCACTATAAAGGAGCTCACCCTCGCAATACATCCGGAAAGTCCTAGGGGCCTCTCTGTCCTCTACAGAAGTCACCCCAAGAGGGTCCCCCTTCAGCCAGCAGGCATTGAAGGTCGGGGTGATTCTCTGGGTCGGGCACCTCTCCCGCAGGAGGGTCTTCTGCCTCTTCTCCTTCAAGAGTTCAGTTACGGTTCACCTCTGGACCCAACCCGGCTGGAGCAGTTTCCCCACACCTTTCATCCTTGGCTACGCTTGCACATGCACATCATCAGCCCACACAGTTCTCGCAATCCTTGATCGATTTTGCTCCGTGCCCCTTCAACCCTCAGTTACGCTTGCACCTTCGCAGCATTCACCTGTGCGCTTCCCTCGCAATCCGTGATGGCGTGTGCCTCGTGCTTTTCCATCTTTGACCCGCTAGCACCCACTCACCCTCTGTGCATCCTTTACCTCTGTCTGACCCCCAGACCTTTTTACCCCCCCCCCTCCCAGACCCTGTAGCTATGCCTTGTTGCTATCCTCTTTTGGGCCCATTTGCTAATACTCACTGTTCCTTTATTTGCTTTCTTCGTCTACTGTTATTTGCACTGCCAACCCCATTTATTTTCACTCTTCGCTGCTTGTTGCCTTTGATTACTGTTCATCATCCCTTTGATCACTGTACATTTATATAGTCCTTGCTCTGCTGGCTGTTCCCTGCTGTATCCTTCTCTTTCAGGTTCCCTTGTTTAGCTGTATACTTGTACTGCCTACTTCTTTATGTTTTGCTTATGCTCGCCTTAGTTTCCCTTGTTTGATATTTCTGTTCTAGCCCATGCTCTGCCTGGTTGCTCCCTTGCTATGTCCTTTTTTATTTCAGGTTCCCTCATTCATACTCTGTTACCGGTTGTTTTTCACTCTACTCGACTGCCCCTCTGGTCCCTTGAGCCCATCGTCTAGTTAGCTTATTTTACTGACGTGTTCTTGTCTTGTTCGGCCTCGTCTGCTTGCACCCATCCTCCTGTGTCCTACCCAAGTGTCATCCTCCCCCTTACCTTGTCACCACTACCTCCTCATCCCCCCTAGTCCCTCGCCTCTGCATCCCTTTATGGAGCTCTTGCTTTCTCCTATCTTCTCTAACTCCTTCTCTATGCACTATTCTGTCCTTCTCACTACGTCTGGTAGGAAGAAGTGTAAAAAGGATATCCTGGTCTCCAACCCAGGCCCCCCGATCGATGATACCTATACCAACGCTTCCTCCTCACAGACCCACACTGACATCCTCTTTGTCGTTCCTTCACCAGACCTATGGACTCTAAATATTGTCTCTGTGCTATCTCCTTTTTCATCTTCTTTCTTTAATGGTGGCACCAAGTGGGAGGCCTTCCTGGCCACCACCCATTCCACTAAAATCAACATTAATGTTTACTTAAATGCCACCGTTTTGGTCCAAGGTCCTCAGGCCAATCTCCTCCTCTTTGATAGATGCTTTCCGTGCCTTATTAACTTAGTTTTGTCTCCTGCTGTCCCTTCCCTCCCTTCCTGGGCTCCCTTGCCTCCTTCCTCTGCCACCTCTATAGCACCCTCTTCCTCCTCCTTGGCTACCTTGCCCTCTCTCCTTCCTTTTCTTCCCTCTCTCGGGCTCCCACTACACTTCTGCAGGGAGTACCTCTGACAAGTACCCCTCCACGGAAGTCTTTCAAGGGTGACAACCTTCTCCACATTGCCACTCTCAACTCTCGCTCAGCTGTCAAACCGTCCTCTGACACTCTTCTGACATCTGCCGCCTCCTAGAAGAACTTGGCCTCAATGTTCTCGGTCTCACGAGACATGGTTCACGGCCAGCTCTGACACAAGTTTTGAAACTCTCCTCCCTGATGGATACAAGATCCTCTCTGCACCCAGATCCAACCGTTCCAGTCGGGGTGTAGCCTTGATCTTCCTGGAGTGAATTCCTGCCTCTATCATTCCTATGCAGGCCTACTCTTCGAATGCCTGCTCTGCAAGCTCTCTCTCTCTCTCTCCTGGCCACTCTCTCACTTTGGCCACTATCTACTAGCCACCTTGTCAGGTAACTTCCTACCTCTCCAAGTGGACAGACCTCTCCTCCTCCATCGTGGTCTCAACTACTCAACTCCTCCTCCTTGGAGACCTCTAAATCCACCTGGATGCTACCTGACCTTCCTATGGAATCTTTCGTGACCTATGCAACTTTCTTTCTCTCTCTATTCTTCCCTCGGACTCACTCTGCATTGACCACTTTCTCCTCTCCTCTCTCCCCCTAGGCTGAGCCTACCCTGACAATGCCACCCACCTTCTCGGTCATCCAACCCATGAAGCATGTGTCAGTTGAGGCTTTCACCGCCGCTTCCTCTGGCTGACTCAAATCCTGACACAGCCCTTTCCAACCTCCACTGTTCTAGCTCTGACACTCTTGATGTACTTGCCCCTGTAAAGAGGATCCGCTTGAAGCCCAAATCCAAGAGCAACTCCAAGTTCGACTCAGACCTCGTCACCCTTAAATGCAAGTGTAGGGCGGCTGAGAGGAAATGGCTGGCATCTTGTACATCCTCTGACAAACTACTCCAAAGGCAACACTGACTCTCTGACCTCACTAAGAAAAGAGCTCACATCAAAGCCTGCCACTCTGCAGCATCTAACAACTCGGCTGAACTCATTAAAATGTGCAAGGAGCTGGCCAATCCTGCTGAAGTGCCTACCTCTCCTGTCCCCTCCCAGGCCCTTTGCAAGGCTTTGGCTTCACATTTCATCTCTAAAACCCAGAACATCCTGTCGACCCTCTCGTCCTCTACTCCTTCTCCCTCTTCTTTCTCCTCTACCTCTGTCCTTCCTGTGGCCATTTCTCCTCCTCCCTTCTCTGCCTTTGCTCTGTTCACCCCAGACAAGGTTTCTAGACAAGTCTGATTTATGAAAGTCTTGTATAAACAGGTTCTTCCCTGTTCATCCAAAACCATCAATGACCACATTGACAAGCTTGCTCCACTCTTGGCTGACTTTTCAATCACTCTTTCACCACTGGAGCCTTCCCTTCCAGCCTGAAGCACTTTCTTTTGCACCCTCTTCTTAAGAAACCCTCAGCCGACCCCTCCTGTCCGGGTACCTATCGCTTGATCGCCATTACTCCATTACTCCTGCCTGGGAAAACTCTTTGTAAAGCTGGCCATCTCCCAGCTTAATCTTCAAACTGAATATGTTAGTTGTCTCCACGATCATCAGTCTCGCTTCAGAGCAGTTAGAAGCATGGAAACTGCTCTCCTGAACATCTGTGAAGACCTGTTCTCTAACCTTGATGCCAATCACCCCTCTGTCCTCATCTCACTCAATCTCACCTCTGCTTTCAACATGGTCAACCATGCCATCCTGCTCAACTGGCTCTGTGATAACATGGATATTACTGATCAGGCCCTGGCCTGGCTGACCTTTTTCCTCTCTCACCGACCCTCCCAGGTCCAACTTGGGTCCTTCCTCTCCTGTTTCTTACTCTCTACCTGTGGTGTTCCCCACGGGTCTAACCTTTCTCCCTGGCTGTTCAACCAATACCTGGCACCTCTCGTCCACCGCATTGCTGCTCTATGCTCCAACTTTCAGTGCTATGCAGATGACACTCAGCTTGCTTTCAGGCTCCCTTCAGCTGCCTCCTCTCCCTCTCTCATCCTGGATTGTCTGTCTGCAATACAGGATTGGTGGGCCACCAATCATCTGTGCCTTATTGGCAGTAAGATGGAGATCCTCCTCATCTGCACACCTGCACCTTCCTTTCCTTCCAATCTCTGGCCACCCATTCTTGTCTCTCTTCCTGCTCCCAACTTTGAGGCTAAGGACCTCAGGGTCATCTTGGACTCCACACTCTCATTCCCTCTTCACATCACTGATGTCTCTAAGAAGTCAAACTACCAGCTACACCTCCTCAGAGGTATTCTTCCTTTCCTCACCTCCCCCCAGAAGCTCACTGTCTCCAGAGCTCTGGTTCTCTCTAAGCTGGACTACTGCAACAGCTTCTTTCTAAATGTGCCTGCCTCTACTCTACGTCCTCTGCAACTCATCCAGAACAGGTCTGCAAGACTTGCCTCAAGCCCAGGGATTGTATCTCTCCAGCCCTGAAATCTCTCCATTGGTTCCCAGTGGCAGCAAATATGAAGTTCAAGACCCTCTGCATTGTCCACAAGGCCTGCTGGGACCTCGGACTAAAATACCTCCAACTATCTCTTCTGAAATATCTTCCAACTCGAGCTCTACGCTCCTCCACCTCCAACTCCTTGAGGGTCAGTTACTTCTCCAAGTGATGAGTTGGAGGCAGATCTCTCTCTTCGGCTGGTGCCTCCCTCTGGAACATTCTCCCTGCCTCTCGGAAACTTGAGCAGAACCATTTCTGGTTCCGGAAGCTCCTCAAGACCTTCCTCTTTGCCTTCTCTCTTCCTCTCCTCTGCAGATCTGATGTCTGATACTGCACTCACTTGGCTACCCTCTGAATCTGGGCTCATGTCCCTGCCTGCCCAGTTTTACTCCTGCACTGTCTCCTGGCATTACCTGCATTTGTGGTCTGTATCTGCAACCCTACTGCACTACTTGTTTGTGAAGCCGTGTCTGGCACTTGCCCACCCTCATCCTCCTACAGTACTTCTCCTGTCCCCTCTCCCCTGCACTTACACTATCTCAATGTCACTAGGCCTAGTCAGTGGTCGAAGTGTACCAAAAGAAGTAGTGGAACTATGTTCCCTGCTGGCCTGCACTGCTCCCCACAAACCCCATCACCATGCCCCCTCCCATGCACAATACAAACCCCAAAACACATGTGCCTGCTGTTTAAGAGAACGTCCAGTGCGGTGCACTGAAAGTGCAAGTTTCAACTGCTTCCTACACTTTTATTTTAAAACGAAACCATTACGGAACTGTTTCTTTTTAAAATAAAAGTATAGGAACGGTAAAACTTAATTCAAAGAAGTAGAGGAGCACCGCTCCCGACTGCTCCCGCCCACTTCGACCACTGGGCCTAGTAAGATTGTTGTTTTTATCCTCTCTCTGTTTCCCCTCCCTTGCCTTGTTGTGCCTTGAAACACTTGTGTATAGGGGTGCTATAAATGCCACCTCATATCATATCGTATCATATCATAGGTATGCCAAGACGAAGCTGAATTGGAATAGTGGCAACCCCCTAATCTTGTATGCCAGGGTGACTCCCAAAGTAAAGGGGCCAGGTCCAAGAGTATTTCGCTGGGAGGCCATCACTGCAGTGACCCAGAAACTGTCCCGGCCAGCAAGGAGTACTAGGAGGAAGAGGAGCAGCGCAGGAAGGACATCCAGCAACCAAAAGAAGAAACCAGGTGCAATGGAAGAAGGGCCCAAGCACTATGGCTTAGCCTGTTGCTTGAGAATCAGTAGCCAATCTTCATGGCAGTCCTCCAGATATTTGGGTAAGAATCTGGGGCATGGTTAGTGTTGTCCTTTAGATATATATGTGAATACACTCACGGGCCCGCCTAATCCAGTCCTCCTAATCGCACACAAGGCAAACACAAAGGTTTTGGGAGCCAGCCAATCAGGCTGGCTTTAAATCCTCCAAACACTCCACCCTATCCAAAAACAATTTGCATTGGGTTTGTCTTGGGCAGCAAATCATGCAAAACCAGTTTAAACCTCTTGGGCACAGTGCTGGCTCAAGGAACCAGTGTAGTCTCAACTGCCACTTTAGGCGTGCCTCGTTGTACCCAATGACAAAGGGATAACCCAAAATAAATTGGGCAGTAATGGAGTTTAAAAAATGCATTAGTACCCCAATGTCTACCATACACCTACTTTGGAATATTATTGTGGTAAAACTGGCTGTCCGCCTGGTGAATTCAAAATGAAATGTAAGCTGCCCTAGCCTACACCACACCATCATTTTAAGTTGGACTAAATGGTGAAGTACTCATCCTCGGGGACAAGTTCAACAATAAAACACATGAAAAAGGGGTTGCAATGGAAGAATGTCATCAATAGGTTGCTCTATGGCCGATAAAAAAGTACTAAACCCAGTAAAAACAGACGGGGGAAAATTATTCTTTGGGATCCTGTACAATTCGACGAGAGAACACCAACAATGGAACTCTGTCTTGAAGATAATATTAATTACTTTAGCTATCCAATCACTTTGACCACATCAATGATAACTGTTATTTGACCCTCAGTCTCACCTGCAGACTGGAAGGTCCTGTCTTCTTTTATAACTTCACCACATTGAAACTAGCTGCATTGCCCTGGAGTTCATGCAGTGTGTTTGTGCTTTGTCTTTCTTTTTTTAAACTTACAGATGAATGCATGGACTGTCAAAGGCGAGGAGACCATTGCCAGTGTGCCTTGAGGCTTTAACTGGACATTTTGCTATCTGTGGTACAATGACAAGGGACCAGACCCATCGTCTGCTTAATCTGGTTGGCCTTTTTCATCCACAAAAGTACGTTTAGCAGCTATTTCTGCCTGTAAGAAATCTCCTTCTCATGTTTCTCTTTTCACCATTGCAATCAAGGATTTCCTAGAGTGCCAGAACAACTTGGGGTGGATAACTGCCCCTTTGTAATTAAAGGTCCTACCTAAACTCACACCCACCTACCACCCCTTACAACTCCTGCACATGGCATACTTGCAATACCTAACCTGGAAGGAAGTCTTTCAGGTACCATAGTTTCGGCTAGAATGGTATGAAAAATGCAGGTCCTGCTCTCTTATGAGACTTTCACTAGATTTAGTGGAATAAGGTGGTCCAGTCCCGAGCTCTTCGCTCATCCGCCTCCAACTCCCTCATGGTCAGTCGCTTCTCCAAGCAATGAGTTGGTGGCAGATCTCTCTCTTCGGCTGGGGCCTCCCTCTGGAACAGCCTCCCTGCCTCCCTGAAACTTGAGGAGAACCACCTGCGGTTCCGGAAGCACCTGAAAACCCTCCTCTTTGCTTCTACTTTCTCTCCCCTCTCCCCTGCTAAAGTCCTGGCTGTTACTGAAACTGCACTGGTTACCTGGCCACCCATCTTATCTTGGGCCCTAGCCTTGCCAGTTGCACGCCTGCACTGCCACCCTGGCAACCCTTGCACCTGTGGACTGTTTTCTGTATCCCGACAGTCCCCCCACTAGCACTTATTTTCTGCCCTCACCCTGCTCTTGCCACCTGCTGGCCGTTTATTTATCTTGTTGTTCTATTATCCCATGCACTGCACTATCCCCCCTCTCCCTTCCTTTGCACTTGCGTGATCTGAATGACACTTGGCCTAGTAACATCGTTGTCTGTCTTCCCTCTGTTCCCCTTCCCTTGCCTCATTGCGCTTTGAAACACTTGTGTATAGGCGCGTTATAAATGCCACATCATATCATATCATATCAGTCCTTAGCTTAAAGTGATGTTAGATATTCATATCAACGCATGTATAATTGTTCGTTCTTCCTGAAACTGACCTATCCAGCAGAAAGATTTTTTTCATACTGTCAAAGAGCCTATGGAAATCAATTGTTAATCATAACCCCATTATCCTCCCTCAGCGGCTTAAAGGCAACGTTGAAACAGTTGCTCCACTCTGGGATGCCCCGATTTGAGCTTTGCAAAGCACAGTGTGGGCATTTTTGAAGCATTGTCTAGGTTCATATTTTAAATAAGGTACTCGCATGTCCCCTTTCCCTCCTACTTATGGGATGACTCACTGAAAGGGGACATGGCCTGAGCCTGTTGCTTGGAAGATAATGACATATTCTAGACCATCCCTTGGGTCCCTTTCTCTATGTGAGTGATCTCAGCACCTACACACTTGTGTCCAAATGCTCTCCCTTTTACTCCCTTTCCCGAAAGTTTTTCCTCTGCTGAAATGAAGACTGTGTTCATCTTGCCTAGGTGGAGAACATGCTTGGCACCATTAATGCCAGCGACTCTCCCACTGGGCCTTGCTCTGGAGTGTTTCGGTCTTGGGTAACTTGATTAACTCCCAACTGATAGTTGGGTCAATTTGGCCATCCTAAACTAGTTTTAGGCTAGACTGGTAGCCAGATAGAGGTAGTCAACGTTGTCTGAACGACCAGTTTGATTGGCAAGAGGGTGTGGGGGGATGGCTATAGGGGAACACGTGTTAACTCTAGCATGAGGTAGGGGTACATAGTGGTGGTGGTGCGAAAACAAAGTGAGGTGAGGGCAGAGAGATGGGTTAGAGGATGTGAAAATATTGGGGTCAGTTGCTCAGTGGTGTAAAGGGATGGGGACCAGAAAGGAAAGCATCAGGGCACCGGCGTTTGGGTGGGGCCTGACAAGCTAGAACAGGATGATTTAGTTGCAGGTAGCATACAATGCACGTGAGGGGGAGGAGATGGCATGACATGGTCGGGGTGTGGGGATCAGAGGAGTGAGAGGATAGGGACCAGAATGTTTGGCAGCAGGTGAAGAGGTTCAGGGGGACCCTTCTGACAGTCTAAAACAGAGGTGGGGGTTATAACACAAGAGCCATTATATAATCTTTTGGGGATTTCCGGTTGAGCAATTTGATTTGATGACCACTAGGCAGCAATCAATGTCACCTTTTCAATATTTCCCAATTGTTGGTAAAAAAAATAATTGGCGAGAAAGTTGACGCCTATGATAGTTGATCCTAAACGGATGACCACAATAAATAGGACCCCCAGATACCTACCTGTGCCTTCAGAAACCTGCAACTTTGTTGTGAACAAGTTTAAGTCCAACTCAACCTGGGGACGCCTTGAAAAAGCATCACCAGGCCAGGAAGTGTCGGATACACCATCTTCCACTTCCCAAAACGTGGGGTTTACTCTGCAAGGACAGCGCTTGAAATTAACATCTGATTTAGCAGGATCAAAAAGAAGCCCCTGTCTGTCAGGCATCGACCAGTAGGCAAGAGCTACTGCAGGGGAACCAGGAGCGAGTACCCATCACAAATCTAACCTACATCTGAGATGCACACTTTAACCTTTCATCCACTGGGATTGATTTGTTATGTTTAAATGTGTTCTACATATGTCCAAATTCTTCTTTATTAGCATTCTCAAATACTCAGAGGTCAAAGTAGCTCCTGTTGCTGTCACCTGAACCAGGCTCTCCAAGGCTAGAAGCAGGCGCCATATAGCTCCCAGCTACCTTCAATTTCGACCCCTGAAATGGCATGAACTACTTCATGGGGCATTGCCTGTAACCTGCACCAGCCTGTTCATACCTCACCATGACTGGGGCGCAGTTAAGTACTACCTGGTGCATGTGGGGGGGGGAGAGCTGTTCCCTCAGCAGGACAATGCTGTCCTTTGGCACAGGAGAATGCTTCAATTTCTCACTCTGGGTACATCAGTGCTTACACCGGGCCATCAGATCCAGAGGTTGGATAATATAATCATCCTTACAAATATATAAAATAAATACATTGTTTCAATTTACATCATATAAAGTTAGGTTACAATTCACTTTACAACACGTTAAAATAACATAGTGTTTGTTCAATACATGTTCGTTTTTACAATTTTACAAAGAGGGTGTCTTTGGCTTTGTGTTTCCCACCAACACCCATTTGTTGTAATCATGGGGACTGAACATTGACTGAGCTCTCGCTCATTACAGGGCGGCACCCTGAAGGTTATGCAGAATATTCCAGTTTGGATACTCGGCAGCATGGCTCAACACAAAGGCAAGCCAAAGGAGGAGTGCACCCGCCATGTCTTTACATCACAGACATATTAACACGTGTTTAAAGGCCAGGAAGACCCTTTTCCCAGAGACTCAGACTTCAGTGTCTAACTCTGCTGCAAATGCAGCCACGGAGGTGGTATTATTTATACCCAGTGTGGAGTGGACAGTACCAGAAGGGGAACATTACCTGCTTGCTCTCCCTTGGAGCACTCAAATGAGGAACAGATCCATAGCAGTTGCCTGGCTCGCCCATCTACTGCACACTCTTTCTCCCCCCGGAATGATCACATTGACGGGTAGAGTAGACAACTCGCCCTGGGCCAGCAATAAATAAACAATACCAGCAAAGTAGCTTGTCATGCAGCGCTTCCACAGCTTGTTGATGGGACCCGGACCATGGTCCACTTATTTATTGTTGTATTTATTTATTGGGCATTTGTATGGTGCCTATACACATGTGTATCCAGGCGCCATAAGACAAGATGGGGTGGTGGCATGAGATATCATAAGAAAGAACAAAGATACACTTATATTGGCCTTGTGACAAACCTACCGTGCAAGTGCATGACAGGTGATAAGTGCAAGGGGGTAGAGGGACAGAAGGAAACCCTATGAGTGGGGGAGCAAGTGCTATTCAGGCCAAGACGGCTAGTACCAGGGGATAGAGGGGGGAGGAAAAGTTCAGTGGCCAGGAGAGCTAGAATGGGGTAGTCCAGGAAAGGGAGCCCGGGGGCAGGTGGTGGCAATGGATGCTGGGAGGGATTGGGAATTGGGTGGTCTGGTTCCTGTATGACTCTGAAGGGATCAGGCCCCAGTTGAAGCAGCAAGTGGAACATTTAGCACAGGAGGGGGAGAGGGAAGGAAGAGGAGAAAGGAAGGACTTGAGAGGTTTCCAGAACTTGAGACGATCCCGCTCAAGTCTGAAGGGGGAGGGAGGATGATCCAGAGGGAGGTGGCAGCTGAGGAGAGTGATCTACCTCCCATTCTCCACTCAGAGAAATGTTTGACCTGCAGAGTTGGAGCCAGAAGACCGAAGGATATTTGGGAGGGACACCTGGATGTAGAGAAGTCCCAGGCACCAAAGAGCCTTGTGTATGATGCAAATGGGTTTGAATGTCATCCTTGCAGTCACTGGCAGCCAGTGCAAAGATATTAGGGCTAGAGAGATGTGGTCCCTGGGCTTGAGGCCAAAGATACGTCTTGCAGTCCTTGTTAAGGTGAATGTCTAACCTCTGACATGGTGGTCAGAAGTTTAGGAGGCCATCTAAGTTTAGTGGAACGGGGGAAACATCTGGACAAACCAGACCAATCTGTGGTATCTTGGCAGGCAGTCAAGACTAAGTCTCAGGAGGGGTGAGAGTTATCAGAAGCCCACAATGAGCACACACAGTAAAACTTCTCAGATTACTTGTAGACAGATGTATATCAAAAACACATTTATTATAGGCCTTTATAATCAAACAAAATTAAACCAGTTATGAAGAAACAATACCACACACAGCCATTCACTAGTTACCATGTATACAATTCTGCAAATAGCCTAGTAATGATGATTGGGGGGAGGGGAGAATAACCACAACCTTCAACAGAAAGGGGTTAGTTTGGCACATATATCAGTGTAGGCCAGTGGTCTTCAAACTGTTTTGTCCGTGGCCCCCCTGAGCAAAATTTGGGCAGGTCGGGACCCCCCAGAAATGCCAAATGGACAGTATATATTGCGCGCAGTCACCTGCTCCCATCAAAGTCGCTGGGCTCCCTCAACCCACTCCTATCCAGTCCCTGGTCTCTCCCCACTCCATCACACACCCTGGGCTATCCCCACTCTGCTCCCACCACTATCTCATGGTTCCCGCCCATTGTGCTCCTGCCATATCCCTGGGTTCCCTCCATCCCGTTCCCAAAACAGTCTCAGGGCCAGTGGCGGCTGGTGATTTTTTTAAGTGGAGGGGCATAACTATTTCCCCCAAAATTGCCATAGCGACCGAGCATAGTGAGGGAGCCAGAACCAATAAAGGGGAGTTTGGGGGGGTTTCCCCCTGTGAATTTTTTTTAAATAATGGGTTAAAATGTTGCATTGTAGAGCATACTTTTAACACAAAAATGGGTAAATAGCCAAATAGTTTGCAACTGGTGCTGGGGGGCCCAGGGGGCAGGCATGACATTTTTTACTGGACATTTGTGATAGCTGTCCAATAAAAAAATACCAACCCTGTCCCCTGGGCCCCACTGGGCCTAACACAATCAACATGATTATGTGTGTATGCAAGGCCCTGCACATTCATACAGCAATCACTCTATCATTGACACGAGCATCCATCACCATACACTCACTCATAACATAAGCATACACGCATCCATACACATGTTTAAATAAAAACAATTAACATAAACGTACCTTCTGCATTGGCCTGCATGTGGGTGCTGAAATGCCCTGCTCCAGGCTGCTCGGTCCCTACCTGCGAGGAGGCGTTGGAGCTCCCTCTCGGACATACAGACATGCAGTGCCCCAGCCAGCATTTCCAATGAGCTATGCAATGCTGGCGAAGCAAAACGGCCAGCTCTTGCCTGCCTCAGTGAGCATGTGCAGCTAAGGAACTAAACTGTACTGTCAAAGGGAATCAGTGTTTCCCTTTGACAGTTCAGCCAGCCCAGGAGCACTCCATCAACTGGAAAAAGCAGCTGAGGGAGTGCTCACTGTTTCACTGGGCTGGCTCCTTAGCTCCTCCATAATGGGTGAGGGGCCACTGGGTGGGCGCCCCCTCGCTCTTATGGATGAGCCACCAGACTCGGACTGGCCTATAGGGCAATGTCTGTACCAAAAATGTAAAATGCTAGTGTGGGCCAGTCAAAATGGGCCATCATTTTGGCCAATGTGGACCAGTTTGATGAGTTATAGACTAAGAAAGGCTGAGTGCCTCACTACCTGCGCTCCCAACCAGTGTTCATACACAAAGATTATATAAGGGTAGGCAAATGAGTCCACAAGTTTCCCTTAGAAAGTAAAAGTAGCTGACAACAACAATGTACTTATAGTTCCATAGATTTATTCAACACAAAAAACGCCACGTTTGATGAGCTACTTAACTATGCAGTTAGTAATTTTGACCATTGTTGCTGAATATATCACAATTTACTTACATTTTAACACAAAGCACCCCCTTGGGTACTATTGAAACAGTGGGCTTCATTACAACCCTGGCGGTAGCTGTGCCGGTAAAACCGGCACGGCTGCCACCGGAGTTGCATCCGGGCGGCACCCACGAATGGGCAATTACCGGGTCATGCTGAGTTAGGCGGACCTGATAATTGCCCTTTCGCGGGTGCCGGTACCGGTAGATCCCCATTCCCATAGGGCTCAATGGGAATGGGAAGCTCGGATGCACCGGCACCGTTATTAACGGTGCCGGTGCATCCGACGAGCTGTGCTCGCGGGTGCCGCACGGCCTGCCAGGTCAGACCTGGCGGGATGTCTGGCGCCCGCAAGCACAACTCGTACTATGGTGGCACGGTAGCAATGGTACCGGTAGCTTACTGGCACCGTTTTTATCGTACTACCATAGTTTTAATGGGGCCAGTCTGTGACTGAAGGAATGAATATCCATTGACAACTGCAGGCCACTTTTTCATTGTTGACTGAGACAGTTTCATGCTTCAGCCCGACCATGTGAGCCACCCCAGCCCATTTCTTCCAATCGAAAAAAAAAGAAAACTCTTTTTTATGTTTTTTATATTTCATGCTGAGCTCTCCGGGCCCCCCAGGGATGCACCTGCGGACCCCTGGTGGGTCGCCCCCCACAGTTTGAATACCACTGGTGTAGTCAGTCCTTCGTGAAAAATCCTTAACTAATTTAGTCCATCCAGCACTCAAAGTATTGTTGTGTGTGGGGACTTGATTTCACTGTGGGGACCTAAACCCAAGTCCCCACATGGTAGTGCCTTCCAAATGATTTAAAACAACTTAAAAGTCACCTGTGCCAATTTTTATAACTTTTTTAAAAATGGCCTTGTGGGGACCTGTGTTTATTTTGGTGTGTTGATCTTTTACTCAGCTCTGCCCCCGCAGGCTGGGTGTGGTATTGCAGTCATCAACACACGGGCAGGAATTTAAACACACATGATAAATCGGATGCCCTACAAGCTTAGGCAGCAGACAGCAGATTCATGGGAACCATTTATACAAGAATACAATTATGTTTTAAATGGCCTGAACTCTGCATTTAAATGTAAAATCATGAAATTACGCTGTTTTTTGTGTATTTTGTATGTTTGCAGAATTGGATATAATTGATATGCAATGTAAGTCTTCCCTCATTGATTGCACAACACACTTCCAGATTCATTTCAAGCATTGGCTACTTTTGTAACAAACGAATCACAATGTGACTTACTTTACTTCCTTATTTTTCTGTGATTTTGTTGAAGTCCCCATAGGGGTGGTGCGTGATGAAATTGAATTCTACACTGTCAAGACAACACATTATGTGCACGGATGTCATCTTGTCTATAGTCTGATATGTGAATTAATTGAATGTTGGCATCACATTTTGTCTGATTATTAAAAATAAATTCACAAGGTTGATTTTGGTTTGGTTTCATTACAAGTTGATCTCTAAGGGGAAAAAGTGGCAGTAATGGAATTGCCGCCACTTTGATCAATCTGCTGATATAAGGGTTATTGAAAATGGACGCTAATTCCTCTGGTGGAATTAACCCTGAAGAAATTAGCGCTGGAGGAATAAGTAATGAAAACCAGTGATAATTCCCCCGGGGCTAAATCGTCCAGTGGAATTAGCGCTGGAAATAAAAATGCTAATTCCATCCCATCTTCAGGTTAAAATACCGAACGAAACACTGCTAAAAATAGTGGCCAATTTCACCAAAAATACCCAAAAGGTGAAGGAAAATGCATTCAGGTGATGCAAATGAAGCCACAGAAGCACCCAATTGGCCATACACGGGTAAGTGAATATGAATAGTGTGTAATGATGCTGAAGTCCCCATAGAGCTGATATGATGGTACTGAGTCCACCAAAAGGATGGTGTGGGGTCCTGGTGAGGTCCCCACTGGGATGTTGTTTGATGACATAGTGGTCCTCACAGGGATGGTGTGTCATTGTATAGAAGGCCACATAAGAATAGTATGTAATTATGCTCAAGGTCCCATAGAAATGGTATGCAATGATATTGAATCCTCCAACTGAATGGTGTGTGCTGATGTTGAGGTCCCCACAGGGATGATATGTTATGATATTTAAGTCCTCAAATGGATGGTGTGTGCTAATGTTGAGGTCCCCACAGGGTTGATGTGTGATGATATTGAAGTCCTCACATGGATGGTGTGTGCTGATGGCGAAGTCCCCACAGGGATGATATGTGATGATATTGAAGTCCTCACATGGATGGTGTGTGCTGATGGTGAGGTCCCCAATGGGATGATATGTGATGATATTGAAGTCCTCACATGGATGGTGTGTGCTGATGGTGAGGTCCCCACGGGGATGGAATGTGATGATATTTAAGTCCTCAAATGGATGGTGTGTGCTGATGTTGAGATACCCACATGGATGACATGTGATGATATTGAAGTCCTCACATGAATGGTGTGTGTTGATGGTGAGGTCCCCACAGGGTTGATATGTGATGATATTTAAGTCCTCACATGGATGGTGTGTGCTGATGGTGAGGTCCCCACAGGGTTGATATGTGATGATATTTAAGTCCTCAC
The DNA here is from genome assembly GCF_040938575.1 of Ambystoma mexicanum. Taxonomy (NCBI): domain Eukaryota; kingdom Metazoa; phylum Chordata; class Amphibia; order Caudata; family Ambystomatidae; genus Ambystoma; species Ambystoma mexicanum. The sequence goes on along the minus strand of NC_090937.1, from coordinate 1,517,786,945 downwards.
ATGGATGGTGTGTGCTGATGTTGAGGTCCCCACAGGGTTGATATGTGATGATATTTGAGTCCTCAAATGGGTGGTGTGTGCTGATGGTGAGGTCCCCACAGGGTTGATATGTGATGATATTTAAGTCCTCACATGGATGGTGTGTGCTGATGTTGAGGTCCCCACAGGGTTGATATGTGTTGACATTTAAGTCCTCACATGGATAGTGTGTGCTGATGTTGAGGTCCCCACAGGGTTGATATGTGATGATATTGAAGTCCTCACATGGATAGTGTGTGATGATATTGAAGTCTCCTTAAAGAAGATGTATTATGATATTAAACATTTCGTATGTGGGCTCTTTGACATTAAATGCCTTACAGATATATAATGCTTCAAGAAAGTAAAAGAGAGATTTTGTGAAGATGTTGAAATCATTTAAGAAAGTATGTATAGGGCTGAGTGTGTTTTATGTTAACATGAAATCATGTAATGGTAATGTTACATCAAGCCCTGTTTAGTACACGGCCAAATCAGAAATTGAACGAAATCTCACCTGACAATGGGGGTCATTACGAGTTGGGCGGGATTCTGTCTGTAAATCCACTGGACTTACCATTACCACCACTTGGTCTGACAGATTTACCGGTGGATTACACGAGGTGGTGGTGGCGGAGTGTGTTCCCATTTTTTCAGAGTCCATTGGACTCTATGGGGCAAGGGAGCAAGGGCTAAACGTCAGTTTGAACAAGTGCACAACAGTGCAGGAAAAGCAGTGCTGGACAAGCATCAAATACAGCAGAAACATCATCTCTGCAGACAGCATTCCTGTAGATCCCGCCATGACGGAAGCCCTCCTCATCTGGTCAAGACCTCAGAACTTGAAGGAGTTACAGAGTTTCCTTGAATTCTTTAACTGCTTCTGGAGATTTGTTGTGGGATAGGCCAACATCGTGCAACCGCTTGTGGACCTCATCAAAGGATACCTGCATAACCAGAGGAGCCACAGGACTACCATCAACTCTTCAGACCATTTACACCATCCACATGAGCCCTTTGATGATAGGTGGACCGACTAATGCCAGGAGGCATTTAAGGAGCTGAAGCGGATCCTCACTACTTGAGCTCCTCGAATCCTCAAACCAATTCTGGGCTACACGGATCCTCAGTTGCCTTGAATCTTGCACATTGATGCAAGTCTTCCACCTGGTGATTGTGTGTTGATCCACAGCCCGGGAAAGGGTGGACAGAACAAGCTGAGTAACCAGTAGGAGTCTCAACCATTCAACATTCAGCATCAATTAGTAGTGCTGCCTGTCTACTGACTGTGGGTATGAGGACAGCCAAGAAACATCAAGTCCTTGCACCGGAACCATCTGCTCCAAGTCCAGGATCAGTTCGAGCTGACACCGGTAGTGAGAGAAGAGGACCTGAACCCGAATGTGAGAGTGTTCTTTCTAGACTAATCCTGATCCCATTGCTCCTGCTAAGTTGGATGTGGCAGGGAACCCTTACGCATTCCTCAACTGGAATATAGGGAGCCTGACTTGGTACAGGGTTGATCGCCGGGTCAGGAAGTAACCCTAGATGGGGCCCCGGCTGATCTTCATCCTGCAACCAGGGAGAGCAGGACTGTCATGAAACTAACTTAGGATTCACCAGGGGTCCAATGTGAGTTTCCCATTGCCTGATCCTCAGTTTTCCATTCTTTCTTCTTTAGTGCAGGTGTCTACGAGTTCAGGGGTACTGTGGCAGGTGGACTGTAGATCTACATCATGGCTCAATTATTTTTATATTAATATTAGTATTATTATTATTATTATTGTTAGGGTATTCGGAGGGGGAGGGTGGGAAAGGGATCTCCAAACAATCAGGGGAGGAAACAGTGAGGAGCAGATCAACCAGTCTCAGGTCGGGTGGGAGTGGTGGGTGTGTGGAGCAAGTTGCTAGATAGATTTATAATTCAGGCCATGGCTATCCTCAAGTTTGAGGATATTTTAACGGGGAGAAGCATGCAACAAATTAGAGTAAAAGACATTCGCACGTAATGCCACACAGGGATTCTTTAAAAAAGGAAAAGGTTTGCAGCATGAGCACTGCGCCTTGAAGACAGTTGGTCTGAACCTCCACTGAGGAGGGTTGAGCAGCACTCCTCCCTGCACCTTTGCTAGTTCTTTTTCACCTCTGCGGGCCCGAGCTGAAAGAGTGATTCTCCCCAGACAGGTAGGGGACTGCCAGAACCCACCACTGCCTCCTGGCACTCCTGTTACTGCCGTGGCCTGGCTCCACATGGCTCTGTGTGCAGGGAATGCCCCTAGTCATTGCCCCCCCCTTTCGCCCTCCTCTGTCAGGTGTGGCGCTCTCCAGTAGAGAGGGGAGCGCTGTGTAATGATTTATGGCCTGCCCCCTGCCAAGACAGGCCTCCGAGACTCCGAGGGCTGCATCTGGCAGATGCAGCCTGGGTGGAGCATTGGTTTGGGCTCCTGTCCCCAGACTGCCATAAATGCTGGGCTGCACCTGGCATAAGCTGCACATCCAAAAGAAACTTTGCGTCCCGTCACACATGCTTCTGCTGCTAGCCTGCCAGACAATCATCACAACACAGAGGAAGAGAAATACCCAGAGCAGAAAGGACCTTGTGACAGCACTGGCCTGCCTGGCTCGCAAGTAATGTTTTTTTATACATAGTTACAGCACACTGTATTGAGATATTTGCATATATTTTTAAGGACTTTTATTTTTTGGAAGAACTGTTTATATTTTAAAAGGACTCTTTTCTGTACTGTTTTTAGTAATTCCGCTGTTTACGTAGGTTAATAATGTAAATAGTATTGTGTGATTACCCCTTTTTATATACAAATGTAAATGTCTGCTGGTGTACTGGGAAAAGGGAAAACGCTTAAGATCAACTAAACAAATCGTACACCAGCATTTTGCTGTCTGCCTTTACTTTTCTGTATGCTAAAAGTCATATCCCTGTGTTTCTTACCAAGAGGTTTTTGCATTTTTATCCCAACTCCACTTCCCAAGTGCACTTCCCACTGTGGTGCAACAAGGCAGGTTCAGACTGGGGCATAACATTGGTCCAGGCACCATTAAAAAAGTGGGCCACAATCAAACATTACAATTCATCACTATCCAGAACAGACTGTGTATTAACCAAGGTGGTCTTTTTGGTAAGATATGCTGCAACTAACATGTTTGGAAACATATTTGCTTAGAAACATTGGTTAAGCCTAATTTAGTAACTTATGAAACCGACCCACTCTGACCGAACCAGTTGTCCATTCTGTTAAAAGATAACTGGCCCCTTCTAGAATTGGCATATCTTAGGCAAGTGGGGGCTGCTGGAGACAGGTAAGAGGTGGGTTAAATTATTAAAGTTAAAAGTTGAGTGTCATAAACGTATATTGCTGATCCCATCTACACCTGTCTTCCATCCCCCCCCACTATAAAAATGGGGGATCCACTCAATGACAGAGCTTTGGGAATCCTAGCACTGAAGGGAAGGATGAACTGGATGTCACGGGTGGGTGAACATCAGAAAGGGTATGTACTGTAATATGCAAGGTTTTGGCATTATATGCTATGTTATGTTATCATGGTTTATACTGTGCCAAATTTACATCACAGTGGTATGCACAGTAGAACACATATGCTTGCCCATGGGGTGGCATACCATGAACCTATCAAAGGTATGCAGACCTTAATCTGCTGGAAGAAAGAAAATGAGCGCAGGTAAGAGAAAAGGATGGGAAAGCTGCAAGTAAATGTCAGTGTTATCTACGTTTTAGATTTTGCAATTAAATATTTTGATTCTATCCTCAGTGATCATGTTAATGTACTAAACTAATACAATATTAATCTGATTAGTTCATGTCAACAGTTTTCTCGATATTGTGAAAAATTCAGGGTCCTGTTCCTTGAGCTAGCGGGTACACTAGGGACAGTGATGGCTGGTAAGAATTTTTTATTGGACGGGTGTATATGTTTCCCACAAATGTGGTGGAGTGACTGAGTGTAGCGAGGGATCATGAACTAACAAAAGGGGGACTTGTGTGGGTTCCTTCCCTGAAAATCTTTTTTATATAATAGGCTAATATAGTGCATTTTACAGCACACTTTCTGTAAACAATTGGGTAAAAATCCACACAGTTTGCAATCGATTTTGTAGGGTAACACATGAAAACTTCCAATGACTGCAAGTCGCCAACAATGCACAGAAGCATTTTCCAATTCATTTCCACAATGCCTTTGTGCACAATATTTGCAAGTTTAAAAAACATGTCATGCTGGCTGTGCCCATACAAGTCCATGCAGACTGCACCAATATATGCCAGTATTACCAGATAGAAACATACTCCTGTTAGCTGTGACAGTACAAAAGGCAATGCCACAATGAGAGACTGCCATCACCGATGTACGCTATTATGTCAACTTAAGAACCCTCATGTTGGCTTACCACCATATGCCACTAAGAAATGCCATGCCACAGTATGAAACTATTTGCAGACTGGTTGTACCAATGTAGGGCAATCTAGCCATATAATAACACTGATCATGATTCTTTAACTTTGGTGCCTGGCACAAAATGCCATACCACAATAAGAAAAGATGTTCAGGCGGGCTGCACCAACGCAGGCCAGTCTAACCACACAATAACACTTATAAGTTTAGCCCATTGGGTATGCTCACTAGGGTACTGAAAGCTGTCAAAGAGAAACTATGTTTCTCTTTGCAGTTAAATCCAGACCTGGTTCACTTACTCAGCTGTTTGCCGCAGCTGAGAAAGCACTCAGTCTTGTCACAGGGCTAGCTTTGATCCTCCATAATGTGTGGTGGGCCAGTTTCATGCCGCCCAGTATCTATGAGCCACACCTGCATGGAGACCAGGAAGTCCAGTTTACCAGGACCCTTAGGCCAGTGGCTTTAGTTACCTGGAGGAAGACTGAGTAGGGTTTGTCAGTGGTCTCTTCCCCATACCAACCTACCACCTTCTCAATTCATTAGGGGCAATGCCCTTGCAAAGCTGCTTCCTCATTCTCTCCTAGTATGATTCCCAAACTTTTTATGAGGGCAGTAACAAAGTATGGTGAGAAAGGCACAATAGGTACAACTGCTCCAACTGATCTCACCACAACCAAACTCAGGCTCCACATGAGACACTTCCTGCTTAGTTTAGACATAGACCCAAACCTGGAGTTTCCCTGAGTGAGCGCTCTCACTGTTTTACCACAGAAGAGGTAGACCGAATCATTGGCTGAGAACCGCTTGACCAGTTGAGCTACTAGAGCCACCACAGCCAGATGGGACATAGAGTTCTCCTGACCTCAAATGGTCACCCAGCCTTTTCAAGCCTCGGGCACTGCACGCCAGCCAGCCAGACATACATATTGAATTAACCCCATTGCTACAGAGCAACTTATTTGAAACATCCACAATTCAATAGGGTGAGCCACTGCCAAACAGGCAATTGGAGCTATGTGGATTTATTTTCCTTACTTTGAAAATAGTATCTTGTTTGTAAATAAAAAGGTGCTTTCCTTGATGGGAAAATGCCCCCTTTAACCATCAAACATATGCAATTATGCTACAGTATTCAGTAGGAATCAGAATGACATTAAAGTCCCAACAGAGGTGGTGTGCTGTGATATGTAAGGCCCCACATGGATGGTGTGTATTTTCACAGCACTGTTATGTGATAAGTCCCCACACAGTTTATGGTGATATTAATGTCTTCATATACTTCACATGAATTGGGTGTGATACTGATTTACGTACTGCATGAACTGGGATTATCATGAGAATAGTCCCAACATTATGTGCACTTCTAATGAAGTCCCTGCAGGTTTGCTGTGTTATGATATTGGAGTCCCCACAGGGATGGTGCAATGGCGATACAGAGGTCAATGTAGTGATGGTGTGAGGATATTTTAATTGCCTTTGTTTTTTAATTTTGTACCGTACAGAGATAGCTTGTGGTAATATGGATCATCTTCACAGTGAAGTTGTGCAAAAATATTGAAGTCTGTATGGACTTGGTTTGGTGGTGTTGTAGATGTCTCTCCCACTGAGGTTCCACTTGCCTCAACCCCTAGGAAGGACCTTGCGGAGTGGGCTCACATCGCTAGCCTTACAGTGGGGGGGTCTCCCACTAGGGGAAAAGGGATGAATACCTGTGATTTGTCAAATACCCTTCCCCTTGCAGTGGTCAGTGCCCCATCTCTATTTAGAGAAACAATTTAGAAAATACATATTCCACTGTTCTTTCCCCATCTGCTGTTCTACAGTGAAGCAAAATGATTGGAGATCTAGGAACCAACTCATTACTCTTGGGTTACTGTCTCTCATATCAGGTGCGAGTAGTTCATCAGATCCCATTTCACTCTGTATTTTGGGACATGCATAGAACAAAACAAGAGTTTGCCACCAGATTTCAGTTAATCACTTTTTCACTCTTATAGCTCCATGAACTATTTAACTGGGAATGTTCAAAATAACCATTGTACACCAACGCATGCTATGTATAATGTGATGGTACAGTTCTCATGCTATGTACTCCTTTCCCGGACAAACTCCTGGAAAAGTTGGCCCAGCTTAATCTTCAAACTGAATCAGTGGGCATCTCTGTGACCATCAGACTGGCTTCAGAGCTGTCAGAAGCATGAAAACTGCTCTCCTGAACATCTGTGAAGACCTGCTCTCCAACCTCGATTACAACACACCCTGTGTCCTCATCTTACTTGACCTCTCTTCTGCCTTTGACATGGTCAACCATGACATCCTGCTCAACCATCTCCGTGATAACTTGGGTATCACCAATCAGGCCCTGGCTTGGCTGACCTCTTTCCTCTCCAACCAAACCTCCCAGATCCAACTGGGGTACTTCCTCTCCTCTGTCTCTGTCTCTATCTGTGGTGTTCCCCAGGGGTCTAACCTCTCTCCCTGGCTGTTCAACCAATACCTTGCACTTCTTGTCCACCGCATTTGCCGCTCTCTGCCACAACCTTTGGTGCTATGCAGATGACACTCAACTCATTTTCAGGCTCCCTTTTGTCACCTCTTCTCCTTCTCTCATCTCTGACTGTCTGTCAGCTATCCAGGAGCGGTGTGCCGCCAATGCTCTCTGCCTTAATGCCAGTAAGACCAAGATTCTCCTCATTGGCACACCTGCTCCCTCATTGCCTGTCACTCTCTGACTGGCCTCTCTTGGCCCTCTTCCTGCTCCCACCTGAGAGGCTAAAAACCTTGGGGTCATCTTCGACTCCACACTCTCCTACTCTTCTCACATCTCTGACGTCTCTAAGAAATCACACTACCAGCTGCTCCTCCTCAGAGGTATTCTTACTTTCCTCTCCTTCCCCCAGAAGCTCACTGTCTCTAGAGCTCTTGTCATCTCTACGCTGGACTACTGCAACAGCCTCTTTCTAAATCTGCCAGCTTCTACTCTCCATCCTCTGCAACTCATCCAGAACAGGACTGCAAGACTTGTCCTTGGCCTCAAGCCCAGGGATCGTATCTCTCCAGGACTGAAAACTCTTCACTGGCTCCTAGTGGCTGCGAGGATTACGTTCAAAACCCTCTGCATTTTCCACAAGGCCTTCTGGAGCCTGGGGCCTCAATATCTTCCACTCTCTCTTCATAAATATCTTCCTTCTCTAGCTATTTGCGCATCCGCCTCCAACTCCCTCAGGGTCAGCTGCTTCTCCAAGCAACGAGTTGGTGGTAGATCTCTTTCTTTGGCTGGAGCCTCCCTCTGGAACAGCCTCCCTGCCTCTCTGAAACTTGAAGAGAACCATGCTTTCTCTCTTCCTCTCTCCTGCTGATCACCTGGGTTGAAACTGAATCTGCAATGGTTTCCTGGCTATCCTCTGATCTCGGGCCCAGGTCCCCTCCCCACCATTTGAACACCTGCACTGCCCCCTTGGCAACCCTTGCACTCGGGGGTTGTTTCTGTGCCCCTAGAGCCCCCTGCCAGCACTTCACACGTGATGTCTGCACTTACCCTGGAACTTGCCACCAGCTGGCCGCACTTTTTATTTATTGTTTGTTTATTCTTTACTGTTATCCTATGTACTGCATTACCCCCTCCCCCTTCGCCCCCGCACTTTTCCCTCCCCACTCCCCTGGACTGGCGCGATCTCAATGTCACCTGGCCTAGCAAGATAGCTGTCTGTCCTCCCTCGGTTCCTCCTCCATTGCCTCATCGCGTATTGAAACACTTGTGTATAGGCAAGTTATGAATGCAATATCATATCATATCATGTAGCATACATCATTTATGTCATCCTAATGTTCTATTTCGCAGTGTACTGTGATGTGTTTGGGAGGGTTAGTCATTTTAAGGTGAGTTATGTGTTATAACAATCAATAAAATAAAACAAATATTTCCTTCACCCACCATCTTTTACCTCCCACCACCCACCTGTGGCAGTACACCCCTTGTTGGCGCTGCCGTTTCGGCGTGGGCCAGTTTGGCTCAACCGCTTTGGTGCGGCAGCCAGTTCGGTGTGCCCATTCTGGCTCATAAGCCTTTCTCGTGCTGCCGATTTGACGAGAGGGACGTTTGGGCGTGGCTGACATTGCAGTCGCGTTTAAACACCCTCACGCCAAATGAAGGTTAATGCTGTGTGCATTTTAGGGACTGATATAATCCATCTATAAACACTCAGTGGCATATGGGTAAACATACTACGCACTTTGGAATTTTGCAGGCCATTTATTTTAAAGTTACATATGTTGCCTTTTTTCATTGCGAGCCTACACTTTCTCCTACTTGAGTGGATTGAGTAGGGAATGGGTTTCTTAACCTCACAAACCGAGAGGGGAGGAAGTGGGTACACGGCACTGCATACCTGTATAATGCATTATATTTGCAATTCTACCTTTGTCAAGAATCACACAGTGCGGCTAGTCAAGCGCTAAAGCCGGGAGTAGAAGCCGGGGTTCCAAGTTCTGAATTGGACATTTTATGCTCTCCTCCCTATAAACATGCACCATGGTCCAAGGCCCTCAGGCCAATCTCCTCCTCTTTGATAGGCGCTTCCCTCGCCTCATCAATTTCCTCTCATCTCCTGCTGTCCCCTCTTCTCCCCCCTTGGCTAACTTGCCCTCTCTCCTCCTCCTCTGCCCCTCCTAGGGCCCTTTCTCCCCCGCAGAGAGTAGCTCTGATCTGTACCCCTCTCCGTAAGGTCTTTAAGGCTGGCAACCTTCTTCATATTGACACTCTCAACACTCACTCTGCTGTCAAACACTCCTCTGACATCTGCCACCTCCTTGAAAAACTAGACCTCGATGTCCTTGGTCTTACTGAGACATGGTTCATGGCAAGCTCTGTCACGAGCTTTGACACTCTCCTCCCTGATGGCTACAAGATCCTCTCTGCACCCAGATCCTCCTGGTCCGTTGGGGGGGTAGCCCTGATCTTTCCTGAGTGGATTCCTGCCTCTATCATTCCCACTCAGACCTACTCCTCTTTTGAATGTGATGTCTGTAGGCTCTCTCTCTCTCCTACCCATTCTCTTACTGTGGCTACCATCTACTAGCCTCCTGGTAAAATAACCTCATTTCTCTCTGAGTGGGCGGACCTTTCCTCCTCCCTCCTGGACTCTACCACTCAACTCTTCTTCCTCTGTGACCTCAATATCCATTTAGACTCTCCTTGTTCCTCCTCTGTACTCTTTTGTGACCTGTGCGACTCCCTCTCCCTGTCCATCCTCCCTCACTCTGCAGGGCACACACTCGATGTCTTGATCTCCTCTGACCTACCCCTCTCCATCCCTCTGACCACTCCTCTCATCCCTCCCTCTCTTCCCCCCCAAGCCAACACTGCCACCTACCTTCTCGGACATCCGGCCCATGAAGCGTGTGTCAGTTGAGGCTTTCGCCGCCACTTTCTCCCCCGTCCACCTCTGGCTGTCTCACATCCTGACACAGACCTGTCTCTGCTCTACTCTTCAATTTCTGTTACTCTTGATGCTCGTGCCCCTGTCATGAGGATCCGTTTGAAGTCCAAAGCCAAGTGCAATTCCTGGTATGGCTCCGACCTAGCTACACTTAAACGTAAGTGAAGGGCGGCTGAGAGGAAATGGAGGGCTTCTTGTTCATCCTCTGACAAACTGGCCTGTCGCCTGCTACAAAGGCAATACTGTCTCTCTGTCCTCACCAAGAAGAGAGCACACATTCAAGCTCGTGTCTCTGCGGCATCTAATAACTCAGACGTACTCTTTAAAATCTGCAAGGAGCTGGAAAACCCTGCTGCAGTCTCTACCCCTCCTGTTGCCTCCCAGGCTCTTTGCAATGCCCTTGTCTGTCACTTCATCTCAAAAACCCAGGACATCCTGTCCACCCTCTCCACCCCTGCCCCTCCTCTCCCCTCTCCATGTGTGCTTGCTGACCCTCCTTCAGCCACCCCTCCACCCTCCTTCTCGTCCTTTCCTCTTTTCTCCCCTGACAAGGTCGCTAGACAAGTCTGATCTATGAAAGCCTTGTCAAAACAGGTTCATCGCTGTTCCTCTAAAACCATCAAGGACCACATTGACACCCTCGCTCCGGCCCTTGCTGATTTTTACAACCACTCCTTTGCCTCAGGATCCTTCCCCTCCCCTCTGAAGCTACCCCTTGTGCATCCTATTCTCAAGAAACCCACATCTGATCCTTCTTGTCCGGCTAACTATCACCCAATTTCCATTTCAGCTTAACCTTCATTCCAATTCTTTTGGCTGTCTCCATGACCACCAGTCTGGCTTCAGAGCTGCCAGAAGCATGGAAACTGCTCTCCTGAACATCCATGAAGATCTGCTCTCCAACCTTGACTCTAACATTCCTTCTGTCCTCATCCTCCTCAATCTCTCTTCTGCCTTCGACACAGTCAACCATACCATCCTGCTCAACCTTCTCCGTGATAACCTGGGTATCACTGATCAGGCTCTGGCCCGGCTGACCTCTTTCCTCTCTGATCGACCCTCCCATGTCCAACTTGGGTCCTTTCTATCGTCTATTTTCCTCTCTACCTGTGGTGTTCCCCAGGGGTCTAACCTCTTTGCCCTGGCTTTTCAACCAATACATGGCAACTCTCGCCCACTGCATTGCCGTTTTCTGCTCAAATTTCCAGTGCTACGCTGACGACACTCAACTCATTTTCAGGCTGCCCTCAGCCACCTCCTCTCCCTCTCTCGTTTCTGATTGCCTAACTGCCATTCAAGATTGGTGTGCTGCCAATGATCTTTGTCTGAATGCCAGCAAGACGGAGATCCTCCTCATTGGCACACCTACACCATCCTTTTCCCCTCAATCTCTGGCCGGCCTCCCTTGGCCCTCCTCCTACCCCCACCTGCGAGGCTAAGAACCTCAGGGTCATCTTTAACTCCACACTGTCCTTATCCGCCCACATCTCTGAGGTCTCTTAAAAAGTCAAACTTCCTACTGCACCTCCTCAGAGGTACTCTGCCTTTCCTCTCCTTCCCCCAGAAGGTCATGGTCTCTGAAGCTCTGGTTCTCTCTAGGTTGGACTATTGTTACAGCCTCTTTCTAAATCTACTTGCCTCTACTCTCCGCCCTCTGCCACTAATCCAGAACAGGAATGCGAGACTTGTCCCTGGCCTCAAGCCCTGGGATCATATGTCTCCAGCTCTGAAATCCCTCCATTGGCTCCCGGTAGATGCAAGAATTAAATTCAAATCCCTTTGCATTGTCCACAAGGCTTTCTGGGGCATGGGTACAGAATACCTTCAGCTATCCCTCTGCAAATACCTCACCTCTCGAGCTCTTCCCTCCTCTACCTCTGACTCCTTTCCGGGTCAGTTATTTTTTAAATAAACAAGCTTGGGGTAGATGTCAGTCTTCGGCTGGGGCCTCCCTCTGGAACAGCCTCCCTGCCACTCTAAAACTTGAGGAGAACCAGCTATGGTTCCAGAAGCACCTCAAGACCTTCCTCTTTTCTTCTGCCTTCGCTCCCCCTCTCTCCTGCTGATCTGTTCTCTCTTGGCCCAGGTACCTGCTCACCCTGCCACCCTCCTGCACTACCCCTTGCACTGGGGACTGTATCTGTACCCATACAGTCCCCTCCTTTTTCTTCCTGCACTTATCAGACCTACCTTGTCTGCTGCCTTAAACCCAGCACTTGCCGGCAGCACTACCACTGTTTGTTGCCTTTATTATTTATTTATATATTATTTATCTGTTTCTCCTTTGCTCCGCACTTTCCACTTCTCCCCCTTCCATGCACTTTTCCCCTCCCCCCTCCCATGCACTTGCGCGTTCTCAATGTCACTGGGCCTAGTAAGATCGTTGTTTTGTTCTCCACTGTTCCCCTCCCTTGTCTTGTCACGCACTGAAACATTTTGTGTACGAGCGCGATAGAAATAAAATATCAATATCAATATCAATGATCTTATCAATATTGTGATTGGCCCCGGGCACATATACGCTCAGGCCTGCCCCAATGACAATTATGCGGTCCCTTTCTCTACCCCAATTGTGGGGTTGGGGGTGAGGGGGTCACCTTGCAAGTCTGGGCAGCACTGTGTGTTGTGCAGACAGATCGCTGCATTCCGTTGATGTGTGCCACTTTATTCACACATCCCTGGCACTGCCCCGCCATTCACGATTTGATTTCAGCGTTTAATATCCCATCTCAATGTCTGGTCATGTTTGGCGTGTGTGCCTGTGCACACGCCCGCACGTTTCTGTGAGTGCAGTAGGAAAATCGCAGCAGAGCACTGTACAAATCCTAGTAAGTTCACATTTCCCAAATAGAAAAGAGTAGGCGCTGTAATTAAAATGCTCCTAGATTATTCCTTTCAGTCCATTTATAAACAAACAGTCTCGTTAACACAGAACTCACAGTTCTCTTTGTGTTTTTTCTTATGTCACAGTCCTGGGTCACCCTCACTCCAAGTACTGCCACAAAGAAGATTATGCCTTCTTATGTCCTTTTCCCTTGTTACCATGTCTTGGTAAACCGTCTCTTAGGATTGCGTAGGGGCTGTCCTCTTTCCCCACTTTTCAGTCTTCATGCTTTTTAGGATTTCCTTCACTTTATGGGGACCCCCAACCACAGGCTCAGCCATCCATTTACCGCCAGGATCTTGGCTGCAGCCTTCCGATTGGTCGCGGGCTACCCTGTGTTTTTTCTGCTTTGCTGGTTCTCTGACATTCCTGTCTGCTTGCCGCAATGGCTCCTAACCCACTTTAGCATCTCCCTCTTCATCGGACCGCGTGTTCCTCTTGGGCAGTGCTGCTCACACTTCCCACAGTCAGCCTCTCGTTTTGTTTAGCGGTACCAGTAGAGATCGCCCCTTTTATCGTCTCCGTGCTTGGATCTACTTTTGCCGACTTTCTCTCCGAGCCTCAGTCCCTCTCGTGATTCCTCTCCGGAGCATCTGACACTCGGGTAAATCCATTGTCAGTCTTTATGCTCCTAACCAGTAAGCTCTGTGACTGAAGACTAGACTGTTCAGAAAGATTCTTCTTAGTGAACCGTGCGGCTCTGCGCCTCTTCCTTGTCACAGTTTCTTGCTTCAGATCTTCATTTTATTCATCCCTATTCTTCCTCGTATCAGTCCTTCCTACTTCTTCCATACTACAGAAATCTATAGGATAGGAGGGTAGGGTTAAGGAGAGTGGGGGTGAAGGACAGGTGGGCCAAGGTGGATACTGCGTTCTCCCACTATAGTCGCCACTGGTCCCATAGGGGTTTTCCCGTTCCATGAGATGCACCCACAGAATGCCATCCCCACAGGGACTATCTGGTAGCGGCCTCACCTCCTTGGAATCATAGGAACAGGCTTCTTCCATGGAAGCAGTGACGACATCCTGGGATTCATCACAATGTCCACTTATGCATTTTACCCAGTGACTGTTCCATTTACTCCCCTCCACAACCTGGTCAGAATGTCCCTCAAGCTCCCATTGTAAGAAGCTCACAGCTTCCTGGCAAATCTAATTTCTTATCTATTGTATTCTTTTGTGATAAAAAGAGCATTGTTCCTCCTGTAAATAAATAAATTAATAAATACTTGTTACACTTGCTTATTGATTTGCACCTGACACCTATCCCCATTGCCTTGCAAGTGAATTCAGTGTTACAGAGCTCCAGGTCCTTGTGGACAAAGTAGTCAGACAAGCCGACATGCTATTTGGAGCACAAGAACAAAATTCCTTTCCATAGGAATATATAACCAGTGAAGAACAATAAAAGCGAAGTAAAAACACTTCAAAACGTAGATCAAGGGATTCCAAGATGGCCGCCGACACCAGGTAGACGTGTGTCGATGGCGCTCCAGAACCTCCAACTCACTTAAGCGGTTCCACCACCCCTTATGAGCCGAGGAACTCAGGATAACAGCGACTGGCGCCCTCCCGCACCCTCGACCACCCGTAGCTGCCATTTCACCCAGAGGGCCGCGGACGAAGGGAGACGCTTCAGGCCTACTGAGCAGAGCAGGAGAGGGGGCGCTCCAGGCGCGACGAGATTGCAGTCCCGTCCTCACGCCGGGGTGCGACACAGCTGCCTGAGCCGGGGAGGAGGAGGAGGAGGAGACCCCGCGAAAGGAGGTACCTTCGGGACATGCCGGGGGACCTGGTAGCGGACCGGCGGCGGATCCTCGGATCGAGGGGCCCGCGCCAGTCCTTTAGAGTGGTGGCGAGCTCCGGGCAGTGACCTCGCCCGTGAATTGGAGCACGGCTCAGGGCGGCGAGCGAGTGGATACCACCAGAGCAGTGCGGTGAGCGGCGAAGGGAGTGGGGCCCGGACGACATCTGCGCCGGGCTGCGGGGCTGGCATCGGTTCCCCGCGCGGCCTCACGGAGGTACTGCCCTACCACATGCAACTCCGACAGGCAACGTCAAGCACTGCAAGGCTGGGGACCCAGGCCTGGTCGGGAACAGCGAGGCAAGGAATCCAGAACCGGGCGGGGGTGACCCCCTGGGAAGGCACAGACAGGACTGGGGGGGACCCCCCGACCTCCGAGCTACAAATATGGCAGCTAAAAACAAGGGCAAGGCCTCAGGCCCCATCATGGCCCTCTGGGCAAGCAAGGATGCAACCGAGGAACACAGGGCCACACAGGGGGGAAGTACGGAGCAGGAGCGCGGTGAGACCCTGGATGCGTCCGCCCAGATCTCACGCCAGGACCTACACGGAGAGCTGCTCTAATTCCAAGCATCTTTGGGGAAAACCTTTCAAGAGCAATTTCAATTAATAAGATCTGACATTAACCAAGCGCTGGCCGAAATCAAGCAGGAAGTGGGTCAACTGGGGGAGAGAACAGACCTAGTCAAAAGAGGCCTGCAGGAGATAGGCAGAGAAACCACGGAGAACAGTGAAGCTATCGAGAGGCTCGACATGGCGACGCGGAACCTGGAAATACGAATGGAAGACATGGAAAACAGGTCTCGGCGGATCAACATCAGGTTGAAGCTCCTGCCGGAGACGGTGCAAGATAGGGACCTGAAGGAAACGGTTGAAGCAATTTTCGCGGAACTATTGGGCGAGTCCTCCCCTGATCGGATCGAACTGGACAGGGTTCACAGAGTGGGTTCCCTCATTAGGAACCCGAAGTCTAGGCCGCGAGACGTGTTAGCGGCGTTTACAAGATACGCTCAAAAAGATGCAGTACTCAAGGCCGCTAGACAAAGAGAGCCGATATCCATTAACGACCAACGTATTGAGCTGTACCAGGATCTCGCCAGCTGCACCTTGCTCAAGAGGCGACAATGGAGCCCCCTCACCCTGAAGCTTAAAGAAAAGGGATTAGACATAAGTGGACCTTCCCGTTTGGACTTGTATTCGATTGGGTTGGTTCTCAGAAGCGGATAACCACGATGCAGGAAGGAGCGGACCTACTTCAACTTGAACTGGACCAAGAACTGGCTGAGGAATCGAGGGTGGCGGGCCCGAGTGGCTCCTCGGAGACGAGGAGTGGTCCCCGAGCCAGGCCATGGGAATGGTCGCTGGTCCGGGAGGGGAAAAGGAGGAGGCCCGCGCGGCGGAGGTCACCCGGGAAAGGAACTGATGCGGAGCCAGCAGCGGTGGAGTGAGCTGGACCAGAGGAGAACTAATCGGGTACTTGAATAATTTCAGGGGGTGGTGGACACAAAGGCAATCTTGTAAACAAGGAGGGGAGAGGGTGCTAAGAGCAAACATCATGGGATCTTCAGGGGCGAGGAAGCCTGGGGGGGGGGGAGGGATGAGGGCGGACCAAGTTTTAAGGTCTTTAGGGGTTGGGGGGGCGGGGGAAAGGGGGAGAAGGGGGGGGAGGGATCCTCAGGTGCTGCACGAGGGACGAGCTAGAAGTGACCCACACACCCGGTAACAGGCATGGGGCAAATGAGTGGGAGTGGGGAACTGTCGGAGGGTCTTGAACGGCGAGGACAAATGTCTAACTACAATTCAAGTGGGTAACGCATAATGTTAGGGGCCTAAATACTCTGCTGAAAAGGAAAAAGCTGGAACAATTTACGAAGCGGGGAAAACCAGACTTTCTGGGATTACAAGAGACACATCTGCTTCGCAAGGACCAGAGCCGCTTAAGATTGAGAGGGTTTGATCAGGTGTTTCAGGCGTCTGGTCCCACGAAAACGGGGGGTTGGCGCTGGCCATCAGGGGCACGGTGAACTTCTGCTTGGAAGACACCATAAGAGACAAGGAGGGTAGGTTTGTTGTGGTAAAAGGCACAATTGCGGAAGAATAGTACACAATAGGGGTGATTTATGCGCCCAACACAGGGCAAGACCCCTTCCTATGCGATCTCATGGGGAAAATAGGTGGATGGGCAAGAGGCCAGATAATCATAATGGGGGACCTGAATATAGCCTGGAACAAGATTAAAGACAGGTCAGGGGGGACCAAAAGCCGTGGGGGAGGGGCGGTAGCCTCAGCGGAACTCCGGGACAAAGTGGAGAGCATAGGGCTGAGGGACGTCTGGAGGGAATTGAGGGGGGACGAGGAGGGCTACACATTCCTTTCTGAAGTTCATGGGACCCAATCTAGAATTGATTACATCTGGATCTCAGCCAACCTGGTGGTTAAGGTGAAAGAGATAGAGGTTGGGCCTATGGGAATAGCAGATCATAAAATATTGTTGATGCAGCTGGAACTGGGAAAGAGGAGGAGGGAGCTGTGGGGTTGGAAATAGCCGGAACACCTTCTGAGGGACCCTGTGGTAAGAGAGGAGATAGAGGGCAAGATGAGAGAGTTCTTCGATAATAACAAGAGAGGGGACACGAGGGAAGACACAAGATGGGACGCATTTAAGGCCACACTGAGGGAGGAAATTATAGCAGCTAAGGCACAGAGACAAAAACAGCTACAGGCCCTGGAGTCCCGGCTGGAAGCGGAAGTTGAGGAAGCGAGAGGTAGGGTAGCGGCGAACCCCAGCAGGATTAACCAGAAGGACTACAGGAGGGCAATAGGACAATTGGGGATCCTTAAGACCAAAAAGCGGAGGGGGCCATGCTTTTTGTGAGGCAAAAATTCTATGCAAGAGGGAATAAGGCAGACGCCCTGCTAGCTCGCCTCCTTCGGGGGCTGCCTCCAGAAACACAATCACGGCGCTAAACTCAGATAGGGGGGAAAGGGTTACCCGAATCGAGGATATCCAAGAGGCCATGGCTGATTTCTATGAGACCTTATATGCTTCACAACACCCCTGCAGCCAAGCTCAAGAGAAATTCCTGGAAAGGGTTAACCTACGTAAAATTGAGGGGGATGCCCAGATTGGTCTACAACAAAAGATAACGGAGGAGGAGGTGAGGGGGGTTATTCGGAAGCTGCCCGCGGGTAAGGCCCCCAGCCCCGATGGCTACACTGCGTCCTTTTATAAGACCTATGCGGGAGTGCTGGTTCCACACCTGACCTACCTTTTCAATTCCTTCCTAGTTAGTGGGGAAATCACCCCGTCTATGAAAGAAGCCAAGATCTCTCTGATTCTAAAGGAGGGCAAGGACCCCCTCGAAAGATCCTCCTATAGGCCAATAGCGCTCATTAACGTAGACACAAAGATCTACACTAAGATCCTGGCGAATAGGCTCGAGGGGCTCTTCCCGGATGTGATCCATCAGGATCAAGCGGGATTCGTAAAGGGAAGGCAGACAGCGGACAATATCAGAAGGGTGGCCCATCTGGTGGAAAAGGCAGAAAAGACTCACACACCGGCAGTACTTCTGTCCCTAGACGCTGAAAAAGCGTTTGACCGGGTGAAGTGGTCCTTCCTCTTCAAAACCATGGAAAAGATGGGGTTAGGAGGCGCTTACTTACAGATGGTCAAGGCGAACTATGAGGGCCCGCGAGCGAGGGTGGTGGTAAATGGGTTTTTAACTAGACCATTCCAACTCCAAAGAGGTACAAAGCAGGGATGTCCCCTATCACCCCTGCTATACGCAATTTACCTGGAGCTCCTCCTACAGGCAATACGGAATCGGAAAGGAATACAGGGAATACCGTTTGGAGGCAGGCATCACAAGGTGGCGGCCTTTGCAGATGACATGTTGCTCGCCCTAACCAATCCCATAGAGTCGAGTACGCAAGCCAGGTTATTACTAGAAGACTTTGGGGAAGCATCCGGGCTACGCATTAACATGTCCAAGTCCGAATTGATGGACCTGACATTGGCAAGGGAAGAGAGGGAGGAGCTGAAGGGGACGACGCCCTTCGCCTGGCGACCGGGGGAAGTTACATACCTGGGGGTGAGAATTACTCCGGCTCTACGCGGATGGTACACAGCAAACTACCCCCCACTCCTGCAAAGAATTAGGAAAGATCTCTGTAAGTGGCAGAACTTGCGGATCTCCTGGTTGGGGAGGCTAGAGGCACTCAAAATGGTTACCCTGCCGAGGCTGCTCTACCTCTTCCAGGCTATCCCTCAGGCAGTCCCGGCTAGCTTCTTCAGGGAGCTCCAGGTAATAACTAATGAGTTCATATGGGAGGGAAAAAGGGTGAGTAGGATGCAACTCATGGCCCCAAGAAAAGGGGGTGGACTAGCTCTCCCCAACTTCCGCCAATACTACGAAGCAGCCCAACTAAGGGTGATTAGGGAATGGCTGCGGGAGGGGGAAGGAAAACACTGGGTTCAGATGGACAGAGCGGTCACGCGACACGAACTGGGGGAGGTTCTGTGGCTACCCAGACAGCACCGTCCGGGCCATATGTACCTTAGCTCGATCACTAAACTAGTAGCAGATAACTGGGACAGACTGGTTCAACGGAAGGAAATTACAACCTTCCCGTCTCCTTTCACCCCCATCTTCAATAATAAAAACTTCACCCCGGGGCTGGAAAGAGGGGCATTCCGGAACTGGCGGGAGGGAGGTTGCCGTTGGATGCGGGATATGTTTATAAGAGGGGAGATCAGTTCCTTTGTAGACTGTAAAAAGGATTTCGCACTGGGGGAAGGTGAACGACTGAGATACTCACAACTTAGACACTGGCTTCTACACCCCATAAATAAGGAGGCGGCCACTAGACCACCGACCCTCTTTGAAAAATTCCTAATGACCAATGATGGCTCGAAAGGCCTTATTTCGCAGCTTTACAAGATCTTGGATGAGGCTACCCCGATGCCACAATGGGCATACATGGGACGGTGGGAAAACATTTTGGGCAGGGAAATAGAGAAGACAGAGTGGGAAAATCTATGGAGAAAGATCCCCAAACTAGCGAGAGCCTCACAAACCCGGGAGGCCTGGTATAAGATATTATATGGGTGGCACTATACCCCAGCTCAGCAACGCAGGATCTACCTGGACTCATCGGGAACTTGCTGGAGGGGATGCGGCCAGGAGGGCACTGCGGAACATATTTGGTGGCGATGCCCAAGAATAGTCCCGTTCTGGGGAGACATCAAGCAGGCGATGGAACAAGTATTTGGGGCAGAGGGAGGTATACCCCCAGAATGGTCACTATTAGGCTTGAGGCCAGTAGATGGGTCGGCGGATTCAAGGGGCAGGGAAAGAGCGAGGGTGATGCTCACTCTGGCAGCAATGACGATCATAGCCCAGAGATGGAAGAGTTCGATCATACCAATGTTTCAAGACTGGCTGCGTAAATTCTGGGAGATAGCAGCAATGGAATGGGCCTCCTACGCAATGAACAATACGATACAAAAATTTGCGGGCGAGTGGGGTGAGGTCCTTTCCTTTCTCAGAGACGATTTCAGGATCGGGTGGCGCCCGCAACGTCTAAGACTTCTGGACCTGGAATAACCCCGACAAGACACTTTGTGGTGACAGGGACCTAGGGAGATTTTGGAGCAGCACCTGGGGGAGGGGGGAAAGGAGGGAGGGGGGAGTTATAGGGATGGTTAATGTTGTTGAAAAATTCAATAAAGAGAATTAAAAAAAAAACGTAGATCAACCACACTTTAGCAACACTAAAAAATGAAAACATGGATATTAAAGAGCACACGAACTGATGCAATTCTATTATTAAATCATTAAATCCATTTGGTAGGAGAGAGGCACGCCCAACTGGTAAAGAGGTCCTACTTAGTGCGACTCACCCTCCTCTCAAACCCACCATAAACCAGTAGAGCTCAGCAATGCGGCTGTATAAAACTAGAGAGTTCCCAGTTAATAGGCAGGTACTTGCGACACGAAGATGATAAAAACAAAGTACCAGTTCCGACTAATAAAAGAAAAATGCTACAATGACCCATCAAGTCACTTCCACTGTTTAATTCAAGCCCCTCTGCTCTGTTCTCTTGAGCTCCTACTTCATTTGTGTACCCAGACACTCCAGCTGCTACAGCCACAGCCCTGCTCTTGCTGCAATAGTACCCAGCGAAGTACCTGGCTGATTCCTGGCCGGGCCCTGATAACTGCTGCGGTTTGCACTAAAATGCAAAGTGCTGACTCCCTTTGCTGCAACACAAGACAACACAGGACGGTAGAGGGCCAACAAGGGGAACGCTAGAGAAATTGTAGGGATACCTTACTTGTGCTCCATCTTTAACACCATGGAAAAAGACGTTTCCCGCAGGTCCCGTAGGTCCGGAAACCGATTATCCGTTTTTCTTTCCACAGGGTAACCTGGAGCTATCGAGGTAGCCCGCTACTCCAAACAGCACTCGGCTCACAACAGCCACCATTGACACGCTGGGCTTTACCACTCCATGGCCCTGCTTGAGATTTTGAAGCCAGGGGGTGTGGGGGCTGTGGGGAGTGGCTTCGGTGAGAACGAGACTTACACTACTCAACTCACCCACCGCTCACAACAGCCGCCCTTGACACGCCGGGCTTCCCTTCATCTCAATGTGTTAATTGTTTTTCCCAGTAATTTAATTAAGATGGACTAGTGTTCCTGCTTTAGACCTGTTTTTAGCCTGAAAATTACAGTGTTCAATCCCAGTCTGATAGTTCAGATAGTTCATGGGGAAAGCCGCAAAGATCTCTGAATAGACTGGTTGCAGGTTCCAGAACCAGTAAGATTGGCCAGCAGTTTAATGGGCCTCAGTACAAGTTTGCCGGTCCACTAACAATGGTGCCGGTAAACTACCGGCACCATTGTTACCGGACCGGCAAACTATGAGCCTGCAAGAGGGTGCCCTTCTGCCTGCCAGGTCTGACCTGGCGGGTGGAAAGGCATCCGCTCGCAGACCTTGGCGGGTGCACCGGCACCATTCATGAATGGTGCCGGTGCATCCGTCCTCCCCATTCCCATTGGGTCCAATGGGCCTCTCAAATGGGAATGGGGAGTCATTTTTACCAGCACCCGGCAATGGGGAATTACCGGGTCCGCCGGGGCTGTAATGCCTCAGTAATTCCCCATTGCCGGGTGCTGGTAAAAAAATAACTGGCACGGCTACCGCCAGAGTCATAATGAGGCCCAATGTCCTTTCTGCAGAGATTTATGAAGCCCTGTGAAAGAATAAACATAAACATGTAGGATAAAAACATCTGCCCTCAGGAAGAAAGCATGCAGTTCTCATTAGTGGAACACTTAAACTTAAAACTTAAGAAGCAATATGTTTTTTTTATTTTTATTGTGATTGGTTAAAAAAGAAAACCTTTAACAATTCAAATTGAGCATCAGACAGATTTGTGTCTCCTCTCATTCGTTCTCCCCCTCTTACTGTCATGGTATCAATGGTGGACTAGCCTATAGAGAACTCTGGGGATTTCCCAGCTGGACTTCTGCACCCTGGGCCTCTTGTGTGGTAACCTATTTTTATTTCCAAATGTTCTCATAGCAAAAGGGTTGGACCTGCTGAAAATTTGCAATATGGGGCCACTTTGAACATTATTTCCAGGGCCTCTTTTGGTTCCCAGTCCACCCCTGCATGGTTTATATTTTCTTTCACTGCTGCTTCTCTCTCCGTCTCCTTGCCCTCCCGAGTGGTCTCCTCTCTTCATTCCATTCAGCTTCTATACTCTGTACCTTGCATTTGGTAACTTTTCCTTTCATATAGACGTTTCTCCTCTATTACATTCTGTGTTTTTTTCTGTCACATTGTCTTTCACTCTACCCATCACACCTGTGCAGTCTCTTTTTCCTCCCTTCTATTAGGTCTATCTTATCTCTCTCATGGTGTCTTGATTTCCATCTCTCTCAATCTCTCATCAACCTATTTTGTCTCTTTCCTCTCCCTTCCAGGGTCTTTTCCCTACCTTCCATGCAGTCTTCTCTCTCGTTCTTTCTTCTCTCTCCCCCTTTGTTGTTGCCTCTTTTCTCTCCCATTCATTCCCTGGCCTCCATCTCTCACCTATGTTGTCCCTTTATGCAGTTATGTGTGTCTTCTCCCTTCCTCCCCTGCAGTCTCTTCTCTCCTCCTTCTTTGATGTCTCTCCTTTTAATGTTGGCTCATTTATGTCTTAACTGCTCTATTTCTTCTCACTTTCCCACCCATGCTGTCTCTTCTCTCCTTCCAATACCTCCTGATTGGACTCTACCTTGTTCCCTTGCTACCACATATCCCTCTCTTTCGTCCTGTGTCTCCCCTATCACACCACCCACCACACTATCTCTTTTCCTCTCCTGCATTATGTCCGTGCCATCTCTTCTTCCTCTCCTTCATTTCTGTGCCCCTATTCGTCTTGGCCGTCTGTCTCCCATGCTGTACCTTCTTTTCCATTTCCATTCTTCCTCTCATATTGCACTCTCCTAGTCCCCATCTACTCTCGTTTTACCTCTTCCTTTCTCCTGCCAAACCTTTCCGAAGGGACAGTTAAGTGGTGCCTGCCTCTTTTTCCTTTCCCGCCCCTCACGTCTCATGAAAGGTGTTTGACAGCAGGGGTCTGCTTTGTTGGCCGGTGGGCGCCTTTCCTTTTGATAGGGAAATGACGAGAGACTAAAAGAAAATAGTATGCGAGGCAAGCACAGTTTTTTTTGGGAATACTCTTCTGAGTGAGCTCCATGTCCGTGCTTTCTGTCTTTGGTTTGTAAATATTTATTTGCAAGTGCAGGCAGCTTATTTTGAGTGCCTGTCACAATGCATTGCAGTTCTAGATAGCATATGAGTCTGGTGAGTATTAACTAGGTCGCAACGCAAATACACCTTCCTTACAAACATTTGGAACCATGCAAGTTTAACTTTCACGGTCATGAACATGTGTATATGCATTTCGATTTGATTTTCTTTCTAATATATATATGTTGTAAACTACAATATAATTACAATTTTAAACGTGTTTGATTCAACAGTGTAGTGCATTCTTATAGCACACGTGCTTTCATTGTGTTTGCATGTTAAAGAGCACTCTGGCTTGTTGCTTCACATTCCTAGTTTGAAATCCGATCACAAAGATTTGGCTCTTAATGAATGGCAAGGGCTTCTGACTGCGGCTCACATTCCTGAAAGTCAACGCTATTGTCATGCCTAGGAGTTTCGCACCTCATAAACGCTCCCTTGTACTTTGATTGCCCTCTTCTGTGGAGGAGGGGGGAGCCTGGTGCAGCACTGAGTTGCAACAACCTTTCCCTTCTACCTTTAGCACTTTTACATGTCTCTTTGTCATCACAAAAAGAAATTGTTCAAATGAGTGGGGTATTTTATTTTTGACTAGGCTAGTTCCCGTATCTCACAGAAATACTTACACAGACATATATTTCAACCTCTGTTGAGAAAATACATTGGGCCTCATCACGAGTTGGGCAGTGACGCCGGCGCTATTACCGCCGGTGCTTTTAGCCCTACCGCCAAACCCCCCGGCGCTATTAGCACCGGATCACGGGTTTGGCGGAACAGTTAGTGCCCATTCCCCATTGGGCCCATTCGGGAATTCCTCATTCCCCATTGGGCCCAATGGGGAAAATTTGCGCTATTACCGCCGGCGGATTTCCCGCCGGCGGTAATAGCGCCGAAAATAGGCAAATTTGCCGCAGATTTCTCCCCAGCTCAGAGCTGGGGGGAAATCCGCCAAGGCCATGATCTGGCAGACCCTTAAATGCGGCGGTAATAGCGCTACCGCCGCATTTAAGGGTTACCGCCAGACTCGTGATGAGGCCCTTAGTGCCTATGAAACACTTGTGTACAGGTGCGTTATAATTGCATACCATATCATATCATACCATTAAATAGGGCTTTATGCTCTGAAGTCGTCTGTAGCAAGCGATAAAGTATGTCATGAGTGAATAAACGATGCATGCATTGTGTTCATACAGGACATCTTCAGTATGACTGGAACAAGACATTTTTTAAAGCAATCAAGCTGTGAAGAATGTATTAAGTCGAAAAACAATTCTTTTTGCGAACTTACAGTATATATAATGCAAAGTACCCTAAAAAGAACAGTGATTCCCTCCTTTCCCTTTAAAACAACAATGGTGATCTTTCCTTTTTTTACCTTCCTCCTCATAAAATATCCCTCACTTAAATACATGCTGGTGGGCAAAACAAATAATTGCATGTTCCTGAAAAAAACTTGACTATTCAAAAAAAGTTGGCCTAGGAACTTTTGGTCCACTCTGTCCTGGATTGCTTTCATGTGGAATTAATGGGCAAAAACAGTTTCTGCAGATCACCCTATTTCTTCAAAATGCACCTGATACATTTGTTTTGTGGGAGCACCATAGGAACATGGAACACCAGCTTTACGGTACCGCGCATCAATAGGGCCAAGACAGGAGGTATAGGCTTCCCGTATCTCGCCCCTAAGCTATGGAACGCGCTCCCTATTGCCCTCAGAGCTGAAACGTCTCTCCATGCCTTCCGTAAAAACCTCAAAACTGCCCTCTTCAATTAATTGCTCAGTCTCACGCACCTACTATCTGTATACTCTTCTAATTCGTATACTATCTATTCATAGTCTGCTTTTGGTATCTTTTCACGCAACTAAGCTTTAATTTTCCACTGTAACAAGCGCCTCGATGCCTCTGGGCTGCTGTCTGTATTGTTGTATGTAACCAAGTTTTAAGCACCCACTGTAACAAGCGCCACGATGCCCAAGGACTGCTGTGCGCTCTACAAATGTGAATAAATAAATAAATAAACATTTTGTATACATAATAACAAACTGCATACTTAGTGGGTCTGGTTAGGTAACCACATTTCAGACCTCATAGCTCACATACTTTTGGTGGGTGCCAGCCGCCAAGGAATCAGTTCACTCATCCGCCATGCCCCAAACCTGCCCATACACTTCAATGGGCCCTCCACCACCAAGAAAGAAATCTTCTGTGTTCACCCGCCATGGGGACAGAAAAGATTAAGAGCTATGCATCATTTGGGGTGAGTTGAAATAACTTCTATATTTAATGAGCCTACACTGCTCATCATTGTTAATAAAAATGAATCATTAACACAATTTAAAGCGAGGCAAATCCCAAACCTCGTAGGTATTCTCAACTGTAGCGCAGGCAACCTATAGCATAGATGTTTGTTTTATGTAAAATAAAGAAGTGAGCATCATTCTCTAACACAATGGCAGGTACACAAGTACTGTTCTGGACCCCTGCCTCAGGCAATGGCAACATGTTGCTTAGTAGGACGGACTTTTCTCCCCAATCCTATTTATATGGGCCTTGATGGACTACACTCTGCTATTTCACACTTGGTGGCTGTACCAGTGATGTATATTGTAAACAAATGCTACCATCTGTAAATACTGCCAGAAGGTAGAAAGATGCTGTTTCAAAGAGATTTAACACAAAGGGCAATCCCTTTAGGGGACCGAAAGCGTGATGCTTATCTTATATGAATGAGGTATCTCTTTTCTCTAATCTATATAGTCTGATCCATGTTTTGCTGCCCGCTTTCATGAGGTAAACCTGACAAAAATCATGCTTACATTACTTTGGGTGGTGCACCAATTGCATTTTATTTTACTTATAGTGCTGCAGTGACAACTGGAATTTAAATCAATATTAAAATACTTTCAAGTTACCAAAAGTCTGTCTAAAAAATTATTTTCAAAAAAATGAAATGTATTTTTAGTTTCTTCTGCCAACATTAGACATTGAAATAATTTTGAAATATTAAACCATGGCTGCCAACTGTCCTTGCGCCACGTCTAATACCTTTTAGTCCTCTGAGCTGTTTGGCCAAAAGAACTTTGCATTGTGGGCCTTGTAGTTGCAGTTTTTCAAATCATGTGTATGGCCCTGGGGTTCCGAGCAAGCAGGAGGTGTATTTGAAAGGTGACTGGTACTAGAAGAGTTGTCACAGATGATATGGAGGCACCATGTTACAGAATCCACGTAAAAGTAATACAAACTGGGACACATTAAAAACAATGTTATCAGGAAAGAATACAAGAATCCATCTCACCCGGTTTCTCTCTTTGTTCCTGAGACTCAGCAATGTTTTGGGGATTCTGTTATAAACACCTGTATTACACTGAACCTTCAACAGTGCAAAGGCCTTCCTTTGTCTCTTTTATACTAAGGAACGGAGCTAGCATATTTTACTACATATGGTGTTGATGTGTCAGAGAAAGAAATTAAGACATTTTTGTTTATTTATTTAGCTATTTAATATAGTGGTGAGATTTCACATTTTTCTTGCTCGCATAAACCCGGGGCATACGCTTCTGTGTGTTTTTATTTTATAAGCAGCACACAAAGGACACAATCAGTGTGCTCCAATTTTGCTGGTCTTAAATCTTATTGAATATTGTGCAGAGTAAGTTTGGAGCAAAACCAATGTGCAACATTCCCTGATTTGTAAGTAGTAAAAAAGTGTCATAAAACATTTGATCCATTTTGCCCCACTGAAAAATGTTACCTAAAATAGTCAATGTCAGTCCTACACAGATTAACCATTAGGAGAAAACAAGTCAGGTTGGTTGTGGTTTCTAACAATTTCCCATGGTGAAAATGTAGACATATGAGCCTTCTCTATGAGGCACTATTGAGAATTAGCTCTGAGCTAGGGCTAAAGCAACTTTAAAGCAGAGTGACTTGGAGTGTGTTGCCGTGTGGGAGCTCTGCTATTTTCCAGTCTTTCTCCTCTCTTCATTGCCAGGAGGTAGTCAGTTTCAACAAACACCCCTTGTACTAGCGGAGCAACGCAGAGTGACTTGGAGTGTGTTGCTATGTTTCTGTGTCTCCGTGGCGCGTGTATCCGCGGCTATGGCTCCGTGGCTGGCTTCCTGGCTTCGCTGGCTGGCTGGCTGTTGCGGGCACTTGGCAGTTGACAACGACATACAGCACACTGCAGCAGGTGAAAGTACAGCATACACCAGCAAGCAATAGTAAGCAATCTTTCATTTCATCTGACTGTGCGAGAAAAACTTCAATTAGTACTCCTTTGGAATTCCTGGTGAGCCGCGCTTTTTGAATTGAACTTAAATTTATATCGTACCCACATTGAAAGTCACTGCACTTACTACCAAATCCCTACCTTACCTCACCTCACTCCACCTTATCCTCACTCTAACTCTTGCCACGTTCGCTCATCACAGGCTCATAAGCCTCCAAAGCTCAGTGTGCGTGGACAATTCTCTCTTCTTCTCTCACGCGAGCCACAGAAAGCAAGCAAGCAAGAAGAAAGAGGAATGCAGCAAGTGGCAGGTGGCAGCGGGGGCCAAGGAGCAAGGCACTGAGTGGGATTGTGCGAGCAGAGAGCCGAGACTACAGGGTGACGTCTCTCGGAACTGTGTGTTATTGAGACTTTGGGTGTTTTTGGGACAGCTTACAAGCACGTAGCGGAGACTGCGGGGCAAAAGCCTTTTGATCCGCTCCCTTCATTCCCTTAAGGGCAACATATTTGCATGGTTCTCTGTTCTCTGCCCTTACTTTATTGTGCAAGCATAGAGCCGAGCCTGTAGGCCTGTAGGGCTTTAGGGCGATTACAACATTCACGACCACCTAGCAGAGACTGTGGGGTAAAAGCCCTTTGATCCACTCTCATCAGCCCCACAAGGGCCATACTTTAGCACAGTTTTCTGTTGTGCAACAACACATGGCCTCACAAGTTATGGAAACAATGGGTGGGCTGGGTGGAATCTGTGATCCACCATCAGAGAAGAATGACTCTCATTGCCCTATTGCTTGTGTGAAAACCGGCCAGGAAATAACTTCATCAATAAACGTTCTGGGAAAACAACAGGAAAAGGACAATTGCGTTGAATTAGAATGCATAGTACCATCATGCACATCAGAGGAAACCCAAAATATCGACATATTGGTCTCCAGACCAGAGGCCTCAGATACTCTAGCAATATCTATTGACCTCCGAATACAGCTAATACTGAAACAAGCATATTGGCCGATAATAACACGAGCATAGAGGCCATTGGATGATCGACAATTATCACCAATAACATGCATCAAGAGGACATCAGAAATGTGATGCTCCCACAGGAGTCTAATACTTTTGGATCTACAAAACCTACCACTTGTAATACCTTCTACAGTATTGCTCCTGGTCGCTTACCAGGGAAACCAAGAGGGGTAGCTTCAGCTCTCTCCAAGGTAAGCAACATTTGATCTATAGTGTTACAAATTCCAGCTTACTATTGGGCTCTCAATCCGCTACTTTGGAGACCAACCCCACCCCCCTATAAGTGGTGTAAAACAGAAACAGCAAGATAAGACTCTCTCAATAATGCAAACAGAGTCAACTCAACAAAATGTTTTAGCAAAACAAAACACAATCTTTGACCATGCAGTACCTAACACCTTAAAGATTAAACCCAGAAGCCCCAGACAACATAATATCTTTGTAAAGGGGTGTCAAAAGTTAAGGACAAGAGGGACATTGAGAAAAGTGCAGATCCTAGGACTACACCAGGGGCCACTCAGGCTCTAGGAAACAGCCATGGGAAGGGCATCTGCCCAATTAATATAGAGATCAAAGACAGTACTACCAATTGTATGCCTAGGGCCTCTTCACGATCATAAATGGACCAAATGAACTCTGTGGATCGGCCTCCCTTTTCTTGCAAATGTTGCAGACTGTCCACACGTCAAGAGGACAAGGATTTGCCAGGAAATCCTGCTCTATCAGTTGAGGACCTCCTACTGGACCTGGTGGCAATGCAGGTGGATAAACAGTCCTCGCCAAAGCCCATACTCGATACCAACATGATTACAGCTTTCTCAGAGACAATGGGGGTCATTCTGAGTTTGGAGGCAGCCATGGTGCTATTAGAACCATGGCTGCCTCCAAACTCGGTTCCGGGTAGGCGGAATGGGGACTTACCGGGACATTCCGACCTATGCGGACCCGGTAAGTCCCTATGCCGAATACCATTCCCCATTCCCATTCGAGCCCCCATAGGTGCTATTTTACCACCCACCTCGGAATGACCCCCAATGACTGAATGAGAACATTGCAGATCAATTAAAAGACCAATCAACCCTTCTGGCAATGTTGCACTCAAAAATGGTCTTTGTCGAAGGGTTTATCTCAGCACTTCATGGGAACATGGATAAGCACGAAGAAAACACCACTACATTTGCGAATACCATTTTGGATCCTATGATAAAGGATAAAGAAAAAAGAAGACTATGGCCCTCATTCCGAGATTGGTGGTAGTCATGGCGCTATTTGCGCCATGACTGCCACCAATAACGGGTCCGGCACCGGTATAGTTCAATGGGGACTTACCGGTGTAGTCCGACCTTTGCGGGACCGGTAAGTCCCCATTGAAAATGCCATTCCCCATTCCCATTTGAGCCCCTTAGGG
The DNA here is from genome assembly GCF_040938575.1 of Ambystoma mexicanum. NCBI lineage: Eukaryota > Metazoa > Chordata > Amphibia > Caudata > Ambystomatidae > Ambystoma > Ambystoma mexicanum. The sequence continues at coordinate 1,517,756,900 of NC_090937.1, read as the reverse complement.
CTCAATGGGAATGGGGAGGGCGCAAATAACGGGCTCGCGAATGGCAAGCCCGTTATTTGCGCCCTGGTCTCTTAACGGGTCCCGTCCACAACGGCTCGTCAGACCAGCCGTTACTCTAGGGACCCGCTAAGGGACCTTGTAGTAGGGCAGTAAGGGATTACCGGCACCGGTCTCCTTACCGGTGCCCGGTATCCCTTACCGCCCTCCTTGGAATGACCCCCTATGTCACAGAACAATCAAAATGATCCTCCTTTGAACCTTAGTTCAACAGAGCATACGGTATGCTCAACATTAAATGGGGACCTCCTTGGGAATACTAACATCCCCATTAATTTAGACATACAGACCATTATTATAGTGGAAGATACCATGAATTGGAGCTTTCATCTTGCCCAAAGGATCTCAATAGCGTGATTCCGAAAACTAAACCATGCCAACAAAGCATTAACTCCTCGGTTGTACTAGGTCTCAAGCATGTACCCCAGACAGCTAACTGGTTGCAGGACAATCTGACTCCAGGAATCATCAATATACCTCGAACCCATAATGTCATTATATCCAGTAATACATATGCAAGGAAACCATTGGGGCCAGACAAAACTGGAAACCTATTTAACAAACTTCCGCCTACTTCGGCTTTCCCAGGAACTTTGCAAATTACATCATCATCTGCAAACAGCCAAATTGCTATCAAGGAGACTCACGAGAAGGGCAAAGTTCCAACGATGAAAAAAGTCCCCGGGAACAATAAGCAATTAAAGCAAGTACATTTTGCCATGAAACAAGTGGCTTTGAAACTAAGAAGACATGGCAAGGCAATAAAGAACATCAGGGAACCAATTGTTACACTCACCTGGTATCCACAGGGTCGCCACCCAGCCGGGTTACTCGCTTGTATGCTTCTCAGCTTTGCCCTGATGTGGTCTGCGGGGAAGGTTCTGCCTGAAAATACAGGAGGACTGTGTTCAAGACTGACCGACTGGGGTAAGTATCCTCCCTCCACCCCCGTATGCTTTCAGTCCCTCTGGCGCCCTATCCTCACCTTGTGGTAGAATTAGGCGTGCTTTCCGTCCTGCCTTCTTTGCAGGGGCGCGTTGTCTTTCATGGGCGAGTGCGGTCCAGTTACTTCACTGACGCCGGCCCGTTTGATATTGTTCAGATAGGTCTTATTGCTGTTCTTTAGTTTTGTTGCTATCCTGCATGCCTTTCTTTGTTTAAAATGTCTCTTTTTTCTCCCTTAGGTATGCAGAGCTTCAGCGCGGCAAACTGGCTTGGTTGAGCCCCGCTGGTAAATGATGGCGCATTAAGAGCGCTATGATGCAGTAAGTATACGCTATGCGCAGCGCTGCAAAGTCTTGCCTTAGCTAACCTGTGTTTTCCTTCCTTGTAGGTCGCAGTGTTCTTCAGCGCGAGTGGAATGTCCGGAGTGTTGCCAGCCGAGAGGCGACCAGCCAGGTAAGCCTTTTGAGCAGTTCGTAATTTGTAAATGTCTCTACAGCTTTCTTTAATGTTGCCTCTATCTTCCTCTTTCAGGTCGTTCTGTCCAGGAGGCGTGCAGATTCGAGAAAGCTGTTCTCAGTAGCTGCGAGTGTTTAAAGATGAAGACTGCAGGTAAGATGCTGCTGCTAATGATGTTCCTTTTGTCTCCTTGCAGGTTCTGCTTCTCCGAGGTTCGAGAGAATAGCTGGACACGGTAAGCGTCACGTTGCAAGCTGCAAAGTAACACGAAGCATGTTATGCAGTCAGGGTGTGGTTTATATAGCCTAGGTAAAGTAGTACCAGGGAAAGTAGTTCCAGGCCTGCCACACCCAAAACACTAGACCGCATAGCTTGGTACTCAGGGAACCAAGCTATGTGGATGCCTCCATGTTGGCTGACAATACAATAAAGTAGTTCCCAAGCAGATTGTTGTTTATGGTGTATGAGCCTGGCGCCATAGGTGCCAGTACTGGCCCCATGAGGGCTTTTGAAGAGGATGCCAGGCTCTACAGGCCCGAGTCCTGACTCCACCTGGCCAATGGGTTTGCCAGAGGGGGTTTTGGGCGAGGGTCGTGACAGCACTCCCCCCTAAGGCCCCTCCCATGGTGTTCCTTCTGTCTGGCCCAGGTTTGGTTGGGAAGTTCCGATGGAATTTCCTGATTAGACGTGGTGCGTGGATATTCTCACTGGGCTCCCAGGATCTATCTTGTGGTCCAAATCCTTTGCAATCGACGAGATAATATAGCTTGGTCCTAGAGTATTTAGAGTCCAAGATATCTTTGACTTCGAATTCTGGTTCTCCGTCAACAAGTATGGGCTTAGGTGGCTTCCCAATCGGTGTGCCGGGTTGCATTGGTTTCAGGAGGGACACATGGAATACCGGGTGGTTGTGTAGATTAGGTGGTAAATCCAGTTTCACGGCTGCTGGGTTGATAATTGCTTTATTGGTATAGGGTCCTAAGAATCTGGGATGAAAGGTCTGGGTTCCCTTGATGGGTACGAATTTAGCGGCTAACCAAACTTTGTCTCCTACTTGATTTTCAGGGGCCTTTTTCCGGTGTTGGTCGGCAAATCTCTTTTGTTTTTATTTGGCATGAATAAGGTGTTCCTTTGCCCTTTTGAAAGCCTGAGTAATGGTTGTGTGTAGAGTCTTTACCGCTGGCATTTCCAGGCTGGCTGGAAGGTCTAGTTCAGAGGTACGTGGATGTCTGCCATGAAGGGTATAGAAGGGCGTTTGTCCCGTGCTTGAATGCAAAGAATTGTTATATGCATATTCGGCTATCCATAGTAGGTCTTTCCAATTCCTTTGTTCGTGGTGCAGCATGCACCGTAAATATTGCTCGAGTGTCTGATTGGTTCTCTCGATTTGGCCGTCCGTTTGGGGATGGTGACTGGTAGATAGCCGAATGTCGATCTGCTCCATTGCACAGCATTTTTTCCAGAAGTTTGAAATAACCTGGCTGCCTCGTTCAGAGACCAGAACTGAAGGGAAGCCATGTAGCTTAACCACGCCCTCCAGGAACACTTTTGCTAAAGTGGCTGCGTCTGGGAGGCCTTTGAGAGGAATAAAATGGGCCATCTTCGAGAATAAGTCCACAACTACAAGGATGGTGTTGAACCCTTGGCTTGGAGGTAGATCAGTGATGAAGTCAAGGGAAAGAGTGTGCCATGGAACTGGAGGAATGTCCAATGGTTGTAGGAGACCAGATGGATTTTGTTTCTGTGATTTATTTTGTGCGCAGGCACCGCAGGACTGAATATACTGAATGATGTCCTTACGCCAGATAGGCCACCAAAAGTTCTCTTTCACCTTAGCTAGGGTTTTGGCGATCCCAGGAAGCCCTTGGATCAGTGAATCGTGATAGTTTGAAATAATATGCTGTTGTAATTCCTTCTTGGGTACATATAGGCGATCCCTAAAAAAGGGTAGGTGGTCCTTGATGGTATATTGTTCTCCTTGAGTTTCACATGCGAGGTAGGCATCAGGATTCATTGTCCATTGGATTTCTTTTCGTAGTTCTGCTTGTGTTAAGGCTGCCGTGATACCCAAGAGTTTGTCTTCAGGTATAATAGGTACTGGGTCTGGAGTTGTATATACTATTTCATCTATGCCCATGTGAGATAAGTCATCCGCGTTTCCGTTTCTGACTCCTGGTCGAAATGTGATTACATAATCATATTTGGTGAAGAAAAGGGCCCACCGTAATTGGCGCGAGGACTGGGCCTTGGCTGTTTTGAGATATTGCAGGTTTTGGTGGTCTGTGCTGACTGTAATGGTGTGTCTGGCCCCCAGAAGGTAGTGCCTCCAGGCTTTAAATGCGGATTTGATAGCCAGGAGTTCCTTGTCCGTGATGGCATAATTAATCTCTGGAGGTGAGAACTTTTTCGACCAGAAGGCCACAGGATGTAGCTGGCCGGTTTCCGGGTCTCTCTGTGAAAGGACAGCCCCCATTGCGAGACTGGACGCATCAGTTTCAACGACATAAGGGAGGTCTGGATGAGGATGTTGCAGGATAAGAGCGGAGGTAAACCTTTGTTTAAGTTCCTGAAAGGCTTCTTCTGCTTCTTCGGTCCAAGAAAACTTTTTATTGTTTTTTCGTAATAGTACTGTGATTGGGTGCACAACCTGAGAGAAGTCTGGGATGAACCGGCAGTAGAAGTTCGCAAAGCCCAGCATGCTTTGTACCCCTTTCAGAGACGTCAGTGAAGGCCATTTCAGAATGGCATCTACCTTGTGCACGTCCATTCTGATGCCTTCTGGAGTAAGGATGAAACCAAGAAATTCTACTTCGGTGACGTGAAAAAAGCATTTTTCAAGCTTTGCAAACAAGCGATGTTGACGGAGCTTGGTGAGGACTGAACGAACGTGCCTGACATGATCTTTTTCCGAGGCTGAGTATACTAAGATGTCGTCTATGTACACTAAGGCGCACACATCAATTAACTCCCTTAAGACGTCATTCATGAAATATTGGAATGCTGCAGGAGCGTTGCATAACCCAAAGGGCATGACTTGATATTCAAACAAGACGTACTTAGTACGGAAGGCGGTTTTCCATTCATCTCCTTTTCTGACTCGGACCAGGTGGTATGCTCCTTGAAGGTACAATTTGGTATAAATCTGGGCATCTTTAACTTGGTCTAGCATCTCAGGGATAAGTGGCAAGGGGTAGCGGTTCTTCACAGTGATCTGGTTCAATGCGTGGTAGTCAATACAGGTTCTCAAGTCTCCTTCTTTTTTCGGTACGAAGAACAAAGGACTGGCTGCGGGGGACTTCGAAGGATGGATAAATCCGTTTGCAAAGTACTGATCTAAATAGGATTTCAAATGAAGGTTTTCTGGTTCTGTGAGAGCGTAGATCCTGCCGCAAGGGATTTGTGCACCAGAAACAAGGTCGATCTGACAGTCATAGGGCCTGTGCGGCGGCAATGTATTGGCTTGGTCCTTTCGGAAAACATCCTGGAAATCATGGTATTCACTTGGCAAGGTATTAGTTGCTCCCAGGGTTGATACTGTCGCTCCGGGAGTCATGGGGATACAGACGTCGGGTTTCTCCTCTTGGTAATAGTAGGCAGGGGAGCAGTCACCGGGGAAGGTTAATTTTCATGCCCGCCAATCTATCAGAGGGTTGTGAGCAACCAGCCATGGCATCCCTAGTATTAGCCTGAACTGAGGTGCCTTGATGAGATCGAATGAAATAGACTCCCGATGTCCGTCCTGGCACAGCAAGGTTACCCTGGCTGTGCACTGGGTTACTGGTCCGGAAGCGATTTCTGTCCCATCCACGGTGGTTACCTTATCCATAGTTGGCTTAGAACACAAAGGAAGCCCATCTCTGCTGCCAGTTCTTGATCAATAACATTTCCAACTGCTCCGCTATCGATGTATGCTTCAACGGCATGCATTCTTGACGACTGTTGGTGGTTAATTAAGATCACTGGTATTGCAAAGTGCGAGGTCAGCAACTCTTTCTTCTCACTCGACAAACTGACCTCTACGTTTGTCGAGCTTGGTAGTTTCCCGATTCCTTAGCTTCATCCTTCTCTGTGGCTCGACTGTTCTTCTTGGGGGTTTTACTGGACAGTCCTTCAGGAAATGTTCTGGTTTCCCACAATACAAACAAAGCTGTTGTTGTCTTCTTTTGTCCCGCTCTTGTTTTGTTAATGGAGGCCGTATCCCTCCAATCTGCATGGGTTCTACAGCATTTTCAGGTGCACGGGGTGCGTTTTCCCTTGGTCGAACATACACGGTCCGAGGGTCTGTCTTAGACCGGTCTGCCTTTCGGTCCTGTAACCGGTGGTCTAGCTGCACGACCAGATTTATGAATTCTGCACAGTCTCTGGGTGGATCAACCACCTGCACTAAGACATCCTTTAATTCGCCTCGTAAGCCTCGATGGAATAACATGGTTCTTTTGTTTTCTGGCCACCTAGCTTCGGCAACCAGTCTGTTGAAGGTAGCAATGTACGTTAACAAGTTCTGATTCCCCTGTTGGAGGGACAAGAGTTCATTGTCTACTGCTTGTTCCTGGGTATGGCGAGCAAAACTTTTTTTTTCATTTCTCTCTGGAACCCCCCCAAAGTCACGTAATAGAGGATCGTCATGGGTTACCAACGGCACCGACCAATCTGCTGCACTACCACTCAGGTATGATAAGACAAAAGCTACCCGAGCTTGGTCGTTTGGAAATGCTCCAGGCCTACAAAGAAAGTGAAGGCGGCACTGATTGATGAATGCCGCATACTTCCGTGGGTCGCCTGAGAACCTTTCTGGTGGTGCCAAGGGCACTGTTCCAGGTAACGTGATCTGTACCGGAGTGGGTGGTATGGCGGGGTTTTCCATCGTTGGATTGCTTCCAGGTCGAGGCGTGTGTCCTGCCTGTGATTGCAAGTATTGCCTGCTAATCTCTTCAGTGCATTCTTTGGTCACTATTAGGTCTCTCCAGAGGGCATTAGTCTCTTGTCGGGCAGAATGAACCTCAGCACGAAGCTCTCCTAGTAATTGGCCAATTGGTCCATTTCTGATGTCTCCATGGCGCCCAGGTGGATTTGTTATGGTAGGATTTGTGTTCTGTTACGCTCACCTGGTATCCACAGGGACGCCACCCAGCCGGGTTACTCGCTGGTATGCTTCTCAGCTTTGCCCTGATGTGGTCTGCGGGGAAGGTTCTGCCTGAAAATACAGGAGGACTGTGTTCAAGACTGACCGACTGGGGTAAGTATCCTCCCTCCACCCCCGTATGCTTTCAGTCCCTCTGGCGCCCTCTCCTCACCTTGTGGTAGAATTAGGCGTGCTCTCCGTCCTGCCTTCTTTGCAGGGGCGCGTTGTCTTTCATGGGCGAGTGCGGTCCAGTTACTTCACTGATGCCGGCCCGTTTGATATTGTTCAGGTAGGTCTTATTGCTGTTCTTTAGTTTAATTGCTATCTTGCATGCCTTTCTTTGTTTAAAATGTCTCTTTTTTCTCCCTTAGGTATGCAGAGCTTCAGCGCGGCGAACTGGCTTGGATGAGCCCCGCTAGTAAATGATGGCGCATTAAGAGCGCTATGATGCGGTAAGTAAGCGCTATGCGCAGCGCTGCAAAGTCTTGCCTTAGCTAACCTGTGTTTTCCTTCCTTGTAGGTCGCGGTGTTCTTCAGTGCGAGTGGAATGTCCGGAGTGGTGCCAGCCGAGAGGCGACCAGCCAGGTAAGCCTTTTGAGTAGTTCGTAATTTGTAAATGTCTCTACAGCTTTCTTTAATGTTGCCTCTATCTTCCTCGTTTAGGTCGTTCTGTCCAGGAGGCTTGCAGGTTCGAGGCAGCTGTTCTCAGTAGCTGCCAGTGTTTAAAGATGAAGACTGCAGGTAAGATGCTGCTGTTAATGATGTTCCTTTTGTCTCCTTGCAGGTTCTGCTTGTCCGAGGTTCGAGGGAATAGCTGGACACGCTGAGCGTCACGTTACAAGCTGCAAAGTAACACGAAGCATGTTCTGCAGTCAGGGTGTGGTTTATATAGCCCAAGTAAAGTAGTACCAGGGAAAGTAGTTCCAGGCATCCACACCCAAAACACTAGACCGCATAGCTTGGTTCTTAGGGAACCAAGCTATGTGGATGCCTCCATGTTGGCTGACAATACAATAAAGTAGTTCCCAAGCACATTGTTGTTCATGGTGTATGAGCCTGGCGCCATAGGCGCCAGGACTGGCCCCATGAGGGCTTTTGACGAGGATGCCAGGCTCTACAGGCCCGAGTCCTGACTCCACCTGGCCAATGGGTTTGCCAGAGGGGGTTTTGGGCGAGGGTCGTAACACCAATATTGTGCTCCCCAAACAAACAGGCCATTCTTTCGACGGCTAAGCCACCAAGGAAACCTGATGAGAAGTCCCATATAAATGATGATACAGATAGTGACTCAGAGAGCACTTTGTCGAAATTCAGAGGAGAACAGCCATTTAGGGCAGTAGAACAAAATTCAACCAAAAGATTATACAAGTGACATAGAGGACTTGATGAACCTTTTTACATACTCCCATGATTGGGACAAAGTCCTATTGGACCAAAACTCATTGGAAGACCACCTGAAAGCTCTGAAAACAGACACTATTATTAATGCTTCAATCAGCTGTACACCCGATGAAGCGGACTCCCAGGACATGGTTGATGAAATGGACGGTTCGTCGGACTATGAGGACCCAGAAGAAAGGTCATCACCACAGATCTCAACTCCAACTCCTCGAGCCAGGATAAGGGTTGTGTCCAGGGTTCATAGGAGAAGGTCACGTCAGGAAGAGGAGTATACCAGCCCATTAAGACAGTTTACGACACTAGAAGAAAGAAGCAGGGCTGTAAACAAGCAGGCCAGCTGGTCTGACAAACAATGTGAACCAAGGGTCTATTCAAAAAATAAACCAAACAAAGTGAAGAGATCATTTGAACAAAGAGAAAATTATGTGATTTGCATGCAGCTGGAGAGAAACATGTACATTCAAGATAATCTCATCCTGAATAAGGCAAATATCCTAAGGCTCTTTCTCAGCATTAGATCACTCTCTAACATAAAATCTAAGGATATGTTCCTAGTAGAGTTTCCGGAGAAACTAAGGAAGGATATGGTGGTAATTCACCTCGCCACAATGAAAATTAAGCAGTTGTTGATGCAGGAAACTGGTCAATTGAGATCCATGGGTTCTCATTAAAAATACTATCAAACCTAAAATCTGGAAGTAACAATGAAGAAGATAATACAGCACACACCCCGGCAAAACCTTGCAAATGTAGCCATAGTAAATCCATCATGACAGGATCAAGACAAATTCAGCGTACTCAAACTAAAAGTGATCAATGGGGTGAGGATGGGCCTTTGCAATCCTCCAAATATAAAGTCGTGATAGACAACTCAAACCAGCCTATGGCCAAACTGAGGGGAGAAAATACGTGACGAAGGATGATGAAAATTGGGACTGGCTGGCGGAGGCCCTATCCTCGAAGTCATAATGCCAAAAAACGGGCAGGGAAACCTCTAAGCCCTATGTCACACTGGGCTGTTGGAACATGCCAGGTTTTAAACACCTGCTGGGGGAGGGGAGTTTGCAATTGAAAGATTTCAATGTTATTTGCCTCCAGGAGACGTGGCTATGTAACCTACCTCTCCTTGAGGGGTTTGCCGTTTTTTTAAAACCCGGCAATAAAAGGAGCGATGGGTAGACCCATGGCTGGCCTCCTAACTCTTGTCAAAAATGGCAGATTGCTCAGGGTGATATGGGCAAGGAACATCTCCCCCCTAATTCAAGCTGTTCTCTTGGAAAGCAGAAGTTCCAAAGCTGTCAATGAAGGGTCAATCCTGCTCTGTAACCTGTACTGGAACACCAAGGCAACAACAGCAAAGCATTTTATTGAACAGGCTATGGAAGAGATTGACAATGCAAGAATCCTCATGCCAAATGTGGACATCATAATAGGCTGCAACTTAAATATTCATTGCTTCAACAAAGCATTGACCCTCATAGACTGTTTTTCAACCAATATGAATGATACAGAATTGAGAGGCCTGCTGTGGAGAAAGGAATTCCTATTAAAAAACATCTCAGTATTAAATGGAGCAGTTACAGGTGATAGTCCACCAAACCCTACGTGGAAGAGAGGGAGGGATACCCAAATATTGGACTACTTCTTCTCTCAAGCAGTTTACAGGAAAAGATAAAGGACATGTGTGTTATAAAAACTGACTGGAGTGATCACAACATCGTAAAGCTGCAAATCACATTTGAAGTTATGAAGGAGCCAGAGATGGTTATGAACAGCTTCGAAATTCAACCTGGGAGAAACAGGCTTAGGCTGTCCCGCGATAATGTTATTGCTCTGACAAAAATCTGAGTGATTCAGAGAAAGTAGCTGACCTAAATTACACTGAATATCTGTCCGTATACACAGAAAAGCCAGCTCTGAGCAGGTGCTTCAACCACAAATTTTACTGAGCAGTCAGCCTGTGGAAAAAGGAATTAAATCGCCTGATAAGAGCTAATTAAAAATATCCCTCATGGGAATCTCATGAGGCTGTTAAGAAACTTAAGTCTGCGTACCAAAACTGGTTGAAAGACCACAGATATACCCTAAACCAACATGACGCTGAGCATATGCTAAAGTTTATTGCGAGTTAAAACTCCAGAAAGATGTGGCAAATTTTCAACTCAATGTATGCCCCACAGCAAAGTACTTTGACTAACTCGATTACAGCGAGAGACTGGATAGAACACTTTACAACTCTCTTTTCCAACATGAGAGGGCACCAAGGATAAAAACCAAAGACAGGCACACACTGTTGGCAATTTGGAACTGAACGTGATGACATCCTGGTATTTATTCAAATCTCCAGCCACTCTAGAGTGGCTGGCCCAGATGGCCTGACCAATCTGGCCCTTAAAAAGAACCCTGAGGAATGGGCAGCGTTCATCTATAATTTGCTAACTTTAGTGAAACTGAGGAGGAAAATACTGACCTACTGTGCCTTGATGGCCGGCATATTACCTACAATCCCCTGCTTGAGTTCCACAATGTCATTCTTAATCCATCTTATGAGGTCATCAAGAATGAAGAGTGAGGTATTTAGAGAGTGCTAAAGCTGGGAGATACTGGCCAGTACTGGAACCAGTTTCCTGTCTAGGAACTCTCCTAGGGTTTTGAAATCGCTGGATGCTGAAGCCAGACTATCCTCCCCACATGAATGCAATAAACCACTGTTCTCGATATCCACCTGTGTAAGGACTGTACTGCCAGCCCTACCACGTGCCATAGCAGGTAATGGCAGATCTGGGAGGAATTGTGCATGTGTCGGGCTGGTTACTATCCAATTAATTATGCCTGGGGCCCACTCGTGATTACCAGAGTTGTGTCTCGGGGGCTGCCAGTTGGCCCTCCAGGTCCCCTGTGTGATCTGAGACTTCTTTTATGGCCCTTTCAGTATTGTGGATGCGCTCTTCTATTTTCCCTGCCACCTGTTGTAAGTATTCATTTAGGGTAGGTTGTTGGGCAATAGTAACTCCCCAAACTTTGACACCTTTAGACTCATTTGGTCCCTGATTGCATTTTTGAGTGCTTTTTCTCCAAGCAGTCGGTCTCTGGCCTTACGTTTGGCTATAGGGACTAACAGTGAAGTGGTCAACCAATTGGTGGCATTTTACAATGAACACCCAAATATACCAGATAATACAACCATGTGCAAATGAGCAGTTTGTGGAATATATGCATATGTGCAACGTATGCTAAAATGTACAGTAGAGCTACAAATCTGAAAAAATAGGCACTAGCAAAAGCGATTAGACAGCTATGAACTGTGAGATTAAAAAAACACTTAAAATCAGCAACGACAGGCCAAAGTGACAGTGCAAATTTGAGCTAAAATACAAGCCATAAAATCCTGGGAGCAAATTCTTATAGTTCCCACTGGCGAAAAATTCCGATTCCATTAAAATAAATTCATTTGAGTCCAGTTAAAATAATATTCAATATCAATATTAGTAGAAAATAAAAGAATACAAAAGAGACTAAGCACTCCCAGTGAGAGTTCAGGGGAGTAGGCAAGCAAGCATGAGCGACCAGGTCATGCCCGACGGACTTAGTCCGTCTCCCTCCCCGGGCCATTTGTTAAATCGGGAAAGCGATTTCCTTGAGTTCCCAGGCAGTGTGGGTGTCCAACCCATGAAGTAATAACAGGAGGGTTAAAAGGCGTCAAGTAACTGAATAATGTTCCTCACAGATATTTCCCTTGCTTTCACATTGCCCCCAATTGGTCCATTCCTTGCTGCTACCAGGCAGGGCGGCCAATGGCTGGTGAAAAAGCTCTCTTGGGTCCTGGACTTAGCCCCTTGCTGCGTTCATATATACAGGAGGGTAAGTGGCGAAAAGAACGATAGTCTGATAGTCTGCACCGGTATGGATTGTGGGGATGTGATCAAAGATAATGCGACTCACAGCAGCTCTCACAGCCCTCCTCCTTTATTACATTTTCTTTTTTGTCCCCCAGAATCTTGGGGTCATCTTTGACTCCACACTTTCCTTCTCTGCAAACTTCTCTGACGTCTCTAAAAAGTCTAACTTCTTACTGCACCTCCTTAGAGGTACTCTGCCTTTCCTCTCCTTCCCTCAGAATCTCACTATCTCCCAAGCTCTTGTTCTCTCTAGGTTGGACTACTGTAACAGCCTCTTTCTAAATCTATCTGCCTCCACTTTTCGCCCTTTACAACTAATTCAAAGCAGGACTGCAAGATTTGTCCTTGGCCTCAAGCCATGGGATCGTATCTCTCCAGGACTGAAATCCCTTCATTGGCTCCCAGTGGATGCAAGGATTACATTTAAAACCCTCTGCATTGTCCACAAGGCTTTCTGAGGCCTGGTCCAAAATACCTTCAACTATCCCTCGGCAAATACCTCTCCTCTCGAGCCCGTCACTCCTCTACTTCTAACTCCCTCAGGGTCAGTCATTTTTCAAAGAAACGAGCTGGTGGCAGATCTGTCTTCAGCTGGGGCTTCCCTTTGGAACAGCCTCCCAGCCACCCTGAACCTTGAGGAGAACAATCTCAAGACCTTCCTCTTCGCTTCCGCCTTTGCCCCTCTTCTCCTGCTGATCTGTTTTCTCCTTCGGCACTGTGCACCTGGCCACCCTCTGTCCTTTGGGACCAGGCACCTGCTCACCCTGCCGCCCTCCAGCACTGCCTCAGCGCCACCCCTTGCACTGGGATTCTGTATCTGTACCCATACAGTCCCCCACTCTTCTTCTGCACTTATCAGATGTACACTATCTGACTAATCTTGCACTTTCCACTTGCTGGCTGCACTACCACTTTTCACTGCCTTAATTTATTTACTGCACTTATTATTTATGCTGTTCTCTCCTCTGTTCAGCACTTCCACTTCTCCCCTGCCACACACTTTCCCACTTTTTCCATGCACTTGCACGTTTTTAATGTCACTCGGTCTACTAAGATCGTTGTTTATTTTGTTCTTCCTTGTTCCCCGCCCTTTGCTTGGTTGCGCTCTGAAACACTTGTGTATGAGCGCGATATAAATAAACTATCATATCAGCAGCCAGCCTCTATTACTGCATGGTGCCGGTAGCAACAAGATGTAACTGTGCTGCTGAGCCTGGGGAGCAGCTTGCAGGGTAATACAAATAGAATGCTGAGCACGGAAAACTGAGAGGGCTTTCTTATCTTCTGCTCTTTGCTCCTTACGCTGAGCTCCTTTTGTGGGTCTGATGGCAGTTTAGCTCTGTAATGGACAGCTCAAGGAATATTGCACAGGGTTTGCCGAAAGTAGCAAGTGGATGCCCCGAATCTCCCCCGAATCCAACAGACCACAAGATACCACTTGCCTCCCCACTTCCCGCGCTGCGCTCCTGTGCCAGAATGGTGATTATATTGCAGTGCAGCAGGTAGGGAACAGCTGACTCCACCTAACGGCCACAACAATGGAAAAATTCTCTGTTCGCAAGGGGACTGGGAAGGAGCCACAAGAGACCACTTGCCTCCTCACTTCCCACGTCCAAGGAATGCCAGTCCAGACAGCGTCTTTCACCGTAAGCTCCCCAGAGACTTGGGTCTTCTACCACGCTCCCTCAGAAAGCTCCTTTTTGCTTTTCTTTGGCAATACTTCTAATTGACTAGCTTCCACTTTCTCATTGATTTCCTCTTTCTCTTTCTCCCTTGCTTCAAGATCTCAGTTTCCTCTACCCCTTGTGTTCCCCTCCTTCTTTCCCACTCCACCACCCCCCAACACACTCTCATACTTCCCTCTCTCTCTATTTGCCACCATTGTAAACCTAACTTTGTTCATTGTGTCCTAAATGTGTCCTCATATCTGTTTCTCTTTATCTGTGTCACTGTCGTTTTGCTCTGTTTATGCCTATATGTTGTGGCTCCACTCTCTCTATTTTTTGACAGACGTTCTCTGTGGCCCTACTGCCTCATTTTCTTGTATATGTGCCCCTCTCCGGTTGTTTGCCACTACGTCTGTCCCACTCGATAAAGAGACGTCTCGCCAAGGTCTCCCATGCTACCCCAACAAAAAAAAGAAAATGGAAGCTCCTGGACTGTGGGTGGCAAGCGCCATGAAGCTCTTTGTTTCTTGAGTGGCTGGCTTTCTGCTTCAGGCCTCTTAAAAAAAAAACAGGGGGTTCCACTAGTGTAAGCAGTGACCCAAAATAAGAAAGAATAGGAATAAAAAATAATTGGTCTTTCTGGAATGCTATTCAATCATTTCTAGAATCATTAAAGGTTTATTTCAGGCACACTTCAGGGGGTGAGTTGCTGATTTAGTCTGTTGTTAAACGCCTCAAATTCACAATGCATACAAAGGGCCTCATTACGAGTTTGGAGGTAGCCATGGTGCCATTAGCACCATGGCTGCCTCCAAACCGGGCTCCATTACCGGGTTCCTTCAATGAGGAATAACCGGGTCATTCCAACATTGGAGGACCCGGTAATTCCTCCTTGAAGGAACCATTCCCCATTCCCATTTGAGCCTCCCATAGGCTTTAATGGGAATGGGGAGGGATTTAATAACTGGCACATTACGAATGGCCCGTTATTACCTCCCTCTTCCCCTCGCGGGACCTGGAAAAGACGTCTGGTTTTACCAGACATCTGGTCCGGGTCCCGCAAAGGGAACCTCATAATCGGCACTCCCGTAATGAAGGGTGCCGGTCCCGTACCGGCACCCTTCATTACGGGAGCGCCACCCTTGTAATGAGGCCCAAAAACTTCCAAAAAGCATTTAGAGTACAATAAGCATCCATTTCAGACTATGGGCCTCATTACGACTTTGGAGGTAGCCATGGCGCTATTAGCGCCATAGCTGCCTCCAAAATCGTGTCCAGGTTCCCTGAATGGGGAATTACCGGGCCATTCCGAGTGTGGAAGGCTAGGTATTTCCTCCTTCAGGGAACCCGGGCCCCATAGGGCTCAATGGGAATGGGGAGGGAGCCAACAACGGGCCCGTCAATTACGGGCCCATTGTTAGCTCCCTGGTGCCCTCGCGGGACCCGCTATGGATGTCTGGAAAAACCAGACGTCCACAGCGGGTCCCGTGAGGAGACCTCGTAATAGTGCGGAGTGGGTTTAACGACGCCGGCACCATTACCGGCGCCGTTAAACCCATTCCGCACTTCTCGTAATGAGGCCCTATATATTTAGCTTATTATATATTTTGCTTTTCGCAAGTTGAAGTTATAGCATGTTTTTTTCTTGCCTGTTATGATCATCACAAGACATTCCATCTCGGTGTCCTCATTGCCTTGACAAAATCCTTGTGCCTAAATACTTGTGTACAGTGTAGAAATGTTTGACCACAGCACATAAAGGGGCCCTTGATTTAATTGTGCCACAATTAATGCTTTGTTGCAATATGTCTATCCTGTCTCCATGGAATGCTGTTTAGGATGTTTGTTTGCATGGATGAGGTAACGTGTGCCCAGAGTACGAGATGCTGTGTCAGTGCTCTGCTTTCCCTGCGCTTCTCTAAATTCTTTTATGCACAGTTATGTACCCTGCCAATTAAATGTATTTTGCCAACCTCTGAAGTCTGAAAAGTAGATCCATGCAGGCTTGACATGTGGCCAACGTTGCACCAGACCTGCAGATGAGCTGGCCTGCTTTTAAATCTCAGTTACCAGTTTAATGGTATCCACTACCGAGTGTAATTTGCTTTCTGACTTTGAGAACATTCAGATATGTAATTGCTCATGTTACTATAGCTGTTAAATAGCTATTGCCGGTAAGATAGCTCAGTGGGTTGAGCACTTGCTGCTGCGATGTGTGTGTTATCTGCTGGTTCGAATCCTGGCAAGGCCAACTCAGCCTTTCATCCTTTGGAGGTTGATAAATGAGTGCCAAGACAGGTTGGGTGACATTGCATGTATATTTGTTATATATAAAGTGCTTAAGCATAAGTACTATATAATACATCAATATCATTTGGCCTTGGACATCTGCCTTTATAGTAATTTGGTAATATAGGCCTATGGTGATCCATTCTTGTATGAAATGTATATCACATTACAGTGAAATATTAACCAGTTTGCATAGTTTACCCCTGGCATTTTGGTGAAATGACATCCCTGACTCTATACCTCGCTATTTTTAATGCTATGTGTATCTCTCTCTCGTTTCATTCACTTTGCCTCATTTTATTCTCTCTGCATATGCTCTTTGTTTGTCACACTCCTTGCCCTGTATCTTGCACTCTTTCTCCATCCATTTCCAGTACTTTCCACCCTCTAGCTTTCATTGCCTCCTCCCGTTCATTTCCTCTTCCCGTTTTTATTTCTGTTGGAAATTCCCTCTTGCAAATCGAGCACGCAAAACTGCAAACATGCTGTGTAGAAAGGTGCGCCAGCCGAAAGAGAGAAATGTGTAGCCCTGTAGATTATTATCAAGATAACATCTTGTGAGTAAATAGAGCTCTCTTGCTTGCTATCAGTTCAGCACAGAGTGACTCCAGGAGGAGCAGATTCAGTGGCACTGCTCTTGTTATGCAAAGTCATGAGAGGTGGAGAGAGGCTGGGGAACGCATGGCATGACTTAGAAAGAAAAATAAATGCGAGCACGGCTTAGCACAGGATCGGTTAGGGAGCTTTTTGCCATCCTTGTACATTTTCATTAACTGCATATTTTACTTTGGACAATCACAGAACAAACGCGTTTGTGAACTAGAGAGAGTTTGCCGTTATTCCAGGATAATCATGCCTCTTTTGCACGGTAATTTCCCTTCCCCCACACCAGTCCTTCTGGTGCTGAGCTCAAGGGTGAAAGAGGTGTGAAGGGCGGGCACAACATGTTCAACATGACAATAGCCTTGGAATTTGATCTCCAGTATCAGAACCCAGTGGCATTCGGGAGCCAAACAAGTGGGGAGAATCCTTGCACTTAGGTCCTTTGGAAAATGTCAAGAAAGAAAAGTGTGCTCACTTTAGATGAACATACATTTAGAGAGGGCAGCATTAAATGTTATCCTTTACATCAATTATATGATTTCATGGCTTCTTTTTCAAATCTTCATTATACTTTTTTTTTTTAATACTTTGGTCATTTAAACAGTTTTACATTGTATAGGTGGGCTTTCAAAATAACCACACATTGCAATAATGATTATAAAAAAAATACGGGGGCGTTCATTTTCTTTGTACCTTACTTGAGTCTAATGCATAAAACTCTTCTAGAACAATGGTTCAATTATTTTCCTTTCTCAAACTGAGCGACTGAATACTGGTCCCATTTATTTATATATGTGTTTGTTATTGGTTCATTTTATTTTCTCACTAAAGATGACGCAGTTAATCTACAAACCTGTATTCAGAAAAATCTATTGGGCCTCATTACACGGTAGGCGGTGAGCCATGGCGCTATTAGCGCCATGGCTCATGCCGGTAAAATACCGGCACCGCCTTGGCGGTAAGGGGATTTACCGCCCCATTCTAAGGTTGGAGGGGCGGTAAATCCCCCTTCCACCATTGCCCTTCCCCATTCCCATTTCTGCCCCATAGGGCTCTATGGGAATGGGGAAGGCGCTAATTACGGCACCGCAATTTTGCGGTGCCGTAATTAGCTCCGAGGTCCCTTAGCGGGTTGGATTTTAACGCCTGCAAAAAGCAGGCGTTAAATCCCCCAACCCGCAAAGGGACCTCGTAGTAAGGCGGTAAGGATTTACCGGTACCAGTATTTTACCGGTACCAGTAAATCCTTACCGCCATCCGTGTAATGAGGCCCATTGTCTCAGAGGGTTCGAGACACGAAGAGCTGATGGGGTGGATGGATATATTATAAGCAACAGCAAACCAGCCTGGGTTACACTTTGGCATTAGGTGTCATGTCAGGTGAGGGATACTGGAAAACAGCAAGTGGTGGCTGGCAGTGCTTGGCAGTGGAAGGAGCTAGAAATGGGCGTTATCTGAAACAATCTTGTCATACCCTGAATTAGTAGTGCCGTACTACTTACAAAATAAGGTGTTTGAACTATAATGTGTTCATTGGAAGTATACATTCAAATCGTGCCTTTTAGTTGTAGAAGGATAGACTGGACATGGAACAAGTAGCGTGCTTGGACCTTTTATGAATAACATAGGATAATGTGTCTCTATGTTACTAAAAGTCAAGGATGTCGGCAGGGTCTGGACAGATGTCTTGAAGTTTGGTCAAAAAGGGGCCAGGCTCCAACCCTGAGAGAGCCACACACCCACAACGTTCTACCCCTGCCTGATGAAAAGATTGTGTTCACTTTTTCTTACGTTGGGATGCGCTATATAAATAACTTTAACATTAACACAACATAACTACATTTTAATATATTGTAGAGTGGTGCTGAGACTCTGGGCCTCCTGCATAGCATTTGTCAACAACTAGGTTCTGATCATATAAATTAATACTGTCTAACGTTCTTTGTTTATTGTAGTACCTACAGTTTGGGTCTTCACTATCACACAACCTGTGCAGCTTATTCACTGTTCTCTGGGGAATATATTAATCAGATGTAATAACCGAAATTGAAATGCATAGTGATAGATTTGAGTTCTAGATGAAGATATCTCAGTGTGTTAAGCACAGTCTTTTTTCAATTTTAGCATAATTGTTTCACCAATCCATTCCCTTACCTTCTGTTACAAAGAAAATTCCTCTTTATACAAGTCTATTCTTGACTACACCACTCCTGACTCAAGCCTGGCAGTCACAGAATTAACCTTCTAGAAATTCAATTGCGAGACAACATACAGAGATGCCCAGGAAAATAAGCCAGCAAATGTACTGGATTGCTGGAGTCGATTCTCAAACCCTTCATGCTTCCAACATTAAATTTTGTAGTAACTTATAATTCTTTAAACTCACATTAGAAACTATGAGAAACCTGAAGGTGTCTCACCCGCTAGTCCGCGGAGAGCTGTCATCCAGGTGGCCAGGACACGGCCATCGCTGTTGGATCCAGTTCCTGTGGGTGGACCAGTGGGGGAGGATCTGGATGAGGGGTCTTCGGAGAGTGCAAGTGGGACACCGACGGGCAAAACGCGGCACCCCCTTCCTTGTAACACCTTTTCCCATCCTACTAGGATATTTAGAAGCTGCACCCCCCTTTTCCGACAAAAACACTTTCTTACACCGTAACAGACAACGGACTAACACCAGAGCGATTCCCTATGTGCATGTTTAGCATTGTCTAACGTAATATTACGGAGATGCTCTTTGGCTGTAACAAGAGATCGATGGACCTCAGGGGTCGCATCAAGAATGTATCTAGCCTCCCATTCTCCCACTTCTCTTTCAGATTCTGTCAGCGTATGTAGGTGCACTTTTCTTTTATTGGATATCCAGGCGATCGCTGCACCCCTAAGCACTGCCTTATATGCTTCCCATACCACCACCGGGCTATCGACCGATGTCGTGTGAATCTCAAAATATTTGTTAGTTTTTTCAGCAAGGTGGTCAATAAAGTCAGGGAAGCCTAGGTAATCGTTATTTAACCGCCATGATGGGGCCAGGGGGGTGGTTAGGCCATTCACCCGTATCTCAATCAGTAATGGTGAATGGTCTGCGATGCCGCAGGGAAGTAGTTCTGCGTTACGTACCCTATGTATGTCTGTGGCGGGAGAAAAAAGTAATCTAATCTAGAAAGGGAACCGTGAGCCCCAGAGTGGAACGACTATCCCTTGCTTCTGGGGTGAAGCTCCCTCCACACATCTCAGAGGCCCAGTGCAGATGTGAACGCTGCTAATCTAGTGAGAGTGTTGGATTACGGCCTTGAATATGAGTGTGATCTAGAGTATTGCACATTACAGCATTGAAGTTCCCCCATAGAATCCAAGTGTCTGGATGGTGTCTCGCGACGAGGGTGGTGATGTCATCTAGGAGTTCTTCTCCGAGCCCTGGTGAAGAGTATATCGCAGCAAAGGCCAGAGTTTCCACCCCCCAGTGTGCCAAGCAAGATCGTATAGTGGCCTCTGGGGTCTTGTTCCACTGTGATTGGGGTGAATGGGATGCGTTTGTGCAGTAAAATCAAGGTGCCTCGAGATCCCATGGTGTACCCTGCATGGAATGCAGAACGATAATTTGTTCTTCGGAATAGGGTACAGACCGAACCCGCTAAGTGTGTTTCTTTGATAAGGGCAATATCGGGGGAGTGCCTGTCCAGGAATTGGGTAATGAGACACCTCTTGATCCCAGAGCCCATTCCATTCACATTCCAGGTGAGCAGTTTGAGGGACCTAGGGCGGTCTACAGATGTTGGTCGGGTCGGTGTTGCAGCCATATAATTTGTATGGTAAGTAAATGAGCATACCACTCGCACAGATTAGATCGGAGCTGGAAATCTTCGAATCCCACGCCCTTAGAGAGGTACAGTACTACACGCGGCCTCTGGCGGTGCGGAAGTACGGGGAAGGGGACAGACCAGGGAGAACCCTGGCCAGACTGGTGCACACAGAGGGGGGCAAATCCCGAATTGACAGCATCATAAATGCAAGAGGCCCCCAACACTGGTCCGACCAGTGTATCCTTGACACCTTCACGGAATGGAAACGTCCTGATCTGGCCTGGGAAGCAATACTTCAGAAAACTACACTCTACGTGCGCCCAATTCCTTTGGCATTCTGGTGTGGACCGCCAAGAAGTGGCAACATATGACCCTCCCATACGAGAGAGGGGGCTTCACGGCCCCTGATCTAACCCGGTATTGGATTGCTGCACAGGGCCAACATGCTACACATTGGTACAAACACCCGGCGGCACCCCCCCATGTGAAACTTAAAAAACTAGCAGACAAGGAGGTAAATATTATGTCCTTAATCCTCTACCGTACATACCACACAGATGCCCCAGCGGATCCCGTGGCCACCACGATTATGGCATGGAATCGACTACTGCACTCCCAGCCTGAGCATCGACCATACTACAAGTGGCTACCCATCTGGCACTTCCCGGGCCTCACCTCCACCCACGATAAACTCCTCATGCGACACTGGCTAGACCTGGGGTATCAGGCACTAACAGACATATATCCCGAAGGTAAATTCATTACCCCGCAGACATGGCGCCCGGGACACTCCGGTTCGGCGTTAGAGCTGTTGCAATACTTCAGACTAAGAGCGGCAGTTCGCATCATGTGGCTCACTTACCCAGATGAGCCCCCTGACTCACCCGATATTCACTACATAGCCAACTCAGCTGGCAGTAGGGGTAAAACGTCTTCTCTGTACAAGATACTACTGGAAAAATCTGAGGATGCACCTTCAAAACCGCGAGACGAGTGGAGTGAGGAGCTGGGCCTGGCAATCACAGATGACATGTGGAGCAAAATGTGCTCGCACACACGCAAAGTCAACCTTAACTCCAGATTTCGATGAATGCAATATAAACTCCTCAATCGATTATATTACACACCATACAGGGTGGGGAAATTTGCACATTATCAGACCCACACATGCCCGAGATGCAGATCCGAAGAAGCGGACCACACACACATGTTTTGGTCCTGTACCGCACTTGGTGCATTCTGGAAAGCAGTAACTGAAGCCCTTCCGGAGATAGTCGGGACCCCAGTGGGCCTCGATCCGTTAGCTATTCTGTTTGGGTTGTGGGCTGGCGTTGAGGTGAAGAAAATGTCAACATTTTTGAATGTCAGTGCTATGGTGGTCATAAAAAAAAAACTACAATGCTGGAAGCGTCGCACACCCCCTTCATTTGAGATGTGGCTGAAGGCTCTCACCTGGACACAGATGTGTGAGGAGGAATATACCAGTTCCCTCCCTATGAGTTCCCGCCCGAAAAATGTGTGGACAGTCTTTTGTAGTTACCTAAACAACAAAGATAACATAGAACCACTCTCCCCCCCTGCCCCGCCAGGTGTGCAAGATGAACCTGGACCCTGAGCTGCGCAAAGCATAATGGGCTGTCAGCCCACCCCCATTGAATACCCCTTAAATGTACTGGAAAAGCCAAATGTATGATTGCAACTGTTTATGCACTGTGTTGTGTACCTGCTGCTACTGCTTGCCAATAAAGAAAAATTTTTTTTAAAAAAAAGTAAATGAGCATACCTGGGACATACTGTGGGTGTATGCTGGTATTGGGTGATATGTGGTAGGTGTCTCTATCAGGCAGATCATGTGGACCTAAGAACATGTGATGATATGTAGACAACATTAAGCATTTCCCAATTCTCCCTCCCTATACTCCACCCCAACTTGAAGTACCTGTCGCCCGAACATGCTGACACTCGGAACTACAGAGTCAGCGTTAACTCGAAACACTTGTGTATAGGCGCGTTATAAATGCCATATCATATCATATCATAACTTAAGAACTGGAACTATCCCAATCTCAGTTTAACCAGGAATTCACTGGTCCTGCCGAAAACCAACAATACTATTCTATAACAGTTTTATCCCCTACCGCTTCTGGAACACTGTTCAGACTTTCAGGTCCGGAGTGGGGTTCGTTTCAGGGGGGGAGGCACGCCCTCCTCGACGGCCGCACAAATGTTGCTTATCCTTGGTCAAGTAGAATACTTATCATATGATTGTTTCGTTTGCAGCCCCTTTTCCAGTTCGTGGTGGTGTCAATGTGCCCCATCCACCCACACCTGGTTGTCAATCCTCTTCCTCACGTAGTGGCGGATCCTGCTCATGTACCGGTGGTTTTACCGGTGGTGGTCCCCGCTCTGGTCGGGCCCAGAGGTTTCTGCTCCTATTATTCCTCGCAGCTCTCCAATCTCCCTCGATGTGCTGTTCTGCCCACCTCCATGCTTATTTGGGGTCTGTGAAGTGGACGGTAGTGCCCTTGTGGTATATTTTCAGTTGGGCTGGGAAGAGCAGGCCATATTTCACCTTCAGGGTTTGCAATTGTCTCTTAAATTGGTCAAACGATTGCATGGCCTTCTGTACCTCCCTAGTATAGTCCGGGAAGAAGGCAATTTTAGATCCATTGTATGTCAGTGTGCCTTTTGCGCATGCTTATTGGAGCAGTGCATCCCCATCTCTGTAATTCAGGAGTTTTGCAATTACAGTGCGTGGCGGAGCACCTGGCACTGGTCTTCCAGATGGCATACGGTGGGCTCTGTCTATCGAAAAGAATTTGGAGAACGAGTTCGGTTCAAACATGTCAGTGATCCATTGTTCCAGGAACAGTTCCATACTTGGACCCTGTGCATTTTCTGGTAGATCGAGGATTCGGACGTTGTTACGCCTTGATCTACCCTCACCCTCATCCACTCTTTCTTCCATAGTTTTCAGTCTCCAGTTGACACTATTTAGCTGCTGTTGTAGCTCACGGAGCCTATCCTCTGCCTCAGATATGCGCTGCTCCGCCTCGCCAGTACGTGATGTTAGTTTTTGCAAATCGTGGTGAAGGAATGAGACGTCCATACTAATGCCATCCATCTTTTGTTCCATGGAGGCCTGTGAGTCGACAATGCAGACATAACGTCTTTTAATGATAATGTGCACTCCTTTTCAGCCATAGTGTCAACCTGGGCCTGTTTATCTTGGGCCTGTGTGACCGGCATCGTATATTGGTCAATTTTTCTTTGGGTCGGTTGTTTCTTCGCCTTGTCCTTGCCCATGGTGGGCACAAGCACTTCCTGTATACCAAGTGTGAGCTTTTGGTGAGGCAGGGCAAGGTCGCGCAGAGCCAGCAGAACGTCAGTTCAAGCCAGCAACCAGCCCGTGTGACACTCTACTCTCGGCCCCAATCGGCAGTATCCTCCCCTTGGGTCCGCTGTAGCCAGGCAGTCTGTTTGTAATTATTGACTCCAGGGGTCCATTTGTTGCCTCCTTGATGGGAGTATGGAAGGGCAGTTCATCCAAACTCTATGATTCGCTCCGTCTCCGATTGGTGTCTTCTCAGAGTGATCGCAGGTCAAGCCACCACCTCCAGATGTCAAGATAGAAGTGGTGCCACGACCATCACATTCCCCTGGTGTGGATTCACTAGGCACAGTAGTTAATGAGCACCTTGTTCATCTCATCCAAGCGTGTCAAGCACAGCCCAATCAAGGTACCCGGCTTGTAACAGATTCCACAAGTCTAAGAGCAGTACTCCGTTTATCTGCCACAAGCTTCTCTCTCTGCATTCACAGCGCTGTGGGCAGGTCGGGTTGAGTCTCCTGAATGTGTTGTTGGGTAAAGAAGCCGTGCCTTGTTTGCATGTTCATAGACGTATCAGCCGAGTTGTCTGCGCAATATGCTTCCGTGCCTCTTGGGCGATTTACGCAGCGCTGCTATTTCACCCTGACTTCGTTGTGCTTCCTTGTATTCTCTGGGTTTCTCTTCATTTCCCCTTCTGGCCTCAGCCGCACTGGCCAGGTTTGCGACGGTGGGGTGAGTGGTTAGCAGCATGGCAGTTAATTGCCCTTGTGGCTCGATTTTGCTGCGTCTCTTGAGTTACACAGAGTGAAACGCAGTAGCTCTCATCGCGTCTACATATAGCTATTTATGGTGCCGTATAGTTGGAAGCGTGTAAGCCCCCATTACCACGGGGAGAGCATTGCAGATGTGCGCAGGTTGTAGGTTCCCCTCCTAGGAAAGGATGCCTTTGTTCCCTCTCTTCACAGTAATTGTCATCCGGGGTATGTTCTCGCGGGGATCCCAGGCTCTTATTACAGCAGGGTAGTGGGATTATGTTGGCACATTTTCCCGAGCTGCCCCTTCTCTCACATCAGCGCCCCATCGACAACGTGGCCATGCGTTCTCTGCTGTACTCGGCGGTGATCTGCAGCTCTGTGAAACGCCACGGGCTATGTTGCTGTACAACGAGTGCCTGTAGAGGAGTAGACAACATGTTGTTACTCCCCATATTTCCTAATTCCAAAGAAGGACGACGGATTGAGACCCATCTTGGCCTTAAGAGACTTGAACAAGTTCCTCAGGAAGGACACGTTCAAGATGGTAACCCTCTTTCAGATCCTTCAGGCCCTCCAGCTTCAGGAATGGATGGTAACATTGGACCTCCAGGATGCTTACTTTCATGTGCCGATCCATCACAAGCACAGACAGTACCTGAGGTTCGCTGTCGACGGTTATCATTATCAGTTTTGGGTTCTGCCATTTGGGCTCACCTCCGCCCCAAGGGTTTTCACCAAGCTAATGGCAGTTGTGGCAGCGAGTCTCAGAAGAGGGGGATTCATGTTTACCCCTGCCTAGACAATTGGCTGATCAGGGCCAGATCCCCGGAACAGGCGCTGGAACATCTCAGCTCCACCTGTCACTCCCTCCACAAGCTGGTCTTCTCTCTCAACTTCAACAAGTCCCACATGATACCATCACAAAGACTCCAATTCATCGGAGCAGTCCTGGATGCATCCCTGGGCAAAGCCTCGCCACCAGAGGTGAAGGCTCAAGACATTCTGCAGATGGTGACCAAATTCCAGAATGCCCAATATTTACCGGCCTTTGATTTTCCGAGGTTGCTCAGCCTCATGGCATCCTAAATTCTTCTGGTGCCAGAGGCTTGCTTGAGATTGAGATCTCTCCAATGGCCTCTCAGGATCCAGTGGTCACAGTTCTCAGGAAAGATGTCAGATCTCCTACAAATCCCAGACAGAGTCTCAAAAGATCTTTAGTGGTGGACCTGCCGGGAGAACATCTTAAAAGGAGAACCTTTTTGGCAACCATGGCCGGAGATAACAGTAGTGACGGACACCTCACTCATGGGGTGGGGAGCCCATACCAATGATTTGACCATCAGCGGTCGTTGGTCTCCATCGGAGTCCAAACTACATATCAACTTTTTAGAGTTGATGGCGATCAGACTAGCACTGAAGGCCTTTCTGTCAGGATTAGTCAGGCGAGTACAAAGGCAGCGAATATGGCAAGGGAAATGTGCACACAGGAACGACGACTCATGTATGCTAGAACCCAGGAGTGCAAATAGAGTGTGACATCAAAACCAATATATAAAAAGGGATGTGGGGTAAGCACCTGACCGCGAGGAAAGTCGGCAAGCGCCTTACCCCCAATTGCTGTTACAGGTACTGACAGCGCTAAACCCACGTGGAGGGCAAGCAATGACAGGATCTGTGTACTAACACTCTTGATGGTATTAAATAAGGGAACTAAAGAACTGTACTCACGAGGACGAGATAAACCTCTTGAATGTCAGCTAGCCCACGAATCCTGTTGATGAAACTGGGACCCCGAAAGGCTAGAACAGCAATGGGAGGAAAACTAAATACCTAAGTTGGAATAGTGATTACAAATTAGTGAGGAAAACATAAGCATTCACACAGGAGCTAGCTACAACCGCACACCACACCTAATAATCAAATGGGAAATAAATGCAGAAGTGCAATGGAAAACATGGAATGGATCCCAATAGAAAGTAAGGATCAGGAGCAGGGAAAAACGAAATAACCAATGCAAACTTCTCCCTACCCCTCCAAGGAAAAGACAGGAAGCTAATCTAAGAGGAAGGCTAAGGCATACGGGTTTACAGCAGCAAAGGACAGAGTCAAAGAAATATAGAACACAGACAAACTGGGCTGCATCTAAAAGGGGAAAGCACTGAGAAATGCTGCCTGCAAACAGAGGAAGACAAAAAGGGAATCAAGGGAGCAGAAATCAATTAGCGCATGAATCTGAGATTCAGGGCGGAGGAACAAGAAAACAGGAACTAGGAACTAGGTACAAAGGCAAGGAACAAGGAACAAGGGACTAGTCACAACAGGAACACTGCAAACGATGACCAGCGCTGGACTGAAGTAAGACTGAGGCTTTTAAAGCTGCTTAACGAGCACACGCCTCAGGTGTGCTGATTGCTGCACCTGCAGCCACAGCTGTTGCCTATCCTCCACCCAACCTTGTCCTGCAAGGGTGGAGGTGGAGCAGTGGGCCAGGCATTCTGGGAAGCATAGTCATTTGGTTAAAGAAGCATGCTGGCTGCCAAAAACCTGGAATGGATCCGGAAGGGAAGTAGCTTGGAAAATAGGGATTTAGCGCTCCCAATTCATCACAGCACTGTAGCATAAGGTTCGGAGGAAAGGTCCAGTAGGGAATAAACCCCAAATCATGTCCCCAAGTGGTGGGAACGGGAGCGAAGGGAGCGAGTCGTGACACTTTCTGCCCTCTGAATGTGGAAGGAATGTCCTGGTAATGACAGAAAACAGTGTGGCCATGTACTACTTCAAAAAGTGAGGAAGTGTAGGGTCACTACCACTTTGCAGAGAGGGAATGCAGCTCTGGTTTTGGGCAATACAAGAGGGAATCTCTCTATCAGCAGTTCACCTATCCGGAGAGAAGAACACAGCGGCGGACGCTCTGAGCAGGCAGAGCACAGTCAAGTGGGAACTAACTCAGGAAGCCCTTTAGGAGATCTTCACCCTTTGGGGAAGTGGATCTATTCACGACCAGTGCCAACAGGAAGTGCAAACTTTACTGCTCAAGGGAATTTCCCCCGAGAGGAGCTCTAGGAGACGCGTTCATGATGGACTGTTAGTTTCCACTCCTATACGCGTTTCCTCCAATCCGCATCATTCCTCATGTAATTAGGAGGTTGAGAAGGTTCAGGGAATCCATGATCCTAGTTGCCCCAGACTGTGCCAGGAGGATGTGGTACCCGGACCTTCTGGACATGTCCATCTGCCCTCTGATTCTTCTTCACAAAGAGAGGATCTTCACTCACGAGAGGAGGGTCGGGTTCTCCATCCGGATATTAGGACTCTCAGCCTTCAGGCATGGTTTCTGAGAGGCTGGGATACAAGTATTGGGACCTCCCGGATGATGTAATGGAGATTTAGTTTCGGCCAGAAGGCCAGCAACCAAATCTTTATACCGCTGCCGCTGGAATAAGTTCTGTAGCAGGTGTAGAGATAAGAATGTTGACCCTTTCTCGTGTAATACACCGATGGTGTTATTCTTTATATCACATCTGGCAAATCTGGGGCTCCAGATTGGTACCATCAAGGGATATTTGGCAGCGCTTTCTATTTTTAAGCGCACTTCAGAGGAAGTCTCCTACATTAAGAATCCTCTAGTAGTACAATTTTTAAAGCGACTAACTAATCTTTGCCCTCCAGTCCCGTTTCAAGTCCAACTATGGGATCTCAACTAGGTGTTAAACTACGTGACGGGAGCTCCTTTCGAGACTCTGCACACTTTTCCATTAAAACATCTAACTCTGAAAACTGTCTTTTTGGTGGCAATTACATCAGCCCAAAGGGTGAGTGAGCTACAGGCTTTATCCTGCAAGACTCCTTATACTGTCTTTCATAAAGACTGAGTGGTACTAAAAGTGAAGCCTACTCTTCGCTCCCAAATTGTTTCTGAGCTTCATATTACTCAGAAGATAACATTGCCATATTTTTATCCTCCACCTCATCCGGGGAAAGAATAAGAAAGACTTCACAGGCTTGACCCTAGACGTGCACTAAGCTTTTACATCTCTAGATTGGAAAAATTGCGGCAGAATGACCAATTATTTGTGGGCTATTCAGGTCACAAATGAATACTGGCCATCACTGAGCAAACCATCTCCAAATGGATTATACGAACTATATCAGAATATTACAAACTGGCAGGTAAAGACCCTCCAGAACATCTAAGAGCTCATTCGACCAGGGGTGTTGCAACTTCATCTGTGTTGCAGAGGGGAGTTTCGATAAAGGATATATGTGCAGCTGCCACATGGTCGTCTGTGCACACCTTTACTAAATACTACAGTTTAGACTCTTCCACGAGCCAAGATTCTGCTTTTGGGAAAGCAGTGTTGCACTTTGTGCATACATAACCACACTCATTTCTACTCCCTCCTCCAAATTATGTACACTGCTTTGGAAGTGTATCAAACATAAAGAACACGTGAAAGGACACAATCCATTCAAAGAACAAGTTACTTACCCACTGTAACGTACTTTCGACTGGATGTTCCTCCCAGGCCCCTCCCAACCTACCCTGCAGTAGAACATCCCTTGCGGTTGCAGTCAATGCTCTCTCAGGGGAGTAACCGCTGAACACAAGGCAAAGCTCCACTCATCAAAACGGAACTGATCCCAACGGGTGCTGCTCGTGCTATATATATATACCTGGGGTGACGTCGACGTCGAGACGGAGGCGTCCGAGGGACATCAACTCGACCAGGCATCGACGCACAGTGCCCCCTCCTGAAAATAATTTTCAAAGGCAGCAAGCTGGATATTGGAAATATCTAAGATAAGGAATACGTGGGAGGAACATCCAGTCAAAAGAACATTACCGTGGGTAAGTGACTGTGATCCGCCCCATGTTGCATTGCCACACCTACCCATGTTCATAAGATGAATCCTGTTAGTATTTCACGGAACAACACACCTATGGCCCATATGTCAAGACAAAACCCTCATGTCCAACTCACCCTGTATCTTACCAGCTCACAGAAAGAAAAGCATGTATATCCACATCTGTACTAATTAACACTTCAGGATTTGCAGATCACATTTGCTCTGCTCCACCAATCCCCACCTTCCTCCATTTCAGTACGTAATGCCAAGAAGCCACCGAAATAGCTTAAGCCACATCATACAAGATCCATTTACCACACATTGTTATAAAAAATCTATGACTTTAACATTGTCGCACATCATCTCCATGCAGATGGTAACATTTAAATGATCCTACTCTACCACAAGAATTTAATAGCACCCTTATCAAACAAATGATATCTGTGAGGACTAAAACATCAATATAATCAAATACCATCTCTGTGGGGTCTTCAAACTCATTTTTATCACACACCATCTCTTTGGGGACTTGAGCACCCTTATAAACACACACCGTTGCTGTGGATACTTGAACATCACTATATTCAAACACCATCTCATTGGGTCTTTAACAGCATTATCATCACACACCATCTCTGTGGGGACTTAAACATCACCATTATCACACACAATCTCTGTGAGAACCTTAAAGCCATTATAATCACATGCCATTTCTATGGGACTTCAACATCATTTTCACACTCAATACATGAACTGAACTGTGGTCTTCCATGGTGAACCTTTTGCATTTTGGTGGTTTAATTGCATGCACATTTTCTAGAAAACTGGTGTGGTTGGGGTCTTAGTGTGTTAGAGGGTGAATCAAATTCAAAACCAGCATTGTTGATGTGTGGAGGCCAGAGGCAGTGCCTGAGTCCTCAATGCCAGTATTGTTTGGTGTGGTTTCTGACAGTGGCACTTGGATTTCTCTTTTATCCAGACAGGAGAGCCCAACATCTATTAAATGACAGCACTGTGACTTGATTTTCCTCTTCCTTAGGGGGTAAGCCAAATAAATAGAGATTAGAGCTTTGGCAAGTCTGCATCAGGTTAATTTGGTATTAATAGACATAAGGCTGCCATGTGTGGGGTGGAATATGTGTGTGTAGTGTAAGGTAGCAGGAGAAAGAGGGGTATATCATTTTAGATGGGGAAGGGCTGGTGATTCATTAGGACAACCACTGTGTAGTTTAATACTAGACTCAAATGTTTCCGTTGCAGTTGTTTGTTGACCTCTGTGTGGCCCCTGGGTGGACTGTAACAATATTTTTATCACACACCATCTATGTGGGGACTTTAGTGTTATCATTATAGCATACCATCTCTGTGGGGACCT
Source organism: Ambystoma mexicanum (assembly GCF_040938575.1). Lineage (NCBI taxonomy): Eukaryota > Metazoa > Chordata > Amphibia > Caudata > Ambystomatidae > Ambystoma > Ambystoma mexicanum. Next base: position 1,517,726,349 of record NC_090937.1, on the reverse strand, counting down.
CAACATCTTAGAAATGACACAACATCTCTGTTGGACTTTAGTGTTATCATAATCACATGCCATATCTGTGGAAACCTTATTTTGTACTAGTAATCATTTAGTATTTTATAAAGATTTATATAGCGGCTAATGCCAAAGTGTTTAACATCATCATAACTACACACTATCACTGTGGGGACTTGAGTGTTGTAATAATCACATACCATCTCTGTGGGGACTTTAGTGTTATCATAATCACTTGCCATACCTGTGGGGATCTTGTATTATATTTATAAATGCTTAGTATTTTATCTAGATGTCTATAGCGGCTAATGCCTGAGTACTTAACAGCATCATAATTACACACTGTCTCTGTGGGGACTTCAATATAGTCCTACTCACACACCATCTCTATGGGGACCTTATGATCATTGTAATCACACACCATCTCTGTGGGGACCTTATCATTGAAATCACACACCATCTCCGTGGGGACCTTATCTTCATTGTAATTACACCCCATCTCTGTGGGGACCTTATCATCATTTTAATCACACACCATCTCTGTGGGGACCTTATCATCATTTTAATCACACACCATCTCTGTGGGGACTTTAGTGTTATCATAATCACTTGCCATATCTGCGGGGACTATATTTTCTATTTGTATTTTTTGTATTATATTTAGATTTATATAGCGGCTAATGGCCAAGGGCTTAACAGCATCATAATTACACACAGTCTCTATGGGGACTTGAGTATGGTTCTAATCACACACCATCTCTATGGGGACCTTATCATCATTGTTATCACACACCATCTGTGTGGGGACATTAGTGTTATCATAATCACTTACCATACCTGTGGGGACTATATTTTCTATTTGTATTTTTTGTATTATATTTAGATTTATATAGCGGCTAATGCCTAAGGGCTTAACAGCATCATAATTACACACAGTCTCTATGGGGACTTGAGTATAGTTCTAATCACACACCATCTCTATGGGGACCTTATCATCATTGTAATCACACACCATCTGTGTGGTGACTTTAGTGTTATCATAATCACTTACCATACCTGTGGGGACCACATTTGGTATTTGTATTTTTTGTATTATATTGAGATTTATGTAGCGGCTAATGCCCAAGCGCTTAACAGCATCATAACTATACACTGTCCATGTGGGGACTTGAGTATAGTCCTAATCACACACCATCTCTATGGGGATCTTACCATCATTGTAATTACACACCATCTCTGTGGGGACATCAACATGATTGCAAGTACACACTGGGCCTCATTCCGACTTTGGATGTAGCCACGCCGCTATTTGCGGCATGGCTGCCTCCAAAATCATTCCGACTCCGCCCTGGTGAATGGAGTAATTACCGGTCCATTCCAAGGTTGGAGGGACCGGTAATTCCCCATTCACCAGTGCCCTTCCCCATTCCCAATTGAGCCCCCATAGGGCTCAATGGAAATGGGGAAGGCGCTAATAACGGTACCGTAAATTACGGTACCGTTATTAGTACTAAAGTCCCTTTGCGGGTCCCGTCCTTAACGCCTGCTAAAAGCAGGCGTTAAGGAAGGACGCGCAAAGTGAACTCGTAGTAGAGCGGTAAGGGTTTAACGGCACTGGTCTCGTTACCGGTGACCATTAACACTTACCGCCCTACTCGGAATGAGGCCCACTGTCTCTGTGGGGACTGTTGATTATCACACACACTCTCTGTGGAAAATGTAACTTTTCTAAAATCAAACATGAGTCCTATAGGAAAGTTAATTCCACTATTATTATACACATTCCAAAAGATGGAAGCAACATCATTTCCATTAAACCATTTCTAAAGAGGAGATATGAGTTTGCTGGGAAGATGATGCCTGTGAAAGAATGAGATCTGAATTTGAATGTTTTATTTCGTTTTCCCCACAGTGTGTCAGCCTGGGTCAATCAAGTCATCTCCTGTGTCGCAGTTATCTTTTCTGGAACATTTTGAGTGCTTATAATAGTGTTTAATGCCAGAAAATAAGTACCTTTTTAAGTTTCACATGCAAATAAAAAATCTTGTGGGAAATGCCAAACCAGCAAAATCCATCTGGTGTGATGCAGGCAGGTACTCACATGTAGCAATACAGTTGTATAATGTATATGGAGTACTATAAAGTAAGCATTTTTCCATTTGCTTTTGGAGCAATCATCCCAAATAAGAATAATAAAGTAAGTCCCCACAAGGATGGTAACACGCGTTCAAGTCCCCGCAAAGATGGTACCGAACACGCGAGTAAAAATACACATTTTTGCAAATATGAAGTTGGATTCTGTATTATGAATTTTTTCTAGATATAGTTTTGCTATTAGCCCATTTCTAAAACATTGTGAAGGGTTAGTCCCCACAAGGCAGGTATCCACACATAGTCCCCACAAGGTAGGTAAAACGTGTGTGTGTGTGTGTGTGTGTGTGTGTGTGAGTTTGTGTTACTATCCTTGTGGGGACTTGGGTGTGTAAACATGCACACGCTGTGGGGACTTGATTTCACTGTGGGGACCTAAACCCAAGTCCCCACATGGTAATGCCTTCCAAATGACTTAAAACAACTTAAAAGACATCTGTGCCAATTTTTAGAACTTTTTAAAAAATGGCTTTGTGGGGACCTGTGTTTATTTTGGTGTGTTGATTTTTTACTCAGCTCTGCCCCCGCAGGGTGGGTGTGGTATTGCAGTCATCAACACACGGACAGGAATTTAAACACACTTGATAAATCAGATGCCCTACATGCTTAGGCAGCAGACAGCAGATTCATGGGAACCATTTATACACAAATACAATTGTGTTTTAAATGGCCTGAACTCTGCGTTTAAATGTAAAATAATGAAATTAAGCTGTTTTTTGTGTATTTTGTATGTTTACAGAATTGTTTATAATTGATATGCAATGTAAATCTTTCCTCATTGATTGCACAACACACTTCCAGATTCATTTCAAGCATTGACTACTTTTGTAATAAACGAATCACAATATGACTTACTTTACTTTCTTATTTTTCTGTGATTTTGTTGAAGTCCCCATAGGGGTGGTGTGTGATGAATTGAATTCTACACTGTCAAGACAACACATTATGTGCATGGATGTCATCTTGTCTATAGTCTGATATGTGAATTAATTGAATGTTGGCATCACATTTTGTCTGATTATTCAAAAAATATTCACAAAGTTGATGTTTAATTGATACTCATTTGGTTTCCTTACAAGTTGATCTCTAAGGGAAAAAGGTGGCAGTAATGGAATTAGCGCCACTTTGATCAATCTGCTGATATAAGGGTTATTGAAAATGGACACTAATTCCTCTGGTGAAATTAACCCAGAAGAAATGAGCGCTGGAGGAATAAGTAATGAAAACCAGTGATAATTCCCCCGGGGCTAAATCCTCCAGTGGAATTAGAGCTGGAAATAAAAATGCTAATTCCATCCTATCTTCAGGTAAAAATACCGAACGAAACACTGCCAAAAATAGTGGCCAATTCAACCAAAAATACCCAAATGGTGAAGGAAAATGCATTCAGGTGATGCAAATGAAGCCACAGATGCACCCAATTGGCCATACAAGGGTATGTGAATACGAATAGTATGTAATGATGCTGAAGTCCCAATAGAGCTGATATGATGGTACTGAGTCCACCAAAAGGATGGTGTGTGGTCATGTTGAGGTCTCCGTTGGGATGTTGTTTGATGACATAGAGGTCCTCACAGGGATGGTGTGTCATTGTATAGAAGGCCATATAAGAATAGTGTGTATTTATGCTCAAGGTCCCATAGAAATGGAATGCAATGATATTGAATCCGCCAACTGAATGGTGTGTGCTGATGTTGAGGTCCCCACAGGGTTGATATGTGATGATATTGAAGTCCTCACATGGATGGTGTGCGCTGATGGTGAGGTCCCCAAAGGTATGATATGTGATGATATTGAAGTCCTCACATGGATGGTGTGTGCTGATGGTGAGGTCCCCACAGGGATGATATGTGATGATATTGGAGTCCTCACATAGATGGTGTGTGCTGATGGTGAGGTCCCCACAGGCATGATATGTGATGATATTTAAGTCCTCAAATGGACATTGTGTGCTGATGTTGAGTTCCCCACAGGGTTGATATGTGATGATATTGAAGTCCTCACATGGATGGTGTGCGCTGATGGTGAGGTCCCCAAAGGTATGATATGTGATGATATTGAAGTCCTCACATGGATGGTGTGTGTTGATGTTGAGGTACCCACAGGGTTGATATGTGGTGATATTGAAGTCCTCACGTGGATGGTGTGTGCTGATGGTGAGGTCCCCACAGGGTACACACAGTGGTGTGTGCTGATGTTGAGGTCCCCACAGGGTTGATATGTGATGATATTTAAGTCCTCAAATGGGTGGTGTGTGCTGATGTTGAGGTCCCCACAGGGTTGATATGTGATGATATTGAAGTCCTCACATGGATGGTGTGTGATGATGTTGAAGTCTCCTTAATGAAGATGTATTATGATATTAAACATTTTGTATGTGGGCTCTTTGACATTAAATGCCTTACAGATATGTAATGCTTCAAGGAAGTAAAAGAGAGGTTTTGTGAAGATGTTGAAATCATTTAAGAAAGTATTTATAGGCCTGAGTGTGTTTTATGTTAACATGAACTCATGTAATGGTAATGTTACATCATGCTCTGCTTAGTACATGGCCAAATCAGAAATTGAACGAAATCTCACCTGACAATGGGGGTGATTACGAGTTGGGCAGTATTCTGTCTGTAAATCCACCGGACTTACCGTTGTCACCACTTAGTTTGGCAGATTTACAGGTGGATTACACGTGGTGGTGGCGGAGTATGATCCCTTTTTTTCATTGGACTCTATGGGGCATTTTTGGCAGAATTACTGCCTAAGGGAGCAAGGGCTAAAGGTCAGTGTGAACAAGTGCCAGTTTTGCTGGACAAGCAGCAAATACAGCAGAAACATCATCTCTGCAGACATCATTCCTGTAGATCCCGCAAAGACGGAAGCCTTCCTCACCTGGTCAAGACCTCAGAACTTGAAGGAGTTACAGAGTTTCCTTTCTTTAAAAGCTACTGGAGATTTGTTGTGGGATATGCCAACATCGTGCAACCGCTTGTGGACCTCATCAAAGGATACCTGCCTAACTAGAGGAGCGGCAGGACTACTCTGCAGACCATTTACACCATCCACATGAGCCCTTTGATGATAGGTGGACCGACTAATGCCAGGAGGCATTCAAGGAGCTGAGGCAGATCCTCACTACTTGAGCTCCTCGAATACTCAAACCAATTCTGGGCTACACAGATCCTCAGTTGCCTTGCATCTTGCACATTGATGCAAGTCTTCCACCTGGTGATTGTGTGTTGATCCACAGCCTGGAAAAAGAGTGGACAGAACAAGCTGAGTAACAAGTGGGAGTCTCAACCATTCAACATTGAGCATCAATTAGTAGTGCTGCCTGTCTACTGACTATGGGTATGAGGACAGCCAAGAAACATCAAGACCTTGCAATGGAACCATCTGCTCCAAGTCCAGGATGAGTTTGAGCTGACACTGGCAGTGAGAGAAGAGGACGTGAACCCGACTCTGAGAGTGTTCTTTCGAGACTAATCCTGATCCCATTGCTCCTGGTAAATTGGATGTGGCAGGTTACCCTTACCCATTCCTCCACTGGAATATAGGGAGCCTGACTTGGTACAGGGTTGATCGCTGGGTCAGGAATAAACCCTAGATGAGGCCCCGGCTGATCTTCATCCTGCAACCAGGGAGAGCACGACTGTCATGAAACTAACATAGGATTCACCGGGGGTCCAATGTGAGTTTCCCATTGCCTGATCCTAAGTTTTCCATTCTTTCTTCTTTAGTGCAGGTGCCTGCGAGTTCAGGGATACTTTGGCAGGGCGCAGGGCATGAGAGGGGGTTGGGGGGTAACAGGAGAGAGACACGGGGCATGAGCAGGGGGTGGGGGGGTAACAGTAGAGAGACACGGGGCATGAGTGGGGGGTTGGGGGTAACAGGAGAGAGACACGGGGCATAAGAGGGGGGTGAGGGGTAACAGGAGAGAGACACGGGGCATGAGTGGGGGGTTGGGGGTAACAGGAGAGAGACACGGGGCATGAGAGGGGGGTGAGGGGTAACAGGAGAGAGACACAGAGCATGAGCGGGGGGCGGGGGGCAACAGGAGAGAGACACGGGGCATGAGAGGGGGGTGGGGGTAACAGGAGAGAGACACGTGGCATGAGCGGGGGGTGGGGGTAACATCAGGGAGACACGGGGCATGACCGGGGATGGGGGGCAACAGGAGAGAGATACGGGGCATGAGAGGGGGGTGGGGGTAACAGGAGAGAGACACGTGGCATGAGCGGGGGGTGGGGGTAACATCAGGGAGACACGGGGCATGACCGGGGGTGGGGGGCAACAGGAGAGAGATACAGGGCATGAGAGGGGGGTGGGGGGTAACAGGAGAGAGACACGGGGCATGAGCGGGGTGTGGGGGTAACATGAGAGAGACATGGGGCATGAGCTGGGGGTGGGGGGGCAAAATCAGGGAGACACGGGGCATGAGCGGGGGGTGGGGGGAACACGAGGGAGACACGGGGCATGAGAGGGGGTGGGGGTAACAGGAGAGAGACACAGGGCATGAGCGAGGGGTGGGGGGCAACAGCAGGGAGACACGGGGCATGACCGGGGGTGCGGGGCAACAGGAGAGAGACACGGGGCATGAGCAGGGGGTGGGGGGGTAACAGTAGAGAGACACGGGGCATGAGTGGGGGGTTGGGGGTAACAGGAGAGAGACACGGGGCATAAGAGGGGGGTGAGGGGTAACAGGAGAGAGACACGGAGCATGAGCGGGGGGTGGGGGGCAACAGGAGAGAGACACGGGGCATGAGAGGGGAAGTGGGGGTAACAGGAGAGAGACACGTGGCATGAGCGGGGGGTGGGGGTAACATCAGGGAGACACGGGGCATGACCGGGGATGGGGGGCAACAGGACAGAGATACGGGGCATGAGAGGGGGGTGGGGGTAACAGGAGAGAGACACGTGGCATGAGCGGGGAGTGGGGGTAACATCAGGGAGACACGGGGCATGACCGGGGGTGGGGGGCAACAGCAGGGAGACACGGGGCATGAGCGGGGGTGGGGGGAACACGAGGGAGACACGGGGCATGAGAGGGGGGTGGGAGGTAACAGGAGACAGACACGGGGCATGAGCGGGGGGTTGGGAGCAACAGCAGAGAGACATGGGGCATGACTGGGGGTGGGGGGCAACAGAAGGGAGACACGGGGCATGACCGGGGGGTGGGAGGTAACATGAGAGAGACACGGGGCATGAGAGGGGGATGAGGGGTAACAGAAGAGAGACACGGGGCACGAGAGGGGGGTGGGGGTAACAGCAGAGAGACACGGGGCATGAGCGGGGGTTGGGGGGCAACAGGAGGGAGACACGGGGCATGAGAGGGGGGTGGGGGGTTAACAGGAGAGACATGGGGCATGAGCGGGGGTTGGGGGCAACAGCAGGGAGACACGGGGCATGACCGGGGTGTGAGGGGCAACAGGTGAGAGACACAGGGCATGAGAGGGGGTGGGGGTAACAGGAGAGAGACACGGAGCATGAGCGGGGGGTGGGGGGTAACAGGAGAGAGACACGGAGCATGAGCGGGGGGTGGGGGTAACAGGAGACAGACATGGGGCATGAGTGGGGGTGGGGGCAACAGCAGGGAGACACGAGGCATGAGCGGGGGGAAAACGAGGGAGACACGGGGCATGAGAGGGGGGTGGGGGTAACAGAAGAGAGACACGGGACATGAGTGGGGGTTGGGGGGCAACGGGAGGGAGACGCAGGGCTTGACGGGGGTGGTGGGCAGCAGGAGAGAGACACGGGGCAAGAGAGGGGGGTGGGGGGCAAACAGGAGAGAGACACGGGGCATGAGCGGGAGTGGGGGGCAACATGGGAGAGACACGGGGCATGAGCGGGGTGGAGGGCAAGAGCAGAGAGACACGGGGCATGAGCGGGGGGTGGGGGGTAACAGGAGAGACATGAGGCATAAGCGAGGGGTTGGGGAACAGGAGAGAGACACGGGGCATGAACGGGGGGTGGGGGGCAACAGCAGGGAGACAGGGGGCATGACCAGGGTGGTGGGGGGCAACAGGAGAGAGACACGGGGCATGAGAGGGGGGTGGGGGGTAACAGGAGAGAGACACGGGGCATGAGAGGGGGGTGGTGGGGTAACAGGAGAGAGACACGGGGCATGAGCGGGGGTGGGGGCAACAGCAGGGAGACACGGGGCATGAGCAGAGGGTGGGGGGCAACAGCAGGGAGACACGGGGCATGAGCGGGGGGTGGGGGAACACGAGGGAGACACGGGGCATGAGCGGGGGGTCGGGGTTAACAGGAGAGAGACACGGGGCATGACCGGGGGGTGGGGGGTAACAGGAGAGAGACATGGGGCATGAGAGGGGGGTGGGGGGTAACAGGAGAGAGACACGGGGCATGAGCAGGGGGTAGGGGTAAGAGGAGAGAGACTCGGGGCATGAGCGGGGGTGGGGGGCAACAGCAGGGAGACACGGGGCATGACCGGGGGTGGGGGTCAACAGGAGAGAGACACGGTGCATGAGAGGGGGGTGGGGGTAACAGGAGAGAGAAAAGGGGCATGAGCGAGGGTGGGGGGCAACATGAGAGAGACACAGGGCATGAGCGGGGGTGGGGGGCAACAGCAGGGAGACACGGGGCACGAGCGGGGGTGGGGGGAACACGAGGGAGACACGGGGCATGAGAGGGGGTGGGAGGTAACAGGAGAGAGACACGGGGCATGAGCGGGGGGTTGGGGGCAACAGCAGGGAGACACGGGGCATGACTGGGGGGTGGGGGGCAACAGGAGAGAGACACGGGGCATGAGCGGGGGGTGGGGAGTAACAGGAGAGACATGAGGCATAAGCGAGGGGTGGGGGAACAGGAGAGAGACATGGGGCATGAGCGGGGTGTTGGGGCAACAGCAGGGAGACACGGGGCATGACCGGGGTGGTGGGGGGCAACAGGAGAGAGACACGGGGCATGAGAGGGGGGTGGGGGGTAACAGGAGAGAGACACGGGGCATGAGCGGGGGTGGGGGGCAACAGCAGGGAGACACGGGGCATGAGCGGAGGGTGGGGGGCAACAGCAGGGAGATACGGGGCATGAGCGGGGGGTGGGGGAACACGAGGGAGACACGGGGCATGAGCGGGGGGTCGGAGTTAACAGGAGAGAGACATGGGGCATGAGCGGGGGGTAGGGGGCAACAGGAGAGAGACACGGGGCATGAGCGGGCAGTGGGGGGCAACAGCAGGGAGACACGGGGCATGACCAGGGGGTGGGGGGCAACAGGAGAGAGACACGGGGCATGAGGGGGTGTGGGGGGTAACAGGAGAGAGACACGGGGCATGAGCGGGGGTATGGGTAACAGGAGAGAGACTCGGGGCATGAGCGGGGGTGGGGGCAACAGCATGGAGACACGGAGCATGACCGGGGGTGGGGGTCAACAGGAGGGAGACACGGGGCATGACCGGGGGGTGGGGGCGACACGAGAGAGACACGGGACATGAGTGAGGGGTGGGGGGTAACAGGAGACAGACACGGGGCATGAGCAGGGGTGGGAGGCAACAGCAGGGAGACACGGGGCATGAGTGGGGGGAAAACGAGGGAGACACGGGGCATGAGCGGGGGGTGGGGGGTAACAGAAGAGAGACACGGGACATGAGCGGAGGGCAAAAGGAGGGAGACACAGGGCATGACCGGGGGGTGGGGGGCAACAGGGAGACACAGGGCATGGCTGGGGGGTCGGGGCAACAGGAGAGGGACTCAGGGCTTGACCTTGGGGTGGGGGGCAACAGGAGAGAGACACGGGGCATGAGAGGGGTGGGGGGTAACAGGAGAGAGACAGGGGGCATGAGCGGGGGGTGGGGGGCAACAGCAGGGAGACACGGGGCATGACCGGGGGTGGGGGTCAACAGGAGAGAGACACGGGGCATGAGAGGGGGGTGGGGGTAACAGGAGAGAGAAAAGGGGCATGAGCGAGGGTGGGGGGCAACATGAGAGAGACACAAAGCATGAGCGGGGGTGGGGGGCAACAGCAGGGAGACACGGGGCACGAGTGGGGGTGGGGGGAACACGAGGGAGACACGGGGCATGAGAGGGGGTGGGAGGTAACAGGAGAGAGACACGGGGCATGAGCGGGGGGTTGGGGGCAACAGCAGGGAGACACGGGGCATGACTGGGGGGTGGGGGGCAACAGGAGAGAGACACGGGGTATGAGCGGGGGGTGGGGAGTAACAGGAGAGACATGAAGCATAAGCGAGGGGTGGGGGAACAGGAGAGAGACACGGGGCATGAGCGGGGTGTTGGGGCAACAGCAGGGAGACACGGGGCATGACCGGGGTGGTGGGGGGCAACAGGAGAGAGACATGGGGCATTAGAGGGGGTGGGGGGTAACAGGAGAGAGACACGGGGCATGAGCGGGGGTGGGGGGCAACAGCAGGGAGACACGGGGCATGAGCGGAGGGTGGGGGGCAACAGCAGGGAGATACGGGGCATGAGCGGGGGGTGGGGGAACACGAGGGAGACACGGGGCATGAGCGGGGGGTCGGAGTTAACAGGAGGGAGACATGGGGCATGAGCGGGCGGTAGGGGGCAACAGGAGAGAGACACGGGGCATGAGCGGGCAGTGGGGGGCAACAGCAGGGAGACACGGGGCATGACCAGGGGGTGGGGGGCAACAGGAGAGAGACACGGGGCATGAGGGGGTGTGGGGGGTAACAGGAGAGAGACACGGGGCATGAGCGGGGGTATGGGTAACAGGAGAGAGACTCGGGGCATGAGCGGGGGGTGGGGGGCAACAGCAGGGAGACACGGAGCATGACCGGGGGTGGGGGTCAACAGGAGAGAGACACGGGGCATGAGAGGGGGGTGGGGGTAACAGGAGAGAGACACGGGGCATGAGCGATGGTGGGGGGCAACATGAGAGAGACACAGGGCATGAGCGGGGGTGGGGGGCAACAGCAGGGAGACACGGGACATGAGCGGGGGTGGGGGGAACACGAGGGAGACACGGGGCATGAGAGGGGGGTGGGAGGTAACAGGAGACAGACACGGGGCATGAGCGGGGGGTTGGGAGCAACAGCAGAGAGACATGGGGCATGACTGGGGGTGGGGGGCAACAGAAGGGAGACACGGGGCATGACCGGGGGGTGGGAGGTAACATGAGAGAGACACGGGGGATGAGAGGGGGATGAGGGGTAACAGGAGAGAGACACGGGGCAAGAGAGGGGGGTGGGGGTAACAGCAGAGAGACACGGGGCATGAGCGGGGGTTGGGGGGCAACAGGAGGGAGACACGGGGCATGACCGGGGGGTGGGGGCGACACGAGAGAGACACGGGACATGAGTGAGGGGTGGGGGGTAACAGGAGACAGACACGGGGCATGAGCGGGGGTGGGAGGCAACAGCAGGGAGACACGGGGCATGAGTGGGGGGAAAACGAGGGAGACACGGGGCATGAGCGGGGGGTGGGGGGTAACAGAAGAGAGACATGGGACATGAGCGGGGGGCAAAAGGAGGGAGACACAGGGCATGACCGGGGGGTGGGGGGCAACAGGGAGACACAGGGCATGGCTGGGGGGTCAGGGCAACAGGAGAGGGACTCAGGGCTTGACCTTGGGGCGGGGGGCAACACGGGGCATGAGAGGGGTGGGGGGTAACAGGAGAGAGACAGGGGGCATGAGCGGGGGTCGGGGGCAACAGCAGGGAGACACGGGGCATGAGCGGGGGGAGGGGGAACACAAGGGAGACACGGGGCATGAGCAGGGGTGTGGGGGTAACAGGAGAGAGACACGGGGTTGTGAGGGGCAACAGCAGGGAGACACGGGGCATGAGTGTGAGTGGGGGGTGACAGGAGAGACACGAGGCATGAACGGGGGGTGGGGGGCAACAGCAGGGAGACACGGGGCATGACTGGGGGTGGGGGGTAAAAGGAAAGAGACACAGGGCATGAGAGGGGGGCGGGGGGGTAACAAGAGAGAGACACAGGGCATGAGTGGGGGGTGGGAGGCAACAGCAGGGAGACACGGGGAATGAGCAGGGGGTGGGGGTTAACAGGAGAGACACACGGGGCCTGAGCGGGGGTGGGGGGCAACAGGAGGGAGACACAGGGCATGACCGGGAGGTGGGGGGCAACAGGGAGACACAGGGCATGGTTGGGGGGTCGGAGCAACAGGAGAGGGACTCAGGGCTTGACCTTGGGGTGGGGGGCAATAGGAGAGAGACACGGGGCATGAGAGGGGGGTGGGGGGTAACAGGAGAGAGACAGGGGGCATGAGCGGGGGTCGGGGGCAACAGCAGGGAGACACGGGGCATGAGCGGGGGGTGGGGGGAACACAAGGGAGACACGGGGCATGAGCAGGGGTGTGGGGGTAACAGGAGAGACACGAGGCATGAACGGGGGGTGGGGGGCAACAACAGGGAGACACGGGGCATGACTGGGGGGTGGGGGTAAAAGGAAAGAGACACAGGGCATGAGAGGGGGGTGGGGGGGTAACAAGAGAGAGACACGGGGCATGAGTGGGGGGTGGGGGGCAACAGCAGGGAGACACGGGCATGAGTGGGGGGTGGGAGGCAACAGCAGGGAGACACGGGGCATGATCAGGGGGTGGGGGTTAACAGGAGAGAGACACGGGGCATGAGCGGGGTTGGGGGGCAACAGCAGGAAGACACGGGGCATGAGCGGGGGGTGGGGGGCAACAGGAGAGAGACACGGGGCATGAGCAGGGTTGGGGGGCAACAGCAGGAAGACACGGGGCATGAGCGGGGGGTGGGGGGCAACAGGAGAGAGACACGGGGCATGAGCGGGGGGTGGGGGGTAACAGGAGAGAGACACGGGGAATGAAAGGGGGGTGGGGGGTTAACAGGAGAGAGACACGGGGCATGAGCGGGGTTGAGGGTAACAGGAGAGAGACTCGGGCATGAGCAGGGGGTGGGGGGCAACAGCAGGGAGAGGCGGGGCATGACCGGGGGTGGGGGGCAACATGAGAGAGACACTGGGCATGAGAGGGGGGTGAGGGTAACAGGAGAGAGACACGGGGCATGAGCCGGGGGTGGGGGGCAACATGAGAGAGACACGGGGCATGAGCAGGGTGTGGGGGGCAACAGCAGGGAGACACGGGGCATGAGGGGGGGTGGGGGGAACACGAGGGAGACACGGGGCATGAGCGGGGGGTCGGAGTTATCAGGAGAGTGACATGGGGCATGAGCGGGGGGTAGGGGGCAACAGGAGAGAGACACGGGGCATGAGCGGGCAGTGGGGGGCAACAGCAGGGAGACACGGGGCATGACCAGGGGGTGGGGGGCAACAGGAGAGAGACACGGGGCATGAGGGGGGGTGGGGGGTAACAGGAGAGAGACACGGGGCATGAGAGGGGGGTGGGGGTAACAGGAGAGAGACACGGGGCATGAGCGAGGGTGGGGGGCAACATGAGAGAGACACAGGGCAAGAGCGGGTGTGGGGGGCAACAGCAGGGAGACACGGGGCATGAGCGGGGGTGGGGGGAACACGAGGGAGACACGGGGCATGAGAGGGGGGTGGGAGGTAACAGGAGACAGACACGGGGCATGAGAGGGGGGTGGGGGTAACAGCAGAGAGACACGGGGCATGAGCAGGGGTTGGGGGCAACAGGAGGGAGACACGGGGCATGACCGGGGGGTGGGGGCGACACGAGAGAGACACGGGGCATGAGTGAGGGGTGGGGGTAACAGGAGACAGACACAGGGCATGAGCGGGGGTGGGAGGCAACAGCAGGGAGACACGGGGCATGAGTGGGGGGAAAACGAGGGAGACACGGGGCATGAGCGGGGGGTGGGGGGTAACAGAAGAGAGACACGGGACATGAGCGGGGGTGGGGGGCAAAAGGAGGGCGACACAGGGCATGACCGGGGGGTGGGGGACAACAGGGAGACACAGGGCATGGCTGGGGGGTGGGGGGTAAAAGGAAAGAGACACTGGGCATGAGAGAGGGGCAGGGGGGTAACAAGAGAGAGACACGGGGCATGAGTGGAGGGTGGGGGGGCAACAGCAGGGAGACGCGGGCATGAGTGGGGGGTGGGAGGCAACAGCAGGGAGACACGGGGCATGAGCAGGGGGTGGGGGTTATCAGGAGAGAGACACGGGGCCTGAGCGGGGGTGGGGGGCAACAGGCGGGAGACACAGGGCATGACCGGGGGTTGGGGGGCAACAGGGAGACACAGGGCATGGCTGGGGGGTCGGGGCAACAGGAGAGGGACTCAGGGCTTGACCTTGGGGTGGGGGGCAATAGGAGAGAGACACGGGGCATGAGAGGGGGTGGGGGGTAACAGGAGAGAGACAGGGGGCATGAGCGGGGGTCGGGGGCAACAGCAGGGAGAAACGGGACATGAGCGGGGGGTGGGGGGAACACAAGGGAGACACGGGGCATGAGCAGGGGTGTGGGGGTAACAGGAGAGAGACATGGGGCATGAGCGGGTTGTGAGGGGCAACAGCAGGGAGACACGGGGCATGAGTGGGGGTGGGGGGTAACAGGAGAGACACGAGGCATGAACGGGGGGTGGGGGGCAACAGCAGGGAGACACGGGGCATGACTGGGGGGTGGGGGGTAAAAGGAAAGAGACACAGGGCATGAGGGAGGGGTGGGGGGTAACAAGAGAGAGACACGGGGCATGAGTGGGGGGTGGGGGGGGCAATAGCAGGGAGACACGGGCATGAGTGGGGGGTGGGAGGCAACAGCAGGGAGACACGGGGCATGAGCAGGGGGTGGGGGTTAACAGGAGAGAGACACGGGGCATGAGCGGGGGTAGGGGGCAACAGCAGGAAGACATGGGGCATGAGCGGGGGTGGGGGGCAGCAGGAGAGAGACACGGGGCATGAGCGGGGCGTGGGGGGTAACAGGAGAGAGACACGGGGAATGAAAGGGGGGTGGGGGGTTAACAGGAGAGAGACACGGGGCATGAGCGGGGTTGAGGGTAACAGGAGAGAGACTCGGGCATGAGCAGGGGGTGGGGGCAACAGCAGGGAGAGACGGGGCATGACCGGGGGTGGGGGGCAACATGAGAGAGACACTGGGCATGAGAGGAGGGTGAGGGTAACAGGAGAGAGACACGGGGCATGAGCCGGGGGTGGGGGGCAACATGAGAGAGACACGGGGCATGAGCGGGGGGTGGGGGGCAACAGCAGGGAGACACGGGGCATGAGTGGGGGTGGGGGGAACACGAGGGAGACACGGGGCATGAGAGGGGGTGGGGGGCAACAGCAGGGAGACATGTGGCATGAGCGGAGGGTGGGGGGCAACAGCAGGGAGACACGAGGCATGAGCGGGGGGTGGGGGGAACAAGAGGGAGACACGGGGCATGAGCGGGGGTGGGGGTTAACAGGAGAGAGACACGGGGCGTGAGCGGGGGGTGGGGGGCAACAGGAGAGAGACACGGGGCATGAGCGGGGGTTGGGGGGCAACAGCAGGAAGACACGGGGCATGACCGGGGGGTGGGGGCAACAGGAGAGAGACACGGGGCATGAAAGGGGGGTGGGGAGTAACAGGAGAGAGACACGGGGCATGAGCAGAGGGTGGGGGGCAACAGCAGGGAGACACGGGGCATGACCGGGGGGGTGGGGGGCAACATGAGAGAGACACGGGGCATGAGCAGAGGATAGGGGAAACAGGAGAGAGACACGGGGCATGAGAGGGGGTGGGGGTAACAGGAGAGAGACACGGGGCATGAGCGGGGGGTGGGGGGCAACAGGAGGGAGACACGGGGCATGACCGGGGGTGGGGGCGACAGGAGAGAGACACGGGGCATGAGAGAGGGGTGGGGGTAACAGGAGAGAGACACGGGGCTTGAGCGGGGGTGGGGGGCAACATGAGAGAGACACAGGGCATGAGCGGGGGGTGGGGGGCAACAGCAGGGAGACACAGGGCTTGAGCAGGGGTGGGGGGAACACGAGGGAGACATGGGGCATGAGAGGGTGGTGGGGGTAACAGGAGAGAGACACAGGGCATGAGCGGGGGGTGGGGGGGCAACAGCAGGGAGACACAGGGCATGACTGGGGCATGGGGGGCAACATAAGGGAGACACGGGGCATGACCGGGGGTGGGGGGCAACAGGAGAGAGACAGGGCATGAGAGGGGGGTGAGGGGTAACAGGAGAGAGACACGGGGCATGAGCAGGGGTCTGGGGCAACAGCAGGGAGACACGTGGCATGAGCGCGGGGTGGGGGGCAACAGGTGGGAGACACGGGGCATGACCGGGGGGTCGAGGCAACAGGAGAGAGACACGGGGCATGAGAGGGGGGTGGGAGGCAACAGCAGGGAGACACGGGGTATGAGTGGGGGGAAAACGAGGGAGACACGGGGCATGAGAGGGGGGTGGGGGGTAACAGAAGAGAGACACGGGACATGAGCGGGGGGTGGGGGGCAAAAGCAGGGAGACACGGGGCATGACCGGGGGGTGGGGGGCAACAGAGAGACACAGGGCATGGCTGGGGGGTCGTGGGGCAACAGGAGAGAGACACAGGGCTTGACCTGGGGGTGGGGGGCAACAGGAGAGAGACACGGGGCATGAGAGTGGGGTGGGGGTTAACAGGAGAGAGACACGTGGCATGAGCAGGGGTCTGGGGCAACAGCAGGGAGACACGTGGCATGAGCGCGGGGTGGGGGAACATGAGGGAGACACGGGGTATGAGCAGGGGTGTAACTGTAATTCCCAATTTTCCGCGCAAATAGCGCAGCGCTAAATGTGCCTGAAATAGGAATTTATTGGGCGCATTTACCCCCAGCTTATTGCTGGGGGTAAAAGCTGCCAGACTCATGTTTGGGTGGACCCGTAAATGCAGCGGTAATAGCATTACCGCAGCATTTAAGGGCTACCCCCAACTCATGATGTTTATGCCTAGTTATTTATTTATTTATTTATCATTTCACCACTGGATTGGATTACAACTTTAATGCTGCTGCTGGGAGATGATTATCTCTGAAAAGATGCAAAAAGATCAATTTCTTTTGCGTACCATAATGTATGTTATGTGAAATGTGGTTTTGTTTTGAATACTTTAAATACTGTACTTGACTTTTAATTAAATCATTGTTTTTAAATTCATGCCGTACATCGCAATCGTTTTACATCCTTTTCATGAAGTTCATTCATGGTGCTTTCTGGCTTGCAGAATCAGGAGAAGCTGAGGGTGGGTGATGGGGCCGTGATATGCGCAAAGCTCAAAGCCTTTGTCATGTAGAACTTGACCGGCTACCATTCGCACCTCTCTGCCTGGTAACCATGACAATTTGAGTTTGTCTGCTGCCAAGGAGGCACACCCAGCAGATCAATCAAGGGCAGGAAGGGTCACTCTGAAGTGGCCTGCCAGTTTCAGTACTTGCAGATTTTACTAGACGTGAGGCATCTTGCTTTTGTTTGAAAACGGCCAATGTTTTCATTAGGTTTTCCGAAGTTTCAGAAGAGCATTTCTGAAATCTGACCTGCTTCAAAGGAAAAGCGCTGAATCGTAATGACACGCTTTTAGTTGCAGGGAGTAATCACACACAACTCTTTAGTTGTCATTTTTGTTTGTCTATTTGAAAACATTATACAAATGTATCTGGCATAGACTCCTTTCAGCATGCGTGGGATATCAGGAAGGGGAACACTGTATGACGAGCAGCGTGCGTTGTTAGAGCTGTGTTTGTGTGTGCTCTCAGTGTCAAAATGTACAGATGCTGTAGGTAACAAACAGGACAAGTAGAAAAGATATGTTTTCAGAGAATTAGATGGCAAAGCTTTTCAAGGTTGAGGTGCATTGAAAGAGATGTGTGTGGTCCAAGCAATGGAATACATGAGTGCTGCCTGTCAGAACAGAGCTACATTGTTACATTGGTGTGTGCATTTGTTGACTGCTTTGGTTACTTTGCCTTGTGACGATTGGACACATAGGGCCTCATTACGACCCCGGCGCTAAACCATGGTGCTATTAGCACCATGGTCCATGCCGGGGTCCGCCATGGTGAATGGCGGAATTACCGCCTCATTCCAAGGTTGGCTGGGCGGTAATTCCCCATTCACCATGGGCCCTTCCCCATTCCCATTTTTGCCCCATAGGGCTCAATGGGAATGGGGAAGGCGCTAAGTACGGTGCCGCAAATTGCGGCACCATACTTAGCACCAAGGTCCCTTTGCGGCACCCTACTTTAACGGCTGGTAAAACCAGCCGTTAAGGTCGGGTACCGCAAAGGGACCTCGTAATTAGGCGCTAAGTGTTTAACGGCGCCGCAGCCTTTTACGGCGCCGTTAAACACTTAGCGTCTGGGTCATAATGAGGCCCATAGTGCAAGGGTAAGGCTCATGCCGGGTGCTGAGCGGCACCACAACGAGGCTGAACCTCGTTTTGATCCGAAAACATCCGCCGGCAGGCGAAGTCGCAGGCGGCCAGCCCGAAGGCCATACAAAGGCCCTGTTTGCGCCGCAGGTCCCCCACTTCAGCCATCCTCATAGAGGGGTGAGGGCAGGAGCCCCCCCAGCCCAGAAGAGGATCCGTGCACCGAGCGTGCTGCAAGGCAAGTTGCTGCCTCGACGAGTAGGGCCTGCCTGACCCTGTCCCCATACTGTGCCTGACTTGCTCATGCCGGGCGCTGAGCGGCACCACAACGAGGCTGAACCTCGTTTTGATCCGAAAACATCCGCCGGCAGGCACAGTCGCCGGCGGCCAGCCCAAAGGCCATACAAAGGCCCTGTTTAGCGCCCTGTTCGGCGCATGGGAGGCGCGGCGTGGCCTGCTCCCTTGATCCTGCTCCCTGAAGTTTGCTGCAAGGTCCCTGCCCGCTGCCATGATGGACTCACATAACCATGCTCCGGCCCGTCGACCAATATCACTGGCAAAAAATCTGTGAGTACACTACCGTGTTCCGAACCCTTCCTCCTGAAGCTACGATTACGCATTTAGTGCTGTACGCGCACCCTCATACTGCACCGGCCCTCACCCGCTGCAAAAAAAATATAACACTCACTAATCTTCTCCCCCTGCTCCAACCCATCACTAATCACTCTAGCCAGTCCTCTTACCCTAACGATATAGTCGACCTGTACAACAACACCATCAACTCGGCGATCGACGCCATTGCGCCGCTGAAACCCACTAAATCAAAACCTATTGCCCATCTGAACACCTGGTTCACCCCAGCCCTAAAAGCCTTAAGCAAAGAGAAACGACATGCAGAAGCCTGTTGGAGAAAAAACCCCTCTCCCCATAACAAAGACCTTCTCACTGGGCTCACTAACAGCTACAAAAAACAAATCATTCAGGCTAAAAAAGAGACCTTTAATGACAGAATCAAAAAAAGCGAATTTGAATACCAGAGAAATATTCTCCATTCTGAGAGTAGTTGGGATCAAGGTCAGGTTTCTTAAGGATGTGGATGACAGTTGCAGACTTGTACGAGTCTGGAAAGCTGGCATCGTTTAGAGAGGTGTTGTAGAGGGAAGGAAATAGTGGAGTAACATTTGGTGCTATGATTTTGACCAGATGGAGATGCAGGATGGATTAGACCTGAAGAGGAGGGTAGGAATTTCTTCTGCATTTGTGGGGGTGAAGAACAACATGATGGCGGGAGAGGAGGGTAGGGGAGTAGAAGAGAAGTACATGTGGGGGAGGAGGCCAGATACGTAGTTAGGTAGTTTGAATGGTGGAAATTGTCTAGGCAAAGTAGGTCGCAAGATCAGTAGCAGATAGAGTAGATAGGATGAAGCAGGGCTTGGGAAGAGAGAGAATAGATGTTAGTGATCTCTGGGGCAGCTTAGGTTGAGCAGATTGGGATGAAATCAAGTTTGACCGTGATGAGAGTAGAGGTGAAGCTTTGGAGAGATGAGATAGAGTTGGAGATCAAATGGGATGCTAGTCTTTTGCCAAGTGTAAGGGTTTTTTTCTCATTGTTGTTTTCAAGATGCAAATGAAAGGTGTAATGCAAGGACGAGGAAGGGAGGCTTTAGGAGTAATTGTTGATAGAGGGAAGTGAGAGGAGAAGAGAGCATGGAGGGCCACGTTAAAATGATTGAAGGCTTTGTCAGTGGTCGGTGTCCTTAAAAGAGGAGAGAGAGTGTTGTAGGCCGGATAGGTATGATGAGAGTTTGGAGGAGGGAAACCTGTGCTTGGTAATCATAACAGTGGGTTGGGAGAGAGAGGAGAAGGTGGTAGTGAAGACAGAGGCAAAGACGATAGTGGTCAGAGATATTGGAGGCAGAGAGTTGGGAGGAGATGAGAATAAGGTTGAGGGAGTTGCCACTAGTGCAGGAAAGCTGTGGGGAGACACTAGTGCATGGCTGGAGAGGCCAAGGCTGAATTTCATGGACAGAGTAGTGGAGAGAGAGGATAGGTTGAAGTCACCAATGTTTGAGGTGGTGGTTAGGCGGAGGGAATCAATTAGCTAGGAGATGTGATCAAAGAATAGACCAGGTGGGCCAGGTGGCCAAAAAAGGGAGATAACATGAATTCCATAGGGGTAGTGGATAATGTGAATTCAAGAGAGGGAGAGACAGCAGACAATGGAGGAGTGGTGGAGATGGGTAGTTTGTAGGAAGAGAAAAGTCCTATGCCACCACCCTACCAGTAAGGCGAGGAGAATTGGTGAAGGTGTATGCAGCGTCATGAAGGGCAGAAAGTGTAGCAGAGTCAGAGGGAGAGATCCAGGTTTCAATGATGGGTAATAAGGTCAAGAGAGTGGGATTGAGAACGAAGAAAATCAGCGCTAAAGGAGGTTTTGTTGCAGACACATTGAGCATTTCAGAGAGGAATAGAAAGAGAGTGAGACATAGAACCATAGAGATGTTGAGATTGGGAGGTGAAGAGATGATGCCGGTAGATGGGGAAGGGCAGGGTACTTGGGATTAGGGAGGAGATGAGTGGTGGATAGGGAGAGCAGAGGAGAGAGAGGAGGGGGTGATGTCGAGCAAATGTGGCGATGGGAATCCGGAGGGAGGTAAACTGGTAATGGGCAAAGGAGAGAAGTAGGAAGCAGAGGAATGGGTAGGAAGAGCAGAACATGGTGATGGTAGGGTTAGGGGAGAGGTGCAGGTATAACCTATAGAACAGTTGGAGGGTAGAGTATAGCAATAGCTCGTAAGCAAAGAGGCTGCAGGAAGACTGGAATAATGTCCCTTAGATGTTGGACCTTTGCTGGAACACCCCAGGGCTAGGGTTGCCCCAAAGGTAGGAGGTAAAATGGTAGGAGTGATGGGGAGCCGCCAATGGGGATCTGGGTTTCCAGCAATAATGCGACCCTGGCGGTGCTGGAAGGCAGAAGCATCAGTCTGGAGTGACAGTGCAGGTGAGACTGGGAGATGGGGTCCTATGAAGTCCTATGGCGGCTCCCCTGCTCAAACTAATTGTGTTGCAGTTGGTGGTGGGAGTGGGTTGCTCTATGTGCAGTGCCAGCGGGGGATGGAGGTTGAGTGAGGTCACAGAGGGGTAGAATGGGGAGAGCCTCACCACAGGGCTGGTTGTAGTTGGGGGGGGGTCAGAGCAACAATGCAGCCAACAGGGAGCTGGGTTTGCCGGTGACAATGTAGCCAATGGTGGTGCTGGGGTTCCAGCTATGATGCGGCCAATGGCGGTGCTGGGAGTCAGGAGCAGCAGTCTGGTGTGATAGAGCAGGGGAGGCAGGGAGATGGATTGTTGTGGTGGCCACCATGCTCAAAGCTCACAAGGTTGCTGTCGGTGGTGGTTGCGGGCTACTGGATGGAAGATGCAGTACCCATGTGCTGGCAGGTGCCAGTGGGGGATGGAGGTCGAGTGAGACCACTGAGGGGCAGAAAGGGGAGAGCCTCATGTCGGGGCTGGGGTAGTTGGTGGGGTCACAGCAACAATGTGGCCACTGGGAAGCTGGTTTTACGTCGATGATGCGGCCAACTGCAATACTGGGAGGCAGAAGCAGCTTTCTGGAACATTCCAGCAGGGGATGCTTGGCGATGCAGTCCTGTGGCGGCCACCCTGATCAAAACTTAGTGTTGTGGTCGGTGGTGGGAGCGGGTTGCTGGATGGTAGATGCAGCGCTCGAATGCTGGTAGGTGCCAGTGGGGGATGGAGGTCGAGTGAGGCCACGGAGGGGCATAATGTGGAGAGACGCCTATTTAAATAGTGCACACAACATGATTTGTATCTTTATTCGACTTTGTCAAAGTGACATGTGAGCCATGGCCATCTCGTCTATAAAAAAAAGTGTAATATGGAATACATGGTATATTACACTGTTTAGTAAATTTTGTATACAGAATGTATTTACCATAGCTCTCAACCCACATGCTTTTGGTGGGTGACACGTCTTGCAATCAGCTGACTCAATTGCCAAGTTTCCTATACAGCCATTCACTCCAATGGTCGCTCACCAACCCAAAAAAAAAAATATTGGGTGTTTTTTACCACCTTAGCGACACAAAAGGTGGAGAGCTATGATTTACACTTAAAAACAAGCACCTGTCTTCAGCAACAGTTCTTATTGGCATGTGCCCCCACCACCACCCAACAGATTTCTTTGACTTCCTAATGTGTTCGACTAAACTTGATATACAAAGACAACCCGATGCAGCACATGCTCTCTGTATGTGCGCAGCGTTGTCATTGTTGATGTTGCATGTTGTGTACTTGATTTTTTTGAAGAAACAGTTTGTTTAGCCATTGATGTCAGCAGATGTCCTACACTGATGGATTATACTCTGCAAGGAAAATAGTAACATATATTCCAAATAGATAAATAGATCCTAAATACACAGGTTGAATGGCTAATCTCAATTGCATAATGCATTTTACAATATGCCCGTTTTCACAGCATTCACTGGTGCACAGTAAATAACAGGGATTACAATCAGTCGCCAAAATTGCAATTTGTTTTGAGGGACCTGGAAAACTAAAACATAATTTGTTAAGCAGCTGGATTAACTTGATAAGATAGCTCATTACATGCCATCATAGAAAAACATTTCTTTCTTCAAAGATGGTGCCAGGCGTCAATGGCAGAGTAATTGTCACGGCCCAAAAACACAGTGATCGTCTTGGATTTCTTAGTGACTGCACACTCTTCCTTTAAATGTATGTTTCTGGCCTAAAATGTTAGTGGTAGACTTTCTTAAGGATATGTCATATAATACACAGATATACACGTTATTTAAAAATAAAAAAACACCTCTGCAATTGTAATTCTAATTAAACTTTAACCTCTTGTAAATGCGTGGGACTGGAATTCTCTTTTGAATGCTGACCACGGAAAGAAACGGGTCATTTTATAATTCAAAGTGAGGGCAAAGTGAAGATAACTTTACATCTATGCTCTGCTGTTCCATAGACAAAAGTGGAATTGTTGGTCAAGTGATGTCCTGTTGATGAAACAAAGAGCCAGGCTTTCTACAAAGGACTCTGTTTACATGGCGTGGCTGCAGGCAACTTCCAGGAGACACTTTTTCACACCTCCTTAACAAGCCATTCAAATTCAAAGCCACAGGAGCTGGTTGCAGAGCAACATGCACCAGTATTCCTGCATAAGAGCAGTAAATACTTTGGTAATTTACTCACAGATTGTGCAAAATCTGTTTAGGAAGTTTTTGTAAAATAAAATAAATAATAAATCACCAGTTAACGTATTACTAATGCTCAGCCACATGCACCTGAATCACTGTGGGCCTTGTGAACAATGCTCTGGGAAGGGCTCTTTCCCTCCCCCTGCTTCCCTCATGTTTAAAACGGCTTCAGCCCTACTCAGAAAAAGAGGCAGGTGAAGGGGGAAGGGAGCAGTATGGAGACACACAGCAGTATTGGTTCGTTTGAAAAGTGAACATTTTACAATTATTCTGAAGCGCTTTTGATAGTGTGATCATCTAAAACGGTGTACTGGTGTGCATGTAAATCCACCATAGTAAATCGTCTAATCTGACAGTTCTGCATTATATTTTATGCGAGGGGAGAGAGGCTTTGTTAGAAATGCTGCAAATTCTTTTTTTGTGAGAGGTTGCCTTAGCGGTGCCATACACAAATGCATTTTAGCATAAGCACAAGATTTTAAACTTGCTTCTGACGTCCATCCACCGAGTGCATAGAGTCATTTTAGATATAATCCATTTTACCTGATGTGACCAGTGGTGCTGCTGAGTTCATTAACAGTTGTAGTTTCCTGGTTAATCATTGTAGCTGTCAAGATGGTGAGGTAAGTGCTCACTTAAATCACCTGCATTCAGCATGCCGATAGTTTGGCATTCTGGCAGGCCTGACTCAGTCCTTTATACTTCTGAAATGGGTAAATTGAGTACATTTACAATCTGTTATTATAACACATGTTATTGGAGCACTCCTAAGTGGGAGGAACCCAGTATAAAGGCTATTTAAAAATGTGATAATATTATGTGCAAGACTGATCGTGAGTTCAGCAGTGAAAGCCCTGGGTGTCAGCCCCTTTGTTTTAGTCAGGGAACAGCACTTGATCTAATTGTGTTGGCCAAAGCTTAATACTACTAACAGCATCACTTTTACCACCTCCTGTAATACCACCTAGGCGATGTCTATACTTCTGCTGAAGACATTTCCGGTGCTTGGTAAGCAATCCATGCTGCTCATACCACTGACCAACGATTGATGTACATGCTTTCAACTAAGACATATTAGGCGTGAATTCCCTCCTTGTGGATAATACATTCCTGAAACTGTTATTAATGTTACCATTGTCTGCCCCCAATGCTAGCACTTTTCCATATGGAAAGTGATCTTAAACTGGTGAGTTATTTTATTAAGTTGAAACCTATTTTATATTGGGCGGCATTATGGACCTCCCCAGGTTTAGCTTGTTATAGAGATGCTCTTATGTATGCTATGACTCTCAAAAGCTCGTGTTCCCTTCAGTGGCTTAAACATGCGAAATCCTGGCTCCTGGCTTTGAATCTTTGGCACTTATGGAGGTCACCGGAATCCATGACCACTGAAAGCAAGGACATGATCAAACGAGCGAGTGTTGTTTCATCTTGTCTGTCTATGGAGGCAGCCTGTGCTAATCTTAGCACTGGACGTCTCTATTTGTTGATCAAGCACGATTTTGGCTATGAGGCCTATCTGGATGTGATAAGGCCTCACTTTGCACACTCCCTCTACCTGGAATTCCGTCTTGGCATTTTGAAATTGACATCATTCAAACAGAACTGGTTTGAATATAACAACTGAGTTTGCCCAGTCTGTGGGGCAAGTCCATCATTATTTTCTTGTTTTTTTGTGAGGGGTACAAGGACCTGCAAGAAAAATACCTAGTCCCCATTCTTAGGCTGGTTGGCATTAGTCAAGTTGACTTGGCAACAGTGAACTGTAGGAACACTTGTGACTTGACAGTAGTTCATTTTGTTGCAAAGTTTATACATGGAACTTGGTTGAAGAAGCCTAAAGTGTTAATGTTATGTTAATGTTAAAGGATATTTGTACCGCGCACTATCACCACCGGAGTGGTCCCCTGGTGTTCTGGCGGCTCTGAAAAAGGGAGGAGGGGGGTAAGTTAGTGGGAATTAGCTGGAAAAGTGCAAGAGAGCAGTGATGTGCTGTTGGCGCTATGTGCTGTTGGCGGCCTTGGGGTGTTTTATGGTCGGTAGTCATCATGTGCTGTTGTGCAAGTCTATGTGTGGTTTGTTTTGTTGTAGCAATGTCGTGACATTTGCGTGGATTGCTGTATTTAAGTTTGTGGTTGTGTCTGGTTAGAGTTTGAGAGGTGTGTGCAGAGGGATGAAATTGTTAGTGGATTGGTTAGTTGGCATTGCTGTCCTTGCAATTATGTCTAGGTGTGATGATTGCTATCATTCACCATTTCATCTGAGTGCAGCATTTGCTAATCTTCAACACCCTGTCTAGATGAGAGGCAGACCAGTGACCACAATTCCATCCCAGTGTGGCACTTGTCATTGTGCACAGTATCATTTAAGTGTGGTGCATGCCAACATTCACATTTCTATCTAGATGTGGTGAAAGCTAAGGTTAAGAATTCCATCTAAGTGTGGAGCATGCTAACATTCATAATCATGTCTAGATGCGGCGAAAGCTAAGGTTAAGAATTCCATCTGAGTGTGGAGCATGCTAACATTCATAATCCTGTCTAGATGCGACGCAGGCTTCTCTTGACTGTTCTCTGTGGGTGTGGCACTAGTTAACATTGGCTAGTATGTGAATGTGTAGTGCAATGCAGCATTTACAGTCTAGCCAATAGTGGATTTTGGTTGGTGGTCACAAATCTCAACTATGCATGGTGTAATTCTATGGCAGTCTACGTTATGGAAAGGTAAGATAGAGTGGCGAGGGCTTTCTGGAGTAGAGTAATTGCTCTACACCCCACCCATGCCACACTTACAGTTTTGTTGGTGTCTGTTGTCTTCCTTTGCTTCCCCAGCGGACACCTGCAGACACGTCTTGGAGCCGCCAGTGTGGGAGCCGCCCTTTGCCTTGGGGCCCTTAGCCGCAGGGGCTGCCGGGCAGAGGGCTGCCCTGGGGGGGGGGATCACGATATGGAGAGGAGGGACCAATCATGGTGCGCAGATGGGGTGGTTAATGTTAGTCCCCCAACTGTAATAGTGATGTTTAGTCACTAATTTTGGCAATTTGTGCATGGTTTATTAGCCCAATTGGAATTTTATGTAATGACTTTTATTTTTATATTTAATTGTTGATGTTTGTTTAATTGCTTGTTTTTACAATTTTATGTAGAGAATGTGTTGGGGCTTTCTTCTTTGAATCAATTTGAATTAACTGTTCTATTGTTAATTGTATGTGTTGGAAACATTTATTGCTAACACCCCAATAAAGTTTGAAAATGATTGGAGCAAGTAGCACTCTATTCTTGACTACCCCATTCCTGACTCAAGTTTGGTAGTCACAGAATTAACCTTCTAGAGTTTTACTTGAGGTACAACGTATAGAAAGACCCAGGAAAATAAGCCAGCAAACGTACAGGATTGCTGGAGCCGATTCTCAAACCTTTAATGCTTCCAACATTAAACTTTGTACTAACTTACAATTCTTTAAAATCACATTAGAAACACAATCCAATAATCACAACAATGTAGGACCTATCTGCTTCCTCCCTTTTCTACAACTATGGGCATAGCATGCACATATGCCATCTCGAAACATTGCTACCCTGCTGCATGCCTCCCTTTGAAAGATCTACTTCACACGTTCCCATCGTCTTTTCCTTGCCCGCTCTAATTTCCATTCCTCCAGGAGAATAAGGTCTGGATACCCCTGGTGGGGGCTCATTATGCCACTGCACGGTCAAGCCTATAGGCCTCATTACGAGGAAGGCGGTAGGGGGTTAACGGTGCCAGTAGAGCTGCCAGCGCCGTGAAAGATTTACCCATGGCACCTGGAGATGTGGAAAACTACCTGTTTATCAGGTAAAAACTACAGACCTTTTTATAAAGATTTTTGTGTCCTGATCGCCAGGCATCTTATGTCCTCCTATTTACTAGTAATTTCACACATAAAATCTATAGATGCATGACAAACGTATTGCTTCATAATATCTTTTCTATTCTCCAATTGCCTCTCCCTGTTTTGTTCTCCCAGAATCTCTTGTGCACTTTCGCTATTATTGCCACACTTTACTTGTCTTTGGTCCCAGGATTTTGTTCCCTTCCCCCCAATCTACTTAGATACTTGGAATGTACAAATGACTGCAAATTGTTACATAGGACTTAATTACAATATTAGCAGTAATTATGGTGTTAATTCTTCCAAATGTAATTATTGTTACCACCCACCTAAGTGTCCAATGGAATTACCATTGTTTTACAGGCCCATGGGCATGCAACAATCGGCCTGCCAGTAACTTTAATTACTTCTTGACGAATAAGTATCAATTGGAAGATTTACCGTTACCACTAGCTGTACATGGAGGAATTACTGAGTGGCAATTCCTCCAAGAACTTTCAACATTAACCCTTGGTATTCCTCCATTGGAAACGGGAAGCTGAGCAGCAAACATCTTTAAAAATAGAATCCATTGAATAACCACCCATTTTCTGATGCCATCTATGGGAGAAATCCACAGCAAACATGTCAGGGGACAAGACCAAATCCAAAATCTCAGAAATTGGGCTGAGGAAGCCAAAGGTTACTGAATGAGAGCTCACTGTAATGACTTAGGAAGATGTGGCTCATGTGCTAGAGGTATTTGTGGCACAAGGTGGAAAAGCACACACCAGAGGAAGTCTGCCATCTGAATATGGCTGCATGAAAAGGTGGTGGCAGTTGGGACGGTGCCAAGGGGTGCAGAGTGTTAGGCAGAATCATATGCAGTACCCTTTGGGAACACCACACACAATTAAGACTACAAGTGACAGTACAAATTCACCTTTGGTACAAGCTTGTACTACACAGTAAAGTGGTAGCGATGGCTGAGCAGCCAGACTTATCTCAAGAGGAAAGTGAGCAGTATCAGAAGTTACACAAAGGACAGCAGTTACTATGGTTCAAGCAAATACTGACTCAAGGTTTCTGAGTAAAAGAATATACATTTATGTACACCTCATTTGTAAAACAGCTCACTAAAGTAAAGTAGTAGAAAATCACAATCTTAATACACTACACCACACTCAATGAATGCTGGACAAGTTAAGCTCAAAACGAAGTGTGAGCAAAATGGCACTCCAGTAATTTAAAAAGGGAGGGAAAGACAAGGTTATTCACAATTAAGCAGCACCAACAAGTGAGTAGGCAGGGCAATCTAGAAAAGGCTTACTACAATGAGGATTCAAATCAATAGGCCTGGGCCAATGTCTGTGGTTCAGGGTCTTTGCAGAGGATCACACAGTTCAGAGTAGTTTGTGGTTAAGTCTTTGCCAAAAGTTCGAAACGAAGTTGGTCAGAAGAAAAGTTACTTGAAAGAGTAGAGAAGGACAAGCCCTCGAATTGGCAAAAGATTTTAGACACTTTCACCGCGGTCGGATGAAACGTTGTAGCTGAGGCAGAAGTTCCTGGCAGATCCTGCAGGCTCACGGTTCCTGAAGCGACTGTCGGACTGACACGAAGAAGGAAGAATGGAGGGTCCTGCACTGCCCAGGGAAGAAACCAGCAGCAGGGCAAAGCAACAAATAAAAGGTGCGCTCTTTAAAACCCAAGCTGGGTCCGGTCCTCCTGGCTATCCGGTTCACTGTAGCTGTGCACAGAAAATTCGACCTGAGGAAGGAGGCCTGGCTTGGAGTTTGGTGAACTGGTTGGTCCCACTAGCTCAAGGGAAGAAGACAAGAGAAGAAGATTCATTGCAGATCTTCTCTGTCGTCGAAGTTTGACGATTCGGAACCGCAGCAGGGCTTCACCTGGAGGTTCAGTCATGGTAGTGGTCCTCTTCCTTCAGCTTCTCTTCGGTTCTCTCGATCCAGTGGCGACTCTGCCTTTCAGTCCCAGAGACCTGGTTTTTATGCAGTTTTCCCCCATTCACACAGCCTGGCTGTCAATCACACAGCACGGTTGGTTTCCTGGTGGGACAGTCACCACAGCCAATCATACAGAGTGCGACATGGGTTTCCAAGGAGACCCTGTGCAGGGAGTCGCAAACCCCTCCCTCACATCCTGTCCCCCTCAGACATTCAGAAGCCTAAGGAGGGCTTCTGTGCTGAAGCCCACCAAAGGACTGCGAACAAAGGAACCAAACCTGGTTTGGCGCGCAGAGTAAATGACCTTTACAAAAAGAAATGGTGAATAAACCCAGCTGGAACCAAAATAAAATAAAAGGGGTCTAGCGGATTTAAGTTTGAGGCTACTAACCTAGCCTAAAACAGTACCAAGGCTATTTACATAGAAAAATAGGGTAGATTCCACTGCCACCAGCCAAATCTTAAAGAAAGGGGAACGAAATAACGTTCCCTGAGAAACAGACAAAAAGGGATAACTATTAACCCTTTCCAGTACTCTATGTAAGATAGTTTGTACTGGGTCTGTGAATATAAAAAGACTAATAAAGTCAATGGCAACTTTACATGTTCTGGGAGACAGTAGTCAGTCCCAGAAAATGGAGTTTAGAGTGGGAAGTCTGAAAAAGACAACCCTGTGTCACTGCACTAAAGGTGCTGTGTGACACACAGTAAAAAGATGATGCCTATGGAGTAGGGGAGACTCCAGAGTCTATGAACACAAAAAACAAAAATGTAAAACACACAGCAAAATAAATGTATGAGTGGGAAAAAGGCTCACACTCTGACCAGGTGAAAAAATGTATCCTAGAAATCCAGCAAAGCTGCTGAGGCACTCAACAGGTAAAGGAAATTAGCCGTTCTGGAGAATTCTCCCTAACACAGAGGAGATCAAGAAACAGTGAATTTATCTTAAGGCCATGGTCTGTGATCTCTTGGCACTCCACCACAAGGAGACCACTAAAGTGACTTACTGGGAGGAGACGTTCAGCAGTATCCTTAATACGGCTTACATGCGGGGTGAAGAATCTGACTACTGTAGGTTGGCAGCAACGTTCATGCTTATGAGTACATGATTGTTCATTTGCAGGTTGGACATCCCACAATGAATGTTACACTGCCTGTTTTCCTGTAGAATATGGCTGGCAATCACAAACACAATGGAAAAATCCAACTATCAAGGCCCACAGACCACGGTAGGTCATATTCAGGAAAGGAGTCAAGTGTAAAAAACACATCTACAAAGAACCTAATTTGTCACATTAAGGGTGTGTCATGTATCCCGCATTGCTCACATTAAATCAGGTCCTTCATCTCTGCTTCAGACATCAGCTACAAATTCCAGGCCCTAGTGCTCACCAACCTGGATGGTTGCCATGCCCCACCCCCACCCGTGTCCCAACCGCTATTCTGGCTCCAGAAAGCCGTCCAGCATGCTGCTGCTTGACTCATTGCAGAACTGAAGAAATTCAGCCACATTTACCCCACTCTAAAGGAACTACACTGGTCTACCCTGAAGCCTGCATCACCTGCAAGACAGCCTACTTCACTTACAAAGCTGTAACCTCCAAAACAACATTATACTTCGCTACAAAGATCCCCCTCTCAGGGTGTCAATGTTAAACCAGAAGCCAAGATATCAGCAGACTGGAATACAAGAGGTGTAGGAACGAGAAGACCAGATAAGAAGAATTCTCGTGCAATGCTACCACAGTCTGGAACAACCTTCTTGCTAACATAAGTCTGGCTCCCTCTCTCCTGCATTCCTGGATAAATCTAAAAATCCTATTCTTCAAGGAACACTTAACCAACCAATGAGTGCCATAGACTGACAAGATGATCCTACTCCACTATGCTCCACTCCCTAAAATAGGTACACACTATATTAATGACCTACATACATACATACAGGTCCAGATAAGGAAAGAATGACAGTTTATCATTTTTCTAAGGCTAATAAAAAAAGTACCCTTGACTTGGTATAACCTTCTAAAAAAACAGTTTAGTTCCTACTGACTGTGCGAGCTACAGACCTATCTTCAACTATTAATTTCTTGTGGAAATGATGAACAAAATTGCCTCCCTTCAGTTAAGAAAGCATTTAGCGCAGTTAAACTAGCCTGGAGATTGCCAGACAGGTTTACGTCCAGGACGAAGCACAGAAACAGCTCTCCTCGATGTCACCTACAGCCTTACTAAATTGATAGCTACTTCGTATAAGCAAGACTCTTCTATCTTTTGGAAGGAACTCAATATACTCAGCTCACAAAATGACATTCATCCTCTTTCAGTGTAGACCTCTAACTATGATAAGAGCTCTCATTATTTACTTTTCATCTTCCCCTCTTTGATTCTTTCTGAGGTATTTGGTACTTAGTGCTTTATAAACATCAATAATGCATATATTCAATGACTCTTAATGATAAATAGGGCAGCAGGTAAGTCTGAAGCAATAGCCAAAAGGACTGAATTAGGAAGCAAGCATTTAAATGTACTAAATTAAGCGGTCAAAATAAGACAATTGTCAGTTTATTACAAAGGACATCTTTTTTTCCAGAAAGGTCCATTTGGGAATGGACACATGTGAAAAAAATGGGTTTATGAGAAACCTCCTAAAACTACTTCACAAAGAACATTGGGGTAATAGATATACGTGAGCAACTGTATTCAAAGAACAAAGGTCATTGATATGTATATCCAAATCCTAGTCTCATTCTGCTGCTAAAAACACTTCTTAGAAGCCTCCATATTATATTCACAAACTTTGATTTATTATGTAAGCTGGGAATAAATCTCAGTGAATTAAGCACTCGTCTTTGAAATCTGTTTAAAAAATGTGCAGTCACTGGCTTGAATCCCACCAGGACAGATTTAACCTTTCATATTACTGCTGTTGATAAATTGAGCCCAATGGGATTGGGGTAAAATAATATCATATGTTGGGCAGCACTCAGATGCTGGATTAACATGGTTGGAGGTGCTATTTCAAAATTAAATTATTGAAACATAGGGACAGAAAATGTGATCACTTTCTTTGGATCAAACCTCCCATGCTCTGATATTATCATCTTTCAGAATATGTTAAATAAGTACCTGGCACAAGAATAGTTACTATTTCTATGTTGTGAGAGATGTTTTAAATTTGGACGTAAGTATCTGCCAATATCTGTGGATAAATGTGAGAAACCAATCCCATTGATTGATTCTAATATCTAGATATAGAGATTTGAATCAGCATGCCAATCAGTACCGTCACAAACCATCTTTGGAGATACTTTTGTAATACATTTTACCCCATGTGATGCTAGCTGCACAAGGAACAAGGAGGCAGTGTGTTGCACAGTCCACAAGAGGTTATTTCTGTCACTCACAACCCTGAATATTACCAACAAACAATGTTTGATCTTATTCCAGCATTAGTACCTTCTCTTGTGTTTCAGGGTGGACACGGGACACGCAGGAAATATCACGGTATGCACACAATTCTCCCATCATTATACATATGTATATAAATAATTATGGACATCTTCGAGAAAGAAGTCATACAAAAGTATGCGAGTAATGGTATATTTAATTTAAATGCTTTTTAAAAAATTCTCTCTCTCTCTCTGGAACTACAAGTGCACAAATACTATATAGGAGTTAAAAGTTATTAGCAATATTATTTTTGCAAAGTGGATGGATCTTAGGGTTCACCATAACTGTATATATTTTATACAGCAATGTTTGTCACCCTAAGATAAGGGTGAACCCTAAGATCCATCGGCTTAGATTGCTAATAACGCTTGTCTCTTTTGATTTATCTGTGTGAAATTTTCCAAATATGTTTCCTACCACTATCCCCCTAAAGTTGTTTACAAATTCATCTAATGGTTTAAAAGATGTAAAGCATTGAAGAAAGGGGTGCTTTTCCTCTTTTGCATTAAACAGTCTCAGAACCCAAAGAGCTCCATGGATTTGCTTAAAATACAAAACAGGTTGGGCAGGAAGCAATGCAGTTGTACCTCGTGGTAGTTTGGTACAAATCCATCCAGTATTTTGTTTAAATATGGATATTGGGGTGCTCCTGTATCTGTACATATCTGTATAGAGCGCCTGAGTGTACAGAGCGCCTGAGTGTACAGAGCGGATGGGTGTACAGAGCGGATGGATGTACAGAGCGCATGGGTGTACAGAGCGGATGAGTGTACAGAGCGGATGGCTGTACAGAGCGGATGAGTATAAAAAACAAATGAAGGTATAGAGCAAATGAGTGTAGAGGGCAGACGAATAGATAGAACAGGATTACTGCCTACTAGCGAATGACTTTATAAGGCCGATGAGTGCATGTTGCTGTTGAATGCGCGGGGAGCGGATGAGCGCCGGGGAGCGGATGAGCGCCGGGGAGCGGATGAGCGCCGGGGAGCGGACGAGTGCTGGGGGGATAGAGTGCCGGGGAGTGGATGAGTGCCGGGGAGTGGATGAGTGCGGGGAGCGGATAGCGGATGAGTGTTACAGAGCGGATGAGTGTACAGAGCGGATGAGCGTACAGAGCGGATGAGTGTACAGAGCTAATGAATGTACAGAGCGGATGAGTGCACAGAGCGGATGAAGTATAGAGCAGATGAGTGTAGAGGGCAAACGAATAGATAGAACAGGATTACTGCGTACTAGCGAATGACTGTATAAGGCAGATGGGTGCATATTGCTATTGAATGCGTGGAGACCGGATGAGTGCGGGGAGCGGATGACCGCGGGGAGCGGATGAGTGCGGGGAGCGGATGAGTGTCGAGGGCGGACGCACGTGGAGCGCAAATGTGCGTGGAGAGCTGGTGAGTTCCGGGAGCGAGCGAGTGCGAGGAGAACGTGATTGCGTCGGGTGGATGAATGCATAGAGCAGATGAAGGTATGGTGCATACGAGGGGATAAAGCGAACAAATGCCTAGAGCGGAGGAGTTACATAGACCATGTGAGTGCGCAGAACGGATAAGCATGTAGAACCGATGAGTGCGGAATGCATGCATAGTAGATGACTATATAGAACAGATGAGTGCCGGGAACTGATGGATGAGCGTAGCGGGATGGATGAGCTGAGCGGAAGAATGTATAGAGTGGAGGACTCCCTAGAACAGGCTAGTATGTAGGGCTGACAAGTATATAGAGCAGACGAGTGCATATGATCGAAAGAGTGCATATGAAAAAGGGGTGTGTAGAAGGAGATGAGTGCGTAGAGCAGATGAATGCGCAGAGGGGCGGAGTGCGCAGAGGGGTGGAGTGCGCAGAGGGGCAGAGTGCACAGAGGGGCAGAGTGCGCAGAGTGCGCAGAGGGGTAGAGTGCGCAGAGGGGCAGAGTGCGCAGAGGGGCAGAGTGTGCAGAGAGGGCTGAGAGCGTAGAGAGGGCTGAGAGCGTAGAGAGGGCTGAGAGTGTAGAGGGGGCTGAGTGTGTAGAGGGGGCGAGTGCGAAGAAGGGACGAGTACGTAGAGGGGACGAGTGCGTAGAGCGGGTGAGTGAGCAAAACAGGTGAAAGCATAGTGCGTGTGACGGCATAAAGAGGACGAGTGCCTGGAGCGAACGGATGCCTAGAGCGAACGAGTGACTAGAGTAGAACGGACGTGTCGGATAGTGCGGAAGAGTTGCATTGAGCGGATGAGTACATAGAGCAGCCGAATGCGTGTGAGGGCATAAAGAGGACGAGTGCCTGGAGCGAACGGATGCCTAGAGGGAACGAGTGACTAGAGTGGAACGGATGTGTCGGATAGTGCGGACGAGTTGCGTTGAGCGGATGAGTACATAGAGCAGCCGAATGCATAGAGCGGATGGAACGAGTGAAGTGGAGTGCATGTGGCAGACAAGAATGCATGCGTGGGGCAGACAGGAGTGCATGCGTGGAGCAGACAAGAGTGCATGCGTGGGGCGGACTGGAGCGCGCGGGGCGGACTGGAGCGCGCAGGCGGACTGGAGTGCATGAGTGCGTCGAGCGAACCAGAGTTCCTGGAGCAGATTAGGATGCATGGAGTGGATAGGAGTGCATGGAACAGACTGGAGCGCATAGAATTGCGTGACGTATATAGTATGGTTTGGAATGCAGAGATTGTTTTGAAAAAGCATATAACCCATCATATCTCACCACCATGCTTACTCTCTTCTTTACACCACCACTCAACTAGAACACAGAGATACTATGACACCATTTGGTATAACTGTTCTCATACCAACATCCGCCGCTTACTACACATCATTCTAAGTAAACACTGCTGGTTACGCACCCCCCAGCCAGGCGTTCTCCTCAGGCCTAACGCAGCCACACTCGGTCTGGATAAATCCTGCCAGAACGATCACATATTCCTGATCTCTCAACCACCGCACCTACCGCTAAGAAGCAGCTACTACACGAATACCGCACCAGCTGCACACATACCCGGTGCTCACACGCACCGTTGACTCTCTCTCTCTCTCTACTGATCTGAACTTCGGTTCCCAAGGGTGTTCAACCTACCAGCGCCTTCAGACCATATCAATGGTATATAAGGCGCTATATAAATGCAAAATAACATAACATAACAGAATATCTCCCGTGGTGCGTTGAAGCAAGAAAGACATTTCAGAAATGAAACGTCACACATTTGTTCCTTCAGTGTGAGAAATTTTCGCAAGAATTCCTGCAAAGACAGAAAAAGAAATGTGCTTACAATGTTACTAGGAATGAAGTAAAGG
This sequence comes from Ambystoma mexicanum, assembly GCF_040938575.1. NCBI lineage: Eukaryota > Metazoa > Chordata > Amphibia > Caudata > Ambystomatidae > Ambystoma > Ambystoma mexicanum. The sequence continues at coordinate 1,517,690,187 of NC_090937.1, read as the reverse complement.
AATGTATTCTTTCAGGGTGGATGAGGAGAGGGTGAAACCGGTCTAATTGGTGAGTTAGGAAATTAAGGAGGATTATGAAATATGTTTAGTTCCTAACTTTTTTGTTGCTTTGTATGTACTGTTTCCACTGCCACTTCACAAAAACTGCAGGGTTCTCACAGGAATTGGATGTGCATCACAAGATTAAACATTCTTAAAATGATATTGGCAGATAGCCTGGTGGCACTTTGCCTTCAGGATGGATCTGGGTAGACAATAAAAGAGGATGTGTGCACATGTAAAGTTTGAGGAGTCTTGTAAAAAAGTATAACTAAGCCAGGTTGTGGCAATTCTCATAGCAATCGGAAAACACAATTATAATCTTGAGATATTTACTTGTGGTTAAATTCCATGAGTAAATCTTGTCAGAATAAAAAAGCGGGACACAAGGAACTCTTTTCTAAATGTCTGCTAGAACACAGCCAGAGGAGCATACACATTAGTCCGAATCACTGATTGCTGCAAAGTGGCCACATTCCATGGCCAATGGACCATGGTGTCTTAATACCACAGGCCGAGTGAGATGTAGCATAACAACACCATTGGAATAAAGACGAACAACTTATCTGTCTCATAACTATAACATTTTAAACAGCAAGATCTGATTGAGGATGAAGCAAACACTTGCTCTTGGTCTGAAGTATGTTGTAATGAATCATGCCCCACACCCATCATGGCAAAATAAAAGGGGTGATGGCTGGAAGGTTTAGAACTAACCTTCACCTCTGGCATTGCTCTGAGCAACCCCCCAGACCATCTTTCTTCGCCTGCCAAGCCATTACAGAAGGGGAAAGACCATATGCAAAATCGGGGTTGGTGCCACCCCAAAGGGGGCAGTCCAGCCTTAACGGCTTGGTCACATCCCTTCTGCACGAGACCACAAGCATCTGCAAACATGTTTCAGCCGTGTTGGATCTCATCAGCGAGGAGTTGTTTGGGTCTTTAGGCCCAACAGGCACGAGACCCATGTCTGGGCGTACCTGTCCCACTCACGGTAACTATAGCAGAACAAAAGGGGTGATGGAAGGTTTAGAGTTAATCTTAACATCTGGCATTTCTCTGGGCAACCCTCCAGAACATCGTTCTTTGCCTGCCAAGCCATTACAAAAAGGGAAAGCCAAATGCAAAATCAGGCTTGGCCCCACACCAAAAGGGTCAGTCCAGCCTGAACTGCTTGGTCACAACCCTTCTGCATGAGACAAGCATCCTTCTATTCAAGGAAAGGACCACATGCCATTAATAACGGACAATGGCATCCCTTTTCCAGAGAGGAACTTCTCTCATGTTCATGTGTGGTGATATCCAGATTAGAAAGGGCTCTTAGATGTTTGCCTCAAGCGCCAGAGTACTTTGTAGGCTCTGACATAGTGTGACAGGAAATAACACATGAAGGACCACAAGGTCTTGACACTATGCACTCAGTTCACAGACCAATAATGTAAACATTACAATATTGCAGTTCTCATTGACATCTGTCCAGAAAGCTTGTTCACTCAAGAGGCTCCACACATGGTTTCCTGCAACACAAAGTTGCCACAAGCTGAAAGGAAACCAGTGCCATGCTCCAATGTTTTTTTTAGTCATTGTTTGCCATTGATATGCCTGTTCACTGCTCATAAACCTGGTCTCTGGAGAACAGCCACATCCAGGATGTCTACAGTGTGGCACACAAAGCGAAAGGGTTTTGAAGATGGGTATTGTGTAATATTCAAACTTTACCCAATCTCCCAGGTCCCCATTTGACTCAGGTCAATCATTTAACACCCAATCACAGGACTTCAGCCAATTACCCATTGGATAGTGTTTGGAAAAATTGGAGGAGGGAGAGCCACTAGAGGAGGAGAAATAACAGCATGTGTGGTTTGAGGTGAACAGCAGGAGTTGGCTGGAGGTGTACGCATGAGATGGCTGGAGATGAACAAAAGAAAGCGGTTGAAGATGAAGAGCAAGAAGTGGTTGGAGGTGTACAACAGGAGATGGAGGAAGAAGTTGGTGATCAGGAGGAGGCAGAAGTGAAACATTGGAGGAGGTAACAAAGGGCATAGTTATACAGCCTATGAAGGACAGAGTGGGAGATCTTGGCCCAAGGCAGGAGGTAGGGGCAAATCCCAGTCTGAAGGGGTTAAACCCATGGTGAAAGGAGGAATGGTTAAGCAGAGGAGTAACGATGAGGGGCAGGAGAATAAGGCTTGCCATCCGAGAGGTGCTCCAACCCAGTGTTTCTTGACCACATCTGATCTGAGACACTCCACATGTACCTGTTTACTTGGGCAACAATTACAGACAGAAGATCAGAGAACAAAATTGCCTACTGACAGAATGTGGGAACCCCATTAAAGCCAGATGAATAAACCTTGGCATTGACCCTGTGGTAGGTGAAGAAGTGTGCTTGGAAACTCTTAAGCCCGAGATTGTGATTCAAGAGACTTAACTTATATGTTGTTATTTTCCTTATATTTTGGCTGTGTAAATAAACTTAGTTTAACTCAAGGTGTTGGTGCTTTCTCTTTGTGCATAATCCTTTCACATCACTAATATGACATAGTATATCTATTTTGAAATGTAACTAACATCAAACAAGTGCTACAAATATGTGGTCTATTTTCTGTAGTAGAGATGGTTTATTTGCTCATTTGATGATAGTGGATCACTGAATCTTGACTTATACTACATTGTTCTCTTCTTTCCTGTTATTACGCTCCATACCTCTTGTGACACAGAACTCCTCAACTCGCTCAAAATCTCTGTTGAAAGTTTAACATCAAGATAATCACAAGCTATCAATGCAGAGAAATCAAAACTTAAAACACCATGTTTGCAATGATTTTGACATTACCATTATCACACACTATTCATTTGAGGACCTGATCACCATTACTATCACACACCATCTCAGAGGGAATTTTAACAATATTATTATCACATTCAAGGTATCTGGGGGGATATCAACATTGCCATTTTCAATCACACTGGCTCTGTGAGGGCCGATACACCCTCTCTATGGGTTCCTTCACATCATCATAACCACATACCATCCCAACGTGGACTGTAACACCATTTTCATCACAAAGAATTGCTGTGGGGATTTCAACATCCTTATTAACAAACACAATCTCGGTTGGGACTGCAACATAACCAAGAGAAAACATTTTTTGTCTAGGCTGTAACATCATCAATGTCATCATCACCCTTTTTCCAAACCCACACAATTCTATGGAGACTTGTATGTCCTATTTTTAACACACTACGTTTAAGGGAGACTTTAGAATCACCATTATCACACACCATCTCTGTGGGGACCTGAATATCAGTATAAGGACACAGAATCTCTATTGGGACTTTAACATCCCCAACTTCACACAATGTCTATGGGAACCTTAACATCATGAAAATAACACACTGGCCCTCATTACGACCCTGGCGGAAAGCAACTGACCTGACCGCCATAGCGTAAATAGCGTTTCCGCCATGGCACGACAGAGTAAAGTGCGGCTAATTCTGACCCATCGGGCACGAGCAGTACGCCTTGGCGGAAGTGCAAAGTCCGCAATGGCGGAAATGTCCCCAAAACGCCCCTCACCGCCGTCGTACGGCGACCTAGGTGCAATTCCGCCACCGGACATAGCGGTCACCGTAATGAGCGGCAATCGGAAAATACGGTGACCGTAAATATACGGAAACGGAAGCAAAAACATGGTCCCGGAACGGGAAACAGCACGCCGTACACCTATAAAATCAGAATATTCACACAACCATTAAAAATACTACCCTGAGAGACATCCCAACCCGTCATCCACCCTAGTGAAACCAAAACAATGGGAAAAGTAGCGAAAAAAGCGTGCGACCGCAAGCGGCAGGTCCACTTCTCACGTGAGGACCTCACGGTGCTCACAGAGACCCTCCAGGAGAATGCTGCCGTCGTCTTCTCGACGCAAATGACCAGGACGGCACTTGCGAACAAGAAGGCCATATGGGCCCTGGTGGCACAGCGGGTAAGTGCGGTGGGGACCGCACCCCGCAACCCACAGCAATGCAGAAAGCGATGGGACGACTTGCGGATACGCGTACGGAGCATACTATCCGCCAACCGTAACATTGCCACAGCTACCGGGGGAGGATCGGAATCACCCATCAAGTTGACCCCCTGGGAAGAAATCTGTGCCTCCACCATTGGAATGGAGACCATAGAGGGAGTCGGAGGGATGGAGAAAGGAGTGCAGACATCCGAAGAATCAGGTAGGTGGGCCAAATAAAACTATGCTAAAACCACAATGTCCAATCATGTGAAGTACCATGTGTCCACATAGTGCAACAGAAACACATTTCCAGGAGAACGTCCACTTACATTGGCCTGATAGCGGACATTAAAAGTCAAATTAAATAAATAAATAATTAAAATTCCTAAAAACACCCTCTACACGTGCAGCAGGCACCCCCTAACTGCAGGCTGCAATACAACTGCACCCTCAATCCACACAAAAATGAAACCACCCCCAAGGCCCTGACCCAAATCACCCTCAGGTACCACACCAATGCATGTGATACATTGCCATTCCAATTTCCACAGACCCATCAATAACGCTCGCCCTCCTTTACTCCACCACAGGGTCCGATTCAAACGACGAGCTCCAGGACACCCCTACCAGCACACCTGCAAAGAGGGCCAAGACCAACGGCCAAAGACCCTCCACCTCAGCTGCACGCATCAAGACACGGCAGCAGCACAAATCAAGTGGCAGCACACAGGAGGGGACTTCAACAGGCACCCCAGCAGCCAGCATGGCCACAACACCACCACCACCACAGGCCCCCCCAATGGATGCCACAGAAGGCACTGCTTCTGGTGGCAGCAGCACCATAGGTGACACTGCATTAATGGCAGCATGCTCCGACACAGAAAACGGTGATGTCGATGTACGATCCATCCATGACCTGTCTCAATCCCCCTGTTTGTTTCATCCCGTACAACATGAGGATACCAAGCAGGGGCACTCACAAGACGACGACTGGCCATCCCCCACAAGCCCTGTGTCAAGGCAACATGAGGTGATCAGCCCCTCTGTGACACCACCGCAAATGGCCATGGCCCAGCAGAGGCAACAGTCCCTCGACCAGGTGATAGTGCAACAGCAGCAACTGGCCACGCTCCTCAAGGACCATGCTGATGAATGTGGGGGTACCAAGGCAGCCATAGAAACATGTACAGAGACACTAAGGGCAGAAATGGAGAGAAGCACCGAGAGCCTGAGAGTACAAATGGAGAGAAGCACCGAGAGCCTGAGAGTACAAATGGAGAGAAGCACCGAGAGCCTGAGGGGGGAACTGCATGCGACGTCCAAAGACGTATGTGCTGAACTTGCCGCTGTGCGCCGTGTGCTCACTGAGCTCTCACAAACCCTTAGGGACATGCATGGACGTGAGCAGGCAGAGACATCATCCGTTGCAAGTTCCGTCCAGGGCAGCCCCCAACGTAGATCTGGGAGGAACCTGCGCTCCACAGGCACGGGTGCCCCTGATACCCGGAGAGGGGGCTTGCAATAGCGTCTGCCCACTGACAATGAGCATCTTTGGACACTGGTGTTCGGGGGGGAGGTAGGAGGGTGGAGGGGGTGTGTTGGGCTTACTTGGGTGGCGGGTTGATGGGGTGTGTAACACAATTTCACATATGCTATAAACATTTCACAATCATCCAATGAGATGTGTGGACATTGATCTTTGTGTACGAGGCCATCATAGGCGTACAGTCCATATTGTGCATGTTCCAGACACACACAGTGCCACAACTCCCGTGTCCATGTATCAACCACCAGGCGTGAGTGCTAGAAGCATGAATCTATGATAATCTGACGAATTTCACGGGCCTCCTGTGCCTCGCGGACTCCTTGAGGTTCTGCCACATCCCCACCCACATCATGACCATATTCTGGTGCTTGCAGTTCTGCGTCAGGGGGCATGGGCACATTTCTACGTATGCACATGTTGTGTAGCATGACACATGCCATGACCATCTTAGCAACCTTCTCATGGCGGTACAGGAGTGCCCTGCCAGACCTGCTGAGGCAGCGGAAATGACCCTTCAGTAGGCCGAATGCCTGTTCTATGACTACACGGGTACGTGAGTGGGCATGGTTGTAGTCCTCCTCATGCTGGTCCTGTGGGTTCCGGAGTGGTGTAAGGAGCCATCTCTTCAGTGGATACCCGGCATCACCTGTATGTGGACAATAAAGGATGTTTGAGGAATGACATTGCTACGTAAGTACCCCCCCCTTCCTGGCAGGTCATTGCCGCATCACATACCCCACATTATCATGCATGAAATGAGACTCACCGAGTAGCCAGGATCTGTTCCCTGCATGTCGCTCCATGTAGCGTGGTATTGTAGAGTTCCGTAAGACCATGGAATCATGGGTTGATCCAGGAAATCGGGCACAACAATGTGTAATGATCCTGTTTGAGTCACACACCATTTGTACATTAAGAGAATGATATTGTTTTCGGTTGCGGTACTGGGCCTCAATGGCATGTGGGACAACCAATTCCACATGGGTGCAGTCGATGGCACCAATGCAACCCGGTATGCCGGCAAGTGCATGGAATCCCACTTTTGTGTTCGTAATTTCCTGCTCCGAGCGTGGTAGAGAGATGTAGTCGTCTGCGTGCTTCAGGAGGGCATCAAGCACTTGCAATAGTGTCCGTGACAACAGTGGCTGTGAAATGCCATGCAACTGTCCGACTGTGTGCTGGTAGGTGCCTGTGGCCAGGAAGTGGAGTACAGACACCACCTTCAGTAGGGGTGGGATGGCGGTTGGGCTATCTATCATGCTGACAAGGTCAGCGTGTGTCATGTCCACAATGGCGGTTATGGTGTCCCGGTCCAATCGGTAGAGGGTGTGGATCTGCTCATCAGTGAGGTTGAACGGATGTGCTCGGAGGCGTGGGATTGCGGGCTGCCTGCGTGGTGGCAGTGGCTGTGCTGGTGGGCCTTGCTGGCCCTGCCTTGCCCTCCTCCTCCTCCTGCGTCTCCTCTGTGCGGCCGGTTGTTGTAGTAGTTGGTGTTCGTCTTCTTCTTGAAGTTGGAGTACTTGCAGTGCTATCAGGTCCCCCAGGGCCAACATCGCAAGTCCTGCCGGTAGCATTTTGGAGTGGGTGTGGTTGTGGGAGGGGGTTGGGTGTGCAATTTATGTGTTTACAAGCTGTATAGCTTCCACCTGTGGTGATTCATTCCACCTGTGCAAGCTGCAATCCCCTTTGGGCGAGCACGTCCCGCACACAACGCTGCAAATCGACGCATGGCATCTTGCTATTACAATCATGTATTTCATCCCGATGGCAGTGAGATATTGCTTCATATGTTAATTCTGCTATGCTCCCATTGTTTCACATACTATCTTTGCAGTCGGGAACAAACTTGTGAAGGGTCAGTGGAATGTAGTACTCGATTAACGGTGGACCCTCATGCAGCGCTGTACCGCGGTTCACCGACGGGTGGGGCGTCCCATTTGTGAGTGTAGCCAGTTGCCATTTTCACACACTGCCGCACTAAATGGATGGATTTGTGATTTCAAGCGGTCACAGATGCCTTTTCGACGTGATGTTGCAAATGAGGAATTCGAAGGACAGCGCTTTCGGTTTCCAGCTAGCGGCGAGGAGACGCCCACAGGTCTGACTGCAGATAGAAAGTTCTATTGTTTAATGTCCTTGGGACAGGGGCCATGCCGAGAATGCAATGATTGATATGAATAGTATGGGATGCGCAATAGCGTAGTGGAGGATAAGGCAGGACGTTCCCAAATACATGTTACTTCACAACACTAGAATTCCGGCCTGGAGCACAGTGGATTTTGCAGACTGCATTAAGCACAGATTCAATGGAAATTTCTAATGTTATGTGAGTAAATAATCAGGCGTTTTTATACCGGGATGAGGGAATGATGTATGGATGCATGGACAGATGATTTAATAGAGAGTCTGCCATGTACATGGCTTTTTGGAATCTATCAACTTCCTCTGCGCTATGTGATGCAGGGCTGCCATAGTGGGACCATCGTCTATCTGCCCTTGTTGAACCCTCCCTGTCTCGACGCGCCTTCAAACACTTGTGTCTATGCACGTTATTAATCCCATCTAATGGCTTCTGTTTTAACAGACGCATGCACACAAACACTCGTTTGTAATAGTGTTTTCACCTCGATTTATATAGTTATGATTCGCAAGTGATTATTGGGTGCGAATAATCCTTTTGAGTGGGCTAGCATGCATATGGCTGTGGATTTAGTGTGATCTTTGAAGTGAGTAATTCAAATGGAATTCAGATGCCCATACTATTCTTTTTCGTTTCATTTGGGTGACAGGTATCTCCTCCCCTTTTGCCGCTGCCATCTGTATGCCACTCCTGCAGATGGCTTTTACTCCCGACACCTGCTGCTTCGTGTTAATCAGTGGAGCACCATTACGATCTTATGGGACGATCGCCAATGGCCCACATGCCCTTACGCAGTACTAGTGGCTAGGAGCAACATTTCGAGCTTTCAGCTGGACTAGTGCCTACCTAATGGGACGGCCCTGCGGTTCTAGGCGCTTCCATGTTGCCTTTTTGAACGTGAATGTAGCCCCTGTGTACCATGGAGGAACAGGGCGTCACACAAGAAAAAGCTGGTCATTTATTGCGGATGCAGCCCACAATTATGAGATATGATTTGGAGTTCATGACCTAATAGCTGTATGGCCCGGGTGATTTTGTTGTGCATTAAATTTTGATTATGATATTGACCGTGTAGCGTTATTCTTTGCAAGTAATGTAGCATATTCCTATTTGTGGAGCGATGTATTGTGAGGAGATCTGCTTTGGGTTCGGCCTTCTGAGTATAGTTGCGTGGTACTGTACTGGGCGCGTTTGCCTACGAAGGCCAGTAAGGTCAGGGATAGGGGCTGCAATTATGTCTGTTTTGATGATGTCATGCTCATGGGAGGGGGATTGGCTTTTGTGTAACAGGTGCCGGTCAGCCAGGTGGATTGGTGGAATGATGTGATTTTCAGAATATGGCTGGTCACAGGTGCCTGTGTTTGCGTGCGTTTCTTGGAGGGAGACTGAGGTCATGTCCATTGGAATAGCTTCTGTATTCGTGCCATCTGTGCCCTGCTGCTCCCATTGGCCCCTCTTGAGATGTGCCTGGCTGCTCAGTCACTCTGCCAACTTGTGTGGTACATGCTTATGCTGCTGGTTGGTTTGTTTACTGGCAGGAGTACAGGGCTGGTGCAGTCTCACTCAGGATACTGCTTTGTATGTTGCCTTGCACTGGTGTCAAGCGATGGGGGGCCTGTTTTTGTTTGTCTCAGTTTTCAGTTCATGTTGCTGTACTTGGAGCTTCACATGCCTGTGCTGCATCAGTACGGCAATGGTGCCATGGCTAATATGGATGGCCACTCACAAGGCACTTGGAGCCCCTACATTCATTTGTTCGTTGGCATGCATGGGTGACTTGTACATTTCACTGGTTGCATTGTGTGACTTCATTGCACCTACGAGGAGTTGTGCAATGTGGCCAGGGAGTGGTGTACAGGCACTCAGTAGGGCCTTTTACGGTTGGTTTGCGATGCCGTACTTCTCACCATGGCAGAATGGTACTTTCCGCCATGCTTGATGGCGTTAGGTACATGTCCGCTAGGGTCAGAATTCCCGTACCGTTGCGCCATGGTGGTAATTACGGTTTCGCAGTGCGCGCGTGCGCGTACTTGGTGCAGTTAGCGTTGGCGTTCACTACGGTGTCGCTAATGGCATCGTACTTTACGGTGACGGGTCATAATCGCAACGGGCGGTATTCGATGGCGGTATTGCATTTCCGCCATCGTTTTTCGATTTCCGCCAGGGTCGTAATGAGGGCCACTGTCTATGTGAGGAAACTAACATCATTATCACACACACCTTTGTGGGAACTTTAACATAAACCTCACACACCATCTATGTGAGGACCTGGACATCAGTATCATGACATACAATATATATTGGTACTTCAACATCACCAACATCAAACACCACATCTATGGAGACTTTAACATCAAGATAATCACACACCATCTCTGTGGGGACTTTAACATCAAGAAAATCAGACATCATTTGAGTGGGGACTTTAATATCATTATTACTACATACCATCACTGTGGGGACTTTAAAGTTATTATAAACACACACCAGCTCTGTGGGGACTTTAACGTAAATAACACACCATCTCTGTGAGCACCTGGAGATCAGAATCATGGCATACAATATATATTGATACTTTAACATCACCAACATCAAACACAACATATCTGGAGACTTTAACATCAAGATAATCACACACCATCTCTGTGGGGACTTTAATATCATTATTATCACATTCCATCTCTGTGGGGACTGTAGCATCAAGATAATCACACACCATCTCTGTGGGGACGTTAACGTAAATATCACACACCATCTCTGTGAGCACCTGGAGATCAGTATCATGACATACAATATATATTGGTACTTCAACATCACCAACATCAAACACAACATATCTGGAGACTTTAACATCAAGATAATCACACACCATCTCTGTGGGGACTTAGCATCAAGATAATCACACACCATCTCTGTGGGGACTTTAATATCATTATTATCACATACCATCACTGTGTGGACTTTAAAGTTATTATAAACACACACCAGTTCTGTGGGGACTTTAACATAAATATCACAAACTGTCTTTGTGAGGACCTGGTTATCAGTATCATGACATACAATATATATTGGGACTTCAACATCACCAACATCAAATACCACTACCATAGAGACTTTAACATCAAGATAATCAGACACCATCGTTGTGGGGACTTTAACATCAAGATAATCACACACCATCTCTGTGGGGACTTTAGCATCAAGCTAATCACACACCATCTCTGTGGGGACTTTAATATCATTATTATCACATACCATCACTGTGGGGCCTTTAAAGTTATTATAAACACACACCAGTTCTCTGGGGACTTTAACATAAATATCACATACCATCTTTGTGAGGACCTGGATATCAGTATCACAAAATACAATCTCTGCTGGGACTTCACCATCACCAACATCAAACACCATGCGTATTAGTACTTTATCATCATGTTAATCACACACCAACTCTGTGTGGTCTTTAACAACAGTATTATAAAACAACATAGGAATGCTGTCTTAAACACGATTATTCGTACAAACCATCTCTGTGAGGATCTGAAATCAGTATCATGACAGACAATCTCTATTCAGACTTCAACATCACCAACATCAAACACCATTTTAATGGGGACTGTAACATATTCGTCATCAGACCAATCATAGAGAGATGTTTCAGTGGACAAGATGGTGACTGTGAAACAATGAAACCTGTATTCAAATATCTGCTTCTCCACCTGACCACATTGTGTGATGCTGAGCCATTCACCTAATATTTCAGTTCCCCAGTTCTCCTTTCTGACACAATGGTCGCATGCCAGATTTAGGAAATGTTTAGTGAGGTTCTTATGGAAAATACACCACCATTACAATCCATCTATTGTGTATACCTACGGTGTGGGTAGGTACACATATGTAGAAATAGAATTGTGCAATTTACAAAGATGCCTATGAAACAAATATTTAGCTTTTGCATAGGGATACATTCAATTCCAAATAAGAATAATTAAGTCCTCACAAGGATGGTAACACGCGTTCAGGTCCCCACAGAGATGGTACCGGACACGCGATTAAAAATTAGCATTTTTGCACATTTGAAGCTGGATCCTATATTAGCATTTTTTTCTGAATATATTTCTGCTGTTAGCATATTTTTAAAACATTGGGAAAGGTTAGTCCCCACAAGGCTGGTTTCCACACATAGTCCCCACAAGGTAGGTAAAACGTGTGTGTGTGTGTGTAAAACGGAAAGCGGTTCTCTTCAGAGGGCTGTAGCTGCTCAGGAAGGGGTTTGAGGGATTAAGAATAAGTTCCTATTCCTAGAAGGGGGTCTACCCTTGCAGATAGAGTGATTTTTGGAGTTCGGGAATAGCTGGGGAGTGCAGGCTATCCCAGCCAAAGTGAGTATATTTTGAAGGACACTTATGCGTACAAATTAACAGATGTGCCATGGGGCCACCGGTAAGCTAGAAAAATACTCACTGGCACTTGTTACAGTCTGGACCAAACTTTGGCAGTCTAGAGCACTTTGCCTGCATGTGTAAACCCTACCATTTCCGGACACTCCGGATCTCATTGGCTGCAGGACAGGATGATCATCCGTGTGGGACAGTAGCCTTTTCCCAGCTCTTGAAGGAAGAAGAAGGATAGTTCCATTGCAGTACGTCTCAGGACAATGTAGGTAAGAACTGCAGGCACTTTCAGTGGGTTGCACTCTCATGAATCGCGACCCAGAGGAGCTAAGACAACGGGTTTACAGGAGAGGGACCAGGTCCACAAACTAGGAATTCCCAAAGTCTTGAGTCTCAACTCAGCATGGCAGTGTTTTTGTGCGATACTCTGGGTTTGAGATAGACAGTTCACTGGAAGGCCCAGGAATTTTTCTGAAGATGATCTTTGTGATGCTAAGTAGGATAAGTCGGGTTTAGTTTTTCCCACTACTCCAAAGGGGCAAAGAGCCCTAGCAGGCTGTCTTGGTTCGATGAAGAAAGAGGGGTCCGACGGGACAGCAGCGGGGTCAGGGTGCCAACACCTTCTTAGCATGTCACCGGCGGTTCCTTGTGTCTGCTTTCTGGTTAATGTTACTTGGCTCCTTATGAAGTTCGATGTGTCCTCAGTAGATCTTCCTGGAAAGGATGCAGAGCCCCTTCTCTTATCCAAGATTCGGTTAGCATTCAAATCTCAGATAGCCAATGGAAGATCTGCTCTCTTGCATGCATGCCAGGAGTGGGCCAGTCGTGGCCCAAGGTCGGTTTCAGTCATTCATCGCTCCCAGACATACTGGCACCAGAAGTGTGAATTGGGCGTAGACAGTCCCATCCCTGTTCCTGGGCACACGTGACATGCAGGAGCCTGCAAAAGATGTGGTTTTCGTGGGCCCACATAAGGAATACCCAGGTCTCTTGACCTGGGGAGGGAAAACGAATGAGTGAAAGCCCAGAAGATTGCAGCTGAAGGCTGCGCTCCACTGGAAAAAGCCAGGTTAGGTAAGCCAAACAAAAGCAAAAAGTTTGGGGGCTTCGCAAATGGAGGGAAAATTGCACCTAAGGGAAATCTTTCCTAACAGTCCTATTCTAGATTAGTTGAAGGTGGTGCACGGAGGAAAGAGGATGGTTGAGGAAGAGGCTGTTGCAGTTGTCAGCACTAGAGAGAACAAGGGCTCTGTAGACATTGAGCTTCTGGGGGATGGTGAGGAAAGGTAGAATGCCCCTGAGGAGGTGTAGCTGAAGATTTGACTTCTTATCAGGGTCCGTGATGTGCAGAGAAGGTGAGAGAAAAAGTCAAATGTGATCCCACCATTTTTTGCCTCACAGGTGGGTGAGTAGAAGGGACCCAAGGAGTCTTGCCAGAGAGTAAGGGGGAAACTAGGAGAAGGTGCCCCAATGATAATGATCTCTGTCTGAGGAGGAAACTAGGAGCAGGGGTCCCAATGAAAAGAATTGTGTCATTTAGGCAGAGATCATTGGCAGAGCACTATGGCCAAATATCAGTCAGGCAGTCGGGTCTAAGGCAGGAAGAGAAGGTGGAGGTAGAGGAAGGCAGCCAGAAAGAGAGCTGAGTGTCCTCTGTGTAACACTGTAAGTGAGGAGAGTAAGTGGAGATCAGGTGGGCCAGATCTATGGGAGGTGATGCCTGATGATCCGTTATGTGGGAGGTGAAGCCCCAAGGTCATACAAACCATGCCTGCACATCCCACCATACCTAAAACAACTGAGAATGATGCTCTACCTATAAGCTCAAACTTGGATTCGAAGACACATTGAAACATCATGAACAGGCACACAAGGAGATAAGAGCAGTGAGGACCAGTCCACCACAAACGAGAGTCTATCTGACAGACTGAGAACAGGGAAGAACCTCAATTAGAGTATTCAATAAAGGGTAATGGATTTCATGGGGTTTCTTGAGCACTGGCTTCTACAAGTGCTCTTTCTTCAAAAACAAATGTCCTTGCAGACAGTTGCCCAGACATCTAACTACACTGGAGTCCCTATACAAACATATGTGGTCAAAGAGGCTACAACAATTTGTGAAATGGGCCTAATATTCACCCTGTGAACAAGAAGTTGGATGTGAGCTTTTGCAGTCGACAACAAAAGAAAATGGTATTGATACAGTGCTACCAGCTCAGTTATAATTTCAGCTTTTCTGGCCGCGGCAAAACTCCTTCCATCTTTTCAGTACCTAGGCAACACATGCTAACTTCCTCAAGCAAGGAGAACCACTTGGATCTCATGGGCAGGAGGGTGTACTCCCAACAGTCACCTGTACCTGAGTCGTTCCAATGCAGATGCTGTTTTAGTGGACTGCAATGACATTTTCTCAAAGGAAATGGTGGCGATCACCGACCACCTTTCTGGTGTACGTAGGAAGTAGTTGATCCATGAGTTTAGCAAAACATGCAGAATGGCACACCATTTTGTACACTGTCTGGACACATTGGCCAGCAGTATGTTCCTGGGTCAGAATGTGCAGTGGGTGGCCGGGCTGAGCAGTACAAAACGTACGGGAGGTTCAAGAAAAGTTGAGGGCACTCTTCTTCTCTGGCCTCATTCTTTGTCACCCCCCAACCAATACGTTACACTCACATCAACGTTTTTTGGCAATTTCCAAACCCTCTGCGAAGACTTGTTCCTTCCAGCCGAAAAGCCACATGACAAACAGTGGATGCTTTAGAGGCTTTCTCCCCAGAGCGCACAATAGAGGTAAACGACGCAAGGTAAGTTCCATTCGGCCATGGAAAAGGAAACATAACACGTTCTTTGCCACTAGCCCAGGAGGGCCACAGTTCCATCTGCATCTATCTCCACCTGATATCTTGGAGTATTATAACACCAGACCCTTGGACAATCTCTAGAGTGCAAGAGGTGAAGACTTCTTTCACGGACGGGCTGGAGATACACAATGGTGGTCCCCTTTGGTGGTTTGATTCTGGGTTATGTCTCGTGATGCTTCACTTTGCCCATGTACAAGTCTGGGAGGAGGACAATCCTGGATCATTCAGAAAGGTTACATGTGATATAAACGAATACACACATAACAAATGAAATAATAACGAAGAAACACAAATGTGGATTTTTTTTTTTTATTGGGTGTGCCTGCCTCCACAAACCCCCACTTTCCCTGAACTTCCAACCGCAAACCGTACCACCCACACCTTTTAACCCTTCACCCACATCCCCCATATACATATTTTTTCAATTTGTGTTTGTTACCATTGCATTCGTTATTTTATTTTCGTTAAATTCACTGCATACCATTCAGAAATATGTCTGCCAAAAGAACAACTAAAGTTGTTCACTCCAGGGATTCCATCAGCTTTGTG
Organism: Ambystoma mexicanum; assembly: GCF_040938575.1. Lineage (NCBI taxonomy): Eukaryota > Metazoa > Chordata > Amphibia > Caudata > Ambystomatidae > Ambystoma > Ambystoma mexicanum. The sequence continues at coordinate 1,517,674,639 of NC_090937.1, read as the reverse complement.
CCTGGACCTCCAAGATGTTTAAATGCAGAGTTACTATTTGGAAACTCAGCAGGCACTGCCCGTGCTTTCCCATAATGGACAACCTTTACCTGTTCATGTTCCTTCCTTTTGGGGTTACTTGAACCCCTTTGGTGTTCACTAAAGCGATGTACTGTATACCTTATCCAAGCCTCCAAGGGAGCCACATGCAGCAAGGGCTGAACAAGGTCTTGACAGTCACAAGTCAAGGACGCATTCTATCAAGCGATTAAACTTGTTTATTCTCTGAGCCTCCCTGGAAACAAGGAAAAGTTTACCATAGTCCCTGCCCTTAGACTGCAGTATATTGGCCTGATTTGTTTGCGACTGAGATTCCCACTCAGAGAATTCAAGACCTATGTTCCATCCGCAAAGAACTTCTAGACACGTGCATGACTGTAGCCTTTTCCAGAGACTGACTGATTGTTGTGTGCATCTTGGTGGTCCAACAGGCAAGATGACCTGTGAGGCGAAATCAACTTTATTTGGCAAAAAATTGGCATCAGGATTCCCTGCATCATTCTGAGTTAGTTCAATCATCTGAGTTGCATCATTTAGTGGATGGAAGCTGTGGGGGGTCGGAAGGAGTTGTCGGACACATAGTGGACATTTTGATCTTTTATTTAAATAAGAAAGAAAAAAGCCTATCTCACCCTATTGCTGTAGGGGAATTCCATACTATTAAAGTGTGTCTATGTCATAAATTTCAAACTCAAAATGTCCTCAGTCCAAACCTAAATCTACCTGACTCACTAATCCTAACAGCAACAATTGAAAGTGGACAAAAGGCTTTCTTCTGGATGTCTCCGCTTGGTTCTTGTTCTACACCATTCTTCAATGTGCAAGTGTCTCTTTAGAAAATCTGTTCCTTATGGTACTTTTCTCAGGTTTTATTCATGAGGTCCTGTAGCTCCTCCCAACTATTTGAATATCATTCTTCCTGATAATGATACTTATCATTGTTCTCTTTGAGATACTTTATTAGACACCTTTCTTTTATTTTTGTCATTCCCTTGTTTTACCGTGTTGAGAGTTCTCCACGCTTAGTGTTTTTTAAATCCACTGTCTACTTGCTTGGTTCACTCTCCACTCCTAGATCATAACACTTTCATCAGTTTCTCACTAAGTGGCATCCCCACTCTTTAACAAGCGTCTCTCGTGGAATTGCTTCTAATGGTTTTCTCCATTTGTTTAAGGATTTGTGTCTCTGCTTCTTGATGATTCACACTCATTCTTATTCTTCAGTTTCTTTAATAGCTCCTCAAATATAAGATTATACTGGTTTAATGCTCCGTTATTGCCATTATTGCAATCCTAATCTATTATTTTTCCCATATTGCCCCAGAGGTCTCGTGCTTCTGCAGTTAGCCCCCATACCTTTGTTTACCGGGGCCACCTAGAAGTGCTCAGTACTCACATGGGTATGGTGGTTTGCTTTCTTGCATCTTCCTTTCCAGTTTCACATATGTGCCAGTCTCTGCGTCTCAGTAGCCGGCCGTGTTCGACGAATGTGGTGGATGGGAGCTGTCAACATTCCCTGTTGTCCAGGTTCTGGCGTTGTTGGACTCTGTCTGGCCCACCACAGTACTTCCATGGTCATGCCACAACGTCGGACAGCACCTCAAACTTAGCCCTACACTAGGAGTCCTCCATTGGCTCCCTATTGTTCAACACAGTAGCTTTAAAGCCATGTCCATCACTCACCATGCCATCCACAATGCAGGCCCTGAATACCTCCAAGACAAACTCACTCGCTACCACCCCTCAAAGATGCCCTCATCCGGCACGCATCTCTCCTTGTTGTCCCACATTACAACTGCACCAGACTGGCAGATCCTCCTTCTCCGTCCAAGCAACAATCATCTGGAATTCTCTGCCCCTGCACATCCACAACATTGATAATCAGTTAACATTCACAAAGGCCCTCAAAACCAGGCTCTTCCCTACCCTCTCTTGTAACCTTCTCGCACTCCGTACTGTTTATACGCATACAGATTCACTGGCCCAATCCTGTAACCACAACTATACACCCAAACCTCAATAGAAGCCAGCAGCGTTCGTATGTGCTCAGGCTCTCGATCTAGGTAGACCACAACTGGCGAGATGAGCCAATCACGTTGGACCTAGAAAAAAAAATGACATTGAAGATGAACTCCATCCGAGTTTAAGTTATGTATATCCTCCACCATGTCTGTGGACACAGGCTTCAGGCACGGCCGCCCATCCATGCACTGTAGAATGCAGCCATGGCTATGCAATTACTGTCTAGCAGCTCCCATATACGTCCACACTGAAACCCCTGACGTACCTCCACAACTCTGCCAATAGTATACAGCGATAACCTGTGAAATATTCAGTCAAGCTAGGCACACATCGATTCTTTGGCATTAGTACTCTATCCTAAACCACTGACAGCACTCGCTCACGTGCTTGACCTCTGGGCTGTTTACTGGAGCCAAGCCAGCCCACCTAAGTCCTAACCTGGCAAAATGCACATGCACAATTAAAAATTGGAATCCCTCATACATGGACTTCCGTCCCTGAGGGTGTTCTGGCCACAAAGCGCATTGACGCATACAAATGGGGAAGGGCACTACATAAATTACGAATACAATATAATACAATACACAAACACACACACAACACCATCCATACTATGGGGGTATGCGTTTTAAGTAAGACAAGATAAACTCACCGAAACTATATTGTGTGGAAACGTGTTTTGTTTATGCTAAACTTCCACAGAGTACATATATTTGAATTAACATGATTAAATAGCACTTCTTTTATTTTCTTTGCATGCTGTTTGGTCCTGTAATGGAAGCGTGTCACGATTTTCTATAAACAATTCAAGAGCCAAAAGCAATGCACCTGAAAGTTGCATTTTCTTTTTGCAGCAGCAGTAGGCATGCAAGTTAGCACGTGAAATTGTAAAGGGCTTTTTTCCAACTCAGCGGATGATATAAGCCTTCATACAATGTACAAGAGCATCTTCACGAAGGACGCAAATGGCGAATACTGAGTAGTTTCACTGAGTATTCCCTCTGATTCAAGTACCCTTACAGCCTAGCAAGGATGCACAATGGTACTAAAATGTCCTTTTAATCAAGAGAGTGTGTCCCTTTCGAAGAAGCGTCTCATTTGCACTTCGCCAATATCTGAAAGTCAGTGATTCAGCTGATTAATCAGGGTTCTCTTTAAGAAGTCATTGGTGAAAAATGGAAGAACATTATACATAAAAAACGCATAATAATGGATACGTGTCGATGATGCTATTATTAAGTGCATTTTAAGTGCATATTTTGACATGCTTTAGGACTGCACAGGTTTTAAAAGGTTCGAGTGCACCCTGCAGGAATGTCACTGCTTGAAAAAGGCTTGCAGTCTAATGATAAGGTGTTTCCGTCTCTCCCTGAAGGGATGAGAAGAAGTCTGAGTCATTCGCTTTCCAGCATCCATTGAGATAATGAAAGGACTTGCAATCGAATAGACCTATGGTGGCAGCAGCAAAGCACTCTGAGAAGCCAACCTTGTGATATTGAACTTTCCTGCCTGGTGAGAACTGGTAACCTACAGTGTTGCAACTGAACCCAATAGAATAGGGTGGATAAACACCACTGAGTTGCCTTGGTGTTCTGGGCTTCGGAAAGCATTGCTTTGCACAGCACATGACTCGATAGTCCATATTATGAATGCGCTTCCCAACAGGAATTCGTTAGTGCTGTGGAGGGAGGAAGCAGAGTTTCTTGGTATCTTTCAAATAAACCTTTTTTACTGTACCTGGTCTCGTATTTGGGCTAGCTGCTGGGACAGAAGGGGGGGGGGACTGTGGCACTTGAATGGAGCAGATCTCTGCATGAGAACATAGCCAAAAGTGCCAAACACATGTAAAAGTAATTCGAAAACAGGTGACATTGCATCGCAAATTAAAGGGCGCTGCTGCTTGATCCGTGCATTGCAGTGGCCGATCATGGAATTTCTGCAAGCAGCAATGCAGTTGCCCTGTATGGAGAGGTTGATTATTAGTATATTTATGTCCCAAATCTCGATTTTGCAAAGAGCGAAGGTGCACGTGTTTGGGTTCTGTTTCTTTGGATCAATGTGTGTACTATAGCAATGTGGGGAGACTGAATAAGCAACCCACTCAATTCCAATTCAAGTACGCAGTTTAATTTCCCATACAATAATATCGGACCCTTTTTTAAAAATGCGTATTTATGGCAGCTGCAGGTAAATGTAATTATGTTGCACAGTGGTGTATTGGTCGTTAGACAACGGCTGACGCTTTAGGAACGTTCTGACTTGGTTCCAGCCTGCACTTTCATTTACTTTCTCATTCGCTTTAGGAACTTCAGCATGCACTGTTTCTTCTGTCATCCTATTTTACTATACACTCCAGGAACATTTCCTCCCCGTGTCTGACTCGTGCTGCCCCTTCCTGCATACTGTTGTGTGCCTGCAAGCCTCTCTCCATCTTTTTTTCATGGCACCTGGCCTCTACATGGTATGGTCTTCTCTTGGTCTCCTGTTCTACAGTCCCTTCGGCGGCACCACTGTGTGGATATGTTGATCAGAACCCCATTGCTATCTACCTGCTGCTGCAATGCTGCTCTCTCTCTCACCATTGGGCATCCTGCTTGACTCGTCCTTGCTGCTGCTGATAGGGGTTGCATTTGACACCACTGGCCGAGTTCCTTTTGGTCTGCTCTCTGGGGTCCTCCAAATCATCCCACTGTCCCTCGTATATGTATCTGTCAGGACAACCTCTGGCTGCCCAGCAATACCTGCTTCTTTTTTCTGGACAGTGGTGGTGCCAGCTGCGTCTCGTGTTCTGTCATCAAGGAGAAGCTGTTGGTTCTGCCACTGATAGTTCATTGAGGATTACATTACATTGCTGCTGTTAAACTCTTTTCTATGGGTAGCGGTTTAACTAAAGGTGATCCAACAGAAAGGTCTGACTCTAACTCAGATAGTTGTCTCGTTATTTCTGATCATACTTTGTTAACCCTTGTTTGCACTTACTTTGCCTACTTGAACATTCACTGCTACTGTTTGTCTTTTTATGATTGTTTTTTTAACTATGCCATGTTTAAACAACCCCTTTGAGTGATAACACTGAGGGTTTGTCAGCCAGTCATGACATTTGGGCCTCATTACATCCCCGCCGGACACGCTAATTGCCCATTCCTGGGCGCCGGAAAAAAATGCTCCCCATTCCCATTGAAACCCGTAGGGCACAATGGGAATGGGGAGGCCGGATTCCCCGGCACCATTCAGACCTGGCGGGCGGAAAGGCACCCGTGAGCAGAACTCGTAGTATGAAGCTCAATTGTTTTCCGTTTGTATTTTTTGCTGATGGTTCTGATTGATTTGATGCACTCAGTGTACAATGCATTACTTATGGATTTTCTTCCTCCAGCAGAATCCTCATCTTAAGAGTCCAAGTGTAGCTTCAGACATTTTTCAGCCACTAGGGGGCGCACTGTGACAGCACTGCTCAGCACCCATGACACTTAATGTAATGCAGTGTGTGGTGCGTATGGAGGTGACTACATCCATGACCTCTGTTCTTTTTTTTCTGTGCACTCTGAACACTGTGTATGGGACTGTCAGTGTTTCATATGTAAATCTGACTTGTGGCTTGTTGACCCCTCTAACCCCTCCCAAAGGCCTTGAGTTTCAAGTTGTGAAAAAGCTATGGGAAGGTGTTGTTTGTGTCAAACCAACACAATCTCGCCTGGTGTTTTGACATTGAACTGGACACATATGAATGTGGCTGCAGTCAGTTGATGCTGCTTTGGCTTTGAACAGGACACAGAGGAAGGCAGCTTCAGTACATCGATGCATTCTGAAGAGCTTTTTGAAAAGGTCTTCACTGTTCTTCATAACAGTTAAGAAAAAATACCAAACAAGCCACTGGCATTATTGGAGCCTTTGGCTTCCAAGGAGAATTCTTGGTGTGCTCAAAAATGTAAGGCGCAGGATCAACCTCTGCCCTTCGAGGTGGATAAGAAACTGTGTGGGAGATCCTGCTCACCTAATGAATCTTTCTTGAAGGGGCACACTTCATCCTCCTAGAAGGGCTAGCCCATTTACTCCTGCTTCAAGGAGTCACTCTGGAAAATCACTACCATCAGTGGTACTATTTCCCCACCAGCTTCTCCACTCCAGAATCCTCGGCATTCAGAAAGACACTCTATATATTTAAAATGCTTATGTACATTTCTGCACTCAGCTGATGCAATTTATCAGTGTTTGGTTGCCCTCTGCTGTCCAAATGGCAAACTGCAACTCTGTGTGCCCTTCACCTCAACAACAGCAATTATTTAAAAAAGCAGAATGAACACAGTTCTATGTGGTCACCTTCACCTTCTACTATTGCAAACATTTGAAATCATTTCAAGTTATTTTTTTTAAACCCCACTTCTCTTCACACAGGGTACAGCGGTTCCAGTTTATGTTTATGTTTAATCATTTGTATTGCGCACCGTGGTACCCAAAGGCTTAAGGGTGCCAACAACAACAACAAAAACAAAACATACAATCAGAAATGACGAAAAGCAAAAAGTCAAACAAGAAAATAATTAAACATCCAAAATACAAGTGCAAACACCACCATGGAATAATGACAAATATCTGATAACTAAGAAATCAACTATACATAAAACAATGATTCATACAAACATAAAAGTGACTCCCTAACTAATTGGGAGCATCAAAGAATTAAATTACATCTGGAGGACCCTTTGGGTAGGTATTTACATTGTCTTAAGAAAGCAGGTAACGTGCTAGAGCCACATCCCACTAGAACACAGTCATTGGGATGTGGCTCTAGCGCGTTACCTGCTTTCTTGGGTTGAATACACCATTCTTTAAGGTCAATCCTGTGGAGAATCTTCAGGTCCGATAGCCTAACCACCCCCGGCCCAGTTCTTTGTCTTAGCCATGCTAAGACCTTGTACCACAAGGCTTCTTTAGGCTCCTTACCATCGACTTTACAAATATTGGTGATGACAAAGTTTCTCTGATCCATCAAAAAGTCATGTATACTGATGTCCTCAACTTTGAGCATATGACATTTTTTTTATACGCAGGTTCTGTGAGGATCCCAACTTGGGAATGACATTCATCGATATAGGTTAATTTGTCTTTTCTTGAGCCAATTTTCTGCACAAGTTCCTGGATGGGGGCACATACTTCCGCTGCAGGGCCAATAATGTCAGTAATGGGGGTTTGAGTGCTTTTAAAAATGGTCATGATGGACCTGATGGGCACTGGAAATTCCCCACTAAAAGGGTCCATTTGTGAGGCCTGATTTAGTTGCCCATTATATGAGCCAGCTTGACAGGCCCTATCCACTCTGGATGACTGAATCCCATCAGTAGGGTTGATGGATTCAATTGTTAGTGGACCAACGGTCACTCTTGTTAAGTGTAGATCCACAGCCCATTTGTTTAGGGAGTCTGCCAATAGGTCCAGATCGAAAGGGCTTGAGCATAACAGTAGCTCCTTGGCAATACTGGCCATGAGATCAGGCCAGTGAGCATGAGCTGATGGTTCTAATTGCAAACGGGTATATCTAACCCCCTTGTGTGAGGATGCTTTGGACAGCATAAGATGATCTATGTTACAACCTGAGTGATTCTTAGATCCTTCCAGGGACCGAGAAGCAGCAGGAGTTGAGAGGTACTCCTTGGTAGCACTAATATCGCTTTTATTAGCTTTCAAAGTGCTCCACACATAAACGGGAGCTGAGAGGTTAGAGCTTAGAGGGGGTTATCAAGCGCTTGATTTGGGAATTCTTGAACTGGGCTTTTAAAAGGGGAGACAATCTCCTCATATTTAGTCATAGAGAGGTCACTCTGTAGTCTTCATCTTCTGCGCGTTCTAAGAGACAAAACCTCGGGCGGGAGAGTAGGAGGAGGGATAGCTAAACTGGCTAATCCCATTTCCACCAATCCTGTGATGGATTTATCTCACATCCTCAGGGTATGAAATTTATATTCCAGATCTTTCGAGTGAAAACTATAGTCACCGCCTTTTTTACTAACGGCCATGGTATCACCAACTGGGATCCGGACACATGGAATCAATACTGAACCAATGCAAGAAATGTACACGTGAACACTTCAGGCAGCACCTTCCTCTAAGTGTCAATGAACAGTTAATTACCAGCTAACATGTCAGTCTCTAAAGAGCAAAACGCTGTAGGGCAAATGGCTCTGCACAAGCTAAAACTGAAAGTAGCTGCTGTAATTATGCACTGTAATTATGCTACTACGCAATCATATGCCATCACATGCACTCTGCAATGGACACTATGCAATGCAACAAAGTTTACAATTACATGTTTACAAAGACACATCATAGATGTGTGGGATGTATTAACCCACTTATGCTCTGCCCTGCGGCATCCCTGTGTTCTGGTGGTGCCAGAATTATCAAAATGGCTGCAAAACCCCTGTGCGCACCAAAACCTATGGAAATCGCGCTTTACAACACAAAAAGATGGGTGCTAAATCTACCATGCATGTTGTCAGTGGTGGAACTGAGATCTCACTCCTGAAACCTGTCACTGGGCTTCAGAACAAGTCAAAATGGAGCAGCGAGGGAAAAGCAGAGCTTTGCTGAAAGAAACCAAAATCTTGCTTGCAAATCTTTTTCTTGGTTGCTGAAACTTCAGAATGCCGGTACAAAACACCATCAAACATCCAATATTCTTGCTGGGTATTACAATTCACTTAGTTCAAGAAATCATTATGAACAGACAATGCCCTGAAAATTTGAATTTGCCATCAAAACATTCACAGCAAAAATGTGCCTGCCTGTGAAATTTGTCAAAATCTGGGTGCATTACCCGTGGCCGTCTGTATGACAGCTGTCAGTAGCTTGCATGATAGCATTTAAACTTGTACAACTGAAATCTAAAGTCTGAAAACTAAGTGACCTGTTAATGAGAGTAACCTAGGTTCCCCATGGAGGCCAGGCATCTCCCTTCTGCTTCACTCCACCAGGAAATCACACCTCTGTGATGATTAGATTAGGGGATGACAATTTTGGGCTGCAATGGAAGGGGACAATGGACATCCTCTGGCTGAAAGGAAAGGTGAAGTGTGAAGAGTCATAAATGGCCTCTCCCAGAAGTAACTGGGCAGAGACTGCTTCTAAGGTGCCAGGAGAAGAAGGAGGCGGAGACAAACCACCATTTGCTGCTTAACAAAGGCCAAAAGCACATTTAAAAAAAACTGATAAATTACTGTGTAAAATTGTGAAAATTATTGAAATAACAGCATTGTTAATGTGATTTCTGGATGCACATTTTGAGAGACGTCAGAACTCTGTGAGATGTTCTGGGAAGTAGTAGAGGAAAATATGGTTTTACCCCAAATGTATTTATGCCAAAAGCATGAAACTTCATACTCGTATGCCCATATTCAATGCACACATTTGTACACATTTTCTGATAAACTAGATATTGTGTTCCGGACAAAAAGGGCAAAATTCTGTCAAAAGCAGAAACAAGATCCTACAGCGACGAGGTTTGGAGGAATATCTGCTACACAAAAAATGTAATCCATATATGTTTATTGTGATAGAGATTGCACACATGTAAATATGTATTGTACTAAAAGTATATTTGATGTTCAAAGGGACAAGGGGAGGATTCTCTGACTCATAAACTCACACCATCATGGTGACACCCTGTTTTCTTCTCCAATCAAGGTAGAGAAGAGACTCTAGCCAATCGCCTGCCTAAGGGGAGCATTTAGGATAAATCAGCACACACCCCGTTTATCATAAGCATAAATAGAGACAGCTCAGACTGAAGAGAGGACACACAGATTCACCCACTAACGGATTGCTGGTGGAGCAACCTGCAAGAGAACCATCCATCTTCCTTGCTCCAGACTCCAGAAACTTGGCAAGCAGAAAGGATCATTGCATTAGTTGAACCATTTTCAACTAGGCCTTGAATTTCCAAAACCAGAAAGAATCCCACAAAACTAAAGGGGAACATCAAACAAACAGCCGGGCTGTGCTGTAACTGCTTTCCCACTAAAATAATTATTTCCAGAACCAAAAGATCCAATCCCGTTGTGACCAGAGAACCATTGCAGACCCGATCCAGTCCTGTGCCGAGCTGTGACCAGAACCATTGCAGACCAAGTCCAATCCGTTGTGCCCAGCTGTCTGTCCCAGAACCAGAATCCCTGACCAGAATCCCTGACAGATTTGTTTGAAACCCATATATTGAGTATCTATAGATAGAACTGTGTCACTAGCATATGTACTGTCCATAGTAATCCCTGTCTTAAACCCATCCTCTCTTGTATTCAGAACCAGTAGTGTTAGGAGTAGTTTTGAATTATCAGAGCTTTTCTTGCCGCAGGGCAGAGCATAAGTGGGTTAATACATCCCACAAAGCCCCCCTCGCGATTTGAATTTGACCGCCCGTCAAGGGGAAGTCTGGAGATTGGGATGTCATTCTTTCTGGTTGCTCCAAGTGGGAAAATGTGTCTGCTTATCCCATCAGTGCTGGATCGACAGGTTCTCCTCGTCGGTTCCGGATGGGAGTATGGAGCGATACTCCAGTCCCCTTGGGTCTTTCCTCCTGGTCCCCGAGTGGTCCTCCTTGGTGCTTAGAATCCCTGCTTTCAGTACTATGATGACAGAACAGAGCATGGTTATGGACATTTCCCCACCACTATTCTTTTAGTGGGGCAGATGCATACATTTGACATACAATTGACAATCGTTCCCACTACTGATTTTAACAGGTAGAATGGTTTTTAATAGTTGTAATTTTCTAGGGATCCGGAATGTCCCCCTCTGGGTTTCCAGATGGCTCCTCTAGTTGCTGCAGAGTATGCCTAGGATGGCAACACTTCAACTGGTTGATGTGGACCCACTTATCTTCCGATTCTGCGAAACTGCCTTTGGGGATACGGATTTGGTAGGTGACTTGCGAGATGTGCGTTGTTGGGCCTGGTTCCTTTGGAAATTGTACAAGTAGACCTGGCCTACTACCTTGTATTCTTTTTTAGTGGGCTTAAGGTCATAGTGGGTCTTCATACTGTCTGCAGAGCTTTCCAGATTCCACTGAGCATAGGAAAAAGCATGTTGAAGGTGTTTTCTCAGATTCTCAACATGCTCATGAGTTGTGGAGGCATGTATCAAGGTCTGCTCCTGGGTTCTGTAGAGCAGATGGTGGGGAAGCACCATCCTTTGTCCAGTCATCAGCTCAAACTGTGACATTTTATTTGCAGAAGAAAGGGTAGATCTGATGGCCATCAGAGCAAGAGGTAATCAAATGTCCCAACTTGTCCCAGAATCTGCCACAAACTTTTTTAATATGCTCACAATTATCTTGTGGTATCTGTTGTATGTGTAGTTTCCTTTTGACCCCAAGTATCTCCCACATCTTTGTCAACACTTCGCTAGTGAAGTGGCTACCGCGGTCTGACTCAATCCTTTGGGGTAGTCCAAAACGCGAGAAGATGTGATTGATCACCATGACAGCTGCTGTTTCTGCCTTGCATTTTTGGTCCGGGAGACAATCCACCCATTTACTGAACAAGCATGTCACGGTCAACATGTACTTGTTCCCCCTAGAGGAGCGAATCATGGGCCCGAAAAAATCGACTTGTAAAACTGACCAAGGCAGTGTCATACCCTCTTTTCCCCTCTAGTGCCTCCGTAATCACTATTCATGCACTCGCAAATTTTACCGCGATTGCGATTTGGCCTGATTTCAGCCACCTGTAAAAATCAGCAGCTTTTGCCTGAACTGCTAAAATTTCGTTTGCCTCCTAAGAACCATCCCTGAATCATTGCTAGAGTGAGCCTGAACTAATATTAACTAGATACCACTCACCCTGAACCTCCTGAAGGGAATTAAAAGCATTTTTAGCATATTTCTCACTTCATTGCCACCACATTCAAAGCACTTGGGCCTGTGTTTTAAAACTCATACCGGTTTTCTCTAAGCTTGCTGGGGGGGAACTGAATTTCGTATTGTATTTGATTGCATTCCTGAGAACTGTGTGCTCCTCTTTCCATCTCCTTCCATTTCTTACATTGCATAGGGGACGGGGGTGAATTGCCAGAGAAAAGTGATTATCTTGTCTTTTGCTAAAATCATATCAAGTATTTCTGTACTGCATTTTATTCCTCATTGCTTTTCCCTTGAAATCATACAAGTACTTTGCTACTTTATCCATCCTATACTAACTCCTCATTGATTGTAAAGAAGTGTGCTAGTGTCAGATTACCCATTGTTGATTAACATTTATAAGGGCGATATCGATTATTAATTTGTTATAAAAGCGTGGTATCTATATTTCGTTTTATTTCTCAAATAAACCTTTTAAACTTGCAAAACAGAACTCCTTTTTGGCTCAGTGGGGTCAGGGGGATTCTAAGAGAGGGGTGTTATATAGGGGTAGTCATCCAGAACTCATGAACTGGACATAAAGATATATCAATAAGGGTTTCCATTCAGTATCCCAGACTAGGCATTGACTTAGCTGTAGTGTTGAATTGAATCTTCTTACAAATTGGGGGCTCGAGCCAGACGTCTGGGTTAGATCTATCACTTGTGCAGCTTAATACAGTGTGCTAACTGACGGGATACATACATCCGGTCGGATCACCACGCTGTGTTACGCTGTAAAGCACTCCTCAAAAGGGACACTCTAAGGAAAAGGTCTGTTTTGCAAAAATAAAATACTAAATTCTGTAAGTCAGGACAGAGATCAATCTCTAGAATGACAACCTTAGTAGACATACAAATAGCGAGGGAGCACCTCTTGCATAAGCTATTTGTGAGAGGTGAGTGGACTCACCAGGACCAAACGGTCTGGTTGCAGGCCATCGCGCAACAGGTCACTGAAACAGGGTCAGATACATGGAGAGATCAGGGTCCATTGCATGTGGCCCTGAGTGAACTATATATGGCCCCTAAGGCCAAGGATGAGCACAACAAAATTGCCAGGGTAGTGGCATATTTATATTTACATATGGGAGCCATGCAGGACAAATGTGCTGAAGGCCAGGATCTGGCAAGTAGGCAACTGCTGGCATTAGAAAAGGCCCAATCTGACCTGGTGTCTTCTGAGCAGAGGCTGCACAGAAGCCAGGAGTCCAAAAATGAGAGTAGACAGTACATCATTAAAATAAAGAAGGATATGGATATCCCGCAACAGGAAAAGACGGACTAGGATACCAGAATTCTGGCTTTGCAGAAGGAGCACCAAGACAGTCTGGACTCCTTACTGCAGAGCCAGAAAAAGCTGGAGCAACAAATCAATTTCAACAGGGCATGCACAGAGCAGGTAGCCACCCTGCAAATCCAACTAGACAGAGAGAAAGAGGAAAGCAATACATTGATTTTGAAAGACCTGGATACCCAGGCAGAGTTTGATGAAGAACGCCAGAAAGCTGGTGCCTTTCAAAGGCAGAGGGACGACCTGCTGGCACAGATGCAGACTCTTAGTCAGGAAAGGGATACCTTAGGCCAGGAAGGCTGCCACTTAAAAAGGAAAATGGAAGAAAATCACCTGGCCCTCCAGGGACTGGGTGACCTCCAAAAAGAACACCAGAACTTGTTAGAGCACACCAGGAGGGTGGAGGATGCTCTGGCAAGAAAGGAGCATGCCAATAGGGACACAGCTCAGGAGGTAACCCTCCTGCAGCAGAGACTGGCCCAGTACTCCAGGACCAATCAGGAGGCACAGAGAGAAAATGAGGCTCTCTGTCAGCACAATGATAGGCTCCAGCAACAGGTAGCGATGCAGGAGAGACTGATAGAGTCTAGTAAGGCCTTAAATGAGGAACTGAAAGCGCAGGCTCTTGCATTGCAACAGGGAGCAGGGGCGGATAGAGACCAGGTTCGCTGGGAGAGGGAGACTCCTGAGCATAACCTCAGGAGCCCTAGTACCAGAGGCCTTCATATCTCTCAGTCCCTGGACTCTGCCAACCCCATGTCCCCTGGCGCACATGAGCACCGGGCCACAGGGATGGCAGATTACTATCCAACCAGAAGTATGGGGCTCATAGGCCAGTACCTCCCAGGAATGGAGGGGCGGGCATCCGGGTATGGGCACCCAAGCACAGTGCAATTTAGTGGGGAACCCCAGGAGAGTAGGCCCATTAAGGGCATCCTGAAAACTTCTGCCCAGTTAGGTCAGTGGGGGGGTACCCATAAAATCCTGGCAGCAAGGAGGAATCTGAAGACTCCTCTGAACGGCGCAGGACACAGGAGACCAGGTCCCCACATTCTGCCAGCCATTCCCAGGCTCGCAGAATCCGGGAAAACCTGGAAGATCAGACAGGAACCTCTGGGAGCAGTGCCTCTGAGTCAGAGGATGAATGGACCAGGGTTACCCGAACCAAAAAGGCCAATAAGGCAAAAAGGGCCTTGCTTAAGGACCCATTGAAGCAAATAAAGGCAATAAGGAGTGTCATCACACCTTATCACAAGAACGCCAAGTATTCTTTTTGGGAACACTTGGAGCTTTACGAGCAAATGATGGAGACTTTCCATTTGAAGGACAGCCAAAGCTGTATTCAATATGTAAAGTGGACCTTCTCACCAGAATACTCTAGTTTCTTTGCGAGGCTGGAGGACCAAAACCATTCAAGATGGTCCACCTACAGGGCGGCCATCTTGAAACATTTTTCTGTTCACAGAAATCCCCAAGAGGCTCGCATGGCAGCCTACAATTTACAATGTGGGGAGGATCAGGCCCCACAGGAGTTTGTGCAAGAATTAAAACGTGCTTTTGCGCAGACCACCAGAAGGGTGCGCACGGACTGCAGAGAGTTCATCAATACGTTTTTCCATGCTCTACCTAAATACATAATGACCCAGCTAGTGAGAGATTTTCATGAGAAAAGATCTTTAGACTGGGTCATTGAACAAGCTACCCGGATCTTTGAGGTGCAGAAGCCTATCGAAAATAAAAATAACGCACCGAAAAACCCCAAAACCAACAGCACCCCTGTTGCTGCCAAGGTGGCAGAGGTAAAGGTTGCCCCCGTTTTAGATTTGGAGATGGGGGGGCCTAAAAACCTGCCTACACCAAATAATTCACAGCCCAAAAGGCCCTCGGGCCAGTCACAGGCAGGGAGTCGAGGAGGTAGTCCCACAAATGGGGTCCCCCGCTCCCCTGACTATGTAAGTCCCCGCTATAAGGGAAACCGACCAATCCTGGGTTATGTGTGGACTCCTCCAGCCCAAGGGGGGGGATCCGGCCAAGCACCTAACCCAGGGAACTTCCCTCCCAACTTCCCACAGGAGGGCAGAAATTCTCCAAATCCTGGGCAGAACTTTTTCCCCAGGTATCCACCCAATTTCCAGCCCCAAAATCATCCATCCTTCTTTCCCCAATTCCCTGAGCCCAGACAACCTAATCCGGGAGAGGGGAGTCCAAGGGTGGAGGGGTACCAAAATCTTCCCAACCAGGGGTACTACCAGAGAAGGGATAGCTACCCTTCCCGGGATCAGCCCAGGGGAGAAAATAGAGCCCCGTATCAGCCTGAGCGGGTTTCACAACTTGAGCGCCAGGTCCAAAATATGGCACGAGATCTGGGTCACATACTGAGGGCTCAACAGAACCCTCAGATGAGCATGCCACCACAGAATGCCCCAAACTCGGGACCTGGTGCTCCAGAACAATGACGGGGGCAGCACCCTGATAACCCACCGGTTCCCAGGGAGGAGGCACAAGGGGAAGGGGGGTGTAAAGCCTTGGAGGAAGCTTACTTCCCAACTTGTAAACAGCCCCTGGAAAACCAGGAACCGGAAACAAAATCTCCTGCCCCTGAAAGCCTGTCTCCCAAGGAGCAGAGGGGGGGTAGGAGAAACAAAGGACCCAAACAGACCCACTTTGTGGAGGAGGTACAGGTCTTCCAATTTGAGGGAGAGGGATCCTCAGAAGATCCTGGGAAAAGGATCTTCTCCTTCAGAGATGGGGGAACTCCTCCCAAAGAAAAATGGGTCCCAAGGGAATCCAATCCAGACTGGGGAGATATGGAGACTGAGCTACCGCCGCCCATCATCATCTCATCCCAGAACCCACAATACCGAAATCCCCTGGTTCAAACCCATCCTGGTGACTGCCTCCAAAAAGGGGGGGGCGGCCCAGAACCGGAACCAGGGGAACCCACAATGGCTCTGATCTCCAGTTGCCAACTTTTTCTTTCAGATTCCCAAGGCTCTCCACAGAATTCTGCCCAAATCTCTTCGCTAGCAAGGTCCAAAACCAGAAAGTTAGCCCACCAGTTGTCCAAAAATGTGCATTATCTATGCCCCCTTGAGGAGAAGGAGGGAAGATACTATGCCCCGGTACAAGTACAGGTGCAGGGTACAATTTTGGCACTGGATCCCAAGCTACCCTTCTGTCCAAAAGGGCCTTTGAGGAACTAAATGCAGGAAGGGGGGAGAATTACCGTATTCCTCTCACCTCTCTTCCTGGACAACTGTAGAACTTTGACGGGAAGGAAATTCCCGTTGAGGGGACTGCAGACTTGGACATTAAAATTGGGCGACACAAGGTGAAACACCCGGTCATAGTAGTAACTCCAGAGGGCACCCCTTGTTTACTAGGGAATGACCTCCTGAGAAGGTTGTCACCCCTAATAGACTGTGTAAACAAGGTCCTCTGGACCCAGACTAGCCGACCAATAAAATTAAAACAGAGTGTCAACCATGTTAGTTTAAACGGCACCTGCCACAAGGTTGAACAAAAATCTAACCAAGTAGAATTTCACTTCCAGAACAACCAAACTCCAGACGTGACAGTAATAGCAGTAGGACAACAGACTGGTGATGGGGGGTCCTCTCTATTTCTGAAAATCAACCTTCCTTCCAGTTTAAGGTGGTATTCCACACTAGAAGGAAACACCCTGAAATTCTTTACTAATCCACAATCAGAAACTCCCACTCCTATCGTCCAGAAAGATGTGAAATCAGCTCAGAGCCTGGCTGATATTCAGCAAATTGGAGAGCAGTTGTTCATCCCTGTCCAGTTAAATGATGGGAAGGACTCTGTTCTCGCTCGAGTGTGTGTGAACAACGGTAAGAGCTTCATCAGCGAAGCCATGTCCCGCCAACTCCCAAAAGCTCCAGCCATTCCCACATTCAAACTGATAGACAAATGGTTAAATGGACCTGGAAGCACCTAATTCCAAACATCTCCTGCCAAGCAGGTGTATGCTCAAAATCTCCATTGGCAACAAGAGCATAGTCCATAATTGTTGGGTCGTGCGAGACGTCACTGCCGCCTTTTACTTAGTCAGTGACATTCTCAATCGCTTTGCCATTAGTTTGGACCTAATAAACTTCAAAGCTTGGTCCCGATTAGCGGATAATCCCATGGGCTTTGATGATCCAGAAAAAGTATTTAGGTCAGCTCAATTGCTACCTTATGCAGTTGAAATTCATATCAAAGAGGAAGTCACCATCCCAGAAAGGACCCGACAATTCTCCCTGGAAGTGAAAGTTAAAAGAGGACAAAAATGGCAAAACCCTGATGCTTATATACATCTAAATGCTTCTCTCCAACAGCAAGGGTTGGGGGTAAACCCAACACCATTAGTCAACATAGAACATGAAACCATTCCAATAGAGGTGGATAACAGCGACTTAAAGAGTATTACTCTAGCCGCAGGCACTATTATTGGAATGGCGGTTGATGACTGACATTTTTCCATTGATTTAGGAAATGAACTGTTAGGACCAATCCCCAAGGACTGTTTTGACAGTGACAGTGATGACAATACAACACCAGACAGGATTTTTACCCGGCATGGGGGGAACTTCCTGGTGTACACTTCCTGCCCTTATGGTAAGGAATATGTGACTTGTGACTTCAGGAGGGATGAGGTGATTTTCCAGATCCATGATGGTTGCCTTTCCCACCTGAGGCCTCCAGTCCAAATCAGCACTCTGACCAGTGACTTCTCCACCCAGCTGAATGACTCCAGTGTTTGTGAAGCAATATCGTTTGCCTCTCGCATCCATGGAGTCCCTCACTGAAATAATTAAGAACCTTGAGTCCCGGGGAATAATTTGTCCAATACACAGCACCTTCAATAATCCGGTGCTGGGAATATTGAAGCCAAACGTCCAGTGGAGACTCTGCGCCGACCTCAGGGAGCTCAACAAACGGGTCCATACTTCCCGATGGCCTCTGCCCTACATTGACCAAGGGCTGGCCCAGATCCAGGGGTCACAGGTATTCACTGCAATAGACCTGACCAATAGATACTGGACTGTGCCTGTCAGTAGGGAGGACCAATACAAGCTGGCTTTTACCTTTGGGGGCCAGCAGTACACATGGACCCAGACTCCCTTCGGATACCTCAACTCCGGCAATGAATTCAACATTTTCCTACACAAGGCCATGCCCGACCTGGGTGCAAGGGGTAACCTGGCTTATGTAGATGATGTCCTCATCAAAAGTTCATCTGTGGAGGAACACATAGTGGAGATCCGTTATGTTCTGACCCAGTTGAGGGCCGCCGGAGCAAAACTTTCCTTTCAGAAAGCACAGTGGTGTAGAACCCGTGTTAATTTCTTGGGGCATGAGATTACTCCTCAGGTCTCTGTCCCCAGGAAAAGAAAGTGGAAGCACTTCAGAAACTGAAAGACCCCACAACTCTGCGGGAACTATGGAGCCTCCTTGGACTGACTAATTACAGCAGAAAGTTCATTGAGGGCTACGCAGAGATCACCAGACCCATGATTCATCTCCTGAAGGGGGGGGGTCAAGTGGGAATGGGGTCCAGAACAAGCCGAGGCAGTAAGACAACTCCAAAGAAGCCTCTCACAAGCGCCCAGGCTAGCTTACCCTGTCAGAAACAAGGAGTTCTTCCTGGAGACAGGGTTCTCTAATACGTGCTTGATGGCAGTATTATACCAAAAGCATGACGAGGTCAATAAAGTAATCTCCTATGCGAGCAAAACTTTATCCTCTGTGGAGGAAAAATTCAACGATTGTGAGAAGGCACTCCTGGCAACGGTGTGGGCATTGAAGAATTACCGCCCGTTCATCCATGGGGAACACATCATAGTGGAGACTCCACACCAGCCTCTGCAATATCTCCAAAGTGACAGAATCCGGGCCGGAAATGTGAGTAATTCCCGAATTACTTCCTGGATTCTGTCAATGCAAGGCTTTCCTGTGGAGGTCGGATATGGCCAAAACAAGAAGAGTTCCCTCGCGCAAGGTCTGGCTGACTTGCATGATTGTGCCAGAGAAAACTGTCTCGAGGACGAAAGTCTAAAAATCAAGGACAACATGGAGGCATACCTTAATTCCCCACACAAAGTCTTTGAAGAGGACAAGTGTGAGGGAATGCCCACTGTCTATGTGGATGGATGCTCTTACCATGTAGACAACAACGGGGAGAAAGAACTGGTGGCCGGCGTAGGGAATGCGTGGCTGAATGAGTCCCCAGAACCCTCCGCTGGATACAAAATTGGTCCCCGAAGTAGTCAGGTGGCAGAATTGATTGCTGTGCATCAAGTCATCCTCACTGCTGTCCAACATCAACTCCACGAACTGGTCATAATCACAGATTCTGATTATGTATGGAACGGGTTCGTGGAGCACCTGGTTAATTGGAAAACCAGAGGCATGTTATGTGCTAACAACAAACCCTTGAAACATGGGAAGTTGATCCAAAACATTGATGATCTGGTCACCTCGAATGAGATGACCATCTATTGGAAAATGATCAAGGGTCATTCCAAAGTAGAGGGACCAGACAAAACTGGAAATTACTTAGCTGATCAGCTGGCCAAAATCAGGGCCATCCAAGGGGATCTAATTGAGATTGAGTCCCTGTTGGGGGAAGTCCAGGTCACTGCTATCACTAGGTCCCAGACAAATGCTCACAATGATCTTTCAATTGCACAATGGAGTAAGGAGACCCCCTGATGCTGAGTTGATTACCACTCAGAAGGGGGATCCAATAATTGGTAAATTTTACCAACACATTGAGGACCCTGAGAACTTTCCCCTGACGGATACCGATTACAACGGGAAAGAGGAGTGTTGATGAAATATCCAAAAATGTTCCGGATCCAAGACGGTTTGTTGGTAAGGAAATTCCAAGCTGGCCATGATCAGTGGGTGGTTCCTACCTCCTTCCGAAGCCTGATGTTAAGTCACGCCCATGATGCAGCTACCGCCGGTCATAGGGGGTTTCATACAACACTTGAGATCTTAAGAGAGGTTGCCTACTGGCCACACATGGGCCAGGACCTCAACCAATATTTGAAGGGTTGTCTTGTGTGTGCACAATTTCAGCCAACATCCCTCACACACCGGGCGCCTCTCCAAAAGAGGGGAATGACACTCCCATGGTCAGATTTACAAATCGACTTTGTAGGCCCTGTGATTTGCTCCGCGAGGGGGAATAAGTACATGTTGACTGTAACATGCTTGTTTACCAAGTGGATGGAATGTCTTCCAGCCCCAAACTGCAAGGCAGAAATGGCAGCTGCCTTGATGATAAACCACATCTTTTCCCGTTTTGGTCTACCTCAAAGGATTGATTCAGACAGAGGTAGCCACTTCACCAGTGAAGTGATGACAAAGATGTGGGAGGTACTGGGGGTCAAGAGAAAGCTACATATTGCTTACAGGCCAGCTTCTTCTGGAGCAGTGGAACGCTACAACCAGACAATTGTGAGCATCTTAAAAAAGTTTGTGGCAGATTCTGGGCCAAGTTGGGATATCCGATTACCTCTGGTCCTAATGGCCATCAGATCTACACCTTCATCTGCAACCAAAATGTCACCATTTGAGTTGATGACTGGACGCAAGATGGTGCTTCCTCAGCATTTGCTCTACAGAACCCAAGAGCAAACGTTGATAAATGCCTCCACAACTCATGAGTATGTGGAGAATTTAAGGAAACACCTTCAGCATGATTTTGCCTATGCTCTGCGGAATCTAGAAAGATCAGCCGAGAGCATGAAGACCCACTATGATTTAAAAACTACCCAAAAGGAATATAAGGTGGGTGATCGGGCCTATTTATTCAATTTCCAAAGGAACCAGGCCAAACAGCGAAAATTCTTGCCTACATGGAAGGGACCCTTTGAGATTATAGACAAGATCTCCCCTGTGGCCTACAAGATCTGCATCCCCAAAGGCGGTTTGGCAGAGGGGGAAGATAAGTGGGTCCACATAAACCAGCTGAAGTGTTGCCATCCCAGGCACACTTTGCAGCAACTGGAGGAGTCCTCGGTAATCCCAGAGGGTACCGCTCCAGAGTAATTCAATTCCAACCCTAAAAGATCCTACATATAGCCTATCAAATTCTGTGTTTCTCAAGTTTATGTGTTCCTGTCTCTTAATTTAAAAAAATGTGCATGTTCATATCTGTTGAGTTCTAAAATATATATGCCACCCCACTATATCAATGGTGGGGGAGAAATGTCCATGAATAGGTATTGCCGCTCTTCCTTTGTCGTCCTAGGAGAAAGAAAACCTGGAGACTGGCCAAGGAGGACGATCCGGAGACCGGGAGCAGAGACCCGAGGGGCCCGGGGTACCGCCCAATCCTCCCATCAGGACCAGCAAGGAGAACTGATTGATCAACTGGAGGGAGGAAAAGATGCTGAACTGTGCCATTGCAGAATTGGAAGAAGATTATGCGGACATACCAAACGTGGGTCAAAACCTCCTGTGCACTCGACTCCCCATCGACTCAAATTCAAAGTGCAGTCACGTGGGGGGGGCTTTGTTGGGTGTCCTGACCCACGTTTGAGCTATAATGCTGCAACATTTGGTGCTGTGGGCTTAGAAAATCCAAGATGGCCAAAAAGCCCACATGTACGCCAGAATAGGAAAACTGTGCATGGAAAACATCATGATGGCCAGAACTTCCCAGAAAATGCACAGGGAAATGCATGAAGAATAGGCTGCCACCCATTTTTGCCTATATTGTGAGCACAGGAGGGCACTGCCTAAAACCACCATTGGGCTACCCACACAGTAGCCTGAAACCATTGCAAAAGGGGCAATGCTGATTGCCAAAAGCAACCCACAACTATTAGGAATTCATTCCTTCAACGGGCACAACATTATTTTACTGCAGAACCACACCAGTGCCATGTGCTGAACCTGGATAATATACTTCCATGTAAAATCTCTTGTTTGGAATGCATCCATTCAAGACTGATCCAAAAAATGGACGCAGTACCGATAAATACCTCAAGGCGGCGCTAGCGGTCTAAACTCTGACAGGGAAACTGCATGTCAGGAGTTGCAGGAGAGGCCTTTACATCAAAGGCTGGGAGTTAATTAAAATCTTAACCACATGCTATTCCCAGAAGACAATCTGATTTGATTAACAGGCCAAAAGGCTGGGAAACCTCTCACCTCCAGAGATTCACATCAGGAGTTAGAATCTCACATGACCTCTTGATTGATAGAAGGCAGACTGGCTGGCAGCCTCCTGGAGACCACACAATAGGCTCTTGCACTTGAATAGAATATGTTGATTTTGACTGTTTCCTGTCAACAAAGGCCTGCCTGCCAGCAGAGGCATGGTTTCTGACCCACCCAAGTTTCTAGGAGGAGGAGACTAACGCTCTGAGAGCTGAATTGCAGTAAAAATACAGTTTATAAAAATACTGATAACTCTTTGTAATCAAATGACAGGAATGTATAACTTTGAGAGCCTTAATTTAAAAAATGTACCTTCGATTCAAGTCCAAACTCCAATTCGTGTGATGTTCTGGGGCAAAGCCCCGCTATTTATTGACACCACAGACACTGTATTTAAGCTAGAGATATGGGAATTTACTGGAGTAGGTATGGACAGCCTGTGTATATGTGTATAACTTTTAATGAAGAACCAGGGTTGCATAACCCACTAAAATCGAAAATAAGTTGCCATTTTTGAATGCAAGCCCTCAGGAAGAGCAGATTTGGGGCAGAGACAACCTCATGTGATAGATAATATGTACATGCAATGACAAACCACTATGTATTTGAGAAATGTGTATTTTGATCAAATATAGATTTGTGTGCAATTTGACAGGGGAGTGTCCTTTCTGCAGGCCATATAATGACATCGCTCTGACACTCCACTTCTTTCCCCAATCAAGAGAGAAAGGAAAGCTTGACCAATGATAAATTGAGAGAGTGGCTGGATTAGTGATGCTGCGCACACACCCACTTTCAAAACATATAAAAGGAACATTGAAACCCAGGTGGGGGGATTGAAATCCATTTACTGCAACACACTCTGCCGGACCACACAACATCCAGAAGGCACCAGATCCAACACTTAGACTTTAAAACTCCAAAGAACTTGATCCAGAACTCAAAGTAAGGGCCTAAACCCACAGACTGAGAACTCTTCTCAGCAGGCCTCAGCATCCAGCAAACCTAACCAACTATCAACAGCCGGGCGCGCTGTTTGAATTCCCTGCTTAGAACATTGCCGGGACCGGTAGCAGTGTCCAGGAGCCGTGCAGATCAGAGCTGTGTCCGGAGAAAGCGGGACCAGGAGCCGTGCAGACCGGTGCTAGACCAGACCAGCAGAACCCAAGATCCAGGAGCAGTGCCGGTGACCCAAAAAGCAGAGCTGTACTCGGAACCGGAGACCAGATCGCTGTGAAGTGCTGTGCGCAGTGACCGGATCTGTGACAAAGTCGCCTTCCTGTCCAAAATCTCTTGTGAGTACTCAGCAAAACTCAGAACATATCCCTTAGTTTAATATAATATAATTCAATCTATTTAACCTAAGTAGAACTGTCACCTGTCATTTTCTAGCTGCAAGCTGTAACCTGTCGCTTTGAACTTTTAAAATTTCAAATCCGAAAAACAACCTTCACAAAATCGTTCATAACTCCGTAACCGTTTGTGCTAGGAACTTGATTTAACTTTCCCCTGACTTGCTACTCCTTGTAGTGCCTCCGTAATCACGATTCACTCACTCGCGAATTTTACCACGATTGCGATTTGGCCTGATTTCAGCCACCTGTAAAATCAGCAGCTTTTGCCTGAACTGCTAAAATTTTGTTTGCCTCCTAAGAACCATCCCTGAATCATTGCTAGAGTGAGCCCGAACTAATAATTACTAGATACCACTCACCCTGAACCTCCTGAAGGGAATTAAAAGCATTTTCAGCATATTTCTCACTTCATTGCCACCACATTCAAAGCACTTGGGCCTGTGTTTTAAAACTCATACCGGTTTTCTCTAAGCTTGCTGGGGGGAACTGAATTTCGTATTGTATTTGATTGCATTCCTGAGAACTGTGTGCTCCTCTTTCCATCTCCTTCCATTTCTTACATTGCATAGGGGAGGGGGATGAATTGCCAGAGAAAAGTGATTATCTTGTCTTTTGCTAAAATCATATCAAGTATTTCTGTACTGCATTTTATTCCTCATTGCTTTTCCCTTGAAATCATAAAAGTACTTTGCTACTTTATCCATCCTATACTAACTCCTCATTGATTGTAAAGAAGTGTGCTAGTGTCAGATTACCCATTGTTGATTAACATTTATAAGGGCGATATCGATTATTAATTTGTTATAAAAGCATGGTATCTATATTTCGTTTTATTTCTCAAATAAACCTTTTAGACTTGCAAAACAGAACTCCTTCTTGGCTCAGTGGGGTCAGGGGGATTCTAAGAGAGGGGTGTTATATAGGGGTAGTCATCCAGAACTCATGAACTGGACATAAAGATATATCAATAAGGGGTTGCATTCAGTATCCCAGACTAGGCATTGACTTAGCTCTAGTGTTGAATTGAATCTTCTTACAATGGCTTGATGCTCAGCCATCAACTCTGCCACTTGACTACTTCAGGGACCGATTTTGTACCTAGTGGAGGGTTTTGGGGCATCATTCACCCATGCATTCCCTACGCCGGCCACAAGTTCTTTTTCCCTGTTGTTGTCAACATGGTAGGAGCACCCATCCACATAGACTGTGGGCATTCCCTCACACTGGTCTTCTTCATAGACTTTGTGTGGGGAATTAAGATATGCCTCCATGTTGTCCTTGATTTTAAGACTTTCGTCCTCGATACAGTTTTCTCTGGCACAATCATGCAAGTCAGCAGACCTTGCACGAGGGGAGTCTTCTTGTTTTGGCCATATCTGACCTCCACAGGAAAGCCTTGCATTGACAGAATCCAGGAAGTAATTCGGGAATTACTCACATTTCCAGCCCGGATTCTATCACTTTGAAGATATTGCAAATGTTGGTGTGGAGTCTCCACTATGATGTGTTCCCCTGGATAAACGGGCGGTAATTCTTCAATGCCCACACCATTGCCAGGAGTGCCTTCTCACAATCGTTGAATTTTTCCTCCACAGAGGATAAAGTCTTACTCGCATATGAGATTACTTTATTGACCTTGTCATGCTTTTGATATAATACTGCAGTCAAGCATGTATTTAAGAACCCTGTCTCCAAGAAGAACTCCTTGTTTTTGACAGGCTAAGCTAGGCAAGGCCCTTGTGAGAGGCTTCTTTTGAGCTGTCTCACTGCCTCGGCTTGTTCTGGACCCCACCCCCACCTGACCCCCCCTTCAAAAGATGGATCAGGGGTCTTATGATCTCTGCGTAATCCTCAATTAACTTTCTACTGTAATTAGTTAGTCCAAGGAGGCTCCTTAGTTCCCGCAGAGTTGTAGGGTATTTTATTTTCTGGAGTGCTTCCACTTTCTTTTCCTGGGGACAGAGACCCTGAGGAGTAATCTGATTCCCCAAGAAATTGACACGGGTTCTACACCACTGTGCCTTTTGAAAGGATCGTTTTGCTCCAGCAGCCCTCAACTGTGTCAGCACATAACAGATCTCTGCTATGTGTTCCTCCACAGTTGAGCTTTTGACTAGAACATTATCTACATAGGCCAGGTTACCCCTTTCACCCAGGTCGGGCATGGCCTTGTGTAGACAAATGTTAAATTAATTGCCGAAGTTGATGTATCCAAAGGGAATCCTGGTCCATGTATACTGCTGCCCCGCGAAGGAAAAGGCCAGCTTGTATTGGTCCTCCCTACTGACAGGTACAGTACAGTACCCATTGGTCAGCTCAATGGCAGTGTATACCTTTGACCACTGGATCTGGGCCAGCCCTTGGTCAATGTAGGGAAGAGGCCATCAGGAAGTGTGGAACCATTTGTTGAGTTCCCTTAGGTCAGCAAAGAGTCTC
Organism: Ambystoma mexicanum; assembly: GCF_040938575.1. Taxonomy (NCBI): domain Eukaryota; kingdom Metazoa; phylum Chordata; class Amphibia; order Caudata; family Ambystomatidae; genus Ambystoma; species Ambystoma mexicanum. Next base: position 1,517,648,421 of record NC_090937.1, on the reverse strand, counting down.
CACTGGCCGTTTGGTTTCAAAATCCCCAGCAATGGATTATTGAGGGTGCTGTGGGCTGGACGAATTATCCCACGGGACTCGAGGTTCTTAATTATTTCAGTATGGGACTCCATTGATGTGAGAGGCAAACGATATTGCTTCACAAACACTGGAGTCATGCCAGGGTCTATGGGAATTGTTGTTGTGTGGATTTCGGTGCAACCACAGTCATATGAGTCCATGGCAAAGATATATTGAACATCTAAGAAAACTTGTTTCAATTTTTGCTTTTGCTCCAGATTCTCACAGGCATTAGCTAGGTTGACTCTCTCTTCAACCACAAAAGTATTATTTCTGTGCTGAATTATTTTGCTCACTATTACTCCTTGTGATTAAAGAGATTGCTTAGTGTTACATCACCCATTGGTGATCATTGTATACCCGTTAAACATAGTGTGATTAAAATTGTAACTAAATAAATAAATATTTTAACTTTGCAAACCAGCCTGATTCCTGGTTCAGTGTGACCGGGGGGTTCAAAGAGAGGGGCGTGATATGAGTGGTACATCGTTCAGAATAAAATAACTTTTAGACACAAAATAAATGAGGATTTCAGTTGTGCATTACACGCTAGGCGTTGACTTAGGTGAAGTGCCGGATTGAAATCACTTACAGATGCCTTTGTAATCGATCGATTAAACTTAGATACTGTTCATATACCACCATACCTCTCATTCCATCTGATACAATATGCCTTTCAAATTCAAAAGAAGACACTTTCCTATAAGTTTAGCCATTTCAATGGCTGTTAATAAGTCACAGGGGCAGACGTTTGACAGAATATGCCAATACCTTCCAGAACCTGTATTCAGTCACGGGCAACTATATGTTGTTCTCTCTAGAGTTTGATCATTTGGCTCATTAAGTGTTGTATCTGAGAATAATGAGGTTGTTAATTGTGTTTACAAAGAAATGTATGAATAAGCTGGAATCAATGTGGAAGCAATGGCGTTCGTATTGCTGGGAGCCGACATCAATCACCACCTGAAAATGGTCTGTACCGACTACACAACCACATTGACAATTTGATCTCACCGATATGTCCAAACAAAGCTGGTAAGGCAGTGTATGGACAACGTTATGTTGTCGCTTCGGCTGAAGCAACCAAGTGCGATCACAATTAAGTAATGACTTTTCAGATATGCTAGAATAGTGTATATTATGCCGGGAGCAGCTAGTGTTTATATTTTTGCCAAGGGGAACTTGATGGAGCGAGTGCTCCCACTATACCTTCCCTGGCCATTAGGTGATGTTCTTTGTTTGGTTGGTTGGCTTGTTGGTTGAAGTTGAGCTTCACCTTGTGACATTGTAGTCAAGGTGATGGACACTTTACTGACTTCATCTCTTGTCAGCACTGTACTTTACTGGGGCAGGAGAGTGTGCGCTTGCCCCGGCCCAAAGTTCAAGTGTCTGCAAAATATGGGTATATATGGTTGCATCTGATATTATAGAAATGTAATTGAAAAGACAAAGATAGTATAAATATTGTGCACTTATAAAAATGTCATGGTAAAAATCTATCATATGCTAATGTGCCTCACCTCTATACCTACCTCCCCCCGCTTCCTCCCTCCCCTTATATTTCGTGTTTGTCAAATGTCAGTCTTGTGTTTGTCCTCCCCCTACTTAAGACATCATAATGCAGAAATCGTACTACACTAAGCTGTGCACAACACTGTACTATAGTGATTTTGTTGGTTTTTACAATTATAACGGTAATTTGTTCTTCAAATGCTGAACCTCAAATTGTACATGGTGCACTCTATTAATTGCTCTTCTGGATCACTTTTATCTTACCACAGTTTATTCTTGACTCATGTAATGGTTCACTGCATTATGTTTTGGATGCTATGACTTTACTATTGTATACTATATACTTTAATTTTAAAAAAAATTATTAAAATAAAAAAAAACATCACTCCTAAAAGATGGTCGGAAATCATTGATGTGCTAGAGATGGGGAAATCATATATTGTTTTTTTTAAGCTCTTAAGTGAAAAGCACAAAGCAATGTCATACAGTGATGAATTAGCAACACAGCTGAAACCAATGTGTAGCTGCTTACACAAGCGAGATAAGGATTGCGCCACTTCAGCCTGAGACAAGTCTGCTCTAGGAAGAGATTTATGGTCACCGAAGCCCGATGCATTACAGCCATATTTCCAAAGGTAAGACGTGGTTAGCTTACATGAAATGCAAAAGTTTCAGGCCTGTGAAATCAGGTGTGCAGGAAATCAGGTGTGCAGCATCACTCTTTAACCTGCAATCTAATTCGTTAATATCATTGATTGATTTAATGGCAACTTCATTTGACATATTGGAGCAGTTTCAGTTATCCTACCCAGTCGTCAAAGTGGACATTGGGCCTCATTACGACTTTGGATTCCAAAATCGCGTACGGGTCCGGGTTCCATGAATGGGGAAATACCGGGCCATTCCGAGTATGGAGGGCCCGGTATTTCCTCCTTCAGGGAACCCGGGCCCGGTCCGTCCCCATTCCCATTCGAGCCCCCATAGGGCTCAATGGGAATGGGAAAGGAGCTAACAACGGGCCCATTACAAACGGGCCCGTTGTTAGCTCCCTGATCCTCTCGCGGGACCCGCTATGTATGTCTGGATAAACCAGAGGTCCAGAGCGGGTCCCGCGAAGGGACCTCGCAATAGTGCGGAGTGGGTTTAACGGCGCCGGCACCATTACCGGCGCCGTTAAACCCATTCTGCACTTGTTGTAATGAGGCCCATTTACTCTTTAATGGTTGAGTCAGACGGAACATGTGACCACCTTCTCAAGAACACTTTGGATAAGTTAATGAATTTCAGAGGAACTACCCATAAAATAAGGATTTTAGGATCATGAGGACTGTGATAAATGGAGTAGTGGCAAAGATAAGCATCACCTGATGGTTTGCAGAACATAATCTGCCAGAACCGACCGGATTTAGAATTGTATGTCTATAATTGCAAGTATGAATCCGGAACGTGTGTACCTACATGCCGCACTTCCTCTGCAGCATCTACTAATGGTGATCCTGTATCATGCTGTGCCCATCTTCTTCCTGAATCCTGTCTTGTTTCTGCTGTTTCACACTATGAGTATTATCAACAACTGCAGCTGTTTTGTCTCTCCCCTCTTGCTTCTCCACTCTTTTCACAGCTTACTCTTGATCTCTCCTTTCTCCCTTCTTTCTTCTCCCTCTCTCTTCTCCCCCCTCCCTTTCTTACTCTATGCATTTACTTTTTCAGAATTATCCTCAGACATAGTATGACAGCTACATTGTTTGTCTCCTCCCCCTCCCTCTTGTTTCTCTTCCTTCTCCTCCTTCTCCAGCATTCTCTGAAATGTCGCCAGGCCTAGTACGATAGTCACTTGTTTTGTCCCTCTCCTTCCTTCTCCTGCCCCTCACCCTATTCTCTTGTAATCTTCTGGCTCTATCAGAAATGTTGTCAGGCCTAGTACATTAGTTTCCTGTCTGTTCCCATTCACTTCCTGCCCACCTCTTCCCTTCCTTTCTGTGTCTTAGCTCTTGCACTATCTGAAATGCCTCCGGGCTGAGTACTATAGTTAACTTCACATTCTTATTGTTCAAGGCCATGTAAGAATGTTCACATTTTCCCTTGTTGCCTCCCTTGCCTAGAAGCGCTTTGAAACACATTTTGTATAGGTGCTATACAAATAAACTATCATATCATATAATACATTGAGGGAATAGTTATGTCACAGCACCCCTCCCCTTTCATGGCATAGTTTACAATTGGACTACCTTAAAAAGTTGTCCTAATGAACACTGATGAACTTTGAAGGCTTTAATGTTTTGAATCTATCGCTTAATTTCAAGGCTAGCTCTATTGGTCTGTGTTTTCTCTTTTTGTGTACTGCTAAGCCCCAGGTGTCAAGCAGGTTTGCCTTCTAAATTACAAAAGAGGAACATAAGAAACCCATTTAAACCCAACCATGAGAATAAATAAGGACACTTCTATTGCTTTGCATACTGTTTGGACCTCTAAATTGTAGTTTTAACATTTTTTAAATAGTTTGTGTGGCTCGGGAGGATAGCTCAGGGGCAACATGCTCATCTTGGAAGCAAGACAACACAGCGCAACACATGTTCGATCCCGGATTCGCGCTTAGAAACCTCTGGGTATTAAGCACGTTATAAATAACCTATCATATCAAGGCAAAATCCAAAAACAATATACGTGATACATTATTTTTCTTCTTTTTCTGCTGCATAAATGTGTGGTGATAACACTGTACAGCGGTTTCAGGGTACACATACTTTCTTTTTCAGCAGATGCTATAAGTTATCATAGGATTTTACATCATTACAATGGAAATACATGTAGAGCCATGGAGTAGTGTCCCCCAGTACGCCCTCTATTTAAAGTACCCTTATAGCAGAGCAAGGAGGTAGTGTGTTAATTGTTAATTAAAGCTGCCTTGATGTTCCACTAATATCTCATTTAGATCAAGTGAGCGTGTCCGTTCCTTTAAAGTGTCTACTCTGCATAGCATTCCTCCGATATCTGTGAATCAGTGCTTCAGCTGATTCATTGTCGTTTGTCTTGAAGTGGCCCTTGGTGAAACATAAAATATGCATGAAATAAAGGAAGAGCATATTACATCTTTCGGAGTTAACGTTTGGAGGCTGCATTAACATGCATTATCATTGATAAGTGTCCATAATGCTCTGATTCAAAGCTTTGTGTGGCATGCTTGTAGATCACACAGGTTTTAGCTCAGGCTTATGCTGCAGGAGTGTCACTGCTTGAAAGAGAATCCCTGACTCGTGATTGAGGTGCTGCCATCTCTCCCTGCAGGGACTGACATGTCAGAGAGAGTGCCTTAGAAATTCCTTCACCCTCTCTGGAGAAAATGGAAGGATTTGCACTCAGTCAGATATATTGCTGGCAGTAGCAGAGCATTCTGAGAAAGAAGGTAAATACCCCAACCTTGTGATAGTGAACATTCTTCCATGGTGAAAACCGGTTACCTCGAGTGTAACAACAGCCTTGTTACTGATTCCTGATGATTGCTGCATGTGGTATTGACGAATGCCATGTTGGTTATATTTAATCCAGATGTGCCACTTGCTCAGTAAGGGACACGTGTATTGAGTAGCTGAAAGAGAAGCTCCGTTGCATAGCATGTTCGAGCCGGCGCGTACATGAAAGACTGCTTATCAAGTTCACAGACATGTCTATTGATGTACTTTCAGGAACAAAGAGATGTATAAGTTGAAACATGTAATTTTCAACCGAGCGCTGTACTATTGACCTTATCAGGCGTAACCTATGAGGAAAATATGAGAACTTGGAGTTCCCCATGGTCTGTCTGCCTCAAAATACCCTGAACAGAGCATTCATCCTGAGACACACTCTTCAAGTCAATCTATGTAAAGACTTAGTACAATTTGGCTATATGAACTACCACCCAGCCACGAATCAGGCTTTGGATCTTAATCAAGCCCTTACAAGTCATGAGAAGATGATTCTAGCTCTTTCAAAAACCTGGATTTTTGACCTGAAACTGCAGGGCATGGGTCTACAACCTGTGGATCTCCAGATGTTTTTGACTCTGCTGGCTATGGATGATGGTAGTTGTAGGCCAAAACGGTATCCTGTTCATTCATCAACAGTAATTACTTCGAGAAATATGTGTATGGGAGAGAAAGCGGCTGGGAGAGTTTTGAGGAGGGGTAGTAATGAAGGGAAAGGGGAGGCATGGGGGTACCCCCAATAACAAAAAATTGAAGCACAATTTAGAAGTAATGACTTTGTAGTAAATTGCCACAAAGTAACTACTGTCAATGAAATGACATGGAGCTTCCCAGAACATCTATTGATATTTTGAATTGCATTCTCCCACAGATTCCTCATCTTGATAGACTCCAAAAGCATTATCCTCAAGAGACGGTAGGTTGGAAGCTTACACCAGAAAACTCTGCATGAGTGCCTTGCCAAGGTGAGCATTTCTGCCCCTGCTCTTGAAGAATGAGCCTGTTTGCCTGGTTGAACATCCTTCCCTGCCTTCTCATAGCATTCTGAAATGTGCAGAACAATCCTTGGAATTGTCTGTTTCACCACTGTGTCAACCCAAGAGATGCAGAAGGTGTGTGCGTGTGCTTTATTGTATATGAACAGCCCTGTTTTGATGTGCTACACTGAATTAGGTTTGGTATGCTACACTGCTATGTTATGATACACCTTTTCATGTTTTAAGCTGCAGAAATATGTCTTGCTATGCCTGGATCAAAGTGTTATTTAACCAAAGCTAATGAGACATTCAGCCGGTCAGATGGCACAGCGATTAGAGCGCTCGCCTTGACAACTGTGCAAAGCCTTCCGGCGCATCCTTCCAAGCTCGATAAATGAGCACCACAAGCCATGGGTAATAATAAGCAGCGCTCAGATGCCTGAAGGTTCGTAGCGCTATATGACTGCTAAATTTGTATCAATATAAATGAGTAGCCGGCGAGAGTAAAGCAGAATGCAAAACGCATTCTGATTGGCTCTCGCCGGTCCTTACCCGGCCGAGAATCCTTTGATTTTCGGTCGGGATTCCATCCGCCTTGTGCTCGGCATGGTGCGTGGAAGCCCCTCAGCCAATGAGGAGGCTCGAAGCGGGGCCATCCCCGCTTCGAGCCTCCCCACAGCTGAGAGGCTGCTTTCGCCCCCCGCTGAGGCCTCAGGTAAGCTTTTTTTCTTTTTCCCTCCCTCTTCTCTACCCCACCCCACTTACCTTCTTGCTCCTGCGTCCTGGTGGGGGACGATGGCAGCCTCCAGCAGTGTGGAGACTCTGCGCCTCCACACAGCTGGAGGCTTCCATCGTCCCCTGCCAGGAACAAAGGTATGTTATTTTTTTGTTTTTTCCTCCCCCCTTCCCCTCCCTGCCACCTTCCCAACACCACTTACCTTCTGCTTCTTTTTTTTCAGGAGCTTCGCTCTGGCCTATATCTATGGGCCCCGGAGCATTACCTGAGTCGGTAATGCCCCCGCCGCTCGGGTCATATTGCTTAAGTAAAAACCACCTACTGTGTATACTCCTTCACTTCTTTTGGCTAAGGGGGATAATATGAGGTCAGTTTCCTTGCATATTAGCTGATTAAGTCATGTTATAGCAGGCTGAAATTTCATTACAAATATTTGCTTTGGAAAGGTCGGATAGCTCAGAGACAATGAATTTGTCTTGGATGCAAGGCAATGCAGCGCAACATAGGTTTGAATCCTGATCCCGCACTTAGAAACCAGTTGCTGGTATTAAGCGCGTTATAAATGAACAATACAACACAAATAAATAAATGTCTAATTTACAGGTCCTTTTGAAACACCCTTGAAACACCAGATAGCAACTAATCTGTAATTACACCGGTTTTGACCTAACGTTTGAATGATGCCCTCTTGTGTATAGGCACGTTATGCATGCCATATCATATCATATATCTTTATCAACAGTACACAGTAACTGGAGCCCAGGCTAAGAAGGCAAGTCAAAGGCTTGTTTATCATAATTAACGGCCATTCTCAGTCCAATAGGATTCCATCCTCACACACACTAATAGGCCCTATCAGGACTCAGGAACCTCCATAAAGGATGGGCTGGGCGTCTGCTCTCAAGGAAGTCATGGTTGAAATCCAACCCTCAGTTAAATGTGCCGATATTTATTTCCATCTTTCCCATACATACAACCTGGCAGTATGTGTCCGTTTAGGGCCCAAGGGAGTAAGTAGAGGGGCTCTGCATGCTGTGACTTCTTGGGCATGGCTTTTTATATGCCTTGATAGACCATGACACTGTGCCTAGGATTTTGGAACCATGACATAAATGACGAAACCAAAATATTTGATTTTCTTGTAATCACTTTTCAGGAAGCTTTTGCAAACTTGGCAAATTTGGATTCCTGACATACAACCCCTCCCAAATGTTTTTGGGGACCTAGGGAAGTAAGCATATGGACTTTGCTGTATGTGTTTCCTTGGACATGGCTATATCATGTCCAGGCTCATCATGCCATGAGATATTTTCAGATATAGCCCCCCTTGCGTAGAGAACAGCTCATCTCCAGCTTTTTCTCTTATTGGCACTGCACCTAATAGAATACAGTTAAGTCCCATGATACATTCAGTCCAACTGTACACATCATTCCTTTACCTTTTCATTCGCATGCTTTCCTGTGAATCCCTCACTCTCATCCCAACTATCTACCAGACTTTGCTTCTCCCTACAACTAATACATGTTCTAGCATACTCCTCCTTTGCCTCTCTACCAGGCACATTTCTCTGAAGTCATAAATTATTGCTGGCGGCACTCTACAAATGCAAGATAACGCAACATAGTATTTAAATAAAAGTGCATTCTCTCATAATGAGAACATGATATTGGATTGGATTCACTTTTCTGAGACAGCGAATAGCAATTTGTCAATCAGGCCATAACGTTTTGAGAGTGGGTCTAACAATTTTGAAAACACATTAATCCAGAGAAAGCTAAGGGTAGTGCTATGAGTAAATGTTGGTCTAACCTTAGACCGGATTGGCAGTCTTACCTTAATTTGATTTAAATCTGTTGCAAAGTAGCCCCCCCTTCCTGCTTAAGAGCTAGTCTCCCCACTTCTGCACAGCTGTCTTAATTCACTAATACAATCATATTAATAAAGGAGTGGTTCAGTGTGCCTGCTATATCCGATCCTCACCCAAACATGGCAACTGTCTTGTTTAAAAGAATAGCCATAATCGCCCATTTTAAAAGAGGATTTGATCAAGACACTTTTAAATAAACCGATTTAATCCTGACATGTAAATGACCTATCGTCATCAGTGCCCCACATTACCCCAGCTTATTTAACATCCATCCAAATCCATGACCAATCTCAGATTCCTTCAATGGTACATATTATTCAATTGAAGACAGATTTATCTTTTTAGGGTGACAGAATGGAAAAGATGGTGGTTCTTTCAAATTGCCTTTTGGGAGTGGGGAGAACACCAGTAAACAATGACGTGCTGTCCTTTGGTTGGGTGTTATGTTTAGAGAGCTCTGCTAGGGTCTAGTGTTCACAATGTCCTCTCAGAAATCATCAAAGCAAAGAATTGGCTAAATATGTTAGGGGTAACTTTGGATGCTCACATGTCTGCGCACCATTGGCCCAAATCCCTTATAAGGGTGCGTTTTTCCAGCATTTAAATCTAAAATATATCATTATCTTGTCCCTATGTGTGACAGAGCCCATAAAGTGGGCACTCTTGGCAATTCTTGGTATTTCTTGGTTGGATTTTTTAAATAGCTCATATGCATGAATAGGTGGGTGACTCTTGCGTCGGCTACATATGATAGAATTTGAATCTGTGAGCTTGGTAGGAGAACTCAGGAAAACAGACCACATGCCACATTTAAAGAACACTACAATGTGCCTCCATCAAGGGGTACATTTACTTAAAATGATGCTGAATTGTAACAATGTGCCCCTCTGGCAAGGGCAAAATCTACCAGGGTAAAAATAAAAATACCCAGCTCCATTTTCCTAGTGAACCTATTCGATCAAACAGCTAGAGTTTAGTCACATAGTTCATTTAGTCTTTTCAGGGTTTTAAATACAGCGTCTTTGTTCACGGAGCTGTCTGTCCATTAGGCTTAGGTAGGAAAGGTATTTTTCCATCCTCTGAAAGAACCTTTATTGTTGGAATGTTGGTTCTCCGGTTTAAATGTGATTTCTTTAGTTTTCAAGAATGTTCCTACGAAATATCATTATTCTTTCACTATTACTCGTTCAATGCCTTAAGTCATGTGTGTGTGTGGGAGCGCGTGTGTGTGTGTGTGTTGGGTGTGTGTTTGTCTGTGTTTGCAATTTACTCCACGAACACTGAGATTTGACTGAATGTGTTTTTGTGTAGTGCATTTCCTTCCTTAAACATCTAAAAGCAAATTGCCGTTGTAGGCCAAGTGGTGGAAGGATGTTAGTGTTTTAGTTTCTGATAGGATCCAGTTGGAAATAGCTGAACTAGATGTTGGTTCTCCATACTGTAACCATATGGAGGTGGAATGCATTTCTTGGGTAATATTTTAAATTAGTATTGCCATCATAATGCTGGTTTACCACAGGGTTTGGAATTCTTTTAAAAATATGCATGGCATTGTTTTTATTTAAGAGAAATAACGAGAAACAGAGCTAGAGAGAACCATAAATAGAGAGAGAAATAAATATGATGATGCAAGGGAGGTTTGGCAAAGGCAGATAGAGAAAGTGAAATAAAAGTTACAATCCAAGAATGCACGAAGAGAGGGTTAATATTTAGATACCCAAACTTCTTCCAGGACCCTCCCTCATAGACCCATCAGCCATGTCAAATTATTCAGATCCCTGCCATATCTACTGAACTCATTTACCACTCAGACGTGTACTTCGACCGTAGGACAAAATACAGAGGATCCATAGGTTGCTTCCATTTGTTTTCTGCTAGAATACTCTCTGGTCCTACTCTCACAGATGTATACCACACCAGGATCCCTCTGATATGCAGCTGCTTACTCTAACCAGGGAATGCAGGGCTCCCACAAACATTATATACCGATACTGGACATCACCAGACTTAAATACACATCATCTCAACAAACACGGACCCAATGGTAATGGGGAATGCTATTCTACAATTCTGACGCCCTTGCCAGATGTTACCCTCACAATTCTCTGAGCATGGCAATGGGAAAGGCTACAAAGCTTCCAATGTTTTTCTAGGACCTTCTCAGGAGCACTGTAGACCCTTCACTTCCCTTAATGGGTCACATGTAGTCTTATTGATACAAGCATCAGGGGGCCTAGCAAAGGTCATGGGGTGCAACAGTGTAACTAGAGTCCCACAAGTCTGCTCGTAAGTGTACTAACCACGTGTCTTGTTGTCTTATTTCTTTCAGGTGCTGGGATAGGCATGTAGCAGAATCTGGTGTTTGAGGCTGGAACTCAACCAGAAGGATGCAGAAACTCACATAGGTAAGCGCATGTGAGAAGAGTAAATGCTAAGAACTGAGGGTGTGGTATAAATAGCCTCTGCTTGGTGTCTTGGTTGCCGTTTTATTGTTACTCTTGTGTGAATAAATGTGTTGCTGAGTATTGTGGTTCAGATCTCCCCAGCCTCCATATTCTCACTAACTTGGCCCATGTCTGGCTAAGAGGTTTGGCAAGTGTGTAGATCCCGGTTAATCCCAATGTTTTGGAGTATCTCAGTGGCACAGGCCTGACACATGTGAATATCCCAGTACAGCCAATCAATGTGTAAGTGATCACACACAAAGGTCTTCAGGTTGTGTAAATGCCAGAGATGTGCCTCAGAAATCCCACCTAATATTATCAGTGAATTAAATATGCTGCTGATAAGCTACACATATTCTCAGTGGCAAAGTTGATTCATGGGTCCTGGCAGATTTATCAATTTCAAAATTCTGGATACAACATTGGCCCAATCTGATGTATGTTGTTCTGGTGTCTGACGAGAATACGTAAAGCTGATTGTTAGTAACAACTCTGCTAATATGTTCTGTGATTGGTAGAAAGGAACATAACTATTTAAACAATTACTTTTAGGGGCTACACTACACTCTTTCTGAAGACTTTATTTAATGGCTTGTAATATTTTTTTAAACAATGTTTTATTTTAGGTTTTTGGATAGAATTTAACTTGATCATGTGTCTATTTGTTTTCTTTTGTGTTACACAAGTCTTATAGAATGGGTAGATCATCATTGGTTAGGAACAGCATTGTGCTGTTATAAGGTTTTGCTTTAATGTGATATGAGTTGACTTGCCATATGCTAACTATTGAGCAGGTATCTTGCCACTGTAAGACCAATGTAATGAGACACACAATATTCATGCACAGGGGCGTGCAAGTTATGCTATACCCAGATGTTCCTTTGCAATTTATATACATGTGCAATTTGAAAGGGGCCTGAATGAGATTTTTTCAATCACTTTAGATTTTTGGGATGAAGATGTACTTTCTCCTGTAACAGATTTTTAGTTGGAAATGTTCCCTCCCACACAGTTTTTTTTTGTTTCTACACATCGAGGTGAACAGTTTGATATGTTGAATTATTGAATTTTGCATGTATTTTGCAAATTAAGGCAATTCTTAACATGGTGACATACAATTCATTTTTCTGATAGAGTGTGCGTTTATCTACAACATATTAAATGCTCGGATACATCTGAGCTTTCCTGGTGATGCAAGACTTAATTTAGTTTTTACATGTGTAAGTACAACTTTTGTTCATTTAAAATGCATTGGTTTCTTTGATGTGCACTAGTAGAAGTTCCTTTCAAGAGGGCAGAAACAACACCACACATACATAGTCTTTCTCCATGTTCTCACTATTCCCAGTAACTGGTATTGGTTGTACATATCACTCACTATTCTGACCTTTAACTCCAAATACAAGGCAGCGGGCAGATACTCTGTATCTGAGTGCTTGTTACCACCTCTGCTGATGACTTCATAGGCTCATGGACTTGCTGTAAAATGTGACATCCCTTTGAAAGCCTGTAGTACATGCTTTAGTGCATGCTTGAAGACAATTTACAGTGTTTATATGCTCATATTGTGGTGGTCTAAAGCTATTTGGGCTAACTATAACCTGTAATTGTTTTCTGTTCAGTTCCCACTGGACTGGGGTCTTGAACTCTTCATTATTCCAACAAGTGATAACAAAGCTAAACATGCAATGTGTTTCTGTTCTAATCATTCCAGCTCTTGAGCTTCAAACAATATAGTTCGAAGGAATTACTAACATGGCAAACATTAGGGAACTCATTATATATTCCCACATTGACTGCAATGGACCTTTTTCTGTAATGACATCATCTTTACATATGCCATTGAGATTTTAGAGACACATTAGGAAACAAAGTATGTCTTTTTTTAATGGGTTGCAGTATTCACTGCAAAATATCTACTTTAATTTTGGACCTGACTTTCACGTGTAGCATGGTGCATTTTTGGAACGTTTTAAACCTTACAGTTTTTTCTGCTCAAAGCTACATCCGCAAATAAATAACATCCTGCCCTTGATATTTTAGTCTCAGTATTTCACATGTTGATTAGTTCACTTCAGGTGGTGCCGTCTTTAATGACAGTTTCTGTACTCCAATATACATCAAGTCAGATATATGCCCTGCAAGTAACAAACATGTTCTAGTCATTCAAGAGCAGCTAGCACGTCAATTACGACATGACATGGCTCCTCCTCACATGATTTCACTTTATAGAGAAGCAGCAGAGTCATAAAACTGCACTGTTCTGTCGTTGGTAGCATGGGTATGAAACAAGTATGCCTTGTTACCGTTCAGGTAAGCTTCCTTTTTAAAATAAACTGCTTTTCTGTTTAGTTTGCACTTTCGATCATAAAGATTCCAACAATGTTCTGTCTAAATGTTTCTGCACAGCCGAACGACATGGTCTGTTGAAAGCAAATGGTGCGTGACTTTGTGACAGAGCTTGAATAACATAAAGATAAGACATTGGTTTATTAAACCCATACATTACAGGTCTATATGGCTTTGAGGGTGCTTGGAGCAATTGAATTTGTTTGGTTTTAGATATATTCTGGAATACAACTTCGATTTGACCTTGATCGACCAACATGGACTTAATTTTCATTCTACATGAACATGAGGGTAAACCGACTATGAATGCTCAACACCATTTCCATACTTATAACATAGATACATGTTTCTTTTTAAATATACAAGCTTTTCAATATTATATCACTAATATTGTGTACAGTGGATTAAGGTGAATTTATATGGTTTTAACTTAGCCTTGAAGAAGATCTGCCTTTTACATCGTGAATAGTCATTGAAACTAGAGGATAATGATTGGCATTTTCTGTTGGAGACAAGTCAAACAATTTTGTAGGCATTATAAATTAAAGCTAAATCACGCTAATCTGCGCTTGATGCCCAAGTATTGTGGCACATTTAGATGTGTTATGCACATTTACTGATGCAATGACTTAAATCTGGACCTTGCAAATGCTATTCATAAGAATATTATCATGGCCTACCTTTAGCTCTTACATTATGGCACATTTGTCATTTTAACTATATATGTGTTGTTATAACTATTCAGATTATTTAGACATGAGTATTTTGCACAAAGCCCTGTGGGATGTTTTTACCCATGCATCTGAGCCCTACCACAAAAACTGTGCATTACTGGCATTGAAAACATCATGATGGCCAGAACTTCCCAGAAAATGCACAGCAAAATGCATAAAGAATAGGCTGCCACCCATTTTTGCCTATGTTGTGGGCACAGAAGGGCACTGCCTAAAACCACCATTGGGCTACACACAGTAGCCTGAAACCATTGCAAAAGGGGCAATGCTGATTGCCAAAAGCAACCCATAACTATTGGGAATTCATTTTCTTCAGGTCAAATATGGCTAAATTATGGGCACAACATTATTTTACTGCAGAACCACACCAGTGCCATGTGCTGAACCTGGATAATATACTCCCATGTAAAATCTCTTGTTTGAAATGCATTAATTCAAGACTGATCCAAAAACAATGCATGTAGTACCCGCTTTGGACTCAAGGCGGCGCTAGCGGTCTAAACTCTGACAGGAGAACTGCTACTTAGAAGCTAATCAGCCTTCTGTGACAATTGGGACTTCAAAGCTTGTTAGTTAATTGGAAATCTTAACCACCTGCTGTTCCCAGAGACAATCTGATTTGATTAACAGGCCAAAAGGCTGGGAAACCTTCTCACCTCAGAAAGCTCAGGATATCACATGGTCATGCTAACCAAATGCAAAGTGGCCCCCTGGTCTGTTGACCTCAGCTTGCTGGAGCCCACACAAAAGACCTTTCCCCTTGAATAGGATATGGTGATTTTGACTGTTTCCTGTCAACAAGATCTGCCAGCCAGGAGAGACATGTGATCACTGTCATCCCCAAACTTTGGGGGCGGACTCAAACACTGAAGTACTTTGAATTGAAAGCAAATATATATTTTACAGAAACACTGATAACTCTTGGTAACCAGATGACAGAAATGTGAAATTTGGGGATCCTTAAAATGAAAATTTTGCCCACAATTCAAGCCCAAACTCCAGTTTGTGTGATGTTCTGGGGCAAAACCCCGCTATTTATTGATACTACAGACTCTGTGTTTAAGCTAGAGACATGGGAATTTACTGGCGTATGTATGGACAGGCCGTGTATATGTGTATAATTTTTAATGAAAAAACAAATTTTGCAGAACCCACTCAAATCGAAAATAAGTTGCCATTTCTTTACCCAAGCTCCTAGAAACGCCAGAGCCGGAACAGTGCCTACCTCATGTGATATATGATGTGTGTAGGTGATGTAAAAACAACTGTGTATTTGGGAAATATGTATTTGGGTCAAATATAGATTTGTGTGTAAAGATGACAGGGGAGGATCCTCTGACCCATAAACAGACCTCATCATGATGACAATCCATTTCCTTCCCCCAATCATGGGAGAGGGGAGAATTGGGCCAATGACAAGTAGAGAGGGGCAGGCTTAGCTAGGCCCAGGCACACACCCATTTTCAAAACACATAAAAAGAGACTGCTGTGACAGGTAGGGGCATTCAATTCCATTTGCTGCGGAGCATGCTGACCGACGACTTCACATCCAGAGATACAGACTTCAAATCCATCAATCTCCAGAACCTGTAGCAGAAATTAACTCCAGAATTTGTAGCAGAGAGTCCTGAATCCACAAGCTGAATCCTCTTCAACAGGCCTCAAAACTAACCAAACTATTCAACAGTCGGGCGAGCTGTTTGAATTTTGCCGAGAATTTTTGCAAGAACCTGTAGCAGTACCCAGAAAGCAGTGTTACATCCAGAATCCAGAGAGACTAGACCAGCAGAGCAGAGCTGACCCAGATCGCTGTGAGCATAACCGGTGCCTGATTGACCCGCCGAGCAGACAGAACCGCAACCGGACGTGTTGACCAGATCCGTGACGAGGCCTAGTTCAAATTTATATTGTGAGTACCTAGCAGAACTGTGCAGAACCAATCTCTTAGTTGAAATAATCTAATCCAAACTATTTTAACCTTAGTAGAACTGCCTCCTGGAAATCGTGTCATCTGTCATTTTTAAAGCTGCGCAACTGTCACCTGTCAATTCTGCAGCTGCAAGCTGTCACCTGTCATTTTGAGTTTACTTTAAATCCGAAAAACTACCTTTATTTAATCGTCCATATCTCTGGAACCGTTTGGGCTAGGAATGAAATTTAACTTTCATCTGAAAGCTTAGAATCTAGGCTTTCCCCGTAATCGCGAGACACGCACTCGTGAAATTTACCGCGATTTGCGATTTGGCCCGATTTCTTCATCTGTAGAAATCAGCAGCTTTTTGCTTGTCTTTGCTAAAATTCGTTTGCAATCTGCTAATCATTCCTAGAGTATTGTTAAAGTGAGCCTGAACTAATATAAAGTAGCCATCACCTACCCTGAACCTCTAGAGGGAATTAAAAGCAATTTTAGCACCTTTTCACTTCCTTGCAAACCACATTAAAGTAATTTGCCTGTGTTTAAAACTCATCCCTGTTTTCCCTAAGCTTGCTGGGAGAACTGGAACTGTGTATTGCATTATAAAGTGTGATTTGTTGGGATTCTTGAAGACTGTGTGCTCTCCTTCCATTTCTGGTATTGCATAGGGGGGGAGTGAATTGTCAAAAGAAAAAGTGATCATATTGCCTTTTGCTAAAATCATAACAAGTTATTTCTGTACTGTATTTTATTCCACCTTGCGTTTCCTTGAACCATATAAAGCATTCTTTCCCACCTTGTTCTTCTGTTCCTATTCATAGTTACCTCTTGCTGATTACTGCTCATATTCACAAGTGTAATATCCATTATCAATTTATTTATAGAAGTGTGATATATATATTGTTGAATTGTCCAAATAAACCTTTTAATTTGCAAAACAAACCTACTTCTTGGCTCAGTGGGGTCAGGGGGATTCTAAGAGGGGGGTGTTATACAAGGGTTGTCATCCAGAGTACTGAACTGGATATAAAAATACATCAATAAGGGTTTTCCTCAGCATCCCAG
Organism: Ambystoma mexicanum; assembly: GCF_040938575.1. Lineage (NCBI taxonomy): Eukaryota > Metazoa > Chordata > Amphibia > Caudata > Ambystomatidae > Ambystoma > Ambystoma mexicanum. The sequence continues at coordinate 1,517,631,297 of NC_090937.1, read as the reverse complement.
ACTAGGCATTGACTTAGCTGTAGTGTTGATTGAATATCGCTTACAGAAGTGGGGGCTCGGAGCCGGGATATTCTGGGTTAGATTTACCACTTGTGCAGATTAATACAGTGTGCCAACTGACCAGATACACATATCCGGTTAGATCACCACGCTGTTTTACACTGTGAAAGCATCCCTCAAAGGAACTTTCACCGTTGCTGCGGAAACACAAGCCGAAGCGAGCAGCAGCAACTCCTTTTCAAGTCGTGTTCATACACGTTGGGAGGACGACCCACGCTGACTGATTCCATTCCGCCAGTGTTATACCAAAGATACGTGCTACCACTTGAGGCACCACTGACAGTCATCGGTTGGTTGTTTTACGGCGCAACAAAATGGCCGTTTGGTTCCTGTACGCAGCTTGGACCCATCTTACCTTGGCAACGGTTTAACCCTTGATAGATATCCCGGGACTACTAACATTTTACCACATGTCCTGATGAAGGCCCGCTCATCTAGCTGCACTTTACAGCTGTCTTAGGCCGAAACACTGTTGTGTCGATGACTATACTTCACATGAACAGTGGACAGTTCAAACACTGTTGTTATTGTGATTTTTTCAGTTTATGTGAATAATTGTTGATTTTTGTCTCCATTGCACAACTGCTCTGACAATAATCCTTTACGGTTGTATGTTTGTACATTAAGATCCTCTCTTGGTACGGATCATGCTCATTTGTATTGTTGTTCCAGAATACCCCTTGTTGCTCTATAAATACATCAATGTGAAATAATGTATATGTAGTCACATGTATACATTGTGTTTTTTGGGAGTTGAAGGACCTCTCACCCTGAAAAATTGTGTTTTGTTAATCCAAATCTCCCTACTGCAGAGCCAGAAAAAGCTGGAGCAACAAATAGATTTCAATAGGGCATGTACGAGCAGGTAGTCACCCTGCAAAGCCACCTAGATAGGGAGAAGGCAGAGAGCAATAAACTGATTTTGAAAGACCTGGATAGCCAGGCAGAGTTTGACCAGGAACGCCAGAAAGCTGGTGCCTTCCAAAGGCAAAAGGACGACCTGGCGGCACAGATGGAGGCTCTTAGTCAGGAAAGGGATACCTTAGGCCAGGAAGTCTGCCACTTAAAAAGGAAAATGGAAGAAAATCACCTGGCACTCCAGGGACTGGGTGACCTCCAAAAAGAACACCAGAACTTGTTAGAGCACACCAGGAGGGCGGAGGATGCTCTGGCAAGAAAGGAGCAGGCCAATGGGGACACAGCTCAGGAAGTAACCCTCCTGCAGCAGAGACTGGCCCAGTACTCCAGGACCAATCAGGAGGCACAGAGAGAAAATGAGGCTCTCTGTCAGCACAACGATAGGCTCCAGCAACAGGTAGCGATGCAGGAGAGACTGATAGAGTCTAGTAAGGCCTTAACTGAGGAACTGAAAGTGCAGGCTCTTGCATTGCAACAGGGAGCAGGGGCTGATAGAGACGAGGTGCGCTGGGAAAGGGAAACGCCTGAGCATAACCTCAGGAGCCCTGGTACCAGAGGTTTTCTTCTCTCCCAGTCCCTGGACTCTGCCACCCCCATGTCCCCTCGCGCACATGAGCCCAGGGCCACGGAGATGGCAGATTACTATCCAGCTAGAAGTATGGGGCTCATAGGCCAGTACCTCCCAGGAATGGATGGGTGGGCATCCGGGTATGGGCACCCAAGCACAGTGCAATTTAGAGGGGAACCCCAGGAGAGTAGGCCCATTAAGGGCATCCCAAAAACCTCTGCCCAGTGAAGTCAGTGGGGGGAGTACCCATCAAATCCTGGCAGCAAGGAGGGGTCTGAACACTCCTCTGAGCATTACAGGACACAGGAGACCAGGTCCCCACATTCTGCCAGCCATTCCCAGGCTCGCAGAATACGGGAAAACCTGGAAGATCAGACGGGCACCTCTGGGAGCAGCGCTTCTGAGTCGGAGGATGAATGGACAGGGTTACCTGAACCAAAAAGGCCAATAAGGCAAAAAGGGCCTTGCTTAAGGACCCATTGAAACAAATAAAGGCAATAAGGAGTGTCATCACGCCTTATCATAAGAACGCCAAGTATTCTCTTTGGGAACACTTGGAGCTCTATGAGCAAATGATGGAGACTTTCCATTTGAAGGACAGCCAAAGCTGTATTCAATATGTAAAGTGGACCTTCTCACCAGAATACTCCAGTTTCTTTGCGGGGCTGGAGGATCAAAACCATTCAAGGTGGTCCACATACAGGGCGGCCATCTTGAAACATTTTTCTGTGCACAGAAATCCTCAAGAGGTTCGCAAGGCAGCCTACAATTTGCAATGTGGGGAGGATCAGTCCCCACAAGAGTTTGTGCAAGAATTAAAGCCTGCTTTTGCGCAGACCACCAGAAGGGTGCGCACGGATAGCAGAGAATGTATCAATACGTTTTTCCATGCCTTACCCAAATACATAATGACCCAGCTCGTGAGAGATTTTCATGAGAAAAGATCTTTAGACTGGGTCATTGAACAGGCTACCCGGATCTATGAGGTGCAGAAGCCCATCGAAAATAAAAAATAATGTGCCGAAAAACCCCAAAACCAACAGCACCCCTGCTGCTGCCAAGGTGGCAGAGGTAAAGGTTGCCCCCGTTGTAGATTTGGAGATGGGGGGGCCTAAAAACCTGCCTGCACCAAATAATTCACAGCCCAGAAGGCCCTTGGGCCAGTCACAGACAGGGAGTCGAGGAGGTAGTCCCACAAATGGGGTCTCCCGCCCCCCTGACTATATAAGTCCCTGCTACAAGGGAAACTGACCAATCCTGGGTTATGTGTGGGCTCCTCCAGCCCAAGGGGGGGACCCAGCCGGGCACCTGACCCGGGGAATTTCCCTCCTAACTTCCCCCAGGAGGGCAGAAATTCACCAAATCCTGGGCAGAACTTTTTCCCCAGGTATCCACCCAATTTCCAGCCCCAAAATCATCCATCCTTCTTTCCCCAATTCCCTGAACCCAGACAACCTAATCCGGGAGAGGGGAGGCCAAGGGTGGCGGGGTACCAAAATCTTCCCAACCAGGGGTACTACCAGAGAAGGGATAGCTACCCTTCCCGGGATCAGCCCAGGGGAGAAAATAGAGCCCCGTATCAGCCTGAGCGGGTTTCACAACTTGAGCGCCAGGTCCAAAATATGGCACGAGATCTGGGTCACATACTGAGGGCTCAACAGAACCCTCAGATGAGCATGCCACCGCAGAATGCCCCAAACTCTGGACCTGGTACTCCAGAACAATGACGGGGGCAGCACCCCGATAACCCACCGGTTCCCAGGGAGGAGGCACAAGGGGAAGGGGGGTGTAAAGCCTTGGAGGAAGCTTCCTTCCCAATTTGTAAACAGCCCCTGGAAAACCAGGAACTGGAAACAAAATCTCCTACCCCTGAAAGTCTGCCACCCAAGGAGCAGAGGGGGAGTAGGAGAAACAAAGGACCCAAACAGACCCACTTTGTGGAGGAGGTACAGGTCTTCCAATTTGAGGGAGAGGGATCCTCAGAGGATCCTGGGAAAAGGATCTTCTCCTTCAGAGATGGGGGAACTCCTCCCAAGGAAAAATGGGTCCCAAGGGATTCCAATCCAGGCTGGGGAGATGTGGAGACTGAGCTACCGCCGCCCATCATCTCATCCCAGAACCGACAATACTAAAATCCCAAGGGTCAAACCCATCCGGATGACTGCCTCCAAAAAGGGCGGGGCGGCCGAGAACCGGAACCAGGGGAACCCACAATGGCTCTGATCTCCAGTTGCCAACTTTTTCTTTCAGATTCCCAAGGCTCTCCACAGAATTCTGCCCAAATCTCTTCGCTAGCAATGTCCAAAACCAGAAAGTTAGCCCACCAGTTGTCCAAAAATGTGTATTATCTGTGCCCCCTTGAGGAGAAGGAGGGAAGATACTATGCCCCGGTACAAGTACAGGGGCAGGGTACAATTTTGGCACTGGTGGACGCTGGATCCCAAGCTACCCTTCTGTCCAAAAGGGCCTTTGAGGAACTAAATGCAGGAAGAGGAGAGAATTACCGAATTCCTCTCACCTCTCTTCCTGGACAACTAAAGAACTTTGACGGGAAGGAAATTCCCGTTGAGGGGACTGCAGACTTGGACATTAAAATTGGGCGACACAAGGTGAAACACCCGGTCATAGTAGTGACTCCAGAGGGCACCCCTTGCTTACCTTACTAGGGAATGACCTCCTGAGACGGTTGTCACCCCTAATAGATTGTGTAAACAAGGTCCTCTGGACCCAGACTAGCCGACCAATAAAATTAAAACAGAGTGTCAACCATGTTAGTTTAAACGGCACATGCCACATGGTTGAACAAAAATCTGACCAAGTAGAATTTCACTTCCAGAACAACCAAATTCCAGACGTGACAGTAATAGCAGTAGGACAACAGACTGGTGATGGGGGGTCCTCTCTATTTCTGAAAATCAACCTTCCTTCCAGTTTAAGGTGGTATTCCACACTGGAAGGAAACACCCTGAAATACTTTACTAATCCACAATCAGAAACTCCCACTCCTATAGTCCAGAAAGATGTGAAATCAGCTCAGAGCCTGGCTGGTATTCAGCAAATTGGAGAGCAGTTGTTCATCCCTGTTCAGTTAAATGATGGGAAGGACTCTGTTCTCGCTCGAGTGTGTGTGAACAACGGTAAGAGCTTTATCAGCGAAGCCATGTTCCGCCAACTCCCAAAAGATCCAGCCATTCCCACATTCAAACTGATAGACAAATGGGAAATGGACCTGGAAGCACCTAATTCCAAACATCTCCTGCCAAGCAGGTGTATGCTCAAAATCTCCATTGGCAACAAGAGCATAGTCCATAATTGTTGGGTCGTGCGAGACGTCAATGCCGCCTTTTACTTAGGCAGTGACATTCTCAATCGCTTTGCCATTAGTTTGCACCTAATAAACTTCAAAGCTTGGTCCCGATTAGCGGATAATCCTATGGGCTTTGATGATCCAGAAAAAGCATTTAGGTCAGCTCAATTGCTACCTTATGCAGTTGCAATTCAGATAAAAGAGGAAGTCACCATCCCAGAAAGGACCCGACAATTCTCCCTGGAAGTGAAAGTTAAAAGAGGACAAAAATTGAAAAACCCTGATGCTTATATCCATCTAAATGCTTCTCTCCAACAGCAAGGGTTAGGGGTAAACCCAACACCATTAGTCAACATAGAACATGACACCATTCCAATAGAGGTGGATAACAGCGACTTAAAGAGTATTACTCTAGCCGCAGGCACCATTATTGGAAAGGCGATTGATGACCGACATTTCTCCATTGATTTAGGAAATGAACTGTTAGGACCAATCCCCAAGGACTGTTTTGACAGTGACAGTGAGGACAATACAACACCAGACAGGATTTTCACCCGGCATGGGGGGAACTTCCTGGTGTGCACTTCTTGCCCTTATGGTAAGGAGGATGTGACTTGTGACTTCAGGAGGGATGAGGTGATTTTCCAGGTCCATGAGGGCTGCCTTTCCCACCTGAAGCCTCCAGTCCAAATCAGCACTCTGACCAGGGACTTCTCCACCCAGCTGGAGGAGGCCACTGATATAGCCAAACCAGAAGTCTTTCCAGGCTTCAGGCAGATGGTGGAAGAGAGAGTCAACCTAGCTGATGCCTGTGTGACTCTGGAACAGAAGCAAAAGTTGAAACAAGTTTTCTTGGATTTCCAAGATCTCTTTGCGGTAGACTCATATGACTGTGGCCGCACCGACATCCACACCACAACAATTCCCACGGACCCTGGAATGACTCCAGTGTTTGTGAAGCAATACCGCTTGCCTCTCGCATCCATGGAGTCCATTACTGAAATAATTAAGAACCTTGAGTCCCGGAGAATAATCCGTCCAGTCCACAGCACTTTCAATAATCCGGTGCTGGGAATATTGAAGCCAAACGGCCAGTGGAGACTCTGCGCCGACCTTATGGAGCTCAACAAACGGGTCCATACTTCCCGATGGCCTCTGCCCTACATTGACCAAGGGCTGGCCCAGATTCAGAGGTCACAGGTATTTACAGCAATAGACCTGACCAATGGATACTGGACCGTGCCTGTCAGTAGGGAGGACCAATACAAACTGGCTTTTATCTTTGGCGGCCAGCAGTACGCATGGACCCGGACTCCCTTCGGATACCTCAACTCCGGCAATGAATTCAACATTTTCCTACATAAGGCCATGCCCGACCTGGGTGCGAGAGGTAACCTGGCTTATGTAGATGATGTCCTCATCAAAAGTTCATCTGTGGAGGAACACATAGCGGAGATCCGTTATGTTCTGACACAGTTGAGGGCCGCCGGAGCAAAACTTTCCTTTCAGAAAGCACAGTGGTGTAGAACCCGTGTTAATTTCTTGGGGCATGAGATTACTCCTCAGGGTCTCTGTCCCCAAGAAAAGAAAGTGGAAGCACTCCAGAAACTGAAAGACCCCACAACTCTGCAGGGACTAAGGAGCCTCCTTGGACTGACTAATTACAGCAGAAAGTTCATTGAAGGCTACGCAGAGATCACTAGACCCCTGATTCATCTCTTGAAGGGGGGGGTCAAGTGGGAATGGGGTCCAGAACAATCCGAGGCGGTAAGACAACTCAAAAGAAGCCTCTCACAAGCGCCTTGCCTAGCTTACCCTGTCAGAAACAAGGAGTTCTTCCTGGAGACAGGGTTCTCTAATACGTTCTTGACGGCAGTATTATACCAAAAGCATGACAAGGTCAATAAAGTAATCTCCAATGCGAGCAAAACTTTATCCTCTGTGGAGGAAAAATTCAATGATTGTGAGAAGGCACTCCTGGCAACGGGGTGGGCATTGAAGAATTACCGCCCGTTTATCCAGGGAGAACACATCATAGTGGAGACTCCACATCAGTCTCTGCAATATCTCCAAAGTGACAGAATCCGGGCCGGAAATGTGAGTAATTCCCGAATTACTTCCTGGATTCTGTCAATGCAAGGCTTTCCTGTAGAGGTCAGATATGGCCAAAACAAGAAGAGTCCCCTCGCGCAAGGTCTGGCTGACTTGCATGATTGTGCCAGAGAAAACTGTCTCAAGGACGAAAGTCTAAAAATCAAGGACAACATGGAGGCATACCTTAATTCCCCACACAAAGTCTTTGAAGAAGACAAGTGTGAGGGAATGCCCACTGTCTATGTGGATGGATGCTCGTACCATGTTGACGACAACGGGGAGAAAGAACTGGTGGCCGGCGTAGGGAATGCATGGGTGAATGAGTCACCAGAACCCTCCGCTGGATACAAAATTGGTCCCCGAAGTAGTCAGGTGGCAGAATTGATGGCTGTGCATCAGGCCATCCTCACTGCTGTCCAACATCAACTCCACGAACTGGTCATAATAACAGATTCGGATTATGTACGGAACGGGTTCGTGGAGCACCTGGTTAACTGGAAAACCAGAGGCATGTTATGTGCTAATAACAAACCCTTGAAACATGGGAAGTTAATTGAAAACATTGATGATCTGGTCACATCGAATGGGATGACCATCTACTGGAAAAAGATTAAGGGTCATTCCAAAGTAGAGGGACCAGACAAAACTGGAAATGACTTAGCTGATCAGCTGGCCAAAACCGGGGCCATCCAAGGGGATCTAATAGAAATAGAGTCCATGTTGGGGAAAATCCAGGTCACTGCTATCACTAGGTCCCAGACAAATGCTCACAATGATCTTTCAACTGCACAATGGAGTAAGGAGACCCCTGATACTGATTTAATTACAGCTCAGAAGGGGGATCCAATTATTGGTAAGTTTTACCAACACCTTGAGGACCCTGAGAACTTTCCCCTGATGGATACCGATTACAACGGGAAAGAGGACCTAAGAGTGTTGATGAAATGTCCAAAAATTTTCCGAATCCAAGACGGTTTGTTGGTAAGGAAATCCCAAGCTGGCCATGATCAGTGGGTGGTTCCTACCTCATTCCAAAGCCTGATGTTAAGTCACGCCCATGATGCGGCCACCGCCGGTCATAGGGGGTTTCACACAACACTGGAAATCTTAAGAGAGGTTGCATACTGGCCACACATGGGGCAGGACCTCGACCAATACTTGAAGGGGTGTCTTGTGTGTGCACGATTTCAGCCATCATCCCTCACACACCGTGCGCCTCTCCAAAAGAGGGGGTTGACACTGCCATGGTCAGATTTGCAAATCGACTTTGTAGGCCCTGTGATTCGCTCGTCTAGAGGAAACAAGTACATGTTGACCGTTACATGCTTGTTTACCAAGTGGGTGGAATGTCTCCCGGCACCAAATTGCAAGGCAGAAACAGCAGCTGCCCTGATGATTAACCACATCTTTTCCCGTTTTGGTCTACCTCAAAGGATTGAGTCAGACAGGGGTAGCCACTTCACCAGTGAAGTAATGACAAAGATGTGGGAGATACTGGGGGTCAAAAGAAAGCTACATATTGCTTACCGGCCAGCTTCTTCTGGGGCAGTAGAGAGATACAACCGAACCATTGTGAGCATCTTAAAAAGGTTTGTGGGAGATTCTGGGCCAAGTTGGGATATCCGATTACCTCTGGTCCTAATGGCCATCAGATCTACCCCTTTATCTGCAACCAAGATGTCACCATTTGAGTTGATGACGGGACGCAAGATGGTGCTTCCCCAGCATTTGCTCTACAGGACCCAAGAGCAGACACTGATAAATGCCTCCACAACTCATGAGTATGTGGAGAATTTAAGGAAACACCTTCAACATGCTTTTGCCTATGCTCAGCGGAATCTAGAAAGATCAGCCGAGAGCATGAAGACCCACTACGACCTGAAGACCACCCGGAAGGAATATAAGGTGGGTGATCGGGTCTATCTATACAATTTCCAAAGAAACCAGGCCAAACAGAGAAAATGTTTGCCTACATGGAAGGGACCGTTTGAAATTATAGACAAGATCTCCCCTGTAGTTTAGAAAATCTGCATCCCCAAAGGCGGTTTGGCAGAGGGGGAAGACAAGTGGGTCCATATTAACCAGCTAAAGTGTTGCCATCCCAGGCACACTTTGCAGCAACTGGAGGAGTCCTCTGCAATACCAGAGGTGACCGCTCCAGATTAATTCAGTTCCAACCCTAAAATATCCCACATATAGTCTCTAAAATATTCGACTGTTGTAAGCCACTGTCTTTGAATGATAACTTGTATCTCAAAAGTAAAATGTTAGGTATATTAAAGTATAAAATGTATATGTCTGCCACACCATTAGTAGTGATGAAAAAATGTCTACGAATAGGTATTGCCGCTTTTCCTTTGTCGTCCTAGGAGAAAGAAAACCTGGAGACTGGCCAAGGCGAACGATCCAAGGACCGGGAGCAAAGATCTGAGGGGCCCGGGGTACCGCCCAATATTCCCATCAGGACCGGCGAGGAGAACCGATCGATCTAACCGGATGGGGGAAAAGATGCTGAACTGTGCCATCTACCGGAAGAAGATGAGGAGAACATCCCAGACCTTGCGAGTTCCATCTGTGAAGGATCAGAATGGCCATCGCAAGAAGGGGGGGCTTGTGGGATGTTTTTACCCATGCATCCGAGCCCTACCACAAAAACTGTGCATTAGTGGCATTGAAAACATCATGATGGCCAGAACTTCCCAGCAAATGCACAGGGAAATGCATGAAGAATAGGCTGCTACCCATTTTTGCCTATGTTGTGGGCACAGAAGGGCACTGCCTAAAACCACCATTGGGCTACACACAGTAGCCTGGAACCATTGCAAAAGGGGCAATGCTTATTGCCAAAAGCAACCCATAACTATTGGGAATTCATTTTCTTCAGTTCAAATATGGCTAAATTATGGGCACAAAATTATTTTACTGCAGATCCACACCAGTGCCATGTGCTGAACCTGGATAATATACTTCCATGTAAAATCGCTTGTTTGAAATGCATTAATTCAAGACTGATCCAAAAAAAAGGCATGCAGTACCCACTTTGGACTCAAGGCGGCGCTAGCGGTCTAAACTCTGACAGGAGAACTGCTACTTCAGAAGCTAATCAGTCTTCTGTGACAATTGGGACTTCAAAGCTTGTTAGTTAATTGGAAATCCTAACCACCTGCTGTTCCCAGAGACAATCTGATTTGATTAACAGGCCAAAAGGCTGGGAAACCTTCTCAGCTCAGAAAGCCCAGGATATCACATGGTCATGCTAACCAAATGCAAAGTGGCCCCCTGGTCTGTTGACCTCAGCTTGCTGGAGCCCACACAAAAGACCTTTCCCCTTGAATAGGATATGGTGATTTTAACTGTTTCCTGTCAACAAAGATCTGCCAGCCAGGAGAGACATGTGATCACTGTGATCCCCAAACTTTGGGGGCGGACTCAAACACTGAAGTACTTTGAATTGAAAGCAAATATATATTTTACAGAAACACTGATAACTCTTGGTAACCAGATGACAGAAATGTGAAATTTGGGGATCCTTAAAATGAAAACTTTGCCCACAATTCAAGCCCAAACTCCAATTTGTGTGATGTTCTGGGGCAAAACCCCGCTATTTATTGATACTACAGACTCTGTGTTTAAGCTAGAGACATGGGAATTTACTGGAGTATGTATGGACAGGCCGTGTATATGTGTATCATTTTTAATGAAAAACGAATGTTGCAGAACCCACTAAAATCGAAAATAAATTGCCATTTCTTTACCCAAGCTCCTAGAAACGCCAGAGTCAGAACAGTGCCTACCTCATGTGATATATGATGTGTGTAGGTGATGTAAAAACAACTGTGTATTTGGGAAATATGTATTTGGATCAAATATAGATTTGTGTGTAAAGATCACAGGGGAGGATCCTCTGACCCATAAACAGACCTCATCATGATGACAATCCATTTCCTTCCCCCAATCATGGGAGAGGGGAGAATTGGGCCAATGACAAGTAGAGAGGGGCAGGCTTAGCTAGGCCCAGGCACACACCCATTTTCAAAACACATAAAAAGAGACTGCTGGGACAGGTAGGGGCATTCAATTCCATTTGCTGCGGAGCATGCTGACCGACGACTTCACATCCAGAGATCCAGACTTCAAATCCATCAATCTCCAGAACCTGTAGCAGAAATTAACTCCAGAATTTGTAGCAGAGAGGCCTGAATCCACAAGCTGAATCCTCTTCAGCAGGCCTCAAAACTAACCAAACTATTCAACAGCCGGGCGAGCTGTTTGAATTTTGCCGAGAATTTTTGCAAGAACCTGTAGCAGTACCCAGAAAGCAGTGTTACATCCAGAATCCAGAGAGGCTAGACCAGCAGAGCAGAGCTGACCCAGATCGCTGTGAGCAGAACCGGTGCCTGATTGACCCGCCAAGCAGACAGAACCGCAACCGGACGTGTTGACCAGATCCGTGACGAGGCCTAGTTCAAATTTATATTGTGAGTACCTAGCAGAACTGTGCAGAACCAATCTCTTAGTTAAAATAATCTAATCCAAACTATTTTAACCTAAGTAGAACTGCCTCCTAGAAATCGTGTCATCTGTCATTTTTAAAGCTGCACAACTGTCACCTGTCAATTCTGCAGCTGCAAGCTGTCACCTGTCATTTTGAGTTTACTTTAAATCCGAAACACTACCTTTATTTAATCGTCCATATTTCTGGAACCGTTTGGGCTAGGAACGAAATTTCCTAATCCCTATACTTTTCCCGTAATCGCGAGACACGCGCTCGTGAAATTTACCGCGATTTGCCATTTGGCCCGATTTCTTCATCTGTAGAAATCAGCAGCTTTTTGCTTCTCTTTGCTAAAATTCGTTTGCAATCTGCTAATCATTCCTAGAGTATTGTTAAAGTTAGCCTGAACTAATATAAAGTAGCCATCACCTACCCTGAACCTCTAGAGGGAATTAAAAGCAATTTTAGCACCTTTTCACTTCCTTGCAAACCACATTTAAAGTAATTCGCCTGTGTTTAAAACTCATCCCTGTTTTCCCTAAGCTTGCTGGGAGAACTGGAACTGTGTAATGCATTATAAAGTGTGATTTGTTGGGATTCTTGAAGACTGTGTGCTCTCCTTCCATTTCTGGTATTGCATAGGGGGGGAGTGAATTGTCAAAAGAAAAAGTGATCATATTGCCTTTTGCTAAAATCATAATAAGTTATCTCTGTACTGCATTTTATTCCACCTTGCGTTTCCTTGAACCATATAAAGCATTCTTTCCCACCTTGTTCTTCTGTTCCTATTCATAGTTACCTCTTGCTGATTACTGCTCATATTCACAAGTGTCATATCCATTATCAATTTATTTATAGAAGTGTGATATATATATTGTTGAATTGTCCAAATAAACCTTTTAATTTGCAAAACAAACCTACTTCTTGGCTCAGTGGGGTCAGGGGGATTCTAAGAGGGGGGTGTTATACAAGGGTTGTCATCCAGAGTGCTGAACTGGATATAAAAATACATCAATAAGGGTTTTCCTCAGCATCCCAGACTAGGCATTGACTTAGCTGTAGTGTTGATTGAATATCGCTTACAACCCACATGGATAGATATGTATTTAATATGAATTATAGATGATCTTTTGAATTTTTGCAGAGAATATAATTTATATTTATATTTATATAATGTCATGCCATGTTGTTTTAATCTTGTGGTAATACATTACAGTGTTGTGTGTTATCTCTGTAGTCCAATCTATATATGATTGAGGATTCATTCCAATGTTGATTTGATTAAATTGTCTTTTCTTGATTTATCCTTTAGGGAGAGCTTGTTGTTATGTTCCCCTTCTCCACATGAGTTATAGGGTCTGCCTAGAACTTCTTTGCAGGACTTCACACATGACAGAGATAGGCTTTTCCAAGAAGGAACACATATTCAAGATGTGTATGGAATGTTATTTCTGCTGGTTGAACAGTGGCCGAAAGAAAATATGCCAATGTACATTATTATTGGGAAATCTGGATTCTGGGAAATAATTTCAACGTTCATTTTATAACTTTTTTGACATGCAATACTTTTTAACCTGAAAGCAAGTACGAGACAAAACACCCAAATAAGCTGCAAAGTTGATGCATTATTATTTTCTCACATTTATCCGGAGGGGCATTCTTCGTTTTAGGCAGCAACTTTATTATAAAATGCTGACAAATGAAAAATATATCTTAAAGAAATGTCAGTTTTAAGAGAATGACTCCTGAGGTGTTCCTGGGAATGTTATACTATTCCCTGCCTGATTTGGAATGAGCTAATTCCCTCACGTTTCTGGACGAAATTGAAAAAACTCCATAGCACAAAATTGACGTTTTAATGATCACTACTTAAATTCTCAATCCTTAATAATCTATGTCACTTCTTCTCTTCTTTCTCACTTTTTCCAATTTGTACAAATAATGTCATTGCATGCTATATACAGCCTGATATGCCATAGCTTTGCCAGAATATGCAATGTGCTGCACACTATGGATGGACATTTGAATAATTTGCCAGATTTAGCCTAATTTACATGCTATGCCAAGTTCAGTCTAATGCACAGTCTCATGTGCCCAGGTAATGCCGGCCTTACGGCAATTGAAGACTCCTGTTTCATGTTCTTATGCATTAGCATCATATGACAAGTGAAGTCTCTGTGGCCTCTGTGTATGCTTTATGCCTCATAGTAGCTTAGGAGCAGGTCGCTCATGCCCTGAGATGCACCTGATATTTTTTTGTTGTGCAATGTGTCTGTCTTTAAGATGTGAATTCCGCTCTGGCACTATATTGAATAATCAGTAAAGGCTTTGAAATGTACCATTATCATCAAAGGAAGCCTTAAGAGAATGTGCACCAGCAGAACATGATACGCAATGAAACACAACAAATATGCTATGTGTATTTAATGTTACAGTATCATTGTAGATTTGTTCGAAAATATAGCACCCTAATGGCTAATGGTTGATCTGGGTACCTGATCTGGACTCAACATGGAGTGATTGGAATGATTCCAGGCATATACTCAGATGAAGCCAGTGTGATTACAAGTGCAATACATTATGCTTTTCAAGAATATATGTTCAGTTGTCCACATCATTAATGCTCTCCATAAAAAATAATTTGAATGTAAGTCTGTGTATACATTTCCACATTATTTGTCATAGGTCGCTCACAAGCTTTACTATGACAACGTCCAACAAGCCTGGCAGAACCGAATGTAGACGTGATCCAGTAAGCTATAGACTATTAATATAAAAATCTACTGAGTGAGGAACTTCTTGAGTGGGGATCTCATAAGGTGTACTCTCGCGACCCGTATGTTAGTGCTATTAAGGTTGGCAATGGTTTTCTTATTTTATTATTTTATTCTTGTGTCGCAAGGATGTAGGTCAACACGGAGACATAGAGTCCCTCAGCTCCGTTTGTAAAGTAAGCAGTAGTTTGTTTGTGCCTACACCTCTTTGCGCCAAATTTCTGATGTAAATGAATAAAAGTACGTAGTCAAGTTTCTTCAAGTATATTTTCTTAATTTATTTGATATATGTTCTGCCCATATGGATCCGGGCTGAATGCAAGCGTAACATGTAATAAAACAAAACACAAAATATAACATATGAAATAGCATTTTAGCATATTTTGTAACACATTTAGTAGTTAGAATAGTGACTTAGGCTGTGTAGTATATCCTTTTAGCATTCTCAAATTGCATGAACACCTAAACGTGCAGCACCTCTTAGTTACCTCAAATGGTTAAAAATAAATCCATTACAGTGACTATGTTAGTTTTTTAAAATTAAATTTTTGCAATCCGGAAAAGAAGTAAGTATGGGATGTCATGGACCTAACAATTTTTGGCTGTCAGAAAAGCATGTAAATTTGTTTTCTTACCCTTATTGAATGTAGTGCGAATATCCCTTTCCTTATTTCCGGGAATCAGTTTTTAGTTGAAGTGTATCACGGTAGTTCCAGGGTTAAATCCCACCTAGAACAAATTTGGTTGTTCTATTATGCTAACATTAGCCTTTTAACCTTCTATCGGATTGATTCTTTATGCATGATTCCCTGGCATATATTTAGACACATTTTAAACTCTAGTAAGCATGACTAGTAACATCTTTCTCATTGCATTTATGTAAAAAGTGCTATTCATATTTGCAATCCTCCAATCGCATTACATATCCTTGGTCTCATGCATTCTGTTACTCTAGCGGTCACTAGGAATTACTTTTTCAGTTACAATGACTGGTAACCGATTTGCTCCCCATTTGTGTTTACCAAAACACCCTTTCGCGTGAGTTTGAAATCCCAACCAAAATATATTTTGTTTATGCCACTCGGCATCAAGCGTGCTGAATTCTACATTGAGCATGCTTGTAGCGGTGGTCTTTCCACCCCTTAAAAGCGCTTACCTACAAAATTCTCTTGCTCATGCCTCAAGCATCGGGGGTCCTGTTTTGGTTCTGGCAAATCCTTGTTCATAAAGAGTTACAGATTGCTAGTCCCTCTTTCCTTTTGTTCATTTACAAAATTCGGCGGCCATACTTTGGGCTGAGTTTTAGTACGTAAGTCCTTTTTTCCTTTTTGATGTTTAAAATGATCTGTTGCATTTGTGTTTAGTGTAACATTGATTTGAATTTAAACTTCCATATTTATCTTGCGCGGCTGATCTGTTACTTATTATTATGTCCAAATTTACAAAAATTAAAGTTAAAGGAGTAACTAATTTTTCACTATGTTTATTAGTATTTTTTTCCCTCCCCCCCCCCGCAATCTCTTTATATTATGTATACCTAAGACAGTTTCCTGTTGGGAATGGTGCATTATGGTAACTTTAGTTTTCTTCATTGACCATTATTTTCTCACTATATTTTATTAGCATTCTTTTAACAATTTCAGAATAGTGCATTGTGGTACATGTGGCTTGATGTTAATTTCGCCTCTCTCATCTGTTTAACTTTCATCTGATTAGCGGTTTCGCCCATATATAGGATCTCCCCATGTGTATATCTGAAGCATATGTTTTAACATTGCAGTATTCAATAATATTTTTCTATGCAACAAATTATAATTGAACAAAATAGAAAACAGGAAAAAAACATTTTTGTAATTAATGAAAACATTTGCAATATTCATAACAAGAGTCCTGTATATTATCATTTTTTTGGTTTTGTTTCTGCTATTTCTCTGCTACTTCTCCAGCATCACAAAAAGTGAATCATTTCATTGTCTGAATTTAATCCATGTTCCAATGTTTGAGAATGACAGATTAATCTGGCTTCTTCTTGCCTTAAGCAAAGTTCTTGATTTCCTCCTCGTTTGCCCATTTTGATTCTTTTCAGTCCAATAAATCTAATGTCTTTTTTATTATGCATTTGGTGTTGGTTTTGCCAATGAACAGATAACGGGAGGTTTTTGTCTTGACTTCCTATGGCTGAAATATGTTCTCTAATTCTAGTTCTTAACTCCCGAATGGTGCTCCCAATGTAGAGCAGATTACAGACACATATCACTGCGTAGACCACATGTTTGGATCTACAATTAATTTGTTCCCTAATCTTTGTTTTGACACCTTCTTGGTTCGTAAAAGTAACTGTTTCTTGTAGTGCATAGTGGCACATCGAACAGAAGCCACATTTCATGAAACCTGACTGAGGTTGTCGTCACCATGTTTGTGATCTTGTTTCTTCTTCTTCCTCTTCGGACATCATAGAAGGACTCAACATGTTTTTCAGAGTTCTGGCTTTCCTATAAATTATTGTTGGATAATCTTGTATGTGTTTCTCGATATGTGGGTCTAGTTTTAATAGATACCAGTTCTTTTTTAGGACTTTTTTAATTTCTTTGTTGTTTGCACAATATGCCGTAATAAAATGAATAGTATCATCTGGTTGTGTACTTTTGCTGCTTTGAGATAATGTTGATTGTCTGGTCATGTTTTTGGCTTTCATTTTTGCAGTTTTAATTGATTTTTGTGAGTATCCTCTGGCCTTAAATCTGTCTGATAACAGTTGACATTCACTCTCAAAATCTGATAATTCTGTGCAATTACGTCGTGCTCTAATGAACTCTCCTTTCGGAATGTTGTAGATAACCGGTTTATGGTGACAGCTAGTCGCATACAATGTTGAATTGACTTCCGTCTCTTTTCTGAATGTTTTTGTGTGTAATTGTCCTGTGGATACAAAGATGGTTAGATCCAAAAAGTTAATTTCCGTTTTGCTGCTTTGCCCAATAAATTCATTGTTATTTGCTTGGTTTAGTAAAGACTCCAGTTCTTCCGGTGTACCGTTCCAAATAATTAGTACATCATCGATGTACCTTAGCCATTTGATTATTTTGTTCTTGAACTCAGGTATTTGGTATATGTGTAGGTCTTTGAACATTCCCATTACAATGTTGGCAAGGGCTGGGGCATATTTAACGCCCATTGCGTCTCCGCGTATTTGTCGAAAAAACTGATTATTGAAAATGAAAACATTATTCTCTAAAGTTGTCATGAGCATTTCTTTAAGCATGCATGCAGAGTTGAAAAATGACGCAGATCTATTTTTGAAAGTATAGTCCATTGCCTCCAGGGCCAATTCGTATTTAATAGATGTATATAGAGCCTTGACGTCCCATGTTGCTAATAAGTATGTATCTTGCCACTGAATTTCTTCTACAATTTTAATGGCATCTGTTGTGTCTTTCAGATATGCCTGTATTTTAGGTACTTCAGGTCTTATTATATTTTCAATATATTCCGCTATAGGTTCTGTCGCCCAACCTATGCCACTTACAATAGGCCTTCCTTCTGGGATAGTGTCATATTTCTTATGAACTTTCGGAAGAAAGTATATGGTTGGAATTGTAGGTTTATTTACCCGTAGGTGTGTCTGCTCTTCATCAGTTATTAGTCCTTGCTGGTGCCAGGCATTAATAAGGCTTGTCAAATCTTGTGTTATTTTCGGTATTGGATTTCCTATTAATTTCTCATAACATTCGGGATTTT
Source organism: Ambystoma mexicanum (assembly GCF_040938575.1). Classification (NCBI taxonomy): domain Eukaryota; kingdom Metazoa; phylum Chordata; class Amphibia; order Caudata; family Ambystomatidae; genus Ambystoma; species Ambystoma mexicanum. The sequence continues at coordinate 1,517,613,343 of NC_090937.1, read as the reverse complement.
CCAAGTGGTTCATAGCCATCTTTATGTAATCCACTCTATTAATTATTATAATGTTGCCACCTTTGTCGGCTTCCTTGATAACCAATTGATGATTTGATTGTAATTTTCTTATGGCAAGAATTTCATTTGCTGTGAGATTTTTGAGATTAGTCTTGTTTTTTATTTGTGGTCTTTTTCTTAAGTAGTATAAATCTTGCGTGACGGCTCTGTAAAATGCGTCCACCATGTTATCTGGTGATAGCTGGGGTGTGAACCTGGATTTGGGTTTCAATTCTTTCATGGAAAAAGGAGTTGGCTGTATTTCTAACTCATGAATGGTTTGATGTATTGGATAGTCTTCTGGTTTTTGTAGGGATCGTAATAGGTGAATACCGCTTAGTTCTTCTATGGTTATATCACTTCTAGTTATGGTTTCAGATGTTTTTTTCCTTTTTTCATCTTGAGTCGCAAAACATTTTTTAAGTTTTAATTTCCGAACAAATTTGAAAAGATCCACATGTATTTCTATGGGTTCAAACTCAGTTGTTGGGGGCGAATGATAGGCCTTTATTCAATACATTAATTTCATCTTCAGTTAGTATTTGGTTCGATATGTTCATCACCAAGTTATTTATTTCTGTTGTTTTTTGGCAGCTTTTTTCGACGCCGCCCGTGTTAATCGTCGATAGGCGTCTGAGCCGTCTGGATTTTCTGGGTCCTCCTGATCCTCTCTTACATCTTCTCCGACTTGTTTCTGTGAGGTGTCTGGTGCTTTGCTGATCTGAAAACGGACTTGTTTCGTCTGAATGTTTCTGTTTCCTTATTTGTATCTTTTGATTTGATTTAGAAATCCTTGTCCCTTCGGTTTTGCAGTTCCTAATATTGTTTCCACGTCATTCTCATTTTCGGGTCAGGTTTCAGGAAATGTGGCTTCTGTTCGATGTGCCACTATGCACTACAAGAAATAGTTACTTTTACGAACCAAGAAGGTGTCAAAACAAAGATTAGGGAACAAATTAATTGTAGATCCAAACATGTGGTCTACGCAGTGATATGTGTCTGTAATCTGCTCTACATTGGGAGCACCATTCGGGAGGTAAGAACTAGAATTAGAGAACATATTTCAGCCATAGGAAGTCAAGACAAAAACCTCCCGTTATCTGTTCATTGGCAAAACCAACACCAAATGCATAATAAAAAAGACATTATATTCATTGGACTGAAAAGAATCAAAATGGGCAAACGAGGAGGAAATCAAGAACTTTGCTTAAGGCAAGAAGAAGCCAGATTAATCTGTCATTTTCAAATATTGGAACATGGATTAAATTCAGACAATGAAATGATTCACTTTTTGTGATGCTGGAGAAGTAGCAGAGAAATAGCAGAAACAAAACCAAAAAAATGATAATATAAAGGACTCTTGTTATGAATATTGCAAATGTTTTCATTAATTACAAAAATGTTTTTTTCCTGTTTTCTATTTTGTTCAATTATAATTTGTTGCATAGAAAAATATTATTGAATACTGCAATGTTAAAACATATGCTTCAGATATACACATGGGGAGATCCTATATATGGGCGAAACCGCTAATCAGATGAAAGTTAAACAGATGAGAGAGGCGAAATTAACATCAAACCACAGGTACCACAATGCACTATTCTGAAATTGTGAAAAGAATGTGCACTGTTAAATCATATGTTTTAGATATACACATGGGGCGATCCTATGTGGGCGAAACCGCTAATCAGATGAAAGTTAAACAGATGAGAGAGGCGAAATTTACATCAAACCACAGGTACCACAATGCACCATTCTGAAATTGTGAAAAGAATGCTAATAAAATATAGTGAGAAAATAATGGTCAATGAAGAAAACTAAAGTTACCATAATGCACCATTCCCAACAGGAAACTGTCTTAGGTATACATAATATAAAGAGATTGCGGGGGGGGGGAGGAAAAAAATACTAATAAACATAGTGAAAAATTAGTTACTCCTTTAACTTTAATTTTTGTAAATTTGGACATAATAATAAGTAACAGATCAGCCGCGCAAGATAAATACGGAAGTTTAAATTCAAATCAATGTTACACTAAACACAAATGCAACAGATCATTTTAAACATCAAAAAGGAAAAAAGGACTTACGTACTAAAACTCAGCCCAAAGTATGGCCGCCGAATTTTGTAAATGAACAAAAGGAAAGAGGGACTAGCAATCTGTAACTCTTTATGAACAAGGATTTGCCAGAACCAAAACAGGACCCCCGATGCTTGAGGCATGAGCAAGAGAATTTTTTAGGTAAGCGCTTTTAAGGGGTGGAAAGACCACCGCTACAAGCATGCTCAATGTAGAATTCAGCACGCTTGATGCCGAGTGGCATAAACAAAATATATTTTGGTTGGGATTTCAAACTCACGCGAAAGGGTGTTTTGGTAAACACAAATGGGGAGCAAATCGGTTACCAGTCATTGTAACTGAAAAAGTAATTCCTAGTGACCGCTAGAGTAACAGAATGCATGAGACCAAGGATATATAATGCGATTAGAGGATTGCAAATATGAATAGCACTTTTTACATAAATGCAATGAGAAAGATGTTACTAGTCATGCTTACTAATGTGTCTAAATATATGCCAGGGAATCATGCATAAAGAATCAATCCGATAGAAGGTTAAAAGGCTAATGTTAGCATAATAGAACAACCAAATTTGTTCTAGGTGGGATTTAACCCTGGAACTACCATGATACACTTCAACTAAAAACTAATTCCCGGAAATAAGGAAAGAGAGATTCGCACTACATTCAATAAGGGTAAGAAAACAAATTTACATGCTTTTCTGACAGCCAAAAATTGTTAGGTCCATGCCATCCCATACTTACTTCTTTTTCGGATTGCGCAAATTTAATTTTAAAAAACTAACATAGTCACTGTAATGGATTTATTTTTAACCATTTGAGGTAACTAAGAGGTGCTGCACTTTTAGGTGTTCATGCAATTTGAGAATGCTAAAAGGATATACTACACAGCCTAAGTCACTATTCTAACTAATGTGTTACAAAATATGCTAAAATGCTATTTCATATGTTATATTTTGTGTTTTGTTTTATTACATGTTACGCTTGCATTCAGCCCGGATCCATATGGGCAGAACATATATCAAATAAATTAAGAAAATATACTTGAAGAAACTTGACTACGTACTTTTATTCATTTACATCAGAAATTTGGCGCAAAGAGGTGTAGGCACAAACAAACTACTGCTTATTAATATAAAAACCTCAGAACAGGAGAAAATCAAGGTAAGCATATAACAGCAGGGAGATGAAGCGTGACAAGGTATTTCCTCAGGCAATTGTCAAAAAGGCCCTGCTGTGATTAAACAACATACTTTTGCATTTCTGCCAATATACTCAAAGAGGTCAAACGTTCAAATATACGTGATTTCCTGGTCAGATCCCTCAAAAATAGTGGCATCTCGAGCAAACCAGTGCAATATAGTTTAATATCCAGACAGTGTCCTTCCACCATCAATTCCATTTCTCGAAACCAAAGACTCTTGGAGAGGAGGTCACTGTGAGCCTATGTGTTATAGAAAAGATGCCAAATCCTCAATTTTCCAGGTAGACAGAAGTGACAAGAGGCCCAATTCTAATCTGAAAACCTAAAACAGGAACAGCCGAGTGGAGATTTAGAATAGATTGTAAAATGTTTGCCTTCAATTTAGTAAGCCAGTAAACTGACTTAAGGGGAAAAACCTCCAATACATATAAAATCGTGGGTGTTATAGACATCCTGCATGTCATGATAAGTGATTCTATGCTTCTGCCGCCATTATCACAGATGACCCTCATTATAGCCAGCCATTTGCCCCATACTCTGGCCACTGTTTGTTCCTCGAGATGCACTGATGAGGAGAAGTATGTAGATAAATACTTGTAGGAATGGACTAAATCCAAACGTACATTATCTAATACCTAGGCAAATGTACCCTTTTCATTGGATTTTCCGCCAGAGCTCGTGAACTGTATTTTCCTGATGTTCATCTTCAGGCCATTAACCTTCAAATAGACTTGTAGCACATTTAAGGTACGCTGTAATCCAATAGGGGTCCTGCCCATGAGCATGTATCATCAGCATACATAAGACAGGCTGCCTTACTATTGCCAAATAGAGGTGGGGAGTTCAGAGCTGAATCAATAGCCCTGTCCAAATTGTAGACATAAAGATTGTACAGCAAGGGTGCCAGAGCACCCACCTGCTTGAGCCCCACATTGGTTGGATAATGCCCTGTCAATGCTCCTTCGTGGCAGAGTCTCACTCTGATACTGGTATCACCATACAGTAATTTTATATAGTATGATAGGGCACTATCAATGCCCATGCCAAGAGTTTTCCCTCTAAGCGCGAGCGGATAACATAGGTACAGCGGCACCCTCAAATAACAATAGGCATCAGATATTACAGTCTGCAGTATCCACATGGAATACAAGGTATTAAATCCCTTCTTAAACACTGACCGATGGGGTCCCAATAGATGTTCATTTTCAATCCAGGATGTCAATAACTCTAAGAGGAGACCAGCAAAGAGCTTGGAACTACAGTCCAGCATAGAAAGAAGGTGGTAGCAGATTGGGTCAGCATGCAATCCCTGTTTAAATATGGTGACTAAGATGGAACCAAGCCAAGATTGGTGAATATCACCTATTTCGCACACATACAGGAAATAGCGTTTCAGCAGTGCAGCCCATAATGGAGGATGTAATTTCAGGACTGGATTGCAGAGACCATCGGGTCCCACCGCCTTGGACTTTCTAGTCAGTCCCTCTAAATCCCCAGAGGCCACATGGGAACAAACTGTGTTGTAGTCCATGGGTGCAACCATTTGCACAAGACCAGCCTCTGATGCGGGCCAATTATGAGTCATAATAAATTTACCCCAATCCGTATCCACAATGCTGCAATTTTCTGAGCCTTGGCAGTGGTACGATAGTAACAGAGCATATACCAACATTTCTTGGTGCAGTATATTCTAATCAAAATGTGTAGAAGTTGCCATCTGGCCGATATATGACTAACTCAGTGGGCCTTAAACCACACCTTATATTGATGTTTAATAGTTTTAATTTGTTCCTTAACACAAAGGGACTCCTTAATCATATTATGCTTGACATGTATCTTAGCAGACCTACCTTCGCCTTTTTTGTAAACACTGGCAGCATCATATGGAGCATCAGGCTTTAATGTCATAATACTCTTAGCCACACATCTATGCACCTGTATACTTTATGAAGAAAGCTATACAATGATATAGTTAGATTGCCAATTAACAACTTCAAACACGGAAACCAATGCTTGTTATTTAAATAGTGCCTTTGCCAAAGCTTAGTTTTTTGATACATATTTACATGAACGATTTCTCATACTACCATAAGCTTCAAGCCTTTGTTTGTCAATGAGCTACTACACATGGGAAGAGTACCGGTTTTGCAAATGCTTGTTATTTTTTAAAAGTGTAAAATGACAGAGCATAGTAATTGTAGCTACTGCCATTTATTTTGTAATATACAAGTACAAATATCAAAAGTTTGGCTTTGGAAAAGCTTGTTGCTTCATATATTTGTACACAAGTGATTGGACGGAAATGGTTTGTTTTACAGGCCTTAACCAAAGCATTGGTGGAAATAATTAAACAACTTATTAACAAAAGCATTAGTAATGATACCACTGTACAATATATGGATGGAAGTGTGCACAAGATAGAGAGAATTCAGGTTACATCAAGATGATGTGAACAGCTGGGACTTCTGTTCTTTCCTAAACTGAAGAGGAATTGGAGCAGTCCGGACCCAAACATTCTGTAAGTTTTGTTTTGTAATACAACACTATTTCTCTACTATTATACCATCGCATAGCTGTAGGGTTGACTGCCCCACTCTGGGAGATAAGTTAAAGACAAAGACTAGGATATTATCCAACACTTTGAGGGTGTACCCCCACTCCATCTGTAATTATTTCTTAAGCATTTGATATGATTTGACCAGAATAAATATTGCATATGGTGAAAGTTCAAGATGTTCCAACAGCCGGATGGTTCTGTAAAGGCAGCTGAAGTGACACAGACTATGTCTGGCCTGTTACTGACAGCATTTTGGGCATGATTTACAGAGTTTTATGCGTGCTCAAAAGTGACGTTGTGCACTTTTCAGCATGCATAACTCCTTTATGGAACCAAGTTTATGTGCCTTTCCCGAACCTTGCTGGGACTCTGCACAGGTCTGTCATGGCTTTGAGTGCAATCAAACGTTTGTGCGACACTGCTTGCAAAGTGTGGGACTGGCCTCTGCAGAGTAATAAATAGGGGGTGTGACATGCATATAACCCATTTTCCCAAGCAAAATGACAAAAACATGGGCGTGTTGAAGAACGCACTGTAATTACTTGCACAGTCAAGTGCAACCCACACTGAATTCATGGAACCCAACGAGCAACCTCATGTTGGGAAAAGTTACATGAAAACCTTGTGGTCTCACCCCCACATGATAGAGGCGCAGAGAACTGTGAGCATAGGATCAAACATGCATAGGTAGGGTTCACATAGTAATTTAGGGGTGACGGCACATTGGTTGAATTTGTAGGTTTGCGCATATGCAGATTAGCAGGGTGCAGCCGTTATTTACGGGAGTTCACACACAGATTTACCGGCGGCCAACTTGATTGTGGGTGGAAGGCCTGCAGTATTTACAGGGTGCATGATTGAAGGGATGGGGACTGCGCAAAGGTTGGTTTGTTTGTTTGTTTGTTTTATTCACTTATAATGCGCACCAGACCCGCAGGTATTCGGGCGCAGCAGTACAGAAAATGCGAAGCTTAAGTTGCAGGGTGGGGTCATGGGATATATACACTGTACAAATACAAAATACAAAATATAGACTGCAAAATATCACAGGAAGGCAGCAGTTGCGATTTACATGCAGAATAAATACAAAATATGATCAAGACAGTCTATGTACAGGTACTGTATGGGCGAAAGCTCAATGGTCAGGTGGGCAAAGTGAGTGGGACCATAGGATCATAATGAAGTGTATATTCTAGGGTGGGGTGGGGGATAAGTGGGCGCCGATAGGCTTTTCATTGGTAGTCCTTAGCAGATTGATGTAGTTAATTCTGAATTTAGGGAAGGGCTGTGCCTCGCGTAGAGGATTAGGCAATGAGTTCCATAATTGAGCTGCTTGCACCGAGAAGCTACTGCCCCCCGCCTTAGATAACCTGAATCTGGGAATGTTGAGGCTGTTGGCATTAGCAGTTCTGGCAGGGCGTAAATAATTTCTTTTAGTGAGTTTATTGCAGAGATAGCTTGGTGCTGCATTGTTCAGGGCTTTATGAACCAGGGATGCTACTTTAAGGTGGATTTTGTTTTGGGAGGACAACCAATTGTTTTGGCGCCTGATGTTTGAGATATGTGATCTTTTGGGTACACCAAGGGCAGCTCGTAGGGCATTGTTTTGAAGAATTTGGAGTCGGTGGGTGATGGATTTGTTTGCTCCGATGTAGAGGGCATTACAATATTCAAGCCTCGAAAGGATTAATGCTCTCGCTAAGATAAGGCAGTTGTTATCGGAGAGAAAATGCTTGCCTGCTCTAATGAGCTTGCATGTGTGGGCGGTGGCAGATGCCAATGACTTCACCTGCTTGTCAAAAGAGAGGGTGGCATCCAGATAGAAGCCAAGTGTCTTCACATCTTTGGAAACCTTGATAATGTTCCCGTCAATTTCAAATGAAGTATAGTCCTGACTGAGTTTCTTCATATTAGAATGTGTCCCTAGGATGAGCAACTCTGTTTTGTCATCGTTCAGGCATAGTCCGTGGGTTGCCATCCATGCCTGGACGATGATGTACACCCTATTCACCAAGGCCAAATCCTTGTTGTAGTCCCCGGAAAGTGGGAGGAGAATCTGGGTATCATCTGCATAGTTAGTGTAGGTGATACCAAGATGGTCCAGATCATCAAAAAGGGGCTTAGTGAATATGTTGTAGAGAGTCGGGGAGACGCATGAGCCCTGAGGGACTCCACATCGGATGGGGATTGGGTCCGCCGCTGCTGAAGGGGAGAACACCCTCATGGTCCTGTCACTAAGGAAGGATTCAATCCAAGATATGGCCTCCTTGGAGAAATGTGCGGCTGAGTCTAAATGGCTGCAAAGTACCCCATGGTCTACAAGGTCGAATGCCGCCGAGAGGTCCAGCAGCAAGAGGAGAGCCATTTTGCCTTTGTCTCTTATTTCATCTATTTGTGCCTTTAGGTCGATAAGGGCAGTCTCAGTACCATGTTGTGGGCGGAATCCTGATTGGCGCTCTCCTAAGAGTTTGTGTTGTTCCAGGAAACTTTGGATTTGATTGTAGGCGATCTTATCCAGAATTTTGAGCAGGAAGGGGACTGTTGTAATGGGGCGGTAGTTAGTGGGTATAAGGGGGTCTAATGTTTGCTTTTTGAGCAAAGGTAGTACCCAGGATTGTTTTAAATTGGTGGGTACTGTGCCGGACGAGAATGAGGAGTTGACGAGTTTGGCAATAAACGGGGAGAGATCTCTAGCTGCGTCTTTTATAAGCTGGGCAGGGCAAGAATCGCCCTGGCAGTTAGACGGCTTAAGGGAGAGGATGACTTTCTCCACCTCAAGAATCGATGTTTTGGAAAACATGAACCATGTGGCTGTGTCCTGGGTCTTTGGGGTAGTGACTGTGATGAGGTTGTGAGTCTTGGAGTGATGAGTAAGGGAAGCTTTCTTTTTGGTTATTTTCGTTTGGAGTAGGGAGATTTTATTGGATAGGGCTAGCTGAATGTTGGAGCACCAAGTTTTATCTTTGGTGCATGTATCCGGAATGGGGATGGGTGACTCTAGTTCTTTGAGGATGGTGAATAGTTCCCTCATGCTTGAATTGGCGCTGGAGATACGTTTATTAAAGGAGTTCTGTTTGGCCAGATGGATTTCTTTTTTATATTGGGAGGAGATTTCTGTTAGTTTCATTTTGTGGTCTACTGAGGGGGTGAGTCTCCATGCTGTTTCGCAGCTCCTCTTAAGTAGTCGCAAATCCTTTAGTTCAGGGGTAAACCATTTATTTAGGTGAGATTTGGGTTTACTTTTTCTGAGTTTCAAGGGTGCGATGTTGTCAAGGGTGGTTAGCATAATTTTGTTGTACTCGTTGACAAGTGTTTCTGGGTCTAGATGATCTGCTAATCCGTTGAGTGTAGGTAGAATGGCTGGGATCACTTTGTCTCTGGTGATGCTCTTTTTGTTTCTTGTTGGGCAAGGCGGGGCCGTAATGGAGGCTGGTGGAGGTGGTCTGGAGGTAGATAGTTCAAATGACAGGAAGAAGTGGTCTGTCCAAGGTTGAGGGATAATAGCTTTGATCTTGGCAGTGCAATTGTAATCTACTAGCCAATCAAGGATTCTTCCCTTGTTATGTGTGGGTTCAAGAGTTTTTTGCGTCATGCCCAGATTAGAGAGGGAGTTGGCAATGATGGTGGCATTTCTATCTAAAGGGTCATTGAAGCCCAGATTGAAGTCTCCTAGGACAAGTAGTTGTGAAGAAGTTTTAAGGTTGTTGGAAAGTAGATTATGGAGATCCTCCTCGAAGGACCCTAAGGGACCAGGTGGTCTGTAGATAAGGTGGATCGTCATGGTTTGGGAGCTAGCTAGTGGAAGTTTGATGGAAAGTGATTCACATGAATCAGCTGCTGTTGTGGGTGAGATTCTCATATTTAAGCTGGTCTTTGCGATGATGGCAATACCACCGCCGCGCGTATTGTTTCTATCTTGCCTGAATATGGTAAAGTCTTCTGGGATGGCTAAGGAGAGTAGGGGTCCTGCTGCGTTGTGCAGCCAGGACTCAGTGATGGCGATGAAGTCCAGATTGTCGAGCACTATCAGATCACAGATGTCTGTGGCATGTGCTATCAGGGATCTTGCATTTATTAGTCCACCTTTGAGTAGGTAGTTTGACGGGTGGGGTGGTACAGTTTTGGTCTGGGTAGTGGGAAGAAGTCTCGTATTTTTTGGGGGGGCGTTGGTGTTGGGCTTCTGGGTGTAAGATCTTTTGTTGTTAGGTGGTAGGGTTCTAGTCAGAGGCTCATATAGTTTCGAGAGTCTAGCTCTAAGCCTAGAGTTTCGACAGAGTAGACTACATGGGTTGCTGAGAAACTCGGATAGGGGATTCAGATCTGGGTGTTCCATACTGATGTCAGTAGTCATGGTGGAATTTAGGGGCCTTGTGGGCATAGTAGGGAGGCTACTGTCCTCTCTATAGTAGAGAATAATTGCAGATAGGTACAGTAGCAGGCTGCAAGGTATGATACTCATGATGTGGAGCTGGATACGCCGGGCACGGTGGGCATAGATCAATATAGGTAATGACTAGGTTGCATAGTGCACAGTGGGCATAGATTAGCATAGGCAATGACTAGGTTGCATAGTGCACAGTGGGCATAGATTAGCATAGGCAATGACTAGGTTGCATAGTGCACAGTGGGCATAGATTAGCATAGGCAATGACTAGGTTGCATAGTGCACAGTGGGCATAGATTAGCATAGGCAATGACTAGGTTGCATAGTGCACAGTGGGCATAGATTAGCATAGGCAATGACTAGGTTGCATAGTGCACAGTGGGCATAGATTAGCATAGGCAATGACTAGGTTGCATAGTGCACAGTGGGCATAGATTAGCATAGGCAATGACTAGGTTGCATAGTGCACAGTGGGCATAGATTAGCATAGGCAATGACTAGGTTGCATAGTGCACAGTGGGCATAGATTAGCATAGGCAATGACTAGGTTGCATAGTGCACAGTGGGCATAGATTAGCATAGGCAATGACTAGGTTGCATGGTGCAAAATGGGCATAGATTAGCGTGAGCTTGCAAGTTACCAGTGTCAAATGTCAAAATGATGGTTCCCCTTTTAAGAGATGTAATGAGGAAAAGCTCCTGGGTTTACCATGGTAGTGTGGGACCGTCAGGCAGTGGGCAAAGGTCCTTGCAGCATTTAGGGAGCAGGCGTAATCAGAGTAGGCCACGCCTCCCATGCGCCGAACAGGGCGCAAAACAGGGCCTTTGTATGGCCTTCGTGTGGGCCGGCGTATCCTCCTGCCGGCGGAAGCAAAGGGCTTAGTAATGCCCAGATCGAGGCTCAGCCTCGCTTTCAGGCCGCGTCGCGCCCGGCATGGGGAAGTCAGGCGAGCGGGAAAGACAAGGTCAGGCAGGCCGCCGTGTGCAGTGTAGCGGATCTACACTTGCTGTTGCCTGGTGGACTGCTATGGTATATGTATCTTGATCTGCTTTGTGTGGGAGTTACGTGGGAGTGTTTTGTGGGCGTTCCGGCCGCTACTTGTGCCTAGTGTTACTTCGCAGTTGAAATATCATGAATGCGTGGTACACGCATAACATGTTTTTGCGTGCAGGTACGCGCAAAGTGATTTTACGACGGAGTACTTTGCTGGGCAAATGCACTTATTCAGTGAATCGGGTGCTTTGTGCATTTTTAGACATCACAGCAATATGCTAGTGTTGAACCAGTATGATATACATACCTAAACAAGTCTTCTGCTTGTCTTCTGAACAAATAGGGCATGACATTTTATAGTCGACAGAAAAAGAAAAATCCAAAAGACTGATGTAAAGAATTTCAGTTATGAAAATGTCCATTTGTATAGCACATACCTCTCACTGGTTCGTCCTTGCACAAACAGTTGGTTTTATTGAGATTTTAAGCACAACACCCAACCTTTTTACATGAGGATGGCAAACTTAAATTACAGAGGCACATTTTTAAATGTACGGAAAATTCTATCCACAATTTATTTTTGTCCATTTCATTTTCTTAAGACAGTCACACCAACATGTACATTCCAAATATCTAAAATAGGTTTTGCAGAACAGAAAGACGAAGTGATGATAAAACGAACACAGAATGGGTTTCCTTACTAGGTATGTTGTGTCTGGTTGGTTTACTGGCAAAATGAAACAAAACTATACAGGTGTGTGTGGCCGATTTTGGCAGAAACAGAAAGGAAGTGGCCTGCATTATGCATGAGAAACATGGGAATACAGTTTGGAAAAGACAGAAAGTTAATCACACAGGCAAGGTTGTCCGCATGCAATCACTGCCCACATTACTCTCCCAACCATGCCATACCTCACTGCTCTACTGCTTTCGAGATGCAGGAAGAGTACTTTATTTGTCCAGAATTCTTTCAAGTAGTCTCCCAGAGAACGCCCGTGTGGCGGAGCTGCTTGAATTACAATGGGAAAAGTGGAATAAGCACGATGGCATATCCTGCATGCACTTGGTCCATACAAAATCATGTTCAAGTCTAGTCACAGACCTGGTGGAGATGTACTAAGTGTACTCAAGTGTACCACCCAAGTATGGACATTTTATTAGCTTTGCTCTGTCCCGTTGCTGCTGCTGGTACATCCAATGTCAACAGAGGTTGCATAGTGGTTGCATAATAAATTAACAATGATAATTGATTTCTTTAAAGTTAAAGGGCTCTGAAAAGATAGCTGAAAATACATGTAACCATTATGTTTATGTTTATGTTTATAATGTGCCAGAGTCCACAGGCATCAGGGTGCAACATACATAACAGACAGGCAAACAACTTACAATCTACTAAACGAACAGTCACGTCTTAAGACGTTTTCTGAAGGTGATACTGTTTTCGTCCATATACATTTCGACAGGAAGCTTATTCCAGACTAACCCTATCTGTACCATGAAAGATCGTCCATTGCCTCCAGCTCATTTACATCTGGGTTGTGTCAGACGCATCGAATCCTTAGACCGACTAACTCTGACATGTTTCTCAATAATCATGCGCTCTTTCAGGTATTCTGGTACTTGTCCATATAGGCACCCATGCACAATGGTGCTCATCTTAGAACATATTCTGCCCTCTACTGGCAACCAGTGCAGCTCCCTCCTATGTGCAGATACCGGGTCCCTCTTGCTATACCTTTAATAATGCAGACTGCATCATTTTGAAGTGTCTGATGCTTTTTTGATGCAGCTCCTACCTGCTCCGGCAGGTAAGTAAAGAAATGCAAACATTCCTTTTGCACACTATACTTTGAAGTTGCAAAATTACAATATTAATCAACAAAAGCTTCCAGATATTTAATAAATGTTATATTTTTCTTTGTCAGTTATACCATGAATGACATATGAAGGCAGCAGATACTTCACGTAAGCTAACACATCTTTCACAGAGTCTCCTGCTTTGCTTCCTCTTTACCTTCTGACATTATACCCAAAGTTCCTTGTGTCAAAGGAAGCAGAGGGGACAGCTAGGAAGAGAGATAGGGAGAAAAACAAGATGATGGAATTTTCCGGAAGCTTTTCTCAGTTACCCCTGTCTACACTAACACTGCCTGGTTCCCTTGTCAGTAGCTTCAAAGGCCATTTTGGCATGCAGCAACCTGCTGTGAGGCTTGTCCTTTTCGGATGTGTGGTCCCCTTGATTACTGTTTCCTAGGCCAGCTCCTGCTGGAGATTGGCTCACATGAGAGGATGTAATCTTCCCTCACAATTGATCAAAAGAAGAGGCATAACCATTCAGGATCCTGCCCTGTCACTTGACAGGGTCAGGTTGTCTGACCAGAATACACATATCCCTTTCGCAGCTTAGCTAAGTTCACAGGGCTGACACAGATATAAAATCAAATGTATGTGACTATAATACGTATGAGAAATGCCATCCACCATACCTTATTTTAGGTATGATTTATATGCAAAGTGTATAACTGCCACCTTGTTAGTAAATCTCTTAGTTGTGTATTTGTGAACAGAGGTGCATATCTTAAATGCACCCTATATGCTGCAGTGACTTGGCTGTCACTGTAGCTGTCAAGAGGAGACCTGAGCCTGATCTGTGTGACAGGAGAACAGGGGCTGCATACCAGCCAGGCACACATGTGCATTAGGCCTTTGCATGGAGTTTTGTGGGGGGTCTGGTCAACAGACATCCCACTCTCAAAGAAAATGTCCTGCATCCTTTTTATATTTAATAGATATCAAATAAAAAAAGGGCTACTACACCCTTGCCAGATTACAATCCTTCACAAATAACCATTTCATATTCATAATAAGAGAGAATGTGTTTGTCAAATAAATAATACAAAGCAATGATTACAGTGCCTCTTTTGGCAGCCCTTGCTATGTTCCTTTTTCAATGTGTTGTTTCCTATTGGGTTAAAACAATGTTTCTGTACTCTGTGCTGGCTCTTGCACATTCAGGCAGTGGACTTCAGCTGGGATCAAGGCTGAATGGACGAGCAGTGTGTTGTGTTGTCGTCCTGTCCTGTGTGATTTGTGTGCGGGTCCCACACGCATGTAGCTTGCTGAATCCTCAAATATACGAAAGGAGTAGGGCAGAGAGGTGCTCAGTCAAACACAAATGACTGTGTTCTCATCCTGTCAGAGAAGGTTTAGGGGGCAAAGTGAATCAGATGCAACTGGGAGGGAATGGGGACAGAGGAAGGTGTATGACATTTGGTGATGTTTGCTGAGGGGGAATCATGACATCTACTCCCTAACATGCTGCTGAGTAGAGACACAGTTTTCTGCTTGCTCTTGTCTGCTGCCAAACCAAGCACATCAGCTCCTGAGATGCTTTAGTAAATGCTGCTGAGAGGAACCCTGCTTCTCTTATTATCTCACTAGAGCTTGTTTTGGCAGCAAGCACATCTAAGTCCCTGGTTCTCTGTCCAAGGGCAAACAAATGATGATGGAAATCCAGATTTAGCAGGATTAGTTGCCCTCTTAAAATGTATGTCCCATGTTGGAGCAAATCCTGAAAGGAGAAAAGCAGGTAACATCCGAAAAAGGAAGACTCATACCAATGCTCAGCCATATGCATGTGTGGACCCATCATGCTCTCTCTCCACGCTCAATTTACTTTGCCTGCAAAATGTCTTAATGGACCGATCGCCCACACTCATGACTACGAAGGTGGATGCTAAGAGGCTTTGGTGCTATGAAGGTAAGGAAACGAATCCACCCATAGGGATAGTGGCCCTCCAGGTGGGGCCAGTGGCCTCCATGGAAAGAGAAACCTGCTTTAACCTCAGACTGTGATATAAAGATACTGGGGGCTGAGGTGGGGCATTACAATGCTGTAGGAGAGAGATCGTGGCAGCGTCTCAGTGTGCTGGGGAGAGGTTGAAATTAAAAAAAAGGAATCTTGGAGTGCATCGATACCTCTTTTGAAAGGAGGGCATGAAACCAAGCGTCTCACAGCAGGGGACACTGTTCCAGTAGGCTTGGCTTCATTGCTATATTAGGTAACACACTGGCATCAGATATGCAAGTGTGCCTTTCTTTGATGAATCAAAATGCACATTGATCAGCAGTCTAAAGGTAGTTGCATTGCAAATACCCTCATTTAGACAGCAGGAGTTACTTCTGTGGGACAAAGTTTAGTAATGTTACCAAGTGATTTAATGTGAGATTCCAGCTAGTGGCGTCTATTAAGATATTGGGATTTTTTTTTTGGGGGGGGGAGTGGGGTTGTATTGAAATAATTCAGCTTTGAAAACTTGGTGTAACATTAATAGCCAAAGATGGTTACACCAATCCCAGCACTATCAGGAAACTATGGTCGGAAAAGTCTTAGTGATGGTTAGAAAAGTGTTTGGCCCTCATTACGGGTGAGAAGGGCAGTAAAAATGCCAGAATACATGTTGGTACGGTATCAGGTAATATTATCCCCATATATATGGTCGCCGTAAATAATATCGCCGGGAAAAGGTCACAGCGATATTATATGGGTGACCATATATATGGGGACAGGGGCAAAAAAAAAAAATTAAAAAAAAAAAAAAAGAAAAAAAAAAGTTTGGGGGTTGCTGGGGTGTCCCCCGCATGTTCCATGCAATAATGTCGCCACAAAAAACGGCCTTTTTTCGGCGATATTTTTGCATGGCGAGATTTTTGTGGCGACATTATTACATGGAACCGTTGGTACTACCGGCTTTGCCATTTTTACTGGACCTGCTCACTCCGGGTCTGCCGGTAGGGGCAGTGAACTACCGGCAGGTTTGAGCCAGGAGGTGGCACAAACTATCCACTAGGTAACAATAACCCCTCATCTGTATGGATGGTTGTGCATCACTCAATGTTGGATTTGTGGGCAAGCTGTGCACATACTTGTATGTGCTGCATCAGTAAAATGATAAGTACACTCATTGATGTCACGACTTTCAGTAGAGCAGAGCCATTAACGCACTAACCCAAGGTAAAGATTTTCACACTATTAAACACCCACAGATAAACTCTGTCAAGAAATACTCACACTTTTGAGGCAATACACCACTTTCTCACACACCTATAACATTTGCAGCAGTAAGATTAGCAGTTAAGTTCTCCCTGTGTCTAACACGCACACTCAGGGTACTACTTCACAAACCACTGGAGGTCAATCATTTCACAGCTGGTAGAGAATCAGTGCACATGTCAATCCCACTTTTCTCTTGTACGTACTACGTTTATAAGAAAATGTTTGGGATGGTTTATATTACACCCATTATGAGCATGTGCTTTATAGTGGCAGTGCTGGCATACAGTCTGGCCCTAACCATTGTGCATATGTCATGCAATGCTTCTTTATACTTATTTTAACCTGGCTAATTGTAAATCCTATGAATTCTATGACTTCGTACCCATTTTTTCTTTAAAGAAAACAATGCTGCAAATTGGGTCATTTCAACCTTTTATTTAGAAATATTCCCACTTGAAAGCTCCCTTTGCTCACCCCTGAAACCCTTAAATTACGACACTTGTATTAATTTGGGAATAACAATACTTGAGTGTGATTAAAAGTACAGTGATTGTTATTCTGTTTAACCACATTGTTAGAACAAAGTTGAATCGCAATAGCACAATGCTAACTAAACTAAGGACAAAAACTGCATTGGTCTATGTTATTTAGAATGTTGTGTAATATCTACGTGGGATTAATAGAGTACATTTTGTGCACTGTTATTTACTAATGTCCTCATGTGGCATGCATTGTAATGCATTGCCCTTTTGAGAAAATACCACAAAGTAGATTGTTTTTATGTTGGATGCACTCGAACAACATAGCAACATTTCAATCAGTCAATGTTGTTGAACTTGCTCAGAAGAGCCCCCATAATTATATCACATCCCGGTCAGCACTTATTGAAGCTGACAGGTTGGCAAAAGAATACTGAAGTAACACAGTTGAAAGTTTGGAACATTATTTTTTTTGTACTTTAAAAAGTTATGTTGACCTGTGTTTTGAAGATCCAGTAACTTGACACTTTTCAATAAAGTGTTTAGGGGCATAGATCGATAAACATTCATTATACACGTGTTTGTGGAAAAAGATATATGTAGATGAAATCAAACTCCATACACTTTATTAGACATTAGATAACCAGATTGGGTATTTTGGAGATGAATACCTTAAACTAAAAGGGCAATGCTAGGGACCATTGATTGGGAGATATTCAGTTGACGCTCTACACTATTGAAATGCACATTTGGATTTTAACCAAATGCAATGTGACTTGTCCTTTTACTGTGCCTTTCTGAAATGCATTTGGTTGTTGCACTGAACTTCACTTTAACGTTACCGCTTTCTCTTTGCTTTTCCGCCTCATAGACTCCACCTTAACAGTAACTTTGTAGTAGTATTATGCAGGGCTTCCAATGAAATTGGCACAATTCCTATACCTCTGAAACAACCTATCCCCCCTTTGCAAATACATTCCAATGTTGACGACCCAGATTTAGGTACTGCTCCCTACTAAAACTGCTCTTGTGGTACGATAAAGACAGGGAAATGTGTGAAGATGATCGAAATAACATAACTACTCCACAAGTACAGAAAATGGTTCATAACAGCAAACACGCATGCTCTATACTTTTGGACATTAAGCGGCTTACATCTCAAATTAGCTACACACTAGAAGTTCTCATATGACCTAATCTGTCAGCTAAGTAAGATGCACACAATACAGATGTTGCGTCTACTGCCTCACTTGATAGTGTATTACCAATTGTACCAAGTATGATGCAAACATGTTGGTAAAATCAGAGTAGTGATGTGTTGAACATCTGTTTCATTCTATTCCTATTTGCAGTGTTTGATTAAGGTAATTGAATAGAAAAATGTAATGCGCAAAACCAGATTATTATGTTTAATTTGTTTTAATTACAGTCACGCAGCACTGTACATAACTGTACATAGAGAACACACCCAGGGTTTTTCATATACAGTATTATGGCAGCACAGTAGCTGGAACTCATCGGGTGTTCAAGGTAGGGCTCTGTAGGGGCATGCAGAGTTGAGTGAAGTGTGAGATATTCTTTGAAGGGTAGGGGATTTTGATCCTTCCTGAAGTGTAACATGGGAGGAGGCAGTCTGATCTCTAATGATGACTCGTTCCACAGATAATGTAACTCGCAGGGAAAAGGTTGGGTTCCTTGTTTTCTCTGTATTAAGTTTTGTGTTTCTTGCCTGCCAATGTAGTGGCTTCGGAATATGCCCCATGCTCTGTAGATGAGCAATGGTGTAAATAACCATTGCACCTGATTTCACCCTACATTTCTCAGAATCTACCAGCTGCCGCTCACCATATTACCTCTGCCATTCTGCATACGGTTAGAGAGAATCAAAACTCCATAGAGAAGGATTTCCAGAGTTTATGTTTCTCACGACCAGGGATGCTTCAACAGCAGGACAGTGTATACGTCCCTCAGCCCACTGCTGCGCATCTCCTGAATCCTTCTATGTAGCAAGTGTCTGGTCGTTCCTTGCTGTGACTTTCCCATTTGCTTTCTGATTACTGGTACTCTGGCCTTTGCTTACACGTTCATAGACAGCCTTCTGTATTGTCTTACTGACATTGATGCTGGTTGCTTGACCTCTGGCTCATACATGTATTGCCTTCACTTGCCTCCAGGTCCTAAAGTTTGCCAACTTTGGAAGTTCGGTTCTGCAGTGTAGAAACTCACACCTGTGACGCTTTCCGTGCATTTCTCCCTGCCCCATGCTCTGTATGCATGTCTACCTGCCCCACACTCGGTGTGCATTTCTTGAATTCCATTATGTGGCTTGCATTGCAGACCTAGTCATACTGCCAGCCTCCTCCTGATCTCTGCATTAGATCTGATAGTTGACTTTCCACTAGCACTGTTTTTTCTCCCCTGTACCAGGACTGCTGAGTTCATGTTGCTTCTTCACATACCTGCCACCCGACTCTTGCCCTACATTTTAGGAATTCTGGAAAATGATAATTTATGAATGTATTAATTTAATATACATATAGGTAATATGGCTTTGCATATACATTACAAACAACGATATATGAATACACAAAATATACACACTTCTCCAATGTCAATGCATCCACACTACAGGATCAAAGTTTCAATATGCTACCTTATGGTGAAAAATCTATTCTAAAATGAGATTAACAGTTTAATTCTAAATAAAAAAAATGAATATAATCAATTAATCTAAAATTCCTTTGGACAGGTCATATACAATTTCAGATAGAATTGTGCGATAGAATAGTGGGTTTTGAAGTATTGATGGATGACAGCCGTGACCATCAGCCTGTATGTTTAACATTGAAGGATGCAGTATAGGGGTTTGGTCTCGAAGACAACCCAGTGTGCTTGGTAGACCCAAATTCAGCCACAAACAGGAGAATCACATGGGAAAGAATTTGGGCTACCCATCTACACTTAAACATTTTTGCAGAGAATCTGTCCCTTATCTACGATATCCTGAATACTACTGCAACCCGTGGTCTTCCAGTTCATGAAGCTACAGGTGGATTTTCCTAAGGAAGTCACAACCAATCGTAAGAGGAAGGATAAGCCCCATAATAGAGGGTGGTTTGACGAGGAATGTACTGCCACTAAGGAAGCATACTTAAGGGCCTTGAAAGCACCGATATGCAAACAAAGGGAGATCCCTCAGGCCAGGGTGCCCTATCATGGGGAGTTAAAGAGAAGGACAATGGAAATTGACGGGGACCAAAGGGAGGTCTTCATTGATGCATCAAGGCGTAATGATCAGAAGGCATTTTGGGAGTTTGTGAAAGGGGGATCATCCAAAGCCAAAGTGGAGCGGCCTAGTGGCATGTATGTGGAAGATGTGGCATGGATGGGGTACTTTGGCAATCCGTTTGGTGTTGGGTCTCAAGATGAAAGCTGTGGGAGAAGCAATTCTCCTTTACAGTTTAGGCTAGAAGAGGTGTCTTGGGCCATAACACAAACAGGCCTGCAATCGAGCACCAGGCCCTGATGCCATTCCCTCAGACCTCTTTCAGGACCATTTGGAACTTTGGGCTCCTTTGCTGACAATAGTATTTAATGTTTGCATGGATACGGGCTCATACCGCCCTCATGGAAATCAGCCATCATTTTCCCATCTTTAAAAAGGGGGATCCAGCAAGCTCTATGTGCTATAGACCAATCTCACTATTGGACACCTTGTTTGAAATCTTTGGAAGTGTTCTGCTGGGGTATATTGAGACCTGGTTGTTGGAGAGGTCGGTTCTCTCAGACATCCAGTTTGGTTTTTGCCCAGGGGTGGGTACAATGGAACAGAGCCTTAATCTTCACCTACTCATCTCCAATTGAGTGTTCTGTAGTGGGGAAGGAATGTATCTCTCTTTCATGGATCTGAGAAAGGCCTTCGACAAAGTGGATAGATTTAGGTTGTGGACCATGCTCAGCTGCATGGGTTGCCCGGAGGATTTCTTGGTGGTATTGCAGGCACTACATAGGGAGAAGGAGGCGTGTTTGCAAAGTGGTCCAGGGGGGACACTGTACCACATGTTTTAAGGTTAGTTGTGGTCTCTGTCAAGGGTGTGTCTTGGCTCTGATCCTTTTCCCCCTTTATATTAAGGGCCTCCTAAAGGCTTTGGGGGACATGAAGACAGACTATCCATATCTTGGGGGGGGCAGCAGGGTTTTTTCAGTTGTGGCATTTGCAGATGACACAGTGCTAATTACCAGAACCCCATGGGCCCTCATGGTGCTGATCTCCGCCTATGCGGCCTTTGTTGTAAATCTGAGGCTTCAAATGTATACTAAGGAAACTACAGTAATGCGATGCACGGGTTGAAAGAGAACAGCCAAGATGTATACAATGTTTTGCAATGGAGGAATAATTCCCAGAGTGAAGGAATTTTACTATTTGGGGGTCACATTCTCAGAGACAATCACAGGCATTGCACATATTAAGAAACAATCTGCCAAGTTAACCCAACAAGTGCGAGGGATATCTTGTTTCCCGCTGTCAGGGACAACCATTGGATGTTGTCGTAAAAATGTACTCTGCCCAGGCGAAAGCAGTCACTTTGAATGTAGAACGACGTTGGGGCTTCCAGAGAGGCCCTGCGATTCAGATGAGGAAGAACACATTTTTTAGAAGGTTATTTGGGACTTCCGGGATCAGCTCCCTGTGTCGCAATTCACATGGAACTGGGAATGGAATTCTGGGAGTATCAGTGGGCCTTAGCTCCTATAATGTTTTGGATGAGACGTTGGGCAAATGAATTTGCATCCTTATGTCACTTTATTATTAGGTCTGTAATGGTTAGGGACAACTGGAGGAAAATCCTGTAGCTCTCTTATATTAATGATGGATTGACACTCTCACCGCCAGCTAATATGTTGACTAAAAGACAAATTAGATCCTACAAAAGCAGTATGCGAGAAGAGTGTAAGAGAAAAAGAGATTTTATGGAGTTTGTAACTAACTCAAACAGAGGGCATGCAGTGATCAGCTGGGTGGAGGAGATCCAGCCCTATCTACATTGGGGTGCCACTAGGAGAGATTGCTGGCTTCTCACCCATGCTAGATTTGACTGTTTGCAGCTGAGGGGAACCACAGCTAAATGGAGTGGGTATTCTGAAAGGGTGGGTTGCCCAGCATATGGTGTTGCTAGAGAGGACATGATCTGTGGGGTACTTTTAAGGCCCTCAGCAAACATCCCCTTCAAACCAAAAACTGCATTGAAATAATGCCACAAAAACGGCTGTGCTTTTCTTTTACAGGCACATTTGGCGAGCATTGAACCAGCCACCCAAACAATGGTTATGCTTTACTTCAGTTGAATTATCAGAAAAAGACCGGCCTTCAGAACGGCTCTACATTTGCTATTCCGTCCTCTGGTATACTAAAGTTGCAAACAGCATTCAAGACTGCCCTGCCTTTTTCTTTCTTTCAGTAAAACATCACAAAGTTGTGCCCTCCATGGAAACACACCCCTGTGTGCTTAATTGCATCTGATTGCCAAAAGTTAGGCAATACCTCCCAAGAACAGCATTTTCTACTGATAAATCACATGAGTGGAAGAGAGTTCTGCTTTTCACTCAACACAGCTTTTGTTTCCTTTTAAAGTGAACTGTCATGCTCAAATTGGTGTAAATGAAAAAAATAACGTAGCGTTTCTTTTTTCCATGTCAATATCAAATAAATCCTCTGCAGCATCCTTTTGTGTCCATGAACCCACAGCACATGCAACACCCCAGATGATTAATTGAAAAAACCTTCCTGTGGTCTGCTAAAACCACATTTGTAAACTTGAAATGAAAGGAAATGAACACACACGTGAATCTGCTCATTTGAAAATAAGCGAAATGCTGTTTAAAAGTTAATGTCAAATGACAGCTTTTGCTTACAAAGAAATGTGATTGAATATGTGGGTGGGGGTTTTAGCTATATAATGTACATTACATTTGTCCCCACAAGACTTGTTTTCTTAGAAAGGACTCAGGAACCAGTAAAAACTGGTTTTTTTTTGTCTAGGCACTGAATTCAATGACCAGCCCTGCCTCCGACGGAAAGAAAAATCGCATCCATAAGTGAACCGGCCCACAAGGACATATGAAAACGCCGAGAGTGTGAGGATTCACTGCCTTGCTAGGCTAGCAGGCAGCCCTGCCAGAAGGAACAATGACCAAGAGGTGCGATTTCCTCTAGCACCCCTCTGAAGGAGGAACTATCAAACTTCAAAGGTTATCATAAATGTGCTTTCTTGCAAGCCGTGCCTGGCAGAGAAAGTTTGCTGTTCGGTTCGGCAGCACCGCCCACAAATGTGACAAATCCACCCCATTGACATTAAAGGGCAGCAGTATTTTAAGACATTTCTCCAAGCACACTGAATAAGTAATAATTTTGTATTATGCCAGTTTTCCATGTGATTTTTTGACAAACGTAAAGAGACCAAGTACATGTTTCCGGCACTTGGTGAACTGAAATGGATATGAAAGACGCATTTCAGGGTGAATTATAAATGGGACAAATATGACACTAGGTGAGATGATGTGAATTGTTCCTGGGAATATGTGTAGTCATTGGCAGAATTTTAAATATTATGCATTTCTTAAAAACTGTAAAAATGTGCCAAAGGGCGGTGTGACCTTGCACAGAGTCAGTGGTCAGATTGTCCAATTCCCTGTGACCTATTGAACCCGCATATCTACTTCTCATGGTGGTGACTAGTATAAATTTGAAGTTTTTTATCTATAACTCACTTTTGGCAAAAAGTAGGCTGAAGAGACTAAAAAAAGTCATACATGCAAACACTTAAATGATGTAATTTCCCCTGAACCAATCAGCTCCGGGGGAGGAGGTAGCACTGGTAGGCGGTCCTATCCCAGGAGAGGAATAATTCCAGATTACTTCCCCCAGGTTCTAAATTTGATAATGTAAGTCTGGCTATATAAGGGGGAGACAGAGAAACACAAGGGACACTCAAGACTCACTCACTCAAGATGCAGAATCCATTAAAGATCCAGGAAACCAGATACATTCATCCAGGCAGACCCATCGTTTATCCAGATCCAGGTACACCCACGAATCCAGGGAGAAAGGAGAGGAAGCAGAAGATCCGGTCATACAGAGTGCAGTGACTATATCCCTTGGCCCAGCTGTCCCAGTGACCAGATCCCATGGCCTAGCTGTCCAGAGACCTTGCTGGCTTTCCAGAATCCCAAACTCAAGCTTACATTGTAAGTAGCACATAACCCCAGTTCCCTAAACTGCATATCCTGCTCTTTTAACCCTTGCACCCCACTGAAATCCAATTAAAATCCCAAATTGCCAGTATAATCTGTTCACCTTTCCATCAACAAATCTATATTAGCCTGTGTCTGTACCGTATTGCTTTTATAGTTCTTTCCGTGATCTGTGTACATCCTTAGTACCATTTTGATGTAAATTAAGTAATTATAAGGAAATTCACAGTGCGTGCTGGGAAAATTCAAAATTAACCACCTTGTATTCAGTGCCTTTCTTTAAATAACTATAGTATTTAAAGTATAGCCTAAACACAATTAGTCTTGAGCAGAAAAAAAATAATTTACCTGTGCATTGTGTGCCTTCTACCAATTCCGATTTGCATTTGTCCCATAGAAAAATCCAAACCATAGTTCCATTAAAAATAATCCTTTTCTATCAGAATATTAGAATGTTCCTTGTCTAGAATGTTCCTTGTCCTGCAAACCGATTTTCGATTTTGACAGCCAAGCCCTTTCTGTGGCTGCCAGTCATCACAAGCCCTGTGTAGAAACAAATTGCCATTCTGCCTTGTGTTTTTTCCTTGGCATTTTTCTTTCCCAAAACTGGTTTGCTTACCTTGTTTTCACGTTGCCTTGGTGCCCTGCTTAGTAGTCTGTCAGCTTCCTTATCGCTTGAGTGTAGCAACACAAATTCCTGTCATAGCTACCACACTGCGGTTGTAAACTGGTGTGCGAGTAGCAAGTGAAATCCGATTATGCTGTTTTGCTCATAAGGTTTTCATTTTTCGTTTCTGTTCTACCATCTTGGGGTGGTGGGCTGAATTCAAAACTGATTTCCCCTCTTCATCTGACTCCTTGCCACTGCCTTCCACCCACCAAGAATTTAGTTAGCAGATGTTTGTGAGGGAGTATTGCAAGGGGAGTGTTTAACCTGAATGCCATCTGTTGCTTTTAAAAAGGATTTCGCTTTTGTTTGCTATTCGAAGGTTTCTGTATATTGGTTAGGAGTTTGCATTCTCTGTATTGTGGGGATTTTTGCATTTGTATTACCATAACCTTGGTAGCTGCTGCCCAATTGTTTGATTTTGCTTGATTTTTCATATGACCATGAAATTAATAACTATCATAGTGTTACACACCGGCCTGGTTCTTGGTCCATTGCGACACAGGGTGTTTGTTAAGGTGGGTGAGAGACGGGTTGGGATCTACTCAAATGAAGAACCCATGGTTGGTTAGAGAGAAAAAACATTTTTTTTGTGCGCCACATTCATTGTCAGTGGAAGGAGTCCTTGGCTGGAGTGTGCTGTGTTGTAAAACCGTTACACAGTGGGGGCTTGTGTCGTGATTGAGGTTAGAGTTTCCACCCGTTACAGTCTAACACAGTAGGCTAACCCATTGAAGGTAGTGATACTTTGAGTGGCTAGAAAACTGTGTTACACTGTAAAAGCGCCATCTCAAAACCTATCCCCTAGGTATCAGGCCGGTGTCTCAGAATAAAGTAAAGTAGTACAACACACTAGGCAAGAGCAGGGTAGAGATTGTTGCCCTTGCATAGATAACTAAACAAAGGAAAAACACTCTTCATAGCGAGCACCGTTTAAATGAACATAGCTAGACAGCACCTTCTGTCCAATCTATTCATTGGAGGGGAATGGGCAGAGCAGGGGCAGGAGACCTGGCTAGCTAGGATGATGCAACAGGTCACCTCCACTAGCATGGATGCGTGGCAGGACAGTGGGCTGTTAGATCAAGCCTTGACTGAGTTTTATATGACTCAGAACATCAAAGAGTAGCAGATGACAATGGTCCAACTCACTGCATACATGTTCTTCCACATGATAGTTATGGAAAAAAATACTGAAAAAGTCAAACCCATGCGCAAAGCCAGTCTAAGCTCTTAAATCAAACCCAGAGTGAATTAAGGCAGGTAGAAGAAAACATGCGAGAAAGCCAAAATGCTGAGGTAGAATTTGGAAACCTCATCAAGCAGCTCAAGGAGGAGTTGGCTGTACTACAACAACATAATTCCGAGCAGGAGGCCCAATTAGCTACATTAAAAAAGGAGTGCCAAAAAGAGAGTCAACTAAAATTAAACCAACAAGTGGTATGAAATAGAACCTGCTTAGGGGACTTGATTGCATTACAAAATCAGATCAAGCAATTGGAAGAGGAGAAGAAGTTATTCATTACTCCATTCCCAAACAGAATTTGACCAAGAACGCCAGCAATTAGGCACTATAAAACAACAGAGGGATAACCTGCCTGAACAGATGGGCACCTTGTATCAGGAAAAAGATACCCTATGCAAAGAAGTGGGCATATTAAAGGCAGGCATGGAGAGAAGTGAGTTAGGCCTTCAGGAACTGACTGACCTGAAATCAGAGTATGAAAACTTAATGGGGCATGTGAGACAAGTAGAAGGTGATCTAGAAGAGACCACCCGGGCCAAAAATGTGCATCTCCTGCAACAAAAATTGTCTGGTTATTCCCAGACAATACAAGAGGCCCAGAAAATAAATGAGGCCCTTTGTGATGAGAAAAGGGGCCTCCAGAGCCGGGTAGCAGCACAAGGGAAGGTAACAAAGGCCAGTCAAGCCCTGATAGCAAAGTATAAGGCATAGACTTTTGCATAATATCAAGAGGAAGGGACTGAGAAGGAGAAACGTGGGAAATTAGAAAAAAAGGGTGCTATTTTAAATCAAGACTTGAGGAACCCTGAACAGTCAGAGATTGGCAGGGCAACCCTTGATCACAGTTTTATGCCCTCTGTACCAAGGGCCTCAAGTCAACTTACCTCACTGTATGCGCAAGGTACTGCTCACTTCAAGTCCACAGGTTCACATGAACCAGTAACCATGAGGTAGAAAAACTCAATTAGGCCTAGCATGATTGAGCCAGCAGGTCAACGTCCATCAGAGATTGATGGATGGGCATCCCTGTTCAGGTTCAAAAATATTGTGGCTGATGGATCTGACCAAGGAGACTCCTATGATGAGATAATAAGGGATCTAGACTTGCAGAAACATCAGGTACAAAGGAACCATATGGTTCTCTTTGCAGAGAAAAAGGAGCCTGAGTTGAGGCCGCAAAAGAGTATTCTGAAAACCTCCACCCAATCAGGGAGGTGGAGGGAGTTCTCCATCAACCGCGGAAGCAGGGAGTAGTCAGATGTCTACACCCCTGTGCGAAAGAGGGAGTCCAAGGGAAGTGACCGAGAGACCCCAAAGTACAACAGGGGAGAAGAGACTACGCCCCATTAATCTGGCAGAGATTCCAAAGACCAAAGAATCAGGGAGCACCTAGAGGAAAGGGATGGGACCTCAAATAGCAGCAGCTCTGAGTCTGAGTGAGAATAGACTCAGATGCAGCAGAAAAAGAAGGCTGCCAAACAAATGATCTGGTGAAAGACCCCATTAGACAGATAAAAGCTATTAGAAGTTTCATGATCTTGTACCATAAAAATGCCAAATATTCAGTCTGGGAGCATCTGGAGCTATATGACTATATGATGACATATTTTGACAAATGATAGGAATTCCATAGAGTTCGCCAAATGGACATTCTCCCAAGAGTACTCAAGCTTCTTTGCTGGGCTGGAGGATCAGAACCATTCAAGGTGGTCCATCGACAAGGCAGACATCTTATCTTGAAACACTTCTCCACGCACAGAATCGCCCAGGAGGCTTGCAAGGCAGCATACAACCTGCAGTGTGGAGAGGATCAGGCCCGAGAGAATTTGTTCAGGAATTAAAATGGGCATTTGCACAAACCACTAAGTGGGTAAACACAAAAAGCAGGGCATTTATAAATATCTATTTTCATGCACTTCCGAAGTACATCATGACACAGTTGGTAAAGGACATCCATGATGAAAGGACCCT
This sequence comes from Ambystoma mexicanum, assembly GCF_040938575.1. Lineage (NCBI taxonomy): Eukaryota > Metazoa > Chordata > Amphibia > Caudata > Ambystomatidae > Ambystoma > Ambystoma mexicanum. The sequence continues at coordinate 1,517,585,416 of NC_090937.1, read as the reverse complement.
GGAAGGGGTAATAAAGCAGGCTACCCAGATCTATAAGGTCCAAAAGCCTGTGGAAAATAAGAATCCCGCCAAAAGCCCCAAACAAACCAAAACCACTGCTGCTGCCAAGGTGGCGGAGGTGAAGGTCACCCCCATGTTTTACCTAGAAATGGGGGGCAGCTAAAAATACACTTTCCCACATTCCCAGAACAAACCAAAGCAGAGGCAGACAAGACCCTATGACCAGTAACAAATAGGTGGTAGTCAGGCAGGGTACCCTACCAATGTGCCCCCCGACTCTGCCAATTACATTAGCCCTAGGTACAAGGGCAACAGACCCATCTTGGGGTACGTGTGGACTCCTCCAGCACAGGGGACAGGATCCAATCAGGTGGGAACGGCCCCAAGAAACTTCCCTCCAAACCTCCCTCAGGAAGGCAGTAATCTCCCACCCTCTAGTTTAAGTTTCTTCACCAGGCACCCTCAAAAAGCCAACACCCTCCTTACTCTGCCCGCTTGCCAGAGTCTAGACCACCAAATCTGGGAGAGGGGAGGCCGAGGGCAGTGGCTACCCAGGAAACCCTCAACACGTGAGTTACTCTGGGAGAAGGCACAGTTACCCATATTAGACTCAAGACCCCCTTATCAGCCAGAGACGGTGTCACAACTGGAGCACCTGTTCCAGAACCTAAGCCAAGATCTGAGTCACATGTTGGGGGCTCAGCAGAACCCCTAGATGAACATGGCTGCTCAAAACAGCTCGAATCCATGGTCTGGCACCCAGGAACAATGAGGGAGAGAGAACCCTGACAACCAACCTGTCCCAGAGGAGGAGGCATGGGAGGAAGTGGGAGGCAAAGCCCTAGAGGAAGATTCTCTCCTCACCTGTGAAAATCCCCTAGACATCCCGGAACTTAAATCTCGTCCTCCCGAAATACTGCAACCCGGGGAACAGAGAGTAGGTAGGGGAAACAAAGACACAAAGAAAACCCATTTTGTGAGGAATTCTGTGTCCTCCAGTTTGAAGGGGAAGAATCCTTGGACGATTCTGGGAAGAATGTTTCTCTTTCAAGTATGGGTGGTAAATACTCATAACTATGACTTTGGAATAGGCCAGTTAGGATCTGGTCAAAGGTTTGAGACTGGAATTCTGTTAGCCCACCGGACAGGATTCAGGTGCTCGGTCCTGCACTCAGCACGACACTCTGGTCTCTGCACGGCACTCCGGACTGGATCTGACGTGTGGGTTCTGGAGTTTACAGCTATCTGGTTTCAGCTCTGCTCTACTGGTTTGGATCTCTGGTTTCTGGCAAGAGTTCCTGGCAAGAAGCAGAAAACAGCACAGCCAGGCTGTTCAAATTTTGATGTGCCCCTTGGAAGTCTGGGGTTAAAATCAGGTTGCAAGATTTTAAAGGCCAGCTGAGAAGGGTTCAGCTTTGGAATGGGCCTTCTGCTTTCAGAGTTCTGGAGTCTTGGATCTGGGTTCCTCCTGCAGTCCTAAAGAGTCCTTATTTAACTATTTCCCAAAGGGGTGGATAATAATAATTTAGCATTTATATAGCGCTACGAACCCTCAGGTATCTGAGCTCTGTTTATTATTACCCACGGTGTGTGGTGCTCATTTATCGACCTCGGAAGGATGAAATGCTAAGTTTGTCCCTGCCGGGATTCGAATCTGCGTCAGCACAGATGTCAAAGCGAGCGCTCTCCTCGCTGTGCCATTAAAGATAGGCTGATAATACTCAACCCACCCTCTAGGAATCCGATTGGTCAGACTATTCCCTCTCTCCTGATTTGAGAAGGAAACCTAGTGTCATAGTGATTTACAATCCATGGAAAAACCTCCCCTTTGTTTCTACACAGAAAATCTATTTTTCAAGGAAAGCATATGTACAATATCACCAGCTTCCTAATAATATATATTAACATCACAAATTTAATAAAGCACATATCGATCCGAGTTCCATCTCCGTGAGAGTTTTGGTTCCAAACTGACAGTGTTTCATGCTTTTGGTTGGTTACCCAGTGTCAGATCTGTACACATTTTTCCACATACATGCGCATGAAATCTGGGCATAATCTTGTAAATGTTCTTTTTTTTAATTTGATTTAGTTGCAAGCAACTTTTCAAATTAGTATAGAAAATACATACCAATACAATTCATATGTTATACAAATTACATACAGAAATAAAAATTCCTATCTTACTCAACACAATAGATCCAATATACAGTAAAAGCAAAATAAATCACCTTAAGAAGGAGTACAGACTAAGTATTAATTGCCACGCCAGTGTAGCCTAGACCGTCCGACCACAACCAATCTTGTCACATACTCAATCATGTAAACTTTCATATTCCTAGCATGATCACAATTGCTACAATATCATCATTTTAGTAGTCCGGTCTCTGAATGTCGTACAGGGTTCAGAGTAGTCTCAAACTGTCAGCAGCATTTTTATATCAACAACCTATAAAACACAGTTTTCCCAAATTGTACACAGTTTTCTATGAGTCTTTTTCCAAAAAGATATTTCCTTGGAATTTCAGATACACATATCAGTCGAGCTCTGCCTCCAAGGTTTGGCTGGGCCATAGTAACCTGAGCCTCTCTTCCTTGGGCAGTTGGTTTCTGTTGATGCCAAAATTTGCATTTCTTTTCAGTCAAGGGAGCCTTTTGTCCCTACTCAGAGCAACAGGCCAAAATCTCCTCTTACTTCCATTAACAACTCAATGCCAGTTCCTAAGCAGAGAGCAGGAGGAAGATTCCTTTGTTTGGGAGCAGCTGTGGAATGTCTTTGAAGTCCAATGTAGCTGACATTAGTCCACTTTTAAAACACAGTTTCAAATGGTCCTTTCTAAATTAATATTTATATTTTCCACAAATATACACATACATCTCTTCATTCCAGTCTTTTTAAAACATAGAAACTGAATTGTAGCAAACCATATCGCTATTGGTGGCAAGTCTCTTCTTTTCTTCAATTTGATTTTAAGACACAAGTTTTAAACTGACAATATAAGTAATGACAGCTTGGACGCAGGTGAGCGACGGTACTGTGCCCATTTCTGACATATTTTTCCCATGCAAGCACCTTTTGAATGTGGATTTTTTTTATGATGAAAGGTGTTTCTCCTGACATTGTGCTTATGGGGATTCCTTAAATAAGGTGATGGTGAACACCCCACAAGGATGTTGAATCTTCTCTGCTGTTTGGGAATCACGATTTTGCACTTTCAATCAGCCAAGGAAAAACATATTTTAAACACTTCTGGATTTTCCTGTCAATGCAGCACTGCCTTTTCAAGCAGTTTTATTTTACTCTGTGGGCAGCCCAATGATAGGTTTTGGCAGTGTGGACTCCTGTTTTACCACTGACATAGGCAAAATGGATTGGCGGCCTATTTTTCAGGTTTCCCTGTGCACTTCTCATCAATTTTTAGCACACATAAGGCTTTTTGGTGGCCATACTGTTGTTTTTGATGAAAGCAACACACAGTGATATTGCAGGGCAGAGCCAGTGGGTCAGAACAGCCCACAAGCCCCTCCCCTTTGTAATTTGGCGTTTATCATCCATCAATGGGAAGTCACAAGACTGGGCTGGTCAGTCTCTTTTCTTTTGGTTCCAAAAATGGCAAAGTTCATACTCTTTTCCTCCATCAGGGGTGCATCAACCAGTTCTCCTCGCCCAGTCCTGATGTGAGTATGGAGAGATACCCCAGGACCCTTGGATCTCTCCTCCCGGTCCCTGGGCGGTCCTCCTTGGTTTTAGTCTCCATGGTTTCCAATTCTACGACGACAAAGCAAAAACATGTTTGTAGACATTTCCCCACCACTATTAATGTATTGGGGCGGACACATACATTTTGACAAATCAGGACACATGTTCTATTGTAATTTATGGATTATATATGGAATATTTTATATTTGGAGTTCTAGGGAGCTGGAGAGACCCCCACTGGGGTTACAGAAGACTCCTCCAGTTGCTGCAGAGTGTGCCTAGGATGGCAACACTTTAGTTGGTTAATATGGACCCACTTATCTTCCCCCTCTGCCAAACTGCCTTTGGGGATGCGGATTTTGTAGGCGACTGGTGAGATTTTGTCTACATTTTCAAAAGGTCCCCTCTAGCTACGCAAAAATGTGCGCGGTTTGGACTGGTTCCTTTGGAATTTATATAAGCAGACCCGGTCTCCTACATTATATTCTTTTCTAGTAGTCTTTAAGTCATAGTGGGTCTTCATGCTGTCGGCAGATCTTTCTAGATTTCGCTGAGCATAGACAAAAGCATGTTGAAGGTGTTTTCTTAGATTCTCAACATACTCATGAGTTGTGGAGGCATTGATCAATGTCTGCTCTTGGGTTCTGTAAAGCAGATGCTGGGGAAGCACCATCATGCGTCCAGTCATCAGCTAAAACTGTGACATTTTAGTTGCAGATGAAGGGGTAGATCTGATGGCCATTAGGACAAGAGGTAATCGAATATCCAAACTGGGCCCAGAATCTGCCACAAACTTTTTTAATATGCGCACAATTGTTTTGTTCTATCTCTCTACTACACCTCTAGAGGCTGGCCGGTAAGCAATGTGTAGCTTCCTTTTGACCCCAAGTATCTCCCACATCTTTGTCATTACTTTGCTAGTGAAGTGGTTACCTCGGTCTGACTCGATCCTTTGGGATAGTCCAAAATGCGAAAAGATGTGGTTGATCATCAGGGCAGCTGCTGTTTCCGCCTTGCAGTTTGGGGCTGGGAGACATTCCACCCACTTAGTAAACAAGCATGTCACGGTCAACATGTACTTGTTCTCCCTAGAGGAGCGAATCACGGGCCCGATATAGTCAACTTGCAAATCTGACAAAGGCAGTGTCATCCCCCTTTTTTCGAGAGGTCCTGCCCCATGTGCGGCCAGTATGCAACCTCTCTTAAGATTTCAAGTGTTGTATGAAACCACTGATGACCGGCTGTGGCTGCATCATGGGCGTGACTTAACATCAGGCTTCGGAATGAGGTAGGGACCACCCACTGATCATGGCTAGCTAGGAATCTCCTTACCAACAAACCGTCTCGGATTCGGAACATTTTTGGACATTTCATCAACACTCTGAGGTCCTATTTCCCTATGTAATCGGTATCCGTCAGGGGAAAGTTCTCAGGGTACTCAATGTGTTGATAAAACTGAACAATTATTGTATCCCCTTTTTGAGCCGTAATCAAATCAGCATCTGGGGTCTCCTTACACCATTGTGCAGATGAGAGTTCATTGTGAGCATTTGTCTGGGACCTAGTGATGGCAGTGACCTCAAGTAGATCCCTTTGGATGGCTCTGGTTTTTGCCAGCTGATTAGCTAAGTCATTTCCAGTTTTGTCTGGTCCCTCTACTTTAGAATGACCCATGTTCTTTTTGCAGTAGATGGTCATCCCATTCGAGGTGACCAGATAATCAATATTTTGAATTAATTTTCCATGTTTCAAGGGTTCATTATAGCACATAACATGCCTCTGGTTTTCCAGTTAACCAGGTGCTCCACGAACCTGTTCTGTACATAATCCAAATCTGTGATTATGACCAGTTCGTGGATTTGATGTTGGACAGCAGTGAGGATGGCTTGATGCACAGCCATCAACTCTGCCACTTGACTACTTCGGGGATCAATCTTGTACCCAGCGGAGGGTTCTGGGGTCTCATTCACCCATGCATTCCCTACGCAGGCCACAAGTTATTTTTCCCTGTTGTTGTCAACATGGTAAGAGCATCCATCCACATAGACAGTGGGCATTCCCTCACACTTGTCTTCTTGAAAGACTTTGTGGGGGGAATTGAGGTATGCCTCCATGTTGTCCTTTGTTTTTAGACTCTCGTCCTTGAGACAGTTTTCTCTGGCACAATCATGCAAGTCAGCCAGACCTTGCGCAAGGGGACTCTTGTTGTTTTGGCCATATCGGACCTCCACAGGAAAGCCTTGCATTGACAGAATCCAGGAAGTAATTCTGGAATTACTCACATTTCTGGCCCGGATTCTGTCAGATATTGCAGAGGCTGGTGTGGAGTCTCCACTATAATGTGTTCCCCCTGGATAAAAGGGCGCTAATTCTTCAATGCCCACACCGGTGCCAGGAGCACCTTCTCACAATTGTTGAATTTCTCCTCCACAGAGGATAACGTTTTACTCGCATGGGAGGTTACTTTATTGACCTTGTCTTGCTTTTGATATAATAGTGCAGTCAAGCATGTATTAGAGAAGACTGTCTCCAAGAAGAACTCCTTGTTTTTGACTGGGTAAGCTAGGCTAGGCACTTGTGAGAGGTTTATTTTGAGTTGTCTTACTGTCTCAGCTTTTTCTGGACCCCACTCCCACTTGACCCCCCCTTCAAAAGATGAATCAGGGGTCTTGTGATCCCTGCATAGTCCTCATTGAACTTTCTACTGTAATTAGTCAGTCCAAGGAGGCTCTTTAGTTCCCGTAGAGTTGTGTGGTCTTTCAATTTCTGGAGTGCTTTTACTTTTTTTTCCTGGGGACCTAGACCCTTAGGGGTGATCTCATGCCCAAAGAAGTTGACACAGGTCCTACACCACTGTGCCTTTTGAAAGGAACATTTTGCTCCGGAAGCCCTCAACTGTGTCAGAACATAAGGATCTCCGCTATGTGTTCCTCCACAGTTGAGCTGTTGATGAGAACATCATCTACATAAGCCAGGTTACCCCTTTCACCCAGGTCGGGCATGGCCTTATGTAGAAAAACGTTGAATTCATTATTGGAGTTGATGTATCCGAAGGGAGTCCGGGTCCATGTGTACTGCTGCCCCCCAAAGATGAAGGCCAGCTTGCATTGGTCCTCCCTACTGGCAGGTACAGTCCAGTATCCATTGGCCAGGTCTATTGCAGTGAATTCCTGTGACCCCTGGATCTGGGCCAGACCTTGTTCAATGTAGGGAAGAGGCCAATGGGAAGTATGGGCCCGTTTGTTGAGCTCCTTAAGGTCGGCGCAGAGTCTCCACTGGCCGTGTGGCTTCAATATCCCCAGCACCGGATTATTGAAGGTGCTGTGGACTGGACGGATTATCCCACGGGACTCAAGGTTCTTAATTATGTCAGTAAGGGACTCCATTGATGCGAGAGGCAAGCGATATTGCTTCACAAACACTGGAGTCAAGTCAGGGTCCATAGGAATTGTTGTTGTGTGGATGTCGGTGCGACCACAGTCATATGTGTCCACCGCAAAGAGATCTTGAAAATCCAAGAAAATTTGTTTACATTTTTGCTTCTGCTCCAGAGTCCCACAGGCATCAGCTAGGTTGACTCTCTCTTTGACCATCTGCCTGAAGCCTGGAAAGACTTTAGGTTTTTCTATCTCAGTGGCCTACTCCAGCTGGGTGGAGGAGTCCCGGATGAAAGTGCTGATTTGGACTGGTGGCTTCAGGTGGGGAAGGCAGTCCTCGCGGACTTGGAAAATCACCTCATCTCTCCTGAAGTCACAAGTCACATCTTCCTTACCATAAGGGCAGGAAGTGTACACCAGGAAGATCCCCCCATGCCGGGTAAAGATCCTGTCTGGTGTTGTGTTGTCATCACTGTCACTGTCAAAACAGTACTTTGGATTGGTCCTAACAATTCATTGCCTAAATCTATGGAAAAATGTCGGTCATCAACCGCCATTCCAATAATGGTGCCTGCGGCTAGAGTGATACTCTTAAAGTCTCTGTTATCCACCTCTATTGGAATGGTGTCATGTTCTATATTGACTAGTGGCGTTGGGTTCACCCCCAACCATTGCTGTTGGAAGTGAGCATTCAGATGAACATAGGCGTAAGGGTTTTTCAGTTTCTGTCCTCTTTTAACTTTCACTTCCAGGGAGAATTGTCGGGTCCATTCTGGGATGGTGACTTCTCTCCGATCTGAATTTCAACTGCATAAGGCAGCAGTTGAGCTGACCTAACTGCTTTCTCTGGGTCATCAAAGCCCATGGGATTATCCGCTAATCGGGACCAAGCTTTGAAGTTTATTAGGTCTAATCTAATGGCAACGCGATTGAGCATGTCACTGCCTAAGTAAAAGGCGGCAGTGACGTCTCGCACGACCCAATTATGGACTATGCTCTTGTTGCCTATGGAGATTTTGAGCATACATCTGCTTGGCAGGAGATGTTTAGAATTGGGTGTTTCCAGATCCATTTCCCATTTGTCTATTAGTTTAAATGTGGGAATGGCTGGATCTTTTGGGAGTTTGCAGAACATGGCTTCACTGATGAAGCTCTTACCGTTGTTCACACACACTCGGGCGAGAACAGAGTCCTTCCCTTCATTTAACTGAACAGGGATGAACAACTGCTCTCCAATTTGCTGAATATCAGCCAGGCTTTGAACTGATTTCTCATCTTTCTGCAATATAGGAGTGGGAATGTCTGATTGTGGATTGGTAAAGAATTTCAGAGTGTTTCCTTCCAGTGTGGAATGCCACCTTAAACTGGAAGGAAGGTTGATTTTCAGAAATAGAGAGGACCCCCATCACCAGTTTGTTGTCCTACTGCTATTAACGTCACGTCGGGTATTTGGTTGTTCTGGAAGTGAAATTCTACTTGGTCAGATTTTTGTTCAACCATGTGGCAGGTGCGTTTAAACTAACATGGTTGACACTCTGTTTTAGTTTGATTGGTCAGCTAGTCTAGGTCCAGAGGACCTTGTTTACGCAATCTATTAGGGGTGACAACCTTCGCAGGAGGTCATTTCCTAATAAACAAGGGGAGCCCTCTGGAGTCACAACTATGACCGGGTGCTTCACCTTGTATCAACCAATTTTAATATGCAAATCCGCAGTCCCCTCTACGGTAATTTCCTTCCCGTCAAAGTTCTGTAGTTGTCCAGGAAGAAGGGTGAGAGGAATTTGGTAATTCTCCACCCTTCCTGAATTCAGTTTATCAAAGGCCTTTTTGGACAGAAAGGTAGCTTGGGATCCAGTGTCCACCAGTGCCAAAATTGTACCCTACCCCTGTATTTGGACCCAGGCATAGAATTGTCCTACCTTCTCTGCAAGGGACACAGATAATGTACATTTTTGGACAACTGTTGGGTTAGTTTTCTAGTTTTGGACACTGATAGAGAAGAGATTTGGGCAGAATTCTGTGGAGAGTCTCGGGAATCTGCAAAGAAAAGGTGGCAACTAGATATGGGAGAAGTTTTGGGTTCCCCTGGTTCTGGTGCTGGGCTGCCCCCCTCCATTTTGGAGGCAGTCACCAGGATGGGTTTGAACCAGAGCATTTTCATGTTGTTGGTTCTGGGGTTGGATGATGGGTGGCGCTAGCTCAGTCCGCACATCTCCCCAGTCTGGATTTGAATCCTTCAGGATCCATTTTTCTTTCGGAGGAGTTCCCCCATCTCTGAAGGAGAAGAACATTTTCCCAGGATCCTCTGAGGATCCCTCTCCTTCAAATTGGAAGATTTGTACCTCCTCCTCAAAATGGGTCTGTTTGGGTTTTTTGTTTCTCCTACCCCCCCTCTGCTCCTTGGGTGGCATCCTTTCAGGGGCAGGTGATGTTGGTTCCGGTTCCTGGGTTTCTAGGGGCTTTTTACAAGTGGGGAAGGAAGCTTCCTCCAAGGATTTACACCCCCTTCCCCTTGTGCCTCCTCCCTGGGAACCGGTGGGTTGTCGGGGTCTGCTCCCGTCATTGCTGTAGAGCAGCAGGTCTGGAGTTTGAGGCATTCTGCGCCGGCATGCTCATCTGAGGGTTCTGTTGAGCCCTCAGTATGTGACCCAGATCCTGTGCCATGTTTTGGACCTGGCACTCTACCTGTGACACCAGCTTAGGCTAATACGGGGTTCTCATTTCTCCCCTGGGCTGATCCTGGGAAGGGTAGCTATCCCTTCTCTGAAAATACCCCGGGTTTGGAACATTTGGATACCCCTCCACGCTTGGCCTCCCCTCTCCCGGATTGGGTTGTCTGGGCTCAGGAAAGTGGGGAAAGAAGGATGTATTGTTCTGGGGTTGAAAGTTTTGTGGGTAACTGGGGAAGAAGTTCTGTCCAGGATTTGGGGAACTTCTGCCCTCTTGGTGGAAGTGGGTTGGCTGCTTGGTTGGACCCCCCTTTGAGTGGAGGAGTAAACACATAACCCAGGATGGGTCTGTTCCCCTTGTAGCGGGGACTTATGTAGTCAGGGGAGTGAGGGATCCCATTTATGGGACTACCTCCTTGGCTCCCTGTCTGTGACTGGCCCGAGGGCCTTCTGGCCTTGGGATTGCTCTGATTTTGTGCAGGTGGGTTTTTAGGCCCCCCCCATCTCCAAATCTAAAATGGGGGCAACCGTCACCTCTGCCACCTTAGCAGCAGCAGGGATATTGGTTATTTTGGGGCTTTTAGCATTATTCTTGTTTTCTATGGGCTTTTGCACCTCATAAATTCGGTTGGCCTGTTCAATGACCCAGTCTAGTGTTCTCTCCTCATGAAAATCTCTCACTAGCTGGGTCATAATGTACTTTGGTAGAGCGTTGAAAAAAGTATTCACAAATTCTTTGCTGTCCGTGCGCACCCTTCTGGTGGTCTGCGCAAAAGCATGCTTTAATTCCTGCACAAATTCTTGTGGGGCGTGATCCTCCCCACATTGCAAGTTGTAGGCTGCCTTGCGAGCCTCCTGAGGATTTCTATGCACAGAAAAATGTTTCAAGATGGCTGCCCTATAAGTGGACCACCTAGAATGATTTTGGTCCTCAAAGCCTGCAAAGAAGCTGGAGTATTCTGGTGAGAAGGTCCATTTCACATATTGAATACAGCTTTGGCTGTCCTTCAAATGGAAAGTTTCCATCATCTGCTCAAAGAGCTCTAAGTGCTCCCAAACAGAATACTTAGCATTCTTATGATAAGGCGTGATGACGCTCCTTATCGCTTTGATCTGTTTTAAGGGGTCCTTAAGCAAGGCCCTTTTTGCCTTATTGGCCTTCTTAGTTCGGGTAATCCTGGTCCATTCCTCCTCTGACTCAGAGGCACTGCTCCCAGAGGGGCCCGTCTGGTATTCTAGAAATTCCTGGGTTCTACGAGTCTGGGAATGGCTGGCAGAATGTGGGGACCTAGTTTCCTGTTGTAACGCTCACCTGGTTCCCACGGAGGCACGGGCGTGGTCTGGACGGCAGTGGCCTCTTCGAAGGAGATGTTCAGCACCCTGAAGATGGAGTGGGCTGGGTTCCCAAATCTGGCTTGTCTGGCTTGGATGAATACCCTTCTGTGAGCGAAAAGGAAGGGTTAATACTCTGCGGGTTTTGTGTAGATCTCCCGTTTCCCTTCTCACCCTCCTTGCAACCCTTCTGTAATTCCCTGTGGAGACTCACCTTAGGGATTGAAAAGGCGAGCTCTCCATCCTGCTTCTGATACAGGGGCGCGTTGGGGTCCAGTTACGTCACTGGATAGTAAGTTCGAGTTCGCTTGTCTGTTCCGGTAAGCACCGTAAATGTTTATGGCAAGCTTGTGTCTAAACTGTTCCTCTTCTCTTTTGCAGGTAATGGAAGACTCCGGGCTGAGGGCGGTTTCCGTCGAAAACCTGATTTCAGGTGAGTTTTGGTGTAGGCCCACTACTGTCTTTTCCTGTCTCTTTTTCCTTAGGGGCAGGAGTTTGAGAATGCCAAAAAATGGAGCCGGCACGAAGCAGAAGCTGAGTCCGACCTGTAAGCAGGTAAGTTTTAAATAGTTCGTTTGCTACGGTTCTTGCATTCACTAATGTGATGTTTGCTTTTTCCCCATAGGGGCCGGGGTGCTGAAATGCCCAAGGAATGGCATCGACCCGAAGGTAAGAAGAATTAGCTTGGCAGGTAAGAGCTTCTTGGTTATTTTCCCTTCTCACCTTGCTTTCTTCTCTTCGTCTCCCCATAGGTGCTGGAATGCTGCAGGGGATCCGGATGGGCGTCGCAGAGCCGAAGGCGCCACGTGCAGGTAAGAGAAGTGCGCCGAGATGTATGCGACGCGGTGAGTATTTAAAATGATGTCTTTTTGCAGGAACGTTGGTGCGCTGAATCCGGAATGCAGCTTTAACAGGTAAGGTTTGTTTTCACCTGTTTCTTCTTCCCTTTTCTATCCTTAGGTGTTTCCAGGATGCTGGCAGGCGTGGTCGAGGGCTGGAGCAGGAGCAGGCACGGTGAGCGTCCAGCTGCTATGAGCAGAACAATGCGAAGCGTGGTTTGCTGTCTGGGCGTGCCTTAAATAGCCTTTCAAGTAGTCCCAGGTATGTATCCTTCCACTGAAGGTATGTATCCTGCCACCAGCCACACCCGTGTGGTTAAGTAGTTCCTTTTTCATCTGGAAGTTGTAGAATGATCTGCCAGGTAAGGAAATTGCAGGATGGTCTGCCAGGTAAGTTTGCACCAAACACTATTCCTTCCATATCTTGTATGAGCCTGGCGCCGATGGTGCCAGGACTGTTATCCCTTATGAGCCTGACGCCAACGGCGCCAGGTCTGAGTCCAAAGAGCCCCTATCTGGGGTGGCTGGGACTTCCCTAGTATACATGTTGCCTGCCTCTGAGGGTGCCGGGCCCTGTCTGGCTCCTTGGAGGTAGGCATCATGACAGTACCTCCCCCCAAGGCCCCTCCCAAGGATGTACTGTCCGGAGGCTTTGGTTTGTGTGGAAACTTGCGATTAAATTTTTGTATTAGACGAGGTGCATGTATATGATCGCTTGGTTCCCAAGATCTCTCCTGAGGTCCATATCCTTTCCAATCAATTAGGTAAAAAACCTTTGACTTGGACATCTTAGAATCTAATATGTCTTTAACTTCGTATTCCAGTTCCCCATCTACTGGGATTGGTTCTGGTGGCTTGAGTAGCCTGGTTCCGGGTTGTACAGGTTTCAACAGTGATACGTGGAAAACCGGATGGATTTGCATGTTGGGGGGCAGATCGAGTTTGAAGGCTACCGGGTTGATTAAAGCCTTGATTGGATAAGGCCCTATATAACTTGGGTTAAAAGTTCATGGGCCTTTAAGTGGTAGATGTCTAGTCGCCAGCCACACTTGATCTCCAACTTGGTAAGGAGGTACTTCGCTCCGATGTAAGTCAGCATTTTGCTTATATTTGTCCTTGGCCTGCTGTAAATGAGTCTTGGCTTCTTTGAAGGCTCGGGTTATGGTGGCATGTAAGTTATCCACGGCGGGCATTTCAAGGCCTTGAGGTGGTTCAAGATCCGAAGTTCTGGGATGGTGGCCAAATAAGGTATAAAAAGGGGTCTGGCCAATTCCTGAATGCACAGAATTGTTGTACGCGTATTCAGCAATCCATAAAATGTCTTTCCAATTATGTTCTGATTGATGCAACATGCACCGTAAGTACTGTTCCAATGTCTGGTTTGTTCTCTCGGTTTGGCCGTCGGTCTGAGGATGGTGGCTGGTAGATAAACGCACATCAACTTGTGCCATTTGGCAGCATCTCTTCCAGACCGAGAAATAAACTGGCTTCCCCGATCGGAGATTAATATGGATGGAAAACCATGTAGACGAACGACGTTCTCAAGAAATTCCTTGGCTAGGGTGGAGGCTGAAGGCAGCCCTTTCAAGGGAATAAAATGGGCCATCTTGGAGAAGAGGTCTACAATTGCCAGTATAGTATTAAATCCATGACAAGGAGGTAGGTCAGTTATAAAATCCAGCGATAAAGTGTGCCAAGGTGCCGGTGGGATGTCCAGAAGTCGTAACGGACTGGCTGGTTTTTGCTTTTGACTTTTATATTTGGGCGCACACTGCGCATGTCATCACAAAAGATTTTATATCCTTTCGCCAGGAGGGCCACCAGAAATGCCTTTTAATTTTTTCTTCAGTCTTAGCGATGCCCGGGTGTCCTTCCATTAGTGTCTCATGATGATGGGCAATAACGAGATCTTGCAAATCCTTTTGAGGCAAGAACAGTCGCCCCTGGAAATAAGGTAAATCGTTATTAATTGAAAATCTGGGATCTTTCAGGCTCCATTCTTGCAAGGCTGCAGCGCCGAAAAGCAATTTAACTCTAGTTTGAATATCCTCTAGAGTTTGTGAGGAGATCACCCCCAAAATTCTCTGTTCGGGAATAATCGGAACTGGATCTAGAATTGGGGTAGAATCGCCCATTCCTATTCGAGTGCGTCCGCCTTGCCATTCTTGCAGCCGGGGCGATAGGTGATCACAAAGTCAAATTCTGCAAAGAACAGGGCCCAACGGAGTTGACGTGAGGATTGAGCTTTGGCCGTTTTTAAGTATTGCAAATTCCTGTGGTCTGTAATTACGGTAACAGTATGTCTTGCGCCGAGAAGGTAATGACGCCAAACCTTGAAAGCTGACTTGATAGTTCTTTATCTGTGATTGCGTAGTTAACTTCTGGAGCTGAGAATATTCTGGACCAAAAGGCCACAGGATGCAGTTGGTTCGAGACTGGGTCCCTCTGTGATAGAACCGCTCCCATGGCTAAACTAGATGCATCAGTTTCCACAACGTAAGGGAGATCTGGACGGGGATGTTTTAACACAGGTGCAGAGGTGAATTTAGTTTTTAGTTCCTGAAATGCTTGTTCTGCTTCCGTAGTCCATTTGAAGCGTTTGTTTTTCCGTAAGAGGGCTGTGATGTGTTGAACCACTCGAGAAAACTCCGGGATAAACCTTCGATAGAAATTGGCAAAACCAAGCATGCTCTGAACCCCTTTCACAGAACTAGGGGATGGCCATTTGAGGATCGCGTCCACTTTCCGTTAGTCCATTCGAACTCCCGTTGGCGTTAGGACGAAACCAAGAAACTCAACCTCCGTGACGTGAAAAATGCACTTTTTGAGCTTTGCAAATAGTTTGTGCTGGCATAGTTTCTCCATGACGGCCTTAACATGTTTTCGGTGATCAGATTCCAAGGAAGAGTACACTAGGATGTCGTCAATATATATGATGACACAAACATCTATGAGTTCTCGAAAGATGTCATTCATAAAATACTGGAAGGCAGCAGGTGCGTTGCACAACCCGAAGGGCATCACTTGGTATTCAAAGAGTCCGTATTTGGTGCAGAAGGCCGTTTTCCCTTCATCGCCCTCTCTGATGCGCACCAGATGGTAAGCCCCTCTTAAATCCAGCTTGGTAAAGATGCAGGCATCTTTCACCTGGTCGAGGAGTTCAGGGATCAGAGGCAGGGGGTAACGATTCTTAACCGTTATCTGATTTAAGGCGCGATAGTCAATACATGTTCTAAGGTCGCCTTCCTTTTTCGGCACGAAGAACAAAGCTGAAAAAGCCGGTGACTTTGACGGGCGAATGAACCCATTGGCAAGATACTGATCCAAATACTGGCGTAAATGAAGATTCTCTGGTTCGGTAAGGGCATAAATCCTACTACAAGGCGGTTGAAGATTGGGTACCAGATCAATTTGATAATCGTATGGCCAATGAGGTGGTAAGGTGTTGGCCTGTTCTTTTTGAAAAACGTCCTGAAAGTCCTGATACTCAAGTGGTAGTTGTGCTGACACAGAGGTTACTGAGGCTAGACCCACTTGTGGATTCACAATTTGAGCCAGAACGTCTTTTAGCTCTCCACGAAGTCCTCGATTAAACAAGGTGATTCTTTTATTCTCAGGCCACCCAGTTTCCACGATCAGTTTGTTAAATGTGGCGATATACGATAGGAGGTCTTGGTTCCCTTGACGCAAAGACAGAAGTTCGTTATCCAAGGCCTCACCCTGGGCGTGCCGGGCAAATAATCTCTCCATACTAGCCTGGAAGCGTTGAAAGTCACGAAGGATAGGATTGTCTTGATTTACCAACGGAATAGACCAATCGCCTGCACAGCCACTGAGATACGATAAAACAAAAGCCACCCTAGTTTGGTCATTAGGGAAGGCCCCAGGTCTACATAAAAAGTGTAAACGACATTGGTTCATGAAAAAAGCGTATTTCTTGGGGTGCCCCGCAAAACGTTCAGGTGGGGCCAAAGGCATGTTTTCCGGCAGGTTAATTTGCACCGGGTTAGTGGAAGCCATAGGAGTGGACTCTCTCCCGGAAGCAGGTAATGGCGTTTGTCCAGCCTGATTCTGCAAAAGCTGTTTAGCCAGGTCATTGGTTCGTTCTTTGGACAAGATAAGTTCTCTTCGAAGAACGTTGGTTTCTTGGCGGGCGGCGTGAACTTCCACCCGTAATTCCCCCAATAGTTGGGCTAGTTGGTCTGTTTCGGAAGTCTCCATGGCGCCTGGGTGGGTAATTGTGGGTAGGCTTCGCGTTCTGTAACGCTCACCTGGTTCCCACGGAGGTGCGGGCGTGGTCTGGACGGCAGTGGCCTCTTCGAAGGAGATGTTCAGCACCCTGAAGATGGAGTGGGCTGGGTTCCCAAATCTGGCTTGTCTAGCTTGGATGAATACCCTTCTGTGAGCGAAAAGGAAGGGTTAATACTCTGCGGGTTTTGTGTAGATCTCCCGTTTCCCTTTTCACCCTCCTTGCAACCCTTCTGTAATTCCCTGTGGAGACTCACCTTAGGGATTGAAAAGGCAAGCTCTCCATCCTGCTTCTGATGCAGGAGCGCGTTAGGGTCCAGTTACGTCACTGGATAGTAAGTTCGAGTTCGCTTGTCTGTTCCGGTAAGTACCGTAAATGTTTATGGCAAGCTTGAGTCCAAACTGTTCCTCTTCTCTTTTGCAGGTAATGGAAGACTCCGGGCTGAGGGCAGTTTCCATCGAAAACCTGATTTCAGGTCAGTTTTGGTGTAGGCCCACTACTGTCTTTTCCTGTCTCTTTTTCCTTAGGGGCCGGAGTTCGAGAATGCCGAAGAAATGGAGCCGGCACGAAGCAGAAGCTGAGTCCGACCTGTAAGCAGGTAAGTTTTAAATAGTTCATTTGCTACGTTTCTTGCATTCACTAATGTGATGTTTGCTTTTTCCCCATAGGGGCCGGGGTGCTGAAATGCCCAAGGAATGGCATCGACCCGAAGGTAAGAAGAATTAGCTTGGCAGGTAAGAGCTTCTTGGTTATTTTCCCTTCTCACCTTGCTTTCTTCTCTTCGTCTCCCCGTAGGTGCTGGAATGCTGCAGGGTATCCGGATGGGCGTCGCAGAGCCGGAGGCACCACGTGCAGGTAAGAGAAGCGCGCCGAGATGTTTGCAACGCGGTGAGTATTTAAAATGATGTCTTTTTGCAGCAACGTTGGCGCGCTGAATCCGGAATGCAGCTTTAACAGGTAAGGTTTGTTTTCACCTGTTTCTTCTTCCCTTTTCTATCCTTAGGTGTTTCCAGGATGCTGGCAGGCATGGTCGAGGGCTGGAGCAGGAGCAGGCACCGTGAGCGTCCAGCTGCTATGAGTAGAACAACGCGAAGCGTGGTTTGCTGTCTGGGCGTGGCTTAAATAGCCTTTCAAGTAGTCCCAGGTATGTATCCTTCCACTGAAGGTATGTATCCTGCCACCAGCCACACCCGGGTGGTTAAGTAGTTCCTTTTTCATCTGGAAGTTGTAGAATGATCTGCCAGGTAAGGAAAGTGCAGCATGGTCTGCCAGGTAAGTTTGCACCAAACACTATTCCTTCCATATCTTGTATGAGCCTGGCGCCGATGGTGCCAGTACTGTTATCCCTTATGAGCCTGACGCCAACGGCACCAGGAATGAGTCCAAAGAGCCCCTATCTGGGGTGGCTGGGACTTCCCTAGTATACATGTTGCCTGCCTCTGAGGGTGCCGGGCCCTGTCTGGCTCCTTGGAGGTAGGCATCATGACACCTGTGTCCTGGGGCGCTCAGAGGAGTCTTCTGATTCCTCCTTGCTCCCAGGATTTGATGAGTGTCCCCCACCCCCCACTGTCCTAGCTGGTCAGAGGCTTTCAGGATGCCCTTAGTGGGCCCACTCTCATGGAGTTCCCCACTAAATTTCACAGTACTTGGGTACCCATACCGAGATGTTCGCCCATCCATTCCTGGGAGGTGCTGGTCTATGAGCCCCATATTTCTGATTGGATTGAATTCTGCCATCCCTGTGGCCCTTGGCTCATGTGCGCCAGTGGACACGGGGGTGGCAGAGTCCAGGGATTGGAAGAGGTGAAGGCCTCTGGTACTAGGGTTCCTGAGGTTATGCTCAGGTGTTTCCCTTTCCCAGCGAACCTCAAATCTATCAGGCCCTGCTCCCTGTTGCCATGCAAGAACCTGAGCTTTCTGTTCCTCTATCAAGGCCTTCCTGGTTTCTATCAATCGCTCTTGCATAGCTACCTGCCTGTGGAGCCTGTCATTGTTCTCACAGAGAGCCTCTTTTTCTCTCTGTGCTTCCTGGGTTGTTTTTGAATACTGGGCTAGTCTTTGCTGCAGGAGGGTTACCTCCTGAGTCCTGTCTATACTGGCCTGGTCCTTCCTTGGCAGAGCCTCTTCCACCCTCCTGGTGTGCTCTAACAATTTTTGATGGTCTTTTTGGAGGTCACCCAGTCCCTGGAGGGCCATGTGATTTTCTTCCAGTTTCTCTTTTAAATAGCAGAATTCCTGGCCTAAGATGTCCCTTTCCTGAGCAAGAGCCTGCCTCTGTGCTGCCAGGTCATCCCTCTGTCTTTGAAGCGCACCAGCTTTCTGGCGCTCTTCATCAAATTCTGCCTGGGTGTCCAGGTCTTTCAGGATTAATGTATTGCTCTCCTCTTTCTCTCTGTCTAGTTGGCTTTGCAGGGTGGCTACCTGCTCTGTTCATGCCCTGTTGAAATGTATATGTTGCTCCAGCTTTTTCTGGCTCTGCAGTAGAGAGTCCAAACTTTCTTGGTACTCCTTCTGCAAGGCCTGAATTCTGGTATCTGTTCTGCCTTTTCCTGCAGCAGGATACCCATATCCTCTTTTATGTTGGTACTGTCTACTTTCATTTTTAGACACCTGGCTCCTCTGTAGCCTCTGCTCAGCAGAGTCCAGATCAGTTTGGGCCTTTCCTAATGCCTGCAGTTGCTTACTTGCCAGATGTTGGCCTTCAGCATATTTATCCTGTATGGCTCCAATATATAGGTGTAGATATGTCGCTATTTTGGCAATCTTGTTTTGCTCCTCCTTTGCCTTAGGGGCCATATACAGTTCACTCAGGGCCATATGTAATGGACCCTGATCATGCCATTTATCTAATCCTGTTGCAGTGATCTGTTCTGTTATTGCCTGCAACCACACATTATGATCCTGCTCTGTCCATTCACCTCTCACAAACAACTTATGCAATAGGTGTTCTCTAGCCATATTGATCTCTACCCGTGTCGCCATTCTGGAAATATTGATTTCCTTCCTGACTTACAGAAGTTTTATTTTATTTTTGCAAAACAGACTGTTTCCTTAGAGTGTTCAATTTTGAGGGGTGCTTTTCACAGTTTAACACAGCGTGGTAGCCCAACAGGATTTATGTACCCTGTCAGTTTGCACACTGTATTAAACTGTCACAAGTGCTATATCTATTTCAGAAATCCCAGACGAGCCCCCAATCTGTAAGTGGTTTCAACCCAGCACTCCACCTAAGTCAATGCCTAGCGTGTGATGCTCAGCTGGAACCCTTAATTATATATTGTATGTCTAAAGTTCTTTTATTTCTGAATGATTTACCCTTTTATCACACCCCTCTCTTTAAACCCCCCCAGGTCTCAATGAACCGAGAAGTAGGTTGTTTTGCAAAGTTAAAAGATTTTTTTGATGGATTTGAACAAGATATGTATCACACTTTTATGAATTTGAACAATATCTAGATATCGCACTTATTAATATGTATACAATGATCACCAATGGGTGATATTACAATCAACAATCTCTTTAAACAGTAGGAGTATGGATAAGAAGAATAATGTAGCATAGAATAAACTTTGTGTGGGTTCAATGAAAAGCAATGATAGGAAATTAATGCAGCACAGAAATAATACTTTTGTCTGTTCAATCAAATGCAATTCTCTCTGCAACTCATCCAGAACAGGACTGTGAGACTTGTCCTTGGTCTCAAGCCCAGGGACCATATCTCTCCAGGACTGAAATCTCTATACTGGCTCCCAGTGGCTGTGAGGATTAAGTTTAAAACCGTCTGCATTGTACACAAGGCCTTCTGGGGCCTGGGGCCAAAATACCTTCAACTCTCCCTTCCCAGATATCTTCCTTCTCGTGCGCTTCGCTCATCCGCCTCCAACTCCCTCAGGGTCAGCCGCTTCTCCAAGCAACGAGTTGGGGGTAGATCTCTCTCCGCAGAAGGGGCCTCCCTCTGGAACAGCCTCCTGCCTCCCTGAAACTTGAGGAGAACCATCTCCGGTTCCGGAAGCACCTCAAAACCTTCCTCTTTGCTTCTGCTTTCTCGCCCCCTCTCCCCTGCTAAATTCCTGACTGTAATTGCACTGAATCTGCAACTGGCCCTTATTATTTATCTTGTTATTCTACTACCCCTGTACTGCACTTTCCCCTCTCCCTTTCCCCTTGCACTTTTCCCTTCCCCTCTACCCATGCACTTGCACTATCTGAATGACACCGGACCTAGTAGGATCGTTGTGTCTTCCCTTTGCTCCCCCTACCTGCCTCGTCGCGCCTTGAAACACTTGTGTATAGGCGCGTTACAAATACCATATCATATCATATCATATCAATGTAATCACTCTTTCCCCCTGATACTACTCAATCCCCCCTAATATGCAATATAGATGGAAGGAGAGAATACAGGTTTCAGGAATGAACACTCAACACATGCAGTTTCAATCCCAATTCCCCCAGCAAGCTTAGAGAGAAACAGGAATGATTTCAAAACAGGTCAATTGCTTTTGAATGTGATTTGCAATGAATGGGAAAAACAATGAAAATGGATTTAATTCTCTAAATTGTATTCATAACCAGTGGGATCCGCTTTGGATAGTTCCAGGTAGACACTAGCAATGATGGTTGGATAACTAGCAGATAGGAAACTGAATTCAGAGGTTGAATGCAAGAAATAGCTATTTTACATGTGTTGAAATTGAGCCAAATGCAGAATCGCGGCAAACCTTTCAGCGCACGTTAAAAGCGATTACACAAAAACTATAAGGAGTTGGAATGCGGTTTTAGGTTCGTTTGAAAGCTGAGGATGTTGGCTTCAATTTGACAGTTCAGTTAAACAAGAGTCAAGGTTTTCAAATGAAAGATGCGCTTTTGAATATTACAAACAATAATTTTCTTGGCACTAAGGAGGCTATGAAGATGCAAGATACCCAACGGTACAGCCACCAGAACAGGGCGCCTCCGCTCTGACTTTTGCCCGCCAAGACACTTGTCTTTTTTCAGTAATATATTAGCGCAAAGATGAATTTATCACTACAATTAACAAGGGACTATATGGATGAGGGAAAGATTCAAGTAAAACAAAAGAGATTCTACAATGCAGTTCTGGATATGTTGGAATGGGTTGGATAGGATTACTTAAGGATAACAGATTAGCTTTGGGCAATTCTATGCTAAATACTCACAATTATGGTTTTGGAAAAGGCCCGTCAGCATCAGCTCAAAGGTTTGGGACTGGAATTCTGTGAGCCCACCGGACAGGATTTAGGCGCTCGGTCCTGCACTCAGCACGGCACTCTGGTCTCTGCACGGCACTCCTGACTGGATCTGATGGGTTTGTTCTGGAGTATACAGATATCTGGTTTCAGCTCTGCTCTACTGGTTTGGATCTCTGGGTTCTGGCAAGAGTTCTTGGCAAGAAGCAGAAAACAGCACAGGCAGGCTGTTCAAATTTTGATGTGCCCCTTGGAAGTCTGGGGTTAAAATCAGGTTGCAAGATTTTAAAGGCCAGCTGAGAAGGGTTCGACTTTGGAATGGGCCTTCTGCTTTCAGAGTTCTGGAGTCTTGGATCCTAGTTCCTCCAGCAGAGCACTTCGCAGTTAATCAGTTGATGGGTGAATGTGTGTCTCCAGGTCCTAAACAGTCCATATTTATCTTTTTCACAAAGGGGTGGATAGGCTGATTATACTAAGCCCACCCTCTAGGAATCCGATTGGTCAGAGTATTCCCTCTCCCCTGATTTGAGAAGGAAACCTAGTGTCATAGTGACGCTGCAATTTACAATCCAGGGAAAAACCTCCCTTTTTTTCTACACAGAAAATCTATTTTTCATAGAAAGCATATGTACAATATCACCAACTTGCTAATAATACATATTCACATCACATATATAATAAAGCACGTATCCATCAGAGTCCCATCTTCTTGAGAGTTTTGGTTCCAAACTGACAGTTTTTCGTGCTTTTGGTTGGTTACCCAGTGTCAGATCTGTCCACATTTTTTCACATACATGCGCATGACATCTGGGCACAATCCTGTAAACTTTCATATTCCTAGCATGATGACAATTGCTACAATATCAACATTTTAGTAGTCCGGTCTCTGAATATCGTACAAGGTTCAGAGCAGCCTCAAACTGTGAGCAGCATTTTTATATCAACAACCTATAAAACACATATTTTTCCAAATTATACACAGCTTTCTATGAGTCTTTTTCCAAAAAGATATTTCCTTGGAATTTCAGATACACATATCAGTCTAGCTCCACCTCCAAGGTTTGGCTGGGCCAGAGCAACCTGAGCCTCTCTTCCTTGGGCAGTTGGTTTCTGTTGACGCCCAAATTTGCATTTCCTTTCAGTCAAGGGAGCCTTTTGTCCCTACTCAGAGCAACAGGCCAAAGTCTCCTCCCAATTCCATTAACAACTCATTGCCAGTTCCCAAGCAGAGAGCAGGAGGAAGATTCCTTTGTTTGGGAGCAGCTATGGAATGTCTTTGAAGTCCAATGTAGTTGACATTGGTCCACTTTTAAAACACAGTTTCAAATGGTCCTTTCTAAAATACAATTTATATTTTCCACAAATATACAAATAAATCTCTTCATTCCAGTCTTTTTAAAACATAGAAATTGAATTGTAGCAACCCCAATTGCTATTGGTGGCAAGTCTCTTCTTTTCTACAATTTGATTTTAAGACACAAGTTTTAAACTGACAATATAAGTAATGACAACTAGGAGGCAGGCGAGCAACGCTACTGCGCCCATTTCTGACATTTTTCCCATGCAAGCACCTTTTGAATGTGGATTTTTTTATGATGAAAGGTGTTTCTCCTGACATTGTGCTTATGGGAATTCCTTACATTAGTGATGGTGAACACCCCACAAGGATGTTTGATCTTCTCTGCTGTTTAGGAGCCATGATTTTGCACTTTCAACAGCCAAGGAAAAATGGATTTTAAATACTTCTGGTTTTCCTGGCAATACAGCACTGCCTTTTCAAGCAGTTTTATTTCACTCTGTGGGCAGCCCAATGATAGGTTTTGGCAGCGTGGTCTCCTGTTTTCCCACTGACATAAGCAAAATGGATTAGCGGCCTATTTTTCAGGTTTCCCTGCGCACTTCTCGGCGATTTCTAGCACAAATAAGGCTTTTTGGCGGCCATACTGTTGTTTGCAGGGCAACGCCAGTGGGTCAGAACATCCCACAATAACAGGGAGTATTTTACTTGATGTTATTGTAAAAATGAGAAAAAAATGTTATAAAAGTCAAGTTGTTTTCTCTTGAGTAATTTATTTGGGGTGACTGATAAAAAACATGAGAGGTATCCATGTCCTGAAAATTGTAAACTGTAAGCATTGTTCCACTGTTGTAAATCTTCTGGGAATAATAGCATTGAAAAATACTAAATCTTGTTTTTATCTATCCTCTATTAGATAATTAACATCATTACTTTCTGGCCTGGCGCGGATAACCCTGGGGACCTGGAAGTGAAGGAAGGAAACAGGGTGCCGCTCCATTCCCTCCAACTAAAGTCTGAAGGGGATCATGGAGTGCCGCACTCTGATGGAGGAGAATTCCGTTGAATGAACCTCACTCTGCACTACTCTTCCTCAACAAAAAGTCACTGAATAGCGGGGGGGGGGGGGGTCTGGGGATTACTTTTATGCCCTAGAAGACATCCCCTTTGAGCCAAAAACCGGATTGAAATAATACCAAAAAAATGCTCTGCTTTTCTTTTCCTGGCTCACATGGCGTGCATTGAACATGGTCACCCAAAGAATGGTTCTGCATTTGCTTTACTTCAGTTGAATCATCAGAAAAAAACCTGCATTCAGAACAGCTCTACATTTGCTGTTCTGTCCTCTGGAATACTAAAGTTGCGCACAACATTCAAGACGGCCCTGCATTTTTCTTTATTTCATTGAAACATCACAAAGTTGTGCCATCCATGGAAACACACGCCTGCATGCTTTATTTCATCTGATTTCCAGATCTGGGTTTTTGACACAGGAACTGAATTCAGTGACCAGCCCTGCCTCCCACAGAAAGAAAAGTCGCATCCATAAGTGAACCGGCCCACAATGACATATGAAAAGGCAGAGAGTGTGAGGATTCACTGCCCTGTTAGACTAGTAGGCAGCCCTGCCAGAAGGAACATTGGAAGCCTGTAGGGCTGGTGTATGACCGAGAGGTGTGATTTCTTCCAGCTCCCCTCTGAAGTGGTGGGTGGTGAGAGTGATGCTGCAGAAAGCAACTCAGAAAACACACGGTAAGGGAATACAGGACAAGGACATGGGTATATATTCTTGTGTTCTTCCCTTTCCTTCCACTTATCTCCACCTTCATTGTTTGGCAATACTGTGCAGTCTATTTCCTTTTCCTGTTTATTTGTAGTGAGCGTTTCCTCAAACATCCTCCACAAATCTAACACCTCCTGTCTATTTTAGAGCTGCTTCCCTTTGTATTTTGCCATTAGATAGGTCACTACATGGTCCAATATCTTTTTATCAAATGACTCTCCTTCTCTCCAAATGTGATGTGACCCCTTCCCTTTTATGTGTTACCCATTGGCCATGGTATGTTTTCGATCACTATACAAGGGGAGTTGCTTACAAATGTGTGTAAGTGGAATATCCAAAGCCATATTTATCAAAAGGGTCATCTCCCACTCCCCCTTTTGTCTGTGCTGTGACACCTCAACCTCTAATACATCATCTTATTTCTTCAATTATTAACTTTTCAAAACATCAGTTATGCATTTTCATGTCAGTTACATAGAACACAATAGACATTTTGACAAGACAAACCAACAACTTCATCAACAATAATGAACAAAGAACATAAAATACTCTGAAATTAACCCATATTCCCCTATCCTGCTTTCACGCAACCACAAATGTCTCCTTCCCCACACTCAACACTCACATCACCCTCGCGCTCCTGGGCCTTCCTCCACAAGAGTTATAGAAGAGTATAGATACTAAATACTACACATTTCTGAGTCTACTAAATTTGCAAGGTTCCTACTTTATTCCATTTCCTCACTTATATCCAGCACTGGTCGGGACAGTGCTATGCAGTGCCACCTTCCACCCCCTTTTCACAGCTAGGTTCCTGTATCTCCTTTTATTTTCTCACTATACTCCTTTATATAAAGACCTAATGGCCATGAAAAAGAAAAAGCACTTTGTTCTCAACAATCACTCCATCCAGTCACACTAAGCCCAGTTATTGTGTGTTCCCCTTAATAAATCTGCTCCACACCTTCCCTTTCCCTCCTTTACTTCCCCTTGCAATCAATATTCACATGCCCCTGGTATTCGGAGATCCTCCGTTCGCAGTCTATCCCCAAGTGGAGGCCTCTCTGTCAGGCCCCTACCCAGCGAGCAGTTGGGTATTCGCAAAGCCGGGACCAACAAAACCTGCCTCGTTGTGTACATGTTTTTGTTTAAATCTGGTCAGCCGTAGGTGTGAGACCGCCTTTCCGGGGAAGCCCTGGATCTTGCTGCAGTATGAACACATCATGAAATATGACGTTGGATGGTCACTAAATGAAGGTGCCCACTCCCTGACACAATATCCCAAAATCAGAATAATGGACACACCCCACAAGGGAATGAGACCAGGAGATAGATTGCAAGTTGAAAAAAGTTTATATAAGGTCAATTGTGCATGAAGAGAACTCTGCTGCACGGAGAGCGCTCTGCTAACAGATACACAGGCAGCACATTAAAAAGGCACCAAGCGTCATGAGTGACATCACATTACAAATACACAATTCTGAAACATAATTGGGTCGAGTCATCATTGCTGTATGAATCCCTATGTGTCGACCACATGGGATTGGTGGGTGCTTAGACGTCACTCCTACAGCACGTGGCTCAGCTGGGCTCATCTTTGAAAGGTGAAGATCAGGCCAGCAAAATGAAACTTTCCCTGAGTAACTAATCTTGCAAAAACAACATTTGAGAGCATGAGATAAATGACACTCGTAAAGTCAGGTAGGAATGTTGGTGCTTCTCAGAGTTCATACACAAGTTACAGGCATGCCATGTACCCTGGGTACCCCGGTACCCATAAAACTAGAATCCCTGTCCCATATTCCCACCTTGGAGTTTTTGATCTACTTAATGTTTCATGACACAAATAGACACGTGTCAGGGTTAGAAAGAAAGTGTATGGGGTCAGGTCTCTCTGGGCTATCTCCATTTAGGTCACTACAGAGGGCCAGATATGTATTTGTATCAAAGAACAGAGGAGCATGGTCGTGGTAGTTTACAGCTTGGCATGGTGGGGGTCAGAAGAGACACAAACAGGTTAGTGGAGATGGATGGGTACTCAGGCAAATGCCTGTTCTGGTCTCACACAGTGCAACAAGCTCATCTGTTCTGATACGGCACTGAAGGTTGCAACAATGAATAGCTGGACTTCCGTGAGAACAGTGTTTGTGGGAGGCTGGCAGGAGGCATTTGGGTGGGGGGCCTGGGCTGAAGGTGTGAAGTGCAGGCTAGAGGGAGAGGGAGAGACAGGTTTTTAGAGATCCTTTTCAGGCCTAGTAAAAGATGGCGGATGATCCAAAATGGGGCCTTTGCACGTTAATGAGTTCTGGGTACATACCTTCTGTGTTAGTAATTAGTAAATGATTAACACAGACTGTAATTGGGATGAGGGGGGTACGTCCCCCCCCATCAGCACAAGTGAAATCCGTGTTGCTGGAGTGATGGAGGGGCGGGATATACCACCTCCCTCCCAAGAATGGTCACATGATGTGAACAGTTGATTGCCATAGAAATCTTTATGCAGCAGTAACAGCATGCAGAACTAATGCCTGAGGCAACGACTAGTGAAGTAAGTTAATATGCAAACATGTTTTTACATCACGATGCACGGAATGAATGCAAGCATCATGTGCACACATATAAGATAGTTCCGTTCTCACGTTCATGCTTGACTTTTAGAGCGGTTGCCCACGGGTAAATTATGTGATACACGTTCGAACTGGGTAATCAAAACGCGTGCGTGTCCGGAATCAGAGCAACGCCCTGGGCTACTCAGCATCAACAGGAGCTGACTGAAGCACACTGCCCAAGGTAATTTGGTCACTAGACGTACGCTAAAACATCTACGTGTGAATAGATAATACAATCTCTCTCACAGGATACTTAGTACGAAGCCCACTAGCTGGGTTATAGCTCAACCTTGTTTTCCAGTGTACGCTTCATTTGCAGAGTTTGGGCTTTTGGGTAAACCACAACGTACGTATGTAGACGGGCTGTTTAAACCACAGATGGATTCTGAATAACTGCACAACCTGTGCTACATGGTACTAAGATTTTCTGGTGGAATCATAGTGCTTAAGGTAATCAGAAACATTATGTTCGCGTAACAATATGGGAATATAAGAAAACAAATGGTGGTCATTCTACCTGCAGTTTGAGAACATCAAATTTAGCTTTGTAATATGGTCACTGGTAATATATAAAGTCGTCATAGTCAAGGCATTTTGAATGAATTGTTAAAAATGAATACCACTAAAAATATGACTTGTCAGGGGAGATTCAGCCACATTTAAGTGAAATACCTGCTGAGATGCCAGGTAGAATAATTCAATCAAGTTCTCCTTTCTCTTACAGTTTGGAATAAAACAAATACATCAGATAGCCTCATTAAATGACATATTTGCCAAATTAGCTTTACACACAACTAAGAAATTGAAGGTTAATCCAATTTGGGCACAGCTCATGTCAGTCAAGTTCAACGGCTGAGGTGAGGTTTTTAAAGAAGGTTTTCTTAGTTATTTTTTTTCTGTAGTGTCCAATGTGCATGGTTACATGTACTGGAAGAACTGTGTAATGTTTACACGTCCGATTAACAGTTTATGTCCTGAAGACGGATCCAAGCGAATACAGAAACAAGACAGGGCCATAAATGTGTTCTTTTGCATCGAGAAACACAAACATTTGTAGAAACTAAGGGGGTAATTATTGGATTATTTGCGCCAAAAAAACAGGATTTGTGCACCATTCTGCCCGCAAATCCCTGTTTAACAAATGGGTATTTGGTTCTCCTCCCTCCTTGCTCTTTTCTACCCCTTCCACCTCGTTTCTGATTATATTGTTTAATCCCTTTTCCTTACTTGATGTGGGGGGTGTTTCTTAGAACATCCTCCACAAATCCAGCACCTCTCTTCTACTTTGAAGCTTTTTCCCTTACATTTAGCCATTAAATATGTTGCTACAAGATCAAACACAGTCTTATCAAAAGACCCTTCTTCTGGCCAGATCCGAGACGTCACCTCCCCTTTAATCTCTGTTAACCCCTGCCCATGGTATTTCTTAATGTTTTCGCTATAGAGGGGGAAGTGTTCGCAAATATGTAAGAGTCGCTTGTCTGCCCCCATGATGCCTCTGTGTATGTACTTGCACCGTTAACACTTCAACCTTCTGATAACTCAACAACAATCTTTTTTAATTATATTTCAAAACATTTTGCTTGCTTCTTTTTTTGTCTTAATTATTGCATGAAAAGAACGATCACATTGAGAAAAAAAACAATTGACAGTTTCACAGGACAGACCAATGCACCTTACTTACAACATAAAACAAAGAACACGTATTTTTAGGATAACCCTTCAAACGCTCTGCCCCGATTCAGAGTGTTATATTTCCCCTTAACTCACACCGCTTCAGAGTGTTATATTTCCCCTTAACTCACACTACTCAATCACCTCGCTCTGGCCCCTTCTGGGCTGTCCTTCAAAAAGATATAGAATACTAAAAGAAGTCAACACTACTATTTTCCCAGCCCACTAAATCTATCTATATATATATATATTCAATGAAAAACTTTGTTAAAAGGGACGTTATGGTTAAGTGGCGCTATTAAAAACCTATCAAATTCAGTAAAAAAACTTTGTTAAAGGGATGTTATGGTTCAAAGTAAAACCGAAAAACCCCTGAAATTCGGCAGTTATGGTAAGATAAGCAACCATAACTCGTGCCACCGTGCACTGCTAACACTAACACACAGGACATCAAAGATGACATCACAAATGTCATTGATGACATCACTGATGACATAACATGGCTGGTTCTCCCTTTTTTTCCTTTGCTGACATATCTAAGCCACATTTCAGGGGTTTTTGAACCATTACGTCCCTTTAACAAAGTTTTTTTACTGAATTTCATATGTTTTTATTAGCACAACTTAACCATAATATCCCTGACTTTATATACATGTAACATAGAACATACTGAACCCCTAGCTAGAGATTTTGATGTCCGCGGACTACCGCCATGTCCGCGGACATATCGAAAATCTGAGCGTGGTGAATGTAAATTTAAATAGTGTGCCCCATTTCCCATTTGAGGTTGGCTCTGAAAAGAGCCGTTTTTTTGGTTTTTTTGCAGATGCTTGACAGACACCTGTTATTTTGTATTTTTTTTCTTACTTTACTCCTAAAATCTTCACATAACCTTCTCCAAAGCAACCCTTACATTCCAAAACAGAATGGCATTTCCCATAAAAGATAAGGAAATGCCATCTTCTTTAAAATAAACAGCATTACTGGAATCAATATTCTCATTATTACAGAAGAACATACCAGCTCTAAGCATGAAGGCGCACATGCCTCGGTTGATTACACACCTAGCATTGTTTTGCTGAGGAAAAAAAAACTGAACTATTGTCCCATATTGCCCTAGGTACTAATCTAGAAAAAAATACTTTGGCATTTGGAAGGATGTTCATTACTGCTTGAACCAAGTGTTCCAAATCTGCCAACAAAGTAGGGGTACTGACATAGCCCAAATGGAAAGCACCATAGTGCAAAACTACCACATGGGGACTGTTGATCCTGCCCATATCTTCACAAACTTGTACAACTCCCTGTACATTGCAATCAGGCACAGTGCTCCACACCACCTCCACTCCTTTAACATAAAAATTATTTGCAACATGCCTGCATTGAACATACTGTTGTAAACCATGCACAAACATATCTCCAAGCACCAACACCCTGACTTTCTCCACTTCTGCTATCTTCACTACACACTACACACAGTCTCTTTGAACACAAATCCACAACCTCAACATCTGATTGGCTGATCCCTACAGTCTTCTTTCCATGCTGTATTTGCTGGAAAACCACGGATGTAGCACGCCCTGTCCGCAGACCGCATAACTCTTAGACAGCCCTTCTACCATTTCCACTTCATTCTCTGTGCCATTCCCTCATTGGATACAGCTAAGCAGATACAATACGGAGAATGTCCTCAGAACACCCCCATTTTGATTATTTTCGAACATTTCAGGACACCGCGAGTGTTCTTAGAACACATTCAACTTGCCAGCGAACAATACGGACAACGTCCTCAGAACACCCTCAGCGGTTTGGGCTACCGCGTCCATTTAATATATATGCGGTAGCGTCCATGTAGTTATGGTTAAGTTGGTGTTTCCATAGTAAGAGCATTTTTTCGGTGGCTTATAACTTTGCTCCCTCTGGACGAATCCTCACCAAACTTTGCAAAATAAGTATATGGGCCACTCTGTATTTTATTGCAAAGTTTGGTGAGGATTCGTCCAGGGGGGGAAAGGTTATAGGGGGGTCCCAAAACTTGTGTTTTTTCCTATAGACATAATGGGGAAAAACTTTGCGCACGGCCACAGGCAAAACCGCTGGACGGATTTACACCAAATTTGCGGCAGGAGTGGGGGCTTGGTCCCGAAAGCGTGCTTTTGCAAATTTGGTGCAAATCTGTCCAGTAGTTTTTTATAAAATGACCAAAACGTAAGGCAAAAAAATTAGTGATATCTGTGTTCGCTTCGCGGACGGACTTCCCTGATCGCTCCGCGGACAGCACCCCGATTGGCCCATGGCCTTGCGTCATGTCCGCGGATATGCAACATGTTCACTGATTGAATGGCGAGGGGTGTGGAGCGCGTCAGATTTTCTGTGGCGCCCGCCATCTTGTATTCACCGTCGACCGCATACAGCGCAGTGAACCGTGGATAAAAAATGGTATTTAGTGCCGTGTGTTGGTGTGTAAGAGTGTTTGGGGAGGGTGGGGGAGTATGAGATAGGTTCAATGTTTTTTTTTATGTGCTAGACATTTTTGTTGCGTTCGATTTGTCCGCGGAGAACACGGCTGTTCTGACATTTTGTAAATAAAATAAATGGTGGGGTGTTTAGAGGACGGAGTATGTGTCATTTTTGTTCACAAGAAAGGTAAAAATGAGCTATGAACACTCGCGATGTACTTAATTGTTCGTAAATACACAAACTGGGGGTGTCCTCAGCCGCTGTCCGTATTGTAATCTTTCTAGTTGAATGTGTTCTAAGAACACTCGCAGTGACCCGAAATGGGTGCATTTACACAAAATGGGGGTGTTCTGAGAAGGTTGTTTGTATTGTTCGTTGTCAGGGTGAAAGTGTTTTAAGACCACTCCTTTTGTCCGCTAATAGTACAATTTCCTATGGACGTCAACCGACTTTTTGTCCACTAAAGAAACAATAAATCCGGCTGGTGTGCGCCGACATTATGTGATAATCCTATGACTGGCGCTATTGACCTGGCTGACTTGCTTTTGCGACACTAAATCATATGTCCATCCCCTAAGCCTGATATTATCAAAGCATTCATATTCCCCGCCTCTCTCCGTGACGTTACAGGGTGCGTCATCAAACACGCCCAGTCCTCTGCAGTCCTAAGTGACTTTACACAGAACCCGGAAGACAACACATATTATGCCACAACACAGCGCGCCACAATTCGGAATATGAAACAGTGATTTAAAAGCAAACAGCAAGATTGTAAATTTTGTAAAGTACATTTATTTGACATCAAATGTTTAGAGAATATTCAGCAATGTGCTTTTGTCTTTGTTGTCGATCCGCAAAAGTTCATGTTAAGGCACGCAATGTTCCTTTGCGGTACAGAGGGTGTTAGATCAGCTTACAACTCAGTGCGCCACAATTCGGAATATGAAACTGTGGTTTAAAAGTAAACAGCAGGATTCTACATTTGGTAAAGTACATTTATTTCACATGAAATGTTTAGTGAATATTCAGCGATTTGCTATTGTCTCTGCTGTCGAACAGCACAAGTTTATTTTGAGCCACGCGTTGTTCCTTTGCGGTAGATAGGCTGTTGGTTTATGATAAAAGCAGTAAATGGTCGCTCTGATAATCGGAAGGTTGCTCCAACAACGAGCCATTAGACCACCCTATTGGTTGGTATATTGTTTGTAGCCACTAGTACTGCGTAAGGGCATATTGGTCCTTGGCTATTGTCCCATAAAATGGTGAGGGTCATATTTGGACCTGCACCTGGCAGTTGAAGACCCCATCCGCTGGAGTCTGTAAATCGTGACATAGGCAAAATGGGGCCACATACCTATTTTAAAAAACATAAATTAGTCTCACCAGCCGATCTTCATTAAAAATCATCATTTTATTTATTAGGGCGTGAAACTATTTGCTATCGAAGATAGTGCAACGGAGTATGTTAATAATAAAATAATAATATTTTCCCATTCATATAGTGCTAAGAACCGTGAGGTATCTAAGCGGTGCTTATTATTAACCACAGTGTGTGGTGCTCATTTATCGACCACGGAAGGATGAAAGGCTCAGTTTGGCCTTGCCGGGATTCGAACTTGCATTAGCAAGCTGTGCACGGATGTCAAAGCGAGCGTTGCAATTTGTGTGCCACTTGACAGGCTACAGTGAAGTGGCACAGCGAGTAGAGCGCTTGACCGCCTATAGGCCGGTTAAATTATTTCTATTAACCCACCCTGTGTGGTCTGCCTTTTTCAGAGCCCTCTAAACGACAGGGGATCAATTTGGCGGTGATAGTGCGCAGTAGAAAACATTATGCCACTTTGAACGAACAAGTTCAACTTGAGCGGTCTTTAATGCTACGCTATTGTAATTATATTTGGTATAACATAATCTAAAGGGTTACTTACAGTACAATTGCAATTTCCATTGTCTACGAGTAGTGCAGTCCCAAAATACGACTCAGCATGTGCGAACGATCTTTCGCATAGTGATATAATATATAAAAGTGGTTTTGTTTCAGAAATTTCATCCTTATCTTCTCTTAGCAACACTCCTTCAAGAGAAGTCTTTCATCACAATCTCTGTCTGTCAAGGTCAAAAGACAATACAACCTTATAGTCTGCTTTGTGAGCCACTCCGGGGCCCAAGAAAAAAATGGAAGCAGCTGACCTTCACTGTGAATGAGCATAAATTCTTACTTTGCAACATTCTGTGTAAAGCCATCTGTGAGAAGTTGGTTTTTGCACGCCATGTTTGTATATTGTTTGCGTGATATTAAAAAAAGTTTGTTTAAGGGACGTTATGGTTCTAAGTACAGCCGAAAGACCCCTGAAAATCACAAGTTATGGTAAGCTATGAAAAATAATTCGCGCCACCACCGTGCACTGCTAAGACTAACACCCAGGACATCAATGATGACATCGCAAATGTCATTGATGAAATCACTGATGACATCACATGTGTACGTACTTTTCATGGAATTTGTGTACTAGGGATTTTTATTATAATGTTGCAAAAAAAGTGTCAAGGAAATTGCAATACATATCATACCGTTATTAGTGCTTTGAACGATGTATTGATATAAATAGCATTGTATTATGGGATTCTATCTAGTATACTGAGCTACTAATGGAGAAACATAGCATTGTGTGCAGAGTACAAGATGAAAGTATGTTATTTGTAATGTTAATATGTTGAATAATGAAATGATAATTGTCCTGAAATGTTTGAAAATTCACAAAATGGGGGTGTTCTGAGGACGTTATTCGTATTGTGTGATTGCTTAGCTGTATGCAATGAGGGAATGGCACGGAGAGTAAAGTGGACGCCGTCCGCGGACACCGCGGCTGTTCGTGGACAGGGCGTGCTACATCCGGGTTTTTCCAGGAAATCCAACATGGAAAGAAGACTGTACGGATCAGCCAATCAGATGTCGAGGTTGTGGATTTGTGTTGAAAGAGACTGTGTGTGGTGAAGATGGCAGAAGTAGAGAAAGTCAGGGTGTTGGTGCTTGGAGATATGTTTGTGCATGGTTTACAACAGTACGCTCAATGCAGCCATGTTGAAAAGAACCTTGATGTGAAAGGAGTGGAGGTGGTGTGGAGCACTGTGCCTGATTGCAATGTACAGGGAATTGTACAAGTTTGTGAGGATATGGCCACGATGAACAGCCTGCATGTGGTAGTTTTGCACTATGGTGCTTTCCATTTGGGCAACGTCAGTGCCCCTACTTTGTTGGCTGATTTGGAACGCTTGGTTCAAGCCGTAATGAAGATCCTTCCAAATGTGAAAGTAATTTTTTCTGGATTACTACCTAGGGCAATATGGGACAATAGTTCAGTTTTTTGTCCTCAGCAAAACATTGCTAGGAGTGTCATCAACCGAGGCATGTGTGCCTTCATGCTTAGAGCTGGTATGTTCTTCTGTAATAATGAGAATATTGATGCCAGTAATGCTGTTCATTTTAAAGAAGATGGCATCTCTTTATCTTTTACGGGAAATGCCTTTCTATTTTGGAATGTAAGGGTTGCTTAGTAGAAGGTTATGTGAAGATCTTAGGAGTAAAGTAAGAAAAAAAAACAAGAAAAAAATACAAAATAACAGGTGTCTGTCAAGCATCTGTAAAAAAAACAAAAAAAAAGGCTCTTTTCAGAGCCAACTTCAAAGGGGAAATGGGGCACACTATTTAAATTTACATTCACCACGCTCAGATTTTCGATATATCCGCGGACATGGCGGTAGTCCGCGGACATGAAAATCACTAGGAGGGGGTTAGTATGTTCTATGTTACATGTATTTGAAGTCAGGGATATTATGGTTAAGTTGTGCTACTAAAAACCTATGAAATTCAGTGAAAAAACTTTGTTAAATGGACATTATGGTTAAGTTGCGCTACTAAAAACCTATGAAATTCAGTAAAAAAACTTTGTTAAAGGGACGTTATGGTTATGTTGCGCTACTGAAAACCTATGACATTCAGTGAAAAAACTTTGTAAAAGGGATGTTATGGTTCAAAGTAAAACCTAAAAACCCCTGAAATTCGGCAGTTATGGTAACATAAGCAACCATAACTCGCGCCATTGTGCACTGCTAACACTAACACCCAGGACATCAAAGATGACATCACAAATGTCATTGATGACATCACTGATGACATCACATGGCTGGCTCTCCCTTTTTATCCTTTACTGACATATCAAAGCCACATAGTTTTCTTCAGTCAGGAAGTAATAATTAAAAAGGTAATATATATTTGTAGACTTAGGCTCAAGTCACAATATATGAAACATATACATAGCGGAAGACACAGGCTTGAAAGAGAGCAATCCTTTCTGTGCATGAAGATAATCATTAGGGTTATCAGCACTTTCTCATAGTTTTATTTTTATTACTCTACCTTCCCTGTATATGCTCATATTTGTATACATTATTCTCACTCTCCTTTCCTTTGGGTGCAGTCACATCGTGTGATACACATACATATGGTTATTAGCAGCTTTGAAACAGAGCAATAGTTTCTCTGCATAAAGACAATCAGTTAGGTTATGAACTCTTTCTGCTAATACTTCTGCTTTTTTGTTTACTTCACTGTCCCTGTATATACTCATATTTGTATGTGTTGTTGTCTCTTTGTGTTTTGTCTGTAATAATGATGTATTAAGTGGGTTTTATTATCTACTTATTACATTTTTCACAGTACGCAAAACTCTAATAAGAAAGCAGTTATCATTTCAGTATTCAACATGGCGAGATTATGAATATGGCACCTTCATCATGTATGCTGCACACACTGCCTATGTTTCTGCATGAGTAGCTTAGTATACTGGATAGAACTTCATAATAGAATGCTATTTATATCAATGCATTGCTTAATGCACTAATTAGCTCATGATATTAATCCCAATGATCCTTGACAGTTTTTGATCAGCATTATAAGAATCCCTTGTACAGAGTTTTTATGAAAAGTAAATGCACATGTGATGTCATCTTTGATGTCCTGGTTGTTAGTGTTAGCAGTGCACGGTGGCGCGAGTTATGGTTGCTTATGTTACCATAACTGCCGAATTTCAGGGGTTTTCCGGTTTTACTTTGAACCATAACGTCCCTTTAACAAAGTTTTTTCACTGGATTTCATAGGTTTTTAGTAGCGCAACTTAACCATAACGTCCCTTTAACCCTTTAATTGCCATGGGTATTTCTCCCCAGTGT
This sequence comes from Ambystoma mexicanum, assembly GCF_040938575.1. Classification (NCBI taxonomy): domain Eukaryota; kingdom Metazoa; phylum Chordata; class Amphibia; order Caudata; family Ambystomatidae; genus Ambystoma; species Ambystoma mexicanum. Next base: position 1,517,548,988 of record NC_090937.1, on the reverse strand, counting down.
CAGGGCCTTTTTTGGTGATTTTGGTATGTGGCCATTCAATGGCTTGTAACTTTTTTGTTGCATGAGATATCTCGGCCAAATTTGGCTCCTTTTTTCCCACATGTAGGCGGTCGTAACGCCACCCAGGAATCCCAGGTTGCTGTAGGGGGGTGAGAGAAAATAAGGAAAAAGTGCGAACATTTTGGGTTTTTTCAAAAAATGCCAATAAAATGATGTACAAAGAAGACTGTGTTTTTTTCCTTGTAAGAGCTAGGAACAAATGGTTTGCTGTGCTGAGTTCCCCAATTTCGTGGCTTTCAGGAACAGGTTGAGTGGAAATGGAAAAAAATTATTTTGATGTGGTTATCAACCGTTTTGTGAGAGGTAGGCGATTTTTGCCATTTTTGCCAATTGAACATGCATGGACGGAATGGAAGAAAATGGCAGGAAAGCCAAATTGGAGGACAGAAAGGCATATATTTTTGTTTAGGAAGGGGTGATTTGCATAGGTCAGGCAACAACTAGGTAGGGGAAACTGCCATCGAATGGGGGAAAAGCGGGAAAATGACTGAAAAAAAAGGTATGTGTTGGACATGGTTGGCTTGGTACGGCAATGGCTTCTATGAATTTTGAGAAAAGCAATGCTCTGCTACATTCCCCCGACTCTTGCAGTTAGGAGAGCATACCATTTTTGTAGTGTTTTTACAAAACAAGCAATACCACAAGCCAAACACTGAGCCATGGTACACAGGAGTTTTACGTTCACGGCCTGACCAGACGCACTTAGCATGTGTAAATTGGGAAAACCAATGTGGTGAGGAACAGCAGCCATACATTTTTTGAAAGAGCACAGGCAGACCTTTTCAAAGGTAGGTGACTTGTGCAGGTTACAAAAGAGTATGGTGGATAAAGCAGCGACTAAATGTAGTTCACATTTGGGAAAAGAAAGGGTTGTGAGACAAAGGGCACCAGCAAATGGGTCAAAACGTTATGAAAACCACACAAACACAACACATGGCCTACCGTCCCGTGTTCCCGCAGGTGTCCAGATGAAAACGGTACCCCACATGTGTGGGTGCACCTACCTGGCCGCCAAGGGGAAAGCCTAAAACACAAGTTACCCCAAGTCTGTTTTCAGAGCGAAATCTCAGACATTCTGCTGACCGGCACAACGTACAGATATGGGCCTCGGGTGTCCAAGCCACAGAGGAAAACAGGGAACCCCATGCATTTCCGAAAAGAGGACACCGGTGGGACTCCGCAGAGGTATGATTTGCGCACATCGCCCCAGATTTTATTACCCAGACAGCACCACGAAATCCGAAATGTGGGGAAAAATATGCTTTTTCCGCACATTTCGCTCAACGCACCCATCGAAACACGCCCCCAACAACACATGGCCTACCGTCATGCGTTCCCACAGGTGTCCAAATGAAAATGGTACCTCACATGTGTGGGTGTACCTACCTGGCAGCCAAGGGGAAAGCCTAAAACACAAGTAACCCCAAGTCTGTTTTCAGAGCGAAATCTCAGACATTCGGCCGACCGGCACAATGTACAGATCTGGGCCTCGGGTGTCCAAGCCACCGAGGAAAACAGGGAACCCCATGCATTTCCGAAAAGAGGACATCCGTGGGAATCCGCAGAGGTATGATTTGCGCACATCGCCCCAGAATGTATTACCCAGACAGCCCTGCAAAGTCCGATATGTGGGGAAAAAAACGTTTTTTCCGCACATTTCGCTCGACGCACCCATCGAAACACACCCCCAACAACACATGGCCCACCGTCCCGTGTTCCCACAGGTGTCCCGATGAAAACGGTACCCCACATGTGTGGGTGCACCTACCTGGCCGCCAAGGGGAAAGCCTAAAACACAAGTAACCCCAAGTCTGTTTTCAGAGCGAAATCTCAGACATTCTGCCGACCGGCACAACGTACAGATATGGCCCTCGGGTGTCCAAGCGACCGAGGAAAACAGGGAACCCCATGCATTTCCGAAAAGAGGACACCCGTGGGAATCCGCAGAGGTATGATTTGCGCACATCGCCCCAGAATTTTTTACCCAGACAACCCCGCAAAGTCCGAAATGTCGGGAAAAAAACACTTTTTCCGCACATTTCGCTCGACGCATCCATCAAAACATGCCCCCAACAACACATGGCCTACCGTCACGCGTTCCCACAGGTGTCCCGATGAAAACGGTACCTCACATGTGTGGGTGCACCTACCTGCGGCCAAGGGGAAAGCCTAAAACACAAGTAACCCCAAGTCTGCTTTCATGGCGAAATCTCAGACATTCTGCCGACTGGCACAACGTACAGATATGGGCCTTGGGTGTCCAAGCCACCGAGGAAAGCAGGGAAACCCATGCATTTCCGAAAAGAGGACACCCGTGGGAATACGCAGAGGTATGATTTGCGCACATCGCCCCAGAATTTTTTACCCAGACAGCCCCGCAAACTCCGAAATGTGAGGAAAAAAAGACTTTTTCCGCACATTTCGCTCGACGCACCCATCGAAACACGCCCCCAACAACACATGGCCTACTGTCACACGTTCCCACAGGTGTCCCGATGAAAACGGTACCTCACATGTGTGGGTGCACCTACCTGCCCGCCAAGGGGAAAGCCTAAAACACAAGTAACCCCAAGTCTGTTTTCAGAGGGAAATCTCAGACATTCTGCCGACCGGCACAACGTACAGATATGGGCCTCGGGTGTCCAAGCCACCGAGGAAAACAGGGAACCCCATGCATTTCCGAAAAGAGGACACCCGTGGGAATCCGCAGAGGTATGATTTGCGCACATCGCCCCAGAATGTGTTACCCAGATAGCCCCGCAAAGTCTGAAATGTCAGGAAAAAAACGCCTTTTCCGCACATTTCGCTCGATGCACCCATCGAAACATGCCCCCAACAACACAAGGCCTACTGTCACGTGTTCCCACAGGTGTCCCGATGAAAACGGTACCTCACATGTGTGGGTGCACCTACCTGGCCGCCAAGGGGAAAGCATAAAACACAAGTAACCCCAAGTCTGTTTTCAGAGGGAAATCTCAGACATTCTGCCGACCGGCACAACGTACAGATATGGGCCTCGGGTGTCCAAGCCACCGAGGAAAACAGGGAGCCCCATGCATTTCTGAAAAGAGGACACCCGTGGGAATCCGCAGAGGTATGATTTGCGCACATCGCCCCAGAATGTATTACCCAGACAGCCCTGCAAAGTCCAAAATGTGGGGAAAAAAATGCTTTTTCCGCACATTTCGCTCTACGCACCCATCGAAACACACCTCCAACAACACATGGCTTACCGTCACGCGTTCCCACAGGTGTCCCGATGAAAACGGTAGCTCACATGCGTTGGTGCACCTACCTGGCTGGCAAGGGGCAAGCCGAAAACGCAAGCAACCCCCAGTCTGTTTGCAGAGGGGAATCTCAGCCATTCTGCCGACCGGCACAACATACAGATATGGGCCTCGGCTGTCCAAGCCACCGAGGAAAACAGGGAGCCCCATGCATTTCTGAAAAGAGGACACCCGTGGGAATCCGCAGAGGTATGATTTGCGCACATCGCCCCAGAATTTATTACCCAGACACCCCCGCAAAGTCCGAAATGTGTGGAAAAAACGCATTTTCCCCACATTTCGCTCGACGCACCCATCGAAACACCCCCCCAACAACACATGGCCTACCGTCCCACGTTCCCACAGGTGTCCCGATGAAAACAGTACCTCACATGTGTGGGTGCACCTACCTGGCCGCCAAGGGGAAAGCCTAAAACACAAGTAACCCCAAGTCTGTTTTCAGAGGGAAATCTCAGACATTCTGCCGACCGGCACAATGTACAGATATGGGCCTCGGGTTTCCAAGCCACCGTGGAAAACAGGGAACCCCATGCATTTCCGAAAAGAGGACACCCGTGGGAATCTGCAGATGTATGATTTGCGCACATCGCCCCAGAATGTATTACCCAGACAGCCCTGCAAAGTCCGAAATGTGGGGAAAAAAACGCTTTTTCCGCACATTTCGCTCGACTCACCCATCGAAACACGCCCCCAACAACACTTGGCCTACCGTCCCACGTTCCCACAGGTGTCCCAATGAAAAGGTACCTCACATGTGTGGGTGCACCTACCTGGCCGTCAAGGGGAAACCCTAAAACACAAGTAACCCCAAGTCTGTTTTCAGAGCGAAATCTCAGACATTCTGCCGACCAGCACAACGTACAGATATGGGCCTCGGGTGTCCAAGCCACCAAGGAAAATGGGGAATCCCATGCATTTCCGAAAAGAGGACACCCGTGGGAATCCGCAGAGGTATGATTTGTGCACATCTCCCCAGAATATATTACCCAGACACCCCCGCAATTTCAGACTTTGCGAGGTACCTTTTTCGTCAGGACACCTGTAGAAACACAAGAAGGTATGACATCTGCTGTTGGCGACGTGTTTCGGTGAGTGGACACAGGGAAATGTCTCTGAAATTGGCCGGAAATGAAGACAATTCTCAGACATTTCGCTCTGGCCACCCACCGAAACACACCGCCAATAACACGTGGCCTACCTTCCCGCGTCCCCACACGTGTCCTGATGAAAATGGTACCTCACATGTGTGGGTGCACCTACCGAGGGCGCAAAAGGAAAAGGGTAACCGACTGGGAACCCCAAGCCATTCGCCACTGCCCATTTTGTTCATGTGGGCAACCTACAGATTTGGGCCTAGGGTGTCGCAGCCAACAAGGGAAACAGCGAACCCCATGCATTTCCCAAAAGAGGACACCCATGGGAATCCACAGAGGTCTGCCTTGTGCAAATTGCCCCAGTTTTTATTAGCCACAATCCCCGACAAAGTGTGATATTTGGTGGGGAAAAAACACAATGTTCACTTTGTCTGGGGTTCTGGGTAAAAACTTCTGGGCCGCTTTGCGCAAGTCAGACCTCTGTGCATTCCCACGGGTGTCCACTTTTGGGATATGCATGGGGTTCCCTATTTTCCTTGCTGGCTTCGACACCCTAGGCCCAAATCTGTAGGTTGCCCACATGAACACATTGGGCTGTGGTGAAAGGCTTGGGGTTACCAGCGGGTTACCCTTTTCCTTTTGCGCCCCCGGTAGGTGCACCCACACATGCGAGGTACCTTTTTCGTCGGGACACCTGTGGGAACACGAGAAGGTATGACATCTGCTGTTGGCGACGTGTTTCAGTGAGTGGACACAGGGAAATGTCTCTGAAATTGGCCGGAAATGAAGACAATTCTCAGACATTTCGCTCTGGCCACCCACCGAAACACACCGCCAACAACACGTGGCCTACCTTCCTGCGTCCCCACACGTGTCCCGATGAAAACGGTACCTCACATGTGTGGGTGCACCTACCGGGGGCGCAAAAGGAAAAGGGTAACCGACTGGGAACCCCAAGCCATTCGCCACTGCCCATTTTGTTCATGTGGGCAACCTACAGATTTGGGCCTAGGGTGTCAAAGCCAGCAAGGGAAACGGGGAACCACATGCATTTCCCAAAAGAGGACACCCGTGGGAATCCACAGAGGTCTGCCTTGCGCAAATTGCCCCAGTTTTTATTAGCCGCAATCCCCGATAAAGTTTGATATTTGGTGGGGAAAAAACACAATGTTCACTTTGTCTGGGGTTCTGGGTAATAAATTCTGGGCCGCTTCGCGCAAGTCAGACCTCTGTGCATTCCCATGGGTGTCCTCTTTTGGGAAATGCATGGGGTTCCCTGTTTTCCTTGCTGGCTTCGACACACTAGGCCCAAAGCTGTAGGTTGCCCACATGAACAAATTGTGCTGTGGCAAAAGGTTTGGGGTTACTAGCGAGTTACCCCTTTCGTTTTGCGCCCCCGGTAGGGGCACCCACACATGTGAGGTACCATTTTCGTCGGGACACCTGTGGGAACGAGAGAAGGTATGACATATGATGGTGGCGACGTGTTTCGGTGAGTGCACACAGGGAAATGTATCTGAAATTGGCTGGAAATGCAGACAATTCTCAGATATTTCCCTCTGGCCACTCACCTAAAACACACCGCCAACAACACGTGGCCTACCTTCCCGCATCGCCACACGTGTCCCAATGAGAGGCTGACCTCTTGTGTGCAGGTGTGGTACCTGAGTGACAATGGGTACATCTTTTGTATAGTAACTTCGCTGTAGTGCGCTTAGGAAACAGTAAAGTACTGGTAGTAAGCCATTTCACATGCACCTTTCCTCACACTTCCCATACATACCAGACACAATGCAGTTAGACACGCAAGGTGGGATTTAGCACAAGGACAAACCTCCTTGTGTAGCACAAGAAGTTTTGTCCTTGTGAGCAGTGATGCCACGACAAGGCACCCACCGGATCACTGGCCATTCGTATCCCATTCGTGTCTGCAGTCAGTTGGCATCCATTTCAGCAGTTGCACTTCTACCAAATCACTAGCACCAGAGCAAGTGTATCTACACATGAGCAACTGTGTCTCTAGCAATATCTTAATTATCATTTGGCATCAATTTCATAGCAACTGTGTCTGCATGCAAACTTTATGTGCCGGCAATCACATGTGGACAGTGATAGCAAGTGCATACTGGCTCACTTCGCTACCCTGCCCTACAGGCGCTGTCTTCCACACCAGCTTTGAGTATGCCCATAGCAACTATGGGCAAACATTCTTATGTTCCACCGTACCCACACAAAACAGCCATCCTGCAACATGACAATCATTTCGGCAGTGCTGGAAAAGTCCATTCACAGAAATTGCATCTGCATGTTCTTTGTATCTTTACCTAATTCACACACCAATCATATCCAATTCATTCCTACAGAAGACGTGTCACTTACACCACACATAACATTACTCGCAGTAAAACAATAAACAAGGCAGGATCTTACGAGGTACGCAAGACACCGCTGCCATATAGTTGGTGTCCAAGTACCACTTTCATGACACTTAGACATCAAGGGAGGGAGCCAAAGTAGTGTGTATTATTTTGAAAAGACACCCCTTCAGTGGAGGGAACCTGAATGGTGTTCTGGTCTTCCACAACGCACGGCTTGAGTAGAGGGAGCGGGACTGGCCTTTCTTTGCTTGCCAAACCTTAGGTGGAAGGAGCCAGATTTGGGTTCCTGTCCAAAGTACGCCGGAAGCGGATGGGGTTTTCCAGACGTTTTTTTTTGTAAGGCAATCCCGAACAGGAGCAAGCTGTACTCCCATAGGGGAGTGACCCAGAGTGCTCCACCCTTCTTCTCCATAGCCCGCCTCAACTAGAGGCGGTGCAGTGGCATTCCTTTCCAAGATGTGCCTGCTTTGGAAGAAACAAGCATTGCGTTTCTTTGCAAGGCACAACACGCGCAGAGGGAGCTAGACTGCCTTTTCCTTATGAGGCAGACCTGAAGTGAAAGGTACCGGGGGTGATGTCTCTTTCCCAGGCAGGCCTCAAGTGGAGGGGGCAGGACTAGCATTGCTTGCCAAAGCACGCCAAAGGGGAGTAAAGCAGAGTGCTGTCCCCACCTACTCCAAGGCACACCTCAAGTGGAGGGAGCTAGAGTGGCATTTCTTTCCAAGATGTGCCTGCTTTGGAAGAAACAAGCATTGCGTTACTTTGCAAGGCACACCACGTGCAGAGGGAGCTAGACTGCCTTTTCCTTATGAGGCAGACCTGAAGTGAAAGGTACCGGGGGTGATGTCTCTTTTCCAGACAGGCCTCAAGTGGAGGGGGCAGGACTAGCATTGCTTGCCAAAGCACGCCAAAGGGGAGTAAAGCAGCGTGCTGTCCCCACCTACTCCAAGGCACACCTCAAGTGGAGGGAGCTAGAGTGGCATTTCTTTCCAAGATGCGCCTGCTTTGGAAGAAACAAGCATTGCGTTACTTTGCAAGGCACACCACGCGCAGAGGGAGCTAGACTGCCTTTTCCTTATGAGGCAGACCTGAAGTGAAAGGTACCGTGGGGTGATTTCTCTTATCCAGGCAGGCCTCAAGTGGAGGGGGCAGGACTAGCATTGCTTGCCAAAGCACGCCAAAGGGGAGTAAAGCAGAGTGCTGTCCCCACCTACTCCAAGGCACACCTCAAGTGGAGGGAGCTAGAGTGGCATTTCTTTCCAAGATGCGCCTGCTTTGGAAGAAACAAGCATTGCGTTACTTTGCAAGGCACACCACGCGCAGAGGGAGCTAGACTGCCTTTTCCTTATGAGGCAGACCTGAAGTGAAAGGTACCGGGCGGTGATGTCTTTTTCCCAGGCAGGCCTCAAGTGGAGGGAGCAGGACTAGCATTGCTTGCCAAAGCACGCCAAAGGGGAAAGACCCACATGGCACAACTCAAGTACAGGGATTCGTAATGATTACTATTTCGCAGGCACGCCTCCAATGGAAGGAGCCTGATTAGCGTTCCTTTGCAAGTCACGCTTTGAGCTGAGGGATCTAGACTGATGTACATTTTCTTGGCAGGCCTCAAGGGAAAGCTATGGCTGTGGTTGCCTTTCCAAGGGAGGCCTCAAGTGGAGGAAGCAGGACTAGCAATGCTCGTGAATGCACGCTAAATCAAGTGAAGAGTGTTGACATCCTGTTGCATTTTCATTGAAGGTACACCTCCAGGGCAGGGTGCAAGAGTGTCATTCCTTTACAAGACATGCACGATTTCAGTGGCTAAGGGTCCCTTTCAAGGAATGATGGGCATTTTCGGAAATCAGTCGATCTCCCAATAATTTTCCTTTGTTTGATACAAAAGGAAACAAGGCTGAAAGCAGAGAGCAGGCTGGGAAGGGCATTGGGGACAGTACACCCGAGTATCCTTCCTCTTTCCTTGTTTTGTACACACCTTACATTTTCGGTACGGTTGTGCCTTCGTGGCAGTGGGAGGAACATAATCACCAAAGTGTCGCTCTTGCAATCTGGCCACATCTTCGACCTCTGGAAAGGAGGGAATTTGTACATGAGCAATAGCCAGAGATTGAACAATTTCTAATTCAAAATCCAAAAAGGAGAGCTTTTTTTCTGGAGTAGCTGCACGGTACACCACATAAGCATTGTACGTTGCCATATGCACAATGTGTGTGGCTAACTTTTTGTACCAGAAACGCGACTTGCGTTCAGCGTGGTATGACTCAAGCACTTGGTCATTTTTGTCTACTCCACCCATGTACTTGTTGTAATCCAGAATGCAATTGGGCTTCAACACTTGCTGAGTCTGCCTGCGCAGAGGGACAGCTGAAGTGCTTTCATCATGAATAGTACTTAGCATGTACACATCCCTTTTGTCGCAGAATTTCACTGCTAACAATTCATCCTGCCGCAATGCCATACATTGTCCCTTGGCCATCTTCTTACACACAAGTTGTCTGGGGAAGCCTTTGCGGTTACTGCGGATTGTACCGCATGCCAGTGTGCCCACATTGAACAATTCCTTGAACAGTGGAATTCCAGTGTAGAAATTGTCTACATACAAATGATGTCCCTTGAGGAGCCAGGGTGTGAGAAGATCCCAAACAATCTTCTCACTTGTCCCTAAATGGGCTGGGCAGCCCGGAGGGTTTAGGGTAGAGTCTTCACCGGTGTAGACTCTCATGCTGCTGACATACCCAGTGGTACTTTCACACAACATGTACATTTTAATCCCATATTGTGATCTCTTGCTAGGAATGTATTGCCTGAATACAAGGCGACCTTTGAACAACACCAACGATTCATCAATGGATATGTTCTGGCTAGGAACATACACCTTTGCAAATCGGTGAGTGAAGTGGTCCAGAAATGGCTTCAGTTTGAACGGCCTATCAAAGTTTGGGTCCGTTTTGGGTAATGCTGCCGAGTTGTCATTGAAGTGCAACATACGGTGCAGTGCTTGAAAGCGATTTCTTCTCATTGTAGCTTAAAAAAACGGGCAATAGAGTGGTGCTACAGTAGACCAGTATATTGCGACAGACGGCTTGTGTCCAATTCCCATGAGCAAAATGAGACCCCAAAACTGTCTCATTTCAACATCGTTTGTGGGTACCCATGCTTGTGCTCTGGAGTGGGGTTTCAGAGTGGGACCCCTAGACCTCATGAACTGTGCAGCGTATAAATTGGTTTGCTGAACCACATCTGCAATGAACCCATCATCAACAAAAAGGTTGAAAAAATCAATAGGCTGAAACCCTTCTGTGCACTGTGCACCCTGATATACCAGTGAAAGGGGGCACAACAGGCTGAGCCATTGCTGGAGGCACCCAGAGCGACTCTTGAGTCATGTCAGGAACTGCCACATTGCGTGGCCGTCTTGCACGATCCCTCCCCCTTACAGGTCCCCTGCGTGTGGGAAGTGTGCGAAACGGTAGACGCACTCTTCCTTCCTCTTCATCATCAGATGATGACGATGATGAGTGGGAGGAGGGACTTTCGTCAATGGCCATCTCACTTCCCCAATCACTTCCCTCCTGCCCCTCAGAAGCACTATCTGTTTCAGAATGCATGTACACATCTGTGCCTTGCTCTGAGCCAGACTCCATCACTGCAGCTAATGCTTCCGCACCAGACATTGATCGCTGAGAAGCCATGAGTACCTTCGCTATGGAACCCTTCACTGCCCAAAGACCAGATAAAGACTGAAACAATAAGTATGTGTGCTTCTGAAAGTATGGAACGTAGCACAGTAAGTGGTATTCAGTGCCACAAACCTACTCCACACAAGTACACCAAAAGGTCCAGACTTTGCTCACAAACTGTAGCAGCCCTCTGCAATATGACGGACTCCCTGCACGCTACAATAAACGGAGTAGTACTTTGCAAACACTCACGTGAAATGCTAAGGACCAGCTGACTGCTTTCCTACAAGTGGGTAGACAGCTACAACACACCTGCACCTAAAAGAAAGAGAACATAAAATCTATGGACAATGTACTATTCCGCTAAACTGTACAGAAATACAAGCGTGGGGGCGAGGATTTCAGCCACACTACCTATTCAGAAACAGCCAACATGCTTTGCACCATGCCCTCCTCCATGGGATGCTTGTGGATGGGAAATCGAGGTGAGAAGCAACCATGCAACATATTAGTGATTGGGTGAGTTGAAAAGCCATAGGCAATGAAGAAGCAGAAAGGGAAGATAAATAAAGTACACTGCTGGCCCTTCCGGGCAACTGCTGGCACACTTTTGACAAAAACACCTGCTCACTCACATAGGGTTGTCTATTCTAAGGGGAAAGCTCACAAGGACAAAATTATTGCAAGGCCAAGCAAATTGATGTAGGCTGAAGCAAGTAGTGATGGGTACCTAAGAAATAAGCAGCAGAAACATACTGAATGCTTTGACATGCCATGAATGCAAACAATTGCTAGAAAGTGGAAGTCTCACTGCCAACATACTTACTACCATTTTTATTCACTTTTCACATCTTCCAGTGCGTCCATCAGTCACTGGGCAAACCCCCCCTAAAATAGCATCTGGGCAAAATCCATTATGTTTCCAATGAACAGCTCCATGCCTGTTTTGGAAAGTTGCACCCCATCCCTGTGAAACATCACAGCACCTTTGATATTGCCATGGTGAATGGTCCGTATTCTGGTGTTGCCCTTTGTCAGTCTAGTGAACTCGCCATTCAGTTTCCACACCGAGCGGTTGATGGCCCTTCTATTCCCTTGAGTTCTCCAATCCATCCTGGGAATCATCTGGGACCAGGCCACCACAGTGTTTGGAAACCTCTGTGCAATCCATTCAAGGTCTGCCATGAGCTGCTCCCGTACCCCCTTCCGTCCCACAGACGCAAAATCATTTCCTCCCAGGTGAACCACTATAAGGTCATGGGGGGGTCCTGTCCTTCTGCTTGTGCAGCGATGATGGCTCCTCGGAGCTGGTGAAGGCGCAGCCCCCCCACCCCAAACCAATGCACTGCAAGGCCATCCCTTCCAGACCCAGATGTAGGTGGCCCTCGGAAAAGTCGTGCAGCCCTTTGGATATAAGAGTGGCCGAAAATCCACACAACCCTCATCCTCACTAGGAAATGGAAACAGGAAAACCCCCATGATTATGGCTACACATACATTTTACCAACAATTGCGGCAATACATGACTCTTGTAACAATCCCAGACACACCCATTCGGACACCACCTCTCATTTGAGATAACAGTAGGTCGACACATAACTGCCACATTATTTTCAGGGGAAAGAGGTGAAGAAGATAGTATGTCACCTTGTACCAATAACACAGTCGTGCTGGAGCAATTGTAATCAGTAAAAGTTGTCTGCTCCTGTGGCCCACCGCCTGCCCAGCACAGTGGTAAGGTGACTTGCACATGCTACGTCGTTACACTTTGGCAGGGTGACTAGTCTCACAGAGGATATGAAGTCCACAGGAAGTGTGCTTTGTACGCTCTCTGAATATAGGTACCCTGACAGAATGTGCCACATTTACCACAAATGGGTGCACCTTCAGACACTTTCAATGTGAGTGTTTCGGCCATAGCTCCAGGACCACTGGTGAACGTGGGGGCACTTCACTACCAAGGAAGGGAGGTGGCCAAGGTCACACCCATCACCCACCACTACCCTACATCGCTTCCTCGTCAGCACTACAGCTGTCCTCTCCTGGAAGGGACTGGACCCTGCCAGGGCACCCTGCACCCACTGCTGAATTCGGAGGACAAAATATCCACCTGTGCGACAGGCGCCCAAGACCAATGACAAAAGGATGGGGACCCTGACAGGGAACACTGGGACCACTGCTGGAATTGGACCACAGAAATGGTGAACTTTGCAGTGAAAGGAATGAGCTCTGTAACAAGTGTGCATAGCATGCTCAGAAAAAATGACCATCTATATAACTACTGGAAGAAAAAAAAATGTGCTGCTACTTATGTCGGCCAAACCTTTCCTTCTGCAAAGCAGCTGCCTTACTCAATGCAAGGCACACCCATCACTGGCCCCCGACCCTCCCCACTACCCTTTCCCACCCTTATCACTGACACTGCAGCCACAGTTTCTCCCACCACAGTAACCCTCCACCCGCACATTACCAAGTAATATATGTGGTACTTACATAAGTCAGCAAAAGCTTTTCAGTAGCCCCAACTGCAATGGAAACATAAAAGAATTACATTCAGTGCTTTGCCTACCAATAACACATCCAAACTGTCTGGCATATATCTGTACATTTTTCAGCTCCTTCCACCACATACATGAAACTTCTCAGTCATCTACCTCCACAGAAGGCTGGACTGCACAGTGATAGCAAACTGGCATAAGACCAATGGGTGTATGGCAACCCCCAGCACACAAAAAAAACATTGCACAGATGGCTAAGTGGCAAACTTCCCTCCTAGGGAAACAGCACTGTTCAGCTGCACTGGGGGGCGTTTTGTCCGCAACCCGGGCAAGTGTGCTCCTGGCCACCCCAATACCTCCCCAGAGCACCCACTTCCTTCACAACAGAACACTACAGGCCCTGTTCACCCCCCACCCACACCCCCAATGGCTGGGGGACACACCTCATGCAGGCCTCCCTGGGCCTCCTCCAAACGGCTGCGTGAGGTACACACCACCTCCATTCGGGGTGAGGGGGGAGAGGGCCACCCCAAAAGGTGGGGCAGGACCCCCAATAGATGGGGCAGTAGGGTTTGGGCACCCTGGGGGCAGATAACCACACTAATGTGGCCATCTGCACCAAGCAAAGTAGGGTAAACAAAAAACAAAATACAAATTCATAGGCTGCTTTTTAGGGGGGGCTGAGGGCCACCCTAAATTGGCAGCGAATGATGTACCGCAACGGGGGGTGGCCCTCAACCCCCCCCACTCCAAATGGAGGGCCCCACCTCGTGCAACCCACACTGGGGGCAGATAGGGGGGGCCCACCTCATGCATCCCTCCCTGGGGTCTGATGCCCCTTCCTAGGAGCAGATATCTGCCCCCAGGGAGGGTTGCATGAGGTGGGGCCCTCCATTTGGGGTTAGGGGGGATTGAGGGCCACCCCCATTGCGGTACATCATTTGCTGCCAATTTAGGGTGGCCCTCAGCCCCCCCTAAAAAGCAGCCTGTGATTTTGTATATTATTTTTTGTTTACCCAACTTCGCTTGGTGCAGATGGCCACATTAGTGTGGCTATCTGCCCCCAGGGTGCCCAAACCCTACTGCCCCATCTATTGAGGTTCCTGCCCCACGTTTTGGGGTGCACCCCCACCCCCAATGGCTGGGGGACACCCCTCATGCAGGCCTCCCTGGGCCTCCTCCTAACGGCTGCGTGAGGTACACCCCACCTCCATTCGGGGTGAGGGGGGAGAGGGCCACCCCAAAAGGTGGGGCAGGACCCCCAATAGATGGGGCAGTAGGGCTTGGGCACCCTGGGGGCAGATAGCCACACTAATGTGGCCATCTGCACCAAGCGAAGTTGGGTAAACAAAAAAAAATATACAAAATCACAGGCTGCTTTTTAGGGGGTGCTGAGGGCCACCCTAAATTGGCAGTGAATGATGTACCGCAATGGGGGGTGGCCCTCAACCCCCCCACCCCAAATGGAGGGCCCCACCTCATGCAACCCTCCCTGGGGGCAGATATCTCCTAGGAAGGGGCATCTGACCCCAGGGAGGGATGCATGAGGTGGGCCCCCCCCTATCTGCCCCCAGGGAGGGTTGCATGAGGTGGGGCCCTCCATTTGGGGTGGGGGGGTCGAGGGCCACCCCCCGTTGCGGTACATCATTCGCTGCCAATTTAGGGTGGCCCTCAGCCCCCCCTAAAAAGCAGCCTATGAATTTGTATTTTGTTTTTGTTTTTTATTTACCCGATTTCGCTTGGTGCAGATGGCCACATTAGTGTGGCTATCTGCCCCCAGGGTGCCCAAACCCTACTGCCCCATCTATTGGGGGCCGGGAGGGGGGAGAGGGCTGCTTACTTGAGGCAGCCCCCCCCTCACAAAGGGATCCATGGTGGTCTAGTGGGTTGCTGGTCACGGATCGGGCGCTCTGCGCCGATCCGTGACCAGCAATGCCTCATATATGTGGTGTCCTTGGAAAGGGGGGAAACCCCCTTTCCAAGGACACCATTTTTTACAAAATCCCTGGTGGTCTAGTGGGCCCCATGGCCCCAAACCCCTCCCACCTCCCCCTTCCCTCTGATTTTTTTTTTGTTCCCTCCCCACCCGTATTCACCCCTGGGGGCAGTGATCATCTGCCCCCGGGGGTCTCTGCTGCTGTGGCCCCTTGCCTTGGGGCCACGGGGGAGGGGGGGTGCTTACCTAGTAAGCAGCCCCCTCTTCCCCCTGTGTCACAAACGGATCTGTATTGATCCGGTGGCATTGCAGCCCGCGGATCGCGCGCCCTGCGCCCGATCCGCGGGCAGCAATGCCACACAATGGGTATCGTTGGAAAGGGGAGAATCTCCCCTTTCCAATGATACCCGCCTCGATCTCCGGCTTGAAATACGCCGGAGATCGAGGCGGACAAAGAAGGTCTCTTACCTTCTCTCTTCCCCGCAGCAGCCGAAAATGGCTGCTGCGGGGAATTTACTTTCAGTTTCACGCCGACGTGCGTTACGCACGCCGACGTGAAACTGAAGGTAATCCAGCCCCCTGGCAGTGAGAGGGGACCTCCCCCTCACATAGCCCGGGGGTTGGATTACAGTTTTGAGCGATCCCTGCTTTGCAGGGATCGCTCAAAACAAGGTGCCGAAAAGGACGAGCTATCTCGTCCTTGGCACTGCGTGTGCACTGTCAAGGATGAGATACCTCGTCCTTGGCACTTAAAGGGTTAACAAACTATGCGCCATCGCCTTTCAACTCCCTTTTGGAGCTAGGTTCCCGTATTTCCTTTTATTTCATTACCCTTAATCGTCAATATAAAAACCTAATGGCCATGGAAAAGATGTGCTTCGTTTTGAACATTCACTTTATTCATTTGTACTCATTTCATCTTTACCGTTTCCCCCTATTAACTCTACTCCATATCCATCCCACCTTAATTCTTCCTGCAATCAATACTCACGTGGCCACATTGTACCGAGATACTCCATTTGCAGTCTACCCACAATTGGGGTGCCTCCCCCAATCAAACTGTGCCCGGCTCCAGCGTGCAGTTGGGTATTCACATAGCAGTTACCCGCAGAACCTGCTTGGGAGCGTATGCATTTTAATACTGGTCAGCCATAGGTGGGGGTGGTCTTGATGGGGGTGCTCGGGATCTCGCTACAGTACAGAGACATCTTGGAGCAATCAGATCACATCAAAGGGGTCACCAAATGAATGGGCTTGTTCCTCAAAATAGATCCCAAATTTGGACTAAATGGACACTCCCTAGTAGGGAATGAAATCAGGAGATAGATTGAAGAAAGTTTTAAGTCAAATAAAAGATGCACACAGAGAACTCTGCTGCCCCGAGAGCCCTCTGCCAAACATTACACAGGCAGCACATTACAAGATTGAAACACGTCACTGCTGATGCTTCGATATAGGTACATAATACTGGAATGTCATAGGCTCGATGTGCAGATACATTATAGATACATAGGAGACAGTTGCACCAGATTGACTCGAGGCTTGGGTGTTCATCGAGCATCACGTGGGTCAGCTGGGCTCATCTCCGTGGTGTGAAGGTCAGACACACACAATGAAACATAGCTAAATAATCTATCTTAGCAAAGTAGGAACTGAAGGCATGCAACAAATAACAATTAGAAAAAAGTGGACAGTCATGGGGATGCTGTGGAGGTCATTTTGTTTGATATGATTTTGCTCTTTGAACCTTACAGACTGTTAAACTCTGCTGCCCGGGCCCAGGTGCCCACCTTGGACGTTTTGCTCTGTTTGATGCCTCATGATATAAGCCGACGTGTGTTAGGTTTACTCGTGAAATACAAATAGGGGTCACACACGTATCTGCATTAAGAGAGGTTGGGGGACTGTGGTTTCTCAAGGTGGGAGTTGAAGGGCCATAGACAGGTTTGTGGAGATGGATGGGCATGCAGCCGGTGGTTCTGCTCCGGTCACACTGTGGGATGTTTTTACCCATGCATCCAAGCCCTACAATAAAACTGTGCAGTACTGGCATGGAAAACATCATGATGGCCAGAACTCCCCAGAGAGTGCACAGGGAAAACATGAAGAATAGGCTGGCACCCATTTTTGCCTATGTTGTGAGCACAGGAGGGCACTGCCTAAAACCACCAGTGGGCTACACACACAGTAGCCTGAAACCATTGGGAATGGCAATGCTGATTGCCAAAAAGCAACTCAGAACTGTGGGGAATTCATTTTCTTAATCCCAAAAATGGTTGCATTACCAGTACTCACCACTATCAGAAAGCCGGCGTTTTAAAACCACCAGACTTTTGTGTAAAACTGAACAAATGAAAAAAAACCAGACCAAGGAAAGACTTGCTAAGAGGTGGATACAATGTAAAACTATATTCTGAAATGACTTGAAGGAAGTAATTATTTAATGTATAGGTAAAAATTGTCAGTTTGATTTGAATGTAGAAAACTGGGAACAAAAAGTGACATTTAGCTGAAACCTGGCTTAATGAAACTGGATTCTGCCTGACAACTACCCCTGACAGGAGTTGAAACTGAATCAACAGCTGTGTTCCCTGCCAGGCCTGGCTGCATCCTGAGGTCACATGGCCCTGTTGATTGAAAGGGGAGTGGCAGCTGGGGACTTCCGGGAGTTGAACAAAGGCCTGTCCTGGACTCAGGCAAATGATATATTGGGGGCGTCGTAAAAGTGGCTTCCTCTTAGGGGAAACTGGGAGGGGCAGTGCCTCTGCTAGCAGCTGAGCTTGGGGGAAGTGGATAAACCAGTTATTCCACCCTGTGATGTGGGAAGCCACACCCCTTTTTGACCAGGGCATAATTTTAAAAAGATAGATAACTCATAGTGTGGACTTGTCAGAATTATATAAGTAATATCATTATTTTTGTGATTTTTCTGTGAACATTTTGAGAGGCGTTAGGACCAGGTGGTGTATTCTGGGGGTTGCTAGCGGAAAATAGGGTCTCACTCCAAATGTCTGCATGTTAAAAATCTGACACTTCATCAATTAATGTCCATACTCCTTGCGCACATGTGTGTAATTTTGTGTAAATGTCCGATATTGCAAAACCAGTAAAAAAGCGCAAAATGTTGTCATTTTGGAATGCAAGCCGCCAGGAAGATCAGAGGCGGACAAGCATGGACCATAAGGAATATATAATGTGCACATGTAATTTCAACAAATTGTATATCTGGGAAGGATGTATTTGAATCAAATATAGATTTGTGGGCAAACTGACCAGGGGAGGATCCTCTGACCCATAAACAGACTTCATCATGCTGACAATCCATTTCCTTCCCCCAATCATGGGAGAGGGGAGAATTGGGCCAATGACAAGTAGAGAGGGGCAGGCTTAGCTAGGCACAGGCACACACCCATTTTCAAAACACATAAAAAGAGACTGCTGGGACAGGTAGAGACATTCAATTCCATTTGCTGCGGAGCATGCTGACCGACGACTACACATCCAGAGATCCAGACTTCAAATCCATCAATCTCCAAAGACCAGAACTTTACTTCAGAACTTAAAGCAAGGGCCTAAACCCACAAACTGAGAACTCTTCTCAGCAGGCCTCAGCAACCTCAAAATCATTTGCAAACTCTTCCACAGCCGGGCAAGCTGTTTGAATTCTTTTGCCAAGAACAATTGCCAGAGACCAGACCAGAGATCCAGAGTGACCCAGACCGCTGTGAGCAGAACCAGAGAGCTGACCCAGAAAGCAGTGTTACATCCAGAATCCAGAGAGGCTAGACCAGCAGAGCAGAGCTGACCCAGATCACTGTGAAGTGCCGAGACCAGAACCGGAGTCCAGTCCAAAACCTGACCAGATCCGCAGCGAGGCCTATTTCAAATTTATATTGTGAGTACCTAGCAGAACTGTGCAGAACCAATCTCTTAGTTAAAATAATCTAATCCAACTATTTTAACCTAAGTAGAACAGCCTCCTAGAAATCGTGTCATCTGTCATTTGTAAAGCTGCACAACTGTCACCTGTCAATTCTGAAGCTGCAAGCTGTCACCTGTCATTTTGAGTTTTACTTTAAATCCGAAAATCTACCTTTATTTAATCGTCCGTATCTCTGGAACCATTTGGGCTAGGAACGAACCTAGAACCGACTTCCTACTCCCTATACTTTTTCTGTAATCGCGAGACACGCACTTGCAAAATTTACCGCGATTTGCGATTTTGGCTCAATTTCTCCACTTGTCAAAATAGCAGCTCCACTCTTTCCTTTGTTAAAATCCGTTTGCAACTTGGTAATAACCCATAGAGCATTGCTAAAGTGAGCCTGTACTAATACTAACATGCATCTCCCACTCACCCTGAATCTCTAGAGGGAATTAAAATCATTGGCACATTTTCTCACTTCATTGCCACCACATTCAAAGCACTTGGGCCTGTGTTTTAAAACTCATACCGGTTTTCTCTAAGCTTGCTGGGTGCATTCCTGAGAACTGTGTGTGTTGCTTCCATCTCCTTCCATTTCTTACATTGCATAGGGGAGGGGGGTGAATTGCCAGAGAAAAAGTGATTATCTTATCTTTTGCTAAAATCATATCAAGTATTTCTGTACTGCATTTTATTCCTCATTGCTTTTCCCTTGAAATCATAAAAGTATTTTTGCTACTTTATCCATCCTATACTAACTCCTCATTGATTATAAAGAAGTGTGCTAGCGTCAGATTACCCATTGTTGATTAACATTATATTTATAAGGGCGATATCGATTATTAATTTATTATAAAAGCTTGGCATTAATATTTTGTTTTATTTCTCAAATAAACCTTTTAAACTTGCAAAACAGAACTACTTCTTGGCTCAGTGGGGTCAGGGAGATTCTAAGAGAGGGGTGTTATATAGGGGTAGTCATCCAGAACTCATGAACTGGACATAAAGATATATCAATAAGGGTTTCCATTCAGTAACCCTGAAATGGGTTACTAGGCATTGACTTAGCTGTAGTGTTGAATTTAACCCTCTTACAACACACAGGGCAGTGAGCTCAGAGGAAGAGAAAGAATACTATATCTGTTTGCAACTTCTCTTGATTGGATCGTAGACTTAAATTGTAATACTACGATAAGCTCCAACTCAGCTTGTGCTTGGTCCGACCACCATGTCATTACCTTCCAACTACCTGCCGCCACTCCCAACACCAAACCTCCAATAGCCCCCTCTATCCCCACCAGGAATAAAAAGGACATCACCAGAGACAAGCTACTCCGACTTATCCTACCCAGTCTGAACAACTGTGCCACATCCTATTATGACCCTACGGTCCTGGTGGACACTTTCAACCGAACACTGCTCAAAGCTATTGACGCTATAGCTCCGCTTAAACTCAGGAAAGCTAAACAACGAGCACACTTGAACTCATGGTTCACGCCTCATCTTAGAGCTCTGCGTAAAGAAAAACACAAGGCGGAATCACTCTGGAAAAGTCTCCCTTGTGCTTCTAACAAAGATAACCTCTTCTTCACCTCCCTTAATTACAAGGAAGCCATTTTACCGGCAAAAACAGAAATGTACAACCTCTGCATCTCGCAAGCTGAATCCAACACGAAGGGGCTCTTCACAATTCTTAAAGAATTAGAATCCCCTTCGCCTATGACAGATACGTGTAACAAAGACAGCTCCTGGTGCAATACTATCCAAAATGCTCTTCTCTCCAAAATAACCACATTACAAGCTAAAATCAATGCCAAACAAAATTCTCTTCTCTCCAAACCTCTGACACCTAAAACACCCACTACTTTCACCCAGCCCCATTTAGCTTCACTCCTCTCACTATCACTGAGGTTGAAAAAATTATCAGCAACCTTAAACCCTCGAACTACCAAGGGGACTCATGCCCGGCCCCCATCATTAAGGAATCTGCCCACGGCCTTGCTCCTTTCATTACCACCTTCATTAACTCCTCATTTCATTCTGCAATCGTGCCCAACAACCTTAAGGACGCCTGGGTCATCCCACTGCTGAAAAAGCCGACACTTGACCCGTCCATACCAACTAACTTCAGACCTATCACAACGGTCCCGTTCCTCCTAAAAATCTTAGATAGAGCAGCCTACCTCCAGATACAGAAGTATCTGGAGACTAATAACTTACTTGATACTAGACAATCTGGATTCAGACCTAGGCACGGGACAGAAACAGCCCTACTAGACCTGAAAACACAAATAGAGGACTTAAAAGATAATGGTAAATTAGCCCTACTACTACTCCTGGACCTATCTGCGGCCTTCGATCTGGTCAATCACCAAATCTTATGCCAACACCTGAAATCTGCTGCCCACTTTTCTGAAAATGCCACTAACTGGATCAGATCCTTCCTTGACAATAGACTCATGAGAGTTTTCTCACCCACGGACTCCGCTGACCCATCGCCAGTCACTTGTGGAGTTCCCCAAGGATTGTGCGTATTTCCTACGCTCTACAATGTTTTCACCAAGCCTTTGTTCGATGTGCTTGACTATCTGGGTGTCACTTACACCAACTACGGGGATGACACCCAGATACTCATCCCCATCACTGGTGACTACATCGCAGACGCCAAAGCTCTCAACGACGTTTATCAAGTCGTCCAAGCATGGATGGCTCATCATGAACTTTGTCTCAATGATGACAAGACAGAGCTCTTCATCCTTGGTACCCAACAAAGACTTAGCAAGCTTGACCCATCCTTCAGCACTTTCAACATTGATGGTAATGCCATCAAAGTAGCTAATGAGACCAAAACCTTGGGTATCTACTTGGATTCCACACTGTCCCTTAACCGACAAACCAACGCAGTCGCTGCTGCATCGGCCTACACTTGTAAGTTGATTACAGCCTGCCGCCCATTCCTCTCTACCCAGAACTGCATTACTCTTGCCAGGACGCTGGTTATGTCTAAACTTGATTACTGCAATGCACTTTATCAAGGTACTAACCAACGTAACTTCCACAAACTTCAGATCGTCCAAAACAATGCGATCAGAGCAGCACTCGCCATTCCCAGATCCCACACATCTTGGACACCAGGAAGAGCTTACACTGGCTCTCTGTCACCCAAAGAATTTCTCTCAAATCTCTGACTCTCACTCACAAATGTGTTAACAACCAGGCCCCTACCTACTTAACTTCCCGCTTCTCTCAATACATCCCCTCACGGACACTAGGATCTGCCCAAACACAATCACTTACTATACCGAAATACAATCTGCAGACGGCCGGCGGCGTCAGCTTCCCAGTCCTCGCATCCAAACTTTGGAACACCATGCAACTATCCATCAGAACCATCTTGCCCGCCACGCTCTTCAAACATAAAGCCAAGCTAGGGCTATCCTCTACACCTCATTCACTACCAGCCTAAGCCACCTGCTTCACTGCTCATGCACTACCGGCACTTTTGCTTGTGAATTTATTGTTTGCCTGTACCTGTTGCCATACCACTTTGTACCTTTGTGCCTTAAGATATGCACCTGCGAATATAACCTTTGCCTGCCTGTAACTGTACTAATGCAATTTTTCTGTACCTTTGTTCATAAGATATGCGCCTGGTTGCCCTCTGGCCTAGTGCGCTATATAAATTTTATAAAATACAAATACAAATACAAACAGTTCGCGCCTGGGCTTCCGTGAGAAAAGAGCTTGTGCGATTCAGACAGATGTCAAGTTACCTTGTTCCATATGGGTCAGTATCAATGCTGTCCTGTTTGGTAACTTTCATGCAATTATTGGGAAGGGGGCAACCCTGCCATACCCTCCTAGGTACTTTAGAGTGAGGCAAGATGCAATTGAAGCACTAGGATGGGTCGGGGGAGAGGTGGACGGTGAGAGGACCACCTCTCAATACAAAATTACTCTATTCCAACATAACCAAATATAGTCTATCCACATAGTACAGATAAGGTGCGCACAGCATTGCTATTTTTGCATAGATATTACTAACTACAGGTAAAAGGGAAGGCCTGCATGGTAAATGCAGCATTGCATATATTAGGGCAAAATTGTTAGACAAGAGAAATCCCCAGTCATGCCTGAGTTCCCATGAGGACAGCCCACACCCCCAACCACCACAACATCTATTCTTTGTTCTAACAGTGTTTTAAAAATGTTTGAGAGGAATGTGCCCTACAAGGACATGATCGCGGACCTCTCACACTGACCAAAGCATGACCCAGCCCATCCCCGGGCGACCACGAGTTATAGCCCATATAACTGACTAAAACTTCAGACCTCTGAATTCCATGGCACCAGGTGCCCTTTGAACTCCATCCCTAAAGTAACAAGTCCTGAGATGTTCAAAGACGATGGACAGGGCATATTTTTGAAGCGACAATCGTGTGATTTGTATTGCATACTGCTGGGACAGATACATTATAGTTAAAAACAAGGCTGGAGACCTTGGAGCCGGATGGCGCAGAGGGAAGTGAGTGAAATGTGTTTGTGAAGGTTCGCCTGCCCCAGAACCTCCTTTGTGCCCATCTTAAGGCCTGGCATGTGCAAAGTATTAGTGATAAAACAGACAAAAGGTAGGAGTATACTTATTTGCTTTCTGACCGTCGAAGTGAGAAGAAGATGATCAACGCAGCACTCACTCAGTTGAGGAGTAATTGGTTGGAAGGAGGCTATCACTGAGTGGGTTTTTTTATTGAGTTGCCCTGGGGTGAGGGGCTCCAGCTGCATGAGTGTAGGGACAAATGGTGAGGGTGGTCTGGCAAGCATTTTCTTGCAGTTTTTCCATGTGTCATGCCTGCTGCGCATCATCCCATTCACTCAGATTTTAATGGCATGTCTACCCATGCTGGCAGTCCACTCCTGGTGCTTTTGCTCTGTCTGGCGGTGCACTCCCCAGGCAACTCCACACCCAGCACAGCATTGTAGGCCATGTGGGGGTTGTCATGTTCATCAAGCTAAAACAGTGTGGGGATCCCAAGATACTAGGCACATGGCACAGGTCTGGTGTTATTGTTTGCCATGGTGACATGTAGTATGCAGGGTACACCAGCAACTATTAAGCTACCAGTTGTCAGCTGCTAGTGCATCTCAGTTCCCAGCTCATTGGTCCTAATTTAGCCCAGTCAGTTTGAGCTACGCCATCCCTTCCTCTTGCCTGTTCCCTTTTGTGTGCCAGTCTCCTTGACTTCAGTTTCCCATTCCTGTATCTTGTCTACTTGTCTCTTTCCTGCCTGTGGTCTCTGCGCCCTGACTTCCTCTATGCCTTTTGCCTGTATGCCCAGGTGCCTTCTGCTGGATACTGTCTTGACTGCAATTGCTGAGAGGTTTGCCTTCCGTCATCTTGGACATTCCAGAATGTACTCCCCTGTCATTGTGTCCTACACTGTTCTGATGACATGTTAATCTGGGGAACACAAATCATGGCATTGGGGGAGAGGGGGTTCCAAGGAGATCCTGCATTATCAACCTCTCACTGATCTCTATTTGTGAGTCCTTGCAGTGTCATTCTGATTCTAGTCAGATCAGAAGGATCACAACTGACCCTCACCGGAACAAGGGGTAAGTGGGACCTGGTCCTTCAAAGCATGGCACTTGGGGGGCAAGACAGTGGAGGTTATGTGGGTGAGAAAGGTGTCACTGTGTGGAGTGTTTTTAATTGCATTTGCCTGAGTTGAGCAGGTCCCACTGCATAGGTGAAGGGACACATGTTGATGGGAGGCTGGCAAGTGATTGATTGCAGAATTTGCATGGGTCTCAGGGGGGCAGAGGTTGTGGTGTAATTGGTGGGAGGGAGGCTGTTACTGTGTGGGTTGTTTTTTGTGTTGGCCTGAGGTGTGCAGGGCTGGCTGCATGGGCGCATGGACGCATGGTGATGGGAGTCTGATAAGTCATTGCTTGCAGTTGTTACATGGCACTCAGGGGGGCACAGGTTGTGGAGTCATTTGGTGCATTGATGTGCTACCCGCTCTGACCTTGTGTTGTATTTCTCTACTTAGGCATTCTGCAAGGTAAAATGGTTGCTGATATTCAAGGGAACAGTGCTGTGGAATGCCTGTCTGCAACACCTCGCCAGTATAGGCTGGTTTTGAATCCTATGGAGGGGAGCATGGATGAATTACACAGTACAGCTGGAGCAGGCTTGCAAAGGAGAAGATAAGGGGTGAGATGTGCATCTTTCTTGAAGTGAGCTTGCCATTTTCTCATTCTGTTTTACTTTTGATGTAAATGTCTATTGTGTGAATACTTGTTGTCAGGGAATGCTTTCATGTTGTGCTGTGCCTTCCTACTTGTGTTCTCCTGTGTGTTGTGGGGGGTCTGTGTGCACGATAGTTGTTGGGGGCATGTTAATGTGGTAGGGAATTTCATTGAACGTGTTGTGGGCTTTGGTATGGGCAACATGGATACAGCTGTTTCCACTTGCAGTGACTGTGTCAGTGGTTGTTGTAGTTGATTTTATGGCTATGCACAGACACAGTTTCCCTCTCACAGACATGCATTTTCAGGGTTTTGTTATGGGCACGGAGGATTGGTCCTGATTCATCATTGAATGGCACCACGGATGTTGCTTCACTGTGTTGGCTCCAGAAGGAATGTTTTCATGTGAAGTATGTTTGCACAAACTCATTGTGGGCTGTCTCTCCCTGTGCCCTTTGGCC
The DNA here is from genome assembly GCF_040938575.1 of Ambystoma mexicanum. Classification (NCBI taxonomy): domain Eukaryota; kingdom Metazoa; phylum Chordata; class Amphibia; order Caudata; family Ambystomatidae; genus Ambystoma; species Ambystoma mexicanum. The sequence goes on along the minus strand of NC_090937.1, from coordinate 1,517,523,420 downwards.
AACCAAGGGCATGGGTGGTGCCTGTGGCTAAGGTCGATATCACTCCTACATCTCAACTGGTATGCACAAGCAGACCACAATTAATTTGCATACTACTGGAGGGTCATTTAGCAATACCCTGCCAGAGTGGTCCATGGAGATGAAACGTGACTTAAGCAACCACTGCTGCATTTACCTTACCTTGGCTGGTCTAGCAGATATTTGAATGGCGTGAGCAGGAATGATGAAAGCAGGTAGGCACTGTCACTTGAAAATGTGTAAATGGTTGTTATTGGTATTGATTGTCATGGTCTGTTGTTCAATGTGCCACGTGACTGCATGCATGTGCTTGACAGTTGACACTCACTGATGATCCAGGTGTTGCCAAACTATCCTGATGCCAGGGCCCGGGATAGTGGTAACTGGTGGTAAATGAACCTGTCATGTGTGCTTCCAGCAAAACTGGCATTGACATGCATGATCACTCAGTTTGCATCACAGATGACTTGCAAATTGATTGAATGCTAATGCTTCCAGTTGCAGTAAATGTGTCCATCAATTGGGGGGACGTAGCGCAACATTTGTACAATCAATGTCTCCAAGTACACATGGAAAGTGTGAAACAGCATAGAACTCCTGGCACACTCTGCCTCGCCTGAAGTGTGCGTGGTATGCATATGTGCCTATCCACAAATGCACATGATGCTCCTCAGGCCACCGGGACTTTGTGGCCTGAGATATGCCACCAACAATGGCCGTGGTGTGCTGAAAGGAGCCTGTGGCCATGAAATGTAGGGCAACCACGCCCTTCTCAAGGGCTGTGAGGGCATGGGAGCAGATGGTGGCAGATGCAAGATCTTAATCCCACTCCCTGAGCAGGTCTAGGATGACATGATGGTGGGGTTCCTGTACCTTGCATACACCAGGTCATCTGGCATCCCAAACAGCGTGGTTCGTGGTAGGAAACTCCTGTCCCTCACTATACTCCTTCTCCTTCAATGGCCATGTACGATAGATCCCAGTGTACCTGCGTCATCCTGGCTGATTGGCGTTTGAATGGTGTGCATTGTGTGCTTTATATGCATTGACCCCTTTGCGCATTGTACTCTGCATCTCCTATCATGTTGCAGTGAGATCACCAGGTTTGGTGTGGCTTTTCTTGACATGAAGTTGTGCATTGAAATCCATGAAATTGGTTAGGTCTGCACTGACTCGGCGTGCAATTTCTTTACATGGTGCGTCCCTCAACATGCCCACGTTATTCCTTGTTCTTTTTCATTTTGCAGAGAATGGGGAATATGCATGTTCGCCCACTATTTGTTTCTTTGCATAGGCCCATTCCACACTTAGAGCTAGACTGAATGCACAGTTGTGACAGACCTGCGCAAAGTCACAGAAAGACTTGCAAGGTCTGATTAACAAATTGGCGAAAGGAGTTTTGCAAAAATGGGCAAAGTCAATTTACAGCACGCAAAACATTCTATGAATCAGGCCCAAAGGTGCTAATTTCCACTCTATTGGTGCATTGCATGTCTCTCTTGGCATAATAATTAACCAACTATCTTTCCTTCGGTTCAGTTTTTATGTTTAACATTGATCTGTGATACAGTGCTCTGATATTAGTTACACAAGCATTATTTGAATGCACGCTACAACATATTTGTGTTCCCTCTATAGAGTACACGATATACATTGTTTTGTTAGTTAAAAGAGAACTGCACCTATATTAAACTGAATTAATAAGCAGAAAGTAAGACATTTAACACCAAGACCTACTTCGAGTAGTTTTTCTATTCCCTTAAAATAACTGTTCTCACTTGGACCAGAAAGCTCCTGTGGTGATTCAATACATAAGCGATAAGATCAACAGTCTGTGGTGCCTGTTGGCAGACACATGGCATATATATTGTGAAAGTGACCCACGAGGCAGCGCCCTCAGGTTGCTTTTAATTGGAGGAGACATATCATTTTAACGTTTCATATATTACTGTGTCTGAGTTTGCTTGTGCACCCTCGAACGCGACCCATGTAAGGTTGTTTTGACGCGTGCACTCGCATCTAATTGTGGCTTGCTCAAAATGAAGGATCATGGCCACACATTGGTAATTTAAGATAACCTGCAATACCTTTTGGTATAACTATTTTGCACAGCAGGGGTTGGCCGCAGAACACTGCTCTACATTATCTTTGATAATTGCCAAATTAACTACATTTGAGGACAAAGCAGCACAGCTCTGATTTTAAAATGACATAATCAACAGAAATTGGATTCACAGTACACCATCTCCCTTCTCTGACCAGCATTAAAATGAAAGTATTTACTTGTATTATGTTTGCTTTGCTATCAGAGTGATGTTATATTAGCATTTCATTTGAGCAATCTTTAGACTTTCAGATTTCTGCGCTCTGTTAACCTCTAGAAAGGGATGCAAGGAGGGGGAGTTAGCCCCAAAAGTTAAGGACCATGCACATTGTTCAGTCATTCTGAATGCTTAAAGGGTCAGATTATCAAAGGTTAATACATTTCCTGTTTTGGTACATATGTCAGGGCTAGCGCCACCTAGGTGTCAAAGCATTTCTAAAACGAGAAAGAAGTATGAGTGTTCAGTAGCAGGAGATCTGGATGACACAGTAACTGAAAAATTGCTGCATCAGAAAATTGTTTTTTTGTGTCCATGGGTAGTTTATGCATAGATGCTTAATAATTATTCTCCCAATCAGAGGTCTTGTGGGAAACCACACATATTTATGAACTGGTGTACTGATCCTTCCTTTGCCTATTCACCACCGTTGCCCCTCCTCTCCATCTGTCTTTGCGTCAACTCTTCTCCATGATTTTGACAGTCAGGTAACTAGGGCAGCTGGGGTACGCACAAGAAAAATAGGTAAGATTGTCCATCCTTTATCTAGTCTAATTTATAGCTACCCAGCCTTTGTTTCTCTCATTTCTTACAAAAGAATTAGCTGGGATTGTATAAAAGCATAAATTGTTTATTTTCAGGTTTGTGGCCTCTTTATTTTGTGTTTGGTACAGGTATTGCTTTTTGGTTCTGGAGGATTTTGGTGGCACAGCCACCAAACTATCGCCAACACCATTGCTACAGAAGGGAGGGATAGAGTAAAAGGGGGCCAGAAAGCAGACTTTGTGTTTGGCCTGACAACTGGAAATGCTGTGTCATAATCTGCCAATACACTAAGGGCCCGATTCATGGAATAACCCGCACAGAAAATAGGGCCTTTGCATGCCAGACCATGTGCAAAATCACGTCTGTCGATTCATGGAATCGACTGCGCTGTACCTTTTCAAACTATGCAGGGACTTCACAAGGCTCAGCATGTCTCTGCGAGCGGTCGAGTAACTTTGCGGCAGACACCATGCAGAGCGTGGGCGACGCTTGTGCAGAGGGTGGAGTAGGGGGCAGAGCTCAGAAAAAAGAGGAAGAACAAGGGAAAAAGTGGGTGTTACGAGCGACAGGCTGCAGGCAGTCCATAGCATGCCCACAAATGCGCATGACCAAGCGTATTCATGGAAGTGACCGTGCAACCTCTTTCCTGCAAAATGCCCGTGCAAATCCCTCCATATCTCCGCTACCCGAAAGTAGGCGTAAAAACACTTGTGCATAGGAATCGCAGTGCAGAGGTGGGATTGCATGCCGGATTAAGGGCTGCGTGTACACAGCTAGGGCTCTGATCTAACTTAGCGGTGTATATATGCTGTGTAGTGGGGTGCAGAAATGGTTTACAGGGGTTCGTACACAGGTTTCCAGAGTTATACCTGAGTTACGAAGTATTGTATGCCTGTTGCCAGGGTGCCGGTAACAGTTACGGGGAACCCTTCGCAGGGACCCCAAGATGCAGGCCTGCTTGTGGGGGACCCCATGCACTGTTTGAAGGGTGCATATATTCGTGCCTGGGGGAGCACATAAAGGTGACTGTTCTGGCTGTTTTTGCTTTGCATGGGGGCATGTCGGGGGAATTCCATCCGCGACTTGTGAACATGGTTACTTTGCACAAACAAGTCCATGGATACGTGGAGTGCGCATTTATATTCTTTGTGCAGGCTCACAAAGTATCATTCTCATGAATCAGGGCCTAAATGTTATTTCTTATTTCCTTATGCCAATGTTACCCAACAATGCAAAAACAAGGGGGATCTTGGGAGTCCATCTGCTGGTCAATAGGTTTCTGTTTCAAGAGTCTTCCCAGATTTCTAGGCTTACTATCTCTTTCACAAAGGAGAAATATCCATAACATATCAGTCTTTGCCCTGCTGGGAGCCCAGTACCAAAATGCCAGGCAATTCTCATCTGAACAAGAGAACAGAAACCCCAGGCACATGTTTCAACCTCATTGGGCCTCATAAGCAGGATGCAGCATTGCCTCCCTAAGAGCAGTGAGCAATGGGTACACTTCCGGATTACCCTAGTAGCTTAGGGTGAGACCCAAAGTTATTTTAATTATGCAAAAACAAGGGGGGTGCTGGGAGTCCCTCTGCTAGCCAATAAGTGCCAGTTTCATAATACAATAATGGCTTATTTAACTTACTTTCTCCCAATCAGCAATACCCAATCGCATGTGTGTTTGTGTCAATTTGAAGGCTGTGGAGGCATAGTGATCTTTCTTTTCGGAGTCTGCTGGAGTTGGGCTATATTTGGGCTATTGTATTGGTCCCATTGGGCTACAGGTAGGTTTCCATGTCTGGGTACTGTTGCAGTAAAAAAAATATTTTTGTAGAGGTGCAGTGCCAATGACAACATACAGATGTGCTAATTAGAAATCTCAGAGGGCCTCTGTATTGTGTCAGTGGTACTGCACCTCTTCAAAAAATAATACCACACAGAAAAAATCAAAGATTTCTACGAGGACCTCTGTAGGTTTTCACTGATACTGCACCTCTCCAAAAAGTAATGCTTGTAAGGAAATATAATGAAAGCATTATTTGTTTGAAAGGTGCAGTACCACTTACAACATAGAGAGGTCCTCATAATAAATAAGATAGGACCTCTGCATGTTGTCTGTGTTACTGCACCTCCCCAGAAATATAGAGGCCGATTCATGGAACAATTGTGCTCCGCAATCAATGGCGCAAGCGTGAAAAATCCAGCGCACGCGTGCGATTCGCACGCATGCGATTCATGGAAGTCTGTGCGCGTGTTTTCCCAGAGATCTGTGCTGAAAACGGGCATGGTGCACACGTCACTGTGACATCCCGAACGTTGTGCGTGACTCACACAGCAGGTGTGCACACCGTGTAGCGCACACACCAAAAAGGGGCGGAACACACGGAATGGGGAACAACGCGTAAAAATTTGCACGTAACGGGGGAAGTACACAGAACGCCCACACACTCGCGAACAACATGTATTCATGGAATCGAATAGGGGATACCTGCGCAGCATAAAAGTGTGCGCAAACAACAAACACGTATATACAGCTACGATGAATGTCCCATTTCTCGCAGCACTGATCGTGGGACATCGCCGTAGGAGGAGAATAGCCAAGCCTGCCTTGTTTTGCCTAGGACCAGCCTTTTTGGGATACCTGATGAACAGGTCTATGGCAGGTATAGGTTTACCTCGTATCATCCTAGAACTGGTCACTGAGTGGGAGGATAACCTCACATCACCCACCTTGTGCTCCCAAGCACTGAGCCCCTTGGAAAAGGTGCTCAATGTGCTGCATTTTTTGGCTACTGGGTAATTTCAATGGACAAGTGCCATAGTTGGGGGTGTCTCACAGACCACGCAGTCACGCTGCCTACACCAGGTGTTGGCAATCATGACTACGCGCCCCTCAGTCTGCAGGCACATATACAAGCCCAGAACACCCGCAGAAAGGCATGCCGTGGTCCCGGACTTTTATAGGGTAGCACACTTCCCCAAAGTGCTTGGTGCTATAGATTGCAACCATGTGGCCCTATGTCCAGCTAGGGCCACTGAGAACATCTACCGCAACCGCAAGCACTGGCATTCCAACAATGTACAGGTTGTATGCGATGCCCATGGAATCATCAGCTCTGTCTATGCAAACTATCCTGGGTCTACCCATGACAGTTTCATATACAGAATATCCGCCCTGAGGACCTGGAAGTTAGGAAGCATGGCGACACATGGCTCATTGGTGAGTACAAATGTCTGTGCACATGCATGCATGTCACACACAGACAAATACACAAATCCAACTAATGACAACCATCCTCACCTCCCCAGGGGGCAGTGGCTACCCTATGAACAACCACATGATGACGCCAATACAGAACCCCACCACACCACCCCAAGTAAGATACAACACAGCCCGTATTGCAGCCAGGGGCATAGTGGAGCGCACATTCGGAGTGCTCAAGTCACGCTCCCTTGACCGCTCTGGCGGGCAGCTACTATACGCACCCCCAGTAGAGTGCAGGATCATTGTGGCAGTATGTGTACTGCACAATGTCGCAACACAGAGGGGCATACCAGTGGACATGGTGGTGCCCCCACATCCCCAACCACAGGCACAGGCGCTGCTCATGGGAGGGGAAAGGGCACGTGGTGAGGCAGCCCGGATCCAGCTTGTGGCCACATTTTTCACCTAAACTCCCACCCCTGAGGAGTGCACATAGGCCTGGCACATACCAGAGGACAATCGATGATGACAAATAGACTGTTACAACCTTAGCACCCTGAGAATGTTTCCACGGAAGTGCCACATTGTGTGCATCCCTCGCTACTTAAACATAATCAATCCTGTGTGACCAAAAGGAACACATGCAAGGTGCACAGCACACCACCCCCCTGCAAACAGGACATGAAAATCACTGGTATGTCACCCATCACCCTTGCTGGCCACACCATGACTTGGCATGCAATAGCAAAAGAGCAAATCAAAAGCACAACACATGACCAATTAGATACGAAGTACCACGTGATAAATGGAAAGAGGCCTGAGACAATCACAACTGACATTGAATCAGATGAAATGACTGGACAACAACCTCCCACACATACAAAGTCATACACAAATACATGCCACCAGCAGTATCATCAACAAAAGGCAGAAGGCCTGTTGGCATGCCCATTGGCCAAGGCAAATCTGCAATCCCAAAACCTTGTGCTGTGTTTGTCTCCTGCAACACAATGCTCAGCACACAGCATAGTGAGCAGCCATTGTGTTGGGGATACACCGTGAGCATCATATAAAAAGGACAACCAACACAAATAACCCAGTGACGCATGCACACAATCTCCAAATGGTAAGTGATCATGTGCTGCAGGGACACAGCATGCCCGAGAAGGCAATCTGTGTGAACGTGTGGGCATGGAAGGGTGGTCGTATGTGTGGTGATGCATTGTGTAAGTGTGTGTGTCAGTAGGGACATGCACTCAATATATGCATGTGAAATGAAGTGACCCTCAGTGTCCTGTACATATCAAATGTGAACATTGCCCATGTGGACACCCCAGTATGTCAAACCACACAAATCCCCTGACACCTGAAAAGTAAACCCAACACAGAAACAGCCATTGACCAGCAGAACACATCATGTAAATAGTACCCCACAATGAGAATGTCAGAGAGTGCCCAATCACTGTAGCCCAAGCATACTGTCCGACAACAAAAGCTCCTCCCTCATTTCCTCATCACCATGACCTTCAGAAGAACTGTGTCTCGGGTCCGTCGGCTTCTTCCTTCTAGTCCACCTGGCTTCAGGATCCCCCTTCCCCTTGGTTTCCGTGTTCTTCCTTTTGTGTAAATCGGGTCCAGCCCCCTCAGAGGCCACCTTGACTGGTAAAAATACCAAATCCCAGAGAACTCCAAGGAGCCAAACCCCAAACCAGGGAAAAAGCCTCTAGGCACCAAAAAACCCTGGAAGTAGATCACTTGAAGATGCAGAATATGGCCAAGCACATGTCCAAGCTAAATGATAGAATAACTAGCAAGGTAGAACAGTTGAACAATGGTTTAACAGGATGTGTAGCAATTTGAGTACACAATAATCAATGAGGATGCCACAAATGATGGGTAGCGCTGGAAATTGAGTAGATAATACCCAAGGAGGCTGGCACAACTTGATGAAACCCAATCAATCCTTGATAGCGTGAACGAAGAAAGGCAGTGACAGCACAAGTCTGGAAAGGCACAGTGAATGCGAGATAGACGGAAACAGCTGACAGCAAGTTAAGAGCCACAACAGTTGAATAGCATTGGTAAAAGGCCAACGTCAACATAAAGGTATGAATGTAACAGATGAAAGACAGGAGGAGCGACAGAGAGATGCTGTGCAAAATAAGTGTACTGAGGCAAACCGAGGCAGTGTAAGAGTACGTGGAAATAACTGCCCGAGAGCCGGGCGGACAAAGCTGCAACAAGGACAGTAGCAGGAAGAAAAACAGGGACTAAAGGCACCAGAGTGTGAAATAGTGTGAAAAACAAGTAAAAGAGCTGTAGTCCAGTAGGAAAACTGCGACGTCAGGCAGCACCGAAGTCCAAGAGGGAAGACAGATACAATGTGCCGTCCAAACTGAACAGGGCAGAATAGTAGTTTAGGCGGACATCTCAGGTGAGGACTGGACCGTGAGTTGTGCCTCTTGGGTCACATTCTTAATGCATCCTCCTTTGCCACAATCCCCAGGGGCTGAACTCAGCATGTACCAACTTGACATTGTCACTACCCGACCCCCTCACACCATCAGTGTGATTTTGAAAGCTAAAGGGTGCAGGCTACCGTCTACAGTATGAAGTGCATCAAGCACGTTGTTTCTGCATTTCTTCATCAAGAGTCCTTGCACCAGCAAAAGATCCTTACCGGAGAATCACTCGAACCTGCAACCCGTGAAATTCGTGGACCACGGAATTCAGCGAGAAAAGCAAGCCAGGACACCCTTCCTTTCTTCTGGAAAGACTTGGGAAGATTCGGAGTGAAGGGGTAAGTTATTGAGATTTTAATATACCTGTTATGATCTCTGCTTCCAAAAGGTCAGGGTTTTCCCAACTCCCTTGGAAGCAGATCCATAACCCAGGTTCCGAGTGCCAACCAGTCCCAATTGGGACCTTTTGGACCCAGTCCTGGCGCCAGTGGCACCAGGCTCATAAATATGCCCAGTCCCAGCGCTGGAAGCGCCGGGCTCATAATGCTTGGGTGGACTTACCTGCAGCAGACCATGCTGCTTACTTGCCTGCCAGTTGAGCCTCTGATCCTCTTCTGTTTGGAACTACTTTTCCTGTTGGGTGGGGCTGGAGCCACTCCCTAGATTCAGAACACTGGAACTCTTCTGGAAGGCAGGAACTCTTTTCTTAACAGGAACTCTTTTCTTACTTAGGCGTGGCTGTGGAAGGAGACATCTAAGCACTACAGGAGGCTATTTAAACCACACCCGGTGGATGAATCTTGCTTTGCGTTATTCTGCACCCTCTGCAGCAGAACGCTCATCGTGTCTTCTGCATCCGGTCCTGGGCCTAAGGAAAAAGGCTTACCATCCTGAATCCAGTCTTCAGCAACACCTATAAAGACAAGAAAGAACAGGTTAGCATTCCGGCATCTGAAAGGCAAAAGCTTACCAACTCTTCGCACGCTCCGGAGGCCGTCGGCGCTGCATCCCGCATCTGAAAGACAAAACAAGGTGCGTTTAAAGACATTGGGGAACTTTAATACTCACGTGCCATTACTCCTTTCCACATCTAACCCAGTGGGTATCCCGGCACCCTGCAGCCGCTCCGAACTTGTACCTGCAAAATAAAAAGACAGTTAGAGCGCATCGTGAAGCTGGCAACAAGCGCTTACTTACGTGCTTCCAGGCGCTTCTATCCATCACACGGGCTCCATCTTCAACTCACTTCAGCCCGTCATCCGCCATTGCCGGAACCCTGCAAAACAAGAGACATCATTATTAAAGACTTTAAAGACATTTGAGTTACTCGAAACTTACCGTTCGTGCAGTAAACGACGGACAGCAGTCCTCTGAAGTCAAGAGGCCTGCGCTACCTATCCAGTGAAGAAACTGGTTACAGCACCCTGCCCCGAGGCAGATGGAGAGCTCGGCATTCACTTCCCTAAGGTGAGAGCGTTAACCTCTGGGGGTCTACAGGAGAGGAGAAGGGGAAAGAGATAGGGACACCACAATAACCCCAGTTCATTAACCCCGTATTTTCTATCTGCAGACATCTTACTCTGCACGTCAGGCATACAGGGCACAGAGGTCCAGCCCAAAGAGCCAACCGGGTGCTGCACATCACCTTTGAAGATACGGTAGTCGCCCAGTCAAGACCGGCGCCTCTGCGACAATCAAGTGAGCGTTACAGAAAGCAAAGCCTACCCAAAACTCTCGCCCAGGCGCTATGGAAACCTCGGATACTGACCACCTAGCCCGGTTACTTGGGGAACTAAGGGCAGAAGTGCATGCAGCTCATCAGGAATGAACGCTCTAAGAAGGGAACTAATTATTTCCAAGGAGAGAACAGATGATCTTGCTAGACAATTGCTACAGTCACAAGCCGGACAGACCCCGCTACCCGCATCAGGGGCAAATCTTCCTTCAACATCCTCTATGAATCCAGTGCTGATCAACCTACCTGGGAATGTACCTCTGGATCCGCCCGAACGATTTTCTGGTGACCCAAAGAGGTTTGCGGTATTTATCAATCAGTGCCGGTTGCACTTCTTATGCCGGCCAGCAGCCTTTCCAACTGATCAAGCTAAAGTAGCTTTTGTACTTTCGTACCTTAGTGGCAATGCGGCAGACTGGTCGATCCCTCTAGTTAATCAAGATGATCCGGTTCTCCATGATTTTCAAGCCTTTCAGCTTAGTATGGAAAAACTGTTCGCAAGACATGCACAGGGGCAGGCCTTGGACAATGAGCTTCTTTCGTTGCGACAGGGTAATCAAGACCTTTTGGCTTATATTGCATCTTTCAATAGACTAATAGTGGAAACTCAATGGCCTGAGGACAAAAGGATTACGCTGTTTTATAGAGGTCTACGTGGAGAGCTCAAAGACGTTTTAGCCAAAGTAGTGAATCCCCCACAAGACTGTTCGGATTATATAGACTTGGTCGTTCAAATAGATCACAGACTGCAGAACAGGAAGGCCGATCGTTCCAAGTTTGATGCTCGAGTATTTTCCAAACCGCCAACTCCTTCCAAAGGAGTAGACTCCGGGGAACCCATGCAAATAGGGGGTCTGAAAGGTCCTCCTACACAAAGGGAGCGGGAAAGGAGAAAACAGTTGCAATTATGCCTATATTGCGGAAACTCAGGGCACTTTCTTCGAGACTGTCCGGTGAAACCTGCCAAGAAGGCAGTAGGAGCTGCAGTTACCACAGTTACAAACTCTGAGCAGGGAAACGACCTCGCCCGACAAGAATAGAGGTCCTCTTGCCGAGCGTGAAAACCAGTTCCGTGACCTCGCATTTCGTGATACCTATGGTCCTCATTAGCCCTGATAATCCGGATCGATTACATGCAATTGAAGCTTACGTCGACAGCGGTGCCATCGGCAATTATGTGGATCATGAAATGGTTTTGAGGATGAATCTAACTCTTTGTCCCAAGGCTGTAAAGGACGTCATTACTACGGTGGATGGTACGGAGATAGCCTCCGGGCCAGTAACGCATACCACTCAAGAGGTGACGCTAGTAAGTCAAGATGGACACCATGAGAAGATCGTGTTCGATGTGATCAAGGCCCCTCAGTTCCAGATTATTCTAGGAATACCTTGGTTAGAGAAACACAATCCTCTGATCGATTGGCGAGCAAGAACGGTCCAGTTTCCAGAATGTGTCTCTACTTGTCACCCTCCACCTGGTGTTGCACTGGCAGCAATTTCTTCAGAGACTCCCCAGTTACCTCCCGAATACCTAGAATACCAAGATGTTTTCTGGAAGGAGCAGGCTAACTCTCTACCTCCTCATAGGTCTTATGACTGCCAGATAGACCTGATACCTGGATCTACTCCTCCTTGTAGTAGAATTTATGCCCTCACCGAGCCTGAGAACCTTCACCTTCGACAATACCTGGATCAATACCTGGCAAATGGGTTTATTCGTCCTTCCAAGTCCCCTGCCTCTTCAGCTTTGTTCTTCGTTCCAAAAAAGGAAGGAGACCTTAGAACTTGATTATCGCTCCCTGAACCAGATCACCGTTAAGAATAGATATCCGTTACCTTTGATCCCTGAACTCCTGGACCAAGTCAGAAATGCATGCATATATACAAAGCTGGATCTTAGAGGAGCTTACCACTTGGTACGAGTAAAAGAGGGCGATGAATGGAAGACGGCCTTCCGCACCAAGTATGGGCTATTTGAATATCAGGTCATGCCCTTCGGACTTTGCAATGCCCCGGCCGCCTTTCAATATTTTATGAACGATGTCCTCAGAGAGCTCATAGATGTGTGTGTTGTTGTTTACATCGACGACATTCTCGTTTATTCTTCATCGGAATCTGAACATCGGAAACACGTGAAAATGGTCCTCGAAAGATTGCGTCAACACAAACTTTTCGCTAAGTTGGAAAAATGTGTTTTCAAGGTGACTGAAGTTGAATTCTTGGGATTCATATTATCACCTGGCGGAGTGCGTATGGATTCAAAGAAGGTCGATGCAGTTCTCAAATGGCCATCACCATCCTCCGTAAAAGGTGTGCAAAGCATGTTAGGCTTCGCTAACTTTTACCGCAGGTTTATCCCCGAGTTCTATCGAATAGTCCAGCCCATCACTGCCTTGTTAAAGAAAAACAAACGTTTTGAATGGTCTACCGAGGCGGAACAAGCTTTCCAGGATTTGAAGACTAAATTTATCTCTGCACCAATCTTAAAACACCCTCGCTCCGAACTCCCCTACATCGTGGAAACTGATGCTTCAAGCCTTGCCATGGGGGCAGTTCTATCACAAAAGGACCCGGTAACCAATCAGTTGCATCCCGTGGCATTTTGGTCCCGCAAATTCTCGCCTCCTGAAGTCAATTACACGATTACTGACAAGGAACTTCTGGCTATCAAGTCTGCCTTTAAGGCTTGGCGGCATTATCTGCTGGGGGCCCGACACACCGTTACTGTGATTACGGATCACCGAAACCTGCAATATTTGAAAACCGCAAAAGCCCAATCCTCTAGGCAACTCCGTTGGGCATTATTCTTTGCCGAGTTTGACTTCATAATTACCTATCGACCTGGTACAAAGAACGGTAAAGCCGATGCCCTTTCTCGGATGGGAGTGGAAGAACACTTGATCAACCCTAAACCTGTACCAATCATTCCCGAACAAAGAATTCTGGGTGTAATCGCCACAGAATCCATAGAGGAAGTTAAGGATAAAGCCAGGCAACTTGTAACTCCAGCAGACATACAGAATTGGCATCTGCAGGGAAAGGACTTTGCAGTAAAGGACAACTTATTGTATTTCCAAGAACGATTATACCTACCCAGCACAGATTTACAGAAAAAAGTAATCTCTTGTTATCACGACTCTTTAATGGAAGGTCATCCCGGTATAGCCAAGACCTCAGAAAAGATCAAGCGCTACTTCTGGTGGCCGTCTTCGAAAAAAAATTTCAGAGACTTTATAATGTCCTGTGGAGTATGCGCCCAAAACAAGAGTCAAAAGGAAAGAGCAGCAGGCCTCTAACGCCCTATTGACATCCCACCTCGCCCTTGGCATACGCTTTCTATGGACTTCATCACCGATCTACCTCCATGCTCCGGATACAATACGATTCTAGTAATCGTGGACTTATTCTCCAAGATGGCGCATTTCATTCCGCTCAAAGGCTTGCCAACAGCAGCAACTCTGGCCCGAGAATTTCTCGAAAACATCGTCCGACTGCACGGTTTTCCTTCGGTTCTAATTTCGGATCGAGGTAGTCAATTTATTTCTCATTTTTGGCGAAGTTGCTGTCGGTCGGCTCAAATTGATGTGAGACTATCGACCAGTCACCACCCTCAGACCGACGGACAAACCGAGAGGACCAATCAAACTCTGGAACTGTATTTACGCTGCATGCTGCCACAAACTGAAAAAACTTGGAAAGATATCCTTTGGATAGCCGAGTATGCCTACAATAACTCTGTCCATTCGGGAACTGGGAAAACCCCGTTTTTTCTTTTGTACGGCAGTCACCCTCGAACCTCGGAGTTGGATCCCCTCCAAGATCTTGAAACACCAGCAGTAGACTACCTGCATTCTACAATCACCCAAGCCTTTAAGGAAGCTGTTTCTCACCTTCAAAGGGCTAAAGAACAATACAAGAAAGGAGCAGATCAACATCGGAAGGAAGCCCCTCACTATCAAGTAGGGGATCAAGTCTGGTTATCCACCAAATATCTATCTCTAAAAGGGCCACGCACATTCAACCCAAGATACCTTGGTCCCTATTCCATCACTACCATAGTAAACCCAGTAGCGGTCAAGTTGGACTTGCCCCCGCACATGAAGATACATCCGGTCTTCCACGTCTCTCTATTAAAACCCGTGCAACCTCAAACCCGACTAACCAAATCTCCAAAACCTATCCCAGTTGATGGAGAACTCGAGTTTGAAGTCAAAAGCATTCTGGACTCCAAGATCTCCAAATCTAAACTATTCTACCTAATTGACTGGAAAGGCTACGGCCCCCAAGAGAGATCCTGGGAACCTGCTGAATATGTCCACGCTCCTCGCCTAATCAAAAGATTTCACCGAACATTTCCTGACAAGCCAAAACCCCCGGAGAAGCCCGGTTTGGGAGGGGCCTTGAGGGGGGGTACTGTCATGATCTCTGCTTCCAAAAGGTCAGGGTTTTCCCAACTCCCCTGGAAGCAGATCCATAACCCAGGTTCCGAGTGCCAACCAGTCCCAATTGGGACCTTTTGGACCCAGTCCTGGCGCCAGTGGCACCAGGCTCATAAATATGCCCAGTCCCAGCGCTGGAAGCGCCGGGCTCATAATGCTTGGGTGGACTTACCTGCAGCAGACCATGCTGCTTACTTGCCTGCCAGTTGAGCCTCTGATCCTCTTCTGTTTGGAACTACTTTTCCTGTTGGGTGGGGCTGGAGCCACTCCCTAGATTCAGAACACTGGAACTCTTCTGGAAGGCAGGAACTCTTTTCTTACCAGGAACTCTTTTCTTACTTAGGCGTGGCTGTGGAAGGAGACACCTAAGCACTACAGGAGGCTATTTAAACCACACCCGGTGGATGAATCTTGCTTTGCGTTATTCTGCACCCTCTGCAGCAGAACGCTCATCGTGTCTTCTGCATCCGGTCCTGGGCCTAAGGAAAAAGGCTTACCATCCTGAATCCAGTCTTCAGCAAAACCTATAAAGACAAGAAAGAACAGGTTAGCATTCCGGCATCTGAAAGGCAAAGGCTTACCTACTCTTCGTGCGCTCCGGAGGTCTTCACACTGCATTCCGGCATCTGAAAGACAAAAGCTTACCAACTCTTCGCACGCTCCGGAGGCCGTCGGCGCTGCATCCCGCATCTGAAAGACAAAACAAGGTGCGTTTAAAGACATTGGGGAACTTTAATACTCACGTGCCATTACTCCTTTCCACATCTAACCCAGTGGGTATCCCGGCACCCTGCAGCCGCTCCGAACTTGTACCTGCAAAATAAAAAGACAGTTAGAGCGCATCGTGAAGCTGGCAACAAGCGCTTACTTACGTGCTTCCAGGCGCTTCTATCCATCACACGGGCTCCATCTTCAACTCACTTCAGCCCGTCATCCGCCATCGCCGGAACCCTGCAAAACAAGAGACATCATTATTAAAGACTTTAAAGACATTTGAATTACTCGAAACTTACCGTTCATGCAGTAAACGACGGACAGCAGTCCTCTGAAGTCAAGAGGCCTGCGCTACCTATCCAGTGAAGAAACTGGTTACAGCACCCTGCCCCGAGGCAGATGGAGAGCTTGGCATTCACTTACCTAAGGTGAGAGCGTTAACCTGTGGGGGTCTACAGGAGAGGAGAAGGGGAAAGAGATAGGGACACACCAATAACCCCAGTTCATTAACCCCGTATTTTCTATCTGCAGACATCTTACTCTGCACGTTAGGCATACAGGGCACAGAGGTCCAGCCCAAAGAGCCAACCGGGTGCTGCACATCACCTTTGAAGATACGGTAGTCGCCCAGTCAAGACCGGCGCCTCTGCGAGAATCAGGTGAGCGTTACAATACCCCTACACTCCCATTGTAAGTCAATGGACTTATTATACTCTTTATTTTAAACCTATTGGCTTTGCCAATACTTGCCTTGGCAATACTTCTAACTGTTGGGGGGAATTTTGGACACTGTCTGTCTTGAACTCTGGCTCTAAGAATCCATCACTGGACCCCAGAGACCTTACTTACATTTTCTCCTGCCTCCTGAGTGCTGTATTTTTGTATCCTGAACAATATGGCACAAGGCCCCAGGCAATTTAGGGTTGGACAATATTAGTTAGGGGTTATTTCTCTGAGGTCCTTTTTGTGTTTAATACTCACCTATTCATTCCCTTGCAGGAGTATCCTGATTTGTATTATGCACTTGAACCTGTGATTGTATATATGTATTTTAGTTTGATGGTATTGGTTGACAAGTCTACATGCATGTGTTCATGTTTCTTATAGTGTATTTGGCCATAATTAAATAACTGTGTTTTAATACATTCTGTCTAAGGGTAATTTGTGACTCCCATTGTGTGACCTCATTGTGGACCCTTTACAATCTCACCCCTCTGAAGATCTTAGCCTAGACCGCCTGTCTCTGCTACCTTAAACTGGTTTGGCTACAGCTTCCCAGAGTTGCCCCTGTCACCATATAGTTTGGCCTTCTATACATCTGTCCACCAGGCCAGAGTATAGGAAATCAGTCTTAACACACGTGTGTGGAATTAACCTTCCGCAGTACGTGGTGGCACCCAGGGACACACAAAAAAAGCATAGGCGTGGGACACAATGGCTACTATGACCTCAAAAACAGGTAAGCGATACACAAGGGGACCCGCAGTGGAAAAAATAGCATGCGCGACTCTGACTAGAGTGGTAATGAAAAACACGCGTAGGCGAGACCCCCGCCAAAAGAAGAGATACATCTTAGATCCGCTGTGAAGTAATGGTGCGTGAAACAACAAGAAGTAGCAGCACATGCGTTGGTCTCCACGAAAAGCACATACAGCGAACTCCTGGGCCCCACTCACCTTTAACCCATGCCGAGGGAAACACCCATGCGTGTCACGTGACTTACGCGCTTAGGCCCTTTCCTTGAATTACACTCTGCATCAAGCTGGCCACGAGACAACACACAGAAGACCACGCTCCTGCCCAGATAGCCATTTTCCTTCCCCCAAGAGTCCCGGGGAGCCTCCTACAAGCCATCTGCTGCCTGCCTGCTGCCAACAGTCCCCTGCCATTTGGTGCCTGCACATCAGACATCTGTAGGGGTCCAGTTTCTGTGACCACCCCTGCTGGAACAGAAGACTCCAACCTGGTATTCCATCGCTCCACAACCCAGCCCCAGGCCCCAGTTGCCCACCCACACCTGCCTCGGGGCTTGCTATGTTCGACACAACACCATCCGACACCAGTGGCAACCCCCCAGCACAGAGGCAGAGGGCTGCCAGCTTCACTGCCAATGAAGTTGGCATCATGGTGGAGCAAGTCCTGGGGCATTATGATGCCCTCTTCACACCATTGCGCGCTGACAAGGAAGGATGGAAGAGGATCTGGAAGGACATAGTGGGTGCCATCAATGCCGAGGGGGTGGCACCCCACAACATCAAACACGTCCAGAAGCGATGGGAGGACTACAAGTCCAGGACCCTCAAGAAGGCCCCACAGATGAGGGTCCTGGAGCGCATTTGCCCAGTGCTTCATCACCAGGTCCTCAGGATGCAGGCCCGTCTGGAGTCGAGCGGTAAGTGCCCATGCATTCCTGTTTAAAACAGTGCATGTTGCAGTGTGGTGGTAGTTAGCTACTTGGCTGTATATGTGACATGGGTTATGTATGGATGTGTGTGTGCACGGACATGATGGTGCTGAATAAGTCAGGCATGACCCACATGGATGGTGTATGTGTTATAATGCATCATGCGGAGCAGCATGCGGAATGCACACATGTATGCATGCCTGTGTCTGTTCTTGGACATGTTTGAGGTGTGAGAGATGGGTATTGCTGTTATGGACGTGCATGATGTACATGTCTGTGCGTCTGAGGAGTGTGTAATTGACAGGTAAATGCCATGGATGCATCACACATGTCCGTGACGATGTGTTGATCCACTGATACAGTCTAGTCATCCTTGTATCCACAGTGTCTTGGGGTATACAGGGCCAGATGCATGACCCTCCGGTGATGTGTGTGCATGTGATCAGCATGTCCCATGATGCATGTGAGTTTCAGCCCACCATTGGATGTTTCTATGGTGCCTTGGACATGGATGCAAATGTTTGTTGCATGTGCCATGCCTGTTCCTGCATGTGTGTTGCCTGCACTGACCCATGTGTTGTGAAGGGACATGATGGAAGTGACGTTTGACAGTGCCACTCATGCGCTATTGTTTTGTGTCTGGGATCTATTGTACAGTACCCTGATGCTTGTGTTCAATGTCTCCCTTTACACAGTGACGCGTGTAGAAGAGGGTGGAGGCAGCACTGTGGAGGAAAGCAGCAGGGATGCCTCCACCGGCCGGCGACGCAAATCCCAGTCACCCTCCCAGGAAATTCCATCATCCGGGAGTGAGGGGACTGATGCAGCATCTACTACTATGGCTGCAGTGGAAGGGGCAGGTGAGCCCCCACAGGGGCTGACGATGGAGGAAGATGGTTCAGAGACATCCAGGTTGGTGGTGTGTACGGAGGAGGAGGAGGCCGCTTCAGAGCCGCACATGGGGCCTGGTGAGGGTGGTACCACTGGTGCAAGTGGTACAGTTCAGGGGTAGGGGCAGGTGACAGCACAGATCACTGCGGAGGGGCCAGTGCATGTCACTGTCCCTGACACTGTGACTGCATCACCACAAACAAGCAGGGATGCACCGTCCCAGGCCCGTCCGCAGGTAGGAGGGAGGTCCACGTCATCTGGCACTCTTCAACCTGCGGACGTGGGGACCCGTGACAGGATTGAGTCCATCCTGATTGGTGTCGCGTTGCGCACATGTGTCATTCGTGATGATGTGCGTGCTTCCTGGGGGGACCACGCAAGTCATCACGAAGAGATGTGTGCCAACGTGGCTCAGTTAGGAGGGTTCATGGTCGGAGGTTTCCTCCATGTGTCGCACTCTCTTAAGACCCTCTCCTCCTCTGGGTACACTATACACCAGTCATTCACTGTGCCGTCTTCCGGCCCAGATGACACCAGGGCCCCCTGTGGACCTGCCCCAACCAACACAGCCAGGCTGATGGAGATCCCATCCCTGCCACAGTCGGGAGTCGGAACTCCAGCACAGGTGGTCACCCCAGCAACTGGACGGACTTCTGGCAACGGATGATGTGCAGGCACATACAAGCAGGGCACCTGCACGACAGCCCCGGGTGTTGTCCTCTACCTGGAAGCAGACGTGGTGGCAACGGCAGGCAGCAGAAAGGCGGCGGCAGGCTTGGCGTAGGAGGCATGTGGTCTCGGGGCCCTCTACATCATCAGGGCAGGCATCGGCCGGCGGGCAGGAGGTCCCAAGATTGGGAGTGTCTTCCATGTGGCAGAGGTTGGGCCAGCAAATAGGTGCAGAGCGGCAGCGGGCGGAGAGGGCACGGCTCACAATGGTCAGGGCAGAGGCAGGCTGAGTGCCTTGAGGCAACTTGCAGGGAGTTAGAGGAGTCCATTGCTGCATCCCTGCTTGACCTCCAGGCCAGCGAAGAGGCCCGCCTCTTGAACATCGACTTGGAGTTCGATGATGCTGTGGCCCCGGACATCAAAAAGTGAGCCATCGGACTAGCCCGTCGCTTTGTATATAGTTATTTAGGTTTAGGATTCATTTGGTTTTTATAATCATTTGGAGTTCACCGGCTTTGTATATAGTTGTATTTTAGATAGGGTTTTAGGTAAGTTTCCTTTTGTTTTGGGATAATGAACCTTTCAGACTTTTGTTTACAATTTTACAGACATGTACATACTTTATTTATATTGTTTTCACTTGGAGTAATGTTTTTTTATGCTTTTCATCTTGGGATTTATTTCTATGGACTTTGGGGATGGACCACTATTTTTTTTTCATTTTTTGGATTTTTATTTTTCCTTGGATTTCACTTTCTTTTTCATATTCTTTATTGTTTCTTTATTTGCATGTTTGTATTCATGTAGTCATTTGTTTTACATTTTTAATACATTTCATTATTCCTTATTCTTGGTGTGATCTACTATGATTTATTTTGTGCATGTCTCCATGAGCATTGGCTCAGTCATGTGTTGCCACTGTGTGCCTCTGTAGGACATTTTTTAATGGGCATGCTGGTTCTTTTCAGACTCTCATGGAATGGGTAATTTAGTAGGGAGTGGGTGCAGTGGATCATTGGGTGTTTGAACTGGGGGGCGTGGAAGTGGGATTTGGGTTGGCATTAGGGCCATGGGTCTGTATAGTTATGACATGGGGGACATGAGTCGGGGCCTACTGGCAGGTGTCTGTCAATAGGGGTTTCGGGGGGGACATGAATCAGGGCCTGCTGACAGGTACCTGTCAATGGGGGGTTTTTGGGGACATGAGTCGGGGCCTGCTGGCAGGTGCCCATCAATGGGGGAGTGGGGCGGACATGAGTTGGGGCTTCCAAGTTCATGGTGCCATGTGGCCTGCCTGTGGGGCATGGTCAGGGTGGATGGTCTGCCTGCGGGCATGGTAAGAGTGTATGGGCTGCCTGTGGGGCATGGTCAGAGTGGATGGTCTGCCTGCAGGGCATGGTCAGGGTGGATGGGCTGCCTGCGGGGCATGGTCAGGGTGGATGGGCTGCCTGCGGGGCATGGTTAGGGTGGATGGGCTGCCTGCGGGGCATGGTCAGAGTGGATGGTGTGTCTGCGTGGCATGGTAAGTGTGTATGGGCTGCCTGCGGGGCATGGGGAGAGTGGATGGGTTGCCTGCGGGGCATGGTCAGGGTGGATGGGCTGCCTGTGGGGCATGGGGGGGTGGATGGTCTGCATGCGGGGCATGGTCAGGGTGGATGGGATGCCTGTGGGGCATGGTCACGGTGGATGGGCTGCGTGCGGGGCATGGTCAGAGTGGATGGTCTGCCTGTGGGGCATGGTAAGAGTGGATATGCTGCCTGCGGGGCAAGGGGAGGGTGGATGGGGTGCCTGAGGGGCATGGTCAAAGTGGATGGGCTACCTGCAGGGCATGGGGAGGGTGGATGGGCTGCCTGCAGGGAATGGGGAGGGGTGTAGGGTGGACCCCTATGGCGTGGTCTGGCTGCAGGGGGTGCATGTGACTTCTCACCACACTGCTGGGTCAATCCGGGGGTACGGGAGTGAGAATTACATGCAATTGGGCTGGCGTGAGCAGGGAACGCATATTCTGAGGGGTGTGCGTGGAGTTTTACTCACGATTTCGCTTGCGCGAGCGGGGTATGCGTATTCCAGGGGTGCGCGTGTAGTTTTAAATGCGATTTCCCTGGCACGAGCGGGGTACGCGTAGTCCCAGGGGTGCACAGGGAGTTTTACACGCAATTTTGCTGGCGCAAGCGGGGTACGTGTATTAACAGCCTAAATATAACGCACATGTTGCACATTTTTTTATTGACTTTTGTCAACGTCTTCAGGCTTTTATATTTTCCAAAACAGTCACATGTATTGCATCAGTCTTTAATACATATATTTTTAATATAAGCCCTGGAATTTTCAAGCACTGACTTACTATCAACGCCCTACAATTCTAACCTTGCTGTACACTTTACTACGTGAAGGTTGGCAATGATCTAATTCCCCTCAGTCACCGTTCGAAATAATGAATCCTGTGGTGGCCCCACAAATGTATAACAAACCGAGGTTAGTTTCCACAATACAAAAAAATCAATGGAATATAGGCCCAGTTCATATCTGATGACAATCATAGGTGTTGACTTTGTAAGTGAGAGCCTTTTTTCTAAATAAATCCTTCCAGATACAGAAAATTCACTTCCAACTACAAGTGATACACTTCAAGATCTTATGTAATTGCTGAAAGAACTTTCAATATATACAACTTCAGAGCTGGTAGAATATAACATTTCCCGTATCTACTATTGAAGTTTTCTATTTTTGGAACAAAACGTTTGACTTTATCATAAATGAAGTTTAATAAGCTTTATTTACCAGCACTAGCATAAATTATAAAACACAGTTACTTAAAATCACTCACTAATTCTATTTATGTCCCTGCTAACAACCAGTTAAATGTTTTCCTTCTGCAACCATTTGTAACCACCAATGTCTGTGTTTTGTTTAGATTCATCAATAATTCATTAGCAAAACAGTTCACATTAAAACCATTCATAATTAGCTGGAGGCTCACTCTGGTGCAATCCAACAATAAAATATAATCTGTGTATCTTCTTCACATTCATCACAGGCGGGATGAGGATGCCTTCACCAGAAATTACCCCAAATCTGCAAGATACACAACAAATCAAAATTGGGCCAATATGCAACTCTGGCGAAGGCCTCAATGAGTAGGGATGGCATCAGCCAAATCAGCCTTGCAAAGTCCTCATGTAGATGCACCAATAGATGCACCAATATAGATAGCCCCACTGGCCTGAAGCTTTAGCCAGAGTTTATTTCTTGAACTCAATGGAAAGCTAATGATAGATTGATGGTTGCTACAAAGATCTCCTTCACTAACCTCTCCCACGCAAGGTGTTGTACTGTATCCATGATCCATGATTGGTAGTGCCAACTCCTGCCAGAAAACTACAATGATTCGGTTTTAATATCTTGATGCTATTTGCCCATTGATGAAGTTCTCTCAGCAATTTTGATGAGAAAAGGACAAAAGGTCTATAACTAGAAGGAAAGGGTGAAAATCAGCACCATGTTTGCAAGCTTCCATGATATGGTCTATTTAGACAAAATAATGGTGTCAAATAATGTACATAAAATATGGCCCAAAGATCAGGATCTTGTTTAATAACTTTGTTACTCAATCCATTTGGAACAGGGGATCTCGAATTGCTACTCCCTTTGATCTCTGCAGAAATTAAATTCTGACTACTAGGTAATGTCCACTTCTCCTCCCCCTTGGCTTTGGAGAAGTTATGGTAGGGCATTTATACATCTCAGTAAAGTGCTCTTTCCATTCATTTTCCGTAGTAGGGCTAATATGTGTTAGTGTTTCCAGTAATTCATGGTGGCCTTCTCCAAAATGCACTTTACCATCAATTGATATAATAAGGAACATAGTGATTTTATTTTATCCTTATAACTTTGCTTTAACTTTCTTATTGTCTCAATTTGTATTGGACCATCCACATACTTCTTTCTAATGCACTTAATGCTGGTTCTTAAACCTCTTTTTTTATCTTGTATCTGCTGGTTATATTTCCTGGGACACGTCTGCATAAGGGGCTTATCAAAAGAGAGCAAGTTTCTAATAAATTGAACCAATTATTCTCCCTTCAACATCAGTTAGTTTCCACTTCAGATTGGTTTTAAATTTAATTATGTTATGCACTGACCACGGAAATCAATTCCTCCCTTTGGTCACATCTACTGCTTGAATCTTCTCCTGTTTATTTTGATAATGTAATAGATGTAAGATCACAGATATTGTGGGGTCGCCTTTGGGATGGCCATTTTTGATTTAAAAATAGAAATAATTACTTTCCAGATTTTCCAAAACTATACTGAAGTCAATACAGGAACTTTGGAAGTCCTGTTGCCATGTTACAATTCAATAATCAGTATCCTTAGAATTGCCTGTTCTAATGCAAATTCCAACTTTTTATTTTAACTTGCCCATCTTCTGCACTTAACAGTTGTTCCTGTAAACATTGCTCGCTTTTCCCTCCTAGGCAAGACTCATAACCGTTCTTCTCTTTCTGCACAATTGGCATTAAATTCCCCAGCTAAAATAATGGCTCTCTTGTTATCCAACTAGGCAAATACAATAAGCTTAAATTGCTCAAGCGGCTCAGCTTGGGCCATGTCCACATAACTGCAGTAAATATTAATAATTAAGACATGTTGGATTGCAGTGTTCAGAATCCTATGTGTCACAAGGATACCATATGTTTATACAATTATTATTGATACCTCAATCACACAAATGGACTGGACTTCCATGAGCAATCCCCCTTTGTTCTCCAAGGCAACCCTCTCACTGCATATGTGTGGCAGAATTAATGGCCATCCAAATTAAATTCTTCCATTAAAAGGGTTTCCTGAATCATGATTAGGTCAAAGTCACATAATTTAGTGCCTCCTCTTACGTTTAACAACAAATGTTTGAAACCCCTACTGTTACAACAACAAGTGGTAAAAGCTTGATCTTTTGGACACATTTTTCATAGTTAAGCTACTTAAAGTTGAAGGTGAATGACTGATCTGAATACTGTTCCTGCCCCCGGCTACTGGATTAACGAGAGAGACGTGCTGTGAAGAGCCTGTTATACAAGATATGGTCATCAATGGAAATGAAAAGTCCTTCCCCATAGTCAGAGCAATGGTGATCAGTCATTTTTTCAACAAAAAAAAATGTTGAATGACAATTTTTTCGAAAAAAGAATGTAAAAAAAAAAAGTCGAATTCCGTTTTTTTTTAAATTATATATTTATTTTGGGGTCCGGGAGTAAAAAAAATGGGTAAAACAAAAAAAAAAAAATTAAAAAGGGGGGTTGGGGGGGGGGGAACCCAGCCCCATTTCGAATAAAAAACGTATTAAAAAAAAAATGTGACATTTTTTTTTTCGACATTCTTTTTTCGAAAAAATGACTTTCAAAATTTTTGCATTCGAAAAAATGACTATAAACCCAGAGCAATATCACTATTGGCCCTGCTTTAACATATATGTTAAAGCCCCTCTACCGTATTTCCTCTACTTTCTCCAAGATGAAATCTCTGATCATTTCAAAAGAGATGTCTAGTGCTGCAGTATCCAGCCTATCATCCCAGTAAAATTCAACCAATTGGATATCACTTGAAGTGATAGAACAGAGCCTAGGCATATCATGATGGAAAGCTAGTATCGCCCTTTGATTTAAAATGACTAATCTTCCAGCCAAAAACAGTCTGAACTATTAGACAGGACATCATTCTCTTATCTTTTTCTTCAAATGTGTTCTATTGTATCTCCTTTCTGTGGGGCTTTGCTCCAATATATCAATCTTATTTTGATTCTGATTGTTGTTATGTTACCTTTTTTAGTTGTTGCCCACATAACACTTTAATGATGATGATATGTTTGATTATTAGTTATTCGAAGGAAATATAACAAATTAGCCAAGGAAACAGTTACTTTAGACTTCGAAAACATGATCACATTTGCTGACTGTACTGGCTCTATGTTGTCACCAACTGTCTCTGTTTGGCAAGCGATAGTAGCCTTCATGTTTAAAGCCAGGAAAGACGTGTTATCAGGCTCTGGCAACAGGTGTTCTTGTGCAGAATCATTTTCATCCAGTCTTCCCTGATCAGCTGTCTTATGTTTTGATATACCCAACGTTATGAAGATAGGAGCTAGTTTGACTTGAATCATCCGTGTGTCATGCACAGGCACTATAATTGACTCCTCCCATCCAGATATTATTTGCAACAATTTGCGAGATGAGCATCAGTTTAGTTTTCATGCTGGCAGTTTATTTTTGTTTTGTTGGGTTTCTGTACAGTCTGGATCTCCTTTAGAGATCACAGTGGCACATTGTCACTTTTATCACTTGATGCAGCATTGAGAAAAACCTTGAAGATTGAAACACGTGTTGGCACTAGTGAAACCAAAGTAATTGTACACTTTGAACTCTATGTAAGCCTTGACCAACTAAAGTGTATGTCTCTAGAGTGTCAACCTATGTTTGAAGCAGTTTACAAACAATGAAAACAATAATTGTTGCAAACACTTACTATGTGTGGAACTTAACACTCATTAGATATCTAGGATCACCTGGTCAGCGCCAAAGTACAACCTTTGAATCTCAGTCACCGAAACCAGCATCAACAAACACTGGGACATCAGGATCATTGTCCCTCTGAGATCCTCATAGAAGCGCCATTTATTGAAGAATCAATTGAAACAACAGCGCACGACCCACAGTTTCAGCAAGCTCTAACACCACATCATTAAGTAGCTAAAACTAGTGAGGTATTTTCCCCACTCAATAAAAGTGATCACCAATCATCAGGAGACAGAGTAGTTAAAGAGTCCAAAAAAGTCCTAACGTGCGTGGGTCTCAATGTAGTTAAGGTTGTGCAAAACAGCAACATATGTTTTATGTTTCCCACAGATCTCAGTATTTTGCAGTAAGATATTATAGGTTATTTCTAATGTGCTTAATATCCAGTGGTTTCTAAGCGCGGACCCGGGGATTGAACCTGTGTTGCTCCATGTTGTCTTCAGTAGTCACATTGCACAACTCTTGGTCTAAAGCAAAGTCTAATAGACAGTACTTCTTTTGTAGGCATTCGATTTAGACATATTCTAATAAGTGGTATCTGAAATGGCTATTAGAAATGTACCTAAGTATTTTGGCATAGAGCCAAAAGCCCTTTGTTCCTGCACCAGATGATAAAATAATGTAAACCTATTTGTTTCCTCAGAAGTCAAGACCCAATCATATTTCCAAAGATTCACTTTGACCTAATCTGGATTTCTTTTTAGATCCTATTCTGAGCCGCATACTATTTCAAGCAAATCTTTACATTTTTTCCCATCACCACAATATTCTATCTTGTCCTGTTTTTCTTTCTTTCTTGATTATAGCAAAAATCGGCAATGGGCCATCCATGACACATTTTCTACATAATGGTAATCATTTCCACTCCACCCTACCTTTAGTGATATCAGTCGCAGTTCTTGCTGATTAATTGGATTGAGGTTTACACTGGTGGATTCTAAACCCTCTTCCAAAACAGCTCTTCAAACAATGGCCACAAGGAGTCAGGAACGTAAAATAAGGATTAGGCAACATATGTTAATACAATAGTGACCTTTACCCTATACAAATCCAACACCGGTACCATGGAACATGGACAACATGTTCTACATAAAAGCCCGACTTGATTTGGCAAAATGTTTGCTACATCTTTTACTATCTGTTCTGTGTTCACCCCACTCTTACTCATGTTGATGAAAACACCCAAATATTTGAAAACTGCCAACTGCTCAATCATGCCCAACTACTATATAAAACAATCTTTTCCTGTGCTGTGGTCTTTACAGGACCAACATCTGTGTCTTTGCAGTGTTTATTTGAAACTCGTTTTCCTCTGTGTAGTCTTCTAGGTTTTTCAACTGTCTCTGCAGACCAATCATCATTTGTTCCATCAGGCCTAGATCGTTTGCACTTAGAACGTAGCTAATTTTGCTATTTCTGAATTTTGGTGGAAAACTCTTTGCATCCACTAAGCTCTCACCAAGATCAGAAATAAAAAGATGGAAGAGTGCAGGGTCAAGATGGCCACCCTGCTTAAGCTCCGTGAATGTGTGTATCTTCTCAGAAAGAAGTGCCACAGCATTCAGTCGTACTCTCATTGAAGTTCCCCATGTGTAGAGCCTTTAATTGCTCCAGAAGATTGTCTGGGCATTTCCAGTTTGTGAGTTATGTCCATAACATGGCCCTGCTAATACTATTAAATTAATGTGTCCTCTCTGTTAACCAGTCTTTCCAATATTAAGCTCCTTGACTCTTCTCTTTTGGGTGGTTTAACAGACCCCTCCCCCTCTTCTTTTGGCTATTGGGCAGCCTACCGTTCTCGTCTTTGGGGATTGTGTGTTTTTACACAGTGAGGCATAGACCTTGGTTGCTCCTACTGCTTTCTGGCTCAATATAAACCTCGTATCTGCTTCAGCTTTTGTCTCTGCTAAAGTCTGGAATGTCTCCTCTTGGGTGTCCATATCATTTGTGTGATTCGATAATTCAGAGATTGGACAATCCACCACAGTCTCAAGGTTATTTAATGTTGGTTCTTTCAGGGGGCAGACAGTTTCCATTTAATAGACAGAAAGCTCCAGTAATGATATCAAACCATCCATGGCTCCTCTTGCCCTAAATCCAAAATCACAGGTTCTGATATTTGTTCCACATGGACCCTCCCTATTCTTCTTGGTGTGTTTGATAAGTTTGTGTTCGCTCTGTGCAAGAGTCATCCAGATTTTCAAAGGTTGTGGTCTCTAAGCCTGAGTTTGTTGGGTTTTTCACACTTTCCGTATCACCCGCTGAGATGGGGGTTTTGAGGACTGGGGCTTCTAATAGTATATTCACAAACCCCATTTGTGGAGGCTGCTTTTCTTCCTCCTTCCCAATCAATTGGCAATCCCTGTATTCCATTTCAGGTTTTTCTAAAGTTGTTTTGCACACCACTTGATTGGATGGAAATTCAAGTGACATCCCATGTCTCTGTGTTATCATATTAGATGCACAACCCACTACATGTTGGTCTTTAAATTGTGTTTAATTTTGTTTCAGTCCACGGTCTTCTATTTCCTTGGCTGCTGTAATATAACTCTCAAAAAGCAAGATCTTTGAATATAACATGGCGATCAAAGTTGCCTGATCCTTAATGTTGTCGTTAATGACCTCATTATGTTTCAAAACTGGAGCCAGAGCAATGGACAACATAGACAAGAGATTGTGCATCCACAATCTTGGGCACATCGCAGACAGAGGGGCTTCTTCTTGGAACATTCCCCCTTCCTATCTTGCATTGCATATGAGGAATAAGATGAGGTTAGTGATTATTTTTATACAGGGGAATCCTCTTCCCTTTCCTCTGTAGATTCCTCATGGCTTGTGTGCAAAATGTCCTTCCTAGATCACCAAGGGTTTGTTGAAGCTGCCCATAAATGTTGTTGATCCGTGGAGAACCTTCTGTCCATTTTGTGTATGTTGTTGCTGACTCCTTTGCCCCTAAAGCCCCTGCGGACTCTGTTGCCTGGGCTCTTAAACCAGCAGAGTCTACCATTATAATCTTTCTTTCAATTCATGTAATGTCCATCCTAGGTTTCCACTAATTGTGTGTTCTGTTTGATCCCTAAGGGGCCTACATGGCATGGGGCGGGTCTTCCAACAGCCCTCTCCAATGTGCTTTGGCTTTCCGGTCTTGATGAAATGCTACGTTTTCTCCCCCAGCTGCCACAGACATTTCAGGTGGTTCTTTGGTGGGCAGGTTCAGCCACAGAGATGGGGACAGGGGTGTTTGCCCCAGGCAATTTAACAGGATGTATTGCAGCTGATACCTCCACTAACCCTTCCACCCCTTCCAATAATTTGGCACCTGTAATGTCTCCCATGTTATTCCGTGCACATTCTGGTTTAGTTAATTTTGTTAAGAAAGTTGCCTCTGCTTTTCCCCACTAATGTATTGTAAGCAGGCATTCCTTTAGTGGCCTCCAGGGTTGGGGCATGACTCTTGGTACTATAAGGGGGTCCCTAATTGTAAGGGTGTCTTTAATTACCCTCATTCCATAATAAATACACCTCTCTAGGGAAATAAGGCCAAAAGTCTATCTTGTAAGGATAACAAGTTTAATCTTACAAAGATGAGGATGGTAGCAAAGGACTCTGCTACCTGACTGGCTTTCTCATGTCCTGCATCCGTTCCTTTCTCCTTCCACAGTGGTGCCTGCAGGAGTTTATATAGTCTGGTCTTGCTGTAGTGGCGTCACTGGATACGGCCCTGGCTCCATCCCAATCCATCCTTCTTCCATACAAGGGATGCTCCAAAGCCTTCCTTTATTGTCAGTGGTTTCTGTTTGAACATGATGCTCTACATTTTGCTACCTTACATAGAAAAACAACACAGAGCCTGTAGTTTATTTTTAGCACAAGCCACATTCTTGGGAAGGAGGCAGAGTTTTGCAAATACCATACTAAGATTTTACAATGCATAGGATCTTGACATTACACATGTATCCAGCTAATAGTTGTGCTTTATATTTAAAAAAAATAACTGTCTTGCTCAGTGTTTTCCCATGTCCTTCTTCAGTGCTTGGGGGTGGGGGAGGACCAAAGTTCCTGCTCAACTATACTCCCAATACACTTCTGAGTGGGACAGGCACTAGGCGCTTCATCTTGCCTTACCTCCTGCACCCGCTCTTTGGGGTCTGATCTCATAGAGAGTTGAAGCACCTCTCCCCTTGAATTCATGATACCTTCTGCCCCTTCAACCCCTGATCCGGAAACTAGATGTAGAGTCCCGGAACACCACCCAGCAATAAAATTTGGTACCCATGGTATGTTTGGTAAATTGGGGGTCTGTGCTGTTAGTTCACTCCCACGTGTTGCATAATCAGTTAACATCTCTAGTGAAAGTAAAGGTAAATTGGGGGAGGATCTTGCGAGTCCAGTTCCATCCACATGGATCATAGCTTTTAATGTCCTGCAACCTCCTTCCATTAGAGCCGGTTAGGTCTTTTCCAGTCATTTTTGTAACCAATTACATCCAATAACCACAGCCTCCCCGTCCCCTGTTCTCAAAATGATCTTGTCCGCTGAGGTTACATGCATGTTACCAAATGAAGCAGCACCAGTCCCGTTTCCTATTGAAGGACAGGCACTGGAGCCCCCACACAGGTAGTTTCCCAAAGACCCAGAGGGTCAGCCCCTTCCCCGACTCCAAGAACACACTTTCGTGGGCAGCGGAAAACACAGTGGGGCTCATTATAAGTATTGCAAAATGGGTTTAACGGCGCTGCTAATGGTGCCGTCGCCGTTAAACCCATTCCGCAATATTACGAGGTTCCCTCATGGGACCCGCTTTGGACGTCTGGTTTTACCAGACGTCCATAGCGGGTCCCGCGAGGGGACCAGGGAGCTAACAACGGGCCCATTATTAATGTGCCCGTTGTTAGCTCTCTCCCCATTCCCATTGAGCCCTATGGGGGCTTGAATGGGAATGGGGAAGGACCGGGTCGAGTTCCCTGAAGGAGGAAATACCGGGCCCTCTATACTCGGAATGGCCCGGTATTTCCCCTTTTAGGAAACCCAGATGCAGACGCGGTTTTGGAGGCAGCCATGCCCTTGTTAAGGGCATGGCTGCCTCCAAAGTCGTAATGAGGCCCAGAGACTTTGGCTGGTTTGCATGGGATAGTCAATAAGTCACATAGTCATATAATTCAAGTTCTTACATCCCTTACAACCTGTTAATGGAGCTGCACGCATGTCCTCTGCTGACTTTAAGGTGGAACTTGACCTGCTAACTGGAGCCTGATTTACACGTCAGCTAAACCACATGGTCCGCTCTCCAGAGACTCCCGCTGACTGACTAGTGACTGGACTCACCGCCAAATGCCGCGCTACCTTCATAGAATGAGACCCACGGGCATGTGGTGCTTTATAAAAACTGATATACATAAACAAAAAATAGTTTTTCTAAAAGACACAGGCTCCATGCAGCTTCAATAGTAAAATGGTGAAATGCAGGTCTACACATTTCTGTGCTCCAATACAGATATTAGTTAATTTTTAAATGATTATATTTTACTTTTTCCTTCATTGAGAAATGCTGCATGGTGCCTGAATAGTGTCCAGTTTGTCCTACTGTTCCCTCACTTCAGATTTATCTAGGCCAAATACTCGAACCAGTGAGTACTCCATGGAGTGTAATACTATGGAAGTCTCTTTCACACCCTCCTCTGGATCATGTTGATGGGAGTAATACAAGTCTGGCCTGTTATTTAAATAATCAACACCATTTGGTTGGCCTCGCTGTCCCTTATAGCTTCTCCATTAAGTAAATCACCTCAACTGTATCAACAGTTCCCACGTGACTTAACTTAATGGTGTCCTGTGCACCAAATATTGTTGGAGTCTTTGTTGGTGGACAAGCCCAGCTCCTACGCTCCTCTCTCCTTTCAGCATGTGGAAAAAATGTAGTCATCCTTTTTTTTAAAATTTAGTAGACATTAAGGTTAAATCTAATTCAGCAGAATGCAAGACCTGCATTCCAGCCACTAGCCTGTTATGTTTCAGATTGGTCATCGCCTTACTCAAAGCTACTAGTCATAGTTGTCAGGAATACAATAAAGCATGTAATGAGACAATAAATCACAGAGACAGGATTGCATGTCTGAACTCTGCTTTATTCAAGCGCGAACTGAGCTATGGGCAGTAGCACCGCCCCCATGTACACGTGGGTCGCAGCCCACTGATAAACTGCAATAAACAGAGGACTCATCCTCTAAACAAACAATCAATGATAATAGAAGTAGGAAATGACATCTCCCCTTCACTTAAACAAACACTTGGACTTGTTCACCTAACTTTCTTCGATCGATCTAGTGGGTTTCCGTATGACCTTCTTGGATGGACTGCGAGCTGGCCGGGGAGCTCTCCTGTGAGCCTCGTCTCTGTCACTGTCATCGGCATCTCTTTCTTCCTCATGGTACTCAGAGTCTATGTCTGAGGAGTCCTCTGCCGATAGCTTTGTAGTGCTGACGTTGGTGTCGTCACCTCTGAATGTTCTGAAGAAGGACGAGTTTCTGGTGACTGCGCCCTGAGGATTTGCCACCGTTATCATAGAACCCTGAACGTGGGTTACCGTCATTGGTTCCAGTTTGAAAGCGGGAGTGTCCTTGGTGTTTTGGTTTTGCTGCACCAAGACTAGGTCACCTATTTGGATTGAGCTTGGTTTTGTTTGTCTTCTGATGTCAGCGTATTCTTTCATCCTTGCCTTGCTTTCTTTGTCTTTCCTTCTTGCAGTTTCCGCATGGTTGGAGTTCGGTGTGGCTTGCGGATTGTGTGGTAACCTCGTTCTGATGATACGCCTGAACATTAGAGCTGACGGGCATTCTCCTTTCGAGCTGTGTGGTGTGTTCCTGTATTCCTGTATTAATGTGCAAATAGCCTGCATGAATGAGCCATTTGTGATGGAACATATTTGGAGGGTGCGTTTGAGGTTTCCCATAAATCGCTCCGCCATTCCATTGGCCTGGGAACATAATGGCGTGATTTTGCGGTGTTGGAATTCTAGGTGCTCTGCGAACAGTGCAAAGTCATGCCCACTGAACGGTGGACCAATGTCCAATTTGACTCTAGAGAAGATGCTGTAATCAGCAAATGTTTTGTTAAGGGCTGGTGTGACTTCTTGAGCACTGGTGGATCGGATGAGGTGAACGTCCGGGAAGTGTGACATTTCATCGATGATTACTAGCGTGTATTTGCCATTAGCTAAGGGTCCAAACATATCCACTGCCACCTCATCCCACACCTGCAGAGGCATTTCGGATGTCCTGATAGGCTCGGGAATGTGCGCTTGGCTACTGACTGACATGATAGGCATTGTCCTAGCAATCGTTCCACTCGTTCATCCATTGATGGGAACCACACCTTTGTTCTGAGTTGGCGTTTAGTTGATACAATGCCTCTGTGTCCTGCGTGCGTAATGTCTAATATTTGATCTTGTAGTGTGGATGGGATTACAATTCTGTCCTCCTTTGATTGCAGGCCCTCTGGTGAAGTGGACAGCGTGTGCCGGATAAGTCTGAATGTGCGGACATGTTGTTCTTCACCCATAGGTATGTCATGATCACTCCTCCGATTGCTGTGCCACTGGTTCGACCTCAGGCAAGCCTGGACTGTCTGAATTAGCTTGTCTTTGTGTGTCTCTTCTAATAGTTGTGCCATGGTGATGGACTTAGGTAACGCACTGCTGACCAAATAGTTCAAATATTGATTTGCTCTGTTTGACTGTCGTTCATCCTGCACTGGAAGTGGATGTCTTGATAGGAAATCCTCTGGATTATTGTCCTTTCCCGGGTGATGGATACATTTGAAAGAGTATTCCGGTAGCTGCAATCCCCATCTGGCAATGTGTGGTGGCATTTTGGATGTCGGCTTCCCGTAGATGGTGGTGAGGGCTTGGTGATCAGTGATTATGGTGAATGGTCGACCATACAGGAACAGGTGGTAATGTTTGCATGCCCACACTACTGCTAGGCTCTCTTTTTCAGGCTGAGAGTATGCGCATTTGGTGGTGGATAGGCTGCGGCTTGCGTAGGCCACAATTCTTCTCTGGGAGTCAGGAGATGCGCCAGGCTTAGATTGCGCTAGAATCACTCCCAGACCTACCAGGCTTGCGTACACTGTTAGCTCTGTGTTGAGATCAGGATCGTAGTTTGCCATGCATGAGGCTGCTGCGATACGTTTTTGGATTTCTTGAAATACCTCTTCACATGCGTTGGACCACTTTAATTCGTGATGCTTCCCGGTGAGTAGCCAGAGAGGTGTGCTCACCGACGCGAAGTCCTGTATGTACCTTGTGCAGTAGCTCGCCATGCTGAGGAATGAGCATATTGCAGACACTGATGTGGGTGTGGGAGTTTCCACTAGCGCTTGAACCTTCCCAGGGTCTGGTTTTAGACTGTCTCTTGAGAAAATATGTCCAAAGAATTTCAGGGTAGATATACTGATTTCGCATTTTTCAGGGTTGAAAGTTAACTGGGCGCTTTCAAGAGCCATGCATACTCTACTCAGCATGTCATCATGACTATCTTGAGTGGTGCCGAATATCAAGATGTCGTCACAGTAGTTTAGGCAGTTTGGGATGTGTTTAATTACTTGGTGTATCTCGTTTTGAAAGATTTTGGCTGCCGAGGATACCACGAAGCTGAGTCTTTTATATCTGAATAGGCCCAGATGTGTTGAAAAGGTGGTAATGTATCTCGAATCGGGATGTAACTCCAGCTGGTGGTAGCCCTTGTTTAGATCTAATTTCGAAAACACGTTTGACCCATGTATTAAGTGCATCATATCAGTCATTCTTGGGGCGAGGTGACGTTCTCGATCGATGGCTACATTGGGAGTCCTCATGTCTACGCATATTTGAATACTGTCCTTGTTATCCTTCTTGGGTACTGGTACGATAGGGGATACCCAGGGTGTTTGTCCCGACTCTGGTTCAATTATCTCCTGCTGCAGTAGTGTTTGGATTTCATCTTCCACATGTCATTGTATGTTAAGAGGTATACCTCGGTAGTGTTGCGCCGTCGGAGACATTTGGGGGTTAATGTATAATTTGACCTGTTTGTCCTTCAATTTTCCCAATCCTGTGAAGAGGGTTGGAAACATTTTCTGTACCATGTCTTTCGGGCTAGCGTGTATGCTGACATTATTTGGTACATTATTTGAATGAGTCCCATCTGTATTTCTGCCTTGAAACTTAATATGCTGCCTCCTGGCACTTCACCTTTGATGACATAGATTTTGATCTTCTGACTCTTGTCTTTGTATTGACAGTTTCCCATAAACATCCCTTGGCAGTTGAGAGGCTTATTTGATCCATATGGGTATATCAGCGTGTCAGCTTCTTTTAAGTTTTTCTTGCAGGTGAGTGACTTGTAGATATCATTTATGACATTCACAGTGGCTCCGGTGTCAATTAATAATTCTCTGTTTTGTCCATTAAGTTGTAATAACAGGGTGGGGCTGTACTCTGTGGCTATGCTGTTGCCAATGGCATGGACATATCCCCTTTTTCGGTCCCCGCTGGATGAGGACGAGTGTGACTCGTGTCGTCTGTAAGGGGAGTCGTCCAAATATCAGATTTTTTGTCTGGAATGTCTTCTTTGAGAATCATGTCTGGTCCTGTGATGGCTGGGGTTATCTCTTCTATCTTTACGCCATCTCTCCTCCCAAGGTTTTTCCCGGGATGTGCCCTGGTGCTGCCGTCTGGTGTTCATTGGTGAGTGTTGCATGCGGTATCCTGAGCTTTCCCCCCTGGTGTTGCGGCTCTCGTGCCTCCACGTGTCTCTGCTTGATTCAGTAGGTTGAAAGAAATTGATATTCCTGCAGACAGATTGAAAATGATTTTCTCAACCACATTTGTCGCAATTGTGTCCAATGGCCGGGCATGGGCCTACGTGGGGGAATTTGAAACCGCATTTATAGCGATTTTTTTGTTCTGTCGAGTCTCTTGTTGATCTGATGGGGCAGATAGTTGTAGCCGAGGCAGATTGTGTGATCTTGATGTTGCCCAGGGATTCTGTCATTAGCGTTAGAGCATTGTCAGCTCGAGCCAATTGCAAAATTTCATCTAGCGTTCTGCTCTTTTGCAATATTTTTTTTCTAAAATCATGCGATTCGCAGCCGACGATGGCCTGCAAATTGAATGCTTCCTCTGTTGAATACTTGTCAAAATCACAATATTTCGCTCTTTTTCTTAGTCTCATCACAAAATTATCCATGGCCTCACCACTTTCTTGCGTAGATGTGTGAAAGATATGCCGTTCATAGACTACATTTCTCAACCGCGCGAAGTAGGTGTTTAATGAATCAATAATGCCTTGGAAAGTGTCTGTATTGGATTCAGGCATTTCATACACAATGTCTCGCACTACTGGCCCTAGCGAGTGTAGTAGGATGCCTCATAGGCGGCGTTCTTCCCTTACCCCTGAAGCATGTATCTAAATATGAACTTCTTTGAGCCACCTCATCCATCTGGGGGCCAGACTTCTGGTGTCTGCCATGTCGAAAGGCTGCACGGCTTGCAGTTGGAGTGACTCAGGTCCACTCTCTTCTGTGGGTGCAGGGTGGTGCAGAGAAGAGCTGGCTGCAGGGCTCATGATGCTGCTGTCTGTGTTGGCTTCAGACATTGTATTGTGAATCTAGGCAGAGTATTTGAGCTGTGAGCTATGACTGTTTATATTCAGGCTTTGCAGACTTACTTGGCAGGGAGAAGGGTTGTAAATATGTGCCTGAGTCATGTCTGGCAGATTGCAGTAATTTGCTGTAATAATGAAACAAAATTCGTTTGATGTAAAATGCTGCTTTCCTGATGACACACGTGCGCGTGCTGTCAGTTTCTTTAATGAGGCAGAGTTCGTGAGACAGAAGGTGCTGCTATCGTGAAGAAAACACATGCGTGTGAATAGCGGATTCTCTCCACGTGCGTCTTTGAATTTGACACCGTGCGTGGAATGTTACATTCGTACCGCGTGTCATACGCAATGTGCGTAGTATGTGCTCCGGCTGGAACTGACTTCACGGAGTCTTTCTGCAGGGGCTGGCTATATCTCTCATTTGTTTCCTGCGTTATGAACGCGTGGGATGCGAGCAGCTCCGGTGTGGAAATCCGGATGATCCACCGCACTCACAGGATCGAAATCGATGCTGCATGCAATAGACCTCATAGCCATTGTTATGTTTCAGATTGGTCGTCGCCTTACTGAAAGCTGCTAGTCATTGTTGTCAGGAATACAATAAAGCATGTAATGAGGCAATACATCACAGAGATAGGATTGCACGTCTGAACTCTGCTTTATTCAAGCACGAACTGAACTATGGGCGGTAGCCCCACCCCCGTGTACACGTGGGTCGCAGCCGACTGATAAACTGTAATAAACAGAGGACTCATCCTCTAAACAAACAATCAATGATAATAGAAGTAGGACATTACATAGCCCAATGTCTTGCAAGTTTGTAGAAGCCACTGGTGAGTTTTCTGAAACCAGGCGCATGTCAACTGGGTGACATAGGCCTCCAATTTGCATTGCCGAATCAAGGCATGCACCAGTGGAGGGTCGGTTTCTTTTTTACTCCTTAGATTATACATGTCTTAAATCTGTAAATGCTGTCTGCCACACCCAGATACAAACTACACTAAATCAAAAAAGGCTTGCCGAACCCTAACAAAGGCAGCAGATAATGACTGTCAATCAGCGGCCCGCTATACTTCCGATATACTTCCATTCACCTTCCTGTAAAAGAATCCAACATAAATGCAAATGTAGATCTCACCAGTTTAACTGCTCTCCATACACTGGTTTTTATTATTTGTATATGTTTGGCAGAAATAATAACTCGCCACTCTCCTCCTCTCCGCCAGACTGCTGACACTTAAGGAAACACTTGCTGGGAGCGCACGCACAGGAGAACGGCACTGCTTGTTTAATGGTGCTTCCAAATCTGCAGGTTTTCTCTGCTTACAGTCCACAGTAATTCCCTTCAATTAGGGACACAACAAAGAATCCAGGGCCTCCTGCCAAACCGCTGACACTTAAAGAAACACTTGCTGGGAGCGCATGTGCAGGAGAACGGCGCTGCTTGTTTAATAGTCCTTCCAAATCTGCAGGTGTCTCTGCTTACAGTCCACAGTAATTCCCTTCAATCAGGGACACGACGAAGAATGCAGGGCCTCCTGCCAAACTGCTGAAACTTAAGGAAACACTTGCAGGGAGTGTCTTCGTGCTGTCCCTCCTCCACGTGTGCAGTCCCTCCTCCCTCTTCGCACTGGCCCTTATCCCTTTTTGCACCATCCCGCCTCCCTTTTTGCGCTGTCCCTATCCCTCAGTTGCGGTGTTCCTCCTCACCCCTTGTGCTGACGGTCCATCCCTTTTGTGCAGTCTCTCCTTCCCCCGTATGCTGCCACTTCTTCGTCCATGTGGTGTCTCTCCTTCCCCATGCACTGTTCCTCCTTACCCCTTGTGCTGTTGCTCTTTCCTCCCATTGTGCTGTCACTCCTTCACCTATTGCTCTATTGCTCCTTCCCCGATTGCACTGTTGCTCCTCTCCCCGGGTGCTGTTGCACCTTCACACTGTGTTATCACTCCTTCCCCCTTTCACTGTTGCACTGTTGCTCCTTCCCACCTCTCCCTTGCACTGTTGCTCCTTCCCCCTTGTGATATTGCTCCTTCATTGCCCATTTTCGCTGCCACTCTTCCCCCCCATTTGCACTGCCACACCTTCCTTCAAATGTTGGACAATGCTCATGTGTACTTTTGCTGCCATAGTAGCTTTCATCGATTGCATTTCTTTCGTTCTCCCTCGTGTTGCCATGTAATTCTTATTCCTTCCCCAATAGTACTTCCCTCACCCCGTTCATTGTCCTTCATTCCTTCCCATGCTTTCTTTTCTTCTTCCCTGTGCTGAAATTCCACGTTCCTTCCCTCCATGCTAAATGTGAAGTGCAATAAGCAATTACAAACGCCAAACCTATTACTATTGGCGATGCTTCTTCAGGATACTTGGGTAGCTCTACTGTATTTCATCCCGTTATCCCAGGATTCATTCTGAGTGTTTTTTTTTTTTTTCACAAGCTCCTTCTTCCTTGGTTCTCGTGGCAACGTGCTCCTCGTGGAAGTGCTGGTCATCTTGCTTTGGCTGCTGAAATTCCAGGAGTGTGCAGGGATGCAGCCGCATTCATATGGTCTGGGGTAGGTGGTGGGTGGAGTGTTGTATGCGGCCCACGTGACCGTCCGTGTTTGTTCTTGCCCGCTTGTCTGGAAGACAAGGTTTTACCTGATCAATGCATGCCGTTTGTTAAGTTGCTTCACTGTTGACTTGATCTCATCTCCCTCCCCCTGCCACATCTCTCCCATCCACCTCGCAATTGAACGATCTGAATGACACACAGCCTAGTAGGATCGTTTGTTGTGTCTTCCCTTCTTTGTCTCCCCTCCCTTGTCTTGTCGTGCTGAGAAACACTTGTATACAGGCACTTTATAAATGACTTATAATATATCATTTAAAATCTTGGGTGCAGGTTTCTTTGGCTTAAGCATGATGGTCATTTCCCTTTCTCCGACTTGCGCACTTCGACTGGAGTGACTGTGGGAAGATGATTTTCATTTTGGGTGAGTTACCTCGCCATCACACATCAGTGTCTATTCTAGCCAGCTTTCATTTAGGGTACCTGCCAGTATAGAATGCGTCTGCTCCACCATGTCTCGGCTTCAGCACCCTCCTTTCTCTGCCCTCTTAAGGTCTGAGCTGGGCCTTGAGTACTTACTAGATAAGGAGGCTGTTGAAAATCTTATCAATGCCTTTGTGTGGGCTTTAAGTGAGCATGGGCTATCACAGTGGGAACAAGGAGAAGCCGGTCAGATAGCACAGACAGTAGAGCGCTCGCTTTGACATCTAGTGCAGAGCCTGCTGACGCAGGTTCGAATCCCGGCAGGGCCAAACTCATCCTTCCGAGGTCAATAAATGAGCACCACACACTGTGGGAAATAAGCAGCGCTAAATGCACAAACAAGGATACCATATTCTTCAACTGGCTTGAGACCTGTAAACAGGGCAAGGATAAATGACTGTTTAAGCTTTGTTTAAATGAAGAGAGGTGGATGTTGTAGCAAGGAGGAGCTAGGAAGATGCTTTCTTAACCAATGGCCTGAGTTATGGGCACTGCCTAATAGTCTTGTTTATCCATCTTGAAGTTCTTTTTAGTACCTATTTCTGGCATTCAAAACACTTCTTTGCTGACAGTCTTTTGCCTTATGCAATGTTATGCATTACCCGAACAGTGGGCTCTGCAACTAGGTTTCCCTGTCAATGGGCCTCATTACATGGTAATTCCCCATTCACCAAGGCCCTTCCCCATTCCCATTTTTGCCCCCATAGGGCATAATGGGAATGGGGAAGGCGCTAATTACGGTACTGCAAATTGCGGTACCGTAATTAGCACCAAGGTCCCTTTGCGGCACCCTACTTTAATGGCTGGTAAAACCAGCCGTTAAAGACGGGTCCCGCAAAGGGAACTCGTAGTAAGGCGGTAAGGGTTAACGGTCACCGGTAGCATTACCGGTGACCGTTAACCCTTACCGCCTTCCGTGTGATGAGGCCCAATGTCCTTTACCACCTAGGACTCCAAATAAACGTTCAGACCTTAGTATAATCTCACCTACCAAGGACATTCCAATGCTTCTCTGTATAGGACAGCTATCTTAAAACCTATAGTGAATCATACTTAACTCACAGCTGAAGGAACTACGTACTATTGGACTAAAGATCATCAAGTCACCCCTTCCCTTCTCTTACCTCTGCCCACCTGCATGTCTACAATATGTCTGCTGCTGCCCCACCTCACCATGAGACAGAAAGAGGCTATAACGTCAGCTGTCAATGTTAGCAACAACAGACTACAGGAAAAGATTTCCATTTAAACTTTGCCCATGTGGGCATGGATCATACAGTCAAGGAGAGGCAGTCACAGTGCCGGGTTCTGGTGTCATGCAAGCAAATGCAGTTTATGTGTGACACACTCCATACCCTCCGTTGTCTAGTAAAAGAAGAGTAAAGAGACAATGGGGTATGTGATGATATGAATCCCAATAATGTATGTCTTAAAGCTGAAGGTGACTCACCAGGTATTTAGAGAAGATATTGAACATTGAGGTTATTAAGGAGGGTGCAGAACACAGTGTTAGTTAACTCAAAAACTGACTGGTCTTGGTACTGCAGCAAAAACAAATGTTTAAAATAATAAACAGATTAACGAACTACAAGCATGCATTATAAGGTACCATTTCCTAAGCGAAGTTGCACCAGTATTCTTGTTGTATTTAAAAACTAGTTTCCCCTTCTCAAGAGTGAAATCCTTTTACCCCAACTCTTCACGCTTCAATTCTTGGTGTTGCCTACTCCTGCAGACGAAGAATCTAAAGGCAAATATGGAGTTACTGTTGTAAAATACAATTTTAAAGGTCCAACAAACCTGTTTTTTCAGGTGCAAACAACCAATATACACGTGGACGTCCTTGGGCAGAGTAGAAAGAGTTTGGGCAAGCGGCCAAGACCTGGAATGCTGGCAGAGGGCTTTGGGATGAGTGTCTAGTTGATATACAGTCCCCTGCTGTAGCGACAGCAATGCACACATGCAAGGTAGCCAGTGCAAATGGGTGGTTTTGAAATATGACGTCACAAGTCAAAGAATATAAACTAGAGTTGAAGCTGAGAGAAGCATCACACACATACAACACAAGGAAATTCAGATTTCATAATACAGTTATTATTTGCAGCCTCCCTTACTCCCCCATATTTCGTATTAACCTAACCCCACATATATACGCAGCAAGATGCAGCATTTAAAAATCAGAATGTTGGTCATCTGGATTTTCTTGTCCAGTTTTTGGTACAACACTGTCTATGCTTACTTTCTTTCAGAAAATAAACTGACATTGCTGAGTCAAGTGGCAACACCCTAATTAGGTGCCCAGCACAGTGGCCAATGTAACGTGGGGGCTGTATATGGTGTACAATGGTAGAGGTAATGTCCCATATATACCCGGTTAGATAGCCCGGCAAGTAGAGCCTTTCATCATTCCGAGGTCGATAAATGAGCACCACACACCGTGGGTAATAATAAGCAGTGCTCAGATGCCTGAGGGTTCGTAGCGTTTTCTCATGCATTTGCCAGTGCCCCTCTCTGACCTGCCCAGGACCCGATCTAGTGTCAGTATGCAATGGTGGCATTCCCCCCCCAATGTTTCCTATGGTAAATGGCACTGTTGTGGCATCCCACCTCTGCTGGCCATGGGCCAGAATAATGGGCCATCGGCATTGTCCTTCAAGACATTCACACAATCAAAAAGGAATCGTGAAGTGCCCCAAAGCATGGGGGAGTTGGTTGCATTATAAGAAAATACACATCTTTCCTACTAAAAACCATGCCTATTGTGTCTGCTTTAAGTCCAGAAGGGAGGTGGCTCTGTAATACTCTTAACGCCCCACCTAGTCATGTGTGTCATCAGGGTGTATGTCTGGCTTCCATTGGGTCATCACATCTCAGGAGGAAACTAATGTGACACTTCGGAAATGAGAGGGGTGCAACACAAAGTGACAAAAAACATTTTGTATGAGTGTGTACGTGATGTAGGTGAGTGGATGTGCTGTGTGAATGAACTATTGATATCCCCAGATGTAGATGTAAGTGAAGCAACGGGTAGAAATGTATGTATTTAGTTCTCATGTGAGTTATAACGTATGAGTGAGGCGAAGATTAGTAATACGGGTGGTGATGTCATTTCAGTATAGTGAGATTGCAGGCGCTGATGGAGCTGGGAAGGAGCAGTGAGCAGAGATATCGATATTAGGATGTCATTGAGATATAAAAATTCAATAGGGACACATGTTGGGGAAATGTGTCCTGAATATAGAAGAGTTGTTGGTTGTCCTTGGAGTGTAGGTACAAGCAGCACTATGCGAACAGCTTTGAGTCAAGATGTGATTGTAGGACTCCATCGGTAAGTAGAGCAGATAGGGTCTTATGGGTACAGATGTCAGTGTTTCTGAGGCTACTTGATTTCTTCGTAGTTATGAGTGGGATGCGACTCCTGCTAAAAGTGCATATGCAGATGAGTTTGTTGAGGTATGAGATATAAGATATGAGTTGAAGCTGAGAGAAATACAGCAAAAATACAGCAAAAATAAAACATGGAAATCCAGGTTTCGCAATACCGTTTGAAATTAGGTTTAACATTTTGCAGCATTTGCGACGTAAAAAAAGACCTTCTTTGGTCTACACGAATTGCTACGAATAGAGGTTTGTGTGTAAGTCGAGTAGAAGTCATGTGAGTAACTTCACTCGGGCCTACCTAGGCCCGGGCTGGTGGACTGTTACCGGCCATGTCCACCCCCCACCCCCACAGCGGGGGTAAAAGCCATATTAATCTTCTAAAAGGGAAAATGAGCAAATATATGTTTGGCAATTTAGTGTGAAGATGAAAGTTTTCTTTAAAAAACATGTTTTACATTATTCTTGCAGCTTTCTGTAGTAGACACATAAGAATGATGCATTATGTTCTATGGGGGATGGATGAAAGACTTCAAGAATGCTATGAATTTGACATGCTTTTTAAGGAGGTTAATGATCATTTTTCGAGCCAGAATATGTTGTGAAATATTACTGAGTGGGAGGCAGCTTCAGAAGCTCATCGCTTCCAAGTGATTTACACTATTACAGAACTGTTGACAGCTCTACATATGCCGGTGTCTGGATAATCACAAACAACATAAGCCTGGTCGTTTTTGAGCCAATTTGTACAGAAAATATGCATGAGGTAATGATGCCTTATTGGAGCATAGATATAAAATGCAAGTCCATGCCACAAGAAAAGTTCTTACACATTAAATAGGACAATGTATATTAGGATGGATATTGGCAGAATATCATATTCATTTAGTAGACCTACACTGCATTTAACTCTTTCAAATTGTTAGCATTTGGGCAGGCCTAGAAGGAGCAATGTATGAAGACAAAAGTATGTCTTTTCAATGAATTAAGTAATTAATT
Organism: Ambystoma mexicanum; assembly: GCF_040938575.1. NCBI lineage: Eukaryota > Metazoa > Chordata > Amphibia > Caudata > Ambystomatidae > Ambystoma > Ambystoma mexicanum. The sequence goes on along the minus strand of NC_090937.1, from coordinate 1,517,479,401 downwards.
GTTGCAGAGGCTCCTGGAAGTGAATAAGCAGCTGGTGCATGTCTGCGAATGGATCCAGTTTAAGTGTACTTGGAGCCTTGGAACCCATAGTCCAGGTCTGTCTGGCCCTCCTGAATGACACCTTGGATCTTGAAATCGTGTTTAAATGGGCTATGGCATAGAATCCTAAAATATAATTGATTGGTGAGAGTGGCAAGCAAAACAATGATACTCACTGGATAGCTAGTGAAGTAGGATGCTGTAGCTTTGCCAATCTCTGTTGCTCCACCCATGCTCCAATATTGGAAACATAACAACCTTGTTTGACTTGAAAGAAATTCCATAGCAAAACCATCACTGATTTTGACACAGCATGTTTTGTTTTACTGTTGCTTAGTAAGATTTCAGTGAATTACTTGCAATGCACCAATTTTAATACTGGATCAGACAAATCACTTAAAGACCTCGGTATGTACATGAATGAATATAATATGATATGATATTTTATTTGTATCGCGCTTGTACACAAGTGTTTCAGAGCGTGACTAGGCAAGGGAGGGAAACAGGGGAGAACACAACACAACAACTATCTTACTAGGCCCAATGACATTGAGAATGCGCAAGTGCATGGGAAAGGGAAAAAGGGAAAAAGTGCATTGAAGGGGGAGAGTGGAAGGTGCGGAGCAGAGGAGAGCAGAATAATAAATAGAACATTGAGGCAATAAACAGTGGTAGTGCAGCCAGCAAGTGGCAAGTGCTGTTTTTAAGGCAGCAGACTGGGTAGTCTAATAAGTGCAGAAAAAAAATAAAGAAAATGGTAGGGCTGTATGGGTACAGATACAGTCCCCAGTGCAAGGGGTGGCCGGGAGGCAGTGCAGGAAGGTGGCAGGGTGAGCAGGTACCTGGGCCCAGTGGACAGAATAGTGTTATGTATGTACCTGCTGAGTGATCATCCTAATTATGGAAACATAAGTGCATGAATTCCCAATGTATGCTGTTTCAGACCAGGGATCAAAGGACAAGTCAAAGACAAGGTCTGGGTTCCCCTTCTGTATTGAGTGTAACAGAAAAATCAAAACAAATGATTTGACAGAGACCCTGCGGAGTTGGGTTTAGGAGCAAACACCAATAAAGGCATGTGTATTTAGGGGCGTGGCTTTCAGTCCATCTCTTATTCTTTTGAGGAAGTCCACCTCATTGGTGTAAAAATAGCAAAAGCATTAGAGGATGCATGTTCTTCATTAATTGGAACCTTGAAGCGTCTTTCTTGGACTTTCTGCTCTAATCACGATGGTGCATTGATCCACCTGGACATTGGGCATGACTGCCACCACCGTGTGTAACTTCCAACTGTTTGACTGATGTCAGGCCACAGGATCAAAGGGCTTACGCCCTCCTTTCATTTGGACCTGCAGGTCTGTTTCCTCAACCAGTTTTTCTCCAGCTATGAAAGCTCTTTTACACCACTGAAAGAATAGGCACAAAGGTAAGTGTTTCAGGATTTCCCTTCACCCTCTTCATCCTCCTCGTTCTTGCCTGCCTTTTCCCTCCTATTATTCCCTCTGTTTCTTCAATCCCACCCTCCTTTGTTTCTGGCCTCCTTGCTGTTCCACCTCACAGCCTGTTCCCTAACCTCACCTCTCCTCATTGCCTTTCTATCTCTCACTTCCCACATGCTACTCAACCGATTCCACTCGTATGATGTTAGTTCTCTCTTGTTTTCCTACTCTGTTCTCTTCTGACCTACTCGGACCCATCATTATGGCATCTATTGTCTCTATTTACCATCTCCTCCCTATTTTTCCCTCTGGCTGCTGCTGTGTTAATCCTCTTCTCTGCTTTTTCTTCCTTTTTTTCTTCCTCCTTCAACTCAAGTGTCCCTTCTGCCTCCAGTCACGATTAATCCATCTCAGCTCTAGTTTTTCTCACCAAAGCTCTTCTGTGATCCATCACACTTTTTCCCTTCTACCCTCCTGTATATTTCACTCAAAACACGGTTATTGCATCTACATAGACTTGCTGTATTCCCTCCCTTCCCTTTTCCACTGTTCCAAGCTCATTATCTCTTCATATACTCAACACATATGTTGCATATATGCTCCCATGAATCTCACAAAGCTTTCTCTCCACTTTTGCTCTCCCTTCGCTCATCACAATTCCTCTTTTTTTCCCTGCTCATCTATGTTCTCCACATCTGTTTGCCTAGCTGCCAGAATCTGAACACCTCTCCTCCTTCAGAACTCTTTACTCGCTCATTAATGGTCAGTGACTCCATGCCAGTGGCAGGAAAGGATAAACATGTGTTCCCATGTGTGTGGTTGGCAGGTAAAGGGAGTGATTGTCTGACATGTCTCTGGACTAAAGGAGTCTGGGTTTCTGTTTTAGCAGTGCATGTTGGTGGTGCAAGATATGGTTGCTTAGCTTACCATAACTGGTGAATTTCTGGGATTTTCCAGTTTTAATTGTAACCATAACATCCCTTTAACAAGGCTTTTTTTTATTGAATTGCATAGGTATTTATTAGTGCAACTCAACAATAGCGTCCCTTTATATAACAGGGCCTGTGGTAGCGGCCCTGTACTTATGGTTAAGTTGCTCAACTCGTATGAAGTTTGCATTTTGGGCAGATTATAACTTCGTCCCCCCTAGACGAATCCTTACCAAACTCTGCAACGGACTGAATTGTTGGCAAGGTTTGTGAGGTTTTGTTAAGAAGGGCGAAGTTATAGGGAGGGGTCTAAAAAGTATTCCTCCCATAGACGCAGTGGAAAAGATATTTTACTCACGCCTACTGGCCAAACTGCTGGATGGATTTTCACCAAATTTGCGGCAAGAACAGCAACTTGGTCCTGAAAAGCGTGCTGTTGTAAATTTGGTGTAAATCGGGCCAGTAGTTTTCTTTAAAATTGGCAAAATGTAGGTACAAAGAATTAGTGATATCGCGGTCCGGTCCACAGACCCACTTGCCTGTTTGCTCCCTGGTCTGATGTGATGTCCGCGGACATCAGGTGCACCCGCTAATTGTTTGGTGTAAAGCGTGATGTGCGTCATATTTTTCAGAAACGCCCGCCATGTTCTATCTGCGGATATGCGCGGCTGTCCGTGGACAGCGCAGTGGGGAATAGGGCTGGGAAACATGTTTTGGGTCATTTGATGTTGAGAAGAGGGGCTGGGAAGGGTGAGGGAGTGAAAGAAAGATGATATGGGGCTATTTATTTAGGTGAAAGAAGAGTATGCAGCGCGTGGTAGTCCGCGGAAACTGCAGTAGTCCCCGGACAGAGTCTTGGGTGGGCAGCTTATCTAGTGACTGCAGGCAGACTTTATTAGTAGGGGAGTGAAATGTAGATGATATGAGGATGTTTGCATAGGGGAAAAGTAGGGCATGCACCCGAGAATCTAGGCAGTGGCAGTTGGAGAAACATATTTGGGGTTATTTGATAACTACAAGATGGCCTGCTATAGTAGAGGAGTGGAATCTAGAGAATGTGGTGATATTGGCATTAGTGAAAAATAGGGTTGGCGGTCTATTTTGATGTCTGCAGATGGCATTTGAATTGGAAAGTTAAGGGCAAGTTGTGGTGTGGTCGTTGTGGCCTCTGGCCACAACCATTGTAATAATATGTGTACAGAAATGGAATTCAGCCATTGGAAACAACCATTGTAATATTATGTGTATAGTAATTATACATAGTGTGTAGGCAGTGTATAGTTTTTGTAACATGGTTACACAACACCATTGAAGTGCAAATGGTACTTTTGATTGATGTACCATAGGTGGTAAAGGTTGACTTTGTTTTACATGGTAATGCAGGAGACATATTTGCTTCTTTCTCTGTGAAAAAATATAGCATAATATGTGAGGTAGGATAGTTCACAATGTTGCATTGCATACAATCTCACATATTCATGTACTTTTTAGACCCTCATAATTAATACATTGCAAGTACTATAATTGAAACAACTTTACTGTGTGTTTTGCACAGTTGCTCTTTTGATAGCATAATCATTGGGTCTTCAGGAAAAAATCAGTGTAGGATTTTAAAAAATCCTTGTACATTTATTTGACATTACATGTCACACTATGTTTGTGTGAAGTGTGCAGCACTTAAAGAAATGTTTGATGTGCACAAGTAAGTGTATTTTTTGTTACAAGCAGTGTTGCAATAGGAAGAATTGTAATGATTTAAGTGTTTTTCTTTTCGAAAGTGCTACAGTTAGATAGCAGTTGGTGTATTCTAACTGTTTATAGTTTTGCAATTTTGAAGGGTATGTTTTGATGCAGTATGATTCCTGTTGGTGGATTCTAAATATTTCACTATTGGAAAGTAACATTGCAGTATTATGCCTGCAGTTAGATGCCAGTTGGCATATTCTAACTGTTGATAGTTTTACAGTTTTGAAGGGTATGTTTTGAAGCACTTCTATTCCTGTTGGTGTATTATAGCTATTTTGCTATTCAAAAGTAGTATTGGAGTATTATGGCTGCAGTTAGATACCATGTGGTGTATTGTAACTGTTGATAGTTTTACAGGTTAGTGACTAAACTGTGTAGACCCTCATAATCAGTACATTCTAGGTGCTATGGGTGAAACAACATTAGTGTGTGTTTTGCACAGTTGTTTCTGTTTGCATAAATTATTGGGTCATTGGGGATCAAATCTATATCGCATTACCAAAAAGGTACTAAATGTACATCTGTTATGTAATATTGAAACTGTTTTCCATTTCACAAACAGAATTGTAGCAGTATGGATGTAGTTAGATACCATGGTATTCTAACTGTTTATAGTTTTACAGTTCTGAGGGGTATTTTCTGAAGCAGTTAAATACCTGTTTGTGTCTAAAGTGCACTAACTTACAATAGGTTTACAGGTCAGTGACTACATTTAGGTTTAAGGAATATTAAGTAGGCATTTGTTAGATTTGCTGGTAATCTATGTTTTAGAGTAATGGAAGTGTCATTGAATTCAAACCAACCATATATATATATATTTTTATGTATGCAGTATAGCGACCTGCAGTGGTTGTGGCACCAGTGATATATTATGTCTACTGTTGTGAAGGTTTTGCTTCCAAGAGATACTTGTCCATGTGTGGAGCTAGTAACCAAGCAGTTGTTTTTGGTAACATCTACGTTGTACGTTACAAGCATTACTATTACATATTGGCTGTGTGAGTTTATGTGTAAGGTGGAACGATTGTCTGAATTGCAAACAGTGCATAATATGGCATGATTTGTATTTTGCACCAGCTGATGAAATGGAATGGATTCACAATTAGGTATAGATAAATACACAAATGGTTCATTAGGGACCTGCTCTTGTGTAGCATGGTTGCAGAGAGTGCATGTATGCTTCCACATGCATGAAATGTGGAAGATTTCTTTAATAGGTATATTTCCTCTTTCTAGTACTAGCAGTAAGTATGTTAGACATTCTTGAGGATCTTCCTGTGTGTTTATGGTGAATTTTACCATTCCTGCATAGTAGTCCAATCCTAGCCTTATTCCTGAGACACTGTAACTTTTGTTAGGATTATTTGTTGCAATTCTATGAAGCACGTGCATTAGCAAACACAACTGGTTTGAGCCATTCAAGTAAATGTTTTGAACAATTGGTGGCAATTGGAACAGAAGACTGATTGCTACATTTGCATAGCAATTTACAAATGTTGTGTTGGAAGATTTAAATGGACCGGAGAGTTCAGTCTCTGTGTCATTTGCTGGACCTCCACATGTTTTTTTAGAAGACATTTCTCTTTGTTTCTGCTGATGGATGTGCACTTGCATTTGCACTAGAAAGTTGTGTGGTTGTACTACTTGATGGAGTAGCAGTTGTTTCTTCGTTTTGTGGGTGGTACTGTTGGGAGATCTCTGATAAGTTCTGTTTGCATTAGTTTTCTTTTAGAAAGTTTATCTTTTTCAGAAACAGGGTACATATCGAGACGGGGTGTGTACAGTGCATGTAGTCTGTGGTACTCTATGATGCAAGGGATGTCAGCCTTGTCTTTGTTTGCTCCCACAATTGACTAGAAATAGTCCTTCCAGTGAACATAGAAGTGACAGTACTGCATAATTCATACCTTCTTTAAAGACTTGCTACCAATGTCAACCAATGCCTGATCTAGGGTTAGACATTGTGATTTGTGAAAAGTGACTGTATATACAAGTGACAGATAATTTCTCTCTGCGTACATACATGTCTTTAAAAAGAAGGAATGGTGCTGTTGTGCATTCTATCCTTTTAACTTCCGAAGGTTTGTCAAGTGGATGTTGACAAACTGAATGTTGTTGTCAAGTGGATATGTCTGGAAGCCAAAAACTGGACCATTTATTCCGTTGACTAAACCTTGCACCACCCCAAGGCTTCATTTCAGAATTACTCTGCAGCTTAAACACAATGTTAACCTTTTCTACAAACCAGCTGTCTTGGAGATACATTTTTCTAAGCTATTTAGTCGTGCTGTTGCTTGTTGACACATAGGGAGAGTCATGCTGTGCACTTCCAATGTGTCTGTGGAGCTAATATGTACTATTGATTGCATTTCTTTTTTTAAGATTGTCTCATTAAATTGCATACCGCTTGCTAGGGTTGATATTAAGGAATATTTAACATTTTATTTATGATAATTGGTCCATGAATCAGGAGCACATGTGTCATATCTATATAGCTCATGGATGAGTCTACTATTTAAGTTAGATTGTGCATCTTTTAGAAAGAAGACTAGTCCTAATGCTTTTTTTAAATGTTAGCATAGGTGAGGTCTGCAGACTGATGCATGGTTTGAGTTAGTTCTCTATGTATTGGAAATGTTGCCAGAGATTTACATTTCCTATGCAGCCAAGTATGTTGCGGCATTCTTTGTGCTCTAAGGTTTTAAAAATAGGTTCACATTTCACTGGTGTTAATTGTAGGAGATCTCCAAAAACAATAGCGTGTTTTCCTCCCATGAGTTCTTCGTAGACCGTTTAAGGACTACTTGATATATGAGGCGAATTAAAGCCAACTTTAGGTTGGAGACCATGCTCACCTCCATCTATTAGGAGAATTTTCATTTGTTTCAGAATTATGCATAGTTCTGTAGCAGCTTCTGTTGATAGTTTGTAGTACTCTAATTTGTTTTTTTTTGTTCTACTGGAAGGAGCAGTAGTCATTGTAAAGTAACACCTCCTATGTTGTAGGCAGCTAAACCTGTGGGGGCTGTTACAACAGCTGAACATTTGTAAGAATTTGCTAATGATTTGTATTACGAATGTTTTACCTGAACCAGCTTCACCACCCACATAGAAGAGTACAGGTTTGTAATTTTGACAGCTACACGTTTTACTTTCATTCTCTAAACAATGTTCAATATCTTTAGTCACTTCTAGGAAAATGCTAAATTGCTCATCATTTAGTTGCGATTTCAGTAGTGCCAAGTTTTCTTCTGATTGTTCACATTGCTAAATGGTGTTTTTTTTTTTTACTTCATTGACAGCTAAATCTGCTTCATTTACTATGAGTGGCTCTCCAGGTGGTTCTTGGCTTCCTGTAACAGAAGGTTGACTGCCCTCAGGAGTGTCTTTATTTAGATGTGCTTGAACTTCTTCCTCTTGTTGGCGTTCATTGTCCAGCATGATTTTGTATTGCTTGAAATTGCCATTTGTTATACTGCTTTCATTTGCATTGAATGCAGATTCAGATGAGTCATGGGTGCCTAATAAATCTTCTTTTCTCCATGGTTTGAAAAGTTGAAGATGGGATATGTAGTAAAGTTCTCTATGTTGAAGAGTTTTAAATGATAACTTAATATGATTAATTTGGCTGGGTTCCTAGGCTCCCTTCACAAGTTGAGACCATGTATCTTCTACTTTTTTCATTATGTGGTATAGGCACATGTTTTCCAAAGAAGTACTTCTGTTTAGGTAGTATGTGTCTAATAAATTACTTTTCAAAATGTCCTCGCTGTTGCAATCATTTGTGGCTATTGTTTCTATGTCTTGGTACGATTTGAACACTCTTGTTCTGGATGCAGCAGGACCAGGGCATAGCCAGACTATGTGTTCAGAAATGCAATAAAAGGCTGTGGCTGTTAAACGGTCTGCAGCTTCATAGCATCCACATTCTCTATGTGAGAGCATGTTTATGCCAAAGCTAGACCATTTTGTGACAGTATTTTGTCAGATGATGTGGCATCACAGAGGTCTTTTAGCTCTGTTTTTTCAGCTTTGGTTAGGTCAGCTGCGACATATCTAGCAACAGCAGTGGAATTGTTTCCAATATATTGTATATCTGTTTGCATTCCACAAGAGGGCAATGTTTGCATTGAAATCATTGATGTACTTTGAAGCTTTGATTTCTTTTTTAATGCAGTATGTGTGTTTAGGCGATTTGCCTTTCACACTGTGCCTAACAGAAGACATCAATCTGTTTACTTGTCCTTTTGCTGAAACTGGTCTAGGGAAACCAAAGTGGCATTTGGTATAATATTTTCCTTTATTTTTATATCTTTGTCGGCAGTATTTGCCACACTTATGATTTTGGAAGTGTGCAATGTGTGTACGTAGCTCACTATGTGTGTTTTCTGAAGGGATGTTGCAGGTTATATTTTTGTGAATAAAGTAATTACCTCATTAAGGAGCGTCTTTTATCCACAAAAGCATTTGTATTTGTGGTGCTCCTCTGGATTGATATTCTTTTTTCCAAAGGAAGTGTTCCACTTCTCTGAGTGGAGAAATAATTTTATAACAGATGAAGTGCAGCATGCCAATAAAGTGGTGGTGAAAGTATCTTGATACATTTACAGGGTCAAGAGACAGCACAAATTAAAGTGAAAAAACATGTGGGTGGGCCAAGGTTCCTTAGCATACAAGATACATCAGTGTGACATTGTTACCAGTATTCTTTTGTATCATGCATGTTTGCCAAGAGATTTGTGAAACTTCACTGCAAAACTTTGTCTTTTATCTTTTGAAGTAGTTGGGTAGCAGACATGTTTAACAACTGGAACCTGTTTTCAATGTGTGCAACTTCGTAACATAGAGTTGCTGGTGGAATATGTATTCAACATTTTGTCTGAATCTGTGGTCTTCAGAATACTTTCCTAAAGAGCGGTATCCTGATGCTGTCATTTGTGTGCATCTTTCATCATATCTGCCCCCCTTTCCAGTAGGAAAGAATAGAGGAAATGCTTGTGCTTCTCACTTTTTTTCCCATTTGCTGATTGGAGATCCTTTGGCTTGACGCATTTGATACGTTTCTAGTGTATCGTCCATGGTGTCTTTGAAGTGTAGTGGGTGAATTGTATACTGGTCTAAAATATCGGATGCTGTAATAGGATCTATAAGTTCAAATTGACCAGTTGTTGAGGAATCCTGAATGATTTTGGTGGTTACCCTTAAGTTTTGTTTAATGTTTATGTGAACCCAGCATTATCTCAGTACTGAATTATACTGGGGGCTAGGTCCCCTAGTTTGGGCATCGTCATGAGTGAGTGCCCTGTTTGTGAGCCCCCCCCTATGTTTTCCAGCATCCAGGACACTGTCATTTGTATTTGTTCACATGTAGTAAAGTTGGCATGTTTGTATTGATACGTATATTACGCAGAGCGAATTCCCTGCAGGATTTGTTTGCGTCGGACTAATGTTATGCTCCACCTAGAGGGAGAGCAGCTGTTTGTGTGAGGTACTTTCACCTCAGGTCAGGCTGTGGCTCCCCTGCTGTTCAAAGCCGGTGGGAGGTCACTTGGGGGCATAAAAGAAGGAGGGACGAGAGACCGGGGAGAAAAGAGGAACTGGGAGAGACACAGAGGATGGTGTCACTGTCATCCATGTTGGGACGTACTCACAGGCTGCCACCTGGGCTGGCACCTCGCTCTCCCCTCCCACGGGTTACGACTGCGATCCAGGAACTGAAAGGGAGATTTGGCTGATGTGTGGCCGCATGCGCTGGTGTTTCTATGAGGGACAGAGTCTTGCTGCATTTCGCGCTGGTCCGATCTGAGCGATGAGGTAGTAGTGGGAAGTGTGAAGGGGTTAGGAAATGGAGAAGTTATACTTTGAGCCGCCCTATATTCAGCAAGGTATATTGCTCACATACAGGCTTGACCATGTCAGGCTAGTCTAGTCAGAGTCGAGTACAGTAAACCGATAGTTTGTCTTGTCTCACAGAGAGGCTGCTGAGGGAATTTTACCTCAGGCTAGCATTGGACGCTCCTACAGGAGACTCGAAGGAAGGGCCTTGGATAGGTAGAGGGTGCCACAGACACTCTTGGCAACGCTGTCCTTTCACCAGATGCCAGGTTGGCCCTCGGTTTGTCCGTCAGGAGTCCCTCCCATGTTGTGTGCTTTTCTCCTTCTTTCCCCCGATCAGGGTAAGGCACGAATGGGCATGGCCCATTCCTTCTAAAGCTATTGTGCCCCTTTCCCACTATTGTGCACAGCCTCTCAGAGAGGCTGAGTGTTTTACCTGCACAGTCATTGTGATGTGGCTGGTGGCAGGTTTATTCTTAGCCCTGGTGTTATATGGGAGCGAGACAGGGCAGGGGACCATTTATGTACCCTCATCTTCCATCACAATAGAGGGGGAGTTCAGGATGTTAATGGTAGGGTGCTCTTGTTTTTCCAACAACACTACTGCCCCAGTTAAGGGGTAAAGGTGGGGTATTTGCCCTGCTTATTCAGATTTGTTACCTGTTGGTCTGTGTCATATGTGTCGTGTGTCTGGTGGTAGTCTGCAGCTACTAGGGGGTTAGGAATATTGGAAGGGTGTAAGTGAATACATGGGCAATGAGAGGCCAGTATGCCTACCCAGTGTACCACAGTGATCTTATTTAATTATTTATTTGTCAAATGGTAATGAACTTGAGCACAACACCCATCCACCCAGAGTACCAAGGTGATGCTATTTAATTATTTAGTAGTCATACACAAATATGCTTGCGCCCAACACCCATCCACTCAGAGTACCAAAGTGATGCTATTTAATCATGTATTTGTCAAATGTGAATAAACTTGCACCCAACACCCATCCACCCAGAGTATTAAGGTGGTGCTATTTAATTATTTAAACTGAGTACCAGATTGATGCTGTTTATTACTTATTTATTTATGGAATACTGCCACTCCAACACGCCTCTGCCTAGGTGACCTCCTTGATGCTATTTACATATTCCTTATGAGGTTGACATCACGCATGAATTGAGAGTGCCCCACACTAAGGGCACAATGTTGTAAAGATGCAAATGTTTATACAACCAATTTATTATATGAAAGTTATATAAAGAGCTGATAAAGCTAATTAACTGAAATTAGGATGTGTATGTTTATTTAACCTGCGGAACAAGTACCTTTGTCAGACATCAGGGATGACCGGCTATAGGGGAGGGCCAATTCTCCCTCAGGGCTATCTACATAGGCAATGGTGCTGCCATAGGCCATCCTAAGAGGGTTCAGCAATCATCTCCCTGGGCGTTCATCAGCACATGTGTGCAGTAAGGTGTAAGTATTCCATATTCAGGTGTCCTACATATTGCTGCTCACTCTTTCCTGCAGAAGCTAAGGGAGAAACACCTTACGATTTTTGGAGGCACTGCTGAGATCTCAGGGGGCCTTCTCTCGACTTAGCGAGAGTTCTGGTTTGTCTCTCCTGTTTACCCAACAGGAGTGCTGTAAATTCATTGGTGGTTAATTACACAAAGTCAAAAAGGTGCATGAGTATGCCTTACACTGGGTACGAGCTGAAGGGCTTATTCCAGAGGTCTGTTCCATAGTGGGGGAAGTCCACTTGCATATCACAATATATAAAGTACTATCCATGATGGGTCCATTGGAACCCATCACTGGGAAGGTGAAAATTATGTGTTGCATACCTGGCCAAGATACCAAATGTTATATGCTATGTTATGGTGGAATTTCTCTTACAGGTAAAACGTTGCCCACTGAGATCCAAGGTGGGGAAACTTTGATTACGTGCCCCGACTGGACCTTAGATGCTTTGCCCGGAATACCTCTGCATCCAGAAGCCACGACACCCACCAATGATGCCATAGTAATTGCTGCTGCAGTGGCTGAGGCTGTTAGAGTAACTATGGAGTGGCAACCCCATCATCCTTGGTTAGTGAACATGGACCCTGCACCCGCTTATGACCCTTTTCAGGTGAAAAATCTGTGCCTAAGGGAGAAGAGGGCTATGAATTATGGCCATATCTCAATCAGCTTTACGCTACATGACTGAGCAAGAGAAAAGACAGCAAGTATTAGAGGCACTGAGAGAGCCCGTGCTGCAGACGGTACAGTCCCTTCGAGCCCTGATGCCTTATCCTATTTCCATGCAAGTTATGAGCCAGGAGAGGACCCATGATGAGGCTTCATGCCACCTCTCTGAAACTTGGAGAGAAGTTGTCTGATAACCTGGTCAGGATTGAGCAGATTAAGAATCTGGCACACAATAGAGGAGGAGTAGAGACTTCACAATTGAACCAGTGTCAGTTGAAGCAAATCCTTAAAGGAGCCAAGGAAGCCATCATACTCATTCTGCATTTGAAACTGAGAGAGAGACTGGACACACCCCCATAGCATGAAGAGATACTAAGATCAATACGAGCCTTAGAAGAAGAAACAGGCAATATCAATGTCCAGAACCGCCCAGTACAAGGCATGGTTACAGCCCCCAATGATGCCCTTTCTCAGCAGAAGCAGATTGAGGATCTGCAGCAACTAGTCAGGAAACTACAGACCCAAGTGGTGATCAGGCAAAGCCTGAATACAATATATCAAAAACAAGAAAGTGCTGTTACGCAGAGGATTGGTCCCTTAGGTTAAATTATTCAGACAAAGTTTCCTAGTCCAATCCGTCTTCAAAAAATCATTTGTACATTCACTCAGAAGAAAAAAAACACCATATCAACCACAAGTGTTAAAAAGAAAGCATGGTTGTGTATATATTTGTTAGAACAATGAATAAAGCTAAAGTTTCCAATATAACAATATGACAATCACAAAGAAAAAAAGGAAAGCAACAGATGAGGCCCATCTCATAAGGGCACAATACATTATGATAACATTTACATAGACATATGCATATTCTTAAAACGAGTGTATAGAATTAGCAAAAAAGTGAAAGAGACATTTGTTGAAAAGAACAAAGTCACAAAGATACTTGAACATAATTGACACAAACAACAGTGAATCAAAAACCGACCCAAATTGGCCGTTATGTACAACCATAACCTTTGATATCTACAAGCTAAGTCTATTCGCCTTGCGAATAATGCAAGAGTTGTCTTGTACCTGAATGTTGCTGTTAGTTCAGGAAATAGGTTTAGAAAAAAGGAAGGAAACAAGTCCTTCTTAGTATCCCAGAGTGAAAAGTTCTTATCCAGGATGAGGTCTGCCAACGCAGAAGGGGGAGCCAAAAAAAGAAACCAAAGAGAGTTCCTTTAGTTGTGGACCTGTTATAATCCATGATCCAAACTTCCGAGGTGGTCTGTCAAGACTTTCAATCCCCTCTTGTAACAATGCATTTCGGAGGAACAGCAAAGTGAGTTAAATTTTCCAAAAAGGAAGGTCCACCTTCGTCAGGGCAGTGGGTGACAGGACCCTACGGTTTAAAGAAATGAAAGGGAAGGGTATTATAAAGGTGTTCAATAGATCACTTATGTGGGGAGGAAAGATTTCAACGTGAAGGGACCGTAAAAGTATTCAAGTTGATAGATACATCTAAATGTTTCATTATTTGACAACTCCAAACTATTTGTATGGTCCCATTAGTAATGACATTCTTACTACAGGAAAGAGTTGTAACTGGGGGAAAGAAAATAATAGTTATGAAATCCCTATTTACGGGGTAATTCATAGATTTCAGGGTAGAGGCAGCCCACGCGAGCAGCACAGAGAGGGAGCGTGCGCCAGCGTGCGCCAGCCGTGTGCGCTAAACAGCATTCTGGCACACCGTGTATTCATGAATTGCCAAGCCATTTTGAGTGCTGGCGCAGAGAACATCCCGCAGCACCAGTTACGCCCCCAACAGCGCCCCTTGCGCAAGGAAAAACCATTGAAATCCCCAATGCAGCGCAAAGGGCTGCGCTAACCCTGGACCAGCTAACAGGGCCGCTACACTGCAATCGCGCGAGCGGGAAACGAGTAATCCTGGGGGCCGCAGGAATTTTCACACGCGATAGGCCTTGTGCAAGTGGGGTATGTGTATTTCTGGGGTGTGCGGGATGTTTCACACGCGATATCGTTGTCTGAGTGGGGTACGTATTCTAAGGGGTCGCAGGTACTTTCACACATGATTCCGCTTGCAGAGCGGGGTACGTGTATCCAGTGGGGTGCGTGGGTAGTCTCACACGCAATAGGCATTGGGCGAGTGGGGTACGTGTATTTCTGGGGTACGTGGGGAGTATCACACGCGATTTTGCTTGCAGAGCGGGGTACTTGTATCCAGTGGGGTGCACAGGGAGTTTCACACGTGATAGGCCTTGGGCGAGCAGGGTACGTATATTCTGAGGGGTGTGCAGGTACTTACACACGCGATTTCGCTGTCTGAGCGGGGTACATGTATTCTGAGGGGTGCGCGGGTACTTTCACATGCGATTCCGCTTGCAAAGCAGGGTACGTGTATCCAGTGGGGTGCGCGGGGAGGCTCACACGCGATAGGTCTTAGGCAAGCGGGGTACGTGTATTTCTGGGATGCGTGAGGAGTATCACACGCGGTTTTGCTTGCAGAGCGGGGTACTGTCGGGGGGAAATTCTGCCGGGGTCTGCTGGCCATCCGCGGGCCCCCGGCCAGGGAGGCCCCAACTCCTCCCGCGTCTACCAAAAATGAGTATGAGGCACACGCAAGAAGCAAGGTGGTTCTGCTGTTTATTAAAAACGGCAGGGATGGGTCAAGGATCGTACGCGTCCGTTCTGACTCTCTCTCCGTGGGGCTCGCAGGCCCTTTTTTACCTCGGTATGACGCGCTACTCGCATCGCCTGGGAAAGTTTAGCAGAAAACCTATCGCCACTCTGGATTGGTTCCTCGAGTGGTAGAGTTAGTATAGCATACGTATGGAGAACGTTATTAGTGGTTGAGGGTCAGTCAGGTGGTATACTTGGGTTGTCCCTTCAATTAGATACATGAAAATTGTTACATGAAGACCCCTGAGGATTGGCTAATGTTAATGGCGTCAGTGATAAGTGCTCCATGTTCTGATTGGTCCACTCGCGAGCCCCCCAGTCTGGGACCATCGTTGTTCCCAGCTCACGGTGCACCTGTCATTTGCAACAATGTATAACTATGGGTATGTGCAGACAATGCGAGGATTTGTTCATATGCTGGAGGGCAGACTACTCCCACCGCCGCAGATGTCCATTGGGTCGCTTCATTGTTGCTGCCTGTGTCTCAAAACATGGGATCCAGGCGCCTCCTTCCTCCTGGGTCTGGCACCCGGTCAGGTTCAGCTTGGTCACGTGAGGAGAGACCGTGGTTAAGGCAGAATTCTGCACATTTAATATTGCATTTTCCACTGTGTGTCTGACTTAGTTTGCAGGTGTGACCTTGGCTTCGGCTTGTGGCATGCGAGTTTGCAACATTGTGCCCTTGACTGTCTGTTCTCACTGGGCTCACTCTGCAGGGTCAGCAATTGTAGTCTTGCTCGTTCAATGTTCATGGAGGCTCTTGCTTGCGGCCTACTTGGGCCTGGTGCATAGGTGGGGATGTTTGATGCATGGCGCTTTAAGTTACGGTGTCATGTTGCTTTATCCCCAGTATCATGTATTCATTATATTTCTCATTGCAATGTATGGGTTAGGAGAAGCGTCAGCAAGCATTTTAGATGAGTTCGTTGTGCGTCTTGCATTTCTGCATTTTGAAAACCTATGTGAAAAATAATAACAATGCGCGTCAGTGGGCGTGTCCGTCACCTATGTCATAGCACTGAATATGTTCTTCGTGTGGATTGGTGTGGGAGTGACCAGTGTGCATGTGTGCACGGGTGTGCTGACCGTTGGCTAGGTCGTCATGGCATCTCTAACGATGTGTTTATTTACTGTTGAATGGTTCAGTCGAGTTCATCCATGCCGCAGGTGTCGGCATGGGCAGGGCAGGTTGGTGGGCAGGGGGGTGGGCACATCCGTATGTTCCTGTACCAGGGTATTTGGTCGTCTGGTAGATAGGCAAAATCCTCTCGTGGCGGGTGTCTGGGCCGCAATCCTCTAGGCCAGGGGTGTGAGGGGATTGGTGGGAGCCTTTTTTTCCATTCTCCCAATTCAGTACGTGTATCCAGTGTGGTGCGCGGGGAGTTTCACATGCGATAGGCCTTGGGCGAGCAGGGTACGTGCATTCTGAGGGGTGCACGGGTACTTACACACGCAATTTCACTGTCTGAGAGGGGTACATGTATTCTGAGGGGTGTGCGGGTACTTTCACATGCGATTCCGCTTGCAGAGCAGAGGGGTACATGTATCCAGTGGGGTGCGCGGGGAGTCTCACACGCGATAGGCCTTGGGCGAGCAGGGTACGTGTATTTCTGGGGTGCGCTGGGAGTATCACACGCGATTTTGCTTGCAGGACAGGGTACGAGTATCCAGTGCGGTGCGCGGGGATTTTCATATGCGAAAGGCCTCGGACGAGCTGAGTACATGTATTCTGAGGGGTGCGCAGGTAATTACACACGCAATTTCGCTGTCTGAAGCGGGGTATGTGTATTCTGAGGGGTAAGTGGGTACTTTCACACGCTTGCAGAGCATGGTACGCGTATTCAGTGGGGTGCGCAGGGAGTATCACACGTGATTTCGCTTGCAGAGTGGGGTACATTTATCGTGTGGGGGAGTTTCACACGCGATAGGCCTTGGGCGAGCGGGGTACTTGTATTCCTGGGGTGCGTGGGGAGTTTCACACACGAGTTTGCTTGCAGAGCAGGGTACGTGAATTCAGTGGGATGCGCGGGGCGTTTCACACGTGAATTGGCAGTGTGAGTCCTCCCAGGTGTGCCCTCTACCCCCTCCCCAGCCCCTGCAGGCAGCCCACACCACAGTGGACTACGCTGCACCCCTGGTCATGTCCCGCGGGCAGCCCATCCACCATGGGTGACATGGCACTATTTTCATGTGGTATTTTGCAAGGGGTTAATCTTTCCTGCTGCATGAATGTGTGTCTTTTTGTGACACAGCATTGGGCATCTTTGAGTAGGTAGATATGAACAATCCCAGGCTGGTATGGTTGTGACAGTTGACTGTCCCTTTTGCCATCATCATTGATTGTCAACTGGTATATGCCAGGGTGTGTGCACTCTGCAGGGGTGTGATTTTAGGTGAAGCAATTTGCCACAAGCTGGGTATGGCTTCCTCACCACGTGACCTTTCACCTCCCATGCGCAGCGGCCATACATGTGATTGGGGATGTGGGGGCACCACCATGTCCACCGACACGCGCCGGTGTGTTGCATGTTGCAACGTTGTGCAGGACACATGCTGCCACTATGATCCTGCACACTACTGGGGGCACGTATAGCAGCTGCCCACCAGAGCGGTCAAGGGAGCGAAAGCATGACTTGAGCACTCCGAATGTGCGCTCCACTACGCCTCGGGTTGCAATATGGGCTGTGTTGTATCTTACCTCAGGTGGTGTGGTTGGGTTCCAAATTGACATCATCATGTGGGTGCTCAGAGGGTAGGCACTGTCCCCTGGAGAGGTGATAATGGTTCTCATTAGTGGGGTTTTCCCATTTCTGAGTTTCTGATATGCATGCATGTACAGAGGCATTTACACTCACCAATTAGCCATGTGTCTCCATGCCGTCCAGCTTCCAGGTCCCAGTTTAGGGGTGACATTCTGAAAATGAAACTATCATGGTTTCACCCTGGATAGTTGTCATATACTGAAGTGATTATTCCCTTGACATCACATACAACCTGCACGTTGATTGAATGCCAGTGCTTGCGGTTTCAATATATGTGCTCAGTGGCCCTGGAAGGACGTAGAGCCACATGGGTGCAATCAATGGCACCTAGCCCTTTGGGGAAGTGTGCCACCCTGTAAAAGTCCTGGACCATGACCTGCCTTTCTGCAGTTGTTCTGGGCATGTATATGTACCTGCGCACTGAGGGGCGTGTAGTCATGATGGCCAACACCAGGTGTAGGCAGCGTGACTGCGTGGCCTGTGACACCCCCCCACTATGGTACTTGTCCGCTGAAATGACCCAGTAGCCAAGAAGTGCAGTACATTGAGCACCTTTTCCAAGGGGCTCAGTGCTTCGGAGCACAGGGTGGGTGATGTGAGGTCATCCTCCGACGCCCTGACCAGTTCTAGCATTATGTATAGTGGAAAGCTGTACCTCCCATACACCTGGTCATCAAGCATCCCAAAAGGGCTGGTCCTGGGTAAAAACATGCATGGCCTGGCTATCCTCCTCCTCCTGCGGTGTCCCACAACCACTGCTGCGAGGAACGGTATATTCATCGTAGCGTCTGAGCTTGTTTGTTGTTTGCACACACTTTTATGCTGCGCGGGGCCGCTTACGCCTGCTTCCTGCTGGCATATGTGTTTCCGGATTAGCGTGTCTTTTTTGACGCACACCTTTTCCCCGTTCGATTCCATGAATACGTGTTGTTGGCGTGCGTGTGGGCGTTGCAAGCATTTACCTCCTGTACTTCCCCCGTAACGCCCACATTTTCACGTGTTTTTCCCCGTTCCGTGTGTTACGCCCCGTGTTCCGCCCACTTTTGTTGTGTGCGCTGCGCTATGTGCGCTTTCTCTGTGTGCATAGTCCACGCCGTTTAATGACGTGTGCGCCCGCGTGCACCAACCACAATTTTAGCGCACATCCCAGGATTTACACGCGCACTGAATTCCATGAATCGTTGTGCGCGACTTTGGCACGCATGCGCTGCAATTTTCCCGCTTGCGCTCCCCTTTTCGCCACACATTTATTCCATGAATCAGCCTGATAATCTACGCATGGACCCCAAAGCCATCCGATCTGTATATTGTCCTCAATGTAGTACCAACGGTAAGGCCCATTGTTCAGTGATGGAAGAAAAAGGGGAGGACACAATCTTACCTAGAAAAACCTGAGGTCAGTATGAGGAGTATTTGAAGTATATGTCTGGCTCCGGTCTAGGTATATGGGTGCTATAGGGCACTAGGTTGGAGAAGTCATTAGTGTGTAGCAGCCATGGGTAGTTTGTCAGGTGTAGGCACACCTGGAGGAAATGGAGAGACAAAAAAGCACACATTTTATAGAGCTATGTGTAAATGCTGTCATGCACGTTTCATTTTATGTATATGGACCAAATAGCGTTGCAGTTTGTATTATGTCTATGTCCAAAAATACCTGTTTTAAATTGGTTGCAGCTATTTGCAGTCTATTGGAGTTTGCAGCCGTGTCGCCTTTCAATGGAGCAAATCTCGTTGTGGGCAGGGCTGCACATCCGTGGAAAGGACCCCGTATTCTAGCTGCTAAAGCTTCAGCAATAAGCTGGTGCCATCTGGAAGGGAAATAAATCAATTTTTATGAAGGTGCGGGGCATCTGGGGAAAACATATGTGCATAAGGTTATGGGAAAAATCGGCCACTGCCTCTCTTATAAGGAGAATAATTGTTGAAAGTTACATATTGCTGGCCAGTACAATCCTACGGCGTATACCTGTAGAGTGGGAGGACCTCTGGTGCGTGTTCCCGGAGCCGTGTACTGCTAGACGCTGGTGTTCCGAGGAATGTGGAAATGGCATCAACGGTTGCCATAGATACACACGTACGGTATTGAGGCCGAGGCAGCTTCACGAGCGCTTATTGCTCGGCATCATTGAATGGCGTTTTGAAATGGGTGGAGACACCTGGACATCACAGAGAGGGGGAAGGGACTGTTCCAAGGAATGCGGAAATGGCATCAACAGTTGCCATAGATTCACACGTCCGGTATGGAAGCCGAGTTCGGGGCTGCTTTGTAAGCGCTTATTGGATGGCGTCATTAAAAAGGGTGTTTTGAAGTGGGTGGAGTCACCTAAGCGTCACAGGGAGAGGGAAGGACTGTACTTTGGTTGCCTAACACTGGGACAGTAAAGCAAAAATGCACACGTCATAGTGATCTGGTCCACATTAAACACGTTATGTAGCTACAGATGACACTGTGCAAACTGTGACATTGCTGCAAAATGCTAAGCCGCATCACCCCTAGGAGTCACAGAGACTCATGCAGATCCCCTCACTTAGCTGATGGTTGCAGTGGGGTAGTTGTTCAAATATGGTCCTGTTGATCTCGGTGCTATGTGGATAGGGGGTCAGACATGGTGGTGCCCTGGCCCACTCGCTGGAGGAGGTAAAACATACCTCCCCATAGAGCCATATGCAGGCAAATGACATATGGCAACGGTCCACAGGTTAGCCCTCCCGCTAGGGGAGGAATTGCTCATTCAGGACATTTTCAAATGTGTCCATTCTGTGGATCCACCTCTTTTCAATGTTGAGTAATCTGTTTTGTTTGTCTGGGCCCATCTGGATTTTCTCCAGAGTCCACCAAAGGATTTCATCCGGTGTGTGGTGGTTGGTCAGATAGTGTTTTACCAATGGGGCTGTGATATTCTTGCATCAGATCCTGAATCGATGTTCTGAGATCCGAGTCCCAACATTGCGCTTCATTTGGCCCACTTAACGAAGGCCACACGGGCATTCAATGCAGTATACCGCTTGGCTGTTTTTGCAGTTCGATTGGTGTTTAAGAACCCATTATCTTTCACCAATTTCAAATGTTTGAATTTTCTTTGTAAATCAGCACACAGAGCAGAAGCCACAGGGATAATGGCCTGTGACCTTCCCTAGGTTCCAGAGTCCAATGCGGGGTGGGTCACGGATAAATGAGGAGTGAACTAGAAGTTCCTTAATGTTTCTAGCTCTTTTGAAGGCAAACCTTGGTATTGGTTCTTCTGGAAGTTGAAGCCTGACTATAGCCCAATGTTTGTGGATCACTTTCTTGAGGTCAAAGGAGTTGGGGCCATGTGATTTCACGCAGGTCACCCTATCCTCTTTGGGTTGGTCAGTGTCCACCCGTGGTGTGAGTAGTAGATCTTGGTTAGTAAATCTAGCTCTTTTCCTCGCGGTGGTCACCAGCCTTCTTGGATATCAACATGCCTGAAGTATCGCTCCCAGACTGGTTGCATTTGTGTAGAAATCCTCTATCAAGGAGCAGTTCCGCTGAACCCTCAAAAATTTACCGTATGGAAGGTTTTCTGTGATATGCTGGGGGTACGCGCAAGAGCGTGTTGCGCTCAGTTGTTTTCCTAAATAGATTGCAAATCAGTTTGTCTTCTTGACACAAAATTTGTAGATCCAGGAAGTGTAAAAGGACAATACTGTACTCAATAGTGAACTGAATACTGCTGTTGCATGTATTGAGACAATCCCAGAAGCATTTGAGAGACATCTCATCACCTGTCCAAATGAAAATAACGTTGTCAATGTATCAACACCATTAGAGGATCTTTGAACTCCACTGATTAATTTGGCTATATATGAATTGCTTTTCAAATGCCTGAATACAAATCATCATCGAGGCAGAGTCATTTTCACTTCATCTCGAGACAGAGAGCATCAAGTATTTTGTTGAGCACAAGAGCCTTGAGAGTATTACGCCCAATCCTCTGCACCATTACCACCATGGAGATTTTGCCATCAATGTGTGGATGACAGCCACTCATCTTGACTGTGTGACCAAGACTATGCCCGAGTAGCGATTCGCTTTAATGCACTAAAACCAACTCCAGCCCGTGGCTTGTCGGGAAACGCACAGGAGGTTGTAGCGGAGAAGCAGCTAGAACCTCACCCACAGGAGTAAGCTCCACTGCCATTAAAACCTGCCACTAACTAAGTACACTACCTTCAGGACTATTAACTACCGAGTATCGAATTAAGGCTCAGGAGGGTCCCACTGCTTACCATCGCCATCCAGTGCATGAGTTCTGCAACCCCAAGAAAGTGCTGCCATTGTATATGAGCACTACTATCGCCAACATATGTCACACCTGCCCTTAGAACAGCTGGAAGGGCTAAATCTGATGGGAGTAGGAGCTGCTGCCTGACAATATCTGGGATATTCCTGTGTAATGATCTGTCTAACTCAAGATGTGGCTGGAGTAAACACCACCTGGACCACTATACATTAGCGTTTACCACAAAAAAACAGAACTTGGAAGTACCATTTGTCATGGGCACCAACTCCACCCTTGTTGGTATGCTAGCCAAGATATGTATGGAGATGGTAGGTCCACAGTTTGCAAAATGTTTGATGATGAATCCGACATGCCAACAGGCCTACCTCAACAAAAGCATGGAAAAGGCGAAAACACCTAAAGGGCCAGTAGGAGATGTGACCAACACCTATCACGGTCAAGCTGACATACCACCTAGTCAGACAGTGATGGTGCCAGGCCATTTGCGCCTCCAAGGACAAAACCGCTACCAGTGATTAGTGATGGAGGCTCCTGAAGGTGAAAAGCTGCCTGGCGGCCTGATGGTATAACGCACTCTGATCAGTGATACTGGCCAAGGAGTGAATAATTACGCACTGTGATCAGTGATACTGGCCAAGGAGTGAATAATTATTAGTCACAATCACTAATATTACAGACAAGACAGTGCACCTACCTGGAGGTCTGACAATCGCCCAATTTCACCTTGCTGACTTGATGGCCCAGGTGACTGGCATCAGAAGCCTATATTCTCAGTTGGATGTTGGAAAGATATACTTTGGGGAATCCCTGTTGTCAGAACGAGAGGAAGATCATCTATGAGACCAGCTGGCCATGTGGGCCAATGTTTTTTCTGGGATTTGGGTGAAGCCAAGGGAGTGAAGCATCACATCCGTTTGAACAATTTCACCCCCTTTCGTGTAAATTCACGGAGGCTAGCCCAAGCAGATGTGTAGGACATGCAGCGTCATCTTGAAGAATTGCTGCATGCAAGTATCATCCAGGAGTTGAGAAACCCTTACACTAGCCCCATCGTGGTGGCACAAAAGAAGAACATTGATGTGCGGCTGTGCATTGATTACCGGCATCTAATAACCTTAGCAGTATATCTTGATTCTAGCCTCACCATGAGCAAATATATCAAACCATTCCCTTTCTCCATAGCTTACACGGCCAAAAGTATCGACCAGAGTCGGCAATTCCATTCTGCACAAAACTCCATCACACTCGCCAGAGCACTCATCTTGTCTAAGTTAGACTACTGTAATATACTATTGCTAGGTACCACCAAAAGAATTCCAACCAAACTACAATTACTTCAAAAGAAAGCATTGAGAGCAGCCCTAGGCATACATAAAAGAGACCATGGGCCTCATTACGCCATTTTCTTTTTTTACGGGCACCCAGCAATGAGGATGTATGCTGGCATTCCAGCCCTGGCGGACTAGGTACATCCCCATTGCCAGGCGCTGGTAATAATTACTCCCCATTCCCATTCAAGTACCATAGGGCTCAATGGGAATGGGGAGGTTGGATGCACCGGCACCATTCATGAATGGTAACGGTGCATTCGACATGCTCTGCTCGTGGGTGCCGGTACGCCCACCAGGGCAGACCTGGTGGGCGAAAAGTCATCCGCGACCAGAACTCGTAGTTTGCCGGTCCAGTTGTAACCGTGCCGGTAGCTTATAGGCGCTGTTACTGCCGGAATGAAAACTTGTAATGAGGCCCTATATCTCACAAGTTAGGAAAGAAGCTCACCGGCTTCCATTGCAAGCAATAATCCTGCATAAAACACTCAGTACCACTCACAAATGCATTACCCAAAATGGCCCTATATACCTTAATGAATGCCTCATTCAAAAAACCCGTACCAGGACCCTGAGATCTAACTCTAGCACTCACCTAATCATCCCCCGCTTTAAGAACAAGAGATCAGGAGACACTTCACGGTTGCTGCCCCCAGACTGTGGAATTCTCTCCCATCAAACAACAGTAATGAAACATCCCACACCCAATTCAAGAAACTGCTAAAAACCTGGCTATTCAACAAATTCTAATTCCCACACTGGGACAATATATATCCTCAGGACAGGTGTATTTGCCGCTGTGTATACATCTATCTCTTCAACTGTAACCTTGCCACATATGTTTCTGCCAAGTGGATCTGTCTCCCAATACCTTGTTTTCTATTGCTCTAAACATGTCTTTATCTCTATGTAACCAGCAAGCAACCTGTAACCTACGCCGTGATATGCATGGGTGTGGCCGTAATAATAAATGTAATAAAATAAATAAATAAATAAAATGAACAAATAGCAGAACAGTGCCTGACCAATAGACCACCCCCAGAGTGGATGAGGCTTGTGATTGTCTGGTTGGGAGCAAGTGGTCCTCAGTTTCAGAACTATGGATTGGATACTATCAAATTCCCATGTTACCCGAAGACAAAGAGAAGACTGCATTTATCTGCCCCTTGGGGTTTTACCAGTTCACTCGGATGCCACAGGAGATATTGCGAGCACCAGCGACGTTTCAACGATTGATGGAAAGAACTTTGGGTGAAATTAACTTTCCCAAGGTGCTGGTCTACCTAGACAATGTGATTGTGTTTGGGAGGACCCTGCAAGAACATCACTGACGGTTACTAAAGGGCTGAAAGTCTCCTTAGAAAAGTGAGCCAAAGGAGTGCTTGTGGATCCCGCCAAGATGGAAGGCCTTGAAAATTGGCCCTGTCCACAGAATCTATGAGAGATGAGAAGTTTCCTGGGGTTCTGCAATTATTACATAAAGGTTCATGCCAGGCTTTGCCACCATAGCCCGTCTACTCCGAGTCTCTCCCTATCAAGATGGCTTCTGTGGCAACAATGAAAGCCATTTGCAGGAAAGAACCTTGCCAGTAAGTTGAACCAGCGCATAACCAGCGTTACCTATTGTGGCACAGCCAGTCTGATGGCTCCTGAACTGCTGCATATGAACCAGGCTGACGTGAGACAAACAAAATTGATAATGATATTTATATTTTATTTCTATCATGCTCATACACAACTGTTTCAGAGCGGTACAAGGCAAGGGAATTGGGAACAGGGGAGAACAAAAACAACGATCTTACTAGGCCCAGTGACATTGGGAATGTGCAAGTGCAGGGTAGAGGGGAAGGGGTACAAGTGCTAGGTTTAAGGCAGCAGGCTGGGTAGGTCTGATGAGTACAGGAAGAAATGGGGAGGGCTGTATGGGTACAGGTACAGACCCCAGTGCAAGGGGTGGCCCGGAGGCTGTGGGATGTTTTAAACCACTAGTCCAGGCCCTGCAACATTCCTGTGCTCTGCTTGCATCAGAAACATCAGAAATGGCCGCCGGAAAGCATTCTGCTCGCTAAAAATCAACCAAAAGTGCGCAGGAGAACCTGAAAAATAGGCCACCAATCCACTTTTGCCCATGTCAGTGGTAACACAGAAGACCACTGCCAAAACCCACCTTTGGGCTACCCACAGAGTAGCCTGAAATTACTTGAAAAAGCAATGCTGATTGCCAAAAGAAACACAGAGCTGTTTAGAAATCCGTTTTTCTTGGTTGTCAAATTTGCATCATGGTTCACAAACCACACAAAAGATCCAACCTCCTTGTTGGGTTTTAAACATCATTCTACTTCAAGAATCCACATGAATACAATATCAGCAGAAGTACATTTATCAGAACAAAGTCCACCTTTGAAGATGCTTGCTTTAAAGAAATATGTCAAAAATGGGCGCAGTACCGCTACTCGCCTCTGTCAGTAAATGGCGATCTCTAAATCTGTCATTTTAAAGATTGTACCTTAAAATCAAAGTATGCCAAAGAAGAGACGTCCTATCCAAAGCAAGATGGGTTGTTACAATTCATAACTATATTTTAAGAAGGCTGAAATTAAGAGATTTGTTGATATTTGTTAAAAATGGAATTTGTATATTAGGACAAAACTGTTAAACTTGGTTTTCAAATTGATTAAAGCTTCAAAAACATTCTGGGCTTCAAAGACAGGAACCGTTCCCCCTGCTCTCAGCTAAGAAACGGGCAGGCTGGTGTGAAAGGAACTGGGAGTGGGACTTTAGCCTGTTCTTCTGCTAGCAGACAAAGGACTCCCTTGAACTGAATGGACATGCTAATTTGGGGTGTCAATAGAAACCAGCCGTGGCAGGAAGAAGCTCAAGTTACTCTCTGGATCAGCCAAGACCTTGGAGATGTGGATTTTGAACTGGAGGAAATACATGTTTGAGGAAAAGTCTTATAAAAAATTGTACCAAACTCCAAAAATATGGAATTTAGAGATTATTAAAATGAAAATATTGCTCACAAGTAGAAACTACTCTGGAATGTTTGCGATGTTCAGAGAGTGAACTATGAAAATGTGGACTTTGTAGCAGTTGTGATTATGTGAAAAATATGAAAATTTACAGGAATATGCCCAGATGGTATTTGCATGTATGGGGAAGAAGTTGTACAGATTTAACATTGAGAAACCAACCAAAAGCACAAAAAATTGTCATTTGTTAACCAAAACTCTTATGAAGATGAGACTTGAACAGAGACGTGCCTTCATTAATCTGTGATCTGTATATGTAATATTAGCACGTTGGGGATATTGGAAATATGTTTTTTTTTTAGGAAAAATAGATTTTCTGGAACAAAAACAAAGGGGAGGACTTTTCTCTGGACCATAAACATAGTGTCACTTTGACACATCATGACACTCCGTTCCTTCTCAAATCAGAGGAGAGGGAATTCCCTGACCTGTCAGATTCTTAGAGGGTTGGGCATAGTATAATAAGCCTACCCACCCCTTTGGAAAATGGATAAATAGGGACTGCTGAGGACAGGTGACACACACACATTCACTCATTATTGATCGACTGGCAAAGCACTCTGAAGGAAGATCCAGACTCCAGATCCCATATTCAGACTCCAGAACCCTGAAGAGGAGGCCCAACTCAAAATGCTGAACCCTTCTCAGCCGGCCTGTAAAATCTTGCAACTTGATTTAACCCCAAACTTCCACGGGGCCTTACCCATCCAACAGCCTGGGGGTGCTGTTTTGGCTGCTTCTGGTTAAGAACCCTTGTTAGAACCCGAGATCCAGATCAGTCCAGCAGAGCTGTACCCAGAACCACCCGTCAGATCCAGTCCAAGAGGCAGTGCAGAGCAGAGTGCCTTGCTGAGAGCAGAACTAAGAGCCTGAGACCTGTCCGGTGGCGAGCGAATTCCAGCCAATCCTTTGACCAGATCTTTGACGGGTCCATTCCAAACCATAGTTGTGAGTATTTAGCATAGAACTGTCCATAGCCATCTCTTAGTATTAAGTAATCCAATCCAACCCATTCCAACATAACCAAAACTGCATTGTAGAATCTCTTGTGTCTATCCTGAATCCTTTTTTCATCCATATAATTCGTTGATAATTGTAGTGATAATCATCTGTGTGCTGATATTTTTCTGAAGAAAGTCAAGTGTCCTGGCGGACAAAAGTCGGAGCGGAGGCGCCCTGTTCTGGGGCTGACTGTTGGGTATCTTGCATCTCCATAGCCCCTTAGCATAAGCCCATCCTTGTTGGTAAATCTTCAAAAGCACAATCGCATTTGTAAAATCTTGACCTCTTTTTTATGACTTTTACCAAAACCACACTCCAATTCCGTATAGTTGTCTGTAATCGTATTTCTCGCGCACTGAAAAATTAGCCGCAATTTTGCATTTGGCTCAATTTCACTCCATGTAAAATAGCTATTTCTTGCTTTCAACTTCTGAATTTCATTTTCCATCTGCTAATCATTCAACAACCATTGCTTGTGTATACCTGAACCAATCCAAAGCCACTCTCACTAGTCCTGAATCCTAGTTAGCAAGTTAAAGTCAGTTTTAGCATTTTCCCATTCATTTCAAATCACATTTAAAAGTATTTGACCTGTTTTAAAATCATTCCTGCTCTCTCTTAGCTTGCTGGGGGGAATCGGGATTGAAACTGCAATTGTTGATTGTTATTCCTGAAACCTGTGTGCCCTCATTCCATCTATTCATATTGCATATTGGGGGAGTGAGTAGTAACAGGGGGAAAGAGTGATTACATTGTCTTTGATTGATTTCATATCAAGTTTCATTTATGTGTTGCATTAATTTCACCTCATAGCATTTCATTGAACCCACACAAACTTTTATTCTCTGCTACCTTATTTTTCCTATTCCTACTCCTAATTGATAATTGTTGATTATTATGATATTACCCATTGCTGATCATTGTATAAATATTCATAAGTGTGATATTCAGATATTTTTCATATTCATAAAAGTGTGATATATATATTGTTCAATTCATCAACTAAATATTTTATATTTGCAAAACAAACCTACTTCTTGGTTTAGTGAGACCGGGGGGATTCAAAGAGATAGGGCGTTATATAAGAGTACATCATCCAGAAATTAAAGAACTTTTGACATAAAAATATATAAATAAGGGTTTCAATTGGGCATCCCATGCTAGGCATTGATTTAGGTGGAGTGCTGGGTTGAAACCACTTACAGATTGGGGGCCAACTAATAGGATACCTAAATCCTGTTGGGCTACCATGCTGTGTTACACTGTAAAAGCACCACTCAAAAGGGAACACTCTAAGGAAACGGTCTGTTTTGCAAAAATAATGTAAGTCAGTAAGGAAATTTATATTTCCAGAATGGCAACACTGGTAGACCTCAAGATGGCTAGAGATTACCTTTTGGCATAAGTTATTTGTGAGAGGTGAATGGACAGAGCAGGACCAGAAGGTGTGGTTGCAGGCAATCACACAACAGATCACTACAACAGGGTTAGATATCAGGAAAGACCAGGGTCCCTTACATGTTGCCCTGAGTGAACTATATATGGCTTCTAAGGCCAAGGATGAGCAAAATAAGATTTCCAAGATAGCGGCATATCTATATTTATCTATGGGAGCCATACAGGATAAATATGCTGAAGGCCAAGATCTGGCAAGTAGGCAACTGATGGCATTAGAAAAGGCCCAATCTGATCTGGACTCTTCTGAGCAGAGGCTGTAGAGGAGCCAGGAGTCAGAAAAATGAAAGCAGGCAGTATATAGTTAAAATAAAAGAGGACACGGGTATCCTGCAGCAGGAAAAGGCAGAACAGGAAACCAGAATTCTGGCCTTGCAGAAGGAGTACCAAGAAAGTTTGGACTCGCTACTGCAGAGCCAGAAAAAGCTGGAGCAACAACTATTTTTCAACAGGGCATGCATAGAACAGGTAGTCACCCTGCAAAGCCACCTAGATAGAGAGAAGGCAGAGAGCAACAAATTAATTCTGAAAGACCTGGACACCCAGGCAGAGTTTGTGGAAGAGCGACAAAAAGCTGGCACGCTTCAAAGACAGAGAGATGACATGGCGGCACAGAGGAAGTCTCTTGCTCAGGAAAGGGACACCTTAGGCCAGGAAGTCTGGAGGAAAATCACCTGGCCCTCCAGGGACTGGGTGACCTCCAAAAAGAGCATGCAAGATTGTTAGAGCAAACCAGGAGGGTGGAAGATGCTCTGGCAAGGAAGGAGCAGGCCAGTATGGACAGGACTCAGGAGGTAACCCTCCTGCAGCAAAGACTGGCCCAGTACTCAAAAACCACCCAGGAAGCACAGAGAGAAAATGAGGCTCTCTGTGAGAACAATGCTAGGCTCCACATGCAGGTAGCCATGCAAGAGAGACTCATGGAGACTAGTACATTCTTGATTGAGGAAAAGAAAGCTCAGGTTCTTGCATGGCAACAGGCAGCAGGGGCTGATAGAGATGAGGTTCGCTGGTAAGGGAAACATATGAGCATAACCTCAGGAACCCGAGTACCAGAAGCCTTCATCTCTCCCAGTCCCTGGACTCTGCCACCCCCATGTCCACTGGCGCACATGAGCCCAGGGCCACGGGGATGGCAGATTTCAATCCCATCAGAAGTATGGGGCTCATAGACCAGTACCTCCCAGGAATGGATGGGTGGGCATCTGGGTATGGGTTCCCAAGTACTGTGAAGTTTAGTGGGGAACTCCATGAGGTTAGGCCCACTAAGGGCATCCTAAAGACCTCTGCCCAGTTAGGACAGTGAGGGGGGTACCTATCAAATCCTGGGAGCAAGGAGGAATCAGAAGACTCCTCTGAGCGCCCCAGAACACAGAAGACTAGGTCCCCACATTCTGCCAGCCATTCCCAGGCACACAGAATATGGGAGAACCCAGAAGACCAGATGGGCACCTCTGGGAGCAGTGCCTCTGAGTCAGAGGAGGATTGGACCAGAGTTACCCGAACCAAGAAAGCCAATAAGGCAAAAAGGGCCTTGCTTTAGGACCCCTTGAAACAGATCAAGGCAATAAGGAGCGTCATCACGCCTTATAATAAGAACGCCAAATATTCTGTTTGGGAGCTCTTTGAGCAGATGATGGAAACTTTCCAATTGAAAGACAGCAGTAGCTGCATTCAGTATGTGAAATGGACCTTCGCACCAGAATATTCCATCTTCTTTGCGGGGATCTAGGACCAAAATCATTCTAGATGGTCCACTTATAGGGCGGCCATCTTGAAGCATTTTTCTGTACACAGACATCTCCAAGAGGCTCGCAAAGCAGCCTACAACTTACAATGTGTGGAGGATCAGGCCCCACAAGAATTTGTGCAGGATTTAAAGTGTGCCTTTGCACAGACTTCCAGAAGGGTGCGCACGGACAACAAAAAATGTGTTAATACTTGTTTCCACGCTCTACCAAAGTACATCATGACTCAGCTAGTGAGAGATTTTCATGAGAAAAGATCACTAGACTGGTTCATTGAACAGGCCACACGAATCTATGAGGTGCAAAAGCCCATAGAAAACAAGAACAATTCTAAAAGCCCCAAACCAACCAGCAACCCTGCTGCTGCTAAGGTGGCAGAGGTGAAGATTACCCCCATTTTAGATTTAGAGATGGGGTGCTTAAAAACCTGCCTGCACAGCAGAATAATCCCAAGCCCAGAAGGCCCTCGGGAGCCAAGGAGGTAGTCCCACAAATGGGATCCCTCACTCCCCCGAATACATAAGTTCCCGCTACAAGGGGAACACACCCATCCTGGGTTATGACTGTACTCCTCCAGCCCAAGGCGACCAAGCACCTAACCCAGGGAACTTCCCTACTCACTTCCCCCAGGAGGGCAGAAATTCCGCAAATCCTGGGCAGAACTTTTTCCCCAGGTATCCAAAAAATGTTCAACCCCCAGAACAATCCATCCTTCTTTCCCCAATTTCCTGAGCCCAGACAACCTAATCTGGGAGAGGGGAGGCCAAGGGTGGAGGGGTACCCAAATCTTCTAAACCCGGGGTATTATCAGAGAAGGGATAGCTAACCTTCCCGGGATCAGCCCAGGGGAGAAATGAGAACCCTCTATCAGCCTGAGCGGGTTTCACAGCTAGAGCGCCAGGTCCAAAACATTGCACAGGATCTGGGTTGCATGCTGAGGGCTAAACAGAACCCTCAGATGAGCATGCCGGTGCAGAATGCGCCAAACTCTGGAACTGGTGCTCCAGAGCAATGACGGGAAACCACCCCGACAACCTACCGGTTCCCAGGGAGGAGGCACAAGGGGAAGGGGGTAAAATCCTTGGAGGAAGCTTCCTTCCCCACTTGTAAAAAGCCCCTGGAAACCCAGGAACCGTAACCAAAATATCCTGCCCCTGAAAGTCTGCCACCCAAGGAGCAGAGGGGGGGTAGGAGAAACAAAGAACCCAAACAGACCCATTTTGTGGAGGAGGTACAGATCTTCCAATTTGAAGGAGAGGGATCCTCAGAGGATCCTGGGAAAAGGATTGTCTCCTTCAGAGATGGGGGAACTCCTCCGAAAGAGAAATGGGTCATAAAGGATTCAAATCCAAACTGGGTAGAGGTGAGGACTGAGCTAGCGCCACCCATCATCCAACCCCAGAATCAACAGCATGAAAAAATCCCCTGGTTCAAACCCATCCTGGTGACTGCCTCCAAAAAGGGTGGGGGCAGCCCAGAAACAGAACCAGGGGAACTCAAAACTTCTCCCATCTCTAGTTGCCAACCTTTCTTTCAGATTCCCAAGACTCCCCACATAATTCTGCCCAAATCTTTTCTCTCTCAATGTCCAAAACTAGAAAATTAACCCACCAGTTGTCCAAAAATGTGCATTATCTGTGCCCCCTTGCGGAGAAGGAGGGAAGATACTATGCCCCGGTACAAATACAGGGGCAGGGTACAATTTTGGCACTGGTGGACACTGGATCCCAAGCTACCCTTCTGTCCAAAAAGGCCTTTGATAAACTGAATTCAGTTAGGGGGAGAAATAAAAAATTCCTCTCACCCCTCTTCCTGGACAACTTCAGAACTTTGACGGGAACGAAATTCCCATTGAGGGGACTGCGGATTTGGACATCAAAATTGGGCGACACAAGGGGAAGCACCCAGTCATAGTTTTGACTCCAGAGGGCACCCCTTGTTTACTAGGGAATGACCTCCTGAGAAGGTTGTCACCCCTAAAAGATTGTGTGAACAAGGCCCTTTGGACCCAGACTAGCGGACCAATAAAGTTAAAGCAGAGTGTCAACCATGTTAGTTTGAACAGCACCTGCCACATGGTTGAACAAAAACCTGACCAAGTAGAATTTCACTTCCAGAACAATCAAAATCCAGATGTGACAGTAATAGCAGTAGGTGTCATGATACCCGCTCCCAGGGAGCCGGTTCAAGCCCTGCGTTCCCGAAAGCAGACATCCAGTCCCCAAGGAAGGACCCAGGTACCCAATATAGGGGCCCTTTGGACAGTGTCCGGGAGCCTATGGCGCCAGGCTCATAAAAGACATCAGTCCTGGCGCCATAGGCGCCAGGCTCATTATGGAAGTGCTTGGGTGCACTTACCTGATGCAGACCATGCTGCAGGATCCCGGCCTCCTTGAGGCCTGAAAGGAACTACTTTACCTGTGGGACTAATTTACCATCCGGGCGTGGTCGGGGAAGGATACATACCTGATTGGAGGAAGGATACATACCTGGAACCTCTTCCAAGGCTATTTAAACCCCACCCGAACAGCCACACGTGCTTCGCGTTGTTCTGCATCTAGCAGCTGGACGCTCACCGTGTCTGCTCCTGCATCCTGACTTCTGCCACGCCTGCCAGCATCCTGGATCACCTGCAAAGGAAGAGAAGAAGAGTACAGAAGAAGGAAAAGTCCTTACCTGCTAAATCCGCATCCCGGAGACATCTCGCCGTCAATCCTGAAAAGGAAGACTTATTTAAAAGCTCATTGCGTCGATCGCTGCAGCGCCGCATTCCACTCACCTTTACAGGGCGCCTCCATGTTCAGCAGCGATCATCTGGATTCGCAGTCACGCCCCAGCGCCTAGCGAGAAAAAGACCAGAACAAAAGGTGAGAGAGAGAAGGGAATAAGGAAAGCTAATTCTCCACGTTAAGAATTACCTGTTGATTCATTCCCTCTTCATTCCGGGTCCGCGCCGCATCCTGGCATTTCCGGACCCCGGCCCCTAAGGGGAAAAAGAGACATCAGCGTTAATGAGCGAATTAAAAGACATTACCAAAAAAAACGCTCATTAAAGACTTACCTGATTTCTACAAGGATTTCACCTCTCATCTCGGGTTGGTGCCTGTTCCCCGGCTTTCCATACTCCGGCCCCTATGGGGAAAAAGACACTAGCATTAGTACATTAATGCATGTACACAAGGGGAACCTCTTATCAAAAAACTTACCTGGAAGCCAAGCAAGTTTGGTTCTCACCAATCCGAAAATCCAGTGAAGTAACTGGATACCAACGCGCCCCTGCATCAGAAGCAGGATGGAGAGCTCGTCCTTCCAGACCCTAAGGTGAGACGCTAGGAGGAATCACAGAAGGGTTTCGAGGAGGGTGAGAGGGGAAAGTGGGAGGCTGATTACATTACCCCGTAGACAGTTAATCCCCTATTTTCGCCTACAGAAGGATACTTCTGCGAGCCAAACTAGCCAGATTTGGGGGCCCGGTCCAGTCCGTCTTCCGAACCCTGCGCATCACCTTAGAAGAGGTCACAGCAGCCCGAACCAGGCCAGCGCCTCCGTGGGAGTCAGGTAAGCGTTACAGTAGGACAACAAACTGGTGATGGGTGGTCCTCTCTATTTCTGCAAATCAACCTTCCTTCCAGTTTAAGGTGGCTTTCCACACTGGAAGGAAACATTCTGAAATTCTTTACCAATCCACAATCAGACATTCCCACTCCTATAGTCCAGCAAGATGTGAAATCAGCTCAGAGCCTGGATGATATTCAGCAAATTGGAGAGCAGTTGTTCATTCCTGTTCAGTTAAATGAAGGGAAGGACTCTGTTCTCGCCAGCGTGTGTGTGAACAACGGTAAGAGCTTCATCAGCAAAGCCATGTTTCGCCAACTCCCAAAAGATCCAGTCATTCCCACATTTAGACTAATAGACAAATGGGAAATGGATCTGGAAACACCCAATTCCAAACTTCTCCTGCCAAGCAGGTGTATGCTCAAAATCTCCATAGGCAGCAAGAGCATAGTCCATAATTGTTGGGTCG
The DNA here is from genome assembly GCF_040938575.1 of Ambystoma mexicanum. Taxonomy (NCBI): domain Eukaryota; kingdom Metazoa; phylum Chordata; class Amphibia; order Caudata; family Ambystomatidae; genus Ambystoma; species Ambystoma mexicanum. The sequence goes on along the minus strand of NC_090937.1, from coordinate 1,517,444,928 downwards.
TGCGAGACGTCACTGCCGCCTTTCACTTAGGCAGTGATATTCTCAATCACATTGCCATTAGTTTGGAACTAATAAACTTCAAAGCTTGGTCCTGATTAGCGGATAATCCCATAGGCTCTGATCCCCCAGAGAAAGCATTTAGTTCACCTCAAATGCTGCCTTATGCAGTTGAAATTCAGATTGGAGGGGAGGTCACCATCCCAGAAATTTCCCGACAATTCTCCCTGGAAGTGAAAGATAAAAGAGGACAGAAATTGAATAACCCTGATGCCTATATTCATCTAAATGCTTCTCTCCAACAGCAAGGGTTGGGGGTAAACCCAACACCACTAGTCAATATAGAACATGACACCATTCCAATAGAGGTGGATAGCAGCGACTTAAAGAGTATCACTCTAGCCGCAGGCACCATTATTGGAATGGCGGTTGATGACCGCCATTTTTCCATTGATTAAGGCAATGAACTGTTAGGACCAATCCCCAAGGAATGTTTTGACAGTGAAAGTGATGACAATACAAGACCAGACAGCATCTTTACCCGGCATGGGGGGAAATTCCTGGTGTACACATCCTGCCCTTCTGGCAAGGAAGAGGTGACCTGTGACTTCAGGAGGGATGAGGTGATTTTCCAGGTCCGTGAGGACTGCCTTCCCCACCTGAAGCCACCAGTCCAAATCAGCACTCTGACCAGGGACTTCTCCACCCAGCTGGAGAAAGCCGCTGAGATAGCAAAACCAGAGGTCTTTCCAGGCTTCAGGCAGATGGTTGAAGAGAGAGTCAACCTAGCTGATGCCTGTGAGTCTCTGGATCAGAAGTAAAAGTTGAAACAAGTTTTCTTTGATTTTCAAGATCTCTTCATGGTGGACTCATATGACTGTGGTCGCACCGACATCGACAAAACAACAATTCCCACGGACCCTGGCATGACTCCAGTGTTTGTGAAGCAATATTGCTTGCCTCTCGCATCAATGGAGTCCCTTACTGAAATAATTAAGAACATTGAGTCCCGTGCGATAATCTGTCCAGTCCACAGCACCTTCAATAATCCGGTGCTGGGGATATTGAAGCCAAACGGCCAGTGGAGACTCTGCGCTGACCTTAGGGAGCTCAACAAACGGGTCCATACTTCCCGATGGCCTCTTCCCTACATTAACCAAGGGCTGGCCCAGATCCAGGGGTCACAGGTATTCACTGCAATAGACCTGAAAAATGGATACTGGACTGTACCTGTCAGCAGGGAGGACCAATACAAGCTGGCGTTTACCTTTGGGGGGCAGCAGTACACATGGACCCGGACTACCTTCGGATACATCAACTCTGGCAATGCGTTCAACATTTTTATACATAAGGCCATGCATGGCCTGGGTGATAGGGGTAACCTGGCCTATGTAGATGATGCTCTCATCAAAAGCTCAACTGTGAAGGAACATATAGTGGAGATCCGTTATGTTCCGACACAGTTGAGGGCTGCCGGAGCAAAACTTTCCTTTCAAAAAGCACAGAGGTGTAGAACCCGTGTCAATTTCTTGAGGCATGAGATCAGTCCCCAGGGTCTCTGTCTCCAGGAAAAGAAAGTGGAAGCACTCCAGAAATTGAAAGACCACACAACTCTGCAGGAACTAAGGAGCCTCCTTGGACTGACTAATTACAGTAGAAAGTTCATTGAGGGCTACGCAGAGATCACAAGACCCCTGATTTATCTTTTGAAGGGGGGTCAAGTAGGAGAGGGTTCCAGAACAAGCCGAGGAACTAAGACAACTCCAAAGAAGCCTCTCACAAGTGCCTTGCCTAGCTTACCCTGTCAGAAACAAGGAGTTCTTCTTAGAGACAGGGTTCTCTAATACATGCTTGACTGCAGTATTATACCAAAAGCATGACAAGGTCAATAAAGTAAACTCCTATGCGAGTAAAACTTTTTCCTCTGTCAAATTCAATGATTGTGAGAAGGCACTCCTGGCAACGGTGTGGGCATTGAATAATTACTGCCCGTTTATCCAGGGGGAACACATCGTAGTGGAGACTCCACACCAGCCTCTGCAATATCTCCAAAGTGACAGAATCCGGGCCGGAAATGTGAGTAATTCCCGAATTGCTTCCTGGATTCTGTCAATGCAAGGCTTTCCTGTGGAGGTCAGATATGGCCAAAACAAGAAGAGTCCCCTTGTGCAAGGTCTGGCTGACTTGCATGATTGTGCCAGAGAAAACTGTCTTGAGGACGAAAGTCTAAAAATCAAGGACAGCATGGAGGCATACTTCAATTCCCCACACAAAGTCTTAGAAGAAGACAAATGTGAGGGAATGCCCACTGTCTATGTGGATGGATGCTCTTACCATGTTGACAACAACAGGTAAAAAGAACTTGTGGCCGGCATAGGTAATGCATGGGTGAATGAGGCCTCCGAACCCTCCGCTGGGTACAAGATTGGTCCCCGAAGTAGTCAAGTGGCAGAGTTGATGGCTGTGCATCAAGCCATCCTCACTGCTGTCCAACATAAACTCCACGAACTGGTCATAATCACTGATTCTGATTATGTACGCAACAGATTCATGGAGCACCTGGTTAACTGGAAAACCAGAGGCATGTTATGTGCTAATAACAAACCCTTGAAACATGGGAAGTTGATCCAAAACATTGATGATCTGGTCACATCGAATGGGATGACCATCTACTGGAAAAAGATCAAGGGTCATTCCAAAGTAGAGGGACCAGACAAAACTGGAAATGACTTAGCTGATCAGCTGGCCAAAACTGGAGCCATCCAAGGGGATCTAATTGAGATCAAGTCCCTGTTGGGGCATATCCAGGTCACTGCTATTACTAGGTCCCAGACAAATGCTCACAATGATCTCTCAACTGCAACATGGAGTAAGGAGACCCAGATGATGATTTTATTACGTCTCAAAAAAGGGATCCAATATTTGGTAATTTTTATCAACACATTGAGGACCCTGAGAACTTTCCCCTGACGGATACTGATTACATAGGGAAAGAAGACCTCAGAGTGTTGATGAAATGTCAAAAAATGTATTGAATCCAAGATGGTTTGTTGGTGAGGAGATCCCTATCTTGCCTTGATCAGTGGGTGGTCCCTACCTCATTCCGAAGCCTTATGTTAAGTCACTCCCATGATGCGGTCACAGCCGGTCATAGGGGTTTCATACAACACTTGAAATCTTAATAGAGGTTGCATACTGGCCACACATGGGGCAGGACCTCGACCAATACTTGAAGGGGTGTCTTGTGTGTGCACAATTTCAGCCAACATCCCTCACACACCGTGCGCCTCTCCGAAAGAGGGGGATGACACTGCCATGGTCAGATTTACAAGTCAATTTTATCGGGCCCTTGATTCGCTCCTCTAGGGGAAACAAGTACATGTTGACCGTGACATGCTTGTTTACTAATTGGGTGGAATGTCTCCCAGCCCCAAACTGCAAGACAGAAACAGCAGCTGCCCTGATGATCAACCACATCTTTGTGCTTTTTGGACTACCCCAAAGGATCGAGTTAGACCGAGGTAGCCATTTCACCAACGAAGTAATGACAAAGATGTGGGAGATACTTGGGGTCAAAAGGAAGCTACACATTGCTTACTGGCTAGCCTATAGTGGTGCAGCTGAGAGATACAATAAAACCATTGTGAACATATTAAAAAAGCTTGTGGCAGATTCTGGGCCAAGTTGGGATATTCAATTACCTCTTGTCCTAATGGCCATCAGATCTACCCCTTCATCTGAAACCAAAATGTCACAGTTTGAGTTGATTACTGGATGCAGGATGGTGCTTCCCCAGCATCTGCACTACAGAACCCAAGAGCAGACATTGATCATTGACTCCACAACCAATAAGTATGTTGAAAATCTAAGAAAACACCTTCAACATGCTTTTGCCTATGCTCAGCGAAATCTAGAGAGATCTGCAGACAGCATGAAGACCCACTATGACTTAAAGACTACAAGAAAAGAATACAATGTAGGAGACCGGGTCTACTTATACAATTTCCAAAGGAACCAGTCCAAACAGCTCACATTTTTGCCTACCTGGAGGGGTCCTTTTGAAATTGTAGACAAAATCTCACCAGTCACCTACAAAATCTGCATCCCCAAAGGCAGTTTGGCAGAGGGGGAGGATAAGTGGGTTCATATCAACCAACTGAAGTGCTGCCATCCTAGGCACACTCTCCAGCAACTGGAGGAGTCTTTTGAAACCCCAGAGGGGGTCATTCTAGCTCCATAAAATTCCAACTATAAAATATTCCGTACATAGTCTATAAAATACAAAAAATGTGTCCTGATTTATCAAAATGTATGTGTCCGCCCCCCTCCATTAATAGTGGTGGGGAAATGTCTTCAAATATGTTTTTGCTTTGTCATCCTAGGATTGGAAACCATGGAGACTAACCAAGGAGGAATACCCGGGACCAGGAGGAAAGATCCGAGGGGCCCGGAGTATCGCTCAATACTCACACCAGGACTGGCGAGGAGAACCGATCGATCCACCCCTGATGGAGGAAAAGATGATGAACTTTGCCATTTGTGGAATCAGAAGAGATGAAACTGACATCCCAGTCTTGCGAATTCCATTGATGGATGCAACGGCAAATCGCAAGATGGGGGCGTGTGGGATGTTTTAAACCACTAGTCCAGGCCCTGCAACATTCCTGTGCCCTGCTTGCATCAGTAACTTCAGAAATGGCTGCCGGAAAGCATTCTACTCTCTAAAAATCACCAAGAAGTGCGCAGGAGAACCTGAAAAATAGGTCACCAATCCACTTTTGCCCATGTCAGTGGTAACACAGAAGACCACTGCCAAAACCCACCATTCGGCTACCCACAGACTAGCCTGAAACTACTTGAAAAAGCAATGCTGATTGCCAAAAGAAACACAGAGCTGTTTGGAAATCCATTTTTCTTAGTTGTCAAATTTGCAAAAATCATGGTTCATAAACCACACAAAAGATCCAACCTCTTTGTTGGGTGTTACACATCATTCTACTTCAAGAAACCACATGAATACAATATCAGCAGAAGTACATTTATCAGAACAAAATCCACCTTTAAAGATGCTTGCTTGAAAGAAATATGTCAAAAATGGGCGCAGTACCGCTACTCGCCTCTGTCAGAAGCTGGCGATCTCTAAACCTGTCATTTTAAAGATTGTACCTTAAAATCAAAGTATACCAAAGAAGAGAATTCCTATCAAAAGCAAGATGGGTTGTTACAATTCAAAACTATATTTTTAGAAGGCTGAAATTAAGAGATTTGTGGACAAAAAATGGAATTTGTATTTTAGGACAAAACTGTTAAACGTGGTTTTCAAAGTGAGTAAAGCTTCAAAGACATTCTGGGCTTCAAAGACATTCTAGACCCTTTTACCCACAAAGGAACCGTTCCCCCTGCTCTCTGCTAAGAAACTGGCAGGCTGGTGGGAAAGGAACTAGGAGGGGGACTTTGGCCTGTTGTTCTGCTAGCAGCAAAGGACTCCCTTGAACTGAATGGAAATGCTAATTTGGGGCGTCAATAGAAACCTGCCCTGGCAGGAAAAAGCTCAAGTTACTCTCTGGCTCAGCCAAGACCTTGGAGGCGGGCCCAGAATGAGATGTGGATTTTGAACTGAGGAAATACATGTTTGAGGAAAAGACTTATAAAAAATTGTACCGAACTGGCAACAATATGGAATTTAGAGATTATTAAAATTAAAATATTGCTCACAAGTAGAAACTGCTCTGGAATTTTTGCGATGTTCAGAGACTGAACTATCAAAATGTGGACTTTGTAGCAGTTGTGATTATGTTAAAAATATGAAAATGTACAGGAATATGCCCAGATGGTATGTGCATGTATGGGGAAAAAGTTGTACAGATTTAACATTGAGAAACCAACCAAAAGCGCGAAAAATTGTCATTTGTGAACCAAAACTCTTATGAAGATGGGGCTTGAACAGAGACGTGCCTTAATTAATCTGTGATGTGTATATGTAATGTTAGCAAGTTGGGGATATTAGAAATATTTATTTTAGGAAAATAGATTTTCTGGAACAGAAACAAAGGGGAGGACTTTTCTCGGGACCGTAAACACAATGTCACTTTTACACATCATGACACTGTGTTCCTTCTCAAATCAGAGGAGAGGGAATTCTCTGACCTATCAGATTCTTAGAGGGTTGGGCATAGTCTAATCAGCCTCCCACACCCTTTGGAAAATGGATAAATAGGGACTGCTGAGGACAGGCGACACACACACATTCACCCATCAGTGATCGACTGGCGAAGCACTCTGAAGGAAGATCCAGACTCCAGAACCCATATCCAGATTCCAGAACCCTGAAGCAGAGGCCCAACCCAAAAAGCTGAACCCTTCTCAGCCGGCCTGTAAAATCTTGCAACTTGATTAAACCTCAAACTTCCATGGGGCCTAACCCATTCAACAGCCTGGCGGTGCTGTTTTGGCTGCTTCTGGCTAAGAACCCTTGCTAGAACCCCAGATCCAGATCAGTCCAGCAGAGCTGTACCCACAACCACCCGTCAGATCCAGACCAAGAGGCGTGCAGACCAGATTGCCTTGCTTAGAGCAGAATTAAGCGCCTGAGACCTGTCTGGTGGCAAGCAAATTCCAGCCAAACCTTTGACCAGATCTTTGACGGGTCCATTCCAAACCATAGTTGTGAGTATTTAGCATAGAACTGTCCATAGCCACCTCTTAGTATTAAGTAATCCAATCCAACCCATTCCAACATAACCAGAACTGCACTGTAGAATCTCTTTTGTCTATCCTGAATCCTTCTCTCATCCATATAATTCTGTGATCATTGTAGTGATAATCATCTGTCGTCTGACATTTTTCTGAGGAAAGTCAAGTGTCCTGGCAGAAAAAAGTTGGAGCGGAGGTGCCCTGTTCTGGTGGCTGACTGTTGGGTATCTTGCATCTTCATAGCCCCTTATTATAAACCCATCCTTGTTGGTAAATCTTCAAAAGTGCAATCTCAATTGTAAAATCTTAACCTCTTTTTCAGAAAAATCGACCTTTACCAAAACCTTGGTAACTTTGTAACCGTACGTGCTAGGAACGAAATGTAAATGTAATTTTGAAGCTAACATCCCCAGCTTTCTAACGAACCAAGAACTGTACTCGATTTCCTTAAAGATTTTCTGTAATCGCATTTCTTGCACGCTGAAAAGTTAGCCGCGATTTTGCATTTGGCTCAATTTCACTCCATGTAAAATAGCTATTTCTTGCTTTCAACTTCTGAATTTCGTTTTCCATCTGCTAATCATTCAACAATCATTGCTTGGGTATACCTGAACCAATCCAAAGCCACTCTCACTAGTCCTGAATCATATTTAGTGAGTTAAAGTCATTTTTAGCATTTTGCCATTCATTTCAAATCACATTTAAAAGCATTTGACCTATTTTAAAATCATTCCTGTTCTCTCTAAGCTTGCTGGGGGAATCGGGATTGAAACTGCAATTGTTGATTGTTATTCCTGAAACCTGTATGCCCCCATTCCATCTATTCATATTGCATATTGGGGGGAGTAAGTAGTAACAGGGGGAAAGAGTGATTACATTGTCTTTGATTGAATTCATATCAAGTTTCATTTCTGTGTTGCATTCATTTCACCTCGATGCATTTCATTGAACCCACACAATGTTTTTTCTCTGCTACCTTATTTTTCCTATTCCTACTCCTAATTGATTAAAGAGATTGTTGATTATTGTGATATTGCCCATTGCTGATCATTGTATAAATATTCATAAGTGTGATATTCAGATATTGTTCATATTCATAAAAGTGTGATATATATATATATTGTTCAATTCATCAAATAAATCTTTTAACTTTGCAAAACAAACCTACTTCTTGGTTCAGTGAGACCGGGGGGGGGGGGGGGGGGGGCGGTTCAATGTGAAGGGCGTTATAAAAGGGTACATCATCCAGGAATAAAATAAATTTTGACATAAAAATATATAAATAAGGGTTTCAATTGGGCATCCCATGCTAGGCATTGACTTAGGTATGGAGTGCTGGGTTGAAACCACTTACAAGGCAGTGCGTGAGGGTGGGAAGATGAGCAGGTTCCGGATCCGGAGGATAGAGAGTGGCAAGGTGCATGGTGCAGAGGGCGAGTAGAATCATCAGGGGAAAGGAGGGGAGAAGGCAGAAGCATAGAGGAATGTCTTGAGGTGCTACCGGAACCGGAGATGGTTCTCCTCATGTTTTAGAGTGGCAAGGAGGCTGTTCCAGAGGAATGCCCCAGCTGAAGACAGAGATTTAGCCCCAGCTCATTTCTTTGAGAAACAACTGACCCTGAGGGAGTTAGAGGTAGACGAGCGGAGTGCTCAAGTTGGGAGATATTTGCAGAGGGATAGCTGCAGGTATGTTGTACCCAGGACCCAGAAAGCCTTGTGGACAGTGTAGAGGGTTTTGAATGTAATCATTGCATCCACTGGGAGCCAATGGAGAGATTTCAGAGCTGGAGAGATCCGATCCCAGGGCTTGAGGCCAAGGACAAGTCTTGCATTCCTGTTGCAAAGGGCGGAGAGTAGAGGCAGGCAGAAAGAAAGAGGCTGTTGCAATAATCCAACCTAGAGAGAACCAGAGCTTGGGAGACAGTGAGCTTCTGTGGGAATGAGAGGAAAGGAAGAGTACCTCTGAGGAGGTGCAGTAGGAAGTTTTACTTTTTTGACACATCAGCCATGTGGGCGGAGAAGGAGAGTGTGGAATCAAAGGTGACAACAAGGTTCTTGGCCTTGTAGGTGAGGATAGGAGGAGGGCCAAGGGAGGTTGGCCAGAGAGTTTGGGGGAAAGGAAGGTGATGATGTGCCAATGAAGAGGATCTGCAAGACTTGGAACTGCATGAAATGCTGCAAGGCAAAGAGAATGGGGCCACCGAACAGCCAAAACCTGACCACTCACCATATCTATTGCAAATAATAGAAATTGCTCCCAAGCTTATTATGTCCATTGGCACTTCATGCCCGTCCTGATAAACATGGGCACCTGGGAAGTGAACAAACCCTGAGTTAGTCCAAAGCCGATTGTACTGGCCTCACTTGGGCCCAGAAGTGGAAGTGTATTGCAGAGCTCTGGACCCATGGATGTAGTCTGTGTCGACTTCTTAAGCCTTGAAATAGACAACAGTGACACTCAGAACATTTTGGCAGTGATTGATAATTTTACCTGATATGCCCAAGCATATCCCACGAAAGACCAGGAGGCTACCACTATAGCCAAGGTACTTTGGGACACATTCTTTGTATATTATGGCTGGCCTGCTCGCCTGCATTCCAATCAAGGGCGACACTTTGAATCCAAGCTCATTAAAGAACTCGTGCAGATGATTGGGGTTGAGAAAACAGGGACCTCCCCCAAAAATCATGTAGAGTGAATTTAATAGGTATAACAACAACAAAAAAATCTGAAAAGCCCACAAACATATAAAATAAAAAAGGCTCTTTTCAGAGCCACCACTAAAGTGTAAATCCCTTACCTTAAGTTTAATTTCTCACCCCACCCTCTTGAATCATACAATCTGTCCGCAGACACTGTGGTAGTCTGCGGACAGCACGTGCCATATCCAGGTTTTTTGAGGATGCCAGACATGAAAATGGGACTGTGCAGTCCAGGTGATTGGCCAATCAGGTTTCCTGGGTGTGGTTTGCAAGGAGAGAGTGTGGGAGAAGGTCTGTTTGCAGAGAGGAGTGCAGATGGCTGTGGCTATGGTTATGTGTTTCAGGAGGCAGAGTGTGTGGATTTTGGGGGACTCGTGGATCCATTGGTTGCAGGTGTATGCAGAGCAGTGTGGAGTGGCTGATCATCTTGGATTTAATCCTGTTGATGTTCAGTGGTATGGAGTGATTTGCATGAAGTGGGTGGACATGCTCCCATTTTGTGTGAATTTGGCGACACTCCAACATCCGGAAATTATCATTGTTTATTATGGAGGGAACAGTTTAGGTTATGTAACTAGAATTGTATTGCAGTTTGCAAGGAAGGAGACATTTTGTAAAGTGAAGGAAATGTTCCGGAACTCTCGCCTAATGTTTTCTCGCATTGCCCAGAAACAGATGTGGATGTGCTCCAGTTCATTTGGTCCGCAAATAAAGTGTGGCACAATGTCAACGAGGCTGTGTGTGCATTTTTGGGAGATGTTGGAAGGATGTCTTTCCATAATGAAAATATTAAATTTAAAATGCCAACATATTCACCAGAGATGGAGTACATCTTACTGAGGCTGGTAATCAGCTTTTTTTGCAAAATATACAGAATGTTTTCAAATACTTTTTGTAAATATAGCAAGCATTTTGCAGTAGGTATTGCTTAGTTTCCTTTAAAACTTGTAAGTCTTTTAAAAACAAAAAATACAAAAATGGCTCTTTTCAGAGCCACTACTTTTCTATGCAAAACAGTGCAATGTTTTGATGCCACCACTGACTACAATTTTTAGATGTCAGAAGACAGCCACCCTGTCCCCGGACATCATAGGCTGCTTAAGGGCCTGTACCTTTGTTGGGTACTTCTATTTTTGAACTGTGAAAGGTAGTTCCTAAAAAAAACCTTTTTTTATTGATTATTTGTGTTTTATATTTTTTTTTTGCTTTTTTTCACATGAGACAGAAAGGAGGGGAGGGGAGGGAAGGAAAGGGAGGTTAGAGAAGGGGTACCAATCACAGGGACGAAGGGGCAGGAGGAGAGAGGAAGATGTTGGGTGTTTCTCGTGCTCCCGGACAGCAGCCTCAAAAGCACTTTGGAACTGCTCTCACCTACACACCGGTGTGTCACAGTGCATACAGAGCAATGCAACCCTCGAAAGGCAAGGGTCAACTGTGTCAGGTATGGCCTGTGTGGTTTCCGCAGGGATCCGAAAAAGGCCGAAGTGGAAGACCAACCACTACTGTACACGCCAATTTTCAACATAGAAAATAACGGTGTCTCCTCCAGTATTGAGTGTGAACCAGAGCGGTCAAGACACCCTCATAAGGACAAACTCTTATTCTGTCACTATGGATAATATTAATTAATTGTTAAACTTGCTTATAGGACTGAGAGACTCATTAGGAGGTGACAACACCGTTCCGCTGAGCAGACTTGAGGAACATATCCCCAATACCAGCCTATCAGCCAAGTCGGTTTCCCGCTCAGATTCACATGACTCTCCAGACTCTAATACTGACACTGAGTACTCGCCATCCCCACATAGGCCAAAAGTTGCCACCCTTACTCCTTTTAGAAGAACATGTTAAATTTAGGAAAAAGATGACAGCTTTCTTTTTCCCACGGTAACAACAGATGGTATCCTATGACTCAGTCAAACCTCTGCAGTGTTACATGAAGTTACTATGCACTGTAGGACTCTGCGCCATGGGCCTCTTTTGCATAGATTTTCCAAATGTTCTCTTAGGAAAAAGGTTGGGCTTGCTGAAAATGTTTAATATGTGGCCACTTTGAAAATTATTTCCAATGCCTCTTTTAGTTCCCAGTTCACTCCTGACCGTGACACCCTTCTGTGGTGAGTTTAAAAAATTAATTTACATATGCATGAATCCCACGGACCACACCCACAAGCTGATCTCACTTTCAGCGATTCTCTCCCCTTACACTGAGGTCACATCCGTAGATAACTAGAGAAAGAAACTGCTTCTACAAAAAATTATACGCTTGCCTGTCTGAAAGCTGTCCAAACCATCATTAAGTTAAATCACATAATCTGGCCAGTGTTTCAAAATTCAAACTTTCCATCATTATTCAAATAATTTTGCCCAGGCCTTTCTTTCAAAACTTTGCACATTGACTGCAGAGCAATTTGAGCAAACAACCTACTCTAGTGCCCCAGTGAATTGAATCAAACACCAGTTTTTTCTAGCTAGCCTCTATAATGGACTACAGCAGCTTTCCAGACCTCACTCTGCCGCGTCTCCCCTGAAATCAACGGTACAATAAGAAGATGAAGATGAACATAGGGAAAAGGAACCAAACATTATTATTAATTTCTGTAGGATTGCTTTTAAATAATCATTTTTAAATGTATGGATTGAAGCTGTATATGCAATGGTGAAAGTCATCAGTATGCTGAAGATGATTCACTGAGATGGAACAGTAATGCAAGATGGAGCGCACAGAGCTCTTTAAGTTACACTCATGCCACTTCCCTGAGTGTTCTAAGGCAAGTGTTGTGCAAGAAATTGTTGAAGATTCATGGGTTGAGAGATAGGGGATAAACGTGACAAGCGTCATGTACATAAATAGATGGAACTGCTGTAAAACGACAGTGTTGCCCTTTCATGAAATTGGGCTTCACTTTCCAGACAGCCCCGACATTTTCTTTCCCTCCGAAATACGCAACACAAGAGCGGTATGATTGAAAGGAAAGGAACGCAGGCGCCGTGAGTGTATTGCTTTCTACCACTAGTCCTAGGACGGTACTCAAGCAGAACGCCAGCGGTGGCCAATGGCCAGGCAGAATTACAAGAGAGGGCAACCAACAAAACATCTCTGGGCGTTACAATGCAACATTAAATATAATAATAACCATGGCCGGGAAAGAGGCCAGGGATTTCTGGGAAGCGCAGCTTTTATTTAACAGTTGAGTTCACTTAGGGACAGCGTGGGAGTTCATCTTCCAGTCCTGCGAGCTTCTTCACAGGAGATTGGGGGAATGGGGGTGGGGTGTTGGAAGTAAAACTTGGATGAAGAACAATTCTTTGGAAACCGTTTAAAACAGCAAGAAGCAGTAGAAATGACAGAAATTACAGCAATACCTCACTTGCACATTTCTCCCTTTCTTTCAACAACTGAAGGAGCATTTCAGAACGCAGAATTTCGGGTTTCATATCTCTTTAAAGAGTCTCATAAGCTTTAAAGGCATTCCATACTAAAGTGTCCCAAGAGCATCTGATTGGCATTGCAAATGAGCTGTTTATTTTCTTGCTGCATTTCCCTGTGCTTGCTACATTTTGGATTTAATATAAACGCCCACTGCTTGATCAATAATAGGTTTTCTTCTGGTGCACAGGCACGCTCTGAGTCATCTATTTGCCGGGAGGTGCTGTAAGCGATATTCAATCAACACCACAGCTAAGTCAATGCCTAGTCTGGGATGCTGAGGTAAACCCTTATTGATGTATTTGTATGTCCTGTTCAGTATTCTGGATGACAACCCTTGTATAACACCCCCTTCTTAGAATCCCCCTGACCCCACTGAGCCAAGAAGTAGGTTTGTTTTGCAAATTTAAAAGGTTTATTTGGACAATTCAACAATATATATATATATATATATATATATATATATATATATATATATATATATATATATATATATATATATCACACTTTTATAATAAATTAATATCTGATAGTACACTGAGACATACGATGTGGATCCACAATGGGTAATGTTACAGTGGTACACTTGATTATTTAGGAGTAGTATAGAGGATGAGGTAGCTGAGAGTGCTTTTATGGTTTCAAGGAAATGCAAGGTGGAATAAATGCAGTACAGAAAATAAGCTGATATGGTTTCACAAGAGATAATATGTTCACTTTTCCCCTGGTGGCAATTCACCCCCCATATGCAATGCAAGGAGATGGAAGTAACACACACAGTCTTCAGGAATATAATCAAATACAATACGGAATTCAGTTCCCCCCCCAGCAAGCTTAGAGGAAACAGGTAGCAGTTTGAAACACAGACCCAAAATGCTTTTAAATGTGATGGCAATGGATGGGCTCACTTTAACAATGCTCTATGCGTACCTACCAGGTTGCAAACAGATTTTAACAAAGGAAAGAATGGAGCTGCTATTTTGACAAGTGGAGAAATTGAGCCAAATCGCAAATCGCAGTAAATTTCGCGAGTGCGTAAATCGCGATTGCGGAAAAAGTATAGGGAGTAGGAAGTCAGTTCTAGGTTCGTTGGAAAGCCTAGAATCACAGCCTTAAATTTCGTTCCTAGCCCAAACAGTTCAAGAGATACGGACAATTTAATAAAGGTAGATTTTCGGATTTAAAGTAAAACTAAAAATGACAGGTGACATCTTGCAGCTGCAAAATTGACAGGTGACAGTTGTGCAGCTTTACAAATGACAGATGACACGATTTCTAGGAGGCAGTTCTAATTAGGTTGAAATAGTTTGGATTAGATTATTTTAACTAAGAGATTGGTTCTGCACAGTTCTGCTAGTACTTACAATATATTTTGGGCAGGGATGGGCCTCGCCACGGATCTGGTCAGGTTTTGGACTGGACTCCGGTTCTGGTCTCGGCACTTCACAGTGATCTGGGTCAGCACTCTGGATACAGCGGCCTGTGGTTCTCTGGATCTCTGGTCTGCTTTCTGGCAATTGTTCTTGGCAAAGAATTCAAACAGCTCGCCCGGCTGTTGAATAGTTTGGTTAGGTTTGCTGGATTCTAAAGGCCTGCTGAGAATACTTTTGCTTGCAGTGGGCCGTTTAGGTTCAAAGTTCTGTAGTCTATGTTTAGCTTGGAAGTCTAAGTGTTGGATCTCTGGATGTGAAGTCGTCGGTCAGCATGCTCCGCAGCAAATGGAATTGAATGTCTCTACCTGTCCCAGCAGTCTCTTTTTACGTGTTTTGGAAGTGGGTGTGTGCGTGGCATAACTGAGCCTGCCCCCCTCTACTTGTCATTGGCCCAATTCTCCCCTCTCCCATGATTGGGGGCATTGGGTTGTGAGTCAGAGTGATGAGGTCTGTTTATGGGTCAGAGGATCCTCCCCTGGTCAATTTGCCCACAAATCTATATTTGATTCAAATACATATTTCCCAGGTACACATTTGTTTGACATCACGTGCACACATCATATATTACTAAAGATAGTTCCTGTCCCGACTCTGGCGTTTCTAGGAGCTTGCATTCAAAAATGGCAACTTATTTTCGATTTAAGTGGGTTGTGCTACATGGGATTTTCATCAAACATTATACAAAGGTACATTTCCATTCCACATATATCCCAGTAACTTTCCATGTCTCTAGCTTAAACACATTGTCTACAATATTCATAATTAGCGGGGTTTTGCCCCAGAACATGGTACAAATTGGAGTTTGGACTCAAATCGTGAGGGCATTTTTCAAACTAAGACTCTCAAAGTTGTACATTCCTGTCATTTGGTTACAATAAGTTATCACTATTTCTATAAAATATATATTTGTTGCAATTCAACTCCCCAAGTGTTTGGGTCCGCCTCCAGAAGTCTGGGTGGGTCAGTGATCACATGTCTCTCCTTGCTGGCAGAGGGCTGTTTACAGGAAACACTCAAAATGAACATACCCCATTCAACAGAAAGAGCCTTTTGTGTGGGCTCCAGCAGGCTGCCTGGAAGTCTCTCCTCAATCAATCAACAGGGTCAGGTGATATCCGGCCTCCTGGTGTGGGAATCTCCGAGGTGTTAAGAGTTCTCAGCCTCTTGGCCTCTGGGAACAGCAGGTGGCTAAGATTTTCAATTAACCAACAAGCTTTGAAGTCACTGCCCCTCTTGCAACTCCTAAATACAGTTTCCCTGTCAGAGTTTAGACCGCTAGCGCCACCTTGGGGAATTTGTCAGTACTGCATCCATTTTTGAGTTGTCTTGAATTACTGCATTTCAATAGAGTGGTCTTTTGCTTTATAGTATAGGGCCCTTGCTTAACATTGTTTTGATGGCATCCTTGCAGTAGAGTGGTGATGTGGAACCCCCCACAAGAAGGTTGTATCTTTGGAGTGGTCTCGTGCCAACTGCGCAGTTCTCCTATTCTGGTGTGAATGTGGGCGGCGATAGCTCATCCCCACATCCACCCAGTCTATTGATTTAGTTTGTTCTGGGATAGAATAATGGGTGGTGACAGCTCATCCCCACATATACCCAGTCTATTAATTCAACATGGGTCAAAACCCTTGACAGTGCGCGCTTGTTGATCATTGTCTGAGGCGTTTTGCTACTGAGTTACCTCCCCAAGAGTTACAGCATTCGCCTCCTCCGCAAAGTTTCAAGGGCTTCTTTTCAGAAATACAATATACTGCTCTACACGCGTGCACATCATCACGAGGGTTACTGTTAGCGCCCATTAATGGTTGCTGTACCGGCTCCTCGCCGACAGCTCCAGAAGGTGACTGGCGTGCGACTTCACTGCAAATTTCCCAATTTCATATTTTCATAATTTATAATTACCATCATCGATTCGCTGCGAGCAGTCATCAACACCACATGGTATCAATTCAGTAAATAAAATAAATACAGCTCTAACTTACTTTAGAAATAACACCATTCAGTTTTTATATTCGTGAACAGCGTTTGAACTACGTGACGTATGTTAAATACAGGGTTACTACTGGGTATTTATGTCACCCCAGACGAAGCGCAACTGTGCACCCTCTCCCTTAGAAAGAGGGCAAAATGTCACGCTTTAGAACAAAGTTGTGTTCCCTCATGTCTCTCCCATGGCGGTGCCACGTGCAGGTACCAACCCTAGTCTTCTTGCACAAGAAGAGCTTCAATATGGCATGTAACTACATGTATTACTCATTATTTCAGAATATTGTTATATGCTACATGATTAAACATTCTTGTTTTGCCATTCATGCTTTCGCAAACATACATATACATAATTAATTGGAGCAAAGTCATACATTGCACAATGCCACCGTGTAGCCATCTTTAGAAATTCATTTCCATGTCAGAAACACATCAGCAATGCATTGTGGGTAGATATATTAGCCCCAATGCATTATTTTTCTCTGAGAAATCGTCTTTGTTTTAAAGGGCAGTGCTACTTTTTGCAAAACCTAATTATCCCATAAAATATATTTTGCAAGGCCAGAACAATACCTACAAACCTGGTTTCACCCTTATTTGGGATCACCAGTACAGTATAGTCTTGATAGCTCTCGCCTAATGTTTTCTCGCATTGCCCAGAAACAGATGTGGATGTGCTCCAGTTAATTTGGTCCGCAAATAGATAAAGTGCAGCGCAATGTCAACAAGGCTGTGTGTACATTTTTGGGAGATGTTGGAAGGATGTCTTTCCATAATGAAAATATTAAATTTGAAATGCCAACATATTCAGCAGAGATGGAGTACATTTTACTGAGGCTGGTAATCAGCTTTTTTTGCAAAATATACAGAATGATTTCAAACACTTTTTGTAAATATAGCAAGCAGTTTGCAGTAGGTGTTGCTTAGTTTCCTTTAAAACTTGTAAAAGTCTTTTAAAAACAAAAAATACAAAAATGGCTCTTTTCAGAGCCACTACTTTTCTATGTAAAACAGTGCAATGTTTTGATGCCACCACTGCCTACATTTTTTAGATGTCGGTGGACAGCCACCCATCCCCGGACATCATAGGCTGCGTAGGGGCCTGTACCTTTGTTGGGTACTTCTATTTTTAAACTGTGGAAGGTGGTTCCTTAAAAAAAACCTTTTTTGTTGATTATTTGTGTTTTATATTTTTTTGGCTTTTTTTCACATGAGACACAAAGGAGGGGAGGGGAGGGAAGGAAAGGGAGGGTAGAGAAGGGGTACCAATTACAGGGATGAAGGGGCAGGTGGAGAGAGGAAGATGTTGGGTGTTTCTCGTGCTCCCGGACAGCAGCCACAAGAGCACTTTGGAACTGCTCTCCCCTACACACCGGTGTATCACAGTACATACAGAGCACTCCCACCCTCGAAAGGCAAGGGTCAACTGTGTCAGGTATGGCCTGTGTGGTTTCCGCAGGGATCTGAAAAAGGCTGAAGTGGAAGACCAACCACTACTGTACGCGCCAATTTTCAACATAGAAAAGAACGATGTCTCCTCCAGTATTGAGTGTGAACCAGAGCAGTCAAGACTCCCTCATAAGGACAAACTCATATTCTGTCACTATGGATAATATTAATTGTTAAACTTGCTTATAGGACTGAGAGACTCATTAGGAGGTGACAACACCCTTCAGCTGAGCAGACTTGAGGAACATATTCCCAATACCAGCCTATCAGCCAAGTTGGTTTCCCGCTCAGATTCATATGACTCTCCAGACTCTAATACTGACACTGAGTACTCGCCATCCCCGCATAGGCCAAAAGTTGCCACCCTTACTCCTTTTAGAAGAACATGTTAAATTTAGGAAAAAGATGACAGCTTTCTTTTTCCCACGGTAACAACATATGGTATCCTATGACTCAGTCAAACCTCTGCAGTGTTACATGAAGTTATTATGCACTGTAGGACTCTGCGCCATGGGCCTCTTTTGTGTAGAATTACCAAATGTTCTCTTAGGAAAAAGGTTTGGCTTGCTGAAAATGTTTAATATGTGGCCACTTTGAAAATGATTTCCAGGGCCTCCTTTAGTTCCCAGTTCCCTCCTGACCATGATACCCTTCGGTGGTGAGATTCAAACATTAATTTACATATGCATGAATCCCACGGACCACACCCACAAGCTGATCTCACTTTCAGCGATTCTCTCCCCTTACACTGAGGTCACAGCCGTAGATAACTAGAGAAAGAAACTGCTTCTACAAAAAAATATACGCTTCCCTGTCTGAAAGCTGTCCAAACCATCATTAAGTTAAATCACATAATCTGGCCAGTGTTTCGAAAATTCAAACTTTCCATCATTATTCAAATAATTTTGCCCAGGCCTTTCTTTCAAAACTTTGCACATTGATTGCAGAGCAATTTGAGCAAACAACCTACTCTAGTGTCCCAGTGAATTGAATCAAACACAGTTTTTTCTAGCTAGCCTCTATGATGGAATACAGCAGCTTTCCAGACCTCACTCTGCCGCGTCTCCCCCGATATCGACGGTACAATAAGAAGATGAAGATGAACATAGGGAAAAGGAACCAAACATTTTTATTAATTTCTGTAGGATTGCTTTTAAAGAATCATTTTTAAATGTATGGATTGAAGCTGTATATGCAATGGTGAAAGTCATCAGTATGCTGAAGATGATTCACTGAGATGGAACAGTAATGCAAGATGGAGCGCACAGAGCTATTTAAGTTACACTCATGCCACTTCCCCGAGTGTTCTAAGGCAAGTGTTGTGCAGGGAATTGTTGCAGATTCATGGGTTGAGAGATAGGGGTTAAACGTGACAAGCGTCATGTACATAAATAGACTGATCTGCTGTAAAACGAGTGTTGCCCTTTCATGAAATTGGGCTTCACTTTCCAGACAGAAATTGGGCTTCACTTTCCAGACAGCCCCGACATTTTCTTTCCCTCCGAAATACGCAACACAAGAGCGGTATGATTGAAAGGAAAGGAACGCAGGCGCCGTGAGTATATTGCTTTCTACCACTAGTCCTAGGGCGGTACTCAAGCAGAACCCCAGCGGTGGCCAATGGCCAGGCAGAATTACAAGAGAGGGCAACAAACAAAACATCTCTGGCCGTTACAATGCAACATTAAATACAATAATATCCATGGCGGGGAAAGAGGCCAGGGATTTCTGGGAAGCGCAGCTTTTATTTAACAGTTGAGTTCACTTAGGAACAGCGTGGGAGTTCATCTTCCAGTCCTGTGAGCTTCTTCACGGGAGGTTGGGGGTAGGAGGGGGGTGGGGTGTTGGAAGTAAAACTTGGCTGCAGAACAATTCTTTGGGAAGCGTTTAAAACATCAATAAGCAGTAGAAATGACAGAAATGACAGCAATACATCACTTGCTCGTTTCTCCCTTTCTTTCAACAACTGAAGGAGCATTTTAGAGCGCAGAATTTCGGGTTTCATATCTCTTTAAAGAGTCTCGTAAGCTTTAAAGGCATTCCATACTAAAGTGCCCCAAGAGCATCTGATTGGCATTGCAAATGAGCTGTTTATTTTCTTGCTGCATTTCCCTGTGGTTGCTACATTTTGGATTTAATATAAACGCCCACTGCTTGATCAATAATAGGTTTTCTTCTGGTGCACAGGCACGCTCTGAGTCATCTATTTGCCGGGAGGTCCGCGCTTGCTGATCATTGTCTGAGGCGTTTCGCTACCGAGTTACCTCCCCCAGAGTTACAGCATTCGCCTCCTCCGCAAGGTTTCAGGGGCTCTGTGCAGAAATACAATATACTGCTCTACACGCGTGCACATCTCACGAGGGTTACTGTTAGCGCCCATTAATGGTTGCTGTGCCGGCTCCACGCCGACCGCTCCAGAAGGTGACTGGCATGCGACTTCACTGCAAATTTCCCAATTTCATATTTTCATAATTTATAATTACCATCGAGCAGTCATCAACACCACATGGTATCAATTTAGTAAATAAAATACATACAGATCTAACTTACTTTAGAAATTAACCATTCAGTTTTTATATTCGTTATATTCGTGAACAGCGTTTGAACTACGTAACGTATGTTGAATACAGGGTTGGTACTGGGTATTTATGGCACCCCAGACGAAATGCAACTGTGCACCCTCTCCCTTAGAACAAAGTTGTGCTCCCTCATGTCTCTCCCATGGTGGTGCCACGTGCAGGTACCAAACCATAGCCTTCCTGTACAAGAAGAGCTTAAATATGGCATGTAACTGCATGTATTATTCATTATTTCAGAATATTGTTATATGCTACATGATTAAACGGTTCCATGTAATAATGTCGCCGCAAAAATAACACCATACAAAAATATCGCCCAAAAATTGTCGTTTTTTGTGGCGCCATTATTGCATGGAACATGCAGGGGACACCCCCGCAACCCCCACATTTTCTTTTTTTGTCGCAATATATGTGGTCACCCAAATAATATCACCACAACATTTTCCCGGCGATATTATTTACGGCGACCATATATGTGGTGATATTATTACCTGATACCGGTTAAACATTCTTGTTTTGCCATTCATGCTTTCGCAAACATACATATACATAGTTCATTGGAGCAAAGTCACACATTGCACAATGCCACCGTGTAGCCAACTTCGGAAGTTCACTTCCAGGTCAGAAACACATCAGCAACGCATTGTGGGTAGACACATTAGCCCCAATGCATTATTTTTCTCCGAGAAACCGTCTTTGTTTTAAAGGGCAGCGCTACTTTTTGCAAAACTTAATTATCCCATAAAATATATTTGCAAGGCCAGAACAATACCTACAAACCTGGTTTCACCCTTATTTGGGATCGCCAGTACAGAATAGTCTTGACAGCTCTGTGTGTGCTTCATAAGGCCATGTATGCATGTATAGTAGATTTAAAAAGGCTAGAAAAAATCATTTCACCTGAATTGTGAAAGTCCAATAGTCCATTTGAAACAAGTCACACATTCCAATACACCATCTAGCGGCCATTGCTATAAGTTCACTTCTAGTCCTGAGTCACAACAGGAAGGCATTGTGGGTATGCAAATTACGTCCACTTTTAAGCCCTTTTCAACAGGAAATTGTCTTGTTTTAGAGTACAGTGCTACTTTATACGTAGCTTTATCAACCCACAACAGACATTTTGCAAGGTTGTCAAGACAACTACATATTTGGTGTCACCGTTATTATGGATTATCAGACTTGAATGTTTGCTAATGTAAAGACCGGTTTAGAGTGAGTTTTTTGATATATTTTTTTTGAATGACAAAACATTTGAAAACAAAGTTTCGAAAAAAAAGGCTGTGACAAGCTATATTTATCATGAAAAAATGCATTTCTTTCGAAACTAATCCATCGACAATAGACATTTACTGGTTTCAATTGAAATGCACTTTTACATATTAAAAGTAGCATTTAATTGCTTTTTTGCAACGTTAAAACGTTATATTGAGCTTTCCAGTGCTGAAATTTCACTACTGGCCAGCCCCTTTTAACGTTTTAATATTTTTTGTATATTGGGGCGTTCCCCCCCAGCCCTCCCTCCAACCCCCACGCCACACCCCCATCCCCCAACTCTAACCCAAGTCCAAACCATAACCCCAACGCCAACCCCAACCCTAAACCTAAACACTAATCCTAGCACCAACCCTAGTACATTTTCTGAAAATAATTTGACATGATAATCAAATTCATTTTTTAAAAAAATGACTATTCGAATAAATGACTTTTCGTCAGAAAGTATTCACAAAGTTTGTATTCGAAAGTTTCTGTTTCGAAAAAATGACTGGATACCGTTTATACGCACAAGGTCTTGCTGATGTGGCTCTAATATGATGGTGACATTCCAGCAAGGAGAACTCAGTGGTGCTGTGGCATTCACAACTTGGCTCAAATGGATTAATCTACATGTATATAAAGTTGTATTTTAGTCAATATATGGTCTCCTTGATCTTATGCCCCCTAATTTTACAGTCACGCCACACAATTCCGGGCAAGAATCCTGTGGTTTTATCAAAACCCATGTGTATTGAAATAAAGAAATTTAAGGTGAAATAAATGCAACAGTAGCCTCCATCTTTAAGCAGGGTAAATCATCAAAATCACTGGCAGCGTGTCTACAAAAATGAAAATGAAAAGGATGCATTTATCTTACATGTTCTCACACACAGTCATTTACATAATCAAATATGTATCTATATTAAATTCTGAATTAAGGTCTGCTAATTTCACTTCTGCTGCTTATAGGCTAACATTTCAACTGTTCCATTATATTAAAATATTTCCAAATTACACATGGAGATAAATTTGCAAATGCATTCCCAATGATACATATGCATGGTAGAATCAAGGAACTGTTTTAGGTCTCATGCTTCCCTTGTAAATATGGTGATGTGGGTTGTTAACGTGTGTGCAGTGTACCATATGCTTATAATGAATAGCATTAGGATTCTGCAGTTTTTATTTTCAATGTATTTGGAATGTTCAGAATATTTTGACTCACCCATCCAACCTGAGAAAAAGATTTTATAGATTGTATTGAGCAACTATTAATGCCCCTCTTTTTTTAAATTTCATATGAATCTCATTGTGCAATTCCAGACTGAGGGGATGCATGGGATTTACACTTGCCCTATTCTTATGGCAATAGAAAGGACTCCTTTCATCCACTTTCCTTCCATAAATATCGTTTTAAATACCTACAGCACCCACAGGCTGAAAATTATGAATGCATTCTTTGTCATATTATGAAGTGCGGTTCCTCGGCCCTAAGTCTGAATTGCCAACTATGCTGTGGAAACACAAAGGGCAAAAACAAAGTGTGCTCAGTTGCACAGAGTTGCTACCAGAGTGACACTTTACAACCAGTTGTAAGAGGATTCAATTCAACACTACAGCTAAATCAATGCCTAGTCTGGGATACTGAATGGAAACCCTAATTGATATATCTTTATGTCCAGTTCTTGCATTCTGGATGACTACCCCTATATAACACCCCTCTCTTGGAATCCCCCTGACCCACTGAGCCAAGAAGTAGTTCTGTTTTGCAAGTTTAAAAGGTTTATTTGATAATTTAAACAATAGATATAAATATCACACTTTATAATAAATTAATAATTGAATATCACACTTAATCTGAGCAGTAATCAATAATGGATAGTCCGGCACTAGCACACTTCTTTATAATCAATGATGAGTGGTTATAGGATGGATAAGATAGCAACAATACTTTTATGGTTTCAATGGATGCAATGTGGAATGAAATGCAGTACAGAAAATAACTTGATAGGATTTCAGCAAAAGACAATGTAATCACTTTCTTGGACAATTCACCCCCCCCCTTTTATGCACTGTAAGGAGATGAAGATGACACAGTTCTTAGGAATGCAATCAAATAGAATTCAGTTCAATTACCCCCCCCCCAGCAGCTTGTACAACAGATAGGAGTTTTGAAACACAGGCAAAATGCTTTGAATATGGTGACAATGCAGTGAGAAATATGCTGAAAATGGTTTTAATTCTCTTTAGGAGGTTCAGGGTGAGTGAAATATACTTGGGATGAGTTCAGGCTCACTTTAGCAAGGATCTATGAGTAATTAGCAGGTTAAACGAATTTTTGGCAAAGGAAAGCAATGAAGCTGCTGTTTTCACAGGTGGCTGGATTTTTAACCAAATTGCAAATCGTGGTAAAATTTGAGAGTGCGAGAATCGTGATTACGGCAAAAGTATGAGGAGTAGAAGTCGGTAGAAGGCTTGTTACACAGTTGAGATTCTAAGCTTTCAGAGGAAAGTTAAACCAAGTTCCTAGCCCAAACGGTTCCAGAGATACGGACGATTAAATAAAGGTAGTTTTTCGGATTTGAAATTTTAAGAGTTCAAAGCGACAGGTTACAGCTTGCAGCTAGAAAATGACAAGTGACAGCTTTGCAAATGACAGGTGACAGTTAGGAGGCAGTTCTGGTTAGATTAAAATAGATTGAATTATATTATTTTAACTAAGAGATTGGTTCTGCACAGTTCTGCTAGGTAATCACAATATAATTTTAAAAGGAATGGGCCTCGCCACGGATCTGGTCAACATTGATTTCTTCACTCGCCACGGACGTTTCTGCGCACAGCGTCTGGGTCAGCTCTACTCTGCTGGTCTGGTCTGGGTCTCTGGTTCTGATCAGGTCTGTGGGTTTCTAGGCCGTACCCCTCTCCACTTGTCATTGGCCACTTCCTCCTCTTCCCCTTGATTGGGGGAATGAAATGAAGTGTCATCATGATGAGGTCTGTTTATGATACAGAGAACCCACCCTTGTCAACTTTACACACAATCTATATTTGACCTAAAGACATATTTCATAGATACACAGTGGTTTGAAATTACATGCACCCATCACATATCACATGAGGTATACCCTGTTCAAACTCTGCTCTTCCTGGGGGCTTGGGTTCAAAAATGGCAACATATTTCACTTTTTGGTCGGGTTACCAATATTGGATTTGTCCCTGCATTTACACAAATGTTCGCAAAGCATGTGGGCATTAGGTGGTGGAGTGTCAGATTTTTAACATACATACATTTAGAGTAATATCCTCTTTTCCGCTAAAAAACCCCCTGAACATACCACCGGGTCCTAACACGTCTTCAAATGTGCACAGAAAAATCACAAGAATAATGATATCACTTATAAAATTTTCACAAGTCCGCTCTATGAATGATCCATCTTTTTAGATTTATGTTCTGGCCCCAAAGGGGTGTGGTTTCCCAGGTCACATGGTGTAGAAACCAGTTTATCCAGTTTCTGCCAAGCTCAGAGACCCTGCCCCTCCCAGCTTCTGCCAAGAGGAAGCTATTTTACGGTCCCCCTAATAAACCATCTGCCTGGGCCCTGGAAGGCCCATTGTTCAAAAGTAATCCATTTACGACTACCCTAATAAACCATCTGCCTGGGCCCAGGACAGGCCTTTGTTCAACTCCCTGTAGCTGCTCCACCCCTAATCTAATCAGAGAGGTGACAACTCCTTTTGGCAATGGTAAGAGTGGCTGAGCAGGTTTTAACTCCTGTGGGGGTAGATGTCAGGCAGATTTCAGTTCCTTAAGCCAGGCCCCAGCTAATGTCACTTCTAGTTACCCAATTTTCTGCATTCAAATAAACTAACAATTTGTACACATGCAGCTAGAATGCTGATTCTAAGTTTAAAACTATGACATTTAAACAATTGAAACCTATGTGACACTCAAAAGTAGGTCACTCATTTTTTTTAAACATTTAGATTTTTAGTGTCTTTCAGTCCAAATTTACTCAAACTGCTGAAATCCACAGCTCAGCCAGTTTTGCTATGAACATTATTTTAAGCTCATCCTCTTTCCAGATTTTGTATGCCACAAGACTTTATTTTGTCAAATGTCTGCTGGTGTTCAGTGAGATTGTTGGATATTCTGCAATGTTTGAAATGGGCATTCTGAGCTTGCCTTCAGAGAAACAAAGGGTGATTTTTAAAGTGCTTCCTAGCGAACAGGCACTGCTGTTTTTTTCTTTGGCACCCCATTTCACTCATGGCTCTTCTGACCCAGCACACCCGCACCGGGGGGTGGCAAGTCAGGCGACCATTTTGGTGTGCGCACAAACTGCGCGTTTTTCATAGATTCTGGTGCACATGTGTGCTTTTTCGGCCATCTTGGATTTCCTAAGCCCACAGCACCAAATGTTGTAGCATAATAGTCCAAACGTGGGTCAGAACACCCAACACAGTACAATGCAATCAATTTTCTTGAAAAGGAAGTATCACTTGGAACTTAACTATAGAGGGAATCAAAATGTATTTACCATTACAATACTCCTGTATTCTGTTTGTAATGTGTGCCCCCTGCGCATCAAAATCCTCGACTCAAGGGACTTAGCATGGAAGAGGGTAAAGGTCAAATATGATTTGCTTAAGGGGATTGTATACTTAGTTGAGGGCCATTCTTACAACACTATCATAATCGACACAAGCTCCTATGATACACAAACCTTTGACACGCATTTGATCAACATACTTATGCACTTTTCACACAGGTTCCTAAGACATATGCTCTAACAACACACACTTCTATCACACTCACTCATATTACACTCAAATGTACAACACTGACACTCCCGACACACACTCTTGCATCACACTTGTGAATCTGACACTTATGCCCGCCCTCCTATGGCACATGCTCCTTTTGCCCATGTTCCTATAGCACATTTATGACACTTAGAATTATGAGAAACGTTCCTTCAACACATGCTCCTATGGCTCTTGCTCCTACAACTCATACAACAGATTTATGACTTTCACACTTATGACATAGGCTCCTTTGAGATGTGCTATTAACACACACATACTCTTGAGGCACACACTCTTATAACAAAAACTCCTATTTATTCACATACAGGGAAGACCAGTGTTCTTTTGATCACATAATAATGTACAGTAGATAAGGTATTAGATTTGATAAAAAAGCAGTGACTGTGAGTTCGAGTGACATTCTAACCAGGTTGTGCAGGGGAGTTAATGGAACAATACATGGGTGTACATACATAGATTAAGGAACACCAACATTAAAGATCTTTAAGTGCAGATAGGTGGTATGGCCTGCTGTGTTAGGGATATGGCCATGATGGATGATGTGCTAGTGTGGAGGCAGAGAAAGTGAGGGACAGATGGAGGTTAGAGGCAAAGGAACAAATATTAGCTAGAGGCAGATTATAGGTTGGTTACGAGGATAACATGGAGATAAGGAGTTAGGCTTTTTGTTTGATACACACATCATCAGAGTGTTTGATTTGATTACCCCTTGCATTCTTACATGCCCTCTGCATATACCACACAGATAAAGTTGCTAATTGAAGGACACAGAGTACCACTCAAGATTTCTCATTTTGTAATCACACTACATCTGATTTATTCTTCTCCTGATTAAACTACACATTTTATTCACCCCACTTTAAACTTGACATTGATAAATGCCATTGATCAGCTTGCCCCAAAAATATAGATCTTCCCCTCCTCAAAGACAAAGAAACAAAAACACACACTTCCTCAGACCTCCCTCCATAATTTGGAATGGAAGTGTAGACAGGAACATGACCATAAGACAACAGTTACTCCCTGCCCTTTGTGGTTCCAAACTTACTATCTGCAATACTAAGAAGCATATTTCTAAACCTGGATTAAGCATGAAGCAAACTCTTCTAAAAAAATTGATAGAATTGTGCAGGAACTCTCTTTGACTAAATATTTGGGTTCCCAAAATAGCCCTCCTCTTATTTTTTAAATTTTTTATTTATTCTTGTGTTTAATCATTTAATATTTTTACAAGTATCGTTGAAACGCGAACAAAACTATTTTGCGCTTAGGGCGCCACTTGCTTATTAGAAATGTAGGAACGATATCTGTTTAGGCAGTCAAACCTAAAATCAAAGTAGAAAGTGAAGGTAGTTACATAGAAGAGAACGGGAAAAGTGACAGGGGAACGATTACAGTTCTGAAGTTTCTGGCACTGGCATTTGCTGTTTGGTCTTTTTAAGAGCCAAGTCCAGAAGTTTTGCGGTAGTCATGGACCATCTGGCGCTATTGCCGGCCATTAAACGACTCCAGCAGACTTGTTCGTCCATAATGGTCAGGTCGGCCAAAAGTGGTGCAAAATACGCCTCTCTCTCCTTGCTCATTAGGGGGCATACCATGAGTAAATGTCTTATAGTTTCTGGTCGATCGGATTTCCACATAGTTGACACACATTTGAGGCCGCTGTTTGTCTGATTGCCAACATTTCCTGAGTAGGAAGTCTCATAAAGAGTTTCCTCAGTGTTTTGTCCGGGAATTTTTTACAATACTTCAGAGGGGTGTTTAATTTGTTGAACAGTGGTGGAAGATGCTTTAGCAGCTTATTGGCTGTGGCTTTGTCGTTCGTGGTGATCCAGTCTTGATGGTCTATTTTGGATTTCATTCTTTGAGGATTGCCAATTAGTGTGTCTTCCGTACAGGCTAGCTCATCTAGTTTGTCTTGAAGGCCCTTTGCCCAAGCGTTAAGAGGCTTACAGCCACCACTCTTGATTTCTACTGCCACCAACTGATATACTGGAAGACTGTCAGTCAGCTGAATCTTTCTGTATAGTTGTATTGCGCTCTGTTCTACCACTGCTGCTAAGGACAGCAGGCCCGACTCCTGCCTGATTGCTACCATGGAGGCGGACTTTGGAAGCCCTACGACCGACTTCCACAGAAAACCTTCCAGTTGAAGCCATATCGATGTAGGCATATTCAAACTTGCGTTCTTTCCATATGTCAATGTTGGGACGACTTTGGACTTATAGAAATGAATGGCAGGGATTAACAAGAATTTGCCAAATTTTGTGTTATCGGGGTGCTGCCCCCGTCATTGTTCTGGAGCACCAGGTCCAGAGTTTGGGGCATTCTACGGTGGAATGCTAATCTGAGGGTTCTGTTGAGTCCTCAGTATGTGACCCAGATCCCGTGCCATATTTTGGACCTGGCGCTCTAACTGGGAAACCCGCTCAGGCTGATACGGGGCTCTATTTTCTCCCCTGGGCTGATCCCGGGAAGGGTAGCTATCCCTTCTCTGGTAGTACCCCTGGTTGGGAAGATTTTGGAACCCTCCACCCTTGGCCTCTTCTCTCCCGGATTAGGTTGTCTGGGCTCAGGGAATTGGGGAAAGAAGGATGGATGATTTTGGGGCTGGAAATTGGGTGGATACCTGGGGAAAAAGTTCTGTCCAGGATTTGGAAAATTTCTGCCCTCCTTGGGGAAGTTAGGAGGGAAGTTCCCCGGGTCAGGTCCTTGGCTGGATCCCCCCTTGGGCTGGATGAGACCACACATAACCCAGGATTGGTCTGTTTCCCTTGTAACGGGGACTTACATAGTCAGGAGAGCGAGGGACCTCATTTGTGGGACTACCTCTTTCACTCCCTGTCTGTGACTGGCCCGAGGACCTTCTGGGCCTAGCATTATTAGGTGCAGGTAGGTTTTTAGGCCCCCCCATCTCCAAATCCAAAACGGGGGTGACCTTTACCTCTGCCACCTTGGCAGCAGCAGGGGTGCTGTTGGTTTTGGGATTTTTCTGGGTATTGCTTTTATTTTCTATGGGCTTCTGCACCTCATAGATCCGGGTAGCCTGTTCAATGACCCAGTCTAAAGATCTTTTCTCATGAAAATCTCTCACGAGCTGGGTCATTATATATTTGGGCAAGGCATGGAAAAATGTATTGACAAATTCTCTGCTGTCTGTGCGCACCCTTCTGGTGGTCTGCGCAAAGGCACGTTTCAGTTCTTGCACAAATTCTTGTGGGGCCTGATTCTCCCCACATTGCAAAGTGTAGGCTGCCTTGCAAGCCTTTTGAGGATTTCTGTGAACAGAAAAATGTTTCAAGATGGCCGCCTTATAGGTGGACCATCTTAAATGATTTTGGTCCTCCAGCCCGTAAAGAAACTGGAGTATTCTGGGGAGAATGTCCATTTGACATACTGGATGCAGCTACTGCTGTCCTTCAAATGGAAAGTCTCCATCATTTGCTCATAGAGCTCCAAGTGTTCCCAAACAGAGTACTTGGCGTTCTTATGATAAGGCGTGATGACACTCCTGATTGCTTTAATCTGTTTCAATGGATCCTTAAGCAAGGCCCTTTTTGCCTTATTGGCCTTTTTGGTTCGGGTAACCCTTGTCCATTCATCCTCTGACTCAGAGGCACTGCTCCCAGAGGTTCCTGTCTGAGATTCCAGGTTTTCCCGGATTCTGCGAGCCTGGGAATGGCTGGCAGAATGTGGGGACCTGGTCTCCTGTGTCCTGCGCCATTCAGAGGAGTCTTCAGATTCCTCCTTGCTGCCAGGATTTGATGGGTACCCCCCCACTGTCCTAACTGGGCAGAAGTTTTCAGGATGCCCTTAATGGGCCTATTCTCCTGGGGTTCCCCACTAAATTGCACTGTGCTTGGGTGCCCATACCCGGATGCCTGCCCATCCATTCCTGGGAGGTACTGGCCTATGAGCCCCATGCTTCTGGCTGGATAGTAATCTGCCATCCCTGTGGCCCGGTGTTCATGTGCGCCAGGGGACAGGGGGGTGGCAGAGTCCAGGGACTGAGAGAGATAAATGCCTCTGGTACTAGAGCTCCTGAGGTTATGCTCAGGAGTTTCCCTTTCCCAGCGAACCTGGTCTCTATCCGCCCCTGCTCCCTGTTGCAATTCAAGAGCCTGCGCCTTCAGTTCCTCAGTTAAGACCTTACTAGACTCTATCAGTCTCTCCTGCATCGCTACCTGTTGTTGGAGCCTATCATTGTGCTGGCAGAGAGCCTCATTCTCTCTCTGCGTTTCCTGATTGGTCCTGGAGCACTGGGCCAGTCTTTGCTGCAGGAGGGTTACCTCCTGAGCTGTGTCCCTATTGGCCTGCTCCTTTCTTGCCAGAGCATCCTCCACCTTCCTGGTGTGCTCTAACAAGTTCTGGTGTTCTTTTTGGAAGTCACCCAGTCCCTGGAGGGCCAGGTGATTGTCTTCCATTTTCCTTTTTAAGTGGCAGACTTCCTGGCCTAAGGTATCCCTTTCCTGACTAAGAGCCTGCATCTGTGCTGCCAGGTCGTCCCTTTGCCTTTGGAAGGCACCAGTTTTCTGGCGCTCCTGGTCAAACTCTGCCTGGGTATCCAGGTCTTTCAAAATCAGTTTATTGCTCTCTGCCTTCTCCCTATCTAGGTGGCTTTTCAGGGTGACTACCTGCTCAGCACATGCCCTATTGAAGTCTAACTGTTGCTCCAGCTTTTTTCTGGCTCTGCAGTAGGGAGTCCAAACCTTCTTGGTACTCCTTCTGCAAGGCCAGAAATCTGGTATCCTGGTCCGCCTTTTCCTGTTGCAGCACATCCTTATCCTCCTTTATTTTAGTGATGTACCGTCTGCTGTCATTTTCTGACTCCTGGCTCCTGAGTAGCCTCTGCTCAGAAGAGTCCAGATCAGATTGGGCCTTCTGTAATGCCAGCAGTTGCCTACTCGCCAGATCTTGGCCTTCAGCACATTTGTCCTGCATGGCTCCCATATGTAAATATAAATATGCCGCTACCCTGGCAATCTTGTGGTGCTCATCCTTGGCCTTCGGGCCATGTATAGTTCACTCAGGGCCACCTGTAGGGGAGCCTGATCTCCCCATATATCTGACCCTGTTTCAGTGACCTGTTGCGCGATTGCCTGCAACCAGACCATTTGGTCCTGATGAGTCCACTCACCTCTCACAAATAGCTTATGTAAGAAGTGTTCTCTGGCTATTTTCATATCTACCAAGGTCGTCATTCTAGAGATTGGTCTCTGTCCTGACTTACAGAAGTTTGTATTTTATTTTTGCAAAACAGACCTTTTCCTTAGAGCGTTCCTTTGAGGAGTGCTTTACAGCGTAACACAGCGTGGTGATCCGACCGGATATGTGTATGTGGTCAGCTGGCACGCTGTATTAATCTGCACAAGTGATAGATCTAACCCAAACATCCCAAACGAGCCCCCAATTTGTAAGAGGATTCAATTCAACACTACAGCTAAATCAATGCCTAGTCTGGGATACTGAATGGAAAACCTAATTGATTTGTCTTTATGTCCAGTTCATGCGTTCTGGATGACTACCCCTATATAACACCCCTCTCTTGGAATCCCCCTGACCCCACTGAGCCAAGAAGTAGTTCTGTTTTGCGAGTTCAAAAGGTTTATTTGATAATTTAAACAATAGATATATATATATATATATATATCACACTTTATAATAAATTAATAATTGAATATCACACTTAATCTGAGCAGTAATCAATAATGGATAGTCCGGCACTAGCACACTTCTTTATAATCAATGATGAGTGGTTATAGGATGGATAAGATAGCAACAATACTTTTATGGTTTCAATGGATGCAATGTGGAATGAAATGCAGTACAGAAAATAACTTAATAGGATTTCAGCAAAAGACAATGTAATCACTTTCTTGGACAATTCACCCCCCCTTTTATGCACTGTAAGGAGATGAAGATGACACAGTTCTTAGGAATTCAATCAAATAGAATTCAGTTCAATTCCCCCCCAGCAGCTTATACAACAGATAGGAGTTTTGAAACACAGGCAAAATGCTTTGAATATGGTGACAATGCAGTGAGAAATATGCTGAAAATGGTTTTAATTCCCTTTAGGAGGTTCAGGTGAGTGAAATATACTTGGGATGAGTTCATGCTCACTTTAGCAAGGATCTATGAGTAACTAGCAGGTTAAACGAATTTTTGGCAAAGGAAAGCAATGAAGCTGCTGTTTTCACACGTGGCTGGATTTTTAACCAAATTGCAAATCGCGGTAAAATTTGCGAGTGCAAGAATCGTGATTACGGCAAATGTATGAGGAGTCGGTTCTAGACTTGTTGAAAAGCTGAGATTCTAAGCTTTCGGAGGAAAGTTAAACCAAGTTCCTAGCCCAAACGGTTCCAGAGATACGGACGATTAAATAAAGGTAGTTTTTCGGATTTTAAATTTTAAGAGTTCAAAGCGACAGGTTACAGCTTGCAGTTAGAAAATGACAAGTGACAGCTTTGCAAATGACAGGTGACAGTTAGGAGGCAGTTCTGGTTAGATTAAAATAGATTGAATTATATTATTTTAACTAAGAGATTGGTTCTGCACAGTTCTGCTAGGTACTCACAATATCATTTTAAAAGGAATGGGCCTCGCCACGGATCTGGTCAACAGGTTTTCTTCACTCGCCACGGACGGTTTCTGCGCACAGCGTCTGGGTCAGCTCTACTCTGCTGGTCTGGTCTGGGTCTCCGGTTCTGATCAGGTCTGTGGGTCCAGATACAGCGGTGTCCGGTTCAACTGGTCTCTCTCTGGATACAACACTGCTCTTTGGCAAATGGCAAGAGTTCTTGCAAAGAATTCAAACAGCTCGCCTGGCTGTGAATAGTTTACAATGATTTGAGGCCTGCAAAAGAGGGATTTAGCTTCTAGTTGACTTCTCTGCTACCAATTCTGAAGTAAAGTCTTGGTCTCTGAAGGTGGATAGATTGAAGTCTCTATGTTGGCTCTCTGGAGGTTGATGGAGGTAAAGTATAGATTTTCCCGGCAGAGCTTCCCGCAGCAGGTGGAATAGAATGTCCCCATCTGTCCTGACTGTCTGCTTTTATGTGTTTTGAAAGTGGGTGGAGAGGCTAGCTTTCTAGTCCCTACCCCTCTCCACTTGTCATTGGCCACATCCTCCTCTTCCCCTTGATTGGGGGAATGAAATGAAGTGTCATCATGATGAGGTCTGTTTATGATACAGAGAACCCACCCCTGTCAACTTTACACACAATCTATATTTGACCTAAAGACATATTTCATAGATACACAGTGGTTTGAAATTACATGCACCCATCACATATCACATGAGGTATACCCTGTTCAAACTCTGCTCTTCCTGGGGGCTTGGGTTAAAAAATGGCAACATATTTCACTTTTTGGTCGGGTTACCCATATTGGATTTGTCCCCGCATTTACACAAATGTTCGCAAAGCATGTGGGCATTAGGTGGTGGAGTGTCAGATATTTAACATACATACATTTAGAGTAATATCCTCTTTTCCGCTAAAAACCCCCCTGAACATACCACCGGGTCCTAACACGTCTTCAAATGTGCACAGAAAAATCACAAGAATAATGATATCACTTATAAAATTTTCACAAGTCCGCTCTATGAATGATCCATCTTTTTAGATTTGTGTTCTGGCCCCAAAGGGGTGTGGTTTCCCAGGTCACATGGTGTAGAAACCAGTTTATCCAGTTTCTGCCAAGCTCAGAGACCCTGCCCCTCCAGCTTCTGCCAAGAGGAAGCTATTTTACGGTCCCCCTAATAAACCATCTGCCTGGGCCCTGGAAGGCCCATTGTTCAAAAGGAAGCCATTCACGACTACCCTAATAAACCATCTGCCTGGGCCCAGGACAGGCCTTTGTTCAACTCCCTGTAGCTGCTCCACCCCTAATCTAATCAGAGAGGTGACAACTCCTTTTGGCAAGGGGAAGAGTGGCTGAGCAGGTTTTAACTCCTGTGGGGGTAGATGTCAGGCAGAATTCAGTTCCTTAAGCCAGGCCCCAGCTAATGTCACTTCTAGTTACCCAGTTTTCTGCATTCAAATAAACTAACAATGTTTACACATGCAGCTAGAATGCTGATTCTAAGTTTAAAACTATGACATTTAAACAATTGAAACCTATGTGACACTCAAAAGTAGGTCACTCATTTCTTTTAAACTTTTAGATTTTTAGTGTCTTTCAGTCCAAATTTACTTAAACTGCTGAAATCCACAGCTCAGCCAGTTTTGCTATGAACATTATTTTAGGCTCATCCTCTTTCCAGATTTTGTATGCCCACAAGACTTTATTCTGTCAAATGTCTGCTGGTGTTCAGTGAGATTGTTGGATATTCTGCAATGTTTGAAATGGGCATTCTGAGCTTGCCTTCAGAGAAACAAAGGGTGATTTTTAAAGTGCTTCCTAGCGAACAGGCACTGCTGTTTTTCTCTTTGGCACCCCATTTCACTCATGGCTCTTCTGACCCAGCACACCCGCACCGGGGGTGGCAAGTCAGGCGACCATTTTGGTGTGCGCACAAACTGCGCGTTTTTCATAGATTCTGGCGCACATGTGGGCTTTTTCGGCCATCTTGGATTTCCTAAGCCCACAGCACCAAATGTTGTAGCATAATAGTCCAAACGTGGGTCAGAACACCCAACACAGTACAATGCAATCAATTTTCTTGAAAAGGAAGTATCACTTGGAACTTAACTATAGAGGGAATCAAAATGTATTTACCATTACAATACTCCTGTATTCTGTTTGTAATGTGTGCCCCTTGCGCATCAAAATCCTCGACTCAAGGGACTTAGCATGGAAGAGGGTAAAGGTCAAATATGATTTGCTTAAGGGGATTGTATACTTAGTTGAGGGCCATTCTTACAACACTATCATAATCGACACAAGCTCCTATGATACACAAACCTTTGACACGCATTTGATCAACATACTTATGCACTTTTCACACAGGTTCCTAAGACATATGCTCTAACAACACACACTTCTATCACACTCACTCATATTACACTCAAATGTACAACACTGACACTCCCGACACACACTCTTGCATCACACTTGTGAATCTGACACTTATGCCCGCCCTCCTATGGCACATGCTCCTTTTGCCCATGTTCCTATAGCACATTTATGACACTTAGAATTATGAGAAACGTTCCTTCAACACATGCTCCTATGGCTCTTGCTCCTACAACTCATACAACAGATTTATGAC
Source organism: Ambystoma mexicanum (assembly GCF_040938575.1). Classification (NCBI taxonomy): domain Eukaryota; kingdom Metazoa; phylum Chordata; class Amphibia; order Caudata; family Ambystomatidae; genus Ambystoma; species Ambystoma mexicanum. Next base: position 1,517,409,357 of record NC_090937.1, on the reverse strand, counting down.
TTTCACACTTATGACATAGGCTCCTTTGAGATGTGCTATTAACACACACATACTCTTGAGGCACACACTCTTATAACAAAAACTCCTATTTATTCACATACAGGGAAGACCAGTGTTCTTTTGATCACATAATAATGTACAGTAGATAAGGTATTAGAATTGATAAAAAAGCAGTGACTGTGAGTTCGAGTGACATTCTAACCAGGTTGTGCAGGGGAGTTAATGGAACAATACATGGGTGTACATACATAGATTAAGGAACACCAACATTAAAGATCTTTAAGTGCAGATAGGTGGTATGGCCTGCTGTGTTAGGGATATGGCCATGATGGATGATGTGCTAGTGTGGAGGCAGAGAAAGTGAGGGACAGATGGAGGTTAGAGGCAAAGGAACAAATATTAGCTAGAGGCAGATTATAGGTTGGTTACGAGGATAACATGGAGGTAAGGAGTTAGGCTTTTTGTTTGATACACACATAATCGGAGTGTTTGATTTGATTACCCCTTGCATTCTTACATGCCCTCTGCATATACCACACAGATAAAGTTGCTAATTGAAGGACACAGAGTACCACTCAAGATTTCTCATTTTGTAATCACACTACATCTGACTTATTCTTCTCCTGATTAAACTACACATTTTATTCACCCCACTTTAAACTTGACATTGATAAATGCCATTGATCAGCTTGCCCCAAAAATATAGATCTTCCCCTCCTCAAAGACAAAGAAACAAAAACACACACTTCCTCAGACCTCCCTCCATAATTTGGAATGGAAGTGTAGACAGGAACATGACCATAAGACAACAGTTACTCCCTGCCCTTTGTGGTTCCAAACTTACTATCTGCAATACAAAGAAGCATATTTCTAAACCTGGATTAAGGATGAAGCAAACTCTTCTAAAAAAATTGATAGAATTGTGCAGGAACTCTCTTTGACTAAATATTTGGGTTCCCAAAATAGCCCTCCTCTTATTTTTTTATTTTTTTATTTATTCTTGTGTTTAATCATTTAATATTTTTACAAGTATCGTTGAAACGCGAACAAAACTATTTTGCGCTTAGGGCGCCACTTGCTTATTAGAAATGTAGAAACGATATCTGTTTAGGCAGTCAAACCTAAAATCAAAGTAGAAAGTGAAGGTAGTTACATAGAAGAGAACGGGAAAAGTGACAGGGGAACGATTACAGTTCTGAAGTTTCTGGCACTGGCATTTGCTGTTTGGTCTTTTTAAGAGCCAAGTCTAGAAGTTTTGCGGTAGTCATGGACCATCTGGCGCTATTGCCGGCCATTAAACGACTCCAGCAGACTTGTTCGTCCATAATGGTCAGGTCTGCCAAAAGTGGTGCAAAATACTTCTCTCTCTCCTTGCTCATTAGGGGGCATACCATGAGTAAATGTCTTATAGTTTCTGGTCGATCGGATTTCCACATAGTTGACACACATTTGAGGCCGCTGTTTGTCTGATTGCCAACATTTCCTGAGTAGGAAGTCTCATAAAGAGTTTCCTCAGTGTTTTGTCCGGGAATTTTTCACAATACTTCAGAGGGGTGTTTAATTTGTTGAACAGTGGTGGAAGATGCTTTAGCAGCTTATTGGCTGTGGCTTTGTCGTTCGTGGTGATCCAGTCTTGATGGTCTATTTTGGATTTCATTCTTTGAGGATTGCCAATTAGTGTGTCTTCCGTACAGGCTAGCTCATCTAGTTTGTCTTGAAGGCCCTTTGCCCAAGCGTTAAGAGGCTTACAGCCACCACTCTTGATTTCTGCTGCCACCAACTGATATACTGGAAGACTGTCAGTCAGCTGAATCTTTCTGTATAGTTGTATTGCGCTCTGTTCTACCACTGCTGCTAAGGACAGCAGGCCCGACTCCTGCCTGATTGCTACCATGGAGGCGGACTTTGGAAGCCCTACGACCGACTTCCACAGAAAACCTTCCAGTTGAAGCCATATCGATGTAGGCATATTCAAACTTGCGTTCTTTCCATATGTCAATGTTGGGACGACTTTGGACTTATAGAAATGAATGGCAGGGATTAACAAGAATTTGCCAAATTTTGTGTTATCGGGGTGCTGCCCCCGTCATTGTTCTGGAGCACCAGGTCCAGAGTTTGGGGCATTCTACGGTGGAATGCTAATCTGAGGGTTCTGTTGAGTCCTCAGTATGTGACCCAGATCCCGTGCCATATTTTGGACCTGGCGCTCTAACTGGGAAACCCGCTCAGGCTGATACGGGGCTCTATTTTCTCCCCTGGGCTGATCCCGGGAAGGGTAGCTATCCCTTCTCTGGTAGTACCCCTGGTTGGGAAGATTTTGGTACCCCTCCACCCTTGGCCTCCTCTCTCCCGGATTAGGTTGTCTGGGCTCAGGGAATTGGGGAAAGAAGGATGGATGATTTTGGGGCTGGAAATTGGGTGGATACCTGGGGAAAAAGTTCTGCCCAGGATTTGGAGAATTTCTGCCCTCCTTGGGGAAGTTAGGAGGGAAGTTCCCCGGGTCAGGTGATTGGCTGGATCCCCCCCCCTTGGGCTGGAGGAGACCACACATAACCCAGGATTGGTCTGTTTCCCTTGTAACGGGGACTTACATAGTCAGGAGAGCGAGGGACCTCATTTGTGGGACTACCTCTTTCACTCCCTGTCTGTGACTGGCCCGAGGACCTTCTGGGCCTAGCATTATTAGGTGCAGGTAGGTTTTTAGGCCCCCCCATCTCCAAATCCAAAACGGGGGTGACCTTTACCTCTGCCACCTTGGCAGCAGCAGGGGTGCTGTTGGTTTTGGGATTTTTCTGGGTATTGCTTTTATTTTCTATGGGCTTCTGCACCTCATAGATCCGGGTAGCCTGTTCAATGACCCAGTCTAAAGATCTTTTCTCATGAAAATCTCTCACGAGCTGGGTCATTATATATTTGGGCAAGGCATGGAAAAATGTATTGACAAATTCTCTGCTGTCTGTGCGCACCCTTCTGGTGGTCTGCGCAAAGGCACGTTTCAGTTCTTGCACAAATTCTTGTGGGGCCTGATTCTCCCCACATTGCAAATTGTAGGCTGCCTTGCGAGCCTTTTGAGGATTTCTGTGAACAGAAAATGTTTCAAGATGGCCGCCTTATAGGTGGACCATCTTAAATGATTTTGGTCCTCCAGCCCCGTAAAGAAACTGGAGTATTCTGGGGAGAATGTCCATTTGACATACTGGATGCAGCTACTGCTGTCCTTCAAATGGAAAGTCTCCATCATTTGCTCATAGAGCTCCAAGTGTTCCCTAACAGAGTACTTGGCGTTCTTATGATAAGGCGTGATGACACTCCTGATTGCCTTAATCTGTTTCAATGGATCCTTAAGCAAGGCCCTTTTTGCCTTATTGGTCTTTTTGGTTCGGGTAACCCTTGTCCATTCATCCTCTGACTCAGAGGCACTGCTCCCAGAGGTTCCTGTCTGAGATTCCAGGTTTTCCCGGATTCTGCGAGCCTGGGAATGGCTGGCAGAATGTGGGGACCTGGTCTCCTGTGTCCTGCGCCGTTCAGAAGAGTCTTCAGATTCCTCCTTGCTGCCAGGATTTGATGGGTACCCCCCCCACTGTCCTAACTGGGCAGAAGTTTTCAGGATGCCCTTAATGGGCCTATTCTCCTGGGGTTCCCCACTAAATTGCACTGTGCTTGGGTGCCCATACCCGGATGCCTGCCCATCCATTCCTGGGAGGTACTGGCCTATGAGCCCCATGCTTCTGGCTGGATAGTAATCTGCCATCCCTGTACCCCGGTGTTCATGTGCGCCAGGGGACAGGGGGGTGGCAGAGTCCAGGGACTGAGAGAGATAAATGCCTCTGGTACTAGAGCTCCTGAGGTTATGCTCAGGAGTTTCCCTTTCCCAGCGAACCTGGTCTCTATCCGCCCCTGCTCCCTGTTGCAATGCAAGAGCCTGCGCCTTCAGTTCCTCAGTTAAGGCCTTACTAGACTCTATCAGTCTCTCCTGCATCGCTACCTGTTGTTGGAGCCTATCATTGTGCTGGCAGAGAGCCTCATTCTCTCTCTGCGTTTCCTGATTGGTCCTGGAGCACTGGGCCAGTCTTTGCTGCAGGAGGGTTACCTCCTGAGCTGTGTCCCTATTGGCCTGCTCCTTTCTTGCCAGGGCATCCTCCACCTTCCTGGTGTGCTCTAACAAGTTCTGGTGTTCTTTTTGGAAGTCACCCAGTCCCTGGAGGGCCAGGTGATTGTCTTCCATTTTCCTTTTTAAGTGGCAGACTTCCTGGCCTAAGGTATCCCTTTCCTGACTAAGAGCCTGCATCTGTGCTGCCAGGTCGTCCCTTTGCCTTTGAAAGGCACCAGTTTTCTGGCGCTCCTGGTCAAACTCTGCCTGGGTATCCAGGTCTTTCAAAATCAGTTTATTGCTCTCTGCCTTCTCCCTATCTAGGTGGCTTTTCAGGGTGACTACCTGCTCAGCACATGCCCTATTGAAGTCTAACTGTTGCTCCAGCTTTTTTCTGGCTCTGCAGTAGGGAGTCCAAACCTTCTTGGTACTCCTTCTGCAAGGCCAGAAATCTGGTATCCTGGTCCGCCTTTTCCTGTTGCAGCACATCCATATCCTCCTTTATTTTAGTGATGTACCGTCTGCTGTCATTTTCTGACTCCTGGCTCCTGAGTAGCCTCTGCTCAGAAGAGTCCAGATCAGATTGGGCCTTCTGTAATGCCAGCAGTTGCCTACTCGCCAGATCTTGGCCTTCAGCACATTTGTCCTGCATGGCTCCCATATGTAAATATAAATATGCCGCTACCCTGGAAATCTTGTGGTGCTCATCCTTGGCCTTCGGGGCCATGTATAGTTCACTCAGGGCCACCTGTAGGGGAGCCTGATCTCCCCATATATCTGACCCTGTTTCAGTGACCTGTTGCGCGATTGCCTGCAACCAGACCGTTTGGTCCTGATGAGTCCACTCACCTCTCACAAATAGCTTATGTAAGAAGTGTTCTCTGGCTATTTTCATATCTACCAAGGTCGTCATTCTAGAGATTGGTCTCTGTCCTGACTTACAGAAGTTTGTATTTTATTTTTGCAAAACAGACCTTTTCCTTAGAGCGTTCCTTTGAGGAGTGCTTTACAGCGTAACACAGCGTGGTGATCCGACCGGATATGTGTATGTGGTCAGCTGGCACGCTGTATTAATCTGCACAAGTGATAGATCTAACCCAAACATCCCGAACGAGCCCCCAATTTGTAAGAGTATTCAATTCAACACTACAGCTAAATCAATGCCTAGTCTGGGATACTGAATGGAAAACCTTATTGATTTGTCTTTATGTCCAGTTCATGCGTTCTGGATGACTACCCCTATATAACACCCCTCTCTTGGAATCCCCCTGACCCCACTGAGCCAAGAAGTAGTTCTGTTTTGCAAGTTCAAAAGATTTATTTGATAATTTAAACAATAGATATATATATATCACACTTTATAATAAATTAATAATTGAATATCACACTTAATCTGAGCAGTAATCAATAATGGATAGTCCGGCACTAGCACACTTCTTTATAATCAATGATGAGTGGTTATAGGATGGATAAGATAGCAACAATACTTTTATGGTTTCAATGGATGCAATGTGGAATGAAATGCAGTACAGAAAATAACTTAATAGGATTTCAGCAAAAGACAATGTAATCACTTTCTTGGACAATTCACCCCCCCCCCTTTTATGCACTGTAAGGAGATGAAGATGACACAGTTCTTAGGAATGCAATCAAATAGAATTCAGTTCAATTCCCCCCCAGCAGCTTATAAAACAGATAGGAGTTTTGAAACACAGGCAAAATGCTTTGAATATGGTGACAATGCAGTGAGAAATATGCTGAAAATGGTTTTAATTCCCTTTAGGAGGTTCAGGTGAGTGAAATATACTTGGGATGAGTTCATGCTCACTTTAGCAAGGATCTATGAGTAACTAGCAGGTTAAACGAATTTTTGGCAAAGGAAAGCAATGAAGCTGCTGTTTTCACACGTGGCTGGATTTTTAACCAAATTGCAAATTGCGGTAAAATTTGCGAGTGCGAGAATCGTGATTACGGCAAATGTATGAGAAGTGGGAAATCGGTTCTAGACTTGTTGAAAAGCTGAGATTCTAAGCTTTCGGAGGAAAGTTAAACCAAGTTCCTAGCCCAAACGGTTCCAGAGATACGGACGATTAAATAAAGGTAGTTTTTCGGATTTGAAATTTTAAGAGTTCAAAGCGACAGGTTACAGCTTGCAGCTAGAAAATGACAAGTGGCAGCTTTGCAAATGACAGGTGACAGTTAGGAGGCAGTTCTGGTTAGATTAAAATAGATTGAATTATATTATTTTAACTAAGAGATTGGTTCTGCACAGTTCTGCTAGGTAATCACAATATAATTTTAAAAGGAATGGGCCTCGCCACGGATCTGGTCAACATTGTTTTCTTCACTCGCCACGGACGTTTCTGCGCACAGCGTCTGGGTCAGCTCTACTCTGCTGGTCTGGTCTGGGTCTCTGGTTCTGATCAGGTCTGTGGGTTTCTAGGCCCTACCCCTCTCCACTTGTCATTGGCCACTTCCTCCTCTTCCCCTTGATTGGGGGAATGAAATGAAGTGTCATCATGATGAGGTCTGTTTATGATACAGAGAACCCACCCCTGTCAACTTTACACACAATCTATATTTGACCTAAAGACATATTTCATAGATACACAGTGGTTTGAAAGTACATGCACCCATCACATATCACATGAGGTATACCCTGTTCAAACTCTGCTCTTCCTGGGGGCTTGGGTTCAAAAATGGCAACATATTTCACTTTTTGGTCGGGATAACAATATTGGATTTGTCCCTGCATTTACACAAATGTTCGCAAAGCATGTGGGCATTAGGTGGTGGAGTGTCAGATTTTTAACATACATACATTTAGAGTAATATCCTCTTTTCCGCTAAAAACCCCCCTGAACATACCACCGGGTCCTAACACGTCTTCAAATGTGCACAGAAAAATCACAAGAATAATGATATCACTTATAAAATTTTCACAAGTCCGCTCTATGAATGATCCATCTTTTTAGATTTATGTTCTGGCCCCAAAGGGGTGTGGTTTCCCAGGTCACATGGTGTAGAAACCAGTTTATCCAGTTTCTGCCAAGCTCAGAGACCCTGCCCCTCCCAGCTTCTGCCAAGAGGAAGCTATTTTACGGTCCCCCTAATAAACCATCTGCCTGGGCCCTGGAAGGCCCATTGTTCAAAAGGAATCCATTTACGACTACCCTAATAAACCATCTGCCTGGGCCCAGGACAGGCCTTTGTTCAACTCCCTGTAGCTGCTCCACCCCTAATCTAATCAGAGAGGTGACAACTCCTTTTGGCAAGGGGAAGAGTGGCTGAGCAGGTTTTAACTCCTGTGGGGGTAGATGTCAGGCAGAATTCAGTTCCTTAAGCCAGGCCCCAGCTAATGTCACTTCTAGTTACCCAATTTTCTGCATTCAAATAAACTAACAATTTTTACACATGCAGCTAGAATGCTGATTCTAAGTTTAAAACTATGACATTTAAACAATTGAAACCTATGTGACACTCAAAAGTAGGTCACTCATTTTTTTTAAACATTTAGATTTTTAGTGTCTTTCAGTCCAAATTTACTTAAACTGCTGAAATCCACAGCTCAGCCAGTTTTGCTATGAACATTATTTTAGGCTCATCCTCTTTCCAGATTTTGTATGCCCACAAGACTTTATTCTGTCAAATGTCTGCTGGTGTTCAGTGAGATTGTTGGATATTCTGCAATGTTTGAAATGGGCATTCTGAGCTTGCCTTCAGAGAAACAAAGGGTGATTTTTAAAGTGCTTCCTAGCGAACAGGCACTGCTGTTTTTCTCTTTGGCACCCCATTTCACTCATGGCTCTTCTGACCCAGCACACCCGCACCGGGGGGTGGCAAGTCAGGCGACCATTTTGGTGTGCGCACAAACTGCGCGTTTTTCATAGATTCTGGTGCACATGTGTGCTTTTTCGGCCATCTTGGATTTCCTAAACCCACAGCACCAAATGTTGTAGCATAATAGTCCAAACGTGGGTCAGAACACCCAACACAGTACAATGCAATCAATTTTCTTGAAAAGGAAGTATCACTTGGAACTTAACTATAGAGGGAATCAAAATGTATTTACCATTACAATACTCCTGTATTCTGTTTGTAATGTGTGCCCCTTGCGCATCAAAATCCTCGACTCAAGGGACTTAGCATGGAAGAGGGTAAAGGTCAAATATGATTTGCTTAAGGGGATTGTATACTTAGTTGAGGGTCATTCTTACAACACTATCATAATCGACACAAGCTCCTATGATACACAAACCTTTGACACGCATTTGATCAACATACTTATGCACTTTTCACACAGGTTCCTAAGACATATGCTCTAACAACACACACTTCTATCACACTCACTCATATTACACTCAAATGTACAACACTGACACTCCCGACACACACTCTTGCATCACACTTGTGAATCTGACACGTATGCCCGCCCTCCTATGGCACATGCTCCTTTTGCCCATGTTCCTATAGCACATTTATGACACTTAGAATTATGAGAAACGTTCCTTCAACACATGCTCCTATGGCTCTTGCTCCTACAACTCATACAACAGATTTATGACTTTCACACTTATGACATAGGCTCCTTTGAGATGTGCTATTAACACACACATACTCTTGAGGCACACACTCTTATAACAAAAACTCCTATTTATTCACATACAGGGAAGACCAGTGTTCTTTTGATCACATAATAATGTACAGTAGATAAGGTATTAGATTTGATAAAAAAGCAGTGACTGTGAGTTCGAGTGACATTCTAACCAGGTTGTGCAGGGGAGTTAATGGAACAATACATGGGTGTACATACATAGATTAAGGAACACCAACATTAAAGATCTTTAAGTGCAGATAGGTGGTATGGCCTGCTGTGTTAGGGATATGGCCATGATGGATGATGTGCTAGTGTGGAGGCAGAGAAAGTGAGGGACAGATGGAGGTTAGAGGCAAAGGAACAAATATTAGCTAGAGGCAGATTATAGGTTGGTTACGAGGATAACATGGAGGTGAGGAGTTAGGCTTTTTGTTTGATACACACATCATCAGGGTGTTTGATTTGATTACTCCTTGCATTCTTACATGCCCTCTGCATATACCACACAGATAAAGTTGCTAATTGAAGGACACAGAGTACCACTCAAGATTTCTCATTTTGTAATCACACTACATCTGACTTATTCTTCTCCTGATTAAACTACACATTTTATTCACCCCACTTTAAACTTGACATTGATAAATGCCATTGATCAGCTTGCCCCAAAAATATAGATCTTCCCCTCCTCAAAGACAAAGAAACAAAAACACACACTTCCTCAGACCTCCCTCCATAATTTGGAATGGAAGTGTAGACAGGAACATGACCATAAGACAACAGTTACTCCCTGCCCTTTGTGGTTCCAAACTTACTATCTGCAATACTAAGAAGCATATTTCTAAACCTGGATTAAGCATGAAGCAAACTCTTCTAAAAAAATTGATAGAATTGTGCAGGAACTCTCTTTGACTAAATATTTGGGTTCCCAAAATAGCCCTCCTCTTATTTTTTTATTTTTTTTATTTATTCTAGTGTTTAATCATTTAATATTTTTACAAGTATCGTTGAAACGCGAACAAAACTATTTTGCGCTTAGGGCACCACTTGCTTATTAGAAATGTAGAAACGATATCTGTTTAGGCAGTCAAACCTAAAATCAAAGTAGAAAGTGAAGGTAGTTACATAGAAGAGAACGGGAAAAGTGACAGGGGAACGATTACAGTTCTGAAGTTTCTGGCACTGGCATTTGCTGTTTGGTCTTTTTAAGAGCCAAGTCCAGAAGTTTTGCGGTAGTCATGGACCATCTGGCGCTATTGCCGGCCATTAAACGACTCCAGCAGACTTGTTCGTCCATAATGGGCAGGTCTGCCAAAAGTGGTTCAAAATACGCCTCTCTCTCCTTGCTCATTAGGGGGCATACCATGAGTAAATGTCTTATAGTTTCTGGTCGATCGGATTTCCACATAGTTGAAACACATTTGAGGCCGCTGTTTGTCTGATTGCCAACATTTCCTGAGTAGGAAGTCTCATAAAGAGTTTCCTCAGTGTTTTGTCCGGGAATTTTTCACAATACTTCAGAGGGGTGTTTAATTTGTTGAACAGTGGTGGAAGATGCTTTAGCAGCTTATTGGCTGTGGCTTTGTCGTTCGTGGTGATCCAGTCTTGATGGTCTATTTTGGATTTCATTCTTTGAGGATTGCCAATTAGTGTGTCTTCCGTACAGGCTAGCTCATCTAGTTTGTCTTGAAGGCCCTTTACCCAAGCGTTAAGAGGCTTAGAGCCACCACTCTTGATTTCTGCTGCCACCAACTGATATACTGGAAGACTGTCAGTCAGCTGAATCTTTCTGTATAGTTGTATTGCGCTCTGTTCTACCACTGCTGCTAAGGACAGCAGGCCCGACTCCTGCCTGATTGCTACCATGGAGGCGGACTTTGGAAGCCCTACGACCGACTTCCACAGAAAACCTTCCAGTTGAAGCCATATCGATGTAGGCATATTCAAACTTGCGTTCTTTCCATATGTCAATGTTGGGACGACTTTGGATTTATAGAAATGAATGGCAGGGATTAACAAGAATTTGCCAAATTTTGTGTTATCGGGGTGCTGCCCCCGTCATTGTTCTGGAGCACCAGGTCCAGAGTTTGGAGCATTCTACGGTGGAATGCTAATCTGAGGGTTCTGTTGAGTCCTCAGTATGTGACCCAGATCCCGTGCCATATTTTGGACCTGGCGCTCTAACTGGGAAACCCGCTCAGGCTGATACGGGGCTCTATTTTCTCCCCTGGGCTGATCCCGGGAAGGGTAGCTATCCCTTCTCTGGTAGTACCCCTGGTTGGGAAGATTTTGGTACCCCTCCACCCTTGGCCTCCTCTCTCCCGGATTAGGTTGTCTGGGCTCAGGGAATTGGGGAAAGAAGGATGGATGATTTTGGGGCTGGAAATTGGGTGGATACCTGGGGAAAAAGTTCTGCCCAGGATTTGGAGAATTTCTGCCCTCCTTGGGGAAGTTAGGAGGGAAGTTCCCCGGGTCAGGTGCTTGGCTGGATCCCCCCCCTTGGGCTGGAGGAGACCACACATAACCCAGGATTGGTCTGTTTCCCTTGTAACGGGGACTTACATAGTCAGGAGAGCGAGGGACCTCATTTGTGGGACTACCTCTTTCACTCCCTTTCTGTGACTCGCCCGAGGACCTTCTGGGCCTAGCATTATTAGGTGCAGGTAGGTTTTTAGGCCCCCCCATCTCCAAATCCAAAACGGGGGTGACCTTTACCTCTGCCACCTTGGCAGCAGCAGGGGTGCTGTTGGTTTTGGGATTTTTCTGGGTATTGCTTTTATTTTCTATGGGCTTCTGCACCTCATAGATCCGGGTAGCCTGTTCAATGACCCAGTCTAAAGATCTTTTCTCATGAAAATCTCTCACGAGCTGGGTCATTATATATTTGGGCAAGGCATGGAAAAATGTATTGACAAATTCTCTGCTGTCTGTGCGCACCCTTCTGGTGGTCTGCGCAAAGGCACGTTTCAGTTCTTGCACGAATTCTTGTGGGGCCTGATTCTCCCCACATTGCAAATTGTAGGCTGCCTTGCGAGCCTTTTGAGGATTTCTGTGAACAGAAAAATGTTTCAAGATGGCCGCCTTATAGGTGGACCATCTTAAATGATTTTGGTCCTCCAGCCCCCGTAAAGAAACTGGAGTATTCTGGGGAGAATGTCCATTTGACATACTGGATGCAGCTACTGCTGTCCTTCAAATGGAAAGTCTCCATCATTTGCTCATAGAGCTCCAAGTGTTCCCAAACAGAGTACTTGGCGTTCTTATGATAAGGCGTGATGACACTCCTGATTGCCTTAATCTGTTTCAATGGATCCTTAAGCAAGGCCCTTTTTGCCTTATTGGCCTTTTTGGTTCGGGTAACCCTTGTCCATTCATCCTCTGACTCAGAGGCACTGCTCCCAGAGGTTCCTGTCTGAGATTCCAGGTTTTCCCGGATTCTGCGAGCCTGGGAATGGCTGGCAGAATGTGGGGACCTGGGCTCCTGTGTCCTGCGCCGTTCAGAGGAGTCTTCAGATTCCTCCTTGCTGCCAGGATTTGATGGGTACCCCCCCCACTGTCCTAACTGGGCAGAAGTTTTCAGGATGCCCTTAATGGGCCTATTCTCCTGGGGTTCCCCACTAAATTGCACTGTGCTTGGGTGCCCATACCCGGATGCCTGCCCATCCATTCCTGGGAGGTACTGGCCTATGAGCCCCATGCTTCTGGCTGGATAGTAATCTGCCATCCCTGTGGCCCGGTGTTCATGTGTGCCAGAGGACAGGGGGGTGGCAGAGTCCAGGGACTGAGAGAGATAAATGCCTCTGGTACTAGAGCTCCTGAGGTTATGCTCAGGAGTTTCCCTTTCCCAGCGAACCTGGTCTCTATCCGCCCCTGCTCCCTGTTGCAATGCAAGAGCCTGCGCCTTCAGTTCCTCAGTTAAGGCCTTACTAGACTCTATCAGTCTCTCCTGCATCGCTACCTGTTGTTGGAGCCTATCATTGTGCTGGCAGAGAGCCTCATTCTCTCTCTGCGTTTCCTGATTGGTCCTGGAGCACTGGGCCAGTCTTTGCTGCAGGAGGGTTACCTCCTGAGCTGTGTCCCTATTGGCCTGCTCCTTTCTTGCCAGAGCATCCTCCACCTTCCTGGTGTGCTCTAACAAGTTCTGGTGTTCTTTTTGGAAGTCACCCAGTCCCTGGAGGGCCAGGTGATTGTCTTCCATTTTCCTTTTTAAGTGGCAGACTTCCTGGCCTAAGGTATCCCTTTCCTGACTAAGAGCCTGCATCTGTGCTGCCAGGTCGTCCCTTTGCCTTTGGAAGGCACCAGTTTTCTGGCGCTCCTGGTCAAACTCTGCCTGGGTATCCAGGTCTTTCAAAATCAGTTTATTGCTCTCTGCCTTCTCCCTATCTAGGTGGCTTTTCAGGGTGACTACCTGCTCAGCACATGCCCTATTGAAGTCTAACTGTTGCTCCAGCTTTTTTCTGGCTCTGCAGTAGGGAGTCCAAACCTTCTTGGTACTCCTTCTGCAAGGCCAGAAATCTGGTATCCTGGTCCGCCTTTTCCTGTTGCAGCACATCCATATCCTCCTTTATTTTAGTGATGTACCGTCTGCTGTCATTTTCTGACTCCTGGCTCCTGAGTAGCCTCTGCTCAGAAGAGTCCAGATCAGATTGGGCCTTCTGTAATGCCAGCAGTTGCCTACTCGCCAGATCTTGGCCTTCAGCACATTTGTCCTGCATGGCTCCCATATGTAAATATAAATATGCCGCTACCCTGGCAATCTTGTGGTGCTCATCCTTGGCCTTCGGGGCCATGTATAGTTCACTCAGGGCCACCTGTAGGGGAGCCTGATCTCCCCATATATCTGACCCTGTTTCAGTGACCTGTTGCGCGATTGCCTGCAACCAGACCGTTTGGTCCTGATGAGTCCACTCACCTCTCACAAATAGCTTATGTAAGAAGTGTTCTCTGGCTATTTTCATATCTACCAAGGTCGTCATTCTAGAGATTGGTCTCTGTCCTGACTTACAGAAGTTTGTATTTTATTTTTGCAAAACAGACCTTTTCCTTAGAGCGTTCCTTTGAGGAGTGCTTTACAGCGTAACACAGCGTGGTGATCCGACCGGATATGTGTATGTGGTCAGCTGGCATGCTGTATTAATCTGCACAAGTGATAGATCTAACCCAAACATCCCGAACGAGCCCCCAATTTGTAAGAGGATTAAATTCAACACTACAGCTAAATCAATGCCTAGTCTGGGATACTGAATGGAAAACCTTATTGATTTGTCTTTATGTCCAGTTCATGCGTTCTGGATGACTACCCCTATATAACACCCCTCTCTTGGAATCCCCCTGACCCCACTGAGCCAAGAAGTAGTTCTGTTTTGCAAGTTCAAAAGGTTTATTTGATAATTTAAACAATAGATATATATATATCACACTTTATAATAAATTAATAATTGAATATCACACTTAATCTGAGCAGTAATCAATAATGGATAGTCCGGCACTAGCACACTTCTTTATAATCAATGATGAGTGGTTATAGGATGGATAAGATAGCAACAATACTTTTATGGTTTCAATGGATGCAATGTGGAATGAAATGCAGTACAGAAAATAACTTAATAGGATTTCAGCAAAAGACAATGTAATCACTTTCTTGGACAATTCACCCCCCCTTTTATGCACTGTAAGGAGATGAAGATGACACAGTTCTTAGGAATGCAATCAAATAGAATTGAGTTCAATTCCCCCCCAGCAGCTTATACAACAGATAGGAGTTTTGAAACACAGGCAAAATGCTTTGAATATGGTGACAATGCAGTGAGAAATATGCTGAAAATGGTTTTAATTCCCTTTAGGAGGTTCAGGTGAGTGAAATATACTTGGGATGAGTTCATGCTCACTTTAGCAAGGATCTATGAGTAACTAGCAGGTTAAACAAATTTTTGGCAAAGGAAAGCAATGAAGCTGCTGTTTTCACACGTGGCTGGATTTTTAACCAAATTGCAAATCGAGGTAAAATTTGCGAGTGCGAGAATCGTGATTACGGCAAATGTATGAGAAGTGGGAAGTCGGTTCTAGACTTGTTGAAAAGCTGAGATTCTAAGCTTTCGGAGGAAAGTTAAACCAAGTTCCTAGCCCAAACGGTTCCAGAGATACGGACGATTAAATAAAGGTAGTTTTTCGGATTTGAAATTTTAAGAGTTCAAAGCGACAGGTTACAGCTTGCAGCTAGAAAATGACAAGTGACAGCTTTGCAAATGACAGGTGACAGTTAGGAGGCAGTTCTGGTTAGATTAAAATAGATTGAATTATATTATTTTAACTAAGAGATTGGTTCTGCACAGTTCTGCTAGGTAATCACAATATAATTTTAAAAGGAATGGGCCTCGCCACGGATCTGGTCAACATTGTTTTCTTCACTCGCCACGGACGTTTCTGCGCACAGCGTCTGGGTCAGCTCTACTCTGCTGGTCTGGTCTGGGTCTCTGGTTCTGATCAGGTCTGTGGGTTTCTAGGCCCTACCCCTCTCCACTTGTCATTGGCCACTTCCTCCTCTTCCCCTTGATTGGGGGAATGAAATGAAGTGTCATCATGATGAGGTCTGTTTATGATACAGAGAACCCACCCCTGTCAACTTTACAAACAATCTATATTTGACCTAAAGACATATTTCATAGATACACAGTGGTTTGAAATTACATGCACCCATCACATATCACATGAGCTATACCCTGTTCAAACTCTGCTCTTCCTGGGGGCTTGGGTTAAAAAATGGCAACATTTTTCACTTTTTGGTCGGGTTACCAATATTGGATTTGACCCTGCATTTACACAAATGTTCGCAAAGCATGTGGGCATTAGGTGGTGGAGTGTCAGATTTTTAACATACATACATTTAGAGTAATATCCTCTTTTCCGCTAAAAACCCCCCATAACATACCACCGGGTCCTAACACGTCTTCAAATGTGCACAGAAAAATCACAAGAATAATGATATCACTTATAAAATTTTCACAAGTCCGCTCTATGAATGATCCATCTTTTTAGATTTATGTTCTGGCCCCAAAGGGGTGTGGTTTCCCAGGTCACATGGTGTAGAAACCAGTTTATCCAGTTTCTGCCAAGCTCAGAGACCCTGCCCCTCCCAGCTTCTGCCAAGAGGAAGCTATTTTACGGTCCCCCTAATAAACCATCTGCCTGGGCCCTGGAAGGCCCATTGTTCAAAAGGAATCCATTTACGACTACCCTAATAAACCATCTGCCTGGGCCCAGGACAGGCCTTTGTTCAACTCCCTGTAGCTGCTCCACCCCTAATCTAATCAGAGAGGTGACAACTCCTTTTGGCAAGGGGAAGAGTGGCTGAGCAGGTTTTAACTCCTGTGGTGGTAGATGTCAGGCAGAATTCAGTTCCTTAAGCCAGGCCCCAGCTAATGTCACTTCTAGTTACCCAATTTTCTGCATTCAAATAAACTAACAATTTTTACACATGCAGCTAGAATGCTGATTCTAAGTTTAAAACTATGACATTTAAACAATTGAAACCTATGTGACACTCAAAAGTAGGTCACTCATTTTTTTTAAACATTTAGATTTTTAGTGTCTTTCAGTCCAAATTTACTTAAACTGCTGAAATCCACAGCTCAGCCAGTTTTGCTATGAACATTATTTTAGGCTCATCCTCTTTCCAGATTTTGTATGCCCACAAGACTTTATTCTGTCAAATGTCTGCTGGTGTTCAGTGAGATTGTTGGATATTCTGCAATGTTTGAAATGGGCATTCTGAGCTTGCCTTCAGAGAAACAAAGGGTGATTTTTAAAGTGCTTCCTA
The DNA here is from genome assembly GCF_040938575.1 of Ambystoma mexicanum. Classification (NCBI taxonomy): domain Eukaryota; kingdom Metazoa; phylum Chordata; class Amphibia; order Caudata; family Ambystomatidae; genus Ambystoma; species Ambystoma mexicanum. Next base: position 1,517,392,857 of record NC_090937.1, on the reverse strand, counting down.
GCGAACAGGCACTGCTGTTTTTCTCTTTGGCACCCCATTTCACTCATGGCTCTTCTGACCCAGCACACCCGCACCGGGGGGTGGCAAGTCAGGCGACCATTTTGGTGTGCGCACAAACTGCGCGTTTTTCATAGATTCTGGTGCACATGTGTGCTTTTTCGGCCATCTTGGATTTCCTAAGCCCACAGCACCAAATGTTGTAGCATAATAGTCCAAACGTGGGTCAGAACACCCAACACAGTACAATGCAATCAATTTTCTTGAAAAGGAAGTATCACTTGGAACTTAACTATAGAGGGAATCAAAATGTATTTACCATTACAATACTCCTGTATTCTGTTTGTAATGTGTGCCCCTTGCGCATCAAAATCCTCGACTCAAGGGACTTAGCATGGAAGAGGGTAAAGGTCAAATATGATTTGCTTAAGGGGATTGTATACTTAGTTGAGGGCCATTCTTACAACACTATCATAATCGACACAAGCTCCTATGATACACAAACCTTTGACACGCATTTGATCAACATACTTATGCACTTTTCACACAGGTTCCTAAGACATATGCTCTAACAACACACACTTCTATCACACTCACTCATATTACACTCAAATGTACAACACTGACACTCCCGACACACACTCTTGCATCACACTTGTGAATCTGACACTTATGCCCGCCCTCCTATGGCACATGCTCCTTTTGCCCATGTTCCTATAGCACATTTATGACACTTAGAATTATGAGAAACGTTCCTTCAACACATGCTCCTATGGCTCTTGCTCCTACAACTCATACAACAGATTTATGACTTTCACACTTATGACATAGGCTCCTTTGAGATGTGCTATTAACACACACATACTCTTGAGGCACACACTCTTATAACAAAAACTCCTATTTATTCACATACAGGGAAGACCAGTGTTCTTTTGATCACATAATAATGTACAGTAGATAAGGTATTAGATTTGATAAAAAAGCAGTGACTGTGAGTTCGAGTGACATTCTAACCAGGTTGTGCAGGGGAGTTAATGGAACAATACATGGGTGTACATACATAGATTAAGGAACACCAACATTAAAGATCTTTAAGTGCAGATAGGTGGTATGGCCTGCTGTGTTAGGGATATGGCCATGATGGATGATGTGCTAGTGTGGAGGCAGAGAAAGTGAGGGACAGATGGAGGTTAGAGGCAAAGGAACAAATATTAGCTAGAGGCAGATTATAGGTTGGTTACGAGGATAACATGGAGGTGAGGAGTTAGGCTTTTTGTTTGATACACACATCATCAGGGTGTTTGATTTGATTACCCCTTGCATTCTTACATGCCCTCTGCATATACCACACAGATAAAGTTGCTAATTGAAGGACACAGAGTACCACTCAAGATTTCTCATTTTGTAATCACACTACATCTGACTTATTCTTCTCCTGATTAAACTACACATTTTATTCACCCCACTTTAAACTTGACATTGATAAATGCCATTGATCAGCTTGCCCCAAAAATATAGATCGTCCCCTCATCAAAGACAAAGAAACAAAAACACACACTTCCTCAGACCTCCCTCCATAATTTGGAATGGAAGTGTAGACAGGAACATGACCATAAGACAACAGTTACTCCCTGCCCTTTGTGGTTCCAAACTTACTATCTGCAATACTAAGAAGCATATTTCTAAACCTGGATTAAGCATGAAGCAAACTCTTCTAAAAAAATTGATAGAATTGTGCAGGAACTCTCTTTGACTAAATATTTGGGTTCCCAAAATAGCCCTCCTCTTATTTTTTTATTTTTTTTATTTATTCTTGTGTTTAATCATTTAATATTTTTACAAGTATCGTTGAAACGCGAACAAAACTATTTTGCGCTTAGGGCACCACTTGCTTATTAGAAATGTAGAAACGATATCTGTTTAGGCAGTCAAACCTAAAATCAAAGTAGAAAGTGAAGGTAGTTACATAGAAGAGAACGGGAAAAGTGACAGGGGAACGATTACAGTTCTGAAGTTTCTGGCACTGGCATTTGCTGTTTGGTCTTTTTAAGAGCCAAGTCCAGAAGTTTTGCGGTAGTCATGGACCATCTGGCGCTATTGCCGGCCATTAAACGACTCCAGCAGACTTGTTCGTCCATAATGGTCAGGTCTGCCAAAAGTGGTGCAAAATACGCCTCTCTCTCCTTGAGCATTAGGGGGCATACCATGAGTAAATGTCTTATAGTTTCTGGTCGATCGGATTTCCACATAGTTGACACACATTTGAGGCCGCTGTTTGTCTGATTGCCAACATTTCCTGAGTAGGAAGTCTCATAAAGAGTTTCCTCAGTGTTTTGTCCGGGAATTTTTCACAATACTTCAGAGGGGTGTTTAATTTGTTGAACAGTGGTGGAAGATGCTTTAGCAGATTATTGGCTGTGGCTTTGTCGTTCGTGGTGATCCAGTCTTGATGGTCTATTTTGGATTTCATTCTTTGAGGATTGCCAATTAGTGTGTCTTCCGTACAGGCTAGCTCATCTAGTTTGTCTTGAAGGCCCTTTGCCCAAGCGTTAAGAGGCTTAGAGCCACCACTCTTGATTTCTGCTGCCACCAACTGATATACTGGAAGACTGTCAGTCAGCTGAATCTTTCTGTATAGTTGTATTGCGCTCTGTTCTACCACTGCTGCTAAGGACAGCAGGCCCGACTCCTGCCTGATTGCTACCATGGAGGCGGACTTTGGAAGCCCTACGACCGACTTCCACAGAAAACCTTCCAGTTGAAGCCATATCGATGTAGGCATGTTCAAACTTGCGTTCTTTCCATATGTCAATGTTGGGACGACTTTGGATTTATAGAAATGAATGGCAGGGATTAACAAGAATTTGCCAAATTTTGTGTTATCGGGGTGCTGCCCCCGTCATTGTTCTGGAGCACCAGGTCCAGAGTTTGGGGCATTCTACGGTGGAATGCTAATCTGAGGGTTCTGTTGAGTCCTCAGTATGTGACCCAGATCCCGTGCCATATTTTGGACCTGGCGCTCTAACTGGGAAACCCGCTCAGGCTGATACAGGGCTCTATTTTCTCCCCTGGGCTGATCCCGGGAAGGGTAGCTATCCCTTCTCTGGTAGTACCCCTGGTTGGGAAGATTTTGGTACCCCTCCACCCTTGGCCTCCTCTCTCCCGGATTAGGTTGTCTGGGCTCAGGGAATTGGGGAAAGAAGGATGGATGATTTTGGGGCTGGAAATTGGGTGGATACCTGGGGAAAAAGTTCTGCCCAGGATTTGGAGAATTTCTGCCCTCCTTGGGGAAGTTAGGAGGGAAGTTCCCCGGGTCAGGTGCTTGGCTGGATCCCCCCCCTTGGGCTGGAGGAGACCACACATAACCCAGGATTGGTCTGTTTCCCTTGTAACGGGGACTTACATAGTCAGGAGAGCGAGGGACCTCATTTGTGGGACTACCTCTTTCACTCCCTTTCTGTGACTGGCCCGAGGACCTTCTGGGCCTAGCATTATTAGGTGCAGGTAGGTTTTTAGGCCCCCCCATCTCCAAATCCAAAACAGGGGTGACCTTTACCTCTGCCACCTTGGCAGCAGCAGGGGTGCTGTTGGTTTTGGGATTTTTCTGGGTATTGCTTTTATTTTCTATGGGCTTCTGCACCTCATAGATCCGGGTAGCCTGTTCAATGACCCAGTCTAAAGATCTTTTCTCATGAAAATCTCTCACGAGCTGGGTCATTATATATTTGGGCAAGGCATGGAAAAATGTATTGACAAATTCTCTGCTGTCTGTGCGCACCCTTCTGGTGGTCTGCGCAAAGGCACGTTTCAGTTCTTGCACGAATTCTTGTGGGGCCTGATTCTCCCCACATTGCAAATTGTAGGCTGCCTTGCGAGCCTTTTGAGGATTTCTGTGAACAGAAAAATGTTTCAAGATGGCCGCCTTATAGGTGGACCATCTTAAATGATTTTGGTCCTCCAGCCCCGTAAAGAAACTGGAGTATTCTGGGGAGAATGTCCATTTGACATACTGGATGCAGCTACTGCTGTCCTTCAAATGGAAAGTCTCCATCATTTGCTCATAGAGCTCCAAGTGTTCCCAAACAGAGTACTTGGCGTTCTTATGATAAGGCGTGATGACACTCCTGATTGCCTTAATCTGTTTCAATGGATCCTTAAGCAAGGCCCTTTTTGCCTTATTGGCCTTTTTGGTTCGGGTAACCCTTGTCTATTCATCCTCTGACTGAGAGGCACTGCTCCCAGAGGTTCCTGTCTGAGATTCCAGGTTTTCCCGGATTCTGCGAGCCTGGGAATGGCTGGCAGAATGTGGGGACCTGGTCTCCTGTGTCCTGCGCCGTTCAGAGGAGTCTTCAGATTCCTCCTTGCTGCCAGGATTTGATGGGTACCCCCCCCACTGTCCTAACTGGGCAGAAGTTTTCAGGATGCCCTTAATGGGCCTATTCTCCTGGGGTTCCCCACTAAATTGCACTGTGCTTGGGTGCCCATACCCGGATGCCTGCCCATCCATTCCTGGGAGGTACTGGCCTATGAGCCCCATGCTTCTGGCTGGATAGTAATCTGCCATCCCTGTGGCCCGGTGTTCATGTGCGCCAGGGGACAGGGGGGTGGCAGAGTCCAGGGACTGAGAGAGATAAATGCCTCTGGTACTAGAGCTCCTGAGGTTATGCTCAGGAGTTTCCCTTTCCCAGCGAACCTGGTCTCTATCCGCCCCTGCTCCCTGTTGCAATGCAAGAGCCTGCGCCTTCAGTTCCTCAGTTAAGGCCTTACTAGACTCTATCAGTCTCTCCTGCATCGCTACCTGTTGTTGGAGCCTATCATTGTGCTGGCAGAGAGCCTCATTCTCTCTCTGCGTTTCCTGATTGGTCCTGGAGCACTGGGCCAGTCTTTGCTGCAGGAGGGTTACCTCCTGAGCTGTGTCCCTATTGGCCTGCTCCTTTCTTGCCAGAGCATCCTCCACCTTCCTGGTGTGCTCTAACAAGTTCTGGTGTTCTTTTTGGAAGTCACCCAGTCCCTGGAGGGCCAGGTGATTGTCTTCCATTTTCCTTTTTAAGTGGCAGACTTCCTGGCCTAAGGTATCCCTTTCCTGACTAAGAGCCTGCATCTGTGCTGCCAGGTCGTCCCTTTGCCTTTGGAAGGCACCAGTTTTCTGGCGCTCCTGGTCAAACTCTGCCTGGGTATCCAGGTCTTTCAAAATCAGTTTATTGCTCTCTGCCTTCTCCCTATCTAGGTGGCTTTTCAGGGTGACTACCTGCTCAGCACATGCCCTATTGAAGTCTAACTGTTGCTCCAGCTTTTTTCTGGCTCTGCAGTAGGGAGTCCAAACCTTCTTGGTACTCCTTCTGCAAGGCCAGAAATCTGGTATCCTGGTCCGCCTTTTCCTGTTGCAGCACATCCATATCCTCCTTTATTTTAGTGATGTACCGTCTGCTGTCATTTTCTGACTCCTGGCTCCTGAGTAGCCTCTGCTCAGAAGAGTCCAGATCAGATTGGGCCTTCTGTAATGCCAGCAGTTGCCTACTCGCCAGATCTTGGCCTTCAGCACATTTGTCCTGCATGGCTCCCATATGTAAATATAAAAATGCCGCTACCCTGGAAATCTTGTGGTGCTCATCCTTGGCCTTCGGGGCCATGTATAGTTCACTCAGGGCCACCTGTAGGGGAGCCTGATCTCCCCATATATCTGACCCTGTTTCAGTGACCTGTTGCGCGATTGCCTGCAACCAGACCGTTTGGTCCTGATGAGTCCACTCACCTCTCACAAATAGCTTATGTAAGAAGTGTTCTCTGGCTATTTTCATATCTACCAAGGTCGTCATTCTAGAGATTGGTCTCTGTCCTGACTTACAGAAGTTTGTATTTTATTTTTGCAAAACAGACCTTTTCCTTAGAGCGTTCCTTTGAGGAGTGCTTTACAGCGTAACACAGCGTGGTGATCCGATCGGATATGTGTATGTGGTCAGCTGGCACGCTGTATTAATCTGCACAAGTGATAGATCTAACCCAAACATCCCGAACGAGCCCCCAATTTGTAAGAGGATTCAATTCAACACTACAGCTAAATCAATGCCTAGTCTGGGATACTGAATGGAAAACCTTATTGATTTGTCTTTATGTCCAGTTCATGCATTCTGGATGACTACCCCTATATAACACCCCTCTCTTGGAATCCCCCTGACCCCACTGAGCCAAGAAGTAGTTCTGTTTTGCAAGTTCAAAAGGTTTATTTGATAATTTAAACAATAGATATATATATATCACACTTTATAATAAATTAATAATTGAATATCACACTTAATCTGAGCAGTAATCAATAATGGATAGTCCGGCACTAGCACACTTCTTTATAATCAATGATGAGTGGTTATAGGATGGATAAGATAGCAACAATACTTTTATGGTTTCAATGGATGCAATGTGGAATGAAATGCAGTACAGAAAATAACTTAATAGGATTTCAGCAAAAGACAATGTAATCACTTTCTTGGACAATTCACCCCCCCCTTTTATGCACTGTAAGGAGATGAAGATGACACAGTTCTTAGGAATGCAATCAAATAGAATTCAGTTCAATTCCCCCCCAGCAGCTTATAAAACAGATAGGAGTTTTGAAACACAGGCAAAATGCTTTGAATATGGTGACAATGCAGTGAGAAATATGCTGAAAATGGTTTTAATTCCCTTTAGGAGGTTCAGGTGAGTGAAATATACTTGGGATGAGTTCATGCTCACTTTAGCAAGGATCTATGAGTAACTAGCAGGTTAAACGAATTTTTGGCAAAGGAAAGCAATGAAGCAGCTGTTTTCACACGTGGCTGGATTTTTAACCAAATTGCAAATCGCGGTAAAATTTGCGAGTGCGAGAATCGTGATTACGGCAAATGTATGAGGAGTGGGAAATCGGTTCTAGACTTGTTGAAAAGCTGAGATTCTAAGCTTTCGGAGGAAAGTTAAACCAAGTTCCTAGCCCAAACGGTTCCAGAGATACGGACGATTAAATAAAGGTAGTTTTTCGGATTTGAAATTTTAAGAGTTCAAAGCGACAGGTTACAGCTTGCAGCTAGAAAATGACAAGTGACAGCTTTGCAAATGACAGGTGACAGTTAGGAGGCAGTTCTGGTTAGATTAAAATAGATTGAATTATATTATTTTAACTAAGAGATTGGTTCTGCATAGTTCTGCTAGGTAATCACAATATAATTTTAAAAGGAATGGGCCTCGCCACGGATCTGGTCAACATTGTTTTCTTCACTCGCCACGGACGTTTCTGCGCACAGCGTCTGGGTCAGCTCTACTCTGCTGGTCTGGTCTGGGTCTCTGGTTCTGATCAGGTCTGTGGGTTTCTAGGCCCTACCCCTCTCCACTTGTCATTGGCCACTTCCTCCTCTTCCCCTTGATTGGGGGAATGAAATGAAGTGTCATCATGATGAGGTCTGTTTATGATACAGAGAACCCACCCCTGTCAACTTTACACACAATCTATATTTGACCTAAAGACATATTTCATAGATACACAGTGGTTTGAAATTACATGCACCCATCACATATCACATGAGGTATACCCTGTTCAAACTCTGCTCTTCCTGGGGGCTTGGGTTCAAAAATGGCAACATATTTCACTTTTTGGTCGGGTTACCAATATTGGATTTGTCCCTGCATTTACACAAATGTTCGCAAAGCATGTGGGCATTAGGTGGTGGAGTGTCAGATTTTTAACATACATACATTTAGAGTAATATCCTCTTTTCCGCTAAAAACCCCCCTGAACATACCACCGGGTCCTAACACGTCTTCAAATGTGCACAGAAAAATCACAAGAATAATGATATCACTTATAAAATTTTCACAAGTCCGCTCTATGAATGATCCATCTTTTTAGATTTATGTTCTGGCCCCAAAGGGGTGTGGTTTCCCAGGTCACATGGTGTAGAAACCAGTTTATCCAGTTTCTGCCAAGCTCAGAGACCCTGCCCCTCCCAGCTTCTGCCAAGAGGAAGCTATTTTACGGTCCCCCTAATAAACCATCTGCCTGGGCCCTGGAAGGCCCATTGTTCAAAAGGAATCCATTTACGACTACCCTAATAAACCATCTGCCTGGGCCCAGGACAGGCCTTTGTTCAACTCCCTGTAGCTGCTCCACCCCTAATCTAATCAGAGAGGTGACAACTCCTTTTGGCAAGGGGAAGAGTGGCTGAGCAGGTTTTAACTCCTGTGGGGGTAGATGTCAGGCAGAATTCAGTTCCTTAAGCCAGGCCCCAGCTAATGTCACTTCTAGTTACCCAATTTTCTGCATTCAAATAAACTAACAATTTTTACACATGCAGCTAGAATGCTGATTCTAAGTTTAAAACTATGACATTTAAACAATTGAAACCTATGTGACACTCAAAAGTAGGTCACTCATTTTTTTTAAACATTTAGATTTTTAGTGTCTTTCAGTCCAAATTTACTTAAACTGCTGAAATCCACAGCTCAGCCAGTTTTGCTATGAACATTATTTTAGGCTCATCCTCTTTCCAGATTTTGTATGCCCACAAGACTTTATTCTGTCAAATGTCTGCTGGTGTTCAGTGAGATTGTTGGATATTCTGCAATGTTTGAAATGGGCATTCTGAGCTTGCCTTCAGAGAAACAAAGGGTGATTTTTAAAGTGCTTCCTAGCGAACAGGCACTGCTGTTTTTCTCTTTGGCACCCCATTTCACTCATGGCTCTTCTGACCCAGCACACCCGCACCGGGGGGTGGCAAGTCAGGCGACCATTTTGGTGTGCGCACAAACTGCGCGTTTTTCATAGATTCTGGTGCACATGTGTGCTTTTTCGGCCATCTTGGATTTCCTAAGCCCACAGCACCAAATGTTGTAGCATAATAGTCCAAACGTGGGTCAGAACACCCAACACAGTACAATGCAATCAATTTTCTTGAAAAGGAAGTATCACTTGGAACTTAACTATAGAGGGAATCAAAATGTATTTACCATTACAATACTCCTGTATTCTGTTTGTAATGTGTGCCCCTTGCGCATCAAAATCCTCGACTCAAGGGACTTAGCATGGAAGAGGGTAAAGGTCAAATATGATTTGCTTAAGGGGATTGTATACTTAGTTGAGGGCCATTCTAACAACACTATCATAATCGACACAAGCTCCTATGATACACAAACGTTTGACACGCATTTGATCAACATACTTATGCACTTTTCACACAGGTTCCTAAGACATATGCTCTAACAACACACACTTCTATCACACTCACTCATATTACACTCAAATGTACAACACTGACACTCCCGACACACACTCTTGCATCACACTTGTGAATCTGACACTTATGCCCGCCCTCCTATGGCACATGCTCCTTTTGCCCATGCTCCTATAGCACATTTATGACACTTAGAATTATGAGAAACGTTCCTTCAACACATGCTCCTATGGCTCTTGCTCCTACAACTCATACAACAGATTTATGACTTTCACACTTATGACATAGGCTCCTTTGAGATGTGCTATTAACACACACATACTCTTGAGGCACACACTCTTATAACAAAAACTCCTATTTATTCACATACAGGGAAGACCAGTGTTCTTTTGATCACATAATAATGTACAGTAGATAAGGTATTAGATTTGATAAAAAAGCAGTGACTGTGAGTTCGAGTGACATTCTAACCAGGTTGTGCAGGGGAGTTAATGGAACAATACATGGGTGTACATACATAGATTAAGGAACACCAACATTAAAGATCTTTAAGTGCAGATAGGTGGTATGGCCTGCTGTGTTAGGGATATGGCCATGATGGATGATGTGCTAGTGTGGAGGCAGAGAAAGTGAGGGACAGATGGAGGTTAGAGGCAAAGGAACAAATATTAGCTAGAGGCAGATTATAGGTTGGTTACGAGGATAACATGGAGGTGAGGAGTTAGGCTTTTTGTTTGATACACACATCATCAGAGTGTTTGATTTGATTACCCCTTGCATTCTTACATGCCCTCTGCATATACCACACAGATAAAGTTGCTAATTGAAGGACACAGAGCACCACTCAAGATTTCTCATTTTGTAATCACACTACATCTGACTTATTCTTCTCTTGATTAAACTACACATTTTATTCACCCCACTTTAAACTTGACATTGATAAATGCCATTGATCAGCTTGCCCCAAAAATATAGATCTTCCCCTCCTCAAAGACAAAGAAACAAAAACACACACTTCCTCAGACCTCCCTCCATAATTTGGAATGGAAGTGTAGACAGGAACATGACCATAAGACAACAGTTACTCCCTGCCCTTTGTGGTTCCAAACTTACTATCTGCAATACTAAGAAGCATATTTCTAAACCTGGATTAAGCATGAAGCAAACTCTTCTAAAAAAATTGATAGAATTGTGCAGGAACTCTCTTTGACTAAATATTTGGGTTCCCAAAATGGCCCTCCTCTTATTTTTTTATGTTTTTATTTATTCTTGTGTTTAATCATTTAATATTTTTACAAGTATCGTTGAAACGCGAACAAAACTATTTTGCGCTTAGGGCGCCACTTGTTTATTAGAAATGTAGAAACGATATCTGTTTAGGCAGTCAAACCTAAAATCAAAGTAGAAAGTGAAGGTAGTTACATAGAAGAGAACGGGAAAAGTGACAGGGGAACGATTACAGTTCTGAAGTTTCTGGCACTGGCATTTGCTGTTTGGTCTTTTTAAGAGCCAAGTCCAGAAGTTTTGCGGTAGTCATGGACCATCTGGCGCTATTGCCGGCCATTAAACGACTCCAGCAGACTTGTTCGTCCATAATGGTCAGGTCTGCCAAAAGTGGTGCAAAATACGCCTCTCTCTCCTTGCTCATTAGGGGGCATACCATGAGTAAATGTCTTATAGTTTCTGGTCGATCGGATTTCCACATAGTTGACACACATTTGAGGCCGCTGTTTGTCTGATTGCTAACATTTCCTGAGTAGGAAGTCTCATAAAGAGTTTCCTCAGTGTTTTGTCCAGGAATTTTTCACAATACTTCAGAGGGGTGTTTAATTTGTTGAACAGTGGTGGAAGATGCTTTAGCTGCTTATTGGCTGTGGCCTTGTCGTTCGTGGTGATCCAGTCTTGATGGTCTATTTTGGATTTCATTCTTTGAGGATTGCCAATTAGTGTGTCTTCCGTACAGGCTAGCTCATCTAGTTTGTCTTGAAGGCCCTTTGCCCAAGCGTTAAGAGGCTTACAGCCACCACTCTTGATTTCTGCTGCCACCAACTGATATACTGGAAGACTGTCAGTCAGCTGAATCTTTCTGTATAGTTGTATTGCGCTCTGTTCTACCAATGCTGCTAAGGACAGCAGGCCCGACTCCTGCCTGATTGCTACCATGGAGGCGGACTTTGGAAGCCCTACGACCGACTTCCACAGAAAACCTTCCAGTTGAAGCCATATCGATGTAGGCATATTCAAACTTGCGTTCTTTCCATATGTCAATGTTGGGACGACTTTGGACTTATAGAAATGAATGGCAGGGATTAACAAGAATTTGCCAAATTTTGTGTTATCGGGGTGCTGCCCCCGTCATTGTTCTGGAGCACCAGGTCCAGAGTTTGGGGCATTCTACGGTGGAATGCTAATCTGAGGGTTCTGTTGAGTCCTCAGTATGTGACCCAGATCCCGTGCCATATTTTGGACCTGACGCTCTAACTGGGAAACCCGCTCAGGCTGATACGGGGCTCTATTTTCTCCCCTGGGCTGATCCCGGGAAGGGTAGCTATCCCTTCTCTGGTAGTACCCCTGGTTGGGAAGATTTTGGTACCCCTCCACCCTTGGCCTCCTCTCTCCCGGATTAGGTTGTCTGGGCTCAGGGAATTGGGGAAAGAAGGATGGATGATTTTGGGGCTGGAAATTGGGTGGATACCTGGGGAAAAAGTTCTGCCCAGGATTTGGAGAATTTCTGCCCTCCTTGGGGAAGTCAGGAGGGAAGTTCCCCGGGTTAGGTGCTTGGCTGGATCCCCCCCCTTGGGCTGGAGGAGACCACACATAACCCAGGATTGGTCTGTTTCCCTTGTAACGGGGACTTACATAGTCAGGAGAGCGGGGGACCTCATTTGTGGGACTACCTCTTTCACTCCCTGTCTGTGACTGGCCCGAGGACCTTCTGGGCCTAGCATTATTAGGTGCAGGTAGGTTTTTAGGCCCCCCCATCTCCAAATCCAAAACGGGGGTGACCTTTACCTCTGCCACCTTGGCAGCAGCAGGGGTGCTGTTGGTTTTGGGATTTTTCTGGGTATTGCTTTTATTTTCTATGGGCTTCTGCACCTCATAGATCCGGGTAGCCTGTTCAATGACCCAGTCTAAAGATCTTTTCTCATGAAAATCTCTCACGAGCTGGGTCATTATATATTTGGGCAAGGCATGGAAAAATGTATTGACAAATTCTTTGCTGTCTGTGCGCACCCTTCTGGTGGTCTGCGCAAAGGCACGTTTCAGTTCTTGCACGAATTCTTGTGGGGCCTGATTCTCCCCACATTGCAAATTGTAGGCTGCCTTGCGAGCCTTTTGAGGATTTCTGTGAACAGAAAAATGTTTCAAGATGGCCGCCTTATAGGTGGACCATCTTAAATGATTTTGGTCCTCCAGCCCCGTAAAGAAACTGGAGTATTCTGGGGAGAATGTCCATTTGACATACTGGATGCAGCTACTGCTGTCCTTCAAATGGCAAGACTCCATCATTTGCTCATAGAGCTCCAAGTGTTCCCAAACAGAGTACTTGGCGTTCTTATGATAAGGCGTGATGACACTCCTGATTGCCTTAATCTGTTTCAATGGATCCTTAAGCAAGGCCCTTTTTGCCTTATTGGCCTTTTTGGTTCGGGTAACCCTTGTCCATTCATCCTCTGACTGAGAGGCACTGCTCCCAGAGGTTCCTGTCTGAGATTCCAGGTTTTCCCGGATTCTGCGAGCCTGGGAATGGCTGGCAGAATGTGGGGACCTGGTCTCCTGTGTCCTGCGCCGTTCAGAGGAGTCTTCAGATTCCTCCTTGCTGCCAGGATTTGATGGGTACCCCCCCCCACTGTCCGAACTGGGCAGAAGTTTTCAGGATGCCCTTAATGGGCCTATTCTCCTGGGGTTCCCCACTAAATTGCACTGTGCTTGGGTGCCCATACCCGGATGCCTGCCCATCCATTCCTGGGAGGTACTGGCCTATGAGCCCCATGCTTCTGGCTGGATAGTAATCTGCCATCCCTGTGGCCCGGTGTTCATGTGTGCCAGAGGACAGGGGGGTGGCAGAGTCCAGGGACTGAGAGAGATAAATGCCTCTGGTACTAGAGCTCCTGAGGTTATGCTCAGGAGTTTCCCTTTCCCAGCGAACCTGGTCTCTATCCGCCCCTGCTCCCTGTTGCAATGCAAGAGCCTGCGCCTTCAGTTCCTCAGTTAAGGCCTTACTAGACTCTATCAGTCTCTCCTGCATCGCTACCTGTTGTTGGAGCCTATCATTGTGCTGGCAGAGAGCCTCATTCTCTCTCTGCGTTTCCTGATTGGTCCTGGAGCACTGGGCCAGTCTTTGCTGCAGGAGGGTTACCTCCTGAGCTGTGTCTCTATTGGCCTGCTCCTTTCTTGCCAGAGCATCCTCCACCTTCCTGGTGTGCTCTAACAAGTTCTGGTGTTCTTTTTGGAAGTCACCCAGTCCCTGGAGGGCCAGGTGATTGTCTTCCATTTTCCTTTTTAAGTGGCAGACTTCCTGGCCTAAGGTATCCCTTTCCTGACTAAGAGCCTGCATCTGTGCTGCCAGGTCGTCCCTTTGCCTTTGGAAGGCACCAGTTTTCTGGCGCTCCTGGTCAAACTCTGCCTGGGTATCCAGGTCTTTCAAAATCAGTTTATTGCTCTCTGCCTTCTCCCTATCTAGGTGGCTTTTCAGGGTGACTACCTGCTCAGCACATGCCCTATTGAAGTCTAACTGTTGCTCCAGATTTTTTCTGGCTCTGCAGTAGGGAGTCCAAACCTTCTTGGTACTCCTTCTGCAAGGCCAGAAATCTGGTATCCTGGTCCGCCTTTTCCTGTTGCAGCACATCCATATCCTCCTTTATTTTAGTGATGTACCGTCTGCTGTCATTTTCTGACTCCTGGCTCCTGAGTAGCCTCTGCTCAGAAGAGTCCAGATCAGATTGGGCCTTCTGTAATGCCAGCAGTTGCCTACTCGCCAGATCTTGGCCTTCAGCACATTTGTCCTGCATGGCTCCCATATGTAAATATAAATATGCCGCTACCCTGGCAATCTTGTGGTGCTCATCCTTGGCCTTCGGGGCCATGTATAGTTCACTCAGGGCCACCTGTAGGGGAGCCTGATCTCCCCATATATCTGACCCTGTTTCAGTGACCTGTTGCGCGATTGCCTGCAACCAGACCGTTTGGTCCTGATGAGTCCACTCACCTCTCACAAATAGCTTATGTAAGAAGTGTTCTCTGGCTATTTTCATATCTACCAAGGTCGTCATTCTAGAGATTGGTCTCTGTCCTGACTTACAGAAGTTTGTATTTTATTTTTGCAAAACAGACCTTTTCCTTAGAGCGTTCCTTTGAGGAGTGCTTTACAGCGTAACACAGCGTGGTGATCCGACCGGATATGTGTATGTGGTCAGCTGGCACGCTGTATTAATCTGCACAAGTGATAGATCTAACCCAAACATCCCGAACGAGCCCCCAATTTGTAAGAGGATTAAAATCAACACTACAGCTAAATCAATGCCTAGTCTGGGATACTGAATGGAAAACCTTATTGATTTGTCTTTATGTCCAGTTCATGCGTTCTGGATGACTACCCCTATATAACACCCCTCTCTTGGAATCCCCCTGACCCCACTGAGCCAAGAAGTAGTTCTGTTTTGCAAGTTCAAAAGGTTTATTTGATAATTTAAACAATAGATATATATATATATCACACTTTATAATAAATTAATAATTGAATATCACACTTAATCTGAGCAGTAATCAATAATGGATAGTCCGGCACTAGCACACTTCTTTATAATCAATGATGAGTGGTTATAGGATGGATAAGATAGCAACAATACTTTTATGGTTTCAATGGATGCAATGTGGAATGAAATGCAGTACAGAAAATAACTTAATAGGATTTCAGCAAAAGACAATGTAATCACTTTCTTGGACAATTCACCCCCCCTTTTATGCACTGTAAGGAGATGAAGATGACACAGTTCTTAGGAATGCAATCAAATAGAATTGAGTTCAATTCCCCCCCAGCAGCTTATACAACAGATAGGAGTTTTGAAACACAGGCAAAATGCTTTGAATATGGTGACAATGCAGTGAGAAATATGCTGAAAATGGTTTTAATTCCCTTTAGGAGGTTCAGGTGAGTGAAATATACTTGGGATGAGTTCATGCTCACTTTAGCAAGGATCTATGAGTAACTAGCAGGTTAAACAAATTTTTGGCAAAGGAAAGCAATGAAGCTGCTGTTTTCACACGTGGCTGGATTTTTAACCAAATTGCAAATCGAGGTAAAATTTGCGAGTGCGAGAATCGTGATTACGGCAAATGTATGAGGAGTGGGAAGTCGGTTCTAGACTCGTTGAAAAGCTGAGATTCTAAGCTTTCGGAGGAAAGTTAAACCAAGTTCCTAGCCCAAACGGTTCCAGAGATACGGACGATTAAATAAAGGTAGTTTTTCGGATTTGAAATTTTAAGAGTTCAAAGCGACAGGTTACAGCTTGCAGCTAGAAAATGACAAGTGACAGCTTTGCAAATGACAGGTGACAGTTAGGAGGCAGTTCTGGTTAGATTAAAATAGATTGAATTATATTATTTTAACTAAGAGATTGGTTCTGCACAGTTCTGCTAGGTAATCACAATATAATTTTAAAAGGAATGGGCCTCGCCACGGATCTGGTCAACATTGTTTTCTTCACTCGCCACGGACGTTTCTGCGCACAGCGTCTGGGTCAGCTCTACTCTGCTGGTCTGGTCTGGGTCTCTGGTTCTGATCAGGTCTGTGGGTTTCTAGGCCCTACCCCTCTCCACTTGTCATTGGCCACTTCCTCCTCTTCCCCTTGATTGGGGGAATGAAATGAAGTGTCATCATGATGAGGTCTGTTTATGATACAGAGAACCCACCCCTGTCAACTTTACACACAATCTATATTTGACCTAAAGACATATTTCATAGATACACAGTGGTTTGAAATTACATGCACCCATCACATATCACATGAGCTATACCCTGTTCAAACTCTGCTCTTCCTGGGGGCTTGGGTTAAAAAATGGCAACATTTTTCACTTTTTGGTCGGGTTACCAATATTGGATTTGACCCTGCATTTACACAAATGTTCGCAAAGCATGTGGGCATTAGGTGGTGGAGTGTCAGATTTTTAACATACATACATTTAGAGTAATATCCTCTTTTCCGCTAAAAACCCCCCATAACATACCACCGGGTCCTAACACGTCTTCAAATGTGCACAGAAAAATCACAAGAATAATGATATCACTTATAAAATTTTCACAAGTCCGCTCTATGAATGATCCATCTTTTTAGATTTATGTTCTGGCCCCAAAGGGGTGTGGTTTCCCAGGTCACATGGTGTAGAAACCAGTTTATCCAGTTTCTGCCAAGCTCAGAGACCCTGCCCCTCCCAGCTTCTGCCAAGAGGAAGCTATTTTACGGTCCCCCTAATAAACCATCTGCCTGGGCCCTGGAAGGCCCATTGTTCAAAAGGAATCCATTTACGACTACCCTAATAAACCATCTGCCTGGGCCCAGGACAGGCCTTTGTTCAACTCCCTGTAGCTGCTCCACCCCTAATCTAATCAGAGAGGTGACAACTCCTTTTGGCAAGGGGAAGAGTGGCTGAGCAGGTTTTAACTCCTGTGGGGGTAGATGTCAGGCAGAATTCAGTTCCTTAAGCCAGGCCCCAGCTAATGTCACTTCTAGTTACCCAATTTTCTGCATTCAAATAAACTAACAATTTTTACACATGCAGCTAGAATGCTGATTCTAAGTTTAAAACTATGACATTTAAACAATTGAAACCTATGTGACACTCAAAAGTAGGTCACTCATTTTTTTTAAACATTTAGATTTTTAGTGTCTTTCAGTCCAAATTTACTTAAACTGCTGAAATCCACAGCTCAGCCAGTTTTGCTATGAACATTATTTTAGGCTCATCCTCTTTCCAGATTTTGTATGCCCACAAGACTTTATTCTGTCAAATGTCTGCTGGTGTTCAGTGAGATTGTTGGATATTCTGCAATGTTTGAAATGGGCATTCTGAGCTTGCCTTCAGAGAAACAAAGGGTGATTTTTAAAGTGCTTCCTAGCGAACAGGCACTGCTGTTTTTCTCTTTGGCACCCCATTTCACTCATGGCTCTTCTGACCCAGCACACCCGCACCGGGGGGTGGCAAGTCAGGCGACCATTTTGGTGTGCGCACAAACTGCGCGTTTTTCATAGATTCTGGTGCACATGTGTGCTTTTTCGGCCATCTTGGATTTCCTAAGCCCACAGCACCAAATGTTGTAGCATAATAGTCCAAACGTGGGTCAGAACACCCAACACAGTACAATGCAATCAATTTTCTTGAAAAGGAAGTATCACTTGGAACTTAACTATAGAGGGAATCAAAATGTATTTACCATTACAATACTCCTGTATTCTGTTTGTAATGTGTGCCCCTTGCGCATCAAAATCCTCGACTCAAGGGACTTAGCATGGAAGAGGGTAAAGGTCAAATATGATTTGCTTAAGGGGATTGTATACTTAGTTGAGGGCCATTCTTACAACACTATCATAATCGACACAAGCTCCTATGATACACAAACCTTTGACACGCATTTGATCAACATACTTATGCACTTTTCACACAGGTTCCTAAGACATATGCTCTAACAACACACACTTCTATCACACTCACTCATATTACACTCAAATGTACAACACTGACACTCCCGACACACACTCTTGCATCACACTTGTGAATCTGACACTTATGCCCGCCCTCCTATGGCACATGCTCCTTTTGCCCATGTTCCTATAGCACATTTATGACACTTAGAATTATGAGAAACGTTCCTTCAACACATGCTCCTATGGCTCTTGCTCCTACAACTCATACAACAGATTTATGACTTTCACACTTATGACATAGGCTCCTTTGAGATGTGCTATTAACACACACATACTCTTGAGGCACACACTCTTATAACAAAAACTCCTATTTATTCACATACAGGGAAGACCAGTGTTCTTTTGATCACATAATAATGTACAGTAGATAAGGTATTAGATTTGATAAAAAAGCAGTGACTGTGAGTTCGAGTGACATTCTAACCAGGTTGTGCAGGGGAGTTAATGGAACAATACATGGGTGTACATACATAGATTAAGGAACACCAACATTAAAGATCTTTAAGTGCAGATAGGTGGTATGGCCTGCTGTGTTAGGGATATGGCCATGATGGATGATGTGCTAGTGTGGAGGCAGAGAAAGTGAGGGACAGATGGAGGTTAGAGGCAAAGGAACAAATATTAGCTAGAGGCAGATTATAGGTTGGTTACGAGGATAACATGGAGGTGAGGAGTTAGGCTTTTTGTTTGATACACACATCATCAGAGTGTTTGATTTGATTACCCCTTGCATTCTTACATGCCCTCTGCATATACCACACAGATAAAGTTGCTAATTGAAGGACACAGAGTACCACTCAAGATTTCTCATTTTGTAATCACACTACATCTGACTTATTCTTCTCCTGATTAAACTACACATTTTATTCACCCCACTTTAAACTTGACATTGATAAATGCCATTGATCAGCTTGCCCCAAAAATATAGATCTTCCCCTCCTCAAAGACAAAGAAACAAAAACATACACTTCCTCAGACCTCCCTCCATAATTTGGAATGGAAGTGTAGACAGGAACATGACCATAAGACAACAGTTACTCCCTGCCCTTTGTGGTTCCAAACTTACTATCTGCAATACTAAGAAGCATATTTCTAAACCTGGATTAAGCATGAAGCAAACTCTTCTAAAAAAATTGATAGAATTGTGCAGGAACTCTCTTTGACTAAATATTTGGGTTCCCAAAATAGCCCTCCTCTTATTTTTTTATTTTTTTATTTATTCTTGTGTTTAATCATCTAATATTTTTACAAGTATCGTTGAAACGCGAACAAAACTATTTTGCGCTTAGGGCGCCACTTGCTTATTAGAAATGTAGAAACAATATCTGTTTAGGCAGTCAAACCTAAAATCAAAGTAGAAAGTGAAGGTAGTTACATAGAAGAGAACGGGAAAAGTGACAGGGGAACGATTACAGTTCTGAAGTTTCTGGCACTGGCATTTGCTGTTTGGTCTTTTTAAGAGCCAAGTCCAGAAGTTTTGCGGTAGTCATGGACCATCTGGCGCTATTGCCGGCCATTAAACGACTCCAGCAGACTTGTTCGTCCATAATGGTCAGGTCTGCCAAAACTGGTGCAAAATACGCCTCTCTCTCCTTGCTCATTAGGGGGCATACCATGAGTAAATGTCTTATAGTTTCTGGTCGATCGGATTTCCACATAGTTGACACACATTTGAGGCCGCTGTTTGTCTGATTGCCAACATTTCCTGAGTAGGAAGTCTCATAAAGAGTTTCCTCAGTGTTTTGTCCGGGAATTTTTCACAATACTTCAGAGGGGTGTTTAATTTGTTGAACAGTGGTGGAAGATGCTTTAGCAGCTTATTGGCTGTGGCTTTGTCGTTCGTGGTGATCCAGTCTTGATGGTCTATTTTGGATTTCATTCTTTGAGGATTGCCAATTAGTGTGTCTTCCGTACAGGCTAGCTCATCTAGTTTGTCTTGAAGGCCCTTTGCCCAAGCGTTAAGAGGCTTACAGCCACCACTCTTGATTTCTGCTGCCACCTACTGATATACTGGAAGACTGTCAGTCAGGCTGAATCTTTCTGTATAGTTGTATTGCGCTCTGTTCTACCAATGCTGCTAAGGACAGCAGGCCCGACTCCTGCCTGATTGCTACCATGGAGGCGGACTTTGGAAGCCCTACGACCGACTTCCACAGAAAACCTTCCAGTTGAAGCCATATCGATGTAGACATGTTCAAACTTGCGTTCTTTCCATATGTCAATGTTGGGACGACTTTGGACTTATAGAAATGAATGGCAGGGATTAACAAGAATTTGCCAAATTTTGTGTTATTGGGGTGCTGCCCCCGTCATTGTTCTGGAGCACCAGGTCCAGGGTTTGGGGCATTCTACGGTGGAATGCTAATCTGAGGGTTCTGTTGAGTCCTCAGTATGTGACCCAGATCCCGTGCCATATTTTGGACCTGGCGCTCTAACTGGGAAACCCGCTCAGGCTGATACGGGGCTCTATTTTCTACCCTGGGCTGATCCCGGGAAGGGTAGCTATCCCTTCTCTGGTAGTACCCCTGGTTGGGAAGATTTTGGTACCCCTCCACCCTTGGCCTCCTCTCTCCCGGATTAGGTTGTCTGGGCTCAGGGAATTGGGGAAAGAAGGATGGATGATTTTGGGGCTGGAAATTGGGTGGATACCTGGGGAAAAAGTTCTGCCCAGGATTTGGAGAATTTCTGCCCTCCTTGGGGAAGTTAGGAGGGAAGTTCCCCGGGTCAGGTGCTTGGCTGGATCCCCCCCCCTTGGGCTGGAGGAGACCACACATAACCCAGGATTGGTCTGTTTCCCTTGTAACGGGGACTTACATAGTCAGGAGAGCGAGGGACCTCATTTGTGGGACTACCTCTTTCACTCCCTGTCTGTGACTGGCCCGAGGACCTTCTGGGCCTAGCATTATTAGGTGCAGGTAGGTTTTTAGGCCCCCCCATCTCCAAATCCAAAACGGGGGTGACCTTTACCTCTGCCACCTTGGCAGCAGCAGGGGTGCTGTTGGTTTTGGGATTTTTCTGGGTATTGCTTTTATTTTCTATGGGCTTCTGCACCTCAAAGATCCGGGTAGCCTGTTCAATGACCCAGTCTAAAGATCTTTTCTCATGAAAATCTCTCACGAGCTGGGTCATTATATATTTGGGCAAGGCATGGAAAAATGTATTGACAAATTCTCTGCTGTCTGTGCGCACTCTTCTGGTGGTCTGCGCAAAGGCACGTTTCAGTTCTTGCACGAATTCTTGTGGGGCCTGATTCTCCCCACATTGCAAATTGTAGGCTGCCTTGCGAGCCTTTTGAGGATTTCTGTGAACAGAAAAATGTTTCAAGATGGCCGCCTTATAGGTGGACCATCTTAAATGATTTTGGTCCTCCAGCCCCGTAAAGAAACTGGAGTATTCTGGGGAGAATGTCCATTTGACATACTGGATGCAGCTACTGCTGTCCTTCAAATGGAAAGTCTCCATCATTTGCTCATAGAGCTCCAAGTGTTCCCAAACAGAGTACTTGGCGTTCTTATGATAAGGCGTGATGACACTCCTGATTGCCTTAATCTGTTTCAATGGATCCTTAAGCAAGGCCCTTTTTGCCTTATTGGCCTTTTTGGTTTGGGTAACCCTTGTCCATTCATCCTCTGACTGAGAGGCACTGCTCCCAGAGGTTCCTGTCTGAGATTCCAGGTTTTCCCGGATTCTGCGAGCCTGGGAATGGCTGGCAGAATGTGGGGACCTGGTCTCCTGTGTCCTGCGCCGTTCAGAGGAGACTTCAGATTCCTCCTTGCTGCCAGGATTTGATGGGTACCCCCCCCACTGTCCTAACTGGGCAGACGTTTTCAGGATGCCCTTAATGGGCCTATTCTCCTGGGGTTCCCCACTAAATTGCACTGTGCTTGGGTGCCCATACCCGGATGCCTGCCCATCCATTCCTGGGAGGTACTGGCCTATGAGCCCCATGCTTCTGGCTGGATAGTAATCTGCCATCCCTGTGGCCCGGTGTTCATGTGCGCCAGGGGACAGGGGGGTGGCAGAGTCCAGGGACTGAGAGAGATAAATGCCTCTGGTACTAGAGCTCCTGAGGTTATGCTCAGGAGTTTCCCTTTCCCAGCGAACCTGGTCTCTATCCGCCCCTGCTCCCTGTTGCAATGCAAGAGCCTGCGCCTTCAGTTCCTCAGTTAAGGCCTTACTAGACTCTATCAGTCTCTCCTGCATCGCTACCTGTTGTTGGAGCCTATCATTGTGCTGGCAGAGAGCCTCATTCTCTCTCTGCGTTTCCTGATTGGTCCTGGAGCACTGGGCCAGTCTTTGCTGCAGGAGGGTTACCTCCTGAGCTGTGTCCCTATTGGCCTGCTCCTTTCTTGCCAGAGCATCCTCCACCTTCCTGGTGTGCTCTAACAAGTTCTGGTGTTCTTTTTGGAAGTCACCCAGTCCCTGGAGGGCCAGGTGATTGTCTTCCATTTTCCTTTTTAAGTGGCAGACTTCCTGGCCTAAGGTATCCCTTTCCTGACTAAGAGCCTGCATCTGTGCTGCCAGGTCGTCCCTTTGCCTTTGGAAGGCACCAGTTTTCTGGCGCTCCTGGTCAAACTCTGCCTGGGTATCCAGGTCTTTCAAAATCAGTTTATTGCTCTCTGCCTTCTCCCTATCTAGGTGGCTTTTCAGGGTGACTACCTGCTCAGCACATGCCCTATTGAAGTCTAACTGTTGCTCCAGCTTTTTTCTGGCTCTGCAGTAGGGAGTCCAAACCTTCTTGGTACTCCTTCTGCAAGGCCAGAAATCTGGTATCCTGGTCCGCCTTTTCCTGTTGCAGCACATCCATATCCTCCTTTATTTTAGTGATGTACCGTCTGCTGTCATTTTCTGACTCCTGGCTCCTGAGTAGCCTCTGCTCAGAAGAGTCCAGATCAGATTGGGCCTTCTGTAATGCCAGCAGTTGCCTACTCGCCAGATCTTGGCCTTCAGCACATTTGTCCTGCATGGCTCCCATATGTAAATATAAATATGCCGCTACCCTGGCAATCTTGTGGTGCTCATCCTTGGCCTTCGGGGCCATGTATAGTTCACTCAGGGCCACCTGTAGCCTGATCTCCCCATATATCTGACCCTGTTTCAGTGACCTGTTGCGCGATTGCCTGCAACCAGACCATTTGGTCCTGATGAGTCCACTCACCTCTCACAAATAGCTTATGTAAGAAGTGTTCTCTGGCTATTTTCATATCTACCAAGGTCGTCATTCTAGAGATTGGTCTCTGTCCTGACTTACAGTTTGTATTTTATTTTTGCAAAACAGACCTTTTCCTTAGAGCGTTCCTTTGAGGAGTGCTTTACAGCGTAACACAGCATGGTGATCCGACCGGATATGTGTGTGTGGTCAGCTGGCACACTGTATTAATCTGCACAAGTGATAGATCTAACCCAAACATCCCGAACGAGCCCCCAATTTGTAAGAGGATTCAATTCAACACTACAGCTAAATCAATGCCTAGTCTGGGATACTGAATGGAAAACCTTATTGATTTGTCTTTATGTCCAGTTCATGCGTTCTGGATGACTACCCCTATATAACACCCCTCTCTTGGAATCCCCCTGACCCCACTGAGCCAAGAAGTAGTTCTGTTTTGCAAGTTCAAAAGGTTTATTTGATAATTTAAACAATAGATATATATATATCACACTTTATAATAAATTAATAATTGAATATCACACTTAATCTGAGCAGTAATCAATAATGGATAGTCCGGCACTAGCACACTTCTTTATAATCAATGATGAGTGGTTATAGGATGGATAAGATAGCAACAATACTTTTATGGTTTCAATGGATGCAATGTGGAATGAAATGCAGTACAGAAAATAACTTAATAGGATTTCAGCAAAAGACAATGTAATCACTTTCTTGGACAATTCACCCCCCCTTTTATGCACTGTAAGGAGATGAAGATGACACAGTTCTTAGGAATGCAATCAAATAGAATTGAGTTCAATTCCCCCCCAGCAGCTTATACAACAGATAGGAGTTTTGAAACACAGGCAAAATGCTTTGAATATGGTGACAATGCAGTGAGAAATATGCTGAAAATGGTTTTAATTCCCTTTAGGAGGTTCAGGTGAGTGAAATATACTTGGGATGAGTTCATGCTCACTTTAGCAAAGATCTATGAGTAACTAGCAGGTTAAACGAATTTTTGGCAAAGGAAAGCAATGAAGCTGCTGTTTTCACACGTGGCTGGATTTTTAACCAAATTGCAAATCGAGGTAAAATTTGCGAGTGCGAGAATCGTGATTACGGCAAATGTATGAGGAGTGGGAAGTCGGTTCTAGACTTGTTGAAAAGCTGAGATTCTAAGCTTTCGGAGGAAAGGTAAACCAAGTTCCTAGCCCAAACGGTTCCAGAGATACGGACGATTAAATAAAGGTAGTTTTTCGGATTTGAAATTTTAAGAGTTCAAAGCGACAGGTTACAGCTTGCAGCTAGAAAATGACAAGTGACAGCTTTGCAAATGACAGGTGACAGTTAGGAGGCAGTTCTGGTTAGATTAAAATAGATTGAATTATATTATTTTAACTAAGAGATTGGTTCTGTACAGTTCTGCTAGGTAATCACAATATAATTTTAAAAGGAATGGGCCTCGCCACGGATCTGGTCAACATTGTTTTCTTCACTCGCCACGGACGTTTCTGCGCACAGCGTCTGGGTCAGCTCTACTCTGCTGGTCTGGTCTGGGTCTCTGGTTCTGATCAGGTCTGTGGGTTTCTAGGCCCTACCCCTCTCCACTTGTCATTGGCCACTTCCTCCTCTTCCCCTTGATTGGGGGAATGAAATGAAGTGTCATCATGATGAGGTCTGTTTATGATACAGAGAACCCACCCCTGTCAACTTTACACACAATCTATATTTGACCTAAAGACATATTTCATAGATACACAGTGGTTTGAAATTACATGCACCCATCACATATCACATGAGGTATACCCTGTTCAAACTCTGCTCTTCCTGGGGGCTTGGGTTCAAAAATGGCAACATATTTCACTTTTTGGTCGGGTTACCAATATTGGATTTGTCCCTGCATTTACACAAATGTTCGCAAAGCATGTGGGCATTAGGTGGTGGAGTGTCAGATTTTTAACATACATACATTTAGAGTAATATCCTCTTTTCCGCTAAAAAACCCCCATAACATACCACCGGGTCCTAACACGTCTTCAAATGTGCACAGAAAAATCACAAGAATAATGATATCACTTATAAAATTTTCACAAGTCCGCTCTATGAATGATCCATCTTTTTAGATTTATGTTCTGGCCCCAAAGGGGTGTGGTTTCCCAGGTCACATGGTGTAGAAACCAGTTTATCCAGTTTCTGCCAAGCTCAGAGACCCTGCCCCTCCCAGCTTCTGCCAAGAGGAAGCTATTTTACGGTCCCCCTAATAAACCATCTGCCTGGGCCCTGGAAGGCCCATTGTTCAAAAGGAATCCATTTACGACTACCCTAATAAACCATCTGCCTGGGCCCAGGACAGGCCTTTGTTCAACTCCCTGTAGCTGCTCCACCCCTAATCTAATCAGAGAGGTGACAACTCCTTTTGGCAAGGGGAAGAGTGGCTGAGCAGGTTTTAACTCCTGTGGGGGTAGATGTCAGGCAGAATTCAGTTCCTTAAGCCAGGCCCCAGCTAATGTCACTTCTAGTTACCCAATTTTCTGCATTCAAATAAACTAACAATTTTTACACATGCAGCTAGAATGCTGATTCTAAGTTTAAAACTATGACATTTAAACAATTGAAACCTATGTGACACTCAAAAGTAGGTCACTCATTTTTTTTAAACATTTAGATTTTTAGTGTCTTTCAGTCCAAATTTACTTAAACTGCTGAAATCCACAGCTCAGCCAGTTTTGCTATGAACATTATTTTAGGCTCATCCTCTTTCCAGATTTTGTATGCCCACAAGACTTTATTCTGTCAAATGTCTGCTGGTGTTCAGTGAGATTGTTGGATATTCTGCAATGTTTGAAATGGGCATTCTGAGCTTGCCTTCAGAGAAACAAAGGGTGATTTTTAAAGTGCTTCCTAGCGAACAGGCACTGCTGTTTTTCTCTTTGGCACCCCATTTCACTCATGGCTCTTCTGACCCAGCACACCCGCACCGGGGGGTGGCAAGTCAGGCGACCATTTTGGTGTGCGCACAAACTGCGCGTTTTTCATAGATTCTGGTGCACATGTGTGCTTTTTCGGCCATCTTGGATTTCCTAAGCCCACAGCACCAAATGTTGTAGCATAATAGTCCAAACGTGGGTCAGAACACCCAACACAGTACAATGCAATCAATTTTCTTGAAAAGGAAGTATCACTTGGAACTTAACTATAGAGGGAATCAAAATGTATTTACCATTACAATACTCCTGTATTCTGTTTGTAATGTGTGCCCCTTGCGCATCAAAATCCTCGACTCAAGGGACTTAGCATGGAAGAGGGTAAAGGTCAAATATGATTTGCTTAAGGGGATTGTATACTTAGTTGAGGGCCATTCTTACAACACTATCATAATCGACACAAGCTCCTATGATACACAAACCTTTGACACGCATTTGATCAACATACTTATGCACTTTTCACACAGGTTCCTAAGACATATGCTCTAACAACACACACTTCTATCACACTCACTCATATTACACTCAAATGTACAACACTGACACTCCCGACACACACTCTTGCATCACACTTGTGAATCTGACATTTATGCCCGCCCTCCTATGGCACATGCTCCTTTTGCCCATGTTCCTATAGCACATTTATGACACTTAGAATTATGAGAAACGTTCCTTCAACACATGCTCCTATGGCTCTTGCTCCTACAACTCATACAACAGATTTATGACTTTCACACTTATGACATAGGCTCCTTTGAGATGTGCTATTAACACACACATACTCTTGAGGCACACACTCTTATAACAAAAACTCCTATTTATTCACATACAGGGAAGACCAGTGTTCTTTTGATCACATAATAATGTACAGTAGATAAGGTATTAGATTTGATAAAAAAGCAGTGACTGTGAGTTCGTGTGACATTCTAACCAGGTTGTGCAGGGGAGTTAATGGAACAATACATGGGTGTACATACATAGATTAAGGAACACCAACATTAAAGATCTTTAAGTGCAGATAGGTGGTATGGCCTGCTGTGTTAGGGATATGGCCATGATGGATGATGTGCTAGTGTGGAGGCAGAGAAAGTGAGGGACAGACGGAGGTTAGAGGCAAAGGAACAAATATTAGCTAGAGGCAGATTATAGGTTGGTTACGAGGATAACATGGAGGTGAGGAGTTAGGCTTTTTGTTTGATACACACATCATCAGAGTGTTTGATTTGATTACCCCTTGCATTCTTACATGCCCTCTGCATATACCACACAGATAAAGTTGCTAATTGAAGGACACAGAGTACCACTCAAGATTTCTCATTTTGTAATCACACTACATCTGACTTATTCTTCTCCTGATTAAACTACACATTTTATTCACCCCACTTTAAACTTGACATTGATAAATGCCATTGATCAGCTTGCCCCAAAAATATAGATCTTCCCCTCCTCAAAGACAAAGAAACAAAAACACACACTTCCTCAGACCTCCCTCCATAATTTGGAATGGAAGTGTAGACAGGAACATGACCATAAGACAACAGTTACTCCCTGCCCTTTGTGGTTCCAAACTTACTATCTGCAATACTAAGAAGCATATTTCTAAACCTGGATTAAGCATGAAGCAAACTCTTCTAAAAAAATTGATAGAATTGTGCAGGAACTCTCTTTGACTAAATATTTGGGTTCCCAAAATAGCCCTCCTCTTATTTTTTTATTTTTTTATTTATTCTTGTGTTTAATCATTTAATATTTTTACAAGTATCGTTGAAACGCGAACAAAACTATTTTGCGCTTAGGGCGCCACTTGCTTATTAGAAATGTAGAAACGATATCTGTTTAGGCAGTCAAACCTAAAATCAAAGTAGAAAGTGAAGGTAGTTACATAGAAGAGAACGGGAAAAGTGACAGGGGAACGATTACAGTTCTGAAGTTTCTGGCACTGGCATTTGCTGTTTGGTCTTTTTAAGAGCCAAGTCCAGAAGTTTTGCGGTAGTCATGGACCATCTGGCGCTATTGCCGGCCATTAAACGACTCCAGCAGACTTGTTCGTCCATAATGGTCAGGTCTGCCAAAAGTGGTGCAAAATACGCCTCTCTCTCCTTGCTCATTAGGGGGCATACCATGAGTAAATGTCTTATAGTTTCTGGTCGATCGGATTTCCACATAGTTGACACACATTTGAGGCCGCTGTTTGTCTGATTGCCAACATTTCCTGAGTAGGAAGTCTCATAAAGAGTTTCCTCAGTGTTTTGTCCGGGAATTTTTCACAATACTTCAGAGGGGTGTTTAATTTGTTGAACAGTGGTGGAAGATGCTTTAGCAGCTTATTGGCTGTGGCTTTGTCGTTCGTGGTGATCCAGTCTTGATGGTCTATTTTGGATTTCATTCTTTGAGGATTGCCAATTAGTGTGTCTTCCGTACAGGCTAGCTCATCTAGTTTGTCTTGAAGGCCCTTTGCCCAAGCTTTAAGAGGCTTACAGCCACCACTCTTGATTTCTGCTGCCACCAACTGATATACTGGAAGACTGTCAGTCAGCTGAATCTTTCTGTATAGTTGTATTGCGCTCTGTTCTACCACTGCTGCTAAGGACAGCAGGCCCGACTCCTGCCTGATTGCTACCATGGAGGCGGACTTTGGAAGCCCTACGACCGACTTCCACAGAAAACCTTCCAGTTGAAGCCATATCGATGTAGGCATATTCAAACTTGCGTTCTTTCCATATGTCAATGTTGGGACGACTTTGGACTTATAGAAATGAATGGCAGGGATTAACAAGAATTTGCCAAATTTTGTGTTATCGGGGTGCTGCCCCCGTCATTGTTCTGGAGCACCAGGTCCAGAGTTTGGGGCATTCTACGGTGGAATGCTAATCTGAGGGTTCTGTTGAGTCCTCAGTATGTGACCCAGATCCCGTGCCATATTTTGGACCTGGCGCTCTAACTGGGAAACCCGCTCAGGCTGATACGGGGCTCTATTTTCTCCCCTGGGCTGATCCCGGGAAGGGTAGCTATCCCTTCTCTGGTAGTACCCCTGGTTGGGAAGATTTTGGTACCCCTCCACCCTTGGCCTCCTCTCTCCCGGATTAGGTTGTCTGGGCTCAGGGAATTGGGAAAAGAAGGATGGATGATTTTGGGGCTGGAAATTGGGTGGATACCTGGGGAAAAAGTTCTGCCCAGGATTTGGAGAATTTCTGCCCTCCTTGGGGAAGTCAGGAGGGAAGTTCCCCGGGTCAGGTGCTTGGCTGGATCCCCCCCCTTGGGCTGGAGGAGACCACACATAACCCAGGATTGGTCTGTTTCCCTTGTAACGGGGACTTACATAGTCAGGAGAGCGAGGGACCTCATTTGTGGGACTACCTCTTTCACTCCCTGTCTGTGACTGGCCCGAGGACCTTCTGGGCCTAGCATTATTAGGTGCAGGTAGGTTTTTAGGCCCCCCCATCTCCAAATCCAAAACGGGGGTGACCTTTACCTCTGCCACCTTGGCAGCAGCAGGGGTGCTGTTGGTTTTGGGATTTTTCTGGGTATTGCTTTTATTTTCTATGGGCTTCTGCACCTCATAGATCCGGGTAGCCTGTTCAATGACCCAGTCTAAAGATCTTTTCTCATGAAAATCTCTCACGAGCTGGGTCATTATATATTTGGGCAAGGCATGGAAAAATGTATTGACAAATTCTTTGCTGTCTGTGCGCACCCTTCTGGTGGTCTGCGCAAAGGCACGTTTCAGTTCTTGCACGAATTCTTGTGGGGCCTGATTCTCCCCACATTGCAAATTGTAGGCTGCCTTGCGAGCCTTTTGAGGATTTCTGTGAACAGAAAAATGTTTCAAGATGGCCGCCTTATAGGTGGACCATCTTAAATGATTTTGGTCCTCCAGCCCCGTAAAGAAACTGGAGTATTCTGGGGAGAATGTCCATTTGACATAGTGGATGCAGCTACTGCTGTCCTTCAAATGGCAAGACTCCATCATTTGCTCATAGAGCTCCAAGTGTTCCCAAACAGAGTACTTGGCGTTCTTATGATAAGGCGTGATGACACTCCTGATTGCCTTAATCTGTTTCAATGGATCCTTAAGCAAGGCCCTTTTTGCCTTATTGGCCTTTTTGGTTCGGGTAACCCTTGTCCATTCATCCTCTGACTCAGAGGCACTGCTCCCAGAGGTTCCTGTCTGAGATTCCAGGTTTTCCCGGATTCTGCGAGCCTGGGAATGGCTGGCAGAATGTGGGGACCTGGTCTCCTGTGTCCTGCGCCGTTCAGAGGAGTCTTCAGATTCCTCCTTGCTGCCAGGATTTGATGGGTACCCCCCCCACTGTCCTAACTGGGCAGAAGTTTTCAGGATGCCCTTAATGGGCCTATTCTCCTGGGGTTCCCCACTAAATTGCACTGTGCTTGGGTGCCCATACCCGGATGCCTGCCCATCCATTCCTGGGAGGTACTGGCCTATGAGCCCCATGCTTCTGGCTGGATAGTAATCTGCCATCCCTGTGGCCCGGTGTTCATGTGTGCCAGGGGACAG
This sequence comes from Ambystoma mexicanum, assembly GCF_040938575.1. Classification (NCBI taxonomy): domain Eukaryota; kingdom Metazoa; phylum Chordata; class Amphibia; order Caudata; family Ambystomatidae; genus Ambystoma; species Ambystoma mexicanum. The sequence continues at coordinate 1,517,362,306 of NC_090937.1, read as the reverse complement.
GGGGGTGGCAGAGTCCAGGGACTGAGAGAGATAAATGCCTCTGGTACTAGAGCTCCTGAGGTTATGCTCAGGAGTTTCCCTTTCCCAGCGAACCTGGTCTCTATCCGCCCCTGCTCCCTGTTGCAATGCAAGAGCCTGCGCCTTCAGTTCCTCAGTTAAGGCCTTACTAGACTCTATCAGTCTCTCCTGCATCGCTACCTGTTGTTGGAGCCTATCATTGTGCTGGCAGAGAGCCTCATTCTCTCTCTGCGTTTCCTGATTGGTCCTGGAGCACTGGGCCAGTCTTTGCTGCAGGAGGGTTACCTCCTGAGCTGTGTCCCTATTGGCCTGCTCCTTTCTTGCCAGAGCATCCTCCACCTTCCTGGTGTGCTCTAACAAGTTCTGGTGTTCTTTTTGGAAGTCACCCAGTCCCTGGAGGGCCAGGTGATTGTCTTCCATTTTCCTTTTTAAGTGGCAGACTTCCTGGCCTAAGGTATCCCTTTCCTGACTAAGAGCCTGCATCTGTGCTGCCAGGTCGTCCCTTTGCCTTTGGAAGGCACCAGTTTTCTGGCGCTCCTGGTCAAACTCTGCCTGGGTATCCAGGTCTTTCAAAATCAGTTTATTGCTCTCTGCCTTCTCCCTATCTAGGTGGCTTTTCAGGGTGACTACCTGCTCAGCACATGCCCTATTGAAGTCTAACTGTTGCTCCAGCTTTTTTCTGGCTCTGCAGTAGGGAGTCCAAACCTTCTTGGTACTCCTTCTGCAAGGCCAGAAATCTGGTATCCTGGTCCGCCTTTTCCTGTTGCAGCACATCCATATCCTCCTTTATTTTAGTGATGTACCGTCTGCTGTCATTTTCTGACTCCTGGCTCCTGAGTAGCCTCTGCTCAGAAGAGTCCAGATCAGATTGGGCCTTCTGTAATGCCAGCAGTTGCCTACTCGCCAGATCTTGGCCTTCAGCACATTTGTCCTGCATGGCTCCCATATGTAAATATAAATATGCCGCTACCCTGGCAATCTTGTGGTGCTCATCCTTGGCCTTCGGGGCCATGTATAGTTCACTCAGGGCCACCTGTAGGGGAGCCTGATCTCCCCATATATCTGACCCTGTTTCAGTGACCTGTTGCGCGATTGCCTGCAACCAGACCGTTTGGTCCTGATGAGTCCACTCACCTCTCACAAATAGCTTATGTAAGAAGTGTTCTCTGGCTATTTTCATATCTACCAAGGTCGTCATTCTAGAGATTGGTCTCTGTCCTGACTTACAGAAGTTTGTATTTTATTTTTGCAAAACAGACCTTTTCCTTAGAGCGTTCCTTTGAGGAGTGCTTTACAGCGTAACACAGCGTGGTGATCCGACCGGATATGTGTATGTGGTCAGCTGGCACGCTGTATTAATCTGCACAAGTGATAGATCTAACCCAAACATCCCGAACGAGCCTCAAATTTGTAAGAGGATTCAATTCAACACTACAGCTAAATCAATGCCTAGTCTGGGATACTGAATGGAAAACCTTATTGATTTGTCTTTATGTCCAGTTCATGCGTTCTGGATGACTACCCCTATATAACACCCCTCTCTTGGAATCCCCCTGACCCCACTGAGCCAAGAAGTAGTTCTGTTTTGCAAGTTCAAAAGGTTTATTTGATAATTTAAACAATAGATATATATATATCACACTTTATAATAAATTAATAATTGAATATCACACTTAATCTGAGCAGTAATCAATAATGGATAGTCCGGCACTAGCACACTTCTTTATAATCAATGATGAGTGGTTATAGGATGGATAAGATAGCAACAATACTTTTATGGTTTCAATGGATGCAATGTGGAATGAAATGCAGTACAGAAAATAACTTAATAGGATTTCAGCAAAAGACAATGTAATCACTTTCTTGGACAATTCACCCCCCCCTTTTATGCACTGTAAGGAGATGAAGATGACACAGTTCTTAGGAATGCAATCAAATAGAATTCAGTTCAATTCCCCCCCAGCAGCTTATACAACAGATAGGAGTTTTGAAACACAGGCAAAATGCTTTGAATATGGTGACAATGCAGTGAGAAATATGCTGAAAATGGTTTTAATTCCCTTTAGGAGGTTCAGGTGAGTGAAATATACTTGGGATGAGTTCATGCTCACTTTAGCAAGGATCTATGAGTAACTAGCAGGTTAAACGAATTTTTGGCAAAGGAAAGCAATGAAGCTGCTGTTTTCACACGTGGCTGGATTTTTAACCAAATTGCAAATCGCGGTAAAATTTGCGAGTGCGAGAATCGTGATTACGTATGTATGAGGAGTGGGAAGTCGGTTCTAGACTTGTTGAAAAGCTGAGATTCTAAGCTTTCGGAGGAAAGTTAAACCAAGTTCCTAGCCCAAACGGTTCCAGAGATACGGACGATTAAATAAAGGTAGTTTTTCGGATTTGAAATTTTAAGAGTTCAAAGCGACAGGTTACAGCTTGCAGCTAGAAAATGGCAAGTGACAGCTTTGCAAATGACAGGTGACAGTTAGGAGGCAGTTCTGGTTAGATCAAAATAGATTGAATTATATTATTTTAACTAAGAGATTGGTTCTGCACAGTTCTGCTAGGTAATCACAATATAATTTTAAAAGGAATGGGCCTCGCCACGGATCTGGTCAACATTGTTTTCTTCACTCGCCACGGACGTTTCTGCGCACAGCGTCTGGGTCAGCTCTACTCTGCTGGTCTGGTCTGGGTCTCTGGTTCTGATCAGGTCTGTGGGTTTCTAGGCCCTACCCCTCTCCACTTGTCATTGGCCACTTCCTCCTCTTCCCCTTGATTGGGGGAATGAAATGAAGTGTCATCATGATGAGGTCTGTTTATGATACAGAGAACCCACCCCTGTCAACTTTACACACAATCTATATTTGACCTAAAGACATATTTCATAGATACACAGTGGTTTGAAATTACATGCACCCATCACATATCACATGAGGTATACCCTGTTCAAACTCTGCTCTTCCTGGGGGCTTGGGTTAAAAAATGGCAACATTTTTCACTTTTTGGTCGGGTTACCAATATTGGATTTGACCCTGCATTTACACAAATGTTCGCAAAGCATGTGGGCATTAGGTGGTGGAGTGTCAGATTTTTAACATACATACATTTAGAGTAATATCCTCTTTTCCGCTAAAAACCCCCCATAACATACCACCGGGTCCTAACACGTCTTCAAATGTGCACAGAAAAATCACAAGAATAATGATATCACTTATAAAATTTTCACAAGTCCGCTCTATGAATGATCCATCTTTTTAGATTTATGTTCTGGCCCCAAAGGGGTGTGGTTTCCCAGGTCACATGGTGTAGAAACCAGTTTATCCAGTTTCTGCCAAGCTCAGAGACCCTGCCCCTCCCAGCTTCTGCCAAGAGGAAGCTATTTTACGGTCCCCCTAATAAACCATCTGCCTGGGCCCTGGAAGGCCCATTGTTCAAAAGGAATCCATTTACGACTACCCTAATAAACCATCTGCCTGGGCCCAGGACAGGCCTTTGTTCAACTCCCTGTAGCTGCTCCACCCCTAATCTAATCAGAGAGGTGACAACTCCTTTTGGCAAGGGGAAGAGTGGCTGAGCAGGTTTTAACTCCTGTGGGGGTAGATGTCAGGCAGAATTCAGTTCCTTAAGCCAGGCCCCAGCTAATGTCACTTCTAGTTACCCAATTTTCTGCATTCAAATAAACTAACAATTTTTACACATGCAGCTAGAATGCTGATTCTAAGTTTAAAACTATGACATTTAAACAATTGAAACCTATGTGACACTCAAAAGTAGGTCACTCATTTTTTTTAAACATTTAGATTTTTAGTGTCTTTCAGTCCAAATTTACTTAAACTGCTGAAATCCACAGCTCAGCCAGTTTTGCTATGAACATTATTTTAGGCTCATCCTCTTTCCAGATTTTGTATGCCCACAAGACTTTATTCTGTCAAATGTCTGCTGGTGTTCAGTGAGATTGTTGGATATTCTGCAATGTTTGAAATGGGCATTCTGAGCTTGCCTTCAGAGAAACAAAGGGTGATTTTTAAAGTGCTTCCTAGCGAACAGGCACTGCTGGTTTTCTCTTTGGCACCCCATTTCACTCATGGCTCTTCTGACCCAGCACACCCGCACCGGGGGGTGGCAAGTCAGGCGACCATTTTGGTGTGCGCACAAACTGCGCGTTTTTCATAGATTCTGGTGCACATGTGTGCTTTTTCGGCCATCTTGGATTTCCTAAGCCCACAGCACCAAATGTTGTAGCATAATAGTCCAAACGTGGGTCAGAACACCCAACACAGTACAATGCAATCAATTTTCTTGAAAAGGAAGTATCACTTGGAACTTAACTATAGAGGGAATCAAAATGTATTTACCATTACAATACTCCTGTATTCTGTTTGTAATGTGTGCCCCTTGCGCATCAAAATCCTCGACTCAAGGGACTTAGCATGGAAGAGGGTAAAGGTCAAATATGATTTGCTTAAGGGGATTGTATACTTAGTTGAGGGCCATTCTTACAACACTATCATAATCGACACAAGCTCCTATGATACACAAACCTTTGACACGCATTTGATCAACATACTTATGCACTTTTCACACAGGTTCCTAAGACATATGCTCTAACAACACACACTTCTATCACACTCACTCATATTACACTCAAATGTACAACACTGACACTCCCGACACACACTCTTGCATCACACTTGTGAATCTGACACTTATGCCCGCCCTCCTATGGCACATGCTCCTTTTGCCCATGTTCCTATAGCACATTTATGACACTTAGAATTATGAGAAACGTTCCTTCAACACATGCTCCTATGGCTCTTGCTCCTACAACTCATACAACAGATTTATGACTTTCACACTTATGACATAGGCTCCTTTGAGATGTGCTATTAACACACACATACTCTTGAGGCACACACTCTTATAACAAAAACTCCTATTTATTCACATACAGGGAAGACCAGTGTTCTTTTGATCACATAATAATGTACAGTAGATAAGGTATTAGATTTGATAAAAAAGCAGTGACTGTGAGTTCGAGTGACATTCTAACCAGGTTGTGCAGGGGAGTTAATGGAACAATACATGGGTGTACATACATAGATTAAGGAACACCAACATTAAAGATCTTTAAGTGCAGATAGGTGGTATGGCCTGCTGTGTTAGGGATATGGCCATGATGGATGATGTGCTAGTGTGGAGGCAGAGAAAGTGAGGGACAGATGGAGGTTAGAGGCAAAGGAACAAATATTAGCTAGAGGAAGATTATAGGTTGGTTACGAGGATAACATGGAGGTGAGGAGTTAGGCTTTTTGTTTGATACACACATCATCAGGGTGTTTGATTTGATTACCCCTTGCATTCTTACATGCCCTCTGCATATACCACACAGATAAAGTTGCTAATTGAAGGACACAGAGTACCACTCAAGATTTCTCATTTTGTAATCACACTACATCTGACTTATTCTTCTCCTGATTAAACTACACATTTTATTCACCCCACTTTAAACTTGACATTGATAAATGCCATTGATCAGCTTGCCCCAAAAATATAGATCTTCCCCTCCTCAAAGACAAAGAAACAAAAACACACACTTCCTCAGACCTCCCTCCATAATTTGGAATGGAAGTGTAGACAGGAACATGACCATAAGACAACAGTTACTCCCTGCCCTTTGTGGTTCCAAACTTACTATCTGCAATACTAAGAAGCATATTTCTAAACCTGGATTAAGCATGAAGCAAACTCTTCTAAAGAAATTGATAGAATTGTGCAGGAACTCTCTTTGACTAAATATTTGGGTTCCCAAAATAGCCCTCCTCTTATTTTTTTATTTTTTTTATTTATTCTTGTGTTTAATCATTTAATATTTTTACAAGTATCGTTGAAACGCGAACAAAACTATTTTGCGCTTAGGGCACCACTTGCTTATTAGAAATGTAGAAACGATATCTGTTTAGGCAGTCAAACCTAAAATCAAAGTAGAAAGTGAAGGTAGTTACATAGAAGAGAACGGGAAAAGTGACAGGGGAACGATTACAGTTCTGAAGTTTCTGGCACTGGCATTTGCTGTTTGGTCTTTTTAAGAGCCAAGTCCAGAAGTTTTGCGGTAGTCATGGACCATCTGGCGCTATTGCCGGCCATTAAACGACTCCAGCAGACTTGTTCGTCCATAATGGTCAGGTCTGCCAAAAGTGGTGCAAAATACGCCTCTCTCTCCTTGCTCATTAGGGGGCATACCATGAGTAAATGTCTTATAGTTTCTGGTCGATCGGATTTCCACATAGTTGACACACATTTGAGGCCGCTGTTTGTCTGATTGCCAACATTTCCTGAGTAGGAAGTCTCATAAAGAGTTTCCTCAGTGTTTTGTCCGGGAATTTTTCACAATACTTCAGAGGGGTGTTTAATTTGTTGAACAGTGGTGGAAGATGCTTTAGCAGCTTATTGGCTGTGGCTTTGTCGTTCGTGGTGATCCAGTCTTGATGGTCTATTTTGGATTTCATTCTTTGAGGATTGCCAATTAGTGTGTCTTCCGTACAGGCTAGCTCATCTAGTTTGTCTTGAAGGCCCTTTGCCCAAGCGTTAAGAGGCTTAGAGCCACCACTCTTGATTTCTGCTGCCATCAACTGATATACTGGAAGACTGTCAGTCAGCTGAATCTTTCTGTATAGTTGTATTGCGCTCTGTTCTACCACTGCTGCTAAGGACAGCAGGCCCGACTCCTGCCTGATTGCTACCATGGAGGCGGACTTTGGAAGCCCTACGACCGACTTCCACAGAAAACCTTCCAGTTGAAGCCATATCGATGTAGGCATGTTCAAACTTGCGTTCTTTCCATATGTCAATGTTGGGACGACTTTGGATTTATAGAAATGAATGGCAGGGATTAACAAGAATTTGCCAAATTTTGTGTTATCGGGGTGCTGCCCCCGTCATTGTTCTGGAGCACCAGTTCCAGAGTTTGGGGCATTCTACGGTGGAATGCTAATCTGAGGGTTCTGTTGAGTCCTCAGTATGTGACCCAGATCCCGTGCCATATTTTGGACCTGGCGCTCTAACTGGGAAACCCGCTCAGGCTGATACGGGGCTCTATTTTCTCCCCTGGGCTGATCCCGGGAAGGGTAGCTATCCCTTCTCTGGTAGTACCCCTGGTTGGGAAGATTTTGGTACCCCTCCACCCTTGGCCTCCTCTCTCCCGGATTAGGTTGTCTGGGCTCAGGGAATTGGGGAAAGAAGGATGGATGATTTTGGGGCTGGAAATTGGGTGGATACCTGGGGAAAAAGTTCTGCCCAGGATTTGGAGAATTTCTGCCCTCCTTGGGGAAGTTAGGAGGGAAGTTCCCCGGGTCAGGTGCTTGGCTGGATCCCCCCCCTTGGGCTGGAGGAGATCACACATAACCCAGGATTGGTCTGTTTCCCTTGTAACGGGGACTTACATAGTCAGGAGAGCGAGGGACCTCATTTGTGGGACTACCTCTTTCACTCCCTTTCTGTGACTGGCCCGAGGACCTTCTGGGCCTAGCATTATTAGGTGCAGGTAGGTTTTTAGGCCCCCCCATCTCCAAATCCAAAACGGGGGTGACCTTTACCTCTGCCACCTTGGCAGCAGCAGGGGTGCTGTTGGTTTTGGGATTTTTCTGGGTATTGCTTTTATTTTCTATGGGCTTCTGCACCTCATAGATCCGGGTAGCCTGTTCAATGACCCAGTCTAAAGATCTTTTCTCATGAAAATCTCTGACGAGCTGGGTCATTATATATTTGGGCAAGGCATGGAAAAATGTATTGACAAATTCTCTGCTGTCTGTGCGCACCCTTCTGGTGGTCTGCGCAAAGGCACGTTTCAGTTCTTGCACGAATTCTTGTGGGGCCTGATTCTCCCCACATTGCAAATTGTAGGCTGCCTTGCGAGCCTTTTGAGGATTTCTGTGAACAGAAAAATGTTTCAAGATGGCCGCCGTATAGGTGGACCATCTTAAATGATTTTGGTCCTCCAGCCCCGTAAAGAAACTGGAGTATTCTGGGGAGAATGTCCATTTGACATACTGGATGCAGCTACTGCTGTCCTTCAAATGGAAAGTCTCCATCATTTGCTCATAGAGCTCCAAGTGTTCCCAAACAGAGTACTTGGCGTTCTTATGATAAGGCGTGATGACACTCCTGATTGCCTTAATCTGTTTCAATGGATCCTTAAGCAAGGCCCTTTTTGCCTTATTGGCCTTTTTGGTTCGGGTAACCCTTGTCCATTCATCCTCTGACTGAGAGGCACTGCTCCCAGAGGTTCCTGTCTGAGATTCCAGGTTTTCCCGGATTCTGCGAGCCTGGGAATGGCTGGCAGAATGTGGGGACCTGGTCTCCTGTGTCCTGCGCCGTTCAGAGGAGTCTTCAGATTCCTCCTTGCTGCCAGGATTTGATGGGTACCCCCCCCACTGTCCTAACTGGGCAGAAGTTTTCAGGATGCCCTTAATGGGCCTATTCTCCTGGGGTTCCCCACTAAATTGCACTGTGCTTGGGTGCCCATACCCGGATGCCTGCCCATCCATTCCTGGGAGGTACTGGCCTATGATCCCCATGCTTCTGGCTGGATAGTAATCTGCCATCCCTGTGGCCCGGTGTTCATGTGCGCCAGGGGACAGGGGGGTGGCAGAGTCCAGGGACTGAGAGAGATAAATGCCTCTGGTACTAGAGCTCCTGAGGTTATGCTCAGGAGTTTCCCTTTCCCAGCGAACCTGGTCTCTATCCGCCCCTGCTCCCTGTTGCAATGCAAGAGCCTGCGCCTTCAGTTCCTCAGTTAAGGCCTTACTAGACTCTATCAGTCTCTCCTGCATCGCTACCTGTTGTTGGAGCCTATCATTGTGCTGGCAGAGAGCCTCATTCTCTCTCTGCGTTTCCTGATTGGTCCTGGAGCACTGGGCCAGTCTTTGCTGCAGGAGGGTTACCTCCTGAGCTGTGTCCCTATTGGCCTGCTCCTTTCTTGCCAGAGCATCCTCCACCTTCCTGGTGTGCTCTAACAAGTTCTGGTGTTCTTTTTGGAAGTCACCCAGTCCCTGGAGGGCCAGGTGATTGTCTTCCATTTTCCTTTTTAAGTGGCAGACTTCCTGGCCTAAGGTATCCCTTTCCTGACTAAGAGCCTGCATCTGTGCTGCCAGGTCGTCCCTTTGCCTTTGGAAGGCACCAGTTTTCTGGCGCTCCTGGTCAAACTCTGCCTGGGTATCCAGGTCTTTCAAAATCAGTTTATTGCTCTCTGCCTTCTCCCTATCTAGGTGGCTTTTCAGGGTGACTACCTGCTCAGCACATGCCCTATTGAAGTCTAACTGTTGCTCCTGCTTTTTTCTGGCTCTGCAGTAGGGAGTCCAAACCTTCTTGGTACTCCTTCTGCAAGGCCAGAAATCTGGTATCCTGGTCCGCCTTTTCCTGTTGCAGCACATCCATATCCTCCTTTATTTTAGTGATGTACCGTCTGCTGTCATTTTCTGACTCCTGGCTCCTGAGTAGCCTCTGCTCAGAAGAGTCCAGATCAGATTGGGCCTTCTGTAATGCCAGCAGTTGCCTACTCGCCAGATCTTGGCCTTCAGCACATTTGTCCTGCATGGCTCCCATATGTAAATATAAAAATGCCGCTACCCTGGCAATCTTGTGGTGCTCATCCTTGGCCTTCGGGGCCATGTATAGTTCACTCAGGGCCACCTGTAGGGGAGCCTGATCTCCCCATATATCTGACCCTGTTTCAGTGACCTGTTGCGCGATTGCCTGCAACCAGACCGTTTGGTCCTGATGAGTCCACTCACCTCTCACAAATAGCTTATGTAAGAAGTGTTCTCTGGCTATTTTCATATCTACCAAGGTCGTCATTCTAGAGATTGGTCTCTGTCCTGACTTACAGAAGTTTGTATTTTATTTTTGCAAAACAGACCTTTTCCTTAGAGCGTTCCTTTGAGGAGTGCTTTACAGCGTAACACAGCGTGGTGATCCGATCGGATATGTGTATGTGGTCAGCTGGCACGCTGTATTAATCTGCACAAGTGATAGATCTAACCCAAACATCCCGAACGAGCCCCCAATTTGTAAGAGGATTCAATTCAACACTACAGCTAAATCAATGCCTAGTCTGGGATACTGAATGGAAAACCTTATTGATTTGACTTTATGTCCAGTTCATGCGTTCTGGATGACTACCCCTATATAACACCCCTCTCTTGGAATCCCCCTGACCCCACTGAGCCAAGAAGTAGTTCTGTTTTGCAAGTTCAAAAGGTTTATTTGATAATTTAAACAATAGATATATATATATCACACTTTATAATAAATTAATAATTGAATATCACACTTAATCTGAGCAGTAATCAATAATGGATAGTCCGGCACTAGCACACTTCTTTATAATCAATGATGAGTGGTTATAGGATGGATAAGATAGCAACAATACTTTTATGGTTTCAATGGATGCAATGTGGAATGAAATGCAGTACAGAAAATAACTTAATAGGATTTCAGCAAAAGACAATGTAATCACTTTCTTGGACAATTCACCCCCCCCTTTTATGCACTGTAAGGAGATGAAGATGACACAGTTCTTAGGAATGCAATCAAATAGAATTCAGTTCAATTCCCCCCCAGCAGCTTATAAAACAGATAGGAGTTTTGAAACACAGGCAAAATGCTTTGAATATGGTGACAATGCAGTGAGAAATATGCTGAAAATGGTTTTAATTCCCTTTAGGAGGTTCAGGTGAGTGAAATATACTTGGGATGAGTTCATGCTCACTTTAGCAAGGATCTATGAGTAACTAGCAGGTTAAACGAATTTTTGGCAAAGGAAAGCAATGAAGCAGCTGTTTTCACACGTGGCTGGATTTTTAACCAAATTGCAAATCGCGGTAAAATTTGCGAGTGCGAGAATCGTGATTACGGCAAATGTATGAGGAGTGGGAAATCGGTTCTAGACATGTTGAAAAGCTGAGATTCTAAGCTTTCGGAGGAAAGTTAAACCAAGTTCCTAGCCCAAACGGTTCCAGAGATACGGACGATTAAATAAAGGTAGTTTTTCGGATTTGAAATTTTAAGAGTTCAAAGCGACAGGTTACAGCTTGCAGCTAGAAAATGACAAGTGACAGCTTTGCAAATGACAGGTGACAGTTAGGAGGCAGTTCTGGTTAGATTAAAATAGATTGAATTATATTATTTTAACTAAGAGATTGGTTCTGCATAGTTCTGCTAGGTAATCACAATATAATTTTAAAAGGAATGGGCCTCACCACGGATCTGGTCAACATTGTTTTCTTCACTCGCCATGGACGTTTCTGCGCACAGCGTCTGGGTCAGCTCTACTCTGCTGGTCTGGTCTGGGTCTCTGGTTCTGATCAGGTCTGTGGGTTTCTAGGCCCTACCCCTCTCCACTTGTCATTGGCCACTTCCTCCTCTTCCCCTTGATTGGGGGAATGAAATGAAGTGTCATCATGATGAGGTCTGTTTATGATACAGAGAACCCACCCCTGTCAACTTTACACACAATCTATATTTGACCTAAAGACATATTTCATAGATACACAGTGGTTTGAAATTACATGCACCCATCACATATCACACGAGGTATACCCTGTTCAAACTCTGCTCTTCCTGGGGGCTTGGGTTCAAAAATGGCAACATATTTCACTTTTTGGTCGGGTTACCAATATTGGATTTGTCCCTGCATTTACACAAATGTTCGCAAAGCATGTGGGCATTAGGTGGTGGAGTGTCAGATTTTTAACATACATACATTTAGAGTAATATCCTCTTTTCCGCTAAAAACCCCCCTGAACATACCACCGGGTCCTAACACGTCTTCAAATGTGCACAGAAAAATCACAAGAATAATGATATCACTTATAAAATTTTCACAAGTCCGCTCTATGAATGATCCATCTTTTTAGATTTATGTTCTGGCCCCAAAGGGGTGTGGTTTCCCAGGTCACATGGTGTAGAAACCAGTTTATCCAGTTTCTGCCAAGCTCAGAGACCCTGCCCCTCCCAGCTTCTGCCAAGAGGAAGCTATTTTACGGTCCCCCTAATAAACCATCTGCCTGGGCCCTGGAAGGCCCATTGTTCAAAAGGAATCCATTTACGACTACCCTAATAAACCATCTGCCTGGGCCCAGGACAGGCCTTTGTTCAACTCCCTGTAGCTGCTCCACCCCTAATCTAATCAGAGAGGTGACAACTCCTTTTGGCAAGGGGAAGAGTGGCTGAGCAGGTTTTAACTCCTGTGGGGGTAGATGTCAGGCAGAATTCAGTTCCTTAAGCCAGGCCCCAGCTAATGTCACTTCTAGTTACCCAATTTTCTGCATTCAAATAAACTAACAATTTTTACACATGCAGCTAGAATGCTGATTCTAAGTTTAAAACTATGACATTTAAACAATTGAAACCTATGTGACACTCAAAAGTAGGTCACTCATTTTTTTTAAACATTTAGATTTTTAGTGTCTTTCAGTCCAAATTTACTTAAACTGCTGAAATCCACAGCTCAGCCAGTTTTGCTATGAACATTATTTTAGGCTCATCCTCTTTCCAGATTTTGTATGCCCACAAGACTTTATTCTGTCAAATGTCTGCTGGTGTTCAGTGAGATTGTTGGATATTCTGCAATGTTTGAAATGGGCATTCTGAGCTTGCCTTCAGAGAAACAAAGGGTGATTTTTAAAGTGCTTCCTAGCGAACAGGCACTGCTGTTTTTCTCTTTGGCCCCCCATTTCACTCATGGCTCTTCTGACCCAGCACACCCGCACCGGGGGGTGGCAAGTCAGGCGACCATTTTGGTGTGCGCACAAACTGCGCGTTTTTCATAGATTCTGGTGCACATGTGTGCTTTTTCGGCCATCTTGGATTTCCTAAGCCCACAGCACCAAATGTTGTAGCATAATAGTCCAAACGTGGGTCAGAACACCCAACACAGTACAATGCAATCAATTTTCTTGAAAAGGAAGTATCACTTGGAACTTAACTATAGAGGGAATCAAAATGTATTTACCATTACAATACTCCTGTATTCTGTTTGTAATGTGTGCCCCTTGCGCATCAAAATCCTCGACTCAAGGGACTTAGCATGGAAGAGGGTAAAGGTCAAATATGATTTGCTTAAGGGGATTGTATACTTAGTTGAGGGCCATTCTTACAACACTATCATAATCGACACAAGCTCCTATGATACACAAACCTTTGACACGCATTTGATCAACATACTTATGCACTTTTCACACAGGTTCCTAAGACATATGCTCTAACAACACACACTTCTATCACACTCACTCATATTACACTCAAATGTACAACACTGACACTCCCGACACACACTCTTGCATCACACTTGTGAATCTGACACTTATGCCCGCCCTCCTATGGCACATGCTCCTTTTGCCCATGCTCCTATAGCACATTTATGACACTTAGAATTATGAGAAACGTTCCTTCAACACATGCACCTATGGCTCTTGCTCCTACAACTCATACAACAGATTTATGACTTTCACACTTATGACATAGGCTCCTTTGAGATGTGCTATTAACACACACATTCTCTTGAGGCACACACTCTTATAACAAAAACTCCTATTTATTCACATACAGGGAAGACCAGTGTTCTTTTGATCACATAATAATGTACAGTAGATAAGGTATTAGATTTGATAAAAAAGCAGTGACTGTGAGTTCGAGTGACATTCTAACCAGGTTGTGCAGGGGAGTTAATGGAACAATACATAGGTGTACATACATAGATTAAGGAACACCAACATTAAAGATCTTTAAGTGCAGATAGGTGGTATGGCCTGCTGTGTTAGGGATATGGCCATGATGGATGATGTGCTAGTGTGGAGGCAGAGAAAGTGAGGGACAGATGGAGGTTAGAGGCAAAGGAACAAATATTAGCTAGAGGCAGATTATAGGTTGGTTACGAGGATAACATGGAGGTGAGGAGTTAGGCTTTTTGTTTGATACACACATCATCAGAGTGTTTGATTTGATTACCCCTTGCATTCTTACATGCCCTCTGCATATACCACACAGATAAAGTTGCTAATTGAAGGACACAGAGCACCACTCAAGATTTCTCATTTTGTAATCACACTACATCTGACTTATTCTTCTCCTGATTAAACTACACATTTTATTCACCCCACTTTAAACTTGACATTGATAAATGCCATTGATCAGCTTGCCCCAAAAATATAGATCTTCCCCTCCTCAAAGACAAAGAAACAAAAACACACACTTCCTCAGACCTCCCTCCATAATTTGGAATGGAAGTGTAGACAGGAACATGACCATAAGACAACAGTTACTCCCTGCCCTTTGTGGTTCCAAACTTACTATCTGCAATACTAAGAAGCATATTTCTAAACCTGGATTAAGCATGAAGCAAACTCTTCTAAAAAAATTGATAGAATTGTGCAGGAACTCTCTTTGACTAAATATTTGGGTTCCCAAAATGGCCCTCCTCTTATTTTTTTATTTATTCTTGTGTTTAATCATTTAATATTTTTACAAGTATCGTTGAAACGCGAACAAAACTATTTTGCGCTTAGGGCGCCACTTGTTTATTAGAAATGTAGAAACGATATCTGTTTAGGCAGTCAAACCTAAAATCAAAGTAGAAAGTGAAGGTAGTTACATAGAAGAGAACGGGAAAAGTGACAGGGGAACGATTACAGTTCTGAAGTTTCTGGCACTGGCATTTGCTGTTTGGTCTTTTTAAGAGCCAAGTCCAGAAGTTTTGCGGTAGTCATGGACCATCTGGCGCTATTGCCGGCCATTAAACGACTCCAGCAGACTTGTTCGTCCATAATGGTCAGGTCTGCCAAAAGTGGTGCAAAATACGCCTCTCTCTCCTTGCTCATTAGGGGGCATACCATGAGTAAATGTCTTATAGTTTCTGGTCGATCGGATTTCCACATAGTTGACACACATTTGAGGCCGCTGTTTGTCTGATTGCTAACATTTCCTGAATAGGAAGTCTCATAAAGAGTTTCCTCAGTGTTTTGTCCGGGAATTTTTCACAATACTTCAGAGGGGTGTTTAATTTGTTGAACAGTGGTGGAAGATGCTTTAGCAGCTTATTGGCTGTGGCCTTGTCGTTCGTGGTGATCCAGTCTTGATGGTCTATTTTGGATTTCATTCTTTGAGGATTGCCAATTAGTGTGTCTTCCGTACAGGCTAGCTCATCTAGTTTGTCTTGAAGGCCCTTTGCCCAAGCGTTAAGAGGCTTACAGCCATCACTCTTGATTTCTGCTGCCACCAACTGATATACTGGAAGACTGTCAGTCAGCTGAATCTTTCTGTATAGTTGTATTGCGCTCTGTTCTACCAATGCTGCTAAGGACAGCAGGCCCGACTCCTGCCTGATTGCTACCATGGAGGCGGACTTTGGAAGCCCTACGACCGACTTCCACAGAAAACCTTCCAGTTGAAGCCATATCGATGTAGGCATATTCAAACTTGCGTTCTTTCCATATGTCAATGTTGGGACGACTTTGGACTTATAGAAATGAATGGCAGGGATTAACAAGAATTTGCCAAATTTGGTGTTATCGGGGTGCTGCCCCCGTCATTGTTCTGGAGCACCAGGTCCAGAGTTTGGGGCATTCTACGGTGGAATGCTAATCTGAGGGTTCTGTTGAGTCCTCAGTATGTGACCCAGATCCCGTGCCATATTTTGGACATGACGCTCTAACTGGGAAACCCGCTCAGGCTGATACGGGGCTCTATTTTCTCCCCTGGGCTGATCCCGGGAAGGGTAGCTATCCCTTCTCTGGTAGTACCCCTGGTTGGGAAGATTTTGGTACCCCTCCACCCTTGGCCTCCTCTCTCCCGGATTAGGTTGTCTGGGCTCAGGGAATTGGGGAAAGAAGGATGGATGATTTTGGGGCTGGAAATTGGGTGGATACCTGGGGAAAAAGTTCTGCCCAGGATTTGGAGAATTTCTGCCCTCCTTGGGGAAGTCAGGAGGGAAGTTCCCCGGGTCAGGTGCTTGGCTGGATCCCCCCCCTTGGGCTGGAGGAGACCACACATAACCCAGGATTGGTCTGTTTCCCTTGTAACGGGGACTTACATAGTCAGGAGAGCGAGGGACCTTATTTGTGGGACTACCTCTTTCACTCCCTGTCTGTGACTGGCCCGAGGACCTTCTTGGCCTAGCATTATTAGGTGCAGGTAGGTTTTTAGGCCCCCCCATCTCCAAATCCAAAACGGGGGTGACCTTTACCTCTGCCACCTTGGCAGCAGCAGGGGTGCTGTTGGTTTTGGGATTTTTCTGGGTATTGCTTTTATTTTCTATGGGCTTCTGCACCTCATAGATCCGGGTAGCCTGTTCAATGACCCAGTCTAAAGATCTTTTCTCATGAAAATCTCTCACGAGCTGGGTCATTATATATTTGGGCAAGGCATGGAAAAATGTATTGACAAATTCTTTGCTGTCTGTGCGCACCCTTCTGGTGGTCTGCGCAAAGGCACGTTTCAGTTCTTGCACGAATTCTTGTGGGGCCTGATTCTCCCCACATTGCAAATTGTAGGCTGCCTTGCAAGCCTTTTGAGGATTTCTGTGAACAGAAAAATGTTTCAAGATGGCCGCCTTATAGGTGGACCATCTTAAATGATTTTGGTCCTCCAGCCCCGTAAAGAAACTGGAGTATTCTGGGGAGAATGTCCATTTGACATACTGGATGCAGCTACTGCTGTCCTTCAAATGGAAAGTCTCCATCATTTGCTCATAGAGCTCCAAGTGTTCCCAAACAGAGTACTTGGCGTTCTTATGATAAGGCGTGATGACACTCCTGATTGCCTTAATCTGTTTCAATGGATCCTTAAGCAAGGCCCTTTTTGCCTTATTGGCCTTTTTGGTTCGGGTAACCCTTGTCCATTCATCCTCTGACTGAGAGGCACTGCTCCCAGAGGTTCCTGTCTGAGATTCCAGGTTTTCCCGGATTCTGTGAGCCTGGGAATGGCTGGCAGAATGTGGGGACCTGGTCTCCTGTGTCCTGCGCCGTTCAGAGGAGTCTTCAGATTCCTCCTTGCTGCCAGGATTTGATGGGTACCCCCCCCACTGTCCTAACTGGGCAGAAGTTTTCAGGATGCCCTTAATGGGCCTATTCTCCTGGGGTTCCCCACTAAATTGCACTGTGCTTGGGTGCCCATACCCGGATGCCTGCCCATCCATTCCTGGGAGGTACTGGCCTATGAGCCCCATGCTTCTGGCTGGATAGTAATCTGCCATCCCTGTGGCCCGGTGTTCATGTGTGCCAGAGGACAGGGGGGTGGCAGAGTCCAGGGACTGAGAGAGATAAATGCCTCTGGTACTAGAGCTCCTGAGGTTATGCTCAGGAGTTTCCCTTTCCCAGCGAACCTGGTCTCTATCCGCCCCTGCTCCCTGTTGCAATGCAAGAGCCTGCGCCTTCAGTTCCTCAGTTAAGGCCTTACTAGACTCTATCAGTCTCTCCTGCATCGCTACCTGTTGTTGGAGCCTATCATTGTGCTGGCAGAGAGCCTCATTCTCTCTCTGCGTTTCCTGATTGGTCCTGGAGCACTGGGCCAGTCTTTGCTGCAGGAGGGTTACCTCCTGAGCTGTGTCCCTATTGGCCTGCTCCTTTCTTGCCAGAGCATCCTCCACCTTCCTGGTGTGCTCTAACAAGTTCTGGTGTTCTTTTTGGAAGTCACCCAGTCCCTGGAGGGCCAGGTGATTGTCTTCCATTTTCCTTTTTAAGTGGCAGACTTCCTGGCCTAAGGTATCCCTTTCCTGACTAAGAGCCTGCATCTGTGCTGCCAGGTCGTCCCTTTGCCTTTGGAAGGCACCAGTTTTCTGGCGCTCCTGGTCAAACTCTGCCTGGGTATCCAGGTCTTTCAAAATCAGTTTATTGCTCTCTGCCTTCTCCCTATCTAGGTGGCTTTTCAGGGTGACTACCTGCTCAGCACATGCCCTATTGAAGTCTAACTGTTGCTCCAGCTTTTTTCTGGCTCTGCAGTAGGGAGTCCAAACCTTCTTGGTACTCCTTCTGCAAGGCCAGAAATCTGGTATCCTGGTCCGCCTTTTCCTGTTGCAGCACATCCATATCCTCCTTTATTTTAGTGATGTACCGTCTGCTGTCATTTTCTGACTCCTGGCTCCTGAGTAGCCTCTGCTCAGAAGAGTCCAGATCAGATTGGGCCTTCTGTAATGCCAGCAGTTGCCTACTCGCCAGATCTTGGCCTTCAGCACATTTGTCCTGCATGGCTCCCATATGTAAATATAAATATGCCGCTACCCTGGCAATCTTGTGGTGCTCATCCTTGGCCTTCGGGGCCATGTATAGTTCACTCAGGGCCACCTGTAGGGGAGCCTGATCTCCCCATATATCTGACCCTGTTTCAGTGACCTGTTGCGCGATTGCCTGCAACCAGACCGTTTGGTCCTGATGAGTCCACTCACCTCTCACAAATAGCTTATGTAAGAAGTGTTCTCTGGCTATTTTCATATCTACCAAGGTCGTCATTCTAGAGATTGGTCTCTGTCCTGACTTACAGAAGTTTGTATTTTATTTTTGCAAAACAGACCTTTTCCTTAGAGCGTTCCTTTGAGGAGTGCTTTACAGCGTAACACAGCGTGGTGATCCGACCGGATATGTGTATGTGGTCAGCTGGCACGCTGTATTAATCTGCACAAGTGATAGATCTAACCCAAACATCCCGAACGAGCCCCCAATTTGTAAGAGGATTAAATTCAACACTACAGCTAAATCAATGCCTAGTCTGGGATACTGAATGGAAAACCTTATTGATTTGTCTTTATGTCCAGTTCATGCGTTCTGGATGACTACCCCTATATAACACCCCTCTCTTGGAATCCCCCTGACCCCACTGAGCCAAGAAGTAGTTCTGTTTTGCAAGTTCAAAAGGTTTATTTGATAATTTAAACAATAGATATATATATATCACACTTTATAATAAATTAATAATTGAATATCACACTTAATCTGAGCAGTAATCAATAATGGATAGTCCGGCACTAGCACACTTCTTTATAATCAATGATGAGTGGTTATAGGATGGATAAGATAGCAACAATACTTTTATGGTTTCAATGGATGCAATGTGGAATGAAATGCAGTACAGAAAATAACTTAATAGGATTTCAGCAAAAGACAATGTAATCACTTTCTTGGACAATTCACCCCCCCTTTTATGCACTGTAAGGAGATGAAGATGACACAGTTCTTAGGAATGCAATCAAATAGAATTGAGTTCAATTCCCCCCCAGCAGCTTATACAACAGATAGGAGTTTTGAAACACAGGCAAAATGCTTTGAGTATGGTGACAATGCAGTGAGAAATATGCTGAAAATGGTTTTAATTCCCTTTAGGAGGTTCAGGTGAGTGAAATATACTTGGGATGAGTTCATGCTCACTTTAGCAAGGATCTATGAGTAACTAGCAGGTTAAACAAATTTTTGGCAAAGGAAAGCAATGAAGCTGCTGTTTTCACACGTGGCTGGATTTTTAACCAAATTGCAAATCGAGGTAAAATTTGCGAGTGCGAGAATCGTGATTACGGCAAATGTATGAGGAGTGGGAAGTCGGTTCTAGACTTGTTGAAAAGCTGAGATTCTAAGCTTTCGGAGGAAAGTTAAACCAAGTTCCTAGCCCAAACGGTTCCAGAGATACGGACGATTAAATAAAGGTAGTTTTTCGGATTTGAAATTTTAAGAGTTCAAAGCGACAGGTTACAGCTTGCAGCTAGAAAATGACAAGTGACAGCTTTGCAAATGACAGGTGACAGTTAGGAGGCAGTTCTGGTTAGATTAAAATAGATTGAATTATATTATTTTAACTAAGAGATTGGTTCTGCACAGTTCTGCTAGGTAATCACAATATAATTTTAAAAGGAATGGGCCTCGCCACGGATCTGGTCAACATTGTTTTCTTCACTCGCCACGGACGTTTCTGCGCACAGCGTCTGGGTCAGCTCTACTCTGCTGGTCTGGTCTGGGTCTCTGGTTCTGATCAGGTCTGTGGGTTTCTAGGCCCTACCCCTCTCCACTTGTCATTGGCCACTTCCTCCTCTTCCCCTTGATTGGGGGAATGAAATGAAGTGTCATCATGATGAGGTCTGTTTATGATACAGAGAACCCACCCCTGTCAACTTTACACACAATCTATATTTGACCTAAAGACATATTTCATAGATACACAGTGGTTTGAAATTACATGCACCCATCACATATCACATGAGCTATACCCTGTTCAAACTCTGCTCTTCCTGGGGGCTTGGGTTAAAAAATGGCAACATTTTTCACTTTTTGGTCGGGTTACCAATATTGGATTTGACCCTGCATTTACACAAATGTTCGCAAAGCATGTGGGCATTAGGTGGTGGAGTGTCAGATTTTTAACATACATACATTTAGAGTAATATCCTCTTTTCCGCTAAAAACCCCCCATAACATACCACCGGGTCCTAACACGTCTTCAAATGTGCACAGAAAAATCACAAGAATAATGATATCACTTATAAAATTTTCACAAGTCCGCTCTATGAATGATCCATCTTTTTAGATTTATGTTCTGGCCCCAAAGGGGTGTGGTTTCCCAGGTCACATGGTGTAGAAACCAGTTTATCCAGTTTCTGCCAAGCTCAGAGACCCTGCCCCTCCCAGCTTCTGCCAAGAGGAAGCTATTTTACGGTCCCCCTAATAAACCATCTGCCTGGGCCCTGGAAGGCCCATTGTTCAAAAGGAATCCATTTACGACTACCCTAATAAACCATCTGCCTGGGCCCAGGACAGGCCTTTGTTCAACTCCCTGTAGCTGCTCCACCCCTAATCTAATCAGAGAGGTGACAACTCCTTTTGGCAAGGGGAAGAGTGGCTGAGCAGGTTTTAACTCCTGTGGGGGTAGATGTCAGGCAGAATTCAGTTCCTTAAGCCAGGCCCCAGCTAATGTCACTTCTAGTTACCCAATTTTCTGCATTCAAATAAACTAACAATTTTTACACATGCAGCTAGAATGCTGATTCTAAGTTTAAAACTATGACATTTAAACAATTGAAACCTATGTGACACTCAAAAGTAGGTCACTCATTTTTTTTAAACATTTAGATTTTTAGTGTCTTTCAGTCCAAATTTACTTAAACTGCTGAAATCCACAGCTCAGCCAGTTTTGCTATGAACATTATTTTAGGCTCATCCTCTTTCCAGATTTTGTATGCCCACAAGACTTTATTCTGTCAAATGTCTGCTGGTGTTCAGTGAGATTGTTGGATATTCTGCAATGTTTGAAATGGGCATTCTGAGCTTGCCTTCAGAGAAACAAAGGGTGATTTTTAAAGTGCTTCCTAGCGAACAGGCACTGCTGTTTTTCTCTTTGGCACCCCATTTCACTCATGGCTCTTCTGACCCAGCACACCCGCACCGGGGGGTGGCAAGTCAGGCGACCATTTTGGTGTGCGCACAAACTGCGCGTTTTTCATAGATTCTGGTGCACATGTGTGCTTTTTCGGCCATCTTGGATTTCCTAAGCCCACAGCACCAAATGTTGTAGCATAATAGTCCAAACGTGGGTCAGAACACCCAACACAGTACAATGCAATCAATTTTCTTGAAAAGGAAGTATCACTTGGAACTTAACTATAGAGGGAATCAAAATGTATTTACCATTACAATACTCCTGTATTCTGTTTGTAATGTGTGCCCCTTGCGCATCAAAATCCTCGACTCAAGGGACTTAGCATGGAAGAGGGTAAAGGTCAAATATGATTTGCTTAAGGGGATTGTATACTTAGTTGAGAGCCATTCTTACAACACTATCATAATCAACACAAGCTCCTATGATACACAAACCTTTGACACGCATTTGATCAACATACTTATGCACTTTTCACACAGGTTCCTAAGACATATGCCCTAACAACACACACTTCTATCACACTCACTCATATTACACTCAAATGTACAACACTGACACTCCCGACACACACTCTTGCATCACACTTGTGAATCTGACACTTATGCCCGCCCTCCTATGGCACATGCTCCTTTTGCCCATGTTCCTATAGCACATTTATGACACTTAGAATTATGAGAAACGTTCCTTCAACACATGCTCCTATGGCTCTTGCTCCTACAACTCATACAACAGATTTATGACTTTCACACTTATGACATAGGCTCCTTTGAGATGTGCTATTAACACACACATACTCTTGAGGCACACACTCTTATAACAAAAACTCCTATTTATTCACATACAGGGAAGACCAGTGTTCTTTTGATCACATAATAATGTACAGTAGATAAGGTATTAGATTTGATAAAAAAGCAGTGACTGTGAGTTCGAGTGACATTCTAACCAGGTTGTGCAGGGGAGTTAATGGAACAATACATGGGTGTACATACATAGATTAAGGAACACCAACATTAAAGATCTTTAAGTGCAGATAGGTGGTATGGCCTGCTGTGTTAGGGATATGGCCATGATGGATGATGTGCTAGTGTGGAGGCAGAGAAAGTGAGGGACAGATGGAGGTTAGAGGCAAAGGAACAAATATTAGCTAGAGGAAGATTATAGGTTGGTTACGAGGATAACATGGAGGTGAGGAGTTAGGCTTTTTGTTTGATACACACATCATCAGGGTGTTTGATTTGATTACCCCTTGCATTCTTACATGCCCTCTGCATATACCACACAGATAAAGTTGCTAATTGAAGGACACAGAGTACCACTCAAGATTTCTCATTTTGTAATCACACTACATCTGACTTATTCTTCTCCTGATTAAACTACACATTTTATTCACCCCACTTTAAACTTGACATTGATAAATGCCATTGATCAGCTTGCCCCAAAAATATAGATCTTCCCCTCCTCAAAGACAAAGAAACAAAAACACACACTTCCTCAGACCTCCCTCCATAATTTGGAATGGAAGTGTAGACAGGAACATGACCATAAGACAACAGTTACTCCCTGCCCTTTGTGGTTCCAAACTTACTATCTGCAATACTAAGAAGCATATTTCTAAACCTGGATTAAGCATGAAGCAAACTCTTCTAAAAAAATTGATAGAATTGTGCAGGAACTCTCTTTGACTAAATATTTGGGTTCCCAAAATAGCCCTCCTCTTATTTTTTTATTTTTTTATTTATTCTTGTGTTTAATCATTTAATATTTTTACAAGTATCGTTGAAACGCGAACAAAACTATTTTGCGCTTAGGGCGCCACTTGCTTATTAGAAATGTAGAAACGATATCTGTTTAGGCAGTCAAACCTAAAATCAAAGTAGAAAGTGAAGGTAGTTACATAGAAGAGAACGGGAAAAGTGACAGGGGAACGATTACAGTTCTGAAGTTTCTGGCACTGGCATTTGCTGTTTGGTCTTTTTAAGAGCCAAGTCCAGAAGTTTTGCGGTAGTCATGGACCATCTGGCGCTATTGCCGGCCATTAAACGACTCCAGCAGACTTGTTCGTCCATAATGGTCAGGTCTGCCAAAACTGGTGCAAAATACGCCTCTCTCTCCTTGCTCATTAGGGGGCATACCATGAGTAAATGTCTTATAGTTTCTGGTCGATCGGATTTCCACATAGTTGACACACATTTGAGGCCGCTGTTTGTCTGATTGCCAACATTTCCTGAGTAGGAAGTCTCATAAAGAGTTTCCTCAGTGTTTTGTCCGGGAATTTTTCACAATACTTCAGAGGGGTGTTTAATTTGTTGAACAGTGGTGGAAGATGCTTTAGCAGCTTATTGGCTGTGGCTTTGTCGTTCGTGGTGATCCAGTCTTGATGGTCTATTTTGGATTTCATTCTTTGAGGATTGCCAATTAGTGTGTCTTCCGTACAGGCTAGCTCATCTAGTTTGTCTTGAAGGCCCTTTGCCCAAGCGTTAAGAGGCTTACAGCCACCACTCTTGATTTCTGCTGCCACCTACTGATATACTGGAAGACTGTCAGTCAGGCTGAATCTTTCTGTATAGTTGTATTGCGCTCTGTTCTACCACTGCTGCTAAGGACAGCAGGCCCGACTCCTGCCTGATTGCTACCATGGAGGCGGACTTTGGAAGCCCTACGACCGACTTCCACAGAAAACCTTCCAGTTGAAGCCATATCGATGTAGACATGTTCAAACTTGCGTTCTTTCCATATGTCAATGTTGGGACGACTTTGGACTTATAGAAATGAATGGCAGGGATTAACAAGAATTTGCCAAATTTTGTGTTATCGGGGTGCTGCCCCCGTCATTGTTCTGGAGCACCAGGTCCAGAGTTTGGGGCATTCTACGGTGGAATGCTAATCTGAGGGTTCTGTTGAGTCCTCAGTATGTGACCCAGATCCCGTGCCATATTTTGGACCTGGCGCTCTAACTGGGAAACCCGCTCAGGCTGATACGGGGCTCTATTTTCTCCCCTGGGCTGATCCCGGGAAGGGTAGCTATCCCTTCTCTGGTAGTACCCCTGGTTGGGAAGATTTTGGTACCCCTCCACCCTTGGCCTCCTCTCTCCCGGATTAGGTTGTCTGGGCTCAGGGAATTGGGGAAAGAAGGATGGATGATTTTGGGGCTGGAAATTGGGTGGATACCTGGGGAAAAAGTTCTGCCCAGGATTTGGAGAATTTCTGCCCTCCTTGGGGAAGTTAGGAGCGAAGTTCCCCGGGTCAGGTGCTTGGCTGGATCCCCCCCCCCCTTGGGCTGGAGGAGACCACACATAACCCAGGATTGGTCTGTTTCCCTTGTAACAGGGACTTACAAAGTCAGGAGAGCGAGGGACCTCATTTGTGGGACTACCTCTTTCACTCCCTGTCTGTGACTGGCCCGAGGACCTTCTGGGCCTAGCATTATTAGGTGCAGGTAGGTTTTTAGGCCCCCCCATCTCCAAATCCAAAACGGGGGTGACCTTTACCTCTGCCACCTTGGCAGCAGCAGGGGTGCTGTTGGTTTTGGGATTTTTCTGGGTATTGCTTTTATTTTCTATGGGCTTCTGCACCTCATAGATCCGGGTAGCCTGTTCAATGACCCAGTCTAAAGATCTTTTCTCATGAAAATCTCTCACGAGCTGGGTCATTATATATTTGGGCAAGGCATGGAAAAATGTATTGACAAATTCTCTGCTGTCTGTGCGCACCCTTCTGGTGGTCTGCGCAAAGGCACGTTTCAGTTCTTGCACGAATTCTTGTGGGGCCTGATTCTCCCCACATTGCAAATTGTAGGCTGTCTTGCGAGCCTTTTGAGGATTTCTGTGAACAGAAAAATGTTTCAAGATGGCCGCCTTATAGGTGGACCATCTTAAATGATTTTGGTCCTCCAGCCCCGTAAAGAAACTGGAGTATTCTGGGGAGAATGTCCATTTGACATACTGGATGCAGCTACTGCTGTCCTTCAAATGGAAAGTCTCCATCATTTGCTCATAGAGCTCCAAGTGTTCCCAAACAGAGTACTTGGCGTTCTTATGATAAGGCGTGATGACACTCCTGATTGCCTTAATCTGTTTCAATGGATCCTTAAGCAAGGCCCTTTTTGCCTTATTGGCCTTTTTGGTTTGGGTAACCCTTGTCCATTCATCCTCTGACTGAGAGGCACTGCTCCCAGAGGTTCCTGTCTGAGATTCCAGGTTTTCCCGGATTCTGCGAGCCTGGGAATGGCTGGCAGAATGTGGGGACCTGGTCTCCTGTGTCCTGCGCCGTTCAGAGGAGTCTTCAGATTCCTCCTTGCTGCCAGGATTTGATGGGTACCCCCCCCACTGTCCTAACTGGGCAGAAGTTTTCAGGATGCCCTTAATGGGCCTATTCTCCTGGGGTTCCCCACTAAATTGCACTGTGCTTGGGTGCCCATACCCGGATGCCTGCCCATCCATTCCTGGGAGGTACTGGCCTATGAGCCCCATGCTTCTGGCTGGATAGTAATCTGCCATCCCTGTGGCCCGGTGTTCATGTGCGCCAGGGGACAGGGGGGTGGCAGAGTCCAGGGACTGAGAGAGATAAATGCCTCTGGTACTAGAGCTCCTGATGTTATGCTCAGGAGTTTCCCTTTCCCAGCGAACCTGGTCTCTATCCGCCCCTGCTCCCTGTTGCAATGCAAGAGCCTGCGCCTTCAGTTCCTCAGTTAAGGCCTTACTAGACTCTATCAGTCTCTCCTGCATCGCTACCTGTTGTTGGAGCCTATCATTGTGCTGGCAGAGAGCCTCATTCTCTCTCTGCGTTTCCTGATTGGTCCTGGAGCACTGGGCCAGTCTTTGCTGCAGGAGGGTTACCTCCTGAGCTGTGTCCCTATTGGCCTGCTCCTTTCTTGCCAGAGCATCCTCCACCTTCCTGGTGTGCTCTAACAAGTTCTGGTGTTCTTTTTGGAAGTCACCCAGTCCCTGGAGGGCCAGGTGATTGTCTTCCATTTTCCTTTTTAAGTGGCAGACTTCCTGGCCTAAGGTATCCCTTTCCTGACTAAGAGCCTGCATCTGTGCTGCCAGGTCGTCCCTTTGCCTTTGGAAGGCACCAGTTTTCTGGCGCTCCTGGTCAAACTCTGCCTGGGTATCCAGGTCTTTCAAAATCAGTTTATTGCTCTCTGCCTTCTCCCTATCTAGGTGGCTTGTCAGGGTGACTACCTGCTCAGCACATACCCTATTGAAGTCTAACTGTTGCTCCAGCTTTTTTCTGGCTCTGCAGTAGGGAGTCCAAACCTTCTTGGTACTCCTTCTGCAAGGCCAGAAATCTGGTATCCTGGTCCGCCTTTTCCTGTTGCAGCACATCCATATCCTCCTTTATTTTAGTGATGTACCGTCTGCTGTCATTTTCTGACTCCTGGCTCCTGAGTAGCCTCTGCTCAGAAGAGTCCAGATCACATTGGGCCTTCTGTAATGCCAGCAGTTGCCTACTCGCCAGATCTTGGCCTTCAGCACATTTGTCCTGCATGGCTCCCATATGTAAATATAAATATGCCGCTACCCTGGCAATCTTGTGGTGCTCATCCTTGGCCTTCGGGGCCATGTATAGTTCACTCAGGGCCACCTGTAGCCTGATCTCCCCATATATCTGACCCTGTTTCAGTGACCTGTTGCGCGATTGCCTGCAACCAGACCATTTGGTCCTGATGAGTCCACTCACCTCTCACAAATAGCTTATGTAAGAAGTGTTCTCTGGCTATTTTCATATCTACCAAGGTCGTCATTCTAGAGATTGGTCTCTGTCCTGACTTACAGTTTGTATTTTATTTTTGCAAAACAGACCTTTTCCTTAGAGCGTTCCTTTGAGGAGTGCTTTACAGCGTAACACAGCATGGTGATCCGACCGGATATGTGTGTGTGGTCAGCTGGCACACTGTATTAATCTGCACAAGTGATAGATCTAACCCAAACATCCCGAACGAGCCCCCAATTTGTAAGAGGATTCAATTCAACACTACAGCTAAATCAATGCCTAGTCTGGGATACTGAATGGAAAACCTTATTGATTTGTCTTTATGTCCAGTTCATGCGTTCTGGATGACTACCCCTATATAACACCCCTCTCTTGGAATCCCCCTGACCCCACTGAGCCAAGAAGTAGTTCTGTTTTGCAAGTTCAAAAGGTTTATTTGATAATTTAAACAATAGATATATATATATCACACTTTATAATAAATTAATAATTGAATATCACACTTAATCTGAGCAGTAATCAATAATGGATAGTCCGGCACTAGCACACTTCTTTATAATCAATGATGAGTGGTTATAGGATGGATAAGATAGCAACAATACTTTTATGGTTTCAATGGATGCAATGTGGAATGAAATGCAGTACAGAAAATAACTTAATAGGATTTCAGCAAAAGACAATGTAATCACTTTCTTGGACAATTCACCCCCCCCTTTTATGCACTGTAAGGAGGTGAAGATGACACAGTTCTTAGGAATGCAATCAAATAGAATTGAGTTCAATTCCCCCCCAGCAGCTTATACAACAGATAGGAGTTTTGAAACACAGGCAAAATGCTTTGAATATGGTGACAATGCAGTGAGAAATATGCTGAAAATGGTTTTAATTCCCTTTAGGAGGTTCAGGTGAGTGAAATATACTTGGGATGAGTTCATGCTCACTTTAGCAAAGATCTATGAGTAACTAGCAGGTTAAACGAATTTTTGGCAAAGGAAAGCAATGAAGCTGCTGTTTTCACACGTGGCTGGATTTTTAACCAAATTGCAAATCGAGGTAAAATTTGCGAGTGCGAGAATCGCGATTACGGCAAATGTATGAGGAGTGGGAAGTCGGTTCTAGACTTGTTGAAAAGCTGAGATTCTAAGCTTTCGGAGGAAAGTTAAACCAAGTTCCTAGCCCAAACGGTTCCAGAGATACGGACGATTAAATAAAGGTAGTTTTTCGGATTTGAAATTTTAAGAGTTCAAAGCGACAGGTTACAGCTTGCAGCTAGAAAATGACAAGTGACAGCTTTGCAAATGACAGGTGACAGTTAGGAGGCAGTTCTGGTTAGATTAAAATAGATTGAATTATATTATTTTAACTAAGAGATTGGTTCTGCACAGTTCTGCTAGGTAATCACAATATAATTTTAAAAGGAATGGGCCTCGCCACGGATCTGGTCAACATTGTTTTCTTCACTCGCCACGGACGTTTCTGCGCACAGCGTCTGGGTCAGCTCTACTCTGCTGGTCTGGTCTGGGTCTCTGGTTCTGATCAGGTCTGTGGGTTTCTAGGCCCTACCCCTCTCCACTTGTCATTGGCCACTTCCTCCTCTTCCCCTTGATTGGGGGAATGAAATGAAGTGTCATCATGATGAGGTCTGTTTATGATACAGAGAACCCACCCCTGTCAACTTTACACACAATCTATATTTGACCTAAAGACATATTTCATAGATACACAGTGGTTTGAAATTACATGCACCCATCACATATCACATGAGCTATACCCTGTTCAAACTCTGCTCTTCCTGGGGGCTTGGGTTAAAAAATGGCAACATTTTTCACTTTTTGGTCGGGTTACCAATATTGGATTTGACCCTGCATTTACACAAATGTTCGCAAAGCATGTGGGCATTAGGTGGTGGAGTGTCAGATTTTTAACATACATACATTTAGAGTAATATCCTCTTTTCCGCTAAAAACCCCCCATAACATACCACCGGGTCCTAACACGTCTTCAAATGTGCACAGAAAAATCACAAGAATAATGATATCACTTATAAAATTTTCACAAGTCCGCTCTATGAATGATCCATCTTTTTAGATTTATGTTCTGGCCCCAAAGGGGTGTGGTTTCCCAGGTCACATGGTGTAGAAACCAGTTTATCCAGTTTCTGCCAAGCTCAGAGACCCTGCCCCTCCCAGCTTCTGCCAAGAGGAAGCTATTTTACGGTCCCCCTAATAAACCATCTGCCTGGGCCCTGGAAGGCCCATTGTTCAAAAGGAATCCATTTACGACTACCCTAATAAACCATCTGCCTGGGCCCAGGACAGGCCTTTGTTCAACTCCCTGTAGCTGCTCCACCCCTAATCTAATCAGAGAGGTGACAACTCCTTTTGGCAAGGGGAAGAGTGGCTGAGCAGGTTTTAACTCCTGTGGGGGTAGATGTCAGGCAGAATTCAGTTCCTTAAGCCAGGCCCCAGCTAATGTCACTTCTAGTTACCCAATTTTCTGCATTCAAATAAACTAACAATTTTTACACATGCAGCTAGAATGCTGATTCTAAGTTTAAAACTATGACATTTAAACAATTGAAACCTATGTGACACTCAAAAGTAGGTCACTCATTTTTTTTAAACATTTAGATTTTTAGTGTCTTTCAGTCCAAATTTACTTAAACTGCTGAAATCCACAGCTCAGCCAGTTTTGCTATGAACATTATTTTAGGCTCATCCTCTTTCCAGATTTTGTATGCCCACAAGACTTTATTCTGTCAAATGTCTGCTGGTGTTCAGTGAGATTGTTGGATATTCTGCAATGTTTGAAATGGGCATTCTGAGCTTGCCTTCAGAGAAACAAAGGGTGATTTTTAAAGTGCTTCCTAGCGAACAGGCACTGCTGTTTTTCTCTTTGGCACCCCATTTCACTCATGGCTCTTCTGACCCAGCACACCCGCACCGGGGGGTGGCAAGTCAGGCGACCATTTTGGTGTGCGCACAAACTGCGCGTTTTTCATAGATTCTGGTGCACATGTGTGCTTTTTCGGCCATCTTGGATTTCCTAAGCCCACAGCACCAAATGTTGTAGCATAATAGTCCAAACGTGGGTCAGAACACCCAACACAGTACAATGCAATCAATTTTCTTGAAAAGGAAGTATCACTTGGAACTTAACTATAGAGGGAATCAAAATGTATTTACCATTACAATACTCCTGTATTCTGTTTGTAATGTGTGCCCCTTGCGCATCAAAATCCTCGACTCAAGGGACTTAGCATGGAAGAGGGTAAAGGTCAAATATGATTTGCTTAAGGGGATTGTATACTTAGTTGAGAGCCATTCTTACAACACTATCATAATCAACACAAGCTCCTATGATACACAAACCTTTGACACGCATTTGATCAACATACTTATGCACTTTTCACACAGGTTCCTAAGACATATGCCCTAACAACACACACTTCTATCACACTCACTCATATTACACTCAAATGTACAACACTGACACTCCCGACACACACTCTTGCATCACACTTGTGAATCTGACACTTATGCCCGCCCTCCTATGGCACATGCTCCTTTTGCCCATGTTCCTATAGCACATTTATGACACTTAGAATTATGAGAAACGTTCCTTCAACACATGCTCCTATGGCTCTTGCTCCTACAACTCATACAACAGATTTATGACTTTCACACTTATGACATAGGCTCCTTTGAGATGTGCTATTAACACACACATACTCTTGAGGCACACACTCTTATAACAAAAACTCCTATTTATTCACATACAGGGAAGACCAGTGTTCTTTTGATCACATAATAATGTACAGTAGATAAGGTATTAGATTTGATAAAAAACCAGTGACTGTGAGTTCGAGTGACATTCTAACCAGGTTGTGCAGGGGAGTTAATGGAACAATACATGGGTGTACATACATAGATTAAGGAACACCAACATTAAAGATCTTTAAGTGCAGATAGGTGGTATGGCCTGCTGTGTTAGGGATATGGCCATGATGGATGATGTGCTAGTGTGGAGGCAGAGAAAGTGAGGGACAGATGGAGGTTAGAGGCAAAGGAACAAATATTAGCTAGAGGCAGATTATAGGTTGGTTACGAGGATAACATGGAGGTGAGGAGTTAGGCTTTTTGTTTGATACACACATCATCAGAGTGTTTGATTTGAATACCCCTTGCATTCTTACATGCCCTCTGCATATACCACACAGATAAAGTTGCTAATTGAAGGACACAGAGTACCACTCAAGATTTCTCATTTTGTAATCACACTACATCTGACTTATTCTTCTCCTGATTAAACTACACATTTTATTCACCCCACTTTAAACTTGACATTGATAAATGCCATTGATCAGCTTGCCCCAAAAATATAGATCTTCCCCTCCTCAAAGACAAAGAAACAAAAACACACACTTCCTCAGACCTCCCTCCATAATTTGGAATGGAAGTGTAGACAGGAACATGACCATAAGACAACAGTTACTCCCTGCCCTTTGTGGTTCCAAACTTACTATCTGCAATACTAAGAAGCATATTTCTAAACCTGGATTAAGCATGAAGCAAACTCTTCTAAAAAAATTGATAGAATTGTGCAGGAACTCTCTTTGACTAAATATTTGGGTTCCCAAAATAGCCCTCCTCTTATTTTTTTATTTTTTTATTTATTCTTGTGTTTAATCATTTAATATTTTTACAAGTATCGTTGAAACGCGAACAAAACTATTTTGCGCTTAGGGCGCCACTTGCTTATTAGAAATGTAGAAACGATATCTGTTTAGGCAGTCAAACCTAAAATCAAAGTAGAAAGTGAAGGTAGTTACATAGAAGAGAACGGGAAAAGTGACAGGGGAACGATTACAGTTCTGAAGTTTCTGGCACTGGCATTTGCTGTTTGGTCTTTTTAAGAGCCAAGTCCAGAAGTTTTGCGGTAGTCATGGACCATCTGGCGCTATTGCCGGCCATTAAACGACTCCAGCAGACTTGTTCGTCCATAATGGTCAGGTCTGCCAAAACTGGTGCAAAATACGCCTCTCTCTCCTTGCTCATTAGGGGGCATACCATGAGTAAATGTCTTATAGTTTCTGGTCGATCGGATTTCCACATAGTTGACACACATTTGAGGCCGCTGTTTGTCTGATTGCCAACATTTCCTGAGTAGGAAGTCTCATAAAGAGTTTCCTCAGTGTTTTGTCCGGGAATTTTTCACAATACTTCAGAGGGGTGTTTAATTTGTTGAACAGTGGTGGAAGATGCTTTAGCAGCTTATTGGCTGTGGCTTTGTCGTTCGTGGTGATCCAGTCTTGATGGTCTATTTTGGATTTCATTCTTTGAGGATTGCCAATTAGTGTGTCTTCCGTACAGGCTAGCTCATCTAGTTTGTCTTGAAGGCCCTTTGCCCAAGCGTTAAGAGGCTTACAGCCACCACTCTTGATTTCTGCTGCCACCTACTGATATACTGGAAGACTGTCAGTCAGGCTGAATCTTTCTGTATAGTTGTATTGCGCTCTGTTCTACCACTGCTGCTAAGGACAGCAGGCCCGACTCCTGCCTGATTGCTACCATGGAGGCGGACTTTGGAAGCCCTACGACCGACTTCCACAGAAAACCTTCCAGTTGAAGCCATATCGATGTAGACATGTTCAAACTTGCGTTCTTTCCATATGTCAATGTTGGGACGACTTTGGACTTATAGAAATGAATGGCAGGGATTAACAAGAATTTGCCAAATTTTGTGTTATCGGGGTGCTGCCCCCGTCATTGTTCTGGAGCACCAGGTCCAGAGTTTGGGGCATTCTACGGTGGAATGCTAATCTGAGGGTTCTGTTGAGTCCTCAGTATGTGACCCAGATCCCGTGCCATATTTTGGACCTGGCGCTCTAACTGGGAAACCCGCTCAGGCTGATACGGGGCTCTATTTTCTCCCCTGGGCTGATCCCGGGAAGGGTAGCTATCCCTTCTCTGGTAGTACCCCTGGTTGGGAAGATTTTGGTACCCCTCCACCCTTGGCCTCCTCTCTCCCGGATTAGGTTGTCTGGGCTCAGGGAATTGGGGAAAGAAGGATGGATGATTTTGGGGCTGGAAATTGGGTGGATACCTGGGGAAAAAGTTCTGCCCAGGATTTGGAGAATTTCTGCCCTCCTTGGGGAAGTTAGGAGCGAAGTTCCCCGGGTCAGGTGCTTGGCTGGATCCCCCCCCCCCCCTTGGGCTGGAGGAGACCACACATAACCCAGGATTGGTCTGTTTCCCTTGTAACAGGGACTTACAAAGTCAGGAGAGCGAGGGACCTCATTTGTGGGACTACCTCTTTCACTCCCTGTCTGTGACTGGCCCGAGGACCTTCTGGGCCTAGCATTATTAGGTGCAGGTAGGTTTTTAGGCCCCCCCATCTCCAAATCCAAAACGGGGGTGACCTTTACCTCTGCCACCTTGGCAGCAGCAGGGGTGCTGTTGGTTTTGGGATTTTTCTGGGTATTGCTTTTATTTTCTATGGGCTTCTGCACCTCATAGATCCGGGTAGCCTGTTCAATGACCCAGTCTAAAGATCTTTTCTCATGAAAATCTCTCACGAGCTGGGTCATTATATATTTGGGCAAGGCATGGAAAAATGTATTGACAAATTCTCTGCTGTCTGTGCGCACCCTTCTGGTGGTCTGCGCAAAGGCACGTTTCAGTTCTTGCACGAATTCTTGTGGGGCCTGATTCTCCCCACATTGCAAATTGTAGGCTGTCTTGCGAGCCTTTTGAGGATTTCTGTGAACAGAAAAATGTTTCAAGATGGCCGCCTTATAGGTGGACCATCTTAAATGATTTTGGTCCTCCAGCCCCGTAAAGAAACTGGAGTATTCTGGGGAGAATGTCCATTTGACATACTGGATGCAGCTACTGCTGTCCTTCAAATGGAAAGTCTCCATCATTTGCTCATAGAGCTCCAAGTGTTCCCAAACAGAGTACTTGGCGTTCTTATGATAAGGCGTGATGACACTCCTGATTGCCTTAATCTGTTTCAATGGATCCTTAAGCAAGGCCCTTTTTGCCTTATTGGCCTTTTTGGTTTGGGTAACCCTTGTCCATTCATCCTCTGACTGAGAGGCACTGCTCCCAGAGGTTCCTGTCTGAGATTCCAGGTTTTCCCGGATTCTGCGAGCCTGGGAATGGCTGGCAGAATGTGGGGACCTGGTCTCCTGTGTCCTGCGCCGTTCAGAGGAGTCTTCAGATTCCTCCTTGCTGCCAGGATTTGATGGGTACCCCCCCCACTGTCCTAACTGGGCAGAAGTTTTCAGGATGCCCTTAATGGGCCTATTCTCCTGGGGTTCCCCACTAAATTGCACTGTGCTTGGGTGCCCATACCCGGATGCCTGCCCATCCATTCCTGGGAGGTACTGGCCTATGAGCCCCATGCTTCTGGCTGGATAGTAATCTGCCATCCCTGTGGCCCGGTGTTCATGTGCGCCAGGGGACAGGGGGGTGGCAGAGTCCAGGGACTGAGAGAGATAAATGCCTCTGGTACTAGAGCTCCTGATGTTATGCTCAGGAGTTTCCCTTTCCCAGCGAACCTGGTCTCTATCCGCCCCTGCTCCCTGTTGCAATGCAAGAGCCTGCGCCTTCAGTTCCTCAGTTAAGGCCTTACTAGACTCTATCAGTCTCTCCTGCATCGCTACCTGTTGTTGGAGCCTATCATTGTGCTGGCAGAGAGCCTCATTCTCTCTCTGCGTTTCCTGATTGGTCCTGGAGCACTGGGCCAGTCTTTGCTGCAGGAGGGTTACCTCCTGAGCTGTGTCCCTATTGGCCTGCTCCTTTCTTGCCAGAGCATCCTCCACCTTCCTGGTGTGCTCTAACAAGTTCTGGTGTTCTTTTTGGAAGTCACCCAGTCCCTGGAGGGCCAGGTGATTGTCTTCCATTTTCCTTTTTAAGTGGCAGACTTCCTGGCCTAAGGTATCCCTTTCCTGACTAAGAGCCTGCATCTGTGCTGCCAGGTCGTCCCTTTGCCTTTGGAAGGCACCAGTTTTCTGGCGCTCCTGGTCAAACTCTGCCTGGGTATCCAGGTCTTTCAAAATCAGTTTATTGCTCTCTGCCTTCTCCCTATCTAGGTGGCTTGTCAGGGTGACTACCTGCTCAGCACATGCCCTATTGAAGTCTAACTGTTGCTCCAGCTTTTTTCTGGCTCTGCAGTAGGGAGTCCAAACCTTCTTGGTACTCCTTCTGCAAGGCCAGAAATCTGGTATCCTGGTCCGCCTTTTCCTGTTGCAGCACATCCATATCCTCCTTTATTTTAGTGATGTACCGTCTGCTGTCATTTTCTGACTCCTGGCTCCTGAGTAGCCTCTGCTCAGAAGAGTCCAGATCACATTGGGCCTTCTGTAATGCCAGCAGTTGCCTACTCGCCAGATCTTGGCCTTCAGCACATTTGTCCTGCATGGCTCCCATATGTAAATATAAATATGCCGCTACCCTGGCAATCTTGTGGTGCTCATCCTTGGCCTTCGGGGCCATGTATAGTTCACTCAGGGCCACCTGTAGCCTGATCTCCCCATATATCTGACCCTGTTTCAGTGACCTGTTGCGCGATTGCCTGCAACCAGACCATTTGGTCCTGATGAGTCCACTCACCTCTCACAAATAGCTTATGTAAGAAGTGTTCTCTGGCTATTTTCATATCTACCAAGGTCGTCATTCTAGAGATTGGTCTCTGTCCTGACTTACAGTTTGTATTTTATTTTTGCAAAACAGACCTTTTCCTTAGAGCGTTCCTTTGAGGAGTGCTTTACAGCGTAACACAGCATGGTGATCCGACCGGATATGTGTGTGTGGTCAGCTGGCACACTGTATTAATCTGCACAAGTGATAGATCTAACCCAAACATCTCGAACGAGCCCCCAATTTGTAAGAGGATTCAATTCAACACTACAGCTAAATCAATGCCTAGTCTGGGATACTGAATGGAAAACCTTATTGATTTGTCTTTATGTCCAGTTCATGCGTTCTGGATGACTACCCCTATATAACACCCCTCTCTTGGAATCCCCCTGACCCCACTGAGCCAAGAAGTAGTTCTGTTTTGCAAGTTCAAAAGGTTTATTTGATAATTTAAACAATAGATATATATATATCACACTTTATAATAAATTAATAATTGAATATCACACTTAATCTGAGCAGTAATCAATAATGGATAGTCCGGCACTAGCACACTTCTTTATAATCAATGATGAGTGGTTATAGGATGGATAAGATAGCAACAATACTTTTATGGTTTCAATGGATGCAATGTGGAATGAAATGCAGTACAGAAAATAACTTAATAGGATTTCAGCAAAAGACAATGTAATCACTTTCTTGGACAATTCACCCCCCCCTTTTATGCACTGTAAGGAGGTGAAGATGACACAGTTCTTAGGAATGCAATCAAATAGAATTGAGTTCAATTCCCCCCCAGCAGCTTATACAACAGATAGGAGTTTTGAAACACAGGCAAAATGCTTTGAATATGGTGACAATGCAGTGAGAAATATGCTGAAAATGGTTTTAATTCCCTTTAGGAGGTTCAGGTGAGTGAAATATACTTGGGATGAGTTCATGCTCACTTTAGCAAAGATCTATGAGTAACTAGCAGGTTAAACGAATTTTTGGCAAAGGAAAGCAATGAAGCTGCTGTTTTCACACGTGGCTGGATTTTTAACCAAATTGCAAATCGAGGTAAAATTTGCGAGTGCGAGAATCGTGATTACGGCAAATGTATGAGGAGTGGGAAGTCGGTTCTAGACTTGTTGAAAAGCTGAGATTCTAAGCTTTCGGAGGAAAGGTAAACCAAGTTCCTAGCCCAAACGGTTCCAGAGATATGGACGATTAAATAAAGGTAGTTTTTCGGATTTGAAATTTTAAGAGTTCAAAGCGACAGGTTACAGCTTGCAGCTAGAAAATGACAAGTGACAGCTTTGCAAATGACAGGTGACAGTTAGGAGGCAGTTCTGGTTAGATTAAAATAGATTGAATTATATTATTTTAACTAAGAGATTGGTTCTGTACAGTTCTGCTAGGTAATCACAATATAATTTTAAAAGGAATGGGCCTCGCCACGGATCTGGTCAACATTGTTTTCTTCACTCGCCACGGACGTTTCTGCGCACAGCGTCTGGGTCAGCTCTACTCTGCTGGTCTGGTCTGGGTCTCTGGTTCTGATCAGGTCTGTGGGTTTCTAGGCCCTACCCCTCTCCACTTGTCATTGGCCACTTCCTCCTCTTCCCCTTGATTGGGGGAATGAAATGAAGTGTCATCATGATGAGGTCTGTTTATGATACAGAGAACCCACCCCTGTCAACTTTACACACAATCTATATTTGACCTAAAGACATATTTCATAGATACACAGTGGTTTGAAATTACATGCACCCATCACATATCACATGAGGTATACCCTGTTCAAACTCTGCTCTTCCTGGGGGCTTGGGTTCAAAAATGGCAACATATTTCACTTTTTGGTCGGGTTACCAATATTGGATTTGTCCCTGCATTTACACAAATGTTCGCAAAGCATGTGGGCATTAGGTGGTGGAGTGTCAGATTTTTAACATACATACATTTAGAGTAATATCCTCTTTTCCGCTAAAAACCCCCCATAACATACCACCGGGTCCTAACACGTCTTCAAATGTGCACAGAAAAATCACAAGAATAATGATATCACTTATAAAATTTTCACAAGTCCGCTCTATGAATGATCCATCTTTTTAGATTTATGTTCTGGCCCCAAAGGGGTGTGGTTTCCCAGGTCACATGGTGTAGAAACCAGTTTATCCAGTTTCTGCCAAGCTCAGAGACCCTGCCCCTCCCAGCTTCTGCCAAGAGGAAGCTATTTTACGGTCCCCCTAATAAACCATCTGCCTGGGCCCTGGAAGGCCCATTGTTCAAAAGGAATCCATTTACGACTACCCTAATAAACCATCTGCCTGGGCCCAGGACAGGCCTTTGTTCAACTCCCTGTAGCTGCTCCACCCCTAATCTAATCAGAGAGGTGACAACTCCTTTTGGCAAGGGGAAGAGTGGCTGAGCAGGTTTTAACTCCTGTGGGGGTAGATGTCAGGCAGAATTCAGTTCCTTAAGCCAGGCCCCAGCTAATGTCACTTCTAGTTACCCAATTTTCTGCATTCAAATAAACTAACAATTTTTACACATGCAGCTAGAATGCTGATTCTAAGTTTAAAACTATGACATTTAAACAATTGAAACCTATGTGACACTCAAAAGTAGGTCACTCATTTTTTTTAAACATTTAGATGTTTAGTGTCTTTCAGTCCAAATTTACTTAAACTGCTGAAATCCACAGCTCAGCCAGTTTTGCTATGAACATTATTTTAGGCTCATCCTCTTTCCAGTTTTTGTATGCCCACAAGACTTTATTCTGTCAAATGTCTGCTGGTGTTCAGTGAGATTGTTGGATATTCTGCAATGTTTGAAATGGGCATTCTGAGCTTGCCTTCAGAGAAACAAAGGGTGATTTTTAAAGTGCTTCCTAGCGAACAGGCACTGCTGTTTTTCTCTTTGGCACCCCATTTCACTCATGGCTCTTCTGACCCAGCACACCCGCACCGGGGGGTGGCAAGTCAGGCGACCATTTTGGTGTGCGCACAAACTGCGCGTTTTTCATAGATTCTGGTGCACATGTGTGCTTTTTCGGCCATCTTGGATTTCCTAAGCCCACAGCACCAAATGTTGTAGCATAATAGTCCAAACGTGGGTCAGAACACCCAACACAGTACAATGCAATCAATTTTCTTGAAAAGGAAGTATCACTTGGAACTTAACTATAGAGGGAATCAAAATGTATTTACCATTACAATACTCCTGTATTCTGTTTGTAATGTGTGCCCCTTGCGCATCAAAATCCTCGACTCAAGGGACTTAGCATGGAAGAGGGTAAAGGTCAAATATGAATTGCTTAAGGGGATTGTATACTTAGTTGAGGGCCATTCTTACAACACTATCATAATCGACACAAGCTCCTATGATACACAAACCTTTGACATGCATTTGATCAACATACTTATGCACTTTTCACACAGGTTCCTAAGACATATGCTCTAACAACACACACTTCTATCACACTCACTCATATTACACTCAAATGTACAACACTGACACTCCCGACACACACTCTTGCATCACACTTGTGAATCTGACATTTATGCCCGCCCTCCTATGGCACATGCTCCTTTTGCCCATGTTCCTATAGCACATTTATGACACTTAGAATTATGAGAAACGTTCCTTCAACACATGCTCCTATGGCTCTTGCTCCTACAACTCATACAACAGTTTTATGACTTTCACACTTATGACATAGGCTCCTTTGAGATGTGCTATTAACACACACATACTCTTGAGGCACACACTCTTATAACAAAAACTCCTATTTATTCACATACAGGGAAGACCAGTGTTCTTTTGATCACATAATAATGTACAGTAGATAAGGTATTAGATTTGATAAAAAAGCAGTGACTGTGAGTTCGTGTGACATTCTAACCAGGTTGTGCAGGGGAGTTAATGGAACAATACATGGGTGTACATACATAGATTAAGGAACACCAACATTAAAGATCTTTAAGTGCAGATAGGTGGTATGGCCTGCTGTGTTAGGGATATGGCCATGATGGATGATGTGCTAGTGTGGAGGCAGAGAAAGTGAGGGACAGATGGAGGTTAGAGGCAAAGGAGCAAATATTAGCTAGAGGCAGATTATAGGTTGGTTACGAGGATAACATGGAGGTGAGGAGTTAGGCTTTTTGTTTGATGCACACATCATCAGAGTGTTTGATTTGATTACCCCTTGCATTCTTACATGCCCTCTGCATATACCACACAGATAAAGTTGCTAATTGAAGGACACAGAGTACTACTCAAGATTTCTCATTTTGTAATCACACTACATCTGACTTATTCTTCTCCTGATTAAACTACACATTTTATTCACCCCACTTTAAACTTGACATTGATAAATGCCATTGATCAGCTTGCCCCAAAAATATAGATCTTCCCCTCCTCAAAGACAAAGAAACAAAAACACACACTTCCTCAGACCTCCCTCCATAATTTGGAATGGAAGTGTAGACAGGAACATGACCATAAGACAACAGTTACTCCCTGCCCTTTGTGGTTCCAAACTTACTATCTGCAATACTAAGAAGCATATTTCTAAACCTGGATTAAGCATGAAGCAAACTCTTCTAAAAAAATTGATAGAATTGTGCAGGAACTCTCTTTGACTAAATATTTGGGTTCCCAAAATAGCCCTCCTCTTATTTTTTTATTTTTTTATTTATTCTTGTGTTTAATCATTTAATATTTTTACAAGTATCGTTGAAACGCGAACAAAACTATTTTGCGCTTAGGGCGCCACTTGCTTATTAGAAATGTAGAAACGATATCTGTTTAGGCAGTCAAACCTAAAATCAAAGTAGAAAGTGAAGGTAGTTACATAGAAGAGAACGGGAAAAGTGACAGGGGAACGATTACAGTTCTGAAGTTTCTGGCACTGGCATTTGCTGTTTGGTCTTTTTAAGAGCCAAGTCCAGAAGTTTTGCGGTAGTCATGGACCATCTGGCGCTATTGCCGGCCATTAAACGACTCCAGCAGACTTGTTCGTCCATAATGGTCAGGTCTGCCAAAAGTGGTGCAAAATACGCCTCTCTCTCCTTGCTCATTAGGGGGCATACCATGAGTAAATGTCTTATAGTTTCTGGTCGATCGGATTTCCACATAGTTGACACACATTTGAGGCCGCTGTTTGTCTGATTGCCAACATTTCCTGAGTAGGAAGTCTCATAAAGAGTTTCCTCAGTGTTTTGTCCGGGAATTTTTCACAATACTTCAGAGGGGTGTTTAATTTGTTGAACAGTGGTGGAAGATGCTTTAGCAGCTTATTGGCTGTGGCTTTGTCGTTCGTGGTGATCCAGTCTTGATGGTCTATTTTGGATTTCATTCTTTGAGGATTGCCAATTAGTGTGTCTTCCGTACAGGCTAGCTCATCTAGTTTGTCTTGAAGGCCCTTTGCCCAAGCGTTAAGAGGCTTACAGCCACCACTCTTGATTTCTGCTGCCACCAACTGATATACTGGAAGACTGTCAGTCAGCTGAATCTTTCTGTATAGTTGTATTGCGCTCTGTTCTACCACTGCTGCTAAGGACAGCAGGCCCGACTCCTGCCTGATTGCTACCATGGAGGCGGACTTTGGAAGCCCTACGACCGACTTCCACAGAAAACCTTCCAGTTGAAGCCATATCGATGTAGGCATATTCAAACTTGCGTTCTTTCCATATGTCAATGTTGGGACGACTTTGGACTTATAGAAATGAATGGCAGGGATTAACAAGAATTTGCCAAATTTTGTGTTATCGGGGTGCTGCCCCCGTCATTGTTCTGGAGCACCAGGTCCAGAGTTTGGGGCATTCTACGGTGGAATGCTAATCTGAGGGTTCTGTTGAGTCCTCAGTATGTGACCCAGATCCTGTGCCATATTTTGGACCTGGCGCTCTAACTGGGAAACCCGCTCAGGCTGATACGGGGCTCTATTTTCTCCCCTGGGCTGATCCCGGGAAGGGTAGCTATCCCTTCTCTGGTAGTACCCCTGGTTGGGAAGATTTTGGTACCCCTCCACCCTTGGCCTCCTCTCTCCCGGATTAGGTTGTCTGGGCTCAGGGAATTGGGGAAAGAAGGATGGATGATTTTGGGGCTGGAAATTGGGTGGATACCTGGG
The DNA here is from genome assembly GCF_040938575.1 of Ambystoma mexicanum. Classification (NCBI taxonomy): domain Eukaryota; kingdom Metazoa; phylum Chordata; class Amphibia; order Caudata; family Ambystomatidae; genus Ambystoma; species Ambystoma mexicanum. The sequence continues at coordinate 1,517,320,414 of NC_090937.1, read as the reverse complement.
GAAAAAGTTCTGCCCAGGATTTGGAGAATTTCTGCCCTCCTTGGGGAAGTTAGGAGGGAAGTTCCCCGGGTCAGGTGCTTGGCTGGATCCCCCCCCTTGGGCTGCAGGAGACCACACATAACCCAGGATTGGTCTGTTTCCCTTGTAACGGGGACTTACATAGTCAGGAGAGCGAGGGACCTCATTTGTGGGACTACCTCTTTCACTCCCTGTCTGTGACTGGCCCGAGGACCTTCTGGGCCTAGCATTATTAGGTGCAGGTAGGTTTTTAGGCCCCCCCATCTCCAAATCCAAAACGGGGGTGACCTTTACCTCTGCCACCTTGGCAGCAGCAGGGGTGCTGTTGGTTTTGGGATTTTTCTTGGTATTGCTTTTATTTTCTATGGGCTTCTGCACCTCATAGATCCGGGTAGCCTGTTCAATGACCCAGTCTAAAGATCTTTTCTCATGAAAATCTCTCACGAGCTGGGTCATTATATATTTGGGCAAGGCATGGAAAAATGTATTGACAAATTCTCTGCTGTCTGTGCGCACCCTTCTGGTGGTCTGCGCAAAGGCACGTTTCAGTTCTTGCACGAATTCTTGTGGGGCCTGATTCTCCCCACATTGCAAATTGTAGGCTGCCTTGCGAGCCTTTTGAGGATTTCTGTGAACAGAAAAATGTTTCAAGATGGCCGCCTTATAGGTGGACCATCTTAAATGATTTTGGTCCTCCAGCCCCGTAAAGAAACTGGAGTATTCTGGGGAGAATGTCCATTTGACATACTGGATGCAGCTACTGCTGTCCTTCAAATGGAAAGTCTCCATCATTTGCTCATAGAGCTCCAAGTGTTCCCAAACAGAGTACTTGGCGTTCTTATGATAAGGCGTGATGACACTCCTGATTGCCTTAATCTGTTTCAATGGATCCTTAAGCAAGGCCCTTTTTGCCTTATTGGCCTTTTTGGTTTGGGTAACCCTTGTCCATTCATCCTCTGACTGAGAGGCACTGCTCCCAGAGGTTCCTGTCTGAGATTCCAGGTTTTCCCGGATTCTGCGAGCCTGGGAATGGCTGGCAGAATGTGGGGACCTGGTCTCCTGTGTCCTGCGCCGTTCAGAGGAGTCTTCAGATTCCTCCTTGCTGCCAGGATTTGATGGGTACCCCCCCCACTGTCCTAACTGGGCAGAAGTTTTCAGGATGCCCTTAATGGGCCTATTCTCCTGGGGTTCCCCACTAAATTGCACTGTGCTTGGGTGCCCATACCCGGATGCCTGCCCATCCATTCCTGGGAGGTACTGGCCTATGAGCCCCATGCTTCTGGCTGGATAGTAATCTGCCATCCCTGTGGCCCGGTGTTCATGTGCGCCAGGGGACAGGGGGGTGGCAGAGTCCAGGGACTGAGAGAGATAAATGCCTCTGGTACTAGAGCTCCTGATGTTATGCTCAGGAGTTTCCCTTTCCCAGCGAACCTGGTCTCTATCCGCCCCTGCTCCCTGTTGCAATGCAAGAGCCTGCGCCTTCAGTTCCTCAGTTAAGGCCTTACTAGACTCTATCAGTCTCTCCTGCATCGCTACCTGTTGTTGGAGCCTATCATTGTGCTGGCAGAGAGCCTCATTCTCTCTCTGCGTTTCCTGATTGGTCCTGGAGCACTGGGCCAGTCTTTGCTGCAGGAGGGTTACCTCCTGAGCTGTGTCCCTATTGGCCTGCTCCTTTCTTGCCAGAGCATCCTCCACCTTCCTGGTGTGCTCTAACAAGTTCTGGTGTTCTTTTTGGAAGTCACCCAGTCCCTGGAGGGCCAGGTGATTGTCTTCCATTTTCCTTTTTAAGTGGCAGACTTCCTGGCCTAAGGTATCCCTTTCCTGACTAAGAGCCTGCATCTGTGCTGCCAGGTCGTCCCTTTGCCTTTGGAAGGCACCAGTTTTCTGGCGCTCCTGGTCAAACTCTGCCTGGGTATCCAGGTCTTTCAAAATCAGTTTATTGCTCTCTGCCTTCTCCCTATCTAGGTGGCTTGTCAGGGTGACTACCTGCTCAGCACATGCCCTATTGAAGTCTAACTGTTGCTCCAGCTTTTTTCTGGCTCTGCAGTAGGGAGTCCAAACCTTCTTGGTACTCCTTCTGCAAGGCCAGAAATCTGGTATCCTGGTCCGCCTTTTCCTGTTGCAGCACATCCATATCCTCCTTTATTTTAGTGATGTACCGTCTGCTGTCATTTTCTGACTCCTGGCTCCTGAGTAGCCTCTGCTCAGAAGAGTCCAGATCACATTGGGCCTTCTGTAATGCCAGCAGTTGCCTACTCGCCAGATCTTGGCCTTCAGCACATTTGTCCTGCATGGCTCCCATATGTAAATATAAATATGCCGCTACCCTGGCAATCTTGTGGTGCTCATCCTTGGCCTTCGGGGCCATGTATAGTTCACTCAGGGCCACCTGTAGCCTGATCTCCCCATATATCTGACCCTGTTTCAGTGACCTGTTGCGCGATTGCCTGCAACCAGACCATTTGGTCCTGATGAGTCCACTCACCTCTCACAAATAGCTTATGTAAGAAGTGTTCTCTGGCTATTTTCATATCTACCAAGGTCGTCATTCTAGAGATTGGTCTCTGTCCTGACTTACAGTTTGTATTTTATTTTTGCAAAACAGACCTTTTCCTTAGAGCGTTCCTTTGAGGAGTGCTTTACAGCGTAACACAGCATGGTGATCCGACCGGATATGTGTGTGTGGTCAGCTGGCACACTGTATTAATCTGCACAAGTGATAGATCTAACCCAAACATCCCGAACGAGCCCCCAATTTGTAAGAGGATTCAATTCAACACTACAGCTAAATCAATGCCTAGTCTGGGATACTGAATGGAAAACCTTATTGATTTGTCTTTATGTCCAGTTCATGCGTTCTGGATGACTACCCCTATATAACACCCCTCTCTTGGAATCCCCCTGACCCCACTGAGCCAAGAAGTAGTTCTGTTTTGCAAGTTCAAAAGGTTTATTTGATAATTTAAACAATAGATATATATATATCACACTTTATAATAAATTAATAATTGAATATCACACTTAATCTGAGCAGTAATCAATAATGGATAGTCCGGCACTAGCACACTTCTTTATAATCAATGATGAGTGGTTATAGGATGGATAAGATAGCAACAATACTTTTATGGTTTCAATGGATGCAATGTGGAATGAAATGCAGTACAGAAAATAACTTAATAGGATTTCAGCAAAAGACAATGTAATCACTTTCTTGGACAATTCACCCCCCCCTTTTATGCACTGTAAGGAGGTGAAGATGACACAGTTCTTAGGAATGCAATCAAATAGAATTGAGTTCAATTCCCCCCCAGCAGCTTATACAACAGATAGGAGTTTTGAAACACAGGCAAAATGCTTTGAATATGGTGACAATGCAGTGAGAAATATGCTGAAAATGGTTTTAATTCCCTTTAGGAGGTTCAGGTGAGTGAAATATACTTGGGATGAGTTCATGCTCACTTTAGCAAAGATCTATGAGTAACTAGCAGGTTAAACGAATTTTTGGCAAAGGAAAGCAATGAAGCTGCTGTTTTCACACGTGGCTGGATTTTTAACCAAATTGCAAATCGAGGTAAAATTTGCGAGTGCGAGAATCGTGATTACGGCAAATGTATGAGGAGTGGGAAGTCGGTTCTAGACTTGTTGAAAAGCTGAGATTCTAAGCTTTCGGAGGAAAGGTAAACCAAGTTCCTAGCCCAAACGGTTCCAGAGATATGGACGATTAAATAAAGGTAGTTTTTCGGATTTGAAATTTTAAGAGTTCAAAGCGACAGGTTACAGCTTGCAGCTAGAAAATGACAAGTGACAGCTTTGCAAATGACAGGTGACAGTTAGGAGGCAGTTCTGGTTAGATTAAAATAGATTGAATTATATTATTTTAACTAAGAGATTGGTTCTGTACAGTTCTGCTAGGTAATCACAATATAATTTTAAAAGGAATGGGCCTCGCCACGGATCTGGTCAACATTGTTTTCTTCACTCGCCACGGACGTTTCTGCGCACAGCGTCTGGGTCAGCTCTACTCTGCTGGTCTGGTCTGGGTCTCTGGTTCTGATCAGGTCTGTGGGTTTCTAGGCCCTACCCCTCTCCACTTGTCATTGGCCACTTCCTCCTCTTCCCCTTGATTGGGGGAATGAAATGAAGTGTCATCATGATGAGGTCTGTTTATGATACAGAGAACCCACCCCTGTCAACTTTACACACAATCTATATTTGACCTAAAGACATATTTCATAGATACACAGTGGTTTGAAATTACATGCACCCATCACATATCACATGAGGTATACCCTGTTCAAACTCTGCTCTTCCTGGGGGCTTGGGTTCAAAAATGGCAACATATTTCACTTTTTGGTCGGGTTACCAATATTGGATTTGTCCCTGCATTTACACAAATGTTCGCAAAGCATGTGGGCATTAGGTGGTGGAGTGTCAGATTTTTAACATACATACATTTAGAGTAATATCCTCTTTTCCGCTAAAAACCCCCCATAACATACCACCGGGTCCTAACACGTCTTCAAATGTGCACAGAAAAATCACAAGAATAATGATATCACTTATAAAATTTTCACAAGTCCGCTCTATGAATGATCCATCTTTTTAGATTTATGTTCTGGCCCCAAAGGGGTGTGGTTTCCCAGGTCACATGGTGTAGAAACCAGTTTATCCAGTTTCTGCCAAGCTCAGAGACCCTGCCCCTCCCAGCTTCTGCCAAGAGGAAGCTATTTTACGGTCCCCCTAATAAACCATCTGCCTGGGCCCTGGAAGGCCCATTGTTCAAAAGGAATCCATTTACGACTACCCTAATAAACCATCTGCCTGGGCCCAGGACAGGCCTTTGTTCAACTCCCTGTAGCTGCTCCACCCCTAATCTAATCAGAGAGGTGACAACTCCTTTTGGCAAGGGGAAGAGTGGCTGAGCAGGTTTTAACTCCTGTGGGGGTAGATGTCAGGCAGAATTCAGTTCCTTAAGCCAGGCCCCAGCTAATGTCACTTCTAGTTACCCAATTTTCTGCATTCAAATAAACTAACAATTTTTACACATGCAGCTAGAATGCTGATTCTAAGTTTAAAACTATGACATTTAAACAATTGAAACCTATGTGACACTCAAAAGTAGGTCACTCATTTTTTTTAAACATTTAGATGTTTAGTGTCTTTCAGTCCAAATTTACTTAAACTGCTGAAATCCACAGCTCAGCCAGTTTTGCTATGAACATTATTTTAGGCTCATCCTCTTTCCAGTTTTTGTATGCCCACAAGACTTTATTCTGTCAAATGTCTGCTGGTGTTCAGTGAGATTGTTGGATATTCTGCAATGTTTGAAATGGGCATTCTGAGCTTGCCTTCAGAGAAACAAAGGGTGATTTTTAAAGTGCTTCCTAGCGAACAGGCACTGCTGTTTTTCTCTTTGGCACCCCATTTCACTCATGGCTCTTCTGACCCAGCACACCCGCACCGGGGGGTGGCAAGTCAGGCGACCATTTTGGTGTGCGCACAAACTGCGCGTTTTTCATAGATTCTGGTGCACATGTGTGCTTTTTCGGCCATCTTGGATTTCCTAAGCCCACAGCACCAAATGTTGTAGCATAATAGTCCAAACGTGGGTCAGAACACCCAACACAGTACAATGCAATCAATTTTCTTGAAAAGGAAGTATCACTTGGAACTTAACTATAGAGGGAATCAAAATGTATTTACCATTACAATACTCCTGTATTCTGTTTGTAATGTGTGCCCCTTGCGCATCAAAATCCTCGACTCAAGGGACTTAGCATGGAAGAGGGTAAAGGTCAAATATGAATTGCTTAAGGGGATTGTATACTTAGTTGAGGGCCATTCTTACAACACTATCATAATCGACACAAGCTCCTATGATACACAAACCTTTGACATGCATTTGATCAACATACTTATGCACTTTTCACACAGGTTCCTAAGACATATGCTCTAACAACACACACTTCTATCACACTCACTCATATTACACTCAAATGTACAACACTGACACTCCCGACACACACTCTTGCATCACACTTGTGAATCTGACATTTATGCCCGCCCTCCTATGGCACATGCTCCTTTTGCCCATGTTCCTATAGCACATTTATGACACTTAGAATTATGAGAAACGTTCCTTCAACACATGCTCCTATGGCTCTTGCTCCTACAACTCATACAACAGTTTTATGACTTTCACACTTATGACATAGGCTCCTTTGAGATGTGCTATTAACACACACATACTCTTGAGGCACACACTCTTATAACAAAAACTCCTATTTATTCACATACAGGGAAGACCAGTGTTCTTTTGATCACATAATAATGTACAGTAGATAAGGTATTAGATTTGATAAAAAAGCAGTGACTGTGAGTTCGTGTGACATTCTAACCAGGTTGTGCAGGGGAGTTAATGGAACAATACATGGGTGTACATACATAGATTAAGGAACACCAACATTAAAGATCTTTAAGTGCAGATAGGTGGTATGGCCTGCTGTGTTAGGGATATGGCCATGATGGATGATGTGCTAGTGTGGAGGCAGAGAAAGTGAGGGACAGATGGAGGTTAGAGGCAAAGGAGCAAATATTAGCTAGAGGCAGATTATAGGTTGGTTACGAGGATAACATGGAGGTGAGGAGTTAGGCTTTTTGTTTGATGCACACATCATCAGAGTGTTTGATTTGATTACCCCTTGCATTCTTACATGCCCTCTGCATATACCACACAGATAAAGTTGCTAATTGAAGGACACAGAGTACTACTCAAGATTTCTCATTTTGTAATCACACTACATCTGACTTATTCTTCTCCTGATTAAACTACACATTTTATTCACCCCACTTTAAACTTGACATTGATAAATGCCATTGATCAGCTTGCCCCAAAAATATAGATCTTCCCCTCCTCAAAGACAAAGAAACAAAAACACACACTTCCTCAGACCTCCCTCCATAATTTGGAATGGAAGTGTAGACAGGAACATGACCATAAGACAACAGTTACTCCCTGCCCTTTGTGGTTCCAAACTTACTATCTGCAATACTAAGAAGCATATTTCTAAACCTGGATTAAGCATGAAGCAAACTCTTCTAAAAAAATTGATAGAATTGTGCAGGAACTCTCTTTGACTAAATATTTGGGTTCCCAAAATAGCCCTCCTCTTATTTTTTTATTTTTTTATTTATTCTTGTGTTTAATCATTTAATATTTTTACAAGTATCGTTGAAACGCGAACAAAACTATTTTGCGCTTAGGGCGCCACTTGCTTATTAGAAATGTAGAAACGATATCTGTTTAGGCAGTCAAACCTAAAATCAAAGTAGAAAGTGAAGGTAGTTACATAGAAGAGAACGGGAAAAGTGACAGGGGAACGATTACAGTTCTGAAGTTTCTGGCACTGGCATTTGCTGTTTGGTCTTTTTAAGAGCCAAGTCCAGAAGTTTTGCGGTAGTCATGGACCATCTGGCGCTATTGCCGGCCATTAAACGACTCCAGCAGACTTGTTCGTCCATAATGGTCAGGTCTGCCAAAAGTGGTGCAAAATACGCCTCTCTCTCCTTGCTCATTAGGGGGCATACCATGAGTAAATGTCTTATAGTTTCTGGTCGATCGGATTTCCACATAGTTGACACACATTTGAGGCCGCTGTTTGTCTGATTGCCAACATTTCCTGAGTAGGAAGTCTCATAAAGAGTTTCCTCAGTGTTTTGTCCGGGAATTTTTCACAATACTTCAGAGGGGTGTTTAATTTGTTGAACAGTGGTGGAAGATGCTTTAGCAGCTTATTGGCTGTGGCTTTGTCGTTCGTGGTGATCCAGTCTTGATGGTCTATTTTGGATTTCATTCTTTGAGGATTGCCAATTAGTGTGTCTTCCGTACAGGCTAGCTCATCTAGTTTGTCTTGAAGGCCCTTTGCCCAAGCGTTAAGAGGCTTACAGCCACCACTCTTGATTTCTGCTGCCACCAACTGATATACTGGAAGACTGTCAGTCAGCTGAATCTTTCTGTATAGTTGTATTGCGCTCTGTTCTACCACTGCTGCTAAGGACAGCAGGCCCGACTCCTGCCTGATTGCTACCATGGAGGCGGACTTTGGAAGCCCTACGACCGACTTCCACAGAAAACCTTCCAGTTGAAGCCATATCGATGTAGGCATATTCAAACTTGCGTTCTTTCCATATGTCAATGTTGGGACGACTTTGGACTTATAGAAATGAATGGCAGGGATTAACAAGAATTTGCCAAATTTTGTGTTATCGGGGTGCTGCCCCCGTCATTGTTCTGGAGCACCAGGTCCAGAGTTTGGGGCATTCTACGGTGGAATGCTAATCTGAGGGTTCTGTTGAGTCCTCAGTATGTGACCCAGATCCTGTGCCATATTTTGGACCTGGCGCTCTAACTGGGAAACCCGCTCAGGCTGATACGGGGCTCTATTTTCTCCCCTGGGCTGATCCCGGGAAGGGTAGCTATCCCTTCTCTGGTAGTACCCCTGGTTGGGAAGATTTTGGTACCCCTCCACCCTTGGCCTCCTCTCTCCCGGATTAGGTTGTCTGGGCTCAGGGAATTGGGGAAAGAAGGATGGATGATTTTGGGGCTGGAAATTGGGTGGATACCTGGGGAAAAAGTTCTGCCCAGGATTTGGAGAATTTCTGCCCTCCTTGGGGAAGTTAGGAGGGAAGTTCCCCGGGTCAGGTGCTTGGCTGGATCCCCCCCCTTGGGCTGCAGGAGACCACACATAACCCAGGATTGGTCTGTTTCCCTTGTAACGGGGACTTACATAGTCAGGAGAGCGAGGGACCTCATTTGTGGGACTACCTCTTTCACTCCCTGTCTGTGACTGGCCCGAGGACCTTCTGGGCCTAGCATTATTAGGTGCAGGTAGGTTTTTAGGCCCCCCCATCTCCAAATCCAAAACGGGGGTGACCTTTACCTCTGCCACCTTGGCAGCAGCAGGGGTGCTGTTGGTTTTGGGATTTTTCTTGGTATTGCTTTTATTTTCTATGGGCTTCTGCACCTCATAGATCCGGGTAGCCTGTTCAATGACCCAGTCTAAAGATCTTTTCTCATGAAAATCTCTCACGAGCTGGGTCATTATATATTTGGGCAAGGCATGGAAAAATGTATTGACAAATTCTCTGCTGTCTGTGCGCACCCTTCTGGTGGTCTGCGCAAAGGCACGTTTCAGTTCTTGCACGAATTCTTGTGGGGCCTGATTCTCCCCACATTGCAAATTGTAGGCTGCCTTGCGAGCCTTTTGAGGATTTCTGTGAACAGAAAAATGTTTCAAGATGGCCGCCTTATAGGTGGACCATCTTAAATGATTTTGGTCCTCCAGCCCCGTAAAGAAACTGGAGTATTCTGGGGAGAATGTCCATTTGACATACTGGATGCAGCTACTGCTGTCCTTCAAATGGAAAGTCTCCATCATTTGCTCATAGAGCTCCAAGTGTTCCCAAACAGAGTACTTGGCGTTCTTATGATAAGGCGTGATGACACTCCTGATTGCCTTAATCTATTTCAATGGATCCTTAAGCAAGGCCCTTTTTGCCTTATTGGCCTTTTTGGTTCGGGTAACCCTTGTCCATTCATCCTCTGACTCAGAGGCACTGCTCCCAGAGGTTCCTGTCTGAGATTCCAGGTTTTCCCGGATTCTGCGAGCCTGGGAATGGCTGGCAGAATGTGGGGACCTGGTCTCCTGTGTCCTGCGCCGTTCAGAGGAGTCTTCAGATTCCTCCTTGCTGCCAGGATTTGATGGGTACCCCCCCACTGTCCTAACTGGGCAGAAGTTTTCAGGATGCCCTTAATGGGCCTATTCTCCTGGGGTTCCCCACTAAATTGCACTGTGCTTGGGTGCGCATACCCGGATGCCTGCCCATCCATTCCTGGGAGGTACTGGCCTATGAGCCCCATGCTTCTGGCTGGATAGTAATCTGCCATCCCTGTGGCCCGGTGTTCATGTGCGCCAGGGGACAGGGGGGTGGCAGAGTCCAGGGACTGAGAGAGATAAATGCCTCTTGTACTAGAGCTCCTGAGGTTATGCTCAGGAGTTTCCCTTTCCCAGCGAACCTGGTCTCTATCCGCCCCTGCTCCCTGTTGCAATGCAAGAGCCTGCGCCTTCAGTTCCTCAGTTAAGGCCTTACTAGACTCTATCAGTCTCTCCTGCATCGCTACCTGTTGTTGGAGCCTATCATTGTGCTGGCAGAGAGCCTCATTCTCTCTCTGCGTTTCCTGATTGGTCCTGGAGCACTGGGCCAGTCTTTGCTGCAGGAGGGTTACCTCCTGAGCTGTGTCCCTATTGGCCTGCTCCTTTCTTGCCAGAGCATCCTCCACCTTCCTGGTGTGCTCTAACAAGTTCTGGTGTTCTTTTTGGAAGTCACCCAGTCCCTGGAGGGCCAGGTGATTGTCTTCCATTTTCCTTTTTAAGTGGCAGACTTCCTGGCCTAAGGTATCCCTTTCCTGACTAAGAGCCTGCATCTGTGCTGCCAGGTCGTCCCTTTGCCTTTGGAAGGCACCAGTTTTCTGGCACTCCTGGTCAAACTCTGCCTGGGTATCCAGGTCTTTCAAAATCAGTTTATTGCTCTCTGCCTTCTCCCTATCTAGGTGGCTTTTCAGGGTGACTAACTGCTCAGCACATGCCCTATTGAAGTCTAACTGTTGCTCCAGCTTTTTTCTGGCTCTGCAGTAGGGAGTCCAAACCTTCTTGGTACTCCTTCTGCAAGGCCAGAAATCTGGTATCCTGGTCCGCCTTTTCCTGTTGCAGCACATCCATATCCTCCTTTATTTTAGTGATGTACCGTCTGCTGTCATTTTCTGACTCCTGGCTCCTGAGTAGCCTCTGCTCAGAAGAGTCCAGATCAGATTGGGCCTTCTGTAATGCCAGCAGTTGCCTACTCGCCAGATCTTGGCCTTCAGCACATTTGTCCTGCATGGCTCCCATATGTAAATATAAATATGCCGCTACCCTGGCAATCTTGTGGTGCTCATCCTTGGCCTTCGGGGCCATGTATAGTTCACTCAGGGCCACCTGTAGGGGAGCCTGATCTCCCCATATATCTGACCCTGTTTCAGTGACCTGTTGCGCGATTGCCTGCAACCAGACCGTTTGGTCCTGATGAGTCCACTCACCTCTCACAAATATCTTATGTAAGAAGTGTTCTCTGGCTATTTTCATATCTACCAAGGTCGTCATTCTAGAGATTGGTCTCTGTCCTGACTTACAGAAGTTTGTATTTTATTTTTGCAAAACAGACCTTTTCCTTAGAGCGTTCCTTTGAGGAGTGCTTTACAGCGTAACACAGCGTGGTGATCCGACCGGATATGTGTCTGTGGTCAGCTGGCACGCTGTATTAATCTGCACAAGTGATAGATCTAACCCAAACATCCCGAACGAGCCCCCAATTTGTAAGAGGATTCAATTCAACACTACAGCTAAATCAATGCCTAGTCTGGGATACTGAATGGAAAACCTTATTGATTTGTCTTTATGTCCAGTTCATGCGTTCTGGATGACTACCCCTATATAACACCCCTCTCTTGGAATCCCCCTGACCCCACTGAGCCAAGAAGTAGTTCTGTTTTGCAAGTTCAAAAGGTTTATTTGATAATTTAAACAATAGATATATATATATCACACTTTATAATAAATTAATAATTGAATATCACACTTAATCTGAGCAGTAATCAATAATGGATAGTCCGGCACTAGCACACTTCTTTATAATCAATGATGAGTGGTTATAGGATGGATAAGATAGCAACAATACTTTTATGGTTTCAATGGATGCAATGTGGAATGAAATGCAGTACAGAAAATAACTTAATAGGATTTCAGCAAAAGACAATGTAATCACTTTCTTGGACAATTCACCCCCCCTTGTATGCACTGTAAGGAGATGAAGATGACACAGTTCTTAGGAATGCAATCAAATAGAATTCAGTTCAATTCCCCCCCAGCAGCTTATACAACAGATAGGAGTTTTGAAACACAGGCAAAATGCTTTGAATATGGTGACAATGCAGTGAGAAATATGCTGAAAATGGTTTTAATTCCCTTTAGGAGGTTCAGGTGAGTGAAATATACTTGGGATGAGTTCATGCTCACTTTAGCAAGGATCTATGAGTAACTAGCAGGTTAAACGAATTTTTGGCAAAGGAAAGCAATGAAGCTGCTGTTTTCACACGTGGCTGGATTTTTAACCAAATTGCAAATCGCGGTAAAATTTGCGAGTGCGAGAATCGTGATTACGTATGTATGAGGAGTGGGAAGTCGGTTCTAGACTTGTTGAAAAGCTGAGATTCTAAGCTTTCGGAGGAAAGTTAAACCAAGTTCCTAGCCCAAACAGTTCCAGAGATACGGACGATTAAATAAAGGTAGTTTTTCGGATTTGAAATTTTAAGAGTTCAAAGCGACAGGTTACAGCTTGCAGCTAGAAAATGGCAAGTGACAGCTTTGCAAATGACAGGTGACAGTTAGGAGGCAGTTCTGGTTAGATCAAAATAGATTGAATTATATTATTTTAACTAAGAGATTGGTTCTGCACAGTTCTGCTAGGTAATCACAATATAATTTTAAAAGGAATGGGCCTCGCCACGGATCTGGTCAACATTGTTTTCTTCACTGCCACGGACGTTTCTGCGCACAGCGTCTGGGTCAGCTCTACTCTGCTGGTCTGGTCTGGGTCTCTGGTTCTGATCAGGTCTGTGGGTTTCTAGGCCCTACCCCTCTCCACTTGTCATTGGCCACTTCCTCCTCTTCCCCTTGATTGGGGGAATGAAATGAAGTGTCATCATGATGAGGTCTGTTTATGATACAGAGAACCCACCCCTGTCAACTTTACACACAATCTATATTTGACCTAAAGACATATTTCATAGATACACAGTGGTTTGAAATTACATGCACCCATCACATATCACATGAGGTATACCCTGTTCAAACTCTGCTCTTCCTGGGGGCTTGGGTTAAAAAATGGCAACATATTTCACTTTTTGGTCGGGTTACCAATATTGGATTTGTCCCCGCATTTACACAAATGTTCGCAAAGCATGTGGGCATTAGGTGGTGGAGTGTCAGATTTTTAACATATATACATTTAGAGTAATATCCTCTTTTCCGCTAAAAACCCCCCAGAACATACCACCGGGTCCTAACACGTCTTCAAATGTGCACAGAAAAATCACAAGAATAATGATATCACTTATAAAATTTTCACAAGTCCGCTCTATGAATGATCCATCTTTTTAGATTTATGTTCTGGCCCCAAAGGGGTGTGGTTTCCCAGGTCACATGGTGTAGAAACCAGTTTATCCAGTTTCTGCCAAGCTCAGAGACCCTGCCCCTCCCAGCTTCTGCCAAGAGGAAGCTATTTTACGGTCCCCCTAATAAACCATCTGCCTGGGCCCTGAAGGCCCATTGTTCAAAAGGAAGCCATTCACGACTACCCTAATAAACCATCTGCCTGGGCCCAGGACAGGCCTTTGTTCAACTCCCTGTAGCTGCTCCACCCCTAATCTAATCAGAGAGGTGACAACTCCTTTTGGCAAGGGGAAGAGTGGCTGAGCAGGTTTTAACTCCTGTGGGGGTAGATGTCAGGCAGAATTCAGTTCCTTAAGCCAGGCCCCAGCTAATGTCACTTCTAGTTACCCAGTTTTCTGCATTCAAATAAACTAACAATTTTTACACATGCAGCTAGAATGCTGATTCTAAGTTTAAAACTATGAAATTTAAACAATTGAAACCTATGTGACACTCAAAAGTAGGTCACTCATTTCTTTTAAACTTTTAGATTTTTAGTGTCTTTCAGTCCAAATTTACTTAAACTGCTGAAATCCACAGCTCAGCCAGTTTTGCTATGAACATTATTTTAGGCTCATCCTCTTTCCAGATTTTGTATGCCCACAAGATTTTATTCTGTCAAATGTCTGCTGGTGTTCAGTGAGATTGTTGGATATTCTGCAATGTTTGAAATGGGCATTCTAAGCTTGCCTTCAGAGAAACAAAGGGTGATTTTTAAAGTGCTTTCTAGCCAACAGGCACTGCTGTTTTTCTCTTTGGAACCCCATTTCACTCATGGCTCTTCTGACCCAGCACACCCGCACCGGGGGGTGGCAAGTCAGGCGACCATTTTGGTGTGCGCACAAACTGCGCGGTTTTCATAGATTCTGGTGCACATGTGGGCTTTTTCGGCCATCTTGGATTTCCTAAGCCCACAGCACCAAATGTTGTAGCATAATAGTCCAAACATGGGTCAGAACACCCAACACAGTACAATGCAATCAATTTTCTTGAAAAGGAAGTATCACTTGGAACTTAACTATAGAGGGAATCAAAATGTATTTACCATTACAATACTCCTGTATTCTGTTTGTAATGTGTGCCCCTTGCACATCAAAATCCTCGACTCAAGGGATTTAGCATGGAAGAGGGTAAAGGTCAAATATGATTTGCTTAAGGGGATTGTATACTTAGTTGAGGGCCATTCTTACAACACTATCATAATCGACACAAGCTCCTATGATACACAAACCTTTGACACGCATTTGATCAACATACTTATGCACTTTTCACACAGGTTCCTAAGACATATGCTCTAACAACACACACTTCTATCACACTCACCCATATTACACTCAAATGTACAACACTGACACTCCCGACACACACTCTTGCATCACACTTGTGAATCTGACACTTATGCCCGCCCTCCTATGGCACATGCTCCTTTTGCCCATGTTCCTATAGCACATTTATGACACTTAGAATTATGAGAAACGTTCCTTCAACACATGCTCCTATGGCTCTTGCTCCTACAACTCATACAACAGATTTATGACTTTCACACTTATGACATAGGCTCCTTTGAGATGTGCTATTAACACACACATACTCTTGAGGCACACACTCTTATAACATAAACTCCTATTTATTCACATACAGGGAAGACCAGTGTTCTTTTGATCACATAATAATGTACAGTAGATAAGGTATTAGATTTGATAAAAAAAGCAGTGACTGTAAGTTCAAGTGACATTCTAACCAGGTTGTGCAGGGGAGTTAATGGAACAATACATGGGTGTACATACAAAGATTAAGGAACACCAACATTAAAGATCTTTAAGTGCAGATAGGTGGTATGGCCTGCTGTGTTAGGGATATGGCCATGATGGATGATGTGCTAGTGTGGAGGCAGAGAAAGTGAGGGACAGATGGAGGTTAGAGGCAAAGGAACAAATATTAGCTAGAGGCAGATTATAGGTTGGTTATGAGGATAACATGGAGATGAGGAGTTAGGCTTTTTGTTTGTTACACACATCATCAGAGTGTTTGATTTGATTACCCCTTGCATTCTTACATGCCCTCTGCATATACCACACATATAAAGTTGCTAATTGAAGGACACAGAGTACCACTCAAGATTTCTCATTTTGTAATCACACTACATCTGACTTATTCCTCTCCTGATTAAACTACACATTTTATTCACCCCACTTTAAACTTGACATTGATAAATGCCATTGATCAGCTTGCCCCAAAAATATAGATCTTCCCCTCCTCAAAGACAAAGAAACAAAAACACACACTTCCTCAGACCTCCCTCCATAATTTGGAATTGAAGTGTAGACAGGAACATGACCGTAAATTTTGTAACCACTTCTCTGGTTTGTGCCATGAGCATTCTTACTTTGTCCCACAGAGTTTATTGTATTGTGTTTTCTCTTAACGAGCTGTCAATCCATATGCCGAGATATTTGTATTCCTTGACAACTTCGATTTAAGTATTGTCCAAGTATCAGGATGGGGGATCTTTTTTCTCTTTTTTTCCCTTTTTTTGTTGAAGTTTTGAAAACACCATGACTTTAGTCTTTGACTTATTGACTTCCAGGTTGTTACGCTGGAGCCCAATTTGGATCTGGTCTAATAAGATCAGGTCTTCTGTATATATCAAGCTAGACACACTGACCTTTGCTACTTTGGGGGGAAGGATCTATTTTTTTTCTCTGAGTCTTGATAGTCTCCCAAGAAGGCAATAAAAAGTTCCGGTGCAAGAGGAAAGCCATGCTTTACCCCTCTCTCGGAAGAAATTTTGTCTGAGAGCAAGCCTTGTTGATTTAGGCAGATGCGCATAGATGTTTTTGTATGCAGTGCTTGTATTGTTTCTAGTATGGCTGGGGGGCAGTTCCAGGTCTTTAGTTTAGACCACAGTTTGACACGGTCACCCTTATCAAAGGCCTGCAAGAGGTCAACAAGGGAAAGATATACCTTGGGAGCGCCAGACTTGAAGTTGGATTTTATTATATTCAAGAGAAGTAGATTTACTGCAGTACTGGTATCCTTTAGGAATCCTGTCTGGAAAAGGTCTGCACTCGGGGATACTCTAGACCATTTCAGGAAGTGGGAGAGAAGGAGAGGTGCAAAAATGTAGCTGATAAAGTCAAGGAGCACTATCAGCATATAATAAGCCAGATTTTCTCTGCAGCCCTTTTTATGTATAGGAACAACCACTCTTCTGGATGTCTTTTTAGATCAATATTTGTAAGGCCGTCCGGGCCTGGGGCTCTCGAGATCTTGAGTTTTGATATGGCTCTTTTGATGTCATCTTCATCCGTCAAAGTGACCCAAGCTGTTTGCAGATTGGGTGGAAGTATTTTGGGAGAGTGATGGACACTGAAACATATCTGTAAAATAACTGATCCAGTCTAGTTCGGAGACTGAGTTAGTCGGTGTGTCTACTTTTGGACCATTGACACTTCCATAAATCTCTTGATTGTTTAGTGGCGAGAGTCTTGAGCATGGCTTCTGCATCATTCTGGTAGAGACTGAGGGGGTAATTCATAGAATTTAGCGCACAAGTGGCACACGCGGCTGGCGCACAGTGTGCACGTGCGAATCTCTGCGCCAGCCGCGTGCGATAAAATCCATTTCCGCGCACAGCGTATTCATGGATTTTAGCTACCAAAACCAGTCGTGGCTCAGAGTGGCGCAGCGACCCTGCAGCAGCGCCAGTTACGCCCCCAAGAATGCCCCTCGTGCAGGGAAAAGCCATCAAAATCCCCAATCCAGCACAAAGGGCTGCGCTAACCCTGTACCAGCACAGCAAGCAGAGTACGTGTATTACTGAGATTCGCGGGAAGTTTCACACGTGATTGGCCCTGTGCGAGCGGGGTACGTGTATTGCTGGGGTTCGCATGAAGTTTCACACGCGATTTCAGCAGGGTACGTGTATTTCAGGGATGCGCGGGAAGTTTTACACGCGATTGGCCTGGGTACGTGTATTTCAGGGGTGCACGGGAAGTTTTACACGCAATTTCAGCAAGGTACGTATATTTCAGGGGTGCGCAGGAAGTTTTACTCACGATTTCAGCAGGGTATGTGTATTTCAGGGGTGCGTGGGAAGTTTTACAAGCGATTGGCCTGGGTACGTGTATTTCAGGGGTGTACGGGAAGTTTTACACGCGATTGGCCTGGGTACGTGTATTTCAGGGGTGCGCTGGAAGTTTTACACACGATTTTGCTGTCAGAGCAGGGAACGCATATTTCAGGGGTGCGTGGGGAATCCTACATGTGAATTGGCAGTGTGGGTCCTCCCAGGTGTCCCCTCCACCCCCTCCACGGCCCCTGCAGGCAGCCCACACCACAATGGACTACCCTGCACCCTGGTCATGTCCGACAGCACCCCCACCCCCCGAGCAGGGAGGGGCACCTGCCAGCAGGCCCCGACACATGTCCCCCAGCCCCCCACCCCCCAGCATTGACAGACACCTGCCAGCAGGCCCCCACTCATGTCCCCCTGCACTCCCACCCCCCATCATTGACAGGCACCTGCCTGAAGGCCCCGACACATGTCCCCCAGCGCACCCACCCCCCAGCAGTGAGGGGCACCTGCCAACAGGCCCCGACACATCTCCCCCAGCCAACATGTCATCACAATCTAGATCCCTGGCTCTTATGGCCACCCAAATCCCACCCCCACGACACCCCAATCCAAACACCCAACCAAGCTTTACATCCACTCCAAATTGAAATCTCCATTACATGATAGATCACAAATAAGCAGTATGCTCATGAGTACAAGTCTGTCAGACCCACACAATGGCAACACATGACTGAGAAAACCCACATTGTGACATGCATGAAACCAATGAGAGAAGACCACACATTGAAGTAAGAAACAAAAATGTATTCAAGTCAAAATGAAGGAAATTAAATCAAAACACACAATAATGCCAATAATAATCAAAATGCAGCATGTCCCAAAAAATGATAAAAAAATAAAATGGGAATCCAAGTTAATCCAAATGAAAATGTGTCCAAAGTCACCATCCAAGAAAGCAAATCCAAAGGGAAAGAAAAGTGTAACATCCATTGCTCCATGGTGAAGAAAAAAAAAGATCAATGAGAAAAATCCACTGTAAAACTATGTACAAATACCAAATCCAGGTTCCATGAGCCCAACAACATAAATGAAACATACAATGAAACATACCTAATTACTAACTATATACAAAAATGTGGGGCATAGTCCATGCGCCCCAAATGAAAGAAAAAAGAAATGAAACTTAACACTAATGAACTATATACAATGGCGGCGGGCAAGTCCAACGGCTCACTTGCTGATGTCATGGACCAGGGCATCATCGAACTCTTGTTCAATGTCTTGGAGGCGGGCCTCTTCTCTGGCCCCGAGGTCTCGCAGGGATAATGCCATGTCCACCTCCAACTCCCTGCGAATTCCCTCGAGGCACTCAGCACACCTCAGTGCCCTGCGCATGGCGTTCTCCGCCCTGATCATTGTGAGCCGTGCTGGCCCAACTGCTGCCACACGGAAGACACTCCCATTCCAGGGTCCTCCTGCCCTACGGCCGATGACTGCCCCTCTGATGTAGATGGCCCGAGCCATGATGCCTCCGACGTTGAGCCTGCCACTGCCTCCGACACAACTGCCTCTGCCTCTGCCAGCACGATGGCATCCAGGCTGATGGAATCCACCGACGTCGTCGTGCACGTGCCCTGCCTGATGATGCCGGCACATCCTCCATCTGCTGGGGTCCAGTTGCTGTGGTGTCCACCCCTGCTGGACCTCCGACTGCCGACTGTGGCAGGGATGGGATCCCCACCAAGCTGGCTGCGTTGGTCAGGGCAGGTCCACAGGGGGCCCTGGTGGCATCTGGGCCGGAAGACGGTATGGAGAATGTCTGGTGCATAGTCTCCACAGAGGAGGAGAGGGCTGCCAGAGTGGCCGACACATGTACAAAACCCCCAACCATGGAAACTCCCAACTGGGCCACGTTGGCACGCTGCTCTTCGTGATGACGTACGTGCTCCCCCCGGGAAGCACGCACGTCATCACAAATGTCACGCGTGTGCAACCAATCAGGACCTTCTCCATACGGCCAGGGGTCCCCTCGTCCGCAGGTAGATGAGTGTCAGATGACATGGACATCCCCCCTACCTGCGGACGGGCCTGGGGTGACCTGTGCTGCCTCCTGCCCCTGCCCCTGGACTGCACCACTTGCACCAGTGGTACCACTCCACCAGGCCCCATGTGCGGCTCAGTAGCGGCCTCCTCCTCCTCTGTGGAAACCACCAACCTGGATGGCTCCACAATGTCTTCCGCCGTTGCAAGCCCCTGTGGGGGCTCACCCACCCCTTCCGCTGCAGCCGTAGTGGCAGACGCAGCACCAGTCCCCTCACTCCAGGACGATGGTAGATTCTGGGAGGGTGACTGGGCCTTGCGTCGCCGGCCGGTGGGGGCATCCCCACCGCTTTGCTCCACAGCACCGTCTCTGCCCTCTTCATCACTTGCCACTCTGTAGAGGGAGACATAGAACACTAGCATCAGGGTACTGAACAATGGTTCCCTAGACAGGAAGCAATAGCAGATGGGTGGCACTGTCAAACATCACTTCCATCATGTCCCTCCACAACACATGGGTCAATGCAGGCAAAACACATGCAGTAACAGGCATGGCGCATGCAATGAACATTAGCATACATGTCCAAGGGACTCTTGAAACATACAATGCTGGTTTGAAACTCACATGCATCATGGGTCATGCCTGTCACATGCACACACTTCACCGTAGTTTCATCCATCTGGCCTTGCACACCCCAGACACAGTGGATACAAGGATGAGTAGGCTGCATCAGTGAATCTGAACATTGTCACAGACATGTATAATGCATCCATGGCATGTACAAGTCACCCACACGCAAGTCAGACACACAGACATGGACACCATACATGTCCATGACCGCAGCCCCCATCTCTCACACCCCATCCATGTCCAATAACAGAGACAGGCATGCATTAATGTGTGCATTCCGCATGCTGCTCTGCATGTTGCATTGTAACACATGCACCTACCATGTGGTTCACGCATTACTGGTCTCACATGCATGACCATGATGTCCCTGCACACACACATACGTACATGGCCTATGTCAGACATACAGGCAAGTATCAGAGAACCAGCTCCCTGCAACATGCCCTGCCTCACACAGCAATGCTTGGCCACTTACCACTAAACTCCAGACAGATCTGCCTCTGAATGATCTGGGCGTGGAGCACTGGGGCTACGCGTTAAGGACCCTCATCTGGATGGTACTCATGCTGCCCCGGCCCCCTTCCACGAGGCGCTGGGCCTCTTACGAGGGTCCTGGACCTCAAGTCCTCCCAGCGCTTCTTGACTTGCTTGATGTTGCGGGTTGCCACCCCCTCCGCGTTGATGGCAACCACAAAGTTGTCCCAGATCCGATCCTGTCCTTCCTTGTTGGCGCATGATGTTCCGAAGAGGGCATCATAATGCCCCAGGACATGCTCCACCAGGACACCAACTTCCTTCTGACTGAAGCTGGTGGCCCTCTGCCCTTCTGGCTGGGGGTCGCCAGTGGTCTCAGATGGTGTTTGCCCTGACATGGCGACCCCTGAGGCAGGCGTGGGTGGGCAACTGGGTCCTGGGGCTGGGCTGTGGAGCGATGGTATCCCAGTCGGGAGTCTTCTGTTCCAGCAGGGGTGGACACAGCAACTGGACCCCTGCAGATGGCTGATCTGCAGGCACCAAATAGCAGGGCACATGGGCAGCAGTTAGTCAGGCAGCAGCAGATGGCAGGTGGGAGCGTGCTCGGGGCTCTGGGGCAGGAAAATGGCCTTACAGGGCAAGAGCGTGGTCTTCCGTGTGTTTTCGCGTTGCCAGCTTGATACGGAGTGATTTGGCATGTGAAAAAATTGCACGTCAGCGTGTAATTCGAGGAAAGGCCCTTAGCACGTAAGCACGTCAGCACACGTACGCGATTTCATTGGACCAAAGGCCCTTAGCGCGTAAACGTGTCTGTGACGTATCGCGCACGGGCGTTGCCCTTTCGCATGTAAAACTTCCCGCGAACCCCAGGAATACACGTACCCAGGCCAATCACGTGTGAAACTTCCCGCGCACCCCTGAAATACATGCACCCTGCTGAAATCAAGTGTGAAACTTCACGCGCACCCCTGAAATAAACGTACCCAGGCCAATCACGTGTGAAACTTCCCGCGCACCCCTGAAATACACGTACCCAGGCCAATCGTGTGTGAAACTTCCTGTGCACCCCTGAAATACACGTACCCAGGCCAATCGCGTGTGAAACTTCCTGCGCACCCCTGAAATACACATAACCTGCAAAAAAAATCACGTGTGAAACTTCACACGCACCCCTGAAATACACGTACCCAGGCCAATCGCGTGTGAAACTTCACGCACACCCCTGTAATGCACGTACCCAGGCCTCATTACCAGGGCACCCTTCATTACGGGAGCACCGATTACGAGGTTCCCTTAGCGGGACCCTCTAAGGACAGCAGGTAAAACCAGGTGTCCTTTCCAGGTCCCGCGAGGGGAAGAAGGTTGGTAATAACAGGCTAGTTGTAATGTGCCCATAATTACCTCCCTCCCCATTCCCATTGAGCCCTATGGGGCCTCAAATGGGAATGGAGAATGGTTCCTGCAAGGAGGAATTACCGGGTCCTCCTATGTCAGAATGACCCGGTAAGTCCCCATTGCAGCAACCCGGTAATGGAGCTCGGTTTGGAGGTTTGGAGTCCTCCAAATTCGTAATGAGGCCCCAGGTGTTTAGATGGTGCTTGGGATTTGCCGTAGTCAGGTGCTTTGACATGCTCTGCTGTTTGCTTCGGTGAGCGATTTCACTTGGATGTCTTTTTTTCTTGTCTGGCCCCACTAGGTGACAGCCTTCGTTGAGCTGGTGTATGAGTTTTGACAGCTTGGGTCAAATATTTTTCTTGCAGTGGTGTGTTTGAGAATCGAAAGAGAAAGTATTCTCATTGTCACTGTTCTATGATTTGTCTGGGGTATTTGGGAATACCTCGGCGGAATCCCAATGTTGAGACAGGTTCATCAGTTCACTGGTGGTCGGAAATTATTCTATTGATTGGGGTGAGTGATCGGGTTTGGGGAGGTTCTTACATAGATTGCTTGGCTTTTCCGGTCTTTCCCCCATAGATGCTGATTTAGATAGGGAGTTGTCGTGCCGCAATTGGAGAAGGACATGTGACGACTTTTCAGGTATTTGTTTCAAAGCTGTTTCCTCTTTTGAATGCTTCCTCTGATATTGTTTTTTGTTTATCTGTTGTTTATCCTTTGGGTCAGTTGTTGCAGGCATCTCCATAATTAAAGAAGGCTTGGATGGCCCTGTGCTGGTTTTTAGTGAAAATGAAGGCCAGTTCACGGTGTATATGGTCAGTAGAAGTTTGGGTGTCCCTCGTGATTTTGTTTACTTTGGTTTGGAGTTGCTGATTTTTGTTGTTGAGCTTTTCTTCAAGTGTAGCAATTTTTGATTCGAGCAGAATTTGGTGTTCGATAGTTTTGGATTCAAGAGCTGTGATATATCCTTCAACACAAGTCAATTTAGAGGTCATTGTAGAAATCATTGTGGTGTTATCTTTTAAAGAGTCATTGATTGCCTCGTAAAATTTTCCAAAAGGGGCTAATGCAATCGTTACTGCTGAATGAGTGAAAGTAGATCTGTTTTTTTACTAGGGGAGTCCTTTTGGACTGACGATGGAATTTCGCGAAGTCGTCTGTTTTTGGGTGGAGTTCGCATGGCTGATGTCCCGAGGTGAAATAGATGCAAGTCCGGAGAAATTATCTCCAATGGAGTCGTAACCTCTCGGACTGTACGTGCCGGCACTGTATGTGCGGTTTCATCCAAGCAAGTCAGGCTTCACTGATCTCCTGATCTTTTTTTAGCTTAACTGGGGTGGTCTTCATTCTAACAGCCCCAATCAGGGCGTTCTTACTCAGACCTAAAAGAGATAATGGACAGTCTTTCTCATGGCTGTCATTTGGATTTGAAGTGCATGTTGGGAAGGGCAGTTTTGATGTGGGTTTCTCGGTAATTGCAATAATTTGAATAATTTGCTTGTCAAGGGTCACAATTTCGGATGGCTTGTTTTGTACTTGGGTGTTGGAAGATGGAGTTTCTTGGTTATGGGGAAAAATGCTCCCGGTAAAATCTGTTTTGCATGATCTATTCACTGGGGGCAACTCTTGAATTGCCTCCAGAATCTCTGTGTCCGACAATTCTGCCTCTCGGTCAAACTTACTTGTGTGCTGTTTGATGAAATATTCTTTTAGGGAAGTTGAAATCAGCAGGGTTGATGGGGACTTGTTCCCTAAAGAGGGTTTGTTACACCCCCAACGCTGTTTTCTCATGAAGATTTTATTTGCAATGTACTTTGTTGTGTAAGATTGACTTTAGACTTAATTTCCTTTACATTGAAGGTCTCCTTGTATTTACTGTTTTTTTTTGTTTTTCTAGGGACAGCAAGAAATGTCGAGTCGGATTTGGCCAGTTGCTTGTTACCATGGAGGGAGTTTTGATAGAGTCTCTATCAATTTCCAGAGTGACTGCGTTGGCATGACTATCAACGTGGCTATCAGCGTGGTTTCCAAAGACTTCATCCTCTGGTTTTGGTGAGTCATGTATTTCGGATTCTTCTTCAGCCTCTGAATCCGTAGAATCAATCCTTATTGAAAGGTCTGAGGTGATTTTCAGTGAAGGGCTGCGTAATGTTGAATGCCGGCCTCCGTGAATCTGAGCTGTTATCTTATGTGCCGTAGTATTGCTTTTGGGAACCCTTTGTGGGTCCAACGCACACATACTGGAGGGAGCATTCAGCCTCTTCTCTATGGGCAGAGTGTGCTTGTCCCTTGATGCTTGCACCACCTCGTAATTGGGTGGGCAATGATTTATTTTTACAGAAAGGTCTGCGTCTGGAAAAGTAAGGATACGATCCTCGATTGCCTCGATTGTCTCGAATTCCCCTACCCTGTCAGAGCCCCGTCGCGGCCATCCTCCGACAGCCTCCAGTGGGGCACCACTCACCATTGCGGTAGACGGGCCGGGGACCGAGGTTTGAAGCAGTGGACACGGATCCTCTCCAAAGGCACTCCTCGGTTGGTCTGACAGGAACGTGGGGAAGACCCCGTTGATGCCCGTGTCCATGACCCTTCGGACATAGTGGACCCAACACTCTGAGTGTAGGGTGTAGCTGGAGGCTGTTCGGCAGGCCCCTCCAGGGCTGGGAATGGAGCGATTTCCATAACTTCAGAACAGGGGGAGTTCAAGTGAGTGGCTGGCATGGACAGCTTACCCCTTCCGGACGGCTTATCGGCCGCGGGGTGGCTACTCCTTAGGCAGCGTTTTCCCATGTCAGCTTCCAATGTTGAAGGCGTCATTGAAGGCAGGTCTGTGCACGGAGAGGGAGATGCCTACTACCGTGGGGTTATTTTACTTTTAGCAGCAAGTGTAGACAGACTTGCACAGGAACTGGTAGCACGGGGAAGACTGCAGGAAGACTGCTCACCTCTCTGCTCACGTCTCCACGTCCCGCTCTGCGGGCTGTAGGGGTATTTCACTATTAGCAGCAAGTGTAGACAGACTTGCACAGGATCTGGTAGCACGGGGAAGACTGCAGGAAGACTGCTCACCCCTCTGCTCAGGACTCAGCATCCTCCTCTTATTAGTATTTGAGACTATCTTGAATTCTACTTTCCTGAATAAAATCATATTTTCTTCCAAGAAATGTTTACCTACCAACTTACTCTACCTCCCAGTGCATTTATACTGGACTCAGTCAGTCCCACATGTATTTTGCCATATACAACTAACATTAAAATGTAAAGAACCTCAAATAAAAGAAGACTATGAAGTGGTCTTAACACCATAGAGGACCTAGATGGTCAATGGTGGATTGGTTTATATTAAATATGAGGTGATAGGTCCCTTCTAAAAACTGATAACCTTTAGGAATGATGTAATATGATGTTTATTGATGCTGGCTATGGCTGTTTAATGTATAATGGAAAGTCACTGAAAGTCACTGAGAACCGTAAAGGTCATTTTTTGATTGAAAAACATGGATCTAGGTTTGCTAGGCTATTGGCAACAGTGATATCTGTCTTCAGTGGCCTGTAAACAAATTTGAATTACTGAAGATGATAGAGATATTTGTACATATCACTCTTTTTATGGTCCAAATTTCCCTTTCACTAACACATAACCCTATTATTTTGGTCACAATGAATCTCTTCTGCAACACTTAAACAGTATTCTGAGACATGTTTTATCATTTCACCACTAACACCAATAGGTAGCTCATTTTCATTTAACAGATTTGAAACATTTGTCAAGGTGCCTAAACCAACATACTCCGTTCACAACAGACATGAACAGACATGAATGCATTGTAAGAAGCAGGAGACTGGGATGTGTATTCCTTTCAGGTGCAAAGGCTATCTTTCCCAGAACATTGATGGACTTGAGGATGAGTGCTTGCTATTGGGAATAAAGCATCAACCACTGTGAACCCCTCAATCAGCAGGGTGAATCTGACAATAAACTGCGAATTACGTTTTGATCTGTTCCATCAAAGATAGATTTTCACTGTACGAAGTTGCCACGACTGCGCATACTTTGTCCAGTACCACTTTACCATTACAGATTTGGATTACCTCTACAAATATTGCAAAACCCAATTTCTATTACCACATTGGAGACATACATTATTACAATTGGCATCATTATGAGTTTTGCACTGATTTAGTGTTAAATCCATTACTGCCACTCTGTCCCATGGGTTTACCATTTGGTTATGAGTATGAGTGGTGGAATAGTGGTGGAATTCTGCTTTTTTAGAGACCATAGGACTCCATGAGGATGTTGGTGGAATCGTTACAACAGTAATTCTAACATTTTCTAATTCTATTGATTTTTGACCTGATTGATACTGGAGGTGAATTCCCCACTTTAAGTTCAAACTCGGAATGTGGTGGTGCAGTAAACAGGGTGGGCATAGTTAGATCTCTCAAATAGAGCAAATAGGGCTCAATGAATAGTTCCTGCATCTTTGTTTTCTGTGAAATTATCGTTATTTCTGAATCCTCCTGCAGAGCACTTGGAGTATGATGAAATAGGGAACAATTCACTTGTCAACTTGCTTTTATCATCCCCAGTGACATTTTACCTTTATGAGAATGGGATCTCCCACTCCTGGCCTGATTCATCTTAGACTCATAAGTACAGAACTATTTATATGGACTCTGTAGGGAGAGCAGAGCTTTCCAGAGGTGAAGACAGGTGTGTCAATGCAGAGGCAAGCAGTGCGGGTGACTGCCTTGTGGATCAAGTACTGCACTCTGCCAGCTGCACCAACACCAAGCTCCTCACTGAAGGTGAAGGACTACTGCAAGTACCAGCTAGCTCCCTGTAAGAGGGTACAGACTAACCTAGTCCCTAATCCATTGGCTGAGACTCACAGCACAAGAAGAATCCAAGCAGCTGGATTACTCCATTGTGCTCCTTAAAAACATCTTTGCACATGAGTCAAGCAGGTTTGAATGCCTTCAAATCATCTGGACTATTGGCACTCTCTTCAAACTTCTTCAAACAACTGATTTGCTTTCATCAAACTGCCTCAATGGTGTATGGTAGCAGCAGAGCACTTAACTCATTCAGCTGAAACACACAATCGCCACTGCAGATTACTTTGAACGGCCGCCTCTTCGAACAATGCATCAAATCACTGGGACCCCTGCATCCAACACCTCCAAACCTTGTCTCAAAAATGATGGAAGCATTGTGTCACTTGTCAATTCAACCCAGCATTAACCATAATATTGAACTTTTTCTATCTTCAAATCAACCCTGGTGAGATTATCGAACTGCATTGCTCGTTCACTGCCTTCAAATCACATAGATCATCACTTGACCCAACTGTAAATCATTGACAGGACCATCATGGCTCTTTGCCTCTGTACTCGATTTGACCTGGAAAGACATCATCCCCAAGCCTGGGTTGCACCGCCCGATAACCTATTAAGGTTTTTCTGTGAGGTGCAGCTCCAATGGTACACCTTCAAGATGTTAGAGACTGATGAGCTACCCGTGTGCACGTTGTATCATTTTAAGTGATAGCATTGCATGTTCTTGCCTGCCACCCCTTCTACAGTGCTTAGTTCATTTACATTCTGCACAATCTGTGTTCTTTCCTCAGTGTTGGTTTTTGCTAGTGTTTCTACAGTCAATTGTTCTTGCCTATTTTTGTGTTTAGTTAAAGTATATATATTTTTATAATATCAGAATTGGACATTCCTTTATTTTGGACAGTTGTACTATTGCTGTTTGGGTTGCTACTGTTATCACATTAATACCACTCTTAAGAGCGTAGCTTTCCCTCTGCCCACTTACCCACAACAGGTGAAGGAGGTAAATCTCTTCACTGTGAACAGCAGTGGATTTGGATCGTTAGTGTAGCATGGAGACAGAGTGTGTCCTGTCAGTGAGAAAGAGGTGAACTAAGTATGAACAATGTCTGTGTGTTCCATCTTGTTGGATAGGATGTTTAGGAAAATTGTGTGGTTGATGGTATCAAAGACAGTTGAGATGTCTAGAAGTACAATTGGGGCTGTGTGTACTCTGTCAGAAGTGTTATGGAGATCATCCAGGATGTGAAGGGTTCTGGTCTCTGTTCTGTAGCCAAGCCAAAAGAAAAATTGAAAGGGGTTGAGGAGGTTGTTTATGGTGACATGCTCTTGGAGTTGGTTTTTGATGATACAATCCTATGATACTGGTAGCATAGCGATGGGGTGCTAGTTTTCAGGGGGCATGACGTTGAGGGTTTGTTTTTTGGGTAGGGGGGATTTTTTCTGTTTTGAGTGTGCAATGAAATGCATTATGTGAGAGACAGGAGTTGATGATGTTGACCTAGTAAATTCTCTTTCCTACTGAATCCTCCTGCAGAACACTTGGGGTATGATGCAATAAGGAAGTCAATTGTTGCCTTTATTTTATCATTCCCAGTGATATTTGACCTTTATGAAAATGGGATCTCCCACTCCAATCTTGATTCATCTAAGACTCCTATCTACAGAATAATTTATTTTGTCTCTGTTGGGATAGCATATCTTTCCAGAGGTGAATACAGGTGTTTCAAGGAAGTGTCATGCAGTGTGGGTGACTGCCTTTCGGATCAAGGACTGCACTCTGCCAGCAGCACCCTTAAAATGTTCCTCACTGAAGGGGGAGGATTGTTCTGTTTTGAGTGTTTATTGAAATGTATTGTGTGAGAGACAGGAGTTGATGATGTTGATCCAGTGTAGATTCAGGTTTGTTTTTGATGTGAGGATGCTAAGGGTCTGTCAGTCAATGTGGTGGAAATGCATCAAATGTGTTGGAAGGTTTTGGCAGGTGGGGCTGGGAGTGTGACTGTCTTGTCTGGTGTTGTATATTTTCAGAATTGAAATAGTCCATGAGAGAGTTGCATACTGAGGTGGAAGTGGAATCTGTGGATGGTGGTTTTTAGAGTGAATTTACAATGTTGAAAGGTTTCTGTGTGCGAATGGTGGTGGATTGGAGTCCTTGGAGGCAGTGGGTGGCTTTGTATGGCCATAATCCTCACCACTCTCTGCTACAACACCCAATTACCCAAAATGGTATTGAAAGTGAGAATAGTCACGCAACAGTCAGAACACCTTACATAATTACATTAATACATTCATTATTTTATTTTTCAAAGGGTGCATTACAAATCATGTTATTTTAGCCATTCTCTACACATTGCAATTTACTTGCTAAATTCATCTATTTACAACATGTATACATACATTCATACAAATATATCTAAGGTAAATGAATTACATATATTTTTCTAAAGTAATCATAAAATATTGCAGAGCTCCCAGCATATGTGTCATGTTCTTTTGCTCCTTTCAATAATAAATAAGACTACGGTATGTTGGATGAGAAAATTGCATTTTTTCATTTGCCATGTATAGAATTGCACTGAAAGGCAAAGGAAATTGCATTATTGCCTATGCACATTAATTATAGGAGGTCCATCTGCTCCTTTCTCCCTTTCCCTGGTAGCCATTGCCAGTGTGGGACAAGGAAGCTCAAGCTAAGTGGGGTGGGTCAGGAAAGGTGGTGGGACTGAGTGATGGATTGTACATTGTGGGTTGGAGGGAGTGCAATGCAATGCAGGAGAGCACATAACTACTGTCCTGGTGGTGTAGCTCTAAACGCTGGATTTACCGTGAGATATAGCCTCTGTTCCAAGCTATGCAATTGACTCGGTTGTCCCATGACTCTCCCTGCCCCGCCGGGGATGCTAATATACTCTATAGGAAACCACAGCACCTACTTGTACTAATGCTTCATTCACCTCTTATCTGTGTTATAGTAGTAGGTAAGCAATCAGTCTGAAGTAAATGGTGCTCCTATAGTTAGAGTACTGCATTACCGGAAGAAGCTATATTGGTTGTGTTCTTATATTATCTCACTAACACTACTGGATGTCTGGATCACAGTCATCATGCGTGTGTTCTTCTCATAGTGAAATGATGGTATACCTTCTGTGCACTGTTATGGACATGACATCTACTGTTTTTATCATATGTCTGTCCACATACATCATTGTTAAATGTGTGGCTTTGTACACATGTAATCGCTTTATTTGTTCTGAAAATGAACCATTTTAAACAAACATTTTAAAAAGTTGGGTAACTCGATTATCAGATGTCACAAAGATAGGACAATTGAAGAACAATCCAAGAGAAAGACTTCAAACTTAACACACCAGACAACATTTGGGGTATCAACATAAGGTGGAACAAAAACATGGGAACAGGGATGTCAAGAAAACGTAACTCCTGGTTTCTATCTCTACTCGGTTGTGCTCTATAAGATATTAACACACCTCTCTCTCTTTCTCATAAGAAGGTCTCAGTCTCTCAAGCATTTCTGACTTTACACAGTTCTCTGTACTCTGGTGAAAACTGGGTGCAGCAAAAGAAAAAGTCCAAAAAGAAAACTCAAACTCAAATAAAAATTAATAGTTTCAGGTTTTAAAAAGTCCCTTACCCTTACCCAGGTCTAACTCGTGTCTTGTCTGATGGTATGCTGTGTCCTCTTGAGAAGGGAGAATTATATTTTCATCATCATCGCTGTATGTTTATTTCGGAAAAGCATGACATAAAACAGTACAGAAAAGAAATACATGGTAAAAGTACAAAGCCTCTGCCGCAATGGCTCAGCGCCCTGATGCCTGAAGGCTTTTGGCGCTTAATGAACAAATAACAAAACATTTAAAAAAAAGGAGCATAATACATAGACAATAAATGAGCTAAACAGGTTTTACAGCAGGAATTTCCCACGTCTATTCCAGGCCCTGGCAAGATAGCCTGATGCTGCAAAAACACATAACTCTCTATGGGTGTCTTTGCACAGAGCCATTCCTTCAATTATAAAAAATAAAAATATTGAACAACAGGACAGGACATGAGCGACACATGTCCTTCAAGTAAGGGCAGCAGAAGAAAATATATGAGGCGTTTCCTGGGACAATGATAAAAGATTCATGTCCCCAGAGTTCTGACCCGTAAAGGGCAGATGATTTAGCCTGTTTGTATACTGCAAGAACCAGTATATTTGAACTTCTGCAGCCTAGTGTAATGTAATGTAAGTGATCTTGTATAGTTCCCTTTTGCCACAATTGGTGCCCTTGCTGTATGTGTCTCTAAGAAAAAGGGATGTGGGGTTCATTAGTGGGAGAGTGGGAAAGGCATATTCAAAACCTGTGGTGTTTATGAGTGTAGGTTGGATGTACCTGGTTCATTTGTGCCCATCTGCTTTGTATGGATGTGGAAGAGAAACCTGGAATTATATTATCCATATAGAAGAGCCTCAGATGACCTACCATCCAATCTAAGAGACAATACATCAGACCAAGGAACATTTTGCTTTTGTGGAAACAGGTCAGAAGAAAGTGTTTGGGAACCACTTGAAATCTGCAATACTACTAGGAGGAGATGTGTTATAACCTCTAGTGTGAAGCATTCGTTTTTAAGTTCTTTCATTTGCTGATATCCCTCCAGGTTAATTCTATATAGCAAAATGTGGAGTATCGGTCCATGTCTTTTGTGCACCCTCTGTTGTACTTCTGATCAGTCATCACAAGTACAATAAATTAACAAACAGGTCATCGGTTTTACTGTGTGATTTCATTAGGACAATATCAAAGCAAAACAGTGGGTGTCAAAGGAAGCGTACAGCTGTACTGGGTGGCATAGAGGTGAGGGGCGGGCGACAATTAGGGAGTAAGGAGGCACGAGGGGGCAACGAGATGGTCTAGGTGTTGAGGAGGAGAGACTCCTTGAAGAGTGGGTTTTGAGTTCTTTTCTGAATTGTAGGAGTCTGATGCTGATGGGGAGGAGGTTCCAGAGTCCTGAGGCACAGGCGGTGAAGGCTTGTTTTATGATCCTTCTTTTTTGTAGCTGCGGATTTCAAGTCTATACTTGTCTGACTTCTGATGTTTCACTGTCCACCAGAGAGGTTGAGGTTCTCAGCGAGGTAGCTAAGTGACTTGAGGGCGACTGACTTATATATGATGCAGCAAGACTTAAAGGTGATTCATGTGTGCAGTAGGAGCAGTGTAGGACGATGATGGGTGATGATGTGTGTTTGGACATCTTTCCCAGTGCAGTTGCAGTGTCTATATATAGCCTAATAGATAGCTCAAGAGAAAGGTTTACTTTGGAAATGGACACTGTGACACACCAGGAGAATGATACAGCCGTTGGGCTCACTCAGCTCTTCATCCTAAATTAAACTCTGGTCTGCAGTTTGTCTAACTGAAATAGAGACATTCAAAGTGTCATTTTCTTTGTACCGGAAACACACAGTGTTACTGTCATGGACAAATATGTAATTGTATATAAACTATCAGGAATTCCCAGTTCACTTACTGTTAGACATGGAATAGATCTAGCTACAGAATCACATTTAGCGGCCGGGTTAATGTAAGCCGCAGAAAGTGGCTTCTTCTTAATAAACAGGGATTTGGCAACAAGTAAATACAAATATAAGGCGTTCTGAAAATAACTACACCTTGCTGTAAACACAGCTGTATTTGGGATACAAATGATTTTAAAGAAACACATTCTCTGTATTTATTCAAAATAATCTATCAAAACAGTTTGAACAATTCATCTAATGAACTGACTGGACACTAACACCTTGGTGACAAACTGTCACCCGCCTTAAATATGTGATTTAGGGGTGCCTATTTCCAGGGCTGTGGGTATCTTGTTTATATATATAAAATCTCAGCTAAAGGCTCAGCTTCACCTCACTGATGATGCTGTGGGTGGGACAAAGACTGATATGCAAATGGCTATTTCCCATCTGTGAAAGGTACAGTGGGCAAAAAGCAGATGGCTGTGAACTCTCAATGTGGTTAACAACCACTGAACAGGTTATCATGCCTTGTTCTTCCGAGAGAGGGGCGCCTGCTACCTTTGTTGAATTCTTTGAAGGAACTTGTGGTTGGTCACCGTAGGTTACATGGGGGAACCAGACATGGACACCCTGCTCACTGTGCTTAGAGAGGCTCAGCTTCACCTCACTGATGATGTCCAACAAGGCTGAAACACGTGTATGTGGTTGCTGTTGGTACGCTTGTTCAGAGTGTAATTGCTTGGAATTGCCATAGCATTTCAGTGATGCACTGCCCATGTGGGTGGGACAAAAACTGATATGCAAATGGATATTTCCCATCTGTGAAAGGTACGGTGAGCAAAAAGCAGATGGCTGCGAACTCTCAATGTGGTTAACAACCACTGAACAGGTTATCATGCCTTGTTCTTCCAAGAGAGGGTCGCCTGCGACCTTTGTTGAATTCTTTGAAGAAACTTGGGATTGGTCACCCTAGGTAACCTGGGGGCAACCAGATGTGGACTCCCTTGCTCACTGTGCTTAAGAGGCTCAGCTTCCCCTCACTGATGATACCCAACAAGGATGAAACACGTGTATGGGGTTGCTGTTGGTACTCTTGTTCAGAGAGGAATTGCCATAGCATTTAGGTGATGGACTGCCCATGTGGGTGGGACAAAGACTGATATGCAAATGGATATTTCCCATCTGCAAAAGGTCAGTGAGCAAAAAGCAGATGGCTGCGAACGCTCAATGTAGTTAACAACCACTGAACAGGTTATCATGCCTTGTTCTTCTGAGAGAGGGGTGCCTGCTACCTTTGATGAATTCTTTGAAGGAACTTGGGGTTGGTCACCCTAGGTTACCTGGGGACAACCTGACGTGGACTCCCTGATCACTGTACTTAGAGAGGCTCAGCTTCACCTCACTGATGATGCCCAACAAGATTGAAAGACGTGTATGGGGTTGCTGTTGGTACTCTTGTTCAAAGATGAATTGCCCATGTGGGTGGGACAAGGACTAATATGCAAATGGATATTTCCCATCTGTGAAAGGTACAGTGAGCAAAAAGCAGATGGCTGCAAACTCTCAATGTGGTTAACAACCACTGAACAGGTTATCATGCCTGGTTCTTCCGAGAGAGGGGCGCCTGCTACCTTTGTTGAATTCTTTGAAGGAACTTGGGGTTGGTCACCCTAGGTTACCTGGGGGAACCAGACGTGGACACCCTGCTCACTGTGCTTAGAGAGGCTCAGCTTCACCTCACTGATGATGCCTAACAAGGCTGAAACACGTGTATGGGGTTGCTGTTGGTACGCTTGTTCAGAGTGGAACTGCCATAGCATTTCGGTGCTGGACTGCCCATGTGGGTGGGACAAAGACTGATATGCAAAGGGATATTTCCCATCTGTGAAAGGTACAGTGAGCAAAAAGCAGATGGCTGCGAACTCTCAATTTGGTTAACAACCACTGAACAGGTTATCATGCCTTGTTCTTTCGAGAGAGGGGCGCCTGCTACCTTTGTTGAATTCTTTGAAGGAACTTGGGGTTGGTCACCCTTGGTTACCTGGGGGCAACCAGACGTGGACTCCCTGCTCACTGTGCTTAGAGGGGCTCAGCTTCACCTCACTGATGATGCCCATGAAGGCTGAAACACGTGTATGGGGTTGCGGTTGGTACTCTTGTTCAGAGAGGTATTGCCATAGCATTTCGGTGCTGGACTGCCCATGTGGGTGGGACAAAGACTGATATGCAAATTGATATTTCCCATCTGTGAAAGATACAGTGAGCAAAAAGCAGATGGCTGCAAACTCTCATTGTGGCTAACAACCACTGAACCGGTTATCATGCCTTTTTCTTCTGAGAGAGGGGCGCCTGCTACCTTTGTTGAATTCTTTGAACGAACTTGGGGTTGGTCACCCTAGGTTACCTGGGGACAACCAGACGTGGACTCCCTGCTCACTGTGCTTAGAGAGGCCAGCTTCACCTCACTGATGATGCCCAACAAGGCTGAAACACGTGTATGGGGTTGCTGTTGGTACTCTTGTTAAGAGAGGAATTGCCATAGCATTTTGGTGCTGGACTGCCCATGTGGGTGGGACAAAGACTGATATGCAAATTGATATTTCCCATCTGTGAAACGTACAGTGAGCAAAAAACAGATGGCTTTGAACTGTCAATGTGGTTAACAACCACTGAACAGGTTATCATGCCTTGTTCTTCCGAGAGAGGGGCGCCTGCTACCTTTGTTGAATTCTTTGAAGGAATTTGGGGTTGGTCAACCTAGCTTACCTGGGGGAAATCTGACGTGGACTCCCTGCTCACTGTGCTTAGAGAGGCTCAGCTTCACCTCACTGATGATGCCCAACAAGGCTGAAACACGTGTATGGGGTTGCTGTTGGTACTCTTGTTTGAGAGGAATTGCCATAGCATTTCGGTGCTGGACTGCCCATGTGGGTGGGACAAAGACTGATATGCAAATGGATATTTCCCATCTGTGAAAGGTACAGTGAGCAAAAAGCAGATGGCTGCAAACTCTCAATGTGGTTAACAACCACTGAACAGGTTATCATGCCTTGTTCTTCCGAGAGAGGGGCGCCTGCTACCTTTGTTGAATTCTTTGAAGGAACTTGGGTTGGTAACCCTGGGTTACCTGGGGTCAACCAGATGTGGACTCCCTGCTCACTGTGCTTAGAGAGGCTCAGCTTCACCTCACTGATGATGCCCAACAAGGCTGAAAAACATGTATGGGGTTGCTGTTGGTACTCTTGTTCAGAGAGGAATTGCCGTAGCATTTCGGTGCTGGACTGCAGATGTGGGTGGGACAAAAACTGATATGCAAATGGGTATTTCCCATCTGTGAAAGGTACAGTGAGCAAAAAGCAGATGGCTGCGAACTCTCAATGTGGTTAACAACCACTGAACAGGTTATCATGCCTTGTTCTTCCGAGAGAGTGGCGCCTGCTACCTTTGTTGAATTCTTTGTAGGAACTTGGGGTTGTTTAACCTAGCTTACCTGGGGGCAACCAGACGTGGACTCCCTGCTCACTGTGCTTAGAGAGGCTCACCTTCACCTCACAGATGATGCCCAACAAGGCTGCAACACATGTATGGGGTTGCTGTTGGTACTCTTGTTCAGAGAGGAATTGCCATAGCATTTTGGTGCTGGACTGCCCATGTGGGTGGGACAAAGACTGATATGCAAATGGTTATTTCCCATCTGTGAAAGGTACTCTCAATGTGTTTAACAACCACTGAACAGGTTATCATGCCTTGTTCTTCCGAGAGATTGGCGCCTGATACCTTTGTTGAATTCTTTGAAGGAACTTGGGGTTGGTCACCCTTGGTTACCTGGGGGCAACCAGACGTGGACTCCCTGCTCACTGTGCTTAGAGGGGCTCAGCTTCACCTCACTGATGATGCCCATGAAGGCTGAAACACGTGTATGGGGTTGCGGTTGGTACTCTTGTTCAGAGAGGTATTGCCATAGCATTTCGGTGCTGGACTGCCCATGTGGGTGGGACAAAGACTGATATGCAAATTGATATTTCCCATCTGTGAAAGATACAGTGAGCAAAAAGCAGATGGCTGCAAACTCTCATTGTGGCTAACAACCACTGAACCGGTTATCATGCCTTTTTCTTCTGAGAGAGGGGCGCCTGCTACCTTTGTTGAATTCTTTGAACGAACTTGGGGTTGGTCACCCTATGTTACCTGGGGACAACCAGACGTGGACTCCCTGCTCACTGTGCTTAGAGAGGCTCAGCTTCACCTCACTGATGATGCCCAACAAGGCTGAAACACGTGTATGGGGTTGCTGTTGGTACTCTTGTTAAGAGAGGAATTGCCATAGCATTTTGGTGCTGGACTGCCCATGTGGGTGGGACAAAGACTGATATGCAAATTGATATTTCCCATCTGTGAAACGTACAGTGAGCAAAAAACAGATGGCTTTGAACTGTCAATGTGGTTAACAACCACTGAACAGGTTATCATGCCTTGTTCTTCCGAGAGAGGGCTCGCCTGTTACCTTTGTTGAATTCTTTGAAGGAACTTGGGGTTGGTCAACCTAGTTAACCTGGGGAGAACCAGAAGTGGACTCCCTGCTCACTGTGCTTAGAGAGGCTCAGCTTCACCTCACTGATGATGCCCAACAAGGCTGAAACACGTGTATGGGGTTACTGTTGGTACTCTTGTTCAGAGAGGAATTGCCATAGCATTTCAGTGCTGGACTGCCCATGTGGGTGGGACAAAGACTGATATGCAAATGGATATTTCCCATTTGTGAAAGGTACGGTGAGCAAAAATCAGATGGCTGCACACTCTCAATGTGGTTAACAACCACTGAACAGGTTATCATGCCTTGTTCTTCCGAGAGAGGGGCGCCTGCTACCTTTGTTGAATTCTTTGAAGGAACTTGGGGTTGGTCAACCTAGCTTACCTGGGGGAAATCTGACGTGGACTCCCTGCTCACTGTGCTTAGAGAGGCTCAGCTTCACCTCACTGATGATGCCCAACAAGGCTGAAACACGTGTATGGGGTTGCTGTTGGTACTCTTGTTTGAGAGGAATTGCCATAGCATTTCGGTGCTGGACTGCCCATGTGGGTGGGACAAAGACTGATATGCAAATGGATATTTCCCATCTGTGAAAGGTACAGTGAGCAAAAAGCAGATGGCTGCAAACTCTCAATGTGGTTAACAACCACTGAACAGGTTATCATGCCTTGTTCTTCCGAGAGAGGGGCGCCTGCTACCTTTGTTGAATTCTTTGAAGGAACTTGGGTTGGTAACCCTGGGTTACCTGGGGTCAACCAGATGTGGACTCCCTGCTCTCTGTGCTTAGAGAGGCTCAGCTTCACCTCACTGATGATGCCCAACAAGGCTGAAAAACATGTATGGGGTTGCTGTTGGTACTCTTGTTCAGAGAGGAATTGCCGTAGCATTTCGGTGCTGGACTGCAGATGTGGGTGGGACAAAAACTGATATGCAAATGGGTATTTCCCATCTGTGAAAGGTACAGTGAGCAAAAAGCAGATGGCTGCGAACTCTCAATGTGGTTAACAACCACTGAACAGGTTATCATGCCTTGTTCTTCCGAGAGAGTGGCGCCTGCTACCTTTGTTGAATTCTTTGTAGGAACTTGGGGTTGTTCAACCTAGCTTACCTGGGGGCAACCAGACGTGGACTCCCTGCTCACTGTGCTTAGAGAGGCTCACCTTCACCTCACAGATGATGCCCAACAAGGCTGCAACACATGTATGGGGTTGCTGTTGGTACTCTTGTTCAGAGAGGAATTGCCATAGCATTTTGGTGCTGGACTGCCCATGTGGGTGGGACAAAGACTGATATGCAAATGGTTATTTCCCATCTGTGAAAGGTACTCTCAATGTGTTTAACAACCACTGAACAGGTTATCATGCCTTGTTCTTCCGAGAGATTGGCGCCTGATACCTTTGTTGAATTCTTTGAAGGAACTTGGGGTTGGTCACCCTAGGTTACTTGGGGGCACCAGACGTGGACTCCCTGCTCACTGTGCTTAGAGAGGCTCAGCTTCACCTCACTGATTATGCCCAACAAGGCTGAAACACGTGTATGGGGTTGCTGTTGGTACTCTTGTTCAGAGAGGAATTGCCATAGCATTTCGGTGCTGGATTGCCCATGTGGGTGGGACAAAGACTGATATGCAAATGGATATTTCCCATCTGTGAAATGTACAGTGAGCAAAAAGCAGATGGCTTCGAACTCTCAATGTGTTTAACAACCACTGAACAGGTTATCATGCCTTGTTCTTCCGAGAGAGGTGCACCTGCTACCTTTGTTGAATTCTTTGAAGGAACTTGGGGTTGGTCACCCTAGGTAACCTGGGGGCAACCAGACGTGGACACCCTGCTCACTGTGCTTAGAGAGGCTCAGCTTCACTTCACTGATGATGCCCAACAAGGCTGAAACACGTGTATGGGGTTGCTGTTAGTACTATTGTTTAGAGAGGAATTGCCATAGCGTTTCGGTGCTGGACTGCCCATGTGGGTGGGACAAAGACTGGTATGCAAATAGTTATTTCCCATCTGTGAAAGGTACAGTGAACAAAAATCAGATGGCTGCAAACTCTCAATGTGGTTAACAATCACTGAACAGGTTATCATGCCTTGTTCTTCTGAGAGAGGGGCACCTGCTACCTCTGTTGAATTCTTTGAAGGAACTTGGGATTGGTCACCCTAGGTCACCTAGGGGCAACCAGACGTGGACTCCCTGCTCACTGTGCTTAGAGAGGCTCAGCTTCACCTCACTGATGATGCCCAAAAAGGCTGACACACGTGTATGGGGTTGCTGTTGGTACTCTTGTTCAGAGAGGAATTGCCATAGCATTTCAGTGCTGGACTGCCCATGTGGGTGGGACAATAACTGATATGCAAATGGATATTTCCCATCTGTGAAACGTACAGTGAGCAAAAAGCAGATGGCTTTGAACTGTCAATGTGGTTAACAACCACTGAACAGGTTATCATGCCTTATTCTTCCGAGAGAGGGCTCGCCTGTTACCTTTGTTGAATTCGTTGAAGAAACTTGGGGTTGGTCACCCTAGGTTACCTGGGGGCAACCAGACGTGGACTCCCTGCTCACTGAGCTTAGAGAGGCTCAGCTTCACCTCAATGATGATGCCCAACAATGCTGAAACACGTGTATGGGGTTGCTGTTGGTACTCTTGTTCAGAGACGAATTGCCATAGCATTTCGGTTCTGGACTGCCCATGTGGGTGGGACAAAGACTGATATACAAATGGATATTTCCCATCTGTGAAAGGTACAGTGAGCAAAAAGCAGATGGCTTCGAACTCTCAATGTGGTTAACAACCACTGAACAGGTTATCATACCTTGTTCTTCCGAGAGAGGGGCGCCTGCTACCTTTGTTGAATTCTTTGAAGGCACTTGGGGT
This sequence comes from Ambystoma mexicanum, assembly GCF_040938575.1. Classification (NCBI taxonomy): domain Eukaryota; kingdom Metazoa; phylum Chordata; class Amphibia; order Caudata; family Ambystomatidae; genus Ambystoma; species Ambystoma mexicanum. Next base: position 1,517,280,693 of record NC_090937.1, on the reverse strand, counting down.
TGGTCACCCTAGGTTACCTGGGGGCAACCAGACATGGACTCCCTGCTCACTGAGCTTAGAGAGGCTCAGCTTCACCTCACTGATGATGCCCAAGAAGGCTGAAACACGTGTATGGGGTGGCTGTTGGTACTATTGTTCAGAGAGGAATTGCCATAGCATTTCGGTGCTGGACTGCCCATGTGGGTTGAACAAAGACTGATATGCAAATGGGTATTTCCCATCTGTGAAAGATACAGTGAGCAAAAATCAGATGGCTGCGAACTCTCAATGTGGTTAACCACTGAAGAGGTTATCATGCCTTGTTCTTCTGAGAGAGGGGCACCTGTTACCTCTGTTGAATTCTTTGAAGGAACATGGGGTTGGTCACCTTAGGTCACCTGGGGGCAACCAGACGTGGACTCCGTGCTCACTGTGCTTAGAAAGGCTAAGCTTCACCTCACTGATGATGCCCAACAAGGCTGAAACACGTGTATGGGGTTGCTGTTGGTACTCTTGTTCAGAGAGGAATTGCCATAGCATTTCGGTGCTGGACTGCCCCTGTGGGTGGGACAAAGACTGATATGCAAATGGATATTTCCCATCTTTGAAAGGTACAGTGAGCAAAAAGCAGATGCCTGTCAACTCTCAATGTGGTTAACAACCACTGAACAGGTTATCATGCCTTGTTCTTCCGAGAGAGGGGTGCCTGCTACCTTTGTTGAATATATATATATATATATAGTTAGTGAAAAACTGTGTCAAAAGGATGTTATGTTTACAAGTAAAACCGAAACTCCCCAGAAATTCGACAGTTATGGTAACCATAATTTGCGCCACCAATGTGCACTGCTAACACTAACACTGAGGACATCACAAAGGTCTTTGATGACATCACATATCTAGGCTACTTGTTTTTTTTCACTGGTATATCTATGCCATGGGTTTTTGTTCACTACCAGTCAGAATATTAAAATACAAAAGGTGGTATATATCTAGACAACATTGTTGCATGTTCTTAAAGTACATATTTTCTTGGGTGAATGTTGACAAATCCTTTTTTAGTTTCTGTACTTTTTTGTTTAAATTTAATTCCCTAAATTCCTTCATAAATGTCTTATAGGCTTTTCTTGTATTTGGTAAAGAAGTTAGATGATTTCAGAGCTTCTTGCTTTTCTTCAATCTCTTTCATCATTTTCTCAGATACAATTTTTGCTGTGCTGATAATGAGCACCAACCAGTCTCTTGTACATTTGTTGGAGATATAATTCCAGTCTTTCCTGAATTGTATTTGCTCCAAGAATATTTGTGGCTCGATTCTGAAGATAAGGCCCATAGGGGCAGTGTGGGACCATAGGTACTCCGTCATTATGGCCCCATGGAGTTCGATTTTTATTAGCTTCTTTTTGAGAACCTCCAGCTCATTCCACTCATCTGCATTGGTGCCAGTGGCTGGGATGAACATTTTCTGCCAAACACGGAAAACAAATAAAACATATAAACTTCTTTCATTTGCAAGGCAGACGACACATGTCCAGATGGTTATGGCATATGCCTATTATAAATATTAGAACAATCATACTGTACTCATTATAAGCTTGCCTGTACGGTAACAATGGTACCAGTAAGCTTGCCGGTATCATTGTTACCGGACCAGGGTATTAAATTTTGATTGGATTCTACAGTCAGGTGAACAACTTATGCCCACCCCTTGTGCAAGTCAATCTCAATATTTATTAGATACACAACACACCATTGGCTCTCAAAACTAAAGGGCTCTTTAATACATGGTACTTTCTAATTGGTTGGTACACTTGTACCCTTATGGACTATTCGACTCGTTATGAGCACGTAAGCTGGTACCCCAAGTGCTGGTGGGTGGACTTCACCATGCCTCACCACCCAATTAGCCCACCATACATCATCACTCGTGCCGTCTGCCATTCGAATTGTCTTTAAACTCAGCTTTTCAAAGTATCAATGCTCCTGAGAATAGAAGGGAGTGTGAGCACAATCTTATCTTCAAGTCTCGATGCAGCTTGCCCATTTTCTATTTCCATCCATCCCATGTGACATGAAAACCATGTTTGAGCTCCTTTCTTTGCATTTAATGATATTAGATGAATAAAACCTGGCACTCATAGTGTTTCCATCGCACCTTAACAGGAGTTTGCCTTGTTTCTCACGTTCTGTGTATCTCCTAGAATAGATAAACAGTTCTTGGCTGCCCCAACACTTGACACCGGGCCAGACAGCCTTCTCAATCCTTCCATGATTTTCAGCTGTTTTTCTCTACTGCACCACACTTTCAGCCATTCTCTTTCATAGGTCCTGTCTTACTAAAGTTGCAGGCTCCACCTGCAGTCCATTCACTATGTATAGCCAACCTTCATGATTACTTAATCTACTTGCATTGCAGCATCTGTACATTTATGAAGCGACTTATATTTGTTTCAGTGTTCTTTGTATGTGCAATCTTGATTCTGCACGTAATCTGCCATTCGACTCTCCATCCCGTCATCAGCTTCCATACGATCTATGCATTCTCTTCTCTGATCATCCTTCTCAGTACGTCACTCTTGTTTCTTGTGACATCACCAACCTCGTGCATTCACTGCGTCACATTTCTTCAGGGACCTCAAGATGCTGTCATCTCTCTGCAGTACATTGTATAGGTCATTCTCAATGGATACCTTGTTTGGAAGATCTTTTGCAGTATTTTGATCATTTTCGGCAATGCGCATGTTACAATTTCCAGCTTCCAACATACAGGCAAAATAAGGGATGGATTTCCGGTAGCAGCATTTGGCTCCTCCTCTACAAATACATTCTAACAAAACCTTTGAAATTCAAGGAAGAAAAACTTTAATTGCAGCGACGTTAAGGGGAGAACTTAACGCAATGAAACCCTTGAAAATCATCTGAAGCCACCTTAATTTCGCACCCCCTGTTGCACAGCCTATGACCACAATGATGACATCACAGATCACATTACAGATGACATCACTCTCTACATGCTGTATGAGAACACTAATGACATAACAAATCATATCACTCATGCCATCACTTGTGACAACACTAATTACATCATCACTAGTGGCTGGTTAGTGTATATAATATACTGTGGGTACAGCTGAAAGCCCTAAGTAGTGTTTTGGTTAGTGTTGTATAATACAAAGTGGGCACGGCCAAAGCCCATCACTTATTGCATTTTATTATTTTAAAATATACAGTGGACAGGGCCAAAGATGTACAACTTCTCAAGGTCGAGAGCCATGGCTAGTGGCCCATTATATGTTAGAATAAATAGTGGGCACAGTCAAAGATTGTGGCCACTGGCCAGTATTGTGCTAAAGTCCATGGCTAGTGCCTGATCAGTATATATAATAAACAGTGGACACATTTAAAAGCTGTATCCACTGGTAAATGCCAAAATCTATGGTTGGTAGCCTGTTAGTGTTTTAAAATATTCAGTGCACATGGGTGAAGGTTGTGACTACTGTTCATAACTGAATGCCCATTAATGTGTTAAACTATATTTGAACATGCATACTACCATGGCTGAAGGCCGTGCTTAATGGCAGTTATTGTTGTAATGATGCCATCAGTGATGTGATCTGTGATGTCATCATTGTGTTCATAGGCTGCGCAACAGGGGGCACAAAGTTATGTGGCTTTAGCTCAATTTCTTGTTTATTGTTTTCTTTAAGTTATCACCTTAACGTCCCTTCCACTTAAGCTTTTTCCTTGAATATATATAGTTAAGGTGAGACGGACTCCAATAAGAACCTCTAAAAATTCTATTGTTAATAACTTTTGATTTCTGTAACAGAATTGACAAAAAGTTCAAAAGTGATTAGGGATTCACAGGACCCCAAGACTGCAAAGTTTCATAAAGATACATTAAAAAATAAGCAAGTTATTAAGCAGACAAAAAAAATGTATATCCCGGGGTTTTACCCAAAACCGGGTGTTTTCTAGAAACAGCCCCCATCTAATTTTTCTCTCGATGTGATAGATAACTACGGCTATAGCTGAGGAAAACGGGGAATGACAAGTAGTTAAAAAGCTATTTGCAGGTTAAAATATTTGCAAATAACTTTGGCCTAGAAGTGGGAAGGTTGTTGGAGGAAACCAAGTGAAATTTGGGATTCCTAGGATTTCCAGGGACTGACTTTGCAACACAACACTTTCTGTAGCCAAAGCTAAAGCCGCAAATAGCTGAGATCTCAAAGCAAACTGTGTCACAAAAACAGCATACCTTGTGTGGGGGAAAGGGAGAGGGCAGTGGAGGTGAGGAGGCCATCTGGGAATTGGGGGACCAGGCAAAGATGAGTGGGGCACCTGGTGAGGGCCTGCAAGGCAGGAAAGCACATTTTATTTTTGTCTGTTGTTCCGATATTCACGGCTTTCATTGAGGCTATACAGGACTACAGATAGCCGTGGGTATCAGTAGTTTCTTGCCCACGGATATAGATTTTGAAGAATTTGTGTTTTATATCTTTTTTAAAGTTATTCATACAACTATAGTGATGTTGGGGATGAAAAACCATTGTCCATGGTCTGTTTTCAGACTTTCCTACTTGTGACACTGTGGAGAAAAAAGAAGAAAATATGTTAAAAGATCAATAGAATAATGAGCTACCCTACTCTAGTTGTAGATGCCCCATCCACTGTATTGTATCCTGTGTGTTCTCAGCCATGCTATTATATCATGTGTAATTTTGTAAATATGTATATATTTATAAAACCCAATGTAAGCCTCCCCGTTTAACTAGCAATTTGCAACCACGTCTATAAAAAAAGTCAATTAACTCTAACCCTGGGCATACTGAAAACATGTTTTGTGATATTACTGTATTGTATTTGTGTATTTATAGGTGTTAAGTAGTCCTTAAAAGTCTGATTTGGGTACACTCAGTGCAGTATTTTAGCACATTTGCACTGTTTTGGTGTAATGAAGGAACACCGCTTTTCCTTCATCGGTTAGGTGTACTCCATCATGTCTATAGAAATTGTCTATGTAGAACTATATGTTGTTATTCGAAATCCATAATTGGGTGTGGTCTCTCATACATGCTGACATTACTTTATTAACATGTCTGCGTGATTTTTCAATGTTACCATTAAATCTGGTGATCCATCTCCATTTTTGCCTCTTAGTCTGATTGCAAAAGATAAAGATGGTGTGATGAAAAAGTTTCATTCGTTTTCCCATGTCTTTTTTCATCTTTAAAGTAAGGGGCACACCTTGTACATCCCCCAAATCATTGCCTCCACAACAACATAGTATGGTGTTTGGCTGCCCTGTACTTCTCAGCCTGAACAATTTGGGAAAACTTGGAACCAACACATTACCCGCAATCCAAACCATTTAATTGTAAAATCTCTCAAACCTAGGTCAATGTTAATATTTAGGGCCCGATTCATGGAACAAATGTGCACCGCAAATCTTGGCGCATGGTGGCTCAAGTGATTAAAAATGAAGCGCACGCGCACCTATGCGCGATTCATGGAAGCTCCTGCGCGTGTTTTTCCCGAAATGTGCGCCAAACCCGTGCGTGGCGCACACGTCATTGCAACATCCCGAATGCCGTGCGCGACGTGCACAGGGAAAGCGCACAACGTCCGCACACACACCAAAAAGGGGGCGGGACACGGGGCATAACATGTGCAATGGGGAACAACGCGTGAAAAAGAAGGCGTAACTGGGGAAGTACTGCAGGGAACTACACAGAACGCCCACAAGCACGCGAACAACCCGTATTCATGGATTCGAATACGGGAAACCTGCGCACGGTAAAAGACACGCATGGCAAAAGACGCGCATAGGCGTCAACGCGTCTGCCACACGAAGGCAGGCGGAAGCGTCCCTGCGTACAGTATAAAAGTGCGCGCAAACAACAAACACGTATATCCAGCTACGATGAATGCCCCATTTGTCGCAGCACTGATCGTGGGACACCGTAGTAGGAGGAGAATAGCCAGGGCCCGCATTTTTTCACCCCGGACAAGCCTTTTTGAGATTGCCCAACGACCAGGTCTACGGCAGATATAGGCTTCCACCTCGTATCATCCTAGACCTGGTCAGGGAGTGGAAAGATGACCTTACATCTGCCACCCTCTGCTCCCAAGCATTGAGCCCCTTGGAGAAGGGGCTCAATGTCCTGCATTTTTTGGCCACTGGGTCATTTCAGCGGACTACTGCCATAGTGGAGGGGGTCTCACAGGCAACGCAGTCATGCTGCCTCCACCAGGTCTTGGCAATCATGACAGCACGCCCCTCAGTCCGCAGGCACATATACATGCCCAGAACACCCGCAGAAAGGCAGGCCGTTGTCATGGACTTTTACAGGGTGGCACAATTCCCCAAAGTGCTTGGTGCCTTAGATTGCACCCATGTGGCCCTTCGTCCACCTAGGGCCACTGAGCACATCTACCGAAACCGCAAGCACTGGCATTCCATCAACGTACAGGTGGTATGCTATGCAAAGGGAATCATCACCTCTGTCTATGCAAACTACCCTGGCTCTACCCATGACAGTTTCATATACAGAATGTCTGCCCTGAGCCGGGCCCTGGAAGCTGGGCAACATGGTGACACATGGCTCCTAGGTGAGTACAAATGCCTGTGCACATGCATGCATGTCACACACACACAAATACACAAACCCCAATAATCACAACCATCATCACCTCTCCAGGGGACAGTGCCTACACTCTGAGCAACCACATGAAGACGCCAATCCGAAACCCCCCCCACACCACCCCAGGTAAGATACAACGTGGCCCATATTGCAACCAGGGCCATAGTGGAGCACACATTCGGAGTGCTCAAGTCATGCTTCCGCTCCCTTGACCGCTCTGGCGGGCAGCTACTCTATGCACCCCCAGTAGTGTGCAGGATCAATGTGGCAGCATGTGTCCTGCACAATGTTGCAACACGGCAGGGCGTACCGGTGGACATGGTGGTGCCCCCACATCCCCAACCACAGGCACAGGCACTGCCCATGGGAGGGGATAGGGCACATGGCGATGAAGCCCGGAGCCAGCTTGTGGCCACATTTTTCACCTAAACTCCCGCCCCTGTGGAGTGCACACAGGACTGGCACATACCAGGTGACAATCGATGATGACAAAGAGACAGTCAACTGTCACAACCTTACCACCCTCAGAATGTTGCCATGGAGGTGCCACATTGTGTGCATCCCTAGCTACTTAAACATAAGCAATCCTGTGTGACCAAAAGGCACACATGCAAGGTGTGAATCACACAGACCTGCAAAACAGGCCATGACTATCACTGCTATGTCACCCAAACCCTCCCAAACCACAACATGACATGGCAAGCAATAGCTATACACCAACACAGTACCAATAAGATACACATTGACTTGTGAAAAATGTAAAGTGGCATCAGACAATGATGCCTGACATGGATCAGATGAAATGACTGACCAACAACCTCCCACCCAAAAGAAGTCATACCCAAATGCATTCCAACTGTTGTAGTTTTAACATAACAATGAATGCCTGTCAACATGCACATTGTGCATTGCAAAATACATCAAAAAGCAAATTATGCATGTACAGGATCCACAATTGGTCATAGATCATGTGCTGCAGGGACACAGTGGGCACCACAAAGCAAACAGAGTGTACATGTGGACATGGAAGGGTAGTTGTACATGTAGTGGATGATAGTGTGAGTGTGTGGGTCAGTAGGGACATGCACTCAATATATGCATGTGCAGTCAAGTGACCATCAGTGTCCTCTACACATCACATGTGAGCATTGACCATGTGTACACCCCAGCATGTTAAGCCAAACTATTCCCTCACACCTGAAAGGTAAACACAACACATGAACAGGCATTGATCAGCAGAATACATCATGTACATAGGATACCACAATTACAATGGCAGGGTGTGCATCACACTGTAGGGCAAGGCAACTGTCAACAACAAAATACCCCCCCCTCACAAATCACCATGACCCACTGAACAACTGCACCTGAGTTATGTAGCCTTCATCCTTGAAGTTCACCTGGCCACCGGATCACCCTTCCCCTTTTTCACCTTCTTCCACCTTGTGTGTAAAAAGTGTACAGCACCCTCAGAGGCCACCTTGACTTGCAAAAACACCAAATCAAAGATAACTCAAAGCAGGCCAACACAGAAGCCATGCAAAAAGCCTGCAGGCAGCAAAACGAACCAGAAGAGCCTCCAGTAGATGACTTGAAGTAGCAGTACGTCACAAAGCCCAAGTACTACCACAATGACGTAACAACCAAGGTAGCACATTAAAACAATTTCACAACAGGATGTGTACCATGTCTGGTACATAACACAAAATGATGCCCCACAAACTGATGTGTACTGTCACAGCTCCCGTGTACAGGTGCAGGAGTGGCACGAACAAACCACCCCACCGTGGTCTGGGTGCCTGCAAGGTCAAACTCACATAGGCCTCTGAGACCCTGGTGGGGAAGGAGGGTCAGGGATATGCAGTCGGGACAGGCATTGCTATACTGGATAACCGGAATGAGGGGCAGGAGAGGGGAGTGGGATTGACACGGGAATCTAGGAAATGCACACAAATGTACTACTCACATTAACACATACACAATTACACCAAACTTGATCATCATGCACATAGTAACAAATTACTCAAATGGAAGACAAAGAGAAACGTATCTCTGCGGTGAGTGCTGGCCTCCTGCCTGCGCACTCTCAGGTCTGGCAACAGGAGCAATTCAATGCTGCAAAGAGATCCACAGTTACTAATCTGTGTGTGCCATTAACACACAAACACACCACCATATATGCCCCAAAGTAACAAACTACTCTACAAACAATCTGGTGTGGATGCTTCGTACCCATACGTAACATTACCCCTGTGATGGTTCATACACAGTCAATGCAGTAAGTCAGGCACTATTGGGTGTGTGGCAAATGGAAAACCAATGTGTCACGATTCACACAACTTGCAATGTTCCCTTGGTAAGCAGCGAGGCGCATATAGCAAGGTATGACTTCAGAACAAGTCGTGTTCCACCATGACCGAAATAAAGTAGGTAGTGCATGTGTCAAATTTAACATGGAAATGAAATACACTGCACACAAGTCTGTCCCTCGCTGTCTGTCCCTGTGAGCTGCTTCTTTCCATGTCTTGGAATGCTACATGGCTAATACAAGTGCCTCAATGGACCATGGTGGACCAGAGGGTATGTGCCACTGCCCCTGCAGGTGCCCCAGACCACTTTCCCATCAACTAGCCATTAGTCCACCAACGCATCTCAGCTGTATTGTGCGCTTCAACACCAATATTTGTCCAAGCTCACCGTCAGTGCTGCTACTAAGCATGCATGTGCAACTGGCCTGGTGAAAGGTTTGCTGCGTTGTGGCCCCACTGTGCTGCTCAACTTGCATGGAGTCCCTTGAAACACGTCAGCTGTTTGTGGATGTATGAGCGCAATCCCTGTGCCTCTGCTTGCGCACACATGGGCATGTCGGCACCACCAAACGTGTCCAGCTTCCAGAAGTCCAATGGGCCATGTCTGCTGGCAATGGTGGTCTGGAGGCTTATCCCCCTGCAGAAAGGGCATGAAACACATGATTAATGCTTTAAAATCATCTGTGTGTGTCTCTTCAGGCATTTCATGATTGGACCATGTCACAGACGTACATCAGAAATCACACCATCAGTGTGTCTTTCACAGGCAAAGTGTGCATACTATCTACAGCATGAATTGCAACAAGCACATGTACAGTAAAGATAAGAAACATACTACACAATGCATAGCAATTAATGTACACATGAATCATGAAACCCCCCCATCTAGCGAAAGAAGAACAGTGGTCAATAACACCCCTATCATCCCCACTAGGGGTGTTAACACAGGTTGGACAGCAGCAGACATGCCACAGATATGACAGTCCAAAGCCCTTGTGTGATAGGCTGTTACACCGAACCATTCTTGCGAGCCAGTGGATAAGGGAAGCAGAAGTGGCATATCTGAGTCAGGACCCCAAGCTTCAAACACATACACAAGACAAGCTTGAAGGGCCCAGCTGGAACAGACAGTGGATGCTTTCAAAAGCCACAAGGCACCACACCGTCACATGAAAGCACAATAGACAAGCAATTCTAAACTATATTAATTAATTACACTAACTATGAAAAACCTACATTACCTAATTAAACTAACTATCAAATTGAAACTAAACTAACTAAAAGGAAAAATCAAAAATGGCCACATACGACCTGGGGTGGGGCACCCAGGAAGGGGGAGGTACAGGGTGCTGCTCAACACCCACATGCGATGATGTTGAGGAAAAAAAAAACTCCATGGGCTCAACGCCTGCACAGCCTGACCTATGTGGGAGATAAATTGTCGTCCGAGTCTGGCTCTTCATGGAAAGGAGGACGTGACACAGGAGCCTGACCACACCTAGCCGCAGCTTTCCCCTCGTCGGTGGCAAGTCTGCCAGACGGGTGAGCCTGGTTCTGTGTGGCGATGACACGTAGGTCTGCATTCAGAACCTCCCGTGATACATGTGCTTCATCTTGCAAGGTAGCACGTGTAACATGGAATTCCTCCTGCAACGCCTGGCTGGACAACTGCTTCACCTCCCGGCAAGCATGTAGCTCAGCCGAGATGGTACGCTCAAGCTGCGCAAACCTCTCCTCTGCCCGCTCCCTCTGGGACATCTTAAGGACACCCAGAGTGGATCTGAGGGAAGCATACTCCTGCCTCAGGGCCTCCATGTGTGCCTCTGCGTGAGAAGCAATTGCTTTACACAGAGACAACATTTCAGCCTGGCGTGCACTGCTGGAGAAGCACCTGCCTAGCAGGGGGAGCACGGATTGGGCCACACGCTCCATGCTCTCAGCGATGTTCTCCATTGCTGCCCCCTGCCGTTCAGAATTGGCAGTCATGTCTTGCTGCCACTCAGTATATTGCAGTTTCACGCGGCAACCGCGTTGCTGGGCTTGACCCCTGCGGGACCCAAGGACCGGGTGTCCTCGTTGTGTTGGCACTGCCCGCGGCTGCACAACTACATGCCCCCATCGACATGATGTCCCAGGCACATCAGTGACTGGTGTGGAGGGTGACCCTGTGTCCCGATCCACCACAGGCAGAGGTGCCAACACTGTCTGACCCCTCAGTGCAGGTGTCACGGACAGAGGAGTGCCCACATCAGAATCATTCACCCCTGACATATGGACCTGATGCACATCCAACTCGACATGGACATCAGAGTGTTCATCCGGGCTGGACTCATTGCCAGCCAGAGACAAGATGGACTGTAGCACATGTGGGTTTTCGTGGCCTACTACCCCACTACCCCCGTTTGTGCTGGTTTGCTGTAGTGATAACAACCCTGTGCCTGGCATGACAACACCATCCTCTGGCTCCATTGCATCATCATCTGAAAAGTAGAGCGAAAAAAGGTCACTACACATGTTAGAAGCACACAACACACACAGACATCACACAGACACCAAACACATCAAGCATACATGTCACACACGAAATAGAACCAGCCATGCATGATGGGTCAACTTGACATTGTTTCTGTCATTAGGCATGTAGAATGGTGTCAGTTTGCACAGAAGTGGGTCGATGCAGTGCAGCAAATTTGTACGTTACTCGCTATCTACATGTACAAGTGCTTCAAGATGTGTGTCAGAAAATGTGAAGGCAGTGCATGGTCAACTTCAGGCATCAAGTGCAATGTGCATTAATGGGTAGCATGGCTACAAGCAAACCACCCCTCCCCCCAAGTGCAAATGCAGGGATGCCTAGCATGGTATCAAAAGTCTGACCATAGACCTGTGTATTGACAGACAGTGTTGACTAGCATCAACTGCATCCTGTGAGTCAAGTGACAACACAGCAAATGATGATGGGAAGCAGGACACATGATGAAACCTCTGGAGTACACCCTCGTGTGAAGGAGACACTACACCAGTTGGACAGAGTCATTGGCCACTAAACAGGCTGAGGCCAGTGACCCACACAGACTGTCACACCCTAAACATGTGTGCGACGCAGGACTGAGCCACAGTGGACATGGGAAGGCTGATGAAATGCCATGCAATGTAGGTCACCCTGGACTCGTAGTACAATGATCATCCAGTCAAGGACACATAGAGGCATGCGTGGAATACACATGGAGCATGAATGGGCACTCATGTCCCTGCGGGGCATCTGACCTCTGCACAGTCCAAGTGAGACACCCTGCATCAAGTACAAAGGATGTACCACACAGCAAATGTCTGGCAGATTGGCCGCTGGAAGTTAGCATGTACACAGGACACATGAACAAGGAAGTACTCAATGGCAAAAGTGAAGCAGACCAGTGCAAAGGTGGAATTGGGGTGCAGAGCGGGGGGTGGAGGGGCAAGGGAGCATGGCTACATGGAGTACCCGCATGCAGGCAGAGGACACATGCATGTCAGTCCCAGGGCTGAGAGGAAGGTCACCCCATGCAGAAGGGCCAGTGAGCTGGAGCATGGACTGGAGGGGCATCCTGGTGAACAGCATGTGAGAACGGTGCAATAGTGGTGATGCAGACAGTCCCCGTCCGCTCCACATGTCCACCATCCAGCAGAGCAGCCATGCATCAGGGAAGCATTGCATCACTTGCACATCAGAACCATGTACACGTGACATGTAGTGGCAGTCATGCACAACACATCACACAAGTAAAACACACATGTCCTCAACAAACACACAGCAATACTCACTGGACTGGGCATCAAAGTCTGGCATCTCTCCCACTCCTTCGACCGATTCGGATGGTATGAACTCTGCAACGAGTGACTCATGCGGAGTGAGGTCTTCCTCCTCAGGTGCAGGCCCACTGCCAGTCACCAGAGTCAAGTTGTAATTTGAGGCACGCTTAGCCTTAACGCTGCGCTTGAGGTCATTCCAATGCTTTTTGCACTCTTGCGCCGTGTGCACCTCATGGCCGAATGCACTCACATGTTCCGCAACTTGCTTCTAGTGGGTATCATGGTCGGCAGCCGTAGTCTGACAATTAGGACCCATTTGCATGTCACGGCTGTGGTCCTTCACGTAGTCCACGAGGAAGTCCAGTTCCTGGTTTCAGAAGGCTTTTTCCTCGACATGAAGGAGGTCGTGGATGTGTGTGGGGTCCCAGCCTATGCTGCAGGTGCAACCTTCCTCCTCTCGGATTGTGGCGCAGACCCTGGCTGGCAAATGCCGCCCTGATCCGTATGGCCAGGGGCACCAGTGGATTGAGCCAAGAGGGTGGCAGGTGGAGGGACTACAAAAGGCCTGACTTGCGTCAGTGGCAGCTGGGGGCCCTCTAATGGACCGTGCGCAGCAACATCCGCTGTGGCTGGGTCATTGTCCGCGACTGTCCTGGTTGGCAGACTCACAACCGAGGTGTTGTTGGCTGCATCTGCCCCTGCACTTGCCAACACCCGGCTGTTCGGGGCAGCAGATGACATTACTGCCCCAGGGATACGTGTCTTGGTCAGGGCAGCCCTGCGTACACCTACGGTGTCCCTCCTGGCCTGTTGGAACTCTTCCAAGGACTCTTCAAGTGCCAATGCAGCCTGCGCTGGCAGACCCTGATCCTGGGTGGTGGTGTCCACTGCTGCAACTTCAGCTACCACTACCCTTGGGCCCATGGCAGTCGATGAAACAGACTGCTGGGTCACACGGGTGCCAGTGCCAGATGCAGAAGCTGCATCTCCCGGAACCACAGGGGGTGGTGGCATGACTGCACCAACACATGGCACAACATTGTGCTCAAGTGGAGCACCCCGACTCTTCCCCCTCTGCGGCCACCCTGGACACCCTGGAGTCCCCCTACTCCCTGGTCACCCCAGCCTCATCCCTGACCACGCCCGCCATGAGGAGGACGCCCAGCTGAGGTGCCCCTCTCCTTTGGTGACGTCCCAACCATTGCACAGATGGAGTAGTGCCGGCACAGATGGAGGAGTGCCAATGGGAGGTGTACACTACAATTGTCCTGGGCAATTGGGGTGAAGGGGGTGGGATGCAAGATGTTAACAGCCCGTCTGCATCTGCAAGGCTGTATGTGACCCGGATGATGTAGTGACGGGTCACGCAATGCTCAGGCACCCCAAAACTGCAGTAAAACCGTGCATGCAACCCTGCAGCCTACGTGCGTGGAATTAACCTCCCGCAGTACACGATGGCACCCATTAACACAAAAAACGCATACACGTGGGACACGCAGGCTACTATGACCTCGAAAATGGGTGCGATACACAGGGGCACCCGCAGTGGGAAAAATAGCGAGCGCGACTCACCGTCTGACTAGCGTGATAATGAAAAACACGCGTAGCCAATACCCCCGCCAAAAGAAGGGATACGTCCTTGATCCACTGTGAAGTTGTGATGGCGCACGAAACAACTCAAAGTAGCAACACACATCGGTCTCCACGAAAGGCACGAACAGCGAACTGCTGGCCCCGCTCACCTTTAACCCGTGCTGAGGGAAACGCTCGCGCGCGTCGCGTCACTTACGCGAGTAGGCCCTTTCCTCGGATTACATGCTTCCACACGCGGACGTGCAGTTTTTCGACACGCGCGCTGAACCACTATGCCCATGTTACGAGGGAAACGGCCAAGCGTGTCATGTCACAGATGCGCTTACGCGCTAAGGGCCTTTCCTCAAATTACACTCTGACGTGCAATTTTTTCACATGCCAAATCACTCCGTTTCAAGCTGGCCATGCAACAACACACGGAAGACCACGCTCCTGCCCAGAAGGCCGAATTACTGCCCCCAGAGCCCCAAGCACGCTCTCACCTGCCATCTGCTGCTGCCTGCCTGCCTTCTGCCCACGTGCCCTGCTATTTGGTGCCTGGATGTCAGCCAGGGGTGCAGTTGCTGTGACCACACCTGATGGAACTGAAGACTCCCGACTGTAATACCATTGCTCCACAGCCCAGCCCCAGGACCCAGTTGTCCACCCACACCTTGCTCTGGGGATGCCATGTCGGGAACAACACCATCTGGCACCACTGGCAACCCCCAGCCTGAGAGGCAGAGGGCCACCATCTTCAGTGCCAGGGAAGTTGGTGTCCTGGTGGAGCAAGTCCTGGGGCCGTATGATGTCCTCTTTGGAAGTTCACGCACCGACAATGAAGGACGGACCAGGATCTAGATGGACATCGTGACTGCCATCAACGTGCAGGGGGTGGCATTCCACGACATCAAACATGTCCGGAAGCACTGGGAGGACTTCAGGTCCAGGACCCTCGACAAGGCCTGGTGCCTTTTGAAGGCAGCGGATGCAGAGGGGCGCTGGGGCCACCTGTCCGACCACCAAATGAGGGTCCTGGAACACATACGCCCAACGCTCCACGTCCAGGTTCTTGAGAGGCAGACCTTCTGGAGTCGAGCGGTAAGTGTACATGCATGCTGATTGGATGCTGTGCGTGTTGTGGTGTGCCAGTAGTATGCAGGTTGCGCATATGTTTTTGTAGGGCCATGTATGGATGTGTATGTACAGGGGCGTGGGGCTGCCACATGTGAGTCCTCTCATGTGTGAGACACATCGATGGTGTATGTGTTGCTAAGCATGCTGGCCAAATACAGGTGTGGGAGCACACAAGTTTGAATTTCTGTCTATGTACGTTGGCATGGTTGTGGTGTCACACATGGATGGTGGTTCCTGCTGCATGTATCTGCACTGTGTACATGTGCATGTGTGTGTATCTGACAAGTGTGCAACTGTGATGCAACATGGATGCATGTAGGAGGCTGATTGCCAGATGTGACATAGAAATACACGTAACCCGCTCGCACAGGGCCAATCGCGTGTGAAACTCCCTGCGAACCCCAGTAATTCACACACCCCACTCGCACAGGGCCAATCGCATGTGAAACTCCCAGCGAACCCCAGTAATACATGTACACCGCTCTCACAGGGCCAATCGTGTGTGAAACTTCCCGCGAGCCCCAGTAATACACGTACCCCACTCTCACAGGCCCAATCGCGTGTTAAACTCCCTGCGAACCCCTGTGATACATGTACCCCGCTCGCACAGTGCCAATCGCGTGTGAAACTCCCTGCGAACCCCGGTGATACACGTACCCCGCTCGCACAGGCCCAATCGCGTGTGAAACTCACCGCGAACCCCAGTAATACACGTACCCTGCTCGCACAGGCCCAATCATGTGTGAAACTCCCCGCGAACCCCAGTAATACACGTACCCCGCTCACACAGGCCCACTCGCCTGTGAAACTCCCAGCGAACCCCAGTAATACATGTACCCCGCTCGCACAGGCCCAATCACGTGTGATTCTCCCCGCGCAGGGGTGTACATGTATTCGGAGGTGTGCGCGGGGAGTTTTACAGGCGTTTTTGTGGTTGGGGGCTGTATGCTGGTCCACTGGCCTGTGCGCCATGTACGGGATTTGTGCGCTGTGCATGGCGCACGAGGAGGGGTTGAGGCCGTAACTGGCACTGCTGCAGGGTCGCTGCGCCATTCTGTGCCACGGCTGGTTTTGGATGTTAAAATCCATGAATACGCTGTGCGCGGAAATGGATATTGACGCTCGTGGCTGGCGCAGACTGTTGCATGCGCACACTGTGCGCCAGCCTCGTGCGCCATGTGTGCACTGAATTCTATCAATTACTCCCTTAGTTTCTCACAAAAAGGCAGTAGCCAAACCAGCCACCAAAACAGCCAACTGTCTCCAATCAGCCACACAGTGTGGATATAATCTAGGGGAGTGATTTGTGTATTGAGAGCATGCCTAGCAACAGCAATGAAAGGGATGTTTACTTATGGCTATTTTGTACCCACACATTTTGCAGTGATGCTACCGAAGGTTAAAAGCGGCACCCTGTGCAGCCATGGCTATGTTGCGACTAATTGAACATTGTGTGTTTTTGGATGTGTGGTAGCTGTGGCTTGACGATATTTTGGGTGGAGTAGCATCATAGATGCATTGAATGTTTTGATGTATTGGGAGAGACTTGGGGAGTGGAGGAGGACCATGGGGAGAGAAGGGCTGGTATGTGTGTTAGAGAAACTTCTTTGGAGTTTTTGGGAGTGTAAATATATTCTTCTTTTCATTGTTATTTTTCAAGTAGCCGCAGCTAACTGCAAATGGCCTTGAAGGGACTTTTCAATAACTGTGTCTACAAAAAAACAAGTGCGTAGCTGCTTCAACATTTTGCTTTTTTATATTAGTTGTACCTGTAGGCATGGCTATGTCTACAGCTGCGTTTATTAAACCATGTATTTTCTGTGCAATAATCGTATTGTTATGTGGATTATATAGCACATAATTTCATTTGTATGTGCCATTTTGTGTGCTTAAGTATTCCCTTGGTTTGTATGATGTTTTGATGGTTGTCCTAGTTTGTTTTTGAATTTGCAAAAAAATTACATGTAGCTGTGGCTACAAAGCAAGATCTGTATTCGTAGTGTCTTTCATCGGCTATGAAAGATGGAGTGGAAGAATAAAAGATTTTTGTGCGTATGATTGTTATAGTTTGTTGTTACTGTTTGATTTGTGTAGCTCTTTGTGATTGGAATGTTAGATATTTTAACCACTGCTATCCGATGGTGTTCATTATCATTTTTTTTTTCTGCTCTGATTGTGTGGCAAGTATTTTTAATGTATTTTTAACTTTAACTAATATGGACCTACAATATTAGATTTGTCAATCAATGGCATGTATATGCAAGCATTTCAATTTTGTATTCATGTCATCAATGTTGAAGGTTTACTTGATTGTATTTGTTGTAATTTTAATGAACTTTCAGCTGTGCAGTACTCTTAGCTGTATTGAGTTTCCTGTGAGATAGTACAAAAGTTCCTTTTAGTCATTGTGTTATGTTGGTATGTTGTTGTAGCAGCATCGTTCTCATCATCCCAGTGAACATGCACCAGATGTTGTACAGTTAACTTCTGTGAAAGGCCAAACCATATTCAAAACATAGTGGCCGTGCTGGAGATGGGAGCAGCACGTCTGTAGACAGTTAATGAAAAGTGTAATTTCTGATGATTCTTCAAATTCAGTGCTCCAGTGCTGCAGGTTTTCCAAGACTCTGGCTGTTGGTGGCAGCACCTTTAATTGTTTCTGCACAACCACCACTCACAGCTCCAGTGAAGAGAGAAGACCACATGAAAGTCAAAAAAGGCTGCATCCTAGTATGGGGCGGATCATTTACAAACATTTGAAGGCCCACGTCTTAGTGTCTTTTTGCACAAGGTACACTGGACTTACTCTATTTATTGTATGCCACAAAATATGAAAAATGATTTGTTTTAAAAAGTACTAGTGTTTCTACCTGTTTGATTGTGTTCTAACCCTATTCTCTCATGTTCTCCAAGTTTACTTAACCTTCCCCATCCACTGTCCTACAACCACCCAGTATAACATCCTTTGTTTATTCTCACCATTTTTAAATAACCCTGTTTGTTTATTGTAGTGGCGTTTCTATACTTTTTTTTATATTGTTGTATATTTTTTTTGTATACAAGTTGGATTTTTTTCCCAATGACCCAATGATTAGCATGTGAACAGAAAACAACTGTGGTATATGCACAATTGTCATATATTACATAGTGCAGGTGGTGCACTGCATACAAGATATGAGGGTCATACAATAAATTGTGTTTGTTAAAGTGTGTGTGTGTTTTAACTAATAATGTTCTCTTTTTCACTTAAAGGATATTTTCTTTTTTTCAAACATTGATGAATAACCGCAGCTACAGTATCACCCGATGGGGTGTTGAGTTTCAAAGAGGCAGG
The DNA here is from genome assembly GCF_040938575.1 of Ambystoma mexicanum. Classification (NCBI taxonomy): domain Eukaryota; kingdom Metazoa; phylum Chordata; class Amphibia; order Caudata; family Ambystomatidae; genus Ambystoma; species Ambystoma mexicanum. Next base: position 1,517,261,929 of record NC_090937.1, on the reverse strand, counting down.
GTTAACTGGGGAGGGTCTTGGCCACCGGTTTGTTGAAACATATCCAAGGCTATTGGCCTCAAAGTGCAAAAAAAGTATGCTGTTTGTACCTCAAAGAGTACTTTCTAAGAATTATGTATTATGTATATATTTATACAAAATCTATGTGACGTACTTGTAACCACGCAAAAGAAAGTAAGTGAACTCTAGCCACGGCTATGATGAGTTATCTTAGAAACATGTGTGGATGTTATTACATTGTATTTGTGTATTCATATGTGATGGCTGTTATTTAATTGCATTTGTGTAGTATTTTAGCAAATTTAGCATGCTCTCCTTATTATCATGTACATTACATATCTCCTCCTCCATGTAGTTTTCCATTGTACTGTGATAGAAAAAATATTGCTTGTCAACTAAGATATGAGAAATAGAAATGGAGAAAGATTACATGAGGAGAGAATGTGGAATTTCTTGTATTTAATTGTATTGCCTGAGAGTGAGATGCAGTTTCAGGAGATTGTGGTATCTGTGTGGTACATGTATTGTTTCTTTGGTTATTTGAAACATGGAGCCCATTTCATAAGGATCAGAATTTCATTGTTCAGAAGACTGTTGCGATTTTCAGAATTTTGAGAATGTTGTTCATAGTGCTGTTGGGGAATTAGGTGATTTGTTGTCAAAGCATTGGCTTACAAAGTGTTTTTGGTTCTATAATATTATTTTAGATGGAGTGTTTGAAATAAGTGGTCTATGCTGCAATTGTGGGGGAATATTTCTGACAGGGAGCACACATTTTTGTTTTTCTCTTTTGGGAAATACAATTAATTAATTGTCTAAAGTAAGAGCAGAGGCAAATGTTCCAAGAGTATATTGGAAAAGGAAAATAGCTATCATGCATTTAAAAACAAAAAAATACCTGCAGTTACGGCAGCAGTGAATGAAACATTGTGCCCTTCCAGAGGGGTTATAGCCACGGGTACCACTGAGCCACTAGGATGTTGTGTGTTTTTGGTGGTTGCAACATATAACTATCACCTTAGCCACGTGTACAGCAGTACCAATTGATGTGAATTGATCATGATATTTCATGGATTTTACAATACACAATTCCACATGTGTTTTTGATTCTTTGCTCTCATTTGTACCTTTGCATTGTTTACTTGTTCACACCTTGTTAATATGTCTTTTTGAATCTTGAAAAATGTTAAGGGTAGCCGCAGCAACTAGTGGTTGACCAGACCCGTGGCTACCCATGCTCCTATTGCACATTGTACTTTGCGGCAGGCTTTAATAGGTATGAACCCAATGATTGTACCTGCGGTTATAGCTGTTTGTATTTTGGTGCAGTGATCATATTATTTTATGGATGTTTTAGCAAAGATTTGTACATGTCCTTCTATTTGGAGGTTCTCACCACAAGACATGTGTGATATAAATGTGAAACTTTTGCAATATGTGTTTTTCAGTGCATTTGAAAAATGTACATGTACCCGCCACACTGGGACAGTCCTCTCAGTGTAACCAGAGTTATAGCTGTGGTTATGTCATTTGTTTTTTTAAATGTGTTTCTTCTACAGTTCTAAAAAGTATTCTTTAGAGGGATTGTTTTGGTGTTTGATTGTTTTGGTGTTTATTGCCTGTTAAAGGTTTTAATAAAAATGTGTTGGGCATTGTGCTATTGATTTCTGAAAGCTATAAAGTGACCTTTTCTTAACTTTTGACATTCTGATTCCAGAACTCAGAGTGTGCATCTGTTCTGTTTTTGGCTATTGTGAAGCTCTATTCATTATTTAGAGCAGTTGACGGTCAGTGATTGTATGTTTTTCTATATTTCATGTATAATATGAATTGTTGTTTATATATAATAAATTAAGTATGTTTAGGTTTCTGATTTAGTAAAGATTGTAAGTATTATTTGAAAAGTACGGTTTTCTATATTTTACTTCAGTGTTTTCAGGAGCGTTATCACGCTATAGCACATGTTATGCTATGGTTATGTGGGAGAAACTCTTGTGTCAACGAAGCAACATAACTGTACACTTGACTAATACTGCAGATGTGTATGTGTTTTGCAGGGGGATATCAAGGTGTTTCCTGTGACCCTATATTAGTCACTTTCAACTGTGTTAGAGTTTTGAAGTGTTTGAATGTGGCTTTCAATTTGAGAAGTGAGAAGTCATATGAGGCAGTGCACCTGATGAATACTAGCTTGGTTATGATGTTCACCAATGTTCTTTTGCTTGTTTCTGGAGATTTCTGGATTCTGCCAGCTTAATGGGAAAGTCAATTTGAACTGGTAAGTTTGCAGTGAACATTTCTTCTCTTGAGAAGTGGCTAGAGAATTGTACTCTGGAATTATGATTAGAGTATACTAGGTATTACTAAAGTTTTTGGTGCTTCAGGCAAAATACACCAGTTAAATGGTCTATGAGAAATGATGAAGCAAAGTGAAAAATGTGTTTGCCTCTTTTTATGTAGGTATGACCTTGTCTAGTAGGCTGACATACCTATTGTAGATTATGCTCATATGATTGGAGAAATTGTGTGAAGGATTGCACATAGTGTAAAAAAGATATAGGGGCCGATTCATGGAACAAATGTGCACCGAAATTTGTGGTGCTAGGTGGCGCAAGCATGAAAAAGCAAGCGCACGCACACCCGTGCGTTTCATGGAAGACCCTGTGCATGTTTTCCCCGGGATGTGCGTGAAATTCGCGGGTAGCGCACACGTCATTGCAACATCCAGAATGCCGTGCGCAACCCACACAGCGAAAGCGCACCTCGTCAGTGCACACACCAAAAAGGGAACGGAACATGTGGAATGCGGAACAATGCATGAAAAAGAAGGCATAACTGGGGAAGTACTGCAGGGAAATACACGGAATGCCCGCATGCACCCAGACAACACATATTCATGGAATCAAATACAGGAAACCCGCACATGCCAAAAGACGCGCACAGGCGTAAACACATCTGCCACACGAAGGCAGGCGGAAGCGTCCCTGTGCGAGGCGGAAGCGTCCCCATGCAGTATAAAAGTGCGCGCAAACAACAAGCACGTATATACAGCTGCGATGAATGCCCCATTTGTAACAGCACTGATCATAAGACACTGCTGGAGGAGGAGAATAGCCAGGCCTGCATTTTTTTGCCCAGGACCAGCCTTTTTGGGATGCCTGATGACCAGGTCTATGGCAGGTATAGTTTTCCACCTCGTATCATCCTAGAGCTGGTCATTGAGTGGGAGGATGACCTCACATCACCCCCTTGGAAAAGGTGCTCAATGTCCTGCATTTTTTGGCCACTGGGTCATTTCAGCGGACAACTGCCATAGTCGGGGGTGTCTCACAGGCCACGCAGTCACACTGCCTACACCAGGTGTTGACTGCGAGCCCCACAGTACGCAGGCACATATACATGCCCAGAACACCTGCAGAAAGGCAGGCTGTGGTCCTGGACTTTTACAAGGTGGCACACTTCCCCAAAGTGCTTGGTGCCATAGGTTGCACCCATGTGGCTCTACGTCCACCTAGGGCCACTGAGCACATCTATTGAAACCGCAATCACTGGTGTTCCATCAACGTACAGGTTGTATGCGATGCCAAGGGAATCATCACCTCTGTCTATGCAAACTATCCTGAGTCTACCCATGACAGATTCATATACACAATGTCCGCCCTGAGCCGGGCCCTGGAAGCTGGGAAGCATGGCGGCACCTGGCTCCTAGGTGAGTACAAATGCTTGTGCATATGCATGCATGTCACACACAGACAAATACACAAACCCAACTAATCACAACCATTATGACCTCCCCAGGCAACAGTGCCTACCCTCTGAGCAACCAAATGATGACACTAATACGGGACCCCAGCACAACACAACAGGTTAGATACAACGCTGCGCATATTGCAACCAGGGGCATAGTGGAGCGCACATCGGAGTACTCAAGTCACGCTTCCCTTGACCACTCTAGCGGGCAGCTACTATATGCACCCCCAGTAGTGTGCAGGATCATTGTGGCAGCATGTGTCCTGCACAATGTTGCAACACGGCAGGGCATACCGGTGGACATGGTTGTGCCCCCACATCCCCAACCACAGACACAGGCGCTGCCCATGTGAGGGGAAAGGGCATGTGGTGAGGCAGCCTGGACCCAGCTTGTGGCCACATTTTTCACCTAAACTCCCACCCCTGCGGAGTGCACACAGGCCTGGCACATACCAGGTGACAATCGATGATGACAAAGAGACAGTCAACTGTCACAACCCTACCACCCTGATAACGTTGCCAACAAAGTGCTACATTGTGTGCATCCCTAGCTACCTAAACAGAACCCATCCTGTGTGACCAATCACACCACCCCCCTGCAAAACAGGAGGCCATGACAATCACTGGTATGTCACCCAAACCCTCCCAACCCACATCACCCTTGACTGCCACACCATAACATGGCATGCAACAGCAAAAGAGCAAAACAAAAGCCCAACACATGACCAATTAGATATGAAGTGACATGTGATAAATGGAAACAGGCATGAGACAATCCCACCTGACATGGAATCAGGTCAAATGACTGACCAACAACCCCCCCCCCCACATACAAAGTCATACACAAATGCATGCCACCAGCGGTACCATCAACAAAAGACAAATACCTGTTGGCCTGCACATTGTCCAAGCCAAATCCGCAAATCCCTAACCCGTGTGCTGTGTGTGTGTCTCCTGCAACATACCGCACAGCACACAGCACAGTAGCAGCCATTCTGTTGTGGATACACCTTGAGCATCATATAAAAAGGACAAGCAACAAAATTACCCAATGACGCATGTACATGATCCACAAATGGTAAGTGATCATGCGCTGCAGGGACACAGCATGCCAGAGAAGGCAATCTGTGTGCACGTGTGGGCATGGAAGGGTGGTTATATGTGTGGTGGAGCATTGTGTAAGTGTGTTTGTCAGTAGGGACATGCATGCAATACATGCATGTGAAATCAAGTGACCCTCAGTGTCCTGTACATATCACATGTGAACATTGCCCATGTGTACACCCCAGTATGTCAAACCACAACAATCCCCTGACACCTGAAAAGTAATAACAAAGAGGTGATGGCTGGAAGGTTTAGAATTAATCTTAAGCACTGGCATTGCTCTGGGCAACCCTCCAGACCACCGTTCTTCGTCTGCCAAGCCATTACAGAAGGGGAAAGACCATATGCAAATCAGGCTTGACCCACCACAAAAGGGGCAGTCCAGCCTGAACTGCTAGGTCACATCCCTTTTGCACGAGACCACAAGCATCCCCAAACATGTTTCGCCCTTGTTGGGGCTCATCAGTGAGGAGTAGCTTGGGTCTCTAGGCCCAGCAGGCACGGGACCCACGTTTGGGCATACCCGTCCCACTCGGGGTGACAAAGCAAAAACAAAGAGTTGATGGCTGGAAGGTTTAGAATGCATCTTAACCACTGCTGTTGCTCTGTGCAACCCTCAAGACCACCGTTCTTCGCCTGCCAAGCCCATTACAGAAGGGGAAAGACCATATGCAAATCAGGCTTGGCCCCACCCCAAAATGGCCTGTCCAGCCCGAACTGCTAGGTCACATCCCTTCTGCACGAGACCACAAGCATCCCCAAACATGTTTCGCCCTTGTTAGGGCTCATCAGTGAGGAGTAGCTTGGGTCTCTAGGCCTAGCAGGCACAGGACCCACGTCTGGGCATACCTGTCCCACTCGGGGTGACAAAGCTAAACTAAAGAGGTGATGACTGGAGGTTTAGAATTAATCTTAACCACTGGTGTTGCTCTGGGCAACCCTCCAGACCACAGTTCTTCGCCTGCCAAGCCATTACAGAAGGGGAAAGACCATATGCAATTCAAGCTTGGCCCCACCCCGAAAGAGGCAGTCCAGCCCGAACTGCTAGGTCACATCCTTCTGCACAAGACCACAAGCATCCCCAAACATGTTTCACCCTTGTTGGGGCTCATCAGTGAGGAGTAACTTGAGTCTCTATGCCCAGCAGGCACAGGACCCACGTCTGGGCATACCCGTCCCACTCGGGGTGACAAAGCAAAAACAAAGAGGTGCTGGCTGGAAGGTTTAGAATGAATCTTAACCACTGGCGTTGCTCTGGGCAACCCTCAAGACCACTGTTTTTCGCCTGCCAAGCCATTACAGAAGGGGAAGGACCATATGCAAATCAGGCTTGGCCCCACCCCAAAAGGGGCAGTCCAGCCCGAACTGCTAGGTCACATCCCTTGCCCGCTGCGCCATAGGGAACCAAGCTGCACCTCACTGAGGAAGCCCAACAAGGCCGAAACATGTCTGGGGTTGCTTGTGTTTCCGTGCAGAGGGTACGTGGCCTAGCAGTTCGGGCTGGGCTGCTACCATTGGTGGCAGCACCTGACTGATTTGCATATGGCTGGACCCCTTTTGCAATGGCGCAGACGGGCTAAAAAACCGTGGTGTGGAAGGTTGCCCAGAGCATTGCCAGTGGTTCAGATTTATTCCAAACCTTCCACCCATCACTTTTGTGCTTACAGTTTGTCTCACTATGTGAGAGAGGGTATGCCCAGAAGTGGGTCCCTTGCCTGCTGCGTCATAGGGAACCGAGCTGCACCTCACTGAGGAGGCCCAACAAGGCCGAAACATGTCTGGGGTTGCTTGTGTTTCCGTGCAGAGGGTACCTGACCTAGCAGTTTGGGCTGGGCTGCTACCATTGGTGGCAGCACCTGACTGATTTGCATATGGCTGGACCCCTTTTGCAATGGCACAGACAGGCTAAAAAACGGTGTTGCGGAGCAGTGCCAGTAGTTCAGATTCATTCCAAAACTCCCACCCATCACTTTTGTGCTTACAGTTTGTCTCACCATGTGAGAGAGGGTAGGCCCAGACGTGGGTCCCTTGCCCGCTGCGCCATAGGGAACCAAGTTGCACCTCACTGAGGGGGCCCAACAAGGCCGAAACATGTCTGGGGTTTCTTGTGTTTCTGTGCAGAGGGTACCTGGCCTAGCAGTTCAGGCTGGACTGCTGCCATTGGTGGCAGCACCTGACTGATTTGCATATGGCTGGACCCCTTTTGTAATGGCACAGACAGGCTAAAAAACGGTGGACGGTGGTGTGCAAGGTTGCCCAGAGCATTGTCAGTGGTTCAGATTCATTCCAAACCTTCCACCCATCACTTTTGTGCTTACACCTGAAAAGTAATGCCTTCACAGGAACAGCCATTGACCAGCAGAACACATCATGTACATAATACTCCACCATGAGAATGTCATAGAGTACACGATCACTGTAGCCCAAGCATACTGTCTGACAACAAAAGGCCCACCCTCATTTACTCATCACCATGACCTTCAGAAGAACTGTGTCTGGGGTCCGTTGCCTTCTTCCTCCTAGTCTACCTGGCTTCAGGATCCTCCTACCCCTTGGTTTGCTTGTTCTACCCTGCGTGGAAATAGGTTCCAGCCCCCTCAGAGGCCACCTTGACTGGTAAAAATACCAAATCGCAGAGAAATCCAAGGAGCCAAACCCCCAAACCAGGGAAAAAGCCTGTAGCCCACAAAAAACCCTGGAAGAATCTCCAGTAGATGACTTGAAGTTGCTGAATATGGCACAAGCACATGTCCAGTTGAACAATGGATCAACTGGATGGGTAGCATTTTCAGTACACAATAATCAATGAGGATGGAACAACTGATGGGTAGTGTCAGAGCTCCGGTCTCCTGGCACAGGAGTGGCACAAACCAACCACCCCCTCCGTGGTCTGGGTATCAGCAGGGTCAAACTTACACAGGCCTCCGAGACCCCAGCGGGGAAAAAGGGTCAGGGATCAGTTGGTTGGATAGGCATCGTATTCAGGATAACCAGAAAGAGGGTCAGGAAAGGGGAGGTGGATGGGCAACGGAAAGTAGGCAAAAGACAAAATCCTACTATTGACAATTACACATAATCAATTAGAGAAACCATGTTCCTCATGCACATTGTACAAATAGGCTCATGCTGAGACAAAGAGAGACTTATCTCTGCGGTGAGTGCTGGCCTCCTGCCTGTGCACTCTCAGGTCCGGTAACAGGAGCAGTTCAATGCTGCAAAGAGAGCGTGAGTTTCTATTCTGTGTGTGTTTTCCCAACACACATAACACCATTCATGCCTCAAACTTAGTGACTCTTCCCCAAACAAGCACTCTTGTCTGCTGCTTCGTTCGTATACTTTTGTTTGCCCCCGTAATGGTTCATACACTGTTAATGCGTTAAGGCAGCCACACATGGCCCCGCGGTAAATGCAAGACCATGTGGTAAGAATTCCACATGATATAATGGTCCTTGGGTGAGATGCTAGATGCATGTGGCGAGGAGCGACTTCAGTACAAGTTGCGTTCTGCCAGCCGTGGATTTCTATAGGCGGACATCTCAGGTGAGGACTGAACCGTGACTTGTGCCTCTTGGGTCACATTCCTAATGCATCCTCCTTTGCCACAATCCCCAGGGGCTGAACTCAACATGCACGACTACAGAATGAAGGGCATCAAGCACATCTACAGGCACGAAAAGAAGATACATCACAATCAACATCAATAAATGGACATTTCAATAATGTACTCACAAAAATTGATTGCAGATATGCCGTGGAGAAAACATCCATAATCCCCACTAGGGGTGTTAACGCAAGTGGTAAAACAGCAAACAGGCCACAGATATGACGAAAGTCCAATGCCCTTGTGTAAATGGTTGTATCACCGAACCATCCTTGCCAGCCCATGGATAGGGGAAGCAGGAATGGAATATGTGAGTCAGGACCCAAAGCTGCAAACACATACACGAGACAAGCTTGAAGGGCCCAGCTGGAACAGAGAGTGGATGCCCTCAAAGCCACAAAGAACCACACCGTCACATGAATGCACAATAGACAAGCAATTTTAAACTATATTAACTCATTAAACTAACTATAAAAATCAAAAATGGCCACATACGACCCGGGAGGGAAGGCAACAAGGAGGGGGAAGGTACAGGGTGCACCTCAACACCCACACGCGGTGATGTTGAGATAAAAAAAAAACTCCATGCACAGTCCAGCCTATGTGGGAGATAAGTCATCGTCCTCCTCACCCTGTGACTCAAAAGGTGGATGTGGCACAGTACCCTGACCACGCCTATGCACAGCTTGCCCCTCATCGGCAGCAAGTCTGCAGAACCGGTGAGCCTAGTTCTGTGTGGCGATGACACATAGGTCAGCATGCAGAACCTCATGTGATATGTGTGCTTCCTCTTGCAAGGTAACATGTGTAACACAGAGTTCTTCCTGCATGCCCTGGCATGACATCTGGCGCACCTCCCGGCAAGCGCATAGCTCAGCCGAGATGGTATTCTCAGGCAGGGTTGAGCACGGATTGGGCCACACATTCCATGCTCTGAGAGATATTATCAATTGCTGCCCCTGTTGTTCGGAATTGGCAACCATGGCTTGCTCCTAATCAGTATACCCGGTGGCGCACGGCCACCGCATTGCTGGGCTTGACACCCGTGAGGTCTAAGGAGCTGCGGTCCTTGTTGGGTTGGCTGCAGGACTACATTGCTCCATTGATGTGATTCCCCAGACACATCAGCAACTGCTGTGATGTGTGACAGTGGGTCCCGATCCACCACAGGCGGAGGCCCCAGCACTGTCTGGCCCCTCAGTGCAGGTGTTGCGGACAGAGGATCGTCCACATCAGAATCACTCACCATTGACGAATTGACATGATGCACATCCAACTCAACATTGTTGTCAGAGTGATCATCCGGGCTAGACTCATTCCCAGCCCTAGACACAATGGTCTGGAGCACAAGTGTGTTCTCGTGGCCTACCAACCCAGGACCCCCACTTGTGCTGAGTTGCTGGTGTAATAGCAAGCCTCTGTCTGGAATGCCATCACCATCCTCTGCCTCCAATGTGTCATTATCTGAAAAGTGGAAAAAACAAACATGAGTACATATGTCAGAAGCACATAACCCACACACACATAGACATCACATCGACAGCCAACATATGAAGCAGACACGTCACAAACAAATGAGAATCTGGCATGCATCCAGTGGCATTGATATGCAAACACATCCCAAAAGTAGAAATGGATGTGTCTAAATAACAAAGCCTACACAAGTACAAAATGTAGTATATCACCTCCATCACACACCACCTCTATCAGGCACATGTCACAGGCAGAAAATACAGATGGCAACAAAGAGATGCCATATCATAAGCATGTCTGAACTGCAAAATGACCACAGCTGCAAGTGAATCCAAACACACAATGACACGTAATATGCATACACACATGCATCACTAAACCATCATCACCAATTTAGCTTCATCCATCTGCAGCTCGGCCTGTACCGGGTGTCATGGGCCATGTAGATATAATGAATGTCCTGAGCAAAGCGAGGGCCTGCAAACAGGCATGAGGGACCATAGCGCCCAGTACGGTCTGAGCTGCAGGCCATTAAGCCTCCAGAACACCCCTCAGGGCCTGAGTGAGCACATCGTGCTATGAATGTGCCCTATTCCATTATTCTGCGTGTAAATTCATCACGGCCATGCCCCACCATATTAGCTAAGTGGGCCTGGGCATACGCATACTGCACAACAGTGCACTTTCAGGATCATGCCAGTTGAACATAACGGGTGTAATGATGACATCTCACCAGCATTAATGTAAATCAACTACGTATTAGTCAGTCAACAAAAAAGCTGCAGAAGACTCATGTGTAAATGAACACTTTCACACACACATAAGTGAGTAGCCGCAATGTTGCACTACACAACTTTGAAGCTGCGTGCATATGTACATGTGAAAGTATTCAAAAACACCCCTTTCCCTATACACCTGTATTGTGAACATGAACAGCATCAAATACAGCAAAGCAAGCAGCTACAACACTGCTTGCTTTGATGTATGTGAAAGTGTACTCATACACACGTGATGGCAGCTCCACAGTCATTACAACCCGAATGGCAGGCTACAATCAATCTGCACCCTATACCAGTTGATATAGGCCGCAGATTGACCAATAAACCTTGCTAAACACCCACTAAGGTGTTCCAATACTGAGTACATGTGTCACAGGATGTACCTGTGCCCGTGGCATTCATGACAGTGAAGGGATCAAAATCTGACCATACATGCCAGGTCACTTTGACATTGCAGCAGTGAGCAGGCATGTAGAACGGTGTAACAAGGCTCAGAAGTGGGTTGATGTAGTGCAGAACATGTGTACGTTACCCACTATCTACATGAACAAGTACATTATGATGTCAATTAATAAACATGATGGCAGTGTAAGGGCAAGTTCAGGCATCATGTGCAATGTGCATGCAATGGGTTGCATGGCTACAGGAACCCCCCCCTTAGTGAAAATGCAGGGAGGAATTGCAAGGCAGCAAAAGGGTGACCAGAGAACTGTGTATTGGCAGACAGTGTTGACTAGCGTCAATTGCATCATCTGAGTCAACTGACAACACAGCAGATGAGAATGGGACAGTAAGCAGGACACATGATGAACCCTCAGTAGAACACCCATGTGTGCAGAAGCCACTACACCAGTTGAACAGAGTTAGGGGGCCTGAAACAGGGGGAGGCCTGTGCCCCACACAGAATGTGTCACCCAAAACATGTACGTGATGCAGGACTGAGCAAGAGTGGGCATGGAATGGATGATCAAATGCCATTAAATGTATGTCATCCTGGACACGTACTACAATGATCATCCAGGCAAGGTCGCATAGGGGCATGCATGGAATGCACATGGAGCATGAATGGGCACTCATGTCCCTGCAGAGCATCTGCCATCTTCACAGTCTGAGTGAGACACCCTGCATCAAGGACAACGGATGTACCCCACTGTATGTGTCTGGTAGGTTGGCAGGGGGAAGGGGGCATGTACACAGGAGCGTTGAACAGGCCATTGCAGTACTCCAACATGATACCCACCAGTGCCATGGTGAAATTGGGGTGCGGGGGGGGCAAGGGAGCATGCCTACGTGGAGTACCTGCATGCAGGCAGAACACACATGCATGTCCCAGTGCTGAGTGGAAAGACACCCCAGGCTATATTCAGAAGGGCCAGTGAGCTGGAACATGGACCGGAGGGGCAGCCGGGTGACTAGCATGTGAGCAGGGTGCAGGTGTGGTGATGAGGACAGTCCCTGTCTGCTCTACATGTTCAGCATCCTGCACAGCAGGCACGCATTGAAGCATTGCATGACTCGCACATGAGAACCATGTACACATATCATGTAGTGGCAGTCAAGAACAACACATCACACAAGCAATCCACACATGGTCTGTACAAACATGCGACAACACTCACTGGATGGAGCATCAAAGTCCAGCATCTCTCCCACTCCTTGGTTGTACAATTCTGCTGGTATGAACTCAGAAGTGACTGACTCGTGCTAAGTGAGATCTTCCTCCTCAGGTGGTGGCCCACTGTCAGTCACCAGAGTCGTGTTATAATTAGAGGCACACTTTAGCTTAGCAGAGCATTCCACCATTTTTTGCACTCCTGAGCTGTGCGCACCTCATGTCCGATTGCACTGACACCCTCAGCAACATGCTTCCAGTGGGAAAAATGCTGGGCAGCCGTAGTGTGACAATTCGGGTCCACTAGCATATCACGGTCGTGTCCCGACACGTAGTCCACAAGGAAGTCCAGTTCCTGCTAGCAGAAAGGCTTCTTCCTTGACGTTCTGGAGACCGGAACCGTGTCTGGGGTCCCAGCCTCTGCTGCAGATGCAACTTTCCTCCTCTTGGGCAGTGGTCTGGACTCTGACTGGCAAATGCCGTCCTGATCAGTATGGGCAGTGGCGCTGGTGGATTGAACCGAGGGAGTGGCAGGTGGAACAAGGATGGAAGCCCTGACTTGAGTCAGTGGCTGCTGGGTGCCCTTGACTTGACCGTGTTCAGCAACATCTGCTGTGCCAAGGTCATTGACCGGGACTGTCCTGGATGGTAGACTGGGTGGTGTCGGCTGCATCTGCCCATGCACTTGCCAACACCCGGCTGCTCGGGCAGCAGATGACAATAGTGCCCCAGGGACATGTGCCTTGGTCAGGACAGCCCTGCGTGCACTTACAGTGTGCCTCTTGACCTCCTGGGACTCTTCACGTGCCAATGCAGCATGCGCTGGCCGACCCTGAGCCTGGGTGGTGGTTACACTTGGGCCCGTGGCAGTCGATGAAACGGACTGCTGGGTCACATGGGCGCCAGTGCCAGATACAAGAGCTGCATCTTCCAGAACCACATCGGGTGGTGGCATGACTGCACCAACACGTAGCAGAACATTGTGCCGAAAGGTGCACCCCTGCCTCTTCCCCCTCTGCAGCCAACCTGGACACCCTGGAGTCCCCCTACTCCCTGGTCACCCCGGCCACGTCCCTGACAATGCCTGACATGTGGAGTACGGCCAGCTGAAGTGCCCCTCACTTTTCCTGGCCTCCCAACCATGGCACAGATGTAGTAGTGCCGGCACAGATGTAGTAGTGCCAATGGGAGGTGTACACGACAATTGTCCTGGGTAATTGGGGTGAACGGGGTGGGATAAAAGATGTTAACAGTACCCCTGTGCACCTGCATGGCTGTATGTGACCCTGGTGATAAAGTGACAGGTCACACAATGCTCAGGCACCCAAAAACTGCAGTAAAACTGTGGACGCAATGCCCGGTAGCCCACGTGTGTGAAATTAACCTCCTGCAGTATGCGGTGGCACCCTTGGACACGAAAAACATGTACGCGTGGTACATGCAGGCTACTCTGACCGCGAAAATGGGTACGCGATACACAGGGGGATCCAAAGTGGGAAAAAGAGCATGCAAGACTCACCATCTGACTAGCGTGATAATGAAAAACACACATAGCCAATACCCTCGCCAAAAGAAGAGATACGTCCTTGATCCGCTGTGAAGTTGGATGGTGCGCAAACAACCAGAAGTGGCAACACACGTCGGTCTCCACGAAAAGCACGTACAGCGAACTGCTGGCCCCGCTCACCTTTAACCCGTGCGCGCGTCACGTCACTTACGTGCTTAGGCCCTTTCCTCGAATTACACAAATGAACATGCAGACATGAATCACTATGTACCCGAGGGAAACACCTGCACGTATCACATCACACACGCGCTTATGCACTAAGGGCCTTTCTTCAAATTACATGCAGACATGCTGTTTTTTCACGTGCCAAATCACTCTTTCACAAGCTGGCCACGCGACAACACACGGAAGACCATGCTCATGCCCAGAAGTCTATTTTCCTGCCCCGCAGAGCCCAGAGCAGACCCCCACCTGCCATCTGCTGCTGCCTGCCTGCCTGCTGGCAACGTGCCCTGCCATTTGATGCCTACACGTCAGCCATCTGCAGGGGTGCAGTTGCTGTGACCACCCCTGCTGAAACAGAAGACTCCCGACTGCTGTACCATCACTCCACAGTCCAGACCCAGGACCCAGTTTCCCACCCACACCTGCCTCGGGGGTTGCCATGTTGGGGGAAACACCATCAGACACCACTGGCAACTCCCAGCCAGAGAGGCAGAGGGCTGCCATCTTCTCACAGTCAGGAGTTGGAGGTCCAGCAGGGGCGGCCACCCCAACAACTGGACCCCAGTAAGAGGAGGACATGAAGGCATCGACAAGCAGGGCACATGCACGGCAGCAGGCTCAGGGTGGAAGCGATGATGGCTCGGAGCCTTCAACATCACAGGGGCAGGAATCGGCCATCGGGCAGGAGGACCCTGGATTGGGAGTGTCTTCCGTGTGGCAGTGGTTGGGCCAGCAGATAGATGTGGACTGGCGGCAGGCGGAGGAGGCACGGCTCACTATGGTCAGGGCGGCGAACTCCATGCGCAGGTCATTGAGACGTGCTGAGTGCCTCGAGGCAACTCGCAGGGAGTTGGAGGAGGCCATGACTGCATCCCTGCGAGACCTCGAGGCCAGGGAAGAGGCCCGCCTCCGGGACATCGACGTGGAGTTCGATGATGCCCTGGCCCGGAACATCAACAAGTGAGCCGTTGGACTTGCCCGCCGTTCTTTAGTGTTAGGTTTCCTTTGTTTTTTCTTTTTTGTTGGAGTTAATGGACTTTGCTCCACTTCATGTATATAGTTTTTTATTCATAGGACTTTTTGATAGGTTTCATTTGTTTTGGGGATCATGGACCCCTTGGATTGTAAATAGTTGAAGACTTGTACATACTTTCTTTTTGGACATTTTCCATGGATCAATGGTTTCATTTTTTTTGGATACTTTTTTTCATATTGACATTGGCGATGGACCACTTTTCATTTTTCATGCCGTGGATTTTAGATTTTCATTTGATTTTCTGTTTTTTTTGGCACTATCTGTCATTGTTTATTGATTTTCAAGTTTTATTTTCTTTATGTTATTTCATTATGTTTTTAATACATTTATTCTAACTTCATTATTGGTGTTGTGTACTATCATTGGTTTTGTGCATGTCTCAATGAACATTGCCTCAGTCATGTGTTGCCACTGTGTGGCTCTGTTGTACATTTATGTATTGGCATTGTGGTTCTTTTAAGACTGTCATGACATGGGTAATTTGGGAGTGGGTGCTGTGGATGGATGCATGCTTGTACTGGGGGGCAAGGGGGATTTGGGTTGGCCTTAGGACCATGGGTTTGTTTTGTTAGGACATGTTGTTTGGTGGGCCATGTGTCAGGACCTGCTGGCAGGTGCCCGTCAATGGGGGTGGGTGGGGGTGTGGGGGGACATGAGTCGGGGCCTGCTGGCAGGTGCCCGTCAATGGGGGTGTGTGGGGTTGTGGGGGGACATGAGTCGGGGCCTGCTGGCAGGTGCCCTTCAATGGGGATGGGTGGAGGGTGTAGGGGGACATGAGTCAGGCCTGCTGTCAGGTGCCCATCAATGGAGGTGGGTGGGGGTGTGGGGGGACATGAGTCGGGGCCTGCTGGCAGGTGCCCGTCAATGGGGGTGGGTGGGGGGTGTGGGAGGACATGAGTCGGGCCTGCTGTCAGGTGCCCATCAATGGAGGTCGGTGGGTGTGTGGTGGGACATGAGTCGGGACCTGCTGACAGGTGCCCGTCAATTGGGGTGGGTGGGGGTGTGGGGGGACATGAGTCAGGTCCTGCTGGCAGGTGCCCATCAATGGGGGTGGGTGGGGGTGTGGGGGGACATGAGTCGGGGCCTGCTGGCAGGTGCCCGTCAATGGGGGTGGGTGGGCGTGTGGGGGGACATGAGACGGGGCCTGCTGGCAGGTGCCCGTCAATGGGGGTGGGGTGGGGGGTGTGGGAGGACATGAGTCGGGGCCTGCTGGCAGGTGCCCATCAATGGGGGTGGGTGGGGGTGTGGGGGACATAATTCAGGGCCTGCTGGCAGGTGCCTGTCAATGGGGGTGGGTGGGGGTGTGGGGGGACATGAGTCGGGGCCTGCTGGCAGGTGCCCGTCAATGGGGGTGGATGGAGGTGTGGGGGGACATGAGTCGGGGCCTGCTGGCAGGTGCCAATCAATGGGGGTGTGTGGGGGCGTGGGGGTACATGAGTCGGGGCCTGCTGGCAGGTGCCCGTCAATGGGGGTGGGTGGGGGACATGTGTCAGTGCTACAGAGTGCAGGGTGCCACGTGGGCTACCTGTGGGGCATGGTGTGGGGTGATGGGCTGCCTGTGGGACATTGTCTGGGGTGATGGGCAGCCTGCGGGGCATTGGGATGGAGGGCACACCCAGGAGGGCACATACTGTCAAATTGCATGTGAAACTCCACACACACCCCCAGAATACACGTAACCCGTCTGTGCTAGCGAAAACATGTGTTAAAGTCCAAGCGCAACCCCGAAATACACGTAGGCCAGCCAAACGCATGTGAAAGTCCAGGCGCAACCCCAGAAAACATGTACCCCGCCCGTGCTAGCGAAAACACGTGTGAAAGTCCACGCGCACCCCTGGAATACACGTACTCCACCCGTGTAGAGAAATCGCGTCTTAAAGTCCACGCGCACCCCTGGGATACACGTACTCTGCCTGTGCTAGAGAAAACGTGTGTTAAAGTCCACACGCACCCCTGGAATACATGTACCCCACCCGCGCTACCGAAAACACGTAAGTCCACGCGTACCCCCGGAATATGTGCAGGCAGCCCATCCACCCTTCCCATGGCCCGCAGGCAGTCCATCACCCCTGGCCATGCCCCGCAGGCAGCTCATCACCCCTGGGTATGCCCCGCAGGCAGGCCACAACACAGGGTTGACTTTTTCCACGCATTTTACCTGATGCAGCGGGGTACGTGTATTCCGGGGGTGCGTGTGGACTTTCACACGCGTTTTCGCTAGCGCGGGCGGGGAACCCTTATTCCTGGGGTGTGCGTGGACTTTGACATGCGTTTTTGCTGGCCTTCGTGTATTCCGGGTATGCGCGTGGACTTTAACACACAATTTCGCTAGCGCGGGTGGGGTACATGTATTCCGAGGGTGCGCATGGACTTTCACACGCGTTTTCACTAGCACGGGCTGGGTATGTATATTCCGGGGGTGCGCATGGACTTTCGCACACGTTTTCGCTGGCCTACGTGTATTCCGGGGGTGCGTGTGGACTTTCACATGCGATTTCGCTAGCGCAGGCAGGGTACATGTATTCCGGGGGTGCGCATGGACTTTAGCACATGATTTTGCTAGCGCAGGTGGGGTACGTGTATTCCGGGGGAGCGGGTGGACTTTCACCTGTGTTTTTGCTGGCCTATGTGTATTCCGGGGGTGCGCGTGGACTTCAACACGTGATTTCGATAGCGCTTGCGGGGTATGTGTATTCCGAGGGGTGCATGTGGACTTTCACATGCATTTTCGCTAGTGCAGGGGGGGTACTTGTATTCTGAGGGGTGCGCAGGGAGTTTTCCATGTGTTTTCGGTGGCGCAAGCATGGTATGCATATTCCGAGTGGTGCGCGGGGTGTTTTCCGTGCATTCTCGTGGTTGGGGTCTGTATGCTGGTCCACTGGCCTTTGCGCCATGTAGGGGATGTGTGCGATGTTTTTGGCGCATGGGGCGGGGTTGAGGGCATACCTGGCACTGCTGCAGGGTCCCTGCGCCACTCTGCGCCTCAGCTGGTTATGGATGTTAGTATCCATGAATACGCTGTGCGCTAACATGGGTTTTGGTGCACACGGCTGGCGCAGACTGCCGCACACGCACTCTGTGCGCCAGCCACGTGCGCCACTTGTGCGCTAAATTCTATGAATTACACCCATAGTATAGTTTCAATGGGTGGCAACTGCGTATCTCAGTTTGTGATGCATTTGTGTTTTGCACAGTACATTTTCAAGATGCCAGGCCTGAATGAAACCTGAGCTAAATATGTAGATCATAGTGACCATTTATTTCGCAGCCTAAAAATTCATGACAAAGGATGCATATATCAAATGAAAGCTAGGCACCAACTATGGGATTTGGCAGGTCATATTTATAGAAAAAGAAGAAACAACATGTTAGTAACTCCCTTTCTGGCACATTTGTGAAAGTGTTTGAATGTAACTTTCAATATGGCCATAAGTGTGTTGGAATGCTGCTGATCATTTCTAGCTTAGTTATGAAATTGGCAAATGCTCTTTTGTTACCCGTGGTAATTCATGGATTCTGCCATTTTACAGGGAAAGTTAATTTGAACTGTAATTTTGCAGTGAACATTTCTTATCTTGATAAGTGGTTTGGGAGTTGTACTCTGAGGTTATGGCTACAGTATTCTAGGTATTAGTAACGTTTTTGGGTGTTTCATGTAAGATATACCAGATAAATTGTTTTTTAGAAATTATGAAGGAAAGTGAAGAACGTGAATTCATAGTGGCTAAATCCTTATAGTTTGTGTTTCAGCTTTTCTGCAGTAATCCATCAAATGTGTTTGACTTTTTTATATAGTTATAACCTTGCAAATCGTATGGTTGATGTATATGTTTCAATTCATATGTGCATGCTTTTTCATGAATTGTTAGGTTATGAAAAACATGGTTTCTGTGGCGCATAAGATTAGCTAAATTTTCAGTTTATCAGCCAAAAAATGTACCATGGCAACCAAAGATATATCACAACCCGACAAATCCAGTGCCCATCCAGTGAAACTATTCTTTGCTTATCTTGTGTACACTATATGAGCTGTTCAATACCATCCCACATAACTCAAGCACTAAGAGCAGAACACTACATTGGGCAGTATTTTATACTGCATCACGTCCACTGTAATGTAATTGTTGCATTATGTAGCTCACCTTTCACAGTTTCCTCACCAACAATATATGTGAAATTGAAGCTAACATTTTGGTTACAGATTTGAACGAAGATTCCATCATTGCATTGTATGTAGAACAGAATGATAGTACTATATAATGATGAGCAAACAGTGCATGCATACAAGTCTAATCTGTGTGGTTGACAAAACAAAATGTTCATATTAATTTATAAATAATAAACAGCAACCATATCTGCCACTTTCATAATTTGCTTGGACATGGTGTGATTTGGGAGGGCAGGATCCCACTTGGGTTCCATGCTATCTTATCTCATATGTTTTTACAAAATGCACAGACATAGGAAGATGTGAAATGAGTGGGGGTGCTTAGTCATTTTTATCATCAAACAAGCAGCATACCTCTACCCTTTAAAAATAGTGCAGCTATGTTTGTGCTTCAAAGATGGATGTCATTCTCTTCCCTATGACCCCATATTTCTAACTCCTTATGTGTAAGATTTAAGTGTTTGAGTGTGGCCTTGAATATTACACGTGTAATTATGTAGTGCAGCTGATCAATATTAACTTGGTTATGATGTTCGCCAATATTCCTTTGCTTATTTAGTAATTGCGTGATAATTCATGGATTCTGCTATCTTACAGGGAAAGTTAATTTGAACTGGAATATTTCCAGTGAACAGTCTTTCTCTTCAGAAGTGGTTTGCACTCTGGGGGCGCTGTTGCGCTCGAAGCAAGATGGCCGCCTGATTCATCGCTCCGTCCCGTGCGGCAACCTCACGCTGAAAATCTCCTGTTTGCCCCGGCACAACGCGAAGCTGGTCCCCGGCGCGGCTCATTAACCGGACGGGGAATCTACTGTGCGAGTTTCGATCTCCGGACCTTCTCCATTGCGGAGTTTCGGACCTCTGCGTGCTGGGCGGGGCCGCCGGCCTGCTGATCCCCATAACCGGCTCCAGGGCCCTTCACTTGAGCCCCGCGGCGTGCGGCCTACTGTGTGGGGGAGGGGCGCCCCGCGCTCGGCGTGCGGCTCCCTCTCCGGACTCCTGAGCGTTCCGCTCCGCTGCCCCATCCAGGGCGGTGTGCTGTTTGCTATCCGACCTTCAGCGCCTTATACTGAGTCCCATCGGCCCCCCTACAACCGTAACGCGGTTTTCCAGCCGAATTCTTCCCGCCGGCCACCTTGATCTCGCACGGGCCGATACACCCGTTGCTCGGCGCGACCTGGGCCTACCCCTGCATCGGCGACATGTCGACACGGACCGGCAAGAAGCAATCCTCCATCAACATGTTCGCTAAACCCCCGACCCCCCTTGCAGGGGAGACATCTACACAAGACGCCTCACTCACCCCGGAACCACCCGATTCCCAGAAAATGTTGGAGTTTATCCGCGAAGGGTTTACCACTATACACAGTAAGCTCGACGATATGAATGGCACGATATCCTCCATCAAGGCGCACATGGAGAGAACCGATGGTCGAGTGACCGAGATTGAGGAGCGGGTGAGCACTGCCGAGGACGGCCTGGGTGCTCTCGCGCAGAGGTGTCTACGCTATCCACCCGAGTTGCCGAAGTGGAGAAGAAAAATGAAGACCTGGAGTCTCGTTCGAGACGTAACAACCTCCGCATTGTCGGGGTTCCGGAGGATGGTCTGCAAGGACCTATGGAGGACTATGTGGAGAGTATGCTGCTTCAACTCCTCGACTCCCCGAAACTCTCCCCGCAGTTTGCGATCGAGAGGGCCCATCGCTCTCTCGCGGCGAAACCAAAACCTGGAGCGCCTCCACGCCCGATAATTGCTAGGCTTTTAAACTTTCGAGATCGGGACACTCTCCTCAGAGCGGCGAGGGCCAAGGGAGATCTCCTCCTAGGTGGTGCTAGGATCCATCTTTATCCGGACTTTTCGATAGCAGTACAACGGGAGCGCAGGACCTTCCTTGCAGTAAAGAAGAGATTACGCGACCTCCAGGTGAAATACTCTATGCTGTATCCCGCTAAGTTACGTGTTGAACACGCCAGTCGTGTTTATTTTTTCACGTTGCCTGAGGAAGCCTCTAGGTTCATAGACGAACGCTTTCCTGGTTGAAACAATCTGCTAGCGAACACTATCACTGGCACACTATTGTTTTAGAACATTCGATCAGCGGATACCTCTCTATCCTACTTCAGCACTGCTTTGGCCCATCAGCACTTTGTCATTGTCCTATGGTGTCCCGACGAGAACACTTGACTGCACCTAATTAAGCCAGTTGCTTTCTTGTTGTATTTTTTTTGCCTATGTTGTCTGTTGCACATTGTTTTATGCTACGTAGTCGGCTTTCCCCGATAGATTGATTTACATTGTGTTTGCCATAACTGCCCCCGCCCTCACGGGACCTCCTTTAGAGGGATACGGACACTAATAACGGGCACATACAGCTATCCGTTCACTGCCTCACGGTTCGGAGCATCACCGCCAGGCCACCTCACAGGCCCCCCAGGCGTTGATGCCACTGTTTTTGTTTTTCCTGTTGGGGTATAGGGCGGTCATCCCTCCGTTTGGGGGAGGAATGTGGGAGGGGGAGGGGGGAATGGGGTTTTATGTTAAAAAAAGCTTGGTGTTCACAGGGAAGGTTGAGTACGAATTACTATGCCCCCAGTGGCAATACAGATTTGCGCGCACTGGGAGACGACCATGGGGTGCATACTTTCATACACCCGTGTTTTTCGATGGCTACTGATGGAGGGATTGGTGAGGATCCTTTGACGTTCATGAGTTGGAATGTAAGGGGGTTGGGAAATCACAAAAAGATGAGGTTGTTACAACTTCAGGCCGAACGACACCGGGCTAAAGTCCTATTCCTTCAGGAAACGCATGCACGCACGGAGTTTTGTGACAAGTTCGCAAGATCATGGGGCCCACAGAGGTACTTCACTACATACTCCACCCAGAGCCGCGGGGTCATGACCCTCATTCATAGGAGCCTTAGATTTGTCCCCACTACTACCCTAATCGACCCCCAGGGCAGGTACGTTCTTCTCCATGGTGTTCTACAAAATAGAGAGATTGTATTGCTCAATATATATGGCCCTAACATTGATGATCCCGACTTTTATACTGATCTCATAAATCTCCTAGCAGGTTTCCCCCTGATCCCGATACTCTGGGGAGGTGACTTCAATACGATATTTGATGTGGATCTTGATAGATCCGGTTCCAGACCTCGTCAACTCTCCAGAGCAGCATACACCGCACTCTCCTCACTTCCTCGTCTATCCTTGTTTGATGCCTGGAGGTTCCTATACCCAGACTCCCGCTCCTATTCTTTTTACTCCTCGGTTCACGATTCCTTCTCCCGGATTGATAGATGGTTGTTATCTGGCGACCTACTTAAGACCGTGACTAATATGGCGATTCTCCCTAGGACCCTATCGGACCACTCCCCGGTGACTGTCACCCTGTGCTGGGGCCTCGATCGGGATCGGGCCAGGTACTGGAGGATGAAACCCCACTCTCTCCTCGACCCGGTCTTTTGCTCGGAGATGGAGTCGGCGATTGAGGAGTTCTTCAGGATCAACACTGATTCAGTTTCCTCGCAAGCCATACTATGGGAGGCCTTCAAGGTCTATATCAGAGGCATCGCCCTCTCCAAGGAGAACGGTATCCTTAAAACTATCCGGAGGGAAATCGCTGGGAGTGAGGCCACACTATCTAGGTTGGAAGCCCAGTACACCTCGGACCCGAATCCGGAAATCCTTGCGTTAATTGGCACGGAGCTGGACACCTTTCGCTCGCTCGCTGACCGCGAGCTGAAGTTCCTGGATAGCCCCGGTCAGGCAAGAAGATACGGAGAGGGTGAGCGCCCCAGCCGGCTCTTGGCTAGACTGCTTCGCCGAGAATTCGGCCCCACATCCATTCCCGGGATTGAGAGACCGGATGGGTCACTGGCCACTTCCTCTGGAGAGGTCAATGCTGAATTCCTCTCCTTTTATCAATCCCTGTACGCTCACTCCGACGTTGCCACTACGGCCGAAATTGATGCTTACCTTGACAAACTTCCCCTCTCGGCCCTCTCTCCCGCCACTATTGGAGCCCACGAGAGCTCGCTCACCCCTCAGGAGTTCTCGGAGGCCATGGACTCCCTGGCTTCAGGCAAATCCCCAGGCTCGGATGGTATACCCATCGAGTTCTATAAACGCTTTAAATCGCTCCTGCTCCCCCATCTGACGGCACTCTGGGAGGAGTCTGTGGAGATGGGTCGGTTCCCCCCCTCACTCCGTGAAGCTACTATCACAGTTCTGCTCAAACCTAACAAACCCTCTACCCAATGCGGCTCTTACCGCCCGCTTTCATTGATTAACTGTGATGTCAAGATATATGCAAAGGCACTCGCTCTGCGGCTTATCCCCCTTATGCCACACATCATCCACCCAGACCAGTCGGGTTTTATCCCAAACCGTTCCACCTCCTTGAACTTGAGACGTCTATTTAGCGTTATAAGTAGAGTAAGCCCTGATGTACATGCGGTGACCGCGGCCCTAGATATGCAAAAGGCCTTTGACTCGGTCTCATGGAACTACTTGTGGCGGGTACTTGACAGGTGCAAATTCGGCCCCACATTTGTGTCTTGGATAAAACTACTCTACTCCGATCCAGTGGCCAGAGTCCGCACCGAGGGCCGCTGTTCCCCTCTTTTCCACGTTGCCAGGGGCACTAGACAGGGTTGTCCCCTTTCGCCCTTAATCTTTGCTTTAGCGATGGAGCCGTTCGCCGACATGCTGCGCCAGAACCATTCCCATAGGGGCCTGCGCACAGCCGGCTCCTCAGATATAGTCTCTCTGTATGCTGATGACGCCCTCCTTTATATCCGTTCCCCTGAGATTAACCTGGCCCCTATACTGGAGGATGTTGCCCTATTCGGTCGTATCTCTGGTCTCACGATGAACTGCTCCAAATCAACCCTTTTCCCGCTCACTCCTAGCACCCTTCCGCCTCCTGATACCATGGGATTCGCATGGGCCCAATCTAAGTTCACTTACTTGGGCGTGGTGGTGTCCAGGCATGCCGAACGGGTCATGCAGGAAAACTACCAGTCATACCTAGTGAACCTTGCAGTTAAAATACAGGGCTGGGATAAACTTCCGATCTCATTGGCGGGTAGGATAGGAGTTCTGAAGATGGTGGTACTTCCACAGCTACTGTATAAGTTTGCCAACATCCCCCAGTGGCCGGGAACAGATTACTTCCAGACGTTGTCTCGCACCCTGAACTCATTCCTTTGGCATTCTGGTGCAGTCCGCCTAAAACTTGAGACGCTTTCTGCTCCGATGGAAACTGGTGTATTCGGTGCAGGTACTGGTTGGCTGCACAACTCCAACACACTGCGCATTGGTTCGCTATCCCAGACTCCCCTCCTCATGTTAGGCTGGAGAGACTGTCAGTCAGCGACCGCGACATTCGATCTCTTGTGATCTCACCCATCCCAATGGTACCGGGCTCCATGGACCCTGCGACATGCACATCGCTGGCCTTGTCCAAACTATGGCGGATACTAGGTGTTACTAACCCCTTTCATGGCAATCTTCCGATCTGGAACTTTTACCCTGAGGTCCCACGGGTCCCTCCTTCCGTGGTTCGTTGCTGGGCCGACGCCGGGTATGAACTACTCCGTGACCTCTTTGATCAAGGCATTTTTATTGAGTGGCCTGACCTCCCGGCTTCTCTCAGACAGAGACCTTCTATTTGGCTTCAATATTCTTCACTCCGTAGGGTACTCAAACACAAGTACACATGCTTCCCGGCGTTACCTCCTGACGAACCTGCAGTTGCTGAATTAACCTCTCCCGTCCCCCTGAGGGGCAAAATCTCGAGATTATACACTCTCCTCCAAACTAGGTCGCCCCCCGCATTCTCTAAACTCCGGCACTATTGGGAGATCGACCTTGGACTCGAGATGACTGACGAACGCTGGGCCCACATGTGCTCACGCACCCGGGATGTCTCTTTCAACTCCCGGTTTAAATTAATCCAATTCAAGGTACTTCATAGATACCACTACACTCCGGCCAGACTGCATCGCATTTCAAACGACTCCCCCCCTGGGTGCCCCAGATGCGCATGCGAGAATGCAGACTATCTTCACATGCTGTGGTCTTGCCCCCGACTTGTCCAATTCTGGACCCTATGTCCTCTATCCTTGATTCCCACATCCTCTTATCCCCAATGACATGTTTGTTTCACGACTTCCCCGACCTCCACCGTGACTCCAGAAAACTTGCTGGCCTGTGCATGCTACTTGCTGTGCGCACAATTCTGCTTTGTTGGCTTCGGCCTTACACCCCTACCCACGCACAATGGCTTAGGGCAGTGACATGGGCCTCTGACACGGAGGAGGTCTGGGCGACACAGCAGCCCACTCATTCCAGGCCTAGGGATATATGGCTGCAGTTTCGTTTATTTATATCCTCCATTGAATCTGACTCGGACCCGGGGTCTTCTCCTCCCTCTGCTTGACCCACCCCCCATACTGTTTTCAAGATTCCCCTTTGAATTATCTCCCTCATGTATGGGTGGTCCGACCTCCCATGGGCCCTCACGTGTATATGCACCCAGCTCCTTTCTTTCTTGCCGTTTTTTTTTTCTTCTGATGCTTTGCTTGTATAAATTATGCGTATTCATATTGTCTGATTACTGTTTACCCTGTATGGTTTATGTTGACTCACCTGTACTTGTGTCACCGAGCTGAATAAATAAAAGTTTAAAAAAAAAAAAAGAAGTGGTTTGCACTCTAAACTTATCAGTATGCCAGGCATTACTAAAGAAATGTTGACTGGGATGTAGACAAGGTCAATATTAATGAGGTTCGCTAGGGTAGCTTTCTGGGGTTGCCGAGGGGACTTGGCCATTCAAACCCTAGTGAGAATGGGGATGGGCCATGGAGGGAGGCCACAAATGGTGATGTCATTTGTTGAGCAGCAGTAGTAGCGATTAGTATGTAGGTGAAATGCAGTATAGCGGGTCAGGCCATTAGCTGTATCAGACCTGAACAGGTACAAACAAGTGAGGGCCTTATCTTTCACCTCCTTTGATGAGGGCACCTAAGGAGGACTCATCAAATGGTTGGTGGGAGGAGCAAGTTCACATGACCAGCACACTACTCAATGCTGTCTGCCTGGAGCTAGCCTACAGTCCTTAAGTAGAGACTTGTAAGGTGTGAAAACTGGAGCTGGGTGGAGCAACTGAGTGGCATTGCATTACCTTCTAGCTCTTCTCCCTCATCACCATCCTCATGAATTGAGGACACACCAGAGATTAAAGAATGGTCGGTTGTTACATCAAACCAAAGATGTGTAACAGATAATCTTGCAACACCTTTATGTATGTGATTTTCCAAGTTGTGCTGATTTATGCCATGTTTATT
The DNA here is from genome assembly GCF_040938575.1 of Ambystoma mexicanum. Classification (NCBI taxonomy): domain Eukaryota; kingdom Metazoa; phylum Chordata; class Amphibia; order Caudata; family Ambystomatidae; genus Ambystoma; species Ambystoma mexicanum. The sequence continues at coordinate 1,517,235,320 of NC_090937.1, read as the reverse complement.
CTGCTCAGGACTAAGAAGCTCACTTTGCACCTTCAGTTTACAGTGTTGAATGAATGTAGATGGAGAAGACCATGTGCCCTTAGTTCAAATTTGTGGTGAAAGAATTATGTTTGCCCAATAGGCTGATATATCTCTTATAGATTAGTATCATATGATTGGAGAAAATGTGCAAAGGATCGAATGTAGCCTAAATAGGATGAGAAATGTAGAGTTTCAAATGGGTGGCAACTGGGTTTGTTTCTCAGTTTGTGATGCATTTGTGGTTGACAAAGTACATGGTGCAGATGTTAAGTATGAATGAACCCTGAGCAAATTGTATATATAATAGTGACTATTTGTTTCACTTTTTAAGAATTTATCAAAAGGGATGCACATATGAAGTGAAAGATATGCAGAAACTATGGGATTTGCCAGGTCATAGCTATCGAAAAAGAAGCAAGGACATTTGATATGGGACACATCTTTTTCTCACACATACCCCCAGCATAATATGTGGTAATGCTGGAATACTCTTCAAGGAAGACTGAAATAAAATATGAAAAACCCTACTTTCCAAGTAATACCTATATACTGTATTAAATTACAAACCTAAATATATTGAATACATTTTATATAAACAACAATTCATGTTATATATTTAAAACAGCGCTGACCTTCACCATAGTAGTAGTGTTATCAAATCTGTACCTACAAATACTGTATATAATACAACAATACTTGTTATCTATAATACTTTTGAAAATCAGTTGTCAAATAGTTTTAGAATTTTCTGATGCAAAACCAAGTTCATAGTTACCTAAATAGTTAGTATAGTTGAAGTGATAATACTGCATTTTTTTTTTTTTTTTATTTGTTTTGGTTTAGATAAACCTTTACAAAAGTTAATTTACATTACAAAAATTTCAGACAGAAACAGAATAGCATTACAAAAGGAAAAATTTCAAACAGAAACAGAATAGGGTTAGCCGAAACTCCAATATTCTCTTGTGCAAAACATAGTGATACTTATACCTTGTGCAATACATAATAATACTTATACCAAGTCTGATCATTGATTTTTCATACCATGGCTTCGTAGAGTAACCTGATAAACAACCCAATTTTTTCTCTAAACTCTTACATAGTAAGAAAACCACATCAAAGTCTGAAGGCAATTTTGACATTCTAAAAAATTTGCTATATATTTAAAACAGAGCACAAATATTTCTCAGAAATGTTGCAACCCTGATATTCAAGTTGCCTTTACAATTGTGTAACATTTTATACCAAATAAATTCTCTGTCCACTTGCGCAGTATTATTAACATATTGGGCAAAATATAGTAGTCTTTTTTCCTTCAATGCCGGACATACCAATAGTATGTGTTTCAGGTCCTCGACCATACCTTCTACCCTACAAAACCTGCACCATGACCATAATAGTTGAACAGTAGATCTACTTGATAGTATTTGGTTAGTGGGCAAAACATTGAATCTAAAACGCATTAAATCATTTCAGATTGTTATATTAGGATACTTGTTTAAGTAGCTTTCCATCCATGGTAAGCATTTATTTAATGCACACACTTGTTGGTATATTTTTGTATTCAGTATCGCGTTTTTTGTATGGATCCAATCAAAACCCAACACACTTTCTTTCACCTTAGCCGGGTTATTCCTCAGAGAGGAAGCTGAGATTCCCATTATCATCAGACTATTTGTGATTTCCTCATTCAATTCCACTATAAAAGGATTGGAAGTATCTTGACCTGCATAATAGTACAAAGTGTTGGTGTCTAAGGAGTTACATTTCCTCCATAACGTCATTCTTTTGCATGTCACCAAAGCTTGAAGCGAGTTAAGACCCAATTCATACTTAATTAAATTGAACGGGATACATTTCGGAAGGTGATACAATACCAATTTTCAGATGTAGCTTTCTATCGAGGCTCATTCACACTTGCATGTTAAGGGATGAAATTCGGCCCCATAAGTCAATCTGGGAATCACTTTTTTAGGGTAGTATTCTCTGAGAGGAATCATTAAAATTTCCCAAATTTTGCATCTATGGCCCGCATTTGAGAAATAGCAATATCAGCCTTAAATTTCAATTGAGTACGTAGTAGGGGTCTAGATAGTGTACCTGCTCTCGAGAAACCCAGGTATTTAAATTCCCCTTTAACTTTAATACTTATGTTCCCTGATATCCATGACATTGGCCCTCATTACGACCCTGGCGGAATCCGCGGTGCTAAATGCACCGCGGAGCATGGCGGAAAGCCGCCGATAGCGCCATGGGGGTTGGCGGATTTACCACCCCATGCCGACCTTGGCGGAGCGGTAAATCCCCAATCCCCATTTTACCCTTCCCCATTCCCATTCTTGCCCCATAGGGTATAATGGGAGTGGGGAAGGAGTTAATTACGCCGCCGTAAAGTACGGCGGCGTAATTAACAACGAGGTCCCTTAGCGCCATGGTTTTCTCCGCCCGGTAAAACCAGGCGGAGAAAACCTCCATGGCGCTAAGGGAACTCGTAGTACGGCGGACGGGTCCGCCGCGATTAGCGCTGGCGGAAACCCACTCCGCCAGGGTCCTAATGAGGCCCATTGTGTTTAATTTCTTGTTTTTCCTCCCTAGACGAACAATAACTGTTTTGTCCGGATTGACCTTTAATGCAATTGAGTCAATGAAACCCTCAAAAGCTCTGAGCATGCGCTGAAGTCCCACTTTAGTGGTGTCAATTAGGAGAAAATCGTCAGCGTATGCTAACCAGGCCATGCGTATGCTCGATATTATAGGTGGGACTAACCCCCTATTTAGTAGAGCCATAAAAGTGCCACTAACATATAAATTGAAGATTGTGGGAGCCAGTCTACAGCCTTGATGCAATCCGTTATGAATGGTAAAGAGATCCGAGAGGGTGCCCGCTGAATCCAATCTAACTCTCACATCCGTCTGAGAATAAATTGCCCTTACAATATCCAACAGGATTGCCGGCATGTTTAAAGTTCTTAATTTAATCCACAGTATATTCCTGTCAACCAAGTCGAACGCGGAACACAGGTCCATTGATGCAATAAAGACAGAGGTCTCTGCCTTTTTCATTGCTTCAGCTCTCAAACAATGCAAGATGAGCCCCCCACATTCCGTCCCCATATTTCTCCTAAAGCCGAAATGTCTCATATCTAAAACCTGCTTGTCATCAATCCATTTCTGGATATCTCTCAGAACAAGTGACGAGAACAGTTTTGATTCCGGGTCAGCCAAGGCAATTGGTCTATAACTCTTTGGACATAGTCGGGAACCCTTATTAAATATGGGTATGATAATCGAAACCCTCCAGGACAGTGGAAACGTTTTGGTCACAAGTATGTTAGTGAACAGAGTGGAAAGTATTCTAGCCCATAGTTCGGGGTCTGACTTAAGGATTTTATTCGACAAATTGTTCGGTCCTGGTGCAGCAGAATTTTTAGATTTTCTTATTAAGTTTTTTTATCTCCCAGGTGGTAAAATTCAGATGCCAGTTTATATCTTGTTTCTCAGGTCCCTGTCACGTCCTTCTTGGGACAGTACATATTTACAAAGTGACCCTTCCACGTTACTTCATTAATGGGATTCACTAGTAGCTCTTTCTGGGGTTTGTCCCAGTTATTCATTAGATACCAAAAGTTTCTTGAGTTAGAACCCCTTAGTGAAGTCAACAGTTTTTCCCCGTCACTCTGTCCTTTGATTATTCTATGTTGTATGGACCAGTTTTTATAACTTTGTTTGATTTTTTTGATCCTATCCACCATATTAATAAATGACAATCCCGATTTCTTGATTATTCTTATCTCTTTCCTCATGACCCGCTTTTTAACTCTAATTTCCAGGTCAAAATGATGTGCTCTGTCTTTCCTGAGTTGAATGACCCTATTATCAGTTTAATCCAATTTTTCCAAAGTACTGTGAATATATTCTGTAAAGTTGCTCGCCGCATAGGTCTTTTCCCTCTGTTGTTCAGAAAAATTCTCAATGCCAGCAATCATGGATGCGGTAAATTGTCTACTTTTTGTTCCCGTCCATGAAATTCGGTTCCCTGATTGATTGACATTAATGTTATACTCAAACCCAATTTTAGACACAATTGACACAGTGACACCTATTTCCATAGACAAGATACAATGATCACTCAAGGTGGTCTCAATGCACACTAAATTACCAGAACAATTGAACAAATCCCCTGAGCATATGATGTAATCGATAATCGAATGGCAGCCGCTGGCTTTCCAAGTTGGCTGAAGGTTTACCAGAATTTCCAAGCCCCACATCTCAGCGAAGTGGGACCACATCCTCCCCCTGCACCTTAAATTATCAACCCTTAGATTTTGTTCCCCCAATTTACTAATCAGCACATCCCCACTAAAAGAGTCTCCATGTATGGCTGCATTGAGATCACCTGCGATCACTATCTGGCCTCCTGTATTAATTAAGAACTAGTTCTGCAATAAAAACCCTAGGTTACATAGTTCCAGCCACAGTTGCCTATCCGAGAGTTCAGCCGGGTTCCAGTAAATATCAACCAACAAAAAAGGTGTAGCCCTGTTATTGTATATCAGTAAGAAACCCACGGCCAGAAAAGGATGTGCAAAGGCCCATTCTCCCATAATCTTGGGGTTCGAGTGGTTCTTTGCTGCAATAAAGAGGCCTCCTTTAGGACGACCCCTGCCTCCCCCATGGGCACATAGCGAACACACTGTAAATCCCTCCCAACATAGAGGGGCCTTTGACCACGTTTCTTGGATAAAGAGTAGATCATATTGTGCCAAATCCCTCATAAAAGTCACATTGTTTAGGAGATTTGCCGAACCACTCGAATTCCAAGTTAGCAATTTCAAAGTACCATTTGTCATTACTAGAGAGGCTTACCTAGTTTTTTGAGCTTGTCAATGGACTCTCTCAAGGACAAAGCTAGCCATCTCCAATCCTGTATCTTCTCATTTGCCCTCTCCTCGTTCCTTTCTCCTTCCTCCTTATTTAAAGGATTGTCCCTCTGCCCTCTGCCTATATTTCGAGATGTCACTATTGGATGTGACTGGGTCCGTACATATTCAAAAATATCGAAACCCCTACGATACAACTCTTCTGCTTCTTTCATCATAAGGTTTCTGACCAATGGGGATGGTATAACTATATGGACATAATCCAGCCTCTGCCTATGTATATAATCGACCAGGTATATGTCCGTAGATTCAATTAAACATAGGTTTGGAATCTGACCCAATAGAGTCCGAATATACGGTCGATTTAGGGAGATGTTATTCTGTTCCTGGAACAATGTGGTCAGTACTAGGGCTGGAAGATCCAGTCTCACTGGGTCCTTCTGGTCCAGAGCTGACATTCATGGAGCTGATCCTTCTCCTTCACCCCATTTTCCCTTCCAAAGATCTCTCCTCTCCTTCCAGAACAATATTCTTCGTAGGTCTCCTCCCTCATGTTTTTCTGTTGCAGTTCCCTCCCAATATTGGGTACCTCCTGCTGTTGTTTATCTCTTAGCACTCTCAGTATATTTTGGTAAAGGGTCTCATCACTGGCATTCTCCTGTGTTTTACCAGCTAGTTTCTGATTATCCTGGTGAGAGATGTTTCCCATCTGTACCCCCCAAGTAACTTTGGAGTTCAGAACACCCTGATTATTTGCCCCACTATCCACTCCCGGTTCTTGATTACCGAGATTGGTATCGCCCCAGGTCGAACTCGAATGAATTTTGATTTCGTTACCTTGGGGGATCTTCCAATCCCTGCTCCCCAAGCCCCCCTTATCAGCAATGGGGATCATATTCCTTCCCGGGGCCTTATCAATAGGTATGTCATTCATCTTCGTAATATTTATAGTAATGGGACCTTCCTTATGAGTGGGGATATTAGACTCTTTGGCTTTTGCAAGACACCCAATATTAGTTGTAATTTCCTGTGGAGGAACCGCATTGAAGATTTCATACACCTCTTCTCTTTTGTTTTTATTTTTCAAAACTTCACAAAGTTGTAGATCACCTTGTACATATGCACTTTGGGTGGCTTGATCCTTCATCTTATTGGTGGCCCTGCCATCCTCCTTTAGACTGTTTTTGTTCTGCTATTGAATGTTAACTCTAGTTGGTGATTCATCAAGCTCATCCTGAACAACATTTCTCATACATTTTCTAGATGTTTTTGTCATTACTCCATTTTTATTTGTGTTTTTCTTTTTTTGTTTTGCCGTTTTTTTAATTTGTCTTTTGGACATTTTAAATTCTGTCATCTGGTCCTCAGACCCATTTGTCCTCGTTGTAACTTCCTGACAACTTAGGTCAGTGTCCTCCAACAAGGTTTTCCCCCCATCCCAATAGAATCTCGGGCAGTTCCTGTGAGGCCTTGACCATAATTATCTCTTCCAGGCGAGGCTTCTTCGTAAGGTCCATTGGCCTTACATCCCCTTCCCACTCCTTTATTTTCTTAAGAGATTTTAACAATTTATCTGAAAATCTATCTGGTAGTACTTTGATATCGGAGGTTAAATTTGTCAAACACTCCGTTTGCTTACGGAGTTACGACAGAATTAAACGGTTAAAGATTGTCATCATTACTGTGAATTCTGACGGAGGGGAATTCGAACTGCTCACAGTATTATTCTCCTTATCAAATGTAGTACCATTTGAAAAATCCAGCAGTTTATCATAATTCCAGTTATCATGTACATCCTCATCATTCAAATTGAGAGTATTCTCTTGCTCTTTATTTATGTTAGTTACCATCTCTTTAGGTTGAACAGTATTCCCTGTATCGTCCTCCCCAAAGAGCGGTTGAGAAGGTTCCATAATATCCTCACTCTGTTTCTCAAGAAGAGACCGTTCTTGTGCATATTTTAAGAATTCAGCCTCTTGCGAGGGATCAAGGTGGTCCTCAGCCTGTTTTTCTAACTGAGAACATTGTTGCGCACACTGAAGTAAATCAGCCTCTTCCTCATTTGCCTCAGGCAGCGGTAAAGCTGCTGCCCTGGCCAAACTCGCCCTTCTGGTGCTTACCGCAATAAAAAGGTCCGCCCTCGCGTCTTTGCGTGGCGGGAGCTTGACTTTCCCCATTTGTCACAAATAAGCTCATTATAGCTACAGAAGTACACGATTCAGGTTTTAGTTTTTTTTTTTTTTTTTTCGATCACACCCTATGCAGCAAGACACACCAGCCTCTAGCACAAAAGTCTGCACGCCCCTGATGGCTCTTACCCCCTTCTCCCTCCGCCAGCCGAACAGCCCAACAGCCGCACTTCCAAGCACTTCCGGATGCGCGCGCGAGATGCGCGTGCACCTGTGCTTTTAAGGAAGTGGAAGTGGCTGAGAGCATGTGGGCCGGCAATGGGGTGGACCAGTGGCCGTGTCCTCTAATTCCAATGAAGTCCACAAAAATGCACGTTTCACGCGACAAGAACGCTGCAAACTTCCTCTTGCCGACACCTCGACAGCAAAGTCTGCTTCCCAAGTCCAAATGTCAATTCCAGCAGCGAGACACAGCCCAACAGCGACACTTCCAAGCACTTCCGATGCACGCGCGAGATGCGCGTGCACCTGTGCTTTTAAGGAAGTGGAAGTGGCTGAGAGCATGTGGGCCGGCAATGGGCTGGACCAGTGGCCGTGTCCTCTAATTCCAATGAAGTCCACAAAAATGCACGTTTCACGCGACAAGAACGCTGCAAACTTCCTCTTGCCGACACCTCAACAGCAAAGTCTGCTTCCCAAGTCCAAATGTCAATTCCAGCAGCGAGACACAGCCCAACAGTGGCACTTCCAGCCGCACTTCCAAGCACTTCCGGATGCACGCCTCTGATACTGCATGTTTTTTTTCCTATACTGCACTGTAGCAGCTCTTAGTTTTTGAAAGTGTGATTTTCTCAAGGGGCGTTTTTTGTTACAGTTTATTTTATATAATTATTTTCATTTTTATTGTACATGGTATTTCATACATATACTTGTAGAATGCTATATTGTGTATAATTTCTATATGTATATAACAATATATTTTTTTCCCTCTATAGTATGATTAATGAATACAACCTGGTAATGGTTGTGTACTGGGAATACAATCGGAATTCACCTGGTACGATTATGAAAAAAAATATAAATAATGTTGTTTTTATTTTCTTGTAAACTACATTTGATTTTGTTTCAGAGATACTAATATGGAAGAAAGAGAACTTGAATAAAGGTATTTGGTAAGTTTTTTGATCAATATGATATATGAATCTATAATGCAGATATTTTTTGTAGCCGCGGCTACAGCATCAGTCAATGAATTGCAGGATTGTGCTTAGGTGGCTAAATTGAGGAATGGCTGGGGTGCTTTTATTTGTGGCTAAACTGCTTCAACTGTTAACAGTGTAACCGTGGCTACAAACAAACAATTAGGGCTTTTGATGACTACAACTGCATAAAATAAATTACAATAGATATTGTAATATATTTTTGCAGTTTGTGTTCATTTTTACGTATATTTATAACTTAAAAGGTGGCCCTTAAAAGGGGCGTTTTGAGGGATGGAAAGTGGGGGGTGGAATAGGGGAGGAAAACACATAATGATGAAACATATCACAAAGGGAATTAAAATGTAAAGCAACAAAACATTTAGAAAAAAAGGGGAAAAGAGGTCTACCTAAAAAAAATAACTAAGCATGACAGGTGATCTGATGTTCAGTGATTTTCTTCTGCCATTGTTCAATCGTAGCATCTCCCTCGACTACCCATTTGAAGGATTGTGTACACATGACATGCATCATGGAAAGATCGGATGTCAGTAAAATAAGAATCTGCGTAGTTGATGCTGCTGTTGAAGTAATTTCCAGTTGGTGATGTTGTTGCACTAGCGCGGATGAAGGTGCTTGGAGTGGTGCTGATGTCCGTCGATGCAAGGAATGGGACCCACGCATTTTTCTTTTCTGATGTTCACGTACTTTTCAATACTTGTCATCAACATCATCCCAGTGGACTTGCACTTGATGATTAATCATAATCGATGTTCCCAGGCTTTGAGAAGGAACATTGGTAGGCCCACGGTTCAGAGTTTTGCTGCAGATTGTGCAAAGTACATCCTCTGCCCCTTTTCGAGAACAGTTTTTTATTACATGAAAGAAGAGCCAACTGTATGCAGTGGTTTTCATTCCAGTTGCCTTCTTCCTCATTGGCAATGGATTGGGAACCCAAACAATAACGTCATTATCACTGCTGCTACTCTCGTGGTTGGGAGAAATATGTAAAATATAAAAATTGACAACACAAAAAAGACACTGGGCCTCATTATGAGTTTGGAGGTAGCCATGCTGCTTTTAGCGTGTGCTCTTTTTGCACAATCTCTGTAACACTTTAATAAGTTTATATTCATAAACAGTACCTATGATTACAATGTGATTTGTGATGTCATCATTGTGGTCATAGGCTGTGCAACAGACACAACAGGAACATTGGTCTCTAGTGCATTTACTTTCAAATATGAAGGGCCATGAGCACCTGGCTTGTAAAATGCCCTTAAGGCCTGCAGCAGGTTCCACCTCTAACCAAGCATCCTCAGTTAACACTCACTTTCTGTTTTTTTAAAGTTTTTTTTTTTATAAAAAATCCCTTTTAAACTGATTCTCCATTCTATCAGAGCTTGTTTTATTTCAGTGTTTTCAGTAAATCTAGTTTGGCCTATTTGCAGTGTTCATCTTCCTATGCATTTTTATACCTACAATGCTTAGGTTTAATAGTAGTACTTTGTACATTCCCAATATTAACAGAGATTGGCATTTTTATTTAAAATTGCAACAGTATTTAACACAAGCGATAAACATTCCTCTATTAAAGTCAAATTTAACTGACAGAATTTAACGAACTGATCCCGATCCACAATTTAATTTCCAAGGGAATTTGTGCAGGTTTGTTGTAAACCTCTCATCTTCTAAAATGTGTACCTGAAGAAAACTTTTTAAGAGGACCTTTACAAAATGTCATTGTTCCCAAGGGTAGACTCATTGAGGCATGATCACTCACACCTTAACATCTAGAGAGAAATGAGAGAGCACCATAGCACCCATGTTTTAATTAACATCACTACACAATACAAATATGGGGGAAGGTGTTATCTTAGCAATAGCTTGTTTGGAAACAGAAAACAAACATTTCCATGTTTACCAAGCAGTAGGCATTCAAATGCAGGAAGTTACACATCCAATTTTCTTGTAAACATATAACTTAATGATGCTGATAAAACTGTAAAATATCTCTCATGACATTTTCTGACCCAGACGGCCACATTCCATGATAAAAAAAAGAATCAATTAACTTATTGGGGGTCATTACGACCCAGGCGGTCAGTACGCCAACTTTACCACCATGGTGTAAACTATGTTTACACCATGGTGGATGGCGGATTTACCGCCCCATTCCAAGGTGAGTGGGGCGGTAAATCCCCATTTCCCATTTTACCCTTCCCCATTCCCATTTTTGCCCCATAGGGCATAATGGGAGTGGGGAAGGCGTTAATTACGCCACCGTAAATTACGGTGGCGTAATTAGCACCAAGGCGGTTTAGCGCCATGGATTTTAACGGCTGCTAGAAGCAGCTGTTAAAATCGGAATCAGGCGTTAAGGGTTAACGACGGCGTTAACCCTTAACGCCTGAGTTGTAATGAGGCCCATTAACTGAATTCATGGATGTATCTCCCAAGCCAGTCAAAGAATCCATATATTAAGCAATGCTGACAGAAGTGGACACTAAACTAGTGTTAGTATCAACCAAAGGAGCAGTTACAGCTCAAAAACTTGTTCCACTGGGCTGGAGGCTTGACAAATTGCTGCAGTAAACAAGAGCCAATATTACTATCAAAGAGTTAATGGCTAGTGGTAAATCAAAAGGTAGTATCAATGAGTTAAGCTGTTTCTGTGTAGGACATTCCCCATTTAAACAGATACATATATACCTTAAATGTTGGATTTCTCATGAATGCTCTATGCAGTCTTCTCCTCTGTTAAAGTATTAGGATGGAATGCAAAAGTAGAGAAAAAAAGAAATACGAGTGGCACTGATTGGAAAAAAAGTGTGAAAGGAAACAATTCCTAAAAAAGTAGAGCTGGGAAGTAACGATCAGGAAACTAGAGAAGATAGAATGGAGATAACACAAGGCAAATAAAGAAAAGCATGGAGACAAGCTGAAGAAAGCTACATGAGATGAGATGAGATGAGACATAAGTGAAAGGAGATATATAAAACAGAATCAAAAATGGACGCAAGATGTGAAAGAAAGAACCCCTCTTCCTTTTCCATGGTGGCCATCTTGGAACTGCATTTTCCTTCCTTCAAGGAAAATACTTTTTTTAAGAACCACAGGTTACCGCTTTGATAGCCCAGGGAGCTAATGGCCTTAAGCCCAATTCCAAGTGCTGGAACGAGGTATAATGGCCCAGAGCCCTCGTTAATGGCCCTTGCTTTGCTCGGGCCGTTAACTTGGGCTGGCGGTCCGTTACCCCCCTTCCAGCACTTGGAACGGAGGCTTAACACCACAATACAAATAAACATGCAAAGTGATGATTGATATAGAATAGTGTTTAATTTAACATGCATTCCTGATTGCATATTATCCTCCCAGAATATTTATCTCTATGTGTCTCTGTAATAGTACATTTATGATTTTTGTATGCTCAATAGGTAGAAACATCCAGCATTGTTTAGTTATGTGAAAGTGAGAAAGAACATTTAGGAATGGTTCTTAAACATTTTCAATGGAACAACAGAGGAGATGAATTGAAGAAATCCAACTTCTAACTCCTGCAATCCACCATCTACTCAAATTATTTTATCGAGCCAATCTAAAGATGCCTCAAGCAACTTTGAGATGTTCATATGCTAGTGTGATTCACAAAGAACAGTCAAAGTGTACAATAGGAGAAAATAGTCAATATAAGCGAAGACATAAATATAGTAGAAATATTGCCCAAATCTTGGCAAAACTGCAACTGCAGCGATTGGAGTTTCACTCCACCAATTCCAGTAGGGGTTGAAGGCGCTATTTTTGCATTTCTTTTTTTTTTAATAATTGATTGAAATACTGCATTTTTCCATTATAGAATGCATTTTTAAACATAGAAATTAAAATAAGCAGTAGGTGATCCCAGAGTTTTGCCAGGCACTTTAATAAGGGTTGTACCTGGCCATGACATGGAACAACTGAAAAACTTTGTATATGGGCATATTTTTGCAGTGATTGGCAAAAACTTAGCTAAGACCTATGCACAAGCAAAATCGGATTGATTTGAAAATGCATGCTTTTAACAAGTAACACTTGTGGGGACACATATTTTGCATATAGATAAAGTTGATGAATGTACACACACTAGGTTAAGACGTGTATCGTGGCAGGAATTCATTTACAGCTGCAATTAAGGCATTACGACTCATAAAACCTCTTAGAAATATCACTAACAGGTCATATACAGCCCGCAATGTGATATAGCTCACTCAAAGAGATTGTAGGAGGATGTGTTTGGGTGAGGAGGGTACATCTGGTGCGTGGGAATTGCCACAATGATTAGCAGACCATAGGCAGTCAATGAAGGGCAAAAAGCTGAATAAGACTCACAGACTATGGGCCTCATCATGAGTCTGGCGGTAACCCTTAAATGGGGCGGTAGCACTATTACCGTGTTCATTTCTTTTGAAGAAATGTCAGTGTTTGAGTCTAAACCTGAATACTGAAAAATCTAAAGTGCTGGTCTTTAAACCCTCCCTTGCTAAAAAATAAATCGCTAGAGCCAAGAGTGTGTGATTTAGTCATTGAGCAAGTCTCCCACTTAGACCACCTTGGAGTACGTTTTCAGGACAATGGTGGTTGGGAGGTCCAGATTCACAAAACTGTCAATACATTGGAAAAATATAGCATTGGCACATTGACTACTTTCTGTTAGCATGGTAGTGGGACCAACATTATAAACACAACCCCTTGTAGGGACTTTTCATCTACATTAATTGCACATGTGATGTTATATGTGATGTCATGTGTGATGTCATCTTTGAAGTCCTTGATGTTAGTCTTAGCAGTGCACAGTGGTGGCACGAGTTTCGGTTGCTTAGCTTACCATAACTGGCACATTTCTGAGGTTTTTCAGTATTCGTTGTAAGCATAACAGCCTTTAACAACGTTTTTCATTGAATTTCATAGGTTTTTATTAGTGCATGCTATTTTCCTACAAAATACTAATATCATACTTACCACAATATAGCAAAATATTTGTCCAATTTACAAAGTCTCACCTTAAAACATTGCCATTTCCCACCTTCTAGCATAATTTGTAACACTTTGTTAAACTTTTTGCAACATTTTCCACTGTTTTTGCATGTGTCGATGTCCATGAACGTCTAATGTCATTGCTGACCTTCCGAACAATGCCACGTGACCATGCGCTTGCACGCGGCATGTCGATGTGTCCATGAACGCGTCCGCACTTCTCGATCAGGTTTATGCTTCTAGGACAAGCCAAAACTGCATTTTCTACTGATATAGGAACTTTCAAGCTCAAAATGGACCCTTGCACAGTTTCTACTCATATTCTTACTCATTAGGCATTAACAATCTAGTGCAAAGCACATACTTGGAAGAATATTAGCAAAACTGCTATTTATCTCAAAAATGACATCAGCTATTGCCATCCCCCCTCCCCAAGAGCGACAACCACCATCAGCTGGAGGACCGACACAACTAAAAAAGTGGAGTACTTCCAAAGATAATGAAGATGACCAAGAAGATGAGGTAGAGGAAGTGTTTTCTTGTATCACCAAGAGCGAGCCATCGGTGTGGCAGTTATTTAAAACTGTTGGGAATGTACCAAAGGCTAAAGTTACCAAAGTGAAATGAACTGAGTGCAACATTTTACTCAATCTCAGACTAACTGGACAGCACTCCTATGGGACAACCTCCATATTCTGCCACACCCAATCCAACCACTGCAATGCTCTCAGAAAGGCTGTTCTTTTCTTAGCAAGTAGTAGGCTGTCTTCCTCTACCTTATCTTCTTCAAACACTACTGTAACTACATAGCCTACTTCTGTGGGACACACAATCCCACCAATCAACCTTGCAAGCAATAAAAGAGGCTGTTGATCCATATCTTTCGAAGACAACAGTCCTATGTATATAAGACAAGACACCACTCTGCAGGGGGAAGCAATTTCAAATTGCTTTTTAAACTGTAATCAAGGAGCATGAGAAACACTGCTCTGTATTAGTGTTTGGAGCCTCTTTCCTCATTTCCCTCCACACCTTACGTTGTAACTTCTCCTGCAAAAAAGAAGTACATCAAAAAACAACAAAGATAGGTTCCTTTAGGAATCATCTTTCACAGTTAAAAAATAGAACAAAAAAAAAACCTTATAGACTCCATCTACCTTACATTTCTCAGTAAAGTACATAGATTGAATAAGATTTTCCAACATTTGCATTAGCATTCTGTGTTTTGCTAATGGGAATAATGTGGCATTCATCCCCCGTTCCAGGGGGATAATGTCCCGGCAGTCCAAGTTATCAGCCCAAGCGAAGCATAACTGTGTAGTTATGGTTAAGTTGCTGTTTCCATAGGAAGAACACTTTTTGGGTGGCTTATAACTTCGCTCTCCCTGGACGGACCCTCACCAAACTTTTGGGTATATGGGTCACTCTGATTTATTTTGCAAAGTTTGGTGAGGATTCGTCCAGGGGGGGCAAAGTTATAGGGGGGGTCCCAAAACTTTTTTTTTCCCCATAGACTGAATGGGAAAAAACTTTGCGCATGGCCACAGGCCAAACCGCTGGACAGATTTACACCAAATTTGCGGCAGGAGCGGGGGCTTGGTCCCGAAAGCGTGCTTTTGCAAATTTGGTGTAAATAGGTGCAGTAGTTTTTTATAAAATGATCAAAACGTAAGGCAAAAAAATTAGTGATATCTGTGTTCGCTTCGCGGACGGACTTCCCTGTTCGCTCCGCGGACAGCACCCCAATTAGCCCATGGCCTTGCGTCATGTCCGCGGACATGCGACGTGTTTGCTGATTGGACGACGAGGGGCTTGGAGCGCGTCAACTTTTCTGTGGTGCCCGCCATCTTGTATTCGCCGTCGACCGCGTACAGCACGGTGAAACGTGGATAAAAAATTGTATTTAGTGCCGTGTGTTGGTGTGTAAGAGTGTTTGGGGAGGGTGAGGGAGTATGAGATAGGTTCAATGTTTTGTTTTTTTATGTGCTAGACGTTTTTGTTGCGTTCGATTTGTCCGCGGAGAACACGGCTGTTCTGACATTTTGTAAATAAACTAAATGTTGGAGTGTTTAGAGGACGGAGTATGTGTCATTTTTGTTCGCAAGGAAGGTAAAAATGAGCTATGAACACTCGCGGTGTACTTAATTGTTCGTAAATACACAAACTGGGGGTGTCCTCAGGACGCTGTCCGTATTGTAATCTGTCTAGATGAATGTGTTCTAAGAACACTTGCGGTGTCCCGAAATGGTTGCAATTACACAAAATGGGGGTGTTCTGAGAACGTTGTTTGTATTGTTCGTTGTCAGGGTGAAAGTGTTTTAAGTCTTAAGTGTTTTAAGACCACTCCTTTTGTCCGCTAATAGTATAATTTCCTATGGGCGTCAACCAACTTTTTGTCCTCTAAAGAAACAATAAATCCAGCTGGTGTGCGCCGACATTATGTGATAATCCTATGACTGGCGCTATTGACCTGGCTGACTTGCTTTTGCGACACTAAATCATATCTCCCGCCCCTAAGCCTGATATTATCAAAGCATTCATATTCCCCGCCTCTCTCCGTGACGTTACAGGGTGCGTCATCAAACGCGCCCAGTCCTCTGCAGTCCTAAGTGACTTTACAAAGAACCCGGAAGACAACACATATTATGTCACAACTCAGTGCGCCACAATTCGGAATATGAAACTGTGGTTTAAAAGTAAACAGCAGGATTGTACATTTGGTAAAGTACATTTATTGCACATGAAATGTTTAGTGAATATTCAGCGATTTGCTATTGTCTCTGCTGTCGATCAGCAAAAGTTTATTTTGAGCCACGCGTTGTTCCTTTGCGGTAGATAAGCTGTTGGTTTATGATAAAAGCAGTAAATGGTCGCTCTGATAATCGGAAGGTTGCTCCAACAACGAGCCATTAGACCACCCTATTGGTTGGTATGTTGTTTGTAGCCACTAGTACTGCACAAGGGCATATTGGTCCTTGGCGATTGTCCCATAAAATGGTGAGGATCATAAAGTTGCATATTTGGACCTGCACCTGGCAGTTGAAGACCCCATCCGCTGGAGTCTGTAAATCGTGACATAGGCAAAATGGGGCCACATACCTGTTTTAAAAAACATAAATTAGTCTCACCAGCCGATCTTCATTAAAAATCATCATTTTATTTATTAGGGTGTGAAACTATTTGCTATCGAAGATAGTGCAACAGAGTATGTTAATAATAAAATAATAATATTTTCCCATTCATATAGCGCTAAGAACCATGAGGTATCTAAGCGGTGCTTATTATTAACCACGGTGTGTGGTGCTCATTTATCGACCACGGAAGGATGAAAGGCTGAGTTTGGCCCGGCCGGGATTCGAACTTGCATGAGCAAGGTGTGCACGGATGTCAAAGCGAGCGTTGTACTCGCTGTGCCACTAGACAGGCTACAGTAAAGTGGCACAGCGAGTAGAGCACTTGACCGTCTATAGACTGGTTAAATTATTTCTATTAACCCACCCTGTGTCGTCTGCCTTTTTCAGAGCCCTCTAAACGGCAGGGGATCAATTCGGCGGTGATAGTGTGCGGTAGAAAACATTATGCCAACAAACAAGTTCAACTTGAGCGGTCTTTAATGCTACGTTATTGCTACGCTATTGTAATTATATTTGGTATAAAATAATCTAAAGGGTTACTTACAGTGCAATTGCAATTTCCATTGTCTACGAGTAGTGCAGTTCCAAAATACGACTCTGCGTGTGCGAACGATCTTTCGCATAGTGATATAATATATAAAGGTGGTTTCATTTCAGAAATTTCATCCTTATCTTCTCTTACGTTGTAGTAACACTCCTTCAAGAGAAGTCTTTCATCACAATCTCTGTCTGTCAAGGTCAAAACCAGAATACAACCTTATAGTCCGCTTCGTGAGCCTCTCCGGGGCCCGAGAAAAAAATGGAAGCAGCTGACCTTCGCTGTGAACGAGCATACATTCTTACTTTGCAACATTCTGTGTAAAGCCATCTGTGAGAAGTTGGTTTTTGCATGCCATGTTTGTATATTGTTTGCGTGATATTAAAAAAAGTTTGTTTAAGGGACGTTATGGTTCTAAGTACAGCCGAAAGACCCCTGAAAATCGCAAGTTATGATAAAAATAACTCGCGCCAACACCGTGCACTGCTAAGACTAACACCCAGGACATCAAAGATGACATTGCAAATGTCATTGATGAAATCACTGATGACATCACATGTGTATGTACTTTCTATGGAATTTGTGTACTAGGGATTTTTATTATAATGTTGCAAAAAAAGTGTCAAGGATATCGCAATAAATATCTACCGTTATTAGTGTTTTGAACGATGCATTGATATAAATAGCATTGTATTATGGGATTCTATCTAGTATACTGAGCTACTAATGGAGAAACATAGCATTGTGTGCAGAGTACAAGATGAAAGTATAATATTTGTAATGTTAATATGTTGAATAATGAAATGATAATTGTCCTGAAATGTTCGAAAATTCACAAAATGGGGGTGTTCTGAGGACGTTATTCGTATTGTGTGATTGCTTAGTTGTACGCAATGAGGGAATGGCACAGAGAGTAAAGTGGACGCCGTCCGCGGACACCGCGTGTGTTCGTGGACAGGGCGTGCTACATCCCAGTTTTTACAGGAAATCCAACATGGAAAGAAGACTGTACAGATCAGCCAATCAGATGTCAAGGTTGTTGATTTGTGTTGAAAGAGACTGTGTGTAGTGAAGATGGCAGAAGTGGAGAAAGTCAGGGTGTTGGTGCTCGGAGATATGTTTGTGCATGGTTTACAACAGTACGCTCAATGCAGGCATGTTGCAAAGAAATTTGATGTGAAAGGAGTGGAGGTGGTGTGGAGCACTGTGCCTGTTTGCAATGTACAGGGAATTGTACATGTTTGTGAGGATATGGCCACGATGAACAGTCTGCGTGTGGTAGTTTTGCACTATGGTGCATTCCATTTGGGCAACGTCAGTGCCCCTACTTTGTTGGCTGACTTGGAACGCTTGGTTCAAGCCGTAATGAAGATCCTTCCAAATGCGAAAGTAATTTTTTCTGGATTACTACCTAGGGCAATATGGGACAATAGTTCAGTTTTTTGTCCTCAGCAAAACATTGCTAGGTGTGTCATCAACCGAGGCATGATTGCTCTCTTTCAAGCCTGTGTCTTCCGCTATGTATATGTTTCATATGATGTGACTTGACCCTAAGTCTACAAATATAGTACCTTTTCAATTTTTACTTCCTGACTGTTACTGAAGAAAACTATGTGGCTTCGATATGTCAGTAAAGGATAAAAAGGGAGAGCCAGCCATGTGATGTCATCAGTGATGTCATCAATGACATTTGTGATGTCATCTTTGATGTCCTGGGTGTTAGTGTTAGCAGTGCACGGTGGCACGAGTTATGGTTGCTTATGTTACCATAACTGCTCATTTTCAGGGGTTTTTCGGTTTTACTTTGAACCAATAAGTCCCTTTAGCAAAGATTTTTCACTGAATTTCATAGGTTTTTAGTAGCGCAACTTAACCATAACGTCCCTTTAACAAAGTTTTTTTACTGATATATATATATATATATATATATATATATATATTACATGGCCACAATAGTGGCCATGTAGTTATGGTTAAGTTGCTGTTTCCATAGGAAGAGCACTTTTTGGGCGGCTTATAACTTTGCTCTCCCTGGATGAATCCTCACCAAACTTTGCAAAAAAAGTATTTGGGTCACACTGAATTTTTTTGCAGTTTGGTGAGGATTCGTCCAGGGGGGGCAAAGTTATAGGGGGGGTCCCAAAACATAATGGGAAAAAACTTTGCTCACGCCTACAGCCCAAACCCCTGGACGGATTTACACCAAATTTGCGGCAGAAGCGGCGGCATGGTCCCGAAAGCGTGCTTTGCTTTATTTGGTGTAAATCCGTCCAGTAGTTTTTAGAAAAATGCCAAAAATGTAAGTGAAATAAATTAGCGATATCTGTGTTCGCTTCACGGACACACTTCCCTGTTCGCTCCGCGGACAGGACGGTGACAGGGCAAGCAGCTTGCGTGATGTCTGCGGACATCTGACGTGCTCTCTCATTGGATGCGGTGAAAGCGTGCAGTGCGTCTGGCTTCAGAGACGCCCGCTATCTTTGTTCCTCGCCGCCTGCACAGTAAGTCTTGTGTCTGTCTCCTGCTCCTCCCACCCCCGCTCATGCCCCGTGTGTCCTTCTTGTCCCCCCCACCTCCACTCATGCTCCGTGTCTCCCCTGTTCCTCCAGCCCCCCGCTCACGCCATCGGCACACGGTGGCCAGCGGAGGGCCGAGGAGCGGGATCTGCCGCCTGCACACGAACGCCGTGTTTCTCTCTCCCTCCCCCCACCCCCCGCTCATGCCCCATGTATCTCTCTCCCTCACCCCACCCCCTGCTCATGCCCCATGTGTCTCTCTCCCCTTCCCCCACCCCCGCTCATGCCCCGTGTATCTCTCTCCCTCCCCCCCACCCCTGCTCATGCCCCGTGTGTCTCTCTCCCTCCCCCACCACCCGCGCATGACACGTGTGTCTCTCTCCCCTTCCCCCCACCCACCGCTCATGCCCCGTGTGTCTCTCTCCCTCCCCCAACCCCGCTTATGCCACGTGTGTCTCTCTCCCTCCCCCCCACACCTGCTCATGCCCCATGTGTCTCTCCCCCTCCCGCCCACCCGCCGCTCATGCCCCATGTCTCTCTCCCCTTCCCCCACCCCCCGCTCATGCCCCGTGTGTCTCTCTCCCTCCCCCCAACCCCCGCTCATGCCCTGTGTGTTTCTCTAACTCCCCCCCACCCCGCTCATGCCCCGTGTGTCTCTCTCCCTCCCCTCCACCCCCGCTCATGCCCCGTGTCTCTCTCCCCTTCCCCTACCCCCTGCTCATGCCCTGTGTGTCTCTCTCCCTCCCCCCCACCCCTGCTCATGCCCCGTGTGTCTCTCCCCCTCCCGCCCACCCCCGCTCATGCCCCGTGTGTCTCTCTCCCCTTCCCCCACCCTCCGCTCATGCCCCGTGTGTCTCTCCCCATCCCGCCCACCCCCGCTCATGCCCCGTGTGTCTCTCAAAGCACCCCCACACCCCCGCTCATGCCCCGTGTCTCTACCCTTGCCCCACCCCCGCTCATGCCCCGTGTGTCTCTCCCCCTCCTGCCCACCCCCCGCTCATGCCCCGTGTGTCTCTCTCCCTCCCCCCAACCCCCGCTCATGCCCCGTGTGTCTCTCTCCCTCCCCTCCACCCCCGTTCATGCCCCGTGTCTCTCTCCCCTTCCCCCCACCCTCCGCTCATGCCTCGTGTGTGTCTCTCCATCTCCCCACCCCCACTCTTGCCCCGTGTGTCTTTCCCCCTGCCCCTCCACCCCCGCTCTTGCCCCATGTCTCTTTCCCCCTCCTGCCCACCCCCACTCTTGCCCCGTGTCTCTTTCCCCCTCCCGCCCACCCCCGCTCTTGCCCCGTGTCTCTTTCCGCCTCCCGCCCACCCCTGCTGTTGCCCCGTGTCTCTTTCCCCCTCCCGCCCACCCCCGCTCTTGCCCGTGTCTCTTTCCCCCTCCTGCCCACCCCCACTCTTGCCCTGTGTCTTTCCCCCTCCCGCCCAACCCCGCTCATGCCCCGTGTCTTTCCACTTCCTGCCCACCCCCGCTCATGCCCCATGTCTTTTTCCCCCTCCTGCCCACCCCCGCTCTTGCCCCGTGTCTTTCCCCCACCCGTCCACCCCCGCTCATGCCCTGTGTCTTTCTCGCTCCCGCCCACCGCCATTCATGCCCCGTGTCTTTTCCCCTCCCGCTCACCCCCGCTCATGCCCCGTGTGTTTCCCCCTCCCGCCCACCCCCGCTCATGCCCCATGTGTTTCCCCCTCTCGTCCACCCCCGCTCATGCCCCGTATGTTTCCCCCTCCCGCCCACCCCCGCTCATGTGTTTTCCCCTCCCGCCCACCCCCGCTCATGCCCTGTGTGTTTCACCCTCCCGCCCACCCCCGCTCATGCCCCGTGTGTTTCCCCCTCCCGCCCACCCCCCGCTCATGCCCCGTGCGTCTTTCCCCTTCCCCCAACCCTGCTCATGCCCCGTGTGTTTCTCCCCTTCCGCCCACCCCCGCTCATGCCCCGTGTGTCTCTCTCCCACCCCCATCCCCGCTCATGCCCCGTGTCTCTCCCCTTCCCCCACCCCCGCTCATGCCTGTGTGTCTCCCCCCCATCCCCGCTCATGCCCAGTGTGTCTCTACCTCCCACCCACCCCCGCTCATGCCCGAGTGTCTCTCTTACTCCCCCCACCCCCGCTCCTGCCCCGTGTGTCTCTCCCTCTACCGCCCACCCCCCGCTCACACCCTGTGTGTCTCTTGCCCTCCCGCCCACCCCCTGCTCATGCCCCGTGTGTCTCTCCCCCTCCCGCCCAACCCCTGCTCATGCCCCGTGTGTCTCTCCCCCTCCCGCTCATGCCCCGTGTGTCTCTCTCCCTCTCCCCACCCCCCGCTCATGCCCCGTGTGTCTCTCTCCCTCCCCCCACCCCCTGCTCTTGCCCCATGTGTCTCTCTCCCATTCCCTCCACCCCCTGCTCATGCTCCATGTGTCTCTCTCCCTCCCCCACCCCTGCACATGCCCCGTGTGTCTCTCTGAATCCCCCCACCCCGCTCATGCCCCATGTGTCTCTCTCCCTCCCCCAACCCCTGCACATGCCCCATGTGTCTCTCTGAATCCCCCCACCCCCCGCTCATGCCCCGTGTCTGTCTCCTGTTCTCCCACCCCCCGCTCATGCCCCGTATCTGTCTCATGTTCCCCCCAACCCCCCGCTCATGCCCCGTGTCTATCTCTTGTTGCCCCCCTTCCCCCCGCTCATGCCCTGTGTCTGTCTCCTGTTCCCCCACCCGCTCATGCCCCGTGTCTCTCTCTTGCTGCCCCCAGCCCCCCGCTCATGCCCCGTGTCTGTCTCCTGTTCTCCCCACCCCCCCGCTCATGCCCTGTGTCTGTCTCCTGTTCCTCCCGCCCCCCGCTCATGCCCCGTGTCTGTTCTCCCAACCCCCTGCTCATGCCCCGTCTCTGTTGTTCCCCCCCGCTCATGCCCCGTGTCTGTCTCCTGTTCCCCCCACCCCTCGCTCATGCCCCGTGTCTGTCTCCTATTCCCCCCACAACCCCCACTCATGCCCGTGTCTCTCCTGTCGCCCCCCACCCCCCGCTTATGCCCCGTGTCTCTCCTGTTGCCCCAAACCCCCGCTCATACTCCGTGCCTGTCTCCTGTTGCCCCCCCACCCCTGCTCATGCCCCGTGTCTGTCTCCTGTTCTCCCCAACCCCCGCTCATGCCCCGTGTCTGTCTCCTGTTGCCCCCCACCCCCGCTCATGCCATGTGTCTGTCTCCTGTTGCCCCCACCCCCCACTCATGCCCCGTGTCTGTCTCCTGTTGCCCCCCACCCCCGCTCATGCCCCGTGTCTGTCTCCTGTACCCCCCCACCCCACGCCCCGCTCATGCCCATGTCTCTCTCCTGTTGCCCCCCTTGCCCCCCGCTCATGCGCCGTGTCTGTCTTCTGTTCCCCCACCTGCTCATGCCCTGTGTCTCTCTCCCATTGCCCCCCACCCCCTGCTCATGCCCCGTCACTATCTCCTGTACCCCCCTACCCCACGCCCCTCTCATGCCCCGTGTCTCTCTCCTGTTGCCCCCCACACCCCCGCTCATGCGCCGTGTCTGTCTTCTGTTCCCCCCACCCCCCGCTCATGCCCCATGTCTGTCTCCTGTTCCCCCCACCCCCCGCTCATGCCCCGTGTCTGTCTCCTGTTGCCCCACCCATGCCCCGTGTCTGTCTCCTGTACCCCCCACTCCGCGCTCATGCCCCGTGTCTCTCTCCTGTTGCCCCCACACCCCTGCTCATGCCCCGTGTCCGTCTCTTGTTGCCCCCCACCCCCCCGCTCATGCCCGTGTCTGTCTCCTGTTCTCCACACCCCCGCTCATGCCCCGTATCTGTCTCCTGTTCCCCCATCCCTCGCTCATGCCCCGTGTCTGTCTCCTGTTCTCCCCACCCCCCCGCTCATGCCCCATGTTTGTCTCCTGTTCTCCCCACGCCCCGCTCATGCCCTGTGTCTCTCTCCTGTTGGCCCCAACCCCCCGCTCATGCCCCGTGTCTCCCTCGTGTTCCCCCACCCCCGCTCATTACCCGTGTTTCCCTCGTGTTACCCCCCAACCCCCGCTCATGCCCCATGTCTCCCCCGTGTTCCCCCCACCCCCCGCTCATGCCCCTTGTCTCTCTCTTTTCCCCCCACCCCCGCTCATACCCTGTGTCTGTCTCCTGTTGCCCCCACCCATGCCCCGTGTCTGTCTCCAGTACCCCCCACTCCGCGTTCATGCCCCGTGTCTCTCTCCTGTTGCGCCCACCCATGCCCTGTGTCTGTCTCCTGTACCCCCCCACTCCACGCTCATGCCCCGTGTCTCTCTCCTGTTGCCCCCCACCCCCCTGCTCATGCCCCGTGTCTGTCTCCTGTTGCCCCCACCCCCCGCTCATGCCCGTGTCTGTCTCCTGTTCTCCCCACCCCCGCTCATGCCCCGTATCTGTCTCCTGTTCCCCTCATCCCCCGCTCATGCCCCGTGTCTGTCTCCTGTTCTCCCCACCCCGCCCGCTCATGCCCTGTGTCTGTCTCCTGTTCTCCCCACCCCCCGCTCATGCCCTGTGTCTCTCTCCTATTGGCCCCAACCCCCGCTCATGCCCTGTGTCTGTCTCCTGTTGCCCCCCACACCCCGCTCATGCCCCGTGTCTCCCTCGTGTTCCCCCCACCCCCGCGCATTACCCATGTTTCCCTCGTGTTACCCCCCACCCCCCGCTCATGCCCCATGTCTCCCTCGTGTTCCCCCCACCCCCCGCTCATGCCCCTTGTCTCTCTCCTTTCCTCCCACCCCCGCTCATGTCCCGTGTGTGCCCTGTACCCCCACCGCTCAACCCCGTGTCTCGCTCGTGTTCCTCCCCACCCCCCGTTCATACCCTGTGACTCCATCATGTTCCTGCCCACCCGCTGCTCATGCCCCATGTCTCTCTCGTGTGCCCCCCACCACCGCTCATGCCCCGTGTTTCCTTCCTTTCCCCCCACCCCCTGCTCATGCCCCGTTTGTACCCTGTTCCCTCTCACCCCCTGCTCATGCCGATGTGTCTTCCCTGTTCCCCCCCACCCCCCGCGCATGCCCTTTTGTGTTCTTTATACACCCCGCCTTCCCTTTCCATGGTGGCCGTCTTGGTAAAAGATTTTCCTTCCTACACTGTAGGAAGGAAAATCTTTTTGTTTTTTTTACCACCCGGCGTTCCCACTTTGAGGACATAAGATGTTAGTGGTCTTCATCTATTGAAAAGGATGTTATGGTGACGTTGCACTAATAAAAACCTTTAAAATGTAGTTAAAAAAAATGTTACAGGGACGCTATGGTTAAGTTGCACTAATAAAACTAATAAAAACCTATGAAATTCAATGAAAAATCTTTGTTAAAGGGACGTGATGGTTAAGTTGCGCTACTAAAACCTATGAAATTCAGTGAAAAAACGTTGTCAAAGGGACGTTATGGTTCCAAGTAAAACCGAAAAACCCTTGAAATTCGCCAGTTATGGTAAGCTTAGCAACCATAACTAGCGCCACCACCGTGCACTGCTAAGACTAACACCCAGGACATCAAAGATGACATCACAAATGTCAACATGAGGTGTGTCACATTTTTGAACACCCACCATGTACGTTTTGTGGATTGATGCTGTTACCAAAGGACATTGCAGTAAAAATATTAAAATACACAACATTGCCCTTGTTAAACTAATGAAACAATCTCTGTGGATCTAAGGGGTGATGAGGATAGGATGGGATATGAGCTTTAAATGCCAAAAAAAAGGAGTTTTTCTTCTCCAATGTCTGCAAACAGTCTGGGCAAGTCCTGTGAAAACATCTTGAATGTCCGGGGGCATCGTTGCTTATTTGCTCAATACAGGGCTGGTGAAAAGCAGTTTTTGGATGGCTTATAACTTTGGAGCCACTCAATAAAACTGCATGATATTTGGGAATTTCATTCAATACCTGATTCTGAATGGTTTTGAAAAGTGTGGTGCTGTTTAGTGAAGAGGGAACAAAATTAAAGGTGGAGTCCCAAAATATTGTAAAGATGTATAAATATGGTGCCATTTAACAAATTGGCACAAAAGTTTGCAAAACGGATTTAGATTTAGAAGTAAATGTTTTTGTAAAGTTTGGTGGGATTTTGCCAAGAGTGGGAAACATTAGAGGGGGGTCTCAACATGTTTAAATGACGTCTTACTTTGTTACTGTTTGACAACTGTGGGAAAACGTTTTTAGAAAGATTAGAGACCCAACCTTGAATGTTTGTGCAAAGTCGAAATGGTTATATGATTATTGTATGTACATACATGTTGACACTTTCGAAAAAATAAAACATTGGAGGATTTCCAGCAAACTTGTGTAATGAGCATTTGCATGAACCTGAATTATATGAATGTATTGGGTGAAAGAGCATTATTCACTTTTTTAAAAATATCCATGCACCTTACATTCATGATTGTGAATGATGCAATTTTTCGTGATCGAAATACGTACAACTTTCTGAACATGCCTAACTAAATTTTTTGGTTGTTGTTATGTATAAAATTATGTATTTTTTGACTACGAATTTGAATTGTGTCAATTCACCATGTTAAAGGCAGTTTCTAATTTAACAATCATGCATCTTACGATTACGAATCGAAATTGTGTGAATTCACCAGGCCAAAGTATCACAAAACTTAAAAAACATCTTTGCACTTTACATTCATGATTTTGAAATATGCACCTTTGAGCTTGAAGCACGTAGCACTTTCCAAATATGCCTAAATACAATGTTCGGTTTTTAATGTTTGAAAAATGCGATTTGGAAAATGACTGCATCGTGCATTTTAAGAGCATTGTACGTTTTAAAATGATTTCCAAATTTGAATGTAGCATTTTTGCGCAACTGAAAAATAAATAAAATAATCGAAAGGCTACTGAGTGTGTCTAAGGTTGAAAATGGTGTATATACCAATAGGAATGTCAATATGGCTGAATTGGGCTCGGTATAACTGGCTGCGGTCCAAAACATGGTAGACACAAAAAATGGACACATGTACAAGTGAAGCCCATTCTCCTTTCTATGTTTATGACAACTTCTGCATAATAAATTGTGGAAACCAACAAGGGTAAAACCATGTGACCAAGCTACCAGAAGTAGCGAAACACATCAAAATGTTCTTGCCTCAAGTGGCATGTTGCAGGGTGCGAAATGGAAGCAGCAATTTTAAATACAAATTGTAGAATAAAAGGTGATTTTTAGATGTTCTTCTTGGTGTCCCTGACTGCTCGTTTTCTCTACCATTATTGTCTGTGAGAGCAATTTGTGTTATTCTAATGGAAATATTGTGGTGTTTATCCCTCGTTCCAGGGACTGGAACGTTGGTTACGGACCTGGCAGCCCAAGTTATCAGCCCACGCGAAGGGAGGGTGGATCACGAGGTCTCTGGACCTTTATCCCCCCATTCCAGCCCCTGTAATGGGGGATGAAGGCCATTAGCACCCTAGGTTCCCAAAGCGGGAACCCGGGGTGCTTAAAAAAGGATTTTTCTTCCTACACCGGGACGCCTGCAGCATCCCGGTGTAGGAAGGGAAATCCTTTTCCAAGATGGCCACCATGGAAAGGGAAGGTGAGGTTCCATACAGGGCCCCTCTTCGCTTTCCATCGCAGCCTGCAGAAGGCGAAAAAAAGAGAACCATATGACCATATTACCACAAGCACATTTTTCTTCCCTTTCAAACCTACCCTAATTTCGAATAACTTTACCACAAAGCCAGTCCCTCGTAGTCATAGCCAGTAGCCAGATTGTACAGATCATGGCCTTATTCCATGACCCAGACAATCTGGCCACTGCACATGGCCACAGGCTTCACCTCAGTCACCAAAGGTGTATCACTATTTTTGTACCTACATTCTGCCACTTGTCAAAAAATAAAACACAGGCACATTTGCAAAACCATGCTTTCAGCTCCTTGCCAATGCTCCTTACACAAGGTTGCTGGAAATCCACCCATGTTTAATTTTTTCAAAAGTGTCAAATGTATGCACATACAATAGTCATATAACCTAGCCCCCACTTGACAAAATCCATTCAGACTTTATTAAAACATGTATATCTAGATATATAATCGTTTTACAATCCTTTGTGTAAATGTGTCAAATGGCACCACATTTATAAGCCTTTACCACATTTTGAGACCCCCCTCTAATTTTGGCCACTCTTGACGAAATCCCACCAAACTTTGCAAAAACATTTATATCTAGATCTATTATCAGTTTGCCAAATTAAGTGTAGATTTGTCAAATGGCACCTCATTTATAAGCCTTTCCATTATTTTGGGACCCCCCCTCTAATTTTGCCCCTCTTGACAATGCAATGCAATGCAATCTCTTTGGCCTGTACTTTAGGGACATATTGTGGAACACCTCCAAATCAACCGTGTGACTTTTGCGACAATCCCATCCCATCCTCATCACCCCTCACCTCCCCAAAGATTATTTGATAAGTTTAACAAGTGCAAATTTGTGTTTTTTAATTTGTTTTTACCATGCAATGTTGTGTTTTTTAATTTGTTTTTACCGCGATGTCCGCGGACACCAAACACAGATCCAAGATGGCGGGCGCATTGAATCAATCCGACGCACCTCATGCTTCATCCCAGCCAATGAGCAACACGGCGCATGTCCGCGGACATGACGCAAGCCGATTACCCAATCAGTGTCCTTTCCGCGGAGCGGACACAGATATCACACATTTTTTGTGACCTACTTTTTAGTCGTTTTAAAAAAAAAATACTGGACAGATTTTCACCAAATTTACAAAAGCACGCTTTCGGGACCAAGCCGCTGCTCCTACCGCAAATTTGGTGAAAATCCATCCAGCGGTTAGTCTATAGGAAAAAAGAAATTTTGGGACCCCCCTATAACTTTTCCCCCCTGGACCAAACCTCACCAATCTTTGTGGGCCATAAACTTTTTTTTGCAAAGTTTGGTGTGGATTCGTCCAGGGGGAGGGAAGTTATAAGCCACCCAAAAAGTGCTCTTCCTATGGGATTAGCAACTTAACCATAACTACACAGCCACGTTAGTTAGTTATGGTTAAGATGCTAATAACGTGGCTGTGTACTATATTAATGATACAACAATGCGGGTAACCCATCCCCATCTCAGAAAGAATGGTCTGATAACAAGTTTTTCAGAAAGATCCATGATAAAAATATAGTGAACATCTTTGACCTGCTTCACCAGTCTCCTGATATGCAGCTCCAGATCTTCAGTGGCACAGAGCAGGTCCAAAGTTTGCAGGTAACCTGTTTGATAGCTGCTGTATCACTAAAGCCACCAAAGACAATGTGCACCTCAGATCCTAGTTAGATAACTATGAAGAACTATCCCTCTGGTGGCATTGTAATCTCTAGAAATAAGCCAATACCTGTTTGTGTGGTCACAGATAGTTCATACAAGTATTAAGCCACACCAGATTTGTATCATGCTCATTCAACTCTGTGAGCCCAGGACAGCTATGTTAAAGCTATGTAAATTCTAACCAGACTTCCTGTCTCTGCTGAGCCAGCAGGACAATGGGCAGGACATCTGTATCTCTTTGATCCCTTGGGAGGTTGGGTAACACCTCTCAACATCAGTAAACTCTCAGCAGGGGCACTCCTGGGAACCAATCTTCAAAGTGACACAACCACAACAAAAGGGAAGCATCATAACTGGGTGTTGCATCACACATGGACATTGAAACTGTAGGCTTTGGAAGGATGGAGAGTTAGAAAAGACAGACAGAGCTGATGGGACTGGAGGTTAGGATTACTCCATTATGGTTTTCTATTGGCTTTACTTGCCTTCCTTTCCTCCTCCTCTCTTCTCTTCCTAATGTGTTTAGTTTATCCAACACTGAGATGAACAATTTCATTTCCATGGAAAAGGCTTTCTGATGATGCCTTCAACTTTTTTCTGTTACAGAAATGCTTCACCACATGTCTGGATTCTAATTTCACAGTTCACAAAAGATGTGTGAAGTCTTGGGAGTGGATATTAATAATGAATATTTGTATTCTCTCTCTAACATAAAGAAGTTCCTGTTTCTATCTTCTTTAAATGTTGTTTTTTGGTAATGCACATTACCAATATTGGTACAGTTTTCCTATTATCAATGACTCTTGAAATATGATTTGTTCCATGCACAACATTACTTGATATGTATTCTGTATCAATTTGGACGTTATCAAATACTTGATCTGCAACAGATATTTTTACATTGCCATCAGAGCACATTTGTACAAAACGGAACCAATCATTATCAACATGTTCAAATTAAAATGTTTTACTTCCCTGCAAGCAATCCTTCCTCTTAGCACATAGAGACTGAATCTTTGAAGGCATTCTTCACCAATACTGTTGAGAGAGAATCACAATGAATGCATATATTTCACCACTACAACTCTAAAAATGAAATGTACAATAAAAGCCAAGGCACTTACAATGTATAAATGAACTGTGGGCATTTCATTGGGGAGGGAAAAGTATATTTGCAAGAAACCATACTTTTCATAGATTTCAGGTTGCAGCTGAGTCCTAGGCACTCAAAATGTATAAATGAACAGAGAGCATGTTATGTGGGCATTTCACTGGGTATGGAAAAGTATATTTGCAAGAAACCATACTTTTCATAGATTTCAGGTTGCAGCTGAGTCCGAGTATATAGTGTGAGAAACAATGTTCTGCACTAA
Organism: Ambystoma mexicanum; assembly: GCF_040938575.1. Taxonomy (NCBI): domain Eukaryota; kingdom Metazoa; phylum Chordata; class Amphibia; order Caudata; family Ambystomatidae; genus Ambystoma; species Ambystoma mexicanum. Next base: position 1,517,205,268 of record NC_090937.1, on the reverse strand, counting down.
AAAAGGTATACTTTGATTGTGCTCTACAATTACATTTGCTAAATGTAAAGAAGGTAATGCTTTACTGGGCATCACCCACCCCAAATGTGTAAATATACACAGAGCAGTGCCTTTTTGCTCATTTACACAGGTTAATGATTCTAAATCGAAAACCTGACTATATAATGAGGCTCAACTGGTTCCAGAAAGCTAGGATTTCAATAAAAGGAAATATTTAACAGGGGGAAAAGATGTCCTAAGAAACACAGGAATCAAATACAATTGTGTTGACTAAGGACAAAAAATTGTTCCTTGAAATGTAACTGGTCGATTCAATTAAGGCTTACAAAAGAAAGGCCTACATTGAGATGTATGCTGCAGAAAGCCTGAGTATGTCAGGGCCACTCAAAATCTATAAATGCCCAGAGAGCATATAGGTGTTCATGTCATTGGGGAGGGGAAACTATATTGCTGAACACCATAGTATTTAGAGAATTAAGATTACAGCTGTGACCTACTGTATAGTGTGATAAACAAAGCGGTGAACCAAAAAGTTAGACTTTGCATGAGATGCAAAATTACATTTCAAAAATCTAATAAAGGTAATGCTGTACAGGAAACCCCACAGAGCTGCTTTGTTTGGCATTTACATATGCAAATGATTCTGATTTGAAAATATAACGTCATCATGAGGCTGGACTGGTTAGAGAAATGTAGGTTAGACATATTTACTAGGGCACACATCGGTGGTAAGAGACACAGGTTCTCAAATACAATGTTGCTCAGTAGGGGCAAAACAGCAGTATCTTGCTATGAGGATGACTTCTTAGGTAGGAGTTAGGTTTCAAAAGCAGGCACTACATTGAGATGTATGCTACAGAAAGCCTGATTGTGCTAGATCTCTAAAGAACCACAGAACAATACTGAGAAGCCATTTATTGGTGTTCATGTCATAGAGGAGGGTAAAATACATTTGCTAGAAACCATACTTTTCAGAGATTTGAAGATGCAGCTGACTCCTGGAATGGAGTGTGAAATTACAATTTCTAAATGTAAAGAAGTTAATATTTTACTGGGCAACACCCACCCCAAATCAGTGCACAGCATTACATAGCAATGCCAACTACAATGTAAACTAATTTCATACCACAATAATATTAACATGAATAAATGCTTGTCTTGATTGGCAGTCAAACACTCTATATAAAAAAATAAAACCCTTCACAATAAAATACATTTCTACTGTTCTGTGAGTATGTACAGATTCTAAGTGGACCGAGCACACAGTGGGCCTGATTAATGGAAGTGTTTTATAATTGTGCAATCCCATAGGAAAACATTCTGTGAATCAGGCCCAGTTTTCTTTCAAATCAATGACCACTAGCATCTATGTTAAACGCCTGTGACAAATGGTACCACACATTTTTAGATATGCAGATGTGCCAGTATATATTTAGAAATGATTGTACGGGAGAACAAAACAACACACCAAAGCCACGTTGAGCCCTATTGTAAAATATAGTATAGACCAACATGTTAACAAGGAAGAGATACATGCAATCAGTTCTCTTTCATAAATAACTATATCATAATATGTATTTTGCACAGACAAGACAATCTATCCCTTCACAAAAAAGTCCCATGCAGCACAGCATGTAATCTTAATACACAGTGTTAATGTATCGTTCCACCTCTGTTACATTAACATCTGTATATGCCTTTTGAAACTCCAGCTTACACACTGTATTTAAAATACACAAAGTGGTCAAAAAAACCTTCCTAAAAAAACAAATTTGTAACCTTCAGCAACTAAACAATAGACTTACTAAATTTAGCTTATACACATCACACTGCAAATAAACCTTCATATATGTAAATATTTACTGAGACTTTCAACTTATGCAAAATATCCAAAAATGTTCACATCAGCCACATGCTCAGCATCTGCACAGTGTGGATTCTGCAATCAGAATAGCAACATTATTTACAATGGTGCATATGACACTTTTCAAAAATCAATGGTTCAAAAAGAGGTTTATAGTAAGCAAACCAATAAAATGGTCGACTCATTTTCACAGCAACCTACCACAGGCACGTACACAATTGCAACAGTAACAGCAACCAACTCCAAACACCAAAACACAGACATCGTACATGTACCACTCCTACTATTAGTAGAAATTCAAACTAGGAGTAATTTTCCTAAAAACAGAGAAGGCCTGCAGATGTCATGGCTAATTTTAAAACTCTTATTGGCGACAGTTGACTGTTTTCGTTACTGACTTTTTGTGAGAAACTAAATATCAACATGGACCTGGGTTTTACTGATTTTGGAGTTAAATGGTTTGGATTGTAGAGAATGTGATGGTACCAAATGTGTACTAAGTTGTTGAGTCACAGAAGGAAAGGGCAGCCAGATTTCATACTCATTCATTGTGGTGACACTGATTTGGGGAATGTGCGAGGCATGTCTCGTGCTTGAATGATGAAACAATATTTGGAGAAACTCATGCAATTGTTTCCTCACACCAGATATATTTTTCCAACCTGACTCTGAGGTGAAAATGGAAGTGGACCACTAGATTTGAGTACAAAATTGAAAACACTCAGAGAAATGTTAATAAGGTAGTTTCAGCTTTCATTAGAGACCAAAAACAATTATGGATATTGAACAACAAAATCCAGTTCTAAATGCCTAACCTGTATGGACATGATGGAGTACACCTAACTGATGAAGAGAATGCTCTCTTCCATGACAAGATCCCAAAAACAGACCTTTTAAGGACTAATTATTACACACATTTGCATATATAAAAATGTATCAAATATATGTGTTTTTAACCATTAGTCGCTAAAAGAGTTAGACCACACAATTGACTTTTTCTATAGTGATATATATGTTCCATGAGTGGCTCTTAAAAGAGACTTTGTGTTTTTAGTTAGAAACGTTGCACACAAATATTTATTTTCATTCTGTGTCTTATATACACATTACATTGAAGGGTCCAAATAATCTTGCAATCTGTCTCTGTGATGTTCCCTTAGATGATTTATTAATTTTCCTTTACCAGACATGAAATATCCTGTCCACATTCCATACATATAGGTACTCTTTCAAAAATTACTTCCAAAGTTCTATTGTGATATCAAAAACATCTAGTACTTTTGCTGAAACTATGAAATGATCTTGCAGACCACTTCAAAAAGAAAAGCAGCCCCTTCCAACAGATCATACAAAGCAGACCAAGCAACCTCAACATGCAACCCTCCCACCCATCCGAGGATCACCAATACAAACTCTGAAGCTTCCCCCAAATATTAGCAGAGACATTCGTCAAGCTGGTAAACAATAGCAACAAAGCACACTCCACCATGGATCCCTGCCCCCCAGACATACACAATTCAATCCTCACACAGGGAACACCCATAGAATACTACAGAAACCTTTTCAACAAATTCATTTCAATAGAGAAAGTACCATAATCTTTGAAATCAGCATACATCAAGCTTCTCCTCAAGGACACATCAGGCAATGTGGAGGAACCCTCCAACTACAGACCGATTGCCAAGATCCTGTACCCAGTGAAACTACTCGAAACATACATCTGTAGAATAACACAATAATTCATAGAAGAACGCCCACTGTGGGATTAGGCAGAAGTATGTTTCAGACCAATGAGAGGAACAGAAACAGGACAGCTTTCAATCTGGGAAGATCTAAAGGTGATTGCAGACTCAGACAAAATCATAGCTCTAATGCTTTTGGATCTCTCTGCAGCATTTGACACGGTCAACCACCACATCCTCATCGGGAGATTGGAAGAAATAGGAATCACTGACCTAGCCTTTGTATGGATTAAATCTTTGCCGACAAACAGAACAGAAACAATATGGATCACACCTTTCAAATCCACCTGAAGGGAATCCACCTGTGGAGTACCACAAGGAACATCTTTTTCCCCATTGCTTTTCAATAGATACCTGGCTCCACCAATCACGATTATGAAAAGACATGACCTCACATGCTACAACTACACTGATGACACACAAAAATAGTCTATAAAATACAAGACACATAGGAAACCAACACAACGCTGGAAGGCTGCCTACAAGAACTCAAACAACCATAAACTCATCCCAGGCAAAACAGAAATAATGATCATATCCAAAAGCAGAGAAAACAATCACTACATCCCATGGGCGTCAGAACATGAACAGTGTCAGCTCCATAAACAATAGTAAGAAACCTGGGAGAATTGATGGACAACAAAATAATACTGGAGCCACAAGTAAAAGCTATAATCAAGAAATGTTTCTTCCTCCTACATGCAGTGGGTAGGATCCTACCATTCCTCTCTTTCACCGATAAAACACTCACCATCATCGCACCCATCATGTCCAGAGTAGACTATACTAACAGCCTATATCTAGGAATGCCAGAATGACTGTTAAAGAAACTCCAGTGCACCCAAAACTTTGCAGCAAGACTCCTGCTCAAACTACCACGAAGGGAACACATTCCCCACCACTGAAAATGCTACACTGGCTACCAATTAAAAAGGGAATACAGTTGAAATCAATGTGCATAATGCACAGAGCAATCCACAGCCAAGGAGAAGAGTTTGTAAAAGAGAAAATACCACCCAACAAGACCACTCAGATCAAGCAACGTCTACGTAGAACCAAACACATACAACAGAAGAACATTTGGAGGATCATCTTTCTCTCAGTTGGTAACAATGACATGGAATGAGCTACAAAAAAACATACTTAACACAAGGGATCATCTTCATTTCAGAAAACTACTAAACACGTGACTCTTTGCTCCAGAACAAGAAGGAAACGACTAGGAAGCATTTATTCAGGGGGAACCAATAATTTGATAGAAGGAATACAGCATCCCTAATTTAATCTTCCCTAACCGGAGGGCAGAGGAAGGATGAAATTACTACATACAGCTAGCCCACAGAGGAAACATAGGTAGATTAGGACCTCACATGGGAATGGGTGCAGAGGGACAAGGCGGGCAGCGGGAGGATGTCAGGTCCACATATTGCTAGTCCACAAAGAAACATAGGCAGTTAAGGATCACCCATATGGGAATGGGTAGGAAGGAATCTGAATCATCTAAACTAAACATCGCCAACACCAGGGTGGTCGAACACACCTGCTTCAGCCAGGACAAATCAGTAAAGTAGCACAGAGTAAAACTGCCATTCCCATCAAACCTGCCGACTAGGAGGACAAACTAAAATGCCAAACTCACAGGATAACAATAGATGTGGAGCAAAGAAACACAACGACTGAGAGGTAAGACATAACCCACTAACTATAAAACCTCAACTTTCCCCATACACTTTTCACATAGAAACCCATACAACCACTGCTATGCACAGTTATCCACACATACTTCACCACACTGCAACAACAGACAAACAACACATAACCTGTATCAACAGCACATGGGAATTTGCACTGACCCGATAACCACACACAAGTTCAGTGGATGGTGCAAAGCAAACTGAAGCTGCCAACATGACATCATAGCCCTCACTCTCCTATTTCCACTACATGTTACTAACCCCCACCCCTTCTTTTCAGATCTGCCAGAGTGCCTCGTGACCACTCTGGATGTGACCGTGCACAGTACAAATACCTTTAACATTAGCATTAGTAAGAAAATGCTTCTCACTAACTTTACCAATTTATTCCACATCACTGTTTGTTACATATTCCCAACAACTTCTTCCTTCAAAATCATCTGAAGAAGCACACTCATCACCTGACTGCTTCATAAATGCACTCCACATCTTCACCAGCCACCCAAACAAACATACCTGGAATGGCCTACATTGTATTGTATTGTATGGGATATTTATAGAGCGCCCAAAGACCAGAAGGTATCGAGGCGCTAAGGGTGAGAGAGAGACTGAGGGGGTTAGGCTGAAAATAAGTGGGTTTTTGAGGCCTTACGGAATGGGAAGAACTCTTCAGGCTTACAGAGGTCATAAGTTAGTGAAAAACCTAGGAACATGTAGCAGGAGCAAGTCTGTTGGGTGCAGTGGGTGATTAGGGATATAGGGCTGAATCTTGGAGCATAGAATAAAGCTCCAACTCCATTGCTAACATGATGAACCATGCAGAGAACCTTAAAATTTAATTGGCTTCTGATAGAAAGCCGGTGTAGTTGACACAGCAGTTCTCGAAAGTGGGCAAGTCTAGAGGCTCCAAGGGCAAGATGTGCTGAAGAATTTGGAGGCATTGTGGAAGCCTTTAAGGTTGACCAAAGTACATTGCATTACAATAATCTAAAGAACTCATAATAGAGGCTGTGTCCACTTTTGATCTAAGGGCGGCCGGAAGAAGGGGCAGCACTTTTTTTTAAACCTGGATTTTTATAAAAACCCATCTGGCAGACCGCAGAGACCTGAGCTTCCTGGGATCCAGTGGGCTTGAGTTTCATTCCAAGACTTTTTACCACGGGAAAAGTCTCAGGACATGGACCAAAAGAAAAGGGCCAGTAGTCACTAGTCCATAGTTGACCATTCACATTGGAGCCAATTAAGAGAACCTCTGTTTTGTCACTGTTTAACTTCAGGCATTAATCAGCCATCCAGTCAACCACTGCATCAAGGCAGAGTTTCAGCTTATTCAGTGGAGGGCGTGTTAAGACGAAACAGAATCTGGGTATCATCCACATAGAAGAAAAACTGAACTTCGTAGCTGGTGACATGTTGGGCCAGAGCCTGCATAAAAAGATTAAAACATAGTGGGGACAGGGCAGATTCCTGGGGGACTCCACATTTCAATACAGTAGGCAGTGATGCGAATGGCGGGAGGGAAACGGTTTGAACCCATTCTGAAAGAAAGGAGGAGAACCATTTAAGCAGAATACCAGCGGTTCCCACCGTGTTAAGGCACTGAAGCAACCTCTGGTAATCAACCATAACAAAGGCCACGGAGCGGTCAAGAAGAATCAAATCTCCCACCTCTCAACAGTCCTGTAGGAGAGCAATGTCATCCAGCAGTGCAACTATTATAGATTGAGTCCCCATCAGGGGGCGAAAATCAGATTGGAAAGGGTCGAGGAGAGAGTTGGCCTACAGGAAAGACAAAAGTTGAGGCGTCACAATTGATTCCATAAGTTTCATCAAAACCAGGAGCAGAGAGATGGGTCGATCATTTTCTGCTACTGCGTGGTTGAGATGGGATTTCTTTAGTTTGGGGGAAATCACTGCGTGCTTAAGAGAAGAGGGAATATGGCCAGTGGTAAAAGAGTAATCAAGTGCAGCAGTGAGAGGAACAGTGAGGTCACTGGAAGCCTCTTGGAGCCTAACAAAAGGAATAGGATCCCTAGGAGAAGCGGATCAATTTTTTTCCAGAGCAGATGTAACTATACTTTCTGTTACTTCATTAAATTGGAAGCTACTAGGCGAAGATTCCTCCATAGCAACGGACCACAGGGTGGTTAGTCAATGATGGTTTTTCTAGACTGAGGAGAGGAGGAGGCAGTGAGAATGCGATTCGCATAGAAATCGGCCTTAGCTTTTTTTTTTATAGCAGCATGGTAGTTGGTACGAGATTGTACATAAGAGAGCTGTGTTGCAGAGTCCATGTAAGAAGGCCAGCTGCGTTCTGCTCTATGGCAGGTTGGTTTAAGACACTGAAGTGCAGGGGAATACCAAGGAGTAGATGGGTGAACCCAACAAAAAGAATGGGTGAAGGGAGCAAGGCTATCGGCTGTTCATTGACAGGCATCCATCAGGGCTCTACAAGGGTCTTTAGAGTCACTGGCTATTTCCTCATCAACGAGGGCAATAATAGATATGGAGATGCCTTCAGAGGAAACTTTGGCCCAATGTCATTGAGTTTTAGAGAAAGCTACCGGTTTCACTTTAGGTCGAGAGACAGGCCGAGAAAAAGAAAGAAGAAAGAAGAAAGTGGTCAGACCAGGCTAGAGGGTGAAGAGGAAGCACCAAGAGTTCATCACAGTCAGAGAAAATTAAGTCCAACTGGATGGTTGAAGTCTAATCAGCAAGATTTCATAAGCTATGTTGTGAGAGAGTGGAATGGTGGAGCCGTTCATTGTGTTTTTTGGAGCAGGGCAAAATAGTATATTGAGAGGGGAGCATTTGAAAAATGTCGTTGTCTGAGGTAAAAGTGAGCTAAGTCTCATTCATACACAAGAAATCAGGCTACAATTCATCAAGGATACAATGAATGTCTTCTTGATTAGCCACTGCTGACCCCACATTAATAAGCATGCGAGTAGACATCACCAGAAATGGCTACCTCCATTCTCGTCTCATGGGGGTCGATAATACAAAACTCCTGGGGCCAACATAAGCTAGTACACGCCTGAGCAGTCAGGTCTTTGTGTGAGTAAGTGCTGCGTGCGCCGGACACAAAGACAGCCCCTGGGTCATTAAGATCCTAGAGCCCTGACGGTCCCGGACGGGCACAGATGGACCTGCCTTAAGCGAGCACTCAGCACGTTGGAGGCGTGCCCGCTGCACCCCGTCCATTGCGTGGGCATTCTCTCGGGCACATTTATGCAGAGAGAGAGAGAGAGGGAGCAGCTGGAGCGTACATGAGGGCAATGATCAAAGAAATGGGAAATGCTTGGTTCCACTCGAAATCACGAGTCAGGTGCTTGAATGGAAGATAAAATACAAGTAAGCACAGCAAAAAAAAATTATTAAACGCAGTTTAAAAGCACTTTAAAAATAGTATGCACTAAGGAGCAGCGAGTCAAGTAAAGGGCTTTGAATTCTATTGGGGTCCTAATGTTGAATAGTCAACAGGCAAATTACCTGCACTGGTTCAGTGGGGCGCACAACACTGTTCACAGTTGTTGGGTGGACTTGTCATTGTCCTGTTACATGCCTGTGGCAGAGAAAAGCATAAGGATTGCTTTATATATTGCCTTAGTGGTGCTCAGGAGCTCTACCAATACTACAATAGAAACTGTCATGTGGCTTAAAATGGGTGGACTACGGAGTACCCACCTGTTGGTTGGATTAGCTGGTTAGTCCTTGTAGGACTGATCCCAGAGGATGTACAAACAATGTGCAATTCTGCTTGGTAGCTGCAGTGCCTGGATATTATACTTGCTGTCTTCCTAATTGCAAATAGCTTGGGGTGGAACGCTCCTGTTAAAACAAGTAGGGTGGAATGTTTTAGAGTCCAGATCCCTCACCGGTATAACGTACAGTTCTTACGGTTTGGGTGCATATGTTAAATAGTAAGTAGGATGGTCCTACCTTCTGTTAATTGTGTCCGTGCCCGCTCGTATATTTGTGGTTAGTGTCCGTATTATGGTGCTGAATAGAAATGGGCTTCAAAGACTGTCTATTTCGCAATCAGGCTGAAGACGAAAGATACTGCGTCAAAGATGAGCTCTAATAAATACAGAACGCGGGGTTTGGAATGCGTTGGTTTGTAAGCCTAATATAGAGTGTTTCATTGGGTAAATTCGGATATGGCATTGGTTGCTAAGGAAACCAAAATGCTAGTTAAGATGGTATATTGTACGTTAGCACTCACCTCAGTGGAGGTTAAAGTGCAACATACTGCTCCACGTTGAACCATCTAAGGGTTTATAAATTATAAGGTGTTATTTCTACCAATTTGTGATGAATTTAAATCCTCCAGTCCGAGCATAACAGCCGGTTTGGACTGTGGTTGGGTGTTCCAACATAGTGGACGGAGTTGTTACATGCCGCCGACATAGAAAACGGCACACATTACCATCTGAACTAGCAATTTGGGTTTCTTAGCAACCAATGCCAGTTAGCGCACAACACGGACACAGCAGCAGTGCCGTGGTACTTGAGCCTAATCTCCTTAGTTCCAGACACTTCTTAGGACATTCCTTTTCTCCTCTTCCTTCTCTCTCCATCTACCCTGCTAACCTCTCTCTCTGATCTATCCATTTCTCCTTCCTTTTCCACAAAGCTTGCTGGCTCACCTCCGGGTGTACCTCAGAGTCTCACAGGTCCCCGGCACCCTCACCAATCCTCTCGCACTTGCCTCCGGGCCTACACTTGCTTCATCACAACTGCGCTTGGTCAATGACCCATGATAATGGCATCTCAGCACTTACCCCAGAAATTCAAGGGCTCTGAAAGACTGTTTTTTCCCCATGTTCCCTTCCTCCTTAAGCGCTTTGAAACACTTGCCTTGTGTATAGGTACTTTACAAATAAACATTATCATAACATATCATACTAGTGAGCATTGTAGTTTTTGACAATTATTTGCATTTTAAAGTATTTGGTAATTTCTTTAGTTATTTAGTTATTTATAGATCGCCTGTTAGGCGATTGTACAGCAGGTACATTCTGTTTCAAAGCGCCCTCAGGGCAACAGGGAGGGGACATGGGAATGAGACATACAAATATTAAATACAGTGGAGGGGAAAAAAGGACAAAGCTACTATGCCTTGTGAGTACTCAGAATGTGCAAGTGCAGAAGGGAGGGTGAACATGTGGGTAGGTGCTGGGGTAGTGCACATGCTAGTGAGTGAGCAACAGATGAAGAGCAAGGTATGGTATGTGTGAGTGTTGAAGATAGATAGAAGCTGGATGTGATTTGTTGTGGGAGGTCAGGGCCCAAAGGATGCATAAGGGCCGTAGACACAAATCAAGCAACTGTGAGCATAGAGAAGGGGGGAAGGAGGAGGTAAAAAGGCAAGTCTTGAGGAGCTTCCAGAATTTAAGGAAGTCCTGCTCAACATGCAGAGGGAGGGGGGGCTGTTCCATAGAAATGAGCCAGCTGAAGAAAGAGATCAACCTCCTGCCCTCTGTTTAGCGAAACACTTTACACACAGAGTTGGTGCCAGCGGAGCTCAGAGGTCTAGAGGGAGAATATTTAGTAAGAGATAGTTGCAGATAGTGTTGTCCCAGGCCCAAACTGCCTTGTGGGTGATACAGAGGGATTTGAATTGAATCTGTGAAGCAACCTGGAGCCAGTGAAGACTTTTTAGGGCAGGAGAGATGTGCTCCCTTGGCTTGAGGCCAAGGAGAAAGAGAAACATCTTATTGAGGTAGTTATGTCCTTTATGGTAGTTAGGTTTAGGGCACTGTTATGTATTTAATATATTTCGGAGGAAGAGAAAGGCACGCACATGTCACCATGATAATAGCCCTGAATATTTTTAGGAAGCGGAATGCTTGTTCCTAATTTTATAACAGGGCTAATGTGAAGGTGTTTTTTCACATGGGTTTCAAATTAGCAACAGGTGTTCCATAACACAAGATTGACAAGGGGGCTCCTGGGAGTCTCTCTGCCAGACATTAGTCCTGGTTATGAGAGACTTACCCAGAGTCTTTAGCTCACTATCTTTCACAGAGAAGAAATATCCCAAAAATATCAGTCTTTGTCCTGCCCTGGGGCAGTCCAGCACCGAAATGCTAGGCAATTCTCTTCTGAACAAGAGTACCAACAGCATCCCCAGACACGTGTTTCAGTCTGGTTGAACCTCATCAGTAGGAAGGAGCTGTGCCTCTCTAAGAATAGTGAGCAAGGGGTCCACATCTGGATTCCCCTAGTAACTTAGGGTGAGACCCAAAGTTACTTGAAATGCAAATTGACAAGGGGGGTCCTGGGAGTCTCTCTGCCAGACATTAGTCCTGGTTATGAGAGACTTACCCAGAGTCTTTAGCTCACTATCTTTCACAGAGAAGAAATATCCCAAACATATCAGTCTTTGTCCTGCCCTGAGGCAGTCCAGCACCGAAATGCTAGGCAATTCTCTTCTGAGCAAGAGTACCAACAGCATCCCCAGACACGTGTTTCGGTCTGGTTGGACCTCATCAGTAGGGAAAAGCTGTGCCTCTCTAAGAATAGTGAGCAAGGGGTCCACGTCTGGATTCCCCTAGTAACTTAGGGTGTGACCCAAAATTACTTGAATATGCAAATTGACAAGGGGGTCCTGGGAGACTCTCTGCCAGACATTAGTCCTGGTTACGAGAGACTTACCCAGAGTCTTTAGCTCACTATCTTTCACAGAGAAGAAATATCCCAAACATATCAGTCTTTGTCCTGCCCTGGGGCAGTCCAGCTCCGAAATGCTAGGCAATTCTCTTCTGAGCAAGAGTACCAACAGCATCCCCAGACACATGTTTCGGTCTGGTTGGACCTCATCAGTAGGGAGGAGCTGTGGTTCTCTAAGAATAGTGAGCAAAGGGTCCACGTCTGGATTCCCCTAGTAACTTAGGGTGAGACCCAAAGTTACTTGAATATGCAAATTGACAAGGGGGGTCCTGGGAGTCTGACTGCCAGACATTAGTCCTGGCAATTCTCTTCTGAGCAAGAGTACCAACAGCATCCCCAAACACGTGTTTCGGTCTGGTTGGACCTCATCAGTAGGGAGGAGCTGTGCCTCTCTAAGAATAGCGAGCAAGGGGTCCACGTCTGGATTCCCCTAGTAACTTAGGGTGAGACCCAAAGTTACTTGAATATGCAAATAGGCAAGAGGGGTCCTGGGAGTCTCTCTGCCAGACATTAGTCCTGGTTACGAGAGACTTACCCAGAGTCTATAGCTCACTATCTTTCACAGAGAAGAAATATCCCAAACATATCAGTCTTTGTCCTGCCCTGGGGCAGTCCAGCACCGAAATGCTAGGCAATTCTCTTCTGAGCAAGACCGAAACACGTGTCTGGGGTTTCTGTTTGTAGTCTTGTTCAGAGGAGAATTGCCTAGCATTTCGGTGCTGGAATGCCCCAGGGCAGGACAAAGACTGATATGTTTGGAAAATTTCTTCTCTGTGAAAGATAGTGAGCTAAAGACTCTGGGTAAGTCTCTCGTAACCAGGACTAATGTCTGGCATAGGGACTCCCAGGACCCCCTTGTTAATTTGCATATTTAAGTAACTTTGGGTCTCACCCTAAATTACTAGGGGAATCCAGACGTGGACCCCTTGCTCACTATTCTTAGAGAGGCACAGATCCATCCTACTGATGAGGTCCAACCAGACCGAAACACGTGTCTGGGGTTTCTGTAAGTACTCTTGTTTAGAGGAGAATTGCCTACCATTTCAGTGCTGGACTGCCCCAGGGCAGGGCAAAGACTGATATGTTTGAGATATTTCTTCTCTGTGAAAGATAGTGAGCTAAAGACTCTGGGTAAGTCTCTTGTAACCAGGACTAATGTCTGGCAGAGGGACTCCCAGGACCCCTCTTGTTAATTTGCATATTTAAGTAACTTTGGGTCTCACCCTATGTTACTAGGGGAATCCAGGCGTGGACCCCTTGCTCACTATTCTTAGAGAGGCACAGATCCATCCTACTGATGAGGTCCAACCAGACTGAAACATGTGTCTGGGGTTTCTGTTGGTACTCTTGTTCAGAGAAGAATTGCCTAGCATTTTGGTGCTGGACTGCCCCAGGGCAGGACAAAGACTGATATGTTTGTGATATTTCTTCTCTGTGAAAGATAGTGAGCTAAAGACTCTGGGTAAGTCTCTGGTAACCAGGACTAATGTCTGGCAGAGGGACTCCCAGGACACCCCTTGTTAATTTGCATATTTAAATAACTTTGGGTCTCCCCCAAAGTTACTAGGGGAATACAGATGTGGACCCCTTGCTCACTATTCTTAGAGAGGCACAGATCCACCCTACTGATGAGGTCCAACCAGACCGAAACACGGGTCTGGGGTTTCTGTTGGTACTCTTGTTCAGAGGAGAATTGCCTAGCATTTCGGTGCTGGACTGCCCCAGGGCAGGACAAAGACTGATATGTTTGGGATATTTCTTCTCTGTGAAAGATAGTGAGCTAAAGACTCTGGGTAAGTCTCTCTAACCAGGACTAATGTCTGGCATAGGGACTCCCATGACCCCCCTTGTTAATTTGCATATTTAAGTAACTCTGGGTCTCACCCTAAATTACTAGGGGAATCCAGATGTGGACCCCTTGCTCACTATTCTTAGAGAGGCACAGACCCACCCTACTGATGAGGTCCAACCAGACCGAAACACGTGTCTGGGGTTTCTGTTGGTACTCTTGTTCAGATGAGAATTGCCTAGCATTTCGGTGCTGGACTGCCCCAGGGCAAGACGAAGTCTGATATGTTTGGGATATTTCTTCTCTGTGAAAGATAGTGAGCTAAAGACTCTGGGTAAGTCTCTCGTAACCAGGACTTATGTCTGGCAGAGGGACTCCCAGGACCCCCCTTGTTAATTTCCATAACACAAGAGAAAATGTTTAGGATTGCCTCTGTGTGATAACTAACATAGTACATAAAGTGAAATATGTGAGTGAACTATCTATATTCCTTTCTGTAGTTGAAAACGTACTTTAAATTTAATTATGTCTTTAAATGTTTTACAATATTTTCTAAACATTTTTTTAACAGATGAAGAAGTCATAGAGGTGAGGAAAAGGATTGTTTGGCAGGCAGTTGGAGACTTGCCTACTAATGAAATAAAACAATCCTTAAAGGAAATTAAGAATATTTTACATACCATTCAAGAAGACATAAGGAATATAAAAAAAAGGCATTGGCCCTCATTAGGACCCTGGCGGTAAGGGGTTTACGCCAGCGTTAGCTGCGCCGACCCCTTACCGCCAACTACGAGTTCCCAAAGCGCCATGGTCACTTCTACGCCCGCTTTTTGCGGGCGTAAAAATCCATGGCGCTATGGGACCTTGGTGTTAATTACGCCACCGTAATGTACGGTGGCGTAATTAACGCCTTCCCCACTCCCATTGAGCCCTATGGGGCCGAAATGGGAATGGGGAAGGGTAAATGGGTCAATGGGGACTTACCACCCCGCCAACCTCGGAATGGGGCGGTAAGTTCGCCATCCGCCATGGCGTAAACGGACTTTACGCCATGGCGGAAAAGTCCGTCGATGGCGGAAAAAATCCGCCAGGGTCGTAATGAGGGCCATTGTGTGCCTCAACAGGAAACTTGAGATGGAGATTGCGGACCATGCACACAAAGAAATCAAGTTCCCTTTGAAAGAGAATAAAAGTAAGACATACCAAAAATAAACAAAAACACAAGAGTTTTAGTTGTTTTACCCCTTGCTATATGCGACAACTCTATGTGCTACCCTTCCAAATTCGTCCCTCTTCATTCTTTCTCCCCCAAAACAGCCCTTTTCAGGGCCAACCTTTCAGTTATAGAAAGTTACAAAAAGATGGCAACGAAAAGACAGATTATATAAATGGTTCAGTAACCATTATATGGTCGATTGTATACAGTATGTGTCAAAAAAGCATTTTTAACCGAAGCTATGGTAGTCACCCTGCCATGTAGACATGGGTAAGTAAAAACTTGAAAAAAGGGGAGTGCTTTTTTTTCTCTCTACATACCTCCAAGACCCAATCTGACACCCTCCACCACCCTACACCCAAAATAAAAGTGCTGCCCTTCCGCCGATACCCACTACCTTCCCTTCCCAAGCATAGTATATTTTTGTGTGATTCACTTACAATTCACCTATTTCCCTTCGTTGGAGCCGCTGATATCCACGCAATTATTGGTACATTTTGTCATTGTAGAAATATTATTTACTGAATTTTAAACTCTACAAATTCACATGCTGTGTTTTTCCCACTCCCTACCTCTAGTCGAGTGTCATTATACCTGTGCCACCCCTAGTGATCCCAATTTATTAAAATGTGCATACCTGCGCCTACACCATGTAAAGCCACGACTACTGTCAAATGTTTTAGCTGGAGCAGAAAGATAGACTGTGCTTGGGCAAGGAGGGTAGTGAGCATCATCGGGAGGAGGACAGGACTATTTTTGGGTGCGGGTGGTGGAGGTGGGCCAAATAGAGTCTTGGATGTACATGGAAATACCCGTGGGAACCCGGCATGGTAACCACTATACCCACAGTTATAATAAAAACACAAAAATGGCCTTTTTTACACATACTGTATAACATGGACAATATAAGCAATATTGATCCAGTTATACAGTCTGTATTTTCTGTTGTCTAATTTTATAATTGAAAGGTTGGCCCTGAAAATGACCATTTTGGATGAGAGGGAAGGAGGAGGGAGGGGAAGATTAGGGTAGTTGTGGCAGTTAGCATGGTGTTCAAAAACTGCCTGTGACCAGCCATCTAGAGAGGCATCTCCCACCACTACCCACTCGTGGCATTTCCAGCACAAAATATACTCTTGATAAACACACTGAAAAGAGTGAACCAGATATTTTGCATCATGGCCTGTTTTAATGTTTATTGAAAATGTGTGGTAGGGGTGTATCAATGTGTCTTCCCCAGGACAGCAGCCTAAACAGACACGTTGCACATCGTGACCTATTGGCCTACCAATCTGGGAACACACTTCCACTGAAAGCTAATTTCTTGTAGATTGATAAAGCAAAACAAGTGGTTGTTACATGTGCGACTGTGAAGACGTATCATGAGGGGCACTGAACCCAAAATGACCTTTTTGGACCTCTCTAAACCACTGACTATCGACCTAGCCAGCAAACTTGTTTTTGTTAATTTCATTTGAATTTTTGTTCAGTGCTGGCCTTACCCAGAAGGTCTCACAGCACCTTACATGGTATGAAGGTTGAAAAAGAGAAGTGTTGAATCCAAAGTTACAAAATATTTTCAGGATACAACAGGACGTTTTTGTTTGTATAGGTCATTTATTATGCACCTATACACATGTGTCTCAAGTGGGGTGAGGGTGTAACGATCCTACTAGGCCTCGTACATTTAGATTGTGCAAGTGCAGGTTATGTATAACGCTCTTGGTTTCAAGCAATGGTCCAGGATTGTGTTTCTCATCATGGTCTTGCTTCCTATCCCAGCACGTTGCCACAGATCCATCCTCCCTTCACAAGTTAGGATAGACAAGTAGTAGCTGGGGAGGAGGGTAAAGGTATGGGTGTGGATACTGGTATATATTGATGCTCTTTCCGAAAGGGGTGATAGAGTATATGATGGTGTGAATGAGAGGAGGTTGAGTGTTCCATGTTCTAACTCCCCATTGAGTTAATGCCTGACTTTGTATGCATGTTAGTTTGGAGAGTGGACTGTGTAGAAGATGCCTGCTGGCTTGTCTGGTGTTTGTGTGGGTGATGGTTTTAAGTTTGTGGTGAATGTAGCATTGATGTTTGTGGTGGATGTCTTTGAATACAATGCAGAGTCCTTTGAAGACGGTTATCTGGGGCAAACCGAGCCAGTGGAGTTGGGCAAGCGGTGGAATGATGTTTGAATATTGGGGTAAGTGCAGGATGAGTCTGGTTGCTGCATGTTGTATGGCTTGCAGGGAACATGTTTCTCCAGGTTTTTAGTCTGTGGGCATTGGATCTGAGGAGGTAGAAACGCATTCATCCAAAAATGCTGCCGCACCATCAGATTGTTTTTCGCAAGGGCACTATTTCTTGCACATGCCGCTTCGGGAATACTCCGACCTAGATGAAATGTGAAGCGACTACTGAAGATAAGACTAAACAATAACATCACATGCTCTATCTATGTCAGTGCCCCGATGTCTAATTACCCGACCAGTGTTTTCCAACTGTATGTTTCTACACTTTTCTACATGTGGGCGATGGGGATAACCATTGTTTTCCCCACACCTACGTCCTCTCACTCTGTTGATTTTGTTTCTTAATATAAACTAACCATGTTTGGAAACCATTAGGTCTAAAAGCACAATTCAGGATACAGACAACATCCCCTTTGCCGTATCGTATTGTAACCTACTTAGTGCTGCAACATCTCGGACCAGAGAAACAGTATTGGCCCAGCAGAAAAGAGGGCAGGCCTTGCCCATCAGGTCACACTAGAGCTATGCATTGTACTTATAGAAGATGGATAGGCTCCATCAGGAGTATAAGGCTGTCACTGTACCGCACCATATGGGCCACCTGAGAGACCACCCAGCCTTCCCCTATGCATTGTGATCCATGCAGATATATGCAGAATATGTTCACATGGGCATTAGGAATTCGGTCCTTAAACAGTTAGGTGCATGACTTTTGTATTTACAGTGCATCGGGTGCACAATGGATATATCAGTCTGAGGTGTGTTTAATCCATGTGAAAATGCAAACACACTATAAGTGTTTTGACAGCAACTCGGAGTGGATATGCTACTTCAATCCATCTGCATTCTAAAAATATATTAAGTTACCAAGCTATGCATTTCCCCAACGTAAAGGGTATGCATTGAAAATGATGTATATTTATCAATACAAAATAACAGATATTTCTGGAGGTACAGACAAACCTCACTATTATCGTCTGAAATTAAATTTTCAAGGTTAAATGTGCTGTGCAAATTAATGTTTAAATGGACCTTCTACAAATGACGCACACTTTACTTTATCAACAGCTGCCACATTTCACTTATGCAAATGGAGAGTGCTAAAAAGAGCAATTAGACATTTATCAGGTTGGGTTTTTAGAGGGCCCTTGTTAGGCTTTCTGCATAACTCATTAAAGCATTTTCAATGAGTGGATTCGTATCTCGTTTATTAATCAGAATCCTTAGCATTAATCATGGCAAACTCTACCATAATGTCCATATAAACTGTAGAAGACATTCTGCAAGTCCGCAAGAGGTATACAGACGGAGAACATATGAACAACACAATGTACATCAGTATACACAACACTTTTAAACTACACAATGTCCTCAAATGAACTTTTCGGAAACCAGCATAGCTTGTCGACCATGAAGCACAGTTTTCTAAATGGATCAACAGTGAGGAAAATTGACACATATAATAACATGACCTCACAGTCCCAGCAATTGTTTATTCTTAGCTCAGATTGTCCTTAAATTAAATGAACAGGCATGCATGATTTAATCACCAGCGTTACATCCCCTACCAAGCACTCTACCAAGCACTCTTACACTCAAAACAATCCTGCTTCACACTAACTATAATTCTAAATGAAATCACTCATCTATGTCATCCACATACATCACAGGCAGCTCACATCCAACATGCAAATGACTACCTACATTTTGCAAAATGAATGAAATGGATACACACTAAACCTAGAGCAAAGATGTTCACACCGACACCTACTATGCCACAAGGAAATTAATTATGAGCATGACATGCTTTATGAAAACGTCCAAAGGGGAGTCAATCTTACGCCGGACACACGAAAGAGGTAAATAGCATGGGAAATTAATTGCATTAAAGAGACAAAGAAGGGACTGGGAGCCTCAATGTAACCAGTGCAGATACAAGACAACTAGAAATAGTCCAGTTATGCACAGTCAATGGACACAAGCTCTGACTGCCTTTCAAGAACAATACGAATCTTTCTCTAATTCAAGTATTTCGTCTGGCTGGCAAACAATGGAATACTTGTTTTTACATCCAAAAAGGGTAATATACTCCTGCCTTCTGAGGTATCTAATACTTTTTCTTAGAAAACTGTATTTGGTTGGCCACAAAAAAGATGATATGCTATTCAGAACTTCACAAGCAACACATATTTAACCTTGCCACGAAATCTGTCATATTGATTTACAGCTAGTAAATGACATCAAATCTCAGGTCAGTCTCTAAAAATGGCGTGATGTTCTTGTCATTTTGTCAAGAAGAGTCAGGGGTATACTTACCTAGCAGGGGAGCATCTGTGATCAGCAAGGCAGAGCTCCCAGGGTGAGGCTCATCCATTGCACATCGGATTTGCTGACCCCTGTGATGTCCCCAAATGTGGTTTTCTCGGCTGCATTATTTCTGGTAGTGGGGGACTGCGTTTGCGCTTTCCCACTGTGGTGTCCTACTCTCTAGCACTTACAAGGCACAGTCATTTGCAGCAACTGAAAACAATCTTATCCTCTCTACCAGTAACTATAAATGATGTTCTCTAAGGAAAGCATTTTCTCTCACCACCAAAACCCATTGGCACTGAATGTGATTTCCACATCCCTACCAAGAATTGTACGAATTGTTCTCAGTAACTAGTGTGTGCTCTAGCTACAAAAACATGATGCACTTGGTTTCAGCCACAACAATCAAATGCTCTCTCTCACTTAAAATAAAGTCAACGATTTGTTATTGCTAGCTTTGCATACCCAGGGATATGATCTGGCCACCAAAGATGAATACTGATGCACAGCCACAACCTCTGCGCATACACTAGAAAGTGGGCGGAACACGGGGCGTAACGCGCGGAATGGGGAACAACTTGCGAAAACAAGGGCGTAACTGGGGATGTACTGCAGGGAAGCAGAGGGAACGTCCACACGCACCCGAAACACACGTATTCATGGAACCGAATAGGGCAAAGCCACGCACAGCGAAAGACACGCACAAGCCGATACACGTCTGCCACACGAAGGCAGGCGGTAGCGTCCCTGCGCATTACAAAAGTGGCAACATACAGCAATTGTGCGAGCGGGGCACGTGTATTTCGGGGGTTCGCGTGAACTAACTCACGCGATCGGGCCTGGGGTAGCGGGCTACGTGTATTTCAGGGGTTCGCGTGAACTTTCTCACGCGATCGGGCCTGGGGGAGCGGGCTACGTGTATTTCAGGGGTACGCGATCGGGCATGGGGGAGCGGGCTATGTGTATTTCAGGGGTTCGCGTGAACTTTCTCACGCGATCCGGCCTGGGGGAGCAGGCTACGTGTATTTCAGGGGTTCGCATGAACTTATTCACGCGATCGGGCCTGGGGGAGCGGGCTACGTGTATTTCAGGGGTTCGCGTGAACTTTCTCACGCGATCCGGCCTGGGGGAGCAGGCTACGTGTATTTCAGGGGTCCGCGTGAACTTTCTCACGCGATCGGGCCTGGGGGAGCGGGCTACGTGTATTTCAGGGGTCCGCGTGAACTTTTTCACGCGATCGGGCCTGGAGGAGCGGGCTACGTGTATTTCAGGGGTTCGCGTGAACTTTTTCACGCGATCAGGCCTGGGGGAGCGGGCTACGTGTATTTCAGGGGTCCGCGTGAACTTGAGCGGGGTACGTGTATTTCGGGGGTGCGCGGGAAGTTACACACGCAATTCCATCAGGGTACGTGAATTACAGGTGTGCGCGATATCAACAGGGTACGTGTATTACAGGGGTGCGCGGGGAGCAGCACACTTGAATTGCACGTGTGGGTCCTCCCAGGTGTTCCCTCTACACCCTCCACGGCCCCTGCAGGTGGCTCACACCACAGGGGCCTACCCAGCACATGTCATGCAGGCACCCCTCCCACCATGCCCATGCCCACCAGCCAACCCACATGTCAACTTGCACTACTCCCCCCAACGCATGTACCCCTGCACCCCCAGCCACCAGGGTCAGCCTCCACCAGGCCCCCACCCATGTCTCACACCACCCCCACCCCACAGTCACCAGGGGCACCTGCCAGCAGGCCCCCACCCATGTCCAACTCATGTACCCCCCCAGCACTGTGGGGCACCTGCCAGCAGGCACCCACCCATGTCCAACTCATGTTCCCCACCACCCCCACCCCCCAGCACTGTGGGGCACCTGCCAGCAGGCCCCACCCATGTCCAACTCATGTCTCCCACCACCCCCACCCCCCAGCACTGTGGGGCACCTGCCAGCAGGCCCCCACCCATGTCCAACTCATGTCTCCCACCACCCCCACCCCCCAGCCACCAGGGGCAGCATCCACCAGGCCCACACCCATGCCTCACACCACCCCCACCCCCCAGCAGTGCAGGGGCAGCCTCCACCAGGCCCCCACCCATGTCTCCCACCACCCCCACCCTCCAGCCACCATGGCCAGCCCCCACCAGGCCCCCACTCATGTCCCCTATCACCCCCACCCCCCAGCCACCATGGGCAGCCTCCACCAAGTCCTCACAATCCCCAACACACATGTCATTACAACTCGCACACATGAGCCAGACCACAGCCATATCGCCACTGCCACCACCATCCATACACATACAACAGCATGAGCAGCCAAAGGGGAGCCAGACATCACATGCAACACAGGAAGTGCACCACACATGTACACACACCACCACACTTGCATGCATGTGTACACCCCTGCCAAGTGTCACATTGTTCAGACGGCCATCCATGTCACATCTGCCAATCAGGCTTCCACATAGCGCTGTCACATGCATCCATGTGGCATCACTGTTGCACCCTTGTCAAATACACACACATGCACATGTACACAGTGCTGATACATGCAGCCGAAAACAACATACATGCGTGACATCACGGACATGTCTACTCACATACACATTCATCCAAACATGTGTGCCCACACAACTGCATTTGGCATGCAAGCCTACACACACAAGCACCATCCATGTCTCACACATCACAGCCCTCGCATGTGTCAGCCCCACGGCCCTGTACACCCCCACCCATACTCGACCCCATACAAACAGATGTGCAACCTGCACACTACCGAATAATCACCACACGCACTGCTCACAATCAGGATGCATGTACACTCACCGCTCGACTCCAGGTGGGTCTGCTTCTCTAGGACCTGGACGTGGAGCGCTGGGGATATGCATTCCAGGACCCTCATCTGTTCTTCCGACAAGTGGCCCCGGCGCCCCTTGGCATCCGCTGCCTTCAAGAGGCGCCGGCCCTTGTTCAGAGTCCTGGACCTGAAGTCCTCCCAGCGCTTCCTGACATGTTGGAAGTCGCGGACTGCCACCCCCTCCGCGTTGATGGCAGTCAAGATGTCAGTCCAGATCCGAGTCTGTCCTTCCTTGTCGGTGTGGGAACCTCCGAAGAGGGCATCATACTGGCCCAGGACTTGCTCCACCAGGACACCAACTTCGGTGGCACTGAAGCTGGTGCCCCTCTGCCTCTCTGGCCGGGGGTTGTCAGTGGTCACAGATGGTGTTTGCCCCGACATGACAACCCCAGAGGCAGGAGTGGGTGGGCAACTGGGTCCTGGGGCTGGGCTGTGGAGCGATGGAATCCCAGTCGGGAGTCTTCGGTTCCAGCAGGGGTGGTCACAGCAACAGCACCCCTGGCTGATGTGCAGGCAGCAAATGGCAGTGCACGTGGGCAGCAGGCAGTCAGGCAGCAGCAGATGGCAGGTGGGAGCGTGCTCGGAGCCCTGGGGGGCAGTAGTTTGGCCTTCTGGGCAGGAGCGTGGTCTTCCGTGTGCATACGCGTGGCCAGCTTGATACGGAGTGATTTGGCACGTGAAAAATCTGCACGTCAGCGTGTAATACGAGGAAAGGGCCATGCGCGTAAGCGCGCGTGGAAACTGCATGCCCGCGTGTAATACGAGGAAAGGGCCATGCGCGTAAGCGCGCGTGGAAACTGCACGTCCGCGTGTAATACGAGGAAAGGGCCATGCGCGTAAGCGCGTGCGTGGAAACTGCACGTCCGCGTGTAATACGAGGAAAGGGCCTATGCGCGTAAGTGACGTGACGTGCGCGTGCATTTCCCTCAGCACGTGTTAAAGGTGAGCGGGCCCAGCAGTTCGCTGTACGTGCCTTTCGTGGAGACCGACGTGTGTTGCTGCTTCCTGTTGTTTCGCGCGCCATCACAACTTCACAGCTCTCAAGGACGTATCTCTTCTTTTGGCGGGGGTATTGGCTACGCGTGTTTTTCTGCATCGCGCTAGTCAGACGGTGAGTCACACACGCTCTTTTTCCCACTGCGGGTGCCCCTGTGTATCGCACCCATTTTTGATGTCATAGTAGCCTGCGTGTCCCACGCGTACGCGTTATTCGTGTTACTGGGTGCCACCGCGTACTGCGGGAGGTTCAATCCACGTAGGCTGCAGGGTTGCGTGCACGGTTTTACTGCAGTTTTGGGGTGCCTGAGCATTGCGTGACCCGTCACCACATCACCAGGGTCACATACAGCCTTGCAGGTGCAGGGGGGCTGTTAACATCTTGCTTGCCAACCCCTTCACCCCAATTGCCCAGGTCAATTGTGGTGTACACCTCCCATTGCACCACTCCATCTGTGCCAGCACTACTACATCTGTGCCATGGTTGGGAGGCCACCAAAGGTGAGGGGCGCCTCAGCTGGGCGTACTCCTCGTGGCGGGCGTGGTCGGGGACGTGATCGTGGTGACAAGGGAGTAGGGGGACTCCAGGGTGTCCAGGGCAGCCACAGAGGGGGAAGAGGCAGGGGTGCGCCACTTGAGCACAATGTTGTGCCATGTGTCGGTGCAGCCATGCCACCACACCCTGTGGTTCCGGGAGATGCAGCTCCTGCATCTGGCACTGGCACCCATATGACCCGGCAGTCCGTTCCATAGACTGCCACGGGCCCAAGGGTGGTGGTAGCTGCAGGTGCAGCTGTGGACACCGCCACCCAGGCTCAGGGTCTGCCAGCGCAGGCTGCGTTGGCACTTGAAGAGCCCTTGGTAGATCTCCAACAGGCCAGGGGGGAAACCATAGGGGCACGCTGGGCTGCTCAGACCAAGACACGTGTCCCTGGGGCAGTCATGTCATCTGCTGCCCCGAACAGCCGGGTGTTGGCAACTGCAGGGGCAGATGCACCCAACAGCACCCTGGTTGTGAGTCTGCCAACCAGGACCGTTGTGGCCAACCACCGTGCCACAGCTGATGCTGCTGCGCAGGGTCCATTAGTGGGCACCCAGCTGCCACTGACACAAGTCAGGCCTCTGGTCATCCCTCCACCTGCCACTCCCTTGGCTCAATCCACCGAACCCACTGGCCATGCTGGTCAGGACAGCATTAGCCAGCCAGGGTCTGCGCCACAGTCCAAGAGGAGGAAGGTTGCACCTGCAGCACAGGCTGGGACCCCACACACAGCCACGACCTCCTGCACGTCGAGGAAGAAGCCTTTCTGTAAGCAGGAACTGGACTTCCTCGTGGACTACTTGCGGGGCCACAGCCGTGACATGCTAGTGGGTGCCAATAGTCAGACCACGGCTGCCCAACGTGACACCCACTGGAAGCATGTTGCGGAACATGTCAGTTCATTCGGCCATGAGGTGCGCACGGCGCAGGAGTGCAAAAAGCGTTGGAATGACATCAAGCGCAGCACTAAGGCCAAGCGTGCCTCAAATTACAACTTGACTCTGGTGACTGGCGGTGGGCCTGCACCAGAGGAGGAAGAACTCACTCCGCATGAGGCTCTCGTTGCGGAGTTCATACCACCTGAATTGGTCGAAGGAGTGGGAGAGAAGCTGGACTTTGATGCCCAGTCCAGTGAGTGTTGATGGTGTTTGTTGAGGACGTGTGTGTTTCACTTGTGGGATGTGGTGTGCATGATTGCTGCTACATGTGACGTGTACATGGTTCTGATGTGTAAGTAATGCAATGCTACCGTCATGCATGTCTCCTCTGCCTGCATGCGGGACTCCATGTAGGCATGCTCCCTTGCCCCTCCTCCGCCACTCTGCACCCCAGTTCCACCTTTGCACTGGTCTGCTTCAATCTTGCCAATGTGTAGTTTCTTGTCCATGTGTCCTGTGTAGATGCTAACTTCCAGCGTAGAATCTGCCAGACATATGCCATGTCGTACAGCCTTAGTACTCGATGCAGGGTATCTCACTTGTACTGTGCATGGGTCAGATGTCCCGCAGGGACATGAGTGCCCATTCATGCTCCATGTGCATTGCACGCATGCCCCTATGTGTCCTTGACTGGATGATCACTGTAATATCAGTCCTTGGTTACATACATTGCCTGCCATCTCATCAGCCTTCCCATGTCAACTGTGCCTCAGTCCTGCGTTGCACACATGTTTAGGCTCTGACAATCTGTGTGGCTCACAGGCCTCAGCCTGTTCAATGGCCAATGACTCTGTCCAACTCTTGTTGTGTCTTCTTCACAAGTGGGCGGTCTCCGGAGTTTACATCATGTGTCCTGCCCACTGTCCCAGCATCATTTGCAGTGTTGTCATTTGAATCACATGAAGCTGTTGATGCCAGTCAACACTGCCTGTCAATACACAGGTGTATGGTCAGCCTTTTGATACCATGATAGGCATCCCTGCTTTGGTACTGGGGTGGAGGGGTGCTTGGCTTCTGGACATGGTACACATTGAATGCACAATGCACGTGATGTCTGATTTTGACATTGCACTGCCTTCACATTTCCTGGCACACACCATGTAGTGCTTGTACATGTAGGTAGTGAGTGGCGTACACATTTTCTGCACTGCATAGACCCACTTCCATGGAAACTGCCACCTTTCAACAGGTCTGATCACAGAAGCTATTCAAAGTAGACCCAGCATGCATGCCAGGTCATATGTTGTGTGTCACATGTCTGCCTGATGCCTTTGCTGTCGGTGTGTGTGTGTCGTGTGCTTCTGACATATGTATTGACCTTTTCCTCTCTATTTTTCAGGTGATGACGCAATGGAGGCAGAGGATGGTGTTGTCATGCCAGACACAGGGTTGGTAACGCCACATCAACCCGGCACTAGTGGGGGTCATGGGGTGGTAGGCCACGAAACCCCCCAAGTGCTGCAGTCCATCTTGTCTCTGGCTGCCTATGAGTCCAGCCTTGATGACGACTCTGACGTCCATGTTGAGTTGGATGACCATCAAGTCCATGTGTCAGGGGTGAGTGATTCTGATGTGGACTCTCCTCTGTCTGCGACACCTGCACTGAGGGATCAGACAGTCTTGGTTCCTCCGCCCGTGGTGGATCGGGACGCAGGGTCACCCTCCACACCAGTCACTGATGTGCCTGGGACATCACGTCGACGGGGGCATGTAGTCGTGCAGCCGCAGGCGGTGCCAACACAGCGAGGACCCCCGGTCCTTGGGTCCCGCAGGGGTCAAGCCCGGCAACGCGGTCTCCGCGCGCAACCGCTGTATACTGAGTGGGAGCAAGACATGACTGCCAATTCCGAACGGCAGGGGGCAGCAATGGAGAACATCGCTGAGAGCATGGAGCGTGTGGCCCGATCTGTGCTCCCCCCTGCTAGGCAGGTGCTTCTCCAGCAGCAGGCGGCACGGTCCACGGCCCGCTCGCTCAGGCTGGGCATGGCGGCCTCAGACAGGGCACGCCAGGCTGAAATGTCGTCTCTGTGTCAAGCAATTGCTGCTCACGCAAAGGCGCACATGGATGCCTTGAGGGAGGAGTATGCTTCCCTCAGATCCACTCTGGGTGTCCTTATGATGTCCCAGAGGCAGCGGGCAGAGGAGAGGTTTGCACAGCTTGAGTGTACCATCTCGGCTGAGCTACAGGCTTGCCGGGAGGTGCAGCGGTTGTCCAGCCAGGCCTTGCAGGAGGAACTCCGTGTTACACGTGCTACCTTGCAAGAGGAAGCATGTGTATCACGGGAGGTTCTGCATGCAGACCTACGTCACATCGCCACACAGAACCAGGCTCACCCGTCCGGCAGACTTGCTGCCGACGAGGGGCAAGCTGCGGCTAGGCATGGCCAGGCTACTGTGCCACGTCCTCCTTTCCAGGATGAGCCAGACTCGAACGACCATCTATCTCCCACATAGGTCGTGCTGTGCAGGCGTTGAGCCCATGGAGGTTTTTTTTTTGGCTCAGCATCATCGCATGTGGATGTTGAGCAGCACCCTGTACCTCCCCCCTCCTGGGTGCCTCCCCTCCCCCCCGGGTCGTATGTGGCCATTTTTGATTTTTCCTCTAGTTTAGTTAGTTAAGTTTCTGTTTGATAGTTAGTTTAAATAGGTAATGTAGGTTTTCCATAGTTAGTGTAATTAGTTAATAGTTGATTTAGTTTAAAATTGCTAGTCTATTGTGCTTTCATGTGACGGTGCGGTGCTTTGTGGCTTTTGAAGGCATCCACTGCCTGTTCCAGCTGGGCCCTTCATGGTTGTCTTGTGTATGTGTTTGCTGCTTGGGTTCCTTGACTCACATATGGCACTCCTGCCTCCCTTATCCATGGGCTCGCAAGGATGGTTCGGTGTTACAGCATTTTACACAAGGGCATTGGACTGTCATATCTGTGGCATGTCTGGTGCTGTGTGACTTGTGTTGACACCCCTAGTGGGGATGATTTAGGTCTCATTGTCCACTGTTCAGATTTTGCTAGATGGGGTGTATCATGATTAATGTGGACATTAATTGCTATGCATTGTGTAGTATGTTTCATTTCTTTCCTGTACATGTGCTTGTTGCAATTCATGCTGTAGATAGTGTTCCACACTTTGTAGGTGAAAGACGGACTGATGGTGTGATTTGTGATGTGACTCTCTGACATGGTCAAGTAATGAGATGCCTGATGAGACACACACAGATGACTTTGAAGCATTAATCATGTGTTACATGCCCTTTCTGCAGGTGGATGAGCCTCCAGAGCACCTTTGCCAGCAGACATGTCCCATTGGACGACGGAATTCTGGACCCGTTTGTTGGTGCCCACATGCACATGTGTGCAGAAGCAGAGGCACTGTGATTGCAGACCCACATCCTAGTACTGCTGACATGTTCCAAGGAACTCCAGGCAAGGTGAGCATCACAGGGGGGCCACGACACAGCAAAGCTTGCACCAGGTGAGTTGCACACGCAGGCTTAGTCACAGCACTGAGGGTGAGCTTAGACGAATATTGGTGTTGAAGCACACAATGCAGCTCAGATGTGTTTGTGGATTGATGGCTGCTGATAGTACGGTTGTCTGGGACACATGCAGGGGCAGTGGCACATACCCTCCGGTACACCAAGGTCCATTGAGCCACTTGTATCAACCATGTAGCCTTCCGAGACATGGAAAGGGGCAGCTCACAGGGACATGCAGCAAGGGACATACTCGTGTGCAGTGCATGTCTTTTCCACGTACTTCATGATAAATGCACTGCCAACTTTGTTTCGGTCATGGTGGTACACAACTTGCTCTGTAGTCATGGCTTGCAATATGGGTCTGTCTGCTTACCCAGGGAACATGTTGTGTGAATTGTGACACATTGGTGTTCCATTTGCCACGCACCCAGCAGCGGCTGCCTTACTGCATTGACTGTGTATGACCCGGCACAGGGGTGATGTTATATATGGGTACGAAGCATCAACCACAGATTGTCTGTTTGTAGAGTAGTCTGTTTCTATGGGGCATGTTTGGTGTTGTGTTTTTGTGCAATTGGCACGTTCAGGTTGTTGACTGTGTCTCTCTTTGCAGCATTGCAGTGCTCCTGTAACCGGACCTGAGAGTGCGCAGGCAGGAGGCCAGCACTCAAAACCAGAGCTAAGTGTCTTGTTGTTTTTCTTACAAACTGCTCTGCATAGGCTTGCTGGGGAGTGTACTGATGCATGGATGTATGTGTGGTTCAATTTGGTATGTTATTTTCTCCCTAATCACCCGTGATCCTATGCAATTTTGAAACCTGTACCCTCTACCCGGTGTTCCTGCTTCCCGTGCCTATCCAAGCAACGTTCCCTGACCCTCTTTCCCCACTGGGGTTGCGGATGCCTGTGTAAGCCCCGAACTTGCAGGCGCCAAAACCCTAGAGGGGGTGGTTGGTTCGTACCACTCCTGAGCCTGGACTACAGAAGGCCATGACAATGATGTCCAAGTCTGTTTGGATTGTGTATGTGTTCATGCAGGTTGTACATTTTCGTGCATTCCCAAGTCATGTGTCATTCCACCTCCCCTCTCCTGCCGCTCATTCCAGTCATCCAGTGTGTCAACACCTGTCCCGACTGCATATCCCTGAACCTTTTTCCCCACCAGGGTCTCAGAGGCCTGTGTGAGTTTGACCTTGCAGGCACCCGGGACATGGTGGGGGTGGTTGTTTCGTGGCACTCCCGCGCCTGTACAGGGGACCTGTGACAGTACACATCCATTCATGGTGCATCATCCTATGTCATGTACCACACATGTCTCACATCCTGTCGTAACATTGTTTTGCTGTGCTACCTTGGTTGTTGCATCATTGTGGTAGTACTTGGCCTTTGTGAGATACTGCTACGTCAAGTAATCTACTGGAGGGTGTTTGGGTTCGTTTTTATGCCTTGGATTTTGTGTTTCGGAAATGAGTGTGTATTCTGAGGGTTCAGGCATCTTTTTACACACAAGGTGGGAGATGGTGACAAAGGGTTAAGGTGATCCTGTGGCCAGGTGGAATTGAGGTTTGGGGGCTCCATGACCCAGGTGCAGTTGTTCAGTGGGTCATGGTCATTTGTGAGGGAGGGGGGGGTTGTTGTTGATTGTTGCCTTGCCCTGCAGTGTGATGGGAACTCTGACATAGTAATGGTGGTATCCCATGTACATGTTGTGTTCTGCTGATCAATGCCTGTTCATATGTTGTGTTTTCCTTTCAGGTGCGAGGGGATAGTTGTGGTTTGACATGCTGGGGTGTACACATGGTGGATGTTCACATGTGATGTGTAGGGAACACTGATGGTCACTTGAGTGCACATGCATATGTGGAGTACACACTTGCACCCTGATGCACTACATGTACTCCCACACTTGCATATACACGTGTACACTGTTTGCCTTCTGGTGCCCACTGTGTCCCGGCAGCACATGTTCTGTGACCGATCATGGATCCAGTACATGCCTGATTTGATGTTTGACGTGGTCTGTCACTTAGATGTGATGCTCAGGGTGTGCATCACACACAATGGCTGTTCACTGTGCTGTGCGCTGAGCAGTGTGATGCAGGAGTAGGACACTGCACACATGAGCTGCAGTGTTGATTTTGCAATGCATGATGTGCATGTAGACAGGCATTCATTGTGATGTTACGTCTACGACTGTTGTAATGCATTTGGAAATGACTTATTTTGGGTGGGAGGTTGTTGGTCTGTCATTTCATCTGATTCCGGGTCAGGCAGCAGTGTCCGATGCCACTGTGCATTTAGGAAATGGCAATGTGTACCTTATCGTTACTGCATTGGTGTCTGGGTATTGCGTGCCATGACATGTTGATGTTTGGGAGGGTTTGTGTGACATGACAGTGATGGCCATGGCCTGGTTTGCAGGTGTGTGTGATGCACACCTTGCATGTCCGTGTCATCCGCTTCTCAGAGCAACTAGCTGGGGGTAGATTTCTCTCCGCAGCAGGGCCCTCCCCCTGGAACAGACTTCCGGCCTGACTTGAACTTGAGGGGAATCATCTCCAGTTCTGGAAGCACCTCAAGTCCTTCCTCTTTGCTTCTGCTTACTGTCTGCCTCTCCCTTGCAGAATTCTCCACTGGAACTGCATAGGAGCTGCAACTGGGCCACTCTCACCGACCTTGGTCTCTGGCCCAGCCACTCTCCACTTGCACTGCCTCCCTGGCAACCCCTGCACTGCAGTACTGTCTCTCTATCCCTACAGCCCTCCCTTCCCAGCACTTGTCTGCACTCACCTTTGTAGTTGCCACCAGGTGACCTATGTATTATTTTTTCGGGCTACTTCCCCTGTACTGGACTCCCCCCCACCCTTCCCCTTGCACTTTTCCCATTCCCCCTACCCCTGCACTTGCACGATCCCAATGACACCTGGCCTAGTAGTACCGTTCTCTGTGTTCCCTTGTTCCCCCCTCCCTGCCTCATTGCGCCTTGGAATACTTGTGTATGGCCCATATCATGTCATATGTCATATGTGTGCCTTTTGGTCACACAGGATAGCTTGTGTTTAAGTAACTAGGGATGCAGACGATGTGGCACTTCCATGGCAACTATCTCAGGGTGGAAAGGTTGTGACAGTTGACTGTCTCTTTGTCATCATCGATTGTCACCTGGTATGTGCCAGGCCTGTGTGCACTCCGCAGGGGTGGGAGTTTAGGTGAAAAATGTGGCCACAAGCTGGGTCCGGGCTTCCTCGCCACGTGCCCTGTCCCCTCCCATGGGCAGCGCCTGTGGTTGGGGATGTGGGGGCACCACCATGTCCACCGGGACGCCCTGCCGTGTTGCAACATTGTGCAGGACACATGCTGCCACAATGATCCTGCACACTACTGGTGGTGCATAGAGTAGTTGCCCACCAGAGCGGTCAAGGGAGCGGAAACGTGACTTGAGCACTCCGAATGTGCGCTCCACTATGCCCCTGGTTGCAATATGGGCGGTGTTGTATCTTACCTGGGGTGGTGTGGTGGGGTTCCGGATTGGCGTCATCATGTGGTTGCTCAGAGGGTAGGCACTGTCCCCTGGGGAGATGATAATAGTTGAGATAATTAGGGTTTGGATATTTGTCTGTGTGTGACTTGCATGCATGTGCAAGGGCATTTGTACTGACCTAGGAGCCATGTGTCGCCATGCTGCCCAGCTTCCAGGGCCCGGCTCAGGGCGGACATTCTGTATATGAAACTGTCATGGGTGGAGCCAGGGTAGTTTGCATAGACAGAG
This sequence comes from Ambystoma mexicanum, assembly GCF_040938575.1. Lineage (NCBI taxonomy): Eukaryota > Metazoa > Chordata > Amphibia > Caudata > Ambystomatidae > Ambystoma > Ambystoma mexicanum. The sequence goes on along the minus strand of NC_090937.1, from coordinate 1,517,173,161 downwards.
GTGATGATTCCCTTTGCATCACATACCACCTGTACATTGATGGAATGCTAGTGCTTGCGGTTTCAGTAGATGTGCTCAATGGCCCTAGGTGGACGTAGGGCCACATGGGTGCAATCTATGGCACCGAGCACTTTGGGGAAGTGTGCCACCCTGAAAAAATCCAAGACAACGGCCTGCCTTTCTGCGGGTGTTCTGGGCATGTATATGTGCCTGCGGACTGAGGGGCGCGCTGTCATGATTGCCAGTACCTGATGTAGGCAGCGAACTGCGTGGCCTGTGAGACCCCCCCACTATGGCAGTGGTCCGCTGAAATGACCCAGTGGCCAAAAAATGCAGGACATTGAGCACCTTCTCCAAGGGGCTCAATGCTTGGGAGCAAAGGGTGGGGGATGTGAGGTCATCTTCCCACTCCCTGACCAGGTCTAGGATGATATGGGGTGGAAACCTATACCTGCCATAGACCTGGTCGTCAGGCATCCCAAAAAGGCTTGTCCGTGTTGCGAAAATGCGTGCCCTGGCTATTCTCCTCCTCCTGCGGTATCCCACGATCAGTGCAGCGACAAATGGGGCATTCATCGTAGCTGTATATACGCGTTTGTTGTTTGCGCGCACTTTTATGCTGTGCGCGGGGACGCTTCCGCCTGCCTTCGTGTGGCAGACGCGTTGACGCCTGTGCACGTCTTTTGCAGTGCGCGTGTTTCCCGTGTTCGGATACGGTCCGAGTGTCATCGCGTGTGATCGGAGGGGAGTGTGCGTACACGCAAGTGGCCTGGGTACGTGTGTTTCGGGGTGCCCGGGAAGTTCCACACGCGATTAGCCTGGGTACGTGTGTTCCGGGGTGCCGGGAACTTTCACACGCGATTGGTGGAAATCCACGTGTGTTCTGTCATCACGTGCAATGAGGGAAACACCTGCGCGCGTCATGTCATTTACGCGCATAGGCCCTTTCCTCGTATTACACGCGGACGTGCAGTTTTTCACGCGCGCTGAAATGCGCATGCACGTCTGTACGCGTCACGTCACAGGGGCGCTTGCGCTTGAGGCTCCTTCTGTCCAATGAAAATGCGTATGCGTGCAGACGCGCTTACGCGCTAAGGGCCTTTCCTCGAATTACACGCTGACGTGCAGATTTTTCACGTGCCAAATCACTCCGTATCAAGATGGCCACGCGAAAACACACGGAAGACCACGCTCCTGCCCAGAAGGCCAAATCACTGCCCCCCAGTGCCCCGAGCAGCCTCCCACGTGCCATCTGCTGCTGCCTGCCTGCCTGCCTGCTGCCACCGTGCCCTGCCATTTGGTGCCTGCACATCAGCCATCTGCAGGGGTCCAGTTGCTGTGTCCACCCCTGCTGGTACAGAAGACTCCCAACTCGAATAACATCGCTCCACAGCCCAGCCCCAGGACCCAGTTGCCCACCCACTCCTGCCCCTGGGGTTGCCATGTCGGGCACATCCACATCTGACCCCAGTGGCAACCCCCGGCCAGAGGGGCAGAGGGGCACCAGCTTCACTGCCACCGAAGTTGGTGTCCTGGTGGAGCAAGTCCTGGGGCAGTATGATGCCCTCTTCGGATCGTCCCGCGCCATCAGGGAAGGACATGATAGGATCTGGGCCGACTGTGTGGTTGCCATCAACTCGGAGGGGGTGGAAACCCGCACCATCCAGAAGGTCAAGAAGCGCTGGGAGGACTTGAGGTCCAGGACCCTCATGAAGGCCCGGCGCCTCGTGGAGGGTGGCCGGGGCCGCATGAGTTCCATCCAGTTGAGGGTCCTGGAACGCGCACAGCCAGCGCTCCACGCCCAGGTCCTTGAGAGGGAGACCCGTCTGGAGTTGAGCGGTAAGTGGCCAAGCATTGCTGTGTGAGACAGGGCATGTTGCAGTGTGCTGGTTGTCTGATACTTGCCTGCATGTGTGACATAGGCCATGTACGCATGTATGTGTGCAGGGACATCATGGGAATGCATGTGCGACCTGTAATGTGTGAACCGCACGGTTGTTGCATGTGTTTGAATGCGACATGGGGAGCCCTGTGCAGATTGCACACATGGGAGCATGGCAGTCTCTTTTCCTGGACATGGGTGGGGGCGAGGGATGGGTGCTGATGCCAGATAAATATGTGGTATCCATGTCTGTGTGCCTGACCTGCGTGTCTGTGACTTGTGAGTGCCATGGATGCATGACACATGTCTGATGCAGCCTAGTCATCCTTGTATGCACTGTGATTGGGGTGTACGGGGCCAGATGGATGTGACTGAGGTGAAGTGTGTGCATGTGATAGGCATGACCCATGATGCATGTGAGTCCCATTACATTGTATGATTCGAGAGTCCATTGGACATGCATTGAAATGTCCATGGCACGCACCATGACTGTCACTGTGTGTGTTTTGCCTGGACTGACACATGTGTTGTGGTGTGACATGATGGAAGTGTACTTTGACAGTGGCACTCCTCTGCTATTGCTTCCTGTCTAGGGGACCATTGTACAGTACCCTGATGCTTGTGTTCTATGTCTCCCACTACGCAGCGGCTAGTGAAGGAGAGGGTGGAGACGGCGCTGTGGAGCAAGGCGGCGGGGCTGCCCCCACGGCTGCAGCGGAAGGGGTGGGTGAGCCCCCACAGGGGCCTGCTACGGCGGTAGACGGCGAGGAGCCATCCAGGTTGGTCGTTTCCACAGAGGAGGAGGAGGCCGCCACTGAGGCGCACATGGGGTCTGGTGGGGGCATCCCTGCTTGTGCAAGTGGTGCAGTCCAGGGGCAGGGGCAGGAGACAGCACAGGTCACCGTGGAGGGGCCTGTGCATGTCGCTGTCCCTGAACCTGTGGGTGCACCACCTTGCACCAGCAGGGATGCCCCGTCCCAGGCCCGTCCGCAGGTAGAGGGGATGTCCATGTCATCTGACTCCCCTCCACCTGCGGACGAGGGGACCCCTGGCCGTGTGGAGAAGGTCCTGATTGGGGTCGCGATGCGCACGGCTGTGATTCGTGATGCCGTGCGTGCTTCCCAGGAGGAGCACGCACGTCATCACGAAGAGCACCGTGCCGACGTGGCCCAATTGGGATCGGCCATGTTCGGGGGTTTCCTGCATGTGTCGGCCAATCTGGCGGCCCTCTCCTCCTCTGTGGAGACTATACGCCAGTCGTTCTCCTTGCCGTCTTCCGGCCCAGATGCCACCAGGGCCCCCTGTGGACCTGCCCTGACCAATGCAGCCAGCTCGGTGGGGATCCCATCCCTGCCACAGTCGGGAGTCAGAGGTCCAGCAGGGGTGGACAACACAGCAACTGGACCCCAGCAGATGGAGGATGTGACGGCATCATCGGGCAGGGCACGTGCACGACGGCGTCGGTGGTTTCCATCATCCTGGATGCCGTCGTGCTGGCAGAGGCAGTGGCGTCGGAGGCAGCAGCAGGCTCGACGTGGGAGGCATCATGGCTCGGGGCCATCAAGATCAGAGGGGCAGGCATCGGCCGGAGGGCAGGAGAACCCTGGGATGGTAGTGTCTTCCGTGTGGGAGCAGTTGGTCCAGCGGATAGGTGCGGAGCGGCAGCGGGCGGAAGAGGAGCGGCTCACCATGGTCAGGGCGGAGTTCTCCATGCGTCGGGCGTTGAGGCGGGCTGAGTGCCTCGAGGAAGCTCGCAGGGAGTTTGAGGTGAACATGGGGTTATCCCTGCGAGGCCTCGGGGCCAGGACAGAGTCCCGGCTCCAGGACATCGACATGGAGTTTGATGATGCCCTGGCCGGCAACATCACAGAGTGAGCCGCAGGACTTGCCCGCTGCCATTGTATATAGTTATATAGTTAGTGGTAGGTTTCCTTTAAATTATTATTTTTTTTATTTGGTTGCGATTGGACAATGCGCCACTTTTTTGTATATGGTTCAGTTTTTAGTTAGTTGACATAGTTAGGTTTCATTTGGTTGGGCTCATGGACCCGGGATTGTCTTGTATATAGTTCTTCTATGGATTTTTGGATTTTTTGGATTTTTTTCATGGACATTCATCTTCTTTTTGTTGTTTTGGTTTGTGGTTTTTCTAATTTCATTTCCATTCTTGTTGATTTTCAATACATTTTTATTTTCATCCTTCAATGTGTCCTATCATCTCATTACTTTCATGCATGTCATGTTGGGTGTTTTAACATTCACTTGCAGCCATTGTGTGTGACAGACATGTGTTCATTTGCATTATTTACATTGGGTGTGTAACATGTAATTGCCTTTGATATGTGGGTGGATGTGATAGTTGGTTGGGCCTTTTGGCAGGGGAGGATGGCCATTACGGACATGATTGGGGATTGTTGGGACCCAGGTGCAGGGGGGCATGGATGGGACATGGGTGGGGGCCTGCTGGCAGGTGCCCCACAGTGCTGGGGGGTGGGGGTGGTGGGAGACATGAGTTGGACATGGGTGGGGGCCTGCTGGCAGGTGCCCTACAGTGCTTGGGGGTGGGGGTGGTGGGAGACATGGGTGGGGGCCTGGTGGAGGCTGCCCCTGGTGACTGGGGGGGTGGGGGTGCTGGGAGACATGGGTGGGGGCCTGGTGGAGGCTGCCCCTGGTGACTGGGGGGGTGGGGGTGCTGGGAGACATGGGTGGGGGCCTGGTGGAGGCTGCCCCTGGTGACAGGGGGGTGGGGGTGCTGGGAGACATGGGTGGGGGCCTGGTGGTGGGTGCCCCTGCACTGCTGGGGGGTGGTGGGGGACATGGGTGGGGGCCTGGTGGAGGCTGCCCCTGGTGACTGGGGGGGTGGGGGTGCTGGGAGACATGGGTGGGGGCCTGCTGGCAGGTGCCCCGCAATGCTGGGGGTGGGGGTGCAAGGGGACATGAGTTGGTGATCATTGGTGCAAGGAGACATGTGCCTTTGCTGAGGGGCATGCCCATGTTGGGTGGGCTGCCTGCGGGACATGACCAGGGATTCAGGGTAGTCCCCTGTGGTGTGGGCTGCCTGCAGGGGCCGTGGAGGGTGTACAGGGAACACCTGGGAGGACCCACACTGGCAAATCACATGTAGGACTCCCCGGCACCCCTGAAATACACGTACCCTGCTGAAATCGCGTGTAAAACTTTGTGCGCACCCCTGTAATACCCGCACGCAGCCAATCGCGTGTGAAACTTTGCGCGCACCCCTAATATCCGCACGCAGCCCAATCGCGTGTGGAACTTCCCGCGCACCCCTGAAATACACGCGCCCAGGCCAATCGCGTGTGGAACTTCCCACGCACCCCTGAAATACACGCGGCCAGGACAATCGCGTGTGGAACTTCCCGCGCACCCCTGAAATACACGCGGCCAGGACAATCGCGTGTGGAACTTCCCGCGCACCCCTGAAATACACGCGCCCAGGACAATCGCGTGTGGAACTTCCCACGCAACCCTGAAATACACGCGGCCAGGCCAATCGCGTGTGGAACGTGAAATACACGTAGCCCGCTCCCCCAGGCCCGATCGCGTGAGAAACTTCACGCGAACCCCTGAAATACACGTAGCACGCTCCCCCAGGCCCGATCGCGTGAAAAAGTTCACGCGAACCCCTGAAATACACGTAGCCCGCTCCCCCAGGCCCGATCGCGTGAGAAACTTCACGCGAACCCCTGAAATACACGTAGCCCGCTCCCCCAGGCCCGATCGCGTGAAAAAGTTCCCGCGAACCCCTGAAATACACGTAGCCCGCTCCCCCAGGCCCCATCGCGTGAAAAAGTTCCCGCGAACCCCTGAAATACACGTAGCACGCTCCCCCAGGCCCGATCGCGTGAAAAAGTTCACGCGAACCCCTGAAATACACGTAGCACGCTCCCCCAGGCCCGATCTCGTGAGAAACTTCACGCGAACCCCTGAAATACACGTAGCACGCTCCCCCAGGCCCGATCGCGTGAGAAAGTTCACGCGAACCCCTGAAATACACGTAGCACGCTCCCCCAGGCCCGATCGCGTGAGAAACTTCACGCGAACCCCTGAAATACACGTAGCCCGCTCCCCCAGGCCCGATCGCGTGAGAAAGTTCACGCGAACCCCTGAAATACACGTAGCCCGCTCCCCCAGGCCCGTTCGCGTGAGAAAGTTCACGCGAATCCCTGAAATACACGTAGCACGCTCCCCCAGGCCCGATCGCGTGAGAAACTTCACGCGAACCCCTAAAATACAAGTAGCATGCTCCCCCAGGCCCCATCGCACGCTCCCCCAGGCCCGATCGCGTGAGAAACTTCACGCGAACCCCTGAAATACACGTAGCCCGCTTGCCGTGCTGGTACAGGGTTAGCGCAGGCCTTTGCGCTGGATTGGGGATTTTGATGGCTTTTCCCTGCGCGGAAGGCGTTCTTGGGGGCATAACGGGCGCTGCTGCAAGGTCGCTGCGCCACTGTGCGCCACGGCTGGTTTTGGTGGCTGGAATCCATGAATACGCTGTGCGCGGAAATGGGTTTTGGCGCACGCGGCTGGCGCAGGGATTCGCACGCGCACACTGTGCGCCAGCCGCGTGCGCCACTTGTGCGCTGAATTCTATGAATTACCCCCTTAATGTCATACAGGTCTCCAATATTCAGGGATTCCTTATAATACCAAGCAAAAAGCTATGTAACAGTATATAATGTGGTTGGTTACAGGAGAGACGAGAAAAAAGGTGAAAGGCGGAGTCAGATTCCCAAAGTTACCTATAGTGCACAAGCTTTCCACCCCTATTATCCCATTAAATAGAGGTTGTTCCCCTGACCGTATACATTAATCATCTGATGAGGGTTTACTCAGACTATAAGCCACCAGCGTACTCATATTGATATGCCCACCATCGTTTCCACTTCGAGCCAGACATTATAAAGGCAAGTAAACAATGGAATGCTCATAGTATTGGTACAGTAGTACCAGAAAGACAGCTCCCCAATTGTTTCCCGGTTGTGGCCATACTTCACCAGATAACGCACATGAGTTTGCAACAGTATAACACATTCCATCAGCAGATGTTTAGCTGACTCTGGGGTTTCATGATTTTTACATAATAGACAAAACCGTTCCTCCTTGGGCATCTTATTGATAATACCTGTCACACTCAGTGTATGACGTTCTGCTACTCTCAGTAGCATTATAAAGTGCCTATGCCTCTTGGATGAGCAGAGATTAATATAGCCCTGTGGCTTCTTAAATGTATAAAGCCTATGTGTGACAAACTGATATTTTTTTAACATACTCAAATCGGCATAATTCTCTAACCAGTCCCAGAGCTCAATTCACTTTGCAAGCACGTTCTGCATTCCTGCAATATGCATTTATATCAAGCAGGGTGGCCTGTAACTGAGATGATCCTCTCCCTAGTATGTTAATGATGCAGTGACTTGTGGCCATGCAATATAACTGTCTCCTCCTCATCAGGTATTGTAAGGCTTTTCCAGGACAACATGTATTTGCTATGGTCACTAAACAATGGCACACTGATATATAGGCATTTAATATAATCTCCTCTTGCCTAGTGAGGATGATATGCCTGATTGGCTGCCTGCCTCCTGAATGCCTTTCTTAATGATTGGCTGCCTGAGCCTGGCTCAGCAGTGTGAATGAGAGACAGAACAGTATATCTGGGGAACTCTCACTTAATGGAATTGTTCAGAAGCTGAAGTCAAAACTTGATTCTTAACCTTGAGGCCCAGCTGGAAGAAGAAGGCTTTTATGCTGCTTTCCTTCGATGCAATCTGAAAGCTGTTGTGTCTACAAGAACTGATCCAAGGAAGGACCTGGCTATGAGACCTCTTCCAGAGCTTTGAAGGAACATCACACACCTGCTTATCTTTATCAAGGCACCCTGGTAGTCAGAACTAACCAGCTGTCAACCGGAGATGGGGTCTGCCAAGAACCTGAAGTGAAGCACCAGGATTTCGGGGCCATCGTCGACCATCACCATCGACCGAGGTTCACAGGACCACTATAACCTCGTCGACCGGAGCGGCAATGCTCCATTCCCTAAGACACTTTGAAATCAAGGACTCCCTTGCCATCACCGTCGACTGCTTTGTCCCGCTGGAGAAAGTCAAGGTCGTCAATGAACCAAGGAGAAACCCACCAACCAAAGTCCAAAAAGACGCTGATGAAGATCTGAACGGCAGCCGTTGTCGAGTCCCAATGATTGATGCCAAACGCAGATGACCAACGCCCTTGCTAGGCGTAATTTCTTCATCGATCTGCTTTACGGCAACCAACTCATGTCATTGAGATGTACTGAATGCCTCATCTTCACAGGACGTCCACGATCGATCGCTGATGAGCACCACGAAGGTCGAAGCCGCTCTCCCGGTAACAGTGTTCACATTTCTTTGTAGGAATCTCGACGACCCATGGCTCCTTATTTAAAGGGAGTCAACACAAGAAGGGTCCATCGACGAACCATCAAAATAACTCTGATAAACTCAGGTACATTGGGGTAGTAGAGCATTTCTAGAAGGAGACAAGACCATATTAAACATATATGGACTGGGCTTGTTGATACACTTTATTTACAGGTTGCCCAGGTGGGGGGATCCTCACACAGACCTGTGTCTTGGGTAGGGACAAAGTATTCTGCCATTTGTTTAACCCAACTTGTCATGTCTATTCTTGATTCACTCTACTAATTGATCTGTTTGCCATTGGAAAATGTCGGCAGTTGGTGCATTTTAAAGGAGTCATGAGTGAACTGTGGTACCACATAGACATTGTACATATTTACCATATTAGAATTACCAGAGTACAACATGTGTTATTGATTGTGCATATATATTGAACCTTATTTATATAAATAACTGTGTTATCACCTACCATAGTGTGTGGACATTCCTTTGAAGGGGGTTGGGGTACAGAAACCCCCTTCCCGTCTTTACAGTTATGAAAGAGGAAACATGTGTTGTTTTTGCATATAATGTATATGCATGCATGCAAATGTGTGTATGTGTATATGTGTCCAATGGGGGACATTACGACCCAGGCGGTAAGTACGCCAACTTTACCACTATGGTGTAAACTATGTTTACACCATGGTGGATGGTGGATTTACCGCCCCATCCCAAGGTGAGTGGGGCGGTAAATCCCCATTTCCCATTTTACCCTTCCCCATTCCCATTTTTGCCCCATAGGGCATAATGGGAGTGGGGAAGGCGCTAATTACGCCACCGTAAATTACGGTGGCGTAATTAGCACCAAGGCGGTTTAGCGCCATGGATTTTAACGGCTGCTAATAGCAGCCGTTAAAATCGGAATCAGGTGTTAAGGGTTAACGACGGCGTTAACCCTTAACTCCTGAGTTGTAATGAGGCCCAATGTAATCTGTATGAAGGTGTTTTTGTATAATGTATAGACAGCTGGGTGTGCTTATGTGTGAGTGTATGCTAATTAGTGGTTGGGTGTGCATGTCTGTGAGTGTATGATGAATGTGTATGTGTGTTTAACGGTGAGCTAAGGAGTTAATTTTGTGGGCTGTGGAGAATGGTGTTAGGGAGAGGGGCGTGTGAGGTAATATGTATACTGTGGTATGTGCCTGAATGAGTGAGTATATGATGTATGGGTGGCTTGGTGTGCATATATGTGAGTTTATGATGAATGGATGTTTGGATGTGCATATCTCTATACCTGTAAATGAGTGAGTGAATGGTTATGAATGGGAGTGTTCTTGTATTTAATGCTGAGCTAAGGAGTTGTTGTTAATGGATAAGGAGGTGTTAGGAGGGAGAGTGGACATGTGGGGGTAATGTGCATTTTAGGTTATGTGTCTGGATGAGTGAGTGAGTGTATGGTGTATTGGTGGATGGGTGTTTCTACGTATGAGGCTATGGTGAATGGGTGTATGGGTGTGCATGTCTCTGAGTGTATGGTGAAGGGTTGCAACGGTAAATTAACGAGTGAATGCTGTGGGAATGTTTTGTGTTTAATGCTGGACTAAGTTGATTTTGAGGGTTGGGGAGAGGAGTTGTAAGGAGAGGGGACATTTGGGTGGAATATGTATATTATGTAATGCGTAGGAATGAGTGAGTGGATGGTGGATGGGTGTGCCTATGTGTGAATGTATGGTAAATGGGTGGAGGTGTAAATGAGTGAGTTGTAAAGATACAGATAGAGCATGCCACAGGGGGGCACAAGTACATGCTACAAAAAGTGTTTTCGCTAGACCTTTGGCCCAGGTTGTGATGCAGTGGTCACATGATTTGGTGGCATCACTGGGTAATTAGAAAATACATATAGCGGAGTCACATATCAAGGAGCTGGTAGGGTGGGGGCTGTGCAGAAAAACACATATGCAGAGTGGTGTTTTAGAGTGCACTTGGGTAAGAGCACCTAGATTAGTAGTTAAAAGGACAGGTAGGTGGGGCTTGATTTTATTATATAGGTTGAACTGTATTAAGTAGCATTGTTAGATGCTACAAGGAGCGGGAGTACAGTCATATTGGGGCTGGTTAGTGTTGAAAATGATGGTTTAGCTAAATGACGCAGTATCTGTTTAATTGGATATTATTTTCACCGTTGGGCAGAGAAACTCATGTAGCGAAGGTCAGGATGCAAAGAAATTCCAAACATGGTCCAATTAGTTGTTGCCAGGGAGAATTTTCTCATGTGCATGAAGTTGCTCTCCAGACAGCAGGTGCCTTCCCAGGTGATAAAATAATGAATACACAGTGATCGTGTTAGACACACTATGATGGATGAGGGGCTCAAAATGGCAATGCAAAATATAGGCCTAGGAGCAGAGCAACAGCACACCTTTGACCACAGGGAATTTGGTTTAGGAATAAAAGTATGTGGCAGAACAAATAAATAGAAGGCATTCATTCTAGCAACAGGGCCACGTGTACATGTTTTCTTTTGTATGCAAAAGATCTAAATCGTTAGAACATAACTAGAAGGTTTGGGACCAGAGTTGGTGCATATCTCGAGCAGGTGAAAGGGGCAAGTGAGGAGGGGAATCAATCAGGAGATGGGTATTATGTGCTCCAGGGGCTGCAAAATGGTTTTGCCCTGGCTGATTTCCACACTTAATATCATTGCTCGGTCTTCAACATAGTGGTCCGATTAGCATCAATCATTTATCACTATGCGCTATGAAGGATGCCAGCCAATCAGAATGTGCTGACCAGAAAAGAGGCAGTATCACTTAAGGTTACGAAAAGTAAAACCTCCAATTAGATATTTTAATGTATAGAGTTCTTTAGGGATGGTTGATGACGAGCAGCCAATTTACATAGATTTACATTAATTGTTGCTATTGTAGAAATTGTTAATTCCACTTTACAATCTAATGCCCGAAAGTGGCAATTTCAGAAATGGTTTTCAGTTCAGGTCCATTGAGTAGTTGTTTTTTTTCTGCCAGCTATATTTGGTTAACAAAACTTATTTGTCCTTGCAACCTGTACACTCAATTTGTTTGTGTTTATTGATTTGTATTATTAACAATATTAATGCATACATGTATCATAGTATGAGTTAACAAAGACATCTGTAGATTGAGATCAATGATGAATAACATTTTTGCAAATAGTAAAATGTGTACAATTACAGGAATGTATGAAGTACTATCTAGTATTATGATCATGTAAGAAAATAAATAAATGTAATTGACAAACAGGGGTGACAGACCAGATAGACAAGACATGAGAGGAAAAAGAAAGAGGGAAGGTGAAAGTTCTTGATATCGAACATTTTCATTAAGAGTAACAGAGCAATGCAACAATATAATTAATCTGAACAGTTGAGTTATTCAATGAATATATCACGTTTAAAATTACACTTACACATGTTATTAGCAGACAAAAAATAACATGTTTCAATACGATGAACAGAGCAAATAAAATCACACTGGAGTATGAGTCCTTCCAGTTATTGTTGATGACATGAAAGGCAATGCAAATAAAAGATTAAATAAACTAGAAGATGTCATATTTTGTGTGTACAGGTTAGGGTTCCATGTCTTAAAATCGCAGAAAAAATGGCTGTGATTACAAAATATTGGCAAAAATGCTGTGGTTTTTTGCGCCACAATCATATAAAGGATGCGGGGGACACCCCTGCAACTCCCCGACCCTTTAAATGGTATAATGGAGTACCCCTTTACCGGGTCAAACCACAGCATTTTTGCTGCGATTATTTTACTGGCAACATTTTTGCTGTGATTTTAATACCTGAAACCCCCGGTTAGCAGCAGGAATAATCATTCAATTACATAGCAAGTGTGGTTCTTCAAAGTGAAAATGATCTGCAGGCAGTTCCAAATTATACTCCAAAATGAATGATTTGATAGTTTAGCAATTCTTGAGGGCATGAGAAAAGCACAATATAGAATAAAGAAATAGGTCTGTTAAATCGGCAGCAACAGAAGTGAAATAATATTGTTTCCAAGTACTGGTCCACATATCATAAGAGGGTTGTAAATTCCAATCTAATTCCCACTGTCTAATGATAATGGTATTAAATAAACATCTATTTTCAATTTCATGTAAGAAGGAATATAGTTTAGCAGCTTTGGTAGAGGATTTATTAAGTACTTAGGTTAATAAAGGTGAAGGAGACATTTGAGTTAAGGTTGTAATTGATTTGAAGGCAGACTTGATAAGAGAATAATGAAAAATAAGATCAGAAACAAGAGCATTGTATTGATGACATAATAGTGCAAAAGGAATTTCTATAAAATTGTGGAATAGATGCTTTATTTGTTTAATGCAAGAAGAATACATACCATATGTTAAAAATAGCGGGTTTACTTTACTAGAAATCGATGTATTAAACCAGAAGAAAATATTGTCTGAATCGGTTTGAGAAAATGTGTTAGTTGGGTTTTTCCCCCGGATAGATTTGAACAAATGTAAATAGGAGTAGGAAGTAATATGTTGCCAAGAGGCGGTTAGAAGAAAATTGGGGGAGAGTGAGTGGGGACATTGAATTGGCTTCTATAGTAATCCACATGGCAGCATTGAATAATTGATTCTTGTAATAATGGAACAAGGTCATTTGTTAAAGAGCAAATGCTCTCTGATACAAGCATTCGAGAAACTGTATCCCACCATCACATTTGGAAAGTTTCAGTTTAATGATGGCAATTCTTTATGTTTTTTGGTTCCATAAGAATTTAGAAAGCATAATATCTAATTTGTTGAAAATGTTACTAGGTATAGAAACAGGCATCATAGATAAAAAGTAATAAATTATAGGACTGAGCATTATTTTGATGGAACCAAGATGCTCCCAACAGGACAAGAATAGTGGTGACCATTTATAAACCATATTGATAGCTTTATCAAGCATAAGGTTAGTATTAAGAGTAATAATTGTCTTAATATCCTTTCAGAAGTGCAAGCCAAGATATATAATACAAGAAAAGTGCAAGGTAATCCCAAATAAAGGAGTATTAGTTAAAGTATAAGCATCAGCTAGTGGCATGATTTCAGATTTGTCACAATTTAGTTTGTATCCAGATTGCAGACCACAACTGTTAATCCACCATCACTAATATGCAAGCCCTCCCATGGACTTATCACCACTATATTCACTTCTCTATTCCCACCATCCCCACTCGAAAGCTACTTTCATTTGCCCCATCGGCTAAAGTCAGAAGCTCAATAACACTCACAAAAATCAACCTCACACCACTCCTCAACATCCAAGAATTAAACCACCCCTTCTCCAATGACCCCATAGGGCTCAATGGGAATAGGGAGCAAGCTAACAACGCGTCCGTTAATGACGGGCCCATTGTTAGCCTGCTTGACCACTTGCGGGACCCGCATAGGATGTCGGGTTAAACAGGCGTCCTTAGCGGGTCCCACGAGTGGACCTCGTAATGAGGCAGTAGGGGCTTAACGGGGCTGGCAGCTCCACCAGCCCTGCTAACCCCCTACAGCCTTCCTCGTAATGAGGCCCATTGACTTTATATTGCCTAAAATAATTACTGTTATGATCTTGTTTAATTTAGTATTCTGCAGAAGGGTGGCACAGGCAAATTAAAAAGGAAAGGTGAAAGAAGGCAGCCTTGACATGGACCCCCGGTTATATGAAAAGATTTGGAAAGATAATTAGTTGTAGTTTTTAGTCAGACCAAAATAAAGGTTTATGGGCCGTAGGACCAATAAATTCTTACCATGGTAACCGGCAAACTGTTAACAATATTATCACTATTGATCCCGCAACCTTCCAAGTCTTTTTCTTCTTTGATTAAAGAAAAAAAAATAACGGCTTGTTGACCAAAAAAAAAAATCATTTTTTTACATGTCTATTTGAATATAAAGTATGCCCAATCCAGAAACCTTTAATCTTTTCATTTTCACAATCAGAGTCCAAATGAGTTGCTAGAAAAAAGCAAAGTCCATTTTAAATTTAGCAAGTTGAGAAATAGTTTGTGGGTGCTTGATGGGATGATGTATTCCGTGAAACATTCCAGGTAACAATTTTGATTGTCAATTGTGGGTATAGTGGTAAAGGGTGATTAAATAGAGCATGGTAGAGCTACAACCTACAACTGGACTCCTAATGAATGCTACAGAAATATACAATAATCTCAAATAATCATTGAATAAAGATAAACACAAAATGAGAGACACATAAGGAAGGGTAAATGAAGAAGGAAAGGAACAATCAAGAGGAGAAGCGATTTTATAGAAGGTATAGCAATGAAAATGGACAGAGAAAAAGAAAAAGGAAGAAGACAAAAAATAACAAAGGTAAAGCAGTATCATGGGAGTTTCAGAAGTTCAACATGATTTTAGCATGGAATCTAACAGCAGACCAAGAGGAGGTAAGGAAAAATGACATTAATATATGATAATAGGAGCAAAAAGGAATGTAAAGCATGGCATTCGTACTAGAATGCAAAAGTAATACGAAAAGTAATACATTAGTAAAAGATTAGTAAAGGAGTAACACTGCTTCATAATTAACCTAATTAGCAGGTAGGAGAAGGTTCTGCTGCTTTATTAGGGAACTTGATTTGTCTCTGTACCTATCACGGCTACTAGGAGGTTCAGAAGGGACCGATGCTTCACATCAGCTGTGGATGGTGCTATATTTTCCTTGTTTATTCTTAGTCCTCTTAAAGATGGGCTGTAGGGGATATTGCATTACTTGAATAGAAGGTGGGAATGAGTCCAGTGAAGAAGTGGTTTCCATTGGAGTTGTTTTGAAAGACTGACGAAAGTTGAAGAGCTAATTGGGGTCAGTAAATTCCTTCATAAGACCAAATGGGATCATTACAATCATTCTAATGGCTTCTAATGGGTTCTAATAATCCATATCTGATGCCCATTTTGTTTTGTTCAAGAGGGGTTGCATGTTGAGAAATCATTTCCTTCTAGACAGAGACCTTTCAGAAAAGTCTGAAAAATAAAGATTGTTTGTCCCTGAAACAAAGTAAGAGAATTCTTTTTAGCAGCACATAGTAGTTTACAAGCTTCCTGATGCCTCAGAAAGCAAGGTTGCAGAGTTGAATTTTTAGAGGAGAATCACGGTTTTATCAGTGCACTCATTGTAGTCCTAGAGGAAGAGAGAAACGTAATATTTAGAACTTTGGGAATTCAATTTATGAGAAATTGTATAGGGTGTTCTGGAATTCCTTAAAAGCATAGATTATCCTGATGAATTCTGTCTTCTAAGTCAGTAATATCTGATTCTAACTGGACTATTATTTGTTGTGTGTTTTCTAGGCCTTCAAACAGTCATCTACAAAGGATATTCTTTCCTCAGTTTCATCAAATCTTCCAGTAACTATTTTCATTTCACTCTTGCAACATTTTAGGTCTTCTTGAATATTTGAAGAGCATGTGTCAAGCGTAGTGTTTGAGGAGCCAATATTAGCAAGTTCATCAAGGAACGTTGCATGCCAGAGTTAAGTGAGGCAACATCAGTTAAAGATGCATTTTTAGTATTGCAAGCCATTGTACTACTAACAAATATAACAATAAATGTTGAGGTAAATGATGCATAAGGATTGAAATGTAATATCACTTATGGAGACCGGGTGTCAGCAGTGAGTAGGCCCAGCTTGAGGTAAATGAAGCCACGGTCCAGCGTAAGGTGTCCCGCCATTGTCAGCTCTTGGCGCCGGCCGCAGAGGGGAGCAGATCATACCGTGCCCGACAAGGAACACAATCCTCTCATAAATTAAGCAGCGTGTCTACGCAAATGCCAGCATAGAAGGCATATATTTATTGCTGACAGAAGGTTTCGGGCTATGATGTGAGAGGTTACATGAGAGACATAGTGAGCTATATTTGGTCTCCTTACAGCCTCTGGTGTCTGTCAGGATATCCAATAATGGAAGAGAGAAGGGGAGCGCATCACCGTCCACAGCTGAAAAACAATGAAAAACTCTTACCGGCATACAAAGAGCCCCTCGCCGACGGACCAGGTAATCAAATGGTAGCCGCCACTATCTCCATGCAGAAACGCCAAAAATGTGATGTGTTCTTGTTGTGGCATTGCATTTTGATTGGCAAACCCAACAGAAGTATGTCCATATGTGGGGAACTCCTATATAATAGAAAAACAAGCCTGGATATGTTTTCTCATAGTATCATTGCTGGCATTATGCGCAAAGCAAACATGTATATGTTCTTGGGTGCAGCATAATGAACATGTATGGGCACAACCAACATGACAGATTTTTTTATACTGGCATATATTCGAGCATAGGCATTATGGAAATACATTGTGAAATGCTCCTGTGCAATGTTGGTGAATTGCATCTATTTGATTTTTGGATTAGAGTTATCCTACAAAGCCAATGGCAAACTGGCTGGCTTTTTACCGAATTGTTCTCAGAAAGTGTGCTGTATAATGCACCATTGTAATACTATTGTTCAAAAATATTTCTGAGGGAGGGAGAAAACACCCCCTACACCACCTTTGGTTTGGTAGAGTTCACTCGCTACGCTCGCACATTCGAGCATATTAGTGGGAAATGCTTATACCCCTCCAATTAAAAAATCACCAGCAGTCAATGGGTATGTGACTGTTGGATATGAATGTGTGTGTGCAATGCTGGGGTCCAGGCAATGGGCATTGGAACATGGAAGTGTTCTTACATGTGCTACTGTTATGTTTGGGCAAAGCCATCTTAATGAATGTTATTACATGGAGGAAGGTTTGGGGTGGTGGTTTTCTAGCACAATGGGGCAGGCAGACTGGACATTTTCTTTCTTTGGCATGACATTTATTACTCACAGAATGGGTAGGGCCAATATGATTTGTATTCTTGAATGGGGAGGATGCAGACACTTGTTCAGACCGGAAGTCAATGTTTTATTACACTGTCATTGAATGTTTTACTGGGATTGAGGGTCACATCAGCATGAGTATTGTTACAGGGTTGTGCAGGGGTTGGGCAAATATTTGTGCAGCAATACCATGTTTTCCTCTTGTGGCAGGAGAGTTTTACTGGCATTAAGGACAAAAGCCAAAAAAGAGAATGTCTGTACATGGGGATAAACGCATATACTGGTAGAGCCAGCATGAACATGCTTTCTGATGGTACCATTAATGTGTTCAAAATATGAGTGATGATGCAGAGAGTTGGCTGGCACATTTGGGTGTCTGGATTCAGAAGCCAGGCGCAATCCCCTCATTTCTAGGCTAGGTGAAAGATTTAAGGTTTGATTAAAACTCACACTTCCATCTCGCACCTAGTGCAGTGTATGGCGTGTCCCTACTGCAGCATGGCCATCATGCCCAATTGGCATATACATGGTGGTCCAGGCTTGCCCGCAGGGTGGCGTGGCTCGTGTGTTATTGGCAAACTCAGAAGCCACACAGCATGGCTCTCATGGGGGCCCTCACACCTGATACCCTACTGCATGACATTAATATTTTGCAGAGTCCCTCAGTCCACTGCCAGAGGCAAGATTACAAATCCAATTACCCTTTTGTTCTGTCGCAGATTTGGAAAACAGAATATAGTAGACTTCCACCAGTCTACCAAATGTGGGTTTGTTTTTAATTGTATGAATCTTCCAAAAGGTTACTTGAAGCACTGTACATGTGCATATGGGGGAAGCATACGTGGTTTACAAATGCTACAAGGACCCGCGACTTCGCTGTACTTTGTCTGGGGACTTTAATATATTTCATTTACGTCTATGACGATCCTGGGGGAAATGACCTCGGCAAATGTGATGTGAAACCGTCATTAGTGTAAACGGCTCTAATGTAAGCTGAGAGCTTGCTGGTGACTCATATGTTTAACCTGCAGCCCACAGCTTTGAATTTCAGGCAAGGTCGAATTTGATGTACATTCCTCCAAGGTTTGTAGCCTGACATATTTAAAATAGAAACAGGTGATCCCCTGCTCACAGGGAAAACAACTTATTTTGGCTGTGCACCTTAACATAATAAAATAACATGGGTAGCCATAATAGACGTGGCAGGCTTTCAATATACAAAGCATCATTTCAAACAGTAAAACATGCTTGTCCTGAACTCACTACTCATTCTGCTCAGAATCGTTCCTGGTTCCGAGTAGTATGTTTTTTTTTTTTTTTTTTCTGCTAGCACAGGGAAACAACGGGACCAGCAACGAGCACAAATAAAGTGTGCTAAACAACAAGAAACGCAAACAATGACCTCTCCTGTATCACAGGTAATCCCTAAAAAATAATATTAAAGAAAGAATGGGGATTCGTATTTTGGAAACAGGTAATTCAATTGATGGTACCACAGCCTAAACCAACACACTGCCATGCCCCATACATCGTAATAGTTGAAAAACATAATCATGCACGCTCGGAATGATGATTAGGTGTTCTTCAGATTTCAGCACAATCGTTCCAGTTGCAAAGTGTAGGTGATTGATCAAGGATGAACATTGGACAAACATTTGGAAAAATGCATCTCAAGTTTGCCCGCATAGCTTAATGGATGACACATTGTTGAATCGCCTAGTCACTCTCATGCAGCTTTCAGACATGCAAGAGGTTGTTGTTGGAGGAAGGCTCAGGATAGTTAGGGAAGGTTTGATGAACTGGAGTGGAGATAGAGTAGTTGTAGGAAGAAGGGTATGGAGAAATAATGAGCAATCAGAACCCAATCAGAGAGTCGGAGTTAGGTTTGGTTTTGCTCACACACCATTGTGTCACATTTTCACTGAAAAGGGAGGCGAGAGACATGCCTTCAGTGGACAACAGGTAGGAGGATCACAATGACCAAAAGGTCTGGGAGCCACTCTACCGATAACTAATGTGGCACAATAACCAATTCTATGGGAAGGTGCCTACTCAGGAGGGTCTACAACTGTGTAGGGTAGAAATTCATTTCCATATAAGTCTGGTCCCACCGACTTAGGCAGTCCAGCACCAAAATGCTAGGCAACTCTCCTGAACAAGACTATCAACAGCAAACTAAGACATGCATTTCAGCCTAGTTGGGCCTCATCAGTGGGTAAAGCTGTGCCTCTCTAAGCACAGTGAGCGAGGGGTCCAGGTATGGATTATTCCAGGTAACTTAGCGTGAAAACTCAAGTTCCTAAAAATTCACAAAAATGTCTGGGAACCCCACTGCCGAGAACGAACAAGGCCAAATAGCCTGTGCTATGGGAATGTGTCCACATTGCATGGTCTACAATGTGGTTGTAGACCCTCCTGAGTGGAAGAAATTCCACAGAACAATAGATTTGACCCATGTTCCTTCTCGGTTGAGGATCTCCCATTTCCTTGCTTAAGGAGGATCACAAAGACCTGGGAATTCCTGAGGACAGATTGGGAGAGAGGCATGCTCACCCGATTTTTCTAGGAGGAAGCAGTAGAGATTTGGGGAGGTAGATGGAACACCATTCAGTAGCCTATCTCTTTAAGTGAATGCGTAAACCCCAAGAAGTGTGCCAGAAGGAGCAGCTGAAAATCCCCATGGGGATCTCTTGGGAGAGTCAAGCTTGCCTGATTGTACTGCCAAAGAAGAGGATATATTTAGGGAGACTTTACCAGCACCACCACATTAACACACAAACGCCAACCAGATACAAGCCATATTACTGCCAGTGGACCAGTGTCACCAATTGGGGGCGGGGGTATGTGTGAAGGGGCTTAGGGTACACATGCACAAGAAAAGGGCACTACCATTTAAACTGAGGGCCCAACACCTAGCTCCAACCGTGCACTCATCCCCACACTCATGCCAGCAGAGGCGCTGGTGAGCCTGCAGACAGCTTTAGCCAACAACAGAGACAATGGGAGATTTTCACAGCATAGTAGGATCTTGCAAGATGTCCAAACATTATGAGATTTGCTCAGAAAAGGTGGGGTCAGCCTATAAAAGGCATGCTCTCCTTCAAATCATGGCAGATATTCCGGTGACACTTTCCGGAATGTTCTTTTTGCTCTGGAAAATTTGCTCACCTAGAAAAGAATAGGACACTCCCAGAGATTGCAGGTCATAGCGGGAGATGTCAGTAGACGCAAGAGTTTACATGGCTAACTACAGGTGTCCTTTCATTATGAAGGGATCTGGGAAAGGGTGAGGGAAGACGCCTAGAGACATTTGTCTATGCATGCCTGACCCATCTGTAACCAGGGTCCATCCTCTGCCCTAATATCTATCCCTCACTGTTTATTTATTCATATGTATTCACATGTATGTAAGTCTCAAGTCTCCCAAGCACCCAGTTACCTCAGGGTTCGGTGCGTGATATAAATAATTACATTTATTGCCAAACTCAGCACCCCATCCCTGCCTAAGAAAACCCTCACATACTCCCTCCCCCTTTGTGATGCAGTCTGATAGCTGTAGCACTTCAACACCTGAAAGATATCAGAGTGGAGCTAGGGTTGCATCATCTGGACCCCATGGCAGCCCTGGGAGCCCTCGAGACAGATAGGTCATTACAGAGGACAGGAATTGAGCCATATTTTGACACTTAGGAGGAAGGGAAGGAGGATCAGCAAATCCCTAATAACATCTGGGAATACCTCAGTCAGAACAAAAAAAGAGTACTGCAGGCACAAATCTAAGTATTCTGAGGAAAAGCTGGCTTGCCTTTGCCACATGAGAGGTTACTATTCTACTATCAAGCGCAAGAAAACAAGAGAAATACTCATCTGATGTTGCTGGGTGAGAGCAACAGCAGTGCTGTGAAGCAGGTGACATATATGTCACATTCTGTCTCATGGATGAGACGTGTGCTATTAGGTGATACCTAGGAGGTGGTCGTAGCTGGGAATCCGTGAAAGCAGCTTGGGGGAGTTTCATGCATTCCTGATTTTACAAAGAGGGAGCAGCAGAGGTATAGGAAGGTACATACCATGCATACTGACACACTTAGAATCACATGTCAGCACACAAATGACTCAAAGGCAGGATCTGACATGCTAATTATTGACTTTTCCGTTGCTATGTGCACTAGGCTTTTATGGGAGGAAAGGTCTTCATAACCCCCCTCCCCTCCATTCCGACCCAGCATTCAGACTCGTCCAGCAGCCACCCATTTACCTATGGCCAGGTGGCTGCA
Organism: Ambystoma mexicanum; assembly: GCF_040938575.1. NCBI lineage: Eukaryota > Metazoa > Chordata > Amphibia > Caudata > Ambystomatidae > Ambystoma > Ambystoma mexicanum. The sequence continues at coordinate 1,517,151,745 of NC_090937.1, read as the reverse complement.
ATGCTTATCTAGTATACTGGAATCAGACTCCATTTTGTTACACACTCAGACTCCATTTTGAACAATAACAACTTTGGCCTCACTCAGTCAGCAGGGCTGCAGCTCTCCCCTGTTGACTGCGCACAGCACGAGCCTGGCGCTTCCCTCACCCTCCTCCCCATGGCAGCTCTGCTGCAGGCCTGTTCTCACGGGAGACTAGGTGCAAACAAGCTACATGATAGACACTGTATCTTTCGCCTTCCGCAGTACATCATTGAACTGCAGATGACCGGGCTGAAGCCCTGGTTTGGGAAAACAAGCTTTCTCCATAAAATGTGTTCTGTCCCCTCGCAGAGCCCACATTTGTTGATATATATTGAAGATAACCTTGCAACCCTGTTCCCCGTTTGAAGTGCCAGACACGCATGCCAAACCTGTGTGCCACCCCGGATCACATTTGCAGATAATTCCCCTGAAGGAACTATTAATTCACTCATGTTGTTCTCAACCACAAGATTGAGTGCACACAATAAAGCAGGGAGACCCCGACCTGTCCCCGTCTGCACACAGAAACGCCCTGAAGTGTATGGATAAGACTCTTGCCCCAGATCAAATAGCACTGGTTGCTGTTGTAGAATAAACAAAACCATGTTTAATACCAATATGTACTCAGAGATTGTCTAAATGTGTATGGTTCTCTACATGACCTATCAGCATCACTGTTTGCAGGCCCTGTTCTATGGCATACGGTATCATATATATATACATTCAGTGAAAACAACTTTGTTAAAGGGACGTTATGGTTAAGTTGCGCTACTAAAAACCTATGAAATTCAGTGAAAAAACATTGTTAAAGGGACGTTATGGTTCCAAGTAAAACCGAAAAACCCTTGAACTTCGCCAGTTATGGTAAGCTAAACAACCATAACTCGCGCCACTACCGTGCACTGCTAAGACTAACACCCAGGACATCAAAGAGGACATCACAAATGTCACTCTGCGAAAAATGTATGTACTACGAAAAATAATATTTTCATTATGAGAATAAGACATGTCAAAATCTCTTAGAAAGGTACAAACAGCCTTATTAACATTGCGCCTTGCTTTTTCCATTCGTGGACCAAATGAAGAAGGACAAAGCCACATTTGTCTCTGTGCAATCCATAAAATATTACTTGAGAATTAGGAAACATGTCCATGACCTTCCCAAGTCCTTCCTTCATAGAAAATAGCAAAGAAATTCCAGTCACATGTCCTAAACTATTCCCTCCACAAGGAATTACAATTATGTCTGGATGTTGCTCTGTCTCCAAAGTAGAACAAAGAGGTACCAAGTCCAACCACTTCATTCCACGTACTCCATGCCAGTGTACTTCCACATGTGGAAATCCAAGATCTACAGCTACTCCACAGCTTTCTGCATGCACCTTCAACCAATGTATCCATGAATCTCCCAAAATCCAAACAATCCGTTTTCTGAAACACACAGCCATAGCTATCTGTTGTTCTCTCACCAAAAAGAGTATCTGAGAAACTCTCACCTGGAACAACAAAAAAAGGATAGGATGCTCAACAGCTCGATTCCTTCTCTTCAAAGACATGTATGTACGCAGAGAACAATTTTCTCTAACTCTTGCATACGCAGTCACCATTCATAAATCACAAGGTCTTACCCTAGACAAAGCAATGATAGACAATGGTAACACAGTCTTTAAAGAAGGCATGAGCTACGTAGCACTATCACGCTTACGTACACTTGACAGTCTATTTCTAATCAACTTTGATGCAAGTAAAATAAACGCTGATATTCCTTGCATTTTAGAATACAATAGACTTCGTTCACTATACACCCCCCATCTAGAAACATATCCTGTCCACAAAAAGGAAAATGTTCTAAAAGAAAACTAAATCAAACAGAAATGCAACAGGATGTCACTGCAAATCCTCCAAAGAGAGTAAAAGAAACTAAATCTTCATCAAGTACCACAAGCAAAAAAGAACCAATTAGGGAAAGTAAACCAGGTACTTCGTCAAAGAAAGAAGACAAACTAAAAAAAAATCACTATGATACAGAACTACCTGGTCCATTTAAACTCTCAAATATAGTTGGTGTAAATTGCTACGCAAATGTAACAATGAATATTCTATTTCAATTACCACCAATTGTTGACAAAATTTACTTACACAGTACAGACCCATTGTGTATGCAAATTTTATTACTTCACAGAAATGCAGCAAACAATCCTGACAACACGTATAGTGTTTATGGAATAAGACAACAATTGGACTACTGTGCTGGAATGGTGGAATTCACTATAAAGTCACAGGAAGATCCACAAGAATTTCTTATGTACTTACTACAAGTACTGGAAAACAAAAATATACCTATAAATGAAATCTTCTAGATTTCATACATGTGGAAACATACATGCACTCTCTGCAACAATGTGACACAAGAAGAAATCCCCAATGAACGCTTCATATATATATCAATACCTAATTGTGAATCCATTCCATTTCAGCAACTTGTACAAAATGCAAACCATGGTAGATTATGTTCTACCTGCAATTCAGATAATCGCTCCACGTTAGAAAAACAAATGTTACAATGCAGATGGTACCAAAAACAACTGCAAGCTGACTGGATTCACACCTGGTCGAATATCACTTGGTAAGAAAACCTTCACAACAATAGGTATAATCTACCACGCAGGAGCCACAACCAATTCAGGGCACTACACTGCATACATAAAAAAGAAATATGGATGGTTTGAATGTAATGATAGTACCATTACTCTAAAGCAGAGATTACCAGCAAATCTTACCAACGTTTATTTAATGTTCTTAAAACCAAAATTTAATAACTAAAATGTACTTAAACCTCAAGTTAACTTGTAGTAAAAAATATAAACTGTTAGAATATTCTAAAAGCTATCTAACTGCCCAAAGATTCTACAACAATTAATCAGATAAATCAATACCACTAAATTAGAGCAAAAAATAGACAGTTAGAATACGCCAATTGGTATCTAACTGTCACAAAAGTTAACAATATCCAAACAGATAAATCAATACCACTAAAATATGTAAATAAATAGACAGTTAGAATACGCCAATTGGTATCTAACTGTCCCAAAATTTAACAATATCCAAACAGATAAATCACTACCACTAAAATATATCAAAAAATAGAGAGTTAGAATACGCCTACTGGTATCTAACTGCTCCAAAATTTCATAATATCCAAACAAATAAATAATAAGTTACTGCTCCAAAAAAAATGCAACAACCCAATGTATAAAGCATTAGCCAGAAACAACAAATGAACACTGAAAACAAACAAACAAATAAGCTGTAGCATAACAGACCCAATTATTTTAGCAACAAACACAGAAACTGAGCAAATTGCACAGTACTCTGGTTTGTAATCTACTAAATATGAGGGTCCAAAAAAAAAAAAAAATTTTGATTATACAATGTAATAAGTCATTACAAAATACTAATACTAACATGCTATTTTCTTTTGTCACAGAAATTAACATGAAATACATGCACTCCAGTTACTAAACCAAACAGTAAGTATATTATAGACTCTATGCCATGGCCACAACCATCGCAGCATATCACACCCATAATATTTTATAACTTTGTTCTTTATAAATTTGTTTTTGACCCAAAGTTATAAGCAACTATAAGAGTGATATGCTGCGGTGGTTGTGGCCAGGGCATAGAGTTTTGGGTGCATGACCAAATGGTCATGCACCCAACACTCTATACCCTGGCCACAACCACCGCAGCATATCACACCCATAGAGTCAAACATTTCAACTGTAGCCTATGGAAACTTTTAATGTCCGTGGACATTACCAGTGTTCTTAGAACACTTTCAATTTGCCAGCGAACAACACGGACAGCGTCTTCAGAACACCACCTACGAACATTTGAGGACAATGCGAGAGTTCTTAGAACACTTTCAACTTGCCATCGAACAATATGGACAGCGTCTTCAGGACATCACCTACAAACATTTCAGGACACCGCGAGAGTTCTTAGAACACTTTCAACTCGACAACGAACAATACAGACAGCGTCCTCAGGACACCCCCTACGAACATTTCAGGACAATGCGTGTGTTCTTTGAACACACCCCCATTTTGTTTATGTGCGAACATTTCAGGACAACGCGAGAGTTCTTAGAACACTTTCAACTTGACAACGAACAATACGGACAGCGTCCTCAGAACACCCCCATTTTGTTTATTTGCGAACATTTCAAGACACCCCGAGTGTTCTTAGAACACTTTCAATTTGCCATCAAACAATACAGACAGCGTCTTCAGGACACCCGCTGTGAACATTTCCGGACACCACGAGAGTTCTTAGAACACTTTCAACTCGACAACGAACAATACGGACAGCGTCCTCAGGACACCCCCTACGAACATTTCAGGACAATGTGTGTGTTCTTAGAACACACCCCCATTTTGTTTATTTGCGAACATTTCAGGACACCAAGACAGTTCTTAGAACACTTTCAACTTGCCATCGAACAATACGGACAGCGTCTTCAGGATACCCCCTACGGACATTTCAGGACAACGTGTGAGTTCTTAGAACACACCCCCATTTTGTTCATTTACGAACATTTCAGGACACCGAGACAGTTCTTAGAACACTTTCAACTTGCCATCGAACAATACGGACAGCGTCTTCAGGACACCCCCTACGAACATTTCAGGACAACGCAAGAGTTCTTAGAACATTTCAACTTGACAACGAACAATACGGACAGCGTCCTCAGAACACCCCCATTTTGTTTATTTGCGAACATTTCAGGACACCCCGAGTGTTTTTAGAACACTTTCAATTTGCCACCAAACAATACAGACAGCGTCTTCAGGGCACCCCCTGTGAACATTTCCGGACACCACGAGAGTTCTTAGACCACTTTCAACTCGACAACGAACAATACGGACAGCGTCCTCAGGACACCCCCTACGAACATTTCAGGACAACGTGTGTGTTCTTAGAACACACCCCCATTTTGTTTATTTGCGAACATTTCAGGACACCGAAACAGTTCTTAGAACACTTTCAACTTGCCATCGAACAATACGGACAGCGTCTTCAGGATACCCCCTACGAACATTTCAGGACAACATGTGAGTTCTTAGAACACACCCCCATTTTGTTCATTTACGAACATTTCAGGACACCGAGACAGTTCTTAGAACACTTTCAACTTGCCATCGAACAATACGGACAGCGTCTTCAGGACACCCCCTACAAACATTTCAGGACAACGCGAGAGTTCTTAGAACATTTCAACTTGACAACAAACAATACGGACAGCGTCCTCAGAACACCCCCATTTTGTTTATTTGCGAACATTTCAGGACACCCCGAGTGTTCTTAGAACACATTCATTTTGCCACAGAACAATACGGACAGCGTCCCCAGAACACCCCCTTTGTGTTTATTTGCGAACATTTCAGGACGCCGCAAGTGTTCTTAGAACAGTTCCAGCATGCTTGCGAACAAAACGGACACATATTGAGTGCTCAGGACACCCCCACTCAGTTTATTTAGAACATCTCAGAACACCCGTGATGTCCGCAGACAAATCGAACACAACGTCTACCACATAAAAAAGCACAACATTTAACCTATCTCGTACCCTTCCATCCTCCCAAACACTTCTACACACCAACACACTCTACTAAACACACATTTTGAACAAACTTTCACTGCGCTGTCCGCGGACGTCCGCGAATCCAAGATGGCGGGCGCTACCGAAAATCTGACGCGCTTCACCCTTAACACCGTCCAATCAGCGAACACGCCATATGTCTGCGGACATGACGTAAGCCACTTGGCCAATCAGGACACTGTCCGCGGAGCAAACAGGGAAGTGTGTCTGCGGAGCGAACACAGATATCACTAATTTTTTTTACCTACTTTTTGCTCATTTTAAAAAAAAACTACTGGATGGATTTTCACCAAATTTGCTGCTCCTGGTCCAAATTTGGTGAAAATCCGTCCAGCGGTTTGGGCTGTAGGCGAGAGCAAAAATGTTTTCCCATTCAGTCTATGGGAAAAAAAGACATTTTGGGACCCCCCCTATATCTTTTCCCCCCCGGACGAATCCTCACCAATCTTTGCCATATACTTTTTTTGCAAAGTTTGGTGTGGATTCATCCAGGGGAAGCGAAGTTATAAGCCGCCCAAAAAGTGCTCTTCCTATGGAAACACCAACTTAACCATAACTACATGGTCACTACCGTTTGTAATGTCATCTTTGATGTCCTGGGTGTTAGTGTTAGCAGTGCACGGTGGCGCGAGTTATGGTTGCTTATGTTACCATAACTGCCGAATTTCAGGGGTTTTTCGGTTTTACTTTGAACCATAACGTCCCTTTAACAAAGTTTTTTTACTGAATTTGATACGTTTTTAGTAGCGCAACTTAACCATAACGTCCCTTTTAACAAAGTTTTTTTAATGAATTTCATAGGTTTTTATTAGCGCAACTTAACCATAACGTCCCGTTAACAAAGTTTTTGTTACTGAATTATATATATATATATATATATAGTAGTTTTCCTTATCGTGTATATGTATATACATGTGCTAAGAATTGAATCATGTAACCCATGTTATAAGTGGCGCATTGTACACCTTGTTATTGTATTTACACACAACCAAACCTGTTCCTATCTCATTCATATGATTAACTTGTATGTGTCTGTCCCTTGCCCAACTAAACAAGGCACTGTCAGCAAGAGAATAGGGCATCTGCTCCCCTCTCTGACAGCGCTGCGTACCAGCCCCCACCCTTCTCCCTCATCTGGCCAGGCTGTGATGTAAAAGTCTTGGGCCCACCGTCGATGCAATGCCATGACTGCAACCACTCACCTGTCTATTGATGTCAGCTTTTAGTCTGATGATGGTTGATTGATACATTTAGATTTAGATACATTTTTACTTTTAACTTCACCCGCACTTGGTCTTGGTCTCATTCCCACCTGTGGTGTGTCCATCTTTGACTCTCATTGGGGAGGTGTACATGCCTTTTTATGGGATGCTCACTTTCAGGTTTCAGAACTGTATAGGGTCAAATTAAATAATTATCCAACTCATGCTCCATATCCTCAATCTCAAGTCAAACTGAGGAATATTTGCCAGTTCAAGAAAATGCAGTTTTATTGCCACACAACAATTCATATTCACCACAGAGACTGAAAGAGGTGGTTGCTATTTTAGTTCTATCTACTATGTAAGGGTCCAAATGGAGGTGGGTGTTGTGGTGTATCTGGAAATGTCATCACTCCCTCTCTGGGGAAACTCTCCTCCCATATGGCGACGGAAGGTCAGTCGCAACCTGATCCCGACCCTGAGATTGACTGCCTGAGGGAGGACCATATGGTGGAGACAACCCTCATGAGAGGAAAGGGGACTCACTGGCGGGTACTCGAGAGCAGATCAGATGGCAACAGAAGGAGGATGTACTCCGCTGGAGAAACCGAAGAATGCAGAGAATGCCAAAGTCACCACAAGAGACCAGTGCACCCAGAAAGGGGAAATGAAACACTGGGGCACTTCAGAGAATATTATTTTATTTTCATGTATTTTAATTTTAGTATTTCTAATGCACATAGTCCCAGAGGGAGCCTAGCAGAAACTGCATCTGGGCACAGATAAAATTAAATTAGAATAGACGTATATGTCTGCTTTAAAGTAGCCACAGAATGTATTTAAAGAGGTACATTTTCAATTGTCTCTGAAAACTAAATAAGGAATTGGTTTGCCGCAAATATTGCAGAAGATAATTCCAGGAACGGGGCCCAAATAGGAGAACCATCTATCACCCAAAGTAGTTGTTCTAGTGGGCGGAATTACTAATAAATCTTGTCCCTTGGATCTCAAAGTACGAGTGGGACAATGCATTACCATCTTACATATCAAATAGGTAGGGGCAAGCTCATGAATGCATTTGATGGCAAGGCATGACATCTTAAACTGTATATTCTGTTGTAATGGCAGGCATTGAAGTCCTCTCCATAACTCTAAAATAGATGTTTTCCCTTGCAATGAGAACATCATTCATACTGCTGAATGCTGGGCCACCTGAGGCTGTTGGAGTTGATATTTTGGTATAGCTAATAGAAGAGCATTGCAGTAGTACAGTTTGAAGTTCGTAAGGGTACCTACCACAATGGGATGATCCTTCTCAGAGACCAGTTGGAGTAGGGGCTTTTGATGTTTTACATAATTTGATTAACATGTAGATTGCAGTTTAAACTGGACTGCCAAATGCAGCCCACATTTTTTGCTGCCTGAATATATTTAGTCCCAGAAAAGGTAGGACAGGAGACCAAATATATCATATTAGCCATTTTCTTTTTGGGTCCAAAAACAATGATCTCAGTTTTCGAGGGGTATAGTTGGAATTTATTATCCAACATCCAAAGTTGGATTTTTTCAGCACACTTCACATCTCGCTCCACTGCCTCCAAAGGCTACTTTACCGAACATAAATCTGCGTATCATCTGCATTAGAGTGATACTGTAAATCAAATTTGGCAAAAATATTGAGCAGCTGGTGGATGTAGACATTTAATAATATGGGTGACAAAGATAACCTTTGAGGCACTCTGCAGGTAACCTGTAATGCTTCGGAGAGGTAAGAACCTGCTATAACCTGTTGAGATCAATCGGCTAGAAAAGAGTCAAACCATTTTATGACCTCTCTGGATACATGTGCCAGCAATGTCAGTCTGGCTTTAAGTATACCAAAGTCGACCTTATGGAAGAGTGCCGACATGTCAAGCATGACAAGCATGCAGATATCACCTTTGTCGGCAGCTTCGAGAAGATCAACCCAGAAGCAAATAAGGCTGTTGTGGTGCCGTTACGTCGCCTAGATCCTGATTGGTAGCTGTCCATGCTGCATGCCATGGAAATACACTGATATCTACAGGGCAAACCTGAACAAGGGAGCTGTGACACCGAGCGCATGGTAGAATGAAACCAATGAAAGGAGATTGAAGGACCAGTTTCTGAATGAGGCAGACTATTAGCTGGAGGAAGTCCTGTTAGGATAGTATATCAGGCAACCTGTTGTGAGTCTGGGACCTGCACCCAATTATAACTTGAACATTGTGAAACCCCTGGCAGGAGAGTTTACAAGACAACATGTTGCAAGCCTGGGAGCTGCACCCAATCATAAAGTTAATATTGTGGAAGCCTTGGTAGGAGAATATAGCAGGCAATGTGATTGTGAGTCTAGGACCTGCACCCAATTGTGAATAAACTGTGAGAATAAAGAAGAGGAAAGAGGACATCTTAGGTGAGTGAAATACAGGTCATGGGAGCCATACTCCTTGGACTGGAAAATTGAGTACATTTTGGAAACCAAGGAGAGAAAGAGAGCCCCTTTGACTGTGTGGAATCCAGGGGAAGCCACACCCACTGGATTTCAAAAACAGCATATTTTGAGGAGAGATCTCTGATTGTGAATTTAAAGAGCCTGATAAAGTAAGGGCAAGGGGTCCCACCTCCCCTGAGGATTGTGGAACTGTGATTATTTGTTTACTTTTGCACCTTTTGTAAGTTTGTGTTGGAACTTTGGAAAGACTACAGATGGCCAGTTGAAAGAAAATCATTGGGCCTCATTACGATTTGGGCAGCATTGTAGTGGTAAACCCACTGGCATACTGTCCCATGGAATTACTGTTACCACCACATGGTCTGGTGGAATTTCCACTGGATTACAAGTGGCAGAGTTAATACCAATTTTTTTTTACACTCCTTTGTACTCTATGGGACATTTTTGGCCAAATTACCGCCGGCGAAATTGCCACCACAATAATTTCTCTGATTTTGCTGTTTTTGGCAGAAAGCAGGAGGATTTACCTCCAGCATGATGCTGGAGGTAATTTTCCCACTCCAAGTCCATACTAATTACATTAGTGAAACCTAGATACATTTAACAGACTGTTTGATCAGATCACCATTGACGGCCAGGAAATAGCCATTAATGGTTTCAGTACGATCATAAACTTGTTGGGTTTGATACAAAAAATAAATGGCAAGATAGTTCTGAAAAAAAAACAAGGAAAAAATCATACACATACATTTGACCATCTGATACAGGAGAGGAAAAGAGAAATGAAGCAGGAAATCAAGAAGCTTAAGGAGTCATGTGATTTAGACGAAGAAGAGAGGAGAATTAGATATAGTAACATTATGATGCATTATCAAAACTGGCTCAAAGATTATGAATATAATGTTAATAATGCTAACTGGAGGTGCATATATAAATTATCCAAAACCCATGATTAAAAAAAAATGTTGGTACTTATATTGTCAATTCGTGATGGAAGATGAAAATAGAGAAAACAACGACGTGGGTCAGGATATATGGATGCACTATATTGCAATTCTCTTCTTTAAGCTGAATCATATTACTGATCCTCCAATTAGGAGTGGAGTGTCTGGAACACAAACTTTCCCTTATAATATGTCAGATATCCTTCAAGTTATTTACAAAATGAAATCATCTAGAGCCCCTTGCCCGGACAGGATGGCCAATATTGTAATCAAACAAAACCCCAAAAAATGGGCAGTGCTTTTTCTCCAACTATTTACTGGAATATGGGAAACAGGAATTTTTCCTGATAGTTGGAGGACAGCTATAGTCAACCCAATCTTCAAAAAAGGTCATAGGAAAATACCTGATAATTATCGATTGCTAGCTATGGCTGATAGTAGCTGCAAGATTTTCTGCTATCTGTTAGTGGGCACTTTGAATAATTGGATTAAGGAGAAGGAATTGTTATCTGCCCAACAAACAGGTTTTTAGAAAAGACCAAAGCACCGTGGACATAGTGCCTGAACCATATTATAGCTGACACAAAAGATTAAAAAGGGGTAAGAGTATATGTGTGCTTTATTGTCTATTCAAAAGCATTTGGTTGTGTCAAAAGGTATATATTGTGGGAAAATTAAGTGGGAAAAAAATATGTCCAAGAATTCTTCACTTTTGAAAAGAAATGTATAGGGACACAGCCGTTTCTATCTGCCTGGGTAAAGGGGGGGATGATATCGCCAGCGATAGAACAAATACTGGACTTAAGCAGGGATGTATTACAATGCCGATTCTGCATAATTTGTATGTATCGGACGTGTGGGATAGATTCATTACTATAAATAGCTTTCCTCCCAAAGTGGGAGGTAAATCTATATGTGACCTTATGTATGCGGATGATACCATCTTGATGGATAAAACCCCAGTGGGATTACAAAGGTTGCTGGATGAACTGTACCTCTACTCAGAGGGACATCATTTAAATATCAATATTAACATTATGATATTTGGAGCAACAAAGAAAGAGAAAAGAAAACTGGCCTCCCGATGGCATATAGACTCCGTAACTTTGGAGGTTGTAGAGGCTTACCTATATTTGGGGATACCTATTTTAAGTAATCCCAGTATAAACTTCTTCCAGGAAATTGAAGAAACCAAAATATTAAAAAAGTGGAACGACATACGTAAATACATGTCTAGTAAAGGAGGACACACTATAGAACGTTTCCTAGAGGTATACAAGAGTTGTATTATTTATTTATTTTTAAATTGCTCACACAGCCCGCAGGCATTGAGGCCCTGTTACAGGAATTGTTTGTTTTTAGTTACATCATTTTTGTTTTTTTGTCCTAGTGCGTATTTATCATGCGCTTAAATAGCCAGTGGTTTCTAAGCGCGGACCCGGGGTTCGAACCTGTGTTGTTTTGTTTCGTCTTGCTTCGAAGGTGAGCACGTTGCCGCTAGCTATTCTCCTAGGATTATTCCTGGTGTATTGTATGCCTTTGAAACAGTGGAGGGAAAATATCTCCACAAATTAGAAGGGACACTTTGGAGACCTGTATTAGGATTAGTTATTACTGTATCAATAGAGGCAATAAGATGTGAGCTGGGGCTTATTTCCCTGACGACCTTGTGGAAAATAGGATGTTGCAGACTGTACTTCCGAATGACGATGGGGCAGGGGGAGGAAGGAAACCTACTGAATCATATTGGTAAACATAGAAGTGAGGGTAGGATTAAGAATACCTGTATACTAAGCCTGCAAAACACTGTATTGTCTTTCCTCGAAGATCTAGGCTTGAATGTACCAAAGGAGAAAGAAGATGTTATCAGAATTTTTAAAAACCTAAAGAAAAAAACAATCATTTGGGACCCATATGAAAATCAGTCCTATTTTTATACTAAGATACGTATGCTGACTATGCTCTTCAGGGACTTAAACCAGCAACTCCAAGAAAATATTTATTAAAAACTGGTAATAGGGCACTGAGAAGATTCATTACATTGAACACCCTTCTGTGCAATGAATTTATTGGCGCTTGGACAAATATCCCCCGAGCAGAAAGACTGTGGGCCTCATTACGAGCTTGGAGGTAGCCATTTCGTTCTTAGCGGCATGGCTGCCTCCAAACTCGTGTGCGGGTCCTGAAAAAAGGGAATTACTGACCCATTCCAACTTTTGCGGCCCCGGTAATTCCCTTTTTTTGAGACCCGGATCCGTAACATTCCCATTCCCATTTGAGCCCCCATAGGGCTCAATGAGAATGGGGAGGATGATAACAATGGACCCATTAATCTTGCGGCCTGAGGACTGTATAATCTTCAACTTCAATTGAGCTCTTTTTACCTAACTAACACCTTGTGCCTCACCTGGATGCCTGTTCTTGTGGATTCACCCTCTCTCAAGCACTTTTTGGCCTCCTTCAAGTTCGCCTCTCGCCTCGAGGATTTCCAAAATGGCGATCTCATCCTCTCCATCCTTCTCCCAGCGGTCCCATGGCTGTTAATTCCCTTTCTCTGCCACTCCTGGTCTCAGCTCCAAGCGACTCCAGCTGACATTGCCCCCTTGGCTTGCCCGCTCGCCTCCTGGGACCTCCTCTGACTTTGTGGACCTCTCCGCCCTGCTTCTCTCCTCTGAGGCCAGCGGCTCCAGTCCCCTCCGAGCGGTCCTACCGGCGACGGACCTTGACCTCCGAGCCCAGCTGCTCCAGCACCCGCCATTTGGCTCCACCTGCGACGGGTTGCAGCTCCTACAACGTGGGCCTGCTTCATCATCCGTGGGCTCATCTGCATACCTCCTGCCAGCTGCTCCAGCACCCGCCGTTCGGCTCCAATCTGTGACGGGTTGCAGCTCCTCCATCGCGGCCCTGCTTCATCTTCTGTGGGCTCATCTGCATACCTCCTGCCAGCTGCTCCAGCACCCGCCGTTTGGCTACACCTGTGACAGATTGCAGCTCCTTCAACGCGGGCCTGCTTCATCTTCTGTGGGCTCATTTGCATACCTTCTGCCAGCTGCACCAGCACCTGCCATTTGGCTCCACCTGCAACGGGTTGCAGCTCCTCCAACGCGTGCCTGCTTCATCTTCCGTTGGCTCATCTGCATACCTCCTGCTAGCTGCTCCAGCACCCACTGTACAGCCTCTCCTGTGTCGGGCTGAGACCTCTGAGTCCAGCGGCTCCAGCTCCCGCCGAACGGCTCCAACAGTAACGGGCTGCAGCTCCCCCTCCTCCGACCACGGCCCTCCTTCATCTTCTCTGGGCTCATCTTCTTGCCTCCTACTGTCATGATGCCTGCCCCCGGGAAACCAGACCAGGCCCAGCAGCCCCGGAAGCAGGCATCACGCCATTTGGAGCATGCCCAAAAGTCCCAGTTAGGGGCTGTTTGGGTGCAGTCCTGGCACCTTTGGCGCCAGGCTCATTTATGAGAACTTACCTAAAGCAGACCATGCTGCTTACTCACCTGATGCAGACCATGAGGCATGAAGACCTAAGCCAAATGAGGCTGAGGAGGGACTATTTTAATGCAGGGACTATTTTCTTACCTGGGTGGGGCAGTGGAAGAATACTTACCTGGGACATCTTCCAAAGCTATTTAAGCCACGCCCGGACAGCCACACGTGCTTCGCGTTAATCTGCAGTAGCAGCGTAACGCTCACCGTGCCTGCAGCAGCTTCCAGTCTTTTGCCACGCCCGTCTACACTCCGGAGCTCCTGAACCCTGCAAGGAAAACAGAAGGAAAGGTTAGAACAAGAGTTTATTCATACTCACCTGAATCCTGCATCTTCCCGACTTGGACCTGGAAGAAAGAATCCATTAGTCGCTCTTGCCGCGCCTCCTGCAACGCCGCGCTGACTCACCTGTTGCCATTTTCAGCATTCCATCACGCTCATCTTCACTCCGCGGCCGCTCTTCATCACCTATGGACATAAAAACAATAAGGTGAGCAACAGAGAGTTACCTAAGGCAACAAAAGCAAATATTAAGACTTACTTGAGATCACCGGGGATACTCACCTAATCTCGGGTCGGCGCGACCTTTTCCACATATCCGCCGCACCCCGGCCCCTATGGGGAAACATTCCGCTACAGACTTACCCGGTTGCGGTAAACGCTTCAATCCACGGATCTTCCTCCGAATGGATGCCTGAAAAGGAAAAAGACCACAGATTAGAGCAAGCTTCACTCTTTATTCCGAACAGCTTTTATAAACACTTACCTGCGCATCTCTGGTTGCCACGTGAACTCTTTCCAGATCCATAAGGGCAACCTAGGGGAATTCCAGACGTTTTGAACTATTATAACTATTACCTCTACGGAGTCAACTCTGTCTGCAACTCACCAACTTCCCACACCAGTGAGGCAACTGGTCATCTACGCGCCCCTGCTCTTGAAGCAGGATGCAGAGTTCATCTTTCCAGATTATCAGGTGAGAATCTAAAGGAGTCCCAAAGTAATTCAAGGGGAGAAGAAGGGGTTAAGCTTAAACCTCACAGGTGGTTAATTCCCCTTTCTGCATTACAGAAGAGTATTCATACGAGCCACACAGACCAAGCTGGGTGGCCCGGTCCACTCCGTCATCTCGGCACTCCGAGTATCACTGGAAGAAGTAACATCAGGCCGGTCCAGATCAACGCCCCCGTGGACACCAGGTGAGCGTAACACCTACTGAGCACCGGTCCTTCCGATCATTTCGTACTCCTACACTGCGTTTCTCTCCGCCTTGCCTCCTTCCTCCTAGGCCAGCTGCTCCTTGCTCTCTTTTGTCTCCTCTCTTTGTGGCGGACCGCAGCCCCTTCACCTCGGCATCCTCACTGCTGCTTCCGTGGGTCTGCTTTGCTCACCGTGGGCTCGCCTGCTGCTTCGCCTGCTGCCCCTCCTGGGAACCTGCCTTTTCACGGTTTCTGTGGGCCTGCTTTACTCCTCGTGTGCTCGCCTTATGCTTCACCTACTGCCCCTCCTGCAGACCTGTCTTTTTGCTACAGTTTTGGACCCATGTGCCCCTGCGGCCCCCACGGTCCTCAGGCCTGCCTTTACTACTGTGGGCTCACCCGCTCTTCTCCCCCTGCCTGCTCCCTCATTCTTGGCTTGCTGTGCTGTTCTCATCAGTCTGCTCCCTCATCCCTGGCCTGCTGTGCTGTGCCCTTACACACCTGCTTCGATTCTGCAGTCTCGCCCATCTGCCTCCTGCTGCCTGTGGACTTGTCATCTCGCCTCCTAAAGACTGCCTCGACTTCTGCAGGCTCTCCTGCTCGTCCCCCACTGCCTACCCCATCATCTGTGGCTTTCTGTGCCCCTGATACTCCTACCATCCTCGGACCTTCCTCTACTTCTGAAGACTGTCGTCATCTGTGGCTTTTGTGCCCCTGTTATTTCTGTCATCCTCAGACCTGCCTCAGCTACTGTGACCTACTCCCTCGCCTCTTACCTCCCTCGCCTCGCCATCTTGCCTCCTAAAGACTGCCTCGACTTCTGCAAGCTCTCCTGCTCGCCCTCCACTGCCTACTCCATCATCTGTGGCTTCTGTGCCCCTGCTATTCCTACCATCCTCGGACCTGACTCTACTTCTGAAGACTATGGTCATCTGTGGCTTTTGTGCCCTTGCTACTCCTGTCATCTCGAGCCTGCCTCAGCTACTGTGACCTACTCCCTCGCCTCTTACCCCCTGCTCTGTATGTGGCCCACTGTGCCCCTACGGCCCTTGCCATCCTCAGACCTGCATCGTCATCTGAGGTCTCACTCATCTCCCCTCCTGTGGCCTGCTCTCCCCTGTGGTCTGCTGAGCCCTACCTCTCTCCTCCGAGGCTGACTGCTCCAGTTGCATTGTAAGGCTTGTGCATCCTCCTTGACCACCATTGTCTGTGCTTTTGTCTGACTCCATCCACTGCGGTCTGCAGCGTTTTCCTCCACCCACTACAGGTTCCTGTGCATCCTCCTCGACCACCATTGCCTGTGCTTTTGGCTGACTCCATCCACTTGCGGTCTGCAGCCTTCTCATTCCACCCACTATAGGTTCTTGTTCATCCTCCTTGACCACCATTGCCTGTGCTTTTAGCATACTCCATCCTCTGCGGACTGCAGCGATCTCCTCCTTGTCATTGTTTTCTTCCAACCCCCTCAGACTTCTGTTCTCCCCTGCCGCAGCCCAACGTGTCTTCCTTGCCTGTTCCTCCTGTGCCCCTCATCTCTCACTGACATCACCCCCCGTCGGCCTGCCTCTCCGTCCCCTGACCTCCCCTACACCTAACCTCTAGCATAAGTATCTCCTCTTCTGCCCCTTAGTACTACTACTTTCAGTGCCTGTCCCCTCACTTTTCCCTCTCCCTTCCCCCTTCTCCTCCCCCACCTACTGCTCTTCTTCTCATACATACTCCCTCTAGCTGCCCCTCGCCCCTTGCTATGCTTCCTTTTCTCTCTCGATACTGCTACTCTCCCTCCCATTCCCCCCTCACAATACCCTTCATTCTTCTAATGGCCATCTCCTCTCTCAATCTTCCCCTCCCCTCCCACACCCATTCTGTCCCTCTACCCAACACCTCATCTCATTGCTGCAACCTTATCTATCATCCTCTCACTAACACCTCTAATGCCTTTGACTTTGCCCTCTGAAACACCAAATCGATCTGTAACAAAAACTCTCTGTCCTTGACCTTTTCCTATGCCTTAACCTTCAATTTCTCTGCATCACTGAAACCTGGTTCCCGTCTCACAATACCTCTGTTCCTGCCTCCCTCGCCTCCTCCTCTTCCTACTTTGAACATGTTCCCTGATCCTCTTGCTGTGGAGGTGGTCTTGGCCTCCTATTTCGCCCACACTTCACCTCTTCTCCATTCCCTACTTCTCTACCCTCTTTCCCTTCCTTTGAATTCATGTTCAAAATCTTTAACTCTCCTCATGCTATCTCTTTCCTCATCATCTACCGCCCCCCTGGTCAAGTCTGCTCCTTTTATGAGGACATTGACCAACTCCTCAGCCTTATTTCCCCCAGTCCCACTCCACTACTTGTACTTGGTGACTTTAATCTCCGCCTCACTTCTAACCCTCCTTCCTCTCCTCTCTTCTCCATCCTTGACTCCTACCTCCTCTCTCCCCTCCCCTCCCCTCCTACTCACCAATCTGGCTCTACTATTGATCTCATCTTTTCTTCCTCCTTCACTGCCTCCCCCATCTCCTCCCTCCCCACCTACCTATCTCATCATTCCTACTTTCATTTTCCCTCTCCCCTCCATCCCCTTCTCATTCTCCCCCTCAATCTTCTACCTCTTTTCTCCAACGTGACCTACGCTGCTTTAACCCCTCCCTCTTTCTAGCATCCCTTTCCTCTTCCCTCCCCCCTTCTCCCACTTCTCCTCTACCTCCGTCTCTGATGACTCCTCCATCTTAACTTCCTCCCTCTCTACTACTCTTGATCTTCTCTACCCCCTCTCACCATTTCGCCCCTCGCACAAACCTGCTCAACCCTGGCTTTCTTCTTATCTCTCCTCTATGCGCCGCCACCTCAGGCACCTTGAACGTCAGTGGCTCAAACACCCATCCCCCTCTAACCAATCTGCATACTTCTCCTATCAAACCCTCTACGACTCATGCCTCAACTCTGCGAAACATACCTACTACTCTGACCTTCTCCAATCACATTCCTCTCACCCTCGCCACATCTTTCAAACATTAGCCCGACTTCTTTTTCCATCTACTCCTGAGCCCACCACTACCTCTTCCCTCACTGCCACTGATCTTGCCTCCTCCTTTTCTAGTAAAGTCCTCAATCTCCATCAAACTATCATCTCCTCCCCCTCCTACTCTCCTCCTTCTCCTCCTCCTTCCCCCTTACCTTCACTATGTCCTCTTTCTCTCCAGTCACACATTCTGATGTCACTCTACTCCTATCCAACATTCATCCTACTGCTTCTCCCTCTGACCCTATTCCCTCTCCCATCATCTCTAAAATATACCCCCTCCTCATACCCTACCTCACCTCCTTCTTCAACATATGCCTCTCAACTTCCACTTTTCCTTCTCCTTTTAAACATGCTACTATCATCCCTATTCTTAAAAAACCTTCTGCTAAACCCCATCTTGCTTCCAATTATCGCCCCATCTCTCTACTACCCTTCCTTTCTAAACTTCCCAAACGCATTGTCTATTCTCAACTCACTTCCTTCATCTCTAACCACTCAACCACTCACTCCTTCCCTCCACCCAATCTGGCTTCCGCCCAAAGCACTCCACAGAAACTGCCCTCACCTCTGTTCTTAACTCTCTCTTCTCCGCACGCTACTCAAAGCGCTCCTCTATTCTTATTCTCCTTGACCTTTCCTCTGCTTTTGATACTGTCGACCATCCTCTCCTCCTCAACTCCCTCTCATCAATTGGCTTCAAGGACAACGTCCTTAACTGGCTCTCCTCTTATCTTTCTAATCGCACCTTTTCTGTCTCTTGGGGCGGCTCCTCCTCCCCTACTTTTCCCCTTAACCACAGCATTCCCCAAGGCTCTGTCCTCGGCCCCTTTCTTTTCTCACTCTACACCTTATTCTTAGCTTCTATTATCTCCTCCTTTGGCATCTCGCACCATTTCTATACTGATGACACCCAGCTCTTCCTATCCTTCTCCTCTTTCTCTCCTGACATCCATGATAAACTCTCTTGGTCTCCATATCGACCCTCTCCTCTCTCTATCTCACCACATTTCTCTCACTGCTAAATCCTGTCACTTTCACCTCTACAACATTCATAAAATCCGACCCCTCCTTACCTTCCACGCCACTAAACTATTAAT
This sequence comes from Ambystoma mexicanum, assembly GCF_040938575.1. Classification (NCBI taxonomy): domain Eukaryota; kingdom Metazoa; phylum Chordata; class Amphibia; order Caudata; family Ambystomatidae; genus Ambystoma; species Ambystoma mexicanum. Next base: position 1,517,132,631 of record NC_090937.1, on the reverse strand, counting down.
TACCTCCCTCATCTTCTCCAGGCTCTTCTACTGTTCCTCCCTTCTCTTCGGTATCCCCTCCTCTCATCTCTCCCCATCCGCTCCCTATCCCTTCTCTCACCTCTTGATTCTATCTCCTCCTCCCTCACCTCTCTAGGCTGGCTCTCTTTTCACTCCCAGCTCAAGTTCAAGTTCCTCTGTCTTGTTTTTAAATCACTCTATGGTCTTGCCCCCCACCTCTCATCCCTTCTTTCTTTCTACACCCCTTCTCGCTCTCTTCGCTCTGCTAATCTTTTCCTACTCTTTCCTCCTCCCCCACCCTGCGCCCCCTCCCGCTTCCGCTCCTTCCAACTCCTTGCTCCCTTCCACTGGAACCACCTCCCCCTTCACATCCGCTCTTCTCCCTCCTACCCTTCCTTTCACTCTTCCCTAAAATCTTATCTCTTCCACTCTCCTCCCTAACACCCCATGTTCCTTTCCTCCTCCCTTCCCCAATAATCTCACCTCTTACTACTGCTCTTCCTTACCGTTTCCATCTGAACTATCTCCTTCCTCCCTTCCCCCTGCTCGCATCTAGCCTCTCCTTTTCCTCTCTTCTTCCTTCACATTCCTGCATTCCCTCTTTCCCCGTCCTTACCTCCTCTACATCTACTACTCCCTTACACACCACTACCATTCCTTCACCCTCCTCACCCCTGCAATTTTGTAAGTTGTTCTTTATACTGTTTTCAGGTTGTGGTTCAATTGTCATCTCATGCTTGCTGTATTGTTTACTTGTTCACATGTAAAGCACTTTGGAGTAAAGTGCTATATAAATTAAATAAAATACAAATACAAAATGAATGATGAGTCAGTTGTTACCATCCTGGTCTGCTCGTGGGTGGCGGTATGCACCTCTGGTCTGGCCCAGACATGCATACCGCCACCCGCGAGCAAACTCGCGAGCAAACTCGTAATGTGCCAGCCCGGAATGAACAGTGCCGGTACCTTACCGGCACCGTTCATTCTGCGGCCGCCAGCCTCGTAAAGGCTACGAAGGATTATATGATATAAAGTACACTGTTGATTCGATTTTAATAATTAGTACTCAACTGAAATTGACCTGCAAAAATGTGATGAAATGTTAATCAAAGTAATCTTCGATTTTACTGTATTTTTGGTTTACCTAAAACTAGGTTATTAAGAATGTGTATGTATGTTTTTATTAACCAAATTGCACTTTAAACTAATAAAAGAAAAAAAATATTACATTACCACCAATTATTCTCTAGCAACTGCCATACTCATAATGAGCCTCTATGTCCCTTGTCCCTTTATAGTTTATTTTGAGTTTACCATGTAATGGTCACGTTAGGATTTTGGATAGAGGACGGAGAACTATTTACTTTTGGACATTCTGACATTGACATCCTTTAGTTTCGTTGAGGCAGGAAACCCCTTTCAGCGACAGGGCAAGATAGGACTGTCTTCATCACTCTGTTTTCTTTTAGTAAAAAGTCTATAGCAACCAATACAGTGCCCCTGGGTCTGAGTCTTACTCCTGATTCCTTAAAGTGTACAGATTTTACCAATCAGATATTAGTGAAGAACAATACTAGAGCAGCAGGTGGAGAATGAAAATTTCATGTTTCTATCTCTGACACCCCATCTACTTCAAGACAACTAGAACGATGATGAGAAAGAGGATGACAATGGTTAACTACCCTGTTTACAGTCTCTTTTGTAAAGATATGTGCTGTTGCAGATTGGACTACACAATACCTCATTATGTTGTATCCAGAGCACCTACAGAACCAACTACCCCCTGTACTTTCACATCCATATGAGTAGTGCCTGTGTGCTAGCCCATTTCAAAAGTCAAAGTTGTCACAGTTCTTCACATAGAATAAACAAAAAAACAATCCTAGCCACTTGCACACATTGTGTTTGAGAGAAGGCATCGCCCAGCTTGTCTACATCATCTATTTAACTCCATATGCTGCAGCACCATGCACAGAAAAGGGAGCAAGAGCAAGTTAGAAGTCCTGAGGTGCATTGCATCAGTCAGCACAATCACCCCAGAAAAAAACTGCAGCTACATCAGTGTTTGAGAATGTAACACCAATATCTACTACCAGCTCCAAAGTGTCACATAGGTACGATCCAAAATTGAATTAGGGCAGTTTTATGGAAGTGTGTCCAAAAATGCCACAAATCCACACAAAGACGGTGCCTACTTAATGTTAAACTTGCTATAAAGTTGACAATTGATCTCTTGCCCCACCCTTACATAGAAAACCCTGATTTAGGGGCTTTATATGCAAATATTGATAATTGCAGGTACGTTGCCGGCTCAGGTTTTTCTCTGAAAAGAGGTGCCACAATTGTCCACCAGAAAAAAATGGCTACAGTATGTGGAGCAACACATTCACTCTGCCATGGACATGTGGGGCAGTGAACAGAGAATTGACTTTGATCATGTCACAGCAGATTGGCTGCCTTTGCTTCATCTAAAAGTACAGAATTGTTTTGGAGTAATTCTATACAGCACCAGGTGTATGCAATTAGGATTCTGACAACATTTTCCTTTCAGGGAATTCAAGAAATAAGCCACCAGAGTGTTGACTTCTGGGAGATGAAGGAGGAGGTGGATGCACATTGGCAAAGGGCATCTTAATTTGCATTTTGATGCTATATGTACATCTCCAGCTTTGCATATGTTCTTCAACTTGTGGTCACCCAGTTTATCAGCAATTGTGACCTGTAAAACGAATGGTTACTGTGGCCCAGAAGGTCAACTATGAGTTCAACTGGGCTTACCATGCCGAAAATGCATTGCTATGATTGTAGGTCTGTTACATATCACTCTTATATGTTTTAGCTGAACAAGGGGACAGTGAGGCTAAGCAGTTGGGGCATTATTACAACCTGTGTAATCCTTTTTGATGCTTAATGTATAAATGTGAAAGCATAGACAGCTTAGCAGTAAAGCGTAACATTGAATTGCACTTGTATATTGTTCAATAGCTAACAATAACAAAAACTCCTCTGTGGTGTTCCATTCAGGTCTGGGTTCTGATCAAGGCTATCAGCTGTTTATGGTACATGGTGGAAATATAGTAAACAAAAAATCTAGGCTAGTATTGTTTTGTGTAATTAGTATTTGGTGTTCCAGTAAACTGTAAACAATGCACTGATGTACTACAATGGACTACATTTGACATGGCTTTCCGGTGATGCCGGGTGCATCTATGGATGTTGTTTACATTAAGTCAAAAACCTCTATACTTTGCTTTTTTTTTTTACAAAAAATACATCAACTGTATGCTGTCCCTGGGTAGGGCCAATCCTAAACTCTAACATATTCTTCCTAACTATCTACTGAAGAGGGGCTAAGAGCTCTGCAACAGGAATAGCAATATCAAGTATTATAGTGAAGAGCACCGGTATCTTTATTGAGTAAGTAATCTTAAGCAGTCTAGCTAGGAGTTATTTGTTTGGCTAACCCAATTAGTAATGTTCTTATACCTGTGTATTGCTGCCAATAAGTAACTACAAGGTTACATGAAGGAGGTGTTCGGAATATTAACACTAATTTCACTGTGGCAGTGGCTGTGCCTAGAGGATTGCCATGGGAATGTGTTTGTTTATGTTCGTTTATGCTTTATTTCAGCAGAAACATACCATAAAAGTCAAAGAATGTACGTATAAACCATTCTTAAAAACAAACGATTCAAAAACAAGGAATTATCAATAAACCACAATCGATATCCAGATACATCTTACAGGTAACACTGCGATACATCTTAAAATACTCTGCAAAATACAAAAATAACTGGAAAAATATTTCAAGAGCATTGTCCAAACTCCACAATCAATATTCAGGTCCATTTTAAAACACTTTGCAAGATACGACATTACTGTGCAAAGGCATTACAAACGTATTGTCACATCGATATCATGAATAATCTCAAAGGTTAAAATCATATCATACTCTCTAAAAACACCATGATGATAGGTTATTAAGTGAAATGGTCTTTGTCATTTTCCCAAAAATGACAAAGCCGGTCCGATAGCACAGCGAGCAGAGTGGTCGCTTTGACATCTGTGCAGAGCCTTAGCCTTTCATCCTTCCAAGGTCAATAAATGAGCACCAAACAACACGGGTAATAATAAGCAGCGCTCAGATGCCTGAGGGTTCATAGCACTAGATAAATTCTAAAAGATTATTATTAATGAAAAAGACCGATTTAGAAAGACCGCTCTGAGAAACACCTGATTTCAAAGAGGTGGGAGGATTGATATATTTAGAATATGAAAGGGTGCACTAAATCGGCTGAAAGAATGTGGTCTTTTTTGTGCAGGCCTTTAATATTTGAGATTATCACATAGAACTGATGATAGTAAGGACCAACAAGGATGTCTCTACTCTAGAACACCTAGAATGATTCTCAATGACTTCACACTAAGGCTATTATTAAAGGTCTCTTATAACAGCCAGGTACATTAAGGCCACTTCATGGACCTCCTTCGCCAAGCTCTAAGCAGATAATTACCTGAGGTGTGGGTTGCAAAGCTACCCTTAGCAGCACTACACAGCACCAAAACCTCTGCTGCAGTTCTATTGGAGTGAGCAATGAAACGGTGTCTCAAGAATTTTGTTCTGAGATCAAAATAGTGTGAGCAAATCAGGATACAGTTAACAATACTTTCGATTTCATTGGGGCAGAAAGGGTAGTTTGGCATACCATTGTTATTCCATATATTCCTTAGGGCAGCAACAGGTAATATTCCTAAGCAAATCTTGATATACAATGATCTCATCTGCTTAGGATACATACAATCCAGATATACTTCATAGTCAAGAGGATTGTGTTAATGTCCACTACCCAGTAAATTGGCTTGATTGATCTTGGTTAGACAAAGTGTCTGATTCTCTTATTGAATTAAGGAAACCCGCGTCCCCTGCACACTATCAACAAGGGCCGAGGCCTGTATGTAGTTTTTAAGGTACTAATAGTAGCCTTATTGATTTTTACAAAGGTAAGTAACACTTTTGGTAGTTTTGTTTGTTTTGCAAAAGCCTGGAGCTTTTCTTTAAGTGTAGGAACAATGGAAGATGCATGCCTCACTCCTGGGTCATGATATCCATCAGGGCTTCTGTGTATTTTTCTAAATCTGCATTCAACCACACTCTTAACCTGTAATATACCAGCTTTGCTTTACAGATCTCTTCAATACTCAGAAGATTTGTTTCGAGTTGAACTGGGAGATTTGGTGCATTATATGGTAAACCCAGGATTTTCTTTAGGGACTCATGTTCCACTATGAGTGATTCATACTGCTAGTCCAATCTCACAGCTTCACTAAATAAAGTTTTGCTTGCCTGGCTGGCCTGACATATGCATGCATCCATGCTCTCTGGTAAATCAAGCCATTATGCCTCTATACCTTGCTTATGAGATCCCTGACCCGGTTGCCTTCCATACACAACTGCAATCATCTTGTATTCTTACACCCAAATAATAATTCCTAACCTTGGGCTAGGGTTCCGTTTCACCTTACTTCCTCTGATGACCATTGACTTTGTTTGTTGGGTGCTAATGAACATCCCATTTAGATCACATAAGTCTGAAGAGACCTCCAATTGCCATCTAAGACTTGTCAGGGGGAAGGAGAGTAATACGGCAGGCATGAGAATTGACATCCTCTAACAATCCAAGGCTGGGGTGTCCGTTGGCCCTTCCAGCAGTTTAACAATTACCCCATTAATAAAGATGCAAACAAGCTTGGGGGATAGCACATAGCCTTGACGGACTCCCATTTCAATTCCCACAGTAGCAGATGTTGGACCCTTAATACCCTATCGTATTGCCACTCCAATCCCTGTGTGCATAATCTCAAAGGCCCTCAATAACTCATGAAAACTAGCCCTTCGAGGGTACTTATTGTAAGTCAATGGAAACGGCGTAGATATGCCTTTTTTAATGGTGACATATTTGTCACAAAACAGACTCAACCTTAGGCATTGGTCCACAGGGCTGGTTCCCCACTGAAAACCTGCTTACAGGTGGTTCAGTACCCCATTATCCTCAATCCATTGTTAACCCTTTTTACATATATGAAGACATCTGTCAACAAGACAGGGGACATATTCGAAACCCTATACATCAGGGGAGACTTATATGCAATAAAATATGCACATGATGGGTTCTCGAGTTAGCTTTGTAGCAGGTTGACCATCAGAATTGGTTTTAAGGGGGTTTGACATATCCCACTACAAGGGCTAGGATGGTCCTTTAGCTAGGGAATGGTGAATCGTAGGAAACATACTTAGTTACCATCCAAACAGGTAACACTGCTATATTCTGAGCGGGCACTTTGACAGTGTGCATGCTCTGAATGTAGAGTCGATGTAGAGTGGAGAGGAAGGCTCACTCTCGTTCCAGACCCTCAAAGATTTTGGGGCTGATTCCTGGAATTATTTGCGCAGAAAAACAGGGATTTGTGTGCCATTCTGCCCGCAAATCCCTGTTTAACAAATGAGGATTTGCGGGCAGAATGGCGTACAAATCCTCGTTTTTCGGTGCAAATAATTCCATGAATCAGCCCCTTCTTTGGACCACTTTCCCCACTAAGCATGAGGAGATCTCTAAATAGAATTCCACTAAATTGAGAAAACTTGAGGCTACCAACCCTCATCAGAGACAGAGGGCTTTATTGATCATAATACCAACATGTTATGATCCACCCATAAACCACTCTGAAAGCTGGTATAGTTGGCTATAGCTCCTTTTGATAGGGTTTCCCTCAATTACAGCATCGACTTTAATCTGAGAGAGGTATTGAGCACAACGGGAGTTGATGCTGCAATGAGTTTTGGACTAGCTATAGCTGGGGCCAACAATCCCATGATTGAAGGGGTAATTCTGCCACTAATTAAAGGAGAATTAGTGAAACTAGAAGTGTGCTTTTGCATTGCTATCTTTCCCAGTGAACAAGAGAATATAATTAAATGTGGTCGTATTGTACCAATACCTATAGGGCAATCTCACTACAGGTCCCAGACCTGAACAACTTCTCAGACAGTGGTAGAAAGGGAGGCAGACATGCATCCGGCCTGTCCCACATATCAGAGGAAGAATGTAAGACCCTTCATGCATGACAGCTTCTGTTTAGAGAGATAACAAATAAATAAACAATACCCTAAAACCAGGTCCAGGCAGGAGGCTGGTTGGGATACATGATCCTATAAGGGCATGGGTGGTGTGATAAGTGCCTAGCAAATTAGGCTTAGGGCACAGCTTAGGCAACCACACATATACAATGTTGAAGATTATCCTTCTCTTCAACCTTGTATATGAGTAGTTACCTTAGGTGTGCCCTATCCAAAATTTGATAGAGAGGAGAAGAAGAGAGAAAGGAAGCACACAGCATCTTTAAAGGTGAACAATGGAAAATACACTACATTGGACTAATACCAGTGACTAGCAGCACTTTTGGATTCTGGCAGACACATCTCCATATTCGGAGAAAGACATAAGAATCATTTCAGTCATATCCCTATGGATCAGCAAGTAGACGTCGCTACTCTAACTGGTGAAATAGTTGAGGACATAATGTGTACTTGGTTACAATACAGCTTGAAGGGGAGAAGCCAAAAAATAGAAAACTATTTTGGTCGAAGTTATATGTCACACAAGATGGTAGTTTAGAAACAAAAGACTGGCCCAGGCTTTATGTTAGGGAAAGCCCTAGGGGTGAAAAGGTAATTAAACCAGCCTTTTCAAAAGAGGCTGAGGAATGATTGGTGAACACCTATGCAGTGTCATGGACATTTTTAGGTGTAGCACAATTATTCAAAACTCATTTGGGACATGACATGTAGAATTACATTGTTTACAACACCAAAGCCACAGAGGCAGTATCCAATCAAATCACAGATGATTTCACATTTAAATATAATAATGGATCAGTTGTACAACATGCAAGCCTGCACAGAAAAGCACTTATTCCAGTGTCCAAGCCAGATGGTTCATATCTTCTGGTGATTGATTGCAAAATACCCAATGCTAACACACACACACAGAACCTGCACAGCTCATGCCTTTTGATTAACATACACACATGTAAGTATAACATTGGGTGGGATCTGGGTAATGGATGTTTTACCCACCCCCTTCATCCAGAGAGCTATAAGTGCACTGCTACAACATTCAGAGGGAAGCTACTTTGTTTCACCAAACTCCTGTATGATCTGGATTGGTCTTTAAAATGAGAAGTAGATGCAGCCTCTCTAGAAATCCCATTTTGGATGCTAGCAAATGTCATATACTGCGAAGGAAGGGCTGTTCCAGCAGTTGCAACACATGCTACATATTCTGCTGCCTGTGCTGCTGTAAAAGGTTGTCTTATCCACAAATATGAGTTTGAACACCAGGAAACACAAACAAAGTATCTCCATCAGTTCAGATAGCTGAGTTGCACTGTCTCCTCCTTGCACTGGGGCATGTCACCTAAAATGAGCCCACATCAATCAAAGGTACAAGCAAACTCTTTTAGAGATTCCCAAGGTAAACAAATACTGTCAAAACAGCCTTGATAATAGATTTGGGACATCAAACAGCCAAATGCTCTCCTCAGGTTTATGCGTACAAAAGCACACAGAAGAAATGATGTGCACAGTGCAGGAAATGTGCTTGCTGGTCAGTCTGCATGAAAGCTAAAAAAAGGTGTGGCAGCATTAGCACGCTCTTCTACACACATTGATGAGAACTTAAAAGCATGTTTAGATGCAAATAGTCCGAACACATTTGGTCTCCCCTGCATATATAGTGTGAAAGAGAGCACAGTTCTAGTTAATATCCCTAGGTTAAAGGCAGGTCCTATTATTTGAAACTAGTTTCTGAAGCGCATGCAAGTATATCCACAGTTGTCATGGCATGACACAGGCAGATTCCTGGGTCCTCCTGGTGCAGAGGTGGAGGCAGGCCCAATGGGCAAGGAAAGCATAGTAATTCTGCTCAGGATCCCATGCATCCCAAAATGTAACAGGAATGGGAGCTCTCTGGCTCCACTGTGAATGATGAGGTGATATAAACCAAGCCCCTCCATGAACCTGTGCTTTCCATCTAAAGAGCCATGCTCTGTCACTGGGTTCTCTGCTCTCTGGCTCCCCGGCCCTGACCTACAAACAAAAAGAAGAGACAAGTGGGGAACGCATACCTGAGGCTTGGAGTCCAGTTCCCGGACATCAGGCCAGGGCCTCCCTCCAGCACTCACTGGAAACTCCCTGCAGAAGCAAAGAAAAGACAAAGAGTTACAGGTGAACAGGGCTCGGCTCCCAGGATTTGCTTTCTTATGGTTCTGTTCCACCAGACTCTTTCTGCTGGTTCAGCACTAAGGGACTCACCTGCTACTGCTCCGTATCATCAGCATTCCTCTTTCTTCCTTCACCCTGAACCGTACAGTGAAGAGAAAGAGAGAATGTTAGACAAAGTTGCACCAGCCAGACATGGAAACATTTTATCATAGACATTGACATTGAGAAAAGCAAACATCAATGGACAATAGCAGAAAACCAAAGGAAAGCACACTACCAAGGGTGGCAGCCCCTTGTGTATGCATGTACATGGACAACATAGGTCCACTAACTCCTGTAAACAAATACAAGTATTCGTTGGTCATGTTAGAATGGTGTACCTGATAGAATGGATACCTTTTCTGGTAAAGCCTTAAGAGAAGCCCTGTCAAGCTGGGGTTGTCCTCTGCAATTCTGAAACTCATTCTGCCCACAATTTGAAGGGTTGGAAGAGAGAGCCAATGGGACAATAAAGCAAGCATTGACTAATCACATCCTCTCTTCTGGAGGTAATTGGGTGAATAAATGCTATTAGTGAAGAGTACCATTAATAACTTGCTATGCATATCTCAATGTAGGGGTAAGACCCCTTATGAGTGGCTGTTTGGCATTCCTCTGTTTATGCTGGATATGAACAATCCATCTAGTTCTCTTACCAGGCCAGACCAGCTGCTACTAATAAATCTCCTGAGGTGAGGAATTCTTACCACAGCACGAAGACCAAGACAAGTCACACAATACATTGGAACCTAGATACTGGATGTGGGAGAAAATCAACTAGAAAGAAGCACTTGGACTGCGCTGAAACACATTGGCTCAATAGCAGCCGTCCTGTCAGCTCTGCCTCCAAAAATAGGTACTCATCAAGTGTCAGTAGACCACCTTAAGCCAGCTACAGATGGTTACTTCCCTGTTCCAGAGGGAGGCATTCTCTATCTTGAAAAACATGACAAGCAGGCAAGAGTGAAATATATCCCATTGATACTAATCAATCAAGAAACCACTCCAGCCTCATGAAGAGCCTTTGTTTTTTCCAGAACAGATCAGCCAGAAATTGCGGCAGAAACAAAGACAGACACAAAGGAAAGCACAAGATCATTACTGAACTATTGAAATATCCAATATGCTACAACGAAGGCAAGACAATCATCAGGACAGTTATGTTATTCTACATTCTGCTCTGGATAAGTCTCCTCAACATTTTGATATTGTTAACCTAAGTTCTTTTTTATCCAGTCAACATCCCAACATCCAGTACAAAGTTGAATGTGTCAGCTTTTGCCTTGCAAATACAAAACAAAAGAGAGAGGTGTGGGCTGGTATGGGTGGGATCTCAACACAAATTAGCACATACCCACTACCTATTTTCAAACTATGTGTAGTTTGCATAAGTTATCCTTTTATCCAGACTGGAAAGCGAAAGAGGATCAATTATGGTGGATTAATAATCACCTTAACAAATCAATGCAAGAAAACAAAAATGAACATATTATGAATTTCTCAGGCGCTGGAATCTCCAGCTCAATGAGTGTTATAGGGGCCCCAAAGTTAAAGGTGTTTATCCTTATAAACGTTGGCTACATACAACACTACACCAAAACATGTGATTTCCAGAGGCAAAGCATGATGAATGATGAAGCAAGACCCTTTAAATGTAGTTGTCTTTGAAATGGACACATGCTTTATGTCAGGTAGTTAATGTGATTTGCTAGCAATCCTAGATATGATAGGCAACCTAGAAAAGTTTAGAGCCAAAAGAGAAACAAGACTTGCTGAATCCTCCTACACTGGGAAGAAAGCAGTACTGGAGATGCAACACCTAGCAGAACATTCAACAGAGAAGCGCTTTCATGCAGCTGACAATGGTTTCATTGCCCTGTAGTAACGCATCTCTAACCTAAGAGATGTTTTAGTGGACATGGTGCATATCATCCAAGAGTTATTGGAAATCCTGCAAGAGGACCTGCAGGCTTTGTCAAGGTTCTAAAGATCACAGATTTCTTAGACGCACTGTCGACAGGAATTCCAGATTGGACTAACATAACATGGCCAGTGAAACTGATGGAAATTAACCTATCCAAACAGGCACGGTCACAAGCCATCTCACTCTATAATCAGCTGACTGACGGTCTATGGATGATCAACGTGGGAAGATCCTTGGGATTATGATCTTTCCGGTGGCAACAAGTCCAACTTTGTAGTGTGAAAATTGCAGTCATGGGGTACACTACATCAGGAAAAGAATCACTGGGTGATTCTAGAGTCCCCATGAGTTAAACCCATGGTTGTGTAACTCATGGGGACTCTATTGTTTTCTAGTATACCTTACAGGACTGTTTTGGAACACTCTATGTAAGATTGTAGGACATCTAAAAAAATCTGTCCATGTGAGTAGAATGCGTTCTCTATGGTGTGAACACTGAACAACCTGCAAATGGAAACCTTGTACAGCAAAGCTTTGTTGTTGCCTAATGGTTCCTACATTGTGCAGTTCAACTCATCATTGTGTGCCTCTGGGTGTGACCAGCCTGAACACCATCTCAGAAGTGGTACAATACTGTACATAATTCTTCATCCTCTGTTGCAAACTGAAAATGTGCTATTGAACTGGCCTTAAGTTAATCTAAATGCCTCTACAGTTGTAGTTGCTATTGAAGCTAGCATAACTCCTTAACATATGGATCACCAGCGCAAACGAAAAAGAGAAATACACCTTGCCAAAGCCCTGCTGGAGAAAGCCATTGATTGGCCTAAAGAAGTTCAGAAGTTAAAACCCTACTGGAAAGTTCCTTCTCATCAAATGGGAACTTCATCCTGGGAACCATTTCGGACAAGCTGATGCATTCAGTTATTTTTTTGAAGACATTGAATGACACATTTTGTATAGGCGCTATACAAATAAACAATCAATAATGAAGTTCATTGGAAAAGTGGGTACAAAAATGTGTCCAATCTTCTATATACTTATAGCTGGGGTCATCCTGATCTGATCATCTTTTTATTTAATTTAAAATAACACCAGAGAAAATGAATCATGCACCACTGCTCAACATTTGACTGAAAACGGAGAACTGTTGGAAAACATAGCAATCAATCTACTAATTTCTTTAAAGGAATAACAACTTCTCGTTTTCATTATTTGTTTGGCTGTCAGAGAATACACTTTCAGCATCACCTGAAAGCAGTCTGCATCCTGCAGGAGCCAGCCCTTCTCATCAAACATGCATTTTCAGTTCAGGTCCGGTCTCTGAGCTAGTCTACTAGCTGTTATGGAACACAGAGGAAATATATTAAACAAAAGGTCTGCGGTTCGGTCAGTTTCTGTACATAGGATCTGCTGTTCCAGTAAACTGCAAACAATGTCCTGATGGACTACAATCAGAGACGTCTTTATGGGAGGGCAAAAGGGGCACTTGCCCAGGGCCCCCACCTTCGATGGGGGCCCCACAAGGCTAGCTGATCTGAAGAAGTAAGATTCTATTGTTCACCAGTCTTAAATAGCACACGTCAGAATATTTTATGGGGTGCTCCTGAAACTCTAAAACCATTGCCTTTCTGTTTTGATAAGTATATTCGGCCTTGATCAATTAATCATGTAATGCTTTCTGTGTTCATTGTGGTATACATAGTTTGTGTGTTCCTTAAGGCACAACCCTGTAGCATTCTTTCCTTCTTGTGGGAATTATGTTGATCATGTGCCATAGGCAATGGTGAAATGCATATTGATAAATTGAGTGCCACAATGGTTCAGAAGTTAGCTCAGTGTGTGAAGCACCCATTGCAGAGATATGTGTTAAAATGCAAAATAAGAATATCACATTCCAGCCAGGCTGGCTGAGCATTTCCTATGTATGAAGTTTATAAACCTGCCTGCATATGTACTTTCTTTTGCAGAACAACATCTGCTGTTATCAGCAATGTACCTGCACCAGCTAGGAGCTGCTATAAAAGCTAACATATCATTCATATGGTGAAGGTCTAGAAATTGGTTTGTACAGATGGGGTGTTGTAAAATGAAGGCAATCGCCTCCAGCGATGGGATAAACTGTTAGTCCAAGAGGTGACTAAGTATCCAAATTCAAGGCTATGGAACAAAAGCGTTCATGCTTGTATCCTGGTTTTTCCAGAAGATGATACAGTGATCCTGGTCAAATCATTTAATGTACCTTACATTACTATGTTTTCTTCTGTGAGGTTTGCCTTCTTGCATGCTGCTGGTATAGTTTAGCCCATTACTTGATCTTTCTTCGTAGGCTATTTGGGTCGAAGGATTGGTAGACACGATTGGTATGCTGGTTCTTATATACTTCGCTTTATGATGGAGGGGATGAAGCTAGAATCATTCCCATTTTTCATAACACTATTCTATAATATTTTGTTTAAAAATGGTTATGTTTGGTAATGTGATTTGTGTACTTTCCAAATCCGTTTTTATAAAATGAGATTGTTTTAGTTCATGGTAAGAACTGGAAAATAAAGTGTTCAAATGCAGAAATTGCAGAGTTGACACAAATCCCATTTTCACCCCTTCAACCCTCAACCAATGTGTGATCCTGGGCATCTCATTTAATCTTGCATTGCCTAACCTCTCAATATTGCCAGTCTCCAAACCTTTCAAAATTGACAGCCTTTCAGAGTGATTTCCTTCTCATGGTATGATCTTCATAAAAGCCTTATTCATGGTTTCACTGTGTTAATAGTGAGCATATTTATATCGTACACTACAGGCATGTGTTCCTTTGATATCTATGGCAACACTATTTGAAAACCATATCCCACTTCTAATCTCAGTCTGTCTGTATAAAGACACCTTCCAGGTAGCTTCTGATCTGCCTCCACTATCCATGCTACGGCATGTGTATTGATAGTGATATTGATATTTTATTTCTATCGCGCTCATACACAAGTGTTTCAGAGCGCAACAAGGCAAGGGAGGGGAACAGGGGAGAACAAAACAACGATCTTACTAGGCTCAGTGACATGAGAACGCGCAAGTGTATGGGAGAGGGGGAGGGGAAAAGTGCATGGAGAGGGGAGAAGTGGAAAGTGCGGAGCAAAGGAGAAATATATAAACAATAATAAATAACTAATGAAGGCAACAACAATGGTAATGCAGCCAGCAAGTGGCAAGTGCTGGTTTTAAGGCAGCAGACAGGGTAGGTCTGATAAGTGCAGGAAGATAAAGGGGCAGGGGAAGAATGTATGGGTACAGATACAGACCCCAGTGCAAGGGGTGGCCCGGAGGCAGTGCGCAAGGGTGGCAGGGTGAGCATATAACTGGGCTGGAGGACAGAAGGTGGCCAGGTGCACGGTGCCAAGAGAGAACAGATCAGAAGGGGAGACGGGGAGCAAAGGTAGAAGCAAAGAGGAACGTCTTGAGGTGCTCCGGAACTGGAGATGGTTCTCCTCAAGTTTTAGAGTATCAGGGAGGCTGTTCCAGAGGTAGGCCTTGCCGAAGACAGACATCTACCCACAGCTTGTTTCTTTCAAAAACGACTGACCCTGAGGGAGTTGGTGGTAGAGGAGTGAAGAGCTTGAGAGGGGAGGTATTTGCGGAGGGATAGCTGAAGGTATTTTGGACCAAGGCCCCAGAAAGCCTTGTAGACAATGCAGAGGGTTTTGAATTTAATCCTTGCATCTACTGGGAGCCAATGGAAAGATTTTAAATCTGGAGAGATACGATCCCAGGGCTTGAGGCCAAGGACAATTCTTGCAGTCCTGTTCTGGATTAGTTGCAGAGGGCGGAGAGTAGCATTCTCCTTCCTGCCAATTGGTGTTCTTTATCCATGCATGGGCACTTTTGCATTCTGTGAGGCAGCTAATGTGAGTTCTCTTTTTATTATGGCTTACATGTACCTTTTACATATAGTCCTGCATTAATACTACAAGCTGCAAACCCTCCTGGATGTTATTGATATTCTATTGCAATCCTAGATATGATAGGAAACATAGAAAGGTTCAGAGCCAAAAGAGAAACAAGACTTGCTGAATCCTCCTACACTGGGAAGAAAGCAGCACTGGAGATGCAACACCTGGCAGAACATTCAACAGAGAAGAGCTTTCATTCCGCGGACAATAGTTTCATTGCCCTGTAGTAAGGCTACTCTAACCTAAGTGATTTTGTAGTGGACATGGTGCGTATCATCCAAGAGTTATTGGAAATCCTACAAGAGGACCTGCAGGCTTTGTCAAACTTCTAAAGATCACAGACTTCTTAGACACTGTCTACAGGAATTCCAGATTGGACTAACATAACATGGCCAGTGAAACTGATGGAAATTAACCTATCCAAACAGGCTCAGTCACAAGCCATCTCACTCCATAATCAGATGACTTACGGTCTATGGGTGATCAACGTGGGAAGATCCTTGGGATTTTGATCTTGCCATTGCCAACAAGTCCAACTTTGTAGTGTGAAAATTGCAGTCATGGGGTACCCTACATCAGGTGAAGAAATATTGGGTGATTCTAAAGTCCCCATGAGTTACACCCATGGTTGTGTAACTCATGGGGACTCTATTGTTTTCTAGTGTACCTTAAAGGACTGTGTTGGAACACTCTATGTAAGATGCCAGGACATCTAAAAAATCTGTCCATGTGAGTAGAATTCCATCTCTACGGTGTGAACACTGAACACCCTGCAAATGGAAACCTTCTACAGCAAAGCCTTGTTGTTGCCTAATGGTTCCTACATCGTGCAGTTCAACTCATCATTGGGCCTCATTACGACCCAGGCGGACTTCGCGGTGCTAAATGCACCGCGAAGCATGGCGGAAAGCCGCCGATAGCGCCATGGGGGTTGGCGGATTTACCGCCCCATTCCGACCTCGGCGGAGCGGTAAATCCCCAATCCCCATTCTGCCCTTCCCCATTCCCATTTTCGCCCCATAGGGTATAATGGGAGTGGGGAAGGAGTTAATTACGCCACCGTAAAATACGGTGGCGTAATTAACAACGAGGTCCCGTAGCGCCATGGTTTTCTCCGCCTGGTAAAACCAGGCGGAGAAAACCTCCATGGCGCTACGGGAACTCGTAGTATGGCGGAGAGGTACGCCATGCACTACGCTGGCGTAATACCCTCTCCGCCAGGGTCCTAATGAGGCCCATTGTGTGGTGTGCCTGTGGGTGTGACCAGCCTGAACACCATCTCAGAAGAGGTACAATGCTATACATTATTCTGCATCCACTGTTGCAAACTGTGCTATTGAACTGGCCTTAAGTTAATCTAAATGCCTATACAGTTCTTGTTGTTGCCATTGAAGCTAGCATAACTCCTTAACATATGGATCACCAGCGCAAACGAAAAAGAGAAATACACCTTGCCAAAGCCCTGCTGGAGAAAGCCATTGATTGGCCTAAAGAAGTTCAGAAGTTCAAACCCTACTGGAAAGTTCCTTCTCATCAAATGGGAACTTCATCCTGGGAACCATTTCGGACAAGCTGATGCATTCAGGTATTTTCTTCAAGACATTGAAACATAATGAAGTTTATTGGAAAAGTGGGCACAAAAATGTGTCCAATCATCTATATCCTTATAGCTGGGGTCATCCTGATCTGATCATCTTTTTATTTAATTTAAAATAACACCAGAGAAAAAGAGCCATGCACCGCTGCTCACCATTTGACTGAAAACGGAGAACTGTTGGAACACATAGCAATCAATCTACCCATATCTTTAAAGGAATAACAACTTCTCGTCTTCATCATTTGTTTGGCTGTCAGAGAATACATTTTCAGCATCACCTGGAAGCAGTCTTCATCCTGCAGGAGCCAGCCCTTCTCATCAAACAAGCATTTTCAGTTCAGGTCCGGTCTCTGAGCTAGTCTACTAGCTGTTATGGACACAGAGGAAATATATTAAACAAAAGGTCTGCGGTTCGGTCCAGTTTCTGTACTTAGGATCTGCTGTTCCAGTAAACTGCAAACGATGTCCTGATGGACTACAATCACAGACGTATTTATGGGAGGGCAAAAGGGGTACTTGCCCAGGGCCCACACCTTGGAGTGGGGACCCACAAGGCTGGCTGATCTGAAGAAGTGAGATTCTATTGTTCACCAGTCTTAAATAGCACACGTCAGGATATTTTATGGGTGCTGCTGAGTCTCTAAACCCATTGC
The DNA here is from genome assembly GCF_040938575.1 of Ambystoma mexicanum. Taxonomy (NCBI): domain Eukaryota; kingdom Metazoa; phylum Chordata; class Amphibia; order Caudata; family Ambystomatidae; genus Ambystoma; species Ambystoma mexicanum. Next base: position 1,517,115,194 of record NC_090937.1, on the reverse strand, counting down.
CTTTCTGTTTTTAGAAGTATATTTGGCCTTGATCAATTCCTCATGGAATGCTTTCTCTGTTCACTGTGGTATACATAATTTGTGTGTTCCTTAAGGCACAACTCTGTAGCATTCTTTTCTTCCTTTGGGAATTATGTTGATCATGTGCAATAGGCGATGGTGAAATGCATATTGATAAATTGAGTGCCACAATGGTTCAGAAGTTAGCTCAGTGTGTGAAGCACCCACTGCAGAGATATGTAATAATATGCAAAATTAGAATATCACATTCCAACCTGGCTGGCTGAGCATTTCCCATGTATGAAGTTTATAAACCTGCCTGCATATGTACTTTGTTTTGCAGAACAACATCTGCTATTATCAGCAATGTACCTGCACCAGCTAGGGGCTGCTATAAAAACTAACATATCATTCATATGGTTAAGGTCTAGAAATTGGTTTGTACAGATGGGGTGTTGTAAAACGAAGGAAATTGCCTCCAACGATGGGATAAACTGTTAGTCCAAGAGGTCACTAAGTATCCAACATCAAGGCTATGGAACGAAAACGTTCATGCTTGTATTCTGGATTTCCAGCAGACGATACAGTGATCCTGGTAAAATCATCTAATATGTCTTACATTATTATGCTTTCTTCTGTGAGGTTTGCCTTCTTGCATGCTGCTGCAATCGTTTAGCCCATTGCTTGATCTTTCTTTGTAGGCTATGTGGGTCGAAGGGTTGGTAGACACGATTAATATGCTGGTTCTTATATCCATCCCTTTATGATGGAGGGGATGAAGCTAGAATCATTCCCATTTTGCATAACACTCTTCTACAATACTTTTAATATTTTGTTTAAAAATGGTCATGTTTGGAAATGTGATTTGTGTACTTTCCAAGTCAGTTTTTATAAAATGAGATTGTTTTAGTTCATGGAAAGAACTGGAAAATGAAGTGTTCAAATGCAGAAATTGCAGAGTTGGCACAATTCCCATTTTCACATCTTCAACCCTCAACCAATGTGTGATCCTGGGCATCTCATTTAATCTTGTATAGCCTAACCTCTCAATATTGGCAGTCTCTAAACCTTTCAAAATTGTCAGACCTTCAGAGTGATTTCATTCTCATGGTATGATCTTAATAAAAGCCTTATTCATGGGTTCACTGTGTTAATAGTGAGCATATTTATATCGCACACTACAGGCACGTGTTCATTTGATATCTATGGCAACACTATTTGAAAACCATATCCCACTTCTAATCTCAGTCTGTCTGGATAATGACACCTTCCAGGTAGATTCCAATCTGCCTCCACTATCCGTGCTACGGCATGTGTATTCATATTGATATTGATATTTTATTTCTATCGCGCTCATACACAAGTGTTTCAGAGCGCAACAAGGCAAGGGAGGGGAACAGGGGAGAACAAAACTACGATCTTACTAGGCTCAGTGACATTGAGAACGTGTAAGTGTATGGGAGAGGTGGAGGGGAAAAGTGCATGGAAGGAGGAGAAGTGGAAAGTTCGGAGCAAAGGAGAAACATAGAAATAATAATAAACAACAAGCAGTGGTAGTGCAGCCAGAAAGTGGGAAGTGCTGGTTTTAAGGCAGCAGACAGGGTATATCTGATAAGTGCAGGAAGAAAAATGGGGAGGGGGAAGTCTGTATGGGTACAGATACAGGCCTCAGTGTAAGGGGTGGCACGGAGGCAGTGCGGAAATGTGGCAGGGTGAGCAGATAACTGGGCCGGAGGACAGAAGGTGGCCAGGTGCACGATGCCAAGAGAGAACAGATCAGCAGGGGAGACGGGGAGCAAAGGTAGAAGCAAAGAGGAAGGTCTTGAGGTGCTTCCGGAACTGGAGATGGTTCTCCTCAAGTTTTAGAGTGGCAGGGAGGCTGTTCCAGAGGGAGGCCTAGCCGAAGACAGAGATCTACCCCCAGCTTGTTTCTTTGAAAAACGACTGAACCTGAGGGAGTTGGTGCTAGAAGAGCGAAGAGCTCGACAGGGGAGGTATTTGCGGAGGGATAGCTGAAGGTATTTTGGCCCCAGAAAGCCTTGCAGACAATGCAGAGGGTTTTGAATTTAATCCTTGCATCCACTGGTAGCCACTGGAAAGATGTCAGAGCTGGAGAGATACGATACCAGGGCTTGAGGCCAAGGACAAGTCTTGCAGTCCTGTTCAAGATTAGTTGCAAAGGGGCAGAGTAGAATTCTCCTTCCTTCCAATTGGTGTTCTTTATCCATGCATGGGCACGTTTGCATTATGTGAGGCAACTAATGTGAGTTCTCTGTTTATTATGGCTTACATGTACCTTTTACATACGGTCCTGCATTAATAGTACAGGCTGCATACCTTCCTGGATGTTATTGATAAAAAGTATCCTGTATGTACTCGAACAGTAACCGCTTTGTAGACTGTTAATGTTGGTCTTCAAATGCTACTTGTTTATCATTCTGATTGGAGCAAGAATGTAGAGGGTAAGGGGACTTAAAGGGAGTAAACATGCTTATTGTGCTGTGAGACAGCATATTAACCTATAGGTTGTGCGCGCAACAGGTGGGGGCGCGGACTGTGTTCTTGATCCCGTAAATCCTTTGGTTTGGTGGAGGGGGGGCCCAAAGGGGTCCATGCCCAGTGCCCCAAAAGTGCTTAAGATGGCCATGACTACAATGGACTACATTTGACGTGGTTTCCGTGTGATGCCAGATGCGTCTATGGATTGTTTTACATTAAGTCCAAAAGCCTTGGTATTTTTCCTTTTGTTTAAGCAAAATACAAACACTTTGTTTTTTCCTTTTTGTTTATACTCTGGAATCTTTGGCCTTTTGCTGTTTGTTTACACAAACCTTGGGCATATGTACATCATAGAGAAAGATATATAAAGCAAGATTCTGGGAGGGGTGAGACAGAGAAGTTCAGAAATCATTGGGTGACGCAGTCTGACGAGGAGGCAGAGCTGAGGCATTAGCAAGCTCAAATTATTTTCTCCAGTATGTCCTATGGATGGGGGAGGAGCCCATTTTGCTGCTTGAATCTGCTCTTGTTTTTGAAGCAGTGACATTGTTTTTTTTGGGTTGCAGAAGCACCAAAAGAATTATTTTCCTACTTTTTCGAAGAACTATTCTTTTGTATTCCCCTTTTTGAGCTGCATAGGGAACTACCCTTACCCAGAGCATCTCGATACCCAATAAACTATTTTATTCAGATTTGGCTAATATTCTGAATCATGGTCAATACCAACTGACACTAGCTATCTTTGAAGGCTTTGCTACAGCCATTAAGAGACCATGGACCTCATTCTAAGTCTGGAGGTCCGGAAATAAGTGTACCTTTCATACATTTTTTGTTTCCCTTCCTGATGAGCATCGGTTTAAGACTTTGTTGACAAACACATTTTGACTTTTGTTGACTTTTTGTTGAAATTCAGTGAAACAGGTGGGGTGTCCCCATTTCATGCAGCCAGTAATGCCCAGGGGGTCCTAACAGGTAAGTATGCAATATTTAGTGCAGATTGGTAAAACCGTGTGGAAAAGTATAAGAAACTATACTTTGGTAAGCCAGAGAGCCACATTTTGTATTTGTATTTGTATTTATTTTATTTGTATTGCTCACCTTGCCCTAGGGCATCTGGGCGCATGACGAAGAAAGTGGTTACATACAATCAAGGCAGCATACGATGAAAGTGTCAATACATACATATAAGGTAAATACAGGTAACAGTGGTTACTATTTAAAATAGGGTACGATATGTAGAGCAGGCCGAGAAAACAACGTTAAACAGGATTACTGTGAGGACAGTGGGGTTATGATGTCGCGGCAGATGCATCCAGCTCATGGAGCCATGATTTACTTTTATTCTTAAAGGAATGGAAGAAAGGTTCTGTTCTGAGTGTGGTGGGTATGCAGTTCCATAATTTAGCCGTGAGGACTGGGAAACTAGATCCTCCGGCCGTTTGGAGGTTGAAGCTGGGTATAGTGAGTGTGTGTCTGTGCGTGGACCTCAAGGGCCGAGTAGCTGCATGTTGCATGAATCGGTTGGTCAAGTATGCAGGTGCTGAGTTGTTCTGGGCCTTGTGAGTTAACGCAAGAGTTTTGAGCGACATACGGTGGGCGACAGGGAGCCAGTGTAAATGATGTCTTGTGTCAGAGATGTGTAATCTCCTTGGGAGATTTAGAGCCGCCCTAATGGCATTATTCTTTGTAACCTGTAACTTATCCAAGTTTCTTTGGCTGGTCCCTAGATATAGGGCATTACAGTAGTCAGTTTTAGACATAATGAGGGTTCTAGCGAGGATAATACAGTTATCAGTCATCAAGAAGGGTCTGCAGGCCGTGATGAGTTTGCATGTGTAGGCCGATGCTGATACAACAGCGTTTGTTTGTCTGGTCAGAGATAGTGTTGAGTCTAATTAAATTCCAAGTGATTTAGTGACGTTGGACACTTTGATATTGTTCCCGTCATTGGTAAAGGATTTGTAGGCTGGGTCAAGTTTAGTGAGTTTAATGTGCGAGCCGAGGACAAGAAGCTCAGTTTTTTCATCATTAAGGCAGAGCCCATGATGAGCCATCCAATCCTTAATAATTGAGTAGACTACATTAAGAGCTTTGGAGTCAGTTACCTAGTCAACTGTGATGGGGATGAGTATCTGGGTGTCGCCATCATAGTTGGTGTATGAGACACCCAGATAGTCAAGTATGTCAAAGAGCGACTTAAAAAACACCTTGTACAATGTGAGGGATACACACAATCCTTGTGGGACTCCACATGGGACAGGGGCTGTTTCGGCAGCGGCAGAAGGTGAAAAAACCCTCATGGTTCTATTAGCCAGGAAGGTGCTGATCCACGATGTGGCCGCGTCAGAGAAATGGGCAGCTGTTTTGAGGTCTTGACAGAGGATATGATGATGTACCAGATCAAAAACAGCTGAAAGATCAAGGAGAAGTCAGAGTGCCATCTTGCCCTTGTCTTTGAGATCCTCAATGTGTGTTTTTAAGTCAATCAGGGTGGTCTCTGTCCCATGTTTAGGGCAAATACTGATTGTTTTAGGCCCAATAGTTTGTTTGTTTCAAGGTCATCCTGGATTTGAAGGTAGGCCGCCCTGTCCAGAATTTTTAGTAGGTAAGGCATTGTGGTGATAGACCTGTAGTGAGCTGGGTTATTCGGGTCAAGTGTAGGTTTTTTGATTAGTGGGATGACCCACGCGTCCTTGAGGTTATCCAGGACAATACCATTTTTGAAGGTTGTGATAAAGGGAGCAAGATCATGTGCTGCCTCCTTAATAATGGGAGCAGGGCATGCGTCACCTTAACAATTTGAAGGTTTGAGCTTCTTAATAATATTTTCAACTTCCCAAATGGCAAGAGGCATGAAGCGGAAAGGTTTGAAGGTGTGCCACATACATGCGTTGACTTTTGGTGAAATCCATGGAAAGGGGTGAGGGTTCCCAATGTCATTTAGCCAGTAATGTACTTAGGGTCCTAACAGCTAACTATGCAACATTGGGTGGTGATTGGTGTAACGGTGTGGAATTGTATATGCAACAACACTTCACTAAGCCACAAACACCCACACAAATAATGGCTTTTGCAGAAATCCAGGGAAAGCGGTAGGGTGTCCAAATGTCATGTAGCCAGCATTTTCCAGAAGGTCCAAACCGGTAACTAAGTGAAATCTGGTGCAGATTGGTCAAACAGTGTGGAAATGTATAAGTAACAATGCTTCACCAAGCCACAAACCCACAGGCACATTTTGAATTTTATATTACAGGGCCTGTGGTAGCAGACTTGTAGTTATGGTTATGTTGCCCAACCCCTAGGAAGAGCACTCTTTGGGCGTCTTATAACTTCGCCCTGCCCCAAACAAATCCTCACAAGACTTTGCAAAAAAAAGTATATGGCCCTGTCAGATTGTTCTGGCAAGGTTTGTTGAGGTATTGTTAAGGGGGAACAAAGTTATAGGGGGTCCCAAAAGTGTGGTTTTTCCCATAGACTCAATGGAATAAAGAATTTGTTCATGTCTACAGCCCAAACCGCTGGACGGATTTTCACAAAATTTGCAGCAGGATCGGCGGCTTGGTCCTGAAAGCGTGCTTTTGTAAATTTGGTGTACATCTGTTCAGCAGTTTATTTAAAACAACCAAAATGTAGGTAAAAAATATTGTTATATCTGGGTTCTGTCCGTGGACTCACTTCCCTTTTCGGTCCACGAACCTCACGTCGGCCTACTGATTGGATGGTGAAAAGTGTGAAGTGCGTCACATTTCTGGAAATACCCACCATGTTGGATTTGTGGTCAACCGCTGGTGTCCGCGAACATTGCAGTAAAAGCATATTGAAAAACACAAAATTGCACTTATCAAACTTATTAAACAATCTTTGGGGAGGTGAAGGGTGATGAGGATAGGATGGGATATTGCCTTAAAAAAAAATGTTGTTTTTCTTCTCCGATGTCCGTGAACATTTCGGGGACAGCACTGTAATTGCCGCAAACATCTCATATTTGGGGGCATCCATGCTTATTTAAGCATTGCAGGGTTGGTGAAAAGCAGTTTTTGGATGGCTTATAAGTATTCTGCTGTTTTGTCAAGTGGGAACACAATTAGAGGGGGGTCCCACAATATTGTAAAGGCTTATAAATGTGGTGCCATTTGGCAAATCTGCACACACGTTTGCAAAATGATTTTAGTGAATGTTTTTTCCAAAGTTTGATGAGATTATGACAAGAGGGGGCAAAATTAGAGGGGATTTCAAAATGTTGTAAAGGCTTATAAATGTGGTGCCATTTGATGAATCTGCTCAAAAGTTTGCATAACAATTTTAGATCTAGATATACATTTTTAGATGGCTTATAACATTGTTGCTGTTTGATGAATGTGGACAAACGTTTTCAAAAAGTTTACAGACCCAGCCTTGAATGTGTGTGCAAAATCTGAATGGATTTTGTCAAGTGGGTCTAAGATATATGACTATTTTATGTATCTACATTTTGACACATTTGAAAAAATAAACCATGGGTGGATTTCCAGCAAACTCGTGTAAGAATTATTGGCAAGGACCTGAAACATGGTTTTTCAAATGTGTCCATGTTTTATTTTTTGACAAGTGTCATAATGTAATTACAAAAAATAGTGATACACCTTTGGTGACTAAGGTATAGCCTGTGGCCATGGGCAGTGGCCAGATAGTCCGGGCCATGGCATAAGGTCATGACCCAGACAATCTGGCTACTGGCAATGACCACGAGGGACAACCAATGGGATTAAAGTGGTAATGTCCATCAGGGACCGGCTATGTGGTACATTTTTTCAAAATTGGGATAGGTTTGAAAGGTACAATAAATGTGCTTGTGGTAATATGGTCATAGGGTTCTCTCTTTGCCTTCTACAGACCACCATGGGAAAGGAAGAGGGGCTCTGTACAGAGCACCACCTTTCCTTTCCATTGTGGCCATCTTGGAAAAAGATGTTCCTTCCTACAGCAGGACACCACAAGCACATCCCGCTGTAAGGAGAAAAATCAATATTTTCTTAGCACCCCGGGTTACCGCTTTGGCAACCCGTGGTGCTAATGGCCTCCATCCCCCATTGCAGGAGCTGGAATGTGGGATAATGGTCCGGAGCCTCGTTATCCACCCTTGTTTCGTTTGGGCCGATAACTTGGGATGGTGGGCCGTTATCCCCCGTTCCAGTCACAATATTCCATTAGCCTAACACAAAATACTAAAGGAAATCTTATTGAGTCTATGGCCCTCATTCCAACCCAGGTGGTAAGTTCCCTACTTTACCACCATGGTGTAAACTGTGTTTACACCATGGTGGATGGGGGATTTATCGCCCCATTCCAAGGTGAGTGGGACGGTAAATCCCTACCCCCATTTACCCTTCCCCATTCCCATTTTTGCCCCATAGGGCATAATGGGAGTGGGGAAGGCGCTAATTATGGCACCGTAAATTACGGTGCCGTAATTAGCGCCAAGGACGCTTAGCGCCTTGGTACTTAACACCTGCTTTTAGCAGGCGTTAAGGTGGAAATCAGGCGTTAAGGGTTAACGGCGCTGACAACGCCGTTAAACCCTTAACGCCTGGGTTAGAATGAGGGCCTATGTACTTTACTGAGAAATGTAAAGTAGATGGAGTCTATAAGATTTTTTTTTTGGGTTCTATGTTTTAACTGTGAAAGGTGGTTCCTAAAGGAACCTTTTTTGTTGTGTTTTTATTTTTTATTTTGCAGGTGAGGTTAGAACGTAAGGTGGTGAGGGAAATGATGAAGAGGCACCACACACTAATATGAAGGGGCAGGTGGACAGGGGAAGATGTTGTGCGTGTGTTATATCTAATGAGGGGGCAGTGTTTCTCATGCTCCTTTATTACAGCTTCAAAAGCACTTTGAAATTGCTCGCCCTGCAGAGTGGTGTGTTGCAGTATATACAGAGGAATGTTGTCCTCGAAAGATATGGATCAACAGCCTCTTTTATTGCAAGGTAGCTGGTGGGATTTTGTGTCCCAAAAAAGTAGACTATATGGTTACAATATTAGTTAAAGAAGATAAGGTAGAGCAAGACAGCCTACTACTTGCTAAGAAAGGAACAGCCTTTCTGAGAGCATTGCAGTGGTTGGATTTGGTGTGGTGGCACATGGAGGTGGTCCCATTGGAGAACTGTCCAGGTAGTCTGCAACTGAGTACAACATTGCACTCATTGCATTTCAATTTGGTAGCTTTACACGTTGGTACATTCCCAACAAGGGTAACAAACTGCCACACTCATGATTCTCTCTTGGTGCTTCAGGTAGGCACTTCCTCTACCTCATCTTCATTGTCCTTGGAAGTACAGCACTTATTTTGTTGTGTAGGTCCTCCAGCTGCTGGTGGTTGTGGCTCTTGGGGAGAAGGGATGGCAATAGCTGATGCCGTTTTTCAGATAAATAGCGGTTTTGCTAATATTCTTCCAGGTATGTGTTCTGTACTAGAATGTTAATGGATATTGAGTAAGACTAGGTGTAGGAGCAGTGTAAGGGGAACATTTTGAGCTGGAAAGTTCGTAGTTGAATTAGGTTGAATACTGATTGTTGAGCTCTGAAAACTCAGAGCACAGGTAGCCAGGGAAAAGTGCGTTGAGCCCAGCATTGAGTCCCGGCGAAAAGTGAATAATGAACAGTGAAGTTTGAACAGTTCAATTGCTAGAATGCTAGAGTGCTGCAGTGGTATAATGGACTTTGCAGGAAAAATACATCTTTACTGTCAGGAAGTTTGAAATAAATCAGCACTATTTGTATTTACTTGTCTTGTCATATGCTGAAATCAATGCAAACTGACTAGTTGACCCTCCTCTGAGGTTGTTCTATGTACTGAGTCATTTACCTCGAGCTGAATAGACGGGTTACACGGACCAACTCTTCCACTGTGTTTTAACTGTCGGCTGGAGGACTGCAAGCTGTGAAAATGTTCTGTTGACACTGAGATCTCTGGGCTCTCTTTGCGAGCCCTTTTACCTATTTCTAACTGACTGATTGTTGATCGAGCGGCAGGTAGTGGCAGGTGGTGTCGCTGGAGTGGGCCTAGATTTAGGACTAGCACTACTCAAATAAACTGGCAGGATAACTTGAGCAAGAATGATTTGAACAATCCCAGATGCAGGTGAGGGTGGGGAGACAGACTCTGGCTGCCCCATAAGCAGTCGAGCGTGCCTTGCTTGGTCTGGCTCGGAGGTGGAGACCATAGGTCGAGTTTATTGACTGTCCCTGTGTCAGCGTTAAACACTAGCTTAATATTTTAGATTTCTAGTCCATAAAACTTTGGATTTTTGTATATCAAGTCAAATACCCATTTGTAACCAGTTTTATTTTTATATTATTTGAATTGGAGAAATATCTTAGCATTTTAGCAAAGTCTGTAGTTGATGGATTAATTGTGAGATAGTTTTTTTTTATATGTGCTAACATCATCTAGGATATGTTTGTAATTGAGCGATTACATGTAACATAGGTGTCTGCATGTTTAACTCATCTATCAACCTAGTGGATCACAGGGTTTTATATTTCTTTTATTTATCATCAGTTACTTGTATTTGTGATTCTTATTCATTTAAGCTTGAACCTCTTCTCATTGTGGTAAACAACGCCACCGTTATGTGTGAATATTTTTTTGTCATCATGTCCAAATTAAAGTCAATTAAATATCCACTATATCCTCAGCATGGTAAGAGGCCTGCCTTCTCTGCCTCACACATTGCAGAGGCTAATGCTTTGATTAGCAAAAATAGCCTCCTTACTGTATGTCTTAAAGTAAGAACACCAGCAAGAGCAAATGTCTCTCAGTGCAAGTGGAAAAGTGGGAGGATGGGTGATTCCAGGCGAGTTAATAATTACGTTATCCCTGAAGTGGGAGATCGTACTCAAATAGGGGCCTCTGCTGTACCGCCTATGCATGATGACAACCTGGCGATGAGGTTAAATTCAAGGGCCCCCAGTGCTACTAGAGATCATGCAGATAGTGGCGCAGGTTGTGAGGTTCTTAGTCCCGCAGCCCAGACAAGAAGGGAAGAGGTATAATGTTCCCGTTGAATTGAATGCCCCCTTAAAAGACAATGGGGGTACAGTTGACAGTCTGATTCCTGCTGAGTTACCAGATTATGTAGAATTTGTAGATCTGGTAACTTTATCACCTGTTTTAGATCTACAGGTTCCCACTTCCAATATGTGCAATCCAATTACTGAACTGCTTAGCCCCTCGGCGGAGTCCTAGCAAACCCCTAGGATGACGCCTCTGAGACCACTAGGAAGATACCAGACTCTGCCCAAATGTGGCAATCTCCAGGTCTATGAGTGTTTGAATTGTATCAGGTTGGAATCTTTAATTAAGGGACTGCCAGTGGAATACAGGGTGTAGTCAAATTACTTCAAGAATTGTGTTGTGAAGAGACTGGCCAAGGAGAAGAGGTTGTTCGAAGAAAATATGAAGGTCATACCCAATGCATGCAAAGCAAGCAGAAATCCAAGTACCGTGCCAAAAGCTGGTCCCAGTGATTTCTGGAACATTGGGAGGGGGGGCGACATGACTAATCAATGCTGTTCCATGTCTTTATAACAAACACATAAATAAGGAAAACATTTTCAGTGAAAGAAAAATGACATAAAATTGACAATTTTTTTCTCTTTTTAATTTGGGGTCCCCCCATACACCTGTTTCCACAGCTTTATTACCCCACACCCCCTCAGCCCCACCCCCATATATAAGTTTACCAACAATTTGAAATGTTTTAATTATTCATGTTTCACTGAAAAGGCTATTAGTTATTATTCTTTTTTTTCGTTATAAACACTGTGTACAATCTACTACAGATAATCAAAGATTATGAACTCAACCATCCCAAGAAAATAATTAGTAATACCCTGCATAATATTAACAATAAACCTCCTGAGCAGAGGCAAGATTTGGCTACAAAAAATGTCCTACTCTCTTTCTGCTTAATGCTCCCAGGGCCAACCCCGGCCACTTTGAATCAAGGGACAGTTTAGATAATAAAATCACCCACTGGATTAGATCAAAGCAGGGTTGTTACTCTATTATTAGATGTTAGGCAGAATTATATGCAGTACCCTTTGGGTACACCTCACACAATTAAGACTACAAGTGACAGTACAAATCCACCTTTGGTACAAGCCTGTACTGCACAGTAAAAGTGGTAGCGATGGCTGAGCAGCCAGACTAATCTCAAGAGTAAGTGAGCAGTATCAAATAGTTACACAAAGGTAGCAATTACTATGATTCAAACAAACACTGACTCAAGGTTTCTGAGTAAAAGAATACATATTAACTTACACATCAGTTGTATAACATTTCACTAAAGTAAGCAGTTGAAAAATCACGTTACTAATACACCACACCACCCCCAAAAATGTCCAGACAAGTTAAGCTCACAAAATGAAGAGAGAGCAAAATTGCACTCTAGCAATTAAAAAGGGAGGGAAAAACAAAGTTAAGCAGAAATTGAGTAGCCCCAACAGGTAGGTAAGCAGGGTAATCTAGAAAGAGGAACTACAGTGATGGAACCAAACGAAATAGGCTTAGGGCAAAGTCAATAGGACAAAAGTCGTTTGCTCAAGATCACACAGTTCAGGGTACTTCGCGGTTAAGTCTTTGCCAAGAGTTTCGGACGAAGTTGGTCAGCAAAAAATGTAGTTTAAAGAGAAGAGAAGGACAAGCCCTCAAGTTGGCAAAAGGCTTCACACACCTTCACTGCGGTTGAACGAAACGCACAACCAGATTTGCACAGTACCTTAAAATGGAGAAGAAGCTGTAGCTGAGGCAGACGTTCCTGGTAGTTCCTGCCGGCTCACGGTTCCTGGAGCGACTGTCGGACTGACACGAAGTAGGAAGACTGGAGGGTCCTGCACTACCCAGGGAAGAAACCAGCAGCAGAGCAAAGCAACAAATAAAAGGTGTGCTCCTGGCTATCCGGCACACTGTAGCTCTGTACAGCGAATTCGACCAGAGGAGGGAGTCCTGGCTTGCAGTTTGGGTGAACTGGTTGGTCCCACCAGCTCAGGGGAAGAGGATTTCTGGAGGATCTTCTCTGTCATCAGAATTCGAGGATTCAGACATGCAGCAGGGCTTCACCCGGTGATTCAGTCATGGTAGGGGTCCTCTTCCATCAGCTACTTGTCAGTTCTTTCATTCCAGTGGCAACTCTGCCTTTCCATCCCCAGAGTTAAGCAGTTTTCCCCCATTCACAAATAGGGTAGTTACCACTGCCACCAGCCAAGTCTTGATGAAAAGGGTGCAAAACAATACTCCAAGAGAAACAGACAAAAAGGGATAAGTATTACCCCTTTCCAGTACTCCATGTAAGATGGTTTGTACTGAGTCTGTGATTTTACAGAGGCTAATAAAGTTAATGGCAACTTTATGTGTTCGGGGAGACAGTAGTCAGTCCCAGAAAAATGGATTCTGAGTTGGGAAGTCTAAAAGACAACCCTGTGTCACTTCACTGAAGGTGCTGTGTAACACACAGTAAAACGATGATGCTTGTGGAGCAGGTGAGGCTCAACAGTCTCTGAACACACAAAGGGCCTCATTACGACCCTAGCAGTACGGGGTAAATGGCATCGTAAAAGGTGCCGGTGCCATTTACCCCGTACTGCCTCATTACGAGGTCCCCTCGTGGGACCCAGGAAGCAATGCCTGGTCAAACCAGGCGTGCTTACCGGGTCCAGCGAGGGGAAGAGGGAGCAAACAACGGGCCAACTCGTAATGGCCCATTGTTTGCTCCCTCTCCCATTCCCATTTCAGCCCTATGGGGGCTGAAATGGGAATGGGGAAGGACCGGGTCCGGGTCCTTGGAGGGAGGAATTACCGGGCCTTCCGAACTCGGAATGGCCCGGTTATTCCTCATTCTGAGGACCCGGATGTGATTTCGGCGGCAGCCATGGTGGAAAAAGCAATCTCCCTGGTACGTCCTAGGATTGAAAAACTGACCTCCCAGGTGACTGTGAGAAGTAGCTCCTCCCACCCGGATAGGGAAGAAACAAAAATAATCCCTTTTAAGGGATACTTTTATTCAAGGCACACTGCCTTACTACAGGCATCCAGTAGGGTTCCCAGAATGTATCCTCTAGCACTCGGGCCACAGGACCTATGCCCTTTACTCGCGAACTACTCCATGTCTGCCAGGGAAAAGAACAAAAAGAAAACACTTGGTAGCAAACCTCGGTTGTGCCACTCTCCCATTCTAGGACAAACCAAATCGCCATGGCAGATATTCTGCCACCAGAAGAGGTGATGATGAAATCGACAGTGGAGGTGCAAGTCCTTTCCAGGAATGTAGCAGGGTTAAATTGTCATATGGAGGATGTCCTTTGTCTGGAACCAAGACATTGTTGGTTTCTAGGAGACATAGGCACTGATAGTCCCAAATATATAGGGCTATACAACATTCTAAATATCGGCAACAAAGGGCAAGGGGGCAGGCCAAGTGGGGGTGTACTCCTGTGGATCCATTCATTGATCTGCAGGAGTATAAAAGTCATTGAAACTGCTGCAAGGGATCTGCTGGAGCATCATATTGGGGTTGGATGGGACACATATATTCCTAATTCATCTCTATAATCAGGAGACAGCCTCTGCGGGGACCACTATATTTACCTATTCAGGGCCATCCATAGAAAAAAGGAGATCTATATTTTGCAAATCCTCAAAATGTTTTGTTATGGGTGACTTCAACTTACAATATGAGCCAATGGAGATGATGGCCGGTTTAACAGAGGATGCGGATAGACTCTGGGGCATCAGAGAGATAGCGGCCATACCACCCAAAAGAAAGTACACAAACTCTGAAAATGTTGCTGCCTTGATGTTGGCAAGCAACATGAGTGCTTGTAATTGTAGATTCCCACGGGACTCCCCAGCAAAGAAAACCTACCAGTCCGTAAATTGTTCTAGTCTGATACAGTATATGTTATTAAATCTGGAGGTTTAGGCCACCATTATTGGCCATCACAGCCTCCTTCCTGTCCAGGATGTGAGAGGTGAGGACATTGTTGATATTCATGTGGATTGATTTGATGGGCAAGATGGGAGAGTTTTTCTCTAAATCATTAAAGACCCTTCTAAACCAGTCTACTCATACAAATGTTTGGAATGACAGTGATTGCCGTAGCGCAAATGACAATTTAAAAAGGCAGGCAAAACTGGTGCACACAGAAGGGGTAAGACAGCTACGTGAAATACGAAGACAATTTAGAGGAGCAGGTGGATGCATTGTCCCTAGATACCGCCCCTCACCGCCCTCAAATTGGACCAGCAAGAGAAGAGCTATATGGGGGACCCCATGTTTTGTCACTATATTGCATTAGGTGTATGAGAGACGATATGAACTCAGGCAACCATATCGAATGCACCATTGTACCGAAAGAGTCGAAGGATGTCAGCACGCAGAGTGGACATCATGGAGCATAGAGTGAGATCTGATGAGGACAGAGTGATGTCTTGAAGAAGATATACAAGGACATACTGAAACAATATGGACATACTTAACAGTAATGATGTAACTAAAGTGACAAGAGAAACATGTATGAAATGATAAAGCAATCATATATACAAAGAAGATAAAGTAACTTGTTGACCAATAAGTGTAAATATGCAGTAACACAAGGTGACATATAGAAGCTTGATATAGAGGCAAACATAACATGACAAGGATGCTCATGATAGGAGGATGGACGTCGGCTTGTGTCAAGACTCAAATCAGGTACCTCAGAGATAGACCAGGGATGCAGAGTCAGGAGACATAGGAGAAATAGCTTTGTGTGCAAAATAAAGTTGTTTTGGCCTGGGATCAAGGGTGCTAAGGAATAATTGCAAGGCAAAGGCACGCATGGAGGCAGATGGATAAGCAGAAGAAAACATTTACGAGAGCCAAGAGGCAAGAACAGCTAGTGTAAGTAAATCAAAAAGCAGTAAATAGAAGGTCGAAATTGACAAATTTGCAGTCTACTCACACGTGATTTGAAAGTCAAAAACACGGGATATTCATTCAACTTCGGATGACGATAGTGATGTGCTTACACTACCTCAAATGTTCCAGAACAGAGAGAAGAATACAAGGTCAACTACAGACATGAAATGTTGGTTTACGGCTGGACTGATGAGAGATGATGGATTAATTGGGAAAGTGGTGAGTAATCTGACGTGACTCAAGCACATGGGTTTCGTTTTGCTTAAGTGCTGCTAACAAGCCGAAAGTCCAAGGTTGGGTGGGAATACCAATCAATCAGAGAGTCTATGAGGCAACATGATATACAATGTTTCATAAACCAATCCTCCGCCATTGTGTTTGCTATAATCAGTATTATATGTATTATATGTATATAATCGCACCTTGAAACACTTGTGTATAGGCACGTTATAAATGCCATATGATATCATATCATATCTAGCGGTAGCTTGACATGTGCCTTACAGATAAGGGGCAGCCAATAACGAACTAACCCACATGAATACCATAGGTACATAGATTCCCTTAACCAATTCCTCCTGTCGATAGGTTTTGCTGTTTGCACCGTAGGATGATATCATAGATGACGCATATTGGGACATATAACCTCTATATAATCAAGTTTGTGTGTGAGTGTGCAAGCATCCATCCGATGTCTGCCAGTTTGACCTGCTTTATTAAATTGAGAATAACGTATTATTTTTCAATTTTTTCCGAGTCTGTCAGGTTATTTGGTCTGAGATCTGTATTGGTAATTCCATCTAGCACAAAAGACGCTTTAAGGTGCTAGAGCACAAAAATAATCCTGGATTGTAAAATCCAAGAAGTCTGAATATTAGGAGCGTCTATGGAAACTACTGCTCGACGCAATTAAGGATGGAAATAAAAAGGAGTTTTATGGAAACTGATGAGCAAGGGGTCCCCTCTTGAGTAGAAACTAATCCAGGGAACAATCCCCAGGAGATGTGGTACCCCCATTTTGAGAGCCTTTATGAAGAAAGTAGAGATCGGGGGGAGGCTTACCAGTATGCTCATATTTCAGAATGAGACATTCTACAGTTAGTTCTCGAGGAAGGCGTTGGATTCCATATTAGACCAGACTTTTCAACGTAGTCTTGCGATTGGGCAGGACCTCTCCCTCCCAGACATAGGCAGTTATAGTCCCCATCTTCAAGAAGGGGGATAGAAACCAACTAGTAAATTACAGGCCGAACTCCGTTCTTGGTGCTGCGAGCAAGGTTTTTTCAAAGACGATATTGAGGAATCTGGAGACTTGGGCCGAGGAGACTGGTGCCTTGAATCATTTGCAGGCAGGATTCCGAAGGGGTATTAGTACGGTGGACCAATGCCTGATGTTGCCATTGTTGTGTTAGACGTACGTCCTCTTCAGAAAAATGAACATCTATGCCGTCTTTATAGACTTAAAGACGGCGTTTGATATTTTACTGAGGACTAGGCTATGTTTAACCCAGATCGGCCTGGGTATCCACAAAAACCTCTTACACGCAATAAGGATACAACACCAGGGTAACAGTGCAAAAAATCATTATGGGCTTGATGGGGCTCTGTCTAGCAGAGTTAATATTAAGAGAGGGGTGAGCCAGGGCTGTGTCCTGCCCCCTACTCTTTTACGTATTTATAAATGGCACAGTTACCAGACTCTTGAAGACTCCCTCTGATGCATCTATATTGGAATAAGTTTCCTCTCTTGAGGGTCGCTGAAAACACAGTCATATTGCCATTGGCTTCTGGTGGACTGCGCTGCTCGCTGGACACATCTGCAGGCTTCTGTAGTGAAAATTTCCTGACAATAAAGATTCAAAAGATAAAGGGGAAAGAAACCTGCTAGAATAAATCTAGCATTAGGTGAAGTACAAATCGTACAGGTTAAATCATGTGACTATCTGTGCCTGAGAATTAATGAAGCCTGTACATGGGGGAAGCAGATATTGAAGGTGGGACGTACTCTATCTAGGAATAGTGGTGTAATGGCCAACTTTGCCAAAGATCATGGCGATTGGGCTGTGTGTGTAGCCCTGGAGGCCTATAAAGTACAGGTGTGACAAGCTGCAGCCTATGGCACTGAGCTATGTGGTTGGGGTAACCTTTCTAATTTGTCTGTAATTGAAAATAGATTTTTTTAAACATTTTGGGAATACTGCTGCACGTCCCAAACCTCCACGGCTTACTTGAGTTGAATTCACATCCCTTGGAAACTATGCAGGGAAAAGTCAGTCTTTTTCTGTTTAAGACTATGGAATGATCCAAACCTGCTTAAATACAGGGGGGCAGTAGCGGTCATACTGATACAAAAATGAGCAATGAGCCTCCCTTAGCTATCAACAGTAAACAAATTATTTTTAGCCCTTGGCCTATCGGACCTCTGGATCAATCCGGCTGCTATTAATGCTAATTCGAAAAGCAGTGTGTGGCATGCTCTCATGATTGAAAGCGAAGCATAGATTGGAAGAACATCCAGATGTCAACACAATTCCGTAGATATTGGGCCATGAAGCAGAATCAGTGCTATGAAGATTACATGGACCTAAAGCACCGTAAGGTGATGAGAACTCTCTTTACCAAAGCACGCTTGGCCACATTGCTGTTAGCTGCTGTGATGTCTAGGTGGAACATCAATTCTAGCGCAGTCTGTCCTATTTGTTCGGGCCCCAGGAAAGGCCTATCCCATTTCCTGCCCCTCTGCCCTAGCTATGCTGACCTGAGTAAAGGATCATTAATGTCTCTTTTTGACCAATAATCGGTCACTACTGTTGCCAAGGCTATAATAGCAGCCAAAGACCACCTTGCTACGTTTACCACAGCGTGGTTTCTGATTAGGGTATAGTGAAGGAGGGTGAAATGTGTGCCATAGTATTATGCTGTTAAGAATGGTTGTTGCTTTTTGGGATTAAAACATTGCTGAGAAATCCCCCCATATTCGGAAAATGTATGGAATTAATTTATGGACTGATCATCAAGTTGGCTCAAGCCACAGGGAATCTCAAGTACACATATTGTTTTACAAGTTGTTTTTTGAACCAACACGTACCCTTAGGCACATTGGCACTTTATGAGTTGTTTTGCTGCCCAACATTTATCTGAAGGTGCATGGAACATGTTGTTATTACTATGGGCCTCATTCCGAGATTGGAGGTAGTCCATTGGTGGCACTATTTGCATACAAATCAAACAGTAATGTGTATCAGCATCAGACATAGGAAGGCAGACAAGTTAGGTAAAACAATTGCAGAATACTGTGTCCCTACCCATGACACAGTTCTGTGTGAGGATTCCCACACCTGTGCAACCTGTAAATAAAGCTCAGTCCATATATGTTTGAACTAGTCTTGTTTCCTGCTAAAATGTTCTACTACCCTAATACACCTGAGTTTAGCAGAGTTTCTTCGAGGTTCGTTGACAGATCCCTCGGTGGTGAACTCCATTTAAGCAGGAGCCACAGGGTGTCAAGATTCCTTGAAGAAAATGTGAACACTGTCTTCGGGAGAGCATCTTTGAGCCTTCATGGTGCTCCTTGATGAACGGTCGTGGACGTCCTGTGAAGTAAGCTATTGCTACCTGTGTCCCTTTTATGTCCAATTTTTCTGCAACTAGCAAAGCCAACATTTTTGGCTAGTACAAACGTTTTAACTTATTGGCATGCACTGCTATTACATGCCCACGTACATGCACCATTTTTCACCTGCTACCGTCAATGGATGGAGTTAATACCACTACGGCAGTGCCTGGCAAGTGCCTTACCTGTGCCTACCCAAAAGCCCAAACTGTGACGTCGCCAATGCTTGTTCACATTGAGAAAGATGTGATGTGTTGGCAGGCAGTTCAATTAATAAGGCTTTCTCATGGGAGTTGATGAGAAGGTGATAGTCTATGAAAATGCTTGCATGATTGGGAGTTAGTTGCTTCATTTGGAGCAGAGATATAGGTTAGAAATGACAGCAACACACATAACACACTCAACAAGAGAAAGATGATCAATGAACACATTGATCATCTTTCTCTTGTTGAGTGTGTTATGTGTAGTTACAATCCTAGTTGCATGCTTTTCTATTACTTTGTTCTGTTAATAAAAATAAATCCACATTGCAGGAATGTTTGAGAGTATGTCATTGATTGATGTTTATTGAAAACAACACAGATCATCTCACAACACAGCGCGCCACAATTTGGAATATGAAACTGTGATTTACAAGCAAACAGCAAGATTGTACATTTCATAAAGTACTTTTATTTGACATCAAATGTTTAGAGAATATTCAGCGATTTGCATTTGTCTTTGCTGTCGATACGCAAAAGTTCATCTTGAGTCATGCGCTGTTCCTTTGCGGTACACAGGGTGTTGGTTTATGATAAAAGAAGCACTATGGTCGCACTGATAATCGGAAGGCTGTTCCAACAATGAGGCATTAGACCACCATAATGGTTGGTATGTTGCTTCTAGCCGCTAGTACCGCGTAAGGGCATACTGGTCCTTGGCGATTGTCCCATAAAATTGTGAGGGTCATGAAGTTGTTTAGAAGTAGCTGCACCTGGCAGTTAAAAAATCTGACGGCCGGGGTCTGAAAATCGTGGCATTGACAGTAGGGAAGGATGTACCTGTTTTAAAAACATAAATTAGTCACACGAGCCGATCTTCATTAAACATATTCATTTTATTTATTGGGCGTGAAACTATTTGCTAGTGAGGATAGTGCAATGGAGTATGTTAACTTATTCCCACTAACCCACCCTCTCTCCTCTGTCTTTTTCAGAGCCGTCTGAGCGCCAGGGGACCACTTCGGCGGTGATAGTGCGCGGTACAAAACAATATGCCACTTTGAACGAACAAGTACAACTTAACTGGGCTTTAACGCCACACTAATGTTATTATATTCCGGTATAAAATAATCTAAAGCGTTACTTACATTATATTGACATTTTCCATTGTCTATGCGTAATGCAGTCCCTAAATACGACTCTGTCTGTGCCAACGATCTTTCTCATAGTGATATAATATATAAAAACGGTTTTGTTTCAGAAATGTCATCCTTATTGTCTCTTAGGTTTTTGCACCCCTCCTTCAAAAGAAGTCTTTTGGCACGATCCCTGTCTGTCAAGGTCAAAAAACAATAGAACCTTATAGTGCGAGTCATGGGCCACTCCGGCCCGCAAGCAAAAAATGGAAGCAGCTGACCTTCACTGTGAACGAGCATAAATCCTTACTTTGCAACATTCTGTGTAAAGCCATCCCTGAGAAATTGCTTTTTACCCTCCATCTTTGTTTATTGTCTGCGTGCTAATGAAAAAAGTTTGTTAAAAGGAGTTTATGGTTAACTTGCGCTACTAAAAACCTATGAAATTCAGTAAAAAACTTTGTTAAGTTGTGCTACTAAAAACCTATGAAAACCTATGAAATTCAGTAAAAAAACTTTGTTAACGGGACTTTATGGTTAAGTTGCGCAACTAAAAACCTATGAAATTCAGTGAAAAAACTTTGTTAAAGGGAAGTTATGGTGCCAAGTAAAACCGAAAAACCCCAGAAATTCGCCAGTTATGGTAAGCTAAGCAACCATAACTCGCGCCACCACCGTGCACTGCTAAGCCTAACACCCAGGACATCAAAGATGACATCACAAATGCCATTGATGACATCACTGATGACATCACATGTGCATTTACCTTTCATGAAAAGTCTGTACAAGGGATTCTTATTATAATGTTGAGAAAAAAACTGTCAAGGATCATTGGAAAACTATCATGAGCTAATTGGTGTATTAAGCAATGAATTGATATAAACAGCATTCTATTATGAAGTTCTATCCAGTACACTAAGCTATTCATGCAGAAACATAGGCATTGTGTGCAGCATACATGATGATGGTACACTATTCATAATGTTGATATGTTGAATAATGAAATGATAACTGTTTTCTTATTAGAGTTTTGCGTACTGTGAAATATGAAATAAGTAGCTAATAAAACCCACGTATTACATAATTGCATTATTACAAACAAAACACAAAGAGACAATAACACATACAAATATGGGTATATACAGGGAAAGTGAAGTAAGCAAAAAAGCAGAAGTAGTAGTCGAAATAATTCATAACCTAACTGATTATATTTATGTAAATAAATGATTGCTCTGTTTCAAAGCTGCTATTTATCCTATGTACATGTGTTACATGATTTGACTGGACCCTAAGGAAAGTAGTGTGAGTACAATGTACACAAATATGAGCATATACAGGGAAAATACAGTAATAAAAAAAAAAAAAAAAACAGAACTATCAGAAAGTGCTGATAACTCTACTGATTATCTTCATGCACAGAAGGAATTGCTGTTTTTCAAGCTTGTGTCTTCTCATATGTATATGTTTCATATGATATGACTGGACACTAAGGGAATTACTGTAAGAACATACTTGAAGGATAAGTCTACAAATATAGTACGTTTACAATTTTTAGTTCATGACTGTTACTGAAGAAAACCATGTGGCCTACATATGTTAGTAAAGGATAAAAGAGGGAGACAGACATGTGATGTCATCAGTGATGTCATCAATGACATTTGTGATGTCATATTTGATGTCCTGGGTGTTAGGCTTAGCAGTGCACGGTGGTGGCGCAAGTTATGGTTGCTTAGCTTACCATAACTGGCGAATTTCAGGGGTTTTTCGGTTTTACTTGGAACCATAACATCCCTTTAACAAAGTTTTTCACTGAATATATATATATATATATATATATATATATATATATATATATATATATATATATATATATATATATATATATATATATATATATATACATATATATGGGTTTTGGGGGGTTTGGTGTTGTTTGGGGGGTTGTGGGGGGTTTCCCCCCGCATATATGTTA
Source organism: Ambystoma mexicanum (assembly GCF_040938575.1). Classification (NCBI taxonomy): domain Eukaryota; kingdom Metazoa; phylum Chordata; class Amphibia; order Caudata; family Ambystomatidae; genus Ambystoma; species Ambystoma mexicanum. Next base: position 1,517,092,837 of record NC_090937.1, on the reverse strand, counting down.
CAATTGACCTTCACAATTCAGTCACTTGTGAAAAGGTCAATTGTAATTCGAACAGTTGTAAAACGAACATTTCGTATACAACCACAGGGAAGTCTTAATTGCTAGGTTGGGAAAGAATCTGGTCTACAGAGGCAAAAGGAACAATGACAAGCTGCAGCTCAGGACACTCAAAGTGTGAATAGGGTTGTAAATGGCCTCTGCAAGGGAAAAACAGGGAGGAGACTGTTCGTGGACTGCAGGGAGACAAAAAAGGGGCGGACCCAAACAACCATCTTTGGCTGATCAGTAACAAAGAACACTTTTTAAAAAAAACATATAACTTGCATGTCAAAATTGTGAAAAATATGATAAATGTTCATTTAATTTCTGGCTGCACGTTTTAAGAGTCGGCAAAACCGTGTGACATGTTCTGGAAATGAATGGCAAGAAATGTGATTTTACGCAAAATACATAACTGTTAGAATTGTGAAAATGTACACGCATGTCCCCATGTACAACACGCATATTTGTGGAAAGTTGCAGAAAAATTTAAAAGTGCGTTCATAACGAAAAAGGCAAAATTCTGTGGAAAGGGGGGACATGATCCCACAGCTACGGGATTTTGAGGAATGGCTGCAATGTAAAATATGACATCTGTATGTGTAATTTTTATAAAAGTGACTAATGTAGAAATGTGTGTTTAAGGTAAAATCATATTTTGAGACCAGTGGCTAAAGGGAGGTCACTAAGGATTGTAAAGTAAATCATAAAACCTGACAACACCTAGCCTTGATCCAATCACTCAAATTGCAAGGTGGTGTTAAAGATGGCGTCTCTAGGGCGCAGAGTACCTGAACTTCCGGTAGTTGATCGTGGTGAGATCGCCAGGCTGTCCGACAGGTGACTGTAGAAAGAGTAACGTGAGAAACCGGTGCAGCCCTCTCCCTGATGTGAACAGGGCTAGGGGTGGACCAGCTCCCAATGCCACAAGTGTGCTCCTTCCTGATTCTTGTGGCGCCGAGGCAGTCAGCAAGGTGGAACTGCGGACTGTATACTGAGGTTGATCGTAGAGCAGAGTAGGAAGTCCAAAACTGAGGCTGCAAGGCTAATGGTAGGCAGCAAACAAAATGGCAGATCAGGGATGTAAGTCCAAAACAAGATATGGCTAGGTTGCAGGAAGGCAGAGGCAGGCAAGGCTGAACTGGCAAGACTGTAGCAGGCAAGACTGTAGCAGGCAAGACCGTAGGACTAGGCAGAAGGGCTAGGCAGTAGCAGGCAGGACTGTAGCAGACAAGGCTGAAGCAGGCAGGACTGTAGCAGACAAGGCTGTAGCAGGCAAGGCTGAAGGGAAGGCAGAAGCAGGCAGGGCAGTTGCAGGCAAGGCAGTAGAGTAAGGCTGCAGGGCTAGGAAACCAACCCCAAGAGAAACAGAGAGGAATGAGGAGCAGGAACCAACAGGGAACTGGAACTGCAGGGGGCTGCAGGAGCGAAAACACGATCCGAAAACAAACCACGTTGAGACGCGGTGAGTTTCAGGATTCCGTCCCTTAAATAGGGCCGGCAGCACTCGGGAGGCTTGGAACGCAAGCCGTGCTATCCCCGAGTGTTACCGTGCCCAAAACGAGGCTTGGGAAGCAAGCTTGTGGCTTCCCAAGCGTCTCGCGGACTGCGCATGCGCGAAGACCAAAACGCGGCCTTCCGCGCCTGCGCAAACCCCGAGACACAGAAACCCCGGAAGCGCCGAGAGCCGCAGATGACCGCGGTCCCCCCAGCCGGTATCGGGGATAACAGCGCCAGGATGGGGCGCGCCGGGACCCATAGGTGCGCCCCCTCCGACAGGTAAGTGAAGTGGTAACACTTTGCCCCCTCCCAGAAAGGCCAGGAGCCCCAGGTTTCCAAGGAAAGCGTTGATAGAAATCACGAATCAGGCAGGGAGCATGCACAAAACTACGTGGTTCCCAAGTTCGATCACAGGCTGGGTAGTCTTTCCAGTCCACTAAGTACTGGAGAACTCCTCGCCTAATGCGAGAATCACAGATTTCCTGTACCTCAAATTCAGGGGATCCCCGGACTACCACAGGTGCGGGACGAGGGGAAGACCGGCCAAATGTGTCAACTATGTATGGCTTCAATAGGGAGACATGGAAGACCGGATGCACCCGCCAAGTCTGAGGCAACTGCAAACGAAATGCCACAGCAGACAGGCGCTTAGTAATCTTGAATGGGCCAAAGTATCGGGGAGCCAATTTGGTGGGCAAATTACGTATGGGAAGATGCTTGGAGGACAACCAAACCAAATCCCCCACCTGGAAAGCTGGTTCCGGGGTCCTCCCCTTATCAGCCTGTTGCTTCATCCGTGCCTGTGCCTCCGCTAAAGTATTGCGTGCCAAGGAGTGTTGATCCTGGATGAGAGCGACGAGCTGATCAGCAGTGGGAACCGCACTTGAAGGTACAGGACAAAAGGGCACCAATCTAGGATGCAAGCCAGATAAACAGAAAAACGGACTCAGGCCAGTAGCAGAATGAACCGTGTTGTTGTAGGAGATTTCAGCAAAAACTAGATGCGACTTCCAGTTAGATTGGGTGGCATTGGCAAAACAGCGAAGGTATTGTTCTAGAGTCTGATTAGTCCTTTCTGTCTGGCCGTTGGTGTGAGGATGATAACCAGAACTGAGTGCGCGTTGAATGCCGAGATGACTGCACAATTGGCGCCAGAAAGATGACAAAAATTGAGACCCTCGGTCGGATATGATCTTTTCTGGCAATCCATGTAGCCGATATATCTCCTGAAGAAATGCTGATGCCATCTGCGAAGCAGTGGGTATCTTGAAAAATGGAACAAAATGAGCTGCTTTAGAAAAACAGTCCACTACGACCATGATACAGGTGTATCCTTCTGATGGAGGGAGTTCCACGATGAAATCAACCGCAATGGTGTGACATGGGTAAGGTGGAATCTCGGTGGGATGAAGCAATCCCAGGGGCCTCTTCCTAGGGGTCTTCACCTGAGCACACACCGGACAACTCTTTACATAACGGTCAACATCATCGGCCCAGCCAGGCCACCAGAACTGTCTAGATATTACTTCTCGAGTTGCTCTCATTCCACAATGACCACCCACTCGAGAGTCATGAAACCCATGAAGCACAAGAGTCTGAAGTGAGGATGTGGGGATATATAGCCTGTTCTGGAAGAAAAGCAGCCCGTTATCTTCAGTAATCTGTGAATGCCTCAGGAGTTCTTCCCGATCCGGATCAGAACTTGTGTCTTGTAGAATCCTCTGAAGATAAGGTGACAGTGCGAATAGAAAATGCCTTGGGGATATTAGTGGCTCATCCCGGTACTGACTTCTTGCTTCTACATCCAAGGATCGAGACAAGGCATCGGCCTTTAAATTCCGAGCACTGGGGATGTACGTGATATGGAAGTCATAATGAGAGAAAAAGAAGGCCCATCGGGCTTGACGAGAGGTTCGACACTGAAGAGACTTCAAATACTGTAGATTTCGGTGATCAGTACGTACTTCCACAGAATGCCTGCCCCCAAGGAGATGATGCCTCCACTCTTCAAATGCAGCCTTTATGGCCAACAATTCCTTCTCGATCACTGCGTAATTTCGTTCGCTAGGAGTGAGCTTGCGAGAGAAGTATGCCACAGGATGTTCCAAATCAGTTTCTGGTTCTTTCTGCAAAAGGACTGCACCGACAGCATAATCGGAGGCGTCGGCCTCTACAATATACGGCATTTCATCATTAGGATGACGCAAAATGGGAGCAGTGCTAAAGGCTTGTTTTAAGATGTTGAAAGCCTTGGTGGCCTGTGAATTCCAAAGAAAAGGCGTTTTACTGCTAGTTAGTTGAGTCAAAGGATCTGTGAGTTGAGAAAAATGGGGTATAAATTGCCGATAAAAGTTGGCAAATCCCAAGAATCGTTGAAGGGATTTCAAATCAGAAGGTTGAGTCCAGTCCTGAATGGCTTGCACCTTGGCTGGATCCATGAAGATTCCTGTGCCACTGATCACGTAACCCAGAAATTCCATTCTTTCCTGATGAAAAGAACACTTCTCAGCCTTAACGTACAGTAAGTTCTGGGACAAACGTCGAAGCACCTCTCGGACATGTTCTACATGTTGCTTCAGGGAGGCAGAAAAAATGAGGATATCGTCAAGGTACACCCAAACCGATATCCCGACTAGATCGCAAAAAATGCTATCCATAAAACGCTGAAAAACAGCTGGGGCATTACATAAGCCGAATGGCATGACCCGGTATTCGTAATGCCCGAAAGGGGTCTTAAAAGCCGTCTTCCATTCGTCTCCATCTTTAATTCGGATTAAATGATAAGCGCCCCGTAGATCCAACTTGGTAAAAACCTGGGCAGCTTGAAGGGACTCCATGATGCTCCTAATTAAAGGCAATGGATATCTATCCTTTCGTGTGATATCGTTTAATTGACGATAGTCGATACAGGGTCGTAGGGTTCCTTCCTTCTTTTTCACAAAAAATAGCGGGAATCCAGCTGGTGATTTCGAGGGAGTGATGTATCCCTTCTTGATGCAGTCTGACAAGTATTCTTGAAGAACCGGCTTCTCAGTAAAGGATAAGGCATATACCTTCCCATGAGGTATCACAGAACCAGGTACCAATTCTATAGAACAGTCAAAATTACGATGAGGAGGCAGTGGTATGTCTTCGGGTTCAGAAAACACTGTTTGAAATTCGGCGTATTCCTGAGGGACAGACGATAGGGAACAAAACCCAGGAGGACCAGTACCCCTCGTGAGAGGTATGGAGGAGATCTCCTTTCTTGACACGCTGGGCAAACAACAATCTTGGAGGCAATGAGCAGAGGAGAAATCCAGAATGCGAGCTCCCCAATCGATGGTAGGATTATGGTGAAGAAGCCAGGGCAGACCCAAAACCACGGGATAGGAGGGTGATCTGATGACATCCAAGGCGATTCTTTCCCCATGCTCTTTAATCTGCATCTGTAGGCACATGGTTTGTTGGCAAAATGGACCTGAAGATAAAGGGGTCCCATCAATAACCTCGACGGGCAGGACACTTCTCCGGGCGAACAAAGGTATTCCTTGACAGACTGCAAATGTCTCATCTATGTAGTTTCCGGAGGCCCCACAATCCAATAAGCCTAGAACCTCTGCCTCTTTGTTTAACCATGATAGCTTGATCCTCACCACCAGTAGAACTGCCGGTTGCATGGGCTGGAACAAGGAGTTGGAACTGGAAAGGACTGAGTACGAATCTGGACCTGTCGTTGCCCTTCCTACTGACGACAGGCCTACTAGTTTTCCGACTTCCTTTGTGGGCGTAGAGGACAGGTACCCAAGAAATGCCCAGCATCCCCACAGTATAAACAAAGTCTTAAATTTCTTCTGCGTTTTCGTTCAGATTCAGAGAGCGGACCCCTAACGGCTCCCAACTGCATGGGTTCGGGGCCGGGGTCCGAAGACCCGGAATTTCTGGCCTGAGGGTTGGGTGGTCTTGTGAACATCCGTTCAACTCGTCGTCTCTCACCCCTCCGTTCTGCCAATCTGTGGTCTATTTGCAACACCGGTTCAATTAATTGCTGTAGGGTGTCAGGCTCTGGAATATGTAGTAATTCGTCCTTGTACTCATCTCTTAAACCTCTTCGAAACAAAGTCCTTTGGGTTATCTCAGGCCACTGGGAGTCTGTTGCCAATTGACGAAAACGACCAATGTAGGCTATGATATCCATAGAACCCTGTTTCAGATCCATCAATTCATTCTGGGCTGTGGCGGCCAGATTAGGTGATTGAAAAACCTCCAGAAATGCTTTTTCAAAAGCTGCGAAGTCATTGAGTATGGGGCTATTGGCGGACACCAAAGGGGCGGCCCAAGCCAGGGCATTACCAGTCAAATTCCCCAAAATATATCCTATCTTGGCTTTATCGGAATTGAAATAAGAGGCTCTGAAGAGGAAATGGATTCTACAGTGGTTGCAAAACTCTGCCACACGTCTAGGATCTCCGTCAAACTTGATGGGCGTGGTCTGGGACATAGCTCCTTCTCCCTGAGGTGTTGCCCCAGAGGGTTGTGACACCATCTGTCTTAGACCAATGTTCTCTTGACGGAGTGCTGTCATTTCGGCCCGAAGAACTCGCATCTCCTCCCGGAGTTCTTGAACCTCATCCATCTCGGAGTCGGAAGGTTGGCGTCTCAATCTGTTAAATATGGCGTCTCTAGGGCGCAGAGTACCTGAACTTCCGGTAGTTGATCGTGGTGAGGTCGCCAGGCTGTCCGACAGGTGACTGTAGAAAGAGTAACGCGAGAAACCGGTGCAGCCCTCTCCCTGATGTGAACAGGGCTAGGGGTGGACCAGCTCCCAACGCCACAAGTGTGCTCCTACCTGATTCTTGTGGCGCCGAGGCAGTCAGCAAGGTGGAACTGCGGACTGTATACTGAGGTTGATCCAGCTGGTGATTTCGAGGGAGTGATGTATCCCTTCTTGATGCAGTCTGACAAGTATTCTTGAAGAACCGGCTTCTCAGTAAAGGATAAGGCATATACCTTCCCATGAGGTATCACAGAACCAGGTACCAATTCTATAGAACAGTCAAAATTACGATGAGGAGGCAGTGGTATGTCTTCGGGTTCAGAAAACACTGTTTGAAATTCGGCGTATTCCTGAGGGACAGACGATAGGGAACAAAACCCAGGAGGACCAGTACCCCTCGTGAGAGGTATGGAGGAGATCTCCTTTCTTGACACGCTGGGCAAACAACAATCTTGGAGGCAATGAGCAGAGGAGAAATCCAGAATGCGAGCTCCCCAATCGATGGTAGGATTATGGTGAAGAATCCAGGGCAGACCCAAAACCACGGGATAGGAGGGTGATCTGATGACATCCAAGGCGATTCTTTCCCCATGCTCTTTAATCTGCATCTGTAGGCACATGGTTTGTTGGCAAAATGGACCTGAAGATAAAGGGGTCCCATCAATAACCTCGACGGGCAGGACACTTCTCCGGGCGAACAAAGGTATTCCTTGACAGACTGCAAATGTCTCATCTATGTAGTTTCCGGAGGCCCCACAATCCAATAAGCCTCTGCCTCTTTGTTTAACCATGATAGCTTAATCCTCACCACCAGTAGAACTGCCGGTTGCATGGGCTGGAACAAGGAGTTGGAACTGGAAAGGACTGAGTACGAATCTGGACCTGTCGTTGCCCTTCCTACTGACGACAGGCCTACTAGTTTTCCGACTTCCTTTGTGGGCGTAGAGGACAGGTACCCAAGAAATGCCCAGCATCCCCACAGTATAAACAAAGTCTTAAATTTCTTCTGCGTTTTCGTTCAGATTCAGAGAGCGGACCCCTAACGGCTCCCAACTGCATGGGTTCGGGGCCGGGGTCCGAAGACCCGGAATTTCTGGCCTGAGGGTTGGGTGGTCTTGTGAACATCCGTTCAACTCGTCGTCTCTCACCCCTCCGTTCTGCCAATCTGTGGTCTATTTGCAACACCGGTTCAATTAATTGCTGTAGGGTGTCAGGCTCTGGAATATGTAGTAATTCGTCCTTGTACTCATCTCTTAAACCTCTTCGAAACAAAGTCCTTTGGGTTATCTCAGGCCACTGGGAGTCTGTTGCCAATTGACGAAAACGACCAATGTAGGCTATGATATCCATAGAACCCTGTTTCAGATCCATCAATTCATTCTGGGCTGTGGCGGCCAGATTAGGTGATTGAAAAACCTCCAGAAATGCTTTTTCAAAAGCTGCGAAGTCATTGAGTATGGGGCTATTGGCGGACACCAAAGGGGCGGCCCAAGCCAGGGCATTACCAGTCAAATTCCCCAAAATATATCCTATCTTGGCTTTATCGGAATTGAAATGAGAGGCTCTGAAGAGGAAATGGATTCTACAGTGGTTGCAAAACTCTGCCACACGTCTAGGATCTCCGTCAAACTTGATGGGCATGGTCTGGGACATAGCTCCTTCTCCCTGAGGTGTTGCCCCAGAGGGTTGTGACACCATCTGTCTTAGACCAATGTTCTCTTGACGGAGTGCTGTCATTTCGGCCCGAAGAACTCGCATCTCCTCCCGGAGTTCTTGAACCTCATCCATCTCGGAGTCGGAAGGTTGGCGTCTCAATCTGTTAAATATGGCGTCTCTAGGGCGCAGAGTACCTGAACTTCCGGTAGTTGTTCGTGGTGAGGTCGCCAGGCTGTCCGACAGGTGACTGTAGAAAGAGTAACGCGAGAAACCGGTGCAGCCCTCTCCCTGATGTGAACAGGGCTAGGGGTGGACCAGCTCCCAACGCCACAAGTGTGCTCCTACCTGATTCTTGTGGCGCCGAGGCAGTCAGCAAGGTGGAACTGCGGACTGTATACTGAGGTTGATCGTAGAGCAGAGTAGGAAGTCCAAAACTGAGGCTGCAAGGCTAATGGTAGGCAGCAAACAAAATGGCAGATCAGGGATGTAAGTCCAAAACAAGATATGGCTAGGTTGCAGGAAGGCAGAGGCAGGCAAGGCTGAACTGGCAAGACTGTAGCAGGCAAGACTGTAGCAGGCAAGACCGTAGGACTAGGCAGAAGGGCTAGGCAGTAGCAGGCAGGACTGTAGCAGACAAGGCTGAAGCAGGCAGGACTGTAGCAGACAAGGCTGTAGCAGGCAAGGCTGAAGGGAAGGCAGAAGCAGGCAGGGCAGTTGCAGGCAAGGCAGTAGGGTAAGGCTGGAGGGCTAGGAAACCAACCCCAAGAGAAACAGAGAGGAAGGAGGAGCAGGAACCAACAGGGAACTGGAACTGCAGGGGGCTGCAGGAGCGAAAACACGATCCGAAAACAAACCGCGTTGAGACGCGGTGAGTTTCAGGATTCCGTCCCTTAAATAGGGCCGGCAGCACTCGGGAGGCTTGGAACGCAAGCCGTGCTATCCCCGAGTGTTACCGTGCCCAAAACGAGGCTTGGGAAGCAAGCTTGTGGCTTCCCAAGCGTCTCGCGGACTGCGCATGCGCGAAGACCAAAATGCAGCCCTCCGCGCATGCGCAAACCCCGAGACACAGAAACCCCGGAAGCGCCGAGAGCCGCAGATGACCGCGGTCCCCCCAGCCGGTATCGGGGATAACAGCGCCAGGATGGGGCGCGCCGGGACCCATAGGTGCGCCCCCTCCGACAGGTAAGTGAAGTGGTAACAGGTGGAGATGAAGTATTGACACTATCCCAGCGCAAAGGGGCAAGCTTAGATAAGCCAGCCCACACACCCCCTGTATGATGTCATTTCATAGCATAAATATAGACAACTCACCAGACATGGACAGACAGATCCACTCACCCTCCTGATGCTGGCGGAGCACCCTGCTGCTGCACTCTACATCTTCCTTGCTCCAGACTCCAGAAACTTGGCAAAGCAAAGGCCAATTGCATAGCTGAACCATTCTCAGCTAGGCCTCAATTTCTAGACCAGAACCCCCAAGAGCATAGTGGAAACAACAGAATACAGCCAGGCTGTGCTGTTACTGCTTGACTGCTGAATTGAAAGAACCTCAGAACCAAGAAGGGCAGGTCCTGTCCAGTCCTGGGCCATGCTGTGACCAGAGTGCCTTGCTGACCCTGTCCATTCCTGTACCATGCTGTAACCAGAGCGCCTTGCTGACCCGGTCCAGTCCGTTGTGCCCAGCTGTCAGTCCCTGATAGGTCCAGAATCCTGACAATCCCATTTAAAAACATATCCAGTGAGTATAAATAGGAAGAACTGTTTCATATAGCATATGTACTTTGCATAGTCTTGTCCCTAGCGTATATCCATCCTATCTTTCAGTTAGAACCATCTTTGCACAGACTCTTCTCTCACATGTTCCTAAACCCTAACTTCCCATTGATTGATTAAGAAAGTAATTCCCAAACCAAACAGGAAGCAGAGTACCACACCTGAACTGTTATAATCGGCCGTAAATTACCTTCCTATGTGGCATTCTACTTTTTAGTGTTCTTTAATATAGAGTAAGCAAACCCATTTGTCATTTTTAAAAGTGCGTTTCTGTTTTCAAATCTCGTGCCTAATTTACAAAACAACCTTCACTAAAACCTCTGTAACTCCCTTGATTTCTATGATAGAAACAAAATTTCAACTCCTACTTGTAGCTAACATCTGTACCTATCCGTAGAAACCATTCAACTCAGTGCAATATATAGAATATTGTGCACTGAATAATTTGCCGCAAATGTTCATTTGGAGAAATGTTAACACGTGTAAAATAGATTCAAACTGCTTCCAATTTGGATTTTAAGATTTCAAATGTTTTCTTTGCATTAAATCATTGCTTGTGTGCAACTATTCAAAGCGGCTCCCATAAGAATTTAGAGCAATTTAAGTATTTTAGACCATATTTGGTGTTTTTGCCCAGTCTATTCTAAAGATTTTAAAAGTCATTCTGACAGTGAAAAAGGCGGAAGTGAGACACTGTTTGACCTGTACATTCCTGAATACCTGCTCTATCCTTCCATCTCTTTACATTGCCTAGTGGTAGGTTGAGAAAGTGTTGCAGGGGGAATTTCTAACCATTGTGCTATCTGATCTGAAACCAACACAAAAAGTATTATTTTCTTTGTTGAATTTGTTTTATTCATAACTTAGTCCCAGTGTACTAAAGACATCATTCTGTATTCTGTCACCCATTGGTGAGTGTTCTTTACCTATTCAAATATATATATATATATATATATATATATATATATATATATATATATATATATATATATATATATATATATATATATATATATATATATATATATATTACATGGCCACAGTAGTGGCCATGTAGTTATGGTTAAGTTGCTGTTTCCGTAGGAAGAACAGTTTTTGGGTGGCTTATAACTTCGCTCTCCCTGGACAGATCCTCACCAAACTTTTCAGTATTTGGGTCACTCTGAATTTTTTTGCAAAGTTTGGTGAGGATTCGTCCAGGGGGGCAAAGTTATAGGGGGGGGCTCAAAACTTTTTTTTTCCCATAGACTGAATGGGAAAATGTTTTTGCTTGCGCCTACAGCCCAAACCGCTGGATGGATTTCCACCAAATTTGGACCAGGAGCAGTGCCTTGGTCCCGAAAGCGTGCTTTTGCAAATTTGGTGAAAATCCGTCCAGTAGTTTTTTTTAAAATGACCAAAAAGTAGGTAAAAAAAAATGTGTGATATCTGTATTCGGTTCGCGGACACACTTCCCTGTTCGCTCCGCGCACAGTGTCTTGATTGGCCAATCGTCTTGCGTGATGTTCGCGGACATGCAACGTGTTCGCTGATTGGACGGCGTGGAGCGTGAAACGTGTCAGATTTTTCGGTAGCGCCCGCCATCTTGGATTCGCGGATGTCCGCGGACAGCGCGTTGAAACTTTGTTCAAAATGTGTATTTAGTAGAGTGTGTTGGTGTGTAGGAGTGTTTGGGGAGGGTGGGAGTGTATGAGATAGGATGAAAGTTGTTTTTTTTATGTGTTAGACGTTCTTTTTGTGTTCGATTTGTTTGCAGACATCACAGGTGTTCTGAAATGTTCTAAATAAACTGACTGGGGGGTGTTCTAAGGACTCAATATGTGTCAGTTTTGTTCGCAAGCAAAGTGAAACTGTTCTAAGAACATTCGCGGTGTCCGGGGAGTGTTCGTAGGGGGTGTCCTGAGGACGCTGACCGTATTGTTCTGTGTCAAGTTAAATGTGTTCTAAGAACACCCTTGGTGTCCTGAAATGTTCGCAAATAAACAAAATGGGGGTGTTCTGAAGACGTTTTTGAGAACACTACAGGTGTCCTGAAATGTTCGTAGGGGGTGTCCTGAGGACACTGTCCGTATTGTTCTCTGTGAAGTTGAATGTGTTCTAAGAACACCTGCGGTGTCCTGAAATGTTCGCAAATAAACAAAATGGGGGTGTTCTGAAGACGCTTCTAAGAACACTCGCGGTGTCCGGGGAGTGTTCATAGGGGGTGTCCTGAGGACGCTGTCCGTATTGTTCTCTGTCAAGTTGAATGTGTCCTAAGAACATTCGCGGTGTCCTGGAATGTTCGCAAATAAACAAAATGGGAATGTTTTCTGAAGACGCTTCTAAGAATACTCCCGGTGTCCTGGAATGTTCGTAGGGGGTGTCCTGAGGACGCTGTCCGTATTGTTCTCTGTCAAGTTGAATGTGTTCTAAGAACACCCGCGGTGTCCTGAAATGTTCGCAAATAAACAAAATGGGGGTGTTCTGAAGACGCTTCTAAGAACACTCGCGGTGTCCGGGGAGTGTTTGTAGGGGGTGTCCTGAGGACGCTGTCCGTATTGTTCTCTGTCAAGTTGAATGTGTCCTAAGAACACTTGCGGTTTCCTGAAATGTTCGCAAATAAACAAGATGGTGGTGTTCTGAATACGCTTCTAACTACACTCGCTGTGTCCGGGGAGTGTTTGTAGGGGGTGTCCTGAGGACGCTGTCCGTATTGTTCTCTGTCAAGCTGAATATGTCCTAAGAACACTCGCGGTGTCCTGAAATGTTCGCAAATAATCAAGATGGGGTGTTCTGAAGATGTTTTTGAGAACACTCCCGGCGTCCTGGAATGTTCGTAGGGGCTGACCTTCGGACGCTGTCCTTATTGTTCGTTGTTAAGTTGAAAGTGTTCTAAGAACTATCGCGTTGTTCTGAAATGTTCATAGGGGTGTCCTGAAAACAGTGTCCGTATTGTTCGCTGGCAAGTTCAAAGTGTTCTAAGAACACTCACATTGTTCGCGGACATTAAAAGTTTCCCTTAGATCATAGTTGAAATGTTTGACTCTATGGATGTGATATGCTGCGGTGGTTGTTGCCAGGGCATAGAGTCTTGGGTGCATGTTTGTTTTGTTTTTATTTGATATGCGTAGGAAATCATGTAAATCTTCCCATTCATATTCTGCATAACTTAATGTAACAAACCAAGTGGGTGGGCCAAGGTTTCTGATCATACAACGTACATCTCCATGACGTCGAAACCAGTACTCTTTAGTACCATGCATATTTGCTAATAGATTTGTAATATTTGATTGTAAAACCTCATCCTTTTGTTGCACTTTCTCTAATACTTGTGTAGCTGTCATATTTTGAAAGTGTGATCCTGATTTTAATGTGTGCAACTCCGTAACATAAAGTTGCTAGTTCACTTTCAAAGAGTAGGTGGAATATGCATTCCACATTTTGTCTAAATCTGGGATCTTCAGAATACATCCGTAATGAGCGGTATTCTGAAGCTGATATTTGAATAGGTCTGTCATCATACCTTCCTCCTTTGCCAGTAGGAAAGAGTAGAGGAAAAGCATGTGCTTCTATACTTTTTTCCCATATACTGATTGGCAATCCTTTTGTTTGACGCATTTGGTAAGTTTCCAGTACATCTTGTACGGTGTCATTACAGTGCAAATGATGAATTGTATAATGGTCTAAAGTATTTGATATTGTAGCAGGATCTAGTAGCTCAAATTGACCAGCTTCTTGTGTTTCTTGAATTATTTCAGTTGTATCTTTCAAGTTTTCTTCAATATTAATTTCTTTGTAATATTCATTATTCTCTTTAAGATATTGGAAGGCTTGACTAACTTTATATAAATATACCAGCTGTTGCCATATTTTTTTGTCTTTTGTAGGTACTCCATTTACTAATATAATTAAAGATTGCTGCATTGGACATTGCACTCCTAGAGTATGCACATTTTCTTTTAGATTGAATGGTAAATAAACTACTTTTCCACGAATGCCTTTTACCAATTCAGAGGGAGGTAATTTTGCTGTGTTTGGTTGAAGGCGTATTATTGCTTGAAATGGGTGTACTGTTTGAATTATGATGCTCTCATATAAATTAAGTTGTTGTAGAGGTTTTGGTACTGGGTATAATTCCAAATTATTTGTGATAGAACGTAAAGGAGTTTGGTTGTTGTCAAGTTTTGTAGTGCAATAAATGCAAAGTATTAAGGGCTCAGTTATTTCATATTTGTTTTCTGCTACAAGGTAGAGAGCTAATTCAAACCATTTAGAATCTTCATTGTCTTCTATTTTGTATGATAGGTCCACAGTTTTGGTGTTACTTTTATAAAAAATTCTACGGCAACATACACATACATGGTTTGGTACTTCAGCTGATGTACTTTTAAATTTTAGTATTTCTTTTTTGTATGTGTTTAGCAAAAGGTTGCCATGTGTAGAATTGTTGCTTAATTGGTTTAAAGCTATTTCATTCTGTAAATGGCTTTCGCTTCCAACATATTTTTTCTGGATATAGTGAATTTCTTCAAGTAGGTCTTTTGCTGTACCATGTAGAAGGATGTTATTTAACTTTGCTAGTACAGTTTATAGACTAGATTTCTTATAGTTGAATGATGTGTTTTTATCCTTTTGATATCATGGAAAGTGATTTTACAAGTAGGTCCTGTAATGCAGGCCAATGAATGTCCTTGTAGTCCTGTGTACTTGCGCACTGGACAGGTATCTCTATTTTGCAGTAATTTAATTTTGATTTTGTCTTTGCTTTTTACATATCTATTGAGTAATTGCGTAAAGATTTGAAACATTGTTTGGGAATGTTACACATTGACGTGCATGGCCATTTGTACACTAGACGTTTTGATTCAGTTGAATGGAGGGGTAATTCTAAGTTTTCAGGGCATATTTTTGTAAGAAGTACTTTTATGGCAATTGTATTTGTTTGCTTTTGTTTGTACGCTTCTTCATTAAAATATGGTTCTGTGCTTGTAGTGTGATTCCATTCAACTCCGCTGATACTTAAGAAGTTCTTTCTGTTGATATTTCGCTTATTGAGAAGTCTTTTTTGTAATTTAGTTATTAGTTTTGTTAGTGGATTCATTTTGTTTAACAGTAAAATAAATACATTTCTTTTGAGAAGAATTGCACTGTCCATCAATGCTTCTAAGATTAATTTCCTACAATAGGTTTTAAGCTTTGAACCTGATTTCTCTCCTGTTTTTATAAGATTTTGAAGGACTTTGTGGCGGTATATTTGGGCTGAAATACTTTTCTTGGTATGCTTACTTTGCACTATATTAAAATTTGAAGAAGTAGTTTTATCTGTACTGATAGGAGATTTTCTGTTAATTGTTTTTTGGTTTGTTTTACATTTTGATAGAGGAATCGAAGTTGTTGTACTTGAAACTTCTTGTGTTTCACTAAATGATTGTATTAGCTGTTTTGTTTCAACTTTTTTTACAAATTCTGCTAGAGATGGATGCTTATGTTGGACACCTTTATTTTTATTTGCTCTACTTTTGCGTTGCTTTCTACGGAGTTGTCTTTTGGTAGGCATTCTTTAGGGTCTGTTGAAAAAAATAAATAAGATATGGGTTGGGGTGTTCTGGAATGTATGTGTGCTGTGTGCATGAGTGTTTGAGTAAGATGATAAAGATGTATGTAATGGTGTGTGATTGTGCATTGGGAACTAAAACTAGTAGGGATAGGTATTCTTGAATTTATGTGTTACTAAACTAGGGTTCAGATGACAAAAGAAAAGTAAGCTAGTGGTGTGGAAAAGTACAAATAGTAAATCTAATGTATACAATTAAAACAGTTGTTTGTTCTATAATATGAAAATTGTAGTGGTCCAGTTGGGTAATTTGTGTGTCCAAAAATAGAAATTTGTGGGCTATTCTGGCTGTAAATCGCTGTTTAAGACATGGACATTTTTGGACAAAATGGTACAAAATCTCTATTTTTAGAAACCGAAATAGCTCGTATTAACGTTATAGTGTATTTGATTAATAATACAAATATTATGGTGATATTTTACTTACTTTTTTAAAAAATTAACAGGTAACTTCTTAGTTTTTCTTTCTTCTTCTAATTCGGCTGCTTCTTTTCAGGAAACTGGTTTTCAATGCAATTGTAAAAGCTTCAAATTAGTAACTTTGTATATAGCACTGTTTTTCATTTAGATATTGATTTTTTAATTGAAATCCTCAGTGCCTTCTTTAAAACCATTAAACTAATTTATTTACATAAGATACATTGCATCAGTTCAGTACATATGATATGTTCTTAATGAACAAATTGTATTGAATGACTAACTGTAGCAAAAAGAAAATATCTTTACTATGTCTTGTGAAATATATTAGTGAATACCACTATTTCTGTAAGTAAACTGTTCTAGGTAATAGCGCCTCAATGGCATGTCTAATTTAAAGTAATTAAGTAAATAAATAAATAAAAACAAAAAATATGAAATTGTATAAGTATTTTTATAAAGGTTTAAACATAGATTGTGTTTGCATGAAATTTTGTTTGAATATATGTAGTCTATATATTTCATTTAAAAAATGTTAGTTTAACATGATTTGAGTGTGTGTGTATAAAGAAAGTAAATAGTATAAAGGTTTATAAGTGATAGTTGATTTTAGGAAATTGAAAAAAGTACAGTAAATTCATTTTACAGATTTTACAAGGTAAAAGTCTGTTTGAAAATGTGTTCATCTACTATACAGAAAATATGCATACCTGAAGTTTGTGTTCATGCATATGGATATGCATGGAGCTGCAAGTAGAAATCTTGAAGACTTGTACAGTGTTTCTGGTAGATGCTGCTTGCCAATGATATGACACTTGTACTCAGAGAGATTCAGAGTACATTTGCAGTGCTGATCTATGATGATGCAGTTAGATGTAGAGGTCTTGAATGTGATTGGTGCATGGTCATGTGATTTTTGAGGTACATCCAATGAGGGAATGGCAGAGAGAGTGTAGTGGAAATGGTAGAATGGCTGTTCATATTACGATATGTCCGCGGACATGGCGGTAGTTTGCGGACATCGGGAGTTACATCCGGGGATTTTTGGGTTCAGAAGTCATGCAAATGAGAATAAGCACTGAAAGGGATTGGTCAGGAAAGTTTGGTGGGTGTGTTGTGCCAGGAGAGATTTTCTCAGATACTCTTTTTGCTGAGAGAACAAAAGATAGCTATGGCTGTGTGTTTCAGAAAACAGATTGTTTGGATTTTAGGAGATTCGTGGAATCATTGGTTGAAGGTGCATGCAGAAAGCTGTGGAGTAGCTGTAGATCTTGGATTCCCACATGTGGAAGTACAATGGCTTGGAGTACGTGGAATGAAGTGGTTGGACTTGCTACCTCTCTGTGCTACTTTGGAGACAGAGCAACATCCAGACATAATTGTAATTTATTGTGGAGGGATCAGTTTAGGATATGTGACTGGAATTTGTTTACAATTTGCTATGAAAGAAGGATTTAGGAAGGTTATGGACATGTTTCCTAATTCTCAAGTGATATTTTCACGGATTGCGCAGAGACAAATGTGGCTTTGTTTTTCTTCATTTGGTCCACAAATGGAAAAAGCAAGGCGCAATGTTAATAAGGCTGTTTGTGCCTTTCTAAGAGATTTTGGCATGTCTTTTTTTCACAATGAAAATATTATGTTTTGTAGTACATAAATTTTTCGCAGAGATGGAGTCCATCTTACTTATGCTGCCAATCAGATTTTTCTGAGAAATGTACAAAATGCATTGCGACCTTTTTTGGAATTACAACAACGATTTTGAAGTAGATGTTAAGCATTTACAATTTTTGACTTACAAACACCACCCAAAGGCTCTTTTCAGAGCCACCACTTCCTTCCAGAGAAAATTACAATGTTTGTGATGGAGTAGCAACCCAATTTTTGTAATGTTCGCGGACTTCTAAAAAATACAAAGAGCCCTGCTTCATTTATTTTCACTTCTATT
Organism: Ambystoma mexicanum; assembly: GCF_040938575.1. Lineage (NCBI taxonomy): Eukaryota > Metazoa > Chordata > Amphibia > Caudata > Ambystomatidae > Ambystoma > Ambystoma mexicanum. The sequence goes on along the minus strand of NC_090937.1, from coordinate 1,517,075,155 downwards.
TTTTAACTGGGAAAGGCGGCTCTGAAAAGAGCCTTATTTTATTTTGATTTTTGTAATTTTGTATTTTTTTTGGTTTTTCAGACACGACACACTAGGAGAGGAGGGTAAAGGAGGGTAAAGGAGGGGCACCAACCACAGGGATAAGAAAGGGCGAGCTGAGAGAGGAAGATGTAGAGTGGGTTTTATTTGGGTAGTGAGCAGGTCTTCTCGTGCTCTGAGACGATAGTCTCAAAAGCACTCCGAAGTCGCTCCCCCCTGCAGAGTACTGTGTCACAGTACATACATACAACTGTGACCCTCGAAAGGTAAGGGTCATCAGCATTCTGTATGGCCTGTGAGGCAGCTTGAGGAAGACGCTGTCCCACAGAGGTGGTCCTTGTGGTGACAGGATCAGAAACAGAGGATGAAATAGAGGAAATCAACCTGCGACGTTCTTCGCAAGGTACAGCCCTGCGAATAGCCCCAGAGTGAAATGACCTCAGGTGTCGCTTCATAGTAGTGGTCCCAAAGCTGTACTTACCGTGCTTCCCGCGACTGAGTATCATTTTGCACTCATTATAGGTAACATGGTTCGCACGAGCCTTAGGAACATTACCATGAATGGTAAATAACTGCCACACCCAAGACTCACGCCTAGTGCGGGTAGTAGGGTTTTCCTCTACCTCATTCTCATCATTCTCTTCTTCCTCCTCCGCATCCTCACTCCTGTTCCCCTCTTCAGGCCCTTGGGGAGGTGGTGGTGGTGGAGGGGGTGGGGGTGGTGCTGAAGCAGGTGCAGCACCAAGTGGCAGTTCAGCAGCCAAGGATGCCATCTCGATGATGGTGTAGTCTGCAGGTGGCAGCAAAAATCACTGTGTTCTGAAGAATAGCCAGAAACATAATGGGAATAAGCTCTTGGGCGTGGTCTTTTATAGGGGTGCTTGTGCGCGGTTCGCGGACATGCGCACTGTGCGCGGACAGATCGAACACAAAAAAAGGATCGGAAAGTTTCAAAAGGTATATAGAAACTCAAGATTGCTATGTGGGACTTGTGCCATGGTGAGATTTTATTGAAAAATATTATGGATTAACTGAAAATGTACTTTTAAATTGTGCGGGGACACGAACAGTGTCCGCATTTCAGGACACACGATGAGCGTGGGCGCGGTCATATGATCCGTTCGTGAACTAGTCCGCGAAGGAAGCGCCTGTGCGCAGGACACCAAGTGCACAGAGATTTGTTAGCACATGCGCATTGATGTCCTACGGACACTGTTCGGGTTCTGAAGTAATTAAAAGTGCGTCACACGTGAAACGAACATTTCAGGACACCGCGTGTGTTCTTAGAACAGTTTAACATAATAAGAATCCCTTCTACACATATTTCATGAGAAGTACATACACATGTGATGTCATCAGTGATGTCATCAATGACATTTGTGATGTCATCTTTGATGTCCTGGGTGTTAGTCTTAGCAGTGCACGGTGGTGGCGCGAGTTATGGTTGCTTAGCTTACCATAACTGCGAATTTCAAGGGTTTTTCGGTTTTACTTGGAACCATAACGTCCCTTTAACGAATTTCATAGGTTTTTAGTAGCACAACTTAACCATAACGCCCCTTTAACAAAGTTTTTTTTCACTGAATATATATATATATATATATATATATATATATATATATATATATATATATGTGCTTTTGATCTTAACTAAGTAAATAAATAATTCCTTTTACAAACCAGCCTGATTTCTGGTCCAGCGTGACCCGGGGTATTCTCAAATAAGGGGTGTGATACGATTGGTACATCTTTCAAATAATTGAATCAATGGGCCTCATTCCGAGTTTGGAGGTAACCACGCCGCTATTTGCGGCATGGCTGCCTCCATACTCGTTCCAATTCCGCCCTGGTGAATGGAGCAATTACCGGTCCATTCCAAGTTTGGCGGGAACAGTAATTCCCCATTCACCAGGGCCCTTCCCCATTCCTATTTGAACCCCCATAGGGCTCAATGGGAACGGAGAAGGCGCTAATAACGGTACTGTAAATTACGGTATCGTTATTAGCTTTGAAGTGCCTTTGCGGGTCCCGTCCTTAGAGCCAGCTAAAAGCAGGTGTTAAGGAAGGACCCGCAAATGGAACTCGTAGTAGGGTGGTAAGGGTTCAACTGCACCGGTCTCGTTACCGGTGACCGTTAACCCTTACCGCCCTACTTATAATGAGGCCCAATTCCATTGCACTGTACACTAGGCTGGGAGCAGAGTGTATCGCTTGATTGAAATCCTTAACATCTTGGAGAAATATTAATGTACAATGGATACTTGTAACCAGGATGGTCTTTATAGTGAAGTTTTTCGGAATTTGATTTCAGGTAATACTGTATGCCACTTTGATTATAATACACTGGGAAATGGAGAACACGTGCATTAGATATATGAATGCCCAAAACATGTGCTAAAACACAGCGGGTTTGATTTAAAGAACTGTGTGATATGAATACAATATGAAATAGAATGTTCAAAGATGACAGTACCATTCACTAATAGAAACTGAAGATGGCAAATGGCTGGCACGTCACCATGATGACTGATGGCAACGCTGGAGGATCACTATGACAACGAATATACACATAGTTAGTATGGCGTCGGTGTTCCGCAAGGAAAGAGCTGACGTGTGTGACAACGGGATCGTTTATGATAAGATGCTGTTTGTTTGCTTCCAGGACTGATAATGGTATAGAAAGGCATGATGCATCTTGGTAATTTGTCAATGTATGTAGGACTAACTAATACTTAAAAGGGCTTGCGTAACTGTATGCGCGAAAAAGTATATGCTGCATGAAAAGATACACATTTTGCAGCGTACTATTAAAAGACAAGCATTTGCCATCAGGATGATGTGTAGGATGATGATGTGTAGGAACGTCAGAATGTTAGGCCTAAGCAATATGCTGAATACAAAAACGTGTTGAAATTGTATGACTATATCAACAACGTGAGTGCAATTCTTGGATTGCTATAAGGCAATAATGACTCAAGCCTAATAGGAAGCGTACCATTACATGAAATAGGCCTTTTTTGGAATACATGAATGACAATATGATTACGGATGGAGTTATAATAAAACAAGCACTTTTATGTATCGCTTCCAGTAACGCAGGGATTTGGCCCATGACACATACTAAAACCGATAATAATAGGAACTGAGAATGAGATATGGTAAGAAACTTTAAGCACATACAGGTTTTTTATACAATAACCATTTAAAGAGTGAAATTCATTGAAAAAGTGAATTTAACACGCTTATACAGCTATCTGACAGGTTTATTTTTGTTCTTTTACTTTCCCTTCTCTCAATCCTTACCAATTCTTCCCTATACCAACCCGCAATCTCTGTTCATTGAATGTTGTCTAAAATTACATGTGTTATACATTGTTTGGATGTATATATATATATATATATATATATATATATATATATATATATATATATATATATATATATATTCCTTACAAATGTATATTTCTGTTCAATATTTAAGATATTTGTTTAATAATGTATATATTTTTTCTTTGTGGTATCAACAATGTTATTATTTAGAGTATGCCGTTATTTGATGAAGGCAAGTTTGCTGAAACACGTGTCATCAGGAAAGGCATCATATGGAATGTGGAAATTAAAACTTGGAGATAAAATATTTGCCGCATGTCTCCAGGACTTTTCATTCATTGTATCTTTTTGGTAGTCTTTGGCCTTTCGCCACCCAACCCCAGTGAGACGCGACAAGTATCAAGAACCAGTTAAATTAAACATAAATAACATACACAAAAAAAATCTCATATAGAAAGAAAACCGGGTATTCAAAGGTGTCGCTGATAAGACCAGCTTCAAGATAAAAGCCAACTCTGTGATTGAATAATGCATCAATAGTATCTTACTGCTGATCTTTAGGTAGTTTGACAGTGTTGAGCTGTGTTTCAAGCTGTGTTGGGATTCTATTCGACATATACCGTGCAGTGAGTTGTCCTTGGCCAAGGGTCGAGCTGGCATGTGGCCATTCTCAATTGGGAGCAAGATATAGGTTTGATTTTTCACTGGGGGGAATCAGGAGTCGAAACAGTTTGAAGTTTGGCAACTGCTGGTACGAGTTGGTGAATGAAGCAATACTCGAGCGGTTTTAGTCTAAGTCTATCGATTTGACGCAGTGACCTTGGTGCTCTGATGAAGGGTTCCATGAGGCAGCAATTTGAGCTTGGTCTACTTGCAGCCAGAGGGTAATTTGTGTCAAACAGGTGACGTACTTCTCTTTTGACATGTGGCGGTGAGCTGGTTTAACAGATGCTACACAGTGGCAGTTTGACTTAGATGGAGTGCCAAAAGCAGCATCAGTGAGTCCCTCTGGTTTGAGTTTGGTGACGATGGTTCAAACGTGGTTTGGTGGGTTCAATGCAACAAAACTGAGAGGTTTGGCTGATCTGGTCCTTCAGATGCTTTTAGACCCCCCTTCCAGACACTCTAGGGCAGAATGAGTCCTATAAGGTTCCATTGTGACCTGACAGTGAGTAGGGGCAGAGCTTGCCTCTGCCGTGGTGAATGAACTGCTTTTAGGAATCCAATACCTATTTTTTAAACACGTGATCTTAACCAAAGTCATAACCAAAGTGCTTTGTGCTAATTGAAGTGGAGGAGACAGGAAGAGAGATACAGAAAGAAAACAAATGGTGGAATCCTCCTCCAGCTATGCTGCTTTCCCTGTCTCCACCACAACCACCCCTTCCCTTGTCAATAGCATCAAAGGCCGTTTGGGGTACAGCATCCTGGTATGAGGCTAGTCCTTCTGGGCGGGTGTGACCTTTGATTCCTGATTTCCCAGACAACTCCAGCTGGGAGGCTGTTTCGCTAGCGAGAGGTGTTACCTTTCCTCAGAAAGGAACAATATAGAAGCATAGCCATTCATTCTCCTGCCCTGTCAGTTAGCAGGGCCAGGCGGTGTGACCAGAATATACATAACCCTTCCACAGCTTAGCTGGACTCCTAGTGCTGACACATGCATGATATCAAATGGATGTGGCTGTAATAAATATGAGAGATACTAGCCACCGTACCCTAAATGCAGGTATCACTTATATTTAAAGTTTACAACTGCTGCCAGGATAGTGACTCTCAAAGTTATGCAGTTTGGGAACAGATGTGCATATCTTACATGCAGACCCCGGCACTGCAATAACCTGGCTGTCATTCCAGCTGTCAAAAGTGTACCTGTGGCCTTAACTTGCTGTGTACCACTGGAAAGCAGGCACTGCAGATCACAATGCTGATTCAGCAGGACACAGGTGTACAGCATATTATTGGAACAGAGCTTTCTGCAATGGAGGGCTATTTAGCAGCCCACCATTTCTGAGACAGAAATACCTGCCTCGTGTTATTATTAATACAAATCCAAACATCTAGGACTGCTACACCCTTGCCAGATGGCAATCCGTTAGACAGCTTTAGCAGCTTTAGGTGGTCAAGTTGCATCACATTCTCCACGGTGTGCATTTTTACACATTGGGTGTTGGTTATGCGCATGTGGATTACTTGTGCCAGTGTATAATCAAAAGTCCATCACCAAATTAGCTGATGTGATGTTCCTGATGGTAACATTTGTCATAGTTAACACGCGCCAGTCTATAGTTTCTACTATCTCCGTACTCCATCATTGACATGGTATCAAACAACCAATAATGTGCAATGCCCCCTTCACTACAGCTGCATTCGTGGTGGAGAGGCATGGCAGGATTAAGTGAAAACCTGGTCCTGTAGAGAGACTGAAGTATTTAGGGTAAGCTCATTTGTATTTCAATAGTGTCTGCATGGCAGGATCCTTCCGTAATGCTATCATTCATATGTCAAATTATAGAGGACGTGCACAATGTAACATGCAATTCAGATTCATTTGTATTTCTCTGCTCATAAATTGCTTTACGTTTTCACATCCATTTCTGCCATCATGACCTGCCTATGAATTTCATTCTAAATAGAGTGTTTTATGAATTAGCACAGGCAACCATTTGTGTTAACTCCTGATTTCAGGAACTGCCATTCTCTTCATGTGCTGCTGTGCAGATTTTCTTCCATGTGGGGGGGCTCAAAGGCAAATGCTGCATGCTCTGTTTAGATTCCTTTTAAAACGACATCTCACCAGAACCCGCGACTGTTTGAATTACAGCTTGTGGGAACTCCAGCCGGGTGTTGTTTTAAAGTGTCAAAGGATAAGAGTGCCAGGATAATTATCCGATTATTCACTAAGGATGAAATAGATAAAGAGAAGTGCTGCTGGTCCAGAGCTGTATACATTTATTTTTAATGAGTTGCGCCGATGGGGGTCTTCTTATTCATGAAAGGATGAAAAGATTCAGCATTCATTAAAGTCGGTGTGACCTACTGTCTGACATCTAATGAAATCAGACAGCCAGCAAGATGTAGGGAATGGTGTGCAAGTGTTCAGAAAATGTATATTTAGTACTGCACTAATCTATAGATTTAATCGCCTAGAGGGTGTATGTGATGGCAGCATGTTGTCAAATGTTTAAATGAACAGGGCTGTCTCTTAAAGCCTCGTTCTGACCTCTATGCAAAACCTCGCCTGATTGCTTCCCTCCCTACTTAGGTATAAGCACTTTGCTTTCCCTTTAACTCAAACTGGAAAGGGGAAATCTAACCTCTAAACACAAACAGCTATGTTTCTTGAGAAATTGCAACATTATCCTTTCTTGCCATTCCTATATTATAGAATTAATAACAGTTTCTAACATTGACTGCACTACCATTGGATTAATTATAACAATGGTTTCCAAGTGACATCTGTCACATGGTTAAAAGACCACCATCTTTAATTTTACTTTGTGTATTAATTCATTAATTGTATTGACCTAAAAGGAGCGTTTCTGACCCCTCTGCAGTACCTTGTGGACCAGCACTGCAGGGGATGGAGACAGGAGGCACTAAATACAACATGATACATAAAAAAGGACTTTATTCGGAGTTTGGCAGTGCTGGAAAACTGGTAATGAACTGGTAGTGAATATGAGTAAATCCAGTACTACTACTTTTGCACTTATTTGCGTTACCACTTTACAAACTCAGGCGTCATGAAAAAAGTAGACTCCACACAATTTTATGTGTTGATAGATAGTGTTTTAGTATTATTTTGCAGTTGCCCTCTGTGATGACACGTGTTTCGGTGGATCCCACCACCTTTTTCAAATCAGGGCTATTGTAATGACATCATTACACATATGCATAAACATGAAATTAAACCAGAACACGGCCCAAATCATATAAATAGTGTCCAAGAAAAGCACAATTTCAATATTACATCAATCATATAGGTACATCCATCCCATGGTGTTAGAAACAAATATAGTGCATTTGTATGTGACCATTCCCCATGTTTCAAATACCGCAGACATAAAGGGAGGGGGATTTATGATGGCGCATGAGTTTATCAAGTGGTAACGCAAATAAGTGCAATTGTTGTTCCAAACGGAGTAGAGGAACCATTTTTCTCCTTCAGTTACCCGTTTCATGCGACATAAACTTGTTTGCAAAGGAAAGAAGGGCGCTGAGCTCTACAAAAAAGTATCCACAGTGAAAGGTTCCTCAGAGTGTATGTCAGTATTACTGCTTTACCACTAATTCCACGCACCTCCAAATTCCATGTTTTGGGTAAAGTGGAGTTAATGCCTCCACTTTCCCTCAAAATAAGGAAGTGTTTTCCACAGGTTGAATTACCGCCTGCAGTATATCATCAAAATCCCCAACAGAGCCCTATGAACTCGTGGAATGGGTGAAGAGCACTGACTGCCATTGCACCATTTGTAATCCGGTGATTTTACTGTGATTGCAAGTTGTGCAAACTGTAAATGAGCTTGGCACTTTTTCGCAGAAGGACATTCCACCAAACTCGAAATGAGCCTTTTACTCTGAAGGACCTTAAAAAGGAACACATAGTACCTGCTGTGACATCATAGTAGTCGATTATGACTTATTAAAGCCTGTGCTGTTACATCACACCAGGAGGATACAGCATTTGGAAACGGAAACAAGTTGCTAATGGCTTCCTCTGGAAGACATACGGAACACAAATATATTTTAAAATTCATTGACAATCAAAGACCTTCCTTCAATTTAGCCTTTACTGTTCTCCATAAATGTCTTCGTCGCATTTGCTTCATGCGCTTATTTCGACGTTCAGATGAGGAAAGTAATCTTGCACTGCTTGATTGCGTCTGCTCCCTATTTCCTTCACCCCCTCTTTGCATTTGGCAAAACAACGTTTCGTGTCACTTTCACAGAGTGAAACACACGAATGCCATGATTATAGAAGACCGTTTTTCAAAGTGCTTGACCATCTGTGTTGTATCACGTTCATACCACAGCGTTGCATTGTGACCCCTCCTGGGAGCGAGATAATAAAAGAAGCAAGCCGCTTCCGGCTCGTCAGTCACTCCATCTTGAGGCTCCGGTGTTGTCCTTTGTATGCGCCATGCTGGCGCTGCTCCGTGGTCGCTGGGCCCAAAGACGGGGCCGAGCTTGAGGATGGTGCCCCTGCTGGGCAAGGCCGTCCAGACGGTGCCCCTGCCAGGCAACGCCATCCTTGTGTGTCACCCAGCCATGTGAGACGGGCTGGGGTGGCGACCCCGGCCTGGGTGCCCCCAGAGCCGGGGCCACGGTGAGCCGGGTGCCCCCGGCCACATGGGTGTCGCTCTGGTGAACCGGAGCGGGTGGGGTGACCCCCACCCCTTGTGTCAGCGGTGTGATCGCCACCCCTGTGCGTCCCGTCGGGTGCTCCCCGACATGAGCATGGTGCTGCCCGGTGACCTGGAGCAGCCCCCAACAATGGCGATGAGGAACGGGCCCCGCGTGCCCCCAAGAAGTCGTGGTGAGGCGGGCCCATCGACATCTGGGCCTGCATGGAAGGAATCGTGTGGCGGGCCCAACTCCAACTGGGCCCGCAATGAGGAGGAAGGTTGGCGGGCTGCCCGCCCTGACCCCTGCGGGAGACAGAACGGGTCGGCGGCTGCACCACGTATAAGAACAGATGTGGCCCTGGGAGGAGGAGCGTCTGATCTGCCCCGTGTGAAGGTGAGCAGCGTCGGCCGCGTGAACTGCAGTTCCCCGTGGGCCTTGCCGGAGGGGGAGGGCTGCCCCCTCCTCCGCATGGTAATGTGCAGCGTCGGCCGTGCTGTGAAGGCGGTGATGGGCGCGTGAGGTGCCCCCTGTCGCATCTGAAGGGGGGGACGGCCCCGCGGCCTCGGCCTCATTAAATAAAAGGAAAGCGGTGTGTGGGTGGGCCCCGCCTGCTCCCCATCGCAGGACAAGAGCTGCCTGCGGAGGAATGCCTCGCGGCCTCGGCCACAGGAAACAAAGGAGGTGTGCGGCCCCTCCTCCAGAGTGCCTGCCTGCTGAGGCACCGTCGGGCCCCGAAAAATGAAACAATGGTAAAATCAGCCGTTAAGGTCGGGTCCCGCAAAGGGAACTCGTAGTAAGGCGGTAAGGGTTTACCAGTACCGGTGCCCTTACCAGTACCGGTAAACCCTTACCGCCTAACGTGTAAGGAGGACGTACATCTCAGTCCTCTAGGCTACCATCGGCAGCATTGTAATTGTATACTTTTCGCACCTGACTGAGAGATCCTTTTTACTACAGACTGATGACTCTGACACTGGATTAGAACCGGTTTGCTCTGTCAGATGACAAAGGCAGAGAGGACATCATAACTGTTTTAGCAGGTGGGCTACAGTGGAAATTGTTTTGCCATTGTTAGATCTCAAGCAAGCTGAGATCCTACTCCTTTGGAACGCACTTCACCATGCAAACCTAACCATACACCCTTAAAATGGCTGATGAAAATGAAGAGGGAGAATCCAAAACCTCTAAGGTGGTCCACAAGCCTTCAACATTTTACTTCCCTATTGAGTATAGGACAGGTCCTCAACGGAGCAATGCGGATGCACTGTCTATGATGAATAACTTAATTGAACAGGAATACCATCTATGGGGTGGATTCGATCCCCCTGTCCCTTTAGTATTGTACTCAACTGCTCTGTTAGGCGTAGGCCTCTGTCCCACTATGCAGGACTCTCAGATCTAGCTGTGTAAGTCCCATACACAATTTACATTGTAAGGTCACTGTGTTTAGTCTTGTACACAAATTGCATTGTTAGGTGTAGGCTTCTCTCCCAATATACAAGACTCACAAACCTAGCTGGGCTTAGTATTGTACTCAACTGTTCTGTTAGGCATAGACCTCTCTCCCACTGTACAGGACTCTCAAATCTAGCTGTGTTAGTCCCGTACATAACTTACATTGTTACGTCACTGTGTTTAGTCTTGTACACAAATTGCATTGCTAGGTGTAGGCCTCTCTCCGACTACACAGCATTCTCAAATCAAGCTGTGTTTAGTATTGTACTCAACTGTTCTGTTAGGCATAGACCTCTCTCCCACTATAAAGGAGTCTCAAATCTAGCTGTGCCTAGCATTTTTACTCAACTACTAAATTGACCCTCCAATTTATCTGTGTTTAGTATTGTACTCAACTGTTCTGTTGGGCGTGGGCCTCACTCCCACTATACAGGACTCACAAACCTAGCTGGGCTCGGTATTGTACTCAACTGTTCTGTTAGGCGAGGGCCTCTCTCCCACTATACAGGACTCTCAAGTCTAGCTTTGTTAGTGCGGTACACAACTTGCATTGTTGGGTTGCTGTGTTTGGTCTTGTACACAAATTGCATTGTTGGGTGTGGGCCTCTCTCCCACTCTACAGGATTCTCGAATCTAGCTCTGTTTAGTCCCGTACACAACTTGCATTGTTGGTTCGCTGTATTTAGTATAGCCGATGCACTAGACCTGACAAACAAGCATCTCTCGCAGCCTATGGAATGTATTGCTCACACCACTAGCGTGGACACAGGCCGCAGTCACGGCCAAACATCCATGCACGATAGAATACGTCTACGGCTAAGCACATCCGGCCTAGTTCACACATAACCATCCAGACTGAAAAACCTGACGTACACCTACATCTCTGCCACTAGCATGCAGCGACCACCACCCGGTATAGCTGGCCTCACATAGACTCTCCCAACAACAGCAATCTATCTCTAACCTCAAGAGCACCCACCCACGTGTTTTACCAGTACTGAGCTGCTTAGTCGAGCCTTGCCAGCCACCCAAGTCTTAGAATGGCAAACATGCGCACACACATCTAAGCTAATCCCCTAGAATCTCTAACCACATTGACTACGGTCACCAAGGGCGTTCAACCAAAACGCATTGAGGACACACATTTGGGGAAAGAGCGCTACATAAATATCAAAATACAATACAATACATTGCTTGGCTTTATGTATGTATGGTGGATATGTGTTTTCTTTTCCTTTTTCTATATATGGACAATCATCACACAATGTATTGTATGAGGAGTGTTAGCAGTTCTTTATTATTTAAGATTTTTAGCACAATTTCATTTAACCATGAAGACTTTAAGGAACGATCTTGAGGAACTATAAATAGATGTGTTATTAGGATAGACCCAAGTATACCGATAAAGAGGAAAACCTCAATAAACAGAGTAACTTCAAGTGCACAAGAATACTCAGCTGTATTCAAATGCGAACAGATGGGCGAGCCCACAAAAGACAATCTCTAAATGGCGTTAGGAACAACAATGTTTTCAGTTAGAAAAACATCACAGGTGACTCCATGGTTAGTGATTATCAAAAAACTTCTTTTCACTTATTGAATCGGTTAGTGGAATATAGAACATAAAAATGATACATTTCAATTTAACTTGCCATTGGTTGGCATTCTACTATACTAGTTGATAAGGTGAAGAAGGGTCTGATTGGTTAATTATCTCTTAATCCAGCCTTGGAATCTGGTATGCGGTACCAAGGTACGTTGTAGGGAAGGAGAGATGGGCGAACCGCTGTGAGACAGCCATGAAAGTTACCACATCTCGTTCCCATACCAAGGTTTCTCTTCCAGACATGTTCAAGATCTTGGCACCTCATCCCCCTCTCTTGGGCATGGAATAAATAGTCACTGTGCTGATGACATGATGAGGGACTGCTGTGATACAAAAATGTTTGCCCATGTATTGGATTTCCAACTTTCCTAACGTGTGTGTGCCTTTCTTCAGTGGCCACTTGGGTTGCTATTTGCTTGTTTATTATGGGATTATTTGGCACAGTAGCTACTTCCAACATATTGCTCCAAAAGGTTTCCTAAACAGGCCCACTGACCATGGCCGTGGTCCCTTGACATGTTGTCCCAATAGGTTCTGTTTGGGCTAACCAGCCATGTCTTTTGGCCTTATCCACTTTCTTTATAGCACCATTTGATTTCTTAAAGTAACCCAGTAGCCATAGACTTTGGCCACACCCATTACCCCCCAACTCACTGTAGCTGTAACATTCCACTTTTTTGTATTAATGACATTTATTAACACTCTTTTTTTTCAAAAACACATGTTCCCATAACTACGGTTAGTATAAACCGAATAATAGTAATTTACAACATATATACCTGGTTATTTGTAAAATAACTCTAGTTATTCATAAAATAACACTGGTCATTCATGTGTCACACTTTCATTCCTGATCCCGATTTCTACTATAACCCCAGTTATGTGAAAATAACCCCGGTTACGCAAAAGCATTTGTGCTCTGAACTTGATCCCCACACCCGCAAACCCTACATTTCACATGGTGTCCGCTTTCCCTCTTCCCACATCCAGCCTGATGCCATTGCACACTTTTTCCTCCTCAAATGTCATTTTTCCCACTTTTTGTTTTCACCTAACACTGGATATTGCGGAAATAACCCTGGTTATCTCTCACATTGAAACAAAAAAAATGCCGGCTCTTTCACTTCTGAAAAAATCTTTCTTCTGCAAAGCACCATGGGGAATATATCTCAAATTTGTGGAGAAGGAGGCACCTCCTCCTCTGTCAAATATTTTAACAGCTGTTGAATGGAATAACCCCCACACTCTTCCCAAAAAATCGAGTCAACGCATCGTGCCTAAGTTATTTCGTACATGGTCCAATTCCATCCAGCGGTTTTTGCTGTGGGCTGCGCATAAATTTTGATTTTTTTTCTCTATGGGAAAACGAATGGGAGTAGGCCAAAAACAGGTTTGTGGCTTTTTTAATAACTTTTTTTTTTCATTTGTTAATAGATCGTTCTCATAATTTCCTGTTTTGGTGGGCCTGTAACAAACATTTTGTTTGGAGAATATCAGCCAAATCTGTCATGCAAGTCAAAAGCTATTAGCAATAGAATTTTCAGATTTCCTAATACTCCTATTACTTCTATCACTCACCTTATCACTTCTATCACTCACCTTATTTATAATGTGGCAACTGCCGTACTATAATATAAGTAGTGTATAGGGCAGCAATAGGAACCCCTAAAAATACTATTGTTAATAACTTTTGATTTGATTAATGGATTAGATGTAAATTTCTAAAGTAATTAAGGATTTGCCCCCGCAAAGATTCCTAAAGATTTGTTAAAAAAATTAAAAAGTTAGAGAGAAGACAAAACACATCATTTTTTCTCCAAAGGTGCAGCCTACATTCCAATAATTTTCCCATAGACAAACAAGGTCAGTTTTTTCCAAAGCACGCAGCCCAAATTGCCGGACTTGGGCCCAAAGGGTTGACTCGCAATCCATGCATGGTTAATACCCAGAGGTTTCTAAGCGCAGACCCGGGGATCAATCCTGTGTTGCTCTGTGTCGTCTTGCATCCTGACCCTGAGCTCTCCTCTCAAGTTGTTCAGTGCAGTAGTTATTTAAATATTTGATGGTGAAGGGGGTGCCCCCTTCTTAAAAATATATAGCTATATCTTGGGAATTTACCTAAAACCGGGGGGTTTTATAAATGAAACAACCACCATCTTGTTTTTCTCTTGATGCAAGAGATATCTGTGGCTATAGTGGAGTATATGGGAAAATCAAACACAGGGAAAAAGCTATTTATAGGTCAAAAATCATACAAATACCATCAGGCTAGAGGTGGCAGGTAGTTAGAGGGCACCAAGTGAATTGTGGAAGTTGGAGGGGGTCTAGGGATTGAGTTTGCAACACAAAGCTTTCTGTAGCCTCGGCTATAGCCTTGGATAGCCGACGTCTCAAAGCAAACTGCTTCACAGTAGCAACATGTGTTGTGGGGGGAAAGGGAGAAAGCATCTGTTCAACCGTTTTGCCGATATTCACGGTTATATTCAAGGCTAGAAAGGACTACCGATAACTGCGGGTCAGCGTAGTTCCAAGTTATTTTTATAGGTATATTGATGTTGGGGGTGAAACATCACAATATGTATTTGGGAGTCTGATCTATTGTGACTGAGTGTTTTCAGACTTTCATACATATGAGACTTTGTGAGACATGTGAGACATGTGAGAAATTAATATTAATACAAAAAGGAGCCAGCCTACTCTAGTTTTAGATGCCACATACACTGTATTTTAGTCAGTATATTGTGACTTCTGCTATTATATCTCTGCTATTATATCTCTGTGCTTGTTAACTGTTACCCTACCTAGTTTACCGCCATCTATTACTCTCTAGTTTCTTTATCTTCAGCTACCTTACATAACTACATAAGCAGTGTTGTACTGTATTGAACTTTTAAGTTGTTTTGTTGTTTAAAACCCAAAGTAAGCCCCCTGCCACCTTTAACTAACAATTTGTAAACATGGTAATAATAAAAGTCAATTAAATGTAGCTAGTGAGTATAATAAAGCAAGTGTTTTTGGTTATTGTTTTATTGCAATTGTGTATTTATGTGCGATAAGTAGTCATTAAAAGGACTGTTTTGGGGTACACAGTGTAGTATTTTAGCATATTTGGAATACTGTATTGATGTTTTGAAGGAACACTGCATGTCCTTCATCAGTTAGGTGTAGCCCATCATGTCTATAGAAATTGGCCATCTAGAACTGTATGTTGTGGTTTGAAATCCATCATTGGTTGTGGTCTCTCATGAATGCTGAAACTACTTGTGATTTCTCAATTTTACCATTAAATCTGGTGGTCCATTTCCATTTTTGCCTCAGAGTCAAATAGGAAAATATAAAGATGGTGTGAGGAAACGGTTCCTTTAGTTTTCCAATGTCTTGTTTCATCATCAAAGTAAGGGACACAACTCATACATTCCCCAAATCATTGCCTCCTCAATGAATTAGTATGTGGCATGGCTGCCCCGAACTTCTCAGACTTAACAATTTTGGAAAAACTTGGAATCAATGCATTCCCTGCAATCCAAATCATTTAGATATGCTAACATTTAGTTTCTCACAAAAAGCCAGTAACCAAAACATCCAACTGGCTCTGAGAGCCACAACGTTTTCAAACCAGCCATGATGTCTGCAGTCTTTCTCTGTTTCCAGGAGAATGATTCCTAGTTTGAATTTCTAGTAGTTTGTATGAGCAGAGTATGTCTGATGCGTGTGTTTTTGAGTTTGTAATTGGTTGATGGTATTGTTGTAATTTTCACCGGCTATCCAGTAGCCACTTAGTGCGCTGCATTGTGGCCCGCAGGTAGATGTGGTACCTATGCAACCATGGCTATATTGTGGCAAATGACACATCAAGTTTTGTGGACATGTGGTAGCCGTGGCTATCCGACATTTTGAGTGGAGTAGCATCATAGATACATTGAGTGTTTTGGGGGATTGGAAGAGACTAGGGGAGTGGAGGAGGCTGGTAGTGCAGTGGAAATACATATTTTTATTTGTAGTTTTTTAACATAGCCATGGATAACAGATAATGGTCATGCATGTTTTTTCTCTAACCACATCTATTGAAAAGCATGTGCGTAGGTGCACCATTGCTTTTTGTTATTTTATTGGCAATACGCAGTAATATTTAAAGTGGTGGCTATAAACTATAAATTGTATGTGCAATAATCATATTTTTATGTAGATGAACAGTACAAAATGTTATTTGTTTATTTTATTGTATCTGCTTAGGTGTTGTCTTATTTCATTTAAAGGTATGAAGGCCGATTTAGTTTGTCTTTGGGCTGGCAGAAAAAAGTACATGTTGCTGTGGATACAAAACAAGATCTGTAGCTGCGTCGAGTAGCTGCGGCTATGAAAGATTTTGGGTGGGGGGAAAATAATTTTTTTTGTTAGTTTCATTGCTTGTAATTGATTGTTGTTAATTTTCTATTTGTGTGATATGATATGATATGGCATTTATAACGAGCCTGTACACAAGACAAGGGGGGTACAGAGGGAGGACAAAACAACAATCTTACTAGGCCTTGTGTCATTCAGATCCCGCAAGTGAAGGGAAGTGGAAGGGGAGAAGTGCAAGGGGGGAGAGGAGGGAGAAGTGCAGGTAGTCAAAAGTTCAGGCAGCGAGTGGTTCAGTGCAGGTAATAAGAAAGAGCAGCCAACGAGTGGCTCATAAGTGCAGAGAGCGAAGGGACTGTAGGGTTACAGAAGGCCATGCAAAGTGCAACTGGAAATGCAGGGACCTGGGCCCAAGTTCAGAAGGTGACCACATGACCAGTGTGAGAAGCAGATGGGTAATCAGCAGGGTAGAGGAAGAGAGAAACCGGAAGCGAAGAGGAAGGTCTTGAGCTTCCGGAAACTGAGGTAGTTCTGCTCAAGTTTGAGAGAGGCAGGGAGCTGTTCCAGAAGGAGGGCTCCAGCCTAAGAAAGAGATCTGCCCCCCACTCTCTGCTTAGAAAAGCGACTGACCCTCAGAGATTTGGAGGTGGATGAGCAGAGAGCTTGAGTAGGGAGATGTTTAGGAAGAGAGAGTTGGAGGTCGTGTGGTCTCAGGCCCCAGATAGCCTTGTGGATGATGCAGAGGGTCTTGCCACCACTGGGAGCCAATGACAAGATTTTAGAGCTTGAGAGATACAATCCCTGGGCTTGAAGCAAAGGAAAAGTCTTTCAGTCCTGTTCTGGATAAGTTCTAGTGGACAGAGAGTAGAGGCAGAAAGATTTAGAAAGAGACTGTTGCAATAGTTCAGCCTAGAGAGAACTAGAGCTCTGGAGACAGTGAGCTTCTGGAGGAAAGTGAGAAAAGGAAGAATACCTCTGAGGAGGTGCAGCTGATAGTTTGACTTCTTTGAGATGTCTGAGATGTGAGAAGAGAAGCAGAGGGTAGACCCCACGGTGCTTAGCATCACCGGTCGGAGCAGGAAGAGGCCCCAGTGTGGGTGGCTAGAGAGAGAGAGAGGAAAGGAGAGAGCTTGTGTTCGGATGAGGAGGATATCCATTTTACTGGCATTAAAGCAGAGATTATTGGTGGTACACCACCCCTGAATTGCGGACAGACAGTCTGGAATGAGAGAAGGAGTAGAGGCATCCGAGGGGAGCCTGAAAGACAGCTGGGTGTCATCCGCATAACATGGAAAGTTGGAGCAGAGAGCAGCGATGCTGTGGCCAAGAGGTGTCAGGTATTGGTTGAACAGCCAGGGAGAAAGGTTAGACCCCTCAGGAACACCACAGTTAGCGAGAGAGATAGAACAGAGGAAGGACCCCAGCTAGACCTGGGAGGGTCGATCAGTGAGAAAGGAGGTCAGCCAGGCCAAGGCCTGATCGGAGATACCCAGGTTATCAAGCAGGCGATTGAGCAGGATGGCATGTTTGACTGTATCAAAGGCAGAAGAAATATTGAGGAGAATGAGAACAGAAGGAAGGTTAGAGTCCATGTTAGAGAGCAAGTTTTCACAGATGTTCAGGGGAGCAGTTTCCATGCTTCTGGCTACTTTGAAGCCAGACTGATGGTCATGGAGACAACCAAAAAATTCAGTGTTAAAGATTAAGCTGGGAGATGGCCAGCTTTTCCAACAGTTGGCCCAGGAAAGGAGTGATGGAGATCAGGCAAAAGTTAGCTGCAGAGGAAGGATCTCAGAGGCTTTGTTTAGGATGTGGTGCACAAGGAGGTGCTTAAGTGGCAGGGGAAGTGTCAGTGGCAAAGGAGTGATTGCAGAAATCGGCCAAGGCTGGAGCAAGGGTTGTCGAAGTGGTCCTTAATGGTTCTGGATAATAGGGAAGAACCTGTTTTTCTGAGACTTTCATAGATTGGACTTGTCTAGAAATGTCATCAGGGATGAACAAGGGAAAGGAAGAGAAGAGAGGAGGAGAGGTGGCCACAGGTGATCCCTGAATGGAGGAGGAGGAGGAAGAGGAAGAGAGGGTGGATAGGATGTCCTGAGTTTTTAGTGGTAAAATGAGAAGCCTGAGCCGTACAGAAGGCCTGGGAGGGGACAGGAGAGGTAGAGACTGCAGCAGGATTGGCCAACTCCTTGCAGATTTTGAAGAGTTTGGTCGAGTTGTTAGATGCCACAGAGACGTGGGCTTGGATGTGTGCTCTCTTCTTGGCAAGGACAGAGAGCCTGTACTGCCTTTGCAGCAGCCGGCAGTCCAGTTTGTCAGAGGGTGCACCTGTTGCCGTCCACTTCCTCTAGCCACCCTGCACTTGCATTTGAGGGTGACAAGGTCGGAGTCGTACCAAGAGTTGCACTTGGATTTGGGCTTCAAGAGGATCCTCATGACAGAGGCAAGTACATCAAGAGTGTCAGAGATAGAAAGTTTAAGGTTAGATAGGGCTGTGTCAGGATGTGAGTCAGCCAAAGGTGAAGAAAGAGGAGAGAAAGTAGCAACGAAAGCCTCAACTGACACACGCTTCATGGGTCGGATGACCGAGAAGGTAGTTGGAAGTGCTGGAGAGACGAGTGGTGAAAGGGTTGGAGAGAGGGAGGTCTATGGAGATCAGAACATCCAGGGTGTGCCCTGCAAAGTGAGTCGGACCAGAGGGAAGAAGAGAGATAGAGAGAGAGACAGAGAGAGAGAGAGTGAGAGAGGGAGAGAGAGAGAGAGAGAGAGTGAGAGAGAGAGAGAGAGAGAGAGAGGTTTTGAGAGTCCTGCAAAAGGACAGGAAGCACCCAAGTGGATGTTAAGGTTTCCGAGGAGGGGAAGTTGAGAGGTAGAGGCAAGAAGGGAGGAGGAGAGGTCTGCCCACTCAGACAGAAAGGAAGATACCTGGCTGGGCAGCCGGTAGATAGTGGCCACAGTGAGAGAAAGGCCAGGAGAGATAGAAAGCCTGCAGACCAGGCATTCAAAGGAGGAATAGTCCTGCATCAGAATGATATAAGTAGGGATCCACTCCAGGAAGATCAAGGCTACACCCCAACCAGGATGGTTGATCTGGGCACAGAGAGGATTTTGTTGTCATCAGGAAGGAGAGTGATAGGCTGTGGTGAAAATGGGTCATCCATTTTAGTAGTTATATAGTCCTCTTTTTCTGGTTTTCATTTTGGTAAGTATAAAAGGCACGATTTTCTGCAGTTCTATCCTTTGGATTGCAGACGTTTCACTGAGCACATGGGAGGAGTGCGTCTGATGTGAAAGAAAGTGCTAATAAATATGTATAGATTTCAAGGTATATTTGTATTGTTGTTTGTGTTAGTTATATTAACCACTGCTCTCAAGTGGTCATTATGATTTTATTTTCATCTGCTCTTATTGTGTGGAAAGTATGTAATGTACTTTTTAATTTTTACAAATACGGACCTATACAATTAGATTTGTCAATCCAGGGCATTTAAATGCAGGCATTTAGTTTTTGTATTCATGTTAATGAGGTTGCCTGTTTATTTGTATTTCTTGTAATTTTAATGCATGTTCAGGCATACAGTACTCTTACGTCTGTTTTCTGAGGTAGTTGAATTGATGGTGGTTTACAAGTTCATTTTTTTTTGTTTGTGTATTTTATTGTAGCTGTTTTGATCTCATCATCCCAGTGGACATTCACTAGATGTTGTACAGTTAACTCCCCTGAAAGACCAACCCATATTCAAACCACACAGCTGGAGAAGAGAGGAGCACATCTGTAGACTGTTCATGAAAAGTCTCCTTTGTGACCTTCTTAAGTAATTCTGATGAATCTTTAAATGGGTTGCTGCAGTGCTGCAGGTATTTTAATACTCTGGCTATTGCTGGCAGCACTTCCAATGTGTGGTGGTTGATTTTGTACAACCACCATTCACAGCTGCAGTACAGAGGGAAGATGACATGTAAGTTAAAAAAAGATGCAGTCCAGTGTGGGGCAGACCATCTAGAAGCACTTGAAGGTCCACCTCTTAGTGTCTTTTCGGACAAGGTACATTGGACTTTCGCCATTTCTTTTTTGCCACCAAATATGTAACATTATTTTTTTTAATGTACTAGTGCTTCTACCTGTTTGATTGTTTCCCATCGCATATTCTCCAAGTTTAATTATCCCACCCTATTCGTTATTGTTCTCCAAGTTTATTTAGCCTACACCCTTCACTCTTTTCTAATTCCTTAGCATGATGTCCCTTGTTTGTACTTACCCAGTTTATACATGTATGTTAATTGATTGTAGTAACAGTTGTTATACTTTTATTGAATATCTCTTGTGTTAGTGAATTAGTGATAGCAATGTACACTATGTTTGGAGAGAGTCATTTCTCAATGGGCTAGTGTGGCATGTCCTGGGAAAAGCAATTGTGGCGTAGGAAACGCATTACTCTCATAAATGAAACATTGGGAACAGTTACATTGGAACAGTTGGAATTGACAATGCTGCAGCAGTTGAGGGTTCATTCACTGTTGATGGTCCTCCACTGAAACTGGATATTTCCAAGCTTTGAAATTGATAATTTGAAGGTCCGCATTTTAGTGACTATCTGCACAAGGTGCATAGGATCTTCTCCATAAAAAAAAAAACAATGTTCTTTTATCTTGAAATATTTCTAACTATCTGCAGTCGGCTTGTTGGATATGTGACGTTATTTCATATGAACCTTCCTATATGATTGTTTACTTCATTGAAATGTACACAGACATGAAGTTGAATGAACGTTGATGTTCTCAAACTGTGTGACTGTTTGTTTGATGGACCCCTCTATAAAATCTTTCCACAGAATTTGAACATCACTTTTTCAATATCATTTTTTTTGGTCCTTCACCCAGTGATATTGTCAACTGTCAGATTATTTTTTTGCGTACCTTGCCTATTTTAAGATGATGGAGCTGAATCCACTCGCAGCAGCGAGTTGCGTTAACCCACCCTATATTCTCTTGCTGTCCAAGTTTCCTTACCATAACTCATCTGTTCTTTTGCAACTTCCTAGTATAATTTCCCCTGTTTATTCTTACTCAGGTTATATATTGCTGTTGTATTCCTTATTCTTCAAGTTTACTTATCCCACCCTATTCTCCCTTGTTCTCTAAGTTTACATATCTTTCTTCATCATCTGTCCTGCAACCGCCCAGTATAACGTTGTTTGTTTATTGTCACTCAGTTTATGTATCCTTGTTTGTTTATTTTGGTGGTACTTTCTTATACCTTTTTATATTATTGCATGTTTTTTTTTATCCAAGTTGGATTTTTTTTTGCAATTAACCAATGATTAGTATGTGCAAAGAGAACAACACTGCTGTATGCAGAAATGCTGTATCTTATATAGGGCATGTGATGCCCTCCATACAATGGGGGTAATTCATGGAATCAAGCACAGAAGTGGCGCAAACGGCTAGCGCACAGAGTGCGTGTGCGGGAGCTTGCGCCAGCCGCCTGTGCCAAAACCCATTTTCACCCATTGGCTCGCGCCAGTGAAATCATTCATGGATTTTTAGATCCATAACCAGCCGTGGTGCAGAGTGGCGCAGCGACCCTGCAGCAGTGCCAGTTATGCCCGCAACACCGCCCCATGCACCAAAAACATGGCACAAATCCGCTACATGGCGCAAACCAGTATACAGCCCCCACCACGAAAACGCGCTAAAAACATCACACAGCACTCACGTGCCAGCGAAATCGCATGTAAAACTCCCTGCGCACCGCTCTGAATATGCGTACCCCACTCGCGCTAGCGAAATCGCGTGTAAAACTCCCTGCACACCCCTCAGAATATGCATACCCCACTCGTGCCAGCGAAATCGTATGTAAAACTCCCCGCGCACCCCCGGTATACGCATAAACCACTTGCGCCAGCGAAATCGCGTGTAAAACTCCCTGCGCACCGCTCTGAATATGCGTACCCCACTCACGCTAGCGAAATCGTGTGTAAAACTCGCTGTGCACCCCTCTGAATGTAGGTAACCCCGCTCACGCTAGCGAAATTGTGTGTAAAACTCCCTGCGCACCCCTTGGAATACACGTATCTCGCTCGCGCCAGCAAATTTGCGTGTAAAACTCCCCACGCACTCCTCGGAATATGCATTCCCTGCTCGTGCCAGCGAAATCTCATGTAAAACTCCCCACACACCTCTCAGAATATGCGTACCCCGCTCGCGCCAGTGAAATAGCGTTTAAAATTCCCTGCAAAGTCCATGAAGTCCAAAAAAAAATAAAAAACAAAGGAAACCTAAGCCTAAAGAACTATGTACAAAGGTGGCGGGCAAGTCCTACGACTCACTTTTTGTTCTGCCCCAGGGCATCATTGAACTCCATGTCGATGTTCCGGAGGTGGGCCTCTTTGCTGGCCTCAGGGTCTCGCAGGGATGCAGCCATGGCCTTCTCCAACTCCCTGTGAGTTGCCTCGAGGCACTCAGCCCACCTCAATGCCCTGCGCATGGAGTTCTCCACCCTGACCATAGTGAGCTGTGCCTCCCCTGCCCACCGCCGCTCTGCATCATTCTGCTGGCCCAACCGCTGCCACATGGAAGACACTCCAAATCCAGGGTCTTCCTGCCCCTGTGATGTTGATGACCCTGAGCCATCATCACTCCCACCCTGAGCCTGCTGCTGCCATGCATGTGCCCTGCCTGTTGATGCCTGCACATCCTCCTCTTGCTGGGTTCAATTGGTGGGATGGCCACCCATGCTGGACCTCCGACTCCCGACTGTGGCAGGGAAGTGTCCTCCACCAGCCTGGCCACTGGCTCAGGGTCATCTCCACAGGGTGGCCAGGTGATACTTGGGCAGGAAGATGGCACGGAGGATGACTGGTGCATAGGGGGTTCAGTTGAGGAGGGTGTTGCAAGAAGATCCAGCACACGGAGGAACCCAGCGCCGATGAACTGTCCTAGTTGGCTGACGCGGTCAATGAGGTATTCAAAATGACGTGCATTGTCCTCACGAGAACCCTGCACGTCATCCCGAATACCACATTGGCGCAATGCCACCCCAGCTAGGACAGGCCAAAAACGGTCATGGATTGCAACGTCCGCAGGGAGCGGAAGGCCAGTAGTTGTTTGCGCATCTCCTCCCTGAAAACGGGTCTGGACGAAGGCATCCCTGCTGGTGCGGAATGATGCAGTCACAGGATCGGGGACAGGATTACACCCAGGCAGCCGCCGTGGCAGCCTGTGCTGCATCCTGTCCCTGCCCCTGGACTGCACCACTGGCAACAGTTGAATCCCCCCCTGCAGACCCCGTGCGTGGGACTTCCACTGTCTCCTCCTCAACCGAAACCCCTACCAACATGGATGACTCTGTGCCATCTTCCTCCATAGGCCCCTGTGGGGGCTCAGCTGCCCCTACTGCTGCCGAGGAGTCCACCTCCAACCTCCGCCTCTTGGAACTTCCCTCGGCAGCTGTGGCCATGGACGAAGCACCAGACTCCTCACTCCCGGAAGAGATGACAATGTGGGAGGAAAGCTGGGCCATGCCTCTCCGGTTGGTGGTGGGATTCCTGCCGCTGTGCTCCAAAGCACTGTCTCCTCCCTCTTCATCAGTCAACCCTGCAGACAGGGAGAGACAGAACACAGGCATCAGGGCACTGTACAATGGTCAAATACACACATGACAGTTGTCCATGGGTGGCAGTGTCAAACTTCACAGATGGCATCACACTCCCCAACACTCATATCATTTCAACCCACACGCATGCACAAATTGACAGGAATCGTGCAGCAGGCAGCAGCATCCATACACACAAACCAGTATGAACATCCGAAGGTTGGCATGCCGTCACAAGCAACATGGGGAGTGCCGAACACATGCACACACGCCAACAGACAGACATGCATCTGTACATCTCCACCACCTGTCACAGTGCAATCATCGGCAACTATGCCACATCTGCCAATCGGGTTCCTACATGTCTGTGTCACATGCATCCATGGCGTATCACAGTTGCACACATGTCAAACACACACATATATGCTGTGCACGTACATGAAGTTGGAACCAGCATCCATGTGTCACACCCCAACCATGCCATAGTACATACGCAGAAATACTAACATGTGTGCATCTCCACATGCAGTTGTGCATCATGCTTTGGAACACATACACCATTGATGTGCATCACACATGAACAGACTCACATGCAGCACGGTCATGTCCCTGCAAATACACATCCATACATGGCCCTTTTCAGACATATGTCCAAGCTGCACACTCCTGGCACACCTCAACATGCACTGATTCCAATAAGGCACCAGATAGCAGGGAACGTGGCCAGCAGGCAGGCAGGCAGCAGCAGATGGCTGGTGGCTAGTGGAAGTTGGCTCGGGGTTCTGGGGCAAGACAAATTGCCTTCTGGGCAGGAGCATGGTCTTCCGTGTGTTGTTGCGTGGCTAGCTTGAAACAGAGTGATTTGGCACGTGAAAAAAAGCACGTCTGCGTGTAATTCGAGGAAAGGCCCTTAGCACGTAAGCGCGTATGTGACAAAATGCGCGGGGGCATTTCCCTCGGCACAGGTGCATAGTGATTCAGCATGTGAAAAACAGCATGCCCGCGTGTTAATGCGTGTAATTCGAGGAAAGGGCCTAAGCGTTTAAGTGACATGATGCGTGCGGGCATTTCCCTCGGCACGGGTTAAAGGTGAGCAGGGCCAGCAGTTCACTGTACATGCCTTTCGTGGAGACCGACGTGTGTGTTGCTACTTCTGGTTGTTTCACGCGCCATCACTACTTCACAGCGGATCAAGGACGTATCTCTTCTTTTGGTGGGGGTATTGGCTTCATGTGTTTTTCATTACCACGCTAGTCAGACAGTGAGTCACGCATGCTATTTTTCCCACTGTGGGTCCCCCTGTGTATTGCTTACCAGTTTTCAAGGTCATAGTAGCCTGCGTGTCCCATGCGTACGTGTTTTTCGTGTCCATAGGTGCCACTGCGTACTGTGGAAGGTTAATTCCACACAAGTGGGTTACCGGGGGTTGCGTGCTCGCTTTTACAGCAGTTTTAGGGTGCCTGAGCATTGCGTGACCCGTCACTTCATTACCGGGGTCACATACAGCCTTTCAGGTGCACAGGGGTGCTGTTAACATCTAGTATCCCACCCCCTTCACCACAATTGTCCAGGACAATTGTGTACACCTACCATTGGCACAACTACATCTGTGCCGGCATTACTACATCTGTGCCATGGTTGGGAGGCCACAAAAGGTGCAGGGCACCTCAGCTGGGCGTACTCCACATGGCGGGCGTGGTCAGGGACGTGGCCGGGGTGACCAGGGAGTAGGGGACTCCAGGGTGTCCAGGGTGGCTGCCACTTCAGCAGTATGTTCTGCCACGTGTTGGTGCAGTCATGCCACCACCCCCTGTGGTTCCAGGAGATGCAGCTCTGGCATCTGGCACTGGTGCCCATGTAAACCGGCAGTCTGTTTCATCGACTGCCATGGGCCCTGTGAAAACAGAAAAATAATATGAGGCCGGGAAACCCAAAGGAAACACACCAAACACTGGTTACAAAGGAACATACAAAGTACTTTTATTTTAAGGTCAAACAATGACAAAGTCAATGACAGATTGGATAGCCATCGGCCCTCAGTACAACACAACGAACTTCAACGGTGTTCGATGTATTCAGTGAGAGAGTGTACATTGGGACAATCAGGCTTATATACATTTCTCCAGCCTTTTGTCCAACCCCTTCGCGGGTTATCCATGAATGTATTACTGGTCTAGGGTCTCTGCCAGCTCAACTTTAATATATTCATCAGTATGTGCATAGATCAGTTCCGTTGATACAGGTAATCCATTTACACACAGGTCAACAGAAGGACAAGGTCTGAGTTTGCGACCCTAACAAGTGGCCTGCAGGCAAGTTATACATTAGCTGAGCTGAGGTCATGATGACCAGATTCTGTTCGGAATGGCATCGTCCACCATTTTGATGTACAGGGTGACTTTTACACAGCAAGAAAACCTAAAATGGCGGCTTGATTCAAGATGGCGGGTTACATCAATTTCTAAGGTCAAGACCTTGCCGTAGAGAGTTATTCGCGTACAGTTTTAAGCGACTTGGCATAGGCCAATATACATACAATCGTTACAATAGGAGGCATAATTTAATATCCAGTTTGACAGCCCAAGGGTAGTGGTAGCTGCAGGTGTAGCTGTGGACACCGCCACCCAGGCTCAGGGTCGGCCAGCGCATGCTGCGTTGGCACCTGAAGAGTCCCAGCATGATTTCAAGGAGGTCAGGAGGCACACAGTAAGTGCACGTCGGGCTGCCCTGAACGAGGCATATGTAACTGGGGCACTATTGTCATCTGCTGCCCCGAGCAGCCGGGTGTTGGCAAGTGCATGGACAGTTGCAGCCGACAACACCCTGGCTGTGAGTCTACCATCCAGGACAGTTCCGGTCAATGACCTTGGCACATCGGATGTTGCTGCGCAGGGTCCAGTCAAGGGCACCCAGCAGCCACTGACGCAAGTCAGGGCTTCTGTCCTTGTTCCACCTCCCACTCCCTCGGTTCAATCCACCAGCGCCACTGCCCCTACTGATCAGGGAGTCATTTGCCAGTCAGGGTCCGCATCACTGCCCAGGAGGAGGAAGGTTGCACCTGCACAAGAAGCTGGGACCCCACACATGGCTCCGGTCTCCGGCACATCGAGGATGAAGCCTTTCGGCAAGCAGGAACTGGACTTCCTTGTGGGCTACGAGTTGGAACACAAACGTGTTATGCTAATGGTCCAAAATTGTCACACTACGGCTGCCCAGCGTTGGGTCCACTGGAAGCGTGTTGCGGAGAGTGTTAGTGCATTCGGACATGAGGTGCGCACAGCTCAGGAGTGCAAAAAGCGTTGGGATGACCTCCGATGCTGTGCTAAACTAGAGCGTGCCTCCAATTATGCCCTGACTGGGGTGACTGGCGGTGGGCCACCACCTCAGGAGGAAGAACTCACTCCGCATGAGTTGATCACTGCAGAGTTCATACCGGCAGAATTGTACGAAGGAGTGGGAGAGATTCTGGATTGTAATGCCCCGTCCAGTGATTGTTTTTGCATGCTTGTCCAATCCATGTGTGGTTTGCTTGTGCAATGTGTTGTGCTTGACTGCCAATACATGCTATGTGTACATGGTTCTCATGTGTGAGTCATGCAATGCTTCACTAATGCGTGCCTTCTGTGCAGCATGCTGGACATGTAGTGCAGACAGGGACTGTCCTCATCACCACATTGCACCCTAATCACATGCTAGTCACACCGCTGCCCCTCTGGTCCATGTTCCAGCTCACTGGTCCTTCTGCATGTAGCCTGGGGTGTCTTTCCACTCAGCACTCGAACTATGTCATCGCATGTTTTCTGCCTGCATGCTGGTACTCCACGTAGGCATGCTCCCTGGCCCTCCACCCCCCTTCACCACTCTTACACCATTGCACTGGTGGGTAACATGTTGGGCTCCTGCAATGGCCTGTTCAACAGTCATGTGTACATGCACACTTCCCCCTGCCAACCTGCCAACCTGCCAGACACATACTGTGGGGTACATCCTATGTCCTTGATGCAGGGCGTCTCACTTGGACTGTGCAGATGTCAGATGCTCCGCAGGGACATGTGTGCCCATTCATGAGTGCCCATTCATGCTCTATGTGCATTCCATGCATGCCCCTATGTGTCCTCTGCAGTATGACATGCATTTAATGGCATTTCATCATCCATTCCATGATCACTGTGGATCAGTCCAGCATCACGCACATGTTTAGGGTGTCATAGTCCGTGTGGGGCACAGGCCTCCCCCTGTCTCAGGCCTCCTGACTCTGGCAAACTGGTGTAGTGCCTTCTGCACAAATGGGTGTACTGCAGAGGGTTCATCATGTGTCCTGCTCACTGTTACATTCTCATCGGCTGTGTTGTCAGTTGACTCAGATGATGCATTTGACGGAACTCAACATTGTCTGCCAATAGACAGTTATCTGGTCAACCTTTCACTGCCATGCAATGCCTCCCTGCATTTTCACTAAGGGGGGTGTGCCTGTATCCATGCAACCCATTGCATGCACATTGCACGTGATGCCTGACCTTGCACTTACACTACCTTCTTGTTTATTGTTTGACATCATAATGTAATTGTTGATGTAGATAGTCGGTAACGTGCACATGCTCTGCACTGCACCAACCCAATTCTGAGCCACGTCACACCGTTCTACATGCCTACTCACTGATGCAATCGCATCGTGACCTGGCATGCATTGTCAGATTGTCATCCCTTCACTGTCATGAAAGGCACAGGCACAGGTGCATCCTGTGACACATGTACTCAGTATTGAAACAACCTAGTGGGTGTTTACCCAAGTTGATAGGTCAATCTGCGGCCAATACTGACCGGTATAGACCACAGATTGACTGTAGCCTGGCAATCTGGTTGTAATGACTGCAGACCTGCCTGCACATGTGTATGTGTACACCTTCACATACATCAAAGCAAGCAGTGTTGTAGCTGTTTGCTTTGCTGTATTGGATGCTGTTCATGTTCACAATACAGGTGTATTGGGAAACGGGTGTTTTTGAACACTTTCACATGTACATATGCAAGCAGCTTCAACGTTTTCTAGTGCAAAATTACGGCTACTTACTTATGTGTCTGTGAACGTGTTCATTTACGCATGTGTTCTCTGCAGCTTTTTTGTTGACTCACTAAAATGTAGTTGATTGACGTTAATGCTGCTACGATTTCAGTATTCCGCCCATGATGTTTAACTGGCACAATCCTGAAAGTGCACTGTGGTGCAGTATGTGTATGCCCAGGCACACTTAGCTAATCTGGTGGGGCCTGGCCGTGATGATTTCACACTGAATAATGTTTCGGGCACCATCAATGCACAATGTGCTTAATCAGGCCCTGAGGGGTTTTCTGGAGGCTTCAGAAAACCCCTCAGCTCGGATCGTAGTGGGCGTTATGGTCCATCATGTCTGGTTGCAGGTCTTCGCTTTGCTCTGGACATTCACTATGTCTACATGGCCCATGACTCCCGGTATGGGACGAGCTGCAAATGGATGAAGCTATATTGGTGTTGATGGTTTAGTGATGCATGTGTACATGCATATTACGTGTGTCATGGTGTGTTTGGATTCACTTGCAGCTGTGGCCATTTTGCAGTTCACACACGCTTATGGTATGTGCCATTTCTTTCTTGTCATCTGTCATTTCTGTTTGTGTGTGATGGAGGTGATATACTACATTATGTACATGTGTAGGCTTTGCTATTTACACACATCGATTTCTGCTTTTGGGATGTGTTTGCATGTCAATGCCACTGGATGCATGCCAGAATTTCATTTTGTGTGTGACATGTCTGCTTCATGGCTATCGATGTGATGTCTATGTGTGTGTGGGTTTTGTGCTTCTGACATGTGTACTCATGTTTGTTTTTTCCAGATGATGATGCAATGGATCCAGAGGATGGTGATGTCAATCCTGACACGGGGTTGCTATCACATCAGCAACCCAACACAAGTGGGGGTCATGGGGTGGTAGGCCACGAGAACCCACTTGTGTTGCAGACCATCGTGTCCAGGCTGGCAATGTGTCTAGCTCGGATGATCACTCTGACAACAATGTTGAGTGTGATGTGCGTCCATCCGTCGACGGTGAGTGATTCTGATGTGGACGATCCTCTGTCCGCAACACCTGCACTGAGGGTGTTGGAATATCAGTCTGTGGTGGATCGGGATGCACGGTCACACTCGACACCAGTTGGTGATGTGCCTGGGGCATCACGTCAACAGATGGATGTAGTCCTGCAGCCGCGGGCGGTGCCAACCCAACGAGTGGGGTCAAGCCATGGTTGCCAATTCTGAACAACAGGGGGCAGCAATTAATAAGATCGCTCATAGCATGGGATATGTGGCCCAATCCGTGCTCCCCCCTGCTAGGCAGGTGGATCTCTAGCAGCGGGCAGCACAGTCCATGGCCCGCTCTCTCAGGCTGGGCATGGCGGCCTCAGACAGGGCACGCCGGGCTGAAATGGTGTCTCTGCATCAAGCAGTTGCTGCTCACGCAGAGCCACACAGGGAGGCCCTGAGGGATGACCATTGATCACTCAGATCTACACTGGGTGTGCTCAACATGACACAGAGGCAGCGGACAGAGGAGAGGTTGGACCAGCTTGAGAATACCATCTCGGCTCAGTTATGTGCTTGCCGGGCGGTGCTCCAGATGTCATGTCAGGCAATGCAGGAAGAACTCTGTGTTACACATGTTACCTTGCAAAAGGAAGCACGTGTATCACGTGAGGTGCTACATGCTGACATACGTGTCATCGCCACACAGGACAAGGCTCTTACCAGTCCCGCAGACGTAATGCCGATGAGGGGCAAGTTGCGCATAGGCATGGTCAGGGTACTGTGCCACGTCCACCTTTGGAGTCAGAGGGTGAGCAGGACAACGACTTATCTCCCACACAGGTCGGGCCGTCCAGGCGTTGAGTCCATGGAGGTTTTTTTATTTTTTCTCATCATCATTGCATGTGGGTGTTGAGGGGCACCCTGGACATCCCCCCTCCTGATTTCCCCCCACCCCCCGGGTCTTATGTGGCCATTTTTTATTTTTATGGTTAGTTTAATTAATTAATATAGTTTCACATTGTTTGTCTATTGTGCATTCATGTGAGAGTGTGGTGCTTTGTGGCTTTTGAAAGCATCCACTGTCTGTTCCAGCTGGGCCCATTCAAGCTTGTCTCGTGTATGTGTTTGCAGCTTGGGGTCCTGACTCACATATGCCACTCCTGCTTCCCCTATACATGGGCTTGCAAGGAAGGTTCAGTGTTACAACCATTTACACAAGGGAATTGGACTTTTGTCATATCTGTGGCCTGTCTGCTGCTGTACTACTTGTGTTAACACCCCTAGTGGGGATTATGGATGTTTTCTCCACAGCATGTCTGCAATCAATTTTGGTGAGTACATTACTGAACTGTCCAATTATTGATGTTGATTGGGATGTATGTTCATTTCTTGCCTGTATACGTGCTTGATGCCCTTTATGCTGTAGACGGTAGCCTGCACCCTTTAGCGGTCAACCTCACACTGATGGTGGGAGGGGCCAGGTGGTGACAATGTCTAGTTGATACATGTTGAGTACAGCCCCTGGGGATTGTGGCAAAGGAGGATGCATTAGCAATGTGACCCAAGAGGCACAACTCACAGTCCAGTCCTCACCTGAGATGTCCACCTATACTACTACTATGCTCCGTTCTGTTTGGACGGCATGTTGTGTCTGGCTTCCCTCTATGACTTTGATGCTGCCTGACGGTACAGTTTTCCTACTGGACTACAGCTCTTTTACTTGTTTTTCACACTCTGGTGCTTTTAGTCCCTGTTCTTCTTCCTGCTACTGTACTTGTTGCAGATCTGTCCACCCGTCTCTCAGGCAGTTATTTCCACATACTCTTACACTGCCTCGGTTTGTCTCAGTTCACTTCTGTTAAAATGTGTTCTCTTTTACCAATGCTATTCAACTGTTGTGGCTCTTAACTTGCTATCAGCTGTTTCCGGCTATCTTGCATTCTCTGTGCCTTTCCAGACTTGTGCTGTCTCTGCCTTTCTTAGTTCACGCTATCAAGGATTGATTAGGTTTCAGCTCAACCATCCAGTTGTGCCAGCCTCCTTGGTTATTTTCTACTCAAGATCGAGCTCTACCTGTCAGGGTACAGAAACTGGGGTTGTGTGGGAGGAGGTCAGATGTAGATTTAACTCACTGATTGCAACCAATTTGTTGGGACTGTTTCCTTGGGAGAGATCCAATTCAAATTGTTTCAGTTATTTCTTTTTGGACGCCAGCTGTGGTTTTGTAATGTTATCTGGGTTGCCATAGATAGTAGTTAATTAGACTTTCAAATGTTTACATTTCCACTTGTGACATTTCAATGTCAATTTTAATTCTTGAGTGCCATTCCAAGTTGTCTTGGGAAGAAAGGGTCTTCACATTCTCATTTAAATAATCGCCATTTTATTAGTGCAATAATATACTGTTGTAGCCATTCTCATCACTCTCTACACGTGTTTCACCCCTGTTTAGGTCACAGGTGATCATCAGGAGAGTTTTATCATACTTATTTTGTGAGAAACAAAAGAAAAAAAAAGAAAACATTCAAAACCTATTCATCCTATGTACAGCAAAATCATAAAATTGTTTGATAATGAGATTTGTTTCAAGAGCATTTCAAAAGTTGGTTTTTCATTTCAGATGTAGGTCTCAGACATGGCCCAGTAACAAGCAGCATGGAGACACACCGAGAACACTTTCCAGCCTTATTAAAGCCTTTTATGCCCTTTCTTTTCCCAGCAGATACCGGGCCAAGAACTACTAAACCATTGCCACAATGGGTGGGGCACACGTGCGCATGCATAGCACAAGCAGGAGCCCGGGGCTTGTGCTCGGACGTCCGACACAAGCAGACATGTTTCCAGGAGTGCCAAGCAAGGTGAGCAGCACAAGGGGCCATGCCCCAGCCGACCTTCCTCCAGGCCCCTCACACATGCACGCTAAGTAGCCCCAGTGCTGGGGAGCTTGGCCAGGCGTTGTGGAATATGTGCACAGTACAGCTAAGCCACGCTCAGGACCAAATGCCAATAATCTTTCCAAGTTGTCAGGGGCACAAGCAGGGGGTGTCGCCCAAATCCTCTAGTCCACCCTGTTCCATAGAAGCTAAGTTATTAGCACAGTAGCACAGTAGAGTTCCTAGCCACAAACTAATACAGCACAAGGAAGGGCAGCCAGCGATGCATAAACTAATGTGCAGTGCATATCATTAGCATATGCAAATTGCCACGTGCGCTACCTATAGAAATCTGCGGCTGGCAGAACGCGTCTAGCAGCTCACCCAAGGGCCATTCTATCAGGTGTGATTCTTAACACATGGTCTTCCATTTACCACAGAGCAACGTGCGGCTGCCTTATCGCATTAACAGTGTATGTACCATCATGGGGGCAAGCAAAAGTATATGAATGAAGCAGCAGACAAGAGTGCTTGATTGGGGAGGAGTCACTAAGTTTGAGGCATGGATGGTGTTATGTGTGTCTGGGGAAAACAAACACAGAATAGTGACTCACGCTCTCTTTGCAGCATTAAACTGCTCAAGTTACCGGACCTGAGAGTGCGCAGGCAGGAGGCCAGCACTCACCCCAGAGATAAGTCTCTCGTTGGTTCACCTTTGAGCCATTTTGTACAATGTGCATGAAGAACATGGTTTCTCTGATTGAGTATGTGTAATTGTCTATAGTTGTATTTTGTCTTTTGCCTACTTTCCCTTGCCCATCCTCCCCTCTCCTGACCCTCTTTCTGGTTAGCCTGACTATCAAAGCCTATCTAAACAACGGATTCTTAACCCTCTTTCCCCACCGGGGTCTCGGAGGCCTGTGTAAGTTTTACCTTGCAGGCGCCGAGGGGGTGGTTGGTTCGTGCCACTCCTGTGCCTGGAGACAGGAGCTGTGACACTACCCATCAGTTGTTGCATCCTCATTGAGTACTGTGTACTGAAAATGCTACCCATCCTGTTGAACCATTGTTCAAGTGTGCTACCTTGGTAGTTCTTATATCATTCTGCTTGGACATGTGCATGGGCGTATTCAGCGACTTCAAGTCATCTACTGGAGAGTCTTCCAGGGTTTTTTGGTGGCTACAGGCATTTTCCCTGGTTTAGGGGTTTGGCTCCTTGGAGTTCTCTGCGATTTGGTATTTTTACCAGTCAAGGTGGCCTCTGAAGGGGCCGGACACTATTTTCACCGGTCAAGTGGCACAGCGAGTAGAGCGCTCGCTTTGACATCCGCACAGAGCTTGCTAACACAGGTTTGAATCCCGGAAGGGCCAACCTCAGCCTTTCATCCTTCTGAGGTCGATATAAGAGCACCAAAGACCGTGGTTAATAATAAGCAGCGCTCAGATACCTGAGGGTTCGTAGCACTATATAAATGCCAAATTATTTTTTTTAATTATTACACGCAAGGTAGAACAAGGAAATAAAGGGGTAGGGGGATCCTGAAGCGAGGTAGACTAGAAGGAAGAAGGCAATGGACCCCAGATACAGTTCTTCTGAAGGTCACAGTGATGAGTAAATGAGGGAGAACCTTTTGTTGTCGGACAGTACGCTTGGGCTACAGTGTTTGGGCACTGTCTGACATTCTCATTGTGGGGTACTATGTACATGATGTGTTCTGCTGGTCAGTGGCCCGTTCCTGTGTTGGGTTTAATTTTCAGGTGTCAGGAGATTGTTGTGGTTTGAAATACTGGGGTGTACACATTGGCAATGTTCACATGTGATGTGTACAGTACACTGAGGGTCACTTTATTTCACATGCATGTATTGAGTGCATGTCCCTACTGACACACACACACTTACACAATGCTCCACCACACATACAACCACCCGTCCAGGCCCACACATGCACACAGATTGCCTTCTCTGGCATGCTGTGTCCCTGCAGCGCATGATAATTTACCATTTGGGGATCGTGTACATGCATCAATAGGTCTTTTTGTTGCTTGTCCTTTTTATATGATGGTCAAATTGTATCCCCAACACAATGGCTGCTCACTGTGCTGTGTGCTGAGCAGTGTGTTGCAGGAGACACACACAACACACAGGTTAGGGATTTGCGGATTTGGCTTGGCCAATGTGCATGCCAACAGGCATTCTGTCTTTTGTTGATGGTGGCATGCATTTGTGTATGACTTTGTATATGTGGGAGGTTGTTGGTCAGTCATTTCATTAGATTCCATGTCAGGTGTGATTGTCTCAGGCCTCTTTCCATTTATCACGTGTCACTTGGTATCTATTGGTCATGTGTTGTGCTTTTGGTTTGCTCTTTTGCTGTTGCATGCCATGTCATGGTGTGGCAGACAAGAGTGATGTGGGTTGGGAGGGTTTGGGTGACATACCAGTGATTGCAGGGGGTGGTGTGACATACACCTTGCATGTGTTCCTTTTGGTCACACAGGATTGGTTATGTTTAAGTAGCTAGGGATGCACACAATGTAGCACTTCTGTGGCAACATTCTCAGGGTGGTTAGGTTGTGACAGTTGACAGTCTCTTTGTCATCATCGATTGTCACCTGGTATGTGCCAGGCCTGTGTGCACTCCGCAGGGGTGGGAGTTTAGGTGAAAAATGTGGCCATATGCTGGGTCCGGGCTGCCTCACCATGTGTCCTTTCCCCTCCCATGGGAAGCACCTGTGCCTGTGGTTGGGGATGTGAGGGCACCACCATGTCCACCGGTACGCCCCACCGCGTTGTAACGTTGTGCAGGACACATGCTGACACAATGATCCTGCACACTACTGAGGGTGCGTATAGTAGCTGCCCGCCAGAGCGGTCAACAGAGCAGAAGCGTGACTTGAGCACTCCGAATGTTCGCTCCACTATGCCCCTAGTTCCAATATGGGCAGCATTGTATCTTACCTGTGGTAGTGTGGTGGGGTTCCGTATTGGCGTCATCATGTGGTTGCTCAGAGGGTAGGCACTGTCCCCTGGGGAGGTGATGATGGTTGTCATTAGTTGGGTTTGTGTGTTTGTCTGTGAGTGACATGCATGCATGTGCACAGACATTTGTACCCACCAATGACCAGCTCAGGGCCGACATTCTGTATATGAAACTGTCATGGGTAGACCCAGGATAGTTTGCATAGACAGAGGTGATGATTCTATGGGCATCGCATACAACCTGTACGTTGATGAAATGCCAGTGCTTGCGGTTTTGATAGATGTGCTCAGTGGCCCTAGGTGGACGTAGGGCCACATGGGTGCAATCTATTGCACAGAGCACTTTGGGGAAGTGTGCCACCCTGTAAAAGTCCTGGACCATGGCCTGCCTTTCTGCAGGTGTCCTGGCCATTTATATGTGCCTGCGGACTGAGGGGCGCGCAGTCAGAATTGCCAACACCTGGTGTAGGCAGTGTGACTGCGTGGCCTGTCAGACGCCGCCAACTATGGCAGTTGTCCACTGAAATGACCCAGTGGCCAAACAATGCAGGGCATCTTTTACAAGGGGCTCAGTGCTTGGGAGCACAAGGTGGGTGATGTGAGGTCATCCTCCCACTCAGTGACCAGGTCTAAGATGATACGAGGTGGAAACCTATACCTGCCATAGACCTGGTCATCAGGCATCCCAAAAAGGCTGGTCCTGGGCAAATAAATGTGGGGCCTGGCTATTCTCCTCCTCCTGGGGTGTCCCACGATCAGTGCTGCGAGAAATGGGACATTCATCGTAGCTGTATATACGTGTTTGTTGTTAACGTGCACTTTTATACTGCGTGGGGATGCTTCCGACTGCCTTTTGGGGGCGGACGTGTTTACACCTGTGTGTGTCTTTTGGCGTGCACGGGTTTCCTGTATTTGATTCCATGAATGCGTGTTGTTTGCGCGCATGTGGGCGTTCCGTGTATTTCCGAGCAGTACTTCACCAGTTAAGCCTTCATTTTCACAAGTTGTTCCCCATTCCGCATGTTACGTCCCCTTTTTGGTGTGTGCGCTACACATTGTGCGCTTTCCCTGTGCGCGTCGCACACGGCGTTCGGGATGTTGAAGTGACATGTGTGCCTGTGTGCGCCACCCATGGGTTTGACGCAAATCCAGGGGAAAACACGCGCATGGCCTTCCATGAATCGCGTGCGCCTCCTTTTTCACACTTGCGCAAGCTTGCGCAACAAATTCCGGCACACATTAGTTCCATGAATCGGCCCCAATATATAAGAGTCATACAAACTTGTGTATTAAATTGTGTTTCTCAAAGTCGGTGTGTTCTTTGACTGATTATGTTTTCTTTTTTTTTTCAGATAGAAGGATATTATATATTTTTTTAAACATCGATGAATAACTGCAGCTATGGTGTATCCCAATGGGTTGTTGAATATTGGAGGCAGGGTTAACCGCAGCAACTACTGGGGAGAGTCGTAGCCGGAGGTTTGTTGGGCCACACCCGCGACTATAGGCCTTAATGTGCAAAAAAGTATGCTGTTTATATCTGAAAAGTTATTTCTAAGAATGATGTATTATGTATATATTTATAAAAAAATCTATGTGACCTACCCACAAAGTTTCATTTTGTAACCACGGCTAGAAAAAGAAAGTCAATGAACTCTAAGCGCGGCTCAGAGTGATGATTTATTATGGACTTTAAATAACTCTTTTTATGTACTCTTTTTACTGTTTCATTTGTTATTCATAGTCTATACTCAGTTTCTTTTAAATAAAAACACACACAATAGCCATGGGTACTATAAATGGAACACCATTATTATATTCATGATAGCATCTAGGAGTATCAACAACTGGAAGTGTTTGTCCGTGGCTATCCCAAACACAGCCAATGTGCTGGGTTGTTGTCTGCTGCGTAGCTGCGGCTATAGAACATATTTGAAAACAAAAAGTACATGTGGGCGGTATTTAGTGTAGTGTTTGTAAACAGTTATGGTAACATTTGAAATACTTTGTATTCATTTATAATACATATAAGTGTACATACTTGAAAAGGTAAATAAATATGCAAACAAAGTTTGTTGAACACAGCTTCACTTGGGGGCGTTGTGGGTTTTTGATTTCTTTTAGTTGGCACACATGATACATCTTTTTCTTTACCCCAATTATCTGGATTTTTACTGTCCATGACTTGTCTTAATTTTTCATTGATTGAACTTTTTTATTACTTAATAGTTGTTTTAATTCTGTTAATGAATCCAGGATTAGATGTCTGGGTATTTTTTTGTGGTGTTCCTTGTTTGATTCTTCTTTATACTTGAATGGCTTCTTCATCTGTCATACACTTAAGAAATATGTCTGTGGGTTGTATGGAGTTTAATAGTAGGTAGATAAAATATATCTGTTTGATGACTGATATGTGTTCCTCAAAATATTATTGTTAGTTTCATTTTATATCAATTTAAAGATTGGACTTTCAAAATCCTGAATGATGTGCAGTTGGGTGGCACTTAAAATAGCCTTTTGGGTTCTTTTACCAATATATAACCAAAACATATATTTTCAATCAGAGAAATACTCTTCACCTATATAACAAGAAAAATTCCCCTGTGCTCTTTCTTTAGATGATTAATTAATGTTCTTCTCCAGAAAAGAAAAAAACCTGCACTCCTGGTCAAAAATACTTATCCACAATTGCAGCATAACCCTCTCATTTGACACACTCCATCTAAAATAATATTATAGAACCAAAAAACCTTTGTAAATCACGACTTTGACAACCCATCACCTTTGTCCTCAACATCATTATGCGACCAGTTCTCAAAATTCTTATATTTTCCACAGTCTTCTGAACAATGAAAATCCTCTGCTTCTGAAATTGGCAGCATGTTTGGAATATCCATTCAAACAATAACTGTACCCCAAAATAGCACAATCTCCTAAAACTACACCTCACTCTCAAGCAATACAAATGTACTATGTAGAAACACTCTTAATACAATGATACAACATAATCTACAGTTTTATTGGCATCTTAAATATCACTAAAATAAATACATTCTCTGATAAGTTAAACAATTCAACATTATCTGACTTGACATCCTATTGACAGCCACCCACCCCACAGACAATGAACAACCAATAAGAAAGTAAATGAACACATCTCAATTTCTCTCCCCATGAACTCTTGCTAATTCTAATATCCAAAGTGACAAGCAGTATTTCTTTCTAACACACTAAAATGGAAAACTACATGGAATGGCTGCAGGACAATTATCCTGACCATGAAGAAAATGATCCATAAGAGAGAACATTGTAACTTTATTGGAAAAGGAAAATATTTTTCTTGAATTTGTTTCGACAGCAACCAATGAAACATCATGCCCCGTCATATGGATTATAGCCACGGTACCACTAAGCCAATGGGAATTGTGTATTCCTGGCAGGTGTAGCTGCATCTATGACTATTGCGGGTATGGCAATTCCAATTTCTGTCCATTGATCATGTTGTTTCATTAATTTTACACTACACAATTATGCACATGTTCCTGGTTCTATGCCGTCATGTTTACTTGTATGTTGTTTGAATTGTTACACCTTGTCAATATGTCTTTTTGAATTTGTAAAGATGTTACAGGTAGCCTGCGCATTGTACCCGCGGTTGTAGCTGTTTGTATTTTGGTGCACTAATCATATTATTATATTGATGTTTTAGCACAGATTTTTACATGTGTTTCTGTTTGGATCTTCTCACCTCAAGGCATGTGTGATTTAAATTTGAAACCTTTGCAATCTGTGTTTTCCAAGGCATTTATGTGCACCTTTATCTATAGGAGGGTCCTCGCTGTGTAACCAGGATTATAGCTGCGGTTCTGTAATTTGTTAAATTAAGAAAAAATAAAGGTTTTATTTAATTGTGTTTGCGCATGTTCTAGAAAGTATTCTTTCAAAGGATTATGTTGGGGTTTATTGACTGTTATAGGTTGTAATAAAAATGTGTTGGGCATTTTACTTATTTGCGTTCTACTGTCCTCCTTTTGTGCTATTGATTTCTGAACGGTACGAACGTGACCTTTTTGTGAACCTTTGATACTCTGATTGCAGAAATCAGAGTGTGCACATGTTTTGTGATTGGCTATTGTGAAGATCTATTGATTATTTGAATGTGAGCAATTGGGCCTCAATACAATTTTTTCTGGCACCCACGAATGGGCAATTACTGGGTCATTACGGCCCAGCCGGACCCAGTAATTGCCCATTCGCGGGCGCCAGAATTAAATGCCCCCATTCCCATTTGAGCACCATACGGCTCAATGGAAATGGGGAGGGTGGATGCACTGGCACCATTCAGAATGGTGCCGGTGCATCCGACATGCTCTGCTTGCGGGTGCCGTTCCACCCACCAGGTCAGACTGGTGGGAGAAAAGACACCCGCGAGCAGAACTCGTAGTTTGCCAGTCCAGTAACTACAGTACCAGCAAGCTTACCGGTACCATAGTTACCGGACCGGCAAACTTATAATGAGGGCCATTGCTTGTTTTCCTATATGTTATCCACATTATGAATTGTTCTATTTCTAAGATAAATTAAATATGTCTAGTTGTCTGATTTAGTCAAGTTTCCTCTCTGATTGACCCTCCCAGGTCCAGCTTGGGTATTTCCTATCATCTATCGCCCTCTCTACCTGTGGTGTTCCCCAGGGGTCTAACCTCTCGCCCTGGCTTTTCAACCAATGCCTGGCAACTCTCGCTCACTGCATTGCCATTTTCTGCTCAAACTTCCAGTGCTACACTGATGACACTCAACTCATTTTCAGGCTGCACTCGGCCACCTCCTCTCTTTCTTTCATCTCTGATTGCCTAACTGCCATTAAGATTGGTATGCCGCCAACAACCGCTGTCTAAATTCTAACAAGACTGAGATCCTCCTTATTGGCACACTTTCACCATCCTTTTCCCTCACTTGCTGGATGGACTCCCTTGGCCCTCTTCCTACCCCTACCTGCGAGGCTAAGAACCTCTGGGTCACCTTTGACTCCACTCTTAGCTTCTCCACCCACATCTTGGACATCTCTAAAAAATCTAACTTCCTACTGCACCTCCTCATAGGTACTCTGCCTTTCCTCTCCTTCCCCCAGAAATTCACTGTCTCCCAAGCCCTGGTTCTCTCTTGGTTGAACTATAGTAACAGCCTCTTTCTAAATCTACCTGCCTCTACTTTCCACCCTTTACAACTAATCCAGAACAGGACTGCAAGACTTGTCCCTTGCCTCAAGCCCTGGGATCACATCTTGCCAGCTCTGAAATCCCTTCATTGGCTCCCAGTGGATGCAATGATTACATTCAAAACCCTCTGCATTGTCCACAATGCTTTCTGGGGCCAAAATACCTTAAACTATCCCTCCTTAAATACCACATCTCAAACTCTTTGCTCCTCTACCCTCTAACTCCCTCAGGGTCAGTCGTTTTTCACAGAAACAAGCTTTGGTTGTCCTGGGAGGATAGCTCAAGGGCAATGTGCTCCCATTGGAAGCAAGACGAAACGAAGCAACACAGGTTCGAACCCCGGGTCCGTGCTTAGAAACCTCTGGGTATTAAGTGCGTTATAAATATGCAACTAAAACAAAAAAACAATTATGCAACTAAAAAAAAAACTTCCGGTAACAGCGCCTCGATGCCCACGGGCTGTGTGAGTGCTTTAAAAATGTAAAAAAAAATTAAATAAAATAAAATTTTGTTAGATCTCTGTCTTGGGCTGGGGCCTCCCTTTAGAACAGCCTCCCTGCCACTCTGAAACTTGAGGAGAACCATCTCCGGTTACGGAAGCACCTCAAGACCTTCATCTTTGCTTCTGTCTTTGCTCCCCTTGTCCCCTGCTGATCTGTTTCTCTCTTGGCACTGTGCACCTGGCCAACCTCTGTCCTCCCTGCCCAGTTACCTGCTCACCCTGCCCCCCTCCTGCACTAGGTAACGAGAGGGATAGCCCTAAATGTGGAAGGAAAAGGGGCTAATAAGTATTGTGAAACAAAAGAGGGGTTGTTCCTACCACATAGTAGATTCTTGGCAGTACATTGCTACTTATATGTCTGCTATGATTTATAATCAAATTATACATATTGCTTCATAAATAAGCTAGACGTCCATTGACGTTATATTGAGTGTGTGGACTCAATCCATGTATATAACATATCTTGTTGTCTGTTTAGTAGACATACATCTTGAGTATTTTTCAGTTCATATTATTCAACAGTAAAACATGTAGAGTGTAGTCTTGGTACAATTGGGGTGTTTAGTATGAAAACAAAATTTCTCCAATCACAACATGTTATTCTAAAGTGAGAGAAATATTACATCATATTTGATAATCACATGTGTGTTGAAGAACAAAGTGTAGGTAATGAAGTAAAGACACTAAAGGAAAGAGGGGCAACTAAGACTTCAATGTACGCTCAGTGCAATAGAACAAAAGAGCAAATGCATATTTTTAGTCCTGCGTGATCAAAAGTGGGTAAAATTCTGCTTAAAAGTCAGCTCAGTCAGACATGTTGTCTGGTTCTTAACTAGGAGGGTCAGACTTTTGGTCAG
Organism: Ambystoma mexicanum; assembly: GCF_040938575.1. NCBI lineage: Eukaryota > Metazoa > Chordata > Amphibia > Caudata > Ambystomatidae > Ambystoma > Ambystoma mexicanum. The sequence goes on along the minus strand of NC_090937.1, from coordinate 1,517,032,951 downwards.
CTATTTTCCTCCTGCACTGCCTCCGCGCTACCCCTTGCACTGCAGTCTGTATCTGTACCCATACAGTCGCCCAACCGCTTTATTTCTTCTGCACTTATCAGACATTCCATGCCTGCTAAACCCAGCACTTTCCACTTGTTGGCTGCACAACCACTGTTTACTGACTTTATTATTTATGTATTGTATTTATTTATTATTATTTATCTGTTTCTCCTCTGATCCACACTTTCCACATCTCCCCCCTTCATGCACTTTTACCCTTTTTCCCTTTCCCATGCGCTTGTGCGTTCTCAATGTCACTGTGCCAAGTAAGATCGTTATTTTGTTCTCCCCCATTCCCCTCCCTTGCCTTGTCACGCTCTGAAACACTTGTGTACGAGAGAGATATAAATAAAATATCTATATTAATATCAAAGTTTATAAGTATTGTTAGGAAAGTAGGGTATAGCATATTTTAGTTCAGTGTTTTTAAGAGAGTGATGAAGCAGTGTCACATGATATGCTATGGTTATGTGTCACAAAAGACATGTTGGCAATCAAAGTTTCTCACTGACATTGGAAGATATGATATGGATGGGTGTGCATACAAATCCCTAGTGTCAACCAAACAGCATAACTTTACCCTCGACAAATATTGCAACTATGGATATGCTTTGTAGTTGGAGATTAAGGTTTTTTCTGTGACCCTCTATTGGGTGATTTTCTACCATGTTAGAATTGTGGAAGCTTTTGAATGTGCCTTTACATTTGAGAAGTGTTATGATGCAGTGCACCTGATGAATGATAACTTGGTTATGCTGTTTGACAATGTTATTTTGCTTATCTTTATAAGTGTATTCTGCTAGCTTACTGGGAAAGTTAATTTGAACTGGAAAATTGGGAGTGAACTTTATTTTTTTTTCTTGAGGATTGGTTTGGGAATTGTACTTTGAAGTTATGGCTAGAGTATGCCAGGTATTATTAAAGTCGTTTGCCATTTGAGGCACAATACACCAGGTAAATGGTTTCTGAGAAATGATGAAACAAAGTAAAGAACTTTGAATTCATAGTGGCTTAGTGGGTAGGGTCTTATAGTCTGCATTTCAGATTTTATGCACTAATATATTAAATGTGTTTGACCCTTTCTATATTGGCATGAGCTTGCAAATGATATGGTTTATGCATATATTTCTCGTAAAATGTGGATGCTTTATCATGAGATTTTATGTTATGGAAGAAATCGGTATTGTGACGTATAAGATAGCTCACTTTTCATTTTGGCTTTTCATTCAAAAAATGTACTGTGTCACAACCCGATAAAGGTAATGCCTACCTAGTGAAACTGTACCTTTCTCATAGTATTTACTCTCTATGAGCTGCTGAATAGCATCCCGCATTACGCAAATACTTATAGGAGAGGTCTATAAGGGACATTCTTTTATACTGCCGTATTTAGATTCCCATCTAATTGTTGGTAGTAATTTAGCAATAATAATCAGCAACCATATTTGACATTTTCACAATTTGCTTGAACATGGTTTGCTTTGGAAGGGCGGAAGCTATTTGGGTTTCATGCTATGCAATCTCATACGTTGTTACACAATGCACTGACATAGGGAGATGTAGAATTAATAGTGGTGCTTAATAATGCGTATCATTAAACAAGCAGGATACCTCTACCCTTGAAAAATATTGCTGCTGTGTTTGTGATTTGAAGTTGGATAGCAAGCTCTTCACTATGATCCCATATTTGTAACTACGTGTGTGTTATATTTGTGGGCGATTTTGCATGTGGCCTTAAATGTGACAAGTCTTATGATGGAGTGCAGCTGATACATTCTAACTTGGTTTTAATGTTGGCAAATGTTATTTTTTTATTTGTGGTAATTCATGGGTTCTGCCATGTTACAGGGACAGTTAATTTCAATGGGTACATTTCCAGTGAACATTTCTTCTCTTTAGAAGTGGTTTGGGAATTGAACTTTGAGGTTATGTTTACAGGATGTCAGGTATTACTGAAAAAATGTTCAGTTGGATGTGCCAAGGATATTATTGATGAGGTTCTCTAGGGTAGGCTGCACAGGGCACTTGACCATTCAAACCCTAGTGAGAGTGGGGATGGGCAGTGGAGGGAGAACATACATGCGGATATATTTTGTTGAGTCTCAGTAGTGATTAGTTTGTAGGTTAAATGCAGGATAGCGGGTCAGGTCATTGGCCTTTTCAGGCCTGGACAGGTACAAACATGTGAGCCCCTTGTCTTTTCATGCCCATGTCATGAGATGCTTAAGGAGGACTGATTAAATAGTTGGTGGGAGGAGTAAGTGAGTGGCAGGCTTTGGTCATGTCACCAGCAGCCTACTCAATGTTCTGTTCCTGGAGTTGACCTACAGTCTTTATGTTTGTAAGGTGTCAAAGCTGGATCTGGGTGGAACAACTGAGTGGCAGTGCATTACCTTCCAGGTCTCCTACCTCATCACCTTCCTCATGAATTGAGAACGCACCATAGGTTAATGTATGTTGGCAGGTTGCTACATCAAACCAAAGAAATGTAGCAGATTATCTTACCACACCTTTATGTATGTAATTTAACAAGTTATGCTAATGTAATTTAACAAATTAAACTGAATGTTCAGTTTTATGTAATGAATGAATGTAAAAGGAGAAGTCCATGTGGCCTTCCTTCAAATTTCTGGTGAAGGAATGCATTTTGCCCATAGGCAGATATAGCTCTTATAGATTGGCCTTAAATGTTTGGAGAAAGTGTGTGAAAGATTGCATATAGTGTAAATAAGATGAGCAAAGTAGAGTTTGAATGGGTGGTAACTGAGTTCCTCAGTTTGTGGTGCATTTGTGGTTGCAACAGTACATTTTCAAGATGGTAAGACTACATGAAACCTCAGGTCATTGTAAAGATGATAGTGACCATTTGTTTTACAGCCTTAGAAAGGATGCACATATGAAATGAAAGATATGGACCAACTAAGGGATTTGCCAGGTCATACGTGTAGAAAAAGAAGGAAGGACATTTTAAATGGGAAATTATTTCTTTTCAGACATAACCATAGCATAACATGTACTATTGCTTGAACCTTCCCCAGAAAACACTGACATTAAATATGGAAAACCCTACTTTCCAGGTAATACCTATAAACTGTAATAAATTACAAACCTAAATATACTGAATATATTTTATATTAAGTACAATTCATGTTATGTACTGAAAATATAATTAAACTCAATGACTGACCTTCACCATCCCAATTTCTTTTTTTACAGCTTTTTTTGTGAGATGCCCTCCACGAAATCAACAACAACACACCATACGAAATAATTGCGTGTAGGGAAGTAACGTTTTACAACATATTATTTTAAAAAGTATTGTTCTTAAATCTGTAAATTCAAATACTATTGATAATGCAACAATACCTGTTATCGATAATCCTTTTAAAAATCTGTAATTTTAAATATGAGATCTGCCAACTGAACACATTGATGGAACCGCGTATGTTTTAGCAAGAAAAAAAAAATCAAATCTGTTAGTAGCCAGTACAAAAACAAAGATGTTTAGAACACAACATAGCAAATGTGCTATCAATTTGAAAAAGAGCAGCAATAAAGATACATAGGAACATTTACAATTGTAGTTTTTACAACTCTTTGCAGAATGAAACCAACATCAAGACATGTGGTAAATCATTTTTTTCAAAAGAAAAAAAGTAGACCTAATGATTAAAAAAGCTTTTCATATAAAAAGAAAATTGTTAATTTTCATATTGAATATTGAATAATATTTATATTGAATAAACGAGTTCATGTACTTACATGTGCCAACTTTGTGACGTGTTTGGAGGGGAGTGGAAACACACTTCTCATACAGAAAGATTTTTTAATGAGGAGAGTTATTTTCAAGGAAATAATGCTCTCAGAGCTATTGATGAGATTGGACGTAGCTTTGAAGTCTGAAATTATGTGATTTCTACAAATGAAGCAATGTTAAGGTCTGATAATACAGGTAGTTTAGGGCAGTGTAGAATAAAACCTAAAATGCATTTTTAGGTAGTTTAACAAAGGTAGCGGGCGCCCCTCTCTCGCAAGAACAGACATGATAACCTGTTCGGTGGTTATTAACCACTTGAGAGTTCGCAGCCACTGCTTTTACTCACTGTGCCTTTCACAGATGGGAAATATCCATTTGCATATCAGTCTTTGTCCTGTCCAGGGGCAGTCCAGCACCGAAATACAATGGCAATTCCAATCTGAACGAGAGTACCACCAGCAACCCCATACACGTGTTTCACCCTTGTTGGGGATCATCAGTGAGGTGAAGCTGATGCCTCTCTAAGCACAGTGAGAGGGAGACCACGTCTGGTTGCCCCCAGGAGACCTAGGGTTACCAATCCCAGGTTCCTTAACAAATAGTTTAACAAAGGTAGCGGGCGCCCCTCTCTCGCAAGAACAGACATGATAACCTGTTCGGTGGTTATTAACCACTTGAGAGTTCGCAGCCACTGCTTTTACTCACTGTGCCTTTCACAGATGGGAAATATCCATTTGCATATCAGTCTTTGTCCTGCCCAGGGGCAGTCCAGCACCGAAATACAATGGCAATTCCAATCTGAACGAGAGTACCACCAGCAACCCCATACATGTGTTTCACCCTTGTTGGGGATCATCAGTGAGGTGAAGCTGATGCCTCTCTAAGCACAGTGAGAGGGAGACCACGTCTGGTTGCCCCCAGGAGACCTAGGGTTACCAATCCCAGGTTCCTTAACAAATAGTTTAACAAAGGTAGCGGGCGCCCCTCTCTCGCAAGAACAGACATGATAACCTGTTCGGTGGTTATTAACCACTTGAGAGTTCGCAGCCACTGCTTTTACTCACTGTGCCTTTCACAGATGGGAAATATCCATTTGCATATCAGTCTTTGTCCTGCCCAGGGGCAGTCCAGCACCGAAATACAATGGCAATTCCAATCTGAACGAGAGTACCACCAGCAACCCCATACACGTGTTTCACCCTTGTTGGGGATCATCAGTGAGGTGAAGCTGATGCCTCTCTAAGCACAGTGAGAGGGAGACCACGTCTGGTTGCCCCCAGGAGACCTAGGGTTACCAATCCCAGGTTCCTTAACAAATAGTTTAACAAAGGTAGCGGGCGCCCCTCTCTCGCAAGAACAGACATGATAACCTGTTCGGTGGTTATTAACCACTTGAGAGTTCGCAGCCACTGCTTTTACTCACTGTGCCTTTCACAGATGGGAAATATCCATTTGCATATCAGTCTTTGTCCTGCCCAGGGGCAGTCCAGCACCGAAATACAATGGCAATTCCAATCTGAACGAGAGTACCACCAGCAACCCCATACACGTGTTTCACCCTTGTTGGGGATCATCAGTGAGGTGAAGCTGATGCCTCTCTAAGCACAGTGAGAGGGAGACCACGTCTGGTTGCCCCCAGGAGACCTAGGGTTACCAATCCCAGGTTCCTTAACAAATAGTTTAACAAAGGTGGCGGGCGCCCCTCTCTCGCAAGAACAGACATGATAACCTGTTCGGTGGTTATTAACCACTTGAGAGTTCGCAGCCACTGCTTTTACTCACTGTGCCTTTCACAGATGGGAAATATCCATTTGCATATCAGTCTTTGTCCTGCCCAGGGGCAGTCCAGCACCGAAATACAATGGCAATTCCAATCTGAACGAGAGTACCACCAGCAACCCCATACACGTGTTTCACCCTTGTTGGGGATCATCAGTGAGGTGAAGCTGATGCCTCTCTAAGCACAGTGAGAGGGAGACCACGTCTGGTTGCCCCCAGGAGACCTAGGGTTACCAATCCCAGGTTCCTTAACAAATAGTTTAACAAAGGTAGCGGGCGCCCCTCTCTCGCAAGAACAGACATGATAACCTGTTCGGTGGTTATTAACCACTTGAGAGTTCGCAGCCACTGCTTTTACTCACTGTGCCTTTCACAGATGGGAAATATCCATTTGCATATCAGTCTTTGTCCTGCCCAGGGGCAGTCCAGCACCGAAATACAATGGCAATTCCAATCTGAACGAGAGTACCACCAGCAACCCCATACACGTGTTTCACCCTCGTTGGGGATCATCAGTGAGGTGAAGCTGATGCCTCTCTAAGCACAGTGAGAGGGAGACCACGTCTGGTTGCCCCCAGGAGACCTAGGGTTACCAATCCCAGGTTCCTTAACAAATAGTTTAACAAAGGTAGCGGGCGCCCCTCTCTCGCAAGAACAGACATGATAACCTGTTCGGTGGTTATTAACCACTTGAGAGTTCGCAGCCACTGCTTTTACTCACTGGATATTTCCCATCTGTGAAAGGCACAGTGAGTAAAAGCAGTGGCTGCGAACTCTCAAGTGGTTAATAACCACTGAACAGGTTATCATGTCTGTTCTTGCGAGAGAGGGGCGCCCGCTACCTTTGTAAAACTATTTTTTAAGGAACCTGGGATTGGTAACCCTAGGTCTCCTGGGGGCAACCAGACGTGGTCTCCCTCTCACTGTGCTTAGAGAGGCATCAGCTTCACCTCACTGATGATCCCCAACAAGGGTGAAACACGTGTATGGGGTTGCTGGTGGTACTCTCGTTCAGATTGGAGTTGCCATTGTATTTCGGTGCTGGACTGCCCCTGGGCAGGACAAAGACTGATATGCAAATGGATATTTCCCATCTGTGAAAGGCACAGTGAGTAAAAGCAGTGGCTGCGAACTCTCAAGTGGTTAATAACCACTGAACAGGTTATCATGTCTGTTCTTGCGAGAGAGGGGCGCCCGCTACTTTTGTAAAACTATTTTTTAAGGAACCTGGGATTGGTAACCCTAGGTCTCCTGGGGGCAACCAGACGTGGTCTCCCTCTCACTGTGCTTAGAGAGGCATCAGCTTCACCTCACTGATGATCCCCAACAAGGGTGAAACACGTGTATGGGGTTGCTGGTGGTACTCTCGTTCAGATTGGAGTTGCCATTGTATTTCGGTGCTGGACTGCCCCTGGGCAGGACAAAGACTGATATGCAAATGGATATTTCCCATCTGTGAAAGGCACAGTGAGTAAAAGCAGTGGCTGCGAACTCTCAAGTGGTTAATAACCACTGAACAGGTTATCATGTCTGTTCTTGCGAGAGAGGGGCGCCCGCTACCTTTGTAAAAGCATTTTTAGGTATGGTTGTGACATTTTGTGTGCAATATTGATATGTTTTCTTGCAAAGTGTTCAAGAAATGTTTGCAAATTTTGCACACAAATAAAAATGTTCAAAGACAGATGAAGATGCTGCAGAGAATAGATGAGTGTGAAGCTTGTGAAACACAGGGCTACTGGGTCACTCTCTAGATTGTCTTAATAAAAGTAGATGTAAGAGTCAGTTTTGTCACATTCGGATGCTTGCTCCACATCATACTAAAATTAGATACCTTCTATTTAAACTGTATGAGTTTCTATTTAAACTGTATGAGTGCAAAACACCAAATATGTCTTTTGCACTTTTTAATCAAACACTTCTGACTAGAACCATAGAAAGTTTAGTTTCTACAGTGCAAATGATAAATATCATGCTTTTAAAGAGTATATGTACATAGATGAAACAATCACAGGAAGTGGAAATGATGATCCTAAGCTTTCAAAGGATCTGATTTTTCAACCGTATAAAAAAGTATTGCAATGATGGAATTATCTTCTACTGAAAGACCTGACATTGTTTGCATAGTTTGTGGAAACACTTTTTATAAGTCTTAATTGCAACTAGTGTACATTGAGGAGAAAATTAAATACAGTGTAGATAACGGAAATAACTTTATCTGTATTTGTTTGCAGAAGCGTGATTTGACACAAGTGAGGCACCTTATGTTTATAGACACAGGGTGTAATTCATAGAATTCAACGCACAAGTGGCGCACGTGGCTGGCGCACAGTGTGCGCGTGCGACAGTCTGCGCCAGCCGCGTGCACCAAAATCAATTTTCAGCGTTCAGCGTATTCATGGATTTTAGCATCCATTACCAGCCGTGGCGCAGAGTGGCGCAGCGAACCTGCAGCAGTGCCAGTTACGCCCCCAACGCCTCCCCGTGCACCATGTACAGCGCACAAATCCCGTACATGGCGCACAGGCCCCCAACCACGAAAACGCCTGTAAAACTCCCTGCGCACCCCTCCGAATACATGTACCCTGCTGTGCGGGAAGTTTCACATGCGATATTCCCTGTGCGAGCAGTGTATGTGCATTTCGGGGGTGCGCGGGAAGATTCACAAGCGATTGGCCCTGTGCGAGCGGGGTACGTGTATTACTGGGGTGCGCAGGAAGACTCACACGCGATTGGCCCTTTGCGAGCGGCGTACATGTATTACTGGGGTGCGCGCAAAGTTTCATACGCGATTGGCCCTATGCGTGCAGGGTACGTGTATTACTGGGGTGCGCGGGAAGTTTCACACGTGATTGGGCCTGTGCGAGCGGAGTACGTGTTTTACTGGGGGTCACGGGAAGTTTCACACGCAATTGGGCCTGTGCGAGCAGTGTACGTGCATTTCGGGGGTGCGTGGGAAGTTTCACACGCAATTGGCCCTGTGCGAGCGGGGTACATGTATTACTAGGGTGCGCGGGAAGTTTCACACGCGATCGGCCCTGTGCGAGCGGGGTACGTGTATTAGTGGGGTTCGCGGGAAGTTTCACACGCAATTGGGCCTGTGCGAGTGGGGCACGTGTTTTACTGGGGTTTGCGGGAAGTTTCACATGCGATTGGCCCTGTGTGAGCAGGGTACGTCTATTTCCGGGGTACGCAGGAAGTACCACACGTGATTTTGCTGTCAGAGCGGGTATGTGTATCCAGTGGGGTGCGCGTGGAGTCCCACATGTGAATTGGCAGTGTGGGTCCTCCCAGGTTTGCCCTCTACCCCCTCCATTGTCCCTGCAGGCAACCCACACCACAGGGAACTACCCTGCACCCCCGGTCATGTCCCGCACGCAGCCCACCCACCATGGGCATGCCCCCGAGCCAGCCCACATGTCACCTTCCACTAGTGATCACCAACCCATGTCCCCCAGCACCCCCACCACTCAGCAGTGATGGGCACCTGCCAGCAGGCCCCGACTTATGTTCTCCAGCACCCCCACCCCCCAACAGTGATGGGCACCTGCCAGCAGGCCCTGACTCATGTCCCCCAGAACCACCCCCCCCCAGCAGTGAGCCTCAGGCCCCGACTCATGTCCCCCAGCACCCCCACCCCGCAGCAGTGAGCCTCAGGCACACAGTCATGTCCCCCAGCACCCCCACCCTCCGGCAGTGGGCCTCAGGCCCTGACTCATGTCCCCTAGCATCCCCAGACCCCAGAAGTGATGGGCACCTTCCAGCAGGCCCCCACTCATGTCCCCTCGGACGGCCATCCCCCAGCAGTGAGCCTCAGGCCCAGACTTTCATCCCAACAAACCACATGTCCTAACAAAACAGACCCATGTCCCGAAAGCCAACCCTAATCCCCCTTGCCCCCCAATCCAAGCATGCAACCATCCACAGAACCCACTCCCAAATTACCCATGCCATGATAGATGAAATGAACCACCATGCCTATGCAGGAATGCACAACGTAGCCACACAGTGGCAACACGTGACTGAGGAAATGTTCAATGAGACATGCACAAAACCAATTACAGAACACAACACCAATTCTGAAGTAATACAAAATGTATTAAAAACATAAAGAACTGAATTTGATGAATAGTGAACTTAAAATCATTGCACAATGACCGAAGTAGACAAAAATGATTATAAATCCAATGAAGTTAAAAAGAAAGAAAAATCACGTAGAATAAAAAAGTGGTCCATTGCCAATGTCCATAATAAAAACATAATCCAAATAAAAAATAAAAACATTGATCCATGGGAATATAGAAAAAGAAAGTATGTACAAGTCCAAATGGTCCATGATCCACAAACAAAAGGAAACGTACAAAAACGTCCTAGGAAGAAAAAACTATATACACACGAAGTGGAGGAATGTCCATTAACTCCAAATTAAATGAAGAACAAAGGAAACCTAACACTATCTAACTATATACAATGGCGACGGGCAAGTCCTGCGGCTCACTCTATGATGTCCCGGGCCAGGGCATCATCGAACTCCATGTCGATGTCCCGGAGGCGGGCCTCTGCCCTGGCCCCCGAGGTCTCGCAGGGATGCACTCATGGCCTGTTCCAACTCCCTGCGAGTTGCCTCGAGGCACTCTGCCCACCTCAATGCCCGACGCATGGAGAACTCCGCCCTGACCATGGTGAGCCGCGCCTCTTCTGCCTGCCGCCGCTCTGCATCTATGCGCTGGCCCAACCGCAGCCACACGGAAGATAAACCCATCCCAGGGATCTCCTGCCCTCTGGCCGATGCCTGCCCCTCTGATGTCGATCGCCCCGAGCCATCATTGCTCCCACCTAGAGCCTGCTGCTGTTGCTGCTGTCCATGTGCCTGGTCCGATGCCTGCACATCCTCCATCTGCTGGACTCCAGTTGTTGGGGTGTCCACCCCTGCTGGACCGCCGACTCACAACTATGGCAGGGATGGGATCTCCACCAAGCTGGCTGTGTTGGTCATGCCAGGTCCACGGCAGGGAGAACTGCTCTTCATGATGGCGTGCGTGCTCCGCGCAGGAAGCACGCATGTCAGCATGTCATCACGAATGTCACGCGTGTGCAACGCGACACCAACCAGGACTGAGCCCATACGGTCATGGGACCCCTCATCCGCAGGTAGTGGAGAGGCAGATGACGTGGCACTCCCCCCTACCTGCGGACGGGCCTGGGACGGGGCATCCCTGCTGCTGCATGGTGGTGCAGTCACTGGGTCGAGGACAGCGACATGCACAGGCCCCTCGGCGGTGAACTGTGCTGCCTCCTGACCCTGGCCCTGGACTGCACCACTTGCACCAGTGGTACTACCCCCACCAGGCCCCATGTGTGGCTCAGTAGTGGGCTCCTCCTCCTCTGTGGAGACCACCAACCTGGATGTCTCCACACTGTCTTCCGCCATTGCAAGCCGCTGTGGGGGCTCACCCGGCCCTTCTGCTACAGCCATAGTGGCAGACGCTGCACCAGCCCCCTCGCTCCCAGATGTTGGTAATTCCTGGGAGGTTGGCTGGGCCATGCGTCGCCGCCCGGTGGAGGCATCCCTGCAGCTTGGCTCCACAGCGCCGTCTCCGCCCTCTTCTTCACTTGACGCTGCGTAGAGGGAGACATAGAACACAAGCATCAGGGTATAGTACAATATTCCCCTAGACAGGAAGCAATAACACATGAGTCGCACTGTCAAATGTCACTTCCATCCTGTCCCTCCACAACACATGGGTGAATGCACGCAACACACATGCAGAAACAGTCCTGGCGCCTACAATCTACATCAGAATCCATGTACAAGGGCCTCTGTTAACCAAAATGTTGACTTCAAACTCACATGCATCGTGGCTCACACTGGTCCCATGCACACACATCACCGGAGGGTCATGCATCATGGCTTGTACACTACAGACACAGTGGATGGACACAGTGGATACAACGGTAACTGCACTGCATGAGTGAATCTACACATCATCACGGACATGTGTCATGATATGATATGATATGGCATTAATAACGCGCCTATACACAAGTGTTTCAAGGCGCGACGAGGCAAGGGGAGAACAAAGGGAGGACAGATAACTATCTTACTAGGCCAGGTGTCATTCAGATCGTGCTAGTGCATGGGAAGGGGGGACAGGAAGAGTGCAAAGGGGGAAGATAGGGAGAGGGGGAAGTGCAGTACATGGGAAGTGGAAAAAATAAGATAAATAAAACACATAAAATAAAACAGGCAAGTGTAGGAAGTGCAGACAAGTGCTGGAAAGGGGACTGAAGGGATACAGAAACAGTCCCCAAGTGCAGGGGTTGCCAGGGAGGCAGTTCAGGTGGGCAGTTGACAGGGCCTGGCCCAGAGATCAAAGGGGTGGCCAGGTAACCATTGCAATATCAGTCAGGAGTTCAGCAAGGGAGGGGCGGAGAGAAAGCAGAAGCAAAGAGTAAGGTTTTGAGGACTTTCCGGAACCGGAGGTTGTTCTCCTCGAGTTTCAGGGAGGCAGGAAGGCTGTTCCAGAGAGAGGCCCCTGCTGAAGAGAGTGAGCTGCCACCCACTTGTGTGACCTGCCACCATGGCGTTTCAAAGTCACACACACACACTTCTCAGACACACACACATGTGCACCGTACATGACAGCAGCACCCATCCCTCACCCCCCCTCCATGTCCAAGAATAGAGACTGGCATGCATTCATGTGTGCATTCCGCATACAGCTCCCCATGTTGCATTGGAACACATGCACCAACCATGTGGTTCATACATTACTGGTCTGACATTCATGACCATGATGTCCCTGCACACACACATCCATACATGGCCTATGTCACACATACAGGCAAGTATCAGACTACCAGCACACTGCAACATGTCCTGTCTCACACATCAATGCTTTCCCACTTACCGCTCAACTCCAGACAGGTCTGCCTCTGAAGGATCTGGGCGTGGAGCGCTGGGGCTTCGTGTTCCAGGACCCTCATCTGGATGTTACTCATGCTGCCCCAGCCCCATTCCGTGGGGCGCCGGGCCTTGTAGGGGGTCCTGGACCTCAGGTCCTCCCAGCGCTTCTTGACGTGCTTGATATCGCGGGTTGCCACCTCCTCCGCGTTGATGGCAATCACTGCGTCCTCCCAGATCCTCAACCATCCTTCCTTGTTGGCGCGTGATGTTCCGAAGAGGGCATCATAATGCCCCAGGACATGCTCCACCAGGACACCAACTTCCTTCTCACTGAAGCTGGTGGCCCTCTGCCTCTCTGACATGGTAACCCCCGAGGTAGGTGTGGGTGGGCGACTGGGTCTTTGGGCGATGTTATCCCAGTCAGGAGTCTTCTGTTCCAGCAGGGGTGGACACAGCAACTGGACCCCTGCAGATGGCTGACGTGCAAGCACAAAATAGCAGGGCACATGGGCAGCAGGCAGACAGCAGCAGATGGCTGGCGGGAGCATGCTCGGGGCACTTGGGGGCAGGAAAATGGCCTTTTGGGCAGGAGCGTGGTCTTCCGTGTGTTTTCGTGTGGCCAGCTTGATACGGAGTGATTTGGCACGTGAAAAAATTGCACGTCAGCATGTAATCCGAGGAAAGGCCCTTAGCGCGTAAGTGCGTCAGTGACATTACGCGCGCAGGCGTTGCCCACAACACGGGTGCATAGTGAATCAGCACGTGAGAAAACTGCACATCACCCTGCTATTGGAGGAAAGGGCCTTAGCGTGTAAGCGCGTAAGTGACGTTTCACGTGTGGGCTTGCTTAAAAGGTATGAGTATCACGCTATTTCCTTGTACGTGCTTTTTGTGGAGAGCAAGCGGGTGTATCTTGTATTTCTTGTCGGTTCACACGCGATTACGTCACAATGTTTCCAGTTTGTACTCTCTTGTCGGTTCACACGCGATTACGTCACAACGTTTCCAGTTCGTACTCCCTGTTTCCTCAGACTGCATTCTTTTCTTCTTTTGCCGGGGGTGTTACCTACGCGCACACACACGTCTTTTTTACGTTCTTTTTCAAGGCAGATGGTGAGTCGCACACGTATTTCCCAACTGTGGTTGCCCCGTGTGTCGCGTACCCCTTCAGTGGTCAATGTAGGCTGCGTGTAACACGCGTACGCTTATTTTTGTGTTTCTGGGTGCCACAGCGTAGTGCAGGTTTATTTTTCCACGCACGTGGTCTACCAAGGGTTGCGTGCACGTGTGCTTTTGTTTTTGGGGTGCCTGTGAGTTTGTGTGACCCGTCATCTTCCCCCAGGGGTCACATACAGCCTTGCCAGAGCACTAGAGTACGAATTCCATCTAGTACCCTACCCCTTTCACCCCAATTGCCCAGGACAATTGTTTACTGGAACTCCCATATGCACAACAACATCAGTGCCATGGTTGGGAGGCGACCAAGCAGTAAGGGAAGCAAAGGTGGCCGACCTCCAAAAGGTGGGCGTGGTGGGTGCGGTAGGTGACGTGGCCAGGATTTGCAGGGTGCCCCTAGACACCCGTGTGTGGAGGACCAATCAGGGACACCTATGCCCCCCTGTGGTTGAGGGAAATGTAGCTGACACCATCCCAGCTCAGCCCTTGTTGGACCGGCCCATTTTGGCACCTGAACCGGCACAGGATGACTCCCAGGCTGACTTCCAGGTCAGCAAGTCTAAGCCACGTGTGGCGGTGCAAGTTGCTGTCACCAGGCCACGTGGAAATGTGGCAGCAATGTCATCTGCTGCCCCAAGTAGGCAGGGTGGGGAGGCTGCAGGGGCAGCTGCAGCTCTATCCACCCCAGCTCTAAAACTCCCAGCCGGGACAGTGTCGGTCCAGGTCCATCAAACCGACGTTGGCCCTGCAAACATCACTCTGAAGCCAATGCCTGCACCAAGACCTATGGTCATTGTGCCTTCACACACTTCTAGTACCCAGTCCACCTGCGCTTCTGCCCCTACTGACCAGAGCGGCGTAAGCCACTCAGGATCCGCACCACCTTTGAAAAAGAAGAAGAAGGGTGCTGTGGCTGAGACCCCAGACACGGCTACATACTCCAGCACGTCAAGGAAGCCTAGCTTTAATGATGCCGAACTTGATGCACTTGTGGCCTATGTGTCGGCACATAGCCGTGAAATGGTGGTGACTGCAGGGTGCAAGACCACACCTGGTCAACGTAGGGCACACTGGCAGACCATCGCAGACCACATTAGTGCCCTTGGATTTGTGAGGCGCACAGCTGATGATTGCTACAAGCGGTGGAGCAAAGAACAAAGAACAAGCTGGCCTCAAATCATGCCTCTACTCTGGTGACTGGCAGTGGGTCTCCACCAGAGGACAAGCAACTCACTGAACATGAGTCTGTTACTGGAACCTTCGTCACAGAGGAACAGATCCAAGACGTGGGAGACCTACCAGATTACGATGCATTGTCCAGTGAGCGCCCATGCATGTGTGTGTAATCCATGTGTATGTTGTTTGGGTGACGGGTTCTGATTGAGTGCCAGGTGAGGGTGTGTACTCCTGAGTGGTATGGGTCACCATGTGCTTCCTCCAAAACATTCAGCGGCCTTGGATTTGGGTATGACAGTATCCCTTCTGCCCACAGTAGCCAATTGGCGCCACATTACTGCAGTTGCCCTTGAACTGTCATCTTGCAACAACATTGTTCTGAATTTTTCAGTGTTCATTTAGGCTGATTGTTTCAATTCTCCCATTTTTGCAACGCATTTTTCAGCCATAATGGCACGTATGTGACATGCTTCTGTCATTGATTACCCCCCACATTGGCCCACATTTGTTACCTTGTTATGTGAATGATTAGACCATTCAGGCTGATTGAGTATTGGCCTGCTCACATTAATTTTTGGGGTCTGTTTGAATGTGGAACATCATAGTTGTTTCCTCTCATGTTGAAGTGACAAACCATTGATGTGTACATCTGCCTACAATCACTGTATTATTGTACACTGGATGTCTTGCAGTGTGTGGCACATGCATATTTTGTCACACTATTTAGCATTTTTCGTCTCATCATGTCCATCTCACATGGATGGGTGACAGTACTCATTCACTGACATATGGCTGTACTTGTCAAATGTACCATGGCTAGGCTACATGCCATCTGTGTGCTAGCATGTGTCATGTATGTGTATTGGACATGCCTCTCACAGGCTAATGTGTGATGCCAGTGCTACCCAGCATGCAGCAAATGCGTTGCTTTTCCATCTTGGTGTCCTCAGTGTCTGCTTTTTGCCTCCCCTTCCAACTCATTGACAGTGCATGCATGCCAGGGTTATTGTCATGTGGGACATGTGTAAATCATGTACTGGATCTCTGGCTTGTAAGGCCTATGTGTGTGCTATGGTGCTCATGCCTGTTTCCATTTGTTGTCTTTCATGTTTTTGCAAGTGATGACGCACTTGATGCTGTAGAGGTGGAGGAGATGGTGCAGTCTCAGGAGGAATCTCAGGCACGACCGGGCACCAGTGGAGGACGTGGTGTGGTGGTGGGTGAAAACCCAATCCTATTTCAGACCATACTATCCAGGGGTGTCTCTGGTTGCACCTCCCCAGACCTCTATGATTCAGGTGCTGAATCGGATGATGAGACTAATGTGCTGTTGCAGGTGAGTGTTTCTGGCAGGGATTCTGTTCTGTCCAACCCAACTGCACCAGGGGTGGAACCCTCTATGGGGATGTCAGTGTTGGTAACTCGGCCTTTAGCGGTTATGGATGCAGTGTCACACTCCACAACATCTGATCCTGTTCCTGGGCCAGCAGATCAGAGGGGGAATGCAGTCCTGCAGCCTCAGGTAGTGCCGGCACAGCAAGGTGCAGATTGCTCTGCCCCAAACAGGTGTGGTGTCTGCCGCCGATAGCCATGCACCACCAGGCAATACTGTATGGGAAAACTCCATGTACAGTATTGCAGCACAACAGGGAGCATCAGTTGAAATGATGGCTCAGGCAATGGAGAGGGTGGCCACTTCCATTCTCAACAGGGACCGACGGGCAGCACTGGAGACTCTGCGGGAAGCCATTTCTGTGAAGAAATGTGGAGTCACAGGGCCAAAGGGAAGCCCTGAGGTTAGGTCTCCAGGTCATCAGGCAGACTTTAAGTGAACTTGAGGCTTACTGAAATTTACGGTCAGACGTTCGCTCTCAGCTGAGCTGCAGGCAACTTAGCAGGAGATTGTTAAGTTGAGCGTCCCGAGGACGAGGCATACCTGTATCTCCAGGAGTCTTGCGTGCCGAGGTAGCCAGGTCGTGGTAGGGGTAGACAAGTAGCTGGTGAAGTCTTCCGCAAATGAAGAAAAGTGACGCAAAGAACCGACCCTGGACCCGTCCTGTAATACAGGATTGAACTGGGGCCAGCTCCTGACGCCACGAATGACACTTCCCAATATTAACGTGGCGTCAGAACAGTGCAAGCACTAATAGGGAAGGTCGTAGATGTTACTGGCAAATACTGGCAAAGTATTCCAAGCAGCTATCCAGGGTGGTGAAAGTTCAAGGTAGCCAGTACAGGTAAGCAGAATGTTCAAGGTACCTAAATGCGAGTAGCAGCAAGTTCAAGGTACCAATGCAGGTAAACAGTAAGCCCCAAGGTACCGGTGCAGGTAAGCAGTGAGTCCAAGGCACCAATGCAGGATGAAGAACAGAGATCCACAGAAGCCGGAGAAGCGGACCAGGACCACAGGAACCCAAGCAGGAGGCGGGCAACTCAGGCAAATCTAAAAGGAGCAGGAAGGGGAACCAGGGGGGGAGGTTCCAGGGAACACAGGAGAACAGGTAAGGGGGAAGAAGAAGCAGTAAGGCAGCCTTGACTAGAGGAGGAACAGGAGAGGACCCAGCCCAAGACCAGGAACAGGACCGAAGAACCCAAGGAACAGGGAAGCGAAGCGGGAGGAAACCAACCGCGTTGAGACGCGGTGAAGAACAAAATCGGATCGCTTAAGTAGCGGTCCTGTGTGAAACCGAGGCTTGAACCGCACTGCAATGCGCATGCGCGAACGGGTGCCGCCGCACGAAAGAGGCTTGGAACGCAAGCTCGCTCGAACAGCTACGTGAACGGCACCCGTGCCCTACACGGGCCAGGACAGAGAGACTCCGCCGGGGAAATGTGCTCAGAGCAGTGCGTCGTCTCCACAACCTGAGACGTGGGTACAACTGCCAGGAACCAGCACGCCCCCTAGGGCCCCGTCGCCCCGCACAGGTAGGTGTTCTAACAGAGATCTGTGCATCACGCAAGACCAGGCGTGCAGAAATGCAGGCAACCCGTAAGGTGCTGCATGGGGATCTCCACACTATCATCCTCCAGAATCAGACCTTCAAAACCTGCATGTTTGCTGCCATGGAGGACCATACCAGGGCTTTGCATGGGATGCCTCCCATAGCACCACCACCTCCTGATACAGAAGCAGAGGGTGAAGAGAGCAACAGCAGCAGTTCTCCCACAATAGCGTAGCCGTGCAGGCCATGAGCACATGGAGGTATTTTTTTTTTCTCAACATCCACGCAGATGGGTGTTGTTGTGCACCCTGTCCTCGAACCTCCTGGGTGCCCCCCACCCCCCCTTGGCTCCCACATGGCCATTATTTTTTTTTTACAGTTTGTTGCCTTGTGTGGCTCCCGTGGGCATCCACTGTGTATTCCAGCTGGACACATGCAGGCTTGTCCTGTGTTTGGGTTAGATTCTTCGGTTCCCGACACACACACCCCTCCTGCTTCCCTTTCCATGGGCTTGCAATGGGTGTGACCAAGTGACAGTGACTTACACAGTGACATTGGGCTCCCATGAGCTGTGTGGGCAGTCTGTAGTCAAAACTGTCTGTACATCCCTAGTGGGGATTGTTGTTGTATTGAACACTGCATGGTGTATTGATATGTGCTTGTGCATCTAAGTCTTCCTCCTTATTCACAGGTACCTTCTTCAAGTCTTCACAAGGCCGTCTCCTTTGCGGATGCAGTTAATGTTGTATGCAGTAAACTGACACATTTTCCTGACGTCAACTCTCTGCTGTTGGAAGGGGTATATGTGCTGGCTTATTTAGGTTGTAAAACTTGCACTACTTTCATTTGGTACTGTCATATTTTGGCAATGTTTGTTATTGATTACTGGGAGCATATTGTCTGTTGCCTGTTTCCATTTGGGACAGTGCACTTTGTGACACTTGTGTCATATGTTGTGCATTCCTTTGTTTGCTTTCACATTGCATGACATGCCATAGTGTGTTGGGTAGCAGAGATGGGGAGGGGTTGGGTGACATGGCGCTGTTTTTATGTTATATTTTGCAAGGGGGTAGTCATTCATGCAGCATAAATGTGTGTCTTTTTGTGACACAGCATTGGTTGTCTTTGGGTAGGTAGGGATGCACACAATGTAACACTTCCAGGTGACCAATCTCAGGCTGGTATGGTTGTGACAGTTGACTGTCCCTTATGTCATCATCATTGATTGTCAGCTGGTATGTACCAGGGCTGTGTGCACTCCACAGGGGTGTGATTTTAGGTGAAGTAATTAGCCACCAGCTGGGTACGGGCTGCCTCACCACGTGCCCTTTCCCCTCCCATGTGCAGCAGCCATGCATGTGGTTGGGGATGTGGGGGCACCACCATGTCCACCAGCAGGCCCCGGCAGGTTGCAACGTTGTGCAGGACACATGCTGCCACTATGAACCTGCACATTACTGGGGGCGCGTATAGCAGCTGCCTACCAGAGCGGCCAAGGGAGCGAAAGTGTGACTTGAGCACTCCGAATGTGCGCTCCACTATGCCCCGGGTTGCAATATGGGCTGTGTTGTATCTTACCCCGGGTGGCATGGTGGGGTTCCGAATTGGCGTCATCATGTGGGTGCTCAGAGGGTAGGCACTGTCCCCTGGGGAGGTGATGATGGGTATCATTAGTGGGGTTGTGACATTACTCAGTATCTGACATGCATGCATGTGCAGAGGCATTTATATTCACCAAGCATCCATGTATCGCCATGCCGCCCAGCTTCTAAGTCCTGGTTTAGGGTTGACATTCTGTAAATGAAACTGTCATGGGTGGACTCTGGATCGTTGGCATATACTGAGGTGATGATTCCCTTGGCATCACATACTACCTACACGTTGATGGAATGCCAGTGCTCGCGGTTTCTATAGATGTGCTCAGTTGCCCTGGGAGGACGTAGAGCCACATGGGTGCAATCAATGGCACCTAGCACTTTGGGGAAGTGTGCCACCCCGTAAAAATCCTGGACGGCAGCCTGCCTTTCTGCAGGTGTTCTGGGCAGGTATATGTGCCTGCGGACTGATGGGCGTGCAGTCATGATGGCAAACACCTGGTGTAGGCAACGTGACTGCGTGGCCTGTGACACCCCCCCACTATGGCATTTGTCCGCTGAAATGAACCAGTGGCCAAGAAGTGCAGTACATTGAGCACCTTTTCCAAGGGGCTCAGTGCTTGGGAGCACAGGGTGGGTGATGTGAGGTCATCCTCCCACTCACTCATCAGGTCGAGTATAATGTGAGGTGGAAACCTGAACCTCCCATACACCTGGTCATCAGGCATCCCAAAAAGGCTGGTCCTGACTATCCTTCTCCTCCTGCGGTGTCCCACGACCACTGCTGCGAGGAACGGCATATTAATTGTAGCGTCTAAGCTTGTTTGTTGTTTGAGTGCACTTTTATGCTGCGCGGTTCCGCTTACGCCTGCTTCCTGCTGGCATACGTGTTTCTGGATTACCGTGTCTTTCTTGGCGCACGTGTTTCCCCTGTTCGATTCCATGAATATGTGTTGTAAGCACGCCTGTGGGCGTTCCGCGCATTTGCCTCCTGTACTTCCCCCGTAATGCCCACATTTTCATGCGTTGTTCCCTATTCCGCGTGTTACGCCCCGTGTTACGCCTACTTTTGTTGTGTGCGCCGCGCTATGTGCTAAAGTTGCACCAATCGGTGTCTGGGAAAATATCTTAGAGGCTTGTTGTCTCCCTATGCTTTTTTCAACTGGTACATGAGGCAGATTAGGTTTTTGGAATGTTTGAATCTCTTCTTCAGAATATCGTTGTACAAGAATGTATTCTGAAGATTCCAGATTCCGCACCAATACTCCTTGGTATATGAGACACTGCGGGGTTAGATACATGCTCAGAGACATGGGCCTACCGACTTAGTTTGTCACTTTAAGTTGCAGTGAGTATGGTTGGGATGATCTTGCAGAAGGTATAGAACACATGATACCAGGGGAATTGTTTTGGATTTCTTTCATCCTTGATTTTTAGCAATGATACACTATGGGCCTGGATCATGGAATAAAACTGCACGGAAAAACAGGCGCTTGCATGCAAAACACGCACAATCATCTGTTTGTTGATTTATGGAACACATTGGGCATGGCTTAGCCGAGACTTGCACTGAATCCGCATGGGTCCAATACGTCACTGCGACACCACGAACGCCTTGTGTGAGACGCCCAGCATAACATCTAGCGAAGTCACCTAAAAAGGAGGCGGAAAACGTGTAATGGGGAACAAGCGTAAATGTGTGCATCACGTGGGAAGTACCACAGTAAAATACTTGCAACGCCCACACGTGTTTTAACAACACGTATTCATGGAATTGAACAGCTCTCCAAAGCTTGTGTAAACATCACTGCACACCAAAAACAATGCATAAAAAGTGAACGCAAAAGCCAATGCGCGTATACAGCTACGATGAATGTACCATTTTTGCCTGCCATGATCGTGGGATGCCGCAGGAGGAGGAGGATAGCCAGGGCATGCATTTTATTACCCAGGACCAGCCTTTTTGTAATGCCTGATGACCAGGTCTATGGCAAGTATAGGTTCCCACCTCATATCATATTAGACCAGGTCACATAATGGGAACATGTCCTCACATCACCCACTGTGTGCTCCCAAGCACTGGGCCCCTCGGAAAAGGTGCTCAATGTACTGCATTTCTTGGCCACTGGGTTATTTTAGCAGACAACTGCCATAGTCGGGGGTGTCTCACTGCCCACGCAGTCACGCTGCCTACACAAGGTGTTGGCAAACATGACTGTGCACCCCTCAGTCCGCAGACACATATACATGCCCAGAACACCCGCAGATAGTCAGGCCGAGATCTAGAACTTCTACAGGGCGGCACACTTCCCCAGAGTGCTCGTGCCATAGATTTCACCCATGTGGCCCGACGTCCACCTAGGGCCACTGAGTACATCGACTGCAACTGCAAGCACTGGCATTCAATCAACGTGCAGGTTGTATGCGATGCCAAGGGAATCATCACCTCTCTCTATGCAAACTATCCAGGGTCCAGCCATGATAGTTTCATCTTCAGAATTTCACCCCTACACTAGGTCCTGGAAGCTGGGAGGCATGGCAACACATGGCTCAAGGTGAGTACAAATGGCCCTGCAAATGCATGCATGTCACACACAGACAAAACCAGAAAACTGACAACCCATCTTACCTCCAAAGGGGACAGTGCCTACCCTCTGAGCACCTACATGATGCCGCCCATATGGAACCCCATCACACCACCCCAGGTAAGATACAACGCAGCCCATATTGTAACTAGGGCCATAGTGGAGCGCACATTTGGAGTGCTCAAGTCACTCTTCTGCTCCCTTGACAACTCTGGTGGTGAACTACTATATGCACCACCAGCAGTGTGCAGGATCACTGTGGCAGCATGTGTCCTGCATAACCTTGCAACACAACGTGGCGTACCGGTGGATATGGTTGTGCCCCCACATCCTCAACCACATGCACGGCGGCTGCACATGGGAGGGGAAAGGGCACATAGCGAGGCTGCCCGTAACCAGCTTGTGGCACAATTTTTCACCTAAAATCCAACCCCAGAGGAGTGCACACAGCCCTGGCACATTACAGGTGACAATCGATGATGACAATGGGACTATCATCTGTCCCAACCTTAACACCCTGAGAATGTGTCCTTGGAAGTGCTATATTGTGTTCATCCCTTAATACTAAAAGTATCTCAATCAGATGTGCACCAAAGGAACACATGGAAGATGGAGTATGCCACTAACACCATGCCAAAGTACACATCTAAATCCCGGTATGTCACCTAAACCCTCCCAAACTTCATGTCACCTAGTTGACACACCATGCTATGGCATGCAATGTCCAAACTGAGAAATAAATGGCCAACACATAACACTACTCTCACAAAGCGCTCAACAATCAACGGAACAACTTTAAAAAATAATTCACTCTCACTCATCAATCTAATAATGAACACAGGAGTATCAATTGTTCAGTACAGCATACCAGAAACACAGGACCCAAGAGTGAATCTGTCTGACGGTGACCCTACATGATTGCACATGTGCCTCAATTTGTTTTGACTTGTACATGACACCCTTGTATATTCATGTGGCACTGCTAACCAAAGGGGGCAGGGAAGCACATACAGCAGGAAGGCTTATAATGGAGATAGTCAAGCCAATACATGAAGATGGAACATGAACAAAGGATGGATCTCAATGTACAAACAAAAAGGGATGCTAACCATGCACTGGACAAACAATCATGAATCCCACTAGGGGTGTGTACACAGATCGGACTTCAGACTGCCCACAGATAGAATGGAAGCCCAATGCCTCTTTGTAAGTTACTTTTACATGCTGCACTCCTTGCAAGCCCATGGAAAAGGATAGCAGGATTGGCATATGTGTCTGTTCCCTAAGGCACAAACAAGCAGGGTACCAACACGAGACACGCCTGCATGGGTCCAGCTGGAATCTACAGCGGAAGCCCTTGGCTGCCACACAAAGCAACATCCTTTCACATAAAAGCAAAATAGACAAAAAACAAGATTAAAAAAAATCAAAAATGCCCATGGGAGGCTGGGGCACTCAGGAGAGAGCAGGTGCAGGGTGTGTGGATGTTGCAAGTCACAAGTCACATGTATGGATGTTGAGAGAAAAGAATAACCCTCCATGGGTTAATGGACCGCAGGGCTATCATGGATCGGGAGACATGTTGCTGCTGTCGCCACCCTCTGGTGTTGCATTTGAAAGTGGTAAGGGAGTATCACCACGTATAGCCCTGGTCTGGTCCTCGATGGCAGTGGCCATGTAGGACTGAGATGCTTGCTTCTGCAATATGATGGCTTGGAGGTTTCCATGCAACACCTCACGGGACCCACGCATTTCCTCCTTGAATGTACGAGTCATCAGTTGCATCTGCTGTTCAGACCGTCTACTGCTGGATGCCTCGAGTGCAGCCAGTGTAGTCCTAAGGGACCTATACTCTAACTTCAGGAGTTCATAGTGGGCCCGACCCTCGGCAGCCATCGATTTGCACAGAGCCTTCAGTTCTGCACATCGGCTCCAGTTGCTGGCCCCAATGTTCAGCCTGTGTGAGCAGCATGTGGAATGCAATGCCTGCTGCTGATGCGCCACCTGTCTTGCTGGGGGGATCATGAAATTGGCCACCCTATCCATGCCCTGAGCCAAAATCTCATATGAAGCAGCCTATTGTGCAACAGCATACATGGACTGCTCCCACACAATATCGCCAGCTAACACATGGCCACCGCATTGGCGGACCCCATGCCTGCCTGGGACAAGGGAGCCTGGCCCTTGATGTGATGGCACTGTCTGTGACTGCAAGACTGCATTCCTTCCTTGATCAGCTGGCCCAGGAACAGGAGTCAATACTGTGGAGCGTGACCCTGCAACCATAACCACCACAGATGGACGTCCCAACGTCCCCCCTTTAAGATGTTTAGGATGCAACAGCACCCACAGCACCCACAGTCAATGTACTCACCTGCCACACCACGGAGGTATCCATATCTGTTTCACCACCAGAGCCAAAGGCTTCCTCAGAGGCAGACTCAGACTGAGTCAGGGCCAGGATGGCCTGTAGCACCAGTGGATCTTCATGGGCTACCAGTGGTTGGTCGTGGCTCAGTATCCTGTTCCTCCTGCACCTCCTCTGCATCCAGTGCCTTATCACCTGCTGTTACGTCTGGGGCTCATGTCACATTTTGCCCCTCACATTCTTTGTGCTGCAGACATGTCTCTTTCAGTTTGGACGTCTGGCTTCACCCTTTCTGCAATGCTGGATTTTGCCTAGGAGACGTGTTTTAGCACAGACCTCCATTAGGCTGCAGCGTCAGGCCCGTCATATGAGAATTCAGCCAACTGTGGCACGGAAGCATAGACTCTTTGCTGAAATCATAAATGTGTGCAGCTCTCTCAAAACGCTGCTTCTAATTGCTTCTAATTGTAGTGTTTATTCTTCCTAAAAATGTGTCACGACTCAAGACCCAATCTGCCTTGTCGACTACTCTCTTCGAGGCCCTATGGATTTGTTTGCATCATACGTTGGCAACCTGAAATTCCCACGGATTCCTTCTGTACTTCTCTACACTTCTGCCTCAATCGCTGAATTCGGAAGTCCCAGCGGACCCTGTGTTTCCAGCACACATCTCTGCAGGACTCTGCAGAACTCTCCTGGACTCTGTATACTTTCAGACCTCTTGCCACATCCACATCTACTTACATCTGGTTTCCGGCATTCATGTGTCCTCTCTTATGCTCTCCCATGTGTCCTACCTCACTCCGACGTCTTATTCTCTTGAACTAAGCCATTCCAAGTCCAAGTGCTGCTGAATCTCGTTTCCTTTTGTTGTTTTTGCTTACTTTAGACTGTACTATTCATTTGTACTCATACAAATTAACTGGGACAAGAATGGTTAAAACACCACATGCCTCTTGAATGCTTTGCTGCCCGGTGCACCACCATGAACCTAGTTGCGACCCTCGTGCCGCCCAGGGAGCTTCCCTCTACTAACATCCCTGTTTGTTGTTTTTTCTGGCCGTTGTTTTTCCACCTTGACTGTTGAACTTCCATTAGTCCTTAGGGGGTAAGTCAACCTTGAATGTCAGTTTCATTTACTGGGTACACCTATTTTAGTGTTAGACCTTTATACTCCCTTAGGATCTGATAATCCTGTACTTCAGCCATCATCTAGCAGGTATACCCGGAAACATTAGGATTTGTTTTATTGGTATATTTTCTTGTCTATGTGTTAATCTCTTAACTTTACTTTGCAGCTTTGGTGTGGTGGTGTGGGTGTCCCCGCTTTTTGGGTAATCAACCCCTCTGTCAGTAGATACCAACAGCAGAGGGGTATATTGCATAGAAGAGTTCCTTAAGTTCCTGGTTCTGGGTAAAGTCCCTCCTAGGATTGTTTTAGCTTGGGCTGAACATATTTCCAGAGAGGCTCCCTCCTGTATTCCGACTGGAGGTATTCTGAACAACGCCCCGGCCAGTGCTGCAGAAAATAAATGAAGAGCCATGTAAATAGCATAACCCACACACATAGGCATCATAATATCGTCATGCAACACATCAACCTGTCATGTCACAAACTACTGCACGTACGCAGTATCAATGCAAGTGAAGGCTAGCATGAAAACAGCCATGGATGTGTGTGGAAGGGATAAAAACAGCATGTAGTGCATGGTGCATAGCACCTGCTACACACATGAGCACCTGACTGGCATAGTTCATTCACCAACATCACTGATGCAAAAACACATATGCCACGTAGCATAGCCATGCCTGAACTGTAATACTGCATGAGATGGAACTTGCTGACAACTGTCCCAGAGCCATGTACAATGGATGTGACATGATATGACATGCAAATCACAAACTCAATACACACAAGTGTAACATGATGCTACGATGCAAGGGTGGTGGAATAGAGTGAAGCCAGACACCCATCCCATGAGGTCAGGTTACATTGACATCACCCGAGTGAATAGCCATGTTGAAGGTGAGACCTGGGGTTGGAAGTGGAAGTGGGTAGTGCAGTACATGGGAACGGCATAACAATTAATATACCTAGACAATCAGCAATGAAAATGTGGCAGGCTGGTGGAAGTGTATGTCCAGACATTAGGTGTCAATTGCTGCTAGAGGTTTGTAGGAATACAGTAAACAGCCACCGAATGTGGGGGATGGCAGATAGGCAGTGCATGGGTACAAATGGTGGCTCAGAGTCCCATGTGGGCAGGTGACCAGTGCATTCTCTCAGTCGTTCATCCAGGACTCCAGCAGGGGAGAGGAGGTAGAGAAAGTACAGACATGAGGTAGCATCAGAAGGAAGGCCGTACCAGAGGGAGGCCCCAGCCAAAGATAGTCATTAACCACCAAATAATTGCCATGAGAAGTAACTGACCCTGAGGGAGTAGGAGGGGGATGATCAAAGACCATGAGAAGGAAGCAAATTGGGAAGATGGAGTTGAAGGAACTGCAGCAGCAGGATCCATAAAGCCATGTGGGCAATGCACAGCGATTGGAAATTAACAGTCGTAGCCACTGGGAGCCAGTGCCATCATCACAGTACTAGGGAGATTCAATACCTGGCACCAAGACTAAAGGACAATTTCCTCTGCCCAGGTCAGGATGAGTTGCAGAGGGAAGAGAGTAGAGCCACAGAAATCTTGGTAGAGGCCATTGCAGTACCCCACCATAGGTATAATCAGTCCCCTAGAGACAGTGAGTTACTGGGGGAATGAGAGGAAAGGAAGAATATCCTGAGGAGGTGCAGCTGGCAGGGTGATCTCTCAGAGACATCAGAAATGTGTGGAGAGAAGGCGAGTGTGGAGTGCAAGATTGTCACAGGCTATCTGCCATCACAGGTTGGAGCAGGAAGAGGAGCAAGAGCGCCTGGATTGAGAGTGACATGAAAGGAGTAAGCAGGTGTGGTGATGGGGTTTGTCATCACAGGTTGGAGCAGGAAGAGGAGCAAGAGCGCCTGGATTGAGAGTGACATGAAAGGAGTAAGCAGGTGTGGTGATGGAGTTTGTCACGGTGTGCAGCACATTGTTTGCATGTAGTCTGCAGGGAAACAAGCACATGTCAGTCCACAACAAAATGGATCACCCATGGCAGTCATGTAAATGCAGACAGAACTGCCAGACAATCATTACACTTCATCCAAGAAACATACACCTGTCCTGGACACACACACATCACCACTCACTAGACATTTGCTCATTAATCAGCAGGTCTCCCACTCCTTGGATCTGCTCCACATCAATCATAGCACCTATGATCTCCTCTTGTGGAGTGAGTTCTTCATCCTCTCGTGGTGACCCACCTCCAGTCACCCGAGTAGAGGCATAGTTGGCACCCAGTTTATCTTTGGCTCAGCGCCAGTGGTCACACAAACACTTCATTGCATCAGAAGCTGAGCGCCTCTCATGGCCCAAGGAGTTAATATAAACGGCAACACACTGCCAGTGGGCCATACGCTGGGCAGGCATATGTGCATTCCCTGCCCACACAAGCATGTCGTGTTCGTGTTCCTGCACATAGTCCACGAGGATCTGGAGTTCCTCATCACTAAAGCTCCTCTTCTTCGAAATGTGGGTCTCTTGTGCCGTGCCTTGGGACTGAGCCTGTTTGCCCACTGCACGCTTTGCCTTCTTGCAAGATCGTGCAGACGCTGAGTGGCTGGGACCACTTGGGTCAGTAGGGGCTGGAGCACTGGAGGCCTGGGCTGTGGCATCACACACTGATGGTGTGACAATAGCTGGCCTTTCAGGTGGCTTTACCTGGGTACTGGTGCCACAATGCTGCACCCTTCCCCTGCATCTCCGTGGACCGGGGTAGGGAGCACTACAGGCCTGGCTGTGTGACCAGGAGGCTGGTTGGTGAGGTCTGCAGCTGCCCTTGCAGCTACCTGACCCTGGCAGGTGTGTACAGCAGTTGACACTGCTGCATCTGGACCCTGGGTGCAGGTGCCAGGACGCTGCACAGCATGTCCCTTCCCCTTAGATGCACAGATAGCATCTGCCCCTGCGTCTCCGCCGTGGACCGGGTGGGGAGCAATGCACGCCTGACTGCATGACCTGCAGGCTGGTTGGTGGTTGCTGCAGCTGCCCCTGCAGCTTCCGGACCCTGTTGGGTGGGGGGCATAGCTCTCCCTGCATGGGACCAGACAACTCGGATACCTCGGACACCTCACCCACCTCCGCCACCATGGCAACCTCCACCACCCCGGCCACCTTTGCCTCCATTCACACCATTCACACTAGTTGCCCTCCCAGTCATGGCACAGATGGATTTGTGCAATGGGAGGTGCAGCTATCGATTGTTATGGGCAATTTGAGTGAGGGGATGTTAAACTTACCAGTGTGGCCCAGCAAGGCTCGATGTAACCCCTGGGGAAAAAATAAATGGGCCTCATAATGAACAGGCACCATAAATATGAAAAATACATGTACGCGACCCCTCGGCAGCCCACGTGTAAAGGAAAAACCTAACACAGTACGCTGTGGCACCCAGCAACACAAAAAATATGTATGTGAAGGACACATAAGCTACAGTGATGTTAAATAAGGGGCTACGCGACACACAGGGGCACTCACAGAATGCAAAATGCGCACACAACTCAGCGTCAGTCTCAAAAGTACACAAGGCAATCCCCCACCAAAACAAGAGGCTTGCACGCAGTGAAGAGATCGCGTGGAAACGAAGTCCACATGTCTATCCGCTATAACTCAGCAAGTGTGTTATGCTCTCCTACCCACTACTTTATCCCAATCCTGAATGCCACGCCCAACATTCAGCACATGCCTCTGATTTCACGCTTATGTGCTGTTTCTGCACATGCAGAGACATTGGGCCTCATTACAAGTACTCCGGTCCGGAATTAACACTGCCGGTAAAACCATACCGGCACCGTTTGCATGTCCGCGCAATCATGACCCGCGGCCCCGGTAATAGCACCACCCTAAACCGCCACCGCGGAAATAGGGTTCCCCTTAATTCCGCCTGCACGGAAACCCCTCCGTTACCGGCAACACGAAACACCGTGAGCATCACAACTAGCGCGGACACGGAAATACCGGGAAAAAAATGGCGGAAATACCGTGATCACGGTGGCGGAACCGCCGCCACCGCGAACATGCCGTTATACACTGCCGGCTGAACTGAATCAGGGCACAGGTGCACCAAATCAGCCCAGCTGGACCTAGCAGGCCACTGGGAGCCAACAAAAGGGCCACACCCAGCCCAACACAACACAGAACCATGCAGGCAGCAGGGCTAGTAGTACTGGGACTGGGCCTACTCAACCAACAGGCAGTACTGCACATGGTGGCAGCAATGGCGCAGAGGAGGAGGCGTAGGCGGAGGAGGCGCAGGCGGCAACCAGCCAACCCTGCAGCTATGGCAAACCCCATTGCCCAGCCAGCCCGACCCCGCCGCCAGCCACCAATACCACGCATCAGGGCCTCACCCTGGAACCTCACCCCAGGACAGATCCACACCCTATACCGGCTGGACCGTGCAACAATCATGCACATCACCGCCATGATTGAGGACAACATCAGCAGCCTAATTGACACCCCCACCGCCATCCCCCCCCTCTTGAAGGTTGTCTCAGTTCTGCATTTCCTTGGCACTGGCACCTATCAACACACGGTTGGTGAGCTGCACGGCATATCACAACCGTGTTTCTCAAAAGTCCTGGTACAGGTACTGGATGCCATGTTGCGCCATGTGTCGGAACACATAGCCCTACCCCGCACCCTCCCCGGGGTCATTGCCACCAAGTTGGCCTTCCATGCCATAGCAGGCATGCCAAATTGCATAGGCGCAGTTGACTGCACCCACGTCGAGCTGACAGTACCACATGCAATTGAGGCGGTGTTCCGCAATAGGAAACAGTATCACTCTTTGAATGTCCAGATGGTTTGTGATGCCATGCAACTGATTACACACTGCTGCGCACGTTTCCCAGGCTCATCACATGACTCAATGGTACTGCGGAATTCCACGTTGCCACGGTACATGGAACGCTATGCCGGACAAAGCACGTGGCTATTGGGTGAGTACAGCTGACGATGCTACAACCCTGTCGGAGTGGTGTGTGTGTGTCCAGGCAATGAGCATTGTGAGTGTGCCGCTGTGACCGCACATGCATCACCCCCCTTCCATCTACCAAATACACAGCGGATGCCAAACATCATGAAGGAAGACATGACAGGGCACCACAATGTGCCCGTGCACACGCTGCCACAGCCAATCCCGTCACTGTCCCATGAACCCTGTGCCACTGCAGACACCCACCCTCAATTGAAACACTGCCCCAAAAAGCACGAGAGGCGTGTAAATGATACGACGAGTATTTACTACTTCCGTACAGTGGAGTCACTCTGCCATGTGTGGACAGCACTGCACCATGACATGCACACAATCAAATGTCACCCGCAGGGCACAGCAAACATGCAAGTTAATGTGTAGGCCCATATGCAGTCAGCGACATTCCTCGTGATGGCCAAAACATACCTCCAGACACTGCATGGTTCATATGCATGAATGAATGATGATACAAGAATGCACAGCAGCAGATGAGGACATGATGCCACAAACACTGACATGTTCCCCCATCTACATCCCATGTAGGTGATGCGGGATATGCACTTACGCCATGGTTGATGACACCTGTACGGAGACCAAGGAACAGGCATGAAGAGGCATACAATAGGGCACATATCCGCACACGTGGAATGATTGAGAGGACATTTGGACTGCTGAAGGCCCGTTT
Organism: Ambystoma mexicanum; assembly: GCF_040938575.1. NCBI lineage: Eukaryota > Metazoa > Chordata > Amphibia > Caudata > Ambystomatidae > Ambystoma > Ambystoma mexicanum. The sequence continues at coordinate 1,517,001,816 of NC_090937.1, read as the reverse complement.
CCGCTGTCTGAGCAGATCTGGCGGATCACTGCTGTACAGCCCAGTGAAGACGGGCAAAATCACGCTGGTATGTGCCATGCTGCACAATATATGCCTGCGCAGGAACATCCCAATGCCACCAGACGCAGATGAGGAAGATGGGGATGGGGATGGAGATGGGGGTGGGGATGGGGATGGGGATGGAGATGGGGATGGAGATGGGGATGGAGATGGAGATGGGGATGGGATGGCACCGCCTCCCCCTGGGGGTGCACATGATGGCCAGAGAGCACGGGATGCCCTGATTCGCATTTACTTTTGAGTCACAGCACATTCACAGTAATGCACAAACATGGTGACGACAATGAATTAATAGTTGCACTGCAAAATAAATGATCAATGTCCACACATGTATGTCTTGATTTGAAATTGTGATGTATTGATGTAATAACAACAGGGAAGAAGGTGCATTGGTTAGGGAAGCTGTACACCCGGGGCCACCCACCACCCAAACGTGCCCACCCCCACCCAGAGCCCATTGTCCAAACCCCCAAAACTACCTACCCCACCACCCAAACGTGACCACCCCTCTCACACCCTTGTAGTCCACATGTGTCCTGCACTGCCCCACACACATGCCATCACTTCCGTGTGCGCTTCTGTGCAACCTTGCCCAAGGGACCCGTTAGCCTACTCGAGCGCCTCCTTGGACTGGCAGTAGTGGAGCTGGATGGGGTGGTAGTGTTTGATTGGCCAGAATCAGGGATTGAGGGCATCCGTGCCAGATTTGCCTGTTGGCCAACCAACATGGCCTCCACAAGCCTGGAGGTGTGGTCATTGCCCTCCCGCACATGGCGTGCAAGGGTCACTATGGTGCTCGCAAAGCGTCCAATGGACCTCGACAGGCGACGCACTGAGGCGCTGTAGCTCTCCCTCTGCAGCCTGGATTCCTCTAGCTGCCTCTCCACCAGCTGGGTGAGGGTAGCCTGCTGGTCCTCCATCCGCTGCATGCGGGCATTCAGTTCGGCCATGGATGGGGTGGGCGACCTCATGGGACTCCCCAGTGAAGTGGGGCTGAACCCCAGCTCATGGAAGGAGCCCAGGTCTTCCAATGTGGGCATCTCCCCCTGTGGCCCCGTTTCCGAGTGCTCTTGCGGGGCACTGTTATCACTGCAGGCCGCCCCCTCTGCAGTGCTGCTGCCTTCGGTGTTTTGTTGGGTGGCCATGATAGGTTCCTGTGGCACCTGTCTGGACTCAGCCAGTGTGGAGATGGTGGGGATGTTGGTGGTGGTGGTGGTGTGCTGCACATCTGTAGTGGCTGGTAATGTGGCCAGAGGTGCAGAACTGCCGGCAGCATCCTCCTGTGTGGTGGCGGTGGCTAGTGTACTTGCCGATGCTGATTGGCTGGCCTGTTGTGCAGTATCGCTGTCACTTGAAACGGCTGTGGGGACACAAAGGGCATGCAATTAGTGTTGTTGTGGTGGCAGATGGGTGCATCACATGCGTCATTAAGATTGTACATTGAATAGTGTTAGTCACATGCATCTGATTGCTGGTGTCTGCATTCAGTGACATTGGTTGCCATACGGATCATAATGGGTCCTTTGGCCCACACATGCACTGCCTGGGGGGGGGGGGATTGTTAATGGGTCCTTTGCCCCACACATGCACTGCCTGGGGGGGGGGGTTGTTAATGGGTCCTTTGGCCCACACATGCACTGCCTGGGGGGGGGGGGGATTGTTAATGGGTCCTTTGCCCCACACATGCACTGCCTGGGGGGGGGGTTGTTAATGGGTCCTTTGGCCCAGTACTCACAACTGCATATTTACATGTGGCATTCATGTTTGGGCACTTACCGGCATCTGCAGGTGGGCTCACTCCTGCCTCAGCCTGCCCAATCCCATGGATTCCCTCTAGGTGGAGGACGCTGCTGCAACGCTCCTCCCATGCTTGCAGCCTCAGTGGGGAAGGGGGTCCTCCGCCTGTCCCACTGCTGCGTTGGCGGTGCGTGGAAATGAGGTTGCGTACCCTCAGCCTCAGGTCGTCCCAACGCTTGTGGCAGTCCTTCACGCTCATCACTGCCACGCCCACAGCGGTGCACTTGCGTGCAGCTTCGGCCCACACCTCCTTCCTCCGCTGCTGTGTGGCACGCCGTTGGTCGGCGCTGAACAGCATCTCAGCATTGTCCACAATGTGCTCCACCAAGACGGTTAGCTCCGCCTCGCTGAAGCGCTGTTTGCGCTGCCTCTGAGCAGGAATCCTGGCAGACATGCTGGTGGTCCCTTTTCGCTTCTCAGAGTCAGGATTGTGCTTGTGCTGGCTCTGGATGGCAATGGATTGTGCTTTTATATGATGGCCGCCTCTCTGTTTCCTGTTTTGGCGATCATGGTATTTCCGGTTCCGTGTCCGTGGCGGCGGAGGCGGAAACGGGTTTTGCGCCACTTGTGGCTTCGTTATTTCCATTTCCGTGGGGTATTCCGTGACGGCGGTAACAACGTTTCCGAGTCCGTGTGGTGCGCGCGACCGACAGCGTGTAATCGTGCGGTTTTTCCGCACCCTTGCGGACACGGAAACGTTTTTACCGCCATCACGGATTTTGCACGGTCCCGGACTGGCAGGTTGTAATGAGGCCCATTGTGTTTCCAGCTGGCCATGCAAGTAACATGGAAAACTGACGCTCCTGCCTACCAGCCAATTTACCTGCTTCCAAATGCCCCGAACTGCCTCCTGCGGCCCATGTGCCCTGCAATTTTGGTGCCTGCTTTACAGCCATTGCCAGTGCTCCTGTCGTTGGACTTGTGACCTGTGACCACATCTTCCAGAAGACTCCCGACATGCCAGACCACGGCTCCACAGCCCAGCACCAGGACCACCGTGCCCACCCACATCTGCCTCTGGGGTTGCCATGTCTGAAGCAACATCATTGGAGGCAAGTGCCCCCCCCCCGACAGCAACACAGAGGGATGTCAGCTTCTCATCCAGGGAAGTTGACATCCTGGTGAAGCAAGTCCTGGTGCATTATGATGCCCTCTTCCACGGACCATCGCAAGTCTGCAAGGAAGGACGGAGGAAGATCTGTGTGGACATTGTGGGTGCCATCAAGGCAGAGGGAGTGGCATCCCGCAACTGTATCCATGTCCACAAGCTCTGAGAGGACTTCAAAGCCAGGACCCGCAACAAGGCCCAACGCTTCCTTAAGGCTGGCATGAACCAAGAGGGGCGCTGGGGCCAGTTGACCACCAACAAAAAGCAGGTCCTGGAGCAGTTTTACCCAGTGCTGTACACCCAGGTCATGGATTTGGAACTCCATCTGGAGTCAACTGGTAAGTGTCCATGTGTATTTGCCCACCATATTACATGTGCATGTTGATGTATGGTTGGAGTGTGCACCTTGGCCTTATGTCTGGTATGCCTCTTGTAGAGATACCTGTGTGCATGTCCCAGACATTGATGTATGTGAGTCCATTCATGCATGTGCACATCAACAGTGTTTGTGTAGCAATGTGTGATGCGTGGTAGCATGCAACAACATACACGCGGTTGATTACATGTGTATGAACTTGGCCATGTGAGCGGTGTCACACAGGGTTGCTTTTGGCAACATCATGGACATGCATGGTGCATATGTGCATGTGTCTGAAGAGTGTGTGTGTGACTGGCCAACACTCAGGGATGGATGTCACTTGAGCGTTAGATTGTGTGATTGAGTCATGCTGCCAAATTGAACCCTAGTGCACTCTGGTGTGATAGTGCCATGCCCTGCTTCATGACTGTCAGATGATGTGTGTGAATGAGATATGTATGTCCCATGGTGTATGTGAGGTGAATACACAATTTTGAGGTGCAGACAGTGCCTTGTCCAAGGATGTGATTGTCTGTTGGGAATGCCAGACCAGATTGTGCATGTGTGTTGATTGCACTAACCTGTGTTTTGCGGACGACGGTGATGATGGTTTTGACCTTTGACAGTGACAAGTACATTTGCTTTGTGCAAAACAAACACATATTCAGTACCCTGATGATGGTTTTGACCTTTGATAGTGCCAAGTACATTTGCTTTGTGCAAAACAGACATATATTCAGTACCCTGATGTTTGTGTTCTATGTCTCCCAATCCACAGCAACGATGGAAGAAAAGGGTGGAGAAATTACTGTGGAGCAAGGCAGCAGGGATGCCTCCACCAGGCACAGACGCAAGGGCTAGTCACACGCCCTGCTCATAACTTCAGGGAGTGAGGAGACTGGTGCTGCATCCAAGCCAACGGCTGCAGCTGCTGAGGGGAGGTCCAACAGGGTGTAGTTGGTTGTGGGCTCCTCGGCAGTGAGAGGGACAGGTGAGGTAGCACAGGGGTAATCCAATGCATAAAACAGTGGGGACGCGTCCAGGTTGGCAGAGGTGGAGGGGGAGGCTACATCAGCCCAGCCCATGGGGCCCGGCAGGGGTGATGACGTGGGTGTGAATGGCGTAGTCCACACACAGGGGCAGGAGGCAGTACAGGTCACTGTGGAGGGGCCTGTGACTGATCCTACCCCTGGTACCCCGACTGCACCAGTATGCACCTGCGGTCATACCGCAGGCCGGAACCATCCGCAGGTGGCAGATGTTTCCACCCAAACGGAACCACCAATACCTGGGGATGTCGCCATTCGGGACCGTGTGGAACCAGTGCCAGCCGGTATCATGAGGCTGACAGGCACCATTCGTGATGATGTGAAGGCTTCCAATCTGGGGCTTGCATGTCATCACAAGGAGGTTGTGCATCTCATGAACTGGCTAGCACATTTCCTGATCTCAAATTGGGTGCGTGGGATGGCCACTTCTGTGACCGCCTCCTCATCTCCCTTCTCGGTGTGCCAGTCATCCTCCCTGCCGTCTATCATCCCAGATGTCACCAGAACCCCCTGTGTATCTGTCCCAACCCCGGTGGCCAGTCTGGTGGAGACCACTTCCCTGCGAGAGTCGGGAGTCGAAGTTGGATCAGCCAGGGGGTCAACACGCAGATCCAGCCAGCGACAGGAGCTGTGGCAATGGAGGAACAGCAGTCACTAAGGAGCAGGGCATGTGCACGACAGCCTCGGGTGTTGTCATCATCCCGGAGGCTGTCCTGAGGTGCAGACACTGGGATATTTGGCAGCAGCAGGCTCGCAGTAGGAGGCTACAGGACTCGGGGCATTCGATCTCAGGGAGGCAGGTATCGGCCTCAGGCAGGAGACAAATGTGGACCTTACCCAGCGTTTGGGCCAGCAGATCAGGGCAGAGCGGCAGCAGGCATGGGAGACAAGACTCACCATGGCCAGGGCAGAGATTTCACTGTGTCGGGCAGAGAGACGGGCTGAGGTCCTCGAGGAGACTTGCAGGGAGTTTGAGAGGAGCATGTTAGAGTCCTTGCAAGCCCTCGAAGGGGAAGTGGAGGCCCGCCTGTGGGAAGCAGACGCAGTTTTCGATGATGCCCTGGCCGAGACTATGAGGGAGCATGGTGAGGAGAAGGACTAGCCCGCTGCCATTGTATGTAGTTATTTAGGTGTAAGTTTCATTTTTTTGTTCTGTTTTTTTGGAGTTATTGGACTGTGCTCCACTTTTTGTATATAGTTATTTTTTGGTGTGTCATTTCGTGGATTGTTTTTTCATTTTTTTGTTATGCATTTGGGAGAATGGAACTATCATAGTTTTCATCTTTTTCGATACTTTTGTGTTTGTTTGCCATGATGGAATGGATTTCTTTTAATTTTGGTTTTATTTTTGAGAGTCAATTAAGGACATGGACTGCATTGAGTTTGACATATTTTTTGTGACCTCTGTTTTTTCATTAGGACATGCTTACTTTTTTGTTGATTTCATGCACATTTTATTTAATTTCATGAAATGTTTGTGAATTTCATACTTGTATTAATATATTTTCTTTTTTTTTACTACAAGTGGTGTTTGGTCTCGGATTCTGTGCAAGTTTGACACTTCCTTACTCTATTCTGTGTCCCTGATGATGACCAATGTGGTTCAGGTGTGTGCACACACACATGCATGTGTCATGTTTGACATCTATTCGCATGTGGGATGTCCTGGTGTGCCTGACCAGTGTTTTCTGGGCATAAAACAGATAAGGTATGTCTGTGTTAGGGATTCCTGTCTTAAAAATAGCCCATGGGGAATAGTTTTACAAGAAATAGTCAAATTGGAAAGTGGTCGGCTGATACAGTTTGATTAAAGAAAAACATTAAAAATACTACCCTGTGTCGTGTGTCTTAATGGTCAGAAACTGTTGTTTAAAGGTGAAATACCATGAATGTTAATGCTGGGCAAATCCCTTAAACAACAAGAAGAATTCTCTGTATTCCATCAATATGGATAGCCATGTTTAAATAGCAAATGTTCTGATAGTAATTATAAAGGTAAGTTATCTGAGTGATTACAAAGAAGTCCTCTGTTAGACGGCGTTCCGTGAAAGTGAACAAACAGCATAAGTCAACGCCATAACGTGTAACATCATGCATCCAACGTTGCTATATGCGCAGCGTCACTGTGATGTCATTTGTTGACATTAGGATTACGCATGCACAAAAAACGGGTGTCAGAGACTGCGCTTGTAAGGATAAAGTACGATCAGATTATTCTATTAATATAGAATAATATAAAAGGCCCAATGCCCACCAATGAAGCATTATATGCTTATTAAGTGTGTTGATTCTGAATGAAAAAAGGGGGCATCACTATAGCCCCTAGGCATATCAAATGCGTTATTGCGCCATACTCTCAAAAGAGCTATAATGTAGAGTAGCGGGTGATATCAGTAGAACTCGTTCAGTCAAAATTCATGTGTCAATTATGTTATAAAATAAATCATTACATTTAAAGTCTTATTAAAGACCTCCGTTATTGTTGGAAACGGCAGTGTGTGCCTGGCAAAGAGATATGGCACCATGCCCAATCCACACCTCTATTTGATCGGTTGTTAAAATTGCAGTTATTTAAACACAAAAAAAGCACCAAAGAACCACAGATGCAAAAAGCTTAGAAATGTCATAATTGAAAGATCATAAGAAGACACTCATTTAATGCTCTGTGTTCAGACCCCTTTCAATACATCGAAAATAGCTCTCCATTTTTCTTAATTTTAATTGCAGATCACCACCCCTCTTGCCTCTTTTGCTTTCATCAAACCCACAAATTTGATATCTGCTTTGTTAGCAAATTGGTGACATTTTTTCCAGTGGTCTGCCAGTGGTACTAATTGATCCTGGCTGTTCAGGCTTGAAAGATGCTCTCTGATCCTGATTATAAGCTGTCGTATAGTACTCCCCACATAGATCATGCCGCAAACACAAATTAAGGCATATATCCAAAGAGAGTGGGTTAGCTCCGTAGCTGCAGATCGGCTAACTAGTGTGCCTCTGTATGGACCTAAAATAATTTAATGTGGTTAAATCTTGGCCCAGCTTGTACTAGAAATCGGGTACTAAAGCCTTTGAGTGAAATTCAGCAGTTAGCTGAAACAGTACACAACAGTACAGAGATATTGAAAACCAACTAGATTGATACATATTATCCAAATCAATCTGTTGTGAGATCTTTGTTTATATGAAGTGTCAGAACACTACTCATAATGAAATATTGAAGCAAACAGTGACAGACAATGGATTAAAGTACATGGATGTACTGGTTGTCTAGTGAGACATGAGAAGGCAGGTCACATCAACCACATGAAACTGTTTTGTCAAACTGCAGAGAAAAAGCTATTATTTAATGTTCGTGTTTTGTAGGTCTTCTTCTGATGGTGTGCAGAGAGTGATTTTTCTATAAAGTTGTGAAGCGTTTGAGTCACATATCCAAAATTTGAGCAGTACTTGGAGTTACTGTGAAAGAATTACATCAAGAAGAACCTTTGGCAGCTGAATTGGCACACGAGACTCCCGAGGAAGTTGAGATTCTGCAGCAGGAAGTCAAAATGTGCTTGGTGAGCCAATTATTCCAACTGATGTTGAGCTTTCCATGAAAGAAGTAGAACGTGCAATACAACAAACTAAAGTTGCATATGCAAATTATGATGAAATAGTGCATTTAATATAGAGCAAAAAGAAGTGTTTTTATAAAATCAAACATAGGTTATTACATGGATTACAGCACAACAAGCATGTGTGTTCTTGTTTCCAATACAAACCTGAATTGTTGTATGTTATTGGACACGCAGGAACAGGTAGATCTTTTTTAATTCATGCAATAAGAGTGTTGATCCAAAATATAACTAATTGCTCTTTATCATGTATTGTAATTGCTCCAACAGGCTTAGCAGCATTCAAAGTAGGAGGTATTACTTTACATCGACTGTTGAGCATGACAACTCATTAGGGTATATGTATCAATCCTAGTGTTTTTCTGTTGCAGTTCCAACCTCTTATTTCCGTATCCCCCAAACTGTCCTTTTCAGGACCAGCTTTTCATTTGCAAAAATATACTGTTTATATGGATCAAAAGCCCTTATTTGATTCAACACAGTGTGTGTTAAAAAAACAAAATATCCTTATCTGCAATCATTGCTGCATTTAGTCACGCATGCATCTTTAATAGTTGTGGCCATACAACTGTTTAAAAGATATATATATATATATATATATATATAGATATATTTTACATGGCCACGGTAGTGGCCATGTAGTTATGGTTAAATTGGTGTTTCCATAGGAAGAGCACTTTTTGGGTGGCTTATAACTTCGCTCTCCCTGGACGAATCCTCACCAAACTTTGCAAAGAAAGTATTTGGGTCACTCTGAATTTCTTTGCAAAGTTTGGTGAGGATTCGTCCAGGGGAGGCAAAGTTATAGGGGGGGGTCCCAAAACTTTTTTTTTTCCCTTAGACTGAATGGGAATTTTTTTTTGCTTGCGTCTACAGCCCAAACTGCTGGACGGATTTTCACCAAATTTGGACCAGGAGCAGCGGCTTGGTCCCAAAAGTTTGCTTTTGCAAATTTGGTGAAAATCCGTCCAGTAGTTTTTTTTAAAATGACCAAAAAGTAGGTCAAAAATAATTAGTGATATCTGTGTTCGGTCCGCGGACACACTTCCCTGTTCGCTCCGCGGACAGTGTCCTGATTGGCCAATCGGCTTGCGTGATGTTCGCGGACATGCAACGTGTTCGCTAATTGGACGACGTGGAGTGTGAAGCGCGTCAGATATTCGGTAAATTTGTATTTAGTAGAGTGTGTTGGTGTGTAGGAGTGTTTGGGGAGGGTGGGAAGGTATGAGATAGGATGAAAGTTGTGTTTTTTTATGTGTTAGATGTTCTTTTTGTGTTCGATTTGTCTGCGGACATCACGGGTGTTCTGAAATGTTCTAAATAAACTGAATGGGGGGTGTTCTGAGGACTCAATATGTGTCCGTTTTGTTCGCAAGCAAACTGAAACTGTTCTAAGAACACTTGCAGTGTCCTGAAATGTTCGCAAATAAAAAAATGGGGGTGTCCTGAGGACGCTGTCCGTATTGTTAGTTGTCAAGTTGAATATGTTCTAAGAACACTCGCGGTGTCCTGAAATGTTCGCAAATACACAAAATGGGGTGTTCTGAAGACATTGTCGAACACTCGCTGTGTCCTGAAATGTTCGCAAATATGAATGGGGGTTGTGGCTGACAAGTTGAATGTGTTCTAAGAACACTTGCGGTGTCCTGAAATGTTCGCAAATAAACAAAATGGGGGTGTCCTGAGGACGCTGTCCGTATTGTTCTCTGTCAAGTTGAATGTGTTCTAAGAACATTTGCGGTGTCCTGAAATGTTCGCAAATGAACAAGATGGTGGTGTTCTGAAGACGCTTCTAAGAACACTTGCGGTGTTCGGGGAATGTTCGTAGGGGTTGTCCTGAGGACGCTGTCCGTATTGTTCTCTATCAAGTTGAATGTGTTCTAAGAACACTCGCCGTGTGCTGAAATGTTCGCAAATAAACAAAATTGGGGTGTTCTGAAGACGTTTCTAAGAACACTTGAGGTGTCCTGGAATGTTCGTAGGGGGTGTCCTGAAGGCGTAGTCCGTATTGTTCGTTGGCAAGTTGAATATGTTCTGAAATGTTCACAAATAAACAAAATGGGGGTGTCCTGAGGGCGCTGTCCGTATTGTTCTCTGTCAAGTTGAATATGTTCTAAGAACTCTCGCGTTGTTCTGAAATTTTCGTAGGGGGTGTCCTGAAGATGCTGTTCGTATTGTTCTCTGTCAAGTTGAATGTGTACTTAGAACACTCATGGTGTCCTGAAATGTTTGTAAATAAACGAAATGGGGGTGTTCTGATGACACTGTCCGTATTGTTCGTTGTCAAGTTGAATGTGTTCTAAGAACACTCGCGGTGTCCTGAAATGTTCGCAAATAAACAAGATGGTGGTGTTCTGAAGACGCTTCTAACAACACTTGCGGTGTCCGGGGAATGTTCGTAGGGGGTGTCTTGAAGGCGTAGTCCTTATTGTTCGCTGGCAAGTTGAATGTGTTCTAAGAACACTCGCAGTGTCCTGAAATGTTCGCAAATAAACAAAATGGGGGTGTCCAGAGGACGCTGTCCGTATTGTTCTCTGTCAAGTTGAATGTGTTCTAAGAACTCTTGCGTTGATCTGAAATGTTCGAAGGTGGTGTCCTGAAGATGCTGTTCGTATTGTTCTCTGTCAAGTTGAATGTGTTCTTACAACACTTATGGTGTCCTGAAATGTTCGCAAATAAACGAAATGGGGGTGTTCTGAGGACAGTGTCCGTATTGTTCGTTGTCAAGTTGAAAGTGTTCTAAGAACTATCGCGTTGTTCTGAAATGTTCGTAGGGGGTGTTCTCAAAACGTTGTCCGTATTGTTCGCTGGCAAGTTGAAAGTGTTCTAAGAACACTCATAATGTCCGCGGACATTAAAAGTTTCCATAGACCATAGTTGAAATGTTTGACTCTATGGATGTGATATGCTGCAGTGGTTGTTTTCAGGGCATAGAGTCTTGGGTGCATGGCCATTTGGCCATGCACCCAAGACTCTATGCCCTGGCAACAACCACAACAGCATATCACATTCATATTTTTCTTATAACTTTGGGTGAAAAACAAATGTATAAGGAACAAAGGTATTAGATACTATGGATGTGATATGCTGCTATGGTTCTTATTATTGTATACTTACTGTTTGGTCTAGTAACCGGAGTACATGTATTTCTTGTTAATTTCTGTGATAAAAGAAAATAGCATGTTAGTATTAGTATTTTGTAAAGACTTGTTTGTTTGTTTTCAGTGTTCACTTGTTGTTTCTGGCTAATGCTTTATACTTTGGCTTGTTGTATTTTTTTGGAGCAGTAACATATTATTTATTTGTTTTGATATAAAATTTTGGAGCAGTTAGATATCAATTGGCGTATTCTAACTGTCTATTTTTAGATATATTTTAGTGGTATTGATTTATCTATTTGGATATTGTTAAATTTTGGGACAGTTAGATACCAATTGGCATATTCTAACTGTGTATTTCTTGGTCTAATTTAGTGGTATTCATTTATCTGATTAGTTGTTGTAGAATCTTCGAGCAGTTAGATAGCTTTTGGAGTATTCTAACAGTTTAAAAACAAGTTTACTTAGGGTTTAAATACAGTTTAGTTATCAAATTTTGGTTTTAAGAACATTAAATAAGTGTTTGTAAGATTTCCTGGTAATCTCTGCTTTAGAGTAATGGTACTATCATTACATTCAAACCATCCACATTTCTTTTTTATATATGCAGTGTAGTGCCCTTAATTGGTTGTGGCTCCTGCGTGGTAGATTATACCTATTGTTGTGAAGGTTTTCTTACCAAGTGATATTTGACCATGTGTGAATCCAGTCAGCTTGCAGTTGTTTTTGGTACCATCTGCATTGTAACGTAAAAGCATTAGTATTATGTATTTACTATGTGTTTGTATTATTAACGTGCAGCGATTATCTGAATTGCAGGTAGAGCATAATCTACCATGGTTTGCATATTGTAGTCGCTGAAATGGAATGGATTCACAATTTGGTATTGATATATATATGAAGCGTTCATTGGGGATTTCTTCTTGTGTCACGTTGTTGCAGAGAGTGCATGTATGTTTCCACATGTATGAAATCTGAAAGATTTCTTTTATAGGTATGTTTTTGTTTTCCAGTACTTGTAGTAAGTACATTAGAAATTCTTGTGGATCTTCCTTTGAGTTTATAGTGAATTTCACCATTCCAGCACAGTAGTCCAATTGTTGTCTTATTCCATAAACACTATACGTGTTGTCAGGATTGTTTGCTGCATTTCTGTGAAGTACTAACATTTGCAAACACAATGGGTCTGTACTGTGTAAGTAAATGTTGTCAACAATTGGTGGTAATTGAAATAGAATATTCATTGCTACATTTGCTTAGAAACTTACACCAACTATATTTGAGAATTTAAATGGTCCAGGTAGTTCTATATCTAACTGCTTTTTTTGGAGTTTGTCTTCCTTCTTTAAAGACGTACCTGGTTTACTTCCCTTAATTGATTCTTTTTTGCTTGTGGCACTTGATGAATTATTAGTTTCTTTTACTCTCTTTGGAGGATTTGCAGTGACATCCTGTTGCATTTCTGTTTGATTTATTTTTCTTTTATAACGTTTTAATTTTTGTGGAACAGAATATGTGTTTAGGTGGGGGGTGTATAGTGAGCGAAGTCTTTTGTATTCTAAAATGCAAGGAATATCAGCTTTTATTTTACTTGCATCAAAGTTGATTAGAAATAGACCGTCAAGTGTACGCAAGCGTGATAGTGCTACATAGATCATGCCTTCTTTAAAGACTGTGTTACCAATATCTATCATTGCTTTGTCTAGGGTAAGACCTTGTGATTTATGAATCGTGACAGCGTATGCAAGAGTTAGAGAAAATTGTTCTCTGCATACATACATATCTTTGAAGAGAAGGAATCTAGCTGTTGAGCGTCCTATCCTTTTTACTTCTGAAAGTTTGTCAAAGAGTGTATTGACAAACTGAATTTTGTTGTCGCGTGGGTATGTTTGAAAGCCAACAACTGTGACCAGTGCTCCATTAACTAGTCCTTGGTCCACGTCAAGGTTACGTTTAAGCATTACTCTGCAATTTAAGGATAATTTTAATATCTTTTCTAAGCCTGCTGTGTTTGAGATTGATTTTTCTAAACTATTTAGTCTTGTTGTGGCTTGGTCACACATGGGTAGTGTCATACCATGTACATCTAGTTTGTCTGTGGCGCTAATTTCCATGATTGGTTGCATTTCTTTACTTAGCATGATTTCATTGAATTTGGAACAGCTTGCAAGAGTTGGCATTAAGGCCCTACAATTGACATTTTTGTTGGCTAATTGTTCCACAACATCTGTAGCACATGTATTATCGCCATAAAGTGCATTAATGTGCCAGGTTTTCAATATTGCTTCTGCTTCTTTAGAAAGTATACCAACTCTGATACTTTTTAAAATGTTGGCATAAGTGAGATCTGCAGATTGCTGCATGTTTTCTGTTAATTCTCTGTATTGGAAATGTTGCCAAAGGTTGACCTTTCCAATGCTGCCAACAGTTTTACGGCAGAGTTTGTGTCCTAATGTTTTAAAAATAGGCTCACCTTTTACTGGTGTTAATTGTAGCAGATCTCCAAAAACAATAATGTGTTTTCCTGCAAAGAGCTCTTCATAGTCTGTTTTGAGTAATCTGAGGTGAATCAAAGCTAACATCAGGTTGGAGACCATGCTCACTTAATCTATTAGTTGCATTTTCATTTGTTTCAATACTCCGCGTAATTCCATTGCAGCTTCTGCAGAAAGTTTGTAATAGTCTAATTTGTTCTGGTGTTCTACTGGTAATAGTAGTAATCGGTGTAATGTAACACCACCTATGTTGTAGGCAGCTAAACCTGTGGGGGCAGTGACAACAGCTGACAGTTTGTTGTTTGTCAATTGTTGAAGGAACTTACTAATGATTTTGATTAGGAATGTTTTGCCAGAACCAGCTTCACCACTGACGTACAGTAGTATAGGTTTATAATTATGGCAGGAACATTCTTTATTTTCATGTTTTACACCATGTGCAATTTGTTTTGTTACTTCTTGAAAAATGCTACTTTGCTCATTGTTTAGTTTTGATTGTAGTATAGTTAAGTCTTCTTTATCTTCATACTGACACATGGTGTTTTCTACTTCTATCATAGCTAATTCTGCCTCATTTATTATTAGTGGTTCTCCCAGTGGTTCTTGGCTTCCTGTTACAGAAGGTTGACTACTGTCAGGAGTGTCCTTATCTAGTTGGGCTTGGAGTTCTTCTTCCTGTTGCTGTTCATTGTGCAACATTGTTTTATACTGTGTAAAGTTTACATCAGTTATATAGTGCTTTCATTTGCTTTGAAAGCATCCTCATATGAGTCATAGTTATCTAGTAATTGTTCTTCTTTTCTCCATGGTTTGAAGAGTTGTAGCAGGGACATGTATTATACTTCTTTATGTTGAGGAGTCTTTAATGACAATTTGATATGATTAATTAAATTTGGTTTAGTGAGTTTAACTAAGCTGCCTTCACAGTCTGTCACTCTATATTTACCTTTTTTTTTCATCAGGTTTCATATTATTTTTGTATGTGTAGTTTTGGGCTATGTGGTATAGACACATGTTTTCCAAAGTATTACTTCTGTTTGGGTAGTATGTGTCCAATAAATTGTTTTTTAAAATGTCTTGGCTGTTGGGATCATGTTTGGCTATTGTTTCTATATCTTCATATGATTTTAGAACTATTTTTCTAGATTTAGCTGGACCAAGACTTAGCCATACTATATTTTCAGATTTAGCATACAATGCAGTACCAGTTAAACAATGAGCTGCTTCACATGATCCACATTCTCTATGGGTGAGCATTTGTATGCCCAAGCTGTATAATTTCTGAGATACTGTTTTATGTGATGACAGGTCATTCCAGAGGTCTTGGAGGTTTGTCTTTTCGCCTTTAGTTAAGTATGCTGTGACATATTGTGCAACTGCAGTAGAAATGTCTGCAATGTTCTGCACATCTATGTTTGCATTCCATAAGTGGGCAATGATTGCATTATAATCATTGATATATTTTTCTTCTTCTTTTCTTTTTATGTAATATGTATTTTTAGGTGACTTACCTTTAACACTATGTCTAACTGAAGACATGAGGTTGTGTAACTGGTCTAGGGAAACCAAATCGGCATTTGGTGTAGTATTTCCCTTTGTTTTTGTATTTGCGACGACAATATTTTCCACATTTGTGTCTTTGAAATTGTAAAATTTGTGCATGAAGATCACTATTTGTGGCTTCTGATGGAATTTCACAATTGACATATTTTTCAATAAACTGTAAAACAGTGGCATCACTGTCTTGACCAAATTTAGGAGCATCTTTAATCCATGAAAGCATGTGGATATGTGGTGCTCCTCTGGCTTGGTATTCTTTTCTCCAAAAGAAGTGTTGCACTTCTCCAAGGGGAGGAACAGTTTTATTACAAATAACATGTAGCATAGCAATGAAGCGATGGTGTAAATATCTTGAAACATTAACAGGATCCAAAGAACAAAGTTCTCCAGGTGTTAGTATATCTATGTTTGTTTTGTTGTTATTTGATATGCGTAGGAAATCATGTAAATCCTCCCATGCATATTCTGCACAACTTAATGTAACAAACCAAGTGGCTGGGCCAAGGTTTCTGATCATACAACATACATTTTCATGACGTCGAAACCAGTACTCTTTAGTACCACTCATATTTGCGAATATATTTGTAATATTTGATTGTAAAACCTCATCCTTTTGTTGCACTTTTTCTAATAATTGTGTCGCTGTCATATTTTGAAAGTGTGATCCTGATTTTAATATGTGTGCAACTCCGTAACATAAAGTTGCTAATTCACTTTCAAAGAGTAGGTTGAATATGTATTCCACATTTTATCTAAATCTGGGATCTTCAGAATACATCCGTAATGAGCGATATTCTGAAGCTGATATTTGAATAGGTCTATCATCATACCTTCCTCCTTTGCCAGTAGGAAAGAGTAGAGGAAAAGCACGTGCTTCTATACTTATTTCCCATATGCTGATTGGCGATCCTTTTGTTTGACGCATTTGGTAAGTTTCCAGTACATCTTCTACGGTGTCATTACAGTGCAAAGGATGAATTGCATAATGGTCTAAAGTATTTGATATTGTAGCAGGATCAAGTAGCTCAAATTGACCAGCTTCTTGTGTTTCTTGAATTATTTCAGTTGTATCTTTCAAGTTTTCTTCAATATTAATTTCTTTGTAATATTCATTATTCTCTTTAAGATATCGGAAGACTTGTCTAACTTTATATAAATCTACCAGCTGTTGCCATATTTTTTTGACTTTTGTAGGTACTTTACTAAGATAATTAACGATTGCTGCATTGGACGTTGCACTCCTAGAGTATGCACATTTTCATTTAGATCTAATGGTAAATAAACTACTTTTCCACGAATGCCTTTTACTAATTCAGAGAGAGGTAATTTTGCTGTTTTTGGTTGAAGGCGTAGTATTGCTTGAAATGGGTGTACTGTTTGAATTATGATGCTCTCATATAAATTAAGTTGTTGTAGGGGTTTTGGTACTGGGTATTATTCCAAATTATTTGTCATAGCAAGTGAAGGAGTTTGGTTGATGTCAAGTTTTGTAGTGCAGTAACTGCAAAGTATTAAGGGCTCAGTTATTTCGTATTTGTTTTCTGCTACAAGGTAGAGAGCTAATTCAAACCATTTAGAATCGTCATTGTCTTCTATTTTGTATGAAAGGTCTACAGTTTTTGTGTTACTTTTATAAAAAGTTCTACGGCAACATACACATACATGGTTTGGTACTTCAGCTGATGTACTTTTAAATTTTAGTATTTCTTTTTTTATGTGTTTAGCAAAAGGTTGCCATGTGTAGAATTGTTGCTTAATTGTTTTAAAGCTATTTCATTCTGTAAATGGCTTTCACTTCCAAAATGTTTTTTCGGGATATAGTGAATTTCTTCAAGTAGGTCTTTTGCTGTACCATGTAGAAGGATGTTATTTAACTTTGCTAGTGCTAAAGCAGGACTTTTAGCATAGTACTGTTTATAGACTAGATTTCTTATAGTTGAATGATGTGTTGATATCCTTTTGATATCATGGAAAGTGGTTTTACAAGTAGGTCCTGTAATGCAGGCCAATGAATGTCCTTGTAGTCCTGTGTACTTGCGCACTGGACAGGTATCCATATTTTGCAGTAATTTAATTTTGATCTTGTCTTTGCTTTTTACATATTTATTAAGGAATTGCCATAAAGATTTGAAACATTGTTTGGGAATGTTACACATTGTCACGCTTACCAGGAGACCGGGGTTCACTGTTCGCGCTCCCCCTCCCTGGCGCCTCTACCCGCGCTTCCGCGTTTGGGGAGGGGCCGGGGGGAGAGCTCCAGGGACAGGGGCGGCAGCTCCGCGGCGCTTGCATCAGGGACCGCGATTACGGTCCCGCGCATGCGCCGTGGGGGCGGCCGCCGAGGCTTGGAGCAGCTTGCTGCTCAAGCCTCATTCTGGGGCCGCCGGCGCCTGGCAACCATCAGGCTTGCGCTCCAGGCCTCGCAGGCGCCGGCGGCCCATAAAGGGAGAGACGCGGTCGGGAGCAGATCGCGTCTCAACGCGTTCTGTTCCGGATCGTGTCCTCGCCTTCTCCCGCTCAACTGGTTAATGCTTACCTTGTTCCCTGCTCCTCCTGACCCTACCTCTCGCCTACTGCCGGACTTGCCTCCTTTGGCCAGGTTCCTTCCTGGGATTATTCTCTAGTCCTGCTTCATTCCCTCCTGGTTCCCCTCCTTGTCAGCCCTGGTTCTCTGCCTGCATCCTTCCTCCCTTCTTTGGCCTGGCCAATTCCCTAAGTTTTCTCCTGTGCCATTTTGGATTCCCAACCTCCCAGCTCCCATTGCCAGCTACGGGTGTGGCCTCCCACACCTTTGGACACTACTTCTCAGCACCCATTGCCAGCTACGGGTGTGGCCTCCACACCTTTGGACTCTTACTCTTCTGCACCCATCGCCAGCTACGGGTGTGGCCTCCCACACCTTTGGACACTACTTCTCAGCACCCATTGCCAGCTACGGGTGTGGCCTCCACACCTTTGGACTCTTACTCTTCTGCACCCATCGCCAGCTACGGGTGTGGCCTCCCACACCTTTGGACTCTACTTCTCAGCACCCATTGCCAGCTACGGGTGTGGCCTCCCACACCTTCGGACTCTTACTCTTCTGCACCCATCGCCAGCTACTGGTGTGGCCTCCCACACCTTTGGACTCTACTTCTCAGCACCCATTGCCTGCTACAAGTGTGGCCTCCCACACCTTTGGACTCTCAACTCCTCTTCAAGGATTCCCTCCAACCACTTCTTCTGTCAACGCGGTGCAGAACTGTCATCTCTAGAACCTGGTTGTGGCATTGGGAATCGGTCCATCTTTCACCCAGTTCCCACTCAGGGTGGAGGAGAGGCTGGTTGCTTGTGTCACCAAGTCTTCTTGTCAGTCTGGCTGCCCCGTCGAGACCATCCAGAAGTACAGGTACGCAGCATTCCCATGATTCTCACCTTAACAGATTGAGACGCCTTCCTTCCGATTTGGATATGGAGGACACGCAGGACCTGCGGAGTGAGTTGCAAGCCCTCAGGGCAGAGATGTCTGCCCTTCATCAAGAAAATCAAGTCCTACGACAGATGGTAACTCAGGGGACAGGAGGTGCTCCACAGGCCGAAAGTTCATTGGCCCATACTGCCCCAATCAGGTTCGATGGAGACCCGCGTCGAGTGGCGGAATTTTGCAACCACTGTCGTATCCATTTCCTTTTCAGGTCAACCTATTTCAATAATGATAAGGCCAAGATCGGTTATATCTTGGGAAACTTAACTGGAAACGCCCTAGCTTGGGCGACACCTTTTGTGGCTGCCAACAGTCCCATTCTTGACGATTTTGCTGCTTTCGAGAAGGCATTTCTGGAGGTCTTTCAGACACCAAACTTGGCTGCCGCTGCGCAGAATCAGTTAATGGACATCAAACAGGGCAGCTCAGACATAATAACATATATCAGTCGCTTCCGCCTGCTGGCTACGGATTCGCAATGGCCCGAAGTTACGCAAAAGACCCTGTTTCGCCGGGGGCTGAGGGAGGAATACAAGGACGAACTACTTCACATCCCTGAACCTGAAAGTCTCCAACTCTTAGTTAACCAGGTGCTTCGCATAGACCAGAGACTAACCGAACGAAAGACCGAGAGACGTCGACTAGAGAGAGTCGCTCCCAGAACGGCCAGTCTTCCCGCCGGCGCCTTTGGTTCGACAGAATCTGGACCAGAACCTATGCAGTTGGGTGCCGTGAGAGGGCCATTATCGGAGGAAGAAAGAAGGAGGAGAAGAACATTACGATTATGTCTGTATTGTGGAGCCGCCGGACACTATTTGGGAATGTGTCCTTTACGGCCACAGAAGAAGAAGTCGGGAAACTAGAGGACCTGTCGTGTGGAGGAGAGGCAACGACAGGTCTCACCCCTTTTTCAGACCTTTCCGCCTTTTGCTCGATTCTTCTTCCCATGCAACCAGCTGTTCTACTAACCTTGAAGATTCAGATTCAACTGCCCAGCCGGACACTTGAAGTTTTTGGGTTGTTGGATAGTGGAGCATCGGGCAATTACATTGATGAGGATTTTGCTAGCACTCATAAGATCCCTCTTTTGCCCAGACACTCAGTCCTTCCTGTGGAGGTTATTGATGGTACTCCTTTATCCTCTGGACCAGTTCGTCTGCACACTGTCGGACTAAGACTTAGGATCGCCGATCACGTGGAGAGGCTTGCTTTGGACGTCATCAGGTCACCTACTTAATAGTTGGTCTTGGGGTTACCTTGGCTCCAGCATCACAATCCAGTTATTAATTGGAGGACTCATACCTTGACCTTCTCCTCCACCTCTTGTACCTCGAGATGCAGCTTGCCTGTCCAGACTCAGGTTTCTTCAACTAATCTGGAACTCCGAGATAAGGGGACTCACCTTTGTTCTGCATTGCTGATTCCTCCTGAGTACGCTGACTTCGAACAAGTGTTTGCTGAACCGAGTAATATACCTCTGCCGCCTCATCGGTCGTTCGATTGTGCCATAGAACTGTCTCTGGGAGTTGAGATTCCGCATGGCAGGCTGTACGCGTTGTCTCGGGAAGAGAGACGAGTATTACAGGATTACTTATCGGACTGCTTGAGTAAGGGGTACATCGTACCATCCAAGTCTCCCGCTGGGTTTCCTCTGTTTTTCGTAAAGAAGAAGGAAGGTTTCTTAAGACCCTGTGTGGATTACCGGCTCTTAAACGATATCACCATCAAGGATCGGTACCCACTACCGCTGATTCGAAGTATCCTAGAGACCTTACATCAGGCTCAGATTTTTACTAAGCTAGATCTTCGAGGGGCATATCATCTGGTCCGAATCAAGAGTGGAGACGAATGGAAGACGGCATTCAAGACTCCTTTTGGGCATTACAAATATAGGGTTATGCCTTTTGGTCTGTGCAATGCCCCTGCGATTTTCCAACGGCTCATGGATCATATCTTTGGGGACATAATTGGAATCTCTGTCTGGATCTATCTGGATGACATCTTAATCTTTTCCCGATCTAAGGAGGAACACATAAGTCATGTACGAGAGGTCCTCGATCGACTGCTCCATAATCACCTGTTTGTCAAGGCGGAGAAGTGTTCCTTCCATCAATCCAGGATCGAATTCCTAGGGTTTGTAATAAGTCAGTCCGGTATTGAGATGGATTCCAAGAAGGTAAAGGCAATTCAAGAATGGCAGCAGCCACATGACGTAAGGTCTCTGCAACGCTTTTTGGGATTTGCCAATTTTTACAGGCAATTCATTCCACGCTTCTCTGCAATCTCAGCACCTCTTACGAGATTGACAAGCAGCAAGATAACCTTTCTGTGGGATTATTCCGCTTCGCAAGCCTTTAACGCCCTGAAATCTGCCTTTATGGCTGCCCCGATCTTACGCCACCCACAGGATGATTTGCCCTTCATCGTTGAAGCAGACGCTTCGGACTTTGCTGTTGGAGCTGTACTGTTACAAAAGGATCCTGCTACGTCAGTCGAACATCCCGTGGCTTACTACTCTCGCAAACTGAATCCTAGTGAGAGGAACTATGCAGTTATTGAGAAGGAGCTGTTGGCCATCAAGATAGCTTTCGAGGAATGGAGACACCATCTGTTGGGAGCCCGTTTCTCGGTTGAGGTCCGTACAGATCACTGTAACCTACAGTATTTACGCTCTTTACAATATCGGACACCCAGACAGGCTCGGTGGGCCTTCTTCTTTTCTCCGTTTGTGTTCCATATAACTTACATCTCCGGATCCACGAATGTAAGAGCAGATGCCTTGTCTCGGTCCTTGGAGAGAGAGAAGAACGAAGACAGCTCCAGTCAGATTCAACCTCTGATTCCCTCTCATCTTTTTCTATCGACTGTATCGCCACTCTTAAAGTCGATATCAGATGCTACCCGGTCTGATTCTTGGAGGTCAGTCTTGCTCCAACGACCCTCAATATCTGAAAGTCATGGCCTTTTATTCTTTCAGAAGAGACTATACATCCCTAAAGGGGATATTCGCGATGGCATTCTGCATGGAGTTCACGATTCCCCCATTGGAGGTCATCGTGGGATTCGTGCAACACAAGAGTTACTATCACGACAGTTTTGGTGGCCTGGCTGGGCTGAGGAGGTTCGGAAGTATGTACAGGCCTGTCCCATCTGTGCCCAATCCAAGGTTCCCAGACAACATCCTTTAGGGCTGCTTTCTCCTACTGAATTGCCGCCATACCCTTGGCACTCAATTGCTACCGACTTTATTGTCGACCTTCCCCCTTCTGCAGGACATACTTGTATTATGGTCGTAGTGGACTGTTTTAAAAAGTATGCCCATTTCATTCCCTTTAAGAAGATACCCACTGCGGTCCAGATGGCCACTGCTTTTCTTCACGAAATCTACCGTTTACATGGTCTTCCTGAGAAGATCATTTCAGATCGAGGGTCTCAGTTTCTCTCTTCCTTTTGGGGTAAGGTTTGTGGTCATCTCGGTATTCATAGAGCGTTAAGCTCGGGTTATCATCCACAGTCCAATAGTCTCATGGAGAGAACGAATCAGACCTTGGAAGCCTATCTCCGTAGTTTTGCTAATGCCACACAAACCAATTGGAGTACCTATTTAGACCTAGCTGAGGTCTCCTACAATAATTCTTTTCATTCTTCCATCGGTACCAGCCCCTTTCATTGTTCTATGGGACAACATCCCAAGCTGTTCCCTTTCCACCCTGTACCAACCAGTACGGTTCCTTCCGCTGACGCCTTGGTCTCCACAATCCAACAGCAGCAGGAATTGGCACGTACCTCTTTGACGGCCGCTCGTGACCGCATGAAGGTTCAGGCTGACCGTGGGAGGCGGATGGAACCCGATTTCCAGGTTGGTGATAGGGTTTGGCTGTCCTCTAGGAATCTGCCTCTCCGCAACCTACCTGTTAAATTAGCTCCCCGATACTTTGGCCCATTTAGGATTGTCAAACGCCTATCCTCTGTAGCTTTTCGTCTCCAGCTACCTCGTTCATGGCACATTCATCCTGTTTTTCATGTCTCCCTCCTGAAACCCTGTGTGGCAGATCCTTATGGACGTTCCAGTGTTTGTCCAGCCCCAGTTCTGGTACAGGGGGTTCCGGAATTCGAGGTTCAGGAGATCTGTGATGCCCGCTATCGCAGGGGGGTGCTCCATTTCCTGGTGGATTGGAAGGGGTACCCGGCCTGTGATCGCACTTGGGAACCCTCTCGGCATGTGCACGCTCCGCGCCTTGTGCGCGAGTTCTATCGGCGGTTTCCCTGGAAGCCTGGGGCTCCGGATCTTCCTAGGAGGGGGTATAGTGTCACGCTTACCAGGAGACCGGGGTTCACTGTTCGCGCTCCCCCTCCCTGGCGCCTCTACCCGCGCTTCCGCGTTTGGGGAGGCGTCGGGGGGAGAGCTCCAGGGACAGGGGCGGCAGCTCCGCGGCGCTTGCATCGGGGACCGCGATTACGGTCCCGCGCATGCGCTGTGGGGGCGGCCGCCGAGGCTTGGAGCAGCTTGCTGCTCAAGCCTCATTCTGGGGCCGCCGGCGCCTGGCAACCATCAGGCTTGCGCTCCAGGCCTCGCAGGCGCCGGCGGCCCATAAAGGGAGAGACGCGGTCGGGAGCAGATCGAGTCTCAACGCGTTCTGTTCCAGATCGTGTCCTCGCCTTCTCCCGCTCAACTAGTTAATGCTTACCTTGTTCCCTGCTCCTCCTGACCCTACCTCTCGCCTACTGCCGGACTTGCCTCCTTTGGCCAGGTTCCTTCCTGGGATTATTCTCTGGTCCTGCTTCATTCCCTCCTGGTTCCCCTCCTTGTCAGCCCTGGTTCTCTGCCTGCATCCTTCCTCCCTTCTTTGGCCTGGCCAATTCCCTAAGTTTTCTCCTGTGCCATTTTGGATTCCCAACCTCCCAGCTCCCATTGCCAGCTACGGGTGTGGCCTCCCACACCTTTGGACACTACTTCTCAGCACCCATTGCCAGCTACGGGTGTGGCCTCCACACCTTTGGACTCTTACTCTTCTGCACCCATCGCCAGCTACGGGTGTGGCCTCCCACACCTTTGGACACTACTTCTCAGCACCCATTGCCAGCTACGGGTGTGGCCTCCACACCTTTGGACTCTTACTCTTCTGCACCCATCGCCAGCTACGGGTGTGGCCTCCCACACCTTTGGACTCTACTTCTCAGCACCCATTGCCAGCTACGGGTGTGGCCTCCCACACCTTCGGACTCTTACTCTTCTGCACCCATCGCCAGCTACTGGTGTGGCCTCCCACACCTTTGGACTCTACTTCTCAGCACCCATTGCCTGCTACAAGTGTGGCCTCCCACACCTTTGGACTCTCAACTCCTCTTCAAGGATTCCCTCCAACCACTTCTTCTGTCAACGCGGTGCAGAACTGTCATCTCTAGAACCTGGTTGTGGCATTGGGAATCGGTCCATCTTTCACCCAGTTCCCACTCAGGGTGGAGGAGAGGCTGGTTGCTTGTGTCACCAAGTCTTCTTGTCAGTCTGGCTGCCCCGTCGAGACCATCCAGAAGTACAGGTACGCAGCATTCCCGTGATTCTCACCTTAACACACATTGACGTGCAGGGCTATTTGTACACTAGATGTTCTGATTCAGTTGAATGGAGGGGTAATTCTAAGTTTTCAGGGCATATTTTTGTAAGGAGTACTTCTTGTTCCATTATGGTATTATTCACTTTTTCATAACCTCGACCACTGCTATGCATGGCAATTTTATTTGTTTGCTTTTGTTTGTACGCTTCTTCATTAAAATATGGTTCTGTGCTCGTAGAGTGATTCCATTCACCTCTGCAGATACTTAAGAAGTTCTTTCTGTTGACATTTCGCTTATTGAGAAGTCTTTTTTGTAATTTAGTTATTAGTTTTGTTAGTGGTTTCATTTTGTTTAACAGTAAAATAAATAACTTTCTTTTGAGAAGAATTGCACTGTCCATCAACGCTTCTAAGATTAATTTCCTACGATAGGTTTTAAGCATTAAACCTGATTTCTCTCCTGTTTTTATAAGATTTTGAAGGACTTTGTGATGGTACATTTTGGCTAAAATACTTTTCTTGGTCTGCTTACTTTGCACTATATTAAAATTTGAAGAAGTAGTTTTATCTGTAGTGATAGCTGATTTTCTGTTAATTGTTTTTTGGTTTGTTTTACTTTTTGATAGAGGAGCCAAAGTTTTGTCTTGTGTTTCACTAAATGACTGTATTAGCTGTTTTGTTTCAACTTTTTTTTACAAATTCTGCTAGAGATGGATGCTTATGTTGGACACTTTTATTTTCATTTGTTCTACTTTTGCGTTGCTTTCTACGGACTTGACTTTTGGTAGGCATTAATTAGGGTCTGTTGAAAAAAATAAAGAAGATATGGGTTGGGGTGTTCTGGAATGTATGTGTGCTGTTTGCATGAGTGTTTGAGTAAGATTATAATGTAATGGTGTGTGATTGTGCATTGGGAACTACAACTAGTAGGGATAGGTATTCTTGAATTTATGTGTTACTATACTGGGGTTCAGATGACAAAAAAAAAGTAAGCTAGTGGTGTGGAAAAGTACAAATAGTAAATCTAATGTATACAATTAAAACAGTTGTTTGTTCTGTAATATGAAAATTGTAGCGGTTTAGTTGGGTAGCTTGTGTGTCCAAAAATAGGAATTTGTGGGCCATTCTGGCTGTAAATCGCTGAATAAGACATGGAGATTTTTGGACAAAATGGTACACAATCTCTATTTTTAGACACAGAAATAGCTTGTATTAATGTTATAGTTTGTTTGAGTAATAATACAAATATTATGGTGATATTCTGCTTACTTTTTTTCTTAAATTAACAGGTAACTTCTTAGTACTTCTTTGTTCTTCGAATTCGGCTGCTTCTTTTCAGGAGACTGGTCTTCACTGCAATTGTAAAAGCTTCAAATTCGTAACTTTGTTTGTATATAGCGCTGTTTTTAATTTAGATATTGATTTTTTTAATTGAAATCCTCAGTGCCTTCTTTAAAACCATTAAACAAATTTATTTACATAAGATACATTGCATCAGTTCAGTACATATGATATGCTCTTAAGGAACAAATTGTATTGAATGACTGACTGTAGCAAAACAAAAAAAATATCTTTACTATGTCTTGTGAAATTTATAATATACCAGCGAATACCACTATTTCTGTAACTAAGCTGTTCTAGGTAATAGCGCCTCAATGTCATGTCTAAATTAAAGTAATTAAGTAAATAAATAAATAAAAACAAAAAATATGAAATTGTATAAGTATTATTTTTAAAGATTTAAACATAGATTGTGCTTGCATGCAATTTTGTTTGAATATATGTAGTCTATATATTTCATTTAAAAAATGTTAGTTTAACATGATTTGAGTGTGTGTGTATAAAGAAAGTAAATAGTATAAAGGTTTATAAGTGATAGTTGATTTTAGGAAACTGAAAAAAATACAGTAAATTCATTTTACAGATTACACAAGCTAAAAGTCTGTTTGAAAATGTGTTCATCTACTGTACAGAAAATATCCATACCTGAAGTTTGTGTTCATGCATATGGATATGCATGGAGCTGCAAGTAGAAATCTTGGAGACTTGTACAGTATTTCTGGTAGATGATGCTTGCCAATGATATGACACTTGTACTCAGAGAGATTCACAGTACATTTGCAGTGCTGATCTATGATGATGCAGTTAGATGTAGAGGTCTTGAATGATTTTGGTGCATGGTCATGTGATTTCTTAGCTACATCCAATGAGGGAATGGCAGAGAGAGTGAAGTGGACATGGTAGAAGGGCTGTTCATGTTACGATATGTCCGCGGACCTGGCGGTAGTTCGCGGACATCAGGAGTTACATCCGGGGATTTTTGGGTTCAGAAGTCATGCAAATGAGAATGAGTACTAAAAGGGATTGGTCAGGAAAGTTTAGTGGGTGTGTTGTGCCAGAAGAGAGTTTCTCACATACTGTTTTTGCTGAGAGAACAACAGATAGCTATGTCTGTGTATTTTAGGAAAAAGATTGTATGGATTTTGGGAGATTCATGGATATATTGGTTGAAGGTGCATGCAGAAAGCTGTGGAGTAGCTGTAGATCTTGGATTCCCACATGTGGAAGTACACTGTCATGGAGTACGTGGAATGAAGTGGTTGGGCTTGCTACCTCTCTGTGCTACTTTGGAGACAGAGCAACATCCAGACATAATTGTAATTCATTGTGGAGGGAATGGTTTGGGACATGTGACTGGAAGTTATTTGCAATTTGCTATGAAAGAAGGACTTGGGAATGTTATGGACATGTTTCTTAATTCTCAAGTGATATTTTCACAGATTGCGCAGAGACAAATGTGGCTTCGTTCTTCTTCATTTGGTCCACAAATGGAAAAAGCAAGGCGCAATGTTAATAAAGCTGTTCATGCCTTTCTAAAAGATTTTGGCATGTCTTCTTTTCACAATGAAAATATTCTGTTTCATAGTACAAACATTTTTCGCAAAGATGAAGACAAAAGCTTGAAAAACAGCAATCCTTTTGTGCATAAAGATAATCAATAGACTTAGGAGCACTTCCTGATAGTTCTGTTGTTTTTTTTTTTTATGGCTGTACTTTCCCTGTGCGTCCAATCACATAAAGTGATACATATACATAGGGTAAATAGCAGCTTTGAAACAGAGCAATCATTTATTTGCATTAAAATAATCAGTTAAGTTATGAATTGTTTCTGATACTAGTTGTTCTTTTTTGCTAACTTCACTTTCCCTGTATATACCCATATTGGTATGTGTTTTTGTGTCTTTGTGTTTTGTCTATAGTAATGCAATTATGTAATACATGTGTTTTATTAGCTACGTATTACATATTTCACAGTACACAAAGATCTATTAAGAAAACAATTATCATTTCATTATTCAACAGATTAACATTACGAATATTATACCTTCATCTTGTACGCTGCACACAATGTTATGTTTCTGTATGAGTAGCTTAGTATACTAGATAGAACCCCATAATAGAATGCTATTTATATCAATGCATCGTTCAATGCACTAATTAGGGTATGATATTTATTGCAATGATCCTTGACACTTGTTTCGCAACATTATAATAAGAATCCCTTGTACACATATTTCATGAAAAGTATATATACATGTGATGTCATCAGTGATGTCATCAATGACATTTGTGATGTCATCTTTGATGTCCTGGGAGCAGTGCACGGTGGTGGCGCGAGTTATGGTTGCTTAGATTACCATAACTGGCGAATTTCAAGGGTTTTTCGGTTTTACTTGGAACCATAAAGTTTTTTCACTGAATTTCATAGGTTTTTAGTAGCTCAACTTAACCATAACATCCATAATATCCCTTTAACAAAGTTTTTTCACTGAATTTCATAGGTTTTTAGTAGCGCAACTTAACCATAACGTCCCTTTAACAAAGTTTTTTTCATTCAATTTCATAGGTTTTTATTAGTACAAATACAAAAACAAAGGGAAATACTACACCAAATGCCGATTTGGTTTCCCTAGACCAGTTACGAATACAGGTCAAGTGAACAACCTCATGTCTTCAGTTAGACATAGGGCCTCATTCCGACCCAGGCGGTGAGGGGTTTACGGCAGCGTAAACAGCGCCGACCCTTACCGCCTGATTCCGAGGTCCCTTAGCGCCATGGAGGATTTAACACCTGCTTTTGGCAGGTGTTAAAATCCATGGCGCTAATGGACCTTGTTGTTAATTACGCCACCGTAATTTACGGTGGCATAATTAACGCCTTCCCCACTCCCATTATGCCCTATGGGGCAAAAATGGGAATGGGGAAGGGTAAATGGGGATTGGGGACTTACCGCCCCGCCAACCTCGGAATGGGGCGGTAAGTCCGCCAACCACCATGGCGTAAACGTAGTTTACGCCATGGTGGTAAAGGTACGACCCAGGCGGTAACTTACCGCCTGGGTCGGAATGAGGCCCATAGTGTTAAAGGTAAGTCACCTAAAAATACATATTACATAAAAAGAAAAGAAGAAGAAAAATATATCAATGATTATAATGCAATCATTTCCCACTTATGGAATGCAAACATAGATGTGCAGTACATTGCTGACAATTCTACTGCAGTTGCACGATATGTCACAGCATACTTAACTAAAGCAGAAAAGACAGAGCTCCAAGACCTCTGGAATGACCTGTCATCAGATAAAACAGTGTCTCAGAAATTATACAGCTTGGGCATAAAAATGCTCACCCATAGAGAATGTGGATCATATGAAGCAGCTGATCGTTTAACTGCTACTGCATTGTATGCTAAATCTGAAAATATAGTATGGCTAAGTCTTGGGCCAGCTAAATCTAGAAAAAGAGTTCTAAAATCATATGAAGATATAGAAACAATAGCCAAACGTGATCCCAACAGCCAAGACATTTTATAAAACAATGTATTGGACACATACAACCCAAACAGAAGTAATACTTTGGAAAACATGTGTCTATACCACATAGCCCAAAACTACACATACAAAAATAATATGAAACCTGATGAAAAAAAAGGTAAATATAGAGTGGCAAACTGTGAAGGCAGCTTAGTTAAACTCACTAAACCAAATTTAATTAATCATATCAAATTGTCATTAAAGACTCCTCAAAATAAAGAAGTATATTACATGTCCCTGCTACAACTCTTCAAACCATGGAGAAAAGAAGAACAAATACTAGATAACTATGACTCATATTAGGAGGCTTTCAAAGCAAATGAAAGCACTATAACTGATGTAAACTTTACACAGTACAAAACAATGTTGCACAATGAACAGCAACACGAAAAAGAACTCCAAGCCCAACTAGATAAGGACACGCCTGACAGTAGTCAACCTTCTGTAACAGGAAGCCAAGAACCACTGGGAGAACCACTAATAATAAATGAGGCAGAATTAGCTATGATAGAAGTAGAAAACACCAAGTGTCAGTATGAAGATAAAGAAGACTTAACTATACTACAATCAAAACTAAACAATGAGCAACTTAGCATTTTTCAAGAAGTAACAAAACAAATTGCACATGGTGTAAAACATGAAAATAAAGAATGTTCCTGCCATAATTATAAACCTATACTACTGTATGTCAGTGGTGAAGCTGGTTCTGGCAAAACATTCCTAATCAAAATCATTAGTAA
The DNA here is from genome assembly GCF_040938575.1 of Ambystoma mexicanum. NCBI lineage: Eukaryota > Metazoa > Chordata > Amphibia > Caudata > Ambystomatidae > Ambystoma > Ambystoma mexicanum. Next base: position 1,516,972,045 of record NC_090937.1, on the reverse strand, counting down.
GTTCCTTCAACAATTAACAAACAACAATCTGTCAGCTGTTGTCACTGCCCCCACAGGTTTAGCTGCCTACAACATAGGTGGTGTTACATTACACCGATTACTACTATTACCAGTAGAACACCAGAACAAATTAGACTATTACAAACTTTCTGCAGAAGCCGCAATGGAACTACGCAGAGTATTGAAACAAATGAAAATGCTACTAATAGATGAAGTGAGCATGGTCTGCAACCTCATGTTAGTTTTGATTCACCTCGATTACAAGAAGTAATCAAAACAGACTATGAAGAGCTCTTTGCAGGAAAACACATTATTGTTTTTGGAGATCTGCTTCAATTAACACCAGTAAAAGGTGAGCCAATTTTTAAAACATTAGGACACAAACTCTGCCGTGAAACTGTTGGCAGCATTGGAAATGTCAACCTTTGGCAACATTTCCAATACAGAGAATTAGCAGAAAACATGCGGCAATCTGCAGATCTCACTTATGCCAACATTTTAAAAAGTATCAGATTTGGTATACTTTCTAAAGAAGCAGAAGCAATATTGAAAACCCGGCACATTAATGCACTTCATGGCGATAATGCATATGCTACAGATGTTATGGAACAATTAGCCCACAAAAATGTCAATTGTATGGCCTTAATGCCAACTCTTGCAAGCTGTTTCAAATTCAATGAAATCATGCTAAGTAAAGAAATGCAACCAATCATGGAAATTAGCGCCACAGACAAACTAGATGTACATGGTATGACACTACCCATGTGTGACCAAGCCACAACAAGACTAAATAGTTTAGAAAAATTAATCTCAAACACATCAGGCTTAGAAAAGATATTAATATTATCCTTAAATTGCAGAGTAATGCTTAAACATAACCTTGACGTGGACCAAGGACTAGTTAATGGAGCACTGGGTACAGTTGTTGGCTTTCAAACATACCCACGCAACAACAAAATTCAGTTTGTCCATATACTGTTTGACAAACTTTCAGAAGTAAAAAGGATAGGACGCTCAACAGCTAGATTCCTTCTTTTCAAAGATATTTATCTACGCAGAGAACAATTTTCTCTAACTCTTGCATACGCAGTCACGATTCATAAATCACAAGGTCTTACCCTAGACAACGCAATGATAGATATTGGTAACACAGTCTTTAAAGAAGGCATGAGCTACGTAGCACTATCACGCTTACGTACACTTGACGGTCTATTTCTAATCAACTTTGATGCAAGTAAAATAAACGCTGATATTCCTTGCATTTTAGAATACAATAGACTTCGCTCACTATACACCCGCCACCTAAACACATATTCTGTTCCACAAAAAGTAAAACGTTATAAAAGAAAAATAAATCAAACAGAAATGCAACAGGATGTCACTGCAAATCCTCCAAAGAGAGTAAAAGAAACTAATACTTCATCAAATACCACAAGCAAAAAAGAATCAATTAGGGAAAGTAAACCAGGTACTTCTTTAAAGAAGGAAGACAAACTCCAAAAAAAGCAGTTAGATACAGAACTACCTGGACAATTTAAATTCTCAAATATAGTTATGTAAGTTGCTATGCAAATGTAGCAATGAATATTCTATTTCAATTACCATCAATTGTTGACAACATTTACTTACACAGTACAGACCCATTGTCTATGCAAATGTTAGTACTTCACAGAAATGCAGCAAACAATCCTGATAACACATATACAGGCTGATTCATGGAATTAATGTGCGCCGAAAATTCTGGCGCAGAGATGCCAAAACGTGCGAATCGCAGTGCAAGTGCGAAAATCGCAGGGAAACCAGCGCACGCGCCACGGCCACAGCGAAATCGCACATAGCGCGGCGCACATAACAAAAGTAGGCGGAACACAGGGCGTAACACACGGAATGGGGAACAACGCGTGAAAATATGGGCGTCACGGGGGAAGTACAGGAGGCAACTGCGCGGAACACCCACACGCTCGCCTACATCTCGTATTCATGGAATCGAATAGGGCAAACCAGCGCACGGGCAAAGACGCGCACAGGGCCAAACAAGTCCGCCACAAGAAAGCAGGCGGTAGTGTCCCTGCGCCTGAAATAAATGTGCGCCAAAATGTGCGCTAACAAAAAGCACCTATATACAGCTATGATGAATGATCCATACTGTAGCCCTCTAGGACAAATGGGGTGCAAAGGGGTACCGACAAACACGGACACCCGCTGTGTGAAAAATAGCGTGTGCGTGTATTTCGGGGTGCGCGGGAAGTTCCACACGTGATTGGCCTGGGTACGTTTATTTCGGGGTGCGCGGGAAGTTCCACACGCGATTTCAGCAGGGTACGTGTATTCCAAGGTGCGCGGGAAGTTTCACATGCAAATTTGCAGGGTGCGTGTATTTCGGGGTGCACGTGAAGTCCCACATGCGATTTCAGCAGGGTACGTGTACTCCGGGTGCGCGGGAAGTTCCACACGCGAATCCAGCAGCCTACATGTATGTCGGGGGTGCCGGGGAGTACTACACGTGAATTGGCCGTGTGGGTCCTCCCAGGTGTTCCCTCTATACCCTCCACGGCCCCTGCAGGCGGCCCACACCACAGGGGACTACCCTGCACCCCTGCACATGTCCCACAGGCAGCCCATCCACCATGGCCATGCCCCCAGTCAACCCACATGTCACCTTGCACTACTGCCCACCAACACATGTCTCCCAGCACCCCCACCCCCCAGCATCCAGGGGCACCCTCCACCAGGCCCCCACTAATGTCTCCCACCCCCTGACCCCCCAGCAGTCAGGGGCACCCTCCACCAGGCCCCCACTCATGTCTCCCGGCACCCCCACCCCCCAGCATTCAGGGGCACCCTCCACCAGGCCCCCACTTACGTCCAACTCATGTCCCCCTGCGCCCCCACCCCCCAGCACTGTGGGGCACCCTCCACCAGGGCCCCACTCATGTCTACCAGCACCCCAACCCCCCAGCACTGTGGGGCACCCTCCACCAGGCCCCCACTCATGTCTCCCCACACCCCCACCCCCCAGCATCCAGGGGCACCCTCCACCAGGCCCCCACTCATGTCCAACTCATGTCTCCCTGCACCCCTACCCCCCACCAGCCAGGGGCACCCTCCACCAGGCCCCCACTCATGTCTTACACCCCCACCCCCCAGCACTGTGGGGCACCCTCCACCAGGCCCCCACTCATGTCCAACTCATGTCTCCCTGCACCCCCACCCCCCAGCAGTCAGGGACACCCTCCACCAGGCCCCCACTCATGTATCCCTGCACCCCCACCCCCCAGCATCCAGAGGCACCCTCCAGCAGGCCCCCACTCATGTCCAACTCATGTCCCCCTGCACCCCCACTCCCCAGCACTGTGGGGCACCCTCTACCAGGCCCCCACTCAAGTCTCCCAGCACCCCCACCCCCACCCCCCAGCACTGTGGGGCACCCTCCACCAGGCCCCCACTCAAGTCTCCCTGCACTCCCACCCCCCAGCAGTCAGGGACACCCTCCACCAGGCCCCCACTCATGTATCCCTGCACCCCCACCCCCCAGCATCCAGGGGCACCCTCCAGCAGGCCCCCACTCATGTCCAACTCATGTCTCCCTGCACCCCCACCCCACAGCAGTCAGCGGCACCCTCCACCAGACCCCACTCATGTCTCCCAGCACCCCCACCCCCCAGCACTGTGGCGCACCCTCCACCAGGTCCCCACTCATGTCCAACTCATGTCTCCCAGCACCCCCACCCCCAGCAGTGAGGGGCACCCTCGACCAGGCCCCCACTCATGTCTCCCTGCACCCCCACCCCCCAGAATCCAGGGGCACCCTCCACCAGGCCCCCACTCATGTCCAACTCATGTCCCCCTGCAACCCCACCCCCCAGCACTGTGGGGCACCCTCCACCAGGCCCCTACTCATGTATCCCAGCACCACCACCCCTCAGCAGTAAGGGGCACCCTCCACCAGGCCCCCACTCATGTCTCTCTGCACCCCCACCCCCCAGCATCCAGGGGCACCCTCCATCAGGCCCCCACTCATGTCTCCCAGAATCCCCACCCCCAGCATCCAGGGGCACCCTCCACCAGGCCCCCACTCATGTCCAACTCCTGTCTCCCTGCACCCCTACCCCCCAGCACTGTGCGGCACCCTCCACCAGGCCCCCACTCATGTCCAACTCATGCCTCCCTGCACCCCCACCCCCAGCAGTCAGGGGCACCCTCCACCAGGCCCCTACTCATGTCTCCCAGCACCCCCACCCCCAGCATCCAGGGGCACCCTCCACCAGGCCCCCACTCATGTCCAACTCATGTCCCCCTGCACCCCCACCCCCCAGCACTGTGGGGCACCCTCCACCAGGCCCCCACTCATATCTCCCACCCTCCCACCCCCCAGCACTGTGGGGCACCCTCCACCAGGCCCCCACTCATGTCCAACTCATGTCTCCCTGCACCCCCACCCCCTAGCAGTCAGGGGCACCCTCCACCAGGCCCCCACTCATGTCTCCCTGCACCCCCACCCCCCAGCATCCAGGGGCACCCTCCACCAGGCCCCCACTCATGTCTCACAGCAGGGGCATGAGCAGGGGTGCGCAGGTAGTCTTATATGCGATTTCAGCAGGGTACGTGTATTACGGGTCCGCGTGAACTTCCACAAGCAATATCAGCAGGGTATGTGTATTATGGGGTTTGCGTGAACTTCCACACGCGACTGGGCCTGGGAGAGTGGGGTATGCGTATTCCTGGGGTGGGCAGGAATATTTACACGCAACTGGGCCTGGGAGAGCGTGTTACGTGTATTCCTGGGGTGGGCGGGAAGATTTACACGGTCGCCTACAACACGCCAAAAAAAGGTCCAGTCGGAAACATGTACGCCAGCATGAAGCAGGTGCACGTCCCGCGCAGCATAAAAGTGTGCACAAACAACAAACAAGCTCAGACGCCAGAATGAATATACCGTTCCTAGCAGCAGTGGCCGTGGGATACCGCAGGAGGAGGAGGAGGATAGTCAGGGCCAGAATCTTTACACCCAGAACCAGCCTTTTTGGTATGCCTGATGACCAGGTGTATGGGAGGTACAGGTTTCCATCTCACATAATACTCAACCTGGTCAGTGAGTGGGAGGATGACCTCACATCACCCACCCTGTGCTCCCAAGCACTCAGCCCCCTGGAGAAGGTCCTCAATGTACTGCACTTCTTGGCTACCGGATCATTTCAGCGGACAAGTGCCATAGTGGGGGGTGTCACAGGCCACAGAATCACGGTGACTACACCAGGTGTTGTCCATCGTCACTGCAAGCTCATCAGTCTGCAGGCACATATACCTGCCCAGAACACCTGCAGAAAGGCAGGCTGTCAGCCAGGATTTCTACGGGGTGTCACAATTCCCCAAAGTGCTAGGTGCCATTGATTGCACCCATGTGGCTCTACGTCCCCCCAGGGCATCTGAGCACATCTATAGAAACCGCAAGCACTGGCATTCCATCAACGTCGCGCCTTGAAACACCTGTGTATAGGCGCGTTACAAATACCATATCATATCATATCATATCATATCAGGTAGTATGTGATGCCAAGGGAATCATCACCTCAGTATATGCCAACTATCCAGGGTCCACCCACGACAGCTTCATTTACAGGATGACAACCCTAAACCGGGACATGGAAGCTGGGCGGCATGGCGTTGCATGGCTGCTTGGTGAGTTTAAATGCCACAGCACACGCATGCATGACAGATACAGAGTAATGTCACTACCCCACTAATGATCCCCATCACCACCTCCCCAGGGGACAGTGTCACGCTCACCTGATTCCCACAGAGGCGCAGGTCTGGCTTCGAGTGCTGATGCTTCTTCAGTGGTGAAGCGCAGGACTCTGAAGATGGACTGGATGGCCCCTCTACTCTGGTCTTTTCTGGCTCGCAGGAATATTCCCCTGTGTGTGAAAAGGGAGTATTACCTACTGATGGAATAATGCTCAAGCCTCCCACTCCCTTCCAGCCCTCCACGATACCCTTCCACGATTCCCCGTGAAGTCTCACCTTAGGGTCTGAAGGATGAGTTCTCCATCCTGCTTCTGATGCAGGGGCGCGTTGAAACCCAGTTACTTCACTGGATTGAGATTTGATGGGAGTTCAAAATAAGCTTGACTATTCAGGTGAGGCGCTGTAAGAGTTCTGTTGCAAGTTCAAAAGTTCAAGCTTAATAATAATGTTCATTGTCTTATTGCAGCAAGCGCTAATGCTTATGTCTTTTTTCCCCTTAGGGGCCGGGGTTCGGAATGCCGGAGATATGGCGCCGACCCGAAGTGAAACGTGCAGTTCCAGTAAATGACAGGTAAGTTCTGGATGAGCGTTCAGGTAATGTCTTTGCATTCGCTCATTCAATGTCCTTGTCTTTTTTCCCCATAGGGGCCGGGGTCCGGAATGCCAGGAAGCGGCAGGACCCGAAATGAAATGGGAATAACCCAACAGGTAAGTCTTAGAAGAAAACTGAGCCTTTCCTATTCCCTTCCTTCTCTCACCTTGTTTTCTTGTCTTTTTCTCTCTAGGCTCTGAGAAGTGGGTGCGGATCCGGATGATCGCTGCTGAAGATGGAGGCGCCCAGGAAAGGTGACTGAAATGCAGCGCTGCAGCGATCGAAGCGAAATGCTTTTAAAATTATGTCTTCCCTTTCAGGATCGTCGGTGTGATGTCTCTGTGATGCAGCTTTAGCTGGTAAGGTCTTCTTTCTCTCCAATTCTCTCTTATCTCCCTTTGCAGGCGACCCAGGATGCTGACAGGCGTGGCTGAAGTCCAGATGTTAATGTTAATGTTAATGTTAAAGGTCATTTGTACCGTGCACTATCACCACCGGAGTGGTCCCCTGGCGCTCTGGCGGCTCTGAAAGAGGGGGGGAGGGTGGGTTAGTGGGTGGAGGCTGGAAAAGTGCAAGATTGCAGTGATGTGCTGTTGGCAGCCTCAGCAACGGTGGTTCCGTCGGCTGGGCCTGGGGTGTATGCGGCCGGTAGTCGTCGTGTGCTGATGTGCGATTCTATGTGTTTTTTTGTTTTGTTGTTGCAGTGTAGTGAAGTTTGTGCGGTTTGCTGCGCTAGAGTTTTGTGGTTGTGTTTGGTTTGGAGTTTGAGAGGTGTATGCAGAGAAGGAAATTGTTAATGGTATTCGTTAGTCATCTCTATCCTGGACTGAACCGGTTGGGCTCGTGCAATCTTACCCGACGGGATGCTTGTACACCCTGAGCCTCAGGAGGTACGTGCCCGTTTTTCCATTCGAGGCCGTTAGAGGATCTAGCTGTCCCCTCCGCCCGCTCCCTTAATAACCTTGCATGCTCCTCACCCCCTCCACATGACTAGCGCCGCTGCTAGTGTCCATACACCCGGTTGTGTGGTGATTGGTGGTATCTTGTTCATTCCACAGCCTCGTGGAACCTAGTTGTGGCTGTACGGGCGGTGGGGGATGGTGAGGGTTGGCTGGAGTAGTTGTATCCATTTCTCTGGGTCTCGCGGGTGGACCCCTGTGTCCAGCGTCAGCCCTACTGGTGCCCAGGGTAAAATGTCATTTTTTGATGAGTCGTTTGTCTTATTGTTGTTTCGGTTTTAGTCTCCGGTGTTGAAGAGGCAGGTTTTTAGTAATTTTCTGAATTTAAGGTGGTCTTTGGTGTTCCTTATTACTTTTTGGATGTTGTTCCAGGTTTTCGCGGCTAAGTGGTAGAAAGCGGTGCCTCCGAGTTTCTTCTTGATGTAAGGTTTTTGTTCCAGTCGGATTTCGTTGGTTGACCTGAGCGGTCTCGTTGGCTTCTAGATTGTTATTTTTTTTTGTAGGAATTCTGCTCCTTGTCCGCTGATTGCCCTGTGCGTTATGCACAATGTTTTGAAGATGATACGCTGTTTTACTGGGAGCCAGTGTAGTGTTTTTAGGGCCGGGGTGATGTAGTCTCTTCTGGATAGTTTGAGGAGTAGTCTGGCTGCAGTGTTTTGGATTCGTTGTAGATTCTTCAGTAGGTATTCCGGTATACCGAGGTAGAGGCTGTTTGCATAGTCGATATTTGACATGATGAGGCCGACGATGGTGAGTGTTTTGTGTGTGAAGGAGAGGAAAGGTAGTATTTTTCTTGCCATGTGGAGGAGGAAGAAGCATTTCTTGACTGTTGCGTTTATTTGCGGTTCTAAGGTTTGGGTGTTGTCCATCAGGACTCCCAGATTTTTTACTACCTTAGATGGTGATGGTATAGATCCCATTTCCGTTGGCCACGGGATGGCGGTTTCCTTCTCTTGGTCTCTGGATATGATCATGATTTCGGTTTTTCCTGGATTGATTTTCAGGTTGTTGGCATTCATCCAGTTGAAGACTTCTTTTAGACAGTCGGTTAAGTTTGAATGATCGGCTTAGGTGTCTTCGATCTTGTAGATGATTTGAGTGTCGTCTGCATAATTGTAGCATTTGATGTTGTGTTTCTTAAAGATTCTGATTACTGGGGTTTGGTAGATGTTGAAGTACAGTGGAGATAGTGAGGATCCTTGTGGTACTCCACAGTCGTTGACTCGTGGGGTGGATTTGAAGGGTTTGATCCAGACAATTTCAGTTCTGTCTGCTAGGAATGATTTAGTCCAGCGTAGCACTGTGTCTGTTATGCCTATGTCTTCTAGTCTTTTGGTTAGGGTGTCATGGCTAACTGTGTCGAAGGCTGCAGTGATGGTCGAGCAGGATAAGGGCAGATGTTGTGTTGGAGTCTGCGTTTGTTTTTAGGTCATCCCAGATGGATAGTAGTGCTGTTTCTGTACCTCTTGTGGGTCTGAAGCCGACTTGAGCTTCGTCTAGCAGGTGGTGTTCTTCAACGTATTCTTGGGTTAGTTTGTATACGTAGGTTTGGAGGAGTTTGGCTGGGTAGGGGATGTTGGAGATTGGTCGGTAGTTGGAGAGGTCATCTACGTCCCCTCTTGTGTTTTTCAGAAGTGGTTTGATGTAAGCCAATTTGAAGATCCTTGGTACTGTTCCTGTTTCCAGTGATAGATTTAGAAGGTTTCTGAAGTATTCTGCTGGTGTTCCTTGTCTGAGGATTGATTTGTAGATGTCCGGTGAGCCTGCTTTCTTGCTGTGTTTTATCAGCGTTGTGAATGCCTCTGCTGATATTTGAGGGTAGTTATTGAGTTTGTGCTGCGGTTCTGATTTAGGTTCCTTTAGTTGTAAGTCGCTGCTGGTTGGTCTCTGTTGGATGGTTTGTCGGATGTCATTGATTTTCTTTTTGAAGTGGTCTGCAAGGTTGTTGCATAGTTTCTCCGAGGGGGTTGGGGTTTTGTCACAGCCTGGTGGGTTTCTCATTTCTTTAATGATACAGAACATTTCTTTTTGTGTGTTGGTGGCATTTGTGATTCTGTCATCATAATGCGTTCTCTTTGCCTTTTGAATTTCCTTCTTGTATGCGCGAATGTGCTTCTGGAACATTGTTTTTTTGTCTGGATTGTAACCTTTCCTCCATTCCGTTTCCATCTTTTTGTTTTCTTTTTTCATGGTGCTTAGTAGTGGAGTAAACCATTTTGCCATTGCTCTTTTTTTTGATGGTGTGAATGGTTTTTCTGGGGCCATCTTGTCGATTGTATCTGCAATCCATGTGTGTAGTATCTCCGCTTTCCCGTCTAGGTCAGCTAGGTCTAGTTCTGTTGTTGAGAGCTTGGTTAACTCCAGTTGTTCGAATAGGTTGCCTTTTTTGACGTCTTTCCAGTTTCTTTTTGTGGTGGCTGTGAGTTTGGGAGGTTGGTTGTAGCCTTGAGTAGGCAGAGTGATTACGAATGGGATGATGAGATGGTCACTCCACAGTATTTGTATCGGCGGTGCCATGGTGATGAGTTTTTCCTCTGCGAATATTGCGTCCAAGGTGTGTCCTGCCGAGTGAGTTGCCCCTTTTACTAGTTGTCGTAGTTTCATGGTGGTGAGTTGTTCAATCAGTGAGTTTTGGGAGTTGGCATGACTGTCTTCGAACCAGATGTTGAAATCCCCCAGTATGATTAGGTGTTCGTGGTTGATGGCTATATTGGTTATGGCTTCTATGAAGTTGTCGACGAAGGATGCATCATAAGTTGGGGGTCTGTACACCAGGATGAATGTGATGTTGGTTTTTGGGCTAGTTGTTAGGTGTATGACCATGGACTTGCAGTTGGGGATGTTGAGTGGTTTGTCTGTTCTTATTTTCAGCTGCTCTTTAAATGCTATTGCAATGCCTCCTCCTTTTTTGTTTTTCCTGTTCATTTGAAGGCATTTAAAGTTTGCTGGAAGGCAGCTTTGGAGTGTGATTTTGTAGTTGTCGTCCAGCCAAGTTTCTGTGATGAAGAGGATGTCGATGCCGTTGTCGTCGAGTAGGTCGAAGATCTCTGTAGAGTGTTTTGACATGGATCTTGCATTTATTAGATTGCAGTGGAGTTTAGAAGTGTAGCTTGGTTTGCCTTTTTTTGTTAGGTTAGTTTTCTGATCCTGTTCAGGAGCAGGAGCAGGTTTCAGGTTGTCGGCGTTCTCGAGTAGTACTTCTAGATTTAGCCTAGGGTTTTTGTTTTCATCTGGTTCGTCTTCCAGGGGACATGGTTGTGGGTTGGGGGTTCTTCTTGCTTTGGTGATGTATGGTGTTATTGCTTCAGTTGTGTGCTTTTTGTATCTGGTGGGGTTTGTCCTTCTTCGTGAGGTTGGTAGGTTGTTCCGTGTAGTTGGTTTTGGCGTCAAGTTAGGTAAAGGGATTTGTCTCTTCTTTCAGTGTTGGTCCGATCTTTGAACCTGTCTGTGGGGGTGTGTTCTGTTGTTGCGGTTCTTAGTTGAAGTTTCGGGGTGTTTGTTCTTTCTCCTCTTCTTTCCCTCTGTATGGGTCGTTTGCGCGGCATTGTACGATTCTGAGTTGTTTTAGTCTAGTTGTTGTCTTGGTCACGGTGTAATGGTGGAGTTAAGGGTTGTATAGTTATATAGTTGGGTTCTAACAGTGGCTCTCTTTAGTCTTCGTCTCCCTTAACGACAATGCAAATTTGGGCACGGCGGCCCTGCTAGGTTTGAGACACCTGTATAGTGGGAGAGAGGCCTGTCCAGTCTGGACAATAGACAATGCAGTTTGGGCACGGCGGTCCTGCTAGGTTTGAGACACCTGTATAGAGGGAGAGAGGCCTATCAGTGCAGTTTGAAGACAGACAATACACTTTAGGCACGGCGGCCCAGCTAAATTTGAGACAACTGTATAGAGGGAGAGAGGCCTATCAGTGCAGTTTGGAGAACAGACAATGCACTTTGGGCACAGCGGCCCTTCTAGCTGCTACGTTTGAGAGACACCTGTATAGTGGGAGAGAGGCCTATCAATGCAGTTTGGAGAACAGACAATGCAATTTGGGCACGGCGGCCCTGCTAGGTTTGAGACACATGTACAGTGTGGGAGTGGCCTATCAGTGCAGTTTGGAGAACAGACAATACACTTTGGGCATGGCGGCCCTGCTAAGTTTGAGACACCTGTATAGTGGGAGAAAAGCCTATCGGTGCAGTTTGGAGAACAGACAATGCAGTTTGGGCACGGCGGCCCTTCTATCAAATGCAGTTTGGGGCAACGAGGTTAGGTATCTGTTGTAAAGCTGTACCTCTCTCAACCTCGGCCCTCCTACCTTACTGGTCCTTGTAGTCGCTGGTTGACGGCTGGCCACTGGGGTGGCTTCCCCTGCGGACACCTGCTGATACTTCCTGGAGTCGCCTTTGTTGGGGTCGCCCTTGGCCTCGGGGCCCTTAGCCGCTGGGGGCTGCCGGGCAGAGGGCTGCCCTGGGGGGACCGGTGATAAAGGCTGGAGGGACCAATGAGAACGGTGCTGGGGGAGGAGGAGAGGAGGGCTTTGGTTGGTGAAAGGCAGTGGGCGCCTGCAGAGCGGGTCGCTAGACCCTGGGCCCGGAAGCCCAGTAACCAATCACGGGCGGGGGGTGGGTTGGGAGGCGGGAGGGAGCAGGGACACGCTCGGGGAGGGATGCGGGATGCGGTGGGAAGGGGGTTCTGCAGGGCAAAATGGAGGTTGGGGGCTGCAAGCACTCACCTGCCGATGATTTTTTAGGAGGCCAGATGCAGGAGCTGACACGGTGAGTGTCCAGCTGCGATGAGCAGAACAATGCGAAGCGTGAGTTGCTGATCGGGCGTGGTTTAAATAGCTTTTGAAGAAGTTCCAGGTATGTATCCTTCCACCGATCAGGTATGTATCCTTCCCCGACCACACCCAGGTGGAAAGTAGTCCCACAGGTAAAGTAGTTCCATTCAGGCCTCAAGAGGGCCTGGATGTAGCAGCATGGTCTGCATCAGGTAAGTGCACATTAAAACACTTGAACACATGTCTAGCTTTATGAGCCTGGCGCCTAAGGCGCCAGGACAGGGGTCTAACATGAGCCTGGCGCCTAAGGCGCCAGGACTGTGTCCAAAGGGCCCCAGCTAGGGCCCGCTGGCACTTCCGTGGGGGGAATGATGCCTGCCTCTGGGGTTGCTGGGTCGGACCTGGCTCCTTGGAGGTAGGCATCATGACAGGCAGTGCCTACCCTCTGAGCACCCACATGATGACGCCAATTCGGAACCCCATCACGCCTCCCGAGGTAAGATACAACACAGCCCATATTGCAACCCGGGGCATAGTGGAGCGCACATTCGGAGTGCTCAAGTCACGCTTTCACTCCCTTGACCGTTCTGGCGGGCAGCTGTTATACGCTCCCACAGTAGTGTGCAGGATCATAGTGGCAGCATGTTTCCTGCACAATGTTGCAACATGCCGGGGCCTGGCTGTGGACATGGTGGTGCCCCCACATCCCCAACCACATGCACGCCCGCTGCGCATGGGAGGGGAAAGGGCACGGGGTGAGGCAGCCCGTACACAGCTGGTGGCTAATTACTTCACATAGAAATCACACCCCTGTGGAGTGCACACAGCCCTGGCACATACCATCTGACAATCAATGATGACTCAATCTGACAATTTTGATGAATGAAGGGACAGTCAACTGTCAGAACCATAGCAGCCTGAGATTGTTCACCTGGAAGTGTCACAATGTGTGCATCCCTACCTACACAAACACCACCAATGCAGTGTCATCAAAAGACACACTTCTATGCAGCAAAAATGAATACCCACTTGCAAAATACAACATGAGAACAGTGCCATGTCACCCAACCCCTCCCCGGCACCGCCACACAACACACCATGGCATGTCATGCTATGTGAGAGCAAACAAATTAATCCCCACAACATGACACAAGTGTCACAAAGTACAGTGTCCCTAATGGAAACTGGCCACACATGAAATGCTCACAGTAATGCAGGACCAACAACACACATTACCAAATATTTAGCAATAATACTAATCACCTACACAACCTCCAACCTACCATAAACATGACAGTACAGATTTAAAAAATTGGTAGTCTCACTACCTGATAATGCCAGCACTTCGACCACTTCCAACTGTACAGTGTTAGCGCCACGCAAAAGTGTTGGTGCACTGCTTACAACATGGACTCCATTTCCAAAGTAGACCACCTTGTGAAGACATGAGGAATGGAGCTGCAAATTAGGAGGATGAGATGGATGCAGAGGCACATATCAATACACCATGCAGTGTACAATACAACAACAATATGCACTAGGAATGTATACACAGTATTGACTACAGACTGCCCACACATCAAATGGGAGTCCAACGTCACTGTGTAAGTCAATGTCACTTGGGCACACCCTTTGCAAGCCCATGGAAACGGGAAGCAGGGGGGGTGTGTGTCACACAAACCCAAGCATCTAACCCAAATTCAGGACAAGCCTGCATGTGCCCAGCCACAATAAAGCGTATGCCCACGGGAGCTACACAAGGCAACACACTGTAAAAAAAATCAAAAATCAAAAATCAAAAATCAAAAATCAAAAATCAAAAATCAAAAATGGCCATGTATGGGCCAGGGGGGTGGGGAAGGCCACCCAGGAGGTCCGAGGACAGGGTGCACACCAAAACCCACCTATGTTGATTTTGGGAAAAAAAAACACCTCCATTGGCTCATGGCCTGCGCGGCTACCCTATTGTGAGAGAATCGCTGCTGTCGCTCTCCTCACCCTCTGCAGCTGCATCAGGAGGTGGTGGCACTATGGGAGGCAGCCCAAGCAAAGCCCTAGTCTGGTCCTCCATGGCAGCAAGCATGAGGGTGTGGAAGGTCTGGTTCTGGAGGATAATCGTGCGGAGGTCCCCATGCAACAACTCACGGGATGCCCGGACCTCCTCCCTAGTTGCCTGCGTCTCAGCTGAGAGCGTACGTGTGAGCCGATCCAGCTGCTGTTCTGTCCTCGTGTCATTTGAAGCCTCAAGCTCAACAAGAGTCACCCTGAGCTGACGGAGTCCCACCCTCAGGGCTTCCCTGTGGCCCTGGGACTCAATAGAAATGGCTTCCCGCAGAGTCTCCAGTGCCGCCCGTCTGTCCCTGTTGGACGCCAACATGTCCTCCCTGTGTGACTGGCAAATGGAGTTTGTTGCCTGCTGTAGTTGTTCCATCAGCCTTTCTTGGGGGACAATGATAGTGGCCACCCTATCCATGGCCTGAGCCATCATCTCAGATGATGCTGCCTGTTTGTTTGCCATACCGTATATGGATTGCTCCCATGCGGTATTGCCAGGTGGCGTACGGCCACCGCGTAAGCGGGCACCACACCTGTCTGGGGCAAGGCGAACTGCGCCTTGCTGTGCCGGCACTGCCTGATGCTGCAGGACTGCATTCCCCCTCTGATCTGCTGGCCCAGGAACAGGATTAGATGTTGCGGAGTGTGACCCTGCATCTGTAACCACCAAAGGCGGACCTACCAACACTGACATCCCCATTGAGGGTTCTACCCCTGGTGCAGGTGGGTTGGACAGTACAGAATCCCTCCCAGAAACACTTACCTGCGACCGCACATAGGTCTCATCATCCGAATCGACACCTGAATAGAGCTGGGGGAGGTGCACCCAGAGACACCCCTTGAGATAATGGTCTGCAGCAAGTGTTGGTTCTCACCCACCACCCCACCACGTCCCTCACTGGTGCCCGGTCGGGCCTGAGACCCCTCCTGGGTCTGCACCATCTCCACAACCCCAGCAGTATCAAGTGCATCATCCCCTGCAAAGACATGAAAGAAAAGAAATGGAAACAGGCATTAGCACCATGGCACACAATTATGGCTGAGAAGAAACAGAACCAGTACTTCATTGACACATGTCCCACATGACTATAACCCTCCCATGCATGCACCGTCACTGCGTATGAAGGGGAGGCAAATGGCACACATTGATGACACCAAGATGGAAGACCAACACATTTGCTGCATGCTGGCTAGCAGTGCCATCACACATTGGCCTGTGATTGGTATGTCCAATACTGGCAGGCGAAGCCAGCCCACACGCTCTAAGGCCCACGGGAGGTAAGGCCAACATCTGTTTGTGCCTGTTCGTGCCGACTCTGCCTCTGCCAATCCCCCTGCCTCACATAGGTGAGCACCAGCACGGAGGACCCGCTACCCCTGGACCACTCACTACCGCCTCATAGCGTCTGAGGCCAACAGTGATTGTACACTCAGCCGCCCGGCACGACCTGGCACCTCATCCTGGTAAGCACACACATATCAACTTAGTTTTACAAACTTTTCAGCACCACTTCCCGAGCGGCAGCTGCATTACGACTCTTTTCTGCACGGCTCGCCTTCCGCGGGGCTCCCACTAAGCCTACAATCCAACTGCCCTGTCTCCCACATCAGGCAATGCGTAGCATACCGCCTGCCACAATCAGACAGTCCTGCATTGCTGCGCTTGATCAATGACACTCACTGCACAACTCCCGGTCTCCTATACACTGTATCCTTACTGCATACTTGGCACATACATATGCCTGCATACATATGCCACTATCTGCCATCATATGCGTTTATGCAAAATTGGACAAGCAGTCTATTCGCTTTGCTTAAGCTTAATACATTCCAAGACTAGCCTTTGAATTACCATTATTCGTACCTTCTGCTTGCTATGGGATGAGCCTTTATATACATCAAGATTTGTCAGTCGCTCCATTACTATATGGGTATAACGGTCCTGCCTTCCTCCTCACCCTTCCCCTGCATTCCATATGCATGGTGCCTAAAGTACTAAGTGCTGTCCCTTTGGTCGCACCTGACCACGTTAAATCTTGGTGTGCCTACGGTCACTTCAGACCATTTTATAATGTGCCGGCCCTTAAGGTCATTCCTAGTCTATTTTCAATTGTGTAGTGCCTCATGGTCATTTCCAGACCACTTTAAATTTTGTTGTGCCTTACGGTCGCTTCCAGACCACTTTAAATTGTGTTGTGCCTTACGGTCGCTTCCAGACCACTTTAAATTTTTAAATTGTGCTGTGCCTCTTGGTCGCTTCCAGACCACTTTAAATTGTGTTGTGCCATACGGTCGCTTCCAGACCACTTTAAATTGTGTTGTGCCTTATGGTCGCGTCCAGACCACTTTAAATTGTGTTGTGTCTTACGGTCGCTTCCAGACCACTTTAAATTGTGTTGTGCCTTACGGTCGCTTCCAGACCACTTTAAATTGTGTTGTGCCTTTGGTCGCTTCCAGACCACTTTAAATTGTGTTGTGCCTTATGGTCGCTTCCAGACCACTTTAAATTGTGTTGTGCCTTATGGTCGCGTACAGACCACTTTAAATTGTGTTGTGCCTCATGGTCGCTTCCAGACCACTTTAAATTTGTAAATTGTGTTGTGCCTTATGGTCGCTTCCAGACCACTTTAAATTGTGTTGTGCCTTATGGTCGCTTCCAGACCACTTTAAATTGTGCTGTGCCTCATGGTCGCTTCCAGACCACTTTAAATTTTTAAATAGTGTTGTGCCTTACGGTCACTTCCAGAACACTTTAAATTGTGTTGTGCCTTATGGTCGCGTCCAGACCACTTTAAATTGTGTTGTGCCTTTCGGTCGCTTCCAGACCACTTTAAACTTATGGTGTGCCCTATGTTTTACATCAATTCCAGGTGCCATGTTATAGGGTGTTTGCATTTCTAGTCACGAAAAGGACTCTCAATTTTAGGTGCTAGGCTGTAGTATGTATACATCTTTAGCCATGCTTAGGACCCTCAACGCTAGGCGTTATACCATAGGATGTCTGCCCCATAGACACTAACAGGACTGCCCAATCCAGGTGCATTTGCAATAGCACAACCACGCATCAGTCCCCACCGGGCTTGCCTAACACAGGCGCCATCCTGCCACGTTCACAACATGCGCGCCTCTAAGACTTGTTTATCACTCATTTGCGGTTCCCTAGTCTGGACTCTTCTAACCATCACCATAACAATGGCCCTCACCAACCCCATACCTTGTAACCTGCAAGAGAGAAACTTGCGACTCAGAGCTAGGCTGCCACGACTCTACGACATCAAAAATAAAAAACCAGCCCGTTAGCACCCACAAGTACCTCCACTGCCATTAATCTTAACCTCCTAGACTCAGCGACGTTACATTGTCCTGAACCACATGTTGTCCCATACTACAAACAGAGGAAACCACATGATGTCCCATACCACAAACAGAGGAGACCTATCCGCCCTACCTCCAGTTCTGCCAAAGACAATACTACAACTCCTACATTATCAGGAGCCCTTATTAATGTTAGGTCCCTTATAGCACATAATACTGAAATGGCCGATATACTGGCTATGGACAACCTAGATATCCTTGCAGTTTCTGAAACCTGGCTCCACGATGCAGCCGGCCCTGCCCTCATGACTGCCATACCAGACGACTACAACATCCTAAGAGTCGACCGACTTAACTCTAGAGGAGGCGGCCTGGCCATCATAACCAAAACACAGCTAGCTGCTAGACTCATCCCACACCCAGCAATTACATCGTGCAAACTTCTCTCAGCTAAAATACCTATCTCTAATAATAGCACTCTAACGATACTTCTGATATACAGACCACCAGGCCCACTAGGCAACTTCGAGGAAGACCTTTCCAGCCTCCTTACCAACAGTATTAAAGACTCCACTCAGCTTCTTTTACTAGGTGACTTTAACCTGGGCTTTAACGACGCTGAGGATAAACAAGCCCAGTCTATCCAATCCATTCTAGTCAACCACGGCATTACCCAAAATGTCCTAACTCCTACACACACAAAAGGACGCACACTAGACTGGATAGCCAACTACAACTGCAACATCACCATCTCTAGTGTCTTACCTCAAATATGGACAGACCACTATCTGATATGCTTTACAGCCAGCATTGAGCCTCCCAAACCTAACAAGAATAAAATAGCACCCCCCTTGCCAACGAGAAGCAAAAAAGAAATCACAGCTGAAAAACTACTCCCACTTCTCCAACCAGATCTCACAATCAGCTCCAATGAACCCAACCCTAGCGAGTTAGTTGAATCATTTAACAACTCCATGGCCAAAGCCCTAGACCTGATTGCCCCTATCAAATTCCATAAAAGTAAATGTGAAACCCACCTTAACTCTTGGTGCACACCCCACCTCAAAGAAATGCGTATCCAAAAACGCAAACTCCAAGATATTTGGAGGCACACTCCCTCTGCTGACAACAAAACTACACTTGCAAACTTTGCCAAAAAATACAAGGAGGACATAATCCAAACTAAAAAAGAATCATTCAATGATAGAATCAATAGAGCCAACTCGAACTCCAAAGAGCTCTTCACCATTCTCCGGGAACTGGAAAACCCAATAGCCCCTACAGACAATGTCCCCAAGGACAAATCTTGGTGCACTAGCATCCAAAACGCCTTAGCAAATAAAATCACTACCCTTCAATCGTAAATTGCTAAGAAAAAAGCGTCCCTGATCCCTAGCGGAACTCATACCACCCCATTGAAAGAGATACCCAGCACATCCACCCAAAGCAACTGTAAACCCTTCAGGTTTACTAATATTTCTATATTAGAAACTGAAAAGGTCATTCTCTCCCTTAAACCGTCCAACTGCCAAGGTGACAGCTGCCCTGCGCAAATCATCAAGGATGCAGCCAGAGATCTAGCACCTTTTATCTCGAAACTTATCAACGCCTCCTTCAATACTAATTCGGTACCTACTAACCTTAAAGAATCCTGGGTACTGCCCTTACTCAAAAAACAGACACTTGACCCAGCAATCCCCACCAACTACAGGCCCATTACTACAGTCCCATTTCTCCTTAAAATTATAGACAGAGTAGCCTACCTCCAAATCCAAAATTATTTGGAAACACAAAAACTATTAGGCTCACGGCAATCTGGCTTCAGACCTCTGCACGGTACTGAAACGGCCCTTATCGACCTCAAGACACAAATCGACGAGTTGAAGGATAAAGGTAGTACAGCTATGCTCCTCCTCCTTGGCCTATCAGCGGCCTTTGACCTGGTGGATCATGCAGTATTATGCAACCACTTAGCGTCGGCCGCCCACTTCTCAAGTGAAGCTATAGCATGGATACAATCCTTCATAGCTAACCGGACGATGAGAGTATTTTCCCCTGTAGCGGCAGCGGACCCAATCCAGATCACTTGTGGTGTCCCACAAGGCTCATGTGTCTCCCCGACAATGTATAATATCTTTACTAAGCCTCTCTTCGACAAACTTGACAGATTAGGGGTAACTTACACTAATTATGCGGACGATACGCAGATCCTCATACCACTATCAGGCAACTTTGTCGAAGACACAGCTTTAGTAAACAAAATGTACCTCCTCATTCAGGCATGGATGGCCTCCCACGGCCTCTGCCTAAATGACGACAAAACTGAGTTATTGATCCTGGGCTCCGACTCCAACTTAAAAAAACTGAGTCCCAACTATCGCAATTTCAACATAGATGGTAACACAATTAAGGTGGCTACTGAGGTAAAAACTCTAGGCTTCTACCTCGATTCTACCCTATCCCTAGATAAACAAGTTAACACCCTGGCATCCTCCACAGCATACACCTGTAAATTAATCAGGACCTGTAGACCTTACCTCTCTAAAACCAACTGCATTTTGCTAGCCAACGCATTAGTAATGTCCAAGCTGGACTATTGCAACACCCTCTAATCAGGTGCCAACAAATCCATTATAAATAAAATGCAAATCCTTCAAAATAACGCTCTCAGAGCAGCCCTTGACATACCCCGTAGAGCGCACATTTCCAACATCAGAAAAGAGCACCACTGGCTTAAAATCAGCGACAGAATCCTGCTCAAGACACTGTCGCTCACCCACAAAGGGCTCAACCACGCAGCACCCCCTTACATTTCGGCTAGACTGACCAGAAAAACCTTTAGCCACCACACTAGGGCTACCAACCACTTCCTGCTCGAAACGCCTAGATTTAGACGATCTAAAGCGGGTGGAGCAAGCTTCCCTGTCAGAGCTGCCCAGGCCTGGAACGCACTGCCCACTGCACTGAGAGCAAGCCTACCCTACTCTAACTTCAGATGGAAGGTAAAAAACTGGCTCTGGTCCAACGACAATTAACTCACGTGGCACCCTACAGCTATGATACCCTTGTACCTTAGTCTAAGACAATGCTGATGCTGCTTTCTCCCTTCTTACCTTGTACATTCTTGTAATACTGTAATATGCTAGCTCTTCACTCCAACTGCTTGTACTGACTTGTATGTATTGTATTGGTTTGATTTTTATCCTATGTATGTAACCTAAGCTTAAGTAACCTTGAACCTGCTGCGCCCGGCTACCCTCGGGTTTGGTGCGCATTATCAAATAATAAACAAACAAAACATACATGACACATGCCATCACACATATGGCATGCACCATAGCCATGTCACATATGTGACAGTAGGACAGAGAAATGCCTCGTGAAAGTGGTGGAATGCAAACAATCAGCCTGAATGAACACAGAATAATATGCAACAATGTTGTGGCAAGATGACACTTCCAGGGCAACTGGCGTGAGGTTGGGCTAAATGTCTACTGTTGCCAGAAGGGATACTGCAATACCCAAATCCTGGTGCGCAGAATGTATTGGATGAAGCACCTGGGTGACCCAAACCACTCAGGCACACACACCCTCACCTGGCACTCAATCAGAAGCCCTCACAAACACACCATGCACATGGATGACACACACATGCATGTGCACTCACCGGACAATGCCTCGTAATCTGCAGGTCTCCCACGCCTTGTATCTGTCCCTCCATGACGTAGGTCCCAGCAACATACTCATGTGGAGTGAGTTCAATGTCCTCTGCTGGAGACCCACCTCCAGTCACTAGAGTAGCGGCATGACTTGAGGCCAGCTTTTTCTTTGCCCTGCGCTTCAGGTCATTCCAGCGTTTGTAGCAATCATTAGCTGTGCGCCTCACGAATCCAATGGCACTTATGATGTCCGCGATGGTCTGCCAGTGTGCCAGACGTTGTGCAGGTGTGGTCTTGCATCCTGCAGTAATCACCATTTCGCTGTCATGTACAGACACATACTCCACAAGTGCATCAAGTTCGGCCTGATTGAAGCTGGGCTTCCTTGGCGGGCCGGACTGTGTAGCCGTGTCTGGTGCATCAGCCTGTACTGGACGAGCACTCTTCCTCTTCCGCTTGGAAGGTGGTGGGGATCCTGAGTGACCTACGCCGCTCTGGACACTAGGGGCAGGAGCCCCGGTGGACTGTGGACTAGGAGTGTGGGAATGAACACTCACCATGGGACTTGGTGCAGGCATTTGCTGAAGTGTGATGTAGTCCGGGGGAACGTCAGCAGGATGGACTGGGACCGACACTGTCCTGGCTGGGAGACTCAGAGCTGTGGTGGATGGAGCCGCAGTTGCCCCTGCAGCCTCCCCACCCTGCCTACTTGGGGCAGCAGATGACATAGCTGCCCCTGATCCACGTGGCCTGGTGACACCAACATGCACCGCCACACGTGGCCTAGACCTGCTGACCTGGAAGTCAGCCATGGAGTCACCCTGTGCCAGGTCTGGTGCCACAATGGGCTGGTCCAACAAGGGCTGAGCAGGGATTGTGTCAGCCACATTACCCTCAACCGGGGGGGGGCATGGGTGTCCCTGACTGGTCACCCACACATGGGGGGCTAAGGGCACCATGCAAGTCCCAGCCACGTCCCCTACCGTATCCACCACGGCCACCTCTTGTGGCTCGGCCACCTTTGCCACCCTTACCGCGTGCTCGCCTCCCAACCATGGCACTGATGTTGTTGTGCGTATGGGAGTTGCAGTGAACTATTGTCCTTTGCAATTGGGGGTCAAAAGGGTAGGGTACTAGATGGAATTCGTACCCTAGTGCTCTAGCAAGGCTGTATGTGACCCCTGGGGGAAGATGACGGGTCACACAACGCACAGGCACCCCAAAAAAGGGAGATAATGTGCACGCAACCCCTCCTAGACCACGTGCGTGGAAAAATAAACCTGCACTACGCTGTGGCACCCAGAAACACCAAAATGAACGTATGCGTGTCACACGCAGCCTAGACTGACCTCTGAAGGGGTAGGCAACACACGGAGCAAGCACAGATGTTAAATACGTGCGCGACTCACCGTCTGTCAGGAAAAATCCTGTGAAAAATACGCGCGTGTGCGCTTTGGCAACACCCCCGCCAAAAGAAGAATTGTACGCTGTCTGAGGAGACAGGACAGGAGGAGAAGTGAACGCTGTTTGAGGAAACAGGCCCAGGAAAAAGACAAAAAGAGAAAAAGCTGTCAGAGGTAATAGGGAGTATGAACTTGGAACGCCGTGAAGTAAATCAAAATGGCGTTCTACACGTACCTTTGAAACATACCCACACGTCCAGCGTCACTTCCGCATGTATGCGCTAAGGCCCCATCCTCCAATTACATGAGCTGACACTCTGACGTGCAGTCATTGGACTTGTAACATGCACCCGTGTACAGGGAAATGCCTGCGCACACGTCACAGACGCGCATACGCGCTGGTGGCCTTTGGGCCAATGAATTTGCGTATGTGTGCTGACGCGCTTACGCCCTAAGGCTCTTTCCTCAAATTACACGCAGACGTGCTGGATTTTCACGTGCCAAATCACTCCGTATCAAGCTGGCCACGCGTATGCACACGGAAGACCATGCTCCTGCCCAGAAGGCCGAATTACTGCTCCCCAGAGCCCCGAGCATGCTCCCACCTGCCATCTGCTGCTGCATCATTGCCTACTGCCCACGTGCCCTGCCATTTGCTGCCTGCACATCAGCCAGCGGTGCTGTTGCTGTGACCACCCCTGCTGGAACCGAAGACTCCCGACTGGGATTCCATCACTCCACAGACCAGCCCCAGGACCCAGTTGCCCACCCACTCCTGCCTCTGGGGTTGTCATGTCGGGCACTGCAACATCTGGCACCAATGGCAACCCCCGGCCAGAGAGGAAGAGGGGCACCAGCTTCACTGCCACCGAAGTTGGTGTCCTGTTGGAGCAAGTCCTGGGGCAGTATGATGCCCTCTTCGGAAGTTTGCGCGCCGACAAGGAAGGACGGACTCAGATCTGGACGGACATCGTGACTGCCATCAACGCGGAGGGGGTGGCAGTCCGACTATTCCATCATGTCAAGAAGCGCTCGGAGGACTTCAGGTCCAGGGCCCTCAACAAGGCCCGGCGCCTCTTGAAGGCAGCGGATGCTATGGGGCGCCAGGGCCACTTGTCGGACGATCAGATGAGGGTCCTGGAACGCATATCTCCAGCGCTCCACGTCCAGGTCCTTGAGAGGCAGACCCGTCTGGAGTCGAGCGGTAAGTGTACATGCATCATCATTGTAAGCTGTGCGTGTGGTGATGTGCCAGTACTGTGCAGGTTGCACATGTGTTTTTATGGGGCCAAGTATGGGATGGGGTGTACAGGGCCGTGAGGCTAACACATGCGAGGGCTGTAATGTGTGAGACATGGAAGGTGCTTGTGTGTGTAGGCTTGCATGCCAAATGCAGTTGTGTGGGCACACATGTTTGGATGAATGTGTATGTAAGTAGGCATGTTCGTGATGTCACACATGGATGTTGGTTTCAGCTGCATGTATCAGCACTGTGTACATGTGCATGTGTGTGTATTTGACAAGGGTGCAACAGTGATGCAGCAAAGATGCATGTGACAGCGGGATGTGGAAGCCTGATTGGCAGATGTGACATGGATGCCAATCTGAACACTGCGACAGTTGGCAAAGGTGTACACATGCATGCAAGTGTGGTGGTGTGTGTGCATGTGTAGTGCACTCCCTGTGTTGCATGTGATGTCTGGGTCACCTTTGCCTGCTCATGCTGTTGTATGTGTATGGATGGTGCTGGCTGTTGTGATATGGCTGTGGTATGGCTCATGTGTGCGAGTTGAAATGACATGTGTGTTGGCGATTGTGATGCCATGTCTGAGGTTTGCCAATGCCACTCATGTACAACTGTCATGTGTGTATGTGTCCATTGTACAGTGCCCTAATGCCTGTGTTTTATTTCTCCCTGTCTGCAGCGTCAACTGATGAAGAGGGCGGAGAAGGTGCTGTGGAGCACAGCGGCAGGGATTACACCGCCAGCCGGAGACGCAAAGCCCGGCTCCCCTCCAAGGTTGTCTTCTCGTCGGGGAGTGAGGAGTCCGGTGCCGTGTCCCAGGCCGCAGCTGCCGGGGGGAGGTCCAAGAGGCGGAGGTCGGAGTTGGAATCCTCGGCAGCAGAAGGGGCAGCTGGGACCCCACAGGGCCCAACGGGGGAAGATGGCACGGAGTCATCCAGGTTTGTGGGGGGTTTGGTGGAGGAGGAGGCCGTACAAGCAACAGAGATGGGGTCTGGAGGTGGGGATTCCACTGGTGCTAGTGGTGCAGTGCAGGACCACAGACAGGAGGCAGCACAGGCCGCCGCAGAGGTGCCTGTGTGTAATCCTGTCCCTGATCCTGTCACTGCATCATCTTGCACAGCAGGGATGCCTACGTCCAGACCCGTTTTCAGGCAGGGGATGAGCTTACAACAACTGGCCTTCCTCTGCCTGCGGACGTGGCTATCCAGGTACGGGTTGAGCCTGTCCTGACTGGTGTGGCGTTGCGTCAACGGGCCATGCGAGGTGACCTGCAGTCTTTTCATGAGGAGACTGCACGTCATCTCGAATGGCTCGTTTACCGCGTCGGCCTACTGGGACAGGTCACCCAGGCCAGATTCCTCCGTTTGCTGGAGCTTGTGCCGACCCCCTCCTCAACTGAACACCCTATGCGCCAGTCATCCTTCGTGACATCTTTCCACCTATTTGTCACCTGGGTGCCCTGTGGAGCTGCCTCTGACGGTGCGGCCAGGCTGGTGGAGGACACATCCCTGCCACAGTCGGTAGTCGGACGTCCAGCAGGGGTGGCCACATCAACGACTGCACCCCGGCCGGTGGAGGAGGTGCAGACAGCACGAGCCAGGGCACGGGCACAGGCACAGCAGCAGCAGCAACGAGGTGGGAGCCATGATGGCTCGGGGCCTTCGACATCGGAGGGGCAGGCATCGGCCGGAGGGCAGGAGGACCCAGGACGGGAAGTGTCTTCCGTGTGGCAACGTTTGGGCCATGCCATAGATGCGGAGCAGCAGCGGGCGGAAGAGGCACGGCTCACGATGGTCAGGGCGGAGAATTCCATGCGGAGGGCCCTGAGGCGGGCCAAGTGCCTCGAGGCAATCCGCAGGGATTTGGAGGAGAACATGTCGTCATTCCTGCGGAACCTCGGGGCCATGGAAGAGGACCGCCTCCGGGACATTGAGCAGAAGTTCGATGATGCCCTGGCCCGGAACATCCAGAAGTGAGCCGTCGGACTAGCCCGCTGCCCTTGTAAATAGTTCTTTAGTGTTAAGTTTCCTTTCGGTTTTGTTTTGTTTTGGGGCACTTGGACAATGCCCCAACTTCTTGTATATAGTTCTTCATTAGGTAGGATTTTATTTTATAAGTTTCATTTAAAGGATTTGCCACATGGACCCTGGATGTTCACTTTGTACATAGTTTGACAATGGATTTGGATTGTTGATTTTTTTTTTCCATGGATCAATGGTTTTTTATTATTTTTGCACCTTGGATTTATTTTCTCAGACTGACACTTTGGAGACTTGCTTTTGGATTGCTTTTCATTTGGATTTCATGCATCTTTTTCATTTATTGGACTTGCTGGATTTCATTTATTATTTCCATTTTCTTCTGTTCCATTTCATTGCCTTGCTTTTCTGTTTAATACATTATCATTTGGTACTTCAATGTGTGGTATTCTCTCTTTGATTTCATGCATGTCGCAATGTGTGTTTTTTCATTCACATGCTGTCATTGTGTGGGTTTGACGGATATATGTTGATGTGCAGACTAGCCATTTGGGATGCATCATGTGCTGGTGATTTATTTGTGGGGTGGATGTCATACCTGGTGGTGGGTTCGGACTGGGGTGGCGTGGGCAGAGTATTGAGGGGGTATGGGGGCCATGATTATGGATCGTCATGAGTTGTTGGGGGGACATGTATGGGGGCCTGCTGGCAGCTGCCCTGCACTGCTGGGGGGTGGTGGTGCAGGGGGACATGTGTGGGGGCCTGGTGGAGGGTGCCCTGCACTGCTGGGGGGTGGGGGTGCAGTGGGACATGAGTGGGGGCCTGGTGGAGGGTGTCCTGCAATGCTGGGGGGTGGGGGTGCAGGGGGACATGAGTTGGACATGCGTGGGGGCCTGGTGGAGGGTGCCCCTGGATGCTGGGGGGCGGGGGTGCTGGGAGACATGTGTGGGGGCCTGGTGGAGGGTGCCCCTGGATGCTGGGGGGTGGGGGTGCTGGGAGACATGTGTGGGGGCCTGGTGGAGGGTGCCCCTGGATGCTGGGGGTGGGGGTGCTGGGAGACATGTGTGGGGGCCTGGTGGAGGGTGCCCTCCACTGCTGGGGGGTGGGGGTGCTGGGAGACATGTGTGGGGGCATGGTGGAGGGTGCCCCTGGATGCTGGGGGGGTGGGGGTGCTGGGAGACATGTGTGGGGGCCTGGTGGAGGGTGCCCTGCACTGCTGGGGTGTGGGGGTGCTGGGAGACATGTGTGGGGGCCTGGTGGAGGGTGCCCCTGGATGCTGGGGAGTGGGGGTGCTGGGAGACATGTGTGGGGACCTGGTGGAGGGTGCCCTGCACTGCTGGGGGGTGGGGGTGCTGGGAGACACGAGTGGGGGCCTTGTGGAGGGTGCCCTGCACTGCTGGGGGGTGGGGGTGCTGGGAGACATGAGTGGGGGCCTGCTGGAAGGTGCCCTGCACTGCTGGGGGATGGGGGCGCAGGGGGACATGAGTGGGGGCCTGGTGGAGGGTGTCCCTGACTGCTGGGGGGTGGTGGTGCTGGGAGACATGAGTGGGGGCCTGCTGGCAGTTGCCCCGCAATGCTGGGGGGTGGGGGTCCAGGGGGACATGAGTGGGACATGAGTGGGGGCCTGCTGGCAGGTGCCCCGCAATGCTGGGGGGTGGGGGTTCAGGGGGACATGTGTGGGGGCCTGGTGGAGGGTGCCCCTGACTGCTGGGGTGTGGGGGTGCTGGGAGACATGTGTGGGGGCCTGGTGGAGGGTGTCCTGCACTGCTGGGGGGTGGAGGGAGACATGTGTGGAGGCCTGGTGGAGGGTGCCCTGTACTGCTGGGGGGTGGGGGTGCAGGGAGACATGTGTGGGGGCCTGGTTGAGGGTGCCCCTGACTGCTGGGGGGTGGGGGTGCAGGGGCAAATGAGTTGGACATGAGTGGGGGCCTGCTGGCAGGTGCCCCACAGTGCTGGGGGGTGGGAGTGCTGGGAGACATGTGTTGTTGATCAGTAGTGCAAGGGGACATGTGGCTTGGCTGGGGGGCATGCCCATGGTGGATGGGCTGCCTGCGGGACATGAGCAGGGGTGCAGGGTAGTCCCCTGTGGTGTGGGCTGCCTGCAGTGGCTGTGGAGGGTGTAGAGGGAACACCTGGGAGGACCCACACGGCCAATTCACGTGTAGTATTCCCCGGAACCCCTGAAATACACGTACCCTGCTGAAATCGCGTGTGAGACTTCCCGCGCACCCCGAAATACACGTACCCAGGACATTTGCGTGTGGAACTTCCCGCGCACCCCTGAAATACACGTACCCTGCTGAATTTGCGTGTGAAACTTCCCGCGCACCCCGAAATACACGTACCCTGCAGGATTCGCGTGTGGAACTTCACGCACACCCAGAAATACACGTACCCAGGAGAATCGCGTGTGGAACTTCCCGCGCACCCCTGAAATATGCGTGCCCTGATGGAATTGCGTGTGAAACTTCACACGCAACCCTGGAATAAACGTACCCAGGACAATCGCGTGTGAAACTTCCCGCGCACCCCGAAATACACATACCTGGCAGGATTCACGTGTGAAACTTCACGCGCACCCAGAAATACACGTAGCCAGGACAATCGCATGTGGAATTTCCCGCGCACCCCTGAAATACACGTGCCCTGATGGAATCGCGTGTGAAACTTCACGCGCACCCCTGAAATACACGTACCCAGGACAATCGCGTGTGAAACTTCCCGCGAACCCCTGAAATACACGTTACCCACTTGGCGTTTGCTGTTTGGCAGCCCTGTGAACTGGTCCAAGGTTAGCGCAGACATTTGCAATGAATTGGGGATTTTGATGGCTTTTCCTTGCGCGAGGGCGTTCTTGGGGGCGTAACTGGCGCTGCTGCAGGGTCGCTGCGCCACTCTGCGCCACGGGTGGTTTTGGAGGCTAAAATCCATGAATACGCTGTGCGATGAAATGGATTTTATCGCATGCGGCTGGCGCAGTGTATCGCACGGGGACACTGTGCGCCAGCCCCGTGCGCCACTTTTGTGCGAAATTCTATGAATTACTCTGATAGTGTTTATGGAATAAGACAACAATTGGATTACTGTGCTGGAATGGTGAAATTCACTATAAACTCACAGGAAGATCCACAATAATTTCTAATGTACTTACTACAAGTACTGGAAAACAACAACATACCTATAAATTAAATCTTACAGATTTCATACATGTGGAAACATACATGCACTCTCTGCAACAATGTGACACAAGAAGAAATCCCCAATGAACGCTTCATATATATATATCAATACCAAATTGTGAATCCATTCCATTTCAGCGACTTGTACAAAATGCAAACCATGGTAGATTATGCTCTACCTGCAATTCAGATAATCGCTCCACATTAGTAATACAAACACATAGTAAATACATAATACTAATGCTGCTACGTTACAATGCAGATGGTACCAAAAACAACTGCAAGCTGACTGGATTCACACATGGTCAAATATCACTTGGTAAGAAAACCTTCACAACAATAGGTGTAATCTACCACGTAGGAGCCACAACCAATTCAGGGCACTACACTGAATATATAAAAAAGAAATGTGGATGGTTTGAATGTAATGATAGTACCAATACTCTAAAGCAGAGATTACCAGCAAATCTTACAAACGCTTATTTGATGTTCTTAAAACCAAAATTTGATAACTAAACTGTATTTCAACTATAAACTGTTAGAATACTCCAAAAGCTATCTAACTGCTCAAAGATTCTACAACAACTAATCAGATAAATGAATACCACTAAATTAGACCAAAAAATACACAGTTAGAATACGCCAATTGGTATCTAACTGTCCCAAAATTTAACAATATCCAAATAGATAAATCAATACCACTAAAATATATCAAAAAAATAGACAGTTAGAATACGCCAATTGGTATCTAACTGCTCCAAAAATTTATAATATCCAAACAAATAAATAATATGTTACTGCTCCAAACAAATGCAACAAGCCAAAGTATAAAGCATTAGCCAGAAACAACAAGTGAACACTGAAAACAAACAAACAAATAAACTGTAGCATAACAGAAAAAGGTTTTTTTTTTATCCAACATGGATTTTTTTTTTTCACAGACCCAATGATTTTAGCAACAAACACAGAAACTGAGCAAATTGCACAGTACTCTGATTTGTAATCTACTAAATATGAGGGTCAAAAAAAAAAAAAGTATGTTGATTATACAATGTAATAAGTCATTACAAAATACTAATACTAACATGCTATTTTCTTTTATCACAGAAATTAACAAGAAATACATGTACTCCGGTTACTAGACCGAACAGTAAATATACAATAATAAGGAGAACCATCGCAGCATATCACATCCATAGTATCTAATACCTTTGTTCCTTATACATTTGTTTTTCACCCAAAGTTATAAGCAAATATGAATGTGATATGCTGCGGTGGTTGTGGCCAGGGCATAGAGTCTTGGGTGCATGGCCAAATGGCCATGCACCCAAGACTCTATGCCCTATCCACAACCACCGCAGCATATCACATCCATAGAGTCAAACATTTCAACTATGGTCTATGGAAACGTTTAATGTCTGCGGACATTATGAGTTTTCTTAGAACACTTTCAACTTGCCAGCGAACAATATGGACAGTGTTTTTAGGACACACCCTACGAACATTTCAGAGCAATGCGATAGTTCTTAGAACACTTTCAACTTGACAACGAACAATACGGACAGTGTCCTCAGAACGCCCCCATTTTGTTTATTTGCGAACATTTCAGGACACCGCGAGTTTTCCAAGAACACATTCAACTAGCCATTGAACAATACGAACAGCATCTTCAGGACACCCCCTACGAACATTTCAGAACAACGCGAGAGTTCTTAGAACACATTCAACTTGACAGAGAACAACACGGACAGCGACCTCAGGACACCCCCATTTTGTTTATTTCCGAACATTTCAGGACACGGCAAGTGTTCTTAGAACACATTCAACATGCCAGCCACAACCCCCATTCATATTTGCGAACATTTCAGGACACCGCGAATGTTCTTAGAACACATTCAACTTGCCAGCCACAACCACCCATTCATATTTGTGAACATTTTAGGACACAACAAGTGTTCGACAATGTCTTCAGAACACCCCCATTTTGTGTATTTGCGAACATTTCAGGACAGTGCGAGTATTCTCAGAGCACATTCAACTTGACAGAGAACAATATGGACAGCTTCCTCAGGACACCCCCATTTTGTTTATTTGCGAACATTTCAGGACACTGCGAGTGTTCTTAGAACACATTCAACTTGCCAGTGAACAATACGGACTACGCCTTCAGGACACCCCCTACGAACATTCCAGGACACCGCAAGTGTTCTTATAAACGTCTTCAGAACACCCCCATTTTGTTTATTTGCGAACATTACAGGACACCGCAAGTGTTCTTAGAACACATTCAACTTGACATAGAACAATATGGACAGCGTCCTCAGGACACCCCCATTTTGTTTATTTGCGAACATTTCAGGACACCGCGAGTGTTCTTAGAAGCGTCTTTAGAACACCACCATCTTGTTTATTTGTGAACATTTCAGGACACCGCGAGTGTTCGACAATGTCTTCAGAACACCCCCATTTTGTGTATTTGCGAACATTTCAGGACACTGCGAGTATTCTCAGAGCACATTCAACTTGACAGAGAACAATATGGACAGCGTCCTCAGGACACCCCCATTTTGTGTATTCGTGCACATTTCAGGACACCGCGAGTGTTCTTAGAACACATTCAACTTGCCAGCGAACAATACGGACTATGCCTTCAGGACACCCCCTACGAACATTCCAGGACACCGCAAGTGTTCTTAAAAACGTCTTCAGAACACCCCCATTTTGTTTATTTGCGAACATTACAGGACACCGCGAGTGTTCTTAGAACACATTCAACTTGGCAGAGAACAATACGGACAGCGTCCTCAGGACACCCCCATTTTGTTTATTTGCGAACATTTCAGGACACCGCAAGTGTTCTGAGAAGCGTCTTCAGAACACCACCATCTTGATTATTTGCGAACATTTCAGGACACCGCAAGTGTTCTTAGAACACATTCAACTTGACAGAGAACAATACGGACAGCGTCCTCAGGACACCCCCATTTTGCTTATTTGCGAACATTTCAGAACACCGCGAGTGTTTTTAGAACACATTCAACTTGCCAGCCACAACCCCCCATTCATATTTGCGAACATTTCAGGACACAGCGAGTGTTCGACACCGTCTTCAGAACACCCCCATTTTGTGTATTTGCGAACATTTCAGGACACCGCGAGTGTTCTTAGAACGCATTCAACTTGACAACGAACAATATAGACAGCGTCCTCAGGACACCCCCATTTTGTTTATTTGCAAACATTTCAGGACACCGCGAGTGTTCTTAGAACACATTCAACTTGAAAGAGAACAATACGGACAGCGTCCTCAGGACACCCGCATTTTGTTTATTTGCGAACATTTCAGGACACCGCAAGTGTTCTTAGAACACATTCAACTCGCCAGCCATAACCCCCCATTCATATTTGCGAACATTTCAGGACACAGCGAGTGTTCGACACCGTCTTCAGAACACCCCCATTTTGTGTATTTGCGAACATTTCAGGACACCGCGATTGTTCTTAGAACACATTCAACTTGACAGAGAACAATACGGACAGCGTCCTCAGGACACCCCCTACGAACATTCCAGGACACCGCAAGTGTTCTTAGAAATGTCTTCAGAACACCCCCATTTTGTTTATTTGCGAACATTTCAGGACACCGCGAGTGTTCTTAGAACACATTCAACTTGACAGAGAACAATACGGTCAGCGTCCTCAGAACACCCCCATTTTGTTTATTTGCGAACATTTCAGGACACCGTGAGTGTTCTTAGAAGCGTCTTCAGAACACCACCATCTTGTTTATTTGCGAACATTTCAGGACACCGCGAGTGTTCTTAGAACACATTCAACTTGACAGAGAACAATACGTACAGCGTCCTCAGGACTCCCCCATTTTGTTTAATTGCAAACATTTCAGGACTCCGCGAGTGTTCTTAGAAGCGTCTTCAGAACACCACCATCTTGTTTATTTGGGAACATTTCAGGACACCGCGAGTGTTCTTAGAACACATTCAACTTGACAGAGAACAATATGGACAGTGTCCTCAGGACACCCCCATTTTGTTTATTTGTGAACATTTCAGGACACCACGAGTGTACTTAGAACACATTCAACTTGCCAGCCACAACCCCCCATTCATATTTGCGAACATTTCAGGACACCGCGAGTGTTCTTAGAACAAATTCAACTTGACAGAGAACAATACGGACAGCGTCCTCAGGACAGCCCCATTTTGTTTATTTGTGAACATTTCAGGACACCGCGAGTGTTCTTAGAAGTGTCTTCAGAACACACCATCTTGTTTATTTGCTAACATTTCAGGACACCGCGAGAGTTCTTAGAACACATTCAACTTGACAGAGAACAATACGGACAGCGTCCTCAGGACACCCCCATTTTGTGTATTTGCGAACATTTCAGGACACCGCGAGTGTTCTTAGAACACATTCAACTTGACAGAGAACAATACAGACAGCGTCCTCAGAACACCCCCATTTTGTTTATTTGCGAACATTTCAGGACACTGCAAGTGTTCTTAGAAGCGTCTTCAGAACACCACCATCTTGTTTATTTGTGAACATTTCAGGACACCGCGAGTGTTCTTAGAACAAATTCAACTTGACAGAGAACAATACGGACAGCGTCCTCAGGACAGCCCCATTTTGTTTATTTGCGAACATTTCAGGACACCGCGAGTGTTCTTAGAAGTGTCTTCAGAACACACCATCTTGTTTATTTGCTAACATTTCAGGACACAGCGAGAGTTCTTAGAACACATTCAACTTGACAGAGAAGAATACGGACAGCATCCTCAGGACACCCCCATTTTGTTTATTTGCGAACATTTCAGGACACCGCGAGTGTTCTTAGAACACATTCAACTTGCTAGCCACAACCCCCCATTCATATTTGCGAACATTTCAGGACACAACAAGTGTTCGACAACGTCTTCAGAACACCCCCATTTTGTGTATTCGTGAACATTTCAGGACACAGCGAGTGTTCTTAGAATACATTCAACTTGCCAGCGAACAATACGGACTACGCCTTCAGGACAGCCCCTACGAACATTCCAAGCACCGCCAGTGTTCTTGGAAAGGTCTTCAGAACACCCCCATTTTGTTTATTTGCGAACATTTCAGGACACCGCGAGTGTTCTTGGAACACATTCAACTTGACAACGAACAATACGGACAGCGTCCTCAGGACACCCCCATTTGTTGATTCGAGAACATTTCAGGACACCGCAAGTGTTCTTAGAACAGTTTCAGCTTGCTTGCGAACAAAACGTACACATATTGAGTCCTCAGAACACCCCCATTCAGTTTATTTAGAACATTCCAGAACACCTGTGATGTCCGCAGACAAATCGAACACAAAAAGAACGTCTAACACATAAAAAATCACAACTTTCATCCTATCTCATACACTCCCAACCTCCCCAAACACTCCTACACACCAAGACACTCTACTAAATACAAATTTTGAACCAAGTTTCACCGTGCTGTCCGCGAATCCAAGATAGCGGGTGCTACCGAAAATCTGACGAGCTTCACGCTCCACGCCGTTCAATCAGCGAACACGTCGCATGTCCGTGGACATCATGCAAGTCAAAGGACCAATCAGGACACTATCCGCGGACAGAACAGGGAAGTGTGTCCGCAAAGCAGACACAGATATCACTATTTTTTTTTACCTACTTTTTGGTCATTTTTTAAAAAACTACTGGACGGATTTTCACCAAAAAGCACGCTTTCGGGACCAGGCCACTGCTCCTGGTCCAAATTTGGTGAAAATCCGTCCAGCGGTTTGGGCTGTAGACGCGAGCAAAACAGTTTTCCCATTCAGTCTATGGGGAAAAAAAAGTTTTGGGACCCCCCCTACAACTTTGCCCCCCCTGGACAAATCCTCACCAAACTATGCAAAGAATTCAGAGTGACCCAAACACTTTTTCTGCATGGCCATGTAATAAATATGTACGTATATGTGGGCAGTACTCTTGTAAAGATGTATTTTAGGATACATCGGGCCTCATTATGACCCTGGCGGAATGGGTTTAACAGCGCCGGTAATGGTGCCAGTGCCCTTAAACCCATTCTGCCCTATTACGAGGTTCCCTCACGGGACCCGCTCTGGACATCTCGTCAGACCAGACGTCCTTTGCGGATCCCACGAGGGGACCAGGGAGCTAACAACAGGCCTGTTATTAACGGGCCTGTTGTTAAATCCCTCCCCATTCCCCATGGGGGCTCAATGGGAATGGGGATGGTCCGGGTTCCCTGAATGGGGGAAATACCAGGCCCTCCAAATTCGGAAAGGCCCGGTATTTCCCCATTCAGGGACCATGGACCCAGACCCGAGTTTGGAGGCAGCCATGGGTAACCCCAAACTCGGGTCCGGGTCCCGCAAAAGGGGACTTACCAGGCCATTCCACTCTTGGAGGGCCCGGTAATTCCCATTCGCGGGACCCAGACTCGGTACATCCCCATTCCCATTGTATGGAAGGAAGGGTTTTCAAAGCCCCCTCCCCTTCATTCCCACCAAAGTGCAGACTCTGACTCATCCAGCAGCCACCCATGCACCTGTGGCCAAGGATGCGGGATGGCTGCAGGTCAACACATGTGGCTGCAACACTCAGCCGGCAGCATGGTACCAGACTCCATTTTGTAGCATGCTCAGACTCCATTTTGAACATCATAACTTAGGCCTCACAACACAAGCGGTCTGCAGGGCTGCAGCTCTCCCCTCCTGATAGCGCACTGCGAGCCAGGCACTTCCCTCGCCCTCCTCCCCTTGGCATCCCTGCAGTGGGCCTGTTCTCACGGGAAACTAGGCGCGAACAAGTTACATGACAAACACTTTATCTTTCACCTTCCGCAGTCCATCACTGACCCGCAGATGACCAGGCCGAAGCTGACGTTTGAGAAAAACAAGCAATCTCCATAAAACTTGTCCTGTCCCCTCGCAGACCCCACATTTATGGCATATGCTGTGGATAACCCCCCAACTCTGTTCCCCGTTTGAAGTGCCAGATACGCATACATAGCCCGTGTGCCACCCTGTTTCACCCATACAGCTAATCCCTCTGAAGGGACTATAAATTCATATTGATTGTATAAATTGAAATAAGGTGACCCTCACCTATCCCAGATTCCATACAGAGCCATGAAGTGTATGTTTAAGCCTTTTAATCACCAAATGAGGATGATTGGTTGTTACAGAATACACAAGGCAATGTATGACATCAATATATACTCAATGACTTTCTAAAAATGTTTGATTTGAAACATATTCAAATAGTATCACAATATGTATAGTTTATTATGATGTTTGCCGACTGTATAATAGTGTGTCCTTTGTAGCATATGTATAACACCTGAGCATTGAATCATGCACCCCATATTGTAAGCAGAACTTTGCACACCTTTTAAACGTACCAGTACACACACTAACCTAGTTCTACCTCGTTGGTATATTCCATGTTTGCCCTCTGCAACATAAACAATATATGGCCCAACAGGCTACACAGCCTTTTTCTACCCTCTCATGTACCACCACATGCTCAGCCCCCACCTTCTCTCCCCCTCTGGCCGAGCTGAGATGTAAAGCACTGGTCCTACGGATGATGTGATGCTATCAATATAATTCATTGCCCTTCCCTTTTGCTTGCACCTAGCGAGCACCCTCCTAAGCCCCCAGACTCGGATTGAAAGAAATATGAGCGACAAGCCTCTCATCCCACCTCCTCTTGATGTACTCGCTAAGTGCCCTCTGACCCGATAGTATCACAGTTCACCCTAACCCGGATTGACCACAGAAGCCATACATTTTTCCTCGTACTAACATACTACAAAGGTGTCCCCCACTAGATCTAACAAAGAGGAATGATAGCTGTACCCCTGCCTGTGTCCCCTGATAAGTCACCTAAACCATTGAAAGCTGCTCACCTATTGCTCACCCCATGCACAGTATTTTCTTTAGAATGACGAAATACTCACACCTAGAGGTATGTTTTATATGTCTTGTGATGTTAGAATAACGATTTGTAGGATTTACAGGGCATCATGAATTACAATTAACACTGAACGAGTATGTGTGGCCACAAGGCCAAATGTTAGAGTAGTCAAGATGCATCCATCAACCATTGTCTGACCAGAGCTCCACCCTGATGAGTTCAACTGACCTGCAAGCATCAACATGACACCTCAAGGAGCCTCGCCAATCATGAAGCTTCATCCCTATACATCTATATGTGCTCTTCCCCACTGCCCAATCTCATCGATTCATGTATCCCTTAGCTCCCACATCATAGGTGACATGGTTTTGTACAAAATGTGAATGCTGATGTTTGGCAGAGCGCTCTCAGAGTTTGCAGAGTGCTCTGCTTGCCCTATATTGGTTTGGATAAACTTTTACTTTTTGACTTCATCCACACTTGTGGTCTTGGTCTCATTCCCATTTGGGTTGTGTCCATCAACGACTCTCACTGGGGAGTTATTAATGCCTTTTTGGGGGACGCTTACTTTCACCATTTGAGCCTCCATAGGGCTCAATGGGAATGGGGAGGATGGTGGCAGCGGTACCGTTAATAACTCTACCACTGCTATCATCGTAGTCTGCTCACAGGTGCCAATCTGCACGCCTGGTCTGACCAAGCGTCCAAAGCGGCACCCGCGAGCATACACGGAATGTTGGCGGCGAGGTAACAACAGCGCCGGTAGCACTACCGGTACCGTTGTTGCCTTACCGCAACACTCCTAATGAGGCCTATTGTATATAAAATCACATTTCTACTGCTCTGTGATCATTCTTTTATGTTGAGTGCAGGTAGTATACTTAATGATTCTTTATCAGGCACCTCATTGAAATACATTTTCTTTCCTTCATTGTTAACAAATACAGTAAGATATAAAAAAAATACCAAAGCCACATTATCAACATATTAGCAAATAAAATGTTCAACAAACCAATTACAAACAACTTATTAATGCCAATAATAGGGTGTCACAGGTAACATGAACTGCACAGTGTGAGTTCTGCAGTCAAAATGAGAAAAGTAGACAACATGGTGGGTTTTATACTTTCCAAATCCAAAAGCAGAAAAAGAGGACTATATTGAAAGAAAACTAATACGATGGCTAACCCATATTCACTGCAACCTATCACAAAGAAGTACACTATTACAACATTAACACCAGCCAATTAGAAACACTGAAACACATACAAAAACCTGCCCAGCCTTAATAGTAGCCGTGGCTATTCAACATGTTTACACATCTTTCTTGTAACCACGTTTACACGTACATTTTCTACAAACTGAAAACCAAACTAAGCCAACCTTCAAAACTTCAAATAAGACAAGAACACCTAAGCACACAAAATAACACACACATACAATTCCGACCTGTATCATCAACATAAAAATAAGATTATTGCACAACAAATGTATGGTCCAATAGATGCAGCTATAACAGTAGCTGCGTCTATCAGAACAACCAACAGAAATGCAAAAAGCATTGACGCACCCACCCACTTGCTTCTTATACCTGCGTTTTAGAGAAACCTTGCCAGTGCAGCTGTTATTACTCGTGGCTAAGACACGTTCACAAACACTCAACATGCCACTTGCTAGTATATAGCCATGGCTGGCCAAGGTGCCACTTTTAAATGTGGGTAGTAATGCAGCGTATTGGGTGGGTACTGTATAGTTGCAGTTAAACACGCAAGCTCTCGTAGCCTTGAATATCAAACATAGCCCACATTGATAGCCTACACACGCTCATATGTATACACTGTAACAAAGTGTTCGCTAAGTTCCGATATATCCTATTGGCATGTCCAACAGCTCCCCAGTATGATGTGAGCTGTATATCGCCAACAATCAACCTCGCTGCCACTGCCAAGCCCCACCGACCTGCATCACAAACTACCTGCAAGGCCACACGTGTCTTTCCACGGCATTCCCCTGCTCAATATCACTGGTGCATCCCTAACGGAAGTTCTGCCCTGTGGTTTATGGTCCACAGAGTACTCCAATTTCATTGCAGACCCCGAAGCCAGTCACCACCTAGAGACTACGCAATCCGCCCGACATCAATGCATAAACTTGCTGTAGTACCAGATATCTGTCGTGCATATACTAGACTATGCTCCTAGCCTAAAGTCGAATTTGCCTATTTTGTCTGCTCCTAGCCTACAGTCGATTTCACCTATTTTGTTGCACCTAGCCTAAAGTCGAATCTGCCTATTTTGTTGCACCTAGCCTATAGTTGATTTTGCCTATTTTGTTTCACCTAGCCTAAAGTCGAATTTGCCTATTGTGTTGCACCTAGCCTAAAGTCGAATTTGCCTATTTGTTTGCACCTAGATCAAAGTCGAATTCGCACTCATACCCCTCACTCATATCCCAGGCAACGCCCACCATACTTAACATGGCCCCCGTCCACCCCAACAGGCCTCCATGTTCTGACTCCATTCGCCCAACTCTGTTCCTACCAGCCTTACTCACACACGAGCGCCACAACTTCCAATCCCCACCCACTAACAAGTTCCCCAACCCTAAATCCACTGCTGGAAGCACATCCCACACGCTACCAGTGCACATA
This sequence comes from Ambystoma mexicanum, assembly GCF_040938575.1. Classification (NCBI taxonomy): domain Eukaryota; kingdom Metazoa; phylum Chordata; class Amphibia; order Caudata; family Ambystomatidae; genus Ambystoma; species Ambystoma mexicanum. The sequence goes on along the minus strand of NC_090937.1, from coordinate 1,516,932,551 downwards.
AGAAATGCCAGACTAAGAGCCCGCACCTCCACAGCTCACACCTATACTCACAAACTCACACCACAGTCACTCCCCACACCCTCCACTACCACTCCCAGTCCTATACCCCAACACACCACCACTATACTCCATACCAACACCACCAAACACCACACCGACTCCACCAAACCAAGCACACATGAACCCTCCCAAATCCAACTGGCTCTCATTAACGCGAGATCCCTACAAGCAAACGCCACAGAAATACACGACCTAATCTCTGACCTCGAGCTAGACGCTCTTGCCATTACAGAAACTTGGCTGCATGAAGCTTCTGGATCGGCCATATGCCAGTTCCTCCCCCCTGGGTACATCATCCTCTGTCAAGATAGACCAACACACAAAGGCGGAGGTGTGACCCTAATAGTCAAAGAAACACTGAAGGATAGACTAATTAAACCCATCACTTCTGAGAACCTCGATGCCCTATCAGTAAAAATCTCCTTATCCCCCAATGACACCATGACAATGCACCATATCTATCGGCCACCTGGCCCACTCCTGAACTTCCAAGCCGACATCTTACACCTCTTAGGTAACAACCTCAAACCCAACACTAAAGCCATACTCCTAGGAGACATGAACCTCGGATTTAATGACACAAAAGACAAAACCTTTGCTAAAGCCCTTCTAGACCTACAATTCATCCATAGAATTGACTCTGCCACTCACACTAAAGGCCGCATACTAGACTGGCTAGTCGACCACAACTGCAGGGTAGACATCAGCTCAAACACTTCACAACCATGGACCGACCACCATCTCATCCACTTCTACATCCCAACACAGGCTCCTATTAGTCAAAACCTTCCCATGCCAGCGGCCCTAGCCAGATCAAAAAAATAACTCACCAAAGACAGAATGTGTCCACTCCTAGAAGTCTCAGCACTAGCATCACCCACCTCCAATAACCCCGAAGAACTAGTCGAACTTTACGACACCACCATTAAAGAGATCATCGACACAATTGCCCCACTAGAGACAAAAAAGCGAGAAAACTCTTCCACGCCAACTCATGGTTCAACCAAGACCTCCGCGACCTAAAAACACTCAAAAGACAAGCACTCAAAAAATGGCAATCCTGTCCCTCCGCCCCACTACGCGACTCATACCTAACTATTGCTAAACAATACAAAAACGCCATAGTCAAAGCTAAAGCTGACACATACAACACTAGAATCGACAATGCCCAATCACATTCAAAAGAACTATTCGCTATCTTCAACAGACTAGTCATACCGCCCGCATCCAAACATCAAACAGTCAAATACGAGAAATGGTGCATTGACATCCAGAAGGCTATGCTTGACAAAATAGACCTACTCCAAAAGAAAATCAAAGCCAACCTTGACAGTCTTCCCAAGTCTCCTCACAAAACGCGCATTGCCCCCAGCCCTAAACACCCTACCGAACACAACAACAATCCTCCACCGCCATTTACCTTCAGAAAGGTAACCGCTCCTGAGGTCCTACGCATCATAACACATAAAACCTTCTCTCTGCAAGGGGGACATTTGTCCAGTAAACATAATCAAAGACTGCGCTGAGCCCCTAGCCCAGTTCATCGCCACCTTTATTAACGCCTCATTCGCCACTGGCTCAGTACCCTCCTCCCTCAAGGAAGCTGGGTTCGCCCGCTACTAGAAAAGCCCACTCTAGACCCAGACTCACCCAACAACTACAGACCCATTACAACAGTGCCATTCCTGCTGAAAATCCTGGATAAGGCTGCTTATCTACAGATACAAGCCTACCTTGAATCTCACAACATCCAAGGCAAGAGACAGTCCGGTTTTCGCCCACGCCATGGCACAGAGTCAGTGCTACTCGACCTAAAGAACCAACTCCTAAAAAATATGGATAAAGGCAAATGTGCCATCCTCCTACTGCTTGACCTGTCGGCTGCGTTTGACCTAGTTGACCATAAAACCTTAAAGACACACCTCACCAATACAGCTCACTTCTCGGATGAAGCTACAACATGGATCTCATCCTTCCTGGAGGGAAGAGTGAGGAAATAAGGGCTCCATGCAGCAGTTATGAAGAAACAGTAATTTATTTCATTACAGCGACAGCGGCCTATGGGAGCCGAGTGCCAACATGGCTCTTTCCCTGCAGTCTCTACTGTCTCTCATCCACATTCTTAGAATAACATTCTAAGAACTTAATGAGCTCATAGTGCAGCTCAATGTTTAACTAGGATCTGGTAATACATTTTTATGAACTTGCTTTAACTTACACTTACATCATAACACAGAGCGATGAGGGTCTACTCAGACCAAGCGTCAGCCACCCCCTCCCCCATCAATTGTGGAGTTCCACAAGGGTCCTGCACCTCCCCCACACTATACAACTTATTCACACTCCTGCTATTCAATGACCTAGAAGAATTCAGCATAACGTTCACCAATTATGCCGATGATACTCAAATCCTTCTACCACTAACTGGTGACTACAAGCAAGACCTAAAAACCCTACAAAACACTTATGACATCATCCATGCATGGATGGCAGCCAATGGCCTATGTATCAACGGAGACAAGACCGAGATCTTACTGGTGGGACCTAAAGAAACCCTCAACAAACTAGACAGCAAATACAGCACTTTCCTAATTGAGAACTCGGTAATCTCCGTCTCCCCTGCTGTAAAAACTCTGGGAGTATACCTAGAATCTACCCTGTCCTTGGACCGCCATGTCAGTTACATCTCCTCCTCAGCAGCTCTAACAACCAAAATAACCAATGCAGTAAAGCCTTACTTGTCCACTACAAACCGCCTCAACATCGCCAGGGCCACCATAGGCGCTAAACTGGACTACTGCAACGTCCTCCTACTAGGCACCTCTGCCAAAAACATTAACAGACTTCAGATCGCACAGAACAACGCCCTGAGAGCAGCCCTCAATATTCCAAGGAGAGAACACATCTCCCTAGCAAGACAAAACGCCCACTGGCTCCCAGTTAAAGTGCGCATCCAGTTCAAGACTCTCACCATTACCCACAGATGCATATCCCAATCTGCCCCTAGCTACCTTACCGAATGGATACAACCAGTCCAGTCACTCAGACCCAAAAGGGACCTGTACTCCAACCAACTTGCAATCCCCAACTTCACCAGAGTTAAAGCTGGCGGCTCGAGTTTTGAAGTCCTAGCGCCAAAAGCCTGGAACTTCTTACCGCCTAAACTAAGAGCTGAAACATCCCTCATAGCTTTCAGAAAAGCTCTGAAAACCACCTTATTCAAGTGAATCTCTCCTATAATACTACTGCATGCAACAATATCTGAATATTACAACTGTACCATGCTCACTGTTCCCATGTAACCTCGGAACTGTAGCCATGCCTGTAACCTTGTCTCCATTTCTGTTTTGTCGTTATTTTCACCATGCCAAGCAAACCCTCTTGTAACAGCGCCACAATGCCCTAGGGCAGCTGTGCGCTTTAAAAATGCAAAAGAAAGAAAGAAAGAAAGAAAGAAAGAAAGAAAGAAAGAAAGAAAGAAAGAAAGAAAGAAAGAAAGAAATAGCAACACTGTGCAATGGGTGGATGCAGTGTAGCCGGTGTTAGCATATTTGATTGTGGCCCAATTGATCTTTTCCAATTTGACTGCATTTGTTTGTTTATTTTTGATTGGAATTGTGGTCATAGATATGTGGGAAGTGGTAAGGAAAAAGGTTATGCTGGGGGGAAGATGCACAGGTCCGGATCTACCTCCAGCATTTTCAAAGGAAAAAAAAATTACACAGAAAAATGTGGTCACTTTCGAAAAGGTCAATTTCTTTTAATCAAGTAGACTAAACAGTGTAGCCACGGTTATTAGATCAATATATTTATATATATATATATATTACATGGCCACGGTAGTGACCATGTAGTTATGGTTAAGTTGCTGTTTCCATAGGAAGAGCACTTTTTGGGTGGCTTATAACTTCGCTCTCCCTGGACGGATCCTCACCAAACCTTGCAAAAAAAGTATTTGGGTCACTCTGAATTTTTTTGCAAAGTTTGGTGACGATTCGTCCAGGGGGGGCAAAGTTATAGGGGAGGTCCCAAAACTTTTTTTTTTCCCATAGACACAATGGGAAAAAAATTTGCTCACGCCTACAGCCCAAACCGCTGGACAGATTTACACCAAATTAGCGGCAGGAGCGGCGGCTTGGTCCCGAAAGCGTGCTTTGCTTTATTTGGTGTAAATCCGTCCAGTAGTTTTTAAAAAAATGACAAAATGTAAGTGAAAAAAATTAGTGATATCTGTGTTCGCTTCGCGGACACACTTCCCTGTTCGCTCTGCGGACAGGACGGTGATTGGGCAAGCAGCTTGCGTGATGTCCGCGGACATCTGACGTGCTCTCTCATTGGATGCGTGAAAGCGTGCAGTGCGTCTGGCTTCAGAGACGCCCGCCATCTTTGTTCCTCGCATGAGAGGTTTTGTATCCGCCTGCACAGTAAGTCCCCCACCCCCGCTCATGCCCGTGTCTGTCTCCTGTTCCTCCCACCCCCCGCTCATGTCCGTGTGTCTTTCTCCCTCCCGCCCACCACCGGCTCATGTCCGTGTGTCTTTCTCCCTCCCGCCCACCCCCCTCATGTCCGTGTGTCTTTCTCCCTCCCGCCCACCCCCTGATCATGTCCGTGTGGCTTTCTCCCTCCCGCCCACCCCCCGCTCATGCCCCGCTCGTCTCTCCCAACCGCCCACACCCCGCTCTTGCCCCGTGTGTCTCTCCCACCCCCGTGTGTCTCTACCACCCGCTGCTCATGTCTGTGTGTTTCTCCCCACCCGCCGCCCGCTCATGTCCGTGTGTCTCTCCCCACCCGCCGCCCACCCCCCGCTCATGTCCATAAGTCTCTCACCACCTGCCGCCCACCCCCCGCTCATGTCCGTGTGTCTCTCCCCACCCCCACTCATGTCCGTGTGTCTCTCCCCACCCGCCGCCCACCCCCCGCTCATGCCCCGTGTGTCTCTCCCCACCCCCGCTCATGTCAGTGTGTCTCTCCCCACCCGCCGGCCACCCCCCGCTCATGCCCTGTGTCTCTCTCCCCTACCCCCCACCCCCCGCTCATGACCGTATGTCTCTCACCACCTGCCGCCCACCCCCCGCTCATGTCCGTGTGCCTCTCCCCACCCCCGCTCAGGTCCGTGTGTCTCTCCCCACCCGCCGCCCACCCCCCGCTCATGCCCCGTGTGTCTCTCCCTCCCCCCCACCCCCGCTCATGCCCCGTGTGTCTCTCCCCACCCGCCGCCCACCCCCCACTCATGTCCCGTGTGTCTCTCTCCCTCCCCCCCACCCCCGCTCATGCCCTGTGTGCCCGTGTGTCTCTCCCCCTCCCGCCCACCCCCCGCTCATGCCCTGTGTGTCTCTCTCCCTCCCCCCACCCATGCCCCGTGTGTCTCTCCCGCCCCCGCCCACCCCCCGCTCATGCCCCGTGTGTCTCTCCCCCTCCCGCCAACCCCCCTCTCATGCCCCGTGTGTCTCTCCCCTTCCCCCACCCCCTGCTCATGCCTTGTGTGTCTGTCTCCCTACCCCCCACCCCCGCTCTTGCCCCGTGTGTCTGTCTCCCTCCCCCCAACCCCGCTCTTGCCCCGTGTCTCTTTCCCCCTCCCGCCCACCCCCGCTCTTGCCCCGTGTCTCTTTCCCCCTCCCACCCACCCCCGCTCTTGCCCCGTGTCTCTTTCCCCCTCCCGCCCACCCCCGCTCTTGCCCCGTGTCTCTCTCCCCCTCCCGCCCACCCCCCGCTCATGCCCCGTGTGTCTCTCTCCCTCCCCCCACCCATGCCCCGTGTGTCTGTCCCGCCCCCGCCCACCCCCCGCTCATGCCCCGTGTGTCTCTCCCCCTCCCGCCAACCCCCCGCTCATGCCCCGTGTGTCTCTCCCCTTCCCCCACCCCCTGCTCATGCCTTGTGTGTCTGTCTCCCTACCCCCCACCCCCGCTCTTGCCCCGTGTGTCTGTCTCCCTCCCCCCAACCCCGCTCTTGCCCCGTGCCTCTTTCCCCCTCCCGCCCACCCCCGCTCTTGCCCCGTGTCTCTTTCCCCCTCCCACCCACCCCCGCTCTTGCCCCGTGTCTCTTTCCCCCTCCCACCCACCCCCGCTCTTGCCCCGTGTCTCTTTCACCCTCTCTCCCACCACTGCTCTTGCCCCGTGTCTCTTTCCCCCTCCCGCCCACCCCCGCTCTTGCCCCGTGTCTCTTTCCATCTCCCACCCACCCCCGCTCTTGCCCCGTGTCTCTTTCCCCCTCCCGCCCACCCCCGCTCTTGCCCCGTGTCTCTTTCCCCCTCCCGCCCACCCCCGCTCTTGCCCCGTGTCTCTTTCCCCCTCCCGCCCACCCCCGCTCTTGCCCCGTGTCTCTTTCCCACTCCCACCCACCCCCGCTCTTGCCCCGTGTCTCTTTCCCCCTCCCGCCCACCCCTGCTCTTGCCCCGTGTCTCTTTCCCCCTCCAGCCCACCCCCGCTCTTGCACCGTGTCTCTTTCCCCCTCCCGCCCACCCCCGCTCTTGCCCCGTGTCTTTCCCCCTGCCGCCCACCCACGCTCTTGCCCCATGTCTTTCTCCCTCCCGCCCACCCCCGCTCTTGCCCCGTGTCTTTCACCCTCCCGCCCACCCCCGCTCTTGCCCCGTGTCTTTCACCCTCCCGCCCACCCCCGCTCTTGCCCCATGTCTTTCATCCTCCCGCCCACCCCCGCTCATGCCCCTTGTGTCTCTCCCCCTCCCGCCCACCCCCAATCATGCCCCATGTGTCTCTCTCCCTCCCCCCCACCCCCGCTCATGCCCTGTAGGTCTCTCTCCCTCCCCCCACCCCCGCTCATGCCCCATGTGTCTCTCTCCCTCCCGTCCACCCCCCGCTCATGCCCCATGTCTCTCTCCTGTTGCCCCCACTACCCCACTCATGCCCCGTGTGTGTCTTCTGTACCCCCACCCCCCGCTCATGCCCCGTGTCTGTCTCCTGTTCCCCCCACCCCCCCGCTCATGCCCCATGTCTGTCTCCTCTTGCTCCCACCCATGCCCCGTGTCTGTCTCCTGTACCCCCCACTCCGTGCTCATGCCCGTGTCTCTCTCCTGTTGCCCCTCACACCCCCGCTCATGCCCCGTGTCTGTCTCCTGTTGCCCCCCCACCCCCTCGCTCATGCCCCGTGTCTGTCTCCTGTTCTCCCCAACCCCCGCTCATGCCCCGTGTCTGTCTCCTGTTCCTCCCACCCCCACTCATGCCCTGTGTCTGTCTCCTGTTGCCCCTCACCCCCCGCTCATGCCCTGTGTCTGTCTCCTGTTCTCCCCACCCCCCGCTCATGCTCCATGTCTGTCTCCTGTTCCCCCCACCCCCTGCTCATGCCCTGTGTCTGTCTCCTGTTGCCCCCCACCCCCCGCTCATGCCCCGTGTCTGTCTCCTGTTGCCCCCCACCCCCCGCTCATGCCCCGTGTCTGTCTCCTGTTGCCCCCCACCCCCTGCTCATGCCCTGTGTCTGTCTCCTGTTGCCCCCCACCCCCTGCTCATGCCCCGTGTCTGTCTCTGTTGTTCCCCCACCCCCGCTCATGCCCCGTGTCTGTCTCCTTTTCTCCCCACCCCCCGCTCATGCCCCTTGTCTCTCTCCTGTTCCCCCCACCCCCTGCTCATGCCCCGTGTCTGTCTCCTGTAGCCCCCCACCCCCGCTCATCGCTCATGCCCCGTGTCTGTCTCCTGTACCCCCCGCCCCCCGCTCATGCCCCGTGTCTGTCTCCTGTTGCCCCCCCACTCATGCCCCGTGTCTGTCTCCTGTTCCCCCCACCCACTCATGTCCCGTGTCTCTCTCCTGTTGTCCCCCACCCCCGGCTCATGCCCCGTGTCTGTCTCCTGTACCCCCCGACCCCACGCTCATGCCCCGTGTCTCTTTCCTGTTGCCCCCGACTTCCCCAATCATGCCCCATGTGTCTCTCTCCCTCCCCCCCACCCCCGCTCATGCCCTGTGCGTCTCTCTCCCCTTCCCCCACCCCCCGCTCATGCCCCATGTGTCTCTCTCCCTCCCGCCCACCCCCCGTTCATGCCCCGTGTGTCTCTCTCCCTCCCGCCCACCCCCAGCACATGCCCTGTGTGTCTCTCTTCCTCCCGCCCATCCCCCACTCATGCCCCGTGTGTCTCTCTCCCACCCCCCACCCCCCGCTCATGCCCCGTGTATCTCTCTCCCTGCCCCCACCCCCGCTCATGCCCCGTGTGTCTCTCTCCCCTTCCACCACCCCCTGCTCATGCCCCGTGTCTGCCTCCTGTACCCCCCCACCCCCCGCTCATGCTCGTGTCTGTCTCCTGTACGCCCCCACTCCCCCGCTCATGCCCCATGTCTGTCTCATGTTGCCCCCCCTGCTCATGCCCCGTGTCTGTCTCCTGTTCCCCCCACCCGCTCATGTCCCGTGTCTCTCTCCTGTTGCCCCCCATCCCCTGCTCATGCCCCGTATCTGTCTCCTGTACCCCCCACCCCCCCGCTCATGCCCTGTGTCTCTCTCCTGTTGCCCCCCACCCCCTGCTCATGCCCCGTGTCTGTCTCCTGTACCCCCCCACCCCCCGCTCATGCCCCATGTCTCTCTCCTGTTGCCCCCACTACCCCACTCATGCCCCGTGTGTGTCTTCTGTACTCCCACCCCCCGCTCATGCCCCGTGTCTGTCTCCTGTTCCCCCCACCCCCCGCTCATGCCCCATGTCTGTCTCCTCTTGCTCCCACCCATGCCCCATGTTTGTCTCCTGTACCCCCCACCCACTCGCTCATGCCCCGTGTCTGTCTCCTGTTCTCCCCACCCCCCGCTCATGCCACGTGTCTGTCTCCTGTTCCTCCCACCCCCACTCATGCCCTGTGTCTGTCTCCTGTTGCCCCTCACCCCCCGCTCATGCCCTGTGTCTGTCTCCTGTTCTCCCCACCCCCCGCTCATGCTCCATGTTTGTCTCCTGTTCCCCCCACCCCCTGCTCATGCCCTGTGTCTGGCTCCTGTTGCCCCCCACCCCCCGCTCATGCCCCGTGTCTGTCTCCTGTTGCCCCCCACCCCCCGCTCATGCCCTGTGTCTGTCTCCTGTTGCCCCCCACCCCCTGCTCATGCCCTGTGTCTGTCTCCTGTTGCCCCCCACCCCCTGCTCATGCCCCGTGTCTGTCTCTGTTGTTCCCCCACCCCCGCTCATGCCCCGTGTCTGTCTCCTTTTCTCCCCACCCCCCGCTCATGCCCCTTGTCTCTCTCCTGTTGCCCCCCACCCCCTGCTCATGCCCCGTGTCTGTCTCCTGTACCCCCGCTCATCGCTCATGCCCCGTGTCTGTCTCCTGTACCTCCCCGCCCCCCGCTCATGCCCCGTGTCTGTCTCCTGTTGCCCCCCCACTCATGCCCCGTGTCTGTCTCCTGTTCCCCCCACCCACTCATGTCCCGTGTCTCTCTCCTGTTTCCCCCCACCCCCGGCTCATGCCCCGTGTCTGTCTCCTGTACCCCCAGACCCCACGCTCATGCCCCTTGTCTCTTTCCTGTTGCCCCCGACTCCCCCGCTCATGCCCCGTGTCTATCTCCTGTTCCCCCCACCCCCGCTCATGCCCCGTGTCTGTCTCATGTTGCCCCCACCCATGCCCCGTGTCTGTCTCCTGCATTCCCCCACTCCACGCTCATGCCCCGTGTCTCTCTCCTGTTGCCCCCCACGCCCCCTGCTCATGCCCCGTGTCTGTCTCCTGTTGTCCCCCACCCCCTGCTCATTCCCCATGTCTGTCTCCTTTTCTCCCCACCCCGCTCATGCCCCGTATCTGTCTCCTGTTCCCCCCACCCCCCGCTCATGCCCCGTGTCTTTCTCCTGTTCTCCCCACCCCCCCGCTCATGCCCCGTGTCTGTCTCCTGTTCTCCCCACCCCCCGCTCATGCCCCGTGTTTATCTCCTGTTGACCCCACCCCCTGCTCATGCCCTGTGTCTGTCTCCTGTTGCCCCCCACCCCCCGCTCATGCCCTGTGTCTGCCTCGTATTCCCCCCACCCCCGCTCATGCCCCGTGTTTCCCTTGTGTTACCCCCACCCCCCGCTCATGCTCCGTGTCTCCCTCGTGTTCCCCCACCCCCCGCTCATGCCCCTTGTCTCTCTCCTTTCCTCCCCACCCCCGCTCATGTCCCGTATGTGCCCTGTACCCCCCGCTCATGCCCTGTGTCTCCCTCGTGTTCCTCCCCACCCCCTGCTCATACCCCGTGTCTCCCTCATGTTCCTCCCCACCCGCTGCTCATGCCCCGTGTCTCTCTTGTGTTCCCCCCACCACCGCTCATGCCCTGTGTTTCCTTCCTTTTCCCCCCCACCCCCTGCTCATGCCCCGTTTGTACCCTGTTTCCTCTCACCCCCCGCTCATGCCCATGTGTCTCCCCTGTGCCCCCCCCCCCGCTCATGCACCGTTTTGTTCTTTATACACCCCGCCTTCCCTTTCCATGGTGGCCATCTTGGTAAAAGATTTTCCTTCCTACACCGAGACGCCGACATCACAATATCAATGACATTTGTGATGTCATCTTTGATGTCCTGGGTGTTAGTCTTATCAGTGCACGGTGGTGGCGCGAGTTATGGTTGCTTAGCTTACCATAACTGGCGAATTTCAAGGGTTTTTCGGTTTCACTTGGAACCATAACGTCCCTTTAACAACGTTTTTGTCACTGAATATATATATATATATATATATATATATATATATATATATATATATATATATATATATATATATATATATATATGTGAGTGTGGAATATGAATGACAAAAGAGACAGTAGGGATACAATGGTAGATAAAATGGGAAAAGGACAATATGACTGAAAAATAAAATACTGAATGGGAGATTTGGCAACATTTCGGCTGAATGAAAAGTTTGCACGTCTGTAAATCTCGACCAAATCCCCCATTCCTTGGCAATATAGTCAACACGGGCAGCAAGGGTTGCGTGATATCCCCACACTCTTGTTCACTGTAATGTCAGCAGGTGTTACCAAGTGGTCCCCTCCAGTCGTTTGTGTAAAGTGAAATAAAAAGAAATAAAAGGACCCTGCGGCACCAGTTTCCGATCACGGAAGTGAAAGGAAACAGGCTCCGTAGGGACACAGCGAGTCAGTGACACACATGGAAGTGTGGCGCCACAAGGTACTTGGGTGGGAGTGGGTGATATATTTAATTTGGGTTGTTTTACCGTAACGGGCAAACTGTATTTTCTGGCCAAAACCAAACCTTTGGGACGCGGTTTGTTCTGTTACAGTAAAATAACCCATATCATTAAAATGAGTTATATAAGGTAAACGATAATAAAGAGAGCATGTCAATGTGCTAAAATATTATACTCAGTGTACTCCAAAACAGTCCTTTTAAAGACTGCTTATCACATATGAATATACAAATACAATGAAATAACATCCATCACATATCAAATTACATCAAACAACTTTTTCTAAAATGATTATTCACTCATAGCCGCAGGTAGAGTTAATTGAAACTTTGGGGAAGTAGGTCACATAGATTTTCATATATATATACATATATATATACATAATAGATCATTCTAAGAAAGGACCCGTTTGGGTACAAACACCATACTTTTTTGCACATTGAGGCCTATAGCCATGAGCATAGTCCAACAAACCCGTGGCTATGACCCTGCCCAGTCCTTTCGGTGGTTAACAGTACCTCAGAAATACAACACTCCATTGCTGATACCGTAGCCGAGGTTATTCATCTATGTTTTTAAAAAAAATGATATCCTTCTCTCTAGAAAAACACACTTTAAGAAACACAATGTAATACAGATGTTTTTATGACCCTCACATCTTGTATGCATTGCATCACATGCACTATATAAGGTACAACATTTGTGCACACAACACTTCTACTCTTACCGCATACTAATCATTGGGTATTTGGGGAAAGAAATCCAACTTGAAATAAAAAAAAAAAACAAACACAAATATACAAAAGTATAAAAACTACCACTGCAATAAACAAACAGGTATATATAAACTGGATGAGAATAAACAAAGCACATTATACTGGGTGGTTGCAAGACAAAGGATAGGTAGGTTAAGTAAACTTGGACAACAAGAGAGAATAGGGTGTGATAAATAAACCTAGAGAACAATGGATAGAAAACAATCACACAGGTAGAAACGCTAGTACTATTATTTGTTTACCAGTCTTTTTCACCATACAAACACACAACCTTGAAGAAGACTACTGCAGATAGTTTGAAATAGTTCAAGAAAAAACAACACTATTTAAAAAAAGAAGGCAATCATATGCACCTTTTGCAATCATATGCACCTTTTGCAAAAAGACACTAAGACGTGGACCTTCAAGTGTTCCATTTCAAAGCATTGAAACTTCCAGTTTCAGTGCAATACCACCAACAGTGAATGAACCCTCCACTTCTGCAACATTGTGAATTCTACCTATTCCAATTTGACTGCTCATGATGTTTCAGTTATGAGAGTAATGTGTTGCCTATGCTACAATGGGCTTCTCCCGGAAGATGTCACACTACCCTATTGACAAATCATACTCTCGAAATGTAACGTACATTGCCATCACTAATTCACTAAAACAACAGAGGTGCAATAAAAGTATAAAAACTGTTGCTATAATCAATGAACATACATAGATAAACCGGGTGAGTAATTACAATAGAGTAAATGGGGAACGTTAAGTAAACATGGAAATCTGGAGAGAGTGGGGTTTGTTAAATAAATATGCAGAACAAGAAAGGATAGAAGAGGTTACGTTAACATGGAGAAGATGGGAAACACTTTGAATATAGGTTGAACTTTCACTGGAGTTAACTGAACAACTTCTTCACTAACCAGAGCACCTCAAGTACTTCAATCTTATCACGACCTGCCCACCATAAAAAACAATAAAGTCCCAAACAGAAAATAAATGCAAAGATATAATATGATGTGATATGGCATTTATACTGTGCCTATACACAAGGGTTTCTTTCAACAGATACTAAAACCACAAGAATATAAAAAAATTAAACAATTGTACTACCTTAAAGAAAAGTCAAAACAACTAAGAGAACTGCATAGCTGAAACTCCATTAAAATGACAACAAATACAATCAAATTACATGAATTCAAAAACGACATGCCTGCATATACATGCCATTGATTGATGACTCTAATTGTGTATGTCCAAAGTTAAACATACATTTAAAAATACTTTCCACACAATCAGAGCACATGAACATGTTTTATTGAACACAATCTGATCGCAGTGGCTAATATAAGTAGCACACACAACTCTGCAAATAACCCTCCAACTATGTAAATATTTAGAACCACTTACTTTCACATCAGTCAAACTCTTGCCATGTTGTAACGCTCACCTGGTATCCACGGGGACGTCACTTCGCCTGTTCTGACCTCTTACGACCTTGAACCCTTCCCTGGAGGCTATTCGACTGGAGACTGAGCCTGAAACACAGGATTGGTAGAGTTTAACTCCCTATTGTCTCTGTGTGCTTGAACCCCTTCTTCCCCATGGTCCAACCCTTCCCATTGATCCACAGCTCACCTTGTTTTCTTGGATAGTGTGCTCTCCATCCTTCTTTGAGCGCAGGGGTGGGTTGATTGATGTGGGCTTGTTGCTGCCTAGTTACTTCACTGGCGGCATGCTGCTGAGATGAGTAGTGCTGAAGGTGAGTGAGAGCACAATGTGCAATGCACCCCTTTCGTATGTGCATTGAACTGAGTTCTTTTTCTGTGTCTTTTAGGTGCCATGACGTTTTCAGCATGGATGCCAGTTATGAAGAACAAATACGGCGGGTAAGTGCGGTATGCAGCGCCTCTAGATGTTTCCACGCTAACCTGGAATTTCTTTTCCCTCTTGCAGATGGATGAGAAGTTCCGTAGACAGAGTTCCCCCAGAGCGACTGGCATTCAGGTAAGCATTTGAAGCTCGTACAGTATTTCAAAATAAGCGAAGATTTGCAGAATGCTTACTAATGCCTTTTTTCTATTCTTTTCCCTTTAACTTAGGAAGTGGCGTGCCGGGATGGGAATGACACCGCTGAAGATGCCCGCAGAACAGAAGGAGCGATGAATGATGGGCAGAAGCGCCGCAAGGTAAGGCTGTTCCTAACGGTGTTCTTGTTCTTGCAGGAGCTGAGCGCAGAAGAAAGATGCAGGCCTATTGGTGACCGATCCAAACACAGTGAGTGTCACGCTGCGGGTGCAAAAAACGCAAAGCATGTTTCTCAGCCTGGGTGTGGCTTAAATAGTCTCTGGATATCCCAGATGTCTCTGGGCTGAACCACACCCAAAAGACTAGACCGCACATGCAGTTCTGGGAACCGAAATATGTGGGCACATCCATCTGGTCCCCATCAATGCACTACAAGTCCAATCCCTAATGTTATCCTATGGGATTGAGTCTGGTGCCACAAGCGCCAAGTCTGACTCCAAGTGGGTCTTTGGAGGGATGGAGAGGCCCTTAAGGGCCATGTAGGTGATCGTGGCCTGGCTCCAGCCTGACATCTTGGAGGGCTGGGGACATGAAGGGCAGGAATCATGACACATGTGCACACTGTCAGTTCTGGAATCAAAAGGATAAAATTGCAGAAAATTGTGGCTTTTATACTTTCAAAAATGAATACCACAAAAAGAGGACTATATACTAAAAAACATCTAAAATAGATAACATATTTCATCACAACCTATCACAGACAGCTACACAAATAACAAACAATCACAAACAATCAAACTAACTGAAATCCTTGTTATCCCTTGCCAGCATCTCATGTAGCTGTGACTATCACACGTTCACAAACACACAATGTGCCATTTGCCAGAATATATCTGAGGCTGCACACTTTTACCCATGGGTAGCAATGCCACGCACTCAGAGGTGCAGGATAGCCACGGGTAAATATCCCAGTTGTTCTTGTTTCTGGGTGTGATCCTCAATACACCAATCACTCCCCTTTCATGTATTGCTGCGGCTAATCAAATCCTTTAAAAAATAAATCAGAATATGAAATATAAATGACAAAAGAGATACATAGTAGTTAGGATATAGAATATCGGATTAGGTGGTAGGGTGTATAAGGTTCAAAAACAGGTAAAGGATCGGCTCGACACAAACAATGAGAGTATAGCAGACATGCCAACATTCTGAAGCCCCGAAGAGGGAGATTTCAGCACTGAAATAGGGAGAATGCATTTTCTCCATAGGAATGATATTGTTATTTTAGTCGGGACACAGTAAAAAATAGCACTGTTTTTAATGAAACGAATTAAACCCACCTCTCACCTAAATCGTGAGGGTTGGCATGTATTGTATAGTACATATAGAGTTCTACAATCAGAAGAACAAAACTGCATAAAATGGTATCTTTTATACTTTCCAAAATGAAAAATCACAAAAGGAGCACTATACTTACTAACCAAAATAAAAAAAATGGCTGACACTTTTTAAATGTAACCTATCACAGACAAACACTGATTTACAACAGTAACATCAACCAATTACAAACACCAAAACACACACATAATGCACACGCTATTCAGACTTCATACTAATTTGTTGTGGAGGCAACGATTTGGGGGATGTACGTGGTGTGTCCCTTACTTTAATGATGAAATAAGACTTGGAAGCCAATGGAACTTTTTCCTCACACCTTTTTTTATCTTTTTGAATCCACCTCAAAAGCAAAAATGGAGATGGACCACCAAATTTAATGGCAACATTGAAAAATCATGGATAAATGTTAACAAAATAGTTTCAACATTCATGAGCGACCACAACCAATTAATGATTTAAAACAAAAACATGCAGTTCTACATGGCCAATTTCTATAGACATGATGGAGTACAGATAACCAAACGTTCACGGAAATGTGTTGTTCCTTCATAACATCAAAACTGTACTCAAAATGTGCTAAAATACTACATTCCTTGTGCCCCAAACAGTAATTTCAAGGAATACTTATCACATATAAATACACAATTACAATAAAATAATACCCCAACATTTAATTTTCTTATAACCGTAGTTACAGTTCATTGACTTTTTTATAACTGCAGTTACAAATTGTTAGTTGAAGGGGGGGCTCTCTTTGGGTTTTATAATACAATAGAAGTTAAAAGATCAATATAGTAAAACACTGATCATGTAGTTATGTAGAGTAGATAAAGATACAGAAAGCACAGTGTAATACATGGCAGTAAACTAGGTGGGGACATATTGAATAGGTACATTTACACAAGACAAAACAGCATGGGTGTCAATACACAGGCTAAAATACAGTGCATGGGGCATCTAGAACTAGAGTAGGGGCCACCCCTTTTTATGTACATTTTTTTAAACAATTTTCTTCTGTTTTTTTCTCCACAGTTTCACATGTTAGAAAGTCTGAAAACACACAGCCAAATATATAAGATGTCCAAATACCTACCATGGCATTGACCATTTGGGTAAATCCCTGACATATAGCTATCTAATTTTGAGAAGGGGCATCCCTTTCTCCATCAAATATTTAAATTACTACTGCACTGAATAACCATAAACCATGCATGGATCGCAAGTCAATGGTTTGTGCCCAAATTGTTTTAGACCTGGTCCAAATCCATCCAGCGGTTTGGGCAGTGCACTTTGACAACAAATGTTCTTGTATGTCTATCAGAATATGAATGGTAAGTAAGTAGGTCACACTTTTTGTCTTCTTAAAAACTTGTATGTTTTAACAAAGCTTTACAAAACTTTGCAGTCTGGGAGGGGAGGGGATGCGGTGTGAGTCCTTAATCAAAATTCCGGTCAAATCTGTTAATGGAACAAAAAGTAATTAACAATAGAATTTTGAGGAGTCTTACCTTAAATATATTGCCTCCCTATAAAATTCACAGTAACAACTTTGATAAAGGGATTTTATGGTTAAGATGCACTAATAATAACCTATGAAATTCAGTGAAAAACTCTTTGTTAAAGGGACGTTATGGTTACAAGTAAAATCAAAAATCAAAAAACCCATGACATTTGACAGCCATGTTAAGCTATGGAACCATATCTATCATCCAGGATATCACATATTAAATCATCAATGACATCACTGATGACATCACATATCTGGGGTGGTTGTTTTTGTTCAGTGACAGTTTTCATTTTAAGCTGAGAACTTCATTTGGTTATATGATATTATATGATATGTCATTTATAACGCGCCTGTACACAATTGTTTCTAGACATGACAAGACAAGGGTGGGCAAACAGAGGGAGGACAAGACAAACGGTCTTACTAGGCCTTGTGTCATTCAGTTGCATGTGTGACAATGCAAAGTGCAGAGGGAAGGGGAATTTCTGGGGAGAGGGAAGGGGGAAGTGCAACCAGGGCAACATTGCTCTGAGTATGTGAAGCCTGGGCAGCGTGGTGCTGGGTAAGTGCAAGGAGGCAGGGGACTTTAGGATTACAGTTACAGCCCCTAAGTGCGTTGTAGGCCCATAGGCAGTGCAGGGGGGACTGATAATGGAGGAGCCTGGTGACACTCGGAGGGTAGCCAAGCAACCTGATGCCACAGCAGACAGATACCTCAGCAGGGGGGATAGAGATAAAGCAGATGAGAAGAGGAAAGTTTTGAGCTGCTTCCAGAACTTCAGGTGGTCTGGCTCAAGTTTGACAGGGGAGATAGATCTACCCACCACTCTTTGCCTGGCGAAGCATCTAATTCTTGGAGGTAGCTGGGGAAAGGACACCAGAAGGCAGGTATTTTGGAAGAAAGCATTGGATGATGTGCGGGGCCCTGCCCTAGAAAGCCTTGTGAACAATGCGAAGGGTCTTGAACTTGGTCCTTGCAGCCACTTCGAGTCAGTAAAGACATTTCAGGGTTGGAGAGATACGGGTTCTGGGCTTGAGGCCAAGGATAAGTCTTGCAGTCCTTCTCTGGATTAGTTGCAGAGTGCATAGAGCAGAGGGCTCAGATTGAGAAAGAGGCTGTTGCAGTAGTCCAGCCTAGAGAGAACCAGGGCTCTGGAGACAGTGAGATCCCTGGGGAAAGTGATAAAAGGGAAGAGTCCCTTTGAGAAGGTGCAGCTGGTAGTAGGACTTCTTGGCGATGTCTGAGATGTGAGGAGAGAAAGAGAGTTTGAATTAGAAGAATACACCAAGGTTCTTTGCCGCACAGGAAGGCAAAGGAAGAGGGCCCAAAGCAGACAGCCAGAGGGAGAGAGGCAAAGCAAGGACAGTGGTTCCAATTAAAAGAATTACCGTCTTGCTGGCATTAAGACAGAGATTGTTGGAGGTGCACCAATACTGAATAGTGGATAGACAATCAAGAATGAGTGAAAAAGGGGAGGAGGCTGAGAGGAGCCTGAAGAAAAGCTGAGTGTCATCCGCATATTACTAAAAGTTAGAGGAGAAGGTAGAGATCAGGTCAGCCAAAGGGGCCAAGTAGAGGTTGAAAGACCAGGGTGAGAGGATAGAGCCATAGGTAGAGAGAGATGTGGCAGAGCAAAAGGGACCAATTTGGACCTGGGAGGGACGGTCCAAGAGGAAGAAGGTCAGCCACTCCAGGGCCTGATCCATGATGCCTATGTTCTCACAGAGTCAATGGATCAGGATAGCATGGTTGACTGTGTCGAAAGCAGAGGAAAGATCAAGGAGGTTGAGGACAAAAGGAATGCTGGAATCAAGGTTAGAGAGCAGATCTTCACAGGTGTTCAGGAGAACAGTTTCCGTGCCTCTGGCAGCTCTCAAGCCAGACTGACAACCAAGAGATTCAGTGTGGAGAATAAGCTGGGAGATGGCCAGCTTTTCCAAGAGTTTGCACAGGAAAGGTGTGATGGGGGTTGGGTGATAGTTTGCTGTACAGGCAGACCGATTCTTGAGGTGAGGGGGCATGAAGTTAAGGTGGCTTCAGCTGAATTACCAGCTTTTTTCAGTTAAGTTCTCAATTTAGCATCCCTGCAACTAAATGGTTTTCCTTGAATTTTAAAGTTTTTTTTGTTTAGAATGTATTCCTCACCTTAACGTTGCTGCAACTACATGTTTTTCCTTGTATTTCAAGTTGTTTTTTTACAATTTTTTACTCACCTTATTGTCCATGCAACTAACATTATTTTCCTTGAATTTCAAGTTTTTTATTTTTTTTTATTCCATCGATAACTGTCAGTAATAATGCAGATAGTTGGGCTAATGTTGGGAAGGAGATTGTCCTATCCCACACCCTTGCCTTTCCAGTAGTAAATATATGACGTGTAGGCAAAGGGGGCAGAGACACCCACCCCCAAGTTACATCCCCTTATGAGACTTATACAAATAATATAGCTCATACCTCCAAGAGCTGACACCATTGTGTATGAGAGCTGACACCATCTTTTACTAGGCCCGAAAAAAGATCCCTCCACAGGTCACGGCCCTACCCTCCCCAGCATGTCTCACAGAAGGTCAAAGCCATTGCCACACCAGAACTGCTACGCACAAGCCTTGTTCTCACGGAAGTCCACTCATTTACTGTTGCATATGTTTAGAATCCTTTTCACAGAATTTACTCTCTGCAGAGCATGAGATCGAAGCAGGCCCCAGAACAAGTGCCCATCCATATCCACTAACCTGCCTGTGCCCTCTCAGCCCCCACTGGGCAAGGGTCCTCCAGCCCCGACCCCCCAATCCCTTACATGGTGATACACATCCTTCTCCCTTGCCTTGACCATTCCAGGACACCCACCACACCTCTAATCCCGTACAGCAATATATTCTCCCCCAAAACCACAAACGTCTGTTCGTATCATGAGGCACCAGGGAAAGTAAACTGTAGATCAAACCCCCAGGGGGAGACACATGGGAGCGGGAACCCCGGTATCAATGAAGCCCTGAACGCAGAGGTTGGAATGCCAATATATTAGTCGATTTTCTCTAAGTACCCACATCCACGCATGAATCTGATGTTCACCATTATTCATATACTATCAGTTCCTGTTGTTTAGCTTAGATAATTGGTTATGTATCACCTTTTTCACCCTGACCTTCACCGGGGCGAGGAGTCCAGCTGACCCACTTGCACCAAGACCGACTGGGAAGCAGCACCTATTAGCGCCTGGCATCCCCTATAGAGCAGGCTGTGCCATACGGTCCCTCCGATCCACACTGTGATTTTTTACTATATGTTGTTTCTTATAATGGGCAGCCCATGTAATTTTTGGCAGAACACTCTGACGCAGCAGAATTCTTTGCTGGCATTTTTATTATATGCACTTTGTCATCCTTACAAATCCTCTCTTGGTCTCATGTCCTGACTGGCGTGTTATCTTTACTTTTGCATTTTATGAGGACACGTGTATGAGTGGGTGCCTTCACTAATGAAGACGATGTATTATGTGTAGAAATTAAAATAAATAGAAATTGTTCAACCCCCAAATAAACCTGTTCTTAAAATACTTTGTTTTAATATTTACTTAACTTTTTAAAGTGTATACATTTATATGTACCATTGATGAATAGAAGGTTATTAAACTGTTACAGTACTGTGTTCAAATACTACATTCAATATATCTTAAAATACATCTTTACAAGACTACTGCCCACATATATGTGTACATATGTTTGTTTTTTAAACAGAGTCATAGCCGGGGATACCATGAATGCATTCGCGGCTAAATGCGGCAACACCTGGGTGTATGGGGAGTTACCTGCAGCTTCCACAGTGGGCAACTGTGGCTATAATAAAATACATAAGGATATGTTGTTGTTTCTTTAGTACACACTGTATTGAAAGGATCACTTAAATGGTGTTGATCCAGTTATATAGCATGCTTTTATGTCTAATTTTATAACTGAACAGTTTGCCCTGAAAAGGACCATTTTGGGTGATACACAAAAAGAGGTGGAAACTGGCAAGGGAAAAAACATTAGGATTCTCACGTACAACAAAGTGTAAATAAAGGAAAACAAGTTTCCTTCACATTTTATATTTTGTACACTTTTTGTGTTTTGTTTCTTCTAAAGAATGGTGTAGAAGAAAATTGCCACTTAAATATATTCCTAGCATTGGGAATTGGCCTGGTGTTCTGAAACAGCCTTGCGCAAAGCGTCTAGGGTGGGATCTCAAACCACAATCGAGCTGGGACAGGTTTTGCACATCACCAAACACAACACAAAACGTACTCTGCTACTTTACAACAAAAGACTTAATATGAAAAGCTAAAATAACAATAAATGACAAACTACAAAGCACACGACAAAGCACAAAGTTATAGGAACACAAAAGGTAAAAAGGGAATGGATAAATAAAGGTACTGCTTTCTAAAAGTTCCTGAAGGCTTATAACGAGGTTTCCCTACCAAGAGAGAAAAGGCAATGACAGAAAACAGGAAAGAGGTGCTTGAGAGAGGTGCATAACCGTGGTTACATGATATAACCAACCGGGATGTGTTTCTCGTACACGTAAGTATGCCCAAGCACAATGATGTGTTCACACCTAAATTATTGTCCATTGAGAAAATGAGGCTGCACATGGCCGTAGCCACATCTAGAAAAGGCCCAATAACATTAGATGTTTCAGTGACACAGCTACGTGGCTTTGCGCCTGTTGCACCAGCCAATCGGATTGTGTGCTACGGTTACGTGCCTAGACATGACTCCTAGCCGTGTCAACGAATAGACCAATCACACTCTGTGGTGTATTGACGCAGCTATGCCCATGACCTATGACAACATTCACACATGTGAATGTGACCAATCAGGGCACACAACAGTGCATAGCCGTGAATAATCACCACACCCACACAAAATTGTGTTTATTTGATCATTGCTATAAGTGCTTGTTAGTGAAAGGTTATCCAAGTAACTGCAATAACGTTTAGGTGCTTGACCCTTTAAATCTTCCGCCATTTTACCCCCTTTAACCGTAATCCTCTTTTTTCTTGTCTTGTGATTTGTTCGGTTTGTCAATTTGTATTTAACTTGTTTTTTTCTTTTTTTCACATTTTTCATTTTTTGTGGCATTGTCTTTTTATTCTTGTCATTTTTGTTATTTTACATTGTTCTCTCCAGTTGGACATTTCAACATGTCTAAAATAATAGCAGCAGTGATGAGGATGTCATCTGGGTCCCAAATCCATTGCCACCCAGGAAGCTGGAGATATTTCAAGGTGAAGGAACACTACTCTAAAAAAGAGGTGGAGGACGTACTATGCACATAGTGCAAGAAGACACTAAGAAGTGAACCGTAAAATGTTCTGTCACAAAGCCTTGGAACATCTGTGATGATAAATCATCTGGTGCACGTTAATTGGTATGAAGTGGACGATACCTATCAGAAATTGCAGGAACACCACAAAATTAAAATGCATCGGGCTCATGCATTATGCGCACCTACATTTGTGATGTCCTCTTTGATGTCCTGGGTGTTAGTCTTAGCAGTGCACAGTGGTGGCGCGAGTTATGGTTGCTTACCTCACCATAACTAGCAAATTTCACTGGGTTTTCGGTTTTGCTTTGAACCATAACGTCCCCCTAACAAAGTTTCTTTTACTGAATTTCATAGGTTTTTAGTAGCGCAACTTAACCATAACATCCCTTTAACAATGTTCTTTTACTGAATATACGTAGGTTTTTGGTAGCGCAACCTAACCATAACGTCCCTTTAACAAAGTTTTTTTTACTGAATATACATATACATACTGTGAATTTGATGTACGTTTACTAGGATTCCCTTACTTTATATACATGTAACATAGAACATGCTGAACCCCCAGCTAGTGATTTTGATATCCGCAGACTGTGAAGATGTCCGCGGACCGATGCTGAAATGGGGGATGGAAGCCATTAGCAACCTAGGTTTCCAAAGCGGAACCCGGGGTGCTCAAAAAGAGGATTTTGCTTCCTACACCGGGACGCCTGTGGCGTCCCAGTATAGGGAGGACAATCTTTTTCCAAGATGGCCACCATGGAAAAGGAAGGCAAGGGTTCCATACAGGGCCCTCTTCGTTTTCCATGGCAGCCTGCAGAAGGCAAAAAGAGAACCCTATGACCATATTACCACAAGCAAATGTGTCTTCCCTTTCAGAGCTATCCTAATTTCGAATAACTTTACCACAAAGCCAGTCCCAGGTGGACATGGCCACTTTAATCCTATGTTTTCACTTTTGTGGTCATAGCCAGTAGCCAGATTGTCTGGATCATGTCCTTATTTCATGAACCAGACAATCTGGCCACTGCCCATTGCCACAGGCTACCCTTCATTCACTAAAGGTATACTGCTATTTTTTTAAAGGTACATTATGGCACTTGGCAAATAATAAAATACTGGCACATTGGCAAAACCATGCTTGTAGGTCCTTGCCAATGCTTCTTACGCAAGTTTACTGCAAATCCACCCATGTTTTATTTTTTCAAAAGTGTCAAGTGAAAGCACACACAATCAACTAACCTAGCCTCCTCTTGACAAAATCCATTCAGACTGGACGAAAACATTTATATCTAGATCTATAATCTTTTTGCAAACCTTTGTGTAGATTTGGCAAATGGCACCACATTTATAAGCCTTTACATTATTTTGGCACCGCCCCTCTGATTAAGTCCCCTCTTGACAAAATCCCCCAAATACAGCCATACGGGATCACACTTGAGTATATGTAAAGATGTTAATTTAGCTACTATATATATAAGTGGCTGGATAAAGTTGTATTATGTTGTATCTGTGAAATATGTATTGTTTAGTATTATAGAATTTGCATTTTCACTGTATTTGCTAAACATGTATGGGACATTGTTACCACAATGTGAATGATGATAATAATCACTGTATGAGGGGCCATGGTAGGATTGTATAATTGCGATTGGGTTGAGAGTGGCACACAGTGTCACCGTAGGGTACTCAATGTCAATAGCCATTGCTTGTCTATGCCGTGCGAGATGCCCAGAGCAAAGTTCAAGCAGCAGTGATTATGGAGCTACTCCACTGCCATGCCATTGCTGCTCGTTATAGGCAACGTTCCAATGTTTACCACATCACCAAAGAATATCCCTAAGCAGCTCGGAGATACAGGCTATCGTATTCTGTGGTTATTGTAAGGCTATTTACAGTTGAGTAGATGTTCCTGCCACAGAAGTTGGGATCTGCTGATATCTAGGTTAGTCACATCGTGTGCCACTTTTCAGAGGATGCAAGATACTTGTAATATGATATTTGCTCACCAACAGTTTGCTGCTGCCAATGTATGTGTGCATTTGCAATTAAGAACACATAGCCAGGAAACCATATCTTAGTATGCAGTTAAGTGTTTGTGTCACAGAAATCTCACCCTTGAGAACTGTTCATACAATTGATGTTAGTAAATTGCGCTCAGTATCATTATTATTAAACCTGATTTAATGTGATGCAGGCGGAAAAGATGTTAATCTGCCAAGAATGGCACTAATCACACATGTTGAACATAGTCCACGGTTACTTCTAGGATTGTTCCATAGGTGCCTATTACCCACCATGAAGTGATTGGCAGGGAACTGAACAATTTGTTTCTACGCAGATCAGTCAGCACAATAAGGATTAGGAGATTAAGAGAGACTTTGGAGGAAAGTGGCACTATGAGAGTGTAATTGCTTATCTGTCGGAGCATGTTTATAAATATAGAACAGAGTATACTTGTAATGTTTAGAAAGGAGGATTTTAACTGTGATGTGTTTTAGAAGAGAACAAATACCGATGAACTGCATAACAAATACTGATTACAAAACCACAGGTCTGAAGATTGGATGTAATAGAGTAAGTAAAATCGGTGAATGTATCTGTAAGGATTGTTCCCAATTGAAAAACAAGACAAGGATTTCACCGCCTCATCCGTGAAAAGGCTTCAGATAAAATATAATGTTAGAACGTGGTCCAAAGACAGACAATGGAATTACCTGCTAATGAATCCCTGCAAAAGTGTCAGTAGGAGCGCCGGGCTCCAATTTGGGGGGCCTAGAGTGTGTGTTTCTGTATCTAGATCTTATCTTTAAAAATGGGTAAATGTATAAGAGGGTTGCGATCGAGCAAACTATTGTTAAACATGGCATGACATGGCATGGCATGGCGTGGCTTTTAAAGTGTCAATGGCTGCGTGTTGCAACCAGAAAACATTAGACAGAAATGTTAAATAAAATACAATGATTTACCTGTTTCAAATATTGATTGCATCCTCTTAAAATTCTACTGTCTAATTCATGGAAGTTGTCCGCCGAAAAATGGGGATTTGTGTGCCATTCTGCCCGCAAATCCCTGTTTAACAAATGGGGATTTGCGGGCAGAATGGCGCACAAATCCCCGTTTTTCGGCACACAACTTCCATGAAGCAGTCAGCTAGTGTTTTGCTTTGTTTTATAAAGCTTGTTTTTGAAATCTGTATTTAAACAAGGCAGGGTGTAAATAGTTTAGTTAAATGCATTGTTGACACTATTTCCCCTGCTCAAAGAGTCGTTTGATTCAGGGAAGCGTTCTACCTTGAACATTTTCTCGGTATATTGTTCTGCTCACATGAAGAATAAGTACCCTAAATTGAATAAACAGGAGACGCTTTTTCAGGTTTAATATTTGCATGATGTCACATTCATTGTTAAGGTATCTCTGTGGCGCACCAGTCCGGTTCCATTACTAAAGGTTTTCATGTGGTGAAATGAGTGAGATGCTTTCGGGTGAGTCATTTTTCTGCATTCTTGAACAGATTAGCAGCATCCCAGTTGAATATTTCCATTCCAAAATGCAATCTCACCGCACACTATGGGACAGGAAACGAAGGGGGCCATTACGACCCTGGCGGTAGGGATTAACAGGGTTGGTAGAGCTTCCGGCCCTGTCAACCCCCTACTGCTGCATTCCAAGGTTTTCTCTCGGGACCCATTACGGGCCCGTTGTTAGCATGCTCCCCATTCCCATTGGGCCCTTTGGGGGCTCGAATGGGAATGGGGATGGGTTCCTTGAAAGGGGAAATACCGGGCCCGCCAAGGTCGGAATGGCCCGGTATTTCCCCATTCCAGGAACCCAGAGCCATTGCCCGGAATGGGTTTAGCCATGCCGCAGGTAGTGGCAAGGCTACCTCGAAGGTCGTAATGACCGCCAAACAGTTTTATTAAAAAATTCTAAGTATATTCACATGTGCATTAATTGACTTTGACACACATATTTAGATCTTCTCTTTCTGTTTGCAAGTGAAAGCTTTGATAAGAGAAACTATTGCATTTCTGACGGCCTGTTTAATTCTTGCTGACTATAAGAAAAAGCAACATATGATGTAAATGACATTACAATTCAAAATGTCTCATTGGGAAGGTTTACCATCTGGCACCGGTGTAGAAGCAATGGCTTTTTAAAATGTGTTAATAATGACACAATCATGCAGGGCATTCTATTACAGAAAGTGTAGTCTGATAACGAGACCACTATTTCATCAAACTCAATGACAAAAGCATAGTGTGCCCCTGTGCCATGGTTCATCCGTATCCCGATCTGCAGTGCCTGCTCTCCAATGGTACAGATCAGGTTCAGAGGTCAATACTGCCCTGCATGACAGCTGGTGTGACAACAAAGTCACATAAGGACAGAGGCTGCATTTTAATCTCCCTGTATTCTAAAATGTCATAATGATGATGAAT
The DNA here is from genome assembly GCF_040938575.1 of Ambystoma mexicanum. Taxonomy (NCBI): domain Eukaryota; kingdom Metazoa; phylum Chordata; class Amphibia; order Caudata; family Ambystomatidae; genus Ambystoma; species Ambystoma mexicanum. The sequence goes on along the minus strand of NC_090937.1, from coordinate 1,516,905,965 downwards.
TGTCATCCAGATAGGAAAATGCATCTTTAAACAAACATAAGCCATACTTGAGTTGGGGTATGGTTTTGGTAATTCACATAGGTATTTAAGCCACATCTAAACTGTACGATAGGAGAGTCAAAACTGTGGACTCAGCCCAGCCATGTGTAGGCTTTGTGTTTACTCCCTAGACTGGCATGCTTTGCTTCACCCAGCATGGCAATAGCCTCTCCTGTGTTCCTTTGTGAGATTGTGAAGCAACACTCTCCAGCAGGAAAGTCCCTCAGCAGAATCTAGCATGGGAAACAGGAAGCAATCAAAAGGCAAACACTAAACAATAGGACTAGCCTCACACCAGGGTGTAGCATACCAAAAGGCCTTTCGATGTTATGACTCTGAGAAGGATTCCACCATGACATTTCTCACTTTAGCTCATATTCCTTCCTGTTGCCTAACGTCATTAAGCACAACACACTGCAGGTTTGGCGACTAGGTAAATACCCCTTGTCCCAAGGAAAGGGTTTGGACCTCTTAAAGCAGGCTTACTTTAATAAGTTCATCCAATCGCATTAGGGCACTTGCCCTTGAAAGAGTGGATCTTCCACCCTTTCTTTGATTCACTTTTGGATCACCCAAGTAGAAATAATTAATTTGGATCTCTTTTGGGAGAGCCAATCTTTCCAAAGCCCTCAGCCATTGAGGTGAAGAAGAAGAGATCCAAGGCAGGGGTTTTCTCGTCTTCCTACCCACACCCAGGGCACATTGGGTGACTCTTGCTGAGGATCTGGACTTGCAACTCTGTGTGTAAACCTTCCAATGCTGGGAGAGCAGAACTTGAAAGGACTAAATCTGTCCTAGAGTGCTCTGCAGTGGGTCTCACAGCATCCTAAGGGTCAGTACAGCCAGGAGCCCTGGGTTCACTACATTTAACCAATTGAACTGCACTTGAGCCATGTTCATAGCATTCAAACCAGTCTTGGCACTCACTCGATCTTCGATCCACCATTTTCACACCATTGAACTGGCTCAACACTGCATCACTCATGAGGAGACCTGTCACCTGACCGGCTTGAGCAACAGTGCCCTATGCAAAACACTTTGTACTGCTGCATTGAACCAAGCATCGAACCACCAGGACTTCACAATGCACGTTGAACTGAACCAGCAGTACTCATTTTTTCCAACCACGCTAGATCATGAAACCGCTCCTGGTGATCCATTTACCTTGCACCGTTTGATGCCATCTCAAAATGCATGAAGCACCTGCTTGAATCTTCAAACCCGATTCAACCATGCAAGCACCACTGTCTGAAGCCTAGTATAAAACTCCCGAAATGCTTTACTCGAAATCAGATTCCCTTACAAAAAATAAAATTGCTAATGTATACAGCTATCCCTTACTTATAGACTATATCCTGGTTAATTGGGAATCATGGAAACTAATTGAGAAGCTTGAAGTCTTGGTTAGAGGGAGAAGCAACCACGATGCCCTACTGGTCACAAGTGCAGCTCGCTCCATACAAGGGATAACAGGTGCCAGTCAGGTGAAGGCCAATACAGCTATATCAATGGTCGGACATGCTAGAAAGGTGGTACAATTGGCAAAAGTCTATAATCAGGTGAAAAAGCCACATATGAAGGTATTTTACCATTGCTATTGGATTTCTTTGCTAGCCCCCTATCACCCAGAGGTGTGGTTGAAGAGCATACTGCATTAGTGGACAGCTTGAGATCTGTTTCACAAATAGCCCCTGATCTATTTGCAAACATGTAATAAAGACAAACCTATGGTTTGACACTGACTGTAGAAGGGCGAAAGAGGATGTACTTCTACAGTCGCAATGGCCTTGCAGGAAGCACAGTCTTTTAAATTAAAATAAAGATGAGTTTGTTAGAGCCACTTGGGATGCTTTATTGAATTACATTCCTGATAAAGACTTGAGAGGCTTCTTAAAACTCATATGAACAGGGAGAAATGATACCCAAGCATTAACACAATGTAACATTCCAGAAACAGCAATAAAGTTAAGGTACAAATAGCACATGTGGATCTTTCTATTGAACACACTTGAAAGTGGGCTTAATTCTGCTGAGTGGGCTTGGATAGGTAATGAACCCATCCCCCTTGCAGGTTCCCTTCACCACAGTCACTATTGCATCTAGGCTGTGTAATATTTCACTATACTATCAGTCAGGAAGTTTCCTGTTTCGTATAGGTTTTGTCTAACTATGTGGCCCATTACACACTACATCTATTGTTCTGGCAAAATTGCACTCAAGCTTCAGTGGTCACAAACTTTGCCTTCACCACTTACATATATATGAATAGTGTGCAGTAATTTATTACTGCCATTCAACAAATTGTCCCTAGCCTTCCATCCCAAGTGTACTCCAGTATTATAGGGTAATTGCCTTACACTCGCTTTATTAGTTGTTTTGTAGTATACTAGCAATTTGCCTCACTGCTGTTCCATCTATTGTGTGGCACATCAACATTGACTTGCGGATCTCGAGCAAATGTTCTTGTTTTACCGTGTTTTTCAGCGCATGTGTCCAGAAATATATGCATCAGTGCGTGTGGACGTACCATTCTGGACATCCAATCTTTTGAGCTTCCCTGAGGTAAGCACTTTCCTTTAAAATAAAATGTCTACACTGTGGGGTACATCCATATATGCACCTCAGGGTAGCACCCGCTGGGTTGCCCATGCTTGATTCATGTGTTTTTCTTATGCAGTGTCTTGTTATCAACACTTATGCCCAATATTTAGCTTTCCATATGTTTTTGAATTGCTGTTGACACGGTCTGTCATACGGCGGTTGCCTGCTCCTCATTGTGCTGCGTTGGACATTTTGCCAGCTTCCTTTTGGTATGCTTTTCTTTTTTTCCTAATCAGACACCCATGTTCTCACTTTGATAACCCTGTTTGGGTTTGCGCTGATGTAATTTGGTATAACTAATTCATTTTCTAACTTGGAGCCTAATTATTTAATTCTTGCTTTTTGTTGTTGTGTCCATGCAGAGCGCACATTTTTGCTTCAGGCCTTCACCTAGCAGTAGGTCACTTTCAACCACTGTTATTATGGCAATACAGTTGGTGATTTGGACTGGAACATTGTTTCTTTCTGCTGAATGCACAGACGAGCTGGCTTTGCTCCTGGCAGATTGTTCTGTGAATTGATTTGGGCAATGGTGATACCGGTTTTAGGTATCTATGCATGTTGTATCCCACACAATGTCATGGGGTCAGGACAGGGTGTTTTTGGTTGGACTGCTATTATTTCTGGGCTTTTGAGAGCACTTTTGAGGTGGTACATTTATTGCTGTGTCACTATGTTGATCCTATGGTTTTTCTGTAATCACTTTTATTTATATTGTGTCTTTCAAGTATCCACATATAATGTCACTGGACATGCTCTTTGGTGAATTACGTTGGCTCGCTGCCCTCTCCCATTCTCCTGGGGCTACAGGTGTTCTTGTGGAGAGAGCACTTTTACTTAATGACCCCGTTTCTCATGCAGGTATCCTCATTCTTTACTGGTTTCCTGACAATTTTTAGGTCTTCTTGAATTGTATGGCCTTGATTAAAATCTAAGTATAGTTTGAATTTGTTTTTGTTCTACACTTCATAACTGTCTGTACAAATTGTGATGTATATATTGCCAACATGCTTTCGTAGGTTAGTTGTTTCCTCCCCTGATGTAGACATTGCAATTAAACTACTAACGACCGAAACCGGTCGGTGCTTTTGGAAGTAGCCAGAACACACTGACATCAATCTACTCATTTGGTCTCCCCGGGCTATAGATATTATTACTTATGTCAATTGTTCAAGTTAGGGATATTTGGTTGTGAATTCCACACAACTCTTTGTTTGTTTGAATTAGTTCAAATACACAGTATGTAGTGGATGTGTTGTTTGGGTATACGGTATGTTTGGATGTGATATATGTGATTTTCGTTAGGTTTAAGGTTGTGTTCCTTTTAGTAACAATTTGTGCTGATGTATGTACCATTCAGTGTTCCTTTCTCATGAACTGTAAATCAAATTTCATATTGTTTGATTAAATATCCAAATTCATCTATAAATGTATTGTTACAGATTTGACAATTCAGGTTTTCCTCATCTTTGTAACCAGAACATGGAAGATAGGGATACCCGCCTTTCTGTATATTAAGTTAAAAGATTAAATAGTAGAGTAGGTCAAGGAATATGATTATTTAGGCTTCAGATTAACAGAAAAGCTACAATTGCGAAACCATGCATGAGTTTATGCAACATGTCCTTTCCGCGTCGATTGTATGAAAGATGATATGCAATCAGACAGCCATTCTGGAGATACCCTCATGTTGAGACAGTGGAAGGAAGTCATCAAGAAGGATGCCAAAGGTCCAAATCGTGACTATGGGAATCATGGATGAACACTAAGTAAGATACTGACAACACCAGAATGATGTCATGAAGAAATTACATGAACCTATGTTGAAACAATATGAAATTACTTAAGACTGATGATGTAACTAAAGCACAAAGAAAAATATGTACCTACAAATTAAGTAACCATGCAAATAAGAAGATGAAGTAACTTGCTGACCAATAATTGTGGCACATTCATGAACTTGATGATACTGACACTTCATCATCAAACATAATCACTGTTGGCACCACTGTCGATTGTGTGACATGCACAGAGGTGGACATGAGTGACTATTATGGTTTCAGTGATTCTCAGACTCTGTACAAGTGTTCTTTTTCACCCCTTGTTCCATACATCCTTGAGCTCTTTCAGAAACTTGCCTTGTGCATCAGTCAATTTGGTGGATCCTTTTTCATGACGTGCCATACTCTGACACAGTATGATGTTAATTTTAGATGACATATGGAATGGGTTGAGTGACACAGAGGTGAGTGAATGTAGGTTTTGCATGTTGATAGTGGTGTCATTGGGGGTCATCACGACCTGGGTGCAAAGAGATACCGGGCACCGGTAATGACACCGGTGCCGTTAATCCCTTTGCGCCCTATTCGGATTTCCCTTTGCGGGTCCCTCCCTTAACGCCTGGTTTTTCCAGGCGTTATGGACGGGACCCGCAAAGGGATACCGGGGTCAATAACGGTACCAAAATTTGCAGTACCGGTATTGACGCTTTCCCCCTTCCCATTGAGCCCTATGGGGGCTTTTCAAATGGGGACTTACCGGTTCTGCCAAGGTTGAACTGGACCGGTAAGTCCCCATACCACCAAGTCGGTGGTGGTACCAGTATTGGTGCTAGTCATGGCGCTAAGAGCGCCATGACTAGCACCAACCTTGGAATGAGGACCATTGTGTTACTTGTGGTGGTAAAATAGGAATGTCTTTCAAGTTGTAAGGGTTTTGTGGGAAGTGTTGATTGGCCCATTGTCATCATTGAATGGCAAATGAAATGTGGCATGGTCATGTGCATGCCACAGGGAATGGGGTTTAGGTGAAAAAAGTAGCCACAAGCTGAGTATGGGCAGCCTCCCCACGTGCCCTTTGGCCAGCCATATGCAAGCAGCGTGCCTGTGGATGTGGATGTGGGGACACCACCATGTCCACCGGTACACCATGCTGTGTTGCAACATTGTGCAGGAGACATGCTGCCACAATGATCATGTACACTAGTGGTGGTGCATATAGCAACTCACCACCAGAGTGGTCAAGGGAGCAGAAACGTGACTTCAGCTGTCCGATTGCGCACTCCACTATTTCCCAAGTTGCAATATGGGCTGTGTTGTATCTTACCTGGGCCGGAGTGGCCGGGTTCTTTATTGGCGTCATCATGTAGGTGCGCAGAGGGTAGGCACTGTCCCCTGGAGAGGTGGCTGCACAGACACAGCCGGGCCTTCGCTTGGAATCACATGCAAGGTGTTTGTGGTGTCGCAGTTATGTGTTGGACCGGCTTAGATTCCGTGCAAGTCCCTGGTAAGCCCTGCACATTGTGTTTCATGAATCAACAAACGTGTGCTTGCGTGCAATTTCGTGCACAATTCCCTTATTTTTTGCACAAATAATTCCAGGAATCGGGGTCTATGAGAAAACCTGATAAGTTTTTGTTTTGGCAAACAATACCTATGGATGAAGATGGGGGACAGAGTATTCCCTAACAGTTGCAGGCCATACTTGAAGGATTTGATGACGAAGGCAGGCAATGGATAACAGTGATTGCCATTCGGGAAGGGCATAGATTGACGTCACTGATGAAGATATGTTTATAGATGATCCGTCAGATGATGAAGTGATATTCGAGATGTGTATTACCTATTGGATTAAGATAGAGAAAAGAGAGGTTGCACAGTGAATGATGACAGTACAGCAACGCCCAGCATTTTTTGATGAGGACATGGACAAAGTGCCATCCTCCTTATGGACTACAGGCCCCATTGACGTAGGCCTATTGAGGGGGGTGGAGAAGTTAAGATTAAGCTTAAACCAGGAGCAATTTTACCTTGAACAAGGCAGTACCCAATGTCTCGAGAGGCGGATGGAGGTATTTTTAAGACTATATTGGCTATGATGGAACAGGGTATCTTGGTGACATCAACAAAACTGTGTAATACTGCTGTCTACCCTGTGAAGAAATCAAAATGGGGTTAGTGCCGTTTAATTGAGGATATGAGGCAATTAACCAGATTGTAGAGGCAGAGTTTCATCTAGTTCCAAATCCTGCAATGATTTTATGTAGTATTCCCACAGAGGCATGCAATTTCACGGTGATTGACTTGAAAAATGTGTTTTTCTCAATCCTGTTGCATAAGGACTCCTAAGACCTTAGGTCATTTACGTTTTTTCAGACTAAATTGAAAAGTACTTGTTTGCCCCAGGGGTATTGTGAGTCTCCATCGATCTTTAAAAGAGTCCTTCAGACGGACCTGAGCAATCTTGATTTGCAAAGTGCTGTGCTGCAGTACGTAGATGTCATTCTAGATTGTAGCACGACAGAAGATATGATATGGTATGATATTTTATTTGCATCACGCTTGTACACAAGTGTTTCAGAGAGCGACAAGGCAAGGGAGGGGAAAAGGGGAGAAACAAAACAACAATATTACTAGGCCATTGACATTGAGAACGTGCAAGTGCATGGGAAAGGAAAAGGGCAAAAGTGCATGGAAGGGGAGAGTGGAAAGTGCGGAGCAGTGGAGAGACAGATAAATAATAATAAAAACTAAATCAAATAGATAATGGAGCAATAAACAGGGCTAGTGCAGCCAACAAGTGGCAAGTGCTGTGATTACGGCAGCAGAACTGGGTAAGTCTGATAAGTGCATGAAAGAAGAAAATGGGGAATTGGGGGACTGTTTGGATACAGATTCAGTCCCCAATGCTTCAAAGGTGAGCAGGTACCTGGGCCAAGGGGCCAGGTGCACAGTGACAAGATAGAGCAGATCAGCAAGGGAGAGAGGGAGCACAGGCAGATGCAAAGAGGAAGGTCTTACGGTGCTTCCGGAGATGGTTCTCCTCAAATTTTAGAGTGGTAGAGAGGCTGTCCAGAGGGAGGCCCCCGCTGAAGACAGAGATCTACCCCCAGCTCGTTTCTTTGAAAAATGACTGACCCTGAGGGAGTTAGAGGTAGAGGAGCAAAGAGCTTGAGAGGGGAGGTATTTGTGGAGGGATAGCTGAAGGTATTTTGGCCCCAAACCCCAGAAAGCCTTGTGGACAATGCATAGGGTTTTAAATGTAATCCTTGCATCCATCCACTGGGAGCCAATGGAGAGATTTCAGAGCTGGAGAGATACAATCCCAGAGCTTGAGGCCAAGGACAACTCTCGCAGTCCTGTTCTGGATTAGTTGCAGAGGGCGGAGAGTGGAGGCAGGTAGATTTAGAAAGAGGCTGTTTCAATAGTCCAACCTAGAGAGAACCAGAGCTTGGGAGACAGTGAGCTTCTGGGGGAAGGAGAGGAAAGGAAGAGTACCTCTGATGAGGTGAAGAAGGGAGTTTGACTTTTTAGAGACCTCAGAGATGTGGGTGGAAAATGAAAGTGTGGAGTCAAAGATGTCGCTGAGGTTCTTAGTCTCACAGGTGGCGATAGGAGGAGGGCCAAGCGAGGCTGGCCAGAGAGAGAGAGGGGAAAGGATGGAGAAGGTGTGCTGATGAGAAGGATCTCAGTCTTGCTGGCATTCAGACACAGATCATTGACGGCACATCATCTTGAATGGCAGTTACGCAATCAGAGATGAGAGAGGGAGAGGAGGTGGCCGAGGGCAGCCTGAAAATGAGTTGTGTCATCAGCGTAGCACTGGAAATTTGAGCATAGGAAGGCAATGCAGTGGGCGAGAGTTGCCAGGTATTGGTTGAAAAGCCAGGGTGAGAGGTTAGACCCGTGGGTAATACCACAGGTAGTGAGGAAGATAGAGCATAGGAAGGACCACAGTTGGACCTAGAAGAGTCGATCAGAGAGGAAAGAGGTCAGCCAGGCCAGAGCCTGATCAGTGATACCCAGGTTCTCACAGAGACGGTTGAGCAGGATGGTATGTTTGCCCGTGTCGAAGGCAGAAGAGAGATCGAATAGAATGAGGGCAGTGGGAATGTTAGAGTCAAGGTTGGAGAGTAAATCTTCACGGATGTTCAGGAGAGCAGTTTCTGTGCCTCTGGCTGCTCTGAAACCAGACAGGTGGTCATGGAGACAGCCAACAGAATCATAATGAAGGTTAAGCTGAGAGATGACCAGCTTCTAAAGGAGTTTGCCCAGAAAGGGAGTAATGGATATTGGGCGATAGTTGGCCGGACAGGAAGGATCAGCTGTGGGTTTCTTGAGAAGAGGATGCACAAGGGAGTGTTTCAGAGGGGAGGGAAAGGATTCTGAGGCAAAGGAATGGTTGTAGAAATTGGCAAGGGCCAGAGCGAGGGTGTCAATGTGATCCTTGATGGATTTAGAAGAGCAGGGATGAACCTGTTTTGATGAGGCCTTCATAGATCAGACTTGTCTAGCGACCTCAGGGAAGAAAAGAGGAAAGGAATAGAAGTAGGGAGGAGTGTTGGTTAAAAGGGGGTTAGCAAGCGCAGACTGAGGGGGAATAGGAGGGGGAGGGGAGAAGAGGTAGGACAAGATATCCTGGGTTTTCGAGATAAAGTGAGAGGCAAGGTCATTGCAGAGAGCTTGGGAGGTAAGAGGAGGGGTAGAGACTGTAGTAGGGTTGGTAAGCTCCTTGCAGATTTTGAAGAGTTCAGCCGACTTGTTAGATGCCGCAGAAACAAAGGCATGAATGTGAATGTGGACCTTCTTCTTGGTGAGGACAGAGAGTTTGTATTACCTTTGGAGAAGGCAACAGGTCAGTTTGTCAGAGGATGAACAAGAAGTCCTCCATTTCCTCTCAGACGCCCTACAATTACATTTAAGTGTAGCTAGGTCGGAGTAAAACCAGGAATTACAGTGGGCTTTGGACTTCAAGTGGATCCTCATGACAGGAGAAAGAGCCTCAAGAGTATCAAAAATGGAAGAGTAGAGAAGGGACAGGGTTGTCTCCGGGCGTGATTCAGCCAGAGGATGACAGCGGGGATAGAAGGTGGCAGCGAGATCCTCAACTGACACACGCTTCATAGGTCGGATGTCCAAGTAGGTAGGTGGCAGTGTTGGGGTGAGCTTGGCTTGGGGGGACGAAAGTGAGAAATGAGAGGAGAGAAGGCAGTGGTCACTCCAGGAGCGAAGAGTGGTCAGAGGGATAGAGAGGAGGAGGCCAGAGGAGATCTGACATCGAATGTGTGTCCTGCAGAGTGCGTCGGGCCAGAGGGGAGGATAGAGAGGGAGAGGGAGAGGGATTCAGAAAGGTTGTGAAAGAGCAGAGATGAGGGACATGGGGAGGAGTTGAGTGGTAGTGGTCAGGAGGGAGGAAGAGAGGTCGGACCACTCAGAAAGAAACCAGCTGATTTGCCCAGGGGGCCGGTAGAGAGTAGGAACAGTAAGAGAGTGGCTAGGAGAGGTTGAGAGCCTGCAGACAAGGCATTTGAAAGAGGAGTAAATCTTAGTGGGAATGATAGTGGCAGGAATCCCCTCAGGAAAGATCAGGGCTACACCACCTCTGGGCTGGGAGGATCTGGGGGAGGGTTGGGCTGTGGCAGTAACAGGAGTCTCCTATAGCGGCCTGTCAGTGGACAGGAAGCTGACAGGGGCCCTAGAGGTGGGCCTTCGAGACTGTGAGACGGCTATAGCCTGCCAGTCTCTCATTGGTGGAGAAAAGCCACCTTACCCACCAATCAATGAGCAGGAAGGAGGCTGATAGCTCAAACAACAAAGCCTCCAAAGGGGAGGAGGCCCTTTTGAAGATGAGTGTGGACAAGAATCAATTCAGTTAATGACTATACTTGCAGACAAGGGATGTAAAGTAGACAAGGAGAACTTGCAATATTGTCAAGAAGAGGTGTTTTACATAGGCCAGTTGATCTCAGATGAGGGAAAGAAAGTTACACCTGAAAGAGCTGAGGTGAAAACACCAAAACATCACACAATAAAGCAAATGCAGCAGTTCCTGGGATTGTACAACTATGTTAGAGAATGTGTATTTGATTATAGTTCATATACAAGAACCCTTTTGCAGGCTTTGAAGAATGCCCAAGTGAACAAGGAGAAATTCGAATGGACTGAAGAAGTGGAAGGAGGGTTTGAGGAATTGAAAAAAACAATTTTTACAGCTCCAGCTTTAGGAATTCCCAATAATTCTGAGGAGTTCTATCTGTTTTTGCAAACAATGGGACAGTTGTGACAGCAGTGCTTACAGAGAGGACTACACTAGGGTATAAGCCTCTGGCAAATTACAGTGGGATTTTAGATTCAGTTATGAGAGGACACTTTCCTTGCGAACAAACACTGGTAATTGCCGTGTTCGCAATCGAGAAGTCTACAAGCATAGTGATGGGGTGTTCCATGATTTTATTTGTTTAGCATGCATTGTTTGCTGTGTTGGAGAAACCTAAGGGTAGATTGACATATTGCGGGCTTCTGCATATGAGGTATATCCAGTGATTAAACTAGTCAGATGCAGAATAGGGAGTCTTGCAATGTCTGTAGCCAAACCTGTGACAGCGAATGTGCACGTGCATGATTGCTCCATTTACGAGGAGGTTTATGGTGAGATCCCGAGGGTAAAGGAGAATGCTCTAGCAGGAGGGGAGGTTTTTATTGACGGGTCGTCAAGAATTCATCAAACTCCTCAAGAAGAGCAAGAATTGTGGAAGCAAAGGGATGCTCCGTATCCCCCTATGAAGCATTGTGGTGACAGGACAGCACTGGAAAGCCAGTGATGCCTGTAGCCTTATTAAGGGTAGCGCTTGAACAGCTGCACTCCCCAGTGCATGAAACTTGGGGAAACCTGGCAGCAACTATTGCGGAGGATTGGTTTGTACCAAACCTGTTAGAACACGTTGCATTGTACGTAGTAAAGTGCATTGTATATCAGCTATTTACAGCTGAGCACACATTGCAAACAATCAGGAGTGATTCTTCGACCAAATGGTCCTTTTCAGCATTTACTTATCGATTATGTTTATATGCTGCAAGTATGTAGTGGACATAGCTATATGATAGTGATGGCATGTCTCTTTTCGAGATGGATTGAAGATGATCCATGTACACACCCTGATGCCACTATCACTGCAAAGTTTTTAGTTTGAGGAGCCTTTCCTAGATGGGGAGTATGCGAGGTGCTGGGATCTGACAATGGCCCTCATTTTGTTAATGAAGTATTTCAAACGCAGCCTATTGCTTAGTATAAAACATATGTTTTGTTCTGCTTATCACCCACAGGCAAACAGGATATGTGAAAGACTCAATAGTCTTCTCAAAGAGAGAATTGCTAAACTTAAACTGTCATTGAAGAAGGGATGGCTGTACTGCCTGCCGCTTGCATTGTATGAATTAGAAATCAGCCTAGGTCTGACCACCACCTCACACCCCATGAGTTGGTAACAGGGAGGCAGATGAGTACACCTCTCGCTCCCCCATCAAGGATTAGAAGTGATGCTCACAAGACAGCAGAATTGTATGTGTATATTTAACATTTATGACTGCTAGTATCTCTGTAATTTCAGATCAATCAGATCAACTCAAGCATAAGGTGTATCTGCCTCAGGATGCAGATGAAGATCATTCAGCAACTGGACCTAAAGAATTACCTGTACCCAAATTATTTATTGGCGATCCCATTTTAATCCACAACTTCACTAGGAAGTGGCACAAGCCCTGTTTAAGTGGACCATACATCGTCAAAAATATTACTCCCTCAGCAGTAAAAGTTCAAGAAAGGCACCTCTGGATACACTTCGGCGATGTAAAGCCATATGCTGGTGAGACTGGTGCACCCCTATCCGATTCGGAACCAAGGCAACAAGAAGAAGTTAAGCATGTGCAGACTCGATCGATGACAAGGAAGAAAGACGCTAAGATTACTGATTAAATAAATGCAAGTGTGTATTTGGACTGTGCTTGCCCCGGATCCTCTTTATAGATATTTTAGCAGGAGAAAGGAAGCAACTTTTCTTGAGTCACAGCAATTTCTTTAATGGGACTTTAGGAAGTGCTGGTTTGCAAAAAATGACAGACTGTGACTTTATATTTGATGATTGGAAGAGGGAGGAGTTCTCTGATTCTTTCGATTCTGAGTTTCTCGTTGAATAAGGTTAATGGTCCTATCTGATGTCGACATTCATAGACTCCTTCTCGCTGTCTTCATTTTATACTTCAAACGTACTGCTCTTGTTGGGTGGAGCACTGATGTTCGTACTTTTGCGCAGGATCCTAAGAATGGACCTGCAATTATAAGACTGTTGGCAGCAATAATTGAGCACATTTGGCAGCTACCTGAGCCTCTGACAAGGCTGCCTGATTAAAAAGGATTTTTTCTTCCTTAAAAACTAGTACACAGGCAAAATAATGCAGTGCCAGACTCAATGATGAGTGGAGAGACACCAATGGTGGGGTCTCATGTATTAGTGCATAATATATGTCTGCACAGCATCTATTAATGTTTTCCTGTTTATGCCAATGCATGCTTAATACCTTGCTAGACCCAGAAAGATAGGAATCCCCTTGTTTCTTCCCACACCAGTAACCTATGCAGAGCTAGATGTTGCAAGGAAACCAAGGCCATATGTGATTATCCCTACACCAGTGACACGTGTAACGTCACTGATTTCTCTGACATGTCTTCCTATGATTCCCCTTGTTCATTTTTATATGATCCATGATTAGTACGTACACACTCACGATACACGAAAGAGACCCAAGAGAAGTACAAGAGAAGATGATTATGAGTTAAATAATTAGCAAGATAGTACAGCACATTTGGGGAACAACATGTGGTATCAACACCTGAAGGAGGTAGGAAAAAGAACCTCTCAGGAAAGTTGCTATGTATGTGCTCTCCTACCTTATGCTATGGGGAAGTCCAAGATATTCATAGCTATAGAAATAGATGTCCAGACAGCTCATTGCTTAACTCACCTTGAACTCTGCCATACAAGAGGTCAATTCCAGGGTCGAACAGCATCCTTGGTATGGGTGACGGAATGGTCAGCACCAGAAGAAGATGATTATGTTAAAGATTTGAAGACAAGAGCAAGAGTACACACCAGAGATCATGTGATAATATACAAACAATCTAGAATGAAGGGAGCAGGAATCCGATGTGAGATAAACAAGAAGCTCAATTGCCAAGGAAAGACTGATTAAGAAATACAAAAATGCACAGAAAGAAGACAGATGCAGGTCTGGGGAAATGTTCTTTCTCCATATGGCTTGGAAGAAGGCATAGTCATCTGCAGAACTGTGGAAGTAACATGACATCACAAACCAGATATAGATTGTGTGGAAAAAGGATGCAAACCTCTATCACAGAGGCTTGCAAAATTGCTGACATGGGTTGAAGACAAAGGAGACTAGTTACAGATAGTACCTCTGGATACTGCAGAGCAATGCTTCAGAAATAATAGCACAAGAAAAGATGCCAATAATCAGCAGTGCGGTTGAATCTTCGATGTACCAGGAATGAAGGACAGGACAGTAGTGATCATGGACCACTACTGGGCCTGTGGATCCAGAGCATACATGAAGCTGCCCAGACCCTGTTCGATAGTACTTGTTTATGTACCAGCATTAGTGGTTCCAAAGCGTGACCTCAACATTGGCGAGTTCCAAAAAAATAGATGCTCTCCTAAGAAGAGGAGATCAAGTGGATTCCTCAATCGAACAAAGAGGGAGAACTGTTTCTCAGCTAAATCGATAGAATCCTTCAATTCTATTCTATATGAGCACAGGTTGTTCAGCCAGACTTCAGCAGTGTATGCAACAATCTTCATCCCAGGGATCCAGATGATGGGAAATGCCAAATGGTTACAGATAACCAGATGGGAGCTCCTGCAGACTATCAACACTACAATACAGGGATTTAATGCTATCAAGGAAGAGCTAACACCCATACAACTGATGACTCTTCCGAAATAGATATGTCTTGGATATGATTACAGTTGTGGATGGAGGTGTTTGTGCCAAAATCAGAAAAAATCAAGTTGCACATTCATACCTTCTCACAACGAAGAGAATGGGATCTTAACAGATGCCCTCATGCTGCTAACGAACTTACATGTCAAAATGGAAGATGAAGTAGAAGATATTGCTGATGACAGCTGGTTTGCATCAATCTTCTCATGGGTTCCACAATAGATGTCGCATATCTTCAAGTTTCTTGGAGCTCTGTTGGTGATGATCATATTTGGATTCTGCGTGATCAGAATAATAATCACACAGTGCAAGTAGGCGGCAAAGAAAGCAACAGGAATGAAGATCATGATTGATGTTGAGTCTGGGTTTGCACCCAAAGAGTTGACAGATGAAGAAATTAACAACTATGTAAAGGCCAGTGTCTATGCACCTGAGGGAACGGAGTTACTGTATCCAAGGAACCACAAGAAGTATGTGGTAAAATGGATCTACTGCAACCCAAATGGACAATGTAGTCTGATGACCTGGAGTATTGATGAACATGTGAAATCAGCAAGATGTCTGAAAGGAGTGATAAAAATATGGACTCCAAAGAAGCACTTCTTCAGAAGAAGATGTCTAGATGTGAGACTGGTAAGAGAGTGGTCGATAAATCAACCAGAGTGGGGAGTGTAGAGGAGAAGTCACGTACTCCTACAGGAAGTCCTGCCCCCATCCTACCAATAGGTTGGCAACTGGAAATCGCGACCTGCGCAAGGCCAGTAATGGTACCTATACCGCAAAGAGTCAGTGAAACAAGGTATACATTCAGAAAACCCTATATGTATCCAATAAGAAATGGCTGTCTTCTGAAGGAAGTTCTGGAAGAAGAGTAAATGAAAATGACAGAAAAGACTGCTGACATCACACAAAGCAGAAATGACGCATCCAGAAGAGATGCCAATGAAGAAAGAATATAGACCTTGTAGAACCTGATGATGAAGTAGCGAAGTAAGCAACATTTCGGGAGTGAAATGAAGTGCGTGCAGAGAAGCACTGAAGAAAATGTCAAACTATTTTGCAATTGTACAGACACAGTAATACAAGTAGACAAAGTAATCATAAGGCTGGATATGTAGTAAATAGATTTCAGGAGATGCCACATTGTTTATCTATAGGAATATATAGAATCTGGATGTTCCACGACGCATCGTAGTAAACTTGAATCCTGTGAATGAAAGAGTTGGAAATGTGGCATAGCACAATAGAATGGCTAACAGCAAAGGAAGCTACGAGAAAAGTTTGCTTCGCCCAGTGTTAAGAGTCGGCCCGCTGAGAGCCTGGTTATGTACTCAAAAGGATACAATAACGTGAGAAGTGAGCAGAACTCCTGTTTGAGGTGTAAAGGAAAAACACTAGAAGTGCCAGGTTTACTCCATTTAATCAAATAAAATACAATGAATGAGCTCAAAACGTGGTCTCAAGTCACATGATCAGATGAAAATAGACTTTGGGGCAAGCTACACTGAGACCAAAAGATAAGGCCATGCCTTCACTCTCTTTTATTCTCAGGTGCAGAGAGCCTGCACACGGCCAAGTTCGAACATACTAATTGAATGGCAGACTGCATGAGTGATGATGAATATTGGGTTAATTGGGTGGGAAGGCATGACTAGGCTGAACTCCCAGCACCTGGGGTACCAGCTTGCGTGCTGCTAGCAAGTGGAATATTCCAGAAGGGTACAAGTGTGCCAACCAATTATAGAGGCCCACGTATCAAAGAGCCCTATAGTTTGAGAAGCCAATAGTGTAATAGTGCAATATTGAAGATAACTTGCCCTTGGGATAAGCTGAGCTGTCCACCTGACTTTAGTGGCCCAATCACAGCGCCATACCCCTTAGAAAGTATATGTAGATGTTCCCCGTAGACCAACCATACTACCACTTAGATGTTCTTACTTTGCCACATAGCATGATGTCACTGATGACAAATTTTTAGTATACAAGTGTTGTTTTTTATGACATCTATGGAGAGAAAGCGAGCTGTGCAGCGTCCGTTGAAATCCGTTGTACTCCCTGTTTTACCAAATGTTATTAAAACAGCTGAGATTTTTCCACATTTCCTGAGTTTGTCTGATTATTGATGTATGAGTAAGGTCTGAATCCCCACCCTCCTGCTGTCCCCTCCTCTCCCCCTTTGGCTACCTTGCCCTCTCTCTCCTCCTCCTCCTCTGCCCCTCCTAGGGATCTTTCTCCTCTGCAGGGCATACCTCTGATATGTACCCCTCCCCGGAAGGTCTTTAAGGCTGGCAACCTTCTTCATATTGCCACTCTCAACTCTCGCTCTGCCGTTAAACACTCCTCTGACATCGGCCACCTCTTTGAAGAACTAGACCAAGATGTCCTTGGTCTTACTGAGACATGGTTCATGGCCAGCTCTGTCACAAGCTTTGACACTCTCCTCCCTGATGGCTACAAGATCCTCTCAGCACCCAGATCCTCCCGGGCCGGTGGTGGGATAGCCCTGATCTTTCCTGAGTGGATTCCTGCCTCTATCATTCCCACTCAGACCTACTCCTCTTTTGAATGCCTTGTCTGTAGGCTTTCTCACTCGCCTACCCATTCTATTACTGTGGTTACCATCTACCGGCCTCCTGGTCAAATCACCTCATTTCTCTCTGAGTGGGCAGACCTCTCCTCCTCTCTCCTGGCCTCTACCACTCAACTCCTCCTCCTCAGTGACCTAAATATACATTTAGACTCTCCTTGCTCCTCCTCTG
Source organism: Ambystoma mexicanum (assembly GCF_040938575.1). NCBI lineage: Eukaryota > Metazoa > Chordata > Amphibia > Caudata > Ambystomatidae > Ambystoma > Ambystoma mexicanum. The sequence continues at coordinate 1,516,888,774 of NC_090937.1, read as the reverse complement.
TACTCTTCCGTGACCTCTGCGACTCCATCTCCCTGTCCATCCTCCCATCTGGCCCGACTCACTCTGCAGGGCACACACTCGATGTCTTGATCTCCTCTGACCTCCCCCTCTCCATCCCTTTGACCACTCCTCTCTCCTGGAGCGATCACTCCCTCAACTCATCTCATCTCTTCCTCTCTTCCCCTCAAGCCAAGCCTACCCCAACACTGCCACCTACCTTATCGGACATCTGGCCCATGAAGCGTGTGTCAGTTGAGGTTTTTTCTGCTACTTTCTCTCCCCCCTCCACCTTTGGCTGTCTCACATCCTGACACAGCCCTGTCTCTGCTCTTCTCTTCAATTTCTTATACGCTTGATGCTCTTTCCCCTGTCATGAGGATCCATTTGAAGTCCAAAGCCAAGTGCAATTCCTGGCATGACTCTGCCCTAGCTACACTTAAACGCAAGTGTAGGGCACCTGAGAGGAAATGGAGGACTTCCTGTGACATCCTCTGACAAACTGGCCTGTCGCTTGCAAAGGCAATACCGACTCTCTGTCCTCACCAAGAAGAGAGTCCACATTCAAGCTCGTGTCTCTGCGGTATCTAACAACTCGGCTGAACTCTTTAAAATCTGCAAGGATCTGGCCAACCCTGCTTCAGTCTCTACCCCTCCTGTTGCCTCCCAGGCTCTTTGCAATACCCTTACCTCTCACTTCATTTAAAAAACCCAGGACATCCTGTCCACCCTCTCCACCCACACCCCTCCTCTTCCCTCTCCATATGTGTTTGCTGACCCTCCTTTAGCCACCCTCCCACCATCCTTCTCGTCCTTTTCTCTTTTCAAGTCCGATCTATGAAAGCCTCTTCAAAACAGGTTCATCCCTGTTCCTCTAAAACCATCAATGACCACATTGACACCCTCGCTCCAGCCCTTGCTGACTTTTGCAACCACTCCTTTGCCCTGGATCCTTCCCCTCCCCTCTGAAGCACTCATTTGTGCATCCTCTTCTCAAGAAACCCACAGCTGTTCCTTCTTGTCCAGCTAACTATCGCCCAATTTCCATTACTCCCTTTCTTGGCAAACTCCTGGAAAAGTTTTGCCATCTCTCAGCTTAAGCTTCATTCCAATTCTGTTGGCTGTCTCCATGACCACAAGTCTGGCTTCAGAGCTGCCAGAAGCACAGAAACCGCTCTCCTGAACATCCGTGAAGATCTGCTCTCCAACCTTGACTCTAACATTCCCTCTGTCCTCATCCTCCTCGATCTCTCTTCTGCCTTTGAAACGGTCAACCATACCATCCTGCTCAACTGTCTCTGTGAAAATATGGGTATTACTGATCATGTTCTGGCCTGGCTGACCTCTTTCCTCCCAGGTCCAACTTGGGTCCTTCCTTTCATCTATCTTCCTCTCTACCTGTGGTGTTCCCCAGGGGTCTAACCTCTCGCCCTGGCTTTTCTACCAATACCTGGCAGCTCTCACCCACTGCATTGCCACTTTCTGCTCAAATTTCCAGTGCTATGCTGACGACACTCAACTCATTTTCAGGCTGCCCTCTGCCACCTCCTCTCCCTCTCTCATCTCTGATTCATTCAAGATTGGTGTGCCACCGATGATCTTTGTCTGAATGCCAGCAAGACAGAGATCCTCCTCATCGGTACACCTTCACCATCCTTTCCCCTCAGTCTCTGGCTGGCTTCCCTTGGCCCTCCTCCTACCCCCAGCTGCGGGGCTAAGAACCTCGGGGTCATCTTTGACTCCACCCTTTCCTTCTCCGCCCACATCTCGGAGGTCTCTAAAAAGTCAAATTTCCGACTGCACCTCCTCATGGTATCCCAAACTCTGGTTTTCTCTAGCTTGGACTATTGTAACAGCCTCTTTCTAATTCTACATGCCTCTACTCTCCGCCCTCTGCAACTAATCCAGAACAGGACTGCAAACTTGTCCTTGGCCTCAAGCCCTGGGATCGTGTCTCTCCAGCTCTGAAATCTCTCCATTGGCTCCCAGTGGATGCAAGGCTTAAATTCAAAACCTCTCTGCATTGTCCACAAGGCTTTCTGGGGTCAGGGTCCAAAATACCTTCAGCTATCCCTTCGCAAATATCTCCCCTCTCGAACTCTTTGCTCCTCTACCTCCAACTCCCTCAGGGTCAGTCGTTTTTCAAAGAATCGAGCTGGGGGTAGATCTCTGTCTTCGGCTGGGGCCTCCCTCTGGAACAGCCTCCCTGCCACTCTAAAACTTGAGGAGAACCATCTCTGGTTCCGGAAGCACCTCAAGACCTTCCTCTTTTCTTCTGCCTTCGCTCCCCCTCTCCAATGCTGATCTGTTCTCTCTTGGCACCGTGCACCTGGCCACCCTCTGTCCTTCGGCCCCAGGTACCTGCTCACCCTGCCACCCTCCCGCACTGCCTCCGGGCCACCCCTTGCACTGGGGTCTGTATCTGTACCCATACAGCCCTCCTTATTCTTCCTGCACTTATCAGACCTACCCTGTCTGCTGCCTTAAACATAGCACTTGCAAATTGCTGGCTGCATTACCACTGTTTGTTGCCTTTATTATTTATTTACTGTTATTTATATGTTTCTCCTCTGCTTCCCACTTTCCACTTCTCCTCCCTTCCATGCACTTTTTCCCTCCCCCCCTCCCATGCACTTGCGCGTTCTCAATGTCACTGGGCCTAGTATGATCGCTGTTTTGTTCTCCCCTGTTCCCCTCCCTTGCCTTGTCGCGCTCTGAAACACTTGTGTACGAGTGCAATAGAAATAAAATATCAATCAATCAATCAAACCATCTCAGAAACTGTTACCTCATCTTAAAGAGTGTAAACTGGTTCAGCACCTTCTGAACATAACATAAATTAAGCACACTAATATAACAAAACACTCTTCCAGGCATCTGTTTCAAACCCAACCAGTTTCAACTCAGCATCTGATGACAAATAATGCAATTTAACTAAGCATGTAACTATTTTAAATACCCCTTTCTTTTAGATATCTACTTCTACATTTGTTTACATTCTAAGCACTCACCGTTTTTAACCCTCCTTTTTGTTACATGTCATTAAAAGATAAACACAATAACTTCTGATTTTGCTCTTTTTTACAGTCCAATTTGATATTTTTTTTCTTTTTAAATATTTACACCTATTTACCTGCTATGGCAAGTCTATTTTATGTGTAAGCGCTCTATTTTCAGAACACATCACATGTTTCACTTCTGTGATAATCTCAATTTGCTCTAACATTTTCACCTCATGCCTCGGGTGGAAGGGCTTCATCTGATTAACATGGGTAAATTGTTCCACTGTTAATTCTTCCTCCTTTTTAGCAATTCTATAGAGCACAGATGAAACTGTGTCTACAATTCTATATGACCCGTGCCATGCTGCAAGAAATTTAGAGTTTTTATGCTTACCTTTCCCAAAGTTGAATTTGTAGACCTGGTCTCTACCTCATATTCTCTCACAAATGTCTTCCTATTGTAATATGTCTTTGCACTGTCAGCGGCTTTTCCAAATGTCGCTGTGCAAATGCAAAAGTATATTGTAAGTGCTTTCTCAGTTATTCCATATATTCATGAATTGTGGATGCATTTACAAAGACCTGTTCATTTGTTCTGTAAAACAGGTGTTGTGATAGAACCATTTTCCTACCTGTCAAAATTTCATAAGGGATAATATGTGTTGCTCTAGATGACGTCTGCCGCCCAATAGCTGCCCACTTTTCAGACTCAGCATCGTCCTGGATCAGTTCCTTCTTAGCAAACAGAACCATGAGGGTTTGTTCCCCTCTAGCCTCAGTTGAACCTGCACCTGTACTTTGCGGAGTCCCCCAAGGACCCTGCGTCTCTCTCACATTATACAATGTGTTTACCAAGCCTCTCTTTGACATACTTGACTATCTGGGTGTCTCATACACCAACTATGCTGATGACACCCAGATACTCATCCTTATCTCGGGTGACTTTGCTTTGGATACAAAGGCACTTAATGATATCTACCTTATAATCCAGGCTTGGATGGCTCATCACAGGCTTTGCCTCAACAATGACAAAAAGCGAGCTACTCATCCTTGGTTCGCACTTCAAACTAGCTAAACTCGACCCAGCATATATATCATTAACCATAGACGGCAATATCATTAAAGTGTCGAATGCAGCTAAAACTCTAGGCATTTATCTTGATGCCACACTATCGCTAACCAGACAAACCAATGAAGTAGCATCTGTCTCAGCCCATACCTGTAAACTCATCACAGCCTGCAGACCCTTCCTGAACACTGAAAATTGCATCATTTTAGCTAGAACACTAATCATGGCAAACATTCACTATTGCAACACCCTCTACCTAGGGACAAGTTACAGGTTACACAAAACAATGCCATCAGGACCGCCCACAACATCCTTAGAAGATCCCACATTTCAGACATCAGACGCAACCTCCACTGGCTACCTGTCGTGCAGCGAATTTCGCTCAAAACCTTAGCCTTAACCTACAATGCCCAGAATAACCTGGCACCAGCTTATCTGACCAGCAGGTTCTCACAACATGTTGCGCACAGACCTCTGAGATCAGCCTATGTCAACACACTCTCTGTTCCCAGATTTAAGTTAAAATCCACGGGGGGATCAAGCTTCCCAGTCCTCACAGCCAAACTATGGAACACCACCCCCTCCACACTCAGGTTAGAACCTACGTTCCACTCCTTCAAAACTAACACCAAGCGTTGGCTTCACAAGTTTGATGAGCCGACTACACCCTCATCATAGGTACCGCTGCACCACTCGAGCACCTCTTTCCCTGGTCTAACTCCTTTATGTCCCTTCTTCCTCTCTCTCTCTTTAAAGCTTTTACTTAGCCTCTAGCCTCAGCTATATGCTGGAGTAACTTGGTGTAAATTGCTTGCTTTGTCACTACCTGTATCACTATGTGTTCCATTGCTTTTTCTCTGTAAGACTGCTCCCCGAGGGGAACATGTTATGCCCTTCTGTAACTGCCTTCCTGTAACTGTGTGCCCAGATGCCCCAGGGCATGGATGCGCTTTACAAATAAAATAAATACAAAATACAAATACAAATACGTCAACCTGAGAGCCATTAATACCATAGCAAGTCACAGATCTCACCAAGATCCTGCTTCAGCTGCAAACATTTTCAACATGTCAACTATTGATCTGTTACACTGTTCCTCTCCCGCTGAAGAGTAGTACCAGTAAGAAATATGTAACTGCCTCTTCAATCACAAAATTTGCCACATTTTTGTCATTACTGCACTAGTGAAATGACTTCCACAGTCTGGTTTTATTCTTTAAGGTAAACCAAATCTTGAAAAGATATGATTCATGAGTAAAGAGGTTGCCGTTCGCGCACTGCAGTCTGGAGCTGGAATACAGTCCACCCATTTAGACATTAAACAAATGACCAGTAACATGTACTTGTTTCCCCTTGCTGATCTTCGCACAGGCCCAATAAAATCTACTTGTATTTCGGACCATGGGGTTGTCAAACCCCTTTTCATTAATGGTGGTCTTTGAGTCGGTGACACAGGCTGAAATTGCACACACACTAAACATCCTCTGATGTAGAGTGCAACTTCCTGCAACATGTGTGGCCAATAGGCATTATCTTTTAAAATGTGAAAATTTTTCTGGGAACCTCTATGGCCTGCAGTTATAGCATTGTGAACATTATGCAACATCAATCCCCGAAATGAGAAAGGCACTACCATTGGATTTGGCCTCTAATGGATTTCCTAATCATCAGTATATCCTGTAAACTAATTCTCTGTTTGTTTTTTAATAGCACCCACAATTCCTCTTTCCTTTTGCAGTCATCTTCAGTCGGAGGATGTTGTTCTGCATCTAGCAAATGGTTGTAAAATGGGCCTAAAATAAGATCCACCTTTTGTGCCTTAATCAAGTCTTGATCTGGAGTACCAAAAATCAATTTTTCCACTGGTTGTTCAACTGATTTGGGATTTTTGGAATGTGTTATTGCATCCACCCTGGATTTCACCAAGCTGGTGCTCAATAGAAAATAACTCCCCCATTACAGCATAAATGTTGGCTAATTGATCGGCCTTGTCATTTCCTTCCTTTTCCTCACCTGGTGTTTTCAAATGACCACGTGTTTTACTCCAATGGGTTATCAGGTCATTTTCTGAAACAAGTTTGTCTATAGCTTGAATCATCTTGCCATGTTTAAGTGGCTTCTTGTTATATATGAGTATTACTGTAACATTCCAGCTAGTTAAGTACTCCACCAAACTATGTTGTACATAAACAGAATCAGTGACTAAAACTATTTATTTAAGTATATTTTCTACTGCTGTAGATGTTGCCTTATAAATGGCTGCCAATTCTGCAACTTGACTGCTTTTGGGGCCTATCCTCATGCTTACTGTAGGATTGCCATCACATTTAAACCACACATTTCCTTTTCCTGCCACCAGTTTTTTTTCAGCATCATTTTCTACCTGGTACACATTTGGTAATTCCTTACATGTTTTTTCATTAAAAGCTTTGTCTGGGGATTGCTCAAATTCATTTTCAACATGTCTCTAGCATGTGTCTTCTGGCGCACAGACAGCTGCACAATCACGCAATTATGCTAGCCCTTGAGTAATTGGTTTTTTTTTTAATTCTATCCATCTTTAATTTATACTAGAAATTGCTTAGGCTTTGGGGAAGATAATGAACCATCTTACACTGAGGCAAAAAGGGAAGAAGAACCTAGCATCCTTCCCAACCGAGCCAGCGCCCAGCAAAATCATCCAGCACTCACAGAGGCTTTGTTAAAGGTGATTCCTGAAGGGAAAGGTTTAGAGAAGGGAAGCCCTTTTTTTTTTTCTTTACAAGGATTACTGTACAGAAAGGAAAAATCCACAGAAGGCCTAAGTAAAACTCAGTAATTCCTAAAACCCATCGGAAGATCATGCTAGAAATTGCACATTCTCATTTGACAGGTGGACACTTAGGACAATCTAAGACCCAGGCACATATCAGTGGAATGTTTTACAGGCATGGTATCCATGCTGATATAAAGAACGTCATTCCGACATGTGAAATATGTGAGAAAACCAGTATGCGTATTCCCTTACCTGCCCTTCTGAACCCTTTACTAATAATAGAAATCCCTTTCTCCTAGATTGAGATGGATCTCATTGTACCATTGGAAACTTCTAGACTGGGCAACAAGTATGTCCTCGTAATCGTTGATTACACCACCCGATACCCAGAGGCATTCCCCATGCAGAACAACACAACCCAACAGATTTTAAAACATCAATTGCCATATTTTTCCAGGGTTGGTTTCCCAAGGAAATTCTAGTGAATCAGGGATCCAATTTTATGAGTAAACTCATGGGTGAAGTCAAAAAATTGCTCCATATTGCAACATTAAGAACCTCAGTTTACCACTCCCAAATGGATGGATTGGTAGAAATATTTAACAAAACACTTAAGATGTTGGTAATGAAGTACGGAATGGATTGGGAACGTATAATTCTCTGGGCCCTACTAGCAGTAAGAAAGAACCTGCAGTCATCCACTCAATTCACTCATTTTAAACTACTTCATGGTAGACAACCAAGCGATGTCCTAGCCTTGCTCCAGGAGACCTGGGGAGAACGAGAAGAAGCTCATATTCCCCTCTCACAAACATCTACCAGATTGTGAGAACATATGAAATTTGTTTGAAATCTAGTTTATACCCACATGGAAGAGGTCCAAGCACAAGACCAGTCCACCTACGACAAAAAGGTAAACTTAACATCTTTTTCAATAGGACAGATGGTATTAGTCCTTTTACCTACCTCTGAACATAAGTTTGTCTCAAAGTGGCATGGGCCATATGAATTATTAGAAGAAACAGGGACCTGTACCTATAAAATATCCCAACCTGACAGGAAACAAAAGACCCACCTCTCTCATGTAAATATTTTAAAAGAGTGGAAGGAAAATCCATCCGCAGCGACTGCCACAATACTGTCTTATTTGGTACCAGACGAAATAGATAATTTTGAATTAGTTCCCCAAGAGCTATCTAGTCAACAACAAGAAGACTTAAAATATTTAGTCACAATATTCCCCGATGTATTCTGTGAGAAACAAGGGAGAGTGCAAGGCACTTATCATTATATCAGAATTCCAAAGGGAAAAGTGCTCCAATTGAAACCACATAGACTCCTTGAAGCCCGAAGACAGATAGTGGTTGAGGAAGTGAACAACATTCTAATGCCAAATATTATTGAGTTTTTCTGGGTGACTGAGATCCAATGGTTTGTACTGTGGCGCTGGTCAGGGGTTCCTTGATATTTAATGAGTGTTAATTTCCACACATGGTAAGTGTTTGCAACAATTGTCGATTTATTGTGGATATGAACACTCATTAAATATCAAGGAACCCCTGACCAGTGCCAAAGTACAAACAATATCAAACACTGGGACATCAGGAGCTTTGTCCCCCTGAGAGCCACCTGCAGGCGGCAGGCAAAGGAACAAGAAAGCAACACATACAATAGTGCAGGATCCACAGTTACAATATGCTCTAACTTCACTTTAGCAAATATTATCAAACCTTCTTCAAGCCCATGGTCCTCCCCTATAGTATTGGTCACAAAAAACGATAATGTCTAGAGGTTTTGCATAGACTTCTGACAGGTCAACGCCATCTCCAACTTTGATGCCTATCCCATGCCACACATTGATGAATTGATTGATACATTTGGAAATACCAACTGTCTATCAACCCTAGACTTAATCAAGGGGTACTACAGGTCCCAGTACATGGACCTGATAAGCAAAAGTCAGATTTCTCGATGCCCCTGGCACTATTTCAGTTCAAAGTCCTCCCTTTTGGCTTACACAGGGCCCCTTCCACTTTCCAACAGCTTATAGACAGGATATTACAGCCCAACTCTGATTTCTGTGGGGCTTATATTGCTGATACAGTCAGCCGGTCCGATATGTGGGATGTTTCAACCCACTTGTCCAGGCCCTGCAACATTACTGTGCATTGCTGGCAGCAGAAACCCCAGAAATGGCCACAGGAAAGCTTGCTGCTCGCTAAAAATCACCCAAAATTGTGCAGTAAAAATCTGAAAAATTGGCCGCCATCCACTTTTGCCTATGCCAGGGGTAACACAGGAGACCACTGCCAAAACCCACCATCGGGCTACCCACAAAGTAGCCTGAAACCACTTGAAAAAGCAATGCTGATTGCCAAAAGAAACACAGAGCTGTTTGGAAATCCGTTTTCTTGGTTGTCAAATTTACAAAAATCATGGTTCACAAACCACCCAAAAGATCCAACCTCCTTGTTGGGTGTTCCACATCATGCTACTTCAAGAACCCATACAATTACAATGTCAGCAAGAATCATATGTTATCAGAACAAAATCCACTTTTAAAGATACTTGATGGAAAGAAATCTGTCAAAATGGGTGCAGTACTGTTACTCACCTCCGACAGACGCTGGCGATCTCTAAATCTGACAGGAGAAACTTGTGTTTTCAAAGTTAAATGTGTCAAAGAAGGGATTTCATCAAATGCCATGTAGAGTGCCACGCATTTGATGTTCATGTTGAAAACGACTGGAATTAAAGATATGTTTGCTTATTTTAAATTTATAAATGTGATTTTTTCACAAGGAACTATCTTACAATTGACCATAAGGCAACCTAATTCAGCTAAAACGTCCAAGAGGCTTTCTTTTTCTGAGAACCTCCCACCTTGTTCATTCCCACCAAAAGGAGAGGATTTTGCATTGGCATGTTAATCAGAAGGGGAGGAGATTTCCTCTGCTGCCTTGAGAAAGAAACAATGGGTTCCTTGAACTGAATAGAAAGTTGAAGTAAATGTATGTTTTAGAAAAATGCTTATAGCAAATTGTACTGAACTGACAAAAATATGGAACTTAGAGATTGTTAAAATGAAAAATTTGCCCACAGTTTAAGACTAATCTGGAATCTGTGTGATGTTCTGAGATTGAACCACAGAAATTATTCATATTCCAGCCATTGTGTTTATGTTAGGAACATGAAAAATTACAGGAATATGCCCAGATGGGATGTGTATGCATGTATAAAAATTGGTGCAGAACATCGAGAAACTCACCAAAAGTGCAAAAAAGTTGTAATTTATGAACTAAAGCTCGCAGGAAGATGAGAGTTGGACAGCAATGTACCTTAAGCAATCTGTCATGTAATTATGTATTATTAACAAGTTGTGCATCTTGGAAATACGTTTTTCGTAAGTAAAAGCAAAGGGGAGGGATTTCCTTTGGACCATAAACACAGTGTCACTCTGACACATATGACACACCGCTCCTGCCTCAGATCAGGAGAGGGGAAATTCTCTTACCTATCAGATCCTTAGAGGGTTGGGTATAGATAATCAGCCTCCCACCCACTTTGGAAATGGATAAATAGGGACTGTTGAGACCCAGAAACACACACTTTCCACTCATCAACTGATTCCTTGGCGAAGCACCCTGAAGGAAGATCCAGGCTCCAGACTCTAGAACCAGGCCCAGAATCCAGACTCTAGAACTTTGAAGCAGAAAGGCCCAATCCAAAAGCTGAGCTCTTCTCAGCTGGCCTTCAGAATCTTAAGCAATCTGATTCTAACCTCTAAACTTCCAAGGGGCACCACAAAATCCAACAGCCTGGCTGAGCTGTTTTGCTGTTCTAGCTAAGAACCCCATGCTAGAACTAACATCGAGACCCGCAGAGCAGAGCTGTAACCCAGAACCCATCAGATCCAGTCCAAGAGGCCGCACAGACCAGAGTGCCTTGCTGAGAGCAGAGTCCAGGTGCCCTGATCCTGTCCGGTGGTGAGTGAAGTCCAAACCTTTGACCAGATCTTTGATGGGCCCATTCCACTCCAAAGCCATAGGAGTGAGTATTTAGTCTAGAACTGTCCATAGTCACCTCTTAGTCTTAAGTAACCCAATCCAACCATTCCAACCTATCCATAACTGCATTATTGAATCTCTTTTGTCTATTCTAAATTCTTCTCTCCTCCACATAATCCTTGATAATTGTAGTGATAATCATCTTGGCGCTAATATATATTTTCTGGAGAAAGGTAATCGTCTCGTGCATAGAGAAACCATCTGGAGGCCCTCTGGATAGGTGGCTGGGCTGTCTTGTAGTTTGCGGCTCCATAGACTCTTTAGTGTTAAGAGATCTTTGTTTTAAATCTTCAACAGCGCATTTTTCACTTTTTGAAATTTTGACTCTTTTACTGAAAAATCTACCTTCACAAAAACCTCTGTAACTTTTGAACCGTATGTCCTAGAAATTTAAATGTCATTTTGAAGCTAATATCCTCAGCATTTAAACGAACCCAAAATGACATTACAATTCCTTATAGTTTTTCCGTAATCGCGTTTCCCACACATGGAAAAGTTGCCGCAATTTTGCATTTGGCTAAATTTCATTCCATAGAAAAACAGCTATTTCTTGCTTTCAACTTCTGAATTTCGTTTTCCATCTGCTAATCATTCCATAATCATTGCTAGTGTTGACCTGAGCCACTCCAAAGCAACTCTCACTAGTTCTGAATCTCATTTAGCGAATTAAAATCAATTCTAGCATTTTTCCTATTCAATTCAAACCACATTCAAAAGCATTTTGACCTATTTTTAAAGCATTCCTGTTCTCTCTAAGCTTGCTGGGGGGAAGTGGGATTAAAACTGCAATTGTTGATTGTTATCCCTGATACCTGTGTGCCCTCATTCCATCTCTTCATATTGCAAAGTGGGGGGAGTGAGTAACAACAGGGGGAAAGAGTGATTACATTGTCTTTGGTTAAATTCATATCAAGTTTATTTCTGTGTTGCATTCCTTTATATCATTGCATTTTCTTGAACTCATACAAAGTATTCTCCGCTAGATTATTCTTCCTATTGCTACTCTTAATTGATTAAAGAGATTGTTGATATTGTAATATTACCCATTGCTGATCATTGTTCATATTCATAAGTGTGATATTCAGATATTATTCATATTCATTAAAGTGTAATCTATATATTGTTCAATTCTTCAAATAAATCTTTTAATTTGCAAGACAAACCTATTTCTTGGTTAAGTGAGACCGGGGGGATTCAAAGAGAGGGGCGTTATATAAGGGTACATCATCCAGAATAAAACAAACGTTGACATAAAAATATATAAATAAGGGTTTCCATTGGGCATCCCATACTAGGCATTGACTTAGTTGGAGTGTTGGATTGAAATTACTTACAGATTGGGGGCTCGGGGCTGGGATTTCTGGATTAGATCTACCACTTGTGCAGCTTAATACAGTGTGCTAACTAATAGGATACATAATTACTGTTGGACTAACACGCTGTGTTACACTGTAAAAGCACCCCTCAAAAGAGAACGCTCTAAAAAAACGGTCTGTTTTGCAAACATAAAATAAAAAACTTCTGTAAATCAGGAAGGAAATCAATATTTCCAAAATGGCGACATTGGTAGACATCAAGATAGCTAGAGAACACCTTTTACATACGTTTTTTGTGAGAGGTGGGTGGACTGAGCAGGACCAGAATGTGTGGTTGCAGACGATTACACAACAGATCACTGTAACAGGGTTAGATACCTGGAGAGATCAGGGTCCCTTACATGTGGCCCTGAGTGAACTATATATGGCCCCTAGAGCCAAGGACGAGCAAAATAAGATTGCCAAGATAGCGGCATATCTATATTTATCTATGGGAGCCATACAGGACAAATATGCTGAAGGCCAAGATCTGGCGACTAGGCAACTGATGGCATTAGAAAAGGCTCAATCTGATCTGAACTCTTCCGAGCAGAGGCTGCAGTGGAGCCAAGAGTCAGAAAATGAAAGCAGGCAGTATCTAGTTAAAATCAAAGAGGATATGGGTATCCTGCAGCAGGAAAAGGCAGACCAGGATACCAGAATGCTGGCCTTGCAGAAGGAGTACCAAGAATGTTACTGCAAAGCCAGAAAAAGCTGGAGCAACAATTGGATCTCAACAGGGCATGCGCAGAGCAGGTAGTCACCCTGCAAAGCCACCTAGATAGAGAGAAGGCAGAGAGCAACAAATGAATTCTGAAAGACCTGGACACCCAGGCAGAGTTTGAGGCAGAGCGCCAGAAAGCTGGTGCCCTTCAAAGACAGAGGGACGACCTGGCGGCACAGAGGCAGGCTCTTGCTCAGGAAAGGGACACCTTAGGCCAGGAAGTCTGTCACTTAAAAGTGAAACTGGAAGAAAATCACCTGGCCCTCCAGAGACTGGGTGACCTCCAAAAAGAGCATGATAGATTGTTAGAGCACACCAGGAGGGTCGAGAGAGGCTCTGGCAAGAAAGGAACAGGCCAGTATGTACAGGACTCAGGAGGTAACCCTCCTGCAGCAAAGACTGGCCTAGTACTCAAAAGCAAACCAGGAAGTGCAGAGAGATAATGAAGCTCTCTGTGAGAATAATGACAAGCGTCACAGGCAGGTAGACATGCAAGAGAGACTGATAGAGACTATTAAGGCCTTGATTGAGGAACAGAAAGCTCAGGTTCTTGCATGGAAACAGGGAGCAGGGGCTGATAGAGATGAGGTTCGCTGGGAAAGGGAAACACCTGAGCATAACCTCAGGAACCCTTGTACCAGAGGCCTTCATCTCTCCCAGCCCCTGGACTCTGCCACCCCCATGTCCACTGGCACACATGAGCCCGTGGCCACGGGATGGTAGATTACTATCCAGTTAGAAGTATGGGGCTCATAGGCCCGTACCGCCCTGGAATGGATGGGCGGGCACCTGGGTATGGTTACCCAAGTACTGTGAAGTTTAGTGGGGAACTCCAGGAGAGTAGGCCCACTAAGGGAATCCTGAAAATCTCTGCCCAGTTAAGACAGTGGGGGGGGGGTACCCATCAAATCCTGGGAGCAAGGAGGAATCAGAAGACTCCTCTGAGCACCCCAGGACACAGGAGACTAGGTCCTCACATTCTGCCAGCCATTCCCAGGCTCGCAGAATCCGGGAGAACCTAGAAGATCAGACGGGCACCTCTGGGAGCAGTGCCTCTGAGTCAGAGGATGAATGGACCAGGGTTACCCGAACTAAGAAGGCCAATAAGGCAAAAAGGACCTTGCTTAAGGACCCCTTAAAACAAATCAAGGCAATAAGCAGCGTCATCACGCCTTATCATAAGAACGCTACGCATTCGGTTTGGGAGAACTTTGAGCTATTTGAACAGATGATGGGAGCTTTCCATTTAAAAAACAGTAGTAGCTGCATTCAGTATGTGAAATGGACATTCTCACCAGAATACTCCAGTTTCTTTGTGGGGCTGGAGGACCAAATCATTCTAGATGGTCCATCTATAGGGCGGCCATCTTGAAGCATTTTTCTGTTCACAAAAATCCCCAAGAGGCTCGCAAGGCAGCCTACAACTTGCAATGTCAGGCCCCACAAGAATTTGTGCAGGAGTTAAAGCGTGCCTTTGCGCAGACTACCAGAAGGGTGCGCACGGACAGCAGAGAATTTGTTAATACTTTTTTCCATGCTTCACCAAAATACATCATAACACAGCTAGTGAGAGATTTTCATGAGAAAAGATCACTGGACTGGGTCATTGAACAGGCCCCCCAGATCTATGAGGTGCAAAAGCCCATAGACAACAAAAATACTCAAAAAGCCCCAAAACAACCAACCCCCCTGCTGCTGCTAAGGTGGCAGAGGTAAAGGTTGCCCCCATTTTAGATTTGGAGATGGGGGGCCTAAAAACTTGCCTGCACAACAGAATAATCCCAAGCCCAGAAGGCCCTCGGGCCAGTCACGGACAGGGAGCCAAGGAGGTAGTCCCACAAATTGGATCCCTCACTCCCTTGACTATGTAAGTCGCCGCTACAAGGGGAACAGACTCATCTGGGTTATGTGTGGACCCCTCCAGCCCAAGGGGGGTATCCAACCAGGCACCTAACCCAGGGAAATTCCCTCATAACTTCCCCCAGAAGGGCAGAAACTCCCCAAATCCTGGACAGAAGTTCTTCCCCAGGTATCCACAAAATTACCAACCCCAGAACAATCCATCCTTCTCTTTCCCCACTTTCCTGAGCCCAGACAACCTAATCCGGGAGAGGGGAGGCCAAGGGTGGAGGGGTACCCAAATCTTCCCAACCCGCGGTATTACCAGAGAAGGGATAGCTACCCTTCCCGGGATCAGCCCAGGGGAGAAAACAGAACCCCGTATCAGCCTGAGCGGGTTTCACAGCTAGAGCGCCAGGTCCAAAATATGGCACAGGATCTGGGTCACATGCTGAGGGCTCAGCAGAACCCTCAGATGGGCATGTTGGCACAGAATGACTCCAACTCTGGACCTTGTGCTCCAGAATAATGACGGGGGCAGCACCCCGACAACCCACCGGTTCCCAGGGAGGAGGCACAAGGGGAAGGGGGGTGTGAAGCCTTGGAGGAAGCTTCCTTCCCCACTTGTAAAAAGCCCCTGGAAACCCAGGAACCAGAAACAAAATCTCCTGCCCCTGAAAGCCTTCCACCCAAGGAGCAGAGGGGGATAGGAGAAACAAAGAACTCAAAAAAAAAGACCCATTTTGAGGAGGAGTTACAGATCTTCCAAATTGAAGGAGAGGGGTCCTCAGAGGATTCTGGGAAAAGGATCTTCTCCTTCAGAGATGGGGGAACTCCTCCCAAGGAAAAATGGGTCCCAAAGGATTAAAATCCAGACTGGGTAGATGTGGGGACTGAGCTAGCGCCGCCCATCATCCTACCCCAGAACCAACAGCATGAAAATCCCCTGGTTCAAACCCATCCTGGTGACTGCCGGGGGTGGCCCACAACCGGAACCAGGGGAATTCAAAACTCCTCTCATATCTAGTTGCCACCTCTTTCTTTCAGATTCCCAAGACTCCCCACAGAATTCTGCCCAAATCTCTTCTCTCTCAATGTCCGAAACTAAAAAACTCACCCACCAATTATCCAAAAATGTACATTATCTGTGCCCCCTTGCGGAGAAGGAGGGAAGATACTATGCCCCGGTACAATAACAGTGGCAGGGTAATATTTTGCCACTGGTGGACACTGGATCCCAAGCTACCCTTCTGTCCAAAAAGGTCTTTGATGAACTGGATTCAGGAAAGGGGGAGAATTATCAAATTCCTCTCACCTCTCTTCCTGGACAACTTCAGAACTTTGACGGGAAGGAAATTCCTGTCGAGGGGACTGCGGATTTGGTCATTAAAATTGGGCGACACAAGGTGAAGCACCCGGTCATAGTTGTGACTCCGGAGGGCACAGCTTGTTTACTAGGGAATGACCTCCTGAGAAGGTTGTCACCCCTAATGGACAGTGTAAACAAGGTCCTCTGGACCCAGACTAGCCGAGCAATAAAATTGAAACAGAGTGTCAACCATGTTAGTTTAAACGGCACATGCCACATGGTTGAACAAAAATCTGACCAAGTAGAATTTCATTTCCAGAACAATCAATTTCCAGACGTGACAGTAATAGCAGTAGGACAACAGACTGGTGATGGGGGGTCCTCTCTATTTCTGAAAATCAACCTTCCTTCCAGTCTAAGGTGGCATTCCACACTGGAAGGAAACACTCTGAAATTCTTTACCAATCCACAATCAGACATTCCCACCCCTATAGTCCAGAAAGATGAGAAATCAGCTTAGAGCCTGGCTGATATTCAGCAAATTGGAGAGCAGTTGTTCATCCCTGTTCAGTTAAATGAAGGGAAAGACTCTGTTCTCGCCCGAGTGTGTGTGAACAACGGTAAGAGCTTCATCAGCGAAGCCATGTTCCGCCAACTCCCAAAAGATCCAGCCATTCCCACATTCAGACTCATTGACAAATGGGAAATGGATCTGGAAGCACCCAATTCCAAACGTCTCCTGCCAAGCAGGTGTATGCTCAAAATCTCCATAGGCAACAAGAGCAAAGTCCATAATTGTTGGGTCATGCGAGACATCACTGCCGCATTTTACTAAGGCAGTGACATTCTCAATCGCTTTGCCATTAGTTTGGACCTAATTAACTTCAAAGCTTGGTCCTGATTAGCGGATAATCCCATGGGCTTTGATGATCCAGAGAAAGCATTTAGGTCAGCTCAGCTGCTGCCTTATGCAGTTGAAATTCAGATTGGAGAGGAAGTCACCATCCAAGAAAGGACCCGACAATTCTCCCTGGAAGTGAAAGTTAAAAGAGGACAGAAATTGAAAAACCCTGATGCTTATATTCATCTAAACGCTTCTCTCCAACAGCAAGGGTTGGGGGTAAACCCGACACCACTAGTCAATGTAGAACATGACACCATTCCAATAGAGGTGGATAACAGCGACTTAAACAGTATCACTGAAGCCGCAGGCACCATTATTGGAATGGCGGTTGATGACCGACATTTTTCCATCGATTTAGGAAATAAACTGTTAGGACCAATCCCTAAGAACTGTTTTGACAGTGACAGTGATGACAACACAACACCAGAAAGGATCTTTACCCGGCACGGGGAAACTTCCTGGTGTACACTTATGGTAAGGAAGATGTGATTTGTGACTTCAGGAGGGATGAGGTGATTTTCCAGGTCCATGAGGGCTGCCTTTCCCACCTGAAGCCACCAGTCCAAATCAGAACTCTGACCAGGGAATTCTCCACCCAGCTGGAGGAGGCCACTGAGATAGCAAAACCAGAAGTCTTTACAGGCTTCAGGCCAATGGTTGACGAGACAGTCAACCTAGCTGATGCCTGCGAGACTCTGGAGCAGAAGCAAAAGTTGAAACAAGTTTTCCTGGATTTTCAGGATCTCTTTGCGGTGGACTCATGACTGTTGTCGCACCGACATCCACACAACAACAATTCCCACAGACCCTGGCATGATTCCAGTGTTTGTCAACAATATCGCTTGCCTCTCTCATCAATGGAGTCCCTTACTGAAATAATTAAGAAACTTGAGTCCCGTGGGAGAATCCGTCCAGTCCACATCACCTTCAATAATCCGGTGCTGGGGATATTGAAGCCAAACGGCCAGAGGAGACTCTACGCCGACCTTAGGGAGCTCAGCAAACGGGTCCGTACTTCCCGATGGCCTCTTCCCTCCATTGACCAAGGGCTGGCCCAGATCCAGGGGTCACAGGTATTCACTGCAATAGACCTGACCAATGGATACTGGACTGTACCTGTCAGTAGGGAGGACCAATACAATCTGGCTTTTACCTTTGAGGACCAGCAGTACACATGGACCCAGACTTCCTTCGGATACATCATCTCCGGCAATGAGTTCAACATTTTTCTACATAAGGCCATGCCCGACCTGGGTGAGAGGGGTAACCTGGCCTATGTAGATGATGTTCTCATCAAAAGCTCAACTGTGGAGGAACACATAGCAGAGATCCGTTATGTTCTGACGCAGTTCAGGGCCGCCGGAGCAAAACTTTCCTTTGAAAAGGTACAGTGGTGTAGAACCTGTGTCAATCTCTTGGGGCATGGGGTTACTCCTCAGGGTCTCTGTCCCCAGGAAAAGAAAGCGGAAGCCCTCCAGAAATTGAAAGACCCCACAACTGTGAGGTAACTCAGGAGCCTCCTTGGACTGACTAATTATAGTAGGAAGTTCATTGAGGGCTACGCAGAGATCACCAGACCCCTGATTCATCTTTTGAAGGGGGGGTCAAGTGGCAATGGGGTGCAGAACAAGCCGAGGCAGTAAGACAACTCAAAAGAAGCATCTCACAAGCGCCTTGCCTAGCTTACCCTGTCAGAAACAAGGAGTTCTTCTTGGAGACAGGGTTCTCTAATACATGCTTTGACTGCAGTATTATACCAAAAGCATGACAAGGTCAATAAAGTAATATCCTATGCAAGTAAAACTTTATCCTCTGTGGAGGAAAAATTCACCGATTGTGAGAAGGCTCTCCTGGCAACGGTGTGGGCATTGAAGAATTACTGCCTGTTTATCAGGGGTAACACATCATAGTGGAGACTCCACACCAGCTTCTGCAATATCTCCAAAGTGACAGAATCCGGGCCGGAAATGTGAGTAATTCCCAAATTACTTCCTGGATTCTGTCAATGCAAGGCTTTCCTGTGGAGGTCAGATATGGCCAAAACAAGAAGAGCCTCCTCGCGCAAGGTCTGGCTGACTTGCATGATTGTGCCAGAGAAAACTGTCTCGAGGACGAGAGTCTAAAAATCAAGGACAATATGGAGGCATACATTAATTTCCCACACAAAGTCTTTGAAGAATACAAGTGTGAGGGAATGCCCACTGTCTATGTGGATGGATGCTCTTACCATGTTGACAACAATGGGGAAAAAGAACTTGTGGCTGGCGCAGGGAATGCATGGGTGAATGAGACCCCAGAACCCTCCGCTGGGTACAATATTGGTCCCCAAAGTAGTCAAGGGGCAGAATTGATGGCTCTGCATCAAGCCATCCTCACTGCTGTCCAACATCAACTCCACAAACTGGTCATAATCACAGATTCAGATTATGTACGGAACGGGTTTGTGGAGCACCTGGTTAATTGGAAAACCAGAGGTATGTCATGTGCTAATAACAAACCCTTGAAACATGGGAAATGAATCCAAAATATTGATGAACTGGTCACCTCGAATGGGATGACCATCTACTGCAAAAAAAACAAGGGTCATTCCAAAGTAGAGGGACAAGACAAAACTGGAAATGACTTAGCTGATCAGCTGGCCAAAACCGGGGCCATCCAAGGGGATCTAATAGAGATTGCGTCCCTGTTGGGGGAAATCCAGGTCACTGCTATCACTAGGTCCCAGACAAATGCTCACAATGATCTCTCAACTGCACAACGGAATAAGGAGACCCCAGATGCTGATTTGATTACGGCTCAAAAAGGGGATCCAATAATTGGTAAGTTTTATCAACACATTGAGGACACTGAGAACTTTCCCCTGACGGATACCGATTACATAGGTAAAGAGGATCTCAGAGTATTGATGAAATGTTCAAAAATGTTCCGAATCCAAGACGGTTTGTTGGTGAGGAAATCCCTAGCTGGCCATGATTAGTGGGTGGTTCCTACCTCATTCCAAAGCCTGATGTTAAGTCACGCCCATGATGCGGCCACAGCCGGCCATAGGGTGTTTCATACAACTCTTGAAATCTTAAGAGAGGTTGCATACTGGCCACACATGGGGCAGGACCTCGACCAATACTTGAAGGGGTGTCTTGTGTGTGCACAATTTCAGCCAACAACCCTCACACACTGTGCGCCTCTCCAAAAGAGGGGGGTGACACTGCCATGGTCAGATTTGCAAGTAGATTTCATTGGGCCCATGATTCGCTCCTCTGGGGCGAACAAGTACATGTTGACTGTGACATGCTTGTTCACTAAATGGGTGGAATGTCTCCCGGCCCCAAACTGCAAGGCAGAAACAGCAGCTGCCCTGATGATCAAGCCCATCTTTTCGCATTTTGCTCTACCCCAAAGGAACGAGTCAGACAGAGGTAGCCATTTCACCAGCGAAGTAATGACCAAGAAGTGGAAGATACTTGGGGTTAAGAGGAAGCTATATATTGCTTACCGGCAAGCCTCTATTGATGCAGTAGAGAGATATAATAGAACAATTGTGATCATATTAAAAAGGTTTGTGGCAGATTCTGGGCCAAGTTGGGATATTCGATTACCTCTTGTCCTAATGCCCATCAGATCTACCCCTACATCTGCAACTAAAATATCACCGTTTGAGCTGATGACTGGATGCAGGATGGTGCTTCCCCAGCATCTGCTCAACAGAACCCAAATGCAGACATTGATCAATGCCTCCACAACACATGAGTATGTTGAAAATCTAAGAAAACGCCTTCAACATGCTTTTGCCTATGCTCAGCGAAATCTAGAAAGATCAGCCAATAGCATGAAGACCAACTATGACTTGAAGACTACCAGAAAAGAATACAATGTAGGAGACCGGGTCTACCTATACAATTTCTAAAGGAACCAGGCCAAACAACGCACATGTTCGCCTACCTGGAGGGGACCTTTTGAAATTGTAGACAAAATCTCACCAGTCGCATACAAGATCCGCATCCCCAAAGGCAGTTTGGCAGAAGGGGAAGATAAGTGGGTCCATATTAATCAACTAAAGTGTTGCCATCCTAGGCACACTCTGCAGCGACTGGAGGAGTCTTCTGGAACCCCAGAGGGGAACTCGCGCTCCATAAAATTAAAACCCTAAAATATTCCATACATTGTCTATAAAATACAATAATAAAAATGTGTCCTTATTGCTCAAAATGTATGTGTCTGCCCCACTACATTAATAGTGGTGGGGAAATGTCTACAGATATGTTTTTGCTTCGTCATCCTAGGAGAGAGAGATAAACCATGGAGACAGAAACCAAATAGGACTACCCGGGAACCGGGAGAAAAGATCTGAGGGGCCTCGAGTATCGCTCAATACTCACATTAGGATTGGCAAGGAGAACTGATCGATCCGCCCCTTATGGAGGAAAATATGCTGAACTTGCCATTTGTGGAATCAGAAGAGATAAGGCTGACATCCCAGTCTTGCGAGTTTCCATTGATGGACGTTCAACGCCAATCGCAAGAGGGGGGCTTGTGGGATGTTTCAACCCACTGGTCCAGGCCCTAAAACATTACTGTGCATTGCTGGCAGCAGAAACCTCAGAAATGGCCACTGGAAAGCATGCTGCTCGTAAAAAATCAAACAAAATTGTGCAGTAAAAATCTGAAAAATAGGCCGCCACCCACTTTTGCCTATGCCAGGGGTAACACAGGAGACCACTGCCAAAACCCACTATTGGGCTACCCACAAAGTAGCCTGAAACCACTTGAAAAAGCAATGCTGATTGCCAAAAGAAACACAGAGCTGTTTGGAAATCCGTTTTCTTGGTTGTCAAATTTACAAAAATCATTGTTCACAAACCACCCAAAAGATCCAACCTCCTTGTTGGGTGTTCCACATCATGCTACTTCAAGAACCCATACAATTACAATGTCAGCAAGTATCATATGTTATCAGAACAAAATCCACGTTTAAAGATACTTGATGGAAGGAAATCTGTCAAAATGGATGCAGTACCGTTACTCGCCTCCGACAGACGCTGGCGATCTCCAAATCTGACAGGCGAAACTTGTGTTTTCAAAGTTAAATGTGTCAAAGAAGGGATTTCATCAAATGCCATATTGAGTGCCACACATTTGATCTTCATGTTGAAAAAGACTGGAATTAAAGATATGTTTGCTTATTTTAAATTTATAAATGTGATTTTTTCACAAGGAACTATGTTACAATTGAGGTAACCTAATTCAGGCTTTCTTTCCCTGAGAACATCCCACCTTGTTCATTCCCACCAAAAGGCGAGGATTTTGCATTGGCATGTTAATCAGAAGGGGAGGAGATTTCCTCTGCTGCCCTGAGCAAGAAACAATGGGTTCCTTGAACTGAATAGAAAATGCTAATTCGGGTGTGACTGACAACAACTGCTCTGGCAGGAAGGCAAGCCATGTGACTCTCTGACTCAGCCCAGCTTTGGGGTCGGGCCAGACTCGAAATGTGGATTGAAGTTGAAGTAAATGTATGTTTTAGAAAAATGCTTATAGCAAATTGTACTGAACTGACAAAAATATGAAACTTAGAGATTGTTAAAATGAAAAATTCGCTCATAGTTTAAGACTAGCCTGGAATCTGTGCGATGTTCTGAGACTGAACCCTAGAAATTATTCATATTCCAGCCATTGTGTTTATGTTAGGAACATGAAAAATTACAGGAATATGCCCAGATGGGATGTGTATGCATGTATAAAAATTGGTGCAGAACTAACATTGAAAAACCCACCAAAAGTGTGAAAAAGTTGTCATTTATGAACTAAAGCTCGCAGGAAGATGAGAGTTGGACACCAATGTACCTTAAGCAATCTGTCATGTAATTATGTATTATTAACAAGTTGTGCATCTTGGAAATATGTTTTTGGGGGAAAATAGATTTCCTAAGTAAAAGCAAAGGGAAGGGATTTCCTTTGGACCATAAAAACAGTGTCACTCTGACACATATGACACACCGCTCCTGCCTCAAATCAGGAGAGGGGAAATTCTCTGACCTATCAGATCCTTAGAGGGTTGGGTATAGATAATCAGCCTCTCCACCCACTTTGGAAATGGATAAATAGGGACTGTTGAGGATCCAGAAACACACACTTTCCACTCATCAACTGATTCCTTGGTGAACCACCCTGCAGGAAGATCCAGGCTCCAGACTCTAGAACCATACCCAGAATCCAGACTCTACAACTTTGAAGCACAAAGGCCCAATCCAAAAGCTGAACTCTTCTCAGCTGGCCTTCAGAATCTTAAGCAATCTGATTCTAACCCCTAAACTTCCAAGGGGCACCACAAAATCCAACAGCCTGGCTGAACTGTTTTGCTGTTCTAGCTAAGAACCCCATGCTAGAACTAAGATCCAGACCCACAGAGCAGTGCTGTAACCCAGAACCCATCAGATCCAGTCCAAGAGGCCGTGCAGACCAGAGTGCCTGGCTGAGAGCAGAGTCCAGGTGCCCTGATCCTGTCCGGTGGCGAGTGAAGTCCAAACCTTTGACCAGATCTTTGATGGGCCCATCCCATTTCAAAGCCATAGGAGTGAGTATTTAGTCTAGAACTGTCCATAGTAACCTCTTAGTCTTAAGTAACCCAATCCAACCATTCCAACCTATCCATAACTGCATTATTGAATCTCTTTTGTCTATTCTAAATTCTTCTCTCCAACACATAATCCTTGATAATTGTAGTGATAATCATCTTCGTGCTAATATATATTTTCTGGAGAAAGGCAATCGTCTCATGCAGACATAAACCATCCGGAGATGCCTATGGATAGGTGGCTCCGCTGTCGTGTAGTTTTCGGGTCCATAGACTCTTGAGTGTTAAGAAATCTTTGTCCCAAATCTTCAACAGCGCATCTTTCATTTTTTGAAATCTTGATTCTGTTTCTGAAAAATCTACCTTCACAAACACCTCTGTAACTTTTAGCTAAATTTAGTTCCATAGAAAACTGCTATTTCTTGCTTTTAACTTCTGAATTTCGTTTTCCATCTGCTAATCATTCTATAATCATTGCTAGTGTTGACCTGAACCAATCCAAAGCAACTCTCACTAGTTCTGAATCTCATTTAGCGAATTAGAATCAATTCTAACATTTTTCCCATTCAATTCAAACCACATTCAAAAGCATTTTGACCTTTTTTTTAAAGCATTCCTATTCTCTGTAAGCTTGCTGGGGGGAAGTGGGATTGAAACTGCAATTGTTGATTGTTATGCCTGATACCTGTGTGGCCTCATTCCATCTCTTCATATTGCATAGTGGGGGGACTGAGTAACAACAGGGGGAAAGAGTGATTACATTGTCTTTGGTTAAATTCATATCAAGTTTATTTATGTGTTGCATTCTTTCATATCATTGCATTTTCTTGAACCCATACAAAGTATTATTTGCTAGATTATTCTTCCTATTCCTACTCCTAATTGATTAAAGAGATTGTTGATATTGTAATATTACCCATTGCTGATCATTGTTCATATTCATAAGTGTGATATTCAGATATTATTCATATTCATAAAAGTGTAATCTATATATTGTTCAATTCTTCAAATAAATCTTTTAATTTGCAAAACAAACCTATTTCTTGGTTCAATGAGACCAGCGGGATTCAAAAAGTGGGGCATTATACAAGGGTACATCATCCAGAATTAAACAAACTGTTGACATAAAAATATATAAATAAGGGTTTCCATTGGGCATCCCATACTAGGCATTGACTTAGTTGGAGTGCTGGATTGAAATCACTTACAGATAGCACAGCGAGTAGAGCGCTCGCTTTGACACGCTTACTCTCTTCTTTACACCACCATTCAACTAGAATACAGAGATACTATGACACCATTCGGTATAGCTGTTCTCATACCAACATCTGCCTCATACTCCCCATCACTCTAACTAAACACTGCTGGTTACACACCCTCCAGCCAGGTGTTCTCCTCAGGCCTAACGCAGCCACAATCGGTCTGGATAAATCCTGCCAGAACGAACACATATTCTTGATCTCTCAACCACCACACCTACCACTAAGAAGCAGCTGTTACACATATGCCATACCAGCTGCACACATGTCCGGTGCTCACACGCACTTTTGACTCTCTCTACTCTCTCTACTGACTTGAACTTCGGTTCCCAAGGGCGTTCAACCTACCAGCACCTTCAGACCATACCATTGTTACATAAGGCACTATATAAATGCAAAGTAACATAACCTAATATAACATCTGTGCAGAGCCTGCCGATGCAGGTTCGAATCCCGGCAGGGCCAACCTCAGTCTTTCATCCTTCCGAGGTTGATAAATGAGCACCACATGCTGTGGGTAATAATAAGCAGCGCTTAGATGCCTGAGGGTTCGAAGCGCTACATAAATGCAAAATTATAATTTATTTATAGTAAGACTTGCAAAGACAAGCTTTTCCATATCTTTACTATTATTAGAGTCCTAAGAGAAGCTGGCTCAATTGCCTATCCATCAAAATGTAAGCTCGATCAATCAGCCAGTAAATACCTTGGCTTCTTTATAGGGAATGGCAGCACACAGCATCAATGAGAACAAGTGAAAGCTTTCCTAGATACCCTCACACCTCAAACCAAGAAAGTCTTTAGAGCATTGTTAGGGTTCATCAGTTATTACTGTAGGTTTATCCCAAATTTCTGAGACAGAAAAGCTAGGTTGACTGACAAATTAAAGAATGCCGAACCCCAGAAGATTAATTGGACTGACAAGGACGATGTATGTTACAACATCATAAAACAAATCCTGTGCCAGAACCCGAACCTAAAGGTAGTAGATTTTTCAAAAGAGTTTGTGTTATAAACTGACGCCTCTCTTACAGGGTTAGGAGAGATTTTGTCACAAGTTTGTGATGATTAGAACACCATATCCTATTCATTAATCGAAAACATTTCACACATGAAAAAATGACTCATTGTTAGAATTAGAGGCCCTTTCCATCAAATGGGCCATCACCCATCTAAGATACTATCTTGTAGGAAGGAAGTTCAAACTCGTCACAGATCATTCTCCACTATTGTGGCTAAGCCAACCAAAGAACTCTAACCCTCGAGTCATGCAATGGTTCCTAGAACTGCAACCCTAATGTTTCACTTTGGGGCACTGAAAAGGTAAAGACCAGGGGAACATTGATTTCCTTTCTCGGTTTCCCTGTGAAACAGATGCGGCTACATTGGATAGGTAAAAGGCTTGTGAGAAACCATAAGGTGTCTCACCCACAAGTCCCTGGGGATCTGTCATCCAGGTGGCCAGGACACGCCTATAGCTTTTGGATCCAGTTTCTGGGGGTGGACCAGTGCAGGAGGATCACTTAGGTGAGGGCTCTTTGGGGAGTGGGAGTGGGACACGAGATGTTGAGACGCGGCATCCCCGTCACTTTATCACATTTGCCCCATCCTACCAAGTAGGATACATAGGAACTTTACCCCCACCGCTTTTACAACACCAACACTTTCTCATGGACAGCCCGCTATGAAAGAAAATTGACTAACACCCGAGTCATACATCTGATGTGTCCCAATACAATGGTTAGGGAAGATCAGGCAATTACTAATCATCACACGCACCTGACTTCCATTACACTACCCCACATGGATAAAAGGCATAGCATGAGAGAACACTCTGAGCGAGGCAGACCACACGTGGAAACAGCAGTTCCGAGATGACAGTTTAACATGAGAGGCAAGACCAAAGGGGATCACAAGGAGGGAGATTCCCTGTACCTTTATGACAAGAAACCATTACTTTCCAGAGGCCTTGAAGATAGAAAGTGTAAAACCAACAAATAGGCTGAATTATCCTGCATTGCTGGTCACAGATACCTGTGGCACTCAAGCATCATTAATCAAGAAGGGGAGAATCTTGAGCCTCCATGGTACTGTCCTTGGCTCCAAGTTCAAAGCAGCAAATCAACACAGCCGGGAGTTGGCGAGACTGACACAAGACTGGTCTGTCTTGAAGCCCAAGTTGCAAGCAGCAATATTGTATGGCAAGCACTGGAATGAACATCGTTAAAACATGTGTGATAAGACAAGCAAGTGAAGTTAAACAGCTGATGACTGATTGACCTTTGAAACCAAAATACAATACCTTTAACAGAGAGGTCCATCACTGCATCTGTGCTCAATAGAAAGTCTCTGCAAGGTATTCAGCGGAGAATTGGAAAAGTGAAAGTAAGAGAGTGAGAGCACATTAAGAAAAGAGCAATTATTTCTGAATCAATGTGGTCCTGTGGCGGGTTGAGCAAAATCCTGCACATAATCGAAAGTCTTCGATTTCTGAGAAAGTTTGGAAAATTTAGAGCAAGTTGGTTCAAGCCCAGCAGAGGGAGATCAATTGAAAGCTTGGTGTTAAAGTGGGTATGAACCCAGCAGAGGGGGATCCGGAATGAACAGTGAATCACCAGAGAATATTTTGTGTGTCTGAGCCTGGCAGAGGGGGACCAGGGGTGTACCCGAAAATCACGCAAGAATTTGTATATGAGAATCTGGAAAAGGAAGAAGCCGTTAAATGTTTGTTTTTTCCATCAGGCCCTCTGAACTAAGAGACTTTGAATGACAAGATACTTTGGCACAGAAGGCCCTGATACTGAGATTTGAACTGCGTCTTGTGCTATAGAAGCCAGAGTGAGGCCCTTGTCCCATGGTGAAAACATGGGGAAGGGAAGCCAACGGCTTAAATATCTTGACATGTAATTTCTTGAACACTTTTCTTTTGCATAACATTGAATCCCTCACTATTAGTATTTAGAATTAAGCATAGGCACTAGGTTTATTAGTATAGGGCCTTTTATTTTGACAAGACACCACTAGGACTGCATTATTATTATTTGATGTTCATAGCTTGCTCCCATCTTTAGATTTAGGATTAGATAGGCGTTTTTCAAACCTGATTGAAGTTTAATAAACGCCCTTGAACTATGATCACTTGTGTCTGTTTTACTGTTTGATGACTTCCTTACAATAGCCACTGTCTGAGCTCTGCGTGAAGCTGTATTTCTATAATTCATAATTTTGCGTTCTCGTGAAGTCTTGAAGCCTTTCATTTCATTAGAATTGTGGTGCGGCTTCCATTTTGGAAAAGAAGGCTTCCCATTACTTTTGTGTTTCTATGTTAGTGAACTATATACATATGTCGTTAATGTTGCATTCAGCTTGTATATTATTTTATTTGTATTCATTTACTGTGAAATAGTTTGCAAAAAGAAACTTTACACACACATGCACAGATAAACCCTTCAATATGCTTAGGAAAAGTAATAACATACAATTCCAAGAGTAACAACACACATAGGAAAAGCATAAAACTCATATTACATTGTACATCTTGATCCATAAAAAGAAAAACATTTTTTAAACAAAGAAACTTCATAGCAGTGACGACCATTTTTTAAAATTATTTCACATTGATTAACAATCTGTCATTTGGAATCATTAAGATTTTCCTCCAAAAATGTGCCCAAATTTAAGAAAGGGTGAGTTCAAAAATAGTGTTTAAAAATGGCATCCCAATAAGCAACTAAAATCCAGCATTCCACAACAAGATGTTTCAAGGACTTGCACTTAACATTATAGCATTGACACATTTGTTCAAAAAATGGAGCCGATGCCTGTGTGCCCAATACGTCATTGGTTGTAAATAGATTTAATTTCAAACTCAGCCAGAAATTTCTAATACCTCTTGATGTGTGTTTTATCAAGTATTTCTAGGGAGAAGGATACGATTTGATGCGCATAAAGAAGTGATTAAAAAGCTTGTGAGTAGTTAAATCAAATAAAGTTGTCCGATTTGTAGCAGCAATAAATTCATCATTCACCCAGACTTTTAGCACAGCGCATTTATTCTGGTTATGTGCTGTGTTTAGTTGGACAAATAAGGTTGACACTGGAGGGAACAAAATTAATCTTAAAAGAAGGATTTTTTCCCAAAATATCTTGGTAGCCAGAGATGTATTACCCAAGACATGCCTAATCGGCGGAAAAGGGGTACCAGCTGGAATACACAGAAAACCCTTCAAAATATTGGCCTCAATCTTATCCCATTCCAGACAGACCCTCCTCCCGTACCTCTGTCCCATTAGACCAGCACTTGTTTGTACATCTTAATCCCTGGAAGAAGTGAGAATCAGCCAGATTTTCTGCCAAGCACTTGTAATTAAGCCAGCACAGAAACTGTGTCTATTTTCAGTGCTTGATTGGCAAGCGCAACTGATCGGTTTGATTTAATCAGTACCCTTAGGTACTGAATTCTGTGACCTCCTCTAACTTTTTATTATCGATATACCAGCCTAAATGTGGCCTACCTGATCGGGTCTTTATCCGATTTATAACCTAAACTTTTGACTTTAACACATTCATCTTTAGTCCAATATCCCCAAAGAAATCCTCGGTCCTAGTGAGCGATATCTGTAGGCTTATCAGAGTATAATCGATCAATGCAAGGTTGTCGGAATATAGGAGATATCGAATTTTCTTAGGTCCCAACCTCAGAGGGTTGACACCAAAACCCTCCAGGGCTGCTCGAATGCCAAGAATATAAAGGTTAAAAAGGAAGGGCGCTAATACACAGCCTTGACGCAATTCTCAATCCATCTTCATCCAACCAGAGCACGTACCTTTCCTGGCCAACCTGATTTTAATTCTTATATCCTTATGCATCAATTCAAGCAACTGAACCAGGGCCTCAGGACAACCCCAGAGTCTAAGCATTCCCCAAAGCCTGCTTTGATCCATACAATCAAATGCCTTAGTTATGGCCAAAAAGGAAAGGTATAGGGTACACTTAGCTTCAAAGGCCTGACTCTTCAAGAAATGTAGAGCAAAACAATTTAAAGCTGATTTAATTCCTGTGCAGAATCCTTATTGGTTAGAATCAAACTTGTTTGCCTGAGTGGCCCATCTTTCTAGAGCTTGAAGCAAAAAATTAGAAAAAATCTTATAAGAGGCATCCAAAAGAGAGATAGGGTGATAGTTTCCCGGGTTTGCCTTATCTCCCTTTTTAAAGATAACCACTACAATGGCTTCTCTCCAGGTTACAGGGCACCTAGCCTGACCAACCACATTAGAAAACAACTGTAGCAGGACATCTACCCATAGTCTCAGAGCAGACCTCAGAGTCATAGTAGAAAGCCTGTCGGGACCCGCATGGGCCTAATCTAGTGGCAAGTCCTGGTCTGGGTTGTTGAATGTAGAAGAGACAATGTCTGGGAACACCTGTAAGAGAAAGATGGCTGCCAAGAATTTGCTATCAACCAACTGCCCAGGGGAGCTGCATGGGACTAATCTAGTGGTGAACACCGGTCTGTGGTGTTGGACGTAGAGGAGACAATACTCGGGTCCACCTGCAAGAGAAAGACAGCTGAAGAGATTTTGCCGTGAACCAGCTTATCAGGGGAGCGCAAGTGTGGAGAACTCACTGCCACATAAAGCGCTCTGATAGGTGGAATGGTTAGACGCAAACTGCATGGGGTTAATCTAGTGGCGAGCCCTGGTCTGCCGTGTTGGATGTAGATGAGACGATGCCCGGGTCTTCCCCTGCGTGAGAAAAATGGCTGCAGAGAGATTGCGATCAACTAGCTGCCCAGGGGAGCAGAAGGGGGGAGAACTCACTGCCCATCAGGTGCTCCCATGGGTGGGTTGGATAAACACAAACTGTATGGCCCTAATCTAGGGGCGAGTCCTCATATATATTTTCATTTTACATAGAGGAGAAACACCTGAGAAAAGTATTTACATTTATAGAGCAAGAATAGTGTAGGTAATACACTCAGATTCCTAGTTAGTATGCCATGCTGCTTCGAAAGTCACCACATGATGCCCACAGCGTAGGTATAATTATCACTGTCTTACATGGGAGTTGATTTCAATGATCTTCAACACTTGCCTATGCGTTGATCTAGTAGTGTGCATAGATATCCACAGCCACTGTTCTCGTGAAATAATTCTAAAGACAGAGAGAAAATAATTCAGGTGTTCAAAAGAGCCACAATCCCTCCCCTCACCCACTACAGCTGATTTCAATTGTCTAATTTCCATGTCTCATCAGGCTAACAGTACAACCTATTACAAAGAAACACCAGCATGAGTCATCACTATTCCCAAACCCTCACTTCTCCCTAACCAACTGACCCACCTTCAAATCTCCAATTACCTTGCACTACACACTGCTACAGGCTACCTATAACTTGGTAATGTTATACTCTTGAGTACCCGATTCAACTTGGCAGATCTAACTTGAAAATGTGTATATACAGATTGACCTCAGCCACTCATATACCTCAGACATTAAAACAATGTTACCCTACATGTTATTCTCATTATAACCACCTAACACTTGAAGACTAACCCGGTAATGAGAGTGGGTTTGGGTGGAGTGAGAGGAGTGGCCTTGATACAGGCTAGAACACAAGGACCATCTTAAGGTATTTCAGGAACTAAGCACATTCCCCCTCCTTGGAAATACAACAAAAATATAAATCCCTGGTCCCCTCTGTGTCTTACTTCACAGATAGGTGCACAAACACTCAGCAAAAATCAAGGCATCTGCAGAAAAGAAACATTCCAGAGAAAGTTCCACAAACTAAAACACTTTAGCCAGAGAGCCCTCTAATTAGCAGATAGGACACTCATCGCCAATGCAAAAGCAAACCATCACATAACCATTATGGAAGCCACCAACAAGAGAAGAGATATCTTCCAACTATGTAGAATGTCATTGACCCAATGCCAGACCCTGCAACACCACAATCCACCGACAAGTGCAATAGAAGCAACAGCTTCTTCAAAGACAACATAAGGGAACACATAGACTTCTTCAAACACACCACAGACACGACAGCCCTCAACATGTCAAGATTGACTCTAGTTCATCATTTTGAAGATCATTGATAGGATATGACATTGCAATTAAATTTAACATCATCAACACATCCTTCACACAAGGCATTTTGTCAAATGCACAGAAAATGGAAGAGATCCTCCCTCCAGCTGAAGAAACTCACACTAAGCACAGATGGTCTACCCAACATTTGCCCCCTCATGCATCTACTCTTCTTCCTAGAGCTGTGGCATTTGAGACTATTGTTCAGCGTGAATATGAAGACATTCATATCAGATTGGCCTGATCGGACATATTTTATCTGGCTTGGTTGGCAAAAAAAACAAACTTAGTTTTGGTGAATTTGGGATGTAGATATGTGCATGATAGCCTAATTCGAATGAGCACTTAACAGTGTTTTTGCCATGAGATGACTTGGATGCTGCTGACCTTTAAGAACAATGGTCTTTCATTGCCTTAATGATTTCCTTAAGGCCCTATGTTAAAGAAGTCAAGGAAATAATTCAGCTTTGGGGAACTACACATGTGACTGACTGGTGCAGTGTACCAATGTTCTTTATCTAGAAGAGTTGGTGAGTGTCCAACAGGAAAGAGGCAAACCCAGTGATGGCAGTCTGTGAACTCCAATCATAAAGTGAGAGAAAGGTTGAGTGGTTGGCATCGTACAATGATGGGAGAGGTCAAGCAGGTTATTACAGAAGCAATCATTCAGTATATGTTTTTACTTTGTCTTGCTAAAAAGGATGGTGTGCCCAAACATGAGTCGACTGCTCGATGCACCACAGGCAACCAAGATGCTGCACCGATAAATGCAGTTGGAAGCATACCCATGGCACTGCAGTCATGCGCTGGTGAAACTCAGCACCTCCTAAAAACATGAGGAAACAAACTCTCAATGCTGGATTTCAAACCGACCCAGACAAGGCCCTGTTCTTAATAGTGAAACACTCCATGTAGGCCAGTGTCACATGATTCTGTTAAAATGAAATATCCACACAAACCAAATGACAACATGGGTGGGTGCTACTAATCAAAGCCTTATTAATGCTGAGGTCATAGACCTGTGAGTGGGCTCAAATACTAGTGCTACCCCACGTGTCCTCTACACCAGGGTTTCTCCCGATATCTCCACAACACAACCCACCCAAAAAACCATCAGGATTCAAATGCACAAGCACAGGTCATGTGCTCAAGGATACACCCGTGTAAAGGTGGATCAGGGAATTACATCCAAAAACACAGTGCACCCACCCATCCTGCAAATGCATGCATAAGACTACCTGGTGCATCCACCCACCCACTGCAGGCTCCTGCTGCCAACTTGGCCCCCTGCACTCTCTTGCGCCTTCCACCCTACACTCCATGACATACCTGTGGGGGCGCTCTCTTAACTGGCTGCACTTGGACTCCTTGTCCAGAGGGGTCTACTCAAGGTGATGAGGAGGCGCTGGAAGTTGCTCCTGCTCATGGTGCGCCACTTCTCAACCATTGGACTGTGATAAGAGGAAACCTTGTTCACTGCAGGGGCAAAGATAGGACAACGTTCAGTGGCTTCTTCGGTTAAGAATCTCACAAACATAGGGTTTTAGAATCAGTAGAAGACAGGTTTGATGCTCCAGTGGAGCTTTTACTTTATTAAATCTATGCGTTTCCATTAAATCCCATTATTAGTAGTATTGGCACAAACCTACAATTTTTGACATATCCTGTAGAATTAAAGGTTCGAGAAGGCCCTGAGATGTGGTCAATAGGTGAAGAAGATTCTGCTGTCCTCCAGAAAATGAAACCTAGAACGTTGGAAACCCTATGAGGTGTTTCTATGCTCAATATACGTGATTGTTCATTTTGAGTTAGTAGTAAGTGAGCTACATACTGATTGCAGTTGTTTTTACTTTGTAGATTGAGTATAGAGTTGAAATCTGAAGAAATTATTGAACACATGAAATTGTGAAATGGAATGATGTATGAGGGTGCCGAACGGGAAAGGTGTCCTGCAGGGACTGTGTCACAGCATTTTAACTATTTCAAATGACAGGTGCCTCAAGTCTCAGAGGTGCACCCAATATTGCCAGACAGCAGTCTAACCACATGGCAAAATAATGCTTCATATAATACGTACATTCTGTGCCTTATAGTGTACACTTTTCAGCAGTCGTGTGTGATTGTTAAGGGGAGGACACAAGGGCAAGTGCCAGGGAATTGCATGGTTTGCGGGGGTGCAGGTCCACAAGCTTAGTGTGAGGAAGGGTAGTGGACTGTCCGGTGGAGGCTTGGTGCCCTGTAGAACTCAGAGGATACTAGGCAGCCAGTCACTGCAGCAGACATAGGTGTTAGAAGGGGAAAGGGAGAGGGAAGGAAGAAGAGAAAAGGAGGGGCTTGAGGAGCTTCCAGAATTTAAGGAGATTTGGCTCAAGCCTGAGAGGGCCAGGTAGACCATTCCAGAAGGAGCTCCTGCGGCAGAGAGAGAGAGATCTACACTCCATTCTCTGCTTGAAGAAGCAAATGATCTGCACAGAGTGGGGCAAAAGGACTGAAGGGCTCTAGCATGGAGGTATTTAATGAGAGAGAGAGATGGATTTAAAGAGGTTTCAGGTCCCAGAAAGCCCTGTGCATGATCAGAGGGTATTGCACTTGGTTTTAGGACTTGAGAGATGCAGTTCCTGAACTTGAGGCCAAGGATAAGTCTTGCAGCCCTATCTGGATTAGCTGAAGGGGGCAAAGGGAGCATACAGGGAGATAGAGGAAGAGGTTGTTGTAGTAGTCCAGCCTAGAGAGAACCAGAGCTCTGGAGACATTGGGCATCATTATAACCCAGGCGGTACGGGGTTAACGGCGCCAGTAAAGGTGCCGGCGCCGTCAACCCCGTACCGCCTGATACGAGGTCCCCTCTCGGGACCCGGTCTGCACGTCTGGTTTTACCAGACGTGCAGAGAGGGTACCGAGAGGGGAGGAGGGAGAAAACAATGGGCCGCTCGTAATCGGCCCGTTGTTTGCTCCCTCTCCCATTCCCATTCCGTCCTATGAGGGCTGAAATGGGAATGGGGAAGGTCCGGGACCGGGTTCCTAGAAGGAGGAATTACCGGGCCCTCCGAACTCAGAATGGCCCAGTAATTCCTCATTCTGGGAACCCGAACCCGGATACGATTTCGGCGGCAGCCATGCTGCCAATAGCGGCGTGGCTACTGCCAAGATAATATGAGACCCATTGAGTTTCTAGGGGAAGGGGAGGAAAGGAAGAATGAGTCGGACTGAGTAGGTGCAGCTGATAGTGGGCCTACTGGGCAAGGTCCACGACGTGAGGAGAGAAGGAGAAAGAAGAGTTAAAGATGACACACTTTTTTTAGCCTCACGAGAGGATGAGGGGAGGGGGCACAAAGAGTGCAGCCATAGGGTAGGATGGTAAGAGGGAGCTGGGGTACCAATGAGAAGGAACTCATTCTACTTGCATTAAAGCAGAGATCATGAGCAGAACACTATGCCTGAATAGCAATTAAAATGTCACGGATGTGAGAGGAAGAAGAGGAGGCAGTGAAGGGAATCTTGAATGAGAGCTGTGTGTCGTCTGCATATCACTGGAAGTGAAGAGAGAAGGAGGAGATCAGTTGGGCCAGCGGGGCAAGCTAGATGTTGAAGAGCCACGGCGAGAGGATAGAGCCTTGAGGAATGCCGCAGAGTGTGATAAGGGAGAGAAAAGGGCACCATTCAACCTGGGAAGGTCGGTCTTAGGGGAAAGAGGTCCACCAGTCAAGTGCCAGGTCTGTGATGCCAAGGGTGTCACAGAGCTGATTTTTCAGGGTGGCATGATTGAATATGTTAAAGGCAGAGGAAAGATCCATAAGGATAAGAACAGATGGAGTGTTGGAAACAAGATTTGAGAGCAATTCTTCATGGGTGTTCAGTAGAGAAGTTTCCATACCTCTGGCTGCTCTGAAGCCAGACTGGTGGTAGTGAAGACAACCAACAGATTCAGAGTGTTGGATTAGTTCGGAGATGACCAGCTTCTCCAGGAATTTACCCAGGATGGAGGTCATGGAGATAGCCAAGCAGGAGGGATCAGCAGAGGGCCTTTTGAGGCAGGGATGCACAAGGGGTTGCCTAAGGGGTAGTGGGAAGGAGCCAGTGGCAACTGAGTGATTACAGAAATCGACCAAGGCTAGCACAAGGGAGGCAATGTTGTCCTTGATAGTTCTGTAGGAGCAGGGAATCACTTGTTTGGAGGAGACCTTCATAGAGAGGACTTGTCTATAGACCTCACCAGGTGCTATGGGCAAGAAAGAGGAGAGGAGGAGAGGAGGAGGGAAAGGGAAAGGGGGAAAGGGAGGCATGAGAGCTGGGGATGGAGGAGGGAGAGTAGAAGAGGAGAGTGAGGACAGGATGTCCTTTGTTTTGGTTAAGAAGTATGAGGCCAGAGAAGTACAGAGGGTCAGAGATGGCAGGGGAGAGATGGAGACTGCATGTGTATTGGAGAGTTTCTTTGCAGATTTTAAACAATGTGCCAGTATTGTTAGAGGCTCCATAGATGCAGACTTGCATATGGGCCATCTTCTTTGAGAAGATGGAGAGTCTTTATTGCCGTTGGAGCAGGCGGCAGGCTCGTCTGTGAGAGGATGTGCCTGATGCGCCCATTTCTGCTCAGCAACTCAGCACTTGCATTTCAAAGAGTAAGGTCGGAGGTTTACCAGGTATTGCGCTTTGAGGCAGGCTTCATGCGGACCCTCATGACAGGGGCAAGGGTTTCCAGGGTGTCGGTCATAAAGAGATGAAGAGTAATAAGGGCAGAGTCAGTGTGGGATTCCATGGGAGAAGTGGGAGGGGGAATGAAAATGGTGACAAAAGCAGCAACTGACACTCGCTTCATCCGTCGAATGAGAGAGAAGGAGATGGGCAGTGCAGGCAGAGGCTTAGCCAGAAGACCTAATAGATCCAAGTGAGAGGACAGGAGAGCATGGTCAGACCATGTCACACTCAGCCCTTTTTCTCACCTGTTTTTCTCTGGGTTGAGTCTTCTTGGGAGATCTTTTCTTCTTTCTGGTTGTTCTGGACTTGTACAGGTAAGGGCGCGTATCCTCTGGGTCTGGGTCCAGTGTGAGGTTCGCTGTCGGCCTCAGAAAGCAGGGTGGAGTTCAGGTTCCAGGAAGGAAGCACTGAGGCGGAATCCAGGAAATTAATAGGAGTGTAGATTCAGAGTTCAGAGCAAACGGGGAACCCACGTGCACGGGACCACATGGAAGGAGGAAAGTGCCAAGAATTGCGAGAGCAGTTCAAGGGGGCCAGCCTGGAAGGGAAGGACTGAAGAAACTGGAAAGGGCACTGACAAAAAAGGAGCATGGAACAGTAGCGTTGAGACACGCAGAGCCACAGGGGCGTGCCTATTTTCTAGAAGGCAGCGCACCTAGCGTAAATGCTAGAGAGCGGTGTTCCTGTTCAGGCGGCCATGTTGGAAGGATGTTGCGGTGCATTATGGACCATGAAGTCCATAGTGGGCGAAAGTGGCGATTCATGGCAGACCAGGAGAGAGGTGTAACAGAGGCTGTTGAAGAGTCCAGTGGAATCAGGAGAGTCAAGGTGAAAATTGAAGTCTCTGAGGAGGAGAAGCATGGATGTGGAGGCAAGAAGAGAAGAAGTGAGGTCAGTCCACTCGGAGAGGAATAGAGAGACCACACCAGAGTTCCAATAGATGGTGGCAAGAGTCAACAAGAGGCTTGGAGAGACACCAAGCCTGCAAATGTCGCATTCGAAGGAAGAGCAGGTTTTAGTAGGCATGATAGTAGCAGGGATACATTCAGGGAAGATCAAGCGCACTCCACCTCCAGAGTGGTTAGGCCTGGTCTTGGAGGGGATTGTGTTGCCCTCAGGGAGGAGTATGTCAAAAACAGTGTCAGAGCTGGCAGTGACCACCTCTCAGTGAGAGCGAGAAAGTTGAGAACACAATCTTCAAGAAGTAGACAGATAACAGAGGACTGTTTGACAGCATAGCAAATGTTGGGGTAGCTAGGTGAAGCTGGTTGCCACCTTTGAGATTTTTACGAGGAGGGGTACAGGGATATGGTACACCCATCAGAGGTGGAGAAGGGGCAAGGCAGGGTGGCAGAAGGAGGAGTGGCAGGAGAAGGCAGGCAGTTGATAAGATCCAGAAGGCACCTATCAAGAAGGAGAAGGTTGGGCTGAGAGCTCTGGGCCATGACAGTGCCATTCTGATAGACATTATTGCTGCACCTAGAGGATGAGAAGTGTGCCAAGAGTACTTCCGATCTGGTGCCACACTTGATGGGCGTTTAAGAGAAGGGGGAGAGGACAGAGACCATGTGGGGAGTCCATATGTCGGGAGATGGAGTAACAAAGAAGATGTAAGTGACAGTCTGCCTCGAAGAAGAGTTGGCGCAGGTGTCAGTGATGAACAGGCCTGGATCGGACACCAGGAGATATTTTTTTTAATGTTTCCTGCCAGACTTCAAGAGAGAGGTAGGATAGGTGATAGAATAGCAGTTAGAATACATATGAGAGACAGAGAGCACCACAGAGCAAGAGGGCAGAGAGATGGAGACAGGGAGAGAGAGAGACAAATAGATTGCACAATGCACAGAGAAACTGCACAATGCACAACAAACTCACCAGGTGGCCTAGCAGCAAGACAGCTGCAGACAAGTCAGGTGCACAAGACTTCCCAAGCTGCCAAAAACATGGAGGGCAGCTTGATGCATGTATAGTGGCTCATCATTAGATGCTTGGGGTAGCAGAGTCTCCCAGACTTTCCAGAGTATTGTGCACCATCAGGAGCCCTCCGCCAATGCGGCCACGTCACTGTGCCAGAAGCCAGCCAGCCAGTTCACAGTCTCTGTGGGTTAGATGCCAGAGGCTTCAGACATTTACTGGGAGCCCGCTATGCTGCCATTTTCTCCATCTGTGACCCGCAGCACACGTGGACCTCCGAACTCGTGATGTGAAACCTGGCTCATAAAAATGATTCCTAGATTGAAAGGCCCTGGTACCCTGGGAAGGCACCAGAGCTTTTCATCATTTTCAAATGAAAGAGGTTTTGAGCCTCAGACAGAGGCCCAGCAACTACCATGTAGCATACCACCTTCAACATGAAGTAGGCAGCCTTGGCCATGGCATCACCCTCATCTTTAACAGTCCCAACTACTCTTGTGCATAATCCTCCTGAGCTAATTACCATTCCTCCATCGTCTGTATTAATGTCGTCTTATTGGCAAATGGTCTGGCAGT
Source organism: Ambystoma mexicanum (assembly GCF_040938575.1). Classification (NCBI taxonomy): domain Eukaryota; kingdom Metazoa; phylum Chordata; class Amphibia; order Caudata; family Ambystomatidae; genus Ambystoma; species Ambystoma mexicanum. The sequence goes on along the minus strand of NC_090937.1, from coordinate 1,516,849,648 downwards.
AGTCTAAGAACACCTGCCATTTCCTTCTCCCAACATAATCTCCTGCTAAGCCATCAGCCATGCCAGTGTCCTGCAAAGGGTTTAGATTCTTCTGTGTATAGAGAGAATTCTCTGGCAAAGGGACATGGTACGGTGTGTCAGTAAAGTTATTCTTTGCCTTACCCCCTCCACTCACACAATACCGCATGGCTGCAGGTGCTGCAAAAGAGCATCGGAAACAGGTAAAGGTGGGTGGAGAGGAGTGGCAAAGTGTTTGTGGCTCTGACAGCACTTCTGGGTCACATGCCAGTGCTGACTGAAAATAACAGGCTGTACCAGACCTGCAGTGAGGGTGGCAGTGGTAGTGGTGGTGATGTCACTTAATTAGACGGGTAGAACTGAGTGTCAGTGGCAGTGGGGATGCCTGCTGCCACAGCTAAGGTCATTGGTGTGCCCGTAAATGCTGCACTAGCATTCTCATCGAGATATCATCACTATCGTCCACCCTCATCCTTTCCCTCCCATCTCTGAATATCTCCCAGCACTGGTGCAGAATACAGTGCCATGACAGCCAATCACTGTGCAGACATGCATAAACATGTGCAATGCACTGCATGCCACCTAGAAAACACTCACTGATTTTCTTCCTTTGCATCTCACACCATGAAAGTAAGTGCAACATATGATGCTTTTGTTTGAACCGTGATGGCAATCAATGGTATACTTCCTCACCGCAATTGCAGGCAATGTATCTGTGAACGATTTAAGTAGATATATATGTTTGCTAGATTGTGGTGCAAAGAAGTATTTATGATTCATTTAAATGAATACAATTATGGAATCTGGAGTTATTAATCCTCCAAGCTGGTAATGGGCTCCGGTATCGAAAGAATAGCTCCACAGTTTGAAAGGACCCAGCAAAAACAATTTATTAGCACCTCTCAAAAGCACATGATACAGAGTGCTGTCATAGAGTGAGCCTGGGCCATTTGGAAAATTGGTTGCACAGGAGCTAAATATTTCTTTTAATTATGAATGTGTCCCCTCCTGAAAGCCAGTGATTGTTACTGAAATATGCACCGGTATAATCCCTTCTTACCTACATTGAAGCATATGATATCAAATCTTGGAAGCTCCTGCACAGTTGTTTGCTCTTCTTCCATGCCAGGTCTCAAGCAGTAACCACAAAAACAGAAAGAAGCAGGGAAACTCTATACCCTGGACCAGAGTATTATTGTAAAACTGTGTTGCTTCCAAATTGTATGTTAGCTGTTTTGTAAAGACAACAAAATTGTTCCGAAATACACTGGGAAGAAACAAAAAACCACCTACCTGTGGATATATAGGATGAACAGGTGTCTGAAGAAACCCTGGTGGATCTTCGAATTCGGCGTGAACCTTCGAAGAGTAAGAGAAATCCCCCTGAGAACTCCTCAAAGGACCTGCAAGAGCTTGTCCTTCGTGAAACTCTGAGGGAAACCCTCGTGGGGAATAAAACCCTGGAAGAGCTGCTGGTGGGCATTGTCTTCCTGAGGAGACCCAGTGAGAAGCTGGTCTGGGTATTCTTCTGGCTGTTAAGACGAGTGGCCTTTGAAACTGAGCTAAATATAGTGGGTAAAATGAACACAGTTATTCCTGAAAGTAAGGAAAGGAGAGGTTCCTATAGAAGATTCTAAGAGCTTACCATGTGTTAAACATGAAGAGTGCGGAGAGGTAAGGAATCTCCGCCGTGTTGCAAAAGTAAGATTGCACTATGATGAGGGAAAGAAAAGACCCGTAAGATCTAGGGTGGATGTATCTAGTTCTATAAGAGTAGGATGAACTAGGAGAAAAGCCTACCCTTTCACTTCCAAGTCCTTTTGAGCCAGCCTGAGTGGATGAGGAAAATCTGGAGGTTCCCAACAAGGTATTGCTACAAAGGAAGGATGAGGAGTTAGAAACAGAAGTCCGATCGCCGGGAGTGATTGAAGAAGTAAGATGAAAAATAGATTAGTACCTAGAGACTCCCTAGAGGGAGGTATGGACGAGGTTCCGGGTCTAAGCATGCTTAGAAGTAGAATCGATCCCGGAAACTAAAATTAAAGGTTCCGTAATGCCTTCTGAAATAAAAGGGAGGAATGGAGAACAAGAAAGTGAGTAAAGTAGACAAAATTGGTCGAGAGAAAAAGTCTTCGTAATCCTAGTGAGGCGAATTTATGAAGCGTGTGCCGGCTCCTGAGAGAGTAGCAACGCATCTTCCTTCTGTTGTCGCTGGATTATAAGAGAGTGAACAGGAAGTGATGGTGGAAGGTTGAGAGGCTTCCTGGGAATTAACAACTAGCCTGCACTGTACGCTAGCGATGGTAACCGCTGTGGCGGCCATCTTGGAATCAGTCTCAACTAGATTGTGGAGTGGACGATATCCTAGTGCAGAAGTGGCGGCCATGTTGGAAATAGGTCGGAAGGCGAAATGCACATTAGAAACCATCACATTGTATCAGTTTTTATTTAATCATGAAACAGAAATTTGAAAAGTAGTCAATTAATGACAGAATACTTTAAAGAACATATTATTACATATCACAACCGCAAGGGTAAATATTAAACATGGCTAAAATTAGTCCATCATCAAAACCATTCATAGTGCAGCATTCAAACCATACAGCATTCAACGTGACAGTCATCCAAACAGCAATAGCTAAAAATGACAAAATTGATTCATAATCTGGAGTGAGCACAATCCTCGTCTAGTTATTTTAATATATTTTTTTTGTTTTTTAGAAGTAGAAAACATACAATAGAAATGATTAAAACAGTGTATCATAAGGGCAGATCTAACATAAGGGCGGATCTAGGGTGAAAATGTAGTGCTTAACCGGTTTTGACGTAGTATGTCTATTGCACAACGTCTTCATCAGGAGATATGGAACGAAAGACTGCAAGAGAAGAGCATTACTGGATGAATATGCGGCAGTGCCCCACCTAAAAAGACAGACTCAAAAGTTAAAAATGTATTGTGTACCCACCATGTGCCACCTTTTACAAAAAATGTATTGAGAAAGTGAATTATTTAGGTGCTGGGAAAGTCCAATAGAATCAGGAATACATCCCAGAAGCAGAGGTATATGTAAAAGCCCAAACACAGGTGTGCCTACTCTGTACAGTGTGCAGGAAGGCTGGTTGGAAACACCAAGAAGAGGCTAAAGGAGGGAGAGGCAGGTATGCCAGATCAATAAAGGTGACTGAATAACCAGAGGAGTCAGGACCCAGTGTAAAAGTGAGCTAGTGGGTAAAAAGCCAAACTAACCTCACACAGTCAACCAGAAACTGGCACAATAAATGGATGGAGTGTCTATGCTGGAATAAGGGCCCAACAAGGGGCTATAGCTGTTCATGAGCTGAAAGGCAGGAATAGTGCAAGTAAGGCCAAAAGAAGAAAAGCACTACACAGTAAATGCTAACTGTAAATGGTAAATGGATTACCTGTCAGAGCAGAAGGACTGTGCTTGATGGTACCCCTCCTTGTTGAATCCAATGAGGTGGCCTACTGGACGTGGAATACGGTAAGAAAACTTGTATCGACTTCAGATGCCCAGGGTGGCTGTGGACCAAGTGATAGTGTAAGTGTAAGCTCAGACTGTGTCCACAAATATGAGGCAAGCAGTGTTATACTGGGGCAGTTGGAAAATAACACAAGAAGCATCCCGTGAAACAAGTCAAATGGCACTATTGTAAAATTTAGAGCGAGTGTCTAAACACTATACCAAAAGAACAGCAAGTGAATGCTGAAATGGGACCGTTGTATAATAACACGAGCAAGGTACGAGAACCTGTCCGTGAACCAAACCAATTAACACTGTTATGGACTAAAGAGCAAGTGTCTGAGGGCTACAACAGACAATGCTGTAGCCATATGAGGGTCCACGAGGGCCGTGGAAAACCCCCCAGGTCGGATTGCAAAAAGCAGCAGGGCTTTCCTGTTGTTAATAAAAATTGATAGCATATACATGGTGGGCGCCATGGAAAACACAGCCGAGCACAGTCAAACATCACGGGACTGTGAAATAAAACATCCAGACTTACTTGGAACTAGGTACATGGGCTGGGAAAAAGGGTAGCTGTGTGGGAATCGAGCAACCCGCTCGCGAAGGTCGGCGCCGTCAAGTACTGCGTTATCGGGAGTGCGATAAATGCACTGATCCGAACTAAGCCCACGGTGTAGGTCACATGACCAAAACACAACGCGCAGCCAGGCTAAGTAGCGTGATGCAGGACAGCCTCCACATCAGGGTGATCGGCCCGCCCACATGGAGACAGAAAGAGGACTGGTACAGAGTCTCAATTAAAGCAACGGCTGCAGTGAAGGGTGCGGGTGTGTGGGGAAAATGGGCCAGTTAATGGGGAGGTGGGGAGTACCCATGATGGAAGAGGTATCGCCAAGCCCACTTGGGTGCTGGTGTGGCACCACAAAGTAGCCAATTCCCAAAAGAAAAGGTCAGGGATGAGAATTGGACTTGAAATCCATAATGTGCTGTGTAGCACAGCACTAGCTGAAATATGACCCAAACAGTTCATGTCAGTCCAATATATGCAGGTGAAAGTGTATACCTGGCAATAGAGACCCCTGTGCAGGGTGGAAAGTGTCGGCTGTGTATGATATGCACAAGCATGTAAATGAAATTAAAATGGATGACAATCTAAAGCACCCGCACATTGTTAGGCTGGAACTGTGCATGCCCATGTCGCCACAGGTGTTGGCCGTAGGAAACTGCTCACTATCCCACATTATACTCCCATGATTCCATGGAGTTGAGCCCTTTTTGTAAAGTCCTGAGATTAAAGACCCACATTTGCTCTTTGTATGCCTATTTGTTAGTAGTTTGTTCGTGGCCATTTGCTGAAATTTTCTCAAGGCAGAACCATCTTAATGAGTCTGCGTCATGACCGCTCTCTAGAAAGTGGGACACCAATGGGGCAGTGAGGCAGCACATCCTGATCTTGGATCAGTGTTCATTGATCCGCACATGTATCTCCCTGGAGGTCTTGCCTATGTAAAACAAGTTACACGGGCATTGGATGGCATACACTACGTTCTTGCTTGTACATGTAGTGAAAGTGCGCAATCCCATTGTCTGCCTTCATTCACAAAGTATGTGGTCTTTTTAGAAAATCTACAGGCTATACAAGGGGTACAGGGATAGTGCCCTACCACAGGTTGTAGATTGACATCCCTAACCACATTGCATTAAAATGGCAATCTATTGGCTCAAGTGAGTTTCTGTGCCAGACTCTTCCCTTTTCTAAATGCAAACAGGGGATTTTTCAAATTGATATCAGCGGAATTCAGGATCCTCCAATTCTTAAGGATAATCCCCTTAATGGACTCACTAAACTTACAAAAAGTAGAGAGGCAAACAATCTCTTCACTTTCTCTGTTTTTGGGTTGTGCAATGAGCAAAGCATCACGGTTGGTGTAACACACTCTTTTTCTAGAGTGTTTAATGAGTTTTTTGGGGTACCCACGAAGTAGCAGTCTAGCTTGTGGTATATCTGCATGCTTATTGAACTGAGAAATGTTGGTACAATTACGTCGTAACCGTAGGAACATGCCATACGGTAAATTACGTAGTAGGGTCTTTGGGTGTTGACTCTTAAATTGCAGGGTGCTATTGCATTCTGTAGGTTTTTTATACATTTCTGTATGGAGACACCCTTCCTCAACATAGATTGATAGGTCGAGAAAGGCAATCCTAGAGGTGGAAAATTCAAATGTGAATTTTAAATTGGAGTCCACCTGATTAAGCCAAGACATAAATCTATCCAGTGTGACGGAGTCACCTTCCCAAAGCAGCAGAATATCATCTATGTACCAAGGGTACAATTTGATATGTTGGGAAAAGGGATTAGTGGTATTAAGTATATGGTTTTCCTCAAACTGAAACATGAAAATGATGGCTAGGTTGGGAGCAAAGGTACAGCCCATTGCTGTACCCTAAGTTTGCAGTTAGTAAGTATCTTTAAACTTAAAGAAGCTATTGGTCAACACCAATTCAGCACAAGAAATTCAGTTAAGAAATTCAGTAGGGACTGCATGAGGGAGAGGCCGTCTATCTAACATAGTGCGTAGACTGGAGACAGCTTTATCCTGAGGGATATTAGTATAAAGTGCCTTGATGTCTAAGGAAACCAAAATTTGTGTAGAGCCGTCAAAAAGCCAAATTGATGACATCCCTGGAGTCCAAAAGAAACGTTGGGGTGGCCATAGCTAGTGGTTTGATGAAGGTATCAATATACATGGGGGCCTGGAGGCATCCTTGTGGACTTTCAGTGTGATGTAAAAGAGAGGAATTCTCTCTTCTGAAAAATTAATAAAGTCATGCTCTTTGAAAGACAAGAAGCCTGCATGGAGTCCACTATCGATCAGCGCAAGTATTTTCTTTTTTATGGATGAAGAAGGGTCACTAGTGATTATCTGATAGTGGCCTGGTATGCTGAGGAGTCTAAGGGCCTCTTGATCATAGAGCTCTGCATCCCAGATCACTATACCCCCACCTTTATCAGCAGTCTTTATCACTATGGTGGGATCTTGGGCTAAGGAATTAATTGCGTGGAATTCCGCAAGATCTAAGTTAGGTCTGGTGTTGTTTCTAGAATATAGCAAACATTTGTCTAACTCCTTCAACACTAGGGTTTCAAAGGTTAGAACTTCTGGTGGAAGCTCGGCCAAACTAGGTGTAAACGACGAGGGTTTAGATAAGCCTGAGATATTGTTGTCTTCACAGATGCTTTTCTTGTCCGTGAAGAACACCCTCAATCTGATTTTTCTCAAAAATTGTTGAATCTCACTAGTGAGTTGCATGGCACTAGGCGTTTGTGTGGGTACAAATGACAAGCCTCGTGTTAGTATAGCTAATTCTGGCTCCAACAGTATCCGAGATTATAAATTAAAGATCGGTAATACCACATTTACCACCTGTAGTACCGGTTGCGGGTTTGAAAATCCAGATGTCCTTGGCCCTGTGGCGGGGTATTCTGTATCTGCATATGCGGCTGTCTGTAGGGGCCCCTGCTCTGCTGAAAATTTCTGTGGCCCCTGGGGCCGCCCCTTCCTAGAAAAGGGTGAGTCCCTGAGTTAGGGTTGGTCAAATTATCATTATCTGAACTGTTGGAGGAAGTATCAGAAAAAGTGACAGCCAGGTGCTCCAGGTTGGTTACAATATTGTTCACAAAATGTTTGAGGATTAAAATCTTCTGCCAAGTATGGGTATACAATTTCTTTTTTGAACATAGAAATATCTTTTTTGAGTTTAGTTGTCTTCTTATCTATGGTTAGATTTTTGAACTCCCAAAAAGATTTTTCAATCAGTAATACGGGAATTGGCCAAAAATGTTTTTTCTTGTACAGTCTCCATAATCTTCTGACTCACTCTTTTGGCGGTGGTAATAGCTTTTACATATACCTCCGCCTCAGGGATGTATTCCTGATTCTATTGGACTTTCCCAGCACCTAAATAATTCACTTTCTCTTTACATGGTTTGTAAAAGGTGGCACATGGTGGTTACACAATACATTTTTAACTGTTGAGTCTGTTTTTTGAGGTGGGGCACTGCCACATATTCATGCAGTAATGCTCTTCTCTTGCAGTCTTTCGTTCTAAATCTCCTGAGGAAGACGGTGTGCAATAGACATACCATGTCAAAACCGGTTGAGCTTTGTTTCCCAGGGATGTGATCTACACTACATTCTCACCCTTAGATCCGCCCTTATGTTAGATCCGCCCTTATGATAGACTGTTTTAATCATTTCTATTGTATGTTTTCTACTTCTAAAAAACAAAAACAAAATATTAAAATACTAGACGGGATGCGAGGATTGTGCTACTCCCGATTATGAATCAATTTTGTAATTTTTAGCTATTGCTGTTTGGATGAATGTCACGTTGAATGCTGTATGGTTTGAATGCTGCACTATGAATGGTTTTGATGATGGACTAATTTTAGCCACGTTTAATATTTACCCTTGCGGTTGTGATATGTAATAATATGTTGTTTTAAGTATTGTGTCATTAATTGACTATTTTTCACATTTCTGTATCATAAAAACTGATACAATTTGGAAGCAACACAGTTTTGCTCTCTGGACACTTTTTTCCAGATTTCTCAAGCAGTAACCAGACAGGGGAGGTCAATTATTGGAAGGCTGCAGAACAATTCCTTAGTGTTGCGAGGTTATTCCTTCCTTGCTGGAGCTGAATGAAAAACAGTTGCTCTGATGAGGTGTTGCTAAGAGGGTGGGGGAGCTGTGGGGGCTATAACCCGGGTCTTTTGGTTGTAGCCCCAGATAGAAGCTTAACTTATCCCCTGATCTTTTCCAGACCCAGGAACACCCCCATAGTCGCTGAGCCCATTCTTTGCTCGAATCGCGCTAAGCATAGTCTTACTTCTGCATCCTGCACTTGCAAACTGCCCTTCTGCCTTTATGAGTGTTCTGTTTGCATTGTGCCTGGGGGTCATTCCTTCTCAAAGAACAGATATAATCCCCGACAACTTTGAATAAATGCGCTGTTTACGTTCCATCAGATCTTTCATTTCAAGTGTAAAATGCACAGCTATGTTTTCTGGTAAAATTTGGAAACATGATAGATGCAGAAGCGAAGAGCTACCTGACAGAAACCGCAGTCCAAACATCCAGCTCCGAGCCTAAGCAAAGGCACGTGGAGATAGGATAGCTCGGGAGGATAGCTCAAGGGCAACATGCTCGCCTTGGAAGCAAGATGACACAGGGCAACACTGGTTCGATCCACAGGTCCTCACTTAGAAACGTTATAAATAACCAATCATTTCATGTCAATCATATCCTGACCCAAAAGAAGGCACTGGCATCAAGTTATGTAAGAAGAGACTCAACGTGCACCAATTGAAAGGAAGTTTACCAGCAACTCAGCAGTAGTTAGTACATGCAGTATAGCTAAAAGGATGGACCAGGGAGGTCAAACAAGAAAGATTGGTGGAGCATGCTATGCCAGTGGAGAAAGCAGTCATGGACGAAAAATCAACTTGCCCAGGAGAAAGGGAGCATGTTTGTTCCACAAATATTTTTTTTAAATTAAGATTGATTAAATTATGCATCATGCTAGGAGTGCACAGGAAAAGTAAATACTGTAATTACTAGCAGAACCGCATTGAAAGGAGTTCACCATGTCCCCTTTTGGGGAAATCAGACCGTCCTTTCAGCAGATATGCTCTCCCTTCACAAAACATGCAACCCACATGTGAAGACCTAGAAAATTAGCATATGAAAGTCACACACTTACTTATAGTGTACGGTGGGATGGGGTGTTCTTACAAATAATGGCAAAAGGCAGGTATTGACATTTTAGCGGGAGAGACAGCATAATTATCCCCCCATTGGCATGTGGAGCTCCAGGCCAATACAATCGGCCAAAGCAGTGTCGGTTTCACACGGGGCTCATATAATTGTCCCATGTCACTTCTAGGCTTAAAGGTTTGCAACAACTCCCATCTGGTTATTTGTAGCCATCTTGCATTCGTACTTGCTTGCAAAATGGGACTAAAGAAGGGCGTAAAGAATACTGCAGTCTTATTGAACAATACATGTTTATCTGGTGTCTCATCATAGGCCTCTAATGATTTAGCCAAAACATAGTTCTCCCAAATATATTGCAGGGAGCAAGGAAGCTGTAATTCGGGGCCTCTGTCACTGCTGTCACTCGGAGCACTAGGCATCTGAATGCCTATGTACTACAATAGATGTCGAAGTTGCACTACCGTCCCACTAGCATGATCCCTGTGCGCAGCCCAGAAAATTAGGTGGGGCTTTGGAAAGAAGGCCATATTGTTTAGGAATAAAAGTGCAAAAAGGGGAGCTGATTCAGACACATAGGGCCTCATTACGACCCAGGCGGTAAGTTACCGCCTGGGCCGTGACTTTACCACCATGGCGTAAACTATGTTTACGCCATGGTGGTTGGCGGACTTACCGCCCCATTCCGAGTTTGGCGGGGCGGTAAGTCTCCAATCCCCATTTACCCTTCCCCATTCCCATTTTTGCCCCATAGGGCATAATGAGAGTGGGGAAGGCGTTAATTACGCCACCGTAAATTACGGTGGCGTATTTAACTCCATGGTCCCTTAGCGCCATGGATTTTAACACCTGCTAAAAGCAGGTGTTAAATCCGCCATGGCGCTAAGGGACCTCGTACTCAGGCGGTAAGGGTCGGCGCTGTTTACGGCGCCGTAAACCCCTTACCGCCTGAGTTGTAATGAGGCCCATAGTCAATGCAGTGGAATACTTTGGAAAAACATCACATTGCTTTCTGGTACATGTGATGTATAGTAATTTTCCTTTTGGAAGGGGTACAAAGATGCACAAATGTATGCATTACAGTATGCATTGCCCTTTTCGTAGGGAGTGTGCATTCCCAGAATGCAGCATATTTGCTTTACAGTAGATTGCCTAAAAAACACACTGTTCAGTAAGCAGAATTTACAGTATACAGTATCTCCCCTCTTTACAGTGACACGGCCAGCCTAACCAAATTCTGGTTCCAACACAGAAGTAAACATGCTGACTCAATGTACACATTGTGTTCATTTGAGGTAATGGCACTTTGTGTGAATCATCTATGAAAGTATATCCACATAAAATAATAAAATAAAAACAAATGTTAACATATAGAAACATCAACCAATGCATCAAATTGATCTGGGTCATCCCATTTATGAGGTTCTTCCCCAATTGGTTGGCAAGTAGCAGCCTCGCACCCGTACTCCCAAATCTGTTTTCATGCAGGAAAGTAGGAGTCTGAATGCATATGTGCCTTCAATCTACGACCTGCACTGCCACGTGTCAAACACCATGAAGTCACATTCTCAGGCACCATTCAATCGTGAATGAGAAACAGCATCAGAATAGGTTGTGTACAAAGTCTCTGATGAATTGCTACCAAATCTTCACTGAACAAGATGCCAGTTGCAACGTTAAAAACTGTAAACACTTTGGGCCTCATTACAAGTGAGGCGGAATGTGTTAACAGGCTCCGCTAATGGTGGCGGGCCCGTTAACACCATTCTGCCTGATTGCGAGGTCCCCTCGCGGGACCCGGTAAGGACGCCTGGTAAAATCAGGCATCGGTAGCATGTCCCGCGAGGGGAAGAGGGAGCTAACAATGGGCCGGTCGTAATCGGCTCATTGTTAGCCCCTAAGGGGGCTCAATGGGAATGGGGAAGGTCCAGGTCCGGGTACCTGGAAGGAGGAATTTCCAGGGCCCCTCCAAACTCGGAATGGCCCGGTAATTCCCCATTCAGGGAACCCGGACTTGGTTTTGGTGGCAGCCATGCCGCCTATAGAGGCATGGCTACCGCCAAAGCCCGTAATGAGGCCCATTGAGATTATATGAACTAGATGAAAGTTACTGTACAGCATCACACACCCAGTCATGTACTCAACCTGAACCATTTCTCACTCCCAAACCCTGGTTTTAAGAGTGAACAGATCACATCGAGTTTATACTACTGTACCTTTCTCAGTAGTAAAAACACGTTGCTCTCTCATTCATTTACATTCCCTTTGTCAAGTGTTCGCAGTATTGACATTGGGCATGACACATCCTACCATTGGCACTCTTCGACGGAACGCTTTTTACAGTTGCCCAGGCAAGGCGATTATATTGTCAAATAAATACTACTACACATAGAAGGTATGACTGACGAGTAAACAACTCTTCCCTTCCTGATTTATGACTTAACAAATACGCATGCGTGCAATTTATATCCGACAGGGCGAACCATTCGTTTACACCAGAGTGCTGCAAACATAATGACCACAGTAGTAATATTATGAGGCTGCAATAGAAGACACATGCAATTCGACCTGGCCAATCAGAGCACCCACCAAGTGAATGTCCTCCTTCATATGCATGGGTGCAATTTCCATTGCTAATTGTGAATCCTGGGAAATCGAAATCAGACCTTAACAACTCTGAATTCAACAACCCACATAACATCACGAGGGTTAACATTATTATTATGTGTGTTATTATTATTATTATTATTATTATTATTATTATTTTTATTATTATTATTATTATTATTAATAATAATAATAAACATAATCATAACACTAGTTCTAATATGAATACATTAAAAATATGATCGTGATTATTATTCTTATTATAATTATTAAAAGTAGTAGTAACATTATACTTGTCCTCAGTTGTCTCCACTACAACGTGTTGTATAATTCATGACACTTTTTGTTGTTTTTAAGAAAGTGCACAAAAAGAAAGTGTCACACTATGGTACATGCGTATATGAACACACATTTCTGATGCTAAATAACATTGTCGTTTTCCAAATCATTGCTTTTCCATCAGCACATATTAAATTGAACAGCTCTAGTAGAGCTGGTGTTGACAAAAGACAACATTACCTAATTAGACTAATTAGGTGGTTCAGTGGTTATATGATGCGCCAAGCATGAGAGTTATGACAGAAACTTTGCACCAGTGCAAGTGCAATTAGAACTAGGGGAAACTTTGAGATGGAGCAAGAAACATATGCTTCCAGTGCATGTTTGCACTAGAATAATGTTTGCCATAGTTCTATTCCTTTGCCGCAGTGAAAAAATGCATTGAATGAATATGGGCCTCATTACAAATTTGGTGGTATTCCAGTGGACTACCACCAAACAGATTAACTGATTTTTTTAAAATCATGTTTTGTTTTTTTATAAAATATTTTTTTATTGTTTTATAAACATAGAACATCACACAAAGTACTCACCACCCTTCACGTACATGTCTTAACTTTCGATAGCTATAGATATCATTGTAAACAGGTCACAATAGGTAACCGCATGTCAAAGTCAACCCTATTTCCGCAACATTAGAGCACCCTTACTTTGTCCCTCCATATCTTCGTGGCTTTTGCTGGGCAGCCCTGTGCAGTGTATATTCGATGTTCCAGTACCGCACACATATCTACAACAGCAACCCACTGGGACACCGCTGGACACTCGGGTGATCCCCATCGCTGCGTTATGTTGCGCTTGATCAGGACGACCGAGTGGATAAAAACAGTTTTCCCACTAATCGGAAATGTTTTCGTCCATTATGCCCAGCATGAGTAGTTTAGGGTCCATTGGTACCATTTTCCCCAGGGCAACTGACAGTTTGTTGCAACATTGGCGACAAAAATTCCTGATCCGTGGACATTCCGACAGTATGTTTATGAAATTACCCTCTGCCCCCTGGCATCGTAAGCAATTTGGGTTAGAAGCCCGGTTCCACCGGTGTAGTGCGACCCTGGGGTAGTACACCCTACGGAGCATATTAATCTTTATTAAGCCAAGCCACAAGGCGATCACAATTTCCAGGGTACATCAAAACCACTATCTAATATTCCGGATCGATAACACCCACATCTGTTTCCCATCACCGTTTAAGACTGGCCTGTTCCGGGGTGGCAAACGCAGTTATGGGATATGTGTTCAGATCATATTGGCGGGAACCACAGGGTTTTGGTAAAGATATCCTCTGTAATGTATAGTTAAGACAGGGACAGAATAGGATCAAGACCACCTATCCTTTGGATTGACCGATAATTTCAAAAGTCTTTGTTACCATTAACCTGTGTGGTATATCCCTTGTTTTACCTATGTCTCTCTTATAAAACTTTATTGGGCCTCATTACGACCCAGGCGGTAAGTTACCGCCTGGGTCGTACCCTTACCACCATGGTGTAAACTAGGTTTACACCATGCTCGATGGCGGATTTACCGCCCCATTCCAAGGTGAGTGGGGTGGTAAATCCCCATTTCCCATTTTACCCTTCCCTATTCCCATTTTTGCCCCATAGGGCATAATGGGAGTGGGGAAGGCGCTAATTACGCCACCGTAAATTATGGTGGCGTAATTAGCACCAAGGTCCCTTAGCGCCATGGATTTTAACGCCTGCAAAAAGCAGGCGTTAAACTCACTATGGCGCTAAGGGACCTCGGAATCAGGCGTTAAGGGTCGGCGCCGTTTACGGCACCGTTAACCCCTTAACGCCTGATTCGTAATGAGGCCCATTGTGTGGAGACTTTTTCAACACAGAATCATAAGTGTTAGAATTTGCACCAAATGCATTTTGCATAGGTGCCTCGGTAATATGGATTTTGCACTTGAGATATAATGTGTTGGTTTGTCTCTGAATTGTCCAATGACATATTTGTGATGTTTTTACTGTATGATGTCATGAAATCTTATCACAATGCTATTTTAAGATGTTATAAACTTTGACCATAGTTTAATCAATTTAAAATTGTGTAATATATGTTTTCTATGTGAAGTGACTATTGAGCCTTCACTCTAAATCAAATTCAACAAAATACAAATCATTTTACTTGATGTCTAGATGTGTGCTGACTGATAGATTTGATCAGAATTTCAAGTAGGGGCCGCGCCTGAATAGTGGCCAACCATTATGAAAAGTTAAAATGCTAATGGTTCATTTTGGGGACCCCCCATTTGTGTTTACAGTTTTTCTCAGTTGTCCCTAGGATGCCTGGTGAGTATTTTTCCCTCGTGTTAGAGGCAAAAGCAGTTATGGCATTGTACAGGGTAGTGGTAACGTTGGTAGGGATTGGTTCTACTAAAAGGTAACGTTCCAGGGGGTGCATTATGGCGTGTTCGTAAGTTCTGGAGGGTGTCTTCACAGAGCACGGGCAGGTTGCAATTAGTGGTAGTGTTCCATGTCTGGGAGCCCAAATTTCTGTTGTAGAACCCCAAATGGGGCAAAATTCCCATCAGAGAGAATGTCTCCCACTGTTGTTATTCGGGTCTCCACCCATCTTGGGTTGCATCTGGGTTACCCTGTCCCCCGGTAACCCCACCCAATGTGTTTGTGTGCTTTTCCCCAGATTATGGCAGTGTGCGCTGCCATCGTCTGCTGGAGGGTTTGGTAAGAGTCTGATGAAGCGTTGAGAGTGGCGACATGCTGTGGCCACTCACCATCTCAGCCCTAATATGTTGTATCTCTTGATTACCATGGAAACGGTCGTTGATCACCGCCATGTAGCTTGCCCAGTAATATGTTTGGAGGCGTGGTACCCCTATTACTCTCTCCCATACAGATCGCTGCAGTGTGGCAAGAGTTACCCGGGGTTGTCTGCCTCCACAAAAGAGTATCCTAAGGAGGGAATCTATCCGCTGAAACTCATAATCAGGGATCCAAAGCGGAGCGTTTTGTAGCACGTAGAGGAAACGCAGCAATGCCAACATCTTGAAGAGTGCGCTCTGCCTAACAGCGTCACGGGAAGGAGCATCCAGTATTGAACATTGCTGGTGAAGTGATCAATAATCGGATGTAGATTACGGGATGTGTATTCCGAGAGGTCCCTAGAGAGCTGGTATACCAGATAGGGAATACCTTCACACTCCACTCGATACTGGCAATCAGGGGCAATCGCCTGAACCCCACCTTGCACTGGAAAGATAACAGATTTTCCCCAGTTGAAACGCAACCCTCTAAAGTTGGTGTAGCATGCCAGCATCTGAGTAAGCACTGGATAAGATCGAGCTGGGTCGCTCAAATAAATCAGGATATCGTCAACATAGAGGGAGAGGTGATCCTCACCCCCATCTGGCCAACAGAAGCCCATCCACGTATCCACCTGATGGAACCACTGGGCCAGCGGCTCGATGGTCAGTGCAAAGAGTAGTGGAGACAGGGACACTCCTGTCGTGACCCCCTGCCCAATGGATAGGATCTGGAGTGCCATCAATTGACCCTGACTTCTGCGTGTGGCGCTTCATATAGCAGTCTCATCCATCCCAGAAAGACCTTGCTAAATCTCATTCAACACATCGTTTCCCGTAGGCTCTCCCCTATTACTGAGTCAAATGCCTTTTCAAAGTCAATGGAGAGGACGGTTGCCCACTACATGAGAAATTGGATATGACGTAGGTTCATGCGTGTCGACTTTTGAGGCATGAAGCCACATTGGTCAGGTCGGACTAAAGAGGAAACGACAGGCTGGAGCCTGGTGGCCAAAAGTTTGGTGAGAATCATGGCTTCCCCGTTAATCAACAAAATAGGCCTATATGAACTGCATCGTTCTGGGGGCTTCCCTGGCTTAGGAATCACCACTATGCTGACTTTTCTGCGCAAATCGGGGGGAAGGACACCCAGTTCTTTGGAATGATGGAACATCTTAAGAAGGGCGGTGACCATCTTACTCCCACCCAGCCTCTTCCTGGTCTCCACCGGTAGGCCATTGGTGCATGTTTCTAGAAACTTTGGCTAATGTCGCTGTGACCTAACCACCCAATTCAGGCAACCAATTTGGGCCGGACCTATAGTTTGTGGCCCAGGGCCTGGTGTGGGCCATGATGGATCAGTACAGAATTAGGGTCAGTGGCGGTGTCCCGTGCTGGAGGAGCTGTTCAAGTGGACTATCTCCACTGACGGTCATGCAGGTCTGTTGTGACTATGTCGCTATATCTCCAGTGCTTGGAACCCTGGCACTTATCCATATGAGGGGCAGGGGGGAGGAGGGGCACCTCTGCGCCTCCAACAAGAGGGCGCCACACTACACGTGGGCGATCAACATATTCTCCTGGATAGGTACAGTCAGACTCGCTACTCGGCACCGGCCTGCATGAGTGAGGCGCTGGGGCCATTTCTATGGTTGAACGAGGAGGAAGCCATCGCCTTTCCCACGGAGGGGGGTTCCAAGCATTCAATACAATATGGCCCAAAGTAAAGACCGTGGTTAAGTCATACAAGAGGTATTGCAGCTCTTTTATGGTGTGCAGACACTGGCTCAAGACATGCTGTTCTGCCCATCTCACCTTCTGTTTGGTGTAACGTTCATCACCCTATGCATACCGGTCTGGGCAGCCTTAGCAAACAGTTGGTGTTCACTGATCCACAGAACCTCGATGCGCAGGGATATCTCAAGCGCCCTGGGGGCCACAACAGTATGTCTAGGGGCAATCACTGTTATGTCCGTGTGACCGGGCCTTAATTGTGCAGGGTGGGGAAGTAAAATAAGGTCACTGGCAATGAGGAGTCCTCCAATGTAGCTCTGTAGTCGGGTTAATGATCGTTCTGCGACCGGAGCAGGACGAACAGTGCCAGTGCCTGAGAGAGGCTGCCACTGATCTTCGTGATCTCCTCAGAACCGCCTTGTCTTCCTTCACCAAAAGGACCCGGGTGTTGTTGGTGGCCTGTCGGGATCAGTCCCCCACAATCCTGCCCGAATCTGAGGCCTGGAGGGGCGCAGGGCTGCTGTTTCTGGTGCAGGGGCTCAGCCCAGTCCCCCGCACCGGCGAGGACATGTCCACCCACTGCTCCCCACCACGGGTGGAAGGGCGCGCCAGAATCATAGCTGGGCACTGCACTCTCGCAATCCAGGTGGGAGGTAGGCAGTTGTTTCCGGAGCCTGACTGTATTCTGGTGCTGCACTGATCCTGGGGGACACCCTGGCCGCACACCCAGGCAGCTCGTCAGGGGGCTCTGGGCGGAGGGCGTTCAATGGTATAATGGAGCACAGCGCATATGTGTCAGTCCCTGCACACCCTGCGTGAAGGGTGTTGTTGGTCACGGGGTGACCCTCTGGAGTGTGGGCCAATTATTTTCGGCACCAGCTCCTCAACGTCCCCCGGCAGCATAGTCCCATCAGTGCCGTTGGATGGTGCCATTTTAGGAAGGGGTCCACCGATCAGCCACGGAGCACTTCCACAGTCACGATTCCACCTCCAGACGCTGTACTTCACCATCCGCTCCTCTCCTCTAGATGCAGCACTCAATCAGCGTTCTGCCCATATATTTATGTTGATATCAGCCAAGGATACATGATAGGAGGCCAGGATTATGTCGGCGTACTCGGGAGCTCACGGAGCTCACATCCTCATCATTCTGTAGTCGTCCACACCCCCAAATTGACTGTTACCACCACTTGGTCTGGCCGAATTACCGCTGGATTTGAAGTGGTGGTATGGTGGCGTTAGTCCACATTTATAGAGTCTATAATTCATGGGATTTTTGCGCGCCGCAACACCAACCTAAGTGTCAACAATGTTAAATGTATTGTGATCTCAAACAATACATAAAATAGACAGTCACTACTATGTACTAACCCACTATTTCGCAGACTACAAATGCACTTTTGTATGCATATGTGTGCTACGGCACACAAAACCTCTGAAAATATGTTTTCCTGTTAAAATAAATCTCTATTGTTTTTTGTATCCTACAGGGATTTCTTTTTTCTGAGTTAATAGTTACATAGCTCTCTTGCAAGGCCTTGTTGACCCCCTGTCACGCCTTTGGCCAGGGAAGCCTTTGACTCTACCCCCCTGTATTTCTGTACTACAACCCCACCTCCACCCGAGCAAGCAAGCACATGTACCGCAACCAAAAGCTTTGGCATTAAATCATTGTACAGGTCATTTGCAATGCAACGGGAGTTATCGTGCATGTGAATGTCAATGTTTCTGGAAGCACACATGATAGCTTCATTCATGCCAATAAGATAGCTGAGCGGGTTGAGTGCTCGCTGCTGCATATCTGAGCGAGAACTGCAGGTCTCAGGTTCGAATCCCGGCAAGTACAACACAGCCTTTCATCCTTCCGCAGTAGATAAATGAGTACCAATTTCGGTTGGGTGATTTTGTATGTAAATATGTGCTCTGTAAAGAGCTTTGGATTAAGGCCCTATATAAATAACACATCATTATCATTATCATTACCACCGATCACCACTATATCGGGCCCTGGCATCAGGAACATTTGGCAACACCTGGCTCATCAGTGCGTATCGACTATCACGCACATGCAAGCAGTTACATGACAAACAGAATACTGCACCATGACAATCAATGCTAGCAACAACCATTTCTACATTTGCAGGGGACAGTGCCTACCCTCTCTCACCTTCTTGCTCACGCTATTCAGGAATCCTATCTTCCCAGTGAGGTCAGGTATAACGCAGCACATATAGCTACTGGGGTATAGTGGAGTGCATGTTTGGGATGCTCAAGTCACACTTCTACTGCCTTGAACACACGGGGGGTGTATCGCTACATAACTCACCAGAATTTTGCAAGACCATCATGGCATTGTGTGTCCTGCACAATGTTGCTACAAGGCTTGGCATACCAGTAGAGCTGCAGGAGGGACATCATCCTCAGCCACAGGCACTACCCGTCCCCTTGGCAGGCCAAGGGGAACAGGGACAGAATGCACACAACCAGCTTGTGCAAACATACTTCACAGGAATAACAGCCCCTGTGGAGCACACACAGTAAAGCCACATCCATGGTGTCCTCCAATGATGAATCTCAGCTAATCCACCTTTCCCATGACAACACCCTGAGAATGTGTGTTTTGAGAGAGGAAAACTGTGTGTGTGTGTACATAGCCATCAAATCAACTGCACAAATATTGACATAGTAATAGCAAGTGGAAACAACAGCATCCTTGTCGTCACAGAAAAAAGCGTGCAACACAATAAATGAAACGTGTAATCACTTCCACATTCTCACCACCAACAATTGGGCACCCAAACACCAAACAACATTCAGGAGAATGCAAGTAGAAATGCACAGCATAGAATGTAAGAAGGAGAAAAAAACACTTGCAAGGACTGCTCTGGCCACCTTAAGCATGTTTTATCCCAATATACAGGTTGAGTGGCATCTCCATTCGGTAACAACAATACAGCTCATAAAATACATTGACAAAGAAACAGTCATATGCACACAACACAGTGATAGCATCACCACCCACCACACCACCAATGTGTGCCCCCCCTAAGTGACATGCAACAACTGCCCTTGTAAGCATCCACAAAAAGCTCCACACTTAGTAGAACAACAAGAACATTGTGTAGCACAAAACATATGTTCCTGGTGCACTGACCTCTAAGTCTGCTTGCTGGTCTCTCTGGCCGCATGACGTTCATTCACATGGTGAGGTGTCGGGGACTCGGATGGGCATATGTGTGCCTTGTGCAAGATCACCAGCCCCATCTCAAAATATAACTAGGGCCAATTACATGTGCAGCAACTTCAATATAAGCATGTGGACCTGGACTCACCATGGCTGCAGCCACCAGACTCACCCCCCCAAATGATTCCCGTTGAAAGAATGTGAACAGAACACATTCCATTCAGAGGGAATTCATATAATCCGGTGACATTGATTAAAGTCACTACCTCCCCAAATTGAGATTGGCCAATAAGCATGCCTGCTGCCTTGCATGGATGTGGTGGCTGTTTGTCAGGATCACTCACTTGAGCTGAAAACTGATTCACCCTTACCTGTCAGGACCATGGTTGGCACAGGAAGTTGTCTTGCCAGATATCATTATGTATGTTTGCCATCACGAGGAGGAGCAAATTGAACAAGTGTAGCCACAGTCATTGAAGTGGTTATGCTATGCCATATTGCAATAGGTTTGATCAAGGCACAAGGTAATCGTCTGCTGGCATGTATTAGATGTACATCCACTACGGAAATCAACATAACTGAGCCAGCCATCAAAAGGTGCATCACTACCTCAATTAGCCATGTTTACACTCACCGTACTAGCTATGTGTACAAATCCGGGTATAGCTGATTCATTAAGTCAAGCAAAAGCCACATGCGGTATACTCACAGTAGCTACTCCTGCCTGAGTGTAGTAATTTGTGTGCCTTGCATGCACCTCGGGCTAATCTGCACACACTGAGGATCTTGTGTCAGACAGAAGCAAGAGAGCATGCAAAGCCCGAACACTTGGGGGGTGGACAGGTTAACCACACATGCACCAACAGGTGAGCCTGCACCGGGGGTGCTTGTGGACGGGGTGAGGCTGGCCTCAAGCATAAATGAAAGTGTGAGGGGTCATGCCACATGCAAACACCAGTGTGGTGACATGGTGGGTTGTTAGCCCACAGAATGTTTCTACTGAGCAGCTGCACACTGGTGAAGGCTGAACAGCATGGCTGAGAGTGCCTACACTAGGGCAAACAAAACCCAATCCAGTCCACAATGAACTGGCCATCAGTAAGCTTCCAGGATGCTCAGTCTCTGCCATGCCTGTATGGAGAAGACACCCATGTAAGGGGGCCCACACAAGGGGGCATACCCTTGACGCAGTCCCAGGTTGGGTGGGTGTTATTAACAATGTTAAGGCGTTGTGAATCATTAACAACACAATGGAAAAGAAGTGGTTTAATGAACTGATCAGCTTCTGTAATTTCTTAGTATGTCTATATATCTTTTAGATATTGCATTAGAGAGTGAATGTATGGATGCATGATTAGTAAAATGTTTTTTAGAAGTAATTAAATTAAAATGCTTCTACGTGTTTTTTAGATAAATCCTAATAAAATGAATATAATGATTTGAGCTTTACATTCGTCTGCCCACCGTATGGAATCAAGATAGACACCTAGTGTTTTTACCTCAGTTGCCACCTTAATTATATTGCCATCTATGTTGAAGGCGAGATAGTTGGGGCTAAGTTTTTTAAGGTTGGAGTTGGAGCCCAAGATCAGTATCTCTGTTTTTTCGTCATTTAGGCAGAGACCGTGGGAAGCCATCCATGCCTGAATGAAGAGGTAAATCTTGTTTACTAAAGCTGTGTCTTCGACAAAGTTGCCCGATAGCGGTATGAGAATCTGCGTGTCGTCCACGTAATTGGTGTAGGTTAACCCCAATCTGTCAAGTTTGTCGAAGAGAGGCTTAGTGAAGATATTGTACATTGTCGGGGAGACACATGAGCCTTGTGGGACACCACAAGTGATGTGAATTGGGTCCACTGCGGCTAAAGGGGAAAACACTCTCATCGCAAGGTTAGCTAGGAAGGATTGTACCCATGCTATAGCTTCACTTGAGAAATGGGCGGCGGACGCTAACTGGTTGCATAACACTGCATGATCCACCAGGTCAAAGGCCGCCGATAGGTCAAGGAGGAGGAGCATAGCTGTTTACCTTTATCCTTCAACTCGTCGATTTGTGTCTTGAGGTCAATAAGGGCCGTATCAGCACCATGTAGTGGTCTGAATCCAGATTGCCGCGATCCTAATAGTTGGTTTGACTCCAGAAAGTTTTGAATCTGGAGGTAGGCTACTCTGTCAATAATTTTGAGGAGGAATGGGACCGTGGTAATAGGCCTATAGTTAGTGGGGATGGCTGGGTCAAGGGTCTGTTTTTTGAGAAGAGGTAGAACCCAAGATTCTTTGAGGTTCGTAGGTACAGTGCTAGAGCTAAAGGAGGCATTGATTAATTTAGAAATGAAGGGTGCTAGGTCTCTGGCTGCGTCCTTGATGATTTGCGTGGGGCAACTGTCGCCTTGGCAGTTGGAAGGTTTCAGGGATAGTATGACCTTTTCAGTTTCCAATATGGATATATTGGTAAACCTGAATGGTTTGCAATTTCTTTGTGTAGTTGTACTAAGTGTATCTGTCAATAGGGTGGTATGGGTTCCAGTAGAGCTCAGGGAGGCCTTTTTCTTGGCTTGTATTTGGATTGTAGGGTAATCATTTTATTTGCTAGGTCATTTTGGATGCTAGTGCACCATAGTTTGTCCATAGGGACATTGTCTGTAGGAGCAATTGGGTTTTCCATTTCCCGGAGAATGGAGAAAAGTTCTTTGGAATTGGAATTAGCTTTACTGATTCTTTCGTTAAAGGTGTCTTTTTTAGTTTGGATTATTTCCTTCTTGTATTTTTTGGCAAAGTTGGCGACTAAGGTTTTATTCTCAGCTGAAGGTGTGTGCCTCCAGATGGCTTGGAGTTTGCGTTTTTGGATACGTAGTTCTTTGAGGTGGGGGATGAACCATGAATTGAGGTGAGATTCTCGTTTACTTTTGCGTAGTTTGATAGGGGCAATCATATCCAAAGCTTTGGACATAGCGTTGTTGAATGTCTCAACTAACGTGTTTGGGTTGGATTTACTAGAGCTAGCGGTGAGGGCTGGTAAGAGTAGTGGGAGTAGTTGTTCAACAGTGATTTCTTTTTTACTCCTCGTTGGCATAGGAGGTGCTATTTCACTATTGTTTGGTTTGGGCGGCTCTATGTTGGCTGAGAAGCATATGAGGTGGTGGTCAATCCACGTTTGTGGTAGAATATTAGAGATGGTAGTATCGCAGTTACGGTTGGCTATCCAGTCTAAGGTGCGTCCTTTTATGTGTGTAGAGGCTAAGACTTTTTGGGTGAGACCATGATCGACTAAGATTGATTGGATAGATTGGGCCTGTTTGTCCTCAGCGTCATTAAATCCCAAGTTAAAGTCACCTAGTAATATGAACTGAGTGAAATCTTTGATGCTGTTAGTAAGGAGGTTTGATATGTCTTCATCAAAGTTACCTAGTGGGCCTGGCAGTCTGTACACTAGGAGGACCGTTAGTGTGCTATTATTGGAGATGGGTATTTTAGCAGAAAGAAGTTCGCATGATGAGATTACTTGCTGTGGGGTAAATCTTGCAGCTAACTGCGTTTTGGCAATAATGGCCAGGCCACCTCCTCTGGAGTCGGGCCGATCAGCTCTTAGGATATTGTAATTGTCTGGGATGGCGATCATGAGTCGAGACCTGCTGCATCGTGGAGCCAGGTCTCAGTGAAAACAAGAGGATCTAAATTATCCATGGTGAGTATGTCAGCGATTTCTGTATTATGTGCTAGGAGGGACCTAGCATTGATAAGGGCTCCTGATAAGGTAGGAGTTGTGATTGTGTCTTTGAGGAGTCTGGGGCTAGGGTGGTTGGATCTCTTCTGTTTGTGATGCGAGTTGATTTGTGATTTAGGACACCTTACAGCTGCTGAGGCTCGAGAGTCGGGGATGGTGGTAGTAGGAGTGGATGTAGGGCCTAATGGACTGGTTCTTTTTTTTTGAGGTCGTAGAGTCGTGGCAGCCTTGCTCTAAGTCGCAAGTTTCTCTCTTGCAGGTTGCAAGGAGTAGAGTTGGTGACGGCCATTATTGTGAAGCTAGTTAGAATCGTCCAGGCTAGGGACCAGCATGTGTATAAGAGGCAAGCCTTGAGAGTGCACACGTTGGGCGAAAAATAGCACAGTGGCACCTAGATTTGGCAGACCCGGTCGGGACTAACATACAATTATGCTACCACAAGGCACCTAGATATGACAATCCTATTCAGGACAAAATGCATAGATACTACAGTGAGGCACCTAGATATGACAATCCTATTCAGGACAAAATGCGTAGATACTACAGTGAGGCACCTAGATTTGACAATCCTAATCAGGACTAAAATGCATAGATACTACAGTGAGGCACCTCGATATGGCAGTCCTATTCAGGACAAAATGCGTAGATACTACAGTGAGGCACCTAGATATGACAATCCTATTCAGGACAAAATGCATAGATACTACAGTGAGGCACCTAGATATGACAATCCTATTCAGGACAAAATGCGTAGATACTACAGTGAGGCACCTAGATTTGACAATCCTAATCAGGACTAAAATGCATAGATACTACAGTGAGGCACCTCGATATGGCAGTCCTATTCAGGACAAAATGCGTAGATACTACAGTGAGGCACCTAGATTTAACAATCCTATTCAGGACAAAATGCATAGAAACTACAGTGAGGTACCTAGATTAGGCATTCATGTCAGTGACTAGAGTGCAGGTAGTGTGTAGCAACAGACATCTGTGTTAACAGTTTCATTGGTGACAAGAAGGCATACACGTTGCAGCGGGGCACCTGCTTTTAATAGTATTCGTAGTGACTTAAATGTATACATGCAGACATGAGTGGAGCGAATTGTCAGTAGCAGACTGTCTAGTTCGTAATAGGTTTGCGTGGGATGACGTATGGGTAGTGAATGCAAAGGTAATAGGAGGGATGATTACAAAGAGGAGTTGAGGATATGCGAGTGGACAGATGTACTTATTGTAGCTCGCATGATCCGTGTAATCACTCGGTGTGTTGTGCAATACGTCCTGTTGCGGGAGGGTGACTCGGGTTAGTCGGAGAAGAAGTCTGAGGATAATGGTCCATTAGCGTGTGCAGAGTTAGCCAGAAAGGGTTGTTGGTAGAGGTTGATCGGGCAGCGGGAGTGGCCGCGCTGCGCTCCCAGGCGGAACATGCAGCAAACAGGTGCCAGCCTTGATTCAGTGGGCCTTGAGTGAGGTGGGCTGACTTCGCCTGCCGGCGCCCAATCAGGATGAAATAAGCAAAGGGCAGCCAATCCGGAGGTGGCAGTGGCTATGATGAGTCAGGTCAGGCTCTGGAGTCAGGCAACAGAGGGCGGGTGGCCCTCTTAGAGTGTAATGGTACCTCGTGTACCTTAATGGAGATTCGGGAAGGCAAGTGCAGAAAATAGCACAGGCAGCTGTATTTCAGCTACTCAGTCTATTCTTCAAACATCACTTACCGCTGCATGAGTTGCGGGGACCTCATTGCTCGTGGGGGTGATTCTGCACTTAGGTGTGCAGCAAGCATGATAAATGCAGGTCGAACGGCGCTGGTCGGCTGGGCTCGGTGTCGAGTGCCCACTGTTCCTGCAGGGGCTGGACCTGGAAGAGGAGCTCCTGCTCCTTGGCTGGGAGAGATGTAATGAATCACAGGCAGCAAACAGGTGCCAGCCTTGATTTAGTGGGCCTTGAGTGAGGCGGGCAGGCTTCACCTGCCGGCACCTAATCAGGATGAAATAAGCAAAGGGCAGCCAATCCGGAGGTGGCAGTGGCTATGATGAGCCAGGTCAGGCTCTGGAGTCCGGCAACAGAGGGCGGGCGGCCATCTTAGAGTGTAATGGTACCTCGTGTACCTTAATGGAGATTCGGGAAGGCAAGTGCAGAAAATAGCACAGGCAGCCCTATTTCGGCTACTCAGCCTATTCTTCAAACATCACTTGGCGCTGCATGAGTTACGGGGACCTCATTGCTCATGGGGGCGATTCTGCACTTAGGTGTGCAGCGAGCATGATAAATGCAGGTCGAACGACGCTGGTCGGCTGGGCTCGGTGTCCGGCGCCCACTGCTCCTGCAGGGGCTGGACCTGGAAGAGGAGCTCCTGCTCCTTGGCTGGGAGAGATGACTCCACTGCGCATAGTTACATGTCTGGTCCCCCACTCAAGAAGGCCTCGAGAGTGCAACATCACATACTTCCAGGTGAAAAAATTAAAAAGTATCCATCTTGGACGGCGGTAAAATAAAATATATCCACCCTTTAGGGGGAGGAGCGGAGTAGGGTGTGTGTCCACATAAGTGAACAGAAAATTGTCCACAGAAAAACATAAAAATCATACCCTCTCCATGTGCTCATGGAGATAAGGGCGCAGGTGGTTGAGGTTGCATGGGTGGTCTGGTACTGCTATCCTGTGGTGGTTACTCAGGT
Source organism: Ambystoma mexicanum (assembly GCF_040938575.1). Taxonomy (NCBI): domain Eukaryota; kingdom Metazoa; phylum Chordata; class Amphibia; order Caudata; family Ambystomatidae; genus Ambystoma; species Ambystoma mexicanum. The sequence continues at coordinate 1,516,823,328 of NC_090937.1, read as the reverse complement.
GGTGGCAGAGTATCTTGTCAACACAGTGCCACATCCTGGTCATCATTGGCTAGGGCCACTCATGCATCCATGAGGAACCCAATGGGTGGAGAGGTCATGATGGACTTCCTCTCAAGTGGCCACATAGTCTGCATGTGCACACACTCAAGATGCAGCAGCCTGCTGGAAGAGCGTCTGCCTCAAGGTGTCCATCTCCTGGTTGAGGTGGGTGCATGCAGCCCTAAGATCATCATGCAGTTAAGCACTCATGCTCTCCATCTCATGGCAAGATGCCAGTGTCTCCAGGTGTAGGCATTTCTTCTGGCCACTGCATCTTGACGCAGGGAGACCTGCAGAGATGACAGATAAGCCTTGATTTGATGTTGGCCTCCACACCCAGTTTGTGGGAGAGCATTGAGGACTGCATCTCTGCATGCAGTGACCTTGTCAGGCTATCCATTAACCGCTGCTGTTCATCCAGTCCAGCTGTTGATGAGAAATTCTTAGCCAGGTGATAGATGTCGCTGGTCATCGCATGCATTACCTTGCAATGTCGGATGGTTGCATGCAGAATCAACTGCTCTGACTGGCACTCTCTGTCATGCACACGTCCACCATGTGTGCTTGGCCGACAGCTGTGGGATGCTGTGGTCCAGGCCCATCACAGTGGGAACCCCTGTCCTTGGCAGCAGGTCTGCAAATCTCCGTTGGACAGCAGTCCATAATGCTGATCCCAACATGGGTGAAGGTGAGTCTGTGGGAGTACAGGTACAACTCGTTGTGTGGTAGAGTTCGCCATGGTGTTCCTGCACATACGCTGTGGGGATTTAAAGCTCCTCATCAGTGGAGTGCTTCTTCCTCGGTGGGACCTTCTGCTTCACCTGTGTCTGATCATGTAGTGATGTGTCTTCCTGCTCTGCATGGTGTCAAACTCTTGGCCATGAACCCACAAAATGCATATGCAATTCTCAGAAAGATTCCCCCCCACAAAAAAGCAGTATGCGATACGCACAAAGCATCCCAAAAGCTAAAATAATGCATATGTGACCATATGAGCGCTCCAAATTAAATTAAATGTGTACTCAGTACCGTATGGGCCCTCCAAACCAAAGAAATATGGAATGCAATAAAAAGAGGCATCCCCAAATCAACAAATACAGTACGCAATACATAGAGGCACCATCAAAACAAAAAATACAGTATGCAATGCATAGATGCATCCCCCCAAAAAATATGTGGTTCCCGTTATGTGGCGGCAGCGGCTTGAAAAGTACCCCTAAATACCTGGTTGTTATAGCAAATCTTCCCTCTCCCCTTCTCGTGCACAACTGATAATGTGCATTGCACCGCTCAAATATACCTGTCATTGCGGTGTTCCATGTAGGTATGCTGCGTGCAGCACGTATCACGTAGCTTACTTGCTAAGGCCCCTTACTCTGTTTTCTATGCTGCCTCACAAACATATTTGACACTGTATTGTTCTGTCCCAGTGATGTTTTCCTTGCCTCAACCTTCATTGTACTGCCTTCCACCTCACCATCTGCTACTGCCTGGTGGAGTGCAAGTGCCTGCTGCCCACCAGAACTGTTCTGGAGAGTCATCTATTTCACCATTGTCTGTTCTTTCTGTGTCTCCATGTGACCACCTAATGTTGCAACTTTAGTGTTAGTGAGGCAGAGGGCTGCCAACTTCAGCACCACCGAAGTTGACATCCTGGTCAATCAGGTCCTTGAGAATGATGACACCCTCTTCTAACCAGAGCTGCAGCTGGGACACAAAGGGCATCACCATATCTGGGAACTGATCATGGCTGCCTTCAACACAGACGGGGTGGCAGTCCATTCACAAAAGACCTTACGGAAAAGCTTGGAGGACCTCAAGACCCAGAGCCATACCAAGGTGGTGGCATCCCTCACAGTGAATACAACCATGGAGCTGCACCCTGCAAGCTGCCACAGGATGTCATCTTACCATCTGCAGGTCCTTGAGAGGTTCTCCCTAACACCCCACAACCAGATCTGTGAGAGGCAAGGATGTCTGGAAGCTGCTGGTGACTACCCATGTGGTGCACTGCTCTGTAGTGTATATGTGGTGTGCATTGGCATGCATGCTTCAGGTACCCCCTTCTGTATATAGCATGTGTGTTGCAGTGATCTACAGCAGCATGCAGCCTCCTGCCAATGATGGTCGTATGTGATGGCAGACACCTGTTGATTGGACATAAATTGGTATGTGCACTGTTTAATCTTGGTGACTTGGTGCACTCATGCACATGCAATGTGAGTTTATGAGTAAAAGTGCTGAGACAGTACGGATACCATTTTACGATGTTGTGGCCATGTGAAGGACATGCATGCAAGGCACCTCTGTGGGTTGCACATTTGAAAGTGAACCCATCCACACTCATCAGCTGATAGTAATACATGTGCATGGATGTCCGTTAATGTCCCTTTGGTGTATTGACCTCTCAGGGTCAGGGAGGTGATCCGTCATCAACTGCATGTGAATACAGAGTTGACGTGTGACCATGCCATAAGTTTTTTCTGGGGCCAACAACAAAAGCGCGTGTACCTCAGAAATGTGTACCTGTACGTGTTGTGTGCTTACAGGTCAAGTTATCTGGGATGCATGGTGTTACAAGTAGTTGTTTGGACATGTGCCCAGGAAGATGGTACAAGACCTCTTTACCCGCTTGCATGCTCATGCTGTGAGTAGTCAAATCATGACTGGCTTGTGGGATCCTGAATACAACTGGGTCTCTTGACACCAATGTGTTCCCAGCAGTACCCAAGACCAGCTTTGCATTTATGCATTTAGTGGTTTGCCACCCTACCAACGGACTCATTGCCTACCACTGTGTCCCTATGCTTTGCCTCCCAGGGCTATGGTGCAGAGGGGTTGAGGTTTGCCAGGAGGTCTGGTCCATGGTCCGCATGTGCCCATCGTGATCCTTTGGGATTCCTGGCCATGTGATGGTGGACCCTGTGTATGCATGGTAGGCCCAGAGGGAAGGCCGGCTACAGATGTCCATCTTCATCCTATCCCTATTAGATAGGCGTTGCACCATACGCTGCCTAGGGACAAGCACCCCTGTGTAGGGACAGGGTGTTCTTCCAACAAAGGCTAGACAGCAACATAACGTTGTTTCCCCCTCCGGCATTCATTTTCAACTAGTACCTCTAGACATGAGGTTGCAGTATTATTTCTCCTAAGAATCGTTTGTATTGTGATGCAACTCTGCTGACATAACGGTTAGGGAATGAAAGATTTCGTGGTTGCACTTGCGAATTACCCTGATGTTTCGTATTGCGTCTATGAGGGGACATGACACTTTTGGAAAGTCTGCCTCCTCTGTCACCCAGGATACACAGTTTAGAAGTATAGTCGCCTTACTCTGGCCTACTGTTGACAGTGTGTAACAGTTCTGTCTGACCACCAATTGGTACTCGTAAATCATGCAATGTTCCCACATAGCTTTGGCTGCTGGTGTCACTCTTCTGAGTGGGCAAGTAGTCTTTCAGCCAAGCTGGGTGACTGGCTGTCAAATGACCCTAAGAGATTTGCACCGCAACCGCAGGGTAGGCTGTCCATCTGGATTCCTGTGTTCCACACGTTAATCTTGCACACTTGGTTCATCTCGGTTTGCACTGCTTGTCCAGTCATAGCCATTAAGACAGGCATTTAACTGCCACCTGCATAGGGATGGTGTTGACTCAAGGGCATGCACCCTCTGGAGTGCACCCTTACATGGGTGTCTCTCCCAGCCAAGCAGTGCAGTGGCAGAGCAGGCCAACAGTTCACCAGTGCCTATATGAGAGCACACCGATGGTGTGCTGACCACATGGCCTGGCAAACACTCAGTGGGTGTCTGCCCATGTGATATTTGCCCAGGAACCTCTTTACCGGGCTCAGTTCCAGAATGCATTCTATGTCAACAACAGTTCTGCGGGTGCCAGCCCACCCTTCCCCACACCAATGGTTTGTACATGGGCAGCAGCTGCACCCTTCTTGCAAGATAATTGGCTGGGCCCACACTTGTCCAACCACCCATCCAGCTGGTCATTAGAGCATGCGTGACCAACGGAGCCCACCACCATGCAGCATTGGGCCATCCACTGAACATAGTTCACATGGATAGGCCAGAGGGTGTGATGCTCATCCCAGCCTACACACCTAGACTCCTGTCACCTGCCTATATACTGATATCAGAGGTGCTACATTAGGGCATGTTACCCAAGTAAGTGCTAGTGGTTCTCCATAAGTAGTTGTAGACCACAGCCTATCGGGAGGGTACTGCTTTAATGTGCTTTAATGGGTCAATGGCATGGAACCAGTTGTGCACATTGTGGGCACACACTTGTGTGTCACTGTATAGTCCATGATTGTCAAGTGTCTCTGTCCCATACTTGACTCCTTGTGGCTGTCCAATGTGTAGCATTTCCCATGCTGCCTGTCTACACGAGCAAACAAGATGATTATCCAAGACATGCAGGTGCACTTTTCATGGTCCTGGCTGTATGTCACACGTATGTCACTTTGGCATTGGTATTGTGCCATGGCATCATTTCTTGAAATGTGTTTGTGGCCAAAGGACAATGTAATGGGTAGACATAGGCATTTGTATTGAGAGTCATAATTGTCTCTTCATGTGTGTTTCAGTATTCATGCTGGGTGCATGGGTGTATGTGTGTGTGTGTGCGTGTATGTGTGTGTGTGTGAGTTGCTGGTTTACCCATGCTGATTTAATGGTACTCTTCAAGTAGTGTATGCCACACATGCATTGTTAGTGTTGAATGATGTTAATGTTCTTTTTCCCCTTTTCCACAATTGCCTCAACAGGCGAAGAGGGCCGAAGTGTTGCTGTGGAGCAGAGGAGCAGGGAAAAAGCCACCCAGGCGCAGACCTCGGCCAGCCACCATTGCCTCCTCCTCTCTTGAGAGCGAATTGGAGCAGAGCACCATTACCATTGGGCAAGGCTGCTGACAGTAAGTCAAAGAAGGGGATTGTGGGGGGACTCCTTCACAGTTGTGGGACAAAGTGCTGAGAGACAGAGGCCATCGAGGGTGGAAGACCCTCTGGAGTAAACAGAGTTGATGGATGTGGTGGTGGAGGATGAAATGATTGCAGCACAGCCAATCAGGTCAGGTAGGGGCATCGAGGAGGGAGTTCAGGCTACCCTTTGCCGTGAGTCATGAGGATGTGCAGTCTGCTATGGAGGGTTCTGCACAATCTCCTGCTGCAGCAGTAACCACCTTCCTGGATGCCTGCACCCAGACCGTTGACCCGCTTCCAGCCAATGGGCCTCATTACAACCCAGGCGTTAAGGGTTTAACGGCGCCGTCGGCGCCGTTAACCCTTAACGCCTGATTACCATTTTAACGCCTGCTTTTAGCAGGCGTTAAAATGCAAGGCACTAACCCGCCTTGGTGCTAATTACGGCACCGTAATTTACGGTGCCGTAATTAGCGCCTTCCCCACTCCCATTATGCCCTATGGGGCAAAAATGGGAATGGGGAAGGGTAAATGGGGAATGGGGATTTACCGCCCCACTCACCTTGGAATGAGGCGGTAAATCCGCCATCCACCATGGTGTAAACATAGTTTACACCATGGTGGTAAAGTAGGGAACTTACCGCCTGGGTTGTAATGAGGCCAAATGTGTCCATTTGAGTTTGGGTACTGCCCCTTCTGGCTGGGGTCACGAGGTGGGCCTCATCCATTCATGATGCCGTACAAGCTTCTCGCCAGGAGATTGTAGAGCATCACAATGAGATCCGCTGCTTCTTGGCCCAGTCAGTAACAGCACTCCTTTCGGGGGGCTCTCTGAGCTGGCCGGTTGCATGGTCCCCTCCTCCACATTCTCCTCTGTGCCACAGTCATCATCCAGGGGGACTTCTATTCCACAAATCACCACAGCCTGCTTTGGTAAATGCACACAAGCAGGTAGTGGACAGACAGCTGGCACCTCAGAGCAGTGCCAGTGCTTTACACCCGACATATATCATCTGGTCACAGGGCATACATCCAGAGCTTGTACTCTGCCCGGGGACAGCAGCAGATGGTGACTGTTAGGAGGCAGATTTCATCTGGCAATTCCAGTCGGCGCACATGAAGCACGAGGAACACGGGGGATCCCTACAGACTATGTACTCCATGTTCAGGTACTACCGGAGGCAACTGATGGCGGAATGCCAGCAGGCGAGGTAGGCTCCTGTGATGGTGGCCAGGCGTTAAGTGAAATTGAGTAGCCCTCTGCCAATGTATATAGCTATTTAGGATTAGGTTTAATTTGTGAGTTTTGTATGGTTTATGCCTGCATAGTTTTACGCTTCGCTTCATTTTCTTGTACATAGTTAATTTTCAGTACACATTTTGATTCTGTTCATTCCACGCTTCTTGCAGTCTCTTTGTCTGTATGCACATTTACTTTTGTCATGTCCCTCATTGCGTATATCCTGTGGATTGGGGCATTACTGTGATGTTTTGTGGTTGAAGTGTGTGCATGCTACATGTATGTTTTATTTGTGGCATCCATGCTCAATGACCATGGGTGGGTACTTGTAGGTGTGGGGAGTTAAGGTGCCTCTGGATTCACATGTTTTAAGCTTAGTCATGCACATGTGTTGATTGCCTACAGGCATGCTGGTGAATTGTGTACATGGTGTGGATGTGTGTGTGAGCGTTGTTTGCTGTGGTTGAGTCTATACTCCACTGCTTAATGTGTTCTTCTATGTTGTTGATGCTCTGTGTTGTTGTTTGACATGGTATCATTCTTTGGATTGACTTTGACATGTGCACATTTGTCACATGTGGAAGTAGAGCCATCAGCCAATGGGCTTGGACTGTGGCTGTTTCTCTGATGCCATGACGTGTGCATGGGCACTGCATGTTTGTTGTCAGTGTGTTGTTGCTGGTGGAGTGACATTTTCAGTGCGTGTGAAATGGTGTGCATACATGGTGATGCGTGAGATGTGTGATGATGGTCTTTGGTGTCTCTCATTGTGGATGGGTACTCACTCATTTATGTGTATTTCAAGATGTTCATCATGTTTTACCTGCTTGTTGTATGTGATTGGAGCTCATTCACCTCTTGTCATTGGGTATTGGGTTGATTTTGCAATAAAGCCAACCCAAAATCCAAATACAACACAGGAGGTTGAAAAACTCTCAAAAGAAGAGATGAATCAGCAAGACACCCTCCTAAACCTATCAGTCTACTCAATAGACGATATATCAAGGGAAAGAAGCTCACCTAGAGACCATGCCATTCATGATGACGGAAATGTATATGAAAGCTTTACAGATGTCAATCAGTGCTGTCAGAGCACGGCTCTTGTAATCTCTGAGCTATCCTGCGAAGAAATATCCGACTTAGAGTTAGAAACATCAGAAGGAGCTATCATACGTGACAAACAGGATATATCCTACTGCGACCCATTGACAGCATCTCGAGATCTTAAATTCCAGACAGTGGCACAAAAAAAGACAACTTGCCCTATGATTTTTGCCACCTCTCCTGGAAACAAGAATAAAGACAGGTGCAACCAGTCCACAATCACTGGTACCATCCTTTACTGATCTGCGATGTCCAACAGTTGTAAAATCAGTTATTATAGAGAGTATAAAAAAAGAGGAATGATGAAATAATAATGAACAGAACACATGTTCTCAAACTGCTACAGTCAGTTCATTATCTCCATTCTATAAAATCCTCATATATTAGAATAGTAGAATTCCTACATGCAACACGAAAGGCCTGTGTGGGGGAGCACCTGAACTCCACGAGATTTCTAAAACCCATCTTGGACAACCATTCTGCCTTTAGGCAAATGGGTTTTTAAATATCAGCATTGCTGTGCGAGATTACACCAGACTCAGGAAGAAACAACTTAAACTCTTGAGATAGAGGCAAAGATTCCCAATATGGGTTACAAACTATCAAAAAACATAAAACCTGAAGACCTACGAAGAAAGACAATGTAGAAGCGTACAAATTAAAAATATAAATCAGATTGTTGGCATTTACAAGACTAAACGATGTGGAAATGACCAAGTGCAGCTCCTATATATACATTCAATGGGGTTTGGATACAGTATATCCACGTAGAAAACAAGGAAACCCATAACCAATATGGGTACAGGAAGCCTACCCTTGGACCTTGTGCTCATGGAACACGCAGGGCCATGTCCATCTTTTTGAGGGAAAAAATCAAGATCTGAAACATTATGACATCATATGTTTCCAAGAAACAACCCATTTGTGAAGGGTGTATACAACGTTCATGAACCCCTAATCGTTAGAGTCAAAGAACGTCCCTCTGCAGGCCTCCTCACTCTTACAAGGCATGGGGCAAGTCTAGAAGTTGTAGAATCAAAGAATCCAAATCCCTTTATCCAAGTAGTGATACTGGAGCATAGCCCCTACTTTTGGAGTGCCAAGTATTAAAAACCCCAGTGGTTAAATCGTAGGGCTTATCAACCTATATTGGAATCCTGCTGCCATCAACGACATTACTTTTATAGACTGTGTGCTTGCAACTATTGATGACAAATATTTGCGTTTTGAGAACGCAGACATTATAGTATGCAGGGATCTGAATATACATCTTTTCACCAAACGTGGCACACTTATCCCCTCACATATGCTCCTCTCGAAAGCTGGAAGAAGGAATTGGCAAGACAAGATTTTGTCCTAATGAATGGCCAGATGAAAGGTGACTCTCCAGCTATGCTAAAATGGAAAAAAGGTAAATAAGTGGCTGTCTTGGCCCATAAATTGAGTGTCAGAATTGATAGACTACAAAGTGTTCCAACTGAGATTAGTGACTATCATAAGCTGATTATGCCTTGGAGAACTCTCATGAAAGGAGACCGATACCTCAAGTGCCCCCATTAATGGTCCTAACCCAAAACAACACGAGGCTACGAATTACAAACTGCCAAATGAGCCAGCTAAAGCATACCTTCATGAACACTCGCATGACTGAGAGCAAAAAACTGGAGTAGGATTGGCTTCTGCTACCATTTAAACATACTGCTAAATCAAAGCCAATGGAACAAGCAGATCACAAACATACCTATAACAAGGCCGTAGCTATGAGGAAAAACAACTTCATATTGACCTCTGCTGGTGGAGCACCGATTGCTGGAAGAAAAAAAAAACATTGTAAACAGGCATACAAAAAGGGGCTTCTTAACAACAGGATGATTCGGGCACAAAATGACGCAGATGAAATGTTAAACTCACTTGCAGGCCGAAACACTAGAGATCTGTGGAAACTGCTAAATGGGCAAAGCAAACTGATAGATCTGGCAACATCAAATGTGACAGAAGCAACTTGAATCCACTACTTCACTCAATTATTTGCAAAGAAAACAGAGGATCAACACGTGACAGAAATCTTTACCAGCACTTCATGAGATTTAAGCTGGCAACATGCAGATCTAGTGTCTCATATTGGGTGCCTTAATCCATCTAGAGCCCCAGGTCCAGATGGGTTTACCAATCAAATACTAAGGACGAACCCAGAGGCCTGGGCTGAATTGTATTACAATCTATTCATGTTGATCTGTAAGTGCAAGCGGTTCCCTGCAACTTGGCAAACTGCAACCTTGATCCGGATATTCAAAAAGGTGACAGATTAAACACAAGCAATTATCGACCAATAGCCTTGTTGGATCCCCTTGGAAAGGTGTTCGCCTCCTTTCAACTGCAAAAACTGACAGAGTGGGCAGAAATAAGCAATAGAAGATATCAGAGACAAGCTGGCTTTATCCAGGGAGTGGGCACTAACACCAACCTCTTGATTTTGAACATACTTAAACTGGAAGCGATCAAGTAGAATACATGCACCAATGCAGTATTCATAGATTTCAATTAGATTAAGGAGATCACTGGATAGAACAGTTTGTTAAAGTGGTTCCATTTTAATTAACGCCCTTGTGCTGACACGTGCTTCGTCTGCTTTCAGCATTTCTCAGAACTGGGCTCAATCTAATATAAATCATAATATAATTCATTACATATGCATGAATATACATTATATATATCAAAATATCAAAATAATAGTAAGGCGAAAATAATAACATTGTTGCAAAACGTGAGATCACAAAAGTAACACAATTAGATGTGTTGTTATTGGTTTCACTATATAGGTAGATCAGCCAAATTAAAATAATAAACAGAGAAAAGCACAGAAAAATAGGGGTTGGTATAAGGGAGGATTGATTAGTAAGAGAGGAAAAAAAGATAACGTGTGTTATGAGTTAATTCGATTGGTTTGGTCCAAGGAAATAATAAGATCATTGAAAAGCATTGAAATAAAGAATTTCTCTGAACATCAAAAACCGTAGGATTACCAAAATTATGAAGTATCATGTTTCATGGGTTAGATCCCTCATTGTCTGAAAAAATATATATAACACACTGCCCGTTAGTGTGGTGGCACCAAAGCATTATATGGTATAATGGTAAATTGCCTGTGTTTTATAAGTTGTAATCAAAAGAAGAGAGAGTGTGTTTGAAACGTTAAAGTTATAATATTGTGACTTAATTTACAAATGTGCTCATGTGGGCGCCGTTGCATGCTAGAAATATAGTAATTTGTGTTCATTTGTGAAGTACAGACACCAGCCTATATTGTACTTAAGGACTGCGGTTCAATATGTACTCATCCTTCTCAAAAATCATGCCGGCAGTGTGATTTGTAAATACGCGGCTTTGGGGGGCCTCTACTATGCAAAGCAATAAGGGGGTAATTCATCGAATTCAGCGCACAAGTGGCGCATGCGGCTGGCGCACAGTGTGCGTGTGCGACTCCCTGCGCCAGCCACGTGCACTAAAATCCATTTCCGCGCACAGCGTATTCATGGATTCCAGCTACCAAAACCAGTCGTGGCGCACAGTGGCGCAGCGACCCTGCAGCAGCGCCAGTTATGCCCCCAAGAACGCCTCTCGCGCAGGGAAAAGCCATCAAAATCCCCAATCCAGCGAAAATGGCTGCGCTAACCCTGTACCAGCACGGCAAGCGGGCTACGTGTATCACTGGGGTGCGCGAGAAGTACCTCACATCATTTCAGCTGGGTATGTGTAGTTCAGGGGTGTACTGGAAGTTGCACACGCGATTCCATCAGGGTACGTGTACATCAGGGGTGCGCGGAAAGTTTCACACGTGAATTCAGAAGGGTACGTGTATATCAGGGGTGCGCGAGAAGTTCCACACGCGAATGTCCTGGGTACGTGTATTTCGGGGTGCGCCGGAAGTTTCACAGGCGATATCAGCAGGGTACGTGTATTCCAGGGGTGCGCTGGAAGTTCCACACGCAAATGTCCTGGCTACGTGTATCTTGGGGTGCGCGGGAAGTTTCACACGCGATATCAGCAGGGTATGTGTATATCAGGGGTGCGCAGGAAGTTCCACACGTGAATGTCCTGGCTACGTGTATTTCGGGGTGCGCGGTAAGTTTCACACGCGATATCAGCAGGGTACGTGTATTCCAGGTGTGCGCTGGAAGTTCCACACGCGAATGTCCTGGCTACGTGTATCTTGGGGTGCGCGGGAAGTTTCACACGCGATATCAGCAGGGTACGTGCATATCAGGGGTGCGCGGGAAGTTCCAGACGCGAATGTTTTGGCTATGTGTATCTTGGGGTGTGCGGGAAGTTTCACACGCAATATCAGCAGGGTACGTGTATTTCAGGGGTGCGCTGGAAGTTCCACATGCAAATGTCCTGGCTACGTGTATCTTGGGGTGCGCGGGAAGTTTCACACGCGATATCAGCAGGGTACGTGTATTTCAGGGGTGCGCTGGAAGTTCCACACGCGAATGTCCTGGCTACGTGTATCTTTGGGTGCGCGGGAAGTTTCACATGTGACATTAGCAGGGTACGTGTAATTCAGGGGTTCCGTGGAGTATTACACGTGAATTGGCCGTGTGGGTCCTCCCAGGTGTTCGCTCCACAACCTCCACGGCCCCTGCAGGCAGCCCACACCACGGTGGACTAGCCTGCACCCCCACTCGTCCCCCTGCACCCCCACCCCCCAGCACTGTGGTGCACCCTCCACCAGGCCCCAACTCATGTTCCCCTGCACCCCCACACCCCAGCACTGTGGTGCACCCTCCACCAGGCCCCAACTCATGTTCCCCTGCATCCCCACCACCCAGCACTGTGGTGCACCCTCCACCAGGCCCCAACTCATGTTCCCCTGCACCCCCACCCCCCAGCACTGGGGTGGTGCACCCTCCACCAGGCCCCAACTCATGTCTCCCATCACCCCCACCCCCCAGCACTGTGGTGCACCCTCCACCAGGCCCCAACTCATGTCTCCCATCTCCCCCACCCCCCAGCACTGTGGTGCACCCTCCACCAGGCCCCAACTCATGTCTCCCATCACCCCCACCCCCAGCACTGTGGTGCACCCTCCACCAGGCCCCAACTCATGTCTCCCAATCACCCCCATCCCCCTGCACTGTGGTGCACCCTCCACCAGGCCCCAACTCATGTTCCCCAGCCAACATGTCATCACAATCTAGATCCCTGGTCCCTATAGTCAGCCTCCAAATGCCAAACACCCACCCGAGTATTGCATCCACCCACTTAGAAATGGCAATAACATGATAGAACACCAATTGCAAGTTTGGAAACGAACACATGTCCCTCACATACACCCAATGGGTGTCAGTGAATCTCAAAACCCATATCATGATATGCATGAAACCAATGAGATGATACTACACATTGAAGTTTGATCTAAAAATATGTATCAAAGGAAACATAAATTGAATCAAAAATAAACAAACAGAAATGGGAATGTAAAAAAATAAAAAGAAGCATGTCCGTGAAAAAATGCAAAACCAAAAATCATAATCCAAAGGAATGGTGTCCAAAGTCACAGTCCACAAAAGAAAATCCAAAGGAAAATTATAATTGAAAGCCATTGCTCCATGGGTAAATTGTAAAATAAAAACAAAATCCAACAGTGAACTATGTACAGATGAACAAGCCAGGGTCCATGATCCCAACAAAATAAATGAAACCTATCTAACAACACTACCTAATAAAAAGAAAAACTATATACAAAAATGTGGGCCATTGTTCAAAAGGTCCAAAAAAAAGGCAAAAACAAAGGAAACCTAACACTAACTACATAACTATGTACAAGGGCAGCGGGCTAGTCCGACGGCTCACTTTTGGATGTCCCGGGCCAGGGCATCATCAAACTCCTGCTCAATGTCCCGGAGGCGGTCCTCCTCCATGGCCCCGAGGGTCCGCAGGGCCGTCGACGTGTCCACCTCCAACCCCCTGCGGATTGCCTCGAGGCACTCAGCCCGCCTCAGGGCCCTTCGCATGGAGTTCTCCGCCCTGACCATCGTGAGCCGTGCCTCTTCCGCCCGCTGCCGCTCTGCATCTATGGCGTGGCCCAACCTCTGCCACACGGAAGACACTTTCTGTCCTGGGACCTCCTGCCCTCCGGCCGATGCCTGCCCCTCCTATGTTGAAGGCCCCGAGCCTTCATGGCTCCCACCACGTTGCTGCTGCTGCTGTGCCTCTGCCCGTGCACTGCCTCCTGCTGCCTGCACATCCTCCGCTGGCTGGGGTGCAGTCGTTGATGTGGCCACCCCTGCTGGACGTCCGACTCCACCAGCCTGGCCACACCGTCAGAGGCAGCTCCACAGGGCACCCAGGTGACTGATGGGTGGGAAGATGGCACGGAGGACGACTGGCGCATAGGGGGTTCAGTTAAGGAGGGGGTCGCAGCAAGCCCCATCAAACGGAGGAATCCGGCCTGGGTGACCTGTCCCAGTACGCCGACGCGGTCAACGAGCCATTCGAGAAGATGTGCAGTCTCCTCATGAAAAGACTGCAGGTCACCTCGCATGGCCCGTTGACGCAACGCCACACCAGTCAGGACAGGCTCAACCCGGACCTGGATAGCCACGTCCGCAGGCAGAGGAAGGCCAGTTGTCGTGAGCTCATCCCCTGCCTGAAAACGGGTCGGGACGTAGGCATCCCTGCTGGTGCAAGATGATGCAGGGACAGGATCAGGGACAGGATTGCACACAGGCACCTCCGCGGCGGCCAGTGCTGCCTCCTGTCCCTGGTCCTGCACTGCACCACTAGCACCAGTGGAATCCCCACCTCCAGACCTCGTCTCTGTTGCTTGCACGGCCTCCTCCTCCCGAAACCCCTCACCAACCTGGATGACTCTGTGCCATCTTCCCCCGTTGGGCCCTGTGGGGTCCCAGCTGCCCCTTCTGCTGCCGAGGAGTCCAACTCCAACCTCCACCTCTTGGACCTCCCCCCGGCAGCTGCAGCCTGGGACGCGGCACCGGACTCCTCACTCCCCGACGAGATCACAACCTGGGAGGGGAGCCGGGCCTTGCATCTCCGGCTGGCGGTGGGATCCCCACCGCTGTGCTCCACAGCACCTTCTCCGCCCTCTTCATCAGTTGACGCTGCAGACAGGGAGAAATAAAACACAGGCATCAGGGCACTGTACAATGGACACATAGAAACATGACAGTTGTACATGAGTGGCATTGGCAAACCTCAGACATGCCATCACAATCCCCAACACACATGTAATTTCAACTCGCACACATGAGCCATACCACAGCCATATCACAACTGCCAGCACCATCCATACACATACAACAGCATGAGCAGGCAAAGCTGACCCAGACATCACATGCAACACAGGAAGTGCACTACACATGTACACACACCACCACACTTGCATGCATGTGTACACCTCTGCCAAGTGTCGCAGCGTTCAGATGGGCATCCATGTCACATCTGCCAATCAGGCTTCCACATCCTGCTGTCACATGCATCCATGTTGCATCACTGTTGCACCCTGGTCAAATACACACAAATGCACATGTACACAGTGCTGATACATGCAGCTGAAAACAACATACATGCGTGACATCACGAACATGTCCACTTACATACACATTCATCCAAACATGTGTGCCCACACAACTGCATTTGGCATGCAAGCCTACACACACAAGCACCATCCATGTCTCACACATTACAGCCCTCGCATGTGTTAGCCTCACGGCCCTGTACACCCCCACCCATACTCGACCCCATACAAACAGATGTGCAACCTGCACACTACTGAAAGATCACCACACGCACAGCTCACAATCAGGATGCATGTACACTTACCGCTCGACTCCAGACGGGTCTGCCTCTCAAGCACCTGGATGTGGAGCGCTGTGGATATGCGTTCCAGGACCCTCATCTGATCTTCCGACAAGTGGCCCCAGCGCCCCTTAGCATCCGCTGCCTTCAAGAGGCACCAGGCCTTGTCCAGGGTCCTGGACCTGAAGTCCTCCCAGCGCTTCTTGACATGTTGGAAGTGGCGGACTGCCACCCCCTCCGCGTTGATGGCAGTCACGATGTCCGTCCAGATCCGAGTCCGTCCTTCCTTGTCGGCGCAGGAACTTCCGAAGAGGGCATCATACTGCCCCAGGACTTGCTCCACCAGGACACCAACTTCCCTGGCACTGAAGCTGGTGCCCCTCTGCCTCTCTGGCCGGGGGTTGTCAGTGGTGCCAGATGTTGCAGTGCCTGACATGACCACCCCAGAGGCAGGAGTGGGTGGGCAACTGGGTCCTGGGGCTGGGCTGTGGAGCGATGGAATCCCAGTCGGAAGTCTTCAGTTCCAGCAGGGGTGGTCACAGCAACAGCACCCCTGGCTGATGTGCAGGTAGCAAATGGCAGGGCACGTGGGCAGCAGGCAGTCAGGCAGCAGCAGATGGCAGGTGGGAGCGTGCTCGGGGCTCTGGAGGGCAGTAATTTGGCCTTCTGGGCAGGAGCGTGGTCTTCCGTGTGCTTACGCGTGGCCAGCTTGATACGGAGTGATTTGGCACGTGAAAATTCTGCACGTCAGCGTGTAATTCGAGGAAAGGCCCTTAGCGCGTAAGCGCGTCTGCACGCATACGCAATTTCATTGGACAGAAGGCCCGTCAAGCGCAAGCGTCCCTGTGGCGTGATGTGCGCAGGCGTGCATGGGCATTTCAGCGCGCGTGAAAAACTGCACGTCGTCGTGTAATCCGAGGAAAGGGCCCATGCGCGTAAGTGACGTGACGCGCGCAGGTGTTGCCCTCAGCACGGGTTAAAGGTGAGCAGGCCCAGCAGTTTGCTGTATGTGCCTTTCGTGGAGACTGACCTGTGTTGCTGCTACCTGTTGTTTCGCGCGCCATCACAACTTCACAGCTATCAAGGACGTATCTCTTCTTTTGGCGGGGGTATTGGCTACGCGTGTTTTTCTGCATCACGCTAGTCAGACGGTGAGTCGCACACACTCTTTTTCCCACTGCGGGTGCCCCTGTGTATCGCACCCATTTTCAATGTCATAGTAGCCTGCATGTCCCACACGTACACGTTATTCCTGTTACTTGGTGCCACCGCGTACTGCGGGAGGTTGAATCCACGCACGTAGGCTGCAGGGTTGCGTGCACGGTTTTACTGCAGTTTTGGGGTGTCTGAGCGTTGCGTGACCCGTCACTACATCACCGGGGTCACATACAGCCTTGCAGCTGCAGGGGGGCTGTTAACATCTTGCTTCCCACCCCCTTCACCCCAATTGCCCAGGTCAATTGTGGTGTACGCCTCCCAATGGCACCACTCCATCTGTGCCGGCACTACTACATCTGTGCCATGGTTGGGAGGCCACCAAAGGTGAGGGGCGCCTCAGCTGGGCATACTCCTTGTGGCAGGCATGGTCGGGGACATGGCTTTGGTGACCAGGGAGTAGGGGGACTCCAGAGTGTCCAGGGAGGCCACAGAGGGGGAAGAGGCAGGGGTGCGCCACTTGAGCACAATGTTTTGCCGTGTGTCGGTGCAATCATACCACCACCCCCTGTGGTTCCGGGGGATGCAGCTTCTGCATCTGGCACTGGCGCCCGTGTGACCCGGCAGTCTGTTTTACTGCCACGGGCCCAGGGGTAGTGGTAGCTGCAGGTGCAGCTGTGGACACCACCACCCAGGCTCAGGGTCTGCCAGCGCAGGCTGCGTTGGCACTTGAGGAGCCCTTGGTAGATCTCCAACAGGCCAGGAGGGAAACCCTAGGGGCAGGCCGGGCTGCTCAGACCAAGACACGTGTCCCTGGGGCAGTCATGTCATCTGCTGCCCTGAACAGCCGGGTGTTGGCAAGTGCAGGGGCAGATGCACCCAACAACACCCCGGTTGTGAGTCTGCCGACCAGGACCGTTGCGGTCAATGACCCTGCACAGCTGATGTTGCTGCGCAGGATCCATTAGAGGGCACCCAGCTGCCACTGACACTCAGGCCTTTGGTCGTCCCTCCAACTGCCACTCCCTTGGCTCAATCCACCGAACCCACTGGCCATACTGGTCAGGGCGGCATTAGCCAGCCAGGGTCTGTGCCACAGTCCAAGAGGAGGAAGGTTGCACCTGCAGCACAGGCTGGGACCCCACACACAGCCACAACCTTCTGCACGTCGAGGAAGAAGCCTTTCTGCAAACAGGAACTGGACTTCCTCGTGGACTACGTGTGGGGCCACAGCCGTGACATGCTAGTGGGTGCCAATAGTCAGACTACGGCTGCCCAACGTGACACCCACTGGAACCATGTTGCGGAACATGTCAGTTCATTCGGCCATGAGGTGCGCATGGCGCAAGAGTGCAAAAAGCGTTGGAATGACATCAAAAGCAGCACTAAGGCTAAGCGTGCCTCTAATTACAGCTTGACTCTGGTGACTGGCGGTGGGCCTGGACCAGAGGAGGAAGTCCTCACTCCGCATGAGGCACTCGTTGCGGAGTTCATACCACCTGAATTGGTCGAAGGAGTGGGAGAGATGCTGGACTTTGATGCCCAGTCCAGTGAGTGTTGATGCGTGTTTGTTGAGGACGTGTGTGTTTCACTTGTGGGATGTGTTGTGCATGATTGCCACTACATGTGACGTGTACATGGTTCTGATGTATAAGTAATGCCATGCTTCCGTCATGCATGTCTCCTCTGCCTGCATGCGGGGACTCCATGTAGGCATGCTCCCTTGCCCCTCCTACGCCACTCTGCACCCCAGTTCCACTTTTGTACTGGTCTGCTTCAATCTTGCCAATGTGTACTTCTTGTTCATGTGTCCTGTGTAGATGCTAACTTCCAGCGTAGAATCTGCCAGACATATGCCGTGTGGTACAGCCGTAGTACTTGATGCAGGGTATCTCACTTGTACTGTGCATAGGTCAGATGTCCCGCAGGGACATGAGTGCCCATTCATGCTCCATGTGCATTGCACGCATGCCCCTGTGTGTCCTTGACTGGATGATCACTGTAATACAAGTCCTTGGTTACATATATTGCCTGCCATCTCATCAGCCTTCCCATGTCAACTGTGGCTCAGTCCTGCGTTGCACACATGTTTAGGTTCTGACAATCTGTGTGGCTCACAGGCCTCAGCCTGTTCAATGGCCAATGACTCTGTCCAACTGTTGTTGTGTCTTCTTCACACATGGGCGGCATCCAGAGTTTTCATCATGTGTCCTGCTTACTGTCCCAGCATCATTTGCAGTGTTGTCACTTGAATCACATTGAGCTGTTGATGCCAGTCAACACTGCCTGTCAATACACAGGTGTATGGTCAGCCTTTTGATACCATTCTAGGCATCCCTGCTTTGGTACTGGGGTGGAGGGGTGCTTGCCTTCTAGATATGGTACACATTGAATGCACAATGCTCGTGATG
The DNA here is from genome assembly GCF_040938575.1 of Ambystoma mexicanum. Classification (NCBI taxonomy): domain Eukaryota; kingdom Metazoa; phylum Chordata; class Amphibia; order Caudata; family Ambystomatidae; genus Ambystoma; species Ambystoma mexicanum. The sequence goes on along the minus strand of NC_090937.1, from coordinate 1,516,804,629 downwards.
TCCGAATTTGACATTGCACTGCTTTCACATTTCCTGGCACACACCATGGAGTCCTTGTACATGTAGGTAGTGAGTGGCGTACACATTTTCTGCACTGCATAGACACACTTCCATGGAAACTGCCACCTTTCAACAGGTTTGATCACAGAAGCAATTCAAAGTTTACCCAGCATGTATGCCAGGTTATATGTTGTGTCACATGTCTGCCTGATGCGTTTGCTGTCGGTGTGTGTGTGTGTTGTGTGCTTCTGACATGTGTAGTGACCTTTCAGGTGATGACGCAATGGAGGCGGAGGATGGTGTTGTCATGCCAGACACAGGGTTGTTACCACTACATCAACCCAGCACTAGTGGGGGTCGTGGGGTGGTAGGCCACGAAAACCCCCAAGTGCTACAGTCCATCTTGTCTCTGGCTGCCTATGAGTCCAGCCTTGATGACGACTCTGACGTCCATGTTGAGTTGGATGAGCATCAAGTCCATGTGTCAGGGGTGAGTGATTCTGATGTGGACACTCCTCTGTCTGCGACACCTGCACTGAGGGATCAGACAGTCTTGGTTCCTCCGCCCGTGGTGGATCTGGACACAGGGTCACCCTCCACACCAGTCACTGATGTGCCTGGGACATCACGTCGGCGGGGGCATGTAGTCGTGCAGCCGCGGGCAGTGCCAACACAGCGAGGACCCCCGGTCCTTGGGTCCAGCAGGGGTCAAGCCCGACAAAGCGGTTGCCGCGCACAACTGCAGTATACTGAGTAGAAGCAAGACATGACTGCCAATTCCGAACGGCAGGGGGCAGCAATGGAGAACATCGCTGAGAGCATGGAGCGTGTAACCCGATCTGTGCTCCCCCCTGCTAGGCAGGTGCTTCTCCAGCAGCAGTCGGCATGGTCCACGGCCCGCTCGCTCAGGCTGGGCATGGCGGCCTCAGACAGGGCACGCCAGGCTGAAATGTCGTCTCTGCGTCAAGCAATTGCTGCTCACGCAGAGGCGCACATGGATGCCCTGAGGGAGGAGTATGCTTCCCTCAAATCCACTCTGGGTGTCCTTATGATGTCCCAGAGGCAGCTGGCAGAGGAGAGGTTTGCACAGCTTGTGCGTACCATCTCGGCTGAGCTACAGGCTTGCCGGGAGGTGCAGCGGTTGTCCAGCTGCACCTCCCGGCAAGCCTGCAGGAGGAACTCCGTGTTACAAGTGCTACCTTGCAAGAGGAAGCACGTGTATCACATGAGGTTCTGCATGCAGACCTACGTCACATCGCCACACAGAACCAGGCTCACCCATCCGGCAGACTTGCTGCCGACGAGGGGCAAGCTGCGGTTAGGCGTGGCCAGGCTACTGTGCCACGTCCTCCTTTCCAGGATGAGCCAGACTCGGACGACCATCTATCTCCCACTTAGGTTGGGCTGTGCAGGCGTTGAGCCCACAGAGGGTTTTTCTTGGCTCAGCATCATCGCATGTGGATGTTGAGCAGCACCCTGTACCTCCCCCCTCCTGGGTGCCTCCCCTACCCCCGGGTCGTATGTGGCCATTTTTGATTTTTCTTTTAGTTTAGTTAGTTAAGTTACTGTTTTATAGTTAGTTTAATTAGGTAATGTAGGTTTTCCATAGTTAGTGTAATTAGTTAATATAGTTTAAAATTGCTTGTATATTGTGCTTTCATGTGACGTGCGGTGCTTTGTGGCTTTTGAAGGTTTGAAGGCATCCACTATCTATTCCAGCTGGGCCCTTCAGGCTTGTCTTGTGTATGTGTTTGCTGCTTGGGGTCCTTGACTCACAAATGCCACTCCTGCCTCCCTTATCCATGGGCTCGCAAGGATGGTTTGGTGTCACAACCTTTTACACAAGGGCTTTGGACTGTCATATCTGTGGCATGTCTGGTGCTGTGTGACTTGTGTTTACACCCCTAGTGGGGATGATTTTGGTGTTATTGTCCACTGTTCAGCTTTTGCTAGATGGGGTGTTTCATTATTCATTGCTATACATTGTGTAGTATGTTTCTTATCTTTACTGTACACGTGCTTGTTGCAATTCATGCTGTAGATAGTGTTCCACACATTGGATGTGAAAGACGGACTGATGGTGTGATTTATGATGTGACTCTCTGACATGGTCAAGTAATGAGATGCCTGAAGAGACACACACAGATGACTTTGAAGCATTAATCATTTGTTTCATGCCCTTTCTGCAGGGGGATGAGCCTCCAGAGCACCTTTGCCAGCAGACATGGCCCATTGGACGACGGAATTCTGGACACGTGTGTTGGTGCCCACATGCACATGTGTGCACAAGCAGAGGCACAGGGATTGCAGATCTACATCCTGGAACTGCTGACGTGTTCCAAGGAACTCCAGGCAAGGTGAGCAGCACAGGGGGGCCACAGCACAACAAAGCTTGCACTAGGCGAGTTGCACATGCAGGCTTAGTCACAGCACTGAGGGTGAACTTGGACGAATATTGGTGTTGAAGCACACAATGCAGCTCAGATGTGTTTGTGGACTGATGGCTGTTGATTGTAAGGTTGTCTGGGACACCTGCAGGGGCAGTGGCACATACCCTCCGGTACACCAAGGTCCATCGAGGCACTTGTATCAACCATGTAGCCTTCTGAGACATGGAGAGGGTCAGCTCACAGGGACATACAGCAAGGGACATACTCGGGTGCAGTGCATTTAATTTCCATGTACATTATGATAAATGCACTGCCAACTTTGTTTCGGTCATGGTGGTACACAACTTGCTCTGAAGTCATGGCTTGCTATATGGGTGTGTCTGCTTACCCAGGGAACATTGCATGTTGTGTGAATTGTGACACATTGGTGTTCCATTTGTCATGCACCCACCGGCGGCTGACTTACTGCATTGACTGTGTATGACCCATCACAGGGGTAATGTTATATATGGGTACAAAGCATCTACACCAGATTGTCTGTTTGTAGAGTAGTTTGTTGCTATGGGGCATGTTTGGTGGTGTGTTTTTGTGTAATTGGCACATGCAGGTTGTTGACTGTGGCTCTCTTTGCAGCATTGCAGTGCTCCTGTAACCGGACCTGAGAGTGTGCAGGCAGGAGGCCAGCACTCAAAACCAGAGCTAAGTGTCTTGTTGTTTTTCTTTCAAACTGCTCTGCATAGGCTTGCTGGGGGGAGCACTGATGCATGGATGAATGTGTAATTCAATTTGGTATGTTTTTTCCCTCTAATCACCCGGAATCCTATGCAATTTTGAACCCCGTACCCTCTACCCGGTGTTCCTGCTTCCTGTACCTATCCAAGCAACGTTCCCTAACCCTCTTTCCCCGCTGGGGTTGCGGATGCCTGTGTAAGCCCCAAACTTGCAGGCCCCAAAACTCTATAGGGGGTGGTTGGTTGAATTGTGTATGTGTTCATGCAGGTAGTACATTTTCGTGCATTCCCTACTTTCATGTGTCATTCCTCCTCCCCTCTCCTGCCACTCATTCCAGTTATCCAGTGTGCCAACACCTGTCCCGACTGCATATCCCTGACCCTCCTTCCCCACCAGGGTCTCAGGGGCCTGTGTGAGTTTGACCTTGCAGGCACCCGGGCCACGGTGGGGGTGGTTGTTTCGTGACACTCCCGCGCCTGTACATGGGAACCTGTGACAGTACACATCCGTTCATGGTGCATCATTCTATGTTATGTCCCACACATGGTTCACATCCTGTTGTGACATTGTTTTACTGTGCTACCTTGGTTGTTGCATCATTGTGGTAGTACTTGGCCTTTGTGAGGTACTGCTACGTCAAGTCATCTACTGGAGGGTGTTCTGGGTCGTTTTTATACCTTGGATTTTGTGATTTTGGAAATGAGTGTGGATTCTGAGGGTGCAGGCACCTTTTTACACACAAGGTGGGAGATGGTGACAAAGGGGAAAGGTGATCCTGTGGCCAGGTGGAATTGAGGGTTGAAGGCACCATGACCCAGGTGCAGTTGTTCAGTGGGTCATGGTCATTTGTGAGGGAGGGGGGGTGTTGTTGATAGTTGCCTTGCCCTGCAGTGTGATGGAAACCCTGACATTGTAATGGTGGTATCCTATGTACATGTTGTGTTCTGCTGATCAATGCCTGTTCATGTGTTGTGTTTACCTTTCAGGTGCGAGGGGATAGTTGTGGTTTGACATGCTGGGGTGTACACATGGTGAATGTTCACATGTGATGTGTAGAGAACACTGATGGTCACTTGATTGCACATGCACATGTTGAGTGCATGTCCTTGCGGACCCACACACGTGCACTCTGATGCACTACATGTACTACCACCCTTGCATATTCACGTGTACACTGTTTGCCTTCTGGTGCCCACTGTGTCCCTGCAACACATGTTCTGTGACCAATTATGGATCCTGTACATGCCTAATTTGCTTTTTGATGTGGTCTGTCGCTTAGATGTGATGCTCAGGGTGTGCATCACACACAATGGCTGTTCACTGTGCTGTGCGCTGAGCAGTGTGTTGCAGGAGTAGGACACAGCACACAGAAGCTGCAGTGTTGATTTTGCAATGCACAATGTGCATGTAGACATGCATTAATTGTTATGTTACGTCTTTGACTCTTGTAATGCATTTGGAAATGACTTATTTTGGGTGGGAGGTTGTTGGTCAATCATTTCATCTGATTCCAGGTCAGGCATCATTGTCTGATGCCACTGTAAATTTTGGACATGACAATGTGTACTTATTGTTACTGTGTTGGTGTATGGGTATTGCTTGCCATGTCATGTTCTGGTTTGGGAGGGTTTGAGTGACATAACAGTGATGGCCATGGCCTGTTTTGCAGGTGTGTGTGATTCACACCTTGCATGTCAGGGTCATCCGCTTCTCAAAGAAACTAGCTGGGGGTAGATCTCACTCCGCGACAGGGCCCTCCCCCTGGAACAGCCTTCCTGCCCCACTGGAACTTGAGGAGAACCATCTCCGGTTCAGGAAGCACCTCAAGACCTTCCTCTTTGCTTCTGCTTTCTTTCTGCCTCTCCCTTGCTAAATTCTTCATTGGAACTGCACTGGATCTGCAACTGGGCCACTCTCCACTTGCACTGCCTCCCTGGCAACCCCTGCACTGCGGTACTGTCTCTCTATCCCTACAGCCCCCCCTTCCCAGCACTTGTCTGCACTTACCTTTGCAGTTGCCACCAGCTGGCCTATGTATTTGTTTTTTGGTCTACTTACCCTGTACTGCACTCCCCCCCTCCCCTTCCCCTTGCACTTTTCCCTTTCCCCTACCCCTGCACTTGCACAATCTAAATGACACCTGGCCTAGTAGTACCGTTTCTGTCTTCCCTTGTTCCCCCCTCCCTGCCTCATCGCACCTTGAAATACTTGTGTATAGGCCATATCATGTCATGTCATATGTGTGCCTTTTGGTCACACAGGATAGCTTGTGTTTAAGTAGCTAGGGATGCAGACAATGTGGCACTTCCATGGCAACTATCTCAGGGTGGTAGGGTTGTGACAGTTGACTGTCTCTTTGTCATCATCGATTGTCACCTGGTATGTGCCAGGCCTGTGTGCACTCCGCAGGGGTGGGAGTTTAGGTGAAAAATATGGCCACAAGCTGGGTCCGGGCTTCCTCGCCACGTGCCCTGTCCCCTCCCATGGGCAGTGCCTGTGCCTGTGTTTGGGGATGTGGGGGCACCACCATGTCCACTGGGACTCCCTGCCATGTTGCAACATTGTGCAGGACACATGCTGCCACAATGATCCTGCACACTACTGGTGGTGCATAGAGTAGCTGCCCGCCAGAGCGGTCAAGGGAGCGGAAACGTGACTTGAGCACTCCGAATGTGCGCTCCACTATGGCCCTGGTTGCAATATGGGCGGCGTTGTATTTTACCTGGGGTGGTGTGGTGGGGTTCCGGATTGGCGTCATCATATGGTTGCTCAGAGGGTAGGCACTGTCCCCTGGGGAGGTGTAAATGGTTGTGATTATTGTGGTGTGTTTATTTGTGTGTGTGTGTGTGTGACATGCATGCATGTGCAAGGGCATTTGTACTCACCTAGGAGCCATGTGTCGCCATGCTGCCCAGCTTCCAGGGCCTGGCTCAGGGCGGACATTCTGTATATGAAACTGTCATGGGTGGAGCCAGGGTAGTTTGCATAGACAGAGGTGATGATTCCCTTTGCATCGCATACCACCTGTACATTGATGGAATGCCAGTGCTTGCGGTTTCGGTAGATGTGCTCAGTGGCCCTAGGTGGACGTAAGGCCACATGGGTGCAATCTATGGCACCGAGCACTTTGGGGAAGTGTGCCACCCTGAAAAACTCCAGGACAACGGCCTGACTTTCTGTGGGTGTTCTGGGCATGTATATGTGCCTGCGGACTGAAGGGTGCGCTGTCATGATTGCCAGTACCTGGTGTAGGCAGCGTGACTGCGTGGCCTGTGAGACCCCCCCCACTATGGCAGTAGTCCGCTGAAATGACCCAGTGGCCAAAAAATGCAGGACATTGAGCACCTTCTCCAAGGGGCTCAATGCTTGGGAGCAAAGGTTGGGGGATGTAAGGTCATCTTCCCACTCCCTGACCAGGTCTAGGATGATGTGGGGTGGAAACCTATACCTGCCGTAGACCTGGTCGTCAGGCATCCCAAAAGGGCTTGTCCGTGGTGTGAAAATGCATGCCCTGGCTATTCCCCTCCTCCTGCGGTGTCCCACGATCAGTGCTGCGACAAATGGTGCATTCATTGTAGCTGTATATACGTGTTTGTTGTTTGCACGCACTTTTATACAGTGCGCGTGGACGCTTCCGTCTGCCTTCGTGTGGCGGACGCGTTGATGCCTGTGTGCGTCTTTTGCCATGCGCGGGTTTCCCGTATTCGAATCCATGAATACGGGTTGTTCGTGTGCGTGTGGGTGTTCCTTGTAGTTCCCTGCAGTACTTCCCCAGTTACGTCTTCTTTTTCACGCGTTATTCCCCATTCCGCGTGTTACGCCCACTGTTCCGCCCACTTTGGTTGTGTGCACCTCTGTCTATGCAAACTACCCTGGCTATGTGTGCTTTTGCTGTGCGCGTAGCGCACGCCGTGTATTCCTGCGTGCGCCATGGCTGGATTGGGCGCACCGACAGTGGGAAACACGCGCAGCGTCTTCCTTGAATCGCACACGTGCGCGTGCGCTGCGTTTCTCGCACTTGCGCTACATTGCGCTGGGATTTTCAGCGCACGTTTGGTCCATGAATCGACCCCGGCGTGACTCTATTAAGCTATGGTCTGGCATCCTGTGTTCTTAATAATATTAATCGAGGGACAAATCCCTAATGAATCCGAGATCTTCACTTACCTCGCATCTAGCAAAAGACTTGTGCGCGCGTCAGCTCGAGCTATCGGGAGTCCAGCGTCATGGCTACAGTTTTGATGTTGTGTTGCCCGGGTAACCGAACGTAAAGTTTTTGCATTACCCCAGCAACGCATCAGTGAGCCAATAGTCTGTTTTCTTGTGTTGTTACCTAAGGTGAATGACGCGGCAATTTTAGAGTGGGGTATGGCAGAATAATGGAACACAGGATTATATTATATAGCTGTGTCTGCTTCTTAACATTTAGAGTCTAAAATTTAACCACGTTGAATTAACTAATTAATATCCAAATGAAAACAATGCCTGATATGCGATAAATATGCGGTTGCGATTCGGATCTGCTTGCATGTTGGATGGGTTATGTGATCGGGCGTATGTGGTGTCCCACTTGTTATCTCCAAATTCGAAATGTAAAGTCTTGTACTTTAAGACATAATATTAAGATTAATTCAAATATCTGCGATGAATGGTACAGCTTGTACTTTAATACATAATATTAAGATTAATTCAAGTATCTACAATGAATGGTAAATCTAGCATCACATCAAGTAATCTATTGTGTGCTCATGTTTCCTGAGTGAACAATTGCCGAATGGTAATTTGAGACAAGTCCGTTTTCAGAAAAAGTTATACAGTGCAATTGGAGTTGAGGTCCGCAGTCTTGAATACTGTTTTTTTGTTTTTCTTTTTTTTGTTCTGGAGCAGCTACAAACTAATATATTCCACTGGTCTTCACAAAAAGGAGATCATTTCATTGTCCGAGTTCAGCCCTTTGATGGTGGTATTCAGAAGGCAGATAGTCCTTGCTTCAGATTGTCGCAGTCTCTGGAGTCGATCACCCCCTCTTCTTGCTTGAGGAATATGTTGCAGTCCTATGAATTTGATTGCTGTTTTATCTACCATCTGATGGTGTGTCTGCGAATGTTGAGCTGGGGGTCCTAGCTACCAATTGTAGCCATAAGCTCACGTATCCTTGTACATAGCTTTCTATTGGTACTTCCAATGTATATTTTGTGGCATATGCAAATAATCCCGTATGCTACAAATTTACTTCTGCAATTTATTTCCTGCTTGATCTTGACAGTTACTCCTTCCAGATCGCAAAGTGTCTTTGTTTGCACATGTGCATATTTGCACAGAGTGTATATCCCACATTTTCTAAAACGGATATGGTCTGCTTATAACCACGTCTTGTTTCTTTTGTCCTTCATGTTAGGTAGTAAGGATGGGCTAACAATCTGTATCAGGGTGTCCACTCGTTTAAATATCATAGTGAGTTTTTAGTCAATGTGGTTGATAATATGCTCATCTAATCTAAGGAGGTACCAATGTTTCCGCAGGACTTTGCGAAGGACATGATGATTCTGGCTGTATTTGGTGATAAATCTGATTGGAGTTACGCTCTTTGCACAGTTATGATTTTTCAAGAGGGTCTCCGATTGGGTCTTGCCCTTCGTCACGTTATAAGCTCTTTGTATGATACTTTGTTATATCCTCGTAGTTTAAATCTTGTCCTCAGGAGACTACATTCTTCTTCAAATGTTTCCTCTTTCTGGCAATTGCGTCTCGCTCTCGTGTACTCTCCTATTGGGATATTGTCAGTGGTTGGTTTAAAGTGACAGCTTTTGGCATGCAGTGTAGAATTAACTTCTATTTCTTTTCTATAAGTCCATGTTTCTAACTTGAGACCATCTGCATGTATGGTGAGGTTTAAACAGTTAATCTGTGTCTTGCTGCAAAGTCCTGTGAACTCAATACCATATCCATTTACATTCAGTCGGTTCATGAATGCCTAAAAATCTTCTGTTGTTCCTTCCCACATGAGAACATACCTATAAATAGGTTTGCCAGGGCTGGGGCATATCTGGTGCCCATGGCCACTCCCTTGGTCTGACGATATATACAGTCATTGAATGTGAAAATATTGTGGTCCAAAGTTAATTGTAACATTTCCTTGATCATCTCTATTTGTTGATAGTATGATGCCGAGTCTGCCTTGAAAGCATAATCAATGGTAGTAATTGCCCATTTTTATTGGATGGACGCATACAGGGCCTTGACATCTTAGGTGGCTAATTGGTATGTATCAAGCCATTTGATTGTTCTGAGAAAGTGTTTTCCTTTTTTTCATAGATTTCAAGCAGGCCTTCGATAGTGTTAATCAACGGAAATTGTGGGACAAGCTAAAATTATGGAACTGTCTGACAGACATCATGGAGCCAATTAAAGCCCTATACTCGAACACCACTATAAGGGTAAAACTCTCGAAAAATGGCATGACGTCTAAAGATATACAGACTTGGAATGGATTGAAGCAGGGCTGCCCCCTAGCAGCCTCTCTATTCAACCTTTACACTTCAGACTTCGGTACCTCACAGATCCTACTGGCTGCATATCCTCCTATTCTAAACGGGACCCTGGTACCGTACCTTCCATATGAGGACGATCTTGTCCTCTTAGACCAAACAAAAGTGGGGCTACAAAAATGACTCGCAGCACTAGAGAGATATGCTGAAGGAAATGATCTTACCATCAATACCCAGAAATCACATGCTATGTCTCTAGCTCGACAAACAGGAAAAAAACATAGAGCACTGAAACTGTATCGAAATAACAATAAACTGGACAATGTCAAAGGCATTAAATACTTAGGCATTTAGTTGAACCAAGTATAGCGAAAAAGAAATAGTTCGAACACCCGACAAGGCCTAATTCTACACTATAAATTAGGCAAGTTCTCGTTAAAGTCTCTCATTACATTTCACAGGCAAAATGCTGTGGCTATTCTAACCTACCGTAGTGAAATCTTCCTAAATATGCACTGGGAAATCTGGGACTGCCTATAAGCGATCTTTTGGGGGAAAATCCTACTATTGCCAAAATAATTTCCTATATGTAGAATACACTTCGAATTGGCCTTACAATCGCTGAAATCAATCATGATATGAAAATCCTTGGATCTCTTCAGGAAAACCCTGTCAGATGAGATGAATCCATTATTTGCCATTCTAAGATCCAGATCCCCTACTTCTCATGCCACAATCCTGGAAATGTGGAAAGACGCTTGTGTTCAAAAGTTGGGAGTTCTCAACTCTTCACTGGAAACTCTGATGCAGCGACCGCTACATTTCAAAAGTAAGGTGCAAAGAACTGACTGCATAGAGGCAACAAAGCATTGTCTAGATGGGGGAAATTTGATGAATTGATATAATTCAAAGCTTAATGAATTTCCTGGCGCTTGAATGCATTGCACAGACTTTGATATTTTGGAGAGATTATTTTATTGAGGATATTTTAAGGATACTTATCTGATTTCTTTTTTCCTTTTCTTCTTTAATTCTAACACGTGAATTTATTTACTGGATATTGTTGATGTTTCTCTTTTTTCTGAACAAACAATGAGCTATAATGAACAAGGTTATTTTTTGTAATAACTAAATCATTAATAGAAACATGATATGTGGCAGATATACATCATGGTGGAGGCAGGCCGGAGGAGTTGAGGTAATTTGAAGCTACACATTACACTGGTAGAGGAGAAGACTAGCAGGGGGCTGCCAGTGGTGTGGTGGGAGGTGTAAGGACTTGAGTGGCTGTCTGGGGGGTTGTGGCAGAGGTGAGTGAGGGTTGTGTCACGACTTGAGGGAGCTGCCTGGAGGTTGTGGTGGAGGTGAGGGAGGGTGTTGTCAGGACTTGAGGGAGCTGCCTGGAGGTTGTGATCGAGGTGAGTGGGGGTGGTTTAAGGACTTGAGGGGACTGCCTGGGATTTGGGGAGCAGGTAAGTGGGGGTGATGAGTGGTGTCAGGACCTGAGGGGGCTGCCTGGGGTTGGGGTGGAGAAGAGTAGGGTGGTGTTAGGACTTTAGGGGGATCTCTGGGGATGTGGTGGCAGTGAGTGGGGTGGTGGCAGTGAGTGGGGTGGCATCAGAACTTGAGAGGGCTAGCTAGGGGTTGTGGCAGATGTAAGTGGGGGCGGTGTCAGGACTTGAGGAGCTGCCTGTAGGTTGGGTCAGATGTGAGTGGGGTTGGACGGTGGTGTCAGGACTTAAGGGTGCTGCCTAGGGGTTGGTCCAGAGGTGAGTGGGGGTGGTTCCCGGACTTGAGGGGGCTACCTGGGGGTTGTGATGGAGGAATGTGGGGGTGGTGTCAGTACTTGAGTGGGCTGTCTGGGGGTAGCGGCAGAGGTGAGTGGGGGTAGTGTCAGGACTTGGGGGAAGCCTGGGGGTTGGGGTGGAGGTGAGTGGGGATGGTGTCAAGACTTAAGGAGCCAGCCTCCAGGTCGGGGCAGAGGTAAGTGGGGGTGGTTTCTGGACTTCAGGGGGCTGCCTGGGGGTTGGGGAATATGTCAGTGGGGGTGGTGTCTGGACTTGAGGGGGTTGCCTAGCAGTTGGGGGTGAGGTGAGTGGGGGTGGTTTCTGGACTTCAGGGGGCTGCCTGGGGGTTGGGCCATATGTCAATGGGGTTGGTGTTAGGACTACAGGGGCTTGCCTATTCGTTGTTGCGGAGGTGAGTGGAGGTGGTGTCAGGACTTGAAGGTGCTTCCTGTGGGTTGGGGCAGAGGTGAGTGGGAGTGGTCAGTGTTGTCATGACTTGAGAGGGCTGCCTGGGGGTTGGGGCGGAGGTGAGTGGGAGTTGGGTCAGGACTTGAGGGGGCTGCTCGGGCTGTGGCAGAGATGATTGGAGGTGGTGTCAGGACTTGAGGAGGCTGCCTGTGGATTGTGGCCAAGGTGAGTAGGTGTTGTGTCAGGACTTGAGGCGGCTACCTGGGGGTTGGGGTTGGGTCAGAGGTGAGTGTGGGTGCTGGGTGTTGTCAGGAATTGAGTTGGCTTATCTGGGCATTGGGGCAGAGGTGAGTAGGTGTGGTGTCAGGACTTGATTGTGATCACTGGCGGTTCTGGGGTAGATGGTCGGGGGTGTTTAGGACTTGAGGGGCTACTGGGGATTGTGACAGAGGTGAGTGGGTGTGGTGTCAGGACTTGAGGAAGCTATGTTGTAGTTGGGTTGCAGGTGAATGGGGGTGTTGGGTGTTCTCAGGACTTGAGGGGACAGTCTGGCGATTTGTGGTGGAGGAGAGTGTGGTGGTGTCAGGACTTTAGCAAGCATTCTGGGGGATGTGGCAGTGAGTGGGCGGTGTCAGGTCTTGAGGGTGCAGCCTGGATATAGTGGTGTAGGTGAGTGGGGATGGTGTCAGGACTTGAGGGGACTGCCTGTGGGTTGTGGCAGAGGTGAGTGAGGGTGGTGTCACTCCTTGTGAGGGCTGCCTGGGGATTGGGGAGGAGGTAAGTGGGGGTGATGAGTGGTGTCAGCACTTGAGGGGGCTGCCTGGGGTTTGGGGTGGAGGAGAGTGGGGTGGTGTCAGGACTTCAGTGGGCTTTCTGGTGATATGGTGGAAGAACTTGAATTGGGCTAGCTAGGGGTTGTGGCAGACATGAGCCAGGGTGGTTTCAGGACTTGAGGGGGCTGCCTGGAGGATGGGTCGGATCTGAGTGGGGGTGGAGGGTGGTGTCAGGACTTAAGGGACTGTTTAGGGGCTGGAGGGGAGGTGAGTGGGAGTGGTACCAGGACTTGAGAGGGGTTACCTGGGGGTTGTGGAGGAGGAAAGTGGGGGTAGTGTCAGTACTTTAGTGGGCTTCTTGGAGGTTGTTGCAGAGGTGAGTGGGGTGGTGTCAGGACTTGGGGGCTGCCTGGGGGTTGGGGCAGAGGTGAGTGGGGGTGGTGTCAGGACTTAAGGTGCCTTCCTGGGGGCTGGACAAAGGTAAGTGGGGGGGTTGATGGTGTCAGGACTTGAGGGGGTTGCCTGGGAGTTGGGGCAAAGGTGAGTGGGGGTGGTTTCTGGACTTCAGGGGGCTGCCTGAGGTTGTGGCATATGTCAGTGGGGGTAGTGTCATGACTTCTGGGGGATGCCTCCTGGTTGTGGCAGAGGTGAGTGGGGTGGTGACAGGACTTGAAGGTGTTTCCTGGGGTTGGGGCAGAGGTGAATATGAGTGGTCAGAGTTGTCATGACTTGAGGGCGCTGCCAGGGTTTTGGGGTGGAGGTGAGTGTGGGTAGGGTCAGGACTTGAGGGGACTGCTGGGGTTGTGGCAGAGATGATTGGAGGTGGTGTCAGGACTTGAGGGGGCTGCCTGGGGATTGTGGCAGAGGTGAGTGGGTGTGGTGGCAGTACTTGAGGCAGCTACCTGGGGTTTGCGGTTGGGTCAGGGGTGAGTAGGGGTGTTGAGTGTTGTCAGGACTTGAAGTGGCTATCTGGACAGGGTGAGGAGGTGAGTGGGGGTGGTGTCAGGATTTAACAGGGATGGCTGGTGGTTCTGGTGGGGGTGAGTGTGGCCAGGACTTGACGGGGCTGCTGGGGATTATGGCAGAGGTGAGTGGGTGTTGTGTCAGGACTTGAGGCAGCTACATGGTGGTTTGATCAGAGGTGGTTGGGGGTGTTTGGTGTTGTCAGGACTTGAGGGGGCAGTCAGGTGGTTGGGGTGGTGGAGAGCCGGGTGGTGTCAGGACTATAGGGAGGTTTCTGGGGGATGTGGTGGCAGTGAGAGGGTCGGTATCAGATCTTGAGGGGGCTAGCTAGGGGTTTTGGAAGACATGAGTGGGGCTGGTGTCAGAACTTGAGGGGGCTGCCTGGAGGTTCAGTGGGATGTGAGTGGGGGTGGAGGGGGGTGTCAGGACTTGAGGCGGCTACATGGGGGTTGGGTCAGAAGTGAGTGAGGAATTAATGGGCCTGTCTGGCAGTTCTGGTGGAGGTGAGTGGGGTGGTTTTAGGACTTCTTGAGGGGACTAATGGGGTTGTGGTTGAGGTGAGTGGGGGTGGTGTCAAGATTTGAGGGGGCTGCCAGGGGGTTGTGGCGGATGTGAGTGGGGGCGGTGTTAGAACTTGAGAGGGCTGCCTGATGTTTTGGTGGAGGTGAGTGGGGGTGGTGGGTGGTGTCTGGACTTGAGAGGGCTTCCTGGGAGTTGGGACACAGGTGAGTGGGGGTGTCAGTTCTTGAGGGGGCTGCTGGGGGTTGTGTTGGAGGTGAGTGGGGGTAGTGTCAGGACTTAAGGGGTCTGCATGGGGGTTGTGGGTAAGGTGAGTGGGGGTGGTGTCAGGACTTAAGGAGCCTGCCTGGGGGTCGGGGAAGAGATAAGTGGAGGTGGTTGGTGGTATCAGGACTTAAGGGGGTTGCCTGTGAGTTGGGGTGGAGGTGAGTAGGGGTGGTTTCTGAAGTTCAGGAGGCTGCCTGGCGGTTGGGGCATATGTCAGTGGGGGTGGTGTCAGGACTTCAGGGTGCTGCCTGTTGGATGTAGCCGGGGTGAGTGGGGGTGGTGTCAGGACTTGAGGGGGCTTCCTGGGGGTTGGGTCAGAGGTGAATGGAAGTGGTCGGTGGTGTCAGGACTTGAGGGGGCTGCCTGGGGGTTACAGCAGAGATGAGTGGGTTGGGGTCAGGACTTGAGGGGGCTGCTGGGGTTGTGGCAGAGATGAGTGAAGTTGAGGGGCTGCCTGGGGATTGTGGCAGAGGTGAGTGGGTATGGTGTCAGGACTTGAATTGGCTACATGAGGGTTGGGTCGGATATGAGTGGAAGTGTTAGGTGTTGTCAGGACTTGAGGTGGTGGTCTGGGCATGGGGCGGAGTTGAATGGGGATGGTGTCAGGACTTGAGAGGGCTGTCTGGTGGTTCTGATGGAGGTGAGTGAGGGTGGTGTTAGGACTTTTTGGTGGAGCTGCCTGGGGGTTATGGCAGAGGTAAGCGAGGGTGGTGTCAGGAGTTGAGGGGACTTCCTGGGGGTTGTGGTAGAGGTGAGTGTGCGTGGTGGGTGGTGTCAGGAGTTAAGGGGGCTGCTCAAGGGTCTTGGGGTGGTAAGTGGGGGTCTTGTCAGGACTTAAGTAACCTGCTTGGGGATTGGGCAGAGGTAAGTGGGGGTGCTTGGTGGTGTCAGGACTTGAGGTGGTTGCCTGCTGGTTGTGGCTGAGTTGAGCGGGGGTGGTGTCAGGACTTGAGGGGGCTTCCTGTGGGTTAGGCCAGAGGTGAGTGGGAGTGGTCACTGGTGTCAGAACTTGAGGGGGCTGACTGGGGGTTGGGGCGGAGGTGAATGGGGGTGGGATCAGGACTTGAGGGGGCTGCCTGGGGGTTACAGCAGAGATGAGTGGGTTGGGGTCAGGACTTGAGGGGGCTGCTAGGGTTTTGGCAGAGATGAGTGAAGTTGAGGGGCTGCCTGGGGATTGTGACAGAGGTGAGTGGGTATGGTGTCAGGACTTGAAGTGGCTACATGAGGGTTGGGTCGGATATGAGTGGAAGTGTTAGGTGTTGTCAGGACTTGAGGTGGTGGTCTGGGCATGGGGCGGAGGTGAATGGGGATGGTGTCAGGACTTGAGAGGGCTGTCTGGTGGTTCTGATGGAGGTGAGTGGGGTGGTGTTAGGACTTTTTGGGGGAGCTGCCTGGGGGTTATGGCAGAGGTAAGCGAGGGTGGTGTCAGGAGTTGAGGGGACTTCCTGGGGGTTGTGGTAGAGGTGAGTGGGGGTGGTGGGTGGTGTCAGGAGTTAAGGGGGCTGCTCAAGGGTCTTGGGGGTGGTAAGTGGGGGTCTTGTCAGGACTTAAGTAACCTGCTTGGGGATTGGGCAGAGGTAAGTGGGGGTGCTTGGTGGTGTCAGGACTTGAGGTGGTTGCCTGCTGGTTGTGGCTGAGTTGAGCGGGGGTGGTGTCAGGACTTGAGGGGGCTTCCTGTGGGTTAGGCCAGAGGTGAGTGGGAGTGGTCACTGGTGTCAGAACTTGAGGGGGCTGACTGGGGGTTGGGGCGGAGGTGAATGGGGGTGGGGTCAGGACTTGAGGGGGCTGCTGGGGTTGTGGTGGAAATGAGTGGAGGTGGTGTCAGGACTTGAGAGGGCTGTCTGGGGATTGTGGCAGAGGTGAGTGGGTCTGGTGTCAGGACTTGAGGCGGCTACCTGGGGATTGGGTCGGAGGTGAGTGGCAGTGTTGGGTTTTATTAGGACTTGAGGGGGCTGTCTGGCATTTCTGGTGGAGGTGAGTGTGGGTGATGTTAGGACTTCTTGTGGGGACTGTCTGGGGGTTGTGGCTGAGGTGAGTGGGGGTGGTGTCAGGACTTGATAGGGCTGTCTGGGGTTGTGGTGGAGGTATGTGGGGTTGGTGGGTGGTGTCAGGACTTTGTAATTGTAATTGGGGGCTGCTTGGGGGTGTGGATGGAGGTGAGTGGGGGTGGTGTCAGTACTTGAGAGGGCTAGCTTGAGTTTTTCGTGGAGGTGAGTGAGGGTGGTGTCAGGACTTGAGGAGGCTTCCTGGTAGTTGGGGCAGAGGTGAGTGAAGTGGTGTCAGTACTTGAAGGGGCACCCTGGGGGTTGTTGCAGAGGTGAGTGGGGCTGGTGTCAGGACTTGAGGGGTCTGTCTGGGGGATGGGGTGGAGGTGAGTGGGGGTGTTGAGGGTTGCCAGAACTTGAGGTGGCTATCTGGGCATGGGGCAGAGGTGAGTGGTAGTGATGTCAGGACCTGAGGGGGCTGTCTGTCAGTTCTTGTGGAGGTGAGTGGGGTGGGGTCAGGACATGATGGGGCTGTTGGGGTTTGTGGCAGAGATGAGTGGGTGTAGTGCTAGGTCTTGAGGCAGCTTTGTGGGGGTTGGGTCAGAGGTGAGTGGGGTGTTGGGTGTTGGCAGGACTTGTGGGGGCTGTCTGGTGGTTCTGATGGAGGTAAGTGGGGGTGGTTTTAGAATTTCTTGAGGGGCCTACCTGGGGCTATGGTGGTGGTGAGTGGGTGTGGTGTCAGGATTTGAGGGGCTGCTTGTGGGTTGTCGCTGAGGTGAGTGGGGGTGGTGTCAGGACTTGAGGGGGCTGTTTTAGGTTTTTCGTGTAGGTGATTGGGGGTGGTGTTAGCACTTCAGGCTGCTGTTAGGCAGGAATACATGCAGAACCATTTGGGAACACTACACATAATTAAGACTAAAAGTGTAAATACAATTTCACCTTTGGTACAAGCCTGTACTACACAATAAAGTGGTAGCGATGGCTGAGCAGCCAGACATATCTCAAGAGTAAAGTGAGCAGTACAAGAGGTTACACAAAGAATCAGCAATCACAGTGATTCAAACAAACACTTACACAGGGTTTCTTGGTAAAATAATATACATTTACTTACACATTCAGTTGGAAAACATTCCACTAGTAAGAGCAGCTCAATATCAAAATCTAATACACTACAATACACAACCAATCAGTTTCTGAACAAGTTCATCTCCCCTGAAGTGGGAGCAAAATGGCACTTCAGTTACTTTCAAAAGGGGTAAAAAGACAAGGTTAAAAGAATCAGAAACACCAATACATTCAGAGGTAGGACAAATAGTTTCAGTTCACTACAACCAGCAATTCAATTCAATAGGCCTGCGCTGAAGTTAATGGTTCGGAGTCTTAGATAAGAGAGCACAGTTCTGGTAGTAAATGGTTAAGTCTTTGCCAAGTAGTTGGTCAGACGAAAAGTTAGATGTTGGTTTACGGAAGGACAAGCCTTCAAAGTTGGGTAAGTTTCACTAACTTTCACCGGAAGGATTTCCAGGCTGCATTTGCACAGTACCTTAATGATGAACAAAAGCTGTAGCTGAGGCAGTTGTTCCTGGCAGTTCCACAGATTTCACTGTTCCTGCACTTAAGTCGTGGGGACAAGAAGGAGGACGTTGGGAGGTTCCTGCACTGCCCAGGGAAGAGGCCACAAGCTTGGCAAAACATCGATTTAAGGTGTGTGTTCCTTAAAAAACACAAACTGGTATCCTTCTCACTTACTATCCGGTTTTCAACAGCACTCTGAAGAAAATTCGACCAGTATGGAGACATTGTCCAGGTGTCTTGCGAGTTGGTTGTTCCCACCAAACTCAAGGGAAAAAGGTAACCTTGAAGGGCTTCTCTGTTGATGGTGTTTCAGGCAATTCGGACCTGCAGCAGGGCTTGGTGGACCAGGAGTTGTAGCAGTCGTCTTCCTTCAGCTCGTCTTCAGTTCTTTCGTTCCAGTGGTCGACTCTGCTTTCCAAGTCCGAGAGGCCTGCTTTTAAACAGTTTTCCCCCATTCATTCCAGCCTGGCTGTCACTCAACCAGCTGGGTGGCTGTCCTTGCCGGACAGCCAGCCAGCCAATCACACCAGAGGGCATTCAGGTCTCCTAGGAGACGAAGCACAGGGAGTTTTGGGCACCTCCCGCACATCATGTCCACCCCAGACACTCAGGCGCCAGAGGAGGGCTTCAGCACTGAAGCCCGCCAAAGGACGACGGACAAAGGGATCACACCTGGTTTGGCGCGCAGAGTTAAATACAAGAAGGAACTTTCCAAAAAGAAATGGCAAAAAAAGATGACCAGAGTCTGTTTTCACAGATAGGTCTGGGGCGCCATATTCAAAAACATGGCTGACTCGATTTTTAGCTACCGGTGTTCGCGGTCAGGAAGAATCATGGTAGTTTGTTTTAAGCCACTGCCACCAGCCATTTCCAGAGGGAAAGGGTAACATTCGACTGTTACATAAGAGTTTAGACACATGGGATGCTAGGCAACCCCTCCAGCACTCTATAGGAAGATAGTGTGTGCTGGGTCTGTAAATTTAAAAAGACTAGTAAAGTCAATTTGACTTTACCTGCTCTGGGAGACAATAGTCAGTCCCAGAGAAGGCATTTAAACTTTGGGAAGAATGAAAGACATCCTTGTGCCACTGCACTGAAGGTGCTGTGTGACACACAAGAAAAAGATTATGCCTATGGAGTTGTTTTAAAACTCCAGATCCAAAGAACACAAAAATAAAACACACATCAAACTACTTGAAAGAGTGGAAGAAAAAGGCTCACACTCTTTTCAGGTAAAAATTCAAATCCTAGAAATCCAGCAAAGTTGCTGGGGGTCTCAAAAGCTAAGGGTAATTAGCACATTCTTGAGAATGATCCCTAACAGGGGCTTCCTGGGGTTTGGGGCAGCGGTGAGAGTGGGTGGTGTCAGTAGTTGCGGGGGCTGCCTGGGTGTTGGGATGAGGTAAGAAGGGGTGGTTGGTGGGATAAGGGTTTCAGGATTTGAGTCGTTTACCTCTGAGTTGGGGCAGAGGTGAGTGTGGGTGGTTTCAGATGTTCAGGGGGCTGCCTGTTGGTTGAGGTGGAGGTGAGTGAGGGTTGTGTCAGGACTTGAGGAGGCTTTCTGGGGGTTGGCGCAGAGGTGAGTGGGAGTGGTTGGTGGTGTCAGTACTTGAGGGGGCAACCTGGGGGTTGTGGCAGTGGTGAGTGGGAGTGGTTTCAGGACTTTAGGAGCCTGCCTGGGGGTGGTTGGTGATATCAGGGTATCAGGACTTGAAGGGGTTGCCTGTAAGTTGGGGCAGAGGTGAGTGGGGGTGGTCTTTGATGTTCAGGGTGCTGCCTGAGGGTTGGGGCATATGCCAGTGGGGGTGGTGTCAGGACTTCCAGGGGCTGTCTGTTGGTTGAGGTGGAGGTGAGTGAGGGTTGTGTCAGGACTTGAGGAGGCTGCCTGGGGGTTGGTGCAGAGGTGAGTGGGAGTGGCCAGTGGTGTCAAGACTTGAGGGGGCTGTCTGGTGGCCGGGTGTTCTCAGGACTTGAGGTGGCTGTCTAGGCATGGGGTGGAGGTGAGTTGGGGTGGTGTCAGGACTTGAGGGGGCTGTCTGGTGGATCTGATGGAAGTGAGTGGGGGTGGTGTTAGGACTTCTTGAGGGGGTTGCAAAGAAACACAGGAACTGCACACATTGCACAGTACACTTTTGAAGTACTAATTATGAGGTCCACAAAGTATAGACATATCATCAATGCAATGAAGTACCAAATACTGAAATACCTGCTCTAACATGTTTTCTTTTTCCACAGAGAATGGAACAACGATGACTACACCATTTCACATACCATACACAAAAACTGCACAGGCCCTCCACAATAGAAACAGTAAGTATAACATTATCGGTGTCATATTTCTTTATAATCTCCAAAGTGTAATGTATCCACATATTTCTGCAAAGCACATACCAAAGTCATAATGTTCAATGTACATCAATATTACACTGTGCTGCTTGTACCCACAGCCTACACTCTTCACTGCAAGTGAAGAGTGTAGGCTGTGGTTACAAGCAGCACAGTGTAATATTGATGTACATTGAACATTATGACTTTGACACAGTCTAGGTCTCTAGCCATGCACTCAGTATTGTAGACCCTGGCCACAACTACCAAAGCACAGTACAACCATGCATAGAAACATATACCCACTTACCACAAACCCGACACATAACACAGCCACCTACATCTTAGCCACTTCAGTTCACATAATACATAGTAATGTAATACATAGTATTACATTACTTACACACAATGGACATCCTCTTTGCTGTATGCATTCTTCACCCAAGCCTGTAATAACTGGATACAATCAATACACTATAGTAGAGTAAACTACCCAATACTACCCACCGGCACCCGTACCCAACCCCCACAACATAATATAGCTGTGCATGCAAACATGTAGCCAGTTACCAGAACCCACAAACATAACACAGCCTCCGGCGCCCCTACCCACTCCCGTTCACATACTGTTATACTACTTCCAATCAAACCACATCTTCAGGACATTGCCCCTGCACCCAAGACTCAAGTACTGACAACCAATACATCATAATACAATAAAGTACTCAGTAATCTGGCCAATGGCCACAACCCAAACACATAAACCATCCACTTGAAACCTATCCACTTCTATGCACACAGTATTCCAACACTTACCCAGTGGACACATTCTAGCACTATTGACTCCATCACCTCCAGCCATGCACCCAAAACTGTAGGACGTGCTAGCAATCACTACACCCATGCAACCAACAATGTGTACACTGCTCACAAACCGCACACACAAGCCAACAATGTGAAACCTACTAGCAACCAGTGGGCATAGTCTTCGGTGCAAGGCCTCCGGCCATGCACCCAAGGTGCTAGGGACTTACCAGACACAACACAGCATAGTACACCCTATGAAAATGTCCTCATATCATCTGCAATTCACTCCCCATCCCGAATTGAGCTAGCGTGCAGTCACCACAGACGGTAGTCTCCTGAGGAGCTAACCGCAAATGTTCACAGTACTCGCGGACACCGCTCGCACACCACCGTCTTCTTCCACCTAAATAAATATATCATATCAACCACTTTTCACTCCCCCACCTTTTCCATCCCCACTTCCCACCACCAGAAGCCGCAAACCAGCCCCTTTCGGCGACGCACAATCCTCCGATACAACATGGCGGCGTTACCCAAAATAATAATGCACATATTGCTTCACTCCAGCCAAACACTGGGCGCATCCAATGTCTGCCGACATCACGCCACACTCCAGGCCAATCAGACTTTTGACCGCAGAGCAAACAGGGAAATGGGACAGGGGAGTGGAGCCAGATGTCACTAATTTATTGAGTAACCTGTTTTTTATTTTTAAGTAATGGACGGATTTTCACCACATTTACATAAGCAAACTGTCGGGATCGAGCCACCGCTCCTGCCGCAAATTTGGTTAAAATCCGTCCAACGGTTTGGCCTGTACGCATGCGCAAAGTTTTTGTCCATTGTCTATGGAAAAAAAAAATGGGACCCCACCTATAACTTTGCCCCCCTGGACGAAACCTCACCAAACGTCCCAAAACATTCAGTGCGGGCCATATACTTTTTTTTGCAAAGTTTGATGATAATTCGTCCAGGGGGAGCATAAAGTGGTCTTCCAATGGATTTAGCAACTTAACCATAACTACAAGGTACAATAGTATGCGCATGGTATTGTCTGTCTGGTGTCTCTTTATAGTTTCCTGTATGTGCACCATGACCTCAAGTCACACACTAAGGAAAGTAACTAAAACTCATCTGCAGGGTTAAAACCTATATATCTAGCACATTCAGGGTATGTTTGTCATGGTTTCAGGGCAGTACGTGGAGGTCATGTCCTCTGCTTAAACTGCTTACTGTCACCAAACAAAAAGAAAACTTCACAGACTATGTGATGTCATTTGTGACATTGTGTGTTGGTCTGATCAGTCCATGGCAGTGGGCCCATCAGCAGGGGCGTTGCTAGGGGGGGCTAAGGGGCTACAGCCACTGATCTTGTGGTTGTAGCCCCTGATAGAATCGCAGGAGCTACAGCCAAAAGACTAGCTAGCCCCCAGTCCCAACAGTTCCAACATCAGCTTAGCCCCGGGTCTTTTCCAGACCTAGCAACTCCCCTGCCCATGAGTCCAAGGCAGTCGGCCCGGTTATTGTTATGTCGCTCACCATAACTGGCACGTTTCTTAGATTTTTACAATTTTCACTGGAACAATAATGTCCTTTTAATAACCTTTTTTCACTGAATTTCAAAGGGGGTTTTATTAGAGTAATTTAACCAGCTCCCTTTTACAAGGGGCCCGAATCATGGAACGTTTTCCTATGGGATTGTGCCATTATAAAGCACTTCCATGAATCAGGCCCAAGGTTGTTATAACAACAATTAGGTCCTTTTCGGATGTTTGTGACATTATACAAATAGGGATTCGTCCCAGAAAACAACTTTTGGGAAGTGTGAACAGGCCTGCACTGGAGCTGCACTACCGTCCGTTGCCGGACTCGTCCATGTCCCTTCGGACTCTATGGTACCCACTGCCTGAATTGTCTTCCCTGGCTCACTGCATGCTTCTGATCAACACAAGTTACTGGCGACCGGAAATCCACCGCCACAGGGATTAAACTACATGAGCTGCAAGTTTATTTCAGAACATTGTATATACAATTTCAAAAACGGCAGCCATTTTAAAATAATCACCAAGGGATGTAAAAGTTCAACACAAAGGCACTCGTTTTGATTATCGACATCATGCAATCAATTATTACTATGTAACCGCAGCATAAGATATATGTGTGCAGTGTGCACATATTGCAGAACACGTAACATTCAAGAAGATAAGTGTATTGTTTCTTAGAAATGTTTTTTTCAAAGTCTCAATGCTCTGTGCCAGGGCGAGTGGTGTTGCCAAGATAACGCCAATACATTTAGTTGGATTGCTGTGAATAATATGAGCAAGGCGCAGGGCGTTTCATTAAATTGAATGGTTTAGGAAGTGGATTGACGTCAGGGGTGGTAGGACCTAATGGAATCGTTTTAAAACAGCGAATAGTCAAATGCGCTTAAATGAGGGTCATTGGATGCATAGAAGCACATCGTGCTGCTGCAAGGTCAAATTAATATCTAACCAAATTATTCGGATAGTTTTGACTGATTCGTCAGGAAGGTACGTGAATGTACAGTGCTGGACGTGTTTAGGACTTCAATGCCGCTTCAATGCATTTTAAAGGAAAGAGGAAAGCATTGATTTACTTTGAGATTGGAGCAGTTGTAAAAAAACAAGGAAATTAACTCCTTCATTATTGATGTTAGTGTGAGTGGCACTCGAGGCCGCGGACCCGGGGAACAAAGCTGCGTTGCTCGGCGTCATCTTGCTTCCCAGGCGAGGGCTTTGCCCCTAAGCTATCCTCCCGACACGTGACGTAAGTCCCTGCATTTCTTATTATGACAATGCCAGGTACAATGGCATTGGGTGGACCTCTGGGGTTATATGAAGATAAACTGACCGTATAATTGCTACAAATGAACATGCAATGTTAGGCATTATATATGATGACTGTGCCATGCTTATGAGACACTCATTGCTATATAGTGTATTTGAGGCTGCACTTGGCATGTGGTTGAAACACGTGATAAAGTGAGTCGCGTACTTACACAGTTGCAGTATGTGAGTATTCGGGCAGATCCTTGTTTTCCTTTCATTAGCGTCTTAATGGTCTAACCTTGAGGAAGAGTAGCGATGTCAATTAAACAATAAGAGGCAGAGGAGGTCAGTGTCGAAGTCTCACTTGTAGTAGGAGCAAGTACACACAACACGCAGCATCTGATGAGTGCTCTTAACTGACTAGGGACAGTAAAGGAGGCTCGATTAGCAGTCTGTGACATCCATCCCAGTATATACTTCTTGAGGATGGAAGCCAACGTGCTGCTTCAGTTAGGTTTAAGCAGTGTCATTCAATACACACGCTTTTCAATATGCCGGAAGCCAATGCAACTTTCTAAACCCAATATATATATATATTCAGTAAAAAAACTTTGTTAAAGGGACATTATGGTTAAGTTGCGCTACTAAAAACTAAGAAATTCAGTGAAAAAACGTTGTTAAAGGGACGTTATGGTTCAATGTAAAACCGAAACCCCCCTGAAATTCGGCAGTTATGGTAAGATAAGCAAACAAAACTCTCGCCACCGTGCACTGCTAACACTAACACCAAGGACATCAAAGATGACATCACAAATGTCACTGATGACATCACATGTTTGGCTCTCCCTTTTTTTCCCTTTACTGACATATCCAGGCCACATAGTTTTCTTCAGTAACAGTCAGGAAGTAAAAATTTAAAAGGTACTATATTTGTACTCTTCGGGTCAAGTCACATCATATGAAACATATACATAGCGGAAGAAACAGGCTTGAAAGAGAGCAATCCTTTCTGTGCATGAAGATAATCATTAGGGTTATCAGCACTTTCTCATAATTTTATTTTTATTACTCTACCTTCCCTGTATATGCTCATATTTGTATACATTGTACTCACTCTCCTTTCCTTAGGGTGCAGTCACATCATGTGATACACATACATATGGTAAGTAGCAGCTTTGAAACAGCGATAGTTTGTCTGCATAAAGACAATCAGTTAGGTCATGAACTCTTTCTGCAACTACTTCTGCTTTTTGTTTACTTCACTGTCCCTGTATATACACATATTTGTATGTGTTGTTGTCTCTTTGTGTTTTGTCTGTAATAATTATGTATTAAGTGGGTTTTATTATCTACGTATTACATGTTTCACAGCACGCAAAACTCTAATAAGAAAGCAGTTATCATTTCACTATTCAACATGGCAAGATTATGAATATGGCACCTTCATCATGTATGCTGCACACACTGCCTATGTTTCTGCATGAGTAGCTTAGTATACTGGATCGAACTTCATAATAGAATGCTATTTATATCAATGCATTGCTTAATGCACTCATTAGCTCATGATATTTATCCCAATGATCCTTGACAGTTTTTGGTCAGCATTATAAGAATCCCTTGTACAGAGTTTTCATTAAAAGTAAATGCACATGTGATGTCATCAGCGATGTCATCAATGACATGTGTGATGTCATCTTTGATTTCCTGGTTGTTAGTGCTAGCAGTGCACGGTGGTGGCGCGAGTTATGGTTGCTTATCTTACCATAACTCCTGAATTTCAGGGGGTTTTCTGTTTTACTTTGAACCATAACATCCCTTCAACAAAGTCGTTTCACTGAATTTCCTAGGTTTTTAGTAGCACAACTTAACCATAACGTCCCTTTAACAACGTTTTTTTACTGAATTTCATAGGTTTTTAGTAGTGAAACTTAACCATAACGTCTCTTTAACAAAGTTTTTTTTTACTGAATTTCATAGGATTTTAGTAGCACAACTTAACGATAATATCCCTGACTTTAAATACATGTAACATAGAACATATTGAACCCCTAGCTAGTGATTTCGATGTCCGCGGACTACCGCCAAGTCCGCGAACATATCGAAAATCTGAGCGTGGTGAATGTACATTTAAATAGTGTGACCCATTTCCCCTTTGAGGTTGACTCTGAAAAGAGCCTTTTTTTGTTTTTTTTGCAGATGCTTGACAGACACCTGTTATTTTGTATTTTTATTTTTTCTTACTTTACTCCTGAAATCGTCACATAACCTTCTCCAAAGCAACCCTTACATTCCAAAACAGCATGGCATTTCCCATAAAAGATAAGGAAATGCCATCTTCTTTAAAATAAACAGTGTTACTGGAATCAATATTCTCATTATTACAGAAGAACATTACAGCTCTAAGCATGAAGGCACACATGCCTCGGTTGATTACACACCTAGCATTGTTTTGCTGAGGACAATAAACTGAACTATTGTCCCATATTGCCCTAGGTAGTAATCCAGAAAAAAATACTTTGGCATTTGGAAGGATGTTCATTACTGCTTGAACCAAGTGTTCCAAATCTGCCAACAAAGTAGGGGCATTGACATAGCCCAAACGGAAAGCACCATAGTGCAAAACTACCACATGGGGACTGTTGATCCTGCCCATATCTTCACAAACTTGTACAATTCCCTGTACATTACAATCAGGCACAGTGCTCCACACGACCTGCACTCCTTTAACATCAACATTCTTTGCAACATGCCTGCATTGAGCATACTGTTGTAAGCCATGCACAAACATATCTCCGAGCACCAACACCCTGACTTTCTCCACTTCTGCCATCTTCACTACACACAGTCTCTTTCAACACAAATCCACAACCTCAACATCTGATTGGCTGATCCCTACAGTCTTCTTTCCAATGCTGGATTTGCTGGGAAACCCTGGATGTAGCACACCATGTCCATAGACATCGTGGTGTCCGCGGACCGCCTAACTCTTGGACAGCCCTTCTACCATTTCCACTTCACACTCTGTGCCATTCCCTCATTGCATACAGCTAAGAAGTCACACAATACAGATAACGTCCTCACAACACCCCCATTTTGTTTATTTTCGAACATTTCAGGACACCGCAAGTGTTCTTATAACACATGCAACTTGCCAGCGAACAATACGGACAACGTCCTCAGAACACCCCCATTTTCTTTATGTACGAACATTTCAGGACACCGCGAGTGTTCTTCTGGCTCACTCTTTTTTCTTTTGCTGACATATCTAGGCCACATGGTTTTCTTCAGTAACAGTCAGAAACTAAAAATTGTATTTTATTTGTAGACGTATCCCACAAGTAGGTTCTTATAGTAATTCCCTTAGAGTCCAGTCATATCATATGAAACATATACATAGGGGAAGACACAAGCTTTAAAGACAGCATTATTTTCAAGCAAATAAATTATGATTTCTCTGTTTCAAAGCTGCTATTTACCCTATGTATATGTATATTGGTATGTGTTCTTGTCTCTTTGTGTTTTCTCTATAGTAATGCAATTATGTAATACATGGGTTTTATTAGCTACTTATTACATATTTCACAGTACACAAAAATCTATTAAGAAAACAATTATCATTTCATTATTCAACATATTAACATTAGGAATATTATAGCTTCATCTTGTACGCTGCACACAATGCTATGTTTCTGCATTAGTAGCTTAGTATACTAGATAGAACCCCATAATAGAATGCTATTTATATCAATGCATCGTTCAAAGCACTAATTAGGGTATGTTATTTATTGCAATGATCACTTTTTTCACAACATTATAATAAGAATCCCTTGTACACATATTTCATGAAAAGTACATACGCATGTGATGTCATCAGTGATGTCATCAATGACATTTGTGATGTCATCTTTGATGTTGTGGGTGTTAGTCTTAGCAGTGCACGGTAGTGGCGCGAGTTATGGTTGCTTAGCTTACCATAACTGGCGAATTGCAGGGGTTTTTCGGTTTTACTTGGAACCATAACGTCCCTTTAACAAAGTTTTTTTATTAGCACGCAAACAATATACAAAGATGGAGTGTAAAAAGCAATTTCTCATAGATTGCTGTACACAGAATGTTGCAAACTAAGAATTTATGGTTGTTTACAGTGAAGGTCAGCTGCTTCCATTTTTTGCTCGCGTGCCGGAGAGGCCCACGACTCGCACTATAAGGTTCTATTGTTTTTTGACCTTGACAGACAGGGATCGTGCTAAAAGACTTCTTTTGAAGGAGTGTTGCAAAAACGTAAGACACGATAAGGATGACATTTCTGAAACAAAACCACTTTTATATATTATATCACTATGAGAAAGATTGTTGGCACAGACAGAGTCGTATTTTGGGACTGCACTACGCTTACACAATGGAAAATGCCAATATAATGTAAGTAACCCTTTAGATTATTTTATACCGGAATATAATAACAATAGCGTGGCGTTACAGCCCGGCCAAGTTGCACTTGTTCGTTCAATGTGGCATAGAGTTTTCTACCGCGCACTATCACCGCCGAATTGGTCCCCTGTCGCTTAGAGGGCTCTGAAAAAGGCAGAGGACAGAGGATGGGTTAATGGGAATAAGTTAACATACTCCGTTGCACTATCCTCGCGAGAAAATAGTTTCACGCCCTAATAAATAAAATGAATATTTTTAATGAAGATCGGCTGGTGAGACTATTTTATGTTTTTTAAAACAGGTACGTCCTTCCGTACGGTCAATGCCACAATTTTCAGACCCCGGCCGACGGATTTTTTAACTGCCAGGTGCAGCTACTTCTAAACAACTTCATGACACTCACCATTTTATGGGACAATCGCCAAGAACCAATATGCCCTTACGCGGTACTAGCGGCTAGAAACAACATACCAACCATTATGGTGGTCTAATGCCTCGTTGTTGGAACAGACTTCCGATTATCAGTGTGACCATAATGCTTCTTTTATCATAAACCAACACCCTGTGTACCGCAAAGGAACAGTGCGTGACTCAAGATGAACTTTTGCGGATCGACAGCAAAGACAAATGCAAATCGCTGAATATTCTCTAAACATTTGATGTCAAATAAAAGTACTTTACGAAATGTACAATCTTGCTGTTTGCTTTTAAATGACAATTTCATATTCCGAATTGTGGCCCGCTGTGTTGTGAGATGATCTGTGTTGTTTTCCGGGTTCTGTGTAAAGTCGCGTGGGACTGAAGACGACTGGGCCTTACGCGGTACAAGCGGCTAGAAGCAACATACCAACCATTATGGTGGTCTAATGCCTCATTGTTGGAACAGCCTTCCGATTATCAGTGCGACCATAGTGCTTCTTTTATCATAAACCAACACCCTGTGTACCGCAAAGGAACAGCGCGTGACTCAAGATGATCTTTTCTGGATCGACAGCAAAGAGAAATGCAAATCGCTGAATATTCTCTAAACATTTGATGTCAAATAAAAGTACTTTACGAAATGTACAATCTTGCTGTTTGCTTTTAAATCACAGTTTCATATTCCGAATTGTTGCGTGCTGTGTTGTGAGATGATCTGTGTTGTTTTCCGGGTTCTGTGTAAAGTCGCGTAGGACTGGAGACGACTGGGCGCGTTTGGCTACGCACCCTGTACCGTCACGGAGAGAGACGGGGAATATGAATGCTTTGATAATGTCAGGCTTAGGGGCGGGAGATATGATTTAGTGTAGCAAAAGCAGGTCAGCCAGGTCGATGGAGCAAGTGATAGGATTATCACATAATGTCGGCGCACAGCAGCCTGATTTATCATTTGTTTAGTGGACAAAAAGTCGGGTAAGGCCCATAGGAAATTGTAATGTCAACGACATAAGGAGGGTTCTTAGAACACTTTCAACCTGACAAGGAACAATACGAACAGCGTTCTCAGAACACCCCCATTTTGTTTAATTGCAAACATTACCTCCACGTCCACTCTTCCTCGTCCCAGTACTTACTTCATGAGGCCCCTGCCTCCGACACAGGACCTTCTTCTATTTCTTTAAATTCCTATAACTCCTCCTCCACATCCACATCACTCAGTTTCATATTACCAAGCCGGAGCATAGGACCTTCCCCGCAGGGAGGGTGAGGAGGGTCGTCAGTACTGTGACGAGGAAGAGTAGGACTAGGAGTAATGAAGATTACCGGTAAGTAATCAGAGCATTTCAGAACACCGCGAGTGTTCTTAGAACACATTCAACTTGCCAGAGTACAATACGGACAGCATCCTCAGGACACCCCATTTTGTTTATGTACGAACATTTAAGGACACCGCGAGTGTTCTTAGCTCAATTTTAGCTTGCTTGCGAACAAAACGGACACATACTCTGTCCTCAGAACACCCCACTGTTTAATTTATATAGAACATTTCAGAACAGCCGTGTTGTCCGCAGACAAATCGAACACAACAAAAGCGTCTAGCATATCAAAAAAACAGAACATTGAACCTATCTTATACTCCCCCACCCTCCCCAAACACTCTTACACACCAACACACTCCACTAAATACAATTTTTAATCCAAGTTTCACCACGCTGTCCGCGGTCGTCCGCGAATGCAAGATGGCGGGCGCCACAGAAAATCTGACGCGCTTCACGCACCACGCCGTCCAATCAGCGAACACGTCGCATGTCCGCAGACATCACGCAAGCCGCTCGGCCAATCAGGGCACTATCCGTGGAGCGAACTGGGAAGTCCATCCGCGGACCGACAGAGATATCACTAATTTTGTTGCCTTACATTTTGGTCATTTTAAAAAAAACTACTGGACGGATTTACACCAAATTTGAAAAAGCAAGCTTTCGGGACCAAGCCCCCGCTCCTATCGCAAATTTGGTGTAAATCCATCTAGCAGTTTGGGCTGTAGGCGTGCGCAAAGTTTTTCCCCATTATGTCTATGGGAAAAAACACAAGTTTTGGGACCCCCCCTATATCTTTGCCCCCACCCGGACCAAACCTCTCCAAAATTTGCAGAAAAATTCAGAGTGGGCCATATACTTTTTTTGCAAAGTTTGGTGAGGATTCGTCCAGAGGGAGCGAAGTTATAAGCCACCCAAAAAATGCTCTTCCTATGGAAACACCAACTTAACCATAACTACATGGACGCTACCGCATCCATGTGATATATATATATATATGTACAGGAAGAACTGCACATTGAACATAAGGTAGGCTATTGACATTTGGAGGACACGTTACGTGCCGAGATCATAGTCAATAATATCAAGCTACAAGGAATTGGCATACACATTAGATGTGACCATATAAATGTTGCTGCCGCTGGGATTTTGGCTGAGATGATAGGATAGGCAAAGATATGGCGAAGGAGGGGGTGCCACAAAAGCCCACAGATATTGGCCAAAACATGTCCACATTCCACATTCTAGAAGGTGTGACCACAGTGACCTTTCGGGGACTCCACAAACAAGTAAGCAAGCTTTTGCAAAGAACGGTGGCATGTCGTATTATGTTAGGCACCAGCATTTATACAGTGCAATCCCCCACAAGTGGCCTTTAGGTGCTAATAGGATTCAGATAAGATGCAACAAGATAATGTTTAGATCGCTATAAGAAAATCAATAGGAACGTGTTTTATGGGCAGTGTCAAATAAACCAATTAATCAAACGATTTAGAAAATAAGGTCTACGTTGTTAGGAGTTGAAGCTGAAGCGACCAGGGGACAGGGCAGTCAAACTGCTCGATAAATGGGAAATTAGCCTGAGAGTTGCAGATCACTGTCCAGTACAAGATTTATTCCATGTTGGTTCCAACACTGAGCGCTCAAAATGGGAGCTCAAAGTACTGTTTGGAACAATATTGGAAAGGTTTCTTGTGGATGAAGACAGTTTCCTGTCCCGGATAGTTTTTAATTTGACTTTCGCTGATACTGGGTCCAGTTTATTGCACAATTAAAAGTGAGATCGGTCTGCTATGTCTTGTTCTTGTGCGTGCATGGGAAGAAGTATTCCGTAATGGCTGCAGCAAATTTAATACATAGGTTGATAGTTTTAGATATAAAAACAATAATACAACAGAGAAAAAAACATACCTCTGTGGCTCAGGCTTTCTCTTCCTGTTCTGTAAGTCATATCATCATGCCCCAAGGGACTGAGCTGTAAGAAAATACTGCTATAATCTTGGGTTTCATAGTAAGATCGCTGTCAATAATATCTATTAGATTTCGACCAGTTTAGCTGTTGAAAGACAGTCTATGGGCCTCATTACGAGTATGGAGGTAGCCATGGTGCTATTAGCACAATGGCTCACTCAATACCAGGCTCCAATACCGGGTTCCTTCAATGAGGAATAACCGGGTCATTCCAGCATTGGAGGACCTGGTAATTCCTCCTTGAAGGAACCATTCCCCATTCCCAATAGGGCAAAATGGGAATGGGAAGGGAGCTAATAACGGGCACGTTACTAACGGCTGGTTATTAGATCCCTCTTCCCCTCGCGGGACCCGGAAAGGTCGTCTGGTTTTACCAGACGTCTGTTCCGGGTCCCACAAAGGGAACGTTGTAATAGGCGCTCCCGTAATGAAGGGTGCTAGACCCGTACCGGCACCCTTCATTATGGGAGCGCCTGGGTCGTAATGAGGCCCTATCTGTTTACCTATGTATCTTTATTTGTATTATTCGCAGTGCCAACTGGGCAAACAGTGGCTATACTGAAATCCAAGAAGGAGTGTGAAATGTTGAGAGAGATGGAAGAGAATTAGGCCCAAACCTTCACAGTCTCGGGAACTTTTAAGTGCAAAGGAGGGTGGGGCTGGGACAAGTACAAACAAACCAGAAATATTCGTACAGACAGAAGTGCAAATAGTGCAGAAGAAATACAGTCGTATAAGTGTGAAGAAGTTAAGCAGGAGGAAGTACATATCCCCTGCAGTAAAGGCAATATTCCCACTTCTTTAAAAAAAAACAATGGATATGGACCTATCACCTGTTAAATTTTAGTTTGTATACATGATTGTCCTAAGCATTTTCCAGAACTGTAGGCAATAGTCTGGTTATCTAAGAGGGTTGTAGATGATGCTCCATAAATAGGAGTCCACAGCTTTCAGTAGTCTTCCCCCCAAATGTCTTCTTCCAAACTCAGACTAGGGCAAATACACAGGAGCTTGCTAATCGAAAGACCTTAGACTGGTAGTGCTTGATAAGGTTCTGATGGCTGTAATGTTGCAAGGCACGCCATTAAGCTCACTGGATGTTGCACACAATGTGCTTGTCTACTGTGAGTCATTTCAGGAGTTGGGGGTCCTGGAAAACAGGCCGAGGATCAGCTTGGCCGGTTTTCTTAGTGGTACTTGTAAATGATGAATTATTACTTCAGGGACACCTAAGCAAAGACTGCTTCAGCAATTACTTCAGGAGTCCATAGCCACCCTCACCTTATTTCACATATTAAGTACAGGCAGCATGTTTTGTTACATATATAAGTGATAGCTTTGGACTTGAGGGGGGAACAAAACTGTGATGCACAGTATTTTGAAGCTGCTGTAATCTTGGGGGAGGTGGCTCTAGTAACCGATCAGGGGGATGAAAGGCAATGGGGGATTGGAAAATCAGCATAGATGACCCCTATCCTGGATGTGATGTGGCAGAGACTATTGTCAGCCATCAAGTCAGTGTTGCTTTAGAGATATGTCAATTTAGAAAGAGTGTTGAAAGATGTGAATCAGTAACATGTCATACAAGGTTGGGGATGCAGAATAACTCTTACACCAAATAATAAGGTCGACTCAGGAAGTTAGCAAAATGTCTCCTTTGACAGTTTTATTTTTACTTGTGTAAAACAGGGAGTTACAACGGACATCAGCGGATGTTTGATTGTGCTCTCAATCATTTTGTATAAAAAACACATTTATATAACACAAATTCATCATACGTGATGTCATACTGCATGGGAAACTAAGAAAAATCTACGGGAGATTGTGATTGGCTCAAGGGGAACATCTAAATGTACATTCATTAAGGGATCGGGTTGTTATTAGGTCTCTAAAGTCAAGTGGACAACTTATGCCCACCCCTAGTGCAAGTCATTTTCACCAGTTACTAGATACACGACACACCATTGGCTATCAAACTATAAGGCCCTTCATTATATGGCCTTCTACAATTAGTTGGCATTCTTGTACCCATCTGGAACATTTGATTCACTAGATGTATGTATGCTGGTAACCCAGGTGCCAGTGGGTGGACTTGTCTCCCCACCCAATTAGCCTAACATCTCTCATTGCGCATGTCTGCTGCCATTCAGATTGTCTTTGAACTTGTCCTTGTAAAGTATCACTGCTCCTGAGAATAACAGGGAGTATAGCTCACTCTTATCGCAGCTCTGGTTGGTACGCACAACTCCTATTTCCATCCTGGACTCACATGACAGGAGACCGTATTTCGTCCAGTTTTGCAGCCTGTAATTGTCTTGAATGAATAAACGTGATACTCATGATGTTCTTTCTTGCACCTTAACAAGGTCTTATTCAGCTTCTCACGTTTGCTGTTCTTCAAGGATAGATAACCGGTACTTGGCCGATCCATCCTTTAACACCATGCCGGACAGCTATTCCAGGTCTTTCCTCAATCTTCAGCTGTTTTTCTTGCTGCAACACAGCCCTCCGATCCTTCTTTCTTCACGGGTCTGAGCTTACTACATATATGGCACTGATGTCCAGAATTCTATATAATGGCGGCACCGCCTGCAATCTATTCACTACGTATATCCAGCCTTTATGATCACTTAGTCTACTGGCGTTACTGCATCTGTACAGTTATAAAATGGCTTGCATTTTCACAGTGCTCTTCACATGGGCAGTCTTCATTCTGCATACGAAAGTTTGCTCGATTCTTACATCGACGTCAGATTGTATGAGGTCTTATGCATCTTCTTCTTTGACCATTCTTCTTAGTGCGTCACAAGCATTTCATGTGACGTCAGCAGCCTCTTTTCCTCTCATCTTCATATTCCTTGGGAGATCTCCTCCAATAGATTGTCATCTCTGTGAGGGTACATCATATAGGGTCTTCTTAATGGATACCTTGCCTTGAAGGCTCTACATGGAATTGACACAATCACTGGTGTTGTGCATGTCACAATTTCCGGTTTCCAACATGTAGGCCGGATGGGGGCAGGACTTCCTGCAGAGGCATTCAGCTGCTCCTCTACAGTTTTCCATATTTTAATGAAGCAAGATTATCCAGTAAAGAGACCAGATATTGAGACCAAAATAGTCATTGTGGTCAGGAGGTTCAGATGTTGGTTTGGTTCTCAGTGTCAGGGCTACAAAAAGATCAAAAGAATGAGGACAGTAAGGATGTCATGGTCAAGCAAAAGCAGAGGTCCTTCCCATGGCTGAAAGCCTGGCTGGTGTTTATGAAGTGGGATGTTCAGTTCACTGCAACACACACAGCATCTATTGGGACATTCTCCACCATTTTCTCGATGGAAGGTGTGTTGGCAATTGGGCAGAAGTCGGCTGAAATGAAAGAGATGAAGGGGATAGACTTCTTGAATTGTCTATGAATGCATCCAATGTTAAGGTAGCTGTTTATCAGTGCCACCATACTGATTGCCAAAGAGGCAGCAATCTGCAAAACCACACTTGCTGGCCATGGCATACCTATTCAGAAAAGGCCCTCAGTTTCTGGACAATTTCGATGAACTCCAGACGAGAAACATAGTTGTATATGTATATGTATGTGTGTGAAGTGCAATCTTTGAAGTACATTAGGAAAACAATAAATGGGCTACAGCTAAAGAGAAAGGGGTATAAGCTGGAATCTTTGAGAATAGAAGCAGAGATGGCGCATCTGACGGGCATATTACTATTGAGTGATCTGCAATTTGAGAGAGGATCTGGAATGAGGTTGGAGTAAATGCAAGGGTGTAGGAAGTGATGGGGATAGGAGCTATGGAGGCTTATCATATTGGATTGGATAAAAAAGGATAGCACCATCACCAAGGGGGAGAGCCATGTCAGTGCAGATTTTAAAATACTTCCACTCACATGTTGATTGGCAGTGTGATATGGATTTTCAAGCAGAATATCTTTTGTTAGCTTGAGGGAAAGGGCTGACAGGACCTCTAGTGGTAGTCAATGAGTACAATTGTGGGGTACACTTACCTGCCCAGCATAACTTCCCCTACATCACCAAACTACATTTTCAGCAGTTGCATGAAGAATCGCTGTGCTGGCTCTGCTGAGCACACATGGGGCGAAATGAAAAATAGAACACCCCTAGAATTGCTGCAGTTATTGTCTTCGTATGCACCAAAAAGAAGA
This sequence comes from Ambystoma mexicanum, assembly GCF_040938575.1. Classification (NCBI taxonomy): domain Eukaryota; kingdom Metazoa; phylum Chordata; class Amphibia; order Caudata; family Ambystomatidae; genus Ambystoma; species Ambystoma mexicanum. The sequence goes on along the minus strand of NC_090937.1, from coordinate 1,516,768,513 downwards.
ATTCAAAAGCAACCCGGTGCAGCACTGCTATGCTGAAAGCTCAAGATTTCTAACTGAAAGAGAAAATGTTCTGTGTTTGAAATGACTGTGCACTGATGATGTTTCCATCTTGTCAACACTAAGCAGGTTGGTTGCTGATAAGACACATTCATGCCTACCTATCTTCAGGTTGAACACCAGCAAAGGAGGGCATTCCTCACTGTTTAGAGAAATTCACTCAAGGCCATACGGCAAGCGTTTACTCTTGAAACAAAGTGACACTGGCAAAATTCCTCACAAGAAGCTCTCTCTCTCCCTTTGTTTATGTCAGTTTCAAAAACTCTTGTTTTTGAACAGATTCCTGAGTGTTAGGAATGGACCAGAGCTATGGAAATGTTCAGACTAAAGATGCAAGGAAAATTGCATTTGTAAATGACCAAGGAAAGTAAAAATGAACCTGTTGTGTACGCAGTAAGCGGATATTGTGCAAGCTCAATGGAAATAATACTGTGACATGCCCTGAAACAAAACTATA